>NC_086226.1:60030283-65705004 GCF_035770615.1 Melospiza melodia melodia
TTCTCTAGCTTTCCTGTTTTTCCTGCAAGGACGCATTATTACATTTAAAAAAGGAGCCAAGAGCAAAGGTGAAAGCCATAAAACAACTGTGTAAGTGCTTGTGTCCATCTAAGGCTGTTCAGGGACACAGATGGGCAGAAAACTAGAATACTTTATTGTGTCAAATGTACAGTTCATAAAATCAAACACATTGTTCAAAATACTCTTTCAGTCAGGTGCTACCTGTTGAAGCATTAATATGCAATATGTAAAGGCACAAAGATGAGCATAACAAATGAGGGAAGTTACAGTGTCTAACTTGCCTTTGAAGCAGCATGTCCACAGCTGCACAGCTGTGGAAGCATTCTGTAGTGTGAAGCTTTGTCAAGTTTCTTGGACAATTTTGTTGTTCCATACCAAAATGCCATGTGCAAACACAGGTTAGAAGGCCTGAAAAAGGCTTTGTTGGTGCTCTCTGCAGTTGGTTCTATGACTTATCCTTTTGGACTGATACGTTACACACACACATGTATATATTTAACTGTACTAGATATACTTCTTAGATAACAGCCACATTGTCTGTAGAGATAAAACACACAAGACATGAAGCACAGAGCTACTTTCTCTGAAAGTAAATCAATCACCATTGAAGATCAATACAGATATTTTCCACGGTAAAATTTAAAATAGCTTCAGAAATAAAATGGGAGGTTATGCATTCTTTCCATTGATTTCTGTATTGCCTTTAGACCACTGCATACCCAAAGGCATGCAGTGCACACAGGAGCTTGGCATGCTTTGAAGATTATGCCAAATTCTGCTTGCTTTATGCAAGAAGGTGAAATCAATGATATTGCTCCTGTACAAAAGACACAAAAATTTTATTCCAAAGTTCCTCATTTCCTTGGCAAATTGTCCTTATAAAGCATGCTGCCAGTTCTGCAAGCTTTTAAGCAGTGGATTTAATTAGGCTGTTTATATAAGCAGAAGCATGTATTTGTTCAAATGCTGCCCAGTTCAAATTCCATGCCACAGCTGAAATTTTTGTATGAAGGCATGCTTTAAGAAAGTAAAATACTCCTTACTAAAGCCCTCTCCCACTGCTGTGGCTGTAATGGTGTGGGTGAGGGCCACACAACGGGGGCTTTAAAATTGTATTTCCATACAGCACCTTTCTTCTTCCTTGTGAGATTGATGAGCAAAGATAAGGCAACAAGAAGCACCAGCCTTACTGGTTTTAATGGACTCAGGATATCCACAGTGCTTTACATGTTGTATATGTTCCATATACAGCTATCTGGCATGGAGTAGGCTGCTCTTAACTCTTCTTGTAATTCAGGGGTAGCAGAAACATTAATCACTCAAAAAGCATCATCTGAGGTATTTGGTACATGGTTAGCATCAGTCCCTATATATTGAAAAAAAGAATAATTTTGGTTCTCAGCAAGAAATGATAAAAATCATGATGGAAAAGAGACAAGACAGATAGTGGCCAACAGACAGAAAAGATAGAGAAAAAAACACTCCTTTCTGTACGTAGTCTAAGTCTGTTCTGACTCTTGTACCCAAATCAGAGTCTCCTGTGGACAACATTACATAGGTAAACAGAACTAGAACTTCATACTAACAAGAAATTCCTCTCACATTCCTAAATAGCTTTTGAATGAACCTAAAATGTGGAACGGGAGCAGTGGAATCCCATTGATTCATGTAAATTGAGTTTCCTCATGTTTAACTTCATGGAAATACCAGGAAAGTCCCTGCAAATCATTTTTAGCCGTTATCATTTCAGGAGTAGTATGCTCAGAGTCCATCTGCTGGGTAAGGATTAAATAACTCATGCTAATACAGTGTTAACAGCCAGTGACTCTACAATGTCTGTGAAACTGGCTCTGCATGGAGTTCATAAAGAGTGTGCTGCATTGGTTTAGCACAGTAAGAATTTGGTGGCTGGGGGCTTCTGTGAAAAGAAGATGCAATGCCAGTTGGCTCCAGGATGGTCCAACCTGTGGCCAAGGTCAAGCCCATCAGCAATGTTGGCAGCGCCTCCGGAACAATGCACTTACCAAGGGGGAAAAAGCGTGTGCAGCAGCAGTCACAGCCAGAGAGCAGAGGAGTGAGTGAGTACACATGACAGCAAGAGCCCTGCAGACACCGAGGTCAGTGAGCAGGAGGGGCAGGAGGTGCTCCTGGGGCTGGAGCTGGCAGTCCCCTGCAGCCCCTGGTGCAGACCAAGGCGAAGCAGCTGTGCCCCTGCAGCCCGTGTGGTTCCAGGGCAGAGCAGAGATCCACCTGCAGCACATGGAGGACCCCACTCTGGAGAAGATAAAGGTGCCTGAAGGAGACCGTGGCCCTGTGGGGAAACCTGTGCTGGAGCCGGCTCTTGGCAGGACCCGTGAAGAGAGGAGCCCAGACAGGAGCAGCTTTGCTGGCAGGACTTGTGACCCCACAGGAGACCCACTGCAGAGCACCCTGATCCTGAAGGATGGTACGCTGTGGAAGGGATTCATGCTGGAGTAATTTGTGAAGTCTGTGAGAAAAACTCATGTTGGAGAAGTTTGTGGAGGGCTGTGTCCCATATGAGGGATCCCACACTGGAGCTAGAGAAGAGTGTGAGCAGTAAAGCATGAACGGAACCTATTCTCTACCCCTTTGCACCATGGGCAAGGGGCCGAGAAAACCAAGAGACCAGTCTGGAAAGAAGGGAAGGGTGTGAGGAAGGTATTTTAAGATTTGGGTTTGTTTTCTCATTATCTTAATCTGATCTTATTTATAATAAATTCAGCTACTTTCTGGACTTGGATCCTGCTTTACCCAGAATGGTAACAGGTGAGTGGTCCCTCCCTGTCCTTATCCTACAAGCCTTTTGTTATATTTTCTCTCCCCTGTCCATCTGAGGATGGGATGGGTAGAGCAGCTTTGGTGGGTACCTGGCATCTAACCAGTGTAAACCCACCCCACACAGGTAGAGGTCCAATGTGCAATGTTCATATAAAAACCATTAAGACAAAAAAAGAAGACCAGCATCTCACTGGATTTTCACCCTTTCCACCTGGCAGGAAAGCTTCTTACTGTAGAGATCATGGACAAGAGGGGTATAGGTATACTCCCACCAAGTGCAGCACAACATCTCTTTTTGTTCTCTCTTTCTCCTTGTCTCCTCATTTTCTTGTAAGCAGTGGTGGAGATGTAGGAATCTCCTTCCCTTTCATCTTCTGCTGCTCTCAGTGTGGTTGAGCCCATTGCTTCTAAATTACCTTAACAAATATATATCTGGTGTAACTCATTTTTTCCCAAGCCTCCAGCTGAATCCTCATTCCTACTCATTCTAATGTTTCTATTGAACATGCTCTGATACTGTGGGTGTTAAGATTTCAAACATCCTACCAAAAAGGCTGTCTGCTTTACAGGAGACAATACTTCACTATGAGAAGTCACTGATCACAGTCTAATTGACATCAGTGAGAGCTGCATTTCGTGCTCTTCTTGATATTCTGCCTGTATTTTCCTCTTTTCCTCTGGTTATAGTTGTTAAATTGTCCCAGCCTCACCTTACCTTCTGAGGGCATATATTTGCAGAGTAATCAAGGCACATAAGTGTGCTATTTTACACCAGCCAGCACTACAGCTCATTCTTCTTAATTTCCTTATGTATATGGATACTGTCTTGAAGATTTATTTAAACTGTTTAGTTTATCTTAGTTTATTCCTAAGTTCAGATTGGAATGAACACAAAACATTATTTCTTCACCTGTTTAATAACTTTTAAGATAGCTTTTCCACCTCTATTTAGCAGCTCTTAGCAATTTCTATATATGAAACAGTCCTCTAAATAAAACAAAAATAAATACATAAATAAAATAAACACAAAATTTCTTAATTTTTTTTCTTGTTGCTAGAATTTGCAGAGCCCCATTACTTCCAAAAAGGTGGGGTTTTTTAGGATTCAATGTGATTTTAGTTTCAAATCTCTTCCAGATATTACATCTGGTCCAAGGCTATCCAGTTCAAGTGCTATTGCAGGGTTTTTTTGAGTCTTTAAACTTTTCTATTTCTCTAGTTATTTTCCTTCTTTGACATGAAGTCGAGGACACACAGAAGGAGAAATCCCTGAGAGACCATATGACAACTTTTGTGGGTTTAGTTACTGCATATCTGATAAATTACTTCACCTTTAGAAAAGTGAGTTCTAAATTAATGGAATTATACAAGAACAAAATTATGAAATCTGCTTCAAGCTTTACTGGATGTCTTGATCACAGACACAGTGTTGTTTACTCTTTCCCCAGGTTTTGGGGGCTTTTTTTGCACTCCTTTTCTCCTGCATATTTGGTGTTCTGCCCTGAAATGGATAAAAACCATGTGCCGATGTTTGCATGTTTGTTCTCTATTTTAAGTGTTTGTAGTTTGAAATACTCATTGAAATGTGGTTTAGAAAATACTGAAAGAAACTGCAACTTGCATCTTAAAACAGAATTTCAAAGAAATCTCTCTTAGGGCAATGGGAAGTACATCAAACAGCATGCTTTAAAGTATGATTCATCATTTGATGTAGCTGATGCATCATAACATGTTTCCCATCTGACAAAGGCGGGTAATGCACCCTTTACAGCTGTGTGTCCAGTGTTTTGTCACTGGAGCCACAGGTTCCCTCAGTTTTGCATTTTGCACAGCAGCTAAAGCAAAGCAGTGCTGAGAAGCACACCTGTCACAGTTCTGCCCCCCCGAGGCCTTGCTACATGGCTTTTCCTCTGAACAGACATTAAAGGCATTGCAAAAGAAACTTCACACTTTCTAGAGTCTTCGTTTTTCCTTTTTTTTGTTTGTACTATTAGTCTGACATAAGTTAACATGTGTCATTTTCTCACACCTAACAAGCTTACAATGATTTAATTCCATATTTTGATGAAATTGTGAGAAGCTGGGAGCTTCCTACCTAATGTGTGGACATCTACAATATTATCAGAAAGTAAATATGGGTAAAGATTTGATATGATCTTCCTCATCGTAACATATAAGAGATTTACAGTCCTCTTTCTCTTAGAGGGGAAATTTTCTTCCTTCATTCTCCAGAAGGAATAAAATATACAGCCAGAAATCTCCATAAACTAAGTAATTGTTTATCTTAGTCCCACTGAATGCACCTGAAATAAAGAAGAAATAGGCAATATTACACAGAAAAATTGACTGCAAAACACGTAATTAGCCCTAAACCTTTCTGCTCAAAGAAATTACTTTCTGAACATGCTGCAGTTCTAATTATGACTGCAATGAAGTCATAGGACCAGGCACAAATTAATATACTCTTTGCCTTTCCTATTTCTATATTCAGTCCTGTGTTCCTCTTTAATCTGAACATAATCAGTCTTCTTTCCATCTCCAGCCTGCACTGCAGACTATAATTAAACAATGAAAATCTGACATTTCTCTATAGAGGGAAATTGTTTAAAAAACCACTTAGTACATGGATTTTTTTTTTTTCACTCATGCAGAATTAGTCCTTAATTTTCCTTTATTCCATTTACTCTTCCTTCTATGCATTTTAATGCTCTTGCTCTCATTCCTGTGATCACTCATTTTGGACTTTATTTATCAGTTTGACAAAAGCCAGACTTACCTCAGCTGCTATTGGACAATAGTGCAGGGTCCAGTGAGACCACTTGACTGCTTGTATTTCCACAAAGCATGTTTGGAGGAAAAATTACTGAGGAAAATACATGCATAATCAAATAATAGGGACCAAAAAATTAAAAATCTGGCATATTCTTAATATTAAAGGGAAATTCCTTCAGGGGCTGTGTTCAGGTAGGTAAGAATTCCTTCTGTATTGGTTCTCAGTTCTCAGTACTATATCGGAGATCTCTTCCGCTGATACAGTGTAATATGTTACAGAATAACAATGCAAAGTGCTACAAAGGTTACTATATATATTATGTAGCCTTTGAAATATTATCCAAGGGCATTACAGCCTGAAAGCCATGCTCTTCCCCTTGTGACAGGGATAGACGCAGCTATGTGAGAAAAATGCAGGTTTGTTCCTCCCTTGTCCTTAAAAGCACTTTTTTTTCATGGGTAGTTTGTGCTGAGTTGCCAAAAACCCTCCAAGAAACTGACTTCAGAATGTATCTCTGAGCATCAGGAGAAAATCTGAAGCAAAGGATAGTGGCCTTCCCAAGGACAAAACACACAAATGGACAGATAAAAAATCCACAAGGCAACAGCAGCACTGGCTCATGTGCAGGTGGGCAGCAACAGAACACTTAATAAATGCACACTTGGAACAGTAAGGAAGCATTGCAATGACCTTTCTTGTGTTTTTCCTTTACAAGCTAACAGGGGGGAGTGTAGAGTATTGTACAGGTCACTGCTTGTTTTGACTAGCACAGTTCTGGTGCACAGTGAGCAGAGTGACAAAATCCCTGTGCTCGGTTGCGGAGATGACTTTCAGCTGGAAAGGGTGGTTCAGGGCAGCTGAGTCAGCCTTCACCCACGGCCACTGGCCGCAGAGAACAGGGCAGCCACTGCTACAGCAGCAGGTGCGACAGCAGGAATCTTCCCACTTTTATGGCCCAACACAAAGCATGCCATCCTCTCCTACAGGCTCAAGAGGCCATAATTTCACCAGCTGTTTATTTAATCCTGACTAATCCTGGACTCAAGCCACGGCCTTTTGTGTAGATGAGATGAAAAACCTGAAGGACGCACCACAAGCAAAAGGAAAGCATAACTTGAAAAGTAGGTGCTTTTACTCCACCATCTTGAGGCAAACCAGATTACTGAAGCTCTAACTAAATGGAAATATTTGTTTCTATAAAGAGCAAATTATTTAAACTGATTGCTATTTTTCAAAGTATAAAGACATGACCTTCCTTTCTTTTCCTCTCTGCAGACTTATTCTCGCTGGCAGAAAAAAAAAAAGCCAAGACACACAAACTTCACTAGTGAAGTCTTTCAACAGAATTAGGTATTTAGATATCTATGCCACATATTTGCCCTCAAAGAAGCTAAATATACTTTACCCTCAAAGATGACTGGATTTGGACTATCAAAATATCAAACATGTATAACTGTAAAATCATGGAATCATCAAGGTTGGAAGAAACCTCTAGAATTGCCAAGTCCAACCATCAACCCAGCACTTCCATTGTAACCCCTAAAGCACTAACCCATATCACCCAGCACCAAATCCAGATGCCTCTTAAACACCTCCAGAGATGGTGACTCCGCCTGGAATGGTAACTCCCAGGGCACCCTATTCCAATGCCTGACATGTCCTGACAGTGAATTTTTTTTTTTCCTAATATCTAATCTGGTTCTCCTGTCTCAGCTGAAGGCCATTTCCTCTGGTCCTTTCACTGCAGGGACAGTACAAGTGACCAGCCTCCACAGCCTCCTTTCAGGGATTTGTGGAGAGCAAGGTGGTTGCCCTGGGTCCCCTCATGACTAAAGAATCCCAGCTACCTCAGCAACTCCTCATAAGTGTCCTAGACCCTTCACAAGCCTTGCTGCCCTGCACTGGCCACACTCCAGCACCTCAATATCCTTAATACCAAATACCAACCTTAATACTCAATTTGTGTTCCTCTTTGTGCTTTGTTTTAAATAATTATCTTCCCATAAAACTAAAGATCAAAGATTTGACAGCCTGCCAAACTTCAAACGTCAGGACTGAATTTTGCAAGTAGTTTGGAAAGAGTTATCTGAAGCTGGGAAGTATTAGGTCTCAGCTCTTCCTGTAAGCTGGTCAGCCTTTATTTTTAGTTTTCAATTGTCAATATTTCTTTTCCTTTTGTAAAGGAAGTTTAAAGTACTGCCAGTACTTGAAACTGTATTTACAAGTCCAGTGTGATACAAACAGGGCTGATAATTTTTTGCAGCATTCAGATTACTTCAGCTCCTTCAGCTGGCAGGACCTCTAAGAAAAAGAATAAATGCTTATGTCACTGAAGTTGCCACAGGTTTGTTGATCTCATGTTAGCTGAAAAACTGAGAACTCAGCTCCTTAGGGAAGGTATAAGACACCTTTCCAAATTAAACTTTTAATGCTACTTCCAGATCAAGTCTTTGTAAAATCACATTGTGGTTTAAAAGCACTCCCTTGTAAAATTAGCAACTAAATGCTTCCTTTACCAAAGTGCACAGGAGCAGAGAAGGGGATTAATTTTCCCCTGCTACGTTAGAACAAACACCTTGTTTCACCTGAAACCATTAAGAGTTCAACACAAATCCTACCCACACAAACCAAAGCAATTAATACATTAAATCTATCACCTGTATTTTATGAACATCAGGCTATAGAAAACATACTTGCACCATGATTGATCCCTATCCTAACCTTACAGAAAAACATGACTGAAGTAACCTTTCATTTTGAAACTATTAAATAAAGAAGAGGGAAAGATGATTATCACAAGAGCAGAACTTAGTGTTTAAATTGGAAATACTCTTCCAATGTATTTCACGCCCTCAATAAAGCTACAGTGTATATGAAGTCAACACTTTGTAAAAGAGAATTCCAAGGCAGAAGGCTCCAACAGCTGCATCTCCGGTAGCCGAAGCCAAAAGCTGAAGCACAAAAGAAATGTGCTACATGGAATCACCAAGGTGGCATCTGTTCTGCCAAACTCTGCACACATGTGACTACCTTGAGCAGACATGAAACTCGCCTGCACAAGCTCAGTCTTGCTAAGCAGCACTGCCGGTGTCTCTGTGCAGGTCATGGACACACCCTGCACAGTGTCTCAACAGTTGCTGGTCGGACCACACTGACGTCCTGGCTCTGGCAGCTGGGCTCTAGCAGATCTGAACAAGCACCGAGGCCTTTCCAAGAGCACCTCCTGCCTGCCTGCAGAAGAGTTCTATGTTGTTTTTTTTATACAGACATAATAAAACTAGAGTTTAAAGAACTATTTACCTTTAAGGCATATCTTTTATGATTCATTATATATACTCTAGAAGGAAAGGCACATGCATTTGCTTTAAAAATTCTGCTGTTCCAGTAAACCTAAAAAACTTAAATGTGATTGAATTGTTTATTGTGAACCTATTCAACAACAGTTTCTGTTGTAAACAGAAAACCCTTTTCCCCTCTTAAGCCATTAAGTGAAAACCCCTATAATAACTTGAAAAGTTTCAACTAAGACTTCAACCTTTGCAAAGAGAGATTGCAACAATAGTTCCTTTTTATTTTTCATTATTTGTATTAATTTCAAAAGAATAAATATATTTATATATGAACACAATCCTAGCAATATCAAGAACAGATTCCTACCCAGAGTGAAATTAAAAAGGGAAATGAAAACTGGAGTGATGGCTAGATTCTGGAATGCAAACCAGCAGGTAAGAATGAAATAAGGGGAAGAGGAATAGTCACTATGACCAACTAGCATGAAGAAGCCTTTAATTACCCTAATAAGCAGCTGCTCATTATGCAGGTTTGTGAGATTTTTTCCAGACTGAAAAGTTAAATTTGAAGAAAGCAAACACCTACCGGGCCCCAACAGCAACCAAATATGAGACACTTTTAGGCTCAGTAACATATTTGGATTCCCATTTACTCTGGTCTAGATATCCCCTGGATTCCTATTTAAGATCACATAGAATAAGAGCAAGGAATAGGCCTGTCAGCCTCTTATGTCAATAGCCTTTTTTGTATTATCTTGATTTTCCTCATCTCAACACTGCAGAATTTGGTTTGTCTTTGCTGCCAGGAATGCACAAGGACAGCAGAAATATAGAATGTAAATGCACACACCATAAAGATACTGCACAGGTGTGTAAAAATATTAATTCTGAAGACCAATAAACTGTACCACCTATTTTTACGAGGTACTTTTTTTCACCAGTTGTGTATGTTATTCAAGTGACTCATTCTGTATTTTTGAGTATTCAAGATATATGTAAGATGAGGGACACAAATGCCTGTTGAATCGCAAGCCTGATCCTGTAAGTTGACACTTCCCTACTTTATTTCTACTGATGTATTCTTACTAAAAATAAAACCCTGGACACATGACAGCAGAACGATACCAAAACAATAGTCACATGACAAATTTCTCCACTTGTGGCTTCTTTGAAGAGCATATAGAAGACCACCATCTACCACTGATATCAGTGAAGTCTTTTACTACCTATTTTGCATGGTAATGGGCAATACAGTTTTGCATTTGTAGTGAAAGAGTGAAGAAAAGTGAAGAACAGGCATCTGTTCTATAAAATCAATCTGAAGGATAAAATCTCCAAGACTACACCCACAACCTAAGGCAGTGGCTATAAGAGGTGAATTGCCCCCAATTCCAACATGCCATGGGATGTCAACCTTAATGGTTATATAATTTACCAGTCTTGCCAGACCCTTGTTTAATTACTTCTGCTTAAAAGTTAATCATTTCACCTGAGGCAATGCTCTCCTTTCTCTTTACAGTTGCCACTACCTTGTATTTTCTGTTTCTGGCATATGACTCTCTAATGCCCCTTACAGGAAAAAAAAAAAGTCATTGTAGGCAGGCTGCAGAAGGATGGGAAACCAGACATAGAACATAGTCCTTAGGAAGTAAACAATACCAGGGGCCTAGAACTGGACATCCCCTACAGACAGACATTTGTTTTGTAGTGGTAGCCACTAGAATACAACAAATGGCAAGAACTTCAGCCATTTAATTCTATCTCCCATCACATGCCTAGTGCCTTTTAGCTACAGTGCAGGGAGTATCAGTGCAATTCAAAGAGGGTTAGTGACAGCTGTATTTCCTACTGGCTGCCCTGGCCATCGCAGCCAGAGGCAACAGTTTTAAAGAAAGGAGTACTTGTCATATTGACGTGCTTTGTGAGAAAAAGAGACTGGATGAAGACACTAGTTTTCTGATTTATTCAGCCAGTCAAGCCTAATCAGTACACACGCACATAGGCAATTCTGACATCTTGGAGACTGAGATTAACAGGTACAGCAGGACTCATGAGGTGAGATGTACTGTCAGACTGCCTCACCCTTGTGTGAGGTACTTAGATCCTAGGGTCGTGCCTGCTATCAATTTCAGGAAGAAAAGATTCTATGTATCACTGCAGTTGTACCTCCTTCCAATTAAAATGGAAGTGAACGGACCATTGCAGTGAATTCCACAAGAAACAAGGAAGTATCCTTTAAAAAATACAAATTATTAGGGCTTACTAATTACACTTTTCATATATGCACTCTAGGCGAGTTCACTTGCAACTAAACAGCAAGACCGTTTTCTTTGGAAAATGTCTCAGTCACTCAATGATTACCAGTTAAAACACAAACCACAAATTCATAAACCAACATCCTTAGGTTATGTTGTATCTAGGTTCTCTTCTGCTGTCACCTGGGAACTCAAACCCTAACATTCTGGCTCATTCCAAAGTGTCTGGGAGAAAAAATACACTAAACATGCCTCTCCTGTCTGTAAAACACAAATAATTTATTCAGATAAACCTTTACGAATGCTCTCAAGCATCACAGTATACTAGTGTACAATTAATGACAACTTCAGAAATCATGCTTTTGGTACAAAGCATAAATTTAACATTAAATACCACAAGATGATTTTTCATTACTTCAAAGAAGCTTATGATTGACAATAAACTCAAAAATAAATATTATCAGTATTCAGCACTCAATTTAATTTTTATATAGCTTTGAAAAACTCTGGATTGCTGGGAAACAATCTCTGTCTGAGAGCTGTCATAATCAGAAACATTCCTGGCTGAAGCAGCACGATTCATGAGTGTACTTTTAAGTTCTGTGAAAGTATTACTATCTTCCACAGAACAAGTGCATGATATCCCAGAACTCAATAAAATCACTGAGTTGATTTCAGTCTCTTTTTTCCTGGTAACAGTACTTCCTCAGGATTCTTGCTTTTTTGTTGGTTTATCTAAGTAGGGAGTGTTGTCCTGTAGCAGATCTTTCCTGGGTATGAGTACTGAAATAGAAAAAACCCAAACAAAACAGTAAGACTATAATCTTATGGAAAATACTGGGAAAATACTATTTCAAATTCTAAAGGTGTTTTTACATTTACAAACAAAATATTCAGTTACTAAAATGAGGATCTGAACTTGTGGTAAGTGGCATCTATCTAGCATCTAGATATCTAAGACAAAATCATACTAAGATTTTACTTTCAGCTGGCTACAATAATGTTTTCCCATCTTCTTTTATAAACATTGAAAAGTTTGATATTAAGAAGCCATAATTGTTAAGCATGTACTGTTAGTTTGGTTATGGGTTAAAAGGGTAGTTATAAGGAATACAGTACTCAATGGTACCATAATACACCTATATAAAGAGCACCACCCCCCAGGCGAAACGAGCCAGCCTGGACAGAACTGTAATGGGCTAATCAGGTGCCTTAACCTTCATGCAAATGAAGGATCCAAAAAGAAACCAATCCAAAGGGACAAAAATCAGGACAAAAGGGGGCATCTGACCCACTGAACTGGTGCCGCTCCATCTGGAACATCAGGGACATCCCCATTGTTTCTAACAATTATGACCACTCTGATGAGTTTAATGAGTACAATTTTGTAAAAATATGTACATAATATGTATGCTTGGCAGCCAAAAATTAAATTTAGAATTAGCAGTGACTATTAGCAGGAATCCAGTTGAAAGAGAAAACATTATTGTGTCATCATTGTGTGTATAAAATGTCTCCTTGCCCACAGTGTGCAGTGAATAGCAAGAATAATCACAGGCTTTCACCTGTTGTTTCTGAGAGCTGTTTCATGGGGGAAGTGAACAAAAAGGAGGCAATAAAGGACTTAAAAATTCATGAATAGCTTGATGAAAATGAAAAGTAATTGAAGAGAAGCCCATTGAAGATAATTAAACCAGAAAATATCCCTGACTCAGGAAGAGCTGCCAGGTGTGAACAGCTGAAAGAGGTGCAAATTCACTTTGTCTGTTCCTATTCTTCAACTATTATCTGCCTAGAATCATCATGGAAGACTTGACACTGGTCTAGACTTATCTTTGGCCTTGATTATAATTGCTATTTTAAAGTTAAATGTTTTACCAAACCTAAAACTGAAAATTGGTACAAAACTTTCCAGACAACACTAAACAGAAGTAAAAGGAAACTATGTACACAGCTGAAGATTTCTTGTATTCTCTTACCACACAGCTGTATGCTGAGCCTACCTACTACTTCTCTTTTTGACTGCAAGATAAAAGAACTTCTAAACCAGGAATCAGGATTTCAAAATTTGATAGACTTTGCATTGAGGTAATCGCTATGTCACACATCTTACACAGTATAACCTGAAAGTGAAATTGTTGGAAAAAAGTTTTGGAAATGAACACTCAATCCTCAAAGAAAAAGCTTTTCTATGGTCAGTGTATATAATGCACTTGTTAATGCTCCTCAGGCAGCTCCTCCCTGTTTGGTAGAGCAAGCACCTACAGACAGGTACCGAGGCTACTGCCTTGGGACGCATGCTGACTGATCAGCCTGTACATGCATGCTGACTAGCTAGCTAACTGCTGACCTTCCTAATAGTTACAGCTAGTTAAGGGATATTAAATGTAATCACTGCCTCTTTTCTACCAGCCTCCATACCTCAAAATATTTGTATGGAAACTTTGTACCTTTGAAACCTTCACCTTTCCTAGGTAGTGACATTAATGAATAGCTTACATTAAGAATTTTGCCAGAGAATAACAGACAGGCTATTTGCCTCTCTATCCCTTTCCTTAGTTTCACATTCTATATTTATTTTCTAAACTATAACATATTTAAGTATCTTTTTAGCATGCAGGCTTACTCACCGATTTTGTCAGAATCTGTGTGAACGGCCTGAATAACAGAAGTTCTGAGAATCACTTCAACATCTGAAGCAATTTTAAGAAGCTAGTAATAAGGAATAAGAAGAGAGGAACAAGAGAGTAATTTGAATTATATGTGACTGTTTCTGAAGATATTTTCCATACCAGACAGCTATTCAAATAATAAAATCATTCAGTTTTACTACTCAGTTACTTATGTACAATGTATACATTGCTTTTGCCTTGGAGATCCTGGAATAACTTACAGGTTGACGTGTTTGACATGGAGCACATAGTGAGGGAAACTCTGGCTCAGTAACATACACCAGTACATACGTCCACGTATCCAATTAAAACTGGAAACGAATAAGGTGAAATGCAACTACAAAACCAATTAACTAGTTTCTAATGATCAAAGATGCTCACTCACGCCTCAGTAACATTCGACGTCCCATAGTGAAAGGGCAATCTCATTCTTTCAACACTACTGCTCCTGATATAAGGAGACAAAAACAAGGGCGAAACACGACAAGAATTAAGAATTCTGAGTTTTCACAGTAGAACTGTGCAGAAACAAGGCACTACCTAAAGACTACCCGAGGTATTAGTATTTAGTATTTGGCAAAAGGCCTAGAATTCCTTCTCTCACTAAGAGGATAAGCTGCAGCACCCTTGCTAGCTTTGCTACACCATTAAGAGAACCCTAATACTTGTTTGCCTGTTATCTGTGTCAGAAGTAAGGAAATTGCTCAAGTGAGATACTTCAGGAGTATGCTCACACTAGGAAGCAGCATGTATCAACAGAAGTGGATCTTTGCAAAGGCTAGGGCTCAATACTTGCCATCCACACTGCACTTCTCATGCTCTTCCCTTTTAAGGGCTTGGAGCAGGTACCCTTCAGTTCCCCCTGCTGAGAGCCCATTAGCAGCCAGGCTGCGTGCTCCTGAAGCGCAGCTTCCTCTTCAGATTGACCTTAAGGGAATTCTGCTAGTTGGTCTGACACTTTACATAACAAGAAAAGTCACAGGAAGTGGAACTAACCAAGGTAACTTCCTAAGTGCACTCCTGACCTGCACAAAAACTGCTGCATTAGATTTAGCTACCACATTTTTCATTCTGATACTGTAGACAGTTACCTCGATCTCCTTATGTCACTGAAAGCTTGACATGTACAAGTACATACAGATACAAGTACCCGTTGTCACATTAGAATACACTGTAGTTTTCTATTCTGGCTGGTCAATACTCCATTTTTTAGTTGCTGTCCAAAGCAGAACATTAACAGCATCACATTCATGCAAGCAAGTGCTCAAAAATTCTCAAGTCCTGTATAAAACTTGGTTCAGTTCCTCTGCAACTAAGTCTTTTCAGTGTGTACATGTAATAAATATGACAGCTATTGTGATGTTCTAGGAGTGTGTAGCTGCAATGGAAATCTGATATTTCTTTTACTGACACAGTTAATCAAATATCAACTATTCCATACTAAAAAGTCACACATGTGTAATTTGTAGGTTGCCTAAAAAACAAATACAGATTTCAGAATTGCAGAAAATCTTTTTCCTGTACATCTATAAAAAAAAAACAACCCTGAACACATAACTTAGCTAATCAGACAGTGGTAACACAAACACTGAGTATTATTACAGGAGGCTGATAACAAGCTGTAATTCAGGAACTCCTAACTAAAAGGTCAGAACTATTTACATTACAGTTCTGTGTCTGGCATGAGGAAAAGGTTTTCATTTTAATTCTTCAAGGGACAGATGTAGGCACTTTCTTCCAACCAGTGCCCAGTGACAATGTAAGGACAGTCTGATAAAAGGCTGAAGGACAAGGACTAAGTTATTCAGTCTGTAGGATGTTAATAGCTAAAATTATCTAAAACACATTAGTTCCCTTTCAGTTCAGAGCAATTGTCAGAAAAAACTGACTCAGCAAGAAGTTTTAAGGCAAAGGTAACTAACTTAGTGAATTAACAGAATGCTCCACTTTTAACACATGGGAAGGAAAGACATAGTAAAAAAATCCCTGTAGTATAATTAAGATATATAACATCTATACTATACTGCAATAAATCATAATAATGTTGCTGGTTTTTGCCTTCCACAAAGATGCTGAGTCATTTGTGATAGTAACTCAGCAGGTTGTTTAATTTGTCTGTTTGTTTCTGTTTGCCTAAACAACAGTGAGCAGGTACATTTAAGCGACCACAGTACAGATAGGTATCATGAGCAAAGTATAAAATATTTACATGAAAATCGCTACTTCATACATTATCTCGTAAAATTTTATTATAAACTTCGAAATAATCATATTGGACTATCAGAACACACTTTCTACTTATGTACTTTTGTATGTACAAGATTCTATAACACAGTATTAATACTACTGCGGTATCTATATATTTACAAACAAAGATCCATGTAGAAGTCTTTCTAAACCAACCTGGCTTTCATGATGTCTCAATCTGTTTACAGTGGTTTAGAGATCCTTTAAGCAAAAGACTAATTTCTAAATATTCATATGTGAAGTGGGTAAAAACCCCAAACAACAGAAAGCAATAAAATACCTCATTAATCTTCTCTTCAGATGTCTCGTCTCGGTTATTTCTGAATTCTTCATTTATCTTTTGTCTTGCAGCTAAATAAATCAAACAAAAAACTAAAGAGTGAACAAAAATTGTATTTTGAATTTGTCACTGCCCCAAAGTTAAGAATCTTAAGTCCTTTATGGCACAGTCCTGGGACACTCTGATCAAAGTATTTCAATGAAAGACCTCCATATAATTCACATGATGTCATATTTCAAGTTGACTGGTATACAAATAAAATGAGATTCTCAGTTTAGCATTTTGTATTGCATACACAAGGTACTAAAAAAGCAGGATTAATCCCTTGAGGAAAAACCACACACAGAGAATTAATTAGTACAGCTGACTATGCTGTGGCTGGACTGAACTTAAAAAAAAAAAAAAAAACAAATGAAAGAAAAATATCTCCCAAGAAGATCAGGAACACTTTAAAAAGAAATGTTTCCCTTCCAAAATATGTGTTGGTTGCTTGAATATAAGGACTATTTTTTGTTTCAAAATAAAGGATATCTCGTTATGGACACACAAGTTTTCCCAATTATTACTTGAAAATTATGGGAGTAATTTGAAGAAAGATTATGTTAAGAATTATCTTTCTCTGTATACCAAGATGAAAGTTCCATGAAATACAGATAAGCACACACCACACAAAACAACTATCTCACCTTCGAGGGCTTTGGTATCATTTTTAAAAACTTCTTGCCGTGTTCTGTGTAACAACTTAAAAAGCTTCAAAACCTGCCAATACAACATCAATAGAATTAACTTATTTGCTAACAGGATTGTTAGTTAAAATTAACATGTTACAATTGAAAATGTTTTTGATTAAATTTCATGTTCTTTCCATTCAGTACAGAATTTGATAAAGAATCAATATCTAAGAGGTTATACCTAAATTCCTGATTAAAACACTTGCAGCCAAAGCTGATGTGATGTCATCAAAATCTTAGGTCTAGATATTTCAAATTACCCTAAAATGCTGGCACCACCTCCTAAATAATTATTTGGCATGATGGAATTAAAATCCTGAAAATACATGGACATAAGCATTAGTTATTGTGCCAATGTCAAATAAACCCAACAGAACTGGAATAACTCTAAAGGTCAAATTACTTGAAGGAATTATCAAGGTTACATCAGTGCATATTCTCTAGCTATGGAAAAAGATAGAAAAAGAAATGGCTGAAGTATTCTCACATAAAATTCTTTTACAAGTGGTATGGCAAAACCAAAGCAAAGTCCTTCCCCTAAAAACAACTCCAGGTCAGCAAACCAATACTTCAGTAAAAGCAAACACTCAGAAAGTTGGGATTTACAGTGTAGAGCAGACACACCTGAATATGTATGAAAATAAAACCCCCAGAGAATCACAGCTCACAAGCCACGTGGTTTTGGTAGATCATTCGCACAGACTGCAAGGAATCACAGAAACTCTCAAGTCCTTATGAGACTTTTTTGGTGTCTGTCACAGACTGAAAAGAATCTCTGACAAGCACCAGAAAAAAATAATCTTGAAAACAATATGCCTTTTGAAGCTCCTTCTAGTACTTCCTATCATGTTGTGGCATCTCTAGAGGGCACAATTCCAAGTACTTCATAATACTTCTCTCACAATTAGTATTCCAAGTATTTTTTAGAAGGACATAGAAGAAACACAGGGCTGTAAGTCAGAAAAAACCCAGCAAATGGACAGAGTCATGTTGCCTTTAACTGCACCATTCCCTAGATGGATGAATCTGTGGAAGGTAAACCCACAGAACTAAATCTCAACAAATAAACTTCTTGTTTTGCAGATATTTTAATATCCTAAAACTTCTATTCCCCACAGTACATTTGCTATCTTTTCAAACAGCAGATTAATATTACATGTGGTTTTAAGTTGAACACATGTATGGCAAAACCTAAAATGTTTTATTGTTATTTTCAAGAATTTGCGAGCCATTTTCAGGTATCTTCCTACTCATAGAAAAGTCTATAGGTTCTTCACAAGGGAATAAGGAGGGGCAGGCACCAATCTCCTCTCTGGTACCCTGTGACAGGATTCAAGGGAGTGTCAGGGAACACTCAGGCTGGATATCAGGAGAAGGTTCTTCACCCAAAAGGTGGCTGGGCACTGAACAAGCTCCCCAGGTCAGTGGTCACAGCACCAGCCTGACAAGAGTTCAGGAGGTTTTTGCACAGCTCCCCCAGGCACACGGTGTGTGCACCACCCTGCAGATGGCCCCGTGCAAGACCAGGGGCTGGACTCCATAATTTCTGTGCCTCCCTTCCAACCAAGGATACTCTCTGGTTCAACTTCTCCAAACCCCTCCTGGAAACTTTTCACCACGCCAGCCACAATGGTGAAAAGCTGAATTAGATGGTCTTGATCAGGATGTATCAATGCAGACGCCTCTGACCTCTACAGCCACCTGCACTAACAGAGAGCTCCGCCAATACCTGTGGACTGCACTCCCAAAACTAGGCTTCAAGGCACTCCCGAAAGAGGCACTGACAGGAAATTACACCCCAGTAATGAAAGCGCTTATTAATTCTTAGGTCCCTGGTTTTCCCTAGCTTACTCTCACGTGCTTCTGATGTATTTTACCCTCTGCTTATCACACTTCTCGCTTTCTTTTCCCGCAATGGCCTCTGCGCGCAAACTGCTACATTCCTTTACCTAGTTTTTTATCCTTCTAGTCCTGAAAGTCTATGTTTTTTGGCTCGACTAAAGCTACAAAGCTGCAGCCTCCCAGCACGGACATAGTACGTGTGTGTGTGTTTGTGTGTGTGTCACTCGCCTGCCCCCGGCTCCCCATGGCGCCCGCCGCCGGCACCGTCCCGCGCCGGAAGTGCCCGCCGCCGGAAGTGCCCGTCAGGGACGAGCCGCACCCTCCCGCGCTGCGCCGGTGCCGCCGCCAATGCTGTCCCCCGGGGGCCGCCCGCCGCCGCCGCCGTTCCGAGCCGCCCTTGTGCCGCCGCGGCGCTGCCATGGCCGGCGGGGTTGAGGCGGCTTTCACGGACTCACAGAAGGGACTTCCAGCCCAGCCTGGAACGGACCACACGGGACCATCTGGTCCAACATCCCTGCTCAGGCAGAGAAAGCCCAGAGCACATGGCACACGATTGTATCCAGACAGTTCCATCACCACTGGGGAAGACTCCACAAATTATCTGGACAATCTGCTCCTGTACCCGCTCACCTGCAGAGTAAAGAAGTTCTTCCTCGTGTTCAGAGAAACTTCCTGTTTCAGAAACATCAGTTTCTGTCCACTGTCCCTTGATCTGTTGCTGGGCACGGCTGAGAACAGCCTGGATCCTCCTCTGACCCCTTTCCTTCAAATACTCACAGACATTGATGAGGCCCCTCTCAGCTGTCTCGCAGCTGATCGGACCCAGTTCCCACAGCCTTTCCTCAAAAGAAAGACGCTCCAGTCCCATCTTCACTGACTTTCCCTGGACCCATTCCAGGAGCTCCACATGTCTCTTGTCCTGAGGAGCCCAGAACTGGACACAGCACTCCAGATGTGCCTCACCAGGGCACAGCAGGTTGAGGGGCAGGATCACCTCCCTCAACCTGCTGGCAATGCTCTCCCTAAAGCACCCCAGGGTCCCATTGGCCTTATGGGCTATACAGACAGTGCCGATCCTCGGTGTGCCAAGGTCTGGCAGGAGGCTGCTACTGCCTGCAGGAGGAGCTGAACGGGGTCCATAGCAGGCAGGCAGTGCTGTCCACAGGCTCCTCATTCCACTGGAGTGGTCAATGGCCCAGGGACCCCTGCCCTCCAAGGGGAGCCGCAGCGGGGATGAGAGGCTGCTCCCTGCCCAGCATCCCCTGCCAGGGGCTGCACATCATTGCCCAGGGTGGCACAAAGACCAGAGTGTTCTGCTCCTTCTTCTGAAGAAAATTATCATTGTTTTAAATGGGTAACTGGACAGCCATCAGTTTCTGTGTGACACCTAGAATGGCCAATAAATGATGATTGCTGCTTCTTCAATTCAGTTTTTATTTTGCCAAGACTGCTTCCTTGCTCTTGCATTTAGAACAACCAACAGGAGTTCGAAATCCTTCCTTATCTGGGGTGATATCTTCTTTTCCAGTCTATTTTTTCACCATTTCAGAAGAAAAGTTGTGATTACAATTCCTTGTTTCTGTGCTTATCAGTCATCTCAGGATGTCTCCAGTTTCTAGGTATCCAGCTGTACTTAGAAGAGTCCAGTTGCACTTTTCAAGGACACTCTTGGTTCTCAGCATCGCAGCTGCCAAGCTGGCAGGCTTTTTTTCTGCTGGTATTATCCAACAGGCATATTCTTTTGTTCAGTCATTTCCCCTCTCTAGTCAGGTCACTTTCTCGGCTGCTCACATCAAGCTCCCCACAGCTTGCCTTACTCACACCCTGACCAACCCAGCCTGGGCCTGGCCACGCCGGGTACATCTATAAAACTGAATTACCATTCTCTTGAAAAACAAACAAGCTTATAGTTCACTAACACATAATTCAGCATTAGCTAAAGGCAGCATAAGGATATTTTGTGCAATTATCTTTACTACTCACTAGACCTCTAGCTTCAATACACAGTCTATTTAATCATTTAACAGCAGTTACATTGTAAGCTAATTAAAATAGGGGAACACTAAATTATTACTCAATATTTTAATATTTTTATTATTAATAGTACTTGTAAGCATCTATTAAATACGTTCTTTTACTATGTAACTCATAAAGAAACTTGATCTGTTAGCAAAAGTGATGTTTATTCATAATTTATTTCCAAGAATAATTATTGCAGATGTGAATGAATTAGATCTTTGAAAAGAGGGTCTAATTCATTAATTGTTTTATTCAAAATAATAAAATTTGCTGTTTTCATGGTGAGACAAAAATATATGCTGAAGTCAACTATATGAAAAAAAATGGTTTTGCTTTTTTGGAGAAACTTCTAAACTTGTCTCTGTACGTCTTCTCTTAACAAAGAAATATACTTTTTAATTAAATCCACAGCAGTGTTCACCTGAATTGTTCATATATTTGCTGAATAACCTTGGTTGGACAATAATATAATTCAAAGAAGTTTCTCCCTTTAATTGTCATAAAACTCCAATACCATCTGTAGGACACATACAGGTCAAAATACCTTAATCCCAGAACATCATTTAAGGAAGAAAATAAAATTTCATTGTTTAATGTACTTTATCAGAGTTTTTTTTCAGGGTATTTCATGATAAATTATTTCAGAGTTACTACCAGAAATATATGACAAATTCTGCTCTTTCCGTATCATGTTCATGTAATCAGCTGCAGAACCATGTTAGGTTTAAGCCACTTAGCAATATTTATTCTCTGCCTCCCTCTGAAATGCTTTCCTGTAACACTTTTGTCTAGAGACAAATATATATAAATATCTCTATTAATATGGACCTAGACAAATCTTCAGAGAAATCAATCTATTTTTTTGGTGAAGTTTAGAAAATCATAGAATCTAAAATTGTCTGGGTTGGAAGGGACATTAGAGGTCATCTAGTTCCAATGCCCCTGTGATGGGCAGGGACACCTTTCACTAGACTGGGTTGCTCAGAGCTCCATCCAGCCTGGCCTTGAACACTTCCAGGGATTGGGCACCCACAACTTCTCTGGGCAGCCTGTTCCAGGGCCTCACCATGCTCACAGTAAAGAATTTCTTCCTCACATCCAATTTAAACCTCCAGTATTGCAGTTTAAAGCCATTCCTCCTTGTCCTCTCACTACATGGCCTTGTAAAAAATCTCCCTCTATCTTTATTGTAGGCTGCCTTCAGGTACTGCAAAGGTGCAGTTAGGTCACTCTGAAGTCTTTTCTTTTCAAGGGTGAACAATTCTGATTCTCTCAGCCTGTCCTCATAGAAAAGGTGCTCTGTCACTCTGATTATTTTTGTGGCCTCCTCTGGACTCCCTCCAGCAGGTCCATGTCCTCCCTGTGCTGGGAGCCCAGAGCTGGATGCAGGTTCCAGGTGGGCTCTCCCCAGAGCAGAGCAGAGCAGAGGGGCAGAATCCCCTCCCTCCCCTGCTGCCCACGCTGCTCTGGATGCAGCCCAGGACACGTTTGGCTCTGTGGGCTGGGAGTGCCCATGGCTGGGTCATGTCCAGCCTCTCATCCACCAGCACCCCCAAGCCCTCCTCCCCAGGGCTGCTCTCAATCTCCCAGCCTGTGTTGACAGCAGGGGTGGCCCCGACCCAGGTGCAGGACCTCGTACTTGGCCTTGAAAATGAAGCTTGGTTGATACTCCTTAAGGTTTATGTTGGCTTTTCCCCCCCTGCTTTTTCATTTCTCCCATTTAATGACTGGTGTTGTAGATATATATATATAAAAACATTTACAACTAGATCTACAGCTGCGTAACTTTGTGTTGCCCTCTGAATCACTGCTTGGCTATACTGATTAGTTTGTTTCATAGTTACGAAATTACTTATTCGCCGAAGGGCTGGCACACGAAACTGCCCTTCTGCAGGACCCTGATTCCAGGACACCATACACCTGCAAACTTTGGTGGAAAAGGTAACCCAGCCCAGCCTGGTGCAGTCTGCAGGAGCTTGTCCCAAGAAATCACACAGATGTTTGAGTTGGATTTGATAAGTAATACTTCTGCCCACAACAGCCTCTCCCGGGACTGCACTACTTTTGTAGAGTCGCCTTGCACTTCGCAGCGTTGATCCCTGCGCGGAGCCTCCAATAGTTCTTTCCGCCGGATCCCTCCGCGATTCCCGGGTCAGAGAGGGCGCGGCAGTGCAGCGGGCGGGGCCCAGCGGGACAATGACAGGAGAAACCGCCAATCAGACGGGAGAACACGGCCAGGGGACGGCGCTGGCCCAATGAGTGCCGAGGGGGCGTGGCTGTGGCCGGCGGGAGCCGCGCGGGAGCCGCCGCCATGGCTGACGAGATCAGCAAGGCGCAGGCGGCGCGTCCCGGCGGGGACACCATCTTCGGGAAGATCATCCGCAAGGAGATCCCCGCCAACATAATCTACGAGGACGAGCAGGTGCGCGCTGTGCAGGGGCCAGGGGCATCGCGGAGGCGCTCGGGAGAGCGGCGGGGCGGGCCGGGCCGGGCCGTGCGCCCCCGCGCTTCCCTGCGCCCTCCCCGGAGCTGCATTGGGCTCCTTGCCAAGGGTCGAGGGTTCTCGCAGCTGGTGTGGGAGGGTAGTGGTGAAACCTTTACCACTTGCAGGCAGCCTTCTTGCGGGTTCGGAGCAGAGCACCCCAGCTGTCTGCTTGTGCAGGTCCCGATGTGCCTCTCAATAGCCTCACAGAGGTTATGCAGCTCTGCCTGCTGGGCTTTGGCAGAGAACCTCCGAGAGGGATTGCTGGTGCATCGCAGCACGTTAGGGCCGAAATTAAATAATTAGCTTTAGAAGAAGTGCAGCGGTTATTCCCAAAATCCAGCTGGTATTTGGTGTAAGATCTCCTGCTCTTTGTTTTCCCCGCCCTTCAGATTGAAATACTGGAGCCCCATTAGGCCCCTTTTGCTTTTGAAATAAAGGGGTTATTCTCAGTGTTCAGTAGAGACTCGCCAAGGATGCAGTTTGTCAGAGTTACGTGCTTAAAAATCATGCATAGCTTAAAACGGAGTTTTCTTAATAGATGGCAGAATTGTTGCAGTTGCCTTATGCTCTGAAGAACATTAGAAATGTTCAGTGCTTTCTGAAGATAGTGCTTATGTTACTGCTCTGTGTTTATGTGAAGGTGTGTGTTCTTTCCTTAGCCGGGTGTAACCTGTGTGAGCTTTTTCATCAGCTGCGGTGGTTGCAGCAGGGTAAGCTGCGCACTGCTTGATTAGGCATCAGGCCATTGACTTCTCTGAGTGTATAAACTACTTTGAAAGCCAGTTGTGTGGAGTATTTTCAGGAAGTGTCATTACCTGCAGTGCACCATTTGGTTTTTACTTCAAAGTGTGCAGAAATGTAGAACTTCTAGATTTCAGTTGACTGGTGGATGATCTTGAATTAGTTTTGTTGGCTTTATGGAGGTCTTTTTAGAGGTGGCTGGAAGTGTTACAAGGAGAAAGGTAAGGAAAGTCTTTAATCAATAATTGACCTTCAGAGAAAGGGAACTATTGAAAAGTACAAAGTCTCTGTGGAATTATGCCTTATCACTGTTTTTCCAGTTGAATCTAAACTTCCTGAAATGAAATTTGGTTTCCCATACACTCACGAATTTCTGTGATTGCGTTTTTTCCTTAATGCTGCTTTGGCTTTCTGTATAATAGAAAGCTATTTACTTCCAATCTTTTGCTCTTTTAATTCTTTGATGCAGTTTGGCCATTTGCATTCTGCCTCGATGGGACTACATATAATAGAAAAGCTGATTACAAAATGGTCAGCTCTAAGTATGATTTATTTAATTTGGTGCAAACAGTTTTATTCATCAGTTATATGCTTACTGCCCTTCCCTGTTTGGAAGAAAGGAGTAGTTAATCAGAAATTCAAACAGGGCATTATCTTCTTAAACAGATTCTAAAACCACATAGATTTGGTGTAGAAGACTTGCATAAAAGATTGATGCAGGTTGAGTTCGGCTTTTCACCAGCTTTACTCTTGACTAAAGGCACATTTCTTTTCAGAATAAAAAAGAAGTGTATTTGCACAGAAAATTAACTTCATTGATTCACAAAGAAAAGTATCTAGGAAATAAGCATTTTGAAGAATGTAGGTATATGTGTTTTTAAGTGTCCACTGTCTGTGACATAACCAATTGCCACCAGGTGTTACACTGTTGAACGTGATGGGAAAGTCAGAGATATCTTGGACTAATGCTGGCAGAGTACCTCCTGTGCATCTGCACATTTGTCGAGGTTCCAGTTGGAAGTCCCAGTTCTGTGGTTGGCCATTTGTACAAGGAGACACAGCTTAATTTTCTCTTGCCTACTGGCAGTTCCTAATTTGATATTTAGGTGATGCATGCTGTGTATGATTGATTGTAGTTTTGGTTTAGTCAAGATTCAGCTAGTCACTACAGACAGATGTTTGTATTTCAAAAGTGATGCCTTTCTTTTGATTTAAGCATGTCTGAAGCAAAGCTGGTTTTAATGCATTGCTCTGAAATACTTGGTGCTGTTGAGAACAGAAGTCTAATATGGTCTCATTCACATAACTTCAGGATCTTTAGAATTGCCTTGTTGTCTTTGACCAAGGAAATATTCAGGCATAACTAGAAATTGATTAGCAACTCTTTGCCATTTATTTTATTTAACATAAAATATAAAATAGCATTTAAAAAAGCATGAATGTACTTTTTATAGGCATGCATGCCAACAGCTTTACTAGTTGTTATGCATGTGTTTCAGTAGCAAATCTTGAACCTGATTGCATATTGCTTTACTGAGAAGGCTGTAGCTTTTAAACAGTACTTTACAAAGCAGTGATTTTTTTTCAGTGGGTCTTGGTAAGTAGTGTTTTGTGTTTAGAAGTTAAAGGATGTAGAATAATATATCACTCAAGAAAATTTGACATTGCTGCTTATGTTTGGGATATCTGGCTGAAGTATGTATTTAGTGGGGCATATTGATTTCCTGAAACTCTTACCTTTCTCCAAAACAAACTGTATTTTATCTGCTTTCTGTTCCTCCAGTGCCTCGCGTTCCATGATATTTCACCCCAAGCTCCAACACATTTCTTAGTGATTCCTAAGAAGCCAATTGTCAGATTGTCTGAAGCAGAAGATTCTGATGAATCTGTAAGTATTCTAAAGGTTTTCTGTACACCAAACAGTGCTTCTGATTACTTCATAATGTAGTAGGCTGTCCCCCTTTTCCTCTTGACATTTCAAAGAGGCAAAGTAGTTTTCTGATACTCTAATGCTTATCCTGTAGCTTAAAAGATAATGGACTTAAGGTTTTTCAGTAAAATTAGCCAGAGAAAGCAAAATATATCTGTGCATGTATTTTCCACGCAAAATGAATTGGTATTTGTTATTTAACAATCCTGATGTCTGTTTTCATTGTTTGCATGCAACAGTACTTACTCTAATATGGGCTTGGGGGTTTTTAGCAGGTCAGAGGTGAAGAAAAGGAAGGTTAGCTGAGAGGTGCTGAATATTTCATTTGTAACTAAAAACATCAAGCTCAAAGATTTTGTAAGCTTTACATGGTAAGATAAAGTTTCTTTTCCACCAGAATTATATATGTGTTCAGAAGAAGTAGTGGGGGCTTTAACCATTAAGTAAATGTAGCTTCTATGACACTTTTGTTGTCTGTTACTGCCTGGCTTGACAAAGAACAATAGTTCTATTTTCCCCCTATATTATGCATAGGCAGTCCTCATAGTTTTTCTTGGAAAGTGTTAGTTGCAGGCAGGCAACAATTTGAAGGGCAGTGGCTGAATTTCTGAGAATTAACTTACTGGTTCTCTGCTCTCATTCCTTCCCTTCCTGCCCTTTCCCCCTTTTTGTGTGTTTTCTGTTGGTTGTTTTTTTTTTTTTTTTTTTCTTTCTTCTCCAGCTTCTCGGACATTTAATGATTGTTGGCAAGAAGTGTGCTGCTAACCTGGGCCTGACCAATGGATTCCGGATGGTTGTGAATGAAGGGCCTGAGGGTGGGCAGTCTGTCTATCACGTACATCTCCATGTTCTGGGTGGTCGCCAGTTGGGCTGGCCTCCTGGCTAAGATTTGTACATCACAGGAGTTAACTGCATGCATACAAGTTACCACCAAATAGATTTAATATGTTGTCCATCAATCTAGCCACTGTTAGTGTATTGTTTTTTTTTTTAATGTGTGTCTACACAGGGTAATAAATGCTCTGAACAACATTCGCACAATAAAGATTAAGCATGTGGGAATCATCTCTGTCTGGTGTGCCTTACTGATGGAAACACTTCTGAAGTTGAAATTATGATCTCTGAAGTTTAAAGCACAAAACATGTTTCAGTCTGCTAACAAGTCTTCTGTAGGTACAGATCTGCCAAGGCAAATCAAAATCTAAAGGTGCAAACACTTATCAGACTTCCATGTCTTCTGGGAAGCTTTTAGAATGTGGTATGTAAATATTTGTAAAGCCAGTGTAGGCTGCTGCTGAAACTTCTAAAAAGTGAAATTCCAAACATGCTATTCAAGGGCTGCGTCAGTAGTGTGTTGGGAACAGACGTTCTAAAGCTCCATTTTTCCACTGAGAATGGGTAAAATGATAGTCTTAATAGCAGCTGCTATAGTTCTGTAGCACATGGGTGATTTTGATCAAATTGAGGACTTGAAATTAAAATACTGAACTGTTATAAGATGTTCAAGGCATTTCTTGGCATGTAAGCAGCATGATATAAAATGTATATGTGTATCTTTTAGATTGCAGATTTTAGTGAGCTAATAGTACTTTCTCTGTTGCTGCATACAATTGTTCATGCAACATGGTCATCAGATCTCCAAGACAATAAATTTTCTTGAAATTAGGGGTACAGATGTGTCTGCCAGTGTAAAAATAGAACACCTGTTCTTTCTGATAAAATTAAGTCACAACTGACTAGTTTTTATGCTCAAGACACCTAAAAGCTTCAGATGCCTTGATAAAAGCTGGTTGCTTGTGAGCATCTAAAGTGTTAAAGAAATGTGGGAATGTGTGTAAAGACTGTAGAGGTAAAAGCAGTGAATTTTATTTTCTTTTCAGATATAACTTGAAAGTTTGGTAAAGCCATTTGAGTTCATTCAACCAGAAAATACTCTAAGTACTTCAGAATGCTCTCAGCTTTCAGAGTTTTACCCTAAGATGTTACTTAAACAGGAAAATCAGCTGGTGCTTCTGAAGGACATTGGTCTATAGTTGTGTTAGGCATAAACACATGGTTCTGTAGTGGCAGCATAATGGCTCTTCTCTTGTTTAACTTGCATAGAAGTAAAGAAGAAAACCACCCAAACCCCAGAGTAGAAGCTGAATGCATATCACAAGAAAGAGGTATCACAAGCAGACACAGGGGGTGCAGTAAACGTTTGTGGCTGGCAAACTGGCTATCAGAATGAGCTCATGGAAGGCCCTTAAAGATGGTGAGATGAACTGTTGGCATCCTCATATGAGGAAGGGCATGTGATATATGTGTACTGCTTTGACTTCACTAATTTCTGTTGTATGTGTCCTTTTTACCAACACTGGCATGTGTGATTTGAAGAGTGAAGTTTTGTGATGTGATTTGACTGGTGAAGTTTTCACAGCTGTATGAAAGTAACTCTGTAAAACTTCTGTTGCTTTACTTGGAATCTTGGGAGATGTGTTTGCAGATCTATGGAGATATGTGCTTTGGGAAGGTAAGAAGACTTTGAAGTGAGGGCCGAACCATGAATCTTGCAAAGATAGCCATGAGGCCAGCTTGCTAACCAATTTAATTGTGCTTAAGTTTCAGATGAGTACCTTCTGGATTGATACTCAAACGATTCTAAGTTCAGACCATGGTGTACTCATGTGGGAAAAATAAAACCAAAGGAAAACTCTTCCCTAATTTGTCCATGTAGGAGGTGGGAAAACTGGGCATTAGCTGAAACCTTTTGCCTCAAAACCACTTGCTGAAATACAGACCAACCTCCTTGTCATCAATTTTCTTCTGCTTGTGTTACTTTTACTTTTGTGGCAAGGTGATGACTCTAGTACCACTAGTCTGTGATTTCTAAGGGCACTTAACAAAGAGATGTGTTAACTGCATCACAGGGAGACAGCAAACTTCATCTTAGGAAAAACCAGGGCAATGGGCATAAGAAAGTAGTTAAGCTACATGTCCTTTTACTCTACATTAGTGATAGATCTGAAACACCCAGTGCAAGATCTTGATCTCTCAAGTAGTCGAATGTTGTTGAATGACAAAAGCCTGTGAGCAATCCAAGGATTTCACCTGTATATAATCTTCAGGGGCTGAAGGTAGAAACAATTAACCTGCATTAAGTATAGGCTGATGTATAATCTGTATCCATTTAATGGAATGATTGAGCTAGGCAACATCTAACATTAATCTCTGTAAATTCCCTGATGTATCAGGAGATTGTTCTGGTTTATCAGAGATAGGAATGCAGTAGAGAATGTGTTTGGAAGCAATAGGGAGTTTTAATGTGGCTTGTCGTTTCAGGAAGACTGCAGTATTACTGTAAGCTGTGGTGGTTTCTGGTGGAATTTGTGTCTAATCTTCCATGTAATCTGTTACATCACTGTTAATCATAGACAACCTGACTATCTGAGAGCTACACTGCATGTGTGGAATTTATGTCAGTTTTTAAAATGTCAGATACTGAGTTTGAAGTAACGCTTCCTAGGTATGAAAATTTGCATTCCTTTGGGTATTGAACTGTCCAGTCTTGTTGTGCCAAGCTGTCCACATGGACCCACGGAGTTCTTGAAAATCCCGTGACAGTAACAATTGCAGGTTTGGAAAGTCATCCTGACTGAGGCTATATTTGTCTTATTTTTGCCTTTCTGTTTGCTGTTTTCTTGTGTGTCAGAACTCAGTTTTGTGGACCACACTCACATTTTATGGTATTTCTCTCAGGAGCAGTGTGTTGATATTTTAGTTGATTGTGTTTATGTTTGCTATGGATTTAAATACAAAGTTCTGTCTTGATTTAATTTCTGCTCCAGTTACTGGGGGGGGAAACCAGCATTGCAACAATTCTTTTAACTTCTTAACAGATAGGAAATGTCTGGTAAACTGGCAAAATTTTATCTTGTTTTATTGTCACTTCCAGTTAATAATTTCTTTCCTTTTGAGAAACTATGGGTACTCTAGCTAGTTCACAGCTGAGCTTGAAAGAACTGGGGGAAAACCAAAATCTAGGCTAATGGTGTTGTGCAGAGCTGTTTGTCAGTTTTGGCCATTAGGTATGTGCCCTATACCTGTCAGTCATCAGGGATTTGAAGAGGAAATGTGGTTTTTCATTGGACTGTGATGTCGTTACACACAACATTTAGGTAATTACAGGGCTGACAGGTGGGAGAAAAAACTTGAGTCTGAACTAAAATTCAGTCTTCTATGTAGAAGTTGAAGAGGGATGATGATTTAAGGCAAAGTCTGAACTAAAATTCAGTCTTTTGTGTAGAAGTTGAAGAGGGATGATGATTTGAGGAGAAGTTGAGAAATACTCTTTTTGATTGGGAAGCTTCAAGACTGCAAATTGTCCTGAGATACAGAAGATCTTGAGAGAAAAAATATGTAGAGATTCCAGAAGAAAGAGACCACCCCTTCTCTATTTGTGGTAAAAGTGATAAAGAACCTGCAGTTCTGTGTGCAAGGGATAAAAACCGTAAGTATTGGCCAGTGCAGGTGTTCTGTATGTTGGAAACCCAGCAACACCTGTGAAGTTTGTTGTACATGATGGTATTGGAGGTTATTTCCAATCTTGATTCTGTGATTCTGATGTCTTACAGAGTAGATGGGAACATGGTTAATTTAGTCTTGCTAAACTTGCTCAAAACACAGTCTCACTGGAGAGAATGCTCTTAGGATGTGAAGGATAAAGGGACAAAAACAGGCTGGTGCTGTAGTTGCTGACCTCTTTTTTGTGAAGGATTTGTAGTGTTGGTTTGTTTGAAGATCAAGGACTGGTCAGTCTCTTACAACAGACTTCAGTATCAGAGAAGACAGTTGAGAATAATTGTACTCCAAAACAATCAGGTATTTTTACTTTGTTGTCATGGTATCTGTACTTCTGTCAGATTTTCATAGAGCAGAATCATAGAATATCCTGAGTTTCAAAGGACCCATCAGGATCATGGACTCGTGGTGCTGTGCAGGACACCCGAGAATCACCCCCTGTGCCTGAGAACATTCTCAAAACACTTCTTGAACTAGACAGGCTTGGTGCTGTGACTAGTTTACCAATGCCAAGCCACCCACTTGGTGAAAGACCTTTTCCTGATAGCCAGCCTAAATCTTTTCTGACTCAGCTTCATGCCATATCCTCAGGACTAGTCACTGGTCATGAGAGTGAAGAGATTGATTGCTGCCCATCTGTTTTGCCCTGCGTGGATGTTGAAGACCTCAGTGAGGTCTCCCCTCAGTCTCCCCCAGGCTGAACAGACCAAGTTACCTCAGCTACTCCTCATACCGCTTCCCCTCCAGACCCTTCACCATCCTTGTGGCCCTGCTTTGGATGCTCTCCAGCAGCTTCACGTCTTTTTCATATCGTGGCACTTAAAACTGCCCCCAGCACTCGAGGTGAGGCTACTCCAGTGCAGAGCAGAGTGGGACAATTCCCTCTCTTGCCTGGCTGCTGATGCTGTGCCTGATGCACCCCAGGACAGAGTTGGCCCTCCTGGCTGCCGGGGCACTGCTGACTTGTGTTCAACTCACCCTTGACCAGGGCTCCCAGGACCCTTTGTGCAGCACTGCACTCCAGCCTCTTGTTCTGAGGTTTGTCCATACCACCCAGGGTTGGCCCATCCCAGGGGCAGAATATGGAACTTTCTCTTGTAAAACTTCATAGGGTTGGGGTTACTGATTGCCCAGCCCTCTGATTTGTCAAAGTCTCTGTAGAGCCTCCCTCTCTGTACTTGAGGGACTTGACAGCTCCTCCCAGTTTAGTGTTGTTTGCTAACTGACTTAATATTCCTTTGAGTCCTCTGTCCAAGTCATTTATGAAGATGTTGAAGAGAAGTAGGCCTATTGAATTTTGTCAGTGTAAAAATTCTGTTATTGTGAAGAAGATAATAAATTCCTAGAAACTTAATGAAACATACTGATGTTTGAAAGATCTGCACTATATGTGGAAAATTCCCATCCTTTTGGGTCATAGATGAGAAGGAGAGCATACTGCCTTGCTTTGTGGCTTGTATTTTGTAGAAAGCTCTAAAGGCCCCCGGAGTTGTATCCTCTTGCAAAATAGGACCAGGTCTGTCAGTTCATTCATGAAATACGCATCTGCTTCAGGTACTTTATTTTTTTTCTCTGAGAGTGCCAGTCTTTAAGTGCTGTTTTATGTAAGGAGGTATGATCAGTATTTTAGACAGTGTCAGCTGGCGCTTTCTGAGTTGGATCCACAGGCTTTAGTCTCTTACAAGGTCATTTATCCTTGCAGAGTGGAGATACTGCTTTATATCCCTATGCTTCTGTTTTATTCTTAGAGTAAGATCTAAACTACAGTGTGTGGCATGTATAGAATAGCAATTCCAGAAGCACAATTTCAGGAAGAAAATATCTTTGGGGAAAAGGAGAAGGAGAGGTTATAGGAAAAATCCTCTTTATTTTATTGCATGGCATGGTATATTTCTGTTTTTTCTCTCTGGGTACTTTGCTAAGTGCTCAGGTGTAGGAATCTGGAAGTGAAGCTCCTGTGAATGTTTGCTCTTTCATGGTATAGTTCCATGCTAGGTAGAGTGTCCCCCTGTCAGATAACCTTTTTGGCAAGCCAAGGGAAGCTCAGTGCCTTGATTTGCATCAAAACTTATCCACCTGTCTATAACATTTATGTACTCTTGCACAGACCTGAGATTCCAGTGAGCTATGATGACAAACCTAACATCACAATACTTGGAATGCATTCAGTGATTAAGTTGCAAGTTGTACTGCTACTTTTAGTAATATTATTTCTTTTATCTTCATAATATTTTCTGGAAAAAGATTTAACTTGATTTAGTTTTTAGTCCTAAAGCTATATCCTGTGAGTTGTGTTTGAGTCCTAATTTATTTAGAACAGTTTGGTTTATGCTTGATGGAATTAATCAGCTCATTACTGCCTTTTCTGTAGTTAGAAAAACCTCATTTGATTCTTAATATTGTGGGCTTTTCTGTCATTTAGCAGCACAGCAGCATCCACAAAATTACTTCTGTTTTTATTCACAGTAGAGAAAAAACATGCATTTGCTTTTCCAGCTGTGACATGACAACATTCAAGTTTTGAATCAGGAGATGTGAAGTAAGTGAGAGTCATGGTACAGTTCACTTTCTGCTCTGAGGCACCTTGTTGATTTCATCTTGGTCTCCCTGGAGACTCCACTTATCTTTAAGTCATAAGCTAGCCTAGGGCCTTCCTCTGTTATTTCTGCACAAACAGAATGGAATTTCAGCTTCATGGCCAAACAAGATCCATTGGACTGTATCCAGTAGTTAGAATGCTTATTTATATTCAGTGAGGCTTAGCTTGGAGAAATGTGGAAAATACTATCACTCTGGTCTAGATGTGTTGAACACTAACATGAGGATCAGGGTAATGTTTTGCAAAGGAAGATGCGAACAACAAGAGGGTAGAATTATATTCCTGTATTTGAAGCTCAAGTCGCCTATCTCATAGTAACAGCATTTGGGATAGAATATGGTGAACTGCTTTAAGTACTAAACATAGGGTGCAGGGGTAGACATTTTTTAATAATTAGTGTTTTCCTTCAGACAACTTTTCAATTAAAAGAAGAAAAAGTTCTGGCTCTGTGACATGTGTCCCGATATTGCTGAGGCAATAGTATGTAACATCTGATTTTGTGTGTGAGTTACGCTGTAATCAAACTTGTCCTCTTTGAAAAAATATAGGTAAACACAGACCTTTCTGGAAATAACCAGACCAAACAAATTGATTCCTTGGACCTTAAAGTACTTGTCTGTCAAGGATGGTGTTCTCTCTGAGGTTTTTGGATCTTGCTGAGCTACACATCTCTGTCGTCTTTACTATCATTATTTTGAGACTTAAGAGGGAGGCCATGTATGTTACAGAAACCATCTGCATAAGTAGAAGAGTGTCCTTTTTATTGGAGAGAAATAAAAAGTATTTATGAAATTCTTCCAGACCTTTACAGCAGCACACTCATCTTTGTAAGAGGTTTCAGCTTAGACTGGTTATGATTAGGGGTACTACTTCTTCATCAGTATGTTAAGAAAGTGGTTTCCTGAGTTTATCCATGTATTATTGCTGGAAAAGAAGAAATGTAGCAGAATAATGATCCTTGTCTTTAAAAGAAGAGACTTCTTGAGTCAGCTTGTAGATGAGATCCCATGAGAAGTAGCTGTGGAGAAGTCTAAGACAGCTTTTTGATTGTCAAGAACAGCTTTCTTTGGGCATAGAAACAGCGTGTTTTGAAATTCACAGACTGAGGGGATGTGTCAGGGGGTCCACATTTTTGAACGGGCAACTCTGAACTCAAGTGCAGAAACATCTTCTATACCAGTGGGGTGGATAGGAGGGAAGAAATGGAGGGAGGAAGGTGTTGTATTCACATTGCTGTACAATTATATTTCCTGAGTCTCATAGCTTCTCTCGATGGTCTTCTCACGGCAGATCTTCACAGCAGTGGTGTTGTTGCTTCTCGGTCAGGGCTCCTCTCCCCGGCTCTCCCTGACCACCCCGCCCCCTTTTATCTCAGCTACCTCCATGGGCTACAGCTGCTGCCCAATCAAGGACATCACAGCTGCAGCCCATTTACAATAACTAGAATCAGGGCGGGGTCACTAATACAATACAAAGATCTTTCACTGCCATACATATATTTACAATACATAAGTTAACTCAGGCCCCCACATTTCCCCCTTTACTTTTACCAATTTTACAATTACCATAGACATTTTTGTCCCAGCTCTCAGGCTGCCACAGCTCGCAGCTGTCTAGTCCCAGCTCTCTGGCTGCCACAGCTCATACATAGAATATATACATATCCTCCTTTTTTTTCTTTTTTTTTTTTTCTCTTTTTTCTTTTTTTTTTTTCTTTTTTTTTTTTCTTTTTTTTTTTTTTTTTTTTTTTTTTTTTTTTTTTTTTTTTTCCTTTTACTTCTAGCAACCCTACAACTACAATACACATATCTGTCCCAACTCTCAGGCTGCCATACACATATCTGTCCCAGCTCTCAGGCTGCCACAGCTCACAGCTATCTTTACTTCTATAGTCCCAGCTCTCAGGCTGCCACACACATACCTGTCCCAGCTCTCAGGCTGCCACAGCTCACAGCTATCTTTACTTCTATAGTCCCAGCTCTCAGGCTGCCACAGCTCGCAGCTGTCCGGGGGATTCCACACCTTCTTTCCTTGGCTGCATGTTCTTAATCACGTCGGGGTCACCAGATGTTGTATTCATATTGCTGTACAATTATATTTCCTGAGCCTCGTACCTTCTCTCGATGGTTTTCCCATGGCAGATCTTCCCAGCAGTGGTGTTGCTGCTTCTCGGTCAGGGCTCCTCTCCCCAGGCTCTCCCTGACCACCCCGCCCCCTTTTATCTCACCTGCATGGGCTACAGCTGCTGCCCAATCAAGGACATCACAGCTGCAGCCCATTTACAATAACTAGAACCAGGGCGGGGTCACTAATACAATAGAGAGATCTTTAACTGCCATACATACAATACATAAGTTAACTCAGGCCCCCAGATACACATTCACTCAGCCCCCTACAGAAGGAAGAGAGGAAGGGTCATTTCTCATGTGTTGAAGAGCCCAGTGCAGCTGGAACTGAAATCTGTGACAGATGAGAAGGGCAGCAAGGACTGTTAGGGCTGCCTAAGCAGCAAGAGCAGTCTAAGGAACATGTAGACCTGATGAAGAGATGAGGTGGTAGACCTAGTGACACAATAGGAAATAGAAAAGGCTGGAGTAGCATTTTTTGCTCTTTCTTTACCTGGTAAATTCTGCTGTCAGGTCTCCTAAGACTATGCACACAAGTTTGTACTATGGAAAAGAAAGCTTGCGTTAAAGACTTAAACTAGACTTATGGAGAAGGCCATAGGACTGAATGAAGTGCATCCAGTGCTACTAAGGATACTGGTCAATGTCACTGTGAAACCTTTCTCTGTGACATTCAAACAGTTACAATGCCAAGGTGAACTACATTATGATTAGAAGAAGGCACACATCACAGCTAGCCTGAAGAAAAATAAGATGGATTTGGGGAATTTCAAGCCTAATTGAAGTCTCCAGGAGATCATCGAGCCAGTCTTCCTGGAAATAATTTCTAGACCCATTAGAAAAAGGTGATCAAGAAAAGCAAGCACAGAATTACCTGTTCAGATTGTGCCTGACCAACTTGATTGCCTCATACAATGGTGTGATTAACAGTGAGAGTGTGGAGAGAACAAAACAGATACAGATACAGCCTCTTTGTATCTGACAAACATGACTGGATTGGTAGAATTCCAGGTGGGCGGAAAACTGGCTGGACTTTCTGGTTCAAAGTGTAAGGGTTCAAACAGTAGCTGGTTAGCATGGTATTCCTCAGGGTTTTGAATTGCTAACATTTACTGTCTTCATTAATCACCTAGGAAATGGGATGGAGTACGCCCTCTGGACATTTACAGGTGAAATTGGGAAAATGGGGAATGGTACAAGTAAATGGACACAGGTAAAATTTGGAATGGAAATGATTGATAAGCTGGATGTCAGGGTTGGTATTTAGAGGCACGAGAGGTTGAAAGAACAGACTGATGGGGACCTTTGGAAGTTCCACAAAGGTTCTGAGCCCTGCATTTGGAAGGGATCAGTCTCACACAGCAGGTACACTGGGGATTGACTGGCTGCAAAGCTTTCTTGCGAAGCAGAATCTCAGAAGTCTGGTGAACAAAAAGTTGAAGAAAAGTCAGCGGGATTCCTGTTGCAGCCATGAAAGCTGAGCCCACCCTGTGCAGCATTAGGAATGGTTTAATTGAGGGAATTCATTAATCCTCTAAATTCAGCATTTATGGGGTATTGCCTGGAGTGCTTTGTGCAGCTTGGGCTCATTAGTACGAGAAAGATGCAGACGTACAGGAAGGCGTTCAGTGGTGAGCCACTGAGACAGTTGCTGAAGTGCACAATATTCAAAACTCTCAGACTCTCAAACATTCAGACTCTCAAGGAGAGTCTGAGAAATTGTGTTGTTTTGTTTTGAAGAGGTAATGGTTTGAAGGGGGCTTTATCTCTGCAGCTTTTTAATGGATGGTTGTAGAGAATTCAGGCTTTTGGAGGTGTAGAGGGAAAGGGTAAGAATCAATGGGCTGATGTTGCAGCTGGTGAAATTCTGAGTAGGAATATTAGGAAAGATTTCATGGTGAAAAAGGTTACATGCTGGAGAAGATTGCTTAGAGAGATTCTGGAGACTGGAGATGATGCTCAAAGCTTGACTAGGCAAGACTCAGCAATGTTATCTGACTTAAAAGTTGTCTCTCATCTGAGCAGAAATGTGGACTAGAGAGTCACTAAAGATCTCTTCCAACATTGTTCTGTGGTTCCATTAGCAGCAGCATAAGCTTCTACAAAGAGTAAAAATAAAGTGATGGAAAGAAAGCCATAAGGCAAAAAACCCAGTCAAAATTACAGAACTGAAATAAAAAACATGTGAGGAAGAAGAGTTGGTTGTATCTGAAATCCTGTAATTTTGAAATTCAAATGCAATGAGACTTTATATGTTTGTATAGAATTTATGACATATCTTCTGTCTTGAGGCAGAGAGAAAAGCCATATTAAGCTGCTCATTGTTAGCCACAATTAATTATAAATCAATGTCTGGAAACAATCAGAATGTGGAACACATTTATTGCAAGCACAAAAAAAGAGAAGAGAACCCAAAGAAACGGAACAAAGGAGAGTTAGAGCTCTTATGTAGTTATGAGCAGACTGGATATTCTGTATTGAAAGATGCATGATTGTTTCTTGTTTCACAGGATTTAAATTTTAAAAGAAGCATGAAGAATGTGTTCCTACCCCCCTTGCATTCCCTCGTGGATTTGTGCTAGTCAGCCCCTGTTAATTCCCATGTGAACTCAGAAAAGGAAGATTAATTTGATATTGTATTAATAAATTGTCTGGTAGTGCTTACAGATAAACAAAAAGCTGTTCTGTAGGAGTTCTGAAGCTCCAATTCCCGAACTTTTGGTTGGATCTTAGTCCTCTGGTGTCTTCATAAGAAACAGTGAAAACTTGTAAAAAAAAAAAAAAGTGAAAAGTTGTACTTGTTACATACTTGCCAATATTGTAAATCTTGCAAAGATTTATGAAGTTGCTTTGTTTAGTTGATACTGTGATGTAATCAAACAGGAAAAAATATCCTCTGTGAACTAGATTTTTCTATCTCTTGAAATAATGATAGAGGAGGATTGAGGAATAGAAAAATGACAGTATTTTGTGAGCACAAATGTTGAAAACCATCTTCACAGCCCTGAAAGAAGTGACCTGCAGCAGTTGGCTGGCTAATCTAGGTACTTGTGGCTGCCAGACATTAAAATCCATCCTCTTTTCTTTCCCTAAGCAAAATAAGTTACTGATGGCTAGCACTACAATTTTTTTGACTTGCTGTGATCAGTCTGAAGTTTTTGTGGCTCCCATTTGAAAAACACTGGGATGGATTTGAACAAAATAACTCTAAATTAGGTTTTCACGAGGAAATTTTTAATTATTTGTTTATCTTAGACCTCTAGACCGTTATGAAATGTACTGCATCTGATGTGTTTCAAAAGTGATATGACAAAATGAGGTTACAAAATGGAATTTTGATAATTTGATCCATTGTAAATAGAACAATGAATAAATGAACAAAGTAGAATGAGAAAGACAATGACCATCACAAATTTAATAATTATGAAGTGTAATGGAAAGGAAGAAGGTGAATCTCAAGATAGGTAACAGGATAATAGGATGCTGAGAGAAAATTAAATAAATATGGATTACTGAACATTACTTCAGGTCCAGGTACTGGGTATTGCAGTAAGTATAGTTTTAATGTGTATTCTGTTGAAGCGTTTTTCAAATGCTCTTAACAGACATTTGCCTTTGTAATTTACACTGATTTCTGTGAGATCCATTCAGCCCTTCCTGAGCACTTGTAAAAATTCCTCTTGTCCTGTCTGGCTACACCAGGTCATATTAAAACATTAAAATGTGTGAAAAAATCATTCCAGTGGCGAGAAATACTGTTTCCCAATGGAAGACTTCCAGATTCTAGTGCGCGTTCTGTAACCGAAAATGCCACGCGCTCTGCAGGCGGCTGCCGAGGAGCCTGCCGCGCCCCGGTGTGGGCGGGGGGCGCCGCTGTCGCTTTGTTCCCGGCGGGGCGGGATCCGCTGCCGGGGCGGCGCTGGGATGGCGGGCCCCGCTCCCGCTGCGCTGCCCGCGCCGGCCACGCGGGGGCAGCGCAGGAGCGCGCCCGGGCTCTGCCCTGCGCCGTGACGGCGCCGGCAGGCCGATGGCAAAAGTTGTGACAAAGAGAGGTGCTGCGGGCTTGGAAATGGCTTCTCCTCTGATGCGCGCTGCTGCTGGTTTGCGAAACAGCCTTTGTCACTTCGGCGAGGTCTAGACTGCCTTTTTTCAGAGTTTTAGCTTCTAATTAGCTGAATGCAGTCTGAGGAGCTGTAGTGTGTTAGTTTAGGAAAAAGGGTCTTGCTGGTGTCCTTGTGCATCATGCATTGATTGCCCTTGAGAATTCATTACGTACACTCGTGTTTATACACACTTGATGTTTCTGGATGATCCTTTTCAAAAATTATTAATGTAAGTGCTACAAAGATGATACACATTTCGTATTTTGAAGATGGCATGTGTAAAAACTTAGCTTTACATCTATTATATAGTCACTGCAGGGACATAAAACATAGGTGGTTGCATAACTCTTTGCAATAGAAATTCTATCTTTGTTGTCTCATGATTCAGACAAATACTGGATTGTTGCAGTGTATCATTACATTTCTAGAACTATGTGAGAACCTTTAGTGGAAAAGGGTCATTGAAAAATCTCTGAGTAATAATTCAAAATAACTTAACAGCCACTTAGCTGCAATTATATAACAATGCAATCTTTTTTTCAGAAATGCTTTGAATTTATGCACAATACTATAAAAGTCCCTACTGAATAATGCTGTAGTCACTTAACATTGACTGAAAACGCCACTTTTTAAAAATCACTCTTCAGGTGAATTGCATTTCAGTTTGGAGGAGCATTAAGGTACAAGATGGGGACTGCAATGCCAAATACCAAATATCAAGAGTATTCTGAATCTCACTGGTTCTTTCATTTTGGTGGGGTTTTTTTGTTTTAGTTTTTTTGGTGTGTTTTTGTTTGTTTGTTTGTTTTTGTTGGTTGGTTGCTTTTCTTGGTTTTGTTTTGGTTTTGGTTTTTCTGTGATAATTTTTCCCCTGTAAGTGGGATTCTTGTATCTCATTCACCAATTCTCTCCTTCCATATGTTTTCATTTAAACTACAACTGATGCCATGCATGCCTCAAAAACTTACTGAAGCAGGAACCAATCCTGTGTATGTCATGGACAAACACCAGACATCTCACCAGATGAGGTCCTTGAGTATTCTTATAGTCAGAGGCACCTATTTGTTTGCAAGACCATAATGAGCACATGTTGTGCTGAATAAAGCAATCCAGATTAGGGGAAAAAATAATCCAGTAGCACTGTCTTTTGGTTAGCTGCAGAACTATGTTGGAATAGAAAGCACACTAAAATGTTTGTTGCAATTCTAAAATATTGTAGGAATAAGTAGTGGAAGCTAACGAGAAGGCTTTTACTTCAAGTTACCCTGCTTCATCACCTGTAAATATCCTTTTCACTCTGCAAGAAAAACGTCTGTTTTCTCAGTGTTTTTTTCCTAGCAGCTGTATATATGTGCATGTCTGTTCATTGCTGTTGTTAGAGCAGGGAAACCAACAACATAGGACTTACTCATTTAATCATAAACCAGATGAGACCCTTTACACAGTATGAATCTCATTTCAGGCTTTAGGCTGATAGTGATCTGAAAATGTGAAAGTGAAGTAGAGAAGTATATATTTTTTGAATCTTAATATCCAATTCAAAATAATTTCGAGAACACTACTTTCAAGGGGTAAATTGTCTTAAAGACTCTTGATATGTAATTCCAAATATTTTAGGAATACCTCTTTAAAAATGTACATTGTTCTAAGTGTTTTGTTATTAAAAAATGGAAAGCAAAGGTAGTGAAAACTGGTGGGTATAGTACGGCCCTTTTATTGGGTTGCATGCTGGGTTTTGGTAGTGGGGCTGTTTGTGGGGGTCCTACAGGGATGGCTTCTGTGAGAAGCTGCCAGAAGCTTCCTTGTGTTCAGCAGTGCCATCCCAGGCAGCTCCAAGATGGATATGCCACTGGCCAAGGTGGGCACTTCTACCAGTTAGAAGCGATGGTAACACCTCCTTGATAACTTCTTTAAGAAAAAGTAAAAAAAAAGGGTTATTGTACAGTTGTAATTGTGGCCAGAGAAGAGCAGAGTGAGGGGATCAAGAGCCCTGCAGACACCAAGGTCAGGGCAGCAGGAGAGGCAGGAGGAGCTCCAGGCACCAGAGCTGAGATTTTCCTGCAGCCCCTGGTGAGGCAGCCGTGCCCCTGCAGCCCTTGGAGGTCCATGGGGATGCAGAGGCCTGTCTACCGCACATGGAGCAGCCCCGTGCCAGACCAGGTAGATGCCTGGGATGAGGAAAACTAAGGCCCAGCTGGAGCCTGATTTTATAAAGTGTGTGAGAGGTACTAAGTGCTTCCACAGGAATGTTAGAAAAGAAAGACATCACTCCACACCCCCCAATAAATGAGACAACTGACATATAGACACTAAAGTGTTCAAGAGTTTTTGCTGATAATTCTCTTCCTGCTGCTATCAAGTCCCAGCATGTCAAGGGAGGAGCCAGAGGAATGTAGTTGCATCTACCATAAGAGATCAGGCTCGAGACCATCTAAAAACCTAAAAATATGGGACAGAATACCTAAAAATATGGGATAGAATGAGATGCATTCTGAGAGAGTCCTGGGGCAACTAGCAGATGTAATGGCTAATCCAAAAGCTCAATGTCCAAATAGAAATACTGAATGCTGTCCCTCAAGAGTCCATACTGGCACCAATACTGTTCAGTATCTTCATGTCAACATAGACAGTGGGAGTGAGTACATGGAGCATGTACTGGTTAAGGGCAGTGACCAGTATCAGTATTTGTTGGGAGGTGACTAGATTGATGGTAGCCCTCAGAGAAAGACTAGGCCGTATTGGTAGATGAAAAATTAGAGGTGTAAGCTCTCAATTTGCACTTGTAGTGTAGGAAGTTAATATTATCCTGAGCTGCATTAAAATGAGCATGGTCAGCAGGTACAGGGGGTGATTCTTGCCTTCTACTCTTGTGTGACCTCACCTGGAGTACTGTGTCCAATTCTGGAGTCCCTAGTACAAGAAAGACATGGACCTGTTTGGAGTGTGTCCAATTGACAGCCACAAAATAATCAGAGAGCTGGAGCATCTCTCCTGTGAGGAAAGGCTGAGAGAGCTGGAGTTGTTTAAGCCTGGAATAGAGAATGCTGCAGAAAAAACTTACAGCAGTTTTTCAATATATGAAGTAGATGAGTTAGCAGAAAGATAGAAAAAGGCTTTCTGAAATGGAAAGATTGGATTGAAAATTTAGATTGGATATAAGGAAGACATTTTTACATTAAGATTGGTTATGGTTAGACACTGAAACAGGTTGCCCAGAGAAGCAGATGCCCCCATCCCTAGGAATCTTTAGATCAGGTTGGATGAGGCTTTGAACAGCTTGATCTGGTGAAAGATGTCCTTGCCTTGGGCATGGGGGTTGGACTAAATGAGATATTGAGGTCCCTTCTAATGCTACCCAGACTATGATTTTGTGCTATTTGCTGGGAACAATTCGGTTTCATACCTGTAGCTTGTGATCGCCCATCTGAAATGGTACAAGAATGTACTTGCTTTTTCTCATTAGAATATGCAAGTCATCTTGGAATATGACTGTGCTTCAGTAGATTATTCTTTTCTCACAGGCTAGGTTAGATGCTTGCATGATTTTATCACCCATACAGCAAAGATCAGCCTTCTATGAACATTTATGAGAGCAGAGTTTAATCCTTAAATTAATAATGTATGGAAAGTCAACCTGACAGAATCAAGCATGCATCAGAATTAGCAAAAATGTAAATGGACTAATATTCCCATCATATTGCTCAGTACATCTGGGATGTGATTGCCTTAGCTGGAAAAGTGTCAACTCAGGTGTCCTCAGCTTTGTAGTAGTACTAGAATGAAGTCTATGTATTAGAAGTACTGTCTGTGACTAAGGAACATATTTTTTAATAAGCTGCTGAACTGAAAATATAATGTGTTGTTTGTATTTTCTTCCTTAGATTTTTACTTCAGATTGACTAAATGCAAGCTGCTGGAAAAAAAACCCAAACAAACCCAAACAACGCACTGGTTTAGCTTTGGCACTTTTGACCCCTCTAATAGAGACATTATTGTTCAGCTGCAGCTCAGTTTATTTTTATGTTTTTACAGAGAAGAGAATGGATGAGCGATGGGAAGTGGAAAATTAATCTGGGAACAGTCACTTTTAATTTTTCTAGGACTTCTTAAAGCATTTTATAAGGGCACTGAATCCCTGGGGAAATACAATGTAGCTTTGAGACGCCTGGCAATCTGGGAAAGAGAGGAGTCATAAGAGGCAGTGCCTCTGTATGCTGACGTGAAGAAGGATTGCTTGAAGTTCTTGCTTCTCTCCCATGAAAGAGTAAGCCAGAAAGTCACAGATCTATTTTCTGTCTTTCTGGAATGTGTAAGCTTCTATGTTGTTGCACATTTCTGTCTCATTTTTGAAAAGCCCTGACTTCGTCTGTGCTCCAGTGGTTTCAAGAGTTCATAGCTAAAACTTAAAGACACCAGCCTTCCTTTTCTTTCCCCAGACTTCCACTGCTGCTTGATGTTCTTTTAAGTGTGCTCTGAATCAAGGAACTTGGATTGTATTAAGCCTTACTCCCCTATAGGAAACTGTTTCCTGTAATCTGTTTAAAATTATTTTAAAGTGGAAGTATTTCTGGTGAGCTTTTATCACTGACTGATAAGTCCAGGAATCAGTTTTTCACTAGGCAGCCTTTGGGTTCAGTATGTATTTTAATATATAAAATACTTTTTCTTATCCTTGTAGGTCTTTCTTATTCTTTGAGGTAATTTTGATATCTATTAGCTGGTTCATGAGTTTTGTGTTTAGATATGGCCGAGTGCTTCTGTGATAAAATAGGCTTTATTCTTCCTTCATATCCTGTTGCCAGCTTTTATGAGGCTACATCTATAAAAGTGTCACAAAAAATGGGCACTTACCGGTAGAAAAGTGATTTGAGCTTAGAAAAGTTCTTTGTGGGATATTCAGAATGTAGCTCTGATAATACATGAAAATACCTAGCACCCTAATAACACTAGCTCCTCACAGGGAAATGCGACCAGAAAGGAGGCAGAATTAGCTTAATAAGATGTTTGTCTTGCTTCTAAGTGAAAGTTAGAGTCTTGTAATAACAAGATTGTTAGCAAGGTTACAGGCTTTTTGCCTATTACAACTAGCAGCAACTATTGCTGCTTTTTCCAGAAAAGAGCAAATAGCTCTTTTAAATAGGACTCTTAAACACACATGAAAGCTATGGGTTATTTTCTATTTATTCTTTTGCTGCTTTATTGTGAGCATTAGTGTATCCTTATTCATCCTTATTCAAAGTATTGGGTATTACTGTGAAATCCAGGTATGTAACGTAATATTTCTTGCTTCACTGCTAATTTCTGTTTATATAATTGGAATTAGTTGGGAGTATTTTAAAGAGACTGGCCAGAATATTGAGCTTGGTTGAAGGATTTTGGTTAGCTAGATGTAAAAAATATATTTATGTAGGCTTCTCTACACTGTTTCCCGATATACCTGAGCATTAGAGGGAGTAGTTAGTCAATGCTTCAATTCTCAACCTGTGTACTACCACTGGTGATGTAGTGTCAGTGATAAAATTTCCCAGTCAGTTTGACAGAGGTGAGTTGTTTTTGGCTATCTGTTCAGAGATGTTGCCACTAAAAAAGTAGGAAAAGAAAGAGCAAATTCCTCTGGGCTTCAATGTAGTGATTGGAAAGCTCAGGGCAGCATGTAGAAGCCTGTGTCAGACTGAAAAATGTCCTTGTAAGGTAGTTTATGCAGGTATCCCATCTAGAAATATTTGGGATGAACCAGAGGTGGGGTTGGGAGTTGGGAACATATGTCATCAGCAGACTCTGATCTCAAAACCAGCAGTTAGAGCAGCTTGGTGGTACTGATTTGAGAACAAGGGCTGTCTAATTCGTGGAGGTCCTTGTTATTCCCTGGTTATTCCCTTGTTATTCCCTAATAGCAGAGAACCAGAAGGTTGCAAAGTGCTCTCAGGTAATTTTAACATCCTTTCTCTGTGTATTTTGTTACATTTTGGACAATTCCGCATCATGCTGTAGAGGAGCTGAACTTCATCTTGCTCTCTTTCCAAGGTCGCCCTGTATCTGCCTGGGTTATCATTGTTTTGACAGCAACTTTCTGAAAGCACATTTCTGTAAATGAAATCCAGTGATAATAAAAAAAGAGATGGTGACCGAGATATTCCAGGAAGTCTAATGACAACTGCATTTTCTAATCTGGGGAAGAAATTTATTGCCTTTTTATGCTGGCAGAAATTAAAGAGTTCCATAATTGAGGGAAATATTCTTCCTATCTGTATGATAGACCATGACAGGTGCTTTTCTACAGACACAAGTGAAAGCACTAGGCAAAGGTGATGAATAAAACATTAAAGCTCAGGTTTACTGTATGGTTCTGATATGAAAATTTGTTAGTAGTATTTCCTGAAAATTAATTAATACACAGGAAGCAGAGCTGATTCTTGATTGCTCATACATAGTGCAATCTCAAGGTGGAAATAAACAAAATAATTAGACAAGCTTTAGTGTTATGGGAAGAAGAGTAAAACATTTGTTTATCAGTATTTCAGCTATACTCCTACCATCCTGAGACTGAAATTCACTGTTAGACAAAAGCTGGTCTCATCCCTCTGGCATGTTACTTTGAGGGCTCCATGGACTATTGTTATTTGTTTGTACTGAGCCCACTATAATGAACTGCCTTGGTTTTGTGATCCAGTTCTGTGAGCAGTATACACTAGAATTCTAAAATGTTTTTTTGTTATTGTTTCCTTCTGTTAGTTAAGGTGTTAAAGCGGTCCCCCTGGCTTCCAATGCGTAATTGTAAGAATTATGTTTATTGGTTTAGTGTGCTAAATAGATTTGATGCCCTGATGATTGTTGTTTTGCCTCTGGATTATTTCCCTTTGTAAGGCTGTATGTTGGTAAAATCAGGAACAGATTCAACCTCCACTGACACAAGGTAATTTCAGCTCAGATCCTGGTTTTCCTCTACAGAAAATTTTGCATCCTTTACAAAAAAGAGATAACCATCACCTGAGTTCTGTAATTGGTTTGTGCCTTTAAACTGAGTATTTGTAAAATGGAAATAAGTGGTTAGGATAGATAGATGGTTAATAAGTGATAGATAGTCAGTAAATAATTCAGTTATATAAGCATCTTGAGAATGTTACCATGACTCTTCTATCAGAAAAGTCAGATATTCCTTTCAGTGCATTATTCTTACTACAAAAATGGAAGTTTGACTGCATTATGTTTTGCATACCCCTGTTTTACTTCTATGAGGATAATCTTTTTGCTCACAATCAGGAGACCAAACTCAGAAGTAACTTTCTTTTTCATTGCTGATAATTTTCTATGTCATTAAGTGGTCTAACATGCACTGACACATTTAAAATCATTTGAAATCCTTTTAAAATGGAAACTCTAAAATAAGCATAAATTATACACTATCTTATTAAGATTTGAATGTGTCTTCTGTCTTATGCATAAACTGAATTCAGAATGTGAGATTAGATTTTTTATGAATTATATATATATATATATTTTTTTTTTATATATATATATATTTTTTTTTTGTAAACTGCTGCACATATTTTCCAACTCAGGAAAATCTGGTGTTTCATGAGGAGTTGCAAGTTATCCAATTAACATAAAAATGAAATTAGTTTTTTAAGAAAGACAATTGTGCAAAAGAAAGTAAGAGGATGTTAGGTAATTGTATTGAGGGGTGATTCTTTGTAACATTAACCTGGTCCTACTCAAACTGATGAGATTTTAAGGTGCGTCAGTAATATCCAACAGCATCTTCTCCCAGTGAGAAAGGAATAGTCATTTAGAAGACAGTCATCTTAAGAATCACTCTTCCACATTTATTCAGTGAGCCTAACATGGCTCTGTGGTACCCCTGTCAAATGTAGGGGTATGAGCCATTTTTGAGAAACATCAGTCAGAAATGTTAGGAACTCAGGCAAGGACTGATGTTCATGGTTACTTTGACATAGTGTTCCAGCACACGAAATGGCATGGTGACTTTTAAGGAGTGGTAGAGTTGTAGGACTTCCTGTGCTTTGTTTTCATTAGTGGAGCCAAAAAATCTTTCACCTTAGCCTTACTCACAGATGCTTTCATACCACTGATGACAATGTAACTGCTGCTTGTGTTATAAATGTTCCCAATGACAAATACTTGAAGAGAACTAAAACACTATCCCATTCTAATCTTCTAAAAGATGTTGGGTATCTCCACATAGTAGTGAATTAGATGAGATTTGGGAAACAATGGGGCACACTTGAGAATTCAGTTTGTTGTAAACATTTGATTTGCTTCCTAATTTTAAGTGCTACAGTCATATATGTTTCTTCCAGGTATTTTCCAAGACATCCCAATTTGTGTTACATTAACCCTCATTTCTCTATGGATCTGCCACGTCCATATTTCACTGATCTTCTCAGTGTGTAACTTAGTGCCTGGACTAGCACTGATGAGTCTTTTAAGTGGGACAGGCATGAAGAAGAAAGTAAGGGATGTTTGGGGATTGTGTTCCTGTTTGTTTGTTGGTTTGGTTTTGGTTGGGTTTTTTTTTTGTTTGTTTTGCTTTCGTTCTGTAAAAAAAGCTCTAATGAGCTGGTGTCTAGTCTCTGAGATGCCCATTCTAAGTTTGACTTAGATTTTCTGTGTTCCTTAGGAAAAGCCACGCACTCTAGAGGTACAGCTATGAAATTTGATTTTAGCCAAAACCAACAGTTCATGTGCCCCATGTCACGTGCTGGATACCTCAGTTGTGCTGGTACAGCTAAGAGTACAAGTCCAGAGCAATTTAAACCTGTTGCCTATCTGAACTGTACCTGCCCCTCTTTGTGACTTCTTGTCCTTTTTCTAGTAACTACATTGTTTCCATTGCACAGTGAACTAGGAGGTGACTAGGGTAAAATATTTTGCAATTGCCAGCACTAAAATATATACTTTTTACCCTGCTTGCTTCCTGTAACATCTTCACCACACAGAGCCAGTGCAGAAGAGAAGGTCAGATGATGGGCCAAGAGGGGAGCTTCCAGGATTTTAACTGTCTGAGACTCTTGTGGCACCATACTGCTACTTTTGCCTGAAGTGTAGATGATAAATAATACATCTTATATAAGCCCATGTAATTTTCTATTTCTGTAAAAACTACAAATACTGGAGTGAGATAGGACCATTAAGACTCATGAGATGATAAGTTATTGGTAAAGAATGTCAAGATGACAAATTATAGCCTATTTTTCTTCTGTTCTCTAGTTGTTAATGGAAAGATTTCATAGAATCGTAAAATGGATTGGGTTGGAAGGGGCTTTAAGACCATATGGTTCCAATTACCTGGCTGTGGACAAAAACACCTTTCACTAAACAAGGCTGCTCAGAACTCCATCCAGCTTGGCCTTGAACACTTCCAGGGACAGGGCATCCATGGCATCTCTATGCAATCTGTTCCAGTGCCTCACACCCTAAGAGTGAAGAATTTTTTTACTAGTATCTAATCTAAACCTACTGTCATTCTGTTGGAAGTCATTGTTCCTTGTCCTGTCACTACATGTCCTTGTAAACAGTCACTTCATCTCTCTTCACCTTTCAGGTGCAGATAATTAGATTATCCTGAAGTTTTTCTTTTCAAGAGTGAACAATCCCAATTCTCTCAGCCTGTCCTCATAGAAAAGGTGCTCTGTCACTCTGATTATTTTTGTGGCCTCCTCTGGACTCCCTCCAGCAGGTCCATGTCCTCCCTGTGCTGGGAGCCCAGAGCTGGATGCAGGTTCCAGGTGGGCTCTCCCCAGAGCAGAGCAGAGGGGCAGAATCCCCTCCCTCCCCTGCTGCCCACGCTGCTCTGGATGCAGCCCAGGACACGTTTGGCTCTCTGGGCTGGGTCGTGTCCAGCCCCCAAGTCCTTCTCCCCAGAGCTGCTCTGCCCCAGCATTTGTTGGTACCAGGGGTTGCTGTGACCCAGATGCAGCACCTTGCACTTGGCCTTGTTAAACCTCATGAGGTTCCCATGGACCCAGTTCTTGAGTTTGTCCAAGTACCGGTGTAGAGCACTTGGACAAGCTTGTTTTGAGTTGACAATGTTTTCATAATGCCAGATTCACTGCATTATGATTCCATCAATTGGGCTACTCATAGGCTATGGATTCCTTTCAGACTAATTTTTTGTTTTGTATATTCTTTGTCACTGTGTCATTAAGTGAATTACCTTTTGGATGATAGCAGAATGGGAGGAGGAAGAATTATATCATCTTCCTGGTTCCTTGTTTTTTGTCTGAAGAAAGTGAAAACTTTAATCTGATGAGTCGGGACAGAGGCACTGTTGTCTGATAGATCAGAGCACATGGCTGGGTAAACTAGAATTGACCTCATATTCTCCTTTTGTTTTGTATGGGATTTTGACTAATTTGCACCATCCTTTTTGTGCACCATCTCCCGCCATAGTGGTTTGGACTTAACTCCATCTTAGCAGGGCCTATCTCTCTTCATACATTTGTACAGTGTGCAGTGAAAGAGGGTGATGGTATCTGTCTGTCTGTCTGTCTGTACACATTGCCTTTATGAATACCTGGTTGCTTCTTAGAGACTCAGTTACTATTTGACTAGATGATGACTGGTGAAGTATTGCTAGTGTCCAGATTAGATTGAAATCTTAATTCCTTGTAAAAGATTTCAATGCAAGATCAATCACAGGGACTGCATTTGGGTAATACTCTACCTTATTTACTTGACTTTTTTCATTTCAATAGCTTTGGTTATTTTCTTGAGCTCCATCTGTTCTTACTTCCCTTATTTAAGATGAAAGTCCTTTCACTGTTTTTTTTTTCCTTCAGAGATCTGGAAGAACTAGTGAACTGTGCTTTCCATTGAGGGGAACTGACTGTAGCATCCATGTGCATGTCCAACTAAATATGTATTTCCTAAACCAGGGGCAAATTGCACTTAAAAGGAAACAAATGCCTTTCTGTTTTTAAGCTTTAAATGTCAGAGTAGTTTTACCTCAGAAACCCTTATGCTTAAAAAAGAAAATATAATTTTATTTTCCAAAGACCTCTAGGAACTTCTGAGTAGATCTAAAGTGCAGATTTCTTTGGTAGTTCCATAATTGTGAACGTTTTTGCTTTCATTTGGCAGTGTGAAAGAATGTGTCACTTAGCCTTTTTTCCTTTTGTGCCTCAGGGAGTAATAATGTAATATACTGTACATCTTGAGATTATGTCTTGCCTGTCAGAATTTGTTCTAGATCACTAGTTTGCCTGATGCAAGATGGGGTCGAATCACTTATAAATGAAAAGTGTCTCAGTTGCCAGCTGCAGTAATAAAGCTAATATTCAAAAGGAAAGAAATTTGCTAAATCAAGCTAGATTCTTAATATTTTTGTCGCTCCTTCGAGCTAATTTCTGAATGAAGACAAAACTTTTTAAAGCATATTGCATAAAAGAAAAATTCTAATTTTCATTTGATACATGGAACAGTCTTAGGTGTTGTGCCCTCAGCTGAAATGAGCAGGATGTCTTTCATACTTGTCCTTATTTTGATGAATGATGGGCAGAAATGCAGAAACCAAAATTTTTAGGGGCTAGAAAGGAGGGAAAAGAAGTTAAGATATTTTACAAAGAGTATAATGCTGGAGACATATTGTGCTTGCTATACTTTCTAATTGAAAGTGAGAATTGCTGAATAATTGTGAGGAAGATGTAATCTTCTTTCTGGCTTCCTGAAATCCTTGCAAAGATAGCCCTAATAAGCTTGATTTTCACTGGTGTCTGTACACACATGGAAAAATTTGACTTTAGGATAAGTATTTTTGTGTGGACAAGGTTAACAAAGCAAAGGTTGAAAAGAGTAAATGATTTTCGGACTTCTCACTGAGAACTATTGTCTGGCCATTTGAAATGATATTCTGGCTTTCAAATACAATAATAAAGGCACAAAGACAAAGGTCCTTTTTGAGGATTTTGTTTTGAGAACTGATGATGGACACACCTTACATGCATTTGTAAAGAGAGGGAAAGAGTGTTTTTGTTATATGTAGGTGGAGCAATGCAACCTGTGATGGAGCTAATACTACCTTCCTGTGCAACATAGCTGCATTTGTGGACAAATAGTCACCAGAAAATTTTAATTACACTTTTTCTATTTCTAGTGATATACTGTATTGTTGCTAGTCTTGACATCAAACTATAAAAAATAAGGCTGTAAAAGTCAGAGTAATTTACATAACTCTGCAAGTTGTTCCTATATCCTGCACAATATTCATTATAATTCATCTAGGAGACTATAAATTCAGCCCAATGCTCCACAACTTCTTTAGGGACCAGATTCAATAGGAGACAGGGAATATATGAGGTTTGCCTTTCCCACAGAGGGAATTTGGCAGTGAGAGAACTGCAGCGGCTCTGCCTGTTTTCTGTTGAGATAGTTCTGGCTCACTAATGAATTGCATGATTATTGACTCTTTTGTGTTGCCAGAAATGCAAAATGAGCAAGAATAAGATGCTTGTTACCTGTTCTCTCTGCCTTATGGAATAGGCAGACTATTTGCAGGCAGAGACAAAAGGGTGTTGATTTTATGAGGGATAGGTGATTGAGCTTTTTTTCTCGGGACACGTCTATATGGCGATGCTGATTTGCAACTCAGGTCAGTGTGCCCTCCTCATCCATGCTGCTGATGTGCTGTGCTGGCATACATACTAATTAGTCTGCAGCCAGCAAGTTGCACTGGAGGACACTTCAAGTAAGAGACTCAATAGCTCAATGCTTTTAGATTGCTAATTAAACAACTTCTGCAGGTGTAAAAACAAATTAGTGTGAATTCCAGATGCCTAGCAAACATCAAACAGAAAAGAACAGTAACAGAAAAAAAAACCCTTTTCTGATCTCTGTGTTGTGCCTGTTTTTCTTAAAGGATATTTCACAAGTTCAGATTCGTATATGTACATGACTCATTATTTTTATGAAAAAAATATGAATAAAACCAATTTCACCTCAGTGTCTTGAAATGTCTGACTTAAATGTGGACCAGACTGGGTTTGCTTGCTTTATTTTCAAATAGACCATTTGAGATTTCAATTACACCTTCCTGAACTCCATTCCTATAAATGTTTTCTTCGAATATTACAGCAGCTCTTCAGGTTATGTTGTGGTTTGACCACTAATGAACCAATTAGCATGAACTGCTTGCTCACTTCCCTACCTGCAGGATGGGGGAGAGACTCAGAAGGGTAAAATCTGTAAAACTCATTGGTTGAGATAAAGACAGTTTAGTTTACCTAGGATAAAAAAAAGCTGCACACTTAAGCAAAGCAAACCAAGGAATTAATTCAGTGCCTCCTGTGGGCAGGCAGGTGTTTAGCCATCTCCAGGAGAGCAGGGCCCCATCATAAGTAAGGATTTCTTGGGAAGACAAACTTCAAATATTCCCAACTTCTGCCTTCTTGCCTCTACTTTATGTACTGAGCATGATGCCACATGGTCTGGAATATCCCCTTGGTCACTTTGGGTCACCTGTCCTGGCTGTGTCTCTTCCAAACCTCCCATGCACCCCCAACTTCTTTGCCATTGTGGCAGTGAAGAAAAGGCCTTGGCTCTGCAAGCCCTGCTCAGCAATAACAAAAACATCTCTCCTTTATCAACCCTGTGTTCAGCACAAATCCAAAATGGCCCCATACCAGTCATTGTGAAGAAAATTAACTCCATGCCATCTGAAGTCAACACAGAGTGTCTTCTATGCTCTGATCTTGCTCAGTTTTTTGATCTTGCCCAATTTTTTTGGGAAACTGCAATTATTAAACTTTTCTAAACAAATTGCCTAGGTATCCTGAACATATCTAAGAATGGAGTGTGTAAGGTCATCTTTTTTCCATCTTTCTTGGGATTGTTCTTTTCTAGTGCCATTTCTTCAGCCAAAAAGCCCATAAAACTTTTCAGTATACATTTATAGTTTCAAGTATTGGAATAGTCTGTTCTTCAGTGTATTCTGCCTCTGAAGGTGGTCAATGCTTGTGAAAACATTAAGAAAGGGAGGGAGAGATGTAGTGATACTTTCTCAATATATTTTTCCAGCATATACTTTCTGGCCCAGAAGAAATAGGAGTTTGGGCTTTTTACCTCCGCTTAAACTTTTCTCCCAATATATGTATCCAATTTCTTTTTGGATTTTAATATGCCTCAGCTATCCACAACATTTTGCAGCAGTGTATTCCTGAGAGAGGAAGGAGACTGTACAACTTGTTCCAGACACATGGATTTGCAGCCATTAATCCCAAACAGAAGACAATACCTCTCTCTAGTCTATGGCTAGACCTGTGAAATTTCTTTCTGAGTGGGATTGCAGTCTCTTTCTTAGCATGTCCAACACATTTAAGGAGCAGACTGAATCCCTGTATTGATTTCAATAAAGATAATGTTTTACGCTATAAATTCTACCTATATATGACATAAAAGGAACATAAAAGAAACTGGGCACTAGCCATATATGAGCTGGATATTACAATGCCTAAATTCCCCTTGCAAAACTAGCCTATAAGTTTGAATAAGATATTTTGACCTACTGAATGTAATGTCTCTTCAGACATATTGCAATCTTCATAATTAATCTTACATTAGGTATGACATTTACCTTCTGACTGCTTTTTTCCTTCTGTTTTCTAAGTGATGATTTTTGTCCTGAAATTATATTAACTATCTTTGTGTGTTGTTTAGTAGTGTTTAAAAAAATTAAAATAGAATATTTTTTCTCTACTTGTTGAGAGCACCACAAAAAACCACCATGTCAATATATGATTTCATTATGATTCCATATCATGAAAGCTGCAGTTGAGACAAAAGGGAAGATTTGAACAACACAAAAATAAAATCAACAATGATGAAAAAAGGCAGAGTGTTGCTTCTGTACATGAAGAAAGTAAAAAGCTGGTAGGGAGATAGAGGCCAGTAAAATAATGAGTTAATATAAAAATATGTGAATACTACCTATTTCATATAATGAAGTACCCTAAGGGCATCAAATTAAACTACAAAGTGTCAGGTTCTAAAAGTTGGGGGGAGTTAATTGTTTATTAGAGGTATTTTACCATCTACTTAGCAGACTTGTGTCTTTGTATTTTGACTTTGGAAGAGGTTAAGAAACAAATTAAAGGCTATGAATTGGCATAGCATAATTTCTGATTACATATGCTTTTGCATTCAAGAATTGTAAAAGAATGAAGCAACAATGAAGTGAAGCTTTGCATGCATTTAAGTACAGTAGCCAAATTGTTGAAGCGGCTTTAGGCAAGATCCTGAAACTTCTTAGATTTGTTCAAGATTTGCTTTTCCTCCCTTACATGAAGGAAGTTAAATACTCAACTGCATGCTTTGGTAAAATTCCGAGATCTTGTCTTTGGGGACATCACCCCTAGTACCTAAACTATACAGCAAAGTGGTTTTTTTGAGTTTGGCCTTTATATGCTTTGTCCATTCATTTCACTGCTTGCAGTGAGTTGCAGGTTTTCCATTGACTCATTTGCTTTTAGACCTTCCAGCTGTGATCTTACAGAGTTGCAATCTGCAACTGAAAGGTAACCATAACCACCTAGAAAATGTAAAATGTGTCTCAGAGTCACAAAATCTTGGATTCACTTTAGTGCTTCATCTTTAGGTAGAAGTGAAGGAACTTCTTGCTGCAAATCAAGAAACTATTATTATGGAAAAAAGAGGTAGTGTGTATGCATGGTGGTAAATTTTGCTTCCCTGTTGCAGGGATGGTGGTCCAGTCCTGTGTTTGCTGCCAGGACTGGCTTTAGGCCAGCTCCCAGTGTGTTGGGCAGTCTTCCTGGTTTTGTATGGGAGTGGGGTGGAAACAGAAAAATCACTATTATAAACTATTGCTTTTTCTGATTTCACTTTTTTAGTCTGTGTGAATGCATTTATTTCCTATGATCCAAAACCTGCAATATAGAATGTAGATACTATAAGTACTGTCCTCAATTTTCTTTTGTTAAATGTTAGGTCTTTGGAGTATGACCTGTGTACTCCTGTGTTTTATCAATCTCCATGTATAGTCACAGTGATATAGAAATCCTGTGAAGGATTTCTATATCACTGTGGAAGAGGAAACTGTGAAAAAGAGCCATGAGAATATCTGTGCACCTGGAAGCACAAGCTTTGGCAAAATTCCCCATGGCATTAACATTCCTAATATCTAGAGTTAATGTTCTTGCTCAACGTGGGTTTCAGTTGATATTTTCTGGTGCTCACTTTCCATAATGAATAATCTTTGGGGATTGAAAGACAATTACTTTCTTTTTAAGAAGGAGTCTAAATATCTCAAAAACAATTTTACATACAGAATAGATCTATTGATACATGGGTATGGATCAGTTTAATTTTCTCTACTGTATGTTTCTTACTTTTTGCAACTGCAAAGAATGCTGGTCTGCTCCCAAGTAACTTGATTTTTAATGATCTGAAAACATTATAATTGTAAACAAGCAGCTGTATTCTTTAGAACTCTCAAATTAGCTTAAGCTTTACTGTGCTTAAAAGCTGCATGTTTATCTAGTCTGCAGAAATCTGCCCTTTTTCTCTCTGTGTCTTCCAAGAAAAAGTGTGTCTACTGAAGAAGGTAGTGACAACATTTGCTGCTTCAGCTAGATACAAAGTGGGAAAGACGCATGAACTGTGGAGTCTGCTTTACTCTTGGGTTGATTACATCTTCCTGTAAATCAGAAGTGCTTTGAGGGCTTTTAGAAAGTGCTGTACAATCTGGCTGTCTCTCAGCATGTAAAGTAATTCCCTGTTGTTTGGGCAGGTGTAAGGGGAAAGTTGCCAGCATGCTTATGTCTGACAGGCATGTGTCTGTCTCGGGGAATGACTGTTAACTTCTAGGCTCTAAAGCTGTGGAGAAATACTAAAGAACAATACTCTTTCAAGTATACTGTGAGATCTCTGTAAAATAAACTGGCTGTCTTCTTTAGGTGTGCTACAGAAATATATATAGCAGGTAAAACAATATTCTGTTGGAAGGCTCTACATTTTGACACCACTCTGTAGATACAATGTCATATAGGGCGTGCATTTTTTTAGGCTGCCTTTGATCTCATTGATTCTGGGATTTTTCATTGCCAAAGACAAAATATCCCAATATATTTTTCAGTTGCATTTATTCTCTAAACACTGTCTTTCTTTGGGCCTATGTATACTGAATTTTTAGTCTTACAATTTGGAAAGCAAGAAATTCTCCCTACTGAAAGAATCCTTTATATGATGGTGAATACAGTGCTATTAGTGTATAATTATTCATGCATCTATCAGCTTTGATAACAAAAATTTCACCGATTCTGATTTTAGTAAGCTAAGTCCCTTTGTTATAACCTCAATGGTGGAGTGTTTTTTTGTTGAGCTGGGATCAAACCCCAGCAGTTGATGGTGAATACAACTGATATAGTAACCTAAAATATTTTTAAAAGTAACATTAAATAAAACATGAAATTATTTTAAACTTCTATTTTCTATTTATTCTTGCTTTTGGGTGGCAATGACTTACCTATTAATGTCTATGAAACTTAAGATGAGGCTGGATGTTAACAGGTGCCTGTGAACCAGTAGTAGACTCTCAGTCATTGAAGTGTGAATGTAAAGACAATTGGTAGTTCTTTTTCTTAGTAATAAACAGAAATTTGTATGCATCATCTGTTATATGCCCAGTTTTCCTACTGATTTTATTTACTGTTCAAATTTCCCTGCTTCTGTAGAGCTTAGCAATGTTTTTGGTTACATCAGAACTTCTGCAGATCTTATCGGTGCTTTCTTTCATGTGGGGTTTTGGTCAAGACCCATCTGTCTTCCAAAAGCTGCTGGGATTCTTAATTGTTGAGGTACTGCTTTGTTTCTGAGGCACTATCAGATATGAGAGACCTTAAAATGATAAGGTGGTGCATGAGGAAGAACTCCAAATGAGAAGGAACTACTTGTGTGGGGATCACAGGCACTTCCTTGTGTCAGAAAGAGTTCAGCATGTTCTCTAGCTCCAATTACTGTAAGAAAAGGATTGCCTTTCTTTTGCTTGTGCATATTTAATCTTTTTAGACATCTAGAAACCAGATGGACTCCAAGAAAAAAGCTTTTTCTTCCTTACTGGTCTTTGAGCATCAGATGCTTGCCAATCCTTTCCAAGAAAAAAAATTTTCAGTGTAAACGCCCCTGGTGCAACTTGAGGCTGTTTTCTCTCATCCTGTCACTTGTGACTGAGGAAAAGAGACTGATCCCCATGTCACTGTGACCTCCTTTCAGATGGTTGTAGAGAGGGGTAAGGTCTCCTCTGAGTCTCCTTTTCTCCAGAATAAACGCCCCCCCAACTGCCTCAGCTGGTCCTCCATAAGACTTGTGCTCCAGGTCCTTTACCAGCTCTGTTGAACTTGTCTGTACCTACTTCAGCACCTCAATGTTTTTCTTGTAGTGAAGGGGCCAAAAGACATTCAACACATCATGGATCCAGGCTTGATCTAAGGTTCTAAGGGTAAACAAATGTTTATGTCCTCCAGAGTCAGCTCTACTCTTGCTGCATGGATGTACAAGACAGTTTTTGAGCTGTTATAGTGTACACAGCATGATGTTTGTTTCCGGGTAAACTGCAACTTTGGTTGCCTTTCCATCTGCTGTTTTAGCATCTGATTGGTGAGCAATGTGATTTAGACAGAGAGGAAAACATCCTAATCAACTTTCAGAGGCTTAAGTACTGTCCTCTTGTCATCATAAATCTCATAAATCCCTGTAAATACCAGCTGAAACTGCATTTATTGTCTGTGTATATAATAGCACCCCCATTCCCTATACGGATGAGATGATGTAGGCTTGCAAATCTGTGACCTCCTGTGGTTTGTTTAGACATTGTCTCTCAATGTCTGAATTAGCAGAGACTAGTGTGTGGCTAGGAACACTCACAAGGAAACTATGGGCTAGAAACTGGAAGCAAGGAGGCAAAGGCATTTGTACCCTTGCAGTTTGTCAAGTGAGCGGTACATGTTTCTGTGGGGTAAAATGCTGTCCAGGGAGGTGTTCAATTCCTATCCCCAGGCTGTTCATCACTACCTCTCCTGGGCTGAAGTCTGCACCACAATTTCACTAGGGCTGTGTAGCTGTGGTATTCAGGCTTTAGGAACCGGAAAGACCCATGACAATGTAGGGGGAATAAGACATACGGGTTTGAGAGAGAGTAAAACTCTCTTTGTTTACATAAGTGAAGGACATAATTGTTGGAGCTGGAGGAACAGGTGAGTGAGAAATGACTGGCATCTTCAGCAAGATGAGAAGCCATACCAGCATGACTGAAAAAATCATCCAGGAAAAGGATCCCACCCCAAAGGTCCTTTATTTTGGTAGGTCATTTACCACTGTGATTGTGACATGAAATAATTTTTCCATGCCAATAGGCATATGAAAACTTATCATCTCAAAAACATAGAGAACTGTAGTGTGCCTTCTACTAAGACACAAGGTCATACCATGAAGGGACTGGGCAGAAGGAAAAGATATCCCAAAATGGAGAAGAGAACTTGGGAGTTTCCTCACGGGTTTCTTTTGCTCACTGTATCAGACCAGAAGCAGAGAAATATCTGGTTTGTCTTTAGAGACTGTGACTCAGTGAAGCGAGTGAACAGCTTAGTGTATGGATGGTCTTGCTGTGCCTGTCATGAATATTTACAATATAAAGTGGTAAAAACAGGAGTCATGAATGGGTTAAAGAAAGAAAACACCTGTGAATGGCATACTACCAGATCTCTTAGAATTTTTATCAATGAAACTGTGCTTGTGCTTGTGAACACTTCTTAGCTGATTTTGGAAAAAAGTTCTAATAATGACTGTAAACCAGCATCTGTCTGGTAGCTAATGATATGTATGTATTTTTGCCTTACTGTTAGGAATTTTTTTATTGCTATGGTGTCTTGGCAGATAGAAAAAAAAATGTTAGTGAATTTTACCTTGAGTTGTCTACTGACATGCAGCAACCTTTGACTATCTTTAGACTACCTTAGACTATCTTTAGTATTTTTTAATACTACTTTAATGCTGAGATCACTGAAACAATGTAGACTTGGGCAGTGAAATTATAGACCATGCAGATACCTCAAGGGATACTTGATATTTGACTATATCTAATTAATAATTTTAGTAATTTCTTTAAGGTCTGCCACAAGAGACATGGATTTGGTCTTTGCCTTTAGCCGCTTGTTTGTAGAAGGATAAAGGTCAGATGAGTGTAAGCCAAGAGATACAAAGGGTAATGATAACTTAAGGCATTTAAAATGTATTTTAGAATGAGTACCATTTTTTTATTTTGTACTTTGAAATACCCTAAATTTTCCTTTTCAATTAAAAGTAATATGTCACATGAGTGAAATCCAGCTTTCTAATGTAATCTTCATTATTAAATATGACTTTCTTTTGCTGGTGTTCATAATAGTCTTTCTATATATGTTGGAAAAACAAGGGCATACGTCCTGGTTTTTCTAGATACCATTTTCTAGAACAAGGTTTAGTATGGCAATTGTGTGGAGAGCATTGACTGATCATACAAATATGTTATCAAACCACAGCTACTTTTGATACAGAATACATCATTGTAGAAGAACCAGCTGTAAGGCAAAATTGAAGCATTGAACAAATTTGTGAAATTCTCGATTGCATCACCAGCAGTACTGAAAACTCTTCTCCCTTTGCTGATAAGTTACGTGACTGAGCACTTTCTTCCAGTAAAGATGTGTGTATAATCCAGGTTTTGAATGGCATTAAATTTTTTCCTTTTCTGAACCTATAGTTATGAACTAGATTTTTTTTAATAAATAGCTTTACTGGGAGCCTTAAAAAAGCATGGTACTTGAGCAGTGTAAAATAATATAGCCCTTTAAATTTTACAATAATATCAGCTGTAGAGCATAATTCTGACAAACACAACTGTTCTACAATAAATGCAATCAATAAAACTAAACTTTAAAATTAAAATTATTCAGGAGAATACTTATCTCTGAATGAAACACAAGGAGACAAGCCTGTTCTTTCTCCTCAAAAAGCCTCATGCTAGTGTGGGTAATACATTTTTATGATTACTCCTTAATTGCAATATAAGAATAATTATAATTCACAGTGGTTTCCTCATCATGCTGTGACAATAGAAACATTACATGAAGCATTGCACCTTCACAGTCCAATTTGGGATGTTTTTGGAATTTAGTACTGAGTGATGATTACTGCAATGACTCAGAAAATGAAGGGGCTAAATTTTGCCCAGCAGGTTTTCCACTGCAAACACAAAGATCCATCTGTAAGATTTTGCCATTTTACCATCTTATGGGGTTAAGTAGGCAAACCACTGGTGTGTTACCAAAACCTTTCTAGCTACCAATGCAGAGCACAGCACCATGAGGTCTGCTATGGGAAAATTAACTCCATCTCTGGAAGATTTAATGTACTATACTGGGTAGAAGAAGAAAATACAACTTTGTCCTTGTTTTTGATGGACAATATTTTCAAGTGTTTTGACAATTTATTATAAAATAGAGAAGGCTCATCAATCCATTCATGTATATGAATGTATAAGCCCAAAAATAGACTTCTTGCAGAGAAGGACATTGTAACAGTTGTTATGTGTATGGAATTCCTGGTCAGAAAAAACGATCATGTCCAATTTGCATATTACAAATACTGTAATGCTGTAATTTGAAAATCTCAAAGGAACATTATTATCTGTTCTATTTTTTCAGTTTACATAGTTTCCTCTGAAAAAAGATGATGAAAAGAGCCAGCAACTTACTTTTAAAGTAACTGTATTTTCAGTGGGGTAATGCTGGAATGGGAAAGGTTATGTGCCTTATGCATTTATACAGGAATGACGTACACTTTCTCATGATGGCACCTCATGAGGGTTTCTTTCATCTTTCTCTCAAATTGTGCAATTTTTGAATGAAAGGGTAAGTAGAATCCTACTTTCTTGTAATCTTTAAATTAAAAAATGAGGAAAAATGTTTTGCAGTATTGTGCGAAATTTCACTTTTTCTCTAACTTGACTCTTGAGGCACTATGTTTACTAGCTCATCAAAGAGATTTTCTTCTGTCTGTGTCCTTACTTTGAAATTACTCATTCTCTATTGAATTTTAATGCAAAATGCAACTGAAGTTCAGTATGAAATCAAAGGGAAAACCAAGTCTTCACTGACTTTGTGTGTGGAAAAATTTAAGTATCTATGACTTGAGAACAAAGAAAATATTCAGCAGTCAGACACAGAACTGTCCCGGTTTTCTCATACCAGTCCCAACCCAGTATTCCAAGTAGCCTCCCCACTCTTTTTGGTGCACACTCTGTTGCCAAACTAAGTTAGGACTCCCTTGTTTCTACCCTTCTCTTTCTCACAGTACTCTGTATTCTCTTGCAACGCATCCCTGTGCTTTTTGGCCACATTTACTGTGTGACTGGGGAGCACGGAGTCTGATACCCATTCCTGCAAGAACGGTCATATCAAGGAGAGATGCTGAATCAACCACCCTACCAAACATAAGAAAAACCCACCCCCAATATCAGTGAGTGTGTAAGTAACAGGAGCTGGAAGATAGTTATAAATATCCCTCCCCCTATCTTTCAGGTAGAATGTGTGTCTTTGAAGCCTGGGAGCCTCTGAGCTGGAGATGAACTTAAAGAAAAAACTTGCTCATTATTCCCCATCTGGACTATTTTTAAAATAGTCTTCCTTTAAAATTACCTACTTAGGGTGCTTTCATGTGGGTTATTGTCACATGTTTCCAAAGCAGATGTTATAGTGCATTAGAGTGTGAACTTGAGAAATTCAGCAGAAAATATGAAGGCGTTTGAGTGTCTTAAGTAGCATTGGTTCAAGAAAGAAAGTAAGTTCTAACTGCAGCTGTTAATAATTGTTCAAGGCAGTGATATTCCCTCTGTGACTGGAAATTCAGTAACCTCCTAGAAACAGCTCTCAAGATTTTCTACAAAATAACTGCAGAATCCTGAGGTTTCTGGCAAGATTTATCATCAAAAGCATCTCTAGGACTCTCTTGGTAGCCACTGGAATAGACCTGCTGCTGGTATTTGTGAACTTATGCTCCTTGAGATTTATGCTGGTAATGACACAATGGTGTGCTGTGATTGTGATGATACACAAGTAGAAGTAAGTTGCCTTTATGGATTTGCAGTGAAGTAGCTGATCAGGCCAGCATATGTTTGGTTTTGAATGATTTAGAATGCAGAGCTGTCTCAGAGATCTCTTTTCAATGCAAGATCATGAAAGTATAAACAGAACTTTACTGCTGAAAATAGCTTTGAATCCGTATCTGCTTCCTATAAACTGAATATAACAGATTTATTTTTCCTGAAAAGGACTTTAGGAAAAGTCCAAAAAGTGTCAGATTTTTAAGTAGTGAACAAATTGCAGGCAACTACAAGAAGGAAAGGCCCTGAGAGAGGGCAAAGAAAGACAGTGGCTGATGTAACACAGGTCCAAAACAGCAGAGGAAAGAATAATTTGGAAGAATATGAAAGAATATCCTGTACATGCCGGTTGTGACAGTACTCTTGCAGAACGGATTGTTGGCTTATTTAGATGACAGATGAAGCAACATTACCATTAAAGAAGATCCTGTACAGTATGGAGCTAAACTTTCAGAAAGATAACTCAGCCTTTTGAATTGATACAAAACTGAAATAGGATTATGTTTCTGCAGCATCTTTATGAAGCTAAAGTTTCTTCTTTCCACTGCTGTTACTAAAGAAAAACTTGTGTGCTGACCAGAGTTTCCTGGTTTCGATGAACAGAACTCCAGCATGATTCCCTGTTAACTAGAAGGGGGATATCAGCATTGCTATCTCCTATGGGATATTCTTCTCTGGAGGACTAATTCAATCACTATCCTTTTCATTGTCTAGCTGCCAAATGCCCCCAGAAGTTAACAGTATTTAGATACTTTCCTAATACCATTTTCCTACATACAAGACTTGCAGTAGCTGGAGTATTATTTGGACACAGGGATTGTTCATCTATGAAAAAGAAGGGAGGCAGTTCCATTAAGAACTGCTTCTCTTTGCTAACGCAAGGAACCTTAACCAAATTAATTGATTGTTTCCCCCAGTAGGCCATGAACGGAATTACTTCAGACAATTTGACTAGGAAAATGGGCACAAAGAGGTGCACTTTTTTTTAGGTGTAGCTTTGCTGTTCCTATATAGTGAAAACCAGAAAGGAGTATGGTTTCTGAGATGCTGTGGTCGTTCTTAATTCCATCCAATATATTGTTGTGTTGTGTTGTTTAATTTCCCCGGTTATTCCCCCCATTTTATGTATTCTCCCCCCTGTTATTGTACAATGGTTCCTCCCCTCCCTGATTTTCCCGCCACTGCCTCTCCTGGCAGTTGGTTTCCTTGGTTACCCCCTTCCCCCTCAGCTGCCAATCTCCCCCTGTTATGTAATTACCCTTCCCTTATTCTCCTTATAAGTAAGTTTTTCCTCCTCCCTGGGTCCAGTCAATCACCCCCCACTCCTCCCAGGTTTCCAGAATCTTCTCCTCTCTGGGGGCTGTGGTTGGCTGTGGTCCCGGGGCCCCCCCTTTATGTTGTATCTATTGGTTAGTCCCCTATGTCAGTTATGTTTGTACCCTTCCCTGATTGGCTAGTTGGGCTCCCCTCCTCTCTCCACCCCTTCTTTTTAAAACTGTGCCTCTCCCCTTGCTCCCTGCCATTTGTTGGTTGGCACTCTCCCTTCCTGTTCTCGTCATCGAACCTTCAATAAAGTGGAGTTCGCCCCCAGCATTTGGACACCTCTTCTTTCGTCCCACTGCATCTCAGTCCGCACCGCGCATCCAGCCCAGCCCGAGGCCAAGACGCCAAGGGGGGCTGGCAGTGCATGCGCCGGGGGTATCGGCCACCTCCCTCCCGCTTCAGCTAGCCGGACTTCAGGGCCAAATACGCCCCTGCGCAGGTTGGCGCCCAACGTGGGGCCTGAGAGTGGACACTTGGACATTGGACCGCTGACCGGACCCCGCGGTATGGGATTTTACAAATTCCCTTGGCCGTCGACCTACCTCGGGTAGTAGCAGACCCCGTTTTAGGGGTAGCGCTCCCTGGGGATTGGAGTCCCAGCCCTCAGCACCGCCAGAGAAGGACTCCAGGGACGAAGACCCCCCCGCCCGGTTTTCTGTTGCCGCGACGACCAGACTGGTAAGTCCGGGCCCCTTCTCTCCCTGGGGACCCTCCGGACTTCCCCTCCGCCTTTTTAAACCTATTCCCTAGGGGTACGGGCCCTGCCCTGGGGACCTCCCCTCCACCCTCTTCCCTAAACCCCAAACCTTCGTTGTTTTATTTTCCCGTGGGAGCCGGACTCTCCCCGGACGCGGGGGCCGGACCCACCACCCTATTCCCTTGTCCCTCGCACCTTCCCCCGGACTTCGGGGCAGTGGGAGGGTGGAGGCTGGTCGTGTGCGGTTTGTTGTTTTAGTTGGCATTTTTTCCCCGGGCGAGAGGGGAGTGACATCAGCTACCTTTCCCCCTTTCTAGTAGTAAAATTTTTTGTTGCTAGAAAGGCGCCATGGGTGCAGGCTTGGGAAAGGAGCAGAAAGAGGTTTACTATCATTACTACTATGTTAAAGGTTTGTTGTTAACTGGTGGGCATAAGGCGCCCAAGCCAGAATTGAAGTTGTTGGTTAAGTGGGTCTTTTCAAAGTTTCCCAATGCCTCCTCAGAAATTGTGAAACAGCCACGTTTTTGGACAGCCGTTGTGGCCAAATTAGATGAAACAGTGAAGTCTGGGGAGACAAAACTGGCTAACGTGGCATACTGGGCTGGTATTGTGCTTGCCACTCTCCGCCCAGTAGGGGAGCCGAAGAAAGGACCCACAAGTTCTATGTTGTCCCCTCGTTCCCCTCGTTTGCTTGCCCTTGTCCCTCATTCCGCTCCCCCATCCCATAGGCAGGAGCCCTCGAGGGGGATTCTAAAGGCCGAAAAGAAGCAGGGGCTTCGACCTGCCCCTGCTCCCCCTCGACCTGCTCGGCCTCCCCCTTCGAGGAGCCCTGGCCAGGCTTCTCTCCTTCCCGGCCCCTCTGTCCCTGTCCCCAAGTCCCCAGTTGTAAAGCCTAAGGTTCAGTTTATTGAAGGTTTCGAAGATGGCTCTCAGGGTGCACAAAATGGCGCCAGCCACATGGCCGTTCCCGCCAGGGCCCCTTCTCTTCCCCAGAACCCCTTTCTCCCAAATCCCAATCCCTTTCTCCCTCCTGACCCAACCCCTTTTTCGGTTCCTCCTCCCTCATACCCCTCCACGGTCCCTCCCACTGCTCTTCCTTCGACCCCTCCCGTTCCTCCGCCCACAGTACAGCCCCCTGCCAATCCCGCCCCTGCTCCTCCCTCATACTCAGCTCCTCCCTCGACTTCTCCTGTTCCTCCGCCTCCGGTACCGCCTCCGGTACAGCCCTCTACCGATCCCGCCCCTGTTCCTCCCACTCAGTCAGCTCCTCCTTCTGCTCTTCCCGTATCTCCTCCCCCAGTCCAGCCCCCCGTGGATCTCTCCCCTGTCACTCCTTCGTGTTCGGCTCCGCCCCCATGTTCCACCCAGGGGGCGGAGAGGGGTGGTGTGTCGTGCCCGCTCCCTCGTCCCTCCTCACTATCAGGCCCCGCCTCAACCTCTTCCACTTCCGGTTCCCACGCCTTCCCTTCCGGTTCCCACGCTTTGTGTTCCGGGGGGGCGGGGGGGGGGGTGGATGACCGGAGGCCGGGGCAGGCACCCTTGTTGGAAGCCGCCCCGGTTTCATACACCCTGAGTGGAGAGGGGAGTTCTCTGGCGCAGTGGGTCGGATCAAGGCACCAGCCCGGATCAAGGAACTGTGCAAGGCGCAGAAGGACTACTCCCGGGAGTCTGAATACTTCTGGGGGTTGCTCCGTAATGCCTTTGCACAGGGAGATCTGGTGCCTGCTGACCTGAGAGCTCTCTTCTCCAGCTTAACAGGTCCCATGGAGTTTCGGATTTGGGTGGCGGAGTGGAAGAGGGAGATTTTGGAGGTTCTCCCAAACCTTTGGGGGAGTCCTGCAACTTCTCACGATGCGGACGGCCTGTTAGTTCAGGAAGAACATCTGTTGGGCGAGGGGCAGTGGGTGAATGGGGCAGCCCAGGCTCGGGCTCTCTTTCCACAACATCTAGTAGAGACGGCTCAGGCTGCGGAGCGAGCTTTTTTTAAGCTTGCGGTCGTCACCTCCCAATGGGAGGAAGACGAGGTGCGGCAGGGCGCGCAGGAGCCCTACCTGGCCTTCATTGAGCACCTCTACCGCTTCGTTGAAGCACAGGTGTCCGGGGACCGGGAGAGAGAGTGCATGCTCCGGAAAATGGCCAATCCGGAATGCAGGAAGGCGATCCGGACTCTCCCCTGAAATCCCCGGCCCACGGTGGAGGTGATGATGGAGGCGGTAGTGGCTCATGTTCCTCTCTCTGCGTGCCCACGCAGAAACTCCGTAGCCTTTGCCGACCTCCCCGAGCCCGAGCCGTTCGACCTTGAGGCTGCCCCTGCTGCTGGGCCACCAACACCAGGGCCCGGCAGAAGAACAACCGACACCCACCCATGCCACTTATGTGGTGAGACAGGGCACTGGATGCCCCAGTGCCCCATGAGGCTTGATTACCTCAATTATAGGAGGCAGAGGGAGAGGGAGAAAAAGGCCCAAAAAAACTAAGCCAAGAGCGCAGCCCCTCCCTGCGCGTTGACAAAAATGCGGCGGGCAAAAGAACATCACGCGGGGAGGAAGGAGACGAGGGAGTGCTGCCGGCAACCTACGTTTTGCCAGACTTGACACACTTCATGGACTTGACTGATACCTGTGGTGCAGTTCCTGCGCTTAACACTTTGTCCTCTGCTTCCCCATACAGGCTACAGCTAACTAAGGATTTTTATATCCCTAGTAGTAACATCCAGCTGGTGCCTGTCGACCTCCAACATCCGGGTCGCTGGAGGAAACTGGGACGTTGCAGGTGGACTGTCATCGGTGACACCAAGCACACGCCGCGAGACGTGCACATCATCCCCGGTCTGGTCACTACCGACCGGGATCGTTTCGCGGTAGGGCTGTACTGTGTCAGACCCCCACTTCTCCTTCCCAAGGGACAGGTCATCGCCCAGGCCATTCCAGTTCCTGATAAGGACCATTGGAGCAGCGGCGCGGAGAAGACATCGCCTCCGTCAGTGGCCTGGGCGCAGCTCGTAGGGAGGGAGAAGCCCCGCCTGACATGTCAGCTTTCGTTGGGCGGGGATCGGAAGGTCGTCAGGGGTCTCTTGGACACGGGTGCAGATGTGACGATCATTCCCTCTCGGGAGTGGCCGTCACATTGGGATTTGCAAAGTGCAGCGGGCACGATTTCGGGCGTCGGGGGTTTGCAATTGGCCAAACAGTCAAAGAGCATTGTCCAAATTAAGGGGCCCGACGGGCAATTGGCATCTGTGCGCCCGTTTGTTTTGGATTACACCGAGCCTCTCTGGGGGAGAGATCTACTAGCCCAGTGGGGAGCCAGAATTGACCTACCAAAGGCTCCCCAGGTTTTTCGGGCAGTGGCCACTGATGAGCGCCGGACCTGGAAGCTGGATTGGCTCTCTGATAAACCAGTACAGGTCCAACAGTGGCCACTAAACAAACAGAAATTGAAGGTGCTCAACGAGCTCGTGCAGGAGCAGTTGCTTAAGGTCAATATCGTGGAGTCCACGTCCCCATGGAACTCCCCGGTATTTGTCATCAAGAAGCCCAATAAAGATAAGTGGCGGCTCCTGACCGACCTCTGCCAAATTAACGAGTTGATTGTCAATATGGGATCTCTCCAACCAGGGATGCCCTCCCCAGCAATGCTCCCCCAAAATTGGAATCTGGCAATAATTGATATCAAAGATTGTTTCTTCCAGATTCCCCTTCACCCGGACGACGCCCCGCGCTTTGCTTTCACGGTTCCGTCCATCAACCGTGAGTCCCCGGCCAAGCACTACCATTGGCGGGTATTACCAGAGGGAATGAAGAACAGCCCTGTGATCTGCCAATGGTACGTCGCTTCGCTGCTGTCACCTTTACGTACAGCCCTCGGGGATGCCGTCATCCTCCATCATTATATGGACGACATCCTCGTGTGTGCGGCCAACCACAGTCTACTTGCCCATGCGCTTGACCTGACAACCAATGCGTTGGTTGCTGCAGGGTTCGAGCTCCAGCAGGATAAGATTCAGCGGATGCCACCTTGGAAGTACCTGGGCCTCGAAATTACAAAGTGGACCATTGTTCCGCAAAAATTGGCTATTCGGGCGAAAGTCCAGACCCTAGCAGATGTCCATCAACTGTGTGGGTCTTTAAATTGGGTGAGACCCTGGCTAGGCATCCCCACCGAAGACCTAGCCCCCCTTTTCAATTTGTTGAAAGGGGGAGAGGGGCTTAGTTCCCCTAGGGCTCTCACCCCAGAGGCAGAGGTGGCTCTGGAGAAGGTTCAAAAGACTATTTCGGCCAGGCAGGCCCATCGGTACCATCCGGGCCTGCCATTCAAATTTATCATACTGGGAAAGCTGCCACACCTCCATGGCATGATCCACCAATGGGACCAAGATCTGAAGGACCAGGGCCTGGGTGACCCCCTCTTGATAATAGAGTGGGTGTTCCTCAGCCACCATAGGTCCAAAAGGATGACACGGCCACAAGAGTTGGTAGCCGAACTGATCCTTAAAGCGAGATTGAGGATCAGGGAGCTGGCAGGGTGTGACTTTTCATGCATTCACATTCCTATCAAATTGGAAGCGGGCCAATTAAAATTAAAGACCTTTGAAGAACTGTTGCATACTAATGAATATCTACAGTTTGCATTGGACAGCTACACTGGGCGCGTCGCAGTTGATCGGCCGGCCCACAAATTATTTAATTTGGATTTTAAATTGTCTCTTACAAAGGTTCAAAGTAGGGAGCCACTGGATGCCATGACTGTTTTTACTGACGCGTCTGGAGCATCCCACAAGTCTGTCATGACTTGGAGGGATCCTCAGACTCAGCAGTGGGAGACCGATGTTGTTCTTGTAGAGGGTTCTCCACAAGTTGCTGAGTTAGACGCAGTCGTCAGGGCCTTCCAGAGATTCCCTGGACCTTTCAATCTGGTGACAGATTCTGCGTATGTCGCAGGTGTAGTGTCCCGAGCAGAACATGCAGTTCTTCAGGAGGTCACAAATAAGAGATTGTTTGAATTATTAAACAGGCTCGTCGAGTTGGTCTCCCACCGCGAGCACCCATTTTACGTGATGCATGTGAGGTCACACACTGACTTGCCCGGGTTCATAGCGGAGGGCAACCGCCGTGCCGACTCTTTGGCCGCGGCTGCCGTTACGCAGGGCCCGCTCCCGGATGTGTTCGGCCAGGCTAAGATCAGCCACCAACTCTTTCACCAAAATGCGCCCGGCCTGGTTCGGCAATTCAATCTGACGCAGGACCAGGCCAAGGCGATCGTGGCCACATGTCCCCAATGCCAGCAACATCAGATGCCCACCGTGGCCTCGGGAGCTAATCCCCGAGGCCTGGTGAGCTGCGAGGTGTGGCAGACGGACGTAACGCATGTTCCATCTTTTGGCCGGTTGTGTTACATCCGTGTCTCAGTAGATACCTTCTCCGGTGCCATCTACGCTTCTGCCCACACAGGAGAAAAGGCAGCGGATGTTCAGAAGTATCTGCTTCAGGCATTCGCTGTCTTGGGCATCCCTAGGGCCCTAAAAACTGATAACGGCCCGGCGTATACCTCTAAGGAGCTGCGGAGCTTCCCGCAGCAATGGGGAATAGTCCATAAGACCGGCATCCCCTATTCCCCGACAGGCCAAGCCATGGTGGAGAGGGCCCACCAGAGCCTCAAGAAGACCCTGTCCCGCCAACAGCCGGCGATGAAGGTGGAGACCCCCCACGTCCGGCTGTCGAGAACTTTGTACACCCTCAACTTTCTTAACTGCTCTTTCGACAGCCAGAATCCTCCAGTGGTCCGGCATTTCGGCAGCCACCAGCAGCTGCAGCCCAAAGTCAGGCCTCCGGTTCTGGTTAAAGACCCAGAGACCTGGCGGACGGAGGGCCCCTTCGACTCGGTGACCTGGGGGAGGGGATACGCTTGCGTGTCTACCCCCTCAGGTCCCAAGTGGGTTCCATCGAAGTGGGTAAGGCCCTTTGTCCCGAAGCAGGGGACAAAAGCAGGGACTGTGCCACAAGTTCGGCAGGCGTGTTGGCGGCGACGGAGGAGGCACCACCACCTACCATCTGCTCCTCCAGACCTTCCCTCCGTGGAGGAAGAGCCTTCCCCTCCAGCCTCTCCTCCACCACTGGACCTCCTCCTCCATGTTTCTTCTTGTTCTCCCCCTCTCCCTGACATATCGCCCCGAATGTTCTATTTAAGTTGGCTTTTCGGGGAGGAACCATACTTATGATTTCGATATACTTTTACTGTTCTTTGTCATTTCAGTTACGTCTCCCCAATGGCCCCCGCTACATCACCGCTGGCCCCAAACCCCAGAATGCTGCTCATCTTTATGATGACCTGCTGGCTCCTGATGCCATCTGCGGAGCCGTGGGTTGTCCCCCAGCCCAAGGTCAATGTCTGGCATGCCTTGGCTCAATCACTTGGACAGGACAGCATTTGCCAGGACACCGGCGCAGCAGAGGACCCGATGTCGTCTTGCCTTGTGGGGATCCCTTTCTCTCCAGGTGAGTTCCCTCCCACTTTCCAACGTTCCTTTTCCCCTATTCTGGCCCGGAGCCTCACTATCCTCCCTAGTTTTGACCCCTCAAATGCCTGGAGAGACGGAGTGTTCAGGCTGGCTCCTGCAACGTCCGAGCCCACAGAATTACACCTACTCGGCTCCGCCAACGCCTCTATTTGCTTTCAGTTCGATTATACCATCACCCCCGTAGAGAGGGGCAGTGAGGTGGTCCTCCAGACTAAAAAAGAATATCAGGCCAAGCAGTGGTGTCAGGCCGTCCTGAAGATCCTCGGCCCCACCACTACTGGCCGGACCCCTTACTCCCTTCCTCGGGATGTGTTTTTAATTTGCGGAGACCGAGCGTGGGCGGGCATCCCCTCTGGCCTGGTTGGAGGGCCGTGCACTTTTGGCCGGTTGACGCTGTTCACACCCAACATGTCCCAAATTATTGATTGGAAACGATCTAACATCACGTCCGAATTGGGCAGGACTAAAAGAGATCTTAAAAGATCTCACCGAGGATTGTGATGCCGAAATTACCCATTGGTCTCACTCAAAGTCCGTCGCCTTTACCATTCTATTGCCTTGGGTATCGGTGGCGAAGGCTCTAGGAGAATTGGGCCGCCTAGAATGTTGGGTGGCGAAACAAGCCAATTTTACATCAGCCGCATTATACGACCTCCTGTCAGACGAGGAAATTACAAGGAAGGCGACACTCCAAAACAGGGCAGCAATAGATTTTCTATTGCTGCTTCACCATCACCACTGTGAGGAGTTTGAGGGCCTCTGCTGTTTGAACCTGTCCACCCGAGCCGAGGACGCCAGACAATCCATACGCAAACTCCAGGACCTTGTTCACAAAGTCCAACAAGAAACTTCGGACTGGCTGGGGGACCTTTTCAAGGGTTGGGGCCTGAGCAGGTGGGCCACTTCCATCTTAGAGTCCATTATTAAAGTTGTTTTGAGTCTGGTTACATTTTCAGTTCTTATCCTGGTGATCCGCGGACTGGTCCAGAGGCTGATATCTAAAGCCACTTCGCCCAACATCAACCATGCCACCGTGCCCGTCGAGGAGCACATCGAGCTGGGGGACCTCTCCTCGGAGGCGGAGAAGCTGTAGAAGAGGAGGGGTCAACTGTGTCGCCTGCTGACCATCCATGGGCGGACGAGCCCCAGCTCGAAGAAGGCGAGGATTGGCCGGGCCAGCTGCGGGTCCCCGAAGTTTAAGTTTACATGGACTTTTATGTTCCTTTATTTTATTTGTTAAGAAACGGGGAGATGTTGTGTTGTGTTGTTTAATTTCCCCGGTTATTCCCCCATTTTATGTATTCTCCCCCCTGTTATTGTACAATGGTTCCTCCCCTCCCTGATTTTCCCGCCACTGCCTCTCCTGGCAGTTGGTTTCCTTGGTTACCCCCTTCCCCCTCAGCTGCCAATCTCCCCCTGTTATGTAATTACCCTTCCCTTATTCTCCTTATAAGTAAGTTTTTCCTCCTCCCTGGGCCCAGTCAATCACCCCCCACTCCTCCCAGGTTTCCAGAATCTTCTCCTCTCTGGGGGCTGTGGTTGGCTGTGGTCCCGGGGCCCCCCCTTTATGTTGTATCTATTGGTTAGTCCCCTATGTCAGTTATGTTTGTACCCTTCCCTGATTGGCTAGTTGGGCTCCCCTCCTCTCTCCACCCCTTCTTTTTAAAACTGTGCCTCTCCCCTCACTCCCTGCCATTTGTTGGTCGGCAATCTCCCTTCCTGTTCTCGTCATCGAACCTTCAATAAAGTGGAGTTCGCCCCCAGCATTTGGACACCTCTTCTTTCGTCCCACTGCGTCTCAGTCCGCACCGCGCATCCAGCCCAGCCCGAGGCCAAGACGCCAAGGGGGGCTGGCAGTGCATGCGCCGGGGGTGTTGGCCACCTCCCTCCCGCTTCAGCTAGCCGGACTTCAGGGCCAAATACGCCCCTGCGCAATATATGGTAGTAGGGAGGTTTCAAAATTGCAGTTGCACATTTTCCCCCACTTCATATATCTTCAATAGTGAAGCTATAGAGAGCATCCTGATTTCAGTCCTTTCCCTTGCATGCAACAATCAATATGAGTAAACTGCAGCTGTAGTCTATACAGTCTGTATTGAAGACTATAAAAGGTTACAGTTATAAAATGGAATTTTACAGAACCTCTAAGTAAATAATGACTTAATGGAAAACCTGCCTTCTGTCACAGAAGAGCAAAACCTCTGACACACCTACGAATAGTTTAATGAATATAGTTAGAAAGATTGGTTGCCTTTAGTGTTCACAGAAGGTTGTTAAGTAGTTATATTGTTTTGGCATTATTATTTATGACATGAGTAACTGCACTTCAAATTATTTGAAAGAAGTCCAGCAAAAAAAATGAAGACTTGTTTATTCCTTCATGTTCTGCCACATGAACAGGCATGCAATTTACAAAAATCCCTCCAGATGGCTCTTGGAGCAGGTTGGACCAATTTGCTGTGGAGAGTGTGTGAAGTGCTGCCTGATGGTGATGAGATCAACTCAGACCTAGTGACCTAAGCCTAGCTCAGGTACTGAAGTAAACTCATGGCAGAACTTGCAAAATTTTATAGCTTAGTGCTGCAAAAGGGCAGGAAGGCAAAGAGTTTCCATCAGTAGTTAACCAGTGCTGCAGATACTGTGGTGCCTTTGGTCTGATCCAATAAAGAAAACAGCCGGTTTACCACTGCTGGATACATTTTTTATCCCTGTGGTTTTCAAAGACCTTTCTGTGGCCAGAACATCCCCATATTTTTTTTGCAAAACTTGTATTAATCTCTGTGCAGTTGTAAGTCAGCAAGTAATTTGTTTGAAAAATTGTACTCTTCTTGGTTTTTTCCATCTTTTGATAGCATTTATCTTTGGGTTTTTCCTGAAATGTTTTGGGGATATGTGATTTTTTCCTTGGGCAAAGTTTGCGTTAATCTTCTGAAGTGTTTTGGCATTGAAAAAATATCAGTGGAGCATAAAAGAATGATGGAATGATAATAGCAGTATGGGGCAAGAATTTAATAGGATAAGAAGTAGCAGTTTTTCTTTTGTTATTTCCAAAGTGTTGCATTAAGAACTTAATGCTGTGTAGGGAGAATGCCCATGTATGCCCTAGCAGAAATGTCTGCCCATGTGCATTCCTGCTGGTGTAAGTCCTCTGACAGCTACCATGTGCAAATTTTGCACAGCTTGTAATTATCTGTGCAGCTGGAGTAGCTTTGTGCGGGGTCTGAATCTTGATCCTAGGCAAAATGTTCCTTTCAGGTTTATGGATAATGTAATCATGAGCATGTTTGCCTTGGCAAAGTATTCCTTCTGCCGTGGGAATACATTACATTAACAAAACAAACTCCTGTTATAAGAGTTGAGGGGTTTTCAGTAAAGGGAAAATATCCTTAAAGGCTTTTAAAAGGTACTGTAAATCTGTGTACCTTTTAAACATGTGTTGTAATGAAAGAGGTCCTTAAAAGATATTTATTCGGGAATGCAAAGGTGTTGGCAGTTTTTAACTGACCCTTGCTGTTTTAATTTTTCTCTAAATCTGACAGATACATGGTGAGGCACTGCTGTATCAAATTTCAAACCCTTCTCAGTCTGGATTTCATCTGACAAATAGTCACATTAATATCACAAAAACCTGAATATTTCATGGAACCTGCTGGGGCTGCAGATAGTCCTCACATGAGTCACCTTGTACTGACTCACTTTTCTCTGCTGGACATTTACTTACTGAATATGAACAGCATTAATACCTGCACGAGAGGGCGGCTGGTTTGAAAAATTAAAGTGGCATTAAGTGGCAGAGGAAGGGTAGAAATACCATTGCTTTCTTTTGTCTTTCTCTCCTCTACAAGCAGCACTCAGGGCACTCAGTATGGTCTTGCTTCCTTGATGGGCTGCAGCCATATATTTGTCCTGTTCTCTCTTCTATTCCACTTTGACCTTTCTAGACTGTTTACAGGCTTCTTAGCAATGTCAATGTGAATCTGGCCAAACCAAGAATAAAGACCAAACAACAAAAAAGCTGTTTCAAAACAAGTATTTGGGACAAATGGCCAGCTGAGAGCTCAGAAATTGGGCTTCCTGCTTTGGATGCTGCTTTGGAGGATGTGAAAGGCAGCTTTTCTTCTTTGAGAGACTGTGGTCTCATCCACCTTGATCCTTCTCATGAATGTAGAGGTGGCAGCAGCAGCTCTACCCAAGCCCTCTGTACTTAGCTGTGCAGATAGGAGGCAGAGAATTAAGTGCCGCATATGTTGTCTGGTTGTGCCTGGTAAGACGAAGACCCAGGTGGCTGGAATAGGCAAAGTAGTTATTACAGAGGTGCACTGAAGCAGTCTTTAAGTTTGAATTTGCCTGTGCCTAGGTGTATTTTGAAGCTCTGTTGCAGCTTACCAAATACAGAAACAGACTCCTTCAAAATAATATTTTTTTTGTGACGCCAGGTCAAGTAGTGCATTTTGGACTGTTTTGAAAGTTAATATAATATTGCTGATGTATTGCATAATAAAGGAATAATGTGGCTATGTTGTCTGGGTTGTATGGCAGAGTAGGCAAAGAACTTAGCATATTTTTGTGTGGGGCTTGTAATTTCCTTGTTTTGAGCATATGCTGGAGTATCATAAATATTAAACTATAATATTTATGTAATTGTGTTCAGTAATCTATCTTATGGAAGGTGCATTTACTTATGGATAAGGAGGAGGAAGATAGTCTCAAAAACAACCTCTCCTTCAGCCAAAAATGGGAGCTTATGAAGTTCTTTTTCATTCATAGGGTGGGTGTATCAGAGTGTTGGGAAAAGATGAAATACTTGTTTATATGAGGATATGCATACTTTCTCATTTCTCTCTAGATACCATTGAAAAATTAATGTTTGGTAGGAAGTGACAGTAGGACATTGCTAAGGCCATCTTTGCAATGAAAAACTGTCAATTTTTTCTATTTCTAACTCATACCGTTGGCAGCTGCATGTGTATGGTCAGACTAGGAAATCCCAATTACCTTCAAAATCATTTTTCTGAGTGAGAAAATTTGTATTCAGTTCTGGAGCTATTAAACATGATGATGTAAAGGTTTGAGAGTCACAGTTGCATTAAGGCCTTCTTATATTACTTTAACACCAAAGTGAGTATAACTGTAATTGATTAACTATATTTAAGTACATAAAGGAGAGAAAAAGGCAGGCATGTCTGTCATTATAGGTTTGGGTTTTTCTCCATTTTGGCTGCCTTTTTGCATTTCATCCCATCCCAAGTCCTTCTAATTTTCAGCATTTTTAGATTATAACTAGCTTTGTTCTAGCTAACTGAAGTGTTTTCTGATTATCTGATGTTAGAATATTCTTTGATCATCCTCTCACACCTTTCTTAAATAATGTGCCTGAATCAGGTTTGTTCGCATGGAGATGTTTTGCAGAACCCTTTTAACACATTGATATGTACATGCTGGTGGTTCTGAATATCTTTATATGTATTTGTGGGTGTTTATGTGGCTTTTGCCACTATCTGTAGCCAATGATTTAAGCCACTATTAGAGTTTCAGACAAACATCTTTGGCTGTGGTACATAAGGCATGCAGCTCTGAGTGGTTTAGTTACAGTGCCCGTCCTCCTGTGACCAGCTCCAGCAGAGAGACAGATGAATGACCCATAAGTCAGCTCTGGAACAGGATGCTGGCTTTGCTCCAGTTGCTATGGCTCTGTGGAGTCAACACCAGGCTAGTGTTGCTCGGAGGCTGAGGTGTGAGCTGGGGCAGTATCAGCAGGAGGGACTGCCGGCTGAAGCTGCTGACCTGGCACACCCAGCTAACATCCATCCTGTGCTCTCACATCATCTGTGTCACATTCAGCTTGTTCACGTGAACCCCCAGCCTGCACCTGTTTCACAGCTGGATATCCAAAACACATAGAGAACACAGCAGTCTTGTTTTCTCATTTTGCTTTAAATAGCATGCACTGTTAGCACCTTGGGGAATACTAGATAGAGACATCAACATTTTCTAAGGGTGTTTCTAAAGACTTGCCCTTGGCTTCTTCCTATGACTCTTATCTACTGCAAGATGCTGAGGGATTGATTGCACACTTGCAGCATAATTGCTTTAGGTCCTATCATCCTTTTGAAGAATGAGAGAATACCTCATCTGTTTTCTGAATAAGTATTTTACTATTAGAGGTGAAACAAAGGCTTTCTTTGTAGCTCAAATTCTGCTGCCCAGTGAGAAGACGATTTCACTGCATTAACAGCAACATTTTTTCACCTGAAATCTGCCCATTTTGTTATAGCATGCAGACCAAGGAAATTATGCTAATTTCAGAAGTATTGAGAATACCATTTGAAAGAATCACATAAGTTGGAACCAGGATGCTCCAAAACATAATACTTACTCTTTGTAAGGTGCTCTTCATTTAATGAGCAGGATTTTTATCTCTAGAATTATTCAAAGAACAAAGTGCATGGACCTGAGCCTCTAGTGTTTTCAGTCATTGTGATTTAAAAGGTTACACACACCCTTGAGAGTTCTCAAGCTAAAGATAATCTCTCTTCCAATTTATATTTTCTTGCATTTGATGGTGGTGATGTGCATGCTACAATAAATAGCAAAAAAATAATTTGGTGTGTAGCTTATCCAGTTTTTGCGTTTTCTTGCCATTTAGACAGGACGTGTCATACCTTAAATGTGCTTTATTTTAGTTAATACATCCTGAAAATTTTTTTTACTCCTTCCAGATTACAATTTAAGTAAGTTATGGATAACAATATAAATAAAATTAGTGTTATAATTTATAAAATGCCCCTATTCCTAATATAAATCTACATGACAGCAGGTGAAAAAATATGAATGGGAATGTTTTCAGAATCCACAAACAGGGCTAATCTGGCTGTATATTAGAATCTCAGAATCATAGAATGGTTTGGATTGGAAGGGGCCTTAAAAATCATCTAATTCCAATGCTCAAAACCCCATCCAACCTGGCTATGAACACTTTCAAGAAAGCACTTTCAAGATTCACAAAATCTCTCAGCAACCTATTCCAGCGTCTTACCAACATCACGGTGAATAATTTCTTCATGATACCTAATCTAAAACCTATCCTCTGTCAGTTTAAAGCCATTCCACCTTGTCCTGTCATACATGCCATTGTATAAAGCCCCTCTCCAGCTCTTTTGTAGGCCCCCTTTGGATTATTCAGTGCTGCTGTGAGATCTTCCCAGAGTCTACTCTTCCCAGGCTGAACAACCCCAAGTGTCCCAGCCTGTGTTCATAGGAGAGGTGCTCCACCCCTCTGATCATCTTTGTGGCCTCCTGTGGACTCACTCCAATGTGGTCACATCCTTCTTATGCTGGGAGCCCCAGAGCTGGATGTAGTTGTCCAAGTGGGATCACATGAAAGAGGAGTAGAGAGGGACAATCATGTTCCCTGACCTGCTGGTCCCATTTCTTTTCAATACCCCCAAGTCCTTCTCCTCAGCACTGCTCTCAAATTTGTTCTCCACCCAGACTGTGTTTGTGTTTGGACTTGCCCTGACCCAGGTACAGGACCTTACACTTGGCCGTGTTCAACTTCATGACATTCACACAACCACACCTTTCCTGGTCCAGGTCCCTCAGGATGGCATCACCCCGCCACAGCCTGGTGTCACCAGCCAACTTCCTGAGGGTGCCCTTGATCCTGCTGTCCACGTCTCTGTTAAGCAGTTCTGGTCTCAGTGCCAAGCCCTGGAGACAGCACTCACCGCTGGTCTCCTCTTGCTCATTGAGGTCCTTGTGCATGACCATCCAGCCAATTCCTTATTCAATCTCTCAAATCCTTTTTAGAGACAAGGATGCTGTGTGGATCAATGTCAAATGCTTTCCAAAGGTCAGTCGCTCTTCCCTTGTCCAGCAATGCTATAACCCTGTCATTGAAAGCCACCAAATTTGTCAGGCACAATTTGCCCTTAGTGAAGCTGTGTTAGCTGCCACTCCTTATTTTCCATAGGCCTTAGCATAGTTTCCAAGAGGATCTGCACCTTGATCTGGCTTGGCACAGAAGTGAGCCTGGCTGGCCTGTAGTTACGTGGATCTTTTTGTTCCCGTTTTAAAAGTGAGGGTTTTTGTTTCTTCTTTTCCAGTCTGTGATATCCTCACCAGAGTGTTACTACTTCACAAATATGATGATGGTGGCTTAGACGCTTCTTCTCGCAGTTCCCTCAGGATTCATGAATTCTTCTTAAGTCCCATGGACTTTTGCACCTTCAGACCTCTTAGATGAGGTTTTGAATCAGATCTGCTCTCTTTATTTGCCCAGACCCACCTTTGCCTTCTGCAGCTTGGTGTGGCTAGATGTGAGGACCAGACACATCTCAGATTCTGACTGTTGTGAATGAAAAGTTGTGACTGGAAGAAAGATCCTGTGGAGGTGGAACAGCCCTGTTCTAAGCCAACTTCCCTTCCCACCTAGAGATGCCCATCCTGACTCACCTCCTAGAGGTCTGGATGCTCATGGGTGACCAAACTGGTGCAAAAAATTTAGTTTACATAAGAGGCATATAGCAGGCTAACTATAAAAATTTGGTCCTGCCTGCACTTCTTTTTCCTCTTTTTCTATTTGTCTAGCTATCCCAGATCCAGAATATCTGTGCAGCAGGATCAATGTGGGACTACAGACTGGTAAACTTCTTTCTTCTCTTTGTCTCCTTTATGTCTTTATTTCTCTCCTACCTTGCTTTGTCTGTGCAACATGCACCTATTATATTCTACCACTTATTCTGTATTGGAGTTTGTTGCAGGAACTGGAAACTTGTGGAAATATGTTGTAAAAGTTAAGAGCTTGCTAGCAGTTTTGAAACTAAATGGAGGATTACTTTCAGAGGTGAGCTGACTATATAATAAAACTATAAGAGTTCTCCGTCACGTGGAGTGGTGTCTTTGTACAGCCTGATGAGAATTTATAACAAACATCACCTTCCTTACTGATGGGTCATGACACAGAGTACTTGCCACTACTGAAGAAAAAAAAGTCTTTGAGTACTGCAGTCTTAGCCAAATCCTGGAAAGCCAGGTCTCCCATTTTTCTCTGGAGAGGTCCACAATTCTCCTGTCATCCTTTTATCATGGATATATCTGTAGAAGGTTTTCTTGTTGCCTTTGATGTCTGTGGCCAGATTTAACTAAGCTGATCCCTGGATCCTCAGACAATCTCTCTGTACTCCTCCCAGAATATCTGTCCTTGCTTTCACCCTCTGTCTCCTTCCTTTTTTGCATTTGAGATTTTCCAGAATCTTCTTCTTCATCTATCCAGGCCTCCCAGACTTTTTGCCTGGATTTCTGTTTTCAGGATGCATTACTCTTGAGCTTGGAGGACGTGGTCCTTTAACATTAACTGGTTTTCTCAGGCCCCTCTTCTCTCTAGGAGAAGAAATTATCCCATGGTAATCTACCAGGCGATCCCTGAAGAGGTCAATATCTGCTTTCCTGAGCTCAAGGGTAGTGAGCTTGCTGTGTGCCCTCCTTGCTGCCCTAAGTATCTTGAATGCCACAGGTAAATGGTCACTGCAGCCAAGGCTGTATTTGGGCTTCATGTACCAGACCAGCCTCTTCCTTGTTGGTGGGAACAAGGTCCAGCACAGCATTTCTCCTTGTTGGCTCCTCTGTCACTTGGAGATGGATATTATTGCCAGTGCATTCCAAGGACTTCCTGGTTTAGTTGTTTCCCTCCACCAGCTATTGGGGTGTTGGAAGTTCCCCATGAGGACCAGGGCTTGTGAATGTCTGGTTGCTCTTATGTATCAACAGAGGTTCTCATCTACTTGTTCTTCCTGCGTAGTTCTCTGAAATTGGAAGCTGCATGGAAATTTCTGTTGGGCAAGTCAGTTAGCAGCTGCCTCCAAAGAATAGAAAAACAACCAACCATGTCCTCCTCCAACACTGCTTTAGAGAGGAGTTGTGATCTGCAAAGTGAGTATCTAAGATAACAGTGTCCTCCAGGACTGCAGATAAAACCTGTGGTAGCACTTTGGGATCACAGTTGTTATCTCAAATTAATGGGGAGGAAAATAGGAATAAGTCCCTGATATGGATCGGCTGTTGCATAAATAGATATTTTTATTTGTGTTCTTTATTTGGTGTATTATGAATATGGTGTAAGATTTTGTGTGTAATGTAATAGTTGGGGTGAAGGAGGCTTAGGAAAGCAACCAATGTGAGAGAGGAGATTAAATAATTGCTTGCTTACACACAGTCTAGAGAAGTGGGAATAGATTTACATTTAAACTGTAGCCTAAATGTCAGGTGTGGGAGTAGTTTTTGCAGAACTTTCTCCTGGTGTGTTAAGTAGAGATTTGAAGTTCATGCCAAAAAGGAATTATAACTTCATCGTGGGATACAGAAATATGTTAAAGTAAAGGTGGATATTGCTTTTGGCACTTGAGGTGAATTTGTGTAAAGATCAATTTATTGTGAAGAGCTGTGCTCTACTGGGATGTTGGTTATGTCTTGAATACTTTATTTCTCCAAAATCCATAAATTTTATCTGCTCTGCCTCAATAAACTTTTTCCAGTAAATAGTTGTGTATATATATGTATTTTCAAGTTAATCTTAACAACAGAAGAGCTTAGTCCTTCACTGTTTTCCTAACCAGACTGAATGCTGATAATGAGTCAAGTACGAAACCATACTTCATTTTTGTTTTATAAATGTAGATCATTCCAGAAAAATGCTCCAAGTATAGCTTCTAAATTTAGTAATTTTTTTCTGTAATAAAACACATGCTAGAGCTGCAGGGAGATATCCAAGTCAAGATGTCATAGGAAGCCTTCTACCAGCTTAAGCACTATCCTGTGAATGTTCACGTGCTGTGTAGTTTTATGCACATATAGAATAGAATTGCTTCTGTGTGTGGAAAACTTATGACAGTGAAGAACCTCTTAAACCATGATGATATAAGAAAATTATACTTACAGCATGACTTGAAGTGGGTGTCACTTACAATTCTTGAAGGGTGTTGGAATCCATAAGGTTAGAGGATTTTTAAGAAATGGTTAAAAGAAGTATGTAGGCCTTAGATTGGTGTTTTGTTAGCATTGCAGAAAAGTTTCCCATGCAGTAGACGTGACAAATAACAATCGGCTTCTGTAGAATTGGCTTTAGGATGGCAACAAGGTTATTTAATGTATATCTTTAGAAGGTTAGCATGAATAGAATTTTGTTCTTTGTCTCTTATGAACTAGTCTTTCTTTTAACTATCATTGCGTGTGCTTTGTGGGATTGGATAGAATGCTTGTCAATATGTGTTTTCTGTGTCTGATTGGCTGAATTCTAGTCTGAGATGATTTTATGTATTTCTGTACCAGCCCTGCTGGGGGAGACATTTTTTGGTGTGGATCAGTGAGCTGTCATGTCTCCATTTTGTATTTTGAGACTGATGTGCTGGAAATAAAAGCAAAAATCTCTTCACTGGTCTGGTTACAATGTTATCCATATTTGGATATTTTGCCGAGGCCTAGTGGGTTCCTTTATAAGACCTGGGTTCCTGACACCATTGGACTTACACTTACCCCGTCCCCCGCAAAGGGTCACTCAGAAATATACTATTGTTCCAAAACAGAAAAATAGAATAAAAATAATGCTAGATCTGGCTCGTATCTGCTAGCAAAATCCATGTACTTTTTTTGCTTGTCTCATATCAGCATAATCTGCCTTTAATTCCTCAAGTCTGCATGACCTGGAAACATCTCTGCATCTTACCTAACATTGACAAGAAATTATTTTCTGAGCTTCTTAATATTTCCTCTCAGCTGAAGGACAGAGCTCTCTTTTCATACTTTCAGAACAATTCAGAGATATAGAAGTGCATCCTGTCTCTTCCATGCTGACCACCAACCCTTACCAAATCCTCTTTTCGAGTTAGTTTCTTCATTTTTTAGCCCTGTACTGAATTAGGCATAGAACTACAAGGAATCTCAAGTAGAATCTAATTATTAGTAAGAAAAAGCTGATCATAGTTTTGGACTTGCAGAAATGTTGAAAAATGTGCACTTGATATTTTTTAAAGTTTTAGGACTAATTATCATCTCTGTATCCTTGCATTATTCTGTAAAAGGATTTTGCTTTTGAAAGGCAAAGGGCTTAGCTTTTAGAAAGAAGAACGTGTAAAAGTCCTGCTTGGACAGCGAAGCCTTTTAGATATACTTTCAATGATAAAAGTTACTTTGTAACCGTAAGGGAAGCAGATAATCTGGATCCATTGCGCAGTGTGAAAGAAAATATTTCGTTCACATGTGAAAATAACTTTGAGCTATTCAACTGGATAAAAATAGTGTATTTTCATATTTTTTTACCATACCACTTTAAAGCTAGACTTAGAAAAAGGTAGAGAAGTTCTGGTCTAGCTGAAGCTTTGCTGCTTGTGGACTTCCAGCCTGATGCTATTTTATGTAAGGGTTTGGTAATGAGGATCTATCCTGCCACTTTCTTTCTTCTCAGCTCCCTCCGCTTTTCCCTGTCACCTGGTTCGAGCATGCTGTGAGTCCTATCCTTTATAGAGGATAGAAGTGTGAAACAGTAAAGTGCAGAGTCACTGATGTTGGAAGGCACCTCTGGAAATTGCCTATGACAATCCTCCAGCATGAGGAAAAGGCCACCTAAGGGAGGCTGCCCCTAGCCATCTCTAGCTGAGTGTGGGATATCATCAAGGATGGAGATTCCACATCATCTCTGGGCAACCTGTGACAGTGTTTGATCTCCTCTATAATAAAAAAGGGGGGTTTGTAACACCTATTGGGAGTTTCCCATGTTTTGGATTGCTCTCATTGCTCCTGCATCACAGGACACTGCTTAGATGATTTTGGCTTTATCATCCTTACGTCCTTCTATCAAGTATTTTTACAAATGCACAAGATCTTTCTGAACTCTGTCTTCACCATGCTAATAGAAGACCCAGCTCCTTCAGCCTGGTGTTCTGTGAAAGATATCCCAGTCTTTTGAGGTTTTTGTGGTCTGCAGTGGACTCTCTCTAGTATTTCCATGTCTCTTGTACTGGAGTGCCCAAATCTTCACCCAGAACTACAGAAGTATCTTACCAGCTCTGTGAAAAGAGGAGAGACAATTTGCTTGACCTGCTGGCAAAGTTCTTCCTAGTGCGGCCCAGGAAATTGCTGCCCATCTTTGCCATAAAGATGTGCTGCATTGCTCATTTTCAGCTTGCTGCTAGGACTGAGATCCTTCCTCACAAGATCCTTCTTCGCTGAGATCCTTATTCACTACTTTCCAGCTGTCCAGCCCCCAGGACCTTAAATTTCCCTTTGCTGCATTTCATGAGGTTTACCCTTTTCTCCAGCTTGTAAAGTCCCTCTGAATGGCAGCACTCAGGAATATTAATTATTTCTTGTAATCTTCTATCCCCTGCAAACTTTTTGAGAGTGCATTCAGTCCTGGCATTAATGATGATTTCAAGCAGTGTTGGTCCCAGGATCAATGCCTGGAGTACACTGTGGACAGCTGGCCTTCAGCTGCTTTTTGTGACACTTATCGTAGTTCTCTGAGCCTGTCCGTCTGTCAGTTTTCAGTTCACCTTGTTTGCCACTTAATTAGTCTGTACTGCATCAGTTTGTCTGGGATGTGAGACATTGTGGAACACTCTGTCAAAGTTAAGATAAAGCAACCTCTCTCATTCTCCTCTCTCTCCATGCACCAGGCTGCTCATCTGATCATAGAAGGATATAAGGTTGTTCACTAATGATTCACCTCCATTAATCCATGCTGACTGCTCCAAAATAACCTTCTTGTCCTTTATATGTTTGGTCTGTCTAGGCCATCATATTCCCAGAAGAAACAGCAATGCTGATCAGCATGTAGTTCTCCAGATCCTCCCTCTTCCTCTTCTTGTAAATAGGAATGATAATAGCTTTCTTTGTCTCAGTGCTTAGGAACACCCTCTCTAATTGCTGCGATGACTGAGGGAGTGGCATTGTCCAGTTCCCTCAGCACCACTTGGTGCTTCCTGTCAGTTCCCATGGACTTGTGTATGTCTAGGTTGTTGAAATGTTCCCTGTCCTAGTCATTCCCTACATGTTCTAAGTTTCCTTGTGCTGCACTTTACTGCTGGTGTCCTCACAACCTTCAGATTGCCAGATTCCCACAAGGTAGTAAACCAGCTTATTCCAGTGCTAGGAAAATTTTATCTGGGGTACATCACTGGCCATGGTATGAGGGCTATCTGCATATCTCACCATGAAACTAGGAACATGTATGCTGCTTCTTCATAGTGTAAGAGCCTTAAAAATCATATTTGTCTTAAATACTACAAAGACCACTGAAGGGCTTTGCCCTCTATGGCAAACTGCATAAAGAAGCTGTGACCACCAAAACTCAACACTGCCCAAATATGCCTTTTGGGTTCTGGGAACTTGATATAAGATAAAGGTGGTACTATTGTTCAATTATCTCAGGTTTAATGAGAAGTAAACACAACTGGAGGAGAAAAATGTGTTCACAAGGAAAACCAGCTCAGAAACTGTGCTAAAAATCATCTTTTGCTGGGCCCGGCAGGGGGAGACCACAGTCCACCAACTCATTTGCTGAGGCCAGGTTTGCACACTAGAGTTTGGGGATTTTTTAAAGTCCTCCACGATGAGGGAAATGCAACTGTACTGGATTTGTCACTGGGGCAGAAAATTAATTTTGGTGTTGCTGCTGTTTGCAAGTGGAAAAAAGGTACTTAGGAAAGCGGTGGAAAATCATCTTGGAGGTATGCCTAGGAGATTTGTGTGTTAATAAAAAATGTTTTATGGGATCTCAATTTTTAGAAAAAAATTTCCCATTGGCAGTCTTTATATGACTTACTGTGTTGTCTGTTTCCCTGGAGCAAATCAATATTTTCACCACAGGTGAGAAATCTGGCACTGAGTTGACCACCCAGAGATTGCAAGGAGACTGCATTGGCAAGGGGACCACCCAAATACTGACATTCCACTGTCCTCAAATCAGCAGCAAGAAATGACTGCGGCATGCACTCAGAAGTACATGTTGGGAATATGAATCTTTCTGAAGAAAGAGAAGGAGAGAGCTTGTAGTTTGTAGAAGAAATCTAGTAAAAATCTGTGACCGTTGACTACCATAAAGAAATCGACATATTTTAATCCTGTACACGTGTGAATGAATGAATGAATGAATGAATGAATGAATGAATGAATGAATGAATGAATGAATGAATGAATGAATGAATGAATGAATGAAATGGAAGTCAGGACAGTACACAAAGATTGGACACCAAAGAGCTGCCAGTTCTTCTGTTTCTAAAGGCACTATGAAAATATGACAAAATGAGTTCTTTGCAGAATAATCATACATGCAAAGGAGAGACTGCTGCTATGGTAGTATTGGCTCAGAGCACAAGGGCCTGCTTCCTGCTATAAGTGCTGTTCATTGGTTTAGAGCTCCCTGTTCAAACCCCATACCTCTGTGTTTTAGGTGTGTCCATCTCTAGTTATTATGATGTAGATTCTCTTCCCATTGCAGTTATTTTGTTCACTTGCGTGTGCAGTAGAAGATTGAGACTGAAAATTTTAAGCCAGACCACTGTGGATGAATCAGCATAATGAAAATTTGTGACCAAAATTTTATCAGGGCTGCTAAGGAATAGTAGATGCTATGTCTTTTAAGCATCTCAGTAAATTTAGACATTTAATTTACCCCCAGAAACATCAGACTATTTAATAACATAATTCTCCTTTGTCTCTGTGTCTGCCTTCTTCTATTATGTATAAAACTTTACAAGTTTGCTGTAAGTTTACTGTATTCCTGCTGTTAAAGATTGTGAAATGCTCATTTCTGAAATATTTTAGCTGAGAGATAAATTGGTCTTAAAACCCTTACTGAGAAAAAGGTGCTACCTGGGACTTAGAAGAAACTGATATTCTTCTGATCATGGACGATTATTTCCTGTATTAGCATCCTACTAAGTTCAGTGACCGTTTTTGGTGTATTTTTGAGGATTTGGACTTTAAATATTTCCCAGAGAAAAGTCTTGCGGTGTTAAATGAGGAATACCAGTGCAGTGCCCAAATGGTAGAGAATTTCTGCAGGGTGCTTATGGCAGAACTGTGTGGTATTTTTACAGTTTTGATTATGACTTGTCCATACCACATATGCTATGACAAAAAATATGAAGGTAAGTAAACTAATATTCACAGATTTATGAAGGTTCACTTCATTTTGCCTGCATTAGTGTCTTGTCTGCATTAAGAATATTCATAGATAGTTTATGTACACACACATATATATATACACTATAGTTTATGTATGCATATATATATATATATATACATATATATATACACACACACACACATATACACTATAAAAAACTGAATTGTTCAAGATAGTTTATCCTATATCCTATGAAATGTCCTGAATTGTCCAGTCTTGGGGCATCATGGATGCTTTTAGGACTTCTTTTTCCTCAAGGATATATGCTGATGGAAATCTGCACTGTGTATGTCTAAGTCTTTCTAGGCTGTAGCAAGTGTGAACTGTCTGGACTTACAAGAGTTTTGAGTGTCTGGGAGGGCATTTGGGAATGTGCTTTCAGAGCTCTCAGCCTCTGGTTTTAACTCCTGTTTACTATCAAACACAGTTACATTTTTTTTTTTTGCTGTGTTGGACTTACAGGCACATCCACAAATGTTTGTGGTCTCATTGGATTTTCTCCTTCCCGTAAGTCAAGATGAGGACTTGAGTGCCTCTGGAAATTTACATAACACGGGGGAAAAATAGGCATAGCTTTGTATTTGACCGGTCTGTTTTACAACAGAATCTATCCTTAGTTGTAATGCAGTCAGCCAGTGAACTGTTTTGTCTCCAGCACTGACCTAAACAGAAGAATGGAAACCTTTTGTTCATTGGTGAGAGAGAGTTTGCTGCCTTGATCATTAGTACTGAACAGATACCATGCACTCTATGAGAATGACTGTGAAAGTCAGGTAGAATACCTTTTGGAATCTGATGCAAATTTAGATTATGGACTGCAGTTCTGCATCTCTTGGGCCAAACGTGAGTACAGTATACAGGAGAACTAATTGAGTGTTTGGTTTGCCGAGCCTGATTTTCTTTCCAGAATCAGCCTTCTTTTGAGATATTAGATTAGGATTAGCTAATGCGCAGTGAAAGTGGCCCTAATTCTGTTTTTCCTTACTAATGTCAGCCCATTACTTTATAAATCTATTCTCTCTCTCTCTCTTTTATTTTTTTAAAAATCTGTTGGGGTTTACTTCCATATTCTCTTTTTCCATTTTTCATACTTTATCTTTACAGCTTCCTGATTTTCTTTCATGGATTCTTTCTGGCAGTGCTATAATTTATGTATCTTATAATATTTTAACAGATGCTGTTTTGGAGCTATCCAGACTTATCCAAACAGAGCTGGAATTTAACCTCTTGGCATCATAATTTCACTTGTGTTTGAATTGCAGAAACTGTTTGAAGACTCCAATTGAATTATGACCTTATTGTCCAAAGCAGCCTATGTGCTTCTCCTAAGAGACAGATCAAAAAGTAAGAGGTTGACTTTGCTCATTTATCATTTTTGTGGTACAAGGCAGTATGATGCATACAGACTGGCAGGAAAGATATTTGAGAATACTGAATTATTAAAAAGGAAATAACAAGTTGCAGTTTCCTTTATATCTCTTACATTTTGGTTAAATTTCTGTCTCTTGTAGGCTAGTAGGTAATAACATTGTTATGAGATTGTTGACATTTTTATATGTTTTGCAATAAACAAGTGTAGATTTATGGGTATTTTGTCTTTTGCATATCCTGAGGTTCTTATTAATTTGCTTAATTGAAATTATTTGTCCTGAAGGTTTTCTTAGTCACCAAAAAATGTATCAAGATAGCCATTCTATTAAGAGAACTAATGTTCAGAAACATGTGGCAATGTCAAATGAAGAAATACAGCTTCTGTATTTTTTTTTAAGGAATCCTTTTTGGTTTGGGTCTAAGTGGTCTTCATAGGTCATTAGACATTGTATAATCTTACCTCTATAGAGTTTGTGAATATAGTTCAGAAGCATGGTACAGAACATACAGAACAACATGATAAATAGTGTTGAGGAAGCAGACTTTTATATTCATCTACATGCCATGTACAAGTTCTCTTTTCCTCTTAGTATGAGAAATATTACCTGATAAAAATTTTATGTCAATATATATAGCCATTTCTGGTAAAATATTATTGCAATTTTTTGCCTCTTTCCAGTCAGCATACTGAGAACTCTGAAAAATATGATGCTATTTTTAATGATCCTAAGATTTGCTTCTGATTTTTTTCCTCAACTGAAACTTCTCATGTGGTTACTTTTGCTACTTTTCCTGAACAAAATACAAAATCATGGTGGAGCTGAGGTTGGTAGACACCTCAGGAGGTCATCTGGTTCAAATTCCCTGTTCCAGTAAGGAGACCTGGAACATGTTGCCCAAGACCACGTCTCTCAAGGATGGAGATTCTACCACATCTCTGGGCAATCTTTGCTAGAGCTCGGTCACCTTTTCAGCAAAAAGCATTTTCCACTGCTCAAATGGAACCTCCAGTCTTTCAATTTGGGCCTGTTGCCTCTGGTTCTGTCATGGGGAACCACTGGAAAGAGACTATGTCTTGTTAGTGCCCTCCCTTCAGAAGTGTGTACAATATCAGGGGATTCCTCTGAGCCTTTTCTTCTGCAGCCTGAACCACCTCAGTCTCTCAGTCTTTCTTCAATGGAGACAATATTCTAGTCCTTTCATCATCTTGGTGACTGTTTACTCCGCTTTGTCCGATAGCTCCACGTCCCTCTCACATCTGGGCACAGAACTCCAAGTGTGGCTTCACTGGTGCTGAATGGAGGGTCAGGGTCAGGATTACCTGCCCCACAACCTGCTGGCCACTCTTCTCTTCATGCAGCCCAGGATTCCATTAGCCTTCTTTGCCACAAGGGCACAATGTTGGCCTGTGTTCCAGTGGTACATCCACGGTGATGTGATATTACAAACTGGGTCATTTCAGATAGGCTGATTTCAGATATTCATGTCCATGGGAAGAAGTAATTTGAGTATAAACTTCCTGTGGTATTTTAGTCTGCATTGTTTTTGAACGTATGTAGCAGCCTTATTGACCAGCTGAGGTACTGAATGATTGGCATCCTTTGTTTTTGAAATCACCCAGTCTTCCACTGGAGTCCTCTGGTCTCATGAGGCAAGCTGAGAATTTACCTCTGCAGCAATGGAAGTGGCTATGTGGAGATCCTGAAAACTCCCCTCTGTTCACAGCAGAGATGAATCTCAGCTCTGTGAAGGGTTAGATTCAAACCTAAATGGGGTTCAAATTCTTGTCTTGGCTTTAGGGCATGTTGTGTTCTTGCCAGCTGAAGAACTGTTTGCACACCTGGTGGGTTAATACAATGCTCATTCATCAGAAACCACCAGCCTAAGGAACCACACAATGTTTATTCTGTAGGATTGTGTTAAACATTAACTGAGAGGAAGAATGGGAGAGTAATCAGCCCATTTACTGATAACAGTGTGAATGAATAATGAAACAAAAGTGTATCATAAATTTCTGGTCAACCACTGAAATCTACATACACTATCTAATACTTTCCTCTATTGTACATTCTTTATAAGAAACAGCAGATTCCTTATGGCTTCTACACTAACGTGAATTAGCAATGGGAGGATTTTCTATTTCTGTGACTAGCAGCAGATACTTTGGCTCCTATGGAGATACTTAGGAGAAGAGGGCTCTGAATGTCCTCTAGAAGACCTGCAGGTTGTTCTGCTTTCTAACAGAACAAAATCATAATTTCATATTTCTAGCTCTTCAACACAATGCCATAACAGAAATCAAGAATTTGGCATCAAGATCCATTTCTTCCTTGGGACTGTATCCTACACCTTTTTGGCACCCATAAGTGATATAAATTTTTGAAATTTTGTCCTGCTATACAAGTAATGAAAAATACTTCACATTTGATTGAAAAAAAAGAGACAAGTGTGTGTAGTTTCCATGAGTTTTGAATCTACTATATAAAGATTGAGAGACATATGATAATCTTTTTCTTTTGCTTGTGCAAGGATTTTACCTCCAAATCTCCAAATTGCATTTAATTAAAAAAAAAAGAGTGGAATATTTTTTAAACTTGCACATATATTTTATATAGAGGTCTGCAGATTTGAAATTTGAAAACTTCACCAGCTGAATAATACATTCCTGTGAAGAGTTATATTCTGTGTGCATGTCTACAGGGCATGAAGTTTTCTATCTTCAAGTCTTCATTCATATATTAAATCTTTTAATATAGGTATGTATATAGATACATCATTTTATAAACATATATGTGTACATAGGTATGTATATGAACATATATATGTAACACTTGTTTACTTTTCTTGAACTGTAAAGACAGCAAGCTATAGAGTCATAAAGATCAAATTGCGCTTACATCAGTGTCTCACTTACCACAGATATAGCATAGAAGGCATGAGAGAATGTTCCTTCATAGACCTTCTGTGTAAGCCTCCATTTGCTAATGCATCTCTAACAAAAATTCCGAGATTCGTGGCCCCTTATTAGAACTCCCTCTGCTTGATATTGCTTCCATGTCTATTGGAAGCTGAGATCCTTGTTGCTACCAGCTTTTATTTAAGGATGAGCATGCTGAGGAATCAGTGCTGCTTTTTGAAGAAAGCCTAGGTGAGCACTAGCTTTTATCTTTGAACTCAGATGGCTCAGCAGGTAGTTGACTGCTCCTCCTGCTCACTTTAAATTTTAAGTGCATCTTATCTCCTGAAATGATTTGTCTTTTCTTTGCAACAGTTTCTTTCCTGAATCCACAAGAGAACAAAATCTTGGATGGAGCTGGAAAATGAGGGCATCTTTTCCTTGGGGTAATGTACATTTGCAGCTTTGTGAAACACTGTTTCATCTATTCCAACACAGTATTTTCTAAAAAAACCATCCAATGAATGGTCTGAAGCCTACCTTGGTGGTTTTTCTTTTTTCCCCTTAGGGACAAACTTCTTTGTTTTGTATAAAGGTATAAAGATTTCAAATGTGCAGGACGATCACAAAGTGCAGCACAGCATTGTTTGGGTATAGTGCCTTGTTCCTGAAAGCATATAATGTCTTGCATGTAAAAACCTAGTTCCTATTCATGTGTTACCATGGCACCGTGCCCAAGCTAATGGCTCTTGCATCTTGTGGAATAAAATGTGCTTCAGCAGCTATCTTGTATTGGCCTCTGAAGCCAGTGTGGTTTTCACTCAATGCGGTCTATGCTTGGTTTCACGTAGACATGGCTTACACAACTCTCTTGGTTTTGGAGGCTTCTAGCTAGAACTGTTTTTCTACATATCGAGGAAAACCCAGTAATTTAACATAAAATAAATGCAGTAACCCTATTTTTTTTTTTTTTAATTCTGCTTGTCTATCATTTTTAAAAGAATGATTTTAATAAGAACACAGTATATTGCAGTCTTCTTTTACTAAGCCTTTGTTATGCCTTAAATACAGAATTGTTTTGAATTTAAACACAGAATGTACTCCAGAGCACATCATATTCACACAGCTAAGGTCTTAGACTGAAATGAGGCAGAATTCTGTCTATTTTTAATTTCATTAGAAACCAAATCCACATCATAGCTTTGAAGGATGAAATCTCATTAACTAGTCCTGAAAAACAGAGAACATCTTTCTGAGTTCATGATAAACAGTTTTAAATGGACTTCTGGAATATTACAATGTGTAATATCAATGTTTTCTGACACTCAGTGAATAAGCATTTCTAGTCTTTTTGTTCTAGCACCTCGCCTCCTGTCGGGAGATTCAGTTATGTATGTCAAATGCTAAGAAGGCTGGCAATTCTGTAAACATCAGTATTCCTGCAAGAAGAGTGGGAAAACTCATGGCAGAGAAACTCAGTGTTGTGCTCAGGATTTTACTTACACGTTGTGGAGCTAACAGCATCTTCTGCACTTAACACAAAATTCTCCAATATTTCCGCCTGCTTCAAGTGGCTTATGTTACTTTCTCTTCAGGAAAGTCATTGATAGAAAATGTATTTCTTCAGATTTACTGCTACAGTCTTATTAAAGCAAGTAATATTGGGAAATCTGCACTAAATCAATGGAAGGGTTCTTTTTCTTTGTAGAACTTTGCCAATCCTGTTGCTATCCTGTGGACTACAAGTATGTCCAAATTGAAAATGGCTGTGTATGCCTTTTACTCCGTTCATACCAGTCAGTTCCCTTGCCTGTGAGAACTGAAACTTGAAATCAGGTTGTTACTTGCGCAAGGTTCTCTTAATGTACACTTTCCTTGCTTGGCAAACTTGCTGCTGATAAGCAAGCAGACAGCACAGTAGGATGAGATTATGAGTATTGTATAATACAGTTCTCTTTCTCCCCATTTTCCTTTTTTTTTGTTTTGGTTTTTTTTTTCATTCTCTGGAAATAGTGCTCCCAGGCACTCTTGGAAAGCTACCAGTCCAGAAATATAAACACTTCTGAAATTTTTCCCAGTCTGAGATTTCTGACATGCTTTTTGTGGCATAGTCAAATCAGAAAGGATACCCAATAATTTCTGTGGAGGATGTCACTGGAGAAGGGAAGGCAGAGTCACTCTGAAGATGCCAGAAATATGAACCCAGGAGATAAAAGAGCTAAAGCCATTAGCCCTTTGTGTGACTGCTGTGGGTACTTAAAACTGCACAAAAGACAGAGAACAATGGTAATCGTTCAAATACATCTTTACTACCTCTTTACTATGCCTCTTCTGTGTTTTGATGGGCTTTTACATGTTTTTCACCTGTTCAACGTTATCAGCTCCTAGTAAAAGCTGTCTGCTTAACACACATAATTTAGATTGCCTGAAAATAAAGCACCTGTAAGGTCTGTTGGATGTTGTGTTTGTTGAGGGCTTCAAAATTACCAGCACATTGTAGCAATAGTGGAGAGATGTGGGAACCTACACCAGTGCTCTCACAGAAGAAGTGCTTGTTTGGAGGGCAGCTGAACCTGATGCCTTGGGAAAATGGCTTAAGACTACTGCACTGGAAGTGTAAGAATAAAATCCTTTGCAGATCGATGGTGTGGCAGTTTGTGTTGGCCCCCAGAGCACCTTGTCATGAGGCAAAACACATATAAAGATAAAGGCAATACACACCCAACCTGTGCCAAAAGAATATTTTGCTCTTCATTTGCATGGCAGAATTAAATTTTATTTTTCCATTTGCAGGGATTGTGAGCAAAGAAGATACTCTAGAGTCCTTTTGTCATGTAGAAATCACAATGGGCAGAAAAGACTGTCCGCTGTCTTAGTATGTAGTCCCGTTCAGGCCCTAAAGCAATCATCTGAAGGCTATCTGTCCAGGCAGTTGTTCTTCCTGGGTGACACAGAGCAACCCCAAAGGACACAGGAGTGCTTTTAACATCATGAGTCAATCCTCAGTTTTCATTTGTGTAGGGTTTAAGTGATATGAGATCTGGCTTTTTGAAATGTTTAAATATCGATGCAGTAACTGCTGGTTTGGTCTTTTCTCACATATAAGCTTTTGAGCTCACTGAGACTTTTGTCTGACTCTGTTTTCTATATAGTAAATAGTTGAATATGCCTTGCCATTAAACCAGTGTTGCAATTAACATTGCACTTTGTAAACTCACAGCTTTATATCAATTAAGTATATTGTTGCTTCTCTTTTATGAGTGAAGTGCATAATTCCCTCTGTGACAAGGCCTGTCCTAGATACAGTGAGCAATCACCATGTGCATTCAGAACATCCTGATCCAGGAGAGAACATTATCCAAATTATCCTGAAGATAAAGGGAACTTTTGTCTCCTTCCTACAGACATATTTGTTACAGCAGTCTCACTTGACTGCTATGGGAGCACTTTGAAGATGTTCCTGGACAAGGATGGTGGACTTCTGCTTCAGCTGCAAATTAGATTAGGAAATCTGGCTCTTTTCCTGGCATGTGGTGGTGATTATGAAATGGATGATAGACAGTCTCAATGCAAGGGCAGGCAGTGCCAAGCCTGAGCCTTCTTTCCTCCCTTTCCGTCTGCTTTCATCTAGAAGGTACAGTGCGAGCCAGCGCTTGGCCCCAAGAAGTCATGTCAATGAGAGTGGCTGCCTGCATACTCACTAGTACTGGCTGTGGACCTTGGATGATGGAGATGGACAAACACCAAGTGAAACTGCAAGAGGAATGTGCCATGTGTGTGAACTTTATGTGTTGGTTCATGAAGCGGATAGGGTGGTCTGAGGAGCACTGAAGGTATGATGCTGACATTCCATGGACCTATCATCCTTATTTTTGAACAGTGAAAGAAGAACTTTGTGAGACAAGGGCAGTGGTGGTGGCTCTGTTTCTGTGGGCTCACAGATGTACCACCTGCTCCAGTTGTGCAGTAGCTCTCTGTGGGGTCTATCAGGCAATATGCAAGGGCAAATACCTTTGCCCTTGATGCTCCCTGTCAAAGATGTAACTTGGTGAAGTTAGATTTCATATGTCAAGGTTTTCCCATGTCTTATTTGTTGTCACTGTTCAATAATGAGCTGAAGTATTGTAGTGGTCTGTATGCAGCTCAGTGGTTCTCAGAGCAACCTGGTTGAAGCACTGTTGTTCCAGACACCTGGTGAATTCCAGTGCCGTGACAATGTGAGTGAGGATTTTGTTTTGAGAGTCCTCCATGACTGCTTATAGTGCAGTGGATGCATGGCACAGACACAGCCATATAGGTCCCAGTGCTAGATAAGGGTCATTTGAGCTCTGACAGCTCCATTTAGCTTTTGGAAAACTATTTTGAGATCACCATGTAGTGTAACAGAGACAATGGGCAAGTGGGTTCAACTCAGCAGTTTCTGCAGTGCAGTTTCTTGCATATTTATTCTTAGAAATGGGCTAAGATTCTGTCTCTAAATGAATAAATGTGAATTCAAAATGCATTTTGGAGGCAATGTGTCCTTAAACTTCTAGCAGTTCGCAAGAAAACATGTCACCTCCAGCTGTCAGTGAGTGCCCTGTTAGTTCAGGATTGTGTTTGCCTGGTTCACCTCTGCTCCCTTACTGGGTGAACTGGTGACACCATCACCTCGTCTCCTCCATCACAGTCCTCTGAGTGAACAGGGGCACTGCTCAGCTGTCAGCTTATCACAGAGCAGCTGCAGGCACAGAGAGGGTAAGGCAACATGCCTGCCAATGTTGTTTCTTTTTTTCCCCTCAGATTTACAGCTGGTTTGGGGTAGATTTTTATTTTGGCAATTGGGAAATCTAATTAGATATCCTGGAGTCCTGATTAGGTGGCTTTTGTGGTTATAAGATATTTTGAGTATAATCATCTGTGAAGACTAGGGACCCGTGTTCCATTTGCATGTGCAATTTTTATGACTGTGTGAATAAGTTCTGTGATTGCCTGTAGGAATTTAGAGTGTTTGCCCAAAAGGAAGAAATTCCAAACACTTCCTAGCATTCCATTTTTAAGTCTCTGATTTTAGAATTAGGGAAAAAACCTGACAGAAAATACTACAGTTAATAGTATAGAAATGCAAGAACAGAAATCACCTTCTGTTCACATAAACGGTCTTTTTTTGGCAACTTGTGTTATCAGCTGGTGAAAAGTTAAAATTTTGCAGTGATTTTAACACCTGGTTAACCACCACAGAATGTCCTTGGTAATGAGTAAGTAAGTACCATGGTATGGAACGTATGCTAATTGTGTTCCAATTAAACAGCATTCACTGCAATTACTTCTCATTAGGTAAATAACTTCTGAGGGAGATATACTAATTAAGTGATTTTACTCATTATGTATTTCATGATTATGATGCGTTTACTAAATTTACAGCTGTGCAACTAAAGCTATTTAGAACTAAACATGCCAATATTTACAAAATACACAGAAATTGCTTATGATCTGTTTTCTTTGTGGCTATTTATGAAGGGTATATGAGGTTTCCTTGGAGCTCCTGTAACGAACAAATGCTCCCCAAGTGTTTTGAGACCCTCTGGAACATAAATTATTTTATAAATTTAAAATACCATTGTTATTTAGTTCTCTGACGTATCTGCTACTGTTGAGCAGCTGATTTACTTATGTAAAATAATACTAAGTTGTCTGTTTTAACATTATTTTGTCATGTACGTAGTGGGTTCACCCTGGCTAGTCACCAGCTCACTCTATCCCTCTGCTCCTTGGCTGGACAGGGTAGAGAAAATAGAGCCAAAGGCCTGTGGATGGAGATAAGGACAGGGAGAGATACTCACCAATTACCATTGGGGCAAAACAGGCTGAACTTGGAGAAATTAGTTTATTTTATTGCAAATCAAATCAGAGGATAATGAGAAGTACAAACTAAGTCTTAAAGCACCTTCTCCCCACCCTTCCCTTCTTCCCAGATTCAGCTTCACTCATGCTTTTCTCTGACGCAGGGGGTAGGCAATGAGGGTGGTAGTCAGCTCATCACACATTGTCTCTGCTGCTCTTCCCTCATCCAGGGAAGGATTCTTAACAGGCTTCCCTTGCTCCAGTGTGGGAGCAAGTGTGTCTCCCACAGGAGACAGTCTTCCATGAACTTCTCCAGTGTGAGCTGCTCCCACAGGCTGCAGTCCTCCACAAATTGCTCCAGTCTGAATCCCTTCCACAGCATGAATTCCTTCCTTCAGGATCAGGGTGCTCTGCAGTGGATCTCCTGTGGGGTCACAAGTCCTGCCAGCAAAGCTGCTCCTGTCTGGGCTCCTCTCTTCACGGGTCCTGCCAAGAGCCGGCTCCAGCACAGGTTTCCCACAGGGCCACGGTCTCCTTCAGGCACCTTTATCTTCTCCAGAGTGGGGTCCTCCATGTGCTGCAGGTGGATCTCTGCTCTGCCCTGGAACCACACGGGCTGCAGGGGCACAGCTGCTTCGCCTTGGTCTGCACCAGGGGCTGCAGGGGACTGCCAGCTCCAGCCCCAGGAGCACCTCCTGCCCCTCCTGCTCACTGACCTCGGTGTCTGCAGGGCTCTTGCTGTCATGTGTACTCACTCACTCCTCTGCTCTCTGGCTGTGACTGCTGCTGCACACGCTTTTTCCCCCTTGGTAAGTGCATTGTTCCGGAGGCGCTGCCAACATTGCTGATGGGCTTGACCTTGGCCAGTGATGGGTCCATCTTGGACACAGGGGAAGCTTCTGGAAACTTCTCACAGAATCCACCTCTATAGCCCCCCTGCTACAAAAGGTTTGCCACAAAACCCCAATACACCATGTAAAGCTGTTTAATACAAGATTGCAATCAGCTGGAACACTTAGGTTCAAAAAGATTATTTTTTATATCTTACAACAACTTATCCCCTGTTTGAATTATGAGCATTTTGTTGCTTTTTGAGCAGAGCCCATTTTGTTAATTTCTTGATTGCACTTTCCCAGAAGCCACAATGTACTAATAGTCTATATGGAGCTAAGAGAACTTTATTAAATGTTAGCTTTTATACAGCTTTACTTCCAGCAAATTAGGCTTCCATATCACACACATGAGCCTATCAGAATGAAGATGTTTTGATGGTTATCATTTGTGCCTCAGTAAACACAGCATCGATTCAAGAAACTCATGTTAGAAGCCAAGAGGGGTAGAAAATTAGCAGAGACTCTTGACCTTACCAGGTGACAGGCCAGGATTGTGATGGATCATGTACTTGGAACCAAGACACAAAGTTCAATTCCCATTCATCATGGCAGTTTGACAGACTCCTCCTGCAGAGTTTTCTGAGCTATGCCATCTTTCATGGTTTTCATACTCTTTTGGTAGCTTAATTCAATTTAAATGCCTTCTTTTCTCCTGATTTCTCCTTTAACATTTCAAAATAATTTGTTTTAAGATAAAATGGTGGATCTGCAGAATTTTTGAACAAATTAAATTACTTGGTTTTCTGTCCTGTAGGCTCTTTATTTCACCTGTTCTCCTCTCAGTGAGATCTCTGTACCTTGGAAAACACTCAGAAGCTCAGAGGCCAGAAGGCTTGTTCTGCATTTGTTCATTGAAAACATAAAGCTATCACTATCCAGCCTCCTCTTCTCTTTGTAGCCTTCCTTTCCTGTTAGCAGACAAGCAATTAAATTGTTCTCTTTTTTGCCTTCGCTGCAGTTTCATTCACAGAAGAATCTGGCCAGGTGTTTGTATAACTAACATTTCTGTGCAGTCTTGAGGGACACCTGAGCTGTTTGTCAAGGCAGTGAAGCTGAGACTGTGTAAGGTTTCTGAAAGACACATACAGTTTTGCAAAGAATATCTTCTCAGAGGTATTCCTCTGTGGTTGCCAAAGCCTTCATGGATGAGGGCTCCTGACTGTGACCTCTGAAAGGAAACTGGAAGGTCAAAATAGGCAATTTTGAAACATGGGCTTCTTCCTGAAGGCACCTCTGACAGCTTTATTACAACTGGACACAAATTCAGGAGAAATGCAATCATCCTTAGTTTGATATTTCTCACTCTGATACTTCAGACTTCCTAGGGAGGTTGCAGAAATTTGAAAACCATCCAAGTCTGAATGTAATGTTCCTCATCCCCAGTCCATACACAGTACCTCTGCCCTCAAGTTCTAGAATTTTCAAGCAGACTTCTGAAACATACATGCAGGTGATGACATGTGCATTACTATGAGGAGATTATCCAGAGATTGAGAGGGTTAATAACTCCCACTTGTGCTGTCAAGATCAGAGGGCGCAGTCAGCTTCAAGCACCTTCTGTGCCAGCGCACCCAGTGCACCTTCACTGTTACAATTAACCTACTTTTCTTCCTCCCCCAGTCTTCTAAAAGTGAGTCGTGAAAATGTTTAGCTTCCAGTAAGGGGTTTGTCTTATCTGAACAGAAAATGTCATGAAAGTCAGATCTGCCTGTATTAATTTATATAACTAGGTAACACAGAGAGAAACAAAGATTAGATATATCACAGATTAGCAAATTGACTTGGGCATAGTTTTGTAACTTTTTTTTTCTTTTAATACCTTTCTCAATAAGTTGGAAATAAAATTCTGAAACGGTTTTAACGTTTTAAAAGTGGTCTCAAAACTTCTCAAGTTTGTTTTTTTCTCTCACCTCAGAAGTTTGCCTCTTTACAGAGTTTGCAATGAGAAAGGCTAGATTGCATTTAGTGTAGTCTCTATGCATGTACAAGAAAATAGGAACAGCAAAGCAAATAAAAATTAATCTATGTATGTAGGCAGGTGGAGAAGGCCTTTTGTGAGTTTACTTGGTAAGTCATTGACTTTCTAATTCATCTTGATATTTTCCTACCAAAAATCCTATTGCACCTTGGAGTAGCAACAGGAAATGGCATTCTTAAAATTTCAGACATAGTGCTATATTAGTTGGAAGGAGATACTATGGCTTAAACATAAACTGACTAATTAAAAATTAGGGCAGTGAAACTGTGCAAAGAACTGCGGAGTAATTTCCATCCTTGCTTTTGACTGGGAGGAAGGTGTTTAATGTGCAGTCATAACTTTTTATTTCTCCTCTTTTTTTTCTTATTGCCTTTTAAATTTGTTTGCCTACACAAGCAAATTTGTATTTAGGTGTTTGTTAGTAATAAAGCCCAATGAACCAATTCATTTAATTGAGCTTAAAATTTAGATTTGCAAAAATTCTCTAACCTTTTCAGTTCTTCATCATTTGGAATTACATTTACAGTCTTGTTGTGTCACAGAGAATAGTCTTAGGAATCATGCAAAAGAATGGTTGGTGAAAAAGGCCTGAACCTTTCCCTTTACCTGTTGGAGTGTTAAAACTTAAGCTGAGATTTGAAATGCTGCTGCAAAGTAGTTACGAAGTTGACTAGTGACTACATTGATGCAATGATTTATTGCCACCATGTAACCGTGCAAAAACAGTCATGGTCACAGTTCACAGATGCCTTGTTGGCTATCTTCTTGCCTAGGTGACTTTTGTCACGTTCATCAGAAGCTTACCAGGCGCTTTATGCAATAGAGAAGTCAGTTGAACCTCAGCCCAAGGAACTCTGAGATGGCAACTCCATGATGGGTCTGCTCTTGGATTTTTTCTAGCACTTGAATTTTTCTTAGATGGATTGGAGTAGTTCAACTACTCCAATCATCATTTCTTTCAGTCAGCAGCATACAGATCCCTGATATCAAGATCCCTTACTGATGATCCCCTGTGACACAAAGAATGGTTTGCCACAAATTTAATCTAATTCCAACTTTTGTTAGACTTTTCATATGCTTTATCTTTTCGCAAAGTTTCCTATAGGTTTTTCCATATTGCCTTATTGAGGAGTATACCCCTTTTCAGTTACGGTGGCTTGGTACTGTCCAAAAGTTTTAGTCAGGATTGAGGCTACCACTGAAAGATGTTTGATGCTGTGTGAGCTTCTGTTGAGCTGCTATTTATGGTGCCAGATATTCTGGGTTTGATTTCCTAGATATGACTCCGTCAGCATTGTGTGCAGCCCCCATCTTCTGCAGGGCTGAAAACTAGAGCTATACTTTTACCTGTGAGGTGGTTTTCTCAACTGCTTGGTTGAGATACTCCAGTAACATCCCCACAAATGTATCATAAAGACATTAATTTGCCGTGGGAACTGAGCCCTGTGCTTCTCCAGGCTATCTGCCAAGGAAAACTTAAAAGAATTAACAACCTGGAAAGTAAAGCTGGGGTAAACATCATGTACTTGAGCTAATTTTTTCAGCTAACCCGAACAGTAACCGTCTACATTTTTATCATTATTGTCACAAGTCTAACTTGTTGGCATGAAATTCTAGTGCTTAAGGGTCTTGCCATTGGCATCCTCAAGATACCTAAGAGCAGTGTGAAGGCTGCTTCTCGAGAACTTTAGTGTTTTCTGTCAAGGTCAGTGGTCACAGGCAATTTTTCGACTAAGGTGATATAACATCAAATGTATAGATGAGCTGACAGACAATTAGGTGCCATAAAGTCTATTTCTGCATCTTCTCTGTTGTATTGCAGCTGGTCTGAAGCTGCCCCCTAAACTCAACCAACCTAGGAGAAAACAAGTCCCCGGATAAGGTGGAGATAGGTTGGATTCAAACCAAGCAAAGACCCCAGCCAACCCTGATACACCACTGAGCAAAGAGTGGAGAGAGGTCCCAAACAATCAAGTATCTGAGCCTGGAAAATCCAAAGTCCCTATAAAAGAGGCAGCCACATTAAACTCATTTCTGTTTGCTGATGACCCATGGTGTTGTGTCATGTGTTTGTCTCCACCCTAGGACTCCATGTAACACTTCTCAGCCTTGGCTGAGTTGATTAACCTTACTTAGACATTTCCTCCACTTTTGTAGTGGAGATAGCAGTACTGAAGAGGTTTACAGATTATCCACAAAAGTTGAGGGTCTGCTTCCCGGTGTATTGTGATTATTTCCCCCTTTGCTAGTCTTTCAACTTTCAGAGAGTATATTTTTTTTTAAGTGTATCAGAAAGTTTTTACTGACTTAGTGGAGTGACAAAGTCTGAATTTCAGTGCTAGCTTCAAGGAATTGCTTTTACTATCAACTTCCTCCTCTTACTTTACAATTTTAATTAATTCCAACATGAAGAATTTAGATATATTACCTTCTTGAGTGAATATTTTCATTCTTCATATCCTGAAACCATGGCTTTATCAGCTGTAGAGGAAATTGTTGGTGTTCTAAACCTGAAACAGGCTAAAAGCAGAGAACAGTTTTTTAATGAGGATATGGTCTTCAGGATATGTTGCTATAATCATTTACATATGGTGCCTTAAAAACATAATCAACGAGGCTATAGCTTTTCCTCCTCCCAAACCTACATTTAACACTATAAAATTAAAACATCTGGGTTGTTGTTTTTTTCCTTTTTCCATTTCCCCCTTTTTTTTTCCAAGTTAGTAATGCACACTTCAAGCGATATTTGTAAGACAGAAATGCGGTTCCTTGTCTTAGTTAACAATAGTACTGAAAGATTGCATTTTAAAATAGAAATATTCTAAACTGGGAACTTAAGAGGTAAGCCCCCTTCCTAATTTTAGTTGAAGTGAAGGATTCATATCTCTTGCATAGTCACTTCTACACTCTCTTTCTACTTCTACCTAAACTCAGAGAGATGTCTTTTTCTGGTTATGACTCTAAGCTAATACCTTACAAGGACAGCATGTCTGTAAGATTTCACTGCTCAGGAGTATATGCATTTTTTTTAGATTTATGAGGCTTCAACCAACATCAGGGTCCCCTTGTGATAGAAAACACACAGTGGGAATCTTGGGTTTCAGGAATTTGTACTGAACAAACAAGGCAGACTCTGTTTCAAGCCAGGCGGTGTGCCAAGGTGGAGGGCAGCTCAGGGGCTTGCTGGAGCTCAGACAGGAATTGAGTTGAGCTGAGCAGAACAGAGCTGAGATTTTCATAGTGCTAAACCACAAGTTTAACTGCAAAACTTCAAAGTACCATTGTAAAGTTTTGATTCTGCTGAAGCCAAACATAAATCCTGATGCTGATTAGGCTTTAAACCTAGGCCTGAATACTAAACAAGATAAAATTGAGTGGTACATCTGAGACCTGACTCCTCTTTTAATATCCATTAAAATATCTCACTGTTGGCTCAGATGGTTTAGAGAGGCCAATGAAAACACAACATTGCAGATTCTTGAGACTTTCAAAATATCTTGTCTGGTCTTTAGTCCTGAGTGCTTTTTGCTACTTATAATGCAGAAATACTAATGCTTGTAAGAGAAATGCTAGATTTCCTGCAATTAGAACAGAAAATTAATTTTGTTGTAAACTGAGGGCAAGAGTAGAAACACAGAAGGAGCTTCATGAGCAATTAAAAAGTGAGCTGAGTACAGCTAAGTTGTTAAATGAAATGGTCCAAAGAACTGTGATGAGTAGCTGAAAAAAGCCACAACTGAAGCATGATCTATTAGAGAGTTTTAATACTAGAGTCGTTGAATTTTTCACAAAGTACTCTAAATAGACAACTTATTGAAAGCTGCTTCTTAATGTTCATATTTAGTTCTTGGCTTACAGTTTAAATTCAAAGATATCAGCATGTGTTTACTTCTGCCAAGTAGATTTTGGTGTTTATTTTTAAGGTGGAGTAAGTCTGATGAGGGTATTGATAAGCAACCGCTTACAGAGCATACACAGAGATAATGGAAATAGCCCATGAATTTTGTTCTTCCAGCTTAAACGCCTCTATTCACAAGTGTGCTATTCTCCTTTAGACCAAATGTATCCATTCAGCCCACATTACAGATCTCAGTTGCTTAGCAGGGTTGAGATGAAATCTTAAGAACTGTGCTCTGTCAACATGTAACATTTCTCCATGCTGGCCTGCATGCAGTCTTTAGCTGCTGAAGGCTGGAATATGTCAGATTGTCTCTATCACCCAGCAGAACGTTCTCAGTGTCTTCAGCTGGCTCTTGCTTCCTTTTTTTGCTTTTAGTTTAATCACAGACATTATGGCTGTGTTTCCGGAGTTGTAGGTACTCAGCATGGCAGCAAACTTTCAAGCAGAAAAGGTCACTTAGCTGTCATTGTCTCATGGAGCTTTGGACATTTCCTCCACTATTTAGATTGGCAAGGAAGCTTCTTTTCATCTTCCATGCTGTTCATAACAGGGAACATGATTTATGAAGACTTGGGGTGAGTGTCTTGCAGAGGTATGCTGTGAGGATATTCTGTTGTACAAATACTAAATTGTTGGAACCCTGGATGCTGAGAATTTTTAAACTTTCTGTGCCGAGAGGCATAGACTCACAAGAGAGCACTGCCTTTGACCTGAGGCTGTGGAAAAGGCTTCCAAAATTTATTAATAGTATGGGGATTATGGTTAGAAGTGTGTAATACCACAGGGTGGAAAACTTAGAGTTTGGGGTTTTAGAATATAGAAATAAATATGAAGCAAGATGGAGGTTTTAGGGCAGAGGCATGTTGTTCTTCTTCACCTTCTTCTTCCTTCTTCTTCATGGATTTGGGTGGTGTTTTGTGATTGGACTGAAAAATCCGCATTGTGGGCTTCGAGGGATCAGTTGTTGGGTTAAAAGGGAAAATAATCTAGGTGTCAGTTCTTAATTGGATAGTTTAGTCTTAAAAGACCTTGTAACAAGAGACAGTTGGCCATTTTGTGCCTTCTAATGAAAGACTGCAGAACTCACATCTGTGAGGCTGTAGCATAGATAAGAAACAACAAACACCGGAGTCTGAACATGAACTATCGTCTCGAGGGCCTTCCATCCTGACCCTGGCAGAGGTAAAAAAAAAGCAAAGAATCCACACTAAATCAAAAGCTTTTTCCAAGGGATCTCCAAATACTGTATGGTCCAGAGTGAAATTCTGTTTCCTCTTTGCCTTTGCCTTCCTTCACAAGCACTTTTTGGATGATTTATCTGACAACTGCAGTCAAATAATAGTACTGTTAGAAGCAATAACAAATAATAATTGGAAACAATGCTTATCCTACTTAATGGAAATAAGTAGGATAACAATCATATTAGTTACAGTAAATTAGGACTGTAACAAAGACAGAGAATACCAATCACTTTTCTATAACATGAAGATACAACAGAACCATGTAACTTTTAAGTGTTCAAAAGACCTACAATATTATACAAATAAATTATAAGAACAGAATAGAAATCAAGTCTTTAGGATCTAATACTTATATCTCTTAGGTTATCTAGATGCACCTTATTATCCTGACCTTTTAGTGAGTGGCACTTGGAATTGAACTATTGAAACCACCTAGAGTGAGTGGGGGTGGCTCTGGTCCTGACTAATATGTATTCACAGAAGCTGTAATTTAGCTGCAGAACTAGGGGCAAAAAAAGTGCATGAAGGAATTAGAGAAATAATGTATTATGAATTCACCACAAAACATTGAATTAAAGGAGATAGAACTCAAAATGGAGCCCTTACTTCCTCCAGCCTAGCAGGATTTTTTCAATCTCATTGACCCAACTCCCAAGCCTCTATATGTAATTTCTTCCTCAATCTGAATGTAAAAAAGGACTCAAGTAAGCACTGAAAAGAAATAACTTCCCAAAAAAAGAAAAGCTACTTTTTAAAAAAGTAAGAGTATCTTATTGTAATTTTTTAAAGTATAATTTTCTTCCTCCAGAAAAAAAAGCCTCCAATTATTTCTTTGTCATCTTATGAATCCTTTGGGTTGGTATAGTCTTCACGAGTTGGTGGCTGTAAGAGGAAGGCAGCTATTCTTATTTTATCAGTTCTGACCTTATTTGGCTTCTTGAGGATAAGAGAACACAGGGATGGCTGAAAAAGCAGCATTTGCTCTAAGCCTGCAGCTGTGAAAGATGATGATCTTATTTCTATTGACTCTACTTGTGATGGTCAAAGTCATTATTCAAAGAACAGTGAACATGTCTCTGTATGCCCTGAAGCCAACGGACCAGATTGAAGTGGGAGGCTCCAAAGAGAAGTTATGCAGTGGATACTGCAAACCTGTTCAGTTCCTTAGCCTCAGAAACTACAGAATAAGCGGTGATCCTCTTCCGAATTAAGACAAGTGTACAAACAAAAGTAAGGGCATAATCAAAAATTGTGTGTTGCTCTGTGTCACAGGCTATGTCTTGTTGAAGGAATTTCACGTGATTACTAGTGGCAAAAGAGTTTAAGCTTTAATGGGGAATTCCTTGTCTTTTATAAGTTTGTTCAAGCTCCCAGTTTCAGTGGGAGTTTTATTCAGTCTGTCAGATCCTGAAGCCGCTGTTCTGCCTTTCCCAATGACTATTTGCGTTTTCCCTCCCTAAAAAGGGGTGAATCATGGCTAAAAGTTGCTGGCAACTAGGTTCTTTTATTTTCTTTTTTTTGTCCTTTTTTTTTTTTTTTTTTTCAAATAGCTTTACAAAAGAAGTAATTTATAAATTAAATATAAAACATATCATATATACTGAGTTTTACTAAGTAGTGCATTCCTGTATGGCTGATAAATATATATTCCTTAATGAATATGATGGTAAACGTATTAGCATAACAAATATCTATAAAATAAGTATTGATCTATTACCATCTTCTGAAAAAATAGTTATGACTGTGTTTGTCTGTAGAAAGAATTATCAATATTTAATCCAGAAGCCCTATAGGTTCTTGTGAACACTAGTCAATAATTCTTTCTTTCTGCTTGTCATGCAGTTTATCCATGTTGGCATTTTCCTGTTGTTTTTGATTTAAAGAATGGTCAGTGCTGTTAATTTTTGGTATCCACTCGAGATCACTACTTATATATCTTCACAAGGATCTCTGTATCCCATAAAATTAATTATTCAATTAATTATTAATTATTCAGGCCTTATTGCAGTGTCTGGCTGAAGTCAAAACTAACCTGATTTGTCACTTTACATACCAGTAGAAAAAATATTCCAATGGATTACACAGATACAAGAAGAAAAGCAGGGCTGTGAAGGATATTGATCAAGATAGTTTGATTGCTGTCAGGATCAGCAATAGAGCTCTGATCTCCTCAGTTCTTGCCAAGGTGACTTAGTTGACACGCTATAAAAGATTTATTGGACGCTTGAGACGTCTTTTCTTTATTTTCCATCCAGCATGTCCCTGTTAAGGAACAGATAAAAGATTTGTGTTTGGTGGCTGTAATGAAAATTTTGCAAGCCAGTAATGTCTTCTGTATTCCTTGAACTTTGTCATTACATGACACTGGATATGAAGAATACTGCTGCAAATTTTCTTGATACAGGAGTAAATAATAATCTGTCTCAGGAAAGAGTTATGCATTAAAAATGTCAGAAAGGTGTTTGTTTGGGTTTTTTTTGTTTTTGTTTTTTTTTGTTTGTTTGTTTTTTTGTTTGTTTTTTTTTTTTTTTTTCTGGAGGGATGGGAGTGGATTGAGAATTCATTTATGATGAAAGACTTACTGAGGCATGAACTTTTGAGGGGGCTAATATGTGAAAGTAAGAGGCTATGTTTTATATGTTCACATGTCAAATCACCCTGAGAAATGTACCTTATCACAAATCTCATTACAGACTGAGCATAGCATGCAATTTGTGATAACTGTATAGGCAAAGGGAATAAAAGTAGATGTCTTAAACACTGACTTAATTAGCTGATGCTCCTGTTTTCTTCAGAAAGATATATTGCATTTCTTTTATTACATTTTTAATGATTTTTTAAAATGTAATTGACCTAAGGGCGTAATAAGTAGCTAAATACTTGCAAATAAATGACAGGCTCAGAACTCTAGTGAAGTCAGTTTTTGAGGCTACAAGAGATTATCTGTGTAGCACAGATGATCATGGTGAGAGAAAAGAAGGCTGTAAAGGACTAAAGAAGTTCATTTACTCTAGACAGGTATTAGTTTAATTTGTTCTTTCAAAAGCGATAGTTTTTTCAGTTAGAAATCCTATCCTTTTGATAGTTGTCATAGTACTTTCCTCTTTTAACTTTATAAATTCTTTTTCATGAAATTTAATTTCAGTTTCTCTTATTGCAACAGAAGCTTTTTTTTTTTGGTTGTTATTGTTGGCACCAAAGACAAGAGTGTATATGATTTTTTTCTTTTCCATTTGAAGAAGCCTCTTAAATATTTAAAGACTGTCATCATTTTCTCTCAAGCCTTGTCCTTCTCCACCCTTCAGCACCCCTGGCTAATGTAATCTTTTAAACTTTAGACTAAACAAACCCAATTACTTCAATCTTACTTAATTGTTTGTGTTTTGCAGTTGCCTCATCATTCTTTTTTTTCTACTCTGGACTGTCTCCAATTTGATACACACGATTTTTTTTAAGTGCAGTGTATAAAACTGGGCATTAGAATTTAACTCTTGTTTTAGTAGTGCTGAGTAGAATGGAAAAATTATGGTGTCTGATAATGTTTTTGGCATTTAAATTTTTGTCTAATATTTGACTTAAAAAAAGATTTTTTTTCTAGTAGTATCTCACTGCTCATTCACCTGAAATTCATAGTCTATTATAGTTCCTGGGATCTGTCTTGAAGATCTATTACCTGTCAGTCCTTTGCCATCTGTTTTTTTCCTGTTTGTGAAAATGGTTATTCCCCCCAAGGTACAGAGTGGTACAATAAACTAACTGAACTGCATCCTCTCTTTCTTTTTTGTTTTTTTTTTTTGAGACTGTGTTTTTTGTCTGCCAAGGTCATTGCGAATTCTGACTTTGTCCTCCATCAGGCTCGTAGAGATTCCATCTTAGCACCATCTTAGAAAGCAGCATACTTTCAGAGAGCTGTTGGGATGCTAATGGTTGGTGGAGTGGTGTCTGCTGGATCTGGAGCAAGACAGGACTGCAGCATCTGGCCTTAGTTGATTCATTGATAGCTAGAGGGAAAATGCTGGGTTGAATAAATCTCTTGGTTTGATCCTGAGGGTGTGTTATTCTAAAAATACTGGTTGGAGTCTGTGTAGTTTTCACTTTCAGTTATTTCATTTCAAGATGAAATGTCATGGGTTTATAATTTTCAGGTGGAAATTTCACCAAAAAAATCTTACACCTTGCTTTAGGGTAGAGGCTGTCTGGCATAGGAGGATCATAACTGTAGTGAATTGTGATAATATACTAATTACTTAGTCATGCCACAAAAACTCAGCATTCTCATCTTGCGCTCCACCAAAACAATTCTATAAAATTTGAGATTCTTTTGTCTTTTCTTATTGATTGGCTTACAGAGTCAGCCAACCTGGAAAAAATTTCCAGACAGCACATTTGATTCCAGCACTATTCCTTCAGTATTTGAGATTTATGGGTTGGTTAAGAATTAGTCACTGAAGGAAATTGTGAATCATTCTGAATAATGAATAGATTTGGTTGCATACAGTTTGTGAGAAAGAACAAATGGAGAAATAAATGTTAGAAATGTTAATTCACTCAGCTCCAAGAGCACTTTAAGCAATCTTTTAGACCTTTATAGACCAGGGAACAGAAACAAATGTGAGGCCTTAAGATAGAGTCCAGAATAAGTCCAAAATAGACTTAGGATTAGACTTCTTACATTTTTATTTTTTGGTCTGATGATGATTCTAGTTTTGTTTCCACATTTGTTTGTGCATTTAGTTCTTGAAGGTAGGGGTATGGTTGGAGGGCCTGAGAGAGCAAATCTCAAATTGCAATACCAACAGACTTAGCAATGAAGGGAAAAGGAAAAACAATGACAAGAACTGCAGTGATGACAGGTTGAGGCTTAGGGTGCAATACTTGCAATTGCTTTGCAATTTGCCTTGACTATGGGGTTAGACACAGTTAAAATCCTGTTTCACTGACAGTTAATTCCAGAACACAATACAGCATAGAATTGTCATAACAGAAAGAATAATAAAGGCAAAACATAAAGCACTAAGCACCTTGTAAGCAAATCAGCATTGTAGGCTGAGAACATAATGAGTTAGGATGTTTATCTTGGACCACTGTCTTAAAAGTTAAATGACAATTCTTTATGTAGATCTACCAGCAGGAAATGCCAAAATTGTATGAGAAGAAAGATTATCCCCAACCCAAATAGTGGGTGCAAACACAGAAAATCAAATAAAAAGAGTAAACTTTGGAAGTACTTGAAGAAAAGAAGTGGGAAAGCTTGAACACTGATAGTCCTTATATTCAGCTGAAAGTCTGATTTCATCAGTTCTCTCAAAACACAGATCAGCCATAAGCAAGTCTGTAGTAAAAGGGGCTGAAGAAGTTCCACAGTGAAGTTTTCAACTTAAAATTAAAGTAAACATATAAAGTTATGAAAAACAGTAGAAAGTAGACTCCAAAAACATTTCACTAGATCATGAGATTTTTCACATAAGAGGACCAGAATAATAAGCAGTAATTGCATGATGCTGGGAGTTAATACTGCTGAGTTCTAGTGTAGGGTGCTTGAGGCAGCAATTTTTGGTTGACCTCATTTTAGAACAGCAATATTAAGAAATTCTGTAAATTTTGGTTTACTTGTGTGTGCTCACTTGCATTTGCCTTCTTCCCATTGCCTCATTCCCATATTTTCTGTCAGGAAATATATTTGGAGGAAAGATACTCCAGCTTTAGAAGAAAGGAGGTTTCTGACCAAACCACAGAAGTGGTTTGGTGTTTCTGATCAACTGATCAGAATCCTCTGTGTCTTTTGTGTGCATTTCTACACCTATTTGTGACTTTGTAGATTACACTATAGAAGTGTATTCTGTGGCTCAGTTGTATTTCAACTTGAAATATTGTGGATTTTATGTGACTAGGCTAGTTGCCATGGAAAACTTCATTTGATAGTATTTGCTTTTTGTTATTAGTAACGATGTCTTTCAGATTACTTGTTCAACTACAGCTTGCATCACTATGACTCACCAAAAATCCTGCTTTGCCTGACTGGAGTGGTAGGCAGTTTGAGGAAAAGCATTCCCAGCTTCTTTCTGGAGGTTGAGCCTGTGGTTTTGCCTTTCTCTTGTCTAAATACAGAAAGCTCACAGGCTGTAGACCATGTAAAGCTCTCCCTTCCAAAGTCCTGGTGAATTTTACTGCTGTATGAACGTCAGCGACACTGCACATACTTGGCCAAGATGAGACCTTCCACAAGTGCTGACTGTATGAGCAGGGTTTTTGGGGTTGAAAAGAATATTTTCCTTGGAAAACAGAAACTCTAAAAATCAACAGTGAAAATAAATAAACTCCAATTTAGACTGATCCAGATATTTTTTTACACTGACCATAGACTCCTCTTATGGTGGACTGTGAAAGCTGGAGTACATCAGGCTGATTTGAATCACCTATCTGAAAAACAGGGTTTTACAAGGTGGTGTTGTGTGAATTTGAGACACCAGTTTCAAGTGCAAAGGCATATATTTTGAATTCTTTATACATCTTTATTGTTTAACCTGGTTTTCTGTAATTGAGAAAGATTGAAAAATAGCTGGTTGTGGGAGGAAAGACTCAGACATGAAGTTCGGTTCTGCCATGGTTAGCCCAAGAAACAGCCTGTCTCGGACTGTAAAAAATTTTGAGGGAAAAATCCTCTATTCAGCTACCCTGCCTGACTTGCTGAAGTTTTCAGTAAATCAGCGTTTCTCTGCAGTTTCTGGTCAGATTTTGTATGCAAGGATGTGCTTCCAGGAAATTCATATGGTAAATTCTGTTAAATTTTGATAAATTCTTATCTCTGCTTTTTTGAACTATTTTCAGTGAAAATAGGCATATTCTTTCGGAACTCATTAGACAATGCAAAAACTTGAGTATTTACCTCTGGGAGTCCTATCCGACATAGCACAATAGATACTACAATAGCAATAAAAGACTCCAAGCCTCTCCTACAGCAGTCTGAGGTATTTTTCATGCATTTGAAGATTACTGGAAGATAATACACAATTTTTAAATCATGATTTTAAATTACTTCACTGCTGCAGCAAATGTGATGAGAGTATTGTCTGGATATGGGTGCAGTTATGTGCAGCATCTGGTATGAAAGCCCCAGTTGAAGTCCTGTGCTTGTGCTCTCTGTTCTGTTCCTCAAAATGTATTGACCCAATTTCAGATTAGATTTGCTATCTGAGCTTTTTGTATTACCACAGATGAAATACCAAGCAAAAACTTTGCTGCCAGCTGCTGATAGTTATCCCTCCCCAAGCCACCAGGAGCTGCTGGAGCTTTTGCTAAGCTTGTCTCTGCTGCAACTTGCTTTTCATTCAGCCGTATATCTTGCAGCATGCCTGCATCCTCTTATCTAAAAGCAAGATATTGTCAGTAAGAAAGGTGGACCAGTATGGTTGAATCTTGTGAAGATTTTATTACATCTGCATCTGCAGCTAGCAGTTGATAGAACTGAGTATTCATTTTTGACTTGAAAAAGGTAGTAAGCTAGAAGATTGTAGCAATTATTTCCTATCATTGACAAAATAGTGATTATTTTGTCTTGAACTCGTTTCTATGCCTTTTGGAAGAATAAGATAGTATATTGTCCCCAAAAGGAATGAGTTCAACAAACATAATCAATTAAAATCAAATAGAAAAGTAAGTCTAATAAAAAGAGGCTGCTTTCAGCCTTCCTGTGAAAAAGGCTGTACCTTAACCCCTCTGATCAAAAGTTTTCAGCCCAGAGGCAATGTGGGCTTTATGCAGTGATGCTCAGCTCCTGCATTGGGCTATTTTTTTACCTTTTACTGTTTGGATGTATTCTTTACTCTCATCAGGTGTCCACATTTTATTGTGCATTTATATATTGATTGGAGACAGCACAACTGTAAAAAAGTTGACAGAAGAGATTTAAAAGGTTATATCTAGTTCTTGAGAGACATTCTTCAGACTTGCTCTGAAGTCACTGATCCCCGAATCACCTCAACGTACATTTCACATTGCTGTTCATCAGACAGTGCCCAGTGGTGAACAATTCTATCTGTGCCTGCTAAATAGTAGGGAGTTAAGAAGATATCATTTTGGTTCCCTTCTTTTCTTTTTGAATTACCACTTTTTTTTGTTTTGTTTTTTTGGGTTTTTTCCCCCCCAAATACATAAGCTTACATAATCTTTCTTCCCCATACTTTTTGTCAGCGTTTTCATTTCATGTGAAAATATAAGATGCAGCTGTAAGTACTTACACATCAGGCTATTTTGTTTTTTTTTAGTGTCTAGTGCTGGTTCCTACCAACTCCTTTTTTCTTAACAGCTGTCTCCTCAAATAACAATATCCTTTATTCAGCTATTTGCGCATTGTCTGTATGAAAGCTGTTTTTCAATTTCTGTAATAATAGTATGCCTGATGGGTGCCTTCCTAATCTTTACAGCATTATTTAAAAAAAAAAAAAATTCTATTATGTGTAAAATGTGTGAAGATTTCTTTCCGAAGACATTTCATTTGTAAATGCATTTTCTGTTTAGGGTGCTTTTCTTAAGAAGCTGTCTCTGTTCTATTTTCTACCATCAACAGCATAGATTGAAGATGTATTTGTTTGTGTCTTATGTTATCCCTGAAAAGTTAACTACTATAAAAGTGGCTGTGTTTTTTATTTATTTATTTATTTATTTATTTATTTAATTGTTGTTTTGAACTATCTCCAGTCTGCCCACATCTTTCTTGAAAAAATTTATTTCCTAAGTTGAAATGAAACCTGTACCTGTTGCACCTTTTTTTTAGTTGAAGCATTTTAAAGTGTCTGAAGCATTGTAGGTGACAGAAGGAAAAGATGGGGGAGGCAATCTCATTTAATTCTGTAGATAATTCTGTATTTATCTCCAATAAATAATTGGGGTTTTAATCTGTTTATCTCTAAAAGATGATGTCAGCTACATGAAGAAAGAAACATCTTATTAGATGGGAGAGTTAAAGGTGTTTTTGAGATCTAAATTTATTTTTTTTCTGGAAGTGAAATATAGATTTGCCATAATTTTGCAGACACCATACAATTGACACTTACTGCTAGGAATGAAGCCTCAATTTTGACTATATCAGTGAAACCTAAGAGATGGATGTAGGTGCCTAACAGCAGGATTTGGGATCTGGATTTTTAAATTTATTTTTCTTGGATAATTTTCAACTTTTCCTTCTACCAATGCTCATTTCCCCATAGTCTCTTATTGCCTTTTTCTATGGGGCCAGAAAGGTTCCCAAACACCTGCCATATCCTTTTCCTTGAGGTGTTTCTGGCCCTTGATTGGCAGCGGCTTTTAAAATTGTTTGGCAGTCATGCTGAAAACTTACTGACCAATGCTAAATATCCCTACACTAACTCTGAAGGAGAAGTGTATCATGAGTGCTGGAGAATCTGTGCTTAACTTGATAGTGACCTAAGACAGACTAGAGCATTCACTCTGAATACTGGGACATTTTAAAAATATAGGATGGAGCAGAGAACATGAATGGTCCCTCTTTTTCTTTTCTCCTCTTTGTTACATGAGGCTCATGTATTTACCATCCCAAAGGATGCCTTGGCCACAGGTTCTCATTTTGAGACCATAGGTTTCTGATATTCAGCCCCAAATGTCAAGAATGCTGTTGGATTATTTTTTCCTTGCTAAATTTCTTCTAAATGGAATTAATATTCTTATTTTCCAGTAATACCTTTCACCCCTCCCAATTTATTTTCATCAATATTGTATTTATAGTGACTTTTACAAAGTTCAGATCTGTCCAGTTATTTCAGTTATCAGCAGTATGTTATTCATCAGTTCAACTGTAAGTATATGGTGTAATCAAAACCTTGGAATTTATCCTAAATGTCATGTTGCATCCTTGGGCTCATTCACAGAAATGAATTGAAAACAGATTTAGTTGTGATCATGATTCTTGTCCTTGAATCCTAATATAACCCTCAAAAGATCATCTGATCCAACCTTTCATGGATAAGGAAGCCTAGATGGGATTATAAAATACCCTATGCAATGGCATCTTGAAAGCCTGCAGTGAAGAGGACCCCACCACATCCCAGGATATTGTTGCCTGGAGTGGAGGATTGTTCTCAGTGCAAAAAATTTATTTCCTAAGTTGAAATGAAACCTGTACCTGTTGCACCTTTTCTTCTCTCTTTCTTTGTAAAGAGAAAGCTATGCTGTGTTTCTAACATCCTTTAAATATTGAAAGACTCTGATGAGGTCCCACTGAGTTTCCTCTTCTCCAGGGAGATGAGACCTGAACCCTCCAATCTGTCCTTACAGACCAGTTTCTCCTGCACTTTGGTCATCTTCATGGCTCTGCTTTTGAGCTATCTCCAGTCTGCCCACATCTTTCTTGAATGGGCCAGAACTGAGCACAGCACTCCAGATGTGGCACGACAAGTGCTAAGATTAGGATGACCATGTCTCTCCACTAATAATGTCCCTGTAGATGCAGCCCAGGATCTGACTTGCCTTTTTTACCCCTACCCAGCTGACTGATGTTCAGCTTGTTGTCCACCAGGGCCCCCAGAAGGGTGGCTGTGGCTCCCCAGCCGCACGGGTCCTAGTTGGTACTGGGCTCTTTGGTTATCCTGACCCAGGTGCGGGACTTGGCTCTTGCTTTGGTTAGACTTCATGCAGTTCTGTTCTTGCTAGCCTGCTGTATTACTCTGAGCCTGACCAGATCTCTCTGTAAGATGGCTCTCTCTTCTGATGTGTCCACTTCAACACACAGTCTAGCATCATCATCATACTATGGGGGTGATTTCAATCCCATCATTCCAGTCATTACGGAAGATGGTGAAAATGTTAAACAGTGTGGTACCCACTATTGATCCATGGGGATCCTATGATAGACTGCCAACATGAGAAAAAATCCTGTATTATTTTTCAACCTGTACTTCTAGAAGTCCATACCTAGCTGAGTTGATGCTGTTTTTTTTTTTTTTTTCATCTAGCATATTTAAAATATATTCATTAAGTAAAATAGAGTATAGCTTTTGCTGATAGAAAGCAAGAAAGGGGAGGATAGATCTGCTCCTGCGATCTCTCAGCAATTTCGAAGGCTGAAGTAGTTGGGAGGAGGAGTCCCTCTGCTCTCCTTTCTCTCCCACATGTCCTGTGTGCCCAGGAGGGCCTACGAGAGGGAGTTTAAGGGCCTGCAAAGCTTTTGAGCAAGTGGACAAGTGACATCCTCAGAAGCAGTCAGGCACCATGGCAGTGTATGTGGGAGAGATGGTGAGGAGCACTGAAACACTCCAGAGTTACTTCTGCTTTTTTTATGAAGAGGCCTCATGAACAGAATATTGGTTATCTGCTTGTAACTGGGAGGCAGTGTTGCTCATGTGGTAGGTCATTCTGGGGCATGATTTTTCTGTCAATTAAGGGGTGTACTAAACTAATTCATTCCCTCTCTCCTGCAGAATCATAGAATAGTTTAAGTTGGAAAGGTCCTTGAGAGGTCCTCTAATATCACTAAGTCCACCACTAAACCATGTACATCAGTGCCCCATCCACACATCTTTTAAATACTTTCAGGGATGATGACTAAACCACTTCCTTGGACAGCCCGTTTCAGGGTTTGACAACCCTTCTGGCAAAGAAATTTTTCCTAATATCACATTAAAAATTCCTCTGGTGCAACTTGACGCCGTTTCTCCTTGTCCTGTCGCTTGTTACTTGGGTGAAGAGATCAGTCCCCGCGTGGCTACACCTTTCCTTCAGGGAGTTGTGCAGAGTGATAACACCACCCCTGAGCCTCCTTTCTTCTAAACAATCCCTGCTCCCTCAGCTGTTCCTCATCAGATTTGTTCCCCAGGCTCGATGCACTTTGAAAATGTACTCAGGAGCCTTCTCTTTTCCCATTGAGCTGCCCCAGCTCTCTCAGCCTCTCCTTACATGAGGGATACTCTGGGTCTGCAGCCATCTAAATGGCCTTGCACTGCGCACTGTGTCCATCTTGCTTTTGTGCTGGGGAGGGCAGAACTGGACACAGAACTTCCAATGTGATCTCAAGGTCCCTCACTTGACCAGCTGGGGATGCTTTTCCTAATTTCCTGACCCATAAGGATGTAGGTCTTCTTTGCTCTTAGGGTGTATTAGAATTGTTGTTTCATACTTGAAAAGCAGGAAGACTTTCCCAGTAGTCAGTTTTATGACCAGCTGCTGAGAAAGCTGTTCCATGGAGTTGAAAGCAAATTCTGCTACATGAGCTGATTTTCAAATGTTCTAGGGCTTATGCTCTTTCATCTTGCTGTCAGGACATTCTACACAGCACAGAAAGACGCTCAGCAAGCAGAATATAAGCCCCAGGTGGCAAGGCCTGAAAAATGAGTTAAACATAACTTTATGAAATAGCTCTAATAGCCATGGCAAATAGTACCCTTATGTTTGGTTTTTTTCACTTACTTACTTACTCCTTAATTTTCTTTTTTAAATTTTACTTTTACTTACTGTCAATGAGACAGAATGCAAAGAAAGAGAACCATATATGTGGAATCAGATTGCTTTTCCTGACAACTAATAAACTTAGAATTCTTCTCTATAACTGAGCCATGCCCACACAGATACATCATCATTACTTATTTTTGCATCTTTCCATCACCAATAGGAAATATAAAAGTGCTACTCTATGAATGCCTCTGTTCTCACACACTTCCCTGTGAGTGGAAGTATAAGTCTTCTAACCTTGCTACTTGGGAAGAGTAAAACATGCTCTAAAATAAGATAATAAAAAAAGTAGCAGAATAAAGCATACTAAAATTTTCCATTCTTAAAATTTTTTGCACTCTTTAAAGAGGCAACATCCCGAAGATGATTACTGGGGCCCCTTGAAACACTACTGATGGAATATGGGCATTCTGCAGTTTCAGAGCGACACTGCCAAGTTAAACTTTAGAGAAACTTCACTTACCCATGTAAGCATTTTACTTTTGTTAATTTTTTCAAACTACTATAATGCATGGTGTTTCCTCACCATGAAAAGATCACAGCAAGATTTTAGGAGGCTTTTGGGAAAAAAAATTGACCAGAGGATTTTATAAAATGAACAAAGATTTCACTTTTTATAGATAATCTGTAGCTGCAGCCACTGTAACTCAAGATATAGCCAATCTCTTTTCTGTTTCTCTGTGGTAATTAAGACATGCAGGAAATAAAAAATTCTCAAATCTCATCCTAGTTAGATTACTGCATAGCAGGAAGGTTGTAGTAGAATTTTTAAGATATATTTTAATATAAATAATATAAAAAAGAATGGGAAAACTGAGAAAAATTAAGGGGAAAAATAACATGTAGGAGAAAAAAATGTAGTGGACTGTCATAACAAAAGACCTGACAAAAAATTATAAATAATTCTTGCTCGTGAAGTTATGGTTGTGTAAGAATTTGATTTGTCCTAATAAGTTGCAGCTTTCTCTGAGCAACCAAGAGCATGATGCCATCATACGGAAATGTGCCTAAATACTGAGCCTTTTCTTCAAAAGCTTTTGAAAAAAGTTTGTGTTAAAGTATTATAAAAACAATTGGGGCTTTACTTGTGAACCGACTGAGTAATCTTAAAATGTCATCCATTAACTCAGTTCTCAGATCAGAGGGACTGACTTAAGAGGAGGGATGGATCAGTGCTTGGAAGATATGAAGTGCCCACCATGGAAAAAGCCTTAGAGAGCACCAGCCAAGGAAGGGGTAAACCAGACAGTAGCAGGACTTAGAGTGAGCTGTCAGCTTACTGATGACAGCATATGGGAAATAGTTTGGTATTAATAACATAAAGCTGAAACACCACCTTCAGCAAACCATGGTCTGCTCTTAGTTTCAGAGTTTAAGTTATAGAATATAGACTGTCTATGGACAAAACCAGATGATTTAGACTTTAAACCTGAGAAGAATTTTCTCCTTCAGTGCCTCTGATGAATTAAAGGACCTTGGAAGCTCAGTTCCAAGGAAATGCTGATTACTATAACCTGTATGTTTGCATTTTAAGGAGAAGCCTGAGAGAGTCCATGCCAGACCCATTCTTCCTTATCCGTGAGCTATGGAAAAAAGTGCCACATTGTTTCTAGGTTCAGTTTTCTTCAGTGTTAGAACCATGTTTGTGGAAGAAAAATATCACCAAGCATCACCAATTTAATATAGATCATGTGTGTTGTGTTTATATTTTAGTCAGATTAGCCAGAGGACACGGTGAGCATTAATGCTTCCTCCATGCCAATTTTATGCTGTCTTTGAGAAAACACATGAGGCTGATTGCATACAGCATATTATTTGAAAAGACCTTGAACAAATATTAAATAGCAGATTGTGTTAGAAGAGTGCAGTATTTTTAATTCTCTATTAGCAGGCTGAAATTTGGATTTGTAGTGTTCTAAAACTGATGTGTGAGCAGATGCAGGTTAGCAGATGGAGCTGAGGGACAGAGGACACATGTTGGGATATTTGGCAGCTTAAGCCTAGCAATAAAAATATTTATTTATTTATTTATTATCCATGAATATAAAGTTATTTGAAAAAATCTTTGGAAACCCTATTGCACACAGAGCACTGAAAACCAGGATAACGATACAAGGTAGCGCTTAAAAAAAAAAAAATCTTTATTTCAACATGAACTCTTTTCCTATCTCTAAAAGCCTACTTATCCTGAGTATATAACTAAGGCAGAAAATCTCAAAGAAAATTATATAATAATAATAAAATAAATTGAGTTATTTCAAAGAGCAGTTCTTGCTACTATCTTTCTCTTTCAAGTCTTAGATTCTCTGTGACTCAACCTCGTTTCTCAGCTTCTGATTTGTCTGATTCTTGCCTGACATTTCAATGCATCAGACAGAGTGTGCATCAAATACCAATGTTAACTTTAGCTATACTTTATGTAAGAAAGGATCTTTTTGTAGGAGCTGTACAGAAGCTTGGCAGGAGCTCAGACATAATATCCACAGCTCCAAAAAGAGGCTCAGTCTTAATACTGCCAAGTCCTTGAGGCAGAAATATTGTCCTCATTTGTGACCACCCAAGAGGGGCAGAGGCTTCTTCTGTGCTGGAAGTGATGTGAGTTTGCCTCTAGGAGTATTAGTCCATGTCATAGATTGTCTAGGAAGATGAACTTAATGAATATCTAATAAGCTTAATGTTTTCTTATCTGGAGTATGTTTAATGCCATGTACCTGGCCATATGTGGGCACAGAAGTGCAGGAACTGTAGTCTTGCCATAGTGTTCTTCAATAGTTTCAGTTTATGTTCCTGAATCTTCAGTTAGTTTCTCCCTTGTCCTGATGTCCTCATAACAAACAAACAGACAAACAAACAAACAAATAAACCCCCCCCAAAATTCCATATTTTACAGGAGGAGCAAGAGAAAGAAATCTTTTAATTTTTAAAGAATGCACCATCTCTTATTGAATCCTAAAATGAAGAAAAAAGTAATTCTAATTAAAATTAGATGAGTTACTGAAAATTTTGAATTTTTTTTGTTTGCCTTGTTTTTCATTAACAGTTCCCTCAAAGTATGAATCATGCAGCTCAGGAGGATCTGGTCAGTGCTCAGTGAGCCCACTTTCTGCTCCCTCTAACACGCAGCCCGGCAGCTTGGTCAAGGATGACCGTCTGAAAGAAGCTACAATTCCCACAATCATGCAAGAAGGACAAGGAGCTGGTGACATATTACAGGACAGAGGACAGCAGCTAAGGACAACAGGCCATGGTCAACACGAGGGAAGTTTGAAAGGACAGGATGCAACAGTGGGTAGAAGTCTCAGAAGAATTTAGGACACTTAATCAGATCCTTTGCCGGTAACACTAAACTAATTAATGCTTAATGTCCTGTATAGTTTATTTGTTATGGTTTCCTTTATCACTTACCAGTTTTAAAGCATTTAATTAGTTGTTTGCTGCATCATTAGACTTCACATCAAAGGACCACCTACAGAAATTAAATATGAGCTTCATTTTTTCTGATGCATTAGTAAAAGTGGTGTCACTACAAAGCATGATCTCTTTGCAATGATTACATGTCCTCCAAAAGATAGCTTGAAGTCTCAAAACCTTTGCCAGATACCTCCAGGAGATAAAAGACAAATTTTAAAAATAGGCACAAAGCTAATTAAGAGTTGAGTGCTGTGGGAGTAAAAGGTCAGTTCTGTCTTCCAAAGTTTAATAGCAGTACACACATGGCTGGTTATTGTGTCTGTAGATCATATGGGTAACTTCAGTCAGTCTGAAGATTAAAATAGGGGTCCAGTATGGCCAGGTGCCAAGTTTTTGTCAGTGCAGAATGTGTCCTGCACATGATCCCTGTGTCTGTGAGTGAGCAATGAGCAGAAGTGTCCCAGGCCTGGGTGCCACAGCAGCACATGAGGGCTGCTGCTTAGCGAGCTTTGCAACTGCTTGGGTGGGAAAAGAGAGGGCCCAAAAGGGGTCACTGGTGAGAACCAGCCACATTTTTGGAGACCAGTACTAAAGTGAGTGAGAGTATTCACTGTGGGCATAAAATAGCACATAAAAGGCGCAAAGATAAAATGCAGTAGAAGGTGCAAAACAACACATATGGTTGTTAAGCCTTGGTACCTTTAAAGATGACTGCGAACTCAGTTTTGAAGACAAGGGAGCTTTTTGCAGCTCTGTTTTTCACATGGATTTTACATAAGACATGTCTAAGCTTTATGTTAGTAATATTTAGCACAGAGAATATTCAATGTTTGCCTGTATTTTGTATTTTTAATCAGCAAATTGTATTTTCAGAAAGCAATCTTTTATACAGGATTCTGTGTTACAAGATACAGGATTAACATTGACCACATTTTAAGGCAAATTTGTTTAAGTCCTCATGTTTTTATTTTCTTCTTGTTCAGGTTGCCTACTGAATTACAGAATAGGTCGAAAATAAAAGATACCAGGAAAATAGTCCTCTCCAAAGCTTTATTTCTCTTTTTTTGCAAAGGTATTGAAAGGATTCTGCAAAGGCCCTGTCAAGTTCCCAATATATTGCACATAAGTCAATTAATAATTCTTCGTGCCCCCTCTGTTGCTTCTTCATGAACTCTCTGGTGCTCCTCAGGCAGTGGGAAAGGTGACAGTAAGTTCAGTTTAATAAAAGTCTACAGCTCTTCTCTTTGCTTCACACTAAGGAAATTGAAAAACATCTATCTTTCAGACATGTGTCCTGGTTCCATTTCCTGTTGTCATAGGATCTGCAATGAGCATTTTCTATGTGAGTAATTCTCTCTTTCTGTATACTTTTGTTTTTAACATTACTGCTGTTAATATTAATTGTATTATCTCATTGCTGTTTCCAGTAAATTGTTCTTATCTCAACTCATGACCTTCACCTTTTATGTCCCCAACTCTCCTCTCTGGCCACATGTGGTGGGGTGGGAATTGAAGAGGGGGAAGGAGGAGGGAGAGAGTAGAAGTTTGGTTTGGAAAATTTCAGTAGGAGAACTGAATTGGGAAGTACCATTCCTAAATTATGACACTTTGCAAAGAAAAGCATTATTTTTAAAGGTATTTAAACTGTATTTAAAAATTCCAAGGAAAGTCACATTTTTTAGAATGCCTATGGAACAGTAACTGTATAGGATTAACAACACACCAGTCAGACATGAACTGTTAAACTGAGTTTTATATTTCCTCTTAACCTTGACTGGGTTCCTTTGTAATTCATCAGTGATTAAATTTATTTCGTATTTGCATAAAATTAGTAGAAGATCCAACACTGTTTCTACTTTGCCTTTCTTTGTAATTTTTGAAATACAAAATATTTTTAATCTTGGTTATTTGTAAATGATTTAAAAAAAAATTAGCATGACCTGGCAAGTTGACTGTGAAAAGTCAAGTGTTCAATAAAGTGTTTAACTAATCCAAGAGAAACTAGTCAGGCTGCAATAAAGATTTCAAATGCCCGCAGAAAAGGGGAGAAAAACTCTGAGATACTTACAATCAAAACAATTGAGTTTTTTTGAAAGTTCACTGAAAATTATTGGTCCTTCATGTACCATATACACTAATGCTTTTCCTCTCTTGCCCTCATGTATGTCTCTGCAATCCCCATGAAATCCATGCACTGCGACACTTGTCCTTGCATCACTAATCATGTCATCAGCAACACTGGGACAATAGTCAGCAATTTCCCTCAAAGTCTGGATGGTTACATTGAATTCATTAAGGCGAGATTTTGGGCAACTTAGACATTTCCTCTCTCCCTCAAATGCATTTCAACAATGTAAACAGCAGGTGTAGCGTTGACTGTGAATATGCACTTCAGGGATGTCCAGCAGTAATTATAGGCATTATAGGCAGTCAACTTTATAATTTGCCTCTGGATAATTTAATTTCATCTTCCCAACTATGTTCTTTGCCATATCCTTTTTCTTTCCATCTTTTATCAATGTTACAGATTGCACGCTGCAGGGCTCTTACCTGGGGGTGGCTAAATCCCATGGTGCTTGTGCTGCTCTTTCATGGTTCACATAGTGCTTGTGCTGCTCCTTCAGTAGATAACTCTGTGAAAACCAGTTGTTCACTCATCAAATCACATCTGTCTGCAACCCCTACTTCTTCTTTGGGGGATTGTTAAATGCCTTGGTGATGGTAACCTTTAAGGGCTGGGCACACCTGAGCATTAAGGAGATCTTCTGTGGTGCCAGCTGAATAGCCTGTGCAGCTCAATGCATTCTTAAACTCATCAAAACACCTGAAAATGGCCTGCTGTTTTAAAGCAGGAATCTGTTGCTTGAGCTCTGGCCTTTCAGTTGTATGGGCACTAGCACAGTGTTTGAAAACAGAAATGTACATTAAATATGTAACTATGGACCACATGAGTAGTATCAGGGACTTGAATTCTGAGCTGAAACTCATCCTAATTATTATCTGATCACATCGAAGACATGTAAACACAGACTGTCATTTCTCCTTGACCATATGTTCAAGTGTTTGCATGTAGCATCCTGCCCTGCTTTCATATGCCCATCTCAATATCTCTGAGTTTGTGTTGGTGCTCATATTTGTGGTGGAATTCTCAAATCCTCCACCCCTTTTCCATCTCCAGCTATTCTTTCCCTGTTGTCTACAGTCCCTGTAAACTGTCTGTGGACATACCATCCACAGCATCTCCAAAGCAGGTTCTTGGTGGTACAAAGGTGAGTTTGGCAATTTCAGCACGGCTGTATCATCTGACCTGCTCTCCAAGCAGAATTACCACTACTGTTCAATCACACTCCATGCTGTTCAGCAAGGGTCTCTATTGCATGCATTATGTAAGAACATTTCCCAGCTGAGTGCTTTCCAGTGAATTCAGATATATTGTATAATCATAGCTAAATAATTCTAAATGTCTACTTTTTGGGGGGATATTTCATAATGAGTAAAAAAATGTACTTGATGAAACATGAGAAACATGTACAATGGTAATTTAAAACAAAACAGAGGCCTTCTTCTGTGTGATTTATCACCCAAGACTTTTGTCTAGACTTTTTTACAGTGGAAACTTAAAACATTTATGATTTGAACCAGTAAAATTCTTGGTTTAGTACATTAATGATTTCCAGGCAAATTAAATATTAAAAGCAAACTCTGTGAAGTATAGCTTAAAATGTCTGAAGCTAAGATTTAAAAAGAGAGATCTTATCTGTGCGGTGTCTGTGTGGGGGTATGTGTGTGTGCATGTGCAAGCCTGCCAGTGCAAATGATTCAGGCTCATTTAGGAATGTGCAAAATATTAAGAACAAAGCAAGGGCTGAGGAAAGATTTGTCAGTAATGATAAAATCAGAGGGACATGTCTTCCTTTATATTTCGTGAAAGGAAATAATTAAAAATGGCAAGAACTGACCTCCAGCTTTCAGTCCAAACCTAAAGAATTAGACCTAAAATATCAGCACAAGGAAATGAAATTATAAAGAACTACAGCAGATGTTACAGAGCCTTTTGCAGAGTGCTGAATACTCCCCAGGCAGAGAAAAAGTTACATCAGAAGAAAATGAGATGAGATGGAGAGAAAGTAAGTCGTGTCTTGCAAAGTGGGTCCCTGTAGGCTGCTGTGCAAATGTAAGGCAGTAGATAAAAAACATGGAAATTTTAATCTCTCCTCTTTCTTGGAATCATTTATTTGTTTACTGAAATGAATTTTTGGCTCTTATTTCTTGTGAAATTTTAGTAGCAGAACTGCCTTTTAATTCTTTTCAGACAAAGCCTTGAAAGGCCTTCAAGCAGAACTTCTTGCCTCAAAGCAATGTACAGCAGTTCTCAAAAGAGGTGTGTTGCCAGCTGCTGTCTTACATCAAAATGGTAGCATAATAAATATTCATTGGTAGACTGTTGCAGATCTGAGAATAAATTGAGAATAAATTCTATTCGTGTTTAAAATGCCAAATTCTTTGTGTTAGTAAAAAAAATTGTTTCCTTTAGATTTATCTTTCTGTTTGCCCTTTGGTTCGTAGCACAATGATGTTGAAGTAGAACAGGTCTAACCTAGGGGTGAAAAGACTGGCATTGCTCTGTGTTACTTTACTGCATATCCCTGAGTAAGTCATCTAGGCCTTGATTCTAGAAAATACTTGCCAACAGTCTGAGCCAGAGCTGATATTTTAGAAAAGCAGTAATGCAGAGAGAGGATCTTCACTCTTATGCAGGCAAGCCTCAGAATGTCATCCTCAAATGATAGCTAGATTTAAGAAGATTTTTTAACAGGAAAAAACCCCAGTAAGTGCACTATGGCAGCGCACAGGCAAGGGAGATTTCTTCCTCTTTGATTGCAGTAATGTTATGTGTCCATTTCTTGGTCTTGGCCTTTGTAGGAGCCCATGTAGCAGCAAGCAGCTGAGAATTGGCAGGAAGGACTCCTTTGGACAATTCACTGAGGCCAGGAAATCCATGACAGTGTTTTGGCGAGCAGTTTGAAATGGTATACATAGTAAGCTGTAAAAGAAAAATGTTAGCTCCAGCAGGATTAAAATAAACTGAGTTTGAGAAGATCGGTGTTCTTAACCTCCTCAGTATTTGTTTCAAGAGCTGGAGACTTATAGAACTGTATGATTTGGATTACATATATAGTTCCCTCTCCTTAACATTGCTGCATGTCCATCTGTGTTATTCCTGATCTTCAGCACTGTGCTCTGCAGCAGTAGGAGTGCAGGACATGGTGCAGACTCTGCTGGTATTTATCCTGAAAATCAGTCAGGGATCTTGTGAATCATAGTATCAGTTAATTCCTTCCTAAGACGGATGTACTCCCTCAAGCCTAGAAAAATACACCCTTTCTATAAGCTACTTCAAACTGAAATGAAATGTCTTTCAGGTGTGATTGTGCCTGTTTTAAAGTCTGGACCCATGTGGAAGACAGATTCAACGGGAGCAGAGGAAGAACATGAGATGCAGCCCAATGAGAAATCTGCCATGTGGTGTGGGATCTCCTGTTTTTTCTGCAGTACACACATGTGTTACAGTTTCTTGTCGTCAACCTCTCAGAATGGCTGGCAGCAGGGAAAAACACAAATAACATGGTTCTAGTTTTGTTTTTCCTTGCACTGCCCCTGTTCAGAGACGGTGCCTGAGTGGTCAATGAAGAAATGTTCTGAGTCCTGGGGCTGTCTCTGTTCTTTCCTCACTCAGTTTGATGTCTCAGCTGCAAGTCTATTTCAAAGAATCACAGAATATCCTGAGTTGGAATCACAACAACCATCAAGTCCAACTTTTGAGTTTCTTTATGCTAGCAATCTCAGAATGCTTCATGTACTTCTCTATTTACTGATGGATTTCAAGGAAGTTGGGGTGAGAGGGTTCAGTTGGGGTTCCAAGGGTGTTTGAAGTCTGTCCCTACTGTTGCTATAGATATTGTGCTGTAGCCCAGAGATAATGCTGGCAAGGCAAGGCACAGGAGGGCAAGGAAAGGCAAGCTCTTATTCTCTGCTTTACCTCAATGCCCACTGCTGCTTTTATTTGTTCTTTTATAAAATTGAGGTTTTTATCCACACCAAAATGAACTTTCTGCCTGAACCTTGCTATGATCCATGTCATATCATACTTCCTGACACTAGGAAGGCCTGGAAATGAAAAGTCTCTTATTGCCTTTGCCTCTGTACACAGCTCTGTTTCATGGTCTTCCTTTACACTTCATCACCTGCAGTTTCAATATTTCAAGGAATATAATAAATGCCCCTGGTCAAAAATGTAAAGGTCTTCTTCTTACTCTTTTCTGACTTATATTTTCTCCATGTCTCCTCTATTGTTCAAACAGAGACGTCAGGAAGATGTTCAGGAATGATTCTGCTGTTTCCTAGCTGTCTGAGCCAACACAATAGAGCCAAGTCCTGTGAAGCATTCAGCATCATGATTGTTTGAGGATGTGTGTAGGAAACCTGTGTAAGGAGGCTGCCTTATGGATGGATACCTTTATAAATACATACATGGCAAGTCCTTCAAGAAAGACTCTGCCCTCCACCATCTCATTTGGTTTCAGAAAGAAAATATAAGAATGAAAACCAAGTTGTTAGCTGACCATTTCCCTTCTTTTTGGGAAAACTCAAATGTTTAATTGTATGAAATGTACACTGGAGTTTTCCAGATTGCTTTGTGTATTGCTGTGAGACAGAGATGGTGACTCAGATGTTTTCTCTTTTTTTTTTCCATGCTCTTCTGAAGCATTAGAAAATAGGGTTAAAAAATTCCTATTACTTTTAAAAACATATTTGTGTAAATACACAAAGTTTTAAAATCTTGAAAGTGGAAGAGCAAACAGTAAAAGAAATGTAAAGCAGAACATGAATGTATTGTGTATAATGGAATAATTATGGAACATAACCCCATAATCCTACACTAGAAATCAAAATGAGGTAAGAAGTGATTTGTTGTCTGGTGGTTTTGTGGACCTGTTCAGCATTTATGTCAGAAGAGAATTCAACTGATGAAGTGCAACGTAAGCATTAGGCATTACTTATTAGCTGGAATTTTTCAAAACCTATTTGTAAAACGTAATCTGCATGTTAAGGAGGTTAGTTTAAAGCTAGAAATATTCAAGTATGGAAAAAGTACCATTTTTAGTACCATTATAAGTACCTATTTTTACTTACAATCATTTTTCTTAGAATTGCTATTTGAACATTGCTTAGAGATCTGTAATGCTAAACTAAAAGTTCAAATGTTTAACTAGTGATGTCATAATGAGTTTTCCATGAAAAGTTGAGTATATCAGAGTATATGTAGGTTTTCAAACTCCTGAGTTAATGTAGTCAGATCTTTTTTAAAGAAAGAGTCATGTCATCCACTCTTTTCTTTACAGAAAACAAATACCTATGCTTAATATAGGCAACATTACTACTTCATTGAGATAAGGCACAGAAATACAATGTTACATGAGAATCACCAAGAATGCACTGGGAAAAGATGTCAGAATGCCACATTAGCAAAGAAGGATGGTGGAATTGTTGCTTGTAGTTCTCCGTATATTCTTTCGCATACCATCCTGCTCAGATAATCCTAACTCCATTGTTTACAGTGCTAGTAGTTGTAATATCTGTGCTGTGTCACAGTTTCTGCATATTCATAGGCCTGGAAATCCTTTTCAATCAGTGGAGGGACTGAGATGACATAAGAAGTGTTTTCCTACTGCTCGGGGGTGCATAGCCATTATTTACAGTTTCTCTGGTGTGGTATGGCTTCTTTTTAAAAACATGAAGAATTTACTCAAAGGAACTGCAGAAATAAAGAGCACATGTAAATCTCAGCCCAAGATGTGTTAGTTACTATTGAGGGATTCAAAGTAAAGTGGATTAGCAAGCACTTAGTTGTAAACGTGTGCCCAGGGCCTGAAAATTTTCAAATTTAAGGATGTATTTAGGGATTTTTACCTACATTAACAACAAATAAAGAAGAAGAAGATGGTTTTCAGCAATACCCAGAATGTCTTAGATGTGATTGTTCAAAGGTCTGCATTATCCTTGAAAACCATTATTTTGAATGCCTTCCCATTTTATCAGCACAGATTTACTCCCTGTCAGAAGGCAACCTGAACATCTGGGATTGACAACAGGCAAGATTTGGATGAAGAGCTTCCTTTGCTCCTATGGGAAATATGGTGGCTCAGGGCATGTCTTCCCATCACAGGGAGAAAATATGATGTTTTTAATGTTATTATTCCTCTGATGTGGTGAACTACTTCAGTCAGTGGAATTCAGAGGTCCTAGCCGTGGTTGAGAGGTGGTTTTGATGATAAAGCTGGTGCTGTCTACTGTGAAAGTACTTCAAACAGGAACATTCTTTTAAGCTCAGTCAGTCCTTGGGCCTGATCCAAGTTTAAAGAGGAGATGGAGAAGTTTTTCCATGGCTGCACCAGGAGCAAGATCAATACTCTTCTCTCTGCAGACTTTTCAATTTTTTGTGTTTCCTTCAAGCTTTTTTCCCCTGCCACACTGTTCTTTTATTCTAAGTTGCATATAAAAGTAAATTTTGGGACACTTCAGTGAAAAAATCTTAGAGTCACACAAAGAAAATCTGGCTGTAATGTTCATTTATCCCTATAGATGAAAAGGGTCATTTATAATCAGAAAGCAATTTGCATGTATGAGGAAATTCAGGAGCTGAAGGTTATGCTGGTAGAAGGATTACTTTCCATTCAAGTCTACTGCACTATTTTTTAAATCAATTGCTCTAGCCTTTAATCAATCATTTTTGATTTAATTGACACTGACTGCAATCCTTTTGCTTTTTGCTCTGCTGCAGTTGTAGGTAGCACAAATCTGATTGTACTTAGAGTGTGCCCATTCATTTTTTTTCCAGGAGTGCAAAGCCTTAGCCAAAGCCCTTAAGTTTACTTTAAATTCTCTCATTGAATATTATATTGGAGTTAAAAACACAGGGACATTAATTTCATGGGCAGCAGATAATTTGTTTAATTAAAAAAAAAAACCCTACCATTTGTGCTGCTGCATCTGCTAGCTATGGCTTTGAGTATATCTAATATTTAAATTAGTTGCAAAAATGAGACTAATTAATTTTAAGTACTAATCTATTACTAAAACCTCACAATTCTCAGGAGAAAATGTACAATTCTGCTTCTTATGTTGTTTAAGAAAGTAGGCAAAATGCTGCATTGTAATTGTTTTGATTTAAAAATATTGTAATTTATTTTTTCCTGACTTTGAAAATGACTGAAGCAGCATTTGACTGTACCATGAGAGAGTGCTGTGCATCTTTATCAGTTTCTTAACATTAATGCCCTTCTGACAAATATCTAAGTGTCTTGCATAGCATATTGAAATTCTGCTCTTCTGAGTTATACTTGAACTTATTGTCCAGCATCTATGGCTTTCAAAGCTGTTAAGGCTCAAAATTGATGATAGTAATGCTGAACTCTTGTACTTTTCATAAAATGTGTCTCTTCAGTTCATTGATAAAGAACATGAAACACAGAGAGGCGAAATAATTTATCTACCCCGTATCACCTGAGAAGTCACTCGTAGAATCTAAAAGAAAAGAGGTCTAAGTCACTTTTTCTAACCACCATACTTCACTTGACTCCTTGCCTCTGTAGCCATCCATCACTGTGTCAAATTTGTATCAGTATGGTAAGGAATATTTGAAAACACAGAAAATGCATTCAAAATAAATGTTGGAAACAAGTTCTGTGGCTTTCCCACACTGTTTTTCCTACATTTCATTTTTGTTAATGAAATCAAAGGTTATTTACATCAAGAAAATGCTGTTCCTCTGGATTTTTTTCCACCTCTTGTGCAAGATACTTTCTCTGCTTTCGATGTCAAACTTTTTCATGGGAGCAAATTTAGAAGTTCTGACCTTTGTTGTCTGATAGGTTAAAATGGCAGTTCATATCCTCCAGTATTGTACCCATGCAGAATTTTATTCTGAGCGTGTTTACTTTCTATCAAGTTTAAATGAGGATAAACTTCATCTTGATTTTGCATTTTACAGCAGAAGTTATCAGTGGTTGTGCCTCCTTTCAAGCTTTTCTTTTCTTTCCTCTCCTAACTGGACACATTCTTTCCTCTGAGAAACTTGATCTCAGCATTCTCTCTTTGCCAGAACCTTTGTGCTCCCTGCTGGGATAGGTGTCACAGAGAGCTATACCAGCTAGGTTCATGGTGGGGGACTTGGGTTCCGCATAGTAACATGAAAAAAAGGAGAAGCTTTTAGGTATGAATGAAGAAGATTCATTAATTTGTTTTGTAATGTATCAACTGAGCTCAAACGAAGGGCTTATTTTCTTGTAGTGTATAAAAAGAGCAAAATATGGTTTCATTTCTACATGACGCATCATTTTTGCAATGGAATTTTACATTGTCAAGTACTTGTAGGGTTAAAAATCCTTTTTCTTTCCACATTGAGAGATTTTGCTATTTGAAACCAAATCACAGACTGCTCTAGTAGTTCCATTTTTAATTTATGTGTTTGTATTTATTGATATATTTACTGTTTGCTGTACTCCTAAGGTGGAGAATGCTCAGAGTATCACAGGAGAAATGCAGGACACGAGACGAATCTAACTTCATGGTATTATTTTTCCTTTTTTTAAAGACTTCTTTCCCAAAACACACTGCCTTGTGTTCAGCAGAGGTTTCATTGTGTTTTGGCAAAATCTCACTTTTTCAATTATCCCACAGTCTGTGGCAAAGCTTTTTTTAAAAGATGTCTTTTCAGTGTGTCCATAAATAACACAAAGAAAGATAGTTAATATTGACTTTTTCTACCTCCTTATCCTTTCATTCTGGAGAAGATTCTGTGATTTTGAAGTTTTTACCACTGAAACAATGTAAGCAAGGTGCAGCCATCAATTTTCTGAGAAGTGTCTTTAGCTGGATGTAAGCTCTTCTGCTGTTTTCTCATATCCTTTCTCTTATTTTGTTTCAATGAAAGGAGAAATTGAGACAAAAAGAAAGAAAGAAAAAAAGTAGAAAAAGGGAAAAAAAAACCACAAAAGAAAGAAGGGCTTTACCAGCTAGAGAGTAATCATGTGCATAAGAATCACTGCTGTACAAAATGTAGGTAAGTGGAGCTGTGGAGCAAGCAGATGGTGGGATAATAGAGAAAAAATAATGTGGAAAAATTTTCTTCTCCTGATCTATACGTCTCCTCTTCTTGCCATTTGTTTCTCTCAAAGGTTGTTGACGTAAGTCCTGAGAATCTGCGGAACTGTTTGTAGCTCTTGCTTTAAAGTTATGAAAAAGTATCTCAGTTAAGATGGGTGAACAGTAATATTAAAGCACATAAGGTAATCAGTATCCTGAGCAGAATGAACTTAAAAAAAGTTTCTGCAAACTACTGATGAGTTCCTTAAAATGCTGAAATTGTGAGAGATAGAATAGTGTATATCCCTCTGTATATTGTACATCTAGAATCAAGCAAGGTTGGCTTCATGTGCTATTTTTCACAAAGAGTTGCTGAATTTTGCATGCAATCTTTCATTATAAAACATTCAAACATTTTTTTCCTACCAGTGGTATCAGTAACAACTGAATGAAGTGTTTCTTCCACTGCACTTTGTTTATTCCTGGCTTAAGAGGTCTGTTCTTATGGGGATTGCACTTAATTTTCACGGTTTTGGCTCTTGTAGCTTGCTTTGGACAAAGCCTTCTAGGCTCTGCTTAGGTAATACACTAACACAGATATATCATATCCCAAAGTATGTCAGTATGTCAAAACAGAGACGCTCACAGGAGTAAGTTAGGCATGTACCTCAGTAAATTACCAAGTGGGAATTATGGCATCAGTGAAGGTAAATGAGGCTGCAGGGAAGATCAGGTCTCTACTGGCAGTGTTTTGTGCTGATTGTATTTTCTGTTGTTTGAGGACAAAGTTAAGTTCTAAAAAAATTAAGAGAATAATTGAAAGGGGAAGACAAATCCCTAGAACAGATTGACAAATAGGGTTTTTTTCCCTATTTTATTTTCCCCAGATCTTTGTTAACTACTGTAGAAGAATAAAAAGAGGGGAACATTCAAATGTTTGAACCCTCTCTGGTAATAACAATGTTAAACATCACAAGCCCATTTTATGTCTGTCCAGTCAGAGGGCAGGTAAATGTATTTTAGAATTTCATACCCTGCTTTGCTGCTCCATTTAGTTTATGTTCTAGTTCCTGTGCAACCTAACAGTCTATTATAAGTTGTTTTATTAATTGGTGACTTTTGTTGTATAGCTTGAAATGATATATAGTAGTGGAAAAAGAAATGCATTAAACATGCAGTGTTAAGTTATCACACCCTTTTTTCTTACTTCTTTTTTTCTTTCACAGTATATTGCCAACTTTTGCTTCTACTATTCAAAATGAAACAGAAATATTGGTGAAGAGGACATTATCAGGTTCTAACAGCAGATAGTGAGGGTTTAAATTCTTATATCCAATCCAAATCCTGATGTGACCTTTTCATTCCAGAATGAAATGTTAGGGGCTATGACACTTAATGCTTCCCTGCCACTGGCCTTTTGGCAAGCACCTTGGTGTTTGGAGAACTCCCTCTTGCCCCACTCAGATTTTTCACAGTTTTCTCACCCTTCTATGATTATTTCCCTAAGTCTTTGAATTAAACAAGCATTTCTCAGGAAAATAGCTACTGAAAAATTTATTTGACTAGTTTTTTTAAAGCACTGCCTCCTATGAGGGCCTGCTGCTGTGCTCTCATAGCAAACCCACTTGTTGCCCTTGCAGGTCCTTGGAGTGGTCCCAGGGCAAGCCAGTGCCATGAAAGAGCCACAGGGATCCTTGAAAGCAGGCACTAGGATGAAGTATTTTCTGGATGAAGTGTTTTCTGGATGTTTTCTTAATTCACTGGACAGAGCCTAAAGGAGTAGATTGGGGTGGCTTCTCCCTGGCCTCATGTGGTAGCTGTCTATAGTTTTTCTGAATAACCATCAGCCCTGGACAATATCAGCCAGCTCCGCACAGCTTCCCCAAAGGGCTGAACTTTGCTGTCTGGAGTTGCTGTGATGGAGGAAAGAGAAGCAGTGTGTGAGGCTTCTGTGCATTTCCTTCTTCACCATCAAATACCATAGCTGAGTGTCTCTATAGTTACGGTTTCAACTCAGTAGGTTTAAATACATAAGGGATAACAGATTCTTCATCAAATTAAAAGTCCAGCAATTGGAAAGACTCATTTGAAGGTGCTGCTGCTGCTTTTTGGGTCTGCATAGTCGCCCTGCAACTATCCAGAATGAGAAAAAAGTTGGACTTTTTCTCATTAATGTAGCTCTTAGAAAAATCCACCTTATCTCCAGACCAACAGAATTACAGAAAATTATACTGTAAATGTAATTTTTTTCCATAGGAATAAGTTATGATGATTTTAGACAAATATCCACTCCAAGCTGGTATGCTTCATCACTAAAAAAAACAAAAGAGCAAGGCGACATCAGGGTAGGGATACACACATTTAATATGATTTCATTAGATGGGTGATCTTTAACTAGAGTAGAAAACTCAGTGAGTCAGCATAGACATTTTCTCATCTCATTCAAAGAGCTGCTGCTTGATTTTAGTTTATTTCAATTGATTGAATGAAGCTTAAAATTGTATCAAAAAGGGGATGAAATGATAAAAAACTGTGAATTCTAGCAGATATAGCTACTTTGTTGTAAATCTCTATGTGGCCCTCGACTTGCTTCTTGGTCAAAGTGTAGGAAAAAAATAGTGAATGTCAGTAGCAAACAGCCAGGATTAATTTTTTTTGTTGTTGTTTGTTTGTTTGTTCTTATGCAACATATTACTTTGTTCTTGCTCATATTCAATCTGGATTAAGCCTTCTCTATTTAGAACCTTAAAAAAGCATTATTTTTTATTTTATTCTTATGTCTTAAGATAAATTGCAATAAGTTCAAACAGCATGTTAAAAGTTATTTTAGTTCTTCACAGGTTCAGAAATCTTCTAAAAATATCCTTGACTTTGTCTGGAGGGCTATAGAATTTGATGTTGCTGTTGAACTTTTGCATCTCAGAACTGAATATTTTTTGTTCTTCAAAGTAAAGCTCTACAGACCTGAACTCTGCAGTTAAATGCTGCTGATTCATTGTGCTTACATATTTTTACATAAATAAGAGTGACTGGAGTCATCAAAGCTGTTATTGCTATATTGTTGTATACTGTGTACAGATTGTAATGTTATTTTGTATTTGAGGTTAAACTTTGGGGTTTTATCTTCTAACTATCAAATCCTATTCTTGAATTTAATCAACAAATTTTATGTGCATTCAAAAGCAATTATAAATTAATTTTCTCCACAGCTTTCATGTTCTCAAAGCAAACACTTTGCCAATTTTCTGCATTCAGTTATTGAATTCAATTTTTGTTACCAGATGCTCTGCCATGCCCCTTGAAGTCTGGATGCAAAGTAAATAGAAAATTCTTAAATATCTCCACCCCCACAATCCATGTTTTACAAATAAAAACTTCTTTCTGTCAGCCATATCTGGTTTGTATTTCAGACCACTGCTGTTGAGCAAGGAAAATACTGCTAAAAAAATTGGAGCATAATTAAATTTGAAATGGAGAATACACACATAATCAAGAAATAGTTCAGAAAGCAAAGTAATGTTCTGAGTTATGCATGAGTCTATGCATTATTTCTACAGGACTTGCTGTCCATAACTAAGCACTGGATATAACACAAAAGAAGTTGAATAACTGTGGAGGATAATTTAGATTATTTAAATTCAGAGACTTCTTTGTGTTCTTTACTGCTCAAAAATAAATGCCATATCTTGTCTAGAAGCCTCTTCTGCCTGTTATTTAAACCTGTCAATTTGTCTGGTCTGCTCTGGTGTTTTGTTTTCCCTTGACCAAGGGAGGACATGCTGTAGCTGCACTGATGTTACTCCTTGTGTGACAGCTAACTTTTACTGACAGAGCTTATGCTGCAACTGAATTCTCAAATAGACATTGCTGATATAATTTTATAATATCCTATGGTTCATTAAATACTTCTATTTTGTCATTATGCCTAGTGGGGTAAGTAGGATATCTTCCGTGACAGAAGTGTCCTGAAACACAGTGCCCGGATATTCTGCTGGAGATTTTAGAGTTTGCTGAACCACTTCTGATGAAGTATTTTTTTAGCTGTGGCTGACAAAGAAATGGATATATTTAATATATTTAATATATTAATATAATTAATAATATATATTTAATATATTAACCCATTCTGCAGACAAACCTCTTCCTAATGGAATTATAAAGTCACTACAGAGTGCTTATGCAATTTCTTAAAAAACACAGCATATCTCCAAATTCAGAGTAGGAGTGGTGGCAGTAGGAACATACTTTTTTCTTTAAAAGTCTTTCAATAAACTTTTTTGGATATATGTTAACTGTTAAGGGACTTCAGCCCCTGTGCAGGCCACTGTGTGGGTGAAAGCAAGGAGGTGAAACTGCACATTTTTATATTATTATGTATATTATGTATATATTGTATATACATATTATTACATAAATTATGTATATATTATGTATTATTATGTATATTTTGTATCAATAATACATTATGCATGTATTATTGAAACACATCTCATCTGAGACTATGCTGACAAGAGATGGATGTGACAATACCAAAAGATTTCAAGAATTCATTTGGTTTTTGCTGGTATTTTGTGCCAAATTTTAAAGTAAAATTAATCTTTCACTTTAGTCTTTAAATCAAAACAACGGAGTTTTTCTAAAAAAAAAAGTCCCAGGCTACATTAAAAAACCCCTTTCAGTGTCTTCCAGATGATGCTTGCTTTGGTTTGCTATGCTTTCCTCAAATTTTTAATTGACAGAAAAAGAAAAAAAACTAAAAAAAACATTAGGTACATGCTTTTTTGTTGCAAATGTATTTTTTCTGTACATGCTGTAATGGAGGGATGTTTCAGTTGAGATTACCCTGCCTGTCAAGTGCAGGGATTTCAGCAGTTAAGGATTCTTCAGTGCATTACCACTCAGCCCTTATAAGCAAAGTTATCTCCAGGTTTCTTGGGGGCAGGAGATGGTTATGTGAATTAGAAACAGAAAGCCAATACATTTCTGTGTGTACAGTGGGACCTGTGATTTCTGCCATCACCAAGACCTTTAGTGAGTAAATTTCCTTGTAATTCCCTACCAGTTTATCTGTAATTCATGTGCATTGGTCTGACGTCTTCCAGTCTATACCAGTTTATGCTTCCTAGTGTCCTTTCAAGCGTTAAATACTACTTTCTGCACATCAGCAGTTGCTCAGTAGGTTTATCTTTAGCTTAAACCACAGACACATATGCAAAGTAAACTCAACTGCACTGCAGAAAATAGTTTAAAAGACATCTGGGTTTAGGAGTAAGATTTCCCAATTGTTTTAATACCAAACTTGCAGTCTGGTCTCACTAGCTGCCATATCAATGAGGCACAGCATCATAATAGCACAGGGACTGCACTACAGCAGTGAGCCTGTAGATTAGTGGAAGATAAATATTCCAAAAACCTGAGTACAGTGGCAATTGGTTCTGCTTCCAAAACTGCCTTTGCTGCTCTTGGCTCTGGTTAGGCAGGAACATTCTTTCCTGACTAATTCCTATCACCTCCGTTCAGTTCAGCTTCATAAGAAAAGCAAGGAGACACAACATGGCAAGGAGATGGCTGAGGCTGCGGGCTGTGTAAGGCGGGTGGCCTCCTGACATCCTTGCACCTGGTCCTGAGGCATGAGCTGGTCTTTATGGTCCTTCACACAGCATTGTCTTTGGCTTTGTCTCTTCAGAACACATGCCCAGATGTTACAGACCAAGCCCAAACCAAAAAAGTAAAGTATTAAATCAAAGCTGATTCAACTTCACTAAGAATTTTTCCAGTCTCTCTAGTTTTTTTTTTCTTTCTTTCTTATATATATATTTTTTTTCTTTTTCCTCATTGAATTTAAGGCGTTTTGAGTTAAGGCCATAAGGCCTTTGATTGATGGATACCAGAATTATGATACTACATTGTGCATCAACTATTGCTTAATCATGCCAGACCTTGCAAGCTATCTAAACTTGGAGCTCAAATTTAGCTCCCCAGTAACAGCAGTAGTGCTCCTTAATTTTATTGTCCCCTGTTAATGTGCTGTTCAGAGCTTGTTCATGGCATTTCCATAACCAGATACATGGCAAATATACATCGCTGAAGTGTGTTGTGTCTTGTCAGAATGGGAAAAATAGGCTGTTCAGTATAGAGTCATAGCTGTTTTGGCTGTTTGGGGTGTGAGGGTGGCTGTCCTTGGCCTATGACCAGATTGAAGTCACACTGAAGCTAAAATGCGCAAGTGCTTTTGATGTAGTTTCTAAGCCCATTTTTTGTTCTGTGTTGTTCTGTTGACCCAGGATCCATCATCCCCGTCTGTATCTTTTTTGTGTGTCTTGTTGTCACCCAATGTGGTGCACTTTGTTTATTTTTTGTCTTGGTACAAATTAAAATGACACTCTCGCTGTCTCCAAGCTGACCTACATGATTATTTGCTTCAGATCTCAGCAAATATTGCTCTGTCTAAAAAAAAACAAAAACCTTATCTCTGTGATTTGCTGTGTAGGTGAAAAGATAAGGGCTATTATTAATTTTACACTGTCCTACCTAATCACTTGCATTGAATACAGCCAAGTGCTTTCTGTGTCGTTGGTAGCTTTTATAGTCAAGAGTCAGCCAACAAGGCTGACAGGGTTGGGTTACTTGTTTAGAGAGTGCTGCTTTAGCACTGCACTGTGCTTTGTTTGTGTCAATGTGAATGAACTTGCCCCGAAGTAATTCTGGGCAATAGAGTCATTTTATGTAACTTACACAGGTATGTGGGGAGATGTAGCATCCTCCAAAGTGACATCCATGCAGCCCCATTGCTTTGAATATATTTGTACTCCCGTGACTAGGGCTTCTGTGGTAACCTTTTGTGATTTTATTTTCTATCCCTGATGTAACAAGAGTTCAATATTTTCTTTTGTTTTCTGACAGCTCCATAATTAAACTGCTGGTGAGCAGTAATAGTGCCCTGATACTAATGCACTTAGGTGTGAGCCATGGGAAAGCATGAATTTTGAGATGGAGCAAGGAATATTGCAAATTAATCTATATTTCTGAAAGGCAGACTGAGAGCTAAAGGTAACAGCCCTAAAATATGCTTAAAAGACCTACAATACCTAATATATACTTCATCAGTATATAAGTTGCTATATAAGATGTTATGACAAACAGGGGTTTTATCAAGACAGTTTTTATCTCCTTAGAGATAACCTTCTGTTTGCTTTTGAGTATGCCTTTTATTTGCTTTTCAGTAGGTTACTTCAAATCACTTTGAACACTAAAGCTTAAATTTTCTAGCTCAGAATAGTAAAGAAAAGGATTTTCTTGACATTTTAGATTTCATTTAACAGCTATTCCATTGACTTCAGCAAAGGCAAAGCCTTGGTCTTGAATGTAGACCTATTCAGATGGCAAATTTTTCCAAATTAGAACATGATGAGAAAAAAAAGCCTTCCAGTGAATAGCAATGAATAGCTCATAAACTCCTGAAGAATGCTTTAGACTCTATCCTGTTTTCTGTCCAGGATTAGATTTTGGCTGTCTAATCCTCTTCTCGATAAATATCTGCTAATTATATTCCAAACAAGCCAGTGGTCTAATTTGATAGTCAATATCCTGGTAGAGTTTCCATGAGAGCCTTCTGAAGCTCTCTCCCAAATACATTTTGTGCCAACCATCTAACTAAGGTCAGTGTCACATTAATAATGCCCATTTTAATTTCTACAGGGTAGAAACCTGCACAACCTTTAACACACAACAAACCCTCACTGATGTGGTATAGAGTGAACTTGCATCTGACCCAACCTATGTTACAAGAAGATGAGATTATTTGCTTTCATGGATGTAGCATCCAATTCCTAGTAAACTCCTTTGCAGCTTATTAGCCACCGCTGTCGATATACTATGTGCAACCTGAGTGAATAATTCATCCAAACAGTGATATTCTTCCAGTGCCAGAGCCTCATCTGATGGACTGAGCATTGCCCATGGGGTCATGCCAATTTCCAATTTATAGCCATAGGGTTTTTTTTAGGTAAAGTATCCCCTACAAGACAAGACACAAGCAAAACTGGGAAATGACTAAACAGCTTTTTTTTTTTTTCTAGAAAATAACCTTTCTCTAGGAAAAAGCTCAAACCCTCCCAGTGAGAGAGAGATTTTTTTATTTTATCTATCTTTAGCAGCCTGCATCATTATGCCTGGGACTATGTCTAGGCTGTAATCTGTAGCTGTGTCTCCCTAGTCTCAGTTACTTGAAGAACTTAAATTGAGCAGGATATTACGAGACAGATATATGATTGTGGTGGACATGAGAGACATTCAGAGCACAAGTAAGCTTACCTTCTCTCTGGAACAGGTCACTGTGCTGGGACTTCCCTATCCCTCTGTTAAAGCTTCACACCAACACACAGTGCTGGCTCTTTCAGCTGCACTCTCATGTTTCTCATTGATTTAGGGCCCTCTTTTGTCATCTTTGGTATGTTCTTGCTATTAGTGACAACAATTTTCTTATAGTTTTGCTTCCAGCTTTGAAGTTGATGGGGGAGAACTGCAAGGAGGAGGAACATGTCTTCGGGTACAGAAGGCAGAAATGTAAAAGAATGATGAAAAACTAAATAATACTGCAGCCTTTTCTTTTCTGAACTGGGAAGTCAGAAAATCCCAGATATGTTGGGGCTGAATTACCCCACATATTGAAATATGGATATGTGGGTCATTATCTGTACAATTATGCACTTCCTTACAATATAATCCTTGAAGAATTTTTTAAATTTCAGAAATAAAAATTTAATGTACTCCAGGGATTACTACTTCCCATCTCTCTGCCTGCAGGCATGAGAAAGCAAAATTATTCTTTTTCATGAAATAACTGATGCTGTTGTATTTGCCTTCCATGGCTCATTAATACGAACTTGTTTGGTCTCAGTAATTTTCTCTTGACACAGTGCAGCAAAATACACACAGCTTCACTATGGATGAAAAGATTCTCCAGAAAAGTAAAAGAAGGCTGAAATAGGAGGCCAAATTTGACATTATAAAAGCAGGCATGTGTTTGTTCTACCCACACCACTTCATTAAAGACCTGAGTGTACTGTCTGGGAAGGATAGAGAGAATCACATTTTGTAAAATACAGCAGTACATCTTGCATCTTCACCACAGGTGAGTACCCGGTGCTTGATTGGCAATCCAGTTGCTCTCATATAAGTAAGGGGTACTAGACTTTTCCCTGGCCTTCTTATTTATCTGGAAATACTTGAAATAAAGGGGAATGCTACTGCACTTTAATACTATTCTGCTTGTACAGTAGTCTGTAGATTCCTGTCATGTTAAGATCCTTCCAGAGGACATGCTTCTGGCCTACATTCTGGTTGTTTTCATGCCAGAAATAATGTCTGCTAATGAGAGAAGTTCTATGATGCTCTGTGAACTACTATAAAATACTGACTTCCTAATTTACAGATGCTTCAATGTTGTTTTGTATTTGTGCTGATACCACTCAGTATTTAGCTTGATTGCAATGCCTGAATTAATTTATATACATATCTTCTGCAAAATACTATGGGAAACTGAATCAGTGAAGAGCTTGTTGAGACTAATTTTTAAGATACTTAGGAAAAAAATTTATTGGGCGCTAGTTGTGGGCTTGGATGTGACGGGGTAGTCAAGGGAAGCTGTAATAATCAATTACTTATTTTAAATCTATAATATCATCAGTGACATGGTGACTATCTGATTCAAGTGGTGGCCCTTATGAAATCTTTTGACAGTCTCAGCCAATTCACATGAATTTACATAAGGAAACCAAGACAAAATTACCAGATGTGAATGGCTCTCATTTTTGGCAGACTTTGCAGATGAATCTGTACTACAAAGTCTGACTCACTTTTCTAGGTCTTGGAGAGACCTAGCAGCTGAAGGATGAGACAAACTGGTAAAATGAGGAGTTCAAATTACTGCTTCACAAGCTGTTGGTGGTGTGTGGAATTATGAAAAATTATCTTTTCAGAGTAGACAGTCTTTTTCAGGAATTAGCACTATTTTTAAATTTAGGGGAAAAAATCCCATATTTCTAGGCAGTAATGCTTTATGTAGCTTATCTGTGCTCATCTGTGGGATGTCCTCACCATCAAAAAGAACAATAACCCTATGTCATCTATGGGTTTAAAAATGGTGCATTTTAATTTAAATTGCTGGCTGTACAAAATTTATTTTATGCATAAAAGGGGCAAAAATTACATAGCATCATGAGAGAAAGAATTCTTTAACATCCCAACAAATGTCTATAGCTATTACCATTAAATGGTCTAATCTACATTATTTAAATATAAATATCTAACATTTTAAACTCATCTATATTTTTCCTGAACCAGGAAAATAACCCTATCTTTTAGAAAGTGAACAAATAAATCCTGACTTATTCAAGTATGTTTTACAACTCTTCCAAACGCTGGTATTCATTGAGAGACAAAACATTAGGAGAAATAGTGCAAAAAAATTTAGTTGAAATTGCTAAATGAAAATTGAACCTTGCTGGTTGTTTCCTTGTGAAGAAAGTATGATGTGAAGTAGTGACTGCAGTAGTACCCATCAATGCTGGACTTCTGGCAGTTAAAAGTAACTTTTGTAGAGAATTTTGCATGAAGGAGATGAAGCAGAAACTTCACTCCTATGAGCTGAACTTGTTCAGTTGCCAAAGTACAGCTGAGCTTTCCTTCAAAACAAAGATGAACAAGGTCAATGCTCCAAAATCACTGTCTTGTTATTCCCATCACTTATTACAGTGATGGGAAAGGAATTTTATGGGACTGCATATTTTTGGAGATATCAAGGCAACAGCCAAGAGAGTTAGAAGTATTAGGAAGCAATAGAAACACCATGACAGATAGTATCTTCTTGCTGTATGCTTTGTGGTGCATAGCACATGACTTAGCACTTCTGAGCACCATTGCAAAATAAGATTTCCTTTGGTAACATATGTAATTATCATCATAGATACTGAATGGTAAGACAATGTAATATCTTCCTACAAGAGGTCATCTACTGGCTAAAACTTGGTGTTAACAGCAAGTTTTCTTGCTGTAAGGAATCCTATGTAAATCTCCATTAATCTAAGAGCACAAAGAGAAGCTCTCTCAGTCATCTCCATTTCTTTTGATACCCCTCGGTTTCCTTAGAAATAGCTACTGAGATCAACCTGCTAATTTGCAGCTTATGGTTTGGGGGATCACAGGATACTTTAGAGAGGTAACAATAATAAAATACAAGAAAATAATTAGTTTTAAAAGGGGATCTAGAAACAACAATAGAAAGTAGTGACAATCCACAGCCATAAGGGCTCTAATTGGACTACCTGGTATCTTGTCAATACCAAATTTTGTTCCTGTGTTTTAAAAGAGTACCCTGCATTGAAAATTGCTAGTGTCAAGGCAAAGGAGACATCTGTGATTGTGACATGTTTCAAGTATCTGTGTATAGGCCTGGAAGCAAAGACATGTACATTGATAAGCACGCAAAATTTCTGAGCAATGAAATCAGACTGTGTCTAATTGTAAGAACATTATGTGCACTTTGGTTTCTCTTAGATCTGATGAAAAGTACAGCCCTAGAAATGTCTAGAACCTCTCCTTTTCTGTGAAATACACAATCGCATTTAATAGAGGGAAAGCCATGGCTGTGAAACTATAAAAATTACTTTATAATTTGAATTTCTTTATTTTTGTTTGTCAGTTAATGTCCCTGTCACGTTCCACTCATGTGCCCAAGCAGCCAGGGCAAGGGAGATGAGCTTTTCTTTTCTACCTTCTTTTAATAGAATTAAAAAGAATCAGTTTGAATAAAGTCCTGGGTGGGACTATCACCCAGAGTGGAAGGTAAAAAACCTAGAAAGTAGGTTTGATTCATTGACCCTCCAGCAATAATGACCTAGAAAGGCCATTATTGCTGGAGGGTCAATGAATCAAATTTATGTACCCCAGTGTCATCAAACTCAGGTGTGTTTGAAGGTGGATGAAGCTCTTATATTTGAACCTTCTCTAATACTGCTGCTCGTGTGCCATAGGCAGTGTACAAGCACTGAGTGTTCACCATAGGAAAAGGAACTTCTAGGCAGATTTTTGACAGCTTTTATAGAATGTACTGCTGGTTGAAATCATCTCATAAAACAGTGGATGAAAGCCAATCTAATTAACTAGACTGCAATTGTGCTGTCCAGGACTTGGTGCCAGTATTTGCTGAGTGCCAGGAAATTGGATCTGGGCTTTGGTGTGGACAGGTGTACTGTAGCTGTAAGCTTCCTCAGGCCAGTAATAGTTAAAGGGTTTAGACATCCGTCTATGGCACCTAAGGGGAAGATGGTGTGTATTCTTAATGTGGTTTGTAGGAAAGTCAAAAGGGATGAAAAATATATCTGAAATTTTCCTGGTAGCTTTTTGAAAAATTTTTCAAAAACTCTATGAGTTTCTCTCATTGACCAAACACACTCACAAAGACTTCACTGCAGATGCTCTGAGTGCTCAAGGCATGCCAATGGACCAGGCAAGGCATGCCAATGGACCAGGCAAAAGGGATTTTTGGGTTTCTGATAGCAACCTTCCTTCCTGTACAAAAAATTCGGTTTTGAAGCTGCAGAATGCCCTCCCCAGGCCTCCTTTTACTGCATGTAAGGTGGTGACGCAAGCAGGTGGACATGCAAGCAGTGAACCTCTTTTATTACATCCTGGAACATTTGCCCCTGAAAAGAATTGCTAAAGGAATAGCACTGAAAGCAAAAGTTCTGGCTTCTTCATGTTGAAAGAAATTTATACCCCTGTCTTTGGCCTGCCTCTGCATCCCTGAAGGCACAGTTGTGGGATATCTACATGATCCCCTTCAGTAAGGACCCAGTTCTTGGATGGTATAGTGTGTTTCTGGGGCAGGAGCACAGTGTATGTCTGTAATTTATAGTTATTTACCCCGCTCCTAAGACAGCACCACTGCCACTCTCACTGGAGCTGTCATTTGCACCTTTCAGTGTATTCCTCTACAAAGAGGCAAGAGGAGATTAGCCAGGGCACTGTCTATAGCTCCTTGAAATGTGGAAGTCTTACCTCTTTCCATGCTTCCTTGCCTTTGTCTTCCCCAGCCATTCCCTGTTTTTCAGTTAGGGATGTGAAAGGTTACATCCCTGTCTGTTTCCTGTAACAGCTCTTTATGGATGTGCAGAGCCATGACAGATTCCTTTGTGAACCTGCTTATGCTGCCAGCCTCCATCAGCCACCTCAGCTGCAACTTTCAAAAGATGACAAAAACCTCCAAATCTCAAAGTCCTGACTGCCAAGGTGGGGAGTTCAGCTCTGCTCTCTCACATATTTTCTACCTTTGGGGTATAGAGGCCACACAGGTAAAATTTCTCCAACTCCTTTTAGCCAGACTTTATAAGGAGGCAAAAAGAAAATGAACAGGCACAAGAAAATGAGGGAGATTGAGATGTATTTTACTTGGAGTCTGTTTGGCTATCTAAGTCATCTTTGCTTGTGCTTAAAACTGACATTACAAACTTACTGTTGGGGGCATTTATTATTTACAATCACATCTTGGAGGAGTCTGTTTTTAAAATGGATCAGCAAGATCCATTTAGCCATTGTTGGTATGGAAAAATAATTTCACTCATACATGTGTCATATTAGCTTCAGTAGAAAAGACAGCCCCTTCTCTGTGGAGTGCATAACTGTGCCACATGTAAGAGGTTCCTACTGTACTGCTACAGCTGGAAAAGTTCTTCTCAAGGTCAAAGGCAAAAGTATATCCAGCACAGTCATGGCTAGTCATTTGTCATTTCCTACTTCATTAATCAGGAACATGCTGTTAGAAATCTGTGGAACTGTTGGTTTTGGAATGTAATTTTTTTTCCCAGTGTCTCTCATTTGACAATTGACATTTACTTTTCAGTAAAATTCTCTGAGATAAGAGAAGTGAATATTAAAAAAGTAGAAGCCTGTGCAAAAATCCAAACAACAGTCAAATACACTTAAAGGAAACAGCAACTACTTTACTCTACGGAAATTATTTACTATTTTGCTAAGCCAGCATTGCATATCTCAAGCAGTTTTCTCTTCAATTACCTGCTCTTGCAGCCGCTACATTTAATGGAAGAATACCCAAAATCAACGAGAAAAGGATCACAGGAACAGTATGCAAAGAACTCTGTAATTAAAGAAACCTGCCTTCTCCAGTCAGTCTTAGGCTTCAAGCAGCTAGTACTTGGAGATGCTTATTTTTGCTTATGATAGTGTGATGAGTTTAAAAAACTTTGAATCTCTCTTTCACTACAGTCTGTGATAGCATTTGCTAGCACTGAGGAATTCCTACAAGGAAGCCAATTATGTTTGGTTTTGGGTTTTAATATGTATTTTCTAGTAGAAGTGCTTATGCCCTTGAGAGTGCAGTTGGACAGTGCACTCTGCTCTGAGCCACCTCAAGACTTCCTTGGGGTGCAGAGTGAGCTGGGAGCCCAGTGCAGAGTTGCAGCCACCCATCACAGGTGTTCCAGGATGCACAAGCAGAGGAGCAGTTCTGCATAATGGTCTGCTGCTCTCAGAAGACAGAAATATCCTCTCTTTCACAAGACTAGGCAGTCTACCCCACCTTTTGCCATCAAAGTAGGCTGTGGGTCTGTTTGATGCCCCCCAGTAATTAACTCCTGTAAAGTAAACCAATTGCCTTGCTGAAGCCTAGATTTGGTCCATTTCAGATGACTTGGTTTGTGGCAAAGTGATAAAATTCATATTTCATTTTATGTAATTTGCCAACATTTATTTTTTGGGGGTGCTGCAGCAAAAGATTTCAGCACAAGGTTCCTAATTGGAAGAACTGGATCCTATATGGACCATTAAAAGAACAGAGTGCAAAGTAGCATGAACACTGACATAAGAATAAGAACATTGTATCACACTTCTAGGTAATTTGAAATTCATAATTTGCTCAGTTAATACCTAATACTTCATGTAAGTTCAAGTAAAAAAATGTGAGAAAATAATAAATTGGGGACTATCTTGTATAGGTGGAAGTTCGAGAAATTTTTAACTCTGGTTTTGATCCTTGAGAAAGCCCTCTGGGATATATGTCATCATGTCCTAGGTCATATGCAAAGTGTGACTAGCTGCCAAACCATAAACTGTACAATGAGTCTTTCTTTTTCATGAAGATGCAGCTCAGCTCTTTCTTCCCAAGCACTATATTGCACTGATGTCTTCTGCAGTAATGTGTGTCTCTTAAAATATTTGTGGTCATTTTCCTAAGCTGCTAAGCGCTGGACGCTATGTTTTCTCAACGGCCAGATTTTTTTCTAAAGTGGACCAAAGAGAGGGACATATCTGTATTTCCTATTAATTAACAATCGATCTTGAATTCACACCTGTTCATTGTAGATATGTTTTTAAGATCCAGTTAATTATTCAATGTAAACTATTATTCAGGGTGTAAACCTGTTTAATAAGTAAAAGCTTGCTGGTTTTGAGGGCTTTTATGTCAGCACTGCTTTATGTCTTTTGCTGTACGTGCAAAGCAGGTTAAACATTGATGCTGAAAGTTGAAGATGATGGCCACGTTACAGGTGCAGTTTATCCCAGGGCATGTTGTAGTTTCAAGGAAAAACACTTGAGCTTTTGCCTCTTCAAAAAATGTTTACCTGGATATTGTCTTACAAGGGCTTAATGAATTTCTGTGTTTTGTCAGCAGCTTGCATCTGTAAAAACAGTAATTTAGTACACTTGATGCCTGATCCCACAGTAAACTTGGTAAGGTCTGGAGTTTCAGGCACTGTCACTTCCCTGAGATGATTCATGTAGAAATTTTGTCTTTTTTTTGACAATCCTCAGCTCATTGTGACTTCTGGCTCTGCCATCTGCCCTGTGCCAGGGACATTGGAACAGGAATGAAAGTGCTTTAAGTGGTAGGACTACTCACCAGCTTTCAACTCTGTGCCAAGACTGAAGGGAATTTTAGGCTTTATCTTGGCTTGAGGCTAACAGGCATTTTGGATCAAGTTTGTACTTTAAAATAAGTGTATCCTTTGGTTCTGTTCATGCAGCCTGCTGCTTGGTTTGCCTGCCAGGACTCATTTGCCACCCTGTGTCTGCAAGTGGATGACAAGCAGCAGTAAAGCCCTATTTCCATGTTACAGCAGCTTTGCAGGAACCATGTGTCCTAGGAAAAAAAAATAATTTGGACAGAGACGTATGGATTGATGTGTGGGCTGTATATCTATTGTGAAACTCTTCTGCTGGGCACTACAAAATAAAAAAAATTTTTGTTTACTTCAAAAAGTCTCTAAAACCTCAATTTTATTGAGAAATTCTTGACTTGTTGTAGATCAAGTTTGGCTTCCTAGTTCTCAGCCTCAGTGGTCCTTAAAGCAAATTACAAATGGTCCTCAAAGGGTCCTGCATTAGTGGAGACTCAAGAGTGCCTTTTTTATTTTCCTCAAGTTGCCTAACGTCCCTTACAGCAAGAGGGAAACAGACATAAGTGTAGGTCTTTGGTGTTGTTCAGGTATTTGCCTCTGACAGAGAAATGCTCCGTTGGGAATCTTTACTTGTAAGTGCATTGTAAACTATATTTGTAGTTGCATATTTGTATGGGCCACAGATTTTAGCCCATGATCTTGGTCATAACAGCTCTGCTTGTGAATGCTATATGCAGAAGGAAAAATTTGTCTTCATACCAATAAAAAATGCCTTATAAACCCCAGAAATCCATGAATAATGCGCACATAAGTATACATTAAATGGATATTAGTGGAAGAGGAGACAGGCCTTGCATGTCTTTCTTCATCAGATTTCCTGACTGAATTAAAAACCAGGTTCTGCTTAGCTGCTATTAACAGAGATAACTCTGAGCAGTTAATTTCTTGTCTGGAAAAGGGGTGGTGTTGCATTGGCAGTTTTTTATTTCTTATATAAAAACAATGGAAAATGAAAAATTTCTTGGGGGCTGCTTCAGTTTACTGTATATATAGGAACCTTAAAGATAGAAAAGGTAAGGAATAAATTATCTTCATCCCTAGCAAATCAGAGGCTCATTGGAAGGGAGAAATCTTGTAGCAGTGTCGTCTGTGCTCTTGCTAAATGGAACTGAAATGAGCAAGTTCATTTTGGTGCAGAGCAGTTATTGATTACTACCTGTTCTTTCCCCACACTTGGCACCGCTGGAGGCCCACAAGAAACACGTGCAAAAATGAAGAATTGGAAACATGTCCCAGTGCAAGGGTTAAACACACCTCACTTCTCTGTGCAGCCTTGGCTTGTGTGTAAATGACTGCAGCGAGAAGTGGAAAGACAGGAAGCAAGGAGGCTCCTGTCTCACCAGTGCCAAAACCAGTGTCAATATTGAGAGTGATCCTCCATCCATGTGGCACAGGGATTGTGAGCATCCCTAGAGCTAGCCCCCTGACAGAGAATTCTCTGTATGAGCCAAGAGGGTAAATATTTTGTGTATCTGGGTGCATGGACATAGAGAGCCATTAGCTCTTCAGGTATGAAATTGATATTCCTTGCATTACTTATTTTAGAGATTTTTAAGCTCATCCCGCAAAGTTTTGATGATGACTATGATATCTCTTAATAAAGCATAAGGTATAGGTCTCCCATTTAAAGATAAAACCATGTGTGAAATGTTGCAGAATGAGAGTCATTTCATAAAGCAAAAGCAAAAAGCAAAAGAGTTCACATTATGTCTTCATTTCCCTTCCCATTACAAAATCTAACATACTGCTGCCAAGTGTCCTGGTGAGTCACTGTCCAGTAACTAATCTCTGCTATGTGAAAGGCATTCAAAACCACAGAACTGAAGCACTCCAGAGAATACTGTATTAGCTGGAAATTTTAAGTTTAAAAGGTACCAGTTGTTTTGTTTTTCTTATGGCTGCTACTTTAAAAATATTTCTAACTGGAAAATGGGAATCTGTTAATATGGGGAAGAGGGAACAGGGGGATTGACTATTCCTTTGTAAGTTAAAATGATTGTTGGACAGCAACAATTGTTGACACATTAATGCATAGAGTGTCCCTAGAAAATTAACTGCTTATTAGGCAAAGAAGAAAATGTTATTCCTATATAATTATTAAGAAATTGTTCGAACAGGAAAATACCACTTAGGTAGTTCTATCTCATTTATGGCATTCTTAATGACTTTTTAAAAGCAGTGGACATGGGAACTCTTTGAAATATCAATGCTGAAAGCAAGATGGCCTATGAGATTTTGTTTTATGCTGTGATTATCTTGGATGTATTTCAGCTAGGATGGAAATCTGTTTTGTCTGCAGGCCCTCTCTGACAAGTGAAAGAAGTCCTGCATATTCCTCTTCCTAGTTCCTAAATGCAAGAATACCTTGGCAGCACATCTGAGTTATGTGCTGAGTTTATTGTCCTAAAGGTAACCTCTGCTGTTTGTGTGGATCAGGAGAGAAGCAACATAAACGTTTTGGAGGACTGGTTGCAGAGATTGTTCAAATCTCCTGGGAAATCTAGATCCACCCCTGTGAACATATCCTTTGCCACCTTCCTTATTTAGGAATAGCACCCTTCCTTTCTCTTCAAACCCTTCTTCGTTTCCTTTGCCCTCCTCAGGCATGGCTGAGGAAAGCTATATGATTTTCAGCAATCGCCTGGAGCCAGAGAGATTTTTGTTGGCCTCCAGGTTTCAGCTGGAGGCTCAATGTGGTACAGCACACCCCGTCTGCCCTCACCCCCTCACACAGGGGCCTGGTGCCCACTGTTTCCTGCGGCGCCTTCTGCAAAGGTCAGCTCCCTGCCTACTCCTTCTCAAGCCAAGAGCAGTAATGAACAACAACACGCACTGTTGGAAAATCATATGAACAGCTTTCTAACTGTGCGTGTGTCCAGAGTGCGCTAGAACAGATTGCAATGTACTCCGGGTTTTGTGCTTTTTAAACTTGTATCCTTAGTTTCAGGAAGCTTGGCTCTAGCTTTCACTGCTATTTCCGTAGCTCCTCCTTAGTACTATCACCAGTATTTCTGGCACCACATTTGCACATTTTCCTGCAGTCACTTGGACGTTCATGAACTGATTTGCTTGCAGGCTGCTGGGAAAGCTCCTCTGCCCTCACAGTGAGCGCTGTTGCCATCGCCTTTGTCCACGCGGTGGTGTTGCATACTCTGTTACATACTGCCTAATCCCTTACAGCTGTATTGCTCCTCAAATGCTGGGCATTTCCTTGGCCTGTGCTGCTTGCCAGAGCATGTGTAGCCCCACGTGATTTGTTTATATGTTTGTTTAACATGATCTCCGTATTCTGTTCTGCCTGAGGAGTCTGTTTTGTTTTGTTTTAATGGACATTGTTAAAACGGAAGAATAAATTTTAGCAGCATAATATTATCAGTTGTCCCTTTGTATGTCTTAGGGCACCGTTTGTGTGATGCCAGCCTCAGCTGCACAGTCAGCTTAAAGTTTTGTGATACAAATATTTTGATATTTTTAAAAGAAAGGACTTAGTTACTACTTACATTAATTCTTTTAATGATTCTGTCCTGGTGCATGCTCTTACTCCACCCAGACTGCTTTTAATATGTTTAGCTGTACACCATGTCCTGGTCAGAGCCTACAATTTTGATACCAGTTTGCTTCATCATTTGCCTGAGCTCAGGCATCTGAGCACTGTTTCTCAGCTAATTTCAACCACTTCCAGTTGGCTGCTGTGAAAAAGCATTCAAGGTACAGCTCAGTGAAGTTGTAGACAAGTCTCCAGAGAAAAGGAGTGGAAACTTCTTGAGCCAGATTTATTCCTTGAGACAGCAATTCAGGAAATGATGTCTTCTGTCTGGACTGGGCAACTTCTGTTGGTTAGAAAATATTTTTACTTTATGAAAGACTAGTTCCCTTTCAGGAACCTCCGTCACCTTCAGAGTGCAGCAAAATCCTCTCCTCTCCTAATGTAAACCAGAGTTCTACAGGGAACCCAGTCAGTGTTTGGAGCTCTAACTTTCCTCTTCAACCCTAAGCACAAGCTCTTCTGAACTTTCACCTGTTTTCTGTCCCCATCAAAGAAAATTTAACATCCCTTCCCTTCCCTTCCCTTCCCTTCCCTTCCCTTCCCTTCCCTTCCCTTCCCTTCCCTTCCCTTCCCTTCCCTTCCCTTCCCTTCCCTTCCCTTCCCTTCCCTTCCCTTCCCTTCCCTTCCCTTCCCTTCCCTTCCCTTCCCTTCCCTTCCCTTCCCTTCCCTTCCCTTCCCTTCCCTTCCCTTCCTCTTTTTCTCTTCTTATTCTAAGGACAGCTAACCATTTTCTGAGGCCCGGTGTTTTAACATCAGCTGTTTTCCAGCCATTGGTTCCCAGCTGCTACTGTTGCTCACAATCACTTGGAAACTGCATGAAGGGCTGCTGTCCTTCTCCAGAGTGTACGTTCAGTGACGCCATTCTTCTTTTCTGTAGCTTGTTAATTGGTCTTCCCTAATACCATGTCCTGTTCAGAGACACTTGGAAGCAGAGTTTGACATTGCTTTACTTCCTTTGCTTTTATTTCCCCCTTGTCCAAATGCAAAATCAGCACAGCAACCAGCTTCAGCTAGTTGTTCCAAGTGCTTCATGACACAGTTCTTTAAGACAGTAAACAGTAATTTCTTGGAGGCAGGTGAGACTTTTGTAAGGATTGCATATCTTGATTATCACTTTCTTTTGTAAAATTTTCTAAATACTTCCACTTCAGTTCTCACTCCCAGGCCAATATGAAAGTGAAAAAATTCACTCATTGATTGTGGATGCTCATGTTCCTGTTGAAGTATGGAGTGTATGCTTTCTTTCTCTGAAAGTGATACCTGGCTCTACCAGTGATGATTTTAGCTGGCCCAAGGGCTCTGTATAGGAAGGTAAATGCTCGAGTGCAGGAAGCTGGCTGCTCTAAACTGTAGGTGTAGCTGAATGCCTAAAAGTAAATCTCAGAGATAGCATAACTCCAAGTTAAGATTTCAGAATGTGGGTCCCAAGGAATAGTTCAATACAATAAACATTTTGTCTTAGGGGTGGTCTGTGCTGTTCAGGACAAATGGAAAGCAGAATCTGAGCTTATTTATAAGAATGATGTGAATCCTTCTCTGGCAGAATTCGTCTGAAAATAGAGGTGAACTTGCTAAACCTTTTCCAGAGATATCTACTAACCTTAGTCCATCAGGTATGGTTCAGCCCTTGCCTTTGGTTTCTACTCTTCTGCTTAGTATTTCCCCCAAATCACACATGAGTGTGAGTGAATGAAAATATGAGCTGTATGGCAAATCAAGGAAAAGACTTGTTTCATGAGCTTTCACTGTTGTTTTTATTTTCCTTTAATTCCCTGGGGAAATAGGCCATATATTTAGAAAGAAATAAGAGGATGTGTCTGAGAAAGTCCTCCTGCCTCCCTTTGTTCCTTACGATCAGGAGCAGGATTGAATCTGTGCTGTGGCCTGGCTCCAGTCTGTGGTAACAAAGCAAAACCTTGGGTGGCAAGCCAAGGTTTCTGTGCTAAGAAACAACATGAGGGGCAAAGAAACCACATGCTCTCATGAGTGTCTTTGCATCCATTTTTGCTGCACAGCTGCGACACTTGGTGTAAACACCTCTGAGCACTGTTACAGTTCCTCTGACAACAAGCAGGAATCAGACAGAAGGGTGTAGTTTGGCTTCCAGGGTAAACTTGCCTCACAGTGAAGAGGGGTGGCAAGAACCTACTGCCAGAGGCAACGTCACACATCCTGCAGCTCCAGGAAAGTTTGCTCCCGCTTCCAGTGTTGACAAGCTGGTCTCCAACATCTGACAGTCATGAATGCCTGGACACAGTTCCTCCTGGCACTCAACATTTCGTCTACATCTCTCTCCCTTGTTCACACTTTGGGGAGAAGCATCACTCCCTTTTGGATGTAGAGACACTCTCTGACTCTCAGCTGGGCAGCAGGCTCAACTGGAAGCTCAGCTGGAAGAAGTTTGGGCACTGCACTTCTGCTTGCAATTTCATCGAAATTGAAATCTGCTGTAAACTTGATGAGGCTTGAAGTCAGGCTGTGAAAGTGCAGAGCACTTTGAAATTCTTAAAGGAATCTGAGTGTCTTAAATATATAGCATTTCATTACTGATAGTGGTCTTGCTGTTGTTTTGGGTTTTTTTGCTGGCATTAAGTCTCAAGAGAAAGCCAGACCTCATGGGTAAAACTTCATTAGTTCTGTTTCTCTCAGTTAGCTTGTAGCCTATTCATCTTTCCTATACTTAAATCATTTGCATGACTGTCACATTTCTGCAGCTCTTTTTTCTTTATTGTGTTTTCATGTTGGCTAATAGCTTATGCTATTTTCTTTCTTGAGAGTGTCCAAAAAAGTTGGAACTGAAGCAAATATTTTTGGGCTCTCTCTCTGGAACATCATCCAAGTATACATTCTTTATTAAAAGCTTCTTCCTTTGGGTAACAACGCCTTGAGACCTTCCCTATGGAAGGGCAGTAATTTAATTTCTTGGGTCTATCCTCAATTGCTTGCCAATTTCTTGTGTAACATGAGAGATGCTTTTTGCTTGCAATGAGGAGCAGTTCTGAAGATTTCTGCCTTCTCCCTCCTGCAAGCTATGCCTTTTCTATCCCCAGAAACAGGCAGGGCACCCTTACACAACGCAGTAGCAGATCACTCACTTTGTCCCTTCTCCAACAGGATTTTGGTGATTCAGACATTAGCAATACCTGCGCAGCAGGGAGACTGGCTGGAATGGGCACCTTACACAAGCTTTAATCAGGAGATTTTCTGAGTTCTGTTATCACTGTATGCTTATGTAGGAACATCAGCATTTCCTATTTCAGCACACAGCACTGAAATTTGTCAGCTGATTTTTCTCTCTCAGAGTTAAGGGGAAATTGTCCCTTGTTTGTTGCACAACACAGCTATCCTGCTACCTTGTATCTTGTTAATAAGTTTAATTCTGATTCTAACAGGCTTTCACTCACAAAGCTCTTTTTTAGTATCATGGAATATATTTCTTCAGTCATCCCAATCTAATGATAAGCATCAAGATAGAGGACTTCTGTTAATCTGAGTTTACAATTAAAAATTGAGAAGACATTGATACCAATATGGGAGTATAGTTGGATGTGGGAACAATATACAGCCTTTGTGGTGCTACGTGTTATGCAGGCAGCTGGGCACAAAAATGAAGGGTGAAAGTGTCTTCTCTGGTGCTCTGCAAGTGTATGGAACAAAAAAAAAATCAGGAAATCTAAATTTTTCGCATGACCTCTCTGACATGGGTGAGAAGCAGAGTCCCGTTAGGCCCTCTGGTTAAATGCCACACCCCCGCTGTAATGCATTGCTGTAGTATCTCTTCACTCCTGTTTCTTTCAGGAAGACACTAATGAATGGTTAGGCCAAAGAACTTTCATACTGATGGGAAGAGCTGGTGTGCCATGTATTCAGAGCTTTCATTCATTTTCTTCCAAGAACTGACTTATCTTAGCATTGCATCTCTACCGCTTTCAGTGTAGCAGAGAAGTAGGCCCAGACTTGCTCTTGTTCATGGCTAGCTAGCAGCTACTGTCAAATCTTTTTTGAGTGAAGTATGTAAACTGAGACATAAACCAGCAAAATTGGTGCTTGACTCTTTGCCTGTTGATAAATGAGAGAGAGGTTCAGAAGTTCAACAACTGTCATCTGGCTAGGAAAATTCTATAAATTGAGAGCAATTTAGCTGTGCCGATTGCTCACTTCTTTTTAGCCACACGTGATTTTCAGACAAAGGTACTGTAGACAAATCCTTCCTGGTGCAGCTCTTGCTTGTTCTCATGCTTTGCTGTCTAACCACAAACTCCCAACTCTAGCTGAGAAGAGATATAATTAAAGTCAATGTAAAATACAATTCTCTGATTTTTCAAAGGCGCCAATTTAAATTTCATTAAAGCTCTTGAATTTGCATTTCTGATACCAGGTACAGAATCAGCCATCACCTGTTCATGTGTATAGAAAGCTTATGCTTATGTGATAGCTGTCAGCAATTTTGTTCTGTTTGGTTTTAACACCTAAAACTGGCTCACAGTTAAAAACTGGTCTGGCTGAGTAAACTCAGTCATAATACATCTACAAGGTGAGCTTTGCTAACAGACCAAGTTTAAATTATTTGGTGGGACATGCAGTAGGAACCTAGCTAGAGGTCTTCCCAAAACCTGCTTTTGAATCTTATTAGAAATGTCATGAGCCCTAAAGCAGGGGGACTGAAGTTTCACACACTACAGCTTCTAGTGTTCTTATGTATTTACTTCTACTCGAGATTGACCAGTGTGTGACACAACTCTCAACACCACTGAATAGACAGAAAAGTGGGTGATCTCAGATATATGAATATCACTATCAAAATGGTGCCAGCCACATTATTTGAATTCTGTAGGAAATTTTTCAGCTCATAAATTATACATCCACTTAAAAAAAAAATCAATAACTCAGTTTAACAGAGTCAAATCTCTGCATTATGGTAGGCACATCAGCTACGGATTTACATGTCAGAACTCAGTATGGTACAATTTGGCAAGCTGAGTTGTCCACTTACTCCTAATATTCTGATAAAAACCACAACATATTTCTTGTGCTGCTGAAACCTGTAAATATTAATGATGTTTGCAGAGAATGTAAGATAAGTTATCTCTGGTGTCAGAATTGCTCATCGTACTGACCACTCCAGAGTGATGAGTCTGTGTGGTTTGTTTTGCAGAAGAGGCTGTCTTGGAAAAGATAAATAAAAGACTTCCATAAAAAATCCTCCTGAGATCAAATAATTCTTAATATTTTCAATCCCCTGGAGCATTTTGTTTTACAGAGGAAAATTAAAATTTTAGTGACATTTTAAATGCTGCCATTCAATGGAATGGAACAATAACAAATAATAGAGTATTAAGTATTAGTGTACTGGCATATCAAGGCTATATTTTTTTAATTTACAAAACATTAAAACTTTTTTTTAAAAAATGTTGTACATATTTTATCAGCTTTAACTGAATAAAATATAAAATTTACTTCAGTTTCACAAATGACTCTGGAGATGAAATAATCAAATCAGGACCCAAGGCAATTATACTTAATCCGGTTAGAGTATATGTGACACAGATGACTGGTATTAAAGCAAAATTCAGTTCATCTTTAGTTATAACAAAGAATGAATGAAAAGAAACAACTGACTTCCTTCACAGCATTCAGCTGGGGTACAATTCAGACATTTATTTAGTTTGATACATTTAGTGTCAACCTGTGCTGTTCTGATATTCTAGGAATCATTCTGCATAGGGGTGCATCATTATTCACTCATGCAAAATTTATTGGTAAGGTAGCTTAACTGAGCAAGCAATGGAAGCCTAGGACAGCTGGGTAATATGTGCTGATAGTATAGGAGTACCTTCCTGAGGCCATGGTCCCTTAGTCTCCTTATCATTTTGAGTAAGTTCCAGGAATGAGTGTTGTGCTTTGCTTTTGATGTCCCTTGGAAATGCTGGCCAGCTGTCTGGTGGAGGTTAAAAACTGCTGCTATTTCCTTGGAATGAAAAGTGAAAAGATCTCTTTGATTGAAAGCTAAATTATACAGCCAATGACATATATCCTGTTGCCTTCATTTTGAAACAGGACTCAGTTGAAGATATAACTACTCATAAGAAATTTGCTTGGAAGTGAAATGCTTTCCTCAATCCTCATGCTCGGACCTTGTTTCTGATCTGTTCATATCCCTCTCTCTGTGATTTTATGATCCCATACATGCCTCTAAGGCTGGAGAGCAGCCCTGTGAGAAGGACTTGGGGGTGCTGGTGGGCGAGAGGCTGGACATGACCCAGCCATGGGCACTCCCAGCCCACAGAGCCAAACGTGCCCTGGGCTGCATCCAGAGCAGCGTGGGCAGCAGGGGAGGGAGGGGATTCTGCCCCTCTGCTCTGCTCTGCTCTGCTCTGGGGAGAGCCCACCTGGAACCTGCATCCAGCTCTGGGCTCCCAGCACAGGGAGGACATGGACCTGGAGCAAGTCTGGGGGAAAATCACTACTTTGATGAGAGGGATGGAGCACTTCTCCTGTAACTAAAGTTGAGAGTTTTTTCAGCCTGGAAAGGAGAAGGCTTTGAGGTGACCTAAGTGCAGCCTTCCAGGACCTGAAGAAAGCCTACAAGAAACACAGAGAGGGACTTCTTTTTATGAAGTAAAAGGATGAGGTGGAATGGCCTTGAAGTGAGAGTATTAGGAAGAGGCATTAGGAGGTATTAAGAAGAAATTTTTTACTGTGAGGTTGGAGTGGCACTGACAGAAGCTGCCCAGAGGAGTTGTGGATGCTCCATCCCTTGGAGTGTTCAAGGCTGGGTTAGATGGGGTTTGATCAACCTGGCCTAGTGAAAGCTCTCCCTGTCCACAGCAGGGTGTTTGGAAATATACGATCTTTAGGATCCCTTCCAACTCTAACCATCCTATGATTTTATGACGCTGTACCAAACAGGAAACGCCAGACTTTACAATATGGAATACAAATACTTTACAAATAACATAGTAACAGTACTTTACAAATAACATGACTGGAATGCTTTCCATACACACACACACCATGGAAAGGTTTTTATTGGAGGCAATGGGCAGAGGGTGATGGACCCCAGCAATGTGCCATGGCATGGATCTGGAACAGCAGCAGGGCCCGCCAGCTGGTTGCCTGTGCTCAGCAGTGATGGTTCCCAAGAGGTGCTGTGTGTGTGACCCTGCTGTGTATGATGCATGGTGCCAGAGCTGTGATGGGGGCTGCACTACAATGCAAAATCATTGAACAATATTACAGTACAATACCAAACCAGTGATAGTACAGTATATGCCATATAATAAAGAAAATGCATAAAGTAGAGTGAAAGAAACCATTAAACAAATGCTATATGGCCCACTATTACTGTACACATTGCAAAAGGATCTACATGGAAAAGTATAAAAAGCACAATGGAAAATATAACATGTAAAAATGCAGAATATTCAATACCGCAGGCAAAATAGAATGAACTGTGAAAAAAAAAATCCCAAAACAACACATCAAAAAGCACCCATAAGTCACATCCAGTGCAGTCCACACCGTACAGTGTGATATAAACAATACAACACAACACATCCAACATATAAACATATAAACAATACTACATCCAACACGTAGCACAATACAAAATAGGAGACAAATGGAGACAACATATATTACAGCACCAAAGAAACAACTGCACAATACAATACCAAACACCGTAAAATACATACAGTTCAATAGAATGTGTGCCTAGGATTGATCAAAAGTTAAAGGACATTGTGAAGGCATTGACCATATGCCTCTTTTTAAGATAGTCTCAGGTATGGGGAATCAAACATCTCACTAAGATGCCAGTTCCAGTGCTTGACCTTGACCCTCTTCGTAAGGAAGTGCTTCTGAATCTCACAGGTCAGTTCCTTACCCAACATAACATGCACCTGATCATCTCACAGATGGGCAACTTATCCAGAAATGCTGTAAGGAACAGGATCAAAGGAATTACAAAAATCTAGAAATGCCACGTCCACCCCTGTCCCTTCACCCACAAGGCAGGTGGTCTTATCCCAGATTAGTGAGGCATGGCTTTTCCTTTGTGTACTTGTGCTTACTGTTCCTGATGATTGCGTTTCCTGTCAGAAGCACACAGTACAATTTTTATAAGTTTTCCAGGAACTTAGTTTAGACTAACAAATGTGTACTTTCCTGAGTCTTCCCAGTAACATAGTGTGGAAATGGTTCAAAAATGGGTCAGGAGAGGTTCAGACTTGACATTCAGGATATTTCTTTTGCATTTTCGAATCCATTATTTTCCCAATATTTTACCATTTCATCTCTTGTGTAGAATACATTATTATGTTGTTGTATTTTTGGATTGCTATACAGACATTTAATATTCCAGCTTTCAGGGCTGCATAAAACAAATTCCATGCAAATCATGCAATATGTCTTCACTATGCCTGTATAAATGTTTTAATTTTTTAAGAATACATTAAATATATCCCAAACAGCATGTATGCTAATAGATTGTATATTATATTGGACTGCGTGTTTTATGTTATATTTACTGTCTTAGTTTCTTAGTCATGTGTATGTCTTATTCCAATGGATTGAGTGGTATTTTGTACTGTATTTGGAATTCTCTGTATTTGTATTTGTATTGATACTGTTTGTATGTGTGGATTGCACATATTGCACTGTACTGCATGGTGTGGCATTGTATATATTGCACATATCGTGTGTTGCACTGCATTTTGTGTCATGGTATGTATGGTATGTATGAATTTGTACTGTGCGTACAGCATTGTCTCTTATCTATTGGAGTGCAAGGTATTTTGTTTTGTATGCAATCACTCATGGGGTACTCGTGGTATTCCATGAGTATTGGCATGGTACTGTCTTGGATGGTGTTGTAAGCTTCAGAACTGGATGGCGCTGTATCATATGGAGTTGCATGTTTTGCACATTATGCATGTATTTCAGTGAATAGTGCTTGTGGTATTGGAATGGGTTGAGGTATTCAACCGAACCTCTGTCTCTGGAATCAACCAAACCACTGGGTTACTTATCCACCCATACACCAGCATCCCAGAACTGCAATGGTAAGATAAGACACAGGCCAATTCATACCCATCTGTTGTACTCCCCACATTAACACTCAGGAAAGAAAAACAAGGCAGCATGTAGCTGTTTCAAATAATCACTGCTGCTTTTATGCCCCACTATCATAAGTCTATCATCCTTTGTAGTGATTTCTGAAAGCCATTCTGAAAGTCCTATGTGCAATATAATGAGCTGATACCCTGATTCCCCACCATCCCCACCCACTTTCTCCCTAGCCATAAATTTTGCTCTGCTCACTTTATTCTGTATAGTATTTCATTTGCATTTGTATCATCTAGATTAAACTGCCTACTGGAGACACTGATACAAATGAGAACAAAGTTCTCTTTTATACCAATCTCTTTAACTAAATCTTCTCCGAACTTGGATTGTATAATAAAGGCTAATGGGGAGACCATGTTCAGGAGTGTCTAAAAACAACTTCTAAAAGCCTGCTCCATTTCTTTGCACACAAATAATAATGAAGTCCTACAAAAACAAGATTTCTGCCACATAAATCTTGCTGTGGAATTACTGACACCAAAAAGTGAAATGTATGTATTGTACATACTGCATTGTACTGCATAGTATAGTGCTGTACTTGATTTAAGATGGTTGTGACTTTTACACATTTCACATGTGGTTCACAGCATAAATATAGCTATTATACAGATTTTTGAGAAGTTTGTGTTGTTTGATTTTTGTAGAGAGTGTGTTCAGCTCTTCATCATTATTCATTATGTTTTTGAACTGCTGTGTTCCAGAACAGCTGCTTCTGAGACTTATTAATTTTAAATAATATATATGTAATGTTCTAGCTATAGCATGTTCTTTTTGAAAGCTAGATTTTAGAGGTGTGTAGTCAAAGCATTTTTCCCAGCTTCTTATAAACTGTCTTGGGACTTGGAAGACATTCTTCCTTCAATTTTGCTAAACTTCAGTTGCTAAAAAAATTCCAAAGGAAGTCTTGTTTGCAATTTCATGGCTGCCTCTTACTACCATTTATGAACACAATATGCAGTGCATTCCTCTGTATCTTTGTTGAAGCAGTATCTGAAAACACCATGTGCTGATAAAGCACAAGAAGTATTTTTAAAGCATGTCAGGGCTGATACATATCTGCCAAATTTCTAATCTGTGTTAAAACTCCATTTGTGTTAAAATGAGAGAATGAGATTTAGATTAACTAATGGATAAAAACAACAGTATTTTGTGGTGATGTGGAAGTTCAACAACCTTGAGTGAAATTCTACGGTCTCAAATCTTCATGAACAAAAAGCAAAGGCCTCTATAAATTCTAGCTGACAGTAATATGTGTGGCTTGTTTCTTCCTTATGTGAAATCTCTGTCAGCTGTGAGCTGTTTTCACTCATGCAGTCTTGCTTACTTTGATTTATTACTCTTTTCTATTAGTAATTTAACTAGAGAGCTAAGCTTGGTTTAGGACTTCAGTGCAGACTTTGGCTGAACAGAAAGGTATTTCTCAAAAAAGTATTGTTGCTGTCCTTTCACTGTGGTGTAGTTGAAACTGAAAAGGCCACCAGTTTACAGAACACCTAAGGTTGTTAGAAATGGCTTATGTTCAAGGGCAAATGGAATTGTTAAAATCAAACCCCTAGTAATTTGCAAGGAAAAATGTAAAAGTTGAAAACAAATGTGCATAGGTGACTCCTTAGAGGAGAGCACACAAACTGAGCATTTGAAAAATGTGCAGTATATTTAGGCTCAGGATTAGGTTATACATATGATAGCACATCTTTAGTTGCCAGCTATGCAGAGGAAATGTAGTGTTTGTCTGCTGAGTAGCAATCTTCTGCCACTGGGGAACACAATCGTCCTAGGTGAGGATTCTGCTCAAAGTAGTCAGCTGCTGATAGTTTAGAAGTGCTGATAAAGATACTACAAAGAATTGCAGAGACTCACCGAGAGGATGAGCTTTCCTTGGATTTTTCCCTGAGAGATCTTTTACTTGCTGTCTGTTCTGGTTTCATAAAAAGTCCTTTTCCAGCTTTCTTGTGGGCTTCTTAGACACACTAGAAAAGTGCTATAAGGTCCTCCTGGAGTCTTCTGCCTCCAGGCTGAACCATCCCTGCTCTTGCAGCCTTTTTTCATAGGAGAGGTGCTCTAGCACTGTCTTTGACACACATCTGACGCTGAAAAATACTCTGGAAACAGAGTATTTGTAGAGATGCAAATCCAAAATTAAGATGACTAAAGAGAAGGATTACAATGTGAAGTTTTAAGTGAACTACTATAGGTCAAAGACAAGAAAACAGGCCTGAGATGCTCAGTTAATTCTTCTTAGCAGAGGAAACTGAGAGATGACTATTACTAATGTAGAAAAAGGATATTAGGAAGCTTATAAGACAGAGGAATAATGGGATTCAGTGGCTAGGAGCTGAAATTTGACAATTTCAATATTAAAATAAGAAGAAAATCTCTAGCAGAATAAGGAAACATTTAAAGAGCCTATCAGAGAGGATAGTGAACTTGCTATTGTTTGATAACTTTATAGAAGATGACATGTCTACAATGTTAAATTGGATTCTGTAGCTTGAATATGTGGCTCAGACTTTGTTAGTAAATCCTGAAAATACATTAAACAAAAATTATATAAATTCAGATCACTACTTCAGTAAACTGATGTATCTACACATAAAGGTTATTTTGGGCTTCATACAAATATTAATAGTATCTCAACATTTAGGCAAGTTAAGGACAAATTATTTAGATGGCAATAAGCAAGCAATAGAATTGCATGTCCAGTGCATTCCAGCAAGGCCCTGACCTTCTAGGGAAAAAAATTATATCGTGTGCTATCTGTACTCTAAATGTGCTGAAACACAAGAGAGCTATTTTGTTGGTTAATGACAGTTCCAGGTTGTGCAGATATTGGACAAAAGGCCTTCTAGAAATGAATCTGCCGGTCTCTGGCAGCTCTCAGTTCTGTATAAAAATGAAAAAGAAATAGTGGAGTGATGGATTACAACAGGCTCCTGGACACTTTCCTGCATACTTTCCTGGATGCTTTTTTCATTGCCCCATTGAGGATTAGAATTTGTGAAGAGGAGAACAAAAAGCCATCTTCAGGTTCTGGGGATGTATATGGCCTGGTAGGGCAACAGAATATTCCTTCTTAGTTAACACTGTTGGTTTCGTTTCTGCTGGGCACAGGGAAAATGTTAGTAATTATTATGTTTAATAACAATACTTAACTTAATACTCATCATTGTATTCTACAGTTTCTTTCAAACTTTTTCACTTGCTTTGCTTCTACTTCGGTAGTTTTGCCTGGTGTTTTGAGAATCTTGTGTTCAGGAAAACCAGAAAGGGGATAAAGAAGGGAAAAAACCACAACAATAGTATATAGTCAAGTTAGTGGCCTGATTAGTGCATGAAAAGAATAATTGCTCTGGAGAGTAAAGTTCAAACACTGCAAGTTACTCAGCAAAGAGAAAAGGTGAAGTATTTGTCTTGGGCATTTACTGTAAAAGAAAGTGGTGAACTCTAGATCTTTAGACAACATGTGTGCCATCATTTGCTGTAGCAGTGTATTTTGTGTGAATCTGCTAGACATCCAAAGTTTCAGCAAGTTGCTGAGGATTCTTTACAATAAAACTGCTTCTATTTAAATGTCAGCTATCTAACGTCATTTAAATGGAACATAGAACACACAGTTTCTGCTTCTTTTCCCTTACTCACCTCTGTAGTTATATACACTGTATAGTCCACAATGACTGCTTGAAGAAAATATTAAGTTTTCAGCAGGGCACATTTGCAGGGCATATTCACTCGAGATGTTATTGTTCAACTAAAATAAAGGTGAAATGGTTTTTACAAGGTATAACCTAGAACCTGCTTCCCACAGAAATTTAAATAATGAGAGTGTACTATAGCAAATATAGAATATGCCAGACAAGAAAACAGGATACAGAAAGTCTAAAAACCAGGCAAAATTAGACTGTGGTGCTGTCTTGGGCTTGAAAATAAAGTTGCTATTAAAATAAAGGGACATAATAAACAATTGAAGTGGAAGCTGATGCAACTCAACTGAGTGGTTTAACTGCTATTAAATTCAGGACTATGCAGACAGAACAACCCTGGAATAGGTTGTTTTGGTTTGGAATTAAAGGAATTATCTGCAGATTGTTCTTTGTTCTCCTCAGTTCTCCTCTATATTTAACTGAATCTGTCTGGGGAATGTGTTGTCATGGCAACCTGTAAGTTAATCTTGATGTTTCAGACTTAGAAGTTACGTTACTATTAAAACAGAATTCAGGAAATATATAAACACAAATTTGTTTCCTAAACACAATTTTAGATTTCTTTTTAGATCAGGGAAGTATTCTGTTTCAAAGAGAAAAGTTAGGCACACAAAACTATGGTCAATTATGTGCACACAGCTTTACCACTGCTGTGATTATGGGAGACTTAGGTGAAAGGTGTGCAGGAAGGGTTCCTAAATGAGAAGCAGGAGGATAAGAAATGCCTTGGAGGCTTTGAAAAGTGAAGAGTAATGCTGCTGAGTGAGGCCACCCAATCTAACACTGACTCCTGCCAAATTCAGAGCTTTGGTGTTGTCTTTTCTTTCTGGAGACAGCATTGCCTAAAAGTCAGGATGTCTGATACTGTCACAGGAAAAAGTAAGCAAGGGACTCATGCAGTTTTGCTGTCCTGCAACTGTGTATGTTTTGAATTTACAGGGCTGTCTCCTCCTTCCAAAATCTCAATGTGTCACTGTATTGCTGCAGCCTTTAGAGGTTTCTCTGTGCAGTAAGACCTCCATCCTGGTGTACATCTCTACACAAAAGGAGAGACAATCATAAATTTGGCTTGAGATTGATATTGTATGTGGTAATGACATTCCTGAATGAATAAAAAACTTGCATCTACTATTGCTGGGCTTAAAATGTTGTCTATGGGCGAAGAGATTTACCTTTACCTTTACCTTCTGTAAAGGCAAGGCTGTATTTTTACTGCAATTGAGAGTCTCATAATTGGGTAGGGGGGAGAGGAATAAAAATAAATTAAGTCCAAATTCTTAATTTTGTACCATTTTTCTTGGTGAAAAATTCTTTCATACTTTCTCCTGGAAGTAAGTGTGGTAATTTCATCCCGGTGGTGATATGCTGTGGTGAGTCATCAGTATGAGTCTTTCACTATTATGTGACTTTTTTATCTCTTGTTATCGGGCTTGCAAGGGTTCCTCAGGGGTGAAGAGAGAGTCATTTAAGTTAGAAAAGACCTCCAAGATCATCATGTCTGATTACCTGCCCTACCATCTTGTCTACTAGACCATGGCACTTAGTGCCACGTCCAGTTATTTCTTGAACACCTCCAGGGATGGTAACTCCACCATCTCCCTGGGCAGCCCATTCTGACATGGTCATCCTTTCTGCAAAGAAATTCTTCCTACGTCCAACCTGAACCTGCCCTGGCTTATCTTGACACCATCACCTCTCATCCTGTTGCTTGTTACCGGGGAGAAGGGACTAACTCTTTGCTTACTGACATGCATTTTCAGCTTTGCTGTTTTGTCATTGGTCTGCAACGATTATGTCTGTATTAACGCTTTTATGGCACTCATTCAAGCATTCTTTTTTCAAGTCTTTATAACCCTAAACCAAATTTGGCCCGTGCCCAAGATGTTTCTTTTGGTGACTGTGGGGAAGTTGCTTATACCAAGAGGAATGAGTGCCAAGGCCCTGCCCTACGTCTCCCCATTCCATGCCTCAGAACTCTACACCTCTTCCCGTGTCTCCACTTCTGAAGCCTCCGCCTTTTGTACCAGGTCTTTATTCCTATACACAGTCTCATTATGCTAGAGCCAGAAATTTCATGTTTTACTGAAAGTAAAGATTTGTTACTTCTACTTGCATAATGTCATGGCTGTACTGTATGAAGAAAGTAAAATAAAGCAGCAAACTTGCTGGAGGAAGACTGGCCATCCTCAGTCCTGAGGACTTGTAAATTAAGTACAAGACCTCTGACCTGTAGGCAGTAATGACAACATTATATTACACCATTACGTGGTTATAGAATGCATGAGTAAAAGTCTATAGAAAACAGGTCCTATTGATCGTCTCCAAGTTTATCACAGCAAGCATTTCAGTCTTGAACCTGTTATCTCATTATTCCATTATTCTGGGAATTGGTCATCCTTATTTTGGAATTTGTCTGGACACATTCTTGAGTCTATACAAAATGCTCAGTCTTCCTGGGAATATCTGTTTGTCTCTCTTCGCCTGCTCAGAAGAACAATTTTTACTTTGCTATTTCATTAATAAAACATTGTAAACTTTCCTAAATTATGTCCACTGGTTTTTCCCGTCATACAGGAATGCAGCAAACACTGATGATTTGAAGACTTCAGATCTTAAAAAACAGTACAATCTGATATGTTCTTATGTTCTGATATTGTTCGTTTTCCATTAAATCCTCTGGCATCTGAAGTTAGCCAACTATTCTGGTGCAAGCTGTGCTTTGAACCCAATTTTCCTTTTCCACGGGGACAATGAAAACTCACACTTTTTTCCTTGTCACTGAAAGAAATCTATTGGATTTTTGCATCAATTTCCAGGATAGGAAAACACTTTTGTCAAGCAACAGGAATGATTCATGGAGGTCTGTTTTCAGATCTGGACTGTTCATGCTTGAATAGGAGTAGGCCTGCCACATCTCTACTTATTCAATAAAGAACTTTGGCTTGAGTATTCTTATAAATGTTTATGCAAAACAATAAAGCCTTTCCCCCACACTTGTGATAAATTAAAAAAATGCTTGATAATTTGCTGATTTAGTTTCACAGTGAACCAGTCACTTGCTACATGGGTTTTTCACACTAACCTTTGGACTAAGTTACGTCTGGCCTTTGGGAGACTCCTTATGCTATTTGTATCCACTTTAACAGGACTCAGCAAGTTACATTTCACATACATACTGCATGATTAGGAGGAGCTGATGTACTGAGGTAGGAATGAACTACAAAAGATCTTAATCTCATACCCCAGGTGTGTGCTTTGTGAAAGCTTTGAAACTGTTCATCACTGTAGGTTCAAAGATTCAGTTTGTGCTTCTCAGCTTATTTCATCAAAATTTCCACCTATTAGATTGCGGAAGAAGAAACTAAAACACCAACATGAAAGAAGCTTCAAGTTGCATCTGTCACATTAAAGAGACTTGGTTAAAATGGTGGTAAAAAGCATCCCACAGGGGATTTGTTGGATTTATCCAGAAAAGGACAGCTTTCCTTTTTCCTTTGCCTGTGGAGAGAATGATTAGCAAGGTATGAACACATGGAGGCAGAGAGAATTCATTAGATTCAGGCCCTAAGTAAACAGGATTCTGCAACATTAGATCTCAGTTTGTGGCATACAGTGATATTAGCTGGTTATGATATGAACTTAGGCAAAGACAATTTTTAAAGTTCATTGTACATGATTTTTTTTTTCCTTTTTAAAAGACCTTGGCACTTACCCTCATCCCACTGTTTTGTCCTTCTTGTGTGTGTCTTTAGTGGTTTCTGAACTGCAGCCACATGTAAATACATTCTCGTCTTCAGTATCATACTTTAAATACGGCAGCTAACCCTGCTCTCTGAGGGAAACTCACTTAGCCTGCAAACTGCCTATCTCCTATGAAACTGCACTTCCACATGTCAGAGGGATTTCACCCCTTTCTATTTTGCAACCAAATAAATGCTACATTTTCTTGGTATTGTTTAACTGAACTAGTTTCCCCAAGCCAAATGTTTAAGGGCTCCTTTCCTATACCTTTGTATCTGGACAAATTTTCTGATTCTCTCATGTAAGAGAAAAATGTATTAAGGAAAAGGACAACCCAGCATTTCTTAACTTGGCCAAATGAGCTTGCAAGTATGGTTTCACTGATTTTGAAGGCTACTTTCAGTAACTTATCATGGGCAGTAGCTTTCGCAACAAGAAGGACTATTATTTTTTCTGTTAGCAAGGTACTGCTGTTAAGCATGAAATGCTATTAATCCAATGCTGAAATTATAAAACTATTGTTATTTTTGAATACCACGAGAACCAACTCTGAATTCATCCCACCAGGTTTGATGGGAATTAAACCATGTTTACAGCGTGCTAACTGGCAGAGAGGCAAGACAAATGGTTTGGTGAGTCTGATGATGTGAAGTTTCCAAAGGTTAATGAAGAGATAAGGTTTGTAGCTGTCGTGTTTGACACTGGCCAAACTCCAGGCACCCACGAAAGTCACTTGCTCACCCTCCTGTGCCACAGCTGGGCAGAGGAGAGAAAAAAAGTAATGAAGAGTTAATGAGTTGAGATAAGGACTGGGAGAAAATACTCCAAGGACAAAACAGGCTCAACTTAAAGTTGAAAAGGGAATTTATTACTAACAGGATCAGAGGAGGACAAATGAGAAATAAAATCAGCTCTTAAAAAGACCTTTTTTCCTCCCAGCCCCGCCCTCCTCTCCACTGACAGCAGGGAGACAGGGCACGGGGGCTTTGGTCAGTTCATCATCCGAGGTTTTCTTCTGCTGCACAGGGAGAGGAATCCTTCCCCTGTGAGACCATGGGGTCCCTTCCCACGGGAGACAGTTCTCCATGAACTTCTCCAGCATGGCTCCGAATCTCTGAGCAGCAGTCCTCCCAAAACTGCAACGTGACTCCCTCCCAGAACTGCTGTGCATGGGTCACTCTTCCACGGGGTGCAGTTCTCCAAGGACAGGCTGCTCCAGCCTGGAATCAGGGACCCCTCTCTCCACTGGGTCTCCCTCAGCCTCCTCCCGTGGGCTGTGGGTGGATCTGTGCATCCCCCGTGGATCCTCATGGGCTGCAGGGCACAGCTGCTTCACCGTGGTCTCCCCACGGCCTGCAGGGGAATCTCGGCTCCAGTGCCTGGAGCAGCTCCTGCCCCTCCTTCTCCACTGACCTTGGTGTCCCCATGTCTCCCTCATGTGTTCTCACCTGATTCTCTTCTCTGACTAGAAGAAAAAAACTGTGTGTGCCCCACTTTGTTTTAATTTTCTTCTTAAATGTGTTATCACAGAGGCATTACCAGCATCTATGACTGGCCCAGTTCTGGCCAGCAGCATGTCCATCTTCAGAGCCATCAGCCATTGGCCCTGCTGGATATGGTGGAAGCGTCCAGCAGCTGCTCACAGAAACCACCTCTGTAGGTCCCCCACTACCAAAAACCAAGCTGTGCCAAACCAACACATTCCACCCCTAAAAAGAAAGGAACAAGAAGAGATTGGCAGGAGCATGAGCTAAAGAGGAAATTAGCCAAAGGGATATTCCATGCCATATCTCACCAGCTCAGATAGAGAAGGAAGGGGGGCCATGTCGAAGGGCTGGGAGGGGACACAGCCAGGGCAGCTGACCCAAATTAGCCAGCCAGCTCTATGCATCAAGAGAGGGTTCAGAATTCAAGCCAGCTTGTTTGATCTCTTTTTTCCTCCTCTTAAGCACTTATGTGTCCAGTGACTTACAGGCAGCTTTGCATGACTCCTGTCCTGAGAGAGAATTCATCCATCCCATGGTTCTTGCAGAGAATGCTTTACCAAAGAGACAGCAATCAGACAAACCATATATTAGTCACTGACCCTGCTAGGTGAGTTAGGAGGTTTTGAAGAAAGTAAAGGTATTGAAGAAGCTTCAGTTTCACTTTTCTTCCACCATTTGTCTTGTCTTCTTTGGTGCTTGGGCCCCACCTGAGCTCTAGCTCACAGTGTCAGTGAGCCATGGAATCATGGAATACTCTGAGTTAGCAGTGACCCACGTGGATCACTGACTCTGATTCTTATGTGTATAGCCCACACAGTGACCAAAACCACAACCTTGACATTATTAGCATCATGCTCTGACCAGCTGGGGTTGTTTCAGTCTTCATGCCTAAGATGATAAATTGGGTGCTGTCATTTATCCAGCTTTAATAATGAAATTCTTCTCTGTCCCTTGCATGTACAGTTAATTAAAGAATTGTTTTAAGATTTAGTTTTCTAGTTCACTGCTTCCAGGACAGTGTGAAATGTTAGGACTGCCCCAGGCTGAACTTTCTTTGGGTACTGAGCAAAAGCCACTTTTTGATGCCTATTTAGCCCTTTTAAGGACATCTGCCTATCTCTACAGGAGAAGTGATGCAAAATTCAGGCTTGATAGGCTTAGTATTATTTAAGAGATCATTCTTAGTTTTGCCTCTCTCCAACAAGTCTTATATCTGGGGATTTACTTGGTTTATTTAGAGAGGAAAACAGCAAAGACTCAGAAGTCTCTTTTGCAGAAACCTCCTTATGCCCTGGCTAACATTAAAGTTGGAAGGGCTGCATCTTGGTTATTTACTGGAACAGACCAAAAATTCACTCTGAATTGCTCTAGTGGGAAATTTAGATCTTGATACTGATTGAAAGGGGGATTCCTTATAAAACTGCCTGCTATATATAATGATAAGCAAACTAAAACTGAATATATAATTAAAAAGTAACAATAAATTTACCTAAAACAGCAGGAGGAAGATTTTGCTAGTGACCCAGCTATAAAGAAACAGTTGTGATTGCAGAGAATGAGGCTCATATTATGGAAATGCTGGAAATGCTTGAGGCTTTTCTATATGTCTCCTAATGGTGGCAAAAAAAGTATCAATCTCAAAGTGACATCTACTGCAGATCATTTATAATGTGTGAAGTGCTTGCTGGTGGAGAAGCAGACCAGTGTGAGAGCTATGAGGTCATTTAAAGGTGAGGTAACAAAAGGGTGTCTCTGGATAAACACATGAAACTGAAAGATTAGGAAGGCAGTCAGTCAGTAAAAACTTCAAAACTGTATTTTTGCTTTGAATGTATTGAACAAAGTCAGTTTGGGAAATTATACTGCTTCTGTATTTCAATAATGTCCATGCCTACATATATGTAGGTATATATAGTGGTGCTGCTAGCATAAAGCTGATGCAAGATATTTCAACACTGTGCACTAGATTTATAAAATGCACTGCTGTGCTGACTGTTGTGAAGCACATTTTCGCTGAAATATGAGAAACACAGTAAAAAACAGTAACACTAGGTTAGACATATGTTCACTCAACTCAGATTTTGCTCAGATTTTGACTAACCCAGGCCTCTCTAAGGGCCTGATGTGTGCTTGAAACAGTGCCATTAGGTCAAAGTAAGAGCAACACATAAGCAGGACAGGAGGCCATTGCAGAGCCATGACCACCGGCAGCATGCACATCAGCAGCAATTGTTGGTCTGGGTTATTAATACTAGAGAAATCTGTAGGCAGCCATATTTATCAAAGATAAGATGCCCCCTGTGATAACAGCAGTAACCATAATGGCTGCTTGTACATGGTTAAAAGGGAGAAGCTTTCACCCTGTCACCAAAAGTGAAACCTTTTTCATGAACCAGTAGCTGCAGGCATGGTTATCTGGGGAATGATATTGCTCCTCTTTGAAACCCAGTTTAATCCTTTGACTAAATCCAGTCAGGACTTCCAGTAATGAATCTCCTAAAGCACAGAGCTTTAGGAGATTGGACAAAAGGTCCAAACTCACAATCTGTTGTCCCTGAGAGAAGGATTTCATAGCCTAATCATCCTCAAAGCCAATGATGAGATGTATGTGTACATATAGCTAGGGCTATGTTTAGATGCCTTAATTTAACCATAACAATTTAATTATTTGGGAATGACATGGCTTATAAAGATGAAAGAAAATGGATAAAATGTGTATATGTTTCTTGTTGGTGACTCTAATAAATCATTGATACAGGCAGAGTAGCACAAGCCAGAGGATAACTGCTACTCAGCATCCTCATTACTTATATTGCCAAAACTCAAAATGCACTTGGGAGAAGTTCCATCCCACCATTTCTCTGGCTGTGTTTTTCGACTACATCTCTGCCTCTTCTAGGGTCCGGTTTGCTCTCCCAATTTAAGAAGATTCTGACTAGACAGAGTCTGCTCTCCCATGCTTTCATTTCCCATGATGGGATTTTTCCAGTTTAACATGCTAAGGGCTGAAAACTTATTTAATATCTATCTATATCTATACCTATGTCTTTTAATGACTCATAAATAATTTTTGAATATGTTGAAGACATCTTGAAAGCAGTTGCACTCCCATATTTAGAAAACTGAATAAAAGTTAAATGAGCATTTTTTATCATCCAGGCCAAAATTTTCTCCTACAAAAAGACATTCTACTTGTCACTGAAGGTTACTGTTATGCTACATTCTTAATGCAGAAATGGAAATAATAATAAAAAATTTACATAGTTCCCTGAGGTTTTGCACAAGAAGGGCTTCTTATGTCAGTGGAGGCAGCTCTGCTTGGGTTTGCAGTAGCCACTTTGAAGGAAAAAAATAAGGAAAATGAGAGAAGTAGCAGACAAAGAACAAGAGAATATCAATGTGTGGGAAGTAATACCAGAAGTAGCTAGCGGTTACTTGAGACTGAGGCAAGTATTTGTCTGACAGACTTTCTGGTTAAACTTAAATCCTCCAGGATTAAAGTTTGGACACCAAATAAATAACCTTGATGCATTATGTTGATTGTACCCAAGGAATTATTGATGACAGTGATAAGAGCAGCTCTGGTCCGTTGACATGTGAATGACTGCTGGCCGTCTTGGTCACAGAAAGGATTTGTGCAAAAACCTGTGGAGCTAAATTTCTCGTCTCTGGAAACAAAAGGAAGGCAGGATGTTGACCTGATATCTACTGAAAAATGCCTTTTTGCTTTTTAGTAGGCATTTATCTAGAAGAAAACTAGTAATGGATAAGGGCCAGGTCCTTTCGTTCTGGAGAGAATTAAAAATAATCTGCCCTTATACCTGTGGGCCATTTACATGCAAGTGGCACATTCAGGAAAATATTGGCTGATTCACAGTTGAAATGGAATTCAGGTTATGTCACTTCAAAATTAGAGTCTTAAGATGTGATTCAAAAGTTGGTTCTCTGCTTACAGAAACAGAATTTGTGACTATTTTGCAGTAGAGAGAGGTCAGCTGTCTGGAAGACTGTGAGCTGGCAGCCTTATTGCTGCAGAGCCTCTGTTACTCTGTCACAGGCATCTCTGCCAAACTCCCCTTGTGCCACAGCTGCTCTGCAGTACAAAGAAGCCCAATCAAGGGCTTAGCTGCTCGCAGAGATCATGGGTTACCTTCTGCTGTTCTTCTTCTGGTTGTGATGCATTGGAATCTCAGTGCAAACTCTTCTTTATTACTGTGTCAAGACATGCAGTTGTCCATTAATAATTCATTCATGTAAAATTCATTAACACTTGAAGACTGTTTAGATGGGCTACTCATCCTAGCTTCTGTTCTATGCCTTGGAGAAGAAAGTGTTTACCAAAGACAAAAACTGTGTATGATTCAAAAAGAGGTTTTCAAAACAGATATTAAGAACATTTCCATGTCTCTATGGGGACACTGCTCTCTGCAGAGTTGCCCACCTTGACACAGCTTTGCAGTGAGATACTGCTGTCTGGGAGAAAAAAAAATCACGCTGTAAGGAAAGCATCTGAAAGCTTTTCAAAATAAAAATACAGGTGGAACACATGTCTTCTGAAGAGATTCCTAAGGTATGTCAAATGCAAACTCAAAGTGTGCCATTGTTTCAGGAATTTAGAAGATGCTGTGGCTACTCTAGTGATATTTTCTTCCTTTTAGCTAGCTCTTTAGAGCAACCCATCCAAACTTATCCTGTTGAACATCTGTTTATGGAACAAGGCCCTGACTAAACATCATGAAGTGAGTTGCAGACTTGGGACTGCAGTTTTTTTCTAGCTTTAGTCCTTGTGAAGAATGCCTGCTCTGTTGTGGGTGATGTTTGGAAGCACCAGACCAAATAACTGATATCATATTTAGAGGTGTGTCATCTGCACTTTAACAGTACACCCCAAATCTCTTCCAACTGGATGAGTGTTCTCTAAAGGGAGAGATTATCCTTATTGCTACATTAGGATGGGAACAGAGTAGGCCTCATGTTTGTAGAGAACATGTGCAAATGAGCAGGGGAGGACATGGAGAATTATGTCATACTTCCAGGAGCCTTCAGCTTAAAAAACTGTGAGCAGTTAAAATGTTTCTACATCAATGTCAAGATTTTCTCAGACTACTTCTTTTTGAGAAGGTTTTCCTAAAGGAGGTTCTGCAGTATGTAGATACCTTGTTTTACCAGCACTTTGACAGAGCAACCTCTTTATTCTGACAGTCTGGCAAGTCTGATGTGGCTGATTTAGAGCAGAAAGAGCAAAGTAAAGTTTGAAGGATAAAACCAGAAACAAACCCCAAATGAATCAACTGCAGGAATGGGCACACCTTCTTTGTCACATCATCTCTTTGCATCTCTCATTGTCACATTTTACTTCTCAGCAACATTGCCTTCAGGTTGAAACAGTGAAGTGTGATCTCCATCAGGATCTCTTTTATTCAAGAGTACAAGACTTGCTCCTTTACTTTCCTGGACCAAAGAGCTGAACTTTGCAAAAGCTGTTGTGAAAACCTAGAAGAAAAATAACTGACAGATAAACAACTTCTTCCTGTCCATCCAAGTTCTCCATTTTGTCTTTTTCAGTATGTTTCTTTAATTAAATTCTGCCAGCTGCTTGGGCCATAAGAATTACTAATTTTTAAATGCAAGAAATACTTCACAGAGAAAAATTCTGTTAAGGTTTCTGGACATATCAAACCAAAAGATAAACAGTCCTTTAATTTAGCATTAGGCATTTGCTATAAAAGTCGTGACCATGGTAAACTTGTCTGGTATTAATAAGAATGTCCTGTGTTCCCACAGGAGACCCATTGCAATTCAGCAATAATTAATGTACCATTGCAGCGAAGTGTCAGTGAAAGGTCATACTTTTTAGTGCTTGTCTATTCAAAACAATTAAACTATTAATTACTGTTCTCTAACCTCTTGCTCAGTTAAATGTCCTTCTGACAAAAAAAACCCAAAAAGGTGTTTCTCTATGTCCTGTCATTCCTGTCAAATTATCTACCCATCCTCTAAGAATGAACATTTTTCTTGGTATCACAAAAGTTTCGTGGAAAAAGGTAATTGAAATTAACGCACTAATAATTCAGCCTGCAAATTTTTGCCATTAGGAGGTCTTTGGTGGTCATAATATAAAATAGTTATTGTTTACAAATGGCAGAAATTGTTCAGCCTGTGAAGCTGCAGAACACTTTCTGTGTATTCTTGTTTGCAGTTCTGCAAGAACTTGCTTTTGAATGAATGTTTCTCTTTTTGTAGTTTTGTAGAATCTTTTATATAAACATTTCAAGCCAATTATTTACTAGTAATTTTATCTTAGCTGATAACTCCATTTTCTACTTTTAGACAGGATGGGAGTTTCCCTGAATACGGGTGAACAGCTACTTTACAATTTAGTGCAGAGATTTGTAAGCAACTGTACGAATCTAACCAACATTTTGTATTCATAGCAGGCAATTTTTGTCTTTGGGAAAGGTGTTTTTGCACACCCTATCAAATGCAGATTTGTTACCTGCCATGCATGTTTTGTTGCATACCACATAGCTGCAGTTGGAGGAGAAACTTCCTTGCAGCTCAATCAGAACTTTAAAAAATTGCGCAATGTCCCACCAGAAGCAACACGATGTTACTATGATGGAGCAGGATCAGGCTGCCAATCAAAAAACTTTTATTTTCAAAAACACTGAGACACAAGGTATTGGCCTGGAGAGAACCCTGCTTAGCTCGAGAGCAGTGGATCCACTGGAAAGCTGTTGATGGAGCAATAGCCCCAGCTCTTGAACAGTTTATCCACTGAAGTAATATTATGGTTGCTTAGCTTTTAATGAGTTAAAATGACTAACAGACCTAATCTGTGGAGGAAATCAGAGATCACTAGACGATGGTATTCTGTAAATGGTCTTGGCATACCTACCTTGTAATTCATCCCAAAAAGAAAAAGATGTGCTTTTTATACAGAAAAGCCTCTGCTGTGGCAGTACATTCACAGGCTTACTGTTGTCTTCAAGGGTATTTTAGCATGGGCCACTTTGTTTTTTTTGGCATTCTTCCCCATTTCATGTTTGAAATGTGTATCTGTCTGGAACAGAAAGTCAAAAGTTATCTGTCACAGGAGAGGTTTGGTGCAGTAAATTATTATGGAGGCCCAAACTTCCTCTAGGCAAGTTACTATGGTTGAGAAAGGCTCTCCAGTATGAAGAATCTCTAACTGAATAAATTTTACTGCCATAGCTCAAATTTGAGACTGAAGATAGGATTCCCATGAAAAATTTTTCCTGCAGCATTTTTTCTGCCTGAGTAAATGCTATCTCCAATCATCTCTGTTTCTGTCTGTGGAAAGGACATTCATGCAGCTGGATACCTGAACCACTAGCATTTATCTGGATATCTGTCTGAGGGAGAATGGACAGGACATGCTCTGCAGAGACATGCAAATATTTACTGGAACTACCAAAGTGATAGATTTTACTAGCAAAATAAGGTCTTTATTTATAGGACACCTGACTCACCAGCAGTAATGAATGCAATTTGCCAAAAGTAAAGCATCTCTGCAAAGTTGTGCTAATTTTATATGGATATACTGAGGTTTTGAAAATGTATTTTAATGTATTGATGAATGGAGAAGAGACACTTTCTCCATACTCCTTCACTGAACATCCAGAATAATCTGAGACTTAGATGCAGGTCTTAGATTTAAGCTTGTAAATTTTGCTCTTCACACTGGGTTACTGTACTTTAGGTACTGATATTTGAGATGTATAGTTTATTTACCTACTAATTTTCTCTTTGAAGCAGCAAGTAGCAGGGGCAGGACATCTAGCTTTTCATCTGTATTTCCTGTGTTGGGTTTGTGTGGCCAGGTCTTGGTAGCAGGGGCTAAAGGGGTGTCTTATGTGAGAAACTGCCAGAAGCTGGCTCCATGTCCAGCTCAGCCAGTGCCAGCTGGCTCCAGGACACACCCACTACTGGAAAAGGCCAAGGCAATCAGAAATTGTGGTAGTACTTCTGTGATAACATATTTAAGGAAAAGTTACTGCACAGATGTAATTGCAGACAGACAAGAGGGAAGTGAGAGAGGATCAAGAGCCCTGCAGACCCCTGCAGTCAGGGCAGCAGGAGGGGCAGGAGGTGCTCCAGGCACAGAGCTGGCATTCCCCTGCAGCCCCTGGTGCAGCCATGGTGAGGCAGCTGTGCCCCTGCAGCCCATGCAGGTCCATGGGGATGCTGAGATCCACCCACAGCCCATGGAGGAGCCCCAGGCTGGAGCAGGCGGATGCCTGAGAGGGCTGGGAGCCCTCGGGAGGCCTGTGCCGGACCAGGCTCCCGACAGGGGCCTGAAGGCCATGGACAGAGCCCAGGCTGGAACAGATCTCCTGGCAGGAATTGTGACCCTGTGGGGGACCCATGCTGGAGCAGGCTGTGCAGGAAGGACTGCACCCTGTGGAACAGTGACCCAGGTTGGAGCAGTTTGTGGAGAACTGTTTCCTTGGGATGGACTCACACTGGAAAAGTTTATGGACAGCAGTCACCCATGGGAGGCACCCCACACTGGAGCAGGGACTCTTCTCCCTGAGCAGCATCAGGAACGATCTGTGAAGAACTGAACAAAAACACTATTGCCAGTTTTACTGTGCCACTGGGAGAGAGGAGGTAGAGCCCAGGAGAGAGGTAGGGGTGGGGAAAGGCGTTGTTAAGATTTATTTCAATTCTCATTATCCTGCTCTGATTTTGTTAGTGATGAATTAAATTAATATTCCAAGTTGAGACAGTTTTTCCCATGATGATATTTGGCAGTGATCTCTCTCTGTCCTTATCTCAATTCATGGACCCTGTTTTCTCTCCCCTGGCCACTTCTAGAGGAATGTGATAGAGCAGATTTGGTGGGTGCTTGACATCCAGTCAGGGTCCTCCCACTATACATATATACCTTAATTTCTTCTTCCCATTTTCATCTAGATGCAGTGCTATGGATTTAAGACTAATTTAAATTACCAACCTCTTCTGAGAGGAAAAAAGGGAAGGTGAAAGAATTTGCAGTCCATGTAACATGCCAAGACTGTTCTATTCCTGTGCCAGAGTTAACCAGTGTTTTGATCTGGTCACAAAATTAGCATATAATCTACTACTACAGCACTTTGCATAACTAGTAAATTTTGTTCATCTTGTTTGTCAGATTTCTGGATTTTAATATTTGTTTTTAAGGAACTGTTAACTTACCAACATTATATTGGTCTTCTTTTTTTTTTGGAATGCACATCCTAAAATATATCAGAGCACAGGTTTTATATTCAATATTATCTTATTTATTGTATCTGTCAAGTCAATGACACAGCTTAGACTAAGAAATTATTCAGCAGAAGGAAAAAGACAAGAAATCTGCCTCAAGATTTTTAGTTCTCAAAGGATGCTGGACAATCCCATTTCTTTCCCCAACTGCTTCAGTTGGAATCTGGCTAGTCACAGCCTGTGCAAGCCAGGAATGAAAGGTGGGGTGAATAGATCTTTTGGACAGCCTCTTCCAGGCTGGCTGGATTCAAGATTTATTTGCTCAAAATCTTAAGTAATGGTTGTAGTTATTTATACTGCGAGTCATAAACCTCAAAATATATGCATCCTCTCAGTGCCAATGTTACATTAGGCTTGTGATGAGGTTTTCCTTTCCACCTTGTCCTGTGTATCAGTATCAACTGGCAATGGAGATGCCTGAATCTTGCTGGTTTTCACAGTTCAGAAGTGCTCAGAGCAGCCTGTGGACTGCTTTGTTTCAGTGAGGTAACGGGGCATGGAATTTGTAATGTTAACAAACAGTAGGGACCGTTACATCTGTCATAGTTAATATACTGTCTCACTTGCCTGTCTTCACTGGACGTAAATTCCTAAATCTGCCTTCTCAAAGGGTATGAAACCACCACTTACTGGACATATGCAAACCTTGTTGATGCTCAGTAAAGTGCCTTCATGGACAATAACATAGCAGCCACACTTGACAAACCTTGAGCCTCATGATGGGCATTTATATGCCATGTATTCAAAATCTGTTGTTCTGCACAATGCACAAACACTGCTGTTTGTTTCTGTTGCTCTGCAGAAAGAGCTTCCTGCTCTCTGTAAGAGCTTTCCTACATATAGGTTTATTTTCCAGTTTAAATGGATTTTCATCTGTCTTTCAGGGCTTTAGTTGTAATGTTCCGTGGTTCTGTTGGAAAGAAGTTACTTTCTTGAGCAAATATCTATTTTCCTGATGCTTTTGCTTAACCATAGTTGGTTTTACATAACAGAGAGATTTTTCTAAATGAGATGTGAATTCTGAATCTTTCTTACAATTTATTTGCTGGCAGAAGGTAATTGTAACTTCCAGAGATTGGTCTGAAAGAGGCTAAGATTAGGCAGACACCACACTCCCTCCTGACTACTGTCCCTGCTTATCAGGGACACACAGTGTGTCTTAACCATCGTGTGGCACCTCAGTCAACACTCTGACTATGATGATCTTGTTTCAAAGAGGAAAGCATTTCTGAATGCTATTAACTTGGAATTCATATTTTTAACAATCCAGGATAAAGGAAAAGGACTATTTATCTGATGGTAAAATTAGAATTGAATTCCTTTAATTATACTGCTGTAAAACAAAGATAACACGACAGGGACGTGAGGCTTCTAATTTTCCCTTTGTATTTCTTTGAACTTTTCTGGTTCTGGCTGATAGCTCACTGCTCAGCTGCTGAAATTTCAGCATGGAGACATGCACATAAAATTGTACTAAATGGAAATTCTGTTTTCATGCATTCTCTTTCATATACTGAACACATGAATTTTATATGCATGGAGACTGGAGTAGTGGAGAGTACATGAAGAATATAAAGTACTTCAGATGCATCCATAGTTGCAAACATGAGAACTGCAGGACTGTTTTCTGCTGATAAAACAAACAAAGCAAATAAGTTTGGCTTTCAGGAACTGTTACCCTGATGACTGCTTTGAATAGCAATGGATGGCTCTCAGGTAGCTCTGAACTCAGATAAAAAGCGAACTTCTATACATGGAACAAGTCTGAAACTTTTTAAAGTTATTTAATAGTAAGTTGTTAAGGAGAGAAAAATGGGCTGTAGGCTTTCAGCTGAGAGCAAACATTTTATCAAAAATGTCTCGTACATTTTTGGTGGTTTAGGTAGGCTCAGCCAAAGTAGGCTCAGAGATCATCTGTGAAATTCAAAAAGCTTTTAAGGTTTAAAATTCTTAATGTGTAAGAGTTTCACAGGAAATTGTGCTAATCAAATCCACTTGTTCCCTTTACCTTACACCTTTTTCTTAGGAGCAGCTGCTCAAAAAACAAAGGTAGTAAATTTACGCAAATGTGTGTAAATTAGAGAATCATGTTGGCATCACCTATAATTACTAAAGAAATGATTTCAAGGGACAGAGCCTCAGTCTTCTCTCAGGATGTCCTTCTGGAGAAGCCCTGAATTTACTTATCTGTCAGAGGACCTGAAGAATTCTCTTCCTAAGAAGGCCAGGTGTGCTGTGGACTGGAACCAGGTCTCACTGGGAGAGTGGTTGTGCTGCACTAGATAGGGGTACAAATGCCTCAGCAACTGGGCTGATTGCTAAGTGCCTCCTGGGGTACATTAGTGGAATTAGACATATCTCAGAGCTATTTCAGTTCATTTTTTGCCTGTGTAAATGGCATTTTAAGCTTATTGTAATTGAACTGGGAAATAGTTACAGAATTTTTCAAAGTGTCTTCTTTTTTTGTTTTTCCTCACAGCTCCACTTGATATATACTAGACTGTTTAACACTGTTTATTGTCCACCTGGTTTGCTTTGTGTTATTTCCTTACACTGCTATGAGGTCTCTAGCTTAAAATGGCAATTTGTAACAAAAATATGGGGTTACTATCAATTTTCATCAACATGAAGTTCAAATGTTAATAATCATTTTATGTGCACAGAAAAAGTGTGAAGTTTTTGCATCTCAAAATATGATCAGTACTTGTTTTTCTTCAACAATGGGCAATGAAATGCAGTTAGAAATCCCTGCTACCATGAAAAAATGAATTTAATAACTTTTAGGTTATTACCTTTGATTTAACCTATTTGATAATTTTGCTGTGCTATAATGATGTTAACAAAATTATTTAAAGATAAGTAATCCAGTCACTTATGAAACACTTGAAAACAACCAGGGAGAACAAGGGAGAATGGGTGTTAATAGAAGCTGGAGGTTTCTGGCAGTTCTATTTGCAATTATCACACAGCTTCTATGCTTGTCATGAATTTGTATTTTTCATTGAGAAATATTTTTTCACTCTTTCCACTTTTTTAACTTCAAAATTGACATCCATCGCAATTATCAAGATTTGCAGCATTACAGTGCACACCTGCCCCAGGATTCAAGGGCTAGACTTCAGTGCACAGAAGGTACCATGCGCAGAAGGTGCCATTCTTGCTGCAGCAGCAAGAGTGGAACGTTCATGGCTGCACTTTAACTGCTAATTGCAGGCTGATTCTGAATGCTCAGTGCACCATTCAGTAAGAAAAATAGCAGGAGAAAAATGTTTTTGAAAATCCATTTTTTCAAACTCTGTTACTTTTGTAATCTTTTAAACTCTGCTGCTTTGGCAGCAAAGCAGTGTATTGAACTGTAGATGGAACTTTTGAGTGAATTGCATTTCCTAGCTGCAGCAGATTACATAAACTTAGTTGTCCATTCAGTTGTGGAAGATGCTGATGCAGGAGTTGAGAGGTTCTGATTTCCTTCAGACTCCTGACATCAGACAGTCAGCTTAGATTTTGTGATTCCATAACTAGGTCAGCATGAAAAGCACAGTATTGATTCTTCCTAGAGCGGCAGACTAGTATGTGAATGCTTGAATCAGGAAAGTTAAATGAAAACTTCTGTGCAAGGAAGACCTTTTTTGCAGAATAGTGGATATAGATGTTGTGTGGTGGCTTTGACTTAAGATGCTGTAGCATATGGAGTGTGTCTCAAGAAGCCCAGAAGGCATTATATGACTTCAGCAATCTGATCATGTTGAGGTATACCAATATTACGTGCAATGCTGCTCTGGAAAGACATTGTTTAGGATGAGGAATTTGTACTTACTTTTCTATTCAGAACAGACAGAAAGGTCCTGCTGTTTTGTGTGTGTTTGTACTCAGGAGCAGTGATGTGCATCCTGTACAGGAGAATGGTGGTCAGTTGTTCAGAGTACTACTGATGATCCAAAGGCTTCTGTTTCCTGAGCCACATGTTTATGGTAAAGCACATATACATTGGATATGTTTCAAATAAGTAATAAACAGCCTCTCCCTTGGAAATATATATATATTTCTGTATGAATTTTTGGGGTAGCTCTATATGCTGGAATGGGTGAACCTAATTCTTAGTGCAGGCATCAGAAGCCAGGAGGGATTATTGATATCATTTTACAGCTGGAGGAAAAGAGACAGGAAGGTTGAAATAGTTTATTCACGGCCAAAAATGAGAGAAGAGATAAAAGGCCTTGGAAGACCCTATCCTCCTTAAAGCTAGCTACAGAATTATTTTTGTTAGCCACAGTCTGCAAACCCATGTCTCTTTTCCTTCCATCACAGAGGAAGCATGCTCCAAGACCTCAACTCCTAATGGCTGAGCTGAGAAGGACACAAAATTATAGTTTGACTTTCTGCACACTCTTTTGAGGCAAGATCCTGAATACTCCATGCTGTTGTTTCCCTCCCTGTGTATTTTCTTTTTTTCTTCTCCTTTTTGTATGAAATTTGACTATCAGACTTTTTCATGCTCAAACAGCTGAGCCGGAGACTTGAGTTTGTATCCCTGCTCTAGACTGATCTCACTGAAATCCCTTTCCAAGATATTTCTCAGGTGAAAGGTTGTTCTGAAGTGCAGCAACTGTCTGTAAAAATGTTGTGAAGGTTTTTCTTTCTTCTGTGGTGAAGTGAGTTTTTCAGCAGAGTGAAGCTCTGCTAGAAAAGACTTCTGGGAGGAGCCAGATGGAACATAAAATTCATCTGTTTCAGAGTTCTAGTCTTCAAGTAACAATATCCTCCAATACTACATTTTTTACAAGCATGCTTTTTGAGATACACCTTATTTTGAAAATAAAAAAAAGCAAAAATGTGGCTATTGCTATTCTACCTGGTCACAAGAGAGAGAAGAGAAGAGAAGAGAAGAGAAGAGAAGAGAAGAGAAGAGAAGAGAAAGAGAAGAGAAAGAGAAGAGAAGAGAAGAGAAGAGAAGAGAGAAGAGAAGAGAAGAGAAGAGAAGAGAAGAGAAGAGAAGAGAAGAGAAGAGAAGAGAAGAGAAGAGAAGAGAAGAGAAGAGAAGAGAGGAGAGGAGAAGAGAGAGAGAGAGGAGAGGAGAGGAGAGGAGAGGAGAGGAGAGGAGAGGAGAGGAGAGGAGAGGAGAGGAGAGGAGAGGAGAGGAGAGGAGAGGAGAGGAGAGGAGAGGAGAGGAGAGGAGAGAGGAGAGGAGAGGAGAGGAAGAGGAAAGGAGAGGAAAGGAAAGGAAAGGAAAGGAAAGGAAAGGAAAGGAAAGGAAAGGAAAGGAAAGGAAAGGAAAAGGAAAGGAAAGGAAAGGAAAGGAAAGGAAAGGAAAGGAAAGGAAAGGAAAGGAAAGGAAAGGAAAGGAAAGGAAAGGAAAGGAAAGGAAAGGAAAGGAAAGGAAAGGAAAGGAAAGGAAAGGAAAGGAAAGGAAAGGAAAGGAAAAGGAAAGGAAAGGAAAGGAAAGGAAAGGAAAGGAAAGGGAAAAGCCTATTGAATAGGAAATTCTTAGAAGCCAGTTGCCAGCCAGGCTGTGTTGTCATTCATTAGCTTTTGATCTGTTCTGTCTAACCAGCAGGATTTAAAATTGGCTAACTAAGTGGGAAAGAGATGCAATTGAAAAGCCATTAATTCTGGCTGCAACCCCTGCAGAATGGATCCTGGGCTTGGCTGCTGCAGCCCGGATGTAGGATGCTGGAGTGCACAGCAGTGTGCAGAACTTCCCAAGGTGCAGCCTCTATTTGGAATCATGGATTGTCACAGCTTCCTTCTGGTTCCTAGGATTTTCTTTTAAAAGTGCCCTCCACTAAATTGGATCAGCTGAGGATGTGGGCACACCTAGACTGTTGTTGGCCATGTCTCAGAGTGGAAGCCATTAGCTCTTTGATGAAGTAGGAAATTCAGCATCTGAAGAACCATTGAGATAATATTTCCATAACCTGTTATGTGACCCAAAATCAGGAAGAGTATGTGTTGAGTACTTCAAACAATTTCTTGAAAGGCTGGCAATATTTACCAATAAACCATCTCTTGTTGTTGTGTTGTTGTTCTTGTTGTTTTGTTTTTTTCTTTTTAAAGCAGTGGCTTCCTAGATGCTAAAAATGGAGCTAGTTACAGACTCACACTTTTGCAGATAATATTTCTGGTAATCTGCTGTATTTTCATTCATCCCTACTTTAATAAACTAAATTGTCAAGCAGTCCCTTATGACAATAAACCAGATTGAAACAATAATTTGCATATCTCAGGAGGAAAACATACATGCTATTCAGAGATAGGGGGGAAAACCACAGAATATTATACATATATTACTGCATTTTAGGATATAGTAAAAAAATTGTTTAATTTTATTTAGCTATCTATTTATTGATTTCTATTGCAAAACTAACTTAAAATAAGTTGATTTCTATTGCAAACTAAACTAAAATAACACCATTAAATTTTCAAAATACACAATTATGATTATTGGTACTTAGTTCAACTGCTCATCTTTCCAAATGATGCAATTATTCATAGAATCATAGAATGATTTGCATTGGAAAGGACTTTGAAAATCATCTAGCTCCAACATCCCTGCCATGGGCAGGGATACCTTCCACTAGATCTGGTTTTTCACAGTCTCATCCAGCCTCGTCTTGAACAGTTCCAGGGATGTGATGTCCACAGCTTCTCTGTGCAGCCTGTTCCAGTAGCTCTCTACTCTCACAGTAAGGAATTCTTTTCTACTATCTACTGTAAACCTACTTGCTTTGAGAGTTTGAAGTGATCCCTCCTTGTCCTGCCACTACACACTCTTTTAAAAAGTATCTGTCATTTTGTAAGCTTCTTTCAGATGGAAAGCTGAACTTAAATCACTCCACAGTCTTCTCTTTTCCAGACTGAACAACCCCAATTCTATCAGCATTTTCTCATGGAGGAGATGGTCCATTCCCCTAAACCATCTTGGTGTCCCTGTTCTGGACTCCAACAGCTCCCATGTCCTCCCTGTGCTGGGAGCCCAGAGCTGGATGCAGGTTCCAGGTGGGCTCTCCCCAGAGCAGAGCAGAGCAGAGGGGGCAGAATCCCCTCCCTCCCCCTGCTGCCCACGCTGCTCTGGATGCAGCCCAGGACACGTTTGGCTCTGTGGGCTGGGAGTGCCCATGGCTGGCTCATGTCCAGCCTCTCACCCACCAGCACCCCCAAGTCCTTCTGGGCAGGGCTGCTCTGTATCTGCTCATCCCCCAGCCTGTGCTGATGCCAGGGGTTGCTGTGACCCAGCTGCAGCACCCTGAACTTGGTCTCGTTAAACCTCATGAGATTCCCATGGGCTCACTTCTCCAGCTTGTCTAGGTCCCTTTGGATGACACCTCATCCTTCAGATGTGTCAACTGGACCACTCAGCTTGGTGTCATGTGAAAAGATAAATTTATTGAGGGTGCACTTGATCCCTTCATCTGTGTCATTGATGAAGTTATTAAACAGCACTGGTCCTAATATGGGCACCACTTGTCACTGATGTCTGTCAGGACTTCAAGCCATTCACCACTATCCTGTGGGTGCAAAATCTTCGGAGTGGGTTTATTTTGTAACTTAGTAATACATTTGCCCACAGAAAGTGAATATGATAAAACAATCTTAACAAATATTAATAAGAGGTATTTTAGCTCCAGATTTCATGAAATAAAATCTAAATTAGTCACAGCTGTAGTTTCTGATAATTTTTTTCAATTAGACTTTGGACTTCACACCTTAGAAAAGTGAAATATCTCTCAGTCAGGAGTTTGATTTACATTTAAAATGTGTTTAGGAATGATGCTTGTAATCAGATGATGAATTACTAGGTTTTAGAAAGTTTTGTCTAATTCAAATATGACCAAGACTGATAGCTACAAAAAGCTGGCTATTGTGGCAGGCTTTTTAAAATTTTTAATTCATTTGTTTGGCATGGGGGAGGGTAGGATTCTTGTGTTGTTACTGATTGGGGAGTTATCTTTTCTTTTTCCTTTTACCAGCATGAATCATCACAAAAGGCATTCTTAGTCTTACTTTATGCAGAAAGGAAAGTTATACCATAGTAGACAAGTGCTTGTATAAGTAGTTGGTTGTAAGGAGGTGGCCTGAAATCAAATGGAAAGACACCTTTCTCTCTCTGAGTGAACCATACTGGCACAGTGGAAGGTAGTAGGTGAATACAATGAAGCAAGAAAATCTCATGTTATTTCCTCTGTAAACTAATAGTTTCTCGGCAGAAATGCTTCACTGTGTTCAAATAATAATTTATATGAGAGCTGAAATGTATGTTTCGTGAGATTGCTGCAATGGTGAGGCTGTCTGAGGATATTTTGGAGAGGTTGGGTGGTTTAACATTTTGGACAGATTGTTCTATAGTTCTATGATTGCTCTTGTAAGAGAAACCTTGATTTTGGCAAATGAGTAATTTTGGGAAAAGTCCTTGGGAGATTTCAAGTTGGTGCTGTGTGTCCTGACACAGCATTTTCTACTTATGCTGTATCATTTGTCTGTTTTTTGTCTTCCACCAAGAAACAGTTATTAGTGGTAAGACAGCTCCATCAATGAAATGAGGTTCCATCTCTTTGAAATGAAGACTACAGGGAAATGTTTGCATGGGTTAATGCCACAAGGGTTTTGACCCTTATATTTGCCATTTAGTAATATGTGGGATTCTCTGAACCTGGGAGAAGCAGAGAGAGAAGCAAAGAATGTTCAAAACAATTCTTATCTCATTTACTGCTCCTGTGTTGTTCACAAGTCGAATGCATTGTGGAAGATTGTTTACCTGAAGAGAATTGTTAATTGGATTCTGGTGTGTTTTGATTTCCTGACCAATTGAATCCATCTGTGTGTTGTCGGGACTGTCGGCTGACAGTCATGAGGGCCTGTGTAACAATTAGATGTAACATAATATAATGTAATATAGTATAATAAAGTAATTAATTAGCCTTCTGATATCAGTGGAGTCCTCCTCATCATCCCTCCTGGACGTCGGACAAAAATATCACTGATAGTAATATACCTAAATAAAGAGTAGATGAAAGGAAGAAACTGCATGTAGAACGTTTATACTTAATCCTCATGCCAATTCTGATGTTTGGCCGTATTTCAGTCGATTTTGACCATTTGCTCTTCCAAACCAGTGCTGAGTGGTTGTAAATTATACTGTATATCAATAGCTGCCAGCAGGAGTACCCAAACACAGGAGCTATCTTTTCTCCTGTCCCTGCACCACAGCACCCTGAAACTGCTGAGGGGAAGGGAGGAAATTTACAGACAGGTGAGGTGTGCTTCTCCCTCACCTCTGCATAAGTGATTGTGACAGCAGCATCTGGCTTAAGTTGGATTTGTCAGACCCCATCTGGAATGCTGCATCCAGCTTTGGGGTCCCAGCACAGTCTGGACATTGACCAGTTGAAGCAAATCCAGAGCATGCTTCTTGAGCAGAGGTGTCTCTCACAGTTACTCCTTGTAGCTGAGACATTCCTTACCACAGCAGATTCTTGGGAAGTAATTAATAGTGTGCTAAACTTTGAGATTTTAACTAAGTGATATAAAGCATTATATATATAATCCTTTTGATATAAATCATCAACCACATCTAGGACTAAGTCTGGATATACCCTCACATAAACTGAAACAGGAATTTAGAATGCAAGGGCATCCGTTCTGAATCTCATGACGCAATGGCAAGGTCTCACTGAGAGTTTTGCCTGGCCCTGTTCTCTATACAGCAAATGTTGAAGGGTACCCTGCCATCAAATGTGAAACCACTGTTGCAGTTACTGTTGCACTTTGTTAAATCACTGCTTTATGTCAATAAACATACTCCTACTTCTCTCTTACAAGTGCAACTCATCACTCATTCTGTCACAGTGGCAGAAGACTGGCCAACACATCTGTCTTTTCCTTTTTCCAGAGTTCTTGTCTAAAGCAGTACTTTCTAGGCTGAACCGGGAAAGGTTGCAATATTAATCCCTTTCAGCCCTTTATGTTGATCGAAAAGGCACAGTGTTGAACACTGTACTGCACTCACTTGTTTCACTCTGATATATATGCATACTTCTACTTTTGTGAATATATTTGATCTTCTAATACCATAGTCTGTAATGTGAATGTCCATACATACATACTGTTTATTTCCTTATCTTTTCTTCAAGAGGCTTTCTTCCATATAGAGTGTATTGTTTTGTGAGAGTAGAATTTAAAGGGCATGGGTGTCTTTGCTTCCCACTGCAGTAAAGCTGTCATGAACCTGAGATTAACCTGAAGCTTTATAACCAGTTTTCATTGAGCTACCTCAGTCAGCCAATTTTGCCTTTGCAGAGGTAGAATACTACACAGGACTTTCTAGATGTTTTGTAAGGAACTTTTCTCAGATATGTGTACTGTATATGAATTGAATCTGTCTCTTAATACTCTTTAAATTCTCTTTAAATAGAGCAATGGGTTGGAAAGATATAATATAAAGACATATTTTTTTTCCCCAGGATGTAATATGCATACAGGGTATGTGACTATGTGAGAAAAGACCATATCTTTCAGTAAAAAAAAAAAACAAACAGATATTGCAGTGGGATGATGCAGAGGTGCCCTTACACAGAAGATATCTCTTGCTTAGTGTCGTGGTGGCCTTTTCCGTCCTTGTTCCGGTGCTCTCACCACCGAACAGGGATCAGGGCTGCTTCCACGGTTGTCTTTTTAAGGATGCTTTGTCCAGTTCCAGAAAAGCACAGTATCTCACCTTCTCACCTCTGGGACATCTGTCCCCCCCATATTTTATATACCCCCTGGGGCCGAGGGGTACCCACACTGAATCTTTGGCTCTGGGACATTTCTCCCCCTGGACTCAGTCTCTGTATCACACGGAAACATGGCTCTGTCCATGGCTACACAAAAGAGTCCAGCATAAAATGCCACTCCATCTTCTCCATCTTTCCAACATCTCTCACTCTCTCTCTCTCTGGTCCAGGCCTTCATCACTCACTCATTTCCTTTGTCCTCCTCCACTCTTATCCTTCATCTAGGAAGGGTTAATGTTCTGTAAGGTTTTCATTGTCCAAAAAGGGTTAAAAACTCCTCCAAGCAGCTGGACTCCTGGCTGCACCCCCCCCATCTCCTCAGCTGGGCTGCCTCCTGCCAGCACATGTTTACTAAATTTCCAGATAACGGCCACAAACACAGGCTGCACTCTCTCTCTCTGTCTGTCTCCAAGGGTGGGGAGGGGGAACAGGCTGCCCAAAGAGGCCTGCCAGGGGGAGAGCCCTGCTTTTACCCTGTGTTCTCGGAGGTGGATCCACATGCCTAGTGGTTGGGCCAGATGGCAATATTCAAATCTGAGCACTCATTGGCCCCATCCACAGCATCCCAGAAATCCTGTTTCTGGGTCAAACCATGACACTTTGATATATTGGTGGTTTTGAATGCAAACTTTGTTGCTAAATGGCTTAATACTAAACAGGGGCTTGCAGCTGTGTCTGTGAACAGACTTAACTAGGAGCAGTTTACTTTCTCTTAGATCACTTGTTTCTTGCTTGTTATACTGAGTGTACTATTAAGAGAAAGTTCACATGCTGTGGGAGGAAGAGATGCACGCTTTCCAGTAGATCACAGTTCCTACAGTGCATTCTGTGAATGACATTTATTACAGTGATTTGTGTTATGTGGTCTCTGATCTCATATTTGGTGCCCAGTGAATCTCCATTTCCACGGAGTCACAGAACAGGTAATGTTACAAAAGACCACAGTGGGCCATCTGGTCTAACTCTCCTCTTCAAGCAGGGTCACCCTAGAGTACTCTGCACAGGATTGCAGCCAGGTGGTACTTGCATATGTCCAGGGAGACTATACAGCTTATCTGGACATCCCGTTCTGGTGCTTAGTCACCTGCACAGTAAAGAAATTCTTCCTCATGTTCAGCTGTAACTTCCTGTGCATCAGTTTCTACCCATTGCCTCTTGTTCTGTTCCTGGGCACTACCAAGAAGTGCCTGTCTCCATCCTTTTGGCGCTCTCTTGTCCGATATTTGCACATATTTATGAGATCCATCCATCTCTGCCTACCTCTCCAGTCTGTCATCCCTCAGAGGGCTGCACAGGCCTCTGGCTTATTGGCCACTGCTCCCAGCTTTGCTGAGAAGGCATCTGCCTCTTCATCCAAGTTACTGATAAATAAGCAGAAGAACACTGGGCCCAGTATGGAACCTCTGGGGACACCATCAGTGAGAGGCCTACAACTACATCCAGTGCCACTGACAGACTCACTGAATTCTATTTTGCTCTTCTCACTTCCCTTACTCTGAGAAAAACAGTACCTAAAGGCTAAAGAAACTGTATACACATGATCTCCCTGTGGTAAAACAGCTTTCAGGTTCCTCTGAATGAAGAGTTAAACCTCATCCATTTTCTCCTTCCCACTGTATGTAGCTACGTGTGTAGTAGTTAGCCTTATAAAACACAACACTTGCAAAACAGGATGAATGAATTCTGGAATAGAAGCCTTTGTGTGAGAAGTGTTCATGTGTTTTGGCTTTAGTTAATACCTTAACATATTTTTTACATGATTCAATACAAAACAGAAAAGCAACACTACTGTGGAATGGCTCCTGCTGGGAGTATCCATCAAGCTTACTGCATGTTCTATTCTAAAAACCACAAAAAATCTTAAGGAACACTGATGTTTCATGTGTGGCAAAACATGACTAAGAGAAATAATATTGCGGACGTAGTGAAGACACAACTGTCTTAGTAAATAAGGGTCAACTATGAGAACTCCCACTTTGGTAATCTCCCTGTTGGTATCATTCACAGCCAAACAGATTGTTTCTGTTTTGTGGACAGGACATGTTTCTCTCAGGATTAGCTGAAGCCTGGATGCTGGGAAGGGAACTGGAAATTAAGAGGATTGTACTCCTAATCTGCTTCTTGGTCTCACTGCTCCAGAAGAAATAATTTCACTGCTCTGGTTGTGGAGACAGAGGTGCAAAAGTTCAAGCTGGGTTCAGTGGGACAGGACAATGTTCACTGGTTTTTATTTTATTTTATTTTATTTTATTTTATTTTATTTTATTTTATTTTATTTTATTTTATTTTATTTTATTTTATTTTATTTTATTTTATTTTATTTTATTTTATTTTATTTTATTTTATTGTCTGGTTTGGTTTATTTAATAAATATGCCAGCAAGTTGGAAGCTTGAACCAATTGGCCTTAGACAATAAACCACAGGATATGTGGAGTTTGTGGTGTTTGTGGAGTTTATGGCAACTACCTTAGAAAATAAACTGCACTCCCTTCTGAAAATGCAGCTCTGAGGACTTTGTTTTGGCTTGGAAGTCAATCACGTCTTGAAACAGCTTTACCTGGGTATCTGTATGTCAGTTGTATTGAACATTCATACTTAGGAAACAGTCCAAGTCCAATAACATCCAAAACTGTAGTAACAGAAAAATTCCAGTTGGTTGTCTGGATAAGAAACAGGTGAGTTCTGATTAATTGCACAGTTTATATCCTTGGATTCACAGCAAGGCCTTTTGATGAAGAAAGGACAAGCCGAGGGCTCAGTGAGATCTGCTTTTGTTCAGAAGGAGTTTTCGGTTTGGGATCAGGAATTATCAGCAAGGGGCACCTGCGAGCCTGTTACTTGGAGAATAGATCTCATGGTACAAAGGTTGAGGATGCAAGCTGGCCTGACTGAACTGTATTCATAACAGAAATAGGAGATGTGCTTGTGGCAGGACACACAGAATTTGGGACTGTTTTGCATTTCTTTTAGCAAGTTGTTCTGATTTTCCACTTGTGTTTGAGACCTGGCTTACTGACACAAGAAATTTCTCTTGTTTGTGGAGTCAGTCTCCTTCTGGTCAGCACATCTGCAAGAGAGTGAGGAACAGCAACATGGGACAGTTGGACACTTCAATGGTTTTGATGTGAGTGTGTGTCCTGGTGATTCCAAACTGCAGAAATATCGAATACCTTGCTCCATTTCTGCAAATTTCCACTGTCTTGGCAATGTTAGGCAAGAAGGAGGAAATCATCCCTCTGGCTGAGGCAGTGCCAGGGATGACACAGGAAGGGGCAGGCCCCAGGCACGCTGACCTGCACGGCAGTGCTGCAGAGATGCCTGGCAAGTAAATCTGCAGGCTGGTGGGGTTGGTGCCATGGCCTGACTGGGCTGCTGGCCAGCCCAGCATGGTCAGGGCGCAGAGCAGAGTGGCTCTGAGCAACTCTACTCAGAGCAACACTTACTTCTGCTGGCCAGGGGTTGCCATGGCCTGTCATGTCCAGGACATCGACAGGACTCTGTGGTGTGGAAAATATCCCAGTGAGCTTTATGAGCTCTGTGGGCAGAGTGAAAATATTTTAAAGCCACATATTTTTTGCCACCCCTGCAAAATACTTTGGTTCAGTAATACATCTCAGCTCATTCCTCCGTATTGGGTTTTTAAAAAGTAATGTATGTGGTATTTGGATATGTTAGCCTCAGCCAACAGCATCTACCTTTTCCTAAAGTTGTATATATTTTCTCTTGTATTAGAAATTAAATTCTGTTTTCAATTTCAAAGTGAGAAATAGCATCAGATTCCTTGTGCAATATAGCTGGCAAGCAGTTGAAATATTTCATTACTTTTTCTTTCCCAGATCATTAAAAAGACCAGAAAAATGTTCTAAAACTTTAGCCTTGGTGTATTTAATTTTTCAAGCAACATTCTCCCATACAGATTGTGTACCAATGTGAATGAATGGCTGATGTCATCTCACTTCTTGAAAAAACTCTTTGCACAGAAGTATAAAAAATTATCAATTCCACAAGACAGCTACTGCATTTACCTCCACACGCTTTAAAGTAACTCCACAATAACATTCTTGTGAAGAAGGTTAGAAGCCAGTTCTTTTAAGTTCATTCCCATTTTAATACATTTTGCTTCCATACTAGATACACCTGGAAATGATTCTTAGCTTCAAGATGAACATATGACTGTACAGTTTAGAGAAGGTACACAGGCATGGTATAGGTATAAAAGGTGTACAAGGCATGACTCTTGGTAATTAAGACAAACCCCAGGCCTGATTGCCAAGTCTGAGAAAGACTGGATGCAGTCAGGCTTCATCCTTATCCTTATAATTAGGCTAAGCACAGTATTTCAGTGGAAGAGATCAAACAAAGTGGAAGTGTTAAAAAAAAACACTTTACAACTTAACTCAGTGCTAGGACATTTTAAAAAAATATTTACATCGAAGTAGATATCAAGGCATTGATTTCTATTTTGCTGGTAAGATTTAAAAAATTGTCCAAACATAAGATGGTGGAACTCAGTAGTAGCTCTACAAGGTAACTGAAGTAATTTAGGAGGAATATGCACTACTTTAATTATTGCACTTACATGAAGACAACAGTATTGCAAGGAATAGTAAAGATATGTAAAAAAAACCCCAGTAGTTTTGTCAACTGAAATTTCTCCCCTTGTGAATTAATGAGTTCTTTCAGAAGTGAAGATTAACTTTAATGGTCAGTTCTGCACTGAAATTTTAAGTAGTTGGAAGCTTATGAAAAAAAAAGAAGTGAGAGCATTTTTACTTAAATAGTCAATATATCTAATAGTGGCAGGCAATAAGCTTTGCACTTAAGAGGAGGACTGTTGCAGAAACCAGATAGCACTCTTACATTTCTTTGCATAAATTTTGAAATCATCTACTTTTAGAAGTGCTCATATTATTTTTTTTTAAAGCTGCTGTGGAGTGAAAGTTCACAGGCATTTTAGCACATTTCTTTAATTATGATCTAGTAAGGAAAATGTAAGATTTAAAGCTCTATCAGAGCAAATCACATAAGGTAATGAAAAGGTTTGTTGGACACAGGCTATGTAATAGGAAAATTATTAAGGTAACTCCTGAGGCTAACCCATTATTTCAGCATCATTGTTTGGTTAAAAAAATAATGCTTCAGGAACTTCATTCTCCTTCTTAGCAAGTATCTGATAAAATTCTCCCTCTTTAATAACCACATGGATGGTTTTTCAGATTTTTCTCTGTCACACATCCTCCTCCCTAAGAGCCATCAAACTGAGATGAGCCATCAAACCCTGATGATTAAATTTAGGTGATGGATCTTGCCTACGTTGTCTAGTTCTGCTTAATCATCCATCTCCAGAAAACAGGAGGCTCCTAGGAATAAATGAGGGACTATTCCTGAGCTAAAGATACCTCAGATTAAATTGACACTAGTTCTTTCCTAAAGGGACCTACCTGGACTGCATGACTTTCTAAAATCAAGCTTATGTTTCATGCAAGCATTATCTATTGTGAAAGTTTTAGAATTCTCTTCCAGTCTGTTGGAGCATGTCCAAGGAAGACCAAAAAAGTTGATGAAGGGTCTGGAGCGCAAGTCCTGTGAGGAGTGTCTGTGTGAGCTGGGGTTATTTAGCCTGGAGAAGAGGAGGCTCAGGGGTGACCTGATCACTCTCTACAACTGCCTGGAAAGGAGGATGCAGCCAGGTCGGGGTTGGCCTCCTCTCCCAGGTAACAAGTGACAAGACAAGAGGAAGTGGCTTCAGGTTTCACCAGGGAAGGTTTAGATTGGATGGAAAGGGTGGTCAAACATTTGAATGGATTTCCCAGGGAAACAGTGGAATTGCCAACCCTGGTAAGTAGATGGCGTGCTTAGGGACATAGTTTGGTGGCAGACCTTGCAGTGTTAAGTTAATGGCTGGGCTCCATGGTCTTAGAGGTCTTTTCCAACTTGAATGATTCCATGATTCCATAATCATACAGAAATTATCACAAGAGTGTTTATTTCTGTCCTTTTGATGCTTTCTATTCCACTCTGAATTGAAAGAGGAAAAATATATATGAATTAAAGGGCTTAAATGCGATGGCTACATAGCTAGAAAGAGTCAGGATCTTCCCCATCTTCCAAAGTTACTTACTTCTCTTTGCATTTTGTAACATAAAGTATGATCTGGTTTGTTAAGGGTTAAACCCAGTAGGCAGCTCAGGCCCATACAGCTGCTCACTCCCTTCCTACAGCAGAACAGGGGAGAAGTTCAGAGGGGCAGAAATAAGAAAACTTGTGATTGAGATAAAGTTTAGTAGGTGGAGCAGAGAAAGGAAACAAAATATGACAAAATTCAAGTGATGCAAGAGCAATCACACGCCATCAGCTGCTTGGTGTTTAATCAATCCCTGAACAAGGGTGATGCTGGAAAACATCTTTTCAGTTTATTTGCTGAGCATGATGTTATATATAACTATGAGATACCCTCTGATGACTTGGGATCAGCTGTCCTGTGTATGCCCTCTACCACTCTGTTGCCTGCCCTCAGTCTACTTGCCAGGAGGACAGAGAGAGAGAGAGTGGGAAACAAAGACGGATTTGGCACTCTAAGACACTCTAGCAATAGCTAGAAAAAGGGTCTGTTATCAAAGCTGTTCAAAATGCAGGGTCACATATGCATGATCTAGCAAAATAGGAGGTGGTGTGAAGAAAATCAACTCCACCCCAGATAGACCAAGTAATTGATTAAAAACTCCGCATCTTCCCTCTGCTAGGGGATTTTTAGCTGTGCAGTTGCTAATATACACTAATTAAGTATTTTCCTTTGCTCTGCTGTTTGCAGAAGGTGTAACTAAATTAATTGCAGAGCTGTAACTGAAGATGTCCTGACACAGCTCAGCTAGGACAGAAGATTGCATTACAAGAAAGACAAGAACTATTTCTTTCTCTGTGTGTAGAAGCTGGTGCTAAGTTACTTGTTTACAGAAGAATAGGGTTTTTTTCCTACTATTTTTTTTCACACTACTTTGGGGAACTTTCTTGTTGGCATCTATGTAAGTTTTCAAAGCAGTCTCTATCTGATTTTCAGCAAAGACCACCTGCTCTACTACTCTGCTTAAAACCATTTGAATGACTAGCAATCTCCCACTGAAACCTGTGAGACACAGGCACTTGGGTGTCTCTGAAGATTTGGAAGTTAAATAAGCAAACTTTCAAATACTCCTGAAATAAATAGGACTTGTGTTACATTTCAGTGGGATTTGAACTTCGAAGTTCAGAAATTTCTTCAGAAGTAGAACTGTGGAGCTATTGAAAATACTATCCTGCCTTCACTGAAAAGTAATGGATCTGATCTAGCTGAACTGTAACACTATTTGAGGTCCTTGTCATTGCAGTTGATATTCTAGATAATATTAATTCATGGATTAAAAAAAAAAAAGGTAAATATTGTTGCCTAACCATGAAGGTCAAGGCCTAAAGAACTTTTTAATATACTAAGGCATATTATCTCAATTTATTCTCAAAATTACCTATGCAGACACTATCAAAAGTCAAATAGAGACTTATGTATATCTCTAGGTGGCTAATTATCCTTATGTACTCTCTAATTTGGCTTCATGATGCAATACCTCTAGCTTTACTTTCCCTTTTAAAAACTGGTTTATAATATCACTGCTGCATGACAGATCTTTTTTGAGAAATCTCCACAAAATTAAAAGGTAGGAACTGCTTTTAAATTACACGTACTACAGATGTTTTGTTCCTTGTTTTAATTCTTGTTTCATAATCTGTAATTCTAAGAAAAAAGAGATACCTAAAATAATATGGGTACTGCTCTGTATAAGTCTTGTCCTAAATTTCTCTAAAATATAAGTGTTCAAATAAATAAGGAAAAATTAAAGGTTTACAATTATTCCACAAGGGTCACAGATGTTTTACATGGTCCACAAAGTAAAAGGCCACTTTCTGAGCTCTGACAGACATTCCTTACTGCAGTACACAGATCTTTGCATATAATGACACGGATGTTTCAGAGCTGGAAAGAGCTAGTGTTGCACCCTATATCACTCATACAGATATTCCTAAGGATTAAAGTATTAGCCTCTGTAAAAACATGTTTGTTCTTGTTTTAGGAGGATTAAATGGTCTGGTGCACTCAAGTCCAGACAGGAGAAGGATTCTAGAATTGAGTTGGAAGCAAACCCATGGCTGGCAAACTGGATAACTCTGGCTACTCTGGGGAGAAAATTAAAAAATAAGAAAAAGAAGAAATTTCTCTCTCTTTCCCTGTCTTTCCCTGTCCTTTCCCAGCAGGACAATACGCTTGTCATCCATCCTTTTTTTCAAGGTCCTATTCTACCCACACTTGTGCAAAAAGGAAAAGGAACAAATCTAGAAATTATTTTGTTATAATAGAATTGTACCATCCTAATGCCATGTAAAGGAATTTGAAAGCTCTTGCAGGTTAGAGATATCCAGAACCAGGGAGCTAAAAAATGATCCTCAAAAATAGCTTCTTTTTTATTTTAAATTTGTGCCTGGCACAGAAGAAGTATTACAAAACCAAAACAACTCATTACTTCTCTGCTTTTCTGTTTGGTTCCAGATTATCTGGGAAAGAAAGGAACACAATTTCTGATGTAATTTAAGAGTACCAGTATGACAGGCTATGTATGATTGGTACTGGATTTAATTTTTATATCTCTAACACTCTCCACAGCAAAACAGTGGATTGCAAAAGCACAGACTTTTAACAGAGGAATCAACTGAAAATGTCCCAAAAGATGGCAGTTTTTAGCGATGATTTGTACAGACATTACAAAAAAAATATGCTCTTGTAAAAATTTCCTTCTGGAAAAGCAAAGATGACAGCAAGCACGAATATAAGACCTCATTTAGGTACACACAAATACTGAGAGAAACCTTTGTGAACCAAAGTGATTCTTGCAGTACAAGCACCTATGCATTGACAATTTACAGCCAATATTCATGGCAATACAGAACATGTGAACTTTTTAACTTAGAAACTCCTTTATTACTAAGTTCCATTTGCCCTACTGCAAAGAAGAGAAGATTCACCTAAGCATTGATTGCAAACCAAAATAGGAAGTCATATTTGGACTGTTGTGTCCAATTTCAAGTTCCATGGTGCAGGGGAACATGGCAATGAAAGAACTGAAGTGAGTCTCACAGAGGCCCCCTGGATGAGGCGCCTGTCATATGAGATGAGCTGGCAGTGAGCTGGGTTTGTTCAGCCAGGATAGGAGAAGTGTAATGGAGAAATTTCATTGCAGTCTTCAGTAATGGCAAATATAGAAAACATGGAATGATACTCTTCTGGTATCCAAGGTCTGCAGTGGTAAAAGGAGAGGAAACAGACAAAATTTGCAAGAAGAGAAATCCTGATTGATCCATAAGCTTTTCTCTGGGAAGATGACAAAATGGTCTTGAAGAGGGGCCCAGAGATTCTTCATCCTTGGAGATATCCAGAATGTGACTGATCACAGGCCATCTAACCAGTCTGAATGAGGTGTTTGAAGCAGATGATCTCCAGATGTCCCTTCCAACATATTATGTTCTGTGACTCTGTGGTCACATTAATGGAATTTTTAAAAATCCTGAAATTATTTGGCACCTTTTGATTTATTTAGGCAGTGGTTTCCCAACATATATGTTTTTATATTCTTCCATTCTGGTTTTGCTTTGGTCATATGCGTTTTGATGCAGATTCATTGAAGGCTGTAAATAATCTATGTATGGTTGTTTACATATTCCCATTTCTTGTGCTCTGAAAAAAACCCCTGTAAATGTCATAGATAATTCTTTTAAAATTTTCTGTTATAATTTAGTTTCTTCTTGAGCTCAGCAAGTGTCTAGAAGCAGAACATTATTTCTTCAATTAATTTTCTACTCTTCATTCAAAAATATTTGAGTTTTCTTTCTACTGTCTGTGTTCTGACAGTCAACAGTGGGGTTTTAAATGTTCTATACTGCATATTCGAGTTATGAACTTGACAAGCTATTGCACTGACCTTTAACAGGACTGAAGTGGGCTGGGAGTTGCAGAGCTAAAAGGGATGGATGCTTCTTAGAAATATTGGAAATTACTGTTCCACTTGCAAAGGTTAAGATTTCAGTTCGTAATGTAGCAGCACTGCAGCAGAGTGGAAGGAATGGTAAACACAGGCTGCTATGAATGAGTCTCTGTGCAGTTCAGGGACTGTGCAGGGTTGGCTTGACCTGTCATCTGTTTTCTTATTTCTTGTTTACCTATCTATGACTGTAACCTTTCTGCTGCACAAATAACATCCAGATCTTTGGAAAGCAGGTTTTTTTTTTGTGTTGTGCGTGTTGTCTGTCTGACAGACAAAGGCTAATACCATCCTCTCCTGGCAAAGCCTGCAGAGGAGCAGTAGAGATAATAATTAATTGAAAATGATATGTGACAACAATTGTCCTGAGCTCATCAGTCTGTCTAAAGTAATTTAAAAGAGATTTTTGTGAGAAAATGAACTAGTATCTCAAATGATAAAAATCATAATGAAGGGGTACCAGTAGGGAGTTGCTTTTGCTTTTGGCCTGTGCAAGCACTTGTGAATGAATCAAAGTAGCATTCATCTAAATCCATCATATTTTAAACAAAACAGATCCACTGCTCCAGTGATGATGGGATACTGGGCTATTTAACCATCTTCCGGTAGTTTGTGGGACATATTTTGGAAATTCCCATCTCCCATCTGTGTTTAGATTTACACTGTTATATACATTAAATATATACTCCCTTGTGAATTCTTCAGTGGAAAGCCATAGCTACATTTGTGATTTAGCACTCACCTATGAGGTAAGGACCTGTGGAGAGGCCTCTCCATTTAATCCTTGGCCTACAGAACACAATAGTGTATTTATACAAGAAATAGGAATCATGATGAGAAACCAGAGAATCTCACCTCTGGGAAAATATAAAATAATCAGCATTCCTACTATATGTGAGAATACTGATACAAAACCACTGTCAAGATACAGGAATGTTTATAGAGTAAAATCATGGTATGACGCCTTCACTTCTAGGAGTAGTAGGAGCTTACATGGGAGCTTACATGCCTGAAGTGGCTCATATGGCTTCAACAGAAAATTCCTATCACTTGCTTAGCTTTAATCTGGACAAATTATCATAAAAAGGTTAGTTTCAATTATATAAGTTTCTGTGTTTTTATGGTGGGTAGTATGAGATTATTGATGTGGGCCTGCAACTGAATGCAGAGGGGACCATGTTAACAGGACCCAGAGAAGGCAGAGTTACTGAAAACCTACTTTAGATTGGTCTTCAGGGGCAGGATCAGCCCTCAGGACTCCTTGACTCAGGAGACCAGGGTAAAGGAATGTGTTGCAAGGGACAATTTCCCTTTGTCAGGGGGAGTTGGGTTCACCTGGAGAGAACATCTAGGGAAACCAGACACATAAAAGTCTTTGTGCACAATGAATGCATCCAGAAGTGCTGAGTTGCTGCTCATGATCCTTTTTGAAAGGTTGTGGTGATCCAGAAAGGTGCCTGAAGTCTGAAATTAAGTAAATATCACACCAGCCTTCAATAAAGACAAGAAGGACCCAGGCGACCACCAGCTAGCCAGCCTTCCCTAAATCTTCAAAAAGGATGTAGTGCTCCACTCTGGAGGCTGTCAATATCCACATGGATGGCAAGAAGGTTATCAGAAGCAGTCAGCATGGATTAACCAACATAAAACATTCCGGATCAATTTGATTTCCTTCTATAATGAAACAACTACCTGGATGGACAGGGTGAGAGCCATGGATATTGTCTGCCTTGACTTCAGCAAGGTTTTTGGCACTGTCTCGCCGAACATCCTCATAGGAAAACTTGGAAAGTTTGGATTGGGTGAGTGGGCAGTGAGGTGTAATAAGAACTGGCTGAATAGCAGCTCTCAGAGTGTCAAAATCAGTGGTGAAGGGTCTGATTGGAGACCTGTCACAGGAAGTGTCCCCATACTGTTCCCAGTGTTTTTTATTGTGTTCATCAATGACTTGGATGAAGGGGCAGATGCCTCCTCAGCAAGTTCACTGATGTCACTGAGCTGGATGTCGCAGACATTTTTTCACAGAAATTCTTTCTTTCAGATTTCTGCATTTTCTGGGAAGCTGAGGGCCCCCAGAAAGAGAATGTAAACAATTGTTATCAGCTGCTGTGAAATGCAATGGGATGCACCTTGATTGGCTCATGTTCCCATGTTTATAATTAAAGGCCAATCACAGGAGCAAGCTGGGGACAGAGTCCCTGGACACAACTTTGTTATAGATTCTTTCTTGCTATTCTTAGCTAGCAGGCTCTGCAACTTCTCTCTTTATTCCTATTAGTATAGTTATAATGTATTATATATCATATATCAATAAAGCCAGCCTTCTGATCAAGAAACAAGATTCTCGTCTCTCTCTCACCTCCAGCGACCCACTCAGGTCGCTGTAATAGCTGGGAGCAGTGGCTGATAATCCAGAGGGATGTGCAGTCCTTCAGAAGGACCTTGATAGGCTGGAGGGATGGGAGGAGAAGAAATTTCTGAAATTCAACAAAGGTAGATGCAGGGTCCTGCACTGGGGAGGAACAACGCCAGGCACCAGCACAGGCTGGGGGTAACCTGCTGGGAAGCAGCTCTGTGGAGAAGCACCTGGGGGTCCTGGTGGACAACAAGCTGTCCATGAGCCAGCAGTGTGCCCTGGGGGCCAAGAAGGCCAATGGCATCCTGGAGGGCATCAGGATGATCTTTGCCAGCAGGTCAAGAGAGGTGATTCTGGCCCTCTGCTGTGCCCTGGTGAGGCACATCTGGAGTGCTGTGTCCAGTTCTGGGCTCCTTAGGAAAGAAGGACATGCAGCTCCTGGAGCAAATCCAGGGGAGGCCAACAAAGATGATGAGGGGACTGAAACATCTCTTCTATGAGGAAAGGCTGAGGAAGCTGGGCCTGTTAATCTTTGAGAAGAGGAAACTTCTCAAGACAGGGGACCTTATCAATGTCTATAAGGGACATCTAAAGGGATCATGTAAAGAGGATGGAACTAGGGTCTCCTCAATGGTGCCAAGCAACAGGACAAGCAAATGTTGCCCAGGAAATTTCACCTGAACATGAGGAAGAACTTTACTGTATGAATGACTGAGCACTGGAACAGGCTGTACAGAGATGGGAAGTCTCCCTCACTGGAGATTTTCAAGAAACATTTGGACACAATCCTGTGCCATGTGTTCTGGGATGACCATGCTTGAGCAGGGAGGTTGGACAAGATGAGCCACTGTGGTGACCAGGTGAGCCTCTCTAGTACCTTCCAAACTTACCCATTTTGTGATTTTGTGGTATGGGGGCCAGCCCAGGAAGAAGACCTAGCTGTGAATATAGTTTTACATATTTTTCCAGTAGGAAACCTCATTTTATATCTAGTATACAGACTAAGTATTAAAAGCTCAAGTCTCTTGAAAAAAAAACAAAGAAGGGAATCTCTTTTTTTAAATTTTGTTTTGCTGCAGAAATTGCAGTGATAAATCTAAGACTACTTGCTGAAAAAATAAGCCAGTCTTTCCAAAACCAAAAACATTTCCCCACCTCAAAATACTGAAAAAAAAAAAAAGAAAAGAAAAAAACAGGGCAATTCAATTTGCTTTACTTTAAAATTATTTTAAATAATCCATACCATCAAAAATTTTTTGTGAGTTATCGTCAGAGATTTTGTTCAGAAATATTTCAACTCATTGTCAAAAGTTGATCTTCTGCAATATATAAGTACAGTAACAAATCATCTTGGTAGGAAACTGAAGCCAACAGAATCAAGGGTAGGAGAATCCAGAAGTCTGGCACAGAAAGTCATTGTGCAAGAAAACATTTGAAGAAGAATCTGAGACTCAACAAATCTCAAATACTTAGTTGGTTTACACACATCAGACATGTGTAAGATTACCTTTTTATAAATCAAATGAATAGCAAATTCAATTTGATATGGTTGGAAGGATTTAATCTGCAAATAAAAAACCCTCATCTTGCAAATCCTTCAAGAATGAAACACTCCAGGTCAGAAGAAGTTGTATATGGCAAGAATGTTGAATATGTGTTTCTCTCAGTCTGTAGAGAGAAGCCTGTTGAGAGAGAGTTATCATCAGGAAATATACTGTGAAACAGAGAGATACAAAATTGCTTCAAAAATAATGCTTTTGTTTCAATAAGGATTCTGATCTGCTGTTTGAAGGAAATTGTGGTTTAAAGGTAATTTTTATTCCATCACAGTTTGGGATGAAGCAGAGATGTAAATGTTTATTTAGTGGCAGTTTGCCTCTCTTACCTTTTAAGAAAGGTAACCAAAAAGCTAGATTTCCTCTTTATATTTTTTGCTGTTTCTGTTCTTCTTCACACAAAAATAGTTCTTTCACCACTCAGAGGGAAATTTTCTACACCAGAGAGGATAATTCATTTCACCTTGAGAGAATCAAGCTGATGACAACCTTTTAATCTGTTAGACCAAGCAAAATTGCATGAAAATCATGTAGACTTCTCACTTAATCATAACTCCTATGTACTTTTCACACTTAGTCTAAAATAGTTTAAGCATAGGGCCATCACCTATGAAACATGTTTTACTTGAACAGAAATTTTATCTGTATTTTTCCTACTGCTATATTAAGCCGTGTATATATAAACTAAGTAAATAATGCCAAGAACTTAAATAAAAGTTACAGCAGCTCCTCTCTTTTTGCCATGTAAATGGACTAGCTTTATGTGTTGTGATACTCATGTCCCAGGGGAAGAAACATAGCATTCAAAGGCATAACTGTCTTTCTTAAAGCATCTGTGAACTACTGTGCACAAAAATATTCTGGGGCAGAGAGGCTGGAGTGATGCAAGAACTTTTTTCAAAGAAGAGATTTGTATTGTACCCTAGATTTCAGTACTATAACTAATGCAATTAGGTTGTGCCAAATTTGAAACCAAATGGCAGGAGTTTGCTGAATTTGAATATATCTATATATCTATATCTATATCTGTACCTGTATCTATATCTATAACTACATCTGCATCTACATCTACATCTACATCTACATCTACATCTATATTTCTATCTTGGTTTAGCATAAGACATTAAAAGAAAAACTTATGTTTGGAAATGACTTTTTAAATTGTATGTAATCTGAATTTTTTACTCTAGTGGTGTGTGATGAACAAATCTTTACCTTTATAAACTGCCTTTGTTACACAGAAAAAACCTTGTTGTTTTCTTACATCAATTCTAAAGCACAATTTTTATTCTACATCATTGCATCTGTCTAGCTTTAGAAAGCCCAGTGAAGTGGATGAAGTATTCCTCACTCACAACAAAATTTTGCATGTGAAGAAAACAGGGAGCAGTGAAGAAACTAGTTTCAGCACTGAGTGCTCCATGTAGTAGGTGGGTTGACAATATATTAAAGCTTTTGGCTGAAATCAATTTATGCAAGAAAGGGAAGTTAATAGAGTAGAAAGAAAAGAGAAAAAAATTATAATTGTCCTCTTTTGTTTTTGCTCAACATTTAACAACTGTCTCTAATGCTTCTTTGAAACATTTTTGTACCATCAGAGAACGAGGAATATGCTGCTCTTGCAGAAGTCTATGTGTGGGAAGAAGCCTAATTTAAATTATCTCAAACAAATTTTCATTTTACTTACAGCAGCAAACACAACTAACATACCGTGCATCTCCTCATATCTTCATTTTGGCAGAAGAGTGAGAAAGTTCTGAGTGTGTCAGTTCTGTGACTGTCACCAGGAATACTCTAAAAATTATATATGCAGGGAAAACTTGATATTAGAAACACGAGCAACAGGGAAGTTGCAGCAGATGGCAGAAGTAAGAGCGAAGGGCTGATCTGAACAGTTTTCACTTGCTATACAGGAATCCTACCCTTTGCAAATGCCTGATGTGTTCTCTTGAAGTAGTGCTGAAAAATGTCTCAGGTAATATGTATCCCAGGATAATTCCCTTTTTGAACTACTCACAGCCATCCTGCTTAAGGGATCATTCTGATCCTCAGACTAACAGGCTATCATAGCCATAGCTGTGTCTTAATCTGCTGAGTCTTTAAGCCAGGAAACTGCTGTACTTGGTGGAAAATAGCCATCCAACAGATTGCCTTCACTAGCACCCCAGGCTTTCCAACATCCATTAATTATTACCTGGGTTGTGGTTTTGTTCTGTTTAAAGAGGGAAACAGAAAGCCCATTAGTCTGTGTAATCTTTCAGCTGCGAAGAAGATTTTGCTTATATGATACTACAATTTTAAGCACTTCTTCATTTTTCAGATCCATATGTGATGGCCAGGTGTCCTGCATCAGGACTTGTACCTGGGTGGGTTTTTTGTTTTTCTGCTCTGAAATGAAAATACTATTTTACAAAAGAATTTGATGTTTTGACACTTGATCAAGACCTCAAGATCAAACCCATCTGTGAAAAGACCTAAATCCTTAAAATAAGTTGGATTATCTATCTCTTCAACTAAGAGATGTGAAGATCCCTGTTTACATTCCACAAGTGTGGTAGTTCTGGGAGAGATGTGCATTTTGTTACCACCACCTTACCATTGATCAAATTAAAGTTCCAAAGCTGAATGTTGTCGCAGACATTTTTTCATAGAAATCCTTTCTTTGGGATTGTGCGTCTTCTGGGAAGCGCAGGCCCCAGAAGAAGAATGTAAACAATGATTATCAGCTGCTGTGAAATGCAATAGGATGCACCTGTAATTGGTTCATGTTCCATGTGTTTATAATTAAGGGCCAATCACAGGAGCAAGCTGGGGACAGAGTCCCTGGATACAGAACTTTGTTATAGATTCTTTCTATTCTTAGCTTAGCTTAGCAAGCCTCTGCAACTTCTCTCTTTATTCTATTTAGTATAGTTATAATGTATTATATATCTTATATCAATAAATCCAGACTTCTGATCAAGAAACAAGATTCTCATCCTTCTCTCACCCCAGCGACCCACTCAGGTCGCTGTAATAGAATGTGGTGTCCTCAAATGTGGTAGTCACTGTACAACTCAGCCAAGTGCAAAGACTCATATTTTACATTGATAGAGAAATTGCCACAGCATGCCAATGAATTATGAATTATGAATTCTATGAATACACAGAATTATGTACTCATTTCCATTTATAATGCTGCACAAAATACTTGCTGCAATTGAAATGAGCAAAGAGGGTTCTAAGCTCAGGGCATGTCTACTGGGATGTGTGGTAACTTTCTGATATGCTGTTTTCTATTCCTTTAATACAGCCATCTAGCTGCTCTGAAAACTAGGTTTCTCCTCACATACTATGCTTCTGAGCAATAAGAAAACACTTAGTTTAAAGAAATGAAAAAGAGATCAAATTACATTCTTTGACTATTTGTTGCTCTTTTTTGCCTATCTTCACTCCTACAAGTAAATATAATATAGCACATCAAAGTCTGGTTTGAGATAAATGATGTTTTGGATATAATTGAGAAAAGGAAGACAGAGGAAAAGCAAATCTATGAATATTTGCAAAAATAACAAGAACAAGAAGGTATAACTAAAACATGCAACTAAGGATAAAAAAATAGATCTTAGCAGCAAGCAAAATCCTGAGAAAAAGATTTCAAAGTAAGTGATAAAAAATCAATCTGTAAATGACAGTTTCAGACATCTTACATGCGTAAGGTGTAGAAGACTAACTTGTCTGTTTTGTCAAGTGGATCTGCACTCTCCAGTCCTTATTCACTGAATCTTCAAGGTTAATCTAAAACTATCTGAATAAAATAGTAACTCAAAACATTAAAAATGTACATGTAATTTTAAATGTAAAAAAACAATTTTAAAAGGCTCTTATCTGACCTTTCAGCTGAACTGTTTTAGTCAGATTTCCACTTTTTGCTTTCAGCTATAGCAGTTGTCATCAAGGTCACTAAGGAGACCATGCCAAAATGAGGTCCTGCTTTCTGACTGCTTCCCTTCATATCTCCATTCTCTTTGTTCCTTCTCATAGGGTGTCCTTCAGTTTTTATTTCCAAGGATGTTACCCTGCTAATTCCACCAACAGAATGGATAACATAGTCTTTGCTTGCTTTGTCGTCTCCGTTGATATGGTCCAGATCTCTCAATTCTTTTTCTTCCTCTTCTATGATTGGCCCCTGGGATTTCATCATCTGCTCCAGAGTTTCAGCTGCTACATACTATAAAATGTACTGCTTTGCAAGTAATAGAGCAGTCTTCCATGTGGAAAACTGATTAATTCCATTGTTTATCTTCGGTTATAAGTGTTCCTGCATTTTGGTTAATTAAGAAAAAATTACCCATAATTTGTAACTTATAAGATGTTTAGAAAAATGTTATTAATATGCCTCCAACTGTAGCTCACTTGTTTCCCCCCTCCTTCTCTCTTCTCTTCTTCCCTCGACTCCCTCCTCCCCAGATTCCTTTCTCTGGATGAGTTATGAGCTAATGACTTCTCACAACCCAAATATCTGTTACATTTGCAATATAAGGTAGGTTTGGTTTTTTTTTAATTAACGGATATAACAACCATTATTACAGAAAAAATTCTATTTAAATGCACTTATAAAAGTACAGTAAATTGTAATTGTAAATACAATGCAAACCATTATCTTTATTAAAAGTTAGTTTTATGGGAAATGAACACTATGTTTTAACCCTTGATTTTTGAATATGTTCTTTAGTGATGTTTACATTATTTAAAAACAATCTGATAATTTATGATTGTTATTGTCCATGAGAAACACTTTCCAGTACATAATGAGAGGTCCTTTAGAGAAATGTAGTAAGTTCAGTTGTAGGCAGATGTGTAGGGTATTTTCAGGACGCAGTCTAAATGAAATTAAAAGGATTGTAACTCATCCAATACCCATCTAAACTAATATGGCAGTCATAGTTTACACCATATAATAATTCACTTCTAAACACTTTGGAAAGATATGGTGACTCACAGACAATCCTGTGCTTCAAAGCATTGGTGAAAGGATTAATTAATAAAGAGGTGACTTTATAATTGTTCTGCTGCCTAAAATGCTTCAAAGCAATACTAACCCTACCTAATGAGTCCAGCTATTATTTTTCAGATAGCTTGACATCTTTACTCCCTTAGAGCTGAGCATAAAAATAAACTGATGTAAAGCAGCATCCAAGGAGATGAATTAAACATCTCAATACTTCAGCAACCTTTTCAGAAAGGTTAGCTTTGATCCATATAGATGGAAGCCCTTTTAAAGTCTCATTTCTAGTCTTCTCCTGAGAAATGGTAATCCCAAATGTGTAACTTTCAACTTTTGATTTTACCCTGTTTCTGTTATCAGTATATAAACACTGTCTCTCTTCCTCAGCACAGGAACCACTCAACAACTTTGGCATTAAAATTGCTCCACAAAAAAACCCCAAAAACCCCACAACTTTTTTGCCTGCTTATATACATTTAGAAAGTATACCTATTGATCAGAATGGCAATACTTGTCAAAGGAGAAGTGACAGAGTCCCAGACAGAAATTACTTGCTGGAATTTTCTTCAATTAATTGTAATTAATTGAAGAAAACTCCAGCAAAATTTGGGCCAAAAGTTTTACGTAAAAGTTTACAATATGTGGGAAGTGGATACCCACTGCAAATGATCAAAGAAATCTGATCTGACAAACTTTATCTGTGTGGTGCCTCATTGTAAAATCAAATGGTGAGTTTTGAGGCTCACAATAATTCCTGCTCCTTATTATTAAAAAAAATTAAAATCCTGTTGGATAACTTACAGTTACTAAGTTTTTATTATTTTGTTTATTTTTTCTTTGTGTTTTGTTTTGGGGTTTTTTAGCCTGTGTGTATGTGTGTGTGATATTTTTGTTCGTTTTGTTTGTGTATTTTAGGTTTTTGTTTGCTTGTTTGTTTTTTAATCAGAGAGTCATAAAATGTTCCCCATCAAACTTGGCCCTAAACATGTCCACAGCTGGGGCATCCACAGTTTGTCTGGAAACCTGTTGCAGTGCCTTGCCACCCTCACAGTGTGGAAATTTTTCCCAATATCTAATCTAAATCTACCCTCCCTCATTTTTAGGCCCTTTCCCCTTCTTCTACTGCTCCTTGTCTTTGTGAAAAATCTCTTTTCAGCTCTCTTGTAGACTCCCTTCTGGTACCTGGAATTGCTATAAGGCCTCCCTTCTGTAGCAGAAATCCCTTTAAATTAAAGCTTTTTCAAAATTTTTAAGTTGGGAGTTTAAAAAGATGAATAATTATAACTTTCCTGTACTAAAGTAAAATCCTTTATGTGGTACAGTTACTACTCTAATTTTGAGACTTTTTCTCCGTGTTTTTTACCTAAATAATGAAAACATCAAGGCTAAACTGTCAGTACTTTTACTGGGCTTTAAAATAAATGGTAATCTTTATTCAGTTATGTTAATTGTTGGAAGAATTGGCAATTAAATGGCTTAATTTAAGGAATAGTTCTGCATTTTAACAAAATATTTCAGCTAAATAGAGGAAAGAGACAACTTGTAAAAGAGAAACTGAAATTATAGCTTTGTTGACCCTCACCATTGGATATTGATGGGGTCACTGCATATATAGCTATGATTTTTTACATTACTGAAGAATTTTTGATCATAACTCCCTCCCCACCCCAGTCCCCCATCTCCTTTCCTGATACCAGCATGAATAACAGGTACTATTGCTTTTTTGCAATGGAAAAAATTTCCTGAGAACTGTTAATCTCATCAAACTGATTGAGGATAGTAGTATTTTGATAGTTCCTGTTCTCCTGAAATGTTCTTAATCCTCTTTTAGAACTTGTTATCAAAATATCTTAACATCATTAACTCCACACCTGAAACTCAGTGGTTATCTGGCTTGAATTTCAAGCATAACTAGTCTAAACAGTCTGAAAAAATGCTGAATCTCCATAGAGTGCAAATTATTCCACTTAATACCACAAGTGCAAATTCCTAAAATGTGAAAATTGCTACTGGCCGCTTAGCAAGTACCACCCCAGGTTTAAGGAAGAGCAGATGGTATGATTATGTTACAGATTCTAGGGAAGCAAGACAGAGAAAAAATCAACGGTGAGAATACTGGGAGTTTTGGGGCCATCTAAATGGTCTGTGTGGCCAAGCCAGATCAAGCAATGCCACCCATCTGATGCCTTCTGCTCCAGCCAGAGATGAGTGTTGTGGGGTCAGGACAGAGGACTGTAATTTTCCCATTTGTAAATTGCAGACATCAACATTCCTCTTAAACTTTTGCAAATATTGCTTTTATTTTCACATGAGACCTTTCAAGGGCTGCTTAGGATTTAGTGGGATTATCATTGCTTGGATCAGAAATTTAGAAGGCTGTAGGACGTTAGGACTATTTAATGTAGGCTGTAGGATGTTAGGACTATTTAATGTACTGTTTTATTACATGACAGTAACAGCTGCTTTAGAGCAAGAATCACTTCTTGTAAAATTTAAATACCTAAATTTATTATTTTCTTAATGTAGCTGTATAGGAGATTTATTATGCACTCTATCAGGTTACTTAGGAGTAAAAATGAATAAAGATAAGGTCTACTATTTCCAAAGGCATGATTGAGCCCATTGGGCTTTCCTGTTAATAATATATATTTTTTTTTCCTCATTATGAGTATGCCTGGTGCCTCATAATTTCAGTCAGTGTTCACAGAACTTCTGTTCCCTGCCTGTTTAAAATGTTATCTGTTCTTCTTTGCAGGCATCTCCTTGGTGTGGCAGAATAATGAAGTAAAAAGTAGAAATGAATCCAGGGTCATAATATAGTGTTTGAATGCCCAGGACCTGGAGGTGAGAGAGAATAGCATTCCCCAGGGATGGGAAAATTGCAGATTCAAATGATAGGTCAGCAGTGAGACAATTCCTACAGCACAAGAGAGCAGTGATTTCCATGACAACAGGCTGTGGGCAGGGAGGGTGACTGGGAGAAAGAGATAATTCCACAGGACTGACAATTACTGACAATTACTCTGGGAGATTCCCAACCCAGTGTATCTCTCATACAGATGCATCTAGGCAATTTGACTCATGACAAACATCAGCACATTTTCCTCAAAATTTGTCATGGACACTTCCCCAAGCATTGCATAGGAATTTATGTGAATTTTCAAATATTGTATTTAGTTTTTCAAAATAACTTTGTTCAGAATTGTTTCGGTTTGTTCATGCATGTGTGTCAGAGAGAGAGAGAGAAACATCAGAAATTTTCCTGTCTATATTTGGATGAAGAATTACATTGTTGAGGACTTACTCCTATAACATGTTACAGTCAGAAGATGCTGTTCACATCAGAGGTCTTCTTCTGTTTAAATTGTTATTTAAACTTGACCTTGGCACCCCCTGCCCCATCCAGATAATTTCTCTAGAGCTACCCTGCATATATATGTGATGCTAATGGAATGGCGCAAAGTCTGACTAGTCTATTTGAAGCAGTCTATTTTTAACGGCATTCCTAGGTAATTTTTTTAGCTTTTCTGACTCTGCTGCTGCCACTCAAATTTAACCTTGGACAACAGGATTTTTCAACCATACCAGTACTCAACTCCTACTGCTGAAGTTGTCAAATAGTTATTCATGCAGTTGAAAACCTGAAAGTGTTACCAGAGCTTTTTGCTTTCAGACCATTGGCAGGTAGATGAAAAATACCCAAAACTATGTGAAAGGTGAGACTTTATTCTGTGTTGATAAAGACAAACAAATCACAGTAAATAAGGTATTTTAAGCTGTAAATTTAAAAAAAAATCTAAAAATGTGAGTATAATTCCCCTTTTCCCTCCTTCTCTTCTGTTCTAGCAGCTTATATAGAGCTTAATGCCTGCCAGGCCAGCCTTCCTACACTGGTCCTGGCATAGTTCAAAACCTTTTAAACTCTTTAGTCAAAGGCTGATTCTACTGCTGAACTTCAAATTCATAATTTGGGGATTTGCAAGTTACTTTATAAACATTCATACTGATGAATGATAGATACTTTTCTTCCTGTATGTGGAGAACCAAAGACTGTAAGACTATTTCCTGTTAATGGAATTCTGGTTTTAGGATCCTGTTCTAGTTCTCATATGCAACATAAAAGGGGTTGGTTTATACATCTCTATCTTTAATTCATTTAATTTGGTTCATCGCACTTATTTATTTTAGGATTTATACCATTTTAAAATGCATTCTTCTTAATTGATGTTCAAATAAAAGGTCTTTTTTAGAAAAGAGATCAGACTGTCTTAATTAAAAAATAGTCATAGTGACATGTAACTTTGTGTTTTGAACAGTTCATTGCACAAATCTCCTCTGGCACACAAATATCTGCAATGGAAATGGCAAAAGCTCCATGTAGTGTAGCTAATACTGTGTAATGTAAGAAGGCAGACAGCAGGTGCTAATGTCTCAGAACTGTTCTAATATTACACCTATTCCCTACTTTTCTCAGTCGCATGTTTAATGTTTGCAGTAGGCTGGCAGTGACTGTGCTGTAATTATATTTTTAGTTTCCGCCCATAAGTTCTATAGAACTCTAAGACCCTGTCTTCAAGCTCTATGTGTGCACACAGCATTATTATGACTCATTTTCATTACATGTGACAGGTAGGATCCTGAAATGTTAAAAGCATTGTGCACACATGGAATAAACTTTCACATTCTGGTTTCCAGAGAGGCACCCAAAAGCTGTAGCTATGTGACTTGAGAAGAACGCCAGGATGTGCTGCCAAGAAAGGGTATTCTTCCTCTGTTTTCTATTTCCCACACCTTCCTCAAGATCAAGCATTTTGCTGAATGCCATGGCTGACATTGTGTGGCTTCGTGACTGGATGGGGCAGTGACCTGAACTGGCAGGAACTGGCTCTTGAAAGGAGCTGAGGCAAAGTAACTGATGTGCCCGACACTGAGCCTAATGAATCCTGGGGCTCATATCACAAAGAAGACAAGGATGTGTGGGCCAAAACACTGGCCAAGGTAAAAAACAGTAATCAGAAGAATCTCATGGAAAATGATACTCTGAAATGCTCTCTTCTCACTTTTGCAGACTGGATATCCTCTGCTCCTGTACAGGACAATATCTGGGTTAGTAATTCCACTCAGTTGTTACAATTGTCTTGCCATAAAACTGACACCAATAGTCAAACTAAGAGGCAAGAAACATCACCAAAGAAGCAATTAAGTCAAGGAGTAAAGACCAACTCCCAGACTCTCAGGGAGATTTTTCATGCAGTGTTTTTGCCGGGCATTACTATAGCAACTGATAAGAATATTGATTACAGCAGTATTCCCTTTCTTCTTCCAAATGCTGGATGCAGATGATTTGTGCTTGGGTTTGGGGCTGTTTGTTGATATAGCACTCTCCTCTGAGGGCAGTGCTGTATCACAAATAATGCTGCAGATTTATGTTAGGAGAAGCTGTTAACACTGCGCTCATCTTCTGATTGTGAATGATAGTACATTTAGGACTTGCAGGAAATATGAAAAGGAGATTGGCTTTCAGTTGCTTTGAGAATCAGCCTAAGTAAAGGACAGTTTATTTTAGTCAAGTAAAACATTTAGAAAACATAATACGTAGAAATTTTGTGATAGTGATGGTAGACCACTGCATGTTTTTAAATATGTGTATTATATAGATGCAATGATGCTATTTTGCCAAGGAAAAACAACTTATTTTTGTGGAGAAATAAAGAGAGGTTTGTGGCAAATTTATGAGGATGATGTAGTGAAAGATCATGATCTATAAGCTTTTGTCTTTCTGATTTTTCAGGTGTGCATTAAATACAGGTATGATCATGTCTTTGTGGATTATTGATTTTTGTGTTCAGCATTTGTTGGTATTTGAACCTGATTTCAAAAGTGGTGGATAATTTTGGAAGCTGTACTTGGTAAATGCCAGACAGATAGTTTGTTTGTCTGTGTAGCTTTTTTCCTTTTGATATATGTGCCTTTTCCTAAGTATCTGATTTTACTTCGCATTTGAAGGATATTTGTAAACGCCAAGTTATATGCCTTTTTAATGCTCTCTGCTGCCATATCTTTCCTGAATCCTTGGCTTTAATGGCTTTAACAGCTTCAATGGCAAGAGGAAGAGCAGCATTACCAATCTTCTTACCTGTGACCAGGAAAGCTGACTTTGAAAGATCTGATTTGAAATAGAAATTTTGCCCAGAGATTTCCCCTACCTTTACCTTACTGAACATGATTATCACTGTTTTATGTTTGTGGCATTGACACACTCCTGTGGGTATCACTTTGTTACTTCTCATCCTTTCCTGAATGTTCTGGATGCTGGGTGTGATGTGTTTGAGAAAAAAAATTTAAAATTCTGGCCATAATTAGGAGCACTCTTGGATGTGGCTACCTGGGAAATATGCACACTGTGTCTTGTTTATGTTTTGAGCTGTCATAAATCTTGAATGAGACTAAGTGCTTTAGGAATTAACAACTATTCTTGCATCAGGGGAGGATATTTCTCTTTGAGCAATATTGTAGCAAAAAGGACAATGGACAGGTGAGAAATATCACTTTAAAATACGTAAAACTATTTTTAATAAGGTTTTTGATAAGGACTCCAATATTTGATAACTAGGAAATAAACCCCTGAATTTCTTCTACCCTCATTATTGAAATTACTTACATCTATTGCATAGAGTAAAAAAAAAGAACATAATACCAACTACTAATTTTGATAGGAAAAAAATTGTATAAGGTGTAGATTCAGGATTGTGCAGAGAAATTACTTTTCCTCATTTGTGTGTTGGTCGAACTTCATACCAAACCCAAGGGGCATAAAAAGTTGTTTGTTCTTACTTTTTTGTTCTTATGGGATATTGAGTGGAAGTTAAAATTTTCCTTCTGTTTTCCTGCTTTGCAATGGGAATTCTTTTTCTTCTCCCCATTATTTTGAAAATTTTTCACTAAGATGTTTAACAACTTGATCCTTATATTCAGTAAAGCCCAAAACTATTGCTATGTTTTAGATGTTTCTCATTTTTTGTTCAATAACCCCACTGCTACTGTGCTGAAGTAGCTTGATCTCATACAATAAAAGATCAGTATAGTGTGAAAAATGTGAAATACAAACAGATGGAATTAAAAGTGAAAGAAAAGTTTGGCAGTTTGTGGCTTGTTTGCATCATAGGATTGCTTCTAGAAAGTAGCAAATGCTCTGCAATAGTTTTCATACAGAAGAACCCACAATAACAGTAGGTGAGTAGCCAGGCAATAGAAGGCACTTTCTGATATTTGTTGATGAGTATACCATCAACCAGAAGGAGCTTGGTAGAACAAATTTTTAGGCAGTGCTTCTTTTTGGTCCCTCCCCCTGCTCCCAGAGAGCCAGTGTGTTATCTCTCACTTTCAATCTATCAGTGTGTCTCTGTCTCTCTCGAATTATCTTTACAAGCTTAACAAATATGAGATGAAACCTGCAAAGAAGATTAAAACAGAGTATCAAGTTACTAAATCTGCAGGTAATTTTATTTTGTTTATGTTAATCTAGCTAGAAGCTAGATTAACATTAGTACAAGTATTGCAATTAGTAGATGGCCTAGTAACAATCGGAGGATGACCTTTTATAATTTCAGTCTCTTCTTGTGGAACTTCATTCGTCTGAAGCTGAAGCAGTTCTTAAAATTTCACAAATATATTTCAGTTGTAGCTACCACATATTTTACAACAGTGATTGTTTTTTCCCCAAGAGATCTGATTTAATAAATAATTTGTTTAAATAATGAAAATTATAATCATGTTTGGCATATAAGAAATATATGGATTATTTAATGTCAATTGTTAATTGTGTAAATGGCTCTTTCAAATTTTAAATGAATTATTTTCTGTGTTGTTCAAAGAGGTGACATTTAATGACATTCAACTAAATAGTAAAATGCTATTACAGTATGAACAGCAGAATGAGCACACTGCATATGACCACAGATACCTGTTCATTTCTAGAACTGGTTGCTTCTGGTGACCTGATTTTAAATCTGATGTGCCTCCAGCAGATGTAAGTAAAGGAAACTCAGATGAAAATCTAAGCCCAAATGAGTAAATGAAAGTTTTGCTATTGATTTTTATTGAGGCAGGGACTATTAATAATTTACTGCAGATAATTAAAACTGAATTTGACCTAGAAGGATTATGTCAAAGTGGTGTGAAAATCCCTAGAAAAATGAATCATGACAGTAACATTAAAAGAAGGTTGAACTTCGAAAAATTAGAGTTCTTTCTACCATCCTTCTCTCATGATTGTAAGAGATTTGCTTAAAGAATAAAGAAAATATCTAATTTTTAAAAAATGGAGATTGATTTATGTTCTTTAATAGCCTGCTAGGCTTGTGATCTCATCTCCTAATCAGATATGTCTTTGAAAATTTGTAAGGTATAGTTAAGTTTGTAAAACCTATATGAACTAGAGGCTATTAGGAGTAGGTATCTAAATCTGCAGCTGGGCTGAGTGATAATTAACTCCACTGCATTACCACTGCATTGTACATAAAGCCCTCCTGTCAAAGCCTAGCTTTATTTCAGATACCAACATCGTATATCCTTTTTGCCTTGGGTATTAGCATGCCTCCATGATTATTCAAAAACGTGTGAGTTTTGCTACTTAATTCACTAAAATGAAACATAAACATTGTAAAGCAGTAAAATTGTGTAAAATTTCTCCTACTGTTTCCTGGATTTAAGTAATCTTATTGACATATTGTTGGATATTATTGACATGTGCCCATGTGAGTGGGCAGTGGAAGCTCTGTGGAAGCTCCTCCTTCATTCTCAAAGTCTGCCTGTGGTGAATAATGGTAGATAAAAAGCAATTTCAAAGTAGTTGCTCTGCATATTTGTGACTTCTGCAAGTTCACAACAGTTAAGTCTGTAATCCATGGAACAAAACTACAGCTAGTCTCTAGAAATTACTCCTCTAGCATACAGTATGGATGTCAGGCTACCAGCAATTTTTCTCTGAAATCCTTTCCTATTTGGTCTTGTTGCTCCTTATTAAGGCTTAAGCACAGGTGTTTTATCTTTTCTGGGAAACATAAAGAACTTGAATGCAACTTTGTTTTCTTGTTTTTCTAGAGGGATGGGTTGGGTTTAGAAGCATGTGCTTTGCCTCTGCTTCTGACTTTGGCAGGAAATTAGACTCCTAGAACCATTGAATCATTGGGTAGGAAGGGATTCAACGACAGTGTGGTTCCACTCTGACTGTCATGGTCAGGACACCTTCCACTAGACCAGGCTCAAATCCAGAATCTCATCCAACCTGGCCTTGAACACTCTCACAGGGATGGGGCATCCACAACTTCTGTGGGCAGAGTGCCTCATCACCCTCAGAGTAAAAAAAAATCCTTCCAAATGGCTAATTTAAACCTACGCTTTGTCCATTTAAATATATTACTCTTTGTCCTGTCAATTCATGCCCTGTTAAATAACCCCTCCTTATCTTTCCTGTGGTGCCCCTATGAGGGCCAGAAAGCTGCTCTGAGGTGTCCCTGGAGCCTTCTCTCTTCCAGGCTGAACAGCCCCAACTCTCCCAGCCCATTCTCAAATGGTAGATGTTCTGATCTTATTCTTGGTCCACTAGAGCAGGTGGGTATATAGTTTTTGTGCTGCAGACCCCAGAACTGGACACATTGCTCCAGGTGGGTTCTCACCAGAGCCCTGCTGGCCATGCTGCTTTAGATACATCCCAGGACAGGGTTTGCCTCCTAAGCTGTGAGTGCACACTACCAGCTCATATTAAATTTTGAATCCACCAGCTATCTCAAATCCTCCTCACAGCCACTCTCAATTCATTCTCTGCCCAGCCTGTACTTGTGATTGGGATTGCCCTGAGCCAGGTGTGGGACCCTGCACTTACCTGGTTTAACTTCATGAGTTCCACAGGCCCACATCTCCAGCCCATCCAGGTCCCTCTGGATAGCATCCTTTCTCCACAGCATGTCAACTGCACCACACAGCTTGGTGTCAGAAGCAAACTTGCTGAGGATGCCCTTGATCCCTCTGTCCATGTCAATGAGAATGACATTAAAAGATATTGGTCCCAGTGCAGGCTTCTAAGGGGCACCAGTTATCGTTGTCTCCATGTGGACACAGAGCTATTGACCCCACCTCTGTGAGTCAGATCAACCAGCCAATTCCTTATCCACCGAGTGCTCTCCCTGTCAAACCCATGTTGAGACAAGGATGTTGTGAAGGACTGTGTGAAATGCTTTGCACAGTTCAAGGCTGACAAGTGTGACATCAGTCACACTTCCCTCATCCGCAAATGTTCTAACCTCACTGTAGAAGGCCACCAAATTCGTCAGGCACATTTCCCCCTTAGTGAAGCCATGTTGGCTGTTAGCAATGACAAAATTTCACTAGGGCATGATCACTGCAGCCCAGACTGCCTACAGTCTTAATCTTTCACATAAGTCTTTCTGCATTAGTGAGCAACAGATCTCACAATTACTGTTCTTTGGTTGGAGTCTCCATCACCCATTCTAGAAAGCTATCCTCAATGGATCTGTTTCCTGGAGACTACTTGCAGTTTGTTGGGCCAATTTGCCAGATGTTACAGTTGGTTTAAGTCCCCTCCCAGGCTCAGGGTGTGCAAGCAGAAGGATTCCCAAGGTTGACAAACAGACTCCTCATCTCCCTTCAGATGGCCTGTAGTAGACACTAACAACAAAATTTCCTTTGTTGACTTGATCTCTAATTATCACCCATGAGCTCTCAGTCCTGAAGTTCAAAGAGTTCCATGGGATCGATCTCATTATTAACACAGCAGGCAACTTTCCCACTTCTCCTTCCTTCGATTCTTTCTCATGAGGAAGATTTACCGTGTTTTCTTTTGAAGTGTAGAACCTAACAGTGAAGGAGACCTAGGCTAGGTTGCTGCTATTTTTAACCCGCTTCCCAGTCTTACATACCCTCTCATTCCACAAGTTGCTAATTCTGCTAAAGCTATATTACTAGTCTTCCTGCTGTTTTTTAACTTAGTCTGATGGGACAAGAATGGACTTTAGACTCCACCAATGAGATGTCATTGCTTCTATAGAATCAAGTTTTGCACTGACTGCCATGTTTTTATTTAGCTTCAAAAACAGGGTAAAACACATTCCTGATGTTTTAAAAATACGTAATTTGTTTGCTTAATCAATGAGTAGTGTAATATGATTGCTTTCTATAGACTCACTGATAAGAAAATCAATACTTCCCTACTTGTGTCCTTCAACCAGTCCACTGTGTAAGGGGAGGAGAAATATAAAAAACAGGGATTTAAATGTATGAATAAGAAAATAAAAATTTGCTGGCTTGCCCTTCATTAGACTTCCTAGGACACTCTTCCATGAGGAATATTTTTATGGTCTTTACTATTTTACACCTCTTTTTTACTATGCTTTTCCCTATCTCAAATTAACCATGCTTAAGGTCCCTAGGGAGTTTAAAAGCAAATTCACATCATACTTTCAGGTCATGCTATTACAGCAGTGGTTTATTTTTGTAAAGAATAATGTAATCAAGAAGCTGTTGGACAGCCTTTATTGCTAACAGCAGCAACTGCAACAAAGTAAGGCTGGCTCTATGGATGAACAACCCATTGCCAATTCTGTGAAAAAGCAGAAGCTTGTACTTTTTGCAGGGAGTTTCATTCAAAAGATATACCAACATATTTAAATAAGAATTGCAAGGATATAAATACAGATTATTGAAAGCTGAGATTATATTGTTATATTCAAAGGATATAACAACATATTTACATAAGAATTGCAAGGATGCAAATACAGATTATTGAAACTGAAAATTTTACTTTTTTAGTTTTTTCTCCTCTAAACTGTATAGTATGTGTGACATACATAAAAATATATATAAATTGTCACTGGGGAAATGAATGTTAAAACTTTGAAAGGCAGTATTTCTAATAATAGAGCCACAAGTATCCATTACAAGAGGATCTTAAACTTATCAGAATATAGATGGAAGGTATTTGAAATTTTCTGTCACCAGTGGTGAGGTCATTTTATTCATTAGCCAAGTTACTCTTCATTGCAGTTTGCTCTTACTAGAAAAAAAGTTGCTCTATTTAATTGAAAAAATGCTTGCAATGGGAAATAAAGTTTAAAAAGTTACCTACAACAACTGGTGTGAAATTAAATTAGTTAAAAAGACTCAAACTGCCCGTGTGAAGTCATCAGGAGGATTTTTCTCTGAGAAAATTGCTGGCCCTGAATAATGTTCTTGTACGACTTGCCCTTTCCCCCGCTTTCTAATAATGTGACATCGATGGACATAATTGTACATTCATCCATCTGGGGTTTTTTCTGCACAGGAAGTAATTTGTCTAGCAGTCATAAATTGGGCTCTTTCTGGTACCTAAATTATATTTCCTTTCCCTCTTTTTGCTTATAAACACTCCTTTAATGAAATGACTCCATAGAATCATATTCCTGCTAGAACCTGTCCCTTTATTTTTTGTGCTTCTAGGAAATCTGATAAAGTCAAAAGTGCTGAAGCAGCTTTTTAGTAATATGTTTCCAGTCTTCAAGTGCAAAAAAAGAGCCCAGTTTTGCTGATTGCCTTAACAAAAAGCTCATTTCAAATCTTGGACCAGTTGTAGGGGTTTTTTCCCTCTCCATTTTTCCACAGATCAAAAGCCATTTAATAAGTGAGGTATTTTGAGGTATTTCAGCTTTGAGGCTGTGCACTGCAGGAGCTATGACCCTATATAGTTTTATTTCAGTAGTTTGCATGCCCATGACTGTGAATCTATACTGGTATTTCTATCCTTGGGGTCTAAGAATCAATTCTCTTGTACTCCAGAAGATTCCTAAGAAGGTATACTTGTTCTTTTCTCATTTCTCAGTCTACTTACCTGGACTGAAGTATGTTACTCCTATCTTTGTCTTAAATGGCACTTTTAAGATACACGAAGATACATGGCTAAAAGGACTGCTAGTCAATACTTTGCTGGTTATTTCCACAATAAATATTAATCAAACAATCCAATAGGAGTCACCTCTTTTAATGATATGGCTGCAATGTGTTACTTAGGAGCTGTAGTAATTCCTTCTTGTCATGATTGTTGTTCATACAAAACTGCAATTGCATTAGTGTTCTCACATAACTATCTTACCTATACAGATGCCTTCTTGATTCTGTATGTTTCTGCAAGTGCCTTCCAAACCATGCAGGCAAGTATGTAATGCAAGCCCTCGTTGCACCTGCTTAGGCCCAAAGTGTGTGCTTAGCAAAGAGGGCCTGTGGGATGAGGTGACATGTGAGCAAGCTGCAGGCTTGTTTATTGTTATGGGTGTAGGTTCTAGCTGAAGGCCAGATATTCTTGACTTGGCTGCAGAGAAATGTCAACACAATTTCTTCCTCTAATGCAGAGGACAAGAATTTCTAAGACTATTCCATAAAGCGGTGATTGTTTAGCCTGGAGAAGAGCAAGTTTGTGGCAGGGGTTTTGAGTGTATATAAATTTCTGGAGGGAGGGTGAGAAGAAGATGCAGCCAAACACTTTCCAGTGGTGCAGAAGATCTCAAGATAGCCAGGGATACTATATGAACACTTTATATTGTCAGGTTTACTAAGCACTAGCACAGTTTGCCAGGCAGGTGTTGAAATCTGCACCCTTGAAGACACCCAGAAGCTGACTAGACAGTCCTAGGTAGCCTGCTTTGGGTGCTCCTGCTTTAGCAGCAGTTGGTTCTCCAGAGGCCTCTTACAGCCTCAATCATTTTGTGAGTCTTTGATTTCACTTTACAGTTAATGAATCAATAGGAAAATCCTATTTTGTGAGCTGCTCAAACTTACACAAATATCTTTCAGTATAGAGATAATAATCACGTTACTTTATTCTGATTGTCTTTCAACATGTGAACTATTAAGACACCAAAATGACTTCTGTTGTTTCATGACAACTCCCAATTACTTCTGGAATACCAGCAACCAAGCTGATGAGCATATATACCAAGTAAGTGTTTACAAAGTGGTCACAAAGATTCTTTTGGCTTTAAATGTAAGCCTTAGGGTTGAATAAAAAACATGGCAGTGGTAAGTCCACCTTCAGCATCCCTAGGATGTTACAGGATGTGTGAGTGAAAGAATGGAAAGAGCTGTGCCATAGATCTTCAGATCACTCTAACTGAGAGACTTCTTGAGGCTGTTTACTCCACACCAATTTAAAACCCAAACAGTTTATGATGGGACAAATAATCATTGCTGTTACCCTTTGGAACTTTCTAAGTAAATTTATCATTCCCTCATCTTAACTTTATAATCATCCTTAACTCTATAATCATGTCTGTTTAATATCTAAGGACTTGAAACCATGAAAATCATGAAAACCAGATGGGACAGATGCTCTTAGAAGTTTCCAAACAAAAAGAACCAGAGTTAGAATAGGAGTAGTAAGTTAAAGCATTTATTACTAGAAGTCGAATTTATTCAAGACAACAAAAATTTATTCAAGACAATAAAAAATACCACATGCATTTGATTATAATTCTAGTGAGAGATCTTACGCAAATCCAACATAAACCCCACAGCAGATGTTGCTATTTATTAATGTTGCCAGTTCATTAAGTTCTTTGTCTCATGTTGCTAAATGCTTTGCAAAATATATAACATTAATGCTATTGTGATACACCTGAAATGTGGAAATTGTCAGAACAAATGTCATCTAGTTGAGGACCTATCAGTGTAAAGAATAAATGAATTTATTTTCTGCCTTGAAACTGTCAGGAACTTTCTCTTTCTGCTGGTCAAGTTAGTTGACACAAATGTTGTTCTAACAGGTTGACTTTGATTGCTTATACCTAACCTCCTCATCAAATGTAATTTGCATGAAAGAACAAAGCTATAAAGGAACTAAAATTAGACAGTGCAAAAGAATGCACTTTAGCATAAAGTGAAACATTTGATGTTTAGGGTAGCACAGATTAATTATTTTTGTCCCATGTAAATGCAAGCTCGAAGAATTTGAAACTCTGCTAAGATGTCAAATGGGAAATGACATTGCCAACAACATGAAGAGTACAAGAAAAAAAAACTAGAGGTGATATTTCTATTCAGGTGAACAGCAGTAAATGGTTGTTTAAACAAAAACTGGTTATAAAAGTCTGTCTGAAAGAAGCATCAAATCTGCAACAAATATGTTATGTGACTTTCTTCCCTAGAATGGCACTGTAGAGTCCATATCTCCTGTATGTTTATCTGTCATGCTCTTGTTTTAGCAGCTCTGTAAACCCAGTACTTGCAGGAATTATGCTGGTTGGTCAGAAGAGTTGCAGGAAATAGCTGGTGCATTCAAGATTTCTTCTTCATATAATCTGGTTATTATGCAATTTAAATTGTAGTCTGGTTTGAACAGGGGGCAATGAATTTAATATTTTTATAAAAAATGCACGAGGCAATGTCAGAAAAGAAAGATTTTCCATTAGAGTTGATATCCTTTGTCAATTTTAGTTGCCAAAAGAAATTAATTTCTCTCAAGTGAAGACATATAGCAGCCAAATATTCCTAGTAGTTCTTGAACATCTTTTGAGTTAAACAAACTGTACACAGAAAATCTATCATGTACAAGGTTTTGTTGTTGTTGTTCGGTTTGGGGTTTGTGTTTGGGGCTTTTTGCTTGTTTGTTTGAGGTTTTTTATCTGACGTAGTTCAGCCATATTCAAAATGCTTTAAGTAAAGAACTAGAGCAGAATATGTAGTACAGCAGTATATCTGTTATATCTATAGTTATTTTACAGATCACAACAATTTAATAGGATTCTTTCATTCACAAAAGATAACTCAGTAATTGACACAAGTCCTCATAGGTTGTTTATGGAAATCTGCTTATTTTCCAGAAAATTCTGAACTTGATCAAATTATTAGAATCTGCAATTATCTTTCAAATACTATTGGTAGCTGTAAATGTCTTTCAGGATGATTTACACTCTATTGAATCCTGAGGAGAGACAAATGTCTCGGTCAAGTACAGATGAAGATTCTGCATCTGCAAATTTGTTTAAAATAGATTTTAATTACATGGAGAAATTTAAATGCATTGATAGCAGGTTTTTGTGGTGTGCCATTTTCTATAGTAGAAAAGGAGGCCAGACACAAATACAGAAGGCTTTTTAACCTGTTATGTTGTCCCTTTTTATTTTTCCTAGATGTCTGACTCTTCCTTTTAAATTGTTAATTGTATAAATGAAAGAAAAACACAGCAACTGTAATCCTAGCAAAATGATTCCACCGTCCTAAATTTCTGATGTCATTTAGCTGTTTGAAGTCTTTTTTGGTGTTGGGTTTGTCTCATGTGTAAATCATTTACAAAAGTAATATTTTCTATTAAGACAAGATTCCTGTTCTGGCACATCCTAAATATACTCAAATGACTTTTTCATCTTCCTAATTTCTTTTCGCTTATCTGATTATGTAGCTTTTGCTCAACTGTCATCCATACATGGATTTTGTCAGTGTCATTTCTGATCTCTGCTGACAGTACTAAATTTCTCTTCTTCTGAATTTCATATTTCAGGGTATTTGCTTGTGCCCAACAGACGAAGATCTCTGGAGCAGAATCTCATACTAAATTTGCTTCGCCACAGCATGGTGAGACCAGCCAAAAGAAGGGGAGGAGAAAACACTTAGCGCTAATGAAGTGAAAAGAGTAGATGAAGATGACTCCAAGAAGTCAGGAAATATACTTGCTCACATGTCATTAGATTCTTCATCTCTCTTTGGCAGAATTGTTTGCAAAAATACAAACGGGAAAAAGCCGAACAGAAAGAAATGCGGGAAAAAAAGAGGAAAATAGTGACAAACCCTCCCATAGTAGATTACTGGGCAAATTATCTCTAGCAAAGAGTTACCACTAAGAAGGTATTCCAGGTCAGAGGATGGCCTTAGCAAGCTGAGAAATGTGAACATATCAGGCATTATAGGTAGTGTTACTTTTTTCCTCCTCTGAGGCACTGTTCTTTCTCCCTCAGTGGCATGTGACTATCCATTTACTTAGATCCACTTTGGAGAAATAGTTCTGAAAGGCATGCTGATTTTTAACTCATGCTGTGATGTCGTGACCTTTTGAGTATTGTTTGTAGTGGAATTTGCTCCTTTGCAGGCCTTTGGCATTTGAAAGCTGTGGGGATTTGGAGAGGTGCCTAACAACTGCAGAAGGGATGTTATTTCTCAAGTATCCAGCCATCTCTGCAGCTAACATTAGCCTAATTGGGACTTTCTGCTGTTATATTTCTGTATAGTTGACAGGAATGAGCAATGATGTGTGTTTGAGACAGGAGTTGGAAATGGTTTGCCTAATTCTGTTCAATGTGTAACTTTAAAAAAAAACCCTTTTCATGCCAATTTGTGCAATACACTATTGCTTTAAACAAGCGTCATCAAAGCAAATGTTCCTTCACATTTGGAACCTGATACTGGGTCTTCCCTAAACTGCCGCTTTGTGTCGTTTTTGTGAAGTTACAAAAACAACAATTTATAGGTCAAAGATGGCAGAAAACACAAGAAAATTCAGAGCTCTCAGACTTGGCAGGAGGCAAGAAAGGTTAAAAGATACAGGCTGGTCTCCTGTAATAGCTATAGAGTAAATTGACAAATGTTTCTGAAATTGGAAGCTGCTGGTCCCTTGGTTCAGCTCTGAGACAGGGGTGGTGTCACCTGACATGGAAATTGCTTTGGCCGCTCCTGTGCCAGGACCCCACTGCTGGGGACTGAGTCTGCTCCTTGGTGCATTTCTCTCTTCTTTCAAATGGTTTCTAAATGTAGAGAAACCACATTTGAGCAACAATATCAGGAAGGAATGAAGGAGGGGTGGAAGGAAGTGTCGGAAGGAAGTGTCGACAGGAAGGAAGTGTCAGAAGGAAGGAAGTGTCAGAAGGAAGTGTCGGAAGGAAGGAAGGAAGTGTCGGAAGGAAGTGTCGGAAGGAAGGAAGGAAGGAAGTGTCGGAAGGAAGTGTCGGAAGAAGTGTCGGAAGGAAGTGTCGGAAGAAGTGTCGGAAGGAAGGAAGGAAGTGACGGAAGGAAGTGTCGGAAGGAAGTGTCGGAAGAAGTGTCGGAAGGAAGTGTCGGAAGGAAGGAAGGAAGGAAGGAAGGAAGGAAGGAAGGAAGGAAGGAAGGAAGGAAGGAAGGAAGGAAGGAAGGAAGGAAGGAAGGAAGGAAGGAAGGAAGGAAGGAAGGAAGGAAGGAAGGAAGGAAGGAAGGAAGGAAGGAAGGAAGGAAGGAAGTGTCGGAAGAAGGAAGGAAGTGTCGGAAGGAAGTGTCGGAAGGAAGTGGCGGAAGGAAGTGTCGGAAGGAAGGAAGTGTCGGAAGGAAGTGTCGGAAGGAAGTGGCGGAAGGAAGGAAGGAAGTGGCGGAAGGAAGGAAGTGGCGAGGAAGGAAGTGTCGGAAGGAAGTGTCGGAAGGAAGGAAGGAAGGAAGGAAGGAAGGAAGGAAGGAAGGAAGGAAGGAAGGAAGGAAGGAAGGAAGGAAGGAAGGAAGGAAGGAAGGAAGGAAGGAAGGAAGGAAGGAAGGAAGGAAGGAAGGAAGGAAGGAAGGAAGGAAGGAAGAAGGAAGGAAGGAAGGAAGGAAGGAAGGAAGGAAGGAAGGAAGGAGAAGTGGCGGAAGGAAGGAAGGAAGAGGAAGGGAGTGGCGGAAGGAAGGAAGGAAGGAAGTGGCGAAGGAAGGGAAGGAAGGAAGGAAGGAAGGAAGGAAGGAAGGAAGGAAGGAAGAAGGAAGGAAGGAAGGAAGGAAGGAAGGAAGGAAGGAAGGAAGGAAGGAAGGAAGGAAGGAAGGAAGGAAGGAAGGAAGGAAGGAAGGAAGGAAGGAAGGAAGGAAGGAAGGAAGGAAGGAAGTGACGAAGGAAGTGTCGGAAGGAAGTGTCGGAAGGAAGTGTCGGAAGGAAGGAAGGAAGGAAGGAAGGAAGGAAGGAAGGAAGGAAGGAAGGAAGGAAGGAAGGAAGGAAGGAAGGAAGGAAGGAAGGAAGGAAGGAAGGAAGGAAGGAAGGAAGGAAGGAAGGAAGGAAGGAAGGAAGGAAGGAAGGAAGGAAGGAAGGAAGGAAGTGTCGGAAGGAAGTGTCGGAAGGAAGTGTCGGAAGGAAGGAAGGAGTGTCGGAAGGAAGTGTCGGAAGGAAGTGTCGGATGAAGGAAGGAAGTGTCGGAAGGAAGTGTCGGAAGGAAGTGTCGGAAGAAGTGTCGGAAGGAAGTGTCGGAAGGAAGTGTCGGAAGGAAGTGTCGGAAGGAAGGAAGGAAGGAAGGAAGGAAGGAAGGAAGGAAGGAAGGAAGGAAGGAAGGAAGGAAGGAAGGAAGGAAGGAAGGAAGGAAGGAAGGAAGGAAGGAAGGAAGGAAGGAAGGAAGGAAGGAAGGAAGGAAGGAAGTGGCGGAAGGAAGGAAGGAAGGAAGTGGCGGAAGGAAGGAAGGAAGGAAGTGGCGGAAGGAAGGAAGTGGCGGAAGGAAGGAAGGAAGGAAGGAAGTGGCGGAAGGAAGGAAGGAAGGAAGGAAGTGGCGGAAGGAAGGAAGGAAGGAAGTGGCGGAAGGAAGGAAGGAAGGAAGTGGCGGAAGGAAGGAAGGAAGGAAGTGGCGGAAGGAAGGAAGGAAGGAAGGAAGTGGCGGAAGGAAGGAAGGAAGGAAGGAAGTGGCGGAAGGAAGGAAGTGCGGAAGGAAGGAAGGAAGGAAGGAAGGAAGGAAGGAAGGAAGGAAGGAAGGAAGGAAAGAAGGAAGGAAGGAAGGAAGGAAGGAAGGAGAGGAAGGAAGGAAGGAAGGAAGGAAGGAAGGAAGGAAGGAAGGAAGGAAGTGGCGGAAGGAAGTGGCGGAAGGAAGTGGCGGAAGGAAGTGGCGGAAGGAAGGAAGGAAGTGGCGGAAGGAAGGAAGTGGCGGAAGGAAGGAAGGAAGTGTCGGAAGGAAGTGTCGGAAGGAAGGAAGGAAGTGTCGGAAGGAAGTGTCGGAAGGAAGGAAGGAAGTGTCGGAAGGAAGTGTCGGAAGGAAGTGTCGGAAGGAAGTGTCGGAAGGAAGTGTCGGAAGTGTCGGAAGTGTCGGAAGTGTCGGAAGTGTCGGAAGGAAGGAAGGAAGGAAGTGTCGGAAGGAAGGAAGTGTCGGAAGGAAGTGTCGGAAGGAAGTGTCGGAAGGAAGGAAGGAAGGAAGGAAGGAAGGAAGGAAGGAAGGAAGGAAGGAAGGAAGGAAGGAAGGAAGGAAGGAAGGAAGGAAGGAAGGAAGGAAGGAAGGAAGGAAGGAAGGAAGGAAGGAAGGAAGGAAGGAAGTGTCGGAAGGAAGGAAGGAAGGAAGTGTCGGAAGGAAGGAAGGAAGGAAGTGTCGGAAGGAAGGAAGTGTCGGAAGGAAGGAAGTGTCGGAAGGAAGGAAGTGTCGGAAGGAAGGAAGGAAGGAAGGAAGGAAGGAAGGAAGGAAGGAAGGAAGGAAGGAAGGAAGGAAGGAAGGAAGGAAGGAAGGAAGGAAGGAAGGAAGGAAGGAAGGAAGGAAGGAAGGAAGGAAGGAAGTGTCGGAAGGAAGGAAGGAAGGAAGGAAGTGTCGGAAGGAAGGAAGGAAGTGTCGGAAGGAAGTGTCGGAAGGAAGTGTCGGAAGGAAGTGTCGGAAGGAAGGAAGTGTCGGAAGGAAGTGTCGGAAGGAAGTGGCGGAAGGAAGGAAGGAAGTGGCGGAAGGAAGGAAGTGCGGAAGGAAGGAAGTGTCGGAAGGAAGTGTCGGAAGGAAGTGTCGGAAGGAAGGAAGGAAGGAAGGAAGGAAGGAAGGAAGGAAGGAAGGAAGGAAGGAAGGAAGGAAGGAAGGAAGGAAGGAAGGAAGGAAGGAAGGAAGGAAGGAAGGAAGGAAGGAAGGAACGAAGGAAGGAAGGAAGGAAGGAAGGAAGGAAGGAAGGAAGGAAGGAAGGAAGGAAGGAAGTGGCGGAAGGAAGGGCGGAAGGAAGTGGCGGAAGGAAGTGGCGGAAGGAAGGAAGTGGCGGAAGGAAGGAAGTGGCGGAAGGAAGGAAGTGGCGGAAGGAAGGAAGTGCGGAAGGAAGGAAGGAAGTGTCGGAAGGAAGGAAGTGTCGAAGGAAGGAAGTGTCGGAAGGAAGGAAGTGTCGGAAGGAAGGAAGGAAGGAAGGAAGGAAGGAAGGAAGGAAGGAAGGAAGGAAGGAAGGAAGGAAGGAAGGAAGGAAGGAAGGAAGGAAGGAAGAAGGAAGGAAGGAAGGAAGGAAGGAAGGAAGGAAGGAAGGAAGGAAGGAAGTGGCGGAAGGAAGGAAGGAAGGAAGGAAGGGAGTGGCGGAAGGAAGGAAGGAAGGAAGTGGCGGAAGGAAGGAAGGAAGTGGCGGAAGGAAGGAAGGAAGGAAGGAAGTGGCGGAAGGAAGGAAGTGGCGGAAGGAAGGAAGGAAGGAAGGAAGGAAGGAAGGAAGGAAGGAAGGAAGGAAGGAAGGAAGGAAGGAAGGAAGGAAGGAAGGAAGGAAGGAAGGAAGGAAGGAAGTGACGGAAGGAAGTGTCGGAAGGAAGTGTCGGAAGGAAGGAAGGAAGGAAGGAAGGAAGGAAGGAAGGAAGGAAGGAAGGAAGGAAGGAAGGAAGGAAGGAAGGAAGGAAGGAAGGAAGGAAGGAAGGAAGGAAGGAAGGAAGGAAGGAAGGAAGGAAGGAAGGAAGGAAGGAAGGAAGGAAGTGTCGGAAGGAAGTGTCGAAGGAAGTGTCGGAAGGAAGGAAGGAAGTGTCGGAAGGAAGTGTCGGAAGGAAGTGTCGGAAGGAAGGAAGGAAGTGTCGGAAGGAAGGAAGTGTCGGAAGGAAGTGTCGGAAGGAAGTGTCGGAAGGAAGTGTCGGAAGGAAGTGTCGGAAGGAAGGAAGGAAGGAAGGAAGGAAGGAAGGAAGGAAGGAAGGAAGGAAGGAAGGAAGGAAGGAAGGAAGGAAGGAAGGAAGGAAGGAAGGAAGGAAGGAAGGAAGGAAGGAAGGAAGGAAGGAAGGAAGGAAGGAAGTGGCGGAAGGAAGGAAGGAAGGAAGTGGCGGAAGGAAGGAAGTGGCGGAAGGAAGGAAGGAAGGAAGGAAGTGGCGGAAGGAAGGAAGGAAGGAAGGAAGTGGCGGAAGGAAGGAAGGAAGGAAGTGGCGGAAGGAAGGAAGGAAGGAAGTGGCGGAAGGAAGGAAGTGTCGGAAGGAAGGAAGTGTCGAAGGAAGGAAGGAAGGAAGGAAGGAAGGAAGGAAGGAAGGAAGGAAGGAAGGAAGGAAGGAAGGAAGGAAGGAAGGAAGGAAGGAAGGAAGGAAGGAAGGAAGGAAGGAAGGAAGGAAGGAAGGAAGGAAGGAAGGAAGTGGCGGAAGGAAGTGGCGGAAGGAAGTGGCGGAAGGAAGGAAGGAAGTGGCGGAAGGAAGGAAGTGGCGGAAGGAAGGAAGGAAGTGTCGGAAGGAAGTGTCGGAAGGAAGGAAGGAAGTGTCGGAAGGAAGTGTCGGAAGGAAGGAAGGAAGTGTCGGAAGGAAGTGTCGGAAGGAAGTGTCGGAAGGAAGTGTCGGAAGGAAGTGTCGGAAGTGTCGGAAGTGTCGGAAGGAAGGAAGGAAGGAAGTGTCGGAAGGAAGGAAGTGTCGGAAGGAAGTGTCGGAAGGAAGGAAGGAAGGAAGGAAGGAAGGAAGGAAGGAAGGAAGGAAGGAAGGAAGGAAGGAAGGAAGGAAGGAAGGAAGGAAGGAAGGAAGGAAGGAAGGAAGGAAGGAAGGAAGGAAGGAAGGAAGGAAGGAAGGAAGGAAGGAAGGAAGGAAGGAAGGAAGGAAGGAAGTGTCGGAAGGAAGTGTCGGAAGTGTCGGAAGTGTCGGAAGGAAGGAAGGAAGGAAGTGTCGGAAGGAAGGAAGTGTCGGAAGGAAGGAAGTGTCGGAAGGAAGGAAGGAAGGAAGGAAGGAAGGAAGGAAGGAAGGAAGGAAGGAAGGAAGGAAGGAAGGAAGGAAGGAAGGAAGGAAGGAAGGAAGGAAGGAAGGAAGGAAGGAAGGAAGGAAGGAAGGAAGGAAGGAAGGAAGGAAGGAAGGAAGGAAGGAAGGAAGGAAGGAAGGAAGTGGCGGAAGGAAGGGGCGGAAGGAAGTGGCGGAAGGAAGTGGCGGAAGGAAGTGGCGGAAGGAAGGAAGGAAGGAAGGAAGGAAGGAAGGAAGGAAGGAAGGAAGGAAGGAAGGAAGGAAGGAAGGAAGGAAGGAAGGAAGGAAGGAAGGAAGGAAGGAAGGAAGGAAGGAAGGAAGGAAGGAAGGAAGGAAGGAAGGAAGGAAGGAAGGAAGGAAGGAAGGAAGTGGCGGAAGGAAGGAAGGAAGGAAGTGGCGGAAGGAAGGAAGGAAGGAAGGAAGGAAGGAAGGAAGGAAGGAAGGAAGGAAGGAAGGAAGGAAGGAAGGAAGGAAGGAAGGAAGGAAGGAAGGAAGTGTCGGAAGGAAGTGTCGGAAGGAAGGAAGGAAGTGTCGGAAGGAAGTGTCGGAAGGAAGTGGCGGAAGGAAGTGTCGGAAGTGTCGGAAGTGTCGGAAGTGTCGGAAGTGTCGGAAGGAAGGAAGGAAGGAAGGAAGGAAGGAAGGAAGGAAGGAAGGAAGGAAGGAAGGAAGGAAGGAAGGAAGGAAGGAAGTGGCGGAAGGAAGGAAGGAAGGAAGGAAGTGGCGGAAGGAAGGAAGGAAGGAAGTGGCGGAAGGAAGGAAGTGTCGGAAGGAAGGAAGTGTCGGAAGGAAGGAAGGAAGGAAGGAAGGAAGGAAGGAAGGAAGGAAGGAAGGAAGGAAGGAAGGAAGGAAGGAAGGAAGGAAGGAAGGAAGGAAGGAAGGAAGGAAGGAAGGAAGGAAGGAAGGAAGGAAGGAAGGAAGGAAGGAAGGAAGTGGCGGAAGGAAGTGGCGGAAGGAAGTGGCGGAAGGAAGGAAGGAAGTGGCGGAAGGAAGGAAGTGGCGGAAGGAAGGAAGGAAGTGTCGGAAGGAAGTGTCGGAAGGAAGGAAGGAAGTGTCGGAAGGAAGTGTCGGAAGGAAGGAAGGAAGTGTCGGAAGGAAGTGTCGGAAGGAAGTGTCGGAAGGAAGTGTCGGAAGGAAGTGTCGGAAGTGTCGGAAGTGTCGGAAGGAAGGAAGGAAGGAAGTGTCGGAAGGAAGGAAGTGTCGGAAGGAAGTGTCGGAAGGAAGGAAGGAAGGAAGGAAGGAAGGAAGGAAGGAAGGAAGGAAGGAAGGAAGGAAGGAAGGAAGGAAGGAAGGAAGGAAGGAAGGAAGGAAGGAAGGAAGGAAGGAAGGAAGGAAGGAAGGAAGGAAGGAAGGAAGGAAGGAAGGAAGGAAGGAAGGAAGGAAGTGTCGGAAGGAAGTGTCGGAAGTGTCGGAAGTGTCGGAAGGAAGGAAGGAAGGAAGTGTCGGAAGGAAGGAAGTGTCGGAAGGAAGGAAGTGTCGGAAGGAAGGAAGGAAGGAAGGAAGGAAGGAAGGAAGGAAGGAAGGAAGGAAGGAAGGAAGGAAGGAAGGAAGGAAGGAAGGAAGGAAGGAAGGAAGGAAGGAAGGAAGGAAGGAAGGAAGGAAGGAAGGAAGGAAGGAAGGAAGGAAGGAAGGAAGGAAGGAAGGAAGTGGCGGAAGGAAGGGGCGGAAGGAAGTGGCGGAAGGAAGTGGCGGAAGGAAGTGGGGAAGGAAGGAAGGAAGGAAGGAAGGAAGGAAGGAAGGAAGGAAGGAAGGAAGGAAGGAAGGAAGGAAGGAAGGAAGGAAGGAAGGAAGGAAGGAAGGAAGGAAGGAAGGAAGGAAGGAAGGAAGGAAGGAAGGAAGGAAGGAAGGAAGGAAGGAAGGAAGTGGCGGAAGGAAGGAAGGAAGGAAGTGGCGGAAGGAAGGAAGGAAGGAAGGAAGGAAGGAAGGAAGGAAGGAAGGAAGGAAGGAAGGAAGGAAGGAAGGAAGGAAGGAAGGAAGGAAGGAAGGAAGGAAGGAAGGAAGGAAGGAAGGAAGGAAGGAAGGAAGGAAGGAAGGAAGGAAGGAAGGAAGGAAGGAAGGAAGGAAGGAAGGAAGGAAGGAAGTGTCGGAAGGAAGTGTCGGAAGGAAGGAAGGAAGTGTCGGAAGGAAGTGTCGGAAGGAAGTGTCGGAAGGAAGTGTCGGAAGTGTCGGAAGTGTCGGAAGTGTCGGAAGTGTCGGAAGGAAGGAAGGAAGGAAGGAAGGAAGGAAGGAAGGAAGGAAGGAAGGAAGGAAGGAAGGAAGGAAGGAAGGAAGTGGCGGAAGGAAGGAAGGAAGGAAGGAAGTGGCGGAAGGAAGGAAGGAAGGAAGTGGCGGAAGGAAGGAAGTGGCGGAAGGAAGGAAGTGGCGGAAGGAAGGAAGGAAGGAAGGAAGTGGCGGAAGGAAGGAAGGAAGGAAGGAAGGAAGGAAGGAAGGAAGGAAGGAAGGAAGGAAGGAAGGAAGGAAGGAAGGAAGGAAGGAAGGAAGGAAGGAAGGAAGGAAGGAAGGAAGGAAGGAAGGAAGGAAGGAAGGAAGGAAGGAAGGAAGGAAGGAAGGAAGGAAGGAAGGAAGGAAGTGGCGGAAGGAAGTGGCGGAAGGAAGGAAGGAAGTGGCGGAAGGAAGGAAGGAAGGAAGTGGCGGAAGGAAGGAAGTGGCGGAAGGAAGGAAGGAAGGAAGGAAGGAAGGAAGGAAGGAAGGAAGGAAGGAAGGAAGGAAGGAAGGAAGGAAGGAAGGAAGGAAGGAAGGAAGGAAGGAAGGAAGGAAGGAAGGAAGGAAGGAAGGAAGTGGCGGAAGGAAGGAAGTGGCGGAAGGAAGGAAGGAAGTGGCGGAAGGAAGGAAGGAAGGAAGTGGCGGAAGGAAGTGGCGGAAGGAAGTGGCGGAAGGAAGTGGCGGAAGGAAGGAAGGAAGGAAGGAAGGAAGGAAGGAAGGAAGGAAGGAAGGAAGGAAGGAAGGAAGGAAGGAAGGAAGGAAGGAAGGAAGGAAGGAAGGAAGGAAGGAAGGAAGGAAGGAAGGAAGGAAGGAAGGAAGGAAGGAAGGAAGGAAGGAAGTGGCGGAAGGAAGTGGCGGAAGGAAGTGGCGGAAGGAAGTGGCGGAAGGAAGGAAGGAAGTGTCGGAAGGAAGTGTCGGAAGGAAGGAAGGAAGTGTCGGAAGGAAGTGTCGGAAGGAAGTGTCGGAAGGAAGGAAGGAAGTGTCGGAAGGAAGTGTCGGAAGGAAGTGTCGGAAGGAAGTGTCGGAAGGAAGTGTCGGAAGGAAGTGTCGGAAGTGTCGGAAGTGTCGGGAGTGTCGGAAGGAAGGAAGGAAGGAAGTGTCGGAAGGAAGGAAGTGTCGGAAGGAAGGAAGGAAGGAAGTGTCGGAAGGAAGTGTCGGAAGGAAGGAAGGAAGTGTCGGAAGGAAGTGTCGGAAGGAAGGAAGGAAGTGTCGGAAGGAAGTGTCGGAAGGAAGTGTCGGAAGGAAGTGTCGGAAGGAAGTGTCGGAAGTGTCGGAAGTGTCGGAAGTGTCGGAAGGAAGGAAGGAAGGAAGTGTCGGAAGGAAGGAAGTGTCGGAAGGAAGGAAGTGTCGGAAGGAAGTGTCGGAAGGAAGTGTCGGAAGGAAGGAAGGAAGGAAGGAAGGAAGGAAGGAAGGAAGGAAGGAAGGAAGGAAGGAAGGAAGGAAGGAAGGAAGGAAGGAAGGAAGGAAGGAAGGAAGGAAGGAAGGAAGGAAGGAAGGAAGGAAGGAAGGAAGGAAGTGTCGGAAGGAAGTGTCGGAAGGAAGTGTCGGAAGTGTCGGAAGTGTCGGAAGTGTCGGAAGGAAGGAAGGAAGGAAGGAAGTGTCGGAAGGAAGGAAGTGTCGGAAGGAAGGAAGTGTCGGAAGGAAGGAAGGAAGGAAGTGTCGGAAGGAAGGAAGGAAGTGTCGGAAGGAAGGAAGGAAGGAAGGAAGGAAGGAAGGAAGGAAGGAAGGAAGGAAGGAAGGAAGGAAGGAAGGAAGGAAGGAAGGAAGGAAGGAAGGAAGGAAGGAAGGAAGGAAGGAAGGAAGGAAGTGGCGGAAGGAAGGGGCGGAAGGAAGTGGCGGAAGGAAGGAAGGAAGGAAGTGGCGGAAGGAAGGAAGGAAGTGGCGGAAGGAAGGAAGGAAGTGGCGGAAGGAAGGAAGGAAGTGGCGGAAGGAAGTGTCGGAAGGAAGTGTCGGAAGGAAGGAAGGAAGGAAGGAAGGAAGGAAGGAAGGAAGGAAGGAAGGAAGGAAGGAAGGAAGGAAGGAAGGAAGGAAGGAAGGAAGGAAGGAAGGAAGGAAGGAAGGAGGGAAGTGGCGGAAGGAAGGAAGGAAGTGGCGGAAGGAAGGAAGGAAGTGGCGGAAGGAAGGAAGTGGCGGAAGGAAGGAAGGAAGGAAGTGGCGGAAGGAAGGAAGTGGCGGAAGGAAGGAAGTGGCGGAAGGAAGGAAGTGCGCGGAAGGAAGGAAGTGGCGGAAGGAAGGAAGGAAGGAAGGAAGGAAGGAAGGAAGGAAGGAAGGAAGGAAGGAAGGAAGGAAGGAAGGAAGGAAGGAAGGAAGTGGCGGAAGGAAGGAAGTGGCGGAAGGAAGGAAGTGGCGGAAGGAAGGAAGTGGCGGAAGGAAGGAAGTGGCGGAAGGAAGGAAGGAAGGAAGGAAGTGGCGGAAGGAAGGAAGGAAGGAAGGAAGTGGCGGAAGGAAGGAAGGAAGGAAGGAAGGAAGGAAGGAAGGAAGGAAGGAAGGAAGGAAGGAAGGAAGGAAGGAAGGAAGGAAGGAAGGAAGGAAGGAAGGAAGGAAGGAAGGAAGGAAGGAAGGAAGGAAGGAAGGAAGGAAGGAAGGAAGGAAGGAAGGAAGGAAGGAAGGAAGGAAGGAAGGAAGGAAGGAAGGAAGGAAGGAAGGAAGGAAGGAAGGAAGGAAGTGGCGGAAGGAAGGAAGTGGCGGAAGGAAGGAAGGAAGTGGCGGAAGGAAGGAAGGAAGGAAGTGGCGGAAGGAAGTGGCGGAAGGAAGTGGCGGAAGGAAGTGGCGGAAGGAAGGAAGGAAGGAAGGAAGGAAGGAAGGAAGGAAGGAAGGAAGGAAGGAAGGAAGGAAGGAAGGAAGGAAGGAAGGAAGGAAGGAAGGAAGGAAGGAAGGAAGGAAGGAAGGAAGGAAGGAAGGAAGGAAGGAAGGAAGGAAGTGGCGGAAGGAAGTGGCGGAAGGAAGTGGCGGAAGGAAGTGGCGGAAGGAAGGAAGGAAGTGTCGGAAGGAAGTGTCGGAAGGAAGGAAGGAAGTGTCGGAAGGAAGTGTCGGAAGGAAGTGTCGGAAGGAAGGAAGGAAGTGTCGGAAGGAAGTGTCGGAAGGAAGTGTCGGAAGGAAGTGTCGGAAGGAAGTGTCGGAAGGAAGTGTCGGAAGTGTCGGAAGTGTCGGGAGTGTCGGAAGGAAGGAAGGAAGGAAGTGTCGGAAGGAAGGAAGTGTCGGAAGGAAGGAAGGAAGGAAGTGTCGGAAGGAAGTGTCGGAAGGAAGGAAGGAAGTGTCGGAAGGAAGTGTCGGAAGGAAGGAAGGAAGTGTCGGAAGGAAGTGTCGGAAGGAAGTGTCGGAAGGAAGTGTCGGAAGGAAGTGTCGGAAGTGTCGGAAGTGTCGGAAGTGTCGGAAGGAAGGAAGGAAGGAAGTGTCGGAAGGAAGGAAGTGTCGGAAGGAAGGAAGTGTCGGAAGGAAGTGTCGGAAGGAAGTGTCGGAAGGAAGGAAGGAAGGAAGGAAGGAAGGAAGGAAGGAAGGAAGGAAGGAAGGAAGGAAGGAAGGAAGGAAGGAAGGAAGGAAGGAAGGAAGGAAGGAAGGAAGGAAGGAAGGAAGGAAGGAAGGAAGGAAGGAAGGAAGGAAGGAAGGAAGGAAGGAAGTGTCGGAAGGAAGTGTCGGAAGGAAGTGTCGGAAGTGTCGGAAGTGTCGGAAGTGTCGGAAGGAAGGAAGGAAGGAAGGAAGTGTCGGAAGGAAGGAAGTGTCGGAAGGAAGGAAGTGTCGGAAGGAAGGAAGGAAGGAAGTGTCGGAAGGAAGGAAGGAAGTGTCGGAAGGAAGGAAGGAAGGAAGGAAGGAAGGAAGGAAGGAAGGAAGGAAGGAAGGAAGGAAGGAAGGAAGGAAGGAAGGAAGGAAGGAAGGAAGGAAGGAAGGAAGGAAGGAAGGAAGGAAGGAAGTGGCGGAAGGAAGGGGCGGAAGGAAGTGGCGGAAGGAAGGAAGGAAGGAAGTGGCGGAAGGAAGGAAGGAAGTGGCGGAAGGAAGGAAGGAAGTGGCGGAAGGAAGGAAGGAAGTGGCGGAAGGAAGGAAGGAAGGAAGGAAGGAAGGAAGGAAGGAAGGAAGGAAGGAAGGAAGGAAGGAAGGAAGGAAGGAAGGAAGGAAGGAGGGAAGTGGCGGAAGGAAGGAAGGAAGTGGCGGAAGGAAGGAAGGAAGTGGCGGAAGGAAGGAAGTGGCGGAAGGAAGGAAGGAAGGAAGTGGCGGAAGGAAGGAAGTGGCGGAAGGAAGGAAGTGGCGGAAGGAAGGAAGTGGCGGAAGGAAGGAAGTGGCGGAAGGAAGGAAGGAAGGAAGGAAGGAAGGAAGGAAGGAAGGAAGGAAGGAAGGAAGGAAGGAAGGAAGGAAGGAAGTGGCGGAAGGAAGGAAGTGGCGGAAGGAAGGAAGTGGCGGAAGGAAGGAAGGAAGGAAGGAAGTGGCGGAAGGAAGGAAGGAAGGAAGGAAGGAAGTGGCGGAAGGAAGGAAGGAAGGAAGGAAGTGGCGGAAGGAAGGAAGGAAGGAAGGAAGGAAGGAAGGAAGGAAGGAAGGAAGGAAGGAAGGAAGGAAGGAAGGAAGGAAGGAAGGAAGGAAGGAAGGAAGGAAGGAAGGAAGGAAGGAAGGAAGGAAGGAAGGAAGGAAGGAAGGAAGGAAGGAAGGAAGTGGCGGAAGGAAGGAAGTGTCGGAAGGAAGTGGCGGAAGGAAGGAAGTGGCGGAAGGAAGTGGCGGAAGGAAGTGGCGGAAGGAAGGAAGGAAGGAAGGAAGGAAGGAAGGAAGGAAGGAAGGAAGGAAGGAAGGAAGGAAGGAAGGAAGGAAGGAAGGAAGGAAGGAAGGAAGGAAGGAAGGAAGGAAGGAAGGAAGGAAGGAAGGAAGGAAGGAAGGAAGGAAAAGGAAGGAAGGAAGGAAGTGGCGGAAGGAAGGAAGGAAGGAAGTGGCGGAAGGAAGGAAGTGGTGGAAGGAAGGAAGTGGCGGAAGGAAGTGGCGGAAGGAAGTGGCGGAAGGAAGTGGCGGAAGGAAGTGGCGGAAGGAAGGAAGGAAGGAAGGAAGTGGCGGAAGGAAGGAAGGAAGGAAGTGGCGGAAGGAAGGAAGTGGCGGAAGGAAGTGGCGGAAGGAAGTGGCGGAAGGAAGTGGCGGAAGGAAGTGGCGGAAGGAAGTGGCGGAAGGAAGGAAGGAAGGAAGGAAGGAAGGAAGGAAGGAAGGAAGGAAGGAAGGAAGGAAGGAAGGAAGGAAGGAAGGAAGGAAGGAAGGAAGGAAGGAAGGAAGGAAGGAAGGAAGGAAGGAAGGAAGGAAGGAAGGAAGGAAGTGTCGGAAGGAAGGAAGGAAGGAAGTGTCAGAAGGAAGGAAGGAAGGAAGTGTCGGAAGGAAGTGTCGGAAGGAAGGAAGGAAGTGTCGGAAGGAAGTGTCGGAAGGAAGTGTCGGAAGTGTCGGAAGTGTCGGAAGTGTCGGAAGTGTCGGAAGTGTCGGAAGGAAGGAAGGAAGGAAGGAAGGAAGGAAGGAAGGAAGGAAGGAAGGAAGGAAGGAAGGAAGGAAGGAAGGAAGGAAGGAAGGAAGGAAGGAAGGAAGGAAGGAAGGAAGGAAGGAAGGAAGGAAGGAAGGAAGGAAGTGTCGGAAGGAAGGAAGGAAGTGTCGGAAGGAAGGAAGTGTCGGAAGGAAGGAAGTGTCGGAAGGAAGGAAGGAAGGAAGGAAGGAAGGAAGGAAGGAAGGAAGGAAGGAAGGAAGGAAGGAAGGAAGGAAGGAAGGAAGGAAGGAAGGAAGGAAGGAAGGAAGGAAGGAAGGAAGGAAGGAAGGAAGGAAGGAAGGAAGGAAGGAAGGAAGGAAGGAAGGAAGGAAGGAAGGAAGGAAGGAAGGAAGGAAGGAAGGAAGGAAGGAAGGAAGGAAGGAAGGAAGGAAGTGTCGGAAGGAAGGAAGTGTCGGAAGGAAGTGTCGGAAGGAAGTGTCGGAAGGAAGTGTCGGAAGGAAGTGTCGGAAGGAAGGAAGGAAGGAAGGAAGGAAGGAAGGAAGGAAGGAAGGAAGGAAGGAAGGAAGGAAGGAAGGAAGGAAGGAAGGAAGGAAGGAAGGAAGGAAGGAAGGAAGGAAGGAAGGAAGGAAGGAAGGAAGGAAGGAAGGAAGGAAGGAAGGAAGGAAGGAAGGAAGGAAGGAAGGAAGGAAGGAAGGGCAAGGAGTATTAATTTTCCAGTTCTCTGGTAAATGTACCTGTGGTTATACACTGTTGTACAAGGGCCTGAGTAAATATATGTAGTGCAGTAAAAGATCTCTGTATTGTATTAGTGACCCTGCCCCGATTCTAGTTATTGTAAATTGGCTGCAGCTCTGATGTCCTTAATTGGGCGGCAGCTGTAGCCCGTGGAGGCAGCTGGGATAAAAGGGGGTGGATTGGGCAGCCAGGGAGAGCCTTGGAGCATCTCTGATGAAGCAGGAATAACACTGCTGTGAAGATCTGTGTGTGAGAAAACCACCCAGAAGGTATGGGATTCTAGAAATATGATAACAGGAATATGAATACAACACTGGTGCATCAGACAGAAAAATTTCAATGCTCTGCCTTCTTTCTGTTTAAATTAGAAAAAAACAAATGAGAAATAAGTATAAATAAACCATTGTGACCTAATACTCCATCCACAGTGTGTAGTCACACTGCAAATCAATGATGGCAAGGCTTCACAAGCTAGGCAGTTTGTGTCTGACCAGATATGAGTGTGTGTTGCAAATAATTTTTTTTCTGAATCTCTGAGCTTAAGCTACCAATCTTTAGGGATGAGTGGTCTTCTTTTTCTGCAAGACACATATTTGTTCAAGTGATGCAGTGAGACAGATAGCAGCAAGAGAAGATATAAATCAGCTTCTCTGCTACACTCAGACTTTTCAATTTGTGGCAGTGTGGTTCACAGAGCTAGTAAGGGGAAACATGGACAAATGAATTTGAAACAATTTAAAGAGGAAATCATGTGCATTGGAACTGTAAGCTTAATTTCCCATGTGCTAGCTGCATAGGAAAGTTAATGCCTATATCTATCTCTATCCTTATCTCACATATGCTATACAAAACTTAGCTGTCTGTGGTATTTTCTTGGCTTCTCACTGCTGTTACTAAAGGGTTTTTGTTTGTTTGGAGGTCTTTTCAAATGGGTTCATCACAAGACTGTTCAAATCGAACCCAGAGTCCTGTTGCATGAATGCATTTTTGCTATTACCAAAATACTCCTAACAACAGAAATAATTCTGTTCCACTTATATTCACAATAACTCTACTTCTATTGGTTAAAGCCACGCATAGATTCTGCAGTGCCCAAGGACTAAAAAAAATTGCCATAAGGAACAAAATAAAAGCAATTCAAAACAGTCAAAATGTTGAAATGTTTACAGAGGGTGGACAACCAGGATGCTGAGAAGTCTCAAGGGCAAGACTTATGGGGAGTGGCTAGGCCATTTGTTTTGTTTAGCTTGACAAAGAGAAACTGAGAGATGACCTCATGGCAGTTTACATCTTCCTAAGGAGAAGGGGTGGAGGGGAGAAGCAGGGGAGGGGTCTAAGTTCACCACTTATCTCCTTTTATGAGGAAATGGAATAAAAATGCATCAGAGGAAGTTCAAAATTAATTTTAGGGAAAGGTTCACTGATAAGGATGTGGGTCCACTTCCTCAGGGAAGCAGTTGCGGCACCAACCTTGTCAAAATGTCTTCAATGAGCATCTGGATGATGTTCCTCGTCACATGATCTAGTTTGAGGTAGTTCTACAAGGAGCAGGCTGTCAGACTTGATGATCCTTGTCAGTTCCTTCCAATTTGAGATATCCTGTGATTCTATGCTTCTATTTGTGGCCCCTTCCACAGCTCCTTTTGGAAAGGAGAAACACCAGACCACACCAAATGCTTTGTTATATGCCTGGTCCTATTCACTCTCTCTTCTGTTCTGATTCATTAAAATGTGCACTTCTTCTAATGCTGACTGTTTCTACTAACAACTAGGTTTTTCACCTACACTTACTTGACAGATGTTACATTTTTCTGTTACTCCCTTTTCAGGCTGTATATAGGTAGACAACCAAGGTATGTATGATGCACATATGACATTAACCTACCCTAGAAGAATAACTTGTACTGTGATTTTCATGCAGCCCATGTCAGCTGTGCTGTTTCTACAGGGCACCTGGGCTTGGGCAGATACAGAACACAGGACTTTACCTAGGTGTAACCTGATAATTCATGTTTAATATCATGACTGAAATGTAAGACTGTGGTTTAAGAATGGTAAGTCCCAATATAGTGCTCTCACTGGCACTCACCTCCACTCCTGGTAGTAGGAAATTCTAAAGTCAAAGATCACAGGAACAATTTGCTGGGAAGAGCAATGAGAGAAGAAAATAACAGCAACAATATTAATAACAAGTTGTACAAAGAGAAGGTAATTTACATGTTAAGTGCTCACCAAGCCTGAGGCAATGAAAAACAATGGGGGCCAGATTTCATTACCCCACCACACTTTTCTTCCAACTGTTAGCCAAGCACTTTAAGGTCTTTAAATCTATATAAGGCTTTTTCTTTATTCTTTGACTAATATTTAATGACTCCTCTGATTTCCTCCAGTTTTTCAGTACATCTTTTTTTAAAAATAAGGGCTCAAAAATCCCTGAGGGACTTCAAGCCTGACATCTTAATTTCATATAAAGAAGTAAAAAGCCTTCTGCTACTTCCATTTCCTGTGTCTATCAAAGGGCTTTTGATACATTGGCTTTTTTAGTCAAAAATTGCTCCATTGCCTTTTTCAGTCAAAATATTGCAAAAGAACTTTTTATTTTGTGAGTTTCCCCTTCTTATTCTGAATTCTTTTTATTATACTTGTAACGTTACACTTTGTCATGCAAAAAAAACTTTTCAAATTTCAAGGCAATTCCAAATAGGCCGCCTTGAAAAAAGAAATCACATTGGTGTGTCATATAACCATGGTCTCTTACATAACCATGTGTATAAAACTGCAAACCTTTGTTGAGCCAGACCATCCCCTTTCTCGCATCCTAATTACTGGCATGCTCCCAAACACTTTCCTATTGCTAGAGATTAATTTGGTCCCATTGATCAGAATATTTTAGACAAAATTTGCAAAATGCACTTTTTCTCCACTTGCATGTTATGAGAAAGTGCTTTATTGCATAAAGCCTGAATGCTTCTCAGCATTTTTAATTCTCTCAGCCTTCACTGGACAGTAGGTCAAAGCCAATATCCCTTCTCTGAATGTTGTGAATGTTTAACTTTTTGTTGGAAACCAAGACTACCCAGTACATAACATGAAACATAGGTTTTGTAACATGAAATATACCATTATAATTTTCAGATAACAGTTAGGTTACCTGTAATAAAAATAAATTCTGACACAAGGTACAGCATGCACTTATCAAGTGCAATTTATCAAGTTATTAAAAAGAAAATACTAAGTACTCATCTCTTAATGAAAAATTAATCTCACAGTCACTTAGATCAAGTACTATTTTCAGCATCCCGACAAAGTCAGCATTTTTGAAGAGATAAAAAATAAAGTTAAAAGACATCAAGAATACATGGATTATTTACTAACTGTATGTAAAGCTAGGTCACAGAACATGCACGAATATGTTAAATGAAAGAACCAGTCTGAAGGATTTTATTACTGCTCCATTTTTATCTCATACTTTTAATTTGTGTGCTTTGCTTGTCTTTAGTTAGATGGTTGTTGTGGTGGGATTTTCTCTACTTGTCATTCCCTTGTTATATAAAATATCTATCATATTTCACTAGAAGAGACACTATTGAAAAGGCAAAATATCTGAGCAATGGCAGCTTCATCTATTGTGCACCAGCAGAAGCCTGGAAGTTTTTTTTTAAGTCTTTATAGTGGGAATGTTGTTGAACATCTCCTTGAAAGAAATGATAAAGAAATGATGTCTTGTTCTGTTTCTGTTCTGATATCAATGTCTTTTTGATAACAGACTATATATTCATTATTTTTGTCATGTCTTCATCATCATTAATAATGTAACATCTCAGAAAATCAAACAATATTTTAGTCAGGAGAAAAATAAGTATGATTTTCATAGCTGCACAAGTAGACAATGCTGCTAATTTTTTGAATGGTTGGCAGTGAAAATCTGATCTCATAGAGACAAAAAGACTGCAGAAACATATCTATAGTAGGATTACATTGGAACATGGATAAAATTGGTTTTTCGCATTGCATCATGCCTCCACGAATAGTAGTGATACTAATGGCATTTAATAGTGACACTAGAGTAGCAGGTCATATAACTTTTGTATTAGCTATTTGAATTAATTTGAAGAGAGTTTTCATGAAAATTTTAGTTTCTTACAATGTGATAGCAAGAATGACCAGGGCACTTGTGCTTGTACAGAGAAGGGAAGGGGAGTAGAAATCTTCAAGCAGTTTGTTTTATGAGAATGGCCTACTGGTATCAGACATTAATATTAACAAAGAAAAGTAATACTTGGCACTGAATTCTGTTCCCTTAAACAGAGTCTAAAAAACCCCTAACTTTTAAAAGTGAGTGAAGTTATGTCCATTCCACAAATCTTAGAAAAGAGACAAAACCAAAGCAACTGATTGACCAAAATGCCTGAAGAAGTCCACAGGACTTCAGAAAGGCACTCGCACTTTCAACAACTATTACCTTAAATATGGTTTTTGGGAGAGAGACAAGTAAAAATTATGCCTTCAGGTATTGGATCCCCAGGACTCTAAAACAGTTTTTATTTTGAAAAATATAATAATATCCACTCTTTTGTAGCTTTCTTTCATGAGTCATATTTAACTTTTACCTGAGAGCAAGCACTGAAACCGTCTAGCTCAGTTGGGAAGAACTATCCAGATGGAAGGAGAAAGGGAACACTAAAACTCAGTCAGAATGGACATGTTCTCTGAGGGAAAGAACCCGTTCTTCGGCTTCTGCAAGGACCATGCCAAAATTGGTTGTCTGCCTGCTAAAACCAGATCAGCAGCCAGCTAAACCTCTCACTGTTTTATGGGTTCTCTTTTATAGAGCTGTTGTTTCAGAATGGATAACATTCCCTCTGCAAGTTTTCTGGTCTTTGATTAACCCTTTCTTTGCTTCAAATGAGCCCACAGAAAGGTATGACACAAGCTTTCAAAGAAAATATCTTCAGGTGCTGGCTAGCAACCACTTTGGGAAGTAATTATAGGACATGCAAAGAGCAGTTAATTTGTGGGATAGAGAGATGCATAGTTTTGTTAATTTCTAAACATGCAGTTATATCTTTTTTGTAACCTGAAGTTACTGAACAGGAAGGCAGTGCCTGAAATAATCAGTCTGTCCTCCCAGCAGGAGTTAAGGATAGTAAGGGCAGGTGGGTACCAGTTCTCCTTTACCCTTTTAAGTTTCGGCTCTGCCACTGAGTTCACTGAGGTCCCACCTCATCTCTTCCCCTTGAAATCACCTTTCAGAAAATTTGTGCAGGCACACATTCCCTGCCAGACAAAGTAAAAATCATAGCTTCATTGATCCACACAGAAAACACATTCTTTTTCATTTAAAAACCCTTCCTGACCAATGTGGTTTCAATTCTAAATGTACAGCTGGTAGCATTCCCAGTAGCATTGGATTATTTTCAGCATTTGGAAGTGAAATCCACCTCAGAGGTTTAAGGGGAGTCTGTGGGATCTGATACCCAGACTTCATTCAAGCTTTAGAAATTTTGGTTGCCATCACTTCAGTTTCTTGTAAGTGACTACTGGATTTGTAGCTTTCAGCCCTCACTGAGTAAAAGGAATTTCTACACTTGGCAGGATGTTTTGGAATATTTCCATTTACTTTTATGTATTCTAAAATACCAAATTAACATAATGTCTAATAAGATGAGTACATTGCCTTCTTATATATATCCTGGTGTTAGCCTCCACAAAGCATTTAACTTCAATTGGTGCTAAAAACCAAATTGACCTAGAAGGATATATTGGGATTTCTAAGGAAATATATGCTAAATTACTTCAGGGAACTGAATTTGTAGCTCAGCTCAAACAGTAATTTTCTCTATTGGCAGTGGCATAAAGAGACATCCACTTCCTTCATAACATATGCTCTTCTGGATGACCTTTGGCAAATTTCACTGGATCATTTGAGTGCTGAAAAAGACAGTGACAGCCATAAATAAGCAAAAAAAAAAAATCCCTGGAGGGATTTTATTTTAAAGTTTACTTTCTGCAGAATAGCAGCATTGGAGATACTGATACACACATTGAATATTCCTTGAATTGTACATTAGTGCCATGATTATTTACATGCAGGGATCTATCAAAATTTCAATTGCTTTGTCATGAATGAAGAAAGGAAATGCACCAATTATTTCTTGGCCAACCTATGAGATATTTTTGGTGATCACTACACTTGGCAGAGAAGCAATTTCACAAGCTGGTCTGCATTAGTATTTGTATGGGTTTCAGGTTTTAGCAACGCATCAGCCTGCAGTTTTGCTGAACATTTCTTGAAATGTTCAATTTCTTGATCATCTGTAATTGTTCCAAATGCAGAAGCAGCTAACAATCTGAATAACAGATACTGGTGGAAACCCCAAAATCTATTTTGACCTTGCAATGGATTTTTAATAAGTGATAAATATAATTTAAACTAATGCTATCTTTTCTAAATGATGTTCTATTTTTATTTTAAAACCTGCTTGCATGAGTTAAAAATAAAAATATTCAAGGTTTAATTTTGACTGAATTTAGCAGCATTTGTTCTGGAACAGATGAGATTATTTGAAATGACACTTCACAAAATGCCATGTCAAACTCTTACAATTTATAACTTTTTGTATGAATAGGCACAAATTTGACTTATAATTCTGTTACAGAAAGACACCTTCAGTGAGTTAACAGATGTTTGCAAACTGTATTATGACAGATGGTACTGATGTTCATTTGGATAAGAGATTCATATGGCGAATACAGAAATGTGAAGTTCCTTTGGAAGACTAGAACAGACTCAATATTGCACAGAAATGCTATGGGGCTGAGAAACCCAGAGCAAACCTCATCCCTGTCCATTTGCTCTTTGTAAGCAACAGAACAGGATTTCTTTTCAAAGCATGTGGTGACAGGCCAAGTGGGAATGGCTTTAAAGTGGAAAAGGATAGATTACATGTTAGGAAGGAATTCATTACTGCAAGGATGCTGAGGCACTGGAACAGGTTGTCTGGAGACGTTGTGGATGCCCCATCACTGGAAGTGTTCAAGGAGAGGTTGGACAGGGTTTTGAGTAACTTGGTCTAGTGGAAGGTGTCCCTGCCCATGGCAGGGAAGTTGGGATGCAATGCTCTTTAAGATTCCTTCAACCCGGGCCATTCTAGGATTCTAAGGTTTATGCTTATAACAACCTGCAGTTGTAGATATGCAGCTGAGGAGATACAGTATCAGGCCTCAGCTACAGAGCAGGTGTGCTAAATTCATAGCCAACACACACTGGTGCTTGTTCTCGTCCTTCCCTAAATCTCTTCTGTATGAGAAAATTTGTATCTGCACAGTAATATATTGATAACTTTCACTTGTTCACAATAAATTCCAAAGTAAATAACAAAGCCATTTAACATCTCCCTTGCCTTCTCTGATGTCTCTCTCTCATAAGTAGCTTTCATCTCAAATTATATCACCAAAAAGTCAAGTTTTTTCTGTGTCCCCATTGTGGTGGTTTTAACTCAATTGGATGAGTTTTTTAGATACAACTTAGAGAAACATTACAAAGCTTCCTAACATTATTTAATTGCCTAGGAGAGAAAGAAATATTAGAAGGTGTAAGGGTCATTCATATGTTAAAAATATTCTGTGATCCCAAGGAGTACTTGTAAAACCTTTTTGAGTGCAATAAACCATTCCAGGTCCCAAACTTCTAAAAGGAGTTAACTGTCAGATTACTATAATTTGTGCTTCATATTCCCATCATTACAGGAAACAGAAGAGAAGCTCAAAAATAAAAAGGACAATGCTTTAGCAGAATATCAGGCAAAAATGGCTGTGAAACACAATTTCAAGCAAATCTCTTAAGTGATTTATTTCATCATTTGATTGAAGCACAAAAGGTAAACATGCATTTTATTTGGGGTGCAAGTGAAATAATGGATCCCTTTCACTCCTAGTATCTGTAGCCAATGTTATATTCTGGTCTTCAGAGTGTATATGTATACATCAAATTGTGGGTCACCCACTACACCACTTGCACTGGGCAAAGATCTTCTTGTGAAGATCTCAGAGGAAGTTTCTGATCAGATGCTGCTGAGAAGAACAAGAAAAGCAGTTTCTTTTTTAATAACTCAAGAAAATTAACACATTAGTGATGCATAACCCTAGTGACATCTCTTTTCTAATTAATCCCAAATCTTCCCTAACCCCATAGTTTGGTGCAGGGATATCAAAGGTCAGAGCAATGGAGATTTGTGCCAGTTTTGTAAGGGACAAAGACCAGCCTCTGGCTCCCACAAGAAAATTCATAGCTACTTTGTCCCAAATTCCTGATTTCTACTTATAAAAGTCTGTCATTTGGAACTCTAATTCTGCTGTGATTTGCCAAAGTATAAGAACTTTGAGCCAGTGTCCACATATTCCCCTTTTTCAGTAGTGTGAAGTGCAGAATCAGCTCTCACTGAAAAAGAGTAGTAATTGCACCAAATCAGTTTAGGCTTTCTCTACATGTATAGTAAAAGGACATCATTGTATGTTTTGTTGCTTTAAAAAAAAATTTAGCTGCTGAGCAATCTTTGTTGATGTAGTGCACATGGAAAAATGTCCAGTAATTTATTGAATTACCTAATTCTGTTTTATTGCAACATTGTGTGAGAGAGTACAATAGGAACAACAATTCTGTGTTTGAAAGGCAGGTTGAAATTTTTAAGATACTATAAGAGAATATGATCATTTTGCCTGAAAAAACTATATGAACCACATATTAAATTTGCACAGTACTTTGTTTTATGAACATGCTATGGACATTTTAGCATACTTTAAATTGAGAGACCCAAGACTAATTTTAAATTTAAAGTGAGTTGTGTTTTTCAGATACCTCTGAAATTTATACCTAGAATCCTTGTGAAAGACTCTTATTTACACAGCCAGTACCGTATGAATATGTGCATGTACTGCCACAGAAGAGAAAAAAGTTAATTTAATACTAGCAGAAATTGGTGAAAGGAATTTTTTGACTTCTGACTTGCTCTTTATAAATCAATGTTAAGAAGCATATGAGGAAAAAGTCAAAAGCAACCATGGGTTGTGGCAGGAGGCTCATGCCCCACTCCCTGCTGCAGAAAGCTTATCTGCTGTGTCCATCAGCTGGTGCACATAGGAGAGACAACCCAGGCCAGACAGATGCCCCGCATGGAGTTATCTCTGACACCAAGACAGCGAGATCCCCAGCTGACAAATAAACATCTTTGCCTTGGGAGCAAGATGTATAGAGACACAGGTTAGGAATTATTGACAGAAAAACGCTGCATTTCACTATAAAAGCTACACAAATTTTCATAGAGGCAGAAGTCTCCTACACACCTATGGAAACATGAAGGGCTCCTCCACGAACCATTGGATGCATTTTCATGGTTACTTTTCCAGAAAGTGGAGTCACTATCTCTGATGTGTTTAAAAAAAGATTGGATGTGACACTGGGTGCCATGATTTAGTTCAGATGTTAGAGCATGGGTTTTACTTAATGGTCTTGAAGGTCTCTTCCAACCTAATGATTTTGTGTTTCTGTGAAATTGAGAGCACAGGATTTTTAATGTATGCTTCATCAGAAATTGGACAGTAAGATACATGGAATCCTAATCTCTACTATTTCTTCACTAGCTGAAATATGAACCTTATTATAGTTCACTGAATTGTTTATCTACTAGTAGTGTACTTTTATTTATCCTGTGTAGTAAGTTACCTTTAAAAGTCTTATGTCAGTTAAATTTGTGTCTATTAAATAAATAAGTCATTTTTTATTAAACATAATTGGCCATTATTAAGAACTTGCAAACAAGAGTGGGTTTTGGGGTGCTAGTTGCCTCAATAAACTACTGTCTCCTGTGAGAGGCCTGGGCAGAGGCAAAACTTGCTTAAACTCCCCTCTCCATTCAGAACAAGGTTCAGATAGATTGTTCTAATAGGGTTTGTAAATAGACTTTAGCTCTTGATAAATTTTCATCATGATACATTTAAAATTCCAAATTTATTTTGTTATACATAGCCATGGAGTTAAGGCATATTATTTTTGAGATATGAAAGAGTAAGAGTAATGGCTTGTGAATATGCAGATTTGGTAAAAACAATAGGGTTCTTTTTGAAATAATTTAATTGGTTTTAACTTGGGTTTTTCTTTGTTGTATCTATACACCAATATTCCTGCTAAATAAAGGAGCCTATGTCTGTAATACTTTGTGGTTTCCTCAGTTCCAGCTGTCTTTGAAAACACTGGGGCACTTTTCACTTGCTAAAAAACATGCATATAGAAATAACTTAAGGAAGGAAATCAGAGTTAACAAAGAATTTGTGTATGGCAGCCAAAAAATACAGGAAGATCAAACATGTACAGGAAAATTATGGGTGGGAGGAAGGGAGGGAGACAGGGCATGAAATACTTCAATTTTCATATGCTGCTACAAAAGGTAAACAAGCAAGTAAACGTGCTCTTGTATCTCTAGAGAGAAGTGTTACGGCTGGAACACTCATCATCAGAATGTTTGTATGCTGAATGGCTTTGCCTCTGTGCATGTGAAACATCACTATGCAGTGGAGGTATTGAGGATATTAATTCAGGCATCCAGAAAGAAAAAAAAAGACATTAAAAATTCTATTAACTGACTAATGACTTTAATTTTGATTTTGAAGAGAAAATATGGAGACTGACAAACACGGTGAAGAAAAGCTGTACTGAGCCCTGATCCTGAGCAGGAAAAAGCATGCAACATATTTCTGAAACAAAGGTAATTTGGAACTCCTGACCAACATTTGTCCCTAAGGAAGGTCACAGAGAGCAGAACCAAATCGTGTCTTGCTTTCTTGCTGCCCCACTCCAATTACAATTTCTGCTTTTGTATTTCCCAGTGGTTCTGCTGGATTAAGACATCTTGCTAGAAAATAAGGGCTGTCTCCAAGTCTGACCAGGTAAGATATATCTGTATCCATCTACCCTGTTTTTTCAATAAGATACCTAAGGAAGAGGGCAAGGACAGGTTGAACATACCAGAGTATTTCACACTGTCATCCACTGCTGTAAAGATTGAAGTAGTCAGGGCAAGTCAGCGACTCTGCTTTGAGCTGAATTCAGCACATATGTTACACAAGATTTGAGCTGCCTGAGTGTCTGAGGAGCTCAGGCTGCCTCCACACTAAACCAAATCTTGGACACCACCCTGGTCACAGTGAAACAAGTAGCACAGACCACATGCTGATCTGCCCCAGAAATTTCCTCTCCAAAATTGACCTACTAATTTCCTTTAAAATTCTCACAAGGACAGGCAATCTTTCACAGAAGTTGTTTGAAATATCCTTTTGAACCTGAGAAATAAAAAGACATTATGCTGACTTAGATAATCTATTCACCTGTCTTAAAGACTGCAAATGTGACTTAGAAATGTGTTACCTATGCTGATCTAATACATTCAGAGTTTAGACAAGTGGGATTTCAGCTCTGTTTGTGTCCCCAGAACTTCCTGGTGAATAATTGCAATAGTTCCATGCGGTATGCAGTTCACCTTGGGCAGCTCCAGGCCCTTTTTGCCAGTTCTGTTACACCCAGGGCCGAGATGCTGAATTTATCTCAGTAATGAGGAGTGGTGACCCTGGACAGCCATCCCTAACCAGTTTTTAAATAACCAGACTGACAAGCAACATTTCTGAGATCTCTACTTACCAACCAGCCTACCATCACTTTCCAGTAGTGACTGCTTCTTCCAGCTACACCACCTATTTTGGGACACTCCAAAAACCTGAAGATGGGAATCAATTGGACAATTTGGCAGCATTCATATCTCATACTGGTTCATTTTAAAGAAATAAGGGGTCAATACGCTTTATCATTTTTTAAGTTTAACCTTGAGGTAAAGAAACCCTGGCAAAACCTATCCCGTTCCACATACACCTCGTAATCTAACCCTATCCCCAAGTGAGCAGGGCACCAGGCAGAGACAGGAGTCAGCTGTGGAGTTTCCTCATCCTGCTTTGGTTCTCCCCCAGACTTGTGCATGATTTACTGCTCCAGATGGATCCTTATAACTTTGCAAGGCCCAGTGATATTAATCCAAGGGTAAAGAGCTGGCTGATGTCATGAGAGCTCTTCCAGTGCATTTTCAAAGTTTGGGGAATATAGCAGGGTCTCAGTCAACAGCAAGTTGGCAAATACAATAATTTACAAGACAGGCAAAAAGGATGACCTTGGTAATGGCCATGTCTTTAAATAACAGGAACTCAGGAAAGTGGCTTAATTCAGGTCATACATTCCACAAATCAGACATCTCTCTAACTTTACTGGCATGTAACTTTAGATAACGATCATTACAAAATAATTTTTTAAATTGCAATATTTTTACATCTTTTGAATGTGCACTAAGTCCATAGAATACATGAATCTTTGAATATACTTGAAGAATTAAGATTTTGATCAAGTGGACACCGTGGGAACTGAGGGACTTACCATTCTTTTGGAAATACATTTTTTTTGTTTTGTTTGGGATCTTTGGGATGCACAACCACTGGGATTTCAAACCTCAGATACAGCTCTTAGCCACTCATTGGCTGTGGGATGGCGTTAGAAATTAGGCAGGGGACCACTAGCACAAAACAGGATTTAACAATTTACTAACACCTTGATGAGGGCTTTAAGGATACCAGTGGCATTTGAAAAGTGGCAGTGGTAAACAGGAACATTTTGCACTTACTAACAGTAACTCAATTGCTTTGCTGAGTTGAGCCGCAGCTTAATGCAGCAGAGAATGGGCATAACAGAAAAGTCCATTAAAAAAATTAAAGCTGATTTCTTTCAAGATGTAGCTGGCATTTACTGATTATCAGAACAGATTGGAGTGGATTCTGGTTTGTTGTCATGGTGCTAGCCAGAGAGGAAGAGCTATGGTGCATAGACCTTTCCCACATTCCCACAAATGTGAACCATGCCCCAAATGTGCAAGGTAAATTCTGTTTTCACCAAGAATATTAGGTGTTCAGGTGAGGGACAGATATTTTCAGACATTGTATTATAACTGTCTTGCTGAGGATTATAGACCTGCAAAGATGAGAGCAACCAAGAGACTGTCTACATGTGTTCAAATATGAGTTAGGAACAGATGTGTTTACCAGGGTCAAGAAACGGACTGTGTTGGGGGACACACGGTGCCTGACGTACCAAGGCTGCAGATACTCTTGCTACAGGAATACCACAGTACAGTATATGACATGGTTAGAAGCAAGTGGCTTAATAGGTTTTGCTAAGTATACCAAGAGGAAATTAACCAGTGGCCTGGATGACATATCCCTGGAGCTCTAGTGCTTAGCTATCTGATTTGAACAGCAGAAATATGAAAATGGTGGTCTCCCTAGCAACAAACATAATTGTATGTTTGCCTGAAAACCTACCTCTAGGTTCAGGGCCAAGATATACCACTACTAATGCTGAATGTTTCATTTTAATGTATCTGACATTCATCACTTTCTTTTAATAAGCAACAGCCTCTGAAGTGATGGCAGATAATCAAGGCTCTGAATTCTGCAATAAACTGAAATAATAAGAGATCAACTGTGAAGTTCTAGGACAGAATTGAAGTTTTAGTAAGTATTTAAGGCCAGGTGATATGGGGGTCTGGCCTAGTGGAAGGGGGGATGCTATGAAATGCATTATTATATGCATGAGCTTTAAGGTTCAGACATTCTATGATTCTGTGATTCTTTGAACATCTTCCTTCATTGATAAGAAATAAATACAGACACAATGATACGTCATTAACATCACTGGAAAGCACAGACCTTTACTCAAATACATAGCTAGCATTACATTTAATTTTATTTATTGAAGATTCTAGTTCATGCTTCTAGGAATTCTGTTTCTTTTCTTATCCAAAGGACATGATTGTCCTTCAGCTTCCTGTCTGAAGCTGAGTTTTCTCTGACTTTTGTGAGTGTTACTGTGGTTTAATGATAACTAAGAGCAGTTGAAGCAGCTGGTGTGTTGTTAACTTATGATCTGTACTTTGCCTCCTGTCCTAGCTTAATGTATCCTATGACATTCTTTAACTAGCAAGCTTCAAGCAGCTAGAGTTTAAAAAATAGCAGTGAAATGATTTATGCTACATCTCAGGAGTCTGACTGTCTGAAGTCATCACAGAAGATTCCTATTTTAATACATTCCAAGTGCTGCTGCAATGTCATTCTTCCGGACACCAACATGTGTCCAAACTATCTGACAAGGTGTGGAGAGACATGCAATGGCCACATTCAGCTGAATTAAGATGTTAATTTCCACCACCTCTTGTTGTTGCTCTCCACACTCTATTGTTCTTCTAGTCTGGTCTGGAAAAAACACTGCAAGCAGAAAGCTTTGACAAGTATTTAGTAAGAAATTGTCTTTTTTCTGCTCCCTCTATATCTTCAGCGACTTCTCTGTTTCTTGCAACTGTTTTTTTCCCCTTGTGCCCTGGCCAAAAAGAAGGCATTCACATTTTAAAGACGTCAAAAATGTTCCCAATGACAGTCCTCAGAGCAAGGTGTGCTGTACAGCAGCGTCCTTTCACTGGTGCAAACTGCAGTGAGTTTGCATAAACTGAGGTACAAAACTAAGCACTGAGAACAAATCCAAACACAATCAAGTGTTTAAAGGCATTTGGGATGGCCCATTTGCAGAACAATGGAATATAAGCACACTATGAGACAAGCAGATTGTAAAATACTATGTACTAATAGAAGGGCATTCAAATCTACTTTGTTCCTGCATAACCTGCATATAACTTGTGATAAATGAAAAATATTCAATAATTGCAAGTAATTACCACAATTACCTTCCCTGCAGACTGCAATTGCCTGCTTGAGGAAGTATTTGCAAATTCGTTTGGCCTATTTAAAATAAAAATCAATTTTTTTCTTCTTTTTCTTCATTTTTTATTTTTTATAGGAAAAGGTCTTTCTAGTTATCTCTTTCCCTTTGAGTTTGTTTGATAAGTTTGTCAATACAAGTGCACACAGCTGTAGTTGAAGAGCATCTGAGAGGCATGTCTGTGCCAATGCATGAAAAGGGGAATTAAATACATTCTGAAAAGGCAAAGTCATTGAAGCTGCCAAAGCTTTGACTATACAAGCTTTGATTTTCAGCTCATAGTTGCAGACTAAACTGACAGGATCAGAGCACTTCTCAAGTGTGCTTTTAGCAGGGAGAGTGGGGGGGAGAAGAGATCAAGCAATGTGGATTGGAGCTAAATGACAAGTTTTTACAAATAAAATGCACATCTACCACCAAACTATTTAAATAATGGATTGTAAGTGCCTTTCAAATCATCTAGAATAGCAAAAGGTCTTCTAAAGGTTACATCATATTTACAGCTGAAAATTTCTATTGTCACTTTTAATGCAAATTTCTTTCTGCTATTGTATGTAGTGCGAGCTACTCTGTCTTCTCTGTGTATCCAGATAAATTAAGAGGGACTGAACTGCAGAGCTCTTATATTTCCAAAGCAATTTTCCTCAACCGTAAAAATGAATTACAGTACTTACCTGCCTGCAAAAAGATACTTCTGTGGAGTCTTCCAGATAAGGTGCGACGACTGCATGGCATTGCATGCAGCACTGGAGTGCTACATTTTGCCATAAAAAGTTCTTAGCTGGCACAGAACATGAACTGGATGTTATTTATAACCTTCCATCATCCTGAGTAGTCATTTTTCATGTGAGACCATTCCCTCTCCAGTCAAACACAGGCATCTATTTATTTAAGCTGCTTTCATGGGGATTGCATGCAGCAGCTGGAAAAGTCTTTTCTGAAGGCTTTCACTGTTTCAGAGAACTTTTTTCTGCCTGAGTTGGGTGTTGAAATTAGAAGAGAGAATCTTTCTTAAACAGCAAATAATTTTAAACACACTCACCAAAGTGTGCTCCTCACTAGAAACTGATGCCTTTCTGGTGTGTAATTTCCTTTCCCAGCAGTACTGGGAAATACGGAATTTTTCAGTGGAATTATATGCTTATTAGTTATTGCATGACCTTGCTTATCTGGAAGCAACTTAAAAATGTTCAGCAGCTGAGCAAAATTTGAAAGGGGACCTTTTAATGTTTTGCAGAAGGAACACCACACTTTATCAAGAAATTAGTAAATAGACAAGTACAAGAAGCCCTAAAGATGTGGTTATTACTCACCACTCAGATCAAAAGTTACAGAAATTGTCCATTTATTGTTACTTTTCATATTCATTGGCAGTAACAATAGGTCATAATGACTGCAAAAGAAAGTGCTGATTAGAGAAACATTGTTCATTTATTTGTTTAAAGTACAGCCCAACACATGATTGAGACAATCCCTATATTATCTCCTCCCCATAAGAAAATATGAAGTTAAACCCAAGTTTTTTATTATTCCCCAAATACAAATTTGATCACTCTCGCAATCCTAATCTAATCCCAAACCCATTCCCTGTCAGTTCTCCTGGAATAAAGGTCCTGGAATAAAAATCCAGAATTGTGCAAAGTGCATTCAAGAATTTAAAGTGATTGAAGTAATGCCTGCAGTGTGGCACAGAACTTTGCTATCAGTGCTACAGTCCACAAGCCTCTGCTTTTTCTACTCTGGATAAAAGAAGTCAAGAATCCAAGAATGCATATACTTGGGGCTGATCTCCCCCTGAATCTTTGCTGGACATCCTCTCTAAAGATTTCCACCCTTGACAAAACAGTTCTCTATCAGCTGAGCAAGCAGAGCTGAGGAAGCTTCTAGAAAGTCAGTGATATATATAAATAGGTGGAGAGGTAAGTAGCTCAAAGCAATTGCTCAAATATTGACTACATTGTTTGATAGCTTCAGTTGGTGAAATAAATCCCCATCTCTTTTGTCTTACAACAGTATTTGTAGGTACTACTTTCCTGCTATGACTAATACATATAGTGAAATACAGTTTGCAGACTATAACTAGAACAGATCAGCTTAATTTTTTTACCTTAACCCTATTGCTGAATTTGATAATATATTTTTGATTTCTTTTATGGTGTTGTTTTTTCTTTTTTCCTTTTCTCTTTGTGGAGCTTCAGAGATTTTTGCAATTATTTAACCTCTTTTCGGAGTATAAGATGTCCCAATAATTTGTTGTCCTAAAATTGGGTATTCCAAAAGAATTTATATAAAAATAAATTATTAAATGATCATATTGATCGTATGTCATTGTGCCATAGGCTTAATTGCTCATAGTTTCTGGGTTTGAATTTTGTTAAAATACTGATTAAGACTCCTGGCTTAAATAAGGAGGTAGATTGTAGTTACAGACATCCCTAATTTAATGTAAGGTATTTGGAAAGGTTTTCTGATATTGTCAAGATTTATTTCCTTTTTCTATTTCTGTAGTTGCTAGTCAGACATGTTCTTACCTATCTATGCTTATTGCTTATATAATAATTCCAATCTTACTTTTCACTTCCTATAAAATCCCATTCTCTTCTCTTTACCATAGGATTATCAAAAATATCATAGCCTTGGCATTGGACTCACATAACTTCAATCAGTTCAACTGATTAAGGAAGAGAAGACCAACCAGGTTTTAATAGTTTAAAAAATCCCCTGTAAATCTTTAAACTTGAATTCTGATAAGATTTAGAGTTTGCCAGACTCATTAAAGGCTGAAACATGCGCCATTCCTTTTATCATCTACAAGGACCTGAAAATATGTTTGTAAATGTCCAGAAAAATGAAATGTAGTCTTTGTAATGAAAATAAATAAACAAGGGAAAGCAGGAAATGGGTTGAAATTGTCTTGTTTGGAGATCCATGATCAAACTGTTAAAGCTGTACTAAGGCCTCTTAAGAATGGAAGAGTGATTTTATCTGCTCAATAAGAATTATGGTGTTTATCTTAGCTGCCAATATAATAAAAATCTGCTGATTTTCTTTAGTACTATATGATAATTCTGTATATAAGTCAATATTTAAATGAAGCAGTACTTTTGATCAATTTTCCAATCATTTTAGATTTTGAAAAGTTTTTTTTTCTTTTGCTTCTTTCAGAATCACTGGTGGTTACTTAAATTCTTGCAGTTTAACATTACTCAGTCATTCTCTTCTCTCTTCAGCTTGATTGTGTTGCAAGCTTCCAATTCATTACCTTTTCATGAAGTTTGTTTTCTAAAATAATTTTAAATGCATCAATTGCCTGTAAAATTGCTTTGTAAAAACTAGAAAATCAATAATCTATAGAAGCTGGAAAATGTTATGTCATCCTAGATTGGTTCAGGGAAGACAGAAATGAGCAGTGTTGCTGTACCATGTTACATTCCCTCTTAGTGAGGGATCATCTGCCTTGCGTATATCTGCTATGCCACTGCTCATGGAGTACATAAGATAGATTACCCAGAACACATCCCACTCAGGAATTTAGATGCACACGGGATATGCCTGTATTGTCTTCTCCAGCCAGCACTCGCAGCTCTGTGATTGAAGTATCTGCAAGCCAAATTTCATTCTGAAATTAGTACATAACCAAATTTCATAAGAGTGTGGCTCAAGATGAAACATTCAACATTAACATCACTGAATAATTTTTATGTCCAGATATTGCTAAAAAGTGGTGCAGAGAAAAATGTGTTTCTGACTATTTTCTTCACCTAATAGAAACTTATAGTTCTTACATCTCCTTAACCATTGATGACTTAATTTTTTACTAAGAGGATTAACAAGATTATAAAAGACTTACTTCCATGTGCACAATTGTAAAATATAGTAGTAACACTGTTTCTCACTACACTTTTTCCAAAATAATTCTTTCAAGTGCTATGTATTTCTTTTGAAATATTGCAGTGCAGAATATTTTGCCTGAATGCAAGTTAATCTGAAAGATAATAAATGTCAAAGGTTTTCAAAATGTCAAAGTGGTTCCTTAAGTATGAAACCTCATAATAAAGTAATATAAGAAAAGGAGAACATATTTTGTTCTATTTATCATGCAAAAATTTTGTGGGGAATGTCTGGTACCTTGCTAGATGTTCTGCTGATTATTAGTAAGGGCAATTACTGCGAAGCAGATGACAGCAGAGCAGATGTGTAGTCAACAAAAATCACTGTTCATTGGTGATTTGCTATTTGGAGTAAATTCATCAGATACAGTGCTTCACGAGAGTATTAAAAGAGCCAAAGATACTGGGCTCTAGACTAGGAGCTCAAAAGCAGAAAGAAAGGCAACAAGGTACATTAAGTGCACCTCAAAGTTCAAAACACATGGCTATGGTCATAGTTCAAAAAGTAAGATACAGAAGGAGTTTCAGCTTTTGAAAGAACATGTTGCTGTCTTGACTGTGTACACCAACACTTGAAGAATATTGGGAAGGGATAAACAACAGACGTGAGATTATCTTGTAAAAATAGGTTAAATTAATTTGAAGATTTCAGTAAGAAAGGCCCCCAGGAAGTTCAGACTTGAGCACATGATACTGCAAGAAAGTTATTGGTAGTGTTATCTTAAAAAATAATCAATATTGTACTTTTCTATGTTACAGTTCTGATGAAAGTCTGACATCTGTACTCTTGAATAGTGGAAAATGGAGGGAGGTGGTCTGTAGTTATAGAGGTGAAGAGTTTTGTTTGATTGCTTTCTTTTTTGCTATTGCTTTCTTTTTTGCTTTTGCATGCAAGAAGACAAGATTAGCCAAAATGAACATGTCTCTTTAATGCTAAGCAACACCAAAATAATGTTCCCAAATCCAAAAATAAGGTGGGTAAAAACATCAGAATTACAAACTGTTAAAACTTCAAGGAAATTTTTATAGTATTTGATAAACTCTTAAGGAAAGAGGAGAAAGTTCCTGAATTTTCACAAGAACAAGCAGAAGAGTACATAGGCAAAAAGCCTGTGAATCATCAAGGGATATCAGAGACATTGCTAAAGATTAGCCTTATTAAAAGTCACTGGAATTCAGTATCTGACAAACAGCATATGCCCACATTCTACAGTCAATTAAGAGAGGGTGCTCTCAACCATGAGGAGATCTTGAAAGATGTCAGCATGGCAATTCCTCAGCTTGACATGTAAGAAACATTTTCTAATGCACATGAAAATAATCTGTGGTCCAAAAAGTTCATAACTTTTTTTTTTCCCTAGGTTCAAATTAATAGAGGCACTACAAAATGCATACAGTCAAAAATAAACCAGGCAAGTAAAAGAGATTATATTACCAACACTGTTAAAAATAGCTCTTGAAAGAGGAAGTAGTTTATTGTTGCCAGAAAAAAAAAATCTTTTAACTCCCTAAGAGAGTCTTACCAAAGACAATAAATAGGAGATTATGTTTATCTAGTGTTTCATTTTTAGATGGAGTATCTGTTATGAAATTACCTTGAAGACATATTTCACAAGAAAATACAGGTGAAATCCTACTTCCCATTTTTGTAATCCAAAATGTCTTAGTGGAAAATAGCAGGAAATTAATAAAATACCCCCTACCAAAATGATGCAGACAGGCTTTGATGCTTTTCAGTTATGTTAAAAAGTGGAATAGCATTGGTGAAATACAGTTTATCACCACTGAGTTTTTAAGACCTGCATTAGAAATTAACATGTGTATTGACAAAGAAAGCAAAAACAATATAGTCAAAATAGGAAGTTCCAGGAATTACTAATATTTTTTGAAAACCAGATTGTATCCACCTCTGTCTCTGCCACCACTAACAGCAGAGGCAGGCAGTAGTCAGACATAAATGGGCTGACTACACCTAACTACACCTGACTACACCTACAACACCTAAGAGATGTCTGCAGATCCCAGCAGACAGAGAATTTAGCTGTTGAGCTGTTTGCTCAAGAAATCCTCATGGACACAATTGTTACATTAGGCTGTAGTAAAGAAGTCCCAGAACGTGCCACAGCTAAAAGTGATAGATTAAACAAAGCTGAACAATCTGCTGAGATCCAGAGCACTTCATATAAAAGCACTTCAGGCTTGCTTACTGGCTATTTATCAAATTTATTATACAGCACTGATGTTTATTAGCTGCTTGTTACATTTGTCTGGGAGGAAGGGCACAAACAATAGTAATTTTTAAGAGCATGCAGTCCAAGCCATATCTTATATTTTAACACTAGGCTTCAGCCAGAGTCCTCTGAGAACAGGAATATTTTATTATCAGCCCACAACATAATTTTGTGAGTTTCATGGCTTTTCTTTAACACAGTAATACAAGACTCACCAGATTTGGTGAAGCATCTGACCAACAGTTCCCATAACGATGCTCTGTGTTCAGGAGTAAGATTCTCTGCTTTTGCATTTTTTCCTGCCAGAGCCCTTCATTACTCTGACAGCAACTTGCCTGTGCCAGAAAAAGTGGAGACAACTGAAACCAAAGTTAATTATCACAACAGATTCCTTTCAATGCTGTTTTTTATTGCACTTCACAAGCTCCACTATGGACAAAGTAACAAGGGCAATAAAGGCAGGACCTAGAATACCACAGCATTCAGGGTTTTCTGCAGGTGAACCTAATTGCTAATGTATTTTCCATTGCCATAAAAAAAAAAAAAAAAAAAAAGAAAAAAGAAAAAAGAAAAAAGAAAAAAGAAAAAAGAAAAAAGAAAAAAGAAAAAAGAAAAAAGGATTGTGACCTATGAGCTTTCCATGTATCTTCAGTAGCATTTCATACACCATGACACAGTATACTTCTGCTTTCATTATTGGAAGTTTAATAAAGCCATAGAGCATCTGAAGGGCTCTCACAAAATTTTTTGCACTGCACACTGACCTTCCTGTCTTGCCTTTTACATGGTATTCTGATTTCTAACACTGTCATGTCAGAAATACTGTTGTACAAAGGTGTGATAATTGATTTAAGATGATAGATATTAGATTGGATATGAGGGAAAAATACCAAACATCAGAATAGCCAGGCTGACATGGGATATAGATGAGTCACCATCCCTGGGGGCATTTAAAAGTCCTGTAGATATGGTGCTTAAGGATGCCATAATGGTGGATTCAAATCTATTAGTGATGGACTTGAAACTGCTCCGCACTGGTAAGCTCTTGACCTTTCAGAGCACAACCACATTGATTTCATCTTCTACTGACCTTTCTTTTGACTGGAAAAACTTCCTTTTAAATCACTTCTGCAGAATAATCTAGTAGAGGATCATGCATTTTTTATTCAGAATTCTAAGATGGTTGTGAGATATGGCAAGGAAGAAAAAATTCTGCTGTAGAACAATAATTTGAGGTATCATATCAACAAAAAGCTCCTTATGCTCCTGTGCCATCTCTTTTCAAGGACTTCAAGGACTAAATGTCCTTCAAGTACTTCAAGGACTGATGTCATCGTCTTGTTTTGCTTTTAGGCTTACAGACTCAACAGCATATTTGAGGAAGAAAAAAAGAAAATCTCCCGCTAGATCTTCTTGAGAACACATTTTAGCTGCAAATGCTGCTGAAGTCCTTCCCTTCCCTTCCCTTCCCTTCCCTTCCCTTCCCTTCCCTTCCCTTCCCTTCCCTTCCCTTCCCTTCCCTTCCCTTCCTTCCCTTCCCTTCCCTTCCCTTCCCTTCCCTTCCCTTCCCTTCCCTTCCCTTCCCTTCCCTTCCCTTCCCTTCCCTTCCCTTCCCTTCCCTTCCCTTCCCTTCCCTTCCCTTCCCTTCCCTTCCCTTCCCTTCCCTTCCCTTCCCTTCCCTTCCCTTCCCTTCCCTTCCCTTCCCTTCCGCACTCCCACTGTGTAATGGGCTCCTGTATTGTGAGGGCTGACAAAAGGAGCATACTCTTTCTGAAGGGAAAGTAGAACAGACCAGGCAGAAGTAAGGCACTGCAGATCGTGCCAACCTCCTCTATCCAGGTTTTTCCTTTCCTTAGACGATCTGCACCATGTTGTGCATATCTCACTTTGAAAGTTCTCACAGTCCTACCCTTGAAACAGCTCAGTTTTCCAATGAAACAAACTCAGCTGTTTTCTGTATGTCTTATTGAAAAATCTGTGGCCAGAGAGGTTATTAAGGCACATAAAAATACAAGGATTGAAGCAGCAAAGCTATCTGGGTAGTTGTCCATGGAATAGACAGTGAGTAGCGCAGTAGTAAGTGTTGTCTCACTAAAATCAAAATCCACTCTGGAAGCACTTAAAAATCCAATTCACATTCCACCCAGCATTGGACTTTATTGGTGCTGACCAGCCCCCACTTTAGGACCTCCACCCCACCCCAGTGTATGACCATTATAAGCTCAAACTGGTTTTTTTTTCCGGGTGGATGTGGAATTTATGCTGTGGGATGCTGATCCTCAAACCCATCTCTTGGTGGACCTCTCAAACCCCCATCTCAGGCCCAATTTCTGCTTTGCCATTGCCTAACAAAACTGTGAATGCTGCAGACCCCAGCTCTGACCCCTGCTAAGGCCCATAAGGGTAGACATGACCTGTGTGGGGCAGCCCATGTCTCACCCCCTTATGGGGGCTCTCGTGCTCCCTAATGCTGACTTTCCATGACAGGATTCCTGGCATTAATACCAGGGATTCAGTTATAAGGATGGCTTGGGATTCATAGAAACATTTTAAATTTTTAGCCAGTACTACAAATCTGGAATTATCATATGTCCAACAGCAATAATTAATACCTTTTTATAAAGTCATAATTGAAGTTAGCCTCTAGGTGGTTCTTCATTGCCTCAAGCCTTTTATGCTTCCCTAACTCTACAGTAGTTCTAAGAACCTTTCCTAGTTGATGATATGTGATTATTATGAAAATTGTAATACTTCTTTAAAATATCTTTTAACTAAAAAATATCTTAGCACTGATATAATTCTTTACATCCTCACAGACATGAAAGGTTCCCTTTAATAATTTTGCTTGTCTCAAAAATTGAGAGAATCTTTAGTAATAACCTTTAGTACTTTGATTGTTCAGCAAAAGATATATTTAGATCTAGTGAGCACTGTACATAGCCAAACCAGTTAGAAAAAAAAATGTTGGCAATATGAAATGGTTATTTCCTCGCTGTGGGTGCAAAAGTAATAAACATACAGTTGTAATCAATGTCAACACTGAGACTTCATTGACAAGGGCAAAAACTCAGGAAAAGAAATTACAATGAGCCAATATATTTAAATAGAAAACTGTGATATCCCAAACCTATATTCAGGAAATCCATAATTAAATCATTAAATTCAAATAAATGTATTTATGGCAAAGAAATTTATGATCAAATGATTGCATGACTTTTCAGTCTCATCTAGGATTCCGAATGATATGTGAGAAAGCTGTTTTATGTTGACACCTCCTTTGGACAAAGACTAGATTATGCTCTTCGAGTTAAATTTAAGTTCACCCAGGAATAGATGAAAAAGCCTACACAGAACTCATGAGTTCCCAGCTGTAATCTGCCTTTAGGTAAGCTGCTCCTGGCACATGTGATCCAGATGTCAAATGAGAGGTCAACAAGATGCCCTAGAAATATTGGGCTGTCTTTTGAGACAGGGAGAGAGCTTTCATTGTGTGAGTAGAGAGAAGTGTCAGAGGAGGCCATCATAAATAGTTGATTTGAATTTACTGGCTTCATAGACTCGTTCTTTTAAAATTTCTGCCAGACATTTTCAGGCAGCTTATGTTTCTGCTTTCTTCCCATGGTTATATTTACTTTTGCACCATTTACAAGTATTTCTGCTCCACAAATCTCTGTGTCTGCATAGGTTCTCACTTGCTACAGACAGTTCACCTATCTGAGATACTGACATGTATAAACACATTGGTTTTCCGCACAATTTAATTGTTTAAATTATACATTCTGACACATAGTAATTTTATGCAACAAAGCCCCCAAAGAGAATAATTAATATTAAAACATGAAAATAATGTATTTTCAACAAAATATTCTCATTTGATTTTACAATGCATATCCAACCCTGCTTTCTAGTAAGGGAAAAATATTTCCTTATGAATGACGCAAATCTTAGTCTGTCTTTCTTTCAAGAAGAAGAGTACAGCTTTCTATTTCTATGACTAAATAATCTTTTTCTGCTTTGTGATTAAGGTTATTGCTCATATGAATGGCTCTGATAGAAGAGCATCACTACAGTGCATTTTTCTGAATAGGTAAAGAGTAAGTGTTTGTTATCACATTTTTGTACCCATGTTTCTCAGTGTCATGGTGGGAGGCTGGCACAATGCCAGCGCCCCCATGATAATATACTCTCCCTGGTTTCTGCTGTGAGATGTGACCAGGAATAAGCAAAGCAGGCCCCCACTTAGAAATAAAGAAAACTTTATTTACTACACTACAACTGTATGTAAAAGGAACAGACAAGATAAATTAAAACCTTACAAATACATTTCCTCCTCCCCCCACCAAATTTCCAATATGTCCATCTCCCAAATCACCAACTCTCAGTCCATCACCACCCTTCAGACAATCAATTCTCAGTTCATCAAGAGGAGAGGAGTCCTTCTTGCGCCATAGGCTCCCCCAGGAAACACATTGAAACCTCGTGTGTTTCCTGTCACTGGAGGCACTGCCCGGAGAACATCTGCCATTGCGACATCTTCCTTCCATGCCCAGTGCTCTCACCACTGCACATGGACCAGAGCTGCAGTATACTAGGGTTGTCCTTTTAAGGATGCTTTGTCCCATAACAAAAAAGGGCACAGTCTCTCACCTTTGGGACACCTGTCCCCTCTAAATTTCACCCCCTGGGGCTGAGGGGCACCAACACTGAACCCTCTTGGCTCTGAGGCATTGGCTCCCCCTGGATGCAGGCTCTGTGTCACAGGAAACATGGTTCTGCCCATGGCTATAACAAGAAGAGTCCAGCTAGGGCCACTCCATCATGTCTTCCCACCTAAGATTCTTCTCTACTCTCCCGACATCTTTCACTTGCCCAGACCTTCACACTTGCACATTTCCTTCTTCCATTTCATCTCTATCTCTCTTCTAGGAAAAGTTAATGTTCTGCAAAGTTTTCATTGTCCAAAAAAAGGGTTAAAATCTTGGGCTCGGGCCAGGCCCACCTCACCCGGCTGCATGTCTTCCCCTCCCCCGCCCAGCCAGCACCTGGGTAGGGGGGGTCTGACCTGTTTCCCTTGCCCAAACCCAAGAGTTCTTCCCCCGGCAGTGCTCTGCTTTTTAACCCCTGTGTTCTCAGAGGCGTATCCAATGTCCCCAGTGGCCACACCAGGTGCCAATATTCAAATCTGAACACCTATTGGTGTGACCACAGCATATCCCAGAAAACTTACTTCCTCTCAAACCACGACACTCAGACAGAATGATATTGTTCGACATTGAGTCCTTATGAGACAGTAAGTAGTGGCAATAGAAAACAGCTATTACCTGAGTTATATGCTATTAAAAATATCTGTAGTTAAGCTGGAGTTCTGCTTGTTGGCAAGTACCCAGTGCCAATCTTCTGATCCTCTACCTTAATCATCTGTTCCACTGTAGGGTGACAGCCGGGGGACCCTTGTCTGCAGAGATAACCATGCTGACTTCTGGCAAGCTGGCATGACCAGCTGGAGAAAAGGCTGTGCAGAGCCAAACAACCTGGAGGCTCCACCTTCACCTCTACAACTGGATCCTGGTCCAGATGGGCCTGAGCCCAGCACTAGCAGCTACTGCAATGCCAACGCCAGCCTAGACCTCCACCCCTGTGCAAACACCGTGTACGAGACCAGCCCAACCCTGTCCATTTCCAGCTGAGAACTTGATGCAATTCTTTAGTCTGCTGCAGGAGCTCTTGCAGTTCCTAAAGGGAAAAATGTCTTGAGCAGCACGATGGATCGGCTCTGGTGCAAGCTGCAGTGTGGACCACAGCTCTCTCCTTCTGGGACAATGCATGCTGATCCAAATAGCCCCAGTGCCAAAACCTGCTCTGTCCTGCCGACGTCCCTCTCTGCATCCATGTAAATGCTGATATTGAATTAGTTGTTGAAACAAAGTTGCCTGTTCTCTCAGCTAACCATGTTTGCAGTCCTACTCAGTCTCCTGACAGTTTCTAAGAGTCCTTTTGCATTGTAAATCTGCATGTAACCATGCACTATATATTTTAGCAAATAATTCCTTTGAAAAGAAATGAGTTTTCATGTTTCACACGAGATAGATCATGAATGATGGGAGAAAAACAAAAAACTTTTTAGCTTTACCATTATAACATGTCTGTATGTGAATTATTCAACATGCTTTTAAGAAAATAATAACATTCTTCTTTTTCTGCACTACACCATCATCTTTATTATTTCATTGTGAGCATTACAATAACTTTTTGGAAAACTGAGAAGTAAAATCATAGGCCATAAAGCTGCTTTTGGATAGGATAGCCTGAAAAACAAACTGTTGCAGATATTACTCTCAGAGTTTATCACTGGGAGATATATATCCATGTATTCTTCATGCAGTGGTAGTGACAGCTGATATTTTTCTAAGACAAGAAATTCTTCAGAGTGTGTCTCCACTCCCTGACAGTACGCAGAGGTTTTTGTAAACAGGACATACTGCAGAATTACTCCTCCACATTACACAGACAAATTGTACTATTCATCCAAGCCAAACAGGACAAATGTTTCTTTTTCCATGAATAGAGTCCGTATCCAAAAATCTTTCTGGATGAATTCACCTACTTTTGAAAACCTTATTGCAGTCTACCAAACACCTCTTTCATAAAGTCCCTTTATAAGTCTTGGCTAAAATTATGTAATAATGAGTTTAGGTCCAGCAGCTAAAAGGACTAATTTTAACAATGAGGTCAGTAAGAGGGAGAAGATGATGACGTATGGTTTGGTGGCTCAAATCCAGTCCAAATAGTCAGTCAAGTAAAGTAAATAGTTCTAGTCTGGCTTGGAGTGCTCTTCCTTTGGTCTGCACCTGTTGAAAGACTTATTGATGTACAGTATATGAAATTATTACATCCTGTGTGCATTATTAACATGCTTAGCACTCACAAGAAGTCACAGTGAGTTTGTTTTGACTGTGCAGGTTGCACATCAATACTGTCTTAAATAATACAAAGCAAGAAGTATATCTCTAAAAATTATGACAGAATTATACAGAACCCCCCCCCCCCCCCAAATTTACATGTATTGAACTATAACCTTATTGTACTTCAAGTTCCTAAAGAGAGAAAGAGAGGTTATGGAAAGAGAACTAATGCTCCTACTGAGTTTTGCTGAATTTCATATCTCTTAACTGCTACAGCCAAATAATTCAGCTCAAAGTCCTTAAGAAAACTTACGGAAGCTGCTATTTTGAAGCAGTATTTCCTGAAAATATAATAAATAATCTGAACAAATATACAGTTGGTATTAAAACTTCAAGTCTCATTTTTTAAGTACTTAGAGCATTGCCGTTTCCATTGAGTAGTTAAGAACTACTCTATTCAGTAACTAGTCCATTCAGTAATTCAGAACTTTCCTTTCCTAAACACAATGATGCTGACTGGCAGGTAACATCATCAGGGCACTATGGAAGAAAAAGCAATTCATTTCAAGTAGGGCTAAAATTCCAGATAGGTGGCCATAGTCAGAGATTATTTTGCATCCTAAAAATAAATTAGAAGAGTTGATTTCCTTCTGAAATATCTCTTGGAACACTCCAATAAAGCTGTGGATACACCTTTGGCTATACCTAAATACTCTCTATCATGCAGTGAAGTAAACATATGCCAGAAGTACTGCTCTTGCAGTAGTCTGTACTGAAAGAGCATTATCTTTTCCTGCAAAGTTCTTCTTCCACTAACATAATTTGGTTGTATCTCTCTGATTATGCAAAGTGATTGCAGGGCTTCAGACATAGAGAAGAACATAGGTATTTCTTCAAGTCTACTGAAAAGTCCAATTTTGCAAAGAAATGCTGAAAGGTCACTATCTTTGTCTTCTCCACGTGTTCTGATTGATGCCTACCATGACAGGACTACTAACTTCACATCACCAGACATTCGTTTTTAAGTGAGAAAGTGTTGAGAGTACACTTTGAAATGTTCAGGTTTGATTTTCATAAATGGTGAAAAAAGTGATTTTTAAAGAAAGCAACAAGTTTAAGGTTCTATTTGAATTTATTGCCTACATTTAAGGACTGTGGTGCTTCCCACTAAATTCAGTGCTGGGAGCTAGCTGCTGCCTGTGTATTCCTGTGATTAATGTCTCATAACTAATAAAATGGGTCTTGAGGGGCCACTGAAATTTTCAGCAACTAAGATGACCTGGATACTGGAGAAATGTCAAGATATTTACAATGCAATTCCCTGTATCAATAACTGTATTACACATAAGGTTAGGCAGGAACTATTCTCCTAAAGAGTCTGTTATAAAAGAGAAAAACTCTTCAATATCTCTCAGTAAATCATTCCCTGTAGGCTACAACTGTAACTTTAATGTATAGCAGATTTGCTGGGCTGTTTCCCTCCACATTACAATTGACTAAACACTGCATAATTCCTGTGTAAAAGGTGTCCCATCTCTTGCCTTCCATGCTGTACCAAAGAGTTTGGCTAAGTTATATTTAGGTATTATGAAGCAGGCACCAGAGATGCAGTACCAGCTCACTACTTAGTTAGACATTTATTAACAAGAAAATGCACATCATGTCTTCAATCTCTAGCTACAGACATGTTTATCTTGAATACAATTTCATAAGACATTGTTGTGAATTATCAGTGTTTTTCAAGACTACTACATTCCTTAAGGGAGCTGCTTTTTTACTCACTAAACAGCAATTTTGTCCTTGTCAGTATTAAATGCAAAAGTAACTAAAGACTTCAGTTGTTCCAAGATGTATGAAATGGAGCCATTACATGATTCTCTACCTGACCAGACAAGAGAGAACAAGGAGAAAACACAGTTATTGGTAGTTTATATTTAATCTTAAAATCTTTAGGTTCAGCTCTTTCTATTCACAATTTGCTGCACTACCTAGCACCACAGACATGGTTGAAACAAAGATTTCTAGGTGTAGTGAATTTTAGTATTGAATAGGTCTTTTTTCCTAGTATGGTTTGCCTCCAATACTTCACTGAATAGGAAGCTTCAGAGGTAGCAATAAAAAAAAAAAAAAAAAAACAAAAAAAAAAAAAAAAAACAACCAAAAATCTTTTGTTGGGATTTGCAAAAAATGACAAAATAAGTCATGTCTACATGGAACTGGTCTTTATATTACATTCTGTGGGTCATCCCTATGTCACCTAAATAGCTTTTCAGGATCCAGAAAATGCTTGGTTACAAAACTTTGCATGTTGTGAAATAAAGCCCACTATTGGGACAATTGCAATAGAAAGATAAGAATTAAATTGGTTACACAGTATTTAATCTCTAAATGAGACTGATCATCACAATGAGTTTCGATTCTGACAAACAAGATATGACTCCAGCCTGTGATAGAAGAGCAGAACAAGCCCATTCAGACACTTCACCACCAAAGTAAATCAATCAAAAGTTGAACAACTGACAAATGCAGAAGCTACAATGGATCTGCAGCCGTGCAGCACTTGCAAAAGTATCAGTCCTCCAGATACAAGGGAATCATATTTACTCCTGATACAAAGGAACTATATTTACATCTAATTCTTACAACCAAACACTCTATCAGCATCCAGAGACCAACATCACTACTGAGGTGACATGGGTCTTGGAAGATTATTTTTGATTCACAAAGCTATCACCCTCTGAGTACAAAGATCTCTAAAATGAACCGTCACTGCACTAAATCTCATTAGTTCACTACACGAGAATGGAAAACAGACCCTGCTGAACACCTCACAGAGCACGTCTGATAAATTTAAAGCTATCTGATTTGGCAAGATATCTTACAATAGCTTTTTAGCTTTGAATCCTCTTTCATTTGCACTGGTGGGCTGAAAATGACTAGGAAGAATGAGTGGATGAAGCCTCACACAGATGTGGCCCCACAGGCCCTGAGGGACTTCTACTATCCTAATGCATACAAAAAAGAAAATACAAGCAATCCACATGGTTCATGAAGGACATTAATGTCCAATTTCTGAGCCATCTGTAAAGAAACCAGCCATGACTGGTGCAGGACTGGATCTCATATTCAGAATCAGGGAGGGTCTCATTGGGAATGTGGAGACTGAAGACAGCCTTGGCTGCAGGGACCATGACATGGTGGGGTTCATAACCAGGAGACAAGAGAAGGAATGGTACAAAAAGTAAATCACAGCCCTGAACTGCAGCAGAGCAGAATTTGGCCTCATGAAAAATATCCTTGGAAGGGGGAAACAGGGTGACACTGTGGAGGCAATAGAAGACCAGGAAATCTGGTCAATATTCAAGGATCATAATGTCCAAGCTCAAGAGTAAGCCCTCCCAAAGAGCAGGTGTCCAGACAGAAATGTCAGAAGCCCTGTATGATATGCTCCAGGTCCACGATGAAAGAGAAGGTGATAAAGAGTAGTCAGCATGGATTTACTGAGGAGGAATCTTGCTTCACCAACCTATAAACCTTCTATGACCCCTCCATCTTATGAGGAAGGCCTGGAGCAGGCAGGACTTGGGGAAATCTTTTATCAATGTGTTTATACACCCAGACAGGATACAAAGAGGATGGGCTCTACCCAGTGGTGCCCCCAGACAGGGCAAAGATTATGGGCAAAAACTGAAAGACAAGTTCTGTAAAACAATTGAGAAACCCATTTCTACTGAGAGGTGACTGAGCACTGAGACAGGTTGCCTAGGGACATGATGGAGTCTTCCTTCTTGGAGAGTTCCAAAAGTCATCTGCTCATGATCCTGAGTGAGCAATTCTAGGTCCATCTGGGTCAACAGTCCTGCTCAGGTCAGGCAAGTTGGACCAGATGAGCTCCAAAATTGTCCTTTAATCTTAGCGCTTCTGAGTTTACGCACAAATGTGAATCTAAGAAAGGGGCTTCTGCAGATGTTACAATAAAGATAATAGGTGGGATTATATTGGATTCTGATGAAATTACTTTATTTTTTTGCAGGATGGGTGTTCCAATTGGGGGTGTGGAGATGTCCATTGATACTTTTTCTAAGTATGTTACTATCTTCATGCTCTTGTGTTTCTGCATATTAATCCTCTACATGGCTTTTGTTGGCTATCTCTGTGTTCAAGGGTGAATATGTAGCAAGATGGAGTGAACACAAATTAGGTGCGTAGAACATGTGAACATCAGGAAACTTTTCTACTGTAAGCACGAAAAAGCAATGACACTTTCACAAGTAAAGAATATTTGAAAATTATTGTATCTCTACAAGGTAATTTTAAAATTGGATTCTGTTTGCAGTGGATCACCAATAAATGGATCACCAATAAAGCAAAGAAGCAGGCAATTTAAAACAGGATGCAAAACCATCTTTTTAAGATTTATGTGACTGGAAGTAAAATCTAAAACCTTTCAGGTGACAACTCACAGCTGGAGAAAAGCACACGTCTCTTCTGTTTTCAAGATCGTATATATTTATAAGCAAAACAGAAGAAGTATTATTTGACTGTCTGATGATGTAGGAGACTGACCATCATGGAGGCAGCAGAGCATTCTTTTAGTGACTTTTTGCTGTGCCAGTGAAAAATAGCTTTACCTAAGGCTGGAAATTAAGCCGCTCAAACACAGAAAAGGAGTAGAAAAGGGGAGAGGGACCTTTTGTCCTTTGTGCGATACAGATTCTCTTACCACACTTCCTGAATACTGGAAGTGCTGGTGCAGGATGGTACCTGTTTCCTTTATCATTCTCATATTTATAAGTAGCTTTTGGAACTCCTTTGCTGTAGCTTTCAGTGCTATTAAACAAAATTTTTATTGTTATTTTCTTATAATAGTCTGTCTGGAAAAGTGACTTGCATTTCACTTTTTTGGGTATGCGGCCTCGATTATGTTATAGGATATTCTGTTCAAATTATAGTGGGCAACCCAAGACATCTTGATCCTTCTTTAAAATAACCTCAATTAATAATCACGTCACTATTTTTTCATCAGCTACACATCAGGCCCAGCTAAACCAGTGACTTGAATGTGAAATAACAAGTACCTAGAAGAAACTTTATTGAGAAAATAATTTGCAAATAATAATTTGCAAATTAAGATCCATCTATAGAATTTTTCCTCAGGAAACAATGCTAATAATGACATATATTATAAAAGTTATAAGCAATCCCTGGGAAATAAGAAATAGAGGCTGCATGTCACAGTAGAAGTTATTTTCTGCAAATATGTGGTACTCAGTAAGTGCAGTAACTGCAGGAATAATATTAAAATCAAATATATGTTCATCAGCCCTCACTGATACTTCGTGCGCAGACATATTCTCCTAATCCAGAATCACACAGTGCTAGTTTGAAAATGACAGGCAAAATCTCTTTTCTTCCATTTCTTTTGAACTATAGGACTTCACTGGTAAATGTTTGGGTGAGCAATTTTTGGGGCCTATGGTGTGAGTCCTTATAATTAGAATGATTTTGTGATACTGTTGACAGCATCATATCTATTCTTTGTCAAAGAGATTCCCTTAATTTCTGAAATACATAGATTAATAAAGTTGTTAGATTCAAGTGCATGTCAGAGAAGTTATTTATCTGTCCTGAAATGCATGACTATATATTCTAGTAATTTAGTTCCACAGCCCCATTAATTTTATTGCAGCCAATTATATATTGTACCTTGTGGAGGTAGGTTCCTTCAGATAACCCTTTATGACCATAATGGACTAACTCTTCCCTGAGAGTTAATTTCCAATATTAAATTGATGCAGAAAAAGTCCTCTCTGCTGTAATGGGGTTAAAGTAGTCAAATCATGCAGGTTGAAGCCTAAATTATGTAAGGAAAGAAGAATTAAAGCTGTTTTGCTTGGGTTTTTTTTTCAGAGTTTTTAAAATGTTCTGTATTTCTGAATTACTGACTAATGTTAACCAGCAAGTGATTTAGCAATCTACAATGATTGATTATTTTTTTAAACAGATCTTCTTGATAACAGACAGAATTTTTTTTTAATAGGTTACAGATTATTAAGAACGGAGCTTAAAAATATTGACATCAATTTTATTGTTAAAGCTCTGAAGAACTACACACCTACAGAAAAAAAATATTCATCCGCATTTCTTTTCCATTCACCTGGTATAATTTAGTACTAAAAAAAATCTCAATAAAATGTATTAAATTATTTCCTCTGCGTGTACAACAACAAAAATGTATGAATCCTTCAACTCAGGTCATACCTATTATCTTGAACGTAAGACTGCAGAAGTAATTGGTCTCTATTATGATCAATTCAGATGAATTATTTTGAAACTTTTAAGATAATTCATCCACATTTCAGTATATATCTAAATGAAAGTAGATGAATCAACAAATCAAATGAGTAAGATATGAGTGACAGCAATTCTGGCAAATTTCATTCAGTTCTTGATTTCAGTCAAGAGCCGATTGAAATCAAGAAATCTCTGCCTCTGTCGCCATCATGTTCGTTACAGTATTTGATTATTTGGATTTTTTTTCTGCTACGCTTTATAATATAGCATTTAAATATTTTCTGTGGCACAGAGTCATCACATTTTCTTTGGGAGATTTTATTCTACTCTTAATTGAATTTAAGTAGGTGCATTTGAGATAAGCAATGGTACTTTTGGAGAGCTGCAGATGTGGTGGCTTGGATCCAGCATCTTTGAAGTCAATGGAAACACTTCAACTGATTTAATGGGTCTTGGATTTGATCCAAAGTGCACTTTGACTTAATTGGACTATTCCTGGGAGTGAGTGCAGTGTCTGCTTGAGAACTCATATAGAATGAAAGTTTGTGAGATCTAATCCTTAGAAGTGAGCATCTGAGAGGCAAGAAGAGTCATTCTCATGGTAAAAATTGTTAAAAACCAAAAGAAATAAGAACTGTGAAAATTTTGCAAAAGTGAAAATAACTTTGGATAAATGTAGCAGAACAACACAGGAAGCATGCACTTTTTCACAAGCCAGTACAAGCTGAACTCCCAAGGGATTGGAAAAATAGATGCAGAACTTGGTTGTATGACATTGTAGGTAACGACAGCAATTGATCTTATTATCAGGGTACATGAAATACTGAAAACATGCCTTTGTATACTCTCAATCATAATATGTTAGACACTATTAATCTGACGGTGTCTCTACAAAACTATGGCACAATGCTTTTCCCATTTTCCTATCCACTGCAAATGTGACATACCCTCAAAGGAATTCATTATGAGCCATCTCCATTACGTTTTGAAACAAAAGACTTTTAGAGAGTTTGGCAATCCCTGTACTAATTTCATCTCTCATCTATCTATCTATCTATCTATCTATCTATCTATCTATCTATCTATCTATCTATCTATCTATCTATCTATTGTCTATCTATCTATGTATATCCATTTTTTTAGTTTGGAAACAAGGGTTTTCTGCCCTCAAATCTTGATTTCACAAAAAAACCCCCAAACCAAAGCAAAAAACAACAACAGCAAATCAAAACAACCAACCAACCAGACCAAGAAAACCCCCAAAAAACCAAACCCCCCCCCAAAAAAACCACCACCAAAAAACCCCCCTAAACTACAAAACTACAAAAATAACCTAAAACCACCAAAGCAACCAACCAAAATCCCCCAACAAGACTCCAAGGTGTTGATAATTAGTAAGATAATCAGAGTTTACTATTTTCTCCTTCAGGGCATCACATGTATGAATCAGTGTTTCTAAACAAGGAAGTTCAGTTTCCGTCTACAGTTGTTGAGAGCTAGTACTGAAGACAGTGCACACTTCATTGCAACAAGAGCTTGGCCTGGCTGAGAGCTGGTGCCAGACATCTCTGTTCCCTGGTGTGACCCTCATGTGCAGTCGTGTGCTGTCCAGCTGTTCTGCCCACGTAACTCAGTCACTTCTGCTCAGCCCTGTGCTGCTGCTGGCTCACCATGAGAGGGGCTGCTGTCACACACCGCGCATACAGATGTAGAAATTGTAGCCAATCACAAACCCTGCAAAGGGCATCACCTTCAAAAAACCACTGCATAACAAAACCTTGCTGTATTGGCTTTGCATGGCAAGGTTTTGGTAGCAGGGGTGCTTACAGAGCTGCTTCTGTGAGAAGCTGGTAGGAACTTCCCCCATGTCCGACACAGCCAATCCTGTCACCTCCAAGACAGACCCAATACCAGCCAAGGCTGAGGTCACTGTATTCCAGTGGTACCACCTCTGGAATAACATATTCAAGAAAGAAAACAGGTACTACACAGAAGCATTTGTAGCCAGGGAACAGAGGAGGGAGAATATGTGAAAGCAAGAGCCCTGAAAACACCAAGGGCAGTGAAGAACAGGCAGGACGTCCTCCAGGTGCTGGACCAGATGTTCCCCTGCAGACTATGTTGAAGATCATGGCTAGGCAGCTGTGCACTTGCAGCCTATGGTGGTGCAAAGTGGAGCAGAGATCCATCTGCAGCCCTCAGACGACCCCATGCTGGAGAAGGTGTACATCTGAAGGAGGTTTTGAGCCTGCAGGCAGTTTATGGGGAAGCAGGCTTCTGTCAGGATCTGTGAGACTGTGGAGAGGAGCTTGCACTGGTGCAGGTTTAGTGGCAGGACTTGTGACCTTACAAGGTCACATGCTGGAACAGTCTGTTTCTGAAGGACTGTGTCTGATGGGAGGGACCCACACTGGAGCAGTTCATGAAGCACTGCAGCAGCCGAAGGGAACAGCACATGTTGGAAAAGCTCATGTAGGCCTGCACCCTCTCTTACAGCATGGACAGGACTCCGTGCTGGAACAGAGGAAGGGTTGGACACTACTGCCTCTGAGGAGTAAGAAGCAGAGACAATGTGTGATAGAGTGATAGCAGTCTCCATTCCCTATCCTGTGCTAATCTCAGCTCTGAAGCCTTTCATAATATTTTTTCTCCCCTGCACAGCCAAAGAGATGAGTAGCTTTGGTGGCCACTTGGCTTTTGAACAGGGTTAACTCACCAAATTTGTACAACCCAGAGGTCTCTAGAAAGCCACCATTTAAAAGACACCCTCCTCTGTGATGAACTTATAACATGACTATACCAGGTTGGTATGTAAAAATCTGCTGCATGAGACACAGAGATGGCTTGGCTCCAGATATGTTCAGCCAACGTCCCAGCAAGTTACATGTGAACAATGAAGTGCAACAAAACAGCAGAATTAACAATGCAAATGCGTGTGTTTGAGTGAAATGTGAGGTGGGCTGGGCTGGGGGGGAAGTTTCAGAAAGAGAAATTTCATCTGCTTGAACTGTAAAGGAAGAAATTCAGTTCAGAGCAAAATTACTCCTAACACAAGGCTTAAATTTTTTTCTATGTTTCTTCTTTTCCCCTGCCCAATTCCTTCTGCTATCTAGTCTGGCTTTCCTTCAGTCTTTTAATGTTTCCAAATTTGAGAGGATCTCCCAATTCTCTTTACTAATGCTACTTTATGTAAGTATTTTTCACAGCCTCTTTGTGGCTTTCATTTAGTTTACCTTGTCTATTCACCAGTTTGAACTTTGGAAGAATTACGGTGAAACAAATCACTGAAAAGGCATGTTAAGTTGTTGTTATCAAGTAACTGAGCTCTGTGCAGCTTGGAACCAAAGTAGTTAGGTTAGGAGAAATCTGCATGTGTTACCTACACAGCCAATCATTCCTGCAGCAGCCCCTGGCTCCAAATCTGCTATAAAGGCTGATAGTATTTGGTATGTTATGGGTACATTTTCTCCCAAGTATGCAAATTCAGAAGGAAAACTTTTCAGACCAAAATGGAATTTACAGTATAACCTAACAATGTTTTTCCAGCCCTTTTCAAGACATGCTGTGTTTTTTACAAGTCATATAATTAAAAATTAATTTGTGTCCAGCCATCCTCTGCTGAAGATGCCTGTTATGTGTATTTCCAAGCAGTTACTATTTATACATCTTAGCAAACAAAGGAATTAATGCTTATTGTCTCCACAATTCTCTTATTCTTACAATTAAATAATTCCCTCCCTTCTTATGGTAATTAGTGCATATGCCCAGTCTTTCAGTTGATGGGTTTGTTGAGTCAGTGGTTAAGAGTCAGTGGTCATGATCTCCCCTTGACAGAATTAACTTTTACCTTGTTGGAGCTGATTTCAGCAGAGTTGCTGAGGTGGCTTCTCTTGTGTTGTGTAAATTCTGTATTCTTTTTGTATTCTGCTATCTATTATCAGTGATCCATTCTTCTCCCCAAGCTTTGTTAATTTTGTTAATCTGCCCCTAAGTCTGGGATAACACCTGGACAATAGTACCACCTTTATCTTATCTCAAATTCCAGGTGTGGTGGTTTATTTTACAGTCCAAGTTCCAGGTATACATGGAAGCATATTTGGGGGGAGGGGGTGAGGCATCTGTCCCATAAGTTGGGGTGATCTTTGTTTGACAAGTGATAGGTCTGTGTGTGAGCAGCTGCTTCTTTACACAGTTTACAAAGTGGGAATTTTTGTCTAGATGAATTACCCTGGAGGTGCTGACCAGATCTTGCCTCCACCAGGCCTGGAGATAGCACCATCCTGACACTCCCTTCTGTGCTTATTGCATGGCAAAGTCCTTCTGTGGCCTTAACGGTGTTTAAGAGAAGCAGCTGTGCTCTTTATATCCTTTCAAGGACCTGATACACAAAATAGGAGGTAATATGACAAGAGTTAAATGTAGGACAAAATCACTGTGCTCCTTAATACGTATCTTTTAATGCAATACAATTATATGCATAACAGGCTGAGTGCTACTTTTATGTCTATAGTTCTTTATGTGGCTAGAGAGTAGAATATTCTGTTAGATGGTTGCATAGCAGCAACCAGCCATTTCAGTTTTCCACCCATAATTTACGTGTTGACCTCACACACGTTAAGAATGCTGCTATTAAAAATATCCCTTGGACAAGAATATTTAAATATTGTTTCCACTCTTATTATTCTTGCTATAGAAAGAAATGCATGAAATTGATGAAATTTTGGGAATGTATAACATCTACATTCTCTTCTTTGCTCTAGAAGTATCACATGAAAAGTGAGTACTATAGCTGTGGCCATAAAGCATACAGACAAAAAGTCTGATGAGGCCACCAGGCTCAAGCTCCTGGATATATCAGGCCAATAAACCCCCCCAGACAGAGTACTTCGGTTATGCTACAGCACTGTGCTGTAGCATAGCAAGTGGTACATGCACATGTATGCATGCACATATCTCAAGTGATTTGGTGACTTAAAAATGCAAGGTGGAAGGAGATAACAGGAAATATCAAATGTCACAAATGCACGACTGTGAGGGAACCTATTGGTAATGTCTGTCCCTACATGACCAGCAGCTAAACTTCACTCAGAGCTGTAAAGGGAGCAAAACTCCCTAAGATCTGTCACACTACACAGAAAGAAAGTCATTCCACAACTAGAGTACCTCCACTCAAACAAGGCACACAGCCATGTAGTTATAAAAGCAAGGTGCCTGCAGTGTCATGAACTTCTTTTAGTTCTGTAGCAGACATATGTCATTACTTTGCCATATGCAAATTTCAAGTAGGCAACCTACAGAATTTATTTAAGTATCAAAATTTAGTAAGAAAAGCACATGCAGGTTCTGCTTCTCTGGAGCAAGATTACTGCTTCTTTTTGGACCCTGATAAATATATTGCAGGGCCCATGCATAATCTAGAAAGAGAGTGATCTGGAGCATAGCCAGGTTCACCACAAAGGCACAAGAGAACACAGGTTTAATTCCACCACTTCCCCAGGGACCATGATTTCTCTGTGGACATGGAGTAAACTAGCTCTTAAAATGCTAAATTGAGTGACTCAAAGCAATTGCAAGTCAATTCAAGTATCTTATCTTCTAATTAAACTTGTCTAATTTCTCTGTTTAATTTGACTAAGCCCTAGAATTCTGAGTTGTCACATGAAAGATGACAGAAATAGCCCTCACAAGTCTTTTCTGGACCCAAGCATATTTGGCTGTAATAAACATTTGTACCAGTTTGTAATAAAATACTGTAATTTGATACAGTATGTCCATGTATCATCAGCATCTAGTAATTTCTGATACTTAAGCTCTGATCTTGCAAATAGTTATGTCTATTAAGATAGTGCTGTACATTTTAGAAACACCAAGCTTATTTAATTAAATTATACTATCCATATGACTGATTACAGAATTGGCATGTCAGCAAGAGAAAGCCAATACAGGAAAACTGCATCAAGGAAAATTCATAATTCCTAAGTCTCTGTTAGAACAATCTGTCTTTAACAAACAAGATTTTCCTTTTATATTCCTTGGACTTTACATGGGCAACTTTAGGTAGATGATCACCTTGTCTCCTGAAGTACTATGTTGGCAGTGATATTTTTTCACACGTATTTTTGTGATGAAAATAAAATCTTGTGTGTGTTATAAGAACAGTTAAGTTCTTAATTTAAGTTAAGAACTTAGTTAAATTGGCTTGCAAAGATATACAGCATTTTTCTTAAAGTTATAAAATACTAATTTATGAGAAAAACATTTTCTATTTCAACAGTTGGACAGTCTGATTAAAGGCTCACTTGTACTTTGTTCTTGATATGAAAAAAGTGCAATCGATTTTTTATTTTTAAGTACTGGAAAAAAGTAAATAAATTCTTTCACACAAGATGATTAACCACTGAAAACACTAGGGAAAAAGTCTCATTATCAGATAAGACTGGATAGTCTACTACTAAGAAAATAGTACTTAGAAAAATTAATTAAAAGCAATCTAAAGACAATGTAGTCCATTAAACTTGCATTCTGGGCTACATCAAAAAGGTGCGGACCCTTTAGGTCTAGGGAAGTAATTTCCCTCCTCTAGTCTGCCCTCACGGATTCCACCTGGAGTATTCCACACAGCTCTGGGGTCTTGGCATGAGGAAAGCTTGCACCTACCTGGGTGAGTCCAAAAGAGGCCAGGAAGGCAATCCAAGGGCTGGAGCTCCTCTGCTGTGATGGCAGGCTGAGACATTTTGGGTTCTTCAGCCTGGGGAATGATGGCTCAAGGGAGACCTTAGCACAACCCTGTGTCTGAGCAGGACTTACAGAGAAGACCAAGAGCAAATTTTTTCAAGGAAACTCATAAGCCTGAGGAGAACATTTAAAACTAAAAGAGGAGAGATTTAGAATAGATCTTAGGAAGAAATGCTTTCCTCAAGGCATGGTGACGTACTGGAACAGGTTGCCAGAGAAGCTGTGGATGCCTCATCCCTGGAAGTGTTCAAGGCCAGGTTGGATGGGTGCTCTAAGCAACCTGGTCTACTGAGAGGGTTCCCTGCCATGTAGAGGGTGATCTTTAAAGCCCCTTCCAACTCAAAGCTGAATATTCAAGAAAGAAGCAATATCAACATCTTAAAACATGCACATTATTTAGTCTGAGCTAATAAAATCTGAGGTCAACACTGAACTCTGGTATGGGGTTTTTTTCCTGTTTTGTTTCTTTTTTTTTTTCCTCTTTAGGTGGCAATTTGTATTTTCTACAAAAAGCTTTGTAAGAGCTTCTCACTGTTAATAGCTTCTGCACTGGTCAAGAGATTTGCTGAAATGAAAGCAGGACATGGTGTTCTGCTTTTATTTCAGCTATTTCTTTATTATTTGTGTCTGTCCCGCTCTATTTGATAATGACAAGAGTCTTAAGGTTCTCCTGTGGTAAAAGACACAGCATTCACACTAAGTCTCTCAACTATTTTGAGAAAGAGCATTTAATCTGGCAATTTACACATTAATTTTCCCCTACCTTATGAAGGCACTCCACAATCTTACAGTTTACTAGATGCAGTAAGATGTGGCTTAAGTTTGTATGAATAAAGTGGTTGCTGCTACATATAGAGGTCAAACGTGCACTTAATCTTTTTTAGCCTTTTTATAATAGAAGGCTTGTCTTAGCATTTTATTCTTGAGTTAAGAATATTTAAACCACTGAAACATGAGAAAGGCTAATTTAATGCAATTTCTTAAGTGGAGTTCTAACCTTGATAATATATTTCATTCTTTGTGCTTCAAATCCTTAGAGGTGAATTATGTCAAACTTACTGGAATAGCTTGTTTTACCCTGCCATTCAGCTGCTGTCACTTTCAACAATGGACTTGAAATTTATCAAGTCCTATAAAGGCTGCAAAGATTCAACATTCATTTAAAGACAAACAACCAACTAAGAAACCCCTCCAAAACCCACAGAAGAACACAACAAAAAAAACTCAAACCCAACTGCACCTTTGTTCCTTACCACAGGCAGTAGTTGAATTTATTTCTGCAATCCTATTGCATTTACTACACTTCAGCATTTACTTCTACTAATTTTCTTTTTTTTTTTTTTCTGGCGGGAAGCCATGATGTCACTACTTTATATTTCTAGTCAATGTTAACTCGACTGTAAAATAAATTATGTGACCTATTTTAGAAACACTGAAGTGGCAAAATGTTACAGCAGAAAATGTAGTAAAATGTCCCCTTTTTAATCATCCAAATCAGCCTTGCCAGAAAATGTAGCTGGAGTAAAATTACTGCTGCATATAAAAGCCTTTTTCAGGAACAGAAGACACAATATTTGCATTCTGAAGTGCTAAGTAAGCTATAAAACTTTATTACTCTTTATTTAAACTTTTTATTCTCTCTAAGCAAATGTACTTGCTCTCTGAAAGAACAGAAAGACCTCCAAGAGGAAAAAGTTTCTGTAAGAGAAGCAATTGCAGTTCACCAAAACTTTTCAGAACACTAAAGGTAATGTTCCTTTTTCTGCTCTCCTCCCCTACTCTCTCTTTCCAGGACAGAAAAATACTGCCTCTGAAATAAACCAAGGAACTTCTCTGTAATAGATTTCAACTCTCAAACCTCCATTTTGCAATCAAGTAACATACAGCCTGGAATAGTGGAAAAATTGTTTTCTTTCTGGAGCTTCCAATCCATTTACAGCATGCAGCAAGCCCTGTAAAAAGAAAGATAGAGAAGAGCTTTATTGCCATTGCCATGGTGAATTCAAAGCTATTACTTTCCAGCCATCTGAGCCACATATCACAGATAAAGTGAAATAGAAAAAAACAACCAAAGAAATCATTAATTCATTCATTGTCCCTATGTGTGTTTGTTTTAAAGTTATATATGAGCAGATTTTACTCTATAAGCATGAAGCTCAGCACAGACGATGACAATTTCAAGTATAACTCTAAAGTACTAAATTCAAAATAGTCATGTAAATCACCTTACTTATGTTCTGTGGAAAATTGACAGAATAAGAAAGCCTTTCTCCCCAGATGATGGAAATTTTTATAGTGGCCAAGAAAATAAAAAAATTCAGATAGCCCATTCCATTTTAATAATAACTGAGAATTTCACAGCTTAAAAAATATATAGTTGTGTATCCTCAGATTTGTTACCTGTTGAAATATTCCTTTTGTTCTGAAAAGAGTCTAAGCGAACCTACACCCAACAAGCATTTTAACAATTCTCTTTCAAATTTGCTATTACATTTCATAAGTTAATGATTTTGCTCCATCTTTGTCAAAGGGTGAAGTCATTTCAGAAAAGAACACTGAAAAACAAAGGACCAGATTGCTCATTTGACACAAAGGAATGCTTTGATCGCTGATTTATCATCTAGCAGTGTGTATCAAGGATCACACTGCACCACTGTTTACAAGAGATCAAGGCAAGTAGACAACTTCTCCTCCTTTTCTAACAGCTAAAAAAAAAAGGCAGAGAAAGTGAAGCACACTTTGATTTTATGCCTGGCAACAGAACAACAATAGATACCTAACACTCCTTTTCCTAGGGAAAATTCTTTCATTTCTACTATTTGCCAGCAAGAAACATATCACAGGTGCCTGCTCTCTTGTACATATGCTGTTAGCTCTGGTTGTTTGTATATTCACTAGGAAGAATGGCACACGTGAACATCCTCATGAACATGTTCAGAGAGTTAGTGCCATCAGCCTGCAGAAGTCATATACCTGGCTAGAAAAGAAATTACGAAATCCACCGCACTGATTGGATATCCTATGCTTCTATTCATGGTACACTCATCTGTGAGCTGAGCAATTTATATTTTTGTAACTGGTGTGACATTCCAGCTGACTCAAAAATCTGAATTTATTATTTCACTAGGTTACCAAGCTACAAGAACCAATAAATTTGGAACAATTTTCACTTATTTAGCTATTCCGTAAAGGACAGTACTGCAGGTTAAAAACTTATTTTCTAGGGAAAGCAGAAAGAAACGTACCACTATTTTGAGTCCAAGTGCCTCAAGGTAATTTAGAAAACACATTGCAATATTATGTTGAAGAAGCATGAAAATTCCACAGGGAGGCATTGTATAGTTTAAAACCCTTTTCAGTCTAAGACAAAATATTATACAGGAACAACAGATTGGCAGGCCTATGTAACTAGAAACAAAATAATCCAGAAACTGAAACAAAATTATTTTTCTTTTTGTTTTTAAGTCTTGTGAAAGGAAACAACTAAGGTGATGTTCTTCATACAGAAGCTTTTGTTATTTGTAGCTTTGAATAAGGGGTGAAGCACAGATCTGCCTTTCCTTGGTTTGATCTTTGTTTTGCAATGAGGATTACAATTTTAATGGTGTAGTAGTTATCTGCTGGAATGGAGAAGAAGACATTCTCTTTAACATGGAGTAACCTAATTCCTAGGGTACGTTTTTTCAAACATACTGAAGGAACAATTTAAACTACCTTGGAGAGACAGCATCCACTCACAGAAGCACAACAGAGCACAAGAAAAATTCTGAGATTAAACTTCTGGTAAAGAACCTCTGGTGTTTTACATGGAAAATAAAATCTCAAACCTAAATGAGGAACTTGATTAGCCTGTCATGGTGCAGACCCATTTGCAGGTTTCCAGCTCTGCCAGAAGATTTGAGTGAGCTGTATTACTTGTTCAGACATAAGCAGTGTAGGCTGCTTTGTAACACTTCTATCCCACACTGGGAAGCTCTTGGGAACCAAGCCTACAATGCAGTTGATCAAGAGTCTAGTTCTTTCAAAATGAGAAGTGTCTGATAGTCCAGCTTGAGATGCAGCTAAATCTTATCCCACAGCCATCTTTGCAGAACTAAAATTCTGGATTCTAGATTATTTACCTCTATGAAGTAGAACATAATCTCAGGATTTACCAGCAGCCCCTCCTGATTTTGACTTAAATTTAGCTGCAACAATATTTGCACATTTCAGGATTAGCTTTGCTAATCTTTCCAATCCATATCTTATGTTTGTTTACTCACATGTATTGATTGACTGTCCTACCACAAGATGCTTCAATCATTATCATTATAGAGGGTACACATAGAGAATGCAGATTCTGTCCAGAGGCATTTCTACAAACTGCTTCATCTAAGGCCAGTATTGTCTGTTGAACCTTAACTCCATCATAAATTTTACTATTAATTGCAAACAGGTGGCCTAGATATATTACAAGGCTTGTGTTGAAGCTTTACATAACTAGCAGCTCCTTCACAATATGGCTGTCCTATAATTAATAGAAGATCCTAAACCAAAGCCATCACATCAGCATCAGGCCAGGCATTTCTATGTTACTAGTCAGATATTTATATTTCAAAGACATATAAATAAGGGGATAATCTTTGTAGCATAATCTGGAAAAACAAGCCTTACTTAGGTTTAGTAAGAGCTTAACCTAGAGCCAGATTCAATCTGTCTCACTGACTCCTTATTGGGCTATAGACGGTCATTTACACCTGTGCCTCCTTTTTAGAATTGATATCAACAGAAATATGCTGTTGTAGATGAGCTGTAGATCCAGCTTGTTAACTATGCAACTCATTTGCTGTAAGCATTGTGGAATAAAAAGAAGCTTTAAAGAAAATACAGGAAAATAATTCCTTTTATTATAGGATGCTCGGGTCCATTGCATTTGTTGTTGTGATGCAGTGTCTAGAAGAAAGGAACATGAACTGAAATAGTCTTAAATAAAACTAGAGGTGGTGCTTCCTGTAAAACTTTCTCTTTTTGACTACATATGTGTAGTTCTCTCCTTGGGATGATAGCTACCCTACTAAGGACCCAAATGCCCCAGTTGTTTAATACCAGAAGCTTATCTATAGTACATAACGATTTGGATATGACCACATTAGATGTCACACCCTTTTGCTTTTTCACATGGTAAGATTTTAATTCCTTTATGCCCAGAACTTAAAGATGAGCTGTGTTTTGCAAAATGACAAACTATACCATGTACAGCTGATAGGTCTGTAAGAGACTATGATCAAATATTCTAATGGTTGTGGAGGACTGTGGTGGGTTAACCTTGGCTGGATTTCAGGTGCCCACCAAGCCACTTTATCACTCTCCCGTCTTAGCTGATCAGGACTGAAAAAATAATATAGAAAACAAGGCATAAGTTGAGATATTGCAATTTACAAAAGCAAAAGGTTACACATGCACAAGGAAAGGCAAAAGAAACTATTCTGTGCTTCTCACCATCATGCAATGTCCAGCCACTTCCTGGAGGACAGGGCTTCAACATGGGTAGTAGTTGCTCCAGAATGCCAGTGTTTGAAATGATGAATGCCACTCCTTCTTTCTTCTTTTCTAGCCTTTATATCCAAGCCAACACCATCTGTTATGGAGCACCCCTTTGTCAGTTTGGGCCAGCTGTCCTGTTTGCTTTCCCTCCCAAGATTTTGGCAAACTCCAGACTACTGCTTGGGGTAGAATGTTTGAGAGACAGCACTTAAGCTATGCCAGCAGTTTTCAGCCATAGTGAAAACACTGGTGCATTATCAATACCCTTCTAGCTACCAGTGCAAAGCACAGCACTGTAAGGATGCCCATCAAAAAATTAACACGATCCCAGCTAGGCTCAGTACAATGACTACGGAAATATTTCCCTGGACTGTTCTTGTAAAAGGATATTTGCGCAATGAAATGTGTTTATTGAATTTGCTGGATTTCTGGGACAATTCAGAAAGTGAAAATAGGAATGCAGTATCTCAGCAGCTGTTGCAGCCGTAAGGAGGCTCCTTTGGCATATGAACTACAGGCAGGAATTTTGCCTTACATCAGATCAAATCTGTATGTGTGCACTGGAAAAATTCTGTCCAAGGTACACCTAGGCAACTCTTCTGACCTCCTTATTCTAGATTCTGATCATCCAATGAGTCTACTCAAATGTCTGGCCAGCCATTGGCAAACATGGTCCAGTTGCTATACCTCACCGAGGTGCAGCCAGGGAAACATTGAAAGGATGATCCTACACCCTGATAGATGTCAGTTTTCTGCACCTATTCTGCAGTCTATTCTATATGTATTAGTTTGTATGCCTCCATGTAGGGGAGTCCCTAAGTTAATGACAGCTGTACAAGGCCAAGTGACACAGTGTCCTCAGGCAGATGCAAAGGAGAACTGCCTTATTGCAAAAACCAGGCCTTTTAAAGCAGTTAGCTGGTTATTAGTTTACATAGTTTTAAGGCAATCATCATACACCATGATGCAAACACAGGGCAGTCACCCAGCTCATCTCTCACGTCTCTCTACCCCTATTCCAGCTGAGTCACTCTCCCACACTTCCCTTCTCTTTAGCCTAAGTAACAGGCCTGAGCCATGATTTTATAAGGGTAAAAAGCCCCTTATTTAATGAGTCTTTACCTATATGCCACAGAGAACCATCATTCTTCCTGTTATAACAAACAACATTTAAGCAAATTATTTCTCAGTATATTGTTATCTTTTGTACAACTCCAAATATCTGATCGTTTTTTTCATATCACTTGAATAGTGATGTAAAAGGTGCCATCGTGGAAGGCAACTTACTAAACTCCAAAGAGTCCCTCAAATTTTGGCAGCAGCTATAAAACTCAGGAAAAAGCAAAGCTTTTTTGGAGGTGTTAACTGCATTCAAAGCTTCACATCACAAAATGGTGCATATTTGGAGTGATTTCAGAGACAATAATACAACAGAAAAACTGTAGACATTTTTCTAATCCATGAAAAATACAATAAATAATGTAGGCTTTTTGGTAGACAACTGAGAAGAATGTAGCTAATATTTGTCCACCTGTGGAAATATCAGCCCTGGCTAATAGGCTTAACTATTTCTATCTGTTTTCATATATTGTTATTTCACAGCCTTTTGAGTAGCTACTATGTGAAAAAAGAACATAACACTATTTCTTGCATCCAGATAAATGGTGATGTACCAGGTTCTCCAAGATGGGGAAAGTACAGCTAAAATTCCCTACCATTTGATTTCCTTGTCCTTACAGAATCCTTCTGCCTCTCTGCCCCCATCCTCCAAATTGTCTGACTTCTCAGCAGTTTGGCTTCTGGAAGGTCTGAATACTTTACTAATACCTGCTGCATCTGATAGTCTCTTCCTAACTTCTTCAATCAAAGTAAAACCTGAAAACACAACAATCTGTGCTGTGTTTGGGCATCCAATCAGTCTGAAATGGTATGTTTATGAAACAAGCAAAGCTCTTGAGCATGAGGCTTGGGAAATAGGTACATGTACTGGGTGTCAGCAATCAATGAATTTTCCTGCAGGTCATTGTCAGAACAACCATTTTTCTGAGGGCAGTTCCAGGATTTAAAATTATTCTGAAGACAAGATTACCTATGACAATTTGTCTCTCTTGTATGATATTAATATTGAAGATCTAGACCACTGTTTTAATATATTGACTGAATTCCAAAGTGGGGAAAAGGCTCCACAGCTAAGCGTTTGAAAGGCCTATTTTATTTCCAGAGTCCCACACCATGTATCAATAAGAGAAAAAAAGAAAAGCTAATATCATTCCTGCTTTTAAGAAGTATTTCTTAAAATACTTAGTATTTTACACACAATTTGTCAAGATCTGCTGGTTCTAGGAGATTCTCAATTATGAATATAGTATGAAGAAATTCCTGGCCTTTTAAGACAAATTCACCAGATCAGTTCTTGCTAGTATTCATGTCTGCTTCAACTTCAGGAGAAAACTCATATGAATTGAAGGAAAGGCATTCAGAAGTGACCTGCATTGTCTGGTGATCTCTGACTCAGAATCATTCAAGTGAGTGCATGTACTCCAGTGAGTACATGTGTAGAGAAAAGGAATAAATTATTTTATGGGTCTCAAATTTTCTTGCAAAGTGCCACTGAGATTGGTTCAACCAAAAAGAAAATTAAGAACTCCTACTCTTTTGCACAAAGGACCAATATTTTTTCTTATGAGACTTTTCTAGGTCCTCTTTTTCATCCTTTGGGTGATAAGCGAAGTACAGATTTTCCTTCTTGAATGCCCCGTGTTACCCTGAAGTTGAGTAACAAGAGAGCAGCATTTAGATCATGTTTACACAAAAACTTTTAATTTATCTGAAACTGGGTCAAAAACAAAAGCTACAATCTTCAGCAGTTCTCTTGTTTCAAAGCTGAATTTTCAAATTAAGGTTTTCTGTTCCTCTCATGCTGCAAAATCAAATTTTAGAAAAATTGCATGGATTATGAGGTTAACCTGTGCACTGAAGAGATACTTTACCATGAATGCCATAGGTCAGATGAGGAGAAAAAAAAATTTAATCTATTTAATGTTTGCATATCTTAATTTCAGAATCAGAGTAATGAAAAGGGAAAAGAAAGGTTTTTCCTTGGGGACCTGCAGCATTCGGGGCTTGGCCTGGGACCTGGGTACAACAGCAGACTTATTTTCAGATCCCTTGTTTTGCTTTAACCACCAAGATGGAGATTGCTTTACTCCAGAAGTTTATAGGTTTAGTTTAGCTCCTAATACGTCTGATCAACAGCAATCTCTTTCTACAGCTTGGTGTGTTGACAGTGATAGGCCTGATCAGGCTGTCACTGAGATGCTGCCTCAGAACCCTAGATCAGGCAACCCCACTCTGCTTTATTTATCACCAGAAGTATTCTTTTGCTTAGAAGTTTATTTAAATTTATTTAATTTCTACATTAAAACACATGGATGAATGTGGACAAAATTCTAGTGAAACACTTCAGATGTCTAGGAACAAGCACAGGTCAGGCTACTCTCTGTCATAACAGCAATTAGGAAAAGGCTTTATTCAGGGCTGACTGGGACCAAACCTTGATGTCAATAGAATTATTGTCCTCTTGTGAGGATACAACAAAAAGACACTTTGCTTTTAGATCAAGTGACAAAACAGCCTTCAGTGGGTTTTGAGCTGGGTCCATAGGCTTTGGTTTTTGAGGCCTGGGACAACCAGATTTTCTCTGGTAGGACAACCAGAGACAATCTGGTAGTCCAAAGGGATAACCTTTTTTTTGTTGTTTATTACATGTAAAATGTCAAAAGTGTATTGAGTCCTGCCAACTTGAAAAAGAAATTCTAACATGTAGGAATGATTGAAATGTAAAGCTGCTCTAAATTGGAGACATTATGAAGTGATAAATGCAGTATTGCTTCAGGTCTTTTATTATCTGTCACTTGCATAAGCATCTCATTTTGGTCCTCTGTTCATTAGTGCCACAGTTCTCATCCTGTCAGGCTCAGCTTTCTACTCTCCATAGAAAACCAGGGGAAGGAAAGGCCTTATTCTGAGCAGTTACTTAGCACATTATGACGTTTGGCTTCTCCACTGCTGCCCTTGAAGTACAGTTTCTCAGAGAGCCAGCAAGAAAAGAATAGCATTTGGGCATATGAAATAAGATAAGAACGATGCTTTAATTAGGTGAGATGTAATGAATTTAACTCTTTCATTAATGACTCACTACGGTTTATTCAATGTGGCTTTGATTCTTTAGTTATTTCTCTGTGGCAAAGGATTTTCACAGCCACAAACCTTATCAGAACTAGCTCTGGTAACTCTTGAGAAGCTTACCCTCTGTATGGATGATGCCCATGCAGGGGCAGTACAAGTCACTTGCAGGAACAGGCACATGGAACCATTGCTTTCCAAAAGTGAAGAGAATGTCTAGTTCTTAGAAGATGCTTCCTTTTGTACTGTTAACTAGTTTTTAGAAAGACTGGATCACCACTGCTTGTGGCAATATTACTAGAACCAGAACATCGCATTCCTTCTGCTTGCTTGTGGAGGTGGCTGGAAAATCCTTCCCACACAGCAGTTCTGTCTCTGAAAAGAAAACTTCCTTTTCAGGCCCTAGGATACATCATTCCCTCTATTGCATCTTAGGGAGGGAAGATAAATAATTTCATCCAGATGTGGAAGAGAGCACAATTTGGAAACGCACCTTGAGCGCCCTTTCTGCCACACACAGTATGCTGGAGACTAGGGGTGGCCACAGGCAAGTTCATACTAAGGTAAACCACTAAAGAGGTCAATAGCTGGGCTCTTGACAGTGTAAAAACACTCTCTCATCTTACTACCAAGGACTCAGTGATCATATTGTAATGAAAACCAAAAAGGAATGGTGCCTGAAAAGCATGGGGTTTTTTTCTCATATCTAGTGGTATGGCTCGGAAAAATGCAGATAAACAGAAAAGCCACCACAAACATTCCTTACAGATTTCATTCACCTCACCCATACATACAAAATAGCTGGCCCTTTTTTCTGATCTAATTTACCATGCCACTGACTACTTTTTTTTTCCTGAATTTGTGGGTCCTGTCCTTTTGTGTTTTTCTCTCCTGAATATTGTCAGGTCAGGATAATTGGAGAATCACAAATCTCAGCCATCCACAGCGTTAGACTGCTCTCTAACAAAGAAAAGCAGAAATTAGTCAGTTATGCCAACTCCCATACAGATATGGAGATTCATTATAGCAAACCCCACCTACTGTGGTACTACACAGTTAGAGACTGGAATACTCTTTTAAAATTGCATCTTATTAGGCACAACTGCTGATACTTTCAGGCCCATCAAATTCCAGTAAAAGCTTACTTGCACACTATAGGAACCTGGATGACACATTGTCCTTGGCTTGAGAAGAATAACAGGTTCAAGAACAATACATCCCCATGAGAAAGAAACCAGGCAAAGGGAGCAAGAGACCTGCATGGATGAAAAAAAGCCCCATCAATATGCTAGCATCAGCATAATCGTCTCTTGTATATCTACACAAGAGATGAAAGCAGGGTCAGGCCACTTGGAATGGGTATGGAGAGGTTTTCAGAGTAAGTAGAAATGAGGCAAGGAAGGCCAAGGCCCATCTTGAATTAAATCTGTCCAAGGATGTAAAGGACAAAGATAAAAGCTTCTTCAAATACATCAATAACAAAAGGAAAACAAAAGATAATATGAAACCATTACTAAATGGAGGGGGAACCCTGGCAACAGGATTCAGAGAAGGCAAAGTAACTGTATGTCTTCTTGTTCAACGAGGACAAGAGGAGGAGCCCAGGGAATTACCAGCCATTCAGCCTTACCTCAATCCCGGGAAAGGATGGACAGGCTCTGTCTATTGATAGAGACCACCCACATGGATGACAAGAATGTGATCAGGAGCAGTCAGCATGGATTCATCAAAGTAAATCTTGCTTCACCAACCTGGTTGGCTTCTAAATGGAACAACTTCCTGGGGGAACAAGGGGAGAGCAGTGGATATTGTCTACCTTGGTTTCAGCAAGGCTTTCAACACTGTTTCACCAAACATCCTCACAGGCAAACTTGGGAAGTTTGGACTGAATGAGTGGACAGTGAGGTGAATGAAGACCTGTCTGAACAGCTGCTCCCAGAGGGTCATAGTCAGTAGCACAGAGTCAAGCTGAAGGCCTGTCACTAGTGCTGTACCCTAGGGTTCCACACTGGGCCCAGTGTTGCTTAACTTGTACAAATAGACACGTGCCTCCTCAAGAAGCATCAGCAGTGCCCATGTGGCCAAGAGAGCCAAAGGTGTCCTGGGGTGCATTAGGAAGAGCTTTGCCAACAGCTCAAGGGAGGTGATCCTGCCCTTCTACTCAGCCCTTGTGAGGCCACATCAGGAGTACTCTGTCCACTTCTGCGCTCCTCAGTGCAAGAAAGACATGGAGTGCTGGAGCAGGTCCAGTGGAGAGCAACAAAGATGATGAGGGGACTTACGAGGAAACATTGAGGGAGCTGGGCTTGTTCAGCTTTGAGAAGAGATAGCTGAGAGGGGGCCTCACCCACGTCTGTCAGTATCTGAAGGGAGGGTGTCAGATGATAGAGCCAGGCTCTTCTTGGTGGTGCCCAGTCACAGGACAAGAGGCAATGGGCAGGAACAGATCCACGGGAAGTTCCACTTCAACATGCAAAAGTTCTTTACTGTGTGGGTTACCAAAACTGGAACAGATTGCCCAGAGAGGGTGTGCAGTCTCCCTCACTAGAAGTATTAAAGAACTATCCAGACAAAATCCTGCACTGCATACTCTAGGATGGCCCTGCTTGAGTAGAGATGTTGGACCAGATGATGCCTTAGAGCCTGATCTGTTCTGTGATTCTGTGAAAACGTGACTTGGAGATAGCTAGAACAATGCCCTTGTTCCAGCTCCCAGAGTACCAATCATTGTAACATCTAAGCACTAGTATTAAAAAGGCACAAAGAGATAAATCTCTTATTTATCTGACATATGTAATTTGTTACTCTGATAGAACAATAACTATATAGAAATTTATTGTAGCATTTTTAGAAATCTTAACTCACCTGCCAATCAGGTTTGCATTTTGACTGTTGTTTGTTTTATTAAAATAAAGTTGGGTTGCTATGATTCAGTTTTTGCAGTACTTAAAAGACAGTTCCTAGGAAACAGTGAAAACAAAATGCTGCATGCGCTAGAAAAAAAATACAGCAATTGTATCTGACAAAACTCTGTCGAGATAAGAAAGTAAATGTAGTGTAAATGAGACTGAAGATTTTGTTACTTAGTTACAATTATCTCACCAAAACCTACATGGCTTTAATTTATAAAAAGAATTTTCTGTCAAGTTCAGAAGGAGAAAAGTGAACATTTGAATGTTTCAAACTACAATCACTACACTCTTGGATATATTATTGAGTGCTACATAGTTGTATAGGACTCAAAAATATACCCAAGAGTTAATTGGTTCCTCTCCTACAAAATATTTGTAATACTAATGCATTTAGTGAATACACAGATACTTGAACCATTTTTACAGCGCCAGGAACAATTGATTTTGGACATATTTTTTTAAATACAGCATTCCAATGTTAACTTCCTTGCTGATTTCATTTACCCAGTTCTGCAGTACAGACTTCTAACTTGGAACATCCATTAGCATCTGCAAATTTCTTCTGAACTCTAGCTATGGGTTTGCTTGTTATTCTAGTAATACTGCTTGCCTTAAAAAGTCACTTCATTAATTAAATATATTGCAACATTTTTAGCTGCAGAGATGTCAGGATAGTGACAGCCTGATTTTCTTAAGCAACACTGATGTGGTGATTCATTCAGTGACAGGAATAAATGAACAAGGTGAACAAATGTCACACAAAAGTTAGGAGGAATATTCCTGTATGCAAAACCATAAATTTCAATTTATAATTATGCTGTTTTATTTTATCAATTACTGGCATTTTCAAGCTCATCTCTTTTAATGTGGTATCCTTTTTTGAAGGGTTTTTGAAGGGCACTGCAGTAGACATGGCATTTGATTTAAAATTCATTTTCTGTATGTGACTCAAAAACTGCAGGGGTTTCAGATGAATCTCTGAACAAAGATTGTTGCTGGATTTTATCATAATGATAATGACACTGACAGGAGGTAAATATTAGCTAGGTAATGAAGAAATTGAGCTTATAAGAATTTGTAGCTTGTCTCCTGAGGAAGAATGCACATTGCCTCTGAACAGATTAATATCTGTCCATGGCTACTCTGGAAAAAGGACCACAGACAAAACCTTTAGCCTATGAAAAGAGTAAAGGGCTACTATTAGAACAAGAAATGGAAAAATAATTGGAAAGACAGCAAAGCAACAACAGAGAAAAAGAGCCTGGAAAAGGGATGGAAATATAAACATAGACACCACAAATAGTGATGCAGCTTTGGGAAGAGGACATTGACACAGTGGGAAGTGAGCAGATGTGAAAGCAAGGATTAAAATCGGGGTATGTGAGTAAATAAAGAACCGTGATGTAGAATATAAAGAGAACAATGGACTAAGTGAGGAAAATACATCCAGTAGTAAACAATTCTATCTTAGAGGCATACCAGTTATTCCATGGCAAGTAGTTAACAATTTTCTAGGGTTATTTTACTTATCTATTGAAAGAGCGTGAACTACAGGTAGGCAAAGGAAAAAAGACTTGAAAGAACGAACTTACTATCAAAGTTTAATTGATTACTGTCTCACATAAAATGCAAACCTGAAACTCAATGCAAGTATATCTTTTTGGAAACTTGAATGAGAAAGAACATCTTTCTACTTTCTAATAAAATAATATTTTTTATTGCTGTGTAAGAATTGCATTAGTTTACACTCCAGAATCTTCCTAGAATATTTAGATTCCATAGAGCTCCTCTGAGTGGAGGTGGTTTGTGCTTCACAAATTTTTGAATTATCAGACCTAGGAATGGAACTGAGACATACTTGGACTTCTATTTCTTCCATTTCCTAGGGAAGAAAGGAATAAGGCAGTTATAAATTCTTAAAAAATTTAGGCAAACTACCAACATCCAACAGATCAAGTTTAAAAGACCACAGCCTGGAACCCAGCTTTTTCCCTAGAATAAAACTAAATGCCATATTCATAAGATGATGCTTGGAGCCTTCCAGCATACAGGTAGAAACTGACCAGTAGTTTTCTATCGTAGCAGCCGGCCCCAGCAGGGTAATAATGAGCATTTACTCCATGATTACAGAAGGCTGATCAAATGCTTTAATGTCACTAGACGATGCTATACTATGCTATACTACACTGTACTATTTGAAAAACCCTTTGCCCTTGCCAGAGAGTCCAACACACACACGTGGATCCAATTGGTTTATGAATCAAAACACTGTTATCAGTGTCCAATTAAGAACCTACCTCTTGGTAAGCAATCTCCATAATACATTCCAGATGTGCATAGCAACAGGTGCAGAGATTAAGATAAGAATTGTTTTTCTCTGAGCTTTCTCACAGCTTCCCAGGAAAATCCTGGGAGACAATTAAGTCTCTATGTTCAGACAATATATGATTACCACATAGTTTTCCTGTGAGACATTGGCTGAACTAGTTCAACTGGATTTATTTTTTCATTCATTCCTTCATTTATTTAGTGAACCAGTTATTAGTTACAGCTCCTGTTTTCTGGTGATTACCTTCTCTACTATCTGTCTGTGTTTCATAAACATTTCTTTATTAAGACAGGAAAAGAGGCATTCATTCCTTTTGAGTGCACTGCCCTGCCATAAGACTATAAAAAGTGTATGAAGAGAGTCACAGCAAATGCAATGCTTTTGTGTGTGGCTCAAAATGGATTCTATTAATCTCAAAAACAAGCAGTTGCCTAAAGAAGGTCAGAAGCTCATTATTTACCGGATTGTACATTGAAGAAACTAGAAGAGCCAAAGGAGAAATAATACTACATAATCACTTTCATAATCCATAATAAGATCACAAGAGGGTAATAAAGGACTTAAAACTGTTGGTTGTATTTGTTGGAATTTTATATAGTCTTCTAAGGGAATAATAAAAGGCTCTTAATGATAAACACAGAAATTATTTGAAGTAACCAAACTCCTACTAAATAAAATTTCAAAACCTCCAATAAACCCCCTAAATTTCAATTGTCACAGATGTTTTCAGAAGTGAGCTCTGCTCCAGGGTGCCTCAAAATTTTGGGCACTGAAAATCAGACATTCTAAAACATTTTATTCCTTTAAATATGGACGTCAACCACACTTCCTGTGTGAGATAGAACTTTTAAAATGATTAATCTTCTTTGAAAATTATGATCTATACAAAATTAATATTAGATATGTCTAAGAATGATTTAAAAATATACCCCCAGAAAATAAGTTTGTAATAATATAAAAGGTGGCTTTCAGTGCTGATAAAGTGTGAAGGAAACCATAAAAGTAAATGCCTATTCCTAAACTAAGACTTGGGACTTCTGGAAATTATGAATTTGGGTAATGATGTAAAAGAGCGAAGTGAAGAAGGCTCTTGCTTCTGTTTCAAAGTAGCTCTGTGTCATCACATAAATCTACAGATAAAAAACCCAAGATGACCATATGATCTACAAGATTCAGTTTGCTTCTTTGAAAAAACGATTGTTTTCTCTATAATTTCTATTTTTCTGATCCTGTTTATAAAAAGACTGTAAGTGAACAGCTCATTCTAGAAGGTAAGGAGAGGAAAACCTTTTTTAGCTACTTATTATAAGTAGCTAAAACCTTTGAAAGACAAACAATCACGCACAATCATTATACTTGGGCGTGATTTGATTGACTAACCACTGAATCAGTTACTTAGAATCAGCAATGAAATAAATTCTTATCAATGAAACATGCCTGTATTCACAGTCTGAAAAGCAGGAAGTCAAATAATCATTCTAACTGGACCCAATCTTGGTGCACAGTGTGACTCATTGCTGTGATAGGGGAGATCCAGCTGTGCAGCAGAGCTGCAAAACCTGATAACAGAAGGCCAACATATGCCTTTGTTCTCCAAAATATCTCTAAATTTCATTGATTGGGATTTCATTGATGGGATCTCAACAGAAAATTTTATAGTACATATGTCTCTGTGTTCACGTGTATGAATAATTATTAAATATTTTATGAAGGAAAAATAGCTTAGGCTGTTCATTTTTAAGATAGCGAGGTGAGAAATATTAGTTGTCATATGTAGGCAATTAAACACTTCCTTTACTTCACTTCCTTTACACTAATCTTCCTTACAAAGATCTTTGGAGATGCCTTCTCTACATATTTTGTCATGTCAGCCCATACTGTTATGTATCCAGACCAGAGCACGGGAATAGCCAGCAATTCCCAGCCAGAGGGCTATTGTGCAGGGACAAAATAACCCTGGAGACAATAACATTAACACAAATACTACTGAGAAAAATTACCAATGAACACCTGTCTACTTCCTTTTGGAGGTTCTCACCTAAAATATTGTAATTTCATCAGAATCCATTACATAATATATTACTATCTATTATCTTTTTCTTAATATCTACAGAACATCTTATCTACATCTTATTAGTCAAAGATTGGACTCAATCATCTTGGAAGTCTTTTCCAACATTAATGACTCTGTGATTCTGTGAACCTAATTCTTAAATTCACATGTTTGCATAAACTCAGAAGCGCTAAGATTAAAGGACAATTTTGGAGCTCATCTGGTCCAACTTGCCTGACCTGAGCAGGACTGTTGACCCAGATGGACCTAGAATTGCTCACTCAGGATCATGAGCAGATGACTTTTGAAACTCTCCAAGAAGGAAGACCCCATCGTGTCCCTAGGCAACCTGTCTCAGTGCTCAGTCACCTCTCAGTAGAAATGGGTTTCTCAATTGTTCTACAGAACTTCTTGTCTTTCAGTTTGTGCCCATAATCTTTGCCCTGTCTGGGGGCGCCATTGGGTAGAGCCCATCCTCTTTGTATCCTGTCTGGGTGTATAAACACATTGATAAAAAATTTCCCCAAGTCCTGCCTGCTCCAGGCCTTCCTCATAAGATGGAGGGGTCATAGAAGGTTTATAGGTTGGTCAAGCAAGATTCCTCCTCAGTAAATCCATGCTGACTACTCCTTATCACCTTCCCTTTCTTCATGGATCTGGAAACAGACACTCTTCCTAGGACTGAAAAGTCCTTTTTCTGAAGATATCAAATTTTGCTCTGCTCCAGTTCAGGGATGTGATCTTACTTTTTGTACCATTCCTTCTCTTGTCTCCTGGCTATGAACCCCACCATGTCATGGTCCCTGCAGCCAAGGCTGCCTTCATTCTTCACATTCCCAATGAGACCCTCCCTGATTCTGAGTATGAAATCCAGCCCTGCACCTGTCATTGTTGGTGTCTCTCCAGGCAGAAATTGTCATAAAAGCCTTCCAATTGCAATCCTCTTTGTTTGTTTATGTCCACCTAGCTTTTCTTTCCAGTAGATATAAAGGTACTTGAAGGATCCTCCAATTAGGATCAGATCCTGAGAACATGACTGTTTTCTGACTGCACAGGCTTCTTTTTCTTCCTCAGCAGATGGCCTACAGCAGAGACACTCTACAATGTCACTCTTACGTGCCTTGTCTTTAACCTTCATCCATAAATTCTGCTGGCTCTCTGTTGAGCTTTAGGCAGTGTTCCATTCACCCCAGATGTCTTCTCACTAAAAAGGTAACTTCCCTTCCTTATCCTGCTGGTCTCTCTTTCCTGTAAAGCATGTAAACCTCAAAGGAAACATTTCACTCAATGAAGTCATCCCATCTCTGTCATCCCAGCAAGATCAAAGCCCTGCAAATGTCCACAGATCTACAGCTCATTTGTTTATTACCACTGCTCTAGGCTTGAGTATACAGGTACTTCAGAGATGCACCCCAGCATACTGATTTACAAGAATTTTTTAAGAATTCTCTATAATGGTATCTTGTAGGCATTTCCTTGCTTACTAGTAAAGTGGTGGAGGCGACTCTGCTTAACTCCCATTTTGCTGATTTTGTGATCCTTTCCTATCACACTCTGTGATCCTTACCCATTAAACCTGTCCATTATTCCTTCTCAGGGTTGTTAGTAACTCTTTTGCATCACTATCATTCATAGTTTTAAGCCCTCCTTGTCAGATTAGGCATTATGCTGGCAAAGATAATTCTGATCTTAGTGAAATGAAGTCTGCTTCTCTCAAAAAAGTGATGGTCTGCATAAAGTGCCCAGTGCTTGTAGGACCTAAAGCCCTGTCACTAGCAACAGATCCACAGTCAGTTGTCAAATTTAGTTATCAATTCCCTCCTTCTCACTATTTTACCCTCACTATTAGGATTGAGAACAACACCTCTTGGGCCCCATGCCCTTAACTACCACCTCCAGAACTCTGAAATAATTTCTCATACTGTCCAGGTTCTTCCTAGCAGCATCAATGGTACTCACATTGAAGAAATCAGGGGATAATATTTTGAGGGTCAGGAAATATTTGTCAGTCCCTCCAGAACATCCCAGATCTGGGCTCCCAGCAGGGACCAAACCTGTAGATGATAGCTTGGTTTGTCAGATTGGTGGCTTTGTCCCCTGCAGCATGAAATCTGCCATTTCAATGACTTGCTACATTTTCTTGATGGACACGAATGATTTAGGAAGTTCAGTTCATGAGCATATTTGGATCCTCTTCAACTCCAAAGTCAGTGAACCTATTTTGTAGTTGTAAGTCATTAGGTAGGGCAGGAGCTTTCCTATTTGTGCCTGAAGTCACCAACTTCATCCTTCACCTTCTCACAAAGTTTGCACTTATGCTAGAGATGGACATTGCCTGTACCTCAACAGCAGTTAGGGCCTAGTTATTAATGTAAAAGATCCTTGTCTATCTCTCTTTCACCTTCTGTGAGGCTGCATAGACTGATCACTGTCCCCTACAGCTCCCCCAGTTGGATGCACAGTTCCTTCAAGATGGCAAACCTCCCACAGGACAAGAGCCATCTTTTCTGGTGTCGGAGAGAGGCTCCAGGTATCCCCTGGGTCATGAGGCTTGAAGGAATGCTTCCTCCATATGAAGATCTGCCTGCACCTAAGCGTCTGCCCTGACAGGGTCAGCTTCTCCAACATTTGCAGGGAAACTACCCTGTAGCATGTAAACTCGGTACCTGACAGCTTACACAGGTACAAATTCAGGTTCCCTTCTTTATGCCTCTCTGCACAAACTGCTGTATCAGTTGGCTGTCTTCATCTTCCATGCCCTAGGCATGATTCCAATATAGGCTTCTCCTCAGCTTTGGCTAAAAGTTTCTTGACCCTCCCTAATCAGGGTCACATGTAGCAAAACCTTTAGGGAGCCTGGCTCAAGCCAGCTGACTGCATTCAGTAAAATGTGCTAGATCTGCTTCAGTCCCCCACTTAACTATTTGATGCGATTTTGGGGGAAAAATTATGGGCCCGATGAAGAGTGAGATTCCCATTAACTTCCGAGAGATCAAAAACTTAAATCTTGGTAACATTCTTCATAGGGTCATGGGAAAGCAAGTATTGTATAATTTCTCTTTCATGGGAACTGATGCTCCCAAGGCACCTTGATTTGAAGCAATAAATAGGGACATAAATACTTGAGGAATGGCAAGACAATCCATGCTGTCTCTTTGCTAAGAATTCGCAGCACATTTATCAGATTTCCTAGCAAGGATTACAAAAGTAAAAGAACATACTGAACTAGCCACAGCTATATATTTTAAATGGCAATTTTTTGGTCCAATTACCTAAGAAATCAAGAGCATTTGAGTCAGTGGCAGAGATTGTGACAGGAAGAAGTACATGGGAGATGCAGAAAAGTGATGTGCATCCAGATGAATGATTTCTAAATTTTCCAGTAACAGTGCAAACCCAGACCCAGACGAAGACATACCAGTCACGGTTGCTTGGAGTTAATGGCAAATACAGTAAAAATATGTCTAACTGTAGTTCCTTAGGTCTATGGACCACACATAAATAAAATAACTCCTGCTTGCAGAGGAGAAAATTTAATGGTAGGGAGAAACCTCTGAATATATGTTTGAAGAAATATCTTATCTCCATTCTGTAGAACTCTCTATTTAGCTGGTTCTGTATTTATTTATAACATCCAAACATAGGCAGTCCCAGTGGAAGGGCGGAATAAAAGTCTCTTTATAGAAAAGCAGACACTTTTCCATTTATAGGGCAGCTGCAGAAATTCATCACACTAGTTATTCTATATAAAACTGAGTGTAAATATTGAAGGAAAAGTCTGTACCATAAGGAGCATTAATAAAGATGGAACATCCATGATAATTTCAGGCAGACTAAGGAATACTTATATCCCATGAAGATCATTGATTTCCATTTTTGCTTTATTTCAGTTATAGATACATCAGCTTCAAGCTGATGTAAAATAAAAGAAAGCATTCTTTAAGAAATCAAAAAATCTGTAGGATGTGAGGTATTTTAAGTATAGGATACACAAGACGTTGGAGTATATAAATTTGAATGATAAAATCATGCAGAATTATATGCTGTGCTAACAGCCTTTAAATGGTGCAAATTATCTTGTTACGATACAGAAAAAAATTTTGATTAGCTTACAGAGTATTCACTAATTTGGCCTGATTAGGAGGCTTTGCACTCTGCTGAATGCAAGGCAATTAGTAAAAACATTCCATACACTGCTTGTTTTCTGCAACCAACAAGGAAATGGATGGTATGAATCCTTTCAAATATAGCTATATTTATTATAAACAAATTCTAGCTTTTAAAGGAATCTACTACATTTTCATGCATAGTCATCATATAACTTGCATACTGCAATCTATAGGACATACCTAGATATTTTTGACAGCCAATGGTTTCTTGAGATGGAGTTCTGTAATGTCTTCATTGCATGTCTTCATAGAGAAATTCTTAACCGGTATCAAATGCTGCCTTCAGTTCAGGAAAAAAAAGTAGAAGTTCATCTTTGATGCTTGCCTAATTTCTTGTGCTCAAGTGCAAGAAACGAAACACCGGAGTAAAGCACAATGAAAACATCTGTATATTTTATGGAACACCTCCTTACAAGGGCTGTCCACCTCAAAAGGATTAGTTAAGATATCTCAGTACAACATAGAAGAAGTTCATTGGAAGGATTATTTTGGCTGGTGTTTGATCTAAGACTGACTGTGAGTGCTAACATCAACACTGTCTTGTGCTATGCTAATTTAAAGTTTCATCAGCTTTAAAACAAGATGCACATTTTGGTTTTTAAGCTTGATATTTAATATTAATTCTTACAATCCAAAATTTTTCTATGGCATGTATTATGTAGGTTATAGAATTAAGCAGTATTGTTAAATATGCTAGAATTCTTGGAAAATATAGTTTTGATTCACATATGCAGTACAGGAGAATGTAGATATCAGCAGTAAAGCAACAGGGTAAGCAGTGAAGCTCTGAAGTGCTATAAAATATGCGTAAATAACTGGAAACTAAGAGGTACATAGCTGAGACTAAGCCAAGTGCTCATTTTAGACTTGCTATTTGAACCCCAGATTACACAGGTAATCCTTTCTTCCCCACAGGATTCTCTTCCTTTAAGTCTGCCCTCCTGGGAAACATTGCACTTACACCAAATTTTTTGCTGACTGCATTTCATTCCAGATTTTCTTTCTGAGAGATGTAAAAAATATATTTAATTTAATGAGATCAAATTATCAAATCATGCAAATTGGTGCAATTCCTATCTTTAACAACAGAGAAAGTAGGGGAATTTACACAACTCAAGAATCTTTTCTTTCCATTGAGCTGTAAGACTATCTCAAGTGCTGTAATTCACCATATCTCTAAAGCATATCTTCAGGCATACACAATATATATTCCCAAATCCCAAATTTGCTAGTCTGCTAAATTAAATTCAAAAGCCTGGATAAAATGCTTCACTGAATAATAAAAAAAAGCAATTTTTTGGATTGTCAATGAAGCCTTTATTAATATTACTGAAGAAACTTTCATGTAGGAAGTAGAAATGTAGCTTGAAGTCATACTCAGATGTTCAAAATTGCTACCTACTATTCAAGGAAAAAGTTAATTATGGACTGTGTCTCCAAGAAGAGACTCTGGTTTAACACTGAATTTTTCATTCAGTTGTGGTGTTAAATTTTAATTGCGTTACCTTACTCTTATTGCTGCCCACTTGCTGAAATTTCACCACAACATAATAACAAAATGTGGTCAGTTTATCTACAATACTTTCCCATTTTTTAGTCTTTCATTTTAGCTCTAACAAAGTTAAAGTTAGATTGTCTCCCCCAGCTAGACAGTTGATACCTACAGTCAGCAGGAAACCTCATTGAATCAATCTTCTGCCTCCAAGAGAGCACCATTTCATCTCCCATAGGTGAATTTCCTCCCAGTGTTGTGAACTGAGAAGGTTTCTACAAGGTTGGTGAGAGGAAAACATTGTTAAGTGGAAGATGAGAGTTTACAATTCTATAATGTGAGTAGAACGATTTAGTAAAATCGAGTGACCTAATCTCTCTTTCAAAGAATAGCTTCTTTGAAAGAGAACTATAAACATACACACATATATATTTATTGGGAAGTCTATCTACAAACTTGCATTTTGACAAACAACAGAATTGCCCACTGACAGAGAAATATGTGCTTGTTTCATGTACATTTTGAAAACTATATTTTGCTGCATGGAATATAATTTCAACATTATACACTACCTTTCTTTTAAGCACAAATTTATCTTTCATTTCTTCAATATGAGAAGACTCTTCAAGATAAGGAAGTTTGGGGATTTCAATATTAGACATACTTAAAATGACAGATATGGATTTCTGCATTTGTAATCTAGTATATTAGAGAAATTGTCACAAATATTTTATATGACAGGAAAGCAATACACACCTATGTCATCCATGTTATTTATTGATCTTCTTTTGGTCAATATATATTGCAATATCAGATAATCATTCATGTTGATCCGTACTTGCAGAAGTAATTAGGTAGTGTGAAATTTTATTTTCATATGGTTAACAGTATAATAATGCACCTGAAATAGAACACATTGGAAAATAGAGTAATTTTATGAAGTTATTGTGAAGTTTATGGATACTTCCATTGCTTTTAAAATCTTTTTCTCGTTAGCTTCACTTTCAAAAAGAAGCTATTCCAACCATAAATATGTAACAATTGCTTCTAAACTGTCTGTTATTGCTCTATGAATCAAAAAATATCTGGACCTAGAGGACTCTGAAAATATGTACTTATTTCATTAGCCAAAGACAAATGGCAAGAACTGTGAGGAAAAGACCAGAGACCAAAATAATTATAATACTGTACACTTTCCCCTTACACTTATGTTTTAAATTCTGCATGGAGGTCTGATTATTTGGTGTCAAAAGGATACAAATACAACAAAATGAAAAGTACAAAGAATTATAAGAGTTGTAGAAAAATTTCCACATAACTGAACAGACAAAGGTTTCTTATCCTAAGAAGAAGCAGTTGGGGAAGATTTTGACAGACATGTACAAATTTCTGAAGGTGAGAAAAAAGAATGATTGAAGTTCTTCTTCAGAAAGTGCGTGTTGTAATCTTGTGAACTCACTGTTGCAAGATGCTTAAAATACCAGAATAGAAGAAGGCTAATCATCAGTCAGATGAGTGAATGGTAGAAAAACTCAGAGATATTGAATTGTTTGATCTTTGCTACAACTCCCAGTTCACAGAGAGCTAAAAAACTGCTGGGAACTAGAACTTATTTCTACAAATACAGTAATGCCTCTCATTTTGCAGGTTTTTTGTCGGGTGACCAGTGAGAAGCTAGCTTTCAGGTACTGATGCTCCTTAGGACTGACCTCACATATTCTTAGTTTGGCTTTGTTAATGACAAACAACCAAACTCCTTTGATAAACCTGCTCCTCACAGTATAAAATCTGGACTGCTATACCATGTGTTTATAATAAAAATATAGAATCATCTTATGTTAGAGGGTAGTTTTGTACAGCAGTGCTTCAATCATTTTATCAGTATTCTAAGCCTTGACTCTTATTTCTTTTCATAGTGAAATCAAAGTAAAAAGAAAATAAATTACTGGACTTGATCAGTCTGCATGAGGCCAGAACACAGAAACACACTTGGGTCCCAAATAGAAAAATATTATCTGTGTTCTGGTCAAGAATTTACAAAATTACCTAGAAAATAAATATTGTCAGTTTATGCTGATTGCTCAAAATTCAAGGAAAAAAAAGAATTAACTTTGTAGAGAAGGTACTAATATCTTCATGAGCAGTCAAAACCTGTTACAGGGTCCAATGGAAATCTCAAGTGCTACTTCACTAAGTATGATATGCATCATGATACAGCATAATGTTAGACTCAAAATCTTGTTTTTAGATCACCCATGTAACTGCCAGTCTCATAATGACAAGTTACAAAATTATGTATCATAGAACAGAATCATAGAGTATCCTGAGTTGGAAGGAACCCATTAGGATCATCAAGTCCAATTTTTGGCCCTCCACGGGACAAACCCAAGAATCACACCATGTGCCTGAGAGAGCTGACCAAACTCTTCTTGAGCTCTGTCAGGCTGGTGCTGTGATCACTTCCCTGGGGAGCCTGGCCCAGTGCCCAGCTACTCTCTGAGTGAAGAACTTTTTTCTTATATCCAACCTAAATCTCCCCTCACTCAGCTTCATGCAGTTTCCTTGAATCTTCCTCCAGATGAAAGAGACCAAATAACCTCAGCCACTCCCAATAAAACTTCCCCTCCAGACCCTTCACCATCCTTGCAGGCCTCCTTTGGACACTTACTGAGAACCTATCATCTATTTCATATTGTGGTGCTCAAAAATGCACACATTACTCAAGTTGAGGGCCCACCAGGGCAAAGCACAGCAGAGCCGGACAATCCCTTCCTTTGATCATTTGGTGATGCTATGAAATCATTATCTAGGAAACTGCAGGTTTTTATTTTACCTCCTAGTTGAAACCAACACTTAGAATTGAATTTTTTCTTATCTATTCATAGCTATCCAAAAGTATAGAGAGAAGAAAACAGGAAGACTCACTCTTGAATTTTTTTTTCCTCTGTAGGACAAATGACAGTGTTCTTCAGTGACAAATGACATGTCAGATGAGATTGGTAGAAATATCATTTTTGCAGTGATTGCTTCAATCCTCTGAGAGTCCAAAGTTCTTATTAACAAACTGACTACATCCTGGAAATTAATAAGGGGTTGCAAAGCAGTTAGATAATTATAGCTATTTTAGCTCTCTGACTCACAGGAAGATCAAGTAACAAACTGGCACTTCTTAAATTATGCCTTTACATAAGGGGAAGTAGACTGGATAATAAGTAACAGGCAGGAACTGTAGAGTTGTCCCTTTTTTTCATGTCATTTGAAAATCAGAATGAAAAGTATGACTTTAGAGAAGCTGTTTCTGTTCAACAAAAGTGAAAATAAAATTTTAAAAGACTGGCCAGCAGAAACAAAACAAAACCCAAATAGAAGAAAAAAATACTCAAAAGAAAGAAACAGTAAGGCAGGGCTGTATGCCCACGTGCCCTGTCTTTATCGATGGAAAACTTTTGTAACTTGTTCTGCTTGTTTCCCTACCCCCAGCCTCTGCAGTCTTCTTGTTTCAGATTCATCTTGACCGTCACTCCTTTGTGTGTTATTACTTGAAATCAAATCAAGATCTACAATCTCTAGCTCCAAAGCCTCTGTCTCTGCAAAACTCCTGCTACACTTTGGCACTCTATAAAACACTAGCCAAAAAAAACCCAAAGCCAAAAATGCTTAGATCAGAGTAACAACTGTATTTATTGCAATGATCACGAATATCAAGAAACTGCAGAAATTTTCATCTCTTTTAGTTGACTGGAAAGAAGGGCAGTTACTCTGCAATATGAGAAACCTCATAAACTTGGGCAATGTCTGTGGCCAACTGACAAAGAATTATTTAAGAGTATTTTTTAGAACTAAAGTTCTGAACTATTTTAATAGCAACTAGGAACTGGACCTATAAATCTCATATTCTTCTGTTAATTTTTTTCTGGTTTCTACTCAAGACACAGCAAAAAGTCATTAAAAAACTGGGGAAATAATTCATAATTGAATGAAACTGATTGTTAGTGTGCTGCATTTGGAAGCTGTCAATAAGAGGTTGATTTCTTTTGAAAACCATACCTTTTATTGCACAATTACGGCTTTGAGGATTTTTGAAGATTATGCTTGTCAGCCCCTTTCCACATATGAAGAATTGTACAACAAAACCAGATTATTTTTGTATCAGAAGTGACTTTTGCTGCACAGTTTTAAGCTCTGTGTTAGTTCTCTTTCTCATGCCAAAGAGGAAGAAGCACCATTCCTTGAGGTCTTGAGTTTTGAGAGGGTTTGAGCATTTATGCAGGGATAATGAAATAATCCTTACTGTAATTCACATGAAGGAGAGGAATCACGATGTCTCTGGTGCAACAGAAAAATGTCTATAGTCTCTGTCTTTAGAAATGGCTGTTTTAGAGGGAAGAGAAGGAAAAAGCTTTGCTAGTGACTTAAAGGTGTTTTTGGGTGATAATTTTAAAGCCATGTTAATAACTCTCTGACTTCTTCAGCAGTGTGCTTTCTAAAGGTGCTCGACCAAGAAAAGTATTTGATTGCTATGTTTTCCTAATTTTGAAAATCCTCTCAAGAGCTTATGGAAAGTTTTTATGAATTGTTCTAGCCTTTTCTTTGAAACCTCTATGTCCTCCCTACAAAAGCTGTGCAAACTGTTACCCAAACTTCTGAACATGAAATCACTGAACACGAAATCACTGAACACCTCCCTGTGTCAGTAAGCCTCTCCTCTCCAAGGCTTGCTCTTTTCTGGAAAGGAAAGGCCAGCCAGCCTGTTTACAGTACTCTTAGCAGAAAAAAGACTTATTCCTTATCACATCAAATACCTTTTAGAGAAAGTGCATGCACAATTCACTATCCACTCCAAAGGTACTGATATTATGCATCATTTGGGCATAACTAATTCATTTCTGTGCTGTGCTTCTCTGCCTGGATTACTTTTAGTCTCCCAAGCATTTATAATTTGTGATTTCACACTTTAAAAAAATGAAATTCTGTGACAGTTTAGATCTTATAATTTGAGATAAATTCTTAATGTTCTAACACCCAGAGAAGTGAGACAGGACTTTGCTGGCAAAGGCCAGCAGAGAAATTCACATACTCCAATGGTATTGGCATCTGGTAGGTAAAACATTTATGTATCAGCTCTCCTGCTCTAACCTGCCTGGGTCAGAGATAGTTTGCCACACTCACTTGAAAAATAAAGTGTTTCAGTATTTGATAACATCCCACTTGCTAAATCTTTCCTGGTTTCCAAAGCAATCTGTGTTTTTAGCCTTCAGATATAAAAAACATTTTGCATGACAAGAAAACAATGGTAAGGCTGAAGGGGCCTTCCAACAACTTAGTACTGTCAGATTCATTAAGGATTTTGAATGACAATCTTGATTCTCTAATTTTCTGTTATGTAGACATCATGGCAGGTGAAGACTTAAATAATTATAACAAGTAACAGCAAAGAAGTAATTTACTCTTCCATATTCAATGAAGATTATTAGATAAAAAAACCTGAAGATTTTATATTTTCTAAAATTTTTCTGAACATCTTAAGGAAATCCACTTTGTCCTGTGGCTTACCTAAGAAGTATTATCTTTTTTGTATTCCTATTTTGTCTGAACATGTGAAATAATATATACAGGATGCAGTCTCACAGCCTCTTCTTTGGGACTATACTGGATTGATAGTTAATAGGCGAAGATACACAGCATATGAGTTGACTAAATTTTCTGAACGTATTTCCACTTTTTCATCCTTCAAATTTTGTTTCCGGCTAAAAATGGGCAATAGCTGTTTCAAATGAATACCTTGATGGAAAGCTGAAATGAAAATAGAAAGTTCATTAATGTCATTTTTTTTTCATTTTTCCTCAAATATGATCAGACAAGGACTTAGAAATCCAAGATGCAGATGTATTTTCTTTCTTTGTAAAGACAAGAGCAAGAATGTAATGTCCAAGATGACTGTTTAAGTGAAGGAAATGGAAGACTTTCAGAGGTTATTTCAGTTTCTGATCTTTAACCAGATATTGACATTTCACATGATCTGAGCATTCATTCGAAATTGAGAGTAATTTAAGAAGTTTGGTTTTAGTTTTCTTTTATTTCTGGTTTGCTCTATTTGTTTGCTGGGTTTTCTGGTAGAAAGCAATTTTTGCTGATATTTGCAGAGCAAAGGTCAGCCAGGTTGCAATCACTCCCAATAGGCTTGGACTTCTACAAGAATATTGAGAAAGATACGTTCTTTGAAGCCCCCGATCTGCCTTCTCCTGCTGCTCAAATTCTACACAAAAGGAGAAGTTTAAAAAAAATTTTTTTTTTCAATCTGGAATGTGAATTCACTTCTGTCTGTATCACCAATAACATTCTGTGTAAGCCTCTGCATTCTGTTTCAGCTCATTAAAATAGGAGAGGCTCAGAATAACTTTTTTAAATTTGATCTTTTACTTTCAATTTTTCAATGTACTTCAGTTTTTAAATTTCAATTTCATTATATGCACATTGCAAATGAAGAAATGATAGTAATCTCTGTGACTTGAGCTTTGCAGCATTTACTATTTTTTCTTGTATAGGTACTTATTTTGTTACTGACAGTTTGCTTATGTTAGTCTTGATTCTGTTTGAGCATCTCTATCATAATTTTTAAATTCAATATAGGAAAGAATGATTCTTAAACGTACATAAGACATGAAAGCATTTTTTTGCAAGTATTACACTTAGCTTTAAAAAGACATCAAAAAATATTTTAATATCTGGGTTACATAACCTAATGCAGGGGAAATTTTTATTCTGATCCCGAACAAACCTAACTGCTGACAAGCTCAGAGTAAGCATTACTTTTGTATATACATTAATGAAAATAAAAGTAATTTATGAACTGCTGTTTCATTAATATTCCATACCTCATCTTATCTGTTGCAATTGTTTTACATATTCAGATAGATGGATGGAAAGATTGCTATTAAAACATAAGATCTTTAAATAAGCTCCGAAGGAGTTAAAACAACATCTATTTTAGGAATAAATTCAATAGTTAGATCAAGCAACACCAAATTTAATTGCTATTAATAAAATGGTTGGAAAAACATAACAAATCAAAAACTAACCAACCATAGCTATTATAATTATCTCCAAGTGAATTGCAATCATTTGGAGATTAGATGTTTTTATGATTCACATAATTTGCACTGCCTGTTCTTCCAAGTACTTTGTCTGTAAAAATGACCACAGCAATGACCTCTCCCAGTAATTTAATGAGGAAAAGGAGGTTCTCATGCAAATTACTACCACATATATAAAATTATGAAATCTCCTGTCTTGAGACATATGGTTGTCTTCCTGTCTAAAACAATAATAATAGTCATCTGTTTATAACAAGCAGCATCTGTTGCTGCTTATATAGCATTGAGTGGTAATCAAAATTATCCTATTGCTCTATCAATGTTAACTAATTAAATGCCAGGCCCTCTTCTGAGGAAGCACTGCTTGATACACTGTGGTAGCAGGCCTGCTGAGGAAACAGTTTAAAGATATTAAACAAATACAACTTCTGGTATGTGCAGAAAAAAACCCTCAGGAACATCCTGATTAGGCTGCACCCTTTAGCTGGGATAGCAGATGAACCATTAGGACTTGATGGACCTCAGAAAAATGGCTACAATGTCCAAATATAAAACAGATCATTATAGTTATTTTGGTGAGTATAGGTTATCCCTTCTTACCTAGAAACCGTGATTATTCAAAGGAAGGGTGAAAACTTCCCTAGGATGCTAGAACAAGAACTTTGAGAAGAAAACTGAAAGAAACCATAAGGACCAGAATCTCTAGGGTGAAGAACCTATTTGTTTTAAGAGGCTCAGGGATCAGATCCCCTGCATCACTCCTTCCTGCTGTTTCAAATAAGATAGAAAAAAAAATATATATTAAAATATATATATTTATTACTGTAATGTTAATTGTTGACTTTATGATGTTTGTAGAGGAAACTGTAAAATGTTTCTTTGACATCATATTTAGGTAGCACTGTCCCACAGGAGTGCAGGTTAATTAGCTGTATGGAACTCTCACCTGAGCATCTGAAGGAGAAATCAATTTTGCAGAAATGTGAAAGAGGTGGGTTAAATCAGAAACCTTTAAACAGGTATTACTAAAGCCAAATTTAGGACTCTGAGAACAATTTCCCTCCTTTGCGAGCAATAGCAGTTTTGCAATGCAGAATGAAAATGCAGAGGAGTACATATCACAAAAAGATCAATCCAACAAAAAGTGGTTATGTTTTTATATCAGATTTTCCAGGATTTAGTTGAAATACCAATAAATAGTTAAGTGATGAGAATTTTCAAGCATATTCATGCAGGCAAATTATTAAAGCTAAAACAAAAGTGAATTTTAATTCCAACTGGGCCACTAGGCTGCTTTGCTGAAGATTAAACTTCATTAAACATACTGAAAATTAATCACTTTAATGTATCAGTTGCTGACTTTGACATATCATACGAATTTGGGGATAAAGCACTGAAATAGCCGACCTCCAGGACATGGTTGTGGCTGCAGGTTTCTCTGTGCTCAAGAAGAATTTCTATGTGGACTTAGGTGAGAAGTCTAACTTGTATATTGCCTTGTGTAGAGTCATGAGCTGGACTCAATGATCCTCACAAGTTTGTTCCATTTCAGGATATTCTGTCATTCTAAGTGGAAATTTTCTGCTTTTTAGCATAAACCACAACTGTTTATAATCAAGTTTTATTTCATATTAAAATGTAAACAACACTTTTTTCACACTCTGTGACTCCTAAATTTAATTAATCACAATAGATGATACTTGAACGTATCCTTTAAAGTGCCTTGTGAACTTGTGCTTAATGTCTTGAGATATATTTAAAAAATAAAGATGATCATAAATAAAACACTGTGATATTTAAAAGCAAACTATCCTAGAAGACAGACATGCCCAGTAATTCTCTGCACGTATTTCCCAGAAGTATTTCATATCAAACTAGATACACAATGCCTCCTTTGGTACTTTTTAATATATTTAATAAGAAAACAACTAAGCTTTCACTTTAAAAGCTGTAGTAAATTGATGTTTATAGAAACAGAGATGTTATACCTTGGGAATACAGTTTTCTTGAATTTCTTCTGACACCAATATCAACTAATTGGTATTTTATAATATTTCTCTAGTCATCAGCAAGTGCCTGACAAGTGCTAGCAAATCAGATGCTGACAACAAAAGAAGCAGTAGGAATGGATCTCTTCTTTTATTGGATTATTCATATCTCAGTTAAGCTTCCTGTAAAGTAATTAAACAGTAAAGCATTCATCTAGAGGATAAATCATTCCTGCAAAATAGCAAGAGGAGAGCAGAAGGAGAGAAAGGAGGGGGTGAAAGCTAGATAAATAGTTTGAATTTTTTTTATTATGCATTAGATGTTAAAAAGGATTATGGAAATGAGATGGAATAGAGATGAATGCTCTCTTCCTGTGTTGATGACTTTCAGGACAGGACTTTCAGCAGTTAATGGAGCTGTTTATCACATTGGAAGGTCACATGAAACATGGCTTTCAGAAGACATCCGAATAAAGTGCACTATATATGCTAAAAATAAAAATGAACCCCCACCTTCATTTATATTTTTTAAATTCTAATATTGTCATTTAATGTCAAAGGAGAAATAATCATCATGATCATGGCAGCACTACTGAAATCAGAAAGTCATTCAATAACTGCTAGATTTATCTGCAACTTAATGAGATTTTTATACAAAATAGTCTTGGGGTAAAAATTAGATCAAGTGATTTTTGGGAGGGAGAAGAACATATGTCAAAACAATAGTATATTTCAAATAAATTTTCAAGATTACTTTTACCCTGTGACAACTAATATCAGTATTATTCCAAACCATTCACCATAACACTTCTACACACACAAAGACAGATCCAAGTGGAATTCCTCTGCTGTTGCCATGAGCAGGCACCACACACCTTTGGTAGTGTCTCTATACTGCACAACTACGATTTCCCTGCTGAGACAAATCTCAAGGTTAGATCTTGTGCCCATTCTGATTTCAGTACTGAAGCTTCCAACAGGAACAGCCCTGAAGCAGGCAGGCTCTTATTGATAAGGTCACCTCATCAGGAGTAACAGAAAAAACCCCATTTCACGCATCACCAAAAGTAACTTTGTGCTGTGGGAATCACCCTATGTCAATACAACAGAGCTCCTAGAAACTTCATGGAGTGCTCAAGAGAGATGATAGGGTCTTGCACCAAGCGCACTGAGCTGATTGCCAGCTCCCAAGGTGGAAGACTGTCAATAAAGGAAGTATACCCTTTTATTTTCTCAGCATTTTCTTAATGTTCTGCCAATGCCTGCCAATGCCAATGTCATGGCAAATACCTTGCAGGCAGGACATGCTGACTAAAAACAAGAAATAATTAGCTTAGGGTTTTGCCTTTCCTTCATCTTACTGATTTATAACTGCAGTGTCTGCAGGGAAATTAAGATTTTCTGCAGTTTTCTCTGGGACTGACAATACTGAGAGAAACTTAGAGTGGGATTTATTGGAAAGGAAATATTTTGACAAACATCCCAGGCTGAACAGTTTCTCTTGGGAAGAAAAAATGTTGCTGGTGAAGATCAAACTGTGAGTCCTCGTTCTCTTTCACCGAATCATTCAGTCAGTCTTCTGTCAGAGAATCAAAACTATCCTTTTTTAATTCACTTTTACACACATAAACAGCTTTGCCAACAACGAATAGTGTATTTCTAAAATAAGGGTTTTTTGCAGTTAAGGTGGTTTTATTTCTAGCAAAATCAACTCAGTTTTGACATGCATTTAAACTTAAGACTTCTTTCCTCAGAATATTTCAATTTGTACTTTAAAAACACCAAAAAATTACTGATTGCTTTGATCTTTTCCTAGAGTACTTTCTGCTGAATGTACATGAAATTCTGCAGCTCTGCATTTGAAGACCGAAACTTATGGAACTAAAGGATGATAACATTCAGTTGTACCTGAACTAGTCCTTTTAACAGGAAGTTATATTTCACTGAGCTTGTCCTTGGAGTCTACCTCCTAGGTGTTGGAATCCATAAGGTTAGAGGATTTTTAAGAAATGGTTAAAAGAAGTATGTAGGCCTTAGATTGGAATTTTGTTAGCATTGCAGAAAAGTTTCCCATGCAAGCAGAAAAGTTTCCCAAGCAGTAGACGTGACAAATAACAATAGGCCTCCGTAGAATTGGCTTTAGGATGGCAACAAGGTTATTTAATGTATATCTTTAGAGGTTAGCATGAATAGAACTTTGTTCTTTGTCTCTTATGAACTAGTCTTTGTTTTAACTATCATTGCGTGTGCTTTGTGGGATTGGATAGAATGCTTGTCAATATGTGTTTTCTGTGTCTGATTGGCTGAATTCTAGTCTGAGATGATTTTATGTATTTCTGTACCAGCCCTGCTGGGGGAGACATTTTTTTGTTGTGGATCAGTGAGCTGTCATGTCTCCATTTTGTATTTTGAGACTGATGTGCTGGAAATAAAAGCAAAAATCTCTTCACTGGTCTGGTTACAATGTTATCCATATTTGGATATTTTGCCATGGCCTAGTGGGTTCCTTTTTTAAGACGTGGGTTCCTGACACAATTGGACTCATACCTGTCCCATGCCCCACACCTAGGGAATGTTTTTTTAAGTATGTTAAGTAGCACTTGAGATTACCTTCAATTTTGTAGCATAACAATGTTTAGCTACCTTCCCCATTCTGCAGGGGTTTTCCAAATAGCAGGCAATATCATGAGCTGAGGAGTCAGCCCACTGTTCGTTGAGTGTTCATGAATTTAGGGACAATATTTGCCCCGGTGTTACCCTGGCATCAAGCTAGCAAACTACAAATCAGAATCACATCATTCTGGTTGTGTCCACAAGCCTCAGCAAATAACCCTTTTGCCTGCTGTAGAAAAGTACTGTCAGGTTTCAAATGCAGTTCCCTGTTAAAGACCTGATTAACAAAAAAACAAGAAAAAAAAAAAAGAAAAAAAGAAAAAGAAAAGGAGGCAAAAAGAGAACCATTAACCCCCCCAAGCCTTTACTAACTTCTTCACCTCATTTTTTTAGCTGAGATTTTATTACTTCCTAAGTCATTTAATAATGGGCACTTCTGATGCTGCCTGTGATATTGCTCAACCACTGCCTCGGTGAGAGGTTAAGAGAATGAGACACATTTAGTCCCACAGGTCAAGAGAGAAGACTTTCACCTTCAAAGCCAGCACACAACATTTACCATTTACTTCCTTTTTGGGCTGATCAGCAGTAAAATTTAGTTCTGTTGTCCAGCTGCAAGCTCAAATATATTTTAATAAAGTGTCTTTTCAAAGAAAGATATTTTCATCTTTTTAAGATGAAAATAAGCACTCACCTGTGCTTATTTGCTGTAAGCACTCACCTGCCCTCTTTCTGTGTATTCAGCTGTCTTAGTAATGCTCAAGATGGCCTCCATCAGATATAATTTCTTGTAATTAATGTTGCTTTATAATATAGCAAACACTTTAAATCTAGCCAACACAGGGAAAAGTAACTTCTCTTGGTTGAAGACATTAGTTTTATTATTATATTTAAAAGATCATAGAACATCCCAGGGAGGAAGTGGTTTTAACTACTTTTATGTGCTGATTAGAAGTAAAAATTCATCTGTACTGAAAGCAATCCATTCCTATTTTAATAACATCAGCTTTTGTGTGCATCTGCCACATTTTGAAGTAAATATTTTCTAGGGAATTCTGCAATATTTCTAAGTGTAAGATAACAAGCACAAATCATGTTACACTGCCAGAGAGCTCAGGTGAGTTATTTCAAGACTACATTCCCACCTATGAAAACTGGCCTTTGAACACCAGACTGCTATGCTGGGGCTATGTCAGTATAGTTGTGACACTTAAATGTTAGCAAAGGAAACACTAAGTAGATGTTACTATGTCTCCTTTGAGACATAGTAACGTCTACCTCCTTTTCCAAAAGGCCCTATGCAAAAAACCAGGTACAACATGTGGAATTTTCACAGTGAAAGGACATGAGACATCCACATTTTCACAGGATTTCCTGTTTTGAGAGGGCTGTTTCCCATAGGAACACCTTCGGAAATTCCACACAAAGTACAAGGCACACGAAGTATCATCTAACATTGGATGACTTGAACACTGTCAAGAAAACATATGAATATATTTCATAATGAAATTCATAGAATGATATAATGATTGGTGTTGAAAGGGGTCTTAAAAATCATCTAGCTCAAGTCCTCCCATGAAGGGCAGGGATGTGACCCTTAAGATCGTGTTGCTCAAAGCCCCATCCAGCTCGGCCTTGAGCAGTTCCAGGAAGAGGGCACCCACAGCTCCTCTGGGACACTTCTTCCCATGTCTCACACCCCACACTAAAGAATTGCCTCCTAAGATCTAATCTAAATATCTCATCTTTCAGTTTAAAACCTTCACCTTGCTGTTGTATCACTCCTCTTTTTCTGAAAAAAAAACCCCTTTTTGGTACTGGAAAGCCTCAGTGAGGTCTCTCTAGAACCCTCTCTTCTCCAGGCTGAACAATCCCAATTGTCTCAACCTGTTTTTATAGGAGAGGTGCTCCAACCCTTGGATCATCAGCCTTCCTCTGAGGTCCTTCCAACAGACACATATCCTTCTTGTGTTGGGGACCCCAAAGATGGACTCAGAAATTACTCTCTTACCCAGCTGGTCACATTGCTTTTGGTGCAGCTCAGGATATGGTTGGTTTTCTGGGCTGTGAGTACAGACTGCTACTGAATTCCCACTACTTTTAAGAAAACAATATTTCTTTCCTATCAGTTCTATTAAATCTCCCAGCTTATATTTTGCACAGTAAAATTTTATTTCCTTTTTCATTTTTGACTGGTACTATTTTATGAAGAATTTAAAGAGGAAATTTTTTTCCTTTATTGCACAAGAATGGTGTTACTATTCTATTGATTGAGCAATTATGTCTTAATCACAGAAAAATTAGGGGAAATCAAAGGCAGAAACCCTAGTGAATTAAATCATACAAGCAATTATAGATATGGTAACGCTTTAGGGCCAAGTACTGTGCCCCGACTCAACACCTCTGGAAGCCTTCCCAGTCCTTGTTGACCTCAGTTTGATTCACAGTGTAACCATTTCAGGGGGCATGTCTGACAGCTTTGTGTCTGACACTGAGCCAGCTACAAGAACCCTCAGTGCTACAAGAGCCCTCAGTGCCTCACAAGAACCCAGAGGTTTTGGGCTCTGATTCTGCCAAAATGCCTTCAGCATTTCCTCTCCATAGTGAAAAATCCAGGGCAGCTGCAGTGACCTGATTCTGCACCTCTGACTGAAATGAAAGTATAATATGCTGAACTAGATAGGGAACAGTCGGCATTCAGAGGCTTTGTTGTGCCTGAACTGGTGCTGCAGCAGGGCCATGACAGATTGGCTTTGCTAACAATGTTTCTTCTCTGTAAATACCTAAAATTTATAAGTCTATTCCACCTCAACAGAGCCCAATTTCCGTCAGAATTATGAGTGTCTTATGAAAACCTAGCACCTTCAGGCTATAATAGCTGGCTGGAAATGACATGATCTGTAGTAGTTTCCACATTTCTCACAGAGAGGCTGAGCAGGGCCAGACTTCCATCTGAAACTCCATCATGTGCACAGTTTAATTTAACAAGTAGCACTATTTCTGCTGCATGTTTTCTGACCCTCACTGCTATGTTTCCAGGCTGAATTTTTTGTTTGTTTCCAGGCTGAATTGTTTTTATTGATTTTATGTCATTTTGTCTAATGAATTTTCTTTTAAACCCCACTGAATATGATTTATCACCCTTATTCCTCTGCCATAAATTCAGTTGCAGGATGCTTACTCTACCAATAGATCAACTATTTTAAACATTAGGTGAAGGGGTCTTCTAAACAAATTTCTTCATCACACCTTAGAAGTGTCCTCTGATTTTTCTTCCTCCTGTCACTGTCTATTCAATACCTTTATGTCTTGTTGCACACACACTCTCCTTTGGATCATACTTTTTAGAAATGGATTTTGAGGATAAGATATCTGAGGGACTCCACTAGGCTACTTCTTTTAGCATTTATGCATAGTTGACATAATTTTCTTATATATAGCCCTGATAGTTACAAAAGCCATCTGTGGATGGTACAAGCCACTAAACTTCAGAAAGAGTTGTCAATCTGGTTTGATTTACCATCAACACACCTAGAAACAAAGGAACAATCAAAACCTTGGCAAAGCTATGGTTAGAACTCTTATCTCCCTCATAAACCCATAAAATTCAGGCTACAATGCAGTTTCCATTGTTTCTCTCATCTTAAACTACTGAGACTTTAAATTGTCTTAAAATCAGCAATCAAGTAATTCATCCTTTCATCTGCTCTTTCCAATTTCAGAGCTAAAATGTAAAAACAGTAATCTGTATTGAAGGCAAAAAGATTTTTGTGGCTTTAGTCCAGGGAAGCTCTCATTTGTGACTTACGCGTTAAAAGCTACAGCTACGAAAATAATCCTGATGTTTCCTGGTGATGACATATGACTGCATAAAACAACAAACCTTATGACACACTTTAATTTTATGACACACTAAAACCTTGTGACACACTAAGAATAATTTTCCCTCCCCTTTTTGTATTAGCAATCCTTAAGAAGAAAATATAACTAAAGGCAGAAAAAACTGATACTTTTTCCTTTAGTTTGATCACCAAGTCTAAGCTGATTTTTTGGTCTAAAACCTCTGATAAGAATGTATTTTGCATTTAAGTCAGATTACACAATAGAATTAAACAGGTATTTTTGTTATTCAACTTCAATGAGTGTGTATTAAAAGCTTACAGTCAGTAAAAACATTAACCACAACATTTAATCAAGACTTACTTATTTTAATGGTATAAGTCATAGTGGAGGTAAAAGAGATATTCAGAATGTATCTGAACAAAGACAGGTAACTTTTATTTCCCATTAGTTTGATGAAGCAGGGGTGTTTAAGGAATACTAAATAAAAAAAATATGATATTAAATACTTTGCCTGACTTGAAAAGACTTGCCTGCAAGATGCTGTCATTATGACTGTCCATTTTCTGTAAATCTTTAACACTGACAATTGCCTCAGTTTGTCACTGTTTATACCTGACAACCAAATAAAGATGATGGACTCAGAAGCATGTAAGCAGTAATTTCCGTATAACTGCATCTAGCTGACACAATTTCTGGTTACAAAATTTATACTGTCAGTCAGTTTTATATGCTGCATGGCATATGTTCCTGAAGCAGATGCAGATACAGTCATGAATTTGTTTTATTTCTTCAGCTTGTATGTGGATGGGTTTCTTGTCCTCTGTTCCATAGCTTTGTTGCAAGTGGCTGGTGCAGAGCACTGCATGCTTGGGTATCTTTCTTTCTGAAACAGGAACAGCATAATGCTGCCCTTGGACTCCTCAGGAAGGACAACATGATAGATAGCACCAAGGAGCCCACTGAACCCTAGCCTGATATGTCATTTATAATTAATTGAAAACTTTGCTTCCACTTACCTCTAGAAAAATAAAATATTTTTCATCTGAGTGTAAGTGGTTACTTAGTTCAGATATCTATTTCAGCTGGGTTTTCTGCTTCATGTCGACACACTCTGACCAGCTGAAGGACACACATACCATATGGTTCATTTTCACAGGAACAGTTTTGCTATTCCTCATATTTTTTCAGGTCTTAACTCCAAAAAAGTTATTTGATTTTGCTTTACTCTATCTGCTGATAGATAACCCCACACTGTTCCCACAAGAAAAAAAAAAAGAAAAAAAAAAAGAAAAAAAAAGAACAAAGAGAAAATTCTGGTGTTTAACTCCAGCATACATTATGAAGTGAATGATCCATTCACAAGAAGTACCAATTGTTCACCACCTCCTATGTGTAGTTATGTGCATAGGATAGCTTCACAGTCATCTTGTCAATTATTTCATGTGAGAAGAGATGAAGAAGAAATGAAAATAATTTTAAAAGTACATTCAAGATCCTCCATTCATTGCGTTTAGGCAAAATACCAGGTGGTTCTGATCAGTACATGATCTAATCCTAGTCTCAGCAATATTATATCAAGCCATAGTCTACAGAGAAAGGAATAAGCTTCACAGACTGTCAATGTAATTTTTGTTTGCTGTGTCCTTAAGGAAAAAAGGTCATTAATGCTAATGTATGACTTAATTAACCCTAGTAGGTGTTAGTAAAGCTTCATCTGTGTAATTTTACTGAATTATTTTAGATCTCAAATCCAATAGTTTGGATAAACTTCTCATAACCTCCCTGAACTAATTGAAGAGTCTTATCTTTCATTCAAAATCCAGGTACAGAAGACTTGGATTTTGCTCATGTCATGTTCCTTTCTGCAATCCACAAATATAATAGTTTAAAAAATACAATGGCATTGGTTGCATTACATGAGTAATATCTCTAGGTGATTGATTATTCTTGAATAATTTATCCACAGTTTATGTCAAATAAAGACATGTCTTCAAGAGTAGGGAAGCAAAGGTCTTTCCCCACATATACCCTTGCCTTCTTCGCATATTTTTTCTGTTCTCTGTGCATGGCAGACAGAGGAGTGTGTTTAGTTCTTTTGAAGAACTGATGCACCATTTTGTAAGACAGATTCCCCTAGAAGCTGTCCAGCCACATTTCACAGAGTAGATAAGAGCGTCTGTCTACTGGGGTCTGTCTTACTCCTACCTCCCGTCACAATTTATATCAGGCTTTACCAAAAGATTTTACCAAAAGATTATACAGAGCAATTTGACTGGGGAGATGCTTGCATGTAACAGCAGAAGTCACTAAAGCTGTGTCCCCAAGAGAGCAAGTCCTACAGACACCAGCACTGTAGACCTCTGTAAGAGATGTACCCTGAAGAGTGCATTAGCCTGTCCCTAATTCTGGCCACACACCTGTACCACCAGGCTCACACAATGGCTCCAGGAGAATGCCACTCAGCCATGCAACCCTCACCACAGGCAGACTTCACATTTCTGGCAGGCTGCAGCCTGAGAATCACAGAAATTCCAACACTAAAATTTGGTATCTCATTTGCACAGAGATGCAAGAGCTGTTAGAAAGTTATCCATCAATACCTGATATAGCAAGAATAAGTGTGAATTGAGTAATCTTACTACATGAGGTAGATCTTCAGCATGATAGGAGACCGATACAAGAAGCAAATACACAAAAAGAAGCCTGTTATGAGAGCCAAGTATTTTATTTCCAAAATGATAGGGCTGCAAAATCTCTGAGCATTAATAACTACTAATAGGAAATCCTTTCTCTTCAGAGACAATGTCTTTCTAACCCACAGTAACACAAAAATAAATAAACACTACTCAGCTGATGTTTTATAATAGAAGAATTATCACCTCACCTGCAACTATGATTCCCTATAGTACTCCAATACAATCGTTATTACAGATTTGCTATGATACATCAGTTTTAAACATTAGTCTGAAAATACCCTTGGAGCAGCCCAATTATATATATCTCTGCTGAGTATAGTATGACTGGATCTGGAGAGACAGCATGCATCATTGCAACACTACCAGCACTTTTATTTCCGTCATGCTGACTTTCCAGCAATGTGTTTAAAAACAGCTGAAAAATTAACTTTCCAGTGATTAGATTGATTGAAATAGAAATTTAATTGTCCCTGGTGTTTGTGTGACTAAGAACCTCACCTTGTGAATGGGCTGGTTTTGGTAGCACCAACAAACAAAATACTTTTTCAGCTTTGACAGACACACTTGAGACAAAGTATTGAAAACAAACTAGTTAAAAGAACCAAATATATTAGCTACAGTTTTGAAAAAGGGAAGTATTTGATATTTCTTGCACATATGTATTTTCCAGGATGTGCGGTTTTTTTGTTCCCAATACTTTTAGGATATTGAAAATACAGTAACTAATTCAGGAATCAAACTAGCATTAAATTTGAATTAAGCACAGCTGTGCCAACCCCCTGTTGTCTTGTCCCCCAAAAAACAATAACTGTTGGTGAACACCTTCCTGCCCTGACACACATTGGTTAGTTATGCAGTCTAAAATCTGTTAAAAAATCTGATTGAGTTAAATTATCTAGTTATTAATTCAATTATTTCCATGAAAAAAATTGAAGTCAGTAACAGACTCACTTCATCTGTAAGAATAAAGCTGGAAATGCAACTGGGAGCATCTGTAAAAAGTACTTTGGGAAGCTGAACTACACCTGTTATATTCTTTTGCTTTTTCATGTTAAAGCAAAAATTCTGTCTTAAAAGGTGCCTAATTGTTCATATTAATTTCAGTTAATAACTTAAGGTCAACATTATAAAAGATAACTCCATGTCTTCCTGACAACAACATGGAGGAAAAGAGGAGTAGGAAGTTTTAGAAAACTAAATCAAATGAGAGGCGTGGCATTTTATGATCATTGTGTCACACATGAACTGCACAAAGAACAAATGCCAAGCTAGAGACTGTCAATTTAATAAGATTCAAATATGGTCAATCTCTCTTGTGATTTTTAAAGTGTTGGAACAGGCCTGAAAGTATTGAAAATACTTCCACAGCAGAAAGGATCTTTAAGCTAGAAGTAACTTGCTGACTAATGCTCACGGGAAAACGAAGCTGAACTCCTAAAGCCCATGGAAGCAGGGCCCTGACAAGAGGGCCCTACCTCCTGCTACATTCACTTTGTCTAGCAGAAGAATGAGTAGAATTCTAATTGAAGGACATGTGAGGGAGAAGATATTCTTTCCACAGAAGGAATTTAAGAAGACTGGTTTTCATCACAATTTCTGTTCCCACACCCTCCTAGACTGTTTGTGTCCTATTCCAGCTAAATAGGGAAACTCACTGTGAAGGATATCATTGCTTGTTTTTAAAATGAGACAGTTTCAAAATTTATAAGCCAGATTTGAACTTTTTTTTTTTTTTTTTTTTTTTTTTTTTTTTTTTTTTTTTTATTGCTAGACTAGGCACACAGCAACAAATAACTTGTTTGGAACTCAGAAAAATATAATAAATATTGCTGGGATTCTTCATAGTGTTGCAGATAATCCCTTTGTCCCTACATGCAAAAGCAATTTGGAGAAGTCTGGAAAGCTGAGTTTGCTTCCTGCTATTGCTGGTCAGTTTGGAGATTAGTGGAAATGCAATAAATAATGGATACAACAGGAAAACACCTGAACTTAGGTGTCCTTATCACACAAATATCCTGAATTAACAGTTATCTACTGACTTCTATCTAATTTCAATGGAAGAGACTACCTATAATTTAAAAAGAAGACAAATCTCATGGATTGACTTCTTACACTACCACTCCTTAAGGAAACTGAGAAAGAAAGCAGTCCGCATTTTCAAAAAATTCAACGAACATCTCCAAAACTATCAGTGAAGTATAGACAAAAGCACTATTGAAGTAAAACCATATATCCTTTCTAACATATATATCTAAAGCTGAGAAGAAAATGAGAGAACTAGAAAGGCAGTCTTGACTTGCCTTTAGGAATCTACCAGAAGAATCTCCAAACAGGCAGAAAGCTTATACAGAATGAAAGAAAAATTAAATCAAATAAAGACCAGATAAGGAATGTTTTGAGTTTCACCAGCATTCTGGTGAAAGCACTCCTGTGAAACATCCCTCTTTCTGTTCCCAGCCTTGGTAGATGATTTTATAGAGGTATCAAAGTGCTGGTCCCTGAATAACTTGAAAGTATCTTTAAGAATTGAATTCACTGTTTTTTTGGGGTTTTTTTCCCTTAAAAATAAGAAAGAAGGTCAAGTTATACTGCTGCCATCACAGCTGTCATATGAGTTTCAAATCCTGTGATAAGAGCTCTTGACCTCTGTAGATTTTTGGCTCCCTATCAATTACAACATGGTGCAAAATGGAGAGTGAAGGCAGGACCCCAGGCAGAATGGTTTTCTCTTCTTTCATTAAGGTCCTAAAAATAGTCTGTGGAGCCTTTGCTTTATGCCCCTCAGGTGTCTGTTGAGTAGACCCAAAGTTCCCTGGAGTAATAAACTTTCTAAGACATCATCTCATTTATGTAATAGAAACTTATAACCTACATTTTCAGCAGTGCTTGTCTAATGGAGAAAAGCACCCAGAGCCATTGCTATTTTAGGTGACATCACCTGAATAAGCTAAGTTAGAAATCCCCAACTCTAGCAGATACACAGCAGAGAGTAACAGGAAAACTTTCTAAATCACTGACAAACATTACCCAGACAAACACATTAATTATTTTCCTAATGTAAGAAGTGTCTCTACAAAATTTTCCATTCAAAATTGCATTTCCTTAGGAGGATAGCTTTAGCCTCAAAAAAAATTACCTTCTGATCTGTTGTATTGATCTAGTATTAAGGATCATGGGACAGCATTAACTAAAGCAATGGGAAATGGGGATTATGCATTTATACAAAGATGTTTATAATTTCACTGAGAAAAAAAATAATCAGCGCCTAAAATGTATTTATATTTTTTCCAGAGTTATACCATATTTGACATTTAAATTATAAAATCATAATAATTTTTTTTTAAAAACTCAAACATGAAACAAAGACGTTAAGTCACAAAACTGCTAATGCTTTATGTCTTTTCATATTCCAAACTTAATCCAAACCTTCCAACGTTATTAGCATAAATCAATCAGCAGAGGGGCTTACTTAATGTAGTAAACTCATGAGTATGGAGTATAAGATAAGAATTATTGATAAAAGGTCAGAATAGCAGTTTGACCATCCTTCTCCATATAAGAACACTGACTCAAGATCACATGTTATTAGAAAAATTCCAGATTTGGGCCCCAGTTAGTACTTCTATTTGTAAAGTAATTGCCATTATTTTGCAGCCAGTCACCAAAACCTATGTTTGTACTATGTTTGGGCATGCAGTGTCCACCTCCACCAGCAGCACAGCAGGTGCCATGCTGCAAGCACTCCCAGAGGCCAGGTTCCATCACCCAAGGACCTCTGTCCACCTCAAATCACAAAAAATGCTTGCTGGGCTATCATGATTGGCTTTTCATGCATTGAAAGCTACCTCTTGCTGCCCATTGGCATTTCAGCCATGCCTCTGACAGATTGCCAATAGTTTTCATGAGAATACACAGTCATCCAGATCAATAAAGAGATTACTAATCCTCAAAAGAAAGGAAAAAAACCCCAACATATTACTTTTCACATTATCAGTTTTCTCTATTTTAATTTAACCAGCTCCTCACACACATTTCTAACTAGGAATGGAGGTAAGACAAAACCAAAAAAAAATTCCTTGTAATGGCTCCTGAGTCACAGTTGGATCTTAATTTTCAACACACTGCATTTATACAACCACCACACTGCGTTTATACAACCACAAAACAACACATCTAACAATAATATGAATTCTAATTAAACCAAATACCCTTTATGCTGTAATACATGAAGTGAGATTGTTTGGGATTAAAGCACCTTTACTTATAGAATATTAGAACTTAATTGTGTAGGTTTAAGTTTTAATTGAAAACTTCGCCTTGGCTTAAAGCTTGGCACAGGTAAACTTCAAATGAACTTTGTTAACATGAATGGCTGACCAAGGGAGTAAAACAGAGGTTTACCTTTCAGATAAGGCCTGAGACCCTGGAGGGCCCAAAGCTGGTACCAAATTGAAAGATAAGAAGAATTAATGGCCTGCCCATGTGAACATGGAGGAGTTAGAGAGATGAAAACAGCAAGGAGTTAGAAGAACCCTGACCCTTAATCTGGCCTGTTGGACCAAGAGGTGCGTGCAGGGTGTGTGTGGAACTGTGGGGACCAACTGCAGAGACTGCAGGGGCAGAAAGGCCCCGGGATTTCCTTGTTCGGGGCCCCTCTCAGGAGTGACCCACATCAAGCTGAAATAAAATTGACTCTGCCTTAAAATTTAGGGCCCGGAACCTTCTTTAACAAATTGCAGTAATCAAGAACAATAGTCCCTATTTGGCATACACAGACAATGCTAAATACACGGAGAATCATTTGTCAGCATATCTTATATTTAAAAAACCGAAAGAACTAAAGAATACTGTTAAAAATTATAAGAAATATTTAATTTTTCCCAAATGCAAAACTAATTCTGTCTAAAATCAGAAATATATACAAACCAATGAGTATCTATAATGATATATATTTTACTGCAAGTTGTGCCAAGAAAATTATAACGTAGACAGAATCAGAGGAATAATTCTCACATATTTTCCACATATAAACATTGATATGCAGATGTACAATGGACTTTTAAAATGTCTACTTAAGAAAACAAACAGAAGAAGATGAAGACAAATTCCTCCCTTTACTCTACTGTTCTGAATGCTGACAGAAATTTTGCTGTCAGTGTAGGTGTGTCAGGTCTCTGATCTACAGTTTTAAGGAAAATATCTCTGTTTTAAGGAAAATATCTCTCTCTTTTCCACTTCCGTAAGAAAATGATGAATCAATTTATCTTATTTTCATTGTATTTTGCATAGTTGGCCCAAATCAGAATTTTTTTCTTGCTGATGTTTACTTTTTATCAAATTGTATTTGTTTTTCATGGAAACAGCTGAAGGATAATTTTAAATCTGTTACCTAGGGACCCCAGATAAAATAGATTGAGTGGTAAAAAAAAATGATGGTTTGCATAAAATTAATCATCTTTAAATTAAAACTAAGCCATGTCCTATTTATTATCTATGAGGACAGTTCAGGGACACCATTAAAATAACTTTTATATCTAGGACTATGATCATTAAACTATCTGTTCTCTTATTTTTCATATCTAATAAATGCATAGAGTAGGTAGTAAAGAAGTTAGAAAAACACCCCTGCTTTTCTTTCATATATATATAAAAAAGTATGCACATCAATATCACCTGGTAGAACACTTCACATCTCTTAATCTCCAAATTCATCTTGGTTTAAATATGATTACTGTTGAAGGTAGCAGAAGACAAAAGAAAGAAAAAGACAAAGATAAGAAAAGTAAGACAAAGAAAAGACAAAACCCAAACAAAGGTTACTGAAGCAAAATTCATTTAAAAAGTCTGTCATAATTGACAGTGTTATTTGGGGCAATTTTGCCTTATTGTGAATATTTCCTACTCACCTCCATATGCAAATATGTACAACAAAACCCATTATGTAAATTAAAAAATACTTGATGCTGAATTTTAGTTCTTACTGAGAATATAGAATTTTTATCTCCATACGGTCATCAGCTTGATCTAAATTTACATATTGTTTTCATTTCAAATGGCTTTTTTTTCTTTTTCTTTTTCTTTTTCCTTTTCCTTTTCTTTTTCTTTTTCTTTTTCTTTTTCTTTTTCTTTTTCTTTTTCTTTTTCTTTTTCTTTTTCTTTTTCTTTTTCTTTTTCTTTTTCTTTTTCTTTTTCTTTTTCTTTTTCTTTTTCTTTTTCTTTTTCTTTTTCTTTTTCTTTTTCTTTTCTTTTTCCCTCTCCTCTCCTCTCCTCTCCTCTCCTCTCCTCTCCTCTCCTCTCCTCTCCTCTCCTCTCCTCTCCTCTCCTCTCCTCTCCTCTCCTCTCCTCTCCTCTCCTCTCCTCTCCTCTCCTCTCCTCTCCTCTCCTCTCCTCTCCTCCTGTTCTCTTGCTATTTCATTGGAAAAAGAATTGTTTGCACTGGAAAAGTACACAGGATTGAAACTGGAAAAATACAAAGGATTGGTAATACTCTAATTTTCCTTAAAATCCAAGGTGTCTTAACACACAGGATATTTTGTTGCTACTAAGCTGTTAGATTTAGGTCAATGTGCTATTCCTTTTGAGATTATATAATAATTCTGACCTGGATTTTGATAATACAGGGATTTTCCAGAGCAGTTCCTGTAGCTGGCAAGCCGCAATGTGTTAACATGAACACGCCTCAAAGCTTTGCTTTTAGGTATTAGATGGAGAGCCTGGGGAAGTTACGAGGAAATTATTCACAACATACTTTCAAACATTATACTGTCATTCTCAACATACATAGCAGTTCAGCCTAGCTGCTTCCTGTAGGACTGGGAAGATGAAATGTCTCCAGCAATTACCTATTTGAGTCTCTTTCACTAGATACATATACAAATTAGAAGAAACTTAACATAGTAGTAAGGAGAAAATAAATATTGTATTATTTTAGATTAGATGCCTAACTGTTGTGTACTATAATACACAACAGCTATTCTTTTATTTCATAGAGACCCCAAACTGTGTGAAAGTTTCTTCTTAAATAGAACAAATGGTCTTGGGTTTTGACCAGCTCTTGTGAGCCAGGAGAGAATCTGCTTTCCTATATTATGGTGTGGAAGCTATAATACACAAAGAGTTATGAGCCAAAAAATGAGAATAAGAAGGAAAGGACAAAGTTATTAAGGTTATTTGCTAGATAAGGAAGACTGCATCTGTTTATGTGTCTATGTTTACCAAATGTGAGCTGAATATAAGAGTAAGATCTTGCTCTAATAATACGCTTTTACAGAACATTGAACACACAACTTAGGAAGAAGGAGAAAAGAAATGGTGTGATATCATGCACTAAGGAAGACAGGAAAAGAAAAACCCCCTTCACATATGTTCACTTTTCTCATTTCACCAGGAGTGGGAAAATGTCACTGAAAACTGATGTTTGATACAGAAAAATATCTGACCCAGCATTAGAAGGCAGGATTGTCAAACCCAGCATTAGAAGGCAGGATTCTCAAACCCAGTATTAGAAGGCAGGATTGCCAAACCCAGAACTTCACATATATTTGTGGTTCTTTTTGTTGGCTGCAAACCTAAGCGCTTATTAGTTCATTGACAAGACTCTTTATCTTCATGAATCCACGAATGGCAGCTGAAAGAAGAAAAACCATCAAATGCCATGAAACTCACAATGAATTTTCCCAGGCTAGCATTACTCTAGGAAGTTCAAAAAAAATAGCTGGAAGAATTTACATACTTCAAAGGCTGAAGACTTCCACTAGGAAGCCAGGCAAGGGCTAAATGCTGCATTTGTATATATTTCACATACATTTGGTGAAATTATAGAAAGGAACAGCTACTGTTCCTAAGTATTTATGAAACTGTACATAACCAATTTGTGTAATTTTGTTGTCTAAATCAATGTTAAAATTAGATCTGAAGAATCTGTTCCATTTTTAAAACTAAAGACTTTTTCCACTGTGAAGATGGCATCTGCCTAAAACTTCTTCATAGTTAAATTTTATTTATTCATATTTTACACTAACCACAGCATTTCAGCACTTATTTCCAGCTTGATAGATGCCAGTATCTCTGTTTTCAGACTGTTAGCAAAGACAAGTCTAACTGCAGGTATGGAAAATGACCTGATTTCATGTGCAGAAAGCAATCTCTATTTTAACAGTGTGAAATTGTCCTTCTTACACTAGATGCAAAGATTCTTAAAGTGAGTGCAGTGTCTGCTGGGGTATGCTAATGTCCTGTTGCAAAACCACGGTGACAGCAGGGAGAAAACTGCTTGTTCCAGAGCATTATTGCCAAATGGGCACCAAGCTGTTATATATGGGAGGCAGCTCATAACAGGACAGGACATAGGATATAAAATGGATTTCTAAAGGGTTAGACACTCAAAAATGTGTATTAAATGTACCCTCAACATATCTTTTTTTCACTTGGCACTACCTTTAAAATGCTGAGGGTGTACTCATGTGGAATCTCCTGGTGCAGATGCCCCAAATACTTGGGCAGTGTAAAGGAGTAATATATATGTTAACTTAGTGTGACATTCCTTTGCAGAGAAGAATGACAGTTGCCTGGGGACACAATTTTACTCTAAGTGGTATCCATATGCAGTGCATGACTTTGGAGTAAAAAGAGTAGCAGTGAAACATAAATTGGGTATTTTATCAAAGAAATACTTTTTAAAATAATTCAGAATGTAAAGGGTTTTGATAGCAGTGTTTGGAGGTTGTATCAAATTTTTTTTGGAGGTATGGCAAAGGCTATTTATTATAAATTTGTTTTTCATGTTCTAGGACTCTGTTGCAAAATAGGAATGAAATATCAAACAGGGTATACCACAGACATAGAGAACAGCAATTCTTTTATTTATTTTCAATATACTCTTGCTCTAGTTATATCCTTCTGAATATAATACAGTCAGTCTTACACTTTAAAGAGTTCTAAAAAATCATTCCCTCTATAACTGCTGCATTTGAAAAGCCATTTCACCATTTCCTTTGCAGAACAAACACCTCAGCTGTGTATTAAGGACTCTAATGTGGTTACACAGCTTTTTTTTTTTTTTTTCAGGAGATCAGGTCAGAAAAATTGTCCTTTAATCACAGTTTTAAAATCTTAACTGCAGTAGATTATGTCTTCATTTGCTGTATGGCACTCAATTTTAACCCATATTGCAGAATATTGCAGGCATGGTATTATATTCAAAACACTAATAACTTCCATAGACATCATTAGCAGTCAAACATGCTTAGAAAGGTTCTCTTTTTTTTTCATTCAATTCCATGGTTTTATTCTGTGACTAATAAAGTTATGCAAAATCACAGTACATCAAAAGACGCAATTACCTTAAATGAAGTACTCTACCGTGATACAGAAAAAAAAAAAACAGACAATGTTTTGCATCAAAGCCACTTAGAAATAAATGTGACATTTTAGGAAAGGAATTTGTAAACTAAGAGCTTGGAAGTCACAGAGGAAAATAGCCTTCCCAAATAAAAATCTTTGAAATCTCATATTTTTGGCATCCTAAGAACCTACTATAGCGATAAAAGACATTCTCATCATATACTTTCCATTTTATATATATATTTATAGACTGGATTATGTGTTGTTGTACTTTCTAAATTTACTGCTTTTGCTTTTTCTTCTGCAGAAAAGATGAGGTATTCACAGGTATAATTTTAGTCTCTCACCTCATTTTTGACAAAATAAAGAGGGCAAGTAGGGGTCTCCCTGGAGATCTTTAATCTTGACAGAAGGGAAAATTTGAGCTGATGATATGGCACCTTTTCTTCTCTTGATTGAGTAGATAATACTCAATTTCTCATTTCAGTATGTGATGTAAAATAGTTGTGGAGATACTGTGAATGGAAATACATGAAATCTTTTGCGGCCGGGTGCTGCTGACAACCATGACTTTAAGAAAAAAGCCTAAAAGAATATGGTTTAATGGGGATTAACATCTCTAACATTTGGAAAATTACAGATACATCCAGACACTTGAAGTTTATCATAACTGTCTTCCATTACTTTGCCTAAGTGCTATTCTAAACACTCCTGTACTCTATCTCTCCACAGCCTGATGACTAAAGATTTTGCCCTAGGCTTATAGGACCCATAGGTATATACACACCACATTATTCTTCACTTAATTTTTCTCTTCTTCTTTCCCAGGGAAGCTCTTCACTCTCTTCATCCTTTTAACCAACTCTGCAACTGGTCCTAAGAGAACAGTTTTTAATGGACCCAATTTTTTTTTTCTTAAGGTAACAAGTAATTAAAATACCTTATGAAGTGAAGATAATGTTAGTTTTTCTTGAGTGCATTTCTTTGCATTTATGGATCCTGAATGAAATTTGCAGTCATTCAGCATAAACCAAATTTTCTTTAGCTCTTCCTGGGGGTCTTAAATACAGTTATTTGGATAATTTTGTACTATGTCCAAAGAACTGGTGCAGAAGGTGTCTAGTTGTGTTTCCATAATCTCAAGTTTCTCTACACAGGCAAAAGCCTCGACCCCGCAAGACACTGAATTTGATTGAGAAATCACATTATATTATAAGGGCATGAAAGACCTGAAAATGATATCTCTGAGGAATTTGTAAATCTATGTCTATTCTGTTCTTACTTAACTGAAATTATGGTGGTTTTGTCTCTTAATTCACATTTTCATTTCAAAGGCATATCTTGTGTCTTTTGTATCATACAACTTATTCTTAAATTTTAAATTTTCTTTAAAGCATTATTCATAGTAAATTCCAATTAGATACATAAAAATTTACAACCATTTGTTAAAAAATGTGTTTTGTATTTGTGAGTTGTTTGCTTTAGCTTCCAATTGTCTGGATAAAAAGAATTTATAGATGAAGGATTTTCATAAATCTCAAGGAACTTCTATGGAAGTCACTGAAAAATCACTCTTTGTTTCACTTTTACTGCCAAGCTTTGTCATGTCTTTATTATTCTTCAGCAAGTCATGGTATATTTTCCCTTTCTGCAACAAGGAAAAACATTACTCACAAAAAATCAGAGACACAAGTCAAATAAATCAACAGTCTGGCTGATGTTTCAGGTAAATCACTTCACATGAAGATACTGTTCCAGTTTCTATTAATGTCTTAATAATTTTTCTCCCTAATGTTGCTAGCCGCTTTTCTGTAGAATAAGAATTTTAGTCATAATATGTTCAAGTGTTTTCATACCCAGCTACTTTTCTTCTCCAATTTAGGTGCATTATCGATGCGGTTTTGTCAGAAGCTGGAAGATGCATGAATGCTTCTATGCAGCTCTCAGTTCCCATGATTAAGTGGGGGATTGGAGCAGATGATGTCCAGAGACTCCTTCCAACCTCAAACACTCTGAGATTCTGTAACCTGTGTGCATGTTTTAAGGGAAAAAAATAGATATAAACCACTTAAGTTTTATTTAATATCTTCTACACAGACTTGAGACAGATTAACTAATTTACATGAAGCAACTTACAGAACTTTCAAAGCATCCTTTGGAATAATGCCAATAAGTGAAATCCAAGAGCCTTGTCCTAGACAAAATGAAAAACAAACCCATTTTTAATTTTTTTCACTACTTTTTCAGTAATTAGGGAGAATTTTGTGGGAAGCTCTAACAATTTATCTGAGAAATGATCATGGCCTCTCTGCAGTGCCTGCATGTTAATGCAGGCAGAATGAGGAACAGCAGAGTCAATTGGAGATCTGTGTCCCACAGCAGGGCTACAGTCTTGATTGGATCACAGGAACTCTGTGGGAAGAGTCACACGGCTGGAGTGCTGTGATGGATTCACACAGGCCCTCTGCAAAGGACAGGCTGGCACTGAGAGAAGGGACTCCCTTCAATGGGAAAGAGCAGCAGGAACACACAGAGCTCTGCCTAGGACAGGTGGTCAGCTGTCTGGGAGTTTAGGGGTCAAAATTAGAGGGCAAACTAGTGTGGGCAACATTGTGGTGAATGTCTGCTACAAACCATCTTATCAGCCGGAAGTAGATAAGGCTTCTTTCAGGCAGCTGAAGAAGGCTCACACTTGGAGGCCCTGGTCCTTATGGGGGGCTGGCAACACCCAGATGATCTGCTGCAGGAACAACACAGCAAAACACAAGCTGTCATAGAGATATCTGAAGTTAATGGATTTCCTAAGACAGGTGACTGAGAAGTGGATGATGAGGTAAGGTGATCTGTTTGATAGTGGAACCCTGGAAAAAGTTAAAGATAGAATCTAAAATGTTAGGCTTTGTGCTTTCCCAGATCAACTGCACCTGCGTAAGCAGTATGATAAATTATATAATTGTTAGATGTGATGATTGTTTAGTAATTAAATGTAATTATTATATAACCATAAGAAGAATAGTGAGAAACTATGTTGGAAATTCAGAGAGGGGCTAAATTTATGTATACAATAGAACAATATAAGTTTAATAATTAACATGAAAGTTATGTAACGATAGAGTATAAAACATGATCATTTCAGATGTATGGTTGGAGTCAGATTTGAGTTGAATATACCCCGATTCCCAGAGCTCTCAATAAAAAGCACCGCATATAGTCCCCGTGATTATGTGTTTTTGAACGCTAATATGTTGGATCTGGTTCTTACAAACAAGGACAATGGGGACATAAGGACGGAGCAGCCAAGAGAACCTGGAGTTCAGGACATCTAAAAGGAGGAAACATTGCAAATATCAGTGTCATAGTTTGATGCTGGCACAACACCAGACCCCCCATGAAAATATATGCTCCCTGGTGTCTGCTGTGAGATGTGACCAGGAATAGAGCAAAGCAGGCTCCCACTTAGAAATAAAGTAAAAAAACTTTATTAACTGGACTACAACTCTAGGTAAAAAGAAAACACACAGGGAAAATGAAAAACCTTCCAAAAACATTTCCTCCTTCCCCCACCAAATTTCAACACATCCATCCCCTAAATCACCAACTCTCAGTCCATCACCACCCTTCAGACAATCAATTCTCAGTTCATCAAGAGGAGAGGAGTCCTTCTTGTGCCATAGGCTTCCCCAGGAAACACCGTTGAAACCTCGTGTGTTTCCTGTCACTGGAGGCACCGCCCGGAGAACATCTGCCATTGCGACATCTTCCTTCCATGCCCAGTGCTCTCACCACTGTGCATGGACCAGAGCTGCTACTAGGGTTGTCCTTTTAAGGTTGCTTTGTCCAGTTCCAAAAAACAGAGCACAGTCTCTCACCTTTGGGACACCCAAATTTCCCCAGATTTCACCCCCTGGGGCTGAGGGGTCTCAAAAACAGAGATCTTCTCCTCCACTGAAGATCGAGGGCACCAACCACCCTCCTCACCCAGGCGTCTCTGTTCACACACTCCTTCACATAACATCACAGCACTCTCTTGGCTCCGAGCCATTGCCTCCCCCTGGAAGCAGTCTCTGTGTCACAGGAAAACTGGTTCTGTCCATGGCCATACAAGAAAAGTCCAGCCAAAGGCCACTCCATCACCTCCGCCCATCTAGGATTCTTCTCCACTTCTCTCGTGGCCCATTTCCTCTTATCTCATCTCTATCTCTCTTCTCATTCAGCTCCAGGAGGATCAGCATTTGTAAGGTTTCCATCATCCAAGAAAAGGGTTAAAAATCTCAGGCTGTGCCTGTCCAGAACTCCCACACTGCCCTGCCCAGGCACCTTGTCGCTGCAGCCCCACCTTCTCCTCCTTGGCTGGCTGTGCTATCAGATTTCAAGGTGGCACAGGCACAGACACAGGCTGGCTCTCTCTTTCTCTCCTGGGGAATGGGTGGCTGCCCGATGCCTCTCCGTGCTCCTCCACCCTTCCATCCTCAAGGGCCTCTTCACGTCCCATCTCTGTCCAAGCTCCGGCCTACCTCACCCGGCCGCATGGCTGCCCCTCCCCTGCCCAGCATCAGCTGGACAGGGAAAGATCCAAACTCTTTCCCTCGCCCAAACTCAACAGAACTTCCCACGGGAGTGCTCTGCTTTTTAACCCCTCCATTCTCGGAGGCGTATCCAACGACCCCAGTGGCCAAACCAGGTGCCAATATTAAAATCTGAACACCTATTGGTGACCACATCCCAGAAAACTTACTTCCTCTCAAACCACAACAATCAGGATCACTACAAAAGAACAATCTTGGACCTGTTCAGGGACTGACTTGGAAGAATCCCATGGGAGCTGATCAAAGAAAACAGAGGAGTCAGAAGAACTAGTTGACTTTCAAGGACATTATCCAGGCTCAAGAAATCAAGCAAGAGTGACAGAATGAATGAATTTCTGACTTGAATCAAACGAAACAAGGAAGCATACTGGAGCTAGAAGCAGGGACAGATGACCCAGAAGATTTATCTAGACACTGTCTAAGAGTGTAGGGATAGTGCCAGAAAAACTAGAATCAAAGCCACTTGCACTGATCCTACTTAGAGCAGAGAGTTGGACTAAATGACCTCCAAAGATTCCTTCCAACTTCAACCACAATGTTACTTCAATGATGGCTGTTTTCAAGCAGTCACTTTTAAACCATCATTTTCACTTCATTTGAGTATTTTGAATAAGAACAATGTCAAGAGCTATTCCTCAAGTACAGCACATAATGCAAGAAATTTTAATAAAGAGAAAGACAATACACATAGCAGCCCCTTGACAGAAGAAGTAAACACATATGTCAGAATGCATTATAGTCTTATAACAAAGATTGAACAACAGAACATAACTTTATGCAATATTAAACATAAACTAAAAAGAAACAGGTCATTAGAGACAGTTTTCTATATTTTAAGTAAATCACAATGCTTGTCTTCAGTCCTGGGGGTCTGATGCTGTTCCAGTTTTTGCTTGTTATAGGTGTAAACACCACTGTGACATCATGATTAAGACCATAATTACATTGGTCCAGTTAATCTTTTACACTATGTATGATTCTGTGACAGTAGCAGTTATTGTTCTTTGTTACACTGTAAAATGCATTGACATAAGGCCAATAGCCTGCTGAAGAGTAGCTCTTCTAAAAATAAATGAAAAATGCGCATTTATTGTTCTTTTGGGCAGATCATTATATTGCACTAAAGAGATCACAGCAACCAAGGCTTAAGTTATAATTTCATTCTAGCTGTGCCTTTTCATTTATTTTCTCATGTCTAAATGCCTTCATGAATACTTGTCTTTGGGACCAACATTTCCTATACTCCATGTCTGTTTAAAACATGAATGTTCTTCTACAGTATAAGCAAACATAGTTGCTTTCTAAGTATGTGACAGACAGTGAAAATATTTCTCTCCTCGTATATTCCAAACAGAAGCGCCATGCTCAGACAAACCCACAACTCAGAATCCATATAACTCCATGAAAATGAAAGTTACTTATTTCACAGAGACAACTTATTAAGGATGTAGTACTTTCAGCACAATAATTGTTTAAATTACCTGCTTCATCATTGACAAAATTTTTCTTCTGTGATTCAAGCCATTTTCAGGTCCAATGTTCAGTGTTTGGGGAAGCAGGATGTGATCAGCCTCAGAGCAAAGCAAACCTAGCAAAATGCATCTGAAAATCCATAGTTTTATTGGAAGTGGAAAGACATAAGTCTACCAAGGCCTGGGAGTCTCTAGCTTTTATAAATTCTTCCAGTAGATCTATGAAATCAACAAGCCATCAGCAAACAGGAGGATTATTAAAAAAAGCTCCACAAATTAATTTCAAAACAGGCCATAGCATAATAATTTCCTCACACATTGTTTTTATCCCTCTCCTCTTAATTTTAAAACCCTCAGAAATGTAGAGCCAAAGAGGAAGGATTCAAATATTACTAGTCTGCAGCTATGTAAATCAGTAGCTTCCACTTCAGTTTTCAGGAAATTTGTTTTGGACAAGTAGAGTGATGAGGTAGGTAAAACAAATTCATTACTATGAGGTCAGGTATTGGCTTCCAAAGCATTGTAGGGAAAGAAAAACCTCCAAAGCGCCAGTGCAAAATAATGGAATAATATCTAGGCAAGGAACAGTCAGACCAGTAACTTGTAGCACTCTTCTATAGCCTCAGAATTAAGCTGCGTGAGCTACAGAGGGGGTACATTTGTAGATATCATTTTCTGAGGAGGCGTAATCCAAAAGTTTGAAATTGTTTTAAGCACTAAATGGAAAGAAAGAGGTGGGTATTTTCTTCCTCTCTTGAGCTAGATGTGTTCAGCCAAGACTTTCATATGGAGTAGGACTCTTCCCTTATATAGTGTCTGGTGAATGTACAAGACTGTTCTGAAGAAATGTCAAAATGGGATTTATGATTTTTAATGCTTCAACTTCCTTTCTTGGTCTTCCTTGCTGATTTTTAGTTTACTGTTATTAGTTCAGTTCATACCTCCCAGGTACACGAGATGTTCTCAGATATGCTTTCTGACACACATATGGGAAACCTGTGTAATTATCTGTCATGCAGAATTAGCAACCACAATCTGAAAGGTTAGGTTTGTTTCTTAAGAGTTTGTTTATAGCAAAATACCAATGTGACATCAAGAGAAGGAAATTACTGGCTACAAAGAAAAACAGGGCCAAACAATTGATTATCCAACTCACTGGGTTTTAGGGGACTCTGTAGAATTTCTGAAAAGATTTTGTTAGTGAAGAAAAAGAAATTAAATGCCTTTTTTTTAACATTTTGGAAGTGATTTTGATTAAAAGCACACCACGTAATGCTTGGCTGTTTGCACTAACAGTTTTTCAGCCAGCCTCTCTTGTTTGATGAAGGACTGCAAAATCTGGCTGAGAGCAATTCAAAGGAATAATTATATAACTTCATCAGTTAAATCTCACCACTGCTATTCCCAGCAAATTTGACAAGGACAGAAAGCAAGGGGTGTTGCACCGAATTTCCAGTGAAAGCCTATGTTTACTTTTGGAGCAGATGTTTTCAGCACATTTGGTTTAACTCATTGTCCCAGACCCAAAACAGAGGCAGACAACAATAAGTGGACTAAAAGCTAACAAAAACAAATACCAAGATGATCTAAGACATTTTTCAAAGCAAACATAAGTACTCAATCGTTATGTAGGGTTCAGTTTTGTATTTTAAGCCTTCTGCCATATATGAGGTTGCAAAACCAAAACTCATTCAGATTCTAATTTACATATTTCAGTATATTTTAAGGCGATAATCCAAGCAGAGTCATGCTGAAATCAAATATGCCAGTGTGCAAACCTTAAGATGATTTTCATAGCTACAGCTGAGTCACTAACGCAGTTCAGCCACTCAGTGAAGTTAAATATAATAAAATAGAGGTACATGTAATTGTATTTATCACTCTTTTGCTTGTCGCTGCATTTGAACATGCTCAGGGTTGATTTAATAAAATCTCCTTTGGCAGAATTTCTCTGGTCTCTTTCCTTTACTTTCCTGTAAAATAGATCTTTGTAAGCATGAAAAACCCAGATTACAACTAGTATTAAATGAAGTATAGACACAAAATGGTTGTTTGGGGATTTTCAAGTCTCTGCACTATTTGTTTGCTTTATTCTACAGAGGTCTCAGAGGATAAGAAACTGATCATTATGACCTGAGCTGAGTTTCTGTATGCCTTCTCATATATTTAAAACACTAACCTCCTAGTTTGTTTTTTTACTGCCTTGGTAGAAGTTGGTAATGAAAACAAATATGTACCATTTAAGGCTGTCTTTCCCGTAAGTAGACATTACAATGGCATTAAAAGTGCTCCTCTTCTATATACTCCTGTCTGACACATCTGTTACCAGTACTACCTGTGCTCCCTTCCTCTGCCCAATTATCTCTTAAGCAGCAAGGTAAATCTTGCCATATTAACTGGTTGTTGATGCAGAGCCCAGGAAAAAGAGGTACTCTTTTTCACCATTAGAATCTTCACCACTGTGGAGATTTAGTGCAACTACAGCCAGCCTGCCATCACAGGAATGGCGATGCTGCATTGCTCCAATCCATCCTCTCTTTCTCAGCCAACAGCCATTCAGAAGCAAACTCAGATACAAATTAAAGTCCCCAGAATGACCAGTTCCAGAGATGCCCCCTGTCACTTGTGCTGTTCTGGCAGTGCTCTGTTGATTTGAAAAATGGGGCAGACAAAGGACTAGCAATGAAATATTGGTCTACTATGACATGTTTACTGCAGAGAGGAAAGCTTCCTTTAGAATTTGGGTTTGTTTTGAACTGCAGTGGACACCAAATATCAGACCTGTATGCAGTGAGGTGGTCTGAAGGTGAACTCCTTCCCAGCAGGTAACCTACGTTGTAAGAGACAGAGAAGGAAAGTAATGAGGCCCTAAGAGCATTTCATGTCATGATGAGCATGTCTCGGAAAGCAGACACAGCTGTAACAGAGTGGTGTAAATACAAAAAAACCCCAAACCTCCCAGCAAAAACTAAGTAAATAATCAAAAATTAATTCCCTCCCACCCCCCCCCCCTTTTTTTAGCTGCATTCTCCTAGACTTCAGGTTGTTCTGTGGCAATTTCCAAATAAACTCAAAACACAAGGACTAAAAAAGTGGTTTGTTTATTCCTATGCTGTATAGCAGGGAGGTGGATGCTTCAGTTCCTCGATGGAGAAGCATTTGTTAAACCCAAGAAAAAGTAATTCAGTGATATATCCAAAAAATCACATGAGTCTGTCAACTGCAACATGGCCTGATGGGGAGTATATCCTGGACTTCATCAGTCAGCTTTATAAGGGCAAGGCAGAACATCAAAACTTTCACTACATGGAAGTTAAGGGACAACAGCACCATATCCTCATCTCTGCACATCCTTGGTTATGAACAAGAAGTACAGAGCCTTTTCTTTCTCACCAGTTTTCAGTAGGAAGGCTAAAATACATTTGTTGCTCCATTTTACTCTGCTGGATGCCCCAAAAGTCTAAACCTCCCTGCTGCAAAGCTCACGACTTTATATGGCCAGCTGTGAATACAAAATCTACCATGCTCCTTCTTGCTAATGCTGCTCAGCACTGCAGTAGTTCTTTGCATTTCAAGGAGAAAAGAAGACCTTACCTCATTAACATTGGGCTAATTACTCCAAACAACCTTAACAGTCTTCACAAAGAAAGAAAGCTCTTGCCATTTACAAAATAGATAGATTGAACTGATACTAAAGTGAATCAATCAACACATAAAAAGCATGCAGAAGTAAAAGGCACACATCTAACAGATTTAAAAGCCCCTTTAAACAAGAAGGACCTCAATTATGTTCAACTTACTGGAATATCAATTGTTACTAAAACCACATTGTTTGTGATAGATTCACATTATTTCCCCAATATGGGGAGAAGTAGCTATTTGAAAAGCAATTAACTAATACAATTTTTTAAAATATGTAATTCAAAGGAATTAAGGCCCTATCTTCTTTTATATCAGGTGGGGAAAACAGGATGAGTACTTTTATTGCCTATTCAAACTGAACCGCAGATGTGTCAAAAATTTCTGAGAACAATGGTACATTGCAGCAGAGCTGAAACATTTACAAAAAAAATTTACAAAAATGAAAATTTTAAAAGGAAATAATATAATTTCATATATCAGAAAAGTGGTACTAATTATTCTTAACCCTACAGTCCAGCAACATCGTTAAAGTAGTCAACTTAACATAGATTGACCTAACGTGCTCTCTTACTCAGCTGGTACTGAGTGCCTAAAGCAGCTGGTGCAAGAGGTCAAGTGCTGAGGCTTTCGCTGGAAGTTATCTCAGCCTAACAGCACTGGGTTTGCCCATGGGAAAATAAGGGAAACACAGCACAGAACCTTCTAAGAATCAGGATGCCCACCCATCCAAGTACTGGAGTTGTAGTCCTGGAGTAATCAGTTTTCTTTTCAGAATAGATGAACCGGTTGCAGTGTGTTTGTGAAGTTTATTGTATTGCTCCCCCATGTTCTGTAATGCTCCCCCCATTTTATGTAAACGGTTCTGCCCTCCCCAGTTTTCCCACCATAGCCCTGCCACTCATTTTGTTACTATAGTTACTCCCGCCCTTGATGTTGTCAATCCCTTAAGTTATATAATTCCTCCTCCCTCTCATCTCCTTATATGTATGCTTGTTCTCCTCCCTGGGCCCAGTCAATCACCCACCACTCCTCTCAAGTTACCAGAATCTTCTTTGCGGGGGTTATGATTGGCTGTGGTCCCGGGGCCCCTCCCTTACAAAGTAGCTATTGGTTTTTCCATAATGTCTATTATGTTAAGTTAACTCCCCTACCTTTCACTATTGGTTCTTTGTAATCCCCTCGCCTATACGCCTCCCCGCTTTAAAACCTTGCTTCTCCCTCCTTGGTGTAGTGTGTTTTGTTGGTATGTTCTGTTTCTCCCCTATGTTGTTATGATGGTTCTGCCCTCCCAGTTTTCCCCGCCTCAGTTTCTGTCTATTATGTGGTTGCTATGGTTTTCCCTATGTTATATAATTTCCCCCTCCCTCCATTTCCAAATATGTATAGTTTTCTCTCCTCCCTGGGCCCAGTCAATCACTCCCCACCCTTCCCAGTTTTCCACAATGTTCCCCTCAGTAGGGGACGTGATTGGCTGTGGTCCTGGGGCCCCTTCAAGTGGTTCTCCCTTTCAAGTCTGTCATGTTCAGTTCATCCCCCAACCTCTCCTGATTGGTTTTCTGTAAACCCCTCCCTTGGTTCCCACCTCCCTTTATAACCTCATGCTCTGCCCCTTTTGTTTGTCACTCCCTGCTGGTCGCCCCCGCGCATTAAACCTGTTTGGACCCCAGGAAGTGTCCGACTCTCATTCTCTTCGTCCTGATTCGCAGCTCTCCCCTGAGACCTCGTCCCTTAGGCACAGCCCAAGGCCTCCGCCACCGAAGGGTGCCTGAAGCTGTCAGCCCTGGGGCCCTGCCACCGGGACTGACACCCCCTGCTGCAGTGGGGCTGTTGGCCACCCTCATCGCTAGCCGGGTCACAAGGTCTCAGGCCGTGGTCCACGCTGCAGTTTGGCACCCAACATGGGGCCCCTGCTGTGCTCGGACCCCACGGACGAGGTCATCGGACCTTTGGCCGTCAATCTACAGCCGGTTGTAGCAGGCTCCATTCTAGGAGTGGCCCTCCTGGGGGATTCGGAGCTACAACTCCTTCCACCCAGGGAGAGCTCCGAGGACGAAGATCTGCCTGCGCTGGATTTTCGTTGCACCGTCGCCAGATTGGTAAGCCCCTGCCTTGGGGGTTTTCCTTCCCTCCCGCCTTCTTAACCTCCCCTAAGAGTTAGACCCTGCTTTGGGGACTGCTCCTGACCTCTTTCCCTTAGGATTGTGACCTTGGGCAGCACTATCTTTGCTATTTCTCGCCGAGGGCAATCCCTACCCCTTCCTTTCTTGTTTTAATTCTCTCCGTGGGAACTTTAGTCATGCCCTGTCCTGGGGACCACTAACCTTGCAAACATGCCTTGCTAGGGAACAATTCCTACCCCCAAAAAACCTTCTCCGCTGTTCTGTCCCTGGGGGTTCATGCCTGCGTTGGGACCGACTCTCACACAGACAGTGGCGCGGGAGCTGGTGGCGCGTGTGTCAGTGTTTTAGTTTTTCTTTATTCCGGTTTGGCAGCTGATAACATCTGAGTGGTACTCGTTTCTTTTCTTTTTCTCCCATTTTCTTTCTCTGTTTACGCGATGGGTGCACGGTTGAGTACCTCTCAAAAGAGAGTCTATTATCAAGTTAAAAGTTTGTTGATTGGGGGAGGGTTTGATCCCCTTAAAGTTGATTTGAAAATGTTGACCAAATGGATTTTCACAGTTCCCTAACACCATCCCAGAGCAAGTTAAGGACCCACAGTATTGGAAAGCTATTTTGGCCAAATTAGATCAAGAGGTCAGCTCTGGGGAGGCAAAACTTTACCCAGCCACTTATTGGGCTGGAAAAGTTTTGCAGTTGTTGACACCACAAGGGGAACTGCGAAAAAATCCATCGGCGTTTGAACCCCAGTTCTCCCAGTTTGGTTGTCCCTACCCTGTCTTCCTCACCCCATGTCCCTCGGTCAGAGCCCTTGAGGGGGGTCCTCAAGGCCAGCTCGTCGCAGAGGCTCCATCCTCGCTCTGCCTCCCCTCGACCAGCTGGACCTTGCCCTCCTAAAGGAGGACTCCAAGGAGATCCTGGCCAGAGTCCTCGGAGCACGCTTTCCTGCCCCTCTTCCCTGCCTCCCAAATCCCCAGTTGCTATCCCAAAAACAGTTCGGTTTAATGTCTCTCCACAAGATGGCTCCTATGGAGCCAAAGATGGAGGCGACCACGTGGCTCTTCCCGCCTTTTCTCCTTCTCCTTCCCAGAACCCGTTTCATCCCCAGTCCAACCCCTTCGTGCCCTATGACCCACCCCCTTTTTCCTTGCCTCCGCCCTCTGTTCCTCCTTGTGCTCCGCCCTCTGCTGAGTCCTCCTTTGTCCCTCGTCCTCATTCCGCCCCACCTCCGGACTCCACCTCGGAGGCGGAGAAAGTCCAGTCGCCACCCCCTATTCCGCCGCGCCCAGCGGCCTGCCCCTCCCAGATGCCAGGCCCCACCTCTGCCTCCCTCCTTTCCGGTTCCCACGCCTTCCCTTCCAGTTCCCACGCTTCGTGTTCTGGGGATGGGGAGGGTGTGGATGACCGTAAGCCAGGGCAAGCCCCAGTTTTTGAAGCCGCCCCGGTTACCTACCGTCTGAGCGGGGAAGGGAGTTCCCAGGCCCAGTGGGTGCCCATTGCACAGGACCGGATCAAGGAACTGTGCAAGGCCCAGAGAGAGTACTCCCGGGAGTCGGAGTATTTCCGGGGGCTCCTCTGCTCGGCCCTTGCACTGGGAGATCTGGTCCCGGCTGACCCGAGGACTCTCTTTTCTAGCCTTTTAGGCCCTATGGAATTTAGGGCCTGGGCGGTAGAGTGGGGGAGGGAGGTCGCTGAAGTTCTCCCAGTTCTCTGGGAGAGGCAAGCGAAGTCAAATGACGCAGACGGCCAGGTGGTGTCCACCAACCACCTTGTGGGCACAAGGGCATGGGCTGGTGGGGCTGTTCAGGCGAGGGTGCTTTTCCCAGCCCAAATTGCTGAGTCATGTAAAGCCGCTGAAAGAGCCTTTTTTAAACTTCCATCAGTTATTTCTCAACAGGAGGAGGAAGAGGTCCGGCAGGGACCTCAAGAGCCATACTTGAATTTCATCAAAAGACTCTACTGTTATGTAGAGACCCAAGCTCCAGACGAGGGGGAAAGAGAGGCACTTCTGAGGCAGTTGGCCTATCAAAATGCCAGTGCTGCCTGCAGGAAGGCCATAAGAACTCTCCCCCGGAGGCCTCGGCCAACGGTGGAGAAAATGATGGAAGTAGTAGCTCAAGAAGTTCCTCTACAAGGTGTGCAAGACCCCAGGGCCAAGCCCAGGAGAAATTCTGTAGCTTTTGTATCACCTTTTAACAGCGAAGAGGACGACTACATTGCAGCAGCGGCTGGGCCCTTAACTCCAGGAGCAGCCAGGAGAAATCCAGTCACACATCCCTACCACCTCTGCGGAAAGACTGGGCACTGGATGCCTGACTGCCCTCTGCGGGAGGAATTTTTAAACCATTGAAGGAAGGAGTGTCCTGCATTAAAGCAGGAAAATAAGCAACAAAAAAACTAAGGAAAGAGCGCAGCCCCTCCCTGTGCAAAGACAAAAATGAGGCAGGCAACATAACATCTTGCGGGGAGGAAGGGACAGAGAAAAGCTCGCCACATGCCTCTACCGGACTTGACATACGTTACCCAGACTTGACGTACTGCACCTGCTGGTTACAGCCACCGCCTGCACTGACCACTGTTTCTTCTTTTTCACCTTTCAGGCTGCAGCTGACCAGATTGATCCACCTCACTGACAGCGACTTCCACCTGGTGTCTGCTGACATCTATCATCCCGGCAGCTGGAGGAGACTTGGATGTAGCAGGTGGATCATTGTTGGGGACACCAAATACACACCTGTGGATCTTTACATAGTCCCGGGGCTGGTGGCAACCGACCGGGACAGGTTTACATTAGGGCTGTACTGTGTCCAGCCCCCGCTTTCTCTCCCCAAGGGCCAAGCACCAGGCTATCCCGGTGCTGGAGGAGGTGCAGAGCTCCCAGTCATCCGAAGGGTCCTCGCCCCCAACGGTAGCCTGGGCTCAGGTCGTGGGGAGGGAAAAGCCTAGGTTAACTTGCCAGCTGTCCCTGGGTAAGGACAACAAGATCGTGCGGGGAAGGAGCGGATGTGACGATCATTCCCTCTAGGGATTGGCCGTCACATTGGGATTTGCAAAACACAGCCGGTCACGTTCAGGGTGTCGGGGGTTTAAAACTGGCGAAACAATCTAAGAGCATTGTGCAAATTACGGGGCTGGATGGGCAATTGGCTTCAGTACACCCATTCGTTTTAGATTACACCGAGCCCCTGTGGGGAAGGGACCTGTTAGCCCAATGGGGAGCCAGAATTGACCTTCCAAAGGCTCCCCAGCTTTTTCGGGCGGTGGCCACTGAGGAGCGCCCTACCTGGAAGCTGGATTGGCGATCTGATGAACCAGTACAGGTAGTACAGTGGCCACTCAATAAACAAAAATTGAAGGTGCTCAACGAGCTCGTGCAGGAGCAGCTGCTAAAAGGCAACCTGGTGGAGACCATGTCACCTTGGAACTCCCCAGTGTTTGTCATCAAAAAGCCTAATAAAGACAAGTGGCAGCTCCTGACCGATCTCCGCCAAATTAATGAATTAATAATTTACATGGGTCCTCTCCAACCAGGGATGCCATCCCCAACAATGCTCCCTCAAAATTGGAATCTGGCCATAACTGACATAAAAGATTGCTTTTCCCAAATTCCCTTACATCCCGATGATGCCCTGCGTTTTGCGTTCACGGTTCCCTCCATCAACCCAGAATGTGAATCCCCAGCCAAACGCTACCACTGCTGAGTCCTTCCATAGGGCATGAAAAATTCTCCTGTGATTTGCCGGTGGTATGTCGCTTCGCTGCTGTCTCCTATACGTACAGTCCTCGGGGATGTCGTTCTTTTACATCACTATATGGACGACATCCTAGTTTGTGCCCCAACAGATGATCTGCTTGCCCATGCGCTTGACCTGACAACCAGTGTGTTGGTTGCTGCAGGGTTCGAGCTCCAAGCGGAAAAAATTCAAAGGATGCCACCTTGGAAATACCTGGGCCTCGAAATTACGAAGCGGACCATTGTGCCGCAAAAATTGGCTATTAGGACTTCAGTCCAGACCCTTGTGGATGTCCATCAACTGTGTGGGTCTTTAAATTGGGTGAGACCCTGGCTGGGTATACCATCTGAAGACCTAGCCCCCCTTTTCAATTTATTGAAAGGGGGAGAGGAGCTGAGTTCTCCTAGGGAACTCACCAGAGGCTCAGGTAGCCCTCAAGAAGGTACAAAAGACCATTTCGGCTAGGCAGGCCCACCGCTACCATCCGGGCCTGCCATTCAAATTCATCATTTTGGGAAAACTGCCACATTTTCACGGCCTGATACATCAGTGGGACAAGAGTTTGAAGGACCAGGGCCTGGGTGACCCCCTCTTAATTATAGAGTGGGTGTTCCTCAGTTATCGTAGGTCCAAAAGAATGACAAGGCCACAAGAGCTGATGGCCGAACTTATCCAAAAAGCAAGATCTCGGATCAGGGAGCTGGCAGGTTGTGATTTTGCATGCATTCACCTTCCGATTCAATTGGTCTCGGGCCAACTCAAATTAAAGACCTTTAATGAACTGCTGGAAACTAACAAAATGCTACAATTTGCACTAGATAGCTACACTGGCCGTGTTGGAGTAGATCGGCCGGGCCATAAACTTTTCAATTTGGAGTTCAAATTATCTATCAAAGGGATTCAGAGTAGGAAGCATCTAGATGCTCTGACAGTGTTTACTGACGCGTCTGGAGCATCCCACAAGTCAGTGATGACTTGGATGGATCCTCAGACTCAGCAGTGGGAGACTGATGTCACGATTGTGGAGGCTTCTCCACAAGTAGCTGAGTTGGACGCAGTTGTCTGGGCATTTGAGAAGTTTCCTGGTCCCTTCAATTTGGGTACAGATTCTGCATATGTAGTTGGTGTAGTATCTAGAGCGGAATCAACAGTTCTCCAGGAGGTCTCAAACCAAAAATTATTTAACTTGCTCTCAAGGCCTGTTGAACTGGTCTCCCACCGAGAGCATCAATTCTTTGTGATGCATGGAAGATCACACACCGGCCTGCCAGGGTTCATTGCTGAGTGCAACCGTCGGGCTGATTCTTTGGCCGCGGCTGCTGTCTTGGTGGGCCCGCTCCCAGATGTGTTCGGCCAGGCTAAGATCAGCCATCAGCTTTTCCATCGAAATGCGCCAGGCCTGGTCAGGCAATTCCACCTTACACAGGACCAGGCCAAGGAGATCGTGGCCACATGTCCCCAATGCCAAGCCCCTCATATGCCAACCATCGTGGCAGGGGCCAATCCCCAGGACTTGGCGAGCTGTGAAGTGTGGCAGACGGACGTGACACACATCCCATCCTTTGGGAGGTTGTGTTATGTCCATGTCCACGCTGCACCTCCTCTCTTGGTCACTCCCTGGTTGTCGTCTTGGGATCCGCAATAAACCTGAGTTTAAACCCGGAGAGTGTCCAGCTCGTCATTACTCGTCTTAGCAGCAGCAAGCCTGTCCGCAGCCAGCACAGCTCGAGGCCATTAGACTCCGAGGGGTGCTGGCAGGATTGCAGCTGGGTGTTTGGCTGACCTCAGCTAGCCGGACATTCGACCTTAAAGGCTGGACACCTCGCCGCATGAACCCACCAAGTGGTGAAACAGGCTTCTCGGACAGGAATAGGTGGCTCACTCTAACACTTGCATTCCAACTTGCTAAATATTTTGCTTATACTTACTGTATAAATTTTTTTAATTTTTGCACATGCATTTCTCCTGCACCTTCTGCTTTTTTAAGTAGAAAAGGTGAAAGGATATGCTCTAAGAATTACTGAAAATACATGGAGAAATGTGGTGGAAAAGGTCACGTAACAATGGCAGGAAGACAGCATTTCAAAGTGTCATGGTTTGATGCTGGTGCAATGCCATGCCCCCATGAAAATACATTCTCCCGGTGTCTGCTGTGAGATGTGACCAGGAATAGAGCAAAGCAGGCTCCCACTTAGAAATAAAGGAGAGAAAACTTTATTAACCTACAACTATATGTAAAAAGAAACACACAGAAAGAATGAAAACCTTCCAAAAACATTTCCTCCTTCCCCCACCAAATTTCCAATACATCCATCCCTCAGATCACCAACTCTAAGTCCATCAACACCCTTTAGATAATCAATTCTCAGTTCATCAAGGAGTGAGGAGTCTCTCTTGTGCCATAGGCTTCCCCTGGAAACACAGTTGAGTCCTTGTGTATTTCCATGACAAACGTGGCACCTCCCGGAGATCATCGTGACATCTTCCTTCCATGCCCAGTGCTCTCACCACTGTGCATGGACCAGAGCTGCTTCTAGGGTTCCTTTAAAGGGTGCTTTGTCCAGTTCCAAAAAAAGCACAGTCTCTCACTTTCAGGACACCAGTCCCCCCCGACATTTCACCCCCTGGGGCTGAGGGGTCTCAAGAACACAGATATTCTCCTCCACTGAAGATCGAGGGCACCAACCACCCTCCTCACCCAGGCGTCTCTGTTCACTCACTCCTTCACATAACATCACAGCACTCTCTTGGCTCCGAGCCATTGCCTACCCCTGGAAGCAGTCTCTGTGTCACAGGAAAACTGGTTCTGTCCATGGCCATACAAGAAAAGTCCAGCCAAAGGCTACTCCATCACCTCCACCCACCTAGGATTCTTCTCCACTTCTCTCATGGCCCATTTCCTCTTATCTCATCTCTATCTCTCTTCTCATTCAGCTCCAGGAGGGTCAGCATTTGTAAGTTTCCATCATCCAAGAAAAGGGTTAAAAATCTCAGGCTGTGCCTGTCCAGAACTCCCACACTGCCCTGCCAGGCACCTTCTCATCTCACCCCCGCCCAGCTGGCAGCAGCTGAGCAGGGGAGGTCTGAAACTTTCTCTGACCGGAACCAAGAGAAAGTTTTCCTGGCAGGTCTCTGCTTTTAACCCCCTTTGTTCTCTGAGGCGTATCCATGTCCTCAGTGGCCACACCAGGTGCCAATATTCAAATCTGAGCACCTATTGGTTTGACCACAGCATCCCAAAAAACTCACTTCCTATCAAACCACGGCACAAAGTAAGGCAGAATTGCTGAATCAATTGTGTTGCCAGCTTCAATTCTTATGGTTCATAATTTCCAAGAGATTGATTTAGCAGCCCTTCCAGTATCTGGAAATATAATGACTCAATGTTATGTTTCTTATGTTTCCCTTAGGCCATTGCACAGCATGCAAAATACTCCCTGGGTACTCCTGGCTGACCATCAGATTGGGGTCCTGCACAAATGTGCCCTGATGTGTTTCTCTTGGAAGGATAGCCATGTAGCTTCAGGCACCAGAGCTGCCAGAGAGACTGAAAACTTGAATTATCAGTGACTTTCCTCTCTCTCTTTCCCCTCCTCGGTCGTCCATTCTTCAGGAGCTGCTCAGCTGACCTGACAAAGTATTTCCCTTAATTCACAGGGGAAGAGGATCTGTTTTATTTTCATATGAATCTGCCAGTCTCAATTCATCTGCTTAGTATAGTATAAGTAAATTGGTGCACTTGCTTCAAAGAAAGACATTAAGCTCCCTTAACTAACACATTTCCCCAGAAGGGGACAAAAGCAAAGTAGAGAAAAAGCCCTCTACCCTGTCCTTCTCTGGCAGAAGGCTTGGCTGGAGACAGGGAGGGATCATGTTAGGTTTGAGGCAGGGGCTAGATCTGCTTAGACACTTTTCTGATTCATTTGATCCTGAGCTGGGCCAAAGCACTCAAGTCTCCTATTCACATGGGCTACACCTAGACCTGAAGAAGATGCTTCCAGATCTACTGCCAGATAAAAGTTATCTCAACACATCAAAGGTTGAAGAGAGTCACTTCTCATAAACCAGATGTTATGACCTGTAAACATATTAAAGAAATTTTTTTTTAAGTTTTCTGCCTTCTTCACTGCTTCATTCAGGGCCAACATGCAATAAATCTTGTCCGTATTGATTCCAGACTTGTATGTCAGACATTAAAAACTTGTATTTCAGATGTGGAATTTGCATATATAATACATAATATTATATGTAATCTAATATATGTATAATTATAAATATAAATATAATAAGATATAAATAAATATAAATAATATATTTATTCTTACTTTCAAGTATTTGGGGACGGTATAGAAGGAAAATTTAGAAAATGGTGGGGAACACAGATTCAAGGAAAGATAGATTGCAATGGGATTATTTTAGGGAAAATCTTATACTAGAAAACCTTTATTTCATTTGATGTGTATACTATGAACCATGCAATCAGTAATTTTAAGGAAAATTACTCTGACAAAAATAGCCATCATGTCTTTAAAATATGAAGAATTTTGGATAAGCTGACATCTGCTGTAATTAAAAATAGAAAAGTGGGGTTAGCTGACAGGGATGGAAAAGAATGAGTATTTGGAATGAGCAAAGAGAAATGCTTTTTTTCTTTTTTTCTTTTTTTTTTTTTTTTAATCCAGACACTCTCAGTACGTACCTACTGTAAATGGTTATTCCTCATTTCAGGGGATTATGATATCACCACTCTTTCAGGACAATTTGCCAAATGTTCATACTAAAAAATCAGAAAGCCATGGAAATTTCTTTTTAGAATATCCAAAGACACTACAATAACATATGAAAAATAACATTTTGTCAATTGGTGCTGAGGACTGACCTGTTAACATGAATAAAAAGGGATAATTCTGACACACATGTTGTAACCCCATTTTTGTTCCACAGTCTCCATAAGTATTCTCTTCAGGTTTGGTTTTTCATACGGACGCAGGTTTTTTTGAAACACCACCAGACTTTCAGATGTTGATATTTAAGGATCTTTTTCTCCAAGTTCAAAGTGGTCCATCACATCAAACAGGAAATTAAGGAAAGGTGGCAAGAGGTCTACATGGATGAGTGAAGAGCTTGTGATTGAACTTGGACATAATAAAATTGTACAATAGGTGGAAGCACCAACTGGAGGAGCATAGAGCTGCTGTCATGTCTGGTAGAGATAGAGGGTAGGAAAGTCAAGGTCAACATGAAAGGAGCATCGGATGCAAAGGGAAAGAAAATGTTGTTCACAAGTACATAAACAGCAAAAGGAAGACTAGGGATAACATGGACCTGCTGCTGAATGGGGCAGGGGAGCTGGTGATGAAGAACACAAAATAGGCCAGCATATTCATCTTCTCTGACTTGGTCTTTATCAGTAAGAAAAACCTTCAGTAATTCCAGGCCCCTCAGACCACAGGCAAAGTCTGGAGCAAGGAAAATTTGTCCTTTGCAGAAGAAGACTAAATTGGAGAGAGCTTAAAAAACACTGGGCATATGTATGTCCATGGGGCCTGAGAAAGCTTTCTGATTTCGGTGCAAGGCCGTTCTTGATAGTATTTAAATAATCATGATGACTGATTTTAAGCAGGTGGATCGGGGTGAAGCTGCAATGGGAGATGCAGGTTAAACTCGGGGTGGGAGCCTGAGGCAAAAGACCAGGAACTGTTGACCCTTGGCACAGCAAAGGGCACAGGGACTGGACACAGGCACTGCAGGAGCCCATGAATCCCAGACTTTCATATTTTCAGACTATAAGGATATAAAATCTCAGGGTTTCTTTGTTCAGGATCCCTCCTCAGAGGGCAGATCTGAGGAGGTGCAGTAACTAAATAACTAAATAAATTGGTGCAGTAACTAAATAACTATTCTGTTATTTAGTTACTGCACCAATTTAATTGTTTTAAGAACTGGGACATCAGAGATTCTGCCGTGGGAAATGTGGGGTCAAGCCAGTAAGAAAACCCGATCTGTGCAAAGGGGCTTCAGCGCCAGCTCAGGTGGTGCAAGTATGGAAGTGGCTCCTGGTTGGTTGAACTGGGAGGTTTCCTTAACACTGGTATTGGTCATCAAGGCTGGAATGAAGCAAATGTCACACTCATCTTAAAAAATAGTAAATGTTATCTGCATTCAATAATATTAACTGTCATTATCACTTATACCAACCAAACAAAATAAATTTGAGATCTTAAATCATTAATAAAGGAAACTCCAGTTTATTTATTCTTCAATTATAAAAAAAAATTGAACTAAACTGTGATAAAAGATATATCAAATTAATTCAGGAATATAGTTTTCTCCATAAAATGACTATGAGTTTGGGTCTTTATTTCAACACCAAATATATGTGTATAGTCATAGTGCATAATGTCAAACTGCAAGAATCTTCATGGAAAATACAAATGTGCTTCTTCAAGATAGGCTGGCATCCTTTCTGTGAATTTGATTTATTGCCTTTATGAAATTGAAGTGCTAATCTGCTTGGGGTTGTTGCAATTTTCTGTTTGTTTGTTTGTTTAGTTTATATGGATAAATGCTTTAGCAGCGGTAGCTCTAATTGTAGCAATTACAAGGTCGTATTTTTCTTCTTTAAAGAAAATTCCATCTGAAAGTAAAGAAATATTTTAAAAATTAAATTAAGGTACTGAAGTCTTCCCATCATAGTATATTCCATTTACATTCTCACTGAATAAGAGAGATCAGGATGACATTCATTTTTGTGCTTAGAATGCAATTTTGAGAAAAAAATACCATGGCCACATGAAGGCACCATACAGACCACAAAGTATTTTTTCTTGCCTAGGAGGTCACCTGCTGTATACCAGAACCTTGGTTTTCCATTTCATACTTGTCTTTATCCTGATATGCTGCTTACCCAGAAGCAGGTGAGTAACAACAAAAGCTTAAAGTTTAGGCAACTAAATCACTTCCCAACACCTGTGCTACATTTTGCATCCTTTCTCTTCTTGTGCCTTTACTCTAGATTGGTAAAGTAACTGGGCAAAGAAATAAAAACTAATTTATATTTTAAAAAGGTGTCCTGAAATTTTTCTAGGAATATGTTACATGCCCAGCCTATCCAATTTTTGGAAGGTAAATTACATCATCAACTGCTTGATCCTCTGAGGAGGCAGGTAATGACAGAGGAAGTCCATAGATCCTTTTCTTGAACCATCCTCCACCTCTATGAAACAATCACTAGCAGTGACCTGTAAGGCCAGCCTGGATGGTGACACTCCACCTCCTCTGCCTCTGTGAAATGCCATGGGCAGACAGTGTATCACTTCCACAAGAACATCATTGTTCAGAGGCAGAGCATAGCAGCATGGGCATTAGCATGTTTCTTGCAAATCCAGTTCAAAATGTTCCCGACCAATTACAGGAGCATTTTCCACTGATTCTGGGCATGCAACTGAAAGTCATGCCAGCTGTATCAACTAAATTCAAGAGGAATATATTTTTAAAGAAAGGATAAAGACATTAGGTATCTGGGTGGCCTTTAGAGGAATTGACATGGTAGTCCTAATACCATTCAAAGGCTCAGGATCAGATGTTATTAATATTTTAACCAGCTTCATATTTAAGCCTCTTCCACTAGCCATACAGGCTATAACCTCTCTAGCAGTCTAAGTGCAATTTCTTCTTTTCAGCTAGCATGTAACATATTTAATAGTCTATCATGTATCATGAGGTAAACTAAAGTTATATATAGCATTATTTGTGAAATCCTGATTTGCAGCTCAGTATCGCTTTCTTGCACATCACATGTTAACACAAGACAGCTGTTGACTGCATGTCTTTTGAGAAGAATATTGCCAAAAGACAGAAGTATGTAACTACTTGAGTTTACTGCATCAGAATGTAGAGTTTCACTACATTTCTTTTTCCCTTTATGCTTCAGCAAGAGGGACACAACAAGTGAAATAAATTCTGAGTAGTTTTTTAAGTACTTGTGGCAGCACTTTGAGGAAGGAAAGAAAGAAATAGTGAAGAAATTAAGCCTCACTGTTACAAGTAGATAGAAATATTTTCTTTGCAATAAAACAGAAAGTCAGTGGCTGAAGGCCAAATCACTGTCTGGAGAAAAGGAGGAAGGAAAAACGCAGGGAAAACATGAAATAGGACATTGGTGTATAGTTGACAGAATGGTTGATCAGGGAAAAGAACTAATAAAATATGTATCTTTAAAAGAAAAAACATGAATGAAGATAAGAAAAGTTTGAATATGTATTTGCTGGATATCACCTTTGAGTGTTTTATGTTTTGCTTCCCCTATTATCATTGAGCTTTCACATGAGAATGCAAATTAATGGATATGGATTAGTGGATGTAAATTAAATCCAGTGATAAGCTAGAACCTAGAAAAACTTCTGCTGAAATTGAGTTTTGGCTGTGAAATGCATACAGGATCATGATGTGATTCAGTTAGCAGAATTTTTTCTTCACCATCTGTTCCATGCCTTGAATTAATATTAGAGTCTTCCCTGGAGAGGGCTTTGGAGTCTTACATGTTTCTGCTTCAAGGAAACAGCCAGTTGAGATTGTCCTGATAAACATCAGTGATGTCCAAAAACATTTGCTACAGAAAGAAGCAATAGAAGCCCCCAGGAATATGCCTCTTCTCCAAGGACAGTGCAGATCAGGTTGTGTAGATGCAGATCAGGCTTGTAAAGAGAAGTAAAAAAGGTTATTATTGCCTTCTGATACCACAACAAATATAAACAAAGGAGCAGGGGAGCAGGGAGGGATAGAAAAACACATTCATTTTAATGGCATTTTCTAGTAAAGAAGTTGTTACTATTATTGTTATAGAAAAAATTCAGCTATATGAGAAAATGTAATCTATTCTTTGCAACTTTTTATTTTAGGATCTTTCCAAATAGAATAATTTTCTTCAGGATAACTTGGCTCACAGTCTCCTTTTGGAGACATTCAAAATCCGCCTGGTCACAAATCCTGTTCACCCTCCTCTATGCAAACCTTCTTTATCAGAGGGTTTGGATTAGATGATCTCCACAGGTCCCTTCCAATCCCAATTATCCTGTGATTCTGTGAATCCAACTGAACTAAAATGTCTAGCAGCTGAGTTCAGTTTCCTTTTTATGTCATTATGGTAATTAAAGATTAAAGGTCAAGATACCTAATACATTTGTGCTATCGAAATATGCCTTGATTCCAGTCAGGTGTGGGTTCATTCTCGCAGTAATGGGGAGGAGGCACATATAGGACCCAGAGGTTATTATACACCACCTCACCTCATTGCTGAGGGCAAGAGCATAGAAGTCTCTTCTGGAGAGAGGAGAGTCCTGCTGGCTAACTGAATGTGATGGAGGGAGTATTTGGGTGATGCTGGCTCTCAGCAATCACATACTGGAGCAAGCTGATTCCCCTCTCTTGTGCTTTTATTATTAATATTGTTGCTGTCACTGTTCACTTTCTTATTTCATTGCTGTTTCCAACAGCAAATGTTAAAATAAAATAACAAATTGTTATTTCCTCAACCCATGATTTTGACTTTTGGTGCCTCTCCAGCCATCTTCAGGAGTAGAAGGGAGGAAGATGGGGAGGGAGGGGAGCAAGCAAGTGATACAGTTTTGAGAATCTCAATGGGAGCAGTAAACTAGGAAGTACCTTTTCTAAACCATGAGATATTAGTACAAGTTCAGAATTTGAATAATAATTCTGTGCCATACATTAACTTGTAAAAGATCAGCCATTCACCTCTGTGCATAACATCCCCTAGAGAGCTCCTCCTTGCTATGACCTTCCTGCTGTGCTCCAAGAGGTCTCAGTCATTAGTTAAGCCCTGGCCACTGCATCCTTAATGGAAATCATAGAAGCACAGCCTAGGGTACACATCAGCTATGAATTTCAGTGTAGTGAAACTCAGTGCCAGCTTCAGGAATACTGTAGAGGTCAACAACCATTACCCCCCGTGGCAGTAACTGTGGATTTTCCCTTCATTAGAGAAGAGATGTTATATTAGTGAGGGCCGCAAGGTGACATTTTTGTCGCTCATGGGAGTTTCAGTCTACCCTAAATGTTGTGAAGGTTCCTGGAACTCTGAAGAATGATATGAAGATAGACAACTATGGCACTGTTTCTGTATTTCTTCTTAAGGTTTTTCATCATATCATGGCATTTCATTAAATGTTGGGTGCATGGCACAACCTGGCATGTTGTCCTTTTACACTTAATGAGCAACTGTAGCACCTTTCCTCTGCTACACTTCATCTTAACAGTGAGTTTGCCTCTGTAAGCTCATTCCTTTTATATTTAATTTTCTGAATTGTTTTTTGAGGTCATTCTTGCTTAACAGAGAGCATTAGGAACTATTCATGGCTTAAAAGTCAGGCCTTTGAATGTTCACAGGATGCTGACTTCAGCTGGATGTTAGCTCTTCTGCAACCCAAGAGTCTTTAAGCTGCTAATGTCCACAAAATGAGACTATAATGGTAATGAGGATGTGCTGGACTTAGGCACTGAACTGGTGTGAATCCAGAGTTGAGACTGATTTGTCTTATTTCCGTTTTTCAATGTTGTACATAGCGCATTTTGCTGCTTCTTAAAAGGTATAATAGACATTTTAACCTAGGACACTTAAGAAAGTTTTGGATTCTTGGTATATCTTTCAGTTGGTCCAAACTTTGATATTAGACTGATTTACCTTACTGTAGCCCTACAGGAGAGATCATTAGAAGCAAAGAGGTCCTTGACACCCAGGCTAAAATTTTGGTACAATATGAATCTCTTCCGTAATTTTTATTCTCTCTCTTCCTTATTATTACACATTAAATGAAATGAAATGAAGACTGTGGAAATAATTACTTTACCTACAAATCCTGTTGCAGATCTCTGTCAAGAGCAGCTGCAAAACTTAAAATTTATTCATCTCAGCTTGGAATCAATTTAAATAGATTTTGAGAGCTTGTGAATATATCATCAATTATATCATCATGAGAGAGTATCATTTTCTATTATCAGTGATGCTTACAAACAATGTTTTATGTGTACTCAGAAAAATATGTGACTGAATTTGCTGAGATGCTGTATTCAGAAGTATGGAATACTTCTCCTCCAGTATTTGCTGCTCATCCTCATGGGACTCTTTGATTGATTAGGAAACCCTATAGTGCATTGGGGTCACAAGGACTCAAGCCACTTTTGATCCCAATAAATATTCCTGAAGAGTAACTGGAAACATCACTTTGCAGAGATCTGGCAGATATCTGAATAATCACCTCTCTGGCACACTTCTCACACTGAGGAGCTAACACTAAGGGATATTACAGAATTATTACCATCCTATTTTCATGTGTATTCACTGAATTTCCTAAGCTTATCTTTATAAACCAGCAAATTATTCAGTTCCTTTGCCATTTTACTGAATTATTTAAACTGAGGGGGACAAAATGCTTGAAAGCATGACAAATTACAATTTTTAAAAAAGTCACATAAAAAGCCACATAATCTTTTTCATTATTCAAAGGAAGTACAGGATCTGAACTAAGCCACTTGTCAACAATTTAGCCTAAATATTTCATGATGAAGATTCTCCTGGAATTCTGAATGAATACTCTTCCTCCTCACATTCACACTGGTCATTTCAGAGCTATTGAACTACAGAAGACCTGATATCTCTCAGCTTGCTCCAGCAGCGAGTGCTGACTGCGATGGAGTGTTTCGTGGCAGTGTAATCTAGAGACTGCACAAATTTATCTTACTGAACATTGTTTGTGACTGGAAATGTAGGATCTTGTAAGGCAATAATAAATATTTCAGAGTTTTCTGAACAAATTGACAGGGCTAACAAACATGCATATAATACTTTGGATTAGAAGGTCTCACGTATTGCAGAGCAGGGAATTATGATTATTGAAAGGTGGAGAAAGTACTTCTGATATACAGAATTAGGCTTCTGAGAAAACAGTATTATTATTTTTCTCCTGCTCTCTTTACTTAAAAAGTGACATGTGGTGATGAATTCTTTAAGACAAAGTATTAATAGGCTGTATCCAAAGGGCCGGGCCTTTGCAAATATGCTAACAGATTCCCCACCAGAAAAAATTCTTTAAAAGTAGATATTTTTGTTGTTGTTGCAATATTCAAATGATGCTTCTTCTAGCACAAATAGTTAGGATGAATGGGTGACTTCTCACTCTTAAAAAAAAAATTGAAGAGAATTAGCAGTTGCCCAGAAATACAATTTTTTTTTTACTTTCTATGTAGTTAAAGAAGTGATGCTTTCCCTTCAATGATTTTAAAGGCTGGTCCTTCACAAACACTAAGCTTTTAAAACTTGTCTGCAGAATTGACAAATGTTATTTATAAAGCAATATACAATTTAATCATAGGAAGTTATGCAATGTTTGAGGAGTGAAATTAACTTCAAATTACAATAAATATCTTCTTCTTTATAATATTTTGATTTGGGATTATGATGGTGTTTCCTAACAGTAAACACAGTGACAATAGCCATGGCATAGCTTTTAGATATGATCTTACGGTGGATAGAGAACTCAAACAATCAAAATTTAAAAAAAAAATTAAAATTACTGCCATTAATATTTGCATAACTTTATGTGGTACATCTTTTATCTGGGGCTTTTATTTACAATATTTACTTTTTATTATTTTTCTTATTACTTTTTTCTGAAACTTAACTTTAAAGTAGTTTATAAATGATATAGTATATGCTAGTATTTACAAATGAGTTTGGTCTTTAATCAATAGATAACTACAAAGGAAAAACAGAGGAAGCATTGCTTCAGGTCGAGCTTTCTTGTAAACTGAGAGCACATGTTGGCAAACACTTCCTCCTTTTTCCCATTTCCATTAATCTTAATATCCATTTTTTTTTAATAGCACAAGAAAAGCTGCAGGAAAGGAAAACCAATCAGTGTCATATCTTGAAGAAAAATCAGTAATCAGACAACGCATTTCTGGGCACATATAACAAGCCTGTAGCGGCAGTGAAAGGCTGAGGAGCAGGAGACAAATGGCTCAGAAATGTGCTGCTGCAGAGCCTCAGGAAATGACCTGGTACATACAAAGATGTGCAGCAGTCAGATTTGCCTGTGAGCCCAGGAGGTCTTGTAGATGTAATTATGAGATCATCATCAGACAATGCAAAAGCTTCATGCCCATCACACACCTCATGCCTATCACTCATGCCTATACTTTACTGTGTTTCCCTATACAGAAAGTATTTTTCAACTAAGCAATGTAAAGAATTGAGAGAAAGGCAAGCCAAGACCACTTCTACAAAAGGGTGTCAAAGAGTTTTGTCATGAGAGAAAGCACAGATTAGTGCCACCTTGGTGCTGGGACCCCAACTACTCCCACTGAAAATAATTTGAGTGTAATAATTTCAACTTGGGTGTCGAAAACCCCAAATCTGGTGAATTCTGTACTTCATCTGTGGCTGGTGAGAGTTTGTATATGAAAATGCACCATGAAAATATACTCTTAGATTTCAAATAAATTTCATAAACACATGTTTTCGCTGTTTGGCCCAGAGCAGTTAAAGTTAAGCTTTCTCCTTTCTAATTTCTACACCTTCAGGAAAATCAGGATCTGTTATTGGCCAAATATCAATTTTAGTACCTTCCTACTTGAAACATTGTATGAAAGTTATTTGTCAGCATAAGTATGAAAGCCTTAGGGCTTCCACTTGTTTTCATTTGATATAAGTGATGTGATGCTTGAGAAGGATCACACATTTTTTTCTCAATGCAAAAGAATGAGCATGCATTTCTCCTGAATAATCTGAGTTCACTGAGAAAGAAATGGGTGTTCATGTGTAGTTTCTGCAGTCATGTTCAATTTTCCTTGAATCTGCAACAGACATGTAAGTGCTTTCAAACAACACAAACACATTTAGAAAATTGCTTCCAGTTTTTAGTCACCTTTTTATCAATCTACTGGTAAATATTAGTGATGAAAGCAATTTAAAATCTTCTCAGCTGGTGATATAGGATGTAGTTACAGGATGTTCTGAGTGCAGATGATTTTTGTAATGAATTTGCTTCATTTTCTGGTGATGTTTCAAAATAATTTCCTTCAGTCTATGGGAATTATGTCAATTTTCACATATATGATTTCAGAGAAATTAAGATAATTAAATATAGCGTCACACCATACTGCCATAATTCCTGCCCAGAAATTTTTAGTGTTTTGGAATAAACTTGGTTTCTGGGAAGATTTTCTGACCAATTTCCCAACCAAACAGCCTCAATAAGTATCTGAAATTCAGGAATTTCACAGAAACTAGTTATCCTTTTGAGGCCAGCCCTTCAGTAATTTTTCAAAGTTATTCTCACATATAATTTGGACTGGGGTTTTTGGCTTTTGGTGGTTGGGGTTTTGATTTTTTTTATTTTTTTAATTAGTTTGGTTTGGTGGTGGTTTTTTTTTGTTGCTGTTGTTGTTTGGTGTTTTTTTGGTTTTGTTTTTTCAAATGAATTTCAAAAAAATATAGCAAATATAGCAAATGTATTGTGTTGATTTATCCAATTTTAGAGTCTGGTTATTTTTCCAGAATTATTCAACCTGGGGCTTCAAATATTAAAAGAATGTATTGACTCCCATTATCTAGATATTTTAATGTCACAAAAATTACCCCAATGTTGTTCAGAATTGTGACCCCCACTTAATTCGCTAAGATTGTGCTGCACGTAGGCCAGAACAAAAGTATTTTTTGTTGTATTTTATCTCCAGGAAATCTAGCATCCTGGCAGTGCAATATAGTGAAAAATGAGAGAACTGAGTCATGAACATTACTCTAGTCACAAACAGAAGTATCCTGATGAGCAGCTAAAACTCTTCAAGCTATTGTTCTTTAAATGGAGATGGAGTGTGGATCCTAATAACACGAGCAACTCTGGAGGCACATGCTTCTGTCATCCTTTGTACTCTGCACTTTAGGCCTTATGATTTTATCCTTTGTGTGGAAATGTTGCATTTTTGCCAGACCCTCTTGTTGACTGTCGAATGCATTGCTCCACGACAAAACAGCTGCCCAGGCTTCTTAACAGCATTCCCATCAAAGAAGAGGAAACCAGGGGTGTATCAATCTGGTTTGCAAATGAATGCCCTTGACACATGTTGTTGTCTTCTTATTAAGTAGAAAATTGCATAAGGAAAGGCTAAAATAACTACATTTAGATGTCTAAAATGGAAAAAAGATAACTTTTAATTTGTTAAACTGTAAGGAATTGTCAGGTGTTCCTGAAATTCAAGAAGACAATTATGTCTCTATTTTTTCCCTTAGTTCCCATTTCAAGGACTTCTGAACCATCTCATCACGCAGGTTAAACAAGGTGCCTTACTGGAAATGCTACATGCCTCAGTATGGAAATTTCTGTTCACTTTGTAAGCAAAATATGTTACAGCATTGCCACCTAGGACCAGGACCAGCACCAGCACAAATAAGTTCAGAATTAGCTACAAAGGAGTCCCAGAAAATGTCTGTTGAAGATTTACCCTGTTCCCCTGCCCTTTCAAGGGCCTGTCTTGCAAGTAGAGCTAATTCTATCGGCACAGCCAGCCAGCTCATAATGATGTTGTAACTACTTTTCTTTTCAGAGCTCACTTCTTGTAGATACAGAGGCTGTCATATTGAAGGGGAATATGCAAAGACTAAAATGTCAGCACTAACTACTATAGCATCTCTGAAAATTCTGATGTTAAAATTAAATACTTTTGTTTACATTTGCCCTTTTCTCCAAATGGAAAAAACCCAACATCACTTGCTACATCTAATTTATAGAGAAAATACTGAAATGTAGGTACATTTTTCCATAGAAAACCTTTACATCCAAATAGAAATCACAAAACTCTGTGAAAGACTGTAAATATGAAGTGAAAATACTGCACAGAGAAGTTTAGTTGGTAGAACTTAACAATGTGGTTTGGAAAGTAGATAGAAACTGCCTTCAGCACCTGCTTATCTCAGCAGTTATTAAAATGCTTTATTTCCAAAGAAGCAACTAGCAATGATCTATGTGGAGAAGTAAAACTTGTAAAATATCACCCATTGAAACAATCAAGGAATGTCAATGGTCCACTTGAGAGGCACAGAACCTGCTCTTTGATGGCTTAGAAATGAAAAATAGATTTTAAGACAGATTTATCTTGGGAAGGGGGGAATAAAAATTTATAATAAAACCAAAGAATGTACACTGTTATTCCCACCTTGCTATCAAGACTCTAGCTGAATTTAGCATGGTTTCAGCTAAAACCCTGAGTTATTCTAGTATGTAAGAGAGAATTTTAAAATAAAATTAGAGAAACTTACAGATTTTCATTTCTACACACATTTTAACTGCTTTAAATTAATGTGGAAATGAAGGCTGTACAGCAGCAAGTCATGCAGGATCGAGAAAAGGATACCAACAATGCTCCCAGCTCAGGGGAAAAGGGCAGCCCTGCAGTGTTTGCTGTTTCTCACACACATTACAGTCTCAGCTGGTCACCACAGGACTGACCCATGGCTCCCTTCAGTCACTAGTAGGTGAGAATGGAAGGAGAATGACTGCATCCATAAAACTTGTTTGCACCGAGTTCTTGGAGAGGGCTTGAATGTCTTCCAAGAGCCTAGACATGCACCAAAGCCCCAGGGTGTAAGGGGCTTTGTATGAGATATCAAATCTAAAACAAATACTGAAGACCACTGACTTCATCAGAAATTTTCTGGTCTAGATACCTGATTCAAGTCTCAAAACAATAGGTTTAACTTTGAGACATAATCCCCCCATAATTCAATATCTCTTTAACAGGGCTATAGTATACACATCTCTCAACAGAGACAGAGAAAATAAATGATTTACAAGAAAAAAGTTTTCTCATTTTTATGTAGTCAGGTACTGCTCAATGAACAGTTAAATACAGTGCTAAAATAGTGAGAGAATTTTTATTTTCTTTGTTCTGATGAAAGTAACAGCAATCAAAGCAACTACATTTTTACTGGCTTCAGAAGCCCCTGCAAAAGCAGTGAGAAATCTAGGGGAAAGCTACTGGTTCATGAGATGAAAGAAAGACACTGTATCCATCACTTTTCATAATGGAAATCCATCAGTGTTTGTGATTGCTTACAGGCTCAGAACTACAAAACAAAAGTGCTGCGGTGTGTCACCTTTTAGATGCAGTCTCTTCACTTCACAGCACATGGAAGATGTGTGGGAGGTAAGACAAGGCTGGGACCTTAACCAGAGCAGGGAGCTGCGCTCCTTAACAGGCTTGCCTTCCCTCTCTCACTTGGTCACAGTTGTCAGCTCATGCCCAATTATGGAAATGCTTTCAAAATGCGTTTCTGCATTAGCTTGTCATTAGTTTTACACTTGGTTATTTCATGATTGGCTCTTAATTACTCCAGTTTTAATCTGTGGTCTTTGATAAACACACACAGACTCCCTTCTTCAGTCTTTCGTCATACTGAATTGAAGGCAATGACTCCAGCAGTTGCAAATGAAGTTGATACAGGACAAAAATAACCCACCACACAGATGATTAGGTAGCCATCATGGATCCCACTTTTGTTATTTCATGCGACACGGCTTTGATATGAGTTGAATAAAGGTAAATGTCTAGCACAGATCTATTCTGATCTGGAAGGGACCCACAAGGATTATCACACTCAACTCTTAGCCTTGTGCAGGACACATCAAGAATCAACATGTGTGGAGGGAAAGGAGAAAAAAAAACAGATTTCACTGCATTTTATTTGGAGTGAGTTGTGGTTTCAGTCCAGTTTCCTGGACAGTTCTCTGCTGCCTGGGTAGGTTACCAAATGCCCAAGTCTGCCTTCCAGCATGAGTGGCCTGCAGGAATAGCTGGAGCGGTGGAGATGGACAAGGGGTGATACATTTCACTAATTCCCAATGGACAAAAACAGTTGCTGAACAGTTACGAACACCAGTATTGTTCTGAGGATAACTTCCATTTCACTGTTTCAGAACAAGTAAGTTTAAAGGCAGAGAGCCCCTAACTAAAGAAGATCTTGAAAGCACAAGTGTCTTTCTAGGTGGGTTTTTTCCTTTGGGGTTTTTTGTTTGTGGTCTTGTTGTTGTGTTTTGTTGGGTTTTTTTTTTTAACTGATCCATGAAGATAAATTCCCTCTGCTGGCATGGTTTCTCTCCCTTTTATTTCAGGCAGAAGTCATGAAAGTCAAAAGCATGCAAAGATTTTATATGACCAAACTAATTGTCCTCTTAAGCCTGTCAGAGGGACATTTAAAGTGTGAGATCCATACAGTGGTAGCGGTAAGCCTTTGCATATATGGTTGTGCAGTCATTTCCTTTTTGGTTTTTAGTATTCCTGCTTACTGAAGTATTTTTATGTAAATTGAAGCAATTAGAAGTTCCTATAACAGAAATTTTTCTTAGGCTCATATTCCTATTATAGGGTTTACATAACTTGCAAGAGATTGAATGCTATGATCTACAGAAAAAAGCATTATCGCTGCAAACCTCACCTTCTGAGATCCCGAATTAGTATTTAATTCTATTGGAGGGTGAAACACAAACACAACATAAGACAAAATTCACACTAGGCTTTTTTTTTTCTAGGGTTCATAGGAACCCATGAACCGACTTGTCAGCCTATTGTACATGGCGTAAATACAGGCTGAGAAGTAGAATGGGTCTCGGAGACCTACTACTCATGTGCCAACTAAGAGAAAGGAATAAAAGGAAGATGAAAGAGACAGCAATGGCAACCAGAATCCACTCATAATGGTGTAAGATTATTATTTTAAAATGTAATAATAGTGTTTTGTAGTAGTATCTTATGCTGATGATGAAAGAGGTGTGATGTGTATGAGGGTGAGGTCAGCTCCAGAAGAGCAGAGAAGCAGTATTCACAACAGGAAAGAAAACTGGTGGCTAGCATGGTGCCGAGTTCCTAACTTTTGTTTACTGAAAGTACATGACTAAAACAAAACAAAAAAAAATGTAAACTTTGCTTTGGGTTTGCCCAGGTTTCTAATGGCTGTCTTCTTAACTCTGACTTCCACTGAAGCTTTTCAAGTAAAAAGTAAGGACATTCCCAAATTCTACCTCACACATTATAATAACATATATAATATATATATATATAATATATATATATATAATTGCCTTTGTCAAAAATGTGCACTCCATATCCACTCTTTGATAAAACTTTAGGAAACTGCACTATACAAATTGGAGCACATGCCTCAATCCGTCAAAGATTACTCAAGACAGACAGGTACCTTCCATAAACTATTACTCCTAATAGAAACTGATATTGCTGAAACTGGGAGGATTTCTGAAGGTCAATGAATAGTAATGGTGATGATGATATTTAATGGCATCCTGTTTCCAGGAAAGGCATCTCAATCTCATAGTTTTTAGCAGTTGTCAAATTGCATTGCTTTGAATAAACTTTGAGTTGTAAACCAATTGTCCCCATGATCAAAAATATATTAGTTGACAAAGCAAACCATGTTTTATTCCTTTGACATTTGTTCAGAAACAAATCCTGTGACTGGATTTGTTTCTGAACAAATGCCAAAGGAATCAAAGATGGTTTACTTTGTCAACTAATGGTTCAGGGCAAAATGGTTCAGGGCACCAGCTCCTGCCATCAAGGTGCCCTGAACCATTTTGAGTCTGACAGCACGGGCTTCCTCAAATAGTTCCATAGCTTCACTGACATTTTTATCCACACCTTTTCTCATTAACAAGTTTATAATCTATTTTCCAGGGTAAGCAGTAAATTTTTTCCTGATTTTTAATACTTACCTGCATAGCCATGGCATGCAGTGGGTCTGGGTACGAACCCCACAGAAGTAGTCACCTGGGCACGCTGTCATTATGCTTCTCCACTCTTTCTTTGTGTGACATTTGGCCATGTCAAAAGATCTTTTTCTTCTCTAGGTGAAGGAAAATGCACAAAATCTTTACAGCAGTTATTTCTCTCTATCACCCTGTGTTTCCTCCAGATCCCCTGTATTTCTTGATAGGTTAGGAAGCACAACTTGCCTATTTGCAAATGTAGTGCCACAGTTGCCTGTGGGGTATCAACAGCACAAGAAGTGACTTTCAGGTAATCTCCTGTGACCCAAGTGCTGGCATAAATTAGAGCAGCTATAGCATAACTGCCATGTGTACTCACCAGCTGTGTGAGACTAGCATAGCAATTCCCTTGTCAGTGTCTCCATAGGGATTTGCTAGCTCCATGCCCTTCAGAAGAAGTGAAGATATTCCCTAACAACCTCTACAGACCTGTTAGCAACCATTGCTCCTATTCTCTTGCTCTACAGGCACTGTAGAGGCAAGGCACTGTCAATCTTGCTGCCTTCTCTGAGCATTTTAGACATAGATTGTAGTCCCAGTAACAAAGCTTACCTAAAAGGATAACTCACAGTTCTCCTCTTGCAACAGCTGCAGAAATCCTGCTGCCTGTACCAGGGCTGAAGTTTTATGAAGAGTTCATAAAAGCATGTAAGAAAATTAGGTTTTATTTTTATTAAGTATTCAGTATAAATTATGTCCAGTAAGCCAAATACTTTGCATTCATAATCTGCTTTCTCCTAGATGATGATTTTTACACCACTTATCCAAAAGTGGTCTTACCCATGCCACAACAGCAACGACACTGCAAAGCTTTTGAGAAAATTTAAGTGCTTCAAATGATCTCTAGTGTACCTTTAAGCATCCAAATAATGTCATCCAAATGACATTCATCCCTTGCTCTATTCCACCACTTTCTTGCAGATTTCCATTTTAATAAAAAATTCCCTACAGAGTATCTTAAAAATCCTCCATTAAACCCTTCTGTAAAGATGAGTTTATCTATAAATGGCCCATGAAATGATACAAATTCCTTCAATCTTACTCTCAAAATGAGGGCAGATGAAGAGGCAACAGTGGTTCACTTATATGGCTAACTGACAGTGGTACAGATTTCAAAAATTCTTTCTAAAAGTTGAGGTTTGTTTTTTTTTTTTTTTTAAAGAAAACGTATTGCAAAGGTATGGCTTATGTAGAGTATGGCCTACTGCAGACTATCTTATCAGTCTGATTTATGAATCCTGTATTGCACTTTCTGAATCACTTCATTTTAAAAGAGACCGTCTTCAACATAGAAGTGAGCTTGTGTATCAAAATAATACAAACATATCCTGCTTTGAAGGACTGCTTTTTTCAGTTTCTCAGAAACTGATTGAAATTTTAGGAAAGGCAAGTGGTTCCAGAATATTTTATCTCTTTGTGCCTAACAAATCTCATCCATTCAAGGTGTGCGAGAAAGAACAGGAAACTGGTTCACATCAAATTTTGTTGGACGACAAGATGGAAAATAGTAAATAATCACAAGGTAACCACTACCATTGTGATACCACTTAGGCTCCTATGTCAAACAGCAAAAACTTTATGCCACAAGGATTCCTGCACTTTGGGCAGGAATCTTATTAGCACTGTGCTCCTCCTTTAGTCCTGAAGTGCTCTCCAAGACTATTTGGAAATTAGGTTATGGCTTTATGTGGTCTGACTCAGGTAAAAATTTGGTAAGTGAACACAGTAAGATGGGGTGAATATGCCACTGCGGTGATAGGTAAATGCTCTCTAATTCCAGAAACATGTACAACACAGTCTCAATTACCGATACTATTTTATGAACTCTGGAATTGGAGTAATCTGGAGTGTGAAGCTTGCCATTATAAACTAGCTTGGTTTTTAGATATAGGAAACATTAGAGAATTTTTAATATTGAGTTCTAGCAAGTGCTTCAGTCTTATAGGTATTCCTTAACAGCTTCATAAAACTGTCATTTTTTCCCCTGTCAAATGCCACCAGCAATAATTTAATTAGCCACTTGTTGCTTTCCAGAGTTTTTAGCTTTATTGATCTGGTTTGACAGCCTTGCAATGACAAAAAAATTGTCATATATTTGTTACGACTACTATCGACCACCCTATTCAACCAGTTTAAGTGACCCTTAGCATACAAAAAAGAAAGATTATATAGAGCAGTAACAGAACGAGCCATTTGTTGCCTTTCAAAGAAAGGCAACAAGTGGCTCCTTCTAAGAAACCCCTCAAGAACTGACAAAACACAGATTCTCTTGTTTCTATAATCCTAATAAATAGCAACACATACAGAATGTTTTCTATCATTCAGTGAGATTTGCCTTAGCATATTTTCTTTTGCCATCAGGAAATTATAATTGCTCTTTTGTGCTTTAGATTAGGTTTGCAGGAACTGAAGCTCAGCCAAAATTTTATCTATAATTACCTGATTTTATTAAAAAAGCACATGAAAGGGGAAAATGAATTCACTATTCAATAGCAGTTTGATCACAATCCCAGGTTTTTAAATGCCAAATATGCAATAGCTCAGTTTACCAATATAAGTATCCCTTCTGTTAAGTTAGCACTTAACAGAAAGCTGTGGGCACACTGGTGGTTAACTTACTGTCTCAGTTCAGTCCTCAGCAGTAGCTGACTTCTTAACAACTGCAGCACAGCAGTTTATCTAAGAAATATCAATTTAAAAGCTTCTAGAGAAGATGGTCCATATCTCTTCTGCCTGCTCATTGTTTGGTCTTGCCCCTGTGACATATTTACATCATTGAGTATCCTAGCGACTGCTGCAGGACAAGGCAGATCCTGGACAGAAGCTGTTTTTGGCACCTGTATTTGCTCCATTGACGTTTTTCAATCCAGCAGTTTTTAGCTGTACAAATTACCTGTGAAAACAAATTCAGACTACTAAGTGAAAGAGAAATCAGTGGATTCTACCCATCTTTGAGCAGGATTTGGGGAAGGAGATAATTCAAGAGAGCCAGCATGGCTTCACCTCCTGCCTGACCAACCCACTGGCCTTCTACAGTGGAGTGACTCCATCACTGGAAAGGGAAGAGCTATGGATATTATCTACCTGGACTTCCATAAAGACTTTTATATGGTCGACAACAACGTTCTTTGTTCTAAACTGGATTTGATGGGTGGACTGTTCAGTGGATGAGAAGTTGGTTGGAGGGTGGCATCCAGAGGGTGGCCGTCAATGGCCATGTCCTGATGGAGATCAGTGACAAGTGGTGCACCTGCAGGGTCCTTACAGGGACCAAGGCTATTTAATATCTTCATTAACATGACAGAGATTAATGGATCAAGTCCACAGATGACACCAGGCTGAGCGTGGGGTCGACACACCTGAAGGATAGGATTCCATCCAAAGCGACTGGACAAGCTCAAGAACTGGGCCCATGAGAATCTCATGAGTTTCAACAAGACCAAGTCCAAGGTGCTGTAACTGGGTTAGAGCCACCCCCACTGTCAGCACAGGCAAGACTGTCAACAAGAGCAGCCCTAGGGAACAGAATTTGGCTGTGCTGGTGGGTGAGAGGCTGGACATGACCCAGCCATGGGCACTCCCAGCCCAGAGAGCCAAACGTGTCCTGGGCTGCATCCAGAGCAGCGTGGGCAGCAGGGGAGGGAGGGGATTCTGCCCCTCTGCTCTGCTCTGCTCTGCTCTGGGGAGAGCCCACCTGGAACCTGCATCCAGCTCTGGGCTCCCAGCACAGGGAGGACATGGAACTGTTGGAGTGGGAGTAGGTCCAGACATGTTCAGAGGGCTGGAGCACCTCCTGTATGAAGACAGCCTGAGAGAGATGGGATTGTTCATCCTGCAGGAAAAGGCCCCATGGAGACTGTACAGAAACATTTCAGTACCTCAACAGGGGCTAGAAGAGAGGTGGGGACAGCCCTTTTTGTCAGTTCTGTTGCAACAGGATGAAGGGTAATGGTTTTAAACGATAAGAGAGTTCCATTAGACATAAGGAAGAAGGTTTTGTTTCAATGAGATTGGTAAATTACTGAAAGAGATTGCCCAGAGAGGTGGGAGATGCCCCATCCCTGAGAACATTCAAGGTCTGCTTCTTCAATGTTTTCTATCTCAGCTTCCAAGGCTTTTGCCTTCTTGTGTCACTGAGCCCTTTAATATCTGCTGAATCGGTGACTCCCATATACTTCAGACCTAATTTTGGAGATGCATTTTAAATCTGGGAAGATTTAAACAGAGCTGGGAACTAATGCAACAAAATGCTGTAGTTCAGCAATTTTACACATCAGTGACATCATTACAGTGTCTAACTTCATACTTGTATGAATAAACTAGAAAAACTCTAAAACATAATTTTATCTGGGATGTATGATTTTGGTTTAAATACATAATTTTTTAACAAAGTTTGTGTAAAAAATTAAATGCATTGGTATGATGTTATTAAAAGGAGATAGATTTCCTTAGTTTCCTTTAGTTTTTCCATAATCTAAATTTGTCATCAGTACCTAAATGGAGCAGAAGGCTGACATTGAAAGTGTGAAGGAACAAAAGGTGGGGCAAGACTGCAAAAGTTCCTGCTGACTGCCAACTTTTTGTAATTGGAAGGCATTTTAACCACAAAAAGATAAATTCAGATGTGTGATAGCATTGGTACTGCCATTTTGCATATTAAAGATATCTCCCATATGTTTTACTGAGTTCAAAGCCACAAAATTCCAGTAACACAGTAGCTGACTAGATATTTACAATGCAGCGTGGGGGAAAACCAAGAGGAAAAAAATGTAGGTATTTTGGGGTCCAAAAAAATCAAGCAAAAGAAAAAATATTTTAGTATTACCTTGGCATTTGGTCCGTCAGCAGCACTCAGGCAAAGCAGTGGGATGCAGTGCTACAGAAATGTTTTTTCAAAACATGTTTCCATTGCTTCTTGAATGGCACTATGAAGTATTCTGTATCCAGGGCATAAATTATGCCCTATGCTAGTCCTTCAGTGACTTTTTATTAAATATTTTTCAGTTCTTCCTTTCTTCCTGTGATTTCTTTCCTGGTATTTCTTGTGCTATTTTTTCACATATACTTTAATGGCTACTGTAATTAAATTTTGTGTTTAGATATAGACTCTGTTTCGTGCACTGTGTCTTCTCCTTCGTTTCAAATCTATGTCCTTCAATTACTCACTTTTCCCCCTACATATCAGGGCTTGTAAAATAGCTTATACACACACTGTCTTTCTATTTCACATGCAAAAAACAAAAATAATTTTCTTGACTCCTTGTATATTTTCCCATGCACTTTCTTTCCCATTACCCGCCAGTATCTAGACCTGTCATATACAAAATATTTATGTTTTATTTTTTGTACTTCTTTTGCCTGGTGCCAAGCTCAATCCAGGAAGACCTGGTAGCTCCCTGATGAGCACAGCACCATGTCAAGCCTGAAAGAAAAAGAAGAATCTTCTCTGTGGTTTCTTGCATGCTCCCTTTGTCCACATCCATGTTTCTTTCAGGGTGGACTCTCTTCTAAGGGTTCCATGTTAAATCTTGATATCTCTGGTCTCTTTCACACAAGTGCAAGATCAAGTGATCTGCCCTTGTGTCTGTCCCTTAAACATTGGCTGACTGGCAGAAGTAATAACTGATATACTTTTACAGGCAAGCTAGATCTTCTGTTACCAGCTGTTCTGTAGTGCAAAACAGTGTTTCCCATTCAGTTTTACTAGAACATTTCCCTATAACCTTTTTGATTAAAAACACCTTAGTTTCTGGATGTCATCCAGTAACAGCACATGTTGGAGGAATGGCTCAATGCTTGGTCCCAGTTAAACAGATTTGCTTAACTCTGTCACCAAAAAATCTTCAATTGTAACTCACATTCAATTTTTTACCAAACAAAACCATTGTAGGAATGTAACAAATAAATTACCATAGGTGAATGTACTTTGTTTCAGCCATACAGATGTGGTTGCAAGGTTACATCAGATGAAAACTACTGCCCAGAAGCCTTTGTTTAAAGGAACTTCATAATTTAAAATGTGATGATGTACCATGTAACAGTTCAATATATGAAGATACAATGGAAAATTAAAGCATCTTTAGGCACAAAGCACTAAAGCATCTGTGGCACAAAGCTGCAAAAGATCCCATTTAGTTTAAATAATAATAAAGTGCATCATATCTAAAAAGAGAAGAAGAGGGACTAAGAATTGCCAGCTCAGCTATCGCTTCCAAAACATGCGCTTGCTGGTCAGAACAAATCAGGTGTGGAAGGTATATAGTTTTCATATTGCTCCAGACTGCCCCAGCATTCCTCTCTCTGCATGTACAAGTGGAATGTACAAGGGGAAAAGCTTTCAGGAAGAAAGTAAAGCAGAGGTCTTCTTTAAAAGATGTTTAATCTTCCACTCTCCTAAAATAAGAAAAGATACACAGCTCTCTGGATCTACATACTTACTATCTATCCTGTCACCTGTGAAACACATTTTACTGCATTGCTCACTTTTTTCTTCAAGTGCTGGTAGCACTGCACGCAGACTGCACAGTGCCTGCTCCTGGCAATCACTCACTAAGCATTAAGGTGGATCCCCAGGCACCATGATGCCTTGCACAAACTCAGGCTGCTACTCCTTATCCTGAAATTGTCCTTACCTGGTAGCAGGTCTCAGTTTTGGTTTCCAAGTCGAACTACACCAAGCAGTTCTCCCTCTGGTCACTCACAGTTAGACCATCATCTCCAAAGCAGTTGATTTGCTTTTCTTTCCTTTAGCCAACAGTGCATGGATAGATGTGAAAAATAAGAATAATTTATTGCTCCACATTACCCTAATCAAGAACGAGAGCAAGTCATAAAGGCTTCCCAAATAACCAGTAATAACATTGTTAGTAATCTCAAGCACAAGCATTTTAAATTTTTTTAAATTTCTTTTTTTCCTTTTTTTTACAGAAATCACCTAAAGGCAATTTACCTGCTCTAAGTAAAACTGTTTGGCACCAATGTTAGCTAGAATACATGTCTTTTAGGAATATCTTTATTGAATCAGCAGCCTGCAGTATAGATTACATCACTGGATCTCTGCCTACATGGTTAAGGTCTCCACTAAGACTAGGTTAATACTGAACCAGCAAGGATGCTTTTAATTTATCTTTAAAGTCCCTACAAATAGAAGACATCTGTTGAATAATAAAGTGAATGGAAAATAAAGATTTAAAATGACAGTTTGTAGAGTGAAGTTAATATATGTGCTGCCTTACATCTTAATAACCATTATTTCTTTTATTAAAATACAGAACTGCTAAGTAAAGTTCTGAAATTTGAGATAAAAGACTTGAAAACAAAACAAAACAAAAAAGGAAAAGAAAAGGGAAAAAAAAAGGGATCACACAAATCCCCTGGTTATGTTAATTTTCCTAGATTTAAGCATTGCAAAGCTTTTGCTTTTCCTTGCTTTAGTGTAATTCTGGTATGAAGGAGACCAGAGGAAGAAATGAAGTAATAATATTTAGAACACTTTTAACTTACAGCGACAGGCAAATGGAAACAATTTGAAGTAGGCCTGGAAACTTATTCACTAAAATATTCTAGTTCAGCAGTTTTGTGTGGCAGCGAAATCATAAAACTGTAATAGAAATATCATATACTAGCTCAAAAAGTTTCAATTCTGTAGCAACACATACTGCAAATGGGGAGACCCAAGAAAAAGAAAAACAGGAAATTGAGAGTGAGTCATGACAAGTAATCTTATTAATCAAGTGAATACATGCTGATGGAAGAAAATTTAAATTATTCTAAGAAATTAATGATTAAAAATAGATTACACAGTACTTACAGATGTATAACAGATATTCAGTGATATTCAGTAATTTTAAATAGTTAGACTTAGGGAAACATCTCATTTTGCTGCATTTTAGGACCACAATTATCACTACTTAACATCATGGCTAATTTTTGTGTGTATCTAACACAGAGATTTTTTTTCTCCTGATTTGGTTATCTTTTAAAAATACAGCAGAAACCTAAGTCTTTTCCTCTGTCAGCAACTCATCAATTTCTAACCCCTGTTTTTTCCCACAAATTTTAACTGATTTCAAGTTGCAGGAAAATATGATATAGACTACACGTGTGGGGGGTTTTTTGTGCCCTAAAGCTGGCATCATTTTTTGGAGCAAAACGTTTGATGTAGGAAACTACATCTTAAGTAATTGTAGTGACTAGTTAAGACATCAAAAGACTTTTAAATTGTTTATTTCCCTCTGATTAAAAAAAAGTGGTTTTTAACTCATGCTGCTTGCAACTCCCCAGTTACAGAGAATGTGCAATACACTCCTAGGAGTCACTTTATAGTAATTTTGGGGAAGTATCTTGAACTATTATCAAGCACACCGTAGAGCAAAGGCTGCAGAAGGCAGTTTTGTGCACAGCTGGCATTTGCAGAGTGCAGAAGGTGCCTCTCTCTGTACTGCTCTTTGGGAACACCATCTGGCACCTTTTCCCCCAATATGTTCCATGGTATGGTAGGACCCAAGTACATGATGCAGGCCCATGAGCCCCATGAGATTTTGCCCCTTCCTTCAAAGCCCTCGGAGTGCAAACAGAGGGAAGCCATGTCAGACCAGGGTCTTTTTACCTGGGGACAGTGAGAAACATGATCTGCACAAGACAACCTGCCACCCCCCTCAATGAATCCCCAGTTTGAGACCCTCCTTTCATTCCTTCCTGATTAAAATGGCCCTTTTGCTTCTTAAGAGCAGCGGGTGGCAGCAAGCACAGCTCTTCTGTGCTTGTTGGAGCTGCCAACCCATCGTTCCATGGCAGGCCGTGGGCAGCACAGGTGGCAGCACAGGGGTGACTTGGGCACAAGGTGCCAACTCCCGTGGCTGAGCCTCACACCTCCCCCTGGCCTTCTGCCTTTCTTCAGCTTGAGAGCCAGTACCCTGATGCAGGGTACACTCATCAAGTCCCAGAGAGCCCAACATGATGTTTTTCCTTCATCCAGGAGATGCAAATGCTCTGTTAAATTAAACACTGCAACTGGGAAAACATGCCATGATGCAGTGGTTTGGGGATTTCTGAGGTTTCTGAGTAGTGAATGCTGAGATTTTATTTTTTTTTTAAGAATGGTTGTGTCTGAAAAGCCAAAGTATGAGCTGTTCACAACCCACTTCCCAACAACGTAGCCAGGAAAATTATTCCCAGGGGAAGGAGGTTTGGGGAAGAATCGATTGTTATGTTCTATTGTGAATTCACTTGTCACGCATTTACAAAGGGACATTATACACATAGAAATTTCATTTTACAATCAAGATTATGATTCAGATTAGAACAGCAAACAGTTGATTAACACAGATATTCCCATCTTAATCTATACATACATAACATTACTCTAACACTTTTGTGCTTTTTTTTTTTCTTTTAATGTGATCTCCTTAGAAGGCATATTATTCCTTAGACAAACTAACACAAGTTCTCAAGTTATCTCAGGATAGTTATTTCAAAAGAAAACGCAATATTTCATAATAAACATTTATAATCAGGTTTTTAACAAAGTAATTCATCATATAAACAAATGAATCAGTCAAGACACTAAATAAATATTTGTACTGGTAAATGCTAGCATTTTGCTTATATTGTGTAGGACCTGATCCTGCAAGCCCTCTGTATACATCTTTATCCCCACTGAATGATTGGTTTCATTGCTTGTTCTAATCTACTATTTTACTTTGAGCTGAGCAAATACTTTCTGGCCACTAAGTTAAGTAATTCGAATAAACACTGGAATACATCCCAGCAGACAATGATTTCCTTAGATATCTTTCTAAGTCATTAGGTTTTTTCTTGTTTATGAAATCATCACAAATATTTATCAACAGGCAATCAGGTTTTGATATTTACAATCTGAGTTGCATTGGTTAATTGAGATTTTTAAAATATATCAGGTTCCTTATTCTTGGCTTTTTTAAGGAAAAAAGCGTGACTTCTGCACTCAGTTTGAAGAGTAATTTCCAAGAATTATAATATAAATTGAAAGTGAATTTTTCTTTTGTCATACATTTGAGTTAACAGTGCTAGGCTAGGAAGGCAGGAGCCTCCAGGAAAATAACAGCCCAGGAATTCTGCTTGAGGAGGGCTGGTACAAACATGAATTACAGTCTCTGTTCTCACCTCCTGCCTTTCCAGGGCAAGGAAATGGCCTTTCTTAGAGCACACTATGGCCAGTCTTTTAATTCTGAAGTTACTCAGTCCTTGTCAAGGTTGCCTTTTTCTTTGCATGGTAATTCCAGAACAGAGAACCACAGATAACAGACATTAACTGACCTACATACCCTCTTCAAACCTTAGAGGATAACCTGGATTCCTCCCACAAACAGATGTGCCAGTGAATTCAAATCACTTAGTTCTTTTGGGGGGTTTGGAGGGGTTTTTGGTTGGCTTTCTTTTTTAAGGAAACACAGAAGCAGTCAGTTACAGCTAAAAACTCACCACTTTTTCTTGCCCAGCTCAGTTTGAAATGCAGTTTGAAATCAAGGGTACTGAGTTTATTGATGTACACACTGTAATAACTTAAGTTTAGCTAAATTCTGATGGTTTCCTGAATGTCTCTAAGCTCTTACCACAGTATAGCATGAAATGCTCCAAGCATCTGGCAAAAGAAACCCAATGATTGTAGAAAATCACTGCCTGAACTGAAAAGTGGAACATTGAAATTACTCTCTCTATATATCTATATATATAGGGATATACACACACGCACACAGACACATATATATCCCTATATAAACATTTCTTTAAAATACAGAAATTAATTTTGTCATTTCTCCTGTTGGTATTAAATACTTTACTTCATGAATCCACAATATGGCAACTTCAGGTGGTTTGGAGAAATAAATCTGAAAACAGTCTTATAACCTCCACAATATAAATATATTGGCAAGGAACTTTGACCAGCAATAGTAAATTTTGAAACTTAAATAACTATTCTACAGTTACTCTAATTTTAACAACAAGTTGTTACTGAGTACCAATATTCATGAAAATGAAAAACAAAAACTAGAGCTTTAACTTTTAACACTGATGTGCAGCCTTATGAAAGGAATGTAAAAGCAAATGATGTATTAGAGACTCATTCTAAAAAGAGAACGAACAACTTATCCTATGTGTTTCAAAGTAAGAACACTGTATGCTTGCACTTTACAATAAATGACCATGTTGAGTCATAGTTTCTTCTTGCCTGCAAATGAAGGATGTTGGCTCAAATAATCTTCAAAGTGTAGATGAGCATTTGATTAAATCCTGTTTGTTGTGAAAACAAAGTTCATTTACACTTTGACTGAATAACAATAAGGAGTTTGTTTTAATAATAAGACATTTAAGGACCTTGGTAGCCAGTACCAGTTGTATTTGCAAGTAGCTCCTCAGCTTTACTCTTTTTTTTAAAAAATAAAGGTACAGTTATAGTTATTCATTTACTTTAAAAATTCTAAAGATGAAGGAAAGTAGCGTTTATACATATAAGTCCTCATATAAATTATAAAACTCAAGTTTATCTTAGAGAGTTCCATCCCCAGAAGAAGCATAAAGCACTTTTGTGGTACCTTCACCAGTAAATATTTGTATCACATCAAATCTGAGAAATGCAACAAAGATGATACTGAATCCAAAAACTGAAAGACAACATTCTTCTAATACAGTCCCTTGTGATGAATATGCTCCATGGGCTTGTGTGATTTCCATGACAAGACTGAATTTCAAATAAAGGAAATATGAAGGAATTCACCTCACCAGTTCACTAGGTATAAGAAACGTCAGTGAACAGCAGAGTCAGCCCATTTGAGGTCAACAGTCTTTGGAAGACTACAGGCAGGGAGTTTAAAACTACAACAGCAAAATCAAATAACAGCAATGAGGTAAACTCCCCTAAAAAGGCCAAATAGGCTGAGTTGTCAGAAGAGAGTCCAATTGTACCTGACACCCAAATGTTTCTGTAGCCAGAGTCCAGCGAGCTGCATGGTAGAGGCAAATGTACTTGCTTTGGACCCTAAGCACATTTTATATTGTTTCGGATCTAAGTTGGGGTCACACTGAACAGGATGAAAAATATGGACAACTCCTACTTCCTGACTTCTGAAAGCCTTCAAACCAGATGTTATCACTTTAGTAAAGAGATCTACGTCCTCAAGTCCCCAGCCTTGAATCGAGGTATCAAATCCACCAGCAGTAAGTAGGTCACTTTTGTAAATACAGGTAATTCCAAATCCATACTCCCTCCAAAATCCAGTTCTTTTTGTGAAAACAAAACTACTGTCAGCTGGAGGGTTGCCTCCATATATTACTTTTGGATCGTATTGGCTGAAGATGATAGGGTAGTAAACCTGTTCTCCCTGAATAGTGTTATCTCTGCATCGCTGGAGGAAGTCAGATGTGAATACTAGATCAACATCACAGAACAGCAGCAAAGTGTCATTGTCAAAGTGAGATGAGGCCATCTCAAGAGCCAGACCTCTAGAAAACTTTCCTGACATCGGAATCAGGGTTATATCTGCCTTGGGATACTTCATGCTGTATTCTTTCATTAGCTCTATGTGTTTGCTAGAGTCTGGGCCCGAATCAGAACTGAAGAGAATTATTGCCAACTTTACATTCTGCTTGGGAATCAGACAAGTCTTCTCAAAATTAACCATAAATCTTGAGAAAGTATCAAATCTCCCTGTGATAGGGACAAGAATATGTATTTTCTTGTCACTCTGTCCCCCAGTGTCTTTGGTGCCTTGGAATGACGAGGAAAAAATCTTTAAAGAATTTGAAAGGAAAGAGAAAGATTGAGTGTCACCATTGGTGTCCTCCAGCAAGCTTTTTACATCCAGCTCCTCTGCTTCTTTGAAGAAAGGTTTGCTAAACAATTGCTGAAGGTAAGCATGGCGTCTCACTGGAACTGTAACTTTCCTTCCTTTATGCCTTTTGTACAAAAGCAGTAAATCCAGGATGTACTCTACTCCATGCAGAGGGTCTACCCTGCGGTACCCATACTGTATTTCCTTGAAATCAATGAGTCTTCCTCTGGATCTGGAGTTCTCATTTATCATTTCCATGACCTGCATCACAGTATCATCCAGTGCAGCCCGCAGGACGCTGCTCAGGCTCTGCCGGGGTGGCTGGTTCTCCGCCATTGAGTAAAGAAACTTTCCTGTCAGGAACTCCCACTCGATGACTTCATCCCTTTCCCGTGGCTGGAAGTTATTGAAAGACGGCACCACTCCCAGTTGCTGATCTTCCTTATTTATTTCAGTGTTACTGAGCCTGCTCATCAGGACGCTTTCTCGATGGAGCTGGATGGTCCGATGGCGCAGTTCGGAAATTTTGCGACTCAGTATGTAATTGTGCAGCCTATACTGGTAGGCAGGTCTTTTGTTTGGATGAAGTGTTATGGCTGTGTGGATCTTGCTGTTGTGAAGGTCTTGAATGTAACCCTTGCGGTTGTGTTCATAGTTTTCGTGGAACAATTGCTGCATCTACAAAGAGAGAGAGAGGGGTGCAGGGGGAAAGAGACATTAAGTTGAATGTCTTCTACCCAGAAAAAGGACTCACATTGGTACTAGTATCATTACCTATTCTTATAGACCATGGTTATTTTTAGGCATAGAGTTTCAAAGCATTCAGTGGAAAATAGTTACATTGTTTTGGTTTGAGTTTCAGTAGTGTCCACAGTAAGCAAATATTGTCCACTGTCTAAAGAAAAGGTCAATTATATTTGGTTTATCTTCATTTTGTTCGGCTGCAGAACCAAGGGAAATGCATAGGCATAGGTCTGTGGGTGATAGGAGTTCATAAGTGCTATGCATGAACCACTGACTTCACTTCCATCTAAACCCCAGTTAGCACAGATCCTTAATGGAAGGTTAGCAACATTCACAATTTTTTAAAGAGCACCCTGTATTTGTGTCTATGGAGCAAAAAGCTGACTGTACTGATATATGCAAATAGTTAGTGCTGCTTAACATTCAAAAACTGAATGGCCTTAACAAAAAAAATTTTTTTCATGTTGACAGAGAATTCAATAATTGAAAGAAAACCATTTTAATATACATTTTGTAAGATACACATATAATAGAGTATGTCAATTAAGCAATTGATTGTGATAGTGATTTCCAATTTATTTCTGTAGCAAGAAAAGACATTCTACTTCTGTCAAATTAGTAATTGTGATAGACTGAAGAGATATGTTTTGTGGCTGACAAGTCATCCAAAACATCTGGCCTTGATACTTTCTGTGCTGACTAAACATATCATGAAACTATCTTTGACTCAGTTTCCTCTCTAGAAGACAACTTAGCTCATTATTAATGTGATGAGTATTTATTCTTAAATGGGAAATCATATGAACTAGTAAAATACTGATATCATAAATATATTTAAAACCTGCTGCTCTTTGCTAACACCGACTAACTCCAGAGAATTATTTCCCATGACTGGCAGACAAAGGAGAAAAGGCTCATTTTTTTTAATCTGCAAACAAATTGGTCTGTAATTAATACATAAGGAAAATGTACTGATTAGATAGAAAATGTTGTTCAAGAATGCGTTTTAAGCTTGAGCTGTACTCAGATTCTGACATGGGTATTGCAGTTTGTCTTTTATACACTGAAGAAATCAGGAGAGGTTAGTCCTGATTGCACAGTATATCTGACTCAAATTAGCTCATTTTACTTCAACTCTTTCAAGAACAGAAGTTTTGACACTGGAAGTAATATTAAGAATAGGGCAATAAATATAAAATAACTCCATAACTCCCAATTAAATCCTAATAACTCCTAAGATAAGAATCACAAAAGCTATGTAATATTCATTAGCATGTACAAGACATAAACATTGTCACATTTAGAAAAACAGAATTTTAATATAGAACTTCTGGACTGCCCCTCCCATTTCATTCAGACCTCAAATGCCTCTGCTTGAGCAAACATGGCTGCTACTATCACTCAGTTTAAAATTTTTGAAGTTAGTCATATAACATGTAGAAAAGCAACAGACACATTCTGATAAATACCTTAAGCTATGTTAAATTTGCCTCTGATAAAACAGCTATCTCTGTTATATTGAAGTGAAAATGAATGTGAAAGAAACATACAATGTTACAACATTACTCATATATCCCTTATTCACAGAACCTACCTAAAGCTCTCTGAAAACATTTGTTCTGTCTTGAAATGCGGGTGGTTTGCTTGTTATATGAGATGAGATGAGATGAGAGTTTGGCTGATTTCCTTGTAATACATAGAATAGGAACCAACATCATCAGGCCTGTTAGTGTTTTAACTAGCAGTGCTGAAAAAACTTAAATATGGCTTTCTTGAGAATTAGAGATGGTCACAGGCAGGACAGATAGATTAGAGATTGAAAGGAAAACAGTGTTTAGGAAAGAGCTGGGTGATGGAATTTGCTCTTTGGAAAAACTATTTTCTCTTCTCGCTCTACAGTTTACATTTTGAATAAAGAAAAAAGAACAGCTGATGTGGCTAGATTTCCAGCTCTCCAGTTATAAGTTACACTTCCTTCCTGGTCTGCTTTACTTAAAATTGTATGCTGTGAGCTCTGCAAGGTGACACGCTATGCTTTTGCATTGTCCACTTTTCCTGCAAAAAGCTGAAGGCATGATTTTTACATCAAGAATTTCACAGCAAAGACCCCTTAAAGGAAAATTAGGAAAATGTGTGATGTTGAAAACAAAAGAAAGAAGGGCAGGTGGTTTGCATCACTTTCTCTTCTAAGTTGTCTAATGAACAATGTTATTTGAGTATAAATGAAACAACCATTAACTTTACCCATTTACAACCATTAACATTTAAAGTATGTGATTTTTCATAGTTAAGTACATGAAAGTTTTTTGTAAAGTAGTAAAATGGATTTTATCCAAAAGATTTGCAACAGATGACATATTGCTGCAAAGCTAAATGCTGTCCCCCAATTGTGCAAATTCTTCTGTAACCCTTGACTTATTACAAAATCAGCTTTACAGAACATTCATTAGCATTGCTTATTTAACAGAAATAAATTTATGTTGACATAAATACTGCATTTTTTACACATTCCAATTTCAGATGCCTGGGTTTATTTTATATGCTCCACTGAAAAAATGGAGAGAAGATATACTCCATTATAATACTGATTTTGGTTTTGATAATCAACAACAGATTAAAAGTAGCAATGAAAAGAAATTCAATCAACTCAGTAATGCAGTACTATCACACATATGCAAAACTGTACTAATCCATTTTCAGGTATGTTACTGGAAACTCTTAATAGATCCTCATTTAGAGAAAACAGAACAAACATGACACTGAAAGTGTCAACACTTCCTGAAGATAGCCTGCTTTAATCTTGGCACAGAAATTTGTTCTTAATGTTGCAAGAAAAAATGTCTTATTACAAATCAACTTATTAGCATCTAAATGAAAGCAATTCAATTTGATCCGAACTTTGCTTTGAAATTTCTAGGCAAGATGGTCAAGCCCAGAAGGCAAAGGGAAGGATGATTAAATTTCCCAGAAAATGGATTTGTGTGAGAGTCTGAATTGAAAAATGTAGTTATAAATTATCGCGCAAAGGAGGTGGGTTTAGGAAGTGGCAAGATTTATTGACTATAAATTAAAATTATTCAGCATGGTAAGAGTAAACCTTCCTGCAAAAGTTTTCATGATTTTGAATAGCAAAGTAATAAAATGCCAGATTAAATTCTAGATAGATAAATGCAAAGTACGTAAGAGGAACACAATCCTAACTCTGCCTGAAGAAGGTAAAACTGCGTAAGCTGTTAGGACTCTGTCCTAACAGTACCAGTCCACACAGTATGCAATTCTGTGTAGGTGTCACACAGAGGTTTAGCAATGATGAAAAGAAAAGCAAATAGCATGAGGACAAGTCTAGAGTGAATCAGAAGCTTCATTACATGGTAATGTCCATAGCACACCAGCATCTTGAAGACTGTGGCCAGGCACCTTGTCAGTATCGTCCCATCCGAAACTGATAACACAGAATTATAGAATGTTAAGGGTTGGTAGGGACCTTAAATATCATCTAGTTCCAAGGGCAGAGATACCTTCCACTAAACCAGGTTGCTCAAAGTATTGTCCAACCTGGCCTTTAACAGTGTCCAGGTTGGGAGAACCACAACCTCCCTTGGACAACCTGTTTGTGTCTCACCACGCTCACAGGAAAGAATTTCTTCCTAACCTGTAGCCTAAGTTTTTCCTCCTTTAGTTTGTACCTATTACTCTTTGTTCTTTCAATACAGTCCCTGAAGAGTTGCTCTCTGGCTTTTATGTAGGCCTCCAGATAGTGGAAGGCTGCTGCGAGGTCTCCATGCAACTTTCTCTTCTCTGGAGTGAGCAGCCCCAACTTTCTCAGCCTTTGTACCTCTTATCAACTTCATGTCCTCCTCTGCACTTGCTCTAAGAGTCCCACATCCTTCCTGTGTTGGGGGCACCAGAACTGGCACTCCAGGTGGGGTCTCACCAGAGCAGAGCAGAGGGGCAGAATTCCGTCCCTCACCCTGCTGCCCACGCTGCTCTGGATGCAGCCCAGGATCCCACTGGCTTTCTGGGCTGGGAGTGCCCATGGCCAGGTCATTTTGAGTTTGCCATCAACCATCATGTAAGTACAAAGGTACCAACCAAGGCTACCAAATGATTACACATCTGGATCATTAAATAAACAGACAACTAGGGCAAAACAGAGAAATCCAAAGAGGGCCAACTCTGAGATCCATGGAGTAAGAGTAAATGAGCACCATAAGAAAAATTGTTAGGAATGGTACCACCTCTTCTCACATAAAGAACTATGACACTTACAAGGATGCACTCAAGACTCAGAAACAGATCTTAGTGGCACAGCAAGCTGCTGATGGTAAAATTATGGATCACTTTAAAGAGTGAAGCAACAGCTCAGTGGGAAACTACAATCATTGCTATCCAGAAATCCTGCAGCTCTAGTTGAAGATATATCACAATATTACCTTATTGTCCTGTACCCCGCCTCAGTTTCTTCTACCAATTACCCCAGAGAGAGAATATTTCGCCAAATGAACATTTACTATGACATCATACAACCAATTTATGTTCACTGAAAGCAGTGAATGGGAGAATTTCTCTTCAATTCAATATAATACCTGGAGGTCCAACATTTTATCTGTTCACATTGCATGACTTTGTGACTTTTCTGAATAGTTTGCTGTCTTCTGAATGTTTCTTACAGCACAACTAATACAAGAGTTGGCATGGACTTCTGCTTGCCTTTTTCCATGCCAGCTGAAACTAAAAGTTGGCAAGAAATACTAAAGATCTAATCATGCTCTGAGGAACTCTGAACTCCAAGCAGGAATTAAAAAAAAATATAAGAAAGAAATCAGAATAAAGGCAATGTTTTATTATTGTGGAAGAAAAATACAATAGCTAACACTCAAGCACAAAGTAATTTGCATTGCAAGTTCTGAAATCATTGTAATCACTGCGATTTACTGATGTAATAAAAAAGGAAGATTCTTACTGCATATACACAAAAGCTCAAACCTACCAACTTTATTATTGCAAGACTATCACATATTAAAAAAAAAGCCAATGGTGCTTTTTAAATTAACACAATTTTTTTTTTGAGCATTAACAATATTTAACAGAGAAGACATAAAAATTTTCCATTCACTCGAGCTGTTCTTAAATCCATGGGAGTGCTAAACTGCTGACCATTTTAACTAAACGGGACTTTTAATAAATGTAGAAATAAGATGAACAGGAATCACTCCCGGTCTTTCTTCCCTCTGCTCTTTAAAGTTTAGCTCTGCTAAAGATGAAGATTTATTCACTGCTGCCAGTGAATTCAAGGGACATTTCATCTGTATGAGGAAGATACGTAAATCTACTGCATTTGAGATGATACTGTTTTGCTGAACAACAGGAAGTTGAGTGCTTAAAAAAATTCAGATTACTATAGGTACATTAGGATGGCCTTATTAATATGTACTATAATAAAATGCAACACTAAGTAACAGTTAATCTAAGTTTCTGGACAAGAAGACAGATATGGGCAGGTCAGTTTTGATGCTCTGAGAAATACTATGAGCCTGGAGAAGACACGGATTAAGACTGGAATCATGAAATGCATATGAACTAGATAACAGAGAAGCAATAACAAGCTATGTACAAGTGGGCAATTATCAGTTTGGAGGGAAGTTATTAGTCTTCCAGCCTCCTCAGGTTTGGACTGCCTCGTGTCACTAAGCCCCTTCTTTGGAACAAACCAGCCTTCAGAAGACAAGCACCAGGGTAAGGTGGAAGGGATGACAGGTTAAGAAGCTGGTAATAACAGTTCCAGCTACAACAAACAACAGCCCCCTACTCACTTCCAATCTTTCCCCTAGGATGCGAAATGGAAATGGCTGACTCAGCAGTTTTTATTATTTCAAAGATCTGACTCATTTCCTGTTCTGGATGATAAAGGATGATAAAGGATCACAGAAAAGGCATAACTAATTTTTCTGTCATAGCTTAAGCTTCATGTAACTCAGTGATGTTCAGACTTGTGGTTGCTCCTACATACTTGGTCACTGAGAGAGCTCAGCAGAGAAAAGCAGGTTCTGCCATCAGTGGCTTACACAGTGAGACACCAACAAATGCACTGGGACCAGCTAAATGTTTACACCACGAGTCTTGGGAGCTGAACGTGCCCTCCATGGCATAAAACTAATACCCCTGCAGTCCAGCAGGCAGAGCCATCTTCAGTTTTGCCATTGTTTCCCTCATTACAGAAGGTGGTTTACCGCAGTAGTGTTGCCATCCAGGTGACAATCCACGTGACAATCCTCAGCATGTATGTACTTTTGAACATCCTGGCAGTGCATGTGTGATTCCTTAGGAAACAGCTTGATGCTAAAAAATTTTCCAAGGGCTAGAATTGTTCTCCGGCTTCCACACGTCAAGTAAAGAAGCAATCCACCCTCCTTGAAGCCAAGTCTCCCACAACATCAGGGCTATATTCCAAACTGGATCTTGCCAAGGTTTGTACCCTGCCACAAAGGGTGCTTCAGCTCCCTTACAACCAAATACCCTTCCTGGCCATGTGTCATACAGTATGAAATAGACAAAGAATTTATTATTAAGTGGTATTTCACAAATTTAAAGAACATTAATCAATAATTAATTCTTTCTTCATTTGTATCAAGCCACTAAAATACTCCATTGTTAAAAGAACACACATTATTGTCTACTAGTTAGCTATAACATGCATCAAGTACACTCTGTAAGAAACTCTAGTTTTTTATGTACATTTTATTATTACAGAATTCATACTACATTTTAAAAACATAGCAAAATTTGACCATAAAAGTAATACATAATCTTTTATACCAACACATCTTCAGTGCAAGACCCTAAACCTTCCTGAAGGCTCATACACAGCAATGCACCCGAGCATTTATCAATATTTCTTCTGACAAAACACAAACTTTTAAAATATAGAGTTGAGAACAATGCTTAATCATTAACTTTAAGGAGCAAAAGAAGGAAGTTATTTTGCCAACCTCCTACCCTTAAGCATAGTCCTGAAGGTAGTTTACAATAATTATTGAACCATAAGACTAAAAAACTAATTTTTTTGTTAGCAAAATAAGAATTATTAAAGTCTTAGTGCGCCTATGGAATTGTTTATTAAACTAAGTGAAAGTTACAATTAACTCTATTACAGAATACATGTAATTCAAAGTGTGTAAGTACTTTTATTTTATAGTCTGTCCCTTTGTCACTATGTGACACATTTGGCCATATAGAGGCAGAAATATTAAGTCTGTCTAATATTAGCCTTCAATGTACACAACAGAAAAACAGGAAAAAGTCTTTAAGGTTATATATTTAGACAGAAATATCAAGTTCTAACGTCTATGTTAAGGAAAAAATATGGAAAAGTTATTTGATGACTAATCATAATTTCTGAATTGTTTCTATGTGTTGTGACCTAAAGTATTTATATTTGTTTGATGATAAACTTTTCTAAAGCATGGACTCATACATTTGTGTATCTGACGAAAGATTTAAATACTGTAATTATTCTCTGAAGTGCATGAATGCCACAAATGCTGATTCCACATACACAAATTCTATAGAAACTAGAAATTTTTCTTTTTTTGGGTACTTTGTGGGTAGTATCACAGTTGAACTAGCAACACACCCTACTTTACAGGATTACCCCAGAAGGAATTTTTACTGAGAAACTTCCCTTTTGTTACACCAACAATCATGTCCTTTTCACTCCTACTCAGTAGTGCTCAGATGTTTACATTTACCTTATCCCCAAAGCTTTCCCTCCTACAAAAAACCCCACACTTCTAAAGAAAACATCCAAATACTGACAGCTAGTGTGGTGAACACTTTTTAGCATGGATATACTCAGCACTCTACACAGCATTACAGAAGAGAACAGTTTGGTTTATGATAGTATGGAGATGCCTGGGAGTATTTCATTCACACTTGGCTAGAGCCATTCCTAAAAAATAACAGTGGTAATGTATCCTTTCTGGTTTTCACTTGTTGAGATAAATCCCCTTGTACATGTTTGAGAATCTTTGTCCATCCAGACCCATTTCACACTAATCAAACGAAGTTGAAGCCACAAAACTAACACCCTGTAATGGCCTGAGGCTGTGCTGCCTGCTTCACGTGGTGACTTCACTCCTGTCACACCAGCTGAGACCAGTTCAGATGCCCAGTACACCATGTGCACCCCTGTCACATGCCTGGCAAGGGGAAGTGACCTGCTCCACTCAGAAACGTGCCACGTTCAATGCAGGAAACCTCTTACGCTGAACAAAGAACTGCGGAGATTTGGAGATTTTCTTCAGCAGTGCAATATAACAAAAGTGATGTCTCTAGAGCCTTTATGCTTCAAGCACTCTGAATGTGTAATCCTGAAACACTGGGAGAGGACAATTTCACAGAGCAAGAGAAAGCAGCCCTCTGCATGGCCCTGCCCCAGTAACAACAGTAGCCATAAAGAGTATGAGGCTCCTGTCTCATGAAAAATCCTTATACTGCAGTGATATTTTGCAAGTTATAATTCTTCCTGCTGGGAGATGAGCATCCTGTAAACTACAGCAGTCTGACACAAAGGGTTCCCTGGTATTTATGACTTCCCTTAGAAAAATCAATCTTCCTGAAGAATCTGCGTGCATCTGCCTTACTAAACCTGTCACCAACTACAGAAAATGTACATCTTACTTTGCTCATCAGGAGCTTAGAAGGACTTTCTAAACAGAGTCCTAAGCATCCTTACTTTTGAAGTAACTCACCCATTCAAATGTTGAAGAAAAATTCAAGAAAAAGCCATTTTAAATTCTAATTATTCTCAAAAAAACCCACAAACTATTAAAAATCAAGCTTTAGGGCTACAAATACTGAGATCTAAGTGCTGAGTTTAACTGCAGTATTTATCTGCATTCACAACTTGGTCACATTTCTCTCTAAATGAAAAATTCTAAGTGAAAACAATAATTTGAGTTTACTATTCCCAGTATATTTATCATTATAGTCTACAGAAAGGAAATGCTGTGACCTACTATCCATCAGTGAAGTCAATTATTGGGACACAAAAAGTTTTTCCTATTGTTTTAGGAGTCTTTAATAGTACTGTTATTTGAGACTAGAATTTGAGGCTAAAATGAAAGTAATAAATACTCTTCTCAAGCTGTTTTTATTGCTTTTTACCCTCAGTTTTACCTAAGTTTTCATACAATCCATTTTGATACAAGACAGCAATGCCAAATAGCCTTATCCTTCCAAAAGTCCACAGTTATCTGGAAACAGAACTTCACTTTCCGTAAGTACTAAAAGAAAAAATAGAATCAGCTTTAAGTAGAGGATTTATCTATGCAAGCCATCTACCAAAAATGTTCTCCCTTTAAGTTTATGTCTCAATTATTTACAAAGAGCTACTTAATATAAACTACTTTTGCACAGTGATAAGCATTCTATTACACCTGTCTGTCACCCTCTAACACTTCTGTTTGCAAAAACATGAGGTTTTGGAGCTTATTAAGTAATGTTAATCCACTGCGACCTGATGGAATTTTGATTTCCAGTCTTGAAACAGATCCTGCTTGAAGACCAAGGGACTGGACCAGATGATCTCTGTGACCTGTTAAGCTTATATTACCTCACAGCCTTACTCCTTATTAATAAGTAAACTTATATTACAAAACACAATTTAGAGGGAACAGAGTGATAGCAATGCCTACTGTAGAATCAATACTACAGAATCTGCACCTGACCTCCTCCAAAATTATTTCACAAAAATACAAACTGGAAGACTGGAAGACTGGAGACTTGAAACACTGACAATTCAGCATAATTTTTAATTTGTATAATATGATCTATATTATACAGCATGTGTGCAGTGGCAAGCACATAGCATGATTCAAAATAATTTTGAGTAACTCAGCCTTAAAGAGATGCTACTTTTTCTGTTCATTTATCCTTTTTTACCATTATTTTACAGTTAAATTTTTCACTTACCTCTTTTCTTGGGAGTGTCTTACTCTTCTGCAGATTTGTGGAAAGTACACAGTACAGTAAAAAAATAATAATTCTCCTGTGTTTAAGTGATACCCTTCCATTTATTCTTATCTTTTTTTTTTTTCCCCCATATGTTCTACATATGCTCAAAATTATGCACTGGGAGTCCTACAAGATGAGTACAACATACCTGAAGATGAAACACATGTTCCCAATGACTGTATTTTACACATCCAGTTAAACAAAATTACACCAATGGCAGTTTCTTTAGCTGAACTTTCATGCAATTAAAAAGGCTGACTGATTTGTTAGTATCACACAGGTAATGCCATAAACAGTGCAGTATATCATCCTGTGGAGAATACAGTATCTCTTTTTAGCTAACAAGTCTGGATGCACACCTACCAGACAAATGACAAGCAAGAATAGTCAACGCTTATTTCTTGGGCAAAGTAGAGCTGTTACAGTACTGCCCGAGGAGAAACATCAGTTTGCCAACATTGCCTGAAAAGCCCATGAAGGTGGAAAATAGAAGTTAGTAAGAAAGTAAGAAATTTCAAAAAGTCAAAATAGAAAGCATGACAAGAGGGAAGAGATGGGATGCTAACCTATCCCGGGGAGTGGTGAGGATCAATTAAATCACATGAACATGCAGAAGTTAGAAAGGTCAGATAAACTGGAAGGAACTTCTTGATCAGGAAATATATCTTGCCACATACAGAAGAATGCAGTGCATCAGCACATCTCATCTTTGATACCAAAATACTTCTGAACAGTAAAGAAAACAAGGCAGAGTACGACTGCATACAGGCCTTGCTTTGTCAGAAACTGCATTTATTCAGGCAAGTGAATACTGATGGCTCTTACCACTACTACAACATAAGTCTTACACCTACCTCTTCCCACTGGGAAATTAAGCCATATCAGGAATGTTCCCATAGTCAGAATAGGGGGACTAACTTCAGGGGACCATAATGAAAAAGCACTAGCTTAATGAAAAAGGCCAATTTCCTAAAACAAAACAGAAGATCGGCCCAAAAGTGGCCAAGGACCGCTAGACAGAGCAGTAGTGATCCCAGGCAGAAATACCAGAGGACTGAAGTTTGCCGTCCCTGGAACCAAATTTTGGTGAGTTTCTCAATGTAGAGTTTTTTCAGATCTCTCTTCTGAACAGATCTGCAGAGCAGAAACAGCAGAATGTTGCACTTGCCTTTACTGTGACTTGTCAGATATTTCTAGAGATATTTTCTCCCCAGTATATGCAGATCTGAAAGGAAGTCTTTCCATGTCTGAAATAATTGTAACTTCTAACAGTAAATCATATTACTAATTAAAATTACCTCAAGCACTGAAATGAGAAAAACTGTTTAAAATGCCTAGAAGTGAAGAAAAAATGAGACTGGTTCGGAAAAAAAATCCTGTAACTCCCTATATATTTCAACACAATGTATAATTATGCCTGTAAAATTTTATTTCTTTTGAGGCACAGGCATGCAGCTTATTTTCCCCGCTAGTGTTTACCAGCTACAATTTTGTCTTTTCTTTTAATCTCAAGATGTTATCATTCCATCGCAAATACACTTCAGAAAACTGCTGGGTCTACCCTTTAAAGAAGCTTTTGAGTCCTTTAATTATCCAAAGAAAAATTCAATAAATGCTTGTTTAGCCAATTGACTACAGATTTATACTCCAGCACTATCAGATAATGCTGAAATAATGCATAAAAATGACATCCATAACTTCCATTAATACCATGAATTCTGTTTAAGTACTTCATCAATAAAAAAATTAACTGTCTGCATACATTACACATTTTGTTTACATTAATGCGTAAACATCTGCAACAAAAACAGTGTAGGAAAACACCTGACCTTGGACGACTTTGTTTATTTATAATTAGCAATATTCCAATATTAGTTTATGTATTTTCCTTAGTCCATTGGCCTTACTTGGATAGATTTTTCCACGCAAAATAAAGACCAGATAAGCATTATCAAGAGATATACATAACAGGAAAACATAGCAGCTTAGCACAAGAGTCATATTTGATTGTACATTCCTATGGAGAATAGGAATTCAATCTGCAGCATCCATTTTAAATTACATTCATCCAGGCAACATCAGATAAAAACTCAGTGCCACCTTTTAACAGTGCTGGTCTAAGGATAAAGCCAAGAATGTGAGACAGAGGTAATATATGTTTCTAAAACTATCTAGCAAAATGGACATATAAACATGTTTATAGGGGAAGCAAAGTTTTGAAGACCTAAAGCTACCTGGAAGCCTTTTGTATACCTTAAACAGCAGACTAATCTCCTTGCTTTAAGCTCAGGCCAAGTTGTTTCACTTCCTGTTTTCTGGTAATAAATCCAACATACTGACAAAATCTGAGGTATCAAAAGAGATAAAGGGTAATGGAAATTGGCAGACAAAAAAGAGAAAAAAGATCAGAACTAGTGCCTCTAGTGCCTATCTAGGACTTTCAAGGAAGAAATTTTTAAGATAAAAACCTGCAATCTCAGAAGATCAACACTTGTAGCAGAGCACTGACTTCTTGTTTAGAACTCTTAAGAGCCTTGAAGTTATTTGATTTGCTTTGAAGTCTGCATATTTATTCAAACTGTCATCAAAATCTGACTTTTTATAAAAGCTGTTGAGTAGATAAGGTGTTAAGATATGGATGTGCTGGAACACAGAACTCCTGAAAGACAGCACCCAAGGGGGAAAAACAGTGTGATTTCATATTAGCTAGGATAGACAGACAAATGGGGTAACAAGGCTGGTGAAGGAAGAGTCTAGAACACAAGTCCTGTGAGGAATGGCTGAGGGATCTGAGGGTGTATAGCCGGGAGAAAAGGAGGCTCAGGGGTGACCTTATCACTCTCTGCCACTCTCTGAAAGGAGGGTGAAGGCAGGTGGGAGTCAGCCTCTTTTCCCAGGCAACCAGCAACAGGAAAAGGGGACACAGTCTTAATCTGCACCAGGGGAGGCTTAGGCTGGTTATCAGGAAGAAGATCTTCATAGAAAGGGTGATCAGCCACTGTTATGGGCTGCCCAGGGAAGTGGTGTCCTTGGAGGTGTTTAAGGAAAGACTGGATGTGGCACTGGCTGCCATGGTCTGGTTGACAAGGAGTTGTTAGGTCTCAAGTTGGACTCAATGATCTCAAAGATCTTTTCCAACCTGATTGATTCTGTGTGATTCTCTGCAATAGATTACTGAAGTGTGTTTAAACACTCAGCCATGACTTAATATATCTATATCTATATCTATATCTATATCTATATCTATATCTATATCTATATCTATATCTATATCTATATCTATATCTATATCTATATCTATATCTATATCTATATCTATATCTATATCTATATCTATATCTATATTTATATCTATATTTATATTTATATTTATATTTATTTATATGGAAGTGGTCTGGGAGACTTAAGAGCTATGGCAAGCAGTGGCCAACAGCAGGAAATACTGACAAGTGGTAATCTTGGATCATTAATCTTGGATCATCCAGTGAGAAATGCTCCTCTCTGGGTGCCATATATCGACAGGAGGCAAGAGGGAATGACCAGGGATATCTTCAAGTAGAACAGGTTGCACAGAGCCTCATCCACCCTGATATTGAATATTCACAGAGATGGAGAACCTCTTCACACCCTGCAATCTATTGCAGTGTTCCATCATCCTCATTGTAAAAAATGCTTTCTTATATCCAATCTAAATTGATTGCTCTTCAGTTTTTAAGCTATTTCCTCTTCCATGGAAAAACTACCTCTCTAGCTTTCTTGTAGGCTCCCTTGAGGTACAGGGAAGCTGCTCCAAAGTATCCCCAGAGTCTTTTCTTCTCCAGGCTGAACAACCCTAACTTTCTCAGTCTCATTAGGAGACATGCTCCATCACTCCAGATCATCTTCATGGCTCTCCTCTGAACTTAATCCAAAAGGTCCATGCTGTCTTTTTGGGAACCCCAGAGCTGGATGCAGGTTCCAGGTGGGCTCTCCCCAGAGCAGAGCAGAGCAGAGGGGCAGAATCCCCTCCCTCCCCTGCTGCCCACGCTGCTCTGGATGCAGCCCAGGACACGTTTGGCTCTCTGGGCTGGGAGTGCCCATGTCCAGCCTCTCACCCACCAGCAGCTCCAACCTGATCGATTGTCCTTCTCCCCAGGGCTGCTCTCCATCCGTTCATCCCCCAGCCTGGGTTGGTACCAGGGTTTGCCCCAACACAGCTGCAGGACTACAAGTGAGTTGCAGGCCATTTTAACTTGGCCTTGTTAAAACTCATGAGATTCCCATGGAGTCATCTTGGGCTTGTCCAATCCCATCTTTGGGTATGTCAATCACACCACTCAGCTTGGTGTCATCTGCAGATTTGCTGAGGGTTCACTTGATCCTGATGTCAGTGTCATTGATGAAGACATTAAATAGCACAGGCCCCTGTACAAACACCTGAGGGACACTGCTTGCCACTGATGTCCCCCCGTGAGGACCCTGAGCTGTTAACTACAACACTCTGGATTTCACCACTCAACCAGTTCCTTACCCATTGATCTGTCTACCCATCTAATCCATCTCTCTCCAGTTTAGAGATGGCATCTGACTGCCGTGATTTTCAAAAATCATGGAGATTGCTGTATCAGCCAATTCCCTCTATGTTCCCCTCTTTGCCCACTCATACAGTGGGGAGGCTTTGTATTCCACAGCTGTTGCCTGCCTGGGTGGAGGGTCGATCCCTCCCAGCCAGTAGCAGATGACTGAGTTGAGTACTGGAAGCAAAGCCTCCAGTGGGTTTTTTTAGTGCTAGGAATATTAGCTTTATGGAGGAAGCATACAGTCATGCAGTAACAATAAAACATGAATAATTTATAAATAATAATTAATGTAAATCAGACATATATGTTTTACTAGGACAAGGAACAAAAAGCAGATGCAAAAAGGGAAAAATACAAGATGTGTGCAAAAAATACTTAAGGGAGATCAAAATTATTGCATTTTAAAATTATCAAAGCTCATAAGCACTTAGCATGAAGCTAAAAGAATTAAACATACAGATAATAAGAGCATTCAAGATGATATTATAAGGAATAAGAGCATTGAGAATCCTTACTGATTCAGGGTAAAAGCAATTAGGTAGCTCATAATAGCCCAGTGGAAGGTTTCAGCACAAGCTCATCACAAAGATCAAGCCTACCGAATACAATGTTAGTAACTTCTCCAAGGGAAATATATTTAGTTAAAAAATGTATTGCATCACATTAACATTCTTAACACAGGATTTTCAACATCTTTGGACAACAAAACAATAAACATAGAGTGATGAAAAATGAACTATTCTCTTTGGTAAACATATCTTGAGAACTCTTAAATGCATTGCCAAATCACATTTTAAGCTCTCATACTAAGTAAGAAAGCAGAAGTGGCAGCAGATCTACCTAACATGGACCAAGGCTCTCTAATCTATCCCCACTAATGAAATACATCATCATTCTTACAGGAAAGTTAACCATAAAATTTCTGACAACTTCAAAATTTGGAAATGACTGCAACCTGGTTCTGGTGGCTGATAGACCTAAAAGTAGTTTCTCAGAAGTTACCACTGGTGAACCAATGACTGAACTAGAGGATCCAAGATCTGAGTTCTTCCAAAGAAAGAAAAGGCAAAATCAGTACAGTAAGATTTCCTGTAATAGTTCATCTTCCCGTTAACATAAAAGCTTTTCATCAGGCTGCACACTGGCCAGATTTCTGCATGATAGGCCAAATTTAATCCAGTTTTTTATTTATTTTTTCTTACACTTGTAATACATCAAGTCATTACGCAGCTGAGACACTGAACAGCATGACCTCCTTGTCAACCAAGACTTCCCTTCTTGCCATGTCAGTAAAAGAATATTAAAACAAGGATGTTCAAATTAGGATTTCATTTCTTATGGTGTAATCAAGGAGATAAGTATGGCTTCCTTCCAGCTGATTGTATTACCATTAAAGTTTATGAGAAATTATGAATACCCTTGAGCTAAACATCCAATTAAAATAACATAAGCACGGCAGGATGTCTGTTACAATGTTTTCCGTAGAAGAAATCCTAATTATATCACTGTTATACTTTTCCACAGGGTTTCCACTGTGCTTTCTGACTGGATAGTATGAAAATATAACATTAATTAATATGACTGTGTTCTTATAGCATCACTGAGAATTACACTTACATTAAAATAAAAAAAATCCAACCCATGCTCCATGGTGACAGGAGATCTAAGATTGAACAGTGACTCTTCATCCTCCCATTATCATAAAATATCCTTAACAAGATCCTTCATTGTTGCACCTCTGAATCAGAAAGTGTGGTTGATTAGTAAAAAGAAAAAGTCTTTCAGATAGACAGTGATAATTTGAAACCCATTTTATACTGCCTCATGTCTTGTCATTGCTGAAAATATTAATGGTTTTAACAGAGATTTGAAGGCGTACGTTACAAAAAAAGTGGCAGTACCCTCCTATTTAAGTCATAGATTTGAAACTAATTTTTTTCCAGGCAGTAGAAGACCTGTACATTTACTGATTGTTTCTTCAGTAATAATGATATTTTACATTACAGATCACTGAAGTATCTTGGTCATTTAACTCATTAAGGAATTCATATTGTCTCTATGTCTCCTTTTACATTTTGTCACTGTTTTCACACAGTAGTCGGTCACAGAACAATCAAATACATAGAAAGCATTTCTATCTTTACTATAGATTTTCAAATCAAACAAAGCAAAAAGAAAAACTCTAAAAGATAATAAATAGGGAGGTACAATGGAGTACAGAAAATAAATGTGATTTATATATTTGGAAAATTCTCAGTGAAAACAATTCAGAAAAAATATTAAAGACCTCAGATTTTACCAATCCAAATGACCTAAACAATTCAGAAATTATTTCTTTCATTTTTATTAAATTGTTGATTGGCTTGAGTTGTGCTTTGAATGGAATACATGAGACATAAGAGAATAGGCAAAGAAGAGTAAAAATTTAAACAAAGGCAATAATCCATTTTATGTTCTCTTGTCTCTTACTGCAAAAGGTAATAATACCCTGAAGGAATGAAAACAGAACTATACATAGCTGAGGCTATTTCTGTAGGATAACATTACAATTTTTTTAATAGGATGAATATTAAGCAAATAAGTACTCTGTGAAGGTGGCCAATAGTTCTATTGCTTAACAATGGTGAAAACATATATTAAGAGAAACTCTTTCTTACACAATTTTTGTTTATGATCAGGTTGAAATAACTTGGAAGAGAGAGCTGCTTGAAACCCACGCAATGTGTTTATTACATGTACCTGCTTGCATGTGTCCCTACAGAGAGCTGCTACTACTGTTACAACTAAATCCTCTGAAAAGTAAAATTAGGCAGTCATAGAATCATACAATGGTTTGGGTTGGAGGGGTCCTTAAAGACCTTCTAGTTCTAAATTTCTGCCATGGGTAAGGACACTTTTCAATACACTAGGTTGCTCAAAGGCTCATCCAGTCTGGCTCTGAACACTTCCAGGGATGATACATGCACAGCATCATCCTGTTCTAGTGCCTCACCAACTTCTGAGTGAAGAACTTCTGTCTAATATCAAATCTAAATCTCTCCTCTTTTTTAGTTTAAAACCCTTCCCCCTTATCATATCATTATCTATCCATATCATTATCTGCCCATACCATTATCTGCCCATTGTTTGCCCCCCCTTTTTAAGTCCCCTTTATGTACTGGAAAGTGAAATGAGGTCTCCCTGGAGATTTCTCTTCCCCAGACTAACAACCGCAACTCCTTCATCCTGTAGTCATAAAATAGGAGCTCCAGTCATTGCATCAGTTTTGTGATCAGGACAGCTGAAGACTCCAGAGCTGAATGCAGTCACCCAATGAGACACAAAATGACAGAGTAGGGGGAGAATCACCTCCCTCAACCTGCCTGCTGAGGTTGACAACACTTGTTTAGAATACTGAACGAAATGGGGAAAGCTGCAAAGAAATTTTCAGAGAGATGACAACAGAAATATGTTCATTTAAATTAACATTTTAAAAGTTCATTTAAATATGTGGCAACTAAATTAATTTTCTCTTATGGTGACTGAAGACAGGTAGAATGAAGGAATATATGCAGTAGTTAAGTCACAAAGATATTGACACAAGTTTTAGGAAGATGGGTTGAAGTATCAAGTGTATGTGCCTCAAAACCAGGTAACCTTTGCCTTCTGAAAGCTGTATACTAAAATGTGCAAATGTCCTCACTCGTTTATGAGGTTAATTAATCTTATCAAAAAGGAAGAAAGAATAATGTATTGGGACTTCCTCCTAATAAGCCAAAATGCACTAAAACTAGAAATTACAGATGTAATCATTAGTGTTCATACCACTGCTGTGAATATGCTGATCTGATCAGTTGTTTCCTGAATTTCAGCAAATAACAAGAAGAATCAGCTATCTTTAATTTGGAAATTAAATTTGGTCTTTTTCTCTTTAGTGTCAGCTGGGTTCTTTCATGTTTAAACCATCTGTCAATGATGGCATTCAGAGGATGATGGTCAATGGCTCCATGTCATGATGGAGATCAGTGACAAGTGGAGTCCCTCACTCGGAACAGGGTTGCTTAATGTCTGCATCAATGGCACAGACATCAGGATCAAGAGAACCCTCAGCAAGTCTGCAAGTGACGCCAAGTTGAGTGGTGTAGTTGAGTTGACACACCTGATGGACAGGATGTCATCCAGAGGGACTAGGACAAGCTTGAGACTTGGGCCCATGGGAACCTCATGAGGTTTAGCAAAGGTCAAAGACAAGTCTGAAAATTAACGTTAGGAAACACAGAGTCCTTTAGAAAAATACTACATTATTGTATTCTACAAGTATAAAATAAAATTCAATTTTCATTCTCTATAAACAAGATGACCACCCATAGCATAACATCCCTTTGGAATAAATGACTCTACCACATTTTCAATCCTGTCAACACTCCCTCTCACTCACTGAAGTTTTTCCTCAGATATTCTACATGATTTTAAGTCATGAAAGTGCCAAGTAATTCTTTTGAGATTAATTTACAATTAAATACAATGTTAATTTTCATTAATCAATGGATTTATTAATTCATGTCTGTACCGCAGACTTGAAGGGGGCTTCTATGACCAAATTTTCTCACCTATATTGAGCAGGTTGAACAAAAAAATTGTGTCTGTCTTCATAAACACTTTTTCTCTTATAAAAATTCAAAAACATTGATACACTGAAAGAATTAAACCTGACAATCCCCAGTTTCTAAGGGTAGGAAATTTCAATGCTTCTATTCTTCACTAAATTCTGCATGTAATCTTCTGTTCCTTGACAAAAACCCAAAAATTAAAAGCTAGTACCCATTACTACATCCATCTTACAGAAAGAATTGCTCTTATCCAAATTTGCACTTTACAATAAAGTTAAGGATCAAAGGTATGGAACATGGCAACCTAGGACTGGAAGATTAGAAGTTCAAAGCACAGGGCCCCGTGCCTGGGTCAGACATAGTCAGGTAGGGCCATTTTGACTCCTGCTGCTACTATTAATTAAATTAAATACGAAATCCTCTGCATGTGCTTAATTTTTGAATTAATGAAGGCAAATTAGAAAAAACCCTTTCAGTTTGGTTTGAATTGTGGATGATCAGAAAGGAGAGTAGGAATGAAAATTCCAATTTTGAGCTCCAGAAAGTGAATGCTCTAAACCCTGCATATTTTCCATCCCTGTTCCTATTGGATCTTGTGATCACTCCTACTGTATTTTCTGCTTGATGCCCTGGCCAATGCTCATCTGCAGTTGCAGTGCCCACTTTGTCATTCTCTTCCTATCTGCAATCTCATGTGATTTTTTTGCTCCTCCCCAGTCCCTTCCACTTCACACCCTCAAGTCACTGCACTGAAGTAATGAGTAAAGTTACCCCAAGGATAAAGGTGAAGCAATTTGTCTGTTAGGAGAAATTTCTGTTTTCAGATCAGCAATATAGTTCCCCTAATCTTGTTCCTCAAAGGACAACGATATTTTTTACAAAATTTAAATAAATCTGTTCATGGCATAGAAAATTTTAGATCTGATGGTTCAAATCTAGCAGAAATATAAGCAAAGAAAATAAAGCCTTTTCACAGGAAGATTTATGCACACATAATTAACAGCAACACAATTAGTTCAGGCTATACTATAATTGCATATGTCTGTGAAACAGCAGAGCAACCTTGGGTTTCTTATAGAGAATAAAGTTTTCTTTCTGCTCACTAAAGGAAAAGACAAATAAATCTCTGATCAGAAGTCTAAGCATGATGACAAAGGCATTCTGTTTACCAAAATTTCCGAGCAATTTTGTCACTATAAACTCCTCAGAGTTTGTTACTAGTTTAGTAGCTGTTCTAGTACTAATTAAATTGTGCATAGCTTTTAAAATATGTTACTTAACTTTAAAAAAAAATTGCTTAAGATTTAAAATACAGAATTTTTTCATACATTTTCATTATTTTACTCATATATGCTCCTGCCTTTTTACCTAATTTTCTATTACCTTTAAATTGCAGTCATAAGATGTTTTTTACCCCATTAAGAGAAAAAATATTCCCTGATATCATCCAAAATTTGGATCACTCTAATGTTCATTTCACATCAGAGAGTTACATAGTTTAGATAGGAAAACACATAATTTATTTCTATTAGAAATTTCTAATTTCTCTGTTAGAAAAGTAAGATAATAAGACATTTTCCTGCAGATAACAGTTAACTTAAAAATTTAGTTGTCCTTAGGTTTGGCCAGACATATTCTGAGAGGAACCCTCTGGGTACCAGCTGTGTTCCTAAATATCCAAAAATGCATTGGGTACTTCAGGCACTATGAGCACGAGATAGAAAAGTTCATGGATTTTTCTTGCAATGCATAATCACAGATTTGAACTATGATGAAAATGTAGAAAACCCCGTAATCTGACAATTGAGGAAAACGAGATGGAAAACAGCTTTTCTGGATTATGGACTTATTCTCTCTGGATAAGTTTAAGTCCTGAAAGGCAAAAAAACTCCAAGAAAGGGAGAAGGCTTGGTCAATATATGCAAAACTTGTAAGGAAAAGAAATGCAATAAAAAAATTCTTTCACAAAACTAATTCCTACATACTATTTTTTTCAGAATGCATGCTTATGCAGATGATGACTGTTCCTATGACCTTCAGGCATGATGTGAAATGGAGACAGGGGCTTGCACTATAGAACAGCAGCACCCCAAACTTTCTGTGGAAGGAATCCAAGTTAGACTTGCAGGCTCAGCAGTGTTTGTATTGCATTTGTAGCCTTCTACTCCTGTAAATGAAATCTTCGCTGATTCAAGTAAATCCATCATTACTTACACTAGTAAAGTGCTTTGCACAGATGTTCAAGAGCTATGAAAAAAATTATGAGTCAAGCTGATTTTATACTTGGTTGTATTTTCTTTTAAAACAGATGGGTTTCTTTTTATGGCTTGTAAAGCCAATTTTTATATATATTTTAATTATCTCTATCCCATCTGTGCAGTTTAATTACTGATTTATTTCCCTTTTTAGTAAGATATCCATCCACACATATTTAATTCCTGTCTATATTGAGGAATGCAAGTACCTTTGTTTTCCTCATAAAACTGGTGATACATCTTTTAAAGACAGCAGAGCTAGGACATGTCACAAATAACTAAACAAACTGAAGAGAGTGAGAACTGTAACTGCAGTTCCCTTTACTAGCCTCTGTATTTTATCAGCTAATTGTAAAACTCAGTTTTGTTGATGAGATAAAATAGTATATATACACATTAATATTTAGACAATAAATCAATATCTGATTCAACCTTACTTTGCATAAAACTTGCCAAGAAATGCATTACAAATGTCTTTGCATATTTACAAACTCTATCTCAGGGTCTTTGAAAAAATTTGTCACTTTTTAATATAAACACTACAATAGTAGCAATATTCCCAGTTCCAACATAGACTCATTCTGATTTTTATGTAATTCTGCAGATACAGAGAAAGTGGCAGCACTTTCCCTTGAGAATGTGTCTTTTTTTAGTAATGCCATAAATCCTAAAGTGGGTCCTGCTATGAACATTCCAAGATTTTAACACAACCCTGTCTAAATTACACAGGTACTTCAACAGTCATCAATAAACACAGCAGCAGTAAAGAAATAGTACAATGGATTCAGTTCACAATTCACATTTGGAAAGTTACCCATGTGAATATATATAAAATTTAGGAAAATCGTATAGTTAACTCTTTAGAGAGTTAAGTGCTCACCAAGATTAGTAAAACTGCTTTATCAGATTAATTTTTTTTATTTTTTAATCCTATCTTTTCTACCTAAGTAAGCTGTTTCCAACTAAATGGAGTATAAAACCTCATAAGCACTTATTACCATGCTCACAAATAATATCTTTCTCCAAGAACAATTGTTGAGAAATAACTACAATTAAATACTAGCATTCCTAATCTAAGCACAACAATGTACAAAGCTGCAGCCAAGCATTAACATTGCCACAAAATAATGTGTGTATCAATCCAGGTTCTGAAAGTCCTTCAAGCATGTGTGTACCTTTTTAACTGGCTGATACAAAAGGAACTGAATTGTATTCAGAAAAGGGCATTTTTACAATTGACCAAGTAAAACCCAAAAGAAAGCAAAAGCCACGCCACCATTCTTTGTAAACAGCAGCTGGATTTAATTCATATCAGAGCTGTTGTGAAAGATAAGAACTCATAAGCCACCTTATGACAGCTGAAGTGTTTAGTGACAGAAACAACTTGAGAAGATACTTCTGGAGGAACAGACAGATTCACAGGCTGAACTGCAACACTGACCAAGAATACAGGGTTTATTGTAATTAAATTATTATCTTTTCCACTGTGATTATCACCAAGGAAAAACCTCAAGCATGTTGATTGTTGTACTGCATTGGTTTTATGTGGCACGATTTTGGTAGTGGAGGGACTACGTGGGCGGTTTTTTGTGAGAGGACGCCAGAAGCTTCCCACCATGTCAGACAGAGCTGGTGCCAACCAGCTGCAAGACAAGGCTGAGCCCATCAACATCAGTTGCAATGCCTCTGGGATAAAATCTAAGAACTGCAGCCAGAGGAAAGGAATGAGAACATGTGAGAGAAACAGCCCTGCAGACACCAAGGTGAGTGAAGAAGGAGGAGAAGAAGGGGGTGCAGATGCTGGAGATGAGCACTTCCCCGGCAGGCTGTGGGGAAGACCACGGTGAGCCAGGCTGTGCTCCTGCAGCCCATGGAGGACCCCAAGTCACGGATGTGCCCAGCAGAGACTGTGACCCCATGGGAAGCCCATACTGGAACAGGCTCCTGGGAGGGCATGTGGACCCAGGGAGAGAGGAACCCACACACAAGTAGGCTTGCTGGCAAGACTCGTGACCCTATGGGCGACCCACAGCAGAGCAGCCTGTATCTGAAGGACTGCAGCCCCTGGGAGGGGGCCATGCTGGAGGAGTTACTCAAGAACTGCAACCTGTGGGAAGGACTTATTGTGGAGAAATTCATGGAGAGTTGTCTCCTCTAGGAGGGACCCCACACTGGAGCAGGGAAGAGCGCTTCCCCTGAGGAGGAAAGAGAGATAGAGTCAACATGTGATGAATTGACCACAATCCCCATTTTCTGTCCTGCTGCATCACAGTGTGTCAAGATGTAGGGAATTCAGGAGTGAAGTTGAGCCTGCAAAGAATGGAGGGGTTGGGGGCAAGATTTAAAAAAAAAATTTTGGATTTATATTTCTCATTATTCTGACCAAATTTGATTGGTAAGAAATTAATGTCCCTGAATGGACACTTTTGTCCATGACACTTTTGTAACATGTCAGTGATCCCTCCCTGCACCTCTGCTGATCCAGGAACCTTTAGTCATATTTTCTCTATCTGAGAAGAGAAAATGTCAGTGTCTAGCTGAGGGGAGGGATAGAGAAGCTTTGGTGGGCACCTGGCATCCAGCCAGAGTCAACCCACCACCTTTACTGGAACTTTATTTCAGATTAAGAACACACTTTCATACCAGTTATCATACAGCATTACAAAGACTTCCAAAAATAAAAAGATTTACCAAGCAAGTTTACCTAATTTGGCCCTGTTAAGTCATTTTAAGACCTTACTGGAGCAGCTAGCTCAGGTTGCTATATTTCAGTTACTCTCCTTACTTTAGCAGTTACGAATCAATACTGAAGCAAGTGTGATTGATTGAGACCTCAAGCACCTCTGTAGCTCCTGGTCCCACAACTCCCTTCAATTACTGTTATGCTGTCAGCATCTTGTGGGTTTTAGGGCTCCCTTTCACATGTTGACCTGAGCTGCCTGACACTAGTTTAACTGATCATTTAACTTGAATAAAGCATTTTTGTACATAAAATCTGTAAAAGGCAAGACCAGTTAGAGTCCTCTTTCATTACCCAGAGTAATGGGATGAAAGAGGATTCCTGCAACAAAAGGACAAAGCAGATCACACAGGATTAGGCAGCAGTGGGAATGGGTGTGTGTGCATATGCAGTGGTGCTATGCAGGTGTGCTTCTGCATGGGCCTGTGTGCTGACGGCTGATACAAGCACCACATTTCCTTGGAGCAGCTGTTCCACTTCACCTGGAAGCCACAGGGACAGATCTGTGAAGGCACTGGAGCAAGTACACGTTGCCTGCCCTGAGCCAGCTTGGCAGAGGATCAGCTCTGCCCTGCTCTGTGCCCTAATGAGTTTGCAGCTGAGTAATTCAGTCTTGATTAGCTAAAGTGAGAGCCCTGCCAAAGGGCTGGAGCACTGAGAAGACTCTAAACCAGCTCTAAACCTGCACCACCTATCACTGTTGTGTCTCCTGTTGTTTGCAAAATCACCATTCATTGCACTGATCATTTCAAATCTGATTTCCAAAGGACTTATTTTTTCTAAGAAGTTCTTATTCCACTTATTTTAGTGCTAAAGCCATATGTTTTGCTTTTCTTTCTGAGACATTTTAGCTATTTAAGCAATATGGTTGGGTTTTCTGTGTTACCTAATGTAAAAGGGTACTAAAGTTCTTATTTCCCTAGACAAGTTCTTCTTTTCCTAGGTCTTTTAGACCTAAACAAAAGATCACAGCTCTCCTTACTTAAATAGCAATAAAACATGATCCTCTTTGGTGAGATACATTAGAAACCTTGACATTTAAGTAAAAAAAAAAAAAAGAAAGCAAGATACCAAGCAAAGACAAATACATAACTGATGAAGTATAGAACTTTGCAGAAAACAAAGCCTTTCAAAGACACTCAACAAGACAGGTCTCACTGACAGACAAACAGATATATAGTAAATTCCAGCATGAAAAAAACAAATGAGAGCATTTAGAAAACCAGTATTTTTAACTTAATAATTTCTCAAAATAAGAAACCAAATTATTTAGGCGACCACCCTGGTCTCCAGTGATACAATTTAAGAAATATTCAGATATAAGCACCATTGCCTACGGCCATTGCCGCAGAGTTGTGATGTCTCACTGCAGACAGGGCAAAGTACAATGTACAATGGTAAGCCACTTACAAGAGCAAGTACCGGAAAAACAGGAGCTGCACGAGGTGACTGAATAAAATTGTTCCAGATCTGAGACTGTTTCAGTAACTAATCACAAAGAAGCACAGATTTTACAATGATATTCTGATAAACCAAATATTCAACACCTTTTTCAACCCCTAAATCAGAAAATCAAATATGCACTATATAGCCCACACAGAGAGTAACCTGGACTTACTTTCAGCTAAAGGTGGGATTTTCAAATGATGCTCATGAAGCTAAAATATATTACAAAGACACACATTAAGTTTACACCAGGAGCTAATTTTTTAAGATAATGTCAAACAGCCTGAAGTTAATCTGACACCTTCACAGACTATTACATAGAAACAGGGACTTCTCGCATTCTTTCCCGACCTCAAGTCAGAACTTTATGCAATTTCTTGAATTCTCCAACTACTATAGCTAGATCAAAGGTAAAACTTCCAAGAGAGAAAGTTAGAAACCAGGAGGAACATTCAAGTATGCATAAAATGATGAAATTAAATAAGAAATAAGGAAAGAGGAAATAAATGTTTGGGATTTTTTTTTTTTTTTTGGTGCCAGAAAATAAAGCTATTCAAAAAATTTGAAAGTGCTCCAGTCAGACTAGAAGACAAATATGACAAGATCTAATTAAGATAAAACTTTAACATAACATCTGGAAATGTGATGTTAAAGATAGCTATGAATCTCATCATAGGTCATCACTTCTCTTGACCACTACTTCCCCCTTAGCCTTTTCTTGGGGTGTCTACAGTAACTGAGCTGCCTTTTAGACACCCATTCCTTCTTTCACTTGTCAAAAACATTTTAAAGAAAATCGCAATTTAAGACATTGTTAAATTGAAGAGGGATTACTCTTGTGTGCAAGACCAGAATTATTTTGATTTCCTTTGTAGACTCTGATAACCTTAAGGAGCGACACCAGAGCTGGCAATCTTCTGAAATGGTTGTCCAACATACAATATAAACAACTGTCAATGCTGTAACATATGGTTAAGCCCATGCTCACACACATCATCCACGTTTATAAATCTATCCTTAAACTACTGATTCCTTGAGAGAATATATCAGATAAATAATGCGGGAAGTGTAAATTACTGATTTCTTTTATTATGAAGATTGATGGATAAACTTATAAAACTAAGCACTCCAGCACTTTAAAGGAAATACGCCTATCATGATCACAGATCGTGCTAACTTGAACACAACCACACACACACACACACACACACACACACACACACACACACAAAAGCTCAAGAAGACTGACTGATAAAAAGAGCTAAATTTTAAGCAAAACAAAGCCAGCCATTTCAGTCAGACATCTTCAGATAGTATTAGATTATTAGATATTATAGTTAAAACATGGTGTTGTATTTCACTTAGTGAATAAAACTAACAATGTTACTGATAAACCAGGTTTATTATGAAACTATTTTGCAATAACTTTGTGGCAGCTGTTATCTCTAATCTGATCAAACCATGATTTTATCATCAAAATTTTTCACCTCCTTATGCCTTTCCCCAGCTTTTGCTTCTCAGATGCAAAACACTGTAAGAAATAAAACCCCAAACCACTAAACTCTTTTGTGCAAACTGAATTTTCTTTTCAGCTAAAAGATGGCAGACAGCAACTAATAGTCCTCTAACAATATAGCAATCATTATTATTGTATTGCAAATGTAAATTGAAATACAGCAATCTTGTAGATTGTATTCACAATTGTTCTTTAATATCATTATCTACAAGCAAAATAATGCAATGTATTTTGCAAAACTCTTTTCCTTGTGTTCTGCAGTCTTGTCTCCCACAAAAAGCTTTTTTTTTTAAAGCAAAAATTGAAATGCATTTGCATTTTAATGACATTTCCAACTATTTGCATTGTTAATAAAAAAAATTGTAATGGTGACACAAGACTGGATTTCATGTGCTATATTGAAAAACTGGTGTAAGGAATTATGCTGAAAATGAATATTAGTTATATCTGCATTAAGTGTCAGAGTTTCCTATCTTCACTAAAGGATAAGGACTATCTTCAAAAAGGATAAGGATCTTCCCTAAAGGATAGGAAGAAATTGCTGGTTTCAGATTTGAAGATCCTATATCACATTTCCAAATCCATGCAGAAGAGTACCTCATGCTATGTTTTAATATTGAGATATACGTAATGGAGTTACTTAATCTAACATAAATTATACTTCAAGCCCTAAAAAAAGGAAAAACAAAACACAGCACAATAAACATCTGGTTTTAATCCAGCCAAGGACAGTGGGTTGTGCATATTCACAAAATCTCATAAGGAAACATGAGGGAGCTTGGTGCTCTCAAATCATAAAATCATTCAAGAACCACCTAAGAAAACTCCTATGTTGGTCTTATGTCTTCAGAGCCAGACACTGTATTTTCCTCTGTTAAATAGCGAAAATTTATGCAGCAGAAACACTGGGGATGAAACCATAACCCACTCTACCTAAATGATTTTGCAGAGTCTGAGCCATTTCTGCAGCAAAAGGGTCCCACTTATGTGTGAGCAACCACAGGCACACAGAAAACTGTGTTCTATTACCTTCTTATCTTATTTGCTTCTATTATGAAACTGTAATAGTAGAGTTACTGTGCTTCAATTAGTCACCTTGATATATGTGGTGAAAGGGAAGAAAAGGAGAGGTAATACTTTTTGTTTTTTTTCTTGAAACTCAAACTCCAGTTTTCAGACAAAACGGTTTCTAAATGGAACATGGGTAGTTAAAGGACAATCCAATTAAAAGAGAAAGGGAATCAGGGGAAAAATCATACGTATGGACACCTTATGTCCACAAACAAGTCACAGTTATATTCATGCTGGAGAGGGAGCTTGTTCAGCTTCTCTGGTTAGTTTACTGTACTGACTTGGCTCTCTCATGCCATCAAAATGTGTCACTGAAGTAAACTAACTATGGGCAAATATATTTTTCAGTATATTTCAAAATCATTTCCAGAGTTCACAGTGCAGAAATACTGTTTGGAATAGTTCCCATTATCACTCATGTCTCCAACTGTGTTAAAAAAAGCCACTCTGTAAAATACTAGCTCACCCCAGCAGCGAGTATCGCTTACTGGACTGCCATCCTTAGGCAAGGTAAGGGGCTAATGGCTCTCCACTAAAGCTTCTGAAATGAAAACAGCTCTTTTAATACTAAAAATGCAGAATGCATAAAACTAAACCCATCATGAGCATATCTATTTTAGGTGTCACATTCTATTAGAGATCACAAGGTTTTTTTCCACACAGAGTACAATAAAAAGTATTTTCCTGAGAAAATGAGAATATCTATGGAATTTATGTGAATTTGTATTTCCATTACATACAGGCACATACTGTTTAACTGTTTCAGTACTGTAAATAACATTATTTTTTTCCAACAACATTTCCAGCAGGAAAAGACACATAAACAATCTGTGCCTCCCAAAAGGTTTATAGTCATCTACCTCCTGTTTTTCTCAGCCTACAGGATTCTGACATTGAGAGTCACAAAGGAAATTCTGAAAAAAACATAAATTTAATTGTGTAACACTAACTTATACTCTAATATGCCAAAGACATATAAAGGAAAAACATCTTTAATGATTCTGCAAGCGGAAAAGAAAAAAACAAAAAAACATCATCACATTGCATTTACAAGTGGAAGGAGAACACCTCAGGTTTTCTTTTGAACCTCCTAACACAAATCATCAGCTTTGAGTTAACTTTCTCTGCAGTCACTCTCCGGCATGTCAGACTTGTCTGACAACCATGGTTAAGAATTAATAACCTCAAGTTTCCTTAGGGAACACCTCAAAGTACAGAATGCTGACCAAAATATGAAACCTTGCTGCTACACTAACACATTTTATCAAGCTCCCTACTGGTCCCCTGCTTCTTTCATAGAGATCAGTCATGTCTTTAATTTGCTTTAGGCAGAGATCTGATGGTAAAACCTTTCTGGCTTCACAGAAATGTATTACTGCAAAATCTGTTATGAGAAATTATTTAATGGGTGTCTTGGGGGCATGGGGTTATGAGTGTGTGCTTGTCTGTTTTAGAACAGAAAAAAATGTCTTCACATTTTTGAAAACTACATATATTTGTGCCAGAAATGGACTGACATAAGGCTTGCAAAAATACTGATCTTCTGCATCATAGCTGAAATACTCATTAAGCAGAGAGTAAGAGCAGATAACCAAAAATGAAAGAAATCCCTGTTCCATGATTCACTGCAGTTTGAGGAACACCCATAAATTTCCTTACATCACCACAAATCTACTGGTGACACTCAACACTGGTCATTTTCTGTTATGATGACAAAACTGAAGGACAAAGCAAAAAGGGACTGAAAAGAGATTTAGGTCGCCAAAGTATCCCTGAAACTGGTTTCAAAGCTTATGCTAATGATTGCATATAAGGCAATATTAGCAGGCACTCATGCCAGCCTTGTTATGTTTGCATAGAGCAGTGCCAACTGCAACAAGATATTTAAAAATAACATCAGCAGCAACAGGCACTGTGAGCAAATACAGATACACCTCTAGATGAATCATGATACTGTTTGGCCATCACTACACTGGCTCCTAAAGATCTGAAAAGTTCAAGCTCATGTAAGGTTTTCTCCTAAATTCAAACTACCTCCAGGAATGTGAGATGACTTGGTTTGTTTCCTTTCCCTGTCTTTCCCTGCTCCTCTCTTCCCCTTGTGCAGTGGGTCTTTTTCTTTCTTGCTTTTTGTCTGGAAGTGAGAGGACAATGTTATTCACAGAAGTAAGATTAAAGCACAGCTCAGGTCGAAAAAGTTCCTCCCTCAATGTCCAAGATTTTCCAAAAGAACACTAAGAGCAGTTTTTCTCATTAAAAACAAAACAAAAAAGCTCTTTGAAGTTAAGAAAAAAATACAGAGGGCAGTAAAAATTTCAAATCTTCCTTTAAAATTTTTGTTTCAAATACTTCAGCAGTTATTCTCATGTCTGTATTTTAATGAAGTAATGGAAAGGTTTAAGAAGCAATTATTTGACAGATGCAAGTATCTGAAAACCCAAACCCTGTATGACTGCTTAGTACTTTTCAGCAAGAGGCTGACACTTACAAAATTGAGTTTCTGAGCTCATTTAGTTTACCACAATTAAGGCACTTGGAAAAAATAATTAGACATTTGCAATGTATTAAGAAAAGTGTTGTTTAAATCCACAAGAAATCTGTCAGTTATCACCAGAAATTAATTGTACTTGTCTAAAATAGGAGAAAGCTCTACAGTGGTTTGTAACAACAACAATCAGTGAACCTGGAAATATGTTTCAAGGCATTCAGAAGAATTCCTTAACTCCTTCCCAGAAAACAGAGTAAGAGATAAAGAAATGCAGACTCTCCTTGACTTTGTGAGATAAGTGACAGGTGTTTTGTTTTTAGAATATAGCTGGGCCTCTTATCTCTTCCTTTTTTAAACTTTGCATCCGCCTTTAAACTATGAAATGCAAATTTTTTAGATTCTAGTGTGTAGACAATATAGACATTCTAAACAGAGGAGCAACAAAATCTCTGTACATAAAACAGTATATTTAATCTGTTAATACCTACACATTTCTCTTAAAATTTTGACACATCGTGAGTTGAATCTAAATAGCTTTAACATGTACTCTCTTCATTGCATACAATGCTATTAAGAAAAATTATACCAAACAATATTAAGCAGCTAATAAAAGTCTTTAGTTCTACCCAATTTACCTTTATAAATCAAATCTGAATCTCATCAAGGGATGCAAACGAATCCAGCTGACAGTTTTTATTTTCCATGTCACAGTTCTGATTAATTTTAACTACATTCTTAACTTTAAACTCCAATGAGTTTTTCTTCCAAAAAATTAAAACTAATATTGTACTGTTGAACAGAAAGATGCTAACATGGTTCCCAAAAGGACAAATTTACAGAATCATGTTATTGAAGAAGTGTAAGCCGTGAAAAAGGAGCAAACAGGGACTGAGAGCTGCCAATGCATGAACTTGCAAAGTCCCTCAGAAACAGCCCACAAAACAAGTTATGCTCAAGACATTTTGTTGATGTTATCAAACTTTGAAATGAGTTAGAAATGAGGATGTTGCAAGCAACATGACTGCCTATTGTCATTCCAAAACACCAAACATGACAATCTTTCCATGGGCATGCAAGAGGAAATGACCAGCAATATATGAGAAAGATATCTGACAACTGCAAAACAGCTGCCTGAGTCTACAACAAACATGATAAAATCTAATACAGAAAATACTTCATAAGGTTACTGATTTAAAAAAACAAGGTCTCATCAAACTACTAATGGAAGCCCTTAAAAATTCAAATTAAAATCTTTTCTCGTTGCCTGAGCAAAAGCTTCTCCCTCTCTGTAGCCCCCTTAAGTACAGGATCAACCTTCAGGGTTATATGAAATGCTGAGAACATTGAGCTACTCTCAAGCACAGTAATCTCTCACTTTTTGCTGCAGACCCATCATAAAATATCAAGACTGTAACGACAAGAATATATGGAATGGTCACAACCTGTGAGAAGATCAAATGCAGACGAACTGCAACCATGAAACAAACCTCCAAGGCGAATAAAGTTTCTTCTGTTTGGATATAACTGACTGAGGCCAGCAGCCAAAATAAGCAAATAGTCTATGCTTTTACAGTAAATTACGTAATTTCGCATTTGTAGATCCCCTTACCAGATGACATCATATTTTTGAGTTAATGCTTGAAAATTCTGGCTGAAATCTACTATTGTGAGCTTACTGTCAAAAAGTCTAGCTGTCCTGAAGTCTAGCTGCCCTGAAATCTTACACTGTGTTTTACAATGTATCAGAAAATGCAGAGGCTGCTATAAAATGGTAAATAGAGTCATATAAAGGCTCATTTTACTCAGAAAGTTAAGTACTCAGGTATATGCTACCTAGGAAATAAAAATAAATAAACCATCATAAGCACAGTGCTTACTGCATATGTTAGTGGGGAGATGACAGAAAAAAAACCAAAACTGCTTCTTAAAAAATAAACAGCAGTATAATTACAAAAAAATGGGACTATACTAATGAAATGCATGGAATATATTCATCAGATAATATCTCACTAGGAAAGTGTGAATCAAAAGATAACCTTCAGTCATCAAATGAGCAGACTACCAGGAATCACACAAAGTGATCACAAGAACAAACTCTAACAAGAACAGGAGCTGCTAAAAGGTTCACTTTAAAAGAGGATTTTTTAATTAAGTGCTTGTGCAAGACATGTGATATCAGAAGAATAATTTCTGTTCCTAAGTGCACTACATACAGTATTCACTGGGAGTCACAGAAATTAAACATAACGTAAACTCTCACCAGTGGCTGTAAAGCAGGGATTATAACTGACTGAATTCAGAAAACAGCATAATATGGGATTATTTGTGTCTACATGTTTAGGAAGATACAATTCACTCATTCAAAAAGTATATTTTATAAGTTTTTGCTTTTGACTTGACTTAAAAATGGAGGTGGAGAACACTAAAACTTCTGAGAGCTTAAAATGAGAAAAGATTGGAAGAACTGAACAAGTAATGATTACAAAACACGATGAGACAAAGACAAAGAAATAAAGCATTAAGGAAAAGGTAGTAAGAGCATATGATACTACTTAGCCAGATTAATATTTATTGAAGGTTGTGCAAACATCTTTGAAAAATATAAACCCATACATATTACCGTAAAGAAGATATTAAGGTCTTAAGCTCATATACAAGAAAGTCTCCACAAAAAATCCAAGGACAGCAAAATAAACAGGCTCATAAAAGACATTCTGGAAAGGGGTGAAAGTACTGGAAAATTATTCAGCTTATTTCAATTTCTAAGGCAGTTTGCAAGATTGAAGGCAAATCTGTCATTCTTGGTTACACTGTTTATAAACAGAACAAGAATATTTAGGACAACATCTGTCTGAATTTACCACCAAATGTTCTTTCTAGCCTCAGTTTGTAAATAAATCTCCTTAGGTTCAAAAATTAAGATAAGTGACCTCTTCCAGATCTAACTTCCAACAGTGTCAGTATCCAACAAGTACAAAAGTGTAAATGTATTTTGGCACAAGCTTCAAAGTATTTTGTTTCTTTTTCAGAATCTGTGTCAATCAATAAACAAATATTGCATTCCATCTCCTCAATTCTTACTTTACTTTTCCGCACTGATTACTTTTCAGTCCTATTAAAAACCATCACCAGTTTGACCAGTTTGACTCTTTCATCCAGATTTGCTTCAATGCAATCTAATCTTTGTGTAATCTTTCTCTGTGTTGGTTAGATTTCAGACTCTAAAAGACTAGGCTATATTCTAGCATTTTATCTTCCTAACCTTTAGACCTTACCACACTGTTTCAGTCTACCAAAAGTGCTTGACTATAACAGCACAGCTAGTGTACTAAGAAGGCACAGAGAAAGAGCTGCAGATATTTTGGTAGTATCATCAGAGTTTCAATTCTCAAAGGAGGAAAAAAATACACATTATCACTCTTTTACATTACTCCTTCTCCAGAAACAAGAGCTCCCATTATACTAAATACATTAACATACATTACAGCCTTTTGCAATTATAGCACTTTACCCATAAGATTACAATATAATTACAATTTTGTGTATGTATACATACAGGTATAAATATATGTGTATACACACATACATACATATTATATAGAGCACCACTGAAAGAGGAACCAGATTCATTCTGCTGTTCTTGTCAAATCCATGGATAATCACATCTGCTTTGCTATCAAATGCACATGATGAACACAATGACAACAAAATACAAAAATCTGTCACTTTACAAGCAGACAATCTAGGCAAACAGCAGTTTCATAAAAAAAGAAAGCACTCAACATCTGAGGCATATTCAGTTCCCCTAGATAACTTCCTATGCAATAGATAACCAGCAGCTTGTCCCAGGTGTTTTTTGTTTCTCCACTCTGAGGTACATTGTAGTTGGTTTCAGAGCTTGGAGCAGAAATTCACACGGATCACTGAAGTGATTTTAGGAGCATACAACATCCTCTGACCCTACACACTGTATCTATGATATTAAATACATCTGCCAACTGTATGTCTCAGGATAGGACCTGCTCAGTTAGATTCCCATAATCCTGCTGTTACTCTACTTTTTCAAGCATCTGCCACTCACCATTTTATTCATCCTGGCAGGCAGCTCTGCAGGAATGACCAGCAGCTGCTGTTTGCAGATCCTGACAGTAGATGACAACACACTCAAACAATACATACAATACATGCTGAAGATGTAAGTGCTGCGTATTTCAGTATGCTTTTTACAGGATTCTAAGCAAAAAAAAGGGAGTTTCAATTATTGAATGGAGCTAAAAAAACTAGAGAAATAAGTCCCACTTTGCTTTCTAGAAGAGACAAAGACCTTCCAGTGCAAAGCAGAGGTCCAGATCTTTAAGAGCAGAGAGCTCAATAAATCAGGTTGCACTTATCAGCAAGTAACTTGAGATATTAAAAACAGTCTACAAATCATAAACATAGGCTTACAGAGGGCGTTACAGATAGTGATGAGCTCTGACTCATTATTAGTCAGATTATTAGATAATCCTCATTATTAGAGGATTATTAGTAATGATATTGGTGGAGAAAATCATAATAATACCCATCACAAAGCCAGTAGTATGGTGATAACTACAAACATATTTACTTGAAGAAAGCATGAAGCCCTCTAAGTCAACTTACAATTGTGTGTTGTGGAAAAACATGTTCATCAGTTTTTAAGAATAGAATAAAACATATCTTCATGAACAGAAGAGGATTTCCTTTATCCCCCATAAAAGCTGCACAAGCTTGCACTGCGCTGTAAAAAAAACAAAAAAACCCCAAAACCAAAAAACCCAACAAAATCAAAAAACACCTAAAAGGAAATTCCACACAGCTTGCAGTCTTTCCACCATAAAATCACAGTGCGTTGGCTCCATAGCTGGGACCTTACACAACACAGTAGAGCCTGTGTTCTGGGATTATGTGATGTCTGTGCTGGTGGCAGAAGGCTGCGCTGCGCTGTGGGCCAGGGGCGGCCTGCACTGGCAGCTCCAACCACCTCCAGCGGAGGTGCAAAGGACAGGCAAAATCACTGGACAGGGAGGGAAAGAGGTAAACCAAAAGAGTTAGAAGCAGCAGGGAGAGAAGGAAGGTCAGAGAAGGAGGTGCCTTTTTAATTGGCAGTAAATGAAACTAATTTCACCCAAGCTGAGTTTACATTGTTGATGATGACAACTGGTAAGTGATCTCACACTCTGGATCTTTATTCCCCCCAGTCACCACGGGAGTAGCGTGAGCAAGCAGCTGGGTGCTGAGGATTTTGGTCCTCAGCCAAGGCTAACCCACCACACTTTGTCAAATGCTAACAAATGTGGCTCTGGTTTTACAAAAGCAACTACCAGAACAATTGTGTCCAAACACTTTTTTTGGCATGAAAAGCTTCTATGTTCCAGACAAAACAACATAATTCATCACAAAGCCTGTTCATGACCTAATTTTCTAATTTTGTCTGTAGAGAGCTGCCAGGATATGTATACCCAAGAACACTGGGCCAGTTAGCTAAGGGTAAGCTTGACTCTCAAACTGCATATTGCACAAGCATAATACTCATTGTGAACATACTGGGTTTACTAAACTACTGAAGACTGTAGTCACTAGGTATATCTGAATAAAGATTTTAAATTCTCCTGGTGTAATTAAACAAAAGTGCAATCCACTGAGTTTCTGGTTGAAACAATAGGCTTGGTGAACAAATCACGATGACACTCATTTTGGATCCAAGAATAAATTCAATCTAAGTTAGTAAAAAAATTTAACTGATATATGCACTCTGTACCTTTTTCAATATACCTTGAGTCATGGCTGACTTCCTCATCTCAAAAATATACAAAGCTATAGAGCATTCAGACACAGAATTCAGCAACAAAAAAGGGATAGATAAAAAAAAAACAAAAACCAGTTGTTCCTTAATTCTTTAAAAAACAGATTTTCACTCAGCCACTCAGCTTTGGAAGCATTGATATTTTAACATGTCAAAACCAGATGAAAGCAAAAATCCTTTAATAGTTATTTGCATTTAGTGCTCTAGACCCAGTAAAGCATTTTTTGCATAATGGCAATCAATGGTCTTAAAAGAACTCAAAAAACCAAAACCAAACTCAAACCACCCTTAAAATACGAACTATTCTTTCCTTTCCTATACAGGGTAGCTGTGTGTTGTCTGGACCTAATCTGACTACAGAGTATGTGAGGATATCAAGAAGAAATGTAAATTTTCGGAGCAATGAGGTGTCCACAGATTTAATACTTTTTTTTTTTTTTTCAATATGAGCCGAGAACAGAGAACAGCTGTGTCCAAAAATCAGTTTTCACCTTTATTCTCAAGATGTTGTAGTTAATGCACATCAGAAAGCATTAACAGTCACTTAGGCCAGTGGGAACAGAATGACAACCACCTTTGTATTTGTTGAAAACTGAAAGCTCTAACAAGAATGCAAATGGGAAGAATAGTAGACATTGACCAGAGCAGAGGATGGAGAAACAGAACAGGTTACATAGACATGGCATCAAAAGGAGAAGAAATGCCAATATATAAAATGGCCTCTATACAACATCATGATCCTTTCTCACTACTAAAACTCAGTGTCTAATCTTTTCATAGAGTGGTAAGGGAAGAAGAACTCAGCAAGCAATTTGGTGATCAAGGTGTAATCAAGTACTCTGCATAATACTGATCATACTGTTTTCCAGCGAATCTTTCAAAAGTCTAAATGACAGTGAGTCAAAAATAATTTCTACAGAAACCACCATCAGAAATCCCAGTTGAGATGCAATAGTTAAATCTAATCCTTTTCACTACTTCAGAAAAGATTGAGGAGAAATATGCTGATGGATGCAAAGCGACGTTCCTTGTCTCCACAGCGGACTGGGTATTAATATTAAACTGTACCATGAGAGAGGCAAGGAGAAAAAAGGCAGGAAAAGGAACTTGGGTTAATACTGAAATAGACTTCCTAATGAGGTTATGGGATGTCCCCCATAGGGGTTTCAAAAAACAACTTAAGGAAAAATTTATCTGGAATAACATAGGAATTGATCCTGAAAGCACAAGCTAAGTGACCTTTTCAGGCCTGGTTTTTCCAAGCATTACTGTTGAGAGTTCCACTATGAAGGCCAATAGCAGTCAATATAGCTGATCATCTTCCTCATGGATGGGATAATACAAATATAGAATACTTGTTATTTATATAAGAAATAGATAAAAGTTGTCTGGCTGCTTGGTGTTTTTTTAAATATAGCTGTTTCATAGCCTAAACTGCTGTTGTTTTTACACACACAGCTTTCAGAAGACAGATCATGTGTGATATGCTGACCATCATGTTTAGATATAGGTAAAGGGATCTAAGGATTTTAAAAAAACATTTTGAAACACACTCCATTTGGTGAATTTGAGTGTTATCTTCAGGTATGAAGATAACATTGAATGTTATCTTCAGGTTATCTTTTCAACTATCTACAGATGTTGGGAAAAGCAGAAACCCAGCTCATGCTGGAAAGACAATTTAGCTGAAAAAAACAGAAACTATGAAGAGAAGAGTGAGTGAAAAATAAGAAGCAACCTTCCAGCACTCAAAGAAAACCACTATGAGGAATGTGGCTATGAGCTTTTCCTCATTTTTACTGGGCCTCCAGGGAAGGACTATGAGCAATGGGATTTAATCTGCAGCAAGGTAATTTTGCTTGCACATTAGAAATAGCCTTTTCAACTATACATACATACATAGTGGAAAAATTATATGATGTCATTAATTAGGATGCACTAAGACTATTTTAACCAGGAGACTTTAAGGAACATATTTTCATGTTCTTAAATTTACAGAAGAGGTGATCAAAGTAGACTTAAGGCCTCAGTGAACTGAATCACTTAAGATCAGATGACCTTCATACAGTTGTATTTCTGTGTCTTAAATTCAGCCATTTAAAATTTATTTAGCCATATTAAAAGGAAAAAAACAGAAAATAAATTTTAACAGTGAACTAGGTTAATATCATCCTTTTAAAAATGTCTGAGGGCTCATCATACAATAATTTGTATAAAGAAATGTGTACTTTTATACAGATACAGTTTAATAAACACTTCTGAACTTTACATAGTATCAACAACAAACAAACCAAAACAAAACAATTATCAAACCAAACCCCCTCAAACATGTGAATAAGTGGTATAAAACCAATGGTATCTGGATAAACATCATATTCTTTTGGAGGACTTCCAATAACCTTGGAGTTTTTAAACTGCTCAAACCCAAAAGTCAGCAATAAAAAACTGGTTCTAACTCAAAGGCTGTATTTGACTCTAAAACACAAAGACAGGTAAAAAAAAATCAATGTTTCCCAGAGGAATGCCTTTCATGTATTAAAAAGTTCTGTATCTACTCTTGAAGTAATCAAAGCTTTTACACATCAGCCAGAACAAAGTCTCTCTCTCTGTCTCTTAAATTTGTCCTCCTGAAGACCACTACAAAATTCTTGTTTTCTAATTCCCATTGCTTTCTTGGTCCTGTTTACTGATTCTTTTGCAAAGGGGAGAAACCCAGTTTCCTCTTAAAAACAATCCCAAGGACAGACAACATGTGGCCGCTCATTCATAACCAAAAGGTAAAAGGCCTGTAAGAGTACATCACCCACAAGAGCACCAGCTCTCCAGCACATGGACAGCAGCCATTTGATCCAACACATTCAGCAAGACACGAGAGGTCTAAGCTGAACCAATAGGATATCAAGGGCAAGCAACAGCCTTCCAGGTGTCGAGATAACACCCGTCAGAGCTCTTCTTGCTGCTCATGTTCAGAGAGGGACTATTAAATTCAACTTAAGGGAGCGTACAGGGGGTGGGAAGCGTCCACTTCAGCAGGGATACTTGGAAATTGCACTTATGAGCTCTTCACTATAATCTCCCCATTTCACCAATTTTTCCACTCTTCTCAGGTGTTAATGTCACTCTCACTCAGGGTTCATAATGACACACTATTCTGACTTTCTTCCATTCAGTTCTTTTATAAACAGACTGGCAGTGAATAAAAGTCTCAGCCATTTTATCCATATTTTCAGGGTGATGTAAAAATGTCACAATGTGACTGTCATCATGGAACACAGAGCACTCAAATCATGTAGAAAGAGCACTTTGGCATGTTCCAAATCACTGACCAACGATTGCAGGTAAGGTCTGGACATTTTTATGGGTACTCTATTAAAACATTCAGCTCAGGTGGGTAGAATCTGGATTTATATCTAACTAACAAGCTTATTTTGCTGGCATGGTTATTGTTGGAGGACACCTTTCTTAGCTCATCCATCTGACGCAGAAATGAATTCAGACACATTATACACATTCCGTTTTATTAAAAAAAGCAATGCTTTCTGTAAAAGTCAATTTTAACAGTTTGGTGAAAGTGCTAAAAATACTAGCAGGAATTCAGCCTATCCAAACACATTTCTTATTAACAGAGGCTATTGAAACTGAACTTCACTACAACCAAAATAAACATTCAGAAACTTCCACAGGCTTAACTCAGTTTAAACCACTTTAATTACGAGCACCAATAGGCATCAGATTTCTTACCCTCTCATCATTTCAGCACATTCTGAATATATACAAACACTGAACTTTGACAGCAAATCACGTCTGCACTGTTCAAGTAGAAGTCACAGGTATAGAAAAGGGCCACATTCTAGAAAGAAACAAGATCTTGCCTTTCTTTAGGTCTAAGAGAACCTTTGTGAAACAGCATTAATAGATTTTGCAGTATTGCCATATTTTTCTAACGTAGTATGGTTTGAACAGCAGTTAAATGGAATTTTGCCACCTCTGTACTGTGAATTTAGACCAAGTTATAAAAGTCTGTACAGACACCACTCATGGATACAATCCTTTACATAGGCATTCACCAAATATTTTCAGAAAACATGACTCCTTCACATTAGATGGCATTTCAATCATCTGTTACAAGCTTGTCCATGGAACAATGTAATGCAAGGCCCTTAAGAGGTCCCTCAGGAGTGGGATAGCAAGGCCAGTCTTTGGGAAGGCCCCACTCCAGGAATCCCCAGGCTGAAATGGGATGTTGCAGAATAAAAGGCAATTACAAAAAGGAGTTTGTGCCTGTCACACCACCAGCATCCAATTCCTTATCATCCTTGACCAAACACATCTCAAGGCAGATTACAACTTGTACTCTGGGTAGAATGGGAGTAGAAGGCAGTAGAAAAGCATCTCTTAAAGACAAACATTTGAATTGTTTGTCAAGCCAAGACCTTTATTTATCCTCCTTTCCTGAATCACCTTCAAAAATATGGAGGCCTCTTTTTCCACTTAGTATAGTGTGAGTCCAAGATGAGCTGATGAGGCTGATGCACAGCAAGCCAATATGAAGATTCACAAGTACGTGACCACAACATTTCCACCTGCACCTTTCCATCTTTGAAGATGTCCTCTTTTCTTATTAAGCCTATTCTTCTGCACTGTCGTAAGAAAAAAAGGAACACAAGCCATTGTTCAAAAGTGCTCACCTAAAAGATCACGCCACTTAAAAACTTGCACTACGCCATTAATCATCCTGATTTATTTGGCCCTCCAGTATTGTCTCACTTTTAAACTTTCCTGATAAATACATAAGCAGACAAATATTTGAATACTAATAGGTAGCTTGCATGTAATAGTGTAATAGTTAAAGATATATTTAAATGTCATCCCTTGAAAGAAAGAAGCTACCATGAAGACCTCAAATATTGAAAGAAATTAAATATTGATAGAAAAATTAGTTGAAAGTGAAAGCTATTAAAAAAGATTAGACTCTCAAGGTCACATGGGAAGACACAAAATTATTCTGGAACTGTTCACAGGCAAGTATCATGGTCTGACTACTATCTGGCTGAGGTACTTCCACAGTGAAAGAGATTAGGAATATGGCGCAGGAAAAGATATTGTGAAGAGCAGCTGAGACACCACATTTTGTATGCCCTAGGAACATTTTTTTGGCTTACAGAGAACAGGAAATTAAACACACCCATGAATCAGATAAAACTGAGAACCACTGGGATAAAATAAGTATCACTTTAAAAGAGGATTTTATATGCTGTGTTCTATTTAGCATAACCAATAGAAAGAATTGTTACTGTTCTCTGTGGATCTTAACATGCAAAATACAAAAGATTTTAATATGAGAGACAGTATTCAACAAAGGGCTACTAAAAACAGTCTGACTCTAGGACATTCTGCTGAAGAAGAAATAGACTATGCACTGTGTATTACAACAATTTATAGTTTTAAAAGTAATTTGAAACTCTTCCCAGCACATATTTTCAAGCTTCCTCCCAGCCTTCTCCTCCTGACCCACTGCCATTGCCATTATAGCAAAACACTGAAAATGCTATTAATAAAATAGCAGTTAATCTTTAGGAGTTCCACCAAAACCCACTAAGCCTGAAATGTAGCTTTTACTTAGGGCAATTTAGGTAAGGCTGTAAGTACAGTGTTGTCTTAGAATCATTTTGCAAGCAATTGCATCCTGAACTTTGAGAGGAATTAATTTAAAAAGATTTTTAATCCTTTGAACTTCATTCGGTAGCTCTGGTTTTCTTAATATGTTACTATGAGCTACACAAAGAGTGAAGTTGCTAGACTCAAGTGCAAAAATAGCATAAAAAAAGCAGTTTCCAAATTCAGGACCAAACAAAGCTAAAATGAAATCAAGGAATTAATCAATATCACTCTGATGTCACCACTCACTTCAGAGAAGGTGAGAATTTGTTTTAAGGATGAAGAACTCCCATTAGGGTCAATGAATAAAAGAGCTACTTAGCAAATGATATTAGGAGAAGTGTTCAGCTTAGGTAAGAGTGAGAACTGGTCAAACTCTGGATAGGCTGTTTGGTCACAGAAATCTGTTCCTAAATCTTCATTACCTACAAGAGGATTGCTTGCTCCTCTGAGAACATCAGTCCTCCAAATGCATTAATAGAGAAGGTTGAGGGTATTATATTCCTTCTTTTTCATTCTGTTCAGCATACAAATCTCTCTAATCCAGCATGAAAGATATCTGCAACAGTATCTCTTGCAAGAATTTGCCAAAGGAGATCTCCTCACACAGTGAACATACAGAATATAACCCGTTTCCTGTTTCCTGCCATGCTGAATATTGTACTGCAGGGAAGCTTTGTATTAGGCAGAAAACAGGCAGGTGGAGGCAAACAACTTGTGTCTCACTTTCCTGCTGATAAACTTTGGCTTTTTTTGCTCTTTGTTTGTTCATTTTCTCCCTACTGAGTGTCTTGCAGAGAAGTGCTTCCATGGCTTTGGTACTTGAGCTCAAAACTTTTTCAACTCTTCCTTCTGAAGGACAACGAGTTTATTGGGGCTTTATTTGTTTTGTTTTGTTATGAAAGAACATTTCTAGTGAGCCACTGGGATCTTGCAGCTAAATTTTACCTTAAACAAGCTGGTTTTGAGCTAAAGCAGAAGCTGCCATCAAGCAACAGATCCTGCAGAAGCAGGTTCAGCGTTCCAATGCTGGTCTCTTTTCCACACTGTGAGCCACCACTGTGCAACCATAAAATTCAGAGTTTACTCCAAAAGTCTGTCCAAGCACACCCAGGCAAACAGACAGACATACATTCATCCCCTCCTCTCAACACCACCAGACTTCCAGAATCTTCTCCTATCTTTTTCTCTGTTTTTCTCCTGCCAATTATCCTTTAATAGGGTGATCATACACCCCAGAATATCTATATATATATCCTTTTCCAGATCATTATGGTTTTTCCCCAGTTACATTTTCAAAGCATTTTTTCTAATAAAGTTTGTTGCTCTATTGGTTATTTAGCATCAATTTCCTTTAATCCACTCCAAAGGACCTGTGAAAAATGAACTTGCCTGAGAGGCAGGTCACTACATCTAACTTACATATAACTTACTTCTTTAAAATAAATGGAGCACATGATACCACCTTGTTGATATGTCACCAGAATTCCAGAATGTGCTATCACAAAATATGAGTGTGAGAAAAAAACCTCTACACAATCCCAAAAAATTAACTGATTAAAGAAAAAAAAAGCAAGCTTCTATGTCAAGAACACAAAGTTCCCAGGCATTCTGTGTATAATCACCTTCTAAAATACAACAGTATATTTGTGGAATTAGAAATATTTTTGTGGATGAAGAGAGACGGGAATATTTATAACTGTGGAGTAATGTTTTGTGCTGAAATTTTGACTAGATATTTTAGTTACTCATTTTTTCCCCAGCAAAAATTAACTCTAAATACCTAAACCTACAGATTGCTGTACTTATTGACTTATTGCACATCTCAACAGGACTTGTTTGTGAGAATGCCAATAAAAAATAAAACTATTTTCATTTCCAATTCACAGTCCTGTAAGTCAAAGAGCTGCACTCTTATAACTCTAGATGCTGAGGTAGGCACAGAGAAAGTCACACTTCTCTGACCTGCTCCTATTTGGCTTCTGCATAGCTGAAGGAGTGCTGTGCTCAAGACACTGAAGCAATTCTGCTGACAACTCTCTGGTTCTGCACCACAGTTACACCCGCCTGCTGCTCCCGTGCTTTGCTTCTGGCCACGTCATTAAACCAGCTAAAATCCAGACAGGTGTCTTAGCAGGCAAACTCTCACTATGGAGCCACTATGGAGCAAAACAAAACTCCTTTTTTTAAAGCTTTCAGTCCTCTGTAGAAAAGGCCTGCGGCACTGGCACAGAGCTATCCAGCTGAAAATTACTCAACATAGAGGTCTGTATTTGCGGTGTGTGTATACTGGTTAGTGTATTTTATTAGACTTAAAGCTTTTCAAACATAAAAAATAATATGTCATTATTTGGTATGGTAATTATATTAAATCAGGGAGGCAATGATGCTATAGGTAGCTGTGACTGGAGGACTCACTTTAAAAGCACACTCTTTCCACAATTAAAACACTGAGTGGAGGGGAATGGGGAGTATATTTTTAAATGCTAAATATGTGGCTTGTTTTTAATTATAGACATGTAATCAAGATTTTGACCACAGAAAGGGTTGTCCTGTTAAGGAAACTTCCCAGTGTCACCACTGATGAGACTCTGGCAGTTGCAGTCCCAGTGTTGGAGACTGTCACTGTTGGGACCTCAGCCCCTTTGCAACCAGGGGCTGCCCTGAGCTCTTGGCAGCCCCACTTGAGTCACCCCGCTCTCGGCCAGAGGAGACTTCCCAGGGCAGAGTCTCAGATTCTCGTTCCACAGAACAGTTTATCTCAGCACAGTAACACAGAAACGGCCTGAGCTGGTGCCTCCAGGGGATCCTGAGCAGAGGAACCCCTGGGCTTTTACACCCTCACAGTCCGAGCCGTGAGCGAGTCTCAAGTCTCCCAGAGCTCACCCTTCCTCCCGAGCCCTCGGCTCCCGCTGTGTGTCCCAGTGTCCCTTTTCCTGGCCGGTGCCACCGCTCTTGGTGCACTTTGCTGTGCAAGGGTAAGCAGCCCACGGCCTCTGTGGGCTCTCAGCCAGAACTCAACCTGCATCCCGAACTGCAGCTTGCAGAGCCAACTACCTGTACCAGGTATTCTTCAACATTTCCCACAGTTTTAGGCTTGATGTAGGTCTTCCAGGTTTCCAGGTTTCACAGACCAAAAACATGTATTAAAATCACAGTGACTCCTTATAACTATTGCAGATATTAAATAAATCTGGATCTATTTAACCAAAACTTCATTATTATGTAGTAATATTTCCATCACACTAAACACAAAATATGATAAGAAAATCAAAATGAGTTGTGTATGCTTTTTGAAGACTTGCAGGAATTACTTTTAATCTCCAAATACAATAAAGACAATTCTCTCAAAGGGTAAAAATTTTTCTTTTTATTTTTAATCAGTTATTTTTACTTACTTTTTTACAGAGCTGATATTACTGCCTTATATAGAATTAATAAGTGGAAAACATGGGTTACATATTGCATTTTAAAAATCCCATGGTTTTCAGTGGAAATGACAATAAACTTCCCTGGTAACTATTTAATTTATTTCTTAAATAAGTACCTCACTGCCAAGTCCCCAAGACAGTAATCTAGAGACAGGAGGAGCCTCTCAATAGTATGCCAACCCCATGGATATCCTGAATTATGGGCTGCAACAAACAGTGAAGAACATAATGAGGGGAAAACTGGGCCCTCGCTTCCATGCACAGAAAGCTGTGCCAAGAGCAGTACAGGTTAATTGTTATCAAGACTATGCTGTGGGGTGCCCAGGTGAAAAAATTTTAAAACCCAGGTAACAATGGCCACCTCCATAGGCCAGGCCATGTTTTCACAGCAAACAGCACTCCACCTCAGGTCTCAGGAATAACTTTGTCAGTCCCAAGCTTGCAGAGATGGGATGTGTCAGCTCAGGCTGAACTCCAAGAGCTGTCGAGAAGAGCCACAACATGAGTCACAAGGAATCTTATCAGTTTGCTGTGTAATAGAAGTCAGTAATGATTCCATTAGAATCTATCCATTTTTATTTTCTAAAACATGTAACAGCTATTTCCATCTGGCTAGTGGTTTTTTGACACTGAATACGTCACATCATTCCTGTTCTGTGCAAGAGCACTCCCTCAAACCTCCCCTGCACTGTGCTGTCACTTGATGTCACTATCAAGGCAGAATAAAAATTAATGATTTTAACAAGCTGTATAGAAGTTCCTGCTTTTATACATAATGTCATAGCTTTGCACTGCTACACTTAAAGCACACTGTCAGTGCTTTGTGAGGCTGCAGTGAGCATATGCCACCAATTATTTTTTTTTATTAAATCAAATAAAATTTAATGCCAAACTAGCCACATAAAACCTAACAATATTCCAACCAATTATCTCCAGACCAGGTAACCTCCCCCTATAACTATCCACAGACATAATCCAGTTCCATGATGGTCATTTGGGCTGATGCTGCATGAAAGTGCTAGTTTAAAAACAAAATTGGTTGTCAAATAAATTTTCCATATGAAGACACTGAAGAGCTTTTAAGAGCCTGCTGGGCAATGTAATGTAAGGATGCAATGTCATTTAAAAGAAAAGAATACCTAATTCCATTCAGAAAATATGTATTACACTGATTTTTTTAAAACCCAGAAGTTTTTCTTCACAAAACGTAAACCTACAATCTGGAGAGTTTTACTACTACTGTTTGAGCTAAAGCATCAGTAAAATATTACAGTATTCAGTTTACAATAGCTGTAAAATCATCTTACAGGAAAATGAAATTACAAATTATATAAATAGAAATGTCTTTATTTGATAATGAGCATGGACTACTGGACTGGCATATTTATGCTGACAGACAAGGTAGGTGTCAGCAGCAGACATGTATTTATGCATCACCAAATGTTTACATATAGGAATGTAACTGTATTTCACCCTAATTAATTAAATTTAAATACACCTAAAGATATTAACTTCAGCAATTAATTGTAGTTTCATCTTGCACTAGTTCCTGTTATATTCATTAAATGTGCTCTCACTTAATTGGATTCTCTCCACACCCACCAGTTGTCTTTACTGTCCTGAGGCTGCTCTCTCAGTTCCAAATTTTTGCTTCAGATTTCTGCCTTTCTCTGCGCCCTTGACTACTTCCGCTGTTATTTTTACCTGGTCAGATTCAACTGCTGATATTTAACTTTACCAGACTTTACTCTATTAAGACAGATACCTGACAAACCATTTGTTCTTCCATTTATTTCTACCCACTCAGATTTTTGATTCTTTATATGCATAATCCTTTTTTCCTTTTCTGTTAATAGTACAGATATAATTAAAACTGAAATATCGGGGGGGGGGGGGGGGGGGAATGATAAAAAATGAAAGAGAGAATTTAATAATGTTGCTGAAAACACCAGTCATGTCCCTGCCCAACACCTACCAGTCACAGGGAAGTCCCCCACGGGGAATTGTGAGAGAACATTGTTTGGCATTGGTGTTGTAATGAATAAATTGTATGTTAGATGGACCATATCACATCAATTCCCATCACAAGTCTGAAAATCTGCAAGTGCAGCTACTGCATGCAGCACTGTCTTCACTCACTCCTAAAACAAAAAATTATTTCTTGTTTGTTTATTGTCCGGTCTTTTTTATGGTGTGGTGAGACAGTGTGTATTTTGGCCAGCAGAATGGCTTCAAGCCTCACTACAGCTGCTGCAAATCCCCTAAAATTTACTAACCTCATTTATGGTAGAGAATCAGAAAACAAATTTTCATATATGAAATTAGATCTTATCACGGTAATGAGAAGTATCCATACTAAAATTCTTTATTTCTTAATTCAGATTTCAAACTTGATAGTTCTACAGCCTGAAAATATGTTGAAGTCCCATATAAGATTTATTTGTAATGTATTATTTTTAATCTATGGTTCCAATATTCCCACAGACTGAGGGTGATTTTTGAAACTTTTTTACATTTATTTACAGTGCTTTTTCTCTCATAAAGTGTTTTCAACACAAAGACAATCACATTCGACTGGCATGAAGAAAAAATAAACAGAAGCACCCTTTTACAATTGTGACATATATGTAACATGATAGTGTAAATACGGATTCCTTGAGGGTTATTCTACTTGTCTGATGTCTATCCTTTTGAAGTTGTACAAGGATTTTACACCATGGAAGAAATTGTACCTAAATCCTATATATTTTGGAAGCTTTATTTCACTCTATGTTCTACTTAAGAGGTAGATAACCCCAGAAAACAAACTATCTAAAATCATGAAGACTGTTTATTCAAAAATGCAATTATAAATGCAGAAGTCTTGTTTAAATACATATATAAGTGCATCATTGCCTAAAATAAATCTAAATTAAAATAAAGCCATAATGACAAAATCCCTGATTCCCAGTCATGAAGAATAAGCTCTTTCAATTTTTTACCCATAAAAATATTACAGCAAGGTTTGATTAAAGCAACAAATTGACTGTCCTAGATGAGTATGAAAAACATAATCAATTCAAAAGCAATTGGGAAAGTCTAACATATAGATTTAGGGTTTGTGGGTTATTGGTTGGTTGAGCTGGATTTCATTTAAAGATCTAAAATAACTAAAATAAACAGATATAAAAAATTACAGAAGTGTTTCTAATTAACTTTCACATGTTAATAATCAAGTGAGCAAAAATTAAGTCATATGTAACCCTTCTGTCTGTTGCCATGCAATGCAGCTGTCCTTCACTTAGGTTTCCTAAAGGCATAGTTCCACATATAAATTTATACTGTATTTTTTCTGAAATACTTCACCAATCAAAAATAGGAGAAAAAAAAGGACAAGTATTTTACAGGTCTTCTACTACAAAGTGTTAAGAGTCAAATTCTCACTCATTTTGTTACCAGAGGAGTACTTCATTTTATTAAAATTTCATATTGTTCTAGCATGAAGTCACTAAACAGACAAAAATGTAAGTAAATATCCAAAATGAGTTGTGTGTGATTCAGGGAAACAGAGGACTGACCTAGGCTGTAAAACTGATACATGTATATTTAAAGGTCTAATTGACAGAACTTGTGCAGAAGGAAGTCACAGAGGAAAAATTTATAAAAACTAAAAAAAATATGAGGCTTAAGAGAATTAATTTTTACACTGCAAATCAGATTAAAGAATTTGATGTCTTTTTCCTTAGTGAATACATTGTTTACAGGTGTCTTAGAACTATTACATGTGATCAAAATTATCTGAAGACTAAAATAGCAGAGCACTAATAGAAGCTGGTAACATAGCAGAGAATTAAAGGGATAGATTGCAATCCTCGAATATCAGCATAATTGTTGTTTTATCATCTTTGATTATAATTTTTAAAAATAGAACAGTGCCCAAATTCATCCTTTCTTTCATGTCTAACTTTACAAAAAGTTAATCTTACCATAACCTTCTGCACACAACTTTCTCTGTCTCTGCATTTCTTTCTCATCTGGAATTCAGAAACACACAGGCAGGTGTGTTTCAGGATTTCCCCCCACCCAGTTCCTCCAATACGCATTCTCCAAAAAAGAAGGGCATGAAAATGTGATCCACTATTTGAGTGAGTTTGATAATGAGGATAATACACATAAGGTACATACAGGGAAATATGGTTTCCTCACTATGTACAGAAAATCAGACACTACTAGTGGAGACAGCTCTTTAAAAAAAAAGCCTATGGATTGTATTCATCCAAATAATTTGGGAAATAGAGCATGAAATGAAATTTTTGTACTAAATTGGAATGTAAAAATCTATAAATTATATAAAATCTAGTTCTTAGATAGTCATAGTCATGTGAAGTCAACATGAAAACTACTGGATCTTGACTAACCTTGAAAAGTGGCTTCTCTTCCACATCTTGTGGCAAGATTCTGCACAGTACAACACAAGGAAACAGACCTTGTCTGTAGACATTTAATTTAGCTTCATTAATATATGTAATAAGGCCTTACAGTTAGTCAAATTAAGATATAAGTAGACACTACTATATAACTTGAAAGCTTTATGGGGAAGTTCCTACTTGTGAAGAAAGTAGGCTAAGATTTGAGATACTGAATAAATACTGTATTTTCAGCCCCAGCTCTAGTAATTCCCAGTCTTCTGCTGATTCTTACTGACAAAAATGTTCAAGATAACATAATTCATAGATTACAGCAAAATTAATAACATAATCCTTATAACAAGAGAAGTATTAAAATATGAGATTAACACTACTAGCTGAAGATAGGAGAGCAAAGAAGAGAATATAAAGGGAAGTAACTGAAGAGGTTACAGATTATGGTAACACAAAATACCATATAAAACAACTGTTTAATTCCACAACATCAGTGGAAAGCAGCACTGATCTGAGTTTCCAGAAGGCTAGGAAAGTAAGCTTACAGGTAAACAATTTCACAGAATGATAGCACAGTTAGAGATCATCTCGCCTGCAGATCATCCAGTCCAACACAACTGCCAAGGCAGGGTCCCCCAGAGCACGTGACACAGGTGCATGTCCAGATGGGTTTTGAATGTCTCCAGACAGGGAGACTCCATGACCTCCCCAGGCAGCTGTTCCAGTGCCCTGACACCCTCAGTGCAAGGAAGTTGAGGTTGAACTTCTTGTGGTTTGGTTAATGACCATTGCTCCTCATCCTGTCACTGGGCACCACTGAAAAGAGTCTGGCATTGTCCTCTTGGCACCCATCTTCGAGATATTTGTGCTCACTAATGAGATCCCTGCTCAGTCTTCTCTCCTCTGGACTAAACAACCCAAAAGCCAACTCACACTTCCACCAAACCTGTCCCACAAGCAAACAAACAATGGCCAAAACAAAACCCCGCCACTGTTAATCTTTCATGCTCTGTTCATGTTCTTAACTCATTATAATTTGTCTTCTGGTAAAACATCGATCTCGAGTAGTAAGACTGCCAACTGCACTTAAATATTGATAACCTAGAAACTAGGGTTGTCATGCTTTAAAATATATCAGTAATCTTCACATATTTTACATTCTGTGGGACAGCTTACCTTTGTAAGATGAATACTGCTTGAGTACTCACAGTTACTTCAGGGTCTACTTATGCTACTGTACACCTTGCAAATGAAATTCAAATCATATTTCACACATTCCAAATAATAGTGAGGTTTTGAAGAAAAACTGATAAAATCAGATTAAAAGAGCCACAAACCAAAAAAAAACAACAATTGAGGGTAAAATCCTCAGTGTAGCTTATACAAGAGGCCTGAGATATTGTCAAGCCATAGCTCACCCTGTGAGCAAATCTGTGATAAAAATTTTGCCCTTCTCACAGTTGTCTGGGAATATGCAGAAACAGTTTTATTTTCTGTATGTAGTTCATGCTGTGTAGTTCATGCAGCTCCTTCATGGAGTGTTCTTATCTTAACAACCTGCTCCAGCTCCCAAATTTTTTTTTCTCTGAATTCACTCATCTGTTTCCTCTGAGGCACTACAGGCTTGTTGCCTGGCTTGAATTATCAAGTAATCTACTATTAGTAAAACAAAGGGTAGAGAGGGGATGTACTGCAGGAAGAAGTATGATACATATTTATATATACAGAGACATCTGGAGATAGAGAGATCTAGCTAGCCCCTTTGCAAGACACCACCACTGTTGAAGGGATTCAGCCTGTGAGTGATAAGAGTCAGAGGAAAGAAATTGATGTTGTTTATCAGCATGGGAATGGACTCTTGATATTTATAATCATATTCAGTAGATGATTTAAAATTACTTTTGTAAACACCATTTTTTTTCATCTACACCCCATTATTCACAGCAAGTACAATAGAGAAATTTAAAAATTTTTAGTACCCCTTATGAGAATAAGTTGATATCTCTTTTATAAGGAAAGAACTATGGCACAGAATTCAACATGAAGTTTCACATTGCAAACACTTAGATCACTCAGGTGGTTTCAGTGGCTGGGGTTGAACCACAGCAATCACTCATTATGTTCTCTCCTTTTTCCCATCAAAGCATTCTTAAGTATTATACATTTCATTTATCCAGGTAAAAAAAGAACTTGGATATAACACTGGAATCTGCATGCACAGGCTGAGGCGATCAAATGAAAATAGGTATGGTCAATCTGCACACTGACACAATTTAAAACATGAGTATATTTCACTGTATTGCCAACAAATATTATCAGATTTGGCCCAGCTTTTAAAACCATAGTTTTTTCTTGTTGCAATAATAATAACACAACCATTGAGCAACTAAAAACTTAAAACAGCTTTCTGATTTGCAGTATGTCTTGGAGACGATCATCTTCACTTATATTTAACAAGTCAGAAAAATGGGGAGATGGCTCTTTCAGTAAGTCCTACTAAGTCTTTACTAACTGGAGCTCATAGTTGTTAATCTGCTTGATATTTCCTTTATTCTTTGTAGATAATGACAAACATGCACAAATACATCTGTATGTGCCACTTAAAACCGTAGAGCATTCAGCTCAGGGAAGAAAAATCTAGTTGCATTTGTTATTTTCCTGCTCATTCTGCATTCTCTTTATAAGAATGAAAATCACTATTAAATTTAGGTTTAAAGTGAAAAGGAGTCATCATTTTCTGTTACAAAACTGCACTCTTTCTACACTCAAGCCTACTTGTACAGTATCTCTGTACTACGAGTTAATATGATCTGAAGTTAATATGATTATTTCAGATAACATTAGAATGTCATTATATGATAATTAGTGATGAATGCCTTCTCTTCTGGCTGTTTATATTTAAAAGAAAAATAAATAGATAAGGAAACACTTTCTACTAACGAAGATTCCACTTGACTCCTGCTGATTAATGTTGAAGCCAGCAGAACAAATCTTCTGCAGCTTTACCTAATGAAAACATTCCTCTTGCTGTTTTCTTGACACAAGACAAGGCATTAATTTAAAGATTACAGGAGTTACAACAATATTCAATATACAAATAGTGTAAGTTAAGGCCAAAATTTGAAATAGTATCTACAACTTCCTAAATTATTTTCTTTAAATTCTTAGGCTATTGTAGCAGCATCATTAGATCACTTTTTCCAAAAGTGATAATATTAGCAGGTTGTGAATAGCTAATTTGACATGGAAGGAAGTGCAAAATCTAAAATTCTATTCTAGTAATTGGGAGGACATTAGAACTGAGATTCCTTTCAGATTTGCTAAGGATGTATTTGCAACAAATATGACTATGCTGTGCAGTGGATATGCAATTGACAGCCAACGTAGATTTTCTGGTGAGTTTGCTTATTTTAAGGCTGTTAGAATTCATGCAAAACAGCAGGCTTTTGCAGGCATACATTTCAATAAATCTTAAAATATAGTAAAGGATTTTTTTTCTATTTGTTAACAATAAAAAAATATGCTAGAGGGAAGACTTATTTGAAAGAATATAGTATTCTAAAGACACAAATACTTTTAAAAATTAATCATCAGGTTAACATCACAATTTAAGAACTAATGTCATGGTTTCCTTATTGTCACATCTACATGATCCACTCCGTGGATGACAAGCTTAACACTACATTGATAAAAGTCTATATTTAGAGTAGGCAAAATAGGAAGTATTAGTCAACCAAGTATTAGACAACCAAAATAGTCATAGACTATTTTGTAGAGATCTCCATATTTACTTTATCCAATCTGAAATTTAAATAAAATTATTCTGAATAAAACTAGCAAATAATTGAGCAATTAAGTTATGTCTTCCTGTGAAGAGAGAAAAATAGTTATTCTATAAAGCAAGAATTTATGTTGTTTTAGTAGAGCCTGCTTGAAATAAAGTTATTTCATAATTCCAAATGATGAAAGAAAGGAATTTTTTAAGCAAATTTAACTATAGACTCTCCCTAAAGGAGGAAAAGAAGATAAACTGTTTCACATGAGGTTTCACTAATCATGTATTTTAACAGCTGATACAAGGCATTTTAACAGGTACCATTGAAAAAAAATCTGTTCAATAGTCTCCTGCTGATTTCATGAAAGGTTACTAACAGTAGGTGTCATACATTTGATATCTTTAGTGTTTTGACAAACAAAGATATTTTATTTGCACTTCTATCTACTTTTCCATGTGATTCTCACATAGTACTGGAAGAATTAGGAAGGATTCATAGTGTATGCAAAAACAGAGCTGTCAAGCTAAATGTTTTTTTCATCTTCACAGCAGTAAACAATCCCAGGTTTTTAGATAACGGCACTGAAAATTATCAGTACATTTCATTTATTCTTAATGCTGAAGCAAGTTTTCTAATTGAACTGAAGGTGCCAGGAGGTTACACATGGAAATACCTACTACAAGGCTGATTCCAGAAGCAGGACCTGTGAGGTAAGTAATGTTCCTTGAACATCAGATGCAGCAGAGGTACATTTTAGATGAGGCTTTGGAAAAGCCTGCAATCCAGTCAATGGCACATTGATCCCAGCACCCAAGCAACCGGATTGGCCAAACCTCCTGTCTGGGGTCTTAAGCACAGATTGCATTGTAAATTTCAGTGTCCCTTTAAAGGCAAGCCAGAAAAACTCTTCAGCTCAAAAATATAAGACCAGTATTTTCTCTGCTTCATTTACTTAAAATTGATTTCTGCACCTCAAACAGCTTTAAGTGGGATGCATATTATAACCACAGTTCAGGAAAGATGCAGCAGGAGTACTAACAAGTTTAAAAGATTTTGAAAATTTCCAGTAACAGTTTGAAGTGCATTACTTCATTTCAGTAACTTGATTAGAGTAAACTCAACTCTGTTGTTTTTATTCTTCCAACTCTCACTGTCAATTTCTACAGCCTTTTAATCTGGCACAATTACTCTCTGCACAACAGAGGCCTCTACAATAATGCTGAAAGCATACAAATGGATGACTTTGAGAACAAATCAGGCTCTACTATCCACACAAATACAGTATTACTGCAGCAAACTGCATTTAACAAGTCTACATTCTAAAATGTTATACATTTACATTGCTTGTAGATGAAAAATCCTGACAATGCAATTCTACAGTAACACAATCTCCTGCTGACCATTTTCTTTATAGACGTAATAAAGAAGAAGGGCCAGCTGAGATTTGTAACAGTGCTCTGAAATATGCTAAAGGACTTTCTTCTGTTAGGTATATTTGCATAGATTGATCTGGAATGTAAAAGCCCTAAGGATCACTTCACCTAGTTCTTTCCATTAAAATCTTTAACAAATATCTCTGAAATCCAGCTACCAAAGGTACACTAAATATACTACCTGACATTGAGTAAATTAACAGGTACATTTCTACTATTCAAAATACTTCATGTTAGAGTACAGTCAAGGACAATTGCCAATTTTAAAAGCAGTGAAGTTAAACAGAGGATCAACACAATCCCTCTCTAAAATTAATTCTAAGATTTTCTTCTGCCTTGTATTGGCAAGTTTAAGAACTTGTTGACGTTGAATTTTAACACTTTCAGAACGTTCCTGAAAGTAGTGGCAAATAAAAATACATCTGGTGTTTCTCATAAATAAAAACTATATAAACTCTCCCTACTACAATCATCTCTTTCTACACAGACATGAAAACAACTTAAGTATTTTTAAATTAACATTTCAGATTTCTTAACCAGCACTAACACTGAAAAAAAAAAGTAGTGTCATACTTCTAATATTGAAAACTCTAGGCATTAAGTTTTTTTATGAACAGCCAGTATACTGAAGAAATGATCTCACTCCAACAGCTTTAAAGAAAATCAACTTAAACATACAAAATGTGACAAAATAATGGACATCCTACTGAAAAATTTTTATTTGACATCCATAACACAAAATAATAGGAATCATGTTTCTCTGCTTTTCTTCTATAAGGTGTCTTAAGGTCAAATATTGACAGGCTTGCACAGAAAACCAGTGGCAAAATTTTTACAGCAAGACTGAAAATGGTCATTATTCCATTATTTCTTTGCCACGAAGTCTGAAAGGCTACACGTAAATTATTAAAGTAACAAATGATGCAGTACAACCTTGCATCTGATTTTAAGAAAGAATTTTTTTTTCTACCACAATGCAGATTCTGAAAGCTGGCAAGATATTTGATATCCAGGCTGACTTGAATGAAGTGATGCTTTCAAGTTAATACAGAGCAGCATGAATGCACTTTAATTTAAGGGCCTATAGGGTGTGCTTTGAGGGCTAAAAATAAAAGCATATGTCCAATTTTAAACCAGATAGGCAACATTATGCCTTTCTGATTTGTAAAAGTTACAACTTCCCCTAAATACATTTTAAATTAAAATGCCATCTGTTTCAAAGCTTTAACAGTGACCAAATTATTTGCTTTCAATTCAGCTGGCTAATTCAGTGTCAGTGTTCTCTCACTGAACTAACATTGTCAGTAGGATGGGATAAACTGGCATTTATTGATGGAAGGAGCCCGCAACAGGAAATATTCTTTGCTACAGAACAGCCTAACAGCCCAAGACCCACACCTTCTGAGTATGGAGGTGCACTGGACTGCCACCAACCTTAATGTGGGGAAAACATGTCCCTGCACTGAATGACACTGCTTTGTAGCAGACATGCAATAAGCCCTCACATTTGTTTAGCAAATCAAGTTGCAGTTTATTTTTTGTAGCAGTTATCACTGTTCATTACTTCTCCCTACAACAAGCAAGAATTTAAATGAGAATTCTTATAAACAGAATTTAGAGTTTTCATTTTAAAAAGCTACAAGAACAATTATATTCTTTAGAGAGTATGTTCTTCTAAAATGGGAATATATTAAGGACAATTTGTACTGCATTAAGTGCTATGGGTTTATACTATTTACCAGTAATCCTCAAAATCTTCTGTTCAGCGAAATATAATGTTTTCTCTGTCTGATGGCAACTTATTTTTACCATTGTCTTAAGAACAAGAAGCTCCCAGTGCCTTCCCACAAGAAACAGTCATCATTCAAAGCTGCCAAGAGGACAGGCATGGAGGGCTAAATTTGCTGCCTAAAATGTGACAGCTGCTGGAGTGCTACGACTATACAAATCTGTATATACCATAGAGCAGACTCTATCCAAACTCCATTTCCATAGAAACAGCTAATCCATAGGAATTGAAATGTCCCTTAATCTTTGTTACAAGTTTCATAGTCTCTGAAAAACGCCACCCTACGTCCAGGGACGTAGGACAGAAGCTTCATCATGACTATCAAAACCTTTATGGCTCTCAAGTTTCTGCTCTAAACTGCTGTTGGCTTTGGAAGAATCTTATCCTTACTCTTCCCAGATGTGACTTTCTGTCACTGTTTTGCCTTTAGAAATTTTAAGCCATACCTTGTCTCTCCTTAGCCTACATGACTTTTGGTAAAAAATACGGTTGTTCATAGTGACACTTGTATTTAAGAAGTAACAGTGACACAAGTATTCTGCAGGTCTTCACTACTGAGAACTGCTGCTATAACATAAAGATTTTATTGCATTTAAGGTTGGTGAACAGGAAGATGGAGAAGATATAATATTACCATAACAATTTTGGCAAAGAATTTTAAGTTACTCAATAGCCAAACTTTATAATATTCATTTCCAGAAGTTTAGTCAGTCCTTCCATGGAGTAACAATACAGTGAAAATTATAAAAACATCAATAATATTAGCATCCCTTATTAAGCAGCAATGTAAATGAGATAGTCTTTACTCATCTCATTATAAACAATAATATCTTATGCGAATGAATTCTGCAATAAAAAAGGGCATGTAACTAAAAAAGGAATAATTCTTATGTGAAGGCTAAATGCAAAGATACCTAAATTTGATATCTGAAGCAACATTATCCCATATGTGGTGGGGTAGCATGGCTGGGATGTAAAGTTTAGGCAATGTACATTACGTTATAAGCCTAAAGACTTATAGGTTGAGGAAGTAATGACTGGAATGAATGGCTCTGCAACTGACAAGTACAAATAACCTTCCTTACATACTCTAGCGCAGAAAACAGGTGGAAGACTTATCTCATTTTGGAATTAAATAAAGTTTTTTTCCACTAACTTTCACTATATACATACCAATGTGAAAAAGAAAAAAAAAAAGGCATGGATGCAGGATTTTTTCCTCCTCAATTTTTCCAAAGAGCTGACCTGGCAATTTTCAATTTGAATCATAAGAATCTTAAAAAAAAAAAAAAAAAAAGGAAAGTAAACAAACATGAACAATTGCAGTTCTGCTCTTGTTACAGCCTCTTTCACCCCAACAGTACAGAAGAAAGAATAAGTAACAAAGCTGCTATGTGTCTGACCCTCATCTGTTCACTCTCCTTTTTTTTGCCTACTGAAACTCGCCCAAAACTACCCATAATGCTTGAAGAATAAGTAGCACCACTTTAACAACATCATATCATTATCAATATTACTATAAAGATAGGGGAAAACATGACAGGTTTTAGTTGATAAATGTTATGGCTTGGGCCTGGCAAAGCCAGGGCCCCCATGAGTACACCTTCTCCCTAGTGTCTGCTGTGAGATGTGACCAGGAACAGGCAAAGCAGGCTCCAAACTTAAACATAAAGAAAATTTTATTAACTAAGCTACACACAAACAATTACTAAACTACACACAAAAGAAGAAAGAAAAAAAAAAAACAATACACGAGGAAAATGAAAACCTCACAAAAAAACACTCTCCCCCTCCTCCCCCCCTAAATTTCCAATACAATACATCCTCCAAAAAATCACCAATTCTAGGTCCAACACCACCCTTTAGATTGCTCAAACTTTCAGCTCCTCAAGAGGAGAGGGAGTCCTTCCATGTGTCGTGGTGGCCTCTTCCGTCCTTGTTCCGGTGCTCTCACCACCGAACAGGGATCAGGGCTGCTTCCAGGGTTACCTTTTTTTAAGGATGCTTTGTCCAGTTCCAGAAAAGCACAGTATCTCACCTTCTCACCTCTGGGACATCTGTCCCCCCATATTTTATATACCCCCTGGGGCCGAGGGGTACCCACACTGAATCTTTTTGGCTCTGGGACATTTCTCCCCCTGGACTCAGTCTCTGTATCACACAGAAACATGGCTCTGTCCATGACTACACAAAAGAGTCCAGCATAAAATGCCACTCCATCTTCTCCATTCTTCCAACATCTCTCACTCTCTCTCTCTCTGGTCCAGACCTCCATCACTCGTTCATTTCCTTTGTCCTCCTCCACTCTTATCACTCGTCTAGGAAGGGTTAATGCTCTGTAAGGCTTTCATTGTCCAAAAAAGGGTTAAAAAACTCCTCCAGGCGGCTGGACTCCTGGCTGCACCCCCCCCACCCCCCATCTCCTCAGCCGGGCTGCCTGCTGCCCGCACATATTTACTGAATTTCAAGGTAACACAGGCTGCACTCTCTCTCTCTCTCTCTGTCTGTCTCCAAGGGGGGGGGAAATGGCTGCCCGATGTCTCTTGTTGCTCTCCACCCTTCCATCCTCCAAGGCCTCCTCACTCCCATCTCTGTCCAGGCCCAGGCCTACCGCATGGCTGCCCCTGCCCCGCCCAGCAGCAGCAGCTGGACAGGGGAGAGCTCCGACCTCGGTCCCTCGAAGTCCCAAGAGAGCCTCCCAGGGCCGAAGCTCTGCTTTTAACCCCTGGTGTTCTCGGAGGTGTGTCCTAAAACCCACTGGCTATACCAGGTGCCAATATCAAAATCCAAGCACCCATTGGTTTGACCACAACATCCCAGAATTCCCACTTCTTCCTGGTCAAACCACCACAATAAACTTGTTACCTCTTAATACTTTCTAATAAAAAAGAAGGAAAAATTAAACCCATTAAACCCAGATTTTTATTTTATCTGTAGTTGATTATTAAAATTGCTTACAGACTTTCAGAAAGAAGTTCTAGGTAAAAAATTTCCCAAATTTCTCTATCTGGCCTCACATGAAAGGCACTTGATTTAGCAACTCTTCTCAACATAGTATAAAAATACAACCTTAATTTAACGCTACAAGATTACCAGGGCCACAGTGATGAACTGTGTATCCAAAATAGAAGTTAATTATGCTAGGAAGTTCTAAAAATATTCTAAGATTAATCATCCTCTTCATTCACCCAGAGAGGTCAGTCTACTCAGCTTTTGGTCTTTATGTTCTAAAAGTGTGGTTTACACATCAAGAGGATAAATCAGCTGTTGGAGTTGAGATGGTAAGAAACTGATTTATTTCAGACTTTTTGTCAACTGTTTTATTTAAAAATTTAAAAGAACAGCAAGGATATAATATTCTGCAGACAGCAAAAAGCAAGCAGTTTGTGAAGATATTTCTTGCAATTTATTTTTTTTGTTTCCTTAAATGCTTTCCTATTTTTAAATTTTAAAGGATATTTTTATATACCTTATGTACTGAAGCCTTTAAAATACCACTGTTAAATATAAACAGCCTCCCTCTAATTGCATTTCTTAAGATTATATCAACTTCTTTATCCTATAATTCATCGCAACTATGAAAACATTAATGAAAATAAAGTCATCTCCTAAGAGTGAACCACCTCATCAGAGCACTGTCTGTTGGAGTAAGTACAGCCTCTGTGCTGAAGTAGCCATGCATTTTTAATGAATTAGGCTATTGATAAGACTGAAAATGCAGAAATAAAATGTCCTTGAGAAGGATCTCACCATTCTTTATAAAACTGCAGAGGAAGTCACTAGAAAATACTATCTTCTGAGATCTACCTTTCACATAACTGCAGTTTTACAAACCACATTCAAAACTTGCTCCAGGGTTGTTATTTTTTGGAGATAAAAGTGATATATCATATACTCAACAAAGCAGAAGTGGAATAACAAAAAACACAAAAATATTTTTGTACTTCTTATAAATGCCACAATGTTAAGGCAAATCGTTAATAAAAATGGGATATTGCTAAAGCTGACCAGATCCTCCTCAATGAAGAATTAATTCTCCATTTATGACACTGTATTCAAGTCTGCCTGTACAAGTCTACTAAATAAACTAGTATTTAAAAAACACTGTTCTTATTTAATTTTTGTACAAAGTGTAAAAATGCACACATACACACACACAAAAATATATACATACGTTCCTTCTAAAGGAAATGGTTTGGAACTAGATTCAAATAAATAGACACACACAAACAGCAGGAGTTAATTAAGAGATTTCCCCCCTACAGATAAGCTCTTAAAGAATATTTAACATTCATATATCAGATTCCAGACATTCATGATCAAAATTACCATTCAAAATAGTTGTCAAATACAGAGATTTTGTAATTACAAACAACATTTTTATCATAATTAATGTGTTGAATTTACATCCAAGAGGTAAATAGCTAAGAGTTGTTAATCATTAAATTACATAGAGATTTTAAATCAATTATTTGAGAACTAAATAAGAAGATGCTTAAGTGCCTTCTTAATAACAACAAATAAATATTAATCTATACCTATGGCAAAAATAACCATGTGTGTACCTAGCACCCACAAAAAACTTGCTTCATTGAATGTAAAGCCCTTAACTTATCAAATGTTCTCCTGTTATCTTTAACTTTCCATGACAACTTTTCAGCTGCCTTGCAGCTCCTAGCTGGAGGAGAACAATACAGTTGCTTCTACATTGAAGATATTTATCTAATAGCCCCAAAAGCCCAGCTTTCCTAGAGACCTGTTTCTAAACAAGACATGTAAGTTTTGTTCCCTGTAATGTCCCTCTACATGCATACCCATAAACTTTACAGGCTAATGAGCTGCTCTAACCTGAAGAAATTAGCAGCTACAATATTACTAGTTTCTAGGAAGTACAAACTTTAATGTTTATATACCGACTAACAAAAGAAAAATCAGTCTGCTAAGCAGCTTCATCATGTAAGGCAATATAGTCAATTTCTCATGCTATGTATATCAAGCAGGACTGACAAAGCTAACAGCTTAGGGCTGGACCTCCCTTTAGGGCTAGCTAATCCCCCTGACACGACTGCAATATCACTCCAATGTGTGCATCACTGCCAGAGACTTCTGGCCCCTCGAAGTAGAAGGCTGCTACTTAAGCGTAGCCAGTTAATTTTCATTAAAACAGGATAGGGTACAATTCCAGTGAAAGCAGTCCCACATAGAGAAGCAATCTTATCTGAAATGACAACAGCAATAGGAAATGATGGCCCTCAGCCTGCACATTTATAAAATTCCCACCTTTTCAGCAGAATTTAATCTCAAAGGAGTTGCACAAGTAGAACATAGAAATGTATAAGAACCACAAAAGCACTACCATGCAGGCAAGGGGTGAAGGTGTGGGACAGCACTGTAAAGCCTCTGTGACATCGTAATTTTTATTTTTATTTCAAACAATTGTGGGTACTTAATTCATGATTAAAAATGTAAGTATTGTAAGTAAGACAAGAAGACATTAATAAGCTGAAATAAAAGTGAAAAATGGAAGCGCATTCCACAAACTTGTGCGTAGTTCATCAGATGAACTTATTGGAGAGAATGCTTTTCCACAGAGTGCACATAGTGCAATCAAGCACTAGATAGTAAATAATTAGTATACAGTATAATAAATGACAGGAGCTCAAGTGTCTGAAAGATGGGGTTTCCACAAAAGGGTAGCTCAGGCTTCTAATCCTAATACAGTAAAATTAATTTCCACATGAAAGCAACAAGATAGCTAATACACTTTTCTGCAATGTGTATTTTGTTGCTGCATGGTTATTTAAGGATTTAGAAAGCTATTAAGCACAGATACCTATCAGTCTGTGTGGCTTTAAAAGCACCAATGTCTACTGTCAAAACATTCACATTCATCAAGTGGTTCCTTAGAAGAGCACTTGTTTTTATTATGCTAATATCCAAACACATAAGTAAAAACAGCTGCAGAAAAAGAGGCAGGAAAGAAGCCTTTGGCACAGAAAGCAACACACTACCATCTTTTATCCTTTATCTTGGCATGAACAACATACTGTCATCTTTTTCTCCCTCATCTTTCATGGGGCGCAGCTTTAATTGGTGGAAGTTCGCTTCAAGTACCCAGTAGCTGCCATCAAAGGCTTTCTGGGTCAATGAACTGTATTCACTGCTGTGAATATAGGATGTGCTCAGAAATGAAACAAAAGCACATGATTTTCAAGAGATCTTGGCACAAAGATCTTGATCAGTAATGTCTTGAAAAGCCTGAAGAAAAGTTATCAAAAGAAAACTTTTGACCTAATGCAAGATAACTCTGAACTAAATTACTATTTGGGTCTTCTAGACTTAGAGTAGAACAAAGTAACTTCAGTCCAGCTGCAGCCCAGACATAACGCAGTTCACCTCTTCTAATGGCTCATGAATAAAGGAACAGCTACCCTCAGGCACTTATCTAAATACCATAGCCTCCTCATCTCAAAATATCCCGTGCTCCAATCTTAACCTCAAAAAACAAAGTGTACTTTTAACTGGATAATTCCAACTGCTAATTCTCTAGACTGCAAAACTGCCAAGCCATTTGGGCAAAGTTCCTTTCATGAGCTGATTAACATGTCAAGAAACACACTTAGTGAAGAGATACTATACTGAGGAATACTGACTCTCAAAAGCCCTCTATTAATCAGAGACTGATTAATTACTCTGAAAAGCAGCAACTGAAGAAATAAAATGGAACAGTTTTGTATGGCTTCTATCATATTCAAGTGTAGTCTACACTACCCTGATTCTTTTTCACTGCCTTTTGCACTTCCACACTGATATTTCTTAGGCATAAATCATAATTTGTTTTTCTGGGTAGGAAGCAAAGATTAATTATAATGAGAGCTTTTAGCTTAAATGACTGGATGTTTAGACTGGTTCTCAGTGAAGAAGAGGTGGGGAATGGAGTAATATGGAAAGGCCAGCTTTAGTGTAAATTTTCTCCAAGGGCCTGTTTCCTCTTCTTTATTAGTCTGACCACAGCAATGGTACTTCGCAAATATGTGACAATGGTTAAGTTTTAGGGGAAAATAATTAAATTTTTTGGTGTGTTTCGATGAAGAAAAATTTTACATTCACTAACTAACTAAAGGAAAAAAAAGGACAAAAATAATAGAAAATATTGCAATCTATACTGTACACAATATCCGTGATTGCTATTGGATACACAATAGCAATTGACAGCAAAATACATTTAAAATGTTAAGCCTCCATAACCTCCTTTCTGTCCTTCTAAAAAAATCAAAGTCTTCAAATAATTAAAATGTCTAGACCTGCCAGCACTGTTCATTTGGTCCTGCTCAAGAGTATTTTAAAAGCCTGAGGAGTGCATGTCTTTGGCATTTACAATTAAAGTCTGCCTTTGAAGGAGCTAAGTCTTGCTCCCAGCTCCACAGCTTGACCAGAATTCCATTCCTCCAGTTCTAGATAGGAATTTTAGGCATGTGCTTTGATTAAATAAAAAAATAAAAAAAAAATAAAAAAATAAAAAAAACAAAAACAAAAAAAACCCTCAAAAACACAAAAAAAAAAAACAACAAAAAAAACCCAAAAACAAAAACCGCAAAAAAACCCCAAAACCAAAAAAAACCAAAAAAAACCAAAAAAACCAAGAACAACAAAAAAAACCCCAAACCAACAAACTACATTCTACATTAAAACAATGAAGTGTGAAGTGTTAAGTATGATGTGAAGATAATTATTCAAACTGTGATTGCCAGTACACATTTGCCTCTAGGATGTTCAACTCTATTTGTTATCTATAATAGAAAAGCTTCCAACTGCACATATTCTTAACTAGAATACTGTTTGTATGTATATTTCCTGAAGTATCCAGACTCATATTCCCTTTCTCTTTTTTCCATGTAGTACACAGAATTATTATTTTTATTTAGGTATATATTTAGAGAGTATAACTGATTTTACAAGAGTTATAAACACTCAAAAAATTCACTGCCATGTTGCATATTATCTTTTTCTATGAACATTTCTTTTTCATCTAGAATTTCCATGGATAATATGCAATATTCAAAAAAAAAATACCACAAACAAAAATAACCAACAAAAAGAATATCTAGACACTGTAGGAGAAACAATTACAGGAACACCAGTTAATTAGTTACGGTCTATCACTGAATATAGGTAACGCAAACTAATGAAAGAGACAAATATTCCCTACAAAGAAATAAATATCACATAGGAGTTGAAATACTGCACAAGTTTCATTAAATGCATTAACTATATTATATATAGTGTAGCAAGTATATTTTTAGTTTCTGTTACACTTTCCTAAAACTATGAAATTGTAGCATCTTCTCATAGCTGATTCTTGAAGTCAAACTGAATGCAACTCTGTGAGACTACTTTTTTGGCACAAAAATTTAAAAAGCAAGAATCTATCCAATTGAAGGAAAGTTGCAAAAGCAATTATCCTGAAATCTCTTAAATTTGTTGCAAAGACTTCCAATAACCTGACAACAAATGCAATTGGGCTTGAGAAAACACACATTCGCAATTTTATTTTTTTAATCTGTTCTGTAACAGCATGCAGAAAAATGTTCCTATTTGTGGAGCATTTAAGGAGTTTTACACAGTTCTCCGATTGCAAATACCAAAATACAATTTTAATGCAGCAAGCACATTAAGATGGAGCTCACCCATAATTTTACTAGCGAATGAAATTATGTCATAACATAGTAGACACTCTGCATGCAGTTCAGCCATATTTAAAGAAAAACTCTTTTCAGCTTGCCATGAAAAAAAATGCTGTTATTTACACATCATCAAAATTCTTTATAGAGCAGCATTTTAACTGAGTGGGGCAGGAACCCCTGTTCTAACTGAGAAGCAGACTTAAAAGGCAGAAATAAAATGGGAAGAAGTGTATACTTTTCATTTATTCTCAGTTCAGTCTGTGCCTTTCAGAATTGTATAAGCTTGAATAAATGAAAAGAATATGAACCTGACCTTCTATAATTCTACAATTACTGGCCAAGACTTCATGCAAGGCAGCATTCCTAATTTCATTTTATGAGAAGGATCTTGTAGACGACTAGAGAAACATGAAGACTTAGCAAACCCCTGGATACTTTAATTCTTTCATTTTAAATTGACTCTGCTTGGAACTTCCATCAATTTACTTTCATTCTTTTTAAGATATTCCACAAGATCCTTGATTAAATTCAGATAAAAGGCCAATGCTTTATTTTTGTTAGAGACACATGCAGTAGTTTGAGAAAGGTGCTGTGATACTTTTATGATTCAGTATGTGAATAGGCATTACAGTCCCTAAGTTACCATAGGTTCAGACAAAGGTTACAGTCTCTTCCAACTGGAAAGAGTGAAAAAGTTATAAATAATCCTTGTTTCATGAATAAGAAACTGCATTTAAAATATTAAAATGTCTGACAGTTCATGAAGTTCTGTTAAAGAAAGTTAGAAATTCAGCTAATCAGTATAGCTTAGGACAAACCTGTTTCATGTGGAAATTTAAATTTGTATTTCAAAGGCCAGAGCATGTAACACCCACTGAATCAGAGTCTGGCTGAATCAACAGGACATGGCCTGAATAAATGATCTTTACTTAGGTCTAACTGAACAATAAAACCTGTATCGTCTGTATCAAAACAAAACCAACAAACTCCCCATAGAATTTTGACCTATTCACAACTAATTTAGCTATAGTGACAACTCCATATGATAACTACAAACCGAAAAGTGAAACTCTCAAGAGTGATAAATTGGTGAAAGAGTCAAGGAGTCTATGTAAACGCATTACCCACAGGGAACACTCTGCAGGTTGCAGTGACATTGCATTTTAGGCTGACTTGAGTCCAGGCTGTTTTAGCCTGCCCTCTGTGTCAAATCTCCCTTCCATCAGCAGCTGAGCAAGTTTCTCCCTCTCTGGCCACTCCAACATCAGAGGCTTCCCTTACTCTGAGATGAATGTTTATACTTCCTGTTGAACCAGGGTACAGTAAAAGCTACTTGCAGAACTACGTTACTTTTTAACATCTAAATTAGGTAAACTGAATTACATGAGAGACAACTTCTAATCTCTTTAATAACACCTGAGATGCTAAATAAAATAATTTTCTCTCTTATTGTTTGGTTTTCCTGCAGATGTGAAATACTATGATATGTGATATTTCAATTCTGTTTAACAAAACAGTGCCAACTTTTAAAATCACAAGTATGTTTCTTGATGCAATAAAAAACATTGTAGGCAATGTGGCAGAAGGAGATCAAGTAAAGTGGAGGAGGTTTTCATGTATGTATTAATATTTAAACATAAATTTAAGACATCATGGTACTATAATAATACAATTGAAAAAAATGGCTACATTAAGAATCCAAAGGCAGAATTAATACCGCAATTTCATATGTTGCCTAGCTCAAATAAGGTTACAGTTAACAGAGATCTTACATTCCTTATCTTCTACTCTTTTGTGTGCATACTCATGGGTAGGGAAAACCCCAAATAAAGTTCAATCACACATCCACAGACAGTAATAGTGGAAAAAATGCCAGGTACTGGGCAGTAAAATAGGCACTACTTACTTGATGCAATACAGATACAGTCAAACATCTAAACAATTTTTACTGAAACATTCTTTTGATGTTAAAAGTATTTTACCTGTATTTGTTGAACAAAATCAAATTTCAAAGGCTTAACATTCACCATGAAATGAATTCTAATCCTCCTGATATACCAACAATTACCTTCACCTTTGCTGAGAATATGCAGGCTATTTCGAAGATAAAAATAAATGTAATTCAGAAGTCAGAGCCATGCAATCTCATAAAGTGCACTCATAAAAAGTGATTCAGAAAAAATAATGAACTAAAATCAACATTTCAATTTAGCTCAGTCACAAAGTGTGGCCTTAACACTGACTTTGGAATTGATCCTTGACCAAGATTTGACTAGATTTAAAGAGTGGTTTCTTCAGTCTCGAAACACAGACACACTCTATCATTTCACAGCTCTCTATGCAGACAATACCCAGGAATTTTTTTATCGCTTCTCTCTGAAATCCATTAGTAATCTCTGAAATCCATTAGGTCTGTTAGGACCACAGACACTCCACATTTCAGCATTTCAAGAGTGACCTGCGGAATCAGCAACCCACCCATGACAGCTATTGCAACATGATGCCTGGCATTGCAGACAGGTGTTTTCAGTCATCTCTGGGGCAATGCACTCAGCCCAAAACAACAAAGCATCAAAGGGGTTTAGGCAGCATGATTGCAGAAATGGGTCCTATTCAATAAAAAAATGTAGGATTCAGCTGACAGAAGAGATGCTACCACTTATCTGAAGGAGGTGGTTTTGGGTTTATCTCGGTGCCATTACTTCAAGCTAGAGGCAGAGTAGTCTCCTGCCAGGGCTGGAGCCTCAGTTCTTGTGGCAGAGTTTCTGTAACTCCCTCGTAACTGCTGAGGGGCCAGCAGCCCCAGCCCAGACCTGCATCTCACAGGGGTCAACTTACAGGGCATTAACCACAGTGAAGGACACAGACAGACACTTATTTTTCTGGAGAAACAGCAGAGACCAATCACAGTTCTTCAGAAGGGCAGAAAAGCAGCAATCACTTTAGTATTTTACAGCAGATTCATAGGTACTTTCATCACAAGCTAACATAACCAGTGCTGATTTGACACACTCATAGCCCTGTGCACTGGCCCCCAAAGGAAAGATCTGACAGGTTTTTCTCTGTGATGCACAGTTAACTTCACTCTATATTTTATGCAAACTGCTTTTCTTTACAGAATATTCATATTTAATTAAATAGGAAACTTCAGAGTTTCCACACAGTTCTGTAAATACCAATGAAATTTGATGGAAGTTTCTATACTTTGAATTTCTACAAAATGGCTCAACAGGAACTATGAACAAGAATGCTACTATTGTCTTCCTTGAACCTTTGAACTTCATGGAAATTGCTCACTATCCTGTACACCAGGCTTACAATATCAGTTTGACAGTCACCTCTGTGTTGGGGCTGTGTAACAGGGCTGCCTGCAAGAATGCCCCACCTACTCCTGCAGTCAACAACCTAAAAGCTGAATTCCCTGTTCTAGTGGTCCTTTACTATTGACACACCTTAGGTACGAGTTTGACAGAGAAGCAACTACATCAGTTTTTCCTTTCAGAAATGGTGTAGCCTGAGATTTAGCTTCATTGAACACAGGCTCTTGCATCCCTAATGAGTTGCTCCTTATGCTCTTTCCATACCAGCAAATGCTTGTCATTTCAGTGATACATATATCATATCTAAGCATCCTATCTTTATGTAGAAACAATATGAAAAGGTAATAACTGCATATTTGATTTATTGAAGCAAGTATGCAACAAGGAATCGAAGAGTCGGTTTTAAGATGCATGATTTGTCTTGGACATGGTATAAAAGTTGCTCATTTTAGTTAATAATATGTGTACCTATATACACAGAGATACACATACAGTATTTGCAATAGTTCTTTAGGGAAGCTCACTTTTCTACATCTCTTACTGCTCTTCTCTTACTTATTAGCCCTGAACCTGAATCTGAATATTTAAAATCTTCTTTTCAAAATATTTTTAGTGAGGTGATAAGCACATAGATATATCCACAGAGTAAAAATTTCTTTTCATCCTCAAGTCCCATTCGGCCAATGCTCATGTAGCAAAAAAATGGCTGCAGGAGGAAAATGCTGAAAAATTATAAATCTTCTAGAAACAGTTGTCAAAGTCAGGAATTAAGGATCAAGTATGCCACTAAAGCCTGGCTAAGCTGTACCAGCAGTAAGCATCATTGGAGATTATGTTTAGATTGAATTCCAGCATTCAATTTCCCCACTGGTATCTGTGCATTTACAGTGCACCTAATCCAGCTACGCCGCAGATTTAATTAAAAGGCAGATTCATTCCTTTCATGCCCTCTCCCTTTTATATCTACCAAAATCAGTACCCCTATCTCAACTTCAAGCCAAATCCACACATGCTGTAGCATAAAACAGCCTTTCCCTTTCAAGTGTAAAGTTGCTTTTCCATTTTCTGTACTAAACTGCTGTGTGGTACACCAGTAATCAGCTGCATTCTAGAAACTGGCAAACTAGTACACTTATATACACACACATACATGCACAGTATGTACATACAGAACTTGCAAATTGTTTACTGAATCAGCTTATTGCTAAAAAATAAAACTAAAACTTCTACCACAAATAAGAAAATAAAGATTTTTAAATGCTAATTAACAATGCCATTCCTAAAAAGCAGGAGGAAACAAATACTAACTTCGGGAGATTAAACTGAGAGAGATTAAAGGAAAGTAAAATATTTACCTGCTGATAATACGAATGGCTGAGGTCAATACAATGCACATGGACACTCATGAAAAAAATGTTAGGATTGAAAATATTTTATGCTGAAATTGGTAGTACGTTGAATGAACACTAACAATACAATACAGCATAAACAAAACTTTCAGGTTTGACTGTTAGTTTCTGCAAGTTTATTATTCTGACTTAGTGTCACATCTAAATATGGATTCTGACCTTGCCTGATAGACTGCTCTTCTCGAACTTTAAGATGCCCCTTGGCTTCTTGAACATCTGATCCTAATAACTCTCGTACCAAGACTCTTACCGTCTTATTTTGATCAATCCCACAACAAAGAATACAATTGAAAGCTCTATTTCCTGGCCTGGCTGTTGACAGTTAAGACACAGGAGTTTTTCTCATTTTGCAGCTAACCAGAATTTCCAAAATAAGGTTATAAAATCTCTGTTCCTTGGATTTTCTTATCCCTACTGAAGGACTGCACTTTTTAAAATGTATGCTGGCTAACAGATGCTGTTCTGCAGCCACTGGCAGTCAGCAGTTCTGCAAAGCAGCCCCATATCCTCTGAAACTAGACTTGTGACTGCATAATTTTGGTAACATCTAGAGATCTTCAAGTTTGGAACTCCAGAGAACTGGGCACCGTCCAAACACACTGGACGTCATGATTTATTTTTTTTCCATAGCTATTGTTAAGTCTTTTTAAAAAACACATCCCTATTTGCAAGTATTCAGCAAGATTCCTCAAAAGCAAGAAAAAAGTAAATAAAAGAAGCATTTATATAAAACAAGACACTATCTAATCTTACACCTTTTCATTACTATAAGCATTCATCATATAAAAATTAGGTACTTCTTCTCAAGCTTGCTTCAAAATAATTTAGACTATTACAGAAGAAGATAATCTAGGAAATTAAAAAAGCCCCTAGAACTGTCGTCAAAGAGCATTTAAGATACAAATATATATAAAGCTGGGGAAAAATGTCAGTGTTTCTGAGCTTGAAAATAAAAGGAGAAATCAAAGCTGCACAAGCTAGCTGATCTCCAAATCAAATTTGGGAAGAGAGATAGATTAAAATGTAAAGTTATTGAGTGTGGAGACACTTTTACTGTATTTTTGTACTTGATTTTCCTGTGACTCTTTTCATTATTATAACACATTTCCTGCAGGATTGATTGTCATTGGCCATAAGAAAACTCAAAATCTGATTCTTTATTTCAGCATTAAACCAGAAATATCTGCTAAGAGTCTTTAAAAATCTGTGATCACAAATAGTATTTATAAAAACACCCCCTCAATTTGAATTTTATAACTGAGTTTTTAAAGGTTCTGTAGAATAAATCATGATTAAATTAAATTTTTATAGAGGGTCTCAACATAGCGATGGGAAATTACCATCAGTACTTGGAGAAGTAAAAGAAGTGCAAATTTTCTGTTATCCTGAGGTACCTAGGTTATTGAAGTCAATCAAACTGAAACGAAAAATCCTAATAAGGAAGGTATTATTTGCCTTTACACCTAAGAAAAAAATAAATATATTTGTTTCTGTTAAAGCTACTATGAAAAAATCATCTCTTGCTACTATTTGTAGTTGAAACTCAAGTTACTATAATTCTTTTTAGCAGAATACTGGCTTTTGGCCTTTTTTTAACCGTTTATTTTTCCTGTCATATCTTAATGCTTTCGTTCCTTTTATTTTTCTGAAATTTTCTTTGACTCCTCAATCCACTTCCATAGAGCTATGAATATTTTTTCATGAGACTTTGTTCAGAGTCTCATGAAAAAATATTCATAGCTCTATGGAAGCTCTCATGAGACTCCACATTTAGCTAGTTGTGAGAGAGAAAAGCGTGACGAGACTAGATTAAATTGAAAAATTGCATTCTTAAAAATAAAGTTAGGTTTGAATTAAAATAACTGCTATTAACATTAAAACACCTTTAATTAAAACTGCTGAAGAAAAAGAAAATGCTTAAAACCCAACAGCTTATCCCTTAAAAAAGCACATACTCCAGACACTGCTAAAATTGTGAGCCAATGTACCTGAATGCCCCCTCTGCATCTAAAAGGGCACCCTGGAATTATTTAATATAGGGAACATTTTTGTTTCTCATTTGGCTTATGGGACAAATAACTTATCTTCTTAATGTTATTTTGTGTATGGGGTGCAACTGTATAAATGAATCTGTGTACTTCAAAAGAGCTAAGAGTAATAAATTATTTTAATATGGAGTATTTGCTGACCATTTCTTTCCCTTATCTCATTGCAAGAATGAATGTTTTCTGGAGAATAAGCATTAACATCAATTACTCAGGACTTTTCTTTCTAAAAAAGGAGTTATACTCCTTTAACATTTCAAAAAAATCCAGGAGAAAAGTGGTGAGTTGCTGATATCCTGAGTTTTTCTGCAAGGCAGTTGAGACAGAAAAACAGTGCCCAGACCAGTCAGGACATCAACTGGTGGTTCATTTCTCCTTCTGCTCACTTTGTTGGGGCTTTGACCTGCCACAACAAGAAGTTGTGGTGTATACAGGAGGTTTGAACTGCTTAAACAGTTCCAGAGATAATGTGCTACTTACAGTCCCAATAGTCAGACATTCCATGCATATCAAGACAAGAAAGAAAAAAAAAAAAATAGACATTGCCGATTGTGTCCCCTCTGCTCAGAGCAACCTGCCATGTACATGAATAATGTATATCTCTGTTCTTTTCCCAAAGACAACCCGACACACCAGTCTTGTACACACATTTTTGACTTGCAGGATGAAGTCAAGCTCTGACATTTTTAAAAAGGTCAAAAATACATAAGAAGACCTGGGTTTTAGTTTCAGAAATATGAGTCAGAGAAGAGGAGCTTCTACTGCAAAGAGAAAAAAATATCAGTTTGATTTACTTCAAACTCTGTCAAATCCCAGTTAGAATTAAAGAAATTAATGCTTACGATCTGTTAGCCGGATGGCCCAGACTAATGGGTTGCATTAAAAAATAGTTACAGAAATCTTAATGCAAATTTTAAAATTGATTTCACACAATGATATGAAGAAAGGGTTTCAGGTTTCACCTCTGCCAAAACCAGCAGAAACCACAGTGGAAACTGGAAGGAAATTGCCTGTACTAAAAATAAACAGTCTAATAATAGTGAGAATGGGAAAATATTTTGTTGTCCGGATAGTTATTACCTTGGGGGAAATGATAAATTCATATTAATTCAAGTTATTTTAAAAGCAAAAAATTTTTTTCTTTTTCCTTTTTTTATAAAGTTCATTGGAATTTTCAGAACTATTTCACACCATGAAACAATAAACAGACTTCCTCTTGTGCACAATCAAATTCATGTACTTGTGCCTATTTTTCTTTAAAAGACCCAAACCAATAGTAGAGACATGAGTGCTTTATATATTGTTCTCTATTTAACATACCAAACTAACAGACAATATTGAAAAAAAAGTATTATAAAGGCATTTCCTTTTTTTTCTAATATTGCTAATTTAATTTGGAACTTTCTGATATTTTGTTCATATTGAATTTTGCATCTCTTTCTAAATATTTTGTCCTTAAATCAATTTTGTGCATATGTGCTGCTTTATACTGCCTGTATGGAAATAAGGACTAGTGGAAACCCTAAATAGTTATGCAGCTTGTCATAGTTAACCAACGGCCCATGTGCACTGTACAGAGAGCACCGAAACTACAATGGTAGAAGAATTTAATACCTTAAATGAATGCAGACACAAAAGAGGACAGTTCTTTAATAGCATCAATAGTCATCCAACTGCTAAAAAAATTTTGATTTTTTTTGTAACATCTAGAGATCTTCAAGTTTGGAACTGCAGAGAACTGGGCACTGTCCAAACACACTGGACATCATGATTTATTTTTTAAAAAAGGCAAGTAGTTTATTGTCCAAAGTAATTATAAATTTAATATATGTCCTTTTGAAACATTAGTATAAAGCAGTAATACTTTTATCACTAGCCATCAACAAGTAAAGCAATGTTGTACTATGCAGTGGAAGGCTATGAAATGCAAATTGCTTATGAATGTATTCAGGGTACAGCTCACTAAAAAAGAACAATGAATAAATTATTTGGCAAAATGCATCTTCTTCTAAAATCTTTGTGCACATAACCTTCTGTACACCAAATATCTGATTCAAAGATTTTATTGTTGTTTTCATAGTTTAAGTATGTGTAATTTAGTTTTGGTTCATTTTGTTTTTGCAGGATTGCACAGAATAGGGTTGGATGTTAGAAACTGATTGATATTAGCATTGGTTTAGTGCTAGTAATATTGCTAGAATCTCAATCATAAAGAATGATAAAAATAACAAACTCAATTTGCCAGCATACAGTACAGCGAACACTTCTATTTGACACCACCTGCCAGCAACAACATTGGCTCTGGCTTCAAAGCCCTTTTATCAAAGAGTTTAGCTGCATAACTATATTCTTACACAAATTTTACCATCAGCCTTTTAAGAATTCTCACTTAGCCCAATCAGCATTTTCTGTCACTACACGAAAATTGGGCAGGGGTGTAGTACCACACATTAGTGTAGTATGTTACATTCCAAATGTCAGTAGTTCTTATGGTTGACATTAAACACATTCCCAGAAACTGTGAACTAAAAATACACTCTTCCAGAAAAACTACATTGCCAACCCCTATTTTTGAAACTTAAACACGATCATAAGAAGGAAATGAAATCTAAATTTTTATATACCAAAAAATTTAAATGAAAATTTAAAGACCAAGAAGAATGCCCCAAGGAGATAAAGTTCACAGTACACAGTTCATACATCATGTTTTGTTTTGATATAGACACTTTTGTATCCACTCTAATATAAAATCACTCTTTAAGTAAGGATATTTGAATAAAATAGTAAAAGAGTAATAAAATTTAAATATATAATAGTTCTGTCTTACCATAAATGAAGGACAACAGCACTCTTTCTAACACATAATTCCACAGAAAAGTAATAATGTTTTTCTGAATGAATGATGTTCTGAAATTTTACAACCACAACACCAGGAAAACTAATTATCGAGCAAAATTAAAAAATATTCAATTTCAGGTAATAAATAAAAAAAACCCCTTTTTTTCCAGTTTTTCAAGGTCAATGTTTACGAGTGTGGAATTTTTTTTTTTCAATATTAAGAAGAAAAAAAACAAGTAAAAAAAACCTCTAGATTGAGGGAAAGAAAATAGAGAGGGAAGAAGGAAGAACTACAAAGACAGAAATTTAGAAAATATGAAGCCAGCTTGAAAAAGTCTCCAAAACAAAATTCTTCCTCATTCTTCTTTTATTTTGTTTTAAAATTCAATCCAAGCGTCAGATGAATGAATTATTCTCCTTCTACAGTCAGCTCATTTAACTCTGCTGCTTTTATATTTTTTTTATCAGGAGAATGTTATAGTAATATAGCTTCCATAAAATCTTGGTTGTGTCTTCTGTGTGCTTCTGTCTTAAAAGAGATTGTAAAAATCTCAAGTGTATTATTTTTCAAGATATTAATCAAACATCAAAGCAGCCACACAAAGTTTTCCTCTACATTCGATTTAAGAACCAACTCAACCTACAGACTGCCCTTAAGAATAAATAAATAATTAATGAAATCCCATGACACTTAGTTTCAGGTTCAAAAATAGAAATAATTTGAGAATCCAAAAACAGAGAGCTGTAAAACAAAGTTGTCATATCCTGTAGCAAACCTAGTAGTGAGGAGAAGATGGACAGATAAACCTCCTCTCTGCAAAAAATATAGACATACCAAGCAAAGAGGGCAGAAAGAGTAAATAATAAGTTAGTAAAGAAATAGTAAATAATAAAATATTCATAATTAAATGCTTTACCCAAAGAGAAAATCTGAAACACCATACAATGAAAGAGAATCCTCTAGGGAGGAAGTACTTAAATTAGAAGAACTGACATGTTCTGACTAAAGCAGTACACTAGACAAAAGGAGGTATGGAATACATTCTAGACATCAACCTCGTAAAATTTTGAGCAGGCATCTACTTTGACAGTGTTTATGTACCTGAACAACGTGGTGGTTGTTTCAGTACTGACCCTCATGCCTGCCATTTCACACCTCACAGCCGCCAACTAAGCTATTTTACAATAATCATACAAAATACCCTACCAAATATGGGAGAAGAAAAAATAAATCTAGCTGCATCTTAACATTCAGCTAAGAAAATGAAGCAAAAGCCTGACCTCCCCTTGACAGAGCATTCAAAGTTAACATCTGCATAAAAAATGTGAACAAAATAAGCTTTAGAAAAAAATTCCCTTAAATATATTCTATGAGAATTTTTTACATTCAATAAAAGCCTCAGTATAAAGAACTTTACTACTAAAACATGAGGATAATAGCATTTGGGAAAAAAACTTCTAAAAAGTTGAAAAACCTTTAAAAAACTGTTAATCCCCATATAATTATATAGCTTTCCCTAAATTCTTTCAAGTCAAATTCAAAACATTTCAGTGGAATATACACATTTTTATATATTAAGTTCTCATTAAAGAGACTTCAAGTACATCTTTCAAATTCCAATTTTTTTCTCTAAATAGTATCTGAGCAGTTTTGTATTGCGCTTTAAGTATCAAAATATGTCAGCAATCCAAATGTCCTAGAGAGAACAGGAGAGATTAAATAGTAGGGGATTATTGCTTTCTGTTTACATCCAAAAAATTTTAAGCATTTCTGTTTTGCCACAGTTCTCAATAAAACACACATCATTAGCAATATATTCATTTATATACTTCTATATTTTTTATTTTTCTCTGGCTTAGTCACAGATTATGTTATCTTGCACAGGATAATAAACTAGATCAGGTATGACAGAAGACTGTTCTGAGACATTGCCTGTAGAGTCAATCACAAACTTCTTCAGTGCTCCTTTAAAATCCTCAGGAATGGTCCCTTTAAGTTAGAATCCGGAAAACCAGCTTCGAGTCTGATCTTTATATTTCTTGACTTGTTTCTAGTTGGAAAGAACATGTCCCTGATTAAGCCATTGGAAGAAAAAAGGCCAATATTTTTGTGCTTCTGTTCCAATAAGTAGTAGTGTGCTAGAGCTAATTGAAGGGACAACTCAGAAGAAGGGGTGGAATGAAATGCTTAATGAGGCAGCCAAAAAACAAATCCCTCTCTGTCTCTCACATAGGCACAGCACTGTTAATACTCTCATAACTACATTTTCAGAGAAACAACCAGCCAGAAGATATTTTTTGATGAGTCAGAGCTAGGATTAAAAAAAAGAAAATAACACTAACCCAAACCATCTGAATAGCTACTAGTGTGAACTGTAGGATTTTTTTTCTAAATCAAAATATATTGTAATTGTAGAAGTACCATTTCACTGTAATTTACACTTTACAACAAATAAAAATTTTAGAGATTATAATACAGTGTTTGCAACCTACACTGATAATCACTACAAGGGAGGCAGCACAAATGAAAACATTTAACACTTGTTCCAAATGTATTATTGTGTAAGTGAGCAGTTAAAAAAATAAATTAACCCCCCAAAGAAGCAGCCCTGCAACAATCTACTACAGACCCTTGCTGAAATTCCTGTTGAAACAAGCAGATGAATAAACAACCAGTGACTAGAATACAGGTTCAACACATTATCAAACCTCAGTGTGACATAACACATTAAGTGTCAGAGATGCACAAAAGATGTGCAAAAAATCTACAATCACTTCCTGATTTGAGCAGTATTAGTAGAGTGGAAAAACCATAGAAGCAGATTTAGCTATAATGTTATTCTCCCAGGAAACAACAGCAAAAAACCCAACAAAATCCCACAAACAATAACAACAACAACAAAACAGACATTAAAAAAAAAGTCTTCTGTCTTCCTAAAGGTAGTAACTCAGAAAAACACTTAAGTACACTTACTAAAAAACAGTTCTCAAAAGGAAATTAATACTTTTCAGGACATTACAGAGGGAAGACCAGATATTCCTGATTCCAGAAAAGCCTTCAATGTCTTCATTATCTTCAATGAGAGGAACTGTAGATAGAAATAAAGAATTTGATAAAGGGATAAAAAGCCTCAATTAGAATAGATCTTGACAAATAATACTAAATTAAATGAAAGGAGATTGTTAAGTACATAGAATTTAGGCAAGCATTGAACAAAAACCAGCCTAAGAATATAGGTGAAGTCAATATAGAGAATGAGAAACTGTTTAATAGCTACAGGAAAACTTCCTCCCCCTACATGAAATGGGAGGGAAAAAAGACTGGAAGAAGATGATCACTGGAAAGACTTTTTTTTATTTTTGCTATGCAGTTCAGAATTGTTGGTGTGCATATGAACAGCATCAGAGAAGACTGACACATTGAAAATACTGTAAGCTGATGCAGATCACAGAAACAGTAACATAATATAAACTGGCTATATTTTAAAAAAGCTAAAAAGAAAATATGCCAAACCACAAGATGAAGAGGAGAACTCAGAAGACACTGAATACTGACAAGGTTCTAAAGACTGGCAGAAATATGCAAGAATGAGTAAAACAAAATCACAGAAAAGACAATAGTGAAAGATCAGAATAAAGACAGAGTAATAGGGGAAGTAATACCCACTTTAAATATGAAAATGAATAGAAAAAGGGAACTTGAAAACATACTTTATAAAGCACTTCCCAGACATCAGTCTCTCATAAAAGAAATACAGTGTGACAATTCCAACACCAAATGCACCTGAAGTACTTCACACTGCAATAATCATCTTCAAAAGCACAAGTAAGGTTCAGGATAAAAAAAAAAAAAAAAAGGTGTTCTTTTTACATAGGGGAAAGCAGAGGCAAATATAAACAACTAAGTACCAAAACCCCAATAAAGTAAATAATAAGGATAATTTAGAGATGGATAGGAAGTATGACTTGATTGACCAGACTGAGAGTGAAAACAGGGAGGGGTATGAAGTCCCAGAGCATTTCACAGAATTAGAACATAAAGGAGGATACATGGAGGACTAAAAGACTTTCAAATATGTTAAACTAAAGAACAGTATTGGAAGTCAGTGGAGACATACTTATTATACTGCAGCTGAACACTGACAAAAAAGGAAAGGATTTGAAAATGCTATTAGGTATGAGAAATGTCCTGCATTTATAGGAGAGAATGGATAAAGAGACCACATATTCTATAGAAACAAGACTTAACAGTCCCTCTCTGGAGCAGAAATGTAATAAATTAGCAGATAGAAATAAACAGCATGCAAAAACGAAGAGCATTAGCATGGCTTAAAAAGAGAAAGCATTATCAGTGGAATCAGATCACCTACCATTTTAAATACATCTGATCACCTACCACCTATAACATCAGAATTATGAAACTGCAAACCTACCACACCTCTATTCTTAAAAATATGATTCTATATTCTAACCTTAAAAATATGATTATTCTTAAGTACCACTTATAAGAAAAAAACACAATAGAAATTACTTAAATTAAAAGATTTGCTTTTTTTTTCCCTTGTGGAAATGTCACCCCATGGTGATGAAATCTTAGGCATAATATATACTTCTAGAGATGGTATGAAAAACAGCATTACCAAGAAACTTGATACTGAAAATGAACTTCAGTATAATTGCCATAATTATTTAATATACAAATGCATTTTTCTCCAAAGGAAGGAATAGTATCTTATTTTCAAAATAAAATGCTGCTTCTGGGAATAAAGCCATATTTCTGTTTGTGATATCATGGAGAAAGAGCTCCCTGTGTTAGTGATTACTGTACTTGAGACTAAAGTGGTTCACAAATTCCTTCCTAATGGAACCGCTGGAAGCATGGATCAAGCAAGTCACCATAATCTGATGTTAAAAACTCCCAACGGTTTTGGTTCAGAGAAACAGGGGGAATAAAAGCACACCATTGTTTTAACAATTTTAGCTGTTCTGTTTATTTCCATATCTATTGCCAGATCCTTTTGACAATATACACAAAAGAATCCAAGTGTACCTAGTATAATCAAAGCATTAAAATAATTTATAAACAAAATGTTACTGAATAACGCATGATTTAGGAAGTAAATGTACTTGCTAAGATAACCTAAAAGACTGGAAGATAAGGTTCATTGAAATTAATGTTCATTCACACTGACCTCTATATATTCAACCAATGCTTGCATTTACTTTACTAATACAAAATTCCCCAGCAACACTACAAATCACGAAAGTATGAAAACTGCACAACTACCAACCAATACAATGATTTCAGATTGATAGAACCAAGGATTCCTGGTGTTTTATAGGTGCTCTGTGAGATCCTAAACTTGCCTGACATATTGTCTGAAGTGACAGTGCTTGGATAGAAATAACCACTCCTCTTCAAAACAGAGTTGCACAGGTGTGGTGAAATGGAAAAGCTATTTCCTAAACATTACCTGTATCTAAGTAAGTAGCCAAAGAAAACCTTCTGTATAAATACAGTCTATTTTGCTGTGAAGCAGACAAAGGAAAACAGGCACACTGGCAGCAGTTAGTGATAATCAATTTGAAAGCACATTTGTTTTGCAGTATTCAAGTGCTTCTGTTCTTCAAAAGGAAAACTGGAACTCATCAGGATCTTCTTGGCAGGCAAGAAACTAAACTGCTGAATGAACAAAGTATGGTTCTGTAGAGCTGAATTACAACGAAATGAGCCAAGGCCTCATTACAAAATCAAAATACTTGCAAGAGAGCCACTACTTCTGATGTAAATCTAATTCTGATGTAAATCTAAGAACAGCCATGAAGATTTGCCCATCCAGAATGTGTCAAAAATTTACATTGCACTGTGTACAGTGGACAACAAGCTGCTTTTAAAGCCATAATCCTGAAAAATGGCTTAATGTTAAATTAAAAAAGGTAATTTAATTTTCATTCAGTTGCAAATTATGCTGTTGTAATATATCTCAGTAACATTGAAACACTGTTAAAATTACAAACTTACCACCAAAACTAAGTGCAATGTACCTGAAACTGTAACTGCATTTAAACTCACACACATGCCCTATATTTTATTACAACATAAATCACAAGATATCCAATAAATTGACACTCTAATTAGCTTCCTGATTTTAAAACTTGTGTTTCTTCTCTAATCAATACATACTCTTCATACTCTTCTTCTTCCTAAATTTAACAGTTTTGATTCTGCCACTGTTCAGAATCATTTATCAGAGAGTAATTTTTCTGTCCTGCTTAACTGAATTAGTAATTTTCTACCATCAAAGATAAAGGCTCTTTCTGGCTCTTTCTTTCCTTTTCCCTCCACAACTCACTCACCTCTGACTGTGCACCCACTGCTTACTTTCGCCTAACTCTGATGACTTTCCAAGCAGAAGGTAAGCCAACCAAGCTCCATTAAGCCATTTCATAATATTAATGTTTCAATGTCATTACTTTGATGTTTCCAGGGAGCAGATCTAGATTCTGACTCAAAGGAACCTCAGCTGGACCAGGACAGGATGGGACTGCTGTCCTACTACGGTACCTTTGGTTGAGTACTCAACTCAAGCTATGTAAATGTGCAACTACAGTATGTAATGACATAAAGCCATTTTTAATGTAAATACCTGAAGGGGTGATAGCGGTGAAAGGGTAATAAAATGAAACAAAGGGGTAATGAAATGAACCTGAAATGAAGGGGTAATAAAAAATATGACCATGTCTTTTCACTGGTGCCCAGTCACAGGACCAAAGTGGGTCCAAACTGAAATACAGAAGATGCTGTATGAACTTTGGAAAGCACTCTTTGCCGTGAGAGTGACTGAGCACCTGAGCAAGGTATCCAAGGAGGTGGTGGAGTCTTCAGTCTTGAAGATATACACAGCAAGCTCATTGTGGTCCCAGGAAAACAGATCCCCTATTTAAACAGCATGGTTGCTTCAGATGCATCGACCTTTCTGGGATTCTGAGTCCAGCTCATTCCTCTGTGCTGTCTGGCTGAGAAAAAAGTCACTCATAAAGCACACTAACAATCTTAGAGGCAATTCTTCTCGAAGGTTCTCTTAAGTATTTATTCAATCTTCACTCTTAAGTACTTATTCAATCTTCACTCACTTCTCTCAAGTACTTATTCAATCTTCACTGATCTGCTCCTTTTTACTAGACTGAGCTTCTGACATTCCAGTTTCTATTTCCTAGGAAAAAAAAGCCTGTCTGGTAGCTATAGTCTACCAGTTCTCTAAACAGCCACCCATGACAGTGACTCTTATACTCTATCATTTCTTACTTTGCATTATTTTCAAAAAATACTGACAGAAGTTCTTCTGTTACAAACTTCATCTTCAGCCAGGAAGCAGATACCACTGATAGTGCCAGAGAACAGAAGAGTAATTGATATTGTCTATCTTGACCTTAGAAAAGCTTCTGACACTGTCTCATAAAGGATCCTCAGAAAAAAGCTGATGGGCTGCATTAGCAGATAGTGAGGCAGATGGAGGAGAGGCTGAATTGCCAGGCTTCTTGCAACAGGCTTTGTTACGTGTCTTAAATACTTCTGCATCACTTACCATTAATATGGTGGTTGCTTTGATCCTATACATTTAAGCAATCCAAGTTAAGAACTGAGGTAAAAAAAGCAGCTTGAAAACACACCAATCCCTGACAGAAAAATTGCTAATTATAGATTATGTTTAAAATTTTAAGATTTTAAGGAAGCATACTAATTTAAATACTTACAGTATAATTCACTGTAAAACTATTTATTAAAATGCTAGAATTTTACTGTTATTTCTTCAATATAAAACATAAAGAGAAACATCATATTAATACCCATGTGCAGGAAACCAAAGTCAAGTGAAAAGTAAGATATCTCAGTGCAGCATGTACTTCATATGTCACTTACACATGCTCTACTCATAAGAAGAAAATATAAACCAGCTACTTTACAGATGACATTATGTTTTTCATCTTAAATATTATATGCTGATATACTATCTTCCTCTGCTCTTTACTTATTAAAAGAGTGCCTAATCCTGAGTAAAGAATCACACAAATCTACTTGATTTTATCTTGTATACTGACCACTTCTGTTTCCAATATCTTATTAACTGGATAGAAAAGCCTAGAAAGAAAAGTGTACAACAACATGTGCTGTGGATGTTGTCTACATCCTCAGGCCACACAATACTTCAGAAATCCATCTGTGATATGCACATTGGGATTGATGCCGTTTTGCTGTGGATAAAAGGCCAATACAGCCACCTGGCTGCTGTCATGCCACTTGCACAGTGCTGTGTATTATCATAAAACACTAATAAGGAACCCTTAGCTCACCCCTTCCTCCCTTGGAATATAACTTTAGCAAACTCTTCATACCTAAGTTTCAGCATGGAAATTTTGCTAATGTCTACCACAGAATAAATATCATTTTCTGTAGAAGGAGGGAAGCCAGACAAGGGAAAGGTCATGCCAGCTAAACAAGCCACTGTTTGATCATATCAAAATGCTTGAGAACTGTTTTAGCAAAGCTGAAAGCAGAAAACAGATACTTGAAATCTGGCAAAAACTGAGTGAAAGAGATGTTGCTTTCTGCTATCCTCTAGGAAAAATTACTGTGCTAAACAGACCTCTTAACAGACAAAACCTTTTATATAACATTTTAAGGACTGCTGTAACGAAGTCCAACATTTTATAAGATCACTCAGAAATAACAATATGCAGGTTCCTTAATTTGGGCCACAGGTATTCACAGAATACACTCTTGGGTGTACACTTCTCCAAAAGGGCTGACACTTCAATGGAGGCATAAAATGTACTGTAGTTGCTGGAAAAATATGATGAAAAAATACTCACTACCTTTTCTTTTATCCATATGCACACCCCATAAGTTATGTTCTGAACTAACGATGATTAGTTTTTCCTGTGCTCTTCTGCAATGATTATAGCTAAAAGAACATCTCACACACATTAATACCTTTCTCCCTCTCACAGCAGACTCATAAATTTTTCCAAATTAACAAGTGAAGGAATAAAAACAGATTAGGATCCTAAGGATGCACTAGCTCTGAATGTCTAGTTTGAGAAATGTAGACTTAATTTACAAATTATTAAATATAGAAATCATTGTGCTAATGCTAAAGCAATGTTAAATTCAGCAGTCACAACTAACATATTAGAGTTTGGTTGATTTTGCACTTCATTTATTTTTAGTTCAGATAAATAGACTGTGTAGTTAGACATAATGCTGAAAGACAGGCTGGTCTTTTCACACCAAGAAAATCTCATTTTTGCCTAAAATACTAAAAAATGGCTGAGTATTTGTAATGGCAAATATTTACAGCAACCAATTACACACAAGCTGCTAGGTTTAGACAATGCTGAGGCATGAGAAATACTCCATTTTTTCATCAAATTAAATTTATGCACAAACCTAGATTTAAAAAAAAAATTACAGAGAACTATTTCATTCAAATAATTTTCATTAAATTTATTTTTATGATTTTGTCCTTTACCTCAGTTATGGAGCAATCTGTTTCTAAGTTTTACAAAGAACTAAATATCAAATTTAGAAATTACACCCTGAAACATGAGCACCTAGTAGAAATCCTAGCTTTTAATTTTCACTTTTCTTCACATGATGAGCTCTTTATAGGGCTTAAGGCTGGAGCAGTCTGTAGCAGTCTGTAGTGACCACACCCTTGTTGTGCTCATGATCCTGAGGAACACGGGCCCAGCAAAAATCAAGGAGCAAAGTCAAGACTCTGAGTTTTGGAAGAGTAAGATTCCAGCTGCTCAAAGAATTAGTGGGCAAGATCCCCTCACAAATTATCCTTAGGCACAAAGCAGCTGGTAAGAGCTGGCAACTCTTTAAGGACACTTTTCTTAGAGCACAAGGATCCTGCATCCTTATTTAGGGAATCAAGCAAAGCAAACTGTAAACCTGTAAGGTTTGAAGAGCAAGTTCTGCTCCTCAAACTGAGGAATAAGAAGGAAATGCACCGCCAGTAGAAGCAGGTACATGAGGCCTGGAAAGGTAGAGGGACACGGTTCAGATGTGTAGGATGGGATAAAAAAACCTCAGGCACAGATATAAAGGGACTTAGCAAGAGATATGAAGAACACTAAGTGGGGATCTGTAAGTGTATCAGTCATAAAAGAAAGCCCAAGGAGAATATGCAATCTCAGTAAATGTGAAGGTAGAACTAGTGACAATGGATATGGAGAAGGCTGGGTTTGCCTCAGCCTTCACTGGCTTCACTTATAGTACTTCAGGCTTCTCACTTCAATCCATGAACCTCTAAGCTGGGGAAATGAAATCTCTCTCACTGTAAACAAAGAGCAGGTTTGGTACCGCGTGATGAAACTGAACAGCCACAAGTCTATGAGGCCTGATGAGATGCATCCTAGGGTCCTGGCTAAGGTTGTTGCCAAGCCTGCAACAACTCTCAATCATATCTGAATGGTCCACTATAGCAGGAAAAAGGAAAGCAGCATTTCTTTCTTCTTCATTTCTTACAGACTGGTGAGCCCTATCTCTGAGCCTGGGAAGATCACCGGGTAGATTCTCACAGAAGCCTGCTAAGGTACATACGAGATAAGGAAGTGATCTGAGAGACCCAAAAATGTTTTACTAAGTCTGAATTTTGCCTGACCAACCTCTGATGTGGGGGCCTTCAGTGACTGAGGGACTGCAACAGTCAACAAAGGGAAGACTGACTAACATAATCTACCTAGATTTCTTTAAGTCTTTTGACATACATTTGAAGGGTAGACTATTTGGGGAATAAGGAACTGGCTGGATGGACACAGCCAGTTGGTATAAGGCTCTATGTCCAGATGCAGGCCAGTGGAAGTGATGTTCCTGAGGGCTCTCTCTTGGGAGAGGTGCCCTTCAATACCCTCCTCAATGAAACAGACAGTGGGATGGAGTGCACACTCAGCAGGTTTGCAGATGACACGAAGATGAGTCTGCTGTTGCCAGAATGATGGAATGTCATCCAGAGGGATCTGGAAAAGCTTGAGAAACAGGCCCATGACACCCTCAAGAAATTCAACAAATGCAAGTTCAAGGCTCTCCACCTGGCTCAGGGCAATCAGAGACATGAGTACGGACTGGAAGTAGAACTGGGAGCAGTGGAGAAGGACTTGAAGTTACTCTGGATGAAAACCCGGAGATAAGCAAATAGTCTGCACTTCCAGCCTAGCAAGGTGATCCTTCCCCTCTGCTCTGCCCTTGTGGACCTCATCTGGAGTCCTGTGTTTAGCACAGGCGCCGCCAGCACAAGAAAGACATGGACCTCTTGGAGAGGATCCAGAGGAGGTGACACAGGGCTGGAGCACCATTCCTACAAACACAGGTTGAGACAGCTGTGGTGGTTCCGCGTGGTGAAGAGAAGGCTCAAGGGAGATGTTACTGCAAGGTCCTTCCAGTATTTAAAATAGCCCCCTTTCTTTATAAAGAAAAAGAGAGAGCAACTTTTTACACAGGGAAAGAGTGATAGGATAAGAGGGAATGGTTTTAAACTAAAGGGGGAGAGATTTAGATTAAATATTAGGAAGATATTTGTTTACTGTGGGGGTAGTGAGGCTCTGAAACAACTTGCCCAGAGAAGTTGGGGATGCCACACCCCTGGAAGTGTTCTAGGCTAGATTGCATGTGGCTTGGAGCAACCTGATCCAGTGAATGGCATCCCTGCCCATGACAGGGGGGTGGAACTAGAAGATCTTTAAGGTCCTTTCCATCCCAGATCATATTCTGATTCTGTACTGGGTGACTAGATGCCATGGCAATAGTAATATGAAGATTTTACATCATGCCACTGGTACCCAGATGTATTTTATCCTTAACTTTGCCAATAGTTTCTCTAGAATGAAATGATTACTTTTTTAGTAATATACATTAATAAAGAAATAATAAAATTAATGGCTCTTTAGCCTTTTCAGTAAGAGCAGATATAAAGATGCATTTATCTTCCAATTCTCTTCCACAAAAGTTTGTGCCACAAAGAGGTACACTAAAAACACTAACAATGTCACTAATGCCAAATGTCCCTGTCAAATATGAGAATACTGTGAAGTACTGCACGTTTACAACTGTGAAAAAATGGTCCCCTGCAAATGCTTCTGCAAACTGGTTCTCTTCCCTTGACCACTAAAGAGTCTGTAGGAGATTGCTAGAAAGAGCCCCTTCACACAGCTACATTTCATAGTAAGCCTGCAGACAAACGATCAATTTACTGGTTCCAAAAGCTGTTTGTTAAAAAAAGCACCTACACAGGCAAACAATTTTAAAGTAATTGAACAATAAAATTTGCATCAAGGTAATGTACCGAACAGAGTAAAATTCCCTAAATTTGTCATATTAAAATACCCCAAAATTTTGGCCTCAGGAGAAAAATTATGACTCTCACTACCTCTGCTCTCAAATAGTAAATTAGCATCTTACAGACTACATTACATCTCATGAAGGATATAAAAGATATCAAATCTAATTGAAGAATACAACATCAGCATATACTTCACATTTGCCTTGTACATGAATGTATACACATATATATTTTTTCACATAGTGAATTAGAGAAAGAACAAAAGAAGAAACTATTTAATTTACTTGTAAGTACATTCAACCTCCAAAGACCACAAATTTAGAAAAAGACCACCAAGTAGAAAAACTTGCTTGAAAAGGCTGTACAATATTGTTCAGTTTGATGCTTCACTGAAAGACTTTTTGGGTCTTGGTTTTCATGTTAAGTGTTACCTAGCTGCCATCTCTTTTCCTATCAATTTCTCTCTCCTCAAATACACTTTCAAAGCCACGAATCTTATTTTTTTCTCTTCAGACCTGGAGCTCAGCTCATTTCAGGAGCCTGGTTTGGCACTTGCTGTTCTCAGGACTCATAACTGACTCTTGATAGCACAGTGTAACTTCTTGAGTAATTCAAATGTTTCATTGTGTAGTCATTAGAGTAGATGGGTGCTGGTAGCAGCAGACCTCCTTCTACTACCACAGAACTGCTACTGCTGATAGAGACATATTTGTCATGAGAACACAGCCCAAAAACACTGTTACTTGAAAAGGCACATGATTCCCAATCTAAACATGCCTATGAACAGATAGTGTGGTCTCAGGGAAAACTTAACATCGTGGGTGATTGGATGGAAAATGAGACTGACTACCATAAAGTAACAGTAAAGGTAACAGCAATAAAAGTTAGGATGTTTTCAGAAAGTTTATATTTATCCTCAAAGAAGACACTCCTTATTTCCTTTATACTGTGACTTGGACCCAAAAGGGGGCAAAGCAATGCTACTAAATTTTTTTCTCTTCTGAGTGCAACACATGTGGAATAAATACAGACATCTTAGATGATCAACAGAGAAATGTAACATAGAAAAATTGATCCTCTGTGATACCAGTTAAATATGTTTAACATGATATTGTTTATACAGCCATGACTAAAGCTCCAAAAGCCAACTGTTACAGAATCTAAGCAGAAAATACTGTTGAGTTGTACTGAGAGTACATATTTAAAATAACTAAACTCCAGGCAGTCAGTAAAATGCATTGAAGAAGACACTCACAGCCTGCAGTTTTAAACTTCACCTTTTCATCAATTACAGAACTGATGGATCTAATAATCAGTTTCACATGTAGAAGCTCTAGTGTCTCATATGCATTTTTTTAGAGGAAGAAGAAACAGATCAGGCTGTCAGATAGTAACAGTAAGGTATCTCTGAAGTCTTCTGCTTCTAAAAACATTACATTGAACTGAGGCTTTAGGAAATGACTAAAGAGTTCACTGGGGTAAATACCTTTTTAAAATCGCGCAAGGAAAAAGGAAACATAAAGGGCTACTAAAACATGCCTCACTTTGGTCAATCTTAAAGGAAAAGAAAACGCTTGAATGATGCAATACCCCTTTTCCAACATGATACTTTTGAGAAAAAAGTTTAGCATAGTTTACAGGCCACCAGTATCAGTATCATCTAGAGGACAAGAGGACTTAAGTGATTAAAGACAAACATTATGCTTGTATTCTGAACAATAAAATTAAACCTTAGGAACTTGTTACCAGGATTAAAACTTCCTATTCCTTGTAGTGAGCTAATGAACTCTAACCTTGCCCTGGATCTAACACACTTGTGGAGACATGGCTGTGGATGTCTCAGCAATTGCAGCTGTGTGCCCTGAAGCAAAAAGAAGATTTGAGGGGAACACTTGATTGTTCGTAAGATCTTCCAGGACTGTTATTAAGCCAGATCTGAACACACTGATTTTCATGCCTTCATTATAGATGGACCAGCATAATTACAGGTACAGCTGCTTGTAAAGAAGTCTCCTACAGCTTTCACTAGTGCTGCCAGCAAAGGGGAAAGAAGAAGGATCTCAGATCCTTCTCCCTGTGCTGAAATCAACTGTGAAAGAAGATGACAGGAGTTAATTACTTATACGTCACAGAAATAAAGAATGTAAAGGGTTATTCTCTGTTTTTCTCAACTGCTCAGGTTGTTGCCCTGTTCCTATAATTCTGGTTTTATATTGCACCAGCCGCAAACATAGCTGGATATTTTTGGCTTACAATTACAGTGTACTACATGATACCATCCAATAATTTACCAAAACTCATGTGGTGCAGGCTACATTACTGCACACAAACTCACCTCACACACTCCTGCACCTCTGTTATCCAAGCTTCTTCATGGAGCTCTCTACTACCCTGAAGTGTGCAGTACAGAAGAACTCATATAACCAAGGTATTTGAATGGAATTGGAAGTCATTATAGTTTTGACACAAATATTTTATTGCTCTGCAAGAAACACAGTTTTACACTGATTGAAATCCTCAGAAAGGATTGCTCAAAAAATAGCAATTATACAATTGTGTCAGAAGGGAACACTACCTCACAGTTAAGCTGCAGCAAGATTAGATAAGAGGATTACTGAGTTATACTTAACAATGTTTTCACATATTTTTCTGCAAAATCTTCTCCTTACTGAGGAGTTAGCCAAATAGGAATTAAGCCACTGATATTCAAGAAACAGTATTTGAAAATTATGAAACATCATTAAGATTAAATTCTTTTCTAATTCAGCTAAAATAATCAGATACTTTAATGCAGTAAGGGAGCATTCAAAAGAAATTTTAAAAAATGAAAAAGGGAAAACCCTAATTGAGAAACAACATATAATGGCTACTATACTAATTATACAACATCTATATCCTTAGTTATCTAGAAAACACATGAGACACCAGGTTACTTTGAAATCATTTAAAGTAGAATAATTCTGAAGACACAAGGACTGCACTTCACAAACACAGAAGGATTACAGGGAAAGGAAAATACCATTCTTGCAGCAGCAAAAGATGCTCATATCTCAGATGAATGACAGCAGATGTGTGTAAGATTCCTGAAAATGAAACTGTCAGAATTTGCAAAGCCCAAGTATCTGCACCAAATATTCACAATGGAGCCACAAAAGAAACATCATGTATGCATCTAATTAAGTAAGCGTGAATACTATTCACATAGCACCCTCTCACACTCCCAGTCCCAGAATACATTTAATCTAATTTCAGAGAGTCAAATCAGGCACTCCAGGTGCTGGGTCAGTCCCTGGGATAAAAAAAGGGAGGAAAGGCTGACAAATGAGAGACATTTTAAAAGGAATGGAAAAAAGTCCTCCTCTTTAAGAAAAGACTGCTCTTCTGCAGAGCCGTTTAATCAACGAGGCAACTGAAAATCAAAATCCAGTGGTCAACTGGCAACATTAAGATTCTGGAAAGGAATAAATTTTGATTAGTCTTCAGTCCCATCAATTTCCATTTTTCCTTTTCAATTGCAGAAATTCTACATAAGCTTATATCTAGTAAAAAAAATCACCACTGTAAAGATATTATTCATATAAATCAATTAAATCTAATAATGGAGCCTATTAGCAACATGGTTTATGATTTATAAAATGATGCAATTTTCCACATTTATAATAAATAAATCATTCCCAAATCATTTCCAAAACTTCTATCAATAAAAACTTCTAGTAATAAAAACTTCTAGTAATAAAATTTGTTACAAACGCTACTTGAACTTGTTATAATTCAAAGCAATTCCTCAATGAATGTAATGACTAATTACAATAAAAGGGAAATTCTTCCAAGCAGGAAAATGCCTAATAAAAATCAACATCTTTATTTCTTGAGTAGTATCTCTATAAGAATGAAGTAAGGACAATTTGTCATTGGATAGAAGTCACTGAGAGAGTGCTCCATGAAAAATGCCATAGGCGTAGCTGTAGCATAATTTTTGATACAAAAGCAGCAGCAGGCAAGATTATAATTAAGGTTTAACTTTTTATTTTATTGAGTTGCATGAAAGATTAATTTTCCATCTGCTTTTGCAATATAGTAATTTGCCAGTGTCCTCAGCTGGATTTAAAATTTGTGTGCTCTAATATCTCACATTCTAGCATGTCTTAAATTAAAAGTGATAGAAAAAGCCACATTTCTAAATTCCATTCCATGGTGAAACAAAAAAAATGTGATCAAATTAAATTAATAGTAGTAGCTGTGCACTGGGTTCCACTTACTGTGATTATAAAATCACATTGGAAATATTTGTACTTTAAAATCAAGGCAAATGTTACTCAGCAAAAGACAAAATATACTGTTTTCCAATTTGAAGTGTCTCCTCCAGTTAAAACTGCCTTAATTTTCAAGATCAGAATAATTTTGGCCTATGTGAATTTCCTGGTTTTTATGCAAAAATGTCAGACTGTTGAAAAACAGCCTGCTTTGGATCTGTTTTTTGGACAAACTTCATGGTCTTTTCCTGGCAGAAGCTCTGGACTATTTAGGGGTATCCAATGTCATCCAGTTAGTGAAAGTGCAAGACATGTTAACAAGAGATTTATCCTCCACAAGCCTGATGTTTCAAGGTCAAAAAATCACACAGCAGTTCAAAACTTATTTGAGCACAAAGGGTTTTTTTCTCATTTAATGAATTATTTTTTAGTATCTCAGAGTCAAATCAAGAAATCACATCCAGGAAATTGCTATTTACCTAGAGAAAACTGCTTCTATTTGATCCTCCTTTTCCCCAAGTTAGTGTTTTTACACTTACAATTTCAGAACAAATCCAAATTGATACTTTTCACTCACTGTTACTCAATTATTGCTTCATGCATAATGAATGAAATTCAGTGTTCTTTCTCTTTTTTTTCACCAGCTCTTCCTGCACTTCCGATATACGCATACCACTTTTCTAGTATCACCAAAGCAATTAACAGACACATGTGTTAAGGCTGCCACTTTAAAAGTCATTGATTTATAGTCTGCTTATCTAAAAAGCTGTAACTGCTTGATAGAGACAGTTATTAAGAACTTCATAAAATGCACCACGGCAGAAATTCAATTGAGAAATGTAAGTCTTCCCAACAAAACACAGGAGTAATTGCTTAAATAGCAACAGGAGTAGCTGCAAATATAGAAAACCTGAGATGCATGTTTCACACTCTTGAGAGAAGTTTAAGATTAAAAAACTTTTTAAAATATTAATAAATATAACCTAACTAATAAGCAACAGAGAAACACACTGGTAGAAGAGCAACAAAACTGAGTTTTGCAAGAAAAACAAGTACATTATAAAAAAATGTCACTTCTGCAGCACTTGATGACAGGTATCAAAGGCCAAGTTTAAAAGTCCATCTATCATGCTGAACTTGCACAGTTATTCTGTTATTTTGAATACTTTCTTCTCTACCTTACCCTATTTGAAAAACTTCTCCAAAGCCTTCTGCCTCATACCTGGCAGAAGACTGCTACTCCTTCTTCCTCTTTTCTGTACTTTAGGACCTGCATTCCAGTGCCAAAAGCTGTCACCTTTGATCTCAGAGACTACTTACCCTTGGACACCATAACTGTTTAAAGGTCCATGCTAGCTAATAACATACTCAAGAAAGATGAGGGCTATACTCAAAGTTATTGTTTTCACATCAGGCTTTAGTCCCAAGGTTTCCAGAAAGACGCTTTCAGAATCCCATTAAAAAAAAACAGCAATGATACTGACCATAGAAATTATTGTCTTGGGCTTCTACCACCACAAAGCATACGTTTTCCCAAATTACACTTTAAATTTCACTGCACAATTCATCAAAAGGACAAAGAGCCTAAAAATAAAATAAAAAGTGCAACACTGAACATTTTCTTGCTCTCTCCCTGCCTCAGTTTGCTAAGTCAGATAAAATACTTAAGAGAGAGATATGCCAGAAATCTTACTGTGACAGGTTTGGCATTAGAGGTAATGAAAATTTTGCAGCACTAAAACACACCATTAAATCTAAACAGCCTCAAAAATTAATGACAGCTCCTAAGGTCTGCCAGTGTAAATGCCTTCAGACATGAACAGTAATAAAGCAAGCACTTGACATCAGGTGATTAGGGTATTTTGCTGACCTAGAAGCATAGGTGACAATTCACATGTCAGCCTTCAGCATGTAAGTTCATCCCACAAAGGATCTGGACCTTACTTTTATGTGCTTAACATCAGAGAGTTGATGTGTAGCATTGAGATGACCAAGAAAGGCACCAACAGCTGTGAAGTATCTGTCTTCAACAAGCCTTGAGTAACTCTAGGAGGCCCCAGATTTAAAAATAAAAACACTGGCTTTTTTTCTCCTGGGCAGAGATCACCAGAAAAAAAGTCCCTACCATATGTGTAGAGATTCTGGATGTTTCTATAAAAAGCTGTATTGTAACAAAGAAGAATATACCGCAGTTTCATGCTGCATATACGCAAGTAAAGCACAAAATTCAAAAATGAGAAATTAATAAACTAATACAAATATTCTGAAATTATACTTGAAGAGCTATTGTGGTTTGACAAGATACCAAGAATCACGTGACCACCTGACTACCTTTTTCCCCATACTTTAAGTCATAGATTTGCTTTAATCAGGTCTTAAGTGTTTCAAAATACTGACCTCTTAGTAACCCATGTCACAATGTCAAAGCTAAATATTGCAGTTAAAATATTCAAGTTGTGTTCTGATTGCTATACTCCATGTTCTTTTTTTCCATTACACAGTGACCTCTGACATGGCTTGAACAGGTGGGAAGAGCATATGCTAACTCAAACTTTTGCAATAAAGTAGAGTGACTTCCAATTTTCCACATAACTTGGCCAACCTTGTTTTTTAAGGTGCATATTGTCAGGAAACTACAATATAACTTCACAAAAGCCCACAGAAAATAGTAGGATGTGGTTCCCAAAAGACTGATGGTGAAGCTGTAATTTTTAAGGTTGTCTTTGTGTAGCCAATTTTTATAGTACATCTGCATTTAAAGGTGCTCTATGGATGAGTCACACAATTAAGACTGCATTGCTCCTTGATGCCTTTCGTGAATATATCCAAATTTCTTAAGTGATAAAATAATTCTACTTCCCAGATTACAAAGGATTATCAATTGATTTAGGGACCAGCAAGCACAGATCATCCTAGATAAGAGCAGGAGAGGCTGTGGCTAACTGGGGAAAGCCCACAAGTTTTAAGAGCTGAAAGGAAACTTGAAACCTAATTGTACTACAATAAAGCTAAAAATTCTACAACGTACCTGCTTCCATCTCTATCTGTATAATCCTGAGGTTTTACTAATCCTATCTGTGGCAATTGGACTTTCTCTTCCTGCCAAGGCAGAGTCAGTTATCAGAATGTGGAGTTGCTTCATAGAAGTAACCATAAAACTCAGTTCTCAAGTGCACAGAAGCAAACCACTATCAATGAGTAGGAGTAAAGTTAAGCAGTGCACACACAGTTGTTCAGTTTTCCAATAATTACTATTATCACCTCAAGGCTGTCAGAACAGAATTCTAGTATCACAAACACTTGCACTGTTTCAAAGCATGTTACAGTAGCTGGATTTTTAAATATGCAATTATTATTGCTTCCATAATGTATGTCTCCTCATCAAAGTGAGTAGGCTAGAGATTAAAGACAATTTACAAAACTTTACACATAAATGGCTACATGAAATTATAATAGTTCTTCAAAACCTGATAAACGTAACTGTTTTAATCTGACTATCTTATTTTCATGCACAAAACCAGAATAATTTCCTGCCACCTCAATTAAAATAACCAGATCCTCTGGCATCCAACACTACTACATCCTCTTGAAAGATGCCATAATATTGGACTAAGCTTCAACCTTTGAAGGACGCCACTAGTGACATGCCTCCAACTAGACTCTGTGCCACTGATCATTACTCTCTGAGCTCTGCCATTCAGTGATTTTTCAATCCACTGTCCACTGGTCCAGCTGGCACTTCATGAGTTTGCCTATAAGGACATCATGGGAGACAGTGCCAAAAGCCTTGCTGAAGTCTAGGTAGGCAACAACCATTGCTCTCTCCCCTGTCTATCAGCTTTCCTACCACAGAAGGCAACCAGGTTGCTTTAACAATTCCATGCTGACTACTCCTGATCACCCTCTGGTCTTCCACATGCTCAGAGATGGCCTCCAGGATGAGCCATCCACAGTGAAAGCCATTCCATCAACTTTCCAGGGTCTGAGGTGAAGGCTTTCTTTTCATTTTCCCCACAGGAAAAAGTCAATGCAGACCATGGCCGTATTTAGTTTCAGACTGAATGATATACCTTGTTTGACTGAAAGCTTTTTTTGGCACACTGCATATTTTTTCATAAAACTGAAAATAAGTTTCCAAATGCCAATTCATTTGGGAACTCAAGAAACAGAAATGTCACAACTTTCTGATTCTGGAGCAGAAGATGCCTCTACCACTAGCTCAATTAACTTAGTGAAAATGATGTGAACTCACTTAAAAAAGAAAACCACACCCTATATACCAGAGTCTGAATACCTGTGGCTAAGCTACTTGACTAGAAAAAAAACAACACATGCCCTGTTCTGGCCCACTAAATATATTTAAGTACTTTTCAGTTCTTCAGAGTATGCTGTGTACTCCTTTTAAACATGGTAGGAAAGACCTACTGAAGTTTCCATATCATAATGATTCAAGTTGATCAGTTCCTGCAATTTGATTTTTCTTCATGAGTCTAAAACACAAACCTTCCAAAAACTCACTACTGTACTGAAAACATAACTTTGCTTTAAATCCCACCACTATGATTTAATATAAAATATGAAAACTCTCCCCACCAAGTGCTAAGGAAATACCAGTTGATCAAAATTGCTGGAAAAAGCACTGTGTAGTCAGCCAACGATCACTGTGACTCTAGCCAATAGAAGTATGGTACTCTCCATTTCCCACACACACTTCCAGTTGACCAAATTGAGACTTGCTTGAAATAGACACATATTGGATCAAAATATTACAACTGCAGAATTGGACTTGGTGGAAAACAAAACAAAAAAGCTCTCCCAACACTAAATGGTACTTCACGGTGAGGGGGAGGGGTGATTTTTCTGGTAATTTTTTCTGTTAAGAAATTTCATCGATTCAGGAGTCACAACTTCCAAAACTCAAACAGAGGGAAAACCTTGGGAGGAGTACAAAGCTGGAAAATGACAATGTCTACTTGATTATTATATGCCTCTCTGTGGCCTACAACTCAGCTGCAAGTGGTTAAAATGCTTTGGGTTTCCTCATTCTAAGCATGACATTAGAACTTGTTTTGAATCTGAATTCATACAGCTGTTTTCAGATTGTGTCTGTGATTCAACACTGCATTTCATTGTTTTCATCAGTTATACTCCCCATGTAGGTATTCATTCCTCAGTTGTAAAGAGATCACTTGATTTTTCTTCCTTTCTATCCATGGGTATGAATGAGCTACACACAAGAACTAACCCTCAAACATTACAAAATTTAGCTCACTGAAACAATTTTTGCAGTATTTCAGATGTAATCCCTTAAACCTAGTATTGAATTTTCCAACTGAAGACCACGGGGACCAGGATTATAATGATTATATGAAGCAATGACTTTAACTCACAATCCTTTAGAGACACATGCCTCAGAAAAAAAATACCATTAAGTGCGACTCAAAAGCATTTGGTGCTTTGATTTGGTCACATCCTTGAGTGATGTGACTCAGAAAAAGCATTTGGATGTTTACTATATCTTTTCTCACAGATTCCATGCAAAAGATGCCCAGGTGGTAGACCAAAAGCTTTCCCAGCTGGAAGTATTTCAAATTTAGTCTAGGCTGAGAGCCAAGATAGGCACTATCCATCTCAGGAATTATCATGAAAAATAAAATTATCTTCACTCAGCAGCATTTATTAAATTCTCTCAGATCTGTTGCGTCAAAAATTTATTTCTTCCAGCAACGGCCCTTAAAATCAGGTTCCCATTTTTCAATCCTGATATTGCTTTCAGAGTTTTCCACTAGGTTTCCAGGCCACATTCTTCATCCTTTCAGGCAAACAGACTTTCTCTGTTACTGAGAGTGTTGGAGCTGATGAATTTAGTTCCCAAGCTGTACTCCATTACCTCTGTGTCCTGATTCAAAGCAAAAAAGCAGTGATCCTAGGAGAGTCATGTGCAAACCAAAAGTAACATATGGTCACAACAGTACCCATCAGAAATGTAATTGGGAAGTAATTACAACTCCAAGTTTTGAGTTAAATTTGTTCTGCAGAACTTTAGGATAACTGCCAAATAGAAACAACATGTCTGGTCGTACACAAAGGGCCATGATGCTACGTAGATTAAAATAAAAGAAGATTTTTACTTTTTAAGAGAACTTTACTTAAGGGTATCATCAGTATTTCTTTTCTTCCAACATACTATTTTCTCTTTTTTTTAGGCAATATAAATTATTATGTTATTATTACTGGTTTACAAATATTACTGATTTACAATGTGGAAATGAAGATGGATCAAGGGTTCTTCTAGCCACCCTACATTTCATTTTAAAAAATAAAGGAAGGAAAGGAAGAAACATCCTATCTTTTAATACCACTTTTTTGTTCTTTACTTTTCCCTTTTTTCCCATAATGCAAAAGCAGATTTAAAAAAAACATTAGCAAATGTTGTTTCAAGCTCAAAGGCACCACATTACCCACATTTTAGTGAGTTCCCAAACTTCTGTTATAACGCAATACAACCTAATTCACAAGGATTGTAGTCCTCCAGCAGACCATACTGCTATTTCATTTGTCTTCGCAACATAACTAGTTTGCCTAAAATTTAAAGTAATTAATTCATAACTCCACAGCCTACTGTATATCATATCTATAGTATTTCATAGAATCATAGAATTTGGGTGGAAAAGACATTTCAGATCATAAAATCAAACTGTTACCCCCACATGGCCAAGCCCACTCAAACACATTAAGTGGTATAGAATGATCATATCAAGATCTTAATTAGTATATATTTTAGGGCTTCCAACCAGTTACAAGCAATCTTTGCCTCTGCTTTAAACTTTCCAACAACTTTTCTTATGCTGTGCTACCTAAAGTCTTGAACCTTCCAAGAGATTTGCAGAGTGCGATGATCCAATCAGTCAGTACATCCTCATGCAAAGAAAACACTACCTTTAATACATTGCTCCTCGAAATTTCAGATGAATAACACTTAATTTAGTTTTTAAATTATTTATCCTTTAAAAAAGGATAAATTAAAAATCATTGCAATTATTTACATTCATTAAAAATATACCCAATTCCTTCTAAAAGCATGCAGCATACCAAGTTTAAATATATAGCGATAGCAAGTACAAAATAGAAAATTTCTCACAAATTATCTGGCTAACCAGGCACAGCACACTCATTGACACACCTTTATAAAATGCGTAATTATATCCTGAACTGCACACCTTTAAAACACAGTAAAATATGACAGTATAACTCACAGCAGCAATTTTTAACAGCCTTTCAGCATCACTTACAGCTTGGGCAGGATTTCATATTAAGAGGCATCTCTTTTTTTGTCAGGTTTTATTCACCTTGAACTCTTATTTGCTGCTTTTCATCTATCAGAAGCCTATAACAAATATTTTGAGATAAATTACTCCACTACAGACTAAATTAAAAGGATTCCAAATACAAATGATAATTTTGGCTGTGACTCTTCAGGCCTTTATCATAGCAAAATCTAAACTTTCTGTGTAATTAAGACCTGTCAGTGAAAAGGTGCAATGCTTAAGGACAAAAACAGCTGTCTAGACAGTGTGTCTTTGTATTATCCTTCACACATTCACCCAGTGTCTAGTGTATGGTTAATAGCCACCCCACAAAAATCACAAGCCCATTACAGATATGCAGATACAGGCTTAAAGCTCTCTACTGTTATTCTGTCTTTTTGACACTTTTTGGGACATCTCTCCTAGAACATCACTTCCATGATGGAAAACCAACATACATCCTTTTGCTAAGGAGCTCCCGACATATTTGGCTTGTCCCAATAAATAGAAGGATTTTACACCAGCTGAAAAGTGGTATCAAGTGGCAGAAAGTAAGCATCATAAAATGACATAAGTTTATAAATTCAAGACAAAATCTTCCAAGAGTGAGTTTGTATCTTATTTAGTTATTATCAGCAGCATTGAAGAGATGATGGATATATTCACAGCATGAAGACTTGCTTTGAAAATATAAAGGACTGTATTAACGCAAACAATACTGATACACTGCAGAAAATATTCCACTGTGAATCACAAGAACGAACAAAATTCTAAAACTGGGAAGGGGCAAAATGTATTTTTTAAATTCTAATGCGCTAAGAACGTCTATCTCCAATCCGTTACTGAGTATCACATCAAAAAGGCGTTAAGGTTAACATCTTTGTAACATTTTTGCAACATTCCACCAAACCAGACTTCAAAAGCTGGCTGCAGACAAAGATGTGCATCACTGAGGTGTTCAGCAGCATGATGTAACTTTAGTTAAATCCAGGATTTATTTATCCCAAATCCAGGATTAAAAGCAGTTTGTAACCAAGCAGATCTGAAAAAAAGTTAAAGGATAAGGCTAGCTCATAAAATTTAATAGGAAGCAAGGGAAGTAGTGGAATGGAAAGAGCCAGGAAAAAAAATTACAAGGATTTGTGTCCTGAATTAATCCAGATTATCAGATGCTAACCAAGCAGGGTAGGGAGGAGGAAGAAGGGGAAAGAGAAAACAGGATGCTGCAAATACAGAGCAAGTTTTTTTGGCAGGTACTCTTCGCACACTCTCAAGTCCCTGAAAGTTAAGGCAGGGACTGGGGGAGTTAATTCCTTTCTGTTATTGTAAGATCATTGCAGAACCCAAACATATAGAAGACTACAGAATCCAAAAGGATGCACCCCAGGTTCTTGAAGGAAATGGCTGATGCCGTTGCCTAGCCATTCTCAAGTGTATCTGAGCAGCCCTGGCAGCCCTGTGACTGAAAAACAGAGAAACATTGCACTCATTTTTGAAAGGGGTAAAATGGAGGTCCTCAGAAACATCCTAAGCCTAGTAAGATCATGGAACACATCCTCTTGGAAGCTGTGCCAAGACATATGGTAGACAGGGAGGTGATAGTAGTCAGCCAACTTGGCTTCACCAGTGGAAAACTGTGCCAAACTAATCTGATTGCCATCTGCAACAGGGTGACTGTGCTGCTGGATAAGGCAAGAGCAACAGTATCTCCCCAGACTCCTGCAGACCTTTGATTTAGTTGCACACAACATCCTTGCCAATAAACTGGAAAGAAGGGGATTTTCTGTATGAACTAACCATTCCATGGACAAGGAATTGGCTGGACAGCAGCAGCCAAAGAGAAAATACTGCAGTCAGTGGCTCAATATCAAAATGGAGATAAGTAACAGGTGGTGCCCCAGTAGCCAAAGCCTCTGCCCAGTGCAATTTGCTCATGGTTCCATCACATGCAGGTTGCAAGACAACCTTTGGCTTGCTCTACAGAGTCTGTCATGGGGGGAGAAAAGCAAGTCTGGAAAAGTGCTTCCTAGAAGCCATCTACAGCAAGCACAGTCAAGTGCCCAGATGGTACTGCTGCTGCTCCAACATTTCCTACCTACACTATTTCTGCTACTGGTAAAGAGAGGATCAGGTAACCTGAGCACTAATCCCTTTCAATCATACTTTTGCCCAGAACTTTGCCATCTTGTTTGATTCTGCCCAAGTCCTGGTTTGCTGTGTCATTCATGCCTACATGAGAGAACAATAATCCCTGTTTCTCCTAGGTTGTATCTAGGGTTGTATCCTAGGTGCTACCTGTGACATCCCAGGCCATGGCACCTGAAAAGAAGCAAACTTCAGGTGAATCCCTGTCAGGCTGACAAATGGATCAGTACTCCTTTGCAGAGAGATAGCCCTAATGAGCACTCATAATTGCTTTTTGTGGTTTCTAATGTGTGCTGCAGGTATGGTTTCTCCCTCCAGAGCTTGCCCATTGGTGTCTTCAAGTTTTAAGTTATCCTAGAATCAAAGAATGTTTTGGGTTGGAAGGTACCTTGAAGACCATCCCGTTCCAATCCCCCTGTCCTCGTCTGGAAGACCTTCCACTAGACCAGGTTGCTCAAAGCTCCATCCAGCCTGGCTTTGAGTATTGCCAGGGATGGAACTTCAACTTCTCTGGGCAACCTGGGCCAGAAACTGCCTCCCATACATAAAGAATTCTTCATATCTTATGTTAACCTGCCCTCTCTTTCAGCCTAAAACTGCTGCCCTTTGTTCTGTTGCTACTACATGCCCTTGCAAATCTTTCCATCTTTCTTGTAGGCTCCCTGATGTACTCAAAGTCTATCCCTGAAACCTTCTCTTCTCCAGGCTGAACAACCCCAATTTTTACAGCTTTTCTTTGTAGTAAAGGTGCTCTGTCCTTCTAATCATCTTGCTGGCCTCCTCTGGACTCACTCCAACAGGTCCGTGTCCTTTCTGTGCTGGGACACCAGAGCTGGATGCAGGGCTCCAGCTGGGGTCTTGCCAGAGAGAAGCACCTCCCTTGACCTGCTGGCCACACTGTTTTTATTCTCATCTCATCCTGGTTTCTATGCAGGAGAGGGGAGAGTGCACCAGAGCTCTGTTCTCGTGGGTCACCAGGATCTGTGGTGCTTTACTCAGAGTAGCATCAACCATGAGGGACTGGTTACAAAAGCCTTCCTCTGTTTCTTCTTCAGCCTGTCCAGTACCACACAGGCTCCTGTAACTCAGCCCCCTGGTGTGCCTGGCCTCAGCCTGCACCTTTCACAGATACTTGCTTGTGCTTCAGGAACAAGGCCTGGACACTCATCACATCAGTGCCATACTGCACTCCTCTGCCAGCCTGGGAGACAGGCCCCTAAACATCTTGGGGCTTCTCCCAGTTTTTCTTGGAGACGAGCATCCACCCCTGCGCTCTGCCTGGAGCATGTTTGTAATTAATTACAAATACATGAGTGGGACTTATTTAGAATTTGCCATTGAAATCAATTCTTAAAAGGTGAGGAGAAAGGGGAACGTGATGGCTGTGTTTCCACGTATAAGCAGTTTTTGCCCACTGTGCCTGTCACACCTATCTCCAAATGCAGTGATGAGTTATCAGCTACTTGTATTGGCTGAAATACCAATATGTTTCACACTTCCCACAACACAAATGGAAGCCTGATTCGATTAAGGAGGAAGACAGTGAAAAAAACCCCGCTGTTATAATTACCAATTTTCACTGTTTGGGAAATTGTCTGTCCTCCTCGGGAAGTCTACTTCTCAACATAGATGTCTCACCAAAACTGTCACCATGTTTGCCTTGGGTGAACACAAAAAAAAAGCTGAAACGTGATCTTTGCTGATGATGAATAACTTCAGGATTCCCAGCACAGAAGCCAACAGAACTACAGTTCTGAGAGCACTGTTGTATTGCTGCCACATAATTCTTAAAATCACTGATGGCAATTATGTACACACAATAAATGGTTCTGTGCATCATAAAAGCCCTAAGACTATGCTGAGATTGTTTTAACTAGATACTACAGACAGTTTAGTTATCTCCACAGTCCAGGAAATAATTGCCAAATTAGCTGAACTGTTCAGCCATCATCCAAAATAAACTGGTTGGGACACTCTTTTCAGCTCAAGGAATATCCAGATGTGAAGGTTTTTGCCCTCTATTAATAATGAAGTGTATCTGAACACACTTTTCAACAGACAGTATAAAATGCCAGCATGTTACTAATTTGCCCTGCATTTGACATGAATATTCATCTTCCACAATTCTTCTAAAAATATTGTTTAAAACAATGAGATACCCAGAAAATTTCAATGCAAGCATAGTTTGTGGAAGAATGGAAAGAATTCTGCAGTGGTCATACCAAGGCATAACATCTTCAAACAGGATAGATATGCAAGAGGTTTTGCAAATGGGACATCAGGTATCATTCTTCCAATTTAACATAATTATATTTGTCTTGCCAAAAATGTAGCTGAGTCAGAATGTGCCAGCAGATGAATCCAATCATTGTAATGCATTGTTGTCAGCTTCCTGAAATAACAAGGTGACACTAAGAAATCTTAGAGGAGATTTGCCTCAGAGAAAAAGAATCTCATCTTTTCTGCGGAACAGAAGCTGGATTTTTTTTGTTGTTGTTACATTTTGGGGGTTTTATTTGATTTTTTTATTGTTGTGTTTTGGGGATTTTTTTTGTTTGTTTGTTTTTTGTTTTTTGGTCACTTACTTCAAAGAAATTCCCTAAGAAAAATTCAGAAAAATGCTATGGTTGTCTTGATTTCAGTGAAGCTAAGAAATACGAACCTAGGAGAAAACGTATGGTAGCATCAGGCATCAACAGATATCAGACATGCAGAAGACATTATCCCTATCTTTAGATACCAAAGTACTCACAATCACCCTTTAAAAATATATTCTTCTCCACAAAATTCTAGAAAAATTAGGAACCAATATTATAGTATCTCTTTTAAGATTTGGAGATATATTAAAATATATATTTTGTTGCTGTATTTCTTTATAGCAGAAGCTCTTAGGACCTCTAGTGTAAAATAATTTATTTGTGATACGAACTACAGCACATACATACAGACACAAGCAACACATAGAGAGATGATAGATAGATAGATAGATAGATAGATAGATAGATAGATAGATAGATAGATAGATAGATAGATAGATTAGATAACTAAGATGGTTAAATACTTTGGTCATAGGAAGCAGGCATTTACTTTCTTGAATTTTCCTGCCAAAACTGCTTGGTTTAAGGCTGTTTTATCCTTCAGATTTCACAATCTGTTTCCTTGATTCCTTCATTTCAAAATGGTGGTAAGAGTGTTCTAAATACTTACAAAATGGTTGCCTCATGTTTCCAACATTCAGATTCTCAAACACAACACACATGTACTGCTACAAAAATATCTGAATTTTCGTCTCAAGATTGCACAATTAAATCAATTTTATTCATACTTGTAACAGAAGATAAGTCACTGAAATCTGCAAGTTCCCTATCAGTTTTTGGTTTTATTATTAAAGAACTGTTTCATTTGAATACCCAAGATCGACATCAAGTAACAGAGAACAATGAAAAGGTAGAGCTGAGCATAAGGCATAATCAGTTACTTCAAATGGCAAAAAAATCCAGGCTTGTTGTCTTTATTAGTAACACTATGTTAGTAATAAATCAACACATTATTTGTAGATTGCAATCTAATGTTTTAAAAAATCAATAACTAATGTGGAAATAAATCTAAATCAAAGGCTTGCAGGCTTTTGTCCTGCTGGGGTATTTTGACCACCCTGACATCTACTGTAGAGGTTGGATGGTGAGCAACCCAGGAGGCTCCTGGAACGCATGAAGGATAACTTCTTAAGACATGCCTACCTCTACCCAAGAGGGCATGAAAGGCTGGACCTGGCGGTCACCAATGCAAGTGAGCCCTTTGGAAACACCAAGATTGGAGACAAGCCTGGAGTGAAGTGGAGACACGCTGGTGGAGTTTGCAGACCTGAAGGCAAGCTGAAGAGGAAAGAAAGTCCTGAACCACATGAAAGCAAATTTCCATCACCTAAAGGAGCTAGTCAGTAGGGCCCAAGGAATCTGCCCTCAGGGACAAGGAAGCAGAACAGGCCTGGCAGATCTTAAAGAGTACATTCCATAGAGCACAATCCCTAAGAGCAAGAAATCAGGCAAACAAGGCCAGAGACCAGCATGGATGAGCGCAGACCACCTTGTCAAAGTAAAGGGCACAAAACAAATGCAGACATGGTGAAAGCAGGAACAGGTTTTCAAGGAAGAGCATAAGGAAGGTGTCCTATGTAAGGATGCTGGATGCGGCAGTGCCGGGTTTATGGTTGGACTCAATGATCTTACAGATCTTTTCCAACCTAAACAACTCTATGATTCCTCACAGTTGCCAAGTCCTTCTCCATGGGGCTTTATTTCTGATATATTTCAGATATTGTATCTCCATGATACCTGAAAAGCCATTGCAGTCAGGTGAAGACTCTGGTGAACAAAACCAGAAAAAAACTGCACCCATTTTTAGAAAAGGCAGCAAGGAGGATCCTGGGAACCACCAATCTGTCCGCCTCCTCTCTGTGTCTAGGATGAGCTTTATAGAAGCTATGTTAAGGCACATGGAGCACAGGAAGGTGACTTGAGCCAGCCAGCATGGCTTTGCCAAGGGCAAGTCCTACCTGACCAACTGGGGGGTGAGAGGCTGGACATGACCCAGCCATGGGCACTCCCAGCCCAGAGAGCCAAACGTGTCCTGGGCTGCATCCAGAGCAGCGTGGGCAGCAGGGGAGGGAGGGGATTCTGCCCCTCTGCTCTGCTCTGCTCTGGGGAGAGCCCACCTGGAACCTGCATCCAGCTCTGGGCTCCCAGCACAGGGAGGACATGGAACTGTTGGAGTCCAGAAGAGAGACAAAGAAACAACCAGAGGGAACACCTTTCCAATAATTAAAGGCTGAGAAAGTTGGGATTGTTCAGCCTGGAGAAGAGAGGGCACTGGAATGACCTCACTGTGGCCTTCCAATACCTAAAAGGGGTTTACAAGGAAGATGGGCACAGAGATTTTAAGCAGGGATTGTTGAGATAGGACAAAGAGTAATGGTTTTAAACTAAAAGGTAAATTTAGGCTACACACAGGGAAGATGTTTGTCACAATAAGGGTGGTGAAATACTGGAGGATGTTGTCCAGAGAGGTGGTAGATGCCCCCTCCCTGGAAACATTCCAGGTCAGTCTGGATCGGCCTCCTCATCATGGCAGTTGGAGTAGATGGCCTTTAAAGATCCTTTTCAATACAAAGTATTCTGTGATTTTATAATAAAGCACCTTGTACCTGTGCAAGACTTAGAAAAATTAAATTCTTAACTTAATAATTCTTTAAAAAGCTGCATCACTGTGGCATCATGATAGAAAATGAGTATGTGAAGTAATGAAACAGACACACAACCTTCTCATAAGAACATGGAAGTATTCCCAAGGGGATTACTGCTTACAGGTTTAGCAAGCAAAATATTAGGGGACTGTAATACTGAATCTTGATGCTTAGACACAGAGATGAATGTCTTAAATACTGTACTGCTAAAACAAACAGCTTTAAAATGCATTGATTCCAGTTGAGTATACAGATTTTGTTTAAAAGGTGTAAGTTATACATTGAAAACTATAAAACTATAAAAAATATATATGCCTTTTCACTTGCTTAGCAGTAATAGCTTCTTAACTCATTTTTACTATTGCAGCCAAAAGCAAGTAATTCAGCTATACTGAACATGACACCTACTGACATGAAACATCCATACCTAAACTTTAATTCAGTAACAGAAATTGTTAACTCCTCAAAAACATCTTACTCACTGGCTCTCTGTTCTAACTTGTTCTAACAGTGCAACACACATTACATCATCCATCTGGAAAAGCTATTGCACAGTCCTCCACAGATCAGTGTGAAAAATAATTTTCTCCTTTAGATTGCATGTTTTTAAAGGTTGCTGGGATTATTTCTTAAAAGTAGGACAAAAGTAAACCTCTAATTCGGCCAACTATTTTTGAATTTACCTCCCATGCAAAGAAACAGAAAAATGTATTTTCAACCCATTGAACACTTCTCTTATAACAACACCCCAAAAATTTATTGTTCGACACTTTAGGTTGGACAGAGACAAAGCAATTTATAAAATAAATTTATATATGTTGAAGATACTATTTGATGAAGGAATATTTCCAGCCATTTGAGAACACTCTACTGTCATAACCAATACTCAGTTTCCTCTAACTTGTAAAGCATTATCTGAAGGGCAACTCAGTAATATTGAAAGCAAACAGAAGTGACAAAGCAGGCTGTAGTCAGTTATCTTTGAGATACAGAGACCTGCAGTACTTCAGTTTTACACTGTCAACAAAGAGTGCCTGCTACACTTCTGTAGAAGTAATTTTACATTTATGAGCTGTCAAAGCTAAATTGTGTTCAAAAGTTCAAAGCCAAGAAATATGTAATGATTCATCACATGATACATGAAGTGAAGAGGCAATTAAGAGAACAACTTTAGATGATGCTACACAAATTCTCTGTTTTATTCAAAGATGCATCTGACTACAAAATAACCAATGGTCCACAAACCACAGCTGATAGGTCTAAATTTCTTCATTTCAAACATCATTAAATGCTAGACAATTAGTGAATTAATTTTTAAGTTACCTAAACCTATTTGAAAGCATGGTATTAAAGCCTGGTTTTATAGCCTACATAACACATTATTAAGGAATTGAAATATGCTTTAGATAGAAGAATTCATTACTCATTATACTACCCCATTTACAAGACTGTTGCCATTTCAGATGAAATGTCTAACAGAGGCAAAAGAAATCATGATCTGCTGCCTTACCAAGGTCACTATATGTGACTGTTCAGCAATGAATGCTCCACCAGCTTGTGATGATTTTATGAATATCCTTTCAAGCCAAATTTTGCATTTTTCCACTGAAATAACACCTACATGCAAGCCTTTAATTAGAAATTCTATTTTAACACAAGCAATATGCATTGAAATTACATCCCGGTGCTTCAATTTTTAAGTGCGTGACAAAGCAACCTTAATTGTTTTTAATAGACAGGTTTCATTTGCTTTGTATATATGCTTTTAATTCACTGCCAAATGAAGAATCATTTTAGAAAGCAAACTAATTCATGAGCTTCCAGAATCAAGTTTCAAAGAGCAGTTTGGGAAGGATTTCTAATTAAGTAAACTAAGTTGCTTCCTTTTGCCCTACTGGCAGTAATTTAGTAACACACCATGATAACTGAATCTAGTCCAGGGCTTAAAAATGCCCAGAGCACAACACGAAGCCTTGTCACACTAATTTGTCCCAGAATTTGGTAGACACCAAAGATTGCCACTAGGGAGCAACACCCCATATTGGCAGTAATCTCTGTGCTGAGCAGCAGGTGATGTAAATATCTAGCCTTGAGCAGGATATGGTGGTAAGACATACCACAAATTTAATTATGAATTCCTATAACAACGTATTGCACAGTCTCTTCATGACTTTTCCAGTTACATCACTCTATTACTCTTCCAGGCCTATAAAAGTACATAGGCTGGTTAATAGCAAATGGCAGTTTTTTAAACAAGCATACCTGAGGACACAGCTTTCCTTAAAAGGTTCCAGATTTTATTATATAATACACAAAGCAATAATCAGCTCCACAGAGTTTTGAAATATTTTTGCATTCATTTTATGTTTTCATATCAGACATTTATTATAAGCCATATTACCTGACCACATTTAATTAAATGGTCTTTTTATGCTGCAGGATTATTTTAACTACGTTATATACAAGGAGAAGCAATCCATAAAAAGGGAGATAAATCTCCTAAGTGTTACATTGATCTCAGAGTGTATTGTTGCACAGCAATGTCTCCATTTCATTCTTCTGTCTCAACACACTCTAGAGGGAGATTGGTGCTACAGCTACAGTAATTCATACAGCTATTGTAGCTTCTGCTTTGCTTCAAGAGATGACCTATATCCCTGTTGTACAGCAGATCTAACAAAAATGGAATTAATCCAAGTAATCCTCAGTAACTAGGCTATATTCAATCACTAGGGGCTTTGCAACAGAGCACTCTATCCTTTTTGAAACAACTTAGAATACTATTCCTTTTAATATATTTTCTATTTTATTATCAGAAAGTGATATAATGGATACAACACCTTTCAATAACTTTCAAATAACTTCCAATTTGCAAAAAGCATTAAAAAAGCATATTAAGTGAACTGCTTCAGTAGAGTCGGGTCATAAAACATTCATGCGTTCAACATTTGTGTGATTTAAAATGTAAGTCTGAAATACTTGGTACAAGTATATGGCAGCACTTGGTACAAGAATCACATTCCTGATTCTGTGTATGTATACAGTTAAGCAAGATTACCTACTGCAAGTTTCATACAGACAGTAATTTATAATCAATACAAATACAGGCATTTGCTGTCTCTAACAGCTAACCAGTCACCAAAAGACAACAGAGGACAATGTGGAAAAAAACAAGTAGCAAAATTACCACTCAAAGTATTCAATAATGATGAAGTTGGATCAGCCATCTGTATTTAAAAATGCAACAGCTGGCATTTTCAATATCCACCCTGACATATATTGATATTAACCACGGATAAGCCCTTTTGAACAATTTAAGAGGAGTTCAGTTCTGAAAAAGAGACATCTCACTTGATGTGCTCTCTGGAAGAGCTTAAAACATAAGCTTTTGCAGTAACTTGATTTCAACTAATTAATACTTTCTAGAAACATATTAAATGCACAAAACTCATATTTTGAGCAAAATTGCTGTTTTCTGTATTTAAAGCCCTTCTTAGTCTTCACTTCCTCAGACTAATTTGTAAAACACATACATAAATTTAAGTAACACAAAAATTTCTATAAAGAGGCAATCTGACTCATCTACAGAGTCAGCGTTCTTGCTCATTCAATCCTCCCCAGGCTTGTAAGCCTCTGAAATCAAGCTGTAACAGATTTCAGCCTGTGCAGTACGTTAGTTGTTAAATTACGCCTGAAAATTTGTTTCCTGGTAGTGTAGCAGGTTTTATTTTTTCTCCTTCAGAGAGGAAAAACAACTACCTTTGGAGCACCACACTAGTCAAGTGAAGTTTTTCTGCATATATCATAAATCAAAGTACACACATTATTTGAGGCTTGGAGATTTTGCTCCTGTAACAAGAAAAATGTTGTTCTTATGAACTGTCCAGTTCACACATATTTTTTCATTGTGCTTACTAGATATGATTATAAATATGCAGGCATCTTTCTTAAATCTTTTATCATTTCTGTAAACAACACTATTATTTCTGAGTAAGAAGGTGTGAAGCTTTGACAGAGGCACATGACATAGACACTTCCCTTGGGACTCAAAGAAATATTCATACAGAAGTCATGGGATACTGTCAATAGGATTTAAGAATGCAATTGGGGTGCTAGGGGATGTCAGGGACAGGAGACCCGAAACAGGGGCCCCTTCCTTTGATTAACCACAACTGCAGTGTAACCAGCAGGCAAGCAAAGCTCACATGTCTTCAAAACAGAAAGAACAGTCACAGATCTGATTTCTGATCATCAATGCTGCACAGCCACACTGCAAGACCATTCACTGTCAATATATGTTACTGACAGAAAGCATATCGATCTCACAGGAAGTCTTTCATTCTGATGACAACTGTGCATTGTCATATTTTAAAACACTTGAGTTTGCTGCATATGGTGACAATGATTTTTGCTAGCTGTACATCCTAATAGTCTCATGAATTAAGTGTTTTCTCTACAGTGGGAAATAAAAAACACTACAAAAGGGAAAGAAAAGTAGCCCTGAGTCTGTGAGTTAGGTTCAATCTGACTAAGAGAAGTCTGACCAACTTCCTAAAGACAAAATGTTGCTGCAATTTGATATCATTAAAAGGTGCCAAGTCAAAGAGTTTATACAACAGACACTTTTTTACTTAGAGAATATTAGTAATATTTGAGATAAAAATATGAAGCAGCGAGTCTGTCAGCCATAAGAGCAATGGAAAAATATTATAATCCTGTCTTATGCTTGAATGAAATTTATGAAAGCTATAATGAAATAGCCAGTCAATACAACCAAATAATGTATGCCACTTAAAACCATTACAGAAAATTAGACATTTTTGTGTGTTTTTTACAAGACTTGACTCTGATTAAAAACAGTATTTAAGCTACTGATTTTTATCATTCTACCTTTTTCAAGCTTAAGTCACACTTATTTTCTCTCTGCTTATGGTTTAAGTCTGCTGAAACTTCAGTTTTATAAAACATCTTGGCAAATTCTAATGCCATAACGTTAGTGCTATGAATATTTGAAATTATGAAGATAACCCATTTTTTTCCTACTTTTTGTTCTTCAAATTAATTCCTGTGCTGGTCCATAGCTATCTTTACCAAGGGTAAATGTACTTTAAAAAATGCCTATTAATATACAAATATTTGTATACCAAAGGCACATTTTAGAGCAGTCATCTAAACTTGAAAAGATAGAACTGGTGTCATGACATTTCACTCAAACAAGGCATAACTTGCACAGATCTCCTTAGCATCAGGCAGCATCATTGATTAGTCACTGACAGTTCAGCACCTTAGTGTCTTCTGTGCACAAATCAAAATTACTTCCTACGTACTACCTACTGAACAGTCACCATTACCCAACAAATTTTAAAACTGAAAACTAACATGACATCAAATTTTTACTGTGTGCATTTTGTGATATACTTCTTATTAAAGAATTTGCACTACTTAATAGGATTAATATCAAATTGCTACAACTAAAAGTATAAAATATTTTCATTCCCTTTCCTTGTTAAACAGTAAATAACAGGCCTGCATTTGTAACTGACAAAATAACCCTCTGCTGATTACTATGTATTTTCTGCTAAGGGAAAAAATTGTACCTCTTTCTTATCCACTTTTTCCACATGTTCCTTAACCCTGAGTATTCCACAGGCAGATGAAGAAAGCCAGCTGTCAGGTAGAGGTAAAACCGCTTTTAACCAGATTGATTTACTCCCTACAGCCATATCACTACTTATGATACAAGCAGATAAGCATAACACTTATTTGTCCCTTTGCAACATTTTACCTCTGTCGACCAAACAGATCTGCAGAGCTCTCATCAAACCATGGTACTCTGACTAACCACAGCAGTATTTTACTGTGACTTTGTGGTCAAGGAAATTACAGAAAGTGCATTGGACTAATTGCTTTCGGCACACAAACTTGAACTGAAACCCACTGGACAAATAAATCCATCTTCCTTTAGGTATTTGTTGGAAACTGGAAATTTCCATTACAATATCAAACCATTTTTTAAAAGAGATGCCAGAAGAAATATGCTTCCTGGAAATGTAAAAAAAATGGCACCGCATTATCTTGATCAAATACAAACATTACAATTCTTATTCCAGGACTATAAACTATCAATTATCATCATGCCTCCATGAGAACTATATAATCGGCCATAGCATGACAGCTAATGAAGTACAAATCCAGCATAATAATAACACAAAAACATATTCAAAAATTACTCACAATTAATTAGAGTATGGAGAAAATATCAAACATGTAAATTCTGTCAAGCACTGACAAGAGTAATTTTTGAAGTAAGCTTGAATAATAACCAAAAAAAAAATTAGAAATTTCTTAGATAAAAATTATCATTACCAGTTAAAATTCTGTTGTCATATTTCCACATTTATTATGAGCCTGAAGATTAATTTCAAACTGATATTAACAAATAGTATTTTAATATTGAGAGAAATGCAGAATTAAGAAGGGGTTTATTCAAAAACTTTGTTAGCCCAAATAAATGCTGACAGAATACTGAGAAAAATAAATTTGCAAATGGAAAAATTAATAAAATTACAGAAAAAAAAATTTAAATGCCTTTTTTCAAAACTCAACACCAAAAAGCAGCTTTTGCAATTAGAATTGCCTGAAACTATTTAATCACTGAGAGAAAACATATTATAAACAGATTATCCTTGCTATTGTTTCTGTCATGTAGCTTTACTGTATTTCCTGCAATAAATAAGAACTGTCTCACTTAAAACCAAATATCTGAAGTGAATTTTTTCCCAACATAACCTACCCTTATGCCATGCTAATGGATTGGAATAAAACTCATGAGTGTGTGCAAATTAAAGCAACAAAAACATAACCATTATAGCCAAGAAGACACTGTAAATAACATGCCTTGAAACCAATTTAAACAGTAACTGCTTTTTGGGAAGAATGAGGGCATCTCTCAAACTTTGATCTTCCCTTTTTTCCCACGTAAAGAAAACAGATTCTTTGCACTTGTAATTACTTTTGAACACAAAGAATATTGACATAAAGATCATCTTTAATCTTTACAGGAAAAATTTCTGATTTTTTTTAAACACTTTTGAAATTGCTGTAAAGTATCTCCATCTTCTCCAGCAACAATGTAAACAAACCAAGGAGTCAGATTTATGCATTCTTCTACTTTAAAACCATTAAAAAGCAAGTTTCTTTACACACTGAACCATAACATAAATAAGAAGTAGCATCAGAGCTCTTACAACATAAGAACATAAGCATGGACACAGAAAGCAAACTTCAAAATGTAAGTAAGTAAAGTATCAGTTTGTGAAAAGCTGAGAACAGATAGAATGATATAGAAAGTGTTTCTTAAATAGGTTTTTACTATTTAAGTCTTTTTAAATTCAGTTGCATTTGATTCTCTAAGTCAAAATAGTATGAGAATAGCCATTTTAGCAACCTTCTTAGAGAAGACCATCATAATGCTTCTCTTCTTGTGACAATTCTTTCAGAGATGGTATAAGAAAAGAAGCATATTTAATAATTATGAACTGAGTCCACCAAAACCAAACTAGTCGAATCATCATAGCTAAATCACTGTCAGTGAATTAATCTGATCATTTATGGAAGTCTATTAGAAACTATCGAAGATAGCATCACTGAAGATGTATCATCAAAGGAAATGTCTATCCGCCTCTGCTAACTGTTCAATGGAGTTTACTGTTTCTCTATCTCTTACATACTGGCCAAAAGAGAAGGTTTATTAAGAGACAAGATGAAAACTTAAAACTATATAGGCTCTTTCCCACAAAGCTAAAGTGAAGCAATGTATCCTTCAACTCTGTAATACCTAAATACTGCTTTTAGCCAAACAATCTGTATTTTCATTTTCATCATAAACTTAACACATAACTTTTGACCAAGTTAAGAAAAACCACACCAACATCTGAAAAAAAAAAACAACATAAATCCTCAGAGTACCTAGCAAAAGGGGAAATTTGATAAATCCTACAGAGAAACCCTATTCATTCCTGGTTAATTCTTGTTAAAATAACAGATTCTGTATCAAATATTTAAAGGTCCTGGGAAACTGCTGGATAACTACAAAAAGTACTATGGTGGAAGAACATCTAGAATTTAAGAACCAAAAGAAATACAGCAACAAATGGGAAAAATTTCTACACTTCATCCCAGGAATCATAAGAAATAATAAAAAAGAGCATGCAAATCATAAGCTAAGTTGTCAGTAACACAGCTCATGAATGCTACAGGTTTGAGCTAGGGAAACACACTGCTTATCTGTGAATAAAGATAAACACGCTTGTTATCTTTGAATAAAGTATATTATGGTTTAGCTTTTAATAAGAAAGGATTCCTCTTTGCAGAAGTAGCACATAGCCACATAGTAAAGCTTAGATTATCAGCAGAGCTGCTGAAATCCAGACACTACTCATCTGGTAACAAAGTCTTCAGTCTGTTTGTCATCCATACAGGTTTTTTTATAGGGTCTCACTATCTCAGGGAGAAAATGTTGGACTACAACTTTTTAGCAATAATAAAATTTCATGACAAATATAAAATCTATGAAAAGAATTTTGGAACAAAAAGTTGGATGAAGAAATGACAGAATAGGTATTTACACACAGTCACAGAAGTACTTTTCCATAAGTAGCAAGTTCGTTATATATACATACATGTTCCCTTTGCACCTGGACAGAATAAAATAGCCATTATTGCATGACAGAAAAATCCTGCACCTTTTAAATTACACCTTTTAATATCCTACACCTTTTAAATTGCATTCAGAGGAAGTATGCTTATAACACGGGTTTACCATTAGTATAGACTATAAATAAAAGGTGAAATAAAATCTTGAATTAATCAGCTTTGATAAAGTAATCATGAAGCAGAAAAGTTCTCAGAGTACTAAATGTGCAATCACAATTTACAATTGACCAAATAATTGTGAGAACTTTTTCCTTCCTATGCCTCTCAAGCAGATTTACACAAAACAACCCCAGGCAAGGGAAATATGTATGCTCTGCCCTTCAATAATATCCTGATTCTCCTGCACTTTGTGTGACAAAATGGCACAATGAATGTCTGTAAAAATATTCTATTGAAAATCAGTCAGGGATAGAAATGCCACTTTGTGTCATATGTATCCTAGATACTTTGAAATATTCAGATATTATAATTTTGAACCAAAATTTAAAACCCTAATACTTATGGAGCTGATAATTTGTAAGGCAAATCATACCTGCTTTTTTTTTTTTTTTTTTTTTTTTGATGGGACAAATCCTGGGAGTTGCAACGTCAGAGCATAAAGAAGAACGCATTCAGAAAAGCCTCTGTTTCATGGTCATCCCCAATTTTTTCACAAACAAACACATGATTTTCCTCCAGTGTTACGGTAAGTGAAGGACTGCTCAGATTGTGAGGACTCTCCTGTGACTAAGGACAGTCTTGGAGGATGCCAGCATATGGGCTGAAGTGAGGAAAAACTACCATTTACCAGTCCATGGCTGGTTGCACCTAGAAAGGCAAAACACCTTCTGGTCCCTCTCTGTCTGCCAAGAGGAAGGCTCCTGCCTTTTCCTTTGCATTCCTCAGCCAGCTGATGATGCATCCTAACACTTTCTAAAACTAACACATGTGCTGATGGAGAGTTTCCTCACAGTGCTTCCTCCCAAAGAGCTTTTCATGATAGATGACAGGCATAATTGAAGAGTTGTGGACTATGACAGTAAGGAAAAATCAGAACATTCACAACTCATATGCCTCCACTTGGCTTTATAGGCTTTTTTTTAAATGAGAAGATCACTTGCTTTCATGTTGGATTGCTATCTCCATTATAATGCTCTTGAAATTTTGGGATGTAAAACAGACAAATGAACATCATCTGTCTAGCAAACCTTTAAAAGAAATTACATTTTATTAACTGTAAGCAAAGAAGAATTACTAACATTGATTGTGATAAATCACCACACAATTGCCATATCATTTAAAGCTACCATCTTTAGGTGAACTACTAAGAACCCTGTAACTGTGTAAACTACGCAGTTTCTAAGCAACAGATGCTCGGAAGTCACTTTGTGTGGGAGCTTGTCCTGGAGAGGACAGGCCAGAGACTGGGCACACAGCCACACCACAGACAACCAACATCATTCCTAAAGAAATAAAAAGCTACAACTAATGACATCCAAGAAGCTTATGGTGAGGAGCAAGGGACTCGGAAAGGAGTCTGGGACCAACTGGGAGCAGCCATGCAGATCAACAGCCTGTGATCAGCCAGAGGCTTCTAGAACATTCTATGAGAGACTATATATATGTGTGTCAACCCCACTTCTTCTGAAGCAGCCTCTTTACATTTTGTTTTGCAGCCTTGTTTGTGCCCTTTTATTTATTTAATAAATATCTACAGTTTTGGCACTTCAGCTGTACCCGTTGTTTCCTTGTTGCTGTGCCATGTGACCACAGCATCCTCAAGCTCCCGGGACCAGAGGCTTCCCCATGATCTCTGCAGATCCCTCGGGGTGCTGCTGCCAGCCCATCTCCAGCCCCTCTGCTGCTAGTGGGTCAGAGAGATCACTGGCGGCCAAATGTGCACCGCAACAGGTTTGCTTTTCCTTTGTTTTGTTCAGACACAACAATCTGCAAAAACCACATCTGCCAAGCACCAGAATTTTACCTTTAGCTCACGCTTGCAGAACTTCTTCTAGAATGTATCATATTAAGAACTGAGCTGCTTTCCAGTAAGTTTACTGAAGATAACTGTTGATAGAAATGAAGTACAGTTTTCAGCTGAAAGTCTGTAGGAAACAACAGTATGCAGCACAACATACACACTGGTTTAAAAATGAGATCTGTCAAAAAAATCACCAAGTAGAATCAAAAGGTGACTGAAATTTGATGTGAGACTGCCAAGGGGACAAAACAGTAAATCTACAAAATAAACAGGAACATGTTTTCCAGTCCTTTTATTTCTTTTTCTATTGACATTCTTCATAGGAAGAGAATAGACTGACCAAAACCAAAAAATATTTCATGCAAGATGGGAAGCATTCAATAAATAGAGAGGAAAAAAATGCCATGAATTTGAAAATCCTGCCCTCAAACACAATATTGCTCCCCATGATCTGGAAGGCCTGTTTCAAATGGTAGGTACCAGAGCCTCTGCAGAGAGGTGCTCCTGACTTGGACTATGCATTTGGACTTTAGAAGAAGACTTCCAGTTTTATCCAGTGCCTGAAATGTAGCACCTGAAGGAAAACATGAGCCTAACAGGTATTTAACAGGTATTATGGGCTAACTTCCATTTATAAATGACCACTGTAAGCTGATAAGGAGTCACAAAAGCTGCAACTTTATATGGTTTTTCTCCCCTGCTGCCCACTTAGACTGGACCCATACCAAAACTTTTACAGAAAATTAACCTAACCAGGTGTAGACCTAGCAGACCTAGACCTAGCTGTCTGACTTAGATCGTGAGGTAACCAGGTGTTAAAATTGGGTGTTTCAGTCCAGCATTCAACTAGGAAGAAAGATACATGAGCACATTGTGAAAGTGAAGGTGATGAACAACATCATCAGCCTACTGCACAGACTCTGGTGTGACTTGTTGGTAGTGTAGATAACAGTGAAAGGCTGCAGATTTATTGTTCCAAGAAATTGGAACAGAGCAAGGATGTCTGAGCACCAGCACTAAACCATTAAACTGGGGAGGGAGAAAGCAACACAAAAAAACTCCAATAGAAGTAAACAAAAAAAACCCAAACAAGCAAAAAAAAGCCCCAGCAAAACCAACAACAAAAACCAAAACTGCAATAGTACCAAATTGCTATAAAATACAGCTTCATAGACTTAAACTTACTCTGACTATTGCATGTATGAATCATTGCTTTTTTGTAATTTTTTATTAATTTTGTGTTGTCTGGATGCCTATGACATAAGTTATAAAAATAAAAATTAATTCTAAAATTAATAAAGAAAACTAAACCAGGAGAGCCATTAAAAAAAAATCTAGTTCTCTAAGACTGTTCAAGAAGAGGATTTTTTATTATTAAAATTGCAGTTGATTCAAATGTCTTTTTTGTTAAGTGTGAACCCTTAATGAATTGGGTCTTTCAAGGAGTGACAGCACATTGGCTTCTTCCATCAAATATATATCATGTCTTAACTAGTGCAATTTTAATTTTGCTGGGAACATCACATCATCACTACCACTATATTTTGATATTATTAGCATTTAGTAGTTCTTCCAGTTTATCCTTTCTTCATTCACCTACAAGAGCCCCAAACATATCTCCTTAGTGGAAACAAATAATTCATGACCTCAGAAAGCCTCCCTCTGTTCTCAGCTCTAACAGCACTTGGTTCAAAGTCCTCAACTTCAAGGCCCTATCACAAGGCTATACATGTTACCCCAGAATGGAGATATTTGGTTCTATCCCTTCCTAGATGAGCTTATTTTTTCCTTTCTCTCCATTTTCGTCTTTCACTCTCTCATTTTTCAAATCCATCCCCTCTTACACAGGGCACAATGGTGAGACTGTTGCACGTTGTTCTCTTTTTTCTCTCTTCAAAACTCATAGAAAACTTTTCAGCTGAGGATCTGTTCAGGTATCCTCATTTTGCCCAATAAAAACATCTCTCAATCTTGCCTTCCATATTAAGTGATGATTGTGCAGATGTCCAAGACACGCATGTGATGCTCCCAGTCCCTCCAACTCTTTGGCACTGCAGGGCTTTGCTAGCACCTGGCCTTGAGAGCAAGGTGCTCTCTTATATACCCTCTTAAAGAACGTATTTTTTTCAGTACCTACATTTCAGAAACACTTTACAATCCTGTTACAGAAACTCTGCAGCCAAGCCAACAGTATGCACTGGCAGTTCACAATCCAAACAATCAATTTGACTTTGCATACTGCCAATTATTAACGATGCACACACATTGTAAAAAAGTCACCTTGATGAAGATTATAAACCATTTGAACACTGGAATATTTTCTAATCACTTGTGCAGAAGTCCAAACATTTCAGCTCTCAAACAGGGCAAGAATCCGTCCAGCTAAAAGAATTAACATTGTTGAGCTGGTTAATAATGTGTGGCAATACTGTAATGATTTTCAAAGAGATTTATGTAGGCGGACCATAAAACAGAAAAAGTTAGATGAAGATTGTCAACCAGATTAATATGGGATTTCTTTGGGTCACTAGCTGCCAGAACCACTATTGGTATCTCTTCTAGAGGAAGTATTTCAGCAAGCATACCCCAATAGCTCCATTCTTCACTCTGGTCTGCAGGCATTCCCCAAGTGTGAATTAAGGAAAGTGGGAAATGCACCAGGTACTGCCAAGATAATTTCTTTCAATTACCTAATGTCTTCCATAAGTCTCCCATCCAACTAACTGATTTTGAGAACTAACCACATTTAACTGATTGCATCTGAAAGATTTAGAACAGAGAACATGGCTGCAGGCATTCAGGGAGACACACACATTACCAGGGTGAAAGCATTTTTATTGCTTTGTGATTTCACCATCTGGAGAACATTATGGTATTAACGTGTATGAAATTATTAAACATTAAAAATGCTTTCTAAAAGCTATTACTGCCCTCTTATTATGGAAAACCTTGAAGATGTGTCCCATGAAAATTACATTGTTCAGGTTTTGAAAATTTGTAACAAAGAATACTACATGTCATTAATATTTAAGAGCTGAAGAACTACGGTTTATGAGTGAACAAAGAGGGTATATATAAAAAATGTTGTCTTATTAATTCCACAGCAGTTTATATGACCTTTAGCTACTGAAAAAGATACTGAAGATAAATATAATAAAAACAATAAAAAATACTCAAGACACGGAGGTGTACAGGAAGACCCAAGAAAACTGAATTTATCTTAAAATCTGTCTGGTGTCAAAGCAACACTTCAGGTAACAGCATTCAGCTGCTCAGCACTATGGGGTAACACAGAAGGAAGAAGGTAGAGCACCATCTTCAATGCCATCATCACTATGAGGAAAAACAACCTGGTGTCTCACATCCTTTCATTTCAGGATAGAGTGCACTACAAGTTGACACAGCAGTAACTTATACTCCATCCAACCTCAGAGAATTACCTTCCAGTTGTTGTCTCCCTACAAAGCTAAAAAACCTTTTAAAAATTGTAACACTTTCTCTGGAAACATAAGACTATGAAGAAGAGGCAGTAGTCTCAGGAAAATACATGTATTAATTAAAAAATCTGAAGATCTGAGGAAGATAATATAGCTGAGAAGTGTCTGTGGACATATTTCTTGATTGAAGCAAGTAACTTACCTAAAAGCTACTTTTTTGGGACCTTGGTGGGGGAAAAAAAGCTCAAAATCTACAGAAAAAAACCATGCTTCTTCCTTAATAACCTTTGAAAGTGATTAATGTTTCATGCACTGAAAATGACATCTCTCCTTTCTATGTGTGTTCAAACCACTGAAGGAAACATTAACAGCACACATCATTCATTTAATACGTTTGCCTTGCACATCTATTTCATTAGCAAGATTTTTTTTCTTTTCATAGACAGATCACAGCTTTTATTGAAACAGTTTCATTTCCACAGTAACATGGAGCAATTTTGTATGGTTTTATAGGCTTTCACATCACTTCAAAAGCAGAGGCAATAGTCGAAGCAAAAATTTTATTGCAAATGAGAACAAGTGGCAACAGAATACAAAGGGCAAAGCTGCAGAAAGAGACAGAGGATGAAGGGAATGTAAGCTCTGAGCAAGAAGGCAATTTTATGGCAGAAAATAAGTCACTATATTCAGTATGCGACATACATTTAATTGAACTTTAAATTGAAGAGACTTCCCACAAAGTAGGCTAAAGAGATGTATACAAAGAGCAAGTGCAGCAAGGTAGGAAAGGAGACAAACTTTCCTTAGGGGAGAAATGACTCCTCTTAAACCAAACACTTTGGTGAGTTTCCTGCTCCCACATGGTTTTGCGTCACCCAAAAGCAGAACACCAAAAAGCTGCTGCAGACTATGACAAATCCAAGGGCTGCATCTCTCCTGCAAGCCACAGGTTCCCTGCTACAGCTGTAAGTGAAGGACATAAAAAGACAGTGATTTTTATCAGAGCAAAGAGAGAAGGTGGACTCATTTCATCTCAGCTCAGAACCCCTCCACGGGCAGTAGCTTTAACATCTGCACATACTAAGGGCCCTAGAGCTTCCTCAAGATTTTTATGACTCTTGTCATTCTTTAAATGCCATAAAGGCACACAACATATCTTTTCATACTAAAGGATATATCAGCATGTAGCAAAGATCACTGCAAGCAGACTCCAAAGGCAGTTTTAGGTCTAAAACTTGCATTAATTTTTCACTTAGCAAAAGCTAAGTTCTTCCAAGAAAGCTGCCAGAGCTGGCAGGAGTAGACTGCTTCTAAACTGCAATGACTGAGCCATTTGTTTGGTATCAGTTGCAGGACTGGTGCCAATCTGAACACACAGACATGAACTAAACTGCCTAAGGAATATAGGCACACATAAGATTTAACACACATATATTTACTACTTATTACTGAGGTTTAAAAGCTCTGAAGAAGCATCAGGACTGGAAAAAATCCACGCATTTATGCAAGTCTTGTTTTCACAAGAACATGAGTGCCAACCTAGCCAAAAACCTCTTTCAAAATCTTGTATATTATTTTAGATATTTCAAGGAAATTGCCTCAAGCTGTCACATTGAAAAGTAATGGCACACTCTTCTAGTGTTTGTCATATATATATATACATATCTACATATACACACACGTGTGTGTGCACACGTATACATACACACTTCTTCAACCTTTATTTCCTTAAAACAATTAATTGGAATCTTCCACTTCAATTCTTCATGAATTAAAACATTGAGGAACAGTACACAGTGGATTTTTTTTTCTAAATTGGGTATGAATTTGTAGCACAAAAGGACCTGTATTACACAGTCAATATGCTTTAACCAGAAACATCAGCTCTGCCAGCAGACTCCAGTATTTGTTTATTATTTGCCCTTGCTATGAAGGGTGCAGAGCAAAATGGGAAACCACTTATATTTGTCTTCCATAGATGTTCAGCTTTAGATTCATATAACAGATTTGAAAAACAATTCTAGTGTTCAAAGATATTTTGGGGGTTTCTGATCATCTCCATGTTTATTTGGAGTCATTTAACTAACATGAACAGCAGAACAGAAAACGGCAAATGATAGAGCATAAAGTTGAAAAACCAAACTTCCTTTTAAGATGCACTGAATTGCTTCCTTTAGTTGGAATTAAAGCCCTCAATAAGTACTATAAAGTGACTTAGGTCTTTGTGAAATGAAACCCTTCTTATTCACTAACCATTTGCTTGCCAGGAGGGTACAAGCCTACTGGACACAACGGCTGCATTTTCCACATGGGACATGTGGAAAATGCACACACAATAATACACATTTCCTCTCATCCTATCATAGCATCTGCCTTTGCTGTGGAGGTTGCAGTGGGAGCCAGGAACATTCCCTTCACACAAAAAAAGGCCATTTTTTGGCTGATATTGCAACATAATGTTTAGGATGGCACAGTTTTCCAATAGCAACAAGATTAAACAATGCAACTACTATACTAGCAAATTTTAGCACAACTAGGATGTTCTGCCAGTCAGAAGTTCAGTAGGTGAAAACAGCCAAAGATGACACTGACCTGGCAGTAGTTACCAACTGAAAAGTGGTGATGAATTTACAGAGTGACAAAGCCTTAAAAATGATAAACAGAATCCAGAGCCACAGTAGCAAGGCTGAACATTGAGCACCACAGTAGAAGTTACACACAAGTTCCCACACATACACAATCCTGATCATGCATTTAAGAAATAAATAAATAAAAAGAGAGACTGAGGTAAATTAAATGAGAGTTGATTAAGGGAACAAGAGGATCATGAATCCTTATACCTCGCCAAATAAAAGCCCAATAGCACCTTATCAATATAGATACAAGGGGAAAGAACAGGAGCTTTCTAAAGTAATAACAGCTCACTGAAGAAAAAAGGCTGCATATTTGCCTCAAGTAAGTTTAAAGTGCTACTTATTGAGGAAACTGCATTTATACAACAATATTCTAGTGGAACAGGACAAATAAAATGGAAAATCCTATTATTTTAGACAGAGCCCAATGTGTTTATAATAAATTAATGGGTGGGATGTGTGGAAGGTATACTTCCTCAGAGTCTGTGAATGAATGGAAATTTCAATTTGTTAAATAAAAAAGCATTGCCGGTTTATTTTCTGTATTGATTAACAGATGCCAAAAACTCTGTTTAACATCTCTCATTATTATGTATTTTTCCCCAGTGCACAAAAAGTAATAATTATACCATAAAACATCAAAAAATTCTTTGAACTGTTTATAAAAACAGAGTAACTCTTTACAATTCCATTTTATACTGCTCACTACAGCTTATTTTCCCATATAACGGAAATACTTAACCGAGCAACTATTTTTGTTACCTATCTACATGGTCATTATGGATATGACAAGGGCAAAAAGTTACTTCATTTGTATAGGCTAGTGTCTACTCTACAGAGAAGGTTAGATCAAACTGACTAATATAATTAAAGTCAAACAGAAATAACTAAATAAAACTTAACAAGGAAAGAACAAATCCCTTCCTCCCCCCAGCTCAGGGCGTCATTTTTTTTCTTTATTTCAAGTTAGAAAGAATACAGAGTGTACCTACACTGAAGGTAACATGGCTATTAAAACTAGTAAAAACATCAGCTCGTTTGTTTTTTTTGGCCACATCGCGGATTTATGATAGTACCCTCAAAAAAATCTTTTAGGAGGCCATTTCCAAGGAAAGCATTATGTCCCCAAACAATGTTTAGCAATGAAAAATTAGCAACGAAGTTTTTTACTAAAGTTATGAGTTTAGTACTAAACTAAACATTCCAATAAGCATCAGCAAATTGACATGAGCAGGAAGTTCCTCCAGTTCTGGACTTACCCTGCAGGAATGCTACTTCTGAAGCATATTTTTGTGTAAAAAAGAAGGTACCACAGCATTGAGAAATACGAAAAATTTGACTGTTTCTACACTCAGGAACATATTTTGACCTGATTGTTCTGAGGTCCTCAGTTAGATTTTTTTGCCTTCTGAACTCAGGAAATTTTATCAGCATTTTATCAACACTATACATAGCTAATGGAAATCCCATTGTGATCAAGGTGGATGATTAAGTAGGAATAATACACAGACAGTGTATGATTCCTCAGTACACTAGAAATACACAGACAGTGAGTGAATACTATAGTGAATACTATAGAAAATCACTGGCATATTTAACAGAAACAAAACAACATTCTAATGCTGGATTCTGACATGGGGACGAGGGGCCTACATTATCAGCCAGTTCTAGGTGCAACAATTGCTATAGTAACAAACAGTCTCCGGAAAAAGTTAGTAACAAATTGACAAGTATTTAATGGTCTTTGAATCATTATTCGCTTCTCAAAGTGGAGTAAAAAGGCAAATGCCAACTTAACTGCAACTTACCTTAGCTGCGTTATACTTAAAAATATAATTAAATACTTCTACACACACATATGTATATACACACATCTACAGACACAGAGAGAACTTCAACATCACGTCCTATTTGCCTATTTCATGAGACAAAAACTCATGAAAGAAGTCCTACTTGTGTGGATGAAACCCAGCCACAAGCAGCTGATTTGTAATAGCTGTTTTCTAACTTGCCAAACTCAAAGGCAAGTCAGTCTGTTACTCTAACTTACCTTCTTCCAGTATTTCCCTCTCCTGCTTTAAGCATTCACACAATCATAGAATTTTCGAGGTTGGAGGAGATCTTCAAGATCAAGTCCAACCATCCATCCAGCACTACCACTGTAACCCATAAACCACAGCACTCAGCATCAGATCCAGATGCCTCTTAAACACCTCCAGGGACAGCACCTGCACCACTTCCCAGGACAATCTGTTTCAATGCCTGAATACCCTAGGAGTGATAACTTTTTTCTAATACCTAATCTCGTTCTCCTGTCTCAGCTGAAGGCCATTTCCTCTGGTCCTATCACTGCAGGGACAGTACAAGTGACCAACTCCCACCCCACCACAGCCTCCTTTCAGGGAGTTGCAGAGAAGGACACAGTCCTCCCTGAGCCTGCTCTTCTCATGACTAAACAAACCCACCTACCTCAGCCATTCCTCATAAGACACATTTGGTAGTCCCTCCATGCACCTTGTTGACTTTAACTGGACAAGCTCCAGCACCTCAATGTCCTGGAGGTGTCAGAGGAGCCCAAACTGGACTCGAGGTGCAGCCTCAGCCACGCCAAGTACAGGAGGATGATCATGTCCATTGTCCTGCTGGCCACACTGCTCTGGTTCAGGCCAAGATGCCACTGCCCTCTTGGCCACCTGGGCACACGGTGGCTCACACTGAGCTGGCTCTCAACAAGCACCCCCAGGTTTGCCCAGCAGCTCCTAAGCCAATTTTCCCCCAGCCTACAGCGCAGCAGGGGTTTGCTGAGACTAAAGGGCAGCACTTTGCCTTATTGAGCCTCAGGGAGTGGTCCTTGGCCCACTGACTGAGTCTGCCCAGGTCTCTGTAGAGCCTTCCTACCCACGAAAGGATCAACACTCTCACCTAGGAAATGCACTGTCTACAACTTTACTGAGGGTGCCCTCAATCCCCATGTCCAGACCATCAATAAAGATGTTAAATAGGACTGGCATCAAAATCAGGCCCAGGCAAGCAGAGCTAGCAGTCACCAAATGGATTTACCTCCATTCACCACAATGGTCTGGGCCCAGCCATCCAGGGTTTTACCCATTAAGCAGTCCACCCATCCAAGACATGACTAGTCAGTTTTTCTAGGAGAAGTACAATTAAAGTAATAAAGCCACTACTGTTCGAAACATTTTTTCAGCCATGAGTTGGGTAAGTTGTTAATCATACTGCAAAAAGAATCTTAGCTCACTCAAGGCTCTCTGCCCCCCAAAGATTGTATATCTTTTATATCTCATTCCTGTGATAGAGTTGCCACCTTCAAGCATATATGTCAGCACCACAGCACGGCTAGGAATTTAAGAACAGAAAGGTGTTTGTATTCTTGGACTTTATTAATAGACTAAAAACTAAGGGTAAAAGATTTGGAAGAGGGAACATGAGCACCAGCTTCCTATGGCAAGGATGGAGCAATGCCCAGTGCATAGGTTTGGTACAGAATTCTTTCTTGAAAGTAAAAACAACAATCATTTTTTGCAAGGATGTAGCAGACACACTCCATAATTCTAAGCAAGCCTCAAGTATTAAATCCCACAAAAGAAATGCATATACATTTACATGTCCCTATTAGACCCTTCAATACTATATTTTAAAAATTTATTTTGTACTGTTTGACCATACTTTGTTGTAGTCAACTATGCTCAGTTAGGTGCAGTTTTTCCCCCTATCAAATGAAGAAAAAATAAATCACAGAAATATAGCACAGAAGAAAAGGATGCAGAATACTAGCCTCTGTTTTCATTCCACCACCTTGCAGGCCAGATTCATAGCCAACATATTATTATTTAAAAACAACAAATATATCAAAAGCACATAACAAAACTGTTTCATTTGATGAGTTAGGCACTTGCCTAAAAGCTTAGTCATCACCTATATTTTTTGTAGCTAAATTCCCTGACTTCTAGAACTCAACTGCACTTTGGAAAATTTTTCTCCAAACTGATAAAAATGGCATAAAAAGTCATTGTGTTTTGTCATGATCAACAATGGGAACTTGTGCAATTCTGGTAGGATAAGAGCTGGTCCATAAGATGGGCCTTTTCATGACGAAAAGTCATTGTAATAATAGGTGTACTACAGTCTGCAGCAGTAAAGAAAAAGCTTTCAAGGAAGGCTGAAAAAAGCTATGTTAAATTGAAGGCAAATATATACAGAACAGAAGGACACTGATCTAACCAGAAAGATAAATTTAAAACAAACTGAAAGCTAAATTCTTTAGCTTTACAGTAGAGAGCCTGCAGTAACTACTTGGAAGCACAGCTTATTCTCCAAAGGACTTTGGTGCTCTCAGAAGCCTGGTTATCACCTAGGCACAAGCTTTAAACATGCATATGTACACATGCACATTTCTGTGCGTGTAGAGTTACAGTGTATGCCTCATGTAGCAGCAAAGCCCACATATATTTCCACTGCCTTGCAGCCACATATACTGCTAAAGAAATGCTGCATTTCTTCAATGCATTTGTTTGTACACCATGAGGAGCTCATTCACAGATGCTGCACTCAGAAAGGACCCCATGAACAAGCACCTCTCTTATAACAGCAAATGCAGAGTCAAAAGAAGCAGTGTCCCTGGTGATCAGATTTTTGTCCTTCAGGTGTTAACTTGTCCCTGAAATGTTTGTAAAAAATACTAATAATTAAAGAATAAAAAAAACCCCAAAAGCGAAACAGTTTAAGAACTCAAGTGTTTAAAAGCAAGGCAGTGCGCTTGAAAGCACTCCTGAAAGCATAAAGGCCTTCAAAGTAACAAGCACATACACACAAGAAAAACCCCAAACCAACCAAACAAGAAGCCTACCATCCTATTTTAAAATTATTAAAATGAACAGCTTCAAGTTTCTAAATAAAATAGCACAAACCAAAAATTAAAACCAAACAGACAACCTGTCCAGTCAGAACTTCAGGTTTCAGCTTTCAGTATTCAACTGTATGGTTAAACCAACATACTACAGAAGACTTATTTTAAGCCTCATTTAAAATACTTTTAAATGTTCATCTTACTAAAGGTAAAACTTCAACAATGTGTTGAAGGTATATCTCAAGAGTACTTCATAAAAGACAATGAAAATGTAACTCAACACCACTACATTTTAAAAAAAAAGTTAACTCCTTTCCTAGGTTCATTTTAAGACTAAATCATACATAAAACAGCATCCAAGAAGCCTGTATCAGCTACCAGGCTGCTAATCCTCCTCCAGAATTTCCTAAAATTATACCTCTAGTTCAAGATGTTCTTTATTTTCGCAAGTATATGAGTGCTTTAAAAGATTTCTTACAGGCATGCCAAAAATCTTTGCTTAGAGTAATACCCAGAAGCTAAAAATATTGCAGCAAGGGTGGAACTACACATTTATTTGCTCCCCAGCTCCAAATATGTACTAAAAAGTGACCAACCTGGCACTCATCTTGTGCTTAAATCAGTATCCAGCACTGGTCTGATGGAATAAACTCCTCAAAGCTGGCAATTCTTGGTACAATTTTAATACAAGAGGTACTTCAAATATTTTGTGTCATTCCATGCAATGAAGTAACTAAATAAAAACATATTGCAGAGAATATGGTACAGCAGCATATGCTGATGATGAGTTAATATATGCCTTCTCACATAAGAACTGAAAAGAGCTGGCAAGCACTTTCCTAATGAGAAGCATAAAATAAAGCACAAAGACTTCAAATGGTCCAGCTACATTTTATGCCTAGTTGTCTACCTGAAGAAAACTCCCAAGAAAAATACAAACTGGAAGAGTAGCTAGGAAGCTTATTCTTCTAAAAAAAAAAAAAGACATATCCTACTGTAGTATTCCACTAGGTTTCAAGAGTACATTTTATAAGTTTTTATTTCAAATAATTTTTGTAACTCCCTCAGTTTACAACTTTCAGCCTCTCTCTTTTGTGAGCATTTTCTATTTAAGTAGAAATATGTCTTTTGATCTCAAAAGATGTGAAGCTGGAAAGTCAAAGTCAGGAAAAAGTTATCTCTGTGAGATTTTTCTGAGTTGGGTTCAGAAGAGACACAAAGAATAGTCCAGAACAAGTAACAAAACCCATCTACACTGAGGGTCAGGAGGGAGCAGGAGGAAACAACTTGTGGACTGTCTGTGTCTGAGAAAACTAAACACACTTTCAGTAACCCTTTACTATTCCATTTCAACTAACATTAATCTTCAGAAAGGCTATAGGACAGTTTAACAAAACTATTAGCCAAAGCATGACCCATTACCACAATCAGATCTGTACATGTAAAATACAGTTATTTTAGAACTTGTCAGAAAAACTTTGAAAGCATAGATAATTCTGGAAATATCTATAGAAACAAATGCTTCCTGTGTGATTAGGTTTACTTGATTTTAAGATAAAGTAGAAAGCTTTCAGAAAATAAAAGTAAACATAAGTGTTTCATCTTGCTTTGCTTCATAAATTCACTTAAAGTTGGCACTAATGCAGTTATTCATCTGTTATTCTCATTCTAAAAATCAAGCTTATTCTTTGTACAGTAACAGAGCACTGTAAAGACTGATGATCTGACGAGTTTAAATGAGATATGTCTACAACAGTTGTGCCACGATTGCATCAGCTCATGACAAACACTCTTTTAAACACTTGAACACCTAGACTTCTGCAGTAGAAATCTGTGGAAGTACCACCTACATATATACAATATCACAAACGTCTTGAGAAAATACTTCCAACAAAATTAAAGCAAACTTGAGGGAAAAAATCCAACATGGTCAGCTTTAAACATTCAGAGACACTGAGACATGGGTCAGGATACCCATATGCAGAACTAAATACACATTTCTAATAGTTTAGGAACTTTTTTTCTTCTTGTCTGTGGGATCCTTTAGTAAGTCAAACAAGAACTTACTGTTAGAGGAAAAGCTTTTAAATACTTGCTTTAAGAATATTCAAACATTTGCAACTGACTCAAAAACGGTTAGCTAGCCATTCAGTCCTCCAAACAAAGGGCTGCTGTTAAATAAAAATACATTGGAAGGAAGGTGTAGCCATGCATTTTTCATACCAGGGACATGAAAATATGCCCCAGAAAATAAGCAACTTGGTAACTCAGCACCAAGTCACAATTACACAGCTGTAAAACTACAAAATGGCACAAGTAATATTTCCCCTTGGGGCAGGGCAGAAAACACAAGACACTGAACCTGAAAACGAGACAGGAAGGTAAGAGACCTTAGCATTCAACCAGGTGAGGAATGGCCCTCCTAACTTGGCTCCATGTATCAGATGCCCTCATACAGCGGACTACAGCCATAGGTTTGTGTGTTCTTCTGCACATCTCCATGGTAGCTATGGGAATGCTATCCATCACAACAAGGATACCAGAAAAGGTATCTCCAGCTCTTGCTGTTGTGCTGAGCCACATGAGGAAACACCTATGACTCAGAAACATGCAAGTATCAGGAATGACTCTGCTTTCTCACCACGACTTTCCTCAACTTCCCAGCCAAGCTGATCATGACAGGATCAAGAAGAGCTTAGAAGACAAGGAATCCCCAGGATACATGAAGACAAGAGAGGCAGGGCCCTCAGGCCCTCCCAAATTCCCCACATAAAAGAGCAAATGAATGACAGGAGGTTATGTAGAAAGCCATAGGAAAAAAAAAAATAAAAATAAAAAAAAAGCAGGAAATCTGCACAGCACAGTCAGGGCTGGCAGCTGAAATGAGGACCAGGCAGAGGCACACAGGGCAAGAGTAACGACCCAACTTGGCACCATGGTTAAAGCAACAGGATATGCATTTAAGGATTTACAATTATTTGTAGCATGGGCACACAGAAACACTATACTACAATATTATGATTTTTCTAAATGGGTGAGAATCACATAAAGTAATGAAATTTGATATGTACAGTTAACATCACCAATCAGGTAGATGTTGGTAGCAAAGAGTTAAGGCAGCACACAAGCAATCCTGTATCAGAAAATGTCCATTTATGCAAGAAGTTCTAAGGCCTCTGGGATCATCTGATTTCTCTTCATATACACTTAGAGACCCCTACTGCAGGGGTCCACTCTTCTACGCATTTTTATCTTAGGATCACTGATGTTTTCTTAAAGTATTGGCTGCAATTATGTAACTACCTCATGTCACTGTCTGAATTCAACAACTTAACTGGGGGTGGAGCACTGCTGCTTCAAGACTGATCATTTCAGTACCTAACATGAGCAAAATACCATCCTACCATCAAAGGCACCCACGCCTCTAATGCTTCTGTTTGGTGCAGCGTTGAACTCAAAGCTTAGTACAGATCTTCACCAAAGAGAGAGATAAAGCCTCAAATGACAGATTAAAATACAACAGGAAGGAAGTCTTAGACTAAAACAGAAAATATAAAGTATTTTTAGAAGAAGAGACATAAACTGGTTTACAAAGTTCTAGTACCACCACAGACAGTCAATATACCAATGCACTGCAAAGGAAAAGTTTCTGAGTGCACAGCTTGATCCAAAGAGGCATTTTCCCATGACATTTACTGCAATATTTACTGTAACTACTGGGAATCAACAACAAATAGGATAATTGAGAGCTTTTTTAGTAAAAGAATGTTGCAGTAATGAGACTGTATTCTATGGCCGTCCTTGAACTTTGGAAACGAAGGAGAAAAAAACAATGGGAAAAACAAATATATCATTTATGTGGACTACTTGCATGTACTAAGTACCATATTTTCTTTCAACATCAACCTACACAATACCAAAGGAATGCTATTGTATGGGATGCTTTGGAGGAATGTAGTTTTTAACTCTAAAGTGAACATAGCAAGATAATCCTTATGAGTCTCTTCTACCTTAACATACTGCATCATTTTCATCCATAGAAAGGGAGAAAAGGCTACAAAAAGAAAATTTTTGCAAACATTTGAATATATGTTACAAATACATCAATGAATTGTCTTTAGACAATTTTTATGTCGCATTTGACATTTTTTATTTTCTAAAAAAACACATTGTCTGACAGTATTTACACCCTGACAAAGTCTTCTTCAATTGTTATAGCCACTTGTTTCATACACAGCATTTTTTTAGTCATTTTATGGAACTATACTATTTGATCTGTTCAAATCTCAGGTTATAAATTATAAAATGGTCTTCTGAAACCCAAAATATATTTTTTAAAGGCGGGGGGGGGGGTGGGGGGGGGGAAGCAAGGGGGAAGGGAAGAGAGATGAAGCAATTCAGCCTTTATTTCAAATCGTCCTCTATACTCAAATCCCAAAACATGGAAGTACACAGCATCTTAGCTTTTTAGCTATATTTTTGTTTTAAAATAATCGAAAATATATGATTCACTAAAATCAAGCTAATTTCTTCATTCCTTTAAAATAAAAACATTTGAAAGCTTCAAAATTAGTGGAAGTGAATGATAGCTTGAAATATAGATTCTGAAAACAAATCAAAAGGCCTGATTTGGGAAAGCAGAAGATGCTATGACCTTACAAAAATGAACAGACTTTGTTTTACAGAGATACTTTGGACAAATTTGTCGGGTTTATTGTACCTCAATCATTACAGCATCATCAAAACTAAGAGTAAATTAAAACATAATTGAAAAAATATACCATAACAAGAGTGGATCTTCTGTAGAAAGACAATGATCCATCCAAAATACACTTCTAGCAGATACCTTCTCATGAAGCAAGGAAATGGACTAGATTTAGGCTACAGTTCAGCTGTTGCTTTCAGACAATTTGAATCTAAGCTGCGGTCAAGATAGCAGTTCAACACTTTGCTAGTCCTTTATTCCTGTCTAGGACCACCTCTTTTTCTCCTGATGCTCATGCTCAGCAAAGTGGATTCTCCCCTGTTCCAGCCCACCACAGGGCTGCCCAAGTCCAGCAGAACAGGAGAGCAACCAAAACCAGACACTAACTCGAGTGTCCTCCTCCTTCTGTCCTCCATTTTTCACAAGGACCCTAAAAACACTGTCATTAGATTCCCTCTCTCAGCAATCTAATGACTAATTCTTTATCTGGAGTGCAGGAGCCCCATCAGCAGACACAGAGAGAGGCTCATCGCCTCAGTTGTGAGTCACTTGGTACGTGGGAGTCCCAGTCTTTAGACCTGGCTTCAAATCTGGCAGAACTAGAATTTAACTCTAGAAAGCTGAAAACATAAGAATGGCTCACTGCAGGCCCACAAATATCTTCTTATCTTATTCATTCTTGCAACAAAAAGTAAAATTAAAAAAACGCAAAATTTAAAAAACCACCAAAATAAAAACCAAAAACAAAGTTGTTACCCTCTTCTTGTCAGCAAGCTTATTATGCATATAAGCTACCATATGCTTCTGGCTAGCCCTAAGTAGCAGCAGAACAAACTCTGACAGGCAGCCAGTCAACTACACCAGCTAAGCCACACAGAAAAGATCAAGCATTTCAGGTTTTCTCAGCAACTCTTTGACTTTCCAATCCAGTTCTCATAAAAGAAATCTAGAAAAAATCTAGAGGCAACAGTGATTCAACTCTTCCGGAGCTAAAAAGCTCCCATGAATTTTAATGTAACTGTTTCCAGCTTACACTGGTCTTCACAAATACATACAAAATACAAATTATTTATCTTACTAAAATCAACTAAGTTCATAATAATCTTGCAGCTCAACAGGACTCAGTTTATTACTTACATAGAACAAGAGGGCAAAAGTGCAACTGGCTATACAGGAAGTCCTGGTCCCAATCTTAGATTTTGTGCACATGTATCTGAAGGAATATTCCCCTTCTAGCACATTGAGAGTGTTTCTGATCTAACACAGGAATGAAAAAGCACACAGAAACTGTTTCAGTGCCCCAGGGAAAAATATTACTCTTTTCACCAAATAATCTAGCAATCTGCAACACACAGATCTGCTCGGGTGGAGTATCATACTGTTGTACAGCACCAACTATGCCAAAGCACAAATGCAGCTTCTCTTTCCAGACATCTCATTTCACTCCTTCCCATCTAAATAGGTTTAATGCTGGGATAACATCCTAAGCAGCTTTGTCTTAATCATCTGCATTTTCTCAAGCAGCTTCTGCACTGGCAACAAAGATTCTTCAGAATCAGCCAGAAATACTGGTCAGAAAGTAGTGGGGACTATGGCAATGCCCAACACATTTTTTCTTTTATTCTCTATTACATAGACCTAGGTCCTTCAAGAGCAACTGACAACCAAGACTGGTGTCACTATTCCAGATCTCATACAAGCATGAGTTTTTTTCAAAAAGTTTGTTTTCAGGTCTCAATCCTACCATGAAAAACTGAGCTTCTGGGCAGCCATATAAACCAGTCTCCAAAACTGTATTTTTTTTGTTCCATCCCCCTTAAGATCAGTGCTTGGAGCCTACACTTCCTGACATTCAACATCAAAATACATTATATAACCATGGTGACAATATTATCAGTTTTCTTCCACAGATTTCTCCCCAAGTCAAGCCATAAAAACAAAACCAAAACCCCTTCCATGATACAACTGTCAAGGCAGAATCTTAATGCTGCCACCTGATACAGATCAGCAAGCATCATATGCCCATAACGGCCGGAAAATAGCTTTGTACAGACACAGCCCAAACACATCAGAGTGTACGAGTGGGTTGAAGATGTACCACGCAATTTGGATGTCGGATCAGGAACCACCGGTCCTATATAGTTCTACATGGATTTCCATCAACATCATAAATGCCTTCCCTTCTCTGCCAGAGTCACAGGTATATTATTTCACAGTAGCATTTACAACACATAATGAAGTAGGCTCGAAAAGCATCTCTCTATTCTAAAGTAGATTTGCCCCTCTAAGATTTCTACCTAATTAGTACCAAGCATGCCGCATTTTCTTTTGTTCATCTGTTTACATACACTGAAACCTACCAAAAACATTTATAAATGGTCACCTTTTCCTGAGCCATTCAGAAAAACGCTACTACACAAAATTTTTTTTTCTGACTTTTTGACACTAAATATCACATAGCCTCTTTCTGTGGCCCATTTAAATGGATTTTTCCTGATTAATGGAGGGGGTGCCACAAGAGCAAGCACATATTAATATCAAATAACTGGTCAAAATAAGTGAAATAATATTTATCATATTAGGTTTCACCCTTTACCCTTTCTTGTAGTTGTATGCTCAGCCTATTTTTATCTATGAAGATAGTCTTGCAAATAAAAGTACAAAAAAAAAAAAGACAAACCCAGCCAAACAACACCTATTTCTCCTTTTGTAAATAACAAACTTGAGTAAGATACATCTGGGTAATTAAGAAAATACAGACCATTCTTCAAATGCTACAATGTATTTTAAGAGACTGAGATGCAGAGCAAACAGATATGCTTCATGCTTACCTAAACTTGAAAAGATCTGCTTAAAACAATCTGTCATGAACAGTATATATACCAAATGCAACAGCTTCCTGTCAAGGATTGTTTCGAAACCCTCTAGGTAACGCTCTAGCAACTTACAGCATAGCAACGCTTACAACATGGCTGCAGTAAATTGTCACCAATGAAAATTGTAGGACACAAGTAGAAATAAATATGATTACAGCAATATGCTGTGAATGTTTTCCTCTCTTTTTTCCTTACAGTCTCTAGTTCACATCCTGATGCAAGCGCTGGAAGATAATTACGGTGGAAAGAGATTGCAGATACGGCTACTTACCTTGCAAGATGAAAAACTCTGTAAACAAACAGCACACTGCTAATTTATACTGTCACTTACCTCATAGGACCAAACGCACTGAGTTCCTCCAAACCTCCGGACACACCTGCCCACTTCCACATCCTCATGAGTGGTGTACATTTCTCGAAGGCATTCACCTATATGTGGCACCATCCTCCGGAGAACTTCCCGGCTGAAGATCATTCCTGGCCCTCCCATGCAGAAATTTTCTCCAGGCTCCAGTCCGAGTTTTCCGAGTTCTTCAATATTACCCAGACCAGTCTGCCCCAAATAGAGAGGTTTACTGCTGTTCAGTGAGCGAAGAAACTCCTCCAATTTTTCACCTGAAAAAAAAAAAGACAAAATTTACTGTTATTTGTCTGACTACTCTGCCAGCCATCTCTTTTCCTGTACTTCAAAGTTTTACAAAAAATGTAACAGGTACCCGAGTCAGAGGAAAGGACTTCCAAAGCAATATCCCAGACCTCACAGAAAAAACATCCTCGGACAAGTTAACAGTTTTTTTTAAATTAACATTACAATGACATTTTCCTTCCAGCCACAAGCTGGAATATGGCCAGAACTTAATTTTTGACAATGAACTTGTTCTGTTCAAACAATACTGATGGAAAGCGTTTGCTAGTATAGAAGCCCCTAAAGTTGGACAATTTGGACACTATAGTTCCAGGCTGGGAAGGAAAGGGAGGTGATGGGAAATACCAGGTAAGATTTATTACATTAATTTTAGAAAATACCAGAGCCAATCTAAATTAACTAGGAAAACCAGGTTTGATTGCAGACTAATTCTTGAAAAGAAAATAAAACTCTTGTTAGTTTCAAATAGTTCCAGTACTACAATATTTATCATCACTTAGCTACTTATTTTAGGAAATTTTAATATTTATTTGAAATTAAAAGTTTCTGGATTGAGTTAATTTGGTACCATGTAATCAGTTAAACACAGGTTCAGTACTCCATCGAAATGAGCTCAAAGAAAACACAACTTTAGCCTGCAACTGAATGTATATACATATACACATGTGTAAGTCTGCAAATATTTGACAGGTGAATGACAGCTGATGAGCAGGAAGCCTATTAAACGATTCAAAAATTAAGTGACAAACAGGGAAGGGTACAGCCACCACCAATGAACTTACAACAGTGTAAGCAACCAATCTCACAACCTGGGCTTATGCTTTCAACTTCAGCTTCCCTTTCGTAAGCGCGGGACACGGCACAAACAATGCTAGCCTCAAGCGCAGACCAAAAGGAAGAAGGCTGCAGAACATCACGTCCTAACGCTGCTGTGAAACTCGCACGGGAGCAGGGCTGGTGCTTCCCGGAGCCGCTCTCTGCACGGAACAGCAGCTTCACCTGGAGCCCGCGGCGACCGCGCTCGCCCAGCCCGGGGTCGAGGCAGGCGGGGAGCTGGCACCGGCGACAGCAGCGCTCCCCACGAGTCCTGCACCGACTCCACCGGGGGGCCGGGGCGCGGCGCGACCGCCAGACACGCCGCGGTCGGGTGGTGAGTCCTGCAGTGCCCGCAGCCCGCCACGCCCGGTCAGACCGGACCCTCTCCGCCGGACCACGGCGGAGGCTCGTCCGCAGGATCGCCACGGAAGCGAGGGAGGGGACGGCACAACCGGGACCACACGCCCATGCAAAGGACCGCTCACCGAGCCCCGCGCGGTCCAACCCGCAGTTCTGGCTCTCCAGTGAGTCGCGGCCTCCGCAGAGACGGCCCGGGCCGGGCACGCCGGGGCTCCCTCGGGGATGGGGCGGCTCCCCGTACCCCGCACACTGGGGCTGGAAGCAAACGCCGGCGGGGCGGCGGCAGGTCGAGGCGCCCCACGCTCTCCCCGCCCCAGGCGGGAACCGACCCACGGGGGGACTCCGACGGGCTCCCAGACACCGCTCCCCTTCCTCCCTGCCTCCCGCCGGCGGGATGCGCCCCGGTCACCTTTTATGTAGACGTCGTCGTCCGCCCGCATGAACCACTCGTACTTGTCCAGGTAGTGGTCGTGCATGTACTTGATCATCATGAAGGACTTCTTTTGAGGCGGGTAAGAGTCGTCCACTCCCGGCAGGGCAACGACGGGCAGCGGGGGCATCCCGGGGGGCGCGGCGGAGCCCTGGCTGGAGAAGAACTCCACGCGGCCCGGCACCGAGGGCGCCCACGTCCGCTGCGCCGCCACCGCCCGACTGCCCAGGTACTTCTGGGCCGTCATCACCCCCACGTAGAGAAAGTTGCGGGGCTTGGTGCACCCCTGGGCGCCCCCCCAGTCCCCGCTCCCGTTGTGGCTGCCGCCAGGCCGGCCGCTCCGCTTCTCGCCGCCTTCGTCCTCCTCCTCTGGCTCCCCTTCCCCGCCGGCAGCGGGGCTGGAGACCGTGCCCTCCGCCGCCGCCGGCGGCAGCTCCCAGGGGCTGCTCCTGAAACTCGTGCCGCCCAGGACCGCCGCTGCCCCCGGTGGCGCCTGCTGCCCGCCCGCCGCCGCCGCCGCGCCCCGGGCCGCCCCCGGCCCCGCCGCGCGGCCGTAGTAGGAGCAGAGGCTGGCGCCGCGCCGCTTCTTCTCGCTGAGCTCGGCCACTCTAGGGGCGATGAGCCAGGAGGCGGCGGTGAAACCCAGCACCAGCCCCAGCACCACGCTCAGCCAGGGTCTCCGGGATCGCGCTGCCATGTCGCGGGAGGGGCGGCTCCCGGAGCAGCGCCACCGCCGCCGGCGTCCCGCTGGAGGCGACCCCCGTCCCGCGGCGGCCTCAAGCGCGGCGTCTCCCGCCGCGGGTCCCTGCCCCGCCGCGGCGGCCCCGGGCGGCTGCGCTGCTCCCGAGTCAAACTTCTGCGGGTGGCAGGGCGGCGGAGCAAGAGCGGCGGCGCCTCGGCTCCGCTGGCACCTTGTCCCCGCCGCGGCTGGTCCCTCCCTGCCCCTCCCACCGCTCAGCCTCCTCCGCCCCGGCCCCCGCGCTGCGCCCGCCGCCTTCCTCCGCGGCTGCCGAGCGCCTCACCCCGGAGAGCGCCGCCGGCGCCCCAGCTGCGGCGGAGAAGCGGCGGAGAACCGGCCGGCGCCGCCGCTCCGGAAGGAAACGATTTTTTTAGATGCCTCTCGCGGATCACCCGCGCCGCGGCCTCGACACCCGAACCGGCCCCGCCGCCCGCTGGCGACCCTCCTGCCCGCCGGGGCGGGGGCGGGGCCGCGGCAGCCCGCCGGGCGGTGCGGAAGGCTGGGGGGCGGTGGGGCTGTCCCCCCCCGGCAGCCGCGCTTAGCTCTGGGTGCCTCGGTGAGTCCCGGACCAGCTGTGGTAGCGGGCGAGGCCGGGGTCTCAACAGCGGCCGCGGCTCGGCACCATCCGAGGGCGGCCGCGGGGCGTTCCGCCCGGTCGTCTCCTCCAGAGATTGTGGAGAGCAGATCGTGGAAGGCACCCGCTCCGGGGTGTCGTGTCGGGAGGAGGGATGCCCTCTCCGCTGCCTCCGCTCTAGCCTCTGCCTTCTGCCCTCGACAGTTAACAACTCCCCAGCTAAAAGTGCCTTTTACTGTGGCGTGGATTCCCACGGCCTGAGTATATCATTATTTTAGTAGTGTTAGTATTATTGGTATTGTTAATATTGCTTTGGTTCTCATGAGCTCAAAGATCCTGGAGCATTGCTTCTTCATCCTCCTGACCTCTGGGTAACCTCTGGGTAACAGCGCTGTCCACAGTCCGGGATGACTGGCAGCAGCAATTAAACGTTAAGGATACTGTGGCTACAGGGACAGTTTTAATTCTGAAGTTTAAGGTTGCCTGCATATGCTCCATATTTGTATGCATCCCTTATTTAATTGTGCAAGATGTCTATCTCCAACAAAAGGCATAAATTGCTCTTCACATCCATACATCTTTTCACTGAAATACATCAATACAACAGATCCAGTAACATATATTTACAAGTTTTCAGGAAAACCTCCCATTTTGTGGCTCATCTGTGAATTTGTCTATCACTTCTTGTGACTTTATCAATTGTTAGACATATGTTAAGGTGGGAAGAGGAGTATGGAGGCTGGTGCTCTGTGATGTTAGTAAAAGTATGCAAATAGTGAGAAAAAAAATGTCAAGCCTCTTTGGAAAATGATACCGCTTTACCCACCTAACAAAGCGAGTCTACTCTGCACAGTCTTTAGCTGTGAAGAGGTCACTTACTGAAGTAATTTGCAGTTTTTCCATGTGACTGGCCACATGCAGTGAGCGGGCTGCATGCTCTTTGTGGTTTTGAGATGTGGAAGCATCAGGCTCAGGAAGCGTACTCTATGGCTTCCCCAGAACTGAGTGTCCTTTCCAAACAGACCATGGTTAATTTCCTCCCCATGTGCACACAGGCTGGCGCGTTTGTAGCACCAATCAGTAAGGCACTACGCATTCACTCCAGCTGTCACCACTAAAAACAACAGCCCAAGTGTTGTGTCTGGACTGAGGATCACTACCCGAGATGTTGTGTGAGCAACAAAGTAGCAAGCAGATCCTGAGTCTGTCTTCCCCAAGCTATTAACAGACGAACTAAGTGGAGAGGACGTCCTCCAGAAAGGCGTTAAATGGTATTGGGAATTACCGGTGTTATGAGAGTCTCAGCTTTCTGTATGAGCCTTGCATTTTAAAATACAATCTCCCATCCCTCCCCCCCGGCTCCTTGCAAACAGTTGGGAGTTTCTGAGCCGTGGTGAGTCATGTGCAGTACAATCTCCTTGAGACCTTCGCAGCCCCATCATAATAATGGTGTCCTAAATTTTCAGACAGCTTACTGCTCTGGGGTTGCAGAGGTACAATGTATGACACTTAGCCACTTCCCTTGCTTATGCATATACAGTCAGTGTCAGCTGCACCAGCTCCCCAGATCTGGCACTCTTTGTCACAAAAAGAGCAGGTAAACCCATGAGAGGTGATTATAAAGCCCTTTACACACTTCTGAGTTGAAAATGGACCGCAAGTTGTTGTGTATTGTCAAAATAATTTATAACGTGTGCATCTACCTGCATTTGCATTTTTAGTTCAATATTATTCCACTGTTTTGATACACTGCAGAGAAATCTGTTGAAGGTTTGCCGGATTTAATGGACACAGATGTAGATTGGACCACTTTTATAGGAGCAATGGTGGCATCTAGTGGTTAACAATAACATCCTGCACCCGTGTTGAGAAAGCCTTTAAAAATCATGTAAAGGTCATCTAAAACACCATATGTATTCATAGCCGCCATAGGTGAAAAGCATTGACTAAATCTGGCTGTCCTTTAGGTGTTCCATTAGAAAGTTAAGAAAGAATAATGGCTGAAGACCATTTTCAAAACAACACCAACAAAAGGAGCCTCAAAAAGTGGTGAGAAGTAGATATATTTGATGCAAGAAAGGGGAAATTTAAGATTGTTGTATATTAAATATTGAAAGGACTGGAGCTATTTCTATAACTAGTCAGACAAATCTGAAAAATTTGCAATAGGGTGGCAGTGCTCAAATCCAAAACAAAATCTTTTCCACTACTTTTCCACTTTCATTCTTTAAAGTATCACCACAAATGAGCAAATAACTCCCTTTTAGGTGTGTGAGATTAAAAACTAATTAGAGCATTTGGCTCTAAGTGATGGAAAATTATGTGCCCAGCCCACAAAAATAGCTCATATCAGAGCTAGCACAGCCACCTGCAAAAGATAAAGAAATATCAATTGTCTTTGTAGAGCAAACTTACAGGAACTCTAAGCTTTAAATTCCCCTTGGGCATTTGGTTTCATTAGGGAGGCATACAGACATCATTTACAGAGCAGTAGTTGTAATTTCCAAACATCCTATAACATTTTTTTAAGCATATATTTATTCATTGATACACCTGGGTAATCATATGCGTTAATTGTATCTTAACAAAAAAATAGTCTTTAGTCTTTATTATAATGTTCCAAAACTCCTCAGGGTTTATGGCTGAGTTTGGTATTTTTACATTGTGTTTGCATTATTGCAACATCTGGCTTTATAACCATTTGCATTTTTATGCACCGTTTTATTTTGGAAGGTAATTATATGTCCAATCTATTAAGCTTCACAGGCATCTAACTGAATGTGGTTAAAGCCTTTTCAATTGTTTTTACTGGGCACTGGACACAGCCACATCTCAGATGAACATGCCCCTTTCTTTCAAGAGAGATCGGCTGCTTAAATCCTTAAGATCTGTCTTGGTTTGAAAACAAGTGTCTGCCATGGAAGGTGGGAACCTCCCTTGGAACAGAAAAAAAAAAAATTACACCCTTCCCTCTGAATTGCTATCACTTAGAAATAAAGGGGCCTTCAGGCAGATATGGGAAAAGGAACAGTTCTTTACTAGTATATATTTGTGTAACAAGGCAAAAAAACAACGACAGAGACAACAAAAAGAACCAGAAGAACGAAACACCTCTGAGGAAACTGGTTGACTTTTTCCTCCCTTCTTGGCAGTCTGCCTGGGAGGAGGTGAGTTTTGGTGGGACCAGGGAAAGTGACATCCCAATTGGCAGCACCCTCCTGTACCTGTGGAAACCCTTGCTCAGCACAGCTCACTACCTCTGTCTATACAAGGCAGCGTAATTTATTTAAAGAATATCAGACTTGCTGGGTTTTCAAACTGAAGTTGGTAGGGTTCAGTTGAGGCTAAATATCTCATGCAATCCCTTTTCATGTGTCCTACGAAGCAGTGCTTGGGAAGTGATTCCCACCTGCCAGTGCTACAGGAAGCATCCCTCTGAGGGGGGAGAGGCTCAGGGATCCCAACTCAGGTACAGAGAGTAGCAAGCTGCACCCTTCTCCTTCCTCCTCCTCCTCGCAGCAACATCTTTTTTTTCTTGCAAGTATCAGTAGTAATTGTTTCTTAGAAACAGATAGGACAAAATTCCATGAGAGAAAGAAACAAAAGGAATAATCCTAATCCCCAACACAGTTTTACCAGAATTTCCTTGCAGAGAAATTAGACATAGTGCAGCAGGAGGCCAACTGCAATATCTTGCTCCTCCACTACTGTCCACAGGGCCAATTCTGATGCTCAAGTATTCAGTCCTGTTCCAGACCGAGATCAGTCAAGTGCAACAGTTATTACTAAAAACAAAACCTTTATATCTTCTAGAATTATTTGCAGTTCTAAAAATCCATCAGTAGTTAAAATTTTAGATTCAAGATGATTTCACAACATTACCTATTAGTAAACCCATATTTTATTCTGGGAAAACAAACAAACTACACTATCTGCAATTTAACTAAAATGTGGAGCTTCATACTCAAATTTAAATAAAAACAAAATTTAAATTATATGATAGACTATGCTGGGAAATCTGTACTTCTGAAAATCTGTTTAGATTTAACATTTTCTTCATTATTTATAAAAAAATATTATTACACCAAAGTTTACATGGGCAATTTATGTGTAAATTTGTTTAACCTGCTTTATTTTACTCCTATTTCAAACTGCTTGTCTTGTCTGTACTTTGTAGTTGTTTTTCTGTCTTCTTAGAAGAGAAATAAATTAGGCAAAATCACTGTCTTTTATGAATAGAAGACCTCCATACATAGCTCCCATCTCTGCGTGGGATGCACTAAAAGGTTCTAAGTGGTGGACAGCAGTGTTTACTCTCTTCCTTCTCAGGTACCCCGTGGTATATAGCCAGGGACTAGAATGGAAGACATAGTCTCAAGCGGTTTAAACAGATTTGTCTTAGCACTTTTGTCACACATTATTGCGTTCATTCATCTCTAATGAGAGATGAAAGAATTAAAAGAAAGTCAGCAAAGCTGCCATTTGAAAGAAAGTCAGCAAAGCTGTGTTTCCAAATGCTTAGGATAGACAGAAATCCACTGTACCTCAATCCTGGTAAAGAGATGGCTACAGCTGTAAGGAGCACAACAGAAAATTTCTCTTTTAAAGAGCTTAGCAAACACATTCTCCATCTGAGAATAGCCTGTATGGAGGAAAATCAAGATTGAAACTAAAAATCTTTCTTGCTTTACATAACTTCCTGCAATTTCTGCATTAGGAAAATAAACTGTGTAGTGTTTTAGTTCAAAATTGTAAAATATGTTCATAAGACTGAAAAAGTTTTAGTTCTAATAGCTTTTAGCATTTTTTTTACTACCAAAGGTAAGAGCACCATTTGATTAACCTGGCCACAAGAAATCTTTTTTCTTTTTCCACCTTGAAAAGAAGAGAAGATAAAATGGAGGAGTAATTTCTAATAGCAATAGCAGTATCCTACATACACAAATACCTTGCTGGTAGTCTGCAGACTGCAGTAATGCATGCAGTGTGAGATACTTTGCTGTATGGTTTGGGAAAGATAGAGGTCACTGGTTTAAGGCTGCTCAAGCAATCTGAAAAGAAAAGTCTGGCAAAGTAAATAAAAATCCAAACTGAATTTAAAAAAAAAATTCTACTCAGAAGAGAACTCTGGAAAGATAATAGCAAGATGTCTACAGACACAAACAGCTATTGCTCCCAGAGGAAGAACTGAATAGTTATCTTTCATTATAAACCAACCAAAACCAGTAGTGACAACAAACAACATACACATCCTCTCTTCCAATATCCAGTGTCAGTGAGCTATGTGACATCTGAAAAGGAAAAACTAGGAAGGGAGAACTGTATGGTCAGAAGCCGGATTCTAGGTGTATTGGTTTCATGCATTTACGTAATTCTTTTTTAGGAACTGTTGAAAAGGTTATAAACCAGTTGATAACAAACATTTTTTCTAAGATTTTTAGGAGTTGTACTCAAATATGACTGTTACTCAGATTTGACATCGAAGTCACCTAATGGAATATCCTTCTAGTCTTCAACTTGAAATGCCTGGATGAAGGACAAATACTGATACTTACAAGACTCACTATCTTCATCAAACATTGCAATAACATTATTTTGCAATTATTATAAAAAGCCAGAAAAAAAATTTCTTTCTGTATATTATGTCACTTTTCCACTTGATCCTAGAGACAAATTTCCAAAGTCTGAATTAAGGATATAAATCATTATACTTAACATTAAGAGAGAAAAATAGAAATAATTTTTATTAGAATCCACTCTTTTAGTCTATCAGTATTCTGAATTTATGTAAAAGCTGTCCCATTGAATTTGGTAGGATTATGGATATGTCAGCTTCTTGTTCTTATTACTGGATTAGTGTATTAGTAATCATACCAAGATTTCTAAAAAGCCAGATGAGAGCTAAGCATTATGAGATTATATTTCCTGAGAAGTTTAATATGTTGTCTGCTGTAGCTAATCACACATGGGATTAGAAAGCCTGACAGGGGAGTTTAAACATGCCATGGATAAACTATTAAATTCCTATCAAAGACATCGGAAAGATGCTTATTGATTTCAACTAGCCTTGGAACGGGCCTGACTTCTTGTTTATGCCCGAGACTTCTTGTTTATGCTTTCTTGATTTGAATACAGGTAGGTTCTTTAACAGCTACACTGGGAGCCTAATTAGATGTTGGATGAAGAAAATATGCATGCACAATAGGAAGAGTAGTTGTGCCACCTTGTGAAACAACATCATGGTTGCAGTCAGATGGTTTCTGGCAGCATTTCATTACAATTCAAACCCTCACATAATGTCTTCTGGACCAAGTTATTATTACACTGTTTTGTTTTATACCTTTTATTAGAAAAATATTTTGAAAGAAACAACTTTTCTGGCTTTCTGATTTATTTTCTGAAAATGCTATCACAGTTTTGAAAAAAAGTATCTTTTACCTGCTCATTTCTGCCCTATGTAGCTGCAATAGTTTGTGCAAAGAGTAGATATCTATTAATAGCAAAAATTTTTCCAAAATAATGCTATCTTCGTCAAAAATAGTATAAAATATTTTGTTCAGAGAATCTAGAATTTTGAGGGGAAACACAAATAAACAAACAAATCTTCTAAGAGGCATAAGGGATTTCCCAAGGAAAAAGTTTGATTTTTTGTTTTATCTTTATCTTATATGATTGCATTCAAAAATTTTTTAAAAATTAAAGCAATTGAAAGAAAACTTTTTGGATTTAAATTATATGATATTTGTGTGAGTAAAAATATGTGCTTGAAATATCAACCATGAAATCCATTCAACAAATTTCTACAAGAACACAGTTGGTCTCTTTTAAAAATACATCATATAAAATATATACATCATAATTTTTACTAGCATTTTTTACTTATAAAACAAATTGGAGATTTGATTAGTAATGAAAACCTGCACTTGGCTGAAAAGAACCCCACAGCTGAAGAAGGAATTATCCCTGATTTCCTGTCTATCATTTGACTTATTCAATGAGCAGTTTGTGGCGTATTTTCTCTGCTCAGTTACCCAGTACATGGTGGCCCAAATTCACCAGAATATATTCTTTTTAGCATAGAAGCTATCCTAATGGAACTAGGACGGTTAAACTAGAAGTTTCAAACCAGAAATTATGAAAGGTTAACTTTGTGCATAAAATAAGGACAACCCCACAGTATTTTACTTTAGAATGACTATATTTTAAGAGATGCTACAAGTAAAAGTTCAGGTTTGCATTTAAATGCACTGTCCCCAAATCACTAATATGGGAATTAAGCTTGTTGTGATTAGAGAAATAGAGGGCTTGAAATTAAGTCCATTTTAACTTCTTTTTAAAAATGTATTTTTACTCTTAAAAGTTGCTGTAGTGAAGAGAGAAACTACGAAATTCAATTTGTGACTCATATGCATTTAGAACTTAACATTCTCAGGGCAATGGCATCAAGCGTGAAGTCTGGCAAATTTGCTTTGCAACATCCCACTGCTTACATATATATTTGTATTTCATGCAACGTTTACAAAGGAAAAGTTTACTCGCTGGAGAACTGGCATTAACAACACTGATGAGCATCAGCATGTAACAAATTGCAGAACATATCCAGGCTCAGGATTGTTTATCAAGTTAGTTTGTGGCCTTGAGGTAAGAATGAAGAAAATTTACAGTTTTACAGTCTCATGCTACAATTTTCTACGAGAAATATTCTCATAGGTTCTTATGATCATCTGAAATTCTATTCTGAATTTCAGATGATCATAAGACAAATACGAATTAATTTCTCTGATGATAAAATAAGCATATGTGTCTTATTCTCTTTTGTATTATCCTGACTATGGTTGTCTCCAAGAGGTGTGTCTATGCAAAATCTAGCTAAAGTAAAAAAGGCTTTGGATTTTAAAGGTAGGCTAGTTCGTCAGGCTCCTGTCCCATGTGGGCACCCATCCTTCCAGGCTGGAAGATGCAAGGTTGATGACAGCAGGCTGATCCCCATGAATTCTCATTTCATTCATATTATGTAACAATTCTATATGCCTTGTGCCTCCCAGCTGCTACGGCCTATGTGGCAGACATAGAAGAATGGGCTGTTAAGAACTTCTGAGTGCTCTCTGGACAAAGATGTGAAAGTTCCCCTGCGGCAAGGAGGATAAATTGCCAATTGTTCTGAATTAATAAACAAAGGACCTAGGAATTCCTCAAGTAGTATATTTCAATACTTCCATTTTGTATAGTTCTTTCCACGTGGCTGAGACAAGCAGGACTGATATGGAGAGATATCTCCATATCACCCAAAGGAAACAGCCACAAACAGTTTAGCAAGAAGTCGTGCACTGCTCTTTTTGGCTGGACTGGTAAGACTGATTGCTGTGGCCATCAAAACTTACCCTCTGTCATTTTTCTCACTATAATCTTTTGTAAAACGGGAAGGAAGGAAAGGAGAAGCCAGCAACGAACTAAACCAAACTTTGAAAGGCTGGAGATAGATGTGAAGGCATAGATGTGCAGCACAATACAAAAACATTTGAAGAAGGGAGACAACCCCATTCCTTCTTATTCCTAGGACAGTAAACAACACTTGAAGTCGTTACCTAAAGACATTTTTATATTAAATTGGTGGTTCGAGTATATTATTAGCTATATTTGTCTTTATTTCACCAGTAGCTGTAAATGAGAAAGCAAGGAATTGGCATTTCTTAGTCCTTGCTGTGTGTATGTGGCTAATCCTTGTCTCTGGCTCCTTTTATTCAAGAAATCACCACTAGGAATTTTAACACTTGAACTTATATTTTTCAGCTAACTAATTATTTTCTCTCAATAATATTTTAAACAGATTTCAGCTGTTCAGCAGCTAGAGCAATATAAGATCAAATTCAATAATACCATGCCCTGTCATTTGCAGCATTTCTCTTCTGCCATGCTACAAAAGGTGATTAATATGCTAAACCAGTGTTATTAGTAAATACAGCTTATAAGTATTTTTTCTGTCAAGCACACATGAAGATCCCTGCTACTACCCTCAAAGTAGTATTTCCCCAGCAGCATAAGGCTGCAGAATTTATTTGCTGGAGAACATTTTCTACAGATTGACCTCCCTATTTTGATGGAAAGGTTCAGACCTCAACACTTCTCATATCTGCCTTTTCCCAAAGTGTGATTTCCTGAGCAGAGGGGAGTCAGAACATTCCTTATCTGTCTCTTGCAGTGTCAGGCAGGAAATTATAGATTTTATTGAAGATCTAAAATTTGCCATTCTCTTCCATTTATTTAACTTCACTCTTTTAAACCAGAGACATGGGAAATAAGTCTTCTGTTCACCTTCAGTACACCCAGTGATTCATCTCTTCTGTTTTCAGAGTTGTATTTGAAAGCCTTTTCACACTGAAGAGTGCTCAGCATGCTGCTTTATGCTTAAACAGTAGCTGACAGATCCTGCACAAGAAAAGAGTTTCCTTTTCAATGCCTCATTTTCAATGAAGCTGAGGCTAGCATGGGGGCATATTCTTAGAAGAGAACTCACCACTGACACCAGTTTTCAGCAGAATGATACATTACAGAATGGGCAGGCATGAGTAAGTTTAGAGCACTGCCATGTAAAAATCCCTTGGATTTCAAAGGAAGCAAAAAATTGGTTTCTCAAAGAAACAGTGCCAGCGCTAAGAGAAATTCCCATTGTGTGCATTTACAGTGCACACATTAGGTACAACAACTGAGCCCACCTGACTTAATTTTATATTTTTAGTGCCTTAAATAAAATAAAGGGGTATGCAAAATGTGAAAAATAAGTACTGAAAACAAGGCTGAACATTTAATAAAGTATCCAGGGACTAAAATTATGCAGTATAACAGTAGGTATCAGAGGTAACAAGAGCTCCTTGTGCAGTTACAGGAAAAGCAGTGATGCTGAGCAGGCCAGAGGGCAGATATGTGAGCACTCATTACATCTTTCTTTCCTTTAAAATGCCATAATACTTACATTTTTCATTAATTTTAACCGAGGAGGCTATTTTTGAACTGGTTGATAACACAGTCAGCACCAAAGACATAAGAATTCAGTATAAGGTAGGGCAGGAAGGCACCAATGAGAGCCCTTAGGGAAATTATATATTGCAAACGTGAATTCTGGGATGCTTCCAGAACTGGGTTGCTGCTGTAAAACCAGAAGTTGCATCTCATAATAGTGAATTTGGTGAGGTTCTACACAAACAAAACAGTACCAGTGCTAAACTGATTTAAAGTTCAAACTTCAGTGTTTAGAATCTCATAATTTGCCTAACTATGACTTCCAGAGAGAATAGCCTGAAGCAAATCCAGCAACTTCCTGCTATGTAAAAGCCTAACAAGAGCTGAGAGTAGAAAGTTCTCATGAACTTGGGGCTTTTCTGAGCACAGGGAGATGTGCTCGGCCAGTTTCCACTTTTGAAAACAAAAACATGTCCTGAGGTTTCAACATGTTTTACAAAATCTAATCAGCATTTCTTGAAGATGACTTAGGTTCAGTCACCCAAAAATTCTAGATTTTTGAGCATGGTACTCAAAATTAGAACAGGAAAAATTGGTATATTATTCTTAGTACCAATTCTTTAACTCTTTACAGATTTTTCAGGTCCACTGGTCCACTGCTGAGATTGACTTTGAAAACTAGAAATCTGTACTGATGCCTGTACTTTAAAAGGCTTTTACCATTGTTCTGATCAGGAGATCCCATCTGCCCTCTGCTTAAGTTCAAGTGACTTCAGTTCCTGCTTCTAGTTCCATGGACACCTCCACAGTGGTTCTAAACTCTCCTGATCTTGGGTGAACTCTTCCAAATATTTCTGCTGAGGTTTGCATGTGGAAGCTCTATTGCCCTGACAGACCATGGGATCCTCTGCCATGCCAATGCTGCACACATCACTCTCCAAGTCTGTGCAATAAAATGTCCTGGTTGTGGTTTCTTGGCAAGCATTTGCTGGTACACTTACAGCAATGAATTCTTTCTAAAAGGGTATCTTCCTTGTCTGCCATTTGTCTATCTGCAATAATGCATTTTATGCATGATGACTGCAATAATGCATTTGAACAATCAGCAATCTCCCAAAGGAAAGCAACCAAAAAACCTAGGTTTTTTAGAAAAAATGTATATCAGGAGGGCAATGTTACGATGTCTTAGGAGAAAAGCATTGGGTTTGTATCTGTAGCTTGTATTAGCAGTAAGTTTTCCCAGGGTGTATTTCATAACAAAATATAGTTCAATTCACAATAACATAGTTAAATTATTTTGTTGAGGGGTTTTTGGTGCTTTTTAAATAAAAATAATAGAAAGATAATATCAAAGTTCAACCTCCAAAATTAAAGATAAGCATTTTTCTTTCTGGTTCTTCATTTATTTCTACTTTCAAAAAAGCATCAAATTAAACTTTGAAGGAAAACGTAAGTTTTAAAAAATAATTTAATAAATTTTACGGCATTTTTCAATACAACAGTAATCACACTTGTGTTCCCTGCTTTGATGCCAATATTTTCATCAATGGAATAGATGTTAGCTGAAGACATCTTTTTTTTTTTTCATGTAAATTGTCATCTGAGCATTTTAGCTGTCAATGGAGAGGTTACACTAAGTGGAAAGCAAATTTATATTGCATAATAAAAAATGTACTTTCATAATAGAGCTTATTGACTGCTTTGATGTGTTAATATTCTCTGGAAGAAGTGTTCATAAAGTAGACCCCAACCCTGCCATTATAATGCTTAGTAGTTATAGTAATTTACTTTATAAAACAAACTTGTATAGGTTTTAATTTTTGGGTTTTTTTTCTTTCTTTTAATTTCATTTGAAACTGCAAAACAGTAGTACTTAGAAGACAGAACCAGGTTAAAACTCATGGCTGTCTGGTTTACTTACTGAGGGGAAAAAAAAAGAGAAATATCTGGGGTTTGGGCAAATTCTGCCAGCATAATTAAATAGAACAAAATCCTTGTTTATGACCAACAATTACTGAGAACATTATTCACTTTCTTTTTCTGGAATAGATAGTAACTCATTTTTTGTCTTAACATTGCCACATTGAAGAAATGATGTGCAAGATGAGCCGAAATTATTCACCTTTTTACAGAGAGCAAGGAATTTAATTTTTTTATGAAGACCAGTTACTGCTATTTGCAGCATGGTGATAATTTAGGCAGTGTCTCTGTGCCAGGCAGCTCTGAGTTCCTGCTACGTTCCTTAGGAGTAGGATCTGTGCACCCAGGAACTGGGTGATGGTTTAGTGACAGCCACCAACTCCCCAGGAGTTCTCAGCTTCCCGCTTCTTAAAGCAGCCCGGGACTGCTGCTTAACAGCACCTGGTCACCTGCATCCTGCCTCTGAGAGCATCATATTTCAGAGTCTACCTGTTTTCATCAGTCTTTACCCATGCATTTTGAAGTCTGCTCATTTAAATGTGCAATGGCCACCTTTTGAGGTCGCTGGCCCTAGCGCAAAGCATTACTCTGCTGTAGGTGGTGGTGCTGCTTTCCTCCAGATGGTATGGCTGAGATAGCTCAGTGTGGTCAGCCAGTCTCCACAGAATATTGCATCAATATTCTGTGGTGTAAATATGGTGCACTTAAGAATATGCCAGAGGGAGCTGCAAATATATACTGATTTATTTTGAACCCTAACCTGCTTGCCAAACTTGCATACTGTCAATGTGTAGCATGAATAGAAACTGGATAGAAGCAAGCAGTGGATGTAGTTGGCTCCATAAACTTGAACTGTGTCAGATAACCAAATATGATGTTGGTATATACAGATATAACCAGTATGGATAAGCAGGAGCTAAGTTTGTGTCAGAAAAGAAACTTGAGAAGAAACTCATAACTGTACTGTAAAAGGAGGATTTGTCTAATAACACTGCTGATGTTACAAAGAACAGCAACCAAGGGATCCTGACATTCTCTCTAAATGCCATATATGAAAGGAAAAAATTACAAAATCTTAAGCCATTGAACTTTTTTTTTAGTAGGACATTATTTAGATTCCTTAGAATGAATTGTCAAGACATGCGACTTATTGTTATCAATTTTTAAAGGTATATCTGGAAGAACATCTTCCAACAGAGAGCAGGCAGGGAAAACTTCCTGGACTTTAGTACCTCTCAATCAAGTATACCATGTGCTACTAGTGACAGAATTAAGTCTTTGCTTTGCAAAAGTTTATAATGGATGTCTTCTTCATCATCTCATTGATCAACAGGTTTCTCGAATTTATTCTACTGAAATAATCAGTAACAGCTTGTTCCTTAACACTTCATAAGCATGCAGCAGCAGTTTACTTAATTAGTAGGTTTGAAACTGATTTTGGACACTAAACAACTCCTGCTAATTCACATAAATATATATAATTTTGGTTTTGGCGACCTGTCACTGTATCTCACATTTATGGGCCACATCACCATGCTGAATAATGAAGTTAAAACGGATTAAGAAAACAACAGCAAAAAGAAGTTTTATTTTCAGCAAGCTTTCAGCCCCCAGTCATAACATGTTAAAACATTTGCAGGGGAGAAAGTGGGGAGGAACTTTTTCATTAAAGGTCAGGGTCATCTCTCTGGAGTGAACTGATCCCACAAAAAGTTTCAGTGGGAGCCAACAGAGATAACCAATTCTACCTGCCTGGTTTGCCCCAGTTGCAGGGCTGCCTTGCTCCCCAGGTTGCCAGTACAGCCAGCTGAGCTGCTTCAGTGTCCAGCTCCTTGTCTGAAGTGCCTGTCTGACAGGCAGGGTGCCCAAAGCCCTGCGTCCCCTCAATAGCCTCAGCTCACAGATGTGTGAGAAATGCAGCTTTACAGACCTCTGCATAATTCAGATGTTAATTCAGGCATAATTCAGAATGAAAATACACTGATGAGCATGCCTGGAGCAAGAGGTGCGCAACTGAAGATCCAGCAAACAGGTGTCAAACAAATGGAAAGGTCAGTGGTAGCTGCCTGCTGCCAGGATGCAGAGGGAGGAAGGCCAGGTACTTTGGCAGCATCTGACTGAGCCATCTTCACAATTGTTGTGGCCAAACTCAGGTGTGCAGGGAATAATCTACCATAATGGAAGGAAGGAGATCTCACTTGGAATGGAAGCAGATTTTCTGATGGTAGAATTGCCTTCTGAAAACAAGGCCACTCGCTTTCCTCTTGTGATGGGGGTATGGACACAGCACTAGGGAAAGTATCTGACCAAGGCACATACTCTTAAATGTAGTCACTGGTAAAATTCAGTAGATTTCACTATACAGATCCTACCTTTATTTTTGTCAAAAAACACCCAGAGAAGCTCATTTCTCACTTCAAGGTCAGACATGCACTCAGGCCCTAAGTGAATTCTTCTCTCCCTCAGCAGTTTGCAGGGTATTGCAACATTCATTTCCACACAACATTACTGCTATAAACATTTTTACTCACTTGTTTTCTACTGCCTCAGGACTTGACAACTTGCCAATTTAACACACTGCCTTCCAGGCTGCAAACAATATCTCTATTCCATTTCCCAGGAGAGCCCATTTTTCTCTAGCTTTGAGCTTTGCATAAACTTATACTTCCAGCTTAATTACTTCAAATATTTAGTATTTTAACCCATATGTAAAAAGCCAGAAATACTGTTGTATCAGCTCATTCAATTCTAAATGCCTTGCCCAGGATTTATCCTTGTCCTAAGTATACTTTCTATGTCACATTTCAATCAGGGATAAAGCCTGATTTAATGTCATAGCTTTCTCTTTATCCTCAGCTTAATCTTAACAAATTAGGAGGTTTTCCATTCAATTTCTCGTTATTTTATTTTTAAACAGTCTCTATAAACTGTGCTCTATGGAAACTTAATATTGCATGCATTTCAGAAGTGTTTATGGGGTGCAATAACTTGTCAAACCTTTAGAGCAATACAGACCATTTCAGACAAAACAGGGTTTTCAGATTCCTTACTTGAATTTTTTTCCCCACAAATTATTCTGAAACTTAATGCTTAATTAATATGAGTCAGTTATTATTAGATGCTTAGTTAATATTAAGAAGAAGACATTTAAAAAATGAAAGTAAAAATAAACATTTAGGCCCTCAACTACACAAATTACCAACATGCCAGTTTACTAACACTTAGTTCAGCTCTCAATGAGCTGAGATAATATTTATGGCATTGCTCATTAAAAAAGCCAGAGAACTAATGCAGATTTAAAGATTGAATGCCCTGTGCTCATTTTAGCCTAAGAAATACTTTCGTGAGGCACACAGTCTCCCCTTTAGCAATTCACCAGCACACAGAACATTATTTACTAATGGCTTCTGTATCCAGATTATTTTATGTCCCAAGCAGTTTTAAAACATTATCATTCTCACAGTTCAGAAAATAAAAAAATGCATAGGTGGGTGCAGAGAAGAGGACTCAGACTTTGAACAGAAGCAGGCGTCTGCCACAACAAAATCATCCCCTCTTATTTCCATTATCTTTATCACTTCCGTCTGAGAAAGAAACAAGATTTTTAGAAGAGAGGCCCAAACAGCTGAACAACACCACCAACAACAACAAAAAAACTGCTTTAGAATACATGCTTATGTCTGTGTTTTCAGTATTGAGTTGTGCCTAGAGAAAAGCAGCTTTAAAGGCTGAACAGGCACACACACCCACAGGTATTAAAAACAGCAGTCTGCCAAATTTGAAGCAAATGAGCCCAACGCTCAGTAGGTTTGTGCTGTGTATTGAACAATAACTGTGCTGCCATAAAACTTTCTGCCTTCTGCCTTAATTCCACAATGCTTCCTCCAAGAAGACTGACCTTACCACAGGCAAGAAGAATTCCCACAGATGAACCCACTTACAGCTACAAGAGTTTCAATTTACTACAGCAGCTGCAGCAAATTGATTTCTGAGCTGAGAGTGGCTTATTGGAGAATTTCCAAAGAGAGCACAATCAGCACAGACAAAACCCCAGAGAGAAACAAGCCCTCTTCAGGAAGGCTGGTTCTGGGTTGTCTGTGAAGCTAAATACATGGATAGAAAAAATAATGCACACCAATTCAGGATCTGTGTGTTTCCATCAAAGTGACATAGCTAGTCATGCTGCTATGAATTAACCATTCTTCTGTCTCAGTCTAAAAATTGCTAAATGTTTTTGCTGGGTTGCCTAAATAGAATGTAATATATCAGAGGAGAGAGCGACCAGCATTTTTTCCACAACTAGATGACTTACAACAACTCTGGTGAGGGAAAAGAACCCTTAACAATATGGAATTGGTAACAGAATATTCTGGCTCTTGGATTCAATGTCTCAGGATCAGCATTTCGCCATATCAGGATCACTGCAACAAGGAGGAGAGTTGCCTGTCAGGATGCACTGCCACCACTGACCAGACCAGCTGCTCCCAGGGAGAAACTCACTAAGAGACAGCTACAAAAGGAAGAAATCAAGAGGGATAGAGCGATCTGGTCAAAAGCTGCTTACCTAAAGCACATGTTCGTTCAAACTCCACCTCAGCTCAAGGCTGAACTACATCTGTTCTTCAGCAGAAATCTGCAAAGAATGTGGGTTTTTTTGGAGAGGAGAGGAGAGGAGAGGAGAGGAGAGGAGAGGAGAGGAGAGGAGAGGAGAGGAGAGGAGAGGAGAGGAGAGGAGAGGAGAGGAGAGGAGAGGAGAGGAGAGGAGAGGAGAGGAGAGGAGAGGAGAGGAGAGGAGAGGAGAGGAGAGGAGAGGAGAGGAGAGGAGAGGAGAGGAGAGGAGAGGGCAATGCTCCCACAAATCCCAAATGTTGCAAGTTAAATATTATACAGATTTAGATTCATGGACTTAGAGATGAATATTACATGAAGAAATTTATTGTTCTCTACCATTGTTCTGTTGTCCTCCTTTCAGATCATGGACTGTAAGTGGGCACAGGCCTATCAAACTTGACTTATATCTCTGAGTTTGCAGTGCCACCAAGTTGCTGAGAAATTATTTGAACCATAGCACATGTCACGTTCCCATGAATATATGTAGGTACCCCATGCACCTGAAGTGGGGTGTAGCAGTGCCTTGAGTCCAAACTAATACCATGGAAAATAAGAGTTGGAATAGAGAAATCTTTTCAATATAAGCAGGATCTCACAGACAGAAAAAAACAAATAAAATGGGAACTTAGTTGCATATTTCTGGACACTTTTGGGATGAGAAGAATGAAGCAAAGGAAGAGAAAGGCTAAGAATTTCCTCAACAGAGTCTTCCAATATATTCTAGTGATTTGGGAGAGTAGTTGTACTGAAAGCCATATGAAAATTTTATTCAATTAGGTAGTTTTAAAAGCTAATCCTTATTTACTGGAGAATAGGTAATTTCTCTAAAATCACTTGTGAAAGTAATTGACAGTGCAATTATAAGTGGGCACAATCTGCAGAACTCTCATTTGCTTCCAGGTTGCTGCTGTGCAATTTATAAGAGCAAATTCCCGCAGTTCCTGCATGTTACTGCAAATGCCAGTTTTGCCAGCAAAAGGTAGTATTCTACCACAGTTATATCATTGTCCTACATCTTTTTAGAGGCGCTGGTAAGATATTGATGTATCAACTTGTATGTTAAGAAGTTTCACTGACTACATAAGAGTCTTTGCTGCTATTTTAGTTGATTACTACTGGAATAAAAAATTAAAAATCAGACCAGGATTGTTTATGTTCTCATGAAAACTTGACTTCTTTCCTACCTTTAAGCACCTGTTTAAAGTCCTGTTGAAGTTAAGTTTTCTGGAGGGCTGCAGGAAGGGGACCTTGAGGTCCTTATTAAGGACAAGTTGATCATGAGCCAGCAGTGCCCTGGCAGCCAGGAGGGCCAACTCTGTCCTTGGGGGCATCAGGCACAGCATCACAGCCAGGCAAGAGAGGGGATTGTCCTGCTCTGATCTGCACTGGGGCAGCCTCACCTCGAGTGCTGGGGGCTGTTCTGGATGCCACAATATAAAAGAGTTATTGAGCTATTGGAGAGCATCTGAAGGAGGGCTGCGAGGATGGTGAAGGGTCTGGAGGGGAAGCGGTATGAGGAGTGGCTGGGGTCATTTGGCCTGTTCAGCCTGGAGGAGACTGAGGAGAGACCTCACTCAGGTTTTCAACATCCAGCAGGGCGAAACAGAGGAACAGGTACCAATCCCTTCTCTCTTGTGACCAGTGACGGGACTTGAAGAAATGGAATGAAGCTGAGTGAGGGGAGGTTTAAGTTGGATGCCAGGAAAAGGTTTTTCACCCAGGGGGTGGTCATGCCCTGGAATAGTTTCCCCAGGGAGTTGATCACAGCACCAAGCCTGACAGAGTTCAGGAAGCATTTAGACAATGCTCTTAGGCACATGGTGAGATTCTTGGGGTGTCCTGTGCAGGGCCAGGAGTGGGACTTGATGATCCTGATGGACCCCTTCCAATTCAGCATATTCTATGATTCTGTGAAGTATGAAATTATGTGTGTAAGCATGCTTTCAGGGTAGGAAGAGACCAATGAATGTAGATCACAGAATACTTACTGGAAACTTACCTAGTAGTAAGTTTCCAGTAAGACTTGTTTCATTTGTGGAGTCATATCATGATTAACGTTGGAAAATATCTCTAATAGATATCAGTGCCAACTCTTAAACCAGCACCACCATAATGACCACAAAACCATGGCCATATGTTTCTTTTGCACTTCCATAGGTGATGACTCCATCACTTCTCTGGGCAACCTGTTCCTATGTATGACAACCATTTCAGTGAAGGATTTTTTTATAATATCCATTCCTAACCTTCCCTGGCACAACCTGAGGCCATTTCCTCTTCCTACCTGGGAAAACAGGCAGACACCTACATGGCTCCAACCTCTTTTCATGTAGTTGTAGACAGCAACAAGGTCCCCCTGAGCCTCCTTTTCTTATAGTGTTTTAAGCATTTTTGGAATATACTAAATATTCTGTTCTCTAACCATCAATACCTTTATTATGAATGTTGTGTGATGACGTGTCTTTTTCAGTCTCTGTCATTAATGAATTAAAAGAACTCTAAATTACCCAAAAGCAAAAAACTCACATGACAAAAGAAACAATACACAGCAATGTCTATCAACCAATTCTTTTTTTTCTACAGGATAAGTAAACCAACACTGCATCAAATGGTTAAAGGAGGGGCATCTAATTTACTATTTTTGGAGTTAGCACATAGTACAAAGGATCCCGAGGCTCCACCATTCTCCTCTGATGAAAAGTCTTTGTCTCTCAGTCTGTTGAGCGGGTTGGTTCCTCTCAAAGTATCCGAGTGTTGTTTATTTTCCATTACCAGCAGCACGGCTCGCGTTTACGCTGACAATCGGCTCTTCCCATGCCAGCGCTCCCCGAGGGGCGCAGCAGCAAGCCCCTTCCTTCACGGGCGGGCAGACGCTCCCGCAGGGCACGAAGGAGCCGTCCCTTCCCTTCCCTTCCCTTCCCTTCCCTTCCCTTCCCTTCCCTTCCCTTCCCTTCCCTTCCCTTCCCTTCCCTTCCCTTCCCTTCCCTTCCCTTCCCTTCCCTTCCCTTCCCTTCCCTTCCCTTCCCTTCCCTTCCCTTCCCTTCCCTTCCCTTCCCTTCCCTTCCCTTCCCTTCCCTTCCCTTCCCTTCCCTTCCCTTCCCTTCCCTTCCCTTCCCTTCCCTTCCCTTCCCTTCCCTTCCCTTCCCTTCCCTTCCCTTCCCTTCCCTTCCCTTCCCTTCCCTTCCCTTCCCTTCCCTTCCCTTCCCTTCCCTTCCCTTCCCGGGAGCAGCAGGATCCGCGGGTCCCTCCGCCCGCCGCGAGGGGTCACCAAAGGAACCCGCATCCCAGGCCATGCCTGAGGATCGCAAAAGATCGAGCAGCCCTTCCCCCACATCCAAGAGAAACATGACATTATTTAAAAAAAAAAAAAAAAAAAAAAAAAAAAAAAAAAAATGTTCCAAGCGGCATCTTCGCGCCTGACACGTTTTTCGTCTTTGCTGGCTCTCCGCTAGGTGACAGCAGTGAAATCGGACTAAAACAGCCCGTAGTCAACTTGTGGAGAAAACGGCTTTATCCTTTCAACTAAGCCCTCACAGAGTAATGTAGTTTAGAAACTCGCATTATTGGCGATTTTCCTGGAAACTACAGAGCTCTTTGCTTTTAGGCTTCCAGCCTGCAGGCCTCAATAATTTACAAAAGTACGTCTCTGCATTATATGCAATGCACTTAAAGCAAATGTACTTGGGCTGGAAAAAAGTCAAGTATTGTAGGTTTAATGTTAGTAGTTACTTCATAATGTCAGCTATTAGTCTTGTAAAATACTCCCAAGTTCTTACTTTTGTAAACTGAACGGGCCTGATCTTTCAGACAAGAATCCCCATCTGCACTGAAACTGCAGCAAGGCAGGAGGCTGAGTTCCCTTGTATATTTACAGCAATGTACAATTTTGTAACAGGGATACTAATTTTATGCACGTGCATTTAAATGCTACTACTCTTTTACTGTTGTCTGCATATCAGATCAAAGCACTAAGCTTTTTTAGCTTGAATTTTTTTTTAAGTTGAATCTTCAAACTGGTTATAGTATCAGCTAGAGCAGGTCCAAGAAGTTGCAGCACACAAAAGAATCAATCATGAACTAGATGAGAAGGAAAGCATGAAATACACTTGTCTGAGGATGAATTCATCTTGACATGAGTTAAAGCACTGTAAACCAGCTGTAGGTAGGACACATTCTAGAATTCAGAAGACACAGTACAAACCTTCTACCTTAGTTCTATTCCTGACTAATCCAAAGCATTTTTTGTGGGATAAGAAGCAGACCTGGTATAACCTCAACTTTCCAGATTATGTGTACCTGTGAGATTCTCTTCCAAAAGGGAAATATCTCAACAGTATTCATAGCTCCTTAATACCAAATACAGGGGTATAAAGGGTTTGCAGCACCCAGAGTATCTTTTCGGAAAGAAAATAATTACTTGAAGTTCTTGTCTCCCTATTCACTCACTTTTTCTTTTGTAATTTTATCTCATGTTTTGATTCCTCTGAATTGTTCTGAGGCATATTAACTTAACGGTCTAAGTGCTCTAAACATTTCATTTTATTCCTTTAATTTACAGATATTCTTTTTCACAGCCTGGTTACACAACTTTAATATTTTAAGGTGTGTTAATTCCAGTTTATACCCTTGTACTCCACAGATTTTATTGAAAATAAATATTGTCTCTCCATGTTTTGGGATGACAGAAATATATTGAAAGAATATGAGCTAGTGATGGAAGAACTTTGTCACAGTTTATGGAATTTTTTGATAGAAACACAGTGGTCTATTTTCTGTTTTTCTTCTCTGAAAAAGTGTAAGAAAACATTTATGTGTTTAGGCTGGCATTTACTATGTGCTCCAACATTGCAGCAATGCATTCAGTGACTAAGTAATGTGTTAATGTTTGTTTTATAATTCTTTGGGATATCTTGAATAATGCTTTATAATGCTTTTCTATATTCTAAAAATATGTATCATAAAAAGACAAGGAGTGTAGTAGGTGTTTATTAGAACAAATAGTCAGCTGGTTCTCTATATGTAACATACCACACATACTGACTTAAATCATTAGACTAAAGAAGGCACAAAAAAGATTGAATATAGTTTTCTTTTTAAATTATACCTGTAAGGAGACTTTTAGGCATGCAAAGAATATTTGTCTCTTTTCAGGGTCAATTCCCTGTGCTGTACAGGAATATTTTGAAGAAGTGACATTAAATGAATCGTGTTTGTGACCAAAAAAAATTGACTTCAAATAAAACCAGAGAAGGAAATCATTTAATAAAACTATTTATTAAAAAAATTCATCATCATTTGGCTAAGTTAGGTAAGTAAAATACTAAGTGTGATTACAGAAATTAGAATGCAAATGGCTAGTATCATGAGCAGAACGATACGGCAATATTTTGAATGTTTTTTTTCTCGCTCCTTCTTTTTTAACAAGGTATCATACCCAGGAGTATAAATATCCCCCATCCAGAACTGTAGATCATTAGGATTTTCCTAGAAGAAAGATCAGAAGATGAAATCATTTCTCTCTTTTACACACAAAGTCATTAGAACATACCCAGAAGTATTTTGGCTATCATCAGACACTGATTAATGAATTTAAGATATCACAACACATATGCAAGACACTTTCACTTGAATGTAGGTTGTGCTACTTTCCAGATGCTGCAAATGCTCCACTGGGGAAAATTAAAACCACACTTTTCATCCAGGAACCAAAAGTAGGACACCAGCCATTGAAATGCATTTAAAAACCCAGAACAAACCATGTTGTCTTCTCAAGAAAAGATGCCATGCTGTGAAACACAGTTCGGACTTTTCAAAAAAATGGAACAGCAAAAAAACCCCAAACCAAACCAAAAACTAAAGTAATCCTAGAAGTGATTTGTGCCAACCCACGGGGAGGCAGGAGCCTGTATGGTGTGGATGAGGCTGAAAAAAAGATGTAATTTGATAACAGAATTTTGCTACAAATAGTTATAAAGTGACTATATAGTATTTAGGTGCCACATTTGTAGCTCTTCCCTATGTAAACAGGGGAGCTGAGTTACACAGCATTGTGGTTTAGGAGTTTCTCTCATCAGATGTCATGTACTGTAAAATTTAAATTCTTGGAATCTCGCCAGATGTGTGGACTTCTTTCCTGATCACACTCCTGTTAGTGTCATGCCTGTTCCAGAAAATACCTCCACATTTACTTCTGTAATCCCACCTAAAGATCAAGAGGGCTGCACAGTGGTTTATGCACGCACCACACAACTCGCACCAATTCACTTGCTCAAACTCAGCACAGCAGCCAATTACCTTTATGTGGCTGGCCAAGTTAGAGTGCAGTGACTGTCTGTCATAGTCTTGCACAGTCCAGGAAGGGTTCTTTTTCTTCTCCTCCCAGTCATCCTCCACATGAATATCACTGTACAGTGGGTTGCTCTTGATTGTGGATTTCAGGGTGATGGGAGTAATGTGTTTCCCCAGTGATTTGTCTATTATTTCTTGACTGACCCTGTTGAAGTCTAAGCCTGGCAGCTCGGTGACAGTTTTCTTTTCTCTCTGTAAGACATAAGTTAGATCAGAACCTGGCTTTCATTTGCATTACCTACAATACAGGCCCCCTTCCAGAATTATCACTTGTAATATAACAGAATCATTTTAAAACTGAGCATGCAACAATTTTTCTCCTTCTGGCAAACTTCTACAACAAGGGAGCCTGACTGCTCACTCTGGACAGATTTCTTCCTTCTGGGGAAAGCAGGTGGGTACAATCTGTACATTAAGTTCTTTTGCAAATGTGAACTGACGTTACAATGCCTGCTGTAAGAAGACCTCTGCTTTAGTGAAACAGTGCTATGGAGAGCTGCAGTAGAACATTATAGTTCTGGTGGAAGCCATGGATGTATGATGCAGGAGCAAAGATGTAAGGACAAAGCAGAATGATCACAGGGCAATGGTGTGTAAGTGAAAACTTCAACTGGAAATGCATCTCTGATAGCAGGGGTGAGACACAGTTACACAGTTCTGTTCACACTCTTGAATGCCAGATCAAGAGTGTCAGGATGTTGAAGAGGGTCTTCATTCAACTGAGGTAATTAAATTTCTGAGCATTCACCCAATAACAAAAGCTGTTAAATAAGACCTTTTACAACATGTGAGTGTCAAGAGAGGAAGAAGAATAACAGCCCCGGTGGGATAATATTTTTTGAGAAACCACAAGCCTCTTAAAACGGCACTAAGGACCTCTTTAGGGTTCTGTAAAATAGTAGTTATGATACTTTTCAATCTGTAATTGCCTGGAGGAATGCAATCAGACTCTCTATTCCAAGCTATTCAAGATTTGTCCCAATCTTCTGTCCCCAAGACTTTCAATTAACCTGGTACTGATCTGTGGTACCACAGTGTGTCAGCTACCTAAGAGACCTGCTTTTTCCAAAGCCTTTGTCTTGCACTAACACCTCTCCCATTTCTTAGGATTTTAGAACCAACACAGAGCATATTCATCCCTCCTCACCAGTACTTTTATCCGTAGGAACTTTATGTTGAGTCAAGGGGAGCCTTGGCCTGACCCAGTGGTTCCTGTGTCAGGTATGCTGGGAGGGGGCAATCCCCACCTCTCTCCTGCTCTCAGAAATCACAAAGCACCTGCTGCAAAATGCCCATAAGGTAAAGTGCACATACTAAACAGCCAATGAAAAAGACAGGTCCTGAGAAACTTACTTCCATCTAAGGATGACTTTCCCTGAATTTTTCACTTTTACTGAGATCTCCAAACTTTAAGGCACCCCAGGCTGGATGGACTTCAACTGCAAAAGTGCTGGGGGCATGTTCTGCTTCTCCTTCCACCTTTCTGGTGGGAGCTTGGGGCATCTGACCTCCTGCACACTGGCATTGGGAACTGCTTGGGCACCTCATCAAGTCAGTGAAGGTCCCTAAGATGATAGTAAACTGTTGGCTTCTTCTGCTTGAGTAATTTTCTGCCCACTTTGTGGGCTGGTGGATCCATTTTCAGTGAAAATCAGCTCCTGTGTGCCATCACCTGCTGAATGACTGCAGTGTCATGTGTGCATGTATAGATTCCTATACATTAGTCTGAGGCAGGCAGGTGTGGAAGGAAGCATAAGGATTGATTTCCCTCAGAAAGTGAAGGTGGAGAAGAGAAAACAACCGACTTTGTCTAAGAAACTTTAGGAGGAAGCATCATGCTGGCATTCCTATCACTAAATCCTGCAGAAGTGACTAAGCATGTTTCCCATCAATAATTGCCATTAGTAGGCGGGTGGATCCTCAGCGACGTCCCATCCTTCTGTTAGTTCATAATTTCCACATGTTGTTCCTAAGCCTCCACACATCCCCTGATAATATTACTCTCTGCATTGCAGTTACAGCTGGCACTGAAGCCCTCTGGGCTGTACTGGCCAGATTTCAGCTGAGCTGGTGTTTTGAACTGCCTTTTCTTTCTGACTGCATTTTATTTTATTTACTTTATTTCTTATTTAAGATTTGTCATTGACCCTAATGGCTCTTCCCTCAGGCTTGCTAAATAGTTGAACTTGGAGAACATTTTGTTGAAGAACGCGAACTGTCTCACCAGGGGTTGATTGGTCTCCCTAGGCTAAAGTGTTGTGAGAAGAATGTGACTTGACAGTAATTTTAAAAGCTGTTTTCCATAAAATTCTCCAAAACTTGGAATAGATGGCACAATGCAAAAATTTGTTTATAAAAACAGTGCTTTGTAGCAACATTTTTCCCCCTACTGTCTGAAGTACCTTTCTTTTCATGGGCATGAGGAGAGTGTGGTGGCTTGGAGCAGATATAGAGAGGGAATTGATTGGGAGGGGCAACCAGGTTTTATCATGAAAGCTGGACCAGAATTTGGGGTAAGATATAGTTGGCAGAAATTTTAGAGAACAGACATTGAAGTGACAAGCTAACTGGGAGAATGTACTTGAGTACAGCAGATGTTTGATTGTAAAATTTCTGTGGTAGATATGTCCTACAGACTAGTTAGGGAAAAGTAAGGACAGAAGCTGGAATCACACACAAACCCCAAAACTTTTAAGACTAAGATATCATACAAAGAAATATGAAAAATATTGCATTAAACATATGCATTTCTAGAAGCAGAGAAACATAAGATTAGATAAATATGCTTGCTAGTATTAATTGTTGCAAAAGTTACCTTTTTACATTTTCTTTTAAGATTCAAAACACTTCCCAACCTTTGTCACAGACTCTGACTCATGCAGCAAATGTTCAAAGAAAGAGAAAAGTATAGTAAATTTAGGTATCAATATCCATTACAGAATTCATGCTATATACACTGAATATAGGAAGACAGTGTGAATGAGGTTGGACAGAACAAATCAAAGGCAATTTATGTTACTACTTACTAAATTGAAGGAATGGATAGTGAATACTCAAAGAAGCAGTAGTTATGGAGAACACTGAAAATTGTAGATGAAATACGTTTCTGAAATACTTATTTAACAAGATGAAAAGCGCTCAACTCTGCAAACACATAACTGTGTTTGATCTACGTATAGCTCATGAGCAAGAACACTGTTATAACTGGTTAATAACTCGTTTTCCACGGAGAAGAGTATGTTCCTCTTTGACAGACCCAGAAAGCTGACACATGCAAGTACTAGTACTCTGTGAAAAGCCCAGAGATCTATAGAGGGTTGATGTTAGTTCCATTACTGAGTCAACATGTGCCTACTCCATGTTTTTTTCTTGCTGATTATTTTAGAATTCAAGTTATGCATACCTTACAATACACATAACTGAAATTATAATTTAGTCTTTATTACTAGGAAATATTTTTATTTCATTTTTATCTTGACTTTATCCTTCTGTTCCCACTTCTATTGTTATTAATAGCACTGAACAACCCAAGCACCAAACCATTATTTTCTCAGCCTGTGATATGAGGTATCACCCACAAAACCCAGGACATCAACAGTTAAGGCTAGACCTTGGTTTAAAGCCCATTCACCTGAAAGAAGACAACAAAGAGACAGATAAAAAATCAAGGAAATATACTTCCTGGAACTCAAGCCTTTCTTTCCCTCCAGGCAGGACCAGTTTCTCTGTTCCCATGGCCAGCCCCAGTTTCCACTTGATATTGGCGATGATGCTCAGGGGAAGTGAGAAATGCTGCTGATGGGCTGCTACAACTAGAAGTTTTAACCAAGGCAGTCCTACAGAAACTTACAGCCACCAAATAGCACAGGATTGGTTTCATAACAGCCTTCTCAATCCTAATGACAAGGACTAGAAGAGTGGTCATTATATTTAAGAGTAGTTTGTTTAATAATATAATCCCCTGTTATGCAAAACCTTTGTAAGAGATTGTGGAGGACCCTCCCTGCACTCATAAGGATGTTTTTCTGATGTAGAGAAATATTTTGAAGGCAAACAACTTCTAGAGTGTAGCTAAGAATCCCTCTGGTAGGTGTATCAACTGAACAGGTATTGCTAGACATTTGGAAAATTAAAAGCTCTTTCACTATGAAGAATATTAGCACTTGAGAGCTTTGTTCAACAAATCACATCTCGTAGGAAATGCAATGGAAAAGCAGTTGGGAAGGTAAGGATTAACTAAAGGGGCATAAGGAGACAAGCAAAACAGTAGGGCAGACAGTCACATCAAGGGCTCCTAAGAAGCCTGAGCAGGTTCAGACGAGGCTGCAATGATCAGAGGGTTGAAACACCTCTCCTATTTGTGCGAGCTGGGGTTGTTCTGCCTGGGGAAGAGAAGGTGAGACCATGTAGCACCCTTCTACACCCATCATACAGATGTCTGACAAGAAAGCTGGAGAGACAATTTTTACAGAAATAGGACAAGGGAAATGGCTTTAAACTGCAAGAGGACCGGTTTGGATCAGCTATAAGGATGACACATTCTTTGTGAGGATGGTGAGACACGAACAGGTTGCGCAGAGAAGTTGTGAATGCCCCATCCCTGACCATGTTCAAAGCCAGCCTGAGTGGGGCTTTGGAGACACCTGCTCAAGGGGAAGACATCTCTCCATATGGCAGTGGAGTTGGCGCCAGATGACCTGTGATGTCCCTTCCAACTCAAACCTTTCTATGATTCTAGATATGAAACTTTTCTCAAGGAAGGAAATAAAGGGGATCTGGATTCCTTGTCAGAGACATTAAGACAGCCTCAGGTACTGCAAAACTGAAAAGCCACCAGACATGGGCGGGAAAGAGAGGGGTCGATGGTTACAAACACTTCAGCCAAAGTGACAGGAATACTTAGACAAAAGTGAATATTCATATGGACTATCTAAATTGTGCATTATTGAGACTACTACTTCTAAAGATTTTTTTAGTTTAAAAAGATGTTTTATCTGTCGTTGGCAATGCAGCTCTGCAGGGCTGTGAGAGCATTATATAAAAACTTTTGTACAGACCAAAGCTCCTGCAAACCTTGCAGCTGGCTCTTATTGTGGCCAGTTGCAGATGTCTAGGGAAGAATAAGAGAGAGAGTTGAAATATGTAATGCACATATGAGCCAGGGGACAAAGAAGTGATTCTAACCCGGCACCTAACTTACAGATTTTTAAAAACTCTCTTGTCCTCGTATACTGAGAAACAAGCAAGGACAGGACACAGGCATTAACTCATATGTAAGGCCAAAAACCATCATGCCAAGAAGTAGCATGCTGCTAAGACTGAATGCTCTCTGTTGTCTTCCAAAAATAGGTGGGAGAAAGGGGAAATATAAACAAGAAAGAGAAGTCAGAGAATTGCAGAAAACTACCAGGTTGACTACAGGGAAGACATGCATGAGAAACAGATATGGAGGATTAATCATCTGGTGTGTGCTGGGCATTAAAACATATTGTGGGTCAGAGAGTCCAGCAGGACTGGAAATTGTCAGGGTGAGCAGAATGCAGTCAGCAGTGATACATTTGCTGGAGAAAATCTGTGCTTTTTATGCTGCTTTTCACAAGGAAGGGCCAAAATTCCAGGACTGCTTTATGGTTTGTTTTAGTCAAAGTAGATGATGAAAGTACATGCTAAATGGAGAAGCTGTTCAGTTTGCCTGATACCAAAGAGGAAAGTGAGGAGAAAGACCAGCAGTTTTCTGTCATTACATGAAGCTGCTTTTTATAATGGAAACAAATTTTAAAACCTAAAGGTGGAGAAAACACATAAGCACTTCAGTGCTTTTGAATTTAAGTGATGTCATAATAAACGTTTGGAAGACACCACAAACATACCACCATGCAGTCACTTTGCATAGGGAGACCTGAGTAGCATTAGTTTCTTTAGAGAATATTAACTTCTAAAGAGGGAATTTAGGCTACTCTCAAGGTTTAATGACTTTAGGAATCTTTAGATCATGCACATATTCTGAAATTAATTCTCTCTCTCCTCCTCCCATCCCCCCTTTTTCCATTTCTGAATTAACTAACCCTTAACCCTATTGTCTTTCTCATCTTAAAGTGAAATATGTTATTCCTGCACCATTAGTTCTCCACTGTGCCATAGTGGTTCTTCTAATGTCTGGAACTCATCAGTACTTTTTCCTTTATTTGATTGTCAGCAAAAGGAGAAAAAGAAGGCGAGCTCGTAAGGGAGAGAGAATGGCACAATGAATTTTATCGGAACAGTTTGAATTCTCTAATGACTACATTAAAAAGTTTAGGTTGTATCCTAGGTTTAACACTTATAAAATAATACCACTTTGCAAACTCCATTTTTGGAGTCATGGTGAGTACAGACATTTCCTTTGTAACAGCCATCCCGGGCTGGGACACAGAGTTCCAGGAAAACCTTCTCGCTGGTGGCAAAAAAGCAGAGCGCAAGTCAAAAAGCACGGGGCTCCCGACACATTTTAATCCTCCCGCAGCTCTGCAGCCCTGGCTCGGTGTCAGCGCGTCCTGATTGACAACAATGGGGAGAAGGATCCCTGCTGCTGCGGAGGCTCTGTGTGTGGCTGCCTCCCTCCTGCACAAAAGAGGGGCTTGGACGGGGGGAGGGGGTGAGGCCGGCATTGCACCATCGCCTCCAGTTCGGCATCCCTCAGGCTCCGTCCCTCGGTTCGGGCTGTTTGCGTGGGACACCACGGGCGGCCGCGCGTTCCCCGCCCCAGCTCTCCTTGGGGAGCCGCCAGCAGAGATTATACAACACGAACAGAGCGGCTGGAGGCGGTGGAGTAGGCACAGGGAAGGGTGTCTGGGGCAGGGGAGAAGCTAGGGGGAGTAAGGGGGGAGCATGGAAGTGGATATAATGGGAGGAGGATGGAAGCAGGTATCACGGGGGGAGGACTTTCGCAGTTGGAAGAAGACTGGAATGGACTCTGAGAGGGAGCAAAGGGGGTTTAGAGAGCTGATGGGGAGAAATGTATGAAAAGGGAGAAGCGCAACGAGAAGTAGCTGTGGGAGACTTTCAGCATCAGTCTCCTCCCTTCCCCCAGGTTCAAGCTTTTTTGGCTCTTCGTCCTCATTTCCCTGGGGAATCAGATCCCCACACTAAGGATCCTGAGAATGTAGACCCTTCTCCATCACTCCCCTCACCCCCAACCACTTATGTATGTCTCCATCCCTTGACAAGAACCAGACCTTGGAGCTTTTGCTCATGCTAGGGGTGGGGAAAGGCGAGGGGCTCCCTGGGCAGCAGGGAAGGAGCGCTGTGGAGTAGCAAGAGGGGCCCAGAGGGGTGTGAGCTGATGCAGCTGTACTGCTGCTGATCCAGACATGAACTTCTCCTCCGCCAGCTCCAGGGCCTCTGCTAGGCAGTGCACATTTACATTTTTACCAAGAAACTGCTGCTACCACTACATAATAACCTGGATTAATGCAGTCAGCATGTTTCCCACTTTCAACAGTTGTCTTTCAGTATACTGGGAAGGCAAAGTTCAATGAGGGGAAAAAAAATAAGGAAAATAAAAAGGAAGTTATTGTGAGCTATGTAGATATATACATTTGTAGCAAGTATCTTTAATGTCCCTGTAATGTGCCTTTTCATCAAGTTTAAGGGATGTAACTTCACTTTTAGTTTTAAATCTGGGGCTTTTCTCACTTCAGAGAGCACATTTCATGCACAACTTTAGTACAATTAAGTTGTATTTGACTTCAGTAGACTTTCTGGAAAATGCAATGAAAATGTTACAAAGAGCAGTAGAAATCCTCATACACTGAAAAATGTCAGTGGACCCCCGCTGAAGAAAGTTACCCTTCTCATGGATCCTTGCTGATGTCCACGGGAAAATACACAGGAATATTAACCATGTGGATTAAGAGACGCGGGAAGCTGAACTACAGCTGAACTGTCACCATCATGTAATTTTTCTCCTGATCGTTAAAACAAGGTAGGAAAATCAGGAACATGTCAGCCTCTTTTAGACCTTACCTGTAAATAGATCCTGTTGTGCCACCGCTGCACTCCAGGTAAAGCTGCTTCTGGGAATTTTGCCCAGTTGGCTGGTAAAAAGGCAGAGTTTTTCACTAAAGTTTTAACCTCCAGTTGCAGGAATTTATCAGGATGGTTGTTGTTTGGCAAAACGGAGAGGTCCATGTTTCTGTGCTGTAGACTAGTAATGAAAACAGCCCCAGCTTCTGCTTCCTGGCTGTGCATGCTCTTTCTATTATTAATGACGTGAAGAAGGATACGACAGTTTCCTGAAACTGTATCTGACCCCTGCTTGGTATCAGGCTCACTTATATCATCTACCAATGATAAAAGATTGTTTAGAAGTGGCAGAGAAGACAGGACAAGTTTGTCTAAGTGCCTGGCTTAAGTTTTTGGGTTCAAGGTCTATTTTGATAGATACATATGTGCTCATTCAAACTAACTGAGTACCAGTGAGTAGATGCATAAGACACTTAAATGCATACCAGCACTTCCTCAAGTTATCTGCCAAAAATGTCAAGCCTACAATACTTCAAAGTAACATTTTTTCCCCTGAGAAAATTAGAAGCAGCTTCCCGTCAAAGCAAGTCTTCCTTTACTGCAGCAGTACCAAGAGGCTCCATTGTGGTGTGTGTGTTGGTACCATTTACCACAACAGCTATAACATGCACTTTTTTTAGGGTCAAGGATTTCTTTCACAGTAAATTCTTCTTGACCCTGGGAAATATTAGATTGTTTCAAGTAATTGATAACAGAAGTTTTCAGGGAATTGATTCTGCTCCCATTCAAATGCATGGAAAAATTCACTGCAACTGACTTGAATGGTATGGCCTCAGTCCCATCACTTTTATTATTTTATTCTGAGATTTGATATTTTCATCATCATTTTATGAGTCTTAAGTCCTTTTGACTTTCAGCTAATGAAATTCCCCTTCTCATTATGGTCCCTATGTATGACTAGCAAAAGTAGCCTCCTCATTCTTATTTTTAACCTTTTCTTAAAATATGTATGTTTTTCCAGGATATGTTTCATTTGGATGAAATTGCTACAGAGGATAAGGTCATTGCTTGAAATCCAGGAAAACCTTTTTTGAATCAAATTTGTGCTGAGAACTAGGGCATCACAAAAAATTTACCTCTGTACTTAGACCACAGAATCAAAAAAATCTATTTACCACACAAAAAATAGCTGAAATATAGAAACAAAATAAAAATAGGAAAACATTTTTTAAATACTAAAGTAAAAATTGATTGTTGGATATACATGTAAGTAAAACCTGTTATTTACTTTAAAAGCTCATGATGTTTCCTTGCATGTAATTATTGGAGATCTTAAAGCATATCTGTTTAAAATTATTAATATGGCACCTTTCAAGTAGGTGCTGAAATAAGTATCTGTGAGAAGCCACAAAAGAGGTAGTAGTGACTGTGTTTCTGAGTGGATGTGCATGCTTTTGGGGAACCTGGTGCTACCTTTACAACTATGTCTCCCCAGTTTAATGAACCCCTGAAACACTAATTCAGGTTTCCAGTGTACCCTAGGTATTACCATGAAGCTGCTGTTTTGGACTTACCATGGCACATAGTTCTCACTTTTTCCCTGTGCAGTAATAACAAAGAGAGTAATGATTTGTGTTCTAAAATACATGGGTATATGCAACCATGACTTTTAAAACATAGACTTTCCAGCATCTCTAGAAACACAGGGCTTGTCTGTGCTACTGTTGCGTAAGATGTGTGCGTCTGTGTGAGTTTACATACCAACAGTAATCCATTTGACATAAGAACATAAAGGTATGTTATTAAGTCAGACCTCTCCAATCCCAGGATTTATAATTTTTTTTTGAAAAGGACAAGAACAAGATGCTGTTTAGGGAGTCAGTGTACACCCTGCTACTTTCATTCTTTTACTCCCTCAGAAGTCACACTTTTTTTTTTTTTTGGTGCTGAAGTACCTCTTTTCCAGGCTATTTATTATCTATTTATAAATTGTCAATAAAACTGCCTGTTTTTCAATTCTTCTGAGAGGACCTCCACCAGAAGCAAGATTCAGAACCTCATGACCATCTGCCTTAACTGCTTACTTTTATGTCTTTTAAATTAATTTCCATATTAGCCATATCAAGGATGCCCTTCTTGTAGTACTGCAGAGTTTTAAGAAGAGCTCCCCAGACAGCTTATCCATCACCTTCAGGATTGTTTAAACTATAGTTATTTCAGTCTCTTTCTTTTCAATCTGGATTATCAACATTTTAAATCTCATCTTGTAAGCCACCTAGTCTATCTCCTTGCTGATTTATTTTCAGTGTGTTGCATTGTAATTCCACTACATTGTTCATTAGAATACAGCAACCATAAATTAATACAATGCTCATGTTCTGGTTACACCAGTTCCAAAAATGGGAAAAATTATATCTTTCTTTCTGAAAACATCCGTCAGTTACTGGTGCTTTTTTCCCCACTATTCTCATAGCAGTAGTAACTCTCACAGGGCTAGTAACTTCACTTCTGTGACTGCCAGTTGCAAATTCAGTGTCTCATAGGAATGGTTCAGGCTATTTTTATAGCTATAATACTTGACATATACCTATATCAAAATTTTTCAGTTAATGTCTTGACCAATCACTCAGTTTTTTGTTTCTTTACAACTGAGGCAGGAGTTAACCAGAAGAGCTTTATGGCACCTGCCTAGACAGAGAACTCAGTTTTTACTCTTCCACATGCCACTGATGAAAATGTCAAAATTCCTAACTCCTTAGGGAACCATACTGCTGACTTCTCTCCATCCTGAAAGATGATCATTTTGCTTCCAATCCTTTAATCACCTTTTAATCCATAAAGATTGCTCCTGTAGTCCTGTGTGAATGCAGTTTCTTGAATATCCTGTAATGCTGAACAGAGATTTTTGTGTCCAGCAGTTTCTTTTTGTTCCATTCACAACTGGAGCCATGCTGACTCTCACCCAAGAGCACACGCTTATCCAGGTGCTCAGGGTTCTTATTATTTTCATTGGCTATTATGGCAATCTGTAGCTCAAGGGGTTGCCTTTTCCACAGGCAGGAATTACACATCAGTCTGCCAGCCTGGCAGACTGACTCTTTGCAATGACAGCTTGGGCAATATGGCACGTGGCTCTGACACCAATTTCCTAGTTGTGTTCTTCCAATAATCTCAGGTGACTGCAACCCTAGATACTGTTTGCATTGAACATATTTATTTAGTCTTACTTTCCTGTACATTTCCTTCACCTCGATCCAATTTCTCTGACATCTTTGCTATAAGGAACCTTGCAACTTTTCATCTGGAAAAGTCAACACAAGTAATTCACTGAACTTCTCTTTCGCCACTTTATCACTCCTGAGTGTCCCTTTCACAGCTGTGTTATCAGATGGTCCCACCGTCTCCTTTTTCAGCTTCCTGTTTTGGATGTATTTCAAGTTCCCTTTCTATTGGTTTGCACATCTTTTTTACAAATATCTTTAAATTCTTTCTGAGTGCTTTTAATTTTCTTTTTATAGTTGATCTGTTAGGTTTTAGGGCCTCTCTTGGTATCATGACGCAGGCAAGCTTTCTATTTTTAGTGTATTTTTTGAATATGCAAATGGCTGGTTTTCTGTCACTAAAGAACATAATGAAAACTGAATGGAAAAAACCTGAAACAACCCCAAATGTAACCCACTTCCTCCAGAACAAAGCAGCAATTTCCTTCAGAATAAATGACAATGCTATTAAAATTCAGGTATTTCTTTAGGAGAGTTATGAGAAGTGGTAGCTGTTGTAACTTTCGGTCACTACTCTAGCTGACCAGTGGGAGCAGGAAGTAAACCTGCTGTGCACCAGACTAGCACAATCCCTACGTACCACTTAAGTCCCACTTAATCTGACAAAGTAGGGTTTAAGTGGTATTTAATTAGCAGAGAGGCCTGCTGTAGCCCTTAGGAGCCAAGAGTGAATTTCACCTTTACATGCCAGCTGAACTTGATTGATTTGACACTCATTTGTTGAAATGTTACATATTCATCAGGCTGGACAGAAAACGTATTAGTGCAGAGGGACTGTCCTTGAAGAAGAAAGAACAAATCCAAAATAAAACAGAAAAGAGTAAACTCTGGACTGTTTATGCCTGCAGAAGTCGATAAGGCTATGGCTTGCCTGAACACAGCTGGAAAGGGCTGCCTGCTGCCACCCAGGTCTATGGAAAACTGGCACATGCCTGCCCTCCCCATGGCATGCTGCGGCTCAAGTCATAGCCTGGGCACATTTTCAGAATGTTCTTATAATTTCCTGACCAAAAGAGTATTTCAGTCTGTACTGCTCCTCTGAATGTTGATAGGATCCAAAGCAATAAAATGAACTTGCAGTAAAATGAACTTGCTTTCAAATTCAGAGGTATATTTGCTATTTAGACACAAAACTGCTTCAAAATGATTCACACACATTTAACTAGTATTTTTGTACTACAGTTGCTAAAGGAATCAGAACCAGACTTATCAGCACTATAATATCCTGATTTCACTATAACATCCTGATCAGAATATAATAATATCTGATCTTGATTTCCCTCATTACATTTTTTAAAAAAAGTCATTTTCAACCACAACTTTCCATCCCTGCCTCTCAATGAAAAGTACTTCCTTTTTATGATCTTCTTATAGAGGTGATGGGAGGATGATTTCAGCAGAAGTCACTGATTTGTTTTTGACAGATAGAGCCAGAGTCAAAACACACTTCTTAAATTTTGTGATTAAGATGACACTCTTGTTAATGAAATATTCAAAATCAGCAGAGGATAAACATTTAGAATTGTGAAGATGATACCACTGGCTGATAAAAATTTTCCTCTCCTAGTCTGGAGGCATCTTTTCTTTTGCTTGATTTTCAATTGTGATTCAAGTGAGTGCAGGAGTATTACCAAGATCTGTTGCTAAGTATGAGGAAAACTTAAAATAAAATTTGCTTCTTTTGCCTGCCAACTACAATAATTCTATTAGACTTTCAAATGTGCTTCTGTGACTTCAAGGAATTATGCCCCAAAGCAACTGAATTTTCTATGCATTGAAACTTTTTTGTTACACAAAATGTAACATTCCATGATGTCAACATTATTTTTTTTCTTTTTTTTACTTTTCAAAACCAGAAGGTATTTTATTTAAAATCATACACTAGCACCTCATTAGAGTTGGAGTTTTCAAGTGCAGAGCAGTAAGATGCCAAACTAAAGATTTTGATAGTACAGCTATTTGAAACACAGATGTTGATTTCAATGGTAGCTAAGACTGCTACCTAAGTATTCTAAGTACCTAAGTCTAAGTATTCTTTCTGGACAGAATCACAGTCCTGACTGGGGGCCTCAGTTTATTGTCTGTGGGTATCTGTGGTTATCCATCTGTGGAAACTGTGTATCACACCTACACACTAGACTCTTTGCAGAGAAGGAAAAGCAACATTCACTTAAATAAAGCTGCATTTACTTTTTGCTTTGAGTAGAAAATATACCTTTTTGGCTTATTTCTCCAGCTGTCTTGCCTTCAGGACTTGCTCTTCTACATATTTTAAGAACAGACATAAACACTTCCATCATAAAATGAGGGCAGAAGACCCACTGCTGTTCACTTGCCAAGTTCAGCAGTTGCAGGACACACCTGAGATGAATACCTGCATCTCCACAGAATGTTACCCTCTTATTCTCAACTTTCCATGGATACATATCGAGGCTCACGGAGTGCCATGTCTGTCTGCAGCTGCAGAGTGGTGCCTAAGCCAAGAGGCAGAAGGCACTCGTACTGTAGCTGTACCTGCTGCGATGCGGGGCTAGATGGATTAATCTACCAGACCCAGACACACAAAAAAAGAAAAATTCAAATAGCAAAAGGAGCTTTACTTTTTATTGAAAATGTAAAAATCATGTGAATCATGTACAGTATTTTCTCATAAGGAAAATCTTAGCTGTTTCATAATGTTTCACAAAACTGTAAAACATTTAATTTTTATAAAGACTGTTTCATTAGTCAAAGATAAAACTAAAGTAGCATTACAAAGCTATTTTCTAAATTATCAACAGAGAACTGAGAATGTTTAACAGATTAATCCATACAAGTGGCAGGAGAAAGGACTCTTCCATTTGTAAATCTGCAAAAGGACACACAAAGGTATAGAGGGACATGGGTTTTTTGTTTCAAAACTTTAAAAAATTAAGTGACATGTTAAAACACTACAGATGTGGATTCATAGGATGGTACAAGTTCTAGGACTGCATTTCTCTACACTACCTCAAACAGTGCAACAGTGATTCAGTGTAAATCTCTACAGTGTTTCATTGATTTAATACTTGTGTTCAAGTATGTGTCCATGAGAATGATCAAAATCTCTACTTAGCTATTTTAATTTTCTTGTTTATAATATAAGTTACAGTAGAATATCCCCTTCAGTATGTTTCTAAATCAAATGAACTAATTTCACAATACATTCTGTAATAACCTGTTTAATAATGTTAGCTTGTTCACTTTGACATCTGTTGCAAAAAACACAAGCTCATTCTGACTCCAAATGCCAAAAATATAATAAAATTTAAAAGAACTTTATTTCCATATACAGCAAAACTATTCAGCTAAATTAAAATAAATTCAAGATAGCATGGCTTTTTTTTGCAACAGATGATCTTACTGAAAATAAACATTTAAAATACTAGTTACTATTTTTTAAAAATTCCGATAAATGTATCCAAAAGTGTTCATATAAAAATTAATTATGAAAATGTCAGAAGATAAAACATGTTGGCTGTTTAACCAAAACCATTAAGGATGACTGGCAGGCAAAAATAAATTAATTTGATTAAATTATATGCCATCTGATAATATTTGGTCTGAAAAAGCCTGTGTGGGGGTGTGTGTGTGTGTGTTTATAAATAATAAGATTGCAAAGAGCTGAGAGCCAGCCAGCCTGACAGAGGTCAGCTCTTTTGTTGCATTTTTTGCGCATAAAAGTCCCTGCACGTCTCACAGCATCGTTGATACCACCTCATGTCTTGACAGAGGTTCTTCTCTCTTATCACTCTGCAGTACACAGGCCACTGGTCTCCTAGGCATTTGAATGTCAAAGCAGCTGAAAAAAAAGTGTAACAGCAACAGCAAAATCAAATATACATTACTGTTGCCTTTACTAGTGAAGAATCACATACCAAAAGAGACAAGGACATAAGAAGCGTGTCTGGGGAAGAGAAAGGGTTATAGATGTAGATATTTAACAAAAGAAGGAATTCTCCTTGTCCTCCTATTGCCAATATATTCAACATCAAAAAATTTTAAGGCCAGCTTTATTTACACATCGGATTAAGTTGCATCGAACTTAATTAGTTTAATGTCATGCAACTACTTTCTCATGACTAAGTGGAGCTCATCTTTCTGCCTTGCTTCACTTATGAAAGCCTCCTTACACAGCTTATCACAGAAGGACTGTGTTACTGAAGTTGGAACTCTTCACATTTAGTTACATATATCAAGTACTTGCACACGTAGTACGTAGTACATACATGGAATTAAAATGGGAACTCAGTGAAAAACAGGGCTCAAGAACAAGATATTATCCAAAACACATCACAAACACTGAATAAAGAACTCAATCTCAGATTTGAGTTAATCTCCTCTGCTAAAAGAAGATAAATTTGTAAAAGCTCTGGGGGCACAATCCCCATCAGCTTTCACTAGCCCTACCCCCCAATTCTTTACTCATGATATGAATGGAACTGGAGTCCAAAATTATCAGTATATTGAAGAGAAGCATTGCATTATGTATTTCAGAGATGTTAAGGTTTCTACTGGATTGGATTCTGACTCCATGCTGGATGACACTGACTTGTAGATTACTAGTATCAGTTCTAAATAATCCATGCCATGAGGACAGTGTGGCCAGCAGGGGAGGGAGGTCATTCTTGCCCCTGTACTGGCACTGGTGAGGCCACACCTCGAGCGCTGTGTCCAGCTCTGGGCCCTCAGTTTGGGAAGGACCTTGAGACACTTGAGCATGTCCAGAGGAGGCAACGAGGCTGGTGAGGGGCTGGGAACACAAGGCCTGTGAGGAATGGCTGAGGGAGCTGGGGCTGTTCAGCCTGGAGAAAAGGAGACTCAGGGTGACCTTACCACTCTCTACAACTCCCTGAAAGGTGGCTGTGGTCAGGTGGGGGTTGGTCTCTTTCTCCAGACAGCAGCTGACAGAACAAGAGGACACAGTCTCAAGCTACACCAAGGGAAATATAGGTTGGGTATTAGGAAGAAATTTTGTACAGAAAGAGTGATAAATTACTGGAATGGCCTGCCTGGGGAGGTGGTAGAATGACCATCCCTGGATGTGTTCAAAAAAAGACTGAATATGGCACTTGGTGCCATGGTTTAGTTATGGTGTTTAGGGCATGGGTTGGACTTGATCATCTTGAAGGTCTCTTCCAACCTAGTTTTTCTGTGATTTCGTGTGACAACATAACCCTTTTTCTTTTTCACTTCACATTAAGTCAAATTTTAATTGACACTGTATTTTTTGTGTGACTCCGATTCACTTGACTCTGTGACACAAAGTTGCTTACATAACTTCATCAGAGGAAAATCATCAATGATGGGGAGATAGCATCTAAATTCTGAGAGACCAGCTGAACAAAGAAAGATAAAGTACAAAGGGGAGGAACATTCAAACAGTGAAATAGCAAGGAGAGGACCATAAGCAACAGAACATTGCAACAATGACTACTGTGCAGTAATGTTCGAAGGTTAAAAACCTCAAAGAGAAATACACTTCACTGTCTTAAAAGAAGTATTGCGCACAGTCTGAAATGCCAGTCTTGTTTTCCATGCAGGAGAAATCTACTGGACAGGAGGTTTTATCTTAATAAGGGCTGGAAAATCAGCTGGAGAGGGTGTGCTGTCTTAAAGCAAGCTTTTGAATATTCCCATCATGTTCAAGATGCAGACGAATGATTAGGGGAACTAATGGTAATCATCATCAATGATGCACTAGGAAACAAAAACTACCAGAATTAACAGTTCTGTAGTTATATAATAACATAATTTCCTTAAGAACAGAAGAGACCTAAGTTCTGCCAGGTACAGCAAATCTCTTCATTCAAAGTAATTTTCCTTCATACATCCTAATACATTGGGCATAGATGTAGATTTGAACTAAAGACAAGTGGAAAGAGCTGTTTGTATTTAAGGGGCAAATAAGGGCCTCCTTGATCTCACAAATATCAAGAGATCATAGTTTGCAACATTTTTTAACAGAAAATAAGGTATTTTCTTACTTTAGAAAGATTTGATAAAATTGGGTAAATATATAAATTATATATATATTTAATATATACATATATATATGTATAAAAGCAAATATGTTTAGAGTGTCTCTAATATAAATATATTTTCATAGGGGACATAATATCAGAGTCTCATAGTAAGGTCCTTCCATGGATAACAAAACCCTTCACCATTCTTAGTTACAGTCTCTGATGTACACACTCAAAACCTGAAGAAAGATCAGTCTCTGCGTAGAATTTAAATCTCCTGAATACCTCCTGACTTCTGTTTCTAAACTGGGATCATCGTTAACTGTATGGAGAGAAAGATCTGAAAAGAGATTTGTCATCTTTGACTGCTTACCTAACCTGGGTGATGTTATTGTATTAACATTAATTTTCTCATTGCAGGGATGGAGATGACAGGGTCTGTAGGCTGCAGGCTTTTCTGAAGAAAAGCATTCATTGCCATGCCTTCCCGTGATCTTGTGCATGCACTGGATGACTCGAGACTGCATTCCTTTGCCACAGGTGACAGAGCACTGGAACACACAGGAGACACATTCATTGGAAAGGTATTTTAGCCAGAAATCATGAAATGAAGTGCCAGTCCACGTGAAGTGAGTGGCTGCGTCTTCGGATGTCAGCATTCCAAGATTTCTGAATTGTATTCCATTAGCTAAATGAAAATTAATTTTAAAAGCACATATTAATTAACGGTATTAATTGAAGGACTCACTTCAGCATTCTATTGCTGTCCAAGTTTATTTTATAGAGCCTGTGATGAAACTCAAATACAGCAATGTGCCTGGAGGAAGCAAATATTACTCTCTTGTATCTACATACAAATTTACTCTTATTAGAGGTTAAAGTGATGGTAAAACCATTCACAGAGAGAAGAATTTTTAATAAAGCTAGTTAATTAACCACAACATAAGTGTTCTTTCTGCTGAGCATAGTTTCTGCCTCCTGTCTTTGTATCACATCTTCATGTTTTCACGTGTCTCACAAATAGAACACGCAGAGTGAGACATAATGCCTGGCCTTTAATTAATTTTGACATCTTGTTGCCACAGAGAATGAGGTAAGAAAATAAAACAACTGAGCTCTTTAACAATGGTAAAATTTTAATTCTATCACAGTAACATAACATATTAGAGTAAAAATTTGGACAGGGCTGCACAGATGCTTACAAAACCTATTCCAAACAAACAAAAAAAAAACTAAACCAAAATATGCTTTTGCCTTTTCTGACTTTTTGTGAACAAAATTTCATAGGACATGAATTACTTTTCTGTCCATTTGACTCACATGCTATTGCTTTAACTACAAATCTATTAAAAATTACATATTGGAATTTTATCCTAGCCTTTAATGGTTTCTCAATGGTTTCTCTAATTGTAACTGAAGTACCCAGAAATTTCAAGCTTTACAGAAATTTTCTGTATAGAACATCTTCAAATACTAATCAGTTTCTTGTAATGAATAATGTAAGAGCTCAGGCTACAATCCTGAAAATGTTTTTCTAAATAATTTTAATTTCATAAATATTCAAAATATATTTCCTTTAGAGGCTTCAAAAAGCAGCTGAAAAAAAAAACTGAAAGAAGAAGGTGCTATAATGAAAAATATTTCCCAGCCATCCTGTCTCAAGATGGAGAAGTGTAGTTTTTTTCAAAGGATGAATAAACTTTGACTATATGAAACACTACACAAGTTTTTACCTGTTGATTTGGATCTCTATGTGCGTTTAAGTGACAATTTAAACACTTATCCAGAAGGAGGATTTACATGTGCTTAATGGAAAATAGATATGTACATCAAGAGAAGGGAGAAGCCCGTCTTTTGGACTCATAAGACTCCAACAGAGGTACGAAAGACTAGGATATACACTAGGATGTTTTCACAAGGGACTGAACTTGTAACCACATGAAATCAAACAGTGGCATTTTATAGAGGCAGCAAATGGACTTGATTTTGCTCCTGTTCTCAGTGAGCCAATACAGAACTGTATCTTGCTGAGTTAAACAGTTACAGCCTCCATGAATCAAGGCATGTAAAGACATTAAATTATGAATACACAGTTGTCTATTCAGTATCAACCACAGTTTAACACATGAACAAATACATGGTTTACAGAAGGGAAATCAGTTAGTACTGATTTATTTTCAAAGTATGCTAGCAAACCTAGTATACTGCTGTAAAATTGCATGAGAAAAGTCTCCCAACAGAACTTGAATTCTTCAAGAACAGAACTCCCCTTCTTGAATTCTTTGCCTTTTCTCTGTGCAGCTAAAAATAATCTGAGTTCCTATAACAGCCAACATTATGCACATGGTCAACATGTAAAACCACATATACACACTGGCACAAATTTTATCCCCAACAGCAGATGGAACATAGATTTTAATTTTGCCCAAATTCTGACCACTCCTTAAATTCCTCTCATCATAGTTCCAAAGATATTTATTTTTGGAATATTTTAATCAAATTAAAATTGAGACAATGGAAAAGCAAAATTTAAAAAGGTGTAAAGAAAGACAAAACTAAGACTACAACACAAAGAGAAAACAAATGTGAGAGTAAAAGAAAAATGTAGGTGATATAATGAAGCCAATATGTTGAAGGTCTCTAATAAGGAAAGATAATCTTTAAATGTTATCATGGTGATCTTAATTTAGAGTAATATTACACACAGCATTACATTTTTTTCCTTCAAATATTAGTATGTTTATCAACCAAAGTTAGAGTATGTGTGAATGTGTGTCAGCTGCAGAGGAGGAGGATATGGGCTGGTTGACGTGGTACATAAGATCACCAAAAATAATTTCTCTGCCCTTAGGTCATCCTAGAGTGAGTAGATGCAATCCAGCCACCTGGAATACTGGAGGGGAGAATGGGATTTGAAAAACACTACTCTTTTGCTAACAAAATGGGTTCCAATGGTTTATCTGTTAATTGGCAATGCCAAACAATTCATGTGGGCAGGTGACTTTGTAAAGAGTGCTCTGGCAGCAGCAGATCTTCTCTACATCAAATGAGCTCTGGCTTGAAAGTTTGTTGTGACTGCAACTGACACAACAAGCAACAAACAGACAAATCTCTCAGCTAATCAGTGTTTAAGTCTGAATTTCTATGCATAATCTGGCAAGATTTTGGCATTAAAATCTCAACTGGTGAATTAATATCCTTTAAATAACTGAGCCTGCACTGGCCTTGGTGAGATGTAGTTTTCCATCCCGAGATGCAGAGATCTTGCAAACAGTTAGTCTTGATTGACCTACTTATTAAAATCACAATTTTAGAAACTGACATCAAAGGATGATTAAATGAAATGTTTGAGTTCATATAAGAAACGTGGCAAAGCAAGAAATAGAGAAATTTGTGATCTATGCTCTTTTATTTTCACAGAAATGTACTAAATTTTAACAGTGCATTTATTTTTATTTTTTTAAAAATGGGAACTTATTAAGTCTTGTAAGATGCTAGTGGAATATTGAGAAAAAGCAGGGCTACCCCAGCAATTTGCAATCCAAAACTTTTAAATCCAACCTAGCCAACATGCAAGTAAAGCAAGATTTTTCCAAACACCCCGGGTTTTAAAATCAGTGAGGGATCTGATAAGCATGCTGTGCTCTTCTATGTTCACATGGCAGTAGCAGGAGCAGCGGTGGTGTCTGACTTGGAAATTACGAATTCTATTGACTGGAAGCCAGAAAAAAAGTCTATTTACCATAAAAGCTCATATTAGCTATTAGCTATATTAGCTTATATTTAAAATAGTATGAAATAGGGAAAGCATCAGGCATTTTGCAGTGCACTTGCTAGCCACACAGACAAACCGTGAAGTTTCTGTGTTCATGATGTCCATGTCTTAACTGTGAGTTTGTCTTACAAACACATCAGCCAACTGCTGCTTTAACTGAGAGCAGACACTGAATATTAGAGAATAAAAGTAACTTGTATTTTTCTTCTTTATCCTTAAAAGATACAGACTTGTTCTGACTTCACTAGGAGACAACTCAACTTCTGCAGATCAGTTAGATGCCCCTTCAGAGCAACATCTCTGACCCTCATTTTGACACTCATTTTACTGTATATACATGTGTACATTCAAGCTGAAGCAGACTCTTCCAAAACTGCCTCCCAAACTTGCTTCACCTTTGGATTTCTCCCACTGCAAATATTCAATCTGAGGTAAATACCTTTCACTGCATATGCAGCTGTCACATTTTAGGTAGTGCTTATGGTACGTAGTTGAAGCTGTATAGGTTCTGTATATTTCTGGACTTTAAAGGTTTAAAACTCCAACAAAGTTTTTAATTTCAAAGAAATAAAAAATATTTTCACTTTTACACATTAATCAGTGAATGTAATAAAAAATAAATTTAACTGTCAAAACTGTTTGTATTTTTTGTATGTTTGTGTGTGTATATATATATTTATATATATGATTTGCAGAAAATGCCCACTCCCAACCAATATATAGCATTTTCATTAATTCAGCAGGTTCAGGTTAATTTAAACCCACAGCTTCTATTATTAGTGAATGAAGAATACATTTCTATAGTTCTTCCCACCCACTCTATCTCCCCACATGTCAGTCTAGCACATGCAATACTTTATTTTTGTGGAGGTTAATTACATTTTACTCCTCACTATTCACATGACCTACAATTTGAGGCCATGCAGCTGATTAGCAAAAAATTCCTGTAGGAGAACCGTATTTGTAGGTTTAGACTAAATGTTCTAGTACACAGCCAGAGGAGTTTTTTTTATGTGGCTGTTAATCTGTGCATCTTGGACACAGTCCTAAAGGTACTGTAAAATCATTCAAGCAGCAAGACATGTAAAACATTCTTGTTAAAGATTACAAAAAATCCTGAGTAAAGATAGGTAACAGCTATTTTTCTAAAATTCTTTTTTTCTTTAAAAAAAATCTTACCAGCCTGTTTGAATTTGGTCCAACTTTTGAACTTCTTTTAGATATATTTTCAAGGACAGAAATCTAGGTGTTAAATATAACAATTCTTACACTTGGCATGCACACCCGCTACCCAAGATTCCTTCTTTCTGTTCCCTGCCAAAGATATATATTCTGGAGAGAATACATATTCCCAAGGCCAACAGCTGAGGAAGTTGCTGTAATGTGTTAGCTGCTTCCAGCTGGCCTTCATGAGAAGTAGGAATTCCTAAATTAAGGGAAAAATTGTCACTGGCAGACAGTAACGGTCAAACTGTGTCTTTCTGCCAAGACAACAGGCAATCACTGAAGAGGCTGATACAATCCACAATGAAAAAGCCAATCTGTGACAGTATTAACAGAATTGACTTGGACAATTTATTTTTGAGAATAGGTGGACTGCTCAATAAAAGGTTTTACAAGTCTAAGTAGCATTCAAAGCAGGCTGACGTGCCTCTAAGGAAACTCAGTGATGAGTTTTACTGGAAATTATTAGCAGAGCATTCCTAATCATTTATGTATAGGTTCATCAGTTCCAGCTTTAAGCAGTTTCAACCTTTTCATGAAGTGAGTGTGAAACAAGAATAGCAAGCAATCAGACTTTAGCAGCAGGATTCATATTTGCTAACACGCTTGCAAAATCTTCTGCTTTGTCTTTTACGAAGCCTGCATTTAAAGGCAGGTAGTAGATAATGTGGTGCATTTTTTTTTTCAGCAAAGGCTTCATACTAAATTTGGCAATATTCCTAAAGATTACCTAAATCAAGCAAATAATCTGAAGTTTATTTAAACCTTTTAAACCTTTTTTTTTTTTTTTGTTACAAAGGCATTTCTGAATAGTGTAGCAAAAAGAGGGATTGACGGATACAAGCGTAAGATGGAGTCTGAGTTCTCACATGCATCATTTCCAGGAAAGTCGTTCTGCCTCTCATTTCTGACACACCCAACACCTCAGTATGCCAAATTTAAAATTCAGAACTTGTGCTAAGTTTAGCTAAAATGTATCTGCTGTTGGTCTCTTCTAAGTTTAGCAAGTTTGAGTCGTGCCTATTTATTTTATAGCCTTCTTTTTCTCCTTCTTCTGCCCGCTGCCCCTCCATTTTTTTCTTTATAGCTCTTCTTTCTAGGGTAAGAAGATATAAGATTCAAAAACAGATAAGATTTTAAATTAAGAGAGACAGAACTCCAGTGCCCTTGATAAACCTAGAGATAGGGTTCCCATGGAGGAAATCCTCATCACCTCATCTCAAGAATTTGAACCTTTCTTTTCTCTCTTTTTTTTTTTTTTCTTTTTTTTTTTTTCCCTGAATCCTTTTTAAGGCCCCATGCAGAACAATCTGGTTGCTTGGCAGAGGAGGCAAAACTGCCTTTGGTATCAAGACAAGAAGCAACAGAAAGTTCAGGAGCTGATTACAAAAAGAAATTTATTTTATCTAGGTCAGTATATATGTATCTTTTCTTCATTGCCTATCAATAGTGGGGTTGGATAGGCTCAAATCTGAATGGGCTCTCCGGACTCAGCTTGGAAGTGGAAAATTCTCTGTCTCCATGTGAAACCCAGGTTCCATTGCCCAATTTCTTTCTTGGGTGAATTAATGAAACACAATCACCCATTTAACAGTTTAAAAACTGGGATTATTCCAATGACACAAATTTGTTCTATTAGAGACAACCTGGAGTCAAAATCCATAAAAAACCTGAGACTCAATTACCGCCTATCATTTCTCCCTGGTGTCAGAGAAGGTATCAGCATTTTTCTCTCATCATTAATATATCAATCTCTCATCATTATTATATCAAAGCATGGACAAATCCTGTAATACTGTAACAGATCTAGAAAGCCAAGTTCCTCTATGTGCTCCAGATGTACGTACTCACCATTTTAAATTTTGTAGTTATACTTTCTATAAACCTATATATAATAAAAACATATACAAGTTTAAAGGCAATTTACGTATACCTGAAATAGTTATTTATTCTTATTTAGGACTTTAGACACACTGCTAAATAGTATTTCACATCATAATACTGGTACATTTTACAAATTTCAGCCTTGTTTGTGCACCTCAGCCTGGGCACTTGCTGCAGGGATCCTCTGTTAGCAAGGAAGCAGAAATAAATTTTAGCTGTGGATTTGTGGTTGTCCCAGATGCCTGCCTGTGCTGACTCACACATGGATATATTACTGCCACTAGTGCTTAGCAATGAGCAAGACATTATTACATTTCAAACTTTGATATCTGAGATATCATTGCCTGGTATTTTGGCAGAAGATGACCGTCCATTCATTAGACTATCACACATCCAAACAAGAATCTGGAAACAGTTAGATTTCATTACATAATTATCTTTATCTTTCTGATTAAATTAGTTGAGTATGCTATTCTGGAATGATGAAAACAAATTCTTTAAATTAACTTAAAATATTAACCTTTGACTATATAATTATATTACCATACATGACAATGCTAGCCTGATGCTCAGTTGAAAACCTTGCACCGAAAAGCATTAGAACAGCACAAAGAAGTAATTAAAGGATTACAGTATTTCTAATGAAAAGACATGTCACAAAACCCACTAAGGACACAAAGGAAATTTCAAATCAGGGAAATGAAACCTACAAGAAAATCCTTTCTTTTAAAAATTTCTATTTTATCTATTTACTTTTCAGAAATCAAAGAAACATATGTCAAAAAGCTCTTCTGTTCGACATAGAATTAAGCACTGTCCTTTAAATATCATCACACTACGCACCACTTTAAAGTTTTTCCAGTAGGTTGAATAAACGAAAGAGTTCTTTTCTGATAATGACTTTACTTCCAATCACTCTATCTACCATATTTTAAATAATGAAGATCTGAAATAGCAGATCTATGGCTGTGAAAGGTATTAAAAAACCAAAACACAAAAAAACCCTATGAGATTACAAGGAAACTGAACTCCTAGGACTCTTATTTAACTGAAATACAAGAACAAAATCATAGAATCAGTTAAACTGGAAAAGGTCTTTAAGATCATTGAGGCAAACCATTAACTCAGCACTGCCAAGTTCACTACTAAACCATGTCCCTAAGTAATGCAACTACATGGCAACTCCACAATTTGCCTGGGCAGTCTGTTCTAATGCTTGATAACCCTTTTGCTGAGGAACTTTTCCCTAATATCCAATGAGCCTCTGCTGGCTCATCTTGAGGCCATTTCTTCTCATTCCCTCACTTGTTACCTGGGAGAGGCGACCAAATTCACCTCACTACAAACGCAGAGGGAGTTGCAGAGGGAGAAAAGGTCTACCCTGTGCCCCCTTTCCTCCAAGCTAAACAGCCCCAGCTCCCTCAGCCACCCTTCACAGGACTTGTACTCCAGACCCTTCACCTCTGTTGCCCTTCTCTAGACATACTCCAACACTTCAATATCTTTCTTACAGTGAAGGGCTCAAACCTCAACAGCCTCACCACTGCCAAGTACAGAGGGACAATCACTGCCCTGGCCCTGCTGGCCACACTATTGCTGCCACAGGCCAGGATGCCATCGGCCTTCTTGGCCACCTGGGCACGGCTCGCTCATGTTTAGTCACTGCTGACCAGCACCCCCAGGTCCTCAGGTCCTTTTCAGCCAGACTGCTTTCCAGCCTCTCTGCCCGTGCCTGGAGCAGTGCCTGGGGTTCTTGTGATCCAAGTAAATGATCCACCACTTGGCCTTGTGGAAGCTCTTACCACTGGCCTCAGCCCACAAATTCAGCATGTCCTGATCCCCCAGCTTTTCTACCTTCAGCAAGTCAACATTCCTATGCAAACTGGTGCTGTGTGTGAACTTACTGAGGGTACACTTGATCCCCCTGCCCAAATCACCAATAAAGATGTCACACAGGACTGGCCCAACATTAAGCCCCAGGGAGCACCTCTTAGTGGCCAATTGCCAACTGGGTGTAACTGCATTCACCACTCCTCTCTGGGTCCAGCCATACAGATAGTTGTTAACTCAGCAAGGAGAGCACCTGTCTGAGCGATGGACTGCCAGCTTTTCCAGGAGAATGCTGTGGGAGACAATGTCAAAGGCTTAGGCACAGGTAAACAACATCCACAGCTTCTTCATCATCCACTAGGTGGATGACCCTGTCTTAGAAGGAGATCAGGTTAGTCAAGGACTGCCTTTCATAAACTATATGCTGACTGGGCCTGATCAGGCAGGTTCAGCACATGCCATATGATGTCGCTCAGGATGACCAGCTCCTGACCTTCCCTAGCCCTGAGGTCAAGCTGACAGGCCTGTAGTTCCCTGGATCCTTCTTCCAGCTTCCTCACTATACTCATGTGGATCCCATCCACCTTCACAGAGCTGTCTGTTTCTAAGTGATAGACAAGGACCATTTTTCCTTTCCATTATGAGGGTTTGATTTTATTTCCCATTCCTGTCTTTCAGCTCAGGGGGCTGGGCACCTGCAGAACAACTGCTCTTCATACTAAAGATTGAGGTAAAGAACATACAAAGTACCTCAGCTTTTTATTCATCCTTTGTCACTATGTTTTCTTTTGCATCCAATAAGGGATGGAGATTCTCCTTAGCCCTCCTTTTCTGTTGGACATGATGCATTTTTTGTTGTCTTTTATGGCAGTAGGATGATTAAATTCTAGCTGGGCCTTGGCCCTTCTAATTTTCTTTCTGCATAACCTCACAACATCCTTGTAGAGCTCCCAAATTATCTGCCCCTTCTTCAAAAGGCCATAAACCCTTTTTTTCCACCCAAGTTACAACCAAAGCGCTCTGTTCAAGCAAGGGAGTCAGCTCATCTTTCAGCACGAGGGGACAGGCAACTCTTGCACCTATAAGATTTCTTTCTTGAAGAATGACTAGCCTTCCTGGACTTGTTTGTCATTCAGGACTGCGTCTCAAAGGATTCAGTCAATCAGTCTTCTAAACAGGCCAAAGTCTGTCCTCTGGAAGTACAATGTGGCAGTTCTGTTGCCCCCTCTCCTTACTGCTTTGAAAACTGAAAACACTCTTGTTTCATGGTTGCTGTGCTCAAGACAGCCCTTGAAACAATTATTTCAAAAGAATTTTTCAAGATTCAGTTATCTCTTACATTTTTAAAGTATTTTCATCTTTTGCCTTATTATAAACTATCAGAAAACAGCAAAAAAGTGACAACCCCATAGAGTCAAACAAAATAATGGAAACCAAACAATAAATATTTTGAAATAAAACAAGAATTTCATAGAATAACAAGTTTATCACAAGAATAAATACAAGACACAGTATGTTATTTAGCTGCATGAAATACAGGATAACAGCAACATGAAATAATAAAAAAATCCAACAAAGATAAGCTAGATCCCACAAGAAAAAATGGATTACATAAATTTTAACAGAACCCAAGTGAATCAGCTGTAAGAGTTATGCCTTTGCAGATGACAGAGTCAGAGATACTGAGGAAAAAATTAGAAAGAGAGAGGTGGCCTTAGATATGGAGATACACCAGGCAAAAGAATGCCTAATTCACCAAGTCTGAGCACCAGACCATTTATTTATCTGCTGAAAATACACATCAGCCTTCCAGAAGATCCACTGTTCAAAGATTCCAGTGTCCTTAAAAAAAACCTGGCTGGCATTTCTAGGAGAAGTCATAGAATATAAAGGACTTCTCTTCAGCTTTTCCCAAGAACGGCTTCCTTCAATCTTGCTATATGCATATGTACGCATATGTAAATCCCCTGCAGCAGTAATGTATGGCCTAGCACTGTAAAACTCAAAAGCAAAAAAGTCTGGAAATTTGTACCTGTTTGGGTATAGACTGCACTACAATGACTTGGAAGACATTAGCAGTAAATAAGGTGATGAAAAGCTGCGAATGCTATTCTCCCTAACTTCCGCATTTGAGGAATATTATATGTGGTGCATGACACAGATTTTCTCCTTCACCTGGCCTTCGAAGGGATCACTACACCCAGTCAATCATACTTATCAATTTCAAAGAGTGCCAACTTCTGGTACAAGAGAGACCAGCTCCACTGTTTTGCTGATAGCAAAGGTTTCAGTCTGTTGGTAGAACCATAGAATATTTGGCAGGAATCAGCATGCAGAAAATTTATAGAGCTGCCTAAAGATTTGAAGTCAATGGCCGCATACTAATAGCAACAATATTTCATTCTGAAATACTGCTGGGCATAAGTAAACAAGAACAAAACTTATTTATAATGTTATCAATCATCCATTTTAGGAGAATTTTATCATTTTACTTCTGCTATCAGGGAGTAAAACCCTAGCTTTTTCAGGGATATTTCAGATCTCATTTATTTTTGGATTTCCTACACTTCCTCTAACTGTTCATGTTTAAGAAGGTGATTCAGAAGTCAATCTTTTCACTACAGATTTGTGTCTCTACAGAAGACATCTCAACCTGCTTCCCTGGAAACCACTTTTTAAAATCTTCAGAGTCTAAAACAATTTGTTCAGTTGCTGAATGCATCAGTGTTACCCCTTTCTTTCTCTGTCCGGCAGTGAAAGAGACACAAGAGTGTCTCCCCAACAGTGGCTGTGCAAGTGAATCTCCTTCTTTCCCACACTGCTCCTTCAGGTGAGCACATTGTACATTGTGTGGCAATTCTGTGGTTGTACAGACACATTTAAACACGGGTCTGCATTTGCCTACACTACACGCTGCCATCTTCCAGGCATCCTCTTCTAGCTATGAGGGTTGGTTTTCTGCACATGCACCCTTCTTTCTGCACAATACCATCTTCTGTAACCCATGCTGAGGTCACAAACTAGCTTACCCTTGATGGAAACATAAAAGGAAATGTATAGTGGTGGTAACTTCTGCTTAAGACCCTCTCCTAGGACACATAAGGAAAAAAAAGGTATGTATTATGAGGTGGATTTAAATTTCTTTCTTTCTTTCTTTTTCTTTTCATTATTTATTTGATTATATAGTTCTCCCACTACCATGTCACTTGTCAAGTAAGGCAGAAAGCATCTTTCAGCAGGAGCTGTCCTCTTATTTTGTTCTTGTTCATTTGTGCTTTGTTTTCCTCTGAGCCTAGGAAGGTTCAGTCCTGATGGGAACTATTAAGATGTACCAAAACTTAATTGTTTTCTAATATAACCACACTTACAGATACTGCAACTTGAGAGATAACACTTGTAATTACATTTTGATTCCCCCAAACTTCTTACACTAAAGATGCTTGAAGCAGAAAACCAACAAAGATATCTTAGTAGATCTAAGTGTGAAACAGATACTAGAATTTCCCACTTACGAGTGATTTTCTCTGTGTGCAAAACAGGTGATATCTACTTTTAAAATCCTTTCCAGTCTTAGTGGTTTCTTCTGTTATGAAAGGTGGTCTCATTCTGTTTTTCAGGAAACTGACATGACATTATATTTATTCCAGCCAAAATTCTGCAGTATATTGATCTAAAAAACCCTTTATATGAAACAAAATATGTTAATATTGTTAATATTATAGGACTGGTTAGAAACGCATAAAATCTCCCAATGCCATTTCCTTACATTGACATCTTCCACATTATTTGATAATGCTTCATTTCTGAAACAAAGACATGCATCATTTGCTGCAAATTAACTATATTTAAGTCAATATGAAAGTTATTTACTTGATTACATAATTAATTTAACTTCTATTATTTCACATTGCATAATTGCTTTGTCCATATATCTACTGATAGTGCAATATTACACTACTGCTACTGATAGAGTAATTTTGACTCGTGGCCAGCACTATTCCATTCCAAGTATCTAAAAGAGATTAATAATTTTGGATGGGGATCTGAGGAAAAAAACCAAGATGAATTCCCTTGTCAGTAAAATCATAACATTAATATCATCCTTTTTTTTAATTGGAGGAGATCAGTTGAGTTTGTTTGCTGTGGAAATTTAGAGTCTGTTTAAATTCTGTGTTAAGCACACAAAATAAAGGCTGCACATCCTGTGCTCTTGAATAGTTAGTAAAAAAAGTTTGTGGGCATTTACCTCTCTCCATTTACATGTGTTGTTTGACTGGGGAAGAAGGCAAACAATCCTTATCACTGACATCAGCATTCTGTACCCCTCAGGAGATCTCTCTGTGAATCGGCCTCCCTAACAGCTGGAGACTTGACTTCTTCTGACTACACACACACACATACACACACACTTTCTAGGGAGCACTGAAATACTCTCTGAACTAAATAATTTGGAATAGGATGTGAATTCTGGGATTCATTGTTGTAAAAACTAAGAAGTTGGCTCAAATTCCCTTCCAGACTCAATAGAAAAATAGTAGGAGATTAACCTTTGCTTCATGTTTTTGCTTCTTCAGGCTATAGACAAAGGGAACTGCATGCCAACCGTTGGGACCACTATCTCAGATGTCATATTTGACTCCTCAGCATCTCTGGTCTAACACATAGATACTATTTAGAAATTTTGCTGCTGTTCCATCTTTAGTTTCTACAGAATGCATCCTTTTGCCAATCTTTTTTACAACTTATGCCACATTATCTTCTCTGATCTCCTATAGACATATACTGTATATCTCTTCATCTTACAAACTGCTGTTTCTAAATTCTAGTTTGTTGTCCAGACCTTTGTTCCTATGTTTCCTTGCTGAATGATATACTATTATATCAAAGTTTTAAATTACCATTTTCAATATCCCCTTTCCAAATTATTCTTTGTTCCAAAATTCATTCTGGTTCTCATGCTTCATTTATTCTGACAATGGTCTGAAAAGTGTGATAGTAGCAGACAAAAATATTCACATTTTCCTACACAAAGTACTGTAGACATGCCCTTTGAGCACCCTATGTTGCTGAAATTTAAGTGGTTTTTGGAGAATTACTTCTACAATGATGTGTTCTTTTGTATGGTTTGCAGATGTGTAAACATGCTGTTCACATGAATTTAATTTCACCTCTCCTCAGCCTAATTGTTTATACTTAGCTGATGAATGCCTCTGAGCATGATCCTGTCCTTGTATGGCTTTGAAATGGGTAGCCAGTGGGCAGCTTAGCAAGGGACACTGTTGCTAACAACACCTTGCCCTAGCTGGTGCTAGAAATAGCTATGAACTCTAAGCATTCCTCATTTGAAGGTAACTCGCACATTGTTAGGTAGGATATGCCATGGATGGCATATGCTGGGAAAATACAGTGTCATTGGCAATGCTGCTAGGTGCTGGCTCCAGAAGTTCAGTTTGAGCTTTTATTCTTTCCTTTCTCATCATACCTATATTCCTCACAAAGGTGGCACAGAGCCTAAGTGATGTTATGAACAGCAAGTTTTAGCATATTGACCCACTCTACTAAATTAAACACCATTACAGAGTTAAAGATTGCACACAGGCTGGGTTGTACAGACTTCCTTTAGACTGAGTTTTAGAAGGACTACTATCTCCATAATTGATGTATTGGAACTTGGAATTTTGGTCAAATTTTATTTGATCTTGGTATTGTTAAAACATAGAGGTGAAAAACTATTTGATCTTTACGTGACTATACCAATAAAACAAACTAACTGTGTTACAGCGTTCCATAATTATTAATCATGTTATCTTCTCAGTAATAGTGCAATTTAAGCTTAATTAAAAATTCTGTCTTAGGAGTTCAAAGGAAGCAGCAAAGCAAGTAAAGATATTAGGCCTCTTGTTTCAATGTGTGAGAAGCATCATCTAAATTTTTCAAGCCAAGTCTTGGCATTAGCTAGAGGGAACTTGGCTCTGCTCAAAGGAACAGACTTCTGTCAATGTCAAGAACAATCCTAGAGTAAAAACTGAACACAGAAGGCTGCATTGAACCACTGGATAAGAAACAAACAGAGCAAAGATTAACATTTACCCAAGCTTTTCATTTGTTCTCACCATTGCAGACATATCAACATGTAGGCCATGACTTCATGTTGCTATGTAGTCCTTCAATGGAACAGAAGATTTACAGAGAAAAGAAATTCACATCCAAATATATTTAAAATTGAACTTGTGTCCCTGTAGAGAAATCAAGATATCTATTTTTTAGTATAAATCTTGGAAAATCTCTGCTGCACAAGTCATAGTCAGACTGTATGTTAACTGTTCAAAAGATTTTGCCAATTCCATAATTCCTTATGTCCTAATTTTAAAGTTCAAAGTGCAGTTTGGGTGAGAGTATTACAGCTTTGACTCAAAAAGGAGAGCAGGAAATACAAAATTGCCAGTAAATTTTAAACAAGAAGATATAAGTTTTTGTACACTCATCTGTGACAAGGTTGTTTGTGAAAGGTGCAGAGAGGATAAAGTTCTTCACTCCAGAGGGCACTGGAAACACAGTGTATCTGTCTCAGCATACCCACATAGCCTCAGCAGCCCCAATTTGAATGGTTGCTTCAATTAAGAAAGCAGATGGTCATTTCTCCATGGTTTACTTCCTACTCGTGCTAGTGCTAAATGAGGCAGGTTTTCACTGTGGTTATGTAGTAGAGAAATGGAAATACTAAATATTATTGCCAAACATATCTTCTTGTAAAAGTAATATTGCTACTGAAAGTTAGTTGCTTCTGTTGTTTAAAAAAAATAATGGCTATACTATGTGCTTTTGAAGTAGCTAGTTACTCACAGAGTACTTGAAGCTAATTCTTGGAAGGCTGGCTAGCCATACACTGCTGGCTTTAGTCCTTGTTTCCAGCTCCTACATCACATGAAAGACAACTAAAAATACATTAAATACTTCTCCATACAAGCAAGTTTAAAAAATGCTGCAATAATGTTAGGTGCTGAAAGTAAAAGTGTGTGCAAAGTTATGAAGAGAAACAAAGGAAATAAAAAAAGATTACAATTTTTCTGCTGAAGTGTGGTCTGTGATACAGCAAGAGAAAACCTTGACAAGGTTCAATTTCAGAATTTCAGCATGTTTTGGGTTTTACAAAACTGTATCAGATACTGAAGGCTAATCACAGATCTAACTAATATTGTTTGTTACTGATTGACCAATGCGTATCCACCTCTCAGAACACATATGCCAAGGAAATAATGTAATGACAGTTATGCTGAGTGTCCATAATAATAAAAAAATAATAAAAGAAAAACAGTAATAGATGCTTCCCACATGCTAAATGGTTTATGTGGAAATTTAATAAGCTAAAGGTGCTAGTATATAAGACTGGAGAGTGTACTTTACTGGAATCACAAATAAAATGTGCAAACACAAATTAACAAAATATGTGAATGGTAAGGTTGGAGCTGGCTGCAGTTTCTGAAGCTGTTTGCCTGCCTGACACAATAAGATAATACAAATTTGCATTATACTCTAGATTTATGTCACATTTACTTTATATTCCTGATTTTTATTTATACTGTAGGCTCACTGCGACTACCAGTTTAGGTTTTTTTTGTTTATAGCCTTATTGTTCCCTCAGCTGGGACATCTGTACACTTTTGATAAGAGTAATTCTTATTAAGAACTCAACTTGCAAAATGTGTGATGCTGGGAGGTAATAGTATCAAGGATTACTCACCTTAGACCAGTCTCCCATTCTCCAGACATAGCATTTGGAATAGTCCTCACAGTCCTCTGCTTCTTTAGGTCTTGTGGACAAAACACATTTCTTGCGTGGATTGGTGCACCTCACAGTCCGATGCCGTACTCCCTTACCACACTTCACAGAGCACTGTTGGAAAAAATGGTTTTCCAGATTTCTACAAAGTTCACTTACCCCATTTCATCCCCTTCTATATGACTTCTGCCAGGTCAGCATAAATATTTCACAGCTTCAGTGATCTCCTAACTTCCAACCTTCAATAGCATCAATACTAGATTTATTAAAAAAGAAAAACTGCACAAAAATTCTTTAGGGGACAAAATGATAATTGATTCATTTCTACCTAAAATTAGAGAAAAAATTACTTGCTTAAGGACAAAATAGTATTTGGAATAAGAAATGATCCAAGAAGTCATGATTAAATGAATGCAAAATTTTACACTAAAAATACAAGGCAATCTTTCTTCTTCCAATAAAATGAAATACAATGAAAGAAAATCAAAATAACATTCATATGAATAAGATATGAAGCAATTTACATCTTGCTAACAGCGATATCTACTAACAGAGATATCTACTAACAGAGGAAAGCTCTGTTAGTGTCCAACAGCCTTTTTTGGGAGGAGGAAAAAAATGCAGAATGGAAAAGTAAATATTCCAAAACGATGAAAGAATCCAGACTGAACATGAAAATTCAAAGTCACTATATAGTCAGCATGTGAAAGCTCTTTTCAAGTTGCTTAGAAGGTCCTAATCTATGGGGTTTTTTCACCATTCCCCCTTACATAGCCAAAAATGATGCCATTTCCTTCTCAAAACATTATCACTGCTTTTGATCATCCCACTGCTTGCAGTTCAAAACTCTCCTGTGCCAAGGTGATTATAACCACAGGAAGCAGTAATGGCTAGCTTCCTACATAATGGTGATAGTAGGAATGGCCACGGGAAATACCTCGCTCTTCAAAAAGTATTTATTGCTTCCAACAAAAACATGCTCTCTCATTTCTCATCTCTCAAGTAACACAAACTGACTGAACAATCTGTGATTCTGATTTCTTTTACTCATCTCTGTAAATGGATGCCTTTCTTCTCACAACCAGCTCTTGCGTCATAACACTGTGTACCTCACCAGAAACTGGTGTTACTTATATCTCCTGTCTCTACCTTAGCATGTGCTTTCCATCTTTGAAAACATTCCCTATTTGTTAGCTCTTTCTTGCTTGGGGATCAAGGAGTTCTGCTGAGTAGAGCAATTGAAAGAAGGGACTGCACCCACATTCAGAAGCTGCTATTCCTATTTTGATCACAGAGGTATTCATCGCACAGCTTCTAGTCTGGGAGGCAATCAGAATTGCCTTTACTCTTTCAATGAAAGGAGAAGTTCCAAATAACCCTTTCATCTTGTCCAGATGGCAGTGAGAACAATACTCTTCTTCCTCCAGTTAATTTTAGAAGAAATCAAAGATGAAGAAAGCCAAATAGACAAGCACATTTAAAGACCTTGAATTAATAAAGCTTTTTGAACAATGATTATATTTTACAGCAATACTTCAGGATGCAGCATATGTGAAATTGTGTTATTTACAAGCTCATTTGTCTATTGCTGTTGGTTTGGAAAAAGAGCAGAAAAGAAAGGAAGGCAAGAAGATGTCCTTTTTTTGCCAAAGGCTCTCCTCAAAGCCTCTCTGAAGCAGAATAGCATCACTCATCTGCTGATCAACATCCCTTGGTACAAAAGTACATCCCAGATGTTTCCACTCTGAACCCAAGGTCTTGTAGCTGATAAGTGGTGCCTTAATTCTATTTCCCCCAAGTTACCCACTACTGCACACAGGACATACTTGATTATATGTGCTTGAGAACTGGCCAGAAGAGATCTGCACAACATTAACTAGGTAAGATGCAGTAGCTCTACACAGCTGGTTTTCCTAGCCCCTGAACCCTTTGCCAAAACACTGCACAAGGACCATGAAAATCATTAGGCTGAGCTGTGCCACTTGATGCTGAACAAAACCTTGTTTCCAAAAAATACCAAAGCACAAATAACAACTGTGGAGTATTTGGAGAATATGGAGTATAAATAAATGCATCACCTCAGACCAGACTCCTGCCTCCCACACTGTCATGCAGTCCTGGCCTTCACAGCGCTGTGCAGAAGCAGGCTTTGGCCCCAGACAATCCCTCTCCCTAGCTCTGATCAGGGTCCCATTTCTGAGCTGCTGTGTGCAAGCTACGTGTCTGTTCTGGGTTCCTTTTCCACATGTCCTTGAACATGGTGTCCATTCTGTCATCATCCATCTGCAAAAAAACACAGGCAATGTACTAATACAAAATCAGGAGGGAAAAAATGCCTTCACATCTTATTCACTTAGAATAAGTGTATACACCCAAGACACACTTGCATCTTTTCAGCCTCCTTTTACTGTCATTTTGCTAATGGAGTATTTATGAATCTAACATATATTAAATTTCATATGGTATTAATGAAATCCTAACCTTTCCCCAGACCACTACCCCTATGTTTTCAAACTACTTTCCTCTAATTATAATCCCAATTAGAAAATTTCCAATATATATATACATAAAGATGACAGATCCCTGATCAGCCTGCCTGTTATTCTCTGTATGTCTATCTATCTCAAGCATCTAAAGCCCAGCATTCCTTGAAAACACTGTGTTGCAAGAATCACTCAAGTGTGAAAGACTCATTGCCCTGGAAAAAGCACAAAAGCCCAAAATTCTTCATGTTCTTCAGAGTAAAGCCTAACAGGTTGCATGGCTTAAATCACAATCACAGGGAAGGCTGATGCAGTTTGGCACAGACCACATACCTAGAGAGCAATTGTTCTAGAACATAATTTTCCCCAGATGTTCTGCAGATCCAGATTATGGCCATGTGCCTTTAAAAAATTAAACAGCTCTGCCCCTGATGTTCTGTCTCCTGAAAACACAAAAGTTTTCAAGGAGACTTAGTTTGCAAGGAAAGTTTTTAGGAAACTGATATTTAATAACATTTTTTCAATCTTCTGTCATGCATTTGTAGCAAAAAAATTAAACATTTAACTGAGGAGTTTTTTTGTTATCTGTCCAGATATATAATTTACAAATCATGACCTGTCAAGATGATGAAATACACTTCAAGATATTTCTTCATAGGCCCATAGCAAATAAGTATTTATGCAAGTGTATGCTTTGGTAACATTTCTGCCTGAAAGGTAATAAAATTTTGTAATCATCATTTAGAATATTTAAAAAATTGGATTATTAAATCTTTCTACATTTCTCAGAACAGCATCTGAGTATCAATTAGCAAAGTTTTAAAATTGTCACTTAATAAGCTGGAAAAAACACAGAATACTGAAAATTTATGGTAGACAATGCCTCAGAAAAAGATCAGATTATTCCATTTCTATCCATTAAGTGAACAGTGGTGCTAATAAAACAAAATAAAGATCTTCTCAAATATGCATACAATGAAGTTTAAATAATCCCTCCAAAGTGTAACGCCCTATTTTGTGGAAGACCAAATGTCAGTTGTTTTGTCTTACTTAAAATCTATCATACTTCATATTTTATCAATTTCAGTACTCATCCTTTCCAAGAAAGCTATGCCTTCTCGTTCACTTTACATACTTTCTTCAACAGTATTTGCATTTAATTTATTTTGCATTATTTTGTTTAAAAATGCCATCTACCTGTCCTCCAGATGAGTGCAGCAGACTGATCCTAGTGCTTACTCCCGGGGATGCTAGCCAGCTCTTGCTAGCTGCTTTCCCCCCCCTTGAAAGGTGTGGACTTCCTCTAATTTGCTTTTAAAAAGTACATGCAATTCTGGAGGACCTCCTTAACAAATAATTTTTAGCTGCCAAGTGGTACGACTCTGAAATGGGCCCCTGTGCTGACCTGGTCAGCCAGGGCAAGGAGCAGGCTGCCAGCTCAGCTGCAGGAACACCAGTGGGTGGTGGGTGGGATTTGCTTGGCACAGGCTGCACACGGAGCTGCCTCCTGCCTCCTGCAATGCTCAACCACCAGAGTCCAGTTCAGTCTGTTTGTTGATCCACATACAAGGACTTCCCTCTCCTGGGGTGAGAGGAAAGACTGGAGTGAGGGGCAGGCTCACTACACTTCAAGCTGCATTAACACAAAAAAAAAGTGATAAATAGGGATTTATTTATTTATTTACTATTTAGGGTACCCAGAGTTTATCCAGAGCTTTAAAGACATGAAGCCTTGCTTCAAAAAAAAAAAATCCCACTGAAACATATCATTAATTAGGAATATGGGATTAAATCCCATATATGTCTTTATATAAACAGCATTTAAGTTTTGTAGCACAGATCAGTCTGTGAGAATACTTCCTGAGTAAAGGGATTAACTGCTTTACTGGATAAGAATTTATTCAGGCATGGTGCTTACAGACTCTCTTTCATTAAAACTCAGGAGAAACAATTTCCAGCATTTCTGTTTTCCCTTTTATTTGCATTATAATATTTTGAATGAATGTATTTACTGCCCATTCATTGCGAGAAGCAGTCCACTGCTTTGACATCTAGATATTATAGTTTAATTTAACCAAATCACTATTACCTTGTCTGGCAGGGTTGTTCATTGCACTTGCGGATCTGTGGTTCAGGTTTTGTTAAATATTTGCACTTCTTGTTGTCAACAAGACTGATATTCTTGTTCATAATCTTTGTGCAAGAGACTGTTGTCTTTCTTTCACCTAGGAAAAAAAAAGAAGCAGGTTTTTGAGGAAATCCAGAATATGCAAATTGTTAAGGACACAGATACAGCTATTTCATACACAGTTTGGCTAAAAGAACTGAAAAACCAGTGTAAGAAATTCAAAATTAGCAGGGAATCTGAAAGAAATCCTACAGTTTGCAGGGAACATTGTGAGTTTCTAACCTAGTCTTTGCACACCAGCATCAAGAGTCTTTCTGCTTTACTCCTGCAACTAGTTATAGGTCAAACCCTCATTCTAATTTTCTTTCTCAACCACTGCAACTCTATCACTGAGCAATGCTTGAAGAAAACTACAAATATGGTTGTTAATTACTACATAAAATGAGGAAAGAAATGACAAATTGTGGCTGGCATTCAGATAAAGGCAATCAGCACATGCATCCTTCAGCTGGGAGCCTGCACTATTTCCCATGAACTAGAGGCCAGATGACCTGATCTGCAGGGTCAGAAAATCATTTAGGAAGCGGGGTACTGCTGCAGAGATTGAGTGCATGCTGTGTACAGAGTCCTTGTCCAGATGGTGGCCTGGAGCCTGGTGTCCCTTGAACATGGAAAGACTAGAAATTAGAATTTATTGTAATACTGATCACAAGTAGTAACTTGCAATTAGACTGGAGCCTTAATTTTAGAAAACTAGCAATCCTTGAATTCAGGATTTCAGTTAGAACCATTTTTTCTTGTAGTTACTTTTATTCTGTCTGGAAGTTTACTGGCAAAGGGGCTGTGTGCAGGAGCGGGGCAGGCTTAAGCATGAACATTCACCAGATGTGAAAAATGAGCCCGTGGATGAAGCAGTTATGTTATAAATGCACACTATGTGCATGACCACTGCTGACATTTTTACATAGGGCTTGTGTACGTGAGAGCACATGCAACTAATCTGTCATATCATAGGTTTTGAAATGTTTGACAATTCTTTCTGCACTTATATATACATCTATGTATTCATATTCTCTCCCATGCAAAGAAAGCTTTTCTGCAACACAGGAGGTCACAGACCAGTTACATGTGCAAATATACACAAAACCACGTCTTCATCAATAGTTTTATCCTCACACATGCTTTGAGCAATTAAGCAAAACTATTGATAACTGTATTATTATTTATTCATATTAATCAAAACATTGATGTTAAATTTTAATCAAAAATACTTAAAGAGGGTAAGAGCTGGTATTTTGATTTCATTGCTGCTTGATGTTTAAGCCAGAAAGTAAAAGAAAAAGGAAAACAGTTTTGTCCAGAGTAAGAAAAATATTTCAGTAGTATTTCAGAATATTTACCTTCTAGGGAACTTTGCAATAACTTAGCTATTTTAGACAATAACATAAAATGAAGACCAGTTACAACACAAAAAAAAAAATATAAACATTAGAGTAAAACATTAAAATATTTATTTAAGCATTAATATAGAATAAATTACTGACATACTGCATTTTGAGATTTCTGCAGATGATAGAAATATTTAGAAATATCTGGGGCAATAATGACAGATTGTAGTAGCATTAAAATTATTCTAAAAATACATCAGGAAACTGTAAAAAGTGTGAATTCACAAGTAAACTGGGACGCACTATTAAGAATAAGAGGATGCTACTAGCACCATGAACAAAATACCTTCTAGGGAAGGAGCTTTCCTACCAAACCACAAAAAGCATGTTTATGGAAACTAAGCAATCTTTCATGACACCAGGATTGTTCACACAGTCAGAGGAGCTAGAACACTGTGTTCTTTATGCTGATGTTATGAGAAGGAAAAGCCTTTCCAGGCTTTCCTATTCAATCACAAGGTGCATGGCAGTTTTCAGAACTGTTGATGAGAGCAGCCACGACCGTCAAAGCTGTCGGCATGAAAGACAGCTATCAAAAATTAACCACTGACTAACTGCACAAAGTATAAACACATCACTGTCCATGCCATTTATTTAAAAAAAACCCCTACCTGAAGTGATTTTTAAGTGTAAGTAAGTATCATTTTAAATAACATCTTCTAGAAAACAGTTTGAAAGACTTTGTTACATCAATACTGCTCATATTCCAATATTTGTTTTCAGAATCAGATTTTGTTCTTCCAAAATCACTTTTTTATGTTTGATAAACTCAGGAAAAATATCATATCAGTATAGTAATATCTGCTGTTGCAATATCTGTTCCATATGTTTTTGGATCATCCTCAACTCATGTTACTAACTGTACTTATTTGATCTGAGACTGGGATTCAGCTTTTCTGTGGTTTGAAATGTCTCTTACAGATCATTTATCTTCAGGAGTTCCAAATGCAGAGTGGAATGCACTTTCTATTCTTGTTCTAGCTCTTGCACTTGTATTTCTTCTTGGCAACTGTGTCCTGAATTTGCTTGTTAGTCTAGATTTTGTTCCGTCATTACCATCTTTTGCTACTTTTTATATTTAGTTTTAATCTCATCCTAGAGCTATCACAGTATTTTTAATGCAGTCAGAAAGCACAAGACTGACATACGTCTACATTGTATGGAAACATACAAACCACAATGAGGATATTAGTATTAAATATACAACATTGACCATCAGAATCCTAATTACATATAAACATACAGTGTTTATACATATAGGTGTGTATTGCACACACACATTTGCAATACATATATACATGCATATTGCATGCACATAGTCATTTTTCATGTGTTTTTCATGTGCGCGCGCGCGTGTGTGTGTGTGTGTGTGTGTGTGTGTGTGTGTGTGTTTGTACATTTTCCTTTTATTTTACCTCCTCCACATACAGCATCACAATCTTCCCAGGTAGAATGTGTCCACATGAAAAGGGGCTCTGGTACTTTAGAGCTCTGATTTTCAGGGAGAGGATCCAATGGGATTGTGTATTCATAGTGTAAACCATAGCTCTGGTCGTGGAAGAGCAGCACCTGCAAGATACAAAGACCGAAAAACCTTCCTACATACAGAGACACTATGGAAGACAAGCTCCAAGCTGCAAGTAGATCACCTTGAAAAGCACAACAGAATGACTTGATGCACTATTGCCTTTCAGCCCTCCTAACGGATTTGCTAGAATAAATTAATTAGAGCATCCAGATCAAGCCAATGGAAGAAAATATTTTGCTTTATTAAGAAAATTCCTTTAATTAAAAAGATTTTAATTTTATGAAGTCCTTTGCCGTCACTTCTCCCTTTTTCTTTATGGTGGCTATTAACTTTTCCTCTCCTAAACCGAAATGCATCGAAATTCCACTTTTTTCACAGAGAATTTGGTGATTGCAATTCTGAAATGGTGATGCTGTGCTATAGTCTGCAAGAGATTTCAGAAAAACACCTGAAAATAATTTGAATTTCTCTCCTTATCTGGCACATCGGCTTTTTATGACATTTGTAGGAATGCTGAGACCTTCAATGCTGCCTCAACAAGATAAAGATTGCTCTTGGATTTAAATGCATTTTTTTACAACAAGGCTGACAGACCTCTCTCTCCTCATCCCCTCCTTCCCACATTCATAGATACATATGTAAACACAAAATCAGGTATATCTTACACAGATCTTATTCTCTTGAGGAGTCTGGAAAAAATATTAGTTACTATCCTCTATCATAGGAATCAAGTAAAAAAACTGAATTGTCATACCAGTAAATGTAAGGGTGATGTTGTGGGACCTTTGGCTGATATTTTCTCCCAGAGACCTCTCCGAACATAATGGACTGTGGTCCCAGCAATATTGAATGTTCCAGAATGTTCTATCTTCCAATCACTATTGATTGACTGTTTTCCAGCATCCCTAAGAGCTGCAAAATACATGAAAAAAAAAACAAGATAAAAGGTTCCTCTTCAGTAGTGATTTTCTTCTCCTCTCACTTTCTGTTCAGATAATTTAAAAAGTAGGTGAAATTCACCTAACTCTGATTGCAAAGATATTTATTGATCCTACTTTACATGAACTTCAGTTGATATGTGCTTCAGAAATACATTCTGGAGGGAATGCCTGGCAAAATTGTGTGCATTTAACATTACTTCAAATTAATACTTCAAATCAGCATTTTAATGCCTGAGAAGACTGACAGACTCTAGCATAACTCACAATTGAAACACTGAATTACTTTAAGGCAAAGGGAACTACATTCTCTGTTCCCAGGGTGGCCATTTCTATAATCCATAAAAGCATGGGAAACACAATTTTCACATGGGACTCTTCAAGATTTGTGGACCTAAGCTAAAACTTAAAAAAAAAAATTCTACTTAAAAATTCTTTTCTCTCTAATAACCACACTTGCCTTTTTTGCACCTTAGAATTTGGTAAGACTTTACACACTTTCACCATGTAATTGCATGCTTCTAATTAATAGCAAAAGCTTCTTCTTTTTGGCTGAATCATTCTCAAGTTGATCTAATTTATATTTAAAAATATGATCAAACCAGACAATATATACTCCATACACTGAAAACAAAGAATTCTACATAAATAAAATTGACATTTTCTATAGTAAATGAAATAGATTGTTCAGTAAATTATTTGTAATTTTATTTTATTTTGGTCCATTTTATTTTGGTATAATATCTTATTTTGGTCCAATTTGTTTTGAATAATCATGTGAAGTAGACTTGAAGAGATCTTCTGTACAAGAAGTTTCACATGTCTGACTTCACTGAAATTGCATGTTTGGCATCAGATTGTTGTAAGAGAACGTCCACATGTTCCAAAATTTCCCTTTTTAAAGTTGTAAGTTAATGTGAGTCATTCCTGTAATCATGTCCTCTCCTATTCATATTTATACTGTTATGTTTTGTTTCTATGGGAAACAATGGCAACAGGCCTATGGGCTGGCAGGAATCCAATTGAATAAGACACCACTGAAATGTACAACTGCAGCACTGTGTAATAGATGTTAAGACTATAAAATCCATTAACACTGTATAACAGTCTTGTACTAAAAAGAACCAGTGATTCTACAAGATTTAAAAACCAGTATTTTAAGGTAAAGCATTCAATTATTAATGGTAATTAAGTTCTATTCAGTGTTCAAACTGTTGGGGCTAATCCTCTTCTCAGTGGAGAAATTAAAGAAATACACTCAAACATGCCAAGGTCCAGCCGGGTCATGCTGCTCAGATGGAGCAGCATCCTCTCCCCAGAGAGCAACAGAAATCATTCTGTCTGGTCTTTAAAGTGAATGCGTGTGCCATAGCATGCAGACATGCGCAGGAAGCTGGAATCCCAGCTCAGAATACAGAAATATGCCAGATCTTGCATTTTCTGCTTTCAGATTCCTCATATGAGTCACTGGTCTTAGAAAAAGCCAGAAAGTGTGTCCTCAAGCCTTAAATATGGATGTGGATTTGGATTCAGACAGTGCAGCTTCTGTTCTTGACTCTGTCACACCCCATTTTGTAAGCAAGTTCACTGAGTTTTATTCCATACTGCACATATATTCCTATTCTGCTTAACTTTTGACAGAGGAGTTTACTCCGTACAAGGTAACCCAAAATAGGAAGAACATTCAGAACACAAGATATCCTCTCTCAGGTAATTCAAGCAATAAACCTACACCTGAAAAGACCACCAAAGAACACTTGGACTGGGAAAGCCTACCACAACTTTAATAATGTAACCACAACCACAATTTCAGTGCTAAACCAAGGGGACTAATTACAGCTGTATCTCTGTTGAGCATAAAGCAGCCATCACAACAATGGCATTTAAATGACGGTGATGAGTGCAATGTATTTTTTAATTACTGTGCCAAGACTATACACCTGTCTAATTTTAATGAGGTGTGAGAGGATACAAAGCCAGACATGCAACAAATCAGTCCATCTACTGCATTTCCCATTTCTCAGTGGGGAGAAGCAGTACCCTGGTTCTGGTCCTCCACTTGGTAAATCAGTACCTACTAATAATTTGGGTTTCTTTAATATGGACAAATCACTCTACTGTATTAACTTAATGAATCTTGTTTTCTGCTTTGTCCAAAATATATTCATATTTCAAGAAAAGTGTCAAAATAATGTCATTTTGACTGACCCTTACTTTTCTACAGAAAATGTAGAAATCATCTGAAATTCAATTCCAAATGAAAGTACAGTCACTGATATTTCTTTCAATGAAGTAACTGCTTCACTTCCATTCAGGTTATCAGGTGTCCCTTCAATACATATTAAGAACATTAAGACTTGATATTTAAGTAATTTTTGGAAACAGCAGGGCTAAGGCTGACTGATTGCTAGTTGCCAGTGTCCTCTTCATTATCCTATTCTCTTAAAAAATAATGCAATAGCCCTTGTTCTTCAGCCAGTGGGCACTACAGCAGGCTGCCATGATTCTTCAAATATACTTGAGAGTGGCTTGATAACTATATTAGCCAGCTCCCTCAGGACCATGGGATGCATCTCATTAGATCCCATATATTTGTGTATGTTCCGGTTCCTTGGGTGGTCTTAAAACTGATCCAGGATGGGAGGAACATCATTCCACCATTCCCTGCCCTGGTATTGAGGGACTTGAAAGATGTGGAAAAAGTGTTTACCACCAAAGCTGAGGCAAAAAACTGTGAAGCACTGCAGCATTTTCCACGCCCACCATCATTAGTTTTTCTTGTCTTATTTTTCAGTGTGTGTTGTGGGTGTATTTTCTTTACTATCCCCTTTCTGACTAAAAACCTGTAGAAACCCTTATTAACCTCCTCATTCCTTGCCAAAATCAGCACTATCTGTGCCCTAGTTTTCCTGAACGTATCCTCACATATATGAGCATCATCTCTATATAGTGCCCAGGACATATGTTCCTGGTTCCACTGCCTGTGCACTCCATTCTTACACTTTGTTTTTACCAGAAGGTAAAAACATTCTCACCCATGCTATTCTCCTGCCTTCCTTGCTTGATTTCTTATATGTTGGCATAATCAAGAGCTTTTGCAATCTAGGAAAAATTATTATCCTTAATTGCGACTAAAGAGTATTATCCTAAATCTTTAACAAGCTGCTATCCTAAATCTTTAATGAGCTCTGCTTTGCCCTGGTAGACCCAAGGGCAGTTTCCCAGGTGCTACCATCTACCAATTCCTTAGACAACTGAAAGTTCGCTCTCATAAAGTCCTGGCTTTAGTCTTCACCTGGCCCATATCCCTAAAAATGAGTTCCAGCAGGACATGATCATTGCAGTCTAGGCTGCCACCATCTCTCTAAATAACTCATCTGGGTTGGGAAGAAATCAACAAGGTCCAGGAACACCATTACTTGGGCCTATAGTTTTGATTAAAAAATTATCCTCAGTACACTCCAGGAGTCTCCTGGACTATTCACAGGTTGGTGTGCTGTTTTTCCAGCAGATATCAGGTTAATGAAATTGCTAAGCCAGATCAAAGACTGCAAGCATGATGATTCCTGTAGATGAAGTAAGAGCACTTCATCAACAGACTTCGCTTGGTTAGGCAGCCTGTTGTAACCTACCAACAAAGAAGTTTCCTTTCTTGGGCTGGTCTTTATTTTTTACCCCTAGGCTCTCAACCATTTCCTGATTTCCTCTATAAAGGAAAATTGGAGACCAAACAGAAATAGTAATGGCCTGTATTGACTAATTTCAAGTACAGAACCAAGTATGGTGCCACATAACATTAGCATAAAGAACTGTAAAATAGAAAACATGAAACATGAAAGACTTTAATATATTTTACATTTCAAATTTTTAACCACAGCATGTGAAGAATCTTGTTTCTAAGATTAAAGTCTTAAGTTCTCACCTCAAAACTTTCATTATGCTATGCCTATTCAAAAACTATTCCTCTGCAATTCAAATTCTGATGCTTTCAAAATAACCTAAAAATGAAGAAAGTTTAAATACCTTGTGCTAGCAAAAAAAAAAAGGTGCAACAATACAGGTTTTAATTCAAGATATGGCAATCAACCTGTTACTGGGTCCCCAAAAAGGCTTAAAAAAAAAAAATAAGTTGTAAGCCCAGCAAAAGATTGCACACAGAAATACTGGCAGAGCCTCATTCAGATATAAACCAGTAAAATTAGTGAAAACAAAATTAAAGTAACAAGAAAATAGAAGCTAACTGGCAACTTTCACAAATGAGCATCATGAGTGATATTATTTCATGGACATAAAAAAAAATTTCACTCTTTTTGCCTTTTGTGGGGCAAGGGTAAAACCAGTTTGTGGCTCATGAAGAAGGAATAAATTTCCCTAAACACAATGCCAGCATTTATTTATTTATTTTTACATTATTCAAAAATAGAAAATAATAGTATTTCTATTCCCCACATATGTCAATAGAAAGACAAACTTCAGTTATTGTTTTAACACTCTTACATATCCATGTCTGTGGTTCATTGGGGAACAATTAAATATTCCAGATCTCTAAATGTCCTGGGAAGGTGCAGGCCTCAAGGCAAACCAGCAGTCACCCACTAATAACCTAAACTATCATAATTAAGATTCACCAACTTCAACATTCTCTCAGTTGAAGTACTGAGAATACTCAAACACTTCTTTAAACATAAATATTTCTTATGAACATAACTAAGAACAGTGACCAAACCAGGGAATTTTTCATATCATTGTCCTACTTCTCATGCTATGTCTCTCTCAATTTAAATTTAAGCACTGCACAAAACAATACCAATTATGAAATCTCATATTTTTGCTTAAACCCTGTAACAATAATGATAACAGAGTGTATTTTCTTACACAACTTCTTTAGACCTCATTAAAAGAGAAATACTTTTTTTAATCAATGAAAGACAATTTCACTTAAATGGAAAAACTAAAGGAAAAAAATCACTGTGATTAAGTTTGTCTATTCGAAGATTCAGACAATTCAAATTAGTGAAAGAAATACTTTTCTGCTTTTTCAGTCTAACTTTAGAACTTCTGTTTGACTTTGTTAGTGAACTTCTTTATGATGCTCAGTGTCTTCTTTTCTGAGTACAAATTATTTTAAGTTTCAGCACAAAATTCTTTTCAGTAGTTTTAACATACTTTCCATATAAAAAATTGAAAATGTGCAAATATACATATATATACACAGACATTTTTTACATAATCTAAATACAGTGTTTGTAATATTCTCTAAAAAAGATGAGACAAAAGTCCAAAAGAAGACCTATATGAAAAATGGTTCTGTAATAATTTCTTCAGTTCCTTAGACAAGTTCTTCACAGATCTATTTTTCTACTCAGAGCTTTGTTGAATGACAAAGGCATGTTTAGCTTGTACTTTTCAATGTTGAGCAAAACAGGACATTAACACTAAAACATATATAATATTTACCTAAATAACTGTGAGCTGGTTTTTCTTCCACAACTTTGATTCTTCTTGCTCCTGCAGGTATCACCAAAGCTTCCACATAACCTAAACATGAGACCAGATGTCCCAAGTTAAGTAGAAAAATAGAAAAGCATAGAAAAGTATATCTTGTATGCTTTCTCATTTCTTCTCCCTTATTTTGCTCCTTAAGGGTAGCACGTTATAATTTATATAGCAGTACTTTGAAGATTCTTCCAAATTGAAGAAAAGCTATGGAACTGTGTATTATATGTAACATATATATATAATGCTACATAATTAAAAGAGTACGGCACAGTAAAACCTAACAAGAACTAGTGAGGCTTGGAGACTGGGGCTGGAGCCAGTGTAGCTATTTCTAGATAAGTGGTTCAATGTCATCATGACCACAAGATGACTGTAAAATAATTCCAACTTCACTCAGCATGTAAAGACAAATGGCATGATGCTAAAATCTAAGCATCCTCCCACCACTTGGTTTTTAGTTTGTTTTATGTATCTCCTCTCCTTCTTCATTTAACATATTCAAGCCCTGTTATGATAGGCTTTGATTTTGTAATCTACTTATTTACTTCAAATTGAGATTGTCTCTTGCTAGTGTGAGACTAAGAGAGGACGTCGAACATTTTACTTCAAGTAAAACTCAGTGAAAAGGCAACAAAGGTGGAAACCACTACAGGCAGGAATGTCATTAATAAAAAAATCCCCTATTTTAGATTATCTAGGTACATTTCACAAAGGGAAAAAATATTTTATCTTTTATTATGTGTAGCTATGTGATATCCTACAACAAAATACTTAGCATTTACAATACTTTTTCAATAATCCTGAAACGTGAAAGTTAAAGCAGCATCTTTCATTTCTGTAAGAGATAATAACACTTCCTAAATATTGTTTACAGCTTCTTGAGAAGCAAAATAACTTACACAAGGGTTAAGATGGCAATACCACAATACTGAGGATTGACACAAACAAACTTGAAAGTGTGTGGATATTCACATTAGCCATTGAAGAGAGCTGACATAATGTGATTTTATTAGCAGGAACTGTCTTTGCTGGTTTTTTATATCTTGTAGTCCTCCAGACTCATCTGGGGTTTGGGATGCTTGATTTGCCTTACATTCTGCTTCAGAGGGCCAGACATAAACATTTGAAGACCATGCGTAACTTTCCGCTCTTGCCTAAAGTACTATACTTGAGTCTGAAATCCACTGAAGTCCTTTATTTTTCTAAGATATGCTGTCTGCTTATAATTACAGTATTTTTGTTGTGATTTACTTGCCACCTCTAAATTCCACATATTTTTTACTCAGGAAACTGAAAGTGTAATGGCAAACAAATGATGATAGTGGGTCAAATGCTGTTTCAAAGAAAAGATACTTGTGTACATGGTGCAAGATGCACATTATTAGGATTTCAATTCTCTACTCTGTCCACATTATTGGGCTGGAGCCAGTAAGCTATTCCTATTAACAGGACAGATCACAGCAGCATTTGGATATCTGATGTTCATTTTGCATTAGAAAACCTATTGGCTTGTTATCATAAGTTATTATTGAAATAAAATAATGAGTAATGAAGAGGTATTAGACTTCTTCATGCATTTGCCTTTATGATTTTTCACTGCCTGGCTTCGTTTGGTAACATTGCTCTAAATAAAAAATCATAATTTGGATTTTTATTTTGAAGAACACTAAATGAAGCTAAACACTAAAAGAATTTACAACACACTATTTGCTAAAAATATAAACCCAATTTCTCATACCCCTTAAAAATCAGTCTCTCCTATGAAATAGAGTGTATCTTAATGTAAGATCTTTCCTTCATTTTGCAAATGAAATAATGTGAAATAACTTTGCAACAAATTTGAAAATACTTATGGACTCTTATCCTCAATGTCTTAGCATCTTTAAAAAGCTGGATCTAAAGCTCTTACAAGGAGCTGCATAATTTTAAGAAACATAGCTTTTTTAATTTCCCAATGCTCCAAGTAATCAAAAAGCCATTTGTTTCTTTAGAATTTGAAATAAACAAACAGACATTACCTGCTCCTCTGGTATGGTTAAAATCACCTTTAATAACTTTGCATGACTTTCCATTACCATTGCATATACCACAATGATCTTCACGAGCCAGAGACCCTAATATACCATCACAGCCAAATTTCTATGGGAGAAGAAAATAAAAGCTATTGAGACACAGGCCAAGTTTTTCATAAAGTTGCTTTTAGTATCAGGTACCTCACCCTTCCTCAAGATGCCTAGCCAGCATGACCCAGCCTTGCTGAGAGTGAGGGTTGCACTAGCTCATGGCAGAGATCTGTCCCATAGCAAATTCCCCTGTGACTTTATGCAGAGCGCTGCATTCACTCTTCCTAGGTGGTTGGCTAACTCTACCAGCTGCTCTCCAAGAGAAACTTGCAGAAACAACTGCAGTCTTATCTCCTGGTGGGACCTGTGGCACATCAGACCACACCCCACAGGTCTTCCCACTAAGAGAACACAATGTGCCTCTCCTGCTTTCTACTCAAAATTTGGATGGTTCTTTGCTATGCCCACAATGGTAAAGTGCCATTAATGTCAGGACTTATTCTGAATAGGGCATAAGCAGGTCCAGAATATGTAAATATAAATTATACCCACGTTTTGATCAAAAGCATTCAGTTTAACAGAAATTAAGTTTACTCAAGCATTTCCACATTACTGTTAGATACATTTCTATGAATTAATATCAGGGGTAGCTTGACAACAGCCTAATATGAAATAAAAATGTTCTAAAGTCTTAACACATGTGTATGCTTGGTGTGTGCCTGTATACCCAGGTTCAAAACAATTAACTCATACCTGGCATCTACCATCTGCACAGATATCTAGCCCATGCTGGCCACAGGACGTCCCATCCATCACCTTTTCTGTTAGAAGAACGGGTTGATCCTTTCCAGCCGGTGAACAGAATAAAGCACACGGCTTTTCTGTAGCAGCAAAGGGTGGAAAAACGTGCATTATTAGAAAAAGGGAACTTTAGAAATACAGAATTATCATCAATACGCTTGTTAAAACTGATAATTGCTTATGCATGGCATGCAGCTACATTAGCATAAGAAGTTATTTTACACACAGGGAAAACAAAAAAGATTTTGATCAATTTCTTAGCTGTTTAAAAAAACTTGGGGTTTTTTCTTCCTAGAGCATGCTGTTGCTATAAACTTGGCCTACACAGTACTCATGTCATGCTCATTGTTGCAATTAAGAATATACACATTACAGCTGTTGCAATATTTTGGTTGTAATCTATACTTTTATTCTCCTATATTTTTGTCACACTATAAATATTGGTTAAAAAAGAAAGTTAACACTTTCCAGACTTCCTAACTCTGCAGGTCAAGGAGAAAAAAATGAAATAACTGACACACCATTGGAAGAAAAAGATATGAATTTATGAAGTTTACATTAAAAAAAAACAACAAAAAATCCCCACAAAACCCCTGGAAACATTGTTATGAAGCTCAAGCAATTTTCCAATAAATGCCTAAAACATTCTGTAAATAACTTCTAATTATGAAAGAGCATAAAAATGTAGTAATATCCTATGTATCCATGTATTCCTAATGGCCACATCATAAACAATGCAGTTTGTCTCACCACTGTGAAAGTAACAGCAAATAAAAGAAACTAAGTCTCTCCTCAGTGGTCAACCAAGTACAAAATGACAGGATTTTTTCATATCTTTGTTAGCAAATGTACTTACTCAGAACTTCTTCCTAAATCTGTTGCAAATTTTTAAAAGGATAAAAGTCAGTCCTGAGCCTGAAACTGATTTCACTTGGATACAATCTATGCCACTCTGACTTCATACTGACTTCTAGATTCCTGGAGTGCATTTTTATTAGTAAATTAAACAGTTCCAGGAAACATTCAGGGGCACTGGAATTCTACTGTCTATACAGCTGAACTGTAAAACAGTCTATGCCACATTTTTTTGCATTTGCTAACTAGAACCAGCTCAGTCTAGACTGGAAATTGCTATCTGCAAAGGACTGTTTTCAAAAAAAGTAGTTTTAGCATGCAAAGGAGCAGAAAAGTACAGACAGAGGAGTTTTGTGCCAGCTGACTTACACAACACAGAGTGGTCTGGGCACATTTAAATTACTAAAATTGACAGAGCCTCAGGGTATCACTAGAGGACCAGTACAAACAGATGTGATCTCTTCTGCCAACATGTGAAGCTAGTCAGACACAAGCCATCTCCAGCTGAAAAGCAGCCTGAGTTTGTGCCCTCTGCATTCCAGTTATCCTCCTTAAACAGTAAACTCAAAGTTCCCTGGGGGCTTTAAGCAGGTATCAGCATTTTTTAAAGGAATACAAGATTGATGACCTAAACATTATTTTAAAGACACTGAACTCAAAGAGACAGCAACTAAACAGCACCAGACAACTTCAGCAGACTACAGGAGATCACATACAGCAACTATTTTGGACATGGTGCACAGTTAGTGCTAACTAAGAGAGCAAACAATTAAGGATTTGAGAATAATGTAAAATGGGATACAGGCATTATCTGGCTGGTCCACTTTTGTTTCTCCTGAGGGACACCTCGAGATAACAGGATCACTCAGAAAACAATTAGATCTGTACTCATTAACATGGCACACGACAGTGTCAAGATTTTTTCATTTGAATTAAATAATATTATTCAAAGCCAGATAAACGTTTAGATCCTTTAGGATATAAAAAATGTGTGCCTGTGCTAAAACAAAATGTAGTTAAAAAAACCAAACTAATTGACTTGATAAGCACCTTTGTAACTGTTGGAGAGAGTTCTTTTTACAATGAAATGAGCTAACATACAAGCCTAATGAAAATAGTATCTAAAGTTTTCCTTTGGCACCTTGAGAGAAGGCTTAGAAGAAAAGAAAAACACTTCTCGAGTTAGACATATAATATGTTGATAGCAAAAACAGTCTTCAATGCTTTCTAATGTTTTCTGATAAATTATTTCAAGAGTAAAAATAGTTTACAGTAATGAACTCCTTAAAATTTGGTAACACACACTTATAGTACTGCTGTGTCATTCTTGGGTTTTCTTTATTACAGCTTGCTATGATTTTGTGAAGTTCTCAAGTCAACTGTTTTCATAACTGATGTGTTTTTGTTGTGCTTTTTTCTTTGTTTGCTTCTAATTTCAATAAATTAAAACACAAGAATTTACAGAAAATTCAGTGAGGTGGAAATTACTGTTCAATGTTCCAGTAAGAAGGAATTTGTTTTCTTAGTCACTGATGTTTTACACCAACATTATTGTTGCAGATAATGTAAGTCTGACCTTACTATACTCTCACCTGAGCATTTTCCTAATGAAACAGTATTTAAGCAAGTTTGTTGCACAGAAGCATGCATACAGTATGCCAGGACTTCGTATGCAATAGGTACTAGGATTTATAGAAATCTAACCAAAGTTTACAGCATACATTATGTACACACTGCTGCCAAATCAAACACTGATATGTAAAATACTCCCAATTTTAAGCTTTCTCCTTCCCCAAAAACAAAGGCTCACAACATCAACATTGTCTCTTTGTCTTTGCAGGTAAAAAATATAACTGATATAGCCATGTTTAATAATGGAGCATTACTCCAGAAAGCTGTATTTCTGAGTCACTTCATACTACAATTCTAACTAAAAAGGAAAAAGTTGATTGGATTTTCATTTAAATGTAGTTATTACCTATTAAGTAGGACAAATTCAATGGGAATAAAAGATAAAATATTCTAGAGCATACAAAAGTATCGCGAGATCTTGTCTGTGAAATTAAAATAACTTACCAAAAATACTGTATTTGAGGTTTGTTTGTTTTAGTTTTAACTACATCTTTCTTGATTAACCACAATATCAACAAGCTGGAAGCCATTTAAACAGATTATAAGAACAAGGGAGATAGTTTACACTTACCATCATCAATGACAGCTTGCCACTGGTGCACATGCTTCTGATATGAAGATCGGACACTGAAAGCTTGGCACTGCCAGTCCCTAAAGGCAGGCACTCCAACAGGACAAGAAGGATTTTCACACACCCTATACTGCATTGTGGGCCCATGACACTGTCCTTCAAGGCCTGAACTAGAAAAGATGGCATAAATACAACCCTTTACTGTTGGCAATATTTTGTCAAACTTACAGTATAGTTTACTTATGGTAGACACAAATTAAAAATAGCAGGGTTTTTTGTTGACACTTAGCATTCAGAAATCACCCATGAAAAACTGAAGTCACAGAACAAAACATGTTTGCCTTCTCTTTGTACTGGTTACATTACATATAAGGAGTGACGGGTGCTAAGCCACAATTTACATTTAGCTGCAAGAAAGCATGAGGACTAGCAGGAGTTCTGTCAGGAGAGCCTAAGATACAGTTTTGATAAAATTGAGATTTTTCTCTATCTGGGCTGAGCCAAAGGGCCTACTGAAAGGAAGCAACACCTGCAGATTTGCTACCTCTCCTTTTCCTACAAGTGTGGTGTTACGGGGTTCAGACAAATGCTTTGTTTCTCTTTGGTCACTCCAGCTGTGCTTGCAGGTGCGAATGAACAAATGCACAAGAGAAAACTGCAGAAACTGGAGCTCATTATTTGGAACCTTACCTGGAAAAATGAATTAATGAGCATGAAATTAAGACATCCATAAATGCTAGAAAGAGCTTTAAGGTATACAGCTGGGGAGTATAGCTTAAAAGTGGTGTTTAAATGGCATGAACTATGAAAGAATTCTGCATATCAAAATTTCTGTTAAATCCTCATGCTTTTGTATAGCCATATACAACTTTTCCTCAAAATTATTTTTTAAACCCCCTGCCTATTTTACAACAAAATCTGCCACACAGTTTTCCAAAACTCATCATTTTCCCCCTTGTTTTATTCTTTTTTTAAAACAATTGATTCGAGCCTTATCCACTCTGGACTAGTTTTCCCTATACTTGCCTTCATTACTCCACTCTGTTCCCACTCCTATGCCTATATTTTATTTTCTTTTTCACTTGGTGTATAAATGACACCAAAAAAAAATCAAACTGGTACCAAGTAATTAAAAGGAAAAGACCTTTTAGCTGGTCACTGAGATACAGTGAAACAAATTTCATTCAAGTGAAAAGTAAAAGCCTTTATCCCCAAAGGCAGAAGGTTTTCATTTTCACAAGATAAGGAATCTAAATTCTGTTTCCAGATAATCTATCTAAATGTCTGAGAAATGTCTATCTAGATGTCTGAGAAATGTCTATCTAAATGTCTGAGGGCAGAAAGATCTCTTCACCAAACCTTCAGTTCCTTGGTTTTGCAGATGAGAAGCAGAAGTCAATCTTCTCAAGTTGAAAAATTTAAAGACTGGGATTACACACTAACAATCTGCAAGTCATAAATTTTAAATTTAAGTTTCTGTTGCTTCCTCAGGTGAAGCTTACAAAGAAAGTTTTATTCTTCTGTTAATATTATCCAGGGTCTTGACAGAAGCAGAAAAGATGAAAAATAATGTTGCCATGCAATAAAATACCTGAAATACGCACTCTTCTAAGTGTTTTTCAGTATTCATAAAGTATTAATTGCTTAGAAAAAGGCCAACTAAATCTTCATGGGGTCCTGTTCTGATGTAAATTTTGTTCAGAAATTCTGATGAACAGCAATGGAAACCTGAACTTGTTTTTACCCAGGGCATTTGCGTTGTCGACTGCTGATTCCAGTGTTGCAAGTGCGGCTACAAGTGCTCCATGCGCTCCACTCCCCCTCCATGTGCTCCGTGAAAGAGGTCCGATTGATACAGTCTCCAGCCTTGCACCACTAGGTAAAAAAATCAGCTCTTAGGTTAATAAATCAAGGCGTATGCAAAACAATTCACTTCTCCACGAGCCCACAGGAAGCACAACATAAACATTTGGTTCAATACATCGTTTTCAGATATATTCAGATGTATTTCAGATTTATTTGAGTCAGATATATTTTTGCCTAGTACTCTCCAAAGCTTTTTTACCTGTCCTAGTAAATGCAACAGTCAGAGACCTTTCTCTGTTTCAGTGGCCAAGGAGCAGGTTCACCTCTTGTCCACAACCTCAAAAGTAAGTTCATTTCCAATGAAGGATACCTCCTTCATTGGAGGTGTCCATAATATGCTGTCTCCCTTCATTTTAGATCGGGCATTGCCTAAGAAAGCATTTTAGGGTCCAGCCCAGACCTGCTGCAGGGATCATTGTCCAGCTGAACTGTGCAGATGATCACAGCACAGTGTCCAGGGCCGTTTCAGGACTTGCTCGGCTCAGCATGACAGTTCCCACCAGCAGGAACTTCATCGTCCCTCATTATCCAGTGACAATCTCAACAGAAAGACATATTAGAAGTAATAGAGGAAATGAGATTTTATTCACCATTTGTATTCAAAGATAAATTGGAAGCTTCAAAAAGCTGATGTTGAGAAAGTCTAGAGAATTTCTGGCATTTATTAAAATAGTAATAAAAAAATCAGTGATCTTGCATGCATATATAATTTACTAGGAAAGCTGCAATTTCTCACTCAAAAATTTTCCAGTCACTATTGTTAGGCTTTGTAACCTATGTCCCTATCTCATACAAATCACCATAAACTCTGCAAAAATTAGTGCTTTATCAAATTATACCAACTTAATATCTGTCCCATGTATTAGGAAATAGAGGAATTCTCCCGCCTTAGAAATTTCATGATTCAATGATTCAGCAATTACAAAGCAAACAATCATCAGTTAATGACATTAACATTAGTAATTTAACTAATTTCTTTTTACTTTCTGAACTGTTGGTAAACCACGGTTACCAATGGATAACAGACTTCCCAAACAAGCCTTGTACTTGTAGCAAAAGAAAAGATGTCACTAATGCAATCAAGAGACTTCTGTTTCTTTTAGAACATACTTCTGTAAGTTTTAATGTCCATGCTGAATCTTCACCTGGTAGCCTTTTCACCTACAGTTTGAAACTGGTCTTTACTGATCAACTGATGTTAATTTTCTCTCTTTAATCATCACATTACAATGAAGGCATAATCATTCCACTTTTAAAAAGTCTTCACGTAGGCAGTCTCAATCTTTACATTAGATTTACAACCAGAAAATATAAATTTTGTAATGCCCTTGGATGTTTCAAACCAGAAATGCTCATATACAATTTAAAGTTATTGCTTCAGATAAAATACAAATTTTTCTATTGAGATAGCATCTGCTCTCTGTGCAGCCTAAGGGATTTTTTTAAATTCTTGACTTAAACCCCAACCAAGTAGGACGCTATGCAAATGACATTTCCATCACTTCCTAAGACCCTAAGAGGAGCACAAGACAACAATACTTATTCAATACAATAATAAGTATTGAACAATACAAGATCAATAAAAAAACCCCAAAGCCAGTGACCTGTGTATCCTAAACCTCATCCTGCACAGATAATAAAGCAAATAAGAAGAATAATTCTTTCTTATCCCCTGCCATGTTTTGGTAATGAATGCATAGTTTTCTACTGCTGTACATAAATAAGTTATCTCTTTAGCCTGGCTCAATAAGCTGTTTTAATTACAATCAGTAATTGTGCGTAATCATCATAAGAGGTTCTGCTTTCTTATTCCATAGCATGGGCAGGCCAGTCTCAATGTAAAAATTGTGATATCAAACAAAACTCATGTCTCTTACTTTCCAGGTATTGACTTCAGACAGTATCAACTACGAACTTTATCAGAATTAAAATATTGAAGCAATTGTCATTATTTTAGAGATATGAACAGAAACACAATCCGGTTTTCCTTTAGCATGTTATCTGAACATTTGATATTAATTGATTGATTTGATTTTAGGAGAATGATGAGAGTCTTGGTGAATGTAATATGACTCAAAGAGTAAATCACTCCTGTGGGAAATGGCTGTCAGCACAGTATCTTGAAAATCTCAATACATATGTATGCTCTTTCTCTGTTTTCTGTTTGATGTTATTTATATTCGTTTACAGATATATACAAAGATCACAAATAATTTTAACTGGAAAGCTCTTGAAGGACAATTCATCTAAGTCTGATTTAATGTGTCTGTGATGGCATGTTTTTAATAGAATTTGTGACTCTTAAATGTGCATGGGATTACACTCTTTTACACCGTATTTCTTGATAACACTTATGCTGAAAGGTTTTAACAACTATCTATCAATTCCTTCAAAGAGACTATTTCTAAATCTTAAATTATAGCTGAGAACTCTATATCTTTGAAAGTTTAAGTTTCTATTTACAGTTGGAAGAGCAAAAATTGCATTCTATTCATAAATATGACAAAAAATGTGAAAGAAGTTGAAATAAAACAGCATAAATATTAAAACATCTGTCTCTTTGGCTAACCTTGGTTTAATTCACTGGTTTTAGGGAAATGTTCTCTTTTCATCTCTTTATTATAAAATCTATCATATATAGTACATGCAACTGTATATAGCTTATTTGTATGATAACTGAGGTAAGTAGGAACTTTAAAGAACAGCAAAGAACTATTCTGCTTGTTTCCTTGAATGCTAGATGTTTGGTATAATTAATATTGCTTTTCCACCAGAGGCATACCTTTCCAGTGTCACAGTCTGTTCCATCCATTGGTGGATCCAGTTTAGTTTTGCATTCCTTCTCACTCTCCACCTTACACCACAACCCAGTGCAAATGACATGCTGAAAACCAAACAAAGAGTAAGCACAAAATTACTTTCTGCATGCAGGCCACTAATGTTGTCTAAATTTACTAGTTTGATGGTATTGAAATACATTTGAAGACGTATTAAACATTAAAAAAAAACAAGTGGGCAGAGTCTGCTTAGACTTTCATTAATTGTGCTTCTCTAGGACTTCCAGATCCCTCTTGTTTGTTCTGCCCCAATGACTGCTGCTGTCATGCTCTTCAATAATTCATAATTCCTCTAGAATTCACTTATCACTCTAGAAAAAAATTCCAAAAGCCATCAAACTTGATCTCCACAAAGAAGCCAAAAGCTACCTGACAAATGAAATATTTTTGCTGGAAAGTAGAGAAGGGAGATGACAGGGGTGCAAGTCAGCAACGAATTTTAGAGATGGAAAGAAAAGCCCTCTGAAGTATCAGAACAAAATACTTTTTACTTTACTCAAAAGAAAGCCAAGCCTTGCAGGACGCTGGCTCACATTTCCCAAATTTCCCTGGCAGCTTTCCCTATTTTTTGCCTGAAAAGTCTTCCTTCTCCCATGGTTTTCAGTCAGGACTGCATTCTCCCTGCTGTTTGTTCCCCCTTAATAGTAAACCATGTGGAAATGAAGAGAGGTCCCGTGAGGCTGAACTGTGTCCTGAGTATTACTGCACATGCACAGTGATCCTCCACAATGGATACTGCCCAAAGCGGGGCAAGAAGGATCAGGAGAGGGGGAGGTGATGCAAGCAGGATAAAAGATAAAGAACAGCTGGGTTTTTTTAAAACAGGGCTGTCAGAAGACCTACTTTTCCTGAGTGAAATGATTTGTTGTATTGGTACACCCAGTAAGAGTCTCTTTGCCTTTTTACACTATGCAGGAAAAGCTTGTCATAAATCTTATGCTACCTTGAAAAAAGACTAAGAGCAGACAAAACACAATTCAACAAATGATTGTGTTTGAACCAAGGAACAGGGCAGTTCCATTGGGAGTCTTACATGTAAAAATGTCTGTAAAATCAGTTATCAAAAAAAGAAAAAAAATCAAAGATTGTAGAGGTCTGAAGCATTTTACGGAAACAAGAGACAGGATAGCAGCAGTCGGACTCACTCTTGATTCACTCTGCAGCAGTTTTTTGCTGAAGCTGAGCTAACAACACAACAACCAGCTTATGTATGTCTCCGAAACACAGCTACAGAAGTCCTATCCTGTTCCTGGGTAATTTTAGCAAGCATTTTTCAAGTAACAAACTCTAATTTCTGTTCTTCTTCATTGTTTTTTAAACAATGTAGATGATGACAATAGTAGATCAGATACAGTATCAGATGTTCATGACAAAGTAGGAAATGAAAGACATACCGTTGATAGCACTCCACAAAAATATATGTTAATTTAATTGTCCTAATTAAATTTTTTCTATAAATATCCTTAAATATTCAGTATGAGCAAATACAATTGTAGAAAATCCATCCAGATTTATCCAAGTTTTCAAAAAATACAGGCAAATTTTCTCCTGTGACATCACATTTTTAGGTATATTTTTTTTCCCCTAAACACTTTAAATGTATGCTTAATTTGACTTGAATGTGATTGCAGAATGGCTTACAACAAACATTTCTTTACAAATCTAGAAATAATTCTTCTAAATATAGAGAGGCAGTAAATCAGATTTACAGGGTTTTGGGTATTTTGAGTACCTAAACACAGAGACATACTTGAACCATGTAAACTAAATCAAGAAAATCAAATCAACACTCTTTGCTTGCTAATGTACATTTTATACATCTCATATTTCTACAAATACTTGTATACTACCTCCCTTTGAGCCATGACCTAACTTCCCCAAATAGAAATTACTTTGGGCTTTAAGTGAACTGCATTCTAAAACCACTCACTTCTGCTGAAATAAGCACTCAGTATTGGACTTTAATATTCCCCAAACCCAGGAAAAAGGAGGTATGAAATTACTAAAATTGGTAGTTTACTTGCAAGTTGGTTTGCTTTTTTTTTCCCCTAGGCTTTTCATTCCAGTCAAATCACAAATAGACTCTTTAGTTACTGTTCAGACTCTATTTCTGTTGCAGTGGTATGAGATATGGAGATTATTGTCAGTATCTGTATTTTGACATTTAAGGATTTCTGCATAAGGCCAGGGAAAGACTGTAACACACAATATGGGTTTTTCATTAGCAACCTGCAATGAAGCAGATCCAGACTGATTTGAAAGCAAACAGAAATATGGAGGAGACTTGTGAACTTTACAGCTACTTCAAAATCAGGGCACAGACTTCTACACTAGGATTTTGCTCCTCTTAAAAGAAACTTTCTTCAGGCAAAATACAGATAGCTAAGGTAATATTCACAAAGGTTTACCAGTTATCTATGATACGTATTGTTTAACAGCCATCACAGCTTTCTAGATGAGCCAAGGGAAAGAACAGACATTGGAGATTTAAAACTTATAATTGTGATATTAGCCTATTCACAATCTGTAAAATATTTTTTTGTGTGTACACTGGAAAACAAAATATTGCCAAGCACACACAAAGGATTTTTTTTTTCTTTTGAAAGAATGTGTTAGTCATGAGTTATTAACAGCAAAATCTTGTAAAACAGAACATGGAAGCCACAATGCATTACAGAGGTCACTCCAGTTTTGGAGTTGTGTGGAGGTTTTGTGTCTGTTTGTGTCTATTTAATTTAATTAGTAAGGCAGCTCTATGTGAATCAGAAGAATACATTTCCAATCATGTAAGCATATGGAAAGAAATTTCAGTTGAAAGGAATGACCAGAGACAAAAAGGGAATTTTAGAACAGTATTTGTGCAAAGTCAAGATTGTTTAAAATGTGGTGGTTGAGATGAGGACAGATATTTCACCACGACTATAGTGTTTCCATTACTTTTCTACTTTTCATGTGATCTTTCCCTGAAATGCCTTAAAAATCCCCATGAAATATAACCAGTCTCCTACTTCTTTGCAAAGATCACAGCTGTGTTATGACAAGAACTGTTTTACTGGAACTGACCACATAGCATTCACATCCTGGACTTTAATCTTAAAAGCCAGTATTTAATAGTTCAACAATTGCATTAAATTGTCAAGTTTTACAATCCTGTTTAATCATCAAGAACAACTTCTGGACCATGATCTCACTATCCGTTACGTGAAACAATGTTAGGATCTAATTGATTCTTGCATGAGACATCATGGGCATAAAAGCAAACTTGGCTCCCTTACAAGGTAAGCATGGAGACACAGCATAAATCATGAACCTGAAGATCCACTCATTCTTTTCTAGGGTCTAAAAATTTTACCTAGGATATAAAAAAAAATGTCTTTGAAATGAAAATGAAAAGGAAAAAATAAAGTCACCATTTATGAAAGGGGAGTAGGAGGGCCTCACTTAGGAAAATGCAGGAGTAGGACTGAGTAGCTCCTTCAGTTCTTTGTTTCATTCATTAAATTAAATAATAAAGAATTCTTGATAGCAAGGGAACATCACTGGCACCAGCAGCATTTCTCAGAGGTTGCCATGTAATGCAACTGCGAAGTGCAGTCCTAAAGTACTACTTAGTAATAACTACTGTAGAAAATTGTATCTCAGCAGAAATGCGCTATTAATTGTACCACTGATATTTGCAGAATAAAGATTATTTTTCATCATTACTCAATTGTTTTCTTAGTTAAACAGCTGTTATATGTTTCTTAATGTAGAAGACTGTATAGGACTCTGTTCATTAAATAATCTTCCAGCCTCAAAAAACTCAAGATTGTGACACAGTTCATAATTTATATTTTACACGGTTTTACTGAAGTGCATGAACTGTTCAGCAAGTAGAACATGCCTAAAAAATCCTGGGCTATAAATTGTTGGATTTACTGACATTTAAATGAACCTTAGAGGAGTGTGTTTCTCTCATTTCCTGGCTTGTGGACAACAACTATAACCATAATAAACTTCCAGTTACTGGCAGAGTAGGACAGACTATACAGAGATTAAAGGAAGTAGTCTGGATATCATGGAATATTCAGTGATTACCTATGCATAATTAAATAATTATTGTAATGAATTAATACAGTTCTTATGTAATATGTAATGAAATACTGCATTCAACTTAGAAAGATATTCTAAATATTGATTTCTCCAATGGCAGCCACAATAATTTGTACAGTCAACACAATGAAATTTGAGTCATCTTCATATTAAGTAAAATGTAATTAATATTGCAAGGTTAGACTCAATATATTTGTTACTTATATCTAACATGCTTTTATTTCTGAAGAAGACAAAATTAGCAACCAAGTAACTGGGCTTCACCAATAGATGATGTTGATGTTGCACAGTCCATGTGCTAGAACTCATGAAAGATTTCTGGAAAGCTTAAATGGTCTGCGTCTACCTAAATTCCAGCGGTAACTTTTTTTTTCTTTTCACACATATGAAAAAACCATGTAGATGAAGGACAACTTTCTTATCCTCTGGGCTGTACTCTATCCATTGCTCTGAGTTTCCCCTTCACCACAGAAATGTTATTTCTATTATTTAGAAATTCTGTGTCTAACTGGAGCAGCAGTAAACTTCCCTAACAGAAGAGATAAATTTAAAACCCACAGTAGGGAACAAAAGAAGATTCGAATATAGAGCCTAAGCTTTCTGCAGTAGCTCTTCATGTCTAGAAACTGAGCATCAAGTTTCTTGGACTTTTTTTTTTTGTTGTTGTTGGGAGGAAGTTAGGAGCGTAAATTTTGCTTAGATAGAAGAATACAGAAGAAAATCAACATGGTGACTTTACCAAGGTCGGGAAGGAAGCTTTGGAAAAATTCTTTTCTACTCTCACCATGTTTTCTCAATTTTGTCCTTAGTGTCAATTATTCATTTCTAATAGATCCAAGGTTCTTAAAAATTCATTACAGTAATTTCTTGGTTCAATATTTCAATATACAATTTGCAGTTTAGGGTTACCAGTTTTCTGCAAGATTTTGGGAAAACTGCAGAAGATTCTTCCCATTGCTGTCTTCTCCACAGATGATACTGAGCTCCTTTTCTAACTGTTAAGACCATAAGGTCATCAGGTAACAAACACGTTTGCTTTTATGATGAGAGCTAAAATTAAATTGCAGTTTATCAGGAAAAAGCATAGTTGAAAAAACATTGGCCTTTTGTATTGTCTTACTATATTCTTTCTTTGCAGCAAACTTGGATTATACTTGGATATAAATTACAGTGTTTCATTTAATACAATACCATTTAATAATATTAAATAGTATAGTAATACTAATATTTAATATTACAGTAAAATTGTCAGAAAATTCTGTTGATTTTACTATAAATATAAATATTTAATATAAACATAAAGCAACGATCCCATAAGAAGGAAAAAGCAGACATATTTACTTAGCTGAAAATAATTTTTTTAGCTGAAAGGCATCTTACATGCAGAATGTCAGAAGAGGGGAATATGACTGAAGATGACTAGAAACGGACAGTTAGCTATGAGCACCTAGAACATAAATCATCTCCGTGCAAACAGCTGAACTCTACCCTGGTAATATATACACTGAATTTAATTTCCTAATATTTCTAAAATAATAATGTAAACCAAAGAAGAGTCAGAGTTATGATATTGAAGGGCAAATATTTACTGAATCTACGACAAACAAAACAGGCATAGGACAACTTGACTATCTGAATTTAAATATATGAATAAGAACAAAACATAAAGGTAACAGGAAGGGAATTTATCCAGACAAATGAAAAGCATATAAAGACTTCTCTTATCCAACAGAAAATCTTGACGTTTCTCTCTTTCTTCAATTACTTTTGAGAATCTTTAACTGTTAAAGAAGATCCACAAGAAATACTAAAGACACTACCATTTCCTTGTTCAAAATAGGCTTCTAGAGAATGAAAGCCAGAAATTACATCCTTCCTTTGAAAGCAACGTACGGAAAATCCAGACACAGGTTGAAATTCATAAAAAAGCACTTGGAAGTAATGAAGAATATCTGTAGAACTGTGACATTTAGATTTACTGCCCATATCCAGAGGGAAAATGTTTTCAATAAGACAGCTAGAAAAAAGTCCATTAAACTATGACTGTTTTTTCCTTTTCTCTTCAACTATACCACTCTCAGCATGCCTTAGAAGTACATGCACTGCAATGTTTCCTTTGAGAATCTTTTAGATAAAGATTAGTTTAAGTGAAAGTCTCTGAAAAAACAGTACTATGTCTAAACTGAAAATGGGAAGAGAACTGAAGAACTAAAGGAGAAAGGAATTATGTTTTCCTGTTTAGTACTCCTAACCTTTTCAGGCTACCTGCCCACTGAATCCTTATGAAATTTTATTTCACAGTTCCTCTAGTGTTTGCTTTATCAATCCACACTCCATGCTCTTTACATATTTGTATATTGTCTTCCCATCTTGTATTGGCCAGTGTCTTAAGGGCATCAAATACGTTTAGTCTCTCCTGTTGATGCTAAAAAAGGTTGACTTTTCTCTGTAAAAATCATTCTTAAACTGCTTCTTCAATCAGATGAAGCTCATAAAATTATGAAGACCTGTTCAATTTTGCTAACCTGTCTTTTTAAGGCTAATATAGTGACACTGTTTCACACTGGCATGAAGCAAGGTCAGCAAACTGACTTATGTACTGGAACTCCTCTTGTCATGGCACTGTACAGCTCTGCCTGGGCTCAGAGGTGCAGAGAGCCCAGTTAACATCACTGCTACTGCTCCCAATTTGCACAGGCACAGCATAATCTTCTGAAGGTCAGAAATGGATGTCTAGTACCCAAGCCATAATAAGAGGGAATCTAATAATAAATTGCAAATATCCCACTTGCTGCAACAAGGTGTCTTAACACTATGACATCTTATGTTTCTAATGTACAAGGGAAGTATCAGTAAAACATGCTTCAAGATATTCAGAAACCTAAAGCAAGACTTACAAGATAAACCAATGAACATGTGCATAATAATTTTTGGAAAGGAAGTGTAAAATTCTAACTTCAAAGATATCATATTCTCCTTCCATCAAACACATGCACAAAAGCTACTCTCACACAAATATTAGATGGTAGATGCATTTTCTGAAGCGCAGACACAGCCTTACCTGCATTTCTTGGCAAAAGGAAGCAGTTGGTCCAAAAAGAATCTGACACTGCTCATCTGCAGTGTACGTCATTCCTGGGAGCTTAGAGGGAATAATCACAGAATTGAGGCTCTGAGGATTCGTCTGTACCAGACAGTTACTGGCCTTTGACCTGGTGATATGCAGAGATTCATACGCTGAGAAATCCAAGGGTCTGATTGCCATGCCAACTTAAACTTGTATACAACATTCAAAATACATGGACAATTATAATTTTCTTATTCATCAGCACTGGACTACTGCTCGTGTTTAAAATTACATGGCCTGCTTGTTATAAGTTAATCTGTTCCGTTATTCTACATTTGCAGAAAGACAATATAAATGATCAACATTTCAGAAAAGTGCTGGACAACATTTTAGCATAAAACTTACTTAATGGGTAAAGGTTTTGGTGGCCAAACATTTCAGTACACAGCATATTAACATATAGTAAACACAGTGACACATAAAAAATTTTTATAAGTATATATAATTATAATCATACCCCTGAAAGTATAAAAATCCATACCATTGCTGAAAACCGATATTAATAAATCTAATATTAGATTGTGATAATTTCAAATATTTTGACAGATTTTGTAAAACAAATCTCCCAGAGGAGTAAAAAAAAATTGAAAACTTATAATTTTAATATATTTATTGCATCTATTTCTAAACAACATACAGCAAGAGTTCTTTTCTTCTTTTCTTGAATTATATACCTGAGAAATCTTTCCAGATCTTCTCTGCTGCACTGAGACCATGAAACATCCCCAAGATTCTGTCCTTTAATCCATTCTCCAGACATGATATGGACACCATCTGCACAGGATGGGTGGTCATTGTCGTGGTTTATCCCCATGCTGAATTTTGAAGTTATTAAAAATAAAACAAAGTGAAACAAAGTAACAGGTTGTTTTCAGAACTTTTTAAAGTTAAAACTCTTGCAAAGGGCTGAAAATAGCTCATATATATTACATGTAGGAAACCACTTTTGATTATTTTTTTCATGGTATCTTTCATAAAAGTGCATGTAATCATGTGTAGATGACTATTTTATAAAGATGGAAGTGGAGCTGCATTTATTTGATGAGAAATATTGCATTCTAATCAGTTCAATACATATTTTGGACAACTTCTTGAATTTTCAGAACTGCACAATTGCAAATTTAATGAATACTATTTATCTTTTAAATGGGCAACATATTCTTATTTTTTAAGATCAGTGAATATTTTGGCAGTGATTCTACCTTCAATCTATATGGAACAGATTGGTTGAAATTTTATGGAATACTAAAATGATCACTACTTTGATGGGCAATTATTGTGTCTAAAGAAAAAAACACCTAAATGATTTTTCAATCTCTTGTTAACAATAACACTGATGAAGAAATTAAATTGATTTTGATTATAAAGACTTAGCATCCTTACACATCCCAGAGAGTTCTAACATTCAATGCACTGCAATGAAAAATTCCACTGAATATCTGCTTGAAACTCCTGTTTTAACTGAAGACTCACTGTCATTCTCATTCAGAATTAGCTAACAGAGAGGAAGAAGAGGCACCTAAATAAAACTAAGATTTTCAGAATTAGCTAAGTGGATCATGCTTGACTAATATTACAAGAAATAAATACACTCAACTGTCTTTGGAGATTTACAAAAGGGTGTGAGACTACTCTCCAGAGTATTGGATTTAAAATAGTGCTGGAATTTTGCATCATTACTATTCCCTGCAGAAAAGCAAAGCTTCAGGCTTAATAAAACTCTATGCCTTGTATTGATTCTTTCACTTACAGACTGCAGAGTAAGTTTTCTGTGTCTACAAAAACTGGAGTACATTGTGGTTTCACCATCCCACAGCGGCAAATGGCAAAAAAGACCTGTCTCCCCACACTTTTGTTCTCCACTCTATACCAAAATCCATTCATGACTCAAACCATACATTAATTTGCAATTTGCTTTACCTTTTGTTTACTAATGAAATTAATGGAAATATCATGCAGGACTTTACCTTGCCTATAGAAGTGCTCTATCTCTTACACTGATGTGTACATCCCACACTCTGAAGTACTGGAACAGTGCTTTCTGCAAAAATTAGGTAATTTTGCTGCCTCTAAACCATATAACAGAACTGAGGCAAGCAAATGTGTCTAACTCTGATCTTAGCCTCTGTCTTTTCCTGACCTGCCTGAATGGCACAAAACAACTATACAGAAGTGCCTCTGCACTTGCCTTACATTCTTACTGCATGCCTCACATGCAGAATTCGAGACGTGTCTATCTCCAGAATTATTTACACCCATTGGAACTGTGCAGGAAGACACAGGAAAGCTGGGGATATGTAACCTAGTGGACTACATAAGAAAAAATTTTGCTCATAGCTCTTTGAGTTTTATGCTTCCTTAATGCAAAAGTAGTAATTTAAAAATACTCATTTGTCAGCATCATATACACTGTGGGATTTTAACTAAAACATTTACAACACAAAATCTTGACCAAATGTATTATAAAATTCATGGTTCCAATTTATGCAGAGTGGAATTAACACATTTATATGTTATTTAAAATACTTTTAAGGTGAAAATTACAAAATCCCTGTAATTTCTAATTATGATTAATTCCCTTCACTCCGAAAAACAATTCTTGAAGCTTGACTTTGTCACAAAATATTCTGTATAGTCAGCCAAAGAAATTTGTGCTGAGCTGAACCATTATCTTGATTATTTCAAAAAACACAAGCCACCATTACAAAAATATATAAGCGCACCCCCCTTTTTCCAATCTACTATCACAGAAGCATTTTATGAATTATATTAGCACAAGAATTCCCAGGAAAACATTGTATTTTAAAACAAACAGACTTAGTCCAATAAACTCCACTAACAGATAATTCAAGTCGACTGAAAAAAAAGTTTTTATCTAAAAACCCTCTAAAACTTTTTTAAAGGAGTTTCTATGTGATACCATGTATAAAAGTGAAATAATTTTTGCTAAATCTTTAATATGCAAGTAGAAATAATACAAAGAAACAACATCACTAAATTCTGTGTATTTAGAATTAGTAACTCAGGCCACTGAAAGTAGAAGAAAAATATTAGCTCAATATTTCAGTAAAAAGGCAATTCTTTTACAATTAACTACAGCTGCAATTATACATGTACAGCTGGAACAAAAAAGGCAATAGCATCTCTCCTGTCACTTTAGAGAACAGCTTATATTCTTGCATTCAAAATGCATTCCAGTGTCAACGTACTGAACAAGCACCAAGTAGTACTATTTTACTCCACCTAATTATAGTGGAGTATTACAAAATCAAAGCTCTTTTAAGCCTCAAAAGAGGATCCTCAGACATTATTCTATATTTAAATACGCTACATAAGGTTATGCACACACCTTGAAATAATTAGGTCTGCACTGCTATTTTAAATTACTTCTCACCATAGGACATCAAAATTCTTTGACATGTGCTACTTTCATGACAATATGCATTTGCTCAGTGACTCCACATGCTTCCAGATAAAAGCTTTTTATTATTTATTCATTATTTTGTTTGTGCTTTGCAAATGGTAGATGATTGTTGTCACCACTCTATCACACTTAAAATGCAAATAGCTCATCTGAACAAGAATGATGTTGTTAAATCAGAAACAGGCAGAGAAGGGACAAAGATTAAATAGTATCAAAAAATTATTATATGAGCAATTAATTGGGTTAGTTCAGATAGATGTGGAGAATTACTTTAAGCTTATCTGTAAACAAAAACTGAGAAATTAAAAAAAATTAAAGAGAACAACTAAAGCTCAGATTTTCATAGTCATTAACAGTGAGACAGATTACGAATAAGAGGTAGATTAAGAAAAGTGCAAGAGCAAGTGCTGGATCAAGGAACCAGTGGTGTTCACTACAATAAATAGAATGTTCAATATGATAAATAGATTCCCAAATAAAGGACCTATTTATTCCAAGTGATATATAGAACAAAAGAATGATGAGTGTGAACTGCAGATCAAGTATAATACTACTAGTATGACCTCAGGAAAGACTGAAAATTACTAGAAAACTTTCCCCTTGTGAAGGAGAAAATAAATCTCTGAATGCAGTTGACAGTTTATACCTGTGATGTATGATGAGATCACAGGGATTCCATTTGATTTGTTTAAAATTCATATTGGTATAAGTGATTACTATACAGTATTTGTAAATTCTCTGCAACCATTATCCTAGATAATTTTATATTTGGTGAAATAAATCACTAATATAATAAATTCTGTACCTTAAAAATAAAAATAACTTTAAAAAGTTATTTTTAATATAATACTTCATTATTATTAATAATGAAGTATTATCTTCCTTATTATTTCCATTGCTTTTTTTTTAATCATTTTGTGCAATAGTACAGTAGAATGATGGAAGCATTTTAAACTATGGATCCAAAATTTACAAGGCTTAACAGCTTATATGCAGTTTTATAGCACAATGATTTTCACACGAGTTTGTCTGATCTCCAATTCTGCAGTATCATGAGGATGTATTTAATAAATGAATATAATACCCCTTATGTGATTATCACAGACAGAAAGACAGCAGCTACACTACCTTCTTAGTACTTTTATTGCACTTTTTCAACAAAATGATTTATCACACTGCTATCTTTATAGAGAAATATATATAAAAAAGACCAGACTAGTAGAAGGATTTTATAAGCTGTTATATGTTGGCTTGTTGGTTATTTTTATGTCCTAGTTAGTGAAGTATTAAGTGCTGTATGATTTTTATATGTCCTTTAAAACAAATGAGGGCTTCTCAGATGATTGAATAAATGGAGTAAGAAATCTTTCAACCAGGAAATTAATTATTTAGCTAAAAGTGAAAGGCGGTTGACCAGCTACAGAAAAATTATGATGGTAAAAGGTAAAACATGATTTCTTTTGGAAAGAATTTATATTCAAAGGAAAATCTACAAAACAAGGAAATCTCCATCTTCTTGTTAAAAATTATATGATCAGAAAAAGTAAAAATAAATAACTCTATGCAACTGTTATTTCCCTTTTGTAAATCATTGCTCATTCTCCACAATGCTGGAAATTCAGATTGCATTTTCAGTCTTAAAACAACTGGGTAAAAGTAAAACATGCACATTAGTATAGGGATTTTAACATATGCTGGATGCTGCTGTCTAGCTGACTTGGCAGCTTTTGCAGAACAGCTTTCTTCTCTAACTCCAGTACTTCAACCACCATGCTTCCTGCGGCTGGATCTAGACAAACTACTGAGCCACAGTCCTTTGACTGAAGTATACAAATAATTTAAAGGTTTGCTGTGACAGGTATATTTAGCATCATAACATTAAAATATACATTGCTCTTCCTGAAGGTTTTTTTACAGAAATGATATAATACCGAAGAAGTATTGGCTTCTGGTAAATATGACACCCATGCCACATTGTTGAGCTATCACAAAATCAGTGAACAGCTATAAAAAAACAGGTTTTGCATTAACAAATACATTGACATTGTTATGATCTTTTGCCAATTTTTTCACATGTATTTTAAATGTATCAGACTATCAATTAAGCTTTTGCATCCTGTAGGATGTTTTTCAGTTACTAATTGTTTCTTTTACAAATGTTATCCTAAGGAAAATTTAAGATAAATCCACCCAGGAACAGTATAGCCTGGCAGAAACATAACCCTTAACACCTTGCTAGAGAGAGAGTTGAATAATCTTAATTTCATGTAAAAAAATCATATCTTTTCATGTTACTAAAATGCTGATGCAGTGCTTCTTCCCTGTCTCTGTGCTTCATTTCTTCCTGAGCTGTTTCTTCAACTGTCTTGCTACTAGCAAAAGGTTAGAGATGCTTTATTTCTGCCTGATGTTGCAGGGATGTGATGCATGAACATGATTAGAACTGGACCAACAAAACTAATTTTTTTCATGGTTTTTAATACCAGAAACATTTTGAGTACAAGTAAACATAAATGTGAAATATGTTAACAGACTTCATTATTTTCCGTCATCTGTAATCTTAAATGTGTTTTATTGTACAATTTTCAGGCCACTGAAGTTTGGAAATATATACCCATGTGCCCAGTAAGATCCTAAGCTGATTTAAGTCAGCAAAAGTATATGACTGTGGAACAAAGATGTCGACTTTGATGTGGATGCAGGCAAAAAAGAGACTATCAATTTTTAAAGAACTTACCCACTAAAGCATGAAAATGAGTGTAAGGTAATCTCAAGGACTTGCATAGTTGAACATCTAATATATATATACTTCTAACTTCATTAAAGTAGTTTAAAAAAAAGAAAAGAAATTCCTTTCAAGACCATTCAGTGCAGTGTTAGTTTAACTGCAAGAGTTTAGAATAGTTATCTTATGGATACTTTTCCTGACCTATCAGGAAAAAAAAAGTGATGAAACTACTAGGGTGGTTTTGTACAAATCATGTTTGAAATAGAGAATATGTAATGCTGAAATGAAATACAAAGATAAAGTCTCCTGTTAATTTTTATCAACTAAATAAGTTTCAAGGAAAAAGGAAAGCACATTATCCTTCTTTTTAAGAGTAATTTTAAAAAAAGTAGATTCTTATTAAACAAGTACTATGCTTTATAGATAAATATCCCTATAAAGTTTCCAATTTTTAAACAAGGAGGATAGAAAATTTCACAGACAGTAAAAAATACAAAAATAATATAAAAATAAGAGAACCATAGAATCATATAATGGTTTGGGTTGGAAGGGACATATAAGATCATCTAGTTCCAAACCCACAGACAGGGCAACTTCCACTAGACCAGGTTGTGGTCAAAATTCCACCCTGCCTGGTATTGATCAATTCAACATGGGGAGTGCACAACCACTATGGACAACCTGTTCAATGCCTCACTATCCTCACAGCAAAAAATCCTAATATCGAATCCAAACCTACTCTTATTCAGTTTAAAGCCATTCCCCCTTGTCCTGCCACCATGTGCCTTTGTAAAAGGCTCTCCAGGCTCTACTGCAGGTCTCCTTTAGGTCTGAAAGGTGCCAGAGCCTCCTCTTCTCCAGGCATGTCCACATTGTATGCAGCTATGCACAAAAAGAAGGGAATTATAACAATTTCTCTGTAAATCTGTAATGACACAAATACGTGTATGGGAAAGATGATTGCCTATAACTGTTGTGCATGTATTTTAAAAATCACTACAAAGCTCAATTTTTCAAACAGTAGCTGTACTTTTCAAACTATTTTACTCAAAGTTAGGCTCCTGTCTCTACACTTCAATTGACTTTGATTTGAACAGAAAACTCAGTGGTGACGAAAACCAGCCAGAACAGTCAAAGTTCAACATCTCTGATAGTACCCACAGATAAATTAATATCCTTATCTCTGTATCTTGGTCTGGAAAACCCAGCTTTAGACCATTAGCCAAAAAGAACAGAAAAAAATTAAGAAAGAAACAACTAGAGGGAAATTAAAGACTTTGCAGTTGGAATAAAGCCACAATGACAAGAATTTTCCCTGGGTATTCTATCCAATACCCTAATAACCCATGGTGTTGTATGGGAGAGAGACGGAAGCAAGATTATTTGGGTACAGCTTACCAGCACAGTCTCCACCGACACTGTGGGACCCTTGATAAACTGAGTGAGGATTTCATACAACTTTTTAATATATTCACGAAGAATATATGCTTTCTGCTTATTAACTACTAAATAGGTGATTCAGAAATTCCACAGACTCCCTGTTCATCACTAAAAAATATGTGGCAGAATATCCTGAATTTTAGTAACAGTTACCTCTCATATTCCAAAAATGCTTGTCAGAAAAAGAATGCAGAGGTATAAAATTAATTCTGAAGAATTACACCAGTTTCTCTTTTAAGTGGCTAAAACAACTTCTAAACTACACTTAGAGCACTTAATAATTGTAAATTAACATATTTTGAGATGCAGAAATTTACATCCGTTCTGCATTTCTCCATCCCTCAAAAGGAATCCTAGCACTTAGAGGGCCATCATTCAAGTAAAATCACATGTAGCTTGTTAACCTCAACACCAGCAATTGTCACTCTTATCTCTGTCCTCCACACAATGTCTTTTAATTAACTGTTATTAGTTTTTACTTTGTAATGTGACCTCATTATGTAATTACCTAATTGCTTAGTAAATTTTTTTTAAAAATTAGAATATGTTTAATAAAACCAAGTCCATTAATGTGATACAATTTTTAATGACCAATTACACACAATTCAAAAATCAACTGTTGACTTACATAATTTCTCAATGTCATTAAAATCTCTACATCCAGATACACAAGGCTAGAACAAAAACATTTCACATTGCAAAGTAAGGTTTAGTCTGCCATTGTATTTCACTGAGAATATTTCTCTTCCAATTGGAAAAACGAAAATAAATCAACAACACAACACTTAATAAACATCCATGTATCAGAATGTATTTAATATAAGGGCATGTTCTTCCACACAACTGGCTACAGGACAAGAGGACATGGCCTCAAGCTGTGCCAGGGGATGTTCAGGTTGGATATCAGGAAAAATTTCTTCAATGAAAGGAACGCATTAGAACTTTATATTCATCAATACAATGACAACTGGTAATGTCTTTGTATATGCTCTCAGAAAATGAAAATCAACAGCATCTATATTGCTTAAGTTTTGAATCTATTTGTACAATAATTTATGAGCAAGAATATCTGTTGTACACAACGGAAAAAAATTGTTTTTCCTTTATCCTTCAAGAAGCAAAGTCTTTGAGAAAGCTTTTGGTTCTACATTGCAGATATTACATACAAAAAAGCCAAGGTAGTAGTTAAAAGACCTCAAGATTCAGAAAAAGTTAGTGAAAATTTTCTAGAAAAGATGATGTATTGTAGAAACCATTTATGACTAGTCTGTATGGTGAGCATTTAATCTCTGCTTCTGAGGCAGTTAAGAACAAGCAAGACAAATCTCTGTAAGAGATACTCTAGATATATTTGAAGCTGCTCAAGTCCCTTCCAATAGGATCTACATTCAAATGTTTGTCTTCAAACATTTTTATATTGTCTCTTCACAAAGCTTCAACTATTTCTAGCATCTTCGTTGCAATTGCCAGGGCCTGGCTGGCAGACAGAGACACCCATGCAGAAAAAAACAAATCTCTCTAAAATGTCACCCTACACTCCTTGGTGCAAGACTGCTGTGTTTCAGATTGTGACAGCTAAGGACTCTGAATCCATCATGAAGCAGGAATCTCTCCTCTACACCTCTTCATCTTTGGCACTGGGGGGTGCTCTTTTTTTTTCTTTTCTTTTCTTTTTTTTTTTTTTTCCTTTTCTATACACTATGTGGTCTGTTATAAACCTTCATTAGTTTGGACTTCTTGAAGAAATGTCTGATTCAATCAACATCCTGTCTTTTATATTAACACAAGATTTTATTTATTCTTTATTTCCACTTTCTAAAAATACCTATTACATCACCCACAAAGAATTTTGAGGATATCTCCAACAACACCCAAATGCCATTACTATCATTACCAGTGAGAATATGATGGCTGGGATACCAGCATGATTTGTTTTTCCACATTCATTTGAATTTGTATGAAAGGATTTGAAAGCTCTGAAATCTCATATGTAGCCTTGTAACATTTTTTTTCCCCTGGGATTTATATATCAGCAATATAAGTTTTATGTTCCTGTAGGAAGACTGTGTAAATTCCTTCTGTTTCACAGTCCAACTGCAATGCAAATCCATGAAGATATTCCAAGTTCACAAAAAAATGTAAGATAGGTTATAGAGTCTGACCTGTGCTGCAGTCTTGGAAGAACTGCTAGCAGCAACAGTGAGCTTTTCTGTCTACCTTGTTTTATGTATGGACTGCCATCTAGAAGAACTTTGACTTCTTAGGAAGTCAAAGATAGGTTTGACTGTCTTCTGCAAGACAAAAACCTTACCAGTATGTAAGCATATAAACTTCTCAAGATCCATATCCCACATTCGGAAATTTGCTATTGCGCAACCAACACACCACCCGTAACTATGCAAGAACATTACCTATCACCATTTTTCAGAGAGCATATGATGTTGTACTCTTTGTTGATTGAGATGTCTCTTTTTTCAAATACAGTAATTTTTCAGCAGAGGCTTTTATACTCTAAAAACACTTTTACTGTGTTGGTCATAAAGCAGTATATCTGTTATTATCATACTTGCAGTAAACAATTATCTAATTTACTCTACCAGTGAACTTATCTGCAGATCATATTCAGTGATTGTTTCATTTCCCTTATTTTTGGTTTACTGCCATCAGAATAAGTTTACAGAAAACAAATCTTCTTCTACCCATTCCCTCTTCCAATACCAGCAAACACTACAGCAAAAAATAGAAATAGAATGATGTTTAGCTACAAAACATGAATACGTATTTCTTTTTAGGCCTTTCCTTATCACAACTATCATACAAGCAGGCTGGCTTATATTAACCAGGAGATTTTTTTCTGCAGTTATGAAAATACAAAAAAAAAAGAAAGGAACATAAAATATCAATTTCATGCAGCAACTTATACTTCTGTCAATCTTTAAATAATTGCTCTGTATTTGCTTATTTTGCATCCAGAAAAAAAAAATCAATAAAAATATTTTAATTTCCAGTTTCTTCTTATAATTAACTTCATTTTTCAACATTAGATGTTAGGATCTCCATTCTCAGGAAGCTTGACCAAATTTAAACCAAGTCACTTTCAATTCAAAGTATTTGTCCTAAGATACCTAACCACACACCGAGCAAAACATCCCTCTCTGTTGTCACTTGAAACTGACATTATAATACAAACACACAAATACCTGGCACAGACACTGCATAAAAAATGATAGAGTAATACATACTCCCTTTTTATTCCAGTTTAAATTAAGACATTTTCTATTTCCTTTTTTTTTTCAAGTAATGAAGGCAAGAATGAAGTTGAAATCTTATTAACAGATTTTATTATTGCAAAATATTAATTTTTCACTTTGGGCTAAAATATTTGTCACTGAATGAGTAAAAGCATCCAGCCCAGCTGTGAAGGACAGCTAACTTCACCTTCATTTTGCCATCCTTTTCTTCTTCTAAGATGAAAAACATTAATGTTGCAATGACCAATGACTGTTCTACACTATAACAGGATCTATCCTGAGAAAGCCAAATTAAATAAGGGCTCTTCCAACTTATGATCTCATTAAAATGCTTGCTGGCAACAACTGTTAGAGTTGGACCTGTTACACAATACCACAGTCAGCATAGAACAAACATCTTGGGGCACCTGATTTTCCCCAGACAATAGCAGTCTTTCCAGTTAATTTATTTATTTTGTAGCTATAAAGATTTTTGTATTACTTCAAGTCATAAACAATTTGTTAAGCTACATACCATATATTGATACATATTATTAATATTATTATTAACAGAAACACTACTTTCTGAATTTTAAATTTAAATCCCCTCATTTAAATCCCCTCCTTAGAGAAAGAAAGGAAAAACTGAAGTACACAATCAAATTAGTCAAATCGCAGTAGTATTACATGCAAGTGAATAAAAGGCTTTAACATCCACATACTTACTTGTGACCCATTTCATGGGCAATTGTAAAAGCCAGATTCAGACCATTGTCCTCTGCAATAATACATTTTCTTTTTTCACTGCACATTCCACTCAGGTATGCTATACCTAGGAAACACAACCACCACAGTAAATTATTTTGTTTTATTACTAATTTTATATATTACAGCTTAATTAGACCCAAACAAGACTGAAACCTTGTTGTGGTCAGAACCATCCAAGTATATAAACAGGTACCTGACAAAGGTTTACTTACTCAATTTGCAGCCAGTGGTAATATTACCTCACAGTAATGATTACATGGACTGCAATGTATAGAAAATGCATCCTTTAAAAGCATTGCTCGGTACCTTAATGAGATATGATAGAATACGTGTATGACTGTCAACAGGGCTGTAAAGGAAAATAAATGTCTACAGCAATAGGACACAAGTTTGAACAAGTATTTCCTCTGACAGAAGAATCAAGTGCACAGAGTTGTCCCTCTACATTTATCACTACTAATTATTCATAAAGCATTCAGCATGTTAGTGGTTTTAAAAACATTTAGAAGAGTCAGATGTCCCAGAAGAGTTCATAGGAGACTGCAGCCTGTCAAACATATTAAGTGTAGAAGCTATAATGCCTTTACTACATAATACCTTCGTTTTCAAAAAACGCATTGAAGCCTTAATGGTAGGGGTTTGAATTCAAGCTCAGCTTCTTAAAAGTGGAGTGTCTGTAACTGTAAAAGCTTGAGGAACATGAAAATTAATTTGAGTAATGGTAAATTTTTCAGACCACAAACACATTTAGTGGGGATGATTGTCGTCGTTCCTTGTTTGAAAATCTGGAGTAAGCAATCAAAACACTGTTTCAAGCGTTTGGCCTTCTTCCCAGGAACTTCCTTTCAATGGAATGGTGCCCTCCAGTTCAGCATGTTTGCTGGATTATTTGCATGTAAAGGTCAAGTTTGAAATGTTTGACAGTATTTGAAATTCAGTCATAATTATCATTCCAATTTAATAAGATAAGCCTTTCTTCTTACAGTCCAAATATCTGTCAGTCTGTGAGCACAACACTTCACCCACAAGTAGTAGTAAGCCCATCACTATTCTGCCAACTTTTGAGTATCACCCTCAAAAGAACTGGCTGAAAGCTTTTGGACACAGAACTTTTGACAAAAAATGGTGTCCAGGACTGAACAAAACAATGACAAATAAAATTTGAATAAGGCAGAGTATTTAGACTTTTACTATTTGTTTCCAAAATAGGGAATAGCCATCTGGGATACGAAAGAAAAAGCACAATCTCATCAGGAAAAAAAATGTAGTCTTTCAAATGAGACCTCATGCTAAACATAGGTATCACTCATACTAACTTCAATAAAAAACAGAGAAGAAATGCTCTGAAACGCAATGTTTTATTTCAAAAACGTTTTGTTGCAATGACTGAACTATAACCAAGAATATTTCTAAAATTTTGTGCCTTGTAGTTCCACAAATATATGCATCCTCTTTTACAATTTGGTCACCAAACTGAAAAAGACAGAAAGACTTCTAATGCTGGAGCTTGAAGTAGTACAGCTGGTAACAGTACCAGAAGAAGCAGTCAGGGTCCTGATTTTAGCCATCATCAGTGAACTTAAAAATTGGTCCAATAAAATAGAAAAATCACTCTTGCCATAGACAAAACTCAGTACTGCATTTTGAAGTACTGGGAGTGATCCTTTATTATAAGGCGAAACATTTAGAAATACTTTTCTTGCTCGTTTTGGCTGTGATAGAGTTAATTACACAGTAGCTGGTAAGGACCTATGTTTTGGGTTTGTGTTAGAAAAGTGAGGGTAACACAGGGAGGCGCTACTTGTTGCTGAGCAGTGGTTACACAGATTGAAGGCCTCTCCTCCTCCTCCTCCTCCTTGCACCACTTGGGCAGACACTGGCAGGGGGCACAGGCAGCACAGATGGCCCCAGCTGAGCAGGAGATCCCACATCCTGCAGGGCTGCGCTCAGCAAAAAGAGGAGCAGGAGGCTGCCAAGGGGCTGAGGCTCAGGGACTGTCCAGCCTTCGGTTGGTTGGTGGTAAGCAGTTGTTTTCAGCAGCATCACCTTGCTTGGCATTTACCTATCTCTGTTATTTTCCTTCTCATTATTGCTATCATTCTTACTGTTATTTTTATTTCAATTAGGAAACTATTTTTATCTGAACCCATTGCTTTTTTCACTCTTACCCTTGCAATTCTTCTTTCCCATTTCACTGCGTGGGGAAAAGAGCAAGCAGCTCTGTGGTGTTTAATTGCCATCTGGAGCTCAGTCATGACAGTGTTGATGGCTACTCTCAGTTGGATAAAACTTAATTGCTGGGATCTACAGAAAGAGAATTCCCAAACCTCCCTCTTCCTGATGATGCTCAGTACTAACAGAAAACTGCAGGATAATCTCTAGCTTTCTAAAGGGAAAAGGAATTCCCTAACCTTCTTCTGACCTCTAAAATGAAAAAAACAAACAAACAAAAACCACACTAAAAAAAAACCAAAACCAAACCATTAAGTATCAATGTCATGCAGCAATTTATACTTTTGCCCCTCTAAAATGGCAGGTTTTCCCTCTAAACCTCTAAACTGGCAGGTTTTCCATACAACAACATGAGTACTACCAGTTGCTGTCCACTATTCTGACTGCCCCCTCCATTTACTCGCAAAGAATTACAAATGTTTCCATTTCATACCTATTCTGCAAAAGAAGTAGTCAGCATTATTAAGAATTTTCAATAATACTCATATATTGATCATATAATATTCATAATAATACTCAAGTAATGCTCATATTCTCACATAAATGTTTTCATACTTGGAATTCTTTGAAGAAAATTATGTTTGAACTTTATAAGTTTGGCAGACAAAACCTAAGATGTAAATTTCATTGAGATTAAATTAGTTTGCTGATTCTAGAAATGTCTGAAAGCATCAAAAGCAATTAATACTTTATGACTTCTCCCCTATTAACTAAATTCAACCTCCTATGTGCAAGCCAGACTCAATAGCAACTGCTGAGTGTATATCAGCCAACTACCAGCTGTGAACTAGTTTCATGTCTTGTTTTTGCTTATGAATTTCACATGTAGTGAAAAAGAAACTGACTTCAGTAAGCAGCTGCTCTTGCTTAGTTGTCTATGTATTAGGTAAGAGACCAAATTTTTTATAATATATTTATGTTGAGTGAAGCTTCCTGAGGTTTATTAACACAGCTGGAACTGCTCCAAGGTTAAATCCACACTTAAAAAAAAAAACAACAACCCAAAACAATAAAAGGTCAATGAACAATTGCTCCCTTGTTATGATTAAGATATTCCTAGTGAAACCCATTAGCCTCAACACACTGTTTCAAATTAAAACCCTTAGTATCTGAAAAGTATTAGCTAGAAATCAGTAACTTTATCTCACTGACAATATAGGGAAGGATCTGATTATTTATCTATAAAAAGCTATGGTTTGAAACCAAAAAAAAAATCTTGATTGAATACATTAATCAAATGTAATACATTCAAATTACTTCTCTCTGTGGATAACTTTTCCTCAAGTTAATTCAGAAGAAAATACATGTCACATCAATTAGAAGAGTAAAGCTGTAGCTTTGTGCCTGAGAAGAAGCACATAGGGACTACATTTTCTTATCAAACACGTAAATATCCAAATGAAAAAAATGCTGCTTCAAAAAAGTGGAACTTTTCCCCAGGTCATAGCAGTAGTTTATTACTCCTGTTATTAGCGCTACCCTTAGATGCCGGTGTTTCATTCTACAAACTATGACAAATTTTCTTGTTTGTTAATGAACATATTCATCAAATCACCAACCTACTTATTCTTTGAAATTAGGTGTATATCTACACCACTTCTGTTGAAAAGTGATAATTCATTTGACAGGGATGTTACACTTAACACCTCACCAGCTAAAGTATCTGAACAAGTCTGTTAGCTTTACCTATTCATTCAGGGCCAGCTGCCTGTAACATAAATCCCCTACCTATGTTAAAAAGGCAATTGTCAGCATTGCCCCCAGGAACAAAAACTCCATAGTATACAAACCCCAAAGAGAATCACAGCAAGAGACAAGCAGTCAGCCTTACAAACACTGTCTTCCTCACAGTGACCACAAACCATGTAGGTATGACTGCAATACTGCATTCTAAAAGGCTAGAAAATGGTTCTTTTCCTTTTACAGTGAGCACTGTAAAAACAGAGTTAATATTCTGGAACTCTAACCACCCAAATTACTTACTCATCCCACTTACATTTCTTTTCCTCTGAACTTCCTTGGTTTCACAAGATATTAAAGATTTTTTTGTTATGGTATTAGCTATGCATTTATTCAGAACTTCCAACAGCATGATCTTCATTTGAATTATCAGTGGTGCACAAAACTCACAAGCCACTACAACAGAAGCATAATTTAAAGTCCAAGTACATCTGGCTTTTGATTCACAAATAAATATTTCGCATTAAAATATTTAAAATATATTTTAAATGAACTGGAAAATCAATGGGCTTTTAAGCATAAAAATCATTATTTAACTGCACTTGATTACTAATCTAACAAATTATTTTTTTAGCAGACCTACTAAAAAAGAGGACCTTTTTTTAAAAAAGCAGGAAAAAAAAGTTTTCCACCAAGAGGACACTTCAAAGTCTAATTAGCACAAGCTGTTCTGAAGAGAGTCACAGATGACTTCCAGGAAAAACAAGTTTTGTCAGTTGTCTGTGAATCAACAGCTCTTAACCATAGCAGTAATCAAAACAAGACAGTTAACAACCAGAAGTCTCAAATACAAAATCCAAAGCCCAGGAACATTAATTTTTGTCTTTTTAAGTGAGCGATATAACAGCGAGGGCAAATATATCTACTCGTGTGTGTGGGGTATCCTCACAAACACACATCACAGCAAGACATCAGAAAAAATAATGAGATACAATCAAATCAGCTTCTGTTGCATTATTCCCAAATGAAATTTAATTTTTATTCATGTCTTTTGTTATTTTATGATTTATGTACATCTTAGAAGATCCATGCTTTCAGCAGAACATCAATAACTACACTAATTTATATGTACTAATAAGTGTGTGATTTTATGTTTCAGAATAGACTATTAAGCTTACTCCTACACCTTGAAAGAAACTGCTGCACTTTAATCCTTAATTTCCCCTGAGAAGGGGAAAAGACTAAAAATGGAGAGTGTGCATGCATGCCATAATTGCAAAAATAAATTTTGAATGTGTATTTACACAGTTTTAGGTTTTTAGTTCTTGCAACATCTGAAGGGTCCACAGGCCTCCAAGATACTGTTAGAGGGATGGGATGGCAAAAGTGCTGAAAGATATACTAATTTTCTTTTAACGTGCTGCGCACATGAAAGCATTTCTGCCAAGATGAACAATAGGTCAATAAGTAAATTCTCCCCACTGCCCATTCCTGGCCTTTGCTGACAAGGGACGTAGGGATGCCCTGAGCTAAAGGCTGGCTGCATCGGTACAGCCAACTTTTACAGCCAACAAATTACTTATTCTCTGAATTTGGGTATTCTTCTTACATGCGTCTGCCTGGGTCTATAACTTGTCATGGCAAATAACTCCAGAGTGTAGTTGCCTACAACAGTACATATGTCTCCTTTTATGAAGACTGCAGAGAGGGTGCTCTAATTCAAATACAAAGCTCTATTCATCTATTAAAAGTAATTTATGCCCTCCTATATCTCTGTCAGCAACTGCAGTGATCAACTGAGAAGATCTAGTGAATTTAGCAACTCCTCTGGCAGAGGCCATTTACGCGTATTTGACATCTTATGTCCCACTGCATACCTTACTTACTCTTGTACTACTAAAGTCTTTCAGACAAAAGTGGTTATAGTTAAAATTACTATTTTACCATGGGATAATAGAAGACCAACATAATGATCTTTCTGTGGTTTTCTATTTTTTCCTGCTCAGTCCTAACATTCAGTTTACTCAGCTGATCATGAGGACCAATGGTATTCTGGGCACACTGGCAAGAGCATTGCCAGCAGGCTGAGTGAGGTAATGCTGAGTGCCATGTGCAGTTCTGAGCCCAAGACAAAGAGCCACTGCAGAGGGTCCAGTGGAGGAAACAGAGGTGATCTGTGATCTGGAGCACCTCTCTTCTGAGGACAGACTGCAGGAGCTGGGCCTGTTTAGTCCAGAGAAGAGAAAACTGAGAGGGGATCTTACTAGTGAATATAAATATGCCAAAGGCAGGCGCCAAGAGGATGGTGCCAGACTCTTTTCCATGGTGCCCATGACAGGACAAGTAGCAATGGCCATAACTAAAACACAAGAAATTCCATCTCAACATGAGAAAAAATTTCTTTACATTGAGGCAGTCAGAGCACAGGAACAGGCTGCCCAGGGAGGTCATGGAGTCTCTCTCTTGCAAGACATTCAAACCCACCTGGACATTTCATTTTTTCACCAGCTCTAGTCGAATCCCCCTTGCTTTTGCAGGGGAATTCGACTGGATGATCTCCAGAAGTCCCTTGCAACCCTAACAATTCTGAAATTTTCAGAGAACCAGCCCTTACCATTCTCTGATCTCTTTCCTCAGTGGCAGCAATGCCCATGACTTCACACATACAGGCTGAAGACTAGTACTTTTCTTAATATGCATTACCTTGTCTATACTTCATCTTCTTTTTCACTTCCTTTTCAGTATCTTGATGTCTGTAAACAATTCTTTTTGTCAGTTTTTTTTACTGAACTATCCAGAATGCTTCAAACCATATGAAAGCATATGCAGGCTACTACTTCCAAACAGTTTATGAAGCAAGGCATCTCTGAACTCAAGGATATTTTCTTCTAGTGTAAAAACTGACAAGTAATTCCCATGTCATCTTTTTTTTTCATGTATAAGCCACATATAAGAATTTCTTAAAAATTTAAAGGAAAATATTTAACACCATAACACACTGTCACTGAGTACAGTCAGTATACTTTTAAAATATTTTAATTACCCCCCCCCTTTTTTTTTTTAAGGCAACATCATCAAGTGGAAAACTTGTCCATGAAAGTATGCATGAACAGGAAAAGACACAGATGGAAAAGAAAACTGCATAGCGTTAAAAGAAAAGCTGAAAGTCATAAATTTGAGAAAGTCACAACTTCTTTATCTCCTCGTTTCACCTTCCTTTTGTAATCTAGAAAGAGAAAAAAACCCAACTTGAATAGATTAATATAATTAGTATTAAAGAGGTCCTAAATGATTCTACTCAGAAGAAAATATGAAAAATTGGATATGAAGTTTTATGCCATAAAAATTTTCTTTGCTTCATATTTTGTCATACTATGAACATGAAAGAAAAACCAAATGTAACCTTTCTAAGAAGTAACTCAATCTTCTAAGAAATTGAAACAGTTTACTTTAACATTCTCATTGCATAATTTTCACGAGCAACTTCTCTAAGTGTTTGTTTTACATGGCATAGAAAATTAATAAGAATCTTGATCTAAATTTATAAATTAGGCATTTGGACAGAAGTAGAAATGTCTATTTTAGGACTTACACAATAAAGACTTTCAGTTCCTAAAGTACCTGGGTAAATTATAAGAGTGCTGTATGAAACCTTCATGGAATTGCTGTATACAATCAAATAAGATGTGACTTTGAAGACACCCCACTTAATTTGGCAACAAAACTGAATGAGGCTCACCTAGTAAAGGGAAAGTTTGTTCCTTAAAGAGCCAGCAACAGGTTGCAAGCTTAGCACAAGAACAGCTCTCACCAAACACATGCATAAATAAGTTAATCTTGAGGATATGGTTTTCACTGATGCATTGGATAGGGATGACAGATACACAGCTTACTTTGAATGATTATCACATGCCCCAGATAATGAGTTTGGGCCTGCTTCCTACCATAAAACTGTTTTTGTACACCGACCAAAGCCTTTGTTACTCTGCGAAATGGTGAGATGGATGACAGTGAACACTGCAGTATACCACAGGAAGTCATTTTAACAATTCAAACTTGCTTTCTGTTTTACAACTTGTTCTATAGTTCCATCTTCTTTAAAGGTGGGCAACGTGACAATGCTGCTTGGCAGTCTTTCAGGCTTTCCCACACAGACCCTAAGGAAAGACTGCTATAAACGGACCACCATGACCAGGAAATACACAAACCAAATAATACACTTCCCTTTTTCTTCTTTACCTTTGTGACTGCATGCACCACTAATCCAGACTGACACCTACACTTGTGTAGTGCTACAAGATGCACATGCTGTGAAGGCTGTATCTTATTCATTTGACCATCTCTACGCTTCTGAGCACATACATTTATTCACTTTTCTTTTTCTTCTCTTTTGGTCTTTATTTAGTTTATCTTTCATTTTTCTTTATCAAACCTCTTTTTCTTGAATAAACCCGTTTATTAAAAAAATAAAATTACCTTTTGATTTCTGGTCAGGAAACCCCTAAAAGAGGTGTGGTGGCAAGGGTGATGTACTTACGAAGCTGAGCAAAGAATGCAGGGAATGACTGATCACAGCTGCTGCAAAGAAAACTGAACCCAAGAGGGACTGGAGAGCTACTTTTAGATAAATGCTTATATCAGTCCAGTGGATTAACTGTTTGTGGAAATGTTTATGCCTGAGTTAATCAAAAGAGTGTAAACAGCTTCTTGAGTTAGCCAGCCCAGCAAGGGGTAAGTGCATATGTAGCTCAGCTCAGAAGAGAGTACAAAAACTGAATAACTGACAAAATGAACTTTGAACAGAGCAGTGGGCTTGAGCAGGCTTTTACACACATATTCCTTCCCAGCCCCGGGGAATGCTCAGCATCATGACAGGGAGCATATGAGGGCCAATAGTGAGAATGAGATTTGTACTGTGAACCCACAGTGCACTGCAATGGCTGCACAATGGCTTGCATTGATTTCAGTATACTGCCATATCATTTTCTGCTAAATCAAAATCCTACACAATATCAAATGTACTCAGGTAAGTACACTTAGTTTTAAACATTAAACCCTCCTCGTGTGGAATATCTAATGGAATGTGGTCATAGAATTCTGACCCTCATGAATTCAGAATACCCACAGAGGGTACTCTTTCAAAGATAAAAGAAAAATTAATACTGTTCTATACAGCATCCATACAGAACTAGCCCTTTCTAAAACATATTCTCTTCCTTGCTGTTTTCAGCATGAGTCAAGTTCTGTTCAGTTGCTGGAAACTAATATTAGAGCATGTAGTAGCTCTTTAAACTATCAGAAAGCAAGTGAAACCACTGTGAACATCTGGAATATGTAAGTGGTTATCTTTGCTTAATAGTGCCACAGAAAAACTTGATAGAGGAGGTCTTGAAAGTGAAAATTCTCTCTGAAGTTCTTTTAAGAGACAAATTATTCCTGAGATCATTTAAAAATAAATTTCCCATGTTAAAAACAGATAACAGGAAAAAAGTATTATGAAACCCGCATTTTTCTTTCTAGAACACTTTTTTACAAATAAAACACCTGATACACGGGAGCAAATCCTTCATTCTTAAACAGCCTGATTAGTGTTGGATGATTAATATCTGGTATTTGTCCATTCAAAAATAGAAGGCACATATTTACTAGGACAAGTATTTAAAAAGAGTTAACTTAAAGAAAAAGAGAGAACAAGTTCATTTTCTAGCCCAGTATAATTGTACTTTGGAGTACAATTATAGTCCAATATTTTGGAGGCTTGTAAACTGAAGTTTCTCCCAGGATATGACTGTAAAAGGGGAAGTAGGAACAAAAGTTTCTAGTGTAAATTCAAAGGAACATAACTGTGCCAAAAAAGACAAGTGAAATTTTTGTCTAGAATATCACAGTATAGGAAATCACAGTACGAATACCTGCTACTACTAAGAAAGAGAAACAGACCTCATTTGATGAAGACAACTCTTCCTAATAAATTGTTACAGCTTTTGTCTCAGATGCTTTCTTGCTGCTGCCAGTTTTTAAGTTACCTTTTTTTTTTAATTTAATCACTATTTAAACATATTTTTTATAAAAATAACACACAAAAAGGCTTGGTCAATTAAAAAATATATTAAATGTCTGGAATACATGAAAACACCCCAACATTTTCTTTTAAAATATATATTTTTTTAGGCCTTATCATTTGATGTCATGGGCCCTGGCTTAAGGAAATAAGAAGCACAGCGCACAGAAACAGCATGTTGATTAAATGCTGATGTAAGTGTAAGTTTTAGAAATCCAGGGAACCATGCAGGGGCTTTAAAAGTTACCCTAGTTTCCAAGATCAATTCTGAGGCAGACTTTATTTTCCATTTGACATAATTTCTGCAACCTTAAAAGAATTGTGCTGGCCTTAAAACTTGAGCGCATAAATCATTTTAAGATTTAATGTCCTCATTTACTTGTAAATAGAAAAAACAAAAAAGCAGAAAATACTTATTGCATTATTATTTTAATGAAAATGCTGTATGTTTACAACTCTCTCTTATCTCTGATTCTGCCTCTGAAAAAATTTGCCTCTTCCTGTAAAAAATGTGATGATTAAATGTAGCCCTGGAACACCAGATGGTACAATTAGTTTTCAGAACTGCTTCCACTGCTGTGCAGTGTGAGTTCACTTTAACATATTTTAGACCATTATGAGTCTACAAGTTGATACACTTGGGTCAAATTATATCAGCATCACAGAGTAAAATGCATACGGGAATAAATTAAGAATTATGTCACTCTGTCAAAGTAGTGAAAATATTCACCCAAGCGACTATCTCTCCTTTTGCCTTCCTGATATCTGGATTTCAGTTCTGACATTCATAAAGTGTGCAGCTGCTAAAGCTGCCCCCACGTTCTGTACTCTACACACAATGCAACACCTTTGAATTCACCTCCTGTCTCATTTCATCAAATCTTTTTTTCTCCTGAATATGTTCCCCAGGCTTCTGTAATATCAATACCCCATACCAGCTTGATCTACTCAAAATATATCACTGATCTTTTTCCTGGTCTTAAAAGAAATACAGACTTGATACCCTATTTAGCTGATTCTCCTGCAACTTATTTTTGGGTGCCTTCTTCCTGGAAGGTGGCTGGTACCACCCACTATGCAACAGACCAGTGAGAAATTGCTCACATAATTTTCACCCTACAATACATTATTTACATTTATTTTTGTTCCTGCAACAAACTAAGGAAAATGAGACTGTCTTGCTTTCTTTTGTAATTTATTTTATTATACCAATGTTATGAAAATGACCTCTGTTACAGAAATATAAAATTATTCCTTGACACAGAGGGCTTTAGCACAGTAAAACATTTCCTCATTTTCTGCAACCAGAGTCATTCCTAAAACACTTCTCATGTTTTTAGGATACACTCAACTTAGGTGATAGGATGTGATTATTTTTCTATTACTGAGATCACACTTAAAGAAAATAGTCAGGATTTTTGTTCCCATTTTTAATGGGGTGCTCTCTTTCATGTGAGACAAGGGACAGTTAGTGGGATTGAAAAAGGTATTAGTCTGGTTTTTCTTTGACTATTCTATGAATGTACTATTCTATGGCCAAAGCTTTTGCAGTTTATGCTATTTAAGATTTTTGTGTGAAACTGTACTTTGTTTCACTGAGAGATGCACTATAAGAAAGTGACTGCTCTTGGGGCTGTTTATAGCATAAAGTACTAGCATATATTCTAGAAAATATGAATTGAATAGCCAATTGTTCCTTTATAAAGAAAACAAGGACCAGATATAGATGCATAGCTTAGTTAGTACCTTTTGTTCAATGAGAACAAAGGAAAAGCTACCTTGAGAAGGGTCTTCCACCACATCTCTTTTTAGCTAAAATAATTTGATTTAAAATTACTACTGTTATCTGCAGATATTCAACCAGTATTTTGTCTACACTGGTATAACTAATGCGATGTTGTTTCATGCTGTACTATCACACATGATGACAGCATTTATGCTGCCCCAGTAAGAATCAGTGTTAACTGACTGATGGCACAATCTGATCAGTTTCTTCAAGTCCATGTCTCAATGCTCTCGCAAACTGTTTTCACTTCATAAATTCCTGGAGTTTGTTGGGATGGTTCTCAGAAAGTTTGATTTCAATGAAAGCAAGCTGAGTAGACTGAGTGTCTACCCAGGTCATTCTTCTCCCAGGGTACCCATTATAACCCAAAATAACCTTTGCAAAGTCTGCAACATGCAAGGTAATTGAGAACTAGAATGCAGCATTAGCCTCTGCTTGAGCAATCAGAGTAAAAGGAAGACTTACTTGATTGTTTTATTCAGTGTAGGGTACAATCACCCTGGTAAAAATCTTCAGTATAGACTAAAAACTTCAGTATAGACTCAAAACAAACTACAAAAACAAAACAAAACAAAACCAAAAAAATAACCAAAAAACCTTGTTGCCACTTAAATGCTACAAAAGGGAGCTATGAAACAGACTCAAACTGAAAGTCTTCCCAAAGACATTCAAGTGAAGAGAGAGACTCGGCTGTTTCCCTCTGTTCTATTCTGCTGATGTTTGTGGAGCACTTTTCCTTTTGTTTTGACAAGCTAGATGCAGTTGAATAGATCATCTGCAGTACTCTCCACAAATATGGAGCTCTTTTTGTCTCCTCCTCAGTTAAAGGACTCATGTACCACTGACTTCCAATCTCACTCTTCAAACAGATGTGGTTTTTACAATCTAACTCCATTACATTGCTTTTTTTCCTCACCATTATATAGTTACAGGATGCAGAAACTGATGCATTAGTTGCAAGGAGCTACTTGCCACTCTGAAAACATTGTTCTGAAAACATTTCCACTAAAAAACACTAGGATTCCCTAGTGCACAACACTATATAAAGCTCCCTATTCATGCATTACTTTGCAAATGCTTCTTTTAAAGGGGATAAAGAAACTATACACAAGCATATCTATGGAGAGCTGAGCACAAGACTAATATGAGCAAAATGGATGATAGCTGGAAAACAACTATATATTTTACAACCATAGATTCTGAATCCCTTTAATTTGTAATGTGTGACAGAACATTTTATTTTTTTATTTTTTTAATTTAATTGTATGCATGATACATTAAGTAAAGAATTGTTCTTTATAAAGACTAATACAGAGTATATACTGGTATTATAGCATACAGAGTAACTTATAATTGATGCACAACTGTTTACAGCTCCAACCACATGATTTTATAATTTACATATTAAAAAAAGCCCATAAAAGATGAGTAGTGAAGCTGTAAAATCCAGGAGACAATGAAAAATATTTTTAAGTGCTCACAGCTGCTTGGACCTGATTCAGTTTTTCAACAATTTCAGAGAATAGAGTGACACAAAACATAATTCACTCTTTAATGCATTGAGATGGTCTCTAAATCATGCATGTTTTTATCTTTTGCAATCTGATTAGCAAAAAATGGTAAATTTTCTCCTGGTGAAAAGATTGTGTAATCCTAAGTAAGCCATGCCCACTTCTGTCCTCTGCTTTGTGTCTCACTGCCCATGCCCCTTGGCATGAGCATCTCTTGTGTACCATGGCAGTATTGCTCAGAGGCTTCACTCATTTTTCACTTCGGCATCTGGCACACCACAGGCAGGATCCCCACATGAAGTTAGAAAGCACACACTGTTCATAAGACAGACAAAATTACTTAGATAATTACCTTGAAATTTCCTTCTCTTTTCTTTAACACATAGTAAATATCCACCACATAATACATGGGATTCCTTTGTCCTTACTTTGCAGTGCCATTTTCTGATGGACCCAGGAATTTTGTCTATGGACAAAATTCTGAACTGAAGTTCCAGGTTGAAATATAAATATTTTGAATCCTATTTAGTGTAATGTTAAAATTCTAACATATAGTACATCTCTCTATATTTCAAGTTCCTTTGAAAAAGGATTTTAAATACCTCAGATAAATTGAAACTAAACAGAAAACAAAATAAAATAAAAAATCATACCTAGAGATGAGCCAGCATAATCTGCCGAAAATGAAAAACTTTTAATGCATTTTCACAGAAAGAATATGATACCACAAAGGCCTATGGATAGTACTGAGGCATACTACACCACTCCTTACTCAAGAGCCAAATTCAGAGCTTGATCTAGCTGAATCCACTCGGATTTAAATATATGTTAAGAACAATGATCCCATGTTAACTAAATGAGAAAGAGCACAACTAAATCTGAACTGGAATGTGCAACAGGAATTACATATAGGTCTAACCTAATAGTATTATTTCAATACAGGAAAAAAAATCATGTCTAACCTCAGAGATATTTCAAGACAGACACTATCTGGAAAAGTTTATTTCTTTAGTGACTGAGGAATGATTGCACCTTTAATACTATCTTAACAACAGTGCATTTATTTTTTTTAGAACTATTATACAAATAAACAGCTATTATACAAATAAATAGTACCAAAGGCAACCATCCACACCAACTCTATCAACAAATACACAATTTTATCCTGCATATCAAATGAGCAACACGTTTCAGCCTCAAATACCCCTTTAAATAGAATATCCAGAGGCTAATGGAAGTTCCATACAGAATGTCATAGATTTTCTCAGCTCTATCTAACATTTAAACAGACTTCATTTTAAAGATCTGAAACTATTTGTAGACATGAAAATTAACCTTCCCATCCTCCTAAACACACTCAAAGGCCCTACTGCTTCCTAAGACAGACTGTTAACACATACTTAGCAAGAAAGCAGTAAGTGACCTCTGTACTATAATCTGAAAAGCAAAACTGAAAATACCTTTTTTATTACTTTCAGCTCTCTAAATACATTGGTTAACTGCTTCAAAGTAAAATAACATAAAAGAAGGTAAACAAAGGAGTTGCCTGCATCAAGTCCTTGATCAATCGTTTAATGAAGAAAAGACTTTTTTTTTTTAAGTACTGTAAGGGTCACTAATTAAAAGCTCAGTGATTATGAAATTGCAATCAAGAGTCCATTCAGACAGATTCATTCTCTGTCACCCTACTGCTGTTGAGATTAATCAAGCTTTAAACACTTTAAATAAAGCACTGGAAAATGAAACAAGCTGATGTGTTGTAACCCAGTAATTTTGTGTCTGAAGTTACAATATTGCTTGAAAACAAAAGTTTGCATATCCTTACGTGAAAACCCATCTCTCTGGTCTCACTGGAGTCTTGTCATATTCTGACTCAGTAAGACAAAAGGCAAGGTAAGATAGAACAAGCATCCTAAGAGCTTTGCTCTTCATAAAACATGAAGTTTAATACTTTTTTGAACTGAATTTAATATAAAAAGAATAAAGTTGAGGATTGTAACAGTAATGTCTGGATATAATGACTGAGCACATGTAGTACAGTCAGCATTCTACATTCCTGAGAAACTGCACCAAGCATGTATAATTCATTTGATGTTTTATGACATATGAGGTAAATTCTATTTACTTATTTTGCTTCGATTTTTCACATTTTTAATTGGAATTCAGAATAAATTAGACCTGTTTTGCCGTACTTACAGACATGTAACTCACCAACAAAATCAAATTTTATTCTGTAGGCTGTAGAAGTAAAATTTTCCAATTATTTTTTTAAAATCTTGTGTATTAAAGGTACTTATATACTAGATACACTGGACTATCGTATGGATATCGCTTCCTAGGGAACTTATGCATTTCTACAGAAGAAAATCAGTAGAAATGCACTGTTCAGAAGTCACATGCGAATAATGAAGCTACTGAGGCATCTGCAGGTACAGACTACACATCTGAGCTACGGTGCTTTTCTTTTAGAAGAAACAGAAGTCCAGGAATTAAAATTGAGTGAGATCACTTCGTCTAGCTTTTCTATAAAAGTACTTATAAGATGCCCCTGCTCTCACTTTATGAGGTGCTCCTCTCTATGTAAATATGTGAGCTACTATGATTTTGCTAGAAAAGAGAATGTTGCATGAATGCAAAACTGTATGCATTGTAAAGGTTATGTGAACCTTAAGATTAGATTAGACATTGGAAATCTCTACAGGAAATCTTCTGCAGATTAAATTGTGAGCCCAATTCTCTGAATGTCAGCTATCTTACTGAAAAAAATATCTTCCCTTTACATAAGATACATTCTTAGAGTATCTATTGTTCAGTGGGACAAATCAATTCGAAGAGCAAAACTCAGAGCTTAAAATGCTTTTGCTGTTTTTGCAAATTTTGTCTAGCATCAAAAAGATATGTCAGAGAACATTTAAGACCTAGGAAATTTAACAGACTGCAGTTATGCCTTTGCTGGGAGAAACTTGCTGTAATTGTTTCTCATCATCCAATCTGTCATTCAACTGCCCTCCTCCCACTCTGAATTCCCCATGGCACCACAAACAGTAACAACCATAACAAAACCAAGCAAATTAATTACACTGGTGATGAATATCTGAAAAAACTGCTGGTGTACATCTCTATGTACAGGTAACCTTAGTCAATAGAATTTTAAAATGGTATATACTCATAGAATATTCAGTTACTTAAAGCGTAACATCTTTCACAAATATCCAGCTAGACTGTGAGCAATGCTGAAATGTTAAAAAACCTAGATGTTGCAAAAATATTACAAGCCTCATTTTTCTATCCTTAACTGATTTCATCCTCGAAACATTCTTCCTGCACTTCTATCTGTAAGACTGACTGTACTCTGCTATGTACAGAACAGTACCTATACATAGGTTCTATATTACATCCTACGTGGTAGTACTCGTGGCCCATATCCCAGTCTCAGCATTACCTGTCTTGTGGAAACACCTGTTTCCAAAAATGCACATCAACTTTAGGACATACCATAAATGGGAGGCCCTGGGATTTTTGGATTCCTATTTGCCTTGACTGATTAGAAACCTTCCTATACCCCCACAAGTGACAACACCTAAATAACCCACAATATTGATTTATAACTGCTGCAAGATGTTTCTTCGATAACTGACTCAACAAAAGAGAAGTAACAAGCAAAAAACAAAGAGTAACAAAGACTAACCTTGCCAGCATGGTTTATGTCACAAGGGCTCCTGTTCTGCAGCCCACAGGTACTTGAACTAGGTCTGAATCAGCAGCACTGAGTGCCCAGGGGAGTCCAGCACACAGCTCAGCATGAGGAGGTTCACTGCAATTCCCAACAAACTGCTACCAGCTAGTTAGGCTGAGGGCAGCTGCGCCAGACTACAACAGAGCAGAAGTCTGGATAAGAGGAGGGAAGCCAGATGAATGGATTCAGATGAGGAAGTACAGGGAAACAGACTTCTTCAGTTTACTTCAGCTGGGCTGCTGCCTGTGTTCTCTGCAACTTCTTTGGCTGCTTGTTCATTGGTAACCAGCCCTAAGCATTCATCTTCAGTTTTTCCAGCATTAACCACTGGACATGGATAGTCTGCCCAATTCCCTATTTCTATCATATCTCTTAATGCATAGGGCTGGTCTAAACCTTTGTCCCTAGGGCAAAAGTTTGGAGGAAAACTCCAAGCTCCTCATATTAAAGATCGATAGCTTTCATATTAGGAAAGAAAAGTAAATAAATCTATCTTTGGTACTTTTCTAAGTTGGATGGAAAATATGTTCTTTCACTTCATTTTGGTTTAGGTCTTTATTGTGTAGATGTTTGTCTGAGTCTTTATCAATTATGATTTGTACCCACACCATTGAGTTCCTCTGCTCCAGAACAAAAACCTGATGGTGCCTTAATTTTCTGCCTTTTTTTTTTATCTACAACACTACATGTTACCAAACTTAGAAAATTTTAATATGCTATATTTATGCCCAAAAACAATCTGACAAGTTTTTAGAGGAACTCTGTTTAGAGATTACATTTTATTGGAAAAATCCTTTTTAACAAACAGTTTAGATAGAATCACATTTTTATAGCTGTTGCTTTAACTGAAAATGTCTAAAAAAATAAATGATCAAAAATGAAGAAATCACTGCCTGAGTTTCAGCAGATTAACAGGGCCCCAAACTGATGCCAATACAAGACACACATCATTTTAGAATATTTCCATGCCTGTGACACTGCATTCAAAGAACACTCTAGTACACTGTTTCCACAGAAGACATTAGGTAGCAGCAAACAACAAATCTAATCCAAAAGAAATATGACTCACAGAGTCACTGTCTTGGTTGCTGAAGTGGAAATGTAGACAAGAGGAAGGGAAATTAAAATGTGCTTATACTTGCTTCAAGAAATAGTCCTTCTGTGTTTACTTGTAAGCCTACTTGTTGAGAAAATATCTGTTGAGATATCTGTTTTCAGTGAGAAAATATCTCTTTACTTTCCTCTTAAAGGGAGGAAATATCACTTTATTTTCCTCTCTTTTGCAATATCCCAATAACAATTTTCCCAATGAATAATTGCTCGTCTGAATTACTTCAATAAGGTAATACCAGAAGAGTCGCACACAAGAACAGTATAGCATGTGCAATCTCCAGTTTGCATTTTGTGCTGATTCTATTGCAATGCACTTCTCTGGAAACCAACAATTAAATTACTTAAATTTTTTTAGAAATTCACTGGGATGTCTACACTAATAATTTTACCTGTCATCAGCCCAAGAAAAAGAACAACATTCCAAATCACCAAAAATTCAAAAGCAGCTTCCTCTAACTAAGTTAACAAAACTTGCTTGTAGGAAAAACTACTATGATCCCAAACCCCAGTTGTCTTCTGGGGGAAAAGAACCTTGGACAATCAGATATCTAACACAATCTTTTCATTAGCTAAATTTAATTTCATTTTTATACAAACGTCTTGATATTTTCCACCCTCAGAAAAATCCTCTGTTGTAATCATAGGATGTCCATGGTGATCATACTGAAAAATAAAGTCAGAAACCTCTCTTTAAACTATAGAAAAATTGTGAGAATCAAGGGAGCAGTATGATATGAACACTTCTGTGCAGGAATAAGGGAGAGAAATGAAGCAGAGATAAGGGAGACATATAAGGGAGACAAATGAGCAGAACAGGAGGGGCAGAAAAAAAAAAATGCTGCAGCCAACCAACCAATCAGAGGAAACCCCAAAACACTTGAATCTGGTCAATTTTCAGCCTAGAACAATTGCTTTGTGGTTCTCCACCCAGAATGAAGTTCACAGTGGCTGCAACAATTGGCAGTGCTGAAATCCGAACAGCTTTGCAGAAATCAATTGACCTGGGCTGACTGATACCACATGAGAGTCTAGCTTAATGTTACACAGAAACATGGGAGTAGGTAAGGAAGGCAATTATCTGAGTTACTCTGGATTTACACTATGAAGTAAGAAAGTAGACCCTCAACTTCCTGGCTACAGCAGAGACTTCTAAACATTTCTAGCAATAGGGAAATACTTAATATTGAAATAAATACATTCTACTTCCTAAATTTCAAGACACTTCAGGGAAATCAAATTCCTGAAATCATTCCTCTCTTTCTGTCTACTTTGCAAAACTATAAAATATGAAGTATTAATGAGTTTTGGAATCATAAAATGGTTGAACAGGAGCTTAGAGATCATCTAGTTCCACCGCCCCTGCTGTGAGCAGGGAAACCTTTCACTAGATCAAGTTGTTCAGGGGTGCATCCAACCTGGCCTTGAACTCCCACAACTTCTCTGGGCAACCTATTCCAGGTCTTCACCACCGTCTGAGTAAAGAATTTCTTACATATACCTAATTCACACCTGACTTCTTTCAGTTTAAAACCATTTCCCCTTGTCCTGACACTATCTGTCTGCATAAAAAACCCTTCTTCCTTCTTTTTATAAGTCCCCTTCAGGCACTGGAGGGCCACAATGAGGTCTCCCCAAAGCCTTCTCTCCTCCATGATGCTTGGTCTGCAATATAGACAGATTTCTTTTCCCTAAGAATGCAATATTTTGACAATCAATGCAAATAATGTTTTTTATCTCTTTAGAAAAAAATCTTGTATTTTTCCACTTAAAATGGTTTTATGAAGGAATATTTAGAAGATTATCACCACACATTTTATTCAAAATCATTAATGAAATATATTTCAGTGTATTTCTAGGGAGGTTTGTCATATGGTTTTGATTTTGAGTAAACATTTTTTTCCGGTTAACAGAAAAATTATATCTTTAAACCATTAAATCTTCATATAAATCACTTATTTTAAGAGACAATGAAAAAGTACTTTTTGAAGAGTAAATAAGTTCTTTACTTTCTGTAGAACAAGACCAGAAGTACAAAAAAGTGCGCTATTTGCCACCTGAATACATGAGAATTTTGTCTATATAACAGAATACTGGTCTTTTCTCTCTCTGGCCTAAGAGGATACTCATGTCCAGTCTGAAAACTCCGAGTCTAGGCATGTAGTGACTAAACAATAAATCCAGTATTTGTCTGCTTAAAGATCACTGCTATTATCCAACATGACGTCCCTTTCCAATATTGAGGTCTGTCCTGTACATGCTCCCTTCTCACAACTTTCCCTTCTGGATTGCCTAATGTGCAATCAAGATCACAAAAGATCACTTACAAAGATCACCTTGATTGCCTCACATTCCTGTGAGGAATATTGTATTAATATTTCAGAGATAATTGCTTTATTCTTCTTTTTAGGGTAAAGAAGAGCCTGTAGTGTGCATTCTTCTGGACTTCTTGAGAGGGGGGAAGGTGAGGCAAGGTCTCACTGGGAAATTGTATAGTACATTAGCATTTCTCATTTACTGTCTTTGGCAAATTCTGTAATTTACAGCATGTGATACATCCCTGGAATGTATTGTCTCTTTTTGCCTATAAACTGTCTCTTTTTGTGTATAAACTGAATATAGGAAAAAATATCAAACTGCCCTTCAACTCCTTTCCAGAAACTTTTACTCATGATATAATCTAAAATCTTCTGGTTTTCCTAGGGGAAGAAAAAAGTCAGGGTAGATACCAAAATGAAACAACCTTCCACATGTACTTTCAACAATTTGGCACTATAACCCTGTTAGCCTTTAAATAATTTACGTAATATATCCCTGGCATTAACTTTAAAAATCCTCTTCAAGAGGAATGTGCAAAGTTTTTCAACCCTCTTCCTTAGATGAGCTCCAGAATGATGGTAGACAAGACCCTCAGAAAACCATCTTCTAAACAGTGAGCATGAACCCACAGTACTGTAACTATTTATGGAAAAAGGAAACCCTACATTTATGGCAAGGCACTATATTCATCTGGGGAAATAATGACTGAAATTTAAAAAATAAATGATGAAACATAGGGAAAACAATTACCTTTGCTTTTGCTGCACAATTGTACCTATTGAAAGGTACAATTGTACATATTTGTATGTATAGTCCTATGGAAAGGACTATACATACAAACTGTGGTTCAGTTCCTGAAGAAACCACCAAACAATAACCCAGAGAATGGCAAATTCCACAATAGCCAATCCACAATACGCCAGATCATTCAGTCAACGTCTACTTCATTTTGTTTATCAATATTAAGACAATATTAAATTTAAATTTTTTACTTCCTGTGCTCTTAACAATTAATAGACTGCCACATTTTCAAGTTTCATCCTAGCTTGTTCACCACAGACCTGTCAATTACTGATACTTGAGTGAGTTTAATTTTATCCAATTTAAAATTCTACCGACAAATTCAGAGACAAATAGCTCTCCTACTACCTCCAAGCTTCAGCCAAAGAAAAAACATTGTTCAGGAAAAATCCTTGAATATATTCACTTCAATTCTGAAATTCAGGAAGCAGCCTATCCTGATTTAGATACACTTGGAAGTACTCCAGATTTAAATTTCAGTTTAAATCAACATAAAATGATGAAGACTTCTTGTCACATTGCTTCCTCTTTCAGTTGGAAGCAAACTTTTTTGCACAAATAAGTCAAAAATAAATGCCTCATACAGAATTCATCTAAGACCAATACACCAATTAGTGAAAGAACACTATGAACTCTTAATCATTTACTGCTGTGAAAGACATTACATTCTTATTTATAAGGCTTTTCTCTTGGTAGCCATCCCACAGATAAACTCACATACACTTGGGAGACAGCAGTAAAAGAAAAAAGAACAACAAGTGGTGAGGTAATATAGTTTACATAAGAATTCTCCTCAAACCTTTGCAACTGAAATGAAACAGAAAAAAAACCCATAAACCCAAAAATTTATAAAAATATTCAAACCAAAGATAAATCCATTCAATAAAAAAGAATCATAAACACAATTTCTTAGCTTCATATTCAAAATTAAAAATCTTTAATAATAAAACAATTTTCTATCAGTCAGTGAAACTAAAAAGAAAGAAGTTTTAAAGTTTGATCTATGAAAGAGATAGAAATATTATACTAAAACACTTATTGTGCCAGAAGCATACACCAATCTAACAGTATTATTAGCATTTAAGATGTACTTTGAATTTTAGCTAGTTACTTATTTCTATCACTGATTTTGCTGTCATCTTTTAGCTTCACATTTCTACCTACATAAAACTAATTTTATTATGTAGTTTATACACAGTCTCTTGTGTTTATTTACTTACCAACAGTATCACATGGTTCATCCTTATGTACACAGAAATCCTTCCTAGAATTGGGGGTGAAAGAAAAAATGTTAAGCAAGTCAAGCTGTTAGTTGTTAACAACGGTGTAACCTATTTAGAAACATTTTTTACGGCTCAATGAATAAATACAGAACACCATTATCTCAACAAAGCACAAGGGGAAGCAAAGGCCGGGATTACACAGAGCACTTAAACTCCAGCTTATTCTCAGAGCACGTTTAAGAATAGTCAGGTGACAAAACATGTACTGTATATTCAAATTGCATTGCACCTAATTTCTATGTTCTGCTGGGTTTTGGGGTTTTTTTTTTCTTTTTCTGTTAAGTATCTTGAAAAGTAACAAGTCTAAAGCTAGTCTTCCTATCATTCAAATGAAGATACTTCCAGTGATTTACATAAGATACAAAAGCAGCATTTAGATCCGTAATAGAGTCAGAAAATTTTTATTCTATCAAGTTAATGGTTAAAATCACTAATAGGAATATGTCAGGAAGCATTTCTGCTAGGGCATCCTCTTATAGTAGTGGAAAACTTATAAAAATTAACTACCCTATCTCCAACATGTATTTTAGTCCATCATAGGTCTCTAAATAAGACTGTTCTAGTGAATAAAGGAGAATAAATATTTCAACTGTGTCTTAAACATCTGCTTGGGATTCTTTTGATTTCACACGTATTTTACTTCTTGGAGACATGAAACGTTATTAAAAGAGCAAAGGGAAAACTGCTTTTTACTGGAGTATTTATAATGTTAATTTGTTATTTTACTTTAAAAAATGGCTGCTGAGGTACGCATGAATTGGAAGGTTGGGAGGGAACCAACAGGCAAAAAAAACCAACGAAAGCACCTCAGATATAGCGACCCCACAAACAAAGAAGTTCTGGTTTTCTGCTGTGCCACAGAGTAAGGATTTCTGTTTTTAGGGAGAGACCATATGAATCAGAGGAATTTAGTTCTTATATTCTGTCTATGAAGGCACACAGATAAGACAAATAGATTGATAATGATAAAGATATACATACAAAGAAACACCCATTTTCCAGGAACAAAATACAGGAATTGTTTGGTGCTTGAAATGAAAGATACTGACACTTATTTTTTTACCAAGTGTAAGTACTCCAAGGGCTGTTTCTTTGTTGCGCACAGACTATTTCTACATAGGGATTTAGACCCAAAAGCAATTTCTGGAGGTTGGCAAATTTCTGCCAGTTGTTAAGGGCCACACAGATAGATGCATGGGGTTAAATAGCTTTTAATTCACCAGTCACCACTACCAGATAATTCCACAGAGGAGAAGTAGAATGGCATTGCCGTAAATTGATAAAGTTGTGAGCAAAGTGATCAGGACAATCTGGGAATATACTCAAAAGGGCCTTGGAAATTGAGCAAAAGGTGGTGAACAAGAAACTATAATCAGACACAGAAGAAATTTATTTTATTTTTTCAAACCTGCAAGAAATTGCATTAATGCACTGGGTTGTAACACAATTCTTTGTTTTGTGCTATGTGACGCAAGGAACTTATTGTCTTCTTAAGCAACATGACAGAATGATTAGAAATATGGGACTTGAGGTGAAGCAAGAGAACATGTGTAAAGACAATCTAAGGACATTGATTGCCTTCCATGCACACCCACCCAACCACCATAAAACGCCATAAAATTGATTGATGTAATAGTAAGTAAAAAAAAAAAAAAAGAAAAAGAGAAAATAATTATGTCATACCTCCAACTGTAAAAGAATGCTACGTTATGTTTGAAAACTGCCAATATCCAAGAGGTTTCTGCTCATGTAATAGCTTTCTTGTCATATACTTACTGACTGTTTTTCTTTTGTTTTCACTTCTTGGCTGAATCAGACTATGATTATGTTGTGCATTCAGGGTTTCATTATGGGACTTGGGGAAAATGGTACTGCTATGATTTGGCAAGAGGGAAATACAGTAAACCATTCTTAGATCCCGACTTACATCAAAGGAATGTAATGCCTCCTTTAATATCCAGGAATATGAATGCATTACATATATAGGCTCTGTAGTAAAGATTTACAATTCTAGCTATCAGTGACTCTCACAAAAATAAAGCACACTACTAAGACCTCAGACAGATTATTTGCCTTCCTCCTTCTCATCCCTTCTCTCAGCAAAGCAGAGCCAAAATATTAAAATTACTGTTACTGCATATAGAATATTTAGGGGCACAGTTGTTGAGTCTGTCAATGAAAGCAAGAAATAGTAAAAGCCCACCTACTCCAAACAGTACCCAGGACATAATGTCCATTACTCTAAATGGTTATCTTCATATACATGGAAGAGAAAACAGGTCCTTACTCAAGTGAAGGAAAGGAGGAGCTTTCACACTATTTATGCCTGAATTCTGCACTTGAATGAATTGGCTAACCCCAGAAAAGAATTCTAAGCAAGGACAGACAACCACTACTGCATTGTTTCAGAAAATTATGTTTAGTTAGTAGATTTTAGTTCATTGAATGTAGCATTAGGAAAGACTTTCACAGCACACAAAGGGTACTTAATTTCTAAATACAAAGTATCTCAGTACTTTGTTAAAAAAATCTTGATGTGTAGGTGGTATGTACAGCAGAAGACAAAAAGAACAATAAAGGCAGACTAAATTAAGAGCCAGACTTATTTTTCCTAAATAATTGCCAGTAATTTATCATTTTAGATAAATTTAATACTTGTTTTTGGCAAGTCAAAATATTCAAAAGATCTATTTTTTACTCAGCCTGGTGTATCATATCATATGTTTGATTGGAGAAAAGAAGAAAAAGGACAGTTAACAGATTTTACCTGTCTACCGGATCTTCATTCTGGTTGCACTCTACTCCAATTTCTCTAATGTTTGTAATTTTGAAACATATAGGTAGCTAGAATAACAGCAGAAGTTAGACTGCTTGAAACTTCAGTCCAACTTCTGCTGTTATTGATTCCAGGGCTTACCACATTTTTGAGGCTTATTGCTGAAGTAGTAAGTTTCATCAAGTCGTAAGATTTTCATAAGGAATAGTTTCAATAAATGGTACTCGTGGCAAGTGACATTATCATCAAATTGCAAACACCTTCACTTGTATTGTGCAAAGTGAATAACTACAACACTGAAGATGTTCTTGTCTCTTCACATAACAGGACATTCTGAAATACTTCTCACATATAAACCAAGCACACATGTACTAATTAAAAAATGCACTTTTAATGACAGCAATTAAATCTAAAATTATTTTGGTGTTAATCAACCACAAGAAAAATTACTTATTTACTATTTACTTGGGAATTTAAATAAATGGAAAATGGTAAATGGTATTTCAGACACTGTTTATTATTTTGAGGGTAAATCTCAAAGGCATCAGTATGTACTGGCCAGTGTATTTTAGGAAAAACAGGAAATTATATATTTAATTATTTCAAATGGTTAACACATCACTTAGGCACTGTAAAGCTGAATTGAGATTAAAAAGGGTGATATAAATAATCATATTATTATTATATTATAAAGCTCATATTTCATTCAGAATGAAAAACAACAGTTTGGAAGTGTGATAAGTAAACAGCTGAACTGAATGTATCATTAACATATTGAAACAGATACAGAGTAGTTAGGAATCCAAGAAAGGTCCTTTTGAGTGAAGTCTAATAGAACCTAGACGTAGCATTAGCATTAAACAATGATGCAGAAGAAAATACAGAAGCATTCCTGGCAAAGTTTAAAAATTAAATGAGTTCTGATAGATACATATAAGAATCAATACACATCAAATTTTAAAGATAACTCATTTGAGTAAATTTTCTTCTAGTGTAGCCAAAAGTGGCCTCCCAACTTGATTAGACAAAACAACAAAAAATGAGTATTTGGAACCAGGCAGTAGAAAGGAACAGCATCCTTGGATAAAGATACAGGAAAATATCAAAATGACACCACTATTCTGTTCACACAATATAGTGGCCAGTTTTGGCGTTTATGCTTGAAAAAAAAAATTTGTAAAGCAGAAAAGGTCTGGAAAGAAGTGAGAGAACAATTACATAGAGTAACCTCTGTAAATTACTCTGAGACAAAGAGTTGTGACTTCAGCACAGCCCACCAGTCTTTTCACAGGGAGGAGTTTTCCAACAGATTTCAGCAACAAAGGCTACAAAGGGTATGGTTGAAAGCTGAAGTAAGAAAAATTAGAAATACATCCAACTGCCTATTCAGAAAGTACATAACTGTAAACAATCAACTGCTAAACAGTTAATCTTCCTTTCTTTCAAATTTTTTTGTCTAAAACTTGCCTACCTTTCTTAATCACCAGAAAATTAAAATGTAAAAATAACTGTATAAATTTTATGTTTGGGTCTCACACTAGATATTCAGAGATTTTAAATTCAGTTTAAGTCCATGTATTTCTAGGGAACAGACCTGTACTTGTGAATGGAACATACATAGCCTAATTATTAGAGCTTGAAAGAGTAAGCTGACAGCAAAAGGTAAATTCATGCAAATTTTTCCCACACCCATTATTACAAGCATTATCACTTCACAGACTCGAACATATTAAAAATTAAAAAAACAAAAGAGCATAAGATGACTTAAAATTAGTGAGATTTTTTAAAAATACACAAGGTAAAAATACAGGACCTCAATCTTACAGGAGATTCACTTTTTATTTAAATATGCCCTTTTCACGTTTCCCTGCTTTCTTCTGCATCTGCAATCCTATTAATTAAATAATCAACTAATTAATTATCAGAAAGGCCATGTGAGATTCTCATGAAATTCCCTGATGCCTCCTGGTAGTGCCAAATAAACCAAATAATCAAGAGATTGATAAATTGAGTACAAAATGGTCAAGAGAGTTGGCAGTACTGAAATTATAGTGATGAAGACAAAATTAAGAATAATCTCATCTCTCACCATGCATGTGCAAGAATTCAGCTTTCCAAAGCTGAAATTCTCTAGGAGTTTGAGGACAGCAGTAGCAGGTTAATAACCCAATCTCTATTTCAATATGTTTCAGCCATTTTGACTGCCAAACACTCCAGGTTTTGCAGTGACCCTGTGGTATCAGTTCCATTTATGCAGGGATCTTTCACAGTCTTCCTCCTCTAACTTTCTTGAGGATTTATTTTTGGTTCAGAAAGGTAATAAAAATCAAAGTCAGAAATTTTGGCTGTTCATTGGAAGGTAATAGCAACACTAAAAAAAATCTTGTCCAAGCTTTGGGATGAGTTCTGGATGGCTGAAACTATTGGAAGTGAAACAGTATTTATGAAATCTAAGTGCTGTTTATGCCATTAGATACTTCATACAACACGGTACTTTCTTACAGCGGAAGGAGCTAACAGCACTGTTTCAATTATGTGTAACCCAGGGCAAGGAGACCTCAGATAATGATGATCAGAAAGAATAAAGGGATGATGCACATCAACATGGAATATCACTACCTGATGAATATGAGGAGAATCAGAAGTCTATTTTCTGTCACAAGGACATGTGAAAATATCAGTTCTGAGAAGGAGAATAAAGAACTTGGTCTTTTTCTGTATTATTCTTCTCATATTTTTTTCTACAAACCACTGTGACACAACAGGTTGACCAATGCACTGGAAAAGCAGCAAGATGCATAAGTTTTAGCGAAGGTAAATTCTGCCTCATTCTTGTAAGCACATGTTTGTACACTTCAAAGCTTTCATTACCTAATTTGTAATAGAGGCTATATAGGAACTTAAGCACCATCACACAACAACTGGGAATTCCACAGGGCTTTTCCTGCCATATTCTCAGTTACCTCATTCAGGTCAAGCACCCTGTGCAGATAGGAACTGATAATGTCATCTCAGGGGCCACCAATATCTGGGCATGTCTCTGCACATTCAGACCCTGTACCTTAAAAGGCAAGGAGGATGTTGATGCAACCTGCTGCATTTTTTCCTCAGAGAAATTATCCACCTTTTTATAGCTAGATACAGTTTATAGATAGACAGTATCTATATCAGATAGATATACTATCTATAAAGTAACTGTGCTAATTTATAACTGTGAATACAGTAAAACTTACCTGATAAAACAGGTAGTTTTATCAAGACAGTCCTTAAAACACTTTTTACCTTAATTTTCACATATATCCATCATCCCTAGTAATCTTCTAAATAGATTACAATCCCTTTCTGCCTTTCTTCTGCTTCATGACACCATACTTTAAAGAGGATACCAGTTCAACAAAATAAGCCAATTTAAAGGGAAACTAAACGAAAACTGACATCATGAAATAGGGCCAAAGTAAATTGAAATGAATTGGTAGCAGATATGCATCATTACAGTCTAGCTGGGCAGCAGAGAAAGCTGAGGGGAGAAGTTGGTTTTGCTTTCCTTCTTACAGAACAAATGCAAAAATAAGTTTTGAAAAGTACCTTTTTCCTGAAAATGGCCCTTTGGCTGCTGAATACCAATCTCTACAACATCCACATCACACTCTTTGTATTTAGGCATTAAAAATTAGCTCTGCAGAACACTCAATACTTCATTTCTAACTCTTTTGGTTACTACACAAAACTGGCATGTGAAAGCACACAGGAAAGCTTTTACAAAGAACTCTTGCTGTTCTATTATCATGCGAGACAAAAGAGGAGATGTGGCAACTTTTAGGAGGGCTGCCACAGAATGTGCTGGATACCCAAAACTTCACACATTTACTCAAAAAACACCAAGCAGTTGGTGTTCATCTGTATAAACAAAATCATTTCTCTCAATAAACAGACCTGCTGTCCAAATGGAAGTTGTGACAATGGAGATTGTTCCCTGCTTGCAAAACAGAATGAGACTCTGAATTAACAAAAACACACGTGTAGAGCCACACATGGTATTAGCTATACCATAAACCTGGTGGTGTGTAGAGGTAGCCTGGATTAGCAAAACATTCCCAGTCAGAAAATTGCTCTCGTCTGATTTATTAGCAGCTAAAGCAGCTCTCAGGTGGGAGGCAGTACAGTCTAGAGAATAATACCACTGCAAAATAAAAACATCAGAAGAACAGATCTTTAATTTCTGGCTCCCACAATAACCTATTATCTGACATCTAACCAATCATTTTCCTTCTCTGTACTTCAAATTCCATAAAATTGATCACAGACTTAATCCAAAAAATTGTATTTAAAATGGCAGGTAAAAAATTGCAGACAACCCTGGAGCAAGTCCAGACAAGAGGCATAAAAACAATCAAAGGGCTGGAGTGCCGCTTTTATGAAGACAGGCTAAGAGATTTTGAGTAGATCAGTCTGGAGAAGAGAGGAGCTCTTTATACAACCATCCAGCACCTAAAGCAGACTTACAAGAAGACTGGAGAGGAACTTTTTACAGGGGCATGTAGCGACAGGACAAAGGGGAATAGCATTAAACTGAAATTGGCAAGATTAATATTAGATTTTAGGAAGAAATTCTTTGCTGTAAAGGCGTGACATTGGACCACGTTACCCAGTGAAGCTGTGAATGCCCCATTCCTGGAAATTCTAAAGGCCAGGTTGGATGGGGCTTTGACCAATGTGCTCTAATACAAAATATCCCTGCCCATGTGATTGGGAGTTTGGAACTTGATGATCTTTAAGGTCCATTCCAACCCAAACAATTCTATACTTCTATGAAATCAAAATATCATTATTACAAAGCAGAAAAGCATCTTAACATCAGATCTTTGCAAAGCTTTTTTACTATTAGAATCATAGAATGCCAGAATTTTTAGTGTAGGAAGGGACTTCTGGAGATCATCCAGCCCAATCCTACTGTCAAGGCAGGGTCACCTGGAGCAGGTGATACAGGAACATGTCCCAGTGGGGTGTAAATGTCTCCAGAGAGGGACATTCCATGACCTCCCTGGGCAGCCTGTTCCAGTGCTCTGAAAATCTCAATGTAAAGAAGTTTTTCCTCATGTTGAGGTGGAATTTCCTGTGTTTTGGTTATGGCCATTGCTCCTTGTCCTGTCACTGGGCACCACTGGAAAGAGTCTGGCACCATCCTCTTGGCACCTGCTCACTAATGAGATCCCCTCTAAGTCTTCTCTGGACTAAACAGGCCCAGCTCCTGCAGTCTCTCCTCAGAAGAGAGGTGCTCCAGATCACAAATCATCTCTGTGGCCTCTGCTGGACCCTCTGCAGTAGTGCCTTGCCTTTCTTACACCGAGGAACCCAGAGTTGAACACAATGCCACGGATGTGGGCAAAGAGCAGGGCAGGATCACCTTCCCCAACCTGTTGGCCATATTCTTCCCAATGCATCCCAGAATTCCCTTGGTCCTCCTGGCCACAAGGGTACACTAGCAGCTCATGGTCAATTTGTCATTCCAGAAATGCTGCATTAAATCCAAAAAGCTGTGGGGCCAAAAGCACTGACAGCTGAAGACATTTCCAGACCACTGACTCTCATCAACTTAACTAATGCCTCACTTGCACCAGTGCAGAATGCCTCTGCCTCTTCCCACAAAGGCTCATTAAGCTGAAGAAACAATGACAGGAAAAAGGTGTCACATGCTCTATTTATTGTACAGCATCTTACTACTCGTGAGAGGCACCTTATAAGCTAAAGAATGCAGCCCAGTGTTCACTCTCTTGGCCCATACAGGCTTGAAGCATTTGATACTTGCTCTAACTGCTGCTGCTATTGTAGATATTGCTGGCTGCCTCAGCTATCTCAAATAAGAGAGCCCAAGGTTTCTAGCAAACAAGCAGAATGCTGTTGCTCACTATCCTTGAACAGTCACAAGGAATAGCTAGATGTAAGGAAGTCTATTCCCCTTCAGCCATCCTGATTAACCCAACACCATCTATGATACTCAGGCATCCTTCATGCCTTAGCCCAAGTTTACTCTTTCCTACAGCTTGCTTCTTTTCTTTCCCCTTCTTTCTTTCCAGACCTTCCTGCCCTACCCTGCCCCAGCCCCACAATGCACTCACTACTATTAAAATCAGTTTGGGGTCTTAATCTACAAAATTGACTTCTAGTCTGTTACTCCAAGTATGTTTCCTGATGAGCTTAAGCAAAGTTGCTGCAGAGAACATTATTTCTTGTGTCTTCCACTAGACTTGAAAGGAGCTTGTGAGAACTACAGCTTACCTCATTATAAATGTGTAACAAAGAATAATCTGCCCCCTCAAAGCCCCGATAATCCATAAAGCTGATACACACATCAAATAGAGGAGGATGACACAGAGTAAGAAGTGTGGACTTTTCTCAGAAAAGAAAAGGGATTGTACAGCAAAAGTAGCAACAAAGCTCTTACCACAGACAGTTTGGACTTCTAAATTTCCTGCTTCACATAAGTGACTGGCTCTCCAAAGCAGGAAAATTTAGGGAAACATTTTTCTGCTTCAAAAGATTGAAATACACTATAGACATTGGAGTAATCAGAATAAAACTAATTTTAAGAAGAATGCATTATTTTTATTTTCTATAGGTTCTCAGGGAGAGTGCTGTGAATAAATGGCAAAAGATGGCATGCAGGTGTAAAGATTACAGATGGTTTTAGAATACCATATCACTGACCAGCATGGGACTGCACAGCGCTATTCCACTATAGCCAGTCACAGGAATTTTCTTTGGAAGGGAGCTCTGAAGGTTACCCAGTCCAAGCCCCACCTCGAAAATGGCACTAAGTCCAACCCTAGGCTGGTTGAATCATCATTCTGTCTCTTCCTCTGGATCATGCCTCTGGATCAGACAAAACCATGAAAGTCCCTGCTTGGAAGGAAAGAGGTGAACTGGAGGCCTATTTCCTTCTCAATGTGTGAAATGCCTGACACTTAAGAACTACAAGGAACTGCAGATCTGGAATCACACCCTAGTGCTGCAGGACACATCCTGAAGATGTACATGATGTACCTTCAGCACAGAGTGAATCATACCAGTTCTAGATCAGTTAGGAGGGAAGCATAACTCAGTAATGTGCCTAATGCTGGTCTAGCTCTGAATGGTTTAAATATGCTTTTGTTTTTTGTCTGAAACCATCTACAGGTTTGGGGTGCTGCCTCTTTTAAATGAAGGCGCATGGATGAAGGATTCCAACCTTTGCTATACAGATAAGGTCTTAGCTATGTAGCCAAAGAAGAAACAAGTGTAACCTGTTCATCACTTCAAATATTTACCATCTGGGAAATACTGCTTTCTGCACCATCTTTAGCAACACTTTATCACCAACTTTGAGATCCAGATGCCTCAAAATGGTCCCTTCCTCACTGCAAACTAAACTCTTACTATATTGGCCATCTACTTTGATCTAAGTTCACACTAGCCTTCTGCCTATTTTTAATGCTCATCTTTCACTACTTTACCTTGTTATCAATATAGCTGCATCAACTGAAGTCATGTCTTCTCCCCAGCTTGTTGACATTTCTAAGTGTATATCATTCTTCTTGCCAAATTCCTCATGTTGCCATTTACAAAAGCTTTCCAGCATTTTTTCACCATGATGTCCAATATACATATCTGCCTGGAAATGAAAAACAATTAATGTTATTAAAATTAGGATCCTATATGTAGAATTTGGAACCTTTTTTGACTGAGCTAGCAAAAATATTCTGCTTTTATGGCATAATATGTCCATGGCAAAACAACTCAAACTTCAGGTGCCAAGACCACCTTCCTTACATGTTAAAGATGTAAATGAAGATAGTGCATTAAGAGTGTACATGTGTACTAGAGTTCACTCAAACTCTAGTCTTATTTATTTCCTGACTTCTCACCCATGGTGAGGAAAAGTATAATGGTGTTATAATGGTGTTATACTGGTGTTAAGATGCAGAATGTGAGCAAAAAATGAGATTACTCCAACTGCTGAGAGGAACTGGAGAAATAAATTATTTATTCACTGGAGAATTATAGTATTTTAGATTAGAACTATTGGTAAGGGGATTCCACTTCCTTATAAGCTAAGTGCTATATCAGCTTTTGTTTGTCTAGGGATTAGACAACAAAGAACATCAGTCCTCCTTCTGCAACCCAATGGATTTAAAGGAAATTATTTTTCTATTGAGATATATGACTGCACAAAAAGCAGAGCAGAAGCAGATTTTGCTAAGATCTGCCTGATTTCCACATGGAAACTCTGACTGACTTTTAATTGAAGGAAGAGATAAATCTCAATACATGGAGCACATAAATTAGAAGATTAATCTTCACTGGGGCTGCTTGTCAGTGGAAATCACTACATAATATACGAAAGCTAAGAAGGAAATTTTTTAGCCATTAAAGTTCATAAATATTGCAAGCTTTCGCGGAGCCACAAGCTAAGTAGCATTACCCTCTACATGCTAAGACAAATGTTATAAATACCTACTGGAGTCTCATGAAGAAGGACAAGTTTAGTCACCCGAAGATTTACTTGTAATCCTAGACTCTTGTGTTGGAAAAGATTAAAAACCTAAAAGAGAAAAAAAAAAAAATCCAACAAATAAGAATATGAATTTGTATTGCACGTACACTAAAAATAACAGAACCCCAAAGAACCTCAAAAACTCTCATATTCTACTGTGATTGCTTTTATTTTCTGTAGTCTGAACAGAACATTAAGATAATGTACTGTGTTGGTCTTGTGAAGTGAAAACAGAGCTTAGGCAAAATTCATTCTGGGAACATTAAAAAAGACCTTTTCCTCTCAATGGCCACAATCACTTTATAAACTGTGGCCTTTTTCTCCAAATATATACATACATATTTAATACTATTCACATGAAAATTTCTATTCATTTAAATCCAAGATCTTGGACCAAGTGGTCTCAGCCAACATCTAACTCTCTAATTCTTCCTATCATTCAGAATAGTTAAAGCTCATATTAATTTTTCAGCTTATTTTTTCGGCTTATGCTCCTTCCTTAGAACAATCTTTCCTTGTATATTACATATGCTATTTTTCACTGCTTTATGCACCAAATGCTTTATACACTACAGCTCCAGATAAAACTGGAAGGGAATGTAATTGTCCAAATTCATTAATCTTTCTTTTTTTCCCACCACCACTGACCACACAATGCTTTCCCATAACAATGTCATGTCTTCATATCAAGCACAGGTCACCAGAAACTATCCAATATCCCAACCTTTCCAACAGCATGGGCTTCTAACCAAAAAGTCATCTTGTTCTCTCACTCCCAGGTTTCCCCAAGATGTATGACCAGACAGTACAGACAAGCCTGCAGCACTACAATTTTCTGCTGCAAAAAATATGGACTAAGTCTGTACAGCCGGCTGATAGTCCTGTTTTGACTGTGCCTTCCAGGTGTTCAGTCAGAATCACTAGAAGGAGCAATGAAATCAGCCTGCAGTGCATTTCTGGTTGGCAAAACATCAAAAATAGTTTTAAATTTCCTACCATGTTTAAGATGGTTAGAATAAATCTTCTGGCAGCATCTGTTCCATGATACGAAACCATAGCTGGATCTGCCACCACAACAGTTTCTATGTTGTACTCTTGAGGCAACTTGTAAGAGTATCGCTTTCCTCTTCCACTTTCAGACACTTTTTGAGTCTTGGATTTCCTTTTATCTGTAAACCAAAAACAGTGCTTGAGAAACTCATCCTTCAAACTACCCCTGCAGTACTTTTCAGGATTTGTTACCCTTGATTATATTATAACTCTCATCATGTGGAAACTAATAGCTACGGACTTTAATATGTTGTGCTTATTTGCTACTGCCAGTGCTAAGGCTCATACTGAAGGCATGTATAAATATGTATAAATACCACCTCATACTACTACTATGTATATTACCTCATACCAAGAAAACAGAAATTTTATCCATCTTTTCAAATGAAGTCAGAAAGATTATTTGCAGCCTTTCAACTAATGTATTTATAAAAAGAATATGTGTCTCTTACTTTGGTTTGTGGGAGAAAACTCAACTCATGTTGGGTCTGAAGGAAAAACAGTGTCACTGACATTGCATAATTTTTGTCTGACCATCTTCATAAATCACAGAGAAAATATCTTGATGTCTCGATATCTTAGCATACAAGACAACAAATACAATTGCTCCACAAAGTCCTGTATTCGATAAATACATGCAACAATTCTGGGATTTGCAAAGAGGAAATAATATTTCAGATGAATGACAGAGAATGACATGGGTTTGTTACAAATAAAAAAGTGAGTTTTTACTGACATGACTTCAAAATCTGTGCTCCCATCATTATAAGCAGCTGAAGCAAATAAAACTAAACCCCCTGGAAACAGGCCTCCAAATCTACCGAAAGCTAAAATCTGAAAACATGTCATGCTTATTGTAAGGTTGAAGTTATTAATGGTGTTAATTTTCAGTTTCCCCTCCAAAAACCCAACAAAACTGCCCTTACTACTACGATACATAGTAGTATGTAGTAGGATACATAGTAGCATCGTAGTACTTCATAATACAGGAGGCAGAAGGTGGTCAGATTTACATACAAGAGTTAGCAACGCCATTTTAAATAATCTAATTTAAAACAAAATGAAAAATTAAACTTATTGTAATAGCCAAATATTGTTAGATCCTCTTGAGAGGATGTAAAACTTCTGGGACTGATCTCATTGAAACCAAGTGAACTTTCTTGAAGCATCTAAAATGGAATATCAGGCTCTCTGTGATGAAAAAAAGTAATGTTTAAGATGACAATTATGTTCTGGAAACAATCAAATATTCAGAATTTTAAGACAATGTTTTGCAATTCAACCAATCTCATCTCTAATTGGAAAGTTCCTGCAGTATATTTTATAATACATGACCACTCTCCAAAACATAAGTCACTCTTCAGGACAATGCTAAAAATGAACTCCCAAAGTCAATTAACTAACAAATTAAATTTAAAATATAAAATATCAGTGGAAGAGGGGTCTGTGATTTAAATATATGTGTAATATAGATTTTATGTAAATATAACGCAGATACATATTTTTCAATGTAACACATCTAAATTACGCACACTTAAAAAAGGTTTCTATCCTTTTCTGAATCATTCCTAAAAGATTACACATTTGAATTATTCAGTCCATCCCAGTATATCTGAGAAGGTCTTAATGATCCCTCTAGAACTGGTGGCACATTTACTAAAAGAAATCAGTATGTATCCTCCAGAAATAAATGTTTGGTGTTCAATGACCTAGAAGTAGAAACAGCTATAAATTCAAGCTATCTTAAATTACAGTGTCTTATTTTGATCCTTCAGACACTTGCTTAGCATTATAACTTCTGCTATAATCTAGCCTAACTCATGTTTGCTAACTGTGGATCTACAGCCTAGTTTATAAAATATTACGTGTGTTTTCATCACTCTTTTGAGAATAATTTCTAATGAAACCTCAGTGTTAGTATTTGTGCCAAAAAAAACACCTCCTATAAGCTATACAACTATGGCTTAACATAAGAACATCTAATGCTGTAAGTGTAAGCTATAGGTCTAAGTTTAAACAGCAAACTCATGTGGGTTAAAAAATATCTCTTATGACCCACCTGGTCAATCTGCCTTCTTCCTGGGCACAGTGCAGTTTTCAGCAACAGTTTATTCACTGTTCATTTCTTTGTAAAAGACAGCAGCTAGTGATTGAAAACTTTAAATTCAATCTTAGCATGTACAGAGAATTCTCTTAACACATTTCTCCAGAAGTTATAACTAGTAGTGCATTTCTGTTCAGACCTGACAGTCCACAATAAAATATGTCATTGTGCTAAACACTAAGAACACTGTGGTCCCATAAGCTGTTGAAACCTCTGTCTTTTGGGATTGCAGTGAATGAGAAGACTACACAGCTCTCTAGACAAGCTGTCTGCCCATCATTTGTCTGCCTTAGATATCTCTCCCATTAACAAACCAATGGGCAATCTGTTCTTGGCCAGCCAACCTTTTCCAAATTGCTGGCAGAAATCCCCATCACGAGATCTCATTTATCTGAAACTTGTAGCTCTTTTCTAAGAACTTTAAATAAATGGAATTAGTAATTTTGCTACTACTGGTATTCAAATAACTGCCACAACTGCTGCCAGATAACAAGGGAAACAGGCTTTAGGCAAAAACTCATGTTTCCTTACATATTCATAAATCAGTAAAAATTACAAAGAACTGGTCATTATTGAAGGCAAAGTCTGTCAGAGATAACTGCTGCAAAAAAACCCAGATACATAATAATTCATGTACTAACAAGATAAAAGACAGACTGAAGATGCATAAATTCATCTTAAAAATTTAATTACACTGCCAAAATAAAAGATAAATTCTACAGGAGAGGTCTGTGCAGTAAGACTTCTGTTTGTGCAACTAGGTAGAATAAGGTGATTCCATATCCGTAGACTACTTAAAACTCAGTTGACTGAAAGATAGGAATACTGCATTACTTCAGCAAGAAGGGTAAAAATACTGCAGCAAACTAATTTGACATAAAATAGGCAATTAAGAGAAAACAAGCAGAAATGTTAACAAAACAATTATCCTACATTAAAAAAATTTAGAGTCATCTACTATAATCAGAGGTTACACAAAGTATCTAAGCCAACATCAAGAAGAGGCTGTGACTACAAGACCCCTGGACACCTTCAAGTCCTCAGGCACAAAAGCATTTCCTGAGTATAAGCACATGCAGCCCAGACTAGAGAGGAATCACCAGCACTCCCCAGGGGGTAATCTAGTCATACGGAAATTGCAGTGTTCTGCCTACACAGGGAATATTGAGGAGCTTAAGAAGCCATGAGCTATACTGCCACTATAATTTGAATAGGGATTTAAATACTTTCCTACAGAGCGACAACTTTTTCTACCCAAGGAGTAGAAATTAATATCTCAAGTAGCACCAGTCTCCATCTTATGCAATCTCTTAGATCATGACGAATATTGTTTGCACATTTTATTGCATATTTTATCACATATAAACAGGCTGTAGAGCAGGAATCAACACAGCTTTCCCAGCTGATCGCCCAGTCTACATGCCATAAAGTAAGACTTCTGCTTTTGATTCAGTGAAACTTAGCAGGCTTTTCCAGCGATATTCCATCATTCTAAGAGGAAAAGCACACTGGTATCTCAGGACAGGATATTGTTTACTGCCCGAACTAAGAAGTAGAAGAGGAGTCTTCCAAATTCAGAAGGGATTCAAAATTCGCATTAACCATATCCTGGGTAAGAGATTTCTTTTTCCCCAATATGCCTCACGCCTTCACCAGGAGTTCAGTTTACTATATAAACAACTTCAGTTTGGAACAAGTGCTTCAGAGCAGATAGAAGAAAAAAACCTTAGCTTCCCAATATGGCCCTTTGCTCTAATTACAACTGCTTCTCTCACATTTTTTCTGTAACATAGTTCTGTACTGGTTTCTTTTAAAGGTGTGGAGTGTAAGGTCTGTGTATGTGCAACTGGCTCACATACGTAAATAAATCATACACATGTTCAACAAAAGGATATATGTGCACACTGTCAACAATCAAGAAAGCAACTGCTTCTGTCAGTATGATTCTCTCCCTTGCCTAATTAATAAGAAAACTACTCCATTCACAAAAACAAGTTCTTTGTTCTCTCCAAACAAGTTTGGCTGCGTAGCAACTTTCAATCCAGCCCTCAGTGGTAACGGACAACAAACAATACCTTCTTTGATTGTGTCTGCTAGTTCTCCATGAAAAGCTATTATTGCCAATAGTGATCCTTCAACACCTCCAGCACAGACATTCATTCCTTCTGATAATTACAATTCATCACTGGCAATACATATTTGCTTGATAGGTAGCCAGCTTTTGAGATCAATTTGGATCAAAACCAGCAGGAGAAATACCTGTTTCTATCCTGAAACACAAACTGCAGAAGCAAGAGACGTGGTTGTAAGACAGACCATATTGCTGAAAAGTTAGTGTGTTACCAAGGTTGCAGCTGCAATATGTCACAAAGTTACATCTCTACCATGTAAACGCTTATTTTTGATGCTTTTATTCACTTTAAAGCTGTACCATGTGTGCAAACATGCATGTATGTAACATGTGTCCGTAGCATGAGTATTTTGGTGATATTAACTAAATTCATGTCACACCAATAAATTGCTTTTAGCATAGACAGAGCTTTTAAGCATATAACTTACTGCAGTCACTCTTAGTAAAATAATCTGTAGCAGGGGAGTGAGGGACTGGTCTTCTAGAACAACATTGGTTAGAAAGTGCAGCTATTTATACTCCCTAACATAATAACATTGTGTCAGAAGATCCTACTCAGTTATGCACAGCTTGCCCTATTTTGAAATTTTAAACCTGATGGTAGATATAATGAAACCTCCTTCAAACAGATATTTGATTATCTGTTGACAGATTTATAAGAAATCAGAGCTTGGAGTGTAAGATTATTAGAAAAGATTAATCTCATTTTAGAGTGTAGAGAAAGTGAAAGGATATTTGATAATGAACATCACAGAAGAATCATGTCCTTATGGACAAAGTTTGCATCCTTACTCATTTTCATACCCATCACAGTTTGCTACTTTGTCAGATAATCCTCCCCCCTTTTTGCAGTGCATACACCATGCATACTTTTCATTTTTTCTTTCTCATTCCCATACACATGCAGGCATGCATACTCTAACTCACTTTTCTCTAATAGGGAGGAATAAATAGCTTTACTTAATGTGAAAAATTTGTGATAATATAGAAAGTTTAACTTTCAGATAAGCAGTGTCAATGTAATACAAAGCTTAGAATATAAAGCCAAGCTGGAGGAAGTTGTATGTAACTTACTTCATCCCACTGCCAAAAGAGCCTTGCTTTGCAAATTTATCTTTGATTTCAAACTCTGGATGGATGCCTAACTATAAAAACAATACTTCCAAACTAGAGGGGAAAAAAAACACCATAAAACCTGTCACATTTATTCTCTAACTATATAAAATGGACAGTGCAGTACAAACGTTCAGAAAGGATCAGACAGCTATGGAAAAGTTTAGGCTGAAAATGATCTCCAGAGGGCAGCTAGTCCAACCTCCTGCTCAAGTCAGGCCAAGTGTCAGAGTATGATCAGCCCTTTTAGAGTCATTTCTAGACATGCTTTATAAATACTTGAGGATGTGGATTTGACAGACTCTCTAGGCAACCTGTTCCCATGCTAAGCATTCTTGTAGAGATTTTATTTTCCTTATGGAAATTGAAATTTCCTTAAACACAAGTTACAACTGTTGTCTGTCACAGCATACCTCTAAGGAATGTCTGGCTTCACCTTTTCTCTGCAGACCCTTAGGCACCAGACAACTGCAGCTACATCCTTCCTTTACCTTTCCTTACCTGCTTGAAATAACTTAATTCCTTCTGCTTCATCCCAAATATCATATAATCCAGTCTCCTAACCATTTCAGTGCACTTCTGCCATTTTCTTTGCATTTTGCCAGGATTTCACTCACACATGAAAAATAAGCCTAAAAATGTGCACTCATTCTGCTTTATTTCCAAGGAGAAAAGTAACTTCTCACAACATCACTAGAAACACCCTCAGCTCATGCTGAGGTCAAAGGACTGAGATGTCCTCCATCCTTTGAAGAATGACAGCTGGTGATGAAGCAGAAAAAACAAAACACCATCTTTCACAAAAGCCATTTTTCGCTTCCCCAGTGAAAACTATGAAGTCATCACTATGTGCCAAACTTCTGCTGAAACCCTTCTGCTTCAACAACCTGCTCTACCTGCCATTGAGGAAGATGCATTAGCATTGTTTCATACACATCTAAATGTCATTCACAGAACAAGAACACGTATAAAAATCACAGAAAACAGAAAATTAAGTGCAAGCATTGCACATGGTGAGTGATTAAGCAGCTCTGATGACAGAGAGAGACAAGAAATAGATTTAAATATTAAGTTGAAATTAAGACATGCCCTAAAGATTTCTACTTTCAAATACAAATGCATATTAAGAAGCAGAGTCTATTCCTAATGGACAACTCCTTCTCCCAACAAGTGACATGCCACCTCAGAGTCCACTGTAGGGTACTGCTACAAGAATAATCAGTTCTGCTTCTGTCAAGGTTCTGATGTAACTACTATCTACTTTTCCTCAAAATATATTTGCTACATTACAGCTTTGCAGTGCGATTTTTATATTACCTGTAACAACACCACAGTAATGATTCTGAGAAGGAGGCTTTTCAGAAATTTTCTCCTCTACGGACCTTTTTCGTCTGTACACCCTGTGAGCATGTCCTGTCACAGCCAAAGTGCGATTGAGTGGCTCAATAAATATGAAGTCCTCATTAATCTGTATAAACCCCATCTGTAAAGGAAAACAAAAGGAACATATAAGGTAAGAACTTAAGTTGTGCACAGTCCTGCAGGAGAAAAAAAACCCCACAACATTCCATTTAAGGAAACACTTTGTTTCAGTAACCCTATGAGCAAAGTGAGTACCTTTGTATTTTACAAGTTTTCTACTTAAATGAACTAGAATAAATTTCATTTATTTCAGCTAAATCTGGGTGGGTGGGTGGCTACATGCCAGTAGCATATGCACAGTAAAAGATACAGAATGTTAAAAGTTTACTTTGGGAGACCCAGGAGGTCATTTATATATGTACAGTATGTACAAAAAAGTCTATACACTGGTTTTATTATTTATTATTGTCACATTTTTAGATAACTATATTTAATGAAATAACAGGAACTATATAAGGCATATGAATACATGCTGAGCAAATGTGAGGATGGAAAAGAAATATTGTGGCACTCTTTTTACTCTTTTTAGAACTAAAAGAACCCAAAACTATTTTTAAAAGGCAGAAATCCCTTTTTGGTTTCCAGCAGTAACACCAGAAAAATATTTGAATAAAGCCATTAAGTTGGTTAATTCTTCCCCTGTCTCAATGTATTTATACACACTAACACACAGGAAAAGTTAACACACCAGATGCACATCTAATATTACAAGGGCACAGCCAATGCTGAAAAAAAATACTATAAAACATACTTATATAAATACCACACAAATAAAAACTCAGCACAAACTGTTAAGCTTCCAATACACAAAAGTTTCCTATCAAGAGTAAAGCTGGAGACAGCAACGTTTGTGGGGTTTTTCTCCCCCCACATTACCAAGACTGACAGTTAATTTCCTCACTCTCTAAACTTAAAAAACATATTGTACTGTTTTGCTACAGAAACAAAACTATGTGATATATCTGGCTAACAGAAGCAGACAGTTCTTCTGTATATTTTTATGTAGGGTCAATGGGGAAAAATAGAAAATAATTTTGTTTCTTCTGGAATCATGTGAGTGCCATTATCACATTGGATATCCTGTCTGACATAGGAATAAACCACCCAAAAATATTCTGACCCAAGGAAAAAAACAAAATCAAAATTTTTGAGTGGTACAAAACACATTTTCATTCAAACACAACATCTCAAAAAGAAAAAATCCAACAATCTTTCTGCACAATCACATGAAATTAATGTGAATACACACACTTAATTTTTCATTAAGTTACAATAGCTAAGGAATGCTGAACAGATGTCAAAAGGTCATCACTAACACTGCACACAAACACAAATGTATCTGGGGATTTGGCTGTTCCTTCTCATTTTACACTTACCTTTTAGGTTCAGTTCAGCAGGAGCTTTAAATGTCACATACTAGAAAATTAGCCAGCTACGTATTGCTAAGTAATTTCTGTACACCTACAAGATAACACTTCTTGAAAAGTTATCTTTAAAAAGGCTACTTTTACATAACAATTAATTTGTCCTATACAAACTTCAAATTACGTGAAATAAATTTATTTAAAAGCATAGTTCTCAAATACTAGTAAAAGACATAAAACACTTTTCATTCAATTTTTATGTCAAATGCTGAATTTCACTCAGGCATAGATCATTTTACTTTTTTAAAGAATTATTTTGTATATGAAAGATGTTGATTAAATATAGAACAAGAATAGCAGTTCACTAGTGGTGCTGCAAGTATCCCCTGTACACCAACCAAAAACAAAGCCTTATTCCCTCCTGAACAGAGTCAATCATAGAACATTTGTCCCATTTCTTCCATCTCCATTCTCTTTGTTGCAAAATGAAACCAGGGCTTTAAGATGATGCTCTTCAAGTTGTCATCATTCATCAGACATTCTTAAAAGTTGTGCTAGGACTGACATTTAATGTTCTCTTCCAGGTCCTTGCAGAAGGAGCAGAAAGGGAAGTTTAATTCATTGGTAGAGAAAACCAAAATATATTGCCTGTTTCCTGAGTCAGAAGTTAAAGAACCGAACAGTGATGTAAATTTATAGATATGCAAATGGATGCTTCTCAGACAAATATGGATAACCAAATAATCTTTGATGTCATTTTGACTGCTTTTGGGGAAAAAAACCAAACCAAACAACAAAACATTATTTCTCTAACTTTAGCATAATTTCACAGGAGAAAGTGGTAGGTGAAACTGTAGCTTTGTCAACCATGCTCTTCTATTTTCATAATCATTAAAAATGGAGTTAAGAAGATCTTTTTATGAAGTAAACACAGAAAGCAGAGAAGTCAAAGCATGCATTCAAGCATTTCAGTTTCAAAACATTTTCAGATATTGAATGCTAAGGCAAATTACAGCCGTTAGACAGTTCAAAGGGCAAAACTTCCATGTTATGAGAATGTGCAGCAGAACAAGGATTAAAAAGATGGAAAAGCAAAACACTAATATCCATCTGGGATAGAACTGTGAGCTCGGACAAACTGACACATCTTCCACCAGTTTCGTTTGAAAAAATACTACTGCTCACAGCTGCAATTGAAAAGCCCTCCAGGATGCTGGACACATCTCATGTAGAGGTAACATAGCATGCCACTCTTTCCCCCTGTAGCACACATATCTCAGTAGATTTCAAGCCCAGTGCAATCTAATTTGTCAAAAAAAAACCCTTCAAATTTTGTAACTATTGATAAACTCGGTACTTGCTCTGTATTGTATTTATTTATGAAATAAAGAGAGTCCTTAAGTTTAGGGCAAACTTCAGCTGATGGGAAAATAAAACTTCACTTGCAGAAAACTAACTTTTTGCCAAATTTGGATAGTGGGAAACCAAGACAAATGAAAACAACACCTTTCCCCAGCGCCTTGAGTGGCACAGGTCAGGTGGGGAACAGTGGGTTACAATTTCTCCCTGCTGCAGCCAACTCTCCACTGTCTTGTGAAGCAAATGCACACAGCGAGTAAGGATGGGCTGTATGAGACTCTACTCCTTCCTGCTCCCAACATACTTCCCAAGGCAAATATCAAGGGGAAAAATGCACTCCTATCAGATGCATAAAATGTTTATGTTACTTAGTACACATGTTGCGTCCATCAGAACCACAATATTAATGTCACATTTGCAGTATAAAAATGAAAGGTTCCCTTCACTGCACCATATGAAAAACCAAATTGTCTTTATAAGGTCATTATTTACTTGTTTTGAAACATAATTTCATAACAGGCTTTGTGCTATTTGTCAAATGTCCCAAAACTGAGCATTAATTTCTGAGTAAACAGGCAAAATCTTTTATTTACATTTCAGTATGCCATTCTGAAGGTTTTTCTCCATGATTTTAACAATCCAGAATTAATTTGGTGACTTGATTCTAAGAATTCTATCAGAACTTGACCTGAGCTGAAACACAACAAAAAGTCTCCAGCTCTTACTAATGACTTTCCATCTATAAGAACCTTCATTGCTGAAGGCTGAGGAAACATAAGCGCTTTCAGTTCATAAGTGCCTTCTGTCTTCAATTCATGGTGTTTCACAGCTGTGCACATCATTTGCACTGCCCTTTTCCTGTAGGTTTTCTCTACCTGTCTGTTCACTCCAATCTGCTGCACGGAGTTAGGAGACATCACAGAGGGAAGAGTCAGTATTATCACAGTTGACTGGCTTTCAGCTGCTGACATAGTGATCAATCCAATCCTTTCTGGGATCTTTTTTAATCCTAGGGTGGTGCCTTACTGAAGTGCACAAACATGCACAATGCTACACCTCATAGCCTCAACAGAGGAAAAAAACATTTAGACTGTTATGCAGAGATCACTGCATTCAAGGCATGTATTCAGGTACTAGCCCCCGGATCTGAGGTCTGTGGAAACCATGTTTGCATGGCTTTTAAATCCTTCCAAATCCTCTATATTCCTATACAGTCTACAGTCTGGTTTAAGATACACACTGCTCTGAATTCTTAAGAAAATCATTCTATATATGAGAGGATGCTGCTCTCAAGTTTAAGACAATGGCTACTTTTTTCAGAACAACCTGATGTTGCACAAAGATGCAGGAAAACATTTACGTTGTTACTCCGCAGCACTCCCTATGCTAATAACAATTAAACAGGTATTCACAACACTAAGCCATAGACTGGACTTGATAAGCTCAAAAGTCTTTTCCAACTTAATTGATTCTATGATACACACAAAATGTAACTGCAAACAAAATACATAAAATTTATCAATTCTAAATGCTCTAATTTTTTAAGTGTCTTTTTTAGTAAAAACACAAATGTACTTCCTAAATTCATGGTGGTGTTTTAAAGTCAGATATTCGGTCGCTGCTATCAGCAGTGAAACTCACGAATCAGACAGGAGTCCCTCCACATGCCAGAGCTATCTGTGCAATTCAACAAGCTGGTCATCAGGTTCAAGTGACTACTACTTCTACATGCCAGCTTCTCTCTGTTCTTCTTGTTACAACTCTCAGCCTCCTGGAGACTGTAGACTTCTGGAACTTACACTGTCACAAAGTTCCCTGGTTCAGCTTGTGACCACTATTTTCAGAAAAGTCAGTGCAGCCTGAACTACTGCATACTTGCCTTTTGACCATCAGAAGAATTTAGTAGAACTGGCAAACCAATCATAAAATGCTGAAATTATGTGCTCCATGCCCCTTTCTCTTCCCTTGTCCAGGAAGCTCTTGCCCACTTTCTGGCTGACTAATCTGTGGCTTAAAATATACCTAAACTTAAGAAACACCTGTGACAAAGGAAGGCACAGGCACACCCCAACACACGAAAAGACTGAAAGACCTATGAAAAGAATAAAAACCTAGCAGAAAAGACCACTTGCTATCAGTCATCCAGAGCTCTCCAATACTGATTGTAACACCCAGTATTAACACAGCTCATGCACATTATTCAGAATAAAGGACACTGCCTTGAGGAAAACACCAGCTCAGAGAACAATTGGCTAATTCCTCTAGCAACTTATCTGGCACAATGGAATTTCAGCTTTCCCTCAAAGTCATAAAAAGCCATTTAATCTTCTTATTCTAGCCAGAAAATCAAACATATTAAAATATATTTATACATCATTCATGAGTTGCAGCTTTGCTTGTAGATTTCACTTGATTGTTGAAACAAACTCAGCTAAATTCAACACACTAAGTCAAACCAAATTTTCTTTTTGCATCATATGCATCATGCATTATTTCACTATTTTCATTATACAACTTAAATTTTCACTGCTTAGGTCCTGTAGTACTAGGAAAATAATGAATAAGACACAATGCAAATTACCTCTGTATTTTAATGTCTTAGATCCACACATCAATTCCAGTCTCCTATGTATTTGAGATTTTGTAAAATTGAAATTATCTTATCTAGATATTCTTATAACACAAATCCTTTGCCAGACTACAATTCTTTTCACATTTCCTTGCTGCTACTGTTAAATAAAATAGTTTCAATAGAACTGCTGCCCTATTATTTCACTATCCTTATTTGAAATGTTTTGCATTTTTATCTTTTAACATTTGGAAATCATTCCAATGTTACAACTTTATTGATTCATGGCCATTATTTTAGATCCATCTGATCCAGGGTCAACATTGCTTTCCTTCTGGGCCACCTCTGCAGGCTGGCTTTCCAAGGTCCCTTGATACTCACTTCGCAGTTTTTATGAAAGGGAATCATAGAGTATTGCAGTTCCTACTGTGTGATGACACATACATCAGCCTTTGACTATTGCTTGGTGAAAGAGGCTTACTATAACTCTGAGATTAGTGTTATGAATTAGAACAAGGCCAAACTTTCTCCAGAGAAAGAGGTTCTCGTTTATTAAAATAGCTGCAAGGAACCCAGTGTCCAGGACAAGCCCAGGCACCCACACAGCGAGCCAAAAACGAAACAGTACGCTTACCCCAAGTGCACTGGGTTCTCCCAAACAAAAAGTACCCCAAAAGAAGAAGCACCCCAACCCACACAAACTCCCCACATTTATAGTCCCCCTGGAGTCAAGGATTGGTGCACTTTGGATCCTCATGATGATTGGTCCATTTCCAGGCTTCTCATTGGTCTTTACCACCGTTCATTCTGGACCAATCGTTTCTGCAGGGCTTCGAATGATTGGTCAGATCTTTCATCCAATCTCTCTTCGACCTTGCCTTGCCCCTGTTTCACCAAACCCTGGACCCTTCTAGCACATTCTAATAAGCCCCCCCCTTTAACATAATACAAATAATATAACATAATTAATACAATATAATTGAACTATATCCTATTTTAACTTAACTTTTACCTATAACATTAGCTCAGCTGGTTAGAGTCAGGTGCTAATAGCATCAAGGTTTGTGGATTCAATCCCTATATGGGCCACCCACTTAAAAGTTGAACTTGATCCTTGTGGGTCCTTTCCAACTTGGAATATTCTGATTATGTAATTATCCTTGTAACCACAAATTAATTCCTCTCTCTAAACATCAGCAAACTGAACTGCAACTCAACTGCAACCACATTTCAGCTATCACTACAGTGCAAATTTGTGAAAGGAGAATAGAGTTTCTACATCTTCACTTAACGTCCTCCACCAAGTTCATACACTTGATGGCTCATAACAATACACACACCTTTTTTTCCTCCTGTCACTGTCAGCTAATTCACTAGGCTACAAAGTAAATCTACAAATGTATAAAACTGGTAAGTCACAAACAAAAGCAACTTACCTTTGGTCAGGCTACAGCCTTTGGTCTGTTTAATTCTTCTGTGCCTCCCAGCTCTGAATGTGCCACTAAAGGAGAGCCAAGCCCCCAGGGATTGTTACTGACTTTACCTCTGGATCATATAAAAGTCCAAACTAGGTGTTTCATGACTACATCTCAAAGGGACTGACCCTTCCAGCCACAGAGGGGTTCACTTCTTTTGAAAATATTTCATCATCTAAAACATTGCCTTCTCTCCACATTAATATGAACAAAAGTCATGCTGAAAACCAAGCAAAGTTTACTGGAACTCTTTCTCTCACTCTGCCAGTTAAATTTGTGAGAGTTGGACTTCAAAGTAATCACAGGATGTAACACCAAAGTTACATCTTCCACTGAAAGCCAAACAACTTCACATGAAGAATGAAGTCTTCAAGAAGTGGGAAAGCACAGAACAACAGACAAAAATATAAGATGACTACAGGTAACACAGTTCCTACACTTTCCGATTTCCAATTTATTATTTATGGTTATGGTTACACCTGACATTCAGTTTCTATAAAAATACCTTTTTGTATCTTAACTTTCTAGCTCTGCCTAGTTTTATCTGTTTGTCTTTGGAGCAACTTATTTTTCATAAGGCATAAGGCGAGTAACATGATATGGTTGTGAAAATTGTTTCACCAAAGCAATGTGCCCACAAGTTCATTACAACATCATGTATGCTTTCACAGGTTTTCCTTAACAGAAAAAAAAAAGACAAATTTTAAGAAGTTTATTGAAACTAAACATATGTTGCCATTTTCACAAATTTATTGCCTCAATAGCACTTTGTAAATGGACTCCACTGTACACTTTTATTTTGGCAGCAGTTATCCTGAAGTGTAGTTTAGCTGTAGTTTGTTTCAGTCAAATTAGTTGTGTAAAAACATTGGAATGGCCTTAATGTTTTAAAACACAGAATTCATTTCAAACCCTTTAGAATCTTGCAATGAGAAGGCACAGAATAGTTTAAGCACACATAAAAATTTTCAAAATCACTAAGGCACCATAACTCAAATTTCACGAAACTAAATGAAGATAAATAGACATTGATGTTGAGGGAAACCCTATATTTCTTATGATGACTCGTTTTGGAACAACTAGAGGAACCTTATAAACAATTACTACCCTACATAGAGTGTCCCATGAACTGTATTTGAGTGTGCTGTTCTTGCTCTCCCTAGACACAAGACTAATCTTCTCCAGTTTGAGGTAACTGAAGTATCTTTAATAACACTTCATTGAAAACTACTTCCACAAGGCAATTCTAAGTTCCATTTTCAAATGCTTAGAACAGAAAAGTAACAAATATGAAACACAAACTCCTATAGCTAAATGTACCATTACTGTTGTATAGCCTATTTTTATAAAAAAATGGATGGCAAACAAACCAACTGCATCTAGCTGCAGATAACTTTATCACAAGGTGTCACAGGAATATAATACTGTTATGCATGATAGGCACATACACGATATGTAATAGTAACCTCCAGAAAATTTAAAATTTTGGGGCTTGAAAAGGTATGACCAGACAAAGAATGTCATCTATGAGCCAGGTAAAAGTACAGAAAACTGCAAAAGCCAGCAAGAATCCCAGTATCTTTATTAAAACCATAGAATGACATAAATGTGGGACTCATGGAAATATCAATAATTCACATAACCTCATTTGAGTGTCACCAAAAAAAAAAGTATAAGTATGTATTTATGGAGAGTTATCAGAAGGAACATCATGAAATTCATCTAGGATGAATGCCAAGCCTAGGTCCAGTCTCTGAGACAGATCCGCATCTAGCACTAGTACAGACTTCACATTACATGGATGGATGGTGAGAAGATATTCTAAAATGGTCCTGGCAGTCCTTGAAGGCAGTAGGTATACAATATAGAATCATAATTGTCTGCGATGTTGTTTTACTCAGTTGTTTATCAGCGGTTGTGATCTCTAAATTCTAGTCCAATTCTATTACTTAGTTTCATTCTGTCTTTGCTATAAGTTTTGAATTCTCATCTTGTTCTCTCATTGACTTGCAATCTGCATTTTGCCAAGATACTGATGTATTCTTAACTAGCATTCAGTTTGGGTATTATATATGTATATGCTGAATACTGAAAATCTGAGACATTCAGAACTAGTGCCTATATTTTAAAAAATTTACATAAATCACCATTTAAAGCCTACTTTTCAATTGCAACATCTACAAAACAAATAACTGCAGTTACATGGTAACACGCAAAAATATTTGAAAAATATTTGACAGAAGCACTCTAAATGCATTTTTCCTGTTACCATGTTGCACAGCTAAAATTACTGGGTAACTAAATATCTATTTTTTACTAAATTGCAGATATCAAGATTCTTGATACACAGCTATAGAATAGCTTTACATCTACCCATCTATCAGTGTGTTTAGGTTCTACAGCCTTTCAAAGAGAAGGAAAAAGGAAAGGGGAGAGAGACTACGGAATACAGACATGGTCTGGAAATTTGAGTTTCATGAACTTCCATTTTCCTTCACCTAAAGAGTTTCATGTTCACTCAAGAAAACTATTCCACAATTATAACTTTAAAATCATAAATTCAAAATTATTAATACCTGAAGATTTATACTTATCAACTACAAACCAGGAAGTGCAGACTTAACACAGGCATTTTCTTCTTTCTTTTTTTTTTTTATGCAGCATTCTGGAAGTTTATGATGTATAGAAAGCCTGCTACTCCCAGCACAGGTAACTTAATTAGAAAGAACAGCATACACAACTATTTTAAAACTAAATTAGCATTTTTGATCCAAGTGCTACAAGGTATCATTGAAATTAAATTGAGTATACATGGCAGTCAATTTAAAAACTGTTTTTGAGACACATAGGATTAATGAGACACTGAAAATACCCTTGATTTTTAAAATAACTTAAATTGAAAAACTATTTCATTCATTTGCTACAGGCAACTATAAAAGGATTGACTAATACTATTAAAAGAGACACCTATGGGCAAGTCAGACTTCATCAACGATGCAGCCATTTAATGTTCAGAATATCCATACTTGCACACAAGGCACACTGTAATCCTTAAGAAAATAAACACAATACTTTCATCCTTAGATGCTTAAAACAATGCAGATCTTATGGCAACCATGATTTTGACACAAAAGACAACAACATGTAATATGCCAGCTCACCATGTTATATGTTAATGGTCTCTTTCTGATCATTTCTCCCTTCACTCAGTAGCTTCTACCCTTTATCTTAGGAGGTTGAACTAACTAGATCTAAAACCAACTAGATCTTGGAATTATTCCTCTCTCTCATGCAGTTTTGTCTTCTATTACAGAAGAAACAGAAATTACAAGGAAGGGCTAGAAAGCCTTAAAGGCTGACTGTTAGTTCAGCATATAAGATGAATTTCTAAAATCATAGAATGATTTGGGTTGGGAAGGACCTGAAAGATCCTCTCATTCCAAGCCCCATGTCATGGGCAGCAACACCTTGCACTAGACCAGGTTGCTCAAAGCCCACCCAACTGGCCTTGAACATTGCCAGGTATGGGGCATCCCCAGCTTCTCTGGGCAATCTGTTTCTGCACCTTCTGAGGAAAGAATTTAGTTGTAATTTCTAATCTAAACATTTATTCAGTTTTAAGGTATTTCCCTTATCTTATCACCCCAAGACCTTGCAAAAAGTCCCTCTCCAGCTCTTTTCTAAACTTACAATCAGATCAGAAGAGACTTTCTCAATTATAGAATGTTAAAAGGCAAGACAAATGAGGCTGTTGTTCTGGCCACGATGATAACTCTCAAATAGCTCTGGGCAATATATGCTTAATAAAGCAAGATAACAGTATTCCATCCTAGCTGTCTAAACACTAAGATTTAGATCTGATTTCATACTGATTTAGATCAATGGTAGTGTTTTTATAATAAATATAAAGTTATTTTACAAAATTAAGATTCCAAATTTATGCTACATAGCAAAAATCCATTGCCCATAGCTTTATGTTACAAAATTAATTCATTTAACAATAATATTTAATGCATGGAGCTAGAGCTACTAAAGAGAAGACAACTAGAAGGCAATGTCTGCGCAAAAATAAAAATTGGCCACCTTATTCCTCTTCATTTGCATTAAAAAAAATCATTATTACTGACTCAAAAATAATTAAAATTCTACTAAAAGAACATGGAAAATTTCTATACTCACAGCTCTAAATGATGATCTACGGACAGAAACATTTATTTTTTTTAAAGAAAGTCCTTTCAGTGGTCTCCCAGCATCTTGGTTTTCAGGTTTCAAATTTTGATCTGTCCTTATGAGGGCTACAGAATTAGTTTTTCATTTTTCTCAGTTCTCATTTTCATGTAGATATATGATCCAAGAAGCTGGAAGTAATAAAAGGGCCGTGTCTTCAGTTTGGTTCATTAAAAACACAATGATCAGAGCTGACTGTGGTTCAAGCACAGTTTCCACATATTTTCATTTTGCCCCCTATACAATCCTGTATTAAATATATGTTTTATGTGGTTGCATGACTTCAGCTCCACTGCTGGTGCATGCACCAACTGACAAATAAATAAAAATGCTTCCGATCTGTTGCCTGAAATGTTCAAAAAAGCCTTACTTTATTTTGCTTCAGGAAGTATGCTGGGGCATAATGTTCAACCAACCACAGATGACTAATATAGGCCAATAAAATAAACTGCAACCAAAATGAAAATCAAAGTACTATTACATTTGAACAAGCCTGACACAGCTTTTTACTTGCAGAATTCAAAGGAGAACTAGCATAAAACTCCATTTTTAAAATGGAGTTTTTAGCCACCTAACCTGCAAATTGTGTCTATCATGTTGTCCTAACTAAGGCATGATGTTAACAATGATTTGGTTTTGTTGACCAAGTATATGCTATATAAAATGGAACACAGCCACTCACTTACTGTTAAAAAAATAAAACTCAGAAACCCAGCCATAACTCCTTTCCAGAATAAATACAAGTGCTTCTATAAAGTGAGTCAGGATTTAAAAAAATTTATTCCATAACACTTAAACTAAAAACTCTTTACAATGAGCTGGTTTAGTGATATTTAAGATCACTTATTTCACAACAACGTTTGAGTAGTTATCAATACATTCCAAGAAAGACTGTTTGCACAGCTAAACATGACTAGGTATGAAAAAAGCAACACCTATGGAAAAATATCACCTAAGGAAAAAATCCTTGCAATTAAAGACTCAGAGCTCATAAAGATGTTCCTTTAGAACATTTTGGTGTAATATGAGTAACTTCAGCAATTCTTGTGGTAAGACTACAAACCACTCTTTTGGAGTATGAATCAAAGGGCTGTACCTTTAGCTAATGAAACCGCATTAAATCTATTTCTTTTTAGAGCAAGCCTGGATTTTATCCCATCAGAATTTGAAATGGTATTTTATAGAGGAAAAGTATAATAACACACAAAGGATAAGCACTAAGCATTCTACACCTAGTCCCATGCAGGAAGTTAAACAGGAAATACCAACAACTCTGATCTGCATTAGATAAAACACCTAGACTAGTACCAAGATGACCAACACAAGAGATCCGAATTTAAATTGATTCATCCATGTAAAACACTTAAATAGTGCATACCAATGAGCTAGCATTGTTCAAACCCGTGCGCTTTCATAGTAGCCACAGAAGGATGTGGCACAGTTCCAAAACCCACCCATGATTGTCCATAGAGAAATTTAATCTCTGCTAATCCTTACTGAAATATCCATCCTTGACTCCATTATCTTGGTTTTTTTTCTGACAGACAGGCTGAACTGCTCCTATTATTCCTATTATTAAACATTATTTAATTCAAGGCAACATTCCATGAAACTCAGTTTCATTCAAATCTGCAATCTGCCAAAATTACTAACTGTAGAAAACAGTAATTCAGGAAAGGAAAATAAAATATATTTATAGGTATAGAACTACAATTAAACAAATAAAGTTAGTTCTTCTATAAAATAAAGTAATGCTTAGGGGTTTTATATCTCTATCTAAAATTATATTAATCCAAACCAGAAGGCTTTAAGAGAAATAAACAAGACTCCCACAACATTGTTTTAAAAAGTTGAAAATATATAGAAGTTATATTCTTCTATGACTCCTGACTGAATTTTTTTTCCTAATCTATGCAGTTTTTGGCTTTTAACTTTTAAACCTAGACCCTACTTTCACTTTTTGAGGAAAAAAAATCAATTTCTTTTCTTGTGCTAAGAAACTAAAGCCCTGCTACCCTTAGAAAGAAGGAACACTATCTAATTATTCTTCAAGGATTTTTATTTACATTAAAAGAAGAAATATAAATTTGGATTAAGGTTTTTTTTTTTCTTTTAAGTTAAAGAGCTTGATTTTATGTGCGTAAGAACACAAATGGTGATCAGAGTGGAGTTTTGACATTAGCATCTCTTGAACGAAGCACCGTCAGTCTGACTGGTCACTTCCAAATAAAGTTGCTTCTATGAAATAGCCAAATGATTTATTACCCAACACGAAATACAAAGGAAAGGAATTATTTCATTCCATTATTTCCCATGTAAATGATTTAGTATGGGAAATTAAAAAAAAAAAAAAAAAAACAAAAAACAAACTAAAGAGACACCCAAGAAATGTGTTGTTATTATTGTGCCTCCTTAGATAGGTTACTACAGAAGAAATAGGTAATTGGACAGAAAAAGTGAAACATGCTAGGACTATCAGCCAGAAACTGGAAAACAAAGCTTTTATATGCCAAATTGCATCCATTTTACTCCATAAATCCTCTTCCACTTTAAACTCACTCACTACCCTCATGTATTTCTAAATAAATATTTGAGGTGAGGTCCATTGAGGTCACAAAGAGACAAAAGAGACTGGCAATCTCTTATTTAGACAAAAATCACCTAAGCAACTTCCTGTCTCCTAACTTACAAGATTGTCAATTCTCAGGTTTCAAAAGTTGCGCTAATTAGAAGAGTTTCACACACAGCTTACAACAGAAACACATACAGACAGCTTCATGTTTAGGAGCATTTTTCAAAAGAAAATTACGTAAGGCCACAATTAAATATTAAAACAATATGAGTCCCTCATGATGTCCCTTTTATGTCCTGTGTCCCAGTTCAAGAAGAAAACTAAAGTACTTCATACATGCCTTGAATCAGAGTTACATCTGAGTTTTCAGGGTTATAATCTAAATGCCAGGCTAATCAGACAAAAACAAAAAAAACAAACCAACCAACCAAAAAAAAGCAAAAAAAAAAAAAAGGCAAAAAAAAAAGATCATTCCAAATTGTAAGCACATCTGAAGCATAGTTTAACATTTTATATAAAAGATGGCATAACTGTAATTGTTGTAGCTATCACTTGGGCACTTCCATCCAGCATCCCCTGAAGCCCAGAGGGACAGAGCAGGACATCTACTTTGCACTGCAGCATAAAAAGTTGTCCTCAGATGAATTAACATCACATGCAGAAATATCTGTATTTTTCTTAACTTGCTACTATCTAAATAAGCTTGCCCTGACTTGACCCAGTTAAACTTCTGACATCTAATAAGAACTTAAGGTAGCACAGCTGAGATCATGAAACAAGCATATGCAATTGTTGGAAGATAATCACACAGAAACTAAATCACTTCACAAGTCAGTTTTGGGGCACATTTCTACATTTTTGGATGCAAAACTCATTCAGAAAATAATTCTGACTGAAGTACTGGTAGACCTAAGAAAAACATTCAACAGCACAGGCTTCCAAAAAAATTTTACTTCTATTCACTTACATGCAGATGTATGTATTATTAGCAGCTAATGTTAGGAGACTGATTTCTCATTCTAATTCAACTGTTCTAAAATTAACACTAGAAATATTCTTCATTCTTTCACTTCACTTCCAAATAATACTTATTGCTCATTTATGATGGCATATTAGAAGCAATAAAAAAAAAAACTAACAAGAAGACCAGATTGTCCAGGCAATCACATGTTAACAACAAAAGGTTAACTGAGCTGCTAATGCACTGCAGATGCACATCTGATCTTAAAACTAATATAGATGTTTTGCGCTACTGGTTTATAAAAATTTGACCAACTACTGTCTGGATCTGCAACATAAGACAGATGCTCATGCTTAGTATATTTCACACTATTTCCACAACTCCTCTGCAAGGAGAAACCAACCAGCCCTCCTGCTATATCCCTGAAGTCATCTGAGAGATCTGAGTAAAACAAGAAAGACACACACACCACAGAAAAACGTCTGCAAACACCTCATTCTCCCACAAATCCAAATCACTCTGGACACTCCCTTCTATTGAGGTACTTCTCCTCATCACATAGCAAAGAGGTATGTTCACTATTTGAATACTACCTCTACATGAGCATTGGTTTTCACAGATTCCTCCTGAATATTCCCACCTTCCATCAATCTTACAGCTCAAACACCTAATGCTTTCTCTTGGGTTTTTTTCCCTATTTCCCAGCTCCCCCAATTTTTATCTTATTTAGCATGGAGATCATGGATGCTGCTTTTTTTCCCCTGTCACATCCAACATTAACAACCAAAATAATCTCCACTCCCACAAGAAAACATTTTGAAAAGAAAGACAAAGAACAGTCTTTTAACATAATATTACAAGAGTTGCAACATGGAAAACATTTGGTTCTTTTAAAAATCCTGGTTCATTTGCTAGCAAAGAAACAATTGGCAGATACATGAGATATATAAGCCAGGGATACATGTTCTTAAAAAAATTTTCATTTCACTAACGTTACCATTTGTAGCTAGAAGTGCTCTGCCTTTTCTTTTTAAAGCAGTTAACATCAAATAAAGAGGCCAAAATGTCACTAATTTACTAATTTAATTAATGGAACTACCCAGATTTTCTGATTTACCATCTCACTTCTCTATCTTGAAAAGTAACCTTGATAATTTTATACGTTCATGACAATAGGCAGAGATCCCAGGTGATGCACAGTAATCTCTTTTTTTTTCTTAAATGAAGCCACTCTGGAGACAGCGTATTTCTAATTTCTAATTATCACTCAGAAATATATTGCAAAGGAAGTACTTGTACTCAAACCAGGCCCTTTAGGAAGATTGCAGGATTTTATAAGCAGGATTGGAATCACAAATCAAACCTGTGTAAGGATAGAGCACCTGCATCATTGTGGGATGAAGCTCTTCGAAGAAATGAATCATTACCACATGGTCTGAGGCATGGTGGCCCAAAATCTCACATACCATGTGACAGTGTTTAATATTAAAGGAAACAGAGATTGTTACAGTTCAAAGGTAGTCCTGGCCTAAGTCAAACCTGATTTTCTAAATCTTTCAGCTTTACATTAACCATACTGTTTGTATGTTTAGAAGACTTATCTTTCTTATGAATTAGGATGAGGTCTCAGGTACACAAAACAAAAATCTAACCAAAAGATGTTTCATCCAGAAAGATAAAGAAGAATAGCAACAGACTGCAGCAGCCGAACCCAGGAGGAAAAACAGAAACAAAGAGGGCTTATTCCTTTATCTTTATGCAGATCTTTGTTGGTTTATGGCACTTAATGAGAGTAATAAAATTTTAAAGGGATACCATCTCCAGTACTAAGAAGGAAGGGAAGGAAGGGAAGGAAGGGAAGGAAGGAAGGAAGGAAGGAAGGAAGGAAGGAAGGAAGGAAGGAAGGAAGGAAGGAAGGAAGGAAGGAAGGAAGGAAGGAAGGAAGGAAGGAAGGAAGGAAGGAAGGAAGGAAGGAAGGAAGGAAGGAAGGAAGGAAGGAAGGAAGGAAGGAAGGAAGGAAGGAAGGAAGGAAGGAAGGAAGGAAGGAAGGAAGGAAGGAAGGAAGGAAGGAAGGAAGGAAGGAAGGAAGGAAGGAAGGAAGGAAGGAAGGAAGGAAGGAAGGAAGGAAGGAAGGAAGGAAGACAACCCTCCCCCCCCACAACCTAGATCTAATAGTTTTGTTTGTAATTAACTTCCTGTTCCGCAAGTTTGTTAATTGTGATTTCTTGTACATATATGCTAATTACTTCAGCTGGCCACAATCACCTACTCCATCTTACTTTTCTTAGGCTTCTCTACTGTGAGCTGAGCTCTGCTTCATTAGATTTTCTAGGTGATATTTTAATAAAAAGATTTAAATAGAGAGATTACAAACACAGCAGCTAAACTTTAGCTGGAGGCAAACGTGCCTCTGCCTAACCATGCCGCAGTAACCTCAAGTAAACAACTTGTTTTGTCCTGTTGGCAACCAGACTTCCTACAGGGCTGGCTGCCCTCGTTTTTCACACCTTCCACTGTCATGTAAATCCAGGAGGATAAAGCCAGATGAGTTTCAACACCGACACTGAAAGACTTCATTCATCCAGGAGCACTACCGCATCTCATTGGTTCTCCAACCTTATGCGGAGGTAGAAAGCATTAATTTCTTGTCCAACACTTTATCTTCCCGGGGATGTTTGTTTTTTGGGTTTTTTTTTTGTTCTGAGGGAAAAAAGACTTAAAACCCTTTCACAACAGAGCAAAGCTGCTTTCAGTTCTAACATTACCATTCATGTCCTACCTTGCTCACCAATTTATAGTGATCACAAATTTTATATTGCCCATTTAAGCGTGTTTAAAACACAAATAAGGCATATTTTAAAGTCAACAAAGCAGATCTTGTTGAAGCTGTGAATTGTCAGTATGGGATACTCATTGAGTACCCTCATTCACATATTTATTTCTGTCCTTCTCTGTAAAGTTTCCTTTCTCTAACAAACTCACAATGAAACAGTAGGCAGACTACTTCTATTTGTTCTCCCTTCGTTTAACGATCCCAGGAAGCTGGGTGAATAGGAGAGAGTTTGTACTTAATTTCATCCTGGCAGCCTGTAAATATAATCCTATTGAATTTTATAATCCTCCTTCTGCAATGTCAAAATCTAGCATGTATGTATCATATGGACCAAAAAGACTGCTAACATTCTCTTTTCTTTACCCTTTTATGAAAAATTGTGGGTGATCTCTGTTTTCTAATGCTTACCACCAGCATAAAAGAAGCTGTAATTGTCTCAAATTTCTTTTGGAAAGCATCTGGTGTGGAAGTTACTCAATACGGATGTGTAACTGCAAGGGTCACTGAGGTGGGGAGGAAGGGGCACTACATTTGGTTGACAAAAGGCCGGGTATTTAACCCATTTCAGCTTGCATGTGGGTACTGTAGGATTCAGGATGTGTAATGGGGTAGTTGCATTCCAGCCTGATCGAAGCAAGAAGTCTATTTAAGTCTCAGATCATTACAGCTCACATCCTGTAATAGCACAGCTTCCCAGGGCAATGTATGAGTCGTTCTGACCACCTGCTCACAGAGGCGGACAAAAGCAGAGATACTCACAAAAGCAAGACTTTAGCTTGCATGTCCCCCACACAGCAAACAGACTCATTACTCACACCACAGGCAAACAGCCTATTCATCCTCAACGCATCAGATCCCATGCCAGGAAAGGAACTTTCCAGCAGGTTAAATATTGCACTGCCAGTGAAAGCTGTGCAACCAAAAGGAAGAGAAGTTCAGGATAGCTTTCCAAAACTTTTAGACCTGTCCAAAAATTCAAGTATACTTGCCATGTCAGGCACTACTTTCATTACAGGAATCACAAGGAAGTGTAAGAATTTATTCATGGGGACTTTTCCCATATAAAAATGTTGAAACACTAGGGTTAAAATCCCTGTCTAGGAAGGAAGATGTCAAAACACAGATTCAGCTTTTTCTTAGGCTGAATCCTATCCCCAAAAGTGATTGTGTGCAGAATTGTAGGAAAACATAAACTTCTTAACAGATTTTATTACTATTATTCATTCCAATTTCATTGTGCTTGTTCTGAGACAAGCTTCAAAGTCAGACTGTCTTCAATGGAGAGGTACAAAATAATAATTCCAGTTTTTTAGAAGCTCTAGTGTCCTGAATGTAAGGGACATGTGAAATTAGAATATCCTAAGAAGTCTAAATATTTTTAATGCATCATTTGCCATTCAATTACTAGTAGTTAATAACACTAACATTCAAAACTAATCTTCCCAAACTTTGTATCAGAAGTAGAAAAAGATATGCATTTCCTGTAGAGCCGCTTCAGGTTTTTTTCAAATCTTACTGAAGTGCTATACAACCCTTCCATTGGCCAGTAAAAGGCACATACATTTTTCACATCCTTATTTACTTGTTTTATTGTAAAAGTAGGACATTACAATTAGAAATATTCATTGAAATGCTGCCCTCCAATGATACTTGGCACATTTCTGCATGGCACAGAACAATTGTCATCCATTCTTTTGATGATCCTGGCAGCTTTGCTTTGGATAGGGCTATTTAAGTGAAGTACTTGTCTGTATCGTTTTAAAACCTGCTGGTCACTGGCAATGAGGCAGTGAGGCCTAATAAAAGCACCACACACTTCTGTAGAGAGCTCTTCCCTGGACTGGAGATATGCTAAGACTTGTTCCAACTCAAGTCACTGTGAGAATGCACATTACTTTTAATAGCAAATTGTATTTTACACAGATTCATCCAAACTATAAATATGCTGTTGCATGATTCACTTTCTTATGATCCAGTGAAAATCAGATGAACTTCAAAACTTCTCTCCAGTAAACTAACCCAAATGTCAATGTTGTCTTCTTAGGTGGAGCTCCAGAGATGTTCTTAGACAGCTTGCAAGAAGCTGAGATGAACAGCACAGCAGCAAGGAGCTGCATTGTTCTGTCCATTCCCTGTGTCTACATTTGCTCCTGTTTGCCCTTCCTGGAAGTCTAAACATGCTCCATTACTTTAGAAATAAAAAAGCCATTCAGATCCTTTCTCGGCCCAAACAGAAATAGCTGTTCTCTATTTATTGCAGACTGCTTCAGTGAAAAGAAGAAGAAATGTAGGGGAAATCCCTGCCTGTCAGTACACAGCCATAGAGTACTACTGAAGGAATTAATTACTGAGAAAAAACTGTAGTCATACCTGTCTTTTTGAAATTAAATGAGTAGGGGATAAAGCACATATATGCCACAGTTACAGAACTCTGTGGTAAAAGCAGTGAGACTACTTCAACTTTCATTCTAGAAGTAGATACAGGATCAGCAGTCTGATTTCTTAATTCGAAGTCCACAGTAAATTTCTCCTACAGCATGCTATACAAAATTACCATATATATATATATATATAAAATATGTATCAGCAGCCACAAATAAAATTGTCCAATAACCTTTGACACAATTTTCTTCTTTTTTCAAATATTATGTCAGAACACAAGCAAACAGAAGAAACAGCCATTTAAATAATTAATGGTCCAGCTCTTCAATTCATCACTTACAGAGAACAGTCTCAGTGGCATCAGCATGACTGTTTACATCCTGGTATTTGGCTAGCCATGAACAAGAAGTGGGCAGTCCGCATGCGGATGGGAGAATCCTTGGAAACCTCTCCTTAATCATCTTTCCACAGCAGCAGTGCAGAATCCCAAAATGTACTCAGAGTAAATCTCACTGAGCTTCAAAGAGATGTAAGCCTCCACAAGTGTTTTACCAAGGAGTTGGAGAGGACTGTCACCACTGATGATGTGAGCTCTGAGACTGCTCAGGTCACCATGATGAAGTTTCTAGATAGACCATGCATATCTCCAACCTTTAGATTCATTACAAAATAACCACTTAGTTAAGTTTTGTTTGTTAAGATTAAGCAGCTTAATGAAGACACTCCTGAATGCTTGCAGTCAGAATTTGGTTAGTAATTATCCATGAGCACAGCGTTCATTTCTCACTTGTATTTTGGCATGACTTTCACAAGGCATTAGGAGCCCCATTAATATTACCTCTCCATACTGGTTCTTGATAAACAGCTTAAAAAAAAAACAAAAAACAAACACTATTGAAGCTCTCAAGAACTGTGAAATAATATAGGGAAGCTTTAATGCTGTCCTTTATGTGAGATGCTTTACACAAATGCAACCAGTGAAATATTCAAAAAGTATCTGAATTTCAGCTTCAGAGGGTAAGGTCTTTAACATCTGCAGCAATATTCTTCTTTCTATGTACATAAGTGGATTACTACACAGACCTTTTTCCCCCCCCATTTTCCTGACTATCACTGGCACATGAGGTCACTGTGCCTTGAGAAACTGAACTGATACCAGTATCCTATGTGGATGGTACAATAATTTGACCTAAGGCCTCTCTTTAATTTATTGAAGATGCAGTATCTTTTGACAAAACTAGTCCTACAGCAATAGCCACACATCTGTACTGTCAGGTATGACCTTTCCCTGCATTTGATGGCCAAACCACTACACTCCTCCACCCTTTTTCCTGCACAGAATAATCACTGTTGTCTGTCAGACTACAGCTAATCTTTTTGGTCAGTAAAAAGACTCACTGAAAGGTTATTTCTGAAGAGCAGAATGGTATAATCTAAGCTGCATATCAGCCCACATTTGACTTTCCAAAGTGTATGCAGCTTACTAAACCTAACCCAAGGTCTGCAAGGCTTTGAAATGAGAGTACATCTAAGACACTCGTATTTTCTCTGAAATGTCTTTATATTTAAAATGAAAAAATAAATTTTAATTCCAGTAACTAAAATAAAATATTTTTGGGGACAAGTTTCAATGTTATTTTACATGTTAAAAAAGAAAATGTAGTTTGAAATACAGCTTGGCTCTATTTGCAGGTTCAGGCCTAGATGAAGCTTGGCTCTATTTGCAGGTTCAGGCCTAGATGAAACATGGCGGAATATCCAACGCATGTTAGGATGTTTTTTCAATACTCTTGGAAACTCAGCAACTTACATATGTAATAGAGCCCAAGCAATGACTGAATAAAGAATGACAAATAGCTTAGGATTTGTTATGACAACTTTGACATAATAGCACTGTGCCATTTTTTTTAACTAAGCCTGACACAGCAACACTCTCAGGAAGAACAGCTGCTTAACTATTTCACCACAAACAGGACAGTGCAGTTGAGGATCATGACAACACCAGTCAACATCAGCAACAGTTGACAATTTTATTTGAGATACACAGAACACTTTATGTTTCAGCTGCAGTTTTCTAGATGGAGAGCATGATTTGGGCACATGCACACTTAGATGGCCAAAGGCTTTGGAGTAAGCTGGTGCTCCTAGTAAAGTCTAATAGTATCAATAATTACTAATAGGGCTCTCTACAAACTGGGATCTATCCAAAAAGTGAATCAATTTATATAATAAATCAGAGGTGTTACAGACATGCAATGATGTACATGGCTTTTGAATAGACACAATAAAAAGGTGATAATTATTTCTACCAATTTCTTTACAAAGATTTTCTAACCTAATTTTACCCAAACACAATGTAGAAGGAAGCAAAATTCTCAAAATAAGAAGGAGCATAGAAGTCAAATGCTTTTCATGAACACAAAACTCTTTTACCCAATTGTTTTCAAACCACCATCAATTGACTTTCAATATTTTTCTCCCCAATTAATTCTACTACTTTGCTTCGGAAAATCTGACAAAATATCAATAATTAGATGCCAACCACTTAGAGTTGTGTGAAACTTGGCAGTTTCACTTTGCAGGAGTGCAGGCAAATATTTTATTTGGTGTCAATCCACCATTTTCAGTTTGTGTTGGTTTTTTAATAAGTTCAAATAGGCAAATGAATAAGCAGTCAAAATTTCCATATTTTACCTGGTTTCTCTTCATGGCCATACAAATAAAAAGGCATATCTTCATGAATCAGCAATGGAGCAAGTCAGATGTTCAAATTCAGAAAGAAATACAAGGAAAAATCTATCATGCAGTTATGGTGATCTACACCCAAATCCCAGAATTATGGAGGATATTAACCCTCTCCAGCACCACTACTCTTTCTATTCTAAATTCTGTTAAGTGCTCCAAGAATGTGCATTTATTATGCTACATAAAGGCCCCAAATGATAGTAGCCCCAAAATAATAGTAGCAATAATTGGGGTTTTTTAAGGTCCTGCTAGCATTCTATACCATCGCAGGTAAACTTTTTTTCTTTCTACACTTTCCACCCACCTGCAAGTACCTTAGGATGACTGGTCTTTGGATCATCACTGCTGTTGTCAGTGTACCAAATTCTGCTCTCTATCTAGCAAAACTCATGATTGATGCAATAGAAATAATAGCAGGGGGGAGCTTGTTTTAAATAAGTGAATATTACAGAAGTAATAACAATTGAAAAGGTCTGACCGTATTAAGGTTTCTGCTGAGAACTTACTCATTGCATTCTACTGTGGAGGAGTTAAAAGGACAGAAGTCTCAAATTCAAGTAACTACAGGTACCACATGTGAGAAGCTGTGAGGTAGAGAAAAAAGGCCAAAGAGGTGAAAGTAAAGGAGTAATGAAAAGGAGAAAGGGGACATTGGTAAAATACTGCTAGAAATAAAAAAGACAGAACAGTTTGAAAACTGAACTGCAGAAGGAAGATAATTCAAATGAGGGAAATAACTTTAGAATACAGGATGAGAATGAAGAACAAATAGATTACAGATGGACTACAGGAGAGATGATGAGACAGAGAAAATAAAGGAGACAGAGCATGGAGGTATCTAATTACAGAACTCATTGAAGGCAAGATAAAATTACACATGAAGATGAGAAAAGTTTAAGAAATGGAAATCCAGAACCAGAAAGGTACCTATCTGGAAACAGGATAAATAATATCACCATTGTACAGGCTAAAGGCAGAATTAGGAATTGAGAAATGTTATGAGAAGTGTATGAATAGGAAAACTGTTAAAAAATTAAGTTAGGTACAGAGGTAGGACCCAAGATGCTACCAAGAAAGAAAGAAGACCTTAGGAAAGGAATGGGAATGAAAAGAAATAGATGAAGCAGGGACTTGGATGCAGGCCTAGGTGCATGCAAGGTCATCTTACCAGTCCACCACAGGTACTGAAGGAGGCGAAGGAGCCCGGGTAGCGGAGGACAGCACCACTGTAGTAACAAGCTCTCTCAGGTTGCAACTGTGTGGCACTGGGTGGAGTTTTGCCCTCACCCCCAAGCCGCTCTTCCACAGCAAAGCCAGGAGCCAGGAAGCGGCTGTCCCTCTTGAGCAGCAGGTATAGTTCCCGAGCAAAAGCTGGGATCCTCAGCAGCACTTCATCTCCATCCTCTGCTGAAGGTGGTGGTGGGGGGGATGGTGGAGGTGGCAACTGAGAGGCAGCACCAGACCCCTGGGGCAGGGGGGACCAGTGGTAAAACTCCTGAGACTCATACTCATCCTCAGTGTCCTCTTCCTCTGCTGCCTCCCCTACAGCCTGTGCCTGCCCATCCACCGAGGAGGAGACTGAACGCACCTCTCGGGAGCTGCCAGCTGCTGGGCTGGGTGTGACTGGGCCACTGAAAGTGCTGCTTCGGTTCCCACTACCGGGATCAACGTTGCAACCCCCACCACCACCACTGCCACCTGTTGGCTCCTGCTGGCCCGGGCTCCACAGTGCAGGGAAGACGATCTCCCACTCCTCAGTCTCTTCTGAAGCATGGAGACCTGTGAGAAATGCAGCAGATGCTTTAAATGAGTGAAGCACTGAACAGCATCCAGTGCCTGCTAAAAACCTTCCCCTTTGCCCACCACAAGATGGTCCTTCTGATTCCAAGACCAACAAGCATGCCAGATAAAACATAGTGGGATTAATTTGCTCCTTTCATCTTGTCCTTATGCAGAGCAGGGGGGCCAGCTGTTGGATGGGTCTGTTCTGTTGATGCGTCTGGAACACACAAGGCTCTGCAGAACATAGAGAAAGCTGGACCTCAAGCTGGGCAGAAGCTGTGTTTGTACCAGTAGCTGGGGATGTCTTTCCTTTTGATCACCACCTCCATGCAAGGAAAGTTGCATAAACCCTTCATCATTTAGACAAAGCAACAACTGTTTCATATAGCTAAAATAAAATTGCTTGGGAAAACCTGAACAAATTTGAAAATTTCAACCTTCTTCTCAGCATACTGTGCAAGACCCATTATGCCTCCCAAATTTTGGCCAAATGCACACATACACACACACACCATGGCTGCACATAAAAGTAGCAGTTGCATGCACATGCTGTATGATGATCATTCTTATAATGAAACTGAATGAGAATAACTTACTACTGATACTTGCATATCCCAAACACTCTACATCACAATACAACCAAAGTCCAGCATGCCAGCATTATGTTTACAAAGATCTGAGTACACACAACCTACACTAGCCTGAGACAGGAAACAGTTTTATTTACACATTAATCGCACACTCTAGGAACAGCACAGCCAGGAGAGATGAGAGGGCTGCTTGTGGAAATCAGGTCTCGTACAGAGCAGCGCTGCTCAGTGCACTCTCACAGCCAAGGCGCACACTATCTGATCACCCATCGCTTACGGGGGGCGGGCGCGGTTAACAATGGCCAGGTACCGCCACCGGCAGCCGCGGGGCGCGGAGGCCGCCCCGGGCTCGGCCCGTCCCGCGAAAGGCGCGCACTTACCTGCGCCGAGCCCGCTTGACAGCACGCACAGCTGGTAGAACACGCAGCAGACGCGGCTCAGGCGCATCCTTCCTCCCAGCGCCATCGGCTCCGCGCCCGCGGGACGCCGGCTGGCAAGACACGCAGGGCCGTGCCGAGTCGTGCCGGGCCGAGCGGGGAGTGCCGTGGGGCGCAGCCACCTGGGCGCCCGCGGAGAAACTCGGGAGAGCGCGAGCAGCGCGTCCCGGCGGGGCGGGCAGGCAGCACCGGCGGCGCGGGATGCGCGGGGCACGGCGGCCGGGCGCGCGTGTGTGCGTGTGTGCGCGTGTCTCTGTCCGTCTGTCCGTCTGCGTGTGCGTGTCCGTGTGTGTGCGCGTCTGCGTGTGGGTGGGCGCGGGCAGGCAGGAGCGCGGCCCGTGCGCGCACACAGCGCCCGGCGGCGGGCGGGCAGCTGCGCCCCGGCGGCAGCGACCGCGCTGCCCCCGCCCGCCGCTCGCCCCCACGGGGCGGGACGCGCCGGGCCCCGTCCCGTCCGGCCCCGCCCCGCCCCGCCCGGGCGGGCACCCGCCGCGGCCCCCCTTCCCTCGCCCCGCCGCAACCCCGCCGCCGGGCCGCGGGCAGGCGCCCGGGCGGGTCCGCGGGCAGCCGAGCCCCGGCCGCGGTGCCGGAGACGGCGCTCCGCAGCCTGCCGCCCCTCCCGTCTGCGAGGGGCGCGCACCGGTGCGCCCCGGCTGCGGGAAGGGTTCCCCTCATCCCCGTTGCCAGCAAGGCGCTCAGGGGAGCCTTTGCCTAAATTCAGGGAGCCGCAGACACTGACTGCTTTTGCCTAGTTTTGTGTAATTTGATTCTAAACTCCTTTTGCCCCCGCCACGCAGCTCTCCATGGAAACCCATCACTTTCCACCCCGGCCCTTGTCAGCAGAGGAACGAGTAAATGAGGAGCTGAGCAAAAAGCTTTAGCTGCACATCTAGCATCAGCATGAACTGCAAAAGCAACAGGTAAACACGTCCCTCTAAAAGTCGGATTTTGTCATAACTTCTGCTGCTTTACCTACTGTTCTTAATGTCAAAGGTGATTGTTGTGCCTTAGGGGAAGGCAGAGCAATCCAGTGCGGCGAGGAAAGCCATCTGTGCCGTTAAGGGGAAGCAAAGAAGTTGCAAGAATTCCTTCTAGAAGTTAGTTGTGTAAAATGAAAAGCAAAACATACAAACAAACAAAAATCACGTGTTACAGCTCCAAATAAAAAACACGTTTAGACTCCACAGAAGCCAAATGCAGCTGGCTTTTGGTCTCTGCTCTGCTCGATAGCTGCTTGAAACGTATGCTGCATGGATAGGTATTCTCAGCTGGCTCCAAATAGTATTTTTTTATTAGTTGTTTCATTTTATAGGGGAAAAAGGTTATCATACGCTGGTCTTTTTGTCTTTTTCTTTTTTTTTTTTTTTTTTTTTTTTTCATTTGAGCCAACTAACACTGAGCAAAATCAGAGGGACTCGGTGAAAACAAGATGAATTGATTAGGAAGAGGGGAGCTTTTCAGGGCTGCAAACTGGTATTTGCCTGATAATTAGGTGACCTTAAAATGCATTTCAATGGAAGCTTTGTTTTCCAAATAAATAAAACATATGTACTAATTTACAGTGGAATTAGTTAATAGGCCAAATCCTGCAGCCTTTTCATAGCCACAACTATCCTTACAACTGATCAGGAAATGCTGCAAAATGCGGTTTATAAGCTTCTGTGAAAGTATTAGAAACAAATTCTGGTTTTATTTTTGTTACAACAAATCAGAATGTACAGGCAAGATGCAAAAATGCACAGAGAGGACCTTTGCTCTGAGATAACAAAGGGGAATAAGGTAAAAAAGATATGGCATGTGAATGTGCTTACTTTAAAACTGTGAATTGCTGTGACTGTTTCCAATCTGCTAAAGTTGTTGATCCCTTTGGACAAGATTCTGTTTCTCTTGTTCACATGTATAATCTTACTAGAAAGACACAAAACACTGGTTTTGACAATAAGGTAAGGAGAATTTGGCCTTTTCAACACAAACTGCAAATGATAAAGACGTTTTAAAAAATGCCAGTTGAGAAAGATTTCATGTGTTTGACTTCATCACCAGCCAAAGAAAAAAGTACATTTCCAATAATTCTCCACATATGAATACAGGGCAAGCTAAAATCAACATGGAGCTGCAACAGATTTCTTTAGTTCATTTTATGTTTTGTTTTTATCGTTTCAATAGTTAAAGTAAAAATATAGGGGGAAGTTCTCTATGTTTACATTTGGGGAAAGTGCACTATAAAATAGAGCCCCTACTGGTGTTCATTAGTTTTAACAGAGAGTCTGGTCATAGGTTAATGCTGGTAGATGATATCGTAGCCCACCACATGCTAACTGTAGTCACTGTGAGACTAGTGCAGGGAAGCATGTCTCAAAGAGAATTAGAATTAAGGGAACAAAACAATTATTTCATACCACAGTAAGTTTGCAGAGAGAATAATATTGTATCCGTGTGTACTCTACAAAACTCTATTTTCTTAGTCACAAAGCCATTCCAACTCTGCAAAATAGTTTTTACTTTACCAAAGGTGTGGTACAGGACATGTTATTAACTATGCATTTGTAAAATTGGAAGAAGAAGTATCTTGAAGAAGTATCTTTGAAGAAGTATCTTCAAACTTGATACAAAAGGAAATGCAAAGAAAAATTGTCTGCTCCACTAAATTCTTAAAACTGAATCACCCATCTGAAAGGTCGAAGCCTTCTGGCATTTCATGAGATTTGTGCAGAATCACAAATGTAAAGCATGTGTTAATTTGTAAAATACAACAATTATTCAGACCATCTCACTGATATGAGAAAAAAAATCCACAGAATATTAAGTAAAGAATATGTCCTTGTCAGTCCTTCCTGACTGGGATTAATCCACCCAATTTTGTTGAAATCAATATAAATTTGGCAATTTCCTTTTGTTTAGTTCTCCCTGATGTTAAATTTACGAAACTGTACCATCACTCCCTTAAGGACTGTCTGATCAAGGATTCTACCAGTCCCCTCCACAGGCTGACTTTCCATTTCTTCAGTATGCCAAGATCATTCACAATCACTGATAATACAATATGACATCTCAAGCCATCTTTTGAAGATATCAGTATGATTCTTCAACTTTCACACCCTTCACTCCATGGTTTTATCTAAATCTGTGCTGCAGTTTCTGTCTTACCTTTCAAAAGCAAGGGCCGAATCTCTGTTTCCCCTGGACCCTCATTTCATTTACTGTCTGTTAGGAGTGATTTATTTCTGAGGATTAAGGTAAGTATTGACAGATCATTCTATAGAATTCAAAATATCAGCGTCTAGCAATATAAACACCATCATCAGTCAGAGACTTTCATTGGTTTGTTTTTTCTCCTTACTTACTTAATCATTTAACTGTAAAAGCTGATACAAATTTATGCATAAGAAAGGGTTTTAAGATTACCTGAGCTTTTCATTATATACAAGATTTCCTCCAATAATTGTTACCAAAAATCTACAAACCTTTAATCCTCTTCACAAGGATATAGTTATCAATTATTTTGGTATATGCTTTATATGTAACTATTGAACTAGGATAATATTGATTTTTAAAAAATCCTTAAGCATATTTGTTTCAGATTTTTACAACTTAAGAAAATATTCTGGATGGATGGAAGAAATCAATTCTGATTTGTATGATGCTTACTACATTAAGGCCACATATCATATGTCCACTGAGATTAGAAACAGAAACTCACATCTTCCTGTTTCTGGCGTGCTTTACAAATGTTATCTCAGTCTAAATAAACTTGTTTCAAAGAAGATTGAACAAAATGTCTTCTGATGCAAAAGATACATGCGAACCAATGCTGCAAATTTTCTCTACCTAAGCATAAATGAAAAGAAATTTTTTCCCTTTTAGAAAATGCTGTATTCCCTATCTCTTCAATTGAACAGTGAATTTCCACTGTCGACTAACTCACAAACTCTGAACATTTAGTCTGTAATTCTATACCTTTATTTACAAGCTCAACATGAAGGTTTATTTAAAAGGCATGTATTTAAGATCGCTACAAAAAACTTCTTTTGCAGCTCTTACTGCAGAGCAAATCTTACGGTTACATCTGAACTCTGTAGTACAATCAGATGACCTGCTGAGTAAGATATGTGTCAAACTGTTGTGAGCTTAATACCTCCTCTTTAAAGTGCATCGACTTTGAAAGGACAAAATTAAGCCCATAGCAACTCAATGTCACTATGCCACACCACTACTTCTTATGATTCAGTTGAACTTAGTAAATTCAATTGAAGCAAAATTTACTCCCAAGTTGTTGCCTTGTGAGTTACTTCTCAAAGTCATATTGATCAATTTGGGCATAGTATTAGCTAAAAATATGCTGTCAACACAATATTCACCCTATTTATTTAGAATGCTTCACGAAGTCACCACTTAATTAGAATAGTCTTTCACAACTCTTTTATTATATCCTTTTAATTTAGTGATTTCTTTAAAAAAAAAAACAAAAGATGCTTGGCAATTGTTTACATTTTGACAGAAAGCTGTACAATGGCAGGTAGTAAAGTACTCTACTCAAGCTGAAACCACTTTAAAGACAGCCAGGCACTCTGTGTGAACCTGAGTTCCACACAGCTTTCCAAGCTAAAGTTTTCCCTCAAAGTGGAGCTTCTTCACATTCCTTAACTGAATCATCTAACAGGCAAATATGTTACCTGATCAATTATGGCAAACAGGCTACTTCAGAATGATCAATAAATAGTTCCCATTTTTTGGAACATCTTAAAGGGGCAAGGCTTCAAATTTGAAACCTGCAACTCATCTCTTGGAGAAAAAAAAAATTTAATTTCTAAGAATCACAGTATCATTTAGGTTGAAAAAGACCTCTGAGATCATCAAACCTTTGCCTTTAGAGAGTATAGAAAAGATGCTATAACAGAGGTTATTTATGGAGAATAATTCACATTGTTGATTAACATTGCATGGTTCTTCTTGACAATTACACTTTAAAATAATACAGTAATCCTCTTTTAGAGTGCATCTACAAAATAAAAATAGTTCGGAACTGTAGCATAATTTATAAATGTATATGAGCATATGGAAATGGTAACTATTGAAAAAAAGTAATTATGGAAAATACCCCTAAAAAAGGCTTAATGGACACAAATTTTCAGAGTGGAGGCAAGTCTTTCCCCAAAACAAAGATTATGAAACTTAGCTCCTCTTCCAAACTGTAGGAATAGTTTAGAAGAACAAAGAAATTTTTCATCCATCACTAAAAATGGTGAAAACGTTTCCTGTAGGAAAATTATCTCATTTGTGGCATTAGTATTAAAAAAAAAAAAAAAAAAAAAAAAAAACAAACCAAAAAACCACAAAGCACCTAAAACTTCTAATTCATATCAGAAGCAAAATCAGAAAATTTGACAAGGTGACTTCGTGATCTCTCTGCCCACACATCCCCCTACATTTAAAGGAGGTAGAGACAACAGGCAGAAATACAAATCTTATAAGTAAAAATTTTTGGTAGGAACTGCAAACATCTGGGACTGAGTACAAAACTGAGCATTATAATAAAAGCAGAATTATTGCCAACTACATTAGTTTATTAGAGAATGCTAGGTCTGCTATGTTTAAAGTAGTAAGTTTAAAATATTTGATAAGCCAGTTATCCTAATATATATATAACTAATGTGTTATATCTGTTAATCAGTTATCCCAACCTCACTAGTCTGTTTCAGAATTTATTCAGGTTTTATTCAGAAAAATGGACCAATCATTTCAAGTGAGTTAAAAATACTGTCCATTGCTTCCCTAAACAATTTAGATGCTAAGTAGTACTACCATCATAATCTTTTTACAGGATTTTCTCTTCTGAAAAGAAAGAACAAACGCCCTACTTTTTCAGCCAAGGAATTAGTATACCACAGAAGCCTATAAACGTGAAAAATGAATGAAGAATACAGAACTGGGAATGATAATATAAAAGGCACTGCAGGCAAATACGGTATGACATGAAATAAGGCTCCAAGAGATGTTTTAAAAACTGAGTAATTTCTGGAGTTTCAGACAGTTAAACTGCAGTTTATCAGTATAGATGCATTATCATTTTTATTATGTATTTATTATGTTATTATGTAACCATATCTTTATTGTGCTGCTAACTCACACTGAGAAAAAGAAGACAACAGGGAGGAGAATGGATCCAGGATCAGGAGAAGCAAATGTAGAGGTGATTGAAAACTGATTAAGGAAATGAAACCAAGTAAAACAAGAGGGAATACAGAGAAGATCATGGGATTCCACTTCAAAAGCTGTAAGTAAATCAAAGGAAGCAGTCCATGCAGCAAGGTGATTTCCTCGCTGTTTTGTAAGGTGAGGCACACAAATAGCCTTGCTTTCTGAAACACATATTTCTTTCTGTGTAGGTTTAAAGAAAGCATTCAATGACAGCTAAACAAAGACAATCACTGATTTCTAGATATCAGCCTTCAGCTTCTCACCTATCTGCAAGCATTGAAGATGTCATAAAACCTTAGAAATGAAGGTAACTAGTCCCCCAGTCATTATTCATTTAGATGACAGTGTGAATATCCTATTTGCACTTTCCCTTGCCACAGAAGAGAAAGACTTCATTATAGCTACCAGATAAAAAGCAAACATTGTAGAAATGATTTATTTTCTCCTATCTAAAGGATTTATTCATAAGAACTGCTGTGTGGCAGCCTGCAGAACAGGCTGCCTTGCTCTTTTAGCCTCTGTAACTGGGAAACCCATTAAGACCACATGAGTTGTCAAAGTATACGGTATGTTACATACTGTATGAGTACTGTCCACAGGCACTCACTTTGAAGGCAGGCCAATGGCAAACAGTGGCACCAGGAGACCAGCTAAAGTATAGAGAAATGAAGGCGACAGCACATAAAACACAAGTTGTGCAAGACCTCTGTTAAACAGGCAAAAAGCCAAGAACACATGGCTAAAGGGTTTCCAAGCTACTCTCTAGGAGTCTTTTGCTTGAACAGAGGTGGAAAAAAAATACTGGCATCATATGAGATGTTCTAAGTTTTGCTTAGTAATTCTTAATCTCTGCTTCACTCTCTTCCCCATTAGGTGAGACAGATAATAATCAAAGTGCAAAAATTGGTGGTTTTAAGCAAGGCCAGGCTGTAGAAATAAACAAATGGACAAGCCACACAATGGTGATCGTGTCCCTGGCCAAAACCAGGAAGTGTCAGTCAACAGAGAACTCAAAAATCTCCATAGTGGAAGAGACATCAGTTTCTGTTTCCAGAGCTCCCTGAATATTAAATGTGCTATCTATCATTACTATCTAAAAAATTCAGTTATCCAATAAAATGCCAGAAATCTTTGTCAGAAAACTTTGGGGTTACTTATAAATGCTTTTTCTGAACCAGATGGTGTAAATCTGAACCATGATTGCTCCTGATATTTTTTCCAGTGTAAAACCTTGACCAAGGATTTTACCTCCATGTCTAAATAGCCATGTAAACCTAACTCGTGTCCAATATGAAGGAAACAGGCTTCTGTATATTCAAACTAAATATTACTGCAGGACACCTGAGATTGATACCATATCACTGAAAAAAACAGAAGGAATGGTTATCCTGCCAAAAAAGACTAGCAGTCGTTCTGATAATAAGAAATAAGTGAAATTTCCTATGCCTAGAAATATTTCAAATAGAACATCAAAGTAATTGTTTATTGCTAATCCACTTCTGTTGTACATAACCCTACTTTTAAAGGTCCTACTGTCATAGCCTTATATGACCAAAAGATACAAAAGCATGTTTTCATGTTAATTTTTGGTGTAAAAAGCACATAGACACAAGCTAGTGTACTGTTGAGAGCTACGCAAGTTGAGTTTAAAGTTACATTCATGATTCTATGATCTCTCACTTCCAAGCCAGTGTCCTAGATAGCAGAACCAGTTATTTTAATATTTATGCTAGGTAAGACAATATCAACCCAGGATACTATAAATTCAGCAATTTCATAAACAAGTAAAATCATAAGCATGTTTCCCCTCCCATTTCTTACCTTAATTTTGATGTGAAGGAAAGGAGAGGAGCGGGGTCTAGAAGCTTATTTTTAGGGATGGCTGATTTAACAAGATCAGTGTCAGTGTGACAGTTTTTCAGAGAAAATTAAGCTGGTGTAATTTTTTGCACAAACCTTTTATACAAATTTTTCATAAATACAGTAAGAAGATGGGCTTGAAAGGGAAAACAGCATATTCTAAACAAAGCCTCTCTGGCTTTTGCTGCCAAAAGAGAAAAAAGAATATACTTTAACACATAACCGTTACCCGGAAAAGGTAAATGCTTGCAGAATACAGATCAGAGAATGTTGATGGGTTGTTTTTTGCTTCAGGAAACCTGTGTTTGGTATTTGCACATTGGTGCCAAAGCAGCACCTCCTGTTTCATTCTAAATGTAGCAGGATTTCTTTGTACTTTGCTTATCCCCTCATTCATCAGTCTGCACGTATTAGAAGAAAGTCTTCCTTTGATCTTTGGAAATAAAGACATCTCTTCTAGAAAACTATTTCAAAAGCAAGAAGGAGCCAAAGAAATAATTTTTGCAAAGCAGTGAAGAAACCTGGATGTCGGCAGAGAGATTGAGACTTTGAAATAAAAACTGCAAGGTGCCAAATTCAAAGAGTGGGCTCTCTTGCCTGGTTAAATAGCTACCTGCTTTGTAACCAGGTGTTCCAGCACAGAAAGCCTCTTACTAATTCAGGCTGGGGGATGTGAAGACCAAAACTTACACAGGTAGAACTCTTCCCACTGAAATCAAAATCCTAAATTTAACTTTAAACCATTGGTTGCTCTGAGGAAAAGTGAGCATTCAGATTTAGCTTAGTTCTGAGAAGGAAGATAAGTATAGTTGTTTATACTGCATTTACCCCCAATAGCTATAGCTTGTATTGCACCATCTATATAAAAGCATCATTGTTATTGGCTATTTTCCACTTGCTATTTATAAAAAAGTAGATCCACTTTGATTCCTTTGTGACTTGAGATCATGAAGTTTAGAGTGCCTTAAGGAATATATGTAGTTTCACAAGCTAGGAGGACCATATAATCTATATTCTGTTTTAATGTGACATCTAGAGAACAAGAGATGAAGGCACAGCAAAAGCAAATAAGGATATAGTTTGATTGGAAGCAATTATGTGGAAACTGGCCAAATAACAAGCTCTGCCTGTAACTGTCCCTCCTGACCTATGGAATGGCTGTCCACTATCAGTAGTGGAAATGCCCTCAATCAACAAGTTGCTCCTCCTCTTCTCCATTTTGGCCAGTGAAAGAGCTAACGAGAATGACTACTGCTTCATTCAGAAAACGGAATTACTTAGAGGGCAAAATCTTCCCCTACTTTTAGGCACTGCAGAGCATATTGCACTAAACTTTTAAGTACTTAGTCCACAGAGGGTCAGCTGCATTTGTTGAACAAGCAAAGCACAAATTTGCAGTTCAGATGTGGCTGGCAGTGGAGTGTCATCTTGCCCATATTAATATATCATAATTTTTCCCAGCTTACTCTTCTTTTTTAAAATACTTTCCACTATACAAAATCAAGTGGCTATTCTGATAAGAAGTGTGATTCACAAATACAAGCAAAAGTGATAAATGAATGAGGAGACAATCAAAAATATAAGGAAAGAGGGGGAAATGAAGGGAAGAAAAGAAAAAAGTGAGACACATCCTTTTCCTTTTAAAAGTTATGAGTACTGCAAGGTTTCTGTGGTGACTCTCTAGCAAACCAGCCTTCAGCTTGAGGACTGCTGAAGTTTTGCTCCTGCTTTAGTAAACTGCAGAGCTTTGCAAATGGCATACTATTTTAAGGCATTTTGGACAATATGTCAAACTTCTGCATGTCCTTTTCTAAAGTAAAGTTTCTCTTTAGAGAAATTATTCTCACTTCCAACTTCTAAATTATTAATTCAAAATTCCTAACATCAATCAGTAGGTTGCATTGTTTATATTCCTAATATCCATCAGTAGTTTGTCTAATTTAAGAATAATAATTGTTTCTAGACAAATACATATGCCCATCATAGATCTGCAGTAGATAATAAAGTTCTAGATGTCTTGGAGCTTGACATTGAAAAAAATTATCTCCTTTTGTTTTACTGAGGATTCAGATATAAGTTGTGAGTTTTAATAGCTCAGTGGAGACAGTCAAATATTAAAGAGATTGCTTAGTTTCTGTTCCTCAAAGCTTCAGGGTCACATTGGTTGAAAGTCATCTTGATAACTTTTATTATCCTGTTAATTTTTTCTTGATCTTTTTCTATGTCTTCAAGAAAATATTTCATTAGGTATTTATGTAATTTATTTGGTTAAGAAAAATAAGTAAAACAGCAAGCAATAATTGTAAGATTGTAAGAAAATATGCTGCATCATATAAAGTATATTTTAATCAGTACAAATCATGAAGGGAATATGTATAATGAAGATAAATAGAAAATTCCTCTTTAAGAAAGGAAATGCCATCAGTTAAGGAGTGTTACAGTCAAGTTTCCCAGTGAAATAAATGCATTTTCAATTCAGTAGAAAGAGAAAATTCAATTAAATATATTTTGAAATCTAAACTTTCACAGAAATACTGAATTCAGTTATCTTAAATTGAGACACCTTCCCAATTTATCAATTGCAAATTTATTAAGAAGCATTTCCAATTTTATATACACTGAAAAAGAATGATCTGTCTTTTTTGGTGTTAACATAGTTGTCTCTTTAAAGCACACTTGATGTGTTCACAGAAGGGTACAAGTGACTGCGTATTTCAAAGTCGTTTTCAGGTATCCTTTCAAGATAAGAGTGTTTTTTCTTTACCTTTTTGTCTGGAATGAAAATAATGTTCCTGCATTGTATACATCACTTTAAAAATATTTGCAGAATATCTAGACTTAACTTCAAATAAAAACATGTGTGTGAAGCAACGTGTTTTAAGAAAACAGGGAGAAAAGCAATCATAGAACCACTTCAGAGGACAAGCTGGATAAAATGTCTGAGAACAACTGAACTCTGCTAGAGGGAGCTCTGCAGCTACATATTTACTCAAGTGAACTTTAAAAGAATTTGCAGTCTACCTGCTGTTGTAGACAAAGTTAGTCGGAACTTGGAGCTAGCAGCTTAAACAGTAGTAATAGCTAGAGCAGACAGAGCCTGTAGATTGTGGCATATGATCCACAGCAAGCAGATTTCAACATGCCAAACATGTTGCTACCCGCAGGAGCAGTCAAAATAGACTTAACACGATGTGGCATCTTATAAGAAGATGACCACTTAACAACCTCTTAGTAAAAAAAGCCCCAAAAACCAACACAACAACAACAACAAATCAAACCAGTAGAAAACCAAGGAGATCCTAATATTATTATGGGTCCAACCTATCTCTTGAGGATGGGACAGGCAGCTCAGATGCTAAGAGCATAATTGCCCAGCAATTTCTTTGTTTCAAGTCTGTCATCAAAAGCACCGAGGTCGAGCTTCAACAACTCAACTTATTAATAAAAACAACTTTCAGCTTATTGATTCAGTGGAAACCTGGTGTTGAACCCTGTTATGGTAGCTAGCATGTGTAATTTCCGTAACACTACACAGAATTATGATAATTTAACCTGAACTTGAAATAGCATCACATGTTGCATGTTGTCCTGACCACAACATATAGGTTGCTAATGATCCAAAAAACATTAGGTTTTGCTTTGAAAATTATTTTTTCAATCAAATTAAAGTCTGGTCTTAACAGTTGTATCTTAAAATGGTAGTTCTGTTACAGACTCAATAATGAAGATAATGTTTTATAAAAATATACAAAATTTCTTTTGTATTTTCAAGCCTAAATATAAATAGAGAACATGCTTTTGCATAAGAAGTACAGTGAAAAGCCTGATATCGTGTTAGGTAAAACATTCATTGCTTTTGGGACAGAACCAGACAAAGCATATGAGCTCTGATAAAGTTGTGATTTTTAATCATGTGCTTTAAGCTGGTCAAGAATTCAACTCCTTTTCTCATTTAGGCCCATAAATTAGAGTCAAACTGTCTTGGTGCATTTCTTCTGTTCATTCCTTGGAAAGTCTACTTCTTATCCACTGTTCAATTTGATGCCTCCATACAGCTGTACTGCTGCAACCTCTCAGCGTCTGCTTTGCATTAGCAGGCCCCGGCTTTGCTAGCACTCAAGACAGCACTAAATTCTCTTGTGTGAAGCAGCCTCACTGCAAAACCTGTGTGAGGCAAGAAAATGTTCTGACATTTTACCACGCTAAATGTTCTAGCCACTAAACTGTCCAGCTAGAAGAGCCAGTTAAGGTTTGTTTCAAAGGACTGTCTGCTGCACTGCAGTGCTGTGCACAGAGGTGGCCCCTAAATGAAAGAGTGTAAAAACTAAATAAGTGTCTTCTCACAGAGAGAAAAAAGTTTCCTTATTAGTGCTTTTGCTTTTAGTTTATTTCATTACTAACTACTGCCTGAATCTCCCTCCCATATTAGTGAGCAGAAGATAGAACTAAGTGTTAAAAATCAGAGGAAAAACCCTGACTATTACAATATATTAGTGACAGGCTTCAGCTTCCTACACTGTAGTTACAAGTAAACTTTACTGTAAAACTTCATTGACTGCAACATATCAAATTGTTCCAGGAAGAGCTTATTCCAATGAATAAGAGAGCATATAAGCAGTTAAGGGTAAATGAAAGGACAGCATGATTGAATTTTTCCCCCCCTTAAAAATGGGAAAATATAGACGTTCTAATTTAGAAATTATTTAAATAGAGTATGTTTGCAAAGAATTTGTTGTTAAAAATATCACAGAAAAAGATCAAAAATAACCAGCTGAAACAATGGCCTCTTGAGTCTAAGCATCTTACCAGATGGTTTCTATTAAACTTCCATTGCTTCTTCAAGAAGAACAGCTTTAATGTCTACTACAGTTTTATTATTATTATTATTATTTTGAGAACGTACCTACAGTATTTTAGACATATAATTTAAGGGCAATACTATGCCAAAACTCTGACAGAAGCATTTCTTACGCCTTAATGTCTATGCTTTTTTCTGCTGTTGATTTAGGTCACTTTTTCATTTACTTTCTACTACTGTTGGACTTGATGAATGATTTTGTTCAACAGGAGTTGAACAGCCACAGTTCAGTTTCTTTTCAGTGTTTTCTCATGCTTTTCTTCAAGAGCACATTCAAAGGAAAATTGTTCTAAAATATTTTGTTTCCTTGGATTTTAAAAAGCACAAGTATTTAGGATATACAAGAAGGCATCCAGCAACCCTTATGGAAACTTGTTGACGTAGAGTTTGGTCCTGATCCCAGACAAGAAAACTCTCATGACTTTAAATCCTTTGTAAGCATAAGAAATAGCTATGTAATGTACTTATCTTGTATTATTTCATAGGAAATGTGTTCCAAAATGACTAAGTGTTGTAAGTCAGTATTGGTACATTGTATTCCAGGACAATATACCATTTCTTCTTCTAGAATAAACACTATACAAAAGAAAAGATACACAGAAATATGGTAGATTTTAATATATTCAAAAGACCAGTGGAAACAAGGCAGTGAGGAGAAGAAATGTAGCACACAGAGAGCTCTTTGATTTTCCCTATTTTGCTACTGCAGGCAAATTAAGAACCATAACTAGGGCTTTGTAGTGTCTCTGAGTGATTCTAGGTATTAGCTGGAATTAATTGTACATAAACTTCCATAATTTGCATTTGAGAGTGTTCTCTGCCTCTGTATGATTTCCTGGTTTTCAGGTTCAGCATTAGGAAGCATTATGGTGAATCTCCTCAGCAGATTCTGTAGTCATAAGTGACTACAGAATGAGTGATGGCTATCCAAATGAACTTTCTATTGACCTGTGAGATCTTGAAGTCCTGATTGCTCCAAAGGACCTTCAATTTCAATTGCTCACAGAAATGGTAGGTACTATATCTTTAGTAAATGTCTCTCTGTTTAATAGGCAACAAATAAACAGAATGAATTTCGAGAAAGATGAGACCATAGACTAAAACTTTAATAAAAAGAGCATAATAGTTCCACAGAGAAAGCAGAAAATATAGTACCAAAAAAATTATTCACCTATTTCTCTAGTGATCTCACCTTATCTAGTCTAATTGCTGGCAAGTATAATGATCTCACCAAATATCCACCTGCAAAAATATCACAATTACTACTAGCATTACCTTTTTTAGCAATAGTTAATGACATTCATGTGAAAGGAACTCAAAATTAATTTCAAGGGCATCTATTATTCTGTTTTAGCAATAGTTAATGACACTCCAGTGAAAGGAACTCAAACTGAATTTCATTGGCATCTATTATTCTGGTTTTCCCAGCCTCAGGATTATGCAGTCAAGAATAGGAAAGAAATGTGCCAACAGAGTACAGGCATATTTTCATGAGCCACAGTCTGGAGGGAAGTGAAATGTTTACTGGAGGGGTCAGCTTCTCAGGATCTCTAGGGTGGTTATAAAACTTATTATCATCACCATCCTTTTGTTCTCTTACACATTTATATTTTCCTCTATGTCCTTCTAATTTTCTGTCTCTTTCCCTCATGGTGAAAGGGACTGGTCTCAGCCATGGCTTAGTTAGACTACTGAGCACTTTAATTTCTCCTTTGCACTTCTCCTTAGAAACTACTCAGAAAAACCTTCATGCTCTCCATTTCAGCATCCATCACCAAAGGGATTAAAGTAAGCATTTAAAACAGAATTAGGCATTGCTATCCTTTAATCTCTGGTTCATGGGTAGAGCTACAGTCTCCACAACACAGGGATACATTGTGGGTGTGTATTCAATAGCAAAAATAAATTGTGTAGTTTCAAACTTACAGCTGTATATGAAAGTAAAAGTGCTGGACAGTCAGAAACAAGTCACTGTTATTATGGTAGATATATTTCTGAATTAATTGAATGGTAACATGACATCGAATGATAACAGAGTAAGATCACAGTAACTCTCTCCTACTCTCCAAAATATGGACAAGTACAACAGTCTGGAGGAAAGAAAAAATAAATACAATAATAAAATAAGAAAAAATACAGAAGATGCCACAATATGACATCAAAACTGCTAATTAGAGTCACTCAGCTCCGCATGGGAGTTTCTAAAAAATACAGAGAGAGAATGCATAATGTTAAGCATTGAAACAAAATAGCCAAAGGGTATCTTTAAAAACTATGGAAAATCAATGTATCAGAAAAAAACAATAGAGTATTTGTTCTTTTGGGGACAATGCAATTTATGGAACTTATGGAAGCTGTCAAGTCTAATGGAATTTGTAAAGATTAAACCACAGCAAAAACATGAAGGCAAACCCAAAATCAAAACAAATTTAAGAGTCTGGAAGCCATAGAACTAAAATAGAAAATTAGATTCTTAGTAATGGTTAGAAATAAAATAGCAGATAGAATGAAAACTGTTACTAGTCCTCTGGTTTTAAAGACTACTTCTTCATGCAGATGGCACACTTTTTCATTAGCTTCAATAGCTGTGGAGCTGTGGGATCAAGCACTGATTTTCACTATCCAAAAGCCCAGACTATTCATGGTACAAAAATTAGGAAAGTGGTTCTGATTGAATGAGGGGGAAGAAAAAGTTTGATTAAACAAACAAAATAACAAAGAGGTCTGAGACTGAGTCTCTGAACAAAACTGGTTTTGTGCCCATATTGCAGTTCCAAACTTTTATGTACTTGGACATCTAGGAAGACTGCTAGTGTCTTCTGAGCCATTTATTTATTTATTTGCTTTTTCATATTCAGCGGGTCAAACGTAGTCAAACCTGGTCTAGTCTCTTTCTGTCACAGCAAGCAGTGTTCAGAGTGCCACGACCTTCCTGTAGAAGCGTCTTGAAAAAGGCACCTTGGGGGCACAGGCGATTTCAGCTCTTCTGTGATCCAGGCAATGCAGAAGGAGAGACAGGGTCCTCCTATGGGGTTCCAAGGAGAGCTTTATTGAGCTTCTTCCTCAAAGTGGTCCAGGAACAAAGAGCTGCTCTCCGGCAGGGAAAGTCATTTTTATATGTATTTTGAGGGGTGGGGCAGAATAACAGGGCCAATGGGATGAGGGCACAGGGGTGGAGCAAGGGGGAAGGGCCAGTGGGATACATTGGATCTGCATGGTGGGAGAAGTCTTTTTCCTTACCCTAAGGAGGTGCTTATGCATTGAGGGGTTTTTCCTCCAGGGGAGTGTTGTGAATTCTTTCCCTGTTGGCCCACCAGCATCCACACGTTTCCATGGCAGGGAGTTGAAAATAGATGATTGTAAGGTCGCTTCCAACCCATCCCATTCTGTGGTTTTATGACTATGATTCTATGACATTATGGTTTTATGAAACAGACTTTATATGTTATCTCAGTGATAAAACAATTAATTGCATTTCTATTCTGGAAAACCTTCTGTATCACTTCACTTGCACGTATCATTCTTTTCATTCACTGCTATCACATGGAAGCTATTTTCGCATCATATTTCTCGACAGTTTTCTGAAATTAAAGCTTAGTTTTACAATAACAAGTGACAAGAATGGGTTACACCTAGATCAGCCATTTTCATACACCAATATGTACCATATACCTTAATTCTGTCACTTGCTGGTATCTTTACAAAACTGATTCATGTGGGAGAAAGTTGGATTTGAAATTATTTTATCTTGGCAATTTATAATCTTGATTTTCCATGCCAAAGTTGTTTTACTTCATGAAGTGGTTGTACTTTCTGTTTGGTGACAAAGCTCATGTTTTTCAACTTCAGGTGGCAAGAGGATGTGTTTAGAAAGATTCAGTTTTCATTCAGTCAAGAATACCGAATCTGAAGTAAGCGTAATGTGTTTGTCCTTAGTCTGAGAAGAGGCATACAAAAAAATTTGGTTTTTTCTCAGTACAAACAGAGATTTCCAGCTCTGAGGTCCCAGGAACAATCTAGAGGTATGTCTTAATTGCACAGAAAGATAATTGCCTGAATTGCCAGTTTTCCCTCCAAGCATAACAAGTTGAATTTGTGCCATGAAAGTTAGAGTGAACTCAATGTCCAGTTTTGTTCTGGACATGTATTTGAAGCTTGTGTTAGATCATGTTCAACAAAAACAAGGAGACCAGGAAAAAATTTAAAATCCACTGAGAACATGAGTGTTTTCCCTCAGGCACACCCCCAAATAAAATACTTCTGGTAGGTCTTAGTGAGTGATTGTGAAAGGCATCTGCACCAGACAGATGCATAAAGGAAAACAGGATCTAGCTTTTCACTCCAGAGGAAGAAACAGGATCTTTATCTTTGAGTGGGTAGGGAAATTTGTCTACCTGGACATGATGGGAAGTGAATATGGGAACAGAAAGAAAAACAAACAGTCATTAAAGTGAAAACCAAAGAGAAAAATTGCAGTAATGGCTGAGGCAAGAAGATCTAATAGTACAAGTGTCAAATAAATGAAAGTTGAGTAAAACACACTGGAACAACAGAATTTGCTCCAAAACCAGGTCTGTACAATTGGGAAATATACTTAGTCAGAAACCTGCTCATGCAGCAGTAGGTTTGCATGCAGGTAGTCCTGTAAACTCCCTACGAAAAGGACAGGAAAGTCCTCCAGTATTAAACTTGAAAATGTTGTCAAAAAACTAGGCTCTTTGGTTTCATTATAGCATAACAAAAACAGGATATTGATCATTTGTAACCTGAATACAAGGCATGTCAGAGATCAGAGAGAAGGAAATATGTCAGTCTTCATTAGTTCTGCCAGGATTGTCCTAGTAATGATTACATTTTAGCACAATCAAATTGGAGACCCTTTTGTGAAAAAGATACATTTCTTAAGTATTCCATATATATTGATAAGCATAGTCACAAAAGACTACAACAGACTTATCTGGAATCTTAAACCTTGGAGAACCTTTCATTAAAAAGGGCCTTGGTTCCATTTCTCATGAATAAACAGTTAATTCTAACTGGAATGCTGAAGATATTCTTACCTACCATGGTAGCAGTCTTCAGAGGGTAGCTGTCTTTGAGTCACATGGGACCCAATGCAATTAAGGAGATAAGAGATAAAAGTTAAAACCAAAACAACAAAATTAAAATGGAAACAGAACCTTTGTATTACATAGGGAAATTAAATGAAAGCTGAATATTACAGACGTTCCTTTCTGAGAAACTTTTCCTAAAAATCCATATAATCCTCTCAGTTGAAAGCTGTGGGTCAGAATCCCCAGTTACAACTCCCTAATAGAATAGAAGATAGGACAAAGCCATTAGCTCTTTTGATGAGTTTTGCAAGGCTAATTCTTCTTATTTTTGTTCCCACAAACTTGTTTGCAGACATGCCCTTAGCAAAAGAGACAAGCTGACGATTTTTGTCTTACCTAGTAAATTACAATACAAAGCTGAGTAATACATACAGACACCACTATTTTATTGCCGTCACAAACTATCTTGAAAGCAGGGCCCAGGAGATTGTTCTTAGTCTATAAATAATTTAAATAAATTAATCCAAGTTAGATTTATCTTTGCATGTTAGACTATGTCCCTTTTGTTCAATTAGAATCAATGGCTAGAGTTTGCACTCTATTCCCATTTATTGCGAGGTAGCAAGCAGTCATTGGCATAGGCACAATATTCTGCCACAAAACATAAAACATGAGAAAAAAAAATTCTATATTTTTTGTTCTGAATTCTGTTCTATGTGTTGTCATAGAAGGAATGTTTGATAGCAAGTTGGTAAAAAATTTGTCAGTGCACAAAGAATTGAGAACAAATGAAGTGATATCTCCCTGTAATCTCATTGATCAAAAGCAACTTGTGTGTTTGGCTTATTTATCAGTTTGAAACTCCCCTAGTGCTTCTAGAGTCTCACCAAGGGATACTGCTGACCAGAACTTAAGCCAAAAAAACATTTGTCCTTTCTGAAGCCAGCTTTTAGTTTGCAAGCCAAAAGTCAATTCTGAGTTTTAGTGTGTTTATCCAAGGATAACAAAAACCCCTCATCATGAAACACTCAAACAGCCCCAAGAGTAGACAATTACTTGGAACTAGTCAGTGACTGAGATGCTACAGATGTCATGGAAAAGAAAACTAATGTAATTTTTCTTGAGCAGTCAGGGCATTGGACAGTCTTTACCAGCATCTTTGTCTCTGACACTAGAGTTTTCTCTGGTGATACTTCAGGATATTATTATGCTAAGTCTTGGAAAGAATTATTAGGTAGTATTGCACCTACAACTGTGATAACAGTGGCTTACCAGTCTCTTAAGAGGCAGCAAAACAAAAATTTTTACAGAGCTTTTTATAGGCAGTCTGGATCAGGAAGTGTTGCAGACAATAATGAGGAAATTTTTAACCATTATGTATTTTGGAGATTTCTAGTTGGAGTTTATATATAATATGGATTCTTTATACTACACTGGTGTTATCTCCAGTCCTGTATGAAAAGCAAGATCCAGAAAAGGGCATGATAAAAAGCATGGTCCATAACAACCATAATTATTGCCTTCATTGCTACTTACAGAAAACACTATATTTTTAAACTGTTCAGGGGATTTGGTGTTCATATAGGTGCTACAATTTCCCAGGGCAATAAGTTTATTCATATTTCATCTGTTCAAGTAGAGGTATTTTAGCCAGCTGAATGAAATTATTTAGGTATTTTATTTCGATATTAACTTAAGTACGAAATGGAAAAGTTCTAAAATAAATATATCCAGTAACCTACTGGACTGAGGGAAGTCCATCTGTCATTTCATTTCACTGGGATTCCAGCCATGGTAGATACCATGAATGGAGGTAAGTTGCATCATAAATCAACAGCAGAATGGTATCAAGATCCTCAGAAGGGCTGAGGATATCTCATGGTTAATAATTTAGTTAAGGTCTGTAATTCACTACTGAGGTTAGTGGACTTATAATGTACCACTTGTTAAGAAGTGGTGTCTGTGTCTAATATTAAAGTAAATGTTAATGGTCATAACAGTACCTGAAAATTTGTTACATTACGCCACAACTTCCAGCTAATCCAACACCCTAATGTCAAATAAGCGTGTGCAGAGCTGAACCAGATTTAATAGATGCTGTTGGGCCTAGCAGTTCAGGCTTGGTACCAGAAGTGCTAGAAAAGCCCAGCAGATAAAGAAGCCACAGGAGCAGCAGCTGCTGAAAAGGTGGCGGAGATTGTAATACAACTTATGTTTAATAAATCCTGATGCAGCCTGATAAGCAGGTGAAGGTGACCCAGCCAGACATTAAGAAGTTCTAATTTTAATTTTGTTTTTGTAAGAGCACAACTGAGGTACCTTACTTCAGCCATGTCTATTCAAAAAATATGTCTGTGCTCATTTTGGCCAGGATAGAGTTAATTTTCTTCATGATGTCTGGTATGGAGCTTGTTTTGGATTTATACTGAACACAGAGTTGATAATGGAGAGATGTTTTTATTAATGCTGAGCAGGGCTTGTACAGAGCCAAGGCCTTTTCTGCTTTCTGCACTGCCATGCTGGCAAGGACATTGGGGGTGCATGGAAGGCTGTGAGGAACTAGGACAGGTGACCCCCAGCTGCCCAAAGGGATGTTCCTGACCATATGGCATCATGCTCTGTTATAAAATGGGGGGAAGGAGAAAGAGGGGTGTTGTTTGGAGTGATGCTGTTTGTCTTTCCAAGTTACCTGCATATGATGGGGCCCTGCTCTCCTCAGGAAGGCTGAACACCTGTTTGGTCATGGGAAGGGGTGATTAATTCCTTGTTTTGCTTTGCTTCTATACATGGCTTTTGCTTTTCTTATTAAACTGTCTTTATCTCAACCCATGGGCTTTCTTCCTTTTATCCTTCCAATTCTCTCCCTGATCCAGCTTGTGGGAGAGAGAGCAAGTGCCTGTGAACGGCTTGCTTGATGGATGAGGATAAACTGTGATGATGTCGCACTGCAATAATCACAGGAGCTACAGAATACCTACAGAATGTACAGCCTTCTCTTGGATTTTGTTGTCAAGCTTACATAAACTAAATGAAATTACACAAGAAATTAATTCTTCATTGCATGAAGAAGGTGAGAATTTCTTACCATACTGTAAACATTGATTAGGCTTGCATGTAAATAATTCGCTCATGGATTATAAAAATTCTTTAGACTTCAAGAGAAATTGCTTATGAGTTCTGCCTGCAGGGTTGGAGCCTCAGAATTTCACAGACAAATACTGATGCATCTTTTTGTTAAAGCTAGAAACCATCCCAAAATATGTTTCAATACACAAAATGTCATCATCTATATTAATTTGCACTTTTATCACTATGTCTTAAAAAGATTTTTTAAAATTAAAACTACAAGTTTGAGAGAATCTATGGACAGACTCAACTGGCAGGGGGTGGAGTGGAGTTAATTTTCTTTATATAGTTATTTTGGTGATGTTTTGGATTTGTGATGAAAACAGCATTGATGACACTTAGATTCTTTAGTTATTGCTGAACAGTGCTCATTCAGTGTAAAGTCATTTTTGCCCCTCATGCTGCCCTGTCAGCAAGTAGGCTGGGGTGCACAAGAGTTTTGAGGGGTACTCAGTTGGGAAAACTGGCTCCAGTTGATCAAAGGGGTGTCCTATGCTGCCAACAGGTTAAACCACAACACAGGACCAGGAAAGATGCAAGCATCTGAAGATATCCCTAAATATACAGATTTTGGGGATATGCTAGTACAAGTGCACTGTTCAAGATTGCTGTACCTCCAGGGAAAAATATTAGCACCAGAAAAAATGTAGTTCAAACATGATTGGTAATTCTTCCTTCATGTTTTTTCTCTACCGTTGATGAAAGCATTCCTTTTGTGTCCACTACTAACATAAAGCCAGTTAGAAGTCATTTTCACAGTGAGAGTGAGACTTTTTGTAAGAAACATCCAATGCTTGTGCTAGGAGAATGGCTGGACATGAATTTCACACAAACTCATGAAAAACTGTTGAAGTGAAAGAAAGACCATATTATCTTCAGTAACTGAATTTTAATAACAGTTATTTTGAAGCAGGCACGCAAGTGTGAGACAGCCACAAAGCAAAAGTCATAGAGATGATAGGGATGGAAATCTGAATGCTGAGTTTTCTGTGGCTTTGTTCTTGGAGCAGTAATAGTCATGCTACTTTTGGACATTTCATATCTCAAGAAAGCCTGATGTTATATCCAATGATCAATTCTAACAATATACAAAAAAAAATCCTCCAAAAAATTGAAGAGCTTACATAACTTGTAATAATATCTTGGTACTGTTCTCTTACGTGTATGTAACATCTTCTCTTGTATAAACTGTGAACAACTAGAGCATTGTAATTAATGCTTAGCCTACATTTTAACAGTTGAAGTGACATTGAAATACATTTTCAATCACTTCTGATATATTTTAAAATCTATTTGGAAATATTATATATAGATTTAGCAGAACAATTACATTTATTTATCCAATTTTACAAATTTATTCATTAATTCCTCTCTACAGGTCTGAAAATTGTAATTAATTTGCCAACTTTTCCAAGCTCTCATGCATACATTTTGGATGAAAACTTCTTCATTTAACTTTAAAAACTTGATTGTTTCTGCTTAGTATTCTTCATTATAAAGTAATTACTTTAAGATGATATGGAATAAGTAAAATTGATTCCAAATAAAATATAATTCTAGCACCCTTTTTTATGTACTCTTTAGCCACAGATTTGTTTTCCACTTTATAGTTTTTCTTTTATTGTGAAGTACCTATGATTGACACTTATTCTTTAGAATTCCCTCTAGAGACTCATCCTGGAGACAAGACTACTAGTAGGATGACACTGCCTTCTGGGAAAACAAAAGCGGTAGACAATCTGGTACTCTCTTGAACAGTTTTCCTTTCAATGCTGATAGCAATTTAAATCAAGTCCAAATCACAGCATTTGGCCCAGTATATCTTTCTAGTTTCCTATATTCATATTTTCAATAGAAACAGAGAGTGAGACTGGAAGCTGGGGATTCACACATCCTGCATACACTGCACTTCTATACAGGTATAGGATTTTGAAGGAATATTGATGGGTTCTTTACACTGTCCAGGAAAGATAATACTCCCAGGCCAACCTTGAGGAGAAGGTAAGAATTAAAACAGTAGGGAAAAGCTGGCAATAAGCATGATCTAATAGAAGAGTTCATTGTGTCAGCTCAGGCAGTTGTTTTCTCAACAAAACCCCTTTTTCAGCTTGGACACAAGCAGTAATGGATATCTGCTAAGTTAACTGTGAGCATCTAAAGATGTGTGGGCTAAAGTACAGCTTACAAAGTTTGTCAATGCCAAGGTTAGCAGACGCTCCCAAAAAAAAGTAAATGAAGTTTTGAGTTTGGTTCCCAATAGATTTAAAAGGTTAGAAAGGGAGTTTTGTATTGCCCCTTTTTTCCCCCACCTTAGAAGCTAATGAACTCTTCAAAGAAAAAAATCTGTTTATTCCCATTGGCAACCAATAACCCAAATGAAACAGATATGTGTGTTCCACTGGGATTTATACCATTTGCTCTAGCATTTATATTACTGGCTTGTACAAAGGAAAGAAATAGTAGTTTGAGCTCATAATATGTTGGGCAAAATATCAAGAAGATTAGGCCACATGGTAGAGCAAGGTCTGATGAAAAACATACATTTACTGCAGAGAAATTTTTATGCCAAAATCTAAGAAATCCTACTGCAAAACAGTGTCTGCCTTGTATCATAGTCTTTTATCCACTCTCCCGCCATAAGATTTTCTTAGGAACAAACTAGCCCTTAGCAAAAAGGATCGGAATAGCAGATTATTTCTAAAAGATTAGGAGAATTAATGTAGGCATGGAGAAAATAAAAGATAGAAACTAAGAAAATCTAGATAATTTTTTTTATTAGCAAAAATATTAATCTTTTCCTGTTCCATAAAGTGATGACTGCCACAAATACTACAGATGTTAAAACCACAGATGTTGAAGGAGACCATCAAATGCACTTTAAGATGTTTATAATATTTATTATATGACCTCATTTGAGATTCATTCTAATATTAATTATGCACTGCAGCTGGTAGTCCACTATTTCCCTAGGGAATAAAATGCTTCCAGTGCATCACATCCATGAAAAACAAGCTACATGTTAGAAAACTCTTCCTTCATACATTTCAAGGCTGCAACCTTTCTCTCCACTGCTCAGCAAGGAGTTATAAGCCAGAACACAGTTGCTGTCTACAAAAATGAACAGTCCGACATCTGAGTCCTTCTGACTAGCCAGAACAATGTTGATGGCACATCTTTTTTCACAGTTGTTACCCCAGGCAGCATTCTGCCAAGAAGGCTCAATAGATCACAGAATCACAGAAATTCTAGGTTGGAAGAGACCTGTAAGATCATCGAGTCCAACCCATGTTCTAACACCTCAACTAGATCATGCCACCAAGAGCCACATCCAGTCTTTTTTTAAACTCTTTGAGGGATGGTGACTCCACCACCTCCCTGGGTAGATGATTCCAGTATTTGACCACTCTTTCTGTAAAATACTTCCTCCTTAATTCTAGCTTGCATCTCGCTTGACGCAGCTTGAGACTGTGTCCTCTTGTTCTGTCTGTTGTTGCCCGGAGAAAGAGACCGACCCCCAGCTCACCACAGCCACCCTTCAGGAAGTTGAAGAGAATGATAAGGTCACCCCTGAGTCTCCTTTTCTCCAGGCTGAACAACCCCAACTCCCTCAGTCGTTCTTCATATGGCTTGTGCTCCAAGCCCCTCACCAGCCTCATTGCTCTCCTTTGGACACGCTCAAGCATCTCAACGTCCCTCCTCAAGTGAGAGGCCCAGAACTGGATGCAATACTCCAGGTGAGGCCTCACCAGTGCTGAGTACAGGGGCAGAATGACCTCCCTGCTCCTGCTGGCCACACTATTCCTGACACAGGCCAGGAGCCCTTGGCCTTCTTGGCCCCCAGGGCACACTGCTGGCTCATGTCCAGCCGGCTGTGGACCAGCACCCCCAGGTCCCTTTCTGCCTGGGCCCTGTCCAGCCACACCATCCCCAGCCTGTAATGCTGCAGGGGGTTATTGTGGCCAAAGTGCAGGACTAGGCACTTGGAGTTATTGAAGCACAGCCTTTACTTTCAACCTTTTCTAAGCTGAGCTCAGTACTTCCATGCTGCAGAACTCACCCTCACAAGCACTGCTTTATCCAATGCAATTTTTTCTTCTCAAATACATTTTGGCACCATTGGGTAATATTCTGTTTCCTACTGACACAGAAGAAGCATACTGGCGACAGTTAATTCTGTCAAATCTGTATGAATTGAACATTTACTTTGATTCTTATTATTTTAATCCTTCGGCATTAATAGTAGCATTTGGTTATGATTCACTGACTTGCTTTCCATTTTTGTTGTTCCAACATGTAGACAAAAATACCAGAACTATATTGATGGCATCCCTTTTTTCACAGTTGGTTGTATCTCATGAAAGAGCCCCACAGAGGAGAAAAAACTGTTAAGAGGGAGGTAAAATAAGATTTCTTAATAAAGAAGTTCCCATTCTAGGAGTAGGCATGTCTCAGGAGGAAAAAACATGAGGATATTTCCCCAGCTGTCAGGGAAGATGAGCACAGAACAAACTATTTTACTCTAGCAATAACAAGAAAGAGCATATCAAGCCCCTGTTGCAGCATAATGGGATTTTCAAAGTCATATTTTTATGAGGCACAACACTAATGTTGCAGAAAAGCTACAAGGTGAGAAACCGCATTTACCAGCAGTTTATGAGGATTGTTATGGACACAGCTCTTTTGGTAATACTGTGCTGATTTAGTAGAGTTTCAGGCTCTGTTAAGCACAAATAATATAACATATTAGGTGTAGTTAAGGCAAGTACTCTGTGTGAAAGCTGAGTGCTCCATAAAAGGTACCAGATACTTTTGACATATATGTGATGTCCCAGAGACCTGGATGTATTGCATATATGTATTCCGCCTCAGGCACAGACATTACTTTTGCTAAAGATGTTTATGGGATCTCTTTTCTTTGATAGGGGTGCTAGTTCTAGTATTATCACTTTAGGTATTCTTGTACAAGTTGGCAGATTCATATCACCTCTTCTCTTCATTTTTGCAGGGTGAAACTTGGAAGAAGGAATTGGGTCTCTCGAAACTTCCCTCTGTTTGTGTCCACCAAATTTTCAGGACTGCCATATAAGCTGTTACTGTTGTTTTCCTGTGCTAGATATATAGTACATTTTTTCTGAATGGGAAAACACTTCAGATACTGTACCGTATTAATTTTTCTGTTTGTCATTGTTTGCTTTTTTGTACTTCTGTAATGCCTTTATTCCTCTGGAATCAGTTTTAAAAATTACAGGCCCACTGCATTCAGGTTTCTATTAAGTATGACAGCTTGGTTCTTGGCTGATGCCAAAATATAATTTGATTGAGTGAAGTATAAATGACACCACATGATTTCTCTAATGATGCTTTGCTACTGAGGAAGTTTTCCTTTTGGACTAAGATGAGTGATTTTATATCTCACCCTAGACTTCAGTACTTGAAGTCACTGTCATTTTTCTGTGCATTACATAGACCTGCTATGTTAGATATATAATGTCTTGCAAAATAAAGTTTCAAATCATCTGTCTTCAAGCAAACTTATTTTGGAAAATCAGGTTTCAGGGCTCTTGGAGAAGTTGTGGAGTCTGTAGCTGTATTGTGGTGTTGACTGTCAAATTGCTCAGGATGTGGTCCCACTTATCCTCAGTCAATATACCAGTTTTTGCCTGCTTAGCTTTGAAGATTGAAAACCTTTTTTCACACTACAAAACATTATTAATTTGGGGGGCAAAGGGTGTGTTCCCAAATCTATGGCATATGCAGAAAAATATGACAGAGATTTCTAAATATTTTGCCAAATATTATTTGTAGTTCTAGAACTCTCTCTCTGCTCGTCTTTTTCACAGTCTTACAAAGGTCCAGGACAGGCCAAAATTACAGTCTGAAGTCCAGGTGAAGAACCAGATTCCTGCAAAATTTTACTTGCCTTGTATTTTAAACAATTTTTTCCTTCCCTTTAGAAAACAGTCCTAGCTCATAATGTGCATACCAAGCTATTGCTTTCTGTTTCATTTACTAAACACAATAAATGTTTTAGTCCAAGACAGTTTTTAAAATAAAAACCCTGTCTGAAAATCTTAGTTTGTACTAGTATCCATTTATTTCTTAAGTACAGAATAAGGGACTCTCTGTGGAAACTCATTTTGCAGTTCTGCATCCTGCAGCATCTCCGCTCCTGTCACTTTACATCTGTGTAGGAGATGGCTCCACAGCAATGATATCATCCGCAAAAGTGTGTGTCTTGGTTTGAAAAGACAGGTGTCTGCTAAGGAAGGCAGGAGCACCTCTTGAAATGGAAAATGTAAACTCCTTCCCTCTGAACTGTTATAATTTTGAAATTAAGGAGCTCTCAGGCAAAGATAAGGGTGTAGGAATAACAGTTCTCTGTCAGGAAAAATAAAAATGCAGTAATACAAACCAACACTGGCAGAGTCAGAATACAACCTGACACCCTGTGGGTCAGGGTGTTGGTAGCAGTCTGATTGAATGGTGGCTGCAATCCTCCTGTAGTGACAGGGGTGGTTCTGTTGGAGCAGGGATCCTGTAGAAGGGCATGATCTTCCTCTGATGAAAGTCCAGTGGTGGTGTAGATGGGCCTGGTCTTCCTCTGGGAATCCAGTGGAGAAGAAAGCTGCTCCTCTGGGGATCTAGTGGGAAGACGCTCTCTGTGATGTTTCACATCTCAGATTATATCCAGGTAGGAATGCTTAGCTCCTCCCCCTGGGCGGAGCATCTCACAATGGGATGATGTGATTTTATCAGTCATGCAGTGACACTCAATGGCCCATTAACAGAAGATGTCTTCTGAAGGGAGGATTGGTCATGGAAGAGATAAAGAAAACTGCCCGGCCTCTAACAGATGGCAGTAGAATACACCCCCCAGGCCACATCTTGCATGTGCAACCTCAAACTTTTAACAGTCTTTTAACAGTCATAATAACGTCTCTGACAATAAGATGCATTTTCTAAAAACATAGATATGTAGTGCTGTGTCTAGTTCTGGGCTCCTCAGAGAGACGGAGCTCCTGGAGCAGGTGCCGCAGAGGATAGCATAGATGATTAAAGGATTGGAGTATCTCTCTTATGATGAAAGGCTGAGGAAGCTGGGCCTTTTCAGGCTTCAGAAGAGACAAGTGAGAGGGAACCTTCGCAACGTGTATAAATATCCAAATGGACAGTGTCAGAGGATGGAGTCAGGCTCTTCTTGGTAAAAGTAATGAGACAAGAGGAAACGGGCAGAAATGGCTGCGCAGGAGGTTCCACTGAATATTGTCCAGAGAGGTGGTGCAGTCTCCCCCACTGGAGATACTCAAGAACCATCTGGATGCAATCCTGTGCTGTGAATGCTAGGATGCTCCTTCTTCATTGAGCTGGGAGGTTGAACCAGATGACACACTGTGATCTCTTCAAACCTGATTTGTTCCATGATTCTGTATTATCCATTAATGGCAACTCCATCTTAAAACATATAATTCTAGCAAAGCAGCATTTTTTTGTAATTTTGTGTGGATCTCAATTACTTCCAAAGAGAGAGAAAGAGTAGTTAAACCTCTTTGCAATCTCATTTCTGTCCAGTTCCCAACATTATGTTTAATAGTAACTAAGAAGCAATGAAATTTGGATTTCATGTTATTAATTATTAATTATTACACAGTAGATACCATAACTTCTGTATGAAAACACAGTAACTACTCTTGTTCTTAGCTGGGGCTCTGGCTTTTCTTATATGAAATATTCAGTTTAGAAATGCACAACTGAAATGCCAGAGCAACCTAATCTCTATGCTGAAATGTGATGATGTCTGTGTAGGTTTTAACTGGCAAATAATCTTGTTTGTTTACACTGTCAACCAGTACAATCCATGCTACTTTAGCATGGCATCATTCCTAAAGCCATGCTTCAGGCCAAGGCTTATTAGCTTGGGCTCTGTGATACTCTAATTGCAGTTAAATCGCTTAGGTTCTCAGAGAAGCACATTCATGCCTGTTGTAGCATGCCATTTAGTATTACCTCAGGAAGTAAACGTCTTAATTAATAATCCCACTATAACTAGCGTGTACTTTTGCAATTGCAGTTGTTGTCTCTGGAGCTCCTGTTGCTGCCTCTGAGATTGGCTTCCCTGTGGACCCAAACTGAAATGGTCCAGTATGTTTAATTCTGCACTGAAGGAGTGTATATAACATTGATTATGTTACAGTAGGTGGAAAGCCTACAGAACTCAGCAACTGCTTAAACAGTAATCAATACATCTTCATTAAGCTAGTGGTTCTTAAGCCTTTCTGAGCCGTATTGCTATCAAATTTGTAAGTTTCTTTCAAACTATTTTTTAGGACTATCAGAAAATCTTATGCTTCTGTTCATCAGTTTTCAATTTTATCTCTTTTTTCTTCAGTATTATACAAAATAAATCTTTGTTTCGGTATGTTTGGCATTGCCTTTTCACATCACATGATATTATCCAGAAATTGTGGTAGTCTATACCAAAAAGGGGCAAAACAAAGAGCAGTTTTCCATGTTATGTTTTTACGTGGAAAAAAGACTGGCCTATTTCCCCATTAGTAATTCTAAAATGAAGAAATGGTAATTATAGATTAAACTCTCCTGCATCTCCTTATCCTTTTTTTGCTCTAACAGATGAGTTTAAATGACACAAAATATGGTTAGCCAGGTGTTTGTATTGGCGTTTGATGGAAATGTATACAGCAATTATATAAAAATCTCCAGAGAAATTACAAATATCTAATACCTTTCTTTAAGATAGATTGTGCCCAGTTTTCTGACTTCTATTTGGAATAACAAAAGAAGTCATGAATAGCCAAGTACTGACAGTCTGCCAAATGTTGATTTGAATATAAGAAGTTGCGGTGACCTGGCCATTATATTGAAAGAAAACACAAAGTTATTTAATCTGTCAACCTAACTAGAGTTGAAGATTGTCCACCAAGATAGATACTCAGGACTCGTATTCTAATTATAAAGTATGTTTCCAGGAATCTATTCCCCCATGCCTCTATCACACCCATCTGTCATTTGTTCAGTCTCTGAAATATTCCAGAGTTGACCTTGTCCCTGTTTTCTGTTTCTGTTTCTCCCTACCACTCTTCTACTGGCAGCTTTCATACACCATGTGATACTTTGTACCGCATTGAGAAGTCAGGGTGTTTCATAAATACAGGTTTCTGGATTGTAGCATCCTTATTACTTTAAATTAGGTCTTACAGATCCGTTCTTCAAGGTTAAACAAAAGAAACAACAACAACAAAAAAATCCTTCAATTAGCCTGTTAAAAGGAAGGAATCTCCTGTAGTGCAATTACTTCCTACTTCAGTTTGCAAATCAACATTTAAAAAAAAGCAAAGAATTCAGAGCTGCTTAGATGCTATAGATTGGCCTTATTGTGACAGGGATGATAATTTATTTTTTTTTTAAATCTATACTTTAATTTTTGTATTTTTTATATTGTACTGAAGGAAGCCCCCTATATACATTTGTCTAAAAGTGGGTGTTGGGATAAATTTAAGGTTTCCTGTCTGAGGATCAGTATGAGATGGTTTTGACTGTCATATATCTGTTTTTTCCTGACAGCAAATGCAACATCTCCAGAGTCTTACAAATGTTAGATGCTCTTATTAACAGCAAAATTGTCTTCACTCACCTTGGAAGGGACTTAGTCACAAAGTCCTCTCTACTAGAAAAATCTAATGTGAATTTTATTTGATTTCTGTATTTAATTTTTTTTCACCTTCTGTAAAGCATTTCTCATAACTTTTATAATGCTTCATGCCAGAGCCTTTTCATCAATTTCATTTCATATCTTGATTTAAAGATTTTAAAAATAATTTTAAAAATCAAGTATTACTTTGCTTACATATTTGGTTAAGCAGAATGGTTTATAAAATTACAAACTTTAAAATTCTTCATGTAGCTATAGATTTTATCTTTTTACATATGTATATTTAATGCACACCCCCTTTTTAATTTAGGGTATTAAAAGGAACAACTATTGTGAAGAAACTCATGTAAAGAAAAGCTGCACTGAAGTTGCATGTCAATTTAAGTCATCCAGTATAAAATGAAAGAGACTTTAAAGTCATCAAATATTAAATGGAAAAAACCTACAGAATTACATGGCGTTATCTTCTTGTTTTATTCTGCAGGACCTTATTGTCAAATTCTGAAACACACTACTGTATAAAACAATATCATACATGGATTTACACAAAATCAATCCATTTGCCTGAAGGGAGAGATTGAAATGTGAGATTGAAATTTGCTTTGTCACAGAGATACCACAAAGACAGGGAATTTCATTTGGCTCAAATGAGACATTAGTAATCTGCTCAAATGATGGTGCAGACACAGAGAAGGTATCAAGAGGAAAGAGTAAAGTTAGATATAGCTGGACAACAAGTTAATGTAGTGAATTAGAATAATTTATCAACATTTTTAAATACATCAATATGAAGTTTATTAGAAGATCAGTTTAAGTAGAAAGCTAGGGTAGAATCTGATGCAGTGATATTTGCTGGGTAGGAAGGACTCTATGCCTATGATACTCAGTCTAGCTGAAGCTGAGATAATAAGGATTTATAAGGACTGTGAAGAGGGAAGAGCAATAGTTCAGATAAGAAATGATTCATGACTGATTGACTTTCTTTTAGCAAAAGAAAGGTCTTCATAAGACAATGCAGACAATATTCTGCATACAATAAAAAAAAAGGATTCAAGAAAAAGGGGAAAAAAGTTTCTTGACAGACCAAAATTATTCTCAAGTCTTTCTAAATATGAAAACTAAGAAGAATAAAAAGGGTCAGGTATCTTTGGACTAAGTCATTTAAGCAGGACAGTTTGAAAGAAAGTCTTTATGGAATATTCAAGTTTATCCTTGGAGCAAATTTTTCTCTGCTTTTATGAGTGCTATCTCATAGCAAACATTTATTAAGTTTTCCTTAATGAGCAGCATCATGTCAGATTGTTCATGCATAAAATCTCCAACACGAGAAAATAGTTCCTTTTACACTACTAATCTCTTGAGGTGTTTGAAGGACATAATATGCAGCACTCTGTAATTGTGACAGACAAGATCATACAATATGCAGAAACCCTAACCATTTATCTGAAAATCAATATTCAAAAATCTAAGGTTTGACTGCTTTACCAATTTTAGATTTTCTTTAGAAAATACAAACAAATATTCTCTCAGCCTCATAGGTACCTATGTAACAAACTACTAAAGAAGAAATAGCCTTAGTTAGATCAAATTCCATTTACAGAATTACTTGTACTTCTTTGAAATTGTACAAAAATGAGAGGAGTGATTTAAAAATTCTGAAAGGCCATATTTTTTCTGATGAATAAACAAATTTATGCAGGCCTAATTAGCCCATCAAGCAAAATAAAAACAAATAAACCAACCAACTCCCACCCCCAAGTAAATAACAATCAAAACTCTGTAATCTTCAGAGTGTTTAATAATAAGGTAAAGATTAATAGCTAACAGCTGACTAGCTATACAGCTGATACCTTGTTTTAAAACAGCTTTAGAAGGAAAATTTTCCAGTGCAGAGAGGTGAAATTAGAAATAAAGTAGAAAACATTTAACAAGATCTAAATACAGAATGTTAACAAATCAGCAAAACCAAGTGATTTAGGAAAAAATAAAAGCAACCACAAACAAAAAAAATATTATATAAATAGTTGAAATAAGTAATTGTAGGACTACTTTTAAATTTTTATTTTATCAGACAGATGTCCAAACCTACAATTTGATGTAGGTCAATATTCTTGCCAGTCAGTTTGTATGGATTTTTTAAATAAATACTAGTACTACTCACAGACTGCATGCCTTAATTATTTTTTTCAGAATTGCATTTGATATGGATGGAAGCTTTTCTTGCAATTTTCCAGAATCGTAGTCAATGGGCAAACAGAAAATATATTCAATGCTGGTACATATGTACCCATGTACAGTCACATACAGCAGTTAGCAAGAACAGGTCTGCATGACTGTAAGTCCTTTGGGCATATAATTTCTTTTCCTATGCTTGTTGGCAGCATATAACCAGTAGCACCATTAACAGCAAAAGGAATGGAGAGGAAAGATTATAGCTTCCTCGTGTAATTTCATTATTTTCCTCTTTAATCTACCATTTGGTATTTCATTGCAATTATCATGATTCTATTTAGAGAGTAATAAGATTTCTGGAGTAGGGCATCTTTCTAAAAGTGAAGATGCAGGATCTAAAGTTCTGCTGGTGGGACCCCATGCAAGCCACACTGGGTGAGCTTTGGGTGAGCTGCTGCTGAAGGGAAGGTAGACAGAGTTTTCTGAATGTGGCCCTTAAGAGAAGACCCCTGAGCGCTCAGAGTTGTATAGCATGTTTTGAATCCTAACAAATCAATTTTATTTTATTTTCTCTCTTTCCTCTCTTTTTTTTTAATGAATTAATTATGTGGTGGAAAAGAAAGAAAATTCAAAATGCAAGTTGGTGGCAAGCTGTAACTACTTCTGCTGTAATTCCATCCAGCTATTTTTGGCATAAGTTTTTAAATACCAGTATTAACACTGCATATCAATTCTTGTATAAACCACCATATGAACTCTGAAAATATGTGCTTTGTCTTTCCTTGGTATTTCAATTGGCAGTGTCATTCAGCTACCATGTTCAATTAGGTTAAATTTGTCTTTGACACTAATCCTAAACACAAAGAGTACTATATATTTAATATTTGTAAACAAGAGAAAAAATCCAGAAGTTATCATATTACATGAAACCCTTTGTTTGCTGTCACACGATTGTCCTTCAATCAGATGAATTAACTGACACTCTTCAGGGAGAGATATATCCCAGAAACCTCAGTTCAAGGCATGATAGCCTACCATACTACAGTGAAAGACAGAATGCAGTATTTAGTAGCCTTTCTGTAAGGATTATACCAATGGTAGAAACAAATCAGATTAAGACATCCTTATCATTGTACATAAACCAGGTGGACGTTAAAACAAATATTTATTCATCATGTGAATTCAGAATAACTTTCACGGGGCTGTGAGTGAAGATTACAGAAAGAGGTGCTTTCAGCATCCTGAGCAGTCCCATGCCAATTACGGAGCCAGTTCCTCTGATCCTGGCTGCATGTTGAAGAAAGGACTGTACACCCCCTCATCGATACCAATCCGTACAATTTCACCTGTGAGTGAATTCAGTGAGGCTGTTCAGCTGTGGGGTCCTTGCAGAACATGATCCCACATCTGTGTAAAACAGCATGGTTTCAATCAAAACATGATGACAACTGTCCAGGGAGTTTTTGCTTCAACAAGCTGACTGGCTAGTTAAAGCAGAAGTTTCCAGTACAAAACATACTACATTTTAGTTCATTAACAAAACCAGGGGAAAGGGCAATTTTTAAAAAGTACAGGTGAAGTTCCCTCTTCCCTTTCCTCTCCTTTCTGCCATCCTTTCCATGTCACTATCACTGGTCTAGCATATGCCCAGCTGTTTTTAATGCCATGGGATAAACATGAAAACAAGTTTGGGCTCTACCCAGTCCCTCTTGGCTCATAATCACACAAAATCTCCATGAAGGGGGGGAAAATTACTTCCAAAGATTAGTGTTACCATTTTACAGACACTCTGAGCAAAACCTTGAGCCAGGACCACAGGCCACTGAAGGCATTGCAAAGTCAAAATTCGGGTGATTGTCTTCCGAGTGATTTTAAGTAAAACACTCATTTCCTCTGACATGTCGCTGAGCTGAGTTTTGTTTACATATGATTCTTTGAAATGCTCCTTGCTACCCTCTTTATTTTTTTAATCTTAGTCTAGTTTCAGCTTTGTTCATTAAAAACCCATCAGTGAACTATTATGTTTGAATTCTGACTTAAACAGGCCACTTGGGGGTACTGTGCTGTAAAGCCAAGAGAGCAAGCAACATAAAAAGGCAGACACAATCTCATTCACAGCCTAAATTTGCAGAAGAACACCTGGAATATAAATGTGTCTGGATAGGACCGGGGTTTTTGTGATTAATTGCCAGCTGTTGTCCACAGAAGATAGAACTGTGCTGTGAAACCAAGCTAAAGTGTTCCTTGGGGTTTCTACTGCTTTCCTTCAGATGTGTGGGGTGGGAAGGAACACGGTGAAACTCACAAGAAGAAATAGATCTTTCCAGAGTTAAAAAGAGCCAAATATTGATACACTATTTCTCTGTTGCCTTGTTAAGGCTATACCAAATAAAGGGTTTAGGCAAGTTTGCAACCTGCTTAATTATCTGTGTTTTCCCACAGTCTCCTCGTAGAAAACACACCTTGCCTAACCATTAATTCAATTAATAATCAAGATGTGCTATTTAAGCATATAAATATGGCAAATCTGCTGAGCTACAACTTATGGAATATTGTCTAGAAGAAAAAACCAAAAGGTTAAAATTTCACTTCAAAACTAGCCTAAAAAATAATGATAGTAACCAGCAATGTTAAAGTAGCAACAAATTTTGATATGTTGATTTGATTAATTGAAGAAATACAGAAATGGCATAATTGCCCAGAATTTCAGAGATTTGTAGTGCTCTTCATTCAAATGTAGCAGTTTTATACTGTGGCAAAATAGATTGCTGGTATTTCAGAATTTTCCAATTTAATTAGACATATTAAAATAAGCTGAAACATTGTATCAAGTCATATGCTGAATCATAAAGCCCAGAATGTCTTTATAATTTCCTGATATCCTTTATTAATTTTTTTATTTGTTTCTCTAATCATGCACTTAGAGCAGCTAATGAGTACAGATTTCTAAAGCAGCTAGATGATTAAGAAAACAAATTCCATTTCTAGTAGTGTCTCACTTATCTAAGAGAGTGGAATGTAAGCCACTAAGTAGCAATTCCTTGAAAATTGGCATTTAACTTTGATGCTTCTGAGTATTTTAGACTTTAGATCCAACTATGTAATGTGTAATGTAATAGAGTACTATTCCTCTCAAAATCAAACTCAGACTCCCTTGGGTAAAGGATTTAACACTTGTTCTTGTGTGGAGCTTCTGCAACTGCCTAATAATAAGCATGCACTCCAATAGCTTGCAGTTTTATCTAATGTGACATAAGAACATAAAACTAGAAAGACCCTCTTGGAATATTAAGTCTAGACCCTTTTTATTGCAAATAATCTTCTTCTTTCTTGTCCTCCATAAGTATGTAAACTTACCGTTTAAAATAACTTACTCCTTTTTTCCCCTGTAGGAAAATTCCTCCAAAATCCTATTCCTTGAATTCTTGGTAGTATATTTTCCAGTCTGTATTTACTCAAAGAAAGTTTGCACTCATTTGTTTTTCCTGCTTATATAAATTCTCCTCATTGGTCTTTCTGGTATGTTCAAAAAGGTCAAAATCTGGAGTTTTTAAAGTCACATTAGATGTGTGAAAAATATTTTAGAAATATCTTCAGAATTATGTTAACATTCAGGAAGATTTCTAAAGGTCAGCTATTGCAGATACTGAAGCTCTGAAAACTTAGTTTAGTTTCAGCTGTACGAACCTTACCTAATTAGGATCAATATTACTGTGGAAGTGCAGGCAAAAAAAGATGAGACTTCTCTGCTCAGTCACTGAATAGATCGTTCATTAATCCCTTTAATCTAATAAATTAAAAAAGGCAAGGTTTTCTCAATGGTTTTCAGTGAGTAGTCTTTTGTTTAGTTTAACAGTTATTGGTAGATTTTGTGATTTAGAGCAAATCTGTCTTCAATGAATTACTTCTTCTTTAACATGTTGCCTACAAATATATGTGTACTCTGGATTCTACACTATTTTCTCTACACAGAGCCAGAATTTCTCACACAGCTCCTTTACTGTTTTCATTTCATCATTAATTTTTACTTTATTTTTAGTCTCAGATCATGAATACATTAAAATCTTACTTTTCTCTTTTTGCAGAATATGTTTTATCCTCTATCATCTCAAAAATATAATTTTGTTTTGTTTCACTCAGTGATTGCTCAAATGGCTTCCAACAGTCTCAAGGGGAAAATCCCAGGTCTACAGAGTATCTCAGAATTAATTGTCCTTATTTTCTGAAACCTGGGAACGCACAGGCAGACAAAATTTTTAATTGGTTGGTTGGTTGGTTGGTTTATTTGTTTTTGTGGGGTTTCCCCCCCCCTTTTCACATGAAAGCCTTTTTTTGTCTTCTTTTCTTCTAAAAAGATGAACCCATCCTTTCTATCAATAATATAGATTATGGCTATGCCATGTCAATTCAGAAACCCTCTCTATCTGAATTAGAAATGTTTCAAGAATCATCACAATAACTTGTGTATCGCACAGTCTCATATAGCCTGGGGGAAAAGAAACAGACTGGGTTGTCCAGACCAAATTCATCACTGAAGTTTTAAAAACTAATTGCAAAAAAGAAGGCTTATAACTTAATTATTTCGTTGATTGTCATTAATATTTACAGACAGTAGATGTTGTGAAAAAATCTCTTACAAAAGTACTGCTTATTCGGGTCATGAATCTGAGTGAAAACATGACTTTGTTATGCTTCTTTGAAAATCAATTAATGCACCTAAAAGGAAATAAAAACAACCACCTGTTCCCTTCGCCATCTGCAAAATGCTACATATGATGCAGCATTGTTAAATATTTGATTTTCTAGGCATTTCACGGGGGCAGATGAAGAAAGTGGAGTTTACAACAGAAACTGGTAAATCTGACTAAAGTTATATAAAACTAATGGGCCAGAAGACTGGGCAGGGTTGACTTATTGGCAATTTTGCAAATTATTGTACTGAGCAGTTCATGATTATGAAAACAAACAAATATTTTAGGGCTTTTTACCAAGCAGAAATAAACCTTGGATCTATTCTCTGAGTCACTCTTGTTCTGAAGTCATAGATAGCAGAGTGGCCTTGTGTTGTACAGGAGTAATAGCCATAAAAGTATTAGACATAATACTTTTACGTTTCAGGGAAAGCTTGTTAATGGCCTCTCTTTTCTCTGCAGTGAGCAAAACTGTCTTTAACAGGAAAGCAAGAAATTATTTTGAAAGCAGACTGATTTATTATTTAGTTATTTTATTATTATTTTATTTCATTATTTTAATTGTATCCCATGAAAAGTGGGTGGTGTAGAAAGGGGAAGAGTAGAAGTAGGACTTAAAAGTAGAGAAAAACTGAATTTTGTGAGACTTCTAGGGAATTTTGGTGGGAAAGACAGATATTTAATAGATTAAAAGTTAGAGATGGGTAAAATATATGCAAGAAATGGACAAATACAAATGCTTTAATTTTTTTTAACCTATCATCATTCTGTGGACATTTTCTACATATAATTTATTCATTATTTTTTCCCAAAAAGCAAGTTTCTATGCATATACATTACATGCATATGGTCTGAAAAGAGAAAGGAAAATATTTTGACGATTTGACATAAGCTTTCTAAATGAGCAAATCTAACATGCAGGGCCAGAGCTCTGCAATAAAGTCTCCATTTGTAGCTAACATAATTTCTTGCTCTTACTTCATACCTCACATTTCCCCCTACTCAACACAGCAGAATGTTTGCAGGATTGTGCTTAACTAGTATTAGAGAGGGTGGAGACCTTTTATGGCTTGAAAGATCCCTCTAGGAACCCAAATGCCAGCTCTCCTGAGGACTTGAAGGCTAATTAGGAGCCCAAGTCTGTTCTCTGTCCTGCAATTTAGAATGTTTCCCACTCCTGAGCCAAACATAATGTAATGCACACACACAAAGTTTGTCCCTCAAACTCATTTTTAGGGTGCAGAGAGGGAAGGTATTTGAGTAAATTGTGCCACATCGGTTTTTTTATTTTACAGACTGTGTTTTGCAGCTGTCAATTTAGGAAACGGTGCATTTCCATAAGTTTCTTGTCGTCTATACAGAATATAATGTTGGTTTGTTTGCACTCGGCGTTTTTCAGAGTCAATGTGATGTTCTAAATAGTAAACATAGTACATTTCTACATTTCTATATCTTTACAGTAAATTTGTACAACTTCATGTCATCTTGTCCAAAGGCAGGACAAGATGTCCCTAGGAACAACTTCTCTGTTTTCTACTGAATTGCACCAGGAATACAGCAGTTGAGCAGGGATACAAAACAAACTTTGAAAAATTCTGAGCAGCAGTTGCTACAGTTGCATCTTTGCTACATATAGACACTTATCTAATTAAAATCACATGTCCTGGTTTGAACCCCAACACAACTGAAGGATTCTTAGCTCTAATGGAGTGAATGTGTTAATTCATCTTTTCTTTCTCAGTTCATAGTTCTGTTTCCTCCTTTAGGTATTTGGTCAGTTCTCAGGCAGTTTGAAGACTTATATCTATTTACATTTATTCCTTTACTCTGAAACACATCCAATTTTGGTGGTTCCACAGAACCACCAAAAATAGGTTCAGAGTGTTTGCAGTCATACATAGATTTCTTAAGAATTCTTAAGTTGCCACAGTTTAGCAGGCCATTTAAGGTAAATTTCTTCACGTATCTTCTTCAGAAATTTTCAAATGTCTGCTAAAAATTGATTTAAATATTGAAACTAAGATATGGAAAATGCATTACAGCCTTCTCTCTCCCCCCCCCTAAAAAGATCTGGTGATCTCTGATGTCAGTTTGATCATTAGGTAATGTAAACTGAATCTGGAGTAGATGTATTTTGAATTAATTAGGTGGAGGGTATAACTAGGTGTTTACATAGCATTTGCCATAAAATTTTCAGCATTGGCCCTGGTTGCTTGTGTTCATTCTCTTCTAGCATGGTGGTGGTGAGGCCTTCCACGGTACTTGTCTGTGATGCGGAGTCTGTCACCATCAGTATGGTCACCCTCCTGATTTGTCAATTTGTCATGGTTTTCACTGGCTGATCTGCGGAAAGACTTTGTTTTTAACATCAGTCATTTTGCTGTCAGTAAAGCTTAAATAAAATTACAAATTGCTATATCAAGATAGGTAGCAGAGGACTGTGCCACAAATAACAGAATTTGAGGGAAATGTCAGGTTAAAGAAACCTTTTTCCGCGGCCATCAGTGTTTAAGATCTACCTCAGTACATAAACTAGTCAACAGAATAATTCAGCTAGGAAAAGAAATGCCAGGATTATTTGAAAGCTGTCACTGTCACTGACATATTGTACTGCTTCTAGCAACTCACTATGATTCAGAGGGCAATTCAGAAGGCCATGCCATCCTGTTAATTGTAGATGGTGCACCTGCAGAAGAGTGCAACGAGGTTTTATGGACATGGCTTTCCTTATCCATACCAGAACAACCAGTTTCATGTATTATGATGTATCCTTATGTCATCTTTTCTGGCCACTGTTGTTTCCTGTGTAAACACAGGAAAACGTAATTCGCCATTGCATTTTGACCGAATCATTGTGTTACAGTGAACGCTTTACCACCATGTATGTACATTGCAATGTCAGTAGGTACAAGGTAGAGAGCTTCTCCTAGTGCAAATAGCAAGAAGCTAGAATGTCCCTGATGCTGAATCTCTCACTGCCACCATAGTTACGCTTGCTAATTGACAACTTCTTCAAGTTTACCTGTCACACTTCAAACAGAAGTTCATTTAATTTATTTGCAATGCTGTCCCACAGAGAATTGGAGAGGTACAAAGACTTGGTATACTGGGACAGAGAATCAGAAGCACCGTTTGGAGGCTAGGGAAGGATAAGGCTACACCTTGTTCAACTTTGTTCCCTGAAGAAAGTAGCAATGGATTTGTGTGCCAAGTGCTTCCATAAAATTGCAAACAAAATAAATTCTGACAAAAAAAAAATTAACACTCCATCTAAATAGTGAAGTTTGAGTGTAAGGAACATCTTGATCTAGTTTGCAGAGTAAAGCAGCATGTAATTTAAATTACTGATCTCAATGACAAAAATTTAGTCTGAATATCAGATTAATGCTACTAATGTACAGTCAAGGCTGTAGAGCATTGGGAATTATCCCCTTAATTCTTATTAATAATTAAATATTAGTGGAAGTTATTTTTACTTTACTTTTTAGCTGTGCTAAGGAACGTGACAGACAGCCAGCATGGCTTTGCCAAGGGCGAGTCCTGCCTGACCAACCCAGTGGCCTTGAATGATGGAGTGCACAGGGGAAGGGCTACAGGCTGTGCCTCTCTGCTCTGCTCTGGTGAGACCTCACTTGCAGCGCTGCATCCAGCTCTAGGGTCCTCAGCACAGGAAGGACATGGATCTCTTCGAGTGAGTTCAGAGGAGGGACACAGAGCTGTCACAGAGAAGTGGTTCTCACAACCCACAGAGGGTTGGAGAACCACTCCTAGGAGGAAAGGCTGAGAGAATTTGGTTTGTTCAGCCTGGAAAATTAAAGTCTGCAGGTTGTCCCAGCTGTTTTTAAGTTCCATTTTGAAAATATGAGAACTGTGAGAAGAAATCTTGAATCTGATTGTAATAAGACTGACAGTAACCTCTAGTTTTTCCCTTCTTTTAATCTTTTTTGTTTATGATTAAGGTAGTTTAAGTTTCATGTATGATATCTGTTTTCTTTTTTTTTACACTTGAAATAACAAGATTGAATGTCCACAGACTTGATGTTTATATAGCCTTTTACAATTTTAAAGTCTATGTAACATATATGTTATTTGGTTTAGGCATACTATTTTAGTAAAGATTATACAACAGCTATGCTGAATGGGGACAAAGATCCTAGGAAAGTGGCAAAGCTATTAGAGATAATTCTAAATGTCAAACAGTAGGATTTAACTAGATGACAAATAAGACATGAAACAGAACAGTCTTTGCAGACAACTTGACATTACTTTGTAATGGAAGGAGGATTGCAGACATGAATTGAGTTCAAAGTCTTCTAATGGATGCAGGGTGGGAGAGACTCCATAGTCAATGTCTGTGTGGTTTTTGATTTAACCCTTCTGATTTATGTAAAAATCTGATAAATAAAATAAAATAATTTTTAAACCCCAAAACACCAATCACAAAAATTTTAAAAACAAAAAAAAAACCTAACCCCCCCCCAGAAATAATAAAAAAATAAATAAAATAAAAATTTTTCAAAAAATAAATTTAAAAAAATTAAAAAAAAAAAAAAACAAACAGAAAACATATGGAACTGGACATTTAGCTTCTTTTTAATGATGGTTTATCCAGCTCCATTGCCTAAAATATTTATACCAGTATCTTTCCACAATGTGATGCTCTTTGTAAGCTAAATACAAATTTGAAAACCTCCAAACTCACAGCTTGAAACAATCATCTTTAGAAGAGGAGATTGCATGCCCTTTGGATCAGAACAACAATACAAGCACCACCTAGTGCAACTGAGTGTGGAGTTAAATTTTATTTATTCTATGATCTCTATATTGAATTTGTAACCCCCAGTACTTTAATTAGCATGAAACCAGCTGCACTGAGCTCAAAATGAGATAATTATTAGAAAGCTAGACTTCCACTATGTTTTTCACCCAGAGAAAACACAGCTATAAAATTTCGTGTCTCAGGAGGTTTTTGTGTTGATATTTTAGTACTGACTCTTCAAGGATGAAAAAGAGTTATCATTTTTCATCTCCTATTTCTAGATTGACAAGAATTTAAGTACAATTCCCAGTGGCTCAAGGGCAAGTATTGCTTATTATGAAAAACAAATAATCTAATTCTGCTACTGAACTCTGTATGTAGAAGCATGGCAATATAGAGAAGCTATTTGAATTATAAATACTGGCATTATCATTTTACTGACAGGAAATAAATTACATTAAAATGGTAAAAAAAAAAGGCATTTTAACTGCTTTGGGAGAAAAATAATTTCTAATTTGTTTTCTTCTTGACTCAGAACTAAAAAAAGTGGAAAAAAGCTGGTGTTTAACCAATTTTGATTTTCTTACCCTTGCAAGCATCCTAAATGAGATTAATTAGCAGCTGGAATATGGCTGAAAAAGGGAAGTCACCCAATTTAACTGGATTTTGCACATTATCATATAGATGTTATTATGGAGGATCACAGAGTGGTTGAGGCTGGAAGAGACCTGCGGAGATCCAATTCCCCTGCTCAAAACAGAGGTAGCTGGAAAAAAATTTCAAGGCTGTGTTCAGATAGGCTTTGGATATCTCTAAGGTGGAGATATTAGTAAATTCTTTAATAGGTGCTCATTTAGATAACAGACCCCCCTTGCAGCATACAAGTGGAAGGTATTTAGTCTCACATGTATCTCAGCTGATTCAAGAGCCTGTTAGGCTGACATTGTGAATTATCTTTCACCTATATACTTTTATGCACAGTAAGCCACGTCACAGGGACTCCTGTTATTGAATACCTGATATCCAGCTGAGCAGACAGCTGCTGCTCTTTGGCATCTATAGCCTTGTAATCTTCATTTTTAAAAAGTCATGTTTTTATGAATATAGTATAAAACTCTTCTAACTTTGACTTAAGAGACACACACACATTCCAGACAAATTTCAGAATACAACACCTATGGATGGCAAGAAAACACGCATACCCTTGGGGCATTTTCTGTTAATGACAGTGATCTTCCAAAATAAATAGTTACTTCAAAGAAATCCTACTACATTGCAAGCATACTGACAGCTCATGCAGCCCTGCCTTGCCACAGAGTGCTGTAGGCAAAGTATTATTGCTAAACTCTCTGTAGGCATTAGCTAAAGTTCCATTTGGCAGCTTCAAGATTGAAATAATCGAATGAGACAATTAAGTGTTGGAGGGAGCTCCCAGTGAGAGTGTCCTCTTGTGAGACTTTTGCTAAGCTCTTGCAGAGCATGATGATGATCCATGCCAGAGATAGTGAATACACTTCAGAGAAAATTTTCCACTTTTGGAACAATAGGAGGTGTGAAGTAATTTCTTATAGTCTCTAGAGTGAGTATGTGGGTATACCGCAGGAAACCCAAGACCTTTACTGTTCCTCTTTATCTCAACCACCTCTTTCTTGCTTGGAGTCAGAAGAGTTGTAACATATTCATAGCTCTGGACTGCAAGGCTGCAAGGGCAAAATGGAAATGTCACATCCATTCAAATGAAGTACATATCACCCACACAAGGAACAACTCTTCTGAGTCATATGGAGAAGAAAACAAGATTATGATCTTTTTTCCCATCTGTTTCTCACTCCTATTTTGTGTAGGCTGGTGCACTGTTGTCAGCAACCTTCCGCTCCAAGTAGAAGGGTGATGACTTCTTCCATCTTCTTCCCTAAGTACTTTCAGGTTAAAACCTGAACTCATACTTTTAAATTTAGGCCAGAGTAGGGAAAGGAAAGCATAAAGTGAGAAAAACAAGATTTCTTCCATAAAAAGTTACAGTAGAAATTCACCATGTTTACTTTATACAGGAAAAAAAAGAATTAAAGGAACTCTTAATCTTCTCCCTAAATTTTAGACCTGAATACCTTGTAGTAGTGATAAATATTTTTTTCTTGACATTAAATATAGTAATTTGGTTGAGAAAAGGTAGTTTGGAAAAATCTGCAACTTCAAATTACAGTCCCTTTACCCTATTAAAAAGAAAAGCTGGACTTCAGATTTTTAAAATTCTTTATTACCCATGGTATTATCTTAACCTCTTTGCAAGAGAAGAAATTCTTATGAGACAAGTGACAGATAATTACTGCATGAGTAACAGGTGGTGTCAAAGGTCCAGTCATCACAGTTATGTAGTCCTTCTGAGTTGTCCTTTTAATTTAACAAAACTTAAAAAGAGGGAGGGAATGGGGGAGATGTTAAAGCTCTTAATATTAAGGCAGTGAGTGTTGTAGTATTGACCTCAGTGGAAGAAATTTCTAAGAAGGTTTTTAATAATCATCATCATCATGACCACAATTATCATCTTGTGTTCTTTGTATTTATTAAACAGCATTCTGTTTCTGATTTGAGATTTTATTGAATACTTATTAACATTTACGTTTGCTATCCTAAACCCTCTTTGATGATAATTTAAGTTGTGTTATAAATTTCATTGGACATTGTCATAATTCCAAGGTGGTAATTTTATTTAGCTTAACAATAGATATAATCATGAATGAAAAGAAAATTCCTTAGATCTGAGAAAGCGAGAAGTGTCTAACCTCTCTAATATCTTCTGAGGTGAAGTTCCCCTCAGCAAAAACTTTTAAACTTGACCTAGCTGGTTTGCCAAAGAAAACCAAGCAACCCCACATTGAGTTAGACCAGAACATTTCAGATATTTCAAAGATAGACTGTTATAGGATAAATAAGCTTCACAGAATGTATAATGATGCCCTACTACTATTAATCTTTGTGACCACTTATTAAATTCCTCCCCCTTCATCAAACTGTGTCAGACTGCCTTACTCATTGCAAGATAGGTGTCAGGTAGTGAAATATATTCATGTAAAGCCCAAAGCACTAAAATCTGGAGAAAATTAGTTGAGAAAAAATTCATTTTCATGGGAAATCTTCAAATAATACAGATATATAACTGACATTTAATACACAGGTAAAAGACTTAGATAGAAGTGTGCCATTTATCCTTCTCCCAAACTGAACAAAAAATAAATCTCCTTCACCTCCATTTCTATAATTTTGCTGAAGAGGTCAGAATTTATCACACCTGAAGTTTTAAATATCCTTGTCAAATGCCAGACAGAAACCAATGACACTTGGGGAATCTAGTTATTCATGTATTGTCATTACTTGGCAAGATTTTGCTCTGATCATGAGGTTTTGATTAAAACCTTTTATACTTTCATACTAAAAACATTTTTACTTATAGCCCAAAGTTCCATCTTACCTGTTATGAAATACTTAGGAAATAAACCATAAATAAAAGTCCTATTACAAGGAACACACTTGGAGTTAAAAGTCTACTATTACTTGACTATAGAGTCAGGCTCTCAGAGTTCATCTGGGTTTACACCTGCAACTAAAGAAATCTGGAAAAAAAAATGCCTGTGGTACAAAGTAGTAAGGATTTGAAGAATAGGCAGTGGACAGAATGAACAATAATATAAAGGGTTAAAAATGAAAGACAGTCAAATTCACAGATCTTTTCCTATCTAGTTCACAAAAAATAAGTATGGTTCAAATATTCATTTCAAAATCAATTTTGTCTGGAAAAATATTTAGAAATTACCCAAATGGCTTTTGTATGGGGAAACACTTATAACTTCCAGTAATTAACATTGGTGTTGTTGCCCTGCTGTTTTGTGTACCAGTTTCAATTAAAAATCCATTTTCCATGGATAGAAGCCCTGAAAACAATTATTTGCCATGGAAATATTGACACAATGCAAAACACAAATAGGACCAGTTCTGCCTCTAGACACAAGTGATTCATACAGCATTGAATCACTGTTCCACACAGGCAACTTGATTTCCTGGCTCTATCACTCCTCCCTTTATATCCTAAAATATTATGCTAGAATGTTGGCCATGATATTAACTTACACAACTACTTTATTAATAAAAACTACCAAATTATCTACAGAGCTACACAAATTGTTCTTCTGTGTCATGGAATTAGATAGCAATGTCATGCTTCATCTAAAGCCTCCCATTCTGTACCTTTGAAGATTAGGTCAGTATGCCATATGGTTAACCTCAAGTTCCCTCAAGGAAAACATTTCTTTATAATCAACATATCTAAGAAGTTGTAATTACTTGGCCTTAATTCTTTGGGATTATTTCAGCTGTACTCTCTTGTGCTTATTTGTTATTTCTTATGGTTTACTGAGAGGTAGTTGTTTGCTTGATGCTGTGCAGGCATAAAGACACTGAGTAATGCACTTTTTTATTTCTAATGGGGTTTTTTTCCTTCTTTTTTTGTGCACTAAAGTATTGTCATTTTGAGTTTTCACATAACACTTCTAACTTAAATCTGAGCTTGGAATACAATTTTCCAGGATGAATGCATCATATACATGCACATATACAAAAGACATTTATTTCATGTAGAGAAATAGTTTGTACTTTCATGAGCTTAAAGTCATATAACCAAAATACAAAGCATTTAAATTCCACAATCCCATGTTGTCCTGTTGTTGCAAAGAAAGATAGTTTGTAACAAAACTCCACTTCCAATTTAGAGGGTTTAGAAAATTTTGATTCACATTTTGAGACTATGATCCTTTCCTAGACTGTTATCCAAATCCTTCCTGATTTTAAGCCAAAATTCAACAGAGTTAAATAAAGGTGAGATCTGGCCAAATAATTTTTAGTGTAAAATGAATCTTGTAAAAACATTTTGGACTAGCACAATGCTAATCAGTGCTTTATGTAATCAAACTAAATATCTGTTTGTTTGCTGATATGTTGCTGCCTTTTGATCAGGGCTTTCTAGGTGCAGCAGCAAGAAGTTAGCATTTCTTCAAGCTCATGACTGGGCATCTTTCTGAAAAAGGAAAACCACAAACATGTGATGGAAAGACAACCATGCCTCGCTAAGAAATATGGAGCATGGCAGTCATAGCTGTTCATTTCTTCCTGCTCAGAATTGCAACAGTAGGAAAAACCTGATGGGGAGAGAAGTTGCCACGTGGTGAATTATCTGTTCCCTGAAATCCTGAAATAAATGAATTATACTTTTCCTAGCAGTTAGACTATTCCTTAAGAAAAGAAAAAAAAAAAAAAAAAAGAAATATCAGACACAGCCAAATGCGTCAGGCAGATGTGGCTGGAGAAGCTACCTGAGGTGCCAGCTGGATTTATTTTAGCATTCTTGGAGAGACTGAAGACACGAATGGCTGCTTTGAATTTAATCTATGTTATTTCCTGCCTGCTGGCATTACTTACAGGACATTTGCTGTCCACTCTGTTATGCCCTTCAAATGTTCGGTTTGAGTTTTTTCCTTCAATTTTCCTTCAATTTTATTAATTTTTAATGCACATTTTTCATTAAAAGATACAAAAATATTGAATTGTTGCCTTAATAATTTGGCTCCAATCTCTTTGTTCTTAACCAAAGACAGAAAGCAATTCATGGTAAAGAGCAAAGGCAAATGTTTAACACATTTTGAAATAGATTTTTGGCAATAAAATAAATTTGTGAAATAGTTTCTGAGTTTTTTCTGAAACAACGCTGCTTTCTAGAACTACTAGAAAGTTTCTGTGATACCATTGCCCTTGTGAAGCTTAATTGCAGCTCATATTGTAATTATGTAATATGAGCCCTGCTAGTGACATAGTTTATTCAGAATTTTTATTTAGAAAAGCTGAACCAGTGAACTTGATTGAAATTTGTAGAGTTGACCCTAATCTTACTGGCCAAATACTGTGCTCCACCATCTAGTAGTGTAGCAACTAAATGTTCTGAGGCCAAAATGTGCTAGAAATACCAAGGGCACAGAATTTAAAGGTTTTTATATGGACTATGTCCATCAGCTCATGAAGGTGTAAGGATTAGTACATTTGTATGCAAGTATGCATAGATATATCTACATGCACATGTTCACATGCATTCTGGATGGGCATCTCTGTTTCTGTAGCTTTCAGACACTGAGTGCTTCTTAACAGATATGTTAAGCACATATTTGGATGGTGGCAAGTCTTGAACCCTGTGTGTTGTTTCATCATTTCTGTAGTTTTGTGACAAATAAAATTCTAGAGGTTTTTTTATTGTGTTTCTTTGGGGTTTTGGGCTTCTTTCTTAGTATTTATTTTATAGAGTGGTTAAAACCCCAGTGCTTTACACTTCTCTGCAGCTATGTCCATATTCCTGCATGAGTCTGCCCACAACCTGTCAGGTCCCTATCAATGTTTTCTTGACCAAAAATCATCAACAAGTATCATGCACTGTGGCTTTTGAAAATGCAGCTGTGCCAAATGACCAGCAGCTCTCTGTGAGCTTACTGCCTGGCTAGTTGCTATTTCTCGGCTGCTGGGTGAGCCTAAACAGAACAACTCAACTCTGATAGATCAAACAAACAGCTCTGGAGCCTGAATGAGGCCTCAGGGCAATATCTTGTACAGTCTGGTTGAAAGAGCTTAATATTTTGAAAACTCCATGTCTGTAAATTTTTTTAAACTGTCCAAGGCACTCCAGGGCACCAGTGAGAGAAAGACAGACACACAGACAGCATGACTGCCTAAGCCTTGTTTCCTCAGGAAACCAGGCTAAAAATGTGCCTAGAGATATTTTTAATGTCACAAACTGTTAAGCAGTCCTCAAGATGAGGAAAAGAAATACCTACACTACATAATATTTGAAGGAAGATTTCAAATGAGTGTGCAAAATGAGAAGAGTAAAAATCCATTCAGTGTTGTATAAACTGATAATTTTGGGGTGAAAAAGAGTGTCTTTGCTTTCCACAATTTATACTTAAACAACTACAGTAATACTAAATGCTTTTTCTTTATATATGCTCATGAAACAGTTCATGGCAATAGCATGTCTCCTGTTAAAGCAAGGTTAATTTTATTGGACCTGCTCAGAATGTTGTCCCATACAAATTCTTTGTTGCATGTTGTGGTTTTTTTCTCTTCTAGAAATATTTACAGATGCCTTACTTTTCCACAAAAATATCTTTACAGCACTCACTGCTTATCTGATCTAATATTTTGTGAGTTTTGCTCATGACTTTCAGATCACATCCTATGTTCCTGATCAAAAAGAAGGCTCATGTATCTTGAATATGGAATACAAACTAACAAGCCTGGATGAAAGAATATTCTTTTTCTTTTTATGAGATTGACTATCCAGACATACACTGTCAAGAACCTGTAATGCAAATATGGACCTGTCCTGGGTACAGAGACAGGGGAGTGGAGCTTTTAGTGCTGCCTATTCAGTACCACACATGTCACTGCTGGGGAAGAAAGATTTCCATGGAAAAAAAAAAAAAAACAAGCCTGGAAATGGAAAGTTGGCCATTTTTGCCTGGCTCTCTGCAGGAAAAGGCACTGGGTCACCCTGTGCAGGCCTAGCCCCCCTCCATGACTGGCAGTTCCTTTTCCTGGTCCTCTGAACCACGGCCTTTGTGGATTCGTGTTGAAAGACAGCAACAGTGAGTCTTGGTGGCCAAGAAGGCCAAGGGCTCCTGGCCTGTGTCAGGAACAGTGTGGCCAGCAGGAGCAGGGAGGTCATTCTGCCCCTGTACTGGCTCTGGTGAGGCCACACCTCGAGTGCTGTGTCCAGGCCTGGCCCCTCAGTTTGGGAAGGACCTTGAGACACTTGAGCACGTCCAGAGGAGGCAACGAGGCTGGTGAGGGGCTGGGAACACAAGGCCTGTGAGGAATGGCTGAGGGAGCTGGGGCTGTTCAGCCTGGAGAAAAGGAGACTCAGGGGTGACCTTACCACTCTCTACAACTCCCTGAAAGGTGGCTGTGGTCAGGTGGGGGTTGGTCTCTTTCTCCAGACAGCAGCTGACAGAACAAGAGGACACAGTCTCAAGCTGCACCAAGGGAAATATAGGTTGGGTATTAGGAAGAAGTTTTGTACAGAAAGGATGATAAATGGTTTGCCCAGGGAGGTGGTGGAGTCACCATCCCTGGTTGTGTTTAAAAAACCACTGGATGTGGCACTCAGTGCCATGGTTCTGTTGTTAGGGCATTTTAGGGCATGGGTTAGACTCGATGATCTTTAAGGTTTCTTCCAACCTAGTGACTCTGTGGATTCTGTGAGATGCCACTTGAGAAAAAGAAGAGAGAGTGGCGGTGGCACGGGAGCAAGCTGTGTGGAGCCCAAGCCCCAGCAGAGCGAAGTGGAGTGGTGCCAGTGCTGGAGGCAGCTGTGCAGAGTTGAACCAATGGAGTGGATTCATCTGAGGACAGCAAGTGGGCAAGAGGGATGACCTAGCTTCCAGGGGGTTTGTTTGATGTAGCTCTCATTGCTTTCTTGCATTGAAGGGGTGTGAAGGGGGGTGGATGCGCGTGTTATGCCACAAAAACTCTCGTTTTTTCAGTGGTGAATACCCTTTGGTGGATAAAACACCCTCTCTCTTTTGTACACTCTTTGTTATTAGAATTTCTGTGATTATTGTGATTTTCATTAAACTGTGATTCCAATTTATAATCTCTCTTAGTCCTTTATTGAAAGGGGGAGAGGGGAAAGGGAGCATCCTGAGTAGGTTTAATTTTCCAGCTCTGTTTAAAATAGTAGAGCACCTGCTACCAAAGTACAACTGATAATGTCAAAAGCTGCTGAGAACAGAGAGACATATATACTGAAGATACTGGGTAGTATCTTCATAACTTTGAGAATGCAAATAGTCCCATTAATGTTAATGAAATTTTCTACAGATTTGAAGTTACAGACCTGCTAAAGAAATAGAACTGAGGCCTATTTTATCAGATTTACCCAGGAAAATATTCCTAACACAAACTGGTGACTAGATAACTCCTTCTAGAACTGACATATAAGGTTTAAAAGTTTATTCAAATCTGCTTTACCACTGGAAAATATTTTACACTCTTTCATTATATATCTGCATTTCATTAGGCACAAATTGCTTTTCTTTCTAACAAGGTCATCATTCAGATTAAGGTCCAAACAACTCTTAATCAACACATTACAAACTCAGATCCTGCCCTTTCCACAAGGGCCAGCCTTGAGTGAGTCCTGTACCAGGACCTCATGATCTTTTGAGGGTCCCAAGGGCAAAAAGAAGGGTGTGAGTACTAACACAGAGAGAGTGTGAGTTTTCCCCATTGCTTGCCTGCCTGAACTGCCTTTTCATTAGGATATTCCCTGGCTCTGTTTTGTCTGAGACCAGCTTGTGCTTTCCAAAATGTTATTTGGAGCATAGCAAACTTCAGAAACTATCCTAAATGGGAAGACTCTAGTGTGACTGTCCCGTTTCAGGGGATTTACCTGCAGACAGGAAAAGCTGAGATGTGTGTAGTCAACCCAGACTTTGCTACTTGGCTTTGGAGCCAGGATGTGGGCCCTGGTCTCTCTTATTTAGCAATCCAGATTGGGCCTTGGTGCCTACACCTGGGTACTTAATAGTGATGTAGTAAAAAGCAGTATTTCTTCAGAGATAGACAATTTCAAGTATTGTAGGATTTACAGGAGCAGATAAGAGTTTGCAGAATAACCCAGTAATTCACCTGGGCCCCAAAATTGTTTTACCCTTTTCCACATACCCCGTGGACAAATCACAACAGTGTGCTGCAGGCACTGAATCAGTAAACACATATTAGAGGATAAAATCTGGACCTCTTATTTCGGAGCTGGTAGCTATGCCTTTGGCAGTTTCACAACTCTGCTTGGGAAAAGAGACAGGAGTTCACTCAAAGTTGCAGGGAAAACTGTATTACCTTATATGACTAGGAGAGGTGGTAGAAATGGAAATTTTGACCCATCCCAAGTTGCTTGTAAGTAAATTAATGAAATTTTTCTTTCCTTTAATATGTTACAGTTCTAGCATTTGATGAGAAGACTCACTTTCACAAATTATTTTATTTTACTTCAAAATACATTTACTTAGATATAAGTTCTGTGATATGATTTCTCATGCGCATCCATAAGGATATGTAAGAAAAGAGGTGAAAGTATTAAATTGTTTAGTTAGCTGGTCTGTTAGGATATAGAATCACTCATTTCTCTGAGACTCCACTGTGCCTTTTTTGGGTACACTTGAGGTACATTTAAGCTTTCTCCTGTGTATTTTTTATCTACTGCTTTATGTTAGATATCCATAGTCCTATTCCCATGTGATTTTAACAAACATTTTCTCTGGATTACTAGGACACTATATTCATAATGCACCATTTCAATAATTCTTTTAGATCAATTCTATACACAAAGAAAAAACCCAGGTTTTTTTTCTTTTTTTACCACAAGTGTGCCTATTTTCATACAGCTGAAATCAGTTCTTTGAAAATACACCGGTGCAGAAATATACAATTCTATGGAATTCAGAAAACATTGGCCAGCAGTGCTTCCCTACCATGTCCAAATCAACTTAATTTGTACCTGCAAGTCTTGAAAAGTGTGAATAAAAACAAATAAGAAAAAATAATAGCTATTTTTCAGACAGAAGTTATCTATAAACGTTTTACTGTGATTTTTATCTTGCATAAAGCACTGCTGGATTTTATTTTTTGCATTTGACAACATAAATAGACCACAATTCGTGTGTAAATTCTTAAGTTTAAGTGTTCGAAAAGTGCTTTTAAAAGGGTATGATCCACAGCATCACAAAAACAACGGGGTTGTAAAAGACCTTTGAGATCATCCAGTCCATACTATGAGCTAGCACCACTGTGACAAAGAGATCGTGGTCCTGAGTGCTGCATCCACTCTTTTCTTAAACATCTCCAGAGACAGTGATTCCACTGCCTCCCTGAGCAGCCCATTCCAACCTCCAGTCACTCTTCCTGAGAAGAAATTCCTAAAGTCCAGCCTAAACTTCCCCTGGCACAGAAGGCTAGTGGGAAGGCTGTGGCCTCTTGTCCTGTCACTGATTATCTGGAAGAGATCAACCTCACCCAGCTACGCCCTCTTCTCAGGCAGTTTGGGAGAGTGATAAAGGTCACCCCTGAGCCGCCTCTTCTCCAGGTTAAACACCCCCAGCTCCCTCAGACACTCCTCATAGGACTTGTGTTCTAAGCCCTTCACCAGCCTTGTCCTTCTCTGACCATGCCCCAGCATCTCAACATCCTTCCTGAACTGGGGGGCCCAGAACTGGACACAAAACTCTAGGTGTGGTCTCACCAGTGCTGAGTACATGGGGACAATCCCTGCCCTGCTCCTGCTGGCCATGCTATTGCTGCTACAGGCCAGGATGCCACTGGCCTTCTTGGCCAGCTGGGCACATTCCTGGCTTATGTTCACCTGCTGTCAGTCAGCACCCCCAAGTCCCTTTCTGCCTGGCTACTGTCCAGCGCCAATGCCCAAAGCCCAGTGTTCTTATTCCCTGTTTATCTCTTATTTCAGTTTGAATAATTGAAACTAAAAAGAAATACGTAAATTTCTTGGTTACTCAGTAACTACACTTTCAGAGAATATGTTTGTAAGACCAGTCCTTTGAAGTAGCACCCTATTTAGCAAATCAATAACTCCCACACTGAATACTTCCCCGGTACTTCTCATTCAGACCTCTTTTGTAGGTAAAATGAGTATAAGTAAAAGCAGCCCTGTTTTGCAATGGTTTTTAACTTGAGAAAATAAACAGTGTTTTATAGCTGGTCATGGGTATCTACCACTTCTTGTTTGTTTTCTTCTCTTCTTCTTGCTGTGGCTGGCATCTCTTTCTCATCCCCATCTGTTTGTTCAGCAGTGCAGCTGCAGCAGAGAGTGCATTAATAAATTGAACTGGGCCCATGTGCCTCTGGCCCAAGTGCCTGGGGTTGTTTCTGTATTGAGCTCCTGCTGAGGAGCTCAGTGCAACAGGAACACTGAAGTTACTTGAAGGCAGGACATACTTTCTTGAACTCCCCAACCTACCTAATATTGACAGGGTTAACTGCTGCCTTACCTACCTGGAAAGGTGCATAAAGTTTTATATTTCTGTTCCTTCAAAGTATTTTTTTCTGGTTTTATCTTCAGGCATTAAACCTTCTATTAAATATAATTTTGAAGCTAACTAAGTACTTTTGTTCTAATATGTACAATATCTAAAAAATATGTAGGTGTACAAGATGTATATGTACAGCATCTATTTTAGTCAAATATAGAATCAGTAATGAATGTTTTTAAATATATGTTTAAGCCAAACCGTTTAAAATTATTTCCTTCTTCATTTAAATATCAAAATCTAAAAGGCTGTTTGGTGTTTTTTGTTCTGCTGGTTATTGCTTGATTTTTTTGTGGTTTGGTTTTGATGGCATCCCTAACATGCAAAGCAAATACAAAGAGAAAATTTCTACTGCTGCTTTGGTTGTTTGTGGTGTCTTCTGTAATAAAAGAAGATAATTGCTCTGACCTCATTTTGGCAGATTAAAAAGTTGTTTGCAATGTTTTTTCTTCTTGCTTTAATTGTGCAGAGAAGACATAGCTATTAGAAACATATTTTTATTTCCATTTGTTTGTTATGACTACCAGTTCAGGGTTTGCCTAGTTATTTACAAAGTATTTTTTCCTTGACAAAGAACTATTTCTGAAGATAGTAAATTTCACCTGGTTTTTTATATGTATTAATGATACTGCAATTTACAGTTCCTTTCACAACAAAAGGGGAATTTTTCTCAAGTAAGTTGTGAGATACTAGCAGTAGGAACCAGGTAACAAGCAGCTGCATTTATATTTAAGATTTTTAATCCATAGAAATTATTTTATAGTAATAGTTCTTGGTAGCAGAAAAATATTATTAACAGTAATTTCTTGAGGACATTTTCTAAGAGCAATACTGAGTACTTACTGATACTCTTTGCAGAATTTCAATGATACTGGAAATTACCCAAGTTACAATGAATCTAGTTAAAAGATCTAAGAACTGTTAGTTATAAATCAGCAGTACTATACAATGTACTTTACTGAGTCAGAGATGGAAGACACAGATATCCTTTGAAATCTCAAATCGTTAAGCATACAATGCCTTTGATAGTGAGATCTCTTTTTTCTTAACACCAACCTATTAAATTCAAGAAGGGCAGTATACAACTAATGAAGTTTTTTTCAGACTTGTTAAAAGACTGATTTAAAAATTACAGTTTGCATGGGTAAATAATTTGAGATTGATTAGATGCATCATGAAAGAAAGAGTGAAAATAGATTACTGGCTTTTTCTGTCCATCCAGTTCCTGTGAAATTGTCCACAAGTAAATAGAATAATAAGACAGTATTTGTTTTTTCAGCATTACATTTCAGTATCACAAAATTCTTAAATGTGCACATACACTATTATGTCACTAAGAACATTGTTACACACACAGTCAAGTACATGAAGAACTTGGGCTTCCAAGAGCACATAGACATATGACAATATAATGGGAGACTTCTTGACAGTAAAGCCAATATATAATATGGAAACACAGTGTGAGATTTCTCATTTCAAAACAGTGTTCCATAAACAGAAGGGTAAGTTGCCAAGTTTCTTCTCTTTCATAAAGAAAAGTAATCCCAGAACCTTTCCAGTTTGTCAGAGTCTCAAGAAAAACTAAAACTGAATAGCTGATAAGAAAAAAAATCAGAAAAAGGGGGACAGAACTTGATTGCATTTTAGTCTGGTTCATTGCTAATCTTTCACTCATGAGTACAAAGCTGCATGAGTGCGAAGTTTACCAGAGTAAAGACTTAAGACAGGGACATAAAAGAGCTGGAGTACTAAGGAATGCTATTAGCACAAAATTGATAAACATGACTGATCTTCTACACTAAAACTCTTATGTAAACTTGATTAATCATTGTCATGAATGTTAGTATGTACATACTTTTAGAAGAGTAAATTAATTTGTCAAAAAATATAACATTTGTATATTCTTTGAAGAATAATTTTACTCCAAATACATGTTCTTCAATTGGTTTTAGCGCCATCTGTTACAAAACAATTTAACACAAGATTTAAAAAATGTATGCTCAGAATTCCAGATGAAATGGTATTCAACAAAGAAACTGTTTGTTCCCTCCATTGCTTTATTGAAGGAATAATGAATGATGCATATAAAAATCTGAAAAACGTGGATAATGGAAATATAAGATATGTTTATTGTTAAGAAGGATCCATAAATGTTAATCCAAGTTATGTATTGCTATGTGTTTTACTTCATTATAGTCACATACTTGGAATAAATGTGGACCTGGAACAAAAATTATGCTTGTCCTTATGCAAACTTTGTGTCTCAAGTAGAAAAATAGATCATTTCTTTAAAAGTAAGAATAACAATCAGGAAAATATAAGCTAGTTTTCTCACAATGTTAAAACTTAAAGACAAATAAACTTTATTGTTTAATGATGTTTTTTAAATATTAAATCAGTTTAACAAATAAATTTTTTACTCTCTACTCTTGGAAGTTAAATAACATTAAAATTTTAGGTCCATTTTCATTCTACTATATAGGATAGTATATCTATTATTTTATTGTCGAGATTTCCAGTAACAGGGATAATTAGAAAGAGGCATGTCTTGGAAAACCAGCTGCTTTTGATATATAAACTTTATCTCAAGAAGCCTTTTTATTGGCTATAAGCCTGTCTTGATGGTTTATGTCATTGTATCCAAATGTTTATTAAAGAACTAAGTCATTAGGTCACCAAGTTAATTCACTCTCTAGAAGTTAAATTGCGGGCAAAGATAGAGATTTTAGGAGATGATGAGGAGTGTCTCAGTCAAGTGTTACACTGAAATGCATGTGCTTAATTCCTTGAGGACATATTCCTCATAACAGTTTAAATATAAAGGTCATCTTTAAAACTCTTGCCAGGACTTACAACTGAACTCAACAGAATCAAACAGCTCTAAATAGAAGAGATGGAAAATGCTGAAAATCGTTGTAGTATGTTAGAGTTTGGCCCCAATGGGCTGAATGAATAAAGTTCAAGAAGAGAGAGAAGATGATCGATGTTTACACAGGAGAAAAGCATCTTCTTTCCCCTGCGTTGCTGTAATTCTGTGAAAATTCTATCAAGTCTATACCAGAATTCATCTCAAAACGGTTATATCAGACTTGAACATACACCATGTGAGGTACTTTAAAATTTTAATTTCATGCAAGGTGATCCCATCAGCTTCTAAATCCATCTAGAGTAAAAAAACCCTTTCTTAATAACTGAATGAGAAATTCACTCTCTTCTCCACTGAGAAAATTATTAGAGAAATTAGAGACATTATGGGTTACATTCAAATTAGCTCCTTCAGCCTACATATTTTCTTCCATCTGGACCAAACAAAATTATTATACACTTCACTCTCCTTCTACCTGCCCTTAAGGCAAAATAAAAAGGAAAAATGTCAAGTCCTGGTCTTCCTAAATGAGAGAAGTAAAAAAAAATTATGGAAGTTTCATTTGCTTTCTAAACAAAGCCCAAAGTCTCTCTCATTTACAAGTAATCTCTAAAAATATTAGTGTTTACTTGGCATATGCACAGGAGCATTCACAGACTCTAATCAGAGAAATCTAGATAATAAAATTGATTCATTTTTACATCTTATTTTCACTAGATACATGCTTCACCACTATATTACATCTCCAATTTTGAAAGGAACTGACATCACAAATAGTTATTCCTTCAGGCTGGATCTTTTCTGAAAGAAATAGAAATATTTTACTCTTTTGTGAGTTTCAGTCAGTTACAATTCAAGTCTATAAGGAAAAAAAACAAGTATAAAAAATACAAATGAAGTTTCTTAGTCATGTAATTAATTGATCCTACTTCTTCACTTTACCACTCCAATAAGTCATTAAAATAAACCCCAAACTCTAGATTGTGTTTGACAAGAGAGACAGATTTTAAGGGTCCAGAATAACAGAAAATCAGATCAGAAAATGGACAAGAATCTCCATCTTTAGCACTATGTATAAAGATTCATATATATATATATATATACACAAAATACCTCATCAGAAAATGTATCTGAAATATTTTTCTATGTAGAATAGTCTGGTATTAGCAAAGTAGATTAGCAAAGTAGACCATGTCCTGAAAGATGTCAAGCTTGTTTTAAGAAATACAGCCTTTCAAATTACAAGAAAGTCTTCATTTGACCTCTGCAAAGCCCATGGAGAGCAAACCTCCAGCTGCCACATAATGAACAAAACAAGATCACAATGATAAAGTGACATTAGCAGCTGCATAGCATGTATGAATAAACAACTATTTAATAAAACAAATCTCTTTATTGTTATAAATGACAGAACATGTATTTCATGCTGGTATGACCTATTGAAAAAAGTGTATTTACCATTTGTTTCAGCCATATGTTCTCATTCACAGTATTGCTTACAGAACTAAAAAATATTTATCTTATGGATTAGAATGCAGGTTTCTAGAAGATTCCACAGCTTTACATGATGCTAATGAGATGAATTCATAACACCAAATATCAGAGCCTCTTTACTAAGCTTTATTCAGCCCCAGAACTAATTTTTTTTTACTATTTACCTAAAGTTTTCTGATCGCAGTAATACATTTCTCACTTTTGAAAAGGGTCAGAGAGAGAGAGTAAAAGGATGACACACAAAGAAAGCAAAGAATAAAAAGAAAAGGAATTGGGTGTGTTTTTTCTCTCTCACATAACATTTTACTGTTTTCATTTTCCCTAGCCTCACGATTAACTAGTATTTTCGGGAATAGCAGAGCCCTGTTCTGAAGCCTAAAGGGTCATGTTAGAAGTGGCAGCTGATTTCTATCCTTTTCTAGGAATAAACCACTCACTTCACAGAGATTTTAAGGTTATTACTAAATTACAGTTAGCTGAAGAGCTGAAAGGAAATAGCAAACTTGTTAGCAACTTAGGTGAAGAAGTTCATTGTTCTCTTCCAAAATATTTTTCTTCTTAGATATAAGGAGAGAAAGAAATTTATCAACAGGAATTCTGCTGGAAAGAAAAAAAAGGAAAAATAAAATTAGCCAAAAAATGCAACCAACTTTGAACTAACAATCCATAAGAGTAAAAATTTTCATTCTACTGAACATTCGGGAATCATTCTGGAATGTGACAAGACAATTTCTAAAGTTAATTTAGCACTCAACATTTAAATTCAACCAATTGTTCCAAAGGTGTCAAAACACCTTCATCCCTTCCTTCCCTCTCCCCAAAGAAAAGATACAGAAACAAAATTAAGCCTTACATTTTCCAGTTTATTACCACTTCCAAAACTTGATTGGCAAACACCAGATGCATAGTCAGTAAATCCTGGAGATCAAAGAGCTTCTCTTGTCTGATAGAAATACATAAAGCAACTGTCCATAAATTAAAAGAGAGAATAATAAGAAAGAAAATAAAAACAACTATGTATATTAGAAATAATTCCTGTGAAATTTGAAGTACAGACTCATACCAAGGCATTTCTAAATTATCAAAGGTGGCCTTGATGTTCTAGAGTGTACTCTATGTTTTTCTGCAGATTTACTGTCAAGATACCCTTTGAAGATCTGAAGTTCCGCACCTGCAGCTGCAATAGTGAAGGAATTAGGAGATTGACAGAAAATCTTCCTCTAAAGCCTGTGATTTTAGTGAAAGAAGCTATGGAGTGAAGCACTGTATGGAGTACAGTTATTATGCCAACTCTGAATCTGAAGGAACTCCAATTATTTTCCCAGTCCACATCAAATAAAGGCTTATGAAAACATTAAAAGGATTTATTAAACATTATAAATTAAATTGAATAAAATTGCAGTTGCTAAAATTACCGGGTTTTTTGGTTCATTATGTAAAATGTCATTATGATGACTTGTTGTTCCCTTAGTCTTCTACCAGTGTTAAAATGCTGAACTGATAGTACTGATGGAGTCATTTACACTCCTCTCTGATTTGAGTCCTTCATCCTTTCATGGAATAACCATCAACTAAAGTAAATACACATGGGCAATGTGCACATATTTTTTTCAATGTTATAGTATATTTAAAATCTAAGATTATAAAAATGTTCATGAAAAAGGTCTAAATATGCAAACTAAAATAAATAATATTTTGCTATCAGCTAATGCAGAGTTTTGCAAAATGGCTCCCAAATTACTATTTTCTTATTATACCGTACAGAATTTCAAACTTTGGAGTGAATTCTAGAAAGCCAGGTAGAAAACATATATGGCTAGTGGTAAAATGGAGGTTAGAAATTTATATTCGGAGTTGAAATTTTCATTCATTTACAGGTATTCAGTAATTAGGAATTCAGGAAACATGAACAAATGCTGTAAGGATCATGTGAGCTGGTAGATCTGTTGGGTCATCAAGATTTGTTTTATAATCTGTTACAGATACAGAGTGCTCACTGTATTTTAGATCCTATCCTGAAGGCTGTTGCCACCATGTGAATTATCAGGAGCAGCTGTCACCTCTTTCTGCTATGTCAAACCCCTCCTTAGGGCCCTACTCAGAAATAAACCAGCTGAGAAAGTGCTCAGCAGTATGAAATAAAAATAAAAATTATATCAAAAAAGACCAGTGGAAAACCAATAAAAATCATGAACAAACTCAACTCCTATAAAGCTCAGCTATGAGACTAGCCCTGACTGTCTTACATTGGATGAAATTTTAATTTATTTTTTTTAAATAATTTTTGGAGTGAATCTCTTCTTCAAAGAAATTGTTACACAATTTTAGTGATTTAATACTTATAATTACATTGCTGGTATGTAGAAGAATGGATAGGATAAAGAGTGTCTTTTTTCTTATTACTTAAAGAATCAGCTTCCAGCTAAAGTCAAAAAGCCCTCAGCACAGTGCCATATGCCATACACTCTGTATGCACCATATGTGTGCATCCATTAGAGAGGAAATATCAACAGCGTGCAAAAGTTGTAAAATAAATGCATGACATTAAAAATTAGATCCTTATATAAATTTAATGTACTTTCTTGCACTGACTGTACCAAACAGTAAAAGTAAGCAAGTTTTCAGCTATTATGTCACAACTAATTTTTTCTTCAAATGTGGATGTTGTAAACATAAAGATGGACTAGCAGAAAGGAAAGAAGGGAGGAACACAGAAAGCAATTTGACCAAAATCCCTAAATGCAAAGCATCACCCATTAGGAGGCTGTGACACGCTAAGAGCTTGTCCTGCAAAAACAGTACTAACTCTACATCAATAAAACTGTCTGCATGAATACTCACAGCTGGGTGATAAAAAGGGAAGACGAGAAGAGCCAGAGAGCAGCTCAGCCTTTCTTCAGTTGTTTATGAACCTCATGCAGCAGCTGGGGGCCATTGCTCTGGTACGTTCCGTACCGGTGCAGGATGTCAGGCTGCTCTCCCGGCGAGGGGCACTGCACCCCAAACAGCTGGCTTTGCTATCAAGCTCATGTGCTTCATTGACCCCATTTCTGAGTCTCCTTCCCACAGAGCTCAATATTCGGGGGACGGAAGATATGACCACAACCTTTGTGCAAGGTAGTTAATAAATGAATGTGTAGCTGTTAAGCCACAGCTGGTTTTTCACATATGGTATTCTGAGAGTCTTTTACAAGGCATCACAATATCACTGCTTTTCTCCACGTTTTTCCAGAAAATCAAAACTACTTATCAAATATTTTTTGAAAAATCTTAGCAATGACGACAGTAACTAGAATGAAAGTTAGCTTCACCCAATTATCCTTGCAGGCACTAAATGTGTTTAAGCAATATTAATTTAAGATTGTTTTCTTTACTTCACTTAGTACAAGAGAACTTTCTCATAGCCTTACACATGCTTTGTCCTCTACCAGATTGCATAGATGACCCCCATGTTAAAGCATTCAGTATATTTCTTCACTCAATACACAACATGTGTACACCTTTAAGGAAATTTAGATGTACCCTGTCTAACCAGGAGACAGAAAATTGATTGTACTACACCAATCAAAAGACAAGGGCTTTGCCTTTTGGGTTCAGCCATGAGGAATACTGCATAAAGGAGCCAGGAAGAGTTAAACAGAGAGAAAATAGTGTATCACTTACAGAAGCAGAGGAATATGATCAGTTAAAAAGACTGTGCATGCATGTACAACTATGCACATTGGACAGGAGGGTCAAATCTAGACGCAACAAATCAAGAACCAAAACTTAAAAGAGGTTCTCTCCTGTCAAGAGAATCTGAGGTTTTCTGGATTCCCAGTCTGTATCTGTATTGCCCTGGAAGCCCACTTTCAGGCATAGGGCATCCTTTTTGAAATCTAGCAATATCCGTGCAGGAAATTAGAGTCTTCCACTCCTCTCTGAGCCTTCACCTAAGACAGCACACTCTTTTTCAACCAGTGGTAAGAATGTTCATCTGGTATGCCTTACCCTTTTTATCAGTTAAAATAAGTGGATTCAGGGCAGTACTTAGTAAGTTTGAAGTTGCAGAGTAGATTTCATCTGAAGTGGATTAAATAGTTGTTATGCAAGGAGCTTGGATCGCAGCTTTAAGAAAATGGCACCCTCTAGTATGAATGCAGTGATGAACATACTTTTCTTTTTCACAATAGGAAGAAAAGAGAAGGGGGATGTGAACATTGTTTTGTAATTCTTCCAGGAATAAGAGTGATTTAAAAATCTTTACAGTAAAATTGTTTAAATGACAGCAGGAGTAATTAAAAATAAATATTAAAAATTAAAGCAAACAACACATACAAAAAAAAGAAGAAAACAAGAAATCATAATCTCCTTGAGATGTTTCCAGAATGTAAGTGGGCACAAGTTACAAAAGCAGGCTTCATGATTCTACAGTGACATAAGAAGTAAAGGCTGGAAAGAGAACAGTCTTAATCTAATCATAAGCAGCTACAAAAATGCTGTGTCCCAGCTGTGATCTCAGGAGAACCATATTAACATAGGGATGTTGCTAAATGTATGTGTCCCAAATAGTTGCAACCCATGGAGACCAGCTTTAGATAATGAGCAAAAAGAAGGCTAGCAATTGCTGAATACAAGCAGAAAGTAGCAGAGCTCTACATGTATCTATCCCCATACCACCTATAAAACTTGAAGTGTATTGAGCATAACATTTAACTTTGGCTGAACTTGATAAACAACTTGAACCGGGTAAGAAATGCGTTAGTAACCCCTCCTGCTTTCTGTGCTAACCCACTAATAATTCAAATATATTTAGGCAGCTTCAACTGCAAGACATTCCTAGTATATCCTTAACCATTCCAGTGCTAAATACTGCATCTCAGCTCCACAACGGTGTTTATGAACACAAATCCTGCTGGAGTCAATACTGTACTTCTCTGAGTGTTTAGCTATCTAGATGCTTGTGTAAACTTTTAGAAAATATTTTCTTTTTAGAATAATTTTTTGCACAAAAGAGGAAGTGAGTGTAATACTATGGTAAAATCACAAAAATGTCACTGTAGTTTGCTTTTTGGTTAATGATACATGAATATATAAATAATATATATAAAGGCTGTTTCATCTTAGACCTTATCTCTTCACTCATCTATCTACCATTTTGTCTGATCCTTCACATCTGTATATTTTGCCATGGGGAAGTTCATTTTCTTCTCAAAAAAGAAAGAATTTGAGGCAATAGCTGTGATCTTTGCAGTGAATGAGGAGAAGGAGTGAATGAGGGCAGAGCCCTATGCAGAACTATGTGCCAGATCTAAGGAGATTTATGCACTGCTGAAGTGGCTCTATTTTTCCCAGGAGATAGAACAACAGGGGTATGTCTCCAAATTTTCAATTCAGATTTGTTAATAAATTTCTTGTTCATATTATTCTGACTTGCTATTATTCTGACTAACATATGTCTAAGCCCTTTCACAGAAGTACTGTTGGTGTCTGGGATGAAATAAAGGACAGTAAAAGAAAAGCATAGGATAGCTGCTCCTAACCCACTTTTTCAAGTATTTCTAACTTTTAATACTTCTGGTTCTTTCTCGTCAGGCAGATGAGATTAAGCAGCTTTAAGATACTTTGTTTGGCTTTGTCCTATAAAGTGGAAAAGGAGATAAGAGCAGATAGAAAGTCATTTCACTTGGTGCCAGGTGGCCTCTGCACTAGCAGCAAGCAGGCAGCTAAAATTCATGCCCAAACTCTATTTGTAACAGCTGATTAAAGTGAGTGACCTTGATTTTTCCCCCAAAGGACAACTGCAAGGGCACTCTTATCTGTCTTCCCATACGGTAAAGCGGCACATTTTTTCCCCTAGACCTGAGCTCTCAATAGGGATGTGAAAAATTACTGTAACTTGTAGACACTTTAAAAAATATCCAACAATCTACGTTGGCCAGAAGTCCTCGATACATTTTCAGTAAACTGAAAAAACCATGAAATTATTTTTTAATGACTAGTTACCTTAGTTGCATCATTCTTTAAAATAATAATGAAGTTTAGTCTCACAAAGTAAGAGCAGCTTCCTTCATAGTTGCAGCAGTTCCTGCAATACAGGTGTACATAAATTCAGTGACACAGTGGCATGAAACTTTAAGTTGGTAGTAGATTTTTTTTTCATGTTATCACTGAGAAGAAGGGAAAAGAATTTACAAAACAAAATAAGGAGCCCATTTTAACCCCATAACTAGAACCTTTATGCCAGATCTCTCATGCCAGATCAAACCCTCTTGCAGCATTAGAAACATTTGTCTAAGTGTTTTCTTGCCACTATTTCTCATTGTTGCATACTTCTGCACTTGTGTAAGGAGACCTTAGTGACAGCTGAAACACAAAAAGCTGTGAACTGCAATAAATATGTATATCAAAGTTTTCCAGTGGGAAGAAAAGTGCCAACAAGTGAGGTAAACTGTAGTGATAAGCAAAATACCCTTAAAATACAGCAATTCTAAGATACAAAAATATATTAAGAAAATTATTCTTATAAGAAAATCATGTTGGATGTTTACAATACATTACAAAAATGCTTCTGTTCACAACCCAAGCTCCTAAGTCATGACCCTTAGAAGAGATTTCTTCAGCATAAACTGAACTTAATGGTTTAATTTGTTTTGATCTAGCAAAAAGACAAGAAGTTAAATCCTTGAGAGGTTCAAATCAGTACTATGGATTTATTTATTAAACATTGTCATTTTGGTTTCTTTTCTCAGAATTCCTTACAGAGCACCATAATATTTTTATTTTTCTTCATATCTAAAAGAGCTTATCAGTTTTTACCCATGAAAAAATGGTTGAAATTATCCACTTGCATTTAAAAATTTTGAAGTGAAAGGATGCCCTTCCCCAGTACATGCCATTTTTTCCCCCCACTGATTTTACGTGCTGTTCTGGATGGGTAACTTTTATCTTTTTGTGAGACCAGTTTTCCATAACAGAGCACACACTGCAGGATGTTATGCACACATGGTAGTATGTTATAGAAAAGTTATGCATTACAAATACCCAAGACTTGGCTTTCTCTCTCAGAAAAATCCTTTTAAGAAGGTTCAGTTTCATAATTAGCAATAATTAATGAATACAATTGGTGTTCACAGTCGACCAAAGTCACTTTTTTGCAAGTTTATTTATAATTCAAGTTTTTCTTCTACAAAGAAAATTTAGCCAACTCTAATTACTGAAACCTTCAAGCTTGACTGCAGATTGGACAGCTTGTGAGTCATGGTGATGACAGTAACAGTGAAACAGAAGGCTGAACTGGTGGTTCAAGGACTGGGCAAGGTTGTAGGAAATACACATTCTGCTCTTTTTCTGCCCCAAATTCTTCTATGATCTTTGGCATGGCATTTTAGCGCTTTATGCTAGTGACCCCACTTGTTAAATGTAATTTAGCCTTCGGACCACCCACATGCCTTGTGACAGAGATGTGACTTTCACAAGCAATCAAAATGAAAAAGGAGTACCTGGACCAGAAGAGTTGTTTTTCAGGCCATCTGTAAGGACAAAAGTCACATAATTTTTGGATCCCAATCCCATTATTAGACCCATGCGAATAAAACTGAGCTTTTATAGAGTTCTACTGTCATCTTATTTTATTTATCTTCAAAGTAACTACCTACATGCTTGGGACTCCATTTGTGCTTTTCCAGATTGAGAATCAGGATTATCAATGTCCTTTTTTTTTTCTTTTTCTTCCAATGTGAACAGCTAAGACAGGGACTAAACTACATTGACTGAGAAAACAACCTTTGGCAGTGTAACAAGACTGTTGCAGAAGGCTCACCAAGAAAACTGTTAGCAGCAAGACAGAACCAAAAAATGCAATGCTGGTGATAAAAGGAAGATAGTACTGGTGAACAACTTCACCTCAGATAGGAGGAGGAGGTTAAGTGTAGTGCTGCAAGATGAATGCAGAAATACCAGTGAATTGGACAGAATAACACAGAGAAATCCAAACAGTTATTGTCTATTCTATGGCTCACTGCTTAAATCCAAACTCTGCAGTGGCCATTCTCCCGAAAAGAACTTTTTTCTGAAATGACAGTCCTTTTTTGTATATGTGAAATCTGGATGCAAAGATGGCAAAAATCATGATGCAATAATAAGCTAATTTTACTGAATAAAGTTACACACACACACAGAGCCCTGTATTTCATACAGGCATAATTACTGTGTTTGCATTGTGTTCCAACATGCAGGCCATTTGCTGAAATGAAACACCTAGGGGAAGGATGGCGATTGTTTTCATTGCTTAGTTTTTGTTATATCTTTCTGCATCCATATCTCAAGCTGGAGCCCACAAATCAGACTGAAGAGATACTTAAACTCTAAAATAACGTCTCTTATTTTTTGTTATCTTAAAATTCTTAAGTTTCTTGGCAAAATTATCAGTATGTTAGCAAGAGGAGTTCTTGTTTGTGTATTGTACTCATTTTTTTTTTTTATGGTGACAATAGCAGCCTTTAAATGCAGCGAAACAGGACAACAAATAGGATTCCCATATGCATAAGCATATCAGGTGTTGTACAGTCAATTCTTTCAACACATTGTACAATTTGCACATTTCACATTCAAATCTCAGTGTTGCTCATTAAATGCTGGGTCTTACAGGAATTAATAGGTTTGGAATGTCCTTATACTTGATTCAAAATTCAACTTTCTAGTGCCTCAGTAACAGAAGTATTATAAACAGTAGGATGTGATAATGCCAGAACAGGGTTTCCTTCCACCAAAGTATTAGAAATCAAAGGGTATGTTGTATTTACCTCCCTCTTCAGTTTCTGTTCTTTTTCTGCACCTGTGTAGTTTTTCCTAGATATAAACATGGATTTAGGTTTTCTTGTAAAGAGTTTACAAACAAGTACAAGAAGTTGCTCAAGTAGAAATACTTCCTTATTAAAAATACGACCCCTCAGAAGTATTGAGGGAAAAAAAATCTAAAAATCCAAAGGACAGAAACTGGAAAAATACAGACATCTTTCTGATGAGACATGAGACAATTTTCTCAAAAGCTGATTTTCCCAATATTTTCTCTTACATATGGCTAGATTTTAATCAGTATCAGAATAAAGGACTTTGAAATAGTATTAACTGTACTACTGACTTGAAATTGTGTTTACTTCTGGAAAACTAGAAAATTTTTAAATAGTATGCTTTTATCTAGGAAAAAATAGTGAATTTTCTTGAACTAACTTCTAGGTTCACTCTCAAAATTCACTGGTCATTCTATTTTTTTAGGATTTACCTGAGAGAGGTTCCATAGGACTTCAAAATTAATAGTGAAAGAAAACTTTTCTTTTATGTTCAAAAAGAGTAACTCATGGACTCCAAAATGTTATGCTTTATTATTGAAAGATTTATTTATGTCACAGTGCACATCATAACTGTGAAGCCAAACAGCTGGAAGCCAGACAAGTGTATATGTTACACTCCCTATGCTATTACTACCACCTCTGTTAAAAATGTGCACTCTTTAACTAAATCCTTCTTGTCAAAGTGATATTTCTTTAGTCTTTGACATGATGTGATTAATGTTCTGCCACCAAAAAAACCCACAAATGCTGAGGGTTTGGGAGATAGTGGCTGGAGAGTAATTTTTCAAGGAATATTAATCCAAGTTATCTACTTCATAGTTGATCTTTTTTATCATTTTATCTTAGAAAAGCATCACAGTAATTTGCACTAATAATAGAATAACACAATATATGTTTAAAATAGCCCTGCAGTGTACCCCAGGAAATAAATTGTATACAATTTTTCCCTTTAATTTTCTAATTGCATAATTTTAGGCAGGTTGAGGATGACCATACACATTGTTTCAACTAGTTATATAGCCAGCAACTAATACTACTTTTAGGTGGAGCAAACAGAAATGAATTTTTATAAAAAACTCAGAGGTTTACATTGACTTCAGATACCTACCTAGAAAGCAAAAACCTGTAGAAAGTCAGCCAGTATAATGTACATCTAGAGTCTGCAAGGACTCACTTCTGGATGGGGCAAAAGCTGCTTGTCAGTTTTTTGAGGAAATTTAGATAAGCCAAGAGTGCAGGGCAATGAAAAGAGATGTCCAAGATAACTGACCTGCCTCTAATTTTGAATGCCTTGTTCACTTACTGTCAACATTGAGACAATAATACTTCAATGAGAAATTCTTCTTAACAGGGTTACATATTAGCAGAATTCACAAAATCTGTGAAAGAGGTTGGAAGAGACTTTAAATATCATGGAGTCTAACCCATGCCCTGACAACTCAACTAAACCATGGCACAAAGTGCCGCATCCATTCTTTTTTTAAACACATCCAGGTATGGACGGTGACCACTACCTCCCTAGGCAGGCCATTCCAAAAATTTATCACCTTTTCTGTAATAAACTTCCTAATAGCCAACCTATATTTCCCTGGGTGCAGTTTGAGACTGTGTCCTCTTGTTCTGTCAGCTGCTGTCTGGAGAAAGAGACCAACCCCCACCTGACCACAGCCACCTTTCAGGGAGTTGTAGAGAGTGGTAAGGTCACCCCTGAGTCTCCTTTTCTCCAGATGAAATAACCCCAGCTCCCTCAGCCATTCCTCACAGGGTTTGTGTTCCCAGCCCCTCACCAGCCTCGTTGCCTCCTCTGGACACGCTCAAGCATCTCAACGTCCCTCCTAAAGTGAGGGGCCGAGAATTGGATGCAATACTCCAGGTGAGGCCTCACCAGTGCCAGTACAGGGGCAGAATGACCTCCCTGCTCCTGCTGGCCACACTATTCCTGACACAGGCCAGGAGCCCTTGGCCTTCTTGGCCCCCAGGGCACACTGCTGGCTCATGTCCAGCCGGCTGTGGACCAGCACCCCCAGGTCCCTTTCTGGCTGGGCCCTGTCCAGCCACACTGTCCCCAGCCTGTAATGCTGCAGGGGGTTATTGTGGCCAAAGTGCAGGACTTGGCACTTGGAGTTATTAAACTTCGTGTTATTGGACTCTGCCCATCCATCCAACTGTTCCAGGTCTCTCTGCAGAGCCCTCCTACCTTCCAACAGATCAACACACACTCCCAACTCAGTGTCATCTGCAAATTTGCTAATGAAAGACTCAACACCCTCATGCATGTCCTCAGTAAAAATATTGAACAGAACTGGCCCCAGCACAAGCCCCTGAGGGACACCCCTGGTGACTGGCCCCAGCTGGATGCAGCACCATTCCCCAGAACTCTCTGGGCCCGGCCATGCAGCCAGTTCCCAATCCAGCAAGGAGTGCTCCTGTCCAAGCCCTGGGCTGCCAGCTGTCCCAGGAGTGTGCTGTGGTATTTTGAGGTTTGGTTTTTTTTACAATTATGTACATATTTATTTATATATTACATATTATATATTTATTTGTTTGTTTTTTAATATGTTTTATATCTGTGTATAATAAAAATATAAAAATTTAAAATGTTGATTGCTTATTCCTCTAATCCTACTGACTCAATCCTACTAAAAAGGTAACAATAAAAAGGAAGAGGACTGGAGATGTTTCCTGTTCCTTGATCCTTTTCTTTCATTTCAGTTTGCATTATTTGCAGGTTTTATATATGTGTGCTTCAATGCTACTAAATTTTACAGCCTTGTCAGTCAGTGTCAGCCTTTTTTTTCTGAAAGAGTAATTCCTGACCTACTGATACTAAGTCTCCAGCCACAGCATGTTTGCTTGAAAACTGCTAGTCTGGTACGAACACAGCTCATTAGAAGACTACCATATTCATGCTTTCTTCCTCACTTCATCAGAAGTAACAGTAACAGAATAACACACCACAGTTCATTAAATAAATGTGAAAAAAAAGATTAACTGCTTGTATTGTGATCTAAGGCTTAGACTATTTTACATGGTTCACATCCAGGTAAATTACAAGCTAAATTTTGAACACAGTAAATACAAAACATTGCAGCTGTTTTCATGTTGTCTAGCTACACCTATCTGACAGAGCAACCCAATTTATTGCCATGTACAGAAGTTTGAGCTAGAAAGTGCACATAACTTCAAATTTCAGATACCAAGATCAAAGTAGAAGTCCACTTTAGACAACCGTCCATACAGGAGTAGTTTAGAATATAACCTGTATGGGTTTAATTTAAAAAAAATTAGGAAAAAAAGTTTACTATTTTCAGTACATAAGGATGCTGCTAATATTATTTACAGATTCAGTGGCAACAGGTTTTATTTCTCTATTAAATTTTAGTCTTGCTGTGTTTGCAATTCCTTATCCTTGAAGAGAGGATTATTTCTCTGCTTAAGGATTTCTACGTAAAAATAGGAGCTGAACAGTATTCATATGTTGAGTCATAATTTATTTATTCATTATATTTATATAATGAATTAGTTTGTAGGCTCCCACATTCTCAGTGCAGTTCAGTTACAGCATTTTCCTATGTATTTTCACCTCACTACATGATCAAGGATGTTGTAGGGAAGATCTGTGTATGGGATTGATATGGTTATATTAAAAAAATGCTTAATTCAACATTGACAACTTCACCACATGAGGTCAAGAAGTGCTGACATAATATCCCCACAGGATTTTTGGAAATAATTAAGGCGAAGACAAGAGAATGGAAACAGTATGTAAGACAGATAGACTGAACAAAAAGAACAAGAAACTGTTTTGTAGAAATTATTTCCAGGGTTCAAAGAATTACTGCACATCTAACTAAAATTCAATTGTTCTCATCCATGGTCTTTAGAGCATTTCTGTTTCTCAACAAAAGTTACACAGAATATTTTTGTTTTCTGTTTTATAATATTTTAAATCAAAAACATATGAATGAGGTTTATGCAATAACATATGGAAGTCATTAATGCTGCTTTCATTCTCAACTAAGTACTCAGTTCTGTACTCCTTAAGTAAGAAAAACACTTACTGAAGTCACTGTGAGTTTTTCTTGCATAAAAGGAAAAAAAAATTGAGTAATAAATGTAATGATCTGTACGCTACTAAAATTGCTCAGTGACCCCTATGTCAGTCCCTTTTAATAATGTATACTTTTTTGCTGGATCTAAATTCTCACTATACAGTGAGTGATTGTTTTCTATTCAACTGGGGACCAATTTGGTTTCCACAAAATCAAATGCAAAACTCCAACCAACCTCTGCAGGAAGAAGGATTAAGACTTTTACATAGTTTCTTTATAAGAAATCTTCTGTTTCAACGGCCTGCCACCTTCTCAGTTAACTACAGGTATGTGTGGTCTGCTGTATCAGTGTCACTCACACATTTCTTGACAAAGAGAGTGTAGAAAACCTTATCTGAATATTGCAAGCAGAAAATTGCAAAAATCAGACACACTCAAGCCTCTATATATTGTCTAAAGAAAGACCCTATTAGCCATTTAAAGAGATTAATTAACACAAAAAAATCAGCTAGCTTGTTTTCCAAATAACAAATGCTTTGAAGTACTGTTCATCTTGATCTCAAATCAAGCTCATGGCAACCAATAGTAAAAGAAACCTCTCACAGCGGTAAATGGAGTAGATTCAGAAATACTTTTGCCTTTGTGAAGTAAAATGTATAGATAAGAAATTTCATTAGTATTTCAAAATAAAGATAGAAATATTGTTATGTGAAGTCTCAGAATTCAATTCTGCTCACATTCCTTGTTGTTCTGACTTTTTATACTTGTGTGTTATTCTTCCATAAACTGTTCACATTGGTCATCTCTTCAAGCAATAACGTCTTTGTCACTGGAAAATAAAGAAGAAAACTGAAGATGGGAATAATTTTCAGTGAAAATATATTACACAGAAATATAAAACGGTCTGACCTTTATGTAATCCCTGAGCTGTTGAATAAGTATGTGTATGTATCTCTGATATAACACTCTATTTCTGAAAATATATGTTCAAAGAACAAATTCGTATAGACTTACATAGTCTCCATAGTACATTGGAGCAAAATCTGTTCTTAGAAATTTGAAAGGGGAATTCAGATAACACTGCAGTACAACGATTACTTGTTCCAATATTTTTCTTGGAACTGGCTGATTATTCAAATCTCTGTACATTCATTATCAGTTCTCTTGTTCCTCAGAAATTCATTGCGAGATTTGATGTAAAGCAAGAGAGAGAAAAGAAAGGAGAGGAGAGGAGAGGAGAGGAGAGGAGAGGAGAGGAGAGGAGAGGAGAGGAGAGGAGAGGAGAGGAGAGGAGAGGAGAGGAGAGGAGAGGAGAGGAGAGGAGAGGAGAGGAGAGGAGAGGAGAGGAGAGGAGAGGAGAGGAGAGGAGAGGAGAGGAGAGGAGAGGAGAGGAGAGGAGAGGAGAGGAGAGGAGAGGAGAGGAGAGGAGAGGAGAGGAGAGGAGAGGAGAGGAGAGGAGAGGAGAGGAGAGGAGAGGAGAGGAGAGGAGACTTCCTTCTATGTGTCTTTTATAATGTGCAACAGAAATTCAATCTGGTGTCTTACTGCATATCACTCACACTATAAGTGTTGCCAAAGGCAAGCTTATAAAAATTACTTCTCTAGAACTTAATATATAATCTGGCTGGCAGTGAAAGAAAACCGTTGAGGTTGGTGCAAAGTTTTATTCTATGTGAAAGGTAATGAATCATCACCAAAGTTGAAATGTGTTTTGACTTAATGGAATGTGATTTTGTAGGTTGCTTCACAATATGCTGATTTGATTCTTAGTAAAATAAGCGTGAAGTGTCAGAATTTCATGGACAATAAAATTTTCTGTATTCACTGGTACAGATGTACTCCACAAATTAGAGGAATTCCAATGTGTATTTCCTTTGACATTTTCTTTTACTGTATTCCTTGTAGTTGTTTCTTTCACACGTCATTCAGTGCAGTGTTCTTCAATTTGTACTTGTTTTATGAGGATCAGATTTCATTTTGAAGATTTCTGAGAACTGGAATGGGTTGTCTTCTCTTCTTTGCCCCCTCAAATAACTCTCAACTGTAAAAAGGCAAGGCTATCAAAGTCTCAAAATACTTAAGTATTTAAAAGTCAGATTTTAACATAATTCTATGCTGTTGTGATTACATATTTACTTAGATGTGGATTACACAAAAATCAGTGGACAGGAAAAAGCCAACTCAAACAATTTTCCAGCAACCTTTCCAAGTTAAATCAAAGGAAATGGTCAGGCAACAAAGAGTTCTTTACTTTAGCAACCAATGCTTAACTACCTTAGGGACTACTGACTTAGATTCCTGTTTCCTGGTAGGTTTCTCATAGATGTTGGAAAGATGTTTCTGGACGGTCAGGAGGATAACCATTAATTTGTATGTAGCTTTTTCACATGAAATGTCTGTTACTCCTATACTCTTTCTACTTCAATGAAAAGTTTAGTTGCATGTTTGTTTTAGGAACTTGACTAATTAGAAACTTAGTTACCAATTAACTTATTAATAGTAAGCAGCATGTAAGCATCTCATTTGCAACTAAAAGTGACAGGAAAAAAATCTGTCTTTTCTGATACTGACATTGCAAAACTCATGGAGATAACCTTTCCTTTAGTTTCATTTTACTAGATGGTGAAAAACAGAAGAGGGTATCCTGTCTCAGTGGATAGAGCAGGCAACCTCAGCTGATTGAAGTGGTGCCAGAATTTTACCCATGAGGTTCAATCAGAAGGACAAGGATTGCTTCATGTATGCACTCCTGGCAACATTTCTTAAGAAAATGCTATTTCCCAAAGTTTATTTTTGCTTTACTGAAGATGTTCTAATACACTGGAACATTAAGCTATGCTGAAAGTATATAGAAGGTACAAAAATTATGATTTCTATGCCACTAATGTTTTACCTCACAATTAAAACTGTTTCATGAAAAGTAGGCAAGAATAAACATTAAAGAAAAAGTCTAGAGGTATCAGAGTGGACGTCCTGTTGTAGCTTAGGAAAAGAAGCAGAGCTGCTTCTTAAAACAGGATGAGGTTTATCGCATCATTCATTCTCTTGTACCTCTAAAACTGTTGCAGATGAACCTTATTACCCCATCATGGAAACAAAATTAATTCCCATGGTGGTTACCCAGAGGCAGCCGGAGAATCCCTATGTGATTCAACTAAAAGTCAAAACACCTCAGAGGCAGGTGGCCCTCTGCTTCAGTCCATAACTATCACTGTGTTTATCTACATATATATGTGTAAAAATGTGTGTCATACACTCATACCTGTACACATATGCATATCTGCACACACATACTCCTTGAAGTCCTAAGAACCTAAATTGCTCCTTTTAATAATTTGGCACTTTTTCCCACACTTCCAGGACAAAGAACATAATTGTGGTTTGTTCTCCTAGAAACTAGAGTGCTGAGATCAGGTTTCCATTGCCCACTTAAGAAGAGTATTAGAACAATTTAGGACCCAGAAAGTGTATAACTATCATTGTATCCCATACTTCATGGCTCTTCCTTCAACTTTTTCAATTAGCTTGTCCAATGTCATTCATCAGACTTCTTTTTCCTAGAAAAAGAAAGAATCACACTCATAGTGATACTAGCTTGTACTACAAACATGGGGAAAATCCTACTTCTCACAATTAAAGAAGAATTTTTAATGAGCTTTATAGATTAAAAATTATAACAGCCAAAGACAGCATGTCATATAAACTAGCAAGGACACAAGATGAATATTTGAAGATGCAATCAGAGAAAGCCATTATATTTTGTGACACATTCTGCTGAATTTCCATGGACAGGTATCGTAGGAATACACACATATATATATTATATACATAGAACTACAGATAATTTGTTATGGCTATTGGGATGCATGACACACACATGAAAGGATGGATTAATCAATAGATAAATGTTGTTTCCAGTTCTCATAGGGTGAGCTGAGTTTATTTGTCCAACTCAGCTAGAGATGTGTCATTGTGGTAGCTTATCCCAAGACAAGGCAGTTCTATGTGATACACAGAAGTAAAGAACTGACAGAAACTTTCTTTGACTTTCATTAAATACAAAAATATGCTTAAGACCATTCTTTAGCATCCTGAACATAAGCATCTGTGCTGTAGCAAAGAACCTACATAGATTATGGCAGACAGTTTATGAGACATATGTTTTAAATTGCTTTCAATTCTTGCTGTAAATGACTGGAATTATTCTGTATGAATTAAATATAATGTAATACAGATGTTGGAAGTGTTAAAATTACTGGTTTAGGGACAGCAGTTTCTGAACACATTCTGTCGATGAACCTAATTCACACACACACACACTGCTTGTCAAAAGTAATGGGATCAAATATAACATAGCTGAATGCGTAACTGGTCAACATTTTACACCTAGATCAGTCCTTTTTGAAAAGTTTAGGCTTAAAATTAGGATATAGTTTAGGCTTAACATTCTTCTTTGTCAATAACACTGATTTAAAATATGCTTTCCATCAGAATTTTTGTTTGTTGAATTAATCTGTTCAACATTTTCTTAGCTACACTTTTCCCTATAAGTAATACAAGCTACTATATTTACTATACTTATTTCTGATCCTTAGATCCACTGAAGATTTCCTCTTCTGCATTTCAGTGCACCCCTCCTTTCAATCAAGCCTTATCATGGGCTGTATCTGGGAGGCATTATCTGCCAGGTAACTGCAGAATTGAGCAATAAGCCTCCATTAAACCTCTATAAAGGAAAAAAGGCAGTTAAGCTGAACAAAAAGATTTACACTCTTATATTTAAATAGGAAGTCAATTAGGAAATGTATGCTTCTGTAATGAACTGAAAGATCCTGATGCTATTTCTGGAATTAGCATTGTAAAAATTTTATTTTTCAACTTTACTTAGCATAAAACCATGGTACTATGAAAAAAAATTCACATTTTACCCCAGTTCTAGGGCAAGCCATCAAAAATGCACATTTTACTAAGTCTTGAATAATAATCACACTAAGTAAAAATTCTCTAAGCCTAAAGAAATCCACTTCTTCATCTTATGGCCAATATTAAAAAAATCAAAGACAAAGTTTATTAAATTCCCTCTATTAAATTAAGCTCCAGAAAGGCAAATAGCCCAATTATGAACTTAATTTTCACTCACCTTAGCCCTGTGTCACATCAACCTATTGTTAATTTGGAGTTTGTTTGCTTTTTCATAGAAGTATTCATTCACAGTTTTCTCCCCTACTGAGTGATCCTATTAAAGATAATCTCATTTATTTAATCTCCTTTCTGAACAACTATTTTATCCATAGCTCTCTCTGCCATGGTCCTGGAAGTCTTAGCCTAGCAGGGTTTGCAGTGTAGGTCAGAGCTTTCCAGGTGTGCTGCTGCTAGGAAAAATGAGATTAGCTGTTCTTTCCTCTTTTCCTCTGTTCTTCCCTGAGGGAGCCCGTTGGTAGGAAATAACAATTTTCCTGGACAGAGAAGAAAATAGCATTTTATTTTCATAGACCTTTGCCCTTATTTTGACATTGTCATGAGAAACAATTAAGTCATGAAGAATTTTAAATGAGTTTAATAATTGAAAAGTACAGGATCAATGCTGCACATGCCAATTCAAAAATTACATCATCAAAGGAAAAGATCACCTGCTCTCAAGGTCATATCTTGTTAAAATCTCAGATCCACTTAAATTTGTGCATATATGTTCAACAGTCTAAAGGTACATCCCAACATTGATAAATACTGGCAAAAGAAACCATTGGAATTCCTAAAAATTATTCTGTGAAATCCTACAACCTTGTACTGTAGCAGAGAAAACTTCTGAAATAATTGATGTCTGCTGGCAAGTGCAGCCAGATGCCTCTCCACCACGAAAGAGGAAGTCTGTTTCCCTGGTGGTGGGAGCCCTTGGTAGGTTATTACAGTACCCCGACCCGCTAGCTCTCTCCTTTTCTGGGAGCCGTGATCTATGAGCTGTGAAACTAATAATCTTGCTACTCATTATGTTTCCCCCAAAGCTGTGAAAAATTAACAGGCCATACAGCAAAATTCGCACATTCTCCAAGACTCTGATCCTTGCAAACAAATCTTTGCTGCATGGTTGGCTTTGTGCCTCCCTGAGCCCTCATGGCATCAGTGGAGTTCTGCACAGGTCCAACACAGCAAGTTCACAAACAGAACCCAGCCTGAAGCGGCCTCTCTCTAACATGAGTCTCGCTGTGACACCATAAGAAGTCCACATACTCAGAAAGATGTCTTGCAAGTGTAACTCTTGGGTCAAAGCCTTTTTTAAAACTAATACTTTTATTCCTTAGGTTTTTAGCTCATAAACTGGCAGACCTCATTGAGAGGGCTTTAAACTAGGTCTGAAGGGGGAAGGGGAACCAGCTGAGCTATCTGGAAACAGGCCCAAGGGTTGCAAGGCTGAGTTAGGGGTGAAGTCAGCAGCCCAGATGCGGTGCATGTATACCAGTGCATGCAGCATGGGCAACAGACAGGAACAGCTGGAGGCCATGGTGCAACAGCAGAGCTGTGATGTCGTTGCCATCACGGAAACATGGTGGGACGACTCGCATAACTGGAGTACTGCACTGGATGGATACAAGCTCTGCAGGAGAGACAGGAAAGGAAGAAGAGGTTGAGGGGTGGCCCTTTATATTAAGCAAACTTTTTATGCCATCGAAATTGAAACTAAGGAAGATGGAGTCAAATGCCTATGGGTAAGAATTAAGGGGAAGGACAACAAGGCTGACACCATACTGGGAGTCTGTTATCGTCCACCCGACCAGGAAGAAGAGGTAGATGACTTATTCTATAAGCAGCTAGGTAATGTTTCAAGATCATCAGCCCTTGTTCTTGTGGGTGACTTCAACCCACCAGACAGCTGCTGGGAACTTAATACAGCAATAAAGAGGCAGTCCAGGAAATTCTTAGAATGTATGGAGGACAACTTTTTGTTGCAGCTGGTCAGTGGGCCCACCAGGGGAGGGACTATGTTAGACCTGCTGTTTGCAAACAGAGATGGGCTGGTGGGAGATGTGGTGGTTGGAGGTCGCTTGGGGCAGAGTGATCACGAAATAATAGAGTTCTCAATATTTGGTGAAGTCAGGAAGAGCACCAGTAAGACTCTTACATTGGACTTCCAGAAGGCAGACTTTGGCCTACTTAGGAGACTTATTCAGAGGATCCCTTGGGAAGCAGTCCTAAAAAACAAAGGAGTTCAGGAAAGGTGGGCATGCCTCAAAACAGAGATCTTGAGGGCACAGGAGCAGACTGTCCCTATGTGCTGAAAGATCAGTCAACGGGGTAAACGTCCAGCCTGGCTGGGCAAGGAGGTTTTGGAGGAACTCAGGAATAAAAAGAGGATGTATCAGCATTGGAAGGGTCAAGTCTCTAAGGAAGTATTCAAGAAGGCTGCTAGAGCATGCAGAAAAAAAAATAGGGAGGCCAAAGCTCAGTTTGAACTTTGAATGGCAACTTCTGTAAAGAATAATAAAAAATGTTTTTACAAATATATTAATGGTAGAAGGACAAGTAAGACCAGCCTTTGTTCTTTATCGGACAAAGGAAGGAACTTAGTATCTGAAGATGAGGAAAAGGCAGAAGTGCTTAATGCCTATTTTGCCTCAGTTTTTAGTGGGAAGATGACTTGCCCTCAAGACACCTGCCCGCCTGAGATGGTTGATGGTGTCAGGGAGCAGAATGGTTTCCCCATTATCCAAGAGGAGGCAGTCATAGAACTACTGAAATGCTTGGATATTCATAAATCTATGGGACCAGATGGGATCCACCCCAGGGTAATGAGAGAGCTGTCAAACGAGCTTGCAAAGCCACTCTCCATCATTTACCAACAGTCATGGCTTACTGGTGAGGTTCCGGATGACTGGAAGCTGGCCAATGTGATACCCATTCACACAAAGGGTGCAAAGGAGGATCCTGGCAATTATAGACCAATCAGCCTGACCTCTATACCTGGCAAAATAATGGAACAGTTTATATTAAGCGCCATCATGCAAAATTTACAAGATGGCCAGGGTATCAGACCCAGCCAGCATGGATTTAGGAGGGGTAGGTCATGTTTGACCAACCTGGTGACCTTTTATGACCAGGTAACGCGCCTAGTGGATGCAGGGAAGGCTGTAGATGTTGTTTACTTGGATTTCAGCAAGGCCTTTGACACTGTCTCCCATAGCTTACTCCCAGACAAACTCGCAGGCCGTGGCTTGGACAAGAGCACTCTTTGCTGGGTTCAGAACTGGCTGCATGGCCGGGCCCAGAGAGTGCTGGTGAATGGTGCTGCATGCAGCTGGGGCCAGTCACCAGGGGTCTCCCTCAGGGGTCTATGCTGGGGCCAGTTCTGTTCAATATTTTTATTGATGACATGGATGAGGGTTTAGAGTCCTTTATTAGCAAATTTGCAGATGACACTAAGCTGGGAACGTGTGTTGATCTGTTAGAGGGACGAAGGGCTTTGCAGAGGGACTTGGAACGGTTGGATGGATGGGCAGAATCTAATGGGATGAACTTCAATAAGTCCAAGTGCTGAGTCCTGCACTTTGGCCACAATAACCCCCTGCAATGATATAAGCTGGGGACGCTGTGGCTGGACAGTGTTCAGGTGGAAAGGGACCTGGGGGTGCTGGTCGACAGTCGGCTGAACATGAGCCAGCAGTGTGCCCTGGGAGCCAAGAGGGCCAATGGCATCCTGGCCAGTATCAGGAACGGTGTGGCCAGCGGGAGCAGGGAGGTCATTCTGCCCCTGTACTGGCACTGGTGAGGCCACACCTGGAGTATTGCGTCCAATTCTGGGCCCCTCACTTTAGGAGGGATGCTGAGATGCTTGAGCGTGTCCAAAGGAGAGCAACGAGGCTGGTGAGGGGCTTGGAGCACAAGCCATATGAGGAATGACTGAGGGAGTTGGGGTTGTTCAGCCTGGAGAAAAGGAGACTCAGGGGTGACCTTATCACCCTCTGGAACTTCCTGAAGGGTGGCTGTGGTGAGCTGGGGGTCGGTCTCTTTCTCCAGGCAACAACAGACAGAACAAGAGGACACAGTCTCAAGCTGCTCCAAGGGAGATGCAAGCTAGAATTAAGGAGGAAGTATTTTACAGAAAGAGTGGTCAAATACTGGAATCATCTACCCAGGGAGGTGGTAGAGTCACCATCCCTCAAAGAGTTTAAAAAAAGACTGGATGTGGCTCTTGGTGCCATGATCTAGTTGAGGTGTTAGAACATGGGTTGGACTCGACGATCTTACAGGTCTCTTCCAACCTAGAATTTCTGTGATTCTGTGATTCTGTGAAACAAATATTTCTGAAAGACTTTTATTATCTTCCAAAACAAAAGGCTTGTAGGTAGTATTTTAGTTTATTTTGAGATTTTTATGGCACAAAGTAGTGAATATAGATCATTCCTATATAATTTTTACATTCAAGGAACTTTAGAAGCTAGAGACTCTAGAAGTAATCTAACTCTAGAATTCTTCTAGCCTAGATGACTATTTATTGTCTTAATTATTTTTAAATATCTACAAATAAAGAATAAATAATCAAATACACAAAATAAAATGGAAATACCACTGTCAGACAGACTACAGTTTCAGAGCTACCACTATCCATTTGTCTGAATTCTCCTATAATTACTAGGCAGTTATTTTTGTATCCATTGTAAAGGCAATGCAAGACTCAGTTTCAGGACACGAATTCAGACATTCTGATAGGAGGTAGGAACATCACACAGACAATGTACCAATGAAGAATGCAGCACAGTTATATTTTTCATATCTCTCCAATGGACTGAGCTTTCAAATCTCTCAAAGCAACTCAATAAAGCATGTTAAATACCTAAATACTTCAGTGTCATAATTCAGTATACCAGGCAAACGAGCTTTCAGCAAAAACAAGGAAATAAGCAGCAAAGGTGCTATGGGGATTTAACATGTGTTTCATAATGAGCAAAGGGTACCATAAACTGGTCAAAGATATACAGGAATAATTCCTTTGAAATCATTGAAGTGCATCCCTTTTGCACTGAGATTTACTTTACTCCTAAATTCACAGCTACTTTTACACTTTAACAAGTAGAGCATTAGCATGGTCATTCTGAAATTACACAATAGCTCAAATGATTTTTGCTTTGGTGTGGTATGCCACATCATTAGAACAGAATAGCTCTTACATATCCTTATTGAATTACAGCAAAACAGATTGGGTAATCCATTTATGATTATTTAGATAATTAAATACTGCATTTTATTTATCATTAAAGTACCTTTAGCTGTCACATGAAGGTAATAGGGTAGTGCCATAAAAAGCAAGCATTTCTGACATCTTAATTAACAAATAATTTGTTAATACAAAACCTGACATTATAATATTTTCACCTCTCAAATATCAGTAATCCATTATTTTAAGGAAAATTAATTTTTTCTGCATTTCAGTTAATATTCTAGGCTAATTACCTGATAATGATTTTGTTACTGAAAGCTGAATCTTTTAAATCTCTGTGAAATTTAAAGGTAAGGCAGAAAAAGAACCATTTTGCATAGTTTGGAGGCTACATTTTTTTCTCAGCATAGGTTTTTTTCATAGAAATCTTTATGACAGCTTTAGAGTTATGTTTACTATCACCTATAAAGAAAATATCAGAAATTATTTCTTTAATAAACATTCCTTCTAGTTTTCCTAATATTTATTTTGCTTTCCCTACATAAACAACTTCATCTCTTACCAGATGCAGAAATTGTGATAACATCTCCTACATAGGCCAATTTTGAAGTTTTAAAATTAATCACATAAGAAGTTGACCATTCCCTGGAACCTAATTGTGTTTTGCCAAGATTTTCTGGTGGGACCACTCTGATTAATCATCTACTTCTGTTCTCCAGTTCTGCCAGACCTTCTTCCTGCCTAAAAAATAAAATTTATAGCAACAGAAAAAAGAAAAAAAAAAAAAAAGAAAAAACAATCTGAATGCTAGTTTCTGGGTTTTTTCAACATGTCAAATTTGACCAGCTGTGCTTTCTGCACACATCTGTGGGGAAGACGCAGAGCCACAAGCACTTTTTAGTTATTGATCTCATCTGAAAAGCAGAAGACTAAAGGGTGCTGGGACTCTGCAGGGAGTTTAAGATCATCACCTCTATATTGATATGAAGATCCCATTTCTATTCTGGGTCTGGTACAATAAACCAAATTACTCCTTGTATATACTGCATTACTTTAATCAAGAGTGTTGTCCCAGACTCATCTGTGGCGGTGTTTGAGGGTCCCTAGAATGAGGGAAGAGATGAGAATCTTGACTCCATGTTTCAGAAGGTTGATTTATTATTTTATGATATATATTATATTAAAAGAAAATTATATACTAAAACTATACTAAAGAATAGAAGAAAGGAGACATCAGAAGGTTAGAAAAGAATGAATAATAAAATCTTGTGACTGGCCAGAGTCCCAACACAGCTGGACCTGTAATTGGTCATCAAGCAAAAACAATTTACATGCTGGGTAAACAATTCTCCAAATCACATTCCAAAGTAGCAAAACATGGAGAACCTGAAGCTTCCCAGCTTCTCAGGAGAGAAGATCCTGGCAAAGGTATTTTTCAGAAAATATGTCCGTGACACTCATCTTTCAAGGGACTGTATGTTTAAGCCTTCAATTCTGCAACAGCTGTAACCAAATGGGCCTGTTACTTCAGTGCAGTGGTCACTTCGAGGGGGCCCAAGGGTCGTGTTGCACTTCCCTTTCTCTCATTTAGACTGTTATATTTCAGTAACATAAACACCTCGGGCAGTGCAGAGCAAGCAGTGTCTGACCTCCAGGGCTGCTTTGGAAACTAAATATTTTTATGTTAGCACTTTTAAGACTGATACCACTGAACTCCCTTCTAGGTAATTCAAAGTCAAGGACTGGTAATTCCGTTACCATCAGAAAACCTTATTTTTGCAAGCAAGAAAAGAACATTATAGGGCAAATTCTTTTCAGAGTTTTAGCATATTTAAGTGTATTTATCTACAAACAGATTTTTAAAATGGATGTTGACATTATGTCGGTCTTTTATACTCTCAAGTTACATAATGATACTATTTCCATTTTATCTATTACATCTTTTTCTTAATATTTATGCATGTTGTCTTTAATACAAACTGAATAGAATGTGTCTGTCTGTAACACTACATATGTGAACGCTAATGCCATAGAAAAAGCAAGACATTATGCTGCATTCCTGTATTTCAAATCGTCAAATTAAAGCAGTTACATTCACCCAACATTTCGTGACATAACTGATACATAAACAATGCTCAGCATTTCCTAATTTTTGCAACCAGCATGTATTGAACTCCTATAAGTTCAATAAAAGGCAACCAGTCCAGAGCTAGCAAAAATCCGGGAGGGGTACCCAGCACCTGAAGCAATATGAACATTTTACAGGCAATATTTTTTTTCAAAGACAACTTTCATTCCCTAATCTTGGAACTACATGTGGGATTTCCCCTGACACAAATAAAATTCCATGCTGAAGGCAAAGGGAAGGTATCATCATGGCTATCTACTCCAAGTAAAGTAATTAATAGCTTCTTTTATTATTGCCTCACATTTAAGAAAATGTAAGTATACAATATGATTGATAAAGGACAAGTGGTGTGAATACAGTTGTGTTTGGATTTGCATCTGAACTTTCTCATATCTAGAAAGTTACTTTGAATACTGTTTATTCAATGATATCAAATAGTTTTACAGGTATCAGTATTATACTCTGAAAAGTAGTTAAAAGTTGTGGGAAGAAAGTGATTTACCTGGAATAATGCAATAAATAATTTCAAGAGCCAGGGACAAATGTTATCAATCTCAATTGTTAGCCATGTACTATACCCAGGAAAAGATACTTCCAACAGAAAAAATAGATACTCTTATAACATGTCCAACAGTTATGCTTTTATGATTAAATGAATCAGCTTACTGAAGTAACCAATGGTCTTCAAGTTTATAGCTGAAAGGATCTTGTTTGTTGTCTACATACAGAAGGTGAGGAACTAAGGGGTCACTTTCCAGACTAGAAAAGCAAATACCATTAATATTTTTGAAATCTATCCAACCTAGAAGTGGTTATAGAGTAGTTGGTAGACTGTAATAGTTGGCCTGCTGCTGAACTGAACAGGATACCTGGTCTAGACATTTAGGTACAGATGACAGACTCCTAAATTATACTCTGCTTGAACTTACATTGCATATTTCATACACTTAAACTGCCTAAGTAGACTTCAGTGAGCAAAAACACTAGGACAATTCATGTATTTTTTCAAGGAAATCAGTTTTTATAGCAATTTCTTTTTAAATTTAATTCTAAAATTACTTTATTCCATGCAATTTTTGAAGGATAAGGTTTAATGCCACAGCAATAAACTTCAGAAGGCAAATTGTTTTTATTTTCTACTAGCGTCTTGTGATCTCTGCTAAGTTCAGTTCTTCCTTCTCTCAGCACAAAACATCTGATATTCAGCTGAAAATTTTCACTGAAGTCAGGGAGCCTTAACTACTAATCTCACCTCTCCAGCAGAGACAGAGGAAAAGAACAACCTGGGATGCCTTTCCTCTCAGGGAATTTCATTTGTGCACTATAAGGGATTATAAAATTCTTGCAGTTAGTTTGATAATACCAAATATTTTGTTAAATATTCAATATAAACAGTTTCAGAGTAGTTGTTTTTCAGGGCATTTATTCATGATTGGATGTCCAAAATTATCTAATGAAGATAGAATTAGCAACAAAAAATCCTATTTAGAAACATCCTATGGCTTAATGATCAGAACACCATTCATGAGGACTTATGACAAACCTTATTTTCTATGTAAACAGGAAGAAAAGGTGTTGCCCTCTATGTACTCCACTGTACACTGTAACCACAATTGGAGTGTTTGGCAGCAGGTAGATAAAACAGTGGAGTTGCTGGCAGCAGCAGTAGCATCAGTTTGAGGATTCTAAATTTGATTCTAACATGTTTTGTTTCAGCTAGAATTATGACCTAAAGTTAACTCAAATTCATTATTTTAACTCAGATTTTCACATCTGTCAAAATTCCAATTGCAAGTTAAATATTCAAAATAAAAACAGGAATGAAAAGGAGCAGGTAGACGTTGGTATCTCATACAGACTTTGTTTGCCTGGTAAAGAAAGAGATCATTCTCATTCACCTTATTTTTGCCAAGTAAATATTTCCCTCAAGGGGCTTAATAATTGCAAAGGGGATGGGTTTCCTAAGGATATTGTGGAGTCTCCTTCCTTAGAGATACTAAAAAACTGTCAGGATTCCACAGCAACTGATTGTGGCCTCTCTGAGTTAGGGAGAGGCCTTGATGAGTTGCTGAGGGTGCCTTGCTGCATTGGGTGAATTAGGAGGCTTGGATCAGTTGCTCTCCAGAGATATGTACACAGCCCTGAGTTTAATGTCCATGAGGCCAAAGGGAAGAGTGAGTAAACATGAAGCAAGTAAATGGATGTCAACTCTTCAAATAAAGCAAAAGGAGAAGAAGCCAAATTGCAAATTCCATCAAAAACTAAATCATGCCAAGGCAATCTCTTTTCTTTCTCAAACACATTAATGTCCTCCAGAGCAAAGGAAAGCACTAATCACATGTATTGGGTTTGTAAAAAAAAGTCTTTTGATAAAGTTCCATGTAACATTACACACACCTACAGAAGCATGAGCCAGAGGAAAACAGTGCTGGGTAATGCCAAAATGCCAGTCGTCATTACTAGCACACTGTCAACATAGCTGCTTGAGCACAGTTTCACATATGGTTTTTAAAACTTTATTCCACCATTACTCAGATTTTGAGGGGGAAAAATTGGGGAAAACCCCGTATATGTTTATTAGATATAAACCAAAATGAAAGAGAGAATAAGCACGCTAGACGACAGTATCTGAAAATAAATTTATAAATTTCAAGTCAAAGTCTGAAAGGTACTACTTAGTTATATGAGTCTATCACCCTTGTAAACTCACAATTTCTTACAGGTAGAAGAGTTTCATATGTGTTTAGATAGAGATATATTTATTTGTGTGTATATAGATATCCATATGTGTGTAAATAGATATTTATATGCTGTGTTTATTTGTGTATGTGTACTTAAACATCAGCTAAGGCAGGTGAAAAATAACATCATGGACAAGATCCCCCCCTCCAGGGAGGAACAGAAATTATTCCATTCAATGGGATCTTGTGAACAGGAGACAAATCAAGGCTTTAGGAAGTTTTGACAATCTGCAAGGTCCTTTAATAGAGTTATTAGCAATGTCTCATTGGAAGTGGAAAAGCTATGATAGATCTGGTAGGCATTTGACCTTTCTGCTGAACAGATCATTACTATCAAGTAAGATTAAGAGTGGTTTCCTGTTCTAGTCTGACTTGAAGCTTAACCACACTGGGGAAGAGCGTATGCTGCAGGAATTGATTTACTGTTGGAAACAAAAACATACTGGAAACAGTAATGTAGAACAAAATTGAATCCCCCAGCCCTCCACCCAAAAGAAAAGAACAGAAAGAAACACTTGTGAACATGCCTGCAGCATTTTCATAGCCATAAACTAACTAAATAAAAATATTTTTTAAAATAGTATACTGAAATAGTTTGTCATCTACATGCACAGATATTTTAAACAAATTTTTCCTAATTTTCATTCTAATGAAAGTATTATAAGCCCAGTAATCCTTCCATACCATTGTTTTGCAACAAGTACAAAGATATTCCCTAGACTTAAGCTCTGACAGAAAAAAACCACAAACATCAAAACCAAATAAAAAAATAAGGGAGTCAACCAAAGTATTGCTACACCAAAATATAGTATGTATTCCTCAATTCTTGTTTGTAGAATTTGGTTTATCAATATTATCCATTGCTTTGGAATTACCAGTTACATTCTTCAACAGAGAAAAGTGTGTGCATTTCCAAATGTCAACAGTAAGCAGCAGCAGATGTATGGAAAAACAGGGCAAGCTTACTAACAGATTTCTGCTGATTTGTACTTCATGTTACAGTCACTGCAAGTAATCTAACCAAGACAGTGGAGAGGTTATCCAGAATGACAGAGTTAAATTACTGCAAAAGTTTATGCCAATTTAGACATGTATATCTTATTTAGATGGCGATACCAGCAAAAGGAAGTGAAGTAACAGGTCATGATAGTACAGACCCCGAGGTACAGTGTGGGTGGTTATTGGAGAGGAGATTGATCCTTTTCCAGAGTTCTCAGTTTTGAACTCTGGAAAGTAAATAAGCAACTTGTGAGATTCATTTTAAAAGTGTTTCAACGGTTTCAGTTTTACTCAGTGATTTGTACTGTCCTCAGTTATGAAATCTATGAAATCATTTTTATGGCTTATTCATCTACAAATCAATAAACCAAATGACACCTGCAGCATCTGATAATCTTACTTAGGCTGTCTGTAAACATGACATCCATTCCTTAAAGCAAGTCCAGGTGCTATATCACAGAAACCAGGCACTTGATTATTCACAGCTTGTTTTTCTTAGGATAACCAGTGCCTGGTGAGAAGTCAGGTCAGTTGGACAAGCACTGCAATTTTTTCATGTTACTGTGTGTCCTTGGATTCCTTTCCTATGGAGCAATACAATAAGCAGGTCATGTTATCTTCCTTGAATCTTAGCATCTTGATATCCCATTCACCCAGGAGGGTAATCATCTGTTATATACATGAAAATCAGCAAAAAAAAAAAAAAAAAAAGAAAGGAAGATTATTTTTCAATATTCAAAATGACAAGTGAGTCTGAACTTTTACCTTAGTAAGACAGCTATCATATGGACTAAATGGTTTGGCAATACCTGGTTTATTTACTGCAGAGAAATTCACTCAGCCTTTCAGGAAGAAGAAGCTGTGGCAGGAATGTAAAAGAAAACCTCAAACAAGATGGTCTTACTGTGCTCGAGAGGGAATGTCAGTATGGCCTGGCTAACTTTGCTTAGTCACTGTAGAACACGCTGCTGGGAGGAATGCTTGCAGTGGGGGCTGCTGATAGGTAAAAAAATGTAGGAAGGGATTAAGTATTTTCACAGAAGTATAGAAATATAGTGAATTAGCCAAACACTTAAGACAGCTGTTGTAAATGTCTGTCCTCTGGGGAGAAGTTTTCTCAACACTACCTAAAGTACAACACTGTTACACGAGATGACAAGAAGAGTGCTCGGAATTGCTTACCGGCTGGCTGTGTACCAAATTTATGAGTCCGTATGAGGCACAACTGGAGCAGATAATAAACCATCATGTTCTAGTACTGAAGGCTTCCAGTCATTTACATGATTCTTTCAGCAAATTGAATGTGAAAATTATTTATTAATTGTGTAATACATTACTTCTTATATAGTTAATATCAGGTAATGTCAGCAAGTTAAAGAGTTTAATGATGCAAGTATTGATATGAAAGACACCTACAAATTATTAAAGAATTCTAGCTGAAATACATGGAAATGAAAAACCACATGTCAAAGCCTACTTCTCATTCCAGAAATTTACATCCTGAAAACCAAAAAGCATCAAATAACTAAATGTTTATTTAGTTTCATGTTTATTTCTAGTAATAAACATGAAAAAGTCCACTTGAGGACTACATTCAGAAACTTAACAATACAGTCTATAAAAAAATTTGTGTTTCTTTTTGCACTTGTGTGGAAAAGCCACTGAAATGCATTAGACATGGTGTGCTGATGCAACCCTGTAACTTTTAGGCAACTGAATTGCACCCACCTACTGAGGAAAAATCAGCAAAGGTTTTCTTGTCTACGTGCCACAGAATTCTTAACAAGTTAGCACAGGTAACACAGGGTAATTTATGAATTACTTAGTTCAGCAACTGCCTATATTTGCAAGTTAAAGGACAGCCCATGAACTTTTATGTGAAAGCAAATATTAAACTAAATTCTACCCTAATTATAAGTTTTTGTTTTTCTCTTTTCAAACAACTGCATTTTTCTATCTTTTCTAGTATTAATGGATACAAGACAGTAAAAGAAGTTTCAGTAGCACCACTCAAAACTAAATTCACACAAGAAAAAGAAAACATTATTGCCAACATACATCCAGGCAGTTTCTTGAATCAAAAATAAACGATTACAAAGCATTTATCAAAGAGAAATAGAAAAGAACACAATCTGAAGAAATAAAACATTTTACCGAAATTACCAACAGTAAATGGTAGAGAAGAAGTTGGGTTCCCAAAAATGTGCTTAACCCTGCCAAGATGAGCAGCTCTTAGCAGCTGTATCAAGTTTATACATTGCAACTACCTCTGAAGTACCAAGGACACAAGATCTCTGTTTCTTTTCTTAAAAGGTGTAGCATGTCAAGGCACTGCGAGAAGCTACAAATCCCTGGATGGGAACTGTAATATTCTGCTGTACCAACAAAGCTTTCTGACAGGTACGATACTAAACATACATTATATGCACATACTGTTCTGGAATACTTTAAGTATCTCTCTAAAATCAAGCGATTAATTTATTTTAATGCCAGAATAACTGCAGATGGTTTATCATGAGGTATTCTGTATGCAATGTCTGTGCAGAGCAGCTGTATCAATGTTGTTGAAGCACAGCCTATTTGTATAAATAAGTGAATATACTACACAGATATAACTCAGTAACTGATAAAAGAGGTCACTAGGTACATCACTACAGATCAAATTACCTCAGCCAAATCCTGAAGGGCCAACTCTGTCCTGGGGTGCATCAGGCCCAGCACCACCAGCCAGGCAAGGGAGGGAATTGTCCTGCTCTGCTCTGCTCTGCACTGGGGCAGCCTCATCTCCAGTGCTGGGGGTGGTTTTGGTGGCACAATATTAAAAAAAAAAACATTAAGTTATCAGGCAGCGACAGGACCAGCGACAGGACCTGAGGGCATAGCCTAAACTTGTGTCAGAGGAGGTTTAGGTTGGATATTAGAAAATAGTTTGGTACCCAGAAAAACCACCGGGGACTGGAACAAGATCTCCCGGGGAAGTGATCACAGCACAGTCTAACACAGCTCAAGGCACATGCTATGATTCTTGGGGATGGTCCTGTGCAAGGCTGAGAGGTGACTTCTATGATTCTTGAGGGTTCTTCCAAGGTAGGATTTTCTGTGATTCTCTGATTGTTTCAAGGCCCTTTCATCTGCTGACCTATTGCAGTAGTCTACGATGGCTGTGTTTAGATGGTATGTTATGATTAAATTATTCTGTGTTTCAAACTTGTGGCTCAGATACATATTTTCTTCTTTCCTACTGCTTAACTCTCTTCTTTTTTTCCTCTCCTCTAAAATCAGAGGGTGTACAGAGTACAAAATAAGTTACTGGAACTATTTTACAGTATAAGTTGCTTTCCATTTCTGTCATAATTATGTCCTATCAATCATGCCTTCCCTTCTCATTTTGTGATATTTTGGGTTGCCTATTATGGAGAAGAGCAACGAATATGCCTTAAATACAAAAGAAAAGACCTGATGTATCATTCATGCCTGGTATATTTTACTTCTTGTTAATACTTACATGATGTGGCCAGCTGCTGAAAGGCCCTAAAGTGTTGCCTGAATGCATTAATTGTAACCACTTAAAGCTGAGGTCTGGGGGATATGCTTCTTTTCCCTCTACTGATCAGTTGACTATATGCATCAGTAATTTCAACACAACCATGCTGTTCTTATTGATTTTCTAGTATGGATCAAAAGTTCTTATTTAATAAGGGTTGCTTACTCAAGAAGAGGTACCTTGCAACATTGTTGATATCACAAAATTTTCATTGATAAGCACCTGCCTCAGGTATTTTTAAGAAAATTTTTAGGCATTGCTAGAGACTTCATGTGTCAAGACCCAAAATGATCCTATTATAGAAAAGTCCTCCTGTAATAAAAATATTTGGTGTGTGTTACAACAACCAGAGTTCTCATACTGCTTGAAATTATTTATGTTAAAAAACAAAAGGAATTGCAAAGACATGATTGCAGGGGGTGCGTTTCTTCCACTCACTTTAATGACTGTAATAATAGAAGCCAAACAAAATAAAAGGATAAAGCTGAAATGCACTGGAATTGGAGAGAATATAAAACTAAAAATACAACCTCTGATGTGAATACTGTGAAAACCTTTCTATGTTTTACATATGCAGAGGAAATGGCAGTGAAACGAGTGAAGCTGAAGTACTAGTCTAATCCTCCATCTCCTGCCAAAAATCCCAAACCAAACCAGAAAAAGCCAAAACAACAAAACCAGACAAGAAAACAAAAACCACAGAACTCCCCCTACAACCTTTTAGTCTCATCTATTACTTTGCACATGAAATAGTCTTTGAAATGTTTTAAAGATGTCAATTAAATGTCCATACCTCATCAAAAAAGATGGAAGAACCTTGCCATGAACTTGCAGAGGCATTGATTGTGTGGTCTTTACTCTAAAATATTTTTTCTATGTATTAGTAACTTGCACGATTTATAGACCAGTTCTAGAAATCTTAAACACTGCTACCACCTGCTGGTTAGTTTACATTTGAATCCACTAGCTTGTCAGCAAAGTAAGAAAGGAGAAAAAGAGGAAAAGCATGTTCTGAAATGCTTTTCAAAAATAATTTTGCTTTGTTATTCCATCAACTTTATATAATTCATCTCCTTCTGTTATCATAGATGAAAAATTTTAGCGTCATAGCGTCACTATAAGTGACTCTTTCTTATTTACAGAAAGAGTCACTTATAGTGAGTGGCCTGTGATATTGCTTTCCTCCATTTTCATTTTTATTTCCTATAATACACCTTGTAACTAGGTCACTGTGGTCTGCTATGTAGTCTTCCATGTTAGAAGACAAATATATCAGTACTCCATACTACTCTTTTACCAGTATTGAAGTCATTCTTATGGTGTCTATAGATCAGAAAAGAAAAATAAAAACATCTCTTGAAAAATTGAAAAAATCATCAGCAGCATTTCCTTTGTATTAAAAAGACAGAAACACAGTAGTTATCATGACAACTGAACTTTGCAGGTTTATGCCAGAAAAAGTTCTTATCCCTTAATGTTAATTAAATTAAATTAAATGATAGCAATAGAATTCCATGTTTAAAAACTTACTGCATCTGCCTTAAAAATTAGAAATTCATACAAAAAAGAAAACACTACAAATGAAAAGTATACTGTTTCACTAGAAAAATGTTGAAAATCTTGCCTAAAATGATTTCTAATAAAGTTGTGTATCAAGAACTTCCATTAAATATCCAAATAAAGAGGAATAGAAGTCCCTGTTTAATTATCTGCTTGGAAAAAACCCAGCTAGTAGCATCCAGCACTGACATCCACAGGCAAAAGAACAATAAGGAGCCTAAGACAAGATACTTGGATCAGGATCTGCACTTCTTCACATTTCTTTTATTTTCAAAGCTGTGATTATGGTCCAACCCAGATTACAGGTTCAGATCAGAATATCTCTAGATTTCAGGTACTCTTTGTTGTCTCTAGCCATTCTTAAAGGAGGTATTTCGTCAAAAACTGGGAAAATGATGGCCAGAGATGTTGATGCATGTTTCTCTAGTTCATCACTGAAGAACTGTATTCCTGCATATAAAAATTTCTTGGTAACACTAAATTTTTCTGTAACTTTTTCCAGAATTCTATAAAAATTTCAAGATTTTGGTATTTTCCTCAGGTTGGAGTGAGTCGTTAGGCTAGTTCTCAAATAGAGTTTGGTTTTTTTTTTAGTTTTATTCCCCGTGTTTTATAACGTTAGTGTTCAGCACAAAATACAAAAAAGTGTCTGTGCAAGATTCTAAATTGTTTAATGCTTGTGTATGATACAAGTGAAAATTCACTGATTAACACTAGCCAAGTTCTTGCTGTAGTATAATCAAGAACAGCATCTGAGCCTTCAGTTTTAGATCAAAGGGGGGACTTTTGCCATTATATTCTTTCTTGATTTATCACCCCATTAAAAAAGCCCAGACCTGAGCTTACAGAAAAAGGTGCATTTAAACCTTGCATTTCCAAAACATTTAAGCACCTCTTTCATTTTACCCCTTTAAATATTAGTTTTGGTGAGAAGAGAAGCAATCAGACAAAAGTAAAAGGAAAAAAATATGATTTCTCCTGTCATCCTGACAGCTGGGTTTCAAGCAAGATATGCTAGCAACGTCATAAAAATATCTCACTGGATTTTTAAGATTTCTAGGCCATTTTGTATACTAGATAGCTCTGATCAATCATCCCTTTTTTAATGCTTATGTTAACAAAACTTTTGTTGTTAACAAAACTTCAGTTGTAAACAAAATTTTCATTGTATTAGTCAGTATTATGCCGTGCTGTTTAGATAGCTGCTGAAATTGAATACATTTGTCCTAGGTTTCCTAAAATCACCAAATCTTTAAAGTGATGAAGTAATACATTGCTTTTAGCCTTTGAATATTCCTGGCTAACCAATCTGGAGAGTAATTGAATTTAAATGGACTACCAAATACAGAGATAAAAAGAGAAATAACAAGGTGTAAGGCATAATATGAGGTATAAATTCTGCTGCAAAGCATGTTAAGAATAGTGTAGCCAGCATTGGCTTATTTTGCTTCTGTTGATGTCAGAGGGGCAAAGAAAGGCCACAGCTAGGCGCTTTCAAAGATTCTATCCTAAGGTTTCATAAACACTAATAACATGGTGACCAGGCCTTTTCTTTCCTCTTTCATCAATGTTAGTTCCAGAGGAACAGAAACAAGAAACTAGTTAGTGTATGCAGTTACCATGTTAAAAATATTTTTGTTATTTGATGCTATGTGGCAGTGGCTGAACCTAAAACTGGAAGTTTTCTTTCTTACATCCACACATATGTCCTCCTGTGGGATCTAGCAACACGTGGTTTACACAGGAACACCGGCTGCTCTGTCATTTTGTGTGCTGAACAGAACAAGCTCCAAGAAGTGAGCCATTAAAAGGTTGGAAATGTTGTTCCACTGCATCAGTTGTTCCACATTTGGCTCTTTCCAAATATTTCCTGAGGTTGCTACTATGCATACTAACTAACCAGCTTCTCAGCTGAGCCTGTTCAGGGTGGTTTTCATATTCTATAGCAGGAAAAGAACCCAAACCCCAGCACTTTAACAGGAGTTGGATTGTTTAGACTTGAGTATCAAAGCGACTTTAGAAATAAACTCAGCATATAAATGATCCTATTTCATTTCTAACAACATCTCAACATCTGATTCATTCTTCAAATAAATTTCTTTTGGCACAATTTGCACGTATCTGAAAACCACCATGTAATTTGGCACAAGGCTACACATTTGGCAGCCTCTGCTCAAGAAAGGTCCAGAACAAGAACCACGAGGGATATCACAAGCCAGCACAGAGGTGCATTAGGCAAGTTGCGTGGGGAGGATTTCAGAGTGATTGCTTTCACCATGTCGAATCAAACCCAATGTTATTGTTTTCTTGCTTTCAAAAGCATTAAAGCCATGTAGAAAAAATACATGCGTGTATCCAAGACTTTCTCACTCCATTCAGAGTGCCCCTCCCTATCTCAAGCTCATTAAGATCTAGAATTTTCCATTTTCCAGAAGGCATTTTCAGAGTTGTAACCTCAGGATATAGAAGTGTAAAAGTATTTTTATTTATAAGTAGTCAATACAAATATTTTGGAAATTCAGACATTTGACATTTTGTTAGGGCATCCATCACAGACTATACATACACTGCATAAAGTCCTATCTCATAGTCATTTCATAGTCATCATGAAAAAGTTTGTATGATGTAAAATAAATTCCACTTCAACTGGGGAAAAAAATAATTGCTTCTGCGTATTTATTGCCTTAGTGTGCAGAAGGGAAAAGTAACAAAAACAAAAACAAAACAAAACCCAAAACAAATCCCAAAACAAAAACAAATAAAACCCTAAAACAAAAAACAACCCCCCAAAATACAAACAACCAAACACAACAACTAAAACCTAAAACCAACAACCTTGCAAGAATTTAAATTCCATAGATGTTTAAAAGTTCTATCATTACAACTAATTAACTTCATATTCCCATTTGAGGAAGGAGTAATATTGTGATCCAGCTAGTTGGCTCTAACCTCCTTATTCCCAAGGAAAGCACAAAAAGAAGTTGGTAGAAGTGACACAGACCCAACACCAGCTCCAGACCACCATGGATGGCCCAATGCCTGTTGACACAGAGGCATTAACCCAGCTTTGGCTCACGCAGAAAGCAGTACCTCAGTTGCAGCAAAAGGACTTTTATTCCACAAATTGTAGTCTAAATGATTAATGGAGTTTGCTGAAGTTCAGTTCTTAATAAAATGTTACTCAACAGCTTTACAATAAATGGGGAGGGCGGGGGGGGAAGGATAATATTTCATGTGTTATTTAAAACAAATTAATTTCATATTAGTTTGTTGGTATTTTTTTAATTCTTCTTAGGCTCCTTGTAATCTGATTCTACTTTTTAATGAGACCCCTGAATCTTCACCCTGATTCTCTGGCCAATGGCAACATTACAGAGACTCTGAACACCTTTTAGAAGAGATGGGATTTTGAAAAGGCTAGGTGAAGGACATGGAAATAAAGCCTTCTGTCTGTGGTTCTGGCTGCTGAGGATGTGAGAAAAGGAGGGGAGGTGGCCCTCCAAGCACCTGAACATATGACTTGAACATCCCTCCCAAGTACTGTGGTTGGTGCTTCAATTTCAACCCTGTGACATTTTAATTTCCAGTTCTGTTTCTGGGACACATCTTTGAAAGAGGAGAAAGGAGAATTCCCCAGAGGGCCAGTTGGATGAGCTTGAAAGTGCATTGTTCATCTGGAAAATTTGCATGAAAATGACCGCATTAACTATGTTCTATATTCTCCACTAATACTGTCTGCTATCATTTCAGTGGAGAGACCACAACTAGACCACACTAAGCCATGCACAATTAGGGATCTGTATCTTTCCTGAACCTTTGTAAATTCTATTTCCATTAGAAAATGCTATGCACGGAAGTATAGATCTGTCAAGACATTCCTGTGTTTCCTCCAGAAAATAAATCTTGCCAATTATAAACCTCTGAGGAGGGAATGATACTCAGTGAGAAAGATGAAGTGCAACATAGAGGCCTCTTCCTGCACCTTCTGCTTATTCTTGAGAAGGTACTTGATATTTCATGGACTTTCTCACAAGGTGGAATTTCTATTTCATTGTCTGCATAGGCGTTATAGGAAAACATTTCTTACCTTTCTCAAGAAATCAGTGTAAAGTGAAAACATGAGCTTCTTAAATGCTCCTAGAGAAGCTGGTTACCTTTGTTAATTAGTGAGTGGTTCCTTATCAGTGCAGGGATGGGAAAGCAGCTTATATTAATCCAACTCAATAACTTCAGGGGAACGTTTTTTCTTAAGATAAAGCAGTCTCTAAACGAAAACCATAATAAATAAAAATTGCAATTCCTACACATTCCACCCTTACAAAACTGTTTTGAAAGATGTCTCATGTTTACCTGGTCAAAACAAGATTGTTTATTAAGGTATGTTAATTTTTTAATAACTTATGCTCTTAAATAGCAAATCATATCTCATCCTGTTTTTTCTAACTCAAATCCTACCAGCTGCCTTCAAAAGACGGGTTTTTTCCTTAGACCATCTAAGTTTTGAATCTTTTAATCAGATCTAAAAGCCTTCTGTTCCTACTTCTGCACTTCTCTCCAAAGAGCTATGTTTAAAAATGTGTTCATTTTACTCCTGTCATTACTCCACCACCACCTTCAATGATGTGGCTTTGTTTCTTAGTTCTTTGATATTGGGCATATCCCCCATTTCTGGAATACCATAGAGATGTTTTTTTCAATCAAATACTTACATCAGAACCTGTCACTGAACAGGACTTGTTATTAAGTTGCTTCATAAGGCATTTTATTTCAAAAAGCCATCTTCCAGATAATATTTTCATCTTGGGGACCAACATATATGGGGATGTGTTTTAGTTGGGATTTTTTAAACATGTGTGAAATATAAATTCTTATTTCAGGAACTATGTCCTTCTCCAAGTTCTAAAAACCCTTCAGCTCTGTGTTTTCCATCTTTAGTAAGAAGAGCAAATCAGTAAGGGTGTACAACAAAATGTGTTTTTTCATGGGATCTTTCTATAGTAAAGAAAACTGCTTTTAGGGAAAAATTATATAATACTATAGTAAATTCATGCAAAAAAGCAAGTAGCATGGAATATGTGAATAAAATGACCTGAAAATACATGTAAGGTAACAGCTTACTAAATAAACTTTAAAAATTGATAATTACAAGGGCCAAGGGGAGAATGGCAGAAACACCTGACTAAATCCATTGAGTGGGCAACAAAACACAGGGTGAATGAAAGACAGTGTCAGTAAACACAAGGTGGTGTATAATGGCAGGAAGAATCCCAACTCTCCTCACAAAAAGGGACAAGAAGGCAAGTGCCTATTACCACTCCTGAAGTAGGATTTTAGGGCCGCAAATCTCATAAAAGCATTATCTTCTTCCTTTTCTAAGCCTTTAAAGTACTAAAAGGCCACAATGAAGAAAAGACTCCCTCAAACATTTTCTTATCCAGGCTGAAAAACCCCAGCTCTCTCAGCCTGTCTTCAGGAGAGGTGCTCCAGCCCTCTGATCATCTTCAATGATGTCCTCTGGACCTGCTCTAACAGGTCTACATCTTTCTTGTGCTGAGGACCCCAGAGCCAGATGCAGAACTCCAGGTGAGGTCTGTATCTGTGAGGTAGAGTAGAAGGAGAGAATAACCTCCCTCAACCTAATGATCACTTCTCTTTTTATGTAGCCCAGGATATCATTAACATTCTGGGCTGGGAGTGCACACTGATGGCTCATGTCCAGCTTTTCACCCATGATAACCCAGAAGTCCTCCACAGGGCTGCTTCTGTGACTTCTTCTCCCCATCTGTAATTATATCTGGGATTGTGCCAACTCAGGTGCAGCACCTGGCATATGGATTTCTTGAACTTCATTAAGTTCTCTTGGGCACAATTCTCAAGTTTATCCAGGCCCCTCTGGAACACATCCCATCCTTGTGTTATGTCAGCTGCACTGCTCAGCTTTGTGTCATCTCCAAACCTGCTGGGGATGCCCTCAATCCCACTGTCTGTGCCATTGGTGAGGACACTGCGGAGCACCAGTCCCAGCCCTGACGGACGTCACTTGTCACGGCTTCCACCTGGACAGAGAGCACAACGCTCTGGTGGCACCCATCCTGCCAATTCCTTATCCACTGAATCAAATACATGATCAAATCCATCCATTAAGTCTGTGTCTCTCCAATTTGGAGATGAGAATGTGATGTGGGACCGTATCAAAAGCCTTACAGCATTCTAGATAGATGACATCTGTTGGCCTTTCCATGTTGACTGTTGCCATCACTCCTTTGTAGAAGGTCACCAGATTGGTCAGGCACAATTTGCCCTTAGTGAAGCCATGCAGGCTGCCTCAGAACACTACCTTGTCCTTTATGTGCCATAGCGTATCTTCTAGGATGCTCCCTGATCTTCCCAGGCACAGAGAATAGGCTCGCTGGTCTGTTGTTCCACAGATCTTCCCTTCTCCTCTTTTTAAAAATTGGAGTGATATTTCCCCTTTTCAGTAACCAAGGACTTCGCTTACCATCATGACTTTTCAAATATGATGGAGAGTGGCTTGGAAACAATAGCAGTCAGTTCCCTCAGGACCTTGGGATGTATCTAATCAGGTTTCATCAACAGGTGGCTCTTCAGGTTCAAGCAGTCCTGAACCTGCTCTTCTTACAGTGGGAAGGACTACACTTCCCCACAACTGTGTCTATAGAGAAAAAATTTGTGCAGCCAAAGCTCCACTGGAGTTGAAGCTGGCCATAACTTTGGGGGACAATAAAAAGAGCTTTTTCCAAAAGTATTAATGGCAAAAGGCAGTGTAGCAATTACATCAACCAGTTACAGGATGAGGATGGTCATCGCACAAACAGGGACATGGACAAGGCAGAGGTGTTTAATGCAGTCTTTGCCTCTATTTTCAACACAGATGAGAGACCAGGGGGTCTCAGTGCCCTGAGCTGGAGGACCATGACTGCAAGAAAGATCAATTTCCTGCTGACCCTGAACTTGCACAGGATCTGCTGGGTAATTTTGTCCCAGTTTTTCAGAAGGGCAAGAAGGAGCTCCTACAGGCCTGTAAGTCCCGTGGATTTTTATTATTTATTATTCTGGGAACTACTGAAAATTGCCTGGACAACAATGTGATCATTGCACCCAGCACAGCTTCATGAGAGGAAAGTCTTGCTTGTCAAATGTAATTTTCTTCTAGGACAGGGAAACCCATCCAGTTGATGTGATCTTTTTGGACTACAGCAAAGCTTTTGAAACTGTCTCTCTCAGGACCCTCCTGCAGAAAATGTCCAGCCCACAGCTGGATAAACACATCATGTGGTGGGTGAGCAGCTGGCTCATGGTCAGGCACAAAGGGCTGCAGTGAATGGGGTGACATCAGACTGGTGTGACCTGTCACTGGCTGGGTTCCACAGGGCTTCACAGGGTTCTGTCCTTGGCCCACTTCTCTTTAGCATCTCCATAAATTACCTGGATGTGGGACTGGAAGGAATAGTAAGTCAGTTTGCTGACACTAAATTGGGAGTAGCTGTCAATTCCCATGAGGGCAGAGAGGCCCTGCAGAGAGACCTGGATAAATTACAGGCCTGGGAAATCACCAGGTTTAGGTAGGATGTCAAGAAAAGGGTAATGGAACAGGCTCCTCAAAGAAGCGGTTACAGCACCAAGCCTGACAGATTTCCTGAAGCATTTGGACAATGCTCTCAGGGACATAGTGTGATCCTTAGGGTGTCCTGTGCAGGGCCAGGAGCGGAACTTGATGATCCTGATGGATTCCTTCCAACTCAGGACATTCTATAATTCTACAATTTTAAGCTGAAAAGTAGCAGAACTCAAGATAATTTTCTGAAATACCTCGAAGATCTCCCACTCCTTTAACTGTATTTACTAGAGGATGCTTGAAACCTCCTTGAAACGTGGCATTCTTATTTCAGTGTAAATATAGCCTTTTAATGAATACTAAAAAATAACCACCTGCTAGATATATTTCTCCTGAAACAAAATAAATGTCAGACCTTCATTGGATTAGTATGTGTCAAGTTAAAATAACAAAGTCATGGGAATTTTTTGTAGTTTGTGCCAAGTAATCCTTAATAGTTACCACTAGGAAACTATTAATAATACAAAGCAACAACCATTGATGCCTAAATATTTCTGTGTTCAGTTACCTCACATTAGCAAAAACTCACTTCTAACATAGAGATTCCATTCTTTAGCCACAGAAGACCGTGTGATCTGTACCTGTCCCTCACAACACCACCTATTTGTCGCATGAGCCTTTGGTTTAAGCAGATCACCAGAACTCTCTTGCTGAAAACATTCAGATGTTTCACTGATACTGTGTCAAGTAGTTATCTCAGATAAGGGGCAAGACAAAGCTCTTACTTAATGTAGCGAGATATTTCTGAGTGAAAGAGCTTCTTAGCAAAAAGAGGTCTGAAAATGCAAGACTCAAGAATACTCATTGTCCCCACCAAACAGGGCAATAACTTAAGCCTCTTTATTTTTTTTTCAGTGAGGTTTGCAGCCAAGATTATACTTCAAATAACCTTTTAACCACACCTGTTAGATGGAGGCTGAGAACATTCACTTCTGAGCAACTTTCAGAGACAACATACCCCAGGCTCCTTCTCGCATCCTTTCCCTTTCTCTGATAGAAAATCCTTCTTGGGCTCCTATCTATCTTATCCATGTCGCCATGAAAGTAAGGTTCATTTTTTCTAGACAAAATTAAAATTGTTATTGCAATGTGGATGGCCTGACCCTTGTCAGCGATTACAAAGGAAATAGGTGCTCGGGGACGTGATGTCCAAAAGTCAGATCTGTGGCAGACAGGTGGCTGGTAGTACAATGTACTCAATCAGGTCTCTCATTCAGCAGAGACCAGATACATAAATGCACGCTGCACAACTCATAATGAACGTGTCATGCCTTAAAGGATCTGTCCTGATTTTTTCCCACATACCTTTATTGTTCTCTCAAGAAACCAAGCATAATTGCCATCAGTGTATCAATTTGGTCACTATTCAAATGGAAAAGCTTTCCTTTAGACACCTTTGACACACATTTTAAAACAGGGAGGAAGTAAACATCAGGACAGTTCTATAAGGCTCGCTTATTTTTAAATGTAGCTTTTTCTTTAGAAAATGTCTCCACAGGGTTATAAGTCATGGTACACAAATAGATATTTAAATCATTTTGTGGCCTCTGAAATGCATAAAGCAGTTAAGGTGCTTCATATTTCTCCAGTCTGTGTTTACTGACTGCATCTTGGCAATGAATATGTTGTTTTCCATTGATATTTCTTTGCTAGGTCACAAGTTAAAAACTTCTTGGGTCTATTTCCTTGTAACAAATTTTCTAGGAAGAATCTCATCAATTTTCTAGTGAAAGCCAAGCATGGTGACAACAAAAACTAGATTTTCCCTAGATTTTTAATTTCCAATTTATCTTCCAGTCAGAAAACCAGTATGTTTTTATTAAAAAACCCAAACAAGCAAACAAACAAAAACTCCAAAAAACATGCAGAAAACCAAATCAGCACAAGATAACAGACAGAGCTCATAAGGAACTTAAAAGTAAGATTTACTCCAAAAGTTAATAACGCTTTATTTCTTTGAACTACTATGTACTATCAGATTCTACATCTTTTCCCAGGAAAAGAAAAAGTGTAAAAATAAACTAATATTAGGGGAGAATTTAAGCACTGGTCTTCTCTATGCAAAGTTAACTGTTTTCAGAAATCATATTATTGCATTAAACACACATATTTTTCACTGTACTCCACATCAGAGCTATGAATCTGGCCTTTTTGGCAGGTTCAGCTATAAAGATGCACAAACTAAGGCCCCAGATGAAAACACCTACAAATCACACTAGTTCATCTGTAAATACAGATGTTTTGCAAGCCTCGGCTGGTTATATCTCCAAGGGTTAAATATATCTTGTAAAAGCATTGTCCTCTGAGTAGAAGTTTACCTGAGAAGAATTGCCCAATTGTACTTTGCTCTATCTCCTCACCTTTTCAAGGTTTAATGCTTTCCAAAGTACTGCATGTGCTGGTTTCCAGAGTTTCCTGCTCACATGGTTACTGATTAACCTATGAGTGCCCTTAAAAGATTAACCTGAGACCGCATGCCTTCAAGGCCCTTGTGGCTTTTATTAACAGAATGTGGTTTGCCTTTGAATATCATAATCCAGCTGTGGTTGATTATGCAGCTCTGAGAATATTTTTTAAATTTCTGGACAGGTGTGAAAAATAGCTAATTGTCCGCTCTATATATAGATTTCATGTATTACAGCAACAATTGGTTGATGTAACTTCTGTTATCTTATCTTTAAGCAAAAAAACCCCCTGCTTTTTAGATGTGTGGGCAGCCTAGATCTCCATTATGAAAAGAACATCAAGTGTTCATTAAATTTTAAGCTCAAAATCTGTGCATTACAGACTGAGCATGTACAATCTTTACTTATTAAAATGTTCTTTAAATTGTTGTTTATGTCCACTCAGCCTGAATTTGAAAACATTATATTGTTTTGCATCTTGCTGGGTATCTATTAATTGGTGGTTTTAAAATCCACAAAAGCACCACCAAATATATTGAGAAAAAGAAATATTACTCTTAAATTGAACAAGTTATGGTGACTTGCCATAAGTAAGTGGAAGAATAACATAGCTATTTGATAAGTAGCTCAAGAGACTGCTTACAAAGAAACAAGCAGAATAACAACATTGTGATCATGAGTCCCCTCTCCATTATCATATATATTTGTATTTTGTGAAGTGGTAACCCCATGGATACTGGTCTGCTAAACTTCAATTAGAACACAGCATCTGTCTCTCCCATATTAACTCCTCACACGGTGCCTCTGGCTGGTTGCTGAGTTTCCATTACAGCAGGCTGGGGAAACTGGCAATGGAGGCAACCATGCAGTCCTTTGTTTGCTTCTGCCATTTAATTTAACCCTTCCCCATCACATTTTCTTCAGGGTCAGCCTCAAAGTAGACCTCATGCAGCCTGATGTAGATTTATCTGTGCCTTCCATATCTGTCAGATCTGCTAGGCATCCCCCTTTTAAGTGTCTCCCCAGTACGGCTGCTTAGCGAACAGAGTCAGAATGAACTATCGCCCACAATCCCACCATGTGGACCCACATTTCCTGTGCTGTTACCTTTTCCCATCAGCTGTGCAACTGATTGTAAAGGCAGCAGAAAATAGCGTTATCATCTGCAAGATGACAGAAGAGGTATTAATACAGGGGCTGCACACTGAAGTGTCCTAGTGATACATGTGTAATGCCACATTGCAGTGGAATCAATATGGCACAAAACTGAACAGCATGTGGAAAGCAGAATATTTAAACATTAGGATTTATAATGGCCATTAAGTTTTTTTAAAGTACTTAAGGCCTTACCACTAAGTTAAGCTGCTAAGAAATAATAGTTACCACTGTCAAGGCACTGTCATTGGAAGCTAACCAATGGTAATGGGATCATCATGCAAGATAAGAGTGAACTGCACCAGAGAATTGCAGCATTAAGTTTTTATGAAAAAATCTATGAAGATAAATTAATAATCACAGAATCTGAGGACAGTTTAAACTGTACTTTCAAAAATCATGTCCCAACCTCTTGCCATGGATCTGACCCATAATCTGCAGGGAGGGACACTTTCTTCTGAAGCTGAGACATTCTAGAAGTACAGAAATGCTATGAAGTGTCACCAAAACCCCCCAGTTAAGACATGTGAGTATGTTTGTATGTGCTTGGATGGATGCTGGGGGAATTTAAAAATAGAAAACATAGTAACTTTAGCCTTGAACATTCAGAGTTTTCAATTCAGGCCTCCTACAGTAAATACGCTTTTCCTACACCAAGTATTCCGGCGAGTTAGGAATGATCGTAAAGAATAAATTAAATTTACATTTCTCTATGGGATAAACTACACTTGTAATGAGATGTTCCAAAGAAACACTAGTACTTACTTGAAATGTTCAGCAGCACATATAATTTTGAAATATTGAAAATTTTGGAAAAAAAAAAAAAAGGCAGGCTGTAAAGCAGTATACCTGAAGTTTAATTGGCTTATTTTAGTAATAGGCTTATTTTATACAACTGAAGTCCTTTCTGCTTAAAATTATTTTTGTTATCTAAGATCTCAAAATGTGATACCTTGTTTTAATGATGCCATATAAGATACTTCCATTTACAAATGAAAAATTTAAATATTAACAATCCTTCAAAAAATACCCTTGAAGCAGGATTATTGTAATGTCATGGAAAAGAACATATTGTAATGTCATGGAAAAGAACAACCACAAAAGTAATTTTTATTCTTGAGGAAATACGTGTTTACTTTCAAAGATAATACTGTTTAACATAGTTTAAAAATAATAACTTAAGTATTAATTAAAAATTTTCACTACAAAGCCAGCATGAAATAAGCAAGCAATCTCTACCTTCCTTTTATCTCAGGTACTTAGAAAGCAGAAGAAAAATTGAAGGAAACAGAACTGATTTCTGTTTTCTTTCATAGGACTAGAGGTACCAATGGGACTAATTTTGTCAAATGCCATCTTGTTTTAATGGGTTTTAAGTCTTTTATTAACCTTGCCTACTCAACCTAGATTTTCCAGTTTATAAGTCATGCAGACAATTTTTCCCCAGGTTTAATATTTATTAACTATCATTCTCTTCTTCTCAGACAATAGTAAATGATGCCAGGAGAGTCAATTCTTAAAAAGCAGCAATGAGACAGTATTGAGGAATTAATGGCAGACTTACTAGAGCTGGTAACCCTGGAAAAAATGAAAGCATTGCCTCCTGCTTTTGTCACCCTTACTTGCTTTCTTTCTGGCAAGCAAAGATGAAACCCTTCAATGTAACAAGTCACTTTCCTGTACTGCTATGTGGGTGTTCAGAGGCATGTGAGTTGAAAGATGAAAGTCATCAAATTTTTGTTGGTACTTGCTTTCTTTATGTATGGAACGATTACTGAACTGATTTTGTTAGGCGACACAACAAAGCTTGTATGCACACCCACCAAAGAGCACAGGGTGAAAACAGCAGGAGGCGGATGCCCCAGATAGTATGACGTCCTGGCTGCACCCACCCATCAGAGCCCATAGCACAAGCCTAGCTGGAAGCCCAATAGCAGGATGGCAGGAAGGAACCCAAAACAAGGCTTTCTGAGAAAGAAACCGCCTTGCCACGGCCCTCCCAGGGCTGTCACAGGACCTGTTACACTCCTGTCCACATCCAGCAGGAAACCCATCACTAGCCATCAGAAGCACCTCCAGGCCATGCTTCTCACTCTCTCTTACAGATTGGTGTGAGTGAGGGAATTTTGGCTGTTTTGATCATGGGATAGTTCCTATGGCACCAGGCCTGATGCAGACAGGGGGTATTCACCTGTATGAAAGGGGGCAAAGGATTCTAGCTCATGAGCTGGCAGCACTGACTGAGCAGGTTTAAAGGGGGAAAGGGACTAGATCAAGCTAGCTAGAGAAGAACCTGGGGGAACACGCCTCTGTTGGGGTGGCATGGACAGCCCAGCTGAAGTGCATCTGCACCAATGCACCCAGCGTGGGTAACAAACAATGGAAGCCATTGGCAGCAGGCAGCTGTGGCGTGGCTATCACCATGGGAATGTGGTGGGATCACTGGAGTGCTGCAGTGGATGGCTACAAGCTCCTCAGAGGGACAGGTGAGGAAGGAGGGGCTGTGGGGTGGCTCTGCACACTGGGGAGGGTTTTGGCTGTACAGAGCTCAGGGACAGTGGGGATAAGGCTGAGGGCCTGTGGGTGACAGGCAGAGGGAAGGCCCACAAGGCAGAGATCCTGCTGGGAGTCTGTCACAGACCACCCAGCCAGGATGAAGTGAAATATTCCATCAGTGGATGTTTTATGGTCACTGGCCCTTGTTCTTGTGGGAGACTTTAACTTGACAAATGTCTGCTGGAAACTTTAATTTGACAAATGTCTCCAGCACAGCAGAGAGGAGGTTCCTGGAGAGAGTGGAGGGTAACCAGGTACAGCTTATAAGGGAGCCTACCAGGGCATGCCTTGCCAGACCTGCTGCTCACAAACAGGGAAGGGCTGTGGGACCACCTTGGGCACACTGGCCATGGAATGGAATCAGTCATAGAGTTTTGGGTTCTTGGAGAAGTAAGGAAGAGATTCAGCAAAATACTTGGACCATGGACTTCCAGAGGGTGGACCTTGGCCTGTTCAGGGCACTGAACATATTCAGAGAGTCCCCTGGGAAAGAGCATTTAATAACAAAGGGGTCCAGGAAGGCTGGACATACTTTAAGAAGGAAATATTAAAGATGCAGAAGCAGGCCATCCCCATGTGCCAACAGGTGAGCTGGCAGGGAAGAAGACCAGGCTGGCTGAACAGAGAGGTTTAGCAGTAACATGGGAAAAGAATCTATGAGCACTGCATGAAGAGGCAGACAGCTCAGGGACAGTACAAGGATGGTTTCTAGGTCATGTAGAGAGAAAATTAGAAAGGGAAAAGCTGAGCTAGAACTTAATCTGGCCACTACTGTGAAAAACAATAAAAACTGTGTTTATAAATACATTCACAACAAAAAGAGTGCCAAGGAAAACACAATCCTTTATTGGACTTTATTGGGAGTGGGCATGCAAGGACCAGCAAGGATCATGTTGGATGACAAGCTTGGCTGGTGAAGTGGACAGGAGTAAGTGGGTGTGGGGTCCTCCAAGGGCAAGAGCACAAGGGGTTTGGCTACGGGGACAGAGAAGTCCCAGCTAGCTGCCATTTCCACTGGAGGAATATTTATAAAACATATTCTTCTGATGATTTGCAATTGTCTTTAATTTCATGTCTGAAGCCACTCCTGACTGATGTCTTTGTCTTTTGTGACTATAACTCTTAAAGTTCTGAGGCTTTCTTTTTTTGCTGGGATTTATCCCAGTATGCTCTTCTAGAGAGCAAGTATTGCCTTTCACCCCACTAGTTTAAAAATGTCAACCATTTAAAAATTATGTTGACACGAAATATTTAGCTGGTGCCTGGGACAACTAAATTTTTACAACATCCAGAATAAGACACACCCAGACACCAGCCTTTCAATTTGTAAATAACGGCTAACAAATGGAAAACAGTGAGGAACAGCTACCCAAGCCGTCTGTCAACTGTAGCCAACTGAGGTCTCCATTTTAATACAGCTGGATCTAGCCAGACTGGTCCTTTAACTATATTGCTGAATATAGGAAGCAAATAATGCCTGCCTAGCAACCTTCTGGGCTCCCTTTTCACTGATTCTTGAATGCTATTGATTTTTTTTTCAAGGATGTAATGTGGTAATGCAGATGTGACCTTTCTGTCTTACAGATTAGTAATAGGTAACACTGTACAGAAGAAACCTACTCCACTAGGTTTTAAGAAGACTAGAAGAATAATTGAGTCTTTGCAAGGTTGCACATAACAATAAAAAGAACATAACTAGGATTTTCAGAAAAAAATGCTTTGGGTATTAATAACAATTGCTAAATAATAGTAATTATTCTGAGAGAATTTAATTGCTTCTGTTTATTCCACACATTATTTGGGAAAGTAAAGATTAATTACTTTCCCTGGGAAAAAATGAATTTAACTGTGGAAACAGTGAAAGATCTTCAGGATTTGTAATAACCAGTAATAAAGAGTATTCTAGCTTGTTTAAAGGAACACATGGTGAAACCACTCCATTTCATTAAATGGCTAATCTCTTTCCAACCAAGGGGATTAGTCATGAGTTAATCAAATCATTAACCAAAATAAACTGGTATCATAATCTGCATTCCAGAATGAAATCCTTAACTCAAATAAACTGGTGTCATAATCTGGATTTCAGAATTAAATCCTAAGAGAAACAGGAGTATCAGGAGAGTGATGTCCAGCAATTTCAGTGGAAGATGAGCGGCCAGTGGGGAGACATCTCATGTGTCTCTTGGCTGAAAAAAGTCTGCTTGGATAATATATATATAGTACAAACATATACTTGTGAAAGGGGAAAAATTCTGTAAACCTTTACTTGTGTGCATATGCAGATAACAGACTTAAAACACTCATCACCTAGAAGGATCAGCATCACATTGCAGCTGACCTGAAGCTGCCCCCCAAACTCAACCAGCCTAGAAGTAAAAACAAGTCCCTGGGTGAACAAGAATACCTTGGATTCAAATCTACACAGGGACCCTCAGCCAGTGTCATTCAGCCCTAAATGCAGAGGTATCAGGGGCCAGAGAGCTGGATGGTGCTAAGACCTCAACCAATCACTTGTGTAAGGGAGGGAAATTTGAAGCTCCTATACAAGGAGCTGCAAGAATAAACTCAAGGCTGTTTGTCAAAAGAACCTTTGAGAGGACAAACAACCCCACTGTAACAGATCAGCCCAAAATTGAGTAGTTTGAAATATCCCACATTTTTAAAACAAATGAAATTTCTAAAGAATCTAAGTAAAATTATTTCCCTTATCTGCACAGTGAAGGTTTTCAATACATTCTAGTATGTATTTGAACTCAAGTTACATTTGAAAATGCTATTCTAATTGTTTTCTACCACATTTTTTCTATTGGTATTCAGAAACAGGTTGTGGTATGAGACAAGCAATAGAATACTGCCCCACAATTTACCTGAATGCCTGCAAAAACCCTGCTAGGAAGAATTAGTCTCTGCACAGACGTGTTTTGTTTCCACTTTTTATGCACTCAGAAATTTTTCTTTGTTGGCTTTATTCCAGTAAGGAATGATCTCTTATTTTTCCTTACAGATGCAAGGAAAAAAGAATATTCATTTGAAGTATTTATAGGAGCAGAAGGTTGTATCAGGCATCAACAATAGTGGAGTTTTACTAAGAAACATATTTTGTGTGAATGTCACTATAAAGCCACATTTACTTCCTATTTTTTCCTCACTTCACATCAATTTCTTTCTGTGGACAAATTAGGTGTGTAAGTGCTGCAATCCAGTGCTAAAGACTGTAAGACACCACTGCCACTTGGATTTGAATTCTATTATTCTTCTCTGTTTGATGCATACTTGCATATCCTGAATTTCCAACATTCAATGACAAAATTCCCTATAAGATTTAAAATGTGAAACAAGTCTATGATAGCAAAAATTCTTACCATTCCTGTGCCAGTGTTAAGGTTTGGCTACAGTGATTTCCTCTTCTATATATCACAGAAGTTTTGAAGGATCGTATTAAATCAGCATATCACAAAAAGAGTCTGGTGCTGTGCCCAAATTTGCATCCAAATTCCACTTTGCCACCAGGTTCTTTTTGGGAATTAATGTGTTTTCTTCAAATCTATAATGTCACGAGGTAAGAAATGTATTGAACAGTGATCTCCCATGTATTAGCTTAGGAGAACAGACAAGAAGAACTTTCAGAACTACAAGAGACAGGAATTCAGCCCTCAAAAATCTTTTTCCGAAGGCATTTAATTCAGAAGGTCTGTGCTCCAAACAGAGTTTAGAGCATGTTTTTAACATCACCAGTATTGAATAGAAACTTCAAAATTTCTCAACATATGCCTTCATTATACCTCTACACTGACATACGAACAAGAGTCACAGAGGCCATCCTGATTTGACATAGGTTCATTGAGGTTCAATCATTGCTGTCTCTGCTCAGTCATCAGAATAACAAGTGTTTCAAAAGCTCTTTCAAAAGCTGTTCAGATGTCATGTCTTGGTCCACTTTATGTGGCACCTGTCACAGACACACTTTTGCATCAGCAGCTGGACTAGAACTGCTTCAGTTTCCTGGTGCAGCTGTGCAGCACTGGCGCAGGATCACCAAGGGAATGGTGATCTGTCTGAACCTATGTCAAATCAGAATGGCCTCTGTGACTCTTGTTCGTATGGCAGTGTAGAGGCATAATGAATGCATATGTTGACAAAATTTGAAGTTTCTATTCAATACTGGTGATGTTAAAAACATGTTCTAAACTCTATATGGAGCACAAGTTAAAAATTATGCAGAAATTATTTCCCATGTAATGAAAACTACTGATAATGAGCAGTAGATATCTGTACAGATTATCTACGTTAACTAACCTATCTAGCAGAAAAAAAGAGTAACATTCAAACAATTTTAACCACCTTTACATTGCTGTCCTTCATTGCTATACACAAATGCATTTCCCTGCAAGGTGCAGTGCCCTTCATTGCTATACAAAAATGCATTTCCCTGCAAGGTGCAGTGTTTTTTACACATCCTAAACTTCTCCTATCACAATGCATTACAACAAATATTTTCAGCTATTACTCTTTTCAAGCTCAGAACAGGTTTTTCAGAGGAAATTACTTCAGCACAGCATTCAGCATTTGTTAGTCAGTCTTCCACAGAGAATGCATAGATTTTAGGTAATTAATAACATGGAATACAGATATTGCTGCTCTTCTTTCCATATGCGGAATATGAAATACAGACGTTTTTTAACATGAAAACATGTTTCTGTAAGATCACATTAGCTATTCCCATCAGAAAAAAACACTATGTAAATTTGCTATATGGTACCCAGTTGTTTTAAACTAAGGGTAATATGAACATAATTTTGAATATTAGTAAAATATACTAAAATATGCCATCTGGAATGAACTTATGACACTTTTTATAGGAGAAACCATGTTTCACAGATACATGATTAGAGGAAAGCATTTAATATAATACAATACATTATAAAATATAAATATATATTTATATATATATATATATATATATATAATATAATCCACCAATCACAACTTTTCAGGAAAATTTTCTAACCTCATCTCACTTTACAGACTGGACATTGGTAGATCTTCAGTATTTGGGGACTTTGATCTGTCATTTGCTGCTGGGCTCAACTCCTGCAGATTGAGTATCCTCCTGAGTACTCATTAAAATAAAAAATAAAATAACTGTCTAAAACAATAAAATTTATGTTCTTTAGCTTTTCAGTTTTAGTCTTCTGCTTGACCTTCAGATAATTATGAGATGTTTATCACCGAGAAGAGTGGTTCCACAGCAGACTTTAGCCTGTCCTCCCTTTAATGTGACCCCAGGAGAGAGATGAAAGCATTCAACTACTTCCACTTCCTAAGAAGAAATTTGCTATTTTGCTCTCACAGGCTTCTTGCAATGTTTCCCTGGAGTGACTGTTACCATGCTTTGCAAAGGTCTGTCTCCTGGAGAAGGCAAAGGCTGCTCTGAGACTTTGGATGGTCCTGGCATTGATGTTTCTTGTCACCTTTCACCCATGCATCAAGCAGCTCACTGTTATCAGCACCAACAGAGCTGGCTGTTGCTAGCAAACAACACAGTAATCAATACATTCCTTGGAAAAAAGAATTTTTACTAGCAACATCCAGCAGGGTTATTCAATGTGACAAACCCCCAAGATTTTCAGTGCCTGAGTAGAAATGTAAGAAAACTGAACAATGCCACCATGCACATACACACGCAAACAGAAGATATATAATGGCTGAAATTCCTCTAAGTTTGTGGGTCTTAAGCTATCCAGAGACCTAAAGTGGAAACACTGATGCCACAAGTTGACTAAATGCTTTGCTGAACAGTTAGCTTATTCCCATTAGCAAAGATTCCTACTTTATGAAGTCTTCCCTGTCTGCAGTGCCTCAATTCATGTCCCTTTGAAATTATTAACATACCAAATGAAATCCTTACATTTTGAATCAAAAACTGAAGGTCAGAATGCTGCCATATAGCACAAGTAATACCTGTATTGGGAACATCAGTGCCAAGTATGTGGTGATCTTCAGTCTTTCTCCAAAGCCTTCTCCTTCATTTGATAGCAGAATATTTGCCCTTCCAGGTGGCAATTTTTGTGCTACTTAGAGCCAAAATATGCTTAGCAGTCTGCTTTTTGGACAGTTATAATGAAAACAAGGTAAAATCAGTACAGGAAGAAAATGAAGGGCACAGTAAGATAGAGGCAATGACTGCTGTGACCTACTCAGTTTTTGAAAATCAAGGTATGTAACTCTGTATTAGCAATGTTCCAGCTTCCTAACACCCCTACGCAAAAAAAAAGAAGCAAACCAGTAATAATTAGAAAACTTTTTCTTTCCCATTTTGCCTTTGCACTTCACCATCTATTCTCTATTAACTGCTCTCTTCATTTGTTTGCTCAATCTTCTCTCTTGAGCAGATAAAAAGGTTTCATTAAAGTAAAGCCTAATGCTGTCAGTGGCAGGAGAGCTGCCAACCCTGGCGGTTTTCATAAGTCCATTAAGCTGACCTAAGCATGCTAATACTTAATAAATTCCCTCCATTCACAGCAGTCCTTTGCAAATATCCTTTTATCTCATATGGAAAACTAGGTTAGGCAATGCAAATGAGTAATAAAGGACCAGACCCCACATTCTGGGGTGTATTTATGTATACACACATTTGCACCTAAGAGGGGAAGCACATACAATCAATTGCAATCTCTGCTGTACCAGAAGTACTAATTGAGATTACAGAAAGAGCTAACAACAACTTGATATGAGTATTCAAATTACTAAGATGAAAATGGCACTGGACAAACAAAACAGATCTTTTTTTCATGGATTTCCTTCACTACTTCATTTGATGAGCAGATTTTCTAAACCTTTTTCAAGGACATCTGCTATACCTATTCAGTACATTTTATCTCTAGTTTATCCAGCAAGCAAAATAACCCCAAACCCCAGATTCTAAAAATCACTGCCATCTTCTGCCATTACCAGTTAAAGTGGAAAAAAAAACACTTGGAAGAACAAGTGGACTGCAAAGCACCACCAGTCAGCACCATCCCTTACCAAAGGAAAAGTGTTTAACATCATTTGTCTATCCAGACGTCCAGGAATAACTTTTTAATTAAAACAAAGCTTTTAAAGCAACAAAGTATCTAGCCTTCATGTCTTCCTTAAGAGAAAAACAGTCTGCAGCAGTAGAAAATGACTGATTGGAATTCTCTCCTTAAAGGCTAATGTAATTGTTCAGATAAAGTAATAAATATGGGGGCACAGTGTGGAGCGGAGAGAGAGTTTCCTATGTCTAATAAGAAATGTACTCAATAAGCAGCAGGATTTAAGTAAACATGTGCCTGACAGCTACTAACAGACAAACGCAAAAATGATGGTGAAACAGTCCAACACCATAATTTCTTCAGCCATAATAGAAAACATTAACTCACAACAGCTGATATTTTATTCATTCTCTGTTTTCAGGTTTTGCAAAGGTTACTGGAAACCCTACTCAGTTTAGTTCATACAAAATTATAATGCACATGGAAACATAATAAAAGGACCACAGTTCTGTGAATACACAGGATGACATTTTAAACACAAAACCTAAACTGTCCTAATAAGAATAAAATACTCATCTTGTAAGGATCTAGCAAATTAAAACTAATCACACATACATCTTGCTATACTTAATGCAGCATTTATATCAGCTACTGCAGTGAGGTAAACAATGTATTAGCAACCTTGCACAGGACCAGAACTCCTACAAGGGAAAATAAACCACCCTTCTCCATCAAGAAGTGTCTTTCTCCTTCCCCAAGAAAAGAGAAATGATGCTGAAGCCACCTAGAGCAGGTGACAATTGTACTCCTTAGCCATAGCTGTGGTGAAGTTTTCAAATACAGAAAAGCTTGACAGAGAGCTTCTTCACCATCAGCTGAGTATACCCTTAAGCAATCCCCCTCCACTTTACTTCATTAATTTATTTCCTATCCTCGCAGAACAAAACAGTACTTACTCTACATAGCGTAACAGCCCACAGGCCTCTTCTCTAACGACTCATTTCTGCTGTTCTGCTGCATTGGAACACCCACTTGTCACACAACAGAAAATATGAAATATGGATGAGTTGAGAGCAGTGAAGAAGCAAAGGAAATTTTGTCCTGTGAATAAACTTACTTTAGGTAAGAGAAACATGGCAACATTTTTTTCCTCTTCTTTTTAAATAAACACTTGTACAATCTCATCTGAATGACCCACGTGATGCTGAATGATGCATCCATCTAACAAAAGATGAATGTATTTCATCCCTACATTCACATCTAAGAGCTCCATTTCATAAGATAACCCTGGGTATTTCTGAATTTCTGAAAAGAGAAATGTAAATGAAGATGCAACATCTGTCCTTCGACTTACTTTTCTATGAAAGTGGTAAAATTTTAGTAACAATACCATTACCTCTTAAAAGTCCATGCATTTGTTTTTGAAGCAACTGATAGGGTTTCAAAAATAAACGTGGGAAAAAATGCTACAGTTTTTCCTCCAATTACTGTCTCCTGGTACCATCAACACATAATGGCAAGAACGGCAATAAACTCATTATTTCATAAGAAATTTACAGCATTTTTGTGCACAGCTGTTGATTTGATTTATATAAGCGAACTTTGTACTGCTAAGAAACACAATTAATATACGAGGAAAGAAGGTTAAAAGTAGGTCAGCGATAGAGCAAGCGTTCTTAACCCAACTAGCATTCCAGCCTCCAGCTTGAAGTATAATGTTAATTCCTCATATTCTAGAGTGTTAAATAACACTGTAACTAGATGCTGAAGACAAGAATCATTCAACATTATCCACCCTTGATCTTTACACAAAATTCCCATGACATCCATAGAACTTCTACAGCTGTACAAACTAGAATAAAGTCCATGGCAAACACAGGATTTCAGGATTTGCTCTACAATAAATATCACAAGCAAAAAAGAGACAGCAAATGTTAACTTTTTATTTCTTTTGAACATATAAAGGTTATATGAAATAATTGAAATTATTTTTATTTATGAAACAATTCTTTTAGAGCCATCTTGTGGGGAAAATAAGCAATTTAAAACAATACATATACTTTAATAGCTTTTCTACCAAAAAGATCAGTGGTTATGTATGACATCTTCTAGTACTCTTTAAAAAAAATAAATGTCTCAGGCACACTGTAAACTTTATACAACATTGTTTAATCCCCTAGAACATGAAGGAAGTGCCTTTATGAATAATCACTTGTTAAAAGATTAGTTCTAGATAGAAAAAATATATATCATAATGTTAAAGATGCTATTTTTCTGAAGAATAATTTTAGACCAGATTCTATTCACACTCCACCCAACTACAGACCACAAAAAAGCACGAAAACCAAAAGAGGCTAAACCTTCTTTCAGAGCCCTCTTGAGTAAATTAGACAGAATTATTCAATCTAACTAAACAGGGGGTAAAACAAAGCAAAATAAATCTAAACATATTAGTAGATTTAGCACACGAACCTGTAAAGTTTTCATTATTAAACATCCTTAGCATTTCCAATTTAAAGCTTTGGTAATATTCCTAGGTTCTGAAGGAGTTTACACCAGTTGTTTATAAAGAAGTCATTACACAACAGTCTTCTGTTTGTATACACTTAAGGAAAGTACAGCCTTGGGCAGTCAATTTCAGTATAATCAGAAGTCATGATGCAGACTTCAGCTACCTAGGGCAATCAAACATCAGCTCTGCTTGACTTATGTGTCTTGCCTCAAAGTGCTTAAATTTTATCCTAGAGAACAAAAGCGCACATATAGGTCATATATCTTACTCAGTTTTAACTTTTGCCCTAATAAAATACTTCAATTATATAGAACATTAAAGCATATCACATCACATTTATCCAACAAGTAATTATCTTCTATTAATACAAAAGTAAAACAGGACATCACAGAACAACTGCAAAGCACACAATCAAGGGGTGTCACAGAAATATGCATTTTTTTGAGCTGTTACAATCAGTGTATAGCATAGACTAGCAGGCACCTCTGTTAATTTATTTTTTTAAATAAAGAAATTTGACAACAAAAGGGTCCTATGATACCTGAAACTTCTGACAGCTGTAACTAAACAGAACACACTTGCACCCAGACATATAACCAGACAATTTTACTAAGGCAAGTACAAGTATGTAAATTTTTATTTTTACACTCCTACCAGACTTCGAGTGAAAGAACATGTATGTGTGCACTTATAGCCTTCCTTCCTCTGTAAAGAGGACAGTGAGATCTGCTTCCTCCATACCTGCTTTAAACTTTGGAAAGGAGCCCTGACTCAGGGGCACTTGCCTTAATGAGATTTTGAATTTCTTTGAATTTCGGATGTTCTTTATCAGCTACCAGCTGCAGCAATATCGCTTCGCTAGTAGTAACTATAATTCCAGTACGTGCAAGACGCTGAAAAATAAAAGAGCGGAGAGAAATCATGTAAGGTATTTGCAAATGTGAATGAGTGGATTTTGAAAGAAAAGATAGATAGCATTTTTAAAAACATCTCCTATGAACAAAAGTACTGCCAATTCCATTCCAGCATTTCTTAGTGGTGTAATTTATAAAGCTAGGATGAAAAGCTGACAGGGTTTAGACTTTCCTATGGCAAAAGGCTGCCCTGGATTACAAGTAAGGCTTTCTACTTGAAGTAGATTCTTTCCCCAAGTCAGATTTAATAGGCAGCAGCCCCACACATCTTAATAACAACCCCTTCCCCTTGCATAACCCAGAGGACAGCTTTTTTCACTCTCATGCAGATGAAAGGCCTGGGGAAAAAATAAAATAGCAAGGTCCAACTGAACAGCATTAAGCAAGAAATTATAACAATTTCTCTCTCAGTCCTTGTTATGTACAACTACTTCAGCTTTTGGACTACAGAGCACACCTAGTAGCAATAATTTCTGGAAAAGGAGGAAAAATCTCTTCTACAGACATTATAAATCATACTGGTACAACAGCAGCTCTTTTTAAATGATGTTTCATTACAGACAGTAACCCCAGTCAGTTCTCACAGGCTATAGGATAAAATATACAGCTGCAGAGAAAGCAAAACCAAAAGAAGTCTGCTAGATCTTGTAAGTGTGCAACTCAACAGGGCTTGGGCTTCACGTAGCCCAAGGCACAGGACTTACTGTAAAGTTACTGGACTTTTAAAAATGTGGTTGTTGCTTACATAACAAAGTTACCCTCACCAAAAGCTTATCAACCCATGTCCGCCATCATCTTCCCAGCCACCATACAGATGCTTTGGCAGTAAACCTCTTCACAGAGTCAGCTTTCCCTCCCTCATCCTCGATGCAGCTGCATGCTCCACCAAATGGGAGCAGGGTCTAACGGGATCCTGAACGGGCTGAGGGAGGGCTAGCAGCAGAGAACAGACAATATGTACATACAAGTTTCAACTGTAATCATTAAAGCAAAGAGAAGCTCCAAACTCTCTAGCTCTTCAATTACAAACCACCTGATGGGTGAAAGTTATTAACTTTAAGGGACCAAAAGTAAAGTATATGTACCTACAGCCTACATAACAACAAACTAACAACATTGGATTTACTGAATTCAATACTTCCTACTTGCCATTCTTTCCTCAGCTCTCCTACTCAGTATAGCCATATTTGTTAAACTTCACATGCATACAAAAAAGAAGAAAAATAGAAAAATTAATAAGAAATATTATAGCAATGTTTTATTATAGCAATGTTTTGAACGTGAGCCTCTTCAAGAATACAAAGGTTTTGGTTTTAACTAGCATGGATGAGAAAAAAAATCTAGACCCTTAAAAATCATTTCTGTCTGTGAAATGTTGGTTGAAAAGAGAGAACACCTTCTCTTTAAAAGCAAAACACACCGTAACACGTCAAAAGAGGCTGACATTGACTTATATCTTCTCTAGGACTAGATATTATTTTTATAAATTTTAGATTAGCAGAAAATAAGAGATGTGTTTGCTAAGTATATTAGATGATTTCCAAGGAAATCACAAGTTTTCTTAGAAGAGAGTCTTTGAGAAGGAAAGTATTGACAGTATGTTGCATCCACACTGCAGAAAAAACTAGAAAAGACAAAGAACAAAAAAGAAATCCAGCAGGAGCAGATGAAGGTGTCTCAATCTGAGACCAAGCACTGGTATAAGATATCTTCATCAGACAGGGCAGATTCAGAATAGTCACATCCTTGAACTTTTGGGCTGAGTTATTTCATCAATGAAAATTTCAAGATTTTTTTTGTTTCTGAGAGGTTTTTTAACTAGAAGTTGTTGCCTGCTGTCATTTTTAAGCACACAACAGAAGTGGAAACAACCTGTTATCCAAGCAGACATGAACGCTTTCATTACCAATTAAGTCAAATTGCACCTCCTAGTACACCACTCAAATATTTGTATATTCATCACCAGTACAATCAAAACACATGCTATGCGATGGGAAATGCGGAGAACTGAAGGGGCAGGTGGGACCAGATGGGAGTTATTTGGGGCTGCTGAGGTTATCACTGCAAAGTTCTCTTTATTATTCCTGAAAGGTCACTGTAAATAGAGAAGGGCTGTGTTATTGTGAAAAGGCAAATCTTACATTGATCTTCCCAGGAAGGTACGGAAAAGGGTCCAGGAACCCTGGTCAATAAAACTCACCTCAGCTCACCAGCTTGTGTAAGTTTGCACAAGAGACAACATTAAAATCATTTATTAAAAGAATGTGACTAGGAACTGTGAGCTGTATGGTGAAACTAAAGCAGGATTATGCAAGACTTTGGTACGTTGCCCACCTCCCCCATAATGCCACAGTCAATCGGCATTAAGGACATGTCCAATACATGTCCGTTTCTCCTGGTCTCCTCCTCCCAAGCATGCCCATGTCTTGCTTGCTCTAGCCCACATCACTCGGTAGCACTTTTAAGTGAGGCTCTGTAACACAAGAAGCAGACAATGTTGGTATGTGCTGCTGCCATGTGCAGCAGAGAAGATGTTACTGCTGGCTCAACTCCACATGGCAAGCGTTGGCTCACTCATATTGTAATGACTGACAACACAAGAGACTACAGAAAAACGCTTTCTTTGGCTTACTGAGAACACATTGCAAAGGTGTACTAAAAAGTTACCAAAAATGGAAAAATTTACAGCTTCTAAGATCAATACCTTTTAGCCTAGAAAGTAAAGCAAAGCTAGCTAGTCACTGTTTTAACCTTTATTACATTGGCCCAACTTCTATGCTTACAGACACATTGTAAGTAACAAATGTACAAAAACATACACAATAAGGCCATAATAAGGTCACAATAAGGCCAACAGATTTCAGGTTTTCTGTATTTGTTTTGTCTCCTACTGCTGCTGCACCATATTGATTTGGGAAGTCCATGACTTCAGTCACTCCTGTACTCTGTGTGTGTCCCTATGCTCTATGTGACAGTTGACATTAGGTTTCCACTTAATCAAAGTCACGGGTTTCATCAATCACTGTGTGCTGGGGATTTCTCTTTAGTCTTTAAGAAATTAAGTCTTCTCAAAATCTATGAAAAAGCATAACATGCTGTGGTTATCATTAGTTTCTACTTCAAATAATTATTAGAGCCTAAGGCAAAAAATTGCAATACTTAACGTATCTATCGGGTTTTGACTTTCAACAGTGATGCCTGTAGGCAAATTAGGAGTACACCATCAAAAAATCATTTTAATGAATTTGCTACAACATAGTTGTATGTGCTTTTAAATCTTCTTGCTACATTTATCTCCACTTTCTCAACATTTAGTTTGCCTAAGCTCCTAAAAGCAGGGGGGAGGGGAATCTTTACTATAATCAGGGTCTTGCGATTAAGCTTTAATTTGCACTGATGAAGAAAAGCAGGAGGAGGGACAGAGGTACAAGGAGATTTGAACAGGATGACATACTGTATTTCGTTGCACTTCAAGAATTTCCACACCTGAATAAATACACTTTGGAACAAAGAAGCCAAAAGCTATAGCACTTTTACTCTGCTGTAGAGATAACACTGCATAAAGGGACATGCTAAAATACTAATGTCTATACGGAGCAATCTATATTGTATGAAAAAATCACTGCTAAATTCCAAACATTCCAAACTGGGTTATGCATATTAAATTATAATTCAAGGAGATTAAAAAAAGCCAGTACTTTTTCTCCATTTTCAATGCTATTTTAAGAATCAGAGTACTCATCTCTTCTCAAATCTAATTTTATCCACTGCTTTGTCCATAGAAAATCCTTGTTAGCCTACAATAAGCAGAGAACTTAATATACCAACCCAAGGTGAAGAAAGCCTTGCCTAAGAAACTTACTTCAAGAGCAAACATTCTGTCCATCATACTTCTTGATGAGGTGGCGTCAGCTACAATATGAACTTCCAGACCTCTGCCAATTAATTCCAATGCTGTTTGCTGGATACAGACATGAGTCTACAGGGGCGAAATCAAAGGTAGAAAAGCCACCAACAAACCATTATTATGAAATGAAAGTCACACAATCACAAAGTAGAGTACATAATTAATTAGAGTTCAAATACGTATTTTTCTACCCCTGGCAGTATGAGGGAACTCAATATGCATTTTAAATGCCAGTTGAGATTGTGACAAGTGCCTGTAGTTTATAAGTATCTCATCTCAAATTCTTTAATGAGATAATATTAATGACAACACAAAAATAATTTATTCTGTAGAGGATATCTAAGCTCTAAGTACTATAAATTATATAAACTGAGTTGGTTTGTTTTAATTACACAAAGTGAGGCCCCTTTGATGGCCAATAAACATTACCATAAACCAGTATCAGAATGGCAATACGCCTACCTCTACTCCAAAGAGGACAATACTCCGGACGCCAGGGATCTCTGCTAATGCTGCTTCAACTTCTGGCAGCACCATTGAAAATTTTGTCTTGGGAAGCACAAGTTTAGCTCCTGTTAAATCAATTTCTTGCACAGTGCTGCCAAGACCTTTAGGATACTGTTCAGTGACAATAACTGGAATTCCCAAGAGCCGTGCACCTTGGAGCTGTAAGAGGACAGAGAGGAAAACATTTTTAAAAAAAAGAAAAAACAGAAAAAGTAGAAAAACAATAACAAAGACATTGTTGTTACCTAATACTAAGTAATGGTTAGACTGTATGTAAAATAATAAAAAAAGTTTGCAACAAGTGATCAGAACTCACTATAACATACCAGTCGTTGGCCCACGCTGATGATATCACCAAAGTATTTGATAGCAGGCCGGAATCGCTCTTGCATGTCACAGCAGAAAAAAACAGTGCTTGAGGGTGTCAAGTTGCCCAAAGTAGTAATCTGAAAAAAAAAAAGAAAAAAAGGTAATGTTTTCCATGGCAGTGGATATCCCTTCAGAAATGTAGCAGAATGAGGAAGAGTTTGCAATACATCTGCTAGATTATGGATTTATGTTACTTTGAGTCAAAATAGGAGACAAGTTTTTCAAGCTTGATTTTGGTATGTTTCTGAAGTAAAATGAATAGCTGATACTGAACAGTACGGTATAGTCATCAATATATAATCACAATTTTATTAGGTGGGAAGCATAATTCCGCATAAATGTACATGGATATTTCTGAACTCTGAAGGGGGGCAGAGGAACACACCACCTAAATCATAGCAAAAAAAAAAAAAGTACCAAAAGCAAAATTACACTCTTCAAATTCATTTTTAAATCCACAATTCTTGGAACTGAAATAGACCCAGGATACATTAAAGTTTAAAAACTTCATACTTCCACTTGCTTTCAAATATTGTATGTGTATATATATTCAATACTTCCATTGTGTAGTCAATTTGATTTGTCTATGACATCTTTTAGCACAAGTCTGATGAAAGCCCAAGGCTAGAAAGAAAGTAGAGGAGACTGTAAATATTAGAAACCAAACAATGCATTTTAGTGACAAAAGTAATCTCCTAGAGTTTCCCTTATACAAGGTACCAAGTAGGGTGGAAGGGAGGGGATAAGAAAAATAAACCAAATACTTAACTTTCTTACACTTAGAAAGAGTGCTTTGTATTTTTATAGATAAATTACTTTCACTACCTGTCAAACCAAAGTATAGGGCTTCAGATGGAAGCTACAGGGAAATAAAAGAGCTACATACTATCATTTAGTTGTAAGGCAACTCAAGAGAAATTACATCCATTCAGGAGCTTCTCAGCAGACACATAAATCTAATTGAATAAAGAGCTTCTGGGAAGTATCCAATAATTATATACACTTCATTTCCTGCAATCTGAGGTTGTAATGTTTTAAACTGAAAGAAAATTACAAAATCGGTAAAAGAATGTATTTTGGAAGAGTGCAGGTGTATTGGGTTAATGTGACAAGGTTTTGGTTGTGGGGGGAGGCTGTAAGGGTGGCTTTTGTGAGATGCCAGAAACAGCCTCATGTCAAGAGAGCACTAATGCCAGCTGAATCCAAGACAGATCTGCTGTATCAGTGATGCTGGTGACAACTCTATGCTAACATATTTAAGGAAGGGTAAAAAAACCCACTGTCCAACAGCAGCTGTGAGAGGAGGGTGAGAATATGTGGGAGAAAGAGCACTGCAGACACCAAGGTCACTGCAGAAGGAGAGGCAGGAGGTGCCCCAAGTGCTGGAGCAGAGATTCCCCTGCAGCTCCTGGTGCAGACCAAGATGAGGCAACTGTGCCCCTGGAGCCCATGGGCTTCCATAGCGGAACAGAAATCCACCTGCAGTCCATGGAGGACCCCACAGCAGAGCCCTGAAGAAAGCCTGCAATATGCCTTAAAGAAGGCTGAGACTCTGAAGAGCCCGCTGAAGTGACTCTCTGAAGTGAACTGTGACTCTCTAGAGAGGAGCCCAAGCGCAGAATGTTTGGGAAGGATGCATATTTGGGAAGTTCATTACATACTATCTCACACAGGAGGGACCCCTCTCTGGAGCAGGGGAAGAGTGTGGAAAGAATGAGTGGGAGAGGTGAAGTTTTATGAACTGACCACAAACGCCATTCCCCACCCCTCTGTGCTGCTTGAAGGGAAGAGGTAGAGAAGCTGGATCTAGAGCTAAACCAGGGAAGAAGGGAGGCATAGGGAAGAGGTGTTTTTACATTTGTTCTTATTTCTGATTATTTTACTTGGTTATTGATTAGCACTATATCAAACTGATTTCCCCAAGTCTGTTTTTTCTATTACGGTAATTGGCAAGATTCCTCTCTGTCCCTATCTTGACGCACAAGCTTTGTCATATTTTCTCCCCTCTGCCCTACTGAGGACAACTGATGGAGCAGTTTGGTGGGCACGTGGTGACCAGCCAAGGTCAACTCACCACAAAGGAATTGGGAATTGATAAATATTCATTACAAAACTTTCACTGATTCAACACGTCTCCAGAGTAAAATGATGCTCATCTCAATTCCCAAGGCCATGCTTAATAATAGCAATGCTTAAACATATGCAATGGCCTCTTCAAACTGTTGGGAAAATTACCTGTATGCTAACAATTGCAAATACTAAATTTCCTCAATTCTCAGATTCATTACACCTCTACTGCCAAAGCAGCAAGCATTCATAAACAGGGTTCCTCCAGTCCTTGTGAGCCAAACAGCAACACTTCTAATACTAGCAGTTACAGAGGCAAACGCAGTAACCACCACAGTGCAGATGATGTAACACTGGGCTCACTGATACCACAGGAAGAGAGAAGAGCATCACAACAGGCATTAGGGAAATCTTTTTCACCGGAAGATACAGCTGCACTGAAAAAATTTACCACAGATGTGAGACTTTCAATCCTATGAGATTTTCAGTATTCAGCAATGCAGCAGCTGATTTGATCAAGGGGCCAGGGAAGGCAGCCTCTAGATACTTTTCCCAAGTAACACTTCTGCAATTCTACAGCAGGTAATAAATGAGGTCTGGGACCAAGAAAGATTGGACATAAAATTAAATAACCACCTTGTTCTTGAATACCATCCATCATACCCCACCATTTGCCTGAACAATGAAAAAAGGCAGTTGGCAGGCAGTATTAATGTACAATTCAACACCACAGGAAACACATACTGTGACCCATTCCAGCTCTGGCACTTACTACCATCACAGAAGTCAATCATGACATTTAATTTTCCTACTGCTCAGCAATAAAAACAGAAAAACTGGAATAAACAATACTTATAAGTGTGGTTCCTACTCATAAAATGTGCCATTTTGTCTTAGCATTTACATGACAAGCAAAGACTATAACTTTCTCCTATAAATCTTTCCATCACTTTAACAGCTGCACCAGAGGAGGTTTAGGTTGGACATTAGGAAGAATTTCTTCACAGAAAGGGAGATTAGATATTAGAATGGGCTGCCCAGGGAGAGGTGGAGGTGCTGTCGCTGAAGGCATTGAAGGAAAGACTGAAGGTACCACTTGATGCCTTGCTCTGATTGATATGACAGGGTTCAGTCATAGGCTTGACTCAATCTCAGAGGTCTTTTATAGTCTAACTGATTCTGTAATTCTGTAATTTTTTAACATCTGTCTGAACCACAAACCATCATTGACTACAGAATGACCAATGTGAAGTTAATCTACTGCCTTGATATGCACCTTCCTCTGCCAGTGCAGCAGATGGCACCACCACCCCTAGCAGAGGAACAAATGTGAAGAGAGTTGGAAAGTCTTCAAGAAGCAGCATAGTCTTGCCCTACAGAAGGATCAAACAAACATAAATAATATTCTTCACAGATGACCACATGGTCTGACCCATCAGAGACAGAACTCTTGTAAAACCCATCCCACAGCTCTGTTACCTTTGCCTTTCAGTGTTTTCTCATCCACAGCTCCTTTGCACACATTTATGAGTACTACTTCCAGTTAGCTCCACAGTGAATTTGAAACACAAGCGCATTACAACCCTCCTTCACATGGATAACCATGTCCAAAACTTATTACCAGACCTTAAGAATCAGACCTTTAGGTCTCCCTTTAGGCCTTCCTTTCCCACTCCTTATTCTAAAAATGTATTGAATGCTTTTAGTATTTCTTCCTACAAATTGTTTTCATGGTCCTCCCTGGGGTAGTTTTCAAACTGCAGTCTGGAACCAGGCACTCAATACTACTCAATCACAACAGTGTTTCTCTGCCCATACTACTTCACTGCTCTAGCAGGGCCTCAAATATCAGCCAATTCACAGCCCTTCCAGGCCCTGTTTATTCTGTACTTTTCAGTACAGTATCTGCTCTTTTCATAATGGACGATACTTTGACTCCTGAGTACATTTTAGACTTATAAATCATCCCCTGAACTCTCCCTCATCTTCTGTTTGTATAGCTGATTATTTCTACATTGCTACTTCCATTTTGAAGTGCATCTTATGGCACCCTGTTTTTCCAGCTTGTCCTGAAATACCTGAAGTCTGCTTTTTCAGATGCTTGCAGCTCCTTCCAACATGGGATCTTCTGCAAAAACAGTATTTGCCCTATGTTTTGTCAAGAAGAACACTGGAATAATTAAAAACAGTGGATTTGGAAGCCATTTTATAGAGCACAATTAAATTTTATTCTGATTTGACAGTGAAGTGCAGAAGAAAACTGACTGTGTTTCAAGCCACAGAGTATTCTTACTATAGACTTCCACAGAATCTCATATGTTTATGTAAAGAAGCACAGGGAGCTGGAGCAAAAGCACTATATCTGCTTTTCTTTACTGTCAAGTTGGTTTCATATGATTTAATTTATGCCTTCAGATTCATGCCAGCACCTCTCTAAAATAAAGTTGTGTCAACTGTATATTTGCTAAATAAAAGCTTTTACAAAGTCTAACACAAATAATTTGTATATTGATTTTTCTATTTATTTCTGATTAGCTTGCAATCTGAATTGTGGCAGAACAAGAGGAAAGTGGAAGAGAAGCTAACATCAAAGAGTCAACACTTGCTGGTGTTACATGGAAGACCAGATGTAGGCAGTGCAGAGTGCAGCAGAAAGCAGTTTGAAACTCAGTTTCATAAATAGTAGCTAACAGAGTCCATAAATACATTCATGTAAGCATTTGCTATGTATAAAGGAAAGGTTTAGTTTACTAGTTCTTTAGTGTGCCACATAAATCCTACAACTCACTTGCTTTCAATGCCATCCTCCTCATCTGCAAGAATGCTGTGACACTTCCACTTCACATCTGGCAGTGAAAATCACCCAGATCTCCCCAGTGCAACATCCCAAAGAGCTGGGGTGAGGGCAAAACTACACCTAAACATCCAACCTGGGCTGGCACATCAACACCTGTTTGACTTCACTGCAGAAAGTGGCAAGCTGGGCAAGGACTGTGAGCCACTGCAGCCACACAGTATCTGCCTGAATCCACCCTGCATATTACATCTACTCAGCTGCAATACCATTAAACAACCTGAACTCAAAATAAAAGTAAAAAAAAAAAAAACCACCAAAACCCAAATGACCTGAAGTTCACCTGACATACATAAGCATTTCCACTTGTTGCACTTCATTTCTCTTAGTTAGGATTTTATGTCCTCCAGCTGAAGGTTACCCACAGCACAACCAGAATAGGTACATCAAATGGTCAAGTAACCTGATGCAGCTCTTTTACCCAGCTAAAGAAGTCATCTCTAGGACCTTGTCCAGACCAGGATTTAAAGGTATGCTGTCACAAGTCACATACAGCTTTAAATCCTACTCTAGAAAAGACCTAGGTGGGAAAGGAGAGGTGCTTTTTCACATCTATTTATCATCTCTGCTGATTATTATTATTATTATAAATCAGACAAAAATGTGATTGAGATGAAGTACTATAATTATAGGTTCAGCTTTACAAAAATATTCACATATACTGACTGGCTTTTTACCTGTCCTTTACCTGTTCAAAGTCCGGGAAATCATTTCCTCACAGTATTTGTAATGAACAAGAAACTGGAAGCAAAAAAATAACCCCATTTGACATCACTAGTGATGTCATAAATCTCATGTCACCTACTAAATGTTACATACTAAAAGGGCAGACTGGGGGATGTTGCAACCTTGGTATTTCAAGAATGGCACAAAAGAGACAACAACAAAAAGAAGCTACCACCTTTTCTTCTGTATTTCTTAAAGAAAATTGGTAAGATTCCGTTGTACTTTGCTGCCTATATTTCAAATGTAAAAAAAATGAATAAATTCAGTTTGATGTATTTCAAGAGAAAAACAGGTGACAAGTACTTCAATTTAGAAACATAAATATTTATCTTATGCTAAGCTAATGTGCAGCCTTTTACATGTATTTCAGCATTTAAAATGGACAGACTTAGTTAAAATAACACATGACGTACATATAACTAATGTAGTACAAAAGTCTTCAGCAAAATTTAAGATTACTAAAATGCTTGTTACAGAGTAAAGATATACAAACAGGAGTCTGGATTTGAGAAAAAAAATCCTCTTTCAGTATTTTCAGCCCCTTTCCTCCCCCTTCTTTAAGGCCCCACATGTTGCTTTTCAAAATACTTATTTATTTAGGAATGTAACAATTTATCAAAAATTTTAATTTCACCCTAAAACCCCCAAATAGAATCCCTGCAATTTATGCTTTGGCTTTTCCTGCTCTTCAGAAAATGGACTTGGGTTCCTGAGTTAGTTAGTTCTAGCTCCAGACTATCTGAGCAATATCAGGTATATGCAATAACAGCGAAAATCTGTGTATTAATTGCTATATTTCATTTAGCTTATCATTCAGCAGAAGTTTTTTCAAGACAGATATGCCTGAGACACCAACCTCTCTCAAAAAACTAAACTGAAATAGACGTACTTTTATGCAATGGTTTCAGCAATAATTTTACCCTTTTAGCTTCAGTATCTTAAGGTTTACCAGTTGGTAAATACAGAGTACAAGTCCTCCTTAGGAGAAGCCCCCTTGAAGTTATGACAGTAACTGTGAAATAGCCTCTCTAGCTGCCTAAACTGCTCTATTACACAGCTGTAATGTGCATATAGCCGTCTTTTCTTTGGATATCACCAAAGTCTTTTTCCTTACTTCTCTCCTCCAAAAGCAGGTACAACAACACTACAGGAAAATACAATAACTTTTGTAGCACTATTCAACTGTATGTAGAGGTGATTAAAGTGGTCCTGCATTGCCTCATCCAAACTACAAATGTTATAGTCTCCCATTAAAAGACTTCTATAAGACTTAAAATTTATGAAAAGCAGATGCAGTCCCTCCGTTTGAGAGAGGCCTGAGGAAACGTCCCTCTCCTCTGCATGTCTGGGGTGGAGAAGATCCAAGTTGAGGAGTGGCAGCCAGGCAGAACATCACAGTGCAGTGCTCCCCACCAGCCTGCCTGGCCTGCTGCACGGCCATCAAAAGCTTAAGTGACTGTTTCGTGTCAGGACACCTGGACCAAACAAACGTACATATATGAGGATGGTACAAAGGCATAAAACAACGAAAGACCAAATGTCCCTGTACAGATCAAGCTTTGAACTGAGTTCATGGAGTGGCTTTCCAAGGGCAGCATATGGTAATTCCTCCATGAGATTACTGCCCCCCTGAGCTGCAGGGACAAGAAATTGAAACAGACCAGTTGAACATCATTTGATGCTGACATTCTGTGAGCTATTATACCAAAAGGCATCCTTCTATGACAGGCCTGCACAGGAGTTAAAATGGAAGGACAACATACCACAAATTAGCTGCCTTAAAGGTTAAAATCCTACCTCCAACTAAATGCATACATATACCTCATAAAACATGCATATAAAAACACTGAAATTATTGTCTAGTGATACAGCTGCTAGCACCTCTGAATTTTAATTTTAAATCAGAAATATCTTTCTAAATATGAAAGTCTAATCACATCAGCAAGCAAAAGTTGTCCCTCTTGAAACATACATCCAAAACAGGGATTCCACTGACTATGCCACACACAGAGTTGACAAATCAATGTTGTGTGTAACTGCAGATAAATCATGGAGGAAGGGAGGGAGGAAAAGCAGGAGGGAAGGAAAAAAGGGCATATAATAGTGGCAGTGCCTGAGTGAATACACAGAAAGTATAATATTCCCATCACTAAGTCCTAAAGGTCTTAAAAAGCTCAGCTGTGTCTGTATCATACCAAATGTTTCTCAAACAAGTGATCTCTGAGCACCTGTCTCTGGCTTAAGGCAAGCTGACTGACATCATTGTGATATCTCATTTGAGACATCTTCAGCTCATTCACAGCTGCTGAAACATATCAAGGAATAACCCACAAATACCATCCTTTTAATATCAACAGCTGCAACAGAACTGCAACAGTATTGGTGTAAGTAGGCAATCAAATAGGCAATAATGCATAAAATATTGGTTCATCCTGAATCCCTGCAGTCAAAGCCGTATAGCGCATTTGCACCCTGGGAGTGATGCATCCTTGTCTCAGTACTGACCTTTATTCCAAGACGTATGTCCTGCTACAAATGCTTGAGCTGCATTTACAGTTTCAGTGCAGAAGGCATCTGCAAGGGAGTCTTTGCAGAGTAGTGATCTGCATGCACAAATGAGAACCAAATTTTGACCTGAAACACTGTTATATGCCCAGAATACCCAAATTCTGTTTTTAAAATCCTTGCTTTCATTAACATCTATACCAACTCTTTTTGCAAGCCGGAAAGACTGTTCCTTTCCAGTTTTTCTGATTGGGCTCCCATAAATTACAACACAGAAACAGAAAAGTTTTTAAACTGAATATAATGAGTGTATATGATGTGCTAATCATTTATCAAACTAGTTAGCTCTTCTTAACCATTCTTTCCATATCTTAAGTTAAGAATGAAAGATGCCAAAGGCATCCTTAATATGAAAGCAAACAGACCACCTAGAGAGTTTATGCATACAAGACACTATGATTAAGCAGAGTTTACAAACAGGATTAATTACACATTTCTGAAAACATTAAGGAAAGACAAGCAATGTTTCAGCTCTCATGATAACACTTCTCTAACATCTGAGAAGTGTCAGCTAGGCAAAATAAAATTTCCTAATAATAATTTTTTTAAATGTTCAGAATGAAAACAGCAATTATGTGGGGTTTAATCCTGGGGTCTGTTTTGGTTTGTGGGGTTTTTTTAAGTTGAATTCTTCGATACTGGAAAAAGGAAGAAGCAATGTGTTTTGAGAGGAAGTATTAGAGCACAACTTGCGCCAATCTCTAGTGGGCATAAAAGTATCTTCATAGGAAAGCACACGTAACTGCATCTATCTGGCAATCTGGCTTCCTGGTTTGTGGCTACAGAACTATCAAGCTGTAGACCTGCATATCAGAAAGAGCTTTTTGAGGCAAAGAGGGATACAGAGGTCCTGATGAACTACAAGCCAAGATACCGAGCTCTGGCAGAGCCCACTTTACCGGCACTCTTGCAGTTTCCACCTCGCAGCATTACCCCCGGCTAAGGCCGGGTATGACCAGCCGCCTGATTTAGCGAAGAGCATTGATTACTTCAGCGACCTGACTTGTCTTCCCATTCATGACACCAAGTAACTTCTGGCCAGCCGAAGGCAAAGCCCGGTTACCACACGCGTGAGGCGCAAAGCGCACCTGCCTCCCCGGCTCGGGAAACCAAAAGTTTCCACGGAGAGACAACTGAGCGCGGGCGGCGGGGACGGCGCCCACGGTCCCAGCCGGCTCCAGGATCCCTCACTTCTCCCGGAAGGGGCCGGGGCTCGCCGCGGCAGGACGGGACGGGCTGCCCGCCCTCACACGCACCTGTGGCGGCCGGCTCTCACCTGGATCTGCAGCGGGACCAGGCGCACCTTGCAGCGCTCGTTGACCAGGAAGCCCTTCGGCAGGTCGATGTATTGGCTCCACTCCTCGGCGAAGAGCTGCACCACGAACTTACGGTGCATGTCTATCTGGTCCCCGTAGAGGCTAAGGAACTTCTGGATCAGCAGCTCGTAGCCGGCGCCGTGGGGCACACTGGAGGGCCGCGCGAAAACCGAGAAGCAGAAAAGGACGGGCACAGAGCCGCCGCCCGCTGGAGCGCAGCTCCCGCTGCCCGGAGCAGCGCCCGGCTCCGCCGCCGCCATGTTCAGGGACCGCCGCGCCGAGCCCCGCCAGCTCGCTGCGGTCCGCGCCACCGCTCCTCCTCCCGTCGCCTCCTCCCCCCCGACCGGCCGGGCGGTGCCGGCGGGCCCCAATCCCGGCTGCGGCTGCTCCTGCTCCTCCTCCCCGCCATGGGATTCGGCCCTGCCCCGCACCCCCACGGGGGTCGGAGCGGTGCCGGGGTGCCTTCTTCGGGCGGATACGGGGTGTCTTGGGCGGGGGCATGGTGCTTTCCCTGCTTAGGCGGACAGTGAGAAGAGCAGCCCCACACGGGCGCACTTGCCCTCGTCCGGGCGGAGAGAGACCGTGTCTCCCGGAGAGGGGCAAGGGGACACCGCGGGTGTGGCGGCCCCGGCGGGGCCCTCGCAGGGTCCGGGGATAGAGCGCGCTGCTGGGTGCCCTGGGCAGGGCGGGCTCGGAGCGCGGGCGGGCACCGGGCCCAGCCACGGCGGGGACGGGCGAGGCCGCGTCCCGTGCAAGCTGGGAAGGAAACCTGTTGGTAGAGCCTGAAACGTGCCCGGTTGCTTTGGAGGGTGATCCAGACCAGATCTGTAGAAAGACTGGTAGTTGAGTTCTCTACGAGGCTTCCTTCGGAATTGCCCTTTTCTGAGCAGCGGGCGGTGCCCGGCCCGCGGCTCCGAGCTTCCAGTTCCATCCACGGATGAGGGGAAGTGAGCAGGATAGAACGCATATTTTTTCCTTCGTAGCTTCATGCTCTCTACCATATTTACTTTTTCTCCAGGGATGACTGGCAGCTGAAATTGTTGCCCCTATTTTTGCCATGATTACCATAGTTTCTGTTATATTAAAGTGTGCTTGGGGGAAAGATCTGAGTGGTGTGATACTCGCATAGAGAGAAAATACTGTGTTAAAAACAAGTGGATGTTTGCATGCACTGTGCCAATGCACCATTAAGGTTAATGCATGTTTGCGTGGCACAGAGTTGATTAGGAGGATGGAGCACTTCTCCTATGAGGAAAGGCAAAGACATCTGGGATTGTTCAGCCCGCAGAAGAGAAGACTTCAGGGTGACCTGCTTGCAGCATGAAGGGAGCCTACAAGAAAGATGGAGAGGGACTTTTTTACAAGGGCATGTTGTAACAGGGCAAAGGGAGTGACTTCAAACTGAAAGAGAGTAGGTTTAGATTAGGTTTGAGGCAGCAATTCTTTACTGTGAGGGAGGTGAGGCCCTGGAACAGGCTGCCCAGAGAAAATGGTGGATGCCCAATCCCTGGAAGTGTTCAGGCCAGGCTGGATGGAGCTCTGAGCAACCCAGTCTAGTGAAACGCAGCCCCCTGTTCAAAGCAGGGGGATTGGAGCTAGGTGATCTTTGAGGTCCCTTCCAGCACAGGACATTCTCTGATTCTATGCAAATTGTTCTCAGGCTTTACTGGTATCAAAAATTTGGAGCTGTCGTGTTACATGACAATATTATGTTTTCAGCAGTTTGTTGGTTTGTTGGGGTATTTCACTGGAAAATACATATGTTGATATGATTTGATTTAAAAATTGCAAGGATAAGTAGTCTTTTGCAGTTATTTACCTACTCACTTGTGTACTCACTGGGCACCGAAGCAGCATGAAGTGATTATTTTATACATTACCCAAGAAACAAATGTGCAATGTCACCTGCACATCATAGGAAAAACATTGAAGTGATACTGTGTTTAGGCAGAAGTTACACATATTGAGGTGTATTAAGTCTAAAATACTCTCTTTTTGCTGTCTCTAACTGCCAGTGAATTCAGTGGTTTCATACAGAATTTCTACCTCCTTTCCACATCTCTATGGTTAAGATATGTTTTGAAAAGAGTGTCCATCTGGGTTTGGTTTAAGCACTTGATTGTATCCTGCATAGGACAATATGTAGCTGGGGAGAAAAATAAGTTTTCACCTCCAAAAATGAGGTGAATACTTGGGAATGTTGGGTGAATTATGTACAACTCTGTTCCACCTGCCAGCTATAAAAAATGTCCAGTAGCTTGGGTTCAGGGCTTATTTTAATTATTTGTCCATGCTTACTGTTCTGCTGGGTTAATTTATTGATACAGACGGTCATTAATGCTATTACAGTAGAGAAATACAGGGTGAACAATTTTATGGCCTACTCATTAGCTGACTTGAATCATTTCCAGTTTTCCAAAAGAAAAGGTGACAAATTGAACACCCAGTGAATTCCGTTTATTTTCTGTGACTTAAACTGGTTCCCATTTCTTAATTTGTACTTTATTTTCATTGAGTGCAGTTCTAAAATTAAATATACTTCTAAAACATAGCATGGGTAGTGGTTTTGTGGATTAATGATGCCTTTTAAATGGATTTCCTTTTTCCATTGTAGCAAGATAGATACATCTGCATTAAAAAAATAAGCCATAGCAGGTTCTTACCTTTCTAAACTGCTGTCTATAATGAATATGTTTGAATAAAAATCAGGTATTATGCAGAACACATAACATATTTTAGTATGTTCACCAGATTCAAGCTCACTTAAATAACCGAAGAAGTTTTGCTAACAGGAGTAAATGTGTGCAGTGACAAGGAATTGTCAAGGCCGTACCCACATTCATCCAAAACCTGGATGATAAGGGACTTTTCTACTGCAGCTGACCATTGCTTCCCCTGATGCCCCTCAGGTCAAGGACCCGGAGCAGGGGCTGATCCTCCCTGCACAGGACGTCTGGAGGCAGAGGAGCACGGCTAACAGGCCCCCTGTACACAATGGCATATGCCATAGCTGCTTTCTTCATCACACAACCCATCTGTCTTTACCAAATGACAGCTAATCTTGGCCCTTGGTCTGTGTCTTATTTCTGCTGGTATCATATTGTACACCCTTGGATCTTTTCACATTTCAAATTCTGTCTCTTACACTGCAATTTCACAGTCAGTCTTGTCGCAGATAGTCTCTCCTCTCCTCTCCTCTCCTCTCCTCTCCTCTCCTCTCCTCTCCTCTCCTCTCCTCTCCTCTCCTCTCCTCTCCTCTCCTCTCCTCTCCTCTCCTCTCCTCTCCTCTCCTCTCCTCTCCTCTCCTCTCCTCTCCTCTCCTCTCCTCTCCTCTCCTCTCCTCTCCTCTCCTCTCCTCTCCTCTCCTCTCCTCTCCTCTCCTCTCCTCTCCTCTCCTCTCCTCTCCTCTCCTCTCCTCTCCTCTCCTCTCCTCTCCTCTCCTCTCCTCTCCTCTCCTCTCCTCTCCTCATCTTTTCTTTTTCGTCTTTCTTTGTAGCTGCCTGTGCTTGGAGAGTATTGTCCCGTAGAGGAAATCACATCTGGTGCAAGCACAGGTCAGACTATGCTATTTTTCCATGCCAGCTTTGGTTATCTTCAGTTGTCAAGGGATCACCCTGAGATCAGAACTTGAGAAGCATCACCAACTGAACTTTCCAAGCATCACCAACTGAATGTAAGTTGGATTCAGTAACCTTTTGTGTGTCTGTTAATCGTACAGCTCATGTGGCACTTGCAGAGGTATCACATCATCACAAATATGAGGCTTAGCACACCTATAATCCAGCATATCATTTTTTGCTTCATAGTAAGAGAAGAGTATGATGCACTGCACAGGAAAAGTGCCCAATGATCTCCATTACATTGGCTTACAACAAACGTGGTACTTTTAACTCAGTTTGAATAACACAAGTGTGTAACAGTATTTGTAATGCATCTCTCTGGCATGTCACATTGCAAGTAATGTGTCATCAGTTCTGGTACACAATTAGGAAAAATATTGCTTTTGCTGTAAATTCAGAGGTAGCCTACATCATGTCATGTGGGCTGTATTTTGATATCTTTTGATATCCTTTCCTGTGTAACAGCACTTGGAACAGGATAGGAGAATGTGACACAAATGGTAACCACGGAATCAGAGTCATAAAATTGTTCATGTCTGAATAGACCTGTATGATCATCAAGTCCAACTGTAATATAGTGCCATAAGGCAGAGCCAAAACATAGACAAGACCCTACTTCTATGTTACTGGTACTAAATATGTGAAAATTCAAGTTCTCATGGAAAAAATATAGTGCTGTCAAAGCACTCTGCTGAGTTTTAACTGTTTTTTATTTCTTTTGCTAAAGAAATTTCATTAAAATGATGGTGCCACAATAGAAGCCTAATTATGAAACTCAGCTGGTTTTTTCTGCAAGAATATAAAGAATTGAAGTTGGGAGCAATTACGCTATTATAAGGCAGCCTTATATAAAGAGCTTACTCTCTGGATAGTTATATGACTGTTTTCAGAGATATGACTGTTTTCAGAGTGATATGTTACAATAAAATTTCTTAGACCTAGTTTCACATATGGTAGCTCCACATTTCTATGAATATAAATAATTACATGTCTTCATTACAAGCATTAAATATGGCATGGTAATTCTATTAAAGCACAGTCTTAATGAGTATGTTTTGCCTTTAAATCACAAAGCACGGCAGACAAAAATTGTCAAAATTTCTCAATTATTTCTTCAAGATTAAGTATTGCAACTATATATTTTCAGGGCACAGAGTAACTTGGAATTACACCAGATGTTGGTCAAAAAATACAGTTAAGTTTACTTTTGAGATTTATTACCAAAAGATTTTCAATATTGTTGATGAAAATGTAAAAACATGCAGACAGAGACCAAATAGATGAGGGCTTTTTTCATCTCCTTCTGCCAAGCTGGCTAATGACAGTGACAGACATCTTAAAATCCATTTTGTGGTCTGAAGGTTGGTAAGTCTGAAAACTTAAAGCATTTCTTTTATGATATAATTGATCTTCATCTCTGGCAGTCACTCTTCCACTCTTAATATGCATTAGCTTTTGGGGGTTATTTTTTTGTTTCTCTTTAATTTTTCCGCTGAATCAATAATGTTTGGTCACATGGGACACCAGTTTCCATAGTGAAGAGCGTTTTGAGTGTTGTCTGTACTGTGCCTGTTGCTTGATCCATAGTTTATTTTTGTGTCTTTAATGACTTGTACATGTTTAGATCAAATAAGCTTTAGTCACAAGCCACTCTTGAAAGAATTTTCTATGCAAGTCCTTCTTTGGGTCCTGTGTTTGTCTCTAGTTCAACATAATTCTTCTAGACCTGTAATCCTGTTAAATACTCAGATGTCGCTTTGTTTTATTGTTGTTGTTGTTTTGTGATTTCTTTTCATTATTATTTTGTTTATAACCTGGAAATGTTCCATTTTGGGGCATTTGTAGAGTTTCCACAATCTCAACAAATCTTTTGCATTGTTACTTGGGAGAATTTGTGTACTATCTGTGGGGCAATATCTTTTCATCTAGTCACATCTTAGCAGTTATGGACCCTTCCAGCTTTTTTAGTTGATTAGACAAAGATCTAGGAAGCTATGAGACACGTTCTCCAAGGAACATGTCAACAGTTTGTCAAACTTTGAAGATTTTCTCCTGCAAATTAGGTGTTTCTTCATGAATGAGTGGCTGCCAGGTCACCTTCCTTTCCAGTTTTGTTGCCACCTCTGCTGTTGTCTTCATGCTTTGGCATCTGGTTTCTGTAGCCAGCTGTCATGGCCCTTGCTTTTTTGAACAATAGCTGTAATAAGTGTATATATATGTATACATGTGTACACATATATCTAATAGTACAAACGCAATGTAGTTTTATAAACGCGTAGCCTTTCCCACACTAGAAGGTATACACTGTGCTCAAGGACATTTGTATAATGGGACACTTCTTCCACAAATGGGAGTAGTTCAATTTATTGAATTGTACTGTCTTGTAAGTGTTGTACATGGAATCAGAAATGCCATTAATTTTCTCAAACTATCACTATTTTAATAATTTAACACCTACTTTGCTTCTAATTGTAAATTGCATGACCTTTTTGTAATAATTCAAGCAGTAGTTTACTGATTAGAGAAAGGAAGTAAATTGATACATTTTAATAATCAGAACATTTGAGCTCTTCTTCAGCTGTCAGAGATGAGTTGAAATCATCCCTGTTGCCACACTCCGAGGACAGAACCAAGTTTGAAATAACTGGCCTTTTCCTTTCTGTTTTTATTTAGTTCTTCAGCTCCTTGAAGACATTAAATTCAGCCAATGGCAGTATTTAAATTAAAAGAAGCCACTAGGAATAGTTGCTAATGGCATTTTTCACAATATACCTCTTTTCATGGGGTGCAAAACCTTCTGAAATGTCTGTTTTGGGATCCTAGAAATAGCTGACTCTGTGTGAAGGGTTTACTCTGTACACATAGGCTGTTCCACCAGGAAAATATTGCTCAGGCACTGGGTATTGGGAGCAAGCCAGTTTGAGGCAATGCTTTGACCATCAAGGACACAATCTGGCAGGAGTCAGAATGGAAAAGCAGAACATTTTAAGAACAGCCCAGTCTCTAGCAATGAGGCAGATCCCAGCTGAAGCAAAGGAAGTCAGGACAGCAGGTCAGGGTTAGAATCACAGAATCACAGAATGGTTTGCGTTGGAATGGACCTTAAAGGCCATCTAGCCCCATACCCTCTGCTTTGGACAGGGACACCTTTCACCAGACCATGTTGCCCCATCCAACTTGGCCTTGTGGGACATCCACAACTTCCTGGGCAACCTGTTCCACTGCCTCACGACCCTCACAGCAAAGAATTTCTCCCTAGTATTGTTGCAGTCTGATCTGGGCCCAGATAGCTTTAGACTGGTGGCAACTATATTGGAAATCCAATTAGGTGACTTTGGGGAGAGAGACACATTTCCAGACTAATGTCTCTGGAACTAAACGCCTCAATAACTGGTAAATAACAAACTAGAAGGTGAACAAGCTACACGGGAACACACTAGAAGAGACTAACTGAAGCTTGGGGTCCAGAGTAAAGCAGGAGTACATTTAGATTAGGGTTTAGGGCGGAGTCAAGGTTGGATCTGAGAGTGAGATCCACTAGGAAAGGATCTGAAAATCATTGCAGGGGTACATTGACCAATTGAGAGTAATGAGGTAATCTAAACATACTCTCAGTATAAAGCTATTCTCCCTTGGTCTGTCACTACATGTCCTTGTAAAAATTTCCTCTCCAGACTTCTTGTAGGCCTCCTTTATGTTCTGGAAGGTTACAGTCAGGTCACTCTGAAGCCTTCTCTTTTCCAGGATGAACAATCACCATTCTCATCCTTTCCTCATAAGAGGAAACCATTCCTCCAGTCACTTTGGTGTCCCTCCTCTGGACTCACTCCAGCAGTTCCATGTCCTCCCTGTGCTGGGAGCCCAGAGCTGGATGCAGGTTCCAGGTGGGCTCTCCCCAGAGCAGAGCAGAGCAGAGGGGCAGAATCCCCTCCCTCCCCTGCTGCCCACGCTGCTCTGGATGCAGCCCAGGACACGTTTGGCTCTCTGGGCTGGGAGTGCCCATGGCTGGGTCATGTCCAGCCTCTCATTCACAACTCCCTCATGTCCTTCTCCCCAGGGCTGCTTTTGATCTGTTTATCCCCCAGCCTGTGCTGATACCAGGAGTTACTGTAAGGTAACTCCTTACAGGAGGTGCAACACTTTGCACTTGGTCTTGTTAAAAATCATGAGATTCCCATGGGCAATGGGAATTCTGTCTTGCCCAGCTCCCTCTGGATGACATTCCATCCTTCCGGTGTCTTAGCTGCATCACTCCGCTTGGTGTCATCTGCCAATTTGCTTAGGGTGCACCAGATCCTTTTGTCTGTGTCATTAATGATACATAAAGCACTTATCCCTGTACAGACCCCTGAGGGACTTGTCACCGGTGTCTGTCAGGACTCTTTGCTGTTGACCACCACCCTCTGGATGTGATTGTCCAACTAATTACTTATCCATTGAACAGTCCACCAGTCAAATCCGTCTCTCTGCAATTTAGAGATAGGGAAGTGGTGAGAGACCATGTCTAAGTCTTTACAGAAGTTCAGATAAATGACATCTCAACTCTTCCCTTGTCCACTAACACGGTCACTCCATCCTTCAAGGCTACTGGTTTGGTCAGGAAGGACTTGCCTTGGTGAAGCTGTGCTGGCTGTCTTGAATCATCTCCCTGTTCTCCATGTGCCAGAACACAGCTTCTCAGAGAATCTGCTCCATGATTTTCCCAGGCATGGAGGTGAGGCTGAGAGGTCCCTGGTTGCCAGGGTTTTCCTTTCTACCCTTTTAAAACATGAGTACAATGTTGTCCCTTTTCCAGTCACTGGGGACTTCCCCTGAGTGCCAGGAACTTGAAAAAGCCATGGAGAGTGGCTTGCCAACACAGGACTCTGTGATGCACTTCATTGGGTCCCACAGACATATGTGGGACATACTTTCAGATTCCTCAGGGGGTCATGAACCAGATCTTTACTTACTGTGGGAGGAACTTTGCTCATCCAGTCCCCATCCTGCTGTCCATCCACTCAAGAGATGTGAAAATAGAGGTTGCCATTGAAAATGGAGGCAAAAAATTGTTGAGTACCTCATCCTTCCCCTCATCCATTGTTATCAGTTTGTTTATCAGGGGATTTGAAGGTTCCTTGACTTTCTTTTTCTGATTAATATACCTGTTGAAGCCCCTCCTAATATTTTTTGTATTCCTTGTTAGGTTCAGTTCCAGTTTTGCCTTGGTCTTCCTCACCTTCCTAACCCAATCCTACACAACCAAACTTCATGCCTATACTTTTCCCAGGTTACCTGTCCTTGTTTCTACAGCCTATGCATTTGCTTCTTTCCCTTTATTTTGACCAGCTTCCCATGTTCAGGCAGGTGTTCAGCTGTTTCCAAGAGAGCATAGCCCCATTATACGTGATAGTTACTTGGGAAGGCAAATGCATCACCCCAAACCTTCACATCCTCCTTCCACCCCCCACTTTACTTACTGAGCATGATGTTGTGTGATGCGTATACGTGGGATATGATATGAAATACCCCTTTGGGTCAGTTGGGGTCACCTGTCCTGGCTGTGTCTCCTCACAGCCTCCCATGCACCCCCAAATTCCTTGCCATCGTGGCAGTATGGAAAGCAAAAGAAGCCTTGGCTCTGTGTAAGCCCTGCCCAACAATAACCGAAACATCTCTACATTGTCTACCCTGTGCTCAGCACAAATCAAAAACACAGCCCCATACTTACACTGTGAGGACAATAAATTATATCCCAGCCAAAATTAGCACAATTACTTAAAGCTAAACTCTGTAATGTGAATTTTTATCTAACAGAATTCTTGCCCTCTGCTCCTTTCTTGGAGTGAATAGCTACCCAAATCAACAAGGTGCTTCTATCACATTGTGCCTTTGCATTTTCATTTGGCATGCTTGTCTCTTTGGCAGGCTTTGACCTACATTGGAAAGTGTATTTCCACTCATATGAGGTATATCAGCCAATTGTAAGACAGAGGAAACTGTCAGAGATTTTTACGGAAAAAAGAAATATTTTCTGTCTGTTCTTTTAGTGTCGGCATTTATCTCCATTTTATCTATTTTTAAATCTGTCACTCCAGTCCTCCGTTTCCCAGTTCTAAATATTTTATCTTGAGGAGGATGTAATTTACTAACTCAAGAGCTCTTTGAAAAGCTTTCCAACTTGATTACTGTCATTGGGAACATCTGCCTAACAAACTTCTGCATTAGCAGAATGTGGTTTTCGTTTCTCAGGAGATTCATAGGTTTAATTCCAGGACTCCTTAATCTGTGAGTGATTTTGCATTAAAAAAAAAATTATTCTTTGCCTCCTGTTTCATTAAAAGTTACTTTTTTTAAAAAATGGAATAACAGAACATAGGAGAAAGAAGAGGTCCAGAGCACAGATATTTTTAGCTAGCATCTATTGTAAGTATCTCTGAGAGATCAGGATGAATAGCCTCATCATCACTCCAGGTCTGCTGCCACCTGCACAATTAATTGATCATATTCATATGAGCAAATCTGCCTGACAGATGACCCATTTTGCAAACACATACATAAATGTGCATGAGACCTTTATTTGTTGCAACACTGTTTTTGGAGTCAGGCTTTATTGCTGTAGCACCCAAATAAAAGCTGAAGCAAGAATTTTTCTTTGAAAAGTGCTTTTTGTCCTTCTTAAAGCTCTTAGTCTTTGCAGAAATTTCTACCACTGGGAACAGGGTTTCTGTGACTCTTTATTCAATGACAGGCTCTAAAATTAGTATTTGTTGAAAGTTAAGACTAAAAAGCTCATTAATTTGGACAGGGTCTTATTAACAAAGAATGATGCAATGGAATATGCAGGGGTAATATTATTTCCTCTGTGTGTTTCAGTGGGTTCCACTGAATGGCATCCTCACTGTTACTTAGAGTTTCAATAGCTGAAATCCTTTCCATTTTTTCTTAATAATCTTTGGGGGTCTGTGTCAAAATGGAATGACTATGTGGATGGTTTGGGGTTCAGAAAATAAAAAGAAAGCAGAACTCTACTGTTATATGCTGTGGCTTTGAGCTGTCTGTGTTGCTTGGTGTAATGTGAGAATTTGCAGTAACAACCTCTGCAATGACCACCAGATATGTGAATCAGCAGTTATAACCCAAATCCTATTTGTTTGAAAAACTTGTACTAAGGTTTCTAAAACCTGCAGTTTTGGAAACAACTGTGTTTTCAAGTAACTGCTTCTTAGTGACTCTAATCTTAATATCACAGCAAATACCTAATTGTCTTGCAGATTGAGAAAATATGTGTAGAACTATTTTTACTTAGCAAAATAAGTCATACATTTTTGTTTTAATATATTATTGAATGCAACAGGTCTTTTACTAAATGCAACAATGCTATCTAGTGTATTGCTTCAGTTGATTTCACTGTGCAGTTTTAATGTACTACTGCTCCTATACTTCAAAAATTTATTTTTTTAAACAGAGACTGGATGGTGGTGACAAAAAGCAAGCTACTGTGATTTATGGGTTGCAGAAAAAGATGATTTCCACTTAAATTCTGAATATGCCTGACTATACAGGTTCTGAACGTGACTGTGGAAATTGCCAGGAAAACATGTACAGTGCAGCTACCATGAGGGTAATTGTTATCCACTGGCTGTGTAAATAAAAAGCTATTAGTAATTCTCTGACTGTCCTCAATCAGTCCTGGAAACTGTTTTATAGGATGTATTTTTCTGACTCTATTTTTTATGTACAAAAGCAAGGCAGAGATTATCTTAACTAGGCCAAAAGTTGTCTGGGAGGACCTTTTACTGAACATCACATAGTGAGGTTCAAGAAAAATACAGACTATAGGATCAACATTTTAGTTAGGTAGTGTTTAATATTATGAACTATATGAACAAAGTGAATTATCTCAAAAATATTTCACAAAAATATGGTTTCTGTATTCATCATTTCTCTAAAGAAATGTAGTTTTTCATATAGCAAAAGAGGAGGGTCTTTAAAAATAGTCTGTACCTCTAGAAAAAACATACTACCTCAAAGTAGTTCTGAATATACCTGAAAAATGGCACAGGAACTACTCGTCGTAGCAGAGACCTGCCAAAACCGGACTGAGACAATGGTGAATCGTGCTTCTTACTGTTTTGATCTGCAAATTTCCCGACAAAACCTCTTTGTTAATGGCAGATTAGAGGCATTCAGGTAGATGTAAGCTTCTCTTCACGAAAATTGGATTTTTGTGACTAGCAAAATGGAAATGGAGTTATATTTTTTTATGCTCCAAAAGAGTTTCTCCTAATCCTGTGACAGAATACAGCTTTGTTACTGCAGAGATATATAACTGATTGCAGGGTTTTCACATGTTATCAATAAATAATTTTCTCTCTTTAATGTATGATTCCAATTAAATGCTTGGATAGAAGTAGAGCAGAATGTATATGGCTGCATTTTTCATGGCAATCTGTAGAATTTTTTTGCATTTGCAAAAAAAATTGGTTTTGTGTAATTCTAGGTGAGAGCTCAATTATCTCTGTGCTCCTAGAAGATGAGAATTAGACACCTACATGCTGACAGGAGATGGATTTAAGATATAATCTTCTTCTCACTGTTCTCTACTAGTCAATTTAGGCATTTTTTTAAACTGACTTCTGTGGATCTTATTTGCAAGCATATAACTTTTTTAAGGCTCTGTTATGGTGTCCTGTGAATTTCACTTGACATTTGAGCTCTTAAGCTAGGCACTGAAACAATGCCTGCAGCAACTCCATTTCCTTCAGCTACTCAGCTGTGAAATGAGCAACTCTGCTCCTGACGCATGGTAGCTGCCAATGAAGCAGGAACTTAGATTCTCTTGTTTAGTATCACAGAATCACTGAATGGTTTCCATTGGGAGGAACCTTAAACACCATCTTGTTCAAGCCCCTGCCATGGGCAGGAGCATCTTTCCCTAGACCAGGCTGCCTCAGAGCTTCATCCAACCTGGCTGTAAACACTTCCAGGCACGGGGCACCAAAAGTTTCTCTGGGCAATCTGCTTCAGTGTCTCATCACCCTCACAGTAAAAATTTCTTCCTAATATCCAATTTAAATCTATGCTCCGCCAGTTTAAAGCCATTCTCCCCTGTCCTACCACACCCTGCCCTTGTAAAAAGTCCCTGTCCACACTCTCTTGTAGCCTCATTCAGCTAGGCTGGAAGGCTTCTGTAACATCTTCCCAGGGGCTGTTCTCCTGACTGAAATATAACTAACTAACTAACTAACTAACTAACTAACTAACTAACTAACTATAGTGGAAGAGCTCTGAGTATTAGGACTTCAAAATGTACCATACCTTTGGAATTTTAATCCAGACTTTTCCAATGATACTCTCTTAGTCTCTTTGTATGCAATATTTTCATTTAGATTATTACAGAAATAAGGATCTACTCACAAATCTGGAGTACAGCCCACATTTTCATAGCTAGGGTTTTGTTTCTTGCTTAAAAAAAAAAAAAAAAAAAAAAAAAAAAAAAAAAAAAAAAAAATTCTCAGGCCCTAATCCCACTTTCTTATGAAAATTTACATAGCCAGAGAAAATTACATGTCTCTACAAGAAGATTGTAAGGCATTTGAAACCTAATTTTTTCTCCCTGTATCTCACTCACCTGATTGGTTTAATCCAGTCCAAATCCCTAAATCACAGTGTCTCATTTGGGATATACAGTGTTTACCGCCAATTTGGGATTTTTTAAAAACCCTTATTTTTAAAAACTCAGGAAAAATTTTCCAAAGTTTGCGCCATGAAATGCAGCTGATCGAGATATTGAAGAGATGTCTTTTTTAGCCACACACATGGTATTAATTTAATTCCACAACAGAATTGTACTCTAGAAGTATTGAATTTGATTGTAATGTTAGTGAAGTGAAAGGCCAAATACATGCTGGCTTTAGAAGCTGACAAATAAATAAATGCCTTTTAATTTTGACATTTGAATGAATGACATCATTAGCTCCTTATCCACCTATTAAGGCTGATAGCTGCTGGTTTTCCTGGATAACAAAAGTTAAATATCAGATGACAGTTTTGATGTTCATGTCCATTTTTCTGTCTGTGAATTTTCTTAACTTATTGAAAATTCTTATCATTGAAATGTACCTAGAGCAAGATCTGAGGTAGCATTCTAGTCCCACATACCTTTAGGACAAGAAGCTGTCAGAGTGAGCTAATGCTCAGGCATGCCTCCCCAGAGATCCATCTTTGTGCTTCTCCATACCAAAAAATTGAATCCTTATACATGAGGAGTACAGTCTGGCACAAATTAATCTGTCTTCACAGTTTCTTATTTCTTCTTAAGACTACTATAGCACAGGTATTTCTGCCTGAACTGCAAAAGCGATGAAAAAAACATGCTTGGCCAAAAAAAAAAAAGTTAAATAAAAGGAGTACTGTTGATCAAGTTTATTACTAATAAAGTGCAGCCCACCCAGAAGAGAAAACTAAATAGCATTTAGTAGAAGACACATGTACTTGGAAAAGTACTGTAAGCTGCCTAGTAGAAATTACTTTGGAAAAAAAAAAGTTTGGAAATTATTGGATAGCTAGGCAAGTGTTTTAGTATCTCATAGTTAGCTAGATTTTAAAATTACTGTGATTATATCCTGTGTTTGGAGAAAAAATCAAGTCATTTCCCAGATTTTCAAAGGTTGCTGCCTAGTAAAGCCTGCGCATTTAGTTTCTACACTTTCAAAGACACCAAGAACATAATAAGTCAAATGTTGTTTTAAATCCCCCTGAGTAACATTTCACATAAACAGTATAAAACTGTGCTGAGATTACTAAAGTAAGTATGTGTTGTTGATTCATCAGAATTCTGATGTGACATGACTAGTTTCAGCATCAGTGACTTCCTCACTTACTATTACCAATTAAAAAAAATTAGGAATGCAAGTGTATTTTGTTATTAGCAAAGAGAAAAGAATAATCAAGAAAGGCAGAATAAATAGAAAAATGAATGGAAATTGTAGTAATCACTATAATACATTTTTTCTTGAATCACAGAATCGTTACTCTCAAAATCATCAGTTAGTTTTTCTGTCATCTACCATCCCATTGGGACACCTATTACTACATATTTTGACCACATATAGTTAACAATGATGCATGAAAGTCTGGCAAAAAGAGATTAATAATGAATTCTGTCAGGCAAATAACTATATACTGAAATAAGTTGCGTGGGTTTGGATCAAATCCACAAGTTTACAAAGTATTTTAAAACCAAATATATGCCCTTCCATAGCATAATCACCATAAGAGACTGACATTTCTGTTTATCTGCACTTAGCAGTTTGCACTGAATGAGCAGGACTCTTTTCATATTAGAATTCCCATCAAGGCATTCACTCCCTTCTTGCAAGATATATTTCAAATAATGAAATACTCTTTACTCTGTTTGCTATAATATGGATTTAGGGGCTTGGGGTTTTATTTGGTTGGTTGGTTGATTTGTTGGTTTTTAAATGAATGGAGATACTTAGTTGAGTTCTCAGCGCAGAACCACCACAAAAAGCATCTTACCAGACTTGGACTGTCCTATACTTGTAAGAAACATTATTTTTGTCAGCATAGCAGTATCAGTTACATGAATAAAAGGAGACACAATAACAAGGGGGTTTCTGCCAGTCTAAGTCCCCTTTTTATTTAAAAATATGTGTGTGTGGTCCAGGTGACATAACGAAAATCTCTCACTTGTCATGCAAGACTATGGAATATCAGGAAGTATGGAAACCTCATGGTGCCAGAATGGCTCCAAATGGGAATAGGTCAGTGTACCTCCTACTGCAAGGCAGCAACAAGGACTGTTTTGTTGTATTGCAAAATGATTTCCTCACCATTTGATTTGATCTGTGCTTACTGCAGTCTTTGGAGAAACTCATTGAAGTCTACTTTGGTAAAAGATTCTCAGACTTGTGGACTTTTTCACTCTGCTAATGACCCAGTTTATTTAAAATTAGCACAGCAGCAATCATATAATATCTTTGTCAGAGGGTATAATATGTAAGGTATTAATTCCTGAGTATCAGGACACAATCAGATAATCTTCTGATGTAACCTTTATGGCCACATGATGTGTGGCAGTTCATGTTTATTTGCAATTATTTGCAATTAATTGCCAAATTATGTGTGGCAGTTTGTGTTTATTTCATTAACTTATTGTTAAATGGTTCATTCTGTTATCCCCCCCACATTTTCCCCCAAGTTGTCAGGGGAAAGCTGACAACTCCATCAAAGCTGTCCCTCAGGCTAATCCCCTCCCTTTGTTCTAGTCCTTTCCTTGCCTATCAAGGCAACCCTGCCTCTCCTTCCCTGTCTATCAAGGCAGCCCTGCCCCTTTTTCTTGGATGTTCCCTGCCACTCACCACCTGGGCCAGTCCTTGATTGAAACACCTGCTTGGAAATCCCCTTATCTATTTTTAATATATGAGGTTAGTAGTGCAACTCCCCATCTATACCCCAGCCACCCCTCATCTGCTCCTTTAACACCTACTACATGAAATTAATTTTCCCAGACAAATACTGAGACATCATTTTGCAGCAACGCTCATACCTCAGCCAGTCCAAATGTTGATTTGTGTAAAGGTAGGAAATTAACAGGTTAGTCACTATATTTTCTCATTCTGAAAGGAAGACCCTTTGTGGTGTCTGACATGAGCATCATCATTATTCAGCCTAGCTGCATGCTGGTTCAAGAACTTAGGTATTCATGAGGAATGTGACATTTTGCTGAAACATGCTTCAGTGCATCTGCTGGCACCCAACTTACTGGCTAAAAGAAGGAAAACTACTGGACTGAGAGTAATAGACTGCTTTCCCCTTAGGAAATACAGGGCCTATGTATTATTTTCTTGATGTCATGGACATCCTATTTCTTGGGGTAGTGCATGGGACAGTACTATTTTACTCACCTTTGAAAACAGGCAGATTGCCCAGGCTATCTTAGTTACACTATGGAAAATACAGAAATCTGTATTTCACTAGTGCTCACAGCTGGGAAACAAACACTTTATGCTCCCAAGGCAGCTGTCTTAGAAGAGTCCCACTGCTGCTGAAAATGTACCCAAGAGTTTGGAAACACCAGTTGGCTGATCCTGTAGTGGATGGAGCATGGAAGTTGGCACACAGACACTGCTCTTCCTCTGATGTTTTCTCTGACCCAACCGCTGTTCACAGAAACAATGTGCTTCATCTTAGATACACTACAAAAGAAGCGACCAAGTGCTGACACTCATGAACAAACCTTTGGGTTTTGTTTCTCCTTTTATATTTTTAATGGAAAATTGTTTTCTTCTTTTTTCATTTCTTTTTTCCCCTCTCATTTCTTGCATTTGTAGCATTTAAGTGGTTGAACCTTTTCATTAGTCATATATAGGATCATATATTATAACGCTAAATAAATTTTAGAAATGCTAAATATGTTACCAAAGCTAAGCAATTGATCTCACTAAATTCTTTAGTATTCTATAAGATTAAGCATGATACTTGGATGTCAGGGTACCGTATTAAAAAAAAAAAAAAAAAAAAAAAACAGCAAATAATTATTTTTCATAGAAAGGAGAAATTGTTGTAATAAAAGGGGTCCTGAAGTATATTCAGGAGTAATTCAGTGTAAGAGTTAAAGTAGTTTTGATTTCAGCAACCACTCCTTTGCTCAAAATTTCAGCCTAACATGCAAAGTTGAGTTTAACTTTATAATAAAATACCTCATTCTTAAATTTCCAGTTCTTGACTAGGTAGAGGCACTTCCATCTGTGTCAGTAAGTGTCAAACATCCCCTGCCCCAGCTTTCAGCTACATACAGCAATTTGGGCACTGCTTAAAGAAACAGAAAAAATGGGAGTGCTCCGGAAATGCTAGATCACAGTGACCCCCTTCCATCTTTAGGGAAGTGCTCTTCATTCCCCAGTGTGAAATTTACATTAAATCTACCATCAGGCCTGATGTTGGTGTATGTATTTGTTAGCTCTCACTGGTTTGTAAATTCCAAAATTGTAACCTTCTTTATTTGTACTGGCAGTCCCATAAGGAATATTGTGTTCAAAAAATAAGTAAGTTATGATCCTTATATATTTTTCACTGCATCCTTGGTTTGGGTTTTAAAGAAAATCAATTAAAGTAATAATCAAAGTTCAAAAATTGACACCAGTTCTAATGCCTTGTTAGATGGAAAAGGTAGAAAGACACAAGAAGATTATTTTTAAAGTGTCTTACATCCCACTCTTTCATGAGAACCTAGGTTCATACCACTGTTATGATGGAAGAGAGACTTACGATGGCCCGTGTTGGAGAGAGTCACCCTTGCAGTATTCTCTGATACTGCTTCTGGCTGAACAAAGTGGGCATCACGCTGCGTTAGAAGAAGGCATTGTGCAAACAAAGTATCAAAAGAAGCTGGAAAACAGACTTTGTGCAATCAGACTTAAATCAAACTGAGACGGAATGGTATTTGGTTTAAATAATCTTATACTTTATTTTAAAACTTATAAAAACCAATTATTAGAACATAAAATCTAGTGTTTTAAAAATTCAGCTATATTCTATATTCATAAAATAATGATCTCTAGCAGTCATTACTAAGAGTATGGAAGCTATTAGGTACTCAATATAATGACATAAAGTGCTGCAATAATTCTTTTTATGCTATATAAATGATTTTCCCCATTAAGCATGCAGATTTTCTCTGCCTATTGTTGATCTGCTGCTACACATTTCACAGTAGTGCTCTGTCTTCAGAATTTGAATCTCCAAACAGGCAGTTTAACAAATGAAAGAGCACAGATTATGACAGAAAAAAAAATTCAACAGTGATGTTAGTATTTGGGTTTGTTTGGAGGACTTTCTTCTGCTTTAGCTTTATCAGAAAAGTCCTCTGCAGAAAATATTTTTTCCTCCAACCAGTGTCAAGCTTTTACTTCTTACAATACATATTCAGAAGTATGTAACTACAGGAAAAAAAAATGTTAGTGGCATATATTTTCCCTTTAGACACAACATGTGACACAATATATGTTGATTCTTTTTCTACCATGTGTCATACCATGTATCGTTTATGTTCATTTAGTACTAAGAAAAAGTACCAGATTCAGCATTTATATTCCAAAGTAATATAAAATAGATTTCAATTAGGTTTTACAGGTTATTTGCTTAGAAATTTGTCTCAAGAGATAAAAAGTGATTAGTAAAAAATAATAATCAAGTAAGTAAAGACATATCTGAATGTAAATATCAAATATAAAAAACATTATTCTGGATAACTATGTAAAAGTACTGGTAATTAATTACATTGTTTTCTCATACAATAGCTTGTACAGACTGTCCCTTAATAGCCCATTAAATGGTCAATTAATTAAAGCTTCATTTTCCCAGACAAGATCATCTCATGTAATTCTTTGGTTAACAAGACATATGCTTTCTTAGAATTGTCTAAAAAATAAAGGGGATCAGTAATTGTAGATGGATTAAAACCTTCATCCACAAGTTGAAATTTTTGTTGTTTGAATGTTCCTGTCATTTCCATTTTTTCCTGCAGTAGAGAGAAAGATACATTATTCAAAACAAGCTACTTTTCTTTTTCTCGCATTCACATTTGTTTTTCAAAGTCTTACTTGATGTAAGTCCATTTATTCTCATTGTGCTGAAAAACTGTGTGCTGCTGCAGACCCACACCAGACACCCAGCTGACAAAAGCTAGAGCCCTTTTCTTTGTGCATCCCTGTGCATGTCTCTTTAGTGTCACATGTGGTGTCTGCCCAAGACAATCGATCTTCTTTACTGGGCACATCATAAAAGGAAACTACACACCATGAAACTTCTGAGAGTAAAACTTGTTATTACCAAGAATTCCTTTATGATAAAACTCAGGAAATTTGCTGTATCTATGACTATTGTCACCTCACAAAAGGGCTTGAAAGAATCATGTACTAATTCAGCCATATTAATATTCAGGTCCAAAGGAAGATGGATCTTGACCATGCATTTTGTTTTCAGACAGCTCCAGTGCTATGGTGTCCCTTGGGAAAGTGGTGTGAGGCATCTGTAATGTCTATTCTAACTACCTCTACTCAGCCCAACTTTATGATCTCTCTCCATCATCTTCTCTTCTGTCTTAATATTTTTTAATGTATGCAAACAATCTCTGAAGAAAAAAATTTAAGTATTAAAAAAAAAAAGTCAAAGAGCCCTTTTATCTACTCCAGGCATACCTACAGATTTTATCTACCTGCTCTGGTTGGTCTAGGACATGTTCTGACATCTTCTAAAGTATGATTATATGTCAGATCGAGCTTCACAGAAACACAGAAAGTTGGAAGAGACCTTCAAGATCGTTGAGTCCAAGCCGTTCTCTGACACTTCAACAAAACCAACGCACTGAGTGCCACATCCAATCTTTTTTTAAACACATCCAGGGATGATGACTCCACCACCTCCCTGGGCAGACCATTCCAGTAATTCATCACTCTTTCCATGAAAAACTTCTTCCTAATAGCCAACCTATATTTCCCTTGGTGTAGCTTGAGACTGTGCCCTCTTGTTCTGTCAGCTGCTGTCTGGAGAAAGAGACCAACCCCCACCTGACCACAGGCACCTTTCAGGGAGTTGTAGAGAGTGGTAAGGTCACCCCTGAGTCTCCTTTTCTCCAGGCTGAACACCCCCAGCTCCCTCAGCCATTCCTCACAGGGTTTGTGTTCCCAGCCCCTCACCAGCCTCGTTGCCTCCTCTGGACGTGCTCAAGTGTCTCAAGGTCCTTCCCAAACTGAGGGCCCAGAGCTGGACACAGCACTCCAGGTGTGGCCTCACCAGAGCCAGTACAGGGGCAGAATGACCTCCCTCCCCTGCTGGCCACACTATTCCTGACACAGGCCAGGAGCCATTGGCCTTCTTGGCACCAGGGCACACTGCTGGCTCATGTCCAGCCGGCTGTCGACCAGCACCCCCAGGTCCCTTTCTGCCTGGGCCCTGTCCAGCCACACTGTCCCCAGCCTGTAATGCTGCAGGGGCCTATAACGTGATTGTGGCCAAAATGCAGGACTTGGCACTTGCAGTTATTAAACTTCATCCTGTTAGACTCTGCCCATCCATCCAACTGTTCCAGGTCTCTCTGCAGAGCCCTCCGTCCCTCTAACAGATCAACACATGCTCCCAGCTTAGTGTCATCTGCAAATTTGCTAATGAAAGACTCAACACCCTCATGCATGTAAGTCTGTAAAAATGAACAGAACTGACCCCAGCACAGACCCCTGAGGGACACCCCTGGTGACTGGCCCCAGCTGGATGCAGCACCATTCCCCAGAACTCTCTGGGCCCAGCCATGCAGCCAGTTCCCAATCCAGCAAGGAGTGCTCCTGTCCAAGCCCTGGGCTGCCAGCTGTCCCAGGAGTGTGCTGTGGGACACAGTGTCAAAGGCCTTGCTGAAGTTCAAACAGACAACATCCACAGCCTTTCCTGCATCCACCAGGCAGGTCACCTGGTCATAAAAGGAGACCAGGCTGGTCAAACATGACCCCTCCATGTGCCTGGGTCTGATATCCTGGCCATCCTGTAGATGCTGCATGATGACACTCAGTATAAACTGTTCCATTACCTTGCCAGGTACTGAGGTCAGGCTAACTGGCCTATAATTACCAGGATCCTCCTTCCCACCCTTTTTTGTGATTGGGCGTCACACTGGCCAGCTTCCAGCCATCTGGAACCTCCCCAGTGAGCCAGGACTGATGGTAAATGATGGAGAGCGGCTTTGCAAACTCATCTGCCAGCTCCCTCCTCACCCTGGGATGGCCCATTTGGGCCCATAGATTTATGAACATCCAAGCATCTCAGAAGTTCTCTGACTGCCTCCTCCTGGATAATGGGGGGACCATTCTGCTCCCTGACACCATCTGCCAACCCAGGAGGACAGTTGTCCTGAGGACAAGCCATCTCCCCACTAAAGATTGAGGCAAAGAGAGTGTTAAGGACTTCCACCTTCTCCTCATCTGCAGTTACTAAGTTCCCTCCCTCGTGCAGTAAAGAACAAAGGTTGCTCTTACCCTTCCTTTTACCATTAATATGTTTGTAAAAACACTTTTTATTATCCATTACAGAAGTCGCCATTTTAAGTTCAAACTGAGCTTTGGCCTCCCTAATTTTTTTCCTACATGCTCTAGCAACCCCCTAAAATACTTCCTGAGACACCTGACCTTCCTTCCAAAGATGATACATCCTCCTTTTATTCCTAAATTCCTTCCAAAGCTCCTTGCTCATCTAAGCTGGACGTTTACCTTGTCAGCTTACCTTTCAGCACACAGGGACAGTCTGCTCCTGTGCCCTCAGGATCTCTGAAGCACACCCACCTTTCCTGAACTCCTTTGTTTTTAAGAGCTGTTTCCCAAGGAATTCTCTGAATAAGTCTCCTAAGTAGGCCAAAGTCTGCCTTCTGGAAGTCCAATGTAAGAGTCTTATTGGTGTTCCTCCTCATTTCACCAAATATCAAGAACTCTCTAATTTCATGATCACTCTGCCACAAGCGACCTCCAACCACCACATACATCTCCCACCAGCCCATCTCTGTTTGCAAACAGCAGGTCTAACATAGTCCCTTCCCTGGTGGGCCCACCGACCAGCTGCAACAAAAAGTTGTCCTCCATACACTCCAAAAATTTCCCGGACTGCCTCTTTTCTACTGTATGAAGTTTCCAGCAGATGTCTGGTAGGTTGAAGTCACCCACAAGAACAAGGGCTGGTGATCCTGAAACAGTATCTAGCTGCTAATAGAAGAAGTTCTCCACCTCTTCTTCCTGGTTGGGTGGAGAATAACAGACTCCCATTATGGTGTCAGCCTTGTTGGCCTTCCCCTTAATTCTTACCCATAGGCATTCAACTCCATAAGTTTCAATACCTATAGTGTCAAAAGCCTCCCTAATAGAAAGGGTCACCCTTCCACCTCTTCTCTCTTTCTTGCCCCTCCTGAAGAACTTGTAGCCATCTAGTGCAGTGCTCCAGCTATGTGAGTATCCCACCACATTTCTGTGATGGCAACTACATCATAGCTCTGCAGTTGCACCATGGCCTCCAGCTGTTTGTTGCCCATGCTGCACGCATTGGTATACACACACCTCAGGTGGGCTGCTGATTTCTCTCCTAACACAGTCTTACCACCCTAGATCCTGCTTCCAGACAGCCCAGATGCATCCCCTTCCCCCTTCGGACCTAGTTTAAAGCCCTCTCACCAAGGTCTGCCAGTTCACAAGCAAAAAACCCTCTGCCCTTAACAGAGAGATTATTTCCATCTGGTTCCAGTAAAGCAGGAGCTGTAAAAATTGCCCCAAGATCAAAGAATCCTAAATTTTGCCAATGACACCAACCCTTGAGCCACTTGTTAATGATGTGAGTTCTCCTATTTCTTTCATACCTGTGCCCCTGTCCTATTGACCACTTGACCCAGTGCCCTAAAGTCCCTTCTAATCACCTTGACACTCCCCTTTTCAATCTCATCACTGCCAGACTGATGATCAGCAGTGGTAGCAATCAGGGGGCTCAATCAGCCCAGGAATATCATCTCAATGATATTTTGTACCCGGGCCCCAGGGAGGCAGCAGACCTCCTTGTGGGATGGGTCCGACCAACAAATGGGGCCCTCAGTTCCCTTCAGAAGGGAATCACCTATTACCATTACCCTTCTTTTCTTCTTGATGTTAGAGGCAGTGATCCATCTTACAAAAGAGTCATAATTGGGAGGCTCACTGGGCAGACAATTTTCTTCTAAATCATCTGGCTGGCTCTCTAGATGAAGGGCCTCATACCTATTCTATAGCTTAATATGTTTTTATTTTTTTTCCCTGTACCTTCTTTCTTTCTTGGTTAATGACAGCTGTACCAACAGCAATGCATCTGTAAAGGAGGCATTTAAATCTTAATTTAAATTCAAATTCCAGATACTTGATATCAATGCAATACCCAAGATTCAGATTCCTTCCATCCAGTGTGAAGGTTTTTCTGTACAACTATACAGGAGTGAATCTAGACTAGGTTCTCATAATTCATAAACTCACTACTGCAACATTCTCAAGTCTAATCTTGCTTTCTCACATCAGAAAGCTGCTGCAAGATATCTTCCTGGACTTATGAGATAGATACATACATACACACATATTTCACTTCCAAGGTTTTTCACAGGTTTTTTGTTTCTTCTCTTTATTCTGAACCAATATTCAATCTCTGGGTAATCTAAGAAACCAACTTCCATAATTTTTCGCTTTAAACAATGATGATTTTTTTCATCTGCTTCTCGAATGTAGGGGACTCCCCCATAAACACCTTCAGAAACATTTTTCTGTTTGTCTTTATCAGGAAGTTTGCAAAACACTTAAGAGAAATTAAAGTGCTCATCAGAATTCATGTATCATGATTATCAATATTGTGTGCTTTTGACACTCTCATATTTTTTCCTAGCTCTATGTAGCCCACTCTATGATATTTACATTTTTACACTCTGTGGGAGGAACTCTTTTACCCCAAACTGGACAGTTATTAGAACAAAGTAGTGCACAAATAAGGATGATTCTGACGATTACTGTGGTGGCAACAATAACATACTTTTTTATTCACCTTTTCAATTTACCTAGTATCTTTCCAAATGCTTTAATATTTTTCATTGTTACACAGAAAATAACATTCATTTTATTGTGTACAGCCCACTGTCTTCTGTTTTAGCTCCATTTGTCTCTCATTTTCACTGAATAAAATGGATTTTAGATTCTTTTCTCCAGAGGCAATTGTTCATGTTTTTAAATCTGAACCCTTTTCTTTTACCATGATTATGCTTCTAATCTCCCCAAATCCTTTTGTATGATCTATGTCCTTGCTCATTTGTACAGTTTCTCTCATTTAAACATAATCTGCAAATTCATTGACTTTTTGTGTAACCCCTTTCCAGGATCCCATTAATGAAGACAGCAAATGGAACCCAGTCTAAAACTAATCTAGTGATACATGAACAAGCACTTTTTGTTATTCACTTAGCTATCTCTGTGTTTAAATTATGTAGATGTCTGTATACACAGTGCAATAATGTACCTTACCTGGACTCTTAAGAAGAGGGGACAAGCATAACTTGGTAGATAGGTCACTACTTGCTTATAAATTTGCTCCAAGTCTAATGATGCATTGTGCTTTAAAATAAGAGAAGCCATTCCTGCTTTTCCTTCATGATCTGCACAAAAGGAAGTTAGATGACAATTTTGTTACATGAATAAAGTTGACATTGTAATGATAAACCACACAAAAAAACCCATAGTGCATTAACAAACCAACAGTCATATATCATATTCTGAGTTTCAGTAAAGCTGCAAGATCTCATTCATATTTTATCTGGTATTACATGTACATGGAGATCACTCAAGTGTTCAATTAAGCAATAATGCTGTAAATTAGTGTGGCGGGTAAGACTAAATGGAGTCCTGTGCTTGATATAATCGATAAATGTGGATGAACATCAACAAATTCCTCTCTCAAAAACAAGAGTGAAGAGTGTCTTTCCTGGAGTAGCCAGTTATATCTTCATTTCTGTTTTAGTCTCTTTCTCTTGCCAGTATGTTTTCTCAAAACTGTGGATCTGAATTAACAGAGAGAGCACTTAAAATTCTTACTCTTTAGTCTGGAAAATGAGAACACTGTGAGTCTTTGGTAAAGAACAAAATGGGTAAAAGGTAAAAGCAATGAACTTCAGCTATCAAAATTAACTAAACACTTCAACCTAGTAAGTAACTTAACACTTTAGGCTAGTAGTAATAGCAGAGATGTTCTGCCAACCTTATCATTGTTTTGGTTTGTTTTAATTTTTTGCTATGCTATAAAATCTGTAAGGAATTTGATTTTTTTTAACCTTAAGTGCAATTATCAAGACAGTCAGATAAACTGGGTAGGTAAACAGGTAAGTATTGTACAGGAAATTAGCATCTCTCATACTTTTTGAATCTGATTTTTAGACAGTCTTCTATGATGTTTCATGTTCTATGGCTTTAAAATACTGTTCAAGTGAGTGTTCATGCTTCACATGAGAGAAAGTGACACTTTCTCTCATTTTAAACTCCTTTATCATTTTGTGGTGGGTTTATCCTTGCCAGCAACCAAACATCCAGCCAGCTTTGTGCTCAATCCCTTCTGCCATGGGGACGGGAAGTGAAGGAAAGCAAGGCTCAATAGTTAAGGTAATTGCAGTTTCATAGGGAAACAAAAAGATACATGTACAAACAAAGTACAACCAGGACATCATTCAATATCCCCCATCATCAGAGAAGTCCAGCTACTTCCTGCAGAGCAGGGCCTCACTTGGAGCATGCAGCGCTTTTTCAGGGAGACAAGCACCACACCCACAAACCTCTCATCCACTTCTTTTCCTCCAGCTTTAATAACTAAGCATGGCAAAGTTATTCTGTATCACATGATGCAGAATATTGCTTTGGCAGTTTTGGGCCACTGTCCTATCTCCATCTGCTCCCAAGCTCTTGCTGTCCCCAGCATTCTCATACACAGAGAAAGCATTGTACTGTGCAAGCTCTGGTCAGTGGTAGTCAAGCACTTTTAAGTTATCAACACTGTTTTAGCCATTGTTTTAGTCTGGTGCAAAGCAGAGCACCAAAGAGTCTCCTATATAGAAACTTATTTTTATCCCAGTAAGCACAAACATGTATTTTAAAAAAAGATTTAGCATGAATGACAATAAAGCCCATCAGATCTCCTGAAAAATAACAAAAAACTCTATTAAAAGAAATTAGAATATTTTCTTCCTTACAAATTTATTTTTCTCTTCATATTCTTTTATATTTTCTTCTTCGTTTTATAACTTAACTGTTTACAGTTACTTTATGAGGCAAAGTGAAATAAGACAGCAAAATGTCTCCATATATTTTCCTTTAGACTTACTTTAGAATTACCTAGTTTACATTTTATTTTGGCACATATGTCTGGATTTTACACAGATGTGAATTTACTGAATCTTTATATTCTAATTTAGGTTATGTAGCTATCACAAATGTATGCATGGTCGATTTTCAAAAAAACTCCTCACTGCATATAGATAAATAATGCATAATTCACTGGCTCCTTCATAATCGGGTGGTATTTTCATTACTTGCATCTGCATTTTAGCTGGATATTACAGATGACTCAATCAAATATGATTCATAAGTTTAAAACATAAAATAGAAAGAGTTATGAGGGTTAACAATGAACCTGGGAGAAGCACAATGTATAACTGAAACTTTTACCTGGCACAGACACACCATACACATTTGCTTCTTGTATGAAGTCCAACATTGCAATGACATCAGATACTTCTGTAGTGGCAACGTTTTCCCCTTTCCATCTAAAATGTGTGAAAAAATAATTTCATCCTATGACAATTTCCTTTTAAAAACCTTTAGCAGAAGCTCCATTCATTTCAGACTTGACACTACCTCACATTTTTTCACACTAGTGACATTAGAATTTAATCACCAGAAGACAATGTTGCAACTCATTGCCCTTACTGGGCATCAAAACAGTGTAAGGGCTACTGAATAGAATTGTTTTCAAGTTTTTTGCAGGTATATAAATGTATCAGAAGTGGCCAATCTCTGCTATTTGATACATTTTTGTCCACATCAGTATCCGACTTCCTTGCTCATAGCAAATCCATCACTAGTTATATGCTTTTTGAAAAGCATGATCAAAGAGCTGGAATTCCTACTAACTGTTCTGAAAATGAATCATTCAATTCCACAGGAATGTTACTCACAGAACACCTGTGACAAAATTAAGCCTTTATCATCCACTTCAGAGTAATTATAAACTACATCACAATAGCAATAAATTGAACAGTTCCAGTTGAAAACAAATCCAACCCCATTATTCCATTCGATGTACCTTTAATTAAGAAATTTGAAAAGAAACAGTAACTGTACCTGAAGGTATCTCCAATCCTGTCCCAAAAATACAGAAAATTGTCATGGTCTTGAACCATTAGATCTCCAGTATTAAAATAAAGATCTCCCTTCTTAAATACCTCACAGAGTAATTTCTTTTCTGTGTGTCTTTTATTGCCAGCATAACCAAAGAAGGGGTTCTTCGCATTGACTCTGGAGATCAGAAGACCAGCCTCACCTATACAGAGAAGTTGAAAGAATATAAACCCAAAATATCATTGGACATTTCTGTACCTGACATTAATATTACTTACAGTATTGTCCACGCAAATTCACAGTCACTTGTATTTCCTCCTCGTGGCTCACCAGTTTTCTCCCAGAAGGGTCATCTATCTATTGTAACTCCCCAGTAGTTTATAATCCTCTGAAAGTGCACCATTCAAGTTCATATTGAATTGACTCCCCACAGGTTACTGAATTGTCATGATGAGTGTCAGCTTTATCAGCTTCCTAATCAAAAACTAGTGTTAATCAGAAGTAGGTGCTCAGCCCAGGCACTGTGTTCCTATTTAATCTCTTTTCAGAAGTTCTGAGAACACTGAAATTACCTCACTTGGTTGAAGCCTGGTGTTAATAACACCAAGCTTGTGGGTTTAATCCATGTGGGACCATTCACTTAAAGAGTTTGATTTGATCCTTGTGCGTCCCTTCCAACTCAGAATATTCTGTGATTCTGAGACTTAAGAATATTCATTAAAGTGATACAGCATCATCAGTTTACTTTTTGGTGTAAAATTCAAAAGTTTAACACAATTTTTTTCCTCAAAAAGTCGGGAGAGTAGGGGCAAGGACTATCCTCTTATGCTTGTGGAGTACCAGGGTGTTAGTTTGCAGACTATGGAATAATTGTATGAAATAACCTTTTTGGGAGCAGGTTCTGAAAAATATAGCTTAAGAGTTCCATTACTTTGTAACAGAGACAAGAATTATAAATATAAAAATATATCAAAATGCTTCCAAAAGTAGGCACTATTTTGAATTTAAGACTGCCTCCTTAAAAAAAGCTGTGCCTTTTTTCCCCATAAACTGGTAGTGTTTAAAGTAGAAGTATTTAGTTCACTGGTAGTATCATTGCAGCCATAATGCTCTGAAGAAATAAGACATGGGTAAGACAAAGATTATAGACAGAGATAATACTTTTCATTAGACTGGGTGGTGTAGCTGGAAAAAAATTAGATCACATGTCTAATTAAAGCATGTGTTCCCTTCACAGGTCAGTCTGACATCCATAGAGATAAATTCCTATAAAATTTCAGCTTTTGGTGACATATCATCTCAAAATGCCCATGTTTTATCACCAACTGTTAGAGAATCTCATATCTCCTTTGAAAAATCTGTTTCAGCTCCCCATTAAAGCTGTCTGCCTGACCTTTAATATGAGTTTTTCTTCCTCCAGTTTCAGCTGTTACTTTCCTACAATTCAATGCATGTTCCAGTATGTGGGTAATGCTTTGAAACGATTTTTGGTAAATAGTTTTAGGACAGCTATAATCAAGCAGTTTTGGGGTTTATTTCCTTTTTTTGGGTTGTTTTTTTTTTTTTTTTAATTATTAAGCTAAATCACATCACCTAGTCAGAAACACTTAATCTCTCATCAAAAAGCATTTGCTCTAATCCACCAGTCCTTCCTGTAGATCTCTTAGGCAACCATTTCCTTATGTTAACCTCCTTTAAAAAACACAGATGTCACTATGTATAAATTCAAAGATAATGCCATAGCATCACTTTTGACCACTACTCTTCTGTGAATACATCCAAGGATCTCCTGAGTGCTTCTGATATCAGTACTGGTTTGTTTAATGCTGTTTTATCTGAGATCAAAAATCATACTGCTTTTTTTCAGAGCAAAGAGTAACAGTTAATTTGGTAAACTGCAGTAACACAATAGCAAAGCTTCTTAAAACAACTCTTTTAAGTATTTGTATTAAAATCAATAGGCTGTAATATCCTATTAAAATATATACTTACCTTTCTTAACTTTTTCACACCAACCATGCTTATTTCTAATTGGTTCATCTTTTTGGAAATCATACTTGATTAAATCAAATGGGAAAAAAAGCTAAAAAAGGGAAGAAGTCATCAGTTACTCATCTACACAGTGACATCTGGTGGCAGCAAATACACATAAGGAAACCTGTACTCCAGTCTTGCTCATCAAAAAGGAGAATGCACTTTCATTTAAAACTGAAAATACTCTGTATGTAAATTTATGCCACTTCCTGAAGCTAAGCAGCATCAAAACAGTTTTGTAAATGAAGACACAGAACTGTCCATATGTTAAATTTTCCTACAAGTAAGTTATGAGATCTACATCATCAGTGAAAGAACAATGTGAGTCAGCATAATAGAAACATTATCTCTAGTATTTAAGGGACATTTAATGGTGGTGGCTGCTTTGATGTGTTCTTGGGGTCTTCTGGCACTGAAAACAGGTGGCGAGGGAAAGGTCTCACAAAGGAAGATCTGCTTCCTCTTGGGTTTTACTGTTGCTTAGCTAACCTCAGCTCTTCCCTCTTGCCTTCTCAGGCTGCTGTATGGTGATGGGAACTGAGCACCAGCAGAAGGGTACCTCCTGCCATGGCTCCAAGCAAACTGAAGGACAAGATACTCCTATCAAAACTAGCAACTGCAACACTTTTCCCCCCCTTCTTCTTCTTTCTTTTTTTTTTTTTTTTCTCTTGAATATACAGCATGTGACTATTATTTTGCTTTATTTTTCTCCTGTGATATGAATACAAACTGGACCTTTAAGAGACACTTCCTGATACTATTCCCTGATACTGTGTTTGCAGTGATCCAAATTGTCTCTTTATTATTCTAAAGAGACAATTTGCCCTACTTGGGATTCCATGTTGCCTTCTCAAAAGGAAATGTATCAGCAATCTTTAACAACTGGTCATACCAAGGTAATGATCTTCTCCTGAGAATTCTTGGCAATCAGGGAACAATTTTATAAAACGTTAATATAAACCTACACTCTTCACAATAAAGAAATGCAATATAACTTAAGGAGGGTTATATGGAAATGACTGAAGTAAAGGGTAGGATGTTAAAACATAAACCTCTTTCCTTTCCTGCCACTAACTCGGACAAAGAGTTGCACCTTTATCCTAATTTGAAATGTTATTGTAAATAAATATTTTTTCTCAAAGAAATCTTAATAAAGAGCAACATGAATCCCACAATTTCAGCCTCATATGGACAAAACAGGTTCATTGAGTCCTTTCAATGTTCAGCACTGTGTTTTTCTTCTACCCTAAGTCTGAAACAAAAAGATATTTTTAGCAGTTGATCAAAGGAAAAAGGTCATCGCCTGCAAAATAAAATAATGATTCAAGAATGGAACACTGTTTTAATTAAGTGAAGGGTAATTATTTTTATTAACCTCAGATTAAATAATTTAACAAAGTCAAGAATCTGAGGGCCAGAAAGTTTACCTCAATTAGAAAATAATTGATTATTTTTGAGGAACAGAGTGGAAGAGGGCCTTTTTTTTTTTTTTTGGTCTGCCTTAAATGCTTGCTTCTTTCTTTCTTTCTTTCTTTCTTTCTTTCTTTCTTTCTTTCTTTCTTTCTTTCTTTCTTTCTTTCTTTCTTTCTAGATTGATATTTATTACTTCAATAGGTTTAATATGACCAAATGCAATGAGTAATATAAATAATAAGAATGAAATGGTATAAAATTAATTGTTACTGGTTTTGTGTCTGATTAGAATAGCTTAAAATAATGCATCATACACAGTAGTATTTTGATACGATACAGTTTTTGAGCTCTGAAAGAACGAAGAAGTATTTCAAATTGTTAAAAACACTCAGAAACTGTAATTCAGTATCTGAGAGACTATTATTATACATAATTATACTATGTTGTATACAACTTCTTTTGCCTACAACTTCAGAATATTAACAAGGTGTATTCCAATTAGGTTTCTGAAAGAAAGAACCCCATCTTGTATGAAATATGCATAATGAAACTACGAATAGTCTTTGCAAACAGCTGTGCCTGCACAAAAGTCTTTTCCAAGCCAAATCATTCTGTGATTCTAAGCAGCTTGCTTTTCATATTAAATACTAGAAAATGAAAGCCCCGCAGCAAAGTATTTAGTCTGGGCACAGACTAACTTTTGGTTCGCCTCATTATTTAAATTCTAATGGGACAAGGACCTGAGCTGTTGAAGCATTACCATATTATTTTCTCAGAGTACTGCATGCAACATTCATCATTTTAATCTACATCTTAATCTCTGAAGCACAAGATAATGTAGCAAACAAAAAGCATCATTTAGCAAGCTGAAAATGGAAGTGCATTAACGTGCAACATTGTTTACTACTATGCTGCCCAGATGTTATCTAATACCAGCTTCCCTCACCTGCTTTATTTTTTAATTGATTGGAAATATGTGAATTTAAATATTGTTTTGAAAATAGTTTTGACATTCCTAGCATTTCAACTTGCAGAGAATGCCCAGAGAACCTTTACCAGAAAATAGGTATCACAAGCTTTTTATTACTGGTTTTAAAGATGAAGTATTTTTGAATTCTTTTGGACAATATCAGTTTCGAAAACAAAGCATTACATGTACTAGATTTAGTTTCAAGCATCTTTAAAAACTGAAATGTAAGGAAAAAAAAGTTAGAACATAGTGTCATCACACCTTAGAGACAGTTTTGAAAGTATACTTGAAATGCCTTATTCACGCTGTAAAGAGCAGACACATAGGTACTCCACACAACTTTGTGAGACAAAGTAAACAAAACCAAGAAACAAATATTTTAAGCTATGTTTGATATTAACTGAATCCTAACATGTAAAAATATACTACTTTAGAAAACACTTCTAGTACTTTAGATTATTTTTGCTCAAAATTAGTAAAAGGAGAAGAAACAACATTAATTTTCATTGGCCAATGAACTTAGGTGCATCCATTTCTTGGATTTACACATCAGCATTCTTCCTTTGAACTACTTTCCAGGATTATAAAATTTGCTTAAAACTAACTTTGTTTATTTTTAAAAAAAATAATTTATCTTCTGCCACAAGTTCTGTGACTGCATGAAGAAGTGCATAATACTAATTCTGAATGGCCGTGTGAAAGCCATTTTATATATTGAAAATATTTAAGATTTGTTTTAAGATCGAAATGTTCATCAGCTCAAAGCTGATTTTTATCTATACAATTTTGTGTAAGAGATTTGGATTCGTGTGATATTTTGAGTATCTTTGCTTAAAATAATGAGAAATTACTTTTACAAATAAATTTTGGGTGGGGTTTTTTTGGTTTGGGGTTTTGTTTGTTTGTTTGTTTTTGTTTGTTTTTGTCGTTTGTTTACATAATGCTTTTCAGGTGAGCGTGGCCTGGGTTATTTTCAGCCCTTCTTACAAGCTTCCTTGAATCTCATTAATCCCAAGCTCCCTTGTTGTCTGTCATCACTCAGAAGTTATTTCAGTATAAGAAAGAGATTTATATATTGATAGACACAATTGAGGGTCTTCAAGTTTTTTCCCATATCACATCCATATACATACAGACATAATGTATTTCATATATAAAATAATTGATTATTAACATTACCTAGACACAGATGTATGTCAGATGTAAAGATTAAACAGTAATTTATTGTATTACTGTGTTAATAAAGACATTGTATTTTTGGTAAAACATTTTAAGTTTCACCAGCTGAAAAGCTATTCAGAAGCTTCTACTTTTCTGTTCATTGACTCTATGTAAACATCTTTATTGAAAGATTTATTCATATTCTACAGGGAGGCTTTCAAGCACATGAACCAATCCCTCTTATATAAAGAACACAGAGTGAAAAGAAAGAAATACAAACAAGAGCACTGCTTTTAGTTAACATCTTAAATACAGTGACTTCTGCCAACTGCTGTAACAGTCATCTGTTTCTTTCTATTACCTTATGTCTTCCAACATTTTTATAAAAATAAATGTGTTCTGTAGAACCTTAATATTTATCACAAGCATCTATGCCCAGTCCTTAGCAGTAACTGGTAGAAAAGTTACTTTGCTCACTCAGAACTCAGGTTGCCACTCAAAGCTGTAATTTTTGTATTGCACCTTTACAAACTGTGTCATTGTCAGTACAACAGAATGCGCTCCTATTTTTTTTCCTTTCCCCCCACCCTCCCCCCCCTAAAACTGTTATACTTTGAAACTTTCTGCTATTATTCCCTCTATACTCCCAACACCTGTATCCATAGGGCTTTGTACTGCATTTACTTTGTTGCAAGCTGTGCAATTATGTTGTAGGAAGAGAGTAAGTTTCTTCCTTCTCTTTCAGTATACCACATACATGAACACACAAACCTATTTTTCCCACTTTCTCAGTTGTTTCTTTCTATTCTAGAAATAGGTGTTTAGGAAATCCCTAGAAAGCATGTTAAAGATTATCTCATGTTGTCCTGGGTGTCAAGAGAATGTTCCAAAAGATGTTGTAGCATTTATTTGAAGAAACAACGAATGTTAGTGATTGGGTGGCTGGGCCTTCTCTGTGCCATTGTCTGCTTTACAGCAGGAGACAGATTTTCTTTCCAACCTCAGCAAAGGTTTTTCACAAGTCAACAAATCAGAAATTATGCGGCTCTCCTTTACATATCACTAGTTGTCTAGTGGATGCCACATAGACTGAAGTACAACAAACAACAGCTACACTTCAGAAGGCATTGTTTAGTAACCTGCAAGCTGAAAAATGTATTAAAAAACCTCCCAGAACAAATGCCTGAAATAAGCAAAAATGAACTTATGTATGGCATTAAAATATGCATTTAGTGTCACTTGCAAAATCACCACACTATTTAATTAAAAATACAGATTATTAAATAAATATGCAGGTAGTTTCAATTTTAACCTTTATCTGCTGTAGACTTCACAAAGTATTTCCAAAAGGTTAATGACTTAGGACAAAAATCTGCCCAAGGTTCTGTAATACTGAAAACAAATTTACTCAAGTTTGGAACGCATGCAAAATCTTGTAATATTATAAGGCATCAGGCTTAGAAAAGTCCGAAGCAAAAATTAACATCAGCTATAAGGCTCCTGGTTCACTTACTACTCTCTAAATTCCAGATCTCTGATTTCTGGCAGCAGTTCTGGACCTTTCTGGAAATAGCCAACAGCATTGGATGGTCACTGAATGGAGCATCAGACATGTAGGACATAGAATCAGTGGAATCAGCTGCTAAAATTCCTGAGGTCTCTGTGGTTTCTGAGCAACACACTAGCTCTTGTGGTGTTTTCTGAGTGGTTCCAGAATCCTCACTGTAGTCTGAGTTTCTGTACAAGAAATGAAGAATTCCTCTGGCCCCAGTGTGTAAAGCAGTCTGTGGAGTGACTGTACTGTGGTGATGGAGATTGAAGCTGAGGACCCTGGAACATATGCTGCCTAGAAACCTATTTACATGGCATCAGAAGATACCTCTGCTGTATTTCCAAACAATGGTTTTACATTATTCCTTTAAAAAGTTTTGTCGGAACATTTTGCTATCAGTTCTCCTAAGGAGCACAAATGTTATTTAAGTCAACAAGACTTGTATATAGACTTGTATATAGATAGGTATCACTCAATTTAAAATTCCAGGCAATGCATGAGGTACTATTTATTTCAAGAAAAGTAAAATCTGGCATAAATAGCAACATAATGATAAGTATGCAATCTCCTTTCAAAAAGACTAGACATCTTTCATATTATTAGCTAAAGGTTGGGACACATGTTACTTTGTTTGGGACTTTCAAATTGCTTTTAAAAGACTGTCCTTACAGGACCAAAAAGAAAAAGTCCCCTTGTGAATTTCACGCATAAATAAATTCTTAATTTACTCAGAAGGATGGAGGAAAGTCATAATGTGTGATAAAAATAACATGTAATCTTCCTCCCCAAAATATATGACTGCCATTTTCAAAGCTGATGAAATACAGAATGGGGGTTTTTTCTAGTTTCAGTAGCCTAGAACATAGCAAACACCTACTGTAGACTGTAGATAACTGGGTATAGCATTTTAAAATTAATCATCTTGCCTAGTATTCTCTGTCACAATACCTCAACAGTGATTATATATGTATTGTGTTATCTTTAACATTTCTAAATGCTGATACTGGCTAGATGGGGTTGCCTCCAGGTATAAAATATCTATTAAATTTGTATATGTCTATATGCTACTGTATGTAATTATTGCAATATATTATTATTAATTCCCATGTATGCCAAATATTTACATAGCAGAATGCAATATAAACATACTATATAAACACATCTCTAACTATAGTTTGTAGAACATTAAATCAGAATAGGAAATTTGTAGTCTTATTTCAGCAGTGAGGAGTTCTTAGGTATTAAAATAAATCGAACTTTTTCTTTTGTCCTCTAATGTAGTAGAGACCTGAAACTATACTTGGCAACTGTCAGATTACTCAAAACTTTCAGAAGAGAGCCAAAGCCTTTTTGACTCCTGTGAACTCCATAAAAAATCTCAGTGTTTCTGCTGAGTGTACAGCTGTGTTGGGTGCCAAGATTTTACAGAGGATCAGCTAACTTGCAAAAACCAAGCTAGAAAATTTGTCTTGGACTTAGGACTGCACTACAACTAAGAAACACAAATTTTCAGCACTCCTACTAAATAGAATGTAAAAAAAATAGTCACCTTATAGAGGAAATTGGTGCGCCCAACAGATCCAATTTTTCCTGTGTGGTTCATGAAACAAATGTTTCCTTCAGTAGCACCATAGAACTCACAGATCTTAATAGCACCAAATCTGTCCAAAAATTCCCTCCATACATCATTTCTTACGCCATTTCCAACCGCTAGTCGGACTTTGTGATTTTTTTCTCCTTCCTTCTGTTAAAAAAAGGGAAGAAAATTAAAATATAGTATACTGATAACTGCATTTGATTGGTGCATACATGGCAGGAAAAACGTACCTTCTTCAGAATACATCCAGTAAAAAAAGAGGAGAAAACATAACACTCAAGAAGTTAAAGAAAGCTGGCATAGCTGGTGGACAGCCGCAAAGCAGTAAGCTGCAATCTAAAACCTATTAGCATGTTGAACAAACAAATTATTTCCTGAAAAAATTACTACAATGATTTATATAAACACGTCCATATTTTAAAAGTTGTATTGTCTCACTCTATTTCTCCCCAGAGGAATTAAAAAATTGGGAAAAACAGAGAAAGATGGGAATTATTTCTGTCATGGGATTAAAGTCAGAAGAGATGAATTGTTACGTTCTTCTGTCTTCAGACTGATTATGAGGAAACAATCAGCTTTCACACACTTGTAAAATATGTTTCTTCCCACATATTGCGTATGAGTCATGTTCCATACTTTTTTCAAAATTAAGACTCTCAAGGTTTTGTTTAATGTTACTGGAATACATTACTTCTTAGTAATCTTGAGTCTTTACTGTTGTCAAGTCCCATGTTTACCATAACAAACCCCATAGTATGTATCAAATTCAGTAAGATGTTCTAATTTTATTTATACATTCCCAAACATTGAGATTGCATGGACCACCTTTAGAACACAATCATATTTAAGCTGAAGTACCAGAAGGCAAAGTATCTACACTATTTGGATTTGTTTGGGTTTATTTTCTTTTAATTTCACCTAGTTTAAACTATGACTCCATTTTCAATCATTTCAAGTTGCAATACAGAATGCTCTAGAAGTGAGAAAGCTCAAAATATACAGAGGTACAGTTTGTTACCACATACTTTCAGAAATGCATGGCACTCTGCCACTGCAACTGTGTCTATACACCTCTATCTGCCTACACTCCTATATACATACATATGCAAACACCTCTCCATAAACAAATGCACACGTCTGCACATGTTCACATTCTTTTCAAACATTCATATATGTATACATTTGCATACATGTACTATAGAAAACAGAGAGTTTCTATTTTCTACTTTTATATTATGCCCCTCTCCACCCCCCACCAAACCAGTATTAATTAGTTATGCCTTTACAGTAAAAATCCCTCTGAACACCTTTAGTCTCACATAAAATCATAGCAAATTATTTTTGTGAAGAGATTTGGTCAGCTGAGTGAAACAGGAATCTTTTGAACAATTTGGATATCAAAACCAGTAAAACATCAACTGAGTGCATAGACAGCAGTGTTTCTCCAAGGCTTATGTCTTGGACAAATTAGATTTTTCAAGGATGTGAATTCTTCCTACTGTAACAAAAAATTGCAAACACAATGGAATTTTAAGCTCCTCTAAATCACAAAGACCGCTATGTTTTCTTCCTTCTTCAAAACCAGCAGCTCACAGAAAGATAAAAATGTATTCATTCATTTTTAGAGTCTTCCTTCTGCAAAGTAGGTTCTCTTGCTGAAATGATTCAGCAAGCAAAGTACCTATTTCACTAGATGCAGGTAGATGTTGGCAGATTACAATCTGAGGCATAATCCTGCAATTTTACCTCAAAACTACATCACTCACCAGCCTCCCCTGGTCTCTAACAACTCTGTTTCTACAAGAACCCAATTCCTGCTTTTTCCCTTCTATCTTTAGATGTGAAAGTAATTTCTAAACACATAAGGACATACTTCACTGACTTAATGCCAAATCATTATTAACATGCTGCATTATACAACACTAAAATCTGACATGGATGTAGCCTGGAACAAAGTATCTAAAAATTGCCCATAGGTGTTATTTTTACAGTGGTTTGTTTTTTCAACTTCAGACACAGTATCACAATGCAACAGTGTAGGTTTTTACATACTTGAAATAATAACATCTATTATATTATATTATATATTAAAATTCATTATATTGTCAATGAACAACAATAATATTTTTTTACGCTAAAATGTTTCAGTGTTACTTTGAACTTAATCAGGAAAGTTTTTAATGTTTTTTTCTTCCTCCACAAAATTTTTCACCAATTTTAGGATATTTCTGTCAGCTCAACATAAAATTCAAAGTGGGTTATTTTCCTTGAAATTTCAATGCTAAACTGAAATGAAATGTGAAATTTAAATGTGTCCATAGCCAAACTACAGTTATCTCTTGCTGATGCCACTGAATTATTCAAATCTACTGCCTCTGCTAAGATACAAAAAATAGCTCAAGAGACACTTTCAAGAAAATTCTTTGTTCCACAATGAACAGAAAAGACAAACATATGCATATATATACACACAGTAATTGAGTCTTTCATCAGGCTAAGAACATTCAAAACCTCTAGAGACCAAGTTAATAAAAAAAAAACTTTGCTTCTACTATTTTTCTTTAAGAAAAATAAAAGCACTGATAGCTGTTTGCTGAAAATATAGGCTTTCTCCTAGTCTAGTTCATCTTCTAGGATGAACCAGAAGACAGTGGCTTACATGGACTAGAGTGCTTGGCATTTTTTCCCAAAAGAACAAATATCATATCATTTAAAAGTGCAGTAATTTCATTTTCTCACACTACTTTGGCTGGTTTATATTAATACTGCAGAAAGTTGTTTCTCTAGTTGAAAAGATGCAGAGTAGTCCCGAGAGGACTACATCATCCCACTTTGCTTGCAATGTTAACACCTATCATCAACATCAACAATACAATGTAAAACAACTTCACTTCAGGAAGGGATGCTGCCATAGCAGTCAGGCTTTTTGCAAAAATACAAAAAAGGTGTATGATGTTATCAAAAACTGGTCACAGAAAGCAGATTTCTTAAAAGGTAGAGGAGTAATTCACTTCTTCACAACTCAGGTAGATCCACTGTCAGATTGCTTTGCTGCAACTGCTGTATTTGTGATTTAGTCAGCCCCACCATAGCTGTACCTGTCTGTCAATGCAAGATTCCATGAAGAGCAGGGCTTTCTGGTGAAGACATGAACACTGTCATGAATTTAGCAGTCTTTCAACTGTAAGAATGAAAATTCTATGTCATTTCATCTCCTGGCAGGTTTAATAACTATGGTGAAAATTATTAAAATTAGGGAAACTTCAAGCAGTGAGTTTTACTCACATTAGTTTTACATGTGAGTAAATTAATATAGAAATATTTTACCTATTTTTATCTTTTTTATAACTAATACATGACATTAGTTCATGTTAGCTTTATGTATAACTAACTGCCAGTGTAAAGTGACCCACAGTAAATAAAACAGAGTTAGCCATTCTAAGATCTGTCATGTGTTTTTAACATCAAACATCGTCACATATATTATTGTCCAGATCGCTGCTGAAGTCCAGCTTTTAGGACAGGCATGTTGGTATCCATGGGCATGGTGGCTGAATAGTTACAGACTAAATCAAATGCTGCAAGCAGGAGAAGGGAAGGAAAAGAGATGATAATTCAAACAAATTACAAAAACGTGGTTGAATGACAAATACTTAGAGTGTCCTAATGAAAAAAGAAATAAAATAAATATGCAGAAATTCATGCTTTAAACTGACTAGACCAAATAGGCTTTAGCTTCTACCATTTTCAGATGGCATTTAATTTACCTTTGGTACAATAAATAAAGTTAAAGGGGTAGAAGGAATTCCAAGGAGTCACCTAACACATCTCTCTCTGCTCCAGCAGAAAAGCTCTGTTAGGCCTGGGCCATTCGTGACACCTGATCAAGCTGTGGCATGTCAGCCTGCTGCCCTGCAGCAGTTGGTATGCAGTAATTGTGTGCATGCGTATTCCTAGCCCACTGCAAAAACACTGTACCAAATTAACACCTCCTACGCTAAAAGCTGTGTTTCCTCACAAAATCTCCTTTACAAAGGACTCAGTGCCTTACCCTGGTCACCTACCACAAATAAGTTCAAATTGCATGTCCTCTGACAATTCAATTATGATTTGTGTTTCTGAATTTACTAATAGCTCTCCACAGATAGTTAGGACAAGAGAGTTTAGACCAACAGAATTTAGTAACATCTTCCCAATGTTTCCAAAAATGTCTATTTATTTTCCTGCACTTTGATTTTATTTTCTTAATTCAGAGTGATTCTTAAATAAAATGGGTGTTCAGTTTACATACACTTATTTCTAACAATAAAGGTGAAGCATTTTTTCAATATCTTTTTCATTGACATCAATGCATTAATATGCAAGAATAGTTCTTACCATACACCTGGAATTTTTTTCATTCATTCTGCCAGGATCTTTGAACTGTGTACCAAACATCTGCACACATCATAAATCAGTTTGACACAATATGTCTCTGTCTCGCATGCTTGTTTCTTACATATATTAACTAACTGACAAGTCAAGATCTGCCTTACTACATTAAACACCAGATTCCTGGGATTTTTCATCCAGCAGTCTTTTCCCCTTAAGTGCTCTCAATAAATGACTTGGAATATCTATGTGATTAAGCTGGTTGGTAAATGCCTCTTAGAGTGTTATCAGCAGTACACTAACTGATGCAGGAAGTATTCATGATTGCAGCTACATAAAAATGTGCTGCATTTAAAGCAGCTACTTAAAACAAACACAAGAAAACAAGTTCATTGCCCTTCTTTTATTATTTCTGCATAAGGAATATCCAAATGGGAAGAAGCAAAGATAATTCAAGGAAAGGAAGCATGAATTGTTCTCTGTATCATGCCCTTGATGAAACTGAAAGCAATCTCAGGGCCTGAGAATGCAAACATCTGTTAAATATAAAATATGATAAGACAGATGAGACAGGATTTGCATTCAAGTATTTACATGGTGTGTATGTAACAACACATTCACCAATTCCTCTATTGATACATTAGCCCTGAAAAAGGGGCATCAGGTAAGATGGGAGGGGCAATCAGACTGTAAGATGGGAGATACTCTACTATTACAGATATATTTTTCAAGATGCACATCCATGTTCATTATTTAGTAATGCCTAATTATAAACTGCAACTAGATTTTTTGAGCGAAACACATACCCAAATTTAAAAATACAAATAAAAGAGAACAGGAAGTGTGTGAAGAGATGCACTATAAGAAAGGACAATAAAATTAGGAAAAGGACACATCTTTCTAGTTCAGAAACTGGTAGCTTGCTATTTAATATAGCTCATTCTCACCCCATTTTTAATAACCAATCTCCTGATAATCTATTAGAATTATATTCTAGAAGAAGATTTCTTCAATCAGCTCTTCAAAGAGGAAATATTTTGGTTAATTGTATTCCCATCTCCTCAGAAACAAAACAAAGTCACTTTTGTCTGTGTTCCACCCAGTAATATGAAGCATTGTATTTTTGCTGATTGTCCCAGGAGCACACCAGTCAAAACAAATCACACAAAACTTTTCAAAGGTCAGTTCAGAGAATTAAAGCGCATAGAGATTATTTCTTGTGGTGCATGTTACACACACTATTCTGTGAGCAATATGAAGCTTCCCTTTGTGAAAACATGGCTGTGATTTCCAGGCTTTAATATAAGCATGACTCCACTTGTTTAACCCAAAAGACAAGTCTAGGAAAAACTGGAAGGAGAGAAATTGGTCAAGTTGTACGACCTCTTAGGTCATGATCCACCATGCTAGAATCAGTAGTTGATGTTCTAACTAGCCTTCAGGGCTGTTTGTATATAAAAAACTAATGCTTCCAACGATATCACAGAAACAATTTTCCAAGAAGAACATCTCAAAACCTATTACCATTTTTACTGAGGAGGATGAGAAAACACACAGGATCATTTGTGGATACCAAGAGAGGTAGGACAGTATCTGTAAGTATCAGAAGACAGTAAGAAAAATAGGTGGTTTTATAATCTGTTTTAAAGCCATTTTTCAAAAATAATACTGTTGTTGTAGTTATAGCAGTTGAAAACAAGATGTTTGCCATGACATACAGTCTGTTCTTTACAAGGTCAAATGATACAGTCTAGAGAGAAAAAAATACAAGCTTCCAAATTTCATGGCCTTTTCTAAGTTTTAAGATCTGCTGGGTATGTTCTTAGTCTAAAAGTTATATTTTCTCTAACAGTATATACAAACAATGTTCAATTTTATTTTAGGCACTGCTGATACTGCAGTAAGAAATACTTGGATTAAGAATGATATCTTATGACATGTGCAGATGGCTTCAGGTTTTTTTTTTTAAAGGTTAGGTCACTACAAGAATAAACAAATTGCAAAATTCACCCCTAGAAATTAAATTTTAATGACACGTAGAGATTCTTAGAAGCTTTCCCAAGGAAGGTACAGATGTGGCTGTTTGCAACTGTGTCACATTACTGGTTTAGGGTATTCAATAAAATATTTATGTCAAAAACCTGCAAGGGGTTTAACACATTTCCACTCTACATTTTAAGGACATCAGAAAGAACAATTTCCAGTACCAAACATAAATTGAACTAAACTTTAATGGGAAATAAAATGTGATTAAAAGTAAAACCTGCATTTTAGAGTGCCTAGTGACTAATTTCTCCTTGCTTATGTGACCATTAAATTCCCTTCCTTTAAGGAAAACTGCTTCTTGGTGAGAGACAGTGCTATCTAACTACATAAACCCCATCCTTACATCACTTTTCACAACACTTTAGTCAACTGTAGGGAAATAAATATTCATTCTGTTTTCTTATCCCAGTAGCACTGAATTCCTTGTTTTCACCTTCTTCACTACTGTTGTTCTAACACAGAAGACTTTTAACACAATAAATCCTAAGCATCTTCTCTGAAGTAGTTTCAGAGAGCTTAATCCTATCCAAAGAACCTGTGGCCAAACTGTATCTATTAGAGAGACTGTCTTGCCTCAGCTTAACAAAACAAAGTCTGAGAGCTGATAAGCATGGTCTTATACACTTAGGTAACCCCAAGGAAATAAGAAATATTACCTGTGCCAGAGGATAACACTGTCTCAATACCAAGCGGACATAAAACAGGACACATATTAAATGGGAAATTGTAAGCAATGATACAATTATTTGTGACACAGACTTTGAATAGAAGCAGAAGTGAGCTCTGGTTTTAATAGAGAGCTTACCTATTTCATGCAAGGTATCATAAATCATACAAATACTGTCACACTGCATCACAGCTTACAAAAGTAGAAAACATGACATAATGGTTAAGGACACTGATTTCTAACCTCTGTTTGTAACACTTTTCAGGATGCAAGTCTTCTTTACAGAAAAGCAGGAAGGAGATACTGCATTACCACTCCCTTCTTTCCAAAAGTTTCAGGATACAATGCATTATTAAATAGATCATTATGTCAAATTTGAAATAAATCTGCAACTGCCTTTGGAAGGTTTCATTTACAGTTCAGATGCTAAAATTTAAATTAGCTGCAAGTGTCTAAGGAAAATATATCCACGGATTAGAAGAGAAGCATTCCAAGGCTTTTGCTAAGAGGCAATACAGGGAGCTCTGCTATGCCATACTCATAGTTTTTCAGATCACTGTTAATAGAGACTTTGAGCAATGTCAGCCAGCAAGACCAGTTTATCAATTTTCTAAATATTCTTCTTCACTGGAGTAGTCATGCTCATATCTTACAGATGGATCCGTTTTGTAGCTGCTGATGGCTATTAGCCATCAATGCTGGTAACTGTATTTTCCTACTATCAAAATGCTGCAGAAGAAGTGTTTGGAAGAGGACAGGCTTGAGGATTACTCACTTGGAAACCCAGCAAAATCTATAAACGTCACATAAAGCCAGATCTTTTTGTACTTGTACCTAAGGAAAAAAGATAACTTCCTTTTCTAACAAATGTTCTTTCCAGACAACAGATTACTAAACCAAACTGGATACAGAATAACCTCAGAAAAATTTGCTGCAAGAGTCTTTGAGAACTTTTGCAAATGTGAGTGGGAGGCAGAATGATCAAACAAGACAAAACCAATAGGGAAAGCTCAGCCAAGAGCCTACATGCTACCACAAAGACTAGCCCAAAGTTCAATTCAGAATTTATGAACTTTGAGGCCACTGCATGGACTCCAATTGTAAACAATATACCATTTATTTCAAGTTTAGTGTTAAAGAAACACTAAATTAAATTAAGAAAATAAGATAATTGCCATGGATTTAATCTGGGTTGATGAGAAGGGCTTTGTAGAACTCTAATCTTATGAACAGTGCCCATATAATATCCTGACATAACTTTAAAATGCGCCATATCTTTCTCATGCTGCTAGCATACATTGTACTTCTACATTAACGAAACTTAAATAGGGAATCCAACTCAGGCAATTGTTTTGCTTACCTGAAAACTAAGAGTAAATTGCATAAGATATTTTGAAACCTTCCACTTATTTGTGCGAACATGTTTCTCTTCCAGTTTTAACATGACAGATACTTAGTATTTTTCTACAAGTACCTAGCTGTCAAACTGATTTGTTTTATAATTTGAATTTTTCTTGAGGAGGCTTAGCAAGCAAGTAAAAACAAAACAAAACCCTGTAGCCTCACAGAAGAAAGAGTTTAGATAAGCCAGCTCCTAGAAAATATGCACATAAATTAACAAATAGAATAGTTATATGGTTAATGAATAGTTAATGATTATATAACCACTGTATGCAGTATATAAATAGTTAAGGATGGTAAAAATTACTTTATTTGAACAATTTAAAATTGCTTTTACTTCACAGTAGCTTGGTAAAGATTGAAAATTAGAAGAGTTTGTTTCACAAATTAAGTATATTAATCTATAATTTGTGCTTTAACATAAAAAAGGAGTGTGAAAAGAAGTCATGTTCTTCCTGTACAGTAAGAGAATAGAAAAAGGGAATAATTAATATCTCAGACTGCAAACACAGCAGAAGTTACGAAGTTTTGGTGAGAAGGGAAATGATGTTATGGCAATCAAGTTAGCCTACAATGGAGGAAAAAACCCCACAATTTATAAAAACTATGCCTCCACAATGCCTTGACTTTTTCTTATGATTTATAACTTGATTTTTTGTTATCGACTAACTTTTTGTTTATTTTACTAGAAAGTTAAAATCCCCCAAACAAATAAAAATCAAAACCAAACAAAATCCCAAGACATACCCCCCACAAAAAAACCCCACAACAACAAAAAAACCGCACAAAAAACAATCAGAGAAGGTATCAGTATTCTGGTTTCTCATCAGCACCAGAGGTCTTCACCAGGCCATCATCCATGCTCCCTTTAATTCAAGAACTTCTACTTTACTGGGGTACACATGGATAGAGCAGTTGGATCCATAAGCCACAACTACATTGCTTAAATATACTTTTGAAAATTTTCCTCAGGGAAAAGTAATCCAATGACCTTTTCCATTCTTTGGTTAGCAACTCCAATATTAATGCAAATTATTATTCTGTTGGAAAACAAGACTGATTTGCATTCCCTTATTTTAGAATACTGCTTAAGGATGATGTTAATAATTTTCAAATTAAATACTTTGAGTTTCTGGTACCTTTTCCTAAGAGATGAGTCATTTTAATAAGATTCACTGAAAAGGAAATAAACCACTGATTATTTTTGTGAAATAACAAAATAAAATTATGATAGCGGCAAAGGGAGGCTTTTCAAAGCGATAACAGTTGCACTGCATCCAACTTCTGTATATTTTTACAAAATTCTTTCTGTTCTGCTAAATACTTGTTGTCTAGAATAGTTCTATAATTGGATAAAAAAGCAAATTGTTCACTTTGAAGAAACAGCTGCTAACCTAGACCAAGCCCCTTCTAAGTTTAAAAATATTATTTAGATGGTCTCAGAATATGCACATTTCGCAAAACAAAACAGTGCTAAAACATAGTGTACAAAATATGAGACCTCTGAGACCTCTGACACACACAGGTGCCAAGAAAAGAGTTCTGAAAATTTAGAAAAGGCATTGGAAAGTACTCCTGGTTGTTTGAACTTACCTTGCAAAATTCCACGAAACAGTACTTTATCACAGATGATACTGAATCAGTTTTTATTGTCAAAATTGTTCCTTATAATACTTTTAGCATATCTTCATGATTCAAGCCATTATTTTTATTTAAGCATCTACATATCACCGCATATTTGCAGAACCTCACATAAAAGGAAGGGCAGAAGTACATGCCTAATACAGTTTAATTTCCCTTTTACCATATCCACTTGAAGAAAAATAAATGTACTGACCGACAAATAGGCATCACTTTGATTCCACTTACCACTGGCTGATTGCAAAGGTAACGGCAGAGTTCTCCAATGTACTGGATGACAGTCACGTTGTACTTTCTGCAGTCATTCCAAAACTGACTAGCTGAGAACTTCTTTTTTAACACACAGGTTGCACCTTTATGGAAACAGTAGGGAAAATGAAATTAGGCAATTGCTCCATGTGGCAGCTTAGCTATAAGACAGATCATCTGAGGAACTAAAACAGCCTTGCTCAGAGAACTAGGCAGTATTTAAGCTGTTTTATTTGAAGATATGTGTTCAAACCTGGCAGGCAAAGAAGGCAGAGGAAATCAGCCTCCTGGCTGAGACAGCAATGTCTCAGAATAGATCAGAGCTTAAAAACAAGTCAGCTTCTCTTCTTACAACACTGTTGGTGTTGTAACATATTTTAAGAGTTTAACATGAACTCTTGTGTTCAAGCGTTTCAAGCTGAAAAATCCAAAAGATTCAGGCTGATTAGTAAATCAAGTGAGTATCACTGAAGCCTTATTTCTCAAGAAAGTATTCATTAATGCTGATTCATAACTGTATTATTAACCCATAATAAAATGATTTTTCCCTTGCTCTGACTTGAACTTGACCCATAAGGAAACAAAGTATTTGCCATGGAGTTCGAAATAAATCTTTTAGAAAAGAGCCATTGAGGACACCTACATTGTCTCAGTAATACATCTGATTTTTTGCCAGTGTTAAAACACAAAAGTACACAAATCAAATGGATAAAAAGTTAAGGGATTTAAAAATACATGAAAAAGCTTGCACAGTCAGTAGTAGTCAATGTATTTGTCAATATTTTAAGTTCACCAAATACATTTTAATTCTATTCTACTGTACAATGCTTAGTCGTACATACACTAATGCACCATACACACTGCCAAAATACTGTATATGTCCTTAGCCTCCTTTTGACCTAAATATGAAGAACTCAAAACATTTGTGATGCAAATTATGACAACTAATTCTTCACCACAAAGAGAGCTTGTAGAGATCACTTGTTAGTACAAAACATCCCCTCTCCCCAAAATACACAGTTATTCCAAAAAAGACTACTCACTGAATTTGAGCAAAGCATTAGCTTCCCTAGGGCTAGTGAACCTAAGCATGTTTTAGACATTTTTATAATAATTCATTCTCTATTAACAACAAAAGCAAACAAGCCTTACCCAGCTGAATGCATCCACCAATGCCAAGAAGAGAAGCTGCACTGTGATAAAGGGGCAGAGTAATATAAATGATGTCTTCTGAAGTAGCACCAAAAGCCCACAGTCCAGCAGCTCCTTTAAGAACCTGTAAATGACTAATGACTGCTGCCTTTGGAAGACCTGTAATAAAATCAAAATAATGCACTAAAGCATTTCTTAAAGGGAATCTGTATGAAGTCTCTAAAATCACAAGAGAGTCAATTTTTACTTCTGTAATCAAACTGTCAACCATCTTTTTAGACGACCTAAATAGACAACTGTCTGTTTAATACAATATTGCATGTTTATATAAAGATTAACCAGTTTGTAACCTCATCTCTTTGCTATTGTCACAGTCATTCAAATAAGTGGAGAAATGAAGAAACTCACTGGTTTGCTGCTAGCAAATTATAGAAAGCAAGAAGGGACAAAAAATGTACTGTAGATATGGACCTCTTTTAACATAAAGAGGCATCACACCAGATCTTGTTCAGGCAAGAGTCATAGTGATAGTAAGGCAAATAAGAAAGGTACGGGATCTTCATGGAATAGGTCACACAATGGGTGCTTATCTAAGAATCATACATCTTCCTATTTGTTTTAGAACTCTACGAAGCCTATGACAAATTAACAAAAAAGAAAGAAATTTGTGAGAAGACCACATCAGTTAGGTTCTTCTGAAAGAGTTTGCTCAAGTTCAGCACAGCACTTGTCTTCAGCAACATGCAGACTCTCAGGCAAGGGCTTCTTGTGCTACTACCCTTCACCTATTAATCTGAGTAGGGGATGTGATCTTGCATAATATATGTGTTCTTAAACACACACACAAATTTCAGGCTGAGTTAGGCTGATGATGAACGGTGAGAACAGTTCAATACTTTAAAAAATATAATGATTCACAATGTTTTCTCACCTATTCTGCAAAGCTATGGTTCATTTGAAGACTTAGCTAGAGCTGGAAGTATAATATGTGGAGAGCTGATAGCTATTCCACTTTTCTACACTTAAGTGAAAAGGAAATACGCCTAGGTTGCCAATAAATTGCTTATAGTAAAAAGTTTTCTACAGTCTTGAGTTTTTACTTCTGCCTTTACAGACAGATTACTACAGACTGTGCAAAACACTCCTTTCTTTTAACTAAGATTATCAGTCAAAACATGTGAAAATGTTCAGTAACTCAGAATTAGTTATTCCATACTCTTCAGACTACACAAACCTTATGATATTAGTTACATAGTACATAATAGAAATTCAAGGTAAATTCTTGTATTTCATACAAAGTTTCAGAAATATTTCAAATTCTACATAACTGAAACTTGAGACTTCACACAGATACTCTGATTCTAATTGTAAGAACAAAATCATCTCATCTGGATAATTCTGTAATTTCTTTTAAGCTAATTTAACTCCCAACTCTTAACAAGCAAGCTTAAGCATATTTCTATTAGTAGAATTTCAAATAAAACCTCGTCTCTTGACAATATTTATAACTTCCTAACTTATTGGAGACTGATGTTCTTATCTCCTAATTTTTCCTGAGAACCTGAAGCAAATAAATTAAATTATTATTTGTATGAAGGAACAAAGCCTCAAACCACATAAGTATTTTCAATCTTCATGTGGCTAAAACTGTTGCATTCAATTGAATGAGAATGCCAATCCACTCAGCTTAAAAACAATGCTGCCTTTCATGTCAGTGATCAGGTTTTTTTAAGTATTAGCTTCTTAGCTGCTGGAGCACAATTCAGACATCTGTTTCTAAACTAAAAGGCTAGTAACTTAATCCTATTTTCTGTCTCTACAGTGACCTGCATAAAAAACGACTTAATGTAAGAAAAACAAATGTCTATTTGTGTGTTTCAAGATTATTTTTTAAAGTTCTAGGTAAAAATCTTAATAACTTTAGTTAGGGAGTGTTATGTGGTCACAAAATACTATCTATTATGATTGTAAACTGACCAAAAAAGCAATGTTTTATAAACACCTGAGCTGTGAAGTAATAAGAGGTAAAGCCTTTCATTGTATTTGTACAATGTGGCAGGAAAAAAATAAAGAAGAGAAACCCATAAACCACTGAAGAGAAACCCAATATGAGCAGTTTTCTATAGTAATGCTTCTAGATGAGAAACATGACATTTTGCTATTGAGATACCAGAGTTTCAGAAAAATCAAGTTTCTAGATGTAAGCTGAAGGAAAACATGGACTCTTTAGAAGATCTGTACCTGTTGTTCCCGAAGTAAATATATATAACACAGCTGACTTGAGAGTGTTGGCAGAGCATCGATTAACTGGAACAGGGTCTTCAGATGCGGCTTCTATTTTGTCCAAAAGGGTATGCACATTTGGAAACGTGGAGTCCTTGGCCATTATCCAAACACTAACATCTTTTTGAAGTTTAGGAAGAATTTCTTCCAACGTTCCAAGCAAATCTTAAAAATTAACATGAAATTATGTTAATTCCATTATGCCTTCATAAACCTAGATAATAAAGTATTTTTTCTCTTAAAGTTTTACTTTTTATAATAGAAAAAGAAATGCAAGTCACCTCCATGGATATAGATTCAATAAAATAACAATGAACTAGAATGAAAATCCACTGAAAACAAGATATAATATGCTAAAAATACCGCTGATCCCATCCCATAGTAGAATGGTCAACTAGCTGTCAAGGCAAACTTGTGAGCCTTGATTATTTGCTCCTATTGTCCACATGATTTTAGGTAACACTTAGTCATTGTTAAGACTAGAATGAAATGTGGTTAAGTTTCAACTTCAAATAAATCTTGAAGAAATTCATTGAGGCAGATATATGCATAACTGATAATTACAGTACAGGTTTCCTTGGATGCCCTCAACAGCAATCTCCTTTTGAGAACTAATTTTTTTTTCAAAAGCACAGAAGTGAGTAATTTAAAAAGAAACAGCAGTTTAACTAAGTTCTATTCTGTTGGCTTATCAGGAAAGAAACAATGAGAGCAGTTCCCAGAGTAAATAAAAAAGAAAATATATAGAAGATATAATCCTTAAATAACCTATTTGGTATTTATATTTTGAAGCATTTTTACAATGTCACTTTCTCAGAATACTGCACAGTCATTAAAATACTAATCCAGGAAACATACCAAGAACAGGAACAATACTGTTTCCAGTAGAACTCATTTATACCTTAGGGCTTTGATACATCTCAGTCTAAGTAATTAATCTTACAAATAAACCTATGGATATAAATTTATTTTATTATCTCAGTTCTTATAATAAATAAAGTTGAATAAACTTTGAATAAACAAAGTTGACATGACTCACCCAGAACCTCACAATGAGGCATTGCCAGAGCCAGCATTTGAAATCCTGATGTCAACTCCAAACTCCAAATTTATGCATATGGTATTTATATTTATTATTTCACAAATAATAAATATGGATACCATATGCATAAATTTTATGCCAAAACAACTGAAGATTTTTAATCTTTTAGAAAGCTGCTTTAATAATGATAGACTGATGTAGTTATTTTAATTAATAACACACAATTGCTATTACAGATATACTGCCTACTATCATTAACTAAACGTGTTTAACAAACCTAAAGCCTACAGAGTACAAATTTTATATATTTTATGAACATTTAGCAAATAGATTTGACTTAGTGTAACATTAAAAATTTTGTTTTCTAACTTCCTAGTACTGCAGAATGATTTCAAGAAGAAATCACCCAAATAACTTTAAATCTGAAAGATGCTGTTTGAATCACTGGAGTACAGTCCCACTTTAGACAGCAACAGAGTGAAAAAAATTGAACAAAAAATAATATCAAGAACAGTAGTATTAACTGCAGGAAACCTGATGCCATGATTGTCAAGGTTCTTTGGCATGTTAATTCTGTCTAGCTGTGGTATTATGGAATTATGGCATATTTTTGAGCAATAAGTAGAAAAATACAACTGTACTACTTCTAACACATATTAATCAATGAAGTGTGATGGAATAACTATGTACATATTACCATCTCATACTGACTTTGTCTTCCTATTATGAATATATGTCTCTCAAATATACTAAGGAGAGCTTGTGTAGAACCTAGCAAAAGAAACAGAGGTGTTGGAAGTAGCTGGTGTTCTATTTCTGTTCTCAAAAGTAGAGAATATAGATTCTCCACCATTCTTTATTAATGCACTAGCTTCACCTACAATGTAAATCTGTCAAAAAGAAGAGGATTTCCCTCTTCTTTTTCTTTTTTCCCCCTTTTTGTGCAGCAAAGGAATAAAGATAGGAACTATTAATTTCAACCCTGCAGACGCACTCATTTAAGATTCAAAAATGACATGAGGACACAGTTCCCTTTTGGTAGACTGAAACATATCTACCCAAAACAGTTAAGATTAATCATCATATTAAACATACACACTTGTAATTTTTTCTCCAAACACTCACTCTTAAAACCAGTGGCTCTGGAGCTTTTTACTGCTATTGAACAATTAAATGATTACACAGCATAATTTTTCTTCTGTGCTCAGGAATCTAGTACTTGGAACAATACATGAACAGCTTGTAATTAAAAGTTATCGTGAAACAAACTTCTCAGTAGATAGCACAGAACAGAATAAACAATAAATTATTTCTTAAATAAAAAAAGGTAAGCTAACACAGCTGTATTTAAAGTGTCAGAAACTGAAAGTTACTTCTGGAACACACATGAGATGGGATGTTTGGAGATGACTCTCAGTTGTAACAACATATTCCCATAGAATAGTTCTAATGATCGTCAATTAACATTTTCTTCCCCAAACAGAAAACTTCTGTGCCAGACATTGTGTAGGGCTGTCTAGTCTTTACATATCATCTTTTCCACCTGTCAGGAAGACACAGCCCTGTTGGAAGAGCTATAATTTGTATATTTCTAGAGGCACCTTGTATGTGCACCTCATACAGAAAAGCAATTACAGTAAAGCAATTCTGCTATTTAAACTTGGGAGTTTTACCCAAATAATACTTACTTACTCTTTACACTACAAAAGTATATTCAGATTTTGGGTTACTTGTTTTGGGAGAAATATCTGCTCATACAAAATTTGGCAAGTTCCATCTGTGCTGTTTACACGGCTTGTATACAAATGTTTGCCATTTGCTAGTTATTTGGCTCCTACTGGGAAAAAATATCTGGAATTTATCAGGATGGATATGTTTTTTTGCTTTTATTTGCTTTTTTTCTTGTCTTACTTTTAAAGCACCATTCAGTAAAAGTTTGTGAAACTGTTACTTTATATTCACATGAATACATAACTCAGTTACATCTTTTGAGAAAGCAAGGAAAATATGTTTTGAACTACTGTCCCAGGCTTCCCATTGCACAAAGGTTTTTATGTTATTTTCTAGCAGAGAGATCATGCAGGCTGTTGGCAAGGACACAGTCCCACGCTGATGAAAGGAATACATTAGATTATGAGATCAGTTTGTACTGAACAGAAAGTTACTCAGAAAGAAAACTCCAAGAAATGGTTCTTACATAACTTTGATGTGTACCCTGGCTGATATGTTCAGGAAGTTATATCAAGTCCGGACTCTTCCCCACACTGTCTGGCCTCAGAAAGTAATTGTTACTTGTACTTGATTCCCCAAGTGACTCAGCATGGCTTCTCACAAAGTAATAATAGCAGAAAAGTCAGATGTAGCTCAGGATCAGTGCTGGTGTCTTGAAGTGCCACTGAAGGCAGTAAGAATAACAAAATAGAAACCACCTTGCAAATCACAGTCAGCTCTTTTTTACCCCCAAAGACCATCAGGGGCAAGACACAGAGTAGAGTAAGAGCAAGTCATCATAGAGATATGGTGTCTAACAGAGCAGGTGTCTTCCACAGTCCTCTTCTAAATGTTTAGGTCTAAATAGCTTTTTATTCTAAATGGAAAAGAAAAGGTTGTTTCCATACAATCCATTCTTTTATTTCATTCAGTCACTAACATGACAGATGAGACTTCTAGTTGTATGTAACATCAACTGACTTTAATTTTCAAATTCAAAAAATACTTTGCTTACTGTCTTTCTCCAGGATTTAGACATGCTTCTGTCAAGCTCAGAATACACCCAGCAGCAGCAGCAGAAAGCACTGCTAGTGCCTCAAGAGTAAAAACTTCTGGCCAGAAAAATGCAATACAGCTGAGAGACAAACCTCTGTACAGAACTGCAAAATCACAAGACGGCTGTGAATAGAAGGAGCCTCTGGAGGTCAACTCGGTCTGATCTCCCTGCTCAAGCAGAGCCACGTAGAGCACACTGCCCACACGTGTCCATGCAGCATGTACACTCCTTTAATAGCCTCTGTTATCAGGACTGATGTAAATCAATCTCATGGAGTTTAGAAAGCAATCCTTAACAGCTGAATCCTTGCATCAGAAGTCATGATGGCAATCTGGGATGTCCTACTCTGGGCTGAATTCTTCCCAGTAGGAATAGATTAGAGATGCCCTGGCAAATAAATTCCATTTGTGCATTTCTCGTGGTTCACTGAACGGTATGTGTTGTTTAGTACTATTGCTGATGTAGATACTGCTATAGATACAATGATAGAACAGATGCAATGTAATCCCTTCTTCAAGCAAGTCTTCGATCAATAGAAATATGCACCAAAAAGGACATAACACCTTAAAAGATGTCTTCATTTTAAGCAGCGCCTCCTCTGTTTAACCAGAAGCTTATTTAAACAACTAAGGGGGGCATAGTCTGGTAACCTGTAGTAAGAATGAACAGCTTTAGAGAGAGAAGAACATAGTTTCTTTCTTTCTCTTTTACAAGTTCCTCATTGACATAAAAGTTAGTTAACTACTGTTTTATTAAAAATGCAGTTTGAAACTCTAGCTTTTGAACCTCTTTCAAGAAACATTCCCCTAAATGGGAGTGGCAGGAGAAAATGTTTCTGGGAATGGAAGTGTGAAAAGGTTAAGCAACAAATTAAAGCAAGAGCTAAATATTCTGGGAACAAAGACAAATGAGAGAAGTTAAAGTAAAAAAACTCTGTCTCTCTGACACAAAGGCAAATGGAAGGAATAGAAAGACTAAATATTGTCAAATAATAGAAACCATATTTGCCTTTTAGCCAGAGCCTGGACAAGAAGACAAAAAAATTTACTTGATTGCACTAAATTAATTAAAAGACCATCAGTGTCATAGGAAAAAACCCCACACTTTAGAGATAGCCATTTCATATAGAAAACCAACAAGAGAAAGAAATCCTGAAGTTTTTATAACATATCTGGGGCTTTTTATAACATATCTGAATAAAACATTCAGTTGCTGAGTTCATAGAATACATTAAGACAAAATCAAATCCACAAAACTTAAACACTACTGAAACACTCTGAACTAAAGTTAGAAAAAGCAATCCAAGTATGACAGAATTGTCAGATCAGAAGAAAGTCTGATTCCAAGTGCTGAAGCAAAGACAATACTAATTGGATGGGCTTACCAAACCACAATGCCTGACAAATATGCAGGCACACACACAACAAAAGTTAGGAGTAAAAAAAGGCATATGAGAGTGCTCTTACAAGAGGCAACATGAAAAATGGAACAAGGTATGGAAGACAATGCAACCATAAATAATATCAAACCTAATTGTATGGAGGTATCACATTTGTAAGAAATAAAAGAATTTTTGAAAATGAGGTACAAAAAATATTCAAGATGCAATCATCTCACACAAAAGGAGGCTACATCAACAGTCTGAGCAGGGAAGATTTTGCCATAAATCATCATCAGTGAGAATTGTTTCAGGCAGCAGCTGAAGGTTCCCTTCAGCATAAATGAAACCTTAATATTAACTAGATATACAGTAAGATATATCAGTAGAACCTGTACATAGGCTCCTGTTTTAATGTGCTGTTACAGACAAGAATTTCAAGAGCAAATTTGGTCTTGATGAACACATGGAGTAAAATTGTTAAGGGGATAATTTCTCCTGTGCTGCAGTCCATGAATAAGACCAAAGGTCATCCAAAACACTGAAGATATAGTTTCTAACCATTGCAAGAAGTAGAATTGCTAAGTTAACCTGCATTTCTTTGTGGAGGGTAAAAAACCTACATAGTTTTAAAAGAATTTCACTATCCAGAAATACTGCCATTACATACTATTCTCTGATTTTAAAAAAACAGAAACAGTCTCAATTGCCAGACATGATGCCTGTCTATGGCAATGACAAATATTAGACCACAAGTGGATCGGTTGTAGTGTAAATGCTTCGTAAAAAAAATACATACCACGTTCAAACTATCCACAGTTCTGTGAAAATGGTGCCACAAGAGGAAAAGGAACAACTCTTGTTTATTGATGAGGAAGAATCCCTTGATAGTCACAATAACACTGAACAAAAAGATGTTTAATAGATTTCTAAGAATTATGTAGCTGACTGTGTAATCCCACTGTTAAACATTGCTCTGAAATTTTTATGAACATCAGGGGGAAATTATTATCTATAACAATTAGGTTCAATATGTTTCTTTCAAGAGTGGTATGAGTTAGGCCTCACAGCCACTGGTCTGTGTGTACACTTTCAATTGCCAAACCTGGACTCCTTTGGAGAGGCTACTGTATTATATGGTCAATAGCTGAGGACGCAGCAACTTTAACTTCTTTCACAGATAAAAACAAAAAAGAGCCTCTAAGTCCTGAAGGCTCATGGGACCAGCAGACTTACAGCAGAAACTAAAAGCCATTAATAAAGTAAGAAGTCCAAAATGTAAAATACCAGCTGAGAGACTAATTTGTTGGTATTTGTGTTGTATCAGCTGTCTGCACACAGCTCTTCCCTTGTGAGCAGAGGCAGAATCCCAGAAGAACATAGTTCAACACAGTTGCTCTCACTATCAGCTGCTGGTAGCAAATTAAGACCCGAGAAACACAGTTCCCAGCGCTGCTCTGCAAATGCGTTTTTCGTCCATTAGTTACCTCTAACTTAAATAAAAACCTCTCTCAGATGCAAGCTCTGATACGAAGTTTCTCCCTTTCCACAGTCAACGAGCAGAAAGTTCCTGAACATTAATTCCCTTCCTCAATCCATACACTCAAAAGTACATATTCATAAGAAGAAACTAAACAAGATTTTTTTTAATTAAGAAAGCAAAATGAAAAGCTGTCAGTTCAGAACTCTTGTTATCATGTATGTGGATTATATTTAAATTGGTTTTGTTTTCATTGGCTTGTTCTAATTACCAAACATCTTAAACTAGGAAACCATATAGAATCAGAATGAGAAGATTTATAATTTAAGAATATGCAAGAGAAAAATTTTTGAAAACACAGCTTTATAGCAGTAGATATCAGATGGAAGAAAATTCTATCATTTAGGTGTCATGGGTGTAAAACCCCACAACTTGTGTAACAGTATTACAGCAAGAAGGTGTGCAACAGAAAAAAGGCAAAGGAGACTTGAAACAACACTTTTAAAGAGAAGGGACAATATGAGACAAATAATATGCAATATTTAGTTATATTTTCTTCCAATCAAGTGTCAAGCTTCTGTGTGGTCTTTGAGCCTTGAAGGTTCACTTTCACTTCATCATAATGAGTTTTGGCAAGTTAATGTTTTGGATCTGTCTTCAGTTTATACAATTAACCCCAATTTGAACATACAATGAGCAGGATGCCTACAACAAGATTTTAAATTCTTTTGAAGTATTTAATAAAAATGTAATACTCCAGAAAGTTGCACCACACACACTACCTATTCAAACACAGCAATTTCTTTGACAATCCAACACCAATAGTAAGTTTGTTATTATGAATCAACCTCCCATGTACTCTATTTCCAAAATTTTATTCTTGTAAAACTGTCGTACCTCTGCAAACAATTGAACAGCAGAGGCTGTACAGTCCAAGTTTAGACCTTCCAGTTTTGCAGTGTGTTTGATCAGTAGACAGATGGTCAGGTAGTACAAGAGAATAAAGTACATTACTTAAGTAAGATTAAATTTGACTGTTTGAGAAGTAATGGGAAATTATTCTTAATGGGTAATTTTAATGCTTTCAGAGACACTTTTGCTGACACAACTAAACACTCAGAACAGGCTGTACTCAGATGTGGAAAACTCTCCTGTAATACACATTATTTAATAAAAAGTTAAATGGATGTTCACAAAGCAGAGATATAATTGATTCTGCCAGAGAGGCTGAAGCTTTATAACATTTTGAAGCCTTCTCCAGCTCCGTATTTCTTTCATTCTGTGAACATTTCTAAATCAGGTTTCCAACAAACAATCTGGAGGGCCAGGTATGTGGGAGACGTGACATTAAAAGCTTTGGATGCAGGAATGAGGAGTATACCCTACCTGCTCCCACAACCAGTAGCTTGGGCTCACAGCTACTGACACAGTGCAGGAGAGATCTGAAGCGGACATTGAAGTTGAGGAACGCCACCACGCAGCCCAACTTGGCCAGTCCAAACCACACGTGGATGAAGTCTGGCTCGTTCCCCATCAGCAAGGCCACCGTGTCCCCCTCCTTCAGAGCCTCGTGCTGCAGGAAGACCTGTGCTATCCTGTTACTCCTCCGGTCCACATCTCTGTAGGTGTGAACTGTCCCTTCGTAGATGAGGAACGGTTTGTGGGGCTGCTTCTCCGCCAGCTTCACAAACTTGTCCAGGACAGTGACAACCCTCCCCTGCAGCCGGTACATCTCCATTCTCGCCCCATAGGTCACCACTTTGAGCAGGTATCTCAGGTCGGCCCAGAAGTAGGGGAAGAGGAGTTTCTGGATGAAGTGCAAGGAAAGAATCCCGACAGCAGCCCCCGGTACCCAGGAGGGCGGCACTGGGAGCGGGTAAAGGTCGTCCCAGCCACGCATCTCTCCGCAGCCGGGCCGCCGGGCACACGGCCCGGCAGGGCGCAGAGGCGAAGGCCGGCACGGGCTGAGGCTCTTCCCGCCCTCACCTCGTCCACAGCGGGAAGCCCGGGCCAACACCGCTCAGGAGCAAGGGAGACAGGGAGCTCCGACGGCACGGCACGGCACGGCACGGCCGGAGCCCCCGCCCGCCTCAGCCTCGCCGCACCTGCGGGACGGCCCGGCGGGAGCGAGGCGGGAGTGCCTGCGCTGCCCGCGCACGGCTGAGGCCGGACACCTTCTCCCCACTCGGCCCTGGGACTCACGCACAGCACCGGGCTGCTGCTGCCGCTGCTGCTGCTGCCGCTGCTGCTGCTGCTGCTGCTGCTGCTGCCGGCGAGGCGGCGGCGGCCTCTCCCTGAGCCGGTTGCATAAGGCGCGATCTCCCGCTCACGCCCGCCGGCGGCCGCAGCCCGGGGCTGGCTCTCGGGGAAGGCGGCGGCGCAGGAAGCCTCGCCCCGGGCCGAGGCGGCGGCTGAGCGAGCTGCGGGCGCGGTCCCGGTCCCGGGGAGGGCGGAGGGCGGCGCTGGGGGCAGGTGGCTCCCGCCGGCCGCTCCCGCCCCGCCCCACGGAGCGCGGACCCGCCGGTCCCCGAGCCCGGCCCGCCCTCAGGCCTGGACCCCCGGAGCGGAGGGCCGCGGGCACCTCGAGAGTTGAGCGACGTTCCCAACTCTCTGGTTTTTTCTCTTTCATCACTAAGATCGAGGTGTGATTAGATTAAGAATGTACAGGCACAGGTCTGTTATATGAACGCTGACTGCACATGCATTGAAAACAAATCCAAGCAAATTAAATAGTGCAAAACTAGATTAAGAGTAGATTTCACGCCTCTTTAACGGCGATACTGTCAGCAGCCTGAGAGATTTTTATTGATACGGTAGTGCTCCTTACTTGCAAAGTTCAGTGGATGTCAATGTTCTGTCCCAGCTAGGTGTAAATTTACAGGAAGAAAGAAATATTTAGGTTTTCAGCTGATTTCAGAATCACTTCTTCCAGAAGAACATTCTGTGAGAATACAGAGGTCTAGCTTAATTTTCTTAAACGGAGATAACTTAAAGGGCCAGTATTTAAAATTCCTTTGAAGTAACTAATAAGCAGATTAAATGTTGCATTAACTTGTGCTTAACATTCAAAAACTTACAGTAGTTATTTGACTGACTGGAGTTGGGCTGTTGTTAACTGCTACAGAAATGTGCACAAATAATGAATAAAGGGAAAGGCCGTGACTCGTAAGGAAGATGCATACTTACATATTGATTTGAAGGAAGATAGAGGTTGACAGATACTCTTGTTTGCAAAGATTGCTTTGAAGAAGGCAGAAAGAAAGCAGGAGGCTCAGCAGTTCAGGTCAATGAAAAGCTCTTGGCATATGGATGAGAATGAAAGGAAAAGCAATAGGTAATTGATAGAGCACAAAAATAAAATATATACAGAATGGGCTGTGGAAAGAGAGATGTATTTTAAATATACTGTGCTGCGAGCTAAAAATCAGCCAGGCAACATTGTATTTACTAAAGTGACTAATGATTAGTATCTCACCACATGTCACATGAACAGAGAGGAAGAATTTTTTATCTTAGATGTTATCAGTGCTGCTATTCCTCAAGAACTGAAATGATTAGCAAGACTGTCGCAGACATCTTTTCACTAAAAATCCTTTCTTGGGATTTTTTCCCTTCTGAGGAGATGAGACCTCAGAAACAAAATGTAAACAATGGTTACCTGCTGCTGTGGAATGCAACAGGCAGATCCATGATTGGTCTCCTGTAGATGTTTGAATTTAGTGACCAGTCACGGCAGAGCCGGGTGTTGCACTCTGTCCGAGCCAGCTGCCTTTGTTATTCATTCTTTTCTATTCTATTCTTAGCTAGTCTTCTGAGGAAACCTTTCCTTCTATTCTTTTTAGTATAGTTATAACGTAATATATATATCATAAAATTATAAATCAAGTCTTCTGAACATAGAGTCAACATTCTCGTCTCTCCCCTCATCCAAGAGCCCTTGTGACCACTGTCACACAAGACTTTAACATAAAGACTCTGGTATTCTGAAATACACAGTTTCAAAGCAAAATTGTATGTTTGTCTCCTCTGAATTGCCCCTTTTTCTGTTAATTCTACATAGAAATTATATCAATCCTCTTTACTCAGTATCCGAGTTTCTTGTAAACATAAGCAATAACTTCTTTCTTATACCCTTCTGAAGGGAGACAACTCTCAAATGCATAAATTTTCCATTAATTTTCTGGGGTGTTATAAAAATGGGTAAGACATGCCAAAAAATATCAATTGGCAATGGAAATGTCACATAACTCAGGCGAAGCCATGCTGGAATTGGATTCAAACCCTGCCTGTGCCCAGAATTCCTCTGGGATATTGGATTAATCTCTTACAATGTCCCCAAACTGCGTTATTTAGTCAAGCCACATGCCTAAACTTACACCTTAAGGCCCTCTAAGTCCCTCGGTTTGATGATTACACAAGCAACTACAGATTAAGACGCAAGGATCTGCAGTTTCTATTCCATGCTAAGTGAAATGGTAGCTGGTCCAGCACTAGGTGGGTTAAGAATTAGTTAAATTCACCTTCAATATTTTTGTTCGCTATAGTTTTGGTTCTTAGTCCAATGGAAATACATGCACATTTGTTTGGTAGTTTGTTTTTCTTTAAGTAAACAGCATAGAATTTTAGTGGCTCAAATTTTTTTTTTTTCTTCAAATCAGCAGTGAAGTAGTTTTTTATCTGGATGCAATTATCTGCATGCATGGGTTGTTGAATGTAACATATGAACAGTTAAGAGAACATGAGTTGCCATATGCATTGAATAAGTTATTGGAAAAAATAGTTGTCTGGGGAAAAAAGCATCTTATTATGAGAATAAAATTACTAACACAGCACGTACTTGCAAGTGGTACATCCATATTGTGAAGTAACCTTAAAACTATTCCAAAGGTTAACTCAAAAAAAGCCCCTAGAAAGTTCTCATATTTTAAGTGTAGTGATTTTTTTTTTCAGTAAATAAAACCCCAAAAGATACAGCAAGAAATTACCTGTTCTTCAGGTTCTTGTTAAATGTCATGAGCTGGAATCTAATTTACTTTTGACATTATGTAGGACACGTAAACTCGTGCCAGAGACAAACCACTGAGCCCTGAATTATTTAGTACACTGTAATTATTCTGCTCAATTTCGCTTCAACAGACAACATTTTGATGCCTGAGAGTATGCTATGACCCAATAGTGAAACATAAAGGCATGTCATTTTCTACTGGTGGAATTCATATGTGGAAGTATTTTTTAAATGTGGTTAGATAAAGCATTTCCCTGTACCAAAATCTCAGTGCTGCAAGAAAATACAGATTACAGAAATGCTTCTGTAGCATAAAAAACCTGTAGTTTTGATGTTACCATTTTGACACATTGTGCCTTCTAATATCCAGATAACACAATATAGTGTTGTACATACATTTTATTAACTCTGAACCCAGCTAATACCCCATGGGAATTTGCTTGGGCTATTTTAGTGACATAAGTATCAATTTAGGGGGCAGGGGAGAAGCTATTTTAAATAAGATTTTTTTTTTATGTATGAAGTTTTTGGGTCCTCTCGGGGGAAATAATAGCATAAATTCTGAAGTGTCAGCTATTTTCTAGTTTCTTACTAAATTTTAAAGTAGTGAATTTTTTTCATTTGAAATAGAAGATTTGAAATCTCCAATAGAAAGAGATTAAATAGAAATTCCTTCAAGATAAAAAGTCTATGATTCAAAGACACATTCCTGGCTTTTCAGATTGTCAGAATGCTGTAATATGGGAGAGGAAGAAAATAGCATCATATTCTGAATATTGTCTTGCAGATTGTCCACCACTATTGAATGCTTCCCTTTTTATATTTCAAAATATATATTGTATTTTAAATATATATTCAATTTTAAAACATAATCCAGAATATTAAATAAAAAAATAAAAATACCTTGAAAATGCAATTTTTAGATTTTCATATCTCACTCTTCAATTGCACTACCATTAAAGTAAAACAATAATATCCAAGTAATTGTGTCTATTAATTTCCACAGGTTAGCTGTGAAACAGATGTCTAGCAAAGTCTAAAATCTTAAATCTAAAATTAAACAAGTAATAAGCAAACCAGAATTTGATGTCTGAGTGGCCAATAAGCAAGTCATAATGCTGAAACAGCTACACAAAAATAGCTCTTGATTAACAATGTCCCATGGAAATCTGTGGAATGAATGGTGTAGTCATACTACAGTTATTACAGAGACCTGAGGAGGTAAAGTCTAAAGTTGTTGTCATGGCACAGACCAGACATTATGGATGTTTTTCATTATAGGAAAGCATTTAGGGTTCTTCAAATCCATAGGAAATTAAAATTATTTTTTATAATATTTTGGAATGCTTGTTTATTCTGTAGTTGTGTGAGGACATTCATTTGAAATACTTACATAACATAGAGTGCCTTGTCTCAAGTCATTCACTACAGCATGTCAACACTACAGACTTGTGGCAACCTTTCAAAGATATAGAGAAATATCTTGTCTGGTAGATGAAATTTTGTTAACAGAAAGTTTTACTATGAATTTAATGGATAATTTTAAAACCACATTTTATTTTTAATTTTATTTAGCTTTGAATAAGTTCTACAGGTAAATTTGTAGTTTTGCCTGAATTCATGAAAATGTGTTTTTACTAGGAGTTATATAAACTAGCACCCCAGCACAACTTAGCCGCAAGCTTCCAAAGAAGAATACTGAAATATTTACATTTTCTTGCTCCTAGAACGACCTCCTGGACTGCTGATGGAATGAGTTCACAACAGGGAGTCTTTTGGTCCTGAAAAGACAGAGTTGGTGCTCAGTCCCACTGTCATCCAGAAGTGATGCCAATTGAGCAAGCTACAAGCTTACACACTTGATACGGAATAATTACATAGAAGGATTTCACATTGTAGTCTGGTAGTCTCAAACCAGTGGTTTTGATTTTACTCATTCCACAGCTCCTTCCCATCGAGTGTGAGACATGGCACTGGCCTGTCAAAGGGATGCATACTTTATGTGGCTCTAAAGAACAGGTTATTGTTTATATAGAAAGATGAAATAAGAGCCACATGAAAAGTAGAATCTGAGTATAAATCCTTTATAAAGGATATTCTAGTGTCATCTCAGGTGTAAGGTAAACAAGATTTGAAAACATGGGGAAATACCAGACAGGATAGAGAAGGAAACAGACTTCTCAGTATGAAGTGCTATCATTTTCACATTCTATAAATAGATACTTTTTTGACCACTAGTTTAACTTGACTCATGTTATGGTTGATTTGAAAATACCTTATCATTTTTTGAAAGTTCTACACCTAATTTTTTTGTTATTCTTAAAATTTTTCTAGACTACCACTGCAGAGCATAGTATCCCAATTCCTTTTTCTTTTCGTGTCAAATCACAAAAGCATTCCTTTGTACAGTCATACCTGGCTTGGAATAGGATGACATAAGAGTCTAGAAGAAATCTTTCAGTGATTGTCAGGGAAACTTTCTGGCATGTTGGTCTGTGTCAAAACAGAATGGAGCAGATGAGGCATGGAAATCATGAGCAAAACTTTAAAAATATGTAACTGTCTCTAAGAAATCACATATGAGCTAGATGCCTACCATATCCATTTTTGCTTCTGGTTTGTGGGTATGTCTACGGAGACAAATTTTAATTTAAAAGAAATTTTTTTTTTAAAAAGCATCTTTCAGATCAGGGTGTTTTCAGAAAGTACCAGTTGGAAGTATTCAGTGTTTTCATTATCATGCTGAATTTCTAGGTGAAAGGGCTGCTGTACTCATCTTTCAAAGGATTAGAACACGGTGTCTGCTTTCTGTGCCTTCAGGCACACATAAGATAGTTTTCAACTTGCCTCTGCTTTCTGAGCTTTCATGTTTGCAACACAGTTAAACAGTATGCCAGAGAACATCTGCCCCTTATTTGTGCTTTCATTGTTCTGTGCTTTGATTGCATTTGAAATTTTATCTGATGACCGTGACCATAGTATTATCAATGTTAGCTGGTATAATAGTTCATTCCAGTGACCTCTTCTTGCTAGAAGCACTTCCCTGTACTTGTACTACCATTTCTGATATTGTCTCTATGTTCTAAGAACTTAGGTCTTCTATATGGAACAACATTTTCAGAAATACTTTTCCATCTGGTATAACTAGGCTATATGCTAAAATACTGACTTTTTAAATTTCAGTAGCAAAACATTCCCACTAATTTTCTTACTTCTCACATGTTCATGTTCTGTGGTGTGGAAATGAAGAGGGAAAATAACTCTCTTGAAGGCCCAAGAAGCAATTTACAGCAGAAGAGGGAGAAAAGAATTTAAAGTACTTAAGAGTTACAGGTACTTGTACTTCTCTGCACGTTTCACCATTACTGAACGCTGAAACCACAGTCATTTTGTGGTGCAGGAGATTCATTCCTCAAGCATCTTCTTACGTAGATCCTGTTCAATGTGATTTTAAATCAAAGTGATCTTTTATTAATTTTGCTGGATTGAGTTGGTGCATTGTTGTGCTAATAACACAGCTAATAACTCTTTCTGGCACATATTAATTTTGCTTGTTGGAAGCTATGTTTGACATGCTTTTATGCTTCCCTTTTTTCCTTCACAAGGGAGTTTACTTTGAGAGATGATGGAGAGAAAACCCCCTTTTCCTATTCCTATGACTCCATTATGCATAATCAGAGTCACCAAGCAGCAACAGCAGAGCTACTCAACAGCCTGAGGAGCAAAACAGGTTCTGAGGATGCCCCTAACACAGAGAAAAGCACCCTCCCTGACCAGAGGGCAGTCTGGCTGCGCCTGAATGCTGGGGTGCTTCCACATAGGAGCTGCCAGCAGTCCCAGACACGGTACTGGAGCAGGTCCAGGGTAGGAGAGGAGGCCAGAGGTAGGACTAGAAACAAGAACATGACAATGTCCATCCACAGGGCAGGACAGCTCAGTTCAGGTAAGTGTGGCTGCCAACCCTGAACTTAGACCCTTTGGAGCCTTTGGGTGGAGGGGAGAGCACCCCAAGTGATTGTTGCTCAGGGCAATTAGGGCAAATTTATGTCACTACTTGTTACTTGATTCTTGCAGGTTCTAAGAGCCTCATTTCTTCAGCAGTTTTCTGAGAAGTGTTTCTGACAAAAAATAAAACCTTTTATATTCATTCATGTAACTTGTCATTTGAACTGCAGATGAAATCTGTCATATTCAATCACCTTGACTGATAAACCTCATGAGGCTAATGGGGAACAAATGTAGGAAGAAAGTTAATGAGGAACAAATAAAGTGACTCAATCACATACTTTACTATCATTAACTTTACTTTTTATTCATGTGATACAGTCTCTACTACATGCAAAGAAAATATCTTTTGTATGTGTCATTTTATGTCATTTGTAAAATTTAAGCCATGAACATTTCAGACAAATTGGCCATTTTCTTAGTTTCCAACTGCCTGGAGTGTGTCTGTGTTATTAAGTGGTTATCTTAAAAATGAGGAGGTAAGTATGTAGGTATCTTCAAATACTAGACTGGTAATAAAAGAAAAAAGAACATGGTAACCACAAGGCAAGTATGGGCACTTTTAAAGTCAGCATTATCTGAGTAAATAGCTATGCTTTTATTTCTGGAAGGGACTTTCTTGCCAAAAACTTCATCTGGATGGAGTTGAGTAACTTCTTACATCTATATGAATGATCTTGTTGCAAAATTATTTCATGCCAAGAAAAAGAAATCATGTTGAAAAAGAAATTTTTAAGGATATGTCTGTGTTCAGGGGCCATTTTTTCATAAATGACTTGCTGAAATCTACATTAGTAAGCCTGTGTTGAACACCAGTCCCTTAACTGCCAAACAACAATTGGCCTATTGGCTATGTGCACCCTCATGGTCTTGTCTCAATGGTGTTTTAACAGACCACTTGCTCCATGAGTGTTCGTGGTCAGTGGGATACTAGTAAATGTTGAGATAATCCCATTTTGTCTTCTCTCCACTAGAATACTGTTTGCCTAGGTACCACTGTGCTAACAGCTTTGGAAATGGCTTTAACATAAGGTAGTGATCTCTACTTTCCACTGAAAGCAAAAGAAATTCTGCAAGATTTCTCAAGGTCCACTGATTGTGGAACGATGCTCAAAAATGACCAGCCAAAATGGTCTCACTTTGTTGATATGTTTTCCTAATTTCCATTGCCTGCAAACCATGATAACTGAAAACAGCCCGGGGAAATCACCTTACAAGTTGCTTTTGCAATTGCAACATTGTGCCAAGGCAGGAAAGTTTTTGCCTGACTAGATTGTGTGATAATCAAAGCAGACAATTGCCAGGCTGGAGCAAGAAAAAAACACAAACTGCAGAAGGGTTTCACTTTTGTGACAAGGCAGTGACTACAGCATTCTGCCTAGACAGCACAGGCTCAGGAGTGGCAATAAATATTTTCTGTCATGCATTCTTTTCTATAAGTAGTTCAGTGATGACCTCTCACCTGATAAAAGAGCAAGAGCTGGAGATGGGGGATTAACAATTTTTTCCCCTTTTTCTTTTTTCCTTTTTTCTTTTTCTTTTCTTTTTTCTTTTTACCTTTTCTTTTTTTTTTTTTTTTTCTTTTCTTCTTTTTTTTTTTCCTTTTTCAGACATCTTCCAACACTGGGGGCAAGAAAGAACAGAGATAAACAAGGGGAAAGGTGCAGTAGGAAGGCCAGAGAGGCCAGTGATGTGCTACACATCCTGTCCCCTTTCCTGTGCCTGTCCCTCAGCATTACATTGCTTTCCAGGCATTGGGTATAGGCTCTTTGCATTGTGAGAACTCAAGGAAGGGCAGTGGTGGTGGGGAAAGAAGCAAGATGCCGTAGTTACACCATAAGGCTTGAGAATTATTCCAACTTTCATACTGACTATTTGCTTGCCTGAAATGAAAGTTCAGAAGTCTTTACTATACCTATATACTTCAGGAATAAAGTATTTCTTTGCATCAGTTTTTCTGAAAAGTTTTAGTGCCTTATTATTACTTTTGCCTTGCAATGTGAAAAAGGCTGTGTCTGGAAGTTGCTAAAAATCATTTTCTAAAGGTGTTTTGAGTATGCTCACAATTTGGTTACTCCATCTTTGTTTGTATTTATTTAATAACAAAATTATTTCATTTGTGTGCTTTGTAATACCATATTCATAAACTAGTGGTTAGTGAAGTATTTTGAAGAAGGTTTCCATAGTAATTTTTAGTAAAAATTCCAGAATCATCTCCTTGAGGCTCCAAAACCAGAAAAATTATGTGTTAGGTATGTCTAAATATAATCTAGGTAAAGGATCAGCCATTTAATATGCTTCTCTTTTAAGGGTTCCACAATGAATTGTTCAGTTATTTTTAAACAATTTTTCTACAAGGAGCATATTTTTAAGGCATTGTCAGTTGAAATTGCTAAATACTGCTGAAGATGTAGAAGAGCCATTTGACAGGTCTGGCAGAAGATAATACAAACATTGCTAAATAAAATTATTTTCCTTTCCTCTTCCAACAGGAGGATGCCTAATGTTAATTTACTGTCTCTAAAACTCAGAAGCAGAATAAGCCACTTATCATCATCCCTACTATATTTCTCATCCCTACCACAGAAAGGCTGCGTAAGTATCTCTGTCACCGAAAGCCTTTAGCCTCTTGGCCATGCTGTTGTTCCTCTTCTTTCTGAAAAATACCTCAGGCTTCAAGTCAAACTATAAAGTGGTTAGGGGGTTTTGTAATAGAAGTGGTACTTGTCTTAAGATTATCTAACTGTTCATTTTTATTGTATTCTTGTCAATATCGTATATTTAAAATTTTTGGCTCAATGTGGCGAGACTCTTGGTTTATAGATATTGATATTGGTGTTTTTTCTCATTATTATTGTCTTGTTTTCCTGATTTTCTTATCTGGGTAAGTAGATCCATGCTACAGTTTTGGCTTTCTTTTTCTTTGTGTCCAGAAGTACAAGCACTGAAGTTTTTGATCAGGATTCCCTTTAGTGTAAGCAACATAAAATGCATATATATTGCTCATATCCATGTGGCAATGCAGCTGTCCAACTAACAGGAAGCAAAAAGTATATAGCAAATAAGCTTCTATACAGAGCAAGAGTTTTATATAATCTGTTTTGTACAAGTAAATAATAGTAGTTTTTGCCAGTGTGGGAAGATTTGTACTGCTAATCCTTGCAATTCTGTTTATAAGTTAGTCAGGACTGTAGCATATTATGTGCTTTAAAGGAAGAAGCAGCCTATGCTGGAGACTGTTTTAGAACATCATCTACATTTCTTCAGCACTTTTATTTCAACAGCTACAACTGTCACCCTATGCAGAAATGTGTGAGCTCTAAGACGCAGACAATATTGAAGAAAAATCAGCATCTGCTATGAAATGGACTCAAAACTTCATATGAAATTGTTATTCTTATAATGGTCAAGAAAAAAATGAAAAAAATTAGTTCTTTTGGAAGACTTTCTAAACTTGATGACAGTGTTGCTATCAGAAAGTGTTTTGTGGAAATTTTCTAATTCCTACATGAAGGACAAATTAATCTGGCAATATACCTGTGTAGTAAAAACATAATAGACGCCATATTGCTATCAGATTTTTGGTATTTAGAAGGTTATGAATGACTTTATAAACACTTTGCTTTACTCATTACTCCACCTTCCAGGGTGATGTAATTTAACAATAACTGTATATGTCGTTATGTAGTTATTTACAATACAAAATGGCAATGTGGTTTAATTTAAATATATTTTTCAAGCCTTTTGAAAAAATTCTTAGTTGAATTATATTGAATTTTATAAAATTCAAATAAATACTCCAAGCAAAAATGAATCTCAAAGAAAACAACAAAAAAGTTGTTGAAACAAACAGTGAAGTAAGCATTATCCAGCATTAAACACACTCCAGTATTTAAAATATCCCCATATTTTTTAAATTTTTGAAGTGTTAAGTCTGCATACTAAGAAAGATGGATCAGTTTAAAATTCACATTAACCTTTCCCTTTGACTTGAGGAGTTTCAAAACTTTTATGAATCTATAGGGCTTGTAAGGATAGTATAAATATGTTTCTTGAATAGAGGCTTCAGTAAAGTAAAGAAATATCAAACACTTTAAAATTTTTTTCTTTATGTCTGTTTGGGATTAGAACATCTGCAATTAAGGGAAAATCCCTCATCTTAAAACCTTTAAATCTTTTACTTGTACTATTTCAGTATATTTAAGTGCCAACAGGTCAGAATACTTGGACTGAAATCTCTGCACTCCTATTCCTCTCTGCTGTGTGAAGGACATGAATGTATTCCCAGCAGCTTCCTTTGACTCACAAAGTTTAATCATGATGCAATGATGAACGTGGCAAAATGGGTCTTATTGGTACTCTTCAAAACAGCATATAATTTTTTATAACAAGATGCAAAGGAACCTTTTTGGTTTTTTCTTCTCAATACAAATATATTTTGCTGCTTCTAAGATACAGTTTTTCTTTAAAGTTTTTAAAACCACCTGTATTTGCGTTTATTTTAATTTAAAATAGAACATTCTGTGAAATATGCCAACAGTAATGGAATTCTCATTTGATTTCTGTAACTGTTCTTTTAATTAAAACCTTACTTGCAGAAAGCTTTGGAAGAAGTCAAGCTTTTTTAACATGTGTAAAAATTTTATAGTTAATCTAGTCTAAGCAAAGAAAACAGAATAACAATTGTTTTTAGGCCTGAGGGAACAATGGCAATGCCAGATAATATTAGCAGTGCCACATAAAATCATTAGAATGTTTTGAAATCAGCAGGTAGAATGGGGATTAGAATGCCATACAACCCTCCAGTTGCCCTAGAACAAAAACAGCCTGAAACAGGCTTTTTTAACATTAGCCTGTTTGCTGGCAGCTTGTTTACCTGCTTGAGGCTTGGAGCTTCTGCAATGCCTAATATCTCCACAAGTTAAAAACATCTCAGGTTTCTGGGTGTGCAAGGTTTTCTGGTGCCTGGGCTGCTTAGCTGTCAATACTCCAGATATTTGTGGCTGGATATTAAGAAACTTCTACTTCAGTATCTTCTAGAGGAATAAGTGGGAGGGCTGGTTTTCCTTTTAATGCCTTCCCTCCCTTATGTAATATTCTTTCTCTGAGTTTATCTCCCAGAGAACACTTTGAATATTTAACTTGCTTTTCAACTCAAAAAAGAACAGATTTATTCATAAGCAATGATGGTTCATGTGCAAGTTAAATCATCTACAGGGAAAGTAGGATAATTAATTTGTGGTGCTGCACATCAGCCCAAATACTGAGGGTAGGAAATGTATTCAGCTGCTGAGCAGGACAGACCACAGAACCTGACCTGCACTGAGGTGTCACAGAGGTAGGTTAAAGTGACCAGTGGCAAGAACAAGCTCTAAACCTTAGAAGTTTAAATTTTAGAAGTTTCTTGAGAAAATTGGCAAAATGTGTCTTTGCCAAATAGTTTGCTTACATTCAAATTGTGGCTATCTCTTTCTGTCCTTCTGGTGCATAAGCTTAACACAAGGCAGCATCAGGCTGATAGACTGAATCATTTGTGGTATGTATAGACATTTATGTAAATACTGCCTGTAGTTCATATATTCAGATATTAATAAAATTACTTCCAAACTTCTTTTCAGAGGTGATTTTTTTTGTGCTCCTGGCATGGTGAAAGCATGTAAATATGACCCTCCTTCTTTGGATCTCAAAAAAAAGACTCAGCATTATTAGCAGAATAAAGTCCTTGCATGTAAAAGGTGTCCAGGCTTTGAATAGAGCAATTAGTGCCCTCCCTATTTATTGTTAAAATTGATAATGTGCAAAGGATTTTTTTGCCTTTTATAGGATTCTTTTTTCCTATTGCTAGAAATATTGTGGTCTACATGTGAAATATTCAGTCCCTCAATTTCTTCAAGGTCTTCTCGTTTGATAGGTTACTGTTGTTTCACATCCATCTATGAGAAAGGGTACTAACTTATATATTTAAAAGCTTTCCAGTACTAAAAATTCTTATAATATTTGGCAGTAATTTCTATAATGGTGATTTGACTCCAGTTTAAACACTAAGTTTCAACTTTTATAATTTGTTTAAGGCTTTTGTACAGTCCATGACAGAATTCCTTTATGAAAATAAGTTTAAGTAATATGATTTTCAAAATTGAATGCATGTCTTGCTCCAAAACAAAAGCAAAGTCATCAGATTTGAAATAACAAATGAAGAGATGTTACTGATACTCTTTTGAGCTGGTGCAAGAAAGAAATAATGAAAAAAAAAAACAGACAAGATGCCGAAGTCAGATACCATTATGGAAAGTACTGAAGGAGAAAGAAAAAACATGAAAGAAAGATCAACACTGGGAGATGACTGAAGGCTTTGAACTGTGAAGCAAATGAAAGCGTAGGGAAAAACACCCAACTCTGCAATCTGTTTCTATTCTTACCACAATAACCTTACATATCTTGTGTTTTGGCAGGTCACCTAGACCTTATTGATGCATACAGAGGAGGTTACTTTTAGTCCTGAGATAAAATTCCTCCTGTTTTGGAACAAAAATATAAAACAGGCCAAAAGAAGTCATGTGGAATGTCTTCACTTTAAAAGAAATTCAACAGGAAATAAAGTATATACCTGATATTTATTTCACCAGCACATAAAGCTTGTGAGAACAACATAGGCAACTGATCCCTGTGCTGTGTGAAACGTGGTTTCCTGTGAATTCTGACCATGGCTGGATGACTGCTTCCTTTGAAGCACAGTAAAATGTTCTCAAGTAACTCCATACTAACTATACAGCGGCTAGAAGCTTAGGGCACATCTGAGATAAATTTTTTTGAAACAACTTTGAGCAACATTTATTTCACAGTCTCCTCAGCAGTCGATGAGTTCCCATTAGTGTATGAAAATGTTTCACAATGCCCAGCTCTCCTGACCTTGAAAATATAGTTTGTTTCACTGTTTGGGCATTGGGAGCTCTTCACCTAGAGATATTTCTATGCTGAAGTAGGCTCTGTTGCTCACAAAAGTTCATTCTCTGCCTTTGCAGGCCCAGGGGACAGTGAAGGGAGACCCACATGCAATTGAAGTCCTTTTCGGGGATTCTCACTTCACTGTTGTCTGTACATCTGATAAAGATGCAAGTCAAAGCATTCAGGTTTGAATGCTTTATCATTAGGAGGAAGACATTGGCACTTCCAGAGCCAGCTGCCATGCTTAATTATGTGGGTGGTATGCACTGTTGCTGCGAGAGGTAACTAAAATTACCTGTCAGCATTTTTGGTTGTACCTTCATGGAAAGATGCAAACATAGCTGAATCCCTCCCTGTACTCTACACTATTCTAGAAGCTCTTAGACTTGCAGAAAGAACCAGGTTTTGTACAAGGTCAAATCATCTTGGCCATTGTGCTTCAGATCCAGGGTAACCTCAGTGGGAGCTTGCTTTATGCAGCCTGCTGGAGAATAAACAGCCTTGGTTTGTATGTGCTGACTTTGGAAGTCATTATCACTCTACCCAGTGCAGCTTTCTAGTCACAAAGTTGCTGATTAATTATTTTCCTCTTGTGTAGATACAATTACTTTCTTATTGCATTCAGTTCCTTACATGTTTTACATCTTACTGCTTCCCTAGTTTATCAAGACATTTGTACTAGTAGCAAAAAAAGTTCTGGCACCTTAAAAAACATAGTGGGTAGCTCCATCACTGATAGAGAGAAATCTATTGGCATATCTTTTGTTCCTTAAACCAGAAATTAGAATACAATTTTGAACTGAACTGTAAACAAAAGATATGTTCTAAGGCATTTTGAAAACATTAAGGGTAAACACTTCCAGGTGGAGAGAAGTGGGAGATAATTTGTTTTTCACATATGCAGATGAATGAACCACTGTCTTTTAATCGTGAAGCCAGGAGCAGAATTGTTGTCTTGTGCTCTTCTTCAACGTTTTCTGAAGATTAAATGTTGGTAAAGATTTGAATATGGAGGAAAGGGTGAGAAAGAATGGCAGCAGTAATGGGCAGACAGAGTACTGTAATATATGTTCATAGTGAGAATAAAGCCAGATCAGTGACCAGACTTTTCTCTGGGCTTCCTCAGGTCTCTAATATTATTCTTTTTATTAGAAAATAATTGTGTCCTGGGCTGCATTAGGGGAGAGTCTTGCCAGCAGGCCAAGGGAGGTTCTCCTCCCCCTTTCCTCTCATCATTGTTAATGCCACACCTGTAATGCTGTGTGTAGTTGCGAGCACATGGGGAGTATTTTGGTTACTGAGGAGAATTCAGGCCAGCATGAAGATCTTTATGGATCTTTATTTCCTGCGAGGAAAAACTGAACAAGCTGGGGATGTTTAGTCGGGAGAAGAAAAAGCTCAAGGGGAATCACCTCACTGAGTACAAATACCTGAATGCAGTATATACAGAAGGTGGAGCTGTGATATTATCAGCAGTGCCCAGCGACAGAACAAGATGCAATGAGCACATACTGAATCACAGGAGGTTCCTCTGAACACTAAGATGTTAATATTAACAATAACAACATCAGGAAAATGTTTGAGTTTTTTATCTGATGGTGACCAAACACTTGTGCAAGTTGCTCAGACTGGCGCTGAATATTCCTCTTTGGAGAGGAGATTCAAAACACATCTGGGTAGCTGGCTCTAGGTATTTCTGCTGGACTTGAGGGGTTGGACCAGAAGACATCCAGAGCCTTCCAACCTCAACCCTTCTGTGATTAGAAATCAGGCTACTGGTGTTTTATAGAAATATGTGTGTGGAAGTACCAGAGAAGGCAGCCAGTATGAGTAATGTTCAGAAATGCTACCACCTTGTGGTGCTGGAATGGCTGAACACACTGACAGCGCTCTGACGCTCATCTCCTTACCTGCAGGGTCCCTGAGTACACGTGGTGTCCACACACTTTCTGAAACAAGATTTCAAAGTGCTTTTGAAGTAATTTCTTTCAGTAGATTGGGTTGTTTTAGTTTAACATTATCCTCTTATTCATATGGTTTACATAGACCTGCAAGGAATAGGGAGTTGGACTCAATGATTCTGAAGATTAGTAAATTTATATGGAATATGTAACAAGTATAGCTCTTTTATAACCTCACTCCAAATTCAGAAACCTCATATCCCATGGGAGATGTCAATATACCTCTGCAAAATGGGCTCCAAATGGGGCAAGAACTAGGTTAATACAATACCTATTTTATCCATCTGGACAAAAGATCATGCAAATTCAGGGAAATATACAGCAGAATATGCAGCAGACTGGCTTTCCCTCATGTAAATGTGGAGTTTTTAATATTTAAATGCAGATATGTGCAACGAAGGAAAGCACATCCAGCAGGTGTGCTAATGCTATATTCTCTGGTCGGCTTCTTCCTGCAAGGTGTCACAGCACCTTTAACAGGGCGTACATGTCCAATTCCAGGAAAAGCTGGAACCTACAGTCATTGCAGGCCACTTTTCATGAAAACTCTATTTCAGCAATATTGCAACTGATAAGCAAAGGAAGAAATTTTGTGCCAGAATTGATGAGATTTTGCAAACAGTTTTATCTGTGTTAATTCTGGTGTAAGTTGTGGAAAAGAATGACAACCAAATGTATTCAACTGTATTTTGACATTGAATGTTTATTTTCCACAAAAAAATCTGATACTGAGCATTACATAAAATATTGTAATTAAATATTACATCATATACTTAACAAACATTGAACTGTAGTCTATATGCAGTGCTTGTGCAGTATTTTGGTTATGTTTCCAACTGCATGATTTGTATTTTATTAATGCTTAGGACATTATTAATCCAATAATTTATGCACTTTAAAAGCAGAATCAGTCTTATGAGCTAAAGGAGCAAAATATTCAACTAACTTAAGATATTGGTGGCCTAGACAAAAGTAATTCCTATCAGTGATAAATTAAAATAATGCTGTGCAAGCAATTGCTGCAAAGCAGTTTTTCAAGTGCCAGTTCATGAGCAAGTTGGTCTGCACTCAATAGTCAGTGTCCAGGAGCAGAAGTGGATATAAAATAATCTCATTTAAAATGTGGCTTACCTTAAGGGAAAAGTTCAAAACAGAATGTTCTCAGGCATTGTTACCACTTTTACAAAGTTTTCAACACAGCAAACACTGTATTTTATTCTCAAACTGAAACTAGCCATGGTTTAGCTTCACACTGCTACTCCCATTTCCCCAATTCCCAGATCATTTAGGTTTTGGCTCCTGAGCTCAGTCAGTCTGCTATTAAGTTTGCCAGTTCATACTGTCATTTGGCAACACTTGTGATACAAAGCACACTTGGACGACCCAGTCATTTCACACAGACACTGAGCAGCTGCCAGGTGGCAACAGCGTTCCACCACTACCAAGCAAGACTGTTTCCAATTGAACAGCTAGCACGAATTTGTCTTGGTAACTACCTAAAAACGTGCAATAATAATATTAAAAGTTTAGTGAAAAGCTGTAAGTTATTTTAAATGTATTATGAATACAGGCCCCCAAGATTTTCCATTTAAATGATTCCTTGATGGTACTTCTATAAAGTCAGGCTTTTCTATGCAGAAATAGAAGTCTGGGGGAAAACCAAACCAAACAAAACCAAACCAAACCAAACCAAAACAAACAAAAATACCCAAACCAAATACAAGAACTCCTCAACATAACAAAATGTAAGTAAGCAAAAATTAAATAACTCCCTGCATACACTTAGGAACCTCTTCTTAATGTCCTTCTGCAAACAAGAAATTAAGTTAGGCAAAATCAAGTGAAAAATACTGTCTTGGAGCCACAGGGAAGGCCAGTTCTTTGTGTCATTGTCACTGGGCCTCTGCATTTCTTCTAGAGTCAAGTCAGAGGTTAAGAAGAATGACTTTCAGTGCATCTGTTTTTCACAAACCAAATTAACCACGGCTAGAAGTCATATTATAGAGAGCCTACATGAGATCTGCTGGAAACCTTAAAGACCAATTTTATCTCATATGCACTTTTGCATGGGAATTTCTTATGTTTGCTTGTGTCTTTTGATTAGGATGAATTTTTTCTCGAGACATCTTTCAACCAACCATCCCACACCCCAAAAAGGAACTTTTTTTTTAAGCTTTAGGTTTTTTTTATTTTGAAGTTTTATTTTGATTTTTTAAAATTGATTTTACCTCCTTTAAAAGGAATTTACACACGTGCAAATATTCATTGATTAGTACTAACAGGATGTATGGTAGTAAGCTCCCTTCAGCTGCGTCCCGGCGGTGTCTTTGGGGGGCATCGATAAACCCTGGGAGACGGGAATGGCCCGGCGCTCAGTGCCGCAGGAAGGGGAATCGGTGCGGCCGGCGGCTCCCGTGGCGGCATCGCTCCGCCAAGCCCCGGGCAGAGCGGCCCTGCGGCACAGCGCTGAGGCACGGCACAGAAAACACTGCCCGCTTCCACCTGCCCTGCCGAGGGGCTTCGACCACACACAGACACACACAGACACACACTAATACACACACTCACAGACACACACTAATACACACACTCACACACAGACACAGACACACACTAATACATACACTCACACACAGACACACACAGACACACACTAATACACTCACACACACAGACACAGACACAGACTAATACACACACTCACACACAGACACACAGACATACAGACACACACTAATACACACACACACAGACACAGACACACACTAATACATACACTCACAGACAGACACACACAGACACACACTAATACACTCACACACACAGACACAGACACACACTAATACACACACTCACAGACACAGACACACACTAATACACTCACACACAGACAAGAGCCACACACACAAACACACACACACACCCACAACACACACACACTCACAACACACACACACACCCACACAGACTGCTCCCCAGGAACGCCACTAAATCTGAACAAATGCTGCCCCAACGGAGGGGCTGGGATCCACCCTTAGGCCTGATACTGATCTGCTCAGGAAATTTCCACACGCGCGCTGTGGCTCCTCCCTGGTTCGAAGGCCCCGGGTGGAGCCGGGCCTGCGGCAGCTCCTGTGGCGCGGAGGGTGTCTCTCCCGCTCGGCTCCCTGCACACCTCACACGCCCCCGGTCAGACCAGTGGCTCTCCCCGGCTCGGCCGCGGGTTTCCCACAGCACATTTCCAGATCTCTCGTCATTTGGAGCGTTTTGAATCGTGCTGCAGCGACACGAGGGCGGCTCGAGCTGTTGCACAAATTCCAATGCTGGCGTTTAGTCTGGGGCCTCTTTGTGCGGGCACTGGCTCCTGCAGAGTCTCGGGATGATTTCCCCTTCATCCCTACGTCTTCCTTAGACTAGAGACCTGCCGCATTCCCAGCTGGATTCCTACTTTCCAGGCCACAGCCTGCGGCTAGCAGCTTGCACACGGAGCTACCTGCACCGAGGGTGTTTGTCGAAACCCCCAGAAGGGAAGCTCTGCATTCATACCAGCACACACAGAGCAAAAAGGGCATTTGTTAAGCATCATAATGTAACCAGCTGTTTACTACAAACAATAGTAAACAAAGACTTGTAAGGGAACCACAGCCTGTGTAATTCCTGTCAGTGTGGGCAGGCCAGGGCTACATTTCTGAAAATATGTGAGAAATAAATCACAACAAGCCCCATTTAAATGAAGTAAAGCAGTGTAAATATGAATTACTCAAGTATAAAGGGCCAACAAAGGCTGCCCTGAAGTCTCCACCTGTCCTCCTGTGAAGAGCTACCTTCTCCCACCATTACTCTTAAAACTATGTGAATTGCATTTGCTTGAAGATATATGAGGGATTCTTTACTGAAAGCCGCTGAAATTAGTCAGGAGAAGAAAACAGCCCTGCGGTCTGCACAAACAAGTGTGGGCACAACCGGCTTCAGCATGCTTGTGTGCATATGTTTCTTGGGTTTTTATTGCAAGGATTGACTTTGTTTGCTATGTCTGCTTACACACTTTATCTACTACATGTGTTTATAGATAAATATAAACTACATTTATTTATGTAATTCTTTATTATGTGAGCAGTGGATGGTGTTTGTGATAAGCCAGTCATAAGATGACATGTCATTTTACTCTTCCCACAGGATAAAATTTTTTTTATGTTGTGATTTTTTTTACTGTCTGTTTTGAAGAGATTTAGATTTCAGTAAAAAGTGAGTAGGGCAAGATACTCCCAAAAGAAAGGTTTAGGATCATGACAACAAACCTAGGCTAAAGCCAAGAAATAACCATGTGAGGCTGCTGGACCAGTTTGTGTGTTAACCGGAATCTACACTTACAGATCCACTGCAACAGCTACAGTCCTCGTGCCATCACTGCCTGTCTTACTTGCCTACACAATGCAATGCAAAGTTGGATGTAAAACTCTAGAACCAAAAATAACAAAAATTTTAAAAGGAAAAAATCTTGGTGAATCCTTTTGTATGAAAAAAGTATGCATATATTTATATACATCCATTAAAAACACTTAACCTACAGAAGTCTTTGATTTATCTTTCGCATTAATTGAACATGCAGAGCTGTTGACTGATACCATTCTCTCTCTCCAAAATACACAGTCATACCCTGACTGAGGCTTTTGTTATCCCTCCATCAGGAGGGTTGTCTGGCCAGCTGCACTGCCCAGGAGAGATGCCATTGGACTGCTAGGAAACAAGTAATTGGAAGTGAGAAATAAAGAGCGGCGATGCCGTCAATTCTCGGAATATGTGCTGCCCTTGGGCCTTGGAAGGAGACAGGCTTGTTCAGATTTTTTTAAAGGCAGTGAAAAGTCTTGCCACAGATAACCTCCACTGACAAATACATCACTTTTGAAGATGCTTTGCAACTACTTTGAATGAGACACATTTCTGGGTTTGAAAGTTTCTTTCCCACCTAAAGTCAAAATTCCATATTGTAGAACAGTCCCTCCCTGGTCCCTCAGCTGACCTCTCAGAGAACCAGGGGTCTGAATCCATCCTCAACAGGAGCCACATTGGCTAACCAGGCTATTTCTGCATTACCAGGTACCTCTCCATCATCTGAACACAAACCCGACAAACACAGTGCCAGCAGTAAGCATCACACTCATTGACCCAGACTTCTTCCACAACAAGTCCAGAGTAGTGCCACAAAACTGGTGAGGGGGATGAAATAGCTCTCTTATGAAGAAAGAATGAAAGAACTGAGGTTCTTCAGCATGCAGAAGAGAAGGCTCCAGGGAGACCTTAGAGCAGCTTTCCAGTACCTAAAGGGTACCTTTTCCTACAAGAAAGGTGGAGAGGAAATTTTTACATGGGCCTGTAGGGACGGAACACAGGGAATGGCTTCACACTCACAGAAGGCAAGGTTAGATTAGACATACGGGACTTTTAAAACTCTTAAAGTTCTAAAAGAATCCTAGGGTATCCTGAGTTGGAAGGGGACCACAGTGATCCAGTCCATCTCCCGGCCCTGCACAAGACACCCCAAGAATCACACCCTGTGCCTTGAGAGCATTGCCCAAATGCTTCTTGAGTTCTGTCAGGCTGGTGCTGTGATCACTGCCCTGGGGAGCCTGTTCCAGTGCCCAGCCACCCTCTGGGTGAAGAACCTTTTCCTGGTATGCAACCTAAACCTCCCCTGACTCAACTTCAGGCCATTCCCTTCGGTTCTGTCCCTGGACATCACAGAGAAGAGATCAGTCCCTGCTCCCCCTCTTCTCATGAGCAAGTTGCATTCTGCTGAGTCCTCTTCTCTTGGCTGATGCAAGCAAGTAACCTCAGCTGCTCTGAAGCTCTTCCCCTCTAGACCCTTCTTCATCTTCATCGGTCTCCTTCGGGCACTCTTCAACAGCTTTGTATCTTTTTTCACATTGAGTAACCCAAAACTGCCCCCAGTGCTTGAGGCGAGGCTGCCCCAGTGCAGAGCAGAGCAGAACAGGACAGTCCCCTCTCTTGCCTGGCTGTGATGCTGTGCCTGATGCACCCCAGGCAGAGCTGGCCCTCCTGGCCGCCAGGGCACTGCTCACTCACATTCAACCTGCCTTCAACAAGGACTCTCCGGTCCCTTTCCACAGCACTGCTCTCCAGCACCTCATTTCCCAGTCTATAAACATACCCAGGGTTGCCCCATCCCAGGTGCAAAATCCAGCACCTTCCCTTGTTTAACTTCACACAGTTGGTGATTACCCAGACCTCTGATTTGTCAAGGTCTCCCTGCAGGACCTCTCTGCCTTCCAGGGAGTCAATGGCTCCTTTCATTTTAGTATCTCTTCAAAAGTCCAGGTCAGTTATGAAGATGTTGAAGAGCACAGGGCTAAGGATGAAGCCCTGTGGAACCCCACCAGTGACAGGTCACACCAGTCTGATGTCACCCCATTCACTGCAGCCCTTTGTGCCTGACCCCTGAGCCAGCTGCTCACCCACCACATGATGTGTTTATCCAGCTGTGGGCTGGACATTTTCTGCAGGAGGGTCCTGGGAGAGACAGTATCAAAAGCTTTACAGAAATCCAAAAAGATCACATCAACTGGCTTCCCTTCATCAACCAGGTGGTTCACAACAACCTTTTCATTACCCCGGGAATCCCAGGATCCATGTCTGTGTAGGATGGGCTGTCCCATCACTGTTCTTGCCTCTGGATTTCAGAACCATTTAGAGACATTATTTCAAACATTTATCTTTTATTTTTGAACTGTATTATTTGTTAGTTTAAAGTCTGACTGCAAGATGGTGGCAGGTGCCCTTTGGCACAATGGTTTGCCCTTTAGAATTTTGTGAGGTGACAGCCTCATTTGCCATTCACAATGCTTCTTGTTTACCTCAGTAGTAAAATCTAAATGCATCCAGTCATTTCAGGCCAGTCTCTGCACCAACGTTTTGCCTGTTTGTTTTTAAAACAGGGTTTTTCCTCTCTACAGCCACACTAGACTGGCGAGATGGACACAAGGACATTGTGCATTTGCAGGGCCCAGTAAAGCGTCCCCTTGGTCCTGTCCAGCAGTAGGAGAACATTAAACTCAGGGGGAGTTCTCTTTGCAGTTCTGCTTTGTCAATGGTTGTTTCATCTGCATGTTTACAAGGATACCGGCCTGCATACCAAGAACACAAAATAACAAGGCATGGTGGTTCAACCACAGCCAGCAGCTGAGCACCACACAGCTGCTCACTCACTCCAACCTCCCACCACCCTGGTGGCAGAGCAAGGAAAATCAGAGGGAAAAAATCCAGTAAATCTCATGGGTTAAGATAAGATATTGATCATGTCCCTGGGGTCCCAAGCACACTGTACCCAACCCAGTGGTGGCATTGACTGGGCCAGCAGAACATCTCCTTTCTAAGCAGAAGGCTATGGTGTGATATTGGGATCAGGGGCATTTTGGAGGAGATGATTACAAGCACCCAGATTTCTTCTTTGTGGGGAAATCTTCAGCAGTAAATTTGGGGAGGAAAGCCTTGCACTGGTTAGCACATCCAGCATGGGTTGTCCTCTCACCACTTGTCCCCTATGGCTGGGTTTTCCATAATTTGCCTACAAAGCCAAGAACCAGACGAACCTTGTGGCTGGCATTGATAAGTTCCTTTTTTAAGTCATGGTTTCAAGAGAGTGCAATCCACCAATCTGAATTGAGCCCTGGAAAAAACATGCTTCTTAGATGCCTGCTGTGCTGGAGGGAGGCGTGAAGGGGACAGGCAGGGTGGCCGGCAAAATTCACAAGGTCACGGTTTAACACAGACACCTGCTCAGAGCAGAAGCAAAACAAGCCAGTTGTTATGAATACATTTCTGTATCTTCCTACCATTTTAACAGGAAAAAAAGTAAATGCCAGGAGCTTTCAATAACTGTGCTTTTCATGGCAGCCTGGGGAAACACAACAATCCTGGAGTGGATGGGAAGGTTTGTGGTTTTTCCTAGCTTGTTTCTAAAATCTGAGAACGCTCTTCCCCTTCTCACTCCCCAACTGCGAGAGCGACTTCCACAGAACCTGGTTCCTCTCCTCAGGCCAATAATTACACACTCCAGAAAGGTACTGGATGTTTATTCCAGAGCTGCGCAAGCCTGGTGGTATTCCAGAGATGGAGCGCGCCCTGCCGGACTTTCCCCTGCATTATTTACACGCACAAGCTCGAAGTCAGTGACTTCCCAAGTACAGCCCCGCTAGCACGGTTTGTTCGGAAATTTCCATACGCTACATATCCCAGATAACTTCTACGCATGCTCAAGAGGAGGGCCCTCACCTGGTCCGGGCTTTTTTGCTCTACACAAAGGCGTGAATTTAAGTATTATAATGCACATAGTTAAGAAAAAAGGCTGATTTTAAGTATTATAATGCACATAGTTAAGCTATAGGACAGATAGACCTTGACCTATATCAATGCATACAACAAACACACATCAACATCCGGATTCACTACGTCCTCAAATCTCGTCACGTTTAGTTCCCGGATGTCCTGAACTAGGCGATGCTAGCCGCTCCCAGTTCCACTGATCAGGTCTCCTTTCTTGCTGATTAGCCTTGAAAGTGTCCCAAGCTCTTACACCAAAGCACATCCTGCCTTAAGGCAGTCCTGATCCATTCCGCGCTGTGCATGGACAGGAGGCAGTCCGCCCCGGCGCGGCGCGGGGCTGCAGGCTGGCTCCAGCCCCACCTCGCCCGCTGGGATGCCCGCTGGGAGCGCGCAGCCGGAGCGGGCCGGGATGCTGGCATGCTGCTCCTGGGCCGCTCTTGGAGCTGGGGGTGTCCCGCAGCGCGGAGCCTGTGCCCACGGCCCGGCTGCCACGTGGGATCGCAGCAGCAGCAGCAGCAGCAGCAGCCACATGTGAGGCTCGACTGCCCTGCCGTGGGTTCTTTGAGGCCCCTTCTAACCCCAGGCATTCTGTCTCTAGGCGTTGTGTATACGTGTTTACTTTGCTTAATCACAGAGTTCACTTTGCTTAATCACAGAGTTCACTAATCCAAGTTCTAAAAATAAAGTATGAAAACTTAAAAAAAAAAAAAAATTTCCAGCCCTGCAGTGTTGAAAGGAAACCCTAATTCATAATGATGGCGTTTGACACAGCCACGGCCACAGAACAGCCACTGCACTGGAGTGCAGATCTATGGTGTTACAGCAGCTTTGAGCACAGTGCTGGTATTAAAATGCATCACCACGCTTGTGCCATCTTTGGGACACTACCCTACTGAGAATTTTGTTCTGTTTCTGTTGGGTAAGTTTCAAATGGACCTAGCTGATTAGAACTTGGCCTTTAATTTCACTTAACTATTGTGAATTTAATTCTCTGTCTCATTAATGCAACTCCTGCTCCTTCCCTGTCTCTGACAGAGGGAATTCTTCAGTGCCCAGGATGGATCAGTATAGGTAGGATAAACCCCTATACACCACTCCAATAAAACAGTCAAGGGAGTTAATGAGAGCTGCTGGAAAGAAACTGAAGATCTATTATGTGGGGGGATAAAAGTATATTGCTCAGGAGTCATCTGCCTATGAAGATGAAGGCTCAGTTCTTCGAACCACATAATTTTGTCATTTTCTGAAGTTGCTCCTTTCATGCCAGAGTGTCTACTGGAATAACCTTTGACCATGTCAAAAAGCAGTGAATAAATACATTTTCTCAGCCACTGCCTTTGAAAGCTATGTGGCCCAGAGCCACACAGTCCAAAAGTCACTTCATATTTTAAAACCAGATTTTGAGAAGCCCTTCAGCCAGCCAGGACCAGAAACAAGACAGGCAGAGTGAGGAGATAAACTGAGAGGCAGCAGCAACAGAAAGAGCAGAAAAGGGGATGTTTTTCACATGGCATAAAAGCAAACACACCTATGAAAAGGCTCTGCTGCTGCCTGTATTTTTTTAGTGGGCAGTCAGGGGCAGGAGTTAAGTGGGAAGGAGGAAATATGAGCTCTCACCTCTAGGGAGAGATATGCTGGCATGCTCCACTGGAAAGACCAGTTATTGTGTGGAAGAGAAGGAGCATAATTAATGAGGTTTCCAGGGCTGTATGCACTTTACTGGGCTGTACAGTCAGTTGCAGTCCCCCAGCTGTTAAAGCGTAAGGAATATTGTTCATCCAGCTTGCTGCCTGTGCCTCCCTTCATTATAAAAGTTTCCCAAATCAAATTTCAGGCAAAATCTATTGTCCCCATGGCACACTGCTGGTGCCAGGGGCACTGCTACTGCCATGCCTCTGCCTTCAGGTAGCAAGTAAGTGCTGTTGGATGGCAAGGTGCAGAATGGAGGACAAAAGGCTCCCTACAGCTGCTTCTGAGAAAGAATTAGCTGCTGCCCTCTTAATGGACTCAACACCTTCTAATCCTGCTTTTGCACTGCAGACTGGCTTGCTCTCCTCACCTATGACAAGCATACACCCTGCATGCACTGCTGTCTGCCACTAAGAGCTCGTAGTCACCAGAAGGTGTGGTTTTGTGAAACCCCTGCCTTGTGGCCTGGACTCTGGGCAGGAGGCTGCAAATGCCCAGCTGATGGCACTGTGTCTTCATCAGTCTGCCTGTCTAGGGGGAGAGGTGGGTTACCTGCCTGTGGTCAGTGACTAAAAGGATTGCTGTAGCGCCAAACATAGTCCATGACGTGCCGTTTTACCCTCTAGTTAACAGTGAACAGGGGTGCTGGCATCTGAAGACTTGGCAGAGAAGGATGCTGTTGTGCATGCAGAGAGCCTGGGCACAGCCAAGCTCGAGGCTGTGGCATAGACAGTGTATGGAAAAATTCAAGTCACCAGAGGTTTATGTCCAGAAAGGAAACAGAAGAGTCCTGTAACTTTATTCATAGGACATTGTTGCAGAATAGTCCGTTTGTTGGGGATGAGCCATTTGTCGGGTGCGTGAAAACTCGGGGCTCAATTTGAGTCAACAGCAAGTTCTGTTTATTGAAGAGAGCATCAGACACTTATACAGCAAGTAATAAGCTTATGAATATTCTGTAAGCTAAGCAATCTATTGGTTAAACTATACCATCGACTCTTCCTCGTACTTTTGGGCCTACATTCTCTATTTCCCACATCTCTCTGTCTACTTGTTATCATACCCAGCTAGGCACAAGGACACACTATCTTGCAGGTGCAGGACTTGGAATTAGCCATGGCCTTGTACTTTTCCAGTCTCTTAGTCAGCTAAAATCCCAACAGGGTGTTTCCCCATGGGGTCTCTGAAAATGTTGGAGGATGCAGGCTCCATTTTTTCCTAATTTCCTGGCTGCATTACCCTCTTCCTTTTCCCATTGGCTGAGGTACATGCAAGGTACAGACTTCCAGATTTGCCTACTATATGTCTCCCTTAATGTGCAGGCAACCCCTTTTTGTACATTAAATGATATTCATATTATATTAAGTCTTCTTCTTCTCTGAGTTTAGGAATTTAGCATGACATTGGCTGAAGAGCAGTCCATGTCTATTAGTCAATTTTCTGAAACTGATAGTTTCTCCTGTTACTTCCTTATCTAAAAATTCCTGCCCCTGTAATGTGTGTAAAGACACATTCATCTTATTCCTTTCTACAGCAATCCTGGCTCTCCTTTTGGGAGATGTGGGTGGTATGAAAGCCTGAGGAGCAGTCCCACACTCTCCTCTCTAAGACACCCAGCTGCGACTACAGCAGAACACCATCAGCATATTCTCGGAAAGGAGATGCAGCCATTCCTGATCCACTTCTCCATGGCATTTGCCTGCTTTCTGGGGCAGAATGAACCATATTGCACCTAGCTGGCACTTTCCCATAGCCATGGTGGCCACCCTGATCAGAGAAGAAGGTCCACAGCGTGCTCCTCTAAAAAGTGTAGCTGTCACCAGAGACCTACCATGCAAATCAGACTGTCATAGTGCTTAAGAAATCATCTATGCACTGTGTACACCTTCCTTCACAGGAACTGGTGACTGCAACTACTGTGATTTGGATATGCCTAGCTTGAAAAGCCTGCCTTTTGCTGGCCAGCTGGTCAAATGGGTGGCTTTCTGATCACTGAGAAGCATTTATAATTAATAGCATGTTTTACTGAACCCTCCTGTGGGCATGTCTTCTTTTGAAGTAGTTGCAGTTTTGCTCAGGCAAGTAGAATTTTACTAAAGTCGTTGGGGACGTTAGAAGTAATTTGTAAAAGAGTCAAGGAGCAGAGAGAAGGCAGAGTGATGAAGGAGGCAAATTTACAAGCATTTTTGCTGGTTTTGCTGTGACCAGTGTTCTCTCAGGGCTTCTGCCATATCCCCACAAATACCTTCTGACCTGGGTACCAGTGCATTTCCTGCACTTCCTGTCCCCACCATGCCCCAGTGTCCCTCAGTACCTGCCCCTGCAGGCACCTCTCTGGCCCTGAGCTCCACAGCCCTCACCTACCTGTGGATGCTGAGGGTCCGTGCAGAAGAGGGCACCGTGAGATGGCTGCCGGGGCACACCCGCCATTAGAAGAGCCTGCATGTGTGCTGGTCTGTGTGCCCAGGGTCGTGAGGCTGTGCCAGCTGCCTCTTGGAGGACCAGCGAGTAACAACACATGGCACTACGCTCTGCTGATGTCACCAACTGAAGGAAATTTTAATTTAAAAATGCCATGTGCTGAAAGCAGTAGTCACTTTAGGGTGCTCTTGGTCTTCCCTTGAACAGTGCAATGAAATCCTGCAGAAACCAATGTCAGTCTCTCCGTGTTACTGGAGCCAGTGTGGAGTGCCTAACTCCTCATGTCTTCTCAAAGTAAGAACGTCAAATAAATCACAGTATTTCAATTATAAGTGGATGCAAGATAAAACATATTCTAAAGCAAAGCTTTAGTTTTTTTAGATCTGAATCTATCTATCTATCCTACCTCTGTTTGCAATGTAGACAGATTGCATTTATGCGTTTGTTGCTTGTGCCAATGAGGGACCCTGCAACTAGCAATTCCATTTAAATGCTTCTTGAAGAATCAACTAAAACACATCATGCATAAGTCCTCTGGGTCCCTGTTCAACTCATTTTAGGGTGACATGGTCAAAAATACTTGATTGTGCATATCTCGTCTCCACTCTGCTTGAAGTGCAAATAAGTGGGGGTGCAGTTGCACAGTTGAAATTCCACCATAACATTTTGTACTGGAGTCAACCCCCAGCTTTACCAAGCACTAGACATACACAGACAGAGGAACTGTAGGATGCAGATGCAAGCAGGTAGCAGCACATCTGTGTCTTGTTGCCAGCATTAGGGACAAAGCAAGGGGATCATAGTTTAAAATAGCAGCAGAACTACATTGCCATTGATTGATCCTGTGAAAGGCAAGACCGAGATTGGAAGCTGTTGTCCACTTGTCTACCTTCACTGAAGTTACTGGGGCAAGCCAGAGCTGCAGAATGCATACAGCTTCTACTTTCCATTCTTGAGGATGTTTTAACTGTGAGACACTCAAATTTGATGTCTAGCTTGAAAAAAACACAGAGAGAGGGAAAGATGGGTAACTTTGTCCCAGGCAGAAGCAAGAGTCAGAGCACAAGCCTGACTGTGGGACACCTCAAGGCCCAGGAGAGCTGGAAGAGAAGTATCATGCAGGCAAGGTGTGGATGGGGGAGAGATGCAGATTATGCAAGGAACTTGAGGCTGGGGGCAAGGGCTTGGCTTTGGAAAATCACAGAGAACAGCAGAGAACTGAATGGAAGCATGACTGGGAAATGTTTGGGTGAGTGAAGAGAAGGGGTTTGAGGTAAACAGATAGAAGGGAAGTGGCTGAACATGTGGACAGCAGAAGCACAGGGTGAGTTTTTTGTGTGGCATGAAGATCAACTGACTTTTCAAAGAATAGAAAAAACTAGGACTGCAGTGATTGAGGTTAAAAAGGTGGTTCAGGGATGTAATCCTCAAGGAAAAAAGAGATTTATAAAAGGGTTGAAAGCCACATTTCTGCACTTCTGTGAAGGCAATGTTGCATATATTTGTGTGACTATTTTAGGGAGCAGCGAGGGATGAAGATCTGACCCTTTAACTTCTCAGATCTTACAGTGAATTCTGGCTGCACAGCAAAAGAAGGTTCACAGCAGGAAAAAAAAAACCCAAAAAAATCCACAAAAAAAACCCCACAGCACTTTTTGGGCTTGATGAGCCTTAACTCTCCTTAAGCACAAGAAGCAGAGGAGCATAAAAGGGTGTTCTAATCCTGTCCTACTCTTACGGTAAGTGAAACTCAGAGGCAGCAGATCACCTTTGCCCCAGACACCTATTTTCTGCTACCTCCTGGAGAGCAATAACCTCTGGTGCTTCACCTTGGGTTGCAGTCTGATAAGCCAGCAGGAGGAGGCAAGGACAAGAGCTGGGGGAGGTCAGGTACTGTCCATGCCAATGCTTTGTGCACCATCTCCTGACTCCGGGCTGGGCCAGTCAGGAGGTGAGCTTCTCATCTGTTCATGCTTCTGGCTGCACTCATAGGCTGGCTGTGTCCAGTACAGAAATCATGTGAGGCATGTGCACCACGGGCTGTGGGGAGGACAAATGCTGCCTTGGAAGAGGAGGGAGGAAGGGCACAAAGGGTTGACATCTGTCAGAAGGTTATCAAGCTGGCAATAGTTCTCTAAGGCAGGAGGCTGGTAAAGCTCACAGCAATGCTGGCTCATTGTGAGCCCACCATCAGGACAGGCTCAGAAGGGCAGAGGGGCCACTGAGAGAACAGGTCACTGGAAACCACATCACCCAGCTGCAGCACCACATCTCATCTCAGAACAAGGCTTTCCAGAAGGCTGGCCCAAGAGGCACCTTTGAGACTGGAGACTTCACTGCAATGGGATTATTTTCGTGGTGAAAAATTTCATGTTGTGGGCTCGAAGGAGATGAACTGCCCTTTGCTGGTTTGTTAAAAACCTAGACTAGATAGAAAAGAGAACAGTTTGTTCTTACAAGAAAAACTAGAGGAGAAAAAATGCTGCCTTTTCCTTTCAGAGAGCTGCACTCAGTCTCCAGTTAGGACCACGAGAGAGAGCACCATTGCTGGGAGGCTTCCAAACCCAGAGAGTGCTGTGCATCCATCCATGCATGCTGTGGGAAGCAGTAGTACATTGTCAGAGCATTAAAGGGCATTAAATTACATTCCCTAATGAGCTATGAGCTGCTGGTGAGATCCAGCAGCCCAAGCTACCTTAATTTTCTAGGAGCTTACTCAGTCTAGCATAGCTCATTTGGTCTCCTGATCTTCATGGATAGGGGTAAGAACAGGCCCAGTGCCTCACAGGAATAAATATGGCTCAACACACACTGAACTGAGCTGAGCTGAGCTGAGTTACATATGGAAGATATGGCAGAGCCAGTGTTCTGCTGAACAGCCAGGGTGTTTCTTCCTGCTGAGGTCTGTGAGGGAAGCTATGGGCAGCCTAAAACCTTCACAGCTGGCAGGTGTAATCATGCTGGCTGTGCTTGGGGGAAGGGGACATGAAAAATTTTCTCATCAGCACGGGCCTGAGCAGAGAAATTGCTCCTGCTGACAGCCTCCAGTGAAAATCTGGCTTTTTTGTAGTGTTGTACTGTTGCTTAATAAAAGGCACAATGAGTTGCAGTGAATATGTATTTCCTGTGATGCTATTTTGGTGTCAAAATTACTCTATCAGCAGCCTGTTTAAAATGGGGTACGATGGAGCGCTGATCTTATTAGCTAATTGTGCTTGCTAGTCTGTGGCTCTGTATTTCACAACCACATTACAATGGTTGGCTGATGGGCTCTGCAGCCAGGATACTTTTAATTCCCCCTGGATTTCATTATTGTGACTGCAAAGGAAGGAACAGAATAGCAGATGAAGCTGTAGCTGTTTAGGCTTATAATGCTGCCTATGCCTTGTACTGAGCTGTGCCCTTAGGCTGAACGAGTTGGCAGGATTCATCTGGAAGAGTGAAAACAAAGATTTTGTATTTGTCTAGGTTTTGTGATACAAAAAAAAATTAACCCTTTGACTCAGGAGTAGCTCCTCTTTCTCTTCCAAAGAGTAGACTCCTTCAGTATGAAGTGCTAATCATCTTTAATAGCTTTCACCTGCACGAGCACATCATAGGCATATCGGGACATATGTGGCATACTCAGTACCCCATGTTTGATGTGTTACTACTGTCACACCAAGGTGTTCTGTGTCCTGGCCGGCAGCACTGCATTATTGCTTACCAGACCTTCTTTACATTTTAAATACCAGAACAAGCAGCAAGGACAGTTTCTCCCCCTTGCAAAAAAGTAAGACACTCAAGACATGGTCTCTCCAAAAGCTTCTCCTGCTGCAAATGCAATGATGCTCAGATGGCAAGGGCTCATTTGTCTTCATATGACTTTTCAAAACACCCCCATGTAAATGCTTAATTCTAGCCAAAGCAACTTTTTTTTTTTTTTTTAAATTTCCAGCAGTTGTAATTGGTAAAGGCAAGCTCAAATACCCTGCAAAGCAACTCTCCACTGTCCCCCACTCCAGTAAACATGGCACAGATAATGCTCTTGGATCCCCTCTGAGCTTTCCAGAGGCCCACCTCTGAGATCTGGCACTTCATTTACTACTAATTGCTCTTTTCATATTTGCTTTTTCCATTGCCTTTTCTCTACTTATGGCTGTTCTAGCCTCATCCCTCCAGAAAGGTTAGCTGGAAAACATCTGCAGGGGCCACAGTGGGGGTGGGTAGAGCTACAAGGTGCAAATACAAAGCTGCTCCACAGCAGCCCAGACAACAAGCAAAGCTTTGCCATTTCTGGGACTTACCCCAATTGATGTCATGCCTCTGGCTTGGCAGGTCATCAGTTCATTTCCTCCTTCCTCCCACTTCCTTCACCGTGTCATGGCTGCAGCCCTTTTGGAGCCCAACCCCAGCTTGTGGCCATGTATATAAACGTTTAGCTTAATTCAAACAAAAGTTTCCCCTCATAGCTCAAAACCTTAATTGCCTTGTTATGTGCTATTCTTAAAGTAAATTCAGATTATGGAAAGGTAGGGGACCCTGGCGCATGAACACAATGAAGTGAACAGAAATTCAGGCTTGTGTCTAGTTCTCCTACACTCTTCATTCAAGCTTTGATTCCTTATTATTTCTTTAAGAAGCTTAACAGCTTTTCAAGCTGTTCATCTTTTGGGAAATTCAGACCTGCAAGTGCTTATGCTGGCTTTTTTGGGGAGCAAATTACATTTTTATAAAGCTGTCAAGCTTCATCTTCATCATAAACAGCATGAACCTCACATGCTCTTGTGGCAGGCTGGTCTCCTGCTGCGATGAAATACAGACCGTTCTGAGGTTTTCTTGTCCTTGCGTTGTCCCATAATGCACAGATACAACACCACAGCTTTCAAAAGCAGGCCATCATGCTCCTTGCCTGGAGCAGTACGGCTTCTGTGCCCATAAGAAGGAAGAACTCTGCAGACCTCCTACCCAACCTTTCAGAACAGGCAGCAAACTCATGCTTTGAAATCCCTTTACTTCATTCAGCAATGTTCAACATTAGGTACTAAAGTTAGGTTTGTTGTTGTTACTAGGGGCAGTGCAATTGTAAGAGATTTGAAAGACACTCAGCACACCTTCCAACAAGTGGATTTTTCTTCTGGCAAAAAGCAGGCACAGTGAAGTATCAAGACCCACTAAAAGACTGGAGGGGATTTTCTAATGGAGGATTAAGTTTTCAGATATTTTAACTATCAGAAGAGCAATGAGTCTGAGCAATGAGTCTGTTCATGTCTGTATCATTTCCCTTGCATAGGATACAAATTCCACCCAATTAATTGCCTCTTGCAGCTGCAGAGGCATTTTTAGATCCCAGTTTCACACACAGCCTTACCTGTTCCTATTTCATTAATCTGTCCTCCTGCTGTATCTGAGTACTGACTGATCTTTAATGTACTCAGCCTTCATTGCATCCCCATCTTTTGAGGAAAGGGAGGTACAGAGACACAAAGTGAGATGTCCCAGGTGACAGAGGAGGAGGTCTTTGGTGGATAAGCAGTGTGTTGGCCACAGGCAGGTGTCCAAATATTTGAGCCAAACCTCTCCTATCTAAGCAAAGATGGAGGGACATGGAGAAGTGGCCAGACCACCGTGCCTCATCTGGCATTGCCAATGCCTAGCAAATATTTTTTGTCCAAGGTTTGTATTCAGGACTTAATATTTAAAACTAGAATACAAGAGCTAACAGAAAAGCAATTAAAAACAGAAGACATCACTATTTCTGGGATTGTGGCAGACTTTTTTTTTTTTTTTCTAGGGCACAGGGTTCAGGTCTAATTTCTTCTTCAGAAGACTCCACTGCTCACTCATTGGTCTCCCACTTGATTACTGTCAGGTGAGGCAGTGAGATACAGAAATTCAATAGCTTCTCTCATAGGCTTTATTTCTAGCTTTGACTGCCCTGGTAAGGGTCTCACAAAATCTGCTCTGGTGTTGGATTTTCTTTCACTTTAGTTTTAGCATATTTAAGGCAAACAAGAATAAGCACTAGATGAAGATGATGGCAGTAGTTGTCAGAAAACCAGCCTTTTCAGGTTTTCTGTGTGCGGGAGTGCAAGCTCCATCCATTTCACACATTCATAATTTAATCAGAAATTCTAAATAATCACTACCTGGACACTAGCTAATCTTCATTAAACTAACATCTAAATACCAGTGACTAAAACTGGGTCAGTGGCCCAGAGTGGAGGGAAGGAGTGATTCCAGACCCAGCAGCACAGGATCTGAGCTCCCTGCCTTGGAGAGTAAGTCCATTTCCTGCACACCAAATGCTGCATACAGAGGGTCACATCCTCTACACTTGGCAGGAGAGCTCCTTCCGCAGCCAAGGACATGTGCTGCGTTGCTAGCAAGAAGACTAGTCCTTCATCTCCCGGACAGCAGGGCTTTTCAGGGAGTGGGGATCTGGGAAGGCAGCTGCCTGTGCTGTTCTGCAATTGCCAATGCCAGGGGCTGAGTCCCAAGGGTAAGTGGTCAGAGATACATGCCCACCACATGAAGAATGTCTTGCCATGTGAACTGCTGTGTGGTTGAAGGAAAAATCCTGCTTCTACAGCTCCAGTCCTCTGTCTCCAGATCCCTGCTAACAGCAGGAGAGCAGGGTTTTCTTCCACAATCCACCACAGTACCCTGAAATTTACCTTGCAAGTCCCATGTCCCATTCTGTTCTCGCTGCATATGCTTCTCTCACTAGCCTTCTGCAGCCCACCTTTAGGTGCCTGGTTTTTTTTCTCCTAGACGTCATGAAACTCTTGTTTCAGAGCACTGATCTCTGCAAACAGTGCTTCAATCCCTCACTGCTAAAGAGTGTAAATAAAGCTAAAGAGCTCCTGTTCTGCAGCTCTGACATAGGCAAAATACAGTGGAAACCAGACAGGGTCTATACAACCTTTATGTTTCATGCCTCCTGCCCCTAACACCTCTGCTGATGAAGGTTATCTCTGGAGCCTCTTTTTCTCCGTGCAGCTAAACCCATCTAGCCATGCAGCTTCACTGTTAATAAACCATGAAATAGACACTCTGAGCCAAGGGCACGTACCTTCAGTGGAACTGCAGAACACTGACATGCAGCAGAACACTCTGGGTCCACAGCATGGACCCTGCCTGTGTGCAGAGGTCCTGCTTGATGGGCTGTCTGGTCCTTTTCCTCCTGATGGACTGATGATGATGATGACTGATGAGCACAACGGAATCAATCTCCATTTCAGAAGCAGCAGGAGTTTCCAGATAAAGTAAACTATCTCAGGCAAATACAGTGCTGAAGTGGTTTGCAGTAAAGAAAAATAGAAGCAGAAAACATGGTTCGGCTTCGCTACTAGTGCATTAGAGTATTAGTGTTAAAAAAACCTGTCAGCAAGAAGCAGAAATATGCTGTGCTATGGGACAGCGAGGAGAGGGGAAGAAATCTTTGTGACTGTACGTGCCTCTGTTATTGAGTCTACTCACCATCTATCTTTAGACATCCAAGCTATTAGAACAGCTGTGCAGAGTGGGGATATGTACAGGTCCTTGAGGAACAAGGTAATGGTGCCACAAGAGGTGCTGTGCTGGGATATGCATCTTGCATGGCTCATAATGCATAGCAAGATCTCCTTCATGCCTCCCTACTGTTCACTGCCCAACAGTGGTCCTGGTAAGGTAAAGCATCTTATGAACCAGCCTGCTCCAGATAGCCTTATGAGCCCTGAGAGTCCTGCTTCCTGGGTATGAGCAAGGACTCTTCTGCATGTGTGACCACAACCTCCCCTTTCACAGTGAAGAACTTTCCAACTGCTTCTATATGTGACAGACTTCAGCACACCCTGTAGCCTATCAGAGAGGCTGAGGAATGTGCCTAAAGGCACATTAGCCTAAAGGGGCAGTTTCCAAGACTCTGGAGGGAAGCTGAGAAGCAGAGATGTGAGAGGATCAATGAGAAGAAAGACAGCAAAAATATCCTGCCTTTCCTCTACCAAACGCCATTAACACGCTCATCTCAGAAAACATTACCATCAGAATGCTTTTCTTGGCACCAGGACAGTATGTCCAGTATAAGTACAGCTACTCAGCTAAAGAGCAGGCACAGAACAAAGTAAAACTTCAGCAAAAATTTGACTTGCTTCTCAGGAACATGAGATTGTATTGCATTGAGTAAGAGAGCATGGCTTACACACACCACATGGATGATACAGAAATTTCTTTCTTACTTAAAAGGAAAACTTTATTTTGATACATTAAAAAATCTATACATTTCTTAGACTAAAATACAGTTTTGCATCAGTATCCTGGCACAATGTCAGTTTACACAGAAAATCTAAGATTAGATCAGCACTGTTAATTTCTTTTCTCTTCCTGCATTCACAGCTTGCAGTATAAAATAGTTTAAGTTCTCAAGACAACAATGAACAGTGTCACATTTACTTTTCCCATTCTCAAAGGAGGTGGCATTCCACTGGAAAAAGGAGCACTTGTTAGTTGATCTTGATTCAATGTAAATCACTAAGCCAGTCCAGGGGTTTGATTGCCCTGTTAGAAGTATGAGTAAAGGAGGATGAAAAATTCATTTCCAGATGAAGCTTTGATGGACTATGACAATGCAAGTACTGTCAAGCCTTTAAAATCTGTTCAGAAGATTTTCCTTTTTCCTTAGAGTAGTTTCTGTAATCAGCAACACAATTCATTATATAGAAATAATTATTTTCTACAGGGATAGTATTCCACTTTCATTTTGCTCTGAAGAACTCCAGAGTAAAATTAAAGTGGGACACGGGAGATGTTGCTGTGAAATGTCTGAATTGGAATGTGAATTTTCTTAACTACTGTGAAGATCCTGTGGAATATTTTTTATCTGCTCTCCATGGCTCCACCTAATTTCTGGCAGCTTTTCTGTCCTACATTAGAAATAAAACCACCTTTCTGTTTTTTCTTCCCTCACTCCCCTGGGAGACATTATAAGATTGTTGGTGCTGCTGTTTTTTCAAATGAGAGATACTCTCCTGTTTCAGACTGAGCAGCAGGGAGGGACCCAACTAATACTAACACAGAGGACACATGGTATTTGAGTTAAAAAACATGTTTATAGCAGGAACTCCAGTCAATGCACAACTTCTGCTGGGTTTCAAAACTAGTCAGTTTCCTAATTTCACCATAGCTTTTTGAAATAAACTGCCCCTAATTCCCACTAACCCAAAGAGGAGAGGTGGTACACTTAAGGAATGGTATCCACCTATGCTGCCAACATAAACCAGGAATGCTGTTAGGTATCTGCTTATAAGTCACATACTTAGAGAGGCCATAGCTGTCTTTAACATAACTGAAATTAGGCTAGTTCTGTTAAAGTCAGCTGGTACTTTTACTCTGAATTCTTGGAACTTTGATTCTAAAGGGAGTTTCTGTAGAGAAGTACCAAATGCTTATTACACCAATTCTGGTCATCATATTCAAATATGATGACTTGAACTCAGTAAGACAGGGGAGTAGAATCTGATGGGCATTTGCTTGTTTTCTGCTAGTTTCATTTTAACAGATGTCTTTCCAATGAATGCCAGATAATTTAACCCTCAAATGGGTATTTTCAGATCAATTCATGCTACCAGTTCTCTTTAGAAATATTTTCATAATCCTGGTCTCTGAGGAGCTTTGGCTTGATTGTAGCAGATTGCAAGACTCATCACAGCTCCATCCCAGACCAGAAATTTTGCCTTTTATACATAACCCACATCACAGGAGATGAGTTTCATCTTTTCTCTCATCTCTTTAAATATAAAAGAAAAAAATACCTTGAAAACAGTATTTGCTACAGAACACAAGAAATACAGATTTACTAGTCTCCATAATCTTGTTACATGGTGGAAATAACAGCAGAGACTAAATAGTTGGAAGAGCATTTGAAAATGAAATATTTAAAGTAATCTTTCATCATCCCAACAAAGAAGCTGAGGGTAAGAAATGCTTCAGATAAGCCTGTTGGGTTTTGTGTTGGGAAACACAAGGGTTGTTTTGTTGTCTTTTTGGTTTTTTCACAAAGATGAAATAGAATTTCTGTGTTGATAATGTGACACAAGCTGTTCAAGAAACAATGGGCTAGTGATAGTTAGATTTAGTAAATGGTATCTGCACAGGCCAAGCCATGATTTTAAAAACGGGAATGCTGTAAGGTATCTACTTATAAATCTTAAAACTGTTTCTTAAAACGACTGTGCCATATTCAATATAGCATGTAATATGCACTCTGAACTAAATGCTCACTAGATGGTGATGAGTATATGTCTGCTACATGCATTTTATTCTGACTCCATAACATACATTCATAGAATACATCATAACCACTCAAGAGCAAACCACTAAAGTGCATGCCCTGAGGGCACATTAAGTATATTGTTTCCAACACTGGCTGCTCAATTGCCAGAACACTGATACAGAAAGGGCTCATTTTTGCTTTATATCCCCATTATGTGCTGAAAGAGTAAGAGCTAACATCCCCTGCTCCCTCCAGGAAAGGGAGCACTGTGGAGCAGGCGAATTGCCTGCTGCAAAAAAAGCCCTTTCAGAAAAGAAGTAACCACCCTGAGAAGATGCTGTACAGAAATGCAGGGAGCAAGTCTTGGATTAATTACTGGGTAGGTGGGTCTGTGTACTGGGTTAGACTGGATGGTCAGCAACCTGCAAGATGCTGTGTTTTAGATCTGCAACAGCGCTGCTAACACAAAGCTTAACCTCCTACTGAGCAGTGCTTGCACAGGGTCAAGGCCTTCTCTATTTTCCACTCTATGACCCCTGCAGTCGTTTGGGGTTAGGCAAAAGGATGAGAGGGCACACAGCCAGGACAGCCGACCTGAACAGACTGAAGAAATATTCCACACCATGTAATGTAACACTCAGCAATCAGACTGGGGTGGGTGTAGTTCACAAGCAGCTGCTGCTTGGAGATTGGCTGGGCATTGATCTGCTGGTAAATGATTGCCTTTGTTTTTGTTTTGTTTTGGTTTTTTTTCCTTATTTGCTTATAACTGCACTTAGATCAGTATTTTTGTCCTTTCACTGCTCTCTCCCATTCTGAGCAAGCAATAGAGTAGCAGTGTATGTGACAGCCATGGTCAACCCACCACAACATTTAACTGCATTTTCCACTGTTAGGTCTCCCTTACAGAAAACACTTTCCAAATGCAAAAATCCTTCATTTACTATGCCAATGTAAGGCCACATTTAGAAGTCCGTCCTGGTTCTGGCACTGGGAGCTCATGGAAAGCTGAAGATGCAAATCTAAGCTGGCCATTCTATGTGTTAAGTCTAGCTCTGGAGCAGCAGTGAAACTCTAGAAGTGATTGGCTGCACTTCTAACCACAGTGATGGAGTAATACCAGACAAAAAAAGAAAAAAGTTCTACCTCAGAACTTCAGCTTAGCACATACTCTCCCTCTCATTCACTACCTTCCTGAATCACTGCCTCGAGAAGGTAAAAGGGAATGTGGTAAGATCAAGGGACAAAGGGAGCTGACACTCTGCCACTTGCCACTCTTTTACTCAGAGAGCAATATAGAAATGAGACCCAAAAGAACAACAATAAAAAACATTCTCTAAGGCTGGAAGAAGCAGTAAAGATGACATGGTACTGGTTCAACTTCCAAACAGAAAAAATAATGTGGGAAAAAATTAACAATTTAAGGATTGGTATGTTTTTTCTATTTGAAACTTAACTGGTCAGAGGCCATGATGCAGAAGCCAAATGCTGGGAAGCAGTAATCTCAATGATTGTTTCTAAACCCAAATTGTCCAGCCTAAATCTCCAATCTTTTAGCACTACTCAATTCAATGGACTTTCTGAGGAGATGATTTCTCTGTTTTAGCTGTCTCATCTGCTCCTCCTGCATTGTTATTCTCAGTGCAGCATCACTCTCTACTTAGTCTAGACTGCTTCCCACAAAGGAGACCATACACTGGCTTTAATAACCAACAGTCAAAAGAAGTATTTAATCCCTCACAGCTGGCAGACCCCAGCATCCCTACTGCCAAAATTTATGTATGGTATTTACATGCCAAAATGTCCTCCCACTCCACTATCCCCACTAGGAAAGGAAAGCAGTCTAAATTTGTCCTGAAAAGTTATCTTTTCATAATTCTGACTTCTGCTTATCTCTGTGCACAAGACAGAGCTGGAAGAGTTTGTTGCAAATGAACTTCAATGGGCATTCAAAAGCTTTAAGGGGCCACTGGAAAGCATGTGTGTGGATGGAATGCCTTTTTGTCAAGACTGAAAAGCTCTGCATGCTGGATATACACTCAAGAATGGTGCACATGTTTTTATTAAGAACTTTGTAATGATATAGGTTTCTCACTTAAACATTACAACTACCCATAGAAAAGTGTTGCCTGTATCTTTTAAACACCATGTGAATAAACAAATTTATTTTTAAGACAGGATAAACTGCTATAAAAATGGTGCACAGTCAAGTCATACAAAAATACAAAATTTGTTACCAATTGCAGTCCTAGTTGCAATTACAGAGTACAGTTCCCACTCAGAACATCCAGTGAGTGGAGAACACAAACTTGTGGAACCAGTCATGGCAGAATTTTCTTATCAAAATGAGCAGAATACAAGGCTTCTTTGATTAAGCACTTCCAATAACCTCCAAACAAGATTAAAACTAGATTCGCTGGAAGCAACTGGGTACTTGGTAAGTGTTTTAGTCTTGAAAACCAGTTTCTACAATTCATGTAAGCTAGTTTTTAAATTTGTGTTGCTAAATCCCTCTGATCTGGTGCTGAGTACCACTGCTGTCTTAGACACTGGTACTGCAGGAGTGTCTCCTCTCCACAAAAGTAAGGCTGTTCCAATGCTTCTTCTGGGCAAGTTTGACCTCTAACTTGCACAGAGAGGCCTCATCTGTGCTCCAGTTTGGATCCCTGGGCTGAAGCTCTAATCCAGTCAGCACTTACACAGATGTGTATGTTGCAATTTCCATACTTAGAGAGCCTTCCTGATGCCAGTAGTTACAGATATGGTTCACTTAAATGAGTAAGTGCTTCCAGGATTGGAGAAGTCTCTTTGCCTCCCCAACAGCTATCCTTTCTGAATGTGTCTTTATTTTTGTACCATTCAAATAGTTTGGGTTCTGTGATATGAAAAGTGTAAATTGTTTTAACTGGCTTACAGGGAAAAAAGGAACAAATTTAAGTTATCAAATGACTTCTGGAAGCAAAAGTGAAACATTTTACTATTGCCAAAAAGATAAGAGCACTAGTTAGCTAAATGACACTAAATAATTATTTAAACCTTCAGCAGCAATTTAGAAGTCTGGTATAGTCTGAAAGGAAGCACGGTTAACTGCTTACTTACTAAACCTTGATTACAAAAGTTGTGCATGTCTTTACCTAGACATACCTCTCTACTCCATCATAAAGCTTCTGTAGAAAGGCTCTTACTCTTTCAAAAGATTTTCTGGAATGGAGTGACTGAACCATTGAGGCATCATTATTTGTAGACAGCTTGTATTTAGTGCAATAAGTTTAAAAATTCTGCTCTGAAATATTAATTTTACAATAACAAAAATAGTTTTCTTAAAAAAATGTTAACAAAAGGAATATATAGCATAGACAGATCATAAATTCTTAGCAAATACAGTTATGCATTTACCAATTCACTATGCTGAATAATTGAATATTAGCATTCATATCTGGTGAACTTCCAGACTGAAGAGATATTTATGTATATTATGTATATAATAATAATAAAGCAGCATGTTCTCTTTAATAATTTCAGATAACTATACTGGGAGCTACACTTCCAAAGGAATGTTTCTCTGCCCTTTCTGGCTTTAGCCACTCACTACAGTATGTACAAATATGGATCAAGCAACAGGCAAGGAATGATCCTTTCTACCTCCCAGAGCTCTCTCATTAGATGAAATGAAGCATACAGTACTTTTTTATGTACAGCAGTACAATTCATTTCTCTTCCCATCCTCAGCATCTTTGTATGTAGTCATGAATTAATCATGAGTATGGCTAAGACCAAGCTTTAACAATCTGTTATTTCACTTGCCTGTATGGAGAATCCATACCCTTCAAAGGAACACTGCTGAAGTGTGAAGGAGGCTACTGAACTCAGGGGGAGGATAGAGGGCAATGGGTATGAGGGGTAAAAGTAGGGTAAGCAGGAAGTTAATTGCATATAAAAATTATCTGTCCCCATTTTGTAGGTTCTGTTTAATAGGAGATGCAAGGGCTCCCACACACCTAAATACCTGAGGAGTTGGTTATTGTGATATCTGATACTGGTAAACAGAACTGTGCCCTGCCAGGGCTGTAAAGTAAAATAGCTGCTTACAAACACATTTCAACTGAACAAATTTTTGCTGAAACAAACTCTTGAAAAAATAAATTCGAAATTTTTCTTGATGTAAGGTTTTCTGTACATGTCACTGTCCTGAATTTAATGAAAATTTTAAAGAAATTAAACAAGTAAAACTCTCAGCAGATTAGCAGTGTCATGGGAAATCTGTCTCTAAACCCAGTCATGATTTCAGATTATCTTTACAATGATACTTCCTCCAGATTTTAAAATATCAAGCAGATAAGAATCAACATTTCCATGACCACAACAAATAACTTAAGAAATGAACAATGATAAAGCTGCTTGTAAAAGCCACCCGTATGAAAAGAGTACATGTTTCACAAAAATAATTGTTAAAAAAAGTTTTAAATCCCTGTTCCTTTTCTCTGATTTTGGCTGTTTATTTATATATATATATATATATATATATGTATGTATGTATATATGTATATATATACTGTTTTGGAATGTCAATGGGTTCCAATATGGCTGGCTAGTTTCAAGATGAACTTGCTCCAGAGGCCTAGAAAACAAAGTCATACAGTACAGTCTTAGACAGATGCCAAAGGACAAGGAGAAATTGAGTCAAAGGGGTCACTGGAAGCCATAAAGAAAAAAGAGTGAAAAGGTGGGGTTTTTTGTTGTGCCCTGATACAAGAACAGAACTTCCTAAAGTGTTTTCTCATCTCTGCTACTAGTATCTATTTTAAATACAGCTGCACTTAGGGCATTTCACTTGAAGAAATAATTGTCATATCTAAGAAATATCTGCTTTTCAAGGAAACTGAAGCAAAGCAGTAAAGACTCTGTAAAAAAAGAGAAAAACGCAGTGTTGATCTATTTTTCAGACATGCAATTTTGGGACTATGGGCACTACCGTTACACAGTAGACTTATAATGATCCTATTCTAGCTATAATTGAGGCCCTCTACTTTGGGGAAAGGTCTCAGAAATTTAACTGCTGTGTCCCATTGTGATCAGGAAGCAAGATCCTAGTATTTCATAATCAAATCAACTGGAGCTGAATGCCCAAAAATGGAAAACCACAAGGCCCAAACAGTTCCAAACAAAGACAATCACATGAGCAGCAGAACTGGGAGTAATTCAGCAGGAGACTTCCACTCTGAGCCTCAAGTGCTCAGCATCTCCAAGCCATCCTAAGAGGACTTTCAGCCAGTACCAGGCTAAGAGTCCATAAAAAATTTCCTCTAAGAATAAAACCACCCTTGGTTTGCAATTCTACAAGGGGTGGGGCTGAATAAAGTTTTTTAACATCCAAGATTCAGGCAGTCAAGTACAAAACTGTAAGTAGCAGTCAGTGTCAGCTCTGACAACAGTGTAAGTGGAAAACCACTTAAGGTAAACCAATTCCTTGAAACAGAATTTAACATAAGATTTTGAACTGAATTTTTTGTGCATATTACTAGAGAGTTTGCACACCCAATTCTCAATTATTTTCATGGCACATTTGCATTTACAGCAATTAGCTCGCTCTGAAAATCCCAACGTTAGTGTCTGCTTGACCAGCTAGAATTACTCCCAGAAGAAAACAGTAAATGAGCATAGAATTAGTTTTTTATATGTATAAACACAGCAGCATTTAGGCATAAGCAAATCTAGAAACTGGTATGCCATAATGAAATAGCAAAACACGCAAAGCTACACATCTATCCAGTCTATAGCAGGAACCCATTCCAGCTTAGTCAAAAAATGCTCATGCAACATGACTTCACATACATTGCTGGAAAAATAAATTCTTCTGTTAGCATACGCTTATTTAGATTCCATTTGGTTAAAAAATGATCCCCATGGTACGGAAATGAATAAGACCCCAAACACTCTGAGAAAGTGATAATGGAAAAATATTTTGTTTCACAAAGTCATAATGTACGATGACAAATCATACCTTGCCCAGCCTGGCTCTCTGTTATACGCCCTCTGTTCTCCACCTTCCAAACTTATCCTCCTATCTGTTATCTGTACCATGTATAGTGTTCTTATTCCAGGCTACTCAGACATGCAATGCCTTCCTAACAGGCACACCATAAGTAAAACAGGCTGCAGAAGCATAAATGATGCATTGTTCACTGTCTGTGCATCTGACAGTGTGAGATGGAAAGAGCACACAAGAGACAAGCAACATAAGTAGTTGGCAATAAAACAAACAACTGGGAGAAATGTCATTTGAGCAGGTTGAAAGGAATCACTGTATCCAATTCCTTGGCACTGTGTAAGATAATTTGGTGAGGGCTTTGAATACCTGGTCTTACTTTGCAACAATTGATGCACGCAGTAAGTGTTCTTCATTTCAGGCTTTTGCAGTGAATATAAGATGAGCAAAAATTGTTCATCTCAGGGCTGAGAAGAGCCCATAGAATCTCAGAACCATCTTATTTTTAGACTGTTCAGCATCTGGGGCTGTCTGCATATACCACATGGCATGCACCAGTAATCCTAATGAAATGACACTGCATTTGTTTCATATGAGACAGTTCCTTTCATCTTACTTTTACAGGAGATGGTCTCAGCTGTGACAAAAACTCTGCCATCCAGGTGATAGGCAAGCTCACAAACAGAAAAAGCAGAACATCTTGAGTGATACAGAGAACAAAAACTTCTCCTGAAGAAGTGCAGTCAGTAAAGACAAAGAGGGAGAAGAAGTAAAAGTGAAACTCTTGGAGGATCGCCACCTCCTCATCTGCACCTACCATTGGTTTTAGCTCTCTGCCCTCAGCTCCACCTCCCCGGCCAGCTTCTTTCATAGATTTCTTACTGTTCTCCACAAACTCCTGAAAAACAGTAATGAAAACACAAGTGCTTTCACAGAGCAGACTCCAAACATTAAATCTCAAGACAGAAACTTCAAGATGTAACTACTCAAAATATCTAGCTAATTTGCATCTCCCACTTCTCTTGCTTAGACTGGACCACAAGGTATCAAAAAAACCTTCCAAATAACCACAAAGGTCTGCCTCACTTAATTCTGGAAGCCAGACAGATGTCTGCCTTGTGTGCTCTTACAACTTTCATATTTACCCTGCAATGCTCTCCTTTATGGGGAAAGAAAGTAAAAGGCTGATTTTCAAAAAAAAAAAAAAAAAGTCAAAACCAAACAAAAATAATCCACAACAAATACCCCAAACAAATCAGAATCTCATTTATTCTGTGCCGAATGTTAGAACTACATTAAACAAAGGGAGTTAAAGGTAATTACTTGCAAGATTTGGCTGATTTCCCTAACTGTCCTTAATTCAACCTCTTACATTTTTCACAAAATCACAATCTCCTTTTCATTCAGATTAGAAAATGTGCTATAAAATGTTAAGCAATATTTTTCTCTTAAAGGCAAGAATTCTGCAGAACATGTCAGTAAACTTTAGCTGCTGAGGTTTTGTGATATTGACTGTTGACTAAAGAAACCCTCAATGCTTTTACAATCTATCAATGCTTTCTTTTGAGAGAACTTGCTGCATTTTACTCTTACTCTGTTAAAAAGCAACTTATCAGCAGCTGATTCATTTATTTATTTATTTATTATATAGTCTACATTCCATAGAGGTTTACAAAAAATTTAGCACTAAACTCTTGGCATGATTTTCCCACCAAAAAAAAATTGCTAAGAAGTCATGAGAATCTTCCTCTAGCCTACACAAGCGTACATTTTACAGAGACATATTCTACACCTGCCACTTAAAAACACTGACAAGAAATTTCCTATGCAACAAAAAAGTGAGAGGTTTGACAAGCAGATTTTTTATATCTTGGTTTCTAGCTAAGTGAACAGAGAATAACATGGACAAAAATAGACAAAATGAATCGGACTTGCAAAAGGCCTTGACAAAGTAGGCTCCAGGATAGGACATAAAGCCTGGTATTTCTAGGTGTGACAGAGCCAATTCTGGTCGATGCCTATATCAAAACTCCACTGTGATCACTATCTATGCATGAGGTAAAATACTCTGATATTTTTCCTCTCTCATATCCAAAGACAAGTCCTTCTTGGGAAAGTAAAAAAAACCCAAGCTTTCTTCCTTTGTTTTGTTTCTTTCTGTTCTGCACTGTGTAATTTACAAGACATGATATCCAAGAGTATGAATCTGTGAGATCACTGCTCATCCAATAGCTAGCAAACAGAAGCCAATACCATGGGAAGGAAGCATCATTACTTACTTGATGCTTATCACATGACACTGTTTCTTGATCAAGCCATGAACAAGATGGCAAGGCAAAAAAAATAACCAAAAAAACCCCATACTGAACTCAGCTACTGCATTCATTCCATTGTCAAAATACCTATTTTATGGAACCAGATCCTTACACTTTGAGAGTAAGGGAAAACTTACCATGAGAACTTTATCCATGTAGAATTCTCTGCCAGGGCTCCCATCATTGTATTTTGTATCGATGGCAAAACATAAGAAAAGTACATCAACAACCATTTCATAAATGGAAAGGAAGCAGTGAGCAACCAGGAATGCAAAGAGGCAGACAATGATGAGTGGCAGCACCCAGATGGTGTAATCTCGTTGGTAATTCAGCAACATAATGCCAGCCAAACCTGTGCTGCAGACAATCAGGACCTGAAGAAGAAAATGGTAGACAACTCTAATGGCAGAAGCCTTTTGAAATTTTTTGTTTGGTTTGTTTGTGTTAAGGCAGTATGCTTCTTGGTCTGCCAAGGTTAGAACTAGAGGTAACAGACAGTAGGTAACAAGAGCTTTACCTCCTGGATTCCCCATGTCCCTGAGGATAAAAGACATTTAATTCATTTTTCAGCAGGTTCAAGTCAATTGTTATACATTCTTCATCACAAAGAGTATTTTTCAGAGAAAATTACATTTATATTCTGCTGTCATCATTCTAGTGTTATACAATATTCCTGTAAAAAAAACTTTGTCCTGTCCATTATATAAACCCCACAATCAAATGCCATGCATCAACTAACATGCAGTTGTTTTTTTATTTGGGATGAAGGCAGAAGTTAGGTATTAGGAGAATGGTATATTTTTCATTTTGCTAGTGGAAACAATTTCCAAGCTTGTTTAATATCTATTTCTTCTCCATTCAGGAGAAAGCAGATCAGAGTTCACATGAGGCACTTCATGTAACAGTCTCTACAGAATTACACTATGTATGAGCCTGTAACAGACATTCCACTGGGTATCAGTCTGGTTTTGACAAAACCAAAAAGACTAAATTCGTGGTGCCAAGTAATTTTTTTAATATTTCTGAGTGTATTATTATGAAAAGCAACTAAACAATAGTTGCTTTTCATAAATAGTTGCAATAATCATAAAATAGGTCAGCTTTTACAAAAACATCACATTGAACTGCTAGAGGAGATGCTGATAGTGTAGCATTATTTGAGCTGATACTGATTTTTATGTGCACTGTTCATTTCAACATGTCTGTCACCTGAACATTTTTCTAATAATCTGAGATGTCTTTTCAGATTCCTAACTTTTCAGATTCCCCAGAAAAACTTTGTGATGTAATTTCAGGTTCTCCAAAGCACTTGTATCTCCCCTATGCATTTATTTCTTCTCACAGCTTACTCACTTAATTACAGGATACAAGGTCCAGCCTGCTGAACTTCTGATTTAACAGGAGAGGAATGCAATAAAGAATACAGATCAGTCCAACCAGTGTCCAGATAAATAATCTGGTATTAATTGTTTCAGTAAATTATGGCACTTCAAAGCACAGAAATAATTCACTGGATTAAAGTGTATCTCCATTAGCTGGAAATCAAAAGGCTGACTGATCACAGAAATTATTCTGGTCTTCTTTTAATTCTCAGAGTAGAACTTAGTAGCTTAAACTTGCAGTTCCTCATAGCAGGCTTCTGTACTCTTCCAGTCTGATTTTGTCATAAAAGGTGATCACTAATGTATCAAACTTTCAACATAAACCTAGAAACTCCATACTACACAGAATTTAAAAGAACACTTCCTTTCTTTACAATTCTTTGTCTGAATTACAAAATCAAAACCTTAGACTTTTTAATCACTTTTCTCTTGACTCCCTAAAAAATGCAGAAAGTGTCATAAACTTCAGCTATTCCTCTCTAGTCACTTCTACTAAATTTAAGTGGATCATCTGTTTATGCTCCCTATAGTGGATGGTCCCTTCCTAACATGATGCAGCTAGATGTGATGAAGTGCACACCAAGAAACAGGACTTTTAAGGTATTCTGAATTAGGGTTCAAGCCATTGCTAAAGAGAGATTGCTCCTACATAGATCTGTAACAGCTGTATGCAGCAGACATACCTTTCCTAGAAACAGCATAAAATCCCCAACTGTGTTTATGGCAGCCACTCGCAAAGCGTTTTCCACTAGGATAACAAAGGCATCCTTTGCTGAGGTGCAGAAATTGGTGCTGTTGATAGCTGTGGCTGTATAAGCATTCTGAGAAAAGGAGATTGAAGATTTATTCATAGAATGATCAGGCATTTCAGATGGAGGGTGGAGAAGGTGAAGGGGAAGATACAGCTTTGAGTAAGGCACATTCATCATATGATTTTAATGAACAAAAATTCCCTTGAGAGTTGTTGAATCAAGCAATATGAACCAGCTGACAGAAGATTATATGAGGTAAAGAATTACTATTCTTCTCCTCTCTTGCTCATAATTTATGCATTAACAAGTTTGTTCAAAAAAACTCATTAAACAGAATTTGCAATTCCTCTGCAGGAGGAGGTGAACAGTAGCATAGCTACAGAAATTAAATAGTTCCAAAAAAACCAATCTGGAAATATAAAAGAATCTGAGTGCCATACAAGTCAACCAAGATAATTTCTAAATACTTAACTAGACTGCATTCAAGGTTAGTGAGGACAATTTTCAAGGATTACATTCGGGCGTTTAAAATGCTTTCTTACAATTTTATTCTCTACATTTCCATCAGTAAAAAAAAATTAACAACAGTGAAAGAGATATTATGTACAAGATATTTATGTATCTGATAATTATTTATGTGATATTTATGGCCCATAAACCCACTTTTACAATGGGTCTTTTACAAGGACCAGCCAGTGTGTTGCACTTTGCAACTCTTTTTGTCCTTTGCAGATGATGATGACAATTTGATGTTTTGTATAATTTTTACATTTTGAGAATCTTAAATATTACGCATAGAAAAGCCTAATTCTCTTTTCATAGCAAAAATATTTTGAAACTCAGATGTAGTTTGACTGAGCAGACCTAAGAGGGAATGCCGCCATTAAACCACTAAATTGTTATAAAGTTGAGAAACCATGTTCACAAAGATGAATATGGGCTATTTTTTAGTTTTTATTTATATTCCGAAGATGTAATGATTTGCAGTGTAATTTCAGTAATGGAGACAAGACTGAAGTTCTGTCATTCAAGTTCAGTTCCAAAGTACAATACACTATGTGTCGGCATCAGATTGCACTCTGGGAATATATATATATATATATACTAATATTGGCCCTTACATAAAACGTAAATATGGAAAATCTTACCTGATTTAAATATGTCAGGCACTTCTCTAGACACCAAAGGCAGCAAATGCAGGCTTTAAGCATACAGCGAGCACAAGCATTTTCCTAGAAAAGCACAGAATGTGGGAAAACATAGATAAAGAGTTTTTTATGGAAACTAATATTCCCTTGTGCTTCAGTAACTGATATTCAGCCTGCTAACTTAAGCAATCTGTATCAGTCCCATGGTCCTGTAAAGTCTAAATATTCAGAGAACAATAGGATGGCTTGGGTTGGAAGATATTCCCAACACCACAGGCAAGGACACCTTCCACTAGACCAAGTTGCTCAAAACCTCATCCAGCATGACCCAAAACACTTCCAGGGATGGGATATCCACAGCTTCTCTGGGTAACCTGTTCCAGTGCCTCACCACCACCCTCACAGTGAAGAATTTCTTGTTACCCCGATCTATTCCAAAACAAGACTTCCACCCTCCCACACTGACTAAATAAACAGGCAAACATATCAGGCCTTGAGTTTTTATAAGAAAATTGAATCTATTTCTCTTACCTTTCCTTTGAGTTGTGTATGAATATACATAAGAATCATACGTGGTATTTTCACTAGTGTGATAATGAAAGACCCTTTTGCTACTGTTCCTAGGTGGTAACAAACAAGGCGATTAACAGATGCCAGAATAGGAGTAAATGGCAGATTTCTTTTCTCCCTGTTGAAAAGAGGAAAAAAACCCTAAGTATTTAAGAAGTGCTACAAATTCTCAATAAAATAATGTACAAAAGGAATATATTATGCTCATACTAGCTTTCAGGATATATTGCTCACTCCACCCTGACAATCTGTGTAACTACAAATTTGTCTCTAATGTAGGATGAGGATTAGGAATTGGTATGTCATACTGTTGGAGACTGCAATGTTATCATTTATGCCTTAAGCATTCTTATGAAGGACTTTTGCCTATTATAGCAAAACTTTATAACAAAAGCTGCATGGAAGACCACCACACCCTGAATGAGCCTCCTGACTGAGGCTCTGGACTGCGAGTTGATGGAGTTCAGAGAAAGTGACTCAATTCTGGGCTGGAAAAAAAATAAAAACACTCACAGGAGGATTAAGCCTCACACCTTTGGGGTGGAGACCACAACCCCAGGACTATCAGCTGCCAGACTTGCACAGGCCCTCACACTAAAGGGTGGGGGTGGGAAGGACAGGTCTTGGGTGTGTGCTGAAAAAGCCACCGGTAAGAGGCAGTGAATGCCAATACTATGTTGGGCAGACCGGCCCAGGTGCAGTCATCTCTTCACCTGGGAAAGCCACATCTACAGGACATCCATGTGAATGACAGCAGACGGATTGTCATGGCCCAGCAAAAGTTATCCCCACAAGGGGCCCCTAGATCTTGCACTGGAGCACAGCACCATGATGTACCAGATCCACAGTGTTGCAAGGGACAGTGTCAAACGTGCCCTCAAGGTATTCCTACCTGGCCCAAATATATATGAATCCACTGGATTCTATACTTTCTGGGGCGCGGGGAACCCTTGGAAGGATGGTATAGTTCTACCTAACCCCTGTCCCTCTTCCTGTTCCACTCCCTGCTCTTTTTCTACATATTCCTTTCTTTTCTCTTTCTTTCCCTTTGCCTCTTTTACTATAAAATAAAATATACAAACTTTTTTTTTTTGTTTTGTTGGCACTAACCTCTAACTTCCTTTGGCTTTAATCAAGTTTTGGAGTATGTTTTGAACCTTTCTGTGTTCAATCCATTTTATTCACAAAGACTTAGTTTTCTTTGCTCTTCTGTTTAAATTGAATTGTAACACATAAGAGTCGTGTGGTGATGCATCCCCTTTGTCCCTTCCCATCTTGGGCTGCATTACAATCTCAGAAATGCTTGTTAGACCCCTGTCTTGACAAACAGCACCTGGGCTCAGCTCCTCAAAATTATCAGAAACACAGTCTGCTCCCAGGAACTTGTCCTGTCTATCAGGCTCCTGTTTTTAAAGGAACAGCCTTGTAAACGTATTTTTTGTGCCCAAATATCAACCTAGGTAGAACAACCATTTCTGTTATTGAACTTTCAAAGAAAGTAACAGACCTGAATTGTGGACAGGATGGAAAATTACCATGACTAAAGCCAATTCTCTTGCAACCCTGTAAACTCCTGGACCACAGTGGCCTATGACCAGCACCTCCTTCTGAGTGGGCCTCTCTGAGCCACTGAACACTTAAATTTGTGATACTCAGAGGACCAACATCAAATGTTGCTGACAGAGCCTGGGCTGACAACCCACTTCTCAAGCCTCAACCCTTCACCTTTTGAGAAGATGTAGAGGCATCTGACCTGAGCACTTCACTAAACTTGAGAGGAATTTTCACGGGTCTATACCTTGTACCTACACATGAGAGTGTGAATGTGCTACAGCAAATGTACTGTGAATGTTACAGGGGTAAGTAAATCAGGTCTAAGTAACTGAGTCACTGTTGTGCTCATAGTAAATTCTATACACTCTTTCACTAAATTCATTAAATTACACTATTGATTAAGTGATGCTAAGTTTAAGTGCTGTTTAACTCTTTAGGCCTACACTGTTGGTGAAGCCTGCGGCTAAGAGTGGCAAGACAGCCTACTCTTAGCCTTGTGATTTGATGAGAGGGTCTCCCTCATTTCTTTTTATCCTTATGCTTTCTCATCCTTAGCTTTTATTATCCCCAGCTTCCACATAATTTTAGGTTTAGTCTTAGATTAACTGATTTTGGTCCTACTTTTCCTTTTTGAAGTGTGCTTTAATCATCTACTAAGTAGTAGAGTGATTCTTGTCAATGAACTCTGTGACACTTCTCTATTAACCAGTTTTTGCCAATACCTTGGCCAGTGATTTTTCAAGCAACTGGAAACACTCATTGTTTTCAGGTAGTCTTACTAGCAGTTGGCTGCATTACCACTATTAAGAACTGGCAATTCCCTTAAAGTTGCACCAGATGGTATGCAATTCAAAACCTTCCAAAACAGTAGGAAACTGTGCTAATACTTTTTTAGTAAGGCTACTGATAAACTTGCCTTCTCCTCTCTTGTTCTTTTGGAGATCTTTGTATGGACTTTGGAGTGGATATTACTAATTAATCAGGTAAACTCTTTGTTCTGAATTTTTAAATTTCTGATTTAGCTGTTATATCCTCAAGGTACCAAGGGTTGAGCCTTAAAATAAGTTATTTTATGCAATGCAGTTATAATATTTTTAATTTATCAGATAAATACTCATGTTCACAGTTTCATGCCATTATTCTTTTCTACCAAGAAACTCATTTGTACATCTCTCTCAAAGGATAGCACTAATTAAACATTTAAAGAACGGCTCCTCTTCTTTATTGGAAATAAAAGCATGATAATAAGCATATTAAAAAACATGTGATAACATTCAAAAATAAAGGATCTCCCCAGCTTGGAAGAGATGAGAATTTCACTCAGAAAAGCAAACAGAAGTAGATTCTTCATTCCACGAAACTAATATCTGCATAATCCTCAGATGTTAATGAGTAAAGTAGGTTTACCCTGTATTTGATTCCAATTAGCTTTTATGAGAAGACAAATTTTACTCCTTGTTAGGCACAATCACATAAATTGCTTGAGTCTCATGCCCAGGCAAACCAAACACTTCCTCATTTTCAGGGCAAAGTCTGTAATGTGAAACACTTTGAGGCCTGTTATTGCCTGAGTTGAAAGGAATCCATCCGGGTAAAGTGAATGAGCAGCGAACACGTATAAACATTTCTCCATGGACAACCTCATCTCATTTGATTTGGAAAGCTGTTCATGTGCAAAATAATGGGTAAGTGCAAATTAATGCCTTTTCTGTTTTTACAAGTCACATTTCAAATTATGGTTGTACCTTAAAATGCAAAAAGAAGATAACAGAAAGAAATGAGTATTTACTAACTTAAAATAAAATTGCTGTCATGGAATTATAGGGTACGGATGAAATAAAAATTATTCACCCTCAGGCCACAGGAAATACATAAACTTACAGATGAAGCATACACATTGCTAAGCAATCTATTTCAGTGCAGAGTTATTCTCCTTCCTCTGTATTTTCCTCATTCCATACTCAATCTAGTTTAATTATTCACAAGATTATAGCCCTGTAACATCTTGTAATAACCTCATAGATTTATTTGATTGGTATAGTGGGGAACTTAATCATTAATAAAATAACAAAACTTCTGACAGCACAATAAATTGATTCCTTGCTTTTGGTATTATTTTAAAGAGTAGGGCAGAAAAGGAGACAAATGTAGTTCAGGTAACGGCCTCAATGAAAAAGACAAAGCAATTAAACATTTGTGATCTGAATCATGCACTTGAAAAATACCTGCATACATTATTCAAAAAACTGATACACAATTTAGTTCACAAGTACAGCAATAAAATATGGAGCTTTAAAATTTTACATTAATTTCTATATGATCTTGTCAGGATCTATATATAAATTATTAATCTAATAAGATCTTAAGGAATCCTGTGAAGGAAAGATTAATGAAGATTAGTGAAGCACTGTAAATAATTCTAAGGGCACTGTTTTGCAATTAAAATAATAATCAATTGCTTTCATTATTTTTAACCTCTGCTATAGATCTTATCAGCATTAATTATTTAGCAAAACAGATGACCTTCCAGACTCATCCTACTTTGTAAATAACCACCCATACCATACCTGTAGAATGTGCACAGGTTACAAGGCAAATAATACTTCAAGTCTTATATGTCAAGAATACCATCTATAAATGGCAAAACAGACTTTACATTATTTAAAAAGGGTCAAGGCAATTTAACTGTTCCCCCGCTTTCCCAATGGACACAAATATTCTCCCCAGAAACCTTGCTGCTCATTATTTCTGCTAAGTCAATGTGTAGGCTACTCATAATAGAGCTTCTTAGGTTAACGTTACCTTGTAAAATAGTATGTTACAACAGCCCCTGCTACTGTCATCTGCTGACAGGCTAGGATAAACTCGCTGATCCAGATGAGTCCCACTACGTGGTACCACCACATGTATTTCAAAGGACCTGCCATCCGAAATTCAACAAATCCTTCTTCATTTGGGACAGGACTACCTAGAAATGAATGAGGGTAAAAAACAGAATGAGGCTTACATGAACTCATAATGAAGGAAGCATATGGTATTAGCAGCTCATAGCCAGTTACAGCAGAAACCTCTCTAGTTTCTACTCATAGTTTTAAATTTACAATTACCACATTTACAATAAGTATAATGGTATCTGAAAAAAATACACTAAAAAAATTCCACAACTAACCACCATCTCATAGCAAAAATTCACACAGTTAAACATAATGGAAGTCTACTTCAGTAATTTCAAATCTGAGTTTGCTGCCTTACCAGTATTTTTCATACAGTAGGAATCAGTATCAGCTCCTTACATCTAGATGTCAACATTAACAATCACTTTTGTTTTCCCTATGGTAAGCTCTTGTAGCTTTAAAGCTAGTAGCAGACATATGAAGCAGCCTTAGAAATTCTAAATATGTAATTTCATATATTCAAAAATGCATCAACTCTTTGTCTAATATGAATATCAATATGATGTACAGAGACTGACAGCATGTCAGAGCTAAGATAAGCTCTATTTCAATGTGTTAATGCACAGTGAGATGTTTCACCTTATACAACATTTACATGAACAGCTGATGAGATTCAGAAAAACACTGCAAGGAAGTGTGTATAAAGTGCTTACCTTGAAAAGCATTGTTTTGACTTAGCACTGACAGCACCTTACCCACATTCTTAGTTATGTTTTTATACTTACATATAAAATGAATGTTTTCTTGTCAATAGGTTAACTATTGAAATAATTCTGATTTTGGTGAACAAGGATTTGGCCTCATTTGCAGAAACAGTTTGTTTAACTGATGATAGTGATGATACTGAGTACATATAAGCTAAAAAGATAAGATAGTTGCTGCAAAATCAAGGCAGTTTGAAGGGTTCTGTCAGTTAACTTTAATATCAGACTACATTCTCCTACAAACTAAGCGCCTGTGCAGTGGTCTGACTCAGAAAATGAAGCACAGGGCTGAGACTTTCAGTGGTGACCATTTTCTGCACATAGCACAGCATGCAATGAAAACTAAAAATTCCATCAGTAATGAGAACAGGAACATATGAATTCTATTGCCTCCAACCTTTGCTAGAACTCATGATATGAAAAATATTTATCTTGTATTACTGTAAAATAGCCTTGTGACTTGAAACACTGCTACTTTTGGGTCAGTAGCAAACAACATGTTTCAAAATTTTAAGACATTTAATAATTAATGACAGTCTCTGTTGCCTACAATGTACTGCAAATAACAGACTGTTTAAAAAGCATCTGCTGTGGTGGTTTTTTTTGCTGAAGTAACTAAGATTAGGACCTATGGGGCTGATTAATTCTAGAAGCTCTTGTCAGACCCTGAATACAAACAAAGATTTCACCTTCTACATACTGAAGAGCAGGCAGGAATTAGCAGTACATTGGCTGCTCTCAGAATACAATGCACAAGCAGCAGAAAAATATCCCTATTGATTCTGGAATAATACTGGACACTTAAGTTACAAACAATTGAAAACTAAAATCACAATATTTACATTGTGGGAGACAGTATTGTGTGCAATGGCCCTTCCCTTACTGTGTACTCATCTGTGTGAGTACAATACTTGGTGACTCCAAGTTTATGCTGTCTTTAACTTGTGTGTGAAAAATTAGAGGGAATTATTTGAAAAATTGCTACAGCAGTTTTATTATTAGTGTCTCATGGTTTGCAGCAAGCCAACTGGCATCAAATCAAAAAGCCATCCTAACACACAAAGTACCATGCTGGGAATTAAGACTCAAGTGCACAATAACCTGAAGGCAGTGAAGCAGCAGACAGGAATAGAAGCACAACAAGTGGGCCTTTTTCTTTGAGACTCCCACAGGGTTTTTCGTCAACCCTGCTACAAATCATACAACAATGAAATGAAAATTATTTAAAGTAAGTCACTGCTTACCTGTAGTACCAAGAAAAAGCAGGACAGTGATCCAGTATGTCCAGAAGAGGATAAGCACAAAGAATGTCCAAAATGGCTGGAAGACTAACAGTGGCAGGTGAATGAAGACCTTGCCAGCCACGTGGAACAAGGCAATGGTGAGAGCTACTCTTTTGCGCATAATTAACATGATCAAGAACAAGACAACCTGGAGGGAGAAGTTTCCAAATCACATTTTAGAGTACTGAAACAGAATCAAGATACTCTTTCACACAGTTAGGATATTCGAATACACTAAATTAACATATTATCTATAAAATCACAACATCAAAATGTAAAACCTTTATCAGCTTCTTCTGGTAATAAATTATTTTCCAAATTATACTTTTGGTGAATTCCATTCTCCTAAGTACGTATTTGGAATCATCATAGCTTTAAGCTGATGAGACAAGACCAGGTTCTATCCTCAATTATGTTTTACAAAGCACTGAAATCAGCCAGTTTTAACCTTTAATTACCTTTAAGAAAGGTAATTTAAAATATATATCTGACCATGGCGTGGTGGTCTTATAGGATGTACGTATATATGTGTATAATATAGGGAGTAAGAATCTAGGAGAGGGAACAGAGAGGAACTTTTGGATTAGGATGTGAAGCAACAAGAACAGAAGAGGAAGTCTACAATTCCTGTGAAGTTAGTCAAACATTGTCAGTTTCCAATAGTAAATTCAGTGACTCTGAAATTAACAGCAAGGCCCAAAGAAGACAAATTGGTCAAAATGGTGTTAGTATTTCAATTCATAATGATTTACAAACAACTTCTTTCAGAAGTAGGCTGAGGGCTATGAATACACTGAAATGACTAAGTACCTCTGAACTGAGAAGCTAAGAAAAATCTCTTTGGATTGGCAGTCCAGTATCATACCTATTCTTAGAAGTCCCTGTGGATATTTTACAGTAGATGAAAGTAGCTGCAGGCTTAGAAAGTCTCTCCTGACTTAAAATCAGATAACAGAGAACAGCTCCTAGAAAGTCTCCCCTGACTCATAATCAGGTGTTAGAGAACAATTCCTAAAAGTTAAAAAAATAGCACAATGAAAGAAAATCACTTCAACAGAAATTGTGGCAGAAATAAACTGTTCCAAAATGTGTGCAATACAATGCTTTCACCTGGACAAAAAATAGAGATTAACAGGAAGACAAGAGCAGAAAATAATACCATCATTAGCAAAGCATACCGTGAAGACTGTAGCTGCAATGGCATAGATCAAGAGAGCCTGAAGATTGTCTTTGGCTATTTGGGTCTCAAGAGCACCAGCAGACATTCGTTGTTTAGCATAGAGCCACCACAGGACTCCAGTACCACCTATGTTTTAGTGAGAAAAGAAGAAGGATAAATAAATGAATCCTCTGTGTGATATATACCACCTAGTCCCAGAGAAATAAAACAGTTCTTTCCTTTTAAGTCTAGTCTGGTAGTGAATACTCAAAAGCACTGATGCTCAACCCAACAGGACATTGAGAGGAGGGAGAAGTACCTAGTTCTCCTCTGTTGCCTTCTTCTCAAGTGAATATATTCTTTTCACAGTCTCACCATACTATGACCACTTAAGAGACTTGCAGAACCTAGACTCTGTGTTTTAGGGTAAACTGCATTGAAAAACTACTTCATGGAAAGCCCTAACAGTGAACAGCACAGCTCCCACTACACAGGTAATAAAAGAAAAAAGGAAGAATAAGTAGTTCTGTGGTAGGCTGTATGTATGAATGTATGGGTGTGTGCAATAATGCAGGGAGTAAGGATTTATGAGGGAAAATAAAGACAGACCTTTGGATTAGGATGTGAAATAACAACAAAGCAAGGAGTCTACTGTTCCTGGGAAGACTACAAACAAACAAGCATCAGCCTGATGCTGGAAACAGCACTTTAATGATATGTAGCTAAACATGCCTCACACAATGTCTTGGACACCAGAAAAAACATTAGTAAAAGGCACAGGAGGCAAATACAATGTGAGGTACTATCTTCTCACCCCTATTATGTTAATCCTAGCCTTATGGCCAGAAAAAACATTCTCCTATTCTAGCTGCTTTTCCAAGGTAGAACTTTTCTTGAACACAGATCTCCAGCCCCTCAGGGAGATAACCTCTCCTCTCTGGTACATTTCTTTTCTCTTTTAATTGTCCTTCTCTGTTCTGCTGGTATTTCTGAATTAAATGCATAAGCTGAGTAGGGAGGTTGGACCAGATGAGCCTCTGTGGTCCCTCCCAACCTCACCCATTCTGTGATTCTGTGACTGCCATGTTTTTGCTGAACATACTTTGTTCAGGTCTAAAATGAAGAATGCTCTTTTGACACCTCCTAAACAAACAGTCAAGACAGAATAAGCAGTATATGTCATAAAAGATGAGGTTTTATTCAATCCATTATTTTAATGGATGTAACTTTCTAGAACATAGTAACAGATGCCAGTAAGATAAGTTATTCAACTGTTCCACTAAACATGGTTGCTCAGCTTCTAAAGAGAATATAAATGAAAAAAAAAATCCATATTTTTCCTTTTCCCTGGTCATAGATTGTGAGGCCATTAATTAGAAAACCAAAGTGATCCTGAAAAAATACAGATGGTCTGCTGATTTTTTCCATCCATTGCAGTCTTGAATTGCGAGAATTAAATCACTAGTGCTTCCTAATGTGATTATTCTATTTTTTTTCTTTCTGTGCAGTCATCTGCCCGGACATTTTGGCTTAGCTACTCAGTAATAAGTGTAGAAAACTTTCGTTTTATGAGTTTAAAAGCTAATGTGACAAAATAAGACTATTTTCACACAAGCTACATAATTTTGGAGGAAACAATCTTTGGTCATTTCCAAGATAGCTTGCCTGGTGGCATTTCACATATGATCTAGGTCATGCAGGTGTTCCTGAGTCATACAGAAATACAATAATTTAATTAGAATTGTTGGAGAAGCACCTTTACTTCCTCTCTTCGAGAACAGGTCTTAAAGAGCTACTCAAAGAACTGAAGGGCTGACGAACATGTCAGAGTTGTAAATATATTCAGCTGCATGAGCAAGAGTTGCCCTTTGATTTCTTCATGCACCAGCTGAGGCATGGGAGTACCACCAGACACACCCAGGCTTAGCTGCCTTGCTGACCTGTTTGGAAGGCAGGTAAAGAAGTAGGCAACATTTAGGGTTGTGCTACAAGCGCTGTGAGAAATCTCCTGCACTGTCACCTGTGGGCTCTAGTGAGCTAGGCTGACATGATGACTGATGCCAAGCAGGGTGTGCAAATATCCAAGGAGCAATGTACTCTCTGAGAGAGATCTGCAATTACTAAGGTGGCATTTTGGATGTGCATCTGAAAAGGGACTCAAAATAAAAAGGCTGAAGGGAAATGCATGATCCAAGTGTGTGAGAATTGTAGCTGGGCTGAGGAAATGGAGCACAAGGATTAGAACTGGGCACTCCAAGTGGGAAACAAACAAGACTTACCAAGCGATCCCAGAATGACAAGAATTGTTAAAATCCAGACAAGTACTCTTGAAATGTACCTTATTATAACCATCAAAATCATGGACAACACTGCAAAAGAAGACAAATAAAATAAGCAGACTAATGACTTCAAGTAGATACAGCCTTCCTAATTTTCCCACTGTACTAAGGGAACTGCCTTCCAACAGAATTTTTACAGACAGGTTTCTTCTCTGAGGCTTACAAACTCACTGAATAGATAGTTAAGAAAATCAGGCACCTCTATAACTTCTGCTTTGATAATGTTGATTAAAACAAAGAGAGCATAAATACATTTACACGATACATCAAACACAAGACATAATGCATGCATACAGACAGAGATGTACTTAGACAATGACCAAACAGATAGCAAGGCATGACAGTACTTTGAGTCTGGTAACATGAGCACACCTCCTGAGGACCAGGGCAGAGTCTGTACTCAAATACACATATCAAACCAGTGCAGTTAATATGATACCTGTGTATTCTGAAATGTCATGCCAGTTACAATTAAAAATATACAGCAGCTAAGGCTAAGTGAGTGGTGTGTACAAGTACATATTTGTATTTTAACATACACACATTTGTGTTCAGCAGTCACATGCAAGCCACTGGAACCTGGCTTTTTCAACCACAGTCTAACCCACTGTTTTAAAACAAATAATTTCTGTTTAACTATGATATTACAAAAACTATTTTTAAAATTAACTATATGTAAATTCTGTACTAACTTCTGACTCTAACTGAACAGCAGAACTGTGAATCAGCCACTAGCTTTCAGATTTCGAACTGTTTTCTACCATTATTACCAAATACTGAATCTGTCAAGATGTAAAAATAAACAGCTTTCAAGCTACAGTTGAAAAAAATACACAATGGTCTTTTGTGTGTATGTAGAGGGGGTTAATGGTATCTAGCATCCTCCTCTTTTTCTTTCCTTTTCCCTTCCTTCTCCCCTACCCTTTTCTTTAACCACAAAAGGAAACTGAAAACAAAAGATCCCTATATCTGATACAGCTTTGCAGTGTTTCTTTCTAAATAATACACTCTCATATGAATAGCTAATATCATGATACTCCCATTTTAGGATTTCAGATTTTATACTTTGTATGAGTAAAACAGACTCACTAGGAAATCAATTTATGTCAGTGGGCAGCATCCCACCTCAAACAAGATGACTTTGTTAAAGCAGTTCTTCAGTGCAGCACAAAGTGTCACTTGATAGGCTAGAGGCATCTCACAACTATAGAAAAAATTCAGCACCTCTGTATTGTTGGGAATTTCCAGCTCTTCAGAAAAGGCTGAGATTTTCAAAGACCCGAAGCTTTTAATTTTGAAGGAAGGGGAAGAAGGAGGTAACATACAGTGCAACAAATGGGCACCTGATTTTCTAATTTTCACTCTTCAAGTTCTCATATCTTTGTGCAAGTATGTTAAATGAAACAAATTAAATCCCCTACGTCCAATCAGAGTGTGCTACTTTGCATTTCTCAACCTGTCTTTTTTATTTGGAAAGGGTTTATTTGGACTTGAGTTGGTAGAAGATGACTACTACAAATGGGAAAGGGGAATACTATAAAAAATTAAGAAAATATGGATGTTCTCTTAACTATATAAAAATTAATGTTGGCTAATTAACAGCCATGCATCCTCTATCTCATAGAAACAAGAGAAACAAAACCAGTATATTACTTATGAATAAGTTACCCAGCTCCCAAATAAAATTTTTAAAAAGCATTGTGAATAATTTTCTAAGGGATTGTTGCTATTATACAGCTTTTTTGCTCATAATGTGGTTAGAGTGTGTTAGCAACCTCCTAATGGAGTACACTAAGAAATAGCTAGTAATGAGAAAAACAATTACCTAGTGATAACAAGCAAAGTCCCATTATAATCTCTTTGCTGGTCATAACTCCACTAATCAGCCTGTGTAAGACACTACTGTCACTGACAAAGGTGATCAGGGCCTCTGCAAACTTGGCATAGCAGGAAATGTTCACAGGAGCACAGCGATGGAAGAATGGAATAGGTGCACTGGTGACACAAGAAAAAAAAAATCAGAAAAAAAAATTACTCCTACTTAATATAAATGCCACATCAACACACAAATGAAAGGTGAATAGATGCAATCATTCTACTCTTATAACATCATAACCAGAAACCATGTGTTGAATGCACAAGTGCTGCTGAAATGAGGATGATCATAATGAAAAGTGATGCAGTTCTTACAAACAACCCTATGAGGCTGGAATGTACACTCCAATAGGATATTATTACCCTCCCACCCTTAAATGACAAGGCACAGAAAGCATATGTTCCTATTTCCACTTAAATACCTTTCTTTCAAGTGTCAGGTGTGAACCAGCAGCTGAAACAATGCCTTTCACTCATTTTAAAATGGAATACTGGTCCATATTTGCAGCAAAAGAAATTGCAGAATAACAATACTCTTCTTGAGAGTATATCTTTTGCATTAAAGGACATCAGCATTCAAAACTGCTGCCAAGCAAAACGAATGCATTTATTCCTAGTCTTTCCCCATACTAAGCTAGTTCTTGTACTGAATATTACAATCAGAGTGTTTATATTCATTAACTTTCTTAGAACTATGCAAAACATGCCAGGATGCCTTTATTGTTTTGAAGTGTTTTGGAAAGGTCCTCACAAAAAACTATTGAGACTATGCACTAACCTTTGCAGAATGCTATGAAAAACCTGCTATCAAGAGAAAGACACAAAAGAGCAACAACTTTCCTTTAAAAGTGGGTGATTTTGTTTTCTAAATGTCTCCCATTTAGTAGCCATCTGCCATGTTCATAAAGTATGTCAGATTTCAAAGTGGCCTATTACATCATTTGATCAATTCCCAATTACATTTCAGACATGAATTACATGTTCCTTCCTGTAATTGGATCCAATGAAAAAAGAGTCTTTTCTCTTGTTTTACCTGCCCAGTCTTCCTTACTTGAAAAATTTTGGTGGACTATACCAGCAATGAATATAATCTTCTGCAGTTTCCCCATTTCAGCAATGACCTATAAATCAACCATTTTCTCTCCTCAAGAACTACTTTTAAAGACATGTCTTTCTAAAATTCTAGCCACCATTTTAAACACGTAGTGAATAAACCAGCTGCCTTAGGCACATATTTCCAATCCATTGTTTTTCTGGGGAAAAAGGATGACATGCTGAAAACAATTAAAGTGTAACTATTCTGTAAGGAAATTGGGAGAAATTATGATCACCTGCCATTTCTAGGTAATTAATTAGTTAATCCTAGGTTTTTGTTTAAACTCACTGATGATCGCAAATTTTATAGGATTACTGTGTTGAGTAGGTAAATGCATTTGAAGATGCTCATATTGATGGTCTGCGTTTGGGTAGGAATGAACACAGCATTTAAGTACAGCAAAGTAATTATGCATTGGTCACAGTTATTAAAAAACAAACCCATAATGATGTCTGCCCTACTTAAAAGGCAGCCCATGTATCCTCTTAGCTTCTTAAAACATAACCTATTCTGGAATATGGCTGCTTATTATATGGCATATTACTGAAAAAGACTGACATTTGAGAGGTTTATTTAATTGTTAACTGCTACAACTTTTCAGAAAACTTAGAGCACTTGTAAGTTGTTGCTACCAGCAAGAAAGCCCAAATTTTGAGGTGGGAGTAGGCAAAATAATGTTATTCCTGCATCCCAGTACAAAAATATTCGCTTTGAAAAGGGAACAAATGGGATTAAAGTATTCTTCCAAAATATATCCCAATGAAAGAAAACATGCTTTTTGCATCAGAGTTTATATTAGTCATCTAATATCTCTTAACCTAAAGCAATTTCACTACCTATTTTAAGTTAATTATTTTCATGTGCAGTAATTAATTGTTAAGTTTGTTTTAATTAATAAAAAAATAGGTTAGTAGTTCCTACAAGCTTTCTTGAGTAAATGGGACTCCTGAGAAACCACTTTTGAGATCTGCTTCTGCTCCAGTGGTTCTGACTGAGTGAGTAGGTGAGGTAAAGTGTCCCAATAAAAAACACAATAATAGATCTATTCTCTATGACCTGCACTATTTTATATGAACTCTTGATTATATCTTGGTATATTACCTACTGACAGGGAAAAATTTCTAAGAGTAGCAACATGATGCTTAATCATAAACAAGAACGAATAAAGTTGAAGCCAGTAGATGATGGTCTCAGCAGCTGTACTTTTAAAGCATCATTCAAATGAAGTTAAGAGATCCATCTGATTACTCAAGTACTAGATTGCAAAGAATTTTTTCCTCTTGCTACTACCCCTGTGTATGTACATGGGTAGTACAGCAACCTGTGTGAGTGAGGAGGATTCCAATTAGAATAACACTGCTAGCTGCTCTTTATAACCTCTACAGGGCAGTCCCTTGGCACAGTTTGGCACAGCTGATTTATAGATAAATGCTGCAGGGAACTGGACAGGTTTTCCTCCAGGGCCCTCTAAACATGCAGTCATGTCTACAGAGGCTGATGTAGGTGGGGTGTGGAAGAAATACATACTGCTGACTGCACTGCTAGACTGTACTACTCTGCCAAAGTTGGACATAATACCTTGAGGATGGATGGTAAGAGTCCATTGACAGCCTCAGCTGAAGGCTGTGAAGAAGCCTGGTCATCAAACAGAAAACATCAAGGGACAATCTTCACACCATATGCTACCTCCATCCCATGGAACTAATGAAGATCAGAGGGTTCATAAGCCTTGACAGATTGCACTGATTTCAGCTGGGGTAGGAAGTGGCTGGTATGGAGCTTGTTTTGGATTTGTGTTGAACACAGGGTTAATAATAGAGAGATGTTTTTGTTATTGCTGAGTAGGGCTTGCACAGAGCCAAGGCCTTTTGTTCTTTTTTACTGACATGCTAGCAAGGACATTTTGAGTGTATGGGAGGCTGGGAGGAAACACAGCCAGGACAGGTGACCCAAACTGACCAAAGCAATATTACAAACATCCAAACATGGCATCGTGTGCAGGATATAAACAGGGGGAAAGAAGAGGAAGGAGGGCATGTTTGAAGTGATGGTGTTTGTCTTCCCAAATAACTGTTGCATGTGATGGGGCCCTGCTCTCCTGGAATGGCTGAACACCTGCCTGCCCCTGGGAAGCGATTAATTAATTCCTTGTTTTGCTTTGCTTATGTATGCAGCTTTCCTTCCCTTATTAAACCATCTTTATATCAACCAACAAGCTTTTTACCTTTTACCCTTCCAGTTCTCTCGCCACTCCTGCTCATGGGGAAACAAGCAATTGGCTGTGGGTGTCTGGGTTGCTGGATGGCATTAAACCATGACACAGATCAAATGTGACTGTTAGGTAAGTTCTTCCTGAATGCCTCAGACTACAAGATGTTGGATTTTCATTTGGTTGTCTCAACAGGATTACAATTCTCCTTCAAATTACACTTACTCAAATAATTTAACTATAAAAACCTGAAAACCAGTTGTTTACAGATACAGTGTTGGCCTTTTTTGCCTTAGGGCATTAAGTTCAGACTTTTCAATCTCAAAAATGCTCAAATGAATCATATATTTTAGTGATACTATATCAAAAAGGGAAAATACTACACAATAGTTTATTTAAAATAACATAAGGTCGTTTTTATGAGGAATTTACATAACATCATTAGAGCTCTGATACATTATTCTATCCTTCTGTTTTCTTACTAAGCTGTATTTATTGAGACTGAATGATGTTAGAACACACTATGAGAAGTCAAAATAATTCTGGCAAAAATTAGAACTAACAAGTCTTTTCAGTATGCAAGCTGGCACTGAAGTTTTCATTTGTTTTTGTATTATGGCAATAACAGCTGGCTAGCTGGAATATAAATCTATATTGGAAAATTTTTTTAAAAAGCTAATATGCCAGCTCCCACTAATTGTCACTATAATATTAAAAAAAAAGGTTCAGTGGAGAGGCTACCACATATACAAGAAAGACTTAAAATCAGAGTTTGTAGAACAAGTTTGTTAGAACAAATATTTACAAAAAACGTAACAGAAAACTATGCATAAGAAAAGACTCTGCAGTTATCACTCACTACTGAGTATATTTGAGAAGCTAAATTTTGAGAAAACACAACATGGTTCTTCTTGAGTTAGTGCAACTACTGACAGAAGACACTGACAGTAGCTGCGAACATCACTAACATATCACTTCTTTTCTCAGCAATGCTCATCTCCGCAGGTCCAGGCAGCACAGCTACAAGAGTTCATGAAGCCATGAACTTTCCAATCCTATTTCACAAACAGCAGTCTAATGTAACACTTAAAAAAATAAACCTCAAAATTATCTGTTAATAAAATACAGCCCTCTTTTTGGTATTGAACTATCCCTATATTAGTTATTTGCAGACTGAAAGAGTAAAAAATGAAGCAATTTGCATCTATCTGACTGGCTGACGTAAGGTAGAAGAAGTGAATGCTGCAGAGAACTGTGCATCCCTACATATTTTTTACTCCCAAAGATTAAAAATGTTCCATGATTGTCTCAGATCTGCATTGCTGATAGGCAGCTGGCTATAGATAGGGTGAAAGGCAGTAAAACAGCTGATACTTAGAACAGTGTTTGTCATATGAGACAAGAGAATTTGGAGATAACAATTAAATAGTTTCAGTAACACATACACAGATAATTTGGGTTTTTCTTTGACTATTATTTTCACTACCTTTTAAAAATTGAATTTTAGAAATATATACAATAATACACTAAAACACCTATCTGGTAAGAGTGAACATGTGTTGGTATTTTCTAAAGTTCATGATCAAAACAAATCTCTGCTCCCTCCACCCCAAATCAGAAAACTTGATCATATTACCTCTCTGGAACAGGATATTTAGGACATAACTTGGCAGCCCTTGGGTCTGTTGTATATTCTGATGGCTGTAGTTCATAGCTACACAGAGTGGATCCTGTTGAAAAGTAAAAGAAAATATTGGTCCAGAAAACAAATTTTAAAAACCACTAATATTCTTTGCAAACAGCATTAAAACTGATACAGGTGCTAATTCTGCACCTCCTCATGTCATTACCACAAAGCTTTGCTACAGTTCCTCCTGTAATGTGGTAAATCAAGCCCAACACAGCTGTCAGTAAAATACAATGACGCTCTCCATCTAGCTTTGGGTTTTCCAAAGTCCGAGTATTTAAATGGAGAACACTAACTCACAATGTGGTGTAAAAGAGAACACAAAATACTGTGAAGCCCCCCATCCCCCTACTATTCCACCATGCTTTTCTTGATAATTTTTAATGCATGAATATTGCATAACATAACATTTATGATAGAAAGAAAATATTCCTGTGTTTGCAGGGGGATTTTGTGCATGTGTATTCAAAATACAGCTTGTCTATAGATTTCAGGGACAGAAACAAAAATAAGCCAAACTGAAAAAGTTGGAAAGTTGGCTCAGAAATAACAGCTCTGCATTACATATCCAAAACTTCTTAAAAGCTGAACTCTCTCCATAAACAAATTGGTATGGCACAGTAAAGATCAAGTTGCCTATAACAAAATTCAAACATAAATTAAGTTTTCCTTTGTACCTGACACTTGCTTAATGGAAGTGCCTTACCTAGGAGAGATTTCTTTCAATTTATCTATAATGAAGACACTGAACATCTGACCCAATGCTTCTAGGAAATCAGAAACTTCCAAATCAGATTGGAGCCCTGGTATATCAGCAATTCAGAGGTAAGGAAGCCTCCAATGATATAAGCTGCCTATCAAAAGATTAATTTCCTTCCAAGCTGCTTTCCTAATAGATTGCTTACTTCCAAGTGCAAGGGCTTTTAATACATAGCTTTTAGTGTCCTTTTCCCCTATGCAATACACTAAGGACTTATCTTAATAAAGACTTATCTTTATAAGACTTATCTTAATCATCAATATAAATATTCAATTCCTTCCATTATTAAAGTCTCCTCTTCAGGAATAGTTTGTATAATAGAGTCCTGCAAGCTGGATCTGGATAATACACATACACTATTACCCAAAATACACCAAGAATTTTGACAAACAGCTTTACCTTGGCCTGCATTACACTGAACAAAACTATTATTTGTAGAATTTGTAGAATATTATTTGCAGAAGTTTTATCTATCATCGCTACATTTGTACCTCTATGAAGAGACCTCTTCTATTCACATACTGAAACAGCAGAGAGCCTATTTAGCAGCTTCAGCTGCTCTCTATCTAAGGCAGTCACTATTTAAGTACCACTTCTACAAAGTAGTTTTTTGGAAGCCAGTCCAAACCACCAAATGCACTATTGAAGAGAGATAGATCTCCTACAAAAAGAAGACAGGAGGTGAAACATCTGAAATGCATTTTCAATTATACTTTCAATATGAATCCTTATGCCTCTGCTTGCTTATGTGGAAAATACGGCATGATATAAACATAAACAGATATCACAAAAAACATTCCTTAGATTTTTGTTGTAAATGAAGTATCTAAAATGCATCTAAATCTACAGGTTTTTCTTAAAATCAGAAAGAAAATTTACTTTTATTTTGCTCTGAATATAGGTCAAAAGATAAGTTATAAATGTGGTTGACAGCCAGCTGAGCCAGCTTTGCCCAGGCAGCCAAGAAGGCCGATGGCATCCTGGCCTGTATCAGCCATAGTGTGGCCAGCAGGGCCAGGGCAGTGATTGTCCCCTCTGTACTTGGAAACTGGTGAGGGCACCCGTCCTATCCTGTGCCCAGGTCTGGATGCCTCCCTGCAAGAAAGACACTGAGGTGCTGGAGTGTATCCAGAGAAGGGCAATGGAGTAGGTGAAGGGTCTGGAGCACAAGTTCTATGAGGAGTGACTGAGGAAGATGGGGGTGTTTAGCCTGGAGAAAAAAGAGGCTCAGGGGTGACCTTATAACTCTCTACAACTCTCTGAAAGGAGGCTGTAGCCAGGTGGGGATTGGCCTCTTTTCCCAAGTAATAAAACACAGGGCAAGAGGAAATGGCATCAAGTTGTGCCAGGCAAAGTTTAGACTGGGTATTAAGAGTAATTTTTTCACCAAAAGGTTTGTCAAGCATTGGAACAGGCTGCCCAGGGAAGCAGTTGAGCCCCCATCCGTGGAGGTACTTAAAAGATGTGGAGAAATGGAGCTTAGGTAAATAGTTTAGTGGTGGACTTGATGACCTTAAGGGTGTTTTCCAGCCTTATGACTCTCTGGTTATGATTCTAAGGCGAGAATAAAGAGCTCTATAGGAAGAAGAAGGATATGTGTTATGCGGACAAGTGTATATAGATTCATGACACAGTGTTTGGGGCCAGCTTGGCCATTCTGCCAAATGACCAATGTGAACTACAGTTTTAAGTGTCTTATGAAAAGGCCCCCAGATCTAAACAAGCCTAAGGGACAGGGCTGCTCTGTGGATGCCCATGCTCCCTTTGACTTCTAGCAGTTCAGGCATGAGAGAAAAAGGGCAGGATTTACTATGGGGAGAAAGGCAACTCTTTGTACAAATGTGCATCTGAAGACCTGTTTGGATCACAAGTGTAAATGAAGCAAAATCAAATGCCAGACACCCTGATGCGCATACAGGTCACAAGCCATTCAAGTAGGACCTGTAGGGTAACCCAATACACTCCTGGCTGTAGAGTAAAACGGAAACACCTTGGTAGGTCTCTCTGGAAGCCAACAGTATATTCCCTCCTGCCATGCCTGACAACTCAGGCTGCCACTACCATGTCTTGCCTGGGAACTGCTTTTGGGCTACTCTGGATCTTTTCCCTTTAGATGCCTAACTCACAGCACACTTCTTTAGTCACAGTCAAGCAGAAAAATATTTTCATGTAGCTTGTCAAACAAAAGATCTTAACTACCGTGCCTTTAAAGAAACTACCAGTCCCACAGCTGAAATAACGCCCATGAGATTATTTGTCCTTTTGTCCCAAATTATTAGAAACTCTAACTATTCCAGTAAATATTTATTTATTTATACTCTGAAAACCTTCTCTAATACTGTGTAAGAGAGCTTTAGAACTCAAATGTGTGCTATGTGTGCTTGAATTATGTCACTTTACACTTAAAACTGATTTCTTCACAAAAGAGCCTGTGTGCATCACTGAATAGAAATTTACATTTTCTAGGGTGAGAGAGAAGAATGAACAGCCTTGTCAAACTTTCCACTCTATATTAGTTACTCTGGGTGAGCAGAGACCAACATAGCCAATCTTTTTGTTGCTGTTCAAGTTGGTAAGGCCAGAAAAAGCTGAAGGAAACATTTGCGTCATCTTGCTGAGATAATTAGTTTATCAAAGATACTACTTTCATTCCTAAATTAGTATCATTCAAATATTTCAAAACCAGTATGAGCAGTATACAGAGAACAAACTAAAAGATCACTGATATAATACACCCTTTGCTTCCTACAGCAATACACATATTTCTTCTGGAGAAACCCTTAGGCAAATGACATCAATCTGTCCTACAAGGATTAGATTTCAGATCCCAACATGTTGTAACATTAAGAAAAATACTTCTAAACTACGCAGAGCATCAGTATTTGGGCTACTGGTGAGCACAGAGTAGTGTGCCCAACCTGTGTGCACACTTTGGCCCCACAATCCTGTTATTTGGTGGTTTCACACACAAAGTGATATCATGGAGACATACAAACATTTCTGTTCCATGGTTTCTTTTCAATGAATAGAATTGCTCCAGCCACTAGAATATACTGGAGCCATAACTGGAGCAAAGTACCTCAAAAGACAAACTTCCAACCTAGCTGTAGAATAGAAACTTCTTTTCGAAGCCTCCTTCTGTTTTGTTGAGGTTTGGAATAGTAAGGAGCTAAACAGCCATTATCTCTAGCACTCAAAGAAAACAGCTATATTTACCCCAATCTTATATATAAAGATGCTGTAGAAAGCCAGGACTTTTACTTCAAAGATTCTTTCTAAATGGGGAGGCAAATTTTTGAAGGTCTTGTGTGCTCAGAAGACACAGTGCACAGAAGATAGAACACTCTGCTTTCCACAGCAATACAGTAAACAGGAAGGTCCAAACTAACCAAAGGTGGTTAAGTAAAAATACTTTTACAGACCAGAGCTCCAGTACAGCTTTCCTTCCTGCATTTGCTTTGCTGTGAACCAACAAACAAACCCCTGCTAGAGCAGCATTACTATTCAAGAGTTTACAGCTTGAGAAATGGCAAGATTTCTAAGTCATCCAAAAAGAGGAGCAGTCCACAGAGGACACCAATGACATTCATATTCCCTGACTTATAGTAGTGGAAAGCATACAAGGGGTTTTGGATTCCATTCTGGGAGTTCAGCAGTGTCTGCCCATCTATCAACACTTATTAACAGCAACTAAAACAAGGACTTCAATATCTAGAAACATGGACTCATATTCAGAATCAAAGACTTAAGCAGAAAAATACAAAACTATGCAGAGACAACAGGGATAGCTTCAGTACCAGGAGCAGCACAGTCACCTTAGGAGTTTAGGAGGATGTTCTTTTAAATTACAACGAACTCCAAGCAGCTCTACATATCTCTCTCACATACATGTGGCAAAGCACAGTTCGAGAGACTACAAACCACTCTTTTGATAGAGTAATTTATATGAACTTCCATTCTGAGTCTGATATCGTGCATGTATTGTGCATTTACATGGCATGACACATGTGACATGTTTAATGATTTCTTTGCTGGTGTCTTTCAACTGGTGATGAGCCCAGAAGGCCCCAGTGCCCAGAGCTGGAGGACCATGGCAGGGAGAATGATAATTGATAATCAACTTCCAATTGACCCCAAATTTGTGTGGGATCTGCTGCTCCAGCTGGATCCTCTATCTGGCTTTATGATGGCATTCATCCAAGAATACTCAAAGAGCTGTTTGATGTCATTGCAAGGCCTCTCTCAATTATTTTTGAACAGTCTTGGGTATCTGGGGAGCTCCCAGCTGACTGGAAGCTGGCTAAGACTGTCTCAATGTTCAAAAAGGGCAAGAAGGATGACCTTGGAAACTACAGGCCTATCAGTCTCACTTCACTGCCTGGTAAAATGATGGAGAAGATTATTCTGGGAGTTCTGAAAAACACCTGAATGACACCACAACCATTGTCACAGCCAGCACAGCTTCATGAGAGCAAAGTCCTGCATGTCCAACATGACTGCCTTCTAGGACAGGCTGGTTGATCATGGGAAGCCAGATGATGTGATCTTTATGGATTACAGTAAAGTTTTTGATATTGTCTTTCAGAGGACCTTTCTGCAGAAAATGTCCAGCCCACAGCTGGATAAACACATCATGTGGTGGGTGAGCAGCTGGCTCAGGGGTCACGCACAAAGGGCTCCAGAGAATGGGGTGACATCAGACTGGTGTGACCTGTCACTAGTGGGGTTCCACAGGGCTCCATCCTTAGGTCTTATCTTCATCTCATCCTCTGCTCTTGAACATCTTAATAAACAACTTGGACACAAGACTTAAAGGCCCAAAGTAAGTTTGCTGGTGATACAAAACTGGGAGAGACATTCACTCCCTTAAAAGCAGAGGCCTTGTAGAGAGGAGTCAAAAAATGACAGGGCTGGGAAATTACCAACTGTATGAAGTTTAAGAAAGACAAATACTGGATTCTACACCTAGGAGAGGAAAAACCTGGACGTATGGACAGACTGAGGAATAAGACCCTGGAGAACAGTGCTGCAGACAGGGACCTGGAGGTCACTGTCAAGGGCAAGGTGGACATAAGTGAGCAGTGCCCTGGCAGCCAGGAGGGTCAGCTCTGTCCTGGGGTGCATCAGGCTCAGCATCACAGCTGGGCAAGAGAGGGGATTGTCCTGCTCTACTCTGCACTGGGGGCAGCCTCATCTTAAAGGCTGGGGGCAGTTTTGGATGCCACAGTATAAAAAAGATACTAAGCGCTGGAAGAGTGGCCAAAAGAGGGCAACTGAGATGATGAAGAGACATGAGGAGAAGCTGTGTGAGAAGTGGCTGAGGTCACTTGATTGGTTCAGCCTGGAGGAGACTGAGAGGAGACTTTATCACAGTTTTTAACATCCTTGTGAAGGGAAAAGGAGGAGCAGGGACTGATCTCTTCTCTGCAGTGACCAGTGAAAAGACCTGAGGGAATGGCCTGAAATTGTGTCAGGCGAGGTTTAGGTCAGGTTCACCCAGAGGGTGGTTGGGAACTGGAACAGGCTCCCCAAGGAAGTGGTCACAGCACCAGGCTGACAGAGTTCAAGTAGTGTTCAGACAATAATGTCGTGTACATAGGCATGATTCTTGGGGTATCCTGTTCAGGGCCAGAAGGTGGACTTCATGGTCCCTTGTGGATCTCCCCAACTCAGCGCATTCTATAGTGATTGATAACTGAGTTCTAAAAAGCCATATGATGAAGCAGAACTTATAGTTCAAAAACTTAGTATTTTATTTCATTGCCTCCTTTACAAGTAACATCCTATTAGTTCATAAAGTTCTCTGACACAGGAATAAAACTCATAGACACAGAAATGTGCAGAAATGATAGCAGCAATGAGACTGTTAAAATCACAACTCACCTCTGGACTTTCAGCCCAGCTCTACTCTTGAGTTCTGGGTGTTTTATGACTAAGTTCACCAATTAAAACTTAGTTAACATTGTGAATACATGACTCACAGATGACTATGCTTGACCAACCAACCCATGCAATAAAGGCTAGAGTATGATATTGATACTGATAGAGGTGCAGTTCAGGAAGGACAAAGCTCCCAGACTCTCACAAGGACAAAATTCTTAACACTTTTCTATATTTCTCACCCCAGAACTTGCCTGAAATCCATATGTCAAACTCTATCAATTCTAAATTGTTAATCTGAAACATACTAACCATTCAAAGCTTCATGCAATGAGACAACTTGGTATGCTACAAATAATTGGATATTACCTTAGCATATTATGGACTAGAAACGCAGCATAGAAAAGTGGCAGCTTAAAATACTGTCTCATGTATATAGCTGCAGCAAATTCCAGAGCCAAAAACCACAGAACTGGTAGGATGCCAAATACTACTTCCACAGAAGATGGTATTTACTATTCTTTGCTGAGTTCTGTCAGTAAGAAAACAATGCTGCACGACCCCAGAAAAAGCATGCTTATGGCAAGTAATTATATGATACTCTCTTCATGGACTCCTGCCAAATGGAAAAGGGTTCAGATCAGCATGAAACAAACCACATCATGTTGACCAGACTCTATTCTTTGACTGCTAGGCCTGACAATAGTAATTTTAGCCAATCTACAACTATAGGAAGTAATTCTACTCAGAACACAAGCACTAAGCACAGAAGTTTACAATTGTATAAATTTCCTATTTACCTATTTTAGAACAAAAATATTCCAAGAGCAGACACATAATGACTAAGAAAACACAAACTCCACTTCTTAGCCAGAGATTTTAATGGGGTCTAAAGTATCAGATGAAGTCGAAGCACCAGAGGATTGCACAAACATACCTAAACATTGCTGCTATGCCTTTTGCAAATTGAGCAGGAATAGAAATAGAAGACCAATAAGGACAGAACTGAACTTTGACAACTAAATCTGATTTCTGGGCCCTAGCAAAATAATGATGCCTTGAGATAAGTAAAAAGGCAAGGACAGACCACTTTGCAGTCAGGACTCGTCAGATTAATATGACAGAACTGTTCTCAGAAAAGAAAAGCTTCATTCTCTCCTACCCACTGCTGCCTTCCAGAAGCACAGTAGGTGTTTTCAAGGAAGAAAAGTAAGGTTTATATGTATCTTTAGCTCTAATTGTTGCAGAGAGACGTATCACCACTTCTTTAAAACGATGAGCATCAAAAGGCAGGAGAAATTACAGATGCTTTTATAAATAAATATGGGACTGAAGTGAAAGTAAGCATTCTCCAATGCCTGCAAGAATATTCCAAGAAAGATCCATCACAAAACCTCATTAGTTAGGTCTTCAAAAGTCTCTATAATTGAAGACCACAAAGAGAGCTACTGTGATAGATCTTAAAACATGCTGTTACAAATAAGAGTATGGAAAAAAGAAAATCTTGCTTCAGAATTCATGTATCTATATATATATGTATTTTGAGTTGTAATTAAAAAAATAAGACAATACTCTTCACTTTCTCCTATTCTTAACAGTACAGAATTGAAAAATATTAATTTACCTATTCCTCCAGTGCTATTTTACCTATTTCTTCCAGTGCTAAATAAAACCAGCTACTCTGGAATCAAATTAAGAATACATCTAGTCAAGTAGCAGATGTTTCTCCTACCGTATCTTTAGCTCTGCACAACTTAAAACTTAAGGATACTCTTTAGTGCTAACTAAACACCCAAAGAGAGTTTGTATTTTCTATTCTAAGAGAATTATTCTAAGAGTTCATCTTTTTTTCTTTTTGAAATATCCTCATGGCAATTAACCCTAACTTGTGTGCAAAAAATCTGTCTCTTTGATGCTTAGTGATTTCATTTTGATCTCTAGTTTCACATTACTCAGGTTATGAGATGAAGGAACAATAATTTTTCAACCTTCTCAAAGATATTCCTGCTTTTAATGACTTTACTTTTCCTGATAGTTTTCTCTTCTACAGACAGAGGAAATCACTGGTCCTTTTATAATGATAATCCTTGTTTCCCTTGTCAGTATGTATGTGTGTGATGTGTGTGTATATATATATTTATATGTACAGTAGGTGAATACATGCTGAGAATATACATATTTATGTTTGTGTACAAATTTTTTAAAAAATTATTTAAAAATATTAAAAAATTATAAAAAAGAAATTATATATAAAACACAGCCTTTATGATGCCAACACAGCAGGAGTTTACAAAAAATGCAGTCCCTCTTCACAATTCGTAAACATTACATTTTCAGACAATGCTGCGCCTCCAACTTAATCCTCTTGTGATCCTCACAATCTTTTCCCCAAGTATCAATAACCACTTTAAATTAAAACACCACTTGCATAACAATAGGTTCCCACCCCTTCATTCTGGGGACATTCCTTTTGATTTGACATTTTATTCCATGCAATTGATAGCAGCGGGTTTTTCCATATAATTCTAAATTTCAGTGGTACAACAGACATGACCACATTCAGTAGTCACAACATGATTTATAACCTCATTGTTTCTTCCCCTTTCCAAATGGTTTATTAATGTGATCAATAACACAACACAGCATTATTGGAGGACTCCACATGCCGTCACTTTCTCTTGAGGAAACAATTTAATTCTAACTAGAGGATACATTTGCAGTACAACACAAACCTGATGGACAGTTCAGGTAACAAGACAGAGTACCAGTAGATGACCCTGAATCTCAAAACTGCTCAAAATGTACTTTTACTCTAGTCAATAAAAAAATGACACTCAAAATTAACATACCCAGGTTTCCAAAGACCTGTGGGTGCAGAATTGCTTTAAGCATAAGGTATCTGTAACTAACGCAGTACATTGTACTTCAGGAAAATTACAAGAAAAGGATTAAGTTTTAAGCAGCATACTCTCACTGAAAACTAAGGCAAGGAGAAAAAGAGCAGACAAAAAATGTCAGAAGCTCACAGTGACCCACGTAACAGCTATTTCTAAACCAAGTGCCAACAGGAACACATGAATATGTCATTATCTTCAAACAAAAGAAAAATCCTTTTTGTTTCGCCTGTGGTTCCTTCTCATAGCTCAGAGATATCACCTGCTCAGATTTAGTGGACTGATTTCCTTTATTGATCTATTTCAGGTCAGTCTCTATAGCAAATTTAATGAAGCATTCCTCTGGCTCTGTGCAGACACAGGCCACTAGCCTGGTCTAGCTACAGAATTTTGACAACAGAAATGCCTGCCACAATGCTGCAAAATAAAAATTTCGTTTTAGGTTCTTAAATATGCATTTGTTATTTAAACAACAAATAGGAATTGTAGTTCCCACACTGAGTAGGCACTATAGTTATCACTGAATTAAACACAATGGAAATTATAGCCACTTGTCTAGTGATTCTCTTTAATAATGACACTTCATTATTCATTTGGCACAGTCATACATTAATTGTATCTTCAAGGATATTTCAAAATGCTTTAGCAAGTCCTTGAAAACATCAATGCAGTATTTCATGGACATCAAGTTTTGAAGCATCAATTTGGTTTCTGGGAAAGACAGCTTTCAGTCACACTACTCAAAATACATAATTTTTTAAGGGCAAAAACCAACAAGAACATTGAACCACAAGTACTCTGTGCCTGAGCTGTTCTATTGGGTGAGAAAATCCTGGGGAGAGCAACAGCAGTCAGTTCACAACACAATATTCTCAGTTGTGTCCAACCGTTAGCTCTACAAAATCAAGTACTAGCATGGCTGTTTGAGAACAGCATTGCAACATTTCTCAGGTAACACTGCATCTTCCTGTGCCACTTTCAGGAGTTGCTCCAGAATACTTCTGTATTTTACAGCTTGCATCTCTGTACAAGTCAAGATCTGAGTGGACAAGTGCTCAGCTTTCTTTTTCCCTTTTTCCTCCTCTTGTAAAAGGTCCCAGCTGGTTCCAGTTTTCTGGGTGTGAATTATTGTGAAGACATTAAAGGTATGTGCTTTCTTGTGTTCTCAAAATCAGCTTGGCTTTGCAAGAGATGGGCTTCTCTTTCTTGATGGGAAGGTACTGCAAATGCAGGACCTGACTGTGAGAGGCCAAGTGAGGTAGAGGTGGGAGTGAAGTTATTGTCCTGAAATGGTGCTGTGTTATTCACAAAAATCAGCTCCTTTTCCCAAATTACAGCAGAAGAACAAGGGCATCATTACTGATTCAGAAAGCTAAAAGGCTGCTTTATCATGAAATGGTCTTCTTCCCTCAAGCAAGCATTTTCCCTGCCCCAAATGCTTATTTATAATCTCACTTGCAGAACTGCACAACAAACGTATGAGCTCTGCCATACGTGTTCTGAATCTTTGGGATTGGTAGTTCTGTCCTTTTGTGTTGAGGCAATCAAGTGCATGCCTCACTTTAGTAAAAATACTATAAATGCTAAGCTAGCTGCAAATTCATATGTGCTATTGATAAAATCACTACCCAATACAAAGATGTTTTAATATGCTTTACTGTTACAGGGCTTACAAGGGTTTTTCAGGGTGAAGAGAGAGGCGAGAATGTTGACTTCATTTTCAGAAGGCTTGATTTATTATTTTATGCTATGTACTACATTATTATTATGCTAATAGGAATAGAGAGAAAAGTTCTCAGCAACTGGCTAAGCTAAGAATAGAAAAGGAATGAATAACAAAGTTCTGTGTCTCAGCAGAAAGCGAGAACAGCACTGCCGTGAGTGGTCAGTAAATCCAAACATCCATGGGAGACCAATCATGGATCCACCTGTTGCATTCCACAGCAGCAGGTAACCATTGTTTACATTTGTTGCTGAGGCCACAGCTTCTCAGAAAGGGGAAAAGTCCTAAAGAAAGGATTTTTATGAAAATATGTCTGGCCCACTTTACATGTTACAGCTCTTCATAAAGATGTTTAGATTAAAAATCACATTTATTTGAACTTACCACACCACTGCTTGGTGGGCAACTGAGGCACAATAGGTGATTTCTTTGGGCTGAGGAAGGGTTCTTAAACCATAATTCCTTTATGAATTTCAAGATGCATGGACAAGTAAGGTGATTTCAGGGATGGCATTCGAGCCAGGTGAAAACGGCCAACTCTACAAAAGCACATGCCACAACCTACACAATCTGTCACCAGATAATTGCTATTTTCAGGATGGAGAAAGGGTTAAAGCTTTCAGAAAGGCTCAACAGAGCAAAATTAAGAGCTGATTGCATTCTTTACCTATACATTTAAAACATTACGAGGCGATTTGGTGTTTTTTTTGGAATGTTAGAAGTTGTGAGCCTGAGAAAATTCAGTACCAATTATCACAAAACCAAACAGATTTGTCCTGCTCCTTCAGAACTTGACAGTGGAACTGTATTTTCTAACTATACATCATCACAAACACAGAAATTGAAATTAAGCTCTTTGCAGTCATGTTCAAGGTCCTCAGATTTCATTATTACTATTACTATTTTTACAGTGGAGTTAATGGTCACTTAAAATGGACTGCCAAACCTAATCCTAGCATTAATTAATTGAAATCCACTATCATAGCTACAAAATAGACCTCAGAAAAATTATTCTGCTTACTGAACATTACAGTTTTGGTGTTAATTCACTGTTCTTGCTCTGCTAAAAGGCTGAATCACACTTGAACTTTATTACTATATAAATGCAACTGTTAAAATAATCAACAATTAAGCTGTTCATTTGCTGCAAAACATCATTTTTTGTAATTTCCATAGATTGGTGAAAATTTAAGCAGAAATATAACATGAGGATAACAATATTTCTCTGAATGGTGCAATTTTAGTCATGCACAGACTTCCTCTATAAAAGGAAAGCTCATTTTGGTAAAATACCTGTCTTTGACAAGTCATATATATAATGAAAATCGGGAATTGAACTCATTAGTGATTTTGTTCTGCTCCAGCACCAGTTTTCATACTTTTGACCAAGCTCCTGGAAACTGAAAAAATTGCCTGTCATGTTAATTTTTTTAAAATTATCTTTAGGTTTTAAAATCTAAAGCCCTAAGGAAAACAGAATTAGAACAAAGACTCATGAGGACAAGATGCAGCATATCATGATTTGGGAGGAGTGGTCTTTGTTGCACTTTAAAAGATAGTTATACTGAACATATGTCAGGCACAATTAATAAGAGATTTAACTTATAGAAACCATGTTGGTCATAAAGAAAGACATGTCTGAATTCCATTCCTTCAAGAGGTACTTAAACTCCACCACAAATGACCTTCACTACATACTAACAAAGAACTGGCCTGTATTAGTTAAAAAAAACCACAGCATGCTCGGAGAAGGAGTAAAGAATGCAAGTGTAGATATATTACTATTTTCACTTGTAATTGACAACGGTGCACTGATCACAGGAGGAAGCTGTTTGTGCAGCTCTGCAAAGGCTGTGATGCCTTACAGTAGTTCAGGTTCCTGATTCAGCTGTCAGAACCCAGGCCTGCAGGTACAGCGCAGTGGGAGACCAAGGGCACTAACAGTAGCCCCAGGGCCATTTCAACTCACTCTGCTTTCAAACAAGAGTACTCACATATGTAGGGGGATACAGTATGGGTAAATGAAGATGGTATAGAATGTAATCTTATCTCCTAAAGAGCTGCAGCTGAGCCAATTATTAAGGAATAGGAGCAGGCCTGATTTTAACAGGCCACACCTGTAGCCAATCAGCAGAGTGTTATAAAAGAGTGGATTGGTTGGTTGAGGGGAGCTGGAGTCAGTGGCTGCTGTGAGGGCAAGGAAGAGTTAGTGCCTAGAGGAGCTGCCTACAAGAAACACCAAGGAGGTATGAAACTCTGGCAATATGGAACCTTTGCAATGTACTGATAATAGAACTCTTGCAACATAAAGACCACACACATAACCTGTGCTATTACAGAAATAAACATTTCCATTTCTTTTATGAAAAATAATCAGTTCCACGGCTTTGAACTAGGTCATCCAGACTGTCTCATTTTTAGTCAAGTACCTTGCACAGAACCATTACTGCATCGTTTTAAAAGATAACTTTAGGACTGATCCCACACACTAGGAAAATGTTCCCACTTGAGTAACTAAAAACTGCTAAAATTTCCTCAAATTAATTCTATATCTTTATTTTGTATGTCCAAAGGTTGATTATTTCTCATACATTTTATTACACTGACTGCTAAATGGGAACTGAGCTAGTAATGTCAGTATTACTACAACGGAAAAAAAGTACAGCTCTTAAGGAAGACAAGGTATAATATTTCCTTTGTTAATGCAATTCGTTTCCTTTATACTTCCTTTTTAAAGAAAAGCATAAGAAAATGAAACAAAAAAAAAACCCAAAAAAGAACAGCACAGTAGCATTGAATAAAAGCAGGAATATTTTCACACACTGCCATACTCTGTGCCACAAGTGCCATTAAACAGCAGCACAGCTCTCACTAACCCCCTGTACATGAGAACATTTAAACAGCATTACTGTTAAGCAGCAATGTCAGAATATTTCCTTAGAAGCTGAAAACATATATAGTCAGACATTGCCTCAAATGTTTGTTACATTTTGCACTCCTATTTTAAAAACAAGCTTTCCAAATTGCCCAAGACACTATCATACTAAAAGGTACAGTAATGTTTTAGCTTTATGAAAAGAGCACATTATTTCCATTCATATTTCTTAATACATATTTCATTTTTAGCTCAGCTAATGCATGAGTCTTTTTTTCAGATCCTGCAAAACATGAACAAAGACAAACCTATTTTTTTCATACCATTAGTTTCTGCAAACTTCTGTATATCAGCCAGAGTTTTCAATTCTTTCCTTGGGCAAGCTGACACACACAAGGCAATAGACTTAATCTTCTGATGTACTAGATCAATGTTGCATGGATCCAAGAAGAATACATACCTATGGAAGGAAAAAAGATAAATTACTTCTATTTTAATTAACAATTACACTGAACAAAATTTCAAACTATGGGATTCAGTCAAGACTGAGTGATTCAGTCCACCCAGAAATATAGGAAATTTGATATTATTGTAACTGTGTGGATCAAAAGAATTTATGTACTCAACATATGCACAACAAATGTATTGATATTTATGTACCTCTGGATCACACAAAAAGGATGTTTAACTCTACCTGATTCAAGTCCATTCAAATGGTGCTACTCACAAAAACAGTAGTAGTCCTACCAGGCCTCTTCACAGATATGAGTCCAAACATTCATAACCCTTTACTCCAACCTTAAACTTGACTTAGAGAATTCAAAATTTTTTCCAAAAAGACCCAACAAACCAAATAAAGTCACTCTTATTCTGCAAAAAGAAAAGGTCCATGGCTGTATTAATGAATACACATAATACCAGTAATTAAGAACAGCTTTTTAGTATAGATTGATTTTTCCATGTCATGACTGAATTAATTACTTTGGTATTTACTTAGAAATAAACTGTCTTCAGATATTTTAAGTAGAATTATCTAATGCTTAAGTGCAGTATTTCAAAGATATTTTACTTGCTAACTTTTCACAATGAATGTAATTTAAAAATCCAATGCATGAAGTACATATTATAGATTCTTAACTAACATCTCCTGGCTATGTATATGTTTTATGACAAACATTAACCCTACAGAATTTCCAGTGATGATACAGTAGAGATGCTTTTCTCTTTGAAAGTTGAACAATTCTTAAATCCCTACAATTCTGATGATGGACTATGCATTGAAATATTCTCTTCATATTACCTAATATCATATGAAAACACCTGAAATCGGCCACATAAAATGCCATTTCTATTTTTGTAGTCCTCATGATGGGAATTCATTCTGCAGCCAGTAAAAATCCCTTTTGCTCCTAGAAAGCATTTAGGTCCTCCCTGAACACCTGCAGTCTATATGCTAATTGCTGTCTACGGTTCTATTACCCAGTGTCAGTGTACAAGAATGATTACTACGTAGTACAATCTTCTTTAGAAGTCCATCAAAACTCATGTCGTCTAAATCAACTGTAACATAGTAATAGATTACTTGCATTCTTAAAACTGAAAGTAATTTTTTGTTAATATCTTGACAAAAGTCAAGAAGTCTGAGAAACAAGTGTAAAAATGAAAATTCTATCATGCAAACACAGTAAAAGTAACTGCATGCAAGCAATAAGCCACAGTTTTCCCTTAACTTCAAGGAAAATACTCTTGAGTTGATACCAGGACATGAAATAGCTGTTTTAATTGAAGTTCCTCCAGTTGTTATGCCATACAATAAGGGTATGCAGCAGGAGAGTGTCTACTTCTTTGAGGGTATTTGGTCAAAGGAGCTACAAAGCAGAACCTACAGAGTTAAACTTGATTGATATTGCAAGGGAGGCTAGGATGGGAACAAATCTGGTCAGTCTCACTGAGTGGTAAGGACATGTGGATTATGAAAATTTGATGATGATTTGGTGATTTTTCAGATAGTCTTATCTGGCTAAGGACTTTGCCAAATTCAGAAAAGGAAAAGGAGACAATCAGACAGAAAACTTATCCACTTAATGTTAGTAATAACAATAATCAGAAAGAAACTCTGACAATGACAGCGATTGATGGGCTATCAAGAAACTGCAGACAGGGACTTTGCGATTGATAGGGATGCAAACTCTTAAGTACAAAATGTAGGAAGGGTCAGTGGGACCCTGCTAGCAGCAAAGGGAACATGCACAGGACAAGGCAGCAGACACAGGGGTGTAAAAGGGAACAGTTACATGCAAGTTGATGTTGGTCAGTATGTTATCTAACCTCAGCACCTGATCACTGCAGTCTATCTTGCCCTATTACTAAAGCTTTAAACTCTCTCTCTGCATAATTCCAGTCTCTATACAATGTGCATGGATGCTGCAAGCGCTGCAGAGATTAAGTGACAGCTGCTGGGGGGACTGACATGGGTGTGAGGGATTTGGTGCCAGCAGCAGGAATCAAACCAGGTGTTCGGGTGCCACAGCAATGTGGTTTTAGCTACCTGAGTGGGGTCTCGGTGCCAGTCGCAGGGAGGGGTCTTGGCAATGAGCTGCTGGGGTGAGAACAATGTGTGCCTACAAAAAAAGCAGCTACAGAGGTCACAAGACTCAGCATAGGTGGTCACTGCCCTTGTGGTGCTGGCTATTGATGGGGCTGAGCATCTGTACCTTCTCCAGAACGATTTATTCAAATTATAGAAACATAGAAAATCCTGAGTTGGAAGGGACCCTGAAGGATCACTGAGTCTAGCTCCGAGTAGGGAGCTCTAGGTGAGAAGTGTTGGGTGGGCAGAGGGTCTGTGGTGTTATTTGGGGGAAACTGTCGCTCTGGGGTGCTTGTGGAATGAGTGCATAAATGTTAGGTACTTAGCACCAAACTGGATCAGCTGCTGAGAAGGGGAACCCATAACGTGGATAAGGCGTGAACCTGGAAAGTGTCATGCGGGTGCCTAGTGACCTTCTGCACTAGTGACATTCTGCCACTGTCAGCCTTCCTTCTTTCATCACTAGGAGGAGGAGGGGACATGACTGGCTCTGCTTATGAGTACCACTGTTGAAGGCAGCACCTTGTCACTGCCAGTTTGTGTAACCAGCTATGTCAATGTCCCGTATGTTACTTTCCATCCACATCCCTCAGCCTCCGATCTCAGCAGAGACCCTGGGCTCTGGGAGCTGTAGAACTGGACTCCAATTCCTAGACAAGAGGGTCCTCTGAATTTCCCCACGGAAACCAAATCAGGAATGTCACTATTAGCAAGACAGAACTCATCCCACTTCTACCATTATTTCAATTCAAGGGTCAAGCTATCATTTTAATCGCCAGAATATTTTGTAAAATAAATGCTACAATTCTAACTCAAACTTGGAAGTTTAGAAATACAATGCAATTACAGCATCCTATACAGTTTTGACAGAAATGTGGGCACAGCTACCAGGTATCATAATTGATCTGTGTCACCTAATGGAGGTAAGAGTCGAGTGTCAAAAATTTCTCAGCAGTAGGGCATACACAGTTTCAGTCAATCAAATTCTCTGTGTACATGCTGCAAACCATCCTGAAAACCTGCGTTTTCCCATTACCTTGGAGAATTACCTAAAGTTCAGGCATTTCCTGGGATCAAATGCATGTGCTCAGGCAGAATGCCACCCTAGCTATTCTTCATAGCATCATATGCACATCTCCTAGTACTTGAGTAGACAGCACAAACTGAATTCTGTCTAAATAACAACACACTGGTGATCAAAAACCAGACTGAACTAGCATTTCAGAGACTTGCATTTGGCTGCTGTGATTATCATTTATTTGCAAATAAAAGGTCATTTTTTTAACCCTTTATAACTACCAGAACTTGTAAAACAAGGAGCTTACTTGAAGCAAATAGGTTTAATTAGAATTCACTGCCAGTTCTGGAATATTGTCTTATGTCTGACTGTAGAAGACAGACTACTAAAGTGTGTTGTGGTTACTTTATAAAAATAAAAGGATGCCTGATCCACTCTTTGTTCACAAGACCAGGCTATAAAATCCTCCTTCCCAATACTTCATCTCACTGGTTTCAGCATATCTGATGTACACAGACCAAATCACATCCCTGTGAGAACTGTACTCTTTACCCTTACCACCCAGATTTCCATATCCACACAGACCACATCAATTTCACTTCCATGACAGTGCCTATGGGTTGCTGTCATATATAAGGAAGAAAATGTTACTTTTACAGATGATTTAGCTTTTCAGCCCTTGGACTAGGAAATGGAAATGGAATTACCCTGCAAGCAAAATGAAATGAGAGTAACTTCACGTTTCCAGAGCCCCATTTGTGGAGCTTAAAGTCTTTTCTTTCTCTACACAAACTGAAATGTATAGGCAGGAAGAAGAGTTTATTTTTACCGTCTGTCTGCAAAGTGCTCCTATAAAAATATCATTAAATACTCCCATGAACTCCACCTCAGACACTGTAGGGACTCCATCTGCTAGAGACAGATGCAAAGCAGATAGCTTTTCTAATTTGCTTGGCAATTTTTCAGAATAAACCATGAGGTGTGAGAGAAGGAAGGATCACTCACTTATATAAGAACCAATCACTTCCAAAACTGGATACCTTGGACTATACCAGGCACTTCATGTGAACAGTTAAAGAGTAATCTGCCTTAGAGGGTTTTCTCTTAACCAGATAGAGAGCACTATAACTTATATGTGTGTGTCTATTAATTTGTTTAGTTCATGCCTCAAGCCACAACATCCTTGTTAGAAAAGCATAATTCTTTTGAACCTCATTAAGATGTCTTGACAAACAACAGGCTCTGTCAATTAGCTGTGTTTAAAACAGTCTCTCTTTTTATCTACTGTCTTCTGAGCTTGCATTTACAAGAGGAATTTACTTAGTGGTAGATGTTTCCCCACATGATGGTCTGACCTATGTCACATGTAGAAGACCATCACAATATTAATTATTACATTTCAATAAGGTGTCTGAAATTCTCTACCTTCACATGAACTCAGATACCATTTCCTTCTAAGGGTAAACTTAAAATTATTCTTTAAACTTGGATTTTTTCTCAGAACACTAGAATCACAATTTTATACTGTATACACATGAGTTTAGAAAAGGCTAAAATGTTTCTGTAAAAAACAGGAAAATTTCGCTGCATAAACTTTAAGCCTTTCAACCTTCTTGAAAGATCAGATTAGAGTAAGAAATCATTTTTCTGACAAAAGATATCAGTAAAAAGTTCCAGACATTTTATTTATCTCATATCTTTCTGATAACCACCTATTATCTATCTACACTAAATCTTAAATGAGATACTTAGAAATCTTTAGAATAGTAACTCAAAATAAGATCATCTCAGGAAAGCATGCTTCCCAAATAACTTAGGAAAATTATCTAAATTCTGTTAGTGTGAAAGTATGTAGTAAAAGGCTATCATATTCAAAAATCAGTAACTTTTTAGCTCCTTGAAGTAACTGGTGATGAAAAAAACACTTTTTTCTTTGTAAGTGAATATCACTGTACTAAGCTAAACAGTTTGCTTCCTTAAGTTTCCTAAGTTGTACAGAAGGACTCTGAGCTTATCTAACAACACAGACCTCAACAGACATTCACAGGTATTCAACCTGTCAGTGAAGAATTCTTGCCACTGCTCCAGTACTACTACTGTAGTGTGATGTCTTCCTGGACAACGGATAGGAAGTACCTGAACTTTGAGTATGAGTTTTAACAGGACAGTGCTTAATCAAAGCTGTGCACACCTCTCAAGTTTTGTGCATTTTCTCCACAAGTCACATATATACATTCTGCCTACAGTTCAAATTTTAAAGTCTTATTCTAATGTGCCAGATTATCTCATCTCCCCTTACATGTCATGGCAGAAATCAAGCATACAACATCAAAAGTAAACATTGATATCAAAGCCTGCTCCCAAATCTGAGACTACTTGTCATACTTAAAACCCTAACAAACAAGACTTTTCATCAGCCTAGTACAATATCCTACATGAAATGGATACTGAGAAAAAGTAATTTCTCAATGGCTTAGCTGTATTAATATTGCATATCTGCCAACATAGTCTAATGTTGCTAGTTGTTAAAAAAGATTGCCGTCCTCTAAATGAGAAAAGTGTCAAAGGACAAGTAGAAATGAGTTGACATATCCATTTTCCCACCATATTTAAAATCACTTCCAAAGAAAGAAACAATTTTGCATTCTCTAAACCAGGCAAGGCAAAACCTATCACATACTTACTTCTTGTGTGTGAGGTCCAGACCACTGTTGACTATTCCCTCCACCTTGACATTTTTCTGTCCACAAATATTTCCATAACTGTCATATCCTGAAAGCAGTCTTGCAGCTGCTCCTGTAGCTATTGAAAAGCCACAGATAAAACCCTGGAAGAATACAAAAACCCCACAGTTAGCAATACTCTGAAAGATGGGAAAAGTCAGTTTTATTCATTTACTTCTAAGCAGAGGTTGTCTAAAAATTCTTTCAGACTGGAAAGGGAAAGACAACGACTATCAGAGAGAACTTTTGTGCAATAATAAAACTGAATGCAAGTTAAAAGGGGATTCAGACATCTAATACAGGATATTATACAAGCAGAGTTAAGACTCCTGTATGTTGTTTATTTGAAAGTCATACTGTCAGCAAGGGGCATGAAGCAGAAGGGAGAAGTCAGCAAGTGCACAAGGGCCGGCAGTGAAGAAGAACTACAAGCAGAGATGGAGTTGTGACAGATTGCTAAGCATCTTGGACAATTTCACACAATACAGATTTCCTTGCTTTCAGATTTTTTTTCTTTCCTTTAAATTAAATACTTTCAAAGATGAGCCAGAATTATGAGGCCTATCTAACACAAGTTTCTTTTAGGGAAATCCTCTTAAAGCAAGTGAGCAGGTCAAGGCCACGATGGTTCCAGACACTGGTTTTACATGCAGGAAAGAAACAGATGCAAAGCAAGATGGTTCAGACCACCCAAGTAGTGCGGAAAATATCCTATGTAGGCAAGTCTTGCTGTGAATTTTCAGAGATATTTCGCAAGCAAAACCAAGATTAAGGCAATGATTGTGCAAACAAGAGACTAGCCCAAAAGCCTCATTAGCAAACCACTAATAGGGAGAAATGAACCATCAGCTGACTCCACTACCACCAAGGAGCTGATTTTACATGTGAGACAGGCTAAGATTTGAGAAGTGGATAAACAGCTGAGATAAGAGCATAGGGCAACAGATGGCAGTGGCAGGATCAGATGAAATGATGACAACAGGTAATGACGTTGGCATGCAACAGTGAAAACGTGGGTGGTTCACCCCGCAAGTGAAGTCTCCTAGAATGGTAACTATGTGACCCAGTCGGATGATTGCTCTGTATACTACATTACTTAGAAAGGAAAATTTGGGACACTCATGCACAGAAAACTAATGTATAGTTGGAGGAACAGTTCATGCTCAGTTCCCCGAATAATCAGGGAACGTGAACAAAACCAGAAAAAAAAAACAAATGCAAAAAGAGAGCTACATGTTTCAGGAAGCACCGTGCTTTTTGCAATTTTACGATATTCACATTACAGTGACAACACAATTGATATGATTTTAAATAATCATTATAATTTTTACATTTGAAGCCCAACCATTGAAAAACACCCTGAGGAAAGTAGAAGAATTTTTTCAGTGGAATTATTCCTAACACCAGAGACTGAGGAAGAGCAGAGAAGAAAGCTGAGAGTACATTAAGTCCCAACCCCCCCTAAGGACACCTGTTTGCAACACAGTAGTACAAGACAGCAATGGATATTCTCTATTTAAGAAGAGTAGCAAACATAGGTCCATGAAACAAAGCAAGATGGAAAGAAGTGTACTTCTACATTAATCTTTAAGTTTTGGAGGTTTAGTCTTTTAATAAAAAGTGTAGAGTTTCGTGAGGCTGGCTTGAAAAAGTAGATGGCTTCATCACAGAGTACAGAACTGTTAAAACTTTGAAAGAAAGATCTTATCATTGGTTTTTAACAATAGCTGCTTCTACTAAGTATACAATAAAAATAAATAAATTAAGAAATAAACAAAATCTCAGCTCACTCTTTGACAGTCAGAATTTCTGTTTCTCACAAAAAAGTTCACTTTCATTCACAGAATTGCTTACCAGACACCTAGCTATCATTTCTGGGACATGCATAAGGAACATGAGTCAAGTGGTAATTAATTTTGCTGAAAAATTACTTACCACTGAGACTGCAGTTTCAGGGGAAAAGAAGCTGGAGCAAGAATTGGCACCAACAATAAATTATGGATCCCTACCAATGGCCTTTGATATGTACATACTACCCATTTTTGTTCTACAGTTGATGATTCTCATGCAAACATATCCTGATCTTTGCCAGTGATTCAGTTACTGACAGGTTTTAAAATTCCTTTCTTATGAACACAAACTCTTTAGCTATATAACATTTACAAAATCCTCTGAGTTTTACTCACCATTCCTATGCAGAAGAGGATGAATAAGAGCAGCCATGGTACATCTGTGCAGCTGTGGTCTTCCAAAGGCTTCCACTCTCGCTTGGAACTCTTGTGTGAGAAAAGAGAGACAAAGTTAACAAAATTTCATCCACTCATAAAAGAAAAAGGCAGAAAATTATTCTACAGGTAATTTACCTACAATAGGAGCCATCTTTAAATGCCAAGATAGCTGAAGAAGCTTGAAAGAAGAAATTGAAAGACTTGAAGAGTAAAGCTCATGTAAGATTCCAAAAGAAGTGCCTCCACAGGAGCTAGATCACCAAATAGTTATTTACCCAGAAAATAGTTAATTTATCCAGAAATTTACAAATATTTATCCACAAAACAGGTTATTTTCATCTATCTTTTTATTAACAGAAAACAGAAATCAATGGCATGAAATGGAAAATATCTCCTATTGCAGTCTTCCACAGCTACCTTTCAGTAATCTGATTTCCAGCAAGGATTAAACTTTTCAAATACTATTGGCAGGTCAAACAAGAACTATGCATGTAGAAAGGAAGCAATAAATTGCTGTTTAAGGAACAGTTTTCTACCTGCCATAAGGCAGCTGAGCTTAACACTTCAGTGAAGAAATCCTTCACCTGTATTGCTATGGTGCCAGAAAGGAAAGTTGTAAAATTAAAGGTTGGAATAGTCAATATGGAAGTAGTTGTAAGCAATTCAGATAGTTTGCCACTCATGAGGTAAAAATTCTCAAGTATATATACATTGCTAAGATAATTAAGAGTCTTATAAACAGTCATTTAGGCAAAAAGGTTTCAGGAAAAGAATAAGCACTAGCTGGAATACAAAACTAACCAGCAAATCTTAATTTGTTATAACAAAAATACTGATTACAGCAACTTTTAAAAATACAGAGTTACACAGACAAGCTTTCTCAACAGGCTCCCAAACACTGAATATTCAGATATATTGACTGAGACCCAAGAACTGCAGACACTGTTTTAACCCTTGAGGCAGAAAAGGAGATTGATATGAGACTACATACACAACTGTCCTCTGCAGAGACAGAGCAAAGGGCATTAACTGTTGAAACTATGAATTTACTTTTTTCTCTGAAGACTCTGAAGCCTGGAGGCCTGTGAGCTGACTTCGGAGAATGCAACAGCAATTCCCTGGAGAGATGCACCTTAGGCTCTGGGCACTCTTCACAGCTCAGGGTGAGGAAAGAAGTTTCCCCATGGTGCTCTGCAGCACTATGTTAATTTGTCCCAGTTCTGTCCTCCCCGTTGGCCCATTGGCTTTCCCTATCCCTTTCACCCTTTTATGTTTATGTTCTAGCTAGTTCTCCTTTCCCTGACTTCCCTTTGGTTTATGCCTCTGCCTATCCACCCTGGCATTTCCTATTGGTCCCTTCCCTGGTGTACAACTCCAGAGCACTCAGATCCATGATGCTCTCCTCTGCCCCCTCTTTCCCTGTGTTTATATCCTGGACCCTCCTTTGTTCCCTGTCTTTGGCCCCTGGATGCCTTCAGCATGGCCTGAAATAAAGCACGTTGGAACACCATGCCTGGACCCTCCCGTGTCCCCACTGTTGAGTTGCTCTGTGTGTGTCTGTGTGTCTGTCTGTGCTGGTGCTCCTGTGTCTCCTACCCGCTGGCACAAGACACTCTTGGGGAAGGTTTCATCCACCACCACCAAGGACCGCAACATGGAACAATCTTCGAGATTTTGCCGACAAGGTAGCAAATGTCAGTACTGAATTAAAACAGAATGGCTGAATGAAATGTCAACAATTTTTACCTCCACTATGTATTCTGCATATTTTTAATTTAAAAAAAGAAAAGCAATAGCATGTAACTTACATGATATTAGCAAGGTGACTTTTTTGCTATTCATGACTTTGGCTTTTTTGAATTCACAAGCACAAAGCAGCCTTTTCATATACTACCATTAGAAACCCAAAAACTGGGTAAACAAATTAAATACTGCATGCATCACACTGCAAAAAAATGGAGTTTTATAAGTAGTCCAACTTTACATTAGAGAATTCCAAGCTAATTTTGCGATCTTTTATTAAGGAAGTTACACTTACAGATGTGATGAATATAGTTTTACAGATGTGATAAATACTATTTTAATTTGAACTGCAAATTCACTGTTGGTCCTGATCAGTAAAACTTCTTTAGATTTTACTTAATAACAAGACACTAGAGGTGCTAAAAGGTCACATTGTGCACTCTACAAACCACATTCAGCAAAACTAAATCTTCTTATCCTGGCAGTTCACACTAACACAGTCTTGGAATTTAACATTTACAACAAGATTGTGACATTTATATGTTGCTATAATTAGCATAATCATACTTGCATAAAATATGCAAGGCTTCGTGCTTCCTGTTTGTAATTCACTCCAAGAACTCTAGATTCTTTAGAAATTTATTTACAAAGAGCAGAGGTAAATTTCAGCTACAGCTGCTGTCTTAAGAGCAAATTGCCGTTGGCAAAAAAGGGAGCAGCAAAATGCACTGCAGAGTGTGCTTTGATTGTTTTGTTGGTTTGGGTTTTTTTTATCCTCTCTCTACCATCTGCATACAAAATCTTTTAATAGGATTTTTAAAAGCCTCTAGAATAGCTCTGCAAGGATTTCGGTTGTCTGACTAGTCACAGTTACCCTAAGTAATCCATTTTACTTACTAAGTAGACTCCAATTTATATGTCAAAAAGAAACTTGAAATGTTGTAACGTACAACATAGTCAAAAAGTTATACAGATAAATGAATTCTCTGCCTATGGTTCTTACTCTGCTGAAAAAAAACCAAAAACAACTTAAAGAAAGCATTAACAAAACAAAATTTAAAAAAACCCAAACAAACAAACAAAAAAAAAATCATCCAAAAAAATTAAAAACCAGAAGGTATTCTAAACAAAAAGTATCCCAGGAGGAAACTCAACAGGTACTAGATACTCACTAGCTTAAAATTTAACTACCTAGCCTGGTAACAAGGTATGAAATTTTATATGTTTAAAACAACACCTCTCTTCTGTAGCCCGTGCAATCTTTCTTGTCCTCAAATCTCACTAAAATCCAAGCTAGCCACCATTATCTGTGTACTGTTTTCCTCCCAGTTGCTTCCTTGTATTCTGGATTCCCAATGAATCCTGTTCCATAGCTTCACAGTCCTTTATCCTTGTCTTTGATGTTAGTGTCTGTGTCTCTCTAGTGACTGCTCCCTGTCTACTCTACACCCTTAGGCATTTACTCAGACTGATTTTCATGCTTTGGCAACATAAACTGTTAATCTATGGTCAATATAAGGTCTAACAAATGTTGTTTGTTCTGCAATCTGTAAACTATGCTTTGTATCCATTGTGACTGAAACGCCATAACATTTTAGTAGACATGCTTTGCCTGAAATCCTAAATCAGCACTTACACTCTTAGCTTTTCTTCCAGATTAGGAGCCTGCAATATTTGCTTATGCAAGAAAGCTAGAGAAAGAAAAATTGGGAATTCCTTGATTCATTTCAAGTTTTCCCTTAAAACAGAGCTTTCATAATTTACACTATGCTCTCTAAGGATATTCTCGTCATTAACAAAGCATGTAGGGTCACGAAAGCAGAGAATCTGGAGCGCTATCAGTCAGAAGTGGAAGGATGGCAAATCAGTCTTTCTGTCCAACACAAACTTCCAGGTTGGGAACATTTCCTGCTCACAAAAGCTTTTCTGCGCTGATTTTATGAATTACTTACTCAAGAACACAAATAATTGTGTTCAGCAGTTTACATCTGTCCATTTTGCACAAGACTTAGCAAACTCAAAACCAAATCAAAACCCTCAGGTGCCGCAATCTTACAATTGTGTTTTAGTACTACATACCTTTAAAATTGGATGTCTACAATTAAGACTTCTCTTGCAGAAGAGGAAGTGGGAAGAATGTCAGGACATTAACTACTGTTTTTTTCTAGCTGAATTCAGAGCTACACATTCTCAGGACTAAAAGTACTTGCATGCAAATACAAAATTAAAAAGAGGCTATTTTCCAATCACTCCAAAACAAAACCAGAAATCCCTCTTCCAGATTTCTTTCTTGCTGCCACTTACAAAATATACCTTTCCAGCACCAAAGAGTAGGTCTGCTCCGCACACTATACTTATATACGCAATATACTTCTGTACAGGAATTGCCAGAACCAGCATAGTCAAAACCACTTTCACTGTTAACTGTAATAGCAGTACTGGATGCTGTCATACAAGCACTCATATGCCATAACCAGAGTGAAACCCATATAAGAGCATAAAAAGATGAAAAAACACTGCCTTTTAACAGGAGACTACAGATGCAGGGAGCTACAGAGAATTTATTTTGAAAACAACATGTCTCATGCAACGTAAAATTTGGGAGTGACAAGACTAAAGTGAGAGGCCTATTAGGGAACATCTGCAGCACTACATATAGAGATAATCAAGCTGTGGGTAAGTAGCAAAGATGTGAATAAGATAAAGATGGAATCTGCTATCAACTGATGATGCTGCAACATCATGATGGTACAGGAAGCAGAAAGAAAAAGTCTTGTGGTGGTCAGATGACACGTTTCAAGAAGAAGAAAATTCAGTTGCTAGTAAGGGAGGTGGGCTGAATTAAGGACAACCTAGTGAATAACTGGAATGAGTTACAACCACTGGATGAAAAGGAGTTGCAGGTCAGACCCTAGGCTCCACTTTAGCTAGTGAGTGTAAGTTAGCAGCTGGAGAGTATAGGGGTATTCCAACTTGTATATGAACACAAAGGTTGTAAGAATAAAGTCACAACTTCATTTAATAGTTCCACTGATGTTGAGATAATTTGTTACAAAACCCTATCAGGAACCATATTAATCTAACTACATCTCCTTTAAATTCTCTGTTGTTTCATCACCTTGATGTAACATCCTGACTCAGAACACATACAACAGTAATTCAATACAGAAGAGTAAACAGACATAACTGCTCCTTGTTTATTTAAATTAGAGTTCAGAAATTATTGTGTAGCTAACTGTCTTCATAGAAGACAAACAGCCACAGTGTGCAAACAGCATTAATAAATGGCGTTTAGAGGCAGAAAAGGATTCTCATCAAGAGATTCTCAATGGGCACATTTTGTGGAAACTGCCAAAGTCCTGCAACATGCACCTTTCCTAGAAGGCAGACTGGTTCTGATGAGGTACCAGTGATTCAACTGATCATATAATTAGAATTTGGTTTGTTCTGGTAGCATTTTGAGTATAGAATATATACATTTTTACACCTATGATGCAAGTTCAACTCTTCAAAACTGGACAGTCCGTTTGCAATACTGCTGCATACCACCAAATGACATTTAAGGGCATGGCTCCTTGGGAAATGGACAAGCCAGATTAAAAAGGTGATGACCAAGAAGTCATCCAGTTCAGAAGCTGTCCTGCAAGCCAGGTTTAACCCTGCACCTTCAAATGCTTTTGAAACATACCCACGCAGAAGAAAAAGAGCTCTTGAAACATTTATCAGTGTTTCCTAACAGCCATTTAAGGAGATGGTATTTTATCCATTTTACATCTTTACAAGCTAAAGAACAGCACTAATCACATGTTGACCTTTACTGTGAAGCATTCCGCCTACAAATAAGATGAGCCATAATTTACTAGTTTACCAAACTGTTTCCAATGCAAGAGGTCTAACATATATGGCATTTTTCTGTCCAAGACATGGCAGACTTTTCCACACTATGCAACTTTTAAAAGAATTAGCAGCAGCTGCATATTATCCTAATGAAACTTCTTCCACTTCTGAACAGACCTCAATCCTAGAGCGTGAAGAGAAAGAAACCACGAGTCCTGACCCCAAGCACACACTGAAATCCACACAAAGTACACTTCCGAAAAAAATAAAAATTAAACTAGTATAAAACTTTCATGTGGTGAGTTTACTATTTAAGTGTGCAGAACAAAGTCTTGAAGAATGAAGCCTATTTTCAGTTCATGACATTACCAACCATGTTATATTTTTACAGAAAACCCTTAGCTTACACCATCAGGAAGTCTAAGAACACTTACACAGCTGACTCAGTTAAAATGTCCACCATTCCCTACAGACTTCCTGTAGCTGACCTATAAGATGTTCAGACAAAGCACTAAACAGCACCTTACAGCACTCTGTCATGAGTTCACACAATCTCTCAGGTTCACAATAAAACTTGTTTATTGTACAGCATATTATTGGTATACCTCCACTACTACTAGAACAGGAATACACACCAGCAAGTGCAAACTTTTACACTACTAAACTATACCAGCTCCCTGGAAGAATAAACTAAATTGTATCAATTAGAGTACCTGCATAAACACACTAAAATAATTATTAGTAGACTTGGCCCGGATCTACCTCTGGGGAAGAGGACTACCATACCAACCTCAAAGAGCTTGCTAATGGTTGCATTCTCATGGGAGGCAGAATCTTGAGTTGCCAGAGACTTCGACAACTGAAGCAATGTCTCCTGCTTAAAGGACAAAAGAGCTTGTCACTGTAACACTACTGCAGCATGTCTCAGTCATCTCTAGAAAGAAGCCAAAACACCCTGGGGTAATTCCAAAAGGGACTCCATAATAGGACATGCAACTCACAGTGAAGTCCAAATTCCATTTTGGTGGAATTTCTGCTTCAATCTCACTACAAACTGTTGCAGTCTGTGGTTTTGATTGTAATGCAGCTCTAGCGGTCAGTTTTAGAATCCTTCCTATTTAGTACTGTTATAGCATATTTTATTACGAATGGATTGTTCCTTTTCCCCATGTGTTGTTGGTTTTTGCCCTAGTTGTCCATCTCCCCAAAGACCTGCCCTTTTGTACCCTGATCCTCCTCCCATTGAATGTCAATCCCTCCCCAAGCGTGCCGCTTTCTCTAGAAACTTCCCTATCAATTTTACATCATTCGAAACCCCATTGGTTTGTTTAAGTTCTCCTCCCCTGTAGTCCCCTACTGGTTTAAACATTGTGTTCCCCGCCTTATGTTCCACCCCTAGTTTCTCCCGGTTAGTTAAAGATTGTATCCTCCCCTGGGACCTCCCCCCACTTATAAGTTGATGAATGCGGTTGAGTCAGGGTCTTTCTTTCCCAGACCCGGCAGGGTGTAATCTGGTGTGGAAAACATACAGAAGCCCTCTCCCCGTTCCTTGTCCCTGCCCTCGGCGCAGCACTATCCCCAGTGCAGTCCACCTGTGCCCTAGAGCAGCTGTGCCCTAGAGCAGCACCCCAGATTCGACAGCTTTCTGGGGGCGGCCCACTCTTGCTGTTGGTGCCAGGAGCTGGTCAGGCTGAAGAAATCCGGCACTGCAGTAACAATCCAGTGTATTCTTTAATTTACTGCAAAGCAGACACTAGTCACACTTTGGACCTAGAGCCATATTTTATTTTATTGTGTTTTACATCTAGGCACCCACATTCTTATTTTCCTAACAACTTCACAATCCACCATCTGTTCTCCAATGCCCTGTCCACTGAAAAGATGCACCTGCCCCTTTTAAGTATGAAACACAAAAATAATACTAGCAGAAGTTTTCTGATGGTGTTCTACTGCTTTATCCACCAAAAGGTAATGAATTTATCCTTTGCTTCTTATAGATATTATGAATACCATTAATTCAGTATGTCTTCTGTATCTTCTATTTTGCTAATAGCACCAATAGTATTTATAAGTTTTTAACATAAGGTAAACAAAATTGAGAGCACATAAGGTATCACAGTATTACTAATGGTGTAATATAAGGATGTTTACCCTGAAAACTCATACATAGGGACTTCAATCTTTAGTGTAGCATATGTTGTGTTGTAGATCATCTTCCATTCATCTTTAGTCAATTCGTACTAAACATGGCTTCAAAATTCCTTGATTACATACCTCCACCTCAATCAACAACTTAAATATTTATCTTGAAACATAACACAGCTGATTAAACAAAGCTGACATGATCAGCACACCTGCTGCAGTTTTGAAGTTTAGAGATCAGGCCATCTGCAGACAAAAGCCTTGTTTTTAAGCCTCAAAAGTATTTAGCTGTGGTTTCTTCATTATACATTAAGTATACATTTTGAATAAGCAATAAATAAGGATATTTTACAAATATCACAGTAATATTTTTCAGGGGCTTAAAATATCCATTTCAATGCAATTTTGGTACTTCCACAGTTCTTAATCATTAATAAAAAAATCAGTCATGCAAACAAAATCAAACCAGTAACAACAATAAAAACCTAAAGCAACAAAACCAAAACAAACCACAAAACCACCCCAAAAAACCCTACAACCCCACCCTCCCAAAACCACAAAACCAAAACATTTCTTCACTTCTGAAGACATTTTGCACATACCAAGTTACTGCACTACATTTGAATTTTCTACCTGATTATCAACCTGTTTCATAGAATTTCAAAATTTTTGACTTCTACAGACTACAAATCATAAATTACAAAATATTTTCTAACTTATGACTAGTAAAACATGCAATTAAAAACATACTTTACTTTCAAATGTTAGCTTTATCACAGGACATCGAGATGCACCCAAAAAATCCACCAGGAATCCCAGGGCAGAACTCTCCAGTTACTGGTCTCCCCATGAGATGTGGAGGACATTCCATGAAAAACACTGCCCTGTTCTTTGCACTGTCTTCATGTAAATCACTGCTCATTAGGAGCTCATGGTCTGCATGACACTGCTGTGAGAACTAACCGTGTTGCCACTTACAGGGACATTCATAGCAGTTTTATACACATTCCCTCAAAATGCATCCAAAATATATTCAAATGTATTTGCCAAGTGACATTCAAAGCTGCTTAAACACAAACTCCTGAATTACAGGTTCAAAATTCTGGCATAACAAGAAAGAAAAACACTCAGGATTACATAATAAGAGGGCAGCGCTTGAGGACACTTAAAGTATATTAGATTAACAGGAACTAATACTAAGAAAGCTCTATCTGATTTATGTAAGAAAAAGTGGGAGGAGAATGGAAAAGGAAATAATATGTCATGCCCTTAGCTTATTGCATAAGCATACTTCCTTATAACTAGGCAATAATTTTCCAGTTTTCCACTGCAAACTATGGGAAGTCTGACAAAGCATTTGCAGGACATAGTTACCATGACCTTGAACAAAGTACTTAAATGGTTTTCCTGTTTTGTTTCTGTAGATCTGCATACAACATTCAGAGGTCTCTTCCTCAGTCAAATAATATATCTGGAGAACAGCAAGAGTGGTTTCAATTTAAAACAAAATCAAACCAAAAAGGCCAGTGATCATTTCTGCTGTAGACAGCTGCTTTAACTACATTAATTAAGAGCAGGCACGATATATATTATCAGATACAAGTCAACATGTTCTGCTAATCATGCTCTCCACCACAGTCTAGCAACACTACTGATAAAAACAGCAGCTGCTAGAAACCAGCATATAAAAATGCAGTATGGCATCAGCTTTCCAATATACCAGCAATCATCTTCTGTTCTTATAATGCATCGTATACTGGGTGTTGAAATATTAAAGCAGAGAAAACTAAACTTTTGGATTGTAAAGCTGAACTTCAAAATGAAGTGGATGCTTCTCTCTTCTTAAATATACATACAGATGCTCTTGACATACAATTATACACTTCTATTGCACATTAGAAAATTGCTTACCTAGAAGATTTAAAAGAGCAGAACAAAAAAAAAACCAAAACAAACAAACAAGAAACCAAAAAACATAGGAAAAAAAAGAAGGGACCTAGCAAAAGCAGGCCAATGAATACAATGACATTTATTTACTGCATAAGTCTGGGAAATGTCAGAGTGGTAGAATGACCTAAAAGAACCTTATTAGAACCTTAACCATCAACACAAACTCTTTCTCTAAAAATTATAACCAAGCTCTCAGTACAGTTTCATAAAACAAAGGTAAAAATTAGTAATCAGTTTAGTCAACAGGTAGAAGTTGCCGGACAACACTGCATAACCATTTTTAGAAGATAAGCGTAGAATTTACACAATTTTCTAAAGGCTGCTTCAGAGGGGGAAAGATACAAAATATCAAAGACACAGTTTCTGTTAAACTGGTTTGTAAGTTCTACTTTTCACAGAAGAAATCACAGAGCTAGGTTCATAAGCACAAAAATTCTAGTCAGCCTAAATACAGAAAAGACATGCAGTTACTGCCAAAGCTTGCCTTCAGAGTAAGGACAGTGAGGGGAAGTGACATAGTGGGGGGCATCAGAGAGAATGCAAAATTAACGTCAGGACCAGCATGCCATGGGAGGCTACTCCACCAAACTTACTGAAAAGACCCCAAAAACAATGAGCCAATACAGAATTAAGAGATTAGAGTGATGTCTGGACTTGAGGAACAGAGTACCGAGCCTGCAGAGATGCTGAAAACCTTTGTTGCCCTCCTCCCTAAGCAAGAAGACTTCAGCTAAGGCCAAGACACTGGCTGGAGCCACTCAAAAGTTGCGAAAGACGCGGTTATGCCCCCTGCTCTCATAAGGACGGGACCCCCGGCTCTGCCCCTCGTTGGCAAAGCTGCGCATTCCTCCTCCGAGTCACCCTGGGAGAGACAAAGTAAAGGAAACAACAATTGAAGGGTACTCCTCAGTAGGAAAAACTCAATGAATTTTATAGAGTACTCACAAGTATCTATGTAGGTGAAATATTTCTGTGTTAAGATCAAAAGGAATTACTTGCACAGGTTGTGCAGTTGCTTGTGACAGCATTTATAAAAGGACGTCTCATGCTTCACAGGAAAGCAACAGAGCTTACAGATGAGAAATAAAGAAGAAATTCCATGAGACGCCTTATCATTAGCATGTTCTTGGATCCTGCTTGTACACTTCATCCCTCTTACCATATCTGCTTACCAGATACTAGAACAGAAGACTCATTTACTGTCAATATATTGAAAGGGAAATCAAGCTTTCTATCTCCTGGAAGAAGAAGTTGTAATTCATTCTGCTTCCCTTCATCAACACAATTATTTGTCTGGTCTTCTTCCATGACAATACCCATGGCCCAGAATGAAACAGGCATGTTTTGATGCCCCTCAAACTCATTTGACTGTGAGAACCTCTGACCACTAAAGATATGTAGCTGATGTACAATTAGTAATCTGTATTGGCCATAATAGTCGAAAGAGGTATTCCATCAGAACTGCTTAATTTTGCAAAAAATTAGGAACTCCAGATTTATTAAATGTTGTTTTGATAGCAAATGCTCAAGGGAAAGTTAAGGGATAATCTGTCTTCATCTCCTCTTATAACAGGAAGTTCTTACAGTCTTTCAAAAACCAAGGTCACCACTAAAACCACCAATGTGCTTTGTTTTTCCCAGTCACGCCTCCAGTTTCCAGCAATATTTCAAGCTTCTCTCACACATATAGTAGATAAAGTCACTAACATAAAAAGCTGTAAGTTTATTTTAAACACACACAGTATTTTCTAATAGTAACACAAATACTAAGACTCCAATAAATTGCCTTGTTTCCTATAACATGTTGCCAAAGCAAACACCTTATAACTACTATCAGCTACTACCTCATAGAACAGCAGGAAGGGAGAAGAGATTTTGTCTTACAACTTTTCCATGAGATGGCAGTTTAAGGTCTGTCTCTCCCCACACCTCATTCCCTTTCACCATCTATGAATTTCTGTCCTCTCAGATAAAGAAAGGCAAACTTTACAGAACTGTGCTATAAATTACATAAGTGGAGCAATTTGAGTTATACTGTAAAATAAGTTTTCTTGCTTAAAAAGAAACAAAAAAAAACCCTGTGTGGATTGGTTCAGATTTACAGCACAGCCTAACAGTTGTGGCAACAGAAGAGTGATGAACTCCAACAGTTGCTTCCTTAAAATCCAGTTTTAAAATGGATTGATTCTGTGACATAAAAGAAAATATCATTGCAAAAGGAGAAGAATGAAAAGCCAGGGAAGAAAATAACAGCACTCAACTCCATTTTTCTTCCTCAGTAAAACTAAAGATTTGAAAGAAATGCAATTATTTTAACAACTCAGAACTTCTGCACTATTTGCTAAAAAGATCCCTACATTTAGGCAGAGAAGATAATTTCCAAAACAGCACAAACATACAAAAAAAAAAAACCCACAAACTCAAACTAGAGTTACCTCCATCAAAAGTTAAGAAGAAACTAAAGCTTTGTTGCACAGCAGATCCATGACAAAAGAGATGCATCCAGACAGAAGCACCCTTCCTGTGAAAACACCCACCTCGTGATGGCCATAAAGATATGGCCAAAAGAGGTCTGAAACAACACGAAGGTACTGACAAGTAACAGCAATACCAGACAGGAGACAGAAATCCCACCTCAGTATTCATCCCTTCCTTTACATGTTTTAATCTTATATAGGATAGTACACTTTGGCTAAACAATTCAAAGAAATCTTAGGAAGATCTGTTCATGATAACTGACAACAGGTAAACAAGAGTGCTTTAAGACAACTAAGACGTAGCCAACACTGCACAAGCTTTCCTCTATAAGCTCAAGGTTCAAGATGGTGGTAGTAAAGAGACAGCAAGCTCAAATAAATGACAGCTTAGTGATCCTAAATAAGTACAGGATTGCACAAGCCCCTAAAGAAAAAAAGATGACAACATCCTGGTAACACCAAGGAGAAACAACCGGTAACGCTGAAAAGGAACAAGAAGTAAACAAGAATTCTAATTGGGAAGATAAAGAAATAGCGGAGATCATAGAAGATGCTACACCAGGGGAAGTGAAAGAACTTTGTGCAACAACGGAATACCAAAGTGAAAATAAGAAAGAAATTGACAAGAAGTACTCCAGTTCTAATCGCCTCAGCAGGCAAAACAGCAGTGGGGCAACAGAAAGATTAGCTCAACTGGAAGAAAGCCTGGTATGATTGCATCAAGTTTAATTTAACATGACTCAACAGATACAGCTGATAAATTTGGTAAAATAAGAAGAAAAAGTGGAGAAAGGCTGGAGGGATAACCAGAGACAGAAGTAGTGGCAAATAAACAATAATCAGAGAGTAGAAGGCAGTGCTATCCCTGTAGGGATCGCTCACTTAGGAGCTGGATTCAATGATACTTGTGGGTTCCTTCCAACTCAGAAAATTCTGTGGCACTGCAGACATCCAGGGAGAATAAGACACCATGTGCTAGAGGATTACATATGCTATTGAAAGCAACAGAGACCAAGTAGGTTGAGAAAGACGTGGAATCCTTGCACCTTGGGTACAAGAAGCCTGTAGAGATATAAACTGAAGACAATTTCAGCATAATACAGAATCTGGACTGGAATTGATTTAATATGAAGGGGAAAGAGTGTGTGACAACAAACATACATTGCTGTGTTCAGGAATTTGGAAAAGAAGGGAGATAGACTGGAGTGCTGTTATGTTTAAGGATGGAGAATAGCAACTCAGAATAAAATTAGGAAGGGAAGAAGATGGCAGCAGGATGTAAAAACCTGAAATTTGAAATTAAAACAGAAAAACTGAATGAATGGGGCTTTGGGTAGTTAAAAAGGCAGAAAAAGCAGAAAACAAACATGAGACTACATCTCTGTAAGTAGCAATCAATAGTGCTGAATAAAGGTAAACATGTCAATTCTAATCGGTTTTTCTCTGGAAACCTTTAGATTCTGCTGGGGAAGAGGCATAGAAAAAGACCTAAGATAGAGAGCTGGCAAAGCAAAGGAACTGGGAAACATATATAGGGGGGAAAATGGCTAATTGATTATGAAATAAAAGCTATGAATAAAACAACAAAGAAATCTATCCAGTTCAACACTCAGTCACAGGTAAATGAATTATCAGAAATGAGAGGAGAAGGTGGTAGTCTTGAGAAAGGGACTTGGAGATGCAGTAATCAGATAAGATGGTAGGCAGAATCAAAACAGAAGTGATCATTTCTGTCAGAAACAGAAACGGGGATTGGCAGATGAAAATCAAAAAGGCTAGAGTGCTGAAAAATGAACTTAATGAGAAATCTACTTGAAAAACAAAGTCATAAGGAATGAAGGCATTCATGATAAGAGGAGAGATTATGTCAAAGACCAATATGAAACCACAAAGGGAGAAGCAAAAAGTAGGTGAGGAAATGTGAAGGAATGTCTGATGGACCCCTGCCCAGGAAAAATGTAAGAGGAGGAAATGCAAAGACCATGGTAGATGAGGAGCACAGCTTTTTTTTCATGATAAAAGGTATGACAGGACAGACGTTAGGACCTAATGTAGTGCTGTATGATATACAGCAAGGTTTCTGTAATCCATATACCAGACAAAACTGCTGATAAAACATTCAGCAGCTAGTCTTTGATTTGGATTTCCTGAGGAGACACACCTTTGCTTACAGTTAGGAAATTAAATAAACTGTCATTCTTTATACTTCCCTCATATGTATATGGGGTACAATGCTCAATTGTTGTACTGTATCTTGCCATACATAAGGAAGGCAAATGAAAAGTTTACTCTGAACATCATACAACCTAGCAGCAGAACACAGCAGAAATTTAATTAAAACCTAAAATCAGTCAGCTGAAACCCATAAACACGCTAGATATGCAGACCAATTCACCTCTAACATTACCCACAAATACAGCTGCATTTTCCTTTAAGAAAAGAACGGTGAACTGCAATTCAAATTCATACAGAAGAGCTAGAAAGGGCCTAGAAAACACTCCAAAAAAAGCCACTTGCATAGAAATCACAGAAAATAAGGTTGGAAAAGACTTGAAAACATTACTTCAAAACATCAACTTCACTCTCAGTGCTCCAAGTCTGTATCAGCTTTCCTTATGCCACTCCTGACAGATGTTTATCTAACATGCTTTGGGTTTTTTTTAGCAAACCTCAAGCAATACAGACTTCACAATATCCTCTGGCAGTCTACTGCAGTGACTGAACAATTTCAAAATCTGCCCCTAACATTTAGCATATATGTTAGTCTCTTAATTCAAACCATTTGTTCATGCACCATAAGGCTGATTGCCTTCCTCTTTGCAGCATATTTGCTATACAGAAAGGATGTTTCCTATTGCAACTGGACAGCTCTCCGCAGTGTTCTGCATTGGAAGGACAGAGCTCTTATATAAAAATAAAAGTATGCCTGAACGGATAAGCTACAAAAACTCATCTCTGTGATGAGTCATCTGGGACAGCAGAAACGGACTTTCTCACATAAGCAGTCTGCTGGAAGCACGATTCAGCCACTGCAAGTGATACAGCCAAAGGAAACTAACATTTACAAGCGAGCAAAGCACAGCCAAGGCATCAGTCGTGATCGTTTGTACTACAGCCTTCAGAAAAGAGCCACGAAAAAAAACAGCATAGCTTTGGCTGTGTTGTTCAAAGGCAAAGTTAAAATGGGAAGCAGAGCCGCAAACTGGAGCATTGGGTGGAGCTCCCGATTGTGCCTTGCCTGGCAGCACCACTCTGGGGGGAAAAAAGGAGTCAGTACGGGCAAAACAGAGAGAAGGGGGAGGGGGAAGAAAGAAAAACCGACCTCGGAAACAAGAGATGTGCACGGGACCAATCAAACACAGGGAAATGGATGTAGGGAGGCACCTGAAGCCTTGGCCATAGAGTGAGGAAGGAGGCTGGGGATTAGGACTGCCTCCCTTTCCACGGGCAGTGGACTTGAGGGCTGCCCTGGGCCTGATGACTTTTCTCCCACGGAATAGCTTCTCTCTGTCGGGTGAGGTAGTACGGACCTCAAAGAACATGCTGCAGGGAAGGGCAGGGCATGCAGGGCTATCTAGGGAGAGGTACTGAGGTCGGGGGGAGCTGGGGTGGGGATCACAGCAAAGTGGTGCGAGGCACTACAAGGATGGCAGGTGAGAACTGGGAGGTCTGCAGCTGCAGCCATGGCAGGGAAGTGGAGCAGGGAATGCCACAGACTGCAAGGCCAAAGAAAGGCTGGGGAAGAATGGGCAAGGTGAAAATTACCCACAGGAGAAGGAGCACACAGAACAGTACGTAGAGAATGGAAGTGCGTAGCATGGTAAGGAGCAAGGCTATGGTGGGGGGTGAACAGCCATGAGCGGGAAAAGCACAGCTACAGAGGGAGCAAAAAGGTGCACAGTTCATGTGCATCAAGGCTTTGGGCGAGTGGATGTATGGGGGAGGTACCCAGCCACGAAACAGCAAGGCTACGAGAGGCGAAAGCAAGGTGGTCGCAGTCACGGGAGGGCAGAGCTGTTGGTGGAGGAGCGTGAAGTGGGGAGGGAAAGCAATGGGTTCCCAGCCACGACAGAGTGTGGTTACAGACTGGGACGCAGGAGAGTGCGCAGCCACGGGAGAACGGCGCTACAGGTGTAGCGAGGGGGATGCACTGCCACAGGAAAGCGGGGCTCCGTGGTGGGAGGCAGCTAAGGGGTGCTTGGCATGAGGCAAGCCGGGCTGAGAGGGGCACAAGGGGATGCACGGCCGCCAGAGAGCGCGGCTGCGGAGGGGACAAGCGGCTGCGCAGCCACAGGACAGCGACGTGGGCAGACCCGGAGCCAGGGGGAGGCACAGCCGCGGGGCGGGCAGCGCGGCCAGGGGCAGGTGTGCCAGGGCCCCGCAGCGGAGGGCGGTGGGGTCGGAGAAGGGAGGGGGACACGGGCGACTCACCTGCGCGGCAGAGCTGCAGCAGCCCATGGCGTCCGCTGGTCTCTGCCCCGTGGGTCCTGCTAGGCATCCACTCTCCGCGACTCCCCCGCCCCGGGCAGCGGCGCGGCGCGGCGCGGGGGGGACGGAGGGCGGCACGGAGGAAGCGGCGGGGACCGCGGGGCCCGGTCAGACGAGCGCGGCTGCACCACAAACGCCGCCGCGGCGCCCCCTCATCCTCCTCCCCCAGCAGACGCGCGGGGAAGGCGGGGCCTGGTGGGGGCGGGGCCTGGCGGGGGCGGGGCCAGAGCACTGCGGCGCGGGGGGTCCCTGCCCGGCCGGCGGCCCCGCCCCCGCCCCGCCGCCGCTTCCGGTGTGGTGATGGCGGCGGGGTGCCGCTGCTGAGGAGGCGGCCGAGCTCAGGGCTCGTCTTTCGCTCACCACTCGCCTCGCGGCAAGGCGCGCGCCGCGGTGGGGACAGCTGCGTGTGGAAACCAAGCTCTGATCAGTGGGGCTGCCCAAGACTCTGAGAGCCTGCCCGCTGAGAGGAAAAAAAGACCTGATCGTATGGGCTGGTAGTACATACGCATTTGCAGGCAAAAATCTGTGGTAGAATTAAGCACCATTTCTGCACTTCTTTTAACGCTTCGAAGGATAGTGATTCTCCAGTGCCCTTCTCTGGACACATTTCAGCACCTCAGTGTCAGTGTCCTAGTGTCCTGCAGGGCCTGGAGCTGGACACAGAACGTGAGGTGTAGCCTCAGCAGTGCCAAGTACGAGGATCCTGCTGGCCACACCATTGCTGATACAGGCCAGGATGCCATTGGCCTTCACGTCCACCTGGGTATGCTGCTGTATCATGTTCAGGCCCTGTTCATGTTCAACATTTCTTGGCCCTCTTCCACCATGCAGCTTTCAGCCACTTTTACCCCAGCCAGTGGCACTGCCTGGGATTATTGTGATCCAAGGGCAGGACCTGGCACCTTGTTGAAGCTCTTACCATTGGCCTTGGACCACCAATCCAGCATGTCCAGATCCTTCTGCAGAACCAGCCTACCCTCAGAGTGTCAGTATTCCCACGCAATTTGGTATCATCTGCAGAGTGACTAAAGGGGCACTTGATCCCCTCGCCCACGTATATTGATATATAATATATTACATAGGCCCCAGTACTGAGCCCAGGGAGGCCAGTGACCTGCTGCCAACTGAATGTGGCATCATTCACCACCACTCTTTGGGCTCAGCCTTCCAGACAATTTTTTATCCAGCAAACAACACACACATCCAAGCCATGAGCAGCCGGGTTCCCTAGGAGAATACTGTGGGAGAGAGAGTCAAAGGCTTTGCTCTGGTCCAGATAGACAACACCCACAGCCTTTCCCTTGTACACTGAGGAGATCACTTTGTCAATGAAGAAGGAGATCATATTGATCAATGAGGATCTGACTTTCCTAACCCCATGCTGGCTGGGCCTGACTGCCTGATTGTCCTGCACACTCTGTGATCAAGAATGTCCAGAACTCATGGTCTGTTCCACAATCTTCCTGGGCACTGAGGTCATGCTGACATGACCTGTAGTTTCCTAGATCCTCCATCCTGTCCTTCTTGTAGTTGAGTGTCACATTGGCTAACCTCAGTCCCTTTTAAAGTACGTTTACTGGTCCAGCAGTTGTGTTTGAGCACAACCTAAACATAGGAAGCAATACTCTGCATAAAATTTGGGGTTTTTTGCTGAATCTTAACTCAGTAGCAGAATTATCTACTATTCTATCAATATAGTAGAATATCCATGATTAGAAATAGTGTTGCAATGACTTAAATATAAAATTATCCTTTTACAGGCAGAATGAGGCAAAAGAGACCTTGTGACTAGAAAAGGAGTTTTGTTAGGCTTCCAAGAAAACTGAGAAACTGACATGTGGGTGAGTTGTGAATCACACTGGGGTTTTTTTAGCTCTTGTCAGTTTAATGGCAAGTAGAATCATGGAATCATTTTCGTTGGAAAAGACCTCTAAGATCATTGAGTCCAACCACAACCTGGCACTCCCAAGTCCACTGCTAAACCGTGTCCCTTAATGCCACATCTTCATATCCTTTAAATACCTCCAAGGTTGGTGACTCATCAGTAACATCACAATTTTCTGATTTTGTAGTATCTGGTTAAAATAGTGTATTACCTTTTTGCATGTATATTGCTATTATTTTCATTGTTCCACCTCATTCTATCCAGATATTTATCTGGTGTTCAAAGATGTGGCTATGAGAGAAATGTTTTGCAGGAACACTCTCTAGCAGGAATGATTATTTTGTGACTGACACAGTAATTGATAACAAAAATTTGTAGCCAATTCTTGTGTAATTTTGGAGTCATCAGAATCTCTGTTCCTCCATTTTGATTTTTATAAAATTGACTTTGTCTCAGTGTTTCTCTTTTCTGTTTGTTTGGGTGTCAGAAGAATTATGTCTATGCCATAGATGTTATTTAGCCAGTCTCTTAAACAGGCGAAATTAATTTTTTTAAAATAGTCTACTCATTTAGGACGTTTGCTTCAATAGTTTCATTTAGGACCTCAAAACGTTGTCATAGAAATTAAATTCCGCCTCCTACTTTTTTGCATGCAGACTAAATATATTCAGCATGATTATCAGAAGAGAGTAATGCATTAAAAACACATGACATTAAAAATGTCTGCCCCCCAAATTTGTGGACTCTTAAAACCCTATATTCTAGCCAATAATGAAGAGCTTTGTGCAACTGCAGAGAGGTAATAATAACTTAATAGTGATTAAAAAATTAAAAAATGCATTGACAAGGGGAGCCTTTATGAAAAAGCTTGTAAACATACCAGCTGTAGCGTAGGTAACTGGGATTTAGTGCAGATATATGACAACTGTAGAAATTATTTGAACAGATATGAGTGTTAGAAATAATCTCAGAATCTCTGCCTCTGGACTAAGGAGATTAATTATGTTTTTGGTAGGGATGCAGTAATAGCAGCAGCAATAGTTGCCTGACTGTCACTAGTTTTACTGTACTTTGTCTGGTCAGTCACACAAAGGAGAGGAAAAGTTAAAAGATTCTGGTTTATTCATAATTATATGAGCTTTTTTATTTATTTGGATTAGCATTTCATGAAGGAACTGAACTGAGGCTTGCTGAATCTTAGTTCAGTAATACAAAAGTTGAACTTCAAGCGGATGTCTAAGTGCATTTTTTTAATTGGGCTTTTTGGATACCTTACTGAATCTGAATGTAATAGGCTCTAAGGCATGGTTACGTCACAAGCTGCTAAAAAGCAAATCTGACTGCCCCAATTTACTGTTAATAGGAATCTACCTGTTTTTCCATAACAGATTTGAGTCCGCCCCTCTGCTCTCGTCAAGAGCTTTACCTGTATTTTCATTTCATTGCTAGACTCAAAATGATAGGTAAGAGTTTTTAAGCACCATCTAATATTGAGAGAGACAATGACAGAAAGAAGGAAGGCCCTAGAATGACAGAAATGCCATTAGTACTTGAGAAAATTGTAGGTTATGTTCCAACTGCTTCTATTCTGAGAAGGAAGCATTAATTATATGGTAATATTTACCTTTTCATTTCTCAGCAGGTGCAGAATCTTGACCTTACTCAGCCATATTTAAAAATCTAAGGATTTTACAAAGTACAATATATATCTTTTGTTCCATATTTATTAGAGAAATACCTTTAAAATTGTATTAGATAAAATTCTATCCACATTGATATGTTCTTAAGTGTGAATTTTGAGAAGGAATTTTTGAACCAGCTCAGTTCTCAAAATACTCAATCAAGACGTAGACAAAACTTGGCCTTGCCATTAATGAAATAGGGAGCAATGCATTGTGCAGACTAAAATCTGAATATTGCACGAGCAATGTGTTGTTGCAGTCTGTGTGTTTGCATCATTCTTCTAATTGGCAAACTGTACTTATCATTCTGCTGACTTCTTCCACCTACCAATAAACCTGCATCTATATGTGCTTGGCAACCACTATGAATTTTTAATAATCCCATCCAGTGTGCTTAGCCTCCCTATTCCTGAGGTTGTTTTTATTTACTTTTGGCCTTTTTGGTTGTTTTGGTTTTGTGGTTTTTAAAATGTATTTAAATACAGAACCACATGTATTCTCTCCATAATATGCCCAGTGAATGGGCTTAGCTGTCATACACATGTGTCGATGCAGGATTAGGGGAGATTCTGCTGATTTCAGCAGAACACTAATGGAAGCGCATCATGAGAAGGAATTGCAACAAACACATGGCAAGTAGGCTGTCAGCCTGTCTATGAGCAGGGGATAAAGCCCACTGACTTATTCAGACCCCTGTGGTCCTACATATCTCAGAACTCATGTGAAACTGATCATCTTTCTGAAAAGTTAAACCATGCCATTGCGCATTTTTAAGTGCTGTGGAGCTACAGCATTGAGGCTTCTGTCAAATCACACAGGACACCAGTAACAAAACAGAGAACTGGAGCTGTATGTTATAAACTCCAGCTTCTATACTGAAAATCCTGTCAGTTGTGAATTTTTGTCAGTCAAAATAAAAACATTCAAGGCATTCTTCTTTGAATTGGAATAGTTGGTTTCTTGCAGTCTTTGTGATTGCTGACTAAAAAAAGATGAACAATGCTCAGTAAGACTGAGTTCTTACCAGTTAAGGCTAAGATTTTCTTCTTGCTGCATGTCTGACCACAGAAGAGGAGGTCAATTCAGTAAACTCTTTGAAAAAATCAGAAAACCAATTGTGATTCTACTTTTTACTGGAGCCCCATAAATGAGTCATATCAGGACTGTTTCAATTTAAAACTAGAGACTCCAAGGAGAGAGAAAGAGCATAGGGCTTTTTGAACAAATCAGGAAGGTGAAATTTTCTTTCTCCACTCCTGAAACAAAATTTTGGTCCATTATACTCTTAGAGATGTAACTTCCTGGTGAGAAGATAGAGGTGTATAGTGGAGATCCTGTCCATAGGAGGCTATCAAAAATATTCAGGACTCATTAGAAGATTATAATTATTGTGTGTTAGGAAAATGGCTTTTTAAACATTTAGTTTAAGTCCTGCTTTGTATCTGTGGTAGTACATTCATGCTGTAATGAAAGTAAAATGGATATTCTTTTTATATTAGAGCATGGAGGTTTTGCCCTATTTAATACCTGTTGGACTTCATTCTGATGTCAGATCACCTGTGCATGAAGAACAGTGTGAATAGTCCATTTCATGCAAGCAAGACACCTGTCACACATTTACATTGTTATCAGCCTGAGCCAGAATCATTCTAGCAATTTGCAGCTAAAATGTTCCATATCCAGTATCCAAGCCCCAAAATATCCAAAAATCCGAATCCAAAAAATCTCAAAAAATGTTATTTAAAATACCTGTGATGGTGCTGTTGTGTATGTGTGGAGTGTGTGGATCACGTGTGCAATGATGGCATGATAGCAATCAAAATTGTAGAATTTATTTCAACCTATTGATAAAGTTTTGTGTTACCCAAGAGAGACATACAAAGCCAAGTACAATCCTTCCTGTAGAGACTGTACCATCATAATACATGATGAGCTATTACAACCTCCTGTCATTTCACTCCAGAAGAGTTATGGCTCCCATAGTGAGGATGTAAGACTACAGATGGAGGACTGCCTGCAACAAATCTCTTACAAGGCTACTGCTGTAAATCTCTTGGAGAAGAGTCAATGCCTAGAAAAAACTATGCTAAAGGGACTTGCCATTTGTTTTCTTAGGCAAGATGGGAAGAGGGGCTACAGAAAGAGGTACTGTTCCATTCTACACTCTTTACTGTTGTGCTAGGAATCACTCATCAAGGAAGGTTCAGCTGTTTCTGTGAGCAAGAGAAGAAAGGAGACATGGCTATATTCAAAGTGTAATACTTTGGCTGTCTGCATAGTATTTTATATGAGGTGGAGTAGAAATCCCTCTCCAGAGGCTGAATTTTTTATCTTAGTTATAGTAATTTCCAGGCTAATGATTGCTAGATTGGCACAGGTCTGGACTATTGGTTGTGCTGAATATTTGCAGTAGGCTCAGAAGTTGCATTCAGCTCGGGTGCAGGCTGAAGACCAAGGAGTGCTTTACTGTAGACACAAACACTCATTCATATACTCAGTGTAGGTAAGTAGACACTGATAGAGCTCAAAATACTGTTGTGTGTCCTGTGTGTGAGTTCTTGAAAGTAGTCTTTTGAGACTTTCAGGCTCAGTTAAACCAGAAAGAGATATGGGACTGTCAAGGGACTGCATAATTCAGCTCCATACTGCAGCTTACAGTATATATACAGCCAATACAGCTGGCAGTGACAGCTAACAAAAGAAGATAATGAGGCCTTCCTGTTGAATTTCACTGGATTTTTTTTCTTCTGAGGTGGCTTGTAAAGGTCCCAGCCTCAATGCTTGGTTGTTCTTCAGTCACTCATATTTACCTTTAAAATTAGAGTAATAAAAATTTGAAAAGCAGTTTCTTTTAATACAATGGCCCCACCACTTCAGTTACAAAAAGAAGTAAGCATATGTATATAAACAAGAATCGAGATTTATTTGAAATTGACAATCTTAGTTTGCATGTTTCCTTCCTATATAGACATGCTTATCTTTAACTTCATAACAAGTACTTTGCTTAGTGAAAGCCTGTAAGTGATGAAAAGAATATTTGGAAAATGGTATTATGTTAATTTTTCTGGCATACAGAAAATATGGGGACTTTCAGAAGTTCTACATATTCATCAGGTCCTGTTAATATTGAGTTTCTTCTGGAAAAAAAAAAAGTGCATTTTTTGTTTGAGAAAATAACTGCAGGTGATAGAGCTTATGTGACCTTGTGGGCCTAGTTGGAGGGTTTCCATCCTTGTAGGTGCTGGAGACCAGTATGGTACTGTGAATGATGTATTTTCTCCAGTGAATAAAGGTTCCATCTGCTGAGCGGTATCAGCTGTCAGGCTGCCCATGTCCTTTGAGCCAGGCATGCGTTAGTTGATGCAGTCTCATACCACTAGCTCTGGGGTCTAAGGCCACAAAAAAATTAGATGGGAGAAAAAATCCTTCCCCATCTGCAATAACCACTGTTTGCATAAACACCAAAGAAAGAACATTGGCTGACAATATTCTTGAGAAGAGCAAGTTCTGATAACTTTGAGCATTTTTTCTGGTCAGCACTTTATCTTTGATTAGCAGGTCTTTGATTAGAGGTTATAGCTCACCTGGAGAGGTACAGTTGCTTCTGATTGTTCATTCAAACTCAGGAAGTATTTTATAGGAATACAATCAGCCAGTGTTATTTTTACATCTATTTAGTTTCATTTTGGCTATATCTCTTTTCTTTGACAAAATATCCCTCTAAATACTGTAATAAGTTGTTTTGTAATGTGTAGGATTTGTCTGCAGGAATTCTATTTCCCTGCCTTTCCCAAAAATATCTATTCAACAGTATTCCAGAATGTTCTTGTTGCTCTTTGCTTCTATGTGACATGATTCTAACTCCAGCCTCTTGTCACCTGCACCTGTTTTTCCTGTTATTAATGCTTTTGTTGTCAGTGTAAGTTCCTGAGTGGGACAATACTTCCAAAATAAAAGCAGCAACAGTCTGCTTGTAGGTATTAGTCTGACAAGCCAAACATGTTGTTGTTTCACTTGAAGATATATCACTCTTGAGCAGGTGACGCTGAGAAATAGCTCTTTTGCTGTGGCTTCTTCTCAGTCGTGGCAGACAAGCACAAGTGTTTAACTTCTGCTGCGGGACTAATGAGCATGTGATTAATGACACAGAACTGAGACATTGCGTGAAGGGACACAGGCAACAGGCTCAGGAGGTGGAGGAATGTGGAAAGGGTGCTAATAACTGACTGAAAAGGATTTTGTTATTTTTCCTGTCACTGTCCCTGTTATCTCACTGACCAGGTTCCAGAAACCTGACCAAGACAGCTAGCTGGGCATAGACCACAGAATCCCTGACAGATCTTGGGTACAAAAGAACAGTTTCATCAATTTTCATGGCACTGGAAAAATTGTGGGGCAGGATGCAGTGTCTGGTATCAACACTTTTGTAGCTATTTCTGGTAGGAGGGATTGCGGAAGAGAGAGAAGCGTATCACTTTGAAATACAGAAGATTTCATGAGACAGTTTTCAAGCTGAAAGACAGAAAAAATTTAAATGTGGAAAACTGTTTTTTGGCAGTGCTGTGGGAACACTACATTTTACAGTCCAGCCAAGTCTGTTGACATGGGTGCTTGCAATAGCTCATTACCAGAAACCCTCTTATTTTAGAGGTAGATGGGGAAACCTCTCTCTTCTTGAGTCAGATCCTTGGTAGGTAGGGTCCAGCACACATCCACATTCTGGAAGTTTAGTTGTGTGAGTTAAGTTTAGCTGTCTGAGCGCAAGGTCAGCTACTTCCCTAGTAAGCACTGTTGTAGGGAAGGCCAGAGGTGAGGGCCCTGCCCCTTGTCTCCCTTGGGAGATGCTCTGTCCAACCTGATCACTGTTTCTGTCCTTGATCCTGACTAAGACTTGCTTTTCTGCATCTCAGCTCCTTGTTGGTGAAGTCACACTCACAGGAGCCATAATAAGGCCCCTGGCTACAAGCCCATCTCCCTTACTGCTTCCTAATGTGCTGTGCGTTTGAGACGGCTGGAGGGTATGGCCAGTCTGTGCTTGCAAAACAGAAACACTGTTTCCTTCAGCAAACGAAGGAAATAGTGAAAGGCAGGAAGATTTATGAGTAGATAGAGAAAACACAGGTTCTCAGAAAATTTGCAATAGAAATTGTACTTTGCTTAACAAAACCTCAACAGTAATAAACAGTGCCATGCCATAAAGACAGATTTCAGTAGCTGTTTGTTCTGCAGTAGGAAAAGAATATATTTCATATTTTTTCTTCTAATAAGATAAACCCCCATGCTTTTTTTAGTTAATCATTTCATTACTGAGATAATGCAAATTCTGTTGGAAGTAGTGCACAGCTGTTCACTTGCTTTTCAAATTAATGCCTCACTCTTGGAACACTTAGTTCTGCTTGGACTAATGACCAAGGACAGACTCTGGTATAGATCAGATATTGTCCTTCAGATAGCAAAATTAATTTCAGACAGATTTAGGGAAAGATTTCTGCATTGCTAAAAAGTTTCAGTTTCAAATAGCCTGCATTTTTCAGTGAGGAACTGCGTAGTCAAAATATTTCTTGAAACAACAAGAGAACTGAACTGCAGTAAACGTGATGGTAAACTGATAGCTTCAGGTAGGATTGAGAGACCTGTCTTTTTTTCAGGGGTTATCCCATCACATTTACCAAACAACTCAACCTCAGAGACTTTCCTGAAATAAATGTCTTCCTACTGTAAAGTTTTATTTCATCAAAGACATCAGAGACAATTCCACAGAAGTTTGCTTTCATCAGAGACAATTCCACAAAATCTCCAAAGGACATATTCTGCTGCTTAGAAGTGGTGGCAGGGTACAGGGAAGAGGGGAATTATTCCACCTCTCTAATGAGTGTATCTACCTTTATCAGGGGGGTAGGCTAACTTATGAAAGAATTAGGAGAGCTGACTGCATATTATCCTTCTTTAGAGCAAGTCTTCTGTGGTACTGAATTTTCCTGTGAAATTTCTTGGAGAAATAGATAATCTCCATCTCAGCTAGTGAGCTTGCAGAAGGACCCATGCTTTGTTTATAGTGCAGATCCTTTCTGTTGTGAGGAGGGTTTGATCTATAAGTCATCATGGAAGTCATTAAGCAAGTTGCAAAAAGTGTGTAACACATCAGTAAAGATGAGGCAGATGACCTACTCTCACTGTAAGTAGAGAAGATACTGGCTTCTGCTGTTTTTGTGTTTTCCTTTCTTTTATCTCACCAAATATCTCTTGCAGCGTTTATTCCTCCCTGTCAGTTTCTAGATGGGCAAGGATATCAATCATTAGCACTATTTCATTAGGATTATGGTTGTTTTTTATTGTTACCATGTCTGTATCTGTCTGTTCTAGTGCGCCTCCTCTGGAGTAGAAAAGTTGTACCCAGTCCTGAGTTGTGGCCTAGTGACTCAGACCATTTGAGGGACAACAAATGTTTTAACTGTGGTACTGATGTGTTAAACCATCAAATTGTTAAGTTAATTGTCTGTGTCAGGGACAAAGGGTTTTCAAGCCATTAGAACAAGGAGGATGAAGATGGCAAGCCTGGATTCTGGTGCAGTCTGTCCTTGCTAAGATTTTAATGATTAATTGCAGACTGTATTACTTAGTAATGTATCTTTTAAAGCAGTGTAGATTTTTCTTGTTTGTTAGTTCAACTGTGGTTTTCTATGCATTTGCCACCCCCTTTACAAAAGCTTGAAGAGCAATTTCACTGTAGGTAAGCACCAAGAAATGTGGTAGCTTACACTGTTGCAGGAATTTATACCTATGTAGCTTAGGAATGCTTCCAGGGCAGATATGTAGAAGCTAATATTTTAACCCATATGATTTTGCTCTGAAATCTCATTTCTAAACGCCACACAATTTGCTGTTTCCCTTTGTAACAGCAGGCAACCTTTACCCTAAATGCTTTGTCTCTTCCTAGAGAGACAAGACACAGGACAGTGAAAATAAAGTGAGAAGATTTTGGATAGAGACATGTACATACATTTTCCCTGGATGATGATTTTCGCTCATTCAGATGATGTCCTTTTTGTGTATGGCTCAGTTCAGAGCCATCTGACATTTTAGGAAATTGCAAAATCTCATTAAATCACTATGTGGCTTACACACTTTAAAGATGGAGAGTGCTGATTATTCTCCAGCGAGCCAAAGGACTGTGAAAGAACATCAGTGTCTGCTGCCTTTCCACCTTCCCATACCATGTTTCTGTGCAACCAATAGCTAAATATGCTCATTGAGCTCTCTGAAGATGAAATCCAGAGGCAGCAGCAGTTCCAGCGTGATGAATGAACTGGGCTTGTACATACTGGCTTGGTCATCCTTCTCATGCACTGCTGCACTATCCTCTTTTATGCTCTGAGCATGCAGAGGCGTGAACGACGAGTGCCAGTGGATTTAAGGCAGTGCCACCGACCAGCAGCTGTTTGAGCCAGGCCTTTCTCAGCCTGTTCGTAAACTGCAGATTTCATCGTCAGTAGGTGGCAGAATTTGCGTTGTCAAACCGTGCGCGTTTGTTGTTTTCCGGTTTGGTTGGGGTTTTTTGTTTTTGTTTTTTTGGGTTTTTTTTTTAATGCTTGCAAACTTTTTAAGCTTTGTTCCTGTAAATCAGTATCCAAGTCCTGACAGAGGGAGCTGTGTGAAAGAACAAGTGGGACACCCTGTCAGGGATATGATGCCCTGCAGCTGGTGGATCACTTGCACTTACGCTGGATTCAAGACATGAGCAAATTTAACACATTCTCCTGTTAATGCAATCTTTCAGGGCTTTGATTTGCCAGTCTCAAAGAAGGTTCAAGCATGATTCCAGGGGGGTTTTGTATTTGCTGGGTAATATTTACTCTTTTTAGAGGAATCTGCCTCTGAGACATGCCATTTAGGGGTTTTGGTTAACGTTAGTGAAATCAAAGCTCAGACTACATCACAAGGGATCATATTTTCTGAGCTAAGCCAAAACATTTGGAAAATTCAGGTTTGGTGAACTTTTAAAACTGTGACCTCTTTCTGTCAATGTGCTTTAGGTTGGTTTGAATCTTTAGGTTACAAAGAGAGAGAATATTTGAATAATGTTTCTTATTCCAAGCACTCTTCTGATAAATTAAGAATGTCCAGGGAATATGTTAACAAGACTGTGATTTTACGGAGAAAATTTAAACTTCAAAAACTGCAAAATTTGAAGCAGCTCCAGATCAAATTGGTTTCTACTCTGATAAATTAATGTTCAAGTTGCTGTATCTTCTGTGCTTGATCATAGCACAGGTTGGTCAGAAGAAGGAGCAATTGGTGAGAACAAGATCTCTGGAATAAGACTGCTGTTTCTTGTCTTGGTAGATCTGGAAATACTGAAATGTCTGAAGGACAGGGTAAATAACTTCTTTGTGCTTTCATGCGGCATAGAGAGAAACACACTCCTGCCACTTTCTTTAATCCTGTAATTGGCATATTTTGTTGTCCTACATACTTTGGAGACAGAGTCTTGCATAATTCTCCAATCAGAATGAAACAGGAAGGAGCATGATTCACCCATTCACTGAAGTTTCTGCTTGTCCACAAGGAAGTGTAACATTCCAATACATGGATCTATATAGTATTCCAGTATATGGATCTATGAAGGAATGTCTGTTTCCCCTTTGCAACTTTTTTTCCAAATATGCCAACATCACATTAGTAGCAGCATTTGAGCTTGATGGTATAAAAACCCTTTTCAAGTGTTCACAAAGGTGAGTGAGATTTCAAGACTTTGAAACAAATTTTTTGGATTCTGGAAGGGAAATCAACTGCAACAAAAAGTTACGGTATTACCTAGCACCATTTTTAATTTTTATTACACAGTCTTCATAATTTTCTGCTCCATGTTCCCAGATCTCAGTGTCTTCAGACTTGACACTTGATTCTAACTCGGTGTCTTGAGCACACAGAAAATAATTCTGCATGCACAACTCAATGCTCTTAATCTTCATCAGCTGTATTCCCCCTAGCTAAGAATATTGAAGGGCCCAAAGGAAAATGATTGGCTGTAGTGATTCGAGTGATTTTGTATTTGCTTCCTGCTTCCTTTGGGTCTTTGTATTCAAATGTATTGTTACCATTCTTTTCTGAGTTTTTCTAATTTGTCATAGCAAGAAGAAAGGGCATTTCTTGTATGTGAAAGTATATTACTGAATATTTAATGCCTTCATTGCTGCAGTCTTTAATAGTAAGATCACTTGTTCTTGGGAGAGTGCTCATTGAGTCACTTTCAATAATTTAACAGCAGTTATGGCTAACCTGGGAGGTCCCAAGGTGACTGGAGGCTACCCAGTGTCATGCTTATCTACAAGAAGGGCAGGAAGGACTATCCAGGGAACTTCTGGCCTGTAAACCTGACCTCAGTGCCAGGGATGATTATTGAGCAGTGACAGCACTCATCTAAAGGTGGCAATCAACTTCTGTGCCATCATGTGACATGTATAGAACAAGCAGGTGATGAGGCCCAGCCAGCAGAGGTTTAAGAAAGTCAGGTCCTGCTTGACCCACCTGATCATCTTCTGCAACATGGTGACTGATTTTGTGGAGAAGGGAGTGTGGATGTTTTTTACTTGGTGTTAGCAAAGCCTTTGACACTGTCTGAATTCTCCTGGAGAAGCTGTCTGCTCATGGCTTGGACAGGTGCGCTGTTTTCTGGCCTGGATGGTGGTGAATGGAGGTAAATCCAGTTGGGAGCCAGTCACAGGTGACAAGGAATATGATGAGAGGAGATCACATCAAGTTGCATCAGGGAATGTTTAGATCTGGTATTAGGAAAATTTTGTTCACAGAAATTATTGTGAAACATTTGAACAGACTGCCCAGGAAGTAATTGTGTCTTCATCCCTGGAGATATTAAAAAATACATTTCAAATCTATTTAAGGGGGAAGGGAGGGGAGGGGAGGGGAGGGGAGGGGAGGGGAGGGGAGGGGAGGGGGGGGTGAGAAGAGAAGGAAGTGGCGGAAGTGGCAGAAGGAAGGAGCGGAAGTGCCAGAAGGAAGTGGTGGAAGTGGCGGAAGGAAGTGGCGGAAGGAAGGAAGTGTCGGGAGGGAGGGAGGAAGTGTCGGAAGGAAGTGTCGGAAGGAAGTGTCGGAAGGAAGGAAGGAAGTGTCGGAAGGAAGGGAGGGAGGGAGGGAGGGAGGGAGGGAGGGAGGGAGGGAGGGAGGGAGGGAGGGAGGGAGGGAGGGAGGGAGGGAGGGAGGGAGGGAGGGAGGGAGGGAGGGAGGGAGGGAGGGAGGGAGGAAGGAAGGAAGGAAGGAAGGAAGGAAGGAAGGAAGGAAGGAAGGAAGGAAGGAAGGAAGGAAGGAAGGAAGGAAGGAAGGAAGGAAGGAAGGAAGGAAGGAAGGAAGGAAGGAAGGAAGGAAGGAAGGAAGGAAGGAAGGAAGGAAGGAAGGAAGGAAGGAAGGAAGGAAGGAAGGAAGGAAGGAAGGAAGGAAGGAAGGAAGGAAGGAAGGAAGGAAGGAAGGAAGGAAGGAAGGAAGGAAGGAAGGAAGGAAGGAAGGAAGGAAGGAAGGAAGGAAGGAAGGAAGGAAGGAAGGAAGGAAGGAAGGAAGGAAGGAAGGAAGGAAGGAAGGAAGGAAGGAAGGAAGGAAGGAAGGAAGGAAGGAAGGAAGGAAGGAAGGAAGGAAGGAAGGAAGGAAGGAAGGAAGGAAGGAAGGAAGGAAGGAAGGAAGGAAGGAAGGAAGGAAGGAAGGAAGGAAGGAAGGAAGGAAGGAAGGAAGGAAGGAAGGAAGGAAGGAAGGAAGGAAGGAAGGAAAGTCATACTGTGATTGTTGCTGACATTAGGTATCAGGAACACCATCTTCCTCTACATCTGAAATGGGGGAAAGGTTTATTTTAGGCTGTGACATATATGGAAGCTGCTGGAGAGAATTTGACTGAAATACTGTAGGAGGTCAGTTGTTCAGTTTCTGCCGGCTAGGGGAATAAGTGGGTTTTATAAACATTGTTGCTTAATATGAGAAAATACTTAGAATCTCATTTCAGTATTCAAATTTTATGATTTTTTTTCTCATTAAGATGGAAAGGTACCTTACAGCATTGTGATCAATGCATATGCACAGGTTGTAAAAATATTATTTACTCTCATTTGGAATTTGCAGTAGCATGGCCGTCTTGCCATTTTGTATATTCAAAGACCTGATTTGCCTCACAACTGCAGTAACAATGCATCTAATTTAGTATAAAAGAGTTAGCTCACAGCCCTGGGACTTTGCTTTTTTTCACTGTTTAGCCTTAGAAGTCAGACCTGTTCTGTGTTTGAAGAAGACAGCAGCTATTTCTTTATGCATACACAATTCTGCTCTGAAATAGACAGAAAGTATTTTTAGTATTCAGCATTTGGATGTCAGCAGAAATGTTGCTAACTGCTTTATTAAAAATAGCTTTCATAGGGAAGTTTTAATGTCCCAATATTATGTCTGTTCTTGCAGAACAGGAGATTTTTCAGCTTAGAATAGAGTGATACACAACTTTGATTGGTGGGTTTTGAAGACCATGTTTCAGAACTTTTGATGACTTCTCAGAGGTGGTTGTTGTCAAAAATCACTGCCCACAACTTTTTGGGTTTTTTGCTCTCTACAAGTTGTGATTTTATCTTTACTTTCAGTAAGCAATTAAATAACTATAGGAGAAGGTCTTCCCACTATACATTGCTGCTGACCTGTCTTAGTAGAATAACTCAGACCTTGATGGATGGAAGGCTGTGATCTAGCAAAACACTTTACACAGGTAGTTAATTTCAGCCATGTGCTTGAATGCATGGCTGAATGATGATAAACCTCAAGCACATGTGAAATGTTAACTCTCTGCTTGGTGCGCTGTAAACCTGGTGTTTCAAGGAACAGCCAAAAGGCCTGAGGTCTCTCTTCAGGCTTCTGAGCCCAGTGGTTGTTTTTTGGAACATCCTACCAAATAGATAAACTCAGAATACATAAGTAGTGTTGATGTCTTTTGGGACATTTTGAATATCAATGAAAAAGATGACTCAAGCCTGTCTTCTCTGAGGAGGGAAGTTGTCTTTGAGAATTCCCTATTGCAGTACCACAGAACTCTTTGTCAGAACTGCTGCTTCCTGCTAGTTGCCATTATTTTATCTGAAAATAATGACAGGACTTGCAGAGCAGTTCGGTACGTGTGGTTTTACTGCTCTGCAAATATTCAGTAGCAATGCATATTGGTGTAGCTCTCAGACATGGGACTGATGGCTCTGTCTTCTGTCCAGTCAGCAAAATGGCATTGCCTTCCCTTTCTTTCCCGTGTTTTGCAATGCTTTTGCAAGTCAGCACATAGAAAGCCTTTGCATGTGTTAGGTGAGCAATGCTTGATGGGCAAGCTTGCATGGGGTTTGTAATGAAGAGAATCTTCTCCTGTCCAAGCACTCTTCTTATCTGCAGTGGTGGCATTGCTGAGCTACAGGACAAAGCATGTAAACTTCTTTGCAAAGAGTGCTAAAGAAAGGAGACATGCATGCAAGGCATTACAGCAGGAGAAAGCAGCACTCCATACCACTGTATGAATACACTACAGTGTGCAAGTGGTTCAAGAAGTGGGTGTTTTAAACCTATGACAGATCTGCCCTTTTCCAAAGATGGACCACAGCATTTCTGTCCTCCCTGCCCTATTCTGTAAGAGCAGAAGGGACATATTTGGTCAGACCCTAGGTTTAGGTTTTCAACATAAGCAAAAACACAGTGTTTAGGGAGAAGTTTAGAAACAGACAAGGATATAATAGCATCTCTAAATACTCCCCAGATTCTAGTATGAGAACTTGATGTGGCCATTGGGATTTTTCTCCTACAGATCTTTAACCATTCTGTGTTTTCTCCATGGCCTAAGTTATTTCTGTTGCTAGACAGAGTCAGCTTGCCATTTTTGTTTCATCCTCCCAGAGAGGAGAAAAAAGATTAAATTATGACTATCAGATAGTCATAGGAAAGACAGGAGACTACTGCTCTTGGGACTGAACACACACACACACACACACACACACACACACACACATACATTCCTTCAAACTGGTATGTGGTCCCTGTAGATGCTGAGAAAGGACTTTCTGGAGCAAATACCTTTGTTTTGAAAGTAGAAGTACTGACCCCAATTGGAGAAAAATAAAACTCCTAAAAACTTAAAACTACAAGGCAGACAACATTTTTAAAGTGTCATAATATTTTAAGCAAACCAACATTTTTAAAGTGTCATAATATTTTAAGCAAATTAATTTTTCAGTATTTGAAATTGGAAATACTGAGTATTTGTGAAGACTTCCCATTATATGATAAATGATGTAAAAGAAGTTTCTTTGAATATAATAGAGAAAGAGTAACCTCTTTGCTTTGAAACTTGCAACCCATTTCATTTAGTAAGCTCTGTCTTTCTATCTCAAAGCATAATTTGGTGTGGAAGTTGTTCCATTTGAAAGCAAATGTTTACACATTCAAAAAGCCTGAATAATATTCAGGCAAGAAGAGCTGGTGAAACGTAAAAGAAAGGTCATATTTCAAAGGCAAATCAATCTTTCAAGGATACGTTTGCTAAATTCTTCCATTTATACACACATACTCTTAAATTATTTTATCATAACAGAAGAGATCCTACCCATAAAAATTGGCTAAATTATTGCCAACAGACAACAGAGTGATAAAGAAATACATTCTTAAATCACAACAAACTCTCCTTGGTTTTGCTTTTGAACTGGGGACAAAGCCACTCTGGAAATAAGCTATCTCCACTGATGTCAGGACATACTTGTGTAGAGAACTTGCAGATATTTTTAGACCAAATTCTGCTGTTTCACAGTACATGTAATATTTACCTGTTCCAGAAATGGTCAGAGGTATTGAGGACAGACTGAAAAAGGGGAAGCCCAAGATACCTTGACTTTTTGTTATTTCCTTCTGCAGGAGATGCTGTGAGTGGAGTGCTCCTCTCAGAGTGTCACAGCTTCTATGCAGAGTAGAAATGTCCACTTGTGGTGTTCCTGTTAGACTATGGCCACAGGTCACTGAGGTCACTGAGACAGAGGCTTGGGGGAATTCCTCTCCCGCCTCTTTTCACTTGTCCACCAATAGTGCAGGCCTTTCCTGGTGTATTCAGCTGATACAGCTCCTATGCCAGAGAGCACTTGGTGATAGCTCCCAGCTCTGAAGTAGTGTTGGAAGGATTCCAAAAGAGGGAAAGGATTCCTCATCTTCTTGATTAAATACTGGCTGCAAACTGTAGAGTCTTGCAGCTTCTCAGAGGCCTACCTACAACCTGTCAGCATGTGATAGGTCTTTCTCATCGCTAAGGAATTTATCCAGCACAACACTGCATTTAGTTTCTTATTTGGGGGATTTGTTTTGTGGATCAGAATGCAGGGATCATTTGCATAGAATGATACAACTGAAATTTCCTAAGATGACCCAATTGTAATAAATTCAGTTGTGCTTTCTCTCAGTTTATTAGATGCAGTTATTTCTGGCAAGCTGTGTCAGAGATTATATCATCAGTGCAAGCTGAGGACTGGGTATATGATTCTTCTTTCAGCCAACATTCTGGCTTTTCATGTACTGCTGTTCAGACTGAAGATGATCTGTTACCAGATTTTTTATCTCCCAATAAATCTGATTCTAACCACAAACAATCCACAAAGAAGACAATACCGCAGAGTGGCTGTGAAGAAGACTGGGACTTGAGAAATGTTTTTTTCTCTCTTCATTATTTATTCCTCCATTTTGACTGTTAACTCTACATCAAAGAAAATGCTTTTACATAATGCTTGGCACCGAAGGTGTCAGACAAGGTCTCCAGAGGCAGTTATAGCAGTAAGATATATATGTCAGTGGTTCTGACATTGAGATTTTTTTTGCATACATGAATCTCTTGTCTCCACTGATTAAAGTTGAGAGCTAAGATTAAACTCTTTAGGTCAAGTTTGACTTTGTTGTTATTACACTGATTTCAAAGAGTCATCAATCAGTTTGACTCATTCAAAAGGTGACTGTGTAGAGTTAGGAAAGATTTTAGCATTTAACTGTTTTCCTTCCAATTACATGTGTGTTATTTCAGTTAATGGTAAATGTTTTCTCTTTCTCTAAGCAATCTTCATTGAGAGCTTTGCTCAATATTTTTGATGTTTGATTCAAGTGTTTTGATGTTTGATTTGTTTCATTTGCTCAAAATGTTTGATTCAAATGGAGAAGCACTGGTTTTGGCATTGTTATTGATGTTAACGTTGCTGTTATTATCATCATCATCATCATTGTCATCAAATAGTCCAGCTTTTTTTCCTCTGTTTTCACAGCTGCATGTGTCCAAACTCATCTCTACAGTGTGGACAAAGACCTTAACAGCTCTCCTACCTGTTACTGAAATACTGCTTGCATAATATTCACCTAAAATTAAATCTGTGTCAGTCCAGAAAGGTTTGCTCAGTACCAAACAATGTCTTTAGCTGGATAAATGCATTTCAAATCAAGGGCTTCTTTAACAGTGGCTTGATAAACTGTTTTCATTGTTCTCTGATAAACAAAGAAGCTAACAAAATACTGAGGAGAAACCATTTCACAATAGGCAAGGGAAAGCTCCATAGAGTGAGAACAAAATGGCAATGTCATGATAGCAATGTCTGCTAATTTTCATGATAGCTATTCTGTGACTAACTCTGTAATTTCTTGGAAGACAGTATTTTTAGAGCTAGTCCATCATAGCTAGCTGTCAGCATATAATAGCAATGTAAAATGATCTATTACCCACAACAGTGAAACTGATGAAGATTTAGTGAGATTATTGTTTACATTGAATGCCTTTTTCTTTGGCAGAATGCTTTGCAGGCTCTGGATGAGCAAGATCCCAAAAGTGTCAACAGTGCTTTTATTTGTGTAACCATGAGGAAGAATGAAGCGGAATGTTGGGTGCCAGATGACAGTGCCACTCAGGACCTTAACAGACCAGTACATGAGCTGCAACCTTGCTGGCAGGTCTTTGTAATCTCAATAGCACAAGTCACCACTCTTTCTGCTTGGAAGCAGCAGGAAACTTCAAATAATATCAAAGCTGTAGGGATCCAGTGCCAAGCATCATAATATTTACTTTCCCCTAGAATGAGTTCATTCATCAGTGCTATGAAAATAATGGTAAACTCAATCTAACTATGCCGTAGATGCCCAAGTCAAAGGTCTTGATGAAGACGAGAATGCAACAAAGACCTGAATGTGACAGCCTACTTTTAACTTTATTGTCTCTGGGTGTTTTGGCTTATTGTTCTCTTCCCTTGTTCACTTTGCTGTCATTTAGACAAAGACTGAACATTCACTTAATAGTAAGTGAAGCATGTCCTGTTCACTCCACAGTTTCAAAAACAATGAGAGAGGAAGGCCAGTAAAGCATTCATAGCCTTGGACTGGAAAATCTGACATGAAATTGGCAGTGGAGAGCTGAAGAAGGAAATGAGCAGGAGAATATATAGAGAAGGAGCTGCACTGCAAAAGAAGAGCTGTGAACTATTCACAGAGAGGTAAAAGAGACATTTTCCTTGTCTTGGGATTGCAGTATAAAACTAAAGTCAGGCTTGCTTTTGGGTGTATAATTCTGGCTTTTCATCTGCAACGAGGAGGTAGCGAATTAATTGCTTATGCCCCTTATTATACTTAAGTCAAGGGATGGAATATGGGGAACAAGCTAGGTTTGACTGGCTAATCACAGATGTACACAGTAGAGAAAAAATGAATTGCTTCAGAGCTCTTGATCGGCTTTGTAAATTCAGACAGCAGAAAGAGAAGAACCACAAAAAGAAAAGTGATTTTTCTTTGGGTCATGACTGACTGTTTTACTCTTCTTGTTCATAAATCTCTTCATAGATTAATGTTGCATAAAATAGCTGAAGATCTGTGTTCTGCCCAGTGCCTTCCTGAAAGTGGAGAAACCAGAGTAAGTTTTAGATTAGATAATGGGTATCTAGAATGCAGCTACTAGTGCCTTAGTAGTTTAGAGTGGATTAGAGCATCCATCTAGGCATTTCATTTTTAAAATCATCCACCTCCAGTTGCTTTCCCAAAGTGACATATGCTTGTCTGACCAATTACTTGATGGAGATAGTTACTGGCTGAATGACACAAGAGGACATGTTCATCCCTGGGATGGCTGTGTCCGTGTTTCTGTTTTCCATCTATTCGTATTTGTTTCTACCTGTTTCTACTACAGTCTTTGAAAGTACCAAGTATGTCATTATGAATTCAGTATGAATATCCATGAATAAAATAATGGACATAGAAAAGGATATTAAAAACGTTAAACCTGAAAAAGAATGAATATAATTTTAACTTATGATGCCCAAACATACATTTTCATGTAATAGCACTACACTTTAACCTCTTCAAGAACCTGAAAATGACAATTACACATTAATTTATGCCCAGTCCTGGCTGTAGACATAAAACTCTGCTTCATAACTACCTCTGATGAACACTTGCAAGCTTCTACCAGTGGCAATTTTGTCCACCTGCCCGCTGAGTCAACATGCTCCTCAGGAGGAGGAGGAAGCAGGAAATAGCTTCTCTTTTGCAGTATTTTGAGATGAGATTCATAGCTGAATTGTTGGCTGCTCTGAATCCCACTTATGGTAGCAGTATTTGGGGAAAAAAGGTTTGGCTTTCTAGCTATAGACTGGAAAGTAGGCAAAGCAGAAGGTCATTCTCAGAAGGTTCCTATGCAAATTAACTAGCCAATGTATCTTTTTAGTGAGGGTTGCCAGTTTATTATGCAAAAATGTGTCTGCCACTGAATGCCTTACAGTTTGGCCAGTATTTTTTGCCAATCCCAGTCACAGCAGTGTGAGTGCTGACCTGAATTTTGCATCCTCCCTCCCAGGTTCATGTCTGTGGGTTTCTGCCAAGCTGACTTGTCAGTCAAATCAGTGAAATGTTACTTTGTGCATGATATGTATTAGTGTTTTTCTTTTTTCCTGCCTTATTAGAAATGAATGGGAACTTTTCTTCCTATTCAAAGCCTTGGAATTTCATTAAAGATTCATCTGCAGCAAATAATGCAGTACATTAAGAACTCTGAAATTGTGGAAGAATTAGCCTTTGAGAAACACACTCACAGAGTAGAAATTAACTCTATGTTCAGGACTAGAGTACCCAATTAAGACAGTAAGATCGTAACAGATGGAACAGCTGTCATCTCTTGCTATAGCAAACATACAGGTTGGTCTAGCAGAGAATGAGCAGTGGGAACTGTCTCTTCTTTGAAGAATAGAAAGGCATGGGGTCATTACATCTCACTGCTTTTGTTTAGGTCATTAGTCTGAGATAGAACAAGTCAAGTTTAGTCTCAAGTTGGAGATTCAGTTGACAGTCTCGTCTCGTTCTTCTCTTTTTCTCATAGGACCATAATATTTCCTAATAGTACCATGTTAAGGGTCTCTACTCATTTCCCAAAGTCAAAACAATTTATGTTAACTCAACATGACAGCAAAGGAAAATCTTTTCAGACCATATTTGTAAAACAAAGCATCCTAGACCTACTTTCAATTTTATTTTTAAGAAAGAGCAATTCCTGATTATGGGAATTCTCCATAAAATAAATTCTTAGACTACAGTGAAGAATGCCATTGAAAGCCAGCACTTTATCTGTTCGGGTATTTCTTATACTGGACAAGATTTACCTGACAAGATTCATGTGTGTAATGCTGGCTGGTTCAGTATGGCATCATAGTTCTAGAAGTTCTTGCCTTAAAGAAGCAGTTAAAGGCCCAAAGCAAAGATCAAAGCAGCTGAAGATCTCATTTACTCTTCTCCGTGTTCTCAACATACTGTTACAATTACAATTTCACTAGATCAGAGAATTTCACAGAAGAGTGTTTTGTACTTCATCTATGAACAGAAAACAACTATATAGTGTTACTTGAGAGTTGGGTTACAATTCACAGGTATGATTTTTCTTTTCTTCTCATTGTGCTGGTGCTGATTCCTTTCCTAGCCATTCTCCTGTTTATCTGGATCCTGACCTTGATTTTGTGGGGCAAATCTAGTCAATCTCCATGGCAAAAGAGTAAGCAGTTTTGGGCATCAGTAGCACTGGTTTTTGATTTATAATTTTGATTTTGCTGTCTTTGCCTGTTTTACATTCCACTCATTTTTTTTCATGGAGGAATAAAGCAACATCGATAAGGATGGCATGTGTGATAAGTCTAGAATGTCTCTGATAATATGAAGATCAAACCCCTCATTTTATTTTGACCTGAAGCCAGGGAAAGAGCAAAGCCCTGAGTTGCTCTGTTCTTAGCCATCTGTGTTGCATGAACAGACAGTCTGTTGTGTATAAAACCAGCTGTGACTGTTTTAAGGGGCATCTGTTCTGTACTGAGGCATAACAGTTGATGATATTTAGACTTGGCAGTCAGGGTGCCAGGTCAGTCTAGCTCAGTCTAGGTCTGACAGCATGGGTGTGGCTTCTTGCTAATCATCATCCTTTGAGTAAGGAAACAAGAAAACCTGTATAGCTTTCTGAAACAAGAAAAACTGTCAGCCTTTCAAAAGGGAAGAGCATCTCGTAGGAGCACCCCACTATAGTTAGGAAGAGGAAGGATTCAGTTAGTTTAGTGTCAGGTTCATTGTGTGATTGTCAAATCATTTGTTTCTGGATCTTTGATAGATAGACTGTGCTCAGTTTTAGGCCACTGCTTCACTGGAAGAGGCAAACTGCACGGTGCCTGTATAATACAGGCCTAGAAGGAAGATGGTGAATGGTGAATTAGTCAAAGTGCTTCCTTATGCAGTCTGCCTTAGACTTCCTCAAGATAAGTCATCTGCTCTTTCAAGTCTGCTGGACTTTCAGAGATTTAGCTGCATGGGATGCAGCATTGGTGGAAGGAGGCCGCTATCAGTTAATGAATGTGGCCAACAGTTTCATAAACTGCTACTGTAACGGCAATGTACTAAATATCTACTTTTGTCTTTTAGACCACTTTCTTTGTGGCTTTTTTTTAAATTTGTTTTTAAAGGATTCTATTTCTAGCAGCTACTGTTGGTGAAAATTTATTGAGTGGTTTAGTTGCTTCTGAATGAAAGGCAGCTGCTAAAATATGTAAATAGCTGCTGGTTAATGAAGTGATGGCTTCTCCAGGAGATTAAATGAGGAATTTCCTCTCTCTCTCAGCAGTTTGTACTACATAGCCAGTGTCCACACTACATGACTGTTTAAGTCTCACATGCTTACTCAATAAGGGTAGCTGAGTAGTATCTTAGGTTTTTTACACAGCTGGCCTCAGTAGAACTCTAATCTGGTAACTCAAGAGTCCCAGTCTTGTCTGGTTTCATTTCCATTGTGTAGATATGTCTTCTGCATGCCAACACAGCAGAGCATAGGAAGAACCATAAACTCATTCTCTAGCATATCCCAGGTCTCTTGTTTCTCCTTAATGTTTTCAGAAAAGAAAGGCCTCACTGGGAATTGAGGTGAAGCTACTTTCTCTCTGTGCTTGCAGCTTTGGATATCTAACCCCAATCTGATTCTTCATTGTAACAAAAAACAGAAACTACTTGAGATGAGCCATGACACAAAACAGTATTACTGGCTATTCCAAATTATTCACAGTGTTTGTAATACAGTAATTCCTGCAGATCTTTATAAGTGTTCTGTTCTGTTTGGCATTGTAGAGACTAGTAATAAAAACTGATTGCCATCACAAAGATCCTGCAATGGACAGGCAAGAATTGGTATTTGCCATTACAATGTCATAGAGAGATTTGGTGATTTCCCATAAAAACAGAGGAAACTAATGTAAAAGTTTGGGACTGAAACCTTTAAGTATGTGGGAACACCCAAATCCTTGTCAGACACTGAATACCAAAGAGCGCTGCTCCCATTCTCTGAGGCTCAACTTGTGATACACAGAGACTGCAATAAGTAAAACAGCTGAGGTAGTGTTCATCTCTATTGATCCTGTGCTGTGTGCTGACGTGATTGTGGGGCTCTTGGATGTGTAGACATTAAAATTCATCACATCCAGAAAATAGAAAAGTAAAGTGAAAAAATGAGGTTGAAAAAATTGAGGTTGCTTGATTTGTATGTGTATTCATTACAGTCCCCTTAGAAACAGATATTGCAAGATAAGTTGGAAATATGTAGGTCATTTGAAATGGGTTCTTCCCTAGTATGGGGAAGGTTGTTGACTTTTATTCCTGCAGTAAGAAGATAGGGCAAAGACTGACAGAGTGGGAGTAGAAGTGACAGGTGATGAAAGAGAAAGAGAATGAAAGTGACTACAAAACCTTTGAATTATCAACAGATGAGAAAACCTTGAACTAATTCAAGGCTAAAATATGTGAGGATGTTTGTGTATGATAAGGCAAAAGCTATAACACTATGCAATTAAAGCTGAACATTAGTTCTGTAGCCTGTACTGCCCATTTGTTTTGGAAAGCAGGATGCACACAAGGTATCCCAGGTCAAGCCTGCTGCTTAAGCAGTTTGTCTTCTGTGATACTGCAAGCTTAATCTATGACAAAATGAACTCACTTCTTTTCATGGGTCCACAATACTGACAATACTTCTAAGAGAACTAGGCCCAAATCTGCCATTGGATACCAAAAGCTAACAAGTATTAATACTAGCTAAAAAATGAGCCAGAAAGAATCAGAGTATCATAATTTCCTACTATTGGTATACGAATCCCAATATTACCAGTTAGATTGTGCCTGGGCCAGTCAGACCCTCGCTGCTGGGCCAAAGGCAGCAACTGCGGTGTATCACCCCAGAGATACCTTGGCTTGCTGGAGATTGCAGCTGGGCACTGAACAAGTCCAGGCTTGTTAGGAACCCCGTTTACCTCAGGAGGAGAACTTCAGGCGATGGTGAAGAGAAAAAGGAGAGGATTCTGCTGAAGGGTTTAATGTCCAGAGGTTTATTCCATGGTTACAGAGGTCTGAACGTGAGCAACTGCTCCAACAGAATCCCAGCTGCATGGTCTGATTCACCTTTTAAGCTCAGGGACAGGGGGAGGGGAGGTACAGGTGAGCCACCAACCAGGTGGGAGGGGCAGGGTCTCAGGGGAGGATGACACCCAGACAGGCCAATGACCCCCAGGCCTGAGGGGCATCCTTTGAACTTGACCAACCACACGACGCCTTGCTGGAATGTTAAGCCTGATTGACAGGACTCACTCAGCATGGGGGCAAGGGGGAAGGGAGACAGGTATAGGCACACCTGGGGAAGGAAGTTTACAACACACTGCAACACCTACACCTATCTTAACAACATATGTTCAACCTAACCAGATATAATAAAACCATTCATCATTTACTAAATCAGACTTACAATCAGACAGTCAAAACCCAAGAACTGAGTATGTTTCTAATTTGCATTTCCTAGCACTGTGCCATTTCAGCTTTCAGCTGACTAGTAGCAGCTCTAGCAGCAGGACTGTGCTGCATCCTGGTTCCTTCCAAGTATATTAGCTCTCTGAAGGCCTGGCTCATTAGTCCTTTTGCTTGTACCTTGTATTATCCTTCACACCTGGGTGAACAGGGCATAAAAGGCTTCCATTCCAGTTTGAGAGCATATCAAACCTACTTGTCATTTCTTTATGCATTTGAGAATTGCTAGCAAAAGTAGAAGGCAAAGCAGAATAAAAATTTCTTAGCAGAACTTTTTGTGGCAATTTTGTTTCAATTCAACAAACCCAGAAGCATTTAACCAGTGCTACTGGGAGAAAATCATGAAATGTTTGGGGGGTTAGGTGGTGGAAGAACCATTCATTTAATTTTATGACTTACAGAGGATGGAAACAAAGACAGGAAAACTGTGAATTGCCATCTAAGCAGCCAAAGACCAGGTTAGGAGATCTAAATCCTTACAGAACCAAATCTGGCAAGGTATGTCAGAAGGCTGGAAGAAAATATTCTATAGGTATGTTGGTGATAAAAGGAAAACTATGAAAAATGTGGGCCTTCTCTGGAAAGAGACAAGAGACCTGGGATGTGGAAAAGGCTGAAATATTCAACAACTTTTTTTGCCTTGGTCTTCACTGGCAAGTGCTCCAGCCAGACCACCCAAGTCATGGAAGGCAAAGGTAGGGACTTTAAGACTGAAGAACCACCTGCTGTAGGAAAAAAGTCAGGTTTGAGACCATGTCAGGAAGGGTGCATCAGTCCAGGGAACCTGATGAGTTGCAGCTATGAGTACTAAGAGACTGGGAGGATGAAGATCTCACTTGAGAAGTTGTGACAGCCTAGTGAAGGTTCCACTGACTGGAAAAGGAGAAACATGACTCCCATTTTTAAAAAGGGGAAAAAGGGGAGCTACAGGGACCACCCAGGGAACTACAGGGTGGTCAGTCTCACCTCTGTGCCTTGCAAGATTATGGAGCAGATTCTGCAAGAAACTATACTGAGGCACATGGAAAACAGAACTGATTTGTGACAACCAACTTGGCTTCACTAAGGGCAAATTGTGCCTGACAAATTTGGTGGCCTTCTATGATGGCATTACAGAGGTGGTGGATGGCTGACATTATTCTACTTGAAACTGTGCTAAGTATTTGACACGGTCCTACACAACACCCCTACTCTTTAAACTGAAGAGATGCAGATTTGACAGATGGACCACTCAATGGATAAGGAATTGGCTAAATAGTCACACCCAAAAATCTGTGGTCAGCTGTCAATGAGCCAATGGAGACCAGTGATTAGTGGTATCCCTTAGGAGTCCATATTGGGGCAGATACTCTAAAATATCTTTGTTGCTGACATGGACAGTGGGATTGAGGGCACCCTCACCAAGTTCACTAGTGCCAGCAGGCTGTGTAGGGCAGTCAAGCTGAAAGGAAGGGATGACTTCCTGAGGGACCTGGACAGTCTTGAGAGATGGGCCTGTTTAAACCTCATGAAGTTCAACAAGGCCAAGTGCAAGGTCCTGCACCTGGGTCAGGGTAATCCCAAACCCCAATACAGATTGGCAGAGATTGAGAGCAGCCCTGGAGGGAAGGACTTATGAATATTGTAGAAGAAGGTCAACATGAGCTGGCAATGGTGCTGCATCTAGAGCGGCATGGCCAAAAGGTTAAGGAAGTGATTCTCTCCTTGTACTCTGCTTGACTACTGCATCCAGCTCTACAGCATGACAGCCAACAGCACAATAGAGGAGGCCACTAAGATGGTTAGAGGGCTGAAGTACCTCTCCTATGAAGGCAGGCTGAGGGAGTTTGGGCTGTTTAGCCTGGAGAAGACTCCAGGAAGACTTTAGAGCAGCCTTTCATACCTAAATTGGTCTACATGACAGCTGGAGAGGCACATTTTACAAGGCCATGTTATGATAAGATAAGGAGGAATGGATTTAAACTGCAAGATGGTACGTTTGAATTGGATATGAGGAAGTAATCCCCTACTGTGAAGGTGGTGAAGCACTGGAACAGGTGCCCAGAGAAGCTGTTGGATGGGGCACAGAGCAACCTGGTCTAATGGAAGGTGTCCCCATGGCAGGGGGGTTAGAAGTGGGTGATTTGTAAGGTCCCTTTCAATGCAAACCATTTTATGAGTCTATGGTTCTATGACTCTAAATACTGTTTGATGTGTTATGCCATGCCATGCTGCAACATGCAATGCCAGACAACAGAGATAAAACAGATCACTTGAAACTAGTCAGATACATGTAACTCTAGAAGGGATTTTTTTTAAAAAAAGAAAATAACTTATACTTTTGCTATTTGGGAAGAAAAAAGTTCTAAAAATCAGACATTGCCGTACATGGCACAGCATTTCTGCATTTTGAGTGCTTTTAATGGTGTAGAGTCTTGTGTGTTGAGATTTAGGCTTAGGATATCCCAAATGCTACTAGATCAGTGCCAGAAAAAAAGCCCAAAACATGTTGACTTCTGTGTGGTATGATTCTTTCCCTTCCTCTGGGGAGATACCAATTTTGGTATTTTCTCTCCTTTCCCTGATCTTACATAGATCAGAGATCTGGACTGGGTCATAGTTGAGGAAAAAAGGTATGAAAATCACATATACATACACATATTTCAAGAGATCATGAACACATGCTATATTATAAACATGTAAAATACACTCTGGTTTATCTTTCTTCATTTTGTAAATTATCTCAGGTTTCCAGAGAGCATAAATCTTGATTTAGGCCATCTAAGCCATAGTCATCTTTGCATGTAAAGCAGAAGAAATCTAATAGCAAATAAAATCTAAATAATTATACAAAGATAGCACCTTGTGGCTAAGTATTAATAGTTTTGCCAGTACTCCTTGCTCTGTAAGACATGGGGTTGGTCTTAAAGTGCAAATGGAGTGGTAAAGCTAGAAGTTTTCTGAGAACTCTTAGTTACTACTGTTACTAGTGGTTGTCCTAGCAGCATAGGGGGCATATGTGGGTCCCAGTACCACTGTGGTTAGATTCATGCAAAGAGAGGACAAAGTGATCTTTACTGCTGTAAGACCTTTCTGAGTGTCTGTCAAAACTGAAATTACTGTCCCTTTTATAGAAACTTGCACCAGTCCTTTGTAGTTATTGTTGCCATACAGATTTACAGCTGTTGAAGATTTTCCTCCTGTATTTGTAGATACAGCAAGATGTCGTAAACTCCAAAAGTGGCTGAAGACAGTCTGTTCTTTTGCTAAGTTGCAGGTCCTCTCTTTGCAGCTCCAGCTGTTATCTGGAAGCTTGCTGGGCATCTCCTTTGCTGGAAGCTGCAGCTTGCCGATGTGCTCATGGTCTTCACACACAATAAGACAGAAAAGGCAGAAATGTTTAAATTTTTCCTCTTGTCACCCTGCAGGTAAATCAGCATTGTACTAGTACAGATTTATGGCTGTTGCTCTGTGGGTTGTTGCTGTGGTCTCAGTCAAGAGGCATGTCTTGGTTATTGAAAATTAAAATTGGGTGTCTGAAGGTGTGCTGCTTGAGCCTGGGACATGTAGTTCTGAGACTCTTGAAAAGACATTTCACACTGGAATACTTGGATACTCTTAGAAGGTCAAGTCATCCATACATGCCAACAAGTACTGAAATGATACCACTCTTCTCCCAATGATATTGGCATGTTTCATGTCTGGTGCAATTGTACTTGTGGTCTGAACTTTAGATTGCCTTCAAGCTCAGATTTAGTGGATGTTCACTCAACTAAGCCCTTAACTTGACTCCCAGCAGCTGCCTAGCTCTTCTGCAGGCTTTGCTTGATGGTACTTGGCATTAACTCTGCCCACGTCCCTCTTTCCCTCACCCTTTGGCAGGTCTTGTTTGAAACTTGCTGCTGTGATTTGTAGCCAAGCAAAGAAAGTCTTCCATGCACTACTCCACCTCCCAGCTCTTCAGTGAGCTCTCTTGTGTTCATCTAGAGCCAAGGTGTATAAGGGGGTGTCTAATGGGCTCAAGAGCCCAACACACAAAGTTGTATGACAACAGTTAGGTGTGGAAGATACACACAGTTCATATGGCTCAGAGAGAGAGGGAAATCTGTAGAGTAATGCCAAAAAGATTATTTGAAATGCTGACAACATTTTTTTCTTGGTTCTGTTCTGAAACAAACCATCCTTTCTGGCTGGAGGAAGAATACCAGCTCTGAGTTAGGCCTGGGAGCTTTTCAGCTTTTGCTTAATTGTGCAGGAAAGTACAAAAGCAGATTGTGGCTCTGGGTCATAGGTACCACAAGTTTTCTTAATGCTCCTAAAACTCTGTCAAAAAGTATTTTAAGAATGCCACAAGTCTTGAATTAACAACCATTCAGAAAGTGCCTCCCTGCAGAAAGTTTTAAATATGTTTTCATCTACTTTCAGAGAAAGTATTTTTTGCAGATATCAAATCTGCATGTAATTACATAAGTAGGTAGACTATTATGCTGGAGGATCATGTGCTTTTTAAAAAAATTGTTCTAGTTTATCAAGTTATTTAACAAAAACACTTTAGAAAGAGAGATTACTGATGCCAGAAAGGATGGCCAAATGGAAAGAGAACTGTACTGGGTAAGTCTGCAAGCTCCATTCACATAATTGCTTCATAGGCAGTAGGGTGAGTGATCCCTGAAGCAGATTAGATGGGGTACAGCTTGCATATAGACAGAACCAGTGAAGAGAAATAAAGTAGGATTTAGTAAAGAAAAAATGGCACAGCTCTATTTTACTCCACCAATGACATCCGAAGCTATAAATTCTTTGCTTCTTTGGATACCTCATGCTAGGGAAACAAGATGGAAAAACTTGAGTTGTAGGTAAGTCTTGATAAAAAAATCTGGCATCAGGAGGAGCAAAATAAGCATCTTTTGTGAGCTGAAACATTGTTATTTTTTTCAGATAATAAATTGTGTGGAAGCCTTGCTAGACCTGAAAGTTGGTCAAGGGCACAATAATCTCACAGGCCAAATGCAGAGCAGAGGAAAAGAGGTATGTCAAGGTTGCCTGGATGCAGTTTTTAGTTATCAGGCCCACATAGCTACATCTGCAGGAACAAAGTTCCTTTTGTGTAGGTGCTTCTTTGCCTATCAGACCCCTTCATGGTGGAATTCAGAGGTGTGCTAAATCTATACAAGCCTTAGTACTTGTAAGTCAGAGTTCATGTAGATAGAAGGCTGAACTGTGTTATTCTGTGTTCCCTCCTATACCTGTAAACTGCTTCTGCCTGACCTGAATCTTCAAAGTAGACTCTGTTAAATCTGTGAAAATTCCTGCATCAGGGGTGAGGTGGGGTAGGGAGAAGTGGAGAAAACAGGTCTAATTGTTTTCCCCTTTGTTGGTGGTAAGGGACATTTCTTTTTCTTATTGTGTTTAAGCATGTGTTTATGCTTTCATAAAAGTAACCATTTCCTACAATTTAGATTTCTATTTGCCACATAATAGCAAGAGGATTAAGAAAAAGAAAGGTTAAAATGGTGTCATGGAGTCTTCTATATCTCTCCTGGCCAATTCCTCTTTTTAATGGTCAGCAGTGAAAATGCGTGTGGTGGTCCACTCACAGAAGAATTAACAGGAGCTTAGCCTCCTACTTTGGAGCCTAACTTCAGTTGGTTATAGTTTTTAATTTGAAATATGTGCAAGTCCATGCTGGTTTGTTGAAGTATGTTAAGAGAGAGATCTTGTTAAGCCCTTGTTGTCATAAATGCTTCATAAGTGTTTACGAGCACTAAAAATGTGGGGGTTTTCTGTTCCTTTATATTCCTTACAGTCAGTAGTGACTACTGTTTATGACAACTGAGAAAAGAGCAGGGTGGCTAAAGTATATTATCTGTCATGGCTTCATTAGGTTTAGCATCAACTTGGCTTTTGCCTTTTTATTCTTTATATAAACTGGTACATTTCTTGCATTTCTCAACAGATTAGTTTCATGTATATCTTGAGGTCCTATAACTGTTTTATATTTTTTAGTTTTGGAGAGACAGAGTTTATAAGACATGGCACAGGTTTGTCACTTACAGTGACACTCTAATACTTTTCTCTAAATATTTTTATTTTCTTTCAATACTGGTTTCTACAGAAAGACCCCCAACATTTCACATCCCAAATCTAATCACAATAGAACTGGAATACTTCAGATGAAATCAGAAATGTAATGCTTCTAAATATTATGAATGTTACAGCTGAAATCCAAAGTGAGTTAGAAGCAAAGCTAACAAAAAAAGACGGCTTCCTTTTTTTTACAGAGCTGAAGTTTTTCTGAACCTGGATTCTGCTTGAAAAGAAATTATTTTGGGAAGTTTGAGCAGAAACAGCTTGATGCAATGGAATTACTTTCTTTCTAGATTTTATATTGTTATAAATGAATTAGTCAATTTGATTAATAAGGAGAATTTATTCCATAATTAAAATACAATTGTGAAAAGGCCACAAGCGAAGATCAGGTCGGCACTGAACCAGGCTAACAGTGTCTGGTGAGACAGAGGGGGCCACTATGCCTCCTTCTCCTCTGTGCATCACGGAGAGACAACTCTCACAAAGTCTTTTTTATACATTTCCAAGCTCTGAGGATTGCTGGGAAGGGTTTCTTGCTTTCTTATGTTGATCTAATCTTTTAGCATATTCATGTAGTTTCTCCTTCCTTGCTGTGCTCTTGCTGAGAGTTTCCCTGAAACTGTTAGAGGAAAATCTCCTGCAATACACATTCTGGGAGACACATATTTATCTTATCGATGATGCATATCAAATGCATATTGCTGGGGTTTGGTCAAATGAATAACCCTCTGTAATCAACATTTCTGGAGACAAATATTCAAGAATTTAGGCACATATTGCTGTAATCTCATCAGAGGGAATTTCCTGAAACTCTCCTTTGGTATGCTAGGATTTTCATCAGGTGAGATTACTGTAGCCTCAGCACGAATTTATACATATCATCTATTACAATATTTATAAACAAAGGTGTATTTTTTTAATGTGTGTACTAAAGCATCCCAAGAGGAGGAGCCAGAAACCTGAAACCTGCAATGGATATAATCCGTTAGACCCAATGGAAAGAAAATCCAGTTTGGTTTAACCAAATCATGCAGAATTACGTTGCATACCTTGACTGTGTGCGTATTAGCTGAGATATTGCTAAGAATGCTGTGTCTCATTTGGTGTACAGCTGATGAATTGGATGTTGAACTAATGAATGAGGAAAAGCTGCGCCAGGGGCAGTAGCACAACAGTAAATGTAGTTCTCCTTTTTTCATTTGCTATGCAGAGAATGTGTGAATAGGTATTATTGTGTTGAAGACTGGCTTTCAATTGTATCTCTTTGGCATGAAGTGGCAGAGATAAGAGCAGGGGCAGTGAGCACCTGCACTCCACACTTTACCATCCTATTGTTCTGTCAGTAAATCTAAGCACCTGCTTATCAGCGTTGTTTTGGCAGCTTTGCCAGGCATTTTTGTCAGAGTTACATCAGTAAATAATCTACCTGACAGTCTCATTAAAGATCAATACTGTGTGAATCACCTTGCGTCATGTGTCTCTTTAGCCCTTGTGCCTTACCTGCCCTGGCAATGGGGTATTGCACCTAGTTTGAGGGGCCAGTCTGAATTCCTTTTATCTGTGAAAATCTTTACTTAATTTGATTTAGGAATTAATCAAGCTTTGCCATGATTGTGCTAGACACTCAGTGAAGCATGTTTTAACTTGGAAGCATGTGAGTGATCTTGTGGAAGTGAGAGTTTAACTTGAACTTAAAAACCTGCTTAGACAGGGATTGTAATTAAAGATCTAGAACGATATCATGCAATGACTTCTGACTTCCTGACTGATCCTAGAATTGCATCAGATTGCAAATTCAGCCAGACTTGCAATGCAATTATGCACTGCCACATCCCTAGGAGAGCTCTTATTTTAAACCTAAATGTGATCCTTCCACTTCTACTTTCCATTCTATAAATAAGAGCTGTTTAATGTAGCACTCATTCAATCTCACTGAAGTGCCACAAGTAAACTGCCTGTGCACCTTCTAGCATGCTACAGATTTCTTGACAGATCTGGTCATCCTTGTAGTGCCTTCTCCACCTTTGACTCGTGCATACGAAGGAAAAATTATTAAAAATTATTTGTTCAAACAGAAGGAATGCGTCAAAAGGAATTTGAGCTATGCTGTGAGGATGTTGGATTTGCCACAGTATCTAAATGAATACCTAATGTAAATAAAACTTAATATTCAGGGTTCACCGTATTTTGGAGTAGCAGAAGCACATCATTAAAAAAATTTCTGGCATGTCAGTGAGCAATGAATTACCGTGCAGTGCAGCACTGTATCGACATAACAAGCATCTCCCGGCTGGTGTATAATGTGTGGCGCATGGAAGATGATACATAGAATGAGACAAGGAATAGCTCCTTAGGGGATAGGATACTTCAAGCCTAATCCTGAGGTGGTGTAAGAGGCATATATCTCCACTGAAAGAACTGGAGCTCAACTGATTTACAGCAGTTTGGGTGCCAGCTCTTTCTCATTAGTGAACAGAGATTGTTCTCTCTATTGTACCTTTTTCTCTCCACCTTGATATATTTATTTCATTAGCAGTATTGAGATTTCTTCACTGCTAGCCATCTGCTCCTAAAGATCATCTTTCCAGTTAGAGTGGTGCTCTACCATTCTGCTCCCCAGTCTTCTGTGTTGAAATTTGACAAGCCTTTAGCTGGAAATGTATTTCCAGGTGGTGGTCCACAACAACTTGTCAGGGAACTATAGAAAATCACTACCTGTTCAGAAAGTTTAAATTTCCTGTAGAGGGATCTGTACTTTCAGTGGAAAAATAGAGAGACTGCAAACTGATAAGGGTTTAATGCCAGAGTCCTAGTGATTGATGTTTGCAACTTGGATGAGATGGCAGGAGCATGGGAAACAAGCATAATCCAACACAGGAGAGGTTCAGATTGGTGTAATGAGAAAGTGTACCACCATGAGCACAGCCAGCCAGTGGAGAAAGCTGCTCAGAGAAGCTGTCATCCCCTTCTTTGAGAATTTCAGAGTGTAACTGGACAACACACTGAGCACCCTGTTCTGATCCCATGTAGACCCTGTGTGAGAAGAAGGTTAGACTAGAGATGATCTGTGGACCCTTCTAATCCAAATTATCCCATCTTTCCATGACCCTCATTGGGTTTCTTTTCATGCTGATTTTAACGTTTTTATGATATTTCTGTGTTCAAAAACACAGTTAAGTAAACAGATATATAGACAGCTAGGTATATACACATATTTTATTAATTTCTGTTAACAAGAGCACACTAGTACAGGCCTTTTAGCTCTTTGGTGTGTTGGCTGCTCTGGCCTCAACAGTAGATCTTGCTGAACCACTTCTTATTTTAATTTTAATAATGTTATATTGCCTAACTGCTGGAGGCATTGGAGCTGAATATGAGTTACCCTGTTGGTGCCTGTTGCCTCTTATAGTGCCTAGTTTGCGTATTTGACAAAAAAATACTATTTAATGTAAATTTTTTTTGACTAATAAAAAAAAAAATTAAAACACAAATGGAAACCATTGATTTGACATGTCCAAACACCCCCTGGAAGTTACAGTAATTAGCTGCAAGCAAGCACTATGTTAGTAGGTACAATTTTCAGTAGACGTTCTTTCTTTAACAAAGACTCCTATATTGCTTGTGCATGCATCTACAATTATTGTTTAGCTGATGTGTTTACAACCAATGCAATGTTTGCAAAATCACAATTAAATGCAGAACATATGCTATTGTTGTGTATGTGGCTTCTCTGAGAGGGCATTTATCAATGGGTGTTTTTGTCCCAGTCACAGGGTTATTCTAGTGCAATGGAAGGCACACAGATAAACAACTGTTTGCAAAATTGTAGCTCTAGGCAGTGCCAGCCCACAAGAGAATTTTTGAACCTGCCCGTATAGTCCATGACAAGTGAGCAGTGGCAGGCAGAAGGGTTACCAGAGTTCACCAAAGGCCTGCAGAAGGCATGGATTACTCAATTCTCACAGAGCTTTGTCTGCCAAATGAACAGGAGCACATTGTAGAATAAATAGCTGTTATCTGCATTTAAGGAATGCCTTCCAAGTGAGATGGAAGGTGCTCTGCCATACAGGATTATCTGGCTGTTCATCCTGTCATGTAAAACAGCCGTCCTCCTGTTGTTATAAAACATGGGCTGTCAACATAGGGGCCCAGGATGGTTCCATAAAGTCACAGACACCATTTCTATGGTTTTATAGAAGAAGGCAGAGCTCTTACTCAAAACATCTATTCATTTAGGTCACATGGCATTTGGGTTCACAGGCATAGGAGCTGTTTAGAAGAAATTTAAGATTTTTGATTCTAACAAAATCAAATTTGCAAGGTTGTACACAAAATTTCTGTTCCTCTCTACTCTGAAATTTTCTTGCTATCTATGGCTAGAATAATCACAGATTGAGATTCTGACATGGTTTTTCTCCTATTCTTGACCCTATCCTAATACAAACAATATGTGATGGGTGTTCCTGGGAATAAACAACACTAAATTGAACCTGATGGGAAGTAACAGTTTACCAAAGTTGATGACAAATATTTGACTTTTGGCTCAGATACTCAGTTACTGTGTATTTGAATAGCTTCTTTGGTCCTGCATGTTTTCATTACTAATTTTTGTGGGAGTGAAGCATGATCAATGGTAGCAGAGAAAATAATGATGAAACTATGGCACCCAAAAAAGCATCAACACAACTCACCTGCATGTCTTTATCTCTAGTTATTATAAATATTTGTTGCTTTAAACATATTTCCTCAGCCCTTACATTTATTCTCCATATTGCCCTATCCTATAGCTGTTTTTTTTTAAACTTTCTTTGAGAAGATGCTGGGAGAAAATTAGAATTTAAATGTTCTCTTGAATTTAAATTGCCAGTTGAATGAAAAATCTCACAGATGAGGTTTTAGCTAACTCCTGGCAGTCTTGACTGTGTTCAGTGAATGCTTCTTATTGACTTAGTCTGAGGCAGGAAAGACACAAACTTTTGCCACTTTTCTGTAATTTAGCACTTCAGTAACCAAAACTCAGAAGACTTTACCACTTCCTCTTTTACTGGGCCAGCACATGTCCTTCCATAGGTCACATCCTGCAACCCAGCAAGCTCTGTTGCTTTCCATTGAGCAAAGGAGAATACTTCCTTATTCAGCCATTTCCACTTCCTAATGCTTCCCACGTGTAACCCATTGTGAAAAGACTGGTAAAACTCCTGCTGCATACTCTTGTTACAGATAAAGAAAGCCCTCTGCATAAGCACCTATTACTCCAGCATAACATTTACACTGCTGTTGACTTAAAAGTCAGATTAACTCTAGAGTGACTTGGGCTACTTTTCCTACTCATTTATTTTAATGTTTTTTGGTTGACTGTGCTCTAAACAGGACATTTGACTCAAGAACTTCAGAGGTCCCTTCCAACCTGAATTATTCTCTTATTCTGTGACTAAGTGGCATCAGTGAAAGAGCTCATCACGTTTCCACAGCTAATCTTCCTTTTATGTTTCCACTGTGTAGTGGTATATAGTCATTAACATAAGTAAAACAGTGTGATGGCAAGCATGGAAATCAGAGTGCTTTGTCCTGAATAATAGTGTAATGCGTGTAATGCATTGGTTGTTATTTTTTTAATGTGAAGTATTCTGTGTTTTCAATGATATTGTGTCTTCTGTGGATAACCATTTCTTGTGGAAGTGTTTAGGGGTTCCTGACAGTTCCAATTGCGATATCACTTGAGCTTAGAAGATTGACAGGCTCTTTCTGCTTTTGAAACTGTACATTTGCCAAGGGAGAATATTTCTCTGTGTAGCCACAGGGAGCTGAAGCACATTTTTTCTCATTACACAGCTAGTTGTTATTTTTAGGTGCTAAATCATTTATTTGGAGTTATGTTCCTCCTTAATTATGGGCAATAAGGACACAATTGACATTTTTAAAAGGGCAAGATCCCAAGTCTAATCAAGAGTGTTGGTGAGGCTTTTACACGAGATTACTATTCCTCTACAAATGCCTTAAACTCATTGTTTCTGCCAGAAAGGGAAACCTAGGATCAATTTAATGGAAATGACTAGCCAAAAAGTCAAGAAAACCCTTTTCTCAAAGCTATTTTCCTTTTGGCAAAACTTGTTTTAGATTAAGGTAATGCAAGTACCAAACCAAACTCTTGTCAACAAGTTATCACCAGCACTAGCTAGGAATAAAAGTTTTCTCCAGCATCAAGCTACTCCATGAACACAGCATATAAATCCCAGGAAGGATGTCAAGGAAGAATCTGGTGACTCCAAAATACTGACTACAGTATTTTACTAAAAGCAGTTAAATTAAATGGTCAAATAAGGAAACCAATATAAATTATGCATCTGAACTGCTGCATTACAGTAAGCCTAACTTATCCTGGTAAGTTGTATGGTCTCCTACAAGTTTCCTCCCTAGTTTTTTCTGTAGTTCAGGCCATCACTGATGACAAATGAAGTTTGGCATCTCTTAGATGGCAGTTTACAGCTCAATGGTTTTCACTTTTTCAGAGAACTGAGAACATGGTGTATTGAGTACCTGTATGAAGCAGTTTAGGACTATAGAGTTTCTCCACTTTATGGATTTTTTTATACTACTTAGATATGCATAGGACAAGTTCTATTTTTATATATCTTATATCTCCAGTGGAAATTTGAAAACCAAAAGAGATTGTGAAGGAAGTTGTGCTCATAATCCTCCATGGCAGCAGTTTGGCTCCAGTTATTATGAGGTGTTTTCAGTTTGTCAGTGTCGCCACCTCTGCACAGAATCCTCAAACAGATTGATCCCTGCTCAGTCTGAATACAGAAATACTTTCTGACAAAGCTCTCTCCCTTTCATCCAGCTTCCTGTGATTGTATCCTGCCTGACATGTTACTGGCTTGGAGAAAGCTCATCCAAAAAACTGACAAAAATAGGAGACAGCAAAGGTCCATCTACTTGGCATTTAAGTTTCAAGATGCAAAAGCAGTATAAATAAAGGCACAATTCTCTTACAGAAAAGGAGCTGAATCTACACTTAAAGGAGTCAGGAATTTGCTCAATATTACTTGTGGTCTGCAACCCTATTCATTTTCTTCAGGTCTAACAAGAGGCAGGCACATTTGTTTGTTGATACTGCAGTTTCCAGTTTCTGAGGCAGTAATTCTGAAGGTCTGGAAACACCACTCAAGCCCTTATCCTTGATCTTCAACACCTCTACCTTGGGTACCTGTCCCATAACCTTCAGTAGTGCTCCAGACCTCCAGTGTAGCAGGCTGGCTTATCACAAGCCATTTTCAACTTAGCTGAGTCAGCATCTGCACAACAAATTATCTGTATCCTTCTCCCCTTCCTTACTGTATATGTATAAATACTAAGCCAGTCTGCTTTTTTGAGAAAGCAGTGTGAGCATACAGGCAGATGGTACTATTCTGCTTGCCATCTAGACTACTCTGCTGACTCTATATGTAGTGACTTAGACCACAAATGAGTCAGCTCATCTATAGAGATCCATCCCAGTAGAAATAAGCAGATGGGTAGCCAGTGCTTTAGTATCAGCTGGACTTTGTTAGGAAATTAGACTTAAACTATGCAAAGTTTAAGTAACAGTTGCATTACCCTGCACATTTTTTTTACCTCATATCATTCTGTGGAGCTGTAGGATGGCACAAACATCAGAGTAATAGGTGAAATAGATAGAAATAAAACAAATGTTTGTTAAATCAAAACTCCCAACTACTTTTTCTCTTTAATTGTCCCATATAATCAGAAAACTGACTGTTTCTATTTACCCACAGCACTCTAGTCAGGGAGAAATATTTGACTCACAGGGAGAATATCCTAAAAAAGATTGAGCTGATGGTACTTTCATCTTCTCTGCATTGTATCATATCTTTGGACCATTGTAGAGATGCAGGCAAGCAGTGTTCCTCTTTCCCGGCTGCCTCTAATGATCTGCATGGACATAGGGAATACAATATCAGTGAAAAGCCCATGCAAAGGATGAACAATTCTGACATGGTAGTCTATAGGAATTGGGCTTCTTTTGGGACACAGAGGGTTTAAAAATATTTTCTAGATTTGTTTTAACGTCCATTTATATATTTACAATAATGCATTTGGAAGAGATTTGTTTTAAAACTCTCACTCACTAAACATGTGACATTTCAGAGATGCTTTTTCTCTCCATCTTGGGATTCAAATAGGGAAAAGAAAACCAAAACCAGAACAGACATCTCCTGACTGTACCTCTAAAATGGAAAAGAAATTCAAGTAATAATAATGTGGAAGGTGAAAGATATTGTTGGGCTTTGGTTTTGTAAGGTAAATCAGAGAATCCATAGCAAGAGTGCATGTTGATTACCTGGATGGAAAAAACACATTCCAGATCATGATCTAGATATTTTTGAAAACTTCTGGAAATAATTCACATCCTGCACAGTTCTGGCAGGAAACTACAGATCAGTGGTACTATGAGAAATTCTGTTAGATGGAGAAGGAAATGGAAATGGAATTAGCAAGGGTGAATATTGTTGTCTCCTAAACTACTTTTTGACAATTCATCAGTGACTCGGTGGTCATGTTATATTTTTCAGATAGCATTTTATCTTGGATCTTTCCTTTCTAAGACTCCATGCAAGGGGCACATGTTGGAGACTTTGTTATGTTCATCTAAGTCTTGAACACTAAAAAATGCTTGTAGGTATACTTAGGAAGCAAAGTATTCAAAAGTGCTGAAATCCAGAGCTAATTATTTTAGTTCTTGTGACTGAAAGTTGACCAAAGATGGATTATCTGCTTATGCTTGTTTATGTTGAATTGAGCTGATTTTCCAAATATATGTAAAATGTGATGCTGACCCCTTTAGATCCTATTTCTTGAATCAAAAAAATTAGTTCCAGAAGTAGCACAATTCATAAATCCTAATTTCTTGAGCTTTACATCTTGTGGATAGTTGCTTGGCTTTTTTGTTATATCAAAGCTATTTTGTCAACTCACTGTTTACTAGACACCAGTAAACAGATTACAGAGTGTTTTTCTGGTTATTTAAGTATTAGTTAGTAGTAAGTAAGCTCACTGTCTAGAGCTCTCCTGTGGATAGGCAAGCAGCAGAATCTCCATCCTGTGTGCATCTTTTGCTGGTGTTTTGTGAAGCCTTTTTCCTTAGAGAGAATGCTGATGTCTGAGAATCGCTCTGCCAGCCTCTCTCTTGTTTTCCTAAAACATGAAGCAAATCTTCTTGATTTCATTCTCTGTCAAATTTGACTGTAATTGCACTATGGGTTCAGAAGTTTTTAAAGAAAACACACACTTCTGCAGTAGAAGACTATTAAAACTCTGCTTCCCATAGGACACCACCAGGACACATAGACAGGCATATATGGGCAAAAGGGTTTTCTACTGTAAGGTGATAAATACTTGGCATTTAGGCACACTTCCAGCTTCAGCCCAGGATTTCACTGTCTTACCAGGGCTCCATGTCTTTACTTAGATCTGTCCTTGTAAATTCAGCAGTGTGCTCTGGACTTGAGTGCTGTTAAAAACCACCTGTCCTGTGTCTGCCACTTTGCACACCTACCAGTCTCTTTGCAGTCTCTTTGGTCAGAACTCTGCTCCTGCTTCCAAGAACGAAAATTCTTGTGATTTTTTGGTATCTGTAGATATATAAAATAACTTGAAGCAGAACAGGTGCACCTGACTCAGTCTGCAGGCAGCCTGCCCATGAAGTTGTCATCGTGCTTACACAGCAGGTGTGCTGTCAGAGGTATTGAGCAAGAATACAAGGGCAGGGAAGGGCATCTTGACAGTATTTGGTTGTAATGAGATTCCAGATATATTTTAAGTGGATTATATCTTTATAGCCCACATATGAATGAATATTTACACCCTCAAAATTATTATATCCTTCATTAGTTTCTTAGTTCAGGTGAAATAGATGACGTGGCTGGGAGAAAGCCTGTGTTGAGAGAAGAGCTACCGGCCTCTTTTACAGGTAGTTGCCAGGAACTCCTCATCACTATTTGTACAACTCACCATTCCTGTCTCCTGCTCCTAATAAACATGGATAATAATGCATACAGCCCACATCTTATTGGAATTCCTATGGAGAGCAATTAAAATCTTGAAGATGTAAATGTTTAACATTGTTTATAGTCCACTTGGAAACAGGAAATGCCAGAAGTTACATAAGCTCTCTAGATACTAATAACTCCATGTAAGTATCTGCTTCTCTTCTTAAGTGTTTGGCAGTACCTTCCACAGAGGTACTTATCAGAGCATAAGGCTCTGATTCTGAGTGGTAATCAATAGGGACAGCCTGATTATAAATGACACTAAATGATAATGTGAACTATTGGCATTTGTTGTATCCATAGCCAAGGCTGTAGTTACCCATCTTGCTGGCATTTTTCTCATAGTATGGGAATAGGGAGGAGGAATCTTTCTCTGGACATTGTGTTTGTTATTTCCTTATTTTACCTTCTAAGGAAAAAGAATTATAATCCAGAACAAGTACACTTTTTCTATCAAAGGAGAACATCAAAAGGCAGCAGCAAAATGAGTATTTTGCTGTAGTTCTCACAACAAAGGAAAGGATATGCTGATTTTTGTCTGATGAGGAGGCATTGTCACAGGGAGAGGCATTAAAAATTGTGATACAAAAACTGTAGGAATTGGTGAATGTTTGCCAGGACTGGATGAAGTTTACCTGGGAGTTCTTACAGAACCAAAGAATAAAATATCTATACTGGTAACAAAAATTATGCTCTTTATGGTTCAGAAGATCTGTTTGGCTGGAGAGTCACTCGTGTTATATTGTTTTCTGAGAAAAACTGTGCGAAGGAAATACTCTGAAGCAAATCATTAAAGGTAGAATTACATAACATTGTGATGTGAACACATAATAGGGATTGAAATAGTCCTGTCTTTTTAAATCCTACTCCTGAAATTAAATTCTTAGGTAAACTAGTGAAGCAGATTCTTGGCTGCTAGGTTCCCAACCAGTATAAAAGAGCAGAGTCCCCTGACTTCTGTGGTGTGAGGCTAAGCTGCATTGGCTAGGGGATTAAATAAATAATTCATGATAAAGAAGTAAAGTTTTCTAAATATTTCTAAGTTTTTAAGGGCCTTGTTAGAAGCTATTAAGTAAATCTGAAATCCACAGGCAGAGGAAGTCTTGAGAAAGATTTGACATTGGTTACTAGTTAGAAAATAAAAGTCACTTTCTCATTCAAGCAGCAAAACCTGCTGAAAACACAAATTTAAGGTAACTAGTACTAGGGGAGACTAGGAAAGTTCTAGTAGAGCAAGGATATGATATATATGATATTGCTTCCCCTTCCGACTGTTGACTGCATACTCCTGCAATTTTCTCTTGTGCTGACACAAGCAGTGACACAGGCTTTATGAACTGACTTGGCTCTTTATAAAGAGAGAAGACTACTCCAGCAGCAAATCCCAAATAAAGATGGAGCAGACAAGCTCTGACTAAGGCTAGAAGGAAAGTGACCACGTGCAACAGTAAAGGTAACCTATACATTACCACTGGTGTTAAGAAGAAATGGGATGGTTCTCAGAAGAAACATTCTGTGAAGACATCTTTTGTTGGTGCAAGGTGAGAGAGGAGTGATGTGGGGAATTTTCTTCAAGAGTCACATCTGGAGATATGAATTACTTCACAAAATACCTGGCTAGATCTACCAACTTGTAACACACACTTAAGCTGTGCTTGAGTACTTGAAGTGCCAATGGCCTCCAACCTTCTGATTTGCTTTGAAAGAGCCTGGGTTTCCCTGTTGGTTTGTGGGTCCAAACTGCTTCAGGACTGCAGTCTATTATGTCTTTATGGCTTGTAGTATTAACAATAATCAGAATATGGCCACAGACAATCCCAAACAGATGGTAGCCCTATTTAAACACTGTAAGCAGGAACCATCACAAGTGCACAGTTCTCACCACACAAACTCCAACTCTCATGCACAAATGAGGAAAGTCCCACTTGTATTTTAAACAAAACTTTCACAACATATATGTCCTGGAAGACAGCAGGGAGCCCTTGACTCTGGTTTTTGAATGTAAATCATTCCATGGCAAGTAGATGCTTATATGCAAAGAGAGGCTGATCCAGAATGGCTTATTGATCAGCAGGCAGGCAAGAAGCAAATATCACTCTTGGTCATTTTATTTGTGACACAAGAATTTTGCAAAAGCTGAAACAGTTACGGACAGTGCTGTCATTCTGCAAATAAAACATCGGTAAAACCAGCAACTCTCACCAGTGAAAGCTCCATCCTTTCCTAGGCACTGAAAGATTGGCCCAGTAGCCAACAGGGACACAGCACTGTCTGCTTCTATTATGGCTCATGCCCCAAGTCATATTGTTCACAGCAAAATAATTAACAAACAAAAGAGATGCCTTTTTTCAGGATCACAAGCTCCTTCATTATAATAAATATGTTGTTCCAAATCTCAGTTCTCTCCCCTTCCTGAGAATAGTAGGCACCTAACTTTTTGTGTTTTCCTGGAAAATTAAGAGTTTACAACTTTACCAAAGCTAAGAAGAGGAAATAGACTCTATGACGAATTAGAAATAATTTTAATTTTAAAATTAGTTTTAAAAGAGCCCTCCGGTGATAGCTTAACAATTTGATTTTTTCTCCCTTTCTTAGCTTTGGCACTCTGTGTTCATGATATATATAGAACAATGAGTAAAACTCTAGTGCCTAGGACCTGAAACTGAAAAAATTAACAAAAGTAGCCTGATTTCCAGATGTGAGTATGTATGTTTCCAAAGGAAGCTAGTGACAGTGACAGCTGTAATCATCAGCTCTAGAAACCTGTCCTACATACAGAGTCTTAAAAAAGGACTTTATCTTTTCAGTGTATTTATGCCTTGATAATTAAACACACAAATCAGATATGTTTATGCAACTTCATTGTCTTTAAATACAGTTTTTAGGCCACTAGCTCCTCTCTGCCAATAAAGCACTGTCCAAATTTGCCAAATTAGAAACATGTTGGCTGGTCAAAATGTCTTACACTTAAAAATTATAATAATAGTTTAAAAAAAACTTTAGACCCAAGCATTCAAAGACATTTAAAAGGTTTGAAAATTTGGTCAGTCATCTCTTAACTGATGTACAAGAAAGATGTCAAAAGCATGGCAGCTGGGTTTACTCACCCTTTGCTTCTGCATTTTGTAAATTTAATGTGAGTGGTATCAGCCACATCCTGGATTAAACTAGGAGTGCAGGAGATAAACTAATCTTTTCTTCCAACATTTGCATAGCCCAAGGACAGGTGAGTGTCCCTGCCATTGTGGATAGTGTTTCCCCTGTCAAAAGACCAACTGTTGAAAGTTTGAAATTGAATTACTGATCTGATAAGTATTTGTCTCTTTAAGTGTTTTGGCCTTTTTTTAGAAGCTTCATTGTAAGGAAATGGATTAAACACCAGAGATGATCAAGGCAGTGTTCATATCAAAGTGTAGTGATAATTTCCTCCAGTTTAGCTGGGAAGATGACAGCTGCGTTATGTTGGAGCAAGGCTGGGGGAGAGAAAGTGTTCACAGCAAAGAGCTGTAGACACAGATCAGTAGTTTCCAACAACCCACAGGACAATACTCTTTCAGTTTCTTTCATGTGTTACTCAAAACATAGGTCACAAGGTAGCATTGTGTTGTGAGTTGTTTTGAAAACAAGAGCAACCTGGCAAGGCCAAGCTTTAAAACATTATCAGCAAAATGGATGATACCTTTTTTTGTAAAGATGTGTCTAGCATCAGGTCCAGTTTTACATGAGATTATAGCATTGTAAGCCCTTTTCTCTTTTGTTGAACTAAGGTGTCATGAAAAGCTAAAAAATTCACTGAAGCACAGTACAGGGTAAATAAAAAAGCTTATGAAAAATGAGGGAATAACCAAACCTTCAGGAACCAAGAGCCATGACTTGAGAAATAAGAACAAGAAAACACTGGAAATCAAACTACAAAGCCAAAGCCAATGGGAATTTTGTGTTAGTCTTAGTCACTAAATAACATAATACCCACCATATGATTGCCTCTTACTCACCTAAGCCTCTTCCTTTCAGACCACATGCAGTAAAATAAGTGTGCAGTGTACCTTTCAGCAGGAATGAGAGAATGAAAGGTCAGTGACTATGGTTTCAGGTTGTTATGGATATGGGAAATGCCAATGTTTCACTGTTCAAAGCATATAAAACAGAAGGTGTGCCAGCTTTGTGGATTTACCATCCAGAATTTCTCTCTGCACAGAGATGAAATAAATATTTTGACTCTGTGTGTGAATCAGCTTCTAGTGCACCATGTGAAAGAACCCATATGGGGGACAACAGTGTGAAGATTTGGCAGTGCAGCGTGTGCGCATGTCACATAATGGTCACGCTGCATCACCCCTAAGTGCTGACAGCAATTTGTTTAAATGTCATTAGATGAATTACTGGAGATCCGTTGTGGACTATTAAGCACAAATGTGAGGATACAGGTTATTATTAAACCTCAAACTACTGAAAGACAGTATTATATCCACAAAAAATTTCTACAAATTCCCTGGTTTTATAGTTTTTTTCCTAAACTCATGTTTTTGGCTAGTCTGAGACAAAATATTGAATTAATGCACATAGTTTGATATATCTCATATTTGTAGCTATATCTAGTAGTTAGTATATGATGCAGTTGCATTGTTGTTGATATCTCACATCTTTTGTAGTAGTACAGTTTTCATTATGGTTTCTATAGACAACTTTGAATGCATTGTGCTCTTCTGGCACATTTCTTGTACTTCTGTTCATTCCAGAAAACTTGATCATAGGGAAAATCTAGTCTGTTTTCTCTTTGTATTATAATGTCTAGTAAAGTATAAAGTACTATAATGTCTAGTAATTTTTACTGATTGTCCTTTGAAAGAGGGAGAAGTTCAGGTTTCTCTTTTAGCATTTGTCTCTGTGATGCTATATTTGTACTGTGTTGGGGATATTTGTGGCTAGGTAACACTCTGAACTGGAGCCCTCACCTAGTACTGGCAAAATTAGTTGTGGTGATCAAGTAGAAAGCAGAAAAGAGTTCTAAATCTGGGTTTAGTTTGAGGAAATGCTTTGGCTAGGAAAACAACAGCAAATGTTGCAACTTATACTTTGCATTTCAACATGAATTTGCCAACTTAGCAACATTTCTTTTGGTTTAGATTGAACCAGTGTGATTATTTTCTCAGTTTTTGGTGTGATCATTAAATAAAAAGTTTACTACTTGCTTTCTCTAACTTAGAAGAAAGAAATCTAGTTTCTGTCTCTACCAGTACTTTCAGTGTGACCTTGAACACTTCCTTCCATGGTCAAGCCTCTTCTTATGAAACGAGGGCAATGTTTACAGACTCTTTTATAAAACACTTTGAGCCATGGATGAAGAACACTGTAGGAAATCTAGATTACATGCAGTCATCAAAGGGAGAATAGGATTCCTGTGAGTGTTAGTCAGTTTTTACTCATACTTTTTTCTGAAGATATTTACAGCTCTTTTGATAGAGAAAGCTTTAGAGACCCATGAACCAAATAGAATAGAAAATCATAGAAACCAAAACCACTGGTAAACTGCACATCATTAGCTACAGTCTTGCTGGGTATATCTCTGCTGATATTTTTAATCACTACTTCATTAATCATCCTTTAGAAAAGTAAAATTAAATCACAGAGAGGTTGCAATTTTTTTTTTCTTTGATGCTTGGATAGAAGATGATCTGATGTAGACTGAATAATGTGTTCTCCATTTCCCAGGGAATGATCCTGTACCTCAGAGCAGTGTCTGTCTCTCTAGACTGACTATTTCATTCAGACCTAATTCACGTACCTTACTGCAGGACAACACATGAACTCGAGTCCTGGAAGGCTGCCATAAATAGACCTTCTTCACATTCTGCAAATAAGTTATCAGAGAGCTAATAAAGACTTTTTAATACAGTTCAGGTCTTTATTTCAAACCAGACCTGACATCTTCTTTCATCTTCATATAAATATGCTTTTTAAAAACATTTTCTATAACTCCAGGGCCAGCTTATTCTCCCTAATGTTACAGGTGTGGTCCACAAATCCCCACAAAAACCCCACTGTCTTTCGGAGTAGCCATATGTTGGTAGGAATTATTACTGCAGTTTGTGCTGTCAGTAGTACAGGCCTAAGTAGATTTCAAATTTAGCCATCAAGCCAGTGAGATTCTTCTGGTTTTAGAGCATTACCTTAAAACCTTCTTCTCTCTTTTTTTTTTTTTTTTTCCCATAATCTTATGTAGACCTGACATCTCTGAGTTTTAGGTCACTGGATTCTGAGAACTTATCTCAGGGAAGTACCACTGTATGCTTGCCCTCATTTTACATTTAGCCTTGGGCCTGCTACTGCCCTCCAGACATTGAGTGAGATGGACCTCCGATCTTACTGGTGCAATCATCTTTATGTGCTTCTGTTAACACACAGACTTGGAGGTCTTCAAAGTTCTGATGTGAACTGACTGGCACAGTGGCAAACTTAAGAGTTACATTTTATTTACTTGTCACTGAAATAAACCATATTCTGACCAGACCAATACACTAGGTCATTCCACACCAAAGCTAAAGCTACCAGAACCTGGAGACAGACATCAAAACCTCAATAGTAGCAACTGCCGTTTCATCTCGATATGTACCACCACAATAAGTGCAGAAATACAGTATCAAAAGAAAACTACTATTAAGAGATGTGCTTTAAGTTTTACTGCTTCCACTTTGCTTCAGCAAGCAAGCCCCAGAGTAAAATGAGAGACAAGTTCCCTTTTTTCCTGCATAGGACTGAGGTAAAACCTGATATTGTTTTATCCAGGATACAGTCCAAGCTTTGAGGCTTCCATTTCCTCTTCAAACAGATTCTACTGCACATAGCTGAGTGTTCCACTGACTTTATTACAAAAACATTTGAGGTTGCTGGTAAAGTTCAGTACTAAGATAAGCTTGATGAAGTGTCAAGTCAGTTGATAATGGGAAGGGTTACTGGCTGTACCTCCTTGCTAGCTGCATCCAGTTCCTGACCTGTTCAAGCGATGTGGAGTTATGCTCACAGTTGTTGAGGGATCTAGACCGTGGGGTTATATCCAGTGTTATATCCAGTCAGTGTTTGTCCAGCCTGGCAGCGTAGTACCTTCTTACTGCCACTAAAATGGTATGTTGCATGCCTTAGGCAGCATAAGTGCATGTACAGCTGTTTTGAACATGCAAAACCTTCTTGACTATGACTAAAAGAGTACATATGGCAGACCTGATGCTGTCTTATCCAGACTGGCTTTTGGACAGAATGAGCTACCTGCAAAATTACACTTATGTCTTGTATTAGAGGGAATTAGTTTTCTATCATGGGGGAAAAAAACTCCAGAAATAAAAACCCAACAACAAAACAGCCAATCAAATGAAAAAACTCTGCATAAGACCAAAACAAAACAAGTCTAAACCCCAAAGGATAACATAAATTAACATTTATTTAATAGAGACATCAAGGAATCAGGAAAAGGAACTGGCTCGGGAGCTGAGCAATTCAGCCTAGATCAGTACCAGCAGAGAGTCATCCAACATATCCTTCTGGAAAGAGGAAATAAGAGAACAGTTACAGGATAGACTTTTACAGGGGATTATTTATAAATACAAAAATATTGCAATTATTCACATTAACATAAGCTGAAAGCAGGGGGTACCCAGCCTCCTGGCTACACGAGACACCTAACAGCTTCCATGTGGTGGAGAAACAGAAGGAATGCAGGACCAGCCATGGAGGATCAAGGAGGCAGAGTTTTCCAGGGCTGTTCACAGGCAGATGATAATACTGACCTCCAGCAGCTGATTAGGCCATTATAGGTGGAGTTCGTATGGGTTAGCCTATGGACCTTAAGGCTATTCAAAACTCACTGAAACACTTCTTGGCTCATTTCAGGCATTGTGTGTGGACCTGGATACACAGCAGTCTCCACCTGTGCAATATATTACTGTTTTGCAAGAACTGCACTTAAAATGCACAGTCTGTTCAAGGACTAAGGCAGGCCACCCCTTACTTAAAGACTTTGTGGGTATAGGGGGCCCAAGTTCTTTACTTCGAATCAAGTAATCACAGTAGAATCAATTCACCTTTTAAAATGGCATGTATGGAAATGATTAAAGGTACAGGCTTTACCAAAATGACACTATGAAGACAGACTCATCCCTGAGAATAGTTTGAGGCAAGGTAAAAACTTGGATTTAATTGTAAAACAGTAAGAAGAGCCAATGATAGTATATCATTGGAGGGAAGATTATTATTTAAATTTTTTATTCAGTAACAGCCATTATCTCATGGATGACTTGCAGAATGATTTATCTTTGACATGTAGATATAAAGTGAATATTCATCTGATCTTACTATTCTCAGTCAAATGAATAAATAAGGTGATTAAAAATAATTGTTTTTTTCTGTTATTATATAATTGTATTTTAATAGAGCTGGTCAAACAATGTAATGGTGAAAATATAGAATCAAAAAAATTCTCCCAGTATATCAGCTTCTGTACTGTATTTTGTTATTAAATATCCCCAGGGGTTGTTTTTGTTTTTTTGTTTTTTTGGTTTTTTTTGTGGATTAATTCTTTATTCTCTCCTCATAATATTTTTATAAACTGTGAGTTTATTATATTTTACAATTTTATTCAATACTAATTTTCAGTTCAGAGTTATAAAAACAGTTTGAATATGCAGTAGTTCTAAAACTGAAGAAGTGGAATAGTTGATAGGCAGTATTTAATGCAAAAGGTAAGGCAGTGTTTGCGTTGATCTATGTCAAACAGAAGACAGGTGCTAAAATTTTGGCTTATGTTCAGACTAATGTTTGCTTTTCAGAGACAGGCCAAAACCTCCTTAGATTGTAAATTAAAGAATAAAAGTCATTATAGGAATAATAATGACTAACAGGTAAACAACAAAGCTTAAAAGGAAAAAATTGTAACATATTTTCCTCATATGATTCCATTTTTTGATTCAAAAGAACCGCCTCCAATTTAGAACTTCACATAATGTGTCATGCCATGCATAATATGTCATGTAGGAGTATTGAAAACAAATTACCTTTATGGAAGATGCTGAATTTTGTGATGGTTGTGATATTTTTTATTTTCTCTTTTCCCTAAAGAAGCTGTAAAAATCTCATAAACCTGTATTGTTCCTTCAGAAATTCTGCGCAAGAGTAGGACAAAGTTCTCATGTGCTGGGTGTTCATACAGTTAAAATTTGTGGCTGAGCATAGCATAAAATTGTGTCAGGAGGGCTTTAGGTTGCATATCAGGAAAATGTTCTTCACCCAGAGGTGCTTGGGCACTGGAACAGGCTCCTCAGGGAAGTGGTCACAGCTCCAAGCCCAACAGAGTTCAAGAAACATTTGGACAACACTGTCAGACACATGGTGTCACCTCTGGGGTGTCCTGTGCAGGACCAGGAGTTGGACTCCATGATCCTTGTAGGTCACCTTGTAGGAGGTGACCTACAAAGATTGGCATATAAATCCATCTCCTGTGTTGTAGGTCAACACAGGAGAGTCTGTGAATTTATATGCCAATCCCTCTTCATCTGCATGGAATCCTGCACTAAAATTACTGTGGAATTTCTCGATATTTATGGTGTCAGTATGGATTTCTAGTAATCTTGTTGTCGTGGTTCATCATTATTACGCTGAAGTTTTCTTTTCTGTGTTTCATTATCAGTAGCAATATGAGATGGTTGTTCTGGGCAAAGCAAGAGATACAGGCTGGCCTGATATACCAGAAGAGGCTTTGACAAGGAGGTACACGGGATGCAGTGGAGGGGTATGGGCATGGAATGATAAGAGCTGAGGCATAGGCTCGTTCTGAAGGTCCCAGCCCACCAATTAAAGAAACAGAGACCTGGAGGTGGGCAAAGCTCTTTGTATGACTAGAAAAGTGAAAAAATTACAAGTATTTAATGCACATAAAACAAGTATAGCATAGCAAATTCCAATTTAATATGAAGTTGATGACCAGTGAGCAAAGAATAAGGTGTGAAAGTACTGTATAACACATGTATATGGGGAGGTGGGGGGAACGAAAGAGATTAGGAAAGAGAAATCAAAATCACCATGGCAAAGGAATTTGAATGCTGTTGACTTATTCCCTCTGTTTTCCTCCAGCTAAGTGGAAACCCTCTACTTTGGGACCCAAAGAAGCAACAGAGAGCAAGTGTAACACCAGGGAAAAGAATAGAAAGTAAGATAATTATGTTCAACATTTTAAACTGCATTATTATGCAGAATTTTCTCATTATTGTATTTTTATTTTTCTTTTTCATGGATTGATAATAATTTTTAATTAGCCTATTAAGATTTCATACTGTTGATAAATCCTTATCTTTATGTATAAGATGTATTTACTTTTTCCATGTAAGATTTTGAGTGTGGCATGATTTAGGCATGGCTCCTTAACAGAATTTCACATACTGTGTCTGCAGCTACCTCTTGATAACCTCAACTTTGTGGCAAGGAATAGCTATGTTGAGACTCTCTGTGCACTCCTGGGACTCCAGAATAAACTCCTTAGATACAGGAAGAAGATCTTTAATCTCTTGTTGGCTGACAAATGCAACTTTAAATTGCTTGCTTTGACAACAAAGAGGTAATTTTACATATGCTCAATATTATCGCAATAACCTCTTACATGACTTTTCCTGATTTCCACTATAGCTTTTCTTCCTATAAAGCATTATGAAGGAAGGCTTCCTGGAACACATAAGGTACAAATCACAGAATCACAGAATCACTAGATTGGAAGAGATCTTTAAGATCATCAAGTCCCACCCATGCCCTAATACCACAACTAAACCATGGCACCAAGTGCCACATCCAATCTTTTTTTAAACACACCCAGGGATGGTGACTCCACCACCTCCCTGGGTAGACCATTACAGTTCTTTATCACTCTTTCAGTAAAAAGCTTTTTCCCAACATCCAACCTAAATTTCCCTGGGTGCAGCTTGAGAATGTGTCCTCTCTTTCTGTCAGTTGCTGTCTGGAGAAAAAGACCAACCCCCACCTGATTACAGCCACCTTTCAGAAAGTTGTAGAGATTGGTAAAGTATCTATATGTTTCTCTTTGGTACTGGCTTTATCTCTCAGAGTTTCCTCAGTTCTCCATTTAGTTGCAGTAAATTCTGAATTCTCTTTTCCAGGTTCTATGCTTGTGCATGCATTTTTGAAACTCTGTGCAGAGATTTAGTACTTTGATTTTCATTAATCGGTTTTGTGGCTAAAACACTAAATGAGAAATAGCTCCAAAAATGAAAATGTCTTCGTCCTAAACATTTGGTCTATTAATTTTTCATAAGATGTTATAAACAACTAGAAAAAGACTGAGTACCACTGTTTCTTTTATTATTTAGGGTTACTAGTAATACAGAGAGGCTTTTAATTCTTTTTTATCTTAATGGCATCTGTTTCTGCGGAACATCTAGATGAAGTTAATCTCTCTAGTATTTTCTGTCTGACACTGATCAAAAACAATAATAAAATTATTCCTAAAGAATTTGTAAATAAATGTCAGTACTATTACATATATTCTCTGCATATAGGCCCACTAAAGATGGCCTGTAGAGAGAAGCCCATTAAATAAAACCCTCATGATGCTAGCTGCTGTATAGAATAATAAGACAGGGCCAGTCCTGTTAGACAAGATGGGTCGGATAGCAAACACATGTGTGAAGAAAGGTAAGGCACTGAAGTGATATCCACAGAGCCTCTGGGTTCTTGAGACATGTGGTTTTGTGCTCTATATTTTGACTTACCTGAGAGAGCCCCCACATTCCTAAAAGAAAAAATCTTTTCTCCTGAAACACCAAAAGTGAATGAATAAGGAGAACTGCAGAAATGTACCTTCATGGTCCTAATTTTTGACCCGTTCACATCTTTTTTTTCAATACTTCCCAGAAACAGTCTCACATTTAGATTTTCAAAGTGTAAGTACTTGCAAAATCCAATATTTATTTCTCACAATAGAAAATTAAAAGCTGGATGATGCAAGTAGTCTAAACTGTTCTCACAGAATATTAGTAGGCCTGCTTACTCCTGATAGACAAGGATGAACTTACTTTAATGCCCTATATGTGTATAAAATCAGGAATCTGTTGTAATATCCGTTATAATGAGCAAAAATCTGTGCTAGCCAAAAATCAGGTTTTCAAGTTAAGATCTGAGACATGCCTGCAGAAGTTCTCCAATAGAACGTGTGACTCCAACAAATATGCGACTATAAATTATTTGTAAAACTAGTCCGTGGCATTCATGCCACCTGCTCCCTCACACCCCTCAACACCGCCCCCAAGTATTGTGGGGACTCTGAATAAAACTTTGAAAGATGACAATTACCTCTGAGGGTTAAGGATGGAAAATGTGCAGAAACTGAGCTCACTAGCCTATTATTTTTCACTGTTGGACTGCCAAAAACATCACGAGTTGTTCTCTAGTGCTCCCTCTGGCTGATGCTATGAAACGTGACTTTAGGGAAAGCACATTTGTAACAGGAAGAGATGACTGAAACTTAGATGAAGTGAAGGGCAAAATGTGAAAGACAATGAAACTTCCTGAAAAGCCTAAGGTGTTACCTTCCTCTGGAAATAAATGATCCTAATGGGAGGTGACATTCAAACCTGCTGAAGTAGAACCTGCGCCAGGACTAAACTTGATCACACCCACATGTCTTTAATGTATGATTAACGAGCCATGATAGATATACATCAGGTCAATGAGGCTGATACGAATAGATGGAACTTTTTTTGACAAAACTCCCTGAATAATGATGTGCACATGGTAAGTGCTGTAGATATTATATTTAGATAAATGCAACCAGACATGAATAGTGATAGGAATTTACTTTAGGGGACTGACTTATGTATTCAGGAGAAGAAAATTATTATAATCTATTCTTTTTATTTAGTATTCATGGACATTCAAAGAATTTTATCTGTGTGTTGGGCAAACCTATTTATATGCCTGGGACTCGTGAAATATGCCAAGCATATGGTGGGACAGAAGAAAGAAAAAGCACAAATCCATGGGAATTTGTTGCTCAAGGCAGCTCTGGAGTTTATGGTTAAGTGGCTCTTTTTCTGCCTACCTTGATATGTAGCTGGAGGTCCTGGCCCTGTTTTGGCATGTTTCTATGCTGGCAGCTGTGAAGGGTTATGTTGGAGAAAGGAAGGTTTCAGTGCATGCTGTAATCTCATAATGCATATACATGAAATAGAACAGTATCAAGGGACTGTAGCAAGGGCCAAACTTCCCTTATCTTTGCTAGCAGTTACTTTGGTTTTGAATAAATTGGCTTTGTTGGAATAAAGAGACAACTCATCTTCAGCTGGGACAGTGTAAGAGATGATTGCACTGTTCTCCCTGTTCCAACCTTCTGATTCTCTACCAGTGATTCAAATGCTTATTTAATTATAAAACCCAGCAGCAATGGCCAGATATACCCATGCAGCTCAGGCTGAAGGGTACAGTGGAGTCCTTTATAGCCAAGTTGAAACAGCATGCCTTCAACCCTTGGTTGACAGGCAAAGCTTCTTGCTCTTTACACCATTCACCAGTGCATAAAGGCACTCAGGGGAGTTCTCAGATGTTTGGACTACTATATATTGTCCTTGCACCATTTAAAGCAAGGGGGTTTGGAATTTGAAGGAGAGTGGCTAAGGTGAGGATATAGGTCAAATGACTGTGGGATGGCACATACAAATCTAGCAGGTGAAACCAGTCTCATCCTCTTCTGGAGACAGTGTACCATGGTTGTTTGAATTCCACTTCTCCTTGCACTGTGAGTTCAGAGTCTTTGAACTAAAGTTTAGCCTCAATCTCAAAATAATTAAGACAATGCCTGTGACTATTGCACTCTTGAACTTCTTGAAGAAAACAGCTTCTCATTCCTAAACAAGAATCATGCAGCTGGCTGCAGAGTGCCTTCAGTCTGTGGAATCACTCTGCCCAGCAAAGCAACTGAGCTTTCTCTAAACAGTTCTCTCCACAAATCCTGTTTAGTTTTCAAAAGGCTGTTTTTCTAGTTTGTTTGCAAAATCACATAGTGATAAAAAAACTCCAAAGGAAACAGCTGTTTCTTTGATTTGGTAGGTCTCTGCCTTCATCGGGATTGCTATTAGAAAATGCAGTCAGTAAATTTAGGGCTAAAATTCTGCCTGAGGTGACATAATGTGAATATTCATATTTAAAAGCCCTTCTGTTCCTACCTGGTTTGTTGCTATTGCAAAGGAGGCAGTTCAAAAGCCTTGGGCTACTAAACCAGTTTGGGGTTTCATTACAGAGGAGAGCCTTTAAGACACCCACAGCCTTTATAGGCAAATGAAAACCTACAAGCTGTTGTGTCAGTAAAGTCCTCTTGGTCCTCACTCACTGCAAAACTCTTGTCAAAATTTGCTGAAAGCACTCTTAAGATGAGCATCATGACATGATACAGCTAGTACACTAGGGAGAAGTACAGGAACACATTTGCCAGAGTATCTCCATATCCAGGCTGAAGAAACAGATGTGCCTCTGAGGGGAAGCACAGAGTGCTTAGAAGTCTGAAGAGGCTGATAAGCTCTTTGGGAGATTTTCCATAACACTGAAATAGCTTTTAAAATTTGGCTCTTCCATCCTGGAAAATTCCTTACATTTGCATCTAATAACTAGATCATTAAGTCCAAAATGAAGCCAGTGTGTTTCAGAACCCAGCTGTCCCTTGCCCCCTCTAACATGTATTACCTTGCAAATTGAATCCTTTTTTTGGCTGTTTAATGCTGAAAACAGGATTTTGTATTTCCCTTTTGAAGATCTGGTTCTGCTGTGTGGTCTCTTCCAGCACTCACAATAATGAAAGAGCTCTCCATAGGGGTTACTTCAGTTCAGAGATACTACACAAATGCAGCTCATTGCTTTATCACCCAGCAGAATGAAGCCATTTCTAGGCTGAAATTGAGGAAGTTCTTTAACAACAGAGCAGCAGAAGATATGTAAGAACAGAAGAACAGCTGAATTAAGAAAGAGAAATATCCTAAGTGTGCATGAGAGCTGTGTGTGCCTTGTGCAACAACAGCCTACCAACAGTGGCTATTGCTAGAACCAGTAGAAGTTCAATGTCAATCTATTTAAAAGCAGCTAGTACCTGGGGGTTTTGCTAAGGAAGGGTGAGGAAAGGCTAAGTCCATTCAGTAAAAGCAAGTGCTCTCAGTGCAAATGGGATTTCAGGTTTTGGGGAAGAACTTGGAAAGATCAGACATGTGAAATGTGAGGAGTGGTTGCAGCAGAGTAGATACTTGCATGCTAGATCAATGAGAAGTACAGCTGCTTCTAGTGCAGCAGGTATGTGAAGGTCAGGGAACAGCAGAATTCTCAGAGTGCAGTGATCCTTTATAGAACACATTTTGTGACTGTTTGACAGGACCTTCTGGTATAAACTGAAGATAATCTAACAGAGCAGCTGCAATTATGGTACAAATACTTCAGGGAAAAGGTAGAGACATGCTTCCTTGACTTGTTTCCTGAGTAATGCTAAAGTGAGCAGGCATCTGGAAGAAGCAAAGCCAAGGCAATAGAGGCATTTTACTTAACACTGTCATCTCCTTTAGTTTGGTCACTTGCATTCCAGTCTCTTGCCTATCTAAAGCATCATGGTATACGTCCATGTAGCTGCAATACTAGGAATACAGTACATGAAAAAAAAAATAAGAAAAGAAAAAGCAGATGCCTCCAAGAGGTATTTAGTCAGTGGGTATCATAATCCCCTTCTACACTGAACTGACTTGAGATGAGATGATGTCTCAGCAAGCACAGACTGGGGATAGACTGAGGAATATGAAGTGCATGTGCTCACCAGACTCCACCTATTTGTATCAGTCAGACTTTATCTATTCATAACAAACAACAAGATGACAGTTTTAAATCTCTCCAGAATGGAACTACCTCTACCTATCTTCCTTCATCAGCAGTTCACTAGGTATATAGGTTAAATCTGTCACCTAATAATGGTGAATCTGCTCCCCTGAGCTGACCAGGGTGTGGTTTTGGAATCTGGTTCTCCTTTTTCGAAATTATAAAAGATAAGGAATCCATGTAAGTTCTGGGATAAGACAGATGACCATTAAAGAAAAGTGTTGGCCTGCTGAGCTACTGCAAACTTGTAATGATTTTGGAGATCTCTAAGCAAAAGGGAGCTAGGGTGAGAAAGCAGCAGTAGATGGGAAAGTTATAGAAAGTTATATAGGTAAGATGGATGTTCAATTTCATCAGCTAGTTCAATGGGGAGAAATGTTTGAAGGTTTTGCTACACTTGTATTATTACACTAGTATTGTTATACACAAGCCTGATGTGAAAGCTTAGCCCCTTTCGTCCTGTTTTTATATGTACAAGAGATACAGATCTGCAAGAATTTAACCAAAGCACATGTAGCAGATGCATGACTCACCCCTCTTTTGCTACAGAATTAGTTCTGTGCCTGTCATGTGTCAGCCTGTTCTATGAAACCACTTCCTTAATTTACTTTGTCTCCATGTCACGGCTTAATCACTTGGTGTTGAAACCAATCTGGGGTTACAATAAGTCATTCACCTTATGTTTGAAAGCAGGCAGTATACTCAGAGAAAATTAGAGGCAAATTTTAGCCTAGTATCCATATGACTTCATCAAGAATAATGTGCTGTGTTGCTGAATACATTTACATTATGTAGGACAGATTTTTTTAACAACTCAGCACTAAAAAGCTCCAGAGAAATGAAATGCCAGTTTTTCCATGCAGCTCAGTCCCCACTGAGCACTGGGTATCTGCATGGTTGGGGGGATATGGAAAGAATTGCACCCTCTCTTCCCATAATGCAGTGAGCAGAGCTCAACAGGGCATGAGGATCTAGGCCTAAAATCACTTTTAAGTTTCCAGATGTGAAGTGAGGCCTGTACTTCATTTCCATTCTGTGATTCTTCTTCATGCTTACCTTCCTTTCTCATGCTTTTCCAAATATTCTTCTGTGACTGCCTGACTCAGTTATCAACGTAAAGGACAAGTATGAGAGTAGATTGTCGTTATGTTCCCATGGCCTTCCAGAAGTCAAAACAGTGGGAAAAGCCACAGCAGGAAAGTTTGACAGAAGGCAAAACCAGCAGCATGACACTTAAGTAGCTGCAGTGAGGCATGATCCATCATGAAAACAAAGCTGTGCTTTAACTAAACATACTTAATGGAGGGTCTAATTTTAATGGGAGAGGTCAGGCCAAGCTTTTGCTGTGTAACAGGGATAACAGGTCCTAACAGTAAAATTAGATTGCAACTTTACTGGTAACCAGCTTCCTAATAACTGAGATTTTCAGGAGTAAATTGAGCAAGATCAACTCCTCTCTTACCGGTTTTGGTAAAAATTTAATGACATATTCAGAGAGCAAAGCAAGGTGAACACTTGAAGAAGTTTTCTGTAAACTGAATTCTGAACCAGCATTCTGAAATCAAATGCTAAAATGTCTGCTAAAATCACTTTGAACTGAATTTTACATCACCTGCTCAAGTTTAGGGAAAATGGATTGTAAATACTTCAAGCCAGAACTTACTTTCAAATTGTTCTGTGAGGTATCTAGCACTTCTGAGGGTGCTGTAAGACAGAAATGGTATGCTTTTAGGAATGCCATTGTCCAAATGCCTACACAAACATGAAGGGTTTTGAAATAATATTCTTTCCTGAGCAATTTGAAGGTTCATACCACCTTTATTTTTCCTCCTCTACTGAAATATACTTTCAGCCCCCTGTGCTGTCAGCAGCAATGTTTTGTTTCAGCATGTTCAGGTTGCAGGAGAGCACTTTGTTCTGTGAGGTTAAACACATTTATCCTCCTTAGGACTGGTATAGTACCTGCAACAATTGTTTCTGAGGCATCTGCAAAGAAGACTATTAGACCCAGGAATTAGAAAAGCTAAGTATGCACAGAATTTTCATTATAGAAGAAACACGGTCATGTCAGCCTTTGAAACAAGTAGATGATCTCTCTACACTGAAAGCAGAAGATGGAAGGAATTCACATAGATGTAATTGATACACAGGTTTAGAAACCTACTCTATTGAGTAATGGCATGATGTTTTCTACATGTTGTTACTGTCACCACACCTACTTAATTTAAGACAGATAGTTAAATCAAGTAAAGGCCTAATATGCCGTCAAATGCATGTTTTGAGATGAAATCTGCCCTGAAATATCTTATATGTTGTGTTTACAAAGGGCAGAAGTGGTGATGTAGAATGAATCCACCAAGATTTTCACTCATATAGCTTTATGTGCAGCTGTAAAGCACCTGCAGAATTCCTAGCACTGTATTTTCGTTTGGGTGTAATAATGACTATCTCCTGTCTCTTGATAAATCCAAAGCTCAAAAAATATTAAACACCAGTGCCCTTTGTGGCCTGTAAACTGTAGTACCATTTGAAGCTTGAAATAGCTCAGTAAGTTATTCACACTTAGTAGGAATTAAATTCCAGAGGAGGGAGAGGAGATGAAGACAGACGGTGCAATGCTGCAAGCCTGTCTCTATTACAGCACCTGTGCTGTCCCACTATTGACAGTAGCCACTCTCCTTCTAATATTTTACAAAACAAATGCCCCCTACAGCACTGTGTGAAGAAAGAGAGCAAAAAAAGCTGGAGATTTATTGGCGTCCCTGTGGGATTTTAAGTTCCTTGTGTGGCTGTTTACAGAGCAGGCAGCTGCCCAGCTGGAGAGCTCCGGTCCTGCCCCGGGCAGAATGCTACATCGCTCCAGTCACACCTCTGCTGGCTGGCCCTGCCACAGCACAGCAGCTGGCCCAGGGCACCCCTCTCCCCAGAATAGTTTTTGGTCCCTAACCACAGTCCACAGGGAAGATGCTTAGGACCAAGGAGTCTAGCACTTAAGATGCTGATTATACGCATAATTAGACATATGCACAATATTATATGTATATGAAAGCTGATGATTCTTTTTCATATGATGGAAACCAACATGGAGGTCAGAGTCTGTTTGGGTTAGCAGCAGCATGAATTACCCAAAGCTCCTTAAGGGAGATCATAAACAACTGAAAAGTAAGTCTAAAGAGACGCCGTTTTTCTTGTCTCTGTCACCTCAGAGATGAAAATCTGGTCAAATACCAATAATTTACTAATGTTAGTAAACACAGTCTTACTGTTAGTAATAAAGGTCTGCACAGAGTGGCTCATAAAGGAAAGGCGGCCGCAGCTGGTGCCAGGCTCGGCGCAGCGCGGGGCCGCCCGGAGGCTGGGGCTGGCTTTGGCTTTGAGCGGCAGCAGCACATGTGACCGAAGCACGACTTGTGTCCCACAGGGACGTGGCAGCACCCGACACCTCTACAGCCCGGACCAGCGGCAGGTCTCCCGAGAGGGGGGAGCTGGTGGGAGGTCGGTGGAAGCAGAGCCGTGCTTCCTTTTGTCCGGGGGGCTCCCTTTGCACTCCTCGCCCCCAGCCAGCAGCTAGGAGACGGCTGGGGGCGGGAAAGGACAGGCACGGGGCTTCGGCCCGCCCATCTCCTTCTCCCCGGCTAAGGCACGCATAAACCACTTTTTTTCCTATGGGCAAGGCGTTTTGGGAGAAGGACCAGCACAAGTCGAGGGCGCTGGCTCCTTTGTGCTCCGATACCAGCAAGCCCTGTTCCGTAGTCGCCCCATCCCCCGTCTCTCGCTCTGTTCTGCCCCCCCGCATTTCCTGCCCCGAGCCCGGGCAGCCCCCCCGCCCGGTCCCCGCGGGCCAGGCGGGGCGGGGGAAGCGCTTCCCGCGGGCGATGACTCCGAGTTACTTTTCACCTACTTGGCGGCGCTGGCGGCGGGGTTACTGCCGGTCAGGCTGCCCGAGTCCTAGGCGCTCCCGCAGCCTGCTCCTCCGGCCACACACCCCGAGCCCATCTGCTGCCCCAGCGCCCCCAGGCCCGCAGCCTTTCCCCCGGGAAGCCACGCAGGTGGCAGTGTCACTTCAGTAGGGGCGCGGACCCCCCCGTGCAGCAGAAGCCGGTGCGTGTTACATTCGTCAGTTCGACTCCCGCGATCACCACCTATTTTGCAGCCGAGAGGTTATGTGTTCGCACGACTCGCAGTGTGGATACCCCGGAGCTTGCTCATCCCAAACGCTGGCAAGGGGAGCGAGTGTTTTCGCTGCTCGCCGAGGGTGGCTGAGAGTCGGGTTACTGCCGGTCACAGCCGCAGGGCGTGCGCCGCCTGCGCCGCTCGCTTTCCACTCCTGCAGAGCGCCTCCGATCCTGCAAACCATACTTCTGCATTTCCTTTAAACGCTGCAAGCAAAATCGTAACCAAGCCCGTCCTTGTGGGCACCACAATTACCTTGCAAAGTAATTTTCAGTAGTCCCGGTGGTAACGCTGCCTGAATGTGTCTTCTGTTGGGCACAAAGCTTGCAGCAATACGGGATGGATTTTAGCATGAAAGGATTACTTCTACTGAGAATTTTGATCTTGGATCAACCAAAAGTGTTCAAAAGAGACTTACAAAACCTCCAGACCGACACCAAACCATTCTATTCTGAGCTTACAGTACAAGATGGAGAAAACAGTAAAAACAATACTTTTCTGAGGTCTTTTCTTGGTGCAAACTGAATGTTTGCTTGCTCGGTAAGAGCTGGATATCTCTATAGTGTTAAAACCACGGTGATGAGGCATGCACAAAAATTTTTAAGAGAGCTAAAATAGGTACACTGTAATGTGTTTACTGAGACCAGACATGAATCCTGCAGCGGGGTTGAATTCTGTGCTTGAGGAGGTTTAAATATATGCTTCCTCTAGGTAAAACTTACCTACTCTCAATTTGACTTTTTGTATTATTTCCATGAATTTACCCTGTAGTCATTAGCCAGGAAAATCAGGTGAGGAGTTTTGTTCTTTTGTATTGTGCATAATTACAACACACCCTCTATATATTTCAATGCTGTAAAGAATGGTAAAGATGATCCTAAGTGGCCTGTGGATTGAAGATACAAATTATCCACGGGGAGTTCTAGCTCAGTTTCAGGAGAGGTTGTAGATATTTCTGACACTGTAATTACTTTTTTTCTTTTTAATTGTCTTAACACAAGGATAAGGTCTCAAAGCACAACTTAACAATCCTCTTTTGGTCTAGAAGAGATGAAATTGAAGGAAATTTAATGCAAACATTTTTAACATAATACACAGTCATGGTTTTTGTATACCACTCCATAAAGGAAATGTAAGTACAGTCTGTCATTAAACACTTACAAAATAAATGAAGACACATTTTTATTCTTTCATAAGGTAGAGATGCTCCTATTTAGCTCTTTTAAGCTTAAGTGGCATACACTTTCAGAAACCATGATATTTGGACAGCATTGTAAAATGAAGCACTGAAAAGGAAGAATGTCTCCTCAATCTTAGAAGCAGCTTTGTGATTTGCTATAAATGCTTATGAAGTTTTCCCTCACTCTTGTGGGGTTTTGTTTTTTTTTTTTCTTGGTGTGTTTTTGTGTTTTTCACTGGAATCCCACCCTTTGTCCCCTTACAGACTTTCTTCTCTCCACTTCTAAAGCACTGACTGGTTTCTGTCTGCCTTTCTCTCTTTCTCAGTACTCTGTTGTTATCAGGATGATGTTTATTGGTCATCCCTATGCTGCAAAAAGGCACAAATACAATGAGGAGAAATATTTTGATTTGCCATAGGAAATGAGGGGAGGTGGTAGGAATGTAACCATTATATCAGCTTTACAGTCTTTGATGTTTTTTTGCCCTCCCCCTTCCCTTGCCTTGCCCACAGCTATTGATGCAGATTTCCCACCTGCATTTGTTTTCTTTCACTTCAGGAATATTTAAGGGAAACTGCACAATTGTTGTTTACTAAGTACTGAACCGTCTGGGGGCCATTAAACATAAAAGTGAATCTTCTGACTTCCTCATGAATAAAAAGTTTACCAAAGCTGTAATTTTTGTGTCTTTAGCGGGATAATGAGAATATCTGCTTTACAGTTATTAATATTATTTTATTGTCTCCTGAATTTTGTAGTAGCTGTGGACTTGCATGCATACCAGTGAAGAAACAGTTTTCATACTTTAAAAGAAGTGTCAGCATGCTTGGGAGGACAGAATTACAAGCTAAAATTGTTGTAGATAAAACAATCTTTTGAAGAGGAGTATACCAGAGATAGTATTGCAGTCTCTTTCAAAATACCCTGCCTGTCATGTATTTTCTTCTGGGTCTGTGCTTATGAGTGTTTGTAATTTTGTGCTACCTTTTCATTTGCCCTTACTCCTTGTCCCTCCAGGTCTTTGTCCCTCCTTGTGTCACTTCAATGGTGACTCAGACTTGTAGCTAGAAATCCCAGACTGCAGCAGTGGAAGATGTTGTGCTTCAGGCAAGTGCATCTCCTAATCTGTCTCACAGTGTTGTGCTGAAAATCAGGTAGACACAGAGCATTTTCAAACATCATTCCTCTCCTACTGTATTTTGAGGTGGTTTTACATTTCGAATTTGGACAGCTTAAAATGTAAGAGGGCTATTCTTGATAAGGATATCTTATACTGGGTGGTAGAAAGCTCATGCCCCTATGATGTTTCTGACAAGACTGGACATGTCTCAACAGCTTGGAAACTAAGCCAGTTGAGCTGGAATTTTATTGTAAACGGCATTGTCTTTAAAAATAGCACAGATTTCCAATTCAGTTTCCTTGCAAGCGTAATTGGAGCCCTGTTTAATGGAATATTCATTATCTGACTTACAAAGGCAAGAACTCCTATTATACCACATGTAGATGTCCTGTGCAGTAAACACAGCAGTTAGTACCTTTAAGTGTTCATTTTCAGCTTCCCTTTGAGAATTAGGAGTTAAGCATTAGGAACTAGAATGACACATTCTTATCTCAAGGTTGGGATTTTTTGGTCAGATTTTTTTCCCCATTAGCAGGAATATTCCCATTAGCCTCTCCAGGCTGAAATTAAGACTTCAGTCATGTAAGTGGGATCTTATAAATAGATTTCTAAAATGATTTAGTGAAATATATGAGGCTGGGTATGGAGCTAAAGTGATTTAATTTTTTATAAAAGTTCACAGTCTGCAAACATAGATGTGTTTGCTTCAGGTTTGTGAAAAATTCTTATATGCTGCAATAACTGTCTTTATATTTGGTGCTTACACAGAAGATGACTACTAACTGGAAGTCTTATGCATTACTAGGGTACAAACATTAAAATGTGTTGTGGCAATTATCACATGTAAGAAACGAAATTATAATAATAAACGCTTTTGCATTGGTATGGAGGTAAATAATAAAACAAAATGTCATGAAGAATGTGAAGTCAAAAAGAAGATAAGAAGAAGTTAATTGTTGTAACATAAGTTTCCTCTCTCAGAAAAATGGAGTTGTCTTGTTTCTTTGTTTGCAAATGGATGTCCAACATATGATTAAACTAAGTGGTGAACATTTCTCTACACATGCAAGAAATCTGGGTACTTTTCTCAACTGAGCTCCATTTAAATGCTTGGACTGTCCTGCAGTGTGCACACATATGCTACAGATTGAGAGCCTGCAAGCACCCGGGTGTGCACTTGCATTTGATTTCAAGAGAAGAGCATTCAAAGAATGTCTTTTGGTCATGCCCAGCTACTGTTTGGAGTTTGTTGGCACAATCATTGGCCCTGTCTGAAATAACAGGGAACTGCAGAAGCTTGGCTATGGATGTGTCTTACCTCTTAAATAATTCTTCTATTAATACTATGCAGCTTTTCTTTTTTCATACGGATGAGCACAAAGAACAAGCTAATTTCTCTGGCATTAACTGTTCCTTGCAGCTTACAGATCTACACTGTCTAAACAGCCTTGTCATCTGAACAAAAGCCCTCCTATTGGAGAAGTAACACTTTCTGACTTCAAGAACTGTGCTGAACTCAATAATCTCTTCCTGCTCTGTGGCTGAGGAATTGAGAGGTTTAATACTGAAAGAAAATAAAACAAAACAAACCTCTCCAGCATAGCAATTTAAAAACACATGGCTTACTTCAGTAGCAAAATGAATGTGGAGACCAGCCCTGTACCTAGGGAAGCAAACACATTCATTTTTATTACAGTAAGAGAAGGATTATTGCTTTACATCATATGTTCGTTATTTAACTTTCCCTTTGGAGCCTGTAGCATGCTCTGGGCACCATGTAAATAACAATTCTTTCTGTGTAAGAAATTCTGTTCTCTTATTTTTTTGTATGGCTACCAGTTAGCAGTAACTGAAAGCTGCTGCCTGGGTTTGAGACCTAGCCTTACAACCACAGCTAGCTGAGAATTCTGGGTAGTAAACAGACAATAAATACATCTATCTAGGAGCTGGAAATGTGTGGGTAATTTTCTTTCTTCTGATTGCCATTAAAAATACAAACTGGACATTTTAGTGTTGACCTGAATAAAATTCTGAATCATGTGTCTGAACCTCTGCTCTTTTAATTTATCCCACAGCCTACAATGCAATACAGACCTTATCAAGCAGTCTCAAGCCTTCTCTTTGTTCCCCTAGTTTCAGTCATCTGAAATAATTCACATCATTTTGGTATGAAATCATCACAGCTCATCACACTTTACCAGGAATTGTATTACTTCAGCTATTCCTAAAGGAAATGTTGCATCTATGAAATTAAGGTGGCCATGTCACAGAAACACCATGTAGGTTTAATGTATGCTTTCTTTTTTCTATTCAGTGGCCATTCAGGGAGTAAACACATTATTCCTGCCTTTACATTATCTCATTATATGAATCTTAAATGTGGTGCTTGATGTAGTTCAGATGCAGGACATGGGTCTTGGCTAGAATTGTCCTATGTGCTGATGTTAGTGCCATTAAAAGACAGGTGAAGTATATACATTTTTATAGAACTGATATTATTACCAAATATATGAATGCAAATAGATGCAAGAAGTCTGGGTTTTGCTGCTGAGTTGCATACTGTGATCCTAGTTAATAAACAATGTAGAGGTTCTCTATTCATAAGTGATTTTTTATATTCTTCACTTGCTACCAATGTAGTTCTCTGAATTGGCCTCTAACATGCTAAGAAGAGTTACTTACGGTAAAGTGCACAAGCACCTTTACAGCTGTGTCCCCCTTGGGGTCACCTGGAACTATGTGGAATGTAGGGGAAAATCCTCTTCCTGAAAAGAAGAGAATGGAAGGGTTTTGCAGAGATGTGCCTATTACTTGCTTCACCTGAACGTGTCTGAAGGAAGAAACTGGTAAGACTTCCTTCTGAGGTGAAGAGGAGGGGCAGACACTGATCTTGTGTCTCTGGTGCCCAGCAACAGGACCTGGGAGAATGGCCTGAAGCTGAATCAGGGGAGGTTTAAGCTGGATATTGGGAAATGGTTCTTCACCCCGCGGGTGGTTGGGCACTAGAACAGGCTCTCCATGGAAATGATCACAGCACCAAGCCTGACAGAGTTCCAGCAATATTAGGACAATGCTCTCAGGCACAGGGTGTGACTCTTGGGATGGTCCTGTGTAGGGCCAGGAATTGCAATGATCCTTGACGGTCTCTTCCAACTCTACTTATTCTGTTATTCCGTGAAGCTTTTTTCTCTAATTCCTGCATATAGTAAAGGATATTGACTTCTGGCTGGGAATTTTAGTAATATTGATTATGAAGGTTGTCTGTCAGGATGAGTCTTCACTGACAGAGGGCAATGTTTTTGTTTCAGTATTAGCCATACACTTTGTAAAGTTCTGTCTAGTTCTAGGTCATAGGGCCATGTTGAATTAAGTGATGCCCAAACCTTTGGTGAAAGTAATGTTTTGCATTTACCAGCATAACATTTTTTGTTCCATACATACACCAAACAGAAAAAATTAATTTGCTTTGCTTTGTGTCTTTACCCATTCTAGAAAGCATTCCACAGGCTTCTGCTCAGTCACTGTGAGAATAACAACAAAAAAAGCTGTTAAAAATAATCAAAAAGCCCCACCAAAGATCAGCAGCATTTTCAGCTTTGACTGCTGCAGTGGAGCCTTTGTTGCCTCTGAGTTCTGTAGTGCATCAGTACATACATTCTGTGAGAGGGAAGAAAGACCTACAGTTCCATACTCCACCTGCACCACCTCTGCCTTCAAAAACAGCCTTGCCCCAGTGCACGTGCAGAAGGAACAAACATCCTTTCCTTTCTTCCTCTAAGTTATTTGGAACTTTCTCTTCACATTATTTTCAAATTTCCCTTTTTTAGCCTGGGCAAAGCAGTGGTTTTGGGGTTTTTTTTGTTGTTTGTTGGTTTTTTGTCAGGACGATGGCTGTACGGGACTGAGGGTCTTTGTAAAGAATAGATCCAAACCTTCTTCTTTAACACTCTAAGGGCATCTGCACTATGGCTAGGGCTCACCTGTACCATGGCTTTCCTGGCAGAAGAAATCAGATTATGTTACTTGTAATTTAAATCAGACAGTTTCTTCTGTCTTTTTGCATCTAAATGTTTATGTAAATCCCAGAATCACAGGGGCTCAGCGTGGGTCTCTCCAAGAATTGTTACTAGCCACAGTTTAGTGTTGGCAAGAGAGCTCAAGCTTTATCTTTTATTATTTACAGATCAGTCAGAAAGGCAGCCCCATGTGCAAAGAGTTTATGAAATCTGAGTCTACATACTTTGAAGCTGTCAGACCATTGTCCTCGTGATTCCAAACCTGTAACTGATACAACTGGAAGAGAGATATTTTCAGACCATGCTGCCATGTCTTGAAATTATCCACTTCCCACTGAGTATATATCTTATTCTGTAATGTTTCAGGAAGGTTTGAGTGCCTGCCTTAGTCAGCGTTAAGTCAGAAAGGATGGGACATCAAATTGGATAGAAAAGAGAAGAGCTCATGGGTAGAACAGTTAAGCTGAAAATAGAAGAGCCAGACCAGTCAGAAGAGTTTAGCTGACAAAGAAATCCTAATATTAGGAAAGGAACGATAGAAGGCCAACGGATTTTGCAGCACAGCATGGAAAAGGAAATTAAGCACCAGGAAGGCTTCATTTTCCTTTTGAAAATGTAATGGTTCTGTTAACAGCTGCCTGACTATCAGCAGAATGCACTTCCTGTGTGCCTGTGTGTCTTTGATATAGGAAGAGCCTTTGCCTAGGCTGCTTAGAAGTTAACTTCCAAGCAGCTAACCTGCCAGTTGTTCGGCAAACTGCAAATTACTATGGATTACTACGGATTACTATGGACTACTATAAACATAACTTTGAAGGAATCCTATGGTTTTCTTCTAGCTTTTTCCATCATTTTTGAAAAACTGGGTATTTCAGAGTGTTCAGCTGATTAGTCTTCACTAGATTTCTTGCAAGTCTGATCTACATTGAACTGAATAGTCTTCAGGGGTTGAACCCTGAGCAAATATTCATTTCAAGCTTGAATGAACAGGAGTTTGTTACATGCACACTGCATGTGTCCACAGAAGAATAGTACTCAGCAGTAAATTAACTTTCTTCCTTATTAATGTTCTAAATGACCAACAAAAAAGCCAGATTAATAAATGAGAAATATTTAATTTTTGCGACCAAAAATACGGTCCTCGAAAGCCACAGCCAAAGAGACAGCGTCGAGCCCGGGTTCGGCGCTGGGTGAACCTGGATCCGATCTCTACCACATCGGATCTCCCTCTGTTCACAAATGCCGTTTCCAGCAGGGCTGTTTTATACAGTTTGCTCTGCCTGAGGCAGAGGTGCCCCCATTTCTTTTGTTACCCCGCATGTGTATGAAGTTTCTTTTTGCTGTGTAGGGTTGGACAATCACTGTTTCCTGGGTAGTGGCAGGCGCTGATCATGTCAGGAGAAGTCTGTATTCAGATGAATGTTTTTAACGGCTTGGCTATCTTGATTGATGATGCTTATCAAGTGCTGATCGTCCTTGGGTGTTCCTGGATGGTTCTAGGGGAAGCCCATCTCCGTCTTTTATTAGTTAACGAAGCATTCTTTCTTACTGCCACCAAGAGTTTCGCAACTTCAGTGTGGTAATCTGTCTCTAGGTTGCCCGTGGTCAGAGGCTCGTTGGATGTTTAATTTATTTTACAGTTTTTATTTTATGCAATTTTTTCTTAAGCATTAATTACTTTACATTACATATTACACGAAGAAGTAGCTTCCTTGTGTTGACAAGCTCTAAGTCAGTTTGTGTTTAAACCAGCAGTATAACGGTCTATGGAAATGGAGGAATGTCTTGCAGTAATTAAGACATATTTGCAGCCTGTCCCAGCAATTCAGTGATTTGCTGACTTCAAAAAGCAAACTCCCCAAGTACATAAGCCAGGCTTTCACACTGGTCTGGAATGATGTGATGTAGCTAAGAGCACCCTGGTTTGTCCTTTTGCAGACTCCACCTTTGTGTACTGCTATTAACTGGTGAGGGATGTTTCCACAGGGCATAGGCAGAAATTAAGTTCATTTTGTAGGGAAAAAGTAGGAGAGAAGTGTGTAAGGGAAGGTGAGGGCTGAGCTGTCTTAAACAATGATTCTCATTAGTTATTCTCTCTCTGTTCACATGGAAGCTTGTTGATATTTCCTTTGGTACTACATTTTTCCTCAAGATAAATATTGATTTGATGGTTTAGAAACCAGTCTTGTCAAAGAAAGAAGAGATAAAACAGGGTGCTCCAGGTTACAACTTGAACGGTTGTAATATCACCAACTTGAATGGTTGTAATATCACCAACCAAAGATAAGGAGTCATCCATTTAACATGTGAATTAACACGTGAATAATTAATTAAGCTTGTGAAAATTTTAGAAGCACAAACTTTGCTGTGAGAGACTAATTTCTAATCCTAGCTAATATTGTCCTGCAGCCATAGCATGCAGGATTTGGATGCCATTTTTATGTGGCAGAAGGAGCTTTTCACTTAGATTGGTTTGACAGAAAAGTTTGAAAAGGTTTTCCCTTTCATACATGTGTGTGAGGCCCAGGTTCTTTAATGCAGACCCGTATAGTAGTGTTGGAGCTGATTAAACTGTTACTTCCTATTAGAAGAAAATACTGTCATTTTGATGCATGAATGTATGGAAGGCTTATACAAAGTTTACCAGTGGTTTAGCAAACGAACTTGAATTTAATTTTGTAGGAAAAATAAAGGCTGATTTTTATTCTGTCATTTGTTTGTGTTTATACACAGCTGAGCAAAAGTTGACTTTGTCTATAGCTAGTCTCCACTGAAATCACAGAATCACTTCTCTTATCCAGAGCAGCAGGGAGGAACTTGACTCAGAGGTGAGTGAGTGTCAGAAGTTGGGTCACTTTTTTGTTTCTTTGCAGTCCCCCTCTCCTATACTGGTTGCTCTCAGCCTCTGTTTCATGGCTATTGGGAAAAATGCTCCCAATATTACCAGTTAGATTGTGCCTGGGCCAGTCTGACCGTCGCTGCTGGGCCAAAGGCAGCAACTGCGGTGTATCACCCCAGAGATACCTTGACTTGCTGGTGGTTGCAGCTGGGCACTGAACAAGTCCAGGCTTGTTAGGAACCCCGTTTACCTCAGGAGGAATAGCTTCAGGCGATGGTGAAGAGAAAAGGAGACGGATTCTGCTGGAGGGTTTAATGTCCAGAGGTTTATTCCATGGTTACAGAGGTCTGAACGTGAGGAACTGCTCCAACAGAATCCCAGCTGCCTGGTCTCATTCACCTTTTAAGCTCAGGGACAGGGGGAGGGGAGGTACAGGTGAGCCACCAACCAGGTGAGAGGGGCAGGGTCTCAGGGGAAGATGACACCCAGACAGGCCAATGACCTCTGGGCATAGGGGCATCCTTTGAACTTGACCAACCACACGACGCCTTGCTGGAATGTTAAGCCTGATTGACAGGACTCACTCAGCATGGGGGCAAGGGGGAAGGGAGAGAGACATAGGCACACATGGGAAAGTGACCTGGAAGGCCAAAATGGGACATTACAGCACACCACAACACATGGCCATCCACAGGTCCAAGCTGGTCAGTGCATCTTAGAGAAAGGAGAAAAGCCTGCCATCTGCTCTGTACCACTGCTGCCAAAACTCCACAGAATACAAACAGCAAGTCACCAGCAGAACTGCTGGCAGCTTCCATCCACTTAGGAGATGCCAGGGACTCTAAGTGAAAAGATGCAAACACAACTGGATGTCTGCAAATCAGTCCTAGGAACAAAAAGCTGGAATAACCAGGGTTTTGAGATTCTCAGTAAAGCATAGGTAAAATAAGTGTATGCAGGATTTTCATGCAATTGTGGTAACTCAGAATGTGTAAGGGAATATGTAGCTTAGTGCAATGTATATTACTATTGATATTTGAAGGCATAGATTAAAAACTAGAGTTTGCTTCACAGAAGATTCTGAGCTGGAAGGGAAGGGGCCCACAAGGATCATCAAGTCCAACTCTTCTAAGTAAATGCCCATATAGGGATTGGACCCACAAATCTTTTTGTTATTACCACTGCACCTTGCTCTAAAAAAGTGAACTCATCTTAGGGTCAGTTGCTTTTTTCATAAAAGCAGCCTTACTTTTTTTTCACCAGCTTTCCTCAGTGAACAATTTAAGCATCCAAGATCACATGTTCTCAAATCTTAGACACATGCCAGCAAACTGGTCAGTGAGAATATTCTCTAGAATTGTAAGTGGCCAAGAACTGTGGAATTGAATTGACAAGGAGTATGTTTAACTTCTATTACTTGCTAATACCAAATAGATTAATTCCATACATCAAATTGTTTTCTTGTGCATGGCAAGTCAACTATCAAAACAGGGAGAGCATCTATGTACAGCACTGGATCATTCAAGTCTCCAGAATCAGTTCTACTTGGTGGAGGAGCCAGTAAATCCTGTACTGCTGGAAAATTTTAACCTGAAACACAGTGACTTGCATAAAGCTTTGATAACAGTGATAGTAAGCAGTAGATTTACTCTGACATTCCCAAGGTAGTAGATACTGTGCAGAAGGAGGAGATGACACAAAACTCCCAACTGCTGGTCCCCCTCCAAACAGTTACAGCATAGGTGGATTTTTTTACTGTATATTTTCCTGTGAGAACTGGGCTTCCAACCATGGTGCCACACTTGGTTTGACACCTCCTCCAGCTCCCTTGTGGCAGTGTATGCAGCTGAGTGTGATTGTGATATAGCAGTGTGCAGGTGCACTTTATAGTTATGCTCTCTTCCTTTGCAGGAATTGTAACATGGAAAGACAGGGTGGGAAGATCCCTTAAGAAGTCATTTTTTCCACCTTTTTTTTACAAAGTAGGATCAACAAAACAAAACTTTTCCTAATAGAATAGTTAGCCAAATTTACTCAGAGCACTATGGTGAATAATTGCCATGGGTTGACTGAAGGAATTAAAGCTACAACAAAATAAAGGTAATAGTGTAAATCAAGTTGGATTTCTGCATCTTACTGTCATTCTGTGGTAGTTGCAGTCCATTTCTCACAGTGGCAGTCTATAAGAAGGGCTATAATTCAGCTGTAACCTTCAGGGACACACCTGTTCTGGGGCCAAAGTAGCTAAACTGCTGAAGGCATAGAGGATGCTCAGTTCTCTTTGAAAAATGACCCAAAGAAATCCTTGGGAAAAAAAATCTTTTTTTTTTTTTTTTCTCTAGAAGGAGTTTTTTCTTGGGTAGGCAGGGTCACACTGCATCCACCAATCACTACTGTTTCTATGTGTCCACATGCAACAAGCTAATGAAGAACAAGCTAATTAGACAGAACTGATAAAAAACATCGGCAGTTATTCTCTGAAAGCTCTGATCTGCAGCTGATAAAAAATGAAGAGTTTTGCTTCTTAATGTGTTTCCCATTTGCTGTCTCATGTTCTTTCTAGCTCTTCCTAGATTTTCTTGTTTGTTTTAAATTCTATTGAAACCATGACAGCAAGGGCAGTGGAAGGAAAGAACAAAGAAGGTGGAGAAGATGGAGTCCTTTTATACCTGAGTTTAGGGTAAGAACTTTTTTTTTATTATTCTGTAGACAGCAGATTTTGATTCTTCATTTTTTTCTCACTCTTACTTTGCTGGAATACCCATCTTCTATCTTTAGATGCTAGTTTGGGGGGCAGCAAAACCTGCCCTCAGTTATTTCTGCAATCCATGCAGCCTGAAATTTCCCAGCTGTAATACCCTACAAATCACATTGTATATAAGGTAATAATATCTGATCTTATATACAGGAATCTATTCAGGCCACAGTATTATTATGCAGCGTTACGAACTTTTATGTCTAAACTGTAATTGCACAGGGAAGAATATTGCATAAGCTTTCTGCTATCAAAGAGTTATTCATAATATATACTGGAACACATATAAATGCGTGTTTATTAATATGGATAATTAATATTACCTTTGAACAGAACCCTAATAATTGAGTACAGTGTGTAGAAGACAAAAAAAGGTGAGACATTGTGGCTCCAGAGCTGTAACTCTAGAGTGTCCCAAAGAAATTCTAGTGATTGTTGGTAGCTTCAAAGGTACTCATCTGTGAGAGGCTCATAAATTCTTTAACTGGAACTGAAAACAACATAGGGAAATGAAACCTGAATGTCCAGACTCAAACATTTCCAAAGCAGTCTTGGAGATCAAGAGTGAAATTCTGACCCTGTAACTCTGAATGGATTTTTTGAAGTGCCACAGATTTGGACAAGCACTTAATTGAGGACTAAAATCACTTGGCAGGATTTAAAATCCAGCCTTAGTTTATTTTTTCAGAGTTAGTGAACTGCTTTACCTTTATGTGGTAAAGGGACTGCAAAACATGCAGGTGAATGGCATAGAATCTTTCTATCCTGAGAGAAACACATCTAGCCCAATGAGTAGCAGGTTGAATCTGAAGAAGAGTCTAAAATGCTGTAGAAGAAATTTGTGGATGATAAACACTTATTGCAAATGAGAACCCTTCTGTATTTTAACAGGAATCCATATAGCTTCTTGTCTTTTTATGACCAAAAAAGTGGTAATGGAATGGGGAAAAGAAAATTAATAATAACCACATGAGCCTGATTCAACATGAAAGATACTCTGTGAAAAACATCTGTATCTGAAGTTAAACTACTGAGGTAACACCCATTTAATCAGAAGAGTATATACACTCTGCAGGGAAAAGAATCCTGCAGGAATGGAAAAGGCATTAAGTCAAACTAATGAATTTCTAAAAGTGATTGCAACCATGTCTTAAATATGGTTAATATTTAAGTTATATTTAAAGCTTTACAGAGCTATATTAACTCCCTATCTCTCTAAGATTAGCACAACAAATGGCAAAGTTTTAAGGGCACTAATATAAAAATATGTTTTTACAGAAATAAGGTTGTATAGGTTCCATATATAACTATATATGAAACCTATACATATTCCTTGATCATAGCTTCTTATGAGGTAACAGTGTTAGTGGCACTTGGATTACAAAAATTTGTCCTGGTAATATTTAATTGATTTTAATAAAGAAAGTAAAATATGCCAAAACCTAGAATGCATGTTTATCCTATAACTAATCTTGGGAGAGCTTTATATTTTACCATACAAATAAAACCTGTATTGCATCTTTCTGTACAGGGTGCATCCCCTGCATTTAACATCACATACCCAGTTGTCTCATTCCTTCCATTCCTTTATATATCTCTTTTGAATACTAATAGGTTTGGGCTGATTGCTAGGAATCATTTTCACTGCAGATTTCTTCCTGGCAAGCTACACTGATTCAGTAGATTACCCACCACTAAAGAGAAGTGCTGGAAATCTTAGTCAAAAAAGTTGTCCCTGATCATAAACACTTCTAGAAAGATATAAATGTCAATACTGCTGAGCAGCTCAGGAAGCAGCCTGGACAGACATCACAGAATACAGCAATTGTAATAAAATTCTTCCCTGAATGCGCAACAAGAAAGTGAACAAGTTTTTACAGCTATCAAGAAAAACAGACAAGTATCTCATTGCTCTGTAATTCTGATGAGGATAATGCTGAAGACATTGCTTTTCTCAAGAAAAAGAAAATATTTTAATGGCTGCCTGGGAGAGCTCTAATCTAGTAGATCCTGACTTGGGGAAAAAAAGATCAGATTATTTTTTTTCCTTTTAAGGTAGTAGAGTCAATAAAGATAGCTAAATCTTGTACAATTATGAATGATTCTCTGATGCTTAAGGAATAGAGGAAACAGCTGACAGGAGAAATAAGAAACCCCAGAATTATTACTCTTTGTGGAAGGTCCATCTAGCATGCCCAGGAGCATGTGCAGCAGGAGAGAATGACTGCATAACAACATAAGGACACGGAAATGGAGGTTGATTGCTTTGTCCTTCTCCAAACAGGGGCAGGTGAGAATATGCTGAAGCAGAAGCACCAAAGTGAGAAGGAGGTCTTCTAAGATGGAGAGAAACAGAAAGAACGTCTTTCTTCCAAAGGAGGGGCAGGATCTGGATATTTAAGTCAGTGAGTAGGGATGCTGGACAATCACAAGGCAGTATTTAACTTGGGCACATCATGGTATAAAGGGGGAAATTGACCAAGAATGTAAAGGATATAGCTTAGGAACTGGAGCCTCTGTGGAAAGCCATGATAGATGGTGAGTCCATTGAATCCTCTGGAAGTTTGTTGATAACTTGTTGATAGTAGCAGCATAGACTCTGGCAACAACACTGGGGGCAGATTAAAGGCAGCAAGAGCATTAATCTCTCCAACTACCTCATGAGATGCCACAGTATTGCATGGGAAGGGTGAGGGTGCATTAGGGAATATTAAATTCGCCTTTGTCCTTTTGCTGAAGATGCTAGAGTGATAGTTAACAGACAGAGAGAGAGATACCTGTTCTACATATAATGACAAAATTAGCAGAAGTAGAAACTGGCTCATTCTGAAGCCAAGAACAGGACTGTGTCTCCAGAGCAAGTTATCTACACCGAAGATCCAGCACCAGATGCCTGCAAGCAACTAAAAAATGTAAAGAGAAAACTGACTGCCTTAATAAAAGTGCTGGAAATATTCAGAAAGTGCAGATATTTCAATGGGCCAAAATGTAACAGCTGGCAGAACTCAAAAGCTGCCTGATTTTTTATGTAGGACAAGAGTGCCAAGCAAACCCCAATCTGGGCAATCAAGTTGGAAAGGCAATCAAGAGGAAAAGAAATTAGGCACTACAGAGCAGACTGAAGGCCTGTAACTGTGGAATTTGACTGGCAGTTCTAAGTAGCTCTGGAAAGATTTGGGTTTGAATAGAGATCCTTCATTCTGCATTATGGGTTATTCTTGATGTTTGAGGAAACTCAAGATTTGAAGTAACACTCCTAAGGCTCACTTTCTGACCATGTTTCTCCAGGTGTATAAAGAGAACAGAGGCAAAACCTCAGTCCTTTCTCTGTTAAAAGGAAGTATAAAGGGGGTGTTTCTTGCCTCCTGGAAAGCAAATCTTGCTTGTAAGAATGGACTCAGGAAAGCTCAGTAATGCAGAGTACTCATGAGCTCAGTAGAGGCAAGGAGATGAGAGGAGGATATGGTTTTGCCAAGAGCAAGAAAGGGTAACTCCTTCTTTGAAGGCACTGTAGTTTAACAGCAAGAAAGGGTAACTCCTTCTTTGAAGGCGCTGTAGTTTATGCTAGACAAGAGGCCTTTATCCTCCTTTCTTTTAAACACAGGCACAGGTTGTACAGAGAAGGTGCAGAGTCCTTTAGTCGAGGTACTCAGAAGTCATCTGCAGACATCTCTGAATGACAGGCTCGAGGGGACCCTGCTGGGGCAAGGGAGGTAAGACTAGATGACATCCAGTGGGGCCTTCCAACCCAACTCATTCTGCAATTGTGTGAGATGCTGTCAGAATCCCAGAAGAGCGCTGAGGCACTCTTCCAGCCCCAAGAGGGATACAGTGTAAGCTGCGGAAGCTGCTGGAGAGCCTAAAAGCACAGCTTTCCTTTTGTAGAGGCCATGAGGCTCATTGGCCTGTGTATTGCAGCAAGACTAGGTAAAAACCTTCCAGGGCCTGAGGCTGGCTTGCTCTGAGTGTAACTTTTAAGACCAGAGGTGAGGGACAGCACACTTTTCCTTATGGCCTCTGGTCATGCTGGTGCTGAAGCAAGCAGTACGCTTACAGACTAGTTCCGTCCTGTCTTTCCTTCTGGTTCACAGGTTGGTTTTGAACACATGATGGTGCATTTTCTTCCCTTCTGGAAAGTCATTATCTAGTGAAGGAGAAACATCACTTCCTAAAACTTATCCCCTTGCTACTAAGATTTGCACTGAATGTTGTTGCCTGCAGCTCAAAAGCTGTGGGTAAAAGAAGTTTTATTAATCAGGGACTAATTTTATCTCCATTTAAGTCTACAATCAGCACCTGCAATCAAAATCCCAGGTGCATATCTCCACTGACTTAATTGGGCTACTCAAATCTATGCTGTTTATATAATAGGCTGAAACTTTTGTAGTAACAAACTCAGTGTGGGAGTCATTATCAGGAAAAAGTTGCATTGAGTTCCATAACAACTGATGAAGAATATTAAGCAGGCAATTTTTGAGATTTTTTTTTTAATGGTTTAGGTTTAAGAAACTCAAGTAATGCAGCTCATGTGTCATTACATTTGGCTGACCTCAAGGAAGTTTTGGTAATTGATCATTTTAACTTACATCTTAGGGGCTTAATTTGATGAAGTTTATATCCTGGATGATCCATGAAGATTCACCCATCAGTACCTAAACTGAGGTTGGATGAAAACATATTGCATCCTTTTATTTGGATTTCTTTGCATTTAATCATGTTCTATATCTACTAGGCTTCATTTTTGTTTTGTGATTAATTTTTTCTTTCTTTTTCCATGCAGTGGTGATTTTATTAGCATATAAATTTATAATGGGAGATAAAGTGCAAAATTTTTGAAGCATTTCACACTGAATTTTAATATTCTGCACAGCTATCCATTCAGTCCCATGGCTGGCATAGAAACCCCGGCTCACACAGGCCAGCACATCCCCATATCCCTGTCTGGCAATGCATATGTAATGCACACTGAAATATTTCCACAGGAGTCCTATTTTGGGCTAAGTTTTAGAAGATAGACAATTGCACAGAGGAAGGGTGAAACATTAAAAATACTTTCATGCTTGCATGCTGTTATGAAGTATACATCTGGAGAATCTCAGAAGACCAGAAACTTCATATTGAATTAAAATTGCTACATAATATAAACTTCCTGTATTTTAATTGGCCAGTCTACATATTTTTCTTGCTCCTCAAATCATAGGTTAGGTCCATGGGTGGGAAAATCAGTTTATTTCTGTCAAAGTCAAGGAATTTTTACCACCTAAGTACTTAGCTGTATGTCTATTTTACATCTAAAAAGCAGTAATTTTGTTAACAGTGAGCTTCACAGCACCCTATTTATATAGCTAACTGCAGATGTAATTTTACTCCTATTAATGTTAAGTGTTTGTGACAAATTACAAAGCAATACTTGTAATGAGGTCCCTCTTAAAGCAACATCAGTCATCTGGAAACTAACCCACATGAAAAATTGCTTTTAAATCACCTTTCTTAAACACAAGATAACATTAAGAAATGTTTCTAGTAACTGCTTAAACTGTGGCTTGCTCATATCTGAGCTACAATATATTTATATTTTATTTAAAGGGCTTAGAACCATCTTATTAATGAGTGCTGTCAGTTTGAAGCCTATGTTTGTCTTGAAAGATGGAGAGGATGAGCACAAGCTCTTTTGTCCCTGTCAGGCACTGGGACAGGCCTGCACTATTCTTTGATTGGGAGGCAGGAACTTCCCAGATTCACTTCTTCGCATGGCACAGATAAGCACTTCAAAGCTTCCCCACTGCAGGAACAGCAAAGGATGTACTTAAACCTTCTGTTTCTTTGCAGGTGCAATAGCTAAACAGCAAGTCTCTTACCTACTTTCTTCTGTAAATAGGAGGGGAAGAAAAGTGTACGTGGAAGGTTGCAGTAAACAGCATGCTGTAGCCACTTGTACTCACTGGGCTGTAAACCAGGCTGGAGCAACCAACACTAAATTGAAGCCAGGATGTTCAGGCACAGCCTAGGTTGTTATAAAATAATAACAATGTTATTACTTCTTTCTAAAAGCTAGGAGGTTCTTTTCAAGAAGACCTTAGAAAAGCTGTCACCATCCTGTGACTCAGATATTTCAAATCAAGGGCAAATAAAGCAAGACAGAACAGATGCTTAAAATACAGAATAATCTTCAGTGTGTGTCCCAAGACAAGAGTGGGGAATCTTGAAGTTTTGTTTCTGCAACAAGAATGCCAAGTTAAAAAAAGAGGTAATCAAAGTTCTTGAAAAGTAATTTTTTAAAATGGAAGTATTGCTGATCTGCTGTCTTTTCTGCTTCTTTAATTAAGTCCAAACTAGATCGTCCAGGGCTAAAAAGAACTTGGTTTTCTAGATTAAATACCTTATGAGCTGACAACTATTAAACTGTGGCTTTCTTTATTGCTGAAACCTATCATAGAAACCTTTGGTTTACATCAAGACATTTCTTGGTGTGCTTGTCTAAGCCCACAGCCTTCTGTAGTATCCTGACATTAGGAAACATCAATCTTTCAGAGTTAACTGTTGTGTTTTGCCTTGTAGAAGTTACAAGTACAGAGAAACAACTTCCTCCCCACTTCCTCCTGTGAGAACACAGCGTGTTTTCCTATTTTCAGTTCCACCCCTTCATTCCACTATATAATGTCTTTTCCATGAACAGCAGTTTTCATGTCCTCTGACCTCTCAGTAACTGGTGCAGCTAACTCTGCCAGTTTGCAGCCCTCCCTTCCACCCAGCCTTGGACCCTACTGAGGGCTGCTTGTTCAAAGCCAATGTAATGAGAGAATGGGTTGAAGGAGAGAACTAGCTTTTGGAAAAAGACAAAGGATCAGGTCTTATCTGAGAGCGCATGTCATGTGAACTGCATATTGGGCATAACTGGCAGGCCTTTAGTATTGCAAGCTGCAAGGGAAGAGGCCATTAACTCCTCTGTGCCAGTAAAAGCGGCTGTCAGTCATTTTGAAAGGGATGAAAACAACCCACGGCAAGCCAAAATCTCAGCTAGGTGAAAGCAGCATGTGGTACTTCTGCTTAAACATATTAAAAAAAAAAAAGAGCAGCCCCTAGGACAGGAGACACTGGAGAAAATGTTATAACTGTGAGATGGACAAAGTGGAAGAGACACATGGAAGGAAGAGACACAGTCTTGGACAGAGCTGCACCATGCCAAAGAAGTACATCCTGTGGGGAACTGTCCCAGGGCCTGGAGTGCGTCATCCGCTTCCGCCTGGAGAGGGGCGTGCAGCCCTTCCAGGACCTGGTCTACGGCTGGAGCAAGCACGAGGTGGCAGAGGTGGAGGGCGACCCCGTGATCCTCAAGGGGGACGGCTGCATACTGTGAAACAGTGGAATAGTAAGGCAAGAAGCAGTGGAGGAAAGTTAGTAAGAAGCAAGCAACAGCAAAAAGAACCATTACACACTGACCCCAACTGCCCAGCTTGCCCACTGCCTCACAGAAAGAATTGGGGCAAAGGGATTGATTGTAACACCTATTGAAAGCAAGGGATGTCAAGACCAGAAAGGTCCAGGATAGGTGCTTAACTTGAGCTTGGGAAGGAAGGAGAAAGGTCTTTCCCTAAGTGCTTATTTATGTCCGCCTTTTTCCTCTCTGTATCTGAATCAGTAGTTGAAATTTTGTGTCAGCCATCAATAAATTAAATTAAGCAGGAAGTCCCACATAAGACTGCTTTATCTGCAAAGGCCTATCATACCTTCCACAGGAGACAGAAGCCAGAATATTTGCTGTGCATGAAAGAGTTGGGAGGTACAAATGTCTTCAATAAATCTATAGGAGTCACATGTGCTCATCTGCCCTGAGATCTCAAACTACTCAAACGTAAGAATAGTTATTCTTAGAAACTATTTGCAGTGTGGCTATTGACTTTGTACAGCCTACTCATTGGATCTAATACTGGCCCTTCCCCTGTCATCCTTCTTTACCATTTGCCAATGCTTGTCCCCCACTGACCTCACATCACTGCCATACCACAAGGAGAGCAAAACTGGGGAAATTATATCCAATGGTGCACAAGGAGTTTCCATCATCCTACAAGTATTTTAACAGAACAAAATAAATTAAATGCTCTGTTCACTTCTCATAAAGTAAACTTTATAAACAGCTTTATAAAGTTCACTTCCCATAAACAGCTGTATATTATCTATCTTATTGGAAAATGTTGTTAAAATGTTTTAACTGATGGCACCAACGCCCAAAATTTTGGGAATTCACACTTTCCTTAGAGGGATCTAGGTTTAAATAGACACCAGTAGCAGAGCAATTGTCAGCTCATCAGTATTGACAGACCTATTTCCACTGAAGTTAAATCACTAATTCTTAAAAAAATTCCATCCAATATAACCTCTCTTTTAAACTACTTTTTATGTGGGATGAGGCATAACGCTTTGTTGATTGTAAACTAAATATGCTCTTTCTCCCTGTGTTCTGACTAACCACGCAGAAATTATTTGTTTTAGAATTTAAAATTACAATCCAGCAATGTTTGGAAATGTGTTAAATGCAAAGCTCTAGCATATGGTGAAAAACACACAGCTGCATTTATTCACTAAATAAAGTCCTTGTTTTTATTTCAGTTTTATCACCAGATGATGAAGGTACAAACAGAATGAATCTGTTGAAGTCAGTGACATTATGTAGCAGTTACACTGGGGAAACCATGGTCAGAATCAGGAAATTTTTTATTTTGTCCTGCCCTTAACCCAATTGTGAGATTTTGACAGACAGGTACTGAGGGAAGGAGCTAGGGTCACAGTGAAAATGAATGTGTCATTTTTATTCAGTGTAGAAAGGTTTGCTTTATTAATTTGAATATTCACTGCTATCTATGATACTCTAGTGCATTATGTCAGATTACAATCTGCCTGAGCTCTCTGGAATTTGCTTTCAGGTATTTTTATTTCTGTGCCACTTGAAAAAAATACCATGCTGGTAGTCTGAGCATGGAAATAAAAGCCAGGAAACCTGAAGATACAGTTCCCTCAGTAACCATGTGTCATCCAGATTGCTCACAATAAGGCAAAGCATTAACAGCATGAACGAAAACATCAGCCACTTCACTGCAGAAAAGAAATGGCAGTGCATTATGTCTGTAGAGGGAATCATAATTTAGGGTTGCCTGCCTTTTGTGCATTACTTATTTTCATTCACAGAGCATTTTATGCCTTGAAAATGCACTGCTATTCTTTCACAAATTGCACTGCATGATTTTACAGGGCTCCTGATAGGTAACATTTGGAAGGGCTTGCATGATGGGTGGTTTCTACGGGAGGACTTAATGTCGGAGGACACCTTCAGCAACCAGACATATTGCTAAGACCAGGACACTATTCTGGTAAACGAAACACACTATCACTATTCATGGATTTTGTAATTGGAGCAGGTTGAGCTTGCTCACTGGGAACTGTTAAAAATAATTTGAGATCTGTTTTTATAAAGTTTGTGAATAGTTGTAAGTTTCTCCATAAACTGATACAAGTGGATTCATCCTCATTTGTGCCTATCTATCCAAGTGTTACCTTTCACAGTTTCTTGACTTTTTATTGCCATAAGTCACGAGGAGTACAGGGCGTCTGGTCCTGTTGAACCTGTTTATCTCTGATTGATTCCTTTCAGGCCAACACTCTCGGTACACTGAGCACCTCCACAGCTGTACAGCTGAGGACGGATCTGTGCCCAGGTTGTATGGCTAAGCTCAGGAGATGCGGGAAGCGGTGCAGGCCTGGAGATGTGGGCGGCTGGAGCACACTCACTTCACAGGTAACACCGTGCCCGGGTTTCTGCTTTTTCTTCCCACAGATCCCGGGAAGAGACGCCCGGGGGGCCGGCGCGGGAGGAAGGCGAGGGGCTGGGATGCTTCTCGACGCACCTGGGTGAGCGGAGTTTCACTAAAAGCAGCGAGTGCGGGTAGCTCACGGAGCGCCGTCCCGCTGCACGGCGCCGGGGCGGACATACCCAGGCTCGCAGTTTGTTTTTGGCTGCACTGTGCACGCCCACATGCAAATCGCCGCGCACTCCCCCCCACCCTCCCAACAGCAGCCGCTGCCGAAGGAAAAAAAAAAAAAAAAAAAAAAAAAAAAGAGGGGGGCGCGGAGGACAGGAGAGAAGAAAAAGAAGAAAGGAAAGAGCAAACAGAAAAAAGAAAAGGCGACGCGAGAAGACCTCGGAGGGAGGGGAGAAGCAGTGTGCTGGGCGGCCCCGGCCGTGGAAGGGGCGGGCTAGCCCGCCGGGGGCAGCTCCGCGCCGCCCTATATAAGGCCCTGCGGGGCGGGGGCGCCCGGTAGCGGCAGCGGGCCGGCGTCGGGGCCGGGAGCGGAGCCGGAGGGGATCGCGGCGCGGAGCAGGCGGCGGCTCCCCTCGGGACCGACGGCGGCTGCCGGCCGGGGAGGTAGGCAGGGGCGGGGGGACGCGTCCCGGGCAGCTGTCGGGGAGGCTTCCCACTTGTACCCGCTCCGCCTGGGTAAGGTTAAGGGCGCCCTTAATTGGGTTAAGGGCGGCACAAAGCTAGAGAGAAAACGCAAATGAGTGGGGGTGAGGGGTGTGTGTGCTTTGTTATTGTTTTGGGGGGTTGTCTGTTGATTTTCTTTACTGCTTTGGAGTCTTTGTCTTCCGACGTGGTGCCACTCAATGTGCCGAGCCTGTCGGCAGCGCGGCTCGGAGGATGGTTTACGGCGTAGCGGTGCATCGGAGAGGGGCTGATAGTGTTTGTGTGTGTGAGGGGCGTGGTTGTGTGTGCTTATGTTTTAAAAAACAGTTATTTTATTTTAGCTTATCCTGAGCGAGGCGACTTGGCAGCGCTCACGGAGGGTGGCTCACCTTACCGCTGCCTCTCCTGGCCCCGGTGGGTGCTAGAAGATAACGGGAGGGTTTTCATCCTCTTTACTCCTACGTGAATCCTATAAAGTCGCGGGGGTGGGATAAGGGGAGGGCCTTGAGATGGAGGGGAGTGTAAAAATAAAAAAATCGATGTGGCTGCCTTTGTGATGGGCGGGAGGCTCAGTTGTATGCAACAAATCGTGCTGCTGCCTGCCAGACTGTTGTGAAGTCTGGAGTGCTACACTGCAACCTATCATCAGGCTGTTGTTACAAAAGACGAGCTGCACAGCAGCCCAGATGCTTAAAACATGTCTGGAAACATACTCGGATTCTAAATTAAAAGTCCTTATTAAACCCTACTTTTTCCTAGTTTTAACCAGAAGTGTCCCCTTCCCCCCAGGCTGTTGGCCTGGGAGATTTTGAAGGCTGTACAAAAACATACTTAAAGGATCAAAGTTGATTTCAAGTGTGTTGGAATAGACCTCGGAGAAGCCAGAGGGGTGTAAACCTATTCTAGATTAAAGCCTAAAATGAGTTGAACGTTTTTGAAAATTACTGCTATGGATTAATGCATTAAAATTTATTTTCACCTTTGAAAATGAGTTGGTCCTTGTATTGCAGAGAAGAGCTATGTCTTGGGGATGTTCCATTAACAACAGATGGTCAAGCCTGCTGTCGAAGGGCTATTGTAATGGAGCAGTCTTGCTCAGTTTTGAAAGGGGGTCATGGTAGTAAGCATTCAGTGCAAATGGTTTGTGTCCTTGGTGCTTGTGGCACAGCTTGACTCCCTTACAAGTGAGAATGGCAACATATGCTGACAACTTTCCTGTCAGTCAAATCAGTGCGCGATTCCTTGATGACACAGTAGGATATTAAGCTAAAAGGGTAGTACCTGGGACTCTGCAGTATTTTACTGATGTAACAGATAAAAATTATGTTGGTGGGTTTTCATTGTGCACATTTGAATTTTAATTTATGTAAGAGTGAGTAGAGTGACACAGTCTGTATATCTGGTATGGGCAGGAGCTTGATGCCTTTACTCATGATATACGAAGCACATTGTTTCTCATAGTTGTAGTTTAGTAGGGCTAACTATGGTAAAAATTAGAAGTCAACCCTTAACAAAAATATGGGGCTGTAAGTTCGGCAGCACGGAACGTTAGTGTTGCATAGTAGAATTTAAGTTGAACCTGTTGAGAATATTTAGCATTAAATAATAAAATATCATGTGTTTTAGCTCATTGTAGGTATCCTGAAGGGGTTACTAGCTGGTCTCTGGGCTACAAGAAATCACAATTTGCTATAATTTGTCATTAGAATGTAATAATCCAGCAGCTAGCCCAAAACTATTTACATAACTTTCCGCCAGTAAATTGTTGCTGAAGGACAGGTTGCCATATGATAGTTACATGGCATAAACATCTTGGGTGCAGCTATATGTAAGATTTTAGTGTTTCTAGGAGTCATGGTAATCTTTTGGCTATTAGTTCCAAATTTCCTCTGAATAGAGCCGCATAGCAGTGCAAGCAAGTATGTTGAAAGTTTCGTAATGGTCTCTTCACGCTCAGAGGCTGAGGCACATTTACAAATCAGTGTGCCATAGGCAGCTGCTAGCCAACATTTTTTGTAATGCTAAATTTTTTTACAACTCAAGACATCACTCAGTGATGGTGTGGTGGTATTGGTGTGATCCGAGACTTGATATGGTACCAGATTTGGTATATATTGTTCAGGAATAAGCCTTAGTGACTTAAACAAAGTAACAGGGGATGTTCTATGCAGATTCTGTGCTGAAGCATTCTCACCTGTTAATCAAGTGTAATACACACATTTCTGGAAGGACTTCTTCCCTTGCCTACATTTCTGCAAGGCTGTTCTCTCACTATTGAGTTAATCTGGCAGAGTTAGACTCACAAAGACAGAGCAGGAGGATTGGTACTGAACTCATCCTCTGTAGCCAAATACGATCAGCTCTGCTAGTGTTTATTATGTGCATTGCACCATGCAGGCACAGTATTTCTTAGGGTGTGGTTTCTCCGGAACATTAATCCAGAGTAATTGAAGATTGCTAGTGAGCTAGTAATGGACCTGCTTCATTTCCCCTGGTCTACCTATTCTTTTCTCTCTCTGTCTGTTTCATCCTTTTTGCAGGCACTGGAGTTCACCAGCCCAGGATGAGTAATTGGAAAAAAACTCTTCTTTTTGCATGATGGTTTTTTTGTTTCTTTGTTTGTTTTTGCACCCCAGCATCCTGTGTTCAGAGTCTTCTCATGGCTTTGTGAGCACTGGTGCCAGCACAAAGATGATGACAGAAGGGAGCAGAGGGGGACCCAAACTAACACTTTGTTTGAGTAACCTTGAAGCAGGCACCCTCAGTGTTTATGTAGGTCTTCTAGGCTGGGCAACACACCAAATCCTGAAATAAGTCCAGAGGCCATGGCTGACCAAACTTCATCATGCTTCTCTTTTGTTGGTTATTCTTGATGATTCCTGTGAGAGGAGCTAGAGTCAGGGTTTACTATGTTTAGTAAAACACATTTTATATATAAGATCGATTTTCCTTGATTATCTGGGACTGCTAGGGACTCTGCCTGTTTTCTTCAGGTCTGGCATAGAAGAAATTCACTCTCTCTAAGATTGTTTCATATTTATGCCAGCTAAGGTTTTGAATTCTGAATGCCAGAAACTTTTTTAGTGTAGTCGATGAGCATGCACATCTGCAGTTGCTGATACTAAGAGTATAGATAAAAAATACCATGGTGAGACTCTGCTTCTAGTGTTTAAAAGATGATCATCACAGAAAAACCCAAAAGTTAAAATGTCTCATTCTGTAGCTGCATGTCTTGCTTGCGTTGATTACACAAAAGTAATACCGATAATTCAGAAGAAATAGTATGACTAAAACTACTGAATGGAGTACCAAAAGTACCCTGTTCCCTTTCTTTAAAATACTGGGCAGCAAAGCTAGTCCTGTCTCTTTAGCATTTTTGATTGGGAGAAAGTATTTTTGCTTGCTTCAATGACCAAGAGGGAGACAGAGTAGGATGGAAAACTGTTGATGCAGCTTTTCTGACACAACAGTCTAACACTGTAGGAAAAATGGGAGCGTTCAGATCTTTTTTTGTGGGTTATTAGCAAAAAATCTTGATCATAGGTAATAAAAATGCATGTCAGTTTTAATGCCTTAAGTATCCACATACAAGCTGACCTTTTTCCTCTGCTATTTTTCTGGAGGAGTGTTGCTTAGCAGAGCTCTGCCTAATGCAATGGGATTGGTTTGCGTGGTGCTGACTTTGTTAGAGAACAATTGGAGTTGGAGAAAAGGGAGAGCAAAGAGCCTAAGATTGTTCTGGCTTGGGCTAGATAGCAAGGCTGTTCTCTGTGAAAGAGCAAAGTTTGAGCCTTTTACCACACAGTTCAGGGATCATTCTGGGGATCTGGTTTCCTTTTTAGCAAATAGCAGGCAGGGTTTTGTGGAGGTGGCCAAAACCTGTTAGCACTCTACTCACTTGACTCTGAAATAACTTGCCGTTTACTAGTCTGTTTCCAAATGGGTGGTGGTTCTTGGGAGCAAGCAAGCCATGCAGCTAATTCATTAGCATAGTACTTGTTAAATTGATAAAGCTCAAAATTAAGCCACACGGAAGGTCTTGGAGCAGCAGTTTTGGTGATGTGAGTGACAAGAGCAAGGTTAGGGACCAGGAAAACTTGGATCCCAGCACCTCTGCCCTTCTTGTGATGACTTGACTGTTTCCTCTTATCTACTTTCACTTATGTTCTAGTAATAGCATTACCAAAGTTTATACTCTTTATGGTAGAAGTCAGTGTTTTTTCTCATATTCAGCAGGTAACACATCTTTTTTTGAAGATGTCAGGCTCTGTTGCCAGCACCAGCAAGCTGGGTTTAAGTCCAATGTTTTTAGAGATATGCCTGTTTTTACAGTTGAATTTTTGTGCCTAAAAAAGAAACAAGCAATTTATCAATGTTCTTCGAGAGCTGTATTAATGAGGATTATTTTGATATTCTGGGGATCTATTGGTGGTTTTTTTTTCTCTTCCTGTTATTTTAATTATGTTCCTGCAACAGGAATTTGGCTATGACTACCAATAAAACAAGTTAGAACCAAACTTAAATGGTTTTAAAAACCCCAGACTCTCCTCACCCAAACAATAAAGCAGCATTGAGGTTTTCTGAATGCAGATCCATGGATATTTATTTGTGGTGCTAGTACAGGAGCCAAAGTTCAAAATCTACTCTTCCTCTGAATGTGATGTTCTTATTTAATAAACTTAATTGAATAGATCCTGCATTTGTATTTTTATTCTGCCAATGGGAAAAATGCTTTTTAAGTTTTTGTTTTCAGGTAATTTAGATATTTTAATTATTCTTTACCCTATTAAATCAGAGTAGCAATTCTTACTGCTTTGCTTCCCATCTCTCAAACCTACATTTAAATATTCATGCTAAAGTAAGCAATAAGAGGTTTTCTACTGTGTTTGGAGAGATCTGGACTCAGTTTTCTCTTTTAGCAAACTAATACAATCACCTGTCAGTTTTCATATTTCTTCACAGATTTTATTTTTCCCACATAACTTTTGTCATTCTTCTGATTGTCAGCCATGTCTCCCAGACCTGCATTCCACATTCTTGTGACATACTCATAATATTTGTCTCTACATCTATCCTCCCAATTACGTTCATATATATAAAACCAGATATAATTGCAAAATGGGGTTGTCTGTTGGGGTGTGCCTTGGCTCCAGTGGAACTTGCTCAACACTATTAAGGATATTCTAAACTTAATGTAAAAAATGTATGTTTTGAATCCTATATCCATAAAAAACTTGCAAAATTTATTTTTGCTCACCTTGCTTTCTTGTAAGCTTATTGCTTTTTCCATTTTGTTCTACTTCTGCATTTGCCTGCTGTTTGGAGTCATGTGGTTGAAATTTAGTTGACGACAGCTCTTCAGCTGTGTTTAGTCCCTTGAAGCTTTAGGAGCAAACTAATGGAGCTCCATCTGGAAAATATTTCTGAATTGTGAGGTGGAGCTTAGGACTTGCACAGATTCTGCCGTCCTTCCTTCCTGGATATATCTGGCATGATTAGGTTGAATTAGGTGTATTTGCTTTGCATGGCTTTTACTCCATGCTCACCCTAAGGATTGAAGCTTCAGTGGCAGGGGGAGTAGCTGGAGCTGAAGAGTAGAAAGTGAGTAACAACTGCTTGCTCTGTGGATCAGGCAAAACGGGAAGATTGTCACACACTTTCTGGCAGAGCTCCGAGCTAACTGCCCTGTGCCACACCTGACTCAGCAGGTATGTGGGCTGCCTTATCGTGTGCCAGCTATTTTCATATTCTTCTATGAATAACTTTAGAGATAAGTGGTTATTGAAGTCTATACGGGTTGCCAAGGTTGATCATAAATTCATTGTTCTTCATAGATTCTTCTGACACTCACTGATTTCAAAAGTACTTAGGCATCTCTTTATCACTTTAGTGGATTACCATCTCCCATATCAGCACAGCTAGATGGTAGCTATGTGGGAGCTGAGGTCTTATTGTAGGCTTTACAGACTCCAGCTCTGCTCAAGCTGACAGTGGCTGCTAAATACTTACTTTGCCAGTTTATTGCTTTCTTTCGTCAATGTCATTTCCTTTCATTGTGCTAGAGGCTTTTTCTTGGCTGATGTTTTTCAGGGATATTTTTGTTTTGTTTGCTGTTACTTATAGCTGTGCCACAGATATCACTGCAATTGTGTAGATATCAAGTTTAACTGACATTCTTTTTGCCTCTGAATCTCAAAGGCACCACTGTGATGATCTTCACGCTATAAGCCATGTTGTGTTCTGCTCTGTTACTGAAAACATGTGCTGGTTTATGGCATGATGTTCCCAAATGGCAAAGATGGAGAGGAAAATAACACTAGTTTCTTTTGATGTTACAGGGTAGGCATACACTCAAACTGCAGTTTAATCTTGTGCTGAACACTGTTGGTGTTCTTGTCTTGTCCCAAGATAGACAGCAAAATGTAGAAGTCACTCCTTTCTGAAAAAGTCCTTATGAATGTGATGATAAAAGCCACAAGGCTTCATAACTTTGCTTAGCAGAAGATAGAAATATGCCAGATGCTTCAGTGGCACTGCAGTAGGATCATGGAGTGCTGGTCAGTGTTGTAATTTTTAAAACCAGGTATCTGTCTGATTAGTGTAAGTGATTCAGTGACCAGAATGATTTATGGGAGGGGGGGTGATGGTTGAAAGCATTTCCAAATATTGAGCATGTGGATTTCTTTTGGGAAAAGCTGCTTTCTTGGGGAGGTTGTGTCTTCCTTCTCCCCTTTGTGATTGCTGCCAAGCAGAAAGGTACCTTTTGCAATGTGAAATTCTTTACCCCTTTTTCCCAGTTGCAGTTATATTGTCCTTCAACAGGATATGTCAAAAGCTGGAAAAACTGACTGGAGATGTGTAGCACAGCTTTTTGCAAACTGTGTGCTGATTATACTATACTCACTCAGAGATCAAAGCTTAATGACATGAATTGAGCTCAAATGTTGCAATTATTATTTTAGCAGGATGTTCTATTATTTCTACATTCCACTAGAAAAGAGCCATTCTATGAGAGCAAAAAAAAAAAAAAAAAGCCCATCTGCTAATATGGACTATGGAGTTTTGGACATTGGCCGTGATAAAGCAAATCACATTTTGTGTTTGTTTTTGCCAAAGAATGGACTAGATTCTTGGCTTTTTTTTCTTCCATGGGCAAAGCAGGGGACACTCAGTGTAATGTTGGAAGTTGAAATGCTTCACGTATTTCACAACCTTCTAGTGTAAGCTGGTTTTTTGGTTTTTTTTTGTTGTTTTTTTTTTGTAAAATAGATGACTGAATTTCATCTTGCGTATTGTACTTGACCCTTAAGCAATCCTCTTGCCTAAGTGCATACCACAAATGTGCAATGCACATTTGCATGTGCATTCCTTAGGGTAAATCGAGCTATGGTGCCTGCAAACTTGACATCTTCCATTGCATTGGAGTTGTGCTTGTTTTCATCAATGAGCCCTCCATAAGCATCCTAGAAGTAATGAGAACCAGTTGTTGTGGTCATTCTGGTAGGCAGCTATTGCTGACCTATGACAGGTTTTTTAAAATTACTTGGCATGTTGTGTCACAAGGTTGTAAAGCAGCAGTCATTTTTGAAAATGTGCATGTGCATAAATAGTTTAAGGAGGCACTGAGGACTCTGAAAAATGTAGTCCAGTCTTTATTATGGAGCAGTTTATAAGCTAGTGTTTTCCTCTGTGATGAAGTGTCCCATTTTTTTTTTTTTTCTGACTGGTAAGGATAAGCCCACCAGTGTATCAGAAATATATCCTAGGAGTTTGGGTTTGACAGAAGAGGCAAGTTAGATACTCCGAACAGTTTAGGACCACAAATGTCAGTGTTCATTGTATTAATTTTGGGCCAGGTCTTTCAAAATTATCATCTGCTCATCTGTTCATAGTGGAGCATTCAGAACTCAGCACATAATATACTGACTTATGAAATACCTATTTGCTCAGTTCTCATGCCAGGGCTAAATAACTTTAGAAGCCCCTTGCCATTTTGCCTGAAGAGTTGAGAAGTCAGATTTCTGCTCCTGACTTGATGTTGTGTTGACCTCGAGTCATTTCAGAGCAGGATCCAGGCTTGCTTCTCTGTGTAGTACTTAGTGCAGCAAGTAGAACCTAATACTGGGCTTGGGTTCTGTCACTAGTTGTTTTCATAGCAGCAGTTCAAGTAGGTTCTGAATAAGTATTTTATTGTTGACCTATGCTGAAAGAAGTCCTTTTCCATTGATTGTCATCAATATTCTGTGAGGTTGGAGCCCCCTTAAATGAGAATGTGAAATTATTTATTTGGTGTTACGTGGTGGTGTGCATGCTGCCATAAGGGCTCTGTGTCATCAAACCAGAGGTGGCAGGTTGCTAGAGGTAATCCGTGAGCCTGCTTCATCAGCTTTCTGATATTTTGGCGTTAGCCTTTAATAGTTGGTTTTACCAAATTTTACATGCTCCTCAAGGAGGGAAAACAAATTCAACTGGATGGCCATGTTGAAAGTCATTTACCAGTTGCCTTCAGTATTAGTAAGCACTGGAGAACAAGACTGTTTACTACCTAACTCAAGGCCAGGTAAGTCAGTGTGGGAAGTAAACCAGTAGAGGATCTTGCCAAGAACCACCACTAAAATACTGTTGTTTGTCACCCTAATCAAATTCTTTTCTGCTGACCCAGAAGCTCTCCAATCACATTGCTAGGAACAAGGAGTTGGTTTGTGACATGGCCTGGGTGATCTTGAAGAGGAAAGCACTCCTCACTGAAGAGCTCTTTAGATGGAATAGAAAACTTTGTGTCCCTTATGCATTTGGCAAAAGGGAAAGAAATGTCCTCTGTGGGGAGATTATGAAAGACCAGCTTTTAGTGTCTGTATGCCTCCAGTGATAACGATCCTGTGTCCCAGGCAAAAGCCCATAGGTCCAAAGCTCACACCTCCACTGCTGATCCTGCACTGGTTGCGTCTGCTACAGACTCCAAAAGTGCTTAAGCCAGGAGACGGACGTGTGGGATCTGATGGTTTCATTCTAATCTCTGCTTTTGCTTGCTTGTGGCCTTAGGTGAGTTGACTGAACTCTGTGCTGCTAATGCTTTTTATGGCACCTTTTTGCAACCTATTTCAGGCTCTTTGGGTTAAAAGATTACTTTAAAAGACTGGCACTGTTATTTGTATAAAATTATCATTGTGCAGGTGGCAGTTTCACCCCTTTCCTAGAGCTCCAGTAGATGTCATAAGTTTTTTGACTGCTTGGAAGTTTTCGTGATGGGAATGCCAGCTTTGTTTCTTTGTATTTTGCAAGCTTAGTGTGACTTTAGATCAAAAAATGGACATTACTTTTGGTTCTTTATTCACCGTTTCCACTGCCTGCTGGGGATTTTATGTCCAATTAGATCTCTAGCAGCAGGACAAAAATGGCTTGCACTTGTCCACAGCTGCTCTTTATCTAGCCTAATCTTAACATAGTCGGGGTCAATACTGTTTTTCTCCTAGTTACAGCTACTGTGCTGGAAGAAGGGAAATCCTGGTGTTTGGGGAGAAGCGGCCAAGACGCTAGACCTTGACTTGGGGATTTAGTTCTGGACTCTAGACTTAATTGTACCTCTGCTGTACTAGTGCCCATCTAGGCCACTAGTCCTCTGGTGGTTTGTCTTGTGTAGATCAGTGTAGTTGTTTTGGTTCACCAATTTAAGATTTCCCGGCCAATGCACCAGTTAATGTTGTGGGTTCAGTGCTGGCCAAATGTTAGTGCACTCACTTGAATATATTTAATCATTTCTTGCTGTGAGATAGGATTAGGAGGAAGGCAAAAGAGGCTCAAAACTTTAAAAGGGTATAAAGAAAACTTTATCAACAGTAACTAGAAGAAAGAATAATAAGAATCAGAATAAAACCTTTAGAACACTTCTCCCTCCCCTCCACACATCCCCTCTTCTTTGTCACTTAAAACGTAAAGAGACAAAACTTAGGACTTCTAAGTCAGTTCTGTTCTAGAGCTACTTCTAGAATAGTCTTTCTTCAGTTCACTTAGGGAGAGGGGTTTCTCTTGCCATGCCATGGAAACTTCTCTACAAGAACAGATCTCTTGTAGCTTTTAATTTCCACAAACAGCAGCTGCCCAGGAATCTGCAATCATGAAATCCCTCCCATCTTTCACAGCTTTCCCACAGCTGCATTTATGGGCCAACTTATGGCGTACTATTTTAAAGATGAGCTGTTCAAGAGCAAAGGTTCTCTTTATCTCTGAGATCATCATCATCTCTGGGAACAGAGGTCTTCTTTTTCCCTGGGGGCAGAGGGTCTTCATCACTCTTTTCTCTCTGTTCAAACTTCCCATGGGATCACAGCTACTTTAACATCTGCTTGCTTTAGCATAGATGCCTTTGCTCATACCTTCAAACACTTCATCTCCCCATACTTTTCAATGAGTTAGAGGGAAAAAGAGTCTGATGTATCAATTATATTCTTCTCCATAGCCTTACAAGAGGATTCCAGCCTGAACTTAAGGCATCTCTTCATTCTCCTTCCATCTGGGACTTGAGTCTTTCTTCATTGATCTTGGTGTCTTCATGTCGGTCCTCTGTGTCTTGACTCTGTCCTTTTCTTTCACTCGAGGGAGGATTGAAGGTCTGTAATCTTATTCATGCATTGAAAGAGTTAGTATCTCGCTCAGGGCCTGCTGATGGTCGCACGATCCCTGCGGGGCCGTGGATGAAGCAGTCGTGGTGATGGCTTTTCAGGCCGCGCTGGGGCTGTGTTAGCCGCATGGCTGGTGTCTGGCCCCTGCTGCTCTCAATTCCAGCCGCAGGGCCGCCTCTGGCCTCAGGCACATGGTGTCCACACTGCGGGGACAGGATGTTAACAGCGTGGCATGGCCCTGCCCTGGCCGGCCCCACGGCCTCCCCTCCCCCGCCCGGCCAGCGGGCTGCGAGGGGGGAAGATCCTCTCCAGAAGCCGGAAGAAAGCTTTTTCCCGGGCTTTGTTCGTCTCTAGTGTGTGTGCTTTCTAGTGGTTTAACAAAGTGTCAGTAGTCAGAACTAGCTACTGATTGGTTTTGTCGGGCACAGAGGAAACGGTTAGCAGCTTCTCTGAGAAAATCACTCCCGTGACTGGCTTCTTCCCGCCTCCCCAAATATCAATTAATGCAAAACCAGCGCAATCAGAATGTCAGTTCATGAGTGAGGCCCTTCCGGCCTGCCTTCATATCCACGGTCCTGAGAGGGATCTGCTCTCCACTGACGGCATACAGATCACTGAGGGACTCTGGATCTGGGATTTGCCGAATTCACATGGCTCATGATATTGTTTCCTTCACAAAATGCAGCTCAACACTACCTAAAACAAATTAAATGTCAAGAGATTTATCAGCGCTCAGAAAGAGGACTGTATTTCTGCAGAAATCCAATGTCTATGTTTTAGTTGCTTCTTTTCTTCTAAAATGAGTCTCATTTGACTTGATACTTGTACAGGCGAGATCTATTGGAGATATGTACAAATTTTTTGTCTGGGGCAGGAAGCAGAAGTGCTAGATCATGTATGCTTGTGAGAAGGTGCTGGCTCCTGTAGCTCACAAGGGCATCATGTGTAGCTGTTAGATTTGTACTCTCCATGGCCACTTGATCTGTGGAAAGTTGCCTGTGGTGGTAGCTTCTGTGAAAATGTGACTTAAAGGATGAGAGCTGCTAGCTTATTTCATGAAGGCCACTAAACCTTCCATCAACCGGTGAAACCTTTTTAGACCTGCTGACAAGGACTTAGTTTAAATAGTTTAAATTGTCTATAGTGTCTTGCCAGAGCCCTGAAATGTTCCAGTCTTGTAAGGTTTTGTAAGTTCACTTTGTTCCCTCTTGAAATAGTGATTTAACTTTTTTTCTCTAGGGGAAAGGTTTTTTTGCCTCCCCAAAGAAAGCAAACAGCTGTATTGTTTGCAGAAAGCCGCTTTTGAAGGCTATTTTATGTTTACTTAGTACAGACACCAGGCAAGGGGGTGGAGAACTGATTTTCTGCCACTTGAGCTTTTTACTTTCTAAATCTGCAGCTGTAAAGGGGTTAGGTTTGAGGTGTTGATATACCAGCTAATGGACTTTTCAACAGCCATTCTACTTTGAAATAGTGGCTAGCTCCCCTTCTAGAAAGAGGGCTGGCTAAAGGATGTATTTCATTGCCATCATTTTCAGAGGTTGCCCTGTAGCCTAACTTTCTCTTGAGTAATTTTCTGAATTGCAGAAAATGAGATGAAATTGCAGCTGTGTAGGTCTGGAGGCTGTTCAGGGTTTCTGCAGCAGGGCGAAATGTCATGTGGAGAGAGTCTTCTGCAAAGGCAGACCAAGGAACAAGTGCATGTAATCTGTGCTTTTAATTGTGTGGCTGGGTATTGAGCTGTGGTACTTCATATCACAGGAAAACTAATGCTGTGGGGATGGATTCCTGCAGCTTTTCATACTCTAGACAGAAAGCAGTATTTCTGCTTCAGAGTTCTGGGTGAGTGTCAGGAGTGATCACTGATAGCTGCTGTTGGCTCAGAATTTTACACACATGAGACATAAAAGCAATCATTGGAAACTAACAGAGTTTTGGCACTGCAGCACTAAATGGCAAGTTGTATTTCCCAGATGTGTTCAACTTATCAGACTGGTCTGATGTAGAGATAAAGTAGGACTTCACTTTTAACCAAGTTGGAAGTACTGGGTTGATGAGTTCTCTGCATCTCTGGCTTACACAGTTCTTGCCTATTGTGAGCTGGAAGAACATCTGAAAGGATGCTCAGCCATTTTCCTCTGGTATTAGTCTGCTGAGTGCTTTCTGATGGGTTAGTTATTCAAGTGAACCTTTTGTCAGCAGTATGCCAAGTATATCAGCCTCTGGATGAAAATCAGAGGTGACTACTCACAAACCTGTTCCTTGGTGTGTAACAGATACTGACTAGGGCATACAGTGTCATTGCAGTTGTCACCTGGCATGGCTGGAAGAACTGGATGTGCTTCAGGCTCAGGTGTTGTGCTCTTGGTGATTAATCCACTGTTAGGCTCTATGGTCTACTTTAATGCAGGGATTTAGCTGGTATGTCTACATCTGGACAGTCCTTAAAAGTCAGTATTTTTATGTAGTTTAAAACTTTTGTCCAGGCAGAACAGGCCAGATCATTTGCTTTGTTCTGCTTAACTCCAGAGAACTGAAGTTCAAGCAGGTTGCACAGCTGAGTCTTCCTGGCTGTGCATGCTTCTGGCTGGTCAGCTGAGATGAGTTAAATGATAAAATACGTGCCCGTAGCTCACTAGTTTGCTAATGTGAAGGTGAATGTTACAGCCTCTATAAAGCAGTATTTCCATGTTCTGGATCCTGTGGACTGACTGCAGTTGCAAGGGATCAGTATCTGAATTTTCACAGATGTGCATTAAACCAGCTACCCTTTGATTTGGGTACCCATTCCACAGACTGGTTGAACTTCTGTTTTGCCTCTGTGCGGGGTATTAAGGTGCAGGAGTAGAGTCTAATTCCATTGATGAGAACACCAAAAGTCCCTTTGACTTTTCATGGGATATCATTTGTACTCTTCCTGTGGCACTTTATTCTTATGGGTTTTGGTGTTTAGCTTTTATTTCTGGAAAACATTGGAAATTAGGGTTTTTTTTCGGAGATTTAATAGTATTGGGGGCCTGAGAATGAAGTATGGAGATCTCTGAACACCCTTCTGAAGATAAATAAAACCTGTTGCACAACTACCTGTAACTGTTAGAAGGCTGTGCAGTCCTTTCCATACTTCTGTATGCCAAACTTGTGCAGTGGCTGCAGGATTAGGCTCAGGCAGCAAAGATTGTTTAGTGGCTTGGTGGAGAGCACAAAAAAATCAAATGGAGGTCTTTGACCCACAGACCAGCCCTGGTATCCTTGTGGAAAAACGCATGAAAAGAGCAATTATCTTAGTGTTCTTAGAAATATGTTGGTACCACATTATTGGTCAGGAAGTGCCTGTGTACTATGTGAGAAGAAGTAATCTAGGTTTCTCTTTAGAGTGAGTAAAGTGTTGCCAAATCCCGCAAATACTATTCAGAAACTTAAGGGGTGGAGGTAGTACAAAGGAGAGGTAACAATATTCCCTGCTTAGCTGTGTTGCAAGGTTGATTGCAGCTTTAGATATGTAATATTAGATATGTAATAAAGACCTCCCCCCCATATCCAAGGCTGCGAGCAGAGGAGTGCTTTAGGTCCATGAGTATGGGTGCAGTCATCAGCCAGGATTTGTCCTCTGAGATTCTCCTCAAAGGGCAGGCTTTTTCCCTGCTGTGGATATGCCAGTAGCCTGACAAGTGCCTTTCCCGAAGTATGCCTCGGAATTCATGGTCTACCAGCCAGATGTGCATGCATCTGCAATGTGTTAGTGTCAGGGTGATCCAGCCGGCAGGATGCACTGGGTACGGAAGGATGGCTGTCCTGCCTGATGAGTTGGGCATCCCTCTGCGAAAGTGTGTCTGTGGAGGTCCTATCCGTGAGTTAGAGCAGCACCTGGCAGAGGTTAAGGGGCCCATGCTGACTGTATGCTCCACTGCTGACGTGCTGGCATGAGGTTCAGTTTGTAAGGTTTTGTAGGCATCTGTTATTACTCTGTGGTTCTCTGTACTGGTGTGAAAAAATACTGTTGACCTGTTGTGATTCTACAGTGTAATCATCTACGAAACTCAGTGTAACAGGCTTATTTTTGTTAGTCATGTTAGGGAATTTTTTTTGTAACACAGATCTACATTATTAAGAGACAGGTTTTTAATCTGCAAGTCATTGTAGCAATGGAATTTACTTTTGGATAAGACTTAAAGATGACAATTGTTCATCATCTCAAAGCTCACATCTTTAATTTTTTGTCTAATCTTACTCCAGTGTAGGTCTGGCCAGAGAATTTCCTGAGGTGGTCTTATGTTCCTAACACATTTACATATTTTTGGTAACCTTTTCAATGCTGTTTGCAGTCAGACATGCAACTTTGAATCTTAGGGCTAGGATACTGTTACATGGGACACTAGAATCAAAAGTATGTATGTTCCCAATTTAACAGGTGTTGGAAAGAGTTGTTCTCTTGGTGTGTGTTTGAATCAATTGCTAGTTGTCCTCTAAATGCTGATTCTATCAACTGAGTGTATTCAGGTACATAAATCAGAATTAATTTAATGTGGATTAACTAAGTTCCTGTGCAGACACTTGCTCAGGATTCAACTGCTCTTAATTTGAAGTGGCCTTAAAATTCGGAAGTAAATTAAGATATGCTGAATTAATTCTGGAAAAAAGGTGTAATGACTAACTAATATAGTGAAAGCTCACCTTAGCGCTTTAAGATTGAGCCTTGCTGGAAAGGTATGTGTACCAAGCTCTATATTATGCTTTTATTAATTGCCACGAAAGAGAATAATTTTTAAAAATAATTTTTTTAATCCCATGTGCTCTTGTACTGTAGCAAGACAGACACTTAATGCACAACAATTTTCCATTTACTTCATCTAAATTTTAACAACCCCAGCATCATTCTTAATCACTTACCTTCAAGGGAACAGGCATTTCTCCCTTGCCTGTTAAATGCACAACAGTTTTGCCTACAAGCAGTGTTGACTGGACTTCAAAATGAGGATTTTCCTAATTTGGCAGACAGCTTTTCACCATAATAAAAGTGTACATGGAAAGATGCTTTAAGGAAAAGTATTGAACTGTATGGTTCAGTGTTATTTGGAGGAATCTTTGAATCATTTTTCAAAGCCTCTTACTTATTCTCATTCTGGGCTGTCCTTGCTCTTGCAATTTCTGGGGCAGAAAATAAGAGAATTGTATTGCAAACCTCTTTTTGTGCTTTGGAGCTCTGAGATAAGAAGCGGTGAGTCTAAGTCTGAGCTTACTGAGACCCATGAGACTTGGCTGGAGAGCATGGGGTGTGTGGGGTGTTCCCTGAAGAGGTTGCAAGGTCACAGAGTGCAGCCTCTTGTCTTTCCCGATCTTGTTGCCTTTTCTGTTTTGAATGACAAAACTTTCGCCTTCCAACTTTTTTCCTGTTTTTCTTTTCTTTCACTAGTTAATGCCTGGCCACAACATCTGTACTGTGTACGGCTGCTGCTACCTAAAGGGAGCTTCTAGGCTTTGCTGAAGGAAGATGGCTTTCTGGACGCAGCTGGGATTGCTGCTATGGAAGAACTTTACCTACAGAAGAAGACAGACTGTAAGTACTAGCCCAAGGGTGTTTTGAGATCTTAAGTTACAGTCTTGCAGCTTGCATGACTATACAGCTTTTCAAGACAAACAGGGAAACATTCTGTGTCTTACTTGAAGTTCATCCTTTAGTGATCCCTGGCTGAACAACAGGTCTGGCTTTGGAAAGACCCTGTTCAAACTGGAGAGTGTGGTGGGTGGACAGACACCAGAGGGCTTGAAGGTGCTTAAGACTTCTGTCCTGAATTCCAGTGTGAGAGAGTGTTGGAGTACTGAAACACTGGTGTCAGATCAGGCAAAGAGGGTGCATGACTGCTGTGTGCAGCAAAATAGATGTGAAATGAAAACCTGTGCTGAGACCTGCTCCGCTCTGTGGGTGAGACATTGCCAGGCTGCAGTGATGTGCCTGCGAGTCTAAAACCTTTTGAATGCTGTAAGCTGCAACAATGGCAACAAAATCCTGCCACTTCCTAATGGCAGAAGTGGCAGAGGCAATAGCAGATATCTCCAGTCACTTTAATCATTGAGAGTATCCCAAACCTGCTATGTAACTTTACAACAGAAGATATAGATTAGGTGGATGGCATGAAGCATGTTCTTGTAGTGGCACGAGGATAAACCCAGGTAACGGATATTCTTCTGCCAAGGTGTGTTCTGAATGGCTGAAATGCTGTCCTCACCATCTGTTAACAATGTAGAAATTTACCTGTTAAGAATAGACAATATATAAGAAGAATTTCTCCTTGTGATAAAAAGGGCACAGGAGTGTGGATCCAGTATGGTGTTCTTAAAATTCTTTTGCCTTAAGGTTGAGACCACATAGGATGCTATACCTCTTGCAAGCAGTTAAAAGTCTGAGAGAGCATGGGGGTTTAGGAAATACCTGTGTTGGACAAGGAAATGATTTGTGCCAACAGGTTTGTTCAGAGGATCTGGCCTGTTAGATCTGACCTTGAGGAGGTGTCAGTAGGGAATGTGAAAGGAACATAAGTTACTGAAGTGTTGAGTGGAAAGTGGTCTCTGATAAGCTTTCTGAACCCTTCAAATGTCAGGATGCTTGCCAGCTGGTTGAGTTGGGTTGTTTTAGAAACTCAGTGTCACAAGGGAGGAAAGGCTATCATATTTACCACTGGCAATGGTCACAGTCCCTGAAGTCTTCACTCAGGTGTCTGAGGCTTGTTTTTACAGGACTTGAGTTCAGTGAATTCAGAGCTGGAATTAGTCCATTGTTAAATAAAATCAACAAAAGGGCCTCACTGCCTCTATATCTTTTCTTGTATATAAACAGAGCTGCCAGTGATGATCAAGTTTTTGTTTTGCGTGTTTTTGCCTTTAATGGAGCTTGATCTCCCAGGATAGGACTACCCACCAGAGAGGTCATGGGCTGTGTCAACTGCAAGGAGTGAGCCTGTCAGCTCTCTGAATGCGGGTCACATCCTGGTCTTGTGAGCAGTCTCATAGTTTAGAAAAATGTTGCAAATGAAGCTGGGGGAGTACTCTCAAAACTGGCTGTGGCTCCTTAAGGTTGGATCTTCTCAGCAATTGCTAGGTAAACTAGGAGGCTATTTCAGAGGACCTGAATTTTACAGTGGGAATAAAGGCTTGGTATATTTTTACCAGAATCTTCTGAAAATAATAGAATCATAGGGACATTAAGTTTGGAAAAGACCTCCAAGATCATAAAATCCAGCCTTTGTCTGAGGAAAAGCCCGCTTAACAGGAAATGGCAGAGAAGGGGCAGAACATCTCTTCTTACCATGCTGTTATCACAGCTGCACAGTTCTTTCTCTTTGCTTTCCTGTTAGGAGACCGTTGTCCTTGAGTTGTGTTGATGAAGACTCTCTCCCATTTGTACTTACTGAAGGTGTAGCTTAGAAGTAGTTTGATCCTTACCCTTCTCATGAAAAATGTGGGCTAGCCTTGGCTTCCCACTGAACCTCCCCCTTTGGCTGCTGTGATTTTGGGCTGCATTGCGAAACCTGGGTTCAAAGCTCACCCTAATGTGTGCAGTTGAAGTGTTACTTTGTACTGGATGGCTTCCAACAGCACTGAAGTGAGGGGAATGAGTTCACATAGAGAAGAAAAAAAATCATGTTCAGGGGTCACTGGGTAAAAACCTTTTCCTCCCTGCTTTCTTGCAAATGAGGAGACACCTCAAACTTGCATGGAGAGACTGGTCAGCTTCTGGTAGCTCCCTGCATTGAAACTGAACCATAAAGGTGGGAAGGGGAGTTGACAGTGGGATGGGGTGATAGTGTATTTAGTTCTTGCTCAACAGATTTCCTGTTGACACAATGTAGAGCTCAGTGTTTAATGGCATCCTGAATCAGGCAACTGGTATAAATTTAACATGCTTAGGGATTAACCTTGGTAAAATTAGGACAAATTTGTTCCTAGCTGAATTCACCTGCTGTGTGCAAATGGGATGTTCCTTCTTCAACTCCTGATGGAGCTGGGATAGGTGAGGTGTTGGGTTCTTGAAGATTCATTTCATTATTTACATGGCTGGTCGTTGCAGCACAAGAGTGGCAGAGGAGACTTGATTTTTCAGTATCTACTTAGAATGAATCTCAGTAAGACATGTTCCCTTTTGGTATCTTTGTGTCCTTGTCTGGACATGCCAGAGTGGATGAAAAGTGCTGTCACAGCAGGGTCGGGAAGCAGTAGGGGAGGGAACCTACTGACCTTTAAGAGCAAAGAAAGATAACTCAGTTTTTTGTTGAGCAGCCCAAGAGACTTGCTGAGGAGTCCCTACTGATGTGCTCCTGACACTCTGATCTTGTCCCTGTGCAAACCTCTGGTGCAGCAGTTGCCAGCTGTTTCTCACAATGTAGCATTTTGGTAGCTGTTATGATGCCTTCCTTCAGCTGTAAAGGTGCAACTTGGTTCGAGCTGCTCCTTTCTCTATCCTCTCTGGGCCTGTTGATGTGCCGAGTGAGGTGTGTTGTGCATGCAACCCACACATGGTTACCTTTGTGACTGTGTAACCAGGAGTGCAGGAGAGGAGCTATGTGTGCGAGTGGCCTGTTTCCCCTGCAGCAACAGGGCTTTTTCTTGGGCACTGCTCTCCATCCCAGTGTGGTGTGACTGGGGCTGATATTCTCTGAGCAAGCCAGGGCTTGTGCTCAAGGGCAGCATTTCTCATTGGTTCTGTAGCAGTTGCAGGGCTGTGAGAGGCTACCTGTCCACACTGGTCACTGCAGGAGGCTTCCACAAGCCCAGCTGACGCTGTTCTTCCCCAAACAGTGTAGCAGTAGCTGCTTGGGGTGCATCTGCTTGCCTACAGCCAGGGTGGCTGAGGGCTGTGACATGTGCAAAAGCATGACCATTGATGCTAGAAGACAGAATGGAGTTGTCCTGGTTTCATAGCCACTTCACTGTCAAGTGGAGGAAAAGTCCTGCTATGCCATCCTGGCAGCTGCTATAAGAGTATCATGAAAACAGGAGTAGACAAGTTGTCAGTGTCCTAGGTCAAAACATTGATCTCTGGAAGCCAGAGCACTGTTTAACGCAGATGGAAGCAGGCTGTCAATGTTAATGGCTGAGTTGTGTGCTGCCACTGCATCATTTATTGTAATAAGAGACTACAGATACTGAGGCATCTTCCTGGTACCTCTGTTAGTGTGATCTCAGTGGGATTTCTTACCCAGTAGTCATACAGTGTGTGCATGACGATAACAGATGACAGAATATTCTGAGTTGGAAGGCACCCACAAGCATCATCAAGGCCAGCTCCTAAGTGAATGGGCCGTGTGGGGATTATGTGGGCAGCCTTGACCTTATAAGCACTACGCTCTAACCAGCTGAGCTAATATCGGGATCCAATGGTAACAGTATCCCAGAATTATCTTGCAGAGACTGGCACTGTTACCAGGAAGGCCTGGAAGACTGATGCTCAATTTTTATACCTTTTAGGTAGGGGTGCTATTTGCTGTTTGATATCAGCTCTGAAGAGTATCTGTGAAAGGCCATCCTACATAATTTTGTCTGCTGGATCAAGTGACCTTTGTTTTAATGCCCTGTTTTTACAAATGCGCTTATTTTGAGGTACAGTAGTTACCTAGAAGTTTGTCACCTCAAAGTTTGCATGGAGTGTCTTGTGCTGAGTGTTAAGAGTCCAGTTTTAGCTGTTAATGATGGAACATGGAAAAACATGTTTGTAGGTGGGGATACTGTCTCCCACTAGGTTGCAGGTCTTACACTCTGGCTTTTAAGTAGGTTGATGTAGACCTCTTATTAGAAAAGACTGAGTTTTTCAGGAAAAAAGTGGAAAAGATTTTTCTTCATTTGACCAAGAAAACACTCTGTTCTGCTGCTAGTCATAGATGAGAAGAGTACAGAATATCAGCATAAAAAGCTTTCAGATTTTGTCTCGTAGCTTACTGAAAATACATGTTTATGCAGTCTTTCTGGAGTGGAAAAGTAGGGATGTGGCTTCTGAAGCTCAGGTCTGGGAAACTTCAGCTTCTGTCTCAGAAGCTCTAGGCTGGAGGCTTGCTTTTGTCCACATGCTTCTGTGGGATGTGACAAATCTCAGTGAATTTTTCTGCACTTCAATACTTTAAGAAATGTTGTATATTTAATATCCAGCAGGCTTTTTCTTCTTCTTGTCTTGTCCCTCTAAATAACTGAGTTCTTTATTTCTTTACCAGATATTCACTGCCTTTCTGTAGATTACCTGCACCAGTGGGTGCTGCCTACCTTCATGAAAAAAACATAAATTAGAACAAAACAGACTAGATACCCTAATCTTAGTAGCTCTGCTTTCTAGATAGCAATACATGTCTGCAGTACTGAAAGAGTTGGTGTAGCATGCATCAGCACAATTTCCATGCCTCATGTGTTAGGGTAGAAGCTTAATGGTCTGCTGTGAGAATGGGATATAAGTACCCCACTGCCTCAAAATATGGGATAAAAAAATTCAGCTCATTTCTAGAAAGATTAATTGGGAGGTTTTTTCAGTTAGGGGACAGAAAAACATAAAAATAAGCCAAAAATAGCCCTTAAGTACATCCATTTCAGTTGAATAACTGGCACATGTCAATGAAAAAAACCTTTTAATTCTTTGCACATTATCCTCTGAAGCTGGAGGAACAAACTTCTCGATCCTGGTATATGTAGGCAGAGCAGAGTAAGACAGTGCTTACAAAACTGTTTTGGCTTACAAGTGGATTGTCCTAGAACTTCTGTTCTGACCTTTATTTTGAGTATGATGTCTTAATACTTTGCCTTTATTGTTTCCAGTTCCAGCTGCTGATCGAAGTTGCCTGGCCTCTGTTTATCTTCTTCATCCTGATCTCTGTAAGACTTTCATATCCGCCGTATGAGCAGCATGAATGTAAGTAGCAAACACAGCAGCTGCACCCAGAATGCTTTTGTTTCATGGTTAGAATGCGATAATGCAGCTGGCAAGATGGAAAGAGCAGTGGTTCCCCACTTCAGTCAGAAATATGCAAGAGGGCTTGATAACTCCTTTGCTTCCACCTTGGAAACTGCAGTTAACTGATGATGTTACTCCAAGGACTGTAGGTTGCTGCTCTTTCTTGCTGTTTCTCATTTTGTATTTATATTACCCGAGAATTTGCTGTACAGCTCTGCAATATCTGTAAAACCTGCACACAACCCCAGTCTTATTTCTCTTTTTTGATCTGTGTTTGACTTAGCGTAAAAGAATGCAGTGTTCTGATCTCTAAGAAGGCAATCTTGTTTCCAGGTAGTAAAGTGCATTAATGTATCACATTAAAGGGCACAAGAGTGATTCCATTCCTTCGAACTATTACAGTGTCAGCTCTGCATTTAATAGATTCAGCAGTCATACGTTGCTGACAAAAAAAACACTTCTACTTTTCTTTTTGCGCCCTAAATGGGCAGATTACTGCTTTTCTTTCAAAGGAAGCTTGTTTTTTATAAATGACTATCTATAGGCCTCTTTGGTTGCCATTTGATTTAGGAAGCATGACTTGTTTATTAGGAACATGGTGTTGTTTTACTGTGTTTGGTGACAGCTTCATACTGCAATTAAGTGATTGTGGAATAGCTCTTTGTTTATCTTTCCTTAGCCTGATTACTTCAAGGTAAGGTTTAAGGGTCAGGAAAATATGTTTCTCAAGGGCCCTCTGAAGTGTTTCTTTCTTGAAATAAGGAAAGAACTCCCTTTTACAGCACTTATCTTGTCTTTGCAGTGTCTGGGGCATTTTGTGCTGTTTGTGTGTTCAAGCTGGTATCTTTTTAAATCTGAGGTGTTAGTGTTTGCAGTTTCCCATTACACTTTGACTCTGCTGATCCTATGTACTGCCTAACTCGCTTTTTTCAGCACTCAACAGCATAGTTAAAACTTCCCTAAGTTAAATCTCATATTTTACATGGAATTTGAACTGCCTCTTCTGACTGAATGTTACAGTGACATTAGGAGAGTTATAGACCTGAAGCTGAAGAGAAGTAATTAGCACTCTACTCAGCTTTTAAAAATAACTAGCAACCTTAGTGGTAATTAATTTCAGCTGTGGCAGGGCTGTATATAAACTGAAACCTAGCTAGAGCTGTGATTTTGTAGAACTACTTGGCTTGGTCTTGCTAGTCAGTAGCCTTCATGTAAAACATTTGCTCTGGCACCATGGTGTCCTGAGCATAGTTTTGAGTCTTTTACCTCCAATCCTTTTCCCTTCCCAATTACATAACTATTATTGCTTTGTCTGCCTTCTTGCATTGTTCTGAGCAGTTACAGAGTAAAGGGCATCTGATAACTTTTAATTCACTTCTATGGCTTATTTTTCTTCATTTTTTGAAGACGTTCTTTCAGTAGGTTTCTAAATTGTGTTTTCTGGATTGGTTTCACTGAACGTTCGCTTATGCTGACAAATGTGGATGTGTTGTGAAGTGAAGCAGCTTTTGCTGGACTGTGAGCAGACATAGAAAGTAGGTTTTTGGGTTGATGGTGAACTCTTTGGCAACCCTGTGGATGCCTTAAGGGAAGTAGGATTGTTATCTGTAGTGGCAGTGTTGTATGCTGTTATGAAATCACTTGTAGGTGATAGCAGTAATGCCTGGTGATAGCAGTAACAGAGCCGTGTGCAAGTGCTTTGTAGCCTCTACATAACACCAGCATTTTAATGGTAGTCTTTTTCAACAAACCAGTAAAATTTTCAGTTTTTTTTCCCTGAATGAGAAGAACCAAGGGTTGGACTGTTGTCAGGATTTCTTGTTTCTAGCAGCCTGGCTTGGTGTGAGGAAGTTTTCTCTTAAAATGGGAAGTAACAATTAACTTTGAAGTGATAGCTATGTGGCTTTTACCAGACCAGTGAGAGAAGACAGATTGCTATTGGGCCAGAGTGCTAGTGCTGTCTTGTGTCGTGTAGAACCTTCTTTTCTGTTCCTGCGACCCTTCAAAGTATTCAAAATGCACTTTTTTGGCAGTGGGAGGGAGAGAAGCTGACAAGACGTGACTAATCTCTTCTGAAAAGCTAGATGTTTGCAGCACTGTAATTGAAAATTATGTGCAGCACTGTAATTGAAAATTATGTTGCACTGTTTTCTGTGTATCTTATCTGATTTAAAACCAACAGATTCCTGCTATACTCTTGGAGAAACTGGTGTTACACGCATCACTGTGTCTAAATGGTTACTATAAACTCTTGTGTGTCATTCCTCTTTTGACATTGCTCTAAACATTTTCTTGGAGTTACTAACAGTGTAAAATGAAAGGCATGGAGGACAGAGAAGATGATTTTCTGGGAAGTTTTACAAGATGAATCTGAAAGTCTTAGCATTTTTCCTCTTTCTCCCTCCTTCACTGCAAGCCCCTCAGCCAAGAACAAAAGGGTAAAATGAAACAAAAGTCAGGTCAGGTAAATAGCTCTTCTATTTTAAACAGAGAACTAGGAGCAAGAGTTCCCTGGAAACACTAAGCTTAGTTTCCTTAACCCTTCTCTTGCACAGAGTTCTTGCCTTTCTCCAGGGAGGGCTGATATGGTTTCCATCTTCCTTCAGCCATCCACATTATTGGGCCTTGCTGTAATTTAACAGATTTGATACTACTTCTTTCTGGGGCTTTGATACTTCTGTTGGAGTTGGAGGTAGGGAGCCAACCCCCTGAGTGATGGCAGGCATGCTGGGAGGATGAGGTGGGCACCAGAGGGGAGGGGGTGGGCATCTGATCCTCAAAGTCTTGAGCTTTGAGATCCTGAGAAAGGGACATAATCTTCCTCCAAGATCCTGTCCCTAGTGTGAAGGTGAGGAAGCAAGCTTGTTGCAAAAAGAAGCCTGACAGTTTATGTAAAGTCCAGGATTATACAAGGGAGGCCTTCCTTCCCCAGTCATTGTGTGGGGGTATGGGATTCACAAGTATACAAGTGGCATACTGGTGGAGATCTGCCATGACTAGTTTTTTACTGCTTTGTTCTTATACAGGATGTAAACTCTGGTCTATGACTTCACTAGTTCTTTAGTGGAAAGGTTTAGACCTCAGCAAGAAGATTTGAAAGAGCAGTGTGGAGAGTCTAATACAGGCTCAATTCTTCGTAGGACTGAGTGTTGGCTGGTCTGCTCTTTCGTAGGCACTTGGGGGCAATAGTCAGTGCAGGGTTAGCACTGCTCTTCAAATACAATGCTGTGTAGTAGAGGACTGTATCATGTGTCTTTCTATTCTAGGTCACTTTCCAAATAAAGCTATGCCTTCAGCAGGAACCTTGCCATGGATACAGGGGATCATCTGCAATGCCAACAACCCATGTTTCCGCTACCCAACTCCTGGGGAATCCCCTGGTATTGTTGGAAACTTCAATGCCTCCATGTGAGTCTGTCTGCTTTTGCCTCATCTCTGTTCTTAGGGAAACATGGGGGAAAGGGGTATTTGGAAGTCACCTATCAGTTGTGAAATCTTACACCGTGTGAGGGTTTTGCAGTTTCTACTGCCTCTGTAGTACCAGATTCTTCAGTTACCAACTTCACAGGGGCTAGCAGGCAGCTGGTAGGCATGCAGAATTCCCAAGTTCAATTACCTGAAGTTCTTGGTGAATGAAAAGCTTTGCATGGATAAGGACTGAGCCCATTCTCTTACCTGGGCTCAGAATTTGACCTCAAAAAAGTAAGGCTTTTAAGATGCTCCTTTTTTTCAGAGCATCTTTTTTCCTGGTTAATGAACCTCTGAACAATGTAGAGTGTGAGGCAGTTGAACATGTTTAGGGAATACTCCCTGATGTTTATTGCTTATTGCTGGCTGATATGATGCAGGAAGCACAATTTATGGCCAGCTTTCTTATACTTTGCCTTACTTGCTACATTCATGGTCTCGGGAAAGATAGGCTTAATGTAGAGCATAATGCATCTGGAGAAGCATTTGAAAGGAGCAAGGATATTGTTAAATTATTGTGCTTCTAAGAAGCAGCAGGAACCCCTCTCCACCTCTGTCATAAAACCGCTTTCAAATGCATGCTGTTCAGTGTAACTTATTGATTGATCTTGCATTAGCAGACATCTTTTATTAACCTCCTTGGATTGTCACTGGGTAGTCATTGAGGAAAGTTTTTGTGCTGGCATGACATAATTAGAGGGGATTAAAGTTTGGAATTGGTATGTAAAACTGTATCTGTGGATGGTGGCTCATGGAGCTGATGACTGCTGGTTGTTTTTCTATTTTCCTACAGTATTTCCCGCCTGTTCTCGGATGCCAGGAGGTTACTGTTGTACAGCCAACAGGACACAAGTATAAAGGATGTCCAGAAGGTCCTGGGAAAACTACGCAAGTTGGGAAATTCCTCTGGCTTAGGTAATAGCCTGATAGAAAGAGTCAATATCTGATATTTCTGGACTGGTTAATTCTGTGTGTGGATAAATTTCAGGAATGTACCATAATGTGAATGTGCACTATTATAACTTGCAGCTTATGGAACCTTTTCCAATCCTGCAGAAGTACCTTAAACCTCTCCTGTGTCAGAGCTTTGTGTGCTCTTTAATTTATTTGGTGGAAGAAGAAAGGCATGGTGTGTAATGCCAAGAACAGCAGCTGTTTTGGATGTGAAACTATAATCTTGAGCACACTGAAGTTAGTTAAAGTGCTTGTTTTCTCAAAGGAGCTGAAGTAGTGTCTTTTTGGAAAAGTACTAGTTATTTTGATATTTTGTGAAGCAGTGAACACAATGTAGCTGCAATTTAGTGTTCTACCCTCTGAGCTCCAGAGGGAAGTGTGCTGGAAGAGCACAGATGGAGAAATACTGATATTGGCCTCCCAATTTACAAACTCAAAACTGGTTATTATCTGACAATGAAATATGCATTTGTTGTCTTGCGTTTTGTTTTGGTTTTGACTTTGCTGTTGTATACTCTCTGATATTGTCTGGCAGGATTTTGAATGGCAGGGTACAAAAGAAAACTGTCTAGTTTCACTGCCCTATTTCTTATGAAAATTAGAATCCTCCCATTTTTAGCTTGTGTGAGGAGATGGTGTGCTTTCCTGCCCTGTGCAGATGAATGACTGACTAGTGTGAGATCACATGGGAAGCTTGCAGCAGAGCTCTGTCCAGTCTCAGGAAATAATGTGGCAGATCCTTGCTATTGCCAGATCTCTCTGATGTGGCGCCTAAAAGTTTTTTGGCATATTCTTCCCTGAAAGATTGTCTGTCTTGGCTGCTGTGTTAGTGTGGCATGTGCCTAGTGGAAATGATGGAAAGTAACAGTTTAGAAAGACATATAGCAGGGAAATAGAAAAGGGAGCATAGCCATTGAGGGTCTTCACCCATAGCCTTTATGCAGCATGTAGAGCTCTTTGGACATAGGTAGTATTTTGGTGTTTTGTGAAAATTGCTCTTGGTTTCACAGCAATAGTTCTTCTTAGCTCTCATCATTTGAGGCTCAGGCAGGCTGCAGGGAGAAAAATATCTGACCTGATATGATGTGAATAGTGTCACATAGTCTGATGTGTACTGAGCATACCTAAAGCAGAGATGGTGTTTTTACATTCTTTTTTGTCTTGCTCAGTACATTGCAGGTCACCTTGGAATAACCTGTACTATTAGAGGCAGGTTGGCAGTATGTGCTGAAGGTATGTACAGACATGGACTGTGCAAGGTATTTGTGTTGGGTATTTAACCCCTCTCTCTCCTCTTCAGAGTTGTGCAGAATTCTGATGTGATCACAGCTGCATATAATACTGTAGTCTACTGACTCTGACCATTAGTTCATAGTTGTGTATAAAGGACATGCCTTCTTGCTAAGGAACTCAGTATCCATACCACCAGGCCTTCTCTCTTTTTACTCACAGAACTGGTGAGTGACATCCTCACACTTTTACCTAAATCTGGAGCAGCTTCAGAAGGGAGAGGATACAGAGTGAATCCTTTGTGCAGAAATGGACACATAATGAACACAGTCAAAAGGAGTTAAAATGACTGTTTCCCAAGGAGAAGTTTGATGTTGTTTTCATGGATATCTTCAATTGTTTGGTTTGTTTGCTGGGAACAAGCTCTCCCCATCAAAATGACAGATAATTATTGTCACTGGTTTTTACACTTCTAGTAGTAGTATTTTACTCTTTAGTGTTATTTCTTTTACACTTGCATTGACAAGTTAACTCTTCCAAAGAGAGTAGATCCTGGTGTGGTGTTTTGAATTGAGACATGCAGTGAATGTCAGACATGGACATTTACAAGAACATTATTAAAGCGATAAACTGAAGCTCTTGCTGCTGGGAAGGTCTTAGGGGGAGGAGTGATTCCAAGAAGAGTTTTTTTTTGCCTATGGAGTACTTTACAGCTTGAAAGTCAGAAGCTCATGTTTCGCTCTACTGTAAAGACTAGTGGACTGATTGTAAAAACAATCCTCAGACCCAGTCACACAGACTATATTTCTATAATAAAATATTTCAAATGCGTAATCAAAAAATCAAGCCTCTGTGTCATTAGAATGACGGAATGTCCATTGTTGGTAAGGCCTTTGGAGAACAAAGCCTGTTTGTCTTTCTCATGCTAATTTACAAAGCCATCCAGCTTGGTGGATCCTGCTGTCCACTCATTGGTTGTGTGATTTATTCTTTGACAGCATGCATGATACAGCATCCTCTAATCTTAAAAGCATTCATTTATTTATACTTAGCAGTGCTTAGATTCCTGTTCAAGGGAGGTCAACTCTCAGTTGCTGTTGATGATGAGGTGTGAGAGATGCAAATCCTCTTCCCTCTGGAGCATTTCTTCCAGTGACTCTGGGAACCTAAGGAGACAGTAGGAGTGGGTGTCAGATATAAGTGCACCACCCAGCCTGAAAGCACTGTCTCTATATATGTGTTTCCCCCAGCAGCAGGAGGGCTCGTTATCGATAAGCTAATAATTGAAAATGTAATATCCTATATGTTACAAACTCTCGCCTGGACCTGAAGCCATGTGAATTGGTGGTGCAGACAGGTGGAACTTTACAACTTCCCCAGTGGGATGTGCTCCTTGGCGTGACATGGACTCTGTTGGAGTTTCTGCAGCTCCTTTCTCTCCTCACACACTCTCCCCACTACTGCCAGATGATTTTGAAACAGGCTTCTGGGAGTTCTCTCTCATTGCTAGAGTTGGAGCTTGTGCAAATTGGAGCTAATGCTGGTCATGCAGAGCATTCATGTCTATATCTGGTTTCTGATGTCTGAATCTGTTCAGAGGGCATTTGCCAGAGTCCTTTCACTGGAACCTTCTTTAAAACAACCCTCACAAACTAAAGTTCAAGGTGTGATTCTTAGTCATCTGATCTGAAGTTAGGCATGAGCTGAACCTTGGGAATGAGAGACCTATTTAAGATGGCTCACGTTGCTTGCACAGGTATGAGCATGTCAGTGTCTTTGTTAAACACAAGGTAGGACATGAAGGTTTTGTTCAGGACATGCTATCCACCCATTTCAACAGGCTTTGTATCTTAGGCACTTCTTGATAAGGTGGGAGATAATTCCTCATAACAGGGCTGTTTGTGCAGGAGTTGGAGGAGGGACAACAGAGATCTCTCTGGAGAGGAAGGTGTTATTAGTAGGGAACAGTTCAGTGTGGCTTCATGTAGCATGTTTTTTGGCCAGGATGCCAGGATAAAGTGCTAAGTGGTGGTGTGAGGGAGTTCAGCACATGCAGCTGTCATGCTCTATGGCCACTGCTGTTGTGTGCTGCTTCCAGCAAACCCCAGCAGTGAAATCTACGTGCAGGCACACACATACCATAACATAATCAATTTTGCAGGCAGATGCCAGTTGCCCTCTCTGTTCCACTTGTTACATGTCTGTCCAGCAATGTCACCAAGGTCTTTAACACTCATGATAAGGCAGAGTGCAAATCAGTACAGAGAGTCAAAGACCTTGGTGACGGCACTTTCAAGAGCATGAAAAGGCTGCTGGGATCACCAGTTGCAAGCACTGAATTTGCAGCTGGCCTCAGTGCCATTTTATCAGGATAACTGTTAGCAAGAAATAAGCCTCTTATGTTTTGAAAGATGGAGATACAGCTTGCTATTGACTCTGAGGCACACTTCCCTTATTTCTTCCTTCTGTCTACATGACTCTAAAATACTTTGTTCTGCAGTGCCACAGGGCAATAAATTAGCAGGTATAATTAAAGCCATCTTCTTTGTTTGCTGCTAAAAGTTGCAGATATAAGCCAGCCTGGCTAGTATTTACTGCATTGCTTTTTGTTTTCAGTGCTCCCAAAGGGCATGTTTCTATTTTTCTTGAAGCCAACCCAACTAAATGAAAATGGAGCAATGAAATAGGCAGAGGGAAACAAACATCGCCTAAGACATTGCATCAGATCTTGGGCTATTATTCCACATGTGCCCTGCCTGTCCCAGTTGTTTGCTGGATTAGTATTGCTTGTGGCAGAAGAGACAAACATCAGCTGGGTGGCATTCTTTGCTGATGTTGCACTCTGCTCCACACAGAGATGTTGACACTGAAGGAGTTTGCAGCCTGTCCTCTGGTCAATGCTATTAGTGCTTTTTTTTTTATTTAACAGGGGAAGAATGGTAGAGGGCTTGGGCTAAAGAAGAGCCTTTGGAGAGGCTTTCTGGTGGCTTGTGTATTACTGTATGATTACAGGGTGCTCAGGGAAACAGGATGTCTTATATTATCTGCTAGGTAACATTAAGGTGGTGGCTAACTCCCTCCTCAGTGTCTTGTCCCTAACAAAATTGAGCCCACACCCTCAAGCTAAACATTCAGATTGGTTCTTATACCTGCCTATGCCTGCCTAATTAGACTGGTTTCCTCCCTGACTTCCTTTGGGAAGAATCCTAGCAAAAACCAGCTAGGCTAGAATGAAGACTAGCAAACCATATGTCCAGGTGGCCTTCATGCCTGGAAACACCTCCAAACACTTAACTGTGGCAGGGTGGCATTCTTGTTGCTGCACATAAATATGCACCTGGGTTCTCTGATAGTGTGCTCCACAGAGACATTCAGGTCCTTGCCTTTCCTTTAGGCCAGGGGAAAAGTGCTGCCAAAAATGCTGCCCTGTGGTATCAGTAGAGAGGTCTTGATTTATAGAGGTAGGTAGGAAGGCTACTTTACCTTTGTGTATTCAGTAGCAGTTACCTTGCAGTAGCCCTCAGCAGAACTCCCTAGGGCATTCCTGGCTGCTACTGCCTCCCAGTCCAAAGCATTCCTCCAGGAAGGGGAGTCTGGGACTGTGTGGGAACTGCTGTGATTTCTGCTGGGTCAGATGCAGCCTGTCACAATGAGCAAGTGGAAGAAGTGGCCAATACTGGGTGCCTGGGTTGCACAAAGATTGTAGTTGTTGATTGGATAGGAGATTCAGGTACACATGGCAGTTTTCCCACATTTGCTTAATTACTTTTTTCTTCAAATCTCTGTGCTACTAAACAGGCATATACATGAATGTTCTTAGAGTTTATTTTTTTAAGTAAACGGAAATTGTTTAGGCAACTGCAGATCTTCTGGAAAAACATTTCCAAAACATTATTGGAAGGGCACTTTAGGTCCCTTATTAGAGGCTGTGGGCGAAGTCTCTCTGTGAATCCAATTGGTGTGTTATTTTTTCTGTCCTCAGTTGAAACTGGGAGGCTGACAGTCAAGAGGTAGGCAGAAGTGGAAAAGACTTCTTATGGCAGCATTGGTCCCAGGTTTTTTATTGGGCAATTAGGTGTATAGCTTTAATTAGTTAGGTGACATGATATTTGCATAATTCAGAAAAGAGTGTCCTGTAACTACAATATAACGAGATATGGAATCATCATTTTCAATAGAGCCTGCTTTCCTTATTATTTGGAAGCCAAGGATGTGATTAAACTAATAAAATTGTCTTGATAGAGGTCAAAGTACAAAGGTCTGCTGTACTTTAAAATCTGTTTCCTGGAGAATCATACTTGTTATCCATGGGACTTTTTATGAACAGTTGTTACTATATGACTTTGCTGAGAGGTTGAGATTGGTAAACACATCTCAGCATAATGTGCTGTATTCTGGTTCTGTAGAACTGGGCTTTAATGCTGTTTTTTGGTCTGAACTTCCTTCATGCAGAGATACTTCTAAAGATAGAAGTTCAGAATTATGCCAGCTTGGATTCTAGGTAGATATGTATGGATGTGATAGAGCAAGACTGAAATCTCTTTGAATGGGGAATTGAAAAAACATATGCAGTGTTACTTTAAATCTGGCATTTTTACACTTGCATTGACAAATTAACTCTTCCAAAGAGAGTAGATCCTGTTGTATTGTTTTGAATTGAGATGTGCAGTGAATGTCAGACATGGACATTTACAAGAACATTATTAAAGCCATAAACTGAAGCTGTTGTGTCTGAACTATACTAGGTGACAGGAGCTTGAGAAAAATGTTTCTGAGAATCCTGTTGCAGAAGATTGTATGAAACCTGTTAATAAAAAAAGGAAACTGCAAGCTTGTTGGCTAAGGCTGCACTGGCAGTGTAGTTACTTTAGACCCAGCTAACCTGGTGCCAGTTAATGGCACTGCATGGAGAGGAGTCAACAGCACCCATAACTACAATTAGCAACAGAGTGTGGTTGAGTATCCAGTAGATACTAAATTTCAATTTCTTAATTTCATTTTCCTTTATCTTAACTTGTCTAGATAAAGATACAATGATAAAGAAAGCAAGAATTGCTTACTGTACTTATCAGTAATTAGTATTAGTATGTGCTGCAGAGGTAGTGCCATCTTTAAAAGTTCTGGGTGTTGTCTTTAGTCTTTAGCCTTGTCTGTCAATGCTGACTTTTATTTTAAAGCAGCAAATAAAGTGGAAAGCGTTAGGTGAACAGTTAGGCTTCTCACACTTTGCTATTATCTCCCTCTTTGTATGGAACTTGTCAGTACAGCTTGTTAATGTCAGGATTATGTTGACCAAACGTACGCTGTTTTAGCCTTAATTTGCATTTATTTTCTGCTTTCCACTCTGGCAAATTCTGCATTTCTTTTCACTGACTTCTAATCTCAGAATCTTAAGAAATGCCTGATTTGTGGAAGATTGCATTGGGTTTGTTTAAGCCGCATTCTGAGGTTGGTTGAGACAGCGGGGTAGAGACTTTCCACATTGAGCTTAGTGTTAGTACTCCCCTAGGAAATATGTAAAACTGTTATTTGATGAAAAGTTCAGCTTTCTCAGGGGATTTCTGTGGGCCTGAGCTCTCATGAGAGTGGTGATTATGAAATTGCCCCGTTTGGAAAAAGTCCTGTACACTTCTGTGTTTGGTTGGTACTGAGGCCAGAGTGCCTAATTTAGGTCTGACCTCCCATATCTCTCAAGTTAATATTCAGCTTTGGAGCAGTCTCTAGTGATAATACATTTTATCTTCAGCATATATTACAAACACTTATTACCTAATTTTTACAACATTCCTGTGAGCTAAATAAATAAACAGCTGCTCTCATTCTCAAACACAGTAGGATGTGGCAGTTTTCAATGCAGTCAGGATGCAGTAAAAACTGATGGCTTTTAAAAAATGTTGATGGTAAATCAAGTTCTTTTTTACACAGGCAAGAGGACAGGGCACTGCATGCCTAATTTTTTTGAAAATCCATGACAGTTCAATTTTGGGGCAATCTTATGTTCTGTTTAATACTTTTGGTCATAAAATAAGTGATTTTTAGTAGCAGGATCCTGACTAAAATGAAGCAAAATATTCTGCCACCTGTGACTGAATTTCTTTGCAGCTTTATTAAAATGCGACGCTCTCCACTTTCAACCCTAGTGATTTTTGCTGTTGCTGTGTTTTATGGAGTAGTAGTTGTGAATTCATTGAAAAACATTTTGATTTCATTTAATGAGTTTTATGTTTACACTTTCATATGTTTTGTTTTCAAAATTCTGGAAAATCCATTTAATTAAATGCAACAGCTGCAGAATTAAAAAAATTGGCATATGCTTATGTATTTACTGAGTGTCAATAAGTAATAGAGTTTGTTAAAACCTGGTATTGCTCAGGCCTGTGTATCAAGAATTCTCAGCTGATAAAAAATTGGTGTACCTTTGCAAATTCAGTGGAATGTCACTCATCTATTAGCTGGAGAACTTGCCCAAGCTTTTTTTTATGCTGACCTGGCAGCACTCTGTGTGCTATAGTGGGGGAGATTCATGCTGTTCTGTGACACACATCCTCTGTAAACAGCCAGTTTCCTTCCCTTTCTAATTTAGCTTTAGTTTTAAGAATGGTGCAATAAAAGGCCCTTTAAAAGGATTTAAAATAAGACCCTTTCCTGTGAGTTTTGGTGTTTTGTGGTGTTTTTTTCTTCATTCTGTTCTTCTAAATGTATTTTTAGAGGAACATACCACCTGAGGTAGTATTTAGGTGTGTTTTTCTTGACATTGTCAGAAGGTTAATTTAATCACAGACAGTCAGAACTTAATAAGCATAAACTATTATATCTTTGGAGGTCTTTTCCTTATAGTTCTCTATCTATTCTGACAAGTGCAGCTGAAACATAGTTGGACCATATCTGAAGCTGACTGAGCATAGATATGGCCAGAAGGAGATTTGCTGATGGGGCAAAGACAGCTTACTGCAAAGACAGCAATATCTGCAGTCTGAATGCCTGTTCCGGATTGTGCCAACCACCTCCTTAGGAAAGCAGCAAAGAGCTGCTTCAGAACAGTAGGGAGAAAAATAAAAAGTGGATTTGACACTTGAGATCTAGTGCGGATATGGAAGTCCATGATCCTGGCAATTTTCATTGTAGCAAAGGAACAACCATGTGACAACATGGTCAGCAGCCATCGCCTATGGTTTTACCCTGCTCTGTTCACATGCTTCCTGCTTAGCAGGTGAGGAACAGTGTGGTGTAAAGCCAGAGAACACAAAGACAAAGTAGCCCTTCAAGACCACAAGTGTCTTCACCTACCTCATCTTTTTCCTTCTTTTTCATGTAATCTCTACTGCTACCTTAAAGTGCAAGGAATTTTACTAGTGTATCCATAGAAATGAGGTGTAAGACCTCTCTGGCAGTACATACTCCATTTTTTTCAGATAATTGCAGTGCTTTCTGACTCTGGTACACAGAATCAGGTTCCTAAAGTACCAGGAGGTACCGCTCTTCTCTGCACCTAGAAGTAATCCAGTCCTCTGTGTAAAGCAGAGTGGTGCAAATGCTCCAGGGTGTATTTTCAGACAGCAAGTTAGGTCAGTACCTAAGGGAAGGACTGGTTAGTATATTGACAGGTCAATAGGAAACCAGCTGGAAGGATGAGCTCCTGAAACTGCAAAGGCAGGTTCTGTTTGGGACCATCCTGATGTAATGTAGTATAATGTCACGCTTAGAATGTGAGAGACATGATTTCCAGCTAAAACTTTGTGTGAGTTTGGGCAGTCATTATTTACTAAGCATCTGTGTTTCACTAGGTACAGAAAATAATCTTTTCTTTGGTGCTGAAGTTTGAGGGTTTTATTCCCTTTCTGTTGGCCTTGAGACTCAAAAGCAAACCCAAACAACTATCCATAAGGGTAACTTTGCAGTGACCAACTAAATTGAAATATAGGTAGCAGTCATGGGAGACTGAAATAATTTGGATGTAGATGTATTTTCAGTGGAAGTAAACTGTGTTTCTGGTTGAACTAAGTGGAGTGTAATGATTGGCTTATTGTGGTTAATCTTCAGCATTTTTTGATTTTTTACTCTTTGTTCTGAAGGTGGCTTATGCTGCAGTGTGCTGGAATAAGGAGCATTAGGACTTGGCACTAAATTCGGAAGTGTCAGATCTTCCTTAACATAGGAAAAGTAAGAGCTACTATGATCTGCTGACTGCAGGCTTGGTATCTTGCTGAACTTTAGAATCAGTCAGATGTCAGTCAGGTTCCCCGAATTTGTGACGAGTAAGAGGAACAGATAACTGGCAGGATGAGCCTTCACACCCAAGGGAGGGTAGTTTTTTCTCTTCTCATCAGCCTTTCTGTGTAAGGAGGAACAAATACAAGTGCAGGACAGTCAGGGTGCTTTGATCCTGGAAAGCTCTGCCTGCTATTTTGCTTAAGGTTCATCATTAACCATGCCAGTTTAATGGGAGAAGCTCTTCAAACTGGATACATGGTGCTGTGAGAATTTTCAAGTAGGAAAATACTGCTGGATACATTCTGCCTGCTTGTTTTGGGGAGAGAATGATTCTCATATAAGTATCTTCTTGTTGCATTTGAATTAACAGTCTCACTGATACATGCTTACATAGTTGGTTTATGAAATGACTTCTGCTATTTGTAATGGTCATTCGATGTCCAGCCCTGCCATTTCCAGTGATTTGAATTTCTACTAAATTTACAGTCACTTTCTCAAGTAGAAGGAATTCTAGACAGGGTCCTCCTTGGTCCCAGCTTACTATTTCAACTTCTGCTTAGCTCCATGCATTTTTAATAGCATAGTGCCATTGCGATTCCTTGTGTGCTTATGTTTGCCATTAGAATTGTGGTGGCATGTGGTATGTGACTGGATGTGATCTAGGCATTTGGTTTTCTCTCTCTACTGCTTGGGGTTTTAAAATAGATTTTACTTTGAGTAGATGTTTTGAAGCATCTAAAACCTGTATATTTCCAGGGCATAATATTCCCAGTGCTGTGAAAATCCAGTCTTAACATCAAAGAATTACTTCCTGACTTTGTAGAAGAACCATCTTTTCCTGAGCTGGGTTTGACCTTTGGAGGGCCTTCTCTGTAGTTTATACCGTCCCTGAATTTTTTTGATTTACCACTCCTAAAAATAATGTTGTTGTATTAATGAAATATTTTATATCGTCACATCTGTGGTCCATCATCTCTGTGACTGAAAAGCCAGTTCAGAGCCTTAAAAATTTGTCCTTATTTCATGAACATTAGCAGGAGAATTTTCAACCAGTTATAATGCCATGCAATTTGAAGTTCTGCTCAGAATTTACTTCTTAAAGCAATACAATGACTATTCTTAGGGTGTTTCCTTTAAGCCTACTTATTTTTTTTGCACTGTTGGAAGTCTGCATAATTTCTTTCTGCTTTTTTTGTTGGCAAACACTATTTCATGGTTGTCTGTGCAGATAACAGAATTTGCCTTACAACAGGGAAAGTCTTGAGAATATCTGTTCTGAGGCACAGTGTGGGGCTTAGGGAGGTGGCTGGGTGTGCCCCTCGTTAGGCAGGAGCTCTGCAGGCTGTGTTTGCTGGCAGGGCTGTGGCGGCCAGCCTGAGGATTTTTCCTCTGTGCCTTGTGTCTTGGCTTTCTGATGCAGTCTTTCTCTTGTCTTGTGTGTCATATAGGAAGAGGGCCTGATGGCCTTTGTACAAAACAACTGCATGAAGGGATGTATTAGCCTTGTGTTTGATGCTGGCTTCGCAAGGGTAGAGGTGGGATCTTGGCTTAATGGGCTCTGCATGCCTGAGGTCAGTGTACCCCCAGTGAAGGCTAGCTGGTTTGTGTATGTGCATCGGTACATGCTGAGAGCTGTGCTTTCTGCCAGAGTAATTGTTCTAGACTATATTTAAAGGTCTTCCAAGCAAAAGTCATGACTTAGAGAGGAATGGAGGTGGTCCTGATGTCACAAGATGAGAGGGAGGACCTGGGCCTGTTGCACAGCATTTCCCTTTCTCTGAGGAAAGATGCTAGCTGGTGGAGATGGATGGCAGGCTGCCTTCTCTTTACTCACATCACTATTTGGCATGGCAGATATATGAAGATGATGGACCTGGTTAATGGGGTGTTCACTTAAGTATTATCTAGTGTCTGCAGAGGCAGCCCTATTTGATGTGTAATGGCTTTCAGGGCAGAGAGCTGTAGCCTGCTGTAAAACAGGTCAGGCCATGGCTGCAGTAGGAACAGCACTTTGTGAGCGGATTAGGCTTGTATTTTCACACTAGTTGATCCTGCACAACAGGCCTGCTGAGCTGCTTGATTTCTTGTAAGCAAATCAGAGTATGGCTGTCCAACTTTTTCAGAAGACGGTTTAGCTCTTGCCAGCATTAATAGGTACACAGGTAGCTCTGAGAGCTACTCTCACCTCACAGAGGGAAAGCTGCCCCAGAGTAAAAGAATAATTAAAACATAGTGAGTGCTAAAAAAGCCAAGAACCTTAAAAAATATTTGTTTATCATGCTTGTTGGATGTGTTGTCCAAGGTTAGGAGTATTATGAAGGCAGGTGAAAATTTGTTGCTTGCCCAGCACTGCAAGAAGTTTTGCTTTTCACATTGTCAGTCAGGGTTATTGGCCTGGTAGGGTACAGTGAAGTAGCATGGTTCAACATTAGGAGATTGCTGTTTCCTCTGGATGGTTGTCAGTTTACTCTGGGTGGTCATTTAATTACAAGTCATGCAGTCTTTGGTTCTGCTGTTGAAATTATTTGAGAGCCCATTTTTATTTTTGTGGAAAGTAGCTTCAAACATCTTTTGTCAATAAATCACAGTGATAGGTAAGGAGTAAGAAAATCAGTCCAGGTGTTCAAGTGCACCTCTCACCTATTCAAGAGGAATACTTCCCAGATAATGAAAAATTAATACAGACTTCCAGTGTACAAGGTCTTTCTGTGGCAGCATTTTGGTTTGCCTGCCCTGGTCATCTCACCATGTGAGGGTTTCCTGAAAGACATGTGTCTAGCTAGAATTTTTGTAGTGGTCATGTGTGCTACCAGTAAATGCTCTCACTGCTGGAGCTGGAGGTTCTGCTTGTTTTCTCAGCTTTGCTATCTCCATGGGCTTGTGTTTTCCAAATCTCCTATTGCTGGAAGTATGATCAGTGAAGAAGCAGTGCCCTGGGTGAAGTGGACCTGTTAGACTAGGGTGACTTGTGACCTTGTTCTCCAGTCACACCTTGGCACAGTTTTGCACAGACATGACAGCCAGCTTTGCATTCTGACTGGGCCTTCCCTTCCTGTAGAAGTGCAGTTTTACCTGAATGGGGAGCTTTGAATCTGGAGTCTTTGAACAGGGACAAGAAAGTACATTCTTTGCTTGCTTGACATTCTTCCTTGCTTTGCTCCTTCTATTTATTGGTGGAGACAGACACTGAGCTGGGAACCCAGTTCTCTTTTTTTGTCTCCTTTGGGCTCTTGTAAAACCTTGCTGATTCTAAAGAATGAAGCTAAAGTGTCTCATGCCTCGTCACCTTTCATCTTGCTGTGACACCTTAGTTGCTGTTAGAAAAATGATTGGGTTGCCCTAAGAACAGTCTCTGGCAAGAAATAAGGGTCAGAATTTCATACCAGCTTCTGTGTTGCATTGATATTTGGCTATGATGAATACAGCCTTAGCCAAAGGCTAGCAAGTCTCCCCAACTACAATAGATATAAATGAAGTAACATAATTGTTTTCAGTCTTGCTTGTTTAATCAGTAGAGAGGAGTCTCAGTATGACAAGAAGCCATGTCTATAGATCAGACATATTGCCCTGCTTTCCTCATAGCTGCCGAATTAACTTAAGGCATGAAGCTGCTTCTCCCCTTCCCTTCATTAGTTTTCTATAGAGTTATGTGAAACTGGGAAGTAGATCTGGCTTTCACAGTGTTTTCATTGATCTTGTTAACTTTAAAGTGGCTGAAAACCTGATATATTTTAGATGATGGGCAGAAACCCCACAAATTAACATGAGACCTGGTGAGCTTTGCACTCTACAGTGGATTGAGATAACATTGAATTCCATTTGCATGCCTTCTATTTTTAGAACACAGTGTTCAGGATATGAAAAACATAGCCACAATTTCTGTAGGGTTCTGTTTTCCCACCCTGCTGTTTGATTTTAAAGGACACTGCACCATTAAGTTTCTGGAGGAAGTATCTTCTTTCACAGAAAGAAGAAAGAATGGGAGAGAAGTTTGATAGAAGAGTCTTGTCCTGTAACCTGCCCCTAAATGCGTTTCTTCTTTTCACTTGTCTGTAGATCTTCCCAGTGCTGTTGGAAATTTACTGCTTACTATGAGACCTGTTATGATCATACTTGTAGTAGAATCAGCAAATTAAAACTGATACCCAGCCATGGCTTTTCTTGCGCTTTGACCCAACTTTTGAGCTTGGGAAAGTAACTGGGGATGTGTTACTGGAATGAGGAAAATAAAACCCTGTGGCTTTTGGACCACAGATACTTCCTTCACTGCACAATCAGTGTTCAGCTCTGGTCTACATGGAACTGGAGAGCAGATTTGCTATTTTTAAAATAATGCATATTTTTATTTGTATTTTCATTTTAATAAGTAATATAGCAAGCATAGAGATTGTTGTTCTTCACTAATTCATGTGATTGTCTTGAGCTCTTTGAATACATTTTGGGTTTGTTTTTTCTTTTGTCACAAAGATTTGATTCTTAAGCAAGGGCTGACTGGCCTACCACTGTGGCCAGGCATAAAGGTTCTAGAAAAGGTTGTCAGTAAAATGTAAATCTTAGGATGTAATAAAGTGTTACAGTAGGAGATGCTCTGCAGTATGAAAATCCATCAGTTTCTGGTTTTGATGCCTAGAAGGCAGCCCCCAAGATTTGTTTGAACTGTGGGGAAATGAAGGTCAGCTGTGCCTTTTGTGAAAACAATATTCATGAAATATTGAATTGTGATTGTTGAATCCTGACTGGTGACTTCAGAGAGCAAGGGACATTTTGTTGTTAAGGCATAAGACCTCCAGGCCTGGGAGTTCTCAGTTGTGCTGGAAGCTTCCCTATGTGACCATATGAAGGATCTTTCTCCCTGTCCCACATGGGATATGGACATCTCTTCTGCTTGTTTCATGTGCGTGGGGATGGTCTCCTGTTGCATCGCCATATTATGTCCAAACTGGAGCTAATTACAACAAAGGCATTTCAGCCCTGCCAGACCTGTTGGTTTTGGGAGTTATTTGCATGGTTTATAAGCAAAAGTCTGTTCTCTGCTATTGCTCCCTTGATGTGAGGACTGAAATTGTAAAAGCTGTTTGCCATGGGGAAACGCTCAGTATTATTTCTCCTGACTATACCACCACTGAGTCAGCAATGGTTCAAATGATGGTTCACATCTGTTTTGACAGTCTTTTGAGTGTGTTTGCTCAGTGTGACCTCAAGTTTATCTCCCCATTTGTGCCTAGGGCTTAGCTTGCTTGCTTGGGCTTATGGTTTCAGTCAGGAAAATGAACCCTGTACCCTGTGCCGGGGGTGAAGGAGCCTGCAGGAGTGCAGCTCCCTTGGTTTTCTGTTGAAGATAAAGGTGAGGGGCAAGGAAAGGCTGCATGTCCATGTCAAAGTATGTGGAGAGATTGGTCTCCAGTGCATTGTTCTGTGCCCACCAACTTGCAGTGGGTGACTGTAATGATGCTCTTGGCCACTCTCAAGCAAGAGAGGAGACGTGCTAGTTATATCATGTTTGAGCTGACATTTTGTCTTGCATATTTGAGTAACTTGATAGTGCGTCTAAATTTTTATGGCAGAATAATATTGCAGTAGTAGGCCTGTAGTAGTAAAATGTGTTCTTCCATCCACTCCAGGTGTTTGGATTATTAAGTAATCTTCATAGTAGCCTTCTGAAGATGTACAGTTTCTTTTGCTTTCTGTTTTGGAGGGCTTTTTTCCTAAGCAATGCTCTTTTGTTTCCTCAGGCCCTAGTGGGCAAGCAGTCATCTTGGATGGGAGTAGCTGTTTTCAAGAGGAAACCTGTGCAAAACTGTGACTTTTTAAGGTTTCCAGAGAGCGAATATAGATGCATTGCAGTGTTTGGTGCTCTCTGTTGTTTCATGTGCAAGCTGTTATGCATGCCTCCATAATTGATAAGGGTTGCATAAGACACTGACCCACAAGGCCTGAAAGTAGGACCAGATGGGGTGGAGGAGAAAATGCATGGTACAAAAGGCTGGCTGTGTGTTTAGGACACTGCAGTCAGGACTGTGGTGTTGGGATTTGGTCCCTTGGTCTTGCAGAGCTTTCATGTGTGGTCTTGGGTAGTGATCATGGCTTCATGATCAGCTGTCTGGAAGCCAAACACTGCCCCACAGTTCTGGTAACCTTGTTCTGTTTCCTTCATGGTTTACTCCAAATGATGATGAAAACTTGTTAAGGTGTTTGTAGGAGTTCCTTGGAAGGCAGCATTGATTTTCAGCAAATTCTAGTGCTAAGTGAGTCTGAAAATGCTGGGCGTGACAAAAAAGGCAGGGGATGAATGCTCTGCTAATGCTGGGCTGGTTAATTACAGCTGTGAAAGATGGTGACTCTTTGTTACTCCCCCTCATGATTACAGGCAGGTCAGCAGGAATCTCAGTGTAGTTTAGATTGTACTCCTGCAATTGCATATAGAATATGTCCCTGACCAAGAAAATCATATCTCCATGTGGGAAAAAACCTCAAAGCCAAACTCAGATAAAATAGACTAGCCAAACGAAAAAACAACACATCACTGAGGAAACAGAAAAGCGGAAGAATTATTGCTTGGCTACTATTTTTTTTTTTCCCCATAAGGCATGTGGCCCTTTAAGAGAAGCTTGAAAAATATCTTAAGTAGGGGCAGATTCAATGAAAAATCTTGCAAACATCTGATCTCTGCATGCCATTATGCCTTCAGTCACCGCCCCCCCTCCCCTCCCCAATTGTCCCTCTGACTTTCTGAACAGTTGATGATCTCACCAAAAAATAAACAAGCTGCAGAAGTGTTCAGGGATTTTGGCACATGTAGGAAGTAACCAAGGAATCGGGGTGGGGGAAGTTTTTCTTCCACTTGCAGTGAAGCAGGGTGCTTTAGCCTCTGCTGGAAAGAGAAGGACGGTTTTATGTTATTGCAGGAGCCAGATATTTTCCCAGCCTTTTCCCGGGCAGGGAGTGGAGGTGATGGTAGATTTTGCTAGTGGGGTTCAAGTGGGGTGTTTGCACAGCATGCTCAAAACCAGCATATTCATGAGTGGTCCTGCTGCGTGGGAGAGAGGAAGGCAAGGGAGACACTTTTGCCCCAGAGTAACCTCCGCCTTGCCTCAGCTGAGGCGGGTGATTTACTTTTTCGTGTGGAACAAAAAGGCAACGGGGAATTTGTAACTGGATATGTAGATGAAGGAGCAATGACCGTCAGTAACCCCATGTACTTCGTGCCGCAGGAGCAGAGCGCGTGGTTCCTCCCCTTGCCGGCTCCTCCGGCAGGATCAGCCTGGGAGGCAGAAGTGGCACCCGAACCGCCGGGTCTCCCTGTCACCTCCCATGGCACCCTGAGTGCACACCGTACTTCTTCCTGATGGGGCCCATTAGTGACAGTATCACCTGCCCAAGCTAAACCAAAGCCAACCAACAAAAAAAACCCAAAAAAAGTGAAAAAAAAAAAAAAAAAAAACCAAACCACAAAAAACCTCCAACAAACAAAGACAGAAAAAAAATCCCTAAACCAACCAAACAAAACTGCAACCAAAACACAAAAAAACCTAGCCAAATCATAAACCCCCTCCTGTACAGGAGGTGGGAGAAAAGGTTGTTACAGCTGTCCCCTATAGGAGGGTAAAGGTACAAGCCCCTGATTCCTCCATATCATTGCTTTCTCTTTAGGGGTCATTGTTTTCAACTATTTGCTCTGGGTTGCAGCATCCTGTCTTCCTAAAGTAGAAAATACGGCATGACACCTAGCTAGCTGTACCTCAGTCTGGAAATCTTCACTCTGGTAAATCCTATAGGACTTGTCTCTCACCTCCTCCTGGCATAGGTGCTTTGCTCATCACTTCTTGCTTAAGCATTATGGAGATAGAATTGTAGAATTGTCCTCTCTCTCTCTCTTAAAGAAAACAGCAACAACAAAAACTAAACCAAATCTACTAAACACTGCTCCCTGTCCCCCACCCCCTCCACCAAAAAAAAAAAAACCCAACCAAACCACAAAACAAAGAAACCAAAAACAAAAAAACAAAACAACTAGCAAAAAAAACCCACACAAAAAACCAAACCTACACACAAAGCCCAAGGAAACAACCCAAAACAGTGTCACCTCTGAGCATCAGCTTCAAAATATCCAGTTTTGTCGACTTTAGTAGCGTGCTTGGATTATTATTTCCAGATCGTTCCCCTTTGCTGTGAGGTAGGTACAAATTTGTTTCAAAGTCAAGAGCTGAAACACTGATTGCTTGAGAAGGTGAAACAGTTGGGAAATAAAATGGAAATAATGCTGCAAATATATTTTTTAATTCCAAGTAGCTAAGATTGTTTCCTAGATCTGTGCTTCGGTATCATACTTGTGTGTCTGCATATGTCAGACTTTGAAATTAATGATAGAGTACATCAGCTGTTAAAATAATTAACTAAGGCTAGTAAATCCCTTAGTGGTCCATGCACCAGCCCAGTCCTATGTTCAGTAACAACACAGGGATTAAGTGCTAATGCTGTAGTAGGTTTCAGATCAAGGGAGCAACTTGGTATGCCTTGCTTCTGTGTATGTATGAACAAATTGACCTGAAGTAATGGTGTTAATGGGAGTTGGTTTTGAAGGTTGATTGCTTTTTTTGTTGTTGATTTGGGGTTTTATTTTAGACCAAGACATCACAGATTGACATTTCTGAAGCCTGCCAAGTTTCAGAGTCCTTTACCAGCAACTCCTCTTTCTTTTGCGCTATGGTTTGTGTAATTCCCTCTCTCCTATTTATCAGCTTGACCTTTCCTTTTCAGTGCTCTCACATGAGTTTCCTTTTGGCTTTGCTGTGACAAGAATTTTTCTTGTCATTTTCCAGACCTGAAACTTCGGGATTTCCTGATTGACAATGAGACATTCTCTGACTTCCTTCATCATAATGTGTCCATGCCATCATCTGCCGTAGAGGAGCTACTGGATGCAGGGGTCAACTTCCAGCAGGTAAAGAGTACTTTCAACTCCTAATGTAATGCTTATCTGTTTGTTTAGCTGTAGTGCCAAGATCCACAGTGCTGGACCCCTCTGCTAGGTGCTGTAGAAATACAGAGGAAAATGTATTCCCTGCTTGTGTCTTCCATCTTGCCCTCAATTTACTGTCTTATTTGATTTTAAGCTGTAAAAGGACATTGGGAATGTAAGCAAATGTTTTGACCTGCATAAGAGAATAGTATCCTCACGCTAAACCGAATTTTTTTCCTTCTTCTTTTTTTTAAAAAAATGGAAGTAAAACATTAATTGAGCTGCTAGCCATGTCCTGACTGTTTTCAGCCACTCAGCCTGGACTGGAGCAGGGTTTCTAGGTCTGGCTCTGCCTTACATTCCTGTGCAGCAGAAGGAGCTCTACATTTAGGTTTGTGGCCAATGCATTAAATCAGGTATATTACGTAGTACAAGAGTCCTGCTATCCTGAGTGCTTCATGATTGCAGTCATAAGCATAGTGAGTGGTGACAGTGGGCTAGAGGCCCTTCATGCGATGGCTGTCATTGTCAAGCTTGTAACACATTTTTTGCTAGGCTTGATGAATTAGTCCACCAGTATCCTTTCTAATGCAGAAGTCAGAATAGACTTCAAAGGAAGACCCAGGGTTCTCTTGAAAGAATGCAAAAGATGGTATGCAAAAGGAGGAGGAAATCTGTTTTGATCATCAATTCCGTATCAGATCTCTTCATTGAAGTGGAATGGATTAATTGTCCTTTTAGTCTTTGTTTTCCCATAGTTACAGCTGCTGTCCCTATTTGCACATATTGTCTTGTTCTTCAGTGAACTCTTTCAAGCCATCTGTTTTAGTGCAGTTTGATAAGTTATCCTACAAGTTAAGGATACATTCTACTAAAAATGTAGAGTATAGAAAATTTCTTACCCATTTTAGGTTGCAAGCTTCATTTTACTTGAAAATAATTAGGTTAAGACAGAATCACGCTACAGATGGTTCTGGGAGGGTAACTGGAAGACTGCAGCAACAGCATTCTTATCATTCTCCCTAAGTTAGTGGAGTGGCAGAAAGATTTTTCAAACAGGCAAAACTGCAAAAAAACTCACTGTACATTGTGTGACTGCCATTCTGTATTGGTTGTATATGGAAATGGAAGGAGGAAAAAAGCTTAGCTTTTTTCTACATAATGTGTTTGAAGGGTGGTGAAAGACTGGTCAGTCACCTTATTCTTCTTGAATGCTTCAGGCTGTGCTCTTGTGTAATTCTTGAGCTGATTCTGCTAAAGCACTGGGAGTGATGCTACTAAGTCATAACAGCATTCTGTTCTTAGGGATGGCAAAAAGAACTAATCTGAGCACCAAGATGTTAAGCTGTGGAGCAGAGCAGTGGCCCACAAAATTTTCTGTGAGCAATTTTCTAATACGAATGGTAACTAGAGATGCAGACCTCTCCCTTCCTGCAGAAGGACTTTATCTGACTCACAAAATGGACATCTTTGATTTTGCTGGAGATTTGACCTCACTGCTGAGCTGCTTAGTGACTTCAGTATTAATAGGCAGTATTTGTTAGGTCTCTGAATGAGTGGGTCACAGCTTCATTCAGAAGTCATCTGGTAAAAGGGCCTATCCAGAGTATGCCAACCTTTCACAGCAAATGCAGCCTGCTTCTACTGTCTGTTGGTGTCCTGGGGTTGTTCAGTGAGGCCAGAATTTATGCTACACAATCAAGTGAAGTCTCCAAGGAGATGGGACTGTTCTCTGGTGTTACTATAATGACAGCACTCCAGTATGTCCAGCAGGGTTGCGTATCTAGCATACTGAAATTAGTGCAAAGAGATCAAAGCAACCAAAGCCTTGTCTTGATGGGCATGTTGCTTCCTGGGGCTGAGTGTCTCAGCCTTGTGTTTTTCCAGTCATTGTAGGTGTGCTCAGAAGGGTGTGGGATTTGGAAGGTGCCTGGGTCAGCAGTGGGCAGGCAGCTGTGTAATCAAGCCTGGTATGCTGCAGTTGTCCAGGTGTGGCCAGACAGCTCTTGTGTGGGAGGTGGGAATAGGTCCTGTCCCTCTGAAAAGTTGAAGGCACAGTGAGGTCCTGGGCCAGTGCTGCAGCATGATGCATTGACTATCAGTGAAGAGTAAATAGTAATGGCCAGTGCATATTCTGCTTGGAACAAATCTCTGTTTCATGAAGCAGGAAAAGTCCCAAGGAGAGAATTATATGACATATAAGGACTGAACAATTACCTATGACTACTTTCATGAGCCTGGCATTTTGAGAGTTCTTAGGGGACTAAACCTGCCATTTAAGATGTATTTTTGCCTGCTGAAGACACCATGGGTTCAGATGACTGCAAGTGATTAGAGAACTTGCTGACTTGGAGAGACTAGGTATTTCAGGATGGATAGGTAGGATGTTTTTTCTAAGGTCTCATGCTTTGGACCTCAGTGCTTGAAAAGGGCAGCTTCTCACCAAAAGAGCCTAAACTCTGTGTGAAAAAGGTGGACATTTTCGGAATGGTGGAAGGTTGATCATCTTTGCTTTTTGTGAGTAACCACTGAGGCACTGGGGACACTGTTTTTTCTATATGTCCACCCAGGAAAGCTTGTTCTGGGAATGTTATTTCAGTGCCCCATAAATATCTCCTTTTCAGCATGACTATAACACTGATAGTAGTTTCTCTGATGGCAAGAAAAAAAGCGCCCCAAATTTTCAAAAGGCAAATCTTTTGGTATCAGAGCTGTGTGGCGTTGAAACATCTGATTTTTGGCACATGGATACAGACGAAAGTTAAAGGTTTGTATGAGTATTGCATTAAAAACCCCTTCTCTCTCCTGTCAGTTCAATTTGCTTGTTTCCTGAACATAATGCAGTTTTTCCCCCTGATTGTGCATACCGCTTTGGTTTTGACAGACAAAAAATTTCAGACTTACCAGCCTGCTTCAGGAGCTGCTAAGTCTTCTGGAATGTAGATCAATCCTCTTTAGTTGTTGTAAGTTGGGCAATGCACTTATGAAACAACAGAAAGAAGAAATTAAGTATACAGCTGTTGTTACCTGTGCATTTACAATAAAATGGTTCCATCTGTCTAGCCCCAAGGCAAACAAAAGTTTCTTTCCAGTAGTAGACTCTGGATTTTTTCTTGTTTATCACCTTTGAGAAGTATGCAGCTTTTTGGCATGGACTTTGTTGTTCAGCAAATATGAAGCTGGTAACTGACCTTATTAAAAGAATTTGTTTATCAGGTCTGAAACAGTTTGGTGATAACTCAGAGGGATTTTATCAATTTCGTTAATAAGGTGATTGCATGTGGATTAGGAAACATTATTGACAAGGAAACCATTACCTTAAGAAAAATATGCCTGTGAAGGAAGACTCTAGGATCTTATCTCATTTGTTGCAGCTAGTAAGATAACTACTACTATCAGTTTTTTTTGCTGATACATTATCTGCTCAAAAACACTGTAAAACAGTTGTCTCAGCAGTTAGTGAGTAGATACTTCAGAGTTAAGGGAGATGATTCTGACTCATTACTGCATAGAAAATGTGGCTGGCAGATATGTCTAAGTAGTTTGGGGCATAGGTCTTTTGCCCTTCACATAGATTTGCCAGACTTGTGTCTGGTCACAAGCCTTGTTTTTTTCTCTGTGGCTCATTTCCCAGAAAACTGAATGTTAGGCAATGCATGTACCCTCCGTTGGAGGAAATGGCTGCTGTGCAGGACAGGATCACAGCTGCTTTGTGCATATTTGCGGGAGAGTGGAGAGGGACCTGCCTCCCCCAGGGCTTCTCTCCCATGTTCTCGGCAGGGAAGGGTTTTTCTTGGAACTGAGTTGCATATGAATAAGGGCTGCTCAACCTGTAGAGAAGAATGCCCCCTCGCCTCTATCTGGAAATGTTGTGAATGGCTTGCTTTGTCTGAGCAATAACCAATTTTTTTGTTGAAGTCTTAGATGAAGGCATGCTTTTCCCACTTTCATAGGTCATTGTGTCTGGTTATCGAATGCGACTGAGAGATCTCTGCAATAGCTCAACATCATCTGAATTTCTAACGATCCAAAATCAGACGGCAGCCGTGGACTCTGAAGTCTTCCTTTGCACCTTGTCAAAGGAAAAACTCCACGCAACTGAGCAAGCCTTCCGTGCTAACCTGAATCCTTTGAAGCCTCTTCAGGTGAGTTCACTGGTGCACCAGTGAGAGTCTATTATTGACACAGTGACATTTTCCATGTCTTTTCAGTCTAGGAACTCATCCCTCCATCTCCAGAGCTGCTTAGAGGAAATTAGAAACGAGAAGGATGGTTACTCTTCGTCATGGGAGCATGAACAACATGCTTCTTCCTGTCATTCTTATCCTTCCTGTTCAGTCTGCTACTTGCGGAGCTTAAGTGTATGTGGTCTGCAGTTCAGTTTGTCGAGAGGAAAGTCTTTATGCTGTGCAGTAACAGCCTCTTGGTTGTCCCTGTGTTCTAGTCAAATGTTGTATCTTGGCTGGATGAGTCCAACATTAAGCCTGGCTTTGCTGAGCGATAAAACCACTGCTCTCTGCCCTTAGCATGGAGCCACTGAGTATAGAAGTTTCTAGCCACTGATGGGCCACAACCTTTAAACAAGTTTAAATCATATGAAGCAGAGTCAAGTTTTAAAATCCTGTTTTCAAAAATCAACAAATGGAATGGCTATTGGGGGAAGAATTCACTGAACTTCAGGAAAATATATTATTTACAGGGTAACTGGAGACTAGAGTAGACTTGGATCTAGGAAAATCATAAAATGTTTTGCTACAGATCTGCAATATCTGTTAAAAATATGGAAGCTTGAGGAATTCAGTGCTAGAAATGACAGTAGAGTGAAGAAGGGACCACAGAACCAACTCTGTTACCCACTAAAACAAATATTCTTTTGTCTACTGTGTGAGATTTCAGATTTGATGAGCCTTTCAGTACTCAAAGTTATGTACTACTTGCTTGGCTTTGTCCCCAGTCAAAGAGGGTCATTATCAAGCACTGGAATCATATTTCTCTCCTGCACAGTGTCACAGTCAGTGACTTTTTCTTTCCACAGCTCATCTTCTGTTTTCCATGTGTCTTCCATCTGTACTTTGTCTTTGCTGCTGGAAGAGCAAGACAACCCATAAGCAGTAAGAGATGGGGTGACAGCACTAAAATTGTAACAGAGATGGGCTGTTTGGAGAGGACTCACTATAACTTCTTACTTGTCATCAGTTGTATATGTATATGCACATATATACATAATTTACATTAAACCATTCAAAGGTGCTACAATTATGGGGTCTGAAGGGGCTGAAAATAGCCAGCTATTGTACCACTCAGAATTGGTTTTCTGGGCCCTATGGAGACTGTCTTGCTTTTCTTATTTATGGAAGCTTCTGCAGCTTAGCTTATAGAAGCAGATATTGAGTGCCTGTGTTCTTAGGTCTATATTGTTTGTGGGTGGAAGGAAACACTCATAAGCCACTTTGTGCCTCTTGGCAACAGCAGTATAGATTTAAGACATTATGTGCAGTTTTGGGGGTCTTCTGAGAAGCTAGGTCATGATCTTGTCTTTACGGGGAAAAAAGCAGGAGTCCAGAAACCAGCACTTCTAAGCCTGCTGTTGTTTGGTAAAGGTCCTCAGAAATGTTTTCCTCAGAAATGTGTCACAGTGTATCTGGTAGTTAAGCTGCTGTAATGCATCAGTGAATGAAACAAAAACTAACTGGTTTCAATGTGGCCAGACAAAATGGACAAATTAACTGTAGGATCACAACCAACACATTTGAAACTTAGTGTCTTTAGAGGCTAAAAAGTGCCCTGACCTGCAGTAACATCCTTGAACAAAGAGGGAACTTTCTGCTCACGAACAAAGGAGGCTTTTGACACAGCTTATTGAAGGCATTGTGTGTCAAATCTTGGACATGCACACTGAAGATAGCATGCTCTGTATCTACTACAGAGTCTGTAAACCAATGCCAGCACTTTGTCAAGATTTATTATTATATTTTTTTGTCTGAATCCCTTTGATGTACTTCACAGCAAGGCATTTCAGTAAGCAAAGTAAGGGCCAAGTCAAGTGCAGGTGCAAGAGCAATTTGCAGACAGGTTTTTATTTTCAGACAGGTTTTTAGCTTATGTAACTAAACATGGGCTTCACTGATTGCACTATTTTGTGATTTACAGGGAGGCAGCATATTAGTACAAGGAGGTTAATACAAGGGCTTGCAACTGTGTGCAAGAACTCTGTAAATTCAACACCAAGGGCTTGAATTGTAAACTGGAAGTTTGTGCTTCTCTGATATCTGGGCAGTTAAGTGGCTACAGTTTTTGAAATGTCTTAATACACATGACTTAGCCTGACATCCACCTGCTTGTTTTTTTCCACTCTTCATTCCTGTTTGTTATTCCCTCTGCAAGATGATGCAGTAAATTTCATCATGGGATTGATCCGGATTAAAAATGGCTGACCTGATTGTATGTTGACACAAATATTTATGCTAAAACATGAAGGGGAGAGTGCAAGATTTAGAGTCCTATGATCAGTGAGTGAGTGTGTGGGCTGAGACCCTGATGATAACAGTCAGTTCTGCTGCCTTAAAATGTGTGTGCATTTGCAGCTTCAGAAAAATGCTAAGTGTTCTAAGTAGTAGCTCTCAAAAATCCAGTAATTACTAGCAAATTATGGACAGATCAAGGTTTTAAAAAAATAAATTAAAGTGCATGCATGATAAAATGCATGAGCTCTAAATGTCACAGCACTGTTTTTATAAAAAGAAGGGCAAGGAATAAACATTTTACATACCTGCTTCTCAGTTCTATCCAGAACACCTTGAGTGTTGCCCAAAGGGCAGTGATACAGTTAAAACAAGAGCTTCTAAATAAAATTTTATACTAGGATTCTAGTTCTGTTGCTGATCTGTTGTATTGCATGCATTTAGCCTGTTCTGTAGGATGCAAAAACAGAGCCAAGCACATGGAAGTATGGTAGGGAGGTTAAAGTCTTATTCTTTCTTGTAAGAACCTACTTGAGGCAGGCTGTTCAGATCAAAACTCAGCAGAAAATCTGGGTATGATCATGTGGCACCAAGGTGGAGTTTCAAAAAGTCCCAATTCCATGGCCTATATCTTAATCGGCATCCATTCTCTGAAGCCTTTTGACCAACAATACTATAGGACATAGCTTATTGTACAAACTCCTTGTGGATGCATAATCTTTTCTTGTGGCTTGCCTTGCACTGGTTGAGTGAGACTGAGGCAGGAGAAGCTGGCTTGAGAACAGTAGTGAAGCATATGACTGCATATTACATATGATTTCATGCATGCAAATTTCCTTCCTGGCTTTCTTCTTGTGATTGGCCAGCAATTGTCCCATAGAGGAACTATGTGGTTTGGGAGAGGCTAACAAGAGCAATGGCAATAAGTTCCCAGCCATTACCACACAGTCCAGTGGGACATTCTGACTGTCTTATATCATAGAAGTACCTGTTTTTATGTCCATCTGCAAATCTCTCCCCAGTTTTGAATGTGATTTGGTGGGGGAAGGTTAAATGATAATTCAGATTGCTCCTGTGGGATTTCATCTCTTAGACAGCACTGCCTAATAAAGGCTTTGCACTACTCACTTCCAGTGGTATGGATCTGTAATAAGCCATAAATATGCTGTGGCTTGTCTACCACAGTGGTCCTTGAAAGACGGTGGGTGAGTGAATGAAAATCCAACTGTTTCTTTCTCCCTCCGTAATATGGGTGGTATTTTGTCAAATGGCTAGCATGAACTAAGCATAAGATAATAAAGGCATTGCAGTTGAAAAATGATTTTTAGAAATGTAAATATATGCTACAACTGAATTCATAGCTTTCCTTCATCTTTTGAGAGCATTTTCAGTCAAGCACAATGATATCATCCTTTTAAACAGCAGAGGTTTGAGACTTCCACTCTCAGGAAACAAGAGCAGAAGCTTAAAGCACATGATTTTTCTGTAGAGACCAGTGGAAAGTTTCTGGTAAGACCAGTATAAAGTTGCAATAACTATTTCAAAGCAAATGTGGCAGAGTTATCTTCATTAAGGATAAACAGTCACCTGTATTATGCAGACTGAATTTTGGCTTAATGTTTTGACTTCCCAACACTTGAAACCCATGCATTCTCATGTATGTTAAATCAGATTTGTCCACCCCCCATAAGTCTCATGTGAATTTATTCAAGGTTTGTCCTTCAACTCTAGCCATCTCAAGTATTTGTCACTAGAGTAAATCTTGCAGCATGCCCATACAAGCACACAGAATCCCCCCCAGTGCACTCAGTACTTCAAGAGTATTATGATATTGGCTGCCTCAAAAGACAAATTTAGTGACTTTCTAGTCACTACCACAGTAATTGTAGAGGGCACTTGCGTTCAAAACCTGCCAGACATTTGTCTTTCCACAGTGTGCCTAGAACAGACAGGTGATGTTTTTGCAGCGCATTGCCAGTACATGAGTCATTGCCCTCCCCAGCCCCTAGATGTAGTGTGGGTATCTGATAAAGACTGTCCCACAGTAGGAGCAGTCTTCCTGGACATACCCTGGATCTAGAGGTTTCTTATTAATGGAATTAACTACTTAGTGAGTCACTACAAAGATGTATATTACAGGGAAATTAATGACATGTTCATCTGTTCAAAGAAGACTGGTCCTTGTGACTGATCTTTTGTTATTGTCTCTGGTCATGACTTATGAGAGGCTTCCTGAGTGGGCTTTGAGGTTGAAGAAGTGGTAGAGAGAGTAAAACTTCCTCCATATAAATGGTACTATTGCAAGTTCTGGTGAGAAATGATCTTGAAATGATATGGATTTGTTAGGGAGGAAAGGTCAGGATGCTGTGGTATGAGAGGATAGATGGATACTCCTCACATTTCAGAGTAAGGTTTGCAAGCTCCTTGAATCACCTAAGATGTACAAGGTCAGGCAAAAGTCCTGTTAGGCTCAGTGTCCTTGACTGATAATCCAGCAGTGGCCCTGAATGGAGGCATGTGAAAGGATGCAGCCACTGGGCAAGCACATAACATGTCTTCAGTGTAAGGTCCTGTTCTTCAGTAGCTTGCAACCCAGACTTTCTCATGTACTGCTGGGATCTTGTTGTTTAATAGCATTTGGTAAGATTGTGATGTTCAATTAGTTCTTTTGAGTCTTTCTCAAACTCACAATACTTTCAGCATTGTGTAGAGTCTACTGATTTTTTTTTTTTCTGTTTTGACTAAGTTGCATATGCAGAAGCTCCTTTAGTTTTGTTTTAAACTGATCATTTCACTGGAAGTTTTCTAGCTCTGTATGACGAGGCACAGAAGGCAATCATCCCACTACCATTCCCCATCCCACTTGTAAGTCTACAGACCTTTGTCATAACCTCTGTCCTTACGCATCCCATTGGAAGAACTGGGGTGTATTGTTCTTCCTTCAAAAACCATTCTTACCTTGAATCATGGCTTTGTCTGTACCTGAGCTCCTTCAGAGATGGAGACCCCAAAACTGCTCATACTGCTTGAGAACCAGGATTGCATTGTGTATTTATGTTGATGCTGATCTGTTTTATGACTGTATTTCTAAGATCTCTCTTTCTGAGTGGAATTAGCTAATTCAGAACCATACAAGGGGTATCTTAAGGTAGAACTGTCTTTTCCCAACGTACTTTACTTTGCAGTGCTGAATTTTGTCTGGCACTTTGTAACAGTGTGTCAGTAGGAGGATGTTCAGTAATCCTTTGCAATTGGATTTTGACTTTTCACTGTTCTGAACCAATTAGTATCTTCAGAAAACTTTTCTTCATCCACTCTGTCCCTGAATCACCTCTGCAGTGAACACAAATCTATGTGAATATATATATATATGGAGCTGAACAAACACATCTCTTGTTATGCATGAACATGGAACTTTCTACCTCATCTTACTGCTAAGGTTATAGTGGTAGAGCAGATAAGTAGCTTTGATATTTGCTGGCTAGATTTCTTTAAATATATCTTGATGGTCTGAGCCTGTGGGATATTTAATTGCTTTTCTCCTAGATGATATGTTTTATTTATCCAAACCGTAAGGACTGCATTTAGTAGAGATCCATAGAGGTTAGAGAATCCTCCCTGAATTTGCAACTGGCTTTGGAGCAAAAACTAACTGTTCATTCAGAAGAGTTTTAAACATCCCAGCAGATCAGCAGAACAGTGCCCATTTACAATAGCTGGCACTGACCAGGTCTACCCATCTCCAGCAGATCAAGCAGAACAAATTAAAACCTCCAGGCTTTGTTTTCAGAAATTGCCCCAAGAAAGATGTGAAAAGGAAGAGATTCAGCTCGAAAGATATGTGCTAAAATGAAGGGCCTTGGCTGTTTATCTGTGTGTTGCAGTGATATAATGTTAGTATGCTTTCAAATGCTGCAACAAGATACTAATACGAAATCTTAGGCGTTTGTTTTAATCTTCATTCCTTTGAAACAAGGATTGTGCCCAAATGTTTTCCATGCAAGATAATCCAGATATGTGAATAAAAGGGAAAAAGAACCCCACAAACTGAACTCCAGGTCACCAGTTACTCAATGTAGAGGAGTTGGAAACAAGTAGTTGTCTTCAATGTAACTTCCTGCTAGAGAAAATTGTTTCCTGAAAGCTATACCTTCCACTTCTGGAAGCCTATCAGTCTTGTTCTTTGGTGACAGTACATGCCAGCTATTTCCTGGAAGCTGTTTGTTTTAAAATATACCCTTGGCTTGGATAAAGAATATCAAGACCTGATAGGAGGACTTTAGTAATAATGTACACTGCAGTAGGGAGTCCTTTGTATCTGAGTATCTTTGTATCTGTGTAGTCTCACTGAAAACTTGTACCCACCAAATTGCCTTTTCCCCTGCTGTACTGATTTTGCATCCCCTTCTTTGCACTGGCTTGTGGGATTTCACGTGCTGTCCTGTAGACTGTGCTTGTTTTATGACCTGGAATGCAAGTCATCCTTTGCATTGTAAGTGTATGTGCATGCATTTAACATTTCGTTGGTATGGTTCTGATTATGGCATCTATGTAGAAGAGAAAGGGGTGATCCTATCACATTGCAGGGTGCAGAAGCCCATGGTATTTTAAGTTCAACATTACACAGAAAGCCAGCTACATCTTCCCCACCAATGTAAACAGTCCTAACTGCTCTATGCAAGAATGTTTACAAAAGTTTAATCTCTTCATTTGTGCTTTGCAGTAACTTCTAGTTTCTTTTTCTCTCTTCCCGCAGAGACAACTTTCTTTCAATTCCTCCTTGTGGGATCTGTCAGAAACTGTGGAAACTTTGAGAGAGAGCATTGGGAGGCTTGTTAAAGAGGTAAGAAGAGCCTTTGTGTAAGGAAAACACATCACTGTGGTTGCTATCTTAGCCTGTGATCAAGTACAAGAAGCAACTTATAGTCAAATCCCTGGCTTGTTTTGCAACTTTTCCCCATCCTACAGCCGTTTTCCCTGTGTGCAGGCAGCATGCACTTCGCAACTTCTTGGCACTTCAAGTTATAAATACCATAATAGGAATTAGGACATTTTCTGTAGTGTTTTGTCTTCTCAGCAGTGGCACAACAGTTGGGCTTGCAGTGCATCTGCTGCCGGGTAGTGCCTTGCAAACTACATGTTGAGGCTTTCCTTTTTATTTTTTCCCATCTAGTTATCTAGTTGCCAATCCACATCAGGGTTATTAATTGATTGTATCTACTGGATTTCATGTGCAGTGAGGGTATGGCATGTGGAAAAGGTGCTGTGGTTTAAATTAGTAGTGGTAAGCTACTGTTTCCTCTTTATCTATCTTACTTTTTGGGCCAGAGATTGTTTTCCGGTCTTGTGGGGCACTCAGCACAATGACATCACAACACTAAAACCCCAGTGATTTGCACAGTCAAATTGACCTTCTAGAGACTGCAAATATTTGTTTTTGCAGGTGAAATGATGGATTAAGAAAAAAAGCTCTACATACCTAAGTTTGAATCAGAAGTCCTAATCTGGGGGGGGGTAGGGGGTGCGTGTTGAGCCAGAAACCTATCCCAGTTTTTTTGTCTGGCTTTGACTTTGAAGTGCTGCTGTTAGTCAAAAACATTCTCTCCCTGGAGCAGAAATCACAACATCTAAGCTAAACAGTGCCACCGCCTCCATGTAAGCTAAACAATGCCGCCGCCTCCTCCTCCCTTCGCTAGTCTTCCGCCTTTGCATCAGAGCGAGAGAGCTCTGCGCCGTGAACGGCAGTAACCTCTGGGAGCATGCACAAGAGCGGGTCACTCCAGGTTAGCCTGCGCCTCACTCCCACGGAGGGGCAGCTGCCGGGAGCCTGCGCCGTGCCAGCCAACAATTCCTGGCACGCACCCCTCCCCGAGCCCTTCAACCTGCTGCGCAGTTCCCTTCACATTGAAATTAATATGATTCCAGGATCAGCTTCAGTTAGGACCATGGAAGAGCTTTTGCTGCTAGCAGGGAGGCTGCCCTTCAGAGTTCGACTACAGCTGTTTCCTGTTACGTCATTTAAGCTTGGCTTTTCTTCTTGTCTGGGATAAAAATAATTGAAACCACGTGATACTCGGTTTGCTGATGTGGCTGAAAACGTCCCAGGGTAACGTGCCTTTTGCTTGGCAGCTGTTTTGGGCACGACTACTTTTATTCTGCCCTGCTGTGCAAACAAAGGCAGCATTTTGCTCTCTGTACAGCATGAGCTGCTCCAGATGGCTTGACCGAAAGTTACTTCTTATTGTCTGTCAGGCGGATTTCTGTGTGAAAAGGAGGGACTTGCTCCCTTGTTTCAAAGGGCAGCAGCTTGAGGGGGTGGAGAGAACTATTGTTTGTGCCATGTCTAGGAGCCTTTCTAGCAGGGAATTTTAATTAGAAAATGGTCTGAACAAAATATTTGTCTTGGAGTATAGGGATTGATTGGATCTGTGTTCTTGGACTCTTTAAATCAACTTTTTGGAGGGCAGATTAAACACCAAAAGCAAGGACAACTATTTAGATACACTTAGGGAGCCAGGTCTGATGTCTGGAAGAAGAAATTGCATAGTAACCCTTCACATTTGACATATTTGCTTTCAGAGGTGTAAAGATCAGTTCTGCATGTAAATTGCAAAGAGGCTGGTACCAAAGATGAAACAAAGTTCCTTGCTCAAGCGGTTTCAAAATAATTTGTAGAAATGTGTTTGCAAATGCAATCCCTCTTTAAATGGTTAGTATTTCATATGTTCAGGGAATCATCTGCACTTCCTATTTAAGTACCTTTGCTTATCATGTTAGGGAGTTTATGGTGCTTTAGCTGAAGCAGCTGCCTTGTTGCTGGGCAAAAACCAGCTCTTTTAGCTAAGATACCAAAAACTCCCTGAAGCATCCCTTTGAATTGCACACTCAAATTGTCACACCTGAAATGCAGCCTTGGCCTTTTGGGTGAAGAATCATCAAATCCAAACATCTGCATGAACATATGTAACAAACAAAACCGGTTGTGTGACAGTTTTCATTCATGTTCCACGATGCTGACGTCCTGTAGGTTACCCTGAACCTGGAACCAGGTTGAGTGGTGCCCAGGCTGCAGGCAAAGGTACCAGTGAGTAGCAAGGAAATGAAAGTACACTGGAATCAGTCAATCTGGATATTTGTACTCAGATTTCTGCTGTTCTTACCGCTGTCTTGCATTATATCAGTGTGTCATGTGCTCTTAGGCATCTGAAAATAGTGGCTCCTTGTGCAGGTGGCACGTAGTAGCTGTTGTTTACCATCAAGAATTTTCCTCCAGATGTTGACACATCTAAAACATGGACAGATGGGCCATGCAAAGGGTCAGGTTTACCTCCCACTGTAAGGCCAAGGAGTCTCAAGTGTGCTTTCCTTGGGTGAACTTGGATTGGTTGTTCCAGCACACTGCTGCTTTCAGCATTGTTGCTGGCTGGCTTTCCCAGCTGTCTTAGACTTTGGTCTACCACCTTTGTTTAAATAAGTGCAGATAATAAATGCACTGTGAACAAAAGTGGCAGATGGTCTTTGACTCTCTTATTGTTTCTGAAAAAAGGGCAGCTGGACACAGCATTTGAAGTTGTTTCTGGGATGCAGTTGACAAGCAGTTATAAATAGGTGTCTCAGCAGCTCTGCTAACCCTGTTAAGTGCATGTGCCTGTTCTGGACAGCACAGTGAGAACATCCAAGTTAATGTCACCTGATGTTTCAGCAGGAGTCAAGAAATCAGATAAAATTCTAGAAAACACTTAAACAGGGATAGAGAACCAGCTGTAGGATTTTACCACGAATACAAAACCCTTTGATAAGGAACACAAATCTAGGTTCTTGTTCTCTGACAGGGATAGCATAACTGGAATAAAGTTCAGAGAAGGCCAGTTAGGACATTTAGAAGTATAATGGCTTTCACCAAAGGAACAAGGGAATAGGTTGAGACTGTTCAGCTTGCAGGAGAGATGAGTTGAGGATATGACAAATACCTGTAGAGTTCAGTGGCACATGAAAAAGAGATAGGGATTGAATGCTCACCATCTCTTTCAGTAAAAACAAAAAACAAAACCACATGACACCAAAGGGAGCTGAGCACAGCCAGATAAGGAGAGAGAAGAGGTTCTTTCCTGTGATATTGGATGTTAAATCCTTGTGGTTGTTCTAAATTCTAGGATTTCACCATGGAAGAAAGTAATTGAGGGTTAGGAAATAGAAGTTCCCTGAGCTGCAAATAAATGGAAGCTGGAAGCTTACTTAGAGGAAGCATCCTAGTTTCTTGCCTTTGTCTTACTTCTTATTAGCATCCACTTATTGTCACCATCGAAGAGGTGATGTCTTGACACCTCAGGATAGGGGGTCTGAAAGCAACACTCCAGTGTAGCATGAAACAAGTGCTTGTGTGGGTGGGTTACTTTTTGTGTTGTGGTGAGCTTGGCCATAAGCCCGAGTATGGCAACATTAATGCAGTGAATATTTCAGGCTGAGGGCAGGGTGTTTTTGTTCATGGCACATTACAGGCATATTGTCTGGCTTATGCCTCTCAAATGAGTCTGGAGGTACTAATTGTTCTGGCTGGTTGAATGTTGTCACCTCAGGCCTGGTGTGAGGTCAACTGGCCAGCAGAAGGCTCCTTGCAGTGACTGGCTATGTGCAAGGCTTATTCAGGGTCCTGGCTGCAACAGGGCTTGTTTTCAAGGATATTCTGGGAATGCTGTTGACAATGGGGCAAGGAGTTTCTGGGGCAGGAATAAGTGATGACAATCTGAGAGATCAGACTGCCTGCCTGGTGTAAATCAGTGGAGGTTGGGTGGAGTTGTGCCAGGTGACACTGGTGTGGCCTGTGGCTCATCCAGTTTGTGACCCACAAGTCACTTGGTATTGTTCCTTTAATTCCTATTCTGACTCTATGTACCCCACCCCACCTGCCCTTGTGAGGGTACTCCACTGGAATGTAAGTCATTGTGCAACCAGGAGAACAAGCAGCTTCCATGTTAGAGGGCAGGGAGGCCAGGAACCACCCACAGCACTGGAGTAGAAAACTCAGTAGTAAAGAACTTGGCAAGGATATATCCCAAGTGCTTGCTCAGAAGAGCCTTCCATTGTGGTGGTGGGGAATTGTTTTCCCTGTTCTTCCCCTTGTTGTGGTGTTCAAGAGGATTCTCATCTGTTGAAAAATCTGTTCTGTGGTTTGAAGGTGCATGGAGAGACCTTCTCCTTTTACTAATTCTGTTCAATACTTGCTTCCATTCTTTTCTCCATCCTTCCCCTCCAGCTGCTGAGCATGAAGAGCTGGAGTGACATGAGACAAGAGGTGATGTTCCTGAACAATGTGAATGCCTCAAACTCCTCTACACAGATCTATCAGGCTGTGTCACGGATTGTGTGCGGCCATCCTGAAGGTGGAGGGCTCAAAATTAAATCCCTCAATTGGTATGAGGATAACAATTACAAAGCACTGTTTGGAGGCAACAGCACTGAAGATGATGTGATTAACTTCTATGATAACTCCACAAGTAAGTGTAACAATGGCTTAGTTTGAGGTCCTATCTACTTCATGATTGTCACCGCTAGCGTTTTCCAAACTTCCACAGATGAAGATAGGTGGTCCTGAGGGACATATTCACTGCTATTTCAGAAGGGCATATTGTCCTGCATGTGCCCTTAAGGCGAAGAAGTTATCAGCTTGCAGAGTCTCCCAAGGACCTGCTACCTACCACCTATGTAGTGTACACAGGAAGCTGTGCAGTGGGGCTGCATTAGTGGGAGAGGGAGTGCAGTCACATGTAGCCTCTGGAAATCTGACCTTTCCAGATAAATTTTGTTTGTGCCATGCACTGGGGTTGTGGAAGTGTTGCAGAACTAGTACTGTGGCTCTTAGTCTTGGAGGCTACCTGGTTGCTCCTTGTTCGCTGGGCAGACTGTGCAGGCTTGGGCTAAAAGGGGCTTTTTGTGAAGCTTTGCAGTAAAGGAGGGGGTTTGCATCTGAAAAATGCTTTGATTGTTCTTGAAGTTCTATGCCTTCTGCAGTTGTTACTGTGCTGTTCAGCCACTCACCTTTGTGCTCTTCTTCAGCACCCTACTGCAATGAGCTAATGAAGAACCTGGAATCCAGCCCGCTTTCCAGGATTATCTGGAGGGCTTTGAAGCCCTTGCTGATTGGGAAGATCTTGTACACTCCAGATACACCAGCTGTAAGGAAGGTCATGTCTGAGGTAACTCTAGCCCTGTCGTCTAATAATGTAGCATTAGCTGTGTCCTCTGGCTGTGCAGCTGATCCTCTCTAGCTAAATTGGACCCAAACACAAACCTAGGAAGGATTGCCTACAAAAGCACAGCCTCCTGAATCTCTCACCTCCCATGTACTTGCTATTGAAGGCTCAACACACCCTCTCAGCTCATGATGGTCTCTGCCAGCTTTTGGAAATAACCTTCCTCTCTGCTTTGTGACAGGTGAACAGGACATTCCAGGAGCTGGGTGTGTTTCGTGACCTCGGGGGAATGTGGGAGGAGATAAGCCCAAAGATTTGGACATTTATGGAAAGTAGTCAGGAAATGGATCTCATTCGGGTCAGTATGCTGTCCTTGCCAGAACCACTGCTGTTGTTTTTTGCAATAAGTGATGAAATATTTATTTTAAAAGGTGCTTCAGTGCTGAATTGGGCAGATAGATACTGTGGATGGGACCTCTTCTTGAAAGAGATCTTGAGTACTGATCTTGCATTATGATTGGCATTCCTTCCTTCACCTAACAGTCTCCTGCAAACAGCACATTTAACACCCAATTCTAATCTGCCTCTGTTGGAAGATGTACTGTTTTGTCTGCAGTGTTGCCCTAATGTGTCATGAGCATGTCACCATGGTTCCTCGGGTGCAGCTATGAGGGGTGGATCTTTGCACCCTGCGCCAATATCTTAAGTACAGTGATGTAAAGCTAACATTAAGAAACAGAGGGAGTGCTGTAGAGTAGTTTTTCCAGCTGTCTCTGCAACACAGTTGGTTGGCTGTCACCATGCACCATCTTGTGTACAGAGACCTCCCCAGGTTGTATAAACCCTGAAATTAATTCCTTTTTCACCCCAGTGTAATGCTGTGCTGAATAATCATGTGACCTGGCCTGTTGTACTTCTCCATCAACATGACATACTAGGGCACCAGAGACAGTTGAATAGATTGTTACAAAGCTCAGGCAGAAAGCTGAGGTCCAAAACGTTTATTTGCAGTGATGTCCTCTGAAAAGTGCTTGTATTTTTTTTTTTAACTGAGCCCTGGGCTTTTATGGCTTTATATCTTATGTTGGTTGTTAATACTGTTGCCTCTGGTGGTTAATTATTGATCTTCCCAGCAATCTGGTCTTTTCTGTACCAGTATAGTAAAACGATCTCTTTGTTGTCACCTGTTGGCATTCACACAAGCAGGAGTACTTCATTGTCAGTGCCTTGGCAGCTCCCAGCAAGCATTTCCTTCAGTTGTCATGTTTCTGGATTGACTGGCCATCACCTCTCAACTTTCTGGGTTGTACAATCTGTTTGGCATATTTCTTCCTGCTGAGGGAGAGGAAAGTGCTTTGTTTTCCCATCCGTGCCACTTCTAGCTTGATGCTAATGTGCCTGTGAACTTCAGGAAGGGCAACAAGTGCCCCTAGGGTTAAGGAGCTTTAATGTTGGACTTAAACAAGATGAGGTTGAGCCATTTCCCTGCACGCATGGTAGCAGAAGTTAACCATGGAGACCAAATGAAAAGGGAGCACAGCACATCCGATTCCTGTGTGCTTGGATTTCCTTTTTGTATGTTTTCCTTTGGTAGCTTGGTCTGTTCTGTTTTTACAGTTTGGAGTTGTTTTTGTAACTGTGTGACCCACTACTTTCTGGTTTGCTGGTAACAGCAGAGTATGGGGAAGCTCTTTACCTCTGTTTCATTTTTGTTGTGGCAAAAAATCCACTTCCTGTTCTTGATCATGAGAATTTTTGCAGTTTTCTCTCTTGTGCAGGTTTTTCTTTTTATCTCCCTGACTTCAGTTCAACTATGTAATTTACAATTACTGTTCCCTTCCTGCCTGGCCTTAAATTGTCTGCCCAGTGGACTGGTTTCTGCTTCAGTGCATTTGTGCTAGGCATTGTGCATACAGTAGGCCTGTCCTCAGAAAGCTAGCAGTTAAACGAGGTGAAGAAAGCACTGTCCTAGACAAGAGGATAAAGGCAGGACATCATGGCTGTACAGGGGAGCTTCAGCTAGCCCTGGTGGCACAAAAACAAAATACAAAAATCGTCTGGCCTCTGGTGCTGGTATTTCTGCTCAGCACAGTGACTATTGAACCTTCAGCTGTACCTCAATTGCTCTCCATCCAAGCCAGGAGGTGAGATTTTTCTGGAAGAAGTGAGCAGATCTAGGCACCAAGTATTGGGCAAATGCATTTCTGCGGCGCTAGCATCTCCCTTTTCCCTGGTTTGCCTGTGTGGGGTGCAGAGCTGTACATGGCTCTCTGCTGCCCTCTCCTTGGGAGAGGGGTTGGCCGGACATGGAGGCAGGCAGCCAGCCTGCAAAGCACACCGATATGGTGTAGCTGTACCGAGGGAGGCATATCCCTCTTAAAGCCAAGGTAAGGGGAAGGACACCACCGTATTGATCCTCTCAGTATGATAGAGGGCCTCTACCTGCACCTTCTTAGCAGCTGTTTTCCTTGTAGTGCTTGACTTCATTATGAGAGAGGAATCTAATATTATTTCTCACAACCATTTCTTCTTTGAAAACAAAACTCTTGCAGACGTTACTGAAAGGCAAAGCCCTCTGGGACCTGCACTTGCCAGCTTCCAACTGGACAGTAGAGGATGTTGCCCGCTTCCTGTCAAACAGTCCAGAGGACTTTGAGACAGAAAATGGCTCTGTGTACACCTGGGTGGATGCCTTCAATGAGACAGACCGGGCTATCCAGACCATCTCCCGCTTCATGGAGGTGAGATGTTGTTAGTGTGGGCAAGGTGCTGGGGGAGGGCAGCAGCTTGGTCTCCACTTATGCAGTTGGGTGTTCTGAAAAGGTAAGGTAGATATTCCTCCATCCATTTTATGGATACAACCAGGATGTAGGAATCTTCCTGTAGGCCTTGTTCTTGAAGTTTTGCTTCTGTCACTGCATGTGGTTTCCTGCCCTTCTGTTAGTGACTGAAAGCTGCTGCTGTCTCCAGCAGTGTAGCTGTTCATACTTCAGTTCGCGGTGGGGTTTAGCTGAGGGCTGTGGTAAAGCTAGCAGCTGCTTCAAATTGAGGGAACAAAATTAGTTTTACTTTTTGCCTCATCAGCTTGGTAGATGAGTGCAAGCAGAAACAGGCCATGGCCTGTTAAGGGCTTGATTCAAAACCTTCAGGTATCTCCACTGATGTTTATAGGCTTTGAATCAGATTTGATTTATTGGTAACAGATGAAATAAGACCATTTATGGAAGTTGATACTTGGATGAAATCCTGTAGGTAATACTGCAGTGCTAGCTAACCTCTTGTACAGAAAATGCCTTTGCTGGGGTATTTCTCAGTGATATATGTTGGACTGGTAGGTGACTGTCAAGCAGGAAGCAATGACAACTCTTGCGACTTGCTGGGCTATAACTGAGCAAACCATTGCAAAATAGTCTGATGCTGTTGTCTTTTTACTTGGGCATGACATTACCATTGGAGTGTTCTCTTCTTTCCCTCCACCCCACAACTAAACAAAGTACCTTATAATTTGGCAGTGTATCCCATAAATGCTTCCAATTCTGTCCCTGTCTAGTGTGTCAACCTGGACAAACTGGAGCCTGTGCCCACAGAAGTCCGGCTCATTAACAAGTCCTTGGAACTTCTGGATGAAAGGAGGTTCTGGGCTGGCATAGTCTTCACTGAAATAGCTCCTGATAGCACAGACCTTCCTCAACACGTGAAGTACAAGATACGCATGGACATTGATAATGTGGAAAGGACCAACAAGATCAAGGATGGGTGAGCCCTGACATCCTGCCTTACGATCAATTTCTTACAAAGAATGGAGTGAGGAGGATTTCTAATGGAAAGGTCTTGTTCCCTTGGTGCAGGTACTGGGATCCTGGTCCCCGTGCTGATCCCTTTGAGGACATGCGCTATGTCTGGGGAGGCTTTGTCTACCTGCAGGATGTGGTAGAACAGGCCATCATCAGGGTTCAGACAGGCACAGAGAAGAAGACAGGAGTTTATGTGCAGCAGATGCCCTACCCATGTTACGTGGATGACATGTATGTATACAGGCCGCTTCAGAAGCTCCCAGGAGGAGAAGCTTGGGAGGCATGGGCTTTTGTCAATCCTCAGGCATGGTTTTTGTCCCTATTTTCAGTGAGGAGGCAATCTCCATTGTGTTCCTAATCCCTAGAATTAGGGCACCCACATGGAAGATTTAGAATGTGTAATGACTTGCAGAGTCCTGCCCAGGAGAGTCCTGGAGTTGAGCACACACAGTACCTTCCTGAGGTGTGACCATATCCCCACGCCTGATGCAAGTGAAAATAGCACTGGGGAAAAAAGCAGGACAGATAGATAGGCACAGGAGAGGGGAAAGAGGGCAATTGAGAGCAGCTCCCAGACAAGGCAGCTCTTTGCACCCACTCTTTCACTGAGTGACAATTGCAGCTCCACCTCCCACTCCTAACTGGTAATATGCTCTAAACCCACCCACCTCACCTCATGGTGAGACAAGGATCCTGTGTCAGGCCTTGCATATCAGCTGCTTTGTGCAGGGAAGCCTTAGGTGTCACCATGCTCTAATAGCCCTTCAAGTGGTATCTGAAGTTGCAGTAATGTTTCTCACTCGGATCTCCTGGCCCCTTTCTTTCATTTTCTCAGATTTCTGCGTGTCATGAGCCGCTCCATGCCTCTCTTCATGACACTAGCTTGGATCTACTCAGTGGCTGTGATAATTAAGGGCATTGTGTATGAGAAGGAAGCCCGGCTGAAAGAAACAATGAGGATTATGGGACTTGACAATGGCATCCTTTGGTTAAGCTGGTTCATTAGCAGCCTTGTCCCTCTCCTGATGAGTGCAGGACTCTTGGTGCTGATCCTGAAGGTGAGTTGCCTGGTTTGGCCTGTGGCAGCAAATTCTAGAGCCTTTAGAGCCTGCCAAGCAGTGGTCTGCACTGACACACTGGGGAGGAGTTTGTGGGTATGTGTTGACCAGTCACTTTTTGGGAACAGAATTTAGGAACAACAGGACTATGTGGCTGAAAACAGCAGGAGGGAATGTTGTAGATTCAGTTCTGTTGAAAAGATGCCTCTGGTACTGCCTCACTTCTGGGAAGGCTGTTGTGCAAATTGCAGGAAACCCTGCCTCTGCTGAGCAGCGGCTGTGCAGAGCTGCCTATAACAGAGGTACCTTGGAGAGCCCTTTCAAAACCTCATGCACTTAATTGTTCTCCTGCCAGATGGGGAATCTGCTGCCTTACAGTGATCCTAGTGTGGTGTTCATTTTCCTCTCCATCTTCGGCGTTGTGACCATCCTCCAGTGCTTCCTCATCAGCACCGTGTTCTCCAGGGCCAACCTGGCAGCTGCCTGTGGGGGCATTGTCTACTTCACACTGTACCTGCCTTATGTGCTGTGTGTTGCCTGGCAGGACCACATCAGCTTCTCACTCAAGATTTTTGCGGTGAGTCTTGATGAAACATTCCTGGGCACTGGAGTGCCGCCAGTATGGCACTCAGCAGCTGGACACTCTTACAAGGGGGGAAGTGGCAGTGGGAGGTTAATTTTCAGTGTAAAAGTCTTCAGGGTTGGGCTTGATAAAGAGGTTTACTGAACCTGGTAGAAGCTGCTGGGAGGGTTTTGTTGGCTTTGGTAGTAGAAGTAATGCAGCTGGACTAAGCTGCCTTGATCTCTGTATGCTGTCATGCTGTATAACCAGACAGGCAGCCTGAAGGAACCACCTGCTTTTCCTCTGCTCAGCATTTCTTACCTGTCTGGAGAGGGTGACTGTTAGCAACCTGTTCCCTTGCAGGAAAATCCAAAGAGTAAGGGAAAGATAGGGAAACAAACAATTCTGGGTGGAGGTCCAGTAGAGATTTCAGGCCTCTTGGAACCTAGACCAAATATGCCACTCCATATCTGCAAATACAGTGATGGTCCATGGAATTTGGACTTTTCATATGGACAATGTCCCTCATTCTTGTGCTACAACTGAGATGACTAATTGGGGAGTAGATGTAAAAAAATTCAGTGCATGTTCATGCCTCCCATTTTCAGAGCCTGCTGTCTCCAGTAGCCTTTGGTTTCGGTTGTGAGTACTTTGCGCTCTTTGAGGAGCAGGGAGTTGGTGTTCAGTGGGACAACTTCTTTGAGAGCCCATTGGAAGAAGATGGCTTTAGCATCACCACATCAGCTGTCATGATGCTGTTTGATACCTTCCTCTATGGAGTCATGACCTGGTACATTGAATCTGTCTTCCCAGGTGAGGTCTACTTTTGAGAGATGATCATGTCTTAAGGCTTTTAAATAAATCCTTTCACCCTTTTCACCTGCTAAGGTGCAAATTTGGCCCATTTTTAAGCAGAGCTATTCAAAGGTCATGGAGCAAAACCAGCATCAGAACAAGGCTGGTGCTGCTAGCAGTGAGTGTTGCCCAGCACAGAAGCATGACTCCATTGTGGCCATGGCTGATCTAGCCCCAGAAGCTTTGCTGTACTTGACTTGTTCCCTCCTCCAAAGTTCACAGACTGTGAGGCAAGAGAGGAGTTGAGTATAGTACCACATGTGCCACTAAGTACCTTTCAGCGTAGGGTTTTTAATCCTAAAGTGAAGTTAGATGTCTCTTACCCAGAGTCTGTCAGTGTCTTCATACAGAAAGATTTCTCCTTCGTGCCTCACCTCATGTGGGTGGAGTACTTCCCTTCTTGTCCTGAAAGCTAATTAAGGAAAAGTGACAGATGCACTCAGGCTCATGTAATGCTTTTGTTTTTAGGCCAGTATGGGATTCCCAGACCCTGGTACTTTCCTTTCACAAAGTCATATTGGTTTGGGGAGGAACCACAGGACAGGCAGCACCCCCATCCTGACCAGAAGGGGTCTTCAGAAGGTAAGTGCTGGACACAGCCTTTTGAAAGTGAAGTATTAAGGTCTGCCTTTTTCTGAAATGATAGTCCAAGGACCGCAGGAGCTGTACTGGCATGGATAGGTGAAATTGGTCACCCTTTTGTTATCACTCTTTGGCTATGCTGATCAAGTGGGTGCATCTGGATAAACTCAAGGTACTTTGCCTGCCTGACTGCAGCTGGGTACTCCAGGCTCATAGAATTGAGAAGGCCTTGTATTTTTGGTGACCTTAATAAAACTGGAGGTCTCCAACTCCCAAATTAGCTCAGGAGAGAGACAATAGCTAAATGACAACTTTGCTGAAGATTCCTCTCTCTGAGGAATAAAGTGGCCAGTCTTCATATAGCTCATTCCTTCACAGGCTTAGGGCAATATGATGTCTATTAAAATTCCTATGCAATTTCTGTTAAAACCTATCAGATCTCTCTACTTTGTGTTTTCTTTCAGTCTGCAAGGAAGAAGAGCCAGTGCATCTGAGTCTTGGTGTTTCCATCCAGAACCTGGTCAAAGTTTACCGTGATGGCAAGAAAGTTGCTGTAGATGGTCTCACACTCAACTTCTATGAAGGACAAATCACCTCCTTTCTGGGACATAATGGAGCAGGGAAAACCACTACCATGTAAGAACAAAATAATGGTTTCAGACAGTAGGAAAGTGACTGAATACTGCAACTCCTATCCATACAGTAGAGGTAGCCATAGAACTGGAGCGTGCAAGCTGGTGCAGACTAGAATGCCTCTGCTGATTTAGTCTAGTTGCGCTGCTGCCTTACAGATACAGGGGACTGGAACCACAGGAGGTTCAGGTTGAGGCTGGGTCAAATGAATCGGTAGGTGGCATTTTGTAGTAATGCCATTTGTGATTCTGACTTACCAGTGAAAGAAAGCAAGTTGGTACTGAAAGAACAAGAAGCTTTTAGACGAAAAAGAAAATCTTTCCTTCAAGCAGCTATGTGGGTGTTCTTTGATCACCACTGGAGCTGATTTGTGGTTTGGTTTATTTAAAATCCATTAGTGAGATGTTTATCAGGCTACTTTCTAGATATGGGATTCCCCAGGGTTTCCACCTACTCTTAATTCAGCCTTCCACTATTTCCTAGTGGTGGAACCTGCTGATCTATTCTATTTTTCTTTCAGGTCCATTTTGACTGGCTTGTTTCCCCCAACTTCGGGTACAGCCTTCATCCTGGGCAAAGATATCCGCTCTGAGCTTAGCACCATCAGGCAGAACCTGGGTGTATGTCCACAACACAATGTGCTGTTTGACTTGTGAGTATCACCTGGGATATGTAGGACTGATGGTATCTAACAGATGTTTGGGTTCTGTAGCATACAGCAGTGTGCTTTTGGCTTAGACAGTCCTTTTTCTGTGTGCGCACGGTGTGAGACAGTGGAGTGTGTGGGATTGGTACAGGAACATTCTGTTTATTAGCACATTCCCAAGTGCCTGGGAATGACCAGCAAGAGCTTACACTTTCATCTTTCATGTCTGTTAATAATGTACTCCACTCAGCTAGGCCAAGTGTATCCCTGGTGCCTGCTGATTTAGGTTGTTTGTGGTCCTGTCAAGCACCCTTAAAAAAAGAGTATTTACATGGGTGCTGAATAGAGCCGCACCCTGAAGTCCGGCTCAAACTGAGTGCACTCAGTCTGTGGCTCCTTCCCGAAACCTCAGCCTTAAAAGATGTTTTCCTGAGGAAACAGAAATGCCTGCAGTAATGCTAATAAAAGGGACGAATCCCAGTATGGTGCTTTCAACTCTGCCCTGAGGCTACATTTGTTCTCTAGGCTGACTGTGGAGGAGCACATCTGGTTCTATGCTCGACTCAAAGGGCTGCCAGAAAAGAAGGTGAAAGAGGAGATGGATCAGATGGCAACAGATGTTGGTTTGCCTCACAAACTGAAAGCTAGGACAAGCAAGCTCTCTGGTAGGTTCAGATCTTCTACATTTCTCAGCCTCAGAAACACTCCACTGGCTTTTGCAGAGGCTGTGTTACGGACCCTGATGGAATGCTGCAATTATATATAGACTACTATAAAATTAAGCATTTAAGGAAGTGACTTATTTATTAAGTACCTAATTAGTCTATCTTATTAAACATCACAATCTTGCCCATTCTCAAGCTATCCAATGGCCATAACAAGTCTCTCACTTTCTCTGAGTATTGTGTATTTTTTTCCATCATGACACAGTTCAGCTACATTTGTGTTGTCCAAAGCTTATTCATATATTTGGGGTTTATGAGTTTACATGAGGGTAGCTTGGACCATAGTCTACAAAGTCTCTTGCTGTTTGCGGATCATACATGCATTCCTTATACTGACTTCTGCCCCTTCAGTTGGTGACCTGGAGTGCCCTTCTCCTTTGTCCAGTAGGGGCAGAATTCCTGTGTCAGTCTGTACCAGATACTAGAGGGACTGACATGCCTTTGTCTTACTCAAGTATCAGTACAGACTGCACATTTGACTTCGGGGAGGGAGAGCAGATGACCATGGTTGACTTTAGTATTGAGGAATGCAATATAATTCCTTGTTTTTGCCTCTGGAACACTTTCATGGAAGGGGAGTCTCATGGGGACTTATTTCTGCAGCTCAGGATCTGGAGACCTGTGTTCCAGATCCCCAAATATGCTTAGGCTTCCAAGCTGGCAATTTGCTACCCCTGGTGCTGAGACAGTATAGTTCACTGTGGGTGTGCAAGGTGTGGTTCCCTGCAGTAGGAGAGTTAGACTCCACTGAGGAGTGACTATCCAGATGAATTATCCACTGTCCAGAAAGTGGTAGGACCCTGAATGCCTGAAACAGCAGCAGTACCTTTTCTCCTCAGTCTGCTTTCTTTCAGAGAGCTCATTATCCTTCATACTGCAAGTACTGCTGTTCACCTCATCTCTGCATCAGCCTGAACACTTCTTTCTTCTTGTGCCTGACAGGTGGCATGCAGAGGAAGCTCTCTGTTGCCTTAGCTTTTGTTGGTGGCTCCAAAGTTGTCATTCTGGATGAGCCTACAGCTGGGGTGGATCCTTATTCTCGCAGAGGAATATGGGAACTGCTTCTGAAGTATCGGCAAGGTATGTCATCTTTACTCTTAATAAATGTATTGTGGGAGGCAAAAGAAAATCAATCTGATTCTGGACTGTTCTCAAAATAGCAATATGTCTTTGCAAATTTATTGTTGCCTGCGCCAAGGAATGAACAGAGACCATGCAGGACAAGGATGCTCAGATTTCTCATATATCTTTCTCCTCCTATTCATGTCAGAGTTCATGAACAAATTTTTTTACTGGATTATGACTGAGGGCAGCTAAAGTCAGAAAATTAACCTTGCTGTTCAGCGGTGTCCTCTTCTGCCCCATGCAACCAGCCTTGCAGACATGAAATTAAACCTGTCTTTGCTGAGTGTGACTAAAGCCAGCAGAGAAGGGGGAGAATAAACCCATGACAGAAGTTGTGAATCTTCTCCATACTCTTGGCCTTGTTCAAAGGGCCCAAAATTGTGGCATCAACCTCCCATCCAACTTCATGGCAAGGTGCAGGTGATTGTGGCTTTGGTGTGGCAGCAAACAAACAGGTTTGTTTGACTTGGCAGCCACATCTTCCTTGCTCTCTTTCAGGTCGCACTATCATTCTCTCCACGCACCACATGGATGAGGCAGACATTCTGGGGGACCGGATTGCTATAATTTCTCATGGCAAGCTCTGCTGTGTTGGCTCTTCTCTCTTCCTGAAGAACCAGCTGGGAACAGGCTATTATTTGACCCTGGTCAAAAAGGACGTGGATTCCTCTCTGAGCTCCTGCCGAAACAGCAGCAGCACAGTTTCCTATCTGAAAAAGGTAGAGCTGGCCTTTTATGCTCATGTTTATTCTTTCTTCATGAAATCTTAGGCTTTTTGGAAGCAGCAGTTAAGATTTTCTATGTCTCAATGTCTCAAAGGAAAATCCCTTGTTCTTTGAAAGAAGTGTTACTTGTCCGGCGGATACTGTGCCAGACCATATCTAATTAAACTGTTGTGTGGGACTTACATCCCCATTATGGTTTCTTTCAGTGACAGTGGTCTCCAGCTGATCAGAGATACACAAAATAAGTGAAGTATACTTTTGTTAACACTCACTTCTGTACCCATCATCCTACTTCTGGTTTAGCCTTTGCAGTGCTGTGTCACCATCTGCAGCATCTGGTTGGACTTATTAGTATGCAGCATCTGGTAGGCCCCATTTTGAATAAACAGCAGGAAATAATGTTTGTCTTCTCTTTTGTGACCAGGATGACAGTGTCTCCCAGAGCAGCTCTGATGCTGGCCTTGGCAGTGACCATGAAAGTGACACATTGACAATAGGTGAGGCTTGGAAAAAAATTTAAGATTGAATTCCAGTTGACTTTGCTCTGTGGCTCGCCTTGGACAGCTGACTTAACCTTGTTGCTCCAAGGTAGCTACAGTCTTGGGAAAATTATTAAATTCACAGTGATGGTATTTTAAATATTGGAATGCATTTCTTGAGTGAGCCATTTTGAATTCAAGCTGTCCTGAGATATAATAAGCAAATATTATGTAGTTGTGTGGCCTGTTGGCAGTATATAATGTTGGTGAGCTGTACATTAGTGATTTATTTGCAGGTCTTCCAGTCCCATGTACAAGCTCTCCCAAGTTCTGCACATAAGAAGTATAGCCAAGCTTTGGTCCAGGCTTTTATCCAGTCTTGTGTTAAATTAAAAAGAAATGACACTTCATGGAAATTAGCTTCTTTCCAGAGATGTGCTATTTGTCCTCCTTTTCTGGCAGGATTTTTAAGGCTGAGCTCTTTTTTCCACATTATGAATGTAACCAGAACAGAACTATCTTTTACATTTGTTTTTTCTAGATGTGTCTGCAATTTCAAATCTCATTACAAAACATGTTCCCGAGGCAAGACTGGTGGAGGACATAGGTCATGAATTAACCTATGTCTTGCCATACAAAGCCGCTAAAGAGGGAGCTTTTGTGGAGCTGTTCCATGAAATTGATGACCGTCTTTCTGATCTTGGCATTTCCAGCTATGGCATCTCGGAAACTACTCTGGAGGAGGTTAGTGAGCTGCTGATTCCTGTTTGTCTTAAACTAGGCAGAAGGAATCATGACATAATTAAGAATGAGATTAAGCCTTATTGCTTCCTGTAAAAATTGACAGAACAGCTTTGCGTTCCTCTCCAAAATGGATTGTCTTCTGCCTTGTGTAAGAGTGTGCTCACAGAGGTGTGCATTAAAAACCGAAATGTGGTACAAACAGGCAAGGACAGGTCCTGTGTGCTCATCTGCACTTTGCTGAGATATCATTGTAGGTTGGCCCCTGATTTGGCTTCTAATATCTGTGTTATTTTTAGGCATGCTTTGTGTTGCATTTAACTGAAAACATACATTTCAGTACTGTATACATACATTATGTAAACAATTTAGACATATGCCCTTGTCAGGGATTTTTTTATGGTTTCAGGGTTTGTTCTATGTGACTGATCCAGCTGCCAAGTCTCTCTTTTTTATCACAAAAGTATCATGCACATTATCTCTGTGTAGGATCTTTATTTGTTTATTTTAAAAGAATGATTACGGAAGATGAAAGAGTGGTTTTGTCACTTACTGATGTTGCCATCTAGGTCCTTCAGAGCTGTGAAGACCTTGGTTGTTATCTGCAATTTGAAAAAAGAGTTATGTCTGGTTTAGGAGAGTCCATGGGTCAAGCTCCATGAAGGTGCCTATTCAAGCAAGAGCTGTTAGACATGGGGAAATATGAGATTCACAAGTTTAGTTACTAGGTCTCTTTCTGAGACACAGAAAAGAGCTCATGTGGCCTATGAAAGATGGCCTACGAACTCATATTGGAAAGGGGGCACAGCTGGTAGCAGTCTGACAGTCTGAAACTGGACAGAAGCCACAAAGTCAATGTCACTATCATGCAGAGGATAAACTCAGTATCCTCAGTTCCTTCATTGCACCTGCCAGTCTCACACAGCATCTTCTGAAGCAGTACCCACAATATCTCTCCTCCTTTGATTTTCATTGACAGTTATCATTCCTTTTCAGATCTTCCTGAAAGTGGCTGATGATAGTGGTGTGGATGCAGAAACCTCGGGTAGGTGTAGTTGTCCCCTACAGAAGTGACACATACTAAGGTGTGACAGAGCCTGATTGAGACTGAACTGAAGCTCTTCTTTCCTAGTATTTTTAATGACCTGAAGTAGCTGGGTTTAGTGTATTTAATGCATGCCTTTATGTGCTGTAATGGTCAATTGACTCAGTTGGTAGTATATTTATTTTGTGATAGTGAAGAGTTTTTGTTGTTTGAGTATATTGCAAATTACTTGACTGACACTGTTGTCTGCTCTGAAGAACTCCTGACGCATCAGACCAGAGTAACGCCCAAATTACTTTCCCTTTCTGAGAGCAGATCACTGTGCTGAGTGCTTATAACAGCACATTGCACTTGTAGTGACGTGACTATGTATGACTTTCATGTGGAAAGTGAGAGTTTCTTATGATGAGAGCAGCCTGCTCTCCTGAGAGAAAAACTAAAAAGGTGGCAAGTGCAACTAGAAGAAGTTTCTGGGACATCACAGAAAGTATGGTGCATAAAACATGACCCATTGCAGAATGAGTCTTGGTTTTGTTTTTACCTGCACTGAAGTCACTCCAGATCAACTCTTCAGTTTGCAAATGGAAGACATGCAAAATGAAAATTATATTGCTTTGTTTTTTCTGTGGCTAGCTGGAGATTAACTGAAGCAGTTCAGATAACCATAACTGCATCATTTTCAGATGGCACATTGCCAGCCAGAAGGAACAGACGTGTGTTTGGAGACAGACAGAGCTGCCTTCGTCCCTTTACAGAAGATGATGCATTTGATCCTAATGACTCAGACATAGATCCAGGTATTGCTAGAGTTCAAGCCTGTTTTCTTTCTCTGGATGCTCTTTCATATTATAGGTACTGTGGATCTTAAGGCTTGAGTCTGCCAAAAGGAGTGGTGATGTATTTGCCTTTAGAAATAGTGGACAGTGCAGGATGCACAGCCTGCTCAGTTCTCCCATTCAAAGCTCAGAGAGAAGGGAGAAAACACATTCATGTAAATTTATCTAGTTATTTCTCCTGATTCTGCACTTTTTTTTTGGCAGATGTGAGTGGCTGCTCCAGCCATCACCTTGTGTTTCCAGCACTGACAGCATCTCTGAACTTTTGAATAATGGTAATTTCTTCTTGCTAGCAGAATCCAGAGAGACAGACCTTCTCAGTGGCATGGATGGGAAAGGCTCCTACCAAATGAAGGGCTGGAAGCTGACCCAGCAGCAGTTCATGGCTCTATTGTGGAAGAGGATGCTCATTGCCAAGAGAAGCCGGAAGGGCTTTTTTGCCCAGGTGAGAGCCTCCAACATGAGCAAAGTCCCTCATCAGGGACAGCTCTGGCCTGTGTGTTGTAGTCTGAGTTGATGGTAGGCTAAAAACCTCAAGGGAATGCAGATAACCAAAATTAGCCTTCGCTGCACATGGGGGCAGAAGTGAAGCACTTGCCTGTGCAAGTGAAAGGTGTTGCATGATAAACCAATGTCATTACAGTATTCTTGCACTGCAAGTGTAATTTTGCCCTTGGAAGCAACATTTGCAGCTGAAGTGAATTCCCTGATTGAACACAAGATAGATTTGCATTGGTTTCTAGCACTGTTGTGGTGTACATAGCAAAGATATTCCTGGGAAACTTTGAAAATGTTTTGATCCAATAAGTGAGCTATATGTACTTCCTGATGCCTCTGGAAACATTTGTTTATTAAAAGGACGTGTTTTTTCCTTACAATTTCAGATTGTGCTGCCAGCTGTCTTTGTGTGTATTGCTCTCATGTTCAGCCTGATTGTTCCTCCCTTTGGGAAGTACCCCAGCCTGGAATTACAACCCTGGATGTATGATGAGCAGTACACTTTTATTAGGTATGTTTTGTGTGGCCTATAAATTATATTCTTCACAAACTTGAGTTACTGAGTTCTTTAACAGGTCCTTTTGGGTTTTGTGCTTATCTCAGAAGCACGTTTTAAAAGAGAGTTTTGGTATTTTTTTCTTCGACCTTTAAATGCCAGCTCTAACAGGCAAGGCTATATCCATTTCTGAATGGTGCTATGACTCTCCTAATAATACTGTGTACAAAGACTTGGAATGTGTGTGTGCTCTTAGGCCAAGCATTCTTCAAGGGCAAATCCCCGCCCACATCCTTTCACTCTGCTCTTGGCCTTGCTCTGTTGCTTCTTTTGCTGTGTGCTGGTTACCACTCTGACTGATAGTGTTTTTCTGCGGTTCCCATAGCAACGATGCTCCAGAAGATGCAGGCACTCACAAGCTTTTGGATGCCCTTCTTGATAAGCCAGGGTTTGGGACACGCTGTATGCAGGGACATTCCATCCCGTAAGTAGAACTCTGGTCTGGGAACAGGACACACATCCCTGGTAGCTCTAGCTGACTTTTGGAAATTGTGGTAATGCGTGGCCAGAGCAGGATTTAAGCCGAAAGAGTTGTAATTACATTCAGCTTTTCTGCTCAGAACTTTTTTAAAAGTTGCCAGCCCTCAGTCTGGTGAGGAAGTTGAGGTTTGAGTGCAACTCCTTGCTGATAGAGATGGAAAGGGGAGAGCAAATGACTCAAGTTACTGTTTGGTCCTGAACATGGTAAAGGACCTATTTATGTTGTTGACTGTCGCTATTCCCACCACACAATCCTTTGTTTCCAGCTGCATTGTAAACCTGAGTTAGCTCCCCACAAACACCAGCAGAAGGGGTGGGGAGCCAGACAGGCATTTATTGTTTCCTAACCTGACTTGGTGCACAACCTTGAGCAAGTCGCTGAAGATCTAGTCTGTGAATGTAGAAGATGTTCACACTCTGAGTCCAAGATGGTGTGTCCAGAAGATCTGCAGCTCATGTTCACAGGATGATGGGGAGGGAGACAAGGTGTCTGATATAATGGTCAGCGGTGGAAAGTAAGCTGCATCCTTCATAACAGGCATGAAAGCTGAGCTATTCCACCAATGGGCCATGGGGAAAAAGCTGCCCACTGCTACTTTGAGAAAGAGCAGTGTTTTGATGCCCAAAGGCAGACATACATCCAAGGAGTTATCCAAGAAGATTGTCTGCTGTGATCTTAAAATCACAGGATATCTCAAGTTGGAAGAGACCCATGAGAATCAAGTCCAACTATCTGTTCCTTGGAGAACTACTTTTAACTAAATCATGTGACTAAGCACATTCTCCAGTTGCTCCCTGAACTCTGGACAGTGTGCCTGCCAGGACTCACTGAAACAAAGCATTTAGTTATAATGCAAAGAGGGGAGTGTCTGGCCCTACAGTGTTGGCCTGCCCCAGTGTCTTTGGCAGTGGGATCTGCTAAAAGCTGCAGAGTCTGATCTGTTGCTCTGAGCTGTTTGTCTCTGTGAGGTCAAGCTCATTTGAGAAATTGACTCTGCTGGGGACTGTGGAGTTTGATCTTTAAATCTCTTGTAAGCAAAGGCCATCATATTTATCTTAAAAACTGCTTTTTTTCTTGCCTTTTTCCAAACACAGGGACACTCCTTGCACTGTGGGGCAGAAGGAATGGACCACTGCTTCAGTCCCAGAGTCAGTGCTGGATATCTTCCTGAAAGGCAACTGGAGCATGGAGAATCCTTCCCCATCTTGTGAGTGTAGCAGTGAGAAGATCAAGAAGATGCTGCCTGTGTGCCCCCCTGGTGCAGGTGGCCTGCCACCCCCACAGGTAGGAGGGGCACAGTGGTACTGCAGGGAGGAATGCTCGTGAGGAGCAAAGTGGCTAGGTGTGATTCTTGCATGCAGCATTATACAAGATTTATTTTACTGAGCACCTGTGTTTTCTAATGAGCATTTATCTGTGTTTTCACTGGTGACACCAGCGTGAGCAAGACACAGCTGACATCCTCCAGAATCTGACAGGCCGCAATATATCAGACTACCTAGTGAAGACCTATGCACAGATCATTGGGAAAAGGTAGCTATTGAACACTCCCCCTTCCCTCCCTGACAAACACATTGGCAAAAGGTAGCTGTTGAACACTCCCCCTTCCCTCCCTGACAAACACATTGGGAAAAGGTAGCTGTTGAACACTCCCCCTTCCCTCCCTGACAAGCACTGCTTGCTCTGCGGGTGATGCACAGATCAGGCAAATAAGCCTGGGCAGCCCAAATTCTTCAGTAGTGAGCCAAATCCCCTCAGGTCCTCAGATAGCCCTGATCCTCAGCTCAATGATGTTTCTGCTTTGTGGGTGGTTCTGTGTGCTGACCCTCAGAGGCAGATTATGGGGGAAGCCCAGAAGAGGAATGATGGGAGCTATATCAGATGTCAGAGGCTATTGCACTCTTTTCCCAGGCATGTGCTTGCAGCTTTTTTAGGTCTCTCTCCTCTGGTTCCATGTATTATATATCAACTCTTTTCTCTCTGCAGCTTAAAGAATAAAATCTGGGTGAATGAGTTCAGGTGAGTTACTGCATTTTCCTTAGCTTGTGTATGTCCACTAAACCTTGAACATAGTATTTAGCAGGACACATCCACTGTGCTTTGCAGTTTGTGTTGTAGGACTCTTAACTGCCAGATATTGGAGGAAGATGTTTAAGGATAAACTGGGACAACCCCAGAGCACTGGATAGCATGTCTGTCTTATGGAGAGAGCAGTTTTGAAAAGATTTGCATGACCAGTGTGCTGGTACTCTATTCTGTGAGGTGCTATTCTTCCAAGCAGGGGCAGTAGGGAGACATCCTGCTTTGCCGGCAGCAGAGAATAGCTGCCTTTGGGCAGCACACTGAGCACTCATGATATGAGTGTTTAACCTTAGAAACAAAGAGTAGAGGACTTCATGGCTAAGCAGCCATGTAGGAAAATAAAAGTCATCCCTTCATGTAAGAGTGGAGATGGTAGTTTTCAGTGTACTGCAGGAAGAGGAGACATGGATGTGGAGAGAGATAAGGAGTAGCATTTTGTGGAGGTCTGTCAGCATCATGTCATGTCATAGCATCACTTTCTATCTGAACTTTCAGGTATGGTGGCTTTTCCTTGGGAGCCAGCAGTTCTCTCGTGCTTCCTCCCGGTCATGAAGTCACTGATGCCATTAAACAGGTGAAGAAAATTTTGGAGCTGGCACAGGTGAGCTGTTGTCCCCCATAAGCCCAGGATGCACTAAATACGGAGTCTTTTTCCTTGGGAGATGACTTGGAAGCCATAAAATGAGGAGCATGTGTATGTTAGCTGTGTCCACTCACTTCTCCCCACTACCTCTGAGCTGAGATCTCCCAGGCTGTTGTCTGGGAGTAGCAGAAGTCTTGGAGACATACTCAACTAAAGCTTGCCCAGCCCATGTTGCTGATGTGGCTTCTGCCCAGCACCAGTTGCAAGCCAGTGGGGATTGCAGACATCTGAATGTTTTATGGCAGGACAGGGTGGGCTGTCTTGTGGAATTAAGAAGTGGTTGTTGCCATCTTCAAAACCTCAGCTAAACCTTCCTGTGCTGAGTCTGCCCTGGCTCAGAACAAATTTGGGCCACTGTTCTCCTCCGAGTCTGCCAGCCTGCATCCTGCAATGTTTCTGAAGGTTGCATGCAACTTTGGTTAATAAGTTTTGCTGGGAAAAAAACAGGCATAAGATGACCCATCTTACCAGTGAGACTACAGAAAGGAAAGGACAAAGGGAAACCACAGTTACTCAGCCTTCTTACCACCTCCAGTTTGGTGGGTAGAGGCTGTTGAATTGGCAGAAAGCTGTCAGAGCTGTGAAAAACATTGTGTAGTCTCTGCTAGACCAGGGCATGAATAGAGACATTCTTAGAGGGGAAGTAACTGTCTCTTTGCTGTTTGCAGGGGAGTTCTGGGGATCGATTTCTCAACAGTTTATCAAATTTCATGAAAGGCCTGGATACAAAGAACAATGTGAAGGTAAATCAGCCAATCCTTGTTTCTGTGTCTGCTATTTGAAGCTCTGGTAACTTGGAGTCATAGCAGTTTGTCTTGGAAAACTTTCTAGACCAGAGTTCTCTGTATTTGCTAGTGGAGTAAATGTAGCCTGTAGTTTTATGTGGACTTCTCAAAATCTGTTTCTCCTTTGGAGTCTAGGCCTGAATGCCAAAAGAGTTCAGTGCTGAATCAGTGATCGCTTCCAGGAGCCTCTTGTGATTGTTGATTAAACTGTGTGTTCTGCCCCTGAGCAAGCTAGCTGGAGTGATATGGAAAGAAATATGCCCTCAACAGAGGAAGGGATGTTCTGAAGGACTTAGGAAGCTTTTGGGTAGCTGATGTACCTGGTGCCTTTGATGCTGATGTGGTGTCTTGTAGGTGTGGTTTAACAACAAGGGCTGGCATGCCATTGCATCCTTCCTGAATGTGATCAACAATGCAATCCTTCGGGCCAACCTCCAGCAGGGTGAAAATCCCAGTGCTTATGGGATCACTGCCTTCAATCACCCACTCAACCTCACCAAGCAGCAGCTGTCTGAAGTAGCTCTGTAAGTTGTGACATGACTATGGATGGGTTTGGGCTCATTGCTGATGGCTGAAAACAGGCAACATGGGAGGTTTTGGACCTACTGGTGGACAGTCAGTGGCCTCTGCCATTTAGGCTGTTAACACACAGGCCTTATTTTCTCTGGTCTGGGGAGGTGGCAACATGTGCTGCTGAGAACTTGCTGTTGAACAGCACTTATGTACAAACTTTCTCTGTCCTTGAGCCCCTGGAACCTGCAGTTTTTAAGAACCAGTCCTTTTCAGGAATCAAACCTTCTGCGACTCTAGGAAATCCCTCTCAGCCACCCTCAGAAAGGTGTCTCACCATAAATATGGTCATTCTTTCATCCTCACCATTTGACTAGGAACCTCCAATAGATCCTGTTGAGTCTTGCCCACTGTCTCAAGCTAGGGGGCACACAGTAATGCGCAGGGTTAATTTCACTGAGGCATTGACTAGTCCACTCTCGCTATAATCATCATCAAAACTCATAATCTGTGTGCATATATATCCTTCAATCCATAAAACAGTGGCAGATAATGGGCAGATACTTGTCAGCTTTGAACCAACACCAAAAAATGACAAACCCCAACAACCCCAGGAAATGGATTATGTGGGAAACAAAGTGGTGGTAATAAGGAAAGCAGAAAGCAGTCTATTATGCTGAAGTTATTAACCAGTCTGCAGGTTGTGATGCTGTGCTTGAGATGCCAACAGACTGTGTATGTTCCCTCTGTTATATGGCTGGAGAAGACCTGTGCAGTTAAGAGAATCTTGCATGGTAATTCATTACTCAGGATTCTGAGTATAAGGACAGACTATTGATAGCAGAAGAAGAAATAATTTCTGCCTTGCCCTGCATGAGCTGCCTCATTTCATCTCAAAGGAGCCAGTACCAGCATACAAACAATTTGCTTTCTTCCTTTTTTTATCCAGGATGACCACCTCTGTGGATGTCCTTGTGTCCATCTGTGTGATCTTTGCCATGTCCTTTGTTCCTGCCAGCTTTGTGGTTTTCCTTATTCAGGAGCGTGTCAGCAAGGCTAAACACTTGCAGTTCATCAGTGGTGTGAAGCCTGTTATCTACTGGCTGGCCAACTTTGTGTGGGATATGGTAAGGACTTAGGCTGGGCTAAACTATCCTCCATTCTGTTTTTCCAGGGTGTCTTGAAGTGCACAGTGCAGTTTGTTCTAGTGGGCACTGCGTTATTTCAGTGAATAACAACTGACACTATGACTTTTGTGTTTTCTCTGATGGGGCAGTACATCTCACTGGGTCAAGGAGTTCCACAGAGGATGGAAGGACAACCATAAGCTCAGTCATTAGCATTTTTTATGTCACTCTAAAATACTTGTCCAAAAATGTTTGTTTTTGTAGCCCCTTGTTCTGCTCTGTCCAAAGCAGGTTTCCTCAACCTGTGGTGCCTGAAACCTCTGAGTGTCTACTGACTACTTCTAGGGGGACCAAGAAGTGTAAATTCATGTGTACTGTATTATGGTTCACACATGCGATACTTTTAAGAGTCTCCCATTGAAAACAGTTTTGGGAACACTGAAGCATTTTGAAAACTATTGAATTAGAGCTGAAAAAAATCTCTCCTTTTTTTTATGTCACCTGGAAAGAAATCTAAAGTCATGTTTTTCACCTTCTAGTGCAACTACATTGTTCCAGCCACACTAGTTGTCATCATCTTCATCTGCTTCCAACAGAAGTCCTATGTATCCTCCTCTAACTTGCCTGTTCTGGCTCTCCTCCTGTTTCTCTATGGGTAAGGGATTTTTTATCAGAGGATGACTGGGAAGGCTCTTAGACTTGGAAGGTTCTTACGTGATGTTGCTGCCTTTTCTCTTGCCAGGTGGTCCATCACCCCTCTCATGTATCCGGCCTCCTTTGTGTTCAAAATCCCTAGCACAGCATATGTTGTGCTGACCAGTGTCAATCTCTTCATCGGCATCAATGGGAGCGTGGCCACCTTTGTCCTGGAGCTCTTCACCAACGATGTATGTTTTTTCAGAAGCTACTCAACTGTCTTGTGCTGCTACACTCTAGTTCCATGTTGGTTCCATGGTGCCTTTAGCAGCCAGGTCTCCAGAAGAACTAGGCCCTGTATGCATTAGCTTCAGCAGCAGTTTAAACATAGGTTCTGGTGGAAATGGGCTAAAGCCCCCTTTAGAAAAGCTCACAGAGTAGTTAAGAGGTGGGGAAGGAGCTCCTGAGATGGTCTAGTCCAGCCTCTGAGCAGGATTCAGCTACAGCAGTGTATTGGGTTTGGATGGCCTGGTTTTTCATAATGGGGGGCAAGGTCAAACTGCTAAGAGCAGGTTGCTCAGAGCCATTGGACTTTAAATTTCCAGGGAGAGACTCCACAGTCTCTCTGGACAACTTTTTCCACTTTTCAGTCATTTTTAAGGTGAAAAAAAAAATTGAATTTTCTTCTGTTCAAATGGAATTTCTTGTATGTTCTTAATGAAGGGCATTTTCCATCTACCAAGGCCATCTAATCACCAACTATTTAGCTGCCCTAAATTTTGCCTCCTGTCATAGACACCTCTCTAGCCATGGGAGCTTACGCACTTCACTTCAGTTTTTCAACACCAAATGCCTCCTGGGGAAGGTACCAAGTTCCTCTCATGCTTGTAGACAACACAAGATGTCTTTGCAAGCACAGTTTGACCCACAGTGGTGTGAAGTGTTCCTTGTGGGAGGAGGCTCAGGAGACTCTGTGGGAGTTGTTGATTGTACCTCTTCCTGTGGGCATAAGGGTGCAGTTCTTGATGATTCCTTTTGTCACAAAGCCTATTCTAGCTTAGTAACAATGAGTACATGCTCAGAGATGAGTACCTGGCAGAGCAGGAACTCAGGGTGCTATCAGTTCAATTCATGGACTAAGCCAGCTGTGAGACAGCAATGGAAAAGTATTAGTGCTTCCAATAGGGGACAGGGAGGAGGTCCCTGCAGCCACTGGCATAACCAGTCTGTTCAAGTTAAACTTCTGTGTGTCCTCAGCCAATAGCCTTTTTGCATATCAATGTTTGCAGACACTGCCTTTTAGACTGTGAGTGTGTGGAAAAACATTTTATTGCAGTTTGCTTGTGTTAATAGCATTTTGAGCTACACAAACAAGACTGACTGTCCAAAGAAGCCGTGGCCCTGGCTCTTGGGAGAACATGTCTAATCCTTGGATTTTTGTGGGCTTGCAGTGTTGGGAAAGGGAAGGAGGGGTCAGTGACAACATGGGTCACTCTTTGGAGGTGGTGGCTGCTTTTTGCTCAGCTGGCTCACTGGCACTTGAATTTTTTCTTAACAGAAGCTGAAGGACATCAATGACATCCTGAAGTCTGTCTTCCTAATCTTCCCTCACTTCTGCCTGGGCCGGGGACTCATTGACATGGTGAAAAACCAGGCTATGGCTGATGCTCTGGAGAGATTTGGTAAGTGTCTGCTTCAGACAAGCTCCTATAACTTTTCAGGAGCTGAAAGTGCTCAGCTTGCAGCACAGACCTCGTCAAACATGGCAAGTCATCATAGCTGTCCCCTCTCACTTAACTTGTTAAGAGAAACTGGTAGGTAGATCTAAAGATTTTTGAGTTAAGAGCATTAAATAAAAATGCATAAAGACAATTGTATGGATGTCATTAGGCATAGTGTAAGGAATGACAGAGGTTTTGGAGAGCTGGATGGATTTTTTTCTGGCATGCAGATGTCAGGTCTGAGTCATAGTCTTTCTGTGCTTCACTAACCTTTTGGACAGGTGGGCTAGCTCTTTGGCAGACTGAATTCTCTGGGCCTGAGTTCCAACTTTGCTACAGTAAAAAATGGCTTGCAGCCACGGCGGGCCCCTTGTGTGGTCTAACTTTCCCTCCTGTAACTGGCTGATCATCAGTTGTCCCAGTGCCCAACTCGCTGAGCTCTGCTGGAAGAAATGCTAGCCTGCTCCCCTTGCTCTGGAAAAGTGATTGTGCTTTTAATCATGTTTTGGCAGGAGAGAATCGGTTTGTGTCTCCTCTGTCATGGGACCTGGTGGGAAGGAACCTCTTTGCCATGGCAGTAGAAGGCGTGGTGTTTTTTCTCATCACAGTGCTCATCCAGTACAGGTTCTTCATCAAACCCAGGTAGGTTGTCCTCTCTACTGTGCTGCTACAGGCAGGTGAAGTTTTCATTGGTGTCACCTATGAAATGGGGAGAATACTACCTATGAAGGAAGGCCCTGTCATTTTCTGCTAAGACTTTATCATGTTGTGTTCTTCAGGCCTGTCTATGCCAAGCTGCCTCCTGTGAATGATGAAGACGAGGATGTAACCAGAGAGAGGCAGAGGATAATTAGTGGAGGAGGACAGAGTGACATTTTGGAAATCAAGGAGCTAACCAAGGTGACAGAACTTCTGAATTTGTACTCGTTAACACAAAACTATGCTGTTCCCTGTGCCTTATCAGAGGAATTTAGTGGGATCGAGCTGGGAGTATTGCAGATGTACAGCTCTGATTAGAATTCTTTGACAATGTCCTTCTCATTCTTTTTTCTTATGGTTTTAGATTTACAGAATGAAGAGAAAGCCAGCAGTTGACAGGATCTGTGTTGGAATCCCTCCTGGAGAGGTAAGCTTATTCATTAAATTGATTGTTTTGCTATTCCTGCAGTATTTAGGAGCCACAAGACAGCACAGGGTAGAGTAAGATCAAAACCAGATGAATGTTCAAATTGCTCCAAAGGAAAGTAGAAGCTGAAGCAGTTTCTGGTTCTATGTGTTTCTACCTTTGAAGAAGATATAAACTCTCAGTGTCTGGGACCAGAAGCCAAACTCCAGTATGCAAGATTTGGCACAGATCAGCTGCAGTGATGGGGTATCAAGGTGACATCAGTTTGTTCATATTCCCAGCCTAAAGGTTTATACTTTAAATAAAAATGTGGAAGTCTTTTTTTCTGAATATGGACTTCAGAGTCCCTCTAGCTGTACTGAGAGTCAAGTTTGCTTTATTCCATCTTGTCAGTGCTGAAAATGATGCAGTTCTCAAATACACTGTGCTCATTTATATCCCCAGTGCTTTGGACTCCTGGGAGTAAATGGTGCTGGCAAGTCATCCACTTTTAAGATGCTAACTGGTGATACAGATGTCACAGGAGGAGAAGCTTTCCTCAAAGGAAACAGGTGAAAGACAATGTATATTTTCTCTGCTTTCTCCTCTAGTTTTAACAGCTTTTTTTCAAAACTCTTAAAACATCAAAATTCTCTTCCACTTTTCCTGTTTACAACTCTTGGCATCTGTTTCAGCCCTTGTTTGAGTCTGGTAAAGTACGTCAGTGGCTTAGGAAATTTGATTTAGTCTGGTAGTTATTGCTATGTAGCAGCTCTTCCAAGTTTAAGTTTTAATTTTTTTTTAAGGAGGAGAAAAGGGAGAGAGATAAAGTGACTTGATCAAAATGGACTTCTATGATTCTGTATTTTTGTTAGTTCAGTAATTCCAGGAACACTGTTTCAACATCTAAATTAGCAGCATATGTTCATGAAATCCTAACAAAGGTATTTTTCTTTTACAGTATCTTGTCCAACATCCAAGAAGTCCATCAGAACATGGGTTACTGCCCACAGTTCGATGCTGTTAATGAACTGCTGACAGGGCGAGAGCACTTGGAGTTCTTTGCACTCCTGAGAGGTGTTCCGGAGAAAGAAGTCTGCAAGGTAAGTGAAACACCACAGGACCCACCCCAGTGACCAACTTGCAAGTTCTTGCTTGCATGCATACTTCCTGCAACTCATGTAATGCCATGATGTGCAGCTGTTGAAGATACTGTATGGTGAATTCTGCCCCCCTCTTTCCTTCAGGGAAACCCAAGAATTCCCTTGTTTCTTTCAGTGCTGCCTGGAAAACTGTACAAAATGGAAGGGCAAATAATTTGGGTCCTATGTTCTCATAGCAAATGCTCTTTTCCACTGAACAACTTTCTTCCCTTAAGAATTTAAGGGCTGTGGACCTGCAGGTCATGCAGGTCCTCACTCACTGTCAAGTCTTAATTCTTTAAAGTGCCTGGAAACAAACACACTATAACTTAGCAGAAGCCTTGTGCTGAGTTTTAAAAGCTTTCCATTTGATCATAGTGCATCATTAAAGTGCTGCTATTTCAGCATTCAGAGATGAGGTTACAGTAACAGTCTTTAGGCAGTTGATGACTGCTGCCAGTACCATGCAGCACCCTTCTCAGTTCTGTTTCCTGGAATTAACAGTTTTTACTGTAGAAGACCTGAGTGCTCTAGGTAGATGATATCTAGGTTAATGTCCAAGTAACTTGAATCCTTCTGTGAGGGTAGATGGGATGGGTGGAAACTGCAGTCTCCTTCTAAGATTGCTGCCAAGTTCTTCCATATGATGTTCTTACCAGCTCCATATAAAAAGGGACCCAGTTCTGGGTGTGATTCAAGTAGTAGCTGAATCTCTTCCCCATAACACACTGCAGGGCAGCAATGCCTGCCTGTTGGCACTATTAAGGTGGAAACAAACCAAATTCCATCTATCCAAAGGGCTAAGATGCACTGTGGTGTGACAGCTGTGGGTCAGTAGTGTCCATGTCCCTGCTGTAAGCCCACAGTAATAGGAAAGCTCACTGAAGCTGATGCTGCTAAAAGCACTAGACTGTTGGTTAATGTGGCTCAGCTGATGCTGATCTTGTGCCCACCAACTGACAAGCTGCAGCAATTTGATTTTTCAGGCCTCCTGGGGACAGAGTTACATATAGCCTGATCCAGAGGTGCACAGGGTGTTTCGAAATCCCATTTCCATGCCACATTAGATCCTCAGATGAATGGCCCTTCTGAAAGCTGCTTTTGAAGCCAAAGTTTGTGCGAAAACTCTCTTTGCACAATGTTTGATTGAAGGTGGTATTGTGCTGTGTGTCATAGGTTGGCGAGTGGGCAATTCGGAAACTGGGCCTTGTGAAATATGGAGAAAAATACGCTGGGAATTACAGTGGAGGGAACAGACGCAAGCTTTCCACGGCCATTGCTCTCATTGGAGGGCCACCTGTGGTGTTCCTGGTGAGTCCACAACCTTTGCTCATCAATATTTTTCTTGAAAAATAGAAAAGCATGTTGAAATGAAGACTAATTAAAAATCCAGTACATAAATTACTTTGTCATTTTAGGAAAGAAATCAAACTTGCTTATTTTCAATGTTTTCATAGTCAGGAATGGACAGGTCACTTCAAAGATGAGGTATTTTTCATCAGAATGTAGCAGCCCAATCTGGTTTTTGTATACCTTTTGCAGGATGAGCCAACAACAGGGATGGATCCCAAAGCACGTCGCTTCTTGTGGAACTGTGCTCTGAGTGTAATCAAGGAGGGGAGATCAGTGGTGCTCACATCTCACAGGTAAGTAGCAGCCCACTTGTGTCATACCTTGGCTTTTACATCTGTCAGGGCTGGATGCTAAGCTCAGCCTTTCTGCTCTGCCCTTCAATGCTGTTTGCAGCACTAATGAAGTTGTTTCTGCTTGTAGCATGGAAGAATGTGAAGCCCTGTGCACTCGAATGGCAATAATGGTCAATGGGCGATTCAGGTGTCTGGGCAGTGTCCAGCACCTAAAAAACAGGTAGGTGGGGTGGTTTTTTGCTTACACCACAGAGTTTGCATTTTTAGGGAGATACAGTTAGGCTTAGTTCCTCATGCAGCACTTCCATTGCTATTCTGACTGTAGGAAATGCGTCTGGATTTTTAGGACACTTGTAATTCAGAAGCCCTTAACTCTTGTACTGACATTTTTGTTTGCAGATTTGGAGATGGTTACACCATAGTGGTGAGAATTGCAGGGGCAAACCCAGACCTGAAGCCTGTTGAGGAGTTCTTTGGGCATGCCTTCCCTGGAAGTGTCCTGAAGGAAAAACATCGGAATATGCTGCAGTACCAACTTCCCTCTTCACCATCCTCCCTGGCCAAAATATTCAGTATTCTCTCCCAGAACAAGAAGAGACTCCACATAGAAGACTACTCCGTTTCTCAGACCACACTTGACCAAGTAAGTTTTTAGTAGCCTGGATGCCAAAATCTTCTTTTGCAGAGGTAGGAGTACATCTTTCAATTTAACTGACCTATCTTATAAGGGCATTTAAATGAAGTAGAGTACTGAATCTCAGGACTATTTGAGGATATCCAGTACTTAAAATGCCATGAATTCATGAAATACTATGGTGGTGTTTGACATGGCCTTTTTTTCTTGTAGGTTTTTGTAAATTTTGCTAAGGACCAAAGTGATGACGACCATACTAAGGACCTGTCATTGCACAAAAACCAGACTGTGGTAGACATTGCAATCCTTAACTCCTTCCTGCAAGATGAGAAGGTAAAGGAAAGTTGTGTGTGAGCCAATTTCGTCAAAGAGATGATGAGCAGAATGCAAACTTCCTTTTCCTGGGATAGGATACTCCCAAAGAAGCTAGAGGAAAAGCAACTGGACACTCACTGATAACCATTCAATGCAATGCAATTCAATGCAATGAAAACAATTCCTTTACAGGGGCAGTGCCTCATGGAGTCGTCTTGTACTGTTCTCCAGTGAAAGACTTGAACTTAGCTCATTACAGTATAACTCTGAAGCTGTGGTAAAGCACCCATGAGATGTTGTGGGCTTTCAAGTATACTGTATCTTGTTCTGTACAGTATGTTTTTGTTAGGGTTGCTAAAATAATTCATTGAGAAATCATGGCCAGTGGTTATTTACAGATATTTAGGACATGCATGTTTTAGTATTTGGAACATTCATGTCAGGAGTGGGAATGTGCTGGTGCTATATCCATTGCTGGCAATGAATGCACCAAAACAGTCCATGGCAAGAAAAGTCACCACCAATGTTGTGGCCCTAGGTTGTAAAAACTTACAAGCCGGCTTTCTCTAGGCTGGTGTAGGTCAGTGGTGACAAAGCTGAGGCCACAAAGCAGTACTGTGCAGGTGGGGTGGCAAGAGACCGGCCATCATAACCACACATCTTCATCAGCAAGTGGTGATATGCAGAACTGTGAACCCTCCAAATGCATGATTGTCCCACCAGCATCACAATCAACAACATACTCTGACTAGGTGTTTGTGCAGTTAAGTACTTTCCTGCTCCTCTGAGGTACTGTGGCAGCTGCATGAACATCTAGTAGAAAAAAGTGGGTGAGAAGCAGACATAGGGTTTGGACCACAGCAGCAAACTCAGTAGTTGTACAAGCTGCTAATGCCAAGAGCAAATTCTAAATCATGAGCTGTCACTCAGATTTGTAATATCTGCTCTTTAACCCCTGCTTTGCACCCGAAAGGTACCCAACATCTGGAATTACTGCTTAGCACAAGCATGTTGCTGTTTCTGGCTTTGCCAGGTAAGACTAGAAATGAGATGTAGATTTTTTTTTTTAACAGTATTATTTATGACTTTAAATAGGTAGGTAGCATAATTAGGGATTGGAAATGCTTTCAGTTGATCTTTGTAGCCACGGTATTTCTTTACATTATGCCTGTAATGCTATGCTCTCTTTCTGTCCATGTGGTGGATAGCTGCATTCATGATCTGACCAGATTCTAGCAATCAGCTGCTATCTGCAAACAACTGCAAGTTGTTCACCTAAAACTCTCCTGTTTGGAAACTGGTATAACATAATTGTGTAAGTTTCTGCTTCTATTGTGCAGTGTAGTTTCAGTCATTAGGTGATCCCTAACTGGAGTATTATACATTCTTATTATACATGTGACAAAAAACTGTTTCAGTAAAAAATCCCCCTGAAAAACAAGAGAGTCCAAGGTAATAGTGCTACAGTTCATCAGTCAAGTTTTTCAAGTTTTACAAAGCCAGAGTAATATTAGAGGGGAAATTATATAAGAACAACCAATTCTTGTTCACATTGTACAACGGTCATGGGAGAGTATGCTTTTTAGGCCTCTCTGTGTTGCTTTTACATTTGAAAATTGGTTCAGTAATGTGGTTTGAGCATAAGTGCAGTTCCTGAGCTGTTCCTGTATCCCATACCTCTGCCTTAAAAACCCACAGAGGTTCTGCACTAGTTTTGATGCTACTCCATGAATCAGTCATGGACCATTTTCTTCTGTGAATGACCATAGCAGCCCAGCAAATACTGAAAAGGCTGGCATGAGCCTGAAGAAGATTAATTACATATTTCCAAATATACTTGGTAACAATGACCAACTCAACATTTTTAAAACACAGTTAAACTAAGTTCCTTGTCCCTTTGTGTCCTGCCTTGAGGTAAAGTAAGAGCTTAGTACAGGCTCTACTGAAGTGCCTTTTCATACTTTTTTTTAATCTGTATAATTCATTGCTAAGGGGATTGAGAAAAGGAGTGTAAAGGGGATTGGTATACCTCACTGAAAACATACTTTGTTATTACTTTTATGAGATCGTCACTCTATGGGGATGAGTTACAGGGTGATGAATACACCAGACTTCCAGGTGCAGAAACAGCAGAGCTACAGCCATGACTACTCCAGAACAGGCTGCAAGTATGTTGCCGCATCATTTAAACAAGTAGCGTGTCCTGGAGGCTTGCCATTGCTAAAAGTCGCTATTACAAATCAGCATTACATCACTGAAGTCAAGGGCTAACCTTTTGCACTGCACCAAACCAGTGCATGTAGAGCGGGAACGAGTTCTAGGAGGATTCAGATTTGGTCCTGAAAGGGCTGTGGTTTGCTCTTGGTAGCTGCTTATTTAAATAATCCATGTATCAGGAAACAACAGTTACATGGTAATACACTTTCATTAGCCCACCAAAAACATTCTTGATTTGTATTGCCCCATGACTGTCGTGCTTAGAGGGTCTGCTATCTGTGACAAAATATTGCAGTAAATGTGGATATTAAACTAGTTCACGGCTCTGATCTGCATTGTTTGTACTGAACAGACTAATGCAACACTGGCATGAAGATAGGTCATGGAATATGTTCAGACAGCCACTAATTTTCACTTAAGTATGTGTTGGGGAAAAATCACTCTGGAGTCATCCACATTACGTGAACCACTTCTGATAATGAAACTACACTGAGGTGTTAACTTATTTTAAACTTCAGTACTATTGACGTGTTGCATCCCTCTTTGTAGTACATTTGTATTTCAGTAAGGAGTTGTATTTTCCCATGGTTAAACAACCACTGTTGTGCTTATCTTTCCCTCCTGAATTATAGTTGGCCCTTTGTTCCAAGCACTTTATGCTATCTGTAATGGGATCTATTTTTGCACTGGAATATCTGTTAACTTTGCAAAAATCTAGAGAGATTTCACAACTGAAATTTCTAAGTTAAATCCTTAAATGGACATTTTCGTTAAAAGCAAAAAAAAAGTATATATATTTGTATTTGCTAATATCTGTTATGTGAAGTATTAAAAGGCACTCTAATTGCCTTGTATTAAGTAAAAAATAAAGATGTTATAGCACCACTGGTTTTCACAAGTGTAATTTTTGCATTTGCTATTTCTAGGAGCACTGCTAGGAGCTTTTAGTTTTGCCAGGTTTTTTTTTCTTAACTTTGATGCATAAGATTTCAGTAGCTCTAGAAACAAGTATGGAGTAGATATACTATTTTCAGGTAAATGAGGAGATGCAAGATATTAAGGTAAGTGCTACATTAAACTTAAAGTTAGTAAAAGAAGAGGTCTCTAGCAAGTGATTGGTTAACTGTACAAAGCATAACAAACTTCTCTTTATGTTTAAATCCCAACTCAAATACCTGCCTCTAAATTTTTATTACACATATGCAAGTTGATGATGGTTCCTCCTTGCTAAAAACAACCTATACACTCATTGGATTTTGAACAGCAGTTTACAAATGAAAGCAGAATAATGGTGTGATTGCTCAAGGATAAACTGATACTAAAATGTTATCTGCTACTGCCTATAGTATCACCATCAATCAAGTTCCAGTATCTAACCAATTCCTGAAGTTACACTCATCAGGAAAATTCTTCCTGATTATAAGAAGTTAATTAGAATTTCACAGAATCACAGAATATGCTGATTTAGAAGAGACCCTAAAGGATCACCCGGCCCCATTCCTGTCCCTGCACAACATCATCCACAAGAATCACACCATATGCTTAAGAGCATTGTCCAAATGCTTCCTGATCTCTGTCAGGCTGGGTGCTGTGATCTTTTCTGTGGAGAGCCTGTTAGAGTGCCCAGCCACCCTGTGGGTGAAGAATCCTTTTCTAACATCCAGCCTGAACCTCCCCTGACACAATTTCAGGCCATTCTCTGAGGTCCTGTCACTGGGTGACAGAGAGACAAAATCAGTGCCTGCCCCTCCTCTTCCCCTCAGGAGGAAGCTGTAACTTTCATGGGGTCTCTCCTCAGTCTCCTCCAGGCTGAACCAACACAGGGACCTCAGATGCTCCTCATTCAGCTTTCCCTCAGGGTCCTTCACCAGCTGTGTTGCCCCTCTCTAATGGCTTCATTTTTTTTTTTTTTTACATTGTAATGATGCCTTATGAAAAATAAAAAAGCTAAAATCTGTAATCCTGCAATTCTTTAGTGTATGAACTCCACATAGAGTATTAGCTACTCTTTTCCCATTTTGGTCAGACAAAGCAATTCCTCTTCAGGCCCAGGAATCAAGAACACCTTACTTTCTCAGGTCCTAAGAAATGTAAACAAAAGTGAGTTGCAGGGAGCAAACTTGGGGTAAATCACTTCATTACCTAGAGCTGTAATTGGAAGATTAAGCCCCAGTCTGCAAATGGACCAAACTTAAAAAAGTATGAAAGCCCATGACCCATTGTCCATTTCTGGGTGTAGCCCCTGGGGGCAGCGGGGGGCGGCTTCATCTGCCTGAAATGTATCTTGAAGGCCCTTCGATAAACATAACTGCTTTTTGTTCTCCTTAGTTTTGTCTGGCCTCTGTTTTTAGGTGGTCTCAAAAGACACCAGTGGCACCTAAACCTTGTCCCCAGCACTGAAGGTGAGGCTGCCCCAGTGCAGAGCAGAACAGGACAATCCCCTCCCTTGCCCAGCTGTGATGCTGTGCCTGATGCACCCCAGGACAGGACACAGGTGGCCCTCCTGCCTGCCAGGGCACTGCTCACTCACGTTCAACTTGCCACAGACCAGGACTCCCCAGGGCCCACTCCTGCTGCTTTCTAACATCTTTTCCTCCAGCCTGTCTGTACAGCCAGAGTTGCCCTGCCCCAGGTGCAGAATCTGGCACTTTGAACTTCATGTGGTTGATGATTGCCTAGGCCTCTGAATTTCCAGGGTTTCTGTTTTGACCTAGTGTCCAGCTGGCACCTCAGGATAAAGGACACCTCTAACATCTTGAATGTTCTCTACTCCCAGTGCTGGTGTTACAGAAATTAGTTTTAATTAAAAAACCAGAAAAACAATGAACCAAACAAAAACCCCAGTGAAATAATTCTTGCATTCAATTTTTTTAAAAAAAGTATCTTTTTAACTCTCCCATTTTTCAGCCCATATTTTTTTAGTTATAACAAAAAAAAATCTTCCTTTTAAAGAACTGTTGTAAGGCAATGTTCTGAACAATATACTGGTTCATCAGCTCTTGGTACCTTCAAGGTTGATTTGTAAAATGTAAGACAGGGGTCTCTGAAGTAGTGTTTGTTCCACCCTGAGAATGCTAAACGTGGCTTTGTTGGAGGGAGCAGTGTATGAGGACGTGGATATGGCAGCTGGGACCTGTTACACTCCCTTAACTACAGCAGCCACATCCCATGTTCCCACCTGGGACACAAGCATAATGGCCCAGAGCTTGCTTTAGTGCTTTCTGTGAGACCTTAAGGAACTTTAAAGCAGCAATAATCATTAGGCAACCTACACTAAGACTCTTCAGTTCTCAATTGCTTACTGCAGATCCATGATTAACATGTAGAAAATCCTCCCAAGTGCTCTGCAATTTACAGTCAATACCTACAAATTGCAGAAGAGGGTGCTCTGTACCACTGTATACAAATAGAAATTTGACTTCTTAGCCCATGTGCCCTCTGCCCTACTGCTATTCACCCTTACCAGCTTACTGGTTCTAAAGCCATTTGTTGTTGACTGAAAACGAAGACCTGCAAAATGAATGCTGTACTTGGAAAATGGAATTTAATCATTTCGTAGTTAAAATGAGTAAGAGCTTGAGCCATAAACACTAAGAATTAATGCTTTATGCTCATTTATTTAGCTTTCAACAGTCTGACAAAAAGTATTTCAAAGAATGACAGCACATGTAAATCAGTTGAGTCTGATGACACAATTGAACAAGAAGGGCTAATCACCTATAGCACCTTAAACAAATAATAAAATATCCAAGCCAAAGCTCGTGGGGATAACTCACAGTTTTGAGGCAGTGTTTGATGAACAGAAAAAGAAAAGACTGAAATGAGCCATAACAAGTTATTATGTAAAAAGTTTCATGGCAGAACTCATTAGGATACACTACCTAATCAGCCCCACTGTTACATTTAAGTGCAATTCCAGCAACACTGATGTTGTACATTGCTCAGAATTAATATAAAGTACACCAGTGAGAAGTCTGATTAAAACATAATTTGTTAAGATACATGTGGGAGTTTTCCTTCTTAAAACTGTATGGAATAACTAAGATGTGAAATTGTAAGAGGCATCAAAGTATGTTATAAAAATTATACCAGGCCTGGCTGGAATGCTGGACAAGAGCACTTAACTTCCTCAGTTTGGCAAGTGATTTAGCTGTGCAAAAAATCATGAAGAACTTAAGGATTAAAAGAGAAGGTTGGTAATGCATAGTTTACATCATGATATGGTTCAAGTTGTTTGTCCTGGAGAGGTAGGAACATCACCATAAACTTCTGTTTAACAATTGGTGTCAGAATGCTGATTTACACTGCCAGTGGATCAGCATTTTGCATCCATTTTTTGTCATCTGAAGAACAGCTAATCTCATAAGGGTATGGGGGTCCATGTCACTTGCTGACAGCACTTCCATCTTGTCTCTTCTGCCATCAGTTACATCCTTTAGAAGAAGGTTACTTCAGTGGTGAGCATTGCAGAGGAATCAGAAGCACATTTTGCTGGGACTCCAAGAATCTGACACTGTCGCGCACTAAAATTAAATACATGTTTAATTAGGACAAAATTCCAATGAAAGGTAATACTTTTCTCAGCATGCATGCAGGTAACACAAGTGAGTTCTCTAGATTCATCATGTCTTACCAGCTGCCACAACTCTGGCATCTTCATGGGCACTGTGTCTTCCTGCTGCCCGCTGATCTGGGCTCTCGTTCCACCATAGAACATGGACTGAGAAAGTACAAATAAACTCAGCTGAGCACTGCTATGCTGCAATACAACACGTACTCTAAGTCCTGGCAATCTGCCTTCATCTGTTACAGGCAGTGCAGCTATCAGAAACAATTCTCCAGGCATGCCAGTGGTGGGATGATCTTTCACTGAGCTGTTGCATAGTTTGACTTTATTATCAGAGAGTCTTTTAATATCTGAGAGTATTTTAAGATTGGGGCAACTGGCTCAAGTCTATAACCCAATACACAACGCTGGGTTCAAGGACTGTTTACAGGGCTTCAGTGATCCACACCAACATTTTCAGCAAGCTGGCCAATCCTGATCCAGGATGGTGGCTTGCCCCTCTCCTCTGCCCCCTCCTATGTCAAAGTTTGTACCAGAAATTGATGAGTACCTGTGTTAAGTAATCCATATTCTGTGTGGAAAACACCGATCAGCTTGGTATATCCTGTGTTGATGTGAGCATTGATTGCAGCACGAAATGCTTCACCCCACAATGCTGGCCCACCAGGCTTCATCTGGAAAGTAACCCATTCATACACACCTAGAAGAAAAGGCAAACACTATCACAAGGAAGGAAATACAAATTAATACAGCAGATCTTGAACCATGTCTCATGGCCACGGTGTATTTGCTGTGAGACCAGTATAACGTTTCACTGTCATTTGGGGACAACAGGAAACTGCCCCCTCCTCCCAACAAGCACAAGAACTCACACCTTCCAGAGGCTCACAAGAGTGCAAGCTCACTAACAGCAGTTAGTTCAAGTGTCAGTCTAAGTACCAGGGCCCTGAAGAACAGAAGGCTTCCCACAAAGCCCAACTTGGCAATTTTCAATGCTGCATGGAGATTTTGGGATATTCAGACTACTTTGCAGATACCACAAAGATACCACAAGTGCTCATACTTGTTAGAGGGATTTGGGTGTCTGCTTGAGCAATGCTGGGTGTCTTTTCTAAGACTGGAGATGTTTTCTGCCATTTAAGTGGTTTATGACATTTCAAACTCCTTTGACTTCTGGCAGTTGATCACAGTAAGATCTGACAGCATAACCAAAAGAGCAGGACTAGTTTAGCACCTCTGCTGTGCCAAGCATCTCCTTTCTTTGTAGAGAAATGGTGTAATTCACCAAAAAACCTCCAGTCCTGCTAAAAGTTACTTGTCTTCTTTCTATTCAGGAAGTTACTTCAGATCACAATTGTTGACACAGTAATAGAAAGCCAGACACTTGCTACTTGGCAGTGTCTGGTGTCACTCTCCAGCAACAGGCTGGAGATAAACTGTAACAGTGTTTCAAGTTGTCTCTCCAGATTTTAGAGAAAACTGTTTCAAATTCAACAGCAACAGCATAAAATTCCAAATCCTGAATAAAGGAAATAAAGAACAAAGATTACTGTAGTTATACATGTGCTCAGGGCTGAAGCAAGGTCTGCTCCCTGTCACTTCATGCAAGAAAGCCTGCCAGTATTCATGAATTGGGAAACAGGCAATAGTACTAACATCAAATTTGCTACAGAGAGAATTAAAGTACAAAGAGACATGACTTCTACACCTAACCTGTGATTGTTACAAAAAGGGGCATAAGGAAGAACTGCAGAACCACAGCTCAGTCAGTCTCACCTCTGTACCTGGCAACATCAAGGAGCAGATCCTTGTTTGACTTTCACGTATCTTTAAAGAAGTAGGAAATTTTTTAAACTTTATATGAAAGAAGCAGTATCAAAGCAAATTGATAAGAGGAAAATCTCTTTGAAAGAGAACAGCAGTTACCCAGGAAATGCCCTCTCACTGATGGACAGACAAAGGAAGTCTGGGATGGCTGCTCTGACCACTACTATGGCACTGCCATTTTGCATATTCATTTAGCAAGTCACCATCCTGATCATTAAGAACCTTGATGATCAGTCAGCTATTGATGTATGTTAGTGTAAAATCCTTCCAAAAAACTATCCCCCGTTGTGTTATGTCACCTTTTCCACATGGATGCACATACATGCATTTGTTATGTAAAGGGTCATAAAACTGTGCAATACCTGGTTTAAACTTTAAGCCATTAGTGTTGGTAGCTTTAATCAGCAAAAGAAAAGATAAGCTCACCCCCTTCCTTTGAAGGCTTCCCAAGCTGACACCAGGGCACCAGATAAGCAACCTCATTGTGCTGCTTCTCTACCAAGGGGAGAGCTGCAGAGATGAACTTTCCCTGCCAGGCTTTGTCATTTGCTAGTGCATGCCGGACTGCTGTTCTGTGGGCAAAATTATCTGTAAGGAAGGAAAAAATATCATTAAAAAATGCACATGATATCACATCAGACTCAATCAAAATGTATAATTGCAAGAAGGCAAACTACACTTAACTAATTTTGAAACTGATATTTTTAGACATCATATTAGCTCAAGCAGATGTGGTAAGTTTCCTTTAAATTCTGCAAAACTTCCTTTAAAATCTGCTTTAGCTCTCAGATTAAAATGGATTCAAGCCAAATGGAATTTTCCAAGAAGGTTTACAAAAGAGTTAAAGTAAGTTAAGCAAGTTTACTGTTTAAAAATATTTACACATAGCAATTGCAGGGACTACTAGATGTGGCAACAGTTACCAAGGATAAGATTTGGAGAAAGCACAGTGGATATGGAAATGAAGTGGAAAAAAATCAGAAGTAAGAGTCTATCAAGAAAAAAATTAATAAATGTGCTTTGGCTTATATAAAATGACATTAAAAGTGTAGAAATAATGTTTGTGTGTTCAGTTACATAAAAAGATGTTAAATGCCCAAAAGCTAAACCATTTTTTTTTTCCTTTTTCTTAATGGAAAACAAATCCACTTAATTAAGAGTGTGAATTTCAAGTGCTTAGGCTGCAGTGGCATCTTAAGCAATATATTTATGCAAACAGCCCCCAGTATTACAAAAGAAAAATCTAGCATATGAGAATGGGAAGAACTTTGAGAAATATCAGTATCTTGGGACTAAGAGGTAAATACAGAAATTATGTAAGCAGGGATCTGATGAATCAAGGAGGAAGGATGTTGTAAACTTTGTTCATTTCTCAGATCATAGTGTGGTCTCGGGGTGGGGGGAGGAGCCACCACAATTAGACTGTAAAACACTGTTAGGAAATAAAAGATATAGGTTTTTCTCTTAGTTTTGCATTTTAAAGGTTTCCCATAGATTTTTTTTTTAATTTAAAGATAGTCACATTAGCCAAGAATAAAATGTTCTGAGAAGCAGGAGAATTTATAAATGCAAGTGAACTCAAAATATTGACAAATGAATGGTTCTCTCTTGAAGGAAAAGAAAGATATGGCTGCCCAGGTCATGAAAAATGTTAAGGTACTCAATGTATTTTTTTGCCTTGGTCTGCACTGGCAAGTGCTCCAGCCAGACCATGCAAGTCACAGAAGGCAAAGGCAGGGGCTGTGAGAATGAAGAACCACCTGCTGTAGGAAAAATCCAGGTCTGAGACTATCCCAGGAACGTGAAGGTGCACAAATCAACGGAACTTAATGGAATACATTCATGGGTCCTCAGGAAACTGTCAGAGGAAGTGGCTAAGCCACAATTCATTGTATTTGACAAGCTGTGGCAGCCCATTTTTAAAAACGAACATAAGAAGAACTGCAGAACTGCAGAACTACAGCTTGGTCAGTCTCACCTCTGTGCCTGGCAAGATCAAGGCGCAGATCCTTATGGAAACTATGCCAAGGCTCATGGAAGGCCATGAGGTGATTGGTGACAGCCAACACAGCTTCACTAAGGGCCAATTGTACCTGACTCATTTTGGCCTTCTGCAATGGAGTTACAGCTTTGGTGGATGAAGGAAGGATGAAGGATGACATCAGAGGAGCTGACAAAGATGATCCAAGCGCTCAAGCACCTCTCTTGTGAAGAAAGGCTGGAAGAGTTTGGGCTATTCAGCCTGAAGAAGAGAAGGCTCCAGGAAGACCTTACAGGAGCATTCCAGCACTTAAAGGGAGCCTATAAGAGAGCTGGAGAGGCACTTTTTATGAGGGTATGTAGTGACAGGACAAGAGGGAATGGCTTTAAACTGACAAAGAGGAGACTTAGAATCACAGGATGGTTTGAATTGGAAGGAACCTCTAAACATCACCTAGTTTCAAGCCCCTGGCAACGTGAGGGGACACCAGCCACACAGAGCTCCATCCAGCCCAGCCTTAAATACCTTCTGGCATGGAGAAATGTTTAGATAAGATATAATGAATAAATTCTTTACTGTGAGAATGCTGAGGCACTGGAGCAGATTGCTCAGAGACGCTGTGGATGCCCTATCCCTGGAAGTGTTAGAGGTCAGGCTGGAGGTGGCCCTGAGCAACATGGCTGAGAGGAACCAAACAATTCTCTGATTCCAGGATTCAGCCCTCCAAAACAAAAGGGGTGATCTTTTAATCTAAACAAGTACTGCGGCCACACTGGACTTCAATGAGCACATTGTATCAACGTGTAGATACAACTGCACTGCAGCAGGCGCTCAAGGGGAATTATACACAAGTATCACTTGTGTATTTGGGGAATTAACACAAGTATCCCTTCGCTTGGGCTCCACAAAAAGCACAGCCAGCACGCCTAGTTTTTAGCATAATAGTAGTTTTTTTGGCTTACCTGTACCTTCCATGTCAGCACCAACTCCAACAAGAAAAAAAGTTCATCATACTGTAAAAACCGTATTGCTAGCAAAGTTAAAGTTGCAACAAAAACACTCTGCATGCCTGAGAAGTCAGACCTGGTGGAGAAGCCAGACCTGGCTTCCTACCTCAGAACAGGCCCATTGCACAAGGAGTTTAAGCATGCAAAGTGCATGCTCATTTTTTTTTTGGGAGTGACTGGTACTCTGAGCTAAAATACGAGAACTATTATACATGCATATAAACACACACAGACTACATATGTGTGTGTATTTCCTATTCTCCATTAGCTTCAAAAGGTTCAAGACATTGGTGGAACTGACCCTAAGTTAAAAATATTTACCATGAATGAAACACTCTGCCACAGTTCCTCTATCAGACCTGTTTTGAACAGAGAGTGCTGTTCAAGAACATCTGTAACTTTCTCATCCCAACACGTCAAAGTTGTCCTGACAAGCTCTGACGTGTTCCCGTCACTAGTCATTACAGGAGCAATGTTTTGGGGGCACCTCCTTACAATGAGAGCAACAAGGAAAAGGCAGGTAAGCAATCCCTTCACCTTCTTGCCGAGGAGACAGGGGACACAGAGGGAGCAGAGCGGCGCGAAGGGATGCTGACCGTACCGTACTTCCAAATGTGCAGCACCTTGTTCATGGCTCCCAGCTCCGAGTACCAGAACCCCACCAGCTCCGAGTGGGCAGTGCGAAAGTGAATGTACTTGCTGACCATTTCCAAAAACTCCTTCATCTTCGCTGGCTTAATATCATATGTGCGAATTTCGTAGAAAATGCCATTATTCTGTCTGGGCCCTGTAGCAAGGCGTACCTGAAAGAAAATAGTAAGAAAAAATAGTAAAAATCATTCTCAAGCCAGAAAGTTGTATTCTGTCTAATTTTTTTTAATTAGCGCAATACCACAGATGCATCTGTTACTGCAGGTTGGGAGAGGGGTACTTTACTTCACAACATCTGCTACAAAAGAAGTACCTTTTCAGACTTTGCTTTGGAAGTAGCTCCAATGTGCATTATTTGCTGCCACTCCTTTTGGCAATGGCTGTAATGTGTCTTTCTTTTGATACACTCAACTGTTTAATTATTAGCTCATAACAAAGCAGAATTCTCCTTTTCTCAACCTCTTCTTCAGCAAGTCAGCAGCAAGACGCATTTGGCAAAAAACATTATTCAAAAGCAAGGCTGCTGAGATGCCACCAAAGAGGAAGCAACACCAATATCTGTCTGTGGTGCACTTACCCAACCAACTCACGCTACTGCATCGTGTTTTTCCACTGACAACCACATACCAGTACTGGCAAATTACATATTACTGGCAAATGAAAGAAGAAGATACCAACACTTAAGAAAGAGTGACTCTTTCCAACAAAAGATTGCTTAAGTTCACATCCTAGCCTTTTATTGGCTGCTTCCCAAAGGCTGATCAAGTACAGTTTTTCTGTTCATATTAGATAAAACTCTTTGGGAGTCCCAGACTAAGTTACTATTGCAGTTGCCTCAATAACCCGGAAGATGCTACTCACCCCTCAAATAAAACCTGAAAAATTAGGGCCGAAACACAGCTTTGGCCTTAGCCCATGTTTGCACAGAGGCAGCTACAGGATGGATTTTGGACATGTCCTATTTCACGTGAATCTGCAGACATGAGCACCATGCAACTCAAGCCACAGAACAGAATTGTTTATGTTTAAAATTTATTTAAAATCATCCTATCCACTGTGAATCCAGATGCACCACATCCACCACTAAACCATATCCTCAAGCGACAAATCTACCTGTTTTCAAACACTTCCAGGGGTGGTGATTCCACCACTCCTCTGTTTCAGTGCTTTACAACCCTTTCAGTGAATAAATTTCTCCTAATATCCAATCTACACCTCTCCTGGTTTAGGCAATTTGAGGCTGCTTCCTCTAAATCTGTCACTTGTTACCTGGGAGAAGAGCCTGACCCCCTCAGCTGCCTGCACTTTCAGGTCGCTGAATACAGAAGGTGAAAAACAAAGGCTTTTTTTCTCAATGGCCCTTTGCACTATGACACATCCAGTATTGGCTTCCATGAGTCACAGCTCCTTGGGGCTGTCATAAACCTTCACAGGATTCTGATTGAGTATGGAGCCTGCAGGAGCGACCCATTCCACACTGGATTTCTGTGGGAAATGAGAGGCCCTGAAAGTTTCTCCTGCTTAGACACGCATTGGGATACTGCAGGACCACTTCTGTACCAGAGAAGGGCAATGGAGCTGGTGAAGGGTCTGGAGTACAAGTCCTGCGAGGAGGAGCTGAGGGAACCGGGGGTGTTTAGCCTGGTGAAAAGAGGCTCAGGGGTGACCTTATCACTCTCTACAACTCCCTGACAGGAGGCTGTAACCAGTACAACTCCCTGACAGGAGGCTGTAACCAGCTGGGGGTCGGCATCTTTTTGCAAGCTGACGACAGTGACAAGGTAAGAGGGCATAGTCTCAAGAGACAGCGGGAAAGGTTCAGATTGGGCATCAGGAAGAAATTCTTTACAGACGGGGTGATGGGACATCGGAATGGGTTGCCAAGGGACGTGGTGGAGTCGCCGTCCCCCGAGGTGCTTAAGGAAAGGCTGGACGTGCTTGGTGCCACGGTCCGGTTCACAGGGCGGTGCTGCTCGAGCAGCGCACTGTGGGCTGGACTCACTGATCCCAGCAGCCTTTTCCCACAGAACCGATCCCGTCACCCGGGGGTGGATCCCAAAGGGCCCCACGCGACAGCGACAGGCCCCGCGCGGAGGGAACGGCCCCGCCCGCCCCCGCCGCTACCTGAGGGCCGGCGCGCGTCAGGGCCTGGCGGGCGGCGGCGGCGAGCGGGCGGCGGAGAAGCGCCGGCGGCAGCATGGCGGGCACGGCCCGGACACGGACACACGGACACAGGCACAGGCACAGGCACCGCCTGCCGTGGGGGCGGCACGGGGGGCGGCACAGCCGCTGGGACCGCCCCTGCCGCCCGGCCCGCCGCCTGCGCGCCGCGGCCCCGGTGGGCGGGCTGGGGCGGGCGGAGCGGCGTGCGGAAGGCATAGCTGCGGTGGTTTTCAGCTCAGCTGGAGATGAAGCCGTGCTCAGCTTTCCCCGCCCCTCCCTTTCCCACATCGGTGGAATGCGGAGAAGAATCGAATTAAAACTTGTGTGTTGACATAAGAAGAGGTTAATAATTGAAATAACAACAACAACAACAAGCGCGCCAGTGCAATTGCTCACCCCCACTGCCTCAGCCAGACCCCCTGTCCGAAAGCAGATGATCCGCCCTCGCAGGTTACTGCCCCCAGCTCGAATAGCCAGCATGACGTTCTGTGTGTGGGACATCCCTTTGGTCAGTTCGGGTCACCTGCCCCGGCCACGCTCGGTCCCACTGCCATCTGCAGGCCGCCTCCTTGGCGGAGCGTCAGAGAGGGGGGAAAAAAAATATCCTTGACGTAGGATAAACACGACTTGGCAAAATACCAAGCCATCAGTATGTTATCAACAGCATTCTTATTCCAAATCCAAAACACAGCCCTGTAATAGCTACTGAGGAAAAATTAACTCTACCTCAGCTGTAACTAGGGGCAACAGCTGAGAATTGCTCGTTTAAATTATCCGGCACGGGTGCCTGAAATGTGGTATCTGTGCCTCTGCCCGTGCACCTGAATACAATAAAAAGTATCCTAGCTGCTTGAGGAGACCTGTTCCGCACAGGCTGCCCTGGGGCAAATCACTCAGTAAAATCACCCGCACCCCAGTTTGACCCAACTTCAAACTGATCACACTGATCCTCCTTTGTAGAATCAAACTTAAAATGGTGCAGATACAAATCCTTCATCAGCAGTAGTCTCCATAAGAAAGTCGCATGGCAGTCTTCTGTGGCATTCTTTAGGATGAAACCAGAGGTGCCAGCAGTGACAGCAACAGGAACTCCCACCTGGTTACAGCTCTGGGCCCAGCTGCATACTTCTTCCAACCTCACAGTTACCAAGGGATGAGATTTGTTGCCGAGCCTGTATCTTTGCAGGGCCAAATATTGACTAAGATGAACATAAAGATAAAATTTCTTCTGTTATCAGTGCACTCTAAAGTTCTACCTTGGGAGACAAGTCAGCTTCTAGCAAAGGATACCTTATGGAAGACTACCTAAATTTACGTCATCTTTTATGATTCCTATTAATAGGGGCAGCACTTTCCTTCTTCTACACCAAATAATTGATTTTGAAGGTGTCTGCATGGAATTAAATGTGATAAGAACCATTACAAATTCATGCCTATGGAGCTTTCATGCTTTTTCTCACAATGAACAAATTTTCATTTTGTTAAAGACAAATTTAGGAAGAAAGATTGTCTAAATTAAAATATGATTGAAAAAGTTGTTTTAACATATTAAAAGAGTATTGTGGAAAGAATGAAGCATCTACATTGTGTATATGTTATATGTTGTTTTGCAAGTGGTTGCATTTGTTACAATTTTTTGCAATATGGCATGAAATAAGTCTCAGAGTTTCTACAGCAGAATCACATAATCACAGAATGACATGAAGTGTGATTACTGACACAGTTATTGCCACTTTAAAATTGGTTTAACAGGGAAGGTTTTTTTTCATTTAGGAAAATTGTGTTTCAGCTAAAGACAAAGAATGAGATGGCAAATTCCAAAATATTTAAACTTCTCCATTGTTTTCTCATTGTATGGTTGAAGTGATGCTCTTCATAACCATGTTGTAGTGGAATATTCCTTCACATTTTTAAGAGATTTTATTTTTATTGTTTGAACATTTTCTGTGTTTGCTTTCTCATCAGTTAAGTTCATGTAAGCCAGGATTTGAAGTGAGTAGTGATAAAAAGCAGGTTTTGTTCTTGCTAACTTGAATAGCCAAGGAGAAGCTTTGGTTTTATATTTATTTTTGTGTAGTTGGGGAATAGAAATGTGATCATGATTTTCGTAACTGAGCATAACAGTTCAAAACAGTGCAGAGTTAAAATGTACAAAACTGCACTGGAATTCAATGAAGGTCTGAAACGATTCCCTGAAACAAGTCAGTGAATGATTTTACACAGCAAGCAAGTTTGAGAAAACTGCAGTCAAGGAAGTGACTAAGAGAAAATTTGTTGAGATTTCTTTCAGCTCTGCGATTTTGCCTGGAATTTGAGTTTGCTATACTTCCTGGTATTTTCTCATTCATATTCTTCTAGAAGTCCGTGGGTATCTCTATCTTTCTATGTGGATGAAGAGAGATGATTGTAGCTCCAACTCCTGTCAGCCACTCAAAAGGCTGTCTACCAATACACAGAACGGTGAATGGGAACTGTGCTTCACACACAGCTCACAGATGGCACTGAACATCTGGGAATGACAGTGTTAATCTTGTGGAAGAACTCTTACTGAATAGTATCTTGGTTTTGACGAGATGTTTTTAGTTTGGTTGTGAATTCATGAATCATGTGCTATGTTCAATTTATGTAGCTGTGACTGACAGAGCTGCCCAAGTACAAGAGGTTTATTAAAAATTTTTCTTTCTATTGGAAGCCAAAGCTCCATGGAGATAAAATGTAAGAAGGTGATTTGTGCACGTTGTAATCCCTGCATGAAACATTTTCATCCATTCTCTTTTTCCCAGGGAACAGGAAACATTCTTAATCTCATCTGTATATGTCTTATGAATGTGGGCAAGGTGTGGGAAGGGGTTAGATTCCATATGAGATGGGGGTAATGGAAAAAAGGTACCAAAAGGTTCAATGCATTCAAAAGCATCTTAAACTTCCTTTGTGATATTTGCTTAAATGCAAAGTAACTCAGAGTTTTGGAAAAGGAGGAAGAACAATACCTGTTCCTTAGCTAGGGGGATGTTCCCATTTGCTTCCAGCAAATCACAGCTTCCAGTTTGCTATTGCATGAATGATAAAACAAGGACATTTCCTTCTATTTCTCCATAAATCTTTCAGCTTGAATTCCTTTCTCAGAAAGGCAGTTTTCAAAAGTACAGGAGGGTATAATGCACCATGCCTTTTCTTTCAGTAGCAGTAGGATTTCCATTATGTCGTGCCGTGCTGCTTGTAGGCTTGACAAAGGAGTCCAACAAACTTGTTTAGGTTGTTAGACACAGGCTTTTTGCTGTTAGGTTTTCACAAATCTCTCATACTGAGTACTTTCCTTCCTCTCTCAATCTCCTGCTTTGTGAGCAAGCAACAAGTGGTTTCCTGCTATGCACACAAGGCAACATTCCTGAATGTAATGCAGCCTCTTGGTATGTTCCCAGTAGGCCAGAACATGTAAATATCCTCTGGTTTCCATTCGCTCAGCTGTTCCATATGAAAATGTGCATAACAACTTAGCAAATTTGCTATTTTCTTCCCTGGCTTTCCTAGCCAGTATGCATTCCTCCTCTCATTAAAACAATCTGTATTGTGTATAAATATTTATTGTGTAGAACTGATTAGAATGCCTGAAAGAACCAATGTCATCTTCGTGTTTAGCAGGGGTAAGAGTCACGTCAGCATTCTTTGTACCTAGGGCCTGGGGACATGGGTGAACCAGAGTCATATGCAGGTGCCCTACCAGGCCGTGAATGAGCACAGAAAAAATGGGTTCAATGCTTTTGTTTTGCTGGAGAAGGCAGCAGGACAACAACGTACCCCTTTGTCTCTCTGAGAAGCCTGTCTGTGTTGCTCCCTCTGGATTTATCCACTCCACACCCCATGTGCTGAGATTTAACACATTCCCTGACCACGCCCAGGAGCGTGACATGGAGTCTGGCGTTCCCTGACATGCAGCCCATCAGCTCTCTTGGCCTGGACTGTCTTCCAGAGCTGCACAGCTGAAAGAAAAAGGCAGAACAGGTGCTCATGGCTATGTGGAAGGGAATTAACAAGCTGCTTCATACAGCCTGGGTTTTTTTTGAACACTTAAGTCTGATGTTTGTCATCACAACACTTTGTGTCAATGCTTGTATCAAATCTTGGAGGAGATAAATTCTACTCTATCAAAATGCTCACTGCTCATCTTTTGAGTAGCTGTAGTGCAAACCTGGTAGCAGGCCGCTATGTCCATTTGAATTATGCTCAAAAGAAAACATTCATATGTTCCCTGTTCTTTTTTTAGAAGGCCTGTTTCTTACACACTTTATTAATGGATTTTTCCTTTCATTTCCTGGGAAATCTGTAAAAGTTTAATGATTCCAGAAGAAGGACATGATTCCAGTTAAAGACAACACACAGAGAGAAATCCTCCATTTGTTTTTGTACAAATGGTTTTATCCAAAACTTCTGAATTATACATATTAAAAATCTCATCCCTGTCAACAGGCCAAAAATATTACAATATTTAAAAATGGTATTAATTGTTTATGCTTATTGTTTGATCACTCTAATGGCAGTTTTTCCTCTCAGAATATCTACTTGGCCTTTGCAAATTATATTTTTAAAAGCTGAGGGTGAAATATTCCTTTCAGTAAATCCATTTTTAGTTAATTGGGAAAAAACAAATGCTCTGCTTGCATGTCTTCACAGATGGGATGACATAAGGTAGCTTCTCACACTATAGATATTTAAAGCACAATGCAGCTGAATACTTGGAGGCCTTTGCCACAGAGAGCATTGAAAGGATTCAACATGAGACAGAGGCTTAACATGAGGAAGACCTAGCTGGTTGACTTTTTACTTCGCAGGTATTAACTAGATCAATTAACATTTTCCCTAATAAAATTAAGACCTTAAATGATGCTGATAAATCACCTAGATCCTCTCTCCTTAGTTAAAACTTTCAACAGGCTTCTCTTACTTGCTTCTCCTTTATGTGTATGACAAGATTTCTTCTGGAAGCAGAAGACTCTAGGATTTAGTCAAAGTTGCACTTGTATTCTTCTTGTCTCATATGCAGCACCAACATACACACTGAGACAAGGTATTTCTATTTCTTTATTCTAGTTTTTGCACAGTATGAGCTAGGTGGTGACCCCCAAAAGGCCGGCTCCCCAGTCATCAAAATTTTTCACAATTGTACAATTTAGCAAACAAAGAAATCACAGTTCATTGGCTACAAGATACACAGTTCTCTTATTTTAATTAGTATTATGCCTTCTACTGGTTAAATGATTATCTCTCTTGTCATAATAATTAGTTCATATGCGCAGATTTCTTTGAGTCCGTAGGTTTGTTTAGTTCATGGGCTGTCAGTCAGTGGTCCCCATCTCCCTCTGCCAGAATTACTTTTTACTAGTTGGAGCTGGTGTCAGCACAGATGCTGTGTTTCCTTTATTAGTTTCTTCCTTATCTTAGGAGTCGAGCCAAAAGTCCCTGTGGCACATAAATTCTGCTTTGTTTTTGTCCACTATTAGTGGTACATCCTTCTCCCCAAGCTTTGTTAACCTCCCACTAGCTCTGAAATTACTGAAGCATGTTAAGCTTTAAACCTTAACAAGGCAGTTGTACCAACAAGTAATTTGTCTTTCTACTCCTGGACATCATTCTGAACCCACGTTTTCTTGAAAAGAGCTAAGATGGCAGCTAAATATTGTTTTATGACAGGCTCTAACATCTCTTGTATGAAAGCAGATAAGGCCAGGTACCACAGATCATTATTTCAGGGCCACTCTACCATTCCTTGGTTCCATGTTCTTCCGTCTCCTACACAGAGACCTGGCCATATTTGACTTGGGAGAAAGCCAGAATGGTTTCAGCTGAGGAACAATATTGTGCCTCCTAACCTCCGAATCTTTCTGAGGCCTTATGTCATAGAGGAATCAAGCAAAAATGCCCCTTGCCTCAGATTTTTATAAAGGAAGAGAGAGTCCAGTGTGAGGCAGGTGACAGGAGAAGGCACCTTCTTACCTTGCAGTGTCATGCCAGGCCCAGCCCGTAGGTGGAGGAAAGACACAGTCCTTTGCCGGCATAACAAGTGTGTGCGGGAAGGGTGTGACTGACCCTTGCGCTGCCCCAAGTCTAAGGACAGCACTGCTCATTTACTGAGAGACTCATCAAGCTGGGTGGAGATCCACCAGTGCTGGCACATAATAAGCATCTCATTTTTAGAGATTTTGTTCTTTATTTCTATTTCTGTGACCCACTGCAATGCCAGTAATACTACTTATGAGACTGACCCGTGCAGCCTGCAGCGAAATTCCCAATGCCTGTGTTAATGAAGGAACTCCCTGATGGCTGCACTTGGCCTCCTAGAGGCCAGTCTTCTCCTAGAAGATTTTTTAAAAATGAAAAACCAGAAATAGTGAGATTTCTAAGCAAGGTTTAATAACTCCAGAAGCTCACCTCTTCTAATCATTGAAGTATTGCTTAGACAAACATTTCTTTCTTGTAGAAAAGCAGCCTTGTCCCACTTGCCTGGAAAAGTTATTCCTTTTTCCCCTCTCTGTAAATAACCTCTTTCAAGGCTTCCTTTGCCTGAAGTTGCATTGAAATGAACACTGATAATAGGAGTCTGTTTCTGCCTTGGTTCCTTTTCCCTCAAGCCTTAAAAAACTTGCTTTTCTTGGTATTGCAAGATGAGAGGTTCCCTGCTATACATCTCTTGCCAAAATTCAGGAGGCACTACTGATCTTTAGGGTAATGAGCTGCAGGTTGGTGCTAATCACACAGGGCAAATTTGCAGCAGTACTTGTCAACTACCTCAACATCTATCCAGCATGGTGCCAGCCCTGTCTCTGTCCTTGTGATCTGCATGCTTGTGCAATGGGCAGAGCCGAAGGCTGAACTACTTCATCTACCTGTAAGTGAGCTATGGTTAACACAGGTTAAACATGCTGAGCTGGGTATAGCTCAGTTAAATAACCTGATGGGGTCAGAGGATGGAGACTGGGAGCAGAACAGACAAGTTCTGCCACCATGCTCCTCAAAGCAGTCCCTAGAGTGGTACTAAGCAGAGGAGCTGAGATTAAACCTCAGCACTCCTGCTACCACACAGGAGCGGCTGTAGTGCAATGAGTGGATGTGCAATTTGAAGAATGTTTGCAAGTGGGCTTAACTCACCTGGGGATTGTTAATTTACATCAGTGCCCACTCCCTTTAAAAAAATACAGGCTACTTTTTTCTTGCTTACGTCTACTTACGTGGGATATATTCTTTCACTAAAAAGTTGAATGAAGTTAGTGTATTTTAATACGCCCACACTATTTCAGAAAATGCTCTGAAATGGTGTTCTCTGTGAATGCTACTGAAGAGACCTGTCTCTTAGAATTTAATGTATTAAACCCAGAACAAATCAAATCCTTCATCTTTTAGGTTTGGAAATGTGTATGAAGCTTTGATACAGAGTCTCTCAGCTAGCACAACTAAGGGAAAGTGATTTTATGGAAAGTTCCAGTCTGGAGAAAAAAGTCTCATCAGTAAGTGTTTTTAGTGATTCCATGTAGATCTCTCCTACAGTGAAACAAGAATAAAAACAACCACCTACACTGGAAAGGATTCTGTTAATTGTAATCAACTTGTAGGAAGGAATACACCTATTATGGAGAGAATCCTCCCAGCAGGCTTGGATGGCTTGATATTGGGAAACTCATGGGTCACTGCAACGTTAGGCAAATTGGTTTAATCATTCACTTGGAGAGCTTCAAATATCAATACTTACCCAGGGGATTCCTGGTATTCTGAAGTCCTGAACTTCCCCTTGTTTACTTGGAAGCTACTGACATCCCAATGGTTTGATGTAGTCATCTTGAAGAACCTTGATCATTTTAAAAACACCTGAAGTATTTTACAAAAAAATAGAAATAACTTCTAAAAGAGGACACCTGTCCACCTGGAAGTGTTTCGTAACAGTGAGGTCTTCTACCAGAATTTACAACATCTGCACAATCTCCAGCTTTAAATTACTTTGGCCATCCTTTGCTCAGTAAAGCAAGTTGTTATTTCTAGAGCTGTCTGTCAAGTGAAGGAGCTGTGAACTGGGATTCAATTTGACAGACAGACTGGCAACAGCAGAACCTGAGTTTGAATCTAGGTATTTCCAGCTCCATGTCCCCAAAAATTTATAGTCTACAAACCCAGAACATTTTCTTCACACTTGGTAGCTCCAGTAATCACTGCTCAGGTCTAATGAGAAGGTCAACTGTTGCATTTTTGCTTTATCTGGCTGCTAGGGCTGTCTCAATGCAAACAAGTTACACAGGCAGCAGGACTTACAAGGAATGCTGAACAAAAGCCAGGGTTGTTTTAATTTAGAGAAGAGGTAACTTGGGGGTCATACGATCCTTGGTCATGTAATTACAGGAGTGCTTCAGGAGAGAAAGGTATAATCTGTTCTCTCTCCTGGATAAGATAAATGCAGCTGGCTGAAATTACAGGAAGGGAAATTTAGATTAGATGTTTTCCACTTGTTAAGATAGTGACACATTTGAAAAGATTACATGGGAGAAAGAGGGATATCCAGGCCCAAAAATAATAGGGATGGTTAAAATGGTGTTCATGCATTCACACAGCTGGTATGGGCTAGATTAGCATCTTTATCCTGTGAAATATGGACTACAGAGTAACAGTCCATGAGACGTACATGGCCCATGCAGCTTGCAAGGGCAATGGGAAAACAATCTAAAGACACCCTCAGTCTGCACCTAGCCGCCTACCTCTGCCCCCTACTCTGAGGCGTTATTTGACATTTTAGGACCAAAAATACCAATTTGTAAAATCTTGGTCAACACTTTGGCGAAATGCTGAGTAGTTTACCCATGTGTTGCCATCGTTGTTAATCACCCTCAGATCCTGTAATGTTTAATGCCTTGTAGCCTTTTCTTTTCCAACTAAAGAAAGTTGTGACATTTTTGAACTACTTGACTTTCCAGGTTTTCCCCATACATCTTGTCTAAGACAATGTTGATTTCTGTGAGAAAGTAACTTGTATTTATAGCTAAAGATTTTTACAGTGGTTTGATAACAGGCAGCTACTGCCAAGAGCCAGTCCTTTTTCTCTGAGCCTTCTACATTTTGAGTGACTACCAAAAGGATGTTTCAAGATTAAACATTGCAATGCATCTCTGCCCTCTTTATGCCGTGAAGAATTTCTTGCTGGGATGGATGCAGACTTGGGAAAGGGTGAAAAAAACTGAATGCTGTGCCATAACTCAGCTCTGCTGACCTTTTTGTTATTTTTTATCTGTGATGTTGGGACAGCAACTCAGGTGTTCATCAAGCAGCTGCCCTTTAGTAACCAGGAGCTCTTCCCTCTGCTAGCTAGGAGAATGAAAGAATCCTCTAGTTAGAGCAGGCAGGATTTGAAAGGGACCAATTATGGTGTTAGTGTTGAAACACTAAACTATGGCCTTGTTTGCTTGCTGACAGGGCACATGTATCACAAGGAACTTCTGCCAATGGTAACATTTTGTGAAGTCTGTCTTCCTACAGATTCACTCTTTTGGGCATATCTTTTGCACTTGTGTCAGTATTTCCCATCTCCTATTTGTGTCGTGCTGGATCCCTTTGGCAGGGAAAAAAATACATAGATGAGTAAATCTCTGGCCAATACTGATTGCTGCCCAAAGATATGTACTTCTCCCTGTCTTTGCCTTGGAACAAGTATAAATAAAGTGCTGATTTCCATTAAAATAATTTTCCCTGAGACCTCTGTCCTACATTTGTTTGAAATTAGCTAACCAGTTCAAAAATGCTATGGGAAGCAGACAGATGAACAAACAGATAACAGGTTGCATAACCCCATAAGCTTTTGTTTCCTCAGAAAACCCAGCTAAAACAAGAACTGTTAAATCAAATTGTTGCTGTCTGTGTGTGGGTCAAGTTAGGCACTCAAGAGAAAGCCTGTGCCTCAAAAACCATGAATCCAGCAGGCTCCTTGGGGGAACACACAGTATATGAATATGCTTATATTTTAATATTTATAGGTTTTGGTTGGGGGTTTTTTGTGTGTCTTTTGTGAATATAAATTTCCTGTCCAGGCTGAATTGAGTTCAGTGTTCAGCAGTGCTCTCAGTACAGCGTCAGGAGACTGTGGGCAAAGGAGATGAGGACACCCTTGTGGCTGAAGGGCAGGATTGAGTACAGAGGACTGGGATTGGTCCCATCTGTGATGTTGCCTTCTTTTGGGACTAGCGGGAGAAGCTAGGGCAGTGGGTATCAGGCTATGGTGGGAGGGCAACCACAGAACCTCAGTACCAAGTATTTCCTTCCAGGGCACCTTTATTGGCTTCCTTGTCATTAACATTTTAGAAGTTGAACATCAACTTCTAAAAAATATCACTTAGATTGAACTGTGAACTTTTTGGGTAAAGAGCAATGCTAGCAAGCATTTTGTTCTCTCTCATGGGGTACACAGTACTTACATTAATAGTTTTGGGTGGTCTGTACTGTACCTTATTTACTGCAACATGCTCTAGTCTTCAAAAGCATTGCACTGTGTTCCTTTTCAGGATGGCTTTCATCCTCCACTGTACTCCAATCATATGAGTTTTCCCCATAGTTGTCCAGTCTACCACTGCTATCCCATTTGAAATACATAGTGCCATATCCTAAAGATGACTCCACTCCATAAATGGAGTTTTTGACTGGTGATTTGTCTTGTCTTAAAGAATATCTTGGTGGCTTGAGATCCATTAGTTGTAGGTAGAGTTGTGTGGTGTGTATACTACAATCTGCCAGGTCTTTTATGGGCTCTGATCTATAGGAAAACCTATGATTGTGGTGGCTGTTATGGCAGATTGTATCCCTCTGTTCACTTCTACTACCTTCCTCTGCTGGATCTGCAGCCACATACTTAAGCCAGATTAAAATGCTGGAGTCTATACCCAACCCCTGCCCAGTCTTGTAAAGTAGTGCTTGGATCCCAGAGATCTTCTGACTTTATTGATTTCAAACATGGCTTCCTAAAGAGTATAAAAGTCCTTTGACAATATTTTTTGCCAGGTTACCTCAGTGCACATAGCACAGTGAATCTTTCCATGTATTTGAATGTTTCATGTCAGAAGAAACCCTTGTTGAGATACTTGCAAGTCCTCAGGCTGCATCAAGTGCAGCTGTATGGCTTGAGGTCCATAGCCTCAATACAAATATTACCTTTGTGATGTACATGTTCCATTCAAAAAATGCATTCCCTGCAGAAAATGCAGGGAGAATGCAGGAAATGCAAAAACAATTCCTGTCATGCCACCAGATGATTTGGTAGTTGTGTGTCATCATAAGCCTGCAGTGTTTGTTTTCTTTAGAGATCAAAGCCATTATTTAAGTAAGTTACTTCAGCAATAATCACATTCCCATAATGGGAAGTAGAAGGAATTTCCATTGTACTCTTGGCTTTTGCTAACATCCAGTGCAAATCTATTTGCTTTTTATAGGTGTATCTAAAGAACTGCTGGATGAGTTCTCTGGAAAAGCTGAACCTTTGTATTTTACCTACAGAAAAAACAGTGATCTCTTGGTATCAAGGGAGACACTAACATATTTACAAATACTGACTTGCAAAGAGAGACAAAAATCTTCCATCCAGTTCAGAAAATCCTCTCAAATTCAAATCCAAGATGTGAGATTTAATAAAATCTGAGCTCATTGATTGAAAGGTTTTCCCCATTCAAGAAGGGGGATGAAGGGACAAACCTGAGTGCCTCAGGAATATAATTCTCTTCTTTTTCCATGCAGTTCCAACAAGCCTAGGCAACCTAGGGAACCTTCAGGCCCTCCCTGACACTTATTCCACAGAGCTCACTCCTGAAGCATCTGGGCTGGCTGGCTATTTTGTGGTCACATCAAATGTAGATGCGTTTAACACAGTTCTTGACCAGCTAAAAATGTGAACGTGGATCTAAGATCTTTGGGTCCTGGATTTATAAAGTAGTGGTGTGTCTGTCTAGTTTAATATATGTGACTACCTGCAGTGGGACTGAACTGTGTATTTAGTGGGGACTGAGAGGCGCCTGGCTGAGAGACATTTGGTTTATTGCCATGCAAAGAGCAGCCTTTTCATATTGAGTGTAACACTCCCATGCATCTGTGGTTTGATCGGGTCATTTAACTCCTCTACTTTGGTTGTTTCATCTGAGAAGTCAGATTGCTGGGACTTGCATTTTTGACAAGTGGTGCTGGAGGATTAACTCATGAGTGTGCACTCTGGACTTCAGACAAGCTTGAAAAACTTTAATGAAGATTGCTTGTCCTGTACTTGAACACACTTGCACACAGCCTTATCCTGAGCACAGCTGACTGTTTGCTACTAGTATGTAAGGCAGTAAAGCCTGAATGTGCTCAGTAGGATTGGAATCAGACTAAAAATTTACTTTTAAGACAGCCATTGAAAATCCAAAGTTTAGGAAGAACCAAGAGAGACTCCAAAGGCTGAGGCAAGCAGGGATAGCTTTCCACTGATTCCAGTAGCAGGCTTTGAATGAAGTCTGTATCTCCCACAACTGGCTCAGTAGTTATCATTCCTCACCAAACATACTTCTTCATCTTCTGCTTCTCTCTGAAAACAGGAATCCAGGAAGTTCTTCAAGCCAGAAGAGACTATTTCTGATGTCAAGAAAAGGGAAGAAAACAGCATGTTGCTTCTGTACCTAGCTATCAAATCTAGCATTCTAATTAAAATATATATAAATGGGGAAAAATGTGAAAGATTGGAACACATACTTGTGGAACTGAGCTGATATTTTTTTTCCCTTGGAAAAAAGGGGATTTGATTGATCTTGAGATAATTAGGGAGTTGTAAATCTGACTTGATGGAATTGTAAGAAGTCAATATGGCAGTGGATGAAAATAATCAAGATTTTGCAAACAAAATAAATAAGGATTTTTGAATTTGAGGAAGTCAGGAGCAGCACATTGTTCCACCTGTAGGTGCTGCATCCAAATGGTTGTGGTGGGTGATAAGGACCAATAAATGATAGGCAAGGCCCACCAACACCCTTGGTTGTTCACATAAAACTTGCTTTGGAGGAAATTGAATCTCCATGCTAGAGTATTGCATTGTCCATTTCATGCCTTCTACATTTCTGGTGAGGATTTTCTGGAAATAAGGGGAAGGGAGAGATAGATGCTGTATAACAGCTACTCTGAATTTTAGTGCAAGCATCTAGGGTGCAGAGGAAGATACATGCAATAGTGAAAACTAATGCTGCAGGCCATAGCACAGGAGCAGGTAAAAGCTGCTTTACTTGGTGGTGGAAGAGTAAGGCTGAAGCAAAGAGTAGGGGGAGCAAAGGTGACAAGAGCAACTAATTTGAGGGGAAAAAAAGGTAGGAAAAAAAAGTTGAAATGCAAAATGATGCTCCTTGGCTGGAGCATTCTGTCTGCAAAGGATATGCCTGGTTACATGTGGCATTTGGCACAACTGCAAAATGATAGGAACAAATGAGAGTGGGGCGGGTAGGAACTTCCTACATCTTTCCTGCTGCTTCAAGTAATATGAAATGTCAAGTTTGTGCCCTTGTCTCATTGATGAAGTGTTGGCTCTAGGCCATCAGCAGGGAGGTAATTAACAATTACCTGGGGAAAGAGCAATACTAATAAGATAAATGATTGCTAAGGAGATAGGGAGTGTGAGTTTTGGGATATATGGCAGTGGGGCTGAGACTCTTCACCAATAGGGCAGCAGTGCTAGAGAGCAGGAGACCAGCGGGTCTGAGAGCTCCAGTGTTGGGGTATGGGTTTGAGTGCTGTAGCAGCCAGGGCTGTAAGGAGCAAGAGGTGGAGTTTGGTTATGAGGAAAATAGGTGGTACAGGAGACAGTGGACATTTAGAAGATGCATGCTGACATTGATTTTTGGAGAGGGTGGAGACAGAGATGAAAAGTTTGAAAGAAAGTCTGGTGGAAATTGAATCCATTTTAGAGAAAAGCAAGAAATTGTAGATTTACATGAGAAGAGAGGATGTAAGTCTTCCCCAGTAGCCCATTTTCCATCCACATATTCAGTTTGTGATGCCAGGCATAGTCTTACTGTCTCTTGATGCAAAGCTATACCTCCCTTCTTGCTCTGTCCTCCCAGGCACCTCAGGGCTGTTACTTTTTTAAGCCTTTCCATCCCTTCATATTTCCATCCCTTCCTGGCTGATATTAGCCCAGTAGGCTATGCAGCAGCCTTGTGTGGCAGGCTGCCCCAAGAAACCAGCTCCAGAAGAAGAAAACACCATACTCCCCCATGCTTGGTGATACAGCCCACCGCACAGCAGACACTGGCTGTTACCATGGTGCTGCATCACAAGAGTGGGTGTCTCTGGTGTCACACTCTGGCTGACACATGATACTTCTGTCTCGAGTCTTTTCCAGTTTTGGCTCCTGTCCTCTGCCGTGGGAATGAATGGTGTTTCCCTTTGTTTAGAAAATCTGCTGAGAGATCTGCCAGCTGAGGCCTTCCAGTTCTGACCAAAGCCAATAATGATCTGTTCACACTGACTAGGGTCACACTGCCCCAGTGAAATGGGCTTGTCCACATGTAACTTTCCACCTGTCATTTGTGCCTGATGTTTGCTCACTGCCTGGAGTGAGCACACCGCAGAGCTGGGGATGGATGTGGATGTGCCCATCCATTTCTAGCTCTCTGCTATCAACACCCATTGCAGATTTGTTCAAGCAGAGGAAGTGATCTTCTTAGTACTTTTCTTGAGAGCAATGTTGTTTGTGTTTCTGACTGGAGCATTTCAGCCAGAGGCAGCTGTATGAACATGCCAGAGTTACAAACCATAATTATCTCATTTTGGGGAGGAGAGTGGGGTGTTATGTTTTATGTTTTCCCAGCTCTGAAGGCTGCTTGTTGCATGCCAGTGTGACACACAATGGTGGCTGTAGCACTCCTTCTCTGACTCGGGTTTCCAGATGCTGATAATCCTGTAAAAAGCTGCTGTCTACCCTACCAAAAAAAAAGCTATTGAATAAATATCCCTTTCCCCTCATGTCTCACTGACTTTGTATCTGATGTGCAGTCTCAGTCCTCTGAACCATCTGTAGCAGGATAAAGAGGACACTCGTGAAAAAGGGAAAATTGTACAGGAGACTCAACAGGAATATGCCAGGGTCTAAGGAAGCCAAAACCACAAAGCCACCATATCTTGGCTTGAAATGCTTCCCTTGATGATAGCATACCATACAGTTACAGTATTTGGCATCTCTTTTTCTCTTTTTGGAGGTCAAGACCAGAAAGATTTCTTTGAGACTGGCTAAGGCTTCCATAGAAAGAATAATGCTGTGTAGTATTACATATATTGTTCAGGAGGGTAAAAGACCATTTCTCTTCTGCTCAAATACAGTATCTCCTCACCTGTATGTTTTAATGCACTTCTGAACACCACTGCTGATATTTATGCAAAACATTCATTTTTCTTGTGGCTGATAGACTAGATATGCTACTTTACTAATGAATCCATCTGGTTACAAAATGCAGGCACAAAGTAGAGATGGCAGAAGGAATCAGTGAGTCTAGGGCAGATGGGGCTCTGAGTGGAAGACTCCTGAGAGTAGCCATGCTTAGGCAGAGGTATTTCACTTATTTTGAGATGGCCTTTGATAATCAGATTCAACAGATGAATGTAAGGTTCAGTGCTTCAGCCTGAATAAAAAAGGTGTCTCTTTCCTTATATGATTCCTTTGCTTTTCTACTAGGCACTGTATCCTCTGGGAAAAAGCTGGAGATGTGCCTGCCAGATTGACTTGTGGGGATGATGATTCTGATGTGATGCATGCTCTGCAGTACAAGGCAGTGTGTCCTTGTTAAGCTAGGGCAGAGTTAATTTCTTCTCAGTAGCTGTTACAGGGCTCGTTTTTGATTCAGTGTGAGAATGCTGTTGATAACACACTGATGGTTTGTTCTTTGCCAAGTTGTGGTTATTCTAAGTCAAAGACTATTTTTTCCTTGTCTTGTGCTCTGCCAGGGAGGTGGCACACAAATGAAAGTGGGAGGGAGCATGGCCAAGACAGGTGACCCGAAGAGATGTTCCACATACAGAACGTCATGCTGAGTATTTGAAATGCGGGGAGTTACCTGGAAGGGTGGATGATCTGGTTCCAGGAACGGGAGCTCTGGCTCAGTCAGTGGGTGGTGAGCAATTGCATAGTACATTACTTGATTATTTTTTATTAATGTTATTATTTAACATTATTATTTTATTTTCCTTTATTTTTGCTATTAAAGTGTTCTTATCTTAACACACATTATATTATTCTTCTCCCCATTCCACAGGTGTGAGGGAGAAGAAGGGAGGAGGATGAGTGAGCAGCAGCATGATGCTTAATTTCCATCTGGGCTTAAACCATGACACAGTGAAAGAACCCTTCCCTTATATTCTCCCAATGCCAATCTATCTTTGCCATATGGAAAACATTGCAAAGAAACCAAAATGTGATTCTGTTCTTTAGCCTCCATGTGACAGGTTGGGGGAAGGGAAAGAATCTTGGTGATTTGATCCCTAGAAAACTCCATCTAATGATCTAATATGGCAAAGATCCAGACAGAGAAACAACACCGAGCTCCTGACAACTGGTTGAAATTTCCTTTCCCTTGCCTCCGCTGTTGGCATTCCCCTTGCTGGAGTATCCTGACTTCCCAGACCTGGTCTCTTGCTTGCCTGTCAGGAGCAGGATGGAGGACTTTCCTCCATCCAGAGAGAAGGCTAGGTTGTACCCTTAGTGCTGGGAAGCAGCAGGAGCAGGACTTGCTAGGGCTTGGTAGCCCCAGAACAACCAGCTATTTCTCTGTCACTTTTGGAGATGCTTGGGAAGAATGTGGCCAACATCAATCTGACTGGAGCCCTTCTTCATGGTCTTCACTCTGGCAAACTTTTAGTATGGCCCCTAGGTTAGACCATGATTGCTGCACTGGGCTGCCACTTTTGGAGGGAGTTGGCAAAGAAAATATTTATTGACCTGTCTCTGCTGTGGGCTCATCAGTTCCACACAGACATCCAGAGCTGTGGCTGTTTGTTGGGGAGCCTGTTTAGAAGGTTGTACCCCCTACACATGGGCTGATTTCAGGACCCTGCAGTCCTTTCTAAAGAGAAGACCAAAGTGACAGATTTGCTAGACATGGGGAAGAGTAAGGGTTAAGATTAAGAGCAGATGTGACAGTAGAGACCCATGAGGTAACCAAGAACCTTCCAAAGCAGGGATATTCAGCAGGATTTTCTGTGTTCTTCAGTTTGACTTGAGCTAATAAGGAGATTTCTAAAGACTCACTCAGCAGGGGAGGTACTGTGAAGTCCTTGGTTTTGGAAGTAGATATAAAATTTGAGATCCCCAAACTCTGATGGATAGAATAACAAATTCAAGATTTCCCATCAAATGGTTGAATTCTGGCTAGTTACAGGGCTCCCTGGGCAGAGAATGTTGGTCATTTCCTTTCCTCCCAATGAACATATCAGACAGAGGATGGAGTGAAGTGAAATCTCTGGATTGTTTCCTGGCCATAGCAAGACTCTAGAGAATTGTCCATGAGTGAAGGAGCAGGACAAGAGTCAGTTAACCCATAAAATGGAAGTTTCCAGGAGCTCTGGGTATGAGGCCAAACAAACCTGACAACCTGTGAGGAAAAAGCCAAGTGAAGAATGGTGATACTGTCATGGCTTTGCAGCATACACCTCACACTGAAGCTGGCCAGCTAGCCAGTGTGTCCACTAGCGCATTCCATTCTGTAGCTGTCACCCTCGGGTTTATTATAATTATTTATACCTGAGTCTTAAAAAAAAAAAAAATAGGAAGGTTACCATCTTTACACATGCTGGTTTTCTTACTTTGCACATCACCTCCAAGTTTGCTGTTCCTCTTGTTGTTGCAGCTTCTTTTCCACCTTTAATTCAGAGAAAAATTGGTTGCAATGGCAACTATGTTTTTCTGAGTAAAACAGAAAAAAAAATGTTTTCCCAGCTGTTTCCAGAAAATCCAGACACATGAGGAAAATCCAGTAAATGATTAACTTTGTCTTTCCATCTGCAGAAAGTGGTGTTTCTGGTTAGGCTTTTAAAATTATATTATTTTTTTATATCCCTAGCCTTCTTCTCCCTCAAGACAAAAAAGAGTCTCTTTGATTTGAAATGCAATGTCGTGAGAAATTTTATGGTGAGTACCTGGATGATTACTTACTTGTGGTTTTCTGCCTTTTGAATAAGGAAAGATTATTTGGAAGTGAGTTTCCTGTACTACTTTCCTGTGATGGCAACTTTATTGGCAAAAAATGAGAGTTTATGCATTGGTTACTGTTTGCAGCACACTGAATTTAATACACTCCTTTTTATTTTTTCCTTCTTATTTATTTTTCTTCATTATGGGGTGGTATAGTGAGGTAGGTTATTTTCAGCTGTGAATTTTTGACCCAGGTAAGTTTGTCTTGGAAAGTAGAGGGGAAGAGACTGGTGCCATCTGGCTGGAACAAGCACTGACACAGCAATGCTCAATCCATGTATCCACTTAGGTGCTTCCCTGCTGATAAGAGAAAGCATCCTATGACCCTGTGTTGTGACCAGAAGCAGGTTTGACCCATGTGTTACAGAAAAACCAGAAAATCAGGTTTGGTTTGCTGCCCTGCTCCCACTCTGGAGGTCAAGTGTGGGCTTGCCTGACAAGCACATCTTGGCAGCCCTTGACACTGCCTGTTGTACCCATTTTCCTGTTTTTTTGACCTCCTGTTTTCTATCAAGACTCTTTGCAAACAAGCAGTCTGCCATAACCACTTTTTTGCCCAGCGTACCAGTTTTGCTATCTGGCATACCCAAACTTGATATTTTCAATACTGTGACCTGGGCAATCTCAGCTGACAGCATTACTAGGGCACTGTTGGCTTTGCAAGGCTCCAGTCCCCCAAATACCCCCAGCAACTGCCTTTGCACTTTGGCTACTTCTCACACAAATCCCTCTTATCCAGCTGTCCCTCGTGCTGCTTTCACACTTCTGTCTGCCACAACCACCAGCTTCTGAGATTGTCTCCCATTTCCCATGCCCTGCTCAGCCTCAGCCCAGCACCCATGCACATCACCTGCCCAGTGTTGGCTCCCTGCTCCCCATCACTGACCATGGCTGGGGAATTCAGAGCAGCTTAGCCACTGCACAGACTGGACTTGATTGCCATCTTCTGAGTTTTTGTTTGGATTTTTTTTTAATTTCTGTTTGGGTTGTTTAAAGATACATGCTGTATGCTCATGACTAAATTTTTTAACAATTAAGAGTGCTCTCTAACTGTGATATGTATTTCATAACTGCTTAGAAAGCTGCTAGGTTTTCTGTCAGCCTTTTGTGACTTTTATTTTCTTAATATAACTACCTGGAAATTTATATCAAGTGTTTGGACAAAAAATACAGATTTCCTTCACAAATGTACTAACCCCACCACATTTCTCTGCTGATGGCCCATTCACAGAAATGTTTTAGGATTTAATATGGCCCTTCTGCAGAAAACAATGATCAGTGGTGTAAGAAACACCAGTTTGTGCCAATTTCAGGACTCCATCACTCTCCATTGCAGTGAAGCTAACCAAGAGGTAGATGCCCACATAGCAGAGGCTTGAACGACTATCCTGCCCCAGGCTGGCAAATGCTCTCCTTTCCTAGTCCTTTAGCACAGAGCATATTCCAGGCAGCCTAAATGTCTGTGTGACTCAGGCCAGATGCCTGGATAACAGAGAAAAGGTCAAATTTTCTCAACACAAATAGGGTGTGGAAAAACTCCAAACTGGAGTGTAGTGGCTGCATCAGCCACCTAAGTGTCCAGGGCAGGGGATGTGCCTTGCAAGGGACATCACCAGCCCCTGACTCCAGCCCTGCCTTTGCTCCCAGCTGCCTCCTGGCCTGCAGTTGCATGACCTCAGCCTGTCAGGGAAGAGGCAGGCAGAGTGCATCAACTCCTCAGAGACCCAGGTGCTGGGTGATTTCTTTTTCCGCTGCATTAGCCATCTCAGATGTGGCACAGATGGGGAATCTGCAGCCTGTGCCCCCACACCGGCTCCCAGGGCCCCCAGGGTGTCTGACAGATGGGACAAAGCCCTGGCGGGGCCAAAACATGTTTGTCATCACAGCTGTGGCTGGGGAAGAGGGGTAAAGCCCTTCAGCACATCCCCCAGTCATGCAGGCACAATTCAGCCACAGAGGATGGGCACAGAGGAGCTGCATCACAGAGACCTCTTTGGGACCCTTGCCAGCTGTTTCAGGGGATGGAAAGACAGGTTGTCACCTATCTGGTCCCAGAGGACAGAAATGAATGGATTGGAGTGCTGCTGAGCAGGGCAGGGGGCAGGTCCTGTGCTGCTCCTGGGATGGATGGTTAAAGGCAGCCTGTGGTGCTGGAGAGCAGGTGAGAGGCTTAAGATGGGGAGAAGGGAGGTTGTAGGGAAAAAGCACAATGCCTTCTGAAATACAGTGTACACCACTGGCATCCAGATGACAGAGGCAGTGCAGTCTGCTGCCAGGTGACGTGGATGTAAAGCAGGGGCAGTACTGTTTGGGTAAACGTGGAGCTGGAAGTGGTGAGAAATAGTGGGTTCAGTCATGGAGAAGCAGTGTGAACTCTGCATGCCACAACCCTATTGAAAGAGTATGGGGAGGTGCTGCTGGATGGAGCCCCTCGACAAGTTGGAAGAGCCCAGAGATGGTGCTGCTACCTCTGTCTTATTGCCAAACAGGGAAAGCTTTAGGCGAGAGTGCTTCAAGCATTATGCCTGGATGTACTTTTATACTGTTGGAAATGGATTTCTTTTCCCCATGGGCCTGAAGAAAGGCTGAGATTGCCCAGTGTTGGCAGCAAGGGTGGCTCTGGCACTGAGCTGTGAGGCCAGTGGGGAAGAAGGCAGGGCTAGGCTGTCTCCTCAGCCACAGAGGTACTGCTCTGTCAGGGTGTGGTACACTTATGTCAGTGACTTCATGGTGATGCACTTCTACCACAAGCACTGTCCAAAACCTTTCAGAAGAGCACAGCATTAGAGAACAACGTTGTCTACCACCTAACACATGTTCTTTTTTACCCATGCTCATAATGAAGCAAACATACAATGTGTTCAGTGATTCCTGGTCCTCAAGGATTGTTCCAGAAAGCCTATCCTCAAGCTTGATTGGTTAAGACCAAAGAAGTTTTCAGCTGCTGCTGAACGAAACACAGATATACTGAACTTGCAGAAACTGACATCCTTCTTTATGTAGTCTGCCAGCTACTTGTGCAGTTAACTCCTCTAACTGGGCTAATGAGATTTGGGAGTATTTTCTAAAGCACGGCTTTTGATAGGGAAACCCCCACTTTTACTTAAGAGAACAAGGCTCAGAGGTCCTAGTTAGAGAAATTCTAATGATGTGGTTGAGTGCTCTAAAACCTGACAATGCAAGAGAGCTTCCAGCAAACTGTGAAAAAAAAGTGGAAAATCAGTTTCGAGTGTTCAGATGGGGCTACTCCAAAGACATCTGCGCTCTTCTGCTTTTTAAATGTGAACTGCAAGGGAAAGCCCCAGGGCTGGAAAAAAAAACGGCTTCTGCTTTTTTTTCCCCTTTTTTTTTTTCCTTTTTTTTTCATCTCCCAACAACTGCGAGCCGCGCTGAGGGGATTTAAGAGCAGAGTACGGCATGTCCCAGCCCCCGCGGGCTTTGCTTGTGTTCCTGCCGAGCGCCACTGCTGCGGGCACGCGGTCTGGGTTGTGCTTTTCACTCTATTGCTTTGCTAATCCTGAAATAATTCCCTTTTATTTATTTATTTATTTAAAGTCTTTTCAAGGAGCACGTGGTGCACTCGGCTCCCCTCCCCTTCATCGCGCCCACCCCCGCCCCCGTCTCCCCTGCCCTCCCCTGCCGGGCCGCCGCCCCGCCCCGCCGGGCCCGGCCCGGCCCCGCCGCCCGGCCCGCGCCGCTCCGCGCCCACCGCGCCGGGGCCGCCGCTCCGCTGCGGGCCGGGGGCGCCGCGGCACGGCACGGCACGGCACGGCACAGCCCGGCTCGGCGCGGCTGGGCTCAGCGCGGCCCGGCGGGAGGGCGGCTGCGATCCGCCGCGGCCGGCGATGGGAGATGGAGGGAGCCGGCGGTGCGGTAAGGGGCGGCGTATGCCCGTGCGGGTGCGGGGGTTGTGCTCAGCCGCAGGCACTTTTTCCCATTTACTTTTGCATTTTTCCTTTCCTCCTACCTTTCTTTTCTTCTTTCTGTTTTCTTTTTGTTACTCTTTCTCTTTTCTTTCTTCCTTCTTCCCTTACCCCTTTTCCTCTTTCCTTTTATTGTTTTCCTTTCCCCCTCTTATTTTCTGTTCCTTTTTTTTTTTTTTTTTTTTTTTTTTTTTTTTTTTTTTTAAGTCCTTTTCACAGTGCCCTAAGAGAAAAAATGTCGGAGCCCACTTCTGTGCTCATAACTGCTAGATCCCAAGAGACACCAGCTGCAGCAGGGAAGCCGCACTCAGGGCTGGGACCCCGAGCCTGCTCGTCGTGCAGTTCGTTTTGCTTGTGTCTCCAAGTAACTTGTCTGTCTTAACACATCAGCACTGTTGCTGCACTGGCAAGCTCTCTTAATCCAGCCAAATTCTTGAATTAAACGAGACATTGTTAGAAAAGCGTTTGGCTGAGTAGTCGTAGCATTGCACTTTCAGGGCAAGAGTGGGGTTGAAATGATTTCCCCAAAAGTGTAAAACTGTAGAATAATAAACTACCCGGGCATGCTCCTGTGCAGTTGAGGTGTTATCTTCATCCTTGCTCCCGGGAACTGGAGCTACACTTCTCATTGGGAACATAAACTTATATTTGAAATGAGTTTGAACTGCACACAAACCCACTGAAGTTGCTAACTCCCATATAGGTGAGTATTTCCGTGCTATAAACATCAATTATCTGTCTGCCACAGGGTCCAGTTAGTATATAGTCAGGCAAAGCTACATGTACATATTATTGAAGTGTTTTGGGTGTGTAATAGGCAACTGCAAGTACTCTTAGTTTTGTAGCTTCAGTCACACTTTAATTCTGTCTGTGCACAGGGCCATTAACACAGAATGTTAAATGCAGTATTTGTAATGAAACTGGAGGTTGCACACCCAGTGTTTGAAGCAATTGTAATAGACTGCTGAGAGTCATCCAAGCCTTTCTGGTTTAGCTAGTAGAAAGAAGCCTTTTTCTACTCCAAATGCTTTTTCATCAGTCATATCCTTAGTTGATGTGTTTCAGCAGATGTTACCAGTTTAATCCTCAGTGAATCTTTCCCAGCTCTGTTGATTTACACAAAGAGTTAGTTTTGGGGCATACTTTTAGTGGGAGAGAGGTGAAGTTAACCATGTTGGAGACCCCGTTCAAATGATCCCATTCAATTAGAGCCTTGGTTCATTGGAGAGTGTGAGAACATTCTTTGTGGTAGTGGTGATGATAAAAAAAATCCAGGAAACTTACATGCTGCTGTTTTCAAAACTTGAAACAAGTTTTGAAACAAAGAAGTTAGGACTTCTTAATCCACACAGAAAATTTTTGCATAACTGACCTGTGTGAAAGTGTTTCTCGTGAGCTATTCATGCTTAAGTGGATTGTTTGATTTACCATTTCCAATTTTCAATTTTCAGTTTGATCTCTATGCCATCAAAGTGAGAAGGAAAAGAACAGTGAGGATCTTAACAGAGTGTGCTAGTGGCTTTTTTTTTCCCAGCAAATCCTTCTTTACTGTTGTCAAGGTGCATAGCTGAAGGACATAGATGTTGTTTAGAGTCCTTCCCCTCCCTGCTTCCACACCAACACAGTCCTTTCTATTCTTGCCCATCATACCAGGAAACTCTGGCAATTGATTTTGCAGCTTTGATATAAGACATGGTTTGGGGTTTGATTCTTGTGGGCTGAGAGGCAGGCTCTCTGCAAGAGTGCCATGGAGCATCTCTGCAGGCACTTGTCTCCATGTGTGTGTTCTGAGACAAGTGCTGGAAGATTCAGCATTTAGACAGCACATGTTGTACACCACACAAGCACTAAGTAAGGGTGCTTAGGCCATGGCTGATAAACTGCCTTTGTGCTTGCATAGTAGCTGATTGCTTGAAATCATCCCTGCTTCATAGAGAGACAGGCTAGCAGACCTGAGGGCTGGAGTGATTTTTCTCAGGCATGTGTTTTTCTGAGGCTTGTGTTTCTCCTTTGAGAACATCTGTTTACTTGCAAGGGTCTTGAGAGAGAGCAAGAGGCTGGGGTACTGTTGGGTGCTGATTTAAATGTCTTTTAGAGGTAGCACAATGTAGTGGCCTAGTGAAGGGAGCCCAAGAAAGGGAGGGAGGGGGTAGTGTCTGCATGGTATTAGGTGAGTACATCCCCACGGTACTGGGGAACCGTCTGCCAAGCTGCTGTTCTTCAGCTGGGGCTGCACAAACCTGTGAACTGCTGCCAGAGCTCAAAGATTGGGGCTGTCAGAGGATCCTGCTCCAGATCAGCTCTGCATTGTGAGTGCTGAGGATCCCCAGGGTGCAGCAGCTGTTAGAGTTGTTTGGTGAGAGTCTTGCTGAGCTCACCCAGCCAAGGTGGGAGTAATGTTCCTGGACTCAGCAGGGACACATGCCACCCACCGCCCTTGAAAGGACATTTCCTTACAAATGGTCCCTGATGGAGAGCTGGCTTCTGGTGGAGCAGGGATTTCTTGATCTGCCACTTCTCGATCTGATTTCTCGATCTGCCACCAAGACCTGCTCTGTGACCTGGGTGGTTCATTGCATCCTGGGCTGTAAAATTGCATGTGGCTCCTTCCCTCTGGAAGTTTGGCTGAAAAGGGGGATGTGTGCTAGGGTGCTTCTCTGGGCAGTCACCATACAGCAAAGTGTGTCTGCAGATAAACTTAGGTCTTGTGCAACTTCTGTCCTAAACTTTTGAATATTTTCCTAAATGGATTGATGTCTGTCAAACCCCATGATCACAAAGACTATTTCCAATCCTTATTTTCCTATTTGTAGTGATGCAAAATTGGGGGGTGAGGGGGAGTGTGTGTTAGAAGTAATTTTCTTCTATTAGATGAAAAAGCTGTTTGATACCAGCTCAAAGTGGATGTAAGTGTTCCATTGCTCTCAGGAATGGCACTGTTTGAAGTATCCTTCTGCAGTATGTTTGCATACAGAAGGATATGTTTGCAGTATGCAGATACTTTCTCTGAGTTCAGCTCCTCCTTGCTCTGAGATGTTTCTTGCTGTTTTGCCAGCTTCTGTTCGAGACCACAGACTCCTGTGATGCTAATGCATCCAAACATTTATTCTCTTCATTACAGAGATGAGCAAGGCAGGTTGTGGATGGTGCTTAAAAGCAGGGGTGGGGTGAGAGCAAGCCCTCTGGGTGCGGGCTTGGTTGCTACAGGGTTGAATAGGAGTCAGAGGAGTTCCGGTATTATCTAGCCCTTGAAGCTTGAATGGCTTCTGAATTGACTGTACTTCCTGGATGCTGTAAGTAAAAAAACCTGTTTGGGCACTGGATCAGGCTGTCCATCCGGGATCAAGCTGTCCATCAGAGTGTGAGCACTGCATTTCTACCTCTGCTGAATACCTCAGCCACCAGTGATGGCTGTGGGAAGTGTGTGGCTCCCTTTGCTAACTGCACAGAAGATTTTCAGTGTTGCAATTTCTGGGCTAAGCCAAAGGAAACCAGGCTGGAGCTGGCTTCTGAGGGTGGCCTGCCAGGGCAGAAACACAGCAGTCACTGCCATGCTTGCTGAGAACATCATGTCATAGCCACAGCAACTTTCTGCTGCCTGGTGAAAAGACTTTCTTGCACAGGACCAGGAGTTGGACTTGATGATTGTTATAGGTCCCTTCCAACTCAGTATTTTATGATTCTGTGACTGAAAGGAGGCCCTTGTCTTGAAACTGTGATGCAGTAGTTCAGAAGCAGTAAGAAAACAACTTAATGGCACGGATTACATAACACAAGCCTCTCTTTTTGCAGAAGCCATGAATGGGGCTTGCTTTCTCTTTTTGGAGTGAAATGACACAGTGAAAGAGGTGACTTAAAGTGTATTCATTATTTTTTTACAACAGTTTTCAAATGGGAAGTGTCATTTGAGTAATAACTGCATCTCCCAGGCTGAATGAATGCCAAATGTGATGGCAAGATGCACTTAGGCCTCGGATATATCTGCATAACAGTGCCAATAGAAGAATGCTTCCCAGGGAAGCCCTGTTGTCAACAGGAAACAAATTCTAGTACCAGCAGGTTCTGATTGTCGTCAGCTGTCTTGTCTGGGGACTTGCTGTGACTTAATGAGAAAAAAAGAAGAGGTATTAACTTCCTCACCAGTGGGACAGGAGTGCCAGCTGGCCTGTGTTGTGCTGCTTGTGGGGGATGTAACATCTCTGATGTCTTCTGCCTTCTTGCCACAGCTGGAGCTGCCTGTTGGCTCCTGACCACTTGTGGAGCCATAGCTGCCTGACAATGCTGGCAGTCCTTAAGGTGTACTTTATTAGCAAGCATTTGGTCTTAGCAAGCATTTGGTCTTGCAACAGTATTTTCAGTCCCCCAGTGTCCGCACCTCAGGAGAAATTTGTTGATGTGTTTTCTTACTTCTGCCTTAATTGTGCCAGAGATAAGATGGCTCAGATCAAACTTCAGTCAAATTTCTGTTCAAAAAACTTCTCTTAAATCTAGGTAAGGCTCAGAAAAGAACTGCTGAGGGGAAAGCTGTAAAATTAATTTAAATATGTGATATGAAATAATCATGCAGAATCAGGAAGCTGTGTCTAAAAATGCATACCCCGTTTTTGCATACTCTATTGCAGTGTTGTAGTTCTACAGTTTGTGCTTGCCACAGAGAAAAGGCAGGTTTTTGCAAATGTTAATTCTTCCAGTGTGGAGAGGTCTAATGGCTGGATGTGGTTTTTTTTTTTTTTTATTTTTTTTATTTGTTGGTTTGTTTTCTGGTTTTTTTAGCCATTCATTGAAATGAAATATTTTAATCACTTGGGGACACTACCTTGAACTATGTTTATAATATTGATTTGAAAAATGAAGATAAGCTCTCCCAATACCCTGTCCCTCCATTCATAAAAGCAGTGTATATTTAGCTGGACATAAAGAATGTACAGCACATGGCAAAGGATGCTGTCTGTAAAGTTTCAAGGGACAGCAGATGTTGGCTAGGGTTTTGCAAAGAATTTTGCTGCCTGAAGAGAAACAGAACTAACTTTTGAGAGGCTCATGAGGCATTTAGATATATTCAAATTTTAGCTTCCATGGAGGAGAAATCCATGTACAGCAGACCTGTAGCCTGGCTAAACACTGTCCTGCCATCTGAGGTGCTTGAAGATGATGGAAGCCCACTACCTGCTGAAGTGAAGCAGTCTGTCAGTTTGCTAAATACTGGAACAAATTGAACAAAAACAGTAAATGCAAGATGTCTACTGCATGCATCACAGAATTCTCTGGATATAAGATGCTGTCTTCGCACAGTTTTTCTTAAATCATACCTGACCCTAATGCTCTTTGACATAGCTCAGGAATATACTTGCATTGTGGCTTTATAGAAGTCAAAACTTTTTTTGATGTTTTTCTTCATCTTTGTGTGTTATGTCTAAGAACACAGTGGTTCAAGCAGTGAGCTAAAGACTTCTTCTCAGAGGACTTGTTTTGATTCTTACACATACCTTAGAAGTAATCCGTAGATATCCAAAGGTCCATACAAAATGCATCAAAATCACTGATTTGACAAATAGAAAATGCTGAGTGACCTTTAATGGTAAAGTGTAATCATACAGACTTTGAATTAATATGCTGTTCACAGCCATGCAGTTACAGCTCAGACAGCATCAGCCTTTGCATAATAGAAAGTATTTAATTCTGCATAACAGCTGATTGCTTCCTAACAACTTCAACCAAACAACAAAGCAAACATTTCTTTAAGGGGAGAAAAACTCAAGTGCAGGTCTAAAACAAGGTGACCAGACTGGAAACAAATTTTACCTGCTTGATGCTGCTGCTATGGCATTAATTTGAGTCTTTTCTCGTCACTGTTCTCAGGTCTTTTTCTAAGCAGAAAGTCTTCTGCTTCATTTCTGAACCGAGCTTCTCTTTAGATACTGAACTTCTGTGAAGTTTGCCTTTGTGCAGGGAGAGCAGCTTTGATAGTATCTGCACCCTTTCAGTTTTGCTCTCTCCAGCCTGGCTGCTTCCTGTGAGGCTGCTCATAGTAAACAAACCCTGCAGTGCTGGGAATAATGGCATAGGAAGCCTGCAGTACCCTGGTGCCTTTTGGAGAATCCCTGGGGTAAGCTGTGGAGTGTGTTGCGGTGAGCACTCAAGAGCAGCTGGCTGGATGGTACCAAGTGTGAGGTCTCTCCAGTCCGTGGCCATGCCAGAGCCTTGTGAGCAGGTAATAGTGACTCTCTGCACTGGTTTGGATTCAAGGCCGCTTTAGCCCAGGAGCATCTGTGGAGGTCAGCAGATGCCCAGGAAGAGGTCAGCTTAGAGATTCATGAGAAGGATGTGATTTCTATATTGTTAGGGATTTTTATCCCTTGAGCTTGTTCACTCTCTTGTCAGGTACCTCAGTATTTTGGTTTCTGTGAGATTGCTTTGCAAGGTGGTTTGTGGTTTTGAATACAAACTGTAGCAGGAACCATGTCCTTTTTGGTGTGGTGCTGACTCCCAATACCTTCTTCTGTTGTCTTCTGGCTGTTGCATTAAAAAAAAAAAAAAAGGTGCTGAATTACCGATTTTTCTTTGCTTTTTTCAGACTCCTTGTCACTGCAAGCACCTCTGCCATGTCTCTACAATTGCCTTGTAGCTGAAAAATCTTACAAGGCTGACTTCTCTGCTGGAAAACAGCTATTTGCAGTGCTCTTACACAAGCCTATTCTTTCATCCCCACCTTCTGGCTTTCTATACATCTCCCTGCAACTCCTGATAGTTAGGAATTAGTTTAAAACCCAGGCTTAGATTTCTTCTCATTCAAAACCTTGGCTAGCATTAAGTTTTAGCAGCTCCAGCTGAGATTAAGCCATGCCAAGCTTCTATTCTTTTGAATTTTAATTATTTTACTAATGCTTTAATTCAAGAATTGTGAACGTGTATTAGTGTGGGGAGGTATAAGGAAAACACAGCTATAGTTTATGAGGTCACATGGAATTAAACACTACAACCCCTGCCTACCCAGTGGTCTTACTGTGAGCACCCACATTCTTCCGGTGATGTTGTTGCACTAGGTTTTACCAGTTAGCAAGTTTATTTTAATGCCAGCTTTCTGCATTTAATCCTGTTACTTAGGAAAGTGATTCAAGACAAACTCAACAGGCATAGTCTTTTCAGAACAACTGGTATGACCTGTCAAAAACAGTGAAGCTTGCTGAGCTCTTGGCCATTCAGGGATGATGTGACAGCAGAGGCAGAGCCCTCAATGCAGGATTCTGTAAAGACTTGCCCATGACATTGCAGCTTGCTGGAGAAGATTTTAAAATCTGTGGGAACCTTCTGTCCATCATTCCTGCTGAGAGTATAAACTCACTGTATTGGGGTATTTGATAGGCTGCTGGCAGGCAATTGAGTTTTTTGCTGCTAGAGATGTTGGTGAAGCAATGAGAATGGACCAAGCATAGCCTGGGATTAGAAATGGTCCAGGTGTGGCTGTGAAGTTCTCCATAGTAGACTCTGATTTACAGGCATTCTTCAAGGCATTTTTCTGCTTTCTTGCAATACTGCAGTATTTCCCCAGTAGCCTCAATGAAACCTCCAAAAGTCGCTCCAGTGTAGGGGCTATTGCCTGCTGACAGGGAGCTGACATCCAGTGGTGGTATGGTTGAGAGGGAAGGTAGGAAGCTCTGGGAAACAGAGCTGTGCACATGTGAAAGCATGTAAAACTGAGGCTTCTTCTTGATATGGCTTAGCTGTGAAGACATGCCTGAGGACTCTTTCACCTCTCTGTCCCAGCTAACAGTTCTTCATGAATAGTCCTTAGGTCCCTTCCTGCTGATGTTTTCCCTTAGGATGAGTGGTCTCTTGCTGTCCAGAATTTTGGCTGACTCTTGCTCCCTGAAGACTCTTGCTTGAGCACCCATCCTGTTCTGCTTTTTCTCATGCACTTTTTTCCCAGGTCTTCTACAAGGAGTGAGTCTGTCTTAACTGCATCTGTCCTCTCAGGGAGTCTGATAAATTCCAGACTAGAAGTTGCCATTTAATTATCTGCTTCTTGGAGTATTCCCCTTATTAGACATTTTCAAAGAAAATGCATGACCTTAAGTGTGAATGCTTCAGGAGGCATGGGTTCACACTGGTTCTTTGTATGCACATTGACCCATTGCTTGTCAGAGCAGCTGTGGACAGTGTTATCCCCTTCCTCTGAGAAAAAGCCCAGCTCTCCTGTCAGCTCAGCTGCAAATGGTGGTGAGATAGCAGGAGTTTGATATTCTTCAGTTAAAGCTCTCTGACATGTAGGTATGTGTCTTGGTTTGAGACAAGTTAGGAGGAAACGTTCACCCCAAAACAGTATGATAAATAGGGCCCCAAGACAAAACCGGTTGGTCCCAAAAACAAGGTCCCAACAAGAACCTCATGAAAGTCAAAAGAGGATGCTTTGGTGCTTTTCTTCTGTGCAGAAAGGAGAAGCATTTTCTTCAGCTTTTTATGACTCACTATACCTATCTAAAAACCACTGGGATTTTTGGAGGGCAGTTTGAGGGGAGCTTGTGAGTTGAAATGAAATTCATCCAGAGAGTGAAACTGAGCTTCAGGAAAGGCAGCAACCAGCTCTCATCGGGAGTTAAAGACACCTCTCAAGGGTGAGTTGTGGGAATAGTTTCTCCTTGCAGATACTGACCTGCTGCTCCATTCACACATCCAGACAGCAGAACAGAGGCAGTGTATGTGCTTCTTGCTGGGTTGACTTATCTGTCCTTATCAGCAGCTCCTGCTGGAGAAGCAGGAACCCTGTGGTCTTAGCATCTTGCTGTTGTTCAGTTCAGTGCTGAGACACAGATTCAGCAGCTTCATTCCTGTGCTGGCTTGAAACCACCACAAGCACCACAGCCTTATCCTTAAGAATCTCTCTGCTCCCTAAGCATGAGACAGAAAGTCAGCAAGGTGGGACCTCTGATGACCCATGCCAATGCCTTGTGTGAGGTCAATAGAAACTGGTCCAGTGTGTTGGCAGGAGGTCTGAGGGGTGAGGACTGCCAAGTGCAAACTAATGCAGCCTCACAATGTTATCTAAAATTCACTGAGAGGCAAATGCAGCCTTCCTAACTCCTGACCAAGAGCTATTACCTAGAGAAGTAGGCTTGATCAAACATGTTAAAACAGGCAGAAAGCACTGCAAGAGTGATGCACCAATGGGTAGGAATTTGCTGCCTCTCTGCCCAGAGCATCACTGGACTGAAAAATAATATGTATATAGCTCATGAGAAATGTACGTACAGCTGGGCTGATTTAAAGGGATTGGTGCTCCTAAGCGTCACCCTCTTCAGCAATGACAAAGATGAGATGCTTCAAAGGTGGTGGTTAAAGCCCTCTGAGGGAAGCAATTATGAAATGGCTGACCTGGATGCAGATTTCTTTGCCCTTCAGCTGAAAGAGAAGGCTTAAGCAGGAGTTTTATATCCCTTTCAATCTTGCTCGTATTTAATCTTTGCTAATGCAGCTTGAAAGCACCATGAATGTTTGTCCAGCCCATTTCTGGGCTCCTCGTTTCAGGCATTTTGACTCCTGCAAAGCTTGGGTGAATGGTAGATTGAAAGAAGGAAAGGAGAACACATGTAGTCTCTTGACTTGGACATTAGTAAAGCAATAGTCTTAAAAACTAGCTCTGACCTCAAGCATCTCATTCTTTCCTGCTCTTGCATTCTTTTTTAACATGTCTTGTTTGGATGAAATATGATAAACTTATCCTTAAGCCTGGATATGGACTTTCTTTATACATCCTTTTAGTGCTCTGACAACCTAAATAGATGTTAAATACAGCTGTTCCCATACTCAAGCCAGTATCTGTAATTTTCATCAGCAGCGTTGAGACTTCTGACAATCAAGTTACCCCTTTCAGATGCAAAGACTAAGATCATGCAGCCTCAGTTTAGGCACTTAACTCTGATAAATGGTGGCCTATACACTGAAACCCCATTAATTTTACAATTTACTTGTGACTGTTACTGGATGATGCAGAGGGTGCTGTGAGCTGGAGTTTTCTTCTTTGCTTTACAATAAGGTACAGGCAAATAGAGAGCCTTGGAACACATGTTTGCTGGCAGGGATGCTCAGTGTAGCAGATGTCTGTGAAATCTCAATAAGCAAGGCTGAGGGATGGAGAAGCTGTGTCCCAGAGGAGTATAGATCAGAAATTCCTTACTGCTCAAGAACTGGACTGTTCTGTTAATTTTATTTTCCATTTCATTTATCTGTCACTGGGATTTGGCACCAGCTAGTTATAAGCAATCCCATCCCTTCACATCCATCTGAGTAGGCTGAATTTTTGTCTGGCTCTGTAAGCTACTCCTGTCTAAGCTGATGCAGACAAAGCCTTCTCCTGTGTGCTCTGGCTCCAGCTATTCCTTTTCTAGCCCTTCCTGCCTCCCTGCCAGTGAATGAATGCAGGTCTGTAAAGCCAGAACAGACATGGTGATTTCTTCCAAGCTCATTTTGTCATGCTTGTGATAGTCATCTTTGTGATAGTAAGCCCTTTATGTATTCCATCACATCTTTACCAAAGGATTGGGTAGACTGGAGTTAGCACATGTATCAACATACTGGAAGCCCTAGTACTGAGTAGTTGGACTAGTGAATGTCTAGTGAATGGTAAATAAATTAGTCCAAGACCACTGTGTAACATCTGCTGTCGACTTAGGGCAGAGTGGTGTTTGTACTAAATCTTGCAGAACTGGCACAGTGCAGAAAGGTAGGAGAGGAAATGGGTGTAAAAGGCTAGTGGAACCTGGAGCAAAACCATTCTAGGGCATAGGGCAAGATAACTATTTGTCACTGTGCTCTTGGGAGAAAATACAATTGTTGGACAGATGGCCTAGGAGGAATATATGAATTTGTGATTCCATCCATCTCTGATTAAGAGCTGTGACTATGTGTTCCTGTGAATCACGTGTCCCTTGTACTTTGAATTTCTGCTTTTATCTGATGCTTATCCTGAGGTATTTGATAGAAATGCATAAAAGTTGTTGTTGTCCTAGGGGGCTGAATGTTCCATTTGTTTTTTAAAGAGTGTTTTCATAAGCTAATGCTTTCACCAATGTAAACCATGCCATGGCTTGCTATGCCACAGCAATTGACTGCCAGATATGAATATAAAGTTTACTGAAGAATTTTTAGAGTTAGTGATTTATTTTATCTGTCACTTCAAACAGAAGAATTACAGGCTCTGTCTTGTCCAGGTGGGAAGAAAATTAATGCTAACTCTGGATAGTTTTTGCACTGCAGTTTATTGCTGGTGTGTGCTTTATCTTAGAGATTTGTTTTGTCCCTACCTGTTAAGAAAAGTATTTTGATCTTAGTCCTGTAGCCTTTCTCTCTTTTGAGAAACTGGACCTTTACTGTGTCAAGGTCATTTACTCTGTTTCTTACAAGAAAGGAGCAGTGGGGAAGGTGCTGGGGGCACCAGACCTGGGTAGAACAGGTTGCTCAATCAGTCTATCCATTCACCCTTCCAGGTGTTCCCCTGCTCACTGGGCTCACCACCTTGTGTCTATTGGAAAAAGGCTCCCAATATTACCAGTTAGATTGTGCCTGGGCCTGTCTGACCCTTGCTACTGGGCCAAAGGCAGCAACTGCGGTGTATCACCTTGGCTTGCTGGAGATTGCAGCTGGGCACTGAACAAGTCCAGGCTTGTTAGGAACCCCGTTTACCTCAGGAGGAATAGCTTCAGGCGATGGTGAAGAGAAAAGGAGATGGATTCTGCTGGAGGGTTTAATGTCCAGAGGTTTATTCCATAGTTACAGAGGTCTGAACGTGAGGACCTGCTCCAACAGAACCAAGACTGCATGGTCTCATTCACCTTTTAAGCTCAGGGACAGGGGGAGGGGAGGTACAGGTGAGCACCAACCAGGTGGGAGGGGCAGGGTCTCAGGGGAAGATGACACCCAGACAGGCCAATGACCTCTGGGCATAGGGGCATCCTTTGAACTTGACCAACCACACGACGCCTTGCTGGAACGTTTAGCCTGATTGACAGGACTCACTCAGCATGGGGGCAAGGGGGAAGGGAGAGACGTATAGGCACACTTGGGGAAATGACCTGGAAGGCCAAAATGGGACATTACAGCACACCACAACATGTGTCCCCTCCCTGCCTCCTGGCCGGATAAGCAGGTTTGACTTGTGCGGTGTGGTTGTAAAACCAAGTTGGACTCTAGTCCTGACCTACACAGTGGTGGTCATGCATGGGCTGCCCAACAGGGCCCCTCAGACAGTACTCCTGCCTAAGTACATGTTCGCGTACCTTATCCTTCTCCCCATTTTTAATCATCCTTGTTGTAGTCCTTGCTCCTCACTTTCTCTACCCCACTATCTTTTCAAAGAGACAGCCTGCCCCATTTATGGTTTTCCCATGGGTTCCAGTTTTATGACCTACATGCTCAAATTTGCTATTTCTGATACTACTCTCTTGATATTTTTAACTCCAACCAATATAACCAGTATTATTGAGATAGTTGGCCAATGCTGCTGGCCTTTCAGTGGGTAAGCTGGCTAAAGAGCGTGTAAAGAATGGTTGGGTGCTCTCACATCTCTGTTAGGTCTTTGTTCTTAATACTGAAATTCTTGGGTTCAGTGAAGGAGGGGTGAGCTCTTCAAAAGTTCTCTGAGTTGGCCCATGTCTGCTCTGGATGATCTTGGTGGTGACAGAGTGAAATGAATACTTTCAAAATGCTGCCTGAAGGGATTTCATGTTCCTTCTGCTGTTTTTTCACTAAAAGGTATATAAGCTTTGTTTATTTTTACTCTAGGCAGAAGCACTTGTGCGGGATAATGACATATCAGCTCATGCCCAGAACGTTGCCAAGGCCAAATATGAATTTTTATTTGGTTTGGAAGAAGAGAAGCCTTCAGGAATGGGTAAGTTCTATTTATTTCTACTTTGTGCAAAAAAAAAAAAATCTCTTAAGCCACTCAGGAAAGTTTTGCAGAAGCTTCTCCTTTAATGACTCCGTGAGGCTCACTCACTATGCTATGCTGTCTTTTGCAAGTACTGGATCCTGCTGGTTTGGCCGCAGAAAATGACAGTGGTTCCCTCTCTTATACCCCTGCCTTTCTTTCTGGCTCATGTGGGCCACCATGATGTGACAGCAGGGACTCACATGCTAAAGGCACATTGGTGGAGGGAGTCCCTGCACTTCTCTGCAGTGGAGTTGTTCAGCCATGAGTTCTGCAATTGCACATGCTGAAGCATGGCCATTTCTGCCTGGAGATCTTCCAGAAATGCACTTTGTGGTCTTTCTACAAGTAGAGGTAGGTAAGATTTTAATTCAGATATTTGACTGGTACCCGGACTGCTCTGCCCTCTGTAGTCAGTGATTCTAGAAGTCCAGATGCTTCCATAATATCTAATGTTATATCTAAGGATCTGTCTTATTCCTGTTGTCTTCTTGTAAATATAGGGCATTTTCTACCTTTTAAAGCCCAAGCTTAGAAGAAAAGAAATGTAGTTATTGTAGCTATTCCTCTTGCCTTGTCAAAATTATCAACAAGCCCTGCCCTCTTTGAAAAAGCATTTCCTCAGGCTGTTCTCTGTGTACCTTGATCCTTTCTAATTGCAAACTTTCTGTGTCACTTAATTAAGGAAGACTCCCTTCGTGCTAGAAAAGGGCAGCACTTTGCTCAGAAACAAACTGTGTATGTTCCTCCACTTTAGTAAGGAAAAAAATAATAATAAAGTGGAACATGAGTTTCTTCCTGGCTTTTTGGTCATCCAGCTGGGAAATCCTAATTGCATAGTGCAAAAAAATCCAAATTTCCAAAAAGAGAAAAAAACCCTCAAGAAAACCCAAACCAAAAGGACCTTATTTAGGAATTTTAAAAACTCTTTCAAATTGCCACAAAATGTGTATCAGTTTATTACATGAATCATGATGACCTCATTTCTTACTTGGAAAGACACAGTGTGAGAGCACTGTCAGCAGGCATTGGTACAAATCCAGAGATTGGTATTAAATAAAGTATGCTGTGTCTAATAAATCCAAGTGAATCTATTGTTATTACCAGCCAAAACAATTATCAAATATGATGGGTATTCCAAGCTAAGTACTGAGCTCTAAAATAAAGGGTAGCAAAGAGTAAGCCAGACATATTGACTTATATGCCTAATTCGGTGTATTTTTCCTGTGCTTCTTGCCTTGTTTCTGGATCTCCTTCTTGCCTTGTTTCCGGATCTCCTCCTGTTCCTTTATTAATGAGAAACTACCAGTAGGAGCTAACAATTAGCAAAATGGGAGTTACTTCAAGGGTCCTGACAAGAGAGTTTGTGAATATTTAACAGTGGTTAACATACAACGTTTGTGAATTGCACCCAAAAACTGGGTGACATCGTGCTTACCCAGACTGGCCTCATGCTGCCACAGACAAATGCGTCCTCCTCCTCCTCTTACAAGTTGTTTGACTGCCATGGATAAATGATAGTGGTTCTGCCCCTTCTAGTTTTTTCTTCAGCTTTTAACTGCTTATTTACTGGAGGTGAATGAGGACAGGGTGACTGAGGGGACAGTAGTACAAACTCAGGGCTTTTGTACATCAAATAATGTTTTTTTTTTATTTGATATATATCAAATATGTCATACATATGCTTTTGGGGGAAGCAGCTATGCTTGAAAGTCTTTCTCTTCTTCTCCCTATTAGATGGGAAGGGAGAAAACACCACCAAAAATCCAAATAAACATGCTACTTTCTAAAGTTTCCTTTAAAGGAAAGAAGACATGCTTTTTAGGGGTCAAAGTATGAAATATTTCAAGCAAATGAGTGACAGAGGCAGGGCCAGGAGAAATGTTGGTGTTTAAACTTGATCAAGAGAACAACTTGTCACTGTGGGCAGTTATGCTGGACTTTAGTTTATCTAACCTAAAGCAGTTGACCCATGCCATGGCTGGCCTCAGAAACGGAACATAGCATGTAAGCTGCTGAACAGCTTAATTACTTCTGCCTTCTGGTTTATACTTTCCCTTTCGGCCACAGCCACGTTACTGTAGCCCTGCTGATGCTGCTGAGGATATACATGTCTTGACTAAGTACTAAAACACTTGAATCAGACAAGCCAATTCACAAAGAAAGAGCAATAAGTGGGGGCGACTATGACAAACACTTCTGTTTACCCAGGTGGGAGATGGCAGCTTTTGTTAATAAGCTCTGTGCTGATTTTTACCTTCCAGGTTGAAGCTGCTGGTCATTTTCAGATGAGAAAATGAGAGGGGGGGAAAATAAAAAGTTAGATGGCTTTTGAAGAGGTGTTTCATCAACGATATTCAAATGCTAATAAAGCTGTCACATATAAAACATCTTCCTTTGCTGTCTTCAGTCTGATTTTATCTGGGATATTTGTGATCACTGATGCCCTAATGTTCTCTTGACTTTAATGCATGATGCCTGTCGTCTGGCCCCTCTCCTCTCTTGTCCATTGCCCATCCTCCTGCCCTGCATGCATTACTTGGAGCAGAAGCAGGTCCAAGCCCCCCAGGACCCTCCTGTTGTGGAAGGATTCAAGACCACGCATTTCCCTGCAGACCCCTCCCGCTGGGAGAGCAGGGAGGATGCACCACACTTGTCCACGTGGCCCTGCACAGCCTGGCCACCTTCCTTGGCGAAACCCCAGCCTTCTGCTTTCCAGCAAAAGAAAATGTTTTTTAGAAACTGAATTTAGCTGGGTTGGACAAGATGTCTTCTCAGACTCACTGACATAAAAGGCCGCTTGTTGTATGTGGAAACATACATTCCTTCTCTGGAAACTGCCGTGGAAACAGTGATCTCTATTGAGCAGACTTTCTTCAGGCTTGGCTGTGCTACAGGTCTGATTTTTATGACTTTGCTGTTAATACATTTAAATACCAAAAAGAAAAAAAAAAAAAGTTATGGCCACATGACTTTTTTTTTTTTAGTCTTAAAAGTGCTTCCTTCGGGGAAAAAAATGGGGGATACTACAAAATAATTCTTTAAATAAACATGAGGGCCAAATACCCCATAATTCCTGTTATATGAGAAAATAAATCCAAGACTGTTGTTAGGAAGAAAATAGCTTCTTAAGATTAATAAACAGTCTTTTCTCTGATGCTTCTGAAAGGAGAAAGCTTTCATCCCTCCTGTGTACCAGAGGTTTAATCTCATCCTTCACAAAAAGGCTCTGTACAAATACTGCCTGTGTTGCTATGCAAATCTGGTCTTTCCCAACAGCTGCTGGAAGAAGCTTGGTTTTGAATTCCTGGTGAAACAAATAGCTTTTTGGAAAGCCTGTCACTTGCTGTTTTGTGTTCAGTGAGGTGTCATGAGGCAACTGAGCTCATTTAACATCTTGCTTCTGCCAAGAGATGGTCCCAGACACACACTGCCACCAATTGTCTCATGCTAGTTCTTGTGCTCATCTGTGTACTTAGCAAGCTCAAGCCAGCAAAAACTGTAACAGACCCCCCAAAATAATGCCAAAAGAACAATTCTAAAAAAAGGGCTTATTTTCTTCTGGCAATGTGTGCTGAATCACCATTGCAAGGGGTCAAACAATGCGAGATCTGACACATGAAAGAAAATCAAACACATACTTTGACCCATGCAACATACCTGTTCCTGAACTGCAATCGAAGAAATTATTGCTTTTGCTTTAGAATGTCTAGAACTGTTTTTCAAGAGCACAGGAAGGACACAATAACTGCTATTTTGTAAAAGTAAAGCCTTTTCAGGGTTCTTACGTTTCTGATTTAAACATCTTTAAGAAAGTGATCCCCATATCTTTGTATAAAGTGAGCATCACTGACATACATTCTGTCTCACTTGTTTGCTCTGTTACTTCAAGGCACACATGTCCAGCTCTGCTGCATCCCCCTCACATTGCATGGAAATGGCACCTTCCTGATCCTCCCTGCAGGAACTGCCCTTAGACCACAGGCACTCATTATTACATTGTCCTCATGATAGCTCAAACTGCTGACTGTAGTCTTGCCCAGTGCTCCAACCCTGTTGTTTTCCATTTTGAGGCACCACCCCTTTGCTATATTTTCATCTTGTGCTCTTTCCATGCTCTCTCCAGGCAATTCTTAAAGTCTAGGCTCCCTGGTCTGGTATCTTCCTCTGCAGCTATGTTTTGCTTAAGAAGTGCAAAACTGCATTTTCTGAGGGTTGGAGGACTGCCTGATTTTCACATTAATTTTGCTTAATTATGGTGAAGGATTGGCGCATCAGATGTCCTGCAGTGTTCACCAGGAGCACACACAAGGCTGGAATACAGAAAGCTCAGAGCTGTGGTACCCCTCTCTCACATAATTAAAAGTCCATAATCCTGTTGTGCATATTTGACTTTATCAGCTTGTTGTTGTTGTTGTTTCTAGTGTCCCACTGCATTTTCTGACATACAGAAATCCTGCAGGAGTTTTAAAACCGTAGTGTGTAATCAGTAGTTTCCTCATAAATATCCCCAATGTTTGGCATTGCTGATTGGCAATGATGCAAAAAGAAGGTTAACTTTTTAAATTTAAGTTTCCAGAGGTACTGTATTGGAAGGTACTTTTCCACTTGAGTTTGTGTACTGTAGGAAGTAATTACCTCTTTGGCACCAGCATGTTCACTGGCCACGCTGAGTGCTCCTCTTTCATTCCAGCATGGAGTAAAGCAGGTAATTTTGGATGCTCTGAAGAGCACATGGAAAAATAAGTGCTGGTGCAGAAGGACAGGTTCCATTGTGCTCTGCATCTTGGCTGCAGAGGTGGAGTGGTGGAACTGTCTTGCTATCTCCCCTGAATTTCTTAGTCCCACCTCCTGGGACTGGGAGAAACTGAGGCATGCTCTGGAGCTGTCAGGTGTGGTGTGATGGGTGCATGCGTTTCCAGTCCAAGGGGCAGGAAAACTGAAGGGAGCACAAGGCATTATCCTAAGTCCCTTGCTCCACAGGAGGAAATTGAATGTCTTGTGACCTGCACTTGAAAGCTGGATAGATCAAGTTATCATAACCTACAGCTGTAGGGAGGAGATTACCACATCCTCAACTTTCTAAACAACAAAGTTGTTTGAAGGCCAAGAGTTTAGTACAAATAATTATTAAAACATGTACTGTTTGTTTATTGTTTTTTAAAGGTGCAGAATTAAGCACTCAGAAGTTAGGAAATGCCAGAATTAAGGCAGTAGATGTCTCCCTGTCTGTGTTCTTTTGGCTGAAGCTGAGAGCCATGCTGATGGGAGCACACAAATATTTGTGGATCCGGTGGCGCTGGCAATATGTCAGCGTCTGGCCACATCAGATGCTCTGAGTACACCTGGCACAGGCTGAATTCAGCTGAAGCTGGCAGGACTCAGCAACACCTTCCTGGAGACAGGCAGGTCATGCCCTTCCATCAGGCAGACGGAAAATGGGGCATCCAGATCAGTGGGCGCAACAGGAGAGGCTCAGCCAGCTGATTTAGCTTGTTATAGGCAGGTACAGTGGGACACAGATGCATTTTTTCCTGTCACCACCATTGCCTCCTCTCCTTGGCCTCAGCCCCATCATCTGGTGAGATCTGCAGCACACCCACACAAACCCTCTAATGTGCTGTAGCCTTGCTTCATTTCTGAAGCTATCTGAAGGAAATTATGCATGTTAACTTGCTGTTGATATGCACACAGAGAAGACATTTAAATAAAATTATATGGGTAGGTGCAGCTCTGGCCTGGTATTGGACTGAAAGAGTGTAACACAGAGTACAGCCTGTATTTTTCCTGTTCACAGTTCACTGCTTTAACAGGTACCTTCTGCCATAGATCCCTGTGTTGTTTATTTAACTCTGCCCAGCATCTGGGGGAAGGGAGTCTCATTCGCTGTGAGAGCCTGCTGAAAAGTTACTATGCAATGTCCAACAGGACCTTTAGCAACAAACACTTGGAGCCTGGGAGATACACACATCCCTCTGTGCCCTTTTTTTGTTTTAGCTGGGCACATAACTTGAGATCCATCTCCTAGGGTGCTTTAAGAACTGTCTAGCAAGACTACTCTCAGATTGGTTAATTGGTCCCAAACTCTGAAAAGTAGTAAAGGACATCCTTTTCTGCAGGTGTGCCTGGTTTCTGGATCTACAGAAATCCCATGTTTCTGAGATCTGTGCTTACAAGTGATGGATTTTTAAAGCCGTTTTTGCTCACTCAAAGCAACTTTCCAAGGGTTTTGAGAGGATTATTGAAAAATACAGTATTTAAAATATATAACATTAATTATAAGTGAATTTAGAGAGGCTGTAAAGTCATTGTAGATGCTGAAAGTGTCAAAACAGCTGTGAGTTGTCACTGCTTCCGAAGTTTTTTCTTCAGGTGAAGGCTCTTAGAGAGCTTTTAAAGTAATTCTTGCTAATTACTGTGTATATCTACACTTAGAAAATCTGTTAGCTACTTCCTTTCTAAATCACAGCAGCAGAAAAATAGAAAATTCAGATTCTTTTTGGATCTGTTGTTTGCATATTGGGTTTCAGACTTCTCCAGACATAATAAAATGAAATGAAAACTTGAGATTCTCACAGCCATATAATTCCAGAGTGTGGAACTTCAAAGAAGAAAAGGGCATTAAATATTCTAAGACCCACTTGCACTTTTATGTCAGGATAAGGAGTCCAGATATTCCCTTTGTATTTTCCCTCCTGTTCCTACTCATGCTAGCAGCTGTTCCACTCTACCATTTTGCTTTCCAGGGTAATGACTCTTGGGACTGAGCTATCTCACTGACCATCTGTGGCCCATACAGCAATTTGTAGTGGATAATCCCTCACACTAAATCCTCTCAGCACGTGCTGCATGTTAGTTTTGGACTTTGTCCTGTTTTGAGCTCGCTGTAGGCCTGTGAGTGACTGCAGCAAGGTGCCATCCTTCTTGCAACCAGGGGAAAGGTACAGGGCTCTTTGGAGGACAGTTAATTCAGTGCAGTTGGTTTTATTCAAGGGGTCCCAAACCCTATTTACCACTGGGAATTAGTTAAAATCTGGGGAAAAATATGCAGCCAAGTCACAGTATTGCTTTCATAAAGCTTTCCATCAGGAACAGGGCTAGGCCTTGTGCAGTTGGAAAAAAAATACACACAAACTCTCAAAGAAGCACAAAGTGTCCCATATATTTTACATGCTTTCTAAATGGTCATTGCTTTCTAAATGCACAGGATTTATGTTCTTATCCTAGTGGCTTTTCTCACTCTTTTCCAAACCAGTGACAACTTAGCATCATCATATCCTACCAGACTCCAGCACTAGCTAGCAGAGATTCATCACAGATTTACCTAGCATGGGCATGGTTGTCCTACGTCAGACTGAAGTTTCATCTAGTACTGTCTCTGGTAGCCCAAAACCCCCAGAATTTAGGGAACTACACAAGCGCAGTGGTGGGCAGTATCTTTTTGTGAATCTCTTCCAGTATGCAGGAAGCTGTGGGTGTATGATTTCTTGAGGAACATACTGCCCCTCTGTGCATGCAGGGGATTATTTTTTCCGTGAACAAATTAGTTTAATTTCTGGGTAACCCTGAGCCACTGGCTTTCACACACTGTGTGGCTGTTCAAGCGCGGACTGCAAAGAACACACAGCCTGTGCGTGCTCTTGGGCTCTGTGCCAAACTTCCCAGTGACCACAGCAAGGAGTCCCTCTGGTTGTCTCTTTTTGGGGTGAGGGATCTCAGCCAAGATGGTCAATTTTCCTGCAAGAGCTCTGTCATACCTCTATTCCCCTTTACATTCCCTGCATGTTTGCTAAGGCATAGAGGCATTTCACCAGGATTTATTTCTAGGCAACTCTCCCCAATCTCTTCCCTCTGCCTCTCACTTTTACTCAGCTTCCCCATTTCCACCAACTTGTTGTTTTTACATAATGCTGCTGTAACTTTCGACGGGATGAAGACCTGGCTCTGCTTCTCCTTTTTGGAGTAAGCAAACTGCCCAAAAGCCTGGAGTGTCTGCAAGCTGCAAAAAATCCTGTGCCCAGTCCAGTGTGGATGTTTGCAGTCCAGTTACAAAAGCCCCGTGTTTGCATTATGTTAATCCCCTGGCTTTGGCTACTCTGGCCAGGCAGAACCTATTGCAGCATGGAGAATGACATCATTTGGAAAAAGGGTTGCTGCATGAGGCTGCCAGAAGCTATGCAGCATCCCTCCCTTTTTATAGGGGATGGCTGCTCCATCTCAGCAGGAGAAGGCTGCTTTATCAATTGGAATAGTTTTAGTGACTGTATAAGATGTAACAAAATGCAATGCAGGACAAGGAGATGTGTGTAACGCTCCTCTCTGGCAGGCTGCAGTAGTGATACAATACCATAAATCCTATGATTTGTTCATTAAGCTCTGTGACCTAGAGATTTGTCTCATCTTAATGCATACATTGTTTTTTACTTCCCTAATTTGCCTTTTACAAATGGTGGCAGGAATACCAGGAAAGCGTAACTGATATGATGCTGCATGCAAGCTCACCCACGTGCTACTTGTGATCTGCGCAAGGAGCTGCAGAGACATAAAATGCAGGATGACTGGGCTGCTTAGTGAATGCTTCCTGCTCACTAATGCTGAAATGCCATAAAGCATCCTGCATTCCGAAACCAGCACATGACTCTCAGCATCTCCATTCTGCCCGATTCTCCCCTTATGGACGCAGTTACAAAAACGGCAGCTAAGCACAGACGTATCCCTGGCATGCCGTCAGGCAGCCTTGCTGGAGGAAGATTTTTTTTCCCCCTGCAAGCTGCCAAGGTGGACTCCTTAGCTCCTGCGATAGACTGAATGAGACTGCAGTTCCCCCATCAGTTTCATAATACTCAGAAAGCATCCATTTACATCATTGTGTGCAGTGCAGGGCAGCAGCTGCCAGGAAATTTGAAACTATTTTGATTCCAGTTGACTAGAACAGCAGCAATTGAATTAGCTGGTATCGCTATAGATAAACTGATGATCTTTGCATTTTATTTCTTTGACCAATGGGTAACTGCTGGAGCTACAGTAACCTCTGTGAGTAAGGAGACTGTTCAAGCAAATATATCTAATTTCTCGAGCTATATAATATATATATATATACTGTATAGAGAGAGACACTCACACCATTCTTTTTTAAAATGTACCTGTAAACAAAATGTCTGTCTATGCTTTTAACTTGTGTTTTGCTTCCTAGAATTTTCTTTTATTATGCTGTAGACAAGTTTGCTTGACATGGAATGGTTATTTACCTATGAAATATCATATCTATGCCTGATTTAAGTCATTAATTCTTTCAACGTCTAGTCATCAGAAAGGCTGCCAAATGCTATTAGGTTATATTTGCCCGGTCTCAGTTTTCTAGTCACTCACCCCCTTTCTATTTTAGCTTTTCCCCTGTCCATTTCTTTCTTTTTTTCTTTTTTTTTCCTTTTTTTTCTTTTTTTCATTTGTTGAAAGAAGCCACCTTCAATGCAAAGTAGAAATTTGTGTTACCTGAAAGTGTGTGTCCCTTCTTTGTTTGTTTGATGATGGGTATTTTTTTTCCCTGCGCATCTTCAGTGCAGTCCTTAAATTTTGTTGTTTTCTTTCTATCCTTGTTTGTAATGCAGTCATATTGGGGGATGGGGTTAGACAGGATATGCCAGTAGCTGCAGCAAGACATGATGCTGTGGTGGTGGATGGGAATAAGGGAGGAGTTTCCCTTAAAGAGCTCAAGCTCCCCTAAGCTCTTGTAACTGAAATAGCTCTCTGAGGAAAGGGGAAGGTTTTGCAGTTTTGGGAGAGAGTGGTGGATTGGTCATGGTTTACTTCATGAAATAGAGACCTTGGCAGTCATGTGCATGGTGGTACCTAACATAATGGTGACAGAACCCTGCTTTGATGTCATACAGGAAGTTTTTTCAATCATACAGAGAATTAGGCAATATTCCTGCATGAAAGGCAAGAATCCCACTGACTTGTACTTGCATACAGCAGTGACAGAAGCAGCAGCAGTCTGTCCAGAGGACAGCTGCTGACATGTCATTTCAGAAAAGGCATTACATTTCTACTGTGATAGCATTACTCTCTTGCTCAGATGGAGCACAGCCTGCAGGTGTGGCAGAGGGGAGTACATCTAAGTACTCTCTCTCCCTTTGGACACCTCTCTGTGCCTACGTGTACAGGTATGTGCTCTGTATGTGTACCTCTTCTGGAGTCTGATGGGCTTGCCAGACTGTGAAGTTCAGGAGGAGAAGTAAATCAGAAACTTGCTCAAGATTTCTTTCCACCATCGGCAGTGGCTGTCAGTGGCAGATGGGGACGCGCAGCAGAGCATTTAGCATTCACCACAAGAAATAAGGCCCCCTCTGTTTCCCTCGTGTTGGTTCAGAAGCTAAGATAGCAATTAGCAGAGACGAGCCTGGCCCCTTGGCAGGATCTGTGTGTGGAGCCTTGTTAGGGCTTGGCCTCCGGAGCACATTGGCTACATCCCAGCCCCACAGGAGGCCAGGGCTGAAGCTCCAGGCTTCTTTCCAACAAGGCGGGATGTGTGGATTGGAGTGAGGCCTGGGGGGTCCCAGCTCTTAGAGCGCTATGTATTCCCTTTCTTCATGCAGTACAGTCAGAGTGTGCGGCCTGGGCAGTGGCCTGGCCAAGTGCTGTCCCACAATGCTGAGGGCACGCACTAAGCATTGCTTGTGGGTGGATATGTCCACCAAGAAGGGTTTATGTTAGCATCTATAATGACACGCTCCCTATTAGTCCTCTCCTAAGAAATCCCTCCTCTAGACCGTGCTGAGAGAGCAGCAAGCACTAAATCTTCTGCATTACAGAAGGATTGTGGGGTGAGAAAGCCGCTTGGGGTTGCTCGCCTGGAGTTTTTCTGTTGCAGGTGTAAGGACATTGTAACCACAGCGCATCACTGTCATATGTGAGTCTGTCCTGGTGAAAGTGTCCCACAGTGTCAGCCTAGTGTTTGTGCCATGGAAAGTATGGTTTGAGATGCACACAAGCACTGTGTGGTTGAGTTGTGTGCAAAGGAGACTGTCTGCTGGTTCAGACACTAAGGAAAAGCACCGTGGGTGCTCCTACACCTGTGTTTTGGAAACCTTGCCATGAACATGGGCTGGTGATGCAATTGTGGACAGGGCATCCTTGCTCCTTACGGCTCCCTGGGACCTTGCAGCAAAGAAAAGGTCCCTGCTTTATCCAGTCACTGTCCTGGACAGCAACCAAATCGTCTGGATGAAGCTGAATTTTTATCATATAGTGATTAAGTAAATGGCATGGAGACATTTGGAGAACCCACTGGGGAAGATTCTGAGGCTTGGCAGAGTCCAAGACTGTCAGTTTGATCGTGCACCACGCCCAGTGTGTGGTATTTTCCCTGTGGCTAGATATACTGGGATATACTGGCAGGTGTGAGCTTCTGCTTACCTTAACAAGCCACTGGCACATAGACAGCCATATTAATGCAGTTCTGAACTTGTGTTAGATTATCCTCTCTTTCACTTTGAACTCAGCCTGTCATTAACCACAGCTACATGGCTTCTGCCTCAGAAACAGACCTTGGCCGGCCTACTTGGAGCAGAAATGGGGATTAGTTTGCAGTGCAGCACCTAGAGGTGCACCTTGGGACCAAACCATTTAAATTCAAGTTGGTGTCTGGTTTCAGAGCTGTCACCTCTGATGCTTTTCAAAGTAGATGTTTGGGTCTGGCCACCCTTCAGTTTGATTTAAACCACTTTTATACTCCAGGCCAGTTTGGTTTTTTTCGTTGTTGTTGGTGGGGGGTTTTTTTGTGTTTGTTTTTTTTTTTTTTTGTTTGTTTTGTTTCTGTTTTGTTTTTGGTTTTGGTTTTTTTCCCTGCAGGAGTGGGACAAATGCAGCTGTTGATGGTTGGCTTTTTAATTGTTGTTTTGGGGTTTTTTCCCCCAAGAGCTCAGTTCCGCCTTGAGCTGTGATATAAGGTGGGCAATTATCTGTCATTATGTGATCCCTGAGGTCCCTTTGGACAGATGGTTCTCTGTTACCTCGAAACAATGGGAGCTACTGAGTGCTTGGCGCTTGGAAAATGGGACCACCCATTTTTGCTTCTTCTTTGTTTACATCAGTTGGAAAAGCACAAGGAAGGGAGGGGTATCAAGGTTTTTCTGCAGCAGTGTACTTGTTGCAGTAGGAAATGTGCATTGCTGGGTATCCATCACTGCAACACGACCTTCAGCTACCTGAGCTGTTAAAGGAAGAGGGTAATGCTGGCAGAAAGTTTAATTGCTCATTAATTACTTTGTAATTTAGCAAATTAGTTTTGCTAAGGCTGTAGAACATAAGAGGTGTGGCTGATTATCTTTCCAGTATTTCACCTTTACAAGTGCAAATTACCTGAAAGCAACAAGCCGTCATGTGTAGTGTCTTTTTTAAGTAAAACCATCATGGGTGGTGCATGCTGTGGATGAATGTCAGACATCTGAATCTCTGCTTTCTTGGGCCTGTGGCCTGGCCTGTGGCCTGGCCTGAGGCCTCAGACTGTTCACGTGCCCTTGGGACCTTTTGCGAAGTGTAGCAGACATTTCTGGCATTCCTTCCTCTGTAGTGCAGACTCCCAAAGTAGGGCCGCCCAAAAACTCCTGTGTAAAAGGACCAGCTTTGGATAACTGCAGTGTGAGAGCAGAAGTGAATTAAACTGAAGTATTTACCCTGCAGGGGAGAGCCTTGTTGCTCTGTTAGGAGCAGGCCAGGGAGAGAGATCAGACTCTTTGCTTTGTGCATGTGGTAGATAAATCCAGGGTCTCTCTCCTTTTACTTTGCAGGTAGTGGCCGTGGAAGCAGCAGTTTGCCTCCTCATACCATCATCAATGAATTTCCAGAGTATGGCACTGCAGAGTCGAGCAGACAAGGACCATCGGCTCCATCGACGTGCCAGGCTGAGCCTGTGACACGCAGTCCAGAAAGACGAGACAGTCCCCAACGTGTCAGGCCTACTACTCAGTGTGCAGCTCCTGCTGGTAATTTGAGGCCTGATGCAGGGGCAGTGCAGCTTCACACCCCAGAAAAAGGTTTGCAACCCACAGGTAATCTGCCAGAGATCATGAAAATCTCTCGACAGCTAGAAGCAACAAAGGTGCAAGAAAGAGCAAATACTTCTCTCGATTCAGAGACGCAAATGGAAAAAAAGAGTGTTATTGGCAGCCAAAATGTGCCGGCAGCCAGAGAGCCAGTTCCAGCAGGCCAAGAAAAACTCTCAGACATGCTTCTTCCATCTGAAGGAACAGCTGAGGAAAAAAAGTATTTGATCATAAAGAAAGATCTGGCTTCAGTACGGGCTGGAGAAAAGCAGTCTGAATCTTCACAAGCCATAAGTAATAAAGCAGAGGAGGTCCACAGAGCTCAGGAACCAAGCTGTCACAAGCCATCTGTGACAAACCTGGAAACAGTCAGCAGACTGGAGAGGGGGACACGTTTTGAGGAGTTTTCAGAGTACAGTCAAGGCAAAATGCAAACAGGTACCGAGAGAAGGCTTGCTAAAGAGGCAGCTGTGAGTAAACATGTAGAATTTCAAGGTGTGGAGATCTTATGGCTGCAAAAAGCTGAGGAGCAGAGAAGAAAGAAGCACTCACTGCTGGACTCTGTGTCTGTGGAGAGGAAGGCATTGTCCAAAACATCCAGCCACCCTGTGTCACCAATGATCTCCCCAGCCTTGCTTTCCTTGCCAGACAGTGCATGGAGTGAGGTCTGTGAAGACACGAGGCTGGAACCTGCTGCTTCTGGAGCCACTCCTCTACCACTGCTCGAAGAAGGCAGGAAGGATGAAGTTTCTGTGAAGGAGAGGAAGAACTGTGATGAGGAGGAGATGGCTATGCTTGCAAGAGGCCAGGGCAGGTGAGCTGGTGCTAAGAGGGGAGCAGGGGTCAGGCAGGGGTTCTCTTGTCTAGGCATGTGGCTTGTGCCTACCTGCTTAGGAGCTAATAAGAAGCAGCAAATATTTGCCTGCTGTCTGTGGTCTGGTGTTTACAGTACTGGTTTACATGGTTGGTGGTTGGCTAGTGCCTGAAGTTGGTACTGAAGCCACTTCATACCATCTTACTGAAGTTTGCAGTCCATCTCAGGTTTTGGAACGTAAAGATAAGAAGTCTTTCGTTTGCGCAGTGATGTCTGTGTGATGAAGCATCTGTAGCAGGTGTAATTGAGATCTGGACATGCCATGTAATTAAATACAGTTGGCATACAAGCCTGGCCACACGTACTTGAACAGATTTTCTTGTTTCATTCAGAGTTTGTGCAAAAACAGTGTGACAACCTCTGAATGGTTGGATAATAAAGACATTTTATCCAGGGACATGTAGAGAATAAGAGGATAAATGTTACAATATGTGCTTTCTATATTATCTGTCTGAGAGACAGATAGTATCTATCTGTCTATCTATCTATCTATCTATCTATCTATCTATCTATCTATCTATCTATCTATCTATCTATCTATCTGTGTTTATATCATTTTAGCAGTACATATTGCAAGAATGGCGGGCTGCTTTGCATCCTCATTTGCTTGTTTTTCTTTCCTGATGCACATCTCTGACAAAACAGAGGGTTCCACTGGTGCGCTCTGAGCAAACCATGCCCACTTTCACCTGGAGAGTTGTGTGCTGATGAGACAACATCTCTACAAGGGAGGCTTTCCTGCCTCTGTACCTCTGTATCTGTGGAGTTTTGCCAGTGCAGGGGATTACTTGGGCTGGCTACTCTAACCTCTGGCATGTTGAGGAGCCCCACAGTATTTGGTGCATCAGAGAAAAAACTGTTCAGGGGGATGGTATACCTTTCCTTGCATCAGAAAGCAGGCTGAGTCTTCTCCCTTCAAATCTAGTTCCCCAGACTCCATATTTTTAATTGCATGTGCTTCCCTTTGCATTTTGGAGTGATTTCCTTCAGCTTTTTGCTGAAGACCCCAGTCCTGGGACTGCAGGGATAGCAAATTATCCTTCAGGGGCAGAGACTCCATTGGGATACACATCTCCAACATGTGCAGCCTCTGGCTTGGCACTGGTGCTAGCATAGATCTTACGCATTGTGTGTGCTTTTCTCTTTTGCACGTAGGCAGCTGATCTGTTAGACAATACTAGGATGTCTCCCAGCCCTCTTCTTTTACCCAGAAAATTGTTTCTTTCTATGTCCCTGGAGAGGGAGATGATGCCAGTCATAAAGAGAGGTAGTGCAGGGAGAAACCAGCATTTTACCTGCAGTGCCCTCTCTTGCATAAAGCTGCATTGACCTTTCTGCTCAGAAAGGCGGAAAGTGAGAACAGTTGCCCAAAGTCTAAACCTTGCCCCCAAACTGAAATGAGCTGTTTCTGGTTAATTTTCAGGATGGTGGAGGAGCGGGAAGCCACCACAGGAGGATATGAAGATTTCCTTGGGCAGAGGCACTCTGACGTCTCCACTGATCTGTACAGCTCACAGTTTGAAAACATCCTAGACAATGCATCTTTGTACTACAGTGCAGAATCTCTGGAGACATTGTACTCGGAACCCGATAGCTACTTCAGCTTTGAGATGCCACTCACTCCCATGATCCAGCAGCGCATGAAGGAGGGTGGACAGTTCTTAGATAGGACATCAGCCGTGGGGCAGACAGATGTCCCTGACAGGGAGGTGAAGGGATGTGGTGAAGGCATCGCCAATGGCTTCAGGGATGTAGGCGAAACACTCTTCAAAGGAGATGTCACAGAAGTCCCTCATCTGGAAAGGTAAAAGTAGTGGGTGAGCTTTCTGTGTGCCTGTTGATTTTTCCCCAGCCTCTCTTTGCTTCAGTGTACTGTCACAGAGTGTATTTTGCCTCTTTTAACACTTCTACTTTTCTACAGAGAGTAATTTCCAGGGTGACTGCAGGAGAGAAATGAGCCATCCAAAGCTGCCATTCATAAGAAGAGTGACAAATATACATTAGGAAGGTTTATTAGGCAATGCTGATGTGTTGATAAAAGTCTGTCTGGTATTATCACATCTCTGGGACCTGTTTCTGAAGGAGTTAGTTATCGTTACAAATGAACCTTGTTCAGCTACAGTTCCTACCTGAATTTATTGGCAGCAACTTTAGGAGTGGTAACAATTTGTGTGCACAAATGAGTTGTCCAAATGCAGTTTGTGATCTGGATGTTAAAGATGTGTCTTTTGTCACAGTGTTTCCTCTCTTGAGGCCAGTGGGAGTTTAGAACATTACTTCTGCTGGGATGAGATTTTGCTCCCACCTTCACAGGTTAGCTGCTTCTTTTGTCTCTGCACTTTCTGAAAGAGGAGTGAGCATTGCAAAAACGTTAATAATTTTTGCTTAGGTAAAAGGAGAGGTGAGAAAGCCTATTAAAAGAAAGAGTCATGTGAGAAGTAAAAACTAGGCTGAGTGGTCAGAAAATACTGTACACTTGTAGAAAATCACTCTATGTGCAAACTTCTCTTATAGTGTGCTGTCAAAGAGAGTGGGGACAGTGAAAGGCAGACACAGACAAAGTGGGAGGTTGAATTAAGAGTGGTGAGGATGAACATGCCTGCAAAGTGGTGAAGGATCTTGTGAGTGACAAAGATGCCTCTGGTCTTCATCCTCCAGAGACAGGATGTTATCTAAGAGTCCTAGGACTATTCCCTTCGATTCGACTAGTCTAGTTAGAGCTTTCCTGGGAGTAAAGGTGGGAGATCTTTTATCTGTTTTATTTCTTTTGTGCTAAAATGAAAGAAGTCTTTCGAGCAGAAGTAGTTTTGCTAGCTTTATGGATTAAGGTACAGTTTGCTCTTAAAACAGCAGGCAGAAGGATGTTACGAGTTTAAAATATTTTTCCCTCAATCAGACAGTAAGACAGGTATTTAAATCTTGTGCATGCATAGTGCCTGCCAATAGGTAATAAGTGACTGCTAATCTGCAATAACCTGTATGGAACCAGAAATTGAGGTCAGTCCTGAGACTTGCAGCTCCTTACTTACAGCAAAACCAAAGGCTGACAAAACTGGACAGGGGAGAGCAAGCACACATTCAGATCCTGATTCTGTTACCCTATAGTTGCAGAATCTAATATTTAAAAGATACTGTCAAGTAAGGCCTACATTGGCTCATCAGGATAGAAATTATGGCAAAGACAAGGTGTGCTTAGATGAGTCACATCAGGTGCCTGCCTAGTGTGGATTTCACTTGGAGTTAATTTTAGTTTAGATTTGCAGCCATGCTGATAAACTAGCAATAGATGTTTAAAATACTTTTTTCCTCAATTAAAACAAAACAAAAAAAAAAAACAGAGAAGAAAAAAAAAAAAGAGTATTCCTAGTTTGTTCAGGAATCAGTCTCAAGGGCTCACCTAAGGTAGATGCCAGTAGAGAATGCCACCACAGCAAGATAGCTAGCCACGAGTATGCCCAACAGAGTAATCCTCCCAACAATAATCTCACAGCTAACACCACCCTTTCTCCTTTGGTATTCCAATATCATGTTGTATTGCACCAGGCGTGTATGTTGTGTGGTGACTGACAGGCGACTGACAGGTCGTGAGTACTACTTTGTTGTAGCCAGTGGGGAATCACGGTGTTAAGAGCTCATGGGTGAGAAGCAGTGTTTGCGTGCTGGGGGCAGCGGGAGGTTTATCGCAGAGGGGTCAAGGCGGTGTGTCATGGTGATGCTCAGGTGAACCAGAAATAGCCTCCTCTCCTAAGCCCTGGCGGCTCACGGAGTTTGAACGCGCGGTTGTGTTGCCTGAAGCAATCCGAGATTTAGGTTTACCTAAGTCTGCCTGTGCCTGCTGCTGAAGCTCTCGTTTCCTACAGTGCCGTAGGTTGTGCTTGAGGCTGCAGTTCCTCACGCGTAGTGCCTGCCTGGCGCTGCAGAGGAGCGGGGGCACCCTCCGCAGTGGTCCAGCCCTGCCGGAGGAGGAGGGCGGGGGGAGGCAAGCCCTCGGCCCGCCGTGCCCGGCCCCGCCGGGGCTCCCCGCTCCCGCCGCCCCCCGCCTGGAGGAGAGCGGCGGGAGAAGCCCCTCCCAGAGGGGGGGGTGGGTTGCTGTGGGGCCTCGGCATGTGGATACTGGCAAGTGAAAAGGGAAGCGGGGGCATTTCGGGTGCTGGGGATTTGGGAGCAGGGTAGTGTGGCAGTGCGGGACAGCAAGGAGCATGAGACCCCTCGCCTTTTCCGGAAACGGTACTGCCAACCCGAGGGAGCAAAAAACCGAAACCAAAATCTCAGCCGTGCCTTGTGCCGTGGTATTTCGGCAATAAAAAAAGTGGCTGGGAGGGAGCATGCTCCCATGTACCAGCACTAGTTAACTGGGAGAGCAGTGTGAAACACGAGCAGTTCTTCCTGGCCCAGAGCACAAGGGGATGGCCGACTTGAGAGCAAAGAGCTGGTAGTTTTTCACCTGGAAACTGAAAGCCGTGTGCGAGTTGGGAAGAGAGGAGCCGGGGCTCCCGTGGTCATGCCCCCCTTTTAAGTAGCTGAGCACCGTAGCTCCTTCGGCACCTGTCCGGAGGGATCCAGAGTATACCTCACACAGAGAGTGAGCTTTTGATGCGTAAGGATAAAGAATGACCTGGCCTTGTAATGAATAAGCGGGAGGGTAACATCCTTCTCTGCTCTTAGGAAATTGCTGGCTTTGGGAGGGGTCAACTCTGGTATGTGAGGGCCGGTCACATGCCTTCAGACTGAAAAAAAAAGAGGAAAAAAATTATTAGAGGCTTGCAGGCTACAAGATCCTATGAGCTCCTAGGTGTCTGAAGATTTCATTCCTGTTGTCCTCCCTGTCAGCTGCTGGCCGTGGTTAAAAACAGTAAGTCTTGGCAAGAGCTGTATGATGGACCTGCCTGCTTTAGACAGCCACCTGCCATACTTCCTTAGGGTAGGGGGATTGTCAGCAGCCCCTGGGTCTTCCTGCAGAGCGGGCAGGCTTACTTTTGCAAGTAGCCCTTTCCTGGCGTAGCTTAGATACCCTTTGTGCCTGGCCAGCGGAGGAGTGATGGTTGAGGGAGAAGGGTGTGCAGCTTGCCTTCTTTTGGGACTCTTTGTATCTTTGGGGTGGAGTTTATTCTCTTTCAGTTCTCTGAGATAAGCTCAGTTGGTTAGAACATGGTGCTAATAATGCCAAAGTTGCGGGTTTGATCTCTGTGTGGGCTGTTCACTTAACAGTTGGAGTCGATGATCCTTTTGTGTCCCTTGCAACTCAAAATATTCTGTCATTTTGTAGTGATTAGCCCTCTGAGGGGGAAAAAAATTTCTGCAGCCTGAAGTAGCCTTGAATTTCCACAGGAGGGGGTTCGGAGAACACACGGAGGAGGGGTGGTGTGTGAGGTTTCAGAGCTGAGCGACAGCCTTGCTGCGTGTGTGAGCACCATGGGATCCTCATGAAATAGGCTGAGCCACAGGCTGCCAGTGTAGTGAAGCTTTGTAATCTCAAAAAGGACGTTGCATTTGGAGCGTGTTTGGTGCCCTTGTCTCTCTGTTATCCTTACAGAGGCATGCAGTCGTCACTGCCACACCCATGCTCCAGGTGCTGTACTCCTCCCTTCCCATGCCAGTGGGCTGTGTTAAGGCCATCGAGGCTCAGCCTTCCTATCTGGGAGTTAAGTCTTTCAGAGGCAGTAAGGAAAACTGTTTGTTTGCAAGCTGCTACTAAGTCACTGAGTCTGAGTTTGCGTTGCCTGGACTAGGTGTAATCATTTGCAAATTGGTTGAAATGGGTGATCCAAGTCAGAGTGAGGTGACTTGGATAAAGAGTGGGTAAAATAAGTATATCTTACTTTCCAAAGCAGTAGGATATACCTGAGGGGAAAAGGAGTTATTTTTTCTATGTATATCAGAGACAAAGCATCTGTGTGACTAAATGCGAAGTGTAAAATTATCTCTGTGATGATCTCTATACTTCCAGACTTTATGGACTAGACTTCTTTTTAGTGTTTTCTTATACTGCACACTTAACAGCAGTTTTGCATTCCCTCTCCCTTCTGCTAGAGGCAGAATAAATTTTTAAAAGCTCACAAAACAACAACAAAAAACTTAGGGCATTTTTTTTCCCTGCCATAAGTGCCTTTTCCTGTTGTCTTGGGAAGTATTGTTTCTGTTGGCAGGACATTGCCCAAGATTTTTTGTAAATCCAGAGAGAAAATAAAAAATCTGTATTGCAACTTCTAATCCTCAAAAATGCTAAATATTTGCCACCTGTCATCATCTTCAAAGAACTGCTGGTGCTCAGCAAATTCTGCAAGTCCTGTTATTTTTTTTTTTCCTAGAGATGCAAACACAAATTTAGTTGCATATGTATTCAAGAGGGGAAGAAAACAAACTCCCTAAAGCAATCTGGCAATTCTCAAAATAAATTCACAAGAATGTAGCCTGAAATTCCCATGGGTACCAGGTTACTTTCAATTGTTGGGGCCTCTTGTAGTAGTTCCCATGGTGGATATTTTTCTTCTGTGTATAGGTAATTTCCAGCAGTTTCTTACTTGGCTCTCTGCTTATTCCTTCTTTAAGACAATAAACTTTGTTGACAAATAAATTCAGTTTTGATTCCTCTCTCCGAGTCAATTCTCTAAGTCTCTTCCCAGTTTATGAATACTGCACGCCAGTTAAAATTTTCGTTTTCAGATTGTACACTGGTATTTTTGTCCAACATAGCTTTTATTTGATTTTTCAATGTGGTCACAAGACTCAGTACTTGGGAATTAATATGTAACCTTTATACATACATTTTATTAGTCTTTCTGATGGAGGTGTAGTAGAATTTTTTTCACTTTGAGGATTCACTTTGAGACCCAGTTGAATTTTTTCATTTAGTGTGAAATCTGCTGAGATCCCTGTTTTTCTGAGTGGATGTTTTTTCACCTTCAGACATGCCTCAGTTCATGGCAAACTCTGGAATCTAGGAGACATAGGTCAGTGAGAACATGGTACTTCATATTTGCTGACAATCATATGCCCAACATAAGGAAAGTTATTCAGAGGGATGGTGTTGGTTATTGTCCTAGAAAAGCAAATGCATCAAATGCATTTCCAGCTGTTGAGCAGGCAAGCAAGCATTGGAGTTCATTTGCTGGGCTCTACATTAGCCACATGGGCTAATGCCCCTGTCAGTTGTTGGGCCACTGCTAACCACAGTATGCTGGCACAGGTGTACGTTGAATCCAGGTAAAGATGAAGTGGCACAGTTCATAGGGTAAATTTCTGACACCACTGGCATTTTTACAGCTGAGGATTTGCCTTGTTATTTCACAGCCTAGTAACTTCTAAAATGTTGTGCTACACTGTTCACCTTGATCTTCCCTCCAGGAAAGTGTCATCACTTTATCAAGGCTCTGGAGATACGCTTTACAGAGTTTGCCTTTACTCTGGCTAATGAGGTCCTTGGAGCAGCAGTTTAGTGAGCGTTTGTAAAGCTCCTTCTAGTTCCTAAATAAACTGTTGTTTCACGGAAAAAAAGGGCTGCTGACTTTTCGCCTCTTCAGTTCCCAGCCTCCTCTGAAAATAAAACAAACACAACAAAAATCCGGGAGCTGACAGAGACAGAAGAGAAAAAGAAAAAAAAAAAACAAAGTGGAGCAGCTGATCAGTTTTCTATACAAAGCGCCTCAGTATAGAGCTGTCAGCAGCTCAGCCTTTAAGCTGGCATCTGTTGGCACCTCTCCATTAAAGTCAAAGCCATTTCGGTCAGGAAGGCTTGATTCACATAAACCGAGGTGTCTCTGCCAGCTCTGATCTGGTCCCGAAGTGCAGCCTTGCCATCTCATCTATTAGCCACAGCTGGCTGGTAGTCAAGACCCTCTCCACATTATTGCCAGTTAAGTCTCTTCTTTCTGTGTGTGTGTGCTGGGGTAGGGAGAGACGGAGGCTGGCAGCTGGTAGGACGGCGTAGAGAGGCATGCATGTCTTTGGATGTGATGCTGGAGCAGCGGTGGAGAAGAACAGGGCACACAGAGCATGCAGACTCCCTGCTAACATAGCTGGGTCAGCTGTGGGTTGGTTAGTGGTTGTTTTTTCTTTGTTGTCTTTTTCTTTATTCACTGTTCTTTTTGAGGACAGATGTTTCATTTTGCTGCATGGTTTCCGTATAAAGCTCCTGTGTGATACTAGTGCCAGTGCTCAAGTGCTTCATCTGCACATTTGCAGGGAAGTCTGAACTGAAAGGTGTAAACACAGGTATTTTTATGCGTCTGTTTTGCTCCCTGCCAGGGAGGACCAGCTGGACCAGCTCCGTGGTTAATGCACTTTTCCTGAGCCAGTCTCGCAACAGTTAAACCAAGCCCAAGCATGGGGGTGGGGGGGAAAGTCCTCTGATGTCTTCCCAGTTTTGGTCCTATCCTGGAGGACCCAGCAGGAGCATTATAGGGAAGGAGGGTCATGTGGGTGCTGAACACAGGGATAGTGGCTCTTGATACCTGGAGCGGGTGGGCTCTGATGGGAGAGCCTGAGGGTTCCTGAAATGTGTAGGGGCTGAGTGTTTTCTCAGCAAGGTCATAGGTATGCAGTGCATTTGTTGGGTCTGTTTTTTATTTTTGTTGGGGCAGGTGGATCAGATTCTGCGTATGGGACAATCCTAATGCTTTCAAGAGACCAGTCTATGTGTCTCTGCATGTCAGAAATATCCATTGCAGGGAGGAGCCTTTGGATATCCCCTGTGATGAGGACCAGTTTTTCACTTTCTAGACATGGTGACACATTAATGTGGTGAGTGTCCCTTTGCAAGCACTGACCCTTGCCATAGTGATGTATGAAGCCTAAGGTGAAAATGGAATCAAACCTGAAGTATTTTTAGCAAGACATTTGTACTTCAGGTGGCAGTGGGCCAGCATGTCTGTGTAATAAAGTACGTGCTGTCTCTTGGAAGGGCTGCAATCCTGTCCCTGCATGTGGTAGACTTCTTGTTCTAATGCTGTGATCTTGTAATGACAATTGCATTTGCTGTACACAAGCCTACAGAAATGGTGTTTTCTGAATGCTTTAGCTGCTAGCTCCCTTTTTTACAATCAGTAGGAATTATTTTAATGAAAGAAACAAATTATTACAGGAAAGAAGAGGTTATTTTTGAGAAGCAGCATGCATTTCAGCCTGTGAAATTGACTTTGCATATGTATTTTATCGATAACCAATAGGGGATTATAGGGATTGTTACTTTTAACTTTGCTCCTCTCCCTGTGATGTGACAAGGTTGAGGTACTTTTTAGTAGATGCTTGGTGGTTACTCTGGCTTATGGACATCGTCCTTGCTTTGTGTGTCCTGGCTGATGCTGTGCTTGTGAGACACCCACTGAATTGTGTTGCAGCAAAGTGCAGCTGTGTCAGTCCTCAAAGGGGGATCTACATCAAAGCATGTCTTTGAAGAGAATCCATACGTAGGACTTCAAAGCTGATTAAACCATTTGGAGTAAAATAGCACACTGAGTCATCTGCTAGGAAAGGCCATTATTTTTATTTTTTTATTATTTTTCTCTCCTTCCTATGACCTATCTTGGACGAGCCCTGGAGCTGAAGGTAACTGGCAAGGTAAATCATTGCTTGAAGTGCTTTTGTGCTCACTCTCTCTTGACCCTGAAGAAGCTGGTTTGGAGCTGCAGCAAAACTGCAGCACAGCAGTTCCCAACCCGTTTGTGTGGTCGGGTCATTTGTAGCAGGAACTGAGTCATCGCATCCCACTGCTACCGGGATTTCTTCACTTTCTTCAGTGGGGCTGCTCCTTTCAGAGCTGGGCTGTTCAAGCACAGCTTTTCAGGTCCTTTTAAACAAGTGCAGACTGTGCCACTGGTTATATCTGGTCTGCTCTGAAATGTGAAAGGATATCATTCACTGAACAGCCACATCTCTCCGAAGGGTTGCAGACCAGGGATTTGTTTCCACAGGGCAGGACATAGAGGGTGGAGCAGAGGAGTGGGGGAAGGTGCCTGACTGTTTCTGATTTGTCCCTTCTGAGAGGCTGTTGAACTAGTATTAGAGCATGCTTTTCATGGACAGAGTTGATGGTTATGGATGGAATGCTGTCCTGTTTCAGAACCGGGAGGAGAAGGCTTGGAGTGAAAATATTTAAAACAAGAGGGCCAACACTGTCCTGCAGTGGGTGATTATCAGCTTCAGTGTGGCTCCCCAGTGGACACTGTACCCCCTGAAAATAACATTGGTTGTGGCCCTAGCTTTAATATGCTAGAATGTCTCTCCACCTTTCCTTACTTTTAATCATTGCTGCATTTTGCTCTGATGTGTTTTGCTGGCAAATCCCTGACAGAGCTTGCCTTGGAGTAAAGCTGATGTTCAAGGTATGCACATTTATTTGAGAGAAAGAGTTGGTTTTCCTCCTGTTCCCTCCTGCTCTATTTCCAAAAAGTCTGTGAAGGCTCCAGCTCTGTCTTAATGCAAGCTCCCCTGCAATTGGTGCAACCAGTGCACTCCCTCCAGACATGTATTCCAGATGAATTATTGTTCCTTGAGGAAGAAATGTATGCATCCAGGGGAGTCCATGTGGCACAGAGCATATGGTGTGCATCAGTCTGGTAAAAGTGAAAGGCAGTGGCAAGCTGGGATCACTGGAGTGGCTGTAATGGGGACAGCACTTAGGCTGAATTGTCACACCCTGCTGCTCAGTGTCGACTCTGAACATCACTTCTTTGTTAGCAGCTGGGCCAATTGCTCAGTGTCTTTACTCCGTAAAGGAAAATGCTAATAGGTGGTTTTTCTTTGGGATGAAGCAAAGATTTGTTTCTCCATGAATTTGCTACAAAATGAAGAGCATACCAAGGTTTAAGGCATCATAAACTCACACTCAGACTGAGGTTTCCTCCTTAGTTGTCTGGGAGGGTGGACCACTGAGATATGAGGTGCCTGTATCATTATCATTGTGTTACTGGTCTTGCTGTGTTTTTTCTGGACGTTGCAGCCGTTCTTCACTCGAACATTACTGTGTATAGTTTCAGTTTTGGTGGGACCTGGAATGGGAGAGGCGGGCAGTAAGTGAATCTAGAATATTCACCAACAGATCAAGTATGCTGAGTTCTGAGTATGGCAGGATTGAGATAGTTTGGCATTGGGAGCTAAATCACTGTAGAACTGGTGTATAATGGAATAAGTGAAGAAAACAGTATAAAATACCTAGCAATTACGGTGTATTACAGGAAAGCTGGAAGGCCTGGCAGAGCTTAGAGTCTACAGCTTACATGTTTTAACTGTGAGGTTGGAGAGCTGTTAGAAAGTATTGCACTTACTACAGCTGCTTATCGAATTCCTGTAATTTCTGCTGGATATGGTGGTCACAGCCTCTGTGCATTCCGTGTGGGTGTGCGGATGCTTTGACAGAAGGAGAAAGGATGCATTAGGAGTGCATTGCTGGGGACAGAAATACCACAGTCTATAAACCTGGTTGCTGGCCAAAGCTCATGTGCTGTGATACTGGAGAGGTCTGGAGTTCTTTTGTAGCTTCTGTTTTCTGTGTTTTCTGATAGCAGAGATTAATGTAAGTGTCTCTAGATAAAAATCAGCAGCTATTGCTGGACAGGCAATTACCAGCAACATCATTACAATCCCTTTTAGCCTTTAGTCTAGGATTAGGGGGAATACAATCTATTGCATTTTTCAGCCTGTGTTTTTCAGTAGAGGTTTCTTATTTTTATGTGATAAAGAATAAAGCTGCATGAGAAATCCATGTCCAGTCTTGCTTTGCATCACAAAGCTGTTTCTTGGCACTGTTTTGATGATAATGCTGCTGTGGATTCTTATGTATAGAAACTGTAGACTGCAGAAGAGAGACCTATTTTCAGCCTTCGTTGCTCTTAGCTCTTGATTAGAATTCGTTATAAGCACTTTACAGAGGGAGGCAAACATTATTGAATTCAGCAGATTAGTAAACTGAGGTACGAAGGGAAAATGATGGACCTGGAAACCGCTGAAAGTAAGAAGAGACGTCAGCCTTTTCCTGAGTATATACCACTTGTACCCTGCTAAAATGTCCTGCTCTGAAGGCATCTTGCACAGTAGTCATGCACAGGTCATCTGCGTTTCCTAAGTCCTCAGTGACATGAGCGCTGAGTCTTGAAACTACCTAAAGCCACTTGAGAACTGAAGTCTCACTTTACTGCTAAGAATCTGTCATTTCCCCTGAACAAAAGGCTTATGTTACCGACAGCCTGTATTTAACAGCCTTTTTGTACTTGTACTTTGTGAGTACAAAAAGTACTCTCTTAGTACTTAACTTCTTGCACTACAAAAAGTATTTACCTTGTACTAAGTTGATCAACTGTCAGAATTAACTACTAGAATTGCAGAAGGGAGTATCCCTTATTCTTCAATGTGTGTATGGGCACTCTCAGTCAGTGTGGAGCTTTAGAATGGAGAAGTTGGAAAATAGTTTTTCTTATGCAGCCCTGTTGACTAGTTTTGGCAAACAGGGGAAAGAGCACACCCTCCCTCTTGCTGGGTGTTCCTCCTTCACATCCCAGCCATGATTCCGAGAGGCAAAGCAGAAGTTGGGAGCTGCTGTACTGTTAATTTCACTAAGTGGCAGATGCTGGCGCTTCCTTTCTTTCTAAACGTTTGGTGGTTTGTGGTAATGTTGAATCTCGTAGTGCACTAGTTGCTAGCAGGGTGCAGATGTTTCTTGTCAGCTTTGGCCATCTTTCAGTGCTATAAATACTACCTTCAATAAAGAGCAGTGGTGAAAGAGGACTGTGATATATAGTGAGGTGAGGCTCTGTGAATTGGCATGGCTTTTGAAGCAGCGTTTTTACATTAAAGACTCTGCAGATTTGTTACCTCACCTGGGTATGCCTTGCTCTTGACAATTGTTAGAGATGGGAGGTTGGAATGAGTCATGCCTGATTTGAATGGACAAAGTGTTGCTCTGGGCTTGAGTCAGGGTACTCTGTCATTTGCTTTGTTCACAAGTTTGGTATAGGCCAAATTCAGAGAATTTCAGACATTTGCTAGTGTCTTTGGATAGGGCCGAGGAGGCATTTTCCACAACAATGATATCAGGAGGGGCTTTTTTTCTTTCCTAGGATAACTGATGGCCAGTGTTGTTGGAATTGTATTCGCAGTATTTATTTCCTACTAAGCGTAGAGACTGACTCCCTTTTGTTATAGCACCATTTTATTTGCACTGAAATAATTGCAAATCCCCAGTTCTTGCAGGAATTGGTTAGATTTCTGTTTTCCCCAGATACTTGATAAAGAAGTTGTACCCACACGGTGAATATGTGATATTTCTGATGTTGTAGAAGTACTGAAAGGATGGAAACAGAGGTAAAATGGGCAAATCTCTGTTCTGTACATGTCCTTCTCTTAAACCATGCATGAGAAGTGAGATGAGGAAGTAGGTGACAATTTGTGGCATGCAGAATACCTAATTTTTTCTTTTTAACTCACCTTATATGAAATCTCGTCTTTGAGGAATTAATGAGTGGCTAGCAGACATTTGAGTAAGTGGCTAGACAATTGTTACTGGAACACAGAGATCAGTTGTTTTAACCATGGCTTGTCAAGTCTGAAAATTACAGTGGTATGTGAAGCTGTGGTATGTTGTTTAAAGTGCTGTGTGTACAAAGTCATCTTTAACTCATTCCAGTTGTATCTGTCCTGTGCATGACCCTTGCTGATCATTCATTATCTCCGTGTAAATGGCATTTTAGTGAAAAGAATTTCTATATACTATAAAAATCTAGGAATAAAAATAGAAATGCTGTCAAATGCACGCACACACACACACACACATACACAGAGCTGAGATTTTGTAAAAATTTTCATACCAGTATCAGAGAAAAGCTCTTCTGAAGTTCAAAGTCTGCCTTTGTGCAGGGGTGTGTATGTGGGGGTGTGCTTTTTGGTGCGGCGGGCTCTTGCCTCTTTCGTGGGAGAAGCAAAGCAGGCACACAGCTCAGCCAGAGCTCTCCTATTGTACTAGAGGTGGGAGGAATCTGTAAGTGCATGATTTATCTGAAGTGCCCTGGGATTGCCATGGTAAACATTTTGACTTTGAGCAGCTGGTGAGGGAAATAATTGCCACCATGAGGGAGCAGGAGGGAAGCAAGGAGTTCACCGGGATGGCATGGGTGGTTTGTGTCTCATAATCCAAACTGGTTTCCTTGCTCTGCGTCCTGCTTTTTCTAGCAGTGCCTTCCCATGGGATGTCCGCTGCTCATGGGTGACACAGAAGCCGCTGAGAGTTCTGGTGGTATTATTTTAGATTTAAGGAATTGGGTTGTTTCCAGGACAACTGGAGAAGAATGAGGAAGGGACTTGTTCTGACTCAGCTTGGAGTAACTGATCATCCTAGCTCAATCACTACATTTCTCCTGGAAAATGGTTAATTTCCTGCTTTTAAAGAGGCCTCTTCAAGCCAAGCAGGCAATTGTGTTAAAAAATACCAATGCAACTAGCATTGGTGCAGTTGCAGTTGTAGGCTGATAATAGCAAAGAGTGAGCCCAAGTTGAGGATACTTAGCACAGTCAGAAGGAAAGTCCATGTTGTTTGGGCTGTTTGGCTGTTTGTTAAAAACCCTTAACTTTTGCTGACTGCTAAGTAAATGTCCCTGTTCGACACTGCTTCTTCAATTAAGTGGATTTTGTTACATTGTGCCATCTTGCCTCTGTACAATTAATTGCCTGCTGTTCTAAAAGGAAAGTCTAATGTTGTCTTATTTTTCTTCTTTCCATATTCTTTTAATCTCACAGCAATCTTGACCTACAGAATGTGGTGTTAGACTCCAGTGCAGCGATGGGGAGCAGTGAACTTCAGGAGAAAGATGCCACTGGAGCCCTTGTCCACGACCTCAGCAATGGCAGCCGCAGCAATTTGGAAGCAGCCAGGCGCCTGGCTAAGCGCCTCTACCATCTGGACAGATTCAAACGCTCTGATGTGGCAAAACATTTGGGTAAAAAGTATGTACTGATATGAGTACATGCTTGGCCACATTCTTATTGATGTGTTGTGGAGGGGTTCACTCTTGTATGATAACCTTTACATATTTCTTCGCTTTTCTTTAGCAATGAATTCAGCAAGCTTGTGGCCGAAGAATATCTTAAATTTTTTGACTTCACAGGCATGACGCTGGACTGTTCACTCAGGTACAATTCCATTTATGGACTTCATATTCTTATTTTAGTAACAGTGCTGTTTGCAGTGTTGTCCTGATTTACATTATTGTCCTTTTCGTATGTAAGAAGATGAAGAGAGGACTGTGATGTATTTTGGGGGCAGAGCTCTCTCTTCTGTTTGACTTCGTGTGCTACCCTATTCTATTGCTATTGGAGTGGTGGCCACATGGAGGGGGAAATATTTGGGTGAACCTGTCTAGGGATGGTCCTTGAGATGCTGGAGAAAAGTTTCCAGTCACTGGCAAAACAGGGGACTTGTAGTCTGCCAGATGCTAGTGAGAAATTACAGTGTTTCTTGCAGCTGATCTGCACAGACTCTCTGGCTGATGCCTTTGAAGCTTACCCCACTTTGTTGCAGTGCACTAAGAGCAGGGTTTAGTGTGGTTTGGCAGCTCCCCTCTCTGTGTCTCCCTGAGGAATCCAAGAATGTGCAGAATAGTAAAAGCTTCTACGTGGAAAAAGCTGTAGTGAGTTTGGTAACTGTTGGCATGGGTGTTTGACGACTCAGCCCTTCCATTTTCTTTGCTTTTTACGCTTGAATCAGACCTCAACAATTTTTATTTTCAGTGGTTTTTTTTCAGAAGTCAAACCACCAAGTTTATGTAGCAGCGGCCTGTTGGCCGAGTTGCTGGTGTTCTGGTGTTTAAGGGGATTTAAATGAGTTTAACTCATTTGACTGAGGTTACTTAAGGGGGATTTTTTTTCTAATGAAAATCTAGAAGATGTGCTGAGCCCCTTAGCAAATGCATTTCTGGGGATCTGATGCCATGAGACCATAGCAGATCAAAGGCACCCACCAAGTCCTGCCTGCTGAAGGCAGTGGAAATGGAACATGCCTGCACAAACATGAACCACCTGGTCCTGAGGCAGGGGGAGTGGAGCCAAGCTGGAGCACCCGCTCAGCGTGGGGTGGGAGCTGCTGGGCAGTGGGAGGTCTGTTGCTCTGTTCCAGGTTTCAGCACCCCTGAAGCTTGATGTTAAATATACCCTTCTTTTAAATTGTGAAATCCAACACATAATTGCTTTGTGGCACATATTTAGGAAGCCTCTGCTCCCTGTAGATCTCCTGTTAATATTAGTAGTTAGGACTTTCTCTGAAATGTGCCCAGGCTCATGTAGGACTTAAACAAGTCAAGGGGTTGTTGAGGTTTCAAAAGTAGCTACAGTAATTGCCACCTACATGCCCTAAGCATGCCACAGCAGCTGGGGACAAAGAATCATTCCAAAGCCTTAGGAAACTGAGGCATGCTACGTCATGCTTGGCAGAGTGAGAGGGGAAACAGTGCTGTTGTTGTTGGCTCATTGATAAGCTGTGGTTTATTGAGCATTTTGGGGGCAGCTGCTGTGATCTGTGCTATCTCCCAGCTATGGGAGGGCGTTTTGCAGCATACAGGTCTGAGACCTGGAAAAGGTTGCTCCTTCACTGTCCACTCCCTGGATTCATGTTGCCCATTCACCTCCTGGGTACATCTCTTGCAGCCTCTGCAGGATGACAGGAGGGAAGGAGGTGCTGCTCTGGCTCCTCTCAGTGTGCATTCTGGAGTCCAGCCCTGGACATGGGGAGAGCAGACTTAAGGCTGCTCAGGAAACTAGTTAGTAAGGTTCCGTGGGAAAATGCTTCTGAAGGTGCTGGGATCAGTACTGGTCACTACCTCCTAAGGGCACAGGGGCAGGCAAATCGAGACAAGGCAGAAGGCTAACTTGAATGACCAGGAATCTTCTGGACCTAACAAAATGAAGGTGTTCATCCAATGGGAGAAGGGTCAGGTGACGTGGGAAGAATACAAATTTGCTGCTCACCACTGTAGAGAGAAAATTCCAGCTAACAAAGTTCAGATGGAGTTTAACATTGCCAGTACTTGTGTGGGACAACAAAAAGATTTTTTTTTAAATAAGTCAATAGAGAAAGGCAATGCAGAATGGGTCAGTGTATTGAGGGACCATGGCTGTGAGAATGATAAACTCCCACCTGATCTTGAACTTGTGTGGGATCTGTTGCTCCATCTGGATCCTCATGAGTCTATGGGGCCACATGGGATTTATCCAGAAATACTCAAAGAACTGGTTGATGTCATTGTGACGTCTCTCTTAATGATTTTGGAATGGTTTTGGGCATCTGAAGAGATCCCAGTTGAGTGGAAACTGTCTAACTGTCTAACTGTCTAACTTGTCTAAGGGCAAGAAGGTTGACCCTGGAAACTATAGGCCTGTCAGTCTCAGTTCAGTGCCTGGTAAAATAATGCAGAAAATTATTCTAGGAGGTATTGAAAAATACTTGAAAGACAATGCAGTGATTGGTGACAACCACCACAGCTTCACGAGGAAAAAGTCCTGCTTATCCAACCAAATTTCCTTCTGAGACAAGATGACCCACTTAGATGATCGAGGGAAGCCAGTTGATGTGATCTTTTTGGATTTCTGTAAAGCTTTTGATACTGTTTCTCTCAGGACCCTTCTGGAGAAAATGTCCAGCCCACAGCTGGATAAACACATCATGTGGTGGGTGAGCACCTGGCTCTTGAGTCAGGCACAAGGGGCTGTAGTGAATAGGGTGACATCAGACTGGTGTGACCTGTCACTGGTGGGGTTCCACAGGGCTTCATCCTTAGCCCTGTGCTCTTCAACATCTTCATAAATTACTTGGGCACAGGACTTGAACATATAATAGGTAAGATTGATGATACTAAACTGGGAGGAGCCACTGACTCCCTCAGAGGAAGTGAGGTCCTGCAGGGAGACTTCGATGAACAATGGGTCTGGGGAACTACGAATTGTGTGAAATTTAACAAGGGCAAGTGCTGGATTCTGCACCTGGGATAGACTGGGAAATGAGGTGCTGGAGAGCAGCACAGTGGAAAAGGACTAGGGAGTCCTTATGGAGGGCAGGTTGAATATGAGTGAGCAGTGCCCTGGCAGCCAGGAGGGCCAGCTCTGCCTGGGGTGCATCAGGCACAGCATCAGCAGCCAGGCAAGAGAGGGGATTGTCCTGCTCTGATCTGCACTGAGGCAGCCTCACCTCGAGTGCTGGGGCCAGTTCTGGTCCTTTCAATATAAGAAAGATACGAAGCTACTGGACGGTATCCAGAAAAGGGCTACAAAGATGGTGAAGGGCCTGGAGGGAATGCCAAAGAAGTGGATGAGGTTCCTTGGTTTGTTCAGCCTGGAGGAGACCGAAGGGAGACTTTATTGCAGTCTACAACTTTCTCACAAGTTGAAGAGGTGGGGCTTGCACTGATCTCCTCTCTGTGGTGACCTGTGACAGGATGCAAGGGAATGGCCTAAAGTTGTGTCAGGGGATGCTTAGGCAGGACATTAGAGAGAGGTTCTTTGCACAGCAGGTAATTGGGCACTGGAATGGGCTCCCCAAGGAAGTGGTCACAGCACCAAGCCTGACAGAGTTTAGGAAGTGGTTGGACAACCCTCTGAAGCACATGGTGTGATTCTTAGGGGTGTTCTGTGCAGAGCCAGGAGTTGGACTTAATGATCCTTGTTGGGTGCCTTCTAGCTCAGTGTATTCTGTGTTCTCTGGAGGGCAGAAACTCATCCCTGTGGCCCTTGGTATTGCATTGTGCTCTGAGAGTGAGGAAACTGCCTTGTTTATTGACAAATATTCTTTTATCAGTTTCCTCTCCAAGTTAGCTTCCAAGGGGGTAAATGTGCTGCAGAGGAGGAGAAGGTGTAGGTCAGTGGTACCTGGCATGGGCAGGGAGTGTTGCTGGAAAGAGGCCAGACTGGGATAGGAGACAGAAAGACGGCTAATTCTCAAAATTTGCCTTAGCAGCTGTTGTGAATTTAGGAACAGTATTCCCCAATTTAATGTTCCCGCTGAAACACTCCAAAACACGCACCACTTGCTCTCCTCCTCCCTCTATGGGGCATCTCCTCTCTATGGGGAGGAGAGCTGGAGGCACAAAAGACAAAGATCAAGGATTGAGATAACAACAGTTTACTGGAAAGAGTAAATGAAACAAGAAGATGAAGGGTAACAGCAACAATATTAATAACAGAGTGTACAAGAGAGCTGAATGATTCACATGCAGGCCCTCACCATGTGGAAACCAGCAATACCCTGACTGCTCCAACCCCTTACCTGACCAGAAGAGATGCCTCACCCCTACGACCTGTACCTGAGGTTGTACAGAAAAACATCAGGCTCCTAGGCATGCTCCTTCTGGCTACTGCAAAAAATTGACTGTCCTGGCCAGAATCAGTATGTTTTCCATCCCTTATGCTATACCATCTATATCATGTCCACGTCTTACACCTCCCTGCTACATATGTGTGTGTGTGTGTGTGTGTGTGTGTGTGTGTAAATGCAAGCGTGAGTATCATTTCCATAGTCAGTGGCTGTCCTTTCAAGATGTCTTTTGAGTTCATTTAGTCCATGACTGTGAGTTCTGTCTGTTCTAGATGTCTTCTAAGGCAGGAGGGCTGCCTGCTTTCACCTGATTGCAGTCTGCATCAGGAGCTCATGACTGGTATATCTGGAACAGCCCATATTCATTCTCCACAGTAGTTACGGCATACAGAGGCAGTGCCATTCAGTAAACAATATTGTACAGTTGAACATTACAGACCGTTCTCACTCCAAAATTGAATCCCCTTGGGGTACACCTCATGCTTCCCTGTCCCTCTACATTACCCATCAAGTGCCATCAGGTGCTTGAGCAAAACTAATCCCATGCATGGATTTGCCTTTGCAGAAGGGTGGGACCAATCCCGACCATGTTCCCTAACACATTTCTCCTTCATACCACAGGGTCTTCATCCCCTGCTACAGTGCATAGTAGTTTTGATTGGGCAGGACCATCTTGATTGGTAGAGCCTCTTGTATTAACTAACACGGTGGCCTTTGCTAAATGCAGATCCCCATGTTAGAAGGTGCCACCCATTGCTTTCAATGTCATTTTTAACAGTCCATTGTGGTGTTCAGTTTTCTCAGAGGTTGGTGCATAATAGGCAATGTGTTAGTATGTTAGACCCACTCAATCCTGTGCTCTCTGGCCCTTGTGCCTGTGGGGCTCCTTTTGCAATGAGTCCCATTAGTCCAACTCAGCTCTTTCTGGGGTGCCATGTTGCTGCAGAAGTTGCATCTCAAGGCCCAGGATGGTGTTTTGGGCCTTGGTGTGAGGCACAGGGTTCATTTCCAGACACCCAGTGGTTGTTTCCACCATTGTAAGCACTTGTATCACTTGCCTTGGTGGGTTTGCAGCAGTGTGATGTAACCAGTTTTCCAGGCTGCCCCATATCTGTGTTTCAGCCACCTGTACCCACTGTACCAGAGAGGCCTTACCCGCCCGGCCTGCTCCATCACAGCGCATGTTTCACAGTTATGGTAACTGAGAGGCAAGGTCCATGGCCAGGTCTGCCCCTTGGTCACAAGCCCACATGGATGCTGTGTTTCTTCTCTGATAACCCGAGGCATCTTGAGCCCACTGAGCCAGAATAATTGGCTCTTACATTGCCGGTGCAGATTAACCCAAGCCGCTTTAATCTTGGTGGCCTGATCCATCTCTCCACTGCTGCGATGCTCTTCAGCAGCCTCACTCCTGGGCACATGTGCATCTCATGGTGGTGTTCTACAGCCAGCTTCTCTAACAGGGCAGCGATTTCTTGCCAGGATTCATCAGCCCAGGTGGGCTTCCCTCTGCACTGCGAATTGGCCTTTTTCTGTCAGTCCTGCCACCCCAGCACAGCATTTGCCACCATCCACGAGTCAGTGTAGAGGTAGATTGCTGGCTGTTTCTCTTGTTCAGTGGTACCTAAAGCCAAATGGATGGCTTTCAGCTCTGCAACCTGATTTGATCCACCTTATCCTTCAGTAGTTTCGGTGACTCGTCATATAGGGCTGTCTATGGCTGCTTTCTGTTTTTGATTTGTCCCTGTGATACAAAAGGAACTGTCAATAAAGAGATCATATTCCTTTTCATTTGTAGGTAGCTGATTGTATGGTGGGGCCTCCACAGCATGTGTCATCTTCTGCTCTGATGATGATGATGGTAGTCTGAAATTTTCAGCTTCAGGCCAATTAGTGATGACTTCCAAGATCCCTGGGTGATTGGAGTTTCCTGTTCAAGCTTGCTGTGTGGTCAGAGTAATCCAGTTACTCCACAGTGGCATGATGTGTTGCAGGGACTTTCTCTTTGAATATCCAGCCTAGCGCTGGCAGCTGGGGCACCAGGAGGGGCTGTGCTTTAGTGTCAGTCACTTCTGAGGCAGCTCTGACCCCTTCATAAGTCACCAGTGTCTCTGCTTCAGTGGGGTTGTAGCTGGTCTCAGATCCTTTGTATGTTGGAACGTTTGAATTCCTAACTCCAGAACACCAGGGGTTGTTGTCGAATCTCCACATGTACCCTTTTGCCAGCGATTCCCGGAAGGACCACTCTTCCCAGCTGCACTGTGGAGCATATTTTTTACATCTCGTAGTGTCCTGAATGGCTACTGCATGAGCAATCTCCTGTTTAATTTGTTCAAAATCTTATTATTGTTCAGGACCCTGCTTGAAGTCATTCTTCTTTGGTATCACTTGACAGAGAGGTTTTAAAATCTGTCTGTAATCTGAAATATGCATCCTTCAAAAACCTACAGTGCCTGACAGGAAACACAGAAAAACCTGTGTTTCATTCTTGATGGTTGTGGGGACATAGCTGCTGTTCCAATGACCATGTCCATTGGAATCTGATGGCGTCCATATTGCCATTTTACTCCTAAAAACTGAGTTTTCTGGGCAGGTCCCTTGATCTTACTTTGCTGTGTGGCAAAACCAGCCTTCAAGAGGATTTGCGTTGTCTTCTCCCCTTTCTTGAAAATTTTTGCTGTGTTGCCCTGCATGATCATGTTGTCAGGATATTTTTTTTTCTGTCAGTATATTTTTTCCTCACATCCTTTTCCAGTGCAGTCTGGATTAGTCCAGGATAATTAATGGGGTTCTGTTTCCACCCTTGGGGAAGTCAGTTCCAGGTGTATGTCACACCCCTCCAGGTAAAAAACTGAGGCCTGCACCCTGCTGCTAAAGGAATGGAGAAGAGCATGATAGCAGTGTTGTTGGTGGCACCACCTCACTGCTTTGGACTCCAGCTCATACTGAAGTCCCAGCATGTTGGGCACAGTGGCACTCAGTGCTGGTGTGACTTCATTCAGGCCATGATAATCTGTTGGTCCCTGGGCTAACACAGTGACCATATAGGACTGTTAAAGGGTTAACAAGGCTTGCTGACCACTCCCTGGCTGGCTCTCCTGTTCACAGATCATCTCATGGATGGGGGTCACAGAGTCCCAGGTGGTGTAGTGTTGTTGGTGGTGCAGTAGCCATGTGTAGTGATTGTATCTGCTGTTCTTCAACCCTCAGCAGTCCCTAAACAGAGACGTCCTCTGAAAGACCAGGCAAGGTATTCAGCTGTCTCATTTCCTCTGTCTCCAGAGCAGCTATCCATCCCATAGATCCTCACAATGCCTTTTTGGGTCCTTGAAATACCCTCTTTTGGCGTAACCTGTGCTAAAGATGCGCAGGGCCTCTGGGCCAGTCCCAGTGGGGTGTTTTTGCCATTCATTTCCAGTCATGCTCTCTCCACCTTCCAGTGCAGGCAGCTGTTGGGATCCCCTTGGCACCCCAGAGAGAGATGGATTCTGTCCCCGCGTTTCTTGGTGGCATCTGAGTACATCATGTGCCGGTGTGAGCTAAAGCCTTACACTCTTGGGTGTCTGATGTGCCAGAGCACTGGATCCACACAGTCCAGTAGATCTGATTGGCCCTTTCTTCTGCCTGGCTGGGGCCTCTGTAGTTCTAGTAATAGTACATGTTGTTCACTTCTTGTAAATATGAGCTGGAGGTCCCTTCAGGAGGATCAGAAGTAACATCAGCCCTTACATTAAAAATTAACTCTGTCCTGCCCAGAACCAGGACAGGAGGACAAAGTAGGAAGGACAGAGAAACCCTGTCAAGATTCACTTATATCTACTTGTGAACTGGATTATTCGCAATACATTACATGTTAAATTAAGTTATTACCATGCAGATCACACTCTGTGTGGGTGTGAGATTGTTGCAAGTACAGCTTGTCTCTGACCTTACATCACAGAGAAAAAAATTAAAGTTTGTGCATCCAGACTAGATAATGAGAATGTCCCAGCAATATATTCCATTCCTCTCAGATCTGGTGTTAGTTTCCGTCTAATGGGATGTTTAAAAATTGTCTGTAAGACCGTCATTCTGTATGTCTTCTTACTTCAGATACAAAAGTTTTGTGTTTTCAGTATTTTCTAGAAGCATCTTGATAAATGAATGTAGAAGGTCATCTTTGGCTGTGAGATACATTTTTCTATGTGGGAAGAACAGCAATGTGGTTAAGAGGAGGTGTGGTCAAGCAGGAGAATAGAAGTGAAAGATGTGTGTCGTCCCCACCTCTCTCTGCACAGGCTTGCTGGCTGTATCCAGTGAGTGCCCAGATGTGCACCAGCTCTGTGCCCTGGGCTCTCATAAGCAAGAACCTCAGGAGGGCCAAGTTACTCCTCCTGTTGTTGAAGCTCAGTGGAAGATGTTGCAAGTCTTCTGCCCTTTTGCTCAGATATTTTCTGCAGGTCCAAGTAGTCACACTCCTCTCCATCTGTTATGGTCCTGGCCATTCTGATAAGTGACCACACATTTCGGTGTTAGCTGTGAGTGCTGTGCACTAGTTCACCACCTGGAGTAGCTTTCCTGATTTGGAAAGCAGTACTAATGAAGTAAAGTTAAAAGGTGCAGGGATGGTGGGCAATTAGAAGAGAATAGGATATCCTGGATATCTTATCAGGCATAAAGAATACATGTTTCAATTCCTTGCCCATAGGAAAAAAAATTAAAAGTAAGAACAGCTATTTCAAATAGTGGAATTACTTATTATTTTGCATATTCAGTGGCTGAGACCGATAGTAATTCTTTCATTTACTAAAACATTTGAGTTAATTGCATGCAGAATGATAGCCCAATTTCCTAGAAAGGCTTCTTGGAACTGAATGTGTGCTTATGTACTTCTTACTGTGATGTGTGCTTTGCTCTGTGCACTGTGTGAAGCAAAAAGAGATATATTACCTTAATTTCACTTTTTTTCCCGCTGCTCTTTTAGGAGTTTCTTTAAAGCCTTTTCACTTATTGGAGAAACTCAGGAACGAGAGAGAGTTTTAATCCACTTCTCCAGCAGATACTACCAGTGCAACCCAAACACCATTTCTTCTCAAGGTAACTTTGTTCCTGATATTGAGGTCTTTCCACACATATGGTGTATGCCTGGAAAATGAAGCTGTGTGGTCACTGTGCCACACTTTAGAGACTGTCTCTGAAACCCTCAGCACAAAAGGTATTCAATATAAATAGGTCCTCAATACAAATCCTCAGTTGTGGCACCTCCAGATTTGTCCTCACTTGTGGTTTCTGGTCTTGCTGGCTTTGGTGTGTGGGTGCTTGTACTCCAGCTACACTCATGTGGACAAGAATAGGTCCTGTGACACGTGAAAGAGAGGTTGTTCACTTTCCGTGCTCCATTCAGCACTTGTATCTGCATGCACTGGCATCAGGCATACCAGTTCTTGCCAGTTGTGGTGATGAATTTTGAGTGCTGTATCCAGACCCTGGCATGGTTTCATCTTGACTAGCTAACATCAGTCAGAGTGCTTCTCCTTGCCAATGTTTTCAGTCAGTTTGGAAATAAATGATGGAAACAAACAAGCACATAGATCAATCCTGAGAAAACTGGGATTGCAGAAGAGGACAAACTGTCTGTTGGCGTAACTGCTATGTTCAGCCAGACATGCTGGCAGAGCCTTGTGGCCCTGTGATTGCAGCACATGCTGATCACACACTGAAAAAGAAGGCAATCATCAGTTTAACTGTACTTTCAGTTTAATGTGTGAGAAAGAGCTGCTACAGTTGGAGGTACCACTGTGCCTCCTTACCCCTTGCTTTGTGACCTACCCCTGTTTCAGTGAGATAATGTTTGGGCACATCGCACCTCTTCGGCTTTACTGGCTGTCATGCAGGGGAGGGAGAAAGTTGGGAGTAAGACAGGATCTGCTCCTGTGCTATCTCTGTAATGTGCCTATTGCCTTTCTTATTTCAAGACACTGTAGGCAGTCAGAACAAGTGCGTCATGTCCAGAGTGAAACAATGACTTGCCTGATGATATGGCTGCCTTACTCTAGTCAAGACTGCAAGAGGGGTATTGTGACTTTGGACCCCGAGTAAGCATTTAAATCCTGCACACTTAACCCAGGATCTTAGTACTATGCGCTGTTTGGGCACCACGATATAAGAAAGATACAAACCTATTAGAGAGTATTCTGAAAAAGGATGTGAAGATGGAGAAAGGTCTAGAGGGGAAGCCAAATGAGGAGCAGTGAGATCACAGAATTTGCAGAGTCTGGAAAAGAGGAGACTGATGGGAGACCTCCTTGCAGTCCACAGCTCCTTCATGAGGGGAGGGTGAGGGGCAGGCACTGATCTTTTCTCTGTGGTGACAGTGACAGGAGCTGAGGGAATTAGGAGCTGAGGCTCTGAGCAGAGCCTTAATAGTTGTGTCAGCAGAGGTTTAGGTAGACATCAGAGAGAGGTTCTTCTCCCAATGGGTAGTTGGGCGCTGTAACAGGCTCTCCAGGGATGTGATCACAGCACCAGCCTGGCAAAGCTCAAGAAGTGTTTGGACAATTCTCTGAAGCACATGGTGTGATTCATAGGGATGTCCTGTGCAGAGCCAGGAGTTGAACTCCATGATCCTTATAGGATGCCTTCTAAACTTGCTTGGAAAGGTTATTCAAAAAGGGTCTAAGGTACTACTACTTTTTCCTGAGTTGGGCACTTGAACTTGAAGAACTTGACAAAAGTTCCCAGAATGTTCACAACCAAACTTTCCTAGCAAACCTTAGAAAATCAGGAATTTAAAACAAACATTCAATCAAAATAAAGCATTTCACAGACCATTGACTTAGTAAACTTTACTCATCCAATCTTAATTACCCATATGTCAGAAAATGGAAATTAGGAGTAGAGAAGAGGAAAAATATACAAAAATAAAGAGCAAAAAACCAAGGTACAGCTACTGCCCTGGATCCTAGTGTGGTTTCAGCTATCCAAAGACAGTAGGAACACAACCACATGTCCTGGGGTCTGCTCTGGCTTCCTGTGGCAAGCAACCCGTGGGGGTACTTCCAGTCATCTGGCCACCCTGGGGCTCCAGGGCAGAGTGCGAGGCTTTGCTTTCAGTGTGCCGGTGATTAGTGGCAATTCTGAACTAGAGGCTCCAGAGAGTGGGGTGTGGAGCAGTGCACCATCTCATTTTCTGCAGAGCTGCTCCCCCTACACACACATTTCTGTTATTTTGAGCCAGTAATAATTTTCTTCAGTCTCTCAGTCCTCCGACTCTATTCTGTGGTTCTGTGAATCTGACTTATTGCTGAGGGCCTTGGCCACAGGACCAGCTTAGAAGACCCTGGAGTGCTCTCTACCCAACATGCAGCCAAGGCAGCACAAGTAACTGACTGTACTTCTCCAAAATTAGGTCTAATTGAGCTGTGAATGAGGACTAAGCCAGAGGGGAAGAAAAACAGGATACCCTGCTACACCCACTCCTTACACAAGAAAAAATGTATTTTACTTTTCCCTTTCTGTGCTGAAGTAAATGAAGAAGGAGGTGTTGATTCAGACTGTAGTGTTGCTATTAGCAAGCTAAGAGTGATAGCATGATTTCCTGTCTTGCTTGCCTCATCCATGGGTGCTGCAAGACAGTTTTGAGAGTTATTAAAGGATGAAAGAAAGACTGTTCTGGTTTGCCAGCTGTATGATGACCTCATTGTTAATTTATTTAATTATGTGTATTTCTTGATAAAACAGATTCTTATGAAGGGAACAGCCTTAGTTAATCTGTGAGTCTCAGTTTCAGATTCTTGAAGGTCCAGATGTGGGTTTGCATGTGACTCTGGTTATTTCTCTTTCTGCAGATGGAGTTCACTGTCTCACGTGTGCCATGATGCTGCTGAACACAGACCTCCATGGCCATGTGAGTATGCATAGCTTTGTGTAGACTGCTCCTATCCACACCATGCTGGGACTAGGTAGCTTGTGGCGGTCCCGGTGCTGGTGGCCTTCTCCTGAAGCCCTTGCAGATGGCAAACAGTGAGAAGGCTGCACTCCTAGGCTGTTGTCCTGGGCAGGCCTTTCCAGCATGCCTTGATCAATCATGTGTAAGCTGGCATTGTGCCTGGCATTGCAGTAATGTCTGAGCATACTCCCTGACCTTAGGGCCATCTCTCCGGTGTGCTTACCATCCTTCCTGCAGCAGGCTCTGACCGGGAAGCTGTGCGTGGGATTGGCTTCCCCTTTGCAGTATGTACAAACATGTGGGAAGGCAGAATAGAGATGGGAGGTGAAGAAGACCTTTCGGGAAAGTCACAAAGGGAGAGTGATGTTTGCAGGCATTCAGTTGCAGGGGGCAGATCTGGTGGAAGCAGAGTTTTGCACAGACAAAGGATGGGTATACTCAAAACCAAGAGAATGGAGGGGGGATGTGAGCATGCTGAGTGGGAGCCCTGTGTTCCTGTACTGCACACCTCACCCCATTGCCTGCCTGGGTGAAATAGTATTCTGGTTTGAGTTCTCTTAGTCACACTGCTACAGGGTGCCTGCAGCCTTAGGATGGGTATTTCAGCACCCATGGTGCAGTACACCAGCTATGCAAGGTATTCCCATGCTGATGAGAGGCTTCCTCTGCCCTGGAGTTAGGATGGAGTGTGTAAAAACACAGGGAGCATGGCATTGTAGTTTACAAAAGCAATGGCTTTAGCCAGGTAGCTCTGGGGCTTCTCTGGCCCTCCACTGCACTTGCAAGGGCTCTCCCAGGAGGCTGTCTGTTGGGAACTCTTATGCACCAAGAGCGTTGCATTGGGCAGCAGGACATAGAGGCATCCTGGGTCTGTCTAAATGGGCTACTTGGCCCCTGTGGCGGTGCAGGTAGTAAAACCAAGACTTGAGTATTCACAAGGAGTTCTGAGACCCATCTCCTATTAATGGAATGCCTTTGTCTGCAGGTTGTGGAAGCAGGAGGGGGTAGGGAGTTGTGAAGAATTTTTTTCTCTGATGGCTTAGCCTTCGACGCGAGGCGTACAGGAATGTGCTGCAGTTTGTCTCTTAGCACACATGGCTTCTTTTGAGGACACCTGAGTCTTTCTGCAGAGGTACCCCACTCCCCAGAATGGTGAGCAGCCTGGAGCTCCTGCTTTACAGACTGCCTGACCTCACAGTCCAGGGAGGGAGACCAAATAATGGTCATGCATTAGCCTGACAGCAATTCCCATTGCTCCCTGTGATGCTTTAGTGCTCCCTGCGATGCTTTAGTGCTTTAGTACTGTCTTCAGTAGGTACTGGAAAAAACAATTTAGCTCTGACCCATCATTGCTGCTGCTGACTCTGGTTGTTGCAGTGTGTAACTTTGGAGACTTACTCCACTGGCAGTTGACACTGTGTTGTTATGTACAGGCAGCTGTAGTATTTCCCAGACTCCTACTTGTATTATGTCCATGGGTGTGCCATCGTGTTCCCTCAAACCCCTCTGATTTCCTCTGATTTTGGACTTCCTCTTACTGCTTTGCATTTTTCCACATAGGTGGTAAGTTTGGTGTTTTTGATTTGGAATGCAGCCCTTGCAGATATGCCTAATTGCCTGTTTCCTAACAAAGATAACACTTTGCCCCATCCTTATCAGGATTCTACTGGAGCAGGAAGCAAATGAGTCACAGGGCTTGTCTATACACTGTGCTCTATTTGTTACTGACATACTGATCATAAGCACAGACATTTCTATTTCACAATCAGCTCCACTGCTTGTAGGGCTGTAATGCAGCTGCTCTGCCTTCAGTTCACACTTGCCTTTAACTCTTGTAGACAAACTTTTACTTAATCCCCTTTATGTTCCCTGTCTTGCCACACTTCTATTTGTAACTAAACATTTTTGCTAGATGTGTTTTGGAAATGCATGCTTGCTTCTCTGCACAAAGGTCATCACCCACAATGGTGCTGGAGAGTTTTGAGGTATCTCTAGACCACCAGGCACATCCTCTGGAACCTCTGTGGCACTGTATGAAGATGTCAGCTTTGATCCTGCAGCAAAACAGCGTTTTGTATGCATTGTTGGCTTTGGTCAGCATGGGGAAGCTGCCAACTGCTGCTTGGAGGAAACAAATAGAAGTAGGCTGAAGTTACAGGGAGAAAGGAAAGCATTTGTACGTCTCTACTAGACCAGCTCCAGCCTGCACCTGAAGACTGAAGTTATAAGCTGTATTCTATAAGCTTTGCAACCATAGAGCCAGGGTTACAGCCCATCTGTGTTGTCAGGAGCCATCCTTTTGTGGGAAGCCATGAATTGTTCCAGGGTTACTGCTTGCCTTCTTTCTGTAGGTTTGTGCTGGCTGCAAGCTATGGGATGTTCTTTATTGGCAAGGTGAGGCTGATGGCCAAGATTTGGTGGTTTTCCTGATCAAACATTAGGGGAGGGAAATAGAGGATATGCACTATTTAAGCTGTTGTGTAATTCATAACATCGAATGGCCTGTATTACCAACTAAGGGCACCAGTCCTGTGTTAATTTGGGCTCCTGGTCCTAGCCGAAGACAGAGTTCACACAGGACTCTTCTGCTGTATTTCTACAGACAAAACATGCCCTGACAGTGGAAAAGTCTTCACTTCCATCTCTTGACTGACAGTGGTGCTATCGTCAAAGATACCTGTCACAGAGCACTATTTTCCCCTCTGTCTATACTGTGTTTCACGGCTCATCTCAGGCTGCTTTCCTTTCCTCAGATATCTTCGGTGTCCTTTTTCATCAATGCAGTGTTGTAATTGTTGCCTGCTCACCAGGCTCCCCGCATACTAAGCAGGACCCTTCTAACACCTAGGGGACTGTGTACAGACACTTTCTCTGAGGGGTGATGAAGGCAGGGATTCAATAAGCCTCAAACTTCTGGATGTAGTTTGGCTCCTACACAGACATGTAGGGACAGCCAAACTTTTCCTTTCTGTTTGTGGCTTATTTGGTGAACTTTCAGTCAGAGACTTGGACAGGAGGAGAGAAAAGAGAGCGAGCCTATGGAAATGTCAAAGCAGCTTCAGCCTGTGAATCAGAAAAGGTAGTGGCCATGCCTGGGCATCACACTCCAACTCACAGCAGTTGCCACTGAAAGGGGGCATTTGAAATTGTAAGGGAAGGATCTAGAAAGGGCCTCAGTCACCTGTTTCCTGGTGCCCCACAGCAGATTTAAGTAGAGCTTTTCCATCAGAGACTGGTAGAGCTTCTGGAGACATGGGGATATAAGGCACCATGCAAATACGAAAGATCTTCATCATTGTCCTCTTCAGTACCCCCAGTATTAAGCTGGGGTTTTTTTTGGGGGTGTATGTGGGCCTTTGGGTGCAAAAGGGTTCCCTTTTCTAGCTATATGCATACAAGGATGTTCATCTGTGAGTAATCTCCTGAATGTGTTCTTAGTGCTGCCTGGCTTGGGCTTAAAGGAAAGCAGGAAGATGCATTTAATCGGATGTTGCTTGTTCCTGTTGTTATGGAAAGCAACAGGAATATGATGTTGTGTTTCTCTGACACTCCTTTCAGAACATTGGGAAAAAGATGACCTGCCAAGAGTTTGTTGCTAACCTCCAGGGGATGAATGATGGCAAAGACTTCCCGAGAGGACTCTTGAAGGTAAGGAATTAACTGCAGAACGTGGGTTTCATTTCTGTTGAAAGATGGTTCAAAACAAAACACCCATCTTGCATTTTCTGAATCTTAATTGTCAAACATGACAAGTGATGGGGCCATTTCTCCTCCCAGAACATATATAATATATAAAAAGTTTATTCTCTTGTTTTCCCTCTTGCCTTTACTTGATAGCGAAGGTGACTCTCTGCAGCACAGAGGTGAAACTGAGCTGCGGCAGGTCTTGCCCCAGAGCTGTGTGCTTTGTAAACTCCTGTGGTCATGCCAGCCCAGAGTGCTGTCTCCTCATTGCAGCGGACAGAAGCAGCCAGTTGGCTCTGAATGTGAATACATTAAAGGCTAAGCCTGATCTCTGTGTACAATCTGGAAGGCGTGTGGTTTTTTTCATCAAAGGTGCTTTGGGATATTCATATTAGAGCTGGAGATGTAATTTCAGATTATAATGTGCTGTCTGGCACAGGCTGTGTTGCTTCAGCTTTTGTTCATTAAGTTTGTGCTAGGAGTTAAATCTGAAGAATGAGGGAAGAGGCTGAGCAGGACAAACCTTGTTTTATTGTCAGTAATAATGAGAATGTTTTGCTTCTTTTTTGTTTTGCTAGCACGAAACAGCACTTTGTTTAAATGAAGACAGGTGTGCATACACTCGAGTTCATAATTTATTTATTTTTTGTAATGGAAATAAAAATAAGAGGCTGCCACATCTGACAGCTGATCCGGTGCCTATTGAAACCAACCAAATGAGTTGCCATCTCTTGTGTGAGTTTTGTGTCAGAATCATTGTGAAATACAGATTTACCTGCATAGTTGAAAGCAGCAGAGTTTGTCTTCTAGTATTGGTAATTTCTTCATTTTCTTAATCTTCTTCAGGGAGATTTTTGTTGGACCCTCCTGCTTCAGTTCTTACTAAGCAATGGGGAATATTAAATTTTAGATTTAATGTCTTTAATTTTTGAGTCTGTATATCTGTCAGCAGCCACAAGTAAATTATTTTTTCCCCCAAAGGAATCTCATTTCTCTGTTTGCCATAGAGGGATGTGTTGAGATTAATTTGCAGGCTAATTACAGCCCTTACTGAATAAATAGATCTCCAGATTGTGTATAAATAACCTGAGTGTACTGACAAGAGACTTCCAATGGTTCTCACCTGCTGTTTGTTTTCCTCCTGACAGAATTATGCAGCTGGGGCTGTAACTTCATGTTTAGTGCTCACCTGCTAATGCTAGGGATGTCTGACTCTTCACCCAAAGCAAATACCAGGGCTCAGGATTTTTTGCATGTAGACAAATGGAAGAAGTTTGGTGTTGGTGTTTCATGTTGCTTTAAGGCTTTCTGCCCTTTTCTGTGTGCTGTCTTGGGGACAGAGGTGGCACCCAGCTTTCTTTTCTCATCTGGCTTGTCTGAAGATTTGATAAACTGACCCTTGTTTTTTAATTTATTAGTGGAAGGGAGTGGAGTGAGTACGAGTAATTGTGCTACTGTGTTCACAGCAGCCATGCTGCCACTAAATCTGCGATTACTAAGAATTAGTGGAAATTAATTTTTGCATTAGTCTCAATAAATTAAATTCACAGCACCCTTCTTCAGCACAGCACCAAAGTGTATGTGGTTTGCTGCTGCATTAGCTGTGTAGCCGCCTAGCATGGGTGAGGCTGCTAGCCTTCTCCCTGCATCCTTGCCCAGCTGCCTGGGAGAGGAAGAGTGGTTTCCACAGGGTGGCAGTGTGTCCCTGTGGGAGCGAGGTCCTGGGCACCCTCTGGTGACTAATGCAGACCTGTGGTGAAGCAAGTGGGCTTTTCTGCCTCTGCAGTCTCTCTGTGTTCTCCTTGTGGCCCTGTTGCACCCTTGTATGAAGCTCTGCTGAGCCCCAGAGCAAAGCTGAGCAGTAGTGGAGGGGAAGGAGGGCTGTTCATGCAGGGCTTGTGAAGCTCTGTGCAGCATTTATTGTGGATTCACTTCTCAGAGTCAGGGGTGCAAATGCAAATGCTTGTGCTATCCAGGACAGCTGGTTGACAGGCATCAGTCAGATGTTGCCTTCAGTCAATCCCTTCACTCTTTGGAGTGCGTCCCTGAATGTTTCGTCAGGATAGGAAAATAGCACAACAAGGGACAGACATCAGCATGTGAGGAGGGCCACCCTTTTGTGTGATCAGCCTCAGAAAACTTGGGATGTTGGATCAAGTTACTCCTTTCTTTCACCTTCCTGGGGGAGCTATCTGTATGTTTTATTACAGTTTTTTTCCAATAATAAGAACACTTTTGGTACAAACCACAAGGCCTTCATGACCTGATTCTCTGTATGTCACTAGTTGTGCTTTAAGAACAGATTAGTTCACTCTGGTTTGAAAGCAGAAATGAGAAATGCTAACGTGATCTTGCTCACCTTGTGTCTTGCTGTCCATTTAACATTGAAAAAGGTTTTGCTTTTGTACACCTGTCTGCACAAAGATTCATTGCCTTTTTCCTCACTCGTTTAGTCACATCCAAGGTTGCTTTTGCAGTTGGAACTCATAAAGACAAATACACCAAACTGTGATTAAAAGCGCACTTGTCCTCGTGGGGTCTGCTTGTAGTATTCATGTATTTATCACACACACATATATATATAGAAAGAGAAGCCATGGCTAGGCTCTCCCTCCTTGGAAAGAAAACAAAATCAGTCTGACATTTTGGCAGTGTTAAGAACCTCATGATTACAATGTAGGAGTGGTTTCTTTCTCACATGCTCACACCAGCTTTAATCTTCTGTAATGATATCATCTTCACAATTATATGCTAGGAAATTGTACTGTGTGACCATAGCCTTCTTCAGAGCTGGGCTTCACAAGATTTTCTGGAATGAAGAGGAGATTCGCTTGGAAAGAGCCTAATTTTGGCCTTACATTCTTGCTTCAATTCCTAAGGGCAGTGTGGTCCCCACAAATAAAGTGCTGGTATGGTGCTGGCCACAATGTTTTCCTCTTGGCATTTTTGTTGAGGATGATGAAACAGGAAAGCCTTATAAATATGATTGTTTGGCAAAAGATTTTGAGAATATAGAAACTATAAGTGAGATTGAAATGAAAGCAAGCTTTAAGATCCCTTAGTTACTGAACAATGGGAAAACAATGGTGTGGCCGATTGAAGGTAATCTCTTTTTGATGAAGCAAAACCTTCTGCTTGCAGACAGGTCCAAAAGTCAGAGCAGACCCTACTAGCTTGGCAGAAGGGGTTTAAAGAGTAGTTTTTAAGGTTTAAAATGTAACTCAATATGGTAATGTAGTGATTCTATTCAACACAAAAGAGGATTTATTGTATTGTAACAAGAACTTCGCTCTCTTACCCCTTTTACTCTCTTATACTTTTGCTCTCTTACCCTTTTACGCTCTTACCCTCTCATCCTCTCTACCCCTCTCTTTTCTCCGGCCTGCTCTGGGCTGTGGCTGGCAGCTCCAAGCGGGGCTGCAGCACGTAGGCCCTTGGTGATAAACCACAAGTTCCATGACCTGGCTTCGGAGATCTCTCGTCTCCGTCCATCCCGACTGTCCTACACCCCATTGCTCCTACGATTTTGAGACAAAGTGTGTGAAAGTTCACTCCAGGAAGGTGGCATTAACAAGGCCTTTCATATGTAAGGAGAGAATGTGTCTTGTGTGGTCCACAGAGAGCCTGCAAGAAGGCATGAGGACATGGATCCCTGCTTTTGTTAGGCAGTGTTCTGGGAGGGGTACTCTGTTGTTAGGCTGCATGCAGAGTACCACCTGTCCTGTGTAAGTAAATGTCCTCTGCATTTACAACACACCTCATTCATGAAATCACAGGCGTCGCGCAACCTCTGACATGGGCTGACCCATGGTAGTGGTGCTGCCCCATGACATGAAGTGCGGAAGTCATACCTGGCTGTGTGTCTTTTGGTCAGAGGTGGTAGCTCTTCTGTGACCTGTTATCCCGTCTGGGAATGTCTATCATGCTGAAGTACCTGGGATGCACTTGGCTAGACTCATCCTTTCAGGGACTGCTGATGGAGATTAGATGCCAATCCTGCATAAAAAGTCTGCTTTTTCTCAAAGGGTTTTTTTTGGGTAGGCCTTATCTCCTGCAGAAGCACTGTAATGAAGTGACCAAATTAACTTGGAGTTGCTGGTGTTGAACTCTTCTGAAGAACCCATCCCTAATTTCCTAAATGATCTGAATTCTTGATTAGGATTTCTGGGATATGCAATTTCCTATAGAAGCTGCAAAGTAGGGTTTATCTCATGTTGCTGTCAGTTCCCTCCACTTCAATTACGGGGTGTTTTTGCCACTGTCTTTCTGCTTTCTCTGGCTCTCCCTCTCTTTTTTTTTTTTTTAATTCCCTTTGAAAACCCTCCAAAGCAAATACTCAATTCAAAGAGAATTAAATTCGTCTTACTTCATGGCATCTTACTTCATCCATTCCAATAATTTCAGGTATTTAGCAGAGAGAATGAACATCAGGTGGCTAACATCTCCCTGCACAGCCTCAGCCCCCCTTTATGGAGAGGAACTCACACTAATTGGACTGCTGTGTGCCCCCTAATTGCTCTCATCAGCAGTCCTTGTACTTCATCCATTTCATGGCTTTTTGGCAAGAAATTCCCACCTTCCAGGGAAACCTGATGAAGTTGGGGAGATGAGAGTGTGCGACAGCAAGCCAGGATGGCCCCAGGAGGACCTCATTGACTGCTGTAACACCCTCCAGCAGTGGGCAGAGGAGATAGAGGACCAGATGCCTTTGCTTTGTGGAATAAGACTAGAAGATAAGGAGATAAAGAGATAAGGACCAGATGCCTTTGCTTCACGGAATAAGAAACAAGATGTAGCTCCTGATCTCTTCCCCAAAATAAAGTTTTTTCTCTTCAAAATACTTCTGATGGAAATAGTATTTTTGGGCCATTTCTTTTCTGTATGAATTAGAAGTTCCCGTTACAGAGGGCCCCTTTCAGCTGCTAGGAGACAACAGAGTCTAATCTGGCAGTATAAAAGTCAGGTAATGTAGGATTAAATTGCTAATCCTTGTTTTAAGCAGTTGTTTATGAAGCATACTTTCACTCTCAGAGGAGCCACAGATCCATAGGGAACTGTAGGTGACTGTAGGGAACACCTGGCTTGTCTTCACTCTTTTCTATCCTTGCAGAGAGCCTTCCTGCCATGATAACCTTTGTTTCATTCAACTTGGAGTTTTTTCAGTGTTGTCATTTGTCCTATTCAAGAGCAATAGCCATTTAAAGCATGCCTATGCAGAACTGAAAATTGGACCAGGTTATGATGGTGTGTGTATTGCTTTGTGTCCCTTGAATTACAGAGGTTTCTGACACGTTCCTGCCCTGTTGAAATGCAAATATACTTTCTTTTTGCATTTCAGGAGGTTACCTCAGTGCATATAAAAAGAAAAATCTATAATCTATATATTTTTTCTCAAGTCAAACCCAGATATTGAGTTGAAGAAAGCCTTATAATATCAAAAGCCTAATACCAGCTGTCTCTGAGCAGGGAAAGCAGATCTTTAAACAAGGCTTAAAACATAAAATGTTTTGAAGATGATCCAAGAATTAGGATTGCTCTGCTTAGTCTAGGGGTGGAATGAGGGATTGCTTATCTTACTAGGAAGCAGACTGGATTTCAGGATGGATCTGTTCTGCTTTGACAATCTGCATTTCTCTGAATTATTTTTTGCTCCTTCAACCTTTCACCTCTTTACTTTCCAATTGTTATTCAAAAGATCTCACGTAGCCTGCCAGGCTTTTGTGTCAGCAAGGAGTGAAACCCAAGCAGAGTCAGCTAAGAATTTCCATTGCTACTGGCTGCAATTATGTGGCTCAATACCAGCCTCATAATGAACATATAGGGGGTTAATTTTCATCTGTGGAGGCAACCTGTCTGTGGTGTCTTGTCCAGGTTGACGAGACAAGGGAATTATTTGATGTCTGACTTCTCCAGCCTCTTAGATAGCCAAGGCCATCAGCTTGTCTCCTACTGTAACTGAAATGCATAGCAGGTCCCAAGGATGAATGTCATCTGTCAAGTGTGGAGGATACAGACTGGTAGTCTCCAGGAATGATGCATTCTGCCACTTTAAAAGAGGAATTCTGGGCTCTTTTCAGACTAGGAATTCTCTAATACAATGTCACACATACATTTTGGTCCCTATGACTTATTACTCCCACCTCCATGTAGGTAGAAAACAAATTCTGAAAAACATTCTTTGATCTTCCACCCACTGATCTGCTTGAAATTTAAGTTCAGTGCTGCATCTCAAGGGAGGGAAGAGTACGAATATAATTTATACCATATTGGAAAAAAAAAAAAGGAAGAAGAAGAGAGAACATTCCTTCCACCAGCTTTAGAATTACTGCTGTATAAATCTTCGGTATTCCTCCCTTCTGTTTGTTGCCACACTTTTCAAGTAGCATTGGACTATTCTCTCTCTGACCCAGTTACACTGTTTTCTTTCAAATAAGAGTATTAGGCTGCTCCCTAAATTCAGATTTTTTTTTCTCCTTTCCTGTGATGTTAAATGGAATATTTAGTTTCCTTCCAAAGTCACGCTTTCTTGGATGATTAAGTATTCACAGGATCCTTGTACAAATATGGGGCAAATCCAAGGCACCAGTTTTCTGTCCTGTTGACAGATGGGTTCTGGAAGGTGTCAAGAGAGGTAGGAAGGATTTAATCTGCTTTTGGGGCAAGGTAGCTGGACATGACTCCATAGGTAGATGGAATTGTGGAGAAAAGGTAAGTCAAAGGCTATGCCTATTTTTCCCCCTTCCACAGTGCAATGCCTACAGCCACAGGTGACACCAGCTTGTAACCTGTGTGGATCTTAGAGTGGCCTCAGTTTCCTTCCTCCCTATCTCTCCTCCCACTTGTCCCTATTGTGCCCCCTTTCTTTCTTTTTGCCCCCATCCTTTTGCCTTCTTCCTCTTTCTCCCACTCCTCTCCCCTTCCTTGTCCTCCCCTTCCTTTTCCTCTTTCCCTTTGTTGCTATTTTTTGTTTGCTATTTGAGTCAGAGAGAAGCCTGGGAGGGAGATTGTTTTTCCTTTTTTTTTTTTCTTTTTTTTTTTTTTTTTAATGCAGATCTCTAGGCTGAGGAGTTTATTTCAGTGGTCTTGATTCAGAGCATGCTCACTTGCAGGGACAGAGGCAGAGGTTGTTTGCTGCTGATCTGAGATAGTTTGTAGATTTACATCACTTCTTCAATCAATTTCCTGTGGGTTTCTGTCACAGCTATGGAGAATTTTAGGGTTTTGATGCTTTTATGGATTTTTTCGAAGTGCTGCTGTTTTCTGTAGCTCCATTTGTCAGCTTTAAATTAAGGAACTTGGTGGTCTGTGTTAGTCTGCATACTGTATGACTCACTTAATTTCTGTGAGCTCTGTTGACAGTAGATGATAATTCCTAAAAGGAGGAATTCAAGAAGAGGAATTTTTCCCCCTTGCATACTATAGTGCTTTGCCAGGCAGTACAACAGCTAGTCTGCAAAACAGCTGTTTTCAGCTCCTGCTGTGAGGAGCATGAAGATGGCTGAAGACATCTCTTTACTTGCAGTGCTGATCAGGATAGCAGGGTGCATGATATCTTTGCATCCCTGTTATTATCCAATGGCTTATTTTCATTAAAGCTGTGATCTCCTATCATTCTCAGCAGGGCATTTACCATAGGAGTGGTTTCTTTTGGCACAAGATGCGCTGTGGTTCCCAGAGACATAGTGATACCAGGATTAATTTGAGCTTCCACCACTTGTTGTGGTTTTGTGATTCTGCTCACTTCTAGGTGCTTATTGATGTAAAAAGTCAGTTGTTAAGACTTGTGCTTTGACTGTGAGCTGCTGGCTGTAGATGCTCTTTTAGCCTTCTTCTCATGTAACTTAAACCAGAGATAGTTCAGTTGTCCTCATGCAGTCATACCTTGTTCTCCCATCATTCCAGCTGTTACCCTGCTAGCATTCCTGTTGACCTGGTTGCATGTGCATGTAGAAATTAATTGGTTGCTCTAATATTTCTGCTGTTCGCAGGAGCCATTTAATCTTGGTTGTCAGCTCCCCCTAGTCAGTAGACCTCAGAAATTGTTATCTTAATATTACAGGAATTTTACTGTTGATCAGTTTTAAGCTCTAGTTCTGTAGCCATTGTGTTAAGAGTAGCTTATCTGTCAGAATTGACTTTGCCCTTTCTATTTTGGGGAGAAGGAAAAAAAACATGAAAGAAGGAAAGATGAAGGATGACGGAAAGATTTAATGTAGTTTATTTAACAAACAGCATTTAGTGGCAGCATTAAAAAGTTCTCCCTTTCTGTGCTACACAAATATGTTACTGGCTTTTGAGGCTATGTTTTAAGTAATTGATATGCATGTGTTTATGTATTTTGTCAGTTTGTGTTGTTTGTATTTGTAGTTGACATCAGGCTTAAATGATTCTAGAGGATTCTTGTGACTTTGTTTGAGGACATAGGAGTTCTTTAGATGCAGTAATGTGGTTTGTACTTCAAAAGCCAATATTGAATTTTACTTTGAATTCTGCGTTTTTTCTTCTTGTGTTGTTGATTTGCTGAATGACATTAGGAAGACCAAGCAAGGACTGGGTATGTTTTGCCTCCCAGGGAAACTTGACTGGTGGGAGGAACAGATGGGAAGGAGCTTATTTCAGGGTAAGTTGGAACAGCTGCCCATTTCCTCTGTGGGTGATGGGGTCTGACATAGTGCCATGTGACAAGACAAAAGCTTTTGTATGGTTTTAAAAGGATGAGGTGGAAGGAATAATAGAAACTCTGGTTTTCTGTTCCTGCATCTGTTTTGACCCAAAGTTTTAAGTTTTCCTGCTGGTTTATGGCTTGTTCCTTAGAGGAACTGATTGGGAAGGTCTCTATAGGGTCACAGTCCTTTTGGTCACCCCAGTGGTGTCACTGCCTAAACATTGTGCCCCTTTCTGATAACCTCTTTGCCTGACCTCTGTACAAGAGGAAGGTTCTGAATTCTTGAAACACTTGGGGTGTCCGCTGGATGTGGTCAGCTCTGCTTTTTCTGATACTTCACAGCTATTTCAGCCCCTCTTTAAAAATGTCCTTTCTATCCCTCTATTTATGCTAACAAAACACTTTTCCCTCAGAAATTCCTGTTGCTCAGTTACAGACATAAATCAATCCTGTGTGCATAATAATTTGTAAAATGGTGGGTCTTCTCTAAAGTCAAAGCATGGCCTTTCCCCAGAATAACTGTGAATATGTACACAGAATAATGACTCAGGAGTACAAGATTGTATTATCACTTGTAGATGAAAATCAGGGACACTGATGAAATCTAAACTGAATCCCCATTCTGAAGATATTTAAGGCTTCAAATGTGTTCTCTCAGGAGGCTCTCTTTGGGAGAGTGTGAGCTGAGAAGTGTTTTCTCAGAAAACACTGAAGAAAGAAGAAGAAAGAAAATCCTTGGAGTTTTGGACTGCTGCAGAAACAGACTTGTTCCTTTCTGAAATAAGGTTCCTGTCCAACCTGAGGATCTGCTAACTTCAGCTCAGAGAATACTAGATGAACTGCTGCAATTAGGCAGCAGTGATGATGCTGTGAGCAACAGAAGAGAAATATTGTTTTGATTCAGTCTAGCTTGTGTTTAATAATAAAATTGCTCTGTGTAATTGACACTGGCCTAGGTCTGTGTGTGATATTTAGGCAGTATAATTATTTCAGATATGTTGAGAGCCTGGGGAGTTGGCCCCATAAATCTGAGAGCAAGAATAATCTGCCAGGCAGGGGGCTGCTAGGATAGAGAGTGATTTGTGGCCATTTACGTAGCACCTGTCAGGACCTGCTGCTTAGCTCATCTGGAGCGGTTTGACTGCAGTGCAAATTTCCTCTAAGAAGAGATTTTCTTTGAAAAGCTTTCGCACAAGCAGTGGGTAATTTCACATGGGTTAAGTAACATAAAACCTTTTTAGTGAAGTGGCAGAAGTAACTCAGAGCATGATTATTGCCAGGGAAAAAGGTTCCTTTCAGTTATCCTCTGTCAATGACAAGGGGCACATTTGGGATTTGATCTTAATGTGTGAGGTAGGGATGGGCTTGCTACATCTGACTGTGGTGGAAATGAAAATGTATTTTTCTTGTTGGCCAGAAGGGAAGATATCAGTCCCTCAAGCAGGATGGAGGCAGAATCTGTGAGCAATCAGAAGTTCCCTAGTCCAGGGGCAGTTTTTATGTTGATACTTAGGTAAGCTGTTCCCTGTTCCACTGATTGTTGTCCTTCAGCAGGGTCCACACCAGTTAGAGTCTGTGGGAAGGATACGCACCTTGTAGCATCATTGGGGACAACAGTAGCAAAGAGTTAATGCTATCAGAAATGGTGTTGCATACTAGAGAGACAGCAGCATCTTTTATGAGCAGAAATGGACATAGGACCATCATGTGGCTGTCTAGCCATTTGCCCTGTAAGGATGTGAATTCCTGATTGCAAGAGACTGAGAAGATGTATCCAGGGGAAAAGTCCACTCAATTCATATGCATCTTATTTACCCCTGGGTGCTGTTTGGCATGTGGCATGGGGTAAGCAAACTCTCACTTTGCTTTCACGTGGCTTGGCAGACATGGAACAGGGTTCATATGTGAATAGAGACTGGAGGCTCTTCACCCAGCGTTTGGCTGCCTGAAGTATCTCAGCATGGGACATCTCAGCATGCCAGACAGCACTCCCTCATTGCTGTCTACATGCAGACTTGCTGCCTGTGTGAGTGGGATGAGAGCCCTCATGTCCTCCCACAACCCAACATCACTGCTGCTGTCCTTGCCCTGCCTTTGATATGGTGGTATGGGGCAGGTTGCTGAACGTGATATTAGCCTTGCTGCAGAGTCTGCCAGCTCCTCATGCACCCTCTGCACAAACTGTTTGTCTTTTCTGGGTTTGTCACAATGTCCCCATTGTCCATTTTTCCCTTGCTGCTCACACAAGCTGCTTCACCTGTCCAGTGTGTCGGCAGCTGTCACGATCCTGTGCTGAGCAGAGTAGAGCAGAGCAATCTCTTCTCTCACACTGGAGCGTGTTGCCATGGCAATGCACAGTCTGCTGCACTCTGGGTCTCCAGGAGCCAGAAATGATGGTGCTTTTGCAACACTGAGGTAAACATCTCTCTTTTCCTGTATTTAGCACATCCACCCCTCAGTAAGAGTACCAGCTCCTTTTGGCGTTGGCCTCCCCTTGTCCCCTGCATGAGGGCAGGTAGCTCCAGGCACAGAGAGCATGCCTAGCCTCTGGAGCGAGGCTAGTGTGGGTTTGAGGGTACCTCTGGCAGTGGTACTAGGCTGCATGGGTTTGCTATGTATGGGTTTGCCATGAGGGGTGCCGCTCGGCAGCTGCATCATTGGTGGGATCAGCCACTGGAGCATGCAGTTTGCTCGTGTGGGGGTGTGGCTACAGCTCTCCTGGCTGCTGAGCGGGGAGATGAGTCCCTAGGTGCTTGTTCACAACTCTGCCACTGGTTTGCACTGATTACCTTGGGAAAATCATCTCTTTTCCCCTAAGCCCCTCTAACCCCCTTTTGCTCTCTCTTGCACTTTTGGAAGGCACCCCAAGGACTCAGGCTAGTGAGTGCAAATACTTAGAGTTGTGGAAATTTGCTGATTTGTCTCTCTGGGGCTTGCCAGTACTTTGTAATGGTGCTGTAGGTTTTCACTCATTTCTCCAGTGCTCTGGGAATCCATCAGTATTTCTCACATCCAGAAGCCTGTAGCTTCTGGCAGTTGATTGAAGACTCTTTTTGCAGTGTTCTTTGTTATTGCAGGCAGTAATGAGCATGGCAGGCTGTTGCAGGCAGGGAAGTGTGGCTGCGTGAACTGAAAATGAATATCTTGCTTGATCTGCTGGCATTTGTTCCAGCATCTTTCTCTCCACCTCTCTTCCTCTTGCTGTTGGTGTGTGTGTGAAGGGGGAGTTGATGCTGGAGAGGGGAGCCGAGCAGAGCAGGGGAGGAGTTTCTATCAGCGTCTTCCTTTTCTTTTTCTTTTTTTTTCTCCCATCCAGTGACGTGAGCAATGCCTGGAACAATCAGGCTGGCTCCAAACACTGTGCCTGAAGATGCTGGAGAAAACAGCTTAGTGTGCTTTAAGCAAACACTGATTGCTTGAGCCTGGGCTCTCCAGCTGTAACCTTTTCCAGTTCCTCTGCAGGGGATTGGGAAGTTTCATTAGCTTTCTTCTTTCCCATCCCATCCACTCACTTTCGGAAATGATTGGAGTTAACAGTGTTCAGAGCACCAGCAAAGTCCGGGTGAGAGCCACAGGTTCGGTGAAATACTCCCGAGAAGAATCTCTCTGGCGGCAGTCCCATCGGTCAAAATCTATGAAAATCTCCAACTCTTCTGAGTTTTCTACTAAAGAAAGCAAGGTAAATGACTAAATATTAGTATTGTTTTGCTTGGTTAGGCGCAGGGTTGGTGTTGGGAAAAGGTTATGCTTTGCAGGAGTTAAGAGCTCTGGATGATCTGCAGTGATCACAGAATTGCTGTCAGGTCATGAAAAAAAATCTCTGCATTTGAGGAGAGACCTGAAGGTGAAACAGCTCTGGTGTTATAATGATCAGGTCTTAGTTGAATGCCCTGTCACGTAGCTTTGTACAGTAGTAAACAGGAAAAACTTGCTAGTGACAGTGCTGGTTGGAGCTCTACTCTTAGGAAATGTGCCAGAGTTGGCAGGTGATGTCCTTCAGATTATTTGTTAAATCGGAATTGTTTTCTATATAAAAATAATTTTTAGTCCTTACCTACAGCTCTGTGGTTTAGTAGGTATGGAGGCTAGGTGAAAATATTTTCTCAGTTGCATGCATGATTAAATATGCTGCCAAGTATTTATTAGGAAGGCATTGCTTGTGCGTTTATAGGAATACATTAGAGTACTGTAATGGTTGGTAGCACAGGCTATTCCCAGCTGCTACAGTGACTGTATGCAGCATCTCCTCACCCAGCCCAGCCCAGTTATTCAGTTCCTAAGCAAACAACCCCCACACCATGCAACATCTCTTTTTTTTCCTCATCCCTCTCTCCCACATAATAATGGAGAGGCACCCAGGAACTCCTGGCAAGTGCTTTAAGAGCTGTCTCCCTCTCAAAGGTGCTCCCTATCTCCAAGGGTTGGATGAATTTTATGCAGTGACAAAAATATGCCTCTAATTTCATTATTATTGCCAGTTGATTCTGACCTTGGGATTAAAAGATACGACCTCTTGCAAAGGTGCGCATCAGCCAAGCATTTAACTATGTCTTGGGGTACATGTGCATGCAAAGCAGGCACCATGCATGGATCTTCCTGTGGTGTCCCTTCCCTAAATCTCCTGTCTGTTCTGTGAGAAACCTCCTCTGCCAGTGGTGAAAAGACCCCAGCACTGCACAGTAGTTCCTAGCAAAACACTCTCTGCTAGCTTACAGGTTGTGTAGCATTTCAGAGCCTGAGCTGTGTAACTTAAATCACAGGGTACTGCAACCAGAAATAAATGTTAAGTATTTTTTTCAATTCAATTAAATAAGCCTCTGTTTTCAGGACCTTATAAATCATAACTAAGAAGTAGTGTATTGCTGAGTTAGGGTAGAGAAATAGCACAGCCATCATTTTCAGGCTGTTGCTGATGCAGTATGTGCTTTTCCAACAAATATCAAAGTAAAGGCTGCATCTTGCAGGTGCTCTGGGACCCTGCTCTCGTGATCACTTTCACCCTAAGCATGGGAGTAATTGCACGGTATTTGGTGGGAGGATTTATGCATGAAAACTCTCTTGCATATGGTAAAAACTCAAGTCTTTTGACATTGGATGAATTACTTAATGTATATATCTTCCTCTCCCAGGTTTTGTGTCCACTGTGTGTGCATGGTGTAGCGTTCTCAGGGCAGGGACTTTCTCCCAGGGATGGTGTCTGACATGATTTGTTAACTACTGCAATAATGGAAGCTCTGTGTTCATTCCTCCATGGAATTCACTTTTCTTCCTTCTAAGTGCTGTAGGTGGTTATTTGAGAGATATCCACTTCTTTTCCTGCCTATCTCAATATGCTGGAAAGAGCACTGCAGCTTTGTTTCAGTTTTTTGTACTGTTTCCTTATTTCAAACAAAGATTTTTGTATCTGTAGGGCATCTGAGATGCATAAAAGCTGTGTTATGGAGGGCTGAGAAGATCCCTGTATTCTCTTCAGTGGTGCTTGCCTGGTTGATAAGATGACAAATGGCTCTGCGAGTGATTGGTGTTGTGATTTTGGACAGTCCTTTCCATCTCTCTGTTCCCCTTTCTGATCTTTGTCTGCCCATTTTTTTGCTGATGTTGCTGATTTAGAGAACCGATTTATAATTGAGCTTTGGCTCTTTGTTACTGTTGTGTTGGTGGAAGAACCTGGAGGTTAATCTGTAGTGTGGCAAAGGAGCTCTTTTTATTAGTGTAACTGTGCGTATATGTTTGTGCATCACTTCTCAGGAAATGTCTTCGGTTCTAGGCTAAGCTTTTCTGGACACCAGTGCCATGTAGATCTCCTCAGTCTTAAGTAAGGTTTGGTTTGTGGACTTCATATTTCTGTGGGTGTGTCTCCCTCTTTGTGTCTGGACTGCCTTGTATTTTATCTGCTCCCTATATAAAGTGAGTACAATGCTCAAGACCTGTTTCTGTGACAGCTGCAGCTGACTTTGGACAGGAGATGGATTTAAACCATTTGTGCCTCAGAAACATTCTCCTCTTTTACTTTTCACTTATATGACTCAGCCTATTTTGGTAAGCTAGAGTGTATTATGTATCCTCATGCTTTAGTAGTATGAACAAAGCGCCAGCATGGTGCCTGCAGAAAAGGTCTCCCCGATGTCAGTGTCGGAGAAGCTAGGTAGCCCAAGTATCTTTTATCTCCTTAACACACATCAGGTCTTGCCTCTGTGTGGACAGGCTTCACTAGGGAGATGCATCCCAAGTGTGTGTTATAGGAGGTACCACAGGTTTAGGCCAGCAGAAGAACCTGTGAAATGGTGCTGTGAATTTTGTACCATTGTTCTGTGGAAGGCAGGCTCAAGTCCAGACTGCGTGCAATGAGAGTCTATGTATCTTAGGATCATCTGTGTGACCCAGCATGCTCAGTAGTCTCTTTTTCTGACAGACTTTTTTTCTGCAGCCAGGGACTGAATTGCTAAGTACTTGTGCCTGTCCTGACTGCAAATGCACAGGGCCAATAAAACAGTTTGCAATAGGCTGTGTAGGAATAGGCTGTGGAGGTGCTCCACTATCAAGAAGTACTTCTCTAGCCTTTTCTCTATTTTTCTGTAATAATTCAGTATGCTGCCTTTGCAATGACCCTGATGAAGCACTTCAGCAAGTACAGAAAAAAATCTTTTCAAGCAAGCCATGTGTATTAATACAGAGGATGCATTTCTTCTGTGGCATTAATTTCCTGTGTCTCAGGAGTCACAGCTAACCATCCTTTTCTGTTTTATGATGGTATATCTGGCACAATCTTTCTTTCCTTTTTTTTCTCCCCCTCCCCCTCCTTCTCCATATACAAACCAGATTTTTAACAGAGGAGTTTCTCTTCGAAATGTTCTCCTCCAGTTGGTGACGCACTTGAAATTCCCTGGGTGAAATGATCTCCTTTCCTTCCTTCTAAAACATTCCTATCAACCCTATCTCCTCCTACACCAAAACAGCATTCATCAGTTCCATATGCTGCTGAACAGCTCTGTGCTGTTTTATGAATAATGTATGCTGGCTTGTTAGAAGAACGTTTGTTGTACAAACCAGTGGAATTTAAAATTGAGAGCAGTATCAGCAGACGTGATGCCATGCACTAATGCACAGGCTTCTTGGGGTACTATTTTGGCACCCTTGCTGCATCCCCATCTGAAGGGGGAAAAATGCATGAGAAATAGAGGGTGTGTGGGCTTTGAATCTGGCAATGAGCTACAGGCACTCAGTGATCAGAATCCTTATCCTCCGTTTGCCAGGTGTTACAGATCCGTGCATGAGGACAGGAGAAAATGTCAAGATCTGGGTTTTAAGGGAGGGTGGCAAATAGCAGGTGGTGGAGTAGTATAGATCTGTGTTCCAAGTGAGGGCCAGCCTTCAGATAGTGATCTAAACAGCAAGTGACGAGTGGTATATAGCAAGCAATATAGCTCCACGTCCAGACTTGGCAGAAGGCAATGACACAGAGCTATGCCCTGGTCCAAAGGATGAGCACATTAACAGCTATTAGGACTCCATGTGGACATTTTGATGTCTAGTATCTGTTGCCTCTGTAACCTGTTTTATTTTTGTAGAGTTCTGCTGCTTTGGTTGTTTTTTCTTCCTCCAGTAAAGCACATATGGCAGGAGCTGGAGCTGATGCCTATCTGACTGCTCAGCTCCAAAGGGCAAAGCCACTGGACAGGTGCTGAGTGACTGGGGGAGGTGCTGTGACTGCAAAGACTGAGCATGTCTTTGCCCTCAGGTGTTTATGGGGCTTCCTTGATGCTTGAAGTCAGCTATGCCATTATCAGCTGGAGGTGAAGAAGAAATGTATCCAGGCAGGCTGCCTCTGGAAGTGGCAGCAGGGAAGTGTGACAAGGGCCTGCCTCAGAACACACATGCATCCCTGTTCTGGGGACATCAAAAGCCAGCCAGGCTATCCTCTGCAATGATCAGATGATCATTCCTCCAACAATGACTCCAGAAATCAGGGAGGACCTGGATGCAAGAAAAGACCGTGAGAGACGAGAACTAGAAAAGATGGTCTGGGTCATCCCTGGTGTCTATGTGAGCTTAGTTTTCATTTTGCCTGTTTACTGGCTCACAGCAGGTATTTCCAGCTCCTCTTCTGTGCATGGAGTAGGTGTAAAAAATGTGTAGTATATTTCTTTCCCTCTTCCTAGGCTTTTCTGCATGGGCTAGTGCAAACAGAAGTTAGTAGCTTTCTTCTATGTTGCTTTTTGAGGGGAGGAATTGTACAGTGCTTTGGGATCTCTTCAAGCATCTTATACCCTGCTGGCCAGGTTTTGGGGGCCCTGTGTCTACTCGTAACTTAGATGATTTACCTCTCTCAGTATCTGCGTAATTTGCTGTGTCTTTGTCCCTGTGTACACACCTGGTTGTGCCTTTCTTTTGTGCACTGCTTCTGCATGCAGAGGCTGATTCACAGCATCACTGGCAGCTAGCAGGTGACAAGAGCAGCCTATTCAAATGGGTCCAGTGGTTCATGCATGTGACAGGATTTTGAGGAAGGTGAGGGTGGTGAATGACCTTTTTTCCTTTGGTAGCTTTGTAAAATAAACTGGAGTTTTCAGGAGCATTCTCTCCATAGTTGTGCTTTTCTTTCCAATTGGAATAAAAGTACCAATTTTAGTAGTAGTGAGAGCTTGTGGAAATCTGGGGTTTTTGTGGACCTACTTGCTTACAAAAGGGAAATGGGGGTGGAATTCAGCAGTTTTTTAGAGCTACAGCCTTCCACTTAAAAGGGAAAGTGTTTCTTGTCTAGTTTATGAACAAATACAAACAAATGCCACAAACACATAACGAATCTCATTTTTTTTACACTTCAGTCTTCTAAGGGTCAAACTGGAGCTGTAGGAAACAGCATTGCAGTGAAAACGAGGAAGTGCCTATGATTTTGCCTACTGTTCTCCTTCATGCAGCAGTCAATTTCTTTTATTCTGCCTTCAAAATTGCACCTGTTTCTTCAAGGAGTTTATAGCCATACAGAGCTTGAGGTGTGATGTACCTAGAGATGAACACTAATCAGAAAGGGGAAAGCTGTAAGCTCTAAGAAGTAGGTCTTTGTGTTCTGGATAATAGGGATAAAAAGTCAAAGGATTGAAGTCAGACACTGCTGAGTAGTTGGTATCTGGGGGTTTGGATCCTATTCAGAGTAGCCTTGTGTGACAAAAGAGATAGAAAGTCTTTCCACTTTCTGACTGGTATCAGTCCAGCTTGGAAGATGACACCTATGCAGTATTCATTCTATCATTCACTGCTCTGGTTCAACCACCTATTTTCTGGCTTACATAGCAAATTTGCCAAATGCTTCCCAGGCTAGCAGGTAGGAAGTGGTGATTATTGTCAATCTGTAAGAGTGCTGTAAATGAGAGCTTTTTTTCTTTTTTCATTTCCCAGAGAGAAAACCCGAGTTAATAATACCTGTCCTTGCAGCTAGCTAAGTACAGTGAGAGCCATGACCATGCTGTAATCTCTGATGAATTTTGTTGCAATTTAGCGAAGCATTTAAGTGCTTGTCTGCAAGTTTGTTTGATTTAGTCATACTCTGGAGAAATGTCTATTGAAAGAAGCTACTCTGTATATCAGGGCCTTGGGAAGTAGCCATGAGGTAAATCATGGCTGTGATTTATCAGGGTGCTGTGCTGTACACATATGGTTCCGGTTGCAAAACATGGCAGGAGGAAATTTTGCTTCTCTGAAACATATGAGAGCCCAGGAAGATATCAGGAAAATGTTAAAGTAGAAGTTGTTTTGGAGAAGTGACATAAAGCAGCTCTGAAAGGCTGGTGAGTCCAGCAGCAGCCTTGCCAGCAGTATCTGCCAGAGAGGTGAGTTGGGGCAGGCATGAGAACTCATGTATTTGCAGAGGTCTGCTTGCTGAGGTGTCAGTGAACATGCCTGGTAGACACACAGAACATACACAGGTTCACAGAACACAGCTGCCTAGGCTGCATACTCTCTACAGTTTTCTTTCTGTTTTGTAAATACCAGAAACTTTTGACAGGCTCTGTTTGAGGGTCTGTGGGGGGCACCATGTCCTTGGTCAGATGTATGCTGTATGACTGGGTTGGTGTCTGTTACTCCCTAAAGAATGAAGATGATGTCTGGCTCATTAGTAAAGGTTAGGACAAACATAGCTCTCTTTTTACAAGGCAAAAGCCTGGGGCATTTGTTATCCCTGCCCCAATCTGGACTGCTGCTTTTGTGTGTTCTGCTCTTTGGCTGCAATGATCCCTAGAGATGTGCTTAGCAGTGAAATCTCATAAAAACCTGCACAGGGCAGGTGTTAATTTTCAGAGGTTTTGACCCAATCTTGTTGGCATTTGGGCCAGGGAGCAACAAATATGTTTCCTCAAGCCAGGTTTTTGCTGTTTCTGAAACACATTGAGCTAGATGAGGAAAAAATACTACTTCTGAAAAACTGGGGAGGCGGCTGAAGGAAGTATGCAGCCTCTTCGCATTGTATTTGGAGTCATTTTCTGGCTCAAAATGTAAGAGAATATTTTATTCATAGCAGGAAGAAAAGAAGAAGTCAAAGAATAAGACAGGGGCTTTGGCCAAATCATATAAGTGCTTGGTGACTGCAGGAACCAATATTAGCATTCGTTTGTGTACAAAAGTGGAGTTGTGTCTAATTCTGCTGAACAGGCAGGAGAAATATTAACTCTTTCTTTTGCTTTCTTTCTGCAGACTGGTCTTGAAATCTCTTGATAACTCTCACCTGAAAATTAGCAAGTGCCTCCAAATTGCCAGAAATGCCCATCTGTTCACCTTTGGCTGTCTGCCTTTGGTTCAGAGCACCTATAGACTTTAGAGAAGATATATTTTTAGAAATAGTGAAAACTCCAAACTTGGAAATACTTAATCATATCCCTCTGAATGGCACAGTGAAGCTCAAGTTAGTGGTGAGGACCTCTCTTTGCTAGCTCAGTGTCAGTAGGATGAGGCATGAGTATTGTTTGTGTTCATATCTGTTGTATTGCTCTGAGAAACTTACTTTCTTGGAACATTGTGACCAAGGGTAGCTACCTGTGTAGCATCAACATGAAGTGAATTGTACCATAATGTTTGACCTGCTTGTGTATGGTTTGGTAAAGTCAGATTTCCAGAGAGCTGAATATTAAGGATCTTCAAATAAGACTTCCAGATTCAAAAAAGAGCCAGTGGATGACAGAATGAAGAGTGGGATATGCTCATGGTATTGCTCATGCGAATTCAGCTGTGGCATATGCACAAGACTAATTTCATCTCTTCAGTTTCCAAATTATTTTGGGTTTGGGTCAGCATTAAGGCTATCTAAATGTTACTGTTTTTGTTGAGCATCATGTCATAGCTATTATAGTATGTGATTTTCAGGCTTGTTCATACTTGATGTGCTACTTTTTGCTAATCATGTGCATCAACAGTTCTTCTACACGTTAACATATTTTGAGGCTGTGTAGGAGTTATGTGCCAGAGGGAGTAAATCTAGCTATGTATATAAGGTGAATTACAAATGCAGATTATATGTGTGAGAATCAGGGACATTCCATACCAAAATACTTCACTTGAGTTAAGTGACCTTTTTGAAGAACTCCATTAGCTTGGTAATACCAGAGGTTTATCCATTGTATACATCAGCTCATGGGGGGCTGAAATAAGACATTCTTATCCAACTGATATATGTACTTTCTCTCAAAAAAAAAAAAAAAAATCCATCCCAGCTGTCTGATACTCACCCAGTCTTAAGTCAGGTTTCAGACCCTTTTCTCTGCAGGCTTGTATCAAAACCAGAAATGTTACCTTTGATGTCAAACCTACTGGGCACCTTTCCTATGAATTGAAAGAGGAATGATGTTAGTGGACAGCAGTCCAAGACAGTGATCTTGAAGCAGAAAAGTTGCTTAACATTAATTTTCTGTTTTGCACTTAGAAATTGAACATGTTTATGTTTAGGTGTGTGACTGGGAAAGCATTCAGGTGTCTGTGAGGCTCAGGGACTTTGGGTAGCTATTCTGGCAAATTTTCACAGATTGGCCTATATGATGAAATCTTAAAGTCCCCGTTGAAGTCATTGACCAAAAGTTTTCATTGAGTGTCAGGAATTAGACTGAACCTCGAATTTCAAGGTCTTGTGGCTTTTGCTAACTGGAAGTAAAGTTCAGGTTTATTACCACCCAAGGAGCTAGAATGTACCTAAGTCTATTGGAACCAGTGAGATGTATCCCAGAGTCCTGAGGGAATTGGCTGATGTAGTTGTCAAGCCACTCTCTGTGGTATTTGTAAAGTCACTGTAATCATGATTTCACCATTGTATTGGTGAAGTCCCAGTGACTGGAAAAGGGAAAACATTGTACCCATATTTTAAAAGGGTGGAAAGGAAAACCCTGGCAACCAGGGACTTCCCAACCTCACCACCTGCCTGGGAATATCATGGAGCAGATCCTCCTAAAAGCTGTGTTCTGGCACATGGAGAACAGAGAGATGATTCGAGACAGCCTGTGCAGCTTCACCAAGGGCAAGTCCTTCCTGACCAACCAAATGGCCCTGAATGATGGAGTGACCGTGTTAGTGGACAAGGGAAGGGCTATAAATGTCATTTATCTGAACTTCTGTAAAGCCTCAGACAGAGTTCCTCACAACATGCCTGTCTCTTAATTGCAGAGAGATGAATTTTATGCATGGACTGTTAGATGGATAAGAAAGTGGTTGGATGGTCACATCCAGAAGGTAGTGGTCAATGGCACAGTGTCCTGATAGACATCAGTGACAAGTGGTGTCCCTCAGGGGTTCATACAGGGATCAGTACTATTTAATGTCTCCATTAATGACATGGATGAAGGCACTCTCAGGAAATCTGCAGGTGACACCCAGCTGAAGGATGAGATGGCATCCAGAGCGACCTGGACGCCTTAAGACCAAGTTTAACAAGATCAGGTTCAGGGTGCTGCACCTGGGTCAGAGCAACCCATGTATCAGCACAGGCTGGGCATGAGCAGCTGGAGAGCAGCCCTGTGAGAAGGACTTGGGGATGCTGGTGGGTGAGAGGCTGGACATGACCCAGCCATGGGCACTCCCAGCCCACAGAGCCAAACGTGTCCTGGGCTGCATCCAGAGCAGCGTGGGCAGCAGGGGAGGGAGGGGATTCTGCCCCTCTGCTCTGCTCTGCTCTGGGGAGAGCCCACCTGGAACCTGCATCCAGCTCTGGGCTCCCAGCACAGGAAGGACATGGAGCTGTTGGAGTGAGTCTATAATAGGGACACCAAAGTGGTTATGTGGATGGACCACATTTCCTATGAAGACTGGTTGAGAGAACTGGGTTTTTTCAGCCTGGAAAAGAGAAGGTGTAAAGGTGACCTAATTATGGCCTTCCAGTCCCTGAAGGCAGCCTACAAGTTGTTTTTACAAGTGCATATAAGGAAAGGACAAGGAGCAGTGGTTTCAAACTTAAAGAGAATAGCTTTAGACTATATGTTAGGAAGAAATTCTTTACTGTGAGGAGCACTGGAACAGGTTGCCCACAGAAGCTATAGATACCTGTCCCTGGAAGCGTTCAAGGACAGGCTGGATGGGGCTCTGAGCAACCTGGCCTAGTGAAAGGTGTTTCTGCCCATTGAAGGAGTTGCCATGGGTGGAACTTTAGGTCCCTTCCATGGCTATTTCATGATTCTATGTTCTTAAAAAGGCGCAAACTACAAACCCCCAAAAATTGCTTGAGAAAATGACTGTAATCTTAAAATACACATTCAGTATTTTTTTCTTAGGTGGAATTTCTGCTGAAGATTCTCACATTATCATTAGCAGATACAGGACTTTCTTGATCAGAGACTGCTTGCTTGCTGGTAGTATCTGGGTGTCTTTACTCAGGATATTAATGTATGTGTAGGAGGGGTCAGACAATAATTCCATCTTATTTCTCTCCCTTTGCAGGCCCTCTACAATTCAATCAAGAATGAAAAGTTGGAATGGGCAGTGTAAGTATGCTTCTGTTGTAGAAATTAGAAGTTTAACAGTAGTACCTGCGCAGTAATCTGTTTATACATCCTATGTCACCATCTGTGTGGGCTCCAAAACCTGCAGAAGATAGCCAGTGTACATAATGAGTTTGCTTTTTTGCTAATGAATGACCTGGCAATATACAGCCTCATCTGTTTCTCCAGCAAGGGGAATTGTTAATGATAGGAGCCAACTCCATTTGTAAGGAAAGAGGACATTTCATTTAGTAGGAAACTTCAGCCTGAAAAGAGAGAAATTAAATCCTCTGTTGTTCTATGTCTGCATAAATAAAACAGAAGTTGACGTCTCCCTTTATCTTTCTGTTCATTGTGTCAGAGCCACTGAATAGAAACACACTTCTTGGATTGAGTTTCCTGCTGTTGGTTTATTTTCTTGGTTTGTCTCCTGATTAAGTATGGATAACTTGACAACAACCTAATGTGAAAGATGATAAATGGACAAAGTCTGATATCACTCCCTCCAATCCTTAGTTGATTTTGACAGGATAATACTTGTTAATTATGTAAATGCCGCAGATGAGAAAAAACTTCAGTTTCAGATTTCTGATTAAAATGACATTTCCCTGTGCTTAGGCTTTGTGTAGTCTAATTATGACAGGAAAGGGCAGAAGTGTCTACTTTTGATTTTGCCACTTGCAGAACAGTGGATTTTGGTATAAAATAGGAAAATGATGTCTTACATATATTTTGGCTATACAAGGGTATTTCCCTGTGCATATTTACATATGTGAAACTTCACCTTCTTGGGAACAAGGTATGTCTGGAATGCATGCTCCTGCACCTCTTATGCTAGAATTTCTAGCAAGTGCCATAGGTCTTGCAGGCCCAGTGGCTTTTTTGATCTTCGTTGTTTTAAGTTCATGATCTGCAAACCAATTTCTTGTTAGGATGTGCAGCCTCACAAGAGCAACTGGTTCCAAGTGGGATTGCTGTCCCAGTTCAGAAATGTGCTAGGTGGTGTCAGAGTAGTAAAGAAGGTGTGTTTTTAATGGGAATCAGCAAGAAGTACCATCTCTGATGAGTATTAAAAGTCATGGTGGGAGACATTTTCACAGGCTGTGTCTTGGACCTGGAACACGCTGTGTGAATCTTATATGTCACACCAAAGCTGTTTGCCAGACACTGTCACAGGTACTTTAGAACCAGCAGAATCCATTATGTGACTTTCTCAATGTCAGAATTTTCCTCCAGCTCTTGCCAAGAAACTATACCGTGCCTAATACACTTGGGCAGCCTCCAGGTGGCAACTGGCTCATGACTGGCTCTGCTCCTGTGAACCTCAGTCAAGGTGATTTATGAGATCTTGCTGCTGTATAGGTGGTAACTGCTTTGGAATTTACATAGTCTAGTCCATGTCCTTGGTTTGGGGGAAAATTCTAAACAGGCTGGAAAAGTGGTAATTCAGACTCTTTCTTAAATAAGGCTTTGGGTGGATGTAAAGCTACTTTTTTACAGGAGAATGCTCAAATGTGCCAGTTGTTAGCTCCAACCTGAGACTGACACATAGCTAGGACTGATGTTACAATTAATTTCTGTGATGAAAAACAAAGCTCATTCTGGGCATAGTCAGTACCTTTAGAGCTAAGAGTACTGGCTGGAGAAGGAAGTGTGAAGATGTTTCTCTTCATTTTTATAGAGATATGTGGTTGGTGTAAAGTAATAACCCCAAGAAGCCCTGAGCTTGAGGGAGGAGGCACATATATATCTCTTGCTCTGCTGTTGTGATCTGCAGAGAAAGCTGAATGGGAAGGAAGCATGGTCAGTTTTGTTCTGGTGGGACCAAAGAAAATCCTGTCTCCCTTCCAAAGATGATTCTTTTGCTTCCCTGATGCAGTTGGCAGGGTAAGAAGAGGGAGGTAAGACAAAGATGAAGATAGGACTCCAAACCTCCGTATAAGCTCTCCTGCAATGCTGGCATTTTGAAGGAATGCCTTTCCGCCAGCCAGAAATCCTTTGAGGATCTAAGGCGCTCATCAACTAACCAAAGGTTTGAGAGCTGCTCTGGAAGTACATTATTTAGTGGGTTAATGGCTATCAGTAAGTCCATAGACAGGAAAGGGTAATGGTGAAACATAAGATGGGGAAGGACTGCTATCCAATCCTTCTCTTACTAGTTGTGAGCTAGGTGTGTTATTATCTTAAAGAGTTTGCACATCTTAAAGAGTACATTTCCAGTAGAATTATAGTCTGATCCAAAGCCCACACAAAGAAAGGGCTACTATTGACTTCAATTTTGTAATCATGAGAAGTGACACCTTAATCAGCAGATATTCTCCAGAGACTTTCAGTAGGAGTGTTCATTTATCCTTTTTGAACAGGAAAGCATGAGTACAGCTCTGAAGAGAGAATTGCATTATAGTTCTTGTTCTGCAGTAGTGCCTGGTTCAAGTTCTCCACAAAGTTAAAAGTGAATAATCTGTAAAATAAAGAGATCTGACCTGGAATTTATACTGAACTGGTGAATGTGGGATCCTGAGAGCACATTTCTGCTCCACACTGCAAGCCTCAAAGGTGTGAACTGTTCTTCATGTCTGTTGTGGATGGCCTTAAATTTGAAACATTGGAAATTTGAAATCAACCTTTAAAAAGGTTTTTGATGGATTTAAACCAACGCATATGTTTGCCTGGATAAAGTACAGAAGTGCTTTCAGTGGAGGTTTTTGTGAACTGGTTGTTCTGTCCGGAATGGGTTAGGAAGATCCAGCCACAGAGGCAAAGAGATAGGTTGCCTGGCCTCCTAACATCCCTTCGTTGTCTATAATACTATATCCTCCCAAGGTTTTTAGGTGTTTCTCATTCTTTTACTTTCACACTGATCATTGTCAGCTTTAAGCTGAAAAAGAAAAATCCATTTGATTACAAAGTTGCCAGAGCTAAATATGTTTCATTTGCCTGATGTCTGCATGGAAATGTCATGGTGGCCATTACTGTTTTCCTTTGTTTGCAATAATGTGTCTGTTTACTGTTGAAAGTAATCAGAGAAAAAAAAATCATCATCTTAAAACAGGTGATCTAGAATTAATTTATGAACTCCCAAAGCACTGCTTACAAAATTGCTAAAGCCAAATGGCTGCATTTGAGTCAGTTTTGTCCCAAAAGCCTTCTCTCAGCAGAACAGTGTAGTTTTTTTTCAGGAGAATCATTTGGTTTTTAACTAGCCAATGATATATACTTCTCTAACCAGAGGTGTTTACAGGGACATGATATATTCTTTTTTTTGTTTATCCGAACTACACTGATAAATTATCTCCTTTCAGCCAAACCAAAACAGGTCATTCAGTTAGTGATGGTGGGAAAGAGATGCTGCCAAATCAAACTGTGATGCTGAGATCAGGGTAGTTATAAAGACATCTGTGCTGAAACTCACCTTTTTCTAGGTCAAACTGAGAAATCTCTCCCTGTTATAATTAACTTTTGTCTCCCAAGTTCTAGGATGCTTCTGGTTTGCAACTTCTTGATTGGTTTTAGAGTGGGGGTCACATGGTATTCAACCTGGTTCTCTTCCTTCCCTCCCACTGGGAAAGATGCCAAAACTTCTCTCAAGTCAATTCCCTAATGCAGATGCTGCTAGTTTCATGGATGCATATTACAAACCTGAATTTTTTTTTTTCAATTGCAATGTTTAAATAGATGAACTCAACTTTCTGCTGTGTCATATAAGGTTGCTATTTGAACAAATGCAGAAGAGATGAAGCAAAGTTTTAAAAATGAAGGGCTTGACTGCATGGTTCCAGATCAGTGATTTCAGAATTTTCCAAGGCAGAGCCTCAAATTGGACCATAGATTGTAAAGAAATAATTTTATTACTGAGAGAATCAGATGATGCTTTTCTCCCAGAAGACAGAAATGGGACTTTCCTGTATAGGAAAGTTCTTGGGAGAGGCAGGAAATGCTTTTCTTCACCAAATTGGCAACATCTGGATTTTTATTTTTTTCACATCTGTGTGTTTAAGAATAAGGGGCAAACTCTTTCTAGTTGTCAGTTATCATAAATTTGGGAAGGAAAACATCACTGTTTCAATGCTGTGACTGCAAGTTGATAGCACAAGCAGGTCCTGGGTTTGGTGTGCTGGTTCTCATGGGCAGCCAGAGGGTGGTTACTGCTCTCTCTTTAGCTCCTTTTCCAAAGAGACAGGCTTACAGAAGTGAACTGAAGCTTCTTGTTTTGGGAAGCCTTGCAAACATCATGTGCCATAAGCAGAATCTTAGAGAAACTCTACAGATGATAATCTTTTCCTGTCACCAGTACCCTGCAGAGAAGAGACACTGTAGGTCCCATTTCCTATGAATGGAAAGTGGGACTTAAGAGAAGTTTTGTAGCCATCAACCCTTTTCAGTCATCAAGGAAGAGTCACCAGAGGCATTGCTTCCAGACCCAAGTAGGGAATGATTTTCCTCTGCTGATCAGGGGCAGAAAAATCTCATAAGACTTCTGCAAGCCTAATTCAACCTTCATGATGATGTTTTGCCTACTGAAAGGTGTTTTGGAACCATTGTGGGTTTTTTCCCCCTAAATGCACAAGGGTTGTGTTACTTCCTGTATGAAATCTAAAACAGAGGCAGTGGTCCTGCCCTCCAAAAGGATCTGAGCTAATGGCTGTGTGACACCACGTCCATTTCTCTGAACATACCTGCACAGAGATCGCCACTGACTCTTACCCACATCACTGGAGGCCTTCATGCTGGGGACGTTGCAGCACCTGGATGATCTGTGAGAGCCATCTGAGGATGGGCAGGTAGTCACACACGCCACAGTTTAGGGTTTCAAACAAAGATCAGTTTTCAGGTTTATGTATCCAGAGGCTTCCCTGAATTTTCTGCAATTCTTTCTTACAAAAGTACCCTAAAGGCTTATTAGAAGTAAGCTCAGATTTTTAAATCCCTGATAAACAGTATTTGGGAACCTATCTATTCAGCCAGCTTTGGAAGATACCTGAGGGAAAATTAATACCTGAACTTTTTTTGCTACTTTGACATTCCTCTGAATCATCTTGCTTTCTTCTTATGTTTGACCACTGAAGTAAGATTGAGTATTTGGGCAAATGAGTCTCAGATCCTCTGGTTTTCATCCACTTCTTGCTTGTAATGAGTCCTTCCTGCCTCTTTGTCTCCCGTCATTGCCTCTTGCAGACTGATTTGTGCGTCTTGCCCTCATGCATCTTGTCAGAGCACTCAGCTCTTAGAAATGCCTGAAGCTTCTGAGTCTCAAAGAAGTCCCATTTTCATGATAGAACAAAAGACCAGTTCAAGGTTTGTTCAGTGCTGCCAGCAGTTGTGACAGCTGATGCTATTTTGTCCTTTCCACCATGTCTTTTGAGGAATTCCGGTTTTAACAGAATTGCTGTAACTAGAAATACTGAGTTTAAGAGCACTGCCCCCAGCTCTTAGTGGTGTCCAGGATCCCCCACAGGATCGCTCATCCACCACTGAGGCTGCTTGATTAAGGGTACTAGTATATTCCCACAGGACAAATGATCGGTATACAGTAATTCATTCCCATAACTCCAAAGGAGATAGCTTATTTCAGGAAAGTGTTAAGCCTTTTACTGCAGTTGGTCTCTGCTGACAAGGAGAAATCTGCTGTGTCCTTGGCTGAAATCCCAGAATTCACAAGGCACTTCTGTGTGACAAATCAGCCTGTGTGCTTATGCCCTTTGAGAGATTTTCGTCTGGATTAAGTGCCTCAGACTCAAGTTGAGAGAATTTGCTTCTGGAATGGACATATGTCTAAGAAACACATAACACACAGTGGTTCCGACTTACCAGCAGCTAGCAAGTACACCCATGTAGGGTAGGGACAAGTGAAATTGTCAGAAATGCCTACACCTTTTCAATTGGGAGAGTGCTTCAACTAAAGCATATTTGCTTTGACTAATAAAAAAATTTTGTACAACTTTCTGTGCTGGAGTGGGAAAGCACACATCAGTAGGCTAAAGATGCAAGGACTGCTCTTCCTTGCAGGAATCAGGTCTTGAAGTAAAAGTTTTGTTCTTCTTAATTAGGAGACCTTGCAAGACAACATCATGAAGGTATGGTGCACCTCCTGACTATATTTCTATAATTTATATGATGTGACCAAAGTCAAATGCTTGGGAATATGCCCTGCTACTACAGAGTTCACTAACACAGCCCTCGTGTTTCTGGATTTGTTTTCCTTGTTGTCAAACCAGTCTCTTAGCCTTTTTTCTCCTTAAACTAAGTTATTCCCAAAAGACCATTTCATAGAATCATAGAATCATAGAATCATCATCTAGTTTGGAAAAGATTTCCAAGATGATTAAATGAAGATCTATGACTGAACATCACCCTTTCAACTAGGTCATTGCACCAAGTGCCACATCAATTTGTTTCTTGAATGCTTGCAGGGATGGTGACTCCACCATCTCCTTGGGAAGTTTGTTCCAATGCTCAGCCACCTTTCAGTGATGAAATTTCTCCTGATGTTCAACCGGCTAGTCCTCTCTTCATTCACTGGTTGCCTGGGAAAAAACGCCTACCCCCACCTGGCTACAACCTCCTTTCAGGCAGTTGTAGAGGGTGATAATGAGCCTCCTTTGCAGCAGAGCTGAGGATAAGATAGATTTGTTGCTGTAGCCTGCAGTGCTTGGAAGACATTTTTTGAATGGTCATTCCCACAAGCAGCCATGGTAGCAGTGTGTTCCTAAAGGAGCTTCTGGATTGATATGTGCCTTGCTATTTGTCACATAAGACATACTTTTGAATGTATGGATGTGTTTGGAAGATCTGCTTGAGCTTGCTCTCTCTCTGCCAGTCATCTGGGTCCAGTGAGATGCATCAAGTTGAGGTTCACCCCCAGTGGGTTAGCAATATTAGCCATCATTATGCTCAAAAGATTTTTTTTTTAAATCAGATGCTAGTCTCAGCAGGTGTTGCTACCACGACTTTCCAATGACAACCTTCATACTCCCTGACACACCTTTCTTAGTCATCTTGAGGGGAATGTATGCGGATTTCAAAGGATGAAGGGCTACTGTGTAATCTGGCCTGTTCTCTGAAAACTGTTGTCCTACTGTTGTGATGGACACCCTTTACTTCTAGGTTGCCTAGTCCTTTTTAGCCTTTGCCTGTAACAAGCAAAAAGGTATTTATTAGTCAGGTAATGTTCATGACTTGCATTGTTGTCCCCAAGAGCTCTGTGGAATACGTTGCCCTAATAAGTAACATTTTCAGCAGCATTTTATTTCCAAAGTAAAGATGACATAATTCACCTAGTTTGGTTTTTATTTTTAAATTACTAATTTTATGCTAGTCAGCAGAGGAAAATAAAGAAAAAGAGGTAGAGTCTGTGTTTCATAAGCTAAGTTAAGGGGTAAGCCACAGTGATCTGTAGTATTCTAATTCTTTTCATCTACATGTGAGCTCATGAAGGAATTGGGGATTTTTCAGCTAAACCCAGCAGGCAAATATTTCCCATTTTAACACTCAAATACATGGAATTAAAAATAGCCAAAATTGGAGGACACAGAACACTTTTGAAGTCTAATCTTCTGAGACAAAATGGAAACTTGGCCTTTTTGAAAATCTGTGTCCTGTGCTGGTGAAGTAGGTGAACTGAAACTTTGCTGTAATATGTCTATCTTTTGATATATTTCTAGATTTCTCCCTAAGTATGGTCCCCTATAAAAGAGAGAGGTATATTTTGACAAGGAGTGTTCAAAAATTGCTGAAATGAAACTTTGCTGATCAGTCCATCCTTCATGCATGATTTTCACTGCTTTTTAAGGGATGAAGAAGAGAAAAAAAAATCTCACTCGGATGGTACAGATGAAAAGGATAATGGGAACCAGACAAAGGCTGTCAGTCGAATTGGCAATTCAAATAACCCATTCCTGGACATCCCTCATGACCCCAATGCTGCTGTGTATAAAACTGGATTTCTGGCTCGGAAAATCCATGCAGATATGGATGGAAAGAAAAGTAAGTAATTTTTCAATCCTAATGTGTTATTTTCTTGTTATGTCTTCACAATGCCACTTGCCAGTGAGCCCATGTACTTCTCAAGGCGAATAGTGCTGCTGCTATTAGGGGAAATAGCAGCCCTAACAGGCAACACAACAACTGGATTATCACACTCTCACTGTTAGGCCAGAATTTATAATGCTCAGTGCCATTTGCAGCAGCTCTAATGCATAAGAAGTAAGGTGATACAGCAAAGCCTTGTGAATTTTTGGGCTGAAAGAAAATAAATATAATGGTTTACAGATAGAAAATGATTTCAAGTGAATTACAGTAGCTGTTCTGCAGTAATTTGAGAATTCTCCTTTTCCTTATGTGACACCAGATTGTTTTGGATCTCCCCTCCTCTCTGGGTCTGTCTTTAAAGAAAGACTGTTCTTTACCTCTGTTTAGAAGGTAGTGTTCCCTTCCATACTTTCCCAGACTTGGGTTACATATCCAATGAAGGGCAGCAGCTTTTGGCACCAGCCAGCTTTTTACTATGCAGTTCCTCCCTGCCCCTTTCTTGTACTAATCCTGCTATGTCTCTTACTTACTTTAATTATCTTCTTCCCTTCTTGTCCTACTTCTGTTTGCGATGTACTAATTATCAAGGGCCTCTGATGCACCTGTGTGTGTTTTGTTGTTTGGATATCTTAATTTCTTGTCTATAGATCTTGGAAAAAGCTGAGGTTAGTCAGAGCATCTGTGTTTTCCCCATTACTGTTGATGATTGCCTATTCATGATTCACATTGGTGGGCTAAATCCCAAAGACAAAGTCTGGCTTCATGATGGGTTTCCAGTAACAGCCAGTTTCTCCTAGGCTAAGCTCTTTGGTGTTCACATGTTTTGCTAATCTATTTTAGAAGGTACAATTAGAGGTCATATTTTCAAGATGGAAGGTAACAGTGGGACAACTGGATTCAGACAGAGGTGTCAAAATCAAGCTGACCTAATTCTTTGTGGTGACTGGATACTCTAAATAGGCTCGTCTTTATTAAACATCTCCTTATTCAGCCTTAATAAGTAATTGTATCTAGTTGCCTTTATTAAATTATTTATTTAATTATAAATACCAGAATTGTTTTTTATTTACCACATTGGCATTCTGGAGATAACTCTCTTATGAGTAATGTAATTAGGGCCATGTTTTCAGAAGTTCCTGTACAATTTAAAGGTCTGTCTTTCTGAAAAAAGTTGCATTTTGGCTTTTCAGGTGCGAATAAAACTTTTTTTATTTGTTTGCTTGTTAGACCTTTTCGTATTTCATTTTCTAATGGAGTCCTTGCAGGGCAGAGATTAGCTTGTATGGGATTTCTAATGAAGTGATATGCTAGAATGCTCATCTCTATTTTCTCAGGAACCTAGTTCTGAGGGCTAAAGCACTTAGCACTTGGAGGAGAAGGATGTAACAGGGTCCAGTGACTGGAAACTGAACTGAACAAATGCCACTTAGAAGTAAGGCCTGTTTTGCAAGATAAGAATGATTAACTTCTGGGACAAGGGACTTGTAATCTCTTCATCTTTACTTTCTGTCTTCAGATCAGAATGGGATGCCTTTCTGAGTGTCATTCTTTAGTTGTGTGTGTATTAATTTTGTTATAGTGTCAGTGATACACTATATGGATGCTGGTCAGTGATGGGTGCTTGGTGTGGAGTGAGCTTAGATGCAGGCTTCTGGTCTCTGGTGCTGTGACTGTACAGCCGTGCCTAATTCTCTCCCTCTGTTGCACCTGAATTTCAGACTGGATCCTTCAGCCTTCATGCTGAATTTAGTTCCCCCTGCCCCACCACTGCTTGTCTCTAGGAATTTATGGGCTAGATATGTTTCTCTGTTATGTTCTTTAACCTCTAACTGACTTTGGCTTTCTTGTGGGGTTGGCTATTTTACATATGATGTTGCTTGGCATCTTTCTCCTTTCTCAATGCCAACTTGGGTGTGCAGCAGCAGTAAAAGGGAATGAGGCTCTGGGGAGACACTGCTTTCTGTCTAGTATCCCACTAGTTCTGAGCAGTTCCTGCCAGCCTGCTGTGGCATGTAGAAAGACTGCTTCTTTCTGAAAACTGCTATGGTGCAAAGCTCAGACGTAGTTGTGTAGGGGCAATGTCTGCCTGTCTTCAAGAGCACAAAGACTGGATCTCTGTGGCTCTTTGTGGCCTGCTTTCTGCATTGCTGCTGTTCTTTCTGATCCAGTCCAGGGCGATCATCAGCGTTGTTGTATTGCTTTCTCTCAGAGCAGGTACATGCAGGCACTGTGCTAAGTTGCATTGTCCTTTGAAAAAGATAGTTTGAAGGAGGTTTAACACAGGACTAATGTAGCTCTCCTGTAGTGTGTACAAAGTGTAAAAATTGATCTGATTTAAATGGGTTTTCGTTTGTTTTCTTTCCAGCTCCCCGGGGAAAGCGAGGCTGGAAAACCTTTTATGCTGTGCTGAAGGGAACGGTCCTGTACTTGCAGAAGGTAGGGGAAACCACTGTCTTTTGAAAACTAATTAAAGAGGGATAAAGCAGCATGCATCTTCTCTACTCTCTCAGTGTACCTCCAGGCTCCTTTTCCTCGGATGCACAGCATGGCTGATCTCCCTACCCCCACCTATTAACACACACATTCAGGCATGAATCCTCTTGTTGACACCCTCTCCCTTTTCACAATTTCAAGTTCAGTTCCACTGCCTGCATCCATATGTGCACCCTGTAAGTTCCAATGTATGCCACTACTGCCTCACACATCTGAAAAAACAGCTAGCTTCACCAGCAAAGACAGTGTCATCTCTCAGTGTCATGCATGCGTCCTCTAGGCTGCTTTTAACTTTGCATTTCATACGTATGACTTCCCCTTCTGTAAGGTTGTCCTCCTTTCCCACCTTTTCATGGCACACTTTTCTGCAGTGCCTGCAAGACCAGCTGCAAAGCAATTGAACAACAGCTTGGCTTTGGTAGGAATCTGCAGCTTCTGTTCCTTTGCGAAATTGAAGGATAAAAGGATACTTTTTTTCCACAAAGCAAGAAAGGGCTGGTTTCTAACAAAATGTGCTTCCTGACAGCAAGGTGTCTAAAAAGATAGTCAGATAAAACCCTTCAAGCTTTTTGTTGCAAGCTTAAATATATTATAGTACATTTTTAACTACACTGTTAGAACATAAAATGCAACATATGAGTGAGAACTGTCAAAATCAAATAAATGGCAGCAGCTAAGTAGGTTTTTAAGGCTTTTTGCCCTCTAATTTAGATGAAATATTCATGGAATAGATACTGCTTGTCCAGACTGCCCTATATTGCAGAAGTATGCTTCTTTGAAAGCTGTTTTACATTTTCACTCAAAAACAGATAGTTTTGTAACTATCAGGAGTGCGAGTACATACTGCTGTTTCCTCCTCCCCTGCTGTGGCTTTCTGAAGTTGTTGGTTTCACTGGAGCCAACCTGAATAGTCTCTTGAGAAGAAAGAGTGATTTGAATCAGATTATTATAGCATGAGGTTTACAAGTTGAATGCTTGGGGTGCAGTACCTTTTTGAGGGGGCTGAAATCCGGAAACAGACAAAACAATCTGCAGTCAGGATAGAAGATTTAGGCTGTAAGTTGGGTGTGATATGCTCAGAGCCAGTGCAAGAGACTAAAACTAAGTCAGCTGAATCCAAAGTCCTTTTGTTGGGAACATGTTCAGGTATTACTAAAATGCCATCATGGCAGTCTTGTACTTGCCCTTTTCTGACCAAAATGGATTAATTTGCTTCTGTTCCTGAAATAAATAATCTTTAATGTTCACCTGAAAAAACGGCATGGTTCTGTGAGAAATAAGAAGACTTCCTTTTTGAAATACAATATTTAATTCCTTATTTGATATGCAAGGGAAAGAACTGAGTATACTGTCTATTTTAGCACCTTAATTACATATTTTTATTACTATTGCTGGCATATTAGTTTAAAATGCTTTCTGTTTAATAAAATGTAGAGATGCTGATGTAGCATGCAAATTTTCTACAGAATGCTGCCCTTCCCCCTGTTATCCTCCATGTTTTCAGGAGCAGGGAGTAATTTCACATATGACTGCATTTCATCAGAATGAAATGCATTGTTGGAATTGTTGTTCTTATTTGTTTGTTAGTTGTGTATTTTGCTCTTCTCAGAACACTTGAATTCAGTAGTTACTGGGCACTACTCTGCAGAGCTGCATTCTCCTATTTGCATGGGAGCCATCCGTTGTGTTGAAGGCATCTTACTGTAGCACACTGCCAAGTAAGGCTTTTGTCTTTGTGCTGTGAAAGGTTGACAGAAGGTTGTGATGGGAGGTAACTCATTCCAAGAGTGATGGGGCAGCTGTGAGCCTCTCCACAGTGCCTCTGGCCCCTGCTCAGCCACATGCTGCAGCTGTGAAAAAGCTTGTGATTTCACCACCATGGCTTTCCTTCAGCACTCAAATAAACTTTACTCTGTTAGAGATGTAGTATCATAGAAGGTGAAGGTGCCAGAGTTAAAAAATACACAGCTAGACCAAGTAGTTATAGTAAAGACTGCTGAGCTGCTGTTTCCTTCTGTAGGGGCTGAAATTATTCTAATTTTAGGGAGTACTGAAGCATTTTAGAAAAGTTTGATTTCTTTGCAGAAGTTCATAGTTCTGGAAATAGTCCTGGCAATAGTCTGGGTCAAAGGATTGCCTTGTCTCAGTTCACCTCAGTTCTCTCCTGATTATAGAGAAGGTGAAGCTGATATGGTGCAGTAGGGCGGAGTGCATTCACAAGCACGTCCTCTTTTTCTCATTCCCCATATACCTGTGGAGATGACATCTGTGATGGTAGTTTCATTGCACTATTCAAGCAGGATAGAGAGAAATCTCGCTGTACAAGTGCTGTGTACACACAAACACATGTACAAAACTCTGCAGTATTGCGTTCTGTGTTCATCTGTAACTCAGCTGTTCCCTCAAGACACTATTGTAATATAAATATTAATTTTTCATAGCAGCTGTGAGTCCCCCAGTGGGCAGTGTGATCCCAATTCTGCCGTCTCTCTGTTTGCACTGCTGTTCTCCTTGTTTTGCTGTCAAAGGCAATGTATGAGAGTGTTTTATAAATGGTGGTCACTTGAGATTTACTGAGGATTCTTCTGGACAGCCTTGTCTCCCTGCCCGCCTTTTTTCCCCCTTTGGAATTATACCAGTGCTAATTCCTGTGGTGCATATTGTTTTGTTCTTAAATAAGTGATTTAGGAGAAGCGGTTTCTGAATTAATGAGAACAGAGAGCACTGGAGGTGCTCAGTGGAAATGTTCACAATTAGCCAACTAAACATGCCTGTGCAGTATTATATAAAATAAGAAGTTTGACATGTTTGGGACATTGGCTATGTCTCTGGGCATCCTCAGGCCAAGGTTAATTTCCTGCCCTGTGTTCATAGCAAGAGGAAATTGCAAAGTAGCAGCTTGACAGAATGTCTGTTCACTAGACTGACATGGGACGTGATGTGCATGTACAAGAGAAGCTTATAAGGAGAGGACATAAAGCTGACCTCACTTCCTTGCTAGAAATTGCTTCTGGGCAAAAAATGCATTACATGAACCTTTGTGTTTTATTTGGACTCTTCTGTAAGGTTTGCAACATCTTTGCTGTTTGATGTGGCACTTTATAATTTTGCAGACTTTGGGTCTTTTTATATAAATTTTCTCAAATTTCCTCTGTTAAAAATTAAAAAAAAAAAAAATTGAGAAAGGCCAGACTCGTGAAGTGTTTGGTGGTGAGACTTTCTGAAAGAGAATCTTGCAGCTGCATGGAGATATCCATCCATGGTGCAGTGACTGATAAGAAAAGACAAATGTCATTCTCGGGTTTACCAGAAATGTATTTAGAAATATGCTGACTCTGGGTCATCAAGATGTGGGAAAGTCATTCTCCAGGAGTTTGAGAAAGATGAATTCAGCATGCCATTGCATTGTACACAGCACTCACATCAGCCTTCAGCTGACAGACAGATCACAGTTTCTTTCTGGCTCCATATATATTTCTTGCCACTATCTAGGTCTAACTTTAGAGAGCTGCCTTCCATTTCAGCTCAACCTGAACGCTGACACCAGCACATCATAGCACATGCTGTCCTTGACAGCTTAGGCAAAAATGGATGTTCCTACTCCCCTAGCATTCCCTACCAGTTAAAAAGAGTTGAAGGCCTTGGAGAAGGAATTTTGGCAGCACATTCATGTCCTTACAGCTTTCTCTGAGGCTGGCAAACTATGTGGAGACATTTCCGGTATGCTGATCAGTGCCTTTGGAGAAGCTGGCAGAGCCCCAGCTGTCAAGGTAGATTGCAGCCAACTGATCTGGTGGGATTAGCAAGGATTACCACGAATACTTTCTGTTGGAAAGGAGGGTTTATCAGACAGGGCTGCTTCTGGGGCTGCCCAAATGTGGACTTCTTCTGAAATGGATTTAGTCACCAGAGCAAGTTGTAGACATTGGATGCAGCTCACAGAGGAAGCTAGAAGGCAACAAGCTAAGTGATAGCTGACACTGTCTCTAGGCAGTAGTACAAGGTAAGATAGAATATCATACGTCTGAGACCTCTGTAAATTCATTTCCTGGCTCTGAGGTTTTCCCAGTCTTCCTGGACAATGGAGCCAGTCATTTCCCCCAAAACTACCACCAAATAAATCAGCTTGTGAGCCCTTACAGGAAGGGGCTTGACCTGAGGTCTTGCCTCCTCCATCTTCAAGGCAGGGTTTGCCAGACTTCCTTGAAAAAAGTTTGAAGAAATGCCCTAAGTGGGCATAGGCAAAATCCTTCAAGACTGACAGATGCCTTCAAATCTTGCTGAGTCTCAAATTATGAGAGATGGAGGACATTTGACTTTGCTCACTGCTAGCCCTTGTAAACCCCTTATATCACAGATGTTTAGGTTTGCATCTGCTCTTTGGTCACCTGTGCAGTAATGCTCTGCCTTTCTGCTGGGCCTGCCAGACTTATGGTGGTGCCCTTGCCTAGCTCCAGACAGAGGTGGTGGTGTGGCAGGACTGCTGGATAGCTGCTCTTCTCAGGTTAAGTGTCTGAGCAGCAGTGTGGGAAGTTGTGGGGCTGCACCAGCAGGACCTCCATCAGAAAGGATGAGACATGACAGAGGAGCAAGATGTTTTCTCCCACCTTCTAAGAGGTGGTCACCACAGCTGGTGACTTCCTATCCTGGAGAGCCTCAACCGGAAGAGCCCCAGCCCAGCCTGGCTGAAAGCTCAGGTGCCTTTGGCAGTGGCATAGATTCCTCTGGCTGCAGTCCTGTTTGGTGTGCTGCCAGAGAAGTTCTGTAAATGAATTCATGCACATTAACCAGCTCTTCTCTCAGGCGGGTGTCTCCCTGGCTGTGGAAGCTAGTGCTATCCCTGCACATACTCTGCATCCTGCACTGTGTTTCCTGCTAAACCTTATCTCATAAATTGTGTTCAAGTGCAGGATCAATAGTTACCATGCCTGCAGGGAGTTATTTCACTGCTTTGCAGCTGTCACACTTGGTGCATATTCCAGGTGAAACTGATTTCTGTGATACACTAAGAGGGAGAAATTGAGTCAATTACAGACTGCTTTGGCCTGCTCTGCAGAAAAAAAGTGATGCAGCCTTGCTGAAAAATCACTTCTCTTTCAAAAAGCTCCTGGCTTTCCCAAGCCATTTACAGTCATGTGGGCTTTGGATGGAACCTATGGCTACATTATGTCCTTGTCCAGCTTCCCTCACTCAGAAGATCAAAGACTGCTTCCAGGCTGCTGCTTGCAAAATAAGAGTCCCTGTTTTTGTCCTCTGGTGTTAGGAATGGTACCGTTACTGTGTCAGAAACCCAGATAGAGCTGTGCTTGCCTTTTGTAGGCCCTCATCAGAGAGAGGTAAGGGAGTTTGCTGTAATTTTCTTTGTGGACTTGGTGAGGAGGCTTCCGTAGTGTGTGAGGACTTGCCTAGGAGCACCTATGAAGGTAATTGGTTGAGAAAAATTAAAAGCAGGCAGTAGAAGCTGAGAACCTAAATAGCTGAGCAGTGGAGTTGGGGAGCTGATTATGAGGGATTGTTGAATTGAAGACAAATAATCCATAGCTGTTGTCATAGTCAAATACTTCTGCTTACATCTCTTCCTGTCAAGCAGACAGTAGAACTACTTCTCTCCTTTGGAAAGACATTAAAACAGAGAAAAAAAAGAAAAAAGAGAGAGAAAGGAAAACATGTTAAAGGTAGTGGAAACCACAAGTCAGGTTGCACTTAGTTAATATACTCTATTACTATTTCTGAACTCTGGAATAAGGTTTTTTCCTTAGGCTAAGGAAGAAGGATTAGTACATGCAGAAATTAAATGCCATAAATTTTCCCCCTGCTATCTTCTGCAGGATGAATATAAGCCAGAAAAGGCTTTGTCGGAGGAAGATCTGAAGAATGCGGTTAGTGTACACCATGCGCTGGCATCCAAGGCAACAGACTATGAGAAGAAACCCAATGTCCTCAAGCTTAAAACAGCAGATTGGAGAGTCCTGCTTTTCCAAGCCCAGTAAGTGCTCTCCTCATACCACTCATTGAGGAAAGAAAGCAGTGCTGAAGGAGGAATAAATTTTTGCCTGGACAGGTTAAAACAGAGGCTTAAGAGGTTCAATCTGTTTATTTGATCAGAAATAAGATTAAGTAGTGATGTGATTAGAGTGCACAAATAGTGCATGAGAAAGAAACATCAGGTTTTAAGAGGCTTTTTAATCTAGCTGAGAGAGGCATAACAAGATGCAGGAGCTAGAAGCTGAAGCTCCAGGAAATTCAATTTGGAAGCAAGATAACAGTCAGTGTGATTAATCATTGAAGCAGATGACCAAAGGCAGTCTTGGGTTGTCTGTCTCCTGATGTCATCAAGTCCTAGCCAGATGTCTTTCTAGAAGATATGCTGTGGTTAGAAACAAAGTCACTAGTTAATACAAGGATGATTTGATAAAGTTTTTCATGCTGTGATATCCAGACATAACAGATGACCTGCCTTTTGCTTCTGAGCCCTTTTCTACTGAGATCCATATTAAACCTCCTAGAGATCTGTGGTTACCAGCACAACCAAGACCTTAAGACATATGTTGGAATCAGGGCATTAGTTGGCTCTGTCAGCTGTATTACTGGGATTGGATTAGGGAAAGATGTGTGCTAGGGTGAGGTATGGACCTAAGCACAAGCCAGCCTGTGACTGAGTTACTTAGCACTAACTGCTTGCAGACATAGGTAGGAAGACAGAGCAGACTCTTAAGACTTGTCCAGTTTTGGCTATTCTGACTTTTAAAATACCATAGAAGGGATGGAAAGAGGTAGACAATGCTGAGTCAGCAAGTGCTTAATATGTGCTGCTTCCTCAGGAGCCAAGAAGAAATGCAGACCTGGATCAACAAGATTAACTGTGTGGCTGCTGTCTTCTCTGCACCACCATTTCCAGCGGCCATTGGTTCTCAGAAGAAGTTCAGTCGCCCACTCCTGCCAGCCACCACAACAAAACTATCTCAGGTGAGACATTTTTATATAGTGGGTAGGTGGTAATAATTTCTCTTTCTGTCCAGACACTGGATGGTGGTCTTTGTCACCGTTTTATAGCTGTTGCTGCTAGCAGTCCTAGGAGGAGAAGGCTTGCATCGTAAATCTCTGCTCATTTCCTCGTGCAGGATTTGAAGTGGGGGGAGAAAAGGAACAGACTCAAATACAATTGATTTATGTTTTTGAAGAAAATAGTACCAGATAAAGAATTTTCTTTTTGTGCTTATGGCCCTGCAGAGTACATTTCAGATACTGATTGATGGAGTTATTTTGGGTTTGAGTGTTTATGAAAGCCACTTATTTCAGAAGAAGTGGACATACTCCTGGTCTTTGGCTTTTTGAATTGGTAAAAGGTGAAAGCTGATGCATCAGACAAGCATCAATTATATTTCTCCCACTAGATTTTCCAGGCTCCATTTATTAGCTCAGGGATTTAATGTATAATATATATTTATAAACTGTGTCTTAAATGAATCTCTTCAGTCTCCCTTGTGATCACACAAGCTTAGAATCCCGTGGCAAGGAGTTTCACAGCTCTACTGGTTCTTGCACACTTACACGTATTTCTGCTTGTCTCAGACTGCCTGTGTCAGATGCTTGTGCCCATAGCTTTTTGGGAGATGCAATGCCTGCCTGGAATTCATCCTGCATTGGCAAGAACATGATACTGATTGTGTTGATCAGATTGACAGAGTGACAGAGGTTATACTTCATGACATCTTCCTATAGCTTTTAAAGTGATGTGCCCATGCTGGATTGCTTCTTAAATGTATTTGTTGGGGTTTTTATTGTCTTCGTAAAACTTAGCAACTATCCTTAGAAACCATTGTCTCAAAACCTGTGTTTCTGTAAGGATATGGGGTTTTTTATGTTGCCTGTGCTTTTTCTCTCTCCATGACAGCAGCCTTTCTTCTTACATTGTGGTGACTGACTTACTGTTTTTTGTTCTGGGTTAAAGTTTAAATCATGTTATGTAAAAAAATTATAAACTGGTCTCATCCTTTTGGTTTTAGTTTTTGGTCATGCATACCTTTTAAAAATACAGTATGGTGCTTCCATAATTTACCCCCAGTCACCAAGGGAAGCTTTTTTACTTGTTTTGTATGATTGTTCCATTTAGCATGTTGTTTCCTAGTCTCATTGTTTCCATTTAATCTGGAAAGGGAAAAGATAGATCATGACCCTGTGGTTTGTATCCTGAAGAAGGAGAGACATGAAAAGTGGAATAAGATAAGCTGTTTTAGATAAGGAGAAGAATGTTAAGTGTTCAAAATAGATAAATTCAAAGGCAAGCAGAAACATGTCTGCTTTCATCTGTCAGTGTAGAAAAGCTGCCAGCAGGCTGTTTCTCATGAAAAAAAACCCACAAATTGTCAGATCCCAGTGGTGGATATTTGGGATTTTATTGAATGAGTCATGATGGACACTACTTCTTCAAAGGGTCTGTTCCTGGTCAGCCAGAAGTCAAGGTGCAGTGAGGGCTTAGCATGGGTAAGGAAGAGAGGCTGGACATGATAACAGGTTGTGCAAGATCATTGTACCAGATTTTCTTTCAAAAGCAGAACAGTGTATGATCTTGGTTAGTCCGGCCAAGGAGGTGTGTGACAAAACTATATATAAAGGAACAACCGATCTAGAAAAGACCTACTAGGGTGTTAGGCTTTTTCTTTTTTTCTGAGAATGCACAGCACGCACAAAAGCTCCAGAGATGGTGCCCTGGAAATGACAGGTGCTGTATTAATAGCTGCTCAAAGACCTCCTGTCATCAGGCTGTAGAACTCACTACCATAGGATGTCCCTGGGACCAGGGAATCAGCACAATGTAAAGAGTGATTGGGCACTAATGAGAGAGCATGCACATTTAGAGTAGTAACTAACAGTAACAAGAATTTTGTGGCAATCAGTAGCAAGTGGTTTCAGCCCTACCATGTTTAGGCAGAGGTAAATTATCCCACATATTTCTCTCTTCTGTTCTCCTCCAAAAGAATTGAAACACAATATTAGCTGGGTCTTAGCTATCATCATCTATAGAAGTTTTCCCTTTTCTGCTGTTTTCCACAGCTCCAGCGAGCCAAGAGGCTCAGTCCACAGTGTGACTCAGTGCAGTGCAGGCATATCTGAGCTAGATTTGAAGCTGTGGGCTTCATCTGAGCTGTGGGCTGTACTCAGAACCATACCACAGAGATACAACACTGGCAGCTGCAGCTGTTGCCTCCTCTGAGGTGACGTGCCTACACAGGAGCTGACCTGGGTACTACCTCTTGGCTAATTCACCAATATCTGCATGATCATGTGTCTATTTTGGACTTACCTAATTCAAACATAATTTCAGATCCAAGCCTAGAAATGGACAGAAGGCCATCCTGCAGGAGATGAAAACCTTCTGAGATGAGGGAAGGTTAGCTGACAGATGGACTGGAGGAAGTGAGTGGGCCTAGGTTTATGATAAAGGAAATTGCCTAGAAAGTGGGAGTAGCAGCTCCTCACTTTCTCCAACTGCACAGTGGGATAAAAACCGGTAGCAGCTTAGCAAAAGGAGATACTTTTTGGGGACTAGACAGCCCTTCCTCTTCTGAATGCATTGTATTGTTCTAAACAAATAGAAACCACACACTAGAGAGCTTTTGGCGGCGCAGAAATAGAAGGAGGGGCCCTGACTCTGTGTCTTTTCTGTCCCAGAAGGAACTCCTTTAACAATAAATAACCTGAGGCAGAGTCTTCACCTGTCTCGTTTTGCCCTTGGTTTGTCTGCATACACAACAGTCTTAATTAATTTACAAAAAAATGTGTTAGAGCAAAAGTGTCATGTTGTCAGTATTGCTCGGCAGCAAGCTGCTTCCATTGCTCACAGCAAGGCAATGGATGACAGGTTTGCTCTCTTTCCCAGTGGCATCTGCTAGCTGCTGAGTTTTTCTGCAAGCTTGGCCACTTTGAGTGCCTTTGAGAGAGCTGTTGGTGGCAGCGCTTTGGGATGACAGACTTTATCAATCTAAGAAAAAGAAACTATGAGGTATTATTGTACAGGAACCTCTCTATTTTTCTTTGCTTATTGGATATTTTGGATTCTGTCACCTAAGTGCCTAATATGTTTCTGAAGGATGAACAGCTGAAGTCCCATGAAGCTAAGCTGAAGCAGATCTCCACTGAGCTTGCTGAACATCGCTCCTATCCTCCTGACAAGAAGCTCAAAGGCAAGGAAGTAGATGATTACAAACTGAAGGACCACTATCTGGAGTTTGAGGTATATATGGAAAACATTATTACTTTTACTTCTTGGATGTGGATGGTCTTATATTTGGAGTATAGTCCTGAAGTTCTTAATTTTTCACTTTACTTCCCTAGGAAGTGTGTTCTTGCTAGGCAGAAAAGTCATCTGCAATTGCAGATGCTGGGATGTGGCTCTTCTTTCTGGTGAGAATGTCCTTAGTGATTTAGCTCCCAGCCTGTAACATGGAGGATAGAAACAAGACTCCTGTCCTTCCTCATGTACCTGTTTGAAGAAATTTTAAGATCTTAATGCATTAAGTGTCTTGTGTTGTAAAACTGTGTTGCCTAGTGTATTGGAACCTCAGTCTCTAAAGAATGATTGCGTTCTGCAGGAATGCAGATCATGGTAATTGTCTTCCATTGGTAGGTTCTGAAGGAACTGATATGCTGAAGTTATTGTCATAGGCTTGCCTCCCTCCTCAGAGCCATTGTGTTGTATAACACTTACATGGATGTCAGGATGAGAAGGAAAATGGTAGACTTAAAGATCACAGATTGAATGATGCAGCTTAGGCAGATGCATAAGAAGATTGTTTTGAGTGTCTGACAGCAGCTTTTATCTGTAATGGTGTCTGCCACATTTTAGGACTATGTGGGAATGAATCGGCAACCCAGCGATGTCTGGCATTTGTTATGACTACACCTTTGAGCTTTTCCCCCCAGGACTACGAGTCAATGTTGCCTTGGGTCTGAAAGGATCCTAGTCTAAATAGGAAGTGCTTGGCAAGGAAAATACATAGTCTGACAAAGAGGAAGAGCATATAAGACAGATGAGACCACTAGAGCTGATGCTGGAGGCAACACAGCACAAGCCTCTAGAACTGAAGTAAGCCTTCTGCCCTGTGCGATCAGTTTCTGTTAGAGGGACTCTTTTTACTCCCGAACTTCAATCATTGCATGCTTTTGCTTTTGCAGAAGGTTAACCACTGTGTAGCCACTGTGTTGAGTTTCACTTTGCTGTAGCCATCAGCATGGCTTTATGAAGGAGGAATCGTAACTTAACCAACATGATAGTCTTTTTTGATGTGATGTTTGGTGTGATGGACAAGGGGAGAGCAGTGGATATTGTTTGTTCTTCACTTTGACAAGAATTCTGACATTGTCACCTCTAACAACCTTGTAGTCAAGCTGATGAAGTGGATTACGAAGTTGAAGTGAACGATCGAGATCAAAGAGTTGTGATCCATGGCACAGTGTCAGTTAGTTTTGAAGAGAGCACTCAGATGTACAGAGTAAGCCTCACACTTTCTCTCTGGAGGGCATCTTGTAAAACTTGGAAGATAAAGCATTTTCTTAGCTTTGCGTTCTTGACACAAAGTTTATTTTCTATCACTTTTAGAAGCTTGGTGAGTTAGGATGAAATGTGGGCTGGAGTGTTAAACGTTTATGGAAAGATTGATGAGGGAGTAGATTATTGTGGGGATTTTCTCTGTTTCCTGTGAATTTTATCAGGGATAAAATTTATATCCTTTATCTTTTGAGGATATTCCTTAGGTACCTCAATACAAATCAGAACCACTATAGCCCAGGAAACAAAAGGTGTCCTCTTCACTAGTGAGAGTCTCAAACAGCATTTGAGCTGTGCAGTTCAGGTAAGTGATCAGCTCTGCACAAGTGAGAGAGAGACATCTAAGCAGGCAAGTTGTGGCAACAGCTTCAGTTGTGTGGGAGAAACGGTAATTCAAGGTGCTGATTTGCTGTGCTAAGTTACCTTCACACTAAGCACAGATTTCACTGGCCATGTTGAACTATCAAGACACCATTCCAAGGGTCATGAGAGCAGGCAATTCCAAAATGTTGGAAATCAAACAAATGAGGCAGAAGGCTAAATTGGGATCTTCTTCTGGAGCTAAGTCAAAAAAGTAAGGTTTATGCTGAGTGGAAGCAAGGTCATGTGGCATGGGAACAATTCAGTGAGAGATGCTTCTCACCATTGTAACAAGAAAATTCACGTGGCCAAATCTCAATTGGAGTTGCATCTGGCCAGAACTATGGGGAATGAAAAGAGTGTTTTAAAAAGAGTATCAATAAAAACAGTGTTTTAAAATATATTAATGGCAAAAGGCAGTGTAGAAATAACATCATTGTCGTAGAGGATCAGGATGGTCATCTCACAAACAGGGACATGGACAAGGCAGAGTGTTTAATGCAGTCTTTGCCTCTGTCTTCAATATGGGTGGCAGACCACGGGGATCTCAGTGCCCTGAGATGGAGGACCATGACTTTGAGACTGCTCCCATTTAAACTTGAAGTTGTGTAGGATCAGCTTTTTAAGCTGGATCCCTGCAAATATATGGGGCCTAATGAAATTCATCCAGAATACCTCCAACAGTTTTCTGATGTCATCACAAAACTTGTCTCGATGATATTTGAACAGTCTGGAGAGATCCCAGTTGGCTGGAAACTGTCCCAGTTTTCAAGAAGGGCAAAAAGGATGACACTGGGAAACCAGAAACCACAGGTCTGTCAATCTCATTTCAGTGCCTGGTAAATTTACAGAGAAAATGGTCCTGGGAAGTATTGGAAAACATCTGGAGGGCACTGGAACCATCATCACAGCCAGCACAGCTTCATGAGAGGAAAGTCAGGCTTGTCGAACCTGGTTTTCTTTTATGACAGGATAACCCACTTACTTGATCAACAGAAGCCAGTTAATGCAATCTTTTTTTTTTTATTTCATAAAGCTTTTGATACTGTCTCTCTCAGGACCCTTCTGGAGAAAATGTCCAGCCCACAGCTGGATAAACTCATCATGTGGTGGGTGAGCAGCTGGCTCAGGGGTCAGGCACAAAGGGCTGCAGTGAATGGGGTGACATCAGACTGGTGTGACCTGTCACTGGTGGGGTTCCACAGGGCTTCATCCTTAGCCCTGTGCTCTTCAACATCTTCATAAATGACTTGGACACAGGACTGGAGGGGATACTAAGCAAGTTTGCAGATGATACAGAACGGGGAGAAGGTGCTGACTCCCTTGAAGTCTAGGAGGCCCTACAGAGAGACCTTGACCAATTATGGGACTGGGCAATCACCACCTATATGAAGTTCAACAAGGGAAAGTGCTGGATTCTGCATCTCAGATGGGACAATCCTGGGTGTATGGAGCACCTGGGAATGAGAAAATGGAGAGCAGTGCCATGGAAAGGGACCTGGGGTCCTGGTCAAGGGCAAGTTGAACATGAGTCAGCAGTGCTCTGGCGGCAGGAGGGCCAACTCTGTGCTGGGGTGTATCAGGCTCAGCATCAGCAGCCAGGCAAGAGAGGCACTCTGCTCTGCACTGGAGCAGCCTCTCCTTGAGTGCTGGGGCCAGTTTTGGGTCCTCAGTATAAGAAAGATATGAAGCCTCAAAGCTGCCAAAGGAGGGCAGTAAAGATTATGAAGGCCTTAAGGGGAAGTCATGATGAGTAGCTGAGGTCTCTCGGTTTGTTCTGCCTGGAGGAGAGGGAGGAGCTAAGGGGAGACTTCATTGCAGTCAACAACTTTCTTGTGAGGGGAAGAGGAGGGACAGGCACTGATATGTCTGTGACGAAGTGTGGGAATGGCCTGCAGCTATGTCAGGGAAGGTTTAGGCTGGACATTGGAGAGAAGTTCTTCTTCACACAGAGGCTGGTTGGGCACTGGAACTGGCTCCCCAGGGCAATGATCACAGCACCAGCCTGACAGAGTTCAAGAATCATTTGGACAATGCTCTCAGGTACATGGTGTGATTCTTGTGGATGGTCCTGAGCAGGGCTAGGAATTGGACTAGATTATCCCTGTGGACCCCTTCCAACTCAGTTAATTCTATTATTCTGTGAGGCAGTAAAAATCCCAAACCAAACCTAAATGTTGAGCTGTATGAAAATTGTGAATGGAAACTTTATGAATGGAAAGCTTCCCTTTAGAACAATGTCCTGTCAGAGTTGGCAGGAGTGGTGAAAGAGCTGACTGTATGAGATTAAATGCAAAGGGCAAGGAGAGGTAGGATTTTGTAACTGTGTCTTTCAGGCTGAGACAGCAGGCTAAACCTAGTGTCTGTGTACAGGTGGCTATGCTGATACATCTTGGGAAACACACCAAAAGGTCCTGTGAGTCCCTAAGGTAGCAGCATAGTACCATTTGGAAGGAAGATGCCAATTTCCTTTTCTGTAGGTCCTTACAATTTCTTTTTGTTCACACACTGGTGATGCCTTCATTCTTGTTCCTAGCAAAAGAGATGAAGGAGAGGTGAAGCATGAGGTAACTGGTCCTAGTTCAGGTGTGCAGCCAGTAGCATTTGTTTTTGATGGTGTCTTTACTTACACCCAGCATGGAAGGAACAGCTTTCATTGCCTGTTCTCTGAGGAAGTACTGCATAAGATTGAAAAAAATTAGTTGCTTATTGCAGAAAATTTATAGTTAGAGAAGTACCTTTTGAGTGCTGTCAGATGAGAGGTGAAGCCAGAATACCGATGTGCGGCTACTTCATACTTCATTATTATGTGCATTCATTCTTCAGAGATAATGTTGCAGAAGCTTTTGAATGGTTTCGACTTCTGTGGTTTTATTTCTTGACAGAAATTGCCAAATTGATTTCTTTTAAAGCAAAATTTCCAGTAGCATTTATCTAACTTCAAATGTCAGGTCACTGAAAGACCAACTTTGTTGTGGTTGAAATCAAAGTAGAAGTGTGTTGATTAATTGTAATAGAAATCAAGGGCCCACAAAGTCCAGGGGAAAATGGCCTTTTGCACACATGCAGGTCCTGGATTTCCATTCTGATTGCCGAGTCTTGAGACTTTGGTGGTGTTTCTGGACCTATAAAAGCATAAATCCATACAAGTAAAGCCCCCCTCTCAATTTCATGATATTATGCTGTTCCCAAGCTAAGAGCACTGGCTGGCCTTTTGCAGAAGCGTCTGGTTCATTTTGTGATGAATCATCCATCAGCTCAGTGCATCATCGTCGGAGTTCTTGCTGTTTTTCCATTTCCATTTTTATTAAATGACACATCTTACCTGCTTCATGTGTTTGTCTCTCACGTTGTGGAGCTCCATCTCCAGATATGGAAGTCATAGGAGTGCTTATTTATTTAATTTGTAGGAGGATTCTGTTATGATTCTCCTCTGTGAGGATTTGTTTATTCAAAGGATTCTCAAAAGCCAGTCACATTCTCTTCTTTTTTTCCCCCTTTATATTCCATACTTCAAAGCTTTTTGACTTCCTGCCCTTAAATAAATGTTTTTACCAGAACTTCATTATTTTGTTAGAAAATGTAAAATATTTTCTTAAATACTTTTTTCCTCTGTCAGGAACATAATAGCTTGGCTGCTGTTTGCCACTTTCAAATACAAGTTAACAATCAGTACACATATTTACATCCACCTTCCCTGACTCCCAGCACACTGAGATCGCTGTAATTACAATGCCTGCACCATATCTTTAAGTGGATATATCAGGGGCAAGTTACTAAATAAATCCTATGAATGTTCTCAGGACATCCTGCCTCAGCATCTGTTTCTGAGACCTTTCAGGGGTCTTCTGTTACCATACCCTCATATTCTTCCTTGCCGAATTGTTTTGTGGAAAATGATGCAATCGGAGCAAACAGAATGAAACCTTCCTGTTGGAGAGGGAAAACTCTGGTCCAGATGAGGGATAGAACAAATGGGCATGGGGCACAGTAAAGTGAACTTTTTCCAGATGAAAAATAGAAATGTCTGGACAGATAGCAACCTTCATCATTCCCTGTGAGTGATATAGCAGGGAAACATGCCTTGCTGCTGTCATAGCCTTCTTATCTGCTCCTTTTTGTTAAGGTCTGGCCTTTTAGAAGATTTTCCCACATGCCTAGTGGTGGCCGTGATGGTACAGTCTGAACTTAGACCCTGCTTTGGTTTCTCCCCCGTGGCTAAGAAAAGCAGGACCTGCTGGTGGGAGTGGAGAATTGCAGCTGAGCAGGATTTTTGTTGTCCTTAGTTTCGTGCACTTTATCTCCATGCATGCCTGAGCACACAGGATCTCAGAATGTGTGAGCACAGCTTTGGTCTCAGCATGACTAAAGTAGCAAGCTTTCATTTGATGGTGTTACTTGGAATGGGAGCCAACACTCATTGGAGCATCAGGATTTGTGTGCTGCAGAACTGAGTGCCTCTAATTACACAGGCCTCAGTCTGCCTGAAATCCTCTTTGTTTAATTTACATTAGCCACTGTTGTCCATATCCACAGTAGGCACCATTGTTTGCATACATGCTGAGCTCCTGGCTTTCAAGGCCAGCAGAAAGCATTAAGTTACTGAGGTGGTCTCTCATGTGCCCTTGCAGAATTTCTTTGAGACTAATTTGGGCCTTTCTTTTCATTTCCCAGAAAAATCGCTATGAGATTTACGTTGGCCTGCTGAAAGAAGGGGTGAAGGAGCTGCTGAGTGGAGGAGAGAACGATGCGCCAGGACTGAAGAAATCCCACTCAAGTCCTTCTTTGAATCAGGAGTCTCCAGTTAGTGCCAAGGTGAAACGCAATGTCTCAGAGAGGAAGGACTACAGGCCAGAAACACCCAGCATTAAGCAGAAGGTCACTTAGGGTGGAAATGACAACTAGGGGAACAGCCATGCAGCAAAGTATTGGTGGTCAAAATTTTTTCATTTAATAACCTGTCATTCACAAAAAATAAGTGCATCTGCCTGAATGGGGTGTTAGTGACATTTTCTATTGTATATTTTGCTGTTTCTGTGCAGATTGTGGGAGATGTCTTCGCTCCTGCTTTGCTTTGCTTTGTTAATTTATCATTTAGCAATTGAAGCATCGGGACTTTTTTGTGTTATTCTGTTTCTAAAGGAGCTGGGGAAGGGGTAGAGAGCTGTGACGTTTATTCTGTCTCCTCCCCATTTATCTCCTCCCATCGGCATGTGGCTTTCATCTCTCAAGTCACTTGTCACTTTATTTACGTGGTGGGTGGGAACAATAACTGGACAAGTGCTGCAGTGCTGTGAATGTGAGCTGTAGCTGTGAGAAAAGCTGTGCAAACATGCAGCTGCAGAAGGCTGACTATGGGGTAGGGTGGTGGGAGCACTAGTTTCCTGACAATGTAAGGCATGTTGGTACTGGTACTGAGCAGCAGGTGGTACAGTAAATAGTCACTGTTGCTTATTGTTACTGCATTGACCCTGAACACTTTGCGTGTGTGAAGGAATGAACCTGGAAACCTCTGGCAATGCTGAGATGATGGCATTGGAACAATTTGTTTGCTTCCTCCCAAGCAGGGAGCCTTCTCCTGAGTTTGCTGCCTGGAAGGCATCCAAACCTATGCTGTCTCTGCAGTCAGGAAGATTAGGGATTACCCAGTTGGAATGGCTATCTGGGCTTCACATTTATTTGCAGAGAAGGCTGCTGTAGATGTCAGCCATTAGCATTATATATTAATTATATATATTAAAGACAAAGGGCCTCTGTGTAGTTTTTAACTATACGCTCTCACTTAGCTGCTATATAGAGCCTTATGATATATTGTGTCCTGTCGCTTCCCCTTCCAGGGGTTTCCTTGTTGGTGTGCAAAGAGAGCTGCTTTCAATTCCTCTCATAGTGACAAAGCACTTTGCCTTTTTTCTTCAGAATGGGATTCTCCTCAGTTCTCCATTTTCCTTCTTTAGCTCACATATAGGTGGAAGAGGCTGGTGCCTCCTCACAGTTCCTGCATACCCTGTGCCGGACTTTCCAAGGGGAGCACAGATCTGGGAGAGACCACCGTGGGTAGGTCTTTCCATACCTGAAAGGTACACTCTATGCCCTGTTTGTGCCATAGACCCTTGGGGTGGCCAGCAGTTTTTCAGGCACAGAGAGCAGAAAGATGACATAGAAATAATTTTCCTACTTCCCAGCCCCTCTTGTCTGGGCAGTGTCATGGATCTGCAGAGAGTGCTGGCTCTCCTGTTACCCAACTTGTTACCTGAGTTTTAATCTCAGTTTTTATACTGACCCACAGGGTGAGCTTGGACAGGTCTCTCCCATTTTGTGTCACCCTTTCTCTATATGAAGTAGTACTACCAAACTGGCCTTTCCCACAGAGCGCCTTGGGAGATAATGTTGAGGGCCAGTTGAAAACTGCTCCTTGCTGTTTGTTCTTTTGTGCCTGGCACAGGACAGCCTTCTTGTTGAATGCAATTCTTGATGCATATAGAAATGTCAAGATCACGGCAAGGACTGTTTAGAAATGCACTGGTGTTTTCAGCCCAAGTAGTCAAAGGGCCGTACATCAAAAAAATTGTTATCTGAGTGGATGTGTGTTCTGTCTGGCTTCCCAAGGGTCCAAGTCAATTCATCTAGTTTTATTGAGCTGCCAGTCCAGTGGGCAGAACTAAGAGTGATCAAAGAGAAAATGCCCTTAACAGCCACTGCATGACTTGCCTTCCCTACTGAGTACCACCATGCAACAGCTTTTGTGGTGTTGTGCTGTCTGTTGTTGTGCATTCTCAGATGTGAGGTTTTGGGGCAAATTGATCCTTGCAGCTGCAGCCTGGTAGCGAAGCCAGATGAGACTGTTCTCATGAGTGATGTTGAGATGCGCATCCATCTGGCATCTGCCACAGTTGAGGAATGCGGAATACTCCTCTGGGAAGAAAACTTGACCTCCCTTTTATGATTGAGGAGTGGTATTTAGTGTTCCCACTGAGACTCTCCAAACTACATGGCCCTTGCTCACTCCCTCCTTCTCCTCCCATCCTTGCTGTGGGCTGGAGAGGAGGATTGGAAGCATAAAGGGCAAAGACCACAGGCTGAGATAACAAAATTTACTGGAAGTGGGAATGAGATAAGAAAATGAATGGTAGACAAGAGCAGTATTAATAACACAGTGCTCAAGAATACTCACCACGCAGAACCCAACAATACCCAACCATTTGCTTCCCAATACTCCCACCCAGGAGGGACATCTTCTTCTGTTCCTGGAAAATGACATGAAGTGGTATAGAATAACCTTCAAGTCCAAACCATGATCCTGCTGGGCTACTGCATAAATTAACCCTGTCCTGGCCAGAACCAGTACATCATTCTATGAATTATTTTATATTACAATAGGATACATGCAGCAGAAACAAAACCCAAAAAAAGGTGCAGATCTATAAATGGCCCTGCTTGGCTGTCAGGGTTGGGTTGAGTAGATGGTCTTTTTGAAGGCAGGCTAGAAGATGCTTGGCAAACCTCTTGTATTTATGGAGTGCAGTGCTTCAAAAGGCAAAGAGGTGACATTTAACTTTCTTCTTCCCTGGCTTTAAACATATTTTGGTTGCTGAAAATTCCAGTTAAATTGCTGAACTCAAGAAGAAATTACTCCTGTTAAATGCATTTTCCAGCTTTGACACAGAAACTGGGTAATTCCTCTTCAAAGTCATTGCAGAAAAGGTGATTTGAAGCAATAGGAAAAATCAAAAAGTGAACTGCAAAAAGGATGTTTTTTTCATTATTTATTATCTATTTCCGTGTATACTTGTAAACAGATAGAGTATTTTTTTAGGTCTCATCTGAATGTATCAAATGCAGATTTTCATTTTTGCATTTTTTAGTCATTAAACATTTGTTGAGCTTAGAGCAGTCTTGCTGAGACTGTTGAGGTGTGCAGATCAGTTTACCCAGAATTTATAGTTTCTGCTCCAGTTTTAATTAATGCCATTTTCCTTTGTTGCTTTACAATGTATAAGCATGCCAGGCACCTGTGTAGAAATGCACACTTTGGAGAACAAGAAAAAAATGTGATCCTGTTGCAAAAGTCTAAGACTCCTGCCCTTCCTTGGGAATAGGTTCATCTACCAATCAGTATTGTAATTAGTTTTTTTCCCTCCTGATCATACTATATAGGATAGGGCAGGTTCTCAGGTGGTCTAAGTGGTGCATCTCCTTGAGTAGCACCATTAAGAATCTGACCAGGGAGGTTTGCATGGTACCCTGCACCCTGCCTTTCTTTGCAGAAATGTTTCCCTCTAGGGAAGATCAGTGCTTGACTGCAGCGACTCAAGAGCTCTGGTTGCAGTATGTAAGAATATTCTGCTGGTTTCCAGCCCGCCTCTGGGACATGAGCTACAAATCACTGGAGCAGCCTGCAGTTTCCTGGGTGTACTCAGTGTAAGGAGCTACTGGCTGGCTGCCATGAGCATGTGTGCATGTGGGAGAGCCTTTGCATTGGTGACGCAGGGAGGTGCCATCCTTCCTTGTCACTCTTCCTGCTCCAGTGTGCTATCATTGCTCAGGCGAGGCCTCTGCCTGCATGTAGAGAGTGGGGATGCAAAGAGAGCCTTAGCAAAGAGGCTAAGGCTAACACCTCCTTACTTCCCCTTAAGGTGCAGATACTGGTTCTGGGGGAACTCACCTGGCTCTGAAGTGTTGCTGGCTCCAGGGGCTGAACCGTCTGCTATCCCCAACTAAGGGAGGAGAGACAGGAAAGGACCCCACTAGTCTGCACATGACAGCAGAGGGCTGATGGAGAAGGGGAAAACTGCCTTCCCGTCTCCCCACCCAGCAACCAATGTGGGTGAAATACTCTCCTGAAGCCAAAGCCATAGTCTCCTCTATGATTCAGCAGGATGCAGGGGACTGTTTGAGATGGATTTTTTTTCATCAGCGGCTGCAAAAGGGACTCCCCGGACTAGTTGTGTGTTTGTCTGCATCTTGCAGATAAATTACGCATGAACCAGTGAACATGACTACAGTTTCTAAATCCAGTATTTATGTTGTGTCTTCAGTTGATGTAGAGAGGTAAGTCAGCCAGCAGAGTGATTAATGCAGCAGAGTTGTGCGGGAATGCTGTTCAGCTGTGTTGCCAGCTCAGTTTTTCATCTGCAGCCAGTCACTTGTAAATGGTTACCAGAAACTTTCTAATGATTAGTAACAGCTCCTCACTAAAATACTTCCCCTCTGATCCTGCCTGCTCCCAGGTTGCAGTCTGTCTGTGTTAAGGGGCTCTCATGGACAGCTGTGCCCTGCACAGCCCTGCTTTGTGGAGGAGTTTGGCCCAACAGACCTCCAGGGACTGTTCAGTGACTTTTCACAGCTCCAGTGCCTTTGGATAACAAGGCTGGTTGCTTTTCTGGCTTGAAAAAGCCAAAACTTCTGCCTTTCTCCAGTGAGTAAATGAGGTTCTTGCTTGACTGGAGTAGGCCATTCAGTGAAGATATGGCTATGGCAGTGGAAGAAGTCAGAGATGACAGGGTTATCATCAGGCTTCTTGGAGGCATTGTATGGTATTGTTCTCCTTGAAAGCGGGAAAGGCTTTTCTCTGCAGATGGCTTACTGCTTACTGTGTCTGCATTCTCCATTTTTAAATTAATTCTGGTCTTATTACAGTTACTCTGACAGCTCCTCCTCCTTTTCTGACAAGCTGCTCTTGTCTGTCATCTTAGCACCTCAGCTGCTTCTGTATAACAGGTCTGTTTCCTTCCATGCTTGCAGAAATCCAGAAAATTTGACTCTCCCATCTTGCATTGAGAAAACCTGCTCTGAAGCAGTGCTGCATTGACTGGATAACCCTGTGAACAGCTTTTTCACTCTGCTTGTTGGTAGCCTGTGTTTCCAGCCACAGTTATAGCTGGGAGGTGCGAGACCGAGTTTTAGACTGCTGTGATCCTCTAGTTCTATGCTGCAGGGATGCAAAGTCGCCCTTCCCGCACTTAGACCAGACACTTGCAACATTCTTACTCTTGTAGTATCCAGGTTGTTGGAATCACTGGCTGCTTCTTCAGGGTCAAAGACAGTATGCTCGTATTATGCTGAGAAATCTTAAGAAGTCCACATTTCTTGTCAGAGCACAATCATTGCTCCCCAGCATGTGTTCTCAGCATCTGGTATCTAGGCTTCCTAGAGGGATGAACCATAGAAGCTGTCTCAGAAAAAGCTAGTCTGCAGCTGGTGCTTTTTAAAGGATATTTTTAGTGCATATAGAAGCAGTACATCTGGCCTCTCCTGTCCTGTCTCCCAGAGCTCTCCCAGCAGCATAGGTATAGCATAGTGGGTTGCTTCACTTTGAGCTTCACTGTGGAGACCTGAGCTCCAGGAAGAAGAGGCTTTGTCAGCCTTCAGAGAAATGCTACCACCTGAGCTGAGCATCAGTGCACAGCACAGTGATGCTGTGTGAAGAAGCCAGTGCCACCCTCCATGGCTGGTTACCTGCTGGAGACTGTGAGCTCTAACATTGCCCTCAGTGTTGGAGGTAATGAGAAATGCTGGCTTCCTTTTTCTTCTAGTTCCTTTTTCTTCTAGTGCTGCTTGAGGAACTGTCTTTACCACCTGCTGCTTTTCTCCCTTGTGAGAGCAGCACCCCTGTCCAGGGATACCACAGGTCCTTTGTGAGAAGACTGGTCAACATGAGAGCAAGGAGGAGAGGTCTTTGGAAAAAGTCTGAATGCCATCTGGGAGTATCTGCTCTGCTGATGGCAGCATAGAGTTGAACACTGAAAGGCCTAGCCTTGCCTGAGAGAATGTCCCTTGCTCAAATATTTTGTTAGCTGAATTAAGGTTGTGTTGTAGTTATTTATTAGAGCCCATCCCTTACCAAATGCAAGCAAGAACTTTCACAAAGGTTAGACCATTGACCTGACTTTGCCCTTGTGGTCTGAAGGAGCAAATTTAGACTAGTCCAATGTGTTCTTTCTTGCCTGCCTTTGAGTGCTTAATTATTCTATAAAAATTATAGATGTTTAATCAATGAGGGACCTCCCATGGCATATGCTGTTAAAGCGAGCCAGAAACCAGCTGGAGTGCAGGCCAGAGGTTTATTTGGACCAACAAAGGTACATCACTTAGCAATGCAAGCATTGAAAGTGCAACAAGCCACAAGGGCAGGATTTTTCTCTGACAGAAACCACTGTAATTCGTAGTCACTCTGGCAGTCATCCTGTCTGTAACTCACAGATGAGACTAACACAAGAAGACAATTTTTGTTTACACAGGCAAAGTTTCAGCTTGGGCCAATTGATATCATGGTGTAGTGACAGAGCAGCTAGCTAAGCTGCCATGAAGACCTGTTTAACACAAAATCCTCCAACTCCCCTTAGCCTCTTGGTGGAAGAGGGAGATAAATGCTATCAAGTCTGTGTCACCACGCAGCGCAAACTCTACTGGTAATATAAGTCTTAACTCACACACTTACGAAATTCTCATACTCAGAGCTGTCAGATTCTGAAAGACTGTAGGATGAGAACAGGGGTGGGTTGTGGTTGGGGTTTTTTTTAAATTTGTACATATTCATGACAACTGTGTCCTCTTACTTGAGTCTAGAATTATAATTTGGCTAAAAGGACAGAGTTTTTTTGGCTGTTGAAAAACTTTTAAATCACTCCTCTGTGTGAGGTACACTCTGAGACTTACATTACTTGGTGAACATGTTTAATTGATGCCTATAAATGTGTGTATTTCCTAAGTATAGTATGGCTTCTATGGCTCAGCACTGCAGAACCTGCTGTTCTTTTCTGGGGCTTGTTTGGTCAAAGCATTCAGCAGCTGCAAACATTGTTAGGATGCTCGTTGTTCTAATTGTTCTCAAGTGAGGTTAAACAGCTATCAGAGTTTTTGCAGATTTAAGGTATACTTTGAGCTGCTTTGGTCTTCATGCGTTGTCCACCAGGGGCTGCCTGTTGTTTTGCATGTTGAAAGCAAGGCATATATTTGAGAGTCTAAGCAAGAGCTAGTGGGTGGAATTTTCTGCTAGCTTAACACTGGGCTGACTTTCTCCCAGTTTATATCAACCGATGCCTGTACAAGGAGCATCCATGCTGACTTCTTCTGAAAATCATGCTCTGGGGATCTAATACACAGCTTTACTTCTGAAAATGTTGACCTTGTTCTGTGAAAATTCAGCAAAGGGACATCATGTCCAAAGTGTCCAAGAAGGACAGGTGCCTGTGATGTCTCCTGCAGATACAGCAGTACAGCAGTAGTGAGGGGTTTATCCTTCTACAACTGTTCAAATTTCCAGAAGAGTGGCTCGTCAGTAGGGAAGAGAAGAGCAGCAGGGCTGAAATATCTATCTTGGGCATCTCTTATGCCTCCCAGAGGTTTCTTTTGAGAGCATTGAACAACCTTTTAACAAGTTGCTGGTCTGAGGCAAAAGACATAGGGAGATCCAGTGAGTTTTCCTATTGCATTCTAATAAGGGAAACAGTAGCACGATCTGCATTATTCTTGCAAAGAGAGAGCAAAAGCTGAGGGTGTGATTCTTACATGGAGTCATAAAACTCTTTAGCATGCAATTAGGTTGAAGCACTTAAGCAACTTCAATAGTGAAACTATACCTTTGCACTTCACTGGACCACAGCCAGAGTGATTGCGCCTTGCAGAACTGAGACGTGAGCGAACTGCAGCTCAGAATGAAATTAAGAAGACCACCGTGTCACCTTGCTTTGGGCAAGCTGCAGTCCTAATCGTTTTTCAGGTACTGGGCTTCTCCCTTGGGTTTCCTGCCCTCCATGGTGGTGGGAAGATGTGGGTGAGCACTGTCAGTTTCAGAGTCACAGTTAAGAAGTGTCATTTACCCTCCACCTGAGCTGTTGCTATGTTGTTTTCCCTTAGGCTGAGAAAGATGACTGAATTTTCAGTCAATGTTGCTTGGTAGCCAATGGGAAGCATAACTCTCAGCAGTGGTGATGCAGAAAAACATTTTGCACATGCATGTACATACACCTTATACATCTCTTGTGTGCAGAACTAACCTTACAGGACTTGACAACGGTCCTTGCAAGACCTTTCCTCTGGGTGGTCTCCAGTCGCTTCTGTGATGTGTAGGAACCTTCTTTCTGGTAACCTTGAATTCAGTTTACTCTCATCACTGAATTGCTGGAGTGTTTTCCGTGTAATACACTAGAGACAGTCCCAGTCTCACTGCTTTGTGGTAACTTCTTGGTCTGCTGTGAAGCAACGATATTGAGGTAGCCATTAAATCTTTTCCAGCAGCATGGAACTTGCTGTTCTGACTCTGGGGGGGTCATCATCTCAGGTTTGACACTATCCTACCACCAGGATACCCTGTTTTGTCCCTGGGAATAGGCATGGCCAGAAAGGCGTACTTGGTGGTTAGAGTCAGAGCTGTGCAGACTTAAATCAAGCCCTGGTTCAGAGAAGATTTTTCCATGTGCTGCTGATGTCCATAAGGACTCAAACATATACTTGCTTACACAGAGATGCTTTCCTGAAGCAGAGTTGTCACTCTTTTCTACAGGTATCACAGGATGCCCTCCCTTATTCTGCTTCATGTATCTGGTACTAGAATGATCATTTCCTGATAAATGAAGGCACTTAATCAGTCCTCTTCCCCTTGGAAGAAGGACTTTTGGGGATATTGTTATATCGTTTAAAATAATATTTTGGAATTTAAGTTTACATTGCTTTATTTTTCACTTGAGGTGACTGTATATAAATATTTTCCTCTATTTTATCATTGCTGATAAAGTAAGCCTACAGTATACAGACAAATAATTTGCCTTTGATGTATTGAAACTGTGAGATAAAAAGTAGACTTCTCTCTTGTGTCCATGTTCCTGACTATAACTCTGTTCCTCTGTGTTTTTATAAGTTGGAATAAATGTTGCTTACGGGCAACAAACAGCCTGCAAGCTTCCCAATAATTTTTGTCATTGAACTCAAGCAACCCTATTGAAGGATCTCACATATGTATAATGATATATGTATATGTACAAACTTTAGAAAGAAATAAACCAAATGTATTTCGCGTTCTGCAGCTGAATGTTTTTTATTGGAACCCTTAACAGTTGCTCCTACAACTAAGAACATGAAAGTGGCTTTACAGTGAATGACTGTCCCGCTTCTGACTCTTGGCAGTCAGTAGTTTCAAGGTTTCCTGAGCTGAAGCATATGTGTACTGTCTGCCTTACAGTCTGGATCTGACCTGCAGTTGGCGTAACCAATTGAGCCAGTGGCAATTTGTGCATACTAGTCCTATGTGAGGGCAGCTGGAGCACATCTCTCTTCCTGCTGCACCTGTGCAAGAGGTGGCACCCATTCCAGTTTCGTCAGAGTGTATAGCCTGCAGAGCTACCACTGCTTGCTGTGAAGAGACAGCAAAAAGAGAATTAACTGATTTAAAATGGGTTTACCAGCATGTGGATTAAAGGAGCAAAGCTGCAGCAAACAGCTGCTCAGAAATGACTGGGAGCTGATCTCAACATTTATATGAGGGGGTCACTGTTGAGGTTGGGAATTGCTGTTGACGTGGTGTATGGGAAGAAAGGACCCATGACAGGCAGAAGAGTCAGACACTAAAGAAAAAGATGGAGTATAAAAAGGCAGAGGTGGGTGTGGTTAAGAAACTGTGCCTATCCAAAGTAAGGAGAAACACTCTGTACAGCGCACAGCAAACAGCATTGTGCTTGCAGTTCTTGGGTTGGACATAGCTCAACATGGGAAGTTAGTATGCTTTGTGGAGGGTGGGTCACAGGGCAGATGGAGAGGATGTGTCCAACACAGATGGGGCATGCCCAAGATTTACAACAGGGCTAGCAGTTTGTACTTGGAACAACAGTAAGGAAGATATGTTGTTTCTTACCAAGATCTCTGTGACTGTTTGACTATCTTGAGGTGACTGTTTCTTTATATTTTTCCTCATCATGTTGCCTTTAGATGAATGGTAAGACTTTCACACTTGAGATAACTCTGTGTGTGTGTGTGTTTGTTTGTTTGTTTGTTTGTTTGTTTGTTTGTTTGTTTGTTTTTTCACAGTATGCCTTGGGGTATCAGATTTTTTCGCTGTTACACCATCCTGCATTACTTCAAAGGACTTGGGGATTTTTTATTCCAGTGCAGACTTCTGGATTAATATGTTTTTAATGAAAAGACTAAACAAAGTGGTGGTAAGGATGGGTGGGAGTATTTTACAAAGATGTATTAAAAGCCTCCTCTAAGCCCAAATGAATGTTTGAACTGTGTATGAATGTTAATGTCAGTACTGCTCACCACATCTTTTCTTACTGTTTCTTCTTAGCTGACAGAGTCAACGCTGAGCATTTTCTGATGGTTTTTCTACCTGAAATCATTAGTCACGTCACGTTGCTCACAATGCAGTGAGCTAGAACAAAATGACAGAACAAGTGCAAACTGAAAGACAAATGCATTTATATTCTCTTCATTGTCCATTTTCAGTTCAAATTTCCAAGTACAGAATATAATTATCAAGGAAGACTAAAAAGGCTAGTTTGTATATGCAGGAGAAACCTCCACAGTCTACAGCAGCTACACATTTCTTTGGGTATTCATAAATAATGTAGCATGAGAAAGAGACTTAGCCCAAAGTAATGCACAGTTTGGTCTGAAATTGTGATTATCTCTAGATTGGAAATAAGAAGAAAGTTCTTATCCACCAGAGCACTGATGTACTGCAGTGGCCTCCTAATCTACAAGGTAAGGGCAGAAATAGCCAGTGGCTTTTAAGGTAGAGCTGGACGAGAAATCACGTGATGGTAACCCAGGTTTTCATTTTTCAGGTCATTGCACATCGCATCTGTTTCTTTCCATGTTTGCTACTAAATCGGTGTTTCTCAAATTATGTCAGCCACTATGCTAATTATTTCTCCCAGAAAAAGGGTCATCCTAGAAAACATGAGTTACTGCAAAACAGCTTGCCAGGTTTTCTGTGTCATGGTCACATTCATTTTAGGACATTTTTTTTCTGGTCCCATTCGACAGCTAGCTTTTGGATAGATCAATACATAAATGATGCAGGTTTTTTGTTTTGATGGCTTGGTCCTCACAATAAGATGCAAAGACAAAGAGCTAAACTGGGATCAGGTGAAGGAATCAAGACTAAGTAGATTTACTTGCCTTGGAGAATGGGGAGGTAATGTGTTGCTATTATGAACTGGAAGTTTGTGGAGATGGTTTTGTCCCCTCTTCCCAGGCGGGATGTAATGAAGGGCTGAGTTTGTCCCAAAAACAACATTGGGAAGTTCAAACTTTGGGGCTGGTTTGTTGAATTTGGCCAGTGAGGATAAGCTAACAAGGGGCGTGTCTTAGGGAGGAACCTGGGCAGAGAAGGGGAGGCAGAAGAGTGGCAAAAAAGTTGTTCCAGGAAATAGAAACAGTAATGAATAAAGCAAAAAAATCAGATAAAGAACAAAAGAAGAGGCAACCTTTTGAAAGGAGGAGTTCAGGCACCTACAGATGTGTTGCTGATATGCAGCCTGATCTGCCAGGAATTCCTTTCAGGAGGACTGTATCTGAAAAACTTGCTTTGAGAGGGTGGGCTTCAGAGAGACAGATTTCCACTGTGGCGTATATGTCATATAAAGAGGTAAACTGATGGATTTGTAAGTGAATGTTGTGTTGAGGTGTAAGTTGATGTATATGATTCATAAGATTTAAGAGTGTGAAATAAGCGCTTTTTGTAATTGTGTGTAATAGGGCAGAAAATAGTATAATTGCAGATTAGCAGTAGTGGTGTGTTTGTTTGATAATCAGTATATTGATTACTTAATAGATTGACCAGTTCCTTAGTAGCGTGTTGCTTAATTACTAAAGCCTGTAATTTTGTTATAGCACTTACATCTTGACCTTGCAATCTAAATGGAGGAGGTTCTTCCTGAAGTAGCAGTTATATTGAGGGAGGGAAAGAACATTTCCTACCTAGTCTTAACTTGCTTCAGCCCCAACACATTGACCATTGCAAGGACACTTGCAGGAATGTTTGTAAATATTTGAATTATGCCAGTGACCCAGGCCACAAATCTCAAGAATGCAAACAGCGTAGAAATGACATATTAGGAAAGTGAGGTCTGTGAGTTAAAATCTCAGGGAAAGACTTTCATAGTGTACAAGCACTGTTTTCTCCGCTAATACTGCTTGTCTGCATGTGTAAAGGTACTGAAGGGCCTTTATGATAATGCAGTCTTAAAATGTAGGGGAAATGTACAGATGGCTAAAAATTTGCAGAAGAGAGCAGAGTATAGCATCAAAGACTGGAAACTCTGTGGAAAAGAAGATTTCAAGGAGGGTTTGCCCAGAGGGAGAGCATTTGTTTGAAAACCAGAGGTAAGACAAAAACTGAACAAGACTATAAAGAAAAAGCATGGGAGGCAACTGAACAGTACACAGATTCATTTACCACTTGTAAAAGACAATCCATTAATAAGAAAGGACCAGCCTCTTGTGAAGGCTCCCTAACCACTCCTTTTACCAGAGAACTCTTTGGTGAAAAGTTCTTATTCCCCCATTGTTTGCAGAGGGAGACATTTTGAATGCTGCCAGGGCTTGCCACAGGGTCAGGAAAGCATGATGTGCACTGGCCTTCAGGGGCGAAATTCTCAGAATTAGCCAAGGTAGATAGATAGTCCTTCCTGCACCTGATAGCTTGAAAGACAGCAGCATGCCTGGTCCTGCACACTGTCTGCTGGATGTGGCATGTCTTTGCAGAAGGGACAGAAAGAAAACCCAAAACACAGCTGAAGCCTGTTTTTCACTGTTGCTATACTAAGATTGTTCAAAATAAGTGGTTTAGGGGGTGGGTATGTTTTACTTTCTTCCTCACCAAGAAAATCCTTTTTGTTCAGCCAGAAATCATCTTTCTGCTCTACCTCAAAAGGGAAGTGTAGATATGCCCCATCAACTCTTTGGAAGGTGAATATTTTTAGTCAGCTCAGGCAATCCTCTCTGCCCAAATGTCCAGTGTAAAATAAGTACACTTCTTCTTTTCAGGGTAATTCCAGTCAGGACTTGTAAACCAAGACGTGCATCACTGAACACTTACTGTGAGTGCAGTCTTCAGCACAGACATATGCCCTGTCCTTTGAGAAGAAATTATTTTGATTGAGGTGGTGGTGGGGATGCTGCTGTGAGAGTGGGTGCTTAGGTCTTGGTGTGCTCTGCTTCCTGTTCCATCCCATCTTGGGCTGAACTGTCCTAAGCACCCTGCAAGTACAAGTACTGAGACAAGGGTGGATGGAGCCAATGCCATTAGCAGCATAATTACCTAAGTAATAAAGACACTAGAGATGCTCACCTTGGCAGAAATTTGCAGTGGTCTGTGCCTGGCATGGGAATACTTTCCATGTCTAGCTACTGGCACAGTTTGGTGGGGGCCTTGCAGCCAGCCAGTGATAGCAAGAATGGTGTAAAACCCAAGTCCTTTTACCACAGCCATACCCACGCTGCGTTTCTCAGGCAACTGCAGTGTGGGCGGCAGTCAGAGGTTGTAATTGTTTCATGGGGGGAAAAAAGCCCATATACATACACACGCAGAATTAAAAAATGAAGTGCTCTTTCGTTTTAGCTGCAATTTCTGACTGCACTTTGGACAAATTGTCAGAATCTGCATTCCTGTTGGCAGGGAGCCAGGCTCCCTGGCACTCTGATTAAACAGTGTGTGGGCAAAATGTAGGCAGATGATGGGGACTTGGTACATTGAAACCTTACAGAGCTGTGTTTTCCTTTTCTCTGCTTTATTTCTCTCTCCAAACTCCTTTCAGGCTAGTTTTTTGGCCGTCCTTCGCTAGATGCTTTTTGGGGTCTGAACATCCAACTTGGGGAACTGAAAAGAGGCATGAAGCCACAGAGGTAGCTGCTCAAGGTACAGAATCCCTAGCTGCTTGTTCCCTTGCAGGTGAGCACATAACCCTCTGAGTGGAATGAAGGGGTTGAGAGACCAAAATGTTGGGCTTCAGCAATATAAAGGGAATTTTTGCATGGAGATGGAGACCTCTTCTGAAGGACCCAGTCAGCCAGCAAGACATGGTTCTGGTCCAGCTTCAGCCTTTCTGGGAACTTCATCTATGACAGATCCTCTTGGAGTATGGCTTTACTACTACAGTGTGCTGCTCTGCCCTTTCTCCGTCCTGGGGCAGTGGGCTCCATCCACATGACAAGCATTGGAACTGGGGATTTTGAGACATCACATTTCTAATGAATGTGATGCTTAGATCTCACAGCTGTAGCATTTACACTGCCATGTGTGTGAAGACTGGGGACTGTTGCATTGTTCCCAAGATATGTGTATCTGCCTGTCATGGTGGGCACCTTTGGTTTACACTTACCTCCTTGCTCACTTTTTATTTGGTTTCTCCTTGTTTCTATTAGGGCTCGACTAAACTCAGTCAGGAAGGTATGATGAGTTGTCCAACCTTTGAACCCACAATGGCATTCAGTGGAGACAATTTTCATGAACGTAATGGCTGAGCTCCACTGTGAGTCAAGGTTACCCCACTCCCATGTCTGAGTTCGCCACAAAGGGTTGTACTGGATAGTTGCTCCTCAAGTGAGGTAATTCTGCTTTTAAAGTGGATGAGATGCACTGCACTGATGACTGGTGTGGACCTCCCAGTTCAGAGGCAGGGTGGCCTCCAGGGTAGCTGCCAGGGCAAGACAAGATTATTCCCTTTTCAAAATATAGACATAGAAGCTCAATCTCATTTTTAAATTCCACAGCAATTTGATTCACATCTTTAGCTAATTCAAACTTCTTAAGAAATTTGGCACAAACAAGTCTCTGGAGGCTGCAAAATTGCAGCCCTCTGAGTTCTTGCTGCACTTGTGAATCATCAAACGTGTCTTGATGCTTAGTTCAGCGTGCAGCATGACTGACAGGGCCTCTTTTGCCAAATGTTAGGAGCTGCGAAAGTCCTGCAGGGGTTCCTATGTGCTGATGGTTCAGTCTGGGGCCTAACCTCTCATGATTACAGAGGAGAGCCCGGTGCTCCTGGTAGGGGCTATCAGCTCCAGCACAGCTGCACTGTGATCTGCCTCTGTGCCCAAGAGCCTGAGAGGCTCCCCAGCTCCCTCCGCTTCCCCAGGAGCAGACCAGGGCCAGAGCTGCATGTGTTCTGCCAGTTCTGCCTATACTATTTAAACTGCAAACTCTTCAGGGCAGGGGCTTTGGCTATGTGTATTCAATACCAATAAACATTAATCCTAATATTTTGCAAACAGCTTGGTTTTCAGGGATTGGTATGACTTTAATGCAAAATACCTGGCACAGTGTTTTATGAGCCCTGGGGACAGTTTTGTTTGTTCAAATGTACTTGGGCTTTGAGTCACTAATGTGATCAATCACAGGAGCAGTCTTTTCCCTCTGACTCACCAAGGCTGATTCCTTGAATTTGAGGGGTATAAATATCCACTTGATTCAAGCATTTAAGGAGTTTGACTTAAAAATTCTAGCTGCTGGAATCACAATTGGAGCAACTGACCCCAGCTTCCAGAAATTCAAGGAAAGATCACTTGGGTGCTAAAGAGAGAGAATATGTACTAGCTTTCATCAGCTGAAAATTGAGCATTTTGAGAAAAAACATTGATTCATTGGGGTGCCAAACCCCAAAAACTTCCCCTTTTAATTTGCTCCAATTTGTCTATCATCTAAATGGCTTTAAAAAGACAGAAATGAATGAAGGAAACCAATTCCTGCACCAAGTAGTGGGATTTTCATGGTTTCTCATTCAACTCCAGGGAACCCTGATTTTGCCACAGGGCGCTAAAATGAGAAGGGACAAAAAAAGCCCATGCCCCCTTCTTTTCTGTTCAGGTACCTCCTCGTGAAGTACAACTTTTATTCCATATTTCCTCAGCATGTATGCCTTGAGGCCTGATAAATTTCTGTAGTGCTTGCACTGTCTGATCTTGAATGGTGTAATGCTACCACGGTTCTTGCTGTTACTGTTGTGCCTGCTGGTTTTACTGGTGTCACTGGAATATGTAATTCTTTGCTTATCTGTGCCCCTTAGTGCTTTTATTGTTGTTCTAATTGACCACATGAAGTTGTATCTTCTCTGTGAGCTATGTCCTCTACAGGGAAAACAAAGCACATAATTTATGAACACATCTGGATGGTGAATTCCCCTTTTCCAGAAAAAGCGGTGAATTACTTTGTGTCACACTCCTTTTCTGGCTGCCTCCAGTACTTTGACAGCTTTACCTCCATTATGAAGATCATCCTTAGTCTTATCCTTCGTTATTGCTCTCAGCTTCTTTAGTTATGAATTGTCATCAGGGAAGATTTCAGCCACTGCCTGAATCTCTGCAATTCTGACTAACACCTCTATTATATGTGCAGCTCTCTTAGCTCAGTGCAGAACCCCATTTTTGGAGCAAGTAGTAGAACTCAATAGATGTATTTGTTGTCACCTGTGCTGCAGTCATCCTCTGAGTTCAGAGTTCTGCTATGCTAAGCAATGTGTAGGCCTCCCATACCTACAGACTGTGGATTTGTTCCAAAGATTTATGCCCAAACTGAATTCAGGGGTGGAGGATTATTGGACTTTTTGCCATTAAATTAAGGTCAGGGCGCACTGACTGGCTGCAGAGCATGAAGATTAGCAGACAAAATAGTTAGGAAGGAGAGAAAAACAAAGACAAAGAAACACTGTGACTATTTGCCTCTGATCACATGATTGTTACTGTTAACTGTTCTTAAAGCTGACTTTACTCACAATAAACAAAAATAGGAGCTCTTTTGATTTAGGATAGAGGTTAGCTCTGCCCTAGCAGTGCTGCCCAAGCACTTCCATCAGGTAAGAAAATGAAAGCACAACTTCAAAGAGAGCTAAGCCCTAGAGCCTTCCTGTTTTTCTGCCTAAGCACAGTGTAAATTATACAGCATTGGCACAGTTTCCTTATTAATTTCACTCTATAAGCAATCATAAAGCATTTAGTTTTAACATGAAATATTCAAGTTATTCTCTGTTTGGTTTTGAATTCTTATGTATAATTTAAAGATTTTAACACAGAAATTATTAAACATGAATGACAACTTAGATGACAACTAAGCTGAAGAGGGACATGGATACTGGAAATCGAAGGATTTTCCAAAACTATAACAAAATGTTTTGAATGCAAGATTTTTCCTTGGGTGATGCAAATAAGAAATAATTCCTAATACTATGGCTAGGAATGACCTTGTTGATAATGTGATAGAGCCAGCAATTCTCAGTCTGCAAGGCACTCGATGGGGTTATTATTACTGGCACTTATCTGTCATTGCATGATGACAACAGATTAGTTGACTGACTGCACTGTGTGCTTCAGTGCAGTCACAGCTTTTGCAAAGGCTGCTCCTGAAAGCATCACCCTGTAGTTCCCACACACTTTATCTTAGAGAGCCCCAATGGAAATTTCTCAAGGGACCCATTTTGTGCCTAGTTAAACTGCTTTTCACCTGAAAAAGAGGTGCCATGCTGTGCTCTTCATGCACTGTGTAGCCTTAAGGTATGTGTAGCATTGTCAAAAGTAAGACAAGAACTACGTCCAGCTGGATGACAGTGCATAGTTCCAGTATCTCCCAGTGCTATGCTCTTACTGGCTTTCCATGTGCATTCCCAGACTTTCTCCCTTGTAAGTGGAGGATGTTGAAGTGGGGTTGCAGAGGAAGAGCTTTCAAGCTGAAAGTCCCTCTTGCTTCTTCATGGAATTGAACTATGTCTGTAACTCAACAACTTTTCCAAGTCAGATTTCCCTTCTGACTTTCCAAAATGACATTGCCCATGGCACTAAACATGCATGGTCCCAGGAACGTCCAGGTTTTTTGTGCTTCTGCTGCCTCACACCATGCCAGCATGTAGTGCTGTGCTCCAAAATCCTGAGCTGCAACAGGGTGCAGCACCTCTTTTCTATCAAACTCACTCTTCATCGTTCTCCTGTGGATTTCCCAGCTACCTGGACTCTCTCTGTGGGTACACAGCTGCAATGCTGCCTTGCTTAGACATCTGGTCTCATCTGAGCCCAGATTATTGGGGTTTATCCTTGTTGACGCTCCAGCATTCAGCACCCAAAATTTCTCCGTCCTAGCTCTCCCACTAGTGGCACCCTCCTGGGTGCCCTGAGTTGCATAGAACTGGGAAATCTCCCCCATTCTCAGCTGCCAGGGAGGGGACTGTATGATCTGTACCATTCACCCTGCCTGGCACTTGCCTGTGCTGCTCTGCTACTGCTGCTGGAAGAGTCAGAAGGATCAGAGCAGTTGTGAGCAATACTCTCCAGAGGTAGATGAAGAGCTGACCTCCCATCTGAGTGGCTGCATGGTTCTGTTTGGCTTGAGGAATTAGTGACTACAACCATGGATGCCCATGGGGAGGGAGGGGAAAAGGCAGGAGCCCCTTAAATGGGCCAGAGCAGAGCTCAAAATGTCCTGACAGAATACGAAAACCCTCGTCACAGTCCAAGGGATGGTGGTGCTGTGAGAGAGTGGCAAGGGAAATCTGCCATTAGAGGGCTTGAAAGGCAGAATGGGCTGAAAGACTGAGCAGTGGGCAAGAATCAAAACTCAGTGCTGTGAAGAAATCTGGATCAGAGGAACGTGACAAGTTTTTGTGGCTGTCAGAGGACGAGGGAGTGGGAGGGGAGGCTTACAAAGACTGCAGGGGCAAGGTCAAGCAGGAGGTGGATGGGAGGAATGGTGGCATCTCCATCCTTTGCCCCAAGCCTTGGCCTGGAAGTCTTTTGTTGCTGTTGGTGCCAGCAAGACATGAGTCATTACTCAGAGCCTGAATATGCATCCTACATCACTTCAAGCTTCCCACCTGATCAAGTTGTGCCAGAGGGTGTTGATGGGGTTGGCAAGATAGAAGAGGGGGCAGAACTTGCTAGATGGAGCTGGATGTTGCTCTTTGGCCAAAAAAAGTTGATGCTATGATTATTCACCCTTTCTGAGGCTATTAGTAGTCTGTAGGCGTACAGGGTTTCAAGAAAAGCATTATCCATTTAAAAGTCAGATTAAGAAAAATCTGAAACAAACTATGTTTCTGAATAGAAATAAGAACTTCTAGAGAGCCAAACGCTTATTCATTATTACTGAGAAGCTATTTGCTTCTGAAAAATTGGATTCCTTGCTGCTTCTTATATTTTGAAATCTGATGCAGTTGCACGTGGGGACAGTTCAGTGGTGTGGGAGCTTTCAGATTTGCAGCACAATGGGTGCAGGAGCAGAGGGAACAGTTTGTGCCGTTGCATCACAGCAGCTAAGAAAGCCATATGGGAAATATCAGCCTCCCATCAGCCACACAGACATACATCTCCATTCTTTTCTCTCCAAATGGCTCCTGTTTCAGGAGGCAATGAGGAGTGGAATGCTGTTTAGGGAATGCAGTCACTGATTGCAGAAGAAAAGGCCGTCCTTGGTGAAGAGATTATCATTCAAGCTTCGTTCCTGTTCCAGAAAAGCTGGGACTTGACATTGTTTGTGAGCAAAGGAATGGAGGGATGGAGTGGGGCAAACCACTGTGCATTTTAAACAGCTTTGATTCTGAGTTGGAGCTTTATGTTAAATACCATGATTCATGTCTATTTATTTTGTTAAGCAGTGTGCAAGCAGAAAGTCTAGCAGCTGAGATGATGTGCCTGAAAGACTCCTGGCAGGCAATCCATCAAGCAACTATTGATTAGTGCTGCCACAGGAACCATTTTGCACAGTAAGACCTTTATTCTTTACTCTGACAAATGCTCACTTAGATGTAAATTAGCTGAAGGTGTCCTTCTCTCACTTGTTAGGGCTGAACTGGGACTGAAGGTTTGCTCTCCTAAGAGCAGAAGTGTGGAAAGTGTAGCAAGAGCCTTGCGGAAAAAACACATGGGTAAGATTCCAGGGCTCCAGGAGGTGTTCTATCCTTTTTAAAAAGGAGGCAAAAAGAGAAATAGAGAAATACCCATAAGGAAGATATCATGCTAAAACTGAAAACTGCCACAGTGGGCTGTAATGGCTAAAGGGAAGCTTGCTGGTAATGGTGGTACTGAACAGTCCAGCCTCACTCATTTCCTGTGGTGCCTAATGTGAAGGAAATCAAAGGTGGGGAAGGTGCAATGGAGGTACTGTGATACCTTTTAGACTTGCACTACAATTGCCTGCATTGCCTCAATAGTGTGCATGTCAGCACAATGGATAAGCCAAGCAAGCTTTGCACTCCCAGAAGGGGTCTAAATGTGCTGCTCTTGTTACCTCCCACAAATGGTTAGTTTCACCTTAATTTTACAAATATTTTTAAACCCATTGTAAATATCTGACATCAGTTTCCAGCCGTTGGTTCCTATTGTAACTTTCTCTGCTTGAATAAACAGCCTGTCAGGATCCAGAATTTTCTGTCCTGCAGAGGTGCTTTTGCAGTGCAGTCACGGCCTATTTAGTTTCTTGAAGAGCTAAAGAGATTGAGCTCTCACCCTTTCTCAGTACCAGGCATCTGCTCTGATTTTAGCCTCAAATGCCTATTCTAGTTTTCTTGATGTTCCTACTCATGGGCATTAAAGGACAGTGTTCTCAGACACAGTTATTACATCTTTGGTTTCCTTCACATGGGGTGTGGAAGCGCAATTCTTGTCATGCTCCTTGCAGAACTTTGCAGAGGCAAAAAAACCTGCTCTTAATAGTTGGTGCTGATAGCCAGAACAGAACATTGCATTTTTTTTCTGGGCTCTGTGGTGGCCTTTGGGTGAATTTGCTCCAGAGGGATGACCCTGAGATTCTTCTTACCCTCAGCAATGAAAATATGTGGGTGGCATTATTTCTGCTGGCACTGTGTTGAATTAATTATCCCTTGGTTTTTTTCCAAAGAACTGAGGTATGCAGATCTTGTTCTTGTGTCATAACTATTTTCCCAAATTCAGGAAAAATGTGTGGTGGTGAAACAATCAGCATAATCCCATGCTTGGCTGTTTGTAAAGGCTGGATGGCTTGCCAGTTTGGTCTGGAGACATCTCTGCATGCACGATTTTTGGTGTCTTATGTGCATGATTTTCAGTCTCTACATTGGCAATGTATACTTGATAGCTTGCAGCTGAGGCCATCTCCCATCTCCTAGAATTAATTAGGTGTTGCCAGATCATGAGTGAGTTCCTGAACTGCAGTAGGTGCTGTGCTCAGTCTGTCAGCAGCTCAATGCATCCATAAACATGAGCCCGACAAGGCAGTACACTGGCAAGCCTCACAGGTGAACTGGTGGACTGTTGAGCACAACAGCTGGGCAGAGGTAATACTGGAGGAACAGCCTGGGTTTTCATGCCCATAATGCTATGTCTTGGTTTTAGGCAACTTAAAGGAGAACACTCTCAAATGAGCTGCCTCCGTTTGTAGGTTCAGCCAATCCCTTTCACCAATAGAAAAAAATATAAGTGAAAAAGCAAAAATAATGAGGCACAAGAAGCCGAGCTGCCTGCCTGAGCAGACTTTTAAAGTGCCTGCAATTCCAGCCCCCTCCCCCCACTCAGTTCCAACCATTCTGCTTGTTCCATTTCCTGGCTACAGGGTCTTAGAGAGACTAAAAATTTTGGGCACAGATAGATATGGAATCTGACAACATTTTGGGTTATCCCATGACATGCTATCATGAAAGAGACAGATGTTTGAATGTGTGGAGCCTGTGCCTGAATACAGTTGAGAGTCAGTGCCTTTACTGGAGACTGGTGTGTGTCAGGTGCATCACCCACAGCCTGGATGGCGATGCTGAGTGGAGGGCTCTGCTGCAGCTCCGGTGAGCCACAGCTCACTTGTCTTGTGGGCAAGGAAAAGGGGGATCTTTCTGCTCCTCTTCCCCCTGCATCCAGGGAGAGATTTTTGTGCTTTCTGTGATGGCATGCTGTCTCCATTGCTCACGAGGGTCTTAGTCTGGGTTTTCTGTACTACTTTATTTCTTGTCCTGGCAGTATGCAAACACTTGTTCACCTGCACTCTCTGTATGATATGGTCTTAGTTTAGGTTTAGGTGACTTATGACATTACTGTAGTCAGATGCCCAGTCCATCTCCTGGGAAGGTGTTACTGGACTGGAAATGAAGCAGTACATTTAGGCACAGTTCATCTTGCACCACGAATGACTTGATGTAGCATTGAAACAACTAGGCTGTTAGATATACATCCTATTATATCCAGGAATGTTAGCCCATGCAGGAAATAATATGGCAGAGAAGGAAAATTAATCCATCTCTTCTAAACCACTGCTTATATCCACTTCATGTCATGGATAAATTATTTTATTACAATGATTCTGGCTGCTGATTCTGAATGACTTCAACTCCTTTTGCTTGTAATTTTAGCCTGTGCTTAAATGAATTTGAACTGAAGCTGGCATGAAAATAAAGCAGTCTTAGCAAAGCTGTGACTTGTATTCTTTCAGATTTTGTATTTTTTTGTTTGCTTGTTAATTTTTTTCTCATTGCAGCTAATTATTTCAGGAACAGGTGGCAGGGAAGAAGGTGAATGCTTCTATAGAGATGTCTTCAATCTCAGCCATTTAAACAGCAATTAATTGTAGTTTCTTCTAATTTATTATTAACTTGTGTAGGATCTAGTATCACAAAATATTAAAAAGAGCTGAAAAGGGAATTCAGCAACAACAAACCATCTGTATGCACTCGACTGCGAGTTCAGTTTATTAAATTATAGCTGTGGTAGACACTGCGCTGTGTAAAATGATGTAACGTCATATGTGTTACTCTGTCTTTTAGTCACTGGGATCTCAGTGTTTCTCTGTTTTTCCTTGGGGCCAGTTTTACTTCAGTGCTCATGTTATGATTTCTCCTATTAAGGACAGGCAGAAAAATTATGAAAAAGCATAGGGCAGGATCCAGCCAGGGTACCCGAGAAGAAAACCTGTACCTATGAAGTATTGGTGTTTTAATTCTATCATTAATTTTTCAGGACAGAGCAGCAGCTAAAGATACACCGGCTGCAGGGACTGACAGCAGCTAGTAGGGTCTCATGCACCACATGCTGCTCTGCTTTGCTTCCATGGCACCACCTCATTGTCACAGCTCAATACTTTATTTTGCTCTATGTGCTTCTGAGTTTGCTACTTGCAACAGCTCAGGGCTTTCTCCTGTTGCATGTTGAATGCCAGCAACCATTAGCAAGATGCTGTAAGCCTTGATCTTCTGTATGTCTAAAATGCAGCAAGAAGGATTTTCCATAGACCTAGCAGCACTTTTACTGATTGTTCTAGCTGTACAATTAGCCAGGCCAAAGAATTGGACAAGGAGAGTATGGGGCAGGGGAGCCAACACAGAGGATGGATTACAGGTTTATGATCATAGGTTTCATAAGCAGTGCTGTTCAGGCTGTGAACTCCCAGTGCTCACCGTAAGGAAACCATTTGCCTCTTGGTGGTAGTACATCATTGTTGGCTGCTGCTTTAGTCCAGATGTTCTAGGTAGCTCTGACAATGTCACCCCTCTGATGAAAGTAACAGAAGGCAGGGGGACCTGAAGGCATTTGAAGAATGGTGGCCACCCAGAAGGACTTCTGGGGAGTAAGGAATTCTGGCATACTGTGGCCAGTGCTGACTAGCCTGTGGCTGAGAGGGACAAAAGCAGGTACGTCATTTTTGAAGCAGTCATAGAATCACAAGATCAGTAGTATTGGAAATGGCCTCTACAATCACTGAGTTCTAGTATCACCGAGTCCAGGCACTGCTGTGCTCTGTGTGTCACCTCTGCAGCAGTCTGGTCACAGCCCTGCAGTCACTGCAGCCCCTTTCCCAGTGTGACTCCAGTTGTTCAGATCTTTGCAAACTGCATGGTGCTGTCTGTCTCTGTTTGAGCATGGAGCATAGTCAGAGGGGATGGTTGTGCAGAACCAGTATCCTTTGTTTTAATACACTCACCAAAAGCCCTGTTTTATGATAATGTACTAAGGAGACAGAGAGCAACATCTCCTGGAAGATAGGAGATAGGCAAAGAAGAACACCCTTTTCTAGACCTGACACTAATTTTTTTTCATCAGAAACTGGGCAAATATTTGTGCGCTTTCACTCAGCCAGTGAGTCAGAGGTAGGAATGCAGAACCCATTCTTGTCCTGTGCTCACATACTGGCTTTGTGTATATGCCTGCTACAACTTGAATATCCATGCCATGGGCATAAAGGAAGAAGGGGAAAGGAAACTTTGGCAAACCAGGGGAAAAGTTCTTCTTGGGTGCAGTCACAGGCATAGGACTGGCTCTGGTGCCAGTGGTGCCATTGGGTCTGTGGCACCACTTGTGCTTGCAAGAACAGGAGTTGACAAAATGATCAGAGCTAAGGGAAAAGAAGGGAGTCTGTCCTCCCAGGGCTTCTTCAGTTGGGGCGCTCTCCTTTGCCTTGCCAGAGGACCCAGCTGACCTTCTCTGGCTTGGCTCCTGCCAGTAGTCTTTTGGGGTTTTGCATGCTCTGCTCCTTGGATGACAAAGTGAGCAGGACTGGGAAATGGTCAACACCTTGGAAGTGTTCTCCGCTGACGCATTAACTCTTGTGTAAGTGCTTACCTCAGTACACCTTACAGCTGGACACAGGATGGGGGAACCCACACAAACAGTGGTGGTTGCCTCAAGGATATCCTGTAGTTTAGTTACAGGCTTTGTTATTTCTCTGCATGTGTTCTAAGCCTATTATTTGCAAATCTCTTTGCACCTATGCTATTATGAGAGTGGAATTACTCACCTGCCCATCCACTAAGCCATTAAGCGTTTGAGACATAGCCTAAAATTTCTATTTATGACTTCCCCTTCTGAAATGAAGTCCTGATCCTTCAGTCCCTGAAACTGTATGAGATTCTTGCCTTCCTCAGACACCCAGTTTGCACTCATCCACAAATATTGCTAGGCAAGTGTGTAATTTCACCTAATCGTTGCATGTTCACCTTCTGGGGAAGTTCAGGAACTGCCTTGGCATGCAGGCTCCACATCAACACTAGGTCTAGTTGCTACTTTGCTTGTTATTCATTCTCAAATGGTGAAAGAAAGTGACTCAACTCAAATGTTTCCTACTGAGCTTAACCGAGTAACACTGGTGAGGAGAAAAGCTCCTGTTGTTCTCTGCCTCACTTTCAGCAGCAAAAGACTGTCTGAAGAACGCTGACAGCCTTCTCCTTATGATCTTCCCATTGCACCAACCCACTGGAGTAGTTAAGTTTTCCTTTTTGATGCCAGTAGGTGGCATTGCTTACTCTCTTAAATGCCCAGAAGTTAAGCAAAACATTTGGCCAAGCCTTTAGAAGTAGCACCTAGTTGGAAAGTTATTTACAGGAGCAGGAGAACTAGATAGCTTTATGCCATACCATGTTAAATTTGTCAATAAGGTGGCATGGTAAGATTACCTATGGAATGATAGAACATCAGTCCATGATCTTGGCACTTCTACAGTGGTGTGCTGATGCAGTCTGCTCAATGGAGCCATGCCACTGGCAATTACAGCTCCATCTTGTGCTGGATTGTAACCCTGATTGCAATCATGTTGTGTCACTCCGTGGCACAGATTGACAAAGATGTGGCCTTGCCATCTTTCTCCCAATGGATAACCATTTCCTGTCTTGAAAATATATCACATGGGACATCATCTCTTTGTCATAATAAGTCTGGAGAGATTTTCCCTAGTGGATGTTGAAAGTTCCTGGCACTGCAAATGCAGGTTTGCTGAGAATTAGCACTCCAGGAAAGACAGCTTGGCAGGCTGGGAATGGCTGTGGTGTCATCACAGGAGATGACTCCCTACAGCCTCCTGGGAGAGGGGTGGTGTATGAGGAGAAAGGCAAGCAGCACAAAGGCAATTGGAAGTCTAAATGCAAACTGCTTTCAATGTTGTCTTGCATCCAGAAAAAAATTACACAGACACATACATGACTCCAGGGTAAACTTCACCATCTCTTATCTCTTTGTGGGCAAGGAATCTCCTTGAGGACTCAGCATGCTCAGCACCACCAGATTAGATTTATGAGCAGAAGACATATCCTTGTTCTGTTCATGAGAAGACTGCTGCAATAGATAGGACATGTGACATGCCCAAGATCACCCTGGACACGAGTCTCAAGCAAGGGGCTAACCATCTTGCTGTTCGTGCTGGCTCAGGGAAGTGGAGGTCTAGGAACAACCTTTATCCAACCATTTCTGTGTCATCACATGGCAGATTGCACCTGCTCATGTGTTATGCTCTGAGCACGCTGAGGGGAGGCTGCGTGGTTCACCTGCTGCCAGAGGACAGTGACAGAAATGTTGAGCAGCTTGGCTCTGGAGCACTGCACAGCACCATATGCCAGTGCTCTAGCTCCAGTACCCAGGATGACTCTGCCTTTGTTTGCACAGCAGGTAGACCACTATTTTCTGAACTATGCATGGAATCTGACACAAATATGGAATGTTGGGCAAATATGGAATATTGATTGCATATCAAAGGCAAAGGCAAACAGGCCATTCCTGGCTCTACAGTGATCTTCTCCTACTACATGCTGTCCCTATTTTCTGATTAGGAATGGCTTGTTGGGGTGCATGAATGCTCTTTCAGGAGTTCAAATATCTCTAATGGACCAGGCCTTATGTCGTCTCTCCTGTGACACTGGGAGATCCTTGATCTATCCCAGTAAGAATTCCACTCTTGGTCTTGATGGAGGAGGAGTGTGGCTTATCTGGCATTGGAACCTAAGCCATGTGGGAAACACCCCATCAGGAGCTCCTGAGGACACAGACAGTGACTTTAGGACCTTTTTCTCTTCACCCATACCTGAAAGGTTATATGTTCTACCTCTTGCCTCAAATTGCTGACTAGAGGTGATGATTTTGGCCTCCGAACATCAGCTGTGCAGCAAGAGCAAGGCATGCAGAATACCTTTCCATATCAGATGACCATTATTTAATACCCTATCAAATATTCCTTTGTTCCAGAATGAAGATTCCTGAGTGACGAATATAATTAGCATCAGGTGATATTCACTGTGAATTAAAAAGATTTTTTAATCCATTGTATATAATTTCTAGGGAGCCTACTTACATTACATTACATTTTCATGATTATTTTTAAATTGTGGCAAAGCACTGGAGTCTATTCTTCTCAGAAAGTGATGTATGACAAGCTGTGGGATGTTCTCCTGAGTGGATTCAGACTGTCTTCTTACGTAGTCACTTTTCCATTTTTGGTTGCAGACTCTCAAAGAAAATTTGAGGCTGATTCAGATTCCTAAACACATGTACCCAGCAACATTTTAGATGTTCTTAGGGTGTCCAAACTCTGCTCCCAAAATAGGTAGATCTGGTGTGGCACCTATGAGTCCCCAGTATTCACAGACTATTGACTGCAGGGTACAGCTTTGGTAGCTAGACATTTGATATATATTATTTTTTTTTTCTTGCATATTTCCCTCTGACATTGGAGGACTTATGAGGAAATTAGCCCCCATGGCTCATCATTTCCATATTCTATGTCATGCCCATTTTTTTTGTCTGCAGTTAGGGAATCCAGCTCCTCCACCTGGGGCCATAATGGTCTAGGCTGCAAATCTCACTGGTCAGTCTGCTGTGGACAAGCCTATTCCTTTGCTTAAGAGAGTCCTTCTGAGGCAGCAGCAGCACAAAACACATGAGATTTCCTCCTCAGACTTGGCTGGGACCCTGTTCTGCTGCTTGATGTGTCTAGGATACACAGCTCCTCAGGACCTCTCTTGAGTCCTGAAAGGTAAAAAAAAAAAACCACCCAGCAGCAGAAAAGGATATGAAATGACAAATTGTTCTAACATTTTGTGTGTCTCTGAAAGAATGTGTGACTATTGCATTTGCAGCCAATGGGTATTTCTTCATTAGAAGAAAGAAGACACTGGTCAGGATATACCAACAGGGAAGGGCCTTGGGGTTTTTTTGTACCTCTAGTCAATGAATTCCAGAAATCTTTTCTTCCATTTATAGCCTGTTACCACGCACTGGCATTGTCCTGAGTTGTGTCAGATGCTGCGGTTATGCCATGCTGGAACTTGGAGGTGCTATCTGAGACCAGAGTCCTCTTTCTACTATTTTCACATGCTAGACACATAGACACATAGTGGAAGAGCTTCTCAATGTCCATGAGGTCTAGTTTTCTTGACCACAAAACCAGAGACCCAACCTCTTATCAAATCATGACATGAGCAATGGAGTTTCTTTGAACTGGTTTTCAAGGGTTTTCTCCTCCAGTTCAGGAGGAAGTCCTTCTAAGTCCATGTTAACTATTGGTAAGAGGTTGCCATGGCTGTGTTTGGCAAGGAACTGTGTGTTTTCAGAGCAGTGCAATGATGCACATTGAATATGCCTGTGATTACTCTTCTCCTAGAGATACCAATTGGCCAAGAACCTCAGCTGTGTAGTGCTGTGGATCTCAATGTGACTCCCACAGAGTTTGGCAGATGAAAAACCCAAGGGAGGAAACTGAGGCATAGCGAAGTATTTCACCTCTTTTGGTGTTGTTTGTGGCCCCAGAGTGGGAGAAAGTGGTACAAGATCTTTTGTCTATAAGGAACATTATGTCTCAGCATGTGTGTCATGTCAGCAGTTTTAGCGAGGTCTTTCAGATTAAGTTTGAAATTAAGATTTGCCCTATGCTATCCTTTCTCCTTCCAGGGTCATGTCATATAGTCTTTCAGCACCTCTTTAGGACTGTACAACTGTATTTTGGTTCCTGAGGGCCACAAATTCCTCAACAGATCACCACAAAAATAATACCCAGTATTCACTGAAAAGCCACATCTGTTCTTCCTGCAGGCCTGAAATGCCCATAACCAAGGCCTACAGGGGATGCCTCTGAGAAAAGACATGAGACAGAGTAACTCCAGAGAATTTTAATTAATATTTAATATCATGTTCAATTTTGAACATGATACATGAACTGAAGGTAGGATTTGGGATTGCTTGCTTTAGGATAGGGATTTCTTTCTTCAAGTAGCTTTAAAATTTAACCTTTGTTCTATCCACAGTATAGTAGGTTATCTAGGCTTGATTTGGTTATAGTGAGAACCTGATGGCTGAAAGAGAACTACAGGATGTAAAATGGTAAATTGTTCTAATACTGTGTGTGTTAGGTACCGATCAACCCCATTGGAATACATTCTCCTGCAGCAGATGACCTTCCTGAGGCAAAAACATATTAAGAAATATTTCTGAACTTCTTAGCTTGCACTTAATTTAAGTAATAATTAAGAAAATTTAAAATAGATCAGGACTAGCAATATGTTTCGTAATTTGTGTAATAATGTCTTTTTCCTAACTGTACACTAGGGATGAATGGTAGGAGTTTATGTCCTATTGCAAAATCAACCAATTCATGCTGTTCTTTCCTGAATTTTCACAACAGTCTAGATACTTATGTAGCACAATGATGGTCTTCTGTCTGAAGATTTTTGTTTCTTCTTTCACATTTCACATTTCACTTCTTATGACACAGACTTATGGGAATGCCCGCACCCCTTTGCCTTTAACTTGCTGTCTTGTCAGTAGCTGCCAAGAAGGTTCCTCCTTTATCTTTTGTAACTAATGATGTATGTATTGGGGCTGCACACTATTTTTTAATTTCTCTGTATTACCACTGCTCTCACCTGGTATAACAGAAATGCTCTTGAGCTCCTTGTTGAGGGTATGAAAAGTCAGTAACAGATCTTCCAGAGCTGTATGTCCTTTTAACACTCATGTTGGAACACCCAGACAGGAATATACAGGAGCTTCCATGCTTTTCCTGCAGATAGCTCCTTCCTTAATGGCCTGTTTGCTTTTGATACTGTCTTATGATGTGGAGTTCATCCATAATAGCTGATGGATTTAGGTGCCCAGCTTAGAAATAAATATGTGTCAAGGGCTCCCCTAAGAAACTGTGAAACCTCTCATCTCTCAGTATGAGATCTATGTCTTGATATCCAATTTCACACAGAAGAGTACAGTGGGAGAACTCTCTGATTTGGATGAGGCCCTAAAATTGCTTTGTTTTCCAATTAATCAAATCCTGTCCGTAATCTAAGAAAAACAACTGGAACTTGCCTCTCACTGAATTAGAGCTTGTGTTTGACTTTCTGGGGGTTGAGTTTTATTCCTGGGGGACAAGAAGCAAGGGAAAAATTTAGAAGGCAACTGCCAAAAGTTGGTGGTAGGGGATTGAGCAGGTGGAGGGATAGCAGCAGAGTCATCTTTCTCCCAGAGCGTTGTTCCAGTTGACTCTCTCGGGATTTTCAGGGCTGACCATGTGAGTGGGAAGGGCTGCAGTGCTGGCTGCTTGCCATGACATTTTGGGGCTTGGACGGGCTTAAAGTGGTGAGTACTGGCCCTCTGTGGGGGAAGAGGGATAAAAACATGCAAGACAGGATACTCGGACAGTTTTTCTTCTTAAGTCTCAGCAGACTTCACTGGGTGGTCTTTAGTCAACCAAAGTCTTACAAGGTTGATGTGTTTCCAGTCAGGATACACAGAAATGCTTTGCTGTAGTAAGTCTGTGCTGGATCAGGTCATTCTGCGTAAGGGCATGAAGCACTGTGAAGGCCCTCCTTGAAACACATGATGAGGTTTCTTTCACAGGGAAGGTATCTGATAACCAAGTGAGTTGTCCCCATAAGCCTATGTGGAAACAGTTACAAACACTGGAGACAATCAAAATGCCCTGACGCAAGAAATTAATGAGAAGTGTCAGAAGGCAGTGAGGACATGCTGCAGCTGAATTCAAGGAGCAGTTTTACAATGGAGTGTTTTCAGTCTGTGTGTCTTCATCAGCCCTGCCTCAGATACTTGTCTCCAAAGCCGCACCAGTTCCCAGGTTCACCACGGAGAGACGGTGTTTGCAGGATGTAGATTAATCATCTGCAGTGGATGTTGAGTTACATTTAGCAATCACTTGGCAAGGCTGGCTGCAGTGCAAGCACAGTTCATGCAATTCCAACTGTGTACTCTCTCCGGGGTATTGTGTCATGCAGGAAAGGCCTCTAACTTTTTAAAAGCTGATGACTGGACTCCCAAGGGTCTAAGATAGCCCTTCTCTATCCTTGGGGAAGAGGCTGATTTTCCAATGAATGTGGGTGTAGATAGAGAAAGGATGGTGTAAGGTCTTGGAACAAAACATCAGGCTGGGGTTTAAGCAAGTTCAAGGCTAGAGGGGAAAAGGCCTGATTCTCCTCTTGGGTTGTTATGCAGTTATGTACTGAGATGGTTTACCCAAGTGCAAAGACCCTTAAGCACAAGTTTGGCTTTACTGCGTTGAAAGAGAAGGATGTTCTTAAGTGAGAGTGAGGCAGGAAAAAAGTGATCAGCACAAGAAAAGTTTAAAAAAAGGGTGTATTCCTGCAATGCAGACCTCTATGAGAACATATGAAAAAAGGCTGTCACATGAGGAAGAACTCAAAAACTGAATTTACAATGTATATACTTTTATTCTCAGCAGGATTTTTAAATTTAGCAAGAAACAAATCTTTTTTCATGTCCCCTGGTTTGACCACATATCTGGAGTGTTTTAAAAGATGAGACATCTTTCCAGCTTGTGCAGCCATTACATACAAAGCTAGTGAATTGCTTTTGTGGTACACAGATGTTGTAAGGATTATTTGCCATAGAAAGTGGCAATCATCTCATGAATCTTTTGAGGGATTATAGTTACTGGAACTTCAGAATCTCTTTTTCATGGCACATTTCACAAGGGGTGGCATATGCACCTCGAGACTTTGAATTTTGGGTTGGATGTTACAGGAGTGCTGTAAACAGCAGGACTTATGGATGGACCAGGCTATACCACCCTCTGTACAGTCCAAAATTTTGCCTCCAGAATAGGTGCAATGGGGAAGTCTGGCAGATACATCCCTCTATTGACTAACACTAGTTAGCTGGCTGACACAAGGGAATACATGCCTCTAGACACACGGGATTCATCAGCTTTTTACACACTGCATGTGATCCTGGAGGCTGTAATCTCCGAGGTAATTGTCCTTATAAACTTCACTTGCAGTTCCAGGATGCAAGAGTCTCTTCCTCCAGACTGCTTCCTTTTTCCTGCTCCTGGGGCAACCTAGCCTGCAGAGGTTCTGGAAACTTAGCTTCCACAATGCACGCTGTGGATGCAGGTAGTGAGGAAATATATCATTGCTCTAAGTCTCTTGTTCTCTATGCCTGCATCCAGCCATGATAAAAAAAAAAAAAAACTGGGGAAAGGCATTTCTCACTGAGCATCAGCAAGAGCAGCAGAAAGAGTCACCAGGCACAGATACACGCACTGACATATTTCAGCAGGCCCCCAGTAGGAAACTAATACTGTTCCCTGCTCAAGTCCATCCATGCTTCCAGCCCTGTGCTTCAACAGTACCAAAACTATCCACAGGCTGGGCTGGGAGGAGTGAGCCTGCTCCCTCGCAAACTCTATTGGGATAATCAGTAATTCCTCTTCAAGAAGATACCAGACTTAGTAAAGACACACATGTAAAGCTGTAATTGTAGAAGGAGGGCAATCTGGCCAGGAAAAAAATCATATAGCAAAAGGTCTTGTTTCACTGTAAGGAAACCTTCTTTGCCACATATTGCAAAGTTACTAGCAGCTAATTAGAGCTGACTTAAATGGTATTTAGTGTTTTATTCCAGAAGAAAATACTTTTTTCATAGAGAGTAAATGCAACAATTACACAGATGCCAAATTATAAGTTATCATTTATATTTTTCATGTATTGGCATTTTCAGATTTGGTTTCCAAAACTTTGAAATTTATGCTGATATTACAAAACTGGAAATTACTTTTTGGGGATATATATTTCAATTTTGATAAAATATTTTAAAATGCTACCATTTTTTTTTCCTTCAGAAAAATGACAATTGGAAAGGGAAAAAATTTATATTCCTGCCTAATACCAAATACAAATACTTCTTAAAACCACCAGTGAAAAATAAAATTATAAAATAAAATAAAACAAAATAGAATAAAAACCAATTAAGTAAAAACAATTCTCTATTCAAATTTAATTTCAAGGGTTGGGTGATCATTTCCATTTTTACTCTTTAAAAACAATTTTAAAAGCAGATTATAAATCAGAAAATTTTTAAAAGGTCTGTTTTGCTTTAAAATTGTCAAAACGAAAAGGTTGGATGGAATGACTTTTTAATCTTGAGCAATTTAGTTAATTCAGCCCAAAAGTGCAAAATACTGTGATTGAGTCATAGCCTAACTTTTCAAAGCCAAGAACTATTTAGGCTGAAAATACTTTGCTGAGCTCTACTTCTGCCTCAAAAGAGAAGCCTGCAGCTGTTTCATTGGGAATTATCCATGGAGCACTGAGTCCTTCCTTTACCATGCCTAATCAGCCCCAAATTTGCCTTAATCCATTAGCTTTGTTTGCTCTGTTGTCTGTCTCTTCTTTATCTTGGGAAGGAATAAAGGTGACAGCCCAGAACCAAACAGTGGAGGACTGTCCTCTTCAATTGCTTGCAAAGAAACTCACAGGGTAATTTTTCCCTCTAATCAAAGTCCTGTAATGCCCCTAAAACACAAGGAAAGAATTTTTAAAGATCTCCCTTGTGAAAGGAAAACTTTATAAACTTTATACAGGAACTAGTTTTATCATGTTCACTAATGGAAGCTCCTTTCAGGCTTTTTTTTGCTTTCTTTTTTCCTTCTTTTTTCTTTTTTTTCTTTTCTCTCAAGACAGTTAAGGAAAAGAAATACAGGCATAAATGCAACAATTTTACAAAATCCAACCCTGCTTGGCTGAGATGACAAACCACAATACTCAGATATGAACTACTGAAGGAGTCAGAGAGTGGCTTTCCACTAATTTGTTCATCAACATAAATAAATGATAAAAGAGGGAGATTAGCAAACAAGAGAAAATCAGTGGCAGCTTATGAACTGTTCACTAGTCCTAAAAGGAGTCGAATCTTTCAGGAATGAGGGCATATTTTATAGAAGCAAGTAGTTTATGTAAGACTCTCCTTTCAGTCCCGCAATTGCTTACGACTCAGAGCTTGCATTACAGATGAGTAAATATTTAGCCTTCATGGCCACAAAGGAGGGTTTGATGCTGAGAATGTTAAACCTTAAAGACCGGAAGGCAAATAAAAAATACCCTAGCATTTGTCCTTTTGAAACAAAACAAAGAAAGCCTAGCAGTTTTTAAGCTAGACTCGGTAGTATTCATTGTTTCTGCTGTTTGTAGTTTCTGCAGTTTCTCCTCAGGCCTGTCAGTTCAACCCCGTACTTCAACCATAGGACTTCTAGAAAACCACAGGATGTGCCTACAGTTGCATGCACCTCTGCTTCTCTTCGGGGTGGATCACCACAAGGCATGCATGGGCTGGGTCCATGCACAGCCAGCCTCTCCAGTGGGAAGGAGCGGTGTCATCCCATTCCCAGCCTCTCATCAGGTTTTCTGCAGCAGCACTTAGTGTAGGTTTAGTGACATTTCCAAGAGCTGAACTCAGGGTCACATCTAGGTCAAGACTGCTACTGAAGAGAGTCCTCATTTCGGCCTTCAAGCATAAAGCAGCCAAGCATCTCCAGAGTGACTGGTAAATGCAGATTTTCTTGGAAAAAGCCACCTCTTTTAGGAGCAATGTGAGCATGTGGAAGAGATAGAAAGTGCATTTTGCATAAGAATCTGTGTTACAGCTCCTGGATGGGAAAGTGCTTGTTTGGTCCTGGACTGGAGGCAAGTTAAGGCATCCAACAGGAGCTGAGCAGTAAGACTGAGCACCAAGAAGGCTGAGGCTGTTTGGCACTATATGGGAAATTTTGTTCAAAAGAAAATTTTGTCAGGTTTGCATCAAAGTGGCTTCAGGAAAGCCTCAGGGAAGTGCTTGGAGGAATATATAAATCAGCAGTGGAGAGTTAATAATTTTTTTCACTGGAGAGGAAAAGCCTATCTCCTGCACACAGGCCTTGGTGCACCATGGCTGCGTTGGCTGAGGCAGCGCCCAGCCTCTGTTGCGTGTGCCCTGCCAAAGCTCAGCTTTGGTCTGGGAGGACTGGTGAGTGGCTCGTGCGAGGGTCCACTTCCAACAGCAAAGCAGACACATTCCTGGAACCTTCCTACTGAGCCAAAGCGAGTTTTCCCTGCTTTGTTGTGAAAACCCACCTCAGTTGTCTGAGTCCCCTCACTGTATTCAGTGGGCACTTCATGTGATTTTATTTACCCATGAGTTTTAGGTAAAAAAAATTCTTTTTGTTTGCCTTAGGTTGTAAAATGCATTTCATGTTCCTGCGAGCAATGGACTGGAAACCTCAGTTCTTACACCAATATAAAATAATACTTAAGGATGTGAACAACTTTAAATCCTAACGCTGTAAAATCTGAGGAAGAAATAATAACAATAACAAAGGAACCAATAAATTAAAAGAGCTGCACTCCCAGAGTTCTCATGGCATCAGACAGATCAAAAATCAAGTTCACATGTCCCTTATTATTTAACAGGAATTCTTAAAATTCCCGCAGGATAAGTAATTTGAAACAACCCACAGAGCTATTTTGCTTGTTTCCTGGGGCAAATTTATGTCACAGTTTGGTGGTTACAATGTTATCAGCTGCCTTGGAAAAACAGCTCTGCTAATGTGACCATTACCTAATTCATGCCTGGAGTCTGATCCTTGGAGATTTCTAGGCCTTTTAGTGATCCCTTGAATGGCCTCTTTATAACTTTAAACACAGGGACATTTTGTCAGGTGGCTGCCATAGCAGGAAAACAGGAAGGTGTATAAGAATAACCATTTTTGTTTGATGTCCCACCATCTGCACAACTGCAGACTTGTGTATAAACACACATGACTACTTTTTCACCGCTATACGTGAAAACAAAAATTACCCAAGACTCTCTGGGTGATGGGAGTGTGGAGGAGATGAAGGTAGTGGTGGAGTCTGATATCTGTGACTTCCGGAGGAGATGGAGGCAGAAAATACTTTTCCTTCTTTTCCATTGTTTTCTTTTCCTGGTTTTATATCCCTTAGGAAGGACATAAGTGGAGGGCTTGTCCTGCTGAGGGCAGCCTGTGCTTTGGGTTTCTTTACACATGTCACTTTGTACACAGCCTTGGCACAAGCCTTTTCAATCTTTGGTGCCTCAGCTTCTCACTCTCCTGTAAAACGCTTACACATGGCCTTAGGGGCTGCAGAGGGTGGCTTACTCTCATCCGGATCCCCTCTGCTGCCTGCTAGCATCCCACGGGAGTGCTGAGGCACAGCTGCAGTGAGTCAGGAGGAAGGTGGTGTCAGAGACCATGAAATCAGCCAAGTTTCCATCTGCTCTGTGTCTGCTCTGGCTGGTGGAGAGGACCCTGAAGTGGACTGGCTGTACTTCCTGCTTCCAAGGCTGCCCTTGGTACACAGAGCTGGTGCCCCTGGACTCCAGCAGGAGCTGGAAACGTGCCTTTTCTGTGGTGTGTTATGTAGCAATGTCTTCAATGACAGGCACGTGACTTGTGCAGTAAATGTGACAAACTGAGCACTTTGCAACTTTAAAAACTGAAAAAAGCTTTGCCAGGTTTGTGGTTGTAGATGACAATCATGGCATCATTTGGAGCCCTGAAGGCCAAGTTGATGTACTTCCCACTTCCCTCACAAACTGTCTCTAAAAAAAAGTCCCTTGGAAAAATGTGGTTTTCCAGTCTGGAGAATCCTGTCTGTGGGATCTGAAGACTTCCATGACCAGGGACTCAGGTTTGCCATTTTGCAAACCTTTTTGCATTTCTCCCATAGTTTGCATTGTGTTTGGAGTTGATGGATGAATAGTGAGATCTTATTGCTGTGGCCCTTGTCCTTCCTCTCTCCTTCTCCTCTTCTTTGTGTCTCCTTTTTGTTGCCATGTCTTAGTTCTGGCAGGAGTATCTCTGGGGCAGTGACCACAGCTATATGTGTTCCTGAAAATGTTAGCCTACTTGTCAAGATAGTGAAGTAATGCAATGAAAGAAGTAGGTGGAAATAAATACTATTTCTCGTTTGCTTACTTATGGCAAATAGAATAGGTCAGACAGGGACATTTTACTGTATATATGTAAACTCAGCCTGTTTTCTGGTCATAGTTTGAAAGCAAATTGCTAACTGAGTTCAGGCTTTGCTTGGAATCTTTTAAACCTCCATGAGAAGCAAAATTGATACTTATAAAGGCAAAGACACAAAATCATTGCAGGATTTCTCTGTAGTTCCTGGAGGCACTGCACAAGTGTGCTTTGACTGCAGGCAGGCTGAACTGTCCTTTGGGGAGCACCCCTCACTCCATGAGCACTGGGCTTGGATGTCCACAGCAGGAGTGTTGGGCCAAGGGGGTGTTTTTACTTACCACTTGCAAAATTCCAGAGAAGCAATGCTAAGTCAGCTGAAACTTTAAATGAAAATTAAAACAAATCCCCTTTGGGATGAGATGGAAATGTCAGCCCAAGGATGAATCTGTTCTCAGTAAGTTGCAAGCTACTAAAGGAGATACAAGTTGGAATCCAGCCTTGGCTGCACCACACACCATCTGTCACCCTTGTAGAGTAAAATAAAGGAAGAGCAGAGAGCCTGCAATTATTCTCTCCCGCGTTGGATAGCCCAGAGGCCAGAGAAGTGGATTCTCTTCCCTTATACATTCCTTGCGATGGAAATGATGGATTCATTTTCCTGCGGTGGTGTTTCTGTGCATTGCTCTCTAATCCTACTCACTGTCCCCTTGGCAAGCAGGAGCACAGACTGCCAGGCTGGGACCTGAGTGAGAAGGCTCTCTTCCCAGGGTTATAGACATAGCAAATTGCAGGAGAAGAACATGAGAGAAGAGGGGATACTGAAGTCTCTCCACTAGGCACACTGCTAGCAAAATGCAGGAACTTGCCCTTACAGACACCTGAGCACTGCTAGTACTGAGCATTTTTAGCCAGGCAAAATCTCTTCTCTCTCTCCTTCTCCCCCATGCCCTTGCACATTTTCGTAACCTCACAAAAGTTTCAGACCACGTCATCTTTAACCTACTGCAGGCAGGACTTGGGAGCCACGTGAGGAACAGCGAGGAGAGACCACAGCTGGTCAGAACACCAGCCCCATGGCCAATGAATGGGGGACTTGGACTACACTCCCCTACACACCACCCCAAACAGGGTGCTGGAATGTCTCTCCCTTGGCATTGCATTTTGAAAGATGTGTCTGGCAAGACAGCTAGCTGACTTTGGCAGGCACTGCAATTAGTGTGATAATTAATTAAAGAGCAGTTGACAAAATCACAGCACGAGGTTGCATCACAACCAGATCCACAACTCACTACCAGAGCAAGGCATGCTTCCATCTCTCTATTTTTTAAAAAGGAATTAGTAGCTTTCATAGTGCACTGGAGTGGGATGAAGAGGAATGAATCCTTGTGCTAATCAGTAAGAGGACCTTGTCTGTAAGATAAGACAATCCGGGAACAGAACAGCAAGTGATATCACAGCAATAGAATGGAAAAATATGGCAAGACATAACAGCTAAAGACTGTTTTACACAAGCCTCCTCTTGTTTCCTATGACACCAAGGACTGGAAGAACCTCTCTGCAGAACAGAAAAGTTATCAGGAGGAACAGGTGTCCTGTCTACTGCAGTCAGAGCCGCAGCTGCTGCATACCTCCCTGTATTTCCATGCCTTCAGCTGGGCTCTTAAATGTACTGACAGGTGCTAGTGAAGGCACACATATTATGTTCCTAAGCAGACACCCAGGTTGTTCCTGCTGCCACCTTTCCCATCTGCCCATTTAGGGAGATTCAGGATAACCACCACACACAGGCTTTGGTGCAGCTGTAGCTCTCACCTGCCTGCACTCCTGCCTGTCACTGGGCTGTCCCTCCCCTTCTGAAAGGTACCAGTGGTCCTCGCTCACTGCCAGTGGGGAAAAGCGGCCGCTAGTGAGCCACACAAAGGGCCTGCTGATGAGCGCAGGTGGGACAGGCTCAACAGTCACCCTCAGGCACCTGGGTGTCCTGATGTAGTGTTGCTCCTCACTTGAAGCAAAGAGGCTTAGGATAGGAGGACTTGCTGCATGTAGAGTAACTGTAGCCCAGTTAGTGGTTATTGAAACAAGAAGGGAAGAGGATTTTTTTTATTCTCAAACTGGAGAGAAAATAGCTGATTTTCAGAAAAAATACATTTGAAAAAACACATTTCACTGATTTCTTTGAACAAAATAGAAGTAGGATAAAAGGATCAATTTTTGTTTGTTTCTTTGAATTTATTAGTACAGAAATAATCTGGAAGTTTGTGCTGAGGTTTTGGCTTTATTTTCACTATTTTTCTTCTGGGTGGGGAAAGAAAAAATTCAAATATTTACGGAAAGAAAAAAAAAGAGAAGTCTTCTTACTCATATTTCCTAGTCAGAAGGAGACCAGAATGTTTTCTGCTTGTTTCTAAGCAGATACTTTTGTTGGAAGACTTCTCACCCTCAGTTATAAAATCTTTTATGTTAAAGCAGTACAAAAACATTCAAAGTGTCACATTGTGTCAGCCCCCTTCCCTTCTCCTTGTGCTTCAAGCTGTCTTTGGAGCATTGTTGTGGAAATGAAATTTTCTGGTTGTTCTTTCCTTGCTGTGTGAGGCCAGTGGGTTTGCTGGGGGTTTAGCACAGCTGCACCGCAATGCTGCCCGCGTTGTGTTGGAGACACTTCTGGGCTTGTCTCTGCCTTAACCTTCTACATGGTCTGTGGGTGCAAGCACCAATCTGATTATGCAACTTCTCTCTTCACTGTCCAGGCTTTCCCCAGTCCTTATTAGAAGCAATGTATTTCAGCTCTCACTATAGTACCTTCTACCCACTTTGGAGTCCATGAACACTATAAATCAGGCTCTGTGTTACAGACGGAGTCTTGCTTTCCCATCTGGGATTATGTATTTCACAGAGGAAGAGGAACTCAAGTCCAGTTAATGATTGCACTGAAGCACCTTGAGTTGATGCCATGAAGCTTCTTTTCCATCTAATCACGATTATCTGCAAGGGAAAAAGGTTATTAAATGTTGGAAAATGTGCTGTGTCCCATCTATTTCAGATTATTTTACATCTGCATTTACACACATCGGCAATTTTGTTCAAGATCCAAGAAACTAGAATTGTCCTCTTCCCCATCTTTCATCACTTGAAAGGGCTTTTCTGGCATTTTGTTTTTAATATTTCCTTTTTTTTTATTATTTTTTTTTTATTTGTTGGACACTTTGCATAGCCCTTTCTTAAATATGTACCTATGTCTTAAAGTGAGGCATGGCCATGAAGAAAAAATTATGCAAACAAGCCTTTTCAGTGTAACAAGTTAGATTTCATTCTGTGTAAATCTGTTGCCTGCCCTTGCTATTGATGGGTTTCACAAACTACATGGGGAGTTAACCGTTAGTCTGAGTCTGATTACAGTCCATGGATTTACAGACAGAGCCAGCAATCTCAGCAATCTGTCCAGGGCTGCTGCGTCAAGCATTGCCACTGCTCCTTTCTACCTGATCCTATAAGCGGTTAAAATGACACTACTTATTTTCCCACAAAATTAATGTATTATGTAATATTGTAAGCTTTTTTTTTTCTTTTCTTTTCTTTTTTTTTTTTTTTTTTTTTTTTTTCCCTGCAGTAGGCATGAATGTAGTTGTACAAATCAGAAGATTTCATACACGGTTTTGCTCTGATGGGTAGGTAGCATCACCTGTGATTAGGATGACCTGACAGTCTTCCTAACAGCAGCCTGCCTCAAAGTGTTTGTTCTTTTAGTTTGCCTTATGCTGCCATCAGGGAATGAAATTTTCTAGGAAGGATGTCTGACCTGAGATAGAGTCAGGGTAATTTCTGGAGGAAATTGTGCTATAGAGTTTCAACCAAATTAGATCAAGAGAAATGCATTGTTTAGTCCACACTTGGGGAAAAGAAAGACATGAAAAAGTTCTTGCTATTGTTTTGACAAGAGGGTCTCAAACACTGTCAGAGGATATGCTCAGTACATAGCAAGCTGCAGCACAAATCACATTTTTCCCTTCTCACATCACCACCATCCTCTGGGGAGGAAGGCCGGTCTCTCCTGCCTCTTCATCTCCAATCCCCTGTTTGGACTCCCAGCCTCTCTCCCTGCCTCGCCACTGTGTTAGCCCCCTCCTCTTCCTGCCACTCAGTTGTCTCAAAGAGTCTCAGCATGAACAGTTTGTACCTTCGCTAAATTCTTCTGATGCCTTCTGGCTATAAATAGGGATTGCTGATGGAGGAAACTCTAGTGTCTTGAGGGAAAATGTACTCTCACTTATGGACCTTACTGGTCTTTTAGTGGAACCTAAAGTTGGAAAGGTGACCCAGTACTACTTCTACACTTCAGCAATCTCTTATTGAACAATCTCACTAATATAACCAGACATGTTTTAGTCTCCTAAAGTGTCTGGTATGAGAAAGATCTGTTACCCTTAAAGTGAATCCCATTTGCTTCACATTGCAAAACCCAGGGAGTCCTCATTCCCTGTGTAATAAGCTTCTTTATGAAGCTGCGCCTTTGGCAACAAACTGCACAATGAAATGAAAACTGGTATTGTTATTAAATTAATGTCCTTACATAACTGATCTTTCACCCAGTGGCTGCCAACACAGATCTCAGTGCAAACCACATTTCTGAGAGGAGCGCAGAGAGAGGTGAAGAGCTCAAGGAAGCAATTTTTTATTTCTCAGGAGCACAGATACAATCTCCAGCGAATTAATTTTTTTCTCCAAACTTGTATCCCCTCGAGTGCTGGCAAAACAAGGTCTTGGCAAAGATTTTTCAAGGCAACAGCAGAAGGCCCCTTGCAAGCACTGCACCGAAAATGCAGTTAGCTGCCGGTTACTGGTGCAAAAGCAGGAATGGGAAGGAAGACCCCTCCAGAGGCATAGCAGAGCTAGGTCGCCACAGGCAGGAAGGACCTCGGGGGGGAAACGGGGGCCGCGTCCTGGCTGCGGGGACAGGGCTGGCCAGAGGGCTCTGGGCAGGCGGTGGGAGCCAGGCCCAGGGAGGGCTCGGAGCCAAGGGAGCTCACCGTGCCGAGCCGGGCCCGCGCCGTTCCACGCCGTCCCACTGCCCCCCGCGCCATCCCGCGCCCTGTGGGGCCCGGCCCCGCCCCGTCCGGCCCCGCCCCGTCCCTCGGCGCTCGCCCAATGGGCGCACGGTCCTTTGCATTTTTGCATATTTATTTGCATATTTGCATATTGCCCAGGACATAAGGGCGGGCGGGCGCGGCGTTGGTGGTGCTGGGCGCTCCGCGGGCTGCCCCGTCCTTCGCTGCGCTTCGGCGCCGCGCTTCTGTTGTAGTTATCGTAAGTTTTCAGAGAAAAAAAAAACTTACTTACTTTTTAATTTTTAATTTTTTTTTTCTTTTCGCGCCGAAACTTTCGTGCCCGCGGAGGAGGCGAGATGTGGAGGAAGGCGTTGCTGGCCGCCGTGTGCCTCTGCCTGCGCTGGGGCGCTGCTCTCGGCGGTGAGTCCGGGACACGGGGCTGCCGGGCCCGCCTGTTGCTCCTGGGAAACGGGGCTTGGGGGAAGCGTGGCGGGAAGGGGGAGTTTGCAATCTTTCCTTTGTGAAGCTATCCCGGGGAGCTTGGGATGCTGCGGGACCCGGGTGTCGCGGAGTGGGCTTGGAAGGTGCTGGAGAGCGACACCGGGGGGGAACCTCCATCCTGTTAGGAGAGACCTGGAGCCTGTTCTCCGGCCGAAACTCAGGCAAACCTGCTGGGCTGGTGGCGCGACCTGTTGAGGTTTGGGATGTGTTTTTTTCCCAGAGACAAGGTGGCTTCCCAGAGTTCCTTGCCCCAGCAGGGGATTTGCACAGCAGTAGCACCACGGTAAGGTCCCTCGGCTTCCTCTTCTGTGGGGCTCATCTATCCCAGCATCCCTGCTACGTACAGTTCTTGATCCCAGACAAGGCAAGGCTGAGTTTCATCGCTATCGTGGTAATGTGTTCGAGATGTAGTTAAGCCTGTAATGAGCAGGATCCACTAGGAGAAAAGTGAACAGAGTGATTTACTCCCGTTCGTTCGCGCTCTGCCTGTTGTACCTGCACTCGTGCATAGACATCCTGCCCAAGCTGTGGGAAGTGGAAGATGTGCAAATGGTGCTAGATTTTTGCTAATGCTCTCTCAATTAATCACAATGTAACTGAAGCTGTTATGAACAAATTGACTAGCTTTAGGAGACCACTACTACTCAAACTTAAAAAAAGCTTTAAAATATTGTTAGCAGTGTCCTGTCACAGGCTTACTTTTTTACACTGATCTCCCACACATAGTATCTGTCTTTAAAAGTTTCTGGCCTTAGAAGAAAGGGTGGCTGTAGCTCCTAGAGCTGCTTTGTGATCCTAAACTGGAATATATAAACTTCTGTTTTTTCTGCTGTGCGTCCCTTTGTTACTTCTTTGTGTACAGGGAAGCTGAAGGGAACTATTCAAAAGTAAGAGGATGGGGTGCTAGGGTACAGTGAAAGGAATGTATTCTAGCTTTGAATCCAGTCTTGTGCCATCAGAAACAATCAAAACCAATTTTCATCACAGTATCCAAGTTCTATACAGTAAAATAACTGTCTTCTCAGAGAAAGCTTTCATCCCTGCAGGAACTGATTTGACACAGACTTACCAATAATTTCATTATTTCTTCTTAGGAATAGGTTTTATGAAAGCAGGTTGTGTGCTCATCCTAAAGCAATTCAAGCCTTTAGTTCCACACTTTTCCATGCACAACGCAGTAAAAAGTTTTTTGAAACCACAGCAAACACGTGATCCAGCCCTCCAAGAATCCAGAGTATTTAAAAAACAACATAGAAAAGGACTTTCTAGGTGAAAAAGATGCTGGTCCTGGAAAAGATAAAAGCATTGCTAGAAATACATTCAGATCCTTATTTACCAGCATAAATCCAGAGTCAGTATATTTACCCTGTTGTGTGATGTGAGCTGCTGGCTCTTTCTATGGTTTGTGTTTGGGATAGACATACCAGGGCAGCTGTGGCATGGCCTTTTGAGAAACAATGCATTTCTGACAAGGCACAGAGGTGAGGCTCTCAGGCCTCAAGTTGTGCTGGAGATTAGCATGATCACTAGCGCTCCTAAAGGTTTGTTGGAATCTCCTCTGTGCAGAAGTACTTGCATGGTAGGAGTTTCTCATGCATCCTTACCTCTGTATTACTGCAAAGTCTGACAATGGTTGCATTTTTTCTTCAGCTAATTGCAGCAATTCCAGAGGGACTCAGGGGTGGCTAGATATCTGCCGGATTGAATTGCAAGTGTCCCAGCTGCAGCTGAGTAAAGATTTGTGAGGGAGTACCACAGAGAGGAGTGGGCATCCCTGTGTACAGTGGGAGAACAGCAGTTTACCAGCTGCAAAACTTGAGCTGGGAGGTTCTTGCTTAGCTTCTGAACTTGTGCCCGGTAGCTTTCCAAAGGTATTGCTCTTTCTGGCCCCACCTGCGAAGTGAAGCAGAACGTACTCTCAGGGCTCTGCCATTGAGGAATACATAAATAAACATGAAGTTGTGATATTTTTGCAGCAAGGTTAAACAATAACTTGAATCGTGAGGTAGGTTTCCTGGGATGGCAACACACAGTAGTATGCTTTCAGTTTATAGTGTAGATCAAATTAAACGATAACCATTTCTGTGATGTAGGCCTTTTGCTACAGCTGGCTGTGAGTTTGCTTCAAAACTCTTAGGAATTCATTACGACTGATTGATGGGTGTTCCTAATGCTGATTGTTGGCTGATGGAAGATTTAGCCCAGTTATCTACAGCTGGTGAATGTTTGATATGTGCAGATGTTTGCTGTTGTGCATGTGTGTGCATGCGTGTCTCTGTGCGCCATAGAAGACACAGTCTAGCAGAATACTTTCTAAGGATCTTTGCACCTAGCTAATGCTATTTCCATTTCTGAGCACATAATGCTAGGAAATTGTTGTTTATCAAAGATTCCATTTTTAAAACCACAGCTTAGGTGCACTCATTCTGGCAAATGCATTGTTATCATATTTTGGCAATCTGTGTGATGTGGGCAGTTTAACTTTTGATTAATATTCCAGATGTTGTTACTTCCTCAAGACTCACATTCTCCACCCAGCTGACCAGTGGTAAACAGTTTCACAGTCAAGGCAAGTTGTCCTGGGCTTCCTGTGAAAGAAACTTGAGACTGAATCCTCTTGATTGGTCTGTCAGAATGCCTAAAGTCAGTGGGACGCTTTCAAAATTGATAATTGACAGGAGTCCCTAACTGAACGGAATTTCACAAGTTGCAAGTCCAAAGTGTCACAAACTTTGGACAGGAAAAACAAAACTACTGACTTCCAGTTAGTAAGCTTCCCCCCCACCCCCACTTTCTGTGTGTTCTGTGAGGTTTTATAACTTGCTGCACAGGACAGCTTTTTATTTCTTTTTAAAAATGGAAATTCATATTGTGCAAGTAGGGGTGTAAGAAAAGCATCAGAAAACTTTGAATAACATGATAAAATAGTGAAGTTTTGGCGATGCAGCCTGAAAAGCCAGCTTCCATCTGGAATTGGTAATTTAATTCTGCTTCAGTTCCCTAAATAATCGCTTTGTGGGTCAAGCTAACTGTGAGCACACAGCATAGACAGAAAACTTTATTTTGCAACAGGTGCTTGTGTTTGTATCTATGTGCCTGGAAGCTTTGGCAATACACAACACATGCCTTTGTACCTTTGCTGAACTATGGCTGGGAAAGTAATTTTCAGTAAAAGTGTGGATTTCTTTTTTGTCTGCATGTGTTTACTTCCAGTCTGTTTTATTCAAAAGCCTCATTTAGAAATGGGACTTGCATTCTTGTCATAAAAACCTACTTCAGTATCTCAATATCTGTATGTATATTTCTTGATATCTAATTTCTGTATCTGCATTATGAAAAATGCAATCTTAATTCAGATAAATTTCTGTCCACCTTTCAGAAACATGCTGAAAACTACCTATTTTGGGGTTTTCCATGGTTTAATTAACTTGAGTTAAAACATCTCATTAACTAAACTATGGTGAGTGTTTACATTGGCTGTCTTTGCACTTCTTTGTGTAAGACTGTAGGAATGAGGCCCAGTGGTTCACTGGCTCAGGACGTGATTCAAGGAGACTTCTCCCTTTAAATCTCTGAGGAAAAGGTCTGTGGCAAAAGTCTATGAATGACAAAGTTTGGTTCTGAATAATTTGTTTAATAGACCAAGAAATACAATGAGGTATGAAAGCAGAAGTGGGAAATGCTTGTTTTCTGAAGTGATCTTCTGAACTTCTCTGCTTCAAGTTTAAGGTACATGTAGGTGTTGATCTGTGTGTACAGACTGAGTGTTCCTGTATTCTGCAGGGGCTGGGATGTGAGGTGGTACTGCAGCTTGTGTGCAGCACAACATTAGGTGTGGACAAGATGTCTTCTGCTCAGAGCTGGGGGTCTCCATGGTTTAATTAACTTGAGTTAAAACATTTTATTAACTAAGCTATGGTGAGTGTGTGCTCAGAGCTGTATATAATTTGCAAAGCCAAACTCAGGCAAATTCTGAGAAAATCTTCTTGATGAGCCCACCGTGAAGAAGTCTGTAATAAACTCCACTACACACACACTACCCTCATCTTCCTGCTGGGAACTGACCATATGTGGACATAAGATAACATGACGCTTTTTGTGGGTATAAGATGATAACAGTAATTTCTTCTGACTTTCTAATCCTCATACAACATAGTTAAATGAGAAAAATGGCTGCCTGCCATTTCCCTAACTCATGGGCTGTTGCTTTGCAGCTGCTTCTTTCTTGGTGCTGACTGTATCTCAGTGATTTTCTGTTCTCAAATCCCCATCAAAGATTATTAGATTGAAACATGCAAATACGTGTGAAGCACTTAACACATCTTCAGTGGCAGGTGCCACTGTACTGCAATCTTTCTAAGCTTTGTGCACTTTTCCAAGTGTACCCTTAGGTATGGTACACTTTGAATTGTAAATTTCCTATGAGCTTCTTTTCAAAAGAGCTGTGGTCTGAACTTACATGCAAATTCTAGCATGTGTTTGTAATTGAAAACACACTACAAGACAGGATATCAATGTAATTTAGATTTTGGATGATTATCAGATAAGTTTAATCCAGAAGGGAAATGATATCTAGGTATGAAAGGAAGCACTATTAACTAGTGAGCAGGTGGACAATTCTTTTTCACCTTCCTGTACTAGGAGGGAATATACATAATTGAAAGTCCTGGCATTGTATGCCTTACAATTGAAAGCTGTTCTTGTTCCTTTCAAGGTTTTAGTGATTCACAGCCAAGTGAAAAGTTATAGCTGATATTTAACCAACCTGCCTTTGGGACTTTTCTTTCTCTGGCTAAAAAGTAAATAATGCAGATCTAAAGATTTTTTCCAAAAAAGTGTTTTATACTGTCAGCTGGTGACTAAGTTTTGAATATGCAGAAATAGAGAAAAAGTGCAGACATTTGGTTAGTTTGGTAAATTTAGCTTTCATTTGTAAGTAAAATGTTATATTTACCATTATGTGGATGCTTGTACTGGTAGAAGGATGGGTAAGGTCTATGAAAAACACCTTTCTTTAGGAGGAAGTAGGCAGGAAGGGCGCCCTCAGGGTAATTATCCTGGATTAGCTAGCCAGCCTAGCACAGTCAAGGTTGAAACCTAAAGCTGAGTACTGCCTCTGTTCAGTGAATGGTTCTTGCTTTCTTGCATGTGCTTTGACAGGTGAGAAATCCTGCTGAACTTGGGCAATTTTAAGCCATTGATTATGGCTGACAAGTTTCTCAGACTTGTATGTAAGCATTTGTTGCAAGGCTCTGTGCTGGTTTTAGACGTGATGAGGGAGGTTAGACCCTGATTTCTTGTGATCCTCCAAGCACAGCAAGAACTTCCCAGGCTTTTTAGAGCTTCCTGAGGTGAGTTAGTCAGTGCTCTGTTACGTATGGTAGCTTGAGTGAGAAGACCAGAAAAACTGTTTTGGAAAAAAATGAATTGTTAGTTATTTATCATCTGAGCAATGCAGCACGACTTCAGGCAGGAAATGCAAATCTGCCAGTTATCATAGAAAACCTCTTCGGCAGTGGGAAAAGGGAGTGGAAATCTGTTTTACATGCCTAGCATAAGGTCCTTATCTTGTCCATTTGTGTTCCCTATGGTGGCATGGAGCCATTCATTAATGTGTTTAGGAGTTTGTGGAAGGTTGGTGTTATTGATGCCAGGAAAGACAATGCTGAGCAGGACAGAGCTGTCCTAACTTTAGCTGCACTTGAAAAACAGGCAAGCAATATTTGCCTTACTCAAGTTGCCAAACTGGGGCCTGGGTTTTGAAAAGTTAATTACAGGGTATGCTGTATAGAGGCATTTAGGAGTTGAATCAGACAAAAAGAGGAGACATTTAAGTTTCTTCCCAAAAGAAATGGTGAATATGAAGTCTAAAGTCACTTGGCAGGAAAAGGAGTACTTAAATTTTGAAGCTGGAAGTTGGTGGGAGTGGTATTTGCAGACCACGACATACTTTGTTACCTCCAGTACAAGATCGGCACCTCCTTCCCCACCCTCCTTCCCTCTGCTTCAGGCAGAGGAAGATACTTTTTGGCAGCTTATTTTTCTGTAGGTTATCAGATGACCTGAAGATGTACTCCAAAATAGACTGCTGGTTTGCTAGTTCAGTTTTTCTGATGGGTGTCTGATCTCCTCACCTGCTGCTTGTTGGTCAAAACTTAAAACTAGTATTTTGTAAAACAGTGGTGACTTCACAGCTTTTAATGCACTGCAACTACACAGAGTTATAAAAGGCCTTGTTAAGCAGTGATTATTGGTGAGGTGATGTGGAAGATACACCACCAAAATATGTAATAGTATGGTAGTAACTCTCTGCTCTCCTGGATGACTGTCTGTGACTGTTGTGTGCACTTCTCTGTACTCTTGTGATACTTAAGAGGTTTCCTGCTTAATGTAATGGGCAAAATACTGGCTCTCAAAATGTATTCCTACCTCTCTGACAGCTCAGCAGATTCTTACTGTTTTATCAGGACCTTGGAAGGGGAGCAATTTTCACCCTTTGATTTCCTCTTTACACAGCTGCTGTGTGTCCACTGAGTGCTGTAGGAAATGAAAAACACCTGTCCCAGATATCTCCTGACTGTTCCACATATCTCTCCAACATCGCACCTGTGCCTTCTGACTTTGTCCTAGTACTCCTAAAACACTGCTATGTTTTTTGTGCTCTTATAGAAGAAGGCGAAAACAATTTTGAGGGAATCGAGAGCAAGTTTTCCTTACGGACGCCTGCAGAGCCCGATGAGGATGTCTGCTACCTGGTTCCTGGGCAGGTGAACAGCCTGGCACAGTGCAACTTCAATCATACCAGTAAAACCTTTGTGGTGATCCATGGGTGGACGGTAAGACAAAGTGGGAGGAATCTCCCTTTTATCCACGCTTAAGATAAACTGAGCAGAAGCGTCTCACAGAAATATTAATATATCTCTCCTATTTTAATTAAAATCACCAAAACCAAACAGGTGACAGGGATGTATGAAAGTTGGGTCCCAAAGCTGGTGGATGCTCTGTACAAGAGGGAGCCTGACTCAAATGTCATTGTGGTGGACTGGCTAGACCGAGCTCAGCAGCACTACCCAGTGTCGGCTGCCTACACCAGGCTGGTGGGAAAGGATGTTGCTATGTTTATTGACTGGATGGAGGTAAGACATGGAGGCACATCTCATATTCTATGTAATGTCACAGGAGACAAAACAGCAATGATGCAGCTATGTTAATCATCTCATGTTGGGTAGATGGAGTTAAACTCTTGCAGAGAGAAGTTTGCTGGACTGGTAAAATCCCAGCTTTGGTCTACTGGCTGGCTCCTACTCAGAGGCCTTTTGTACTGCGTTCCTGAGACTTTACCTTGTGGTCTGTGGGGTCCTGTGTGCCTAGAGTATTTCTGAGGACTCTGTGAAAGGTAGCTATGAAAGACAGGTTCCTATATATATTACACAGAAGCCAGTCCTTGGGAACTGCAAATGTGCCCTGCCTTAGGAGATTCAGAAACTGGTGGGGAGAGGGTGGCTGAAAACCTTTATGAAATAAACAGCCCTGTGTTCTGTCCTTTATTTTGCATTCCTCTCAGTTTTGATTTTGGCCATAAATAGGTTAGATCAAGAAATTTACAATGGCACAAAGTTATGATAACTGTTTAGCGTCTGTTCTGTTATTCATGGCTCCAACAAAAATTCCAGTGTTAACAAAACATTTTATTTTGTGTCTTCTTTTTTTTTTTTTTTTTTTTTTTTTTTTTTGTGTTTGGTTTTGAACTTTAAACAAATTGTTCTCTTCTGCAGGAGCAATTTAATTATCCTCTCAACAATCTCCACTTGCTGGGGTACAGTCTAGGTGCCCATGCTGCTGGGATTGCTGGGAATCTGACCAAAAAGAAGGTGAACAGAATTACTGGTAAGAACAACTGTGACTGTAGAGTGGAGAGTTGCATCTCTTCCATACTGAAATATTATGTTCTACTGAAAAATCACCAGAATAATTGTTACTTGCTGGCAGTACTTTGGTTATGTATTCATTATTTAATGAAACAGCAGGGCCCAATATTTCTGGGGTAGAACTGGAAAAATATTCAGAAAATAACAAGGGTGGTCAGTGAAAAGCCTTTATTTGCTTTTTTACAAGAAATGAGTGAGTAGGCCCTGATAAAGAAGCAGTCTGGGGGGTTGTGGTGGGGACTGACCAAACCATGGCTTGGCAAAGGTCACAGTATCTCTTGCAGCATAAGAAATTCAGTGGATTGTCTTTATCCAGACAGTCATTCCTTGCAGCTAATGGGAGCCCTTGAGACAGAACGGGAAGTAAATTCTGCTGCAGCAAGTTTAGTACCTGCAGAACTCTTTGCCATGGGGTGTTGTAGATGAAAGAAGTTTATATGGGCTCAAAGGGAGACTGGACAGATAACCAGAAGAGATCCCATGTGGATTATTACAAAGTTTATCATAACAGTCTCAAGAAATATTCTAGTCTGGAAATAATACTGTGAGAATTTGGGGAAGACATGTATTTTCCCTGTTGCTATGTCTGCTTAAGGTGAATTTTGGAGCCTGAGAAATCTGCTAGACAAAGCAGAGTGCGTGGCCACTCTGGGGCTGGTTTACAACCCAGCACCTGGGAGCTGAGCCACTAGCACTGACCTCATTGACAAAGGAATTGCCTTCATGAGCAAATGAAGCTAAGAAAATTGCTCATCTGTGGTGTCTTTGCTGCTGAGAGAGCTTGGGAGCACCATTCAGAAGGGAGCCTAGCTCCTGGCACTTCCACCTGAGCCTGGCTGTGATCCCAGATCCACAGGCATGCTGGGAGGTGGGCTAGGCAGCAGTCACATCTGGAAAGGTCAAGTCCTGAGAGGTGGGTGGCAGATTAAAGTCAGGAGGCCAACGTGCTAGTCCCTCTGCCCTTCCTTTCTCTAAGTTGCAGCTTTGCTGCTTTCACTGAGTCTGCCAAATCACTGACATGTCAGTAGCCCTCTGTTATTCCTCCATGGTTGCTCTTGGTGCTGAGGATGAACTGTTCCCTGGGAAAAGCACAGGGAACAATGTAATGTGGCCCCTGAAGCTCTCACAGCTGAGGGGGAAGCAGCTCAGACCGCGTGGAGCTAACAGTGGGTGAGCAGCACAGGTGCCTGTCCCCAGCTGAGGGCTGCAGAAAGGATGTGTCCCCTCAGCCAGCTCTCAGGGGTTGTGTGAACAGCAGATGGTACTTGTTCACTGGCAGAGTAGCTCTGGGCCTTTTTGATGTTAGTGTTGCTGCAGCTTGACAGTTTACCCTAGTAATCCCCTTCCCCTTAGGTGTGTAGACAGTGAAGCCCTCACTTATGTTTCCCACTTTTCCTCTGGCATGGAGTTGCCAGCAAGACTTTTCCATACTTCAGATACAACTTCTGCAGTTCTTGACAAGAAAGAAAGACATTGAGAAAATATGTAAGAGCTTGTTTCTCCCATCCACTGGAAATGCTAAAGCTCTGAGGAAGTTAGCTGGGCTTCCTTCCATGTGTCTGCATACACTTTTATTTTTTTAAACAGTGACAATTTTCAAGGTAGTGCATTTGATTCTCTGGTATACATTCATGATATCTAAGTGGTGATCAATCCATCTGTAATGTCTGCAGAAAAACTCAGTATTTTAGACCAATGTGGCAGCTGAGTTTGGCATTTGTGATCAATGTCAGTATCTTTGGCAGATAATAATATCAGTTTTTCTTTGTGGTTCGCCCCATAAAGGGCTGGATCCTGCCGGTCCTACCTTTGAGTATGCTGATGAACTCACTCGCCTCTCCCCGGATGATGCTGAGTTTGTGGATGTCCTACACACCTACACCCGAGGCTCTCCAGACCGCAGCATTGGGATCCAGAAGCCTGTTGGACACATTGATATTTATCCCAACGGTGGAGGTTTCCAGCCGGGCTGCAATTTGGGAGAAGCACTGCGTCTGATTGCTGAGAAAGGGCTCGGAGGTGAGGTTGCTCTGAAACAAACAGTGTAACATTCTGAGGGAAACCTGAATAGCCCGGCAAGGTGTCTTGCAAGGAAAGAGCTCTGAGAGGTGCAGGACTATGTTCTTTCAAATGCTTTTAAAAGTCATGCTGTAAAGCTCAGTTCTGTGATAGTGGATCATGCCTGTTGACAGCATTGCTTAGGGATTAATATCATTATATGCACATGTGTATACATATTACACATTTTCATTCTTTCAAGATGTGGATCAGCTGGTGAAATGCTCCCATGAACGATCCATCCACCTCTTCATCGACTCTCTCCTCAATGAAGAAAAGCCAAGCATGGCCTACCGCTGCAACACAAAGGAGGCCTTTGAGAAGGGCCTCTGCCTGAGCTGCCGCAAGAACCGCTGCAACAATTTGGGTTACAAGGTCAACAGAGTGAGAACAAAGAGAAACACTAAAATGTATCTGAAAACCCGTGCTCAGATGCCCTATAAAGGTAGGTACTCCTTGCTTACTGGTGAGCAAGACTGGTACTAGTGCTCAGCTGTGTGTCATGATGGGCATGTGCTGTTGGTGAGGATATTGCTGCTTTGGTGCCTGTGGTGAGCAGGGGTGAAGCTGGCCTGTGGTTTGCCATTGAATCCAAGTCTCGAGAGAAAAGTGTTGTCCTACTCGAGGTGTAGGGTAGAGTGCAAAAAGAAAGGTATTTTGTAACAAGTTTCTAAGTAGCAAAAGTTAGACAACTCCTGCTGCACAATCCAAAACTTGGAACTTTTTCAGTGTTTTTTGTCTGAATGATTACTTCTTTCTGCTGGGGAAATAATCGGCAGAACTCAGTCTGCTGAGCATCTTAATTAAAGATATGGAAGCATCAGATTTATGCCTTTGGTAGTGCACTTGCTAGAGGAGCACCAGCCTTCATTAAAGCATCACAGCACTTCTTGATTCTAATTGCTGCTGTGGGAGGTCTGAGAATGACAAAGCCCAAGAAAACTGGGATGAGAATACTTTCCTTACAGCTAGGAAAATAATGTTGGATTTTACTACTCTATTTTCCTCCTTAGCTTTGCCTGTACACCATGGTATTCTTATAGTGTGCATTGTGTGATGGACCAGCAATCAAAAAGGCTCATTCCTGACCTGCAGTGTCAGTGGGTTGTTTTTGTTTTTTGTTTTTTAGGGTTTTTTTTCCTTTTACCAAGCCTCCTGTAAGAGAAGGGCACAGCTCACTTGTTTCAAGTCAAGTATAGCAAGTCTTATATGTTCAATAGCAGGTTTGAAGGTGATACTGCACACTCTGGGAGTATTATAGTGGCAGCTTTGCTGCAAAGTTTAGCTGCAAGAGCTGCAAAGGTGTTCTTTAATGGCAATTGCCTTGCTTGCTAATATTTACATTCTTGCAAAAAAATAGTACCCTGGACACCTGCAGGGAAATAGACTAATTTTAGTGAAGCTGGGAAATTCCAGCCTAGAATTTTCAGAGGTGAGGCAGGGTGGTTTTGTCACCAGCTGTCTCTTAAGAGATTGAGTTTTCCTAATGGCATTTTCTGTTGTGTTCTTTCAGTCTTTCATTATCAGGTCAAGATTCATTTCTTTGCAAAGACTAACATGACCAAGACAAACCAGCCATTCCTGATCTCTCTCTATGGCACTCTAGACAAGAGTGAGAACATTGCTTTCACACTGTGAGTAGCTACAAAAACAACTGCAAAGAACTGTTTTGCCTAATTTGTTAAAGTTTCAACTGAAAAACTTGTTCTGGCTTCAGCTGCACTAATCTTACAGGGTCCCAGAATCTGCTCTTGTCCTTGATCAAGGAGTTGCATTTGCTTTGGAAATTAATGAACCAAATCCCACAGGAGCTCTTCTTGATAAGACATCTGAAATATGGAAACATGAAATCTGACCTGCGACACAGCTTAATAAGAGTGTTTCCAGTGCTTTCTTAATTTTTTCCTGGTATCTTTATACCATGTTAAATCTTCTTAAAAGTGGACTTATGCATCTGAAGGTCTCAGTGCAGAAGCTGAGAGACACTTGGGATTTGCTTTCACAGCTCTGCAAATAAGCATAAATTTGTGTGTACGTCCCTAGACACAGGCTGGCAGGGAATGGAGTTGTTTCCTGCTCTGACGAATGTAAGCTGGTTATGGGTGGTGGTGTCTGGGTTTTCTGAGAGCACAGGTGAGGACAGCCCTTGCCTGGCAGACTGTCCCAGGATTTTACCAGCCTAGAGAAGGATGTTTCCTTTTGCCTCTACAAAAGGTAGAGGTGTTTTTGCTTCCTTCTCTGTAGTACAAAAATTCCAGGTTCTATTTCTCCTCAATTTTCTTTGTCTGTCCAAGAATTTAAGTGGCTTTTTTGTTTGTTTTTTTTTCTTTTTCTTATTCTCCTCCCCACAGGCCTGAAATCTCCTCAAACAAGACCTTCTCCTTCCTGATTTACACAGAAGTGGATATTGGAGACCTGTTTATGGTGAAGCTGCAGTGGGAAAAAGACACCTTCTTTAGCTGGTCTGATTGGTGGACTCCCTTTACATTTGACATCCAGAGAATCAGAATGAAGTCAGGGGAAACTCAGAAAAAGTAACTTGTTTTGATTTGTTATAAGCTGTATTAATTCTAATTGACAGTGCTCCCTGATTTCTGGTATCTCAGACTGGGACAAACATGTTAAGCAGTTACAAGTGGGTACAGTATTAATGATAATCCGGGCTCCAGTGGTATCAAACCACCATTTCTATCAGCCAGGTTCAGCCATTTACTTCCACTGGGATCTGCAGCTTGTAGTCTTCCTCCCATGTAATTAATTTGTATCCCACTGTTGTACCTACTTAAGGTTAGTTATAATATGCAGAAGAGTATCTCCATGAACCAGCATCAGTGATTGTTTGTAATTTCTGTTCTCCTTTTTCATGCTGGGTTCTTGCATAGCTTTTGTCACAAAGAGCATGCTTAGATGGAGATTTTTAGAGATCCTTCCAAAAGTGTGTTTGCACAAGAATTTATTGCTTAGTTAAGTTGGATTTCCTTGGGGGTTGAATACCTGAATGGTGATAGAAAACTGAAACACGTGACTGTTGCAGGACATTGCTAATGCGTGAATGTTGAAACGTCAAAGCCTGAACAGAAGTGCTTCGACATTAATCTTTTGAAATACTCATATTCACTAAACATGAGATCTGTTTGCAGAACATGGGCCCAGAACAGAGTATGTGTGTCCTATGTATAGTATAGTAAATTATAATAAGTTCCTCCTTTGAATAAACAGGTCAGTCACTTGATCAAAGAACAGTTATCAGAGCTGAACAAATATAGGGGTGGGGAAAGTACTGATAAATAGAAAAGTGAGTGCTCATGTTTTCTGGAAATTGCAACCGACTTTGTTTGCACATGTGAGGGAGTATGGCTTTCTTCCAAGTTCATTCACCTGACAAAATCTCACGTAAAGACTGGTGTAAATAAAGATCCAAGAGACTTTGGGATAGAACTTCTGCTATCTTAGCCGCAAGAAGTTTTTTTGTTGCAAAGGATCAGTGAAAGTTATGGCTATGCTTTGATGCCCATGTATAATTCATTTACCAGTTCTTGCACAGCGTTTCTTTTGTTACAGAATTCTCTTTTAAAAATAATTTTCTCACAGGCCTGCAAAGTAGCAGTGCCCCACGTGACAAAGTATAAAGACTGTTTCCAAGAACCAGTCTTCTTTCTAAGATTAAAAAGGGATGTTTGGCTCAGTCTTGTGACTTTTCCAATATTTATTCCACAGAGTGGTGTTCTGTTCTCGAGATGGCACCTCACATCTCAGTAAGGGAGAAGAGGCAGCAATATTTGTGAAATGCTCGGAGCAGCCCGTCAGCAGGAAGAGAGGAGGGTACGAGTAATCACTATTGGTTTTAGACTGCTTTATTACCACTTGAGTGGTAATTAAACTTTTTCTTTAATTGACTTTTGCACTAGTCTTCTCAGGGCTTCAAAAGCATCACAGCTCAGAGTAACGAGAGGTTTGCTTATGGCCACTTTGGCAGCTTGAAAGCTCTTGGCTTGCTCCTCTGGTAGCCCTCCTTGCGTGGCTGTTGGCATGTCTGAGAAGCAAGCTCTGGTCACTGCCCCCCACAGTCACTCGGCCAGGTGTGAGGGACTGTTGTGGAGGGTTGCAGACGAGGCACTAGCACACAGAGAAAGGGTGTCTCTGTCTCAGCCCTTGCCCTTAGCTGCAGAACATGGGGCTGGTTCAGGAATGGAGCAGGCATGTGTGTGAAGGTGCTCTTCTTAGCACACTGCTTTCTGATGGCAGCCATCAGGTGGGTGAATTCCTGAGAGCTTCATCTCTGTGGGTCAGAGATTCTGCCTCTGTTTTATAGCCCTTTGGTGCACTTTAATATTTCTATCAATAATTTTCCTGACCCAGATTAGATGTGGAGACAGTCTTTGGACTTTACCCACTAAAGTTTGAGATAGAGAAGTGGTTATATTTATTTTAGTTCAATTACTGTGTGTGAATGGTCTCATGGGGACGCTTCTGGACTGAGATCTAGCTCTGCATAAAAATGCACATGTGCTGGGCATTAGGCTGGGGCAATGACCTGCACAGGCCTTGAGAGCTCTGTGTGTGTATCTGACATAAAATCAAGCAGAAGCCAGGAGAAGCCTAAGCATGTTATTTATCTTCCTGTTAAGTAGGGGGTTTTAAAACCTTAATTTCCAAAAATAAGACAAGAGGGAACAAGTATCTTCCTCATCACCTTTATATTTTATTTTTTTCTCCACAGTACCAAGAGAGCCTCGAAAGAAAATTCTGCTCGTGAATCTGCTTAAGTGACAAGAACAAGGATTTTTCACACTGGGGAGGAGAAGAGTCTGTTCATCCCTGTGGACTGGATGTTCAGAACCAAATATATAGAAATATTTATCTGCTGCTGGATTTTTGCCTGCTATTCCTAGCTATTTTAGAGACTTCTTGTAAAAAAAGTCTCAGCATATGAAGTTACTAACCATGAAGATACATTATCCAAATAGTTAAAAACAAAAGAAACCTGCAAAACTACTTGCCAAAGTTTGAAGTGCTGAAAAGATATAGGTAATTTTGCTTAATCATGATGCCTTGTGACAAGGTTTCTTGACATCAGATCCTATATAGCAATTTTTTAATATTTATTGAAAAGAAACAAAGCCCTGTACTTGGTTTTATTTTATCTTGCTGTTTTTATTTTGTTTGGTTTTGGGTTTTTTTGGGGTTTTTTTGGTTTTTTTTGATTACTGGGGTTTTTTTTGTTCTTTTCATGAGTCATTTGAAACTATTTTTTTTGTATCTTGGCAAATTGAATTTTCAGGCAGTTCAGTGGAGAGAGTTCATTGTTTTTCAAGTGTGTGTTTAGCAAATAAGTAGGTTTCACATGTGAAAAAAATCACCTTTGCTGTGTGTAATGCTAGAAGATGTCAGGGACTGACTTAATATGGGGATGAATTTTTTAGCTTGTGGTTATGAATGTATTTAATTGGGGGTAGATGCCAGTGCTGCTTAGCAATAGGTATGATCTGTTAAGCTGTATACTTCTATGCCACTTACCCTGGAATAAATAACAGCTCTAGAAGAAGGCAGCAATGCCAGTGTCTTATCTAGACATTTAATATTTTATCTATGCTTTCAGTTATTGCAAATGAAACTATCTAGCCTTCAGCAGTGAAAATGGAACTGCAGAGGAACTGAGCTACCAGAAAATGCAGGAAACAGATATTTCCCCCCACCCTCCCCCCTCTCCCTGCTTGCTTGCGTCACGTTTGCCGAAGCTGTCACAGTTTCTCTGCTCTTTGGCACCAAGTGTCAGTCATGCAGCTGCGTGGCTGCTGTGTGCAGCTTTCAGTGCAAGTGAATCCCCTTGACAGCTGACAAGGATGCTCATACTTCCCTGTACTGGAATTGTGACTGCCAGTGATCCACCTCAGTTTGTTTCTTGGCTGTGGCACAGTGCTAGGAGCTGCACAGTTTTCTGCCATGAGATGGAATTCAGCAGGAAGCAGGAGCTGAGCCAATTAGAAGCAGCCTGGTTGTGCTCCACAAGAAGGAGTGCTCAGAAAAACTCTCAAATTAGCCGTGCTGCAAGTTTAAAAAAATAGGTATATTGGAGGCAGTCTGCTTCCTCATTTTTAAGTAATATGTAGTTTTTCTAGCACGCCGAAATGTGCAGTAGCCCTCTTTTGACTTTCTAAAGAGTAAACAAAATGCTGGGGAGGCACAAGGGCTTTAAGATAGACATTTGGAGAAGTGTAATGTTAGCTGTTGATGCTGGGTGTTGTAGTCTTTTCCTGCATGTGCAAGACAGCATGGAGATGGTGACTTCTTCAATATCATCCCATCTTAAAAGCAAAGAAAAAATATGTATGTGTTTATATGCACAATTTGTTTCTTATTTCCAACTGTAGCTGCTAGCATATTTGGGGATAAAAGTCTTAAACAGTGCAATATGTTGGAATATTAATAGCTCTGAATTTGCTCACATTTGATTTCACATTTGATTAAACTACAGCAGAGATGTGATGAGTCACTGAGGGTGGGGTTGAGTATTGAGCCACTGCATTTGAGACCTCTAAAAATAAATACAGTGATTTATTCCCTATAGATTCCACATTTTGTTGCAATTTTCTCTTGAAAGTCAAATTCTTCAGAAGCAAAATATCTGGACAGCTCTTAATACAGGATCAAATACAAACACATTTAAAATTTGGATACAAAGTAGTGAAGGTTCTTTTCATAAGGAAACATGATTTAGCTTTGAATGTTATTTATTAGCTGTAAATAAGATATTTATGAGTGTAAAGGTAGTTTGTATATATTGCTAAAGTTGCTGACAGTCTCTACATTAATACAGTTGTGTAGTATTAATCCTGTATATAGCTTTCAGAGATTTTTATCAACAAGCCACTTACATTGCACTGTTTCTAATGTCGTTAATACTTTTTTTTTTGAAATCTCCTCAGTTTTGTATAGAACAGAAACCTATGGTTTTAATAAAATTCTCAAACTGAATCTGAAGTCACTACTTTCCTTTTGATGAAACCATCTGCTGTATACCTTTTATGTGAAGGCCAGAGCCTATCCTTGAATTCTGGGCTGAAAAGATGGAATGAGACACTGGAAAAAAAAAGGAATGTGTGATTTCTGCACCACTCTCCCCCACATAATTTTGGGAAATGCAAAAGTCATGTATTAAGACCCCAAGGAATCACTGTGTGGAACAAAGAATCCCGCATCATAAAAGAAGTAGCTTTTCACCTGCAGTTTGTGGTTTTTGTGTTTCAGGCCCTTTTAAGGACAGTTCAAGAACTGTCCTTACTTTGAAGGGCTTGTTTCCTTTTCTTTTTTGTTTCTTTTTTTTTTTTTCCTTTTTTTTTTTCTGGCAGGTGTCAGAACTATGCTTCTGCTTCACATTTTACCAAAATGGAGATGTTCTGACCCTGTGGGTGCAGGAGGAAAGCACCAGACTCTTGCCACCACTATTGCTTAAGGAAGTAACTGAAAAATCACTTTCGACCATCTGTTAGGAGTGCAGCTGAGCTCAAGAGTGGTTGTCACCAGAACACTTTGCTCTGTCATATACAGCAAGGCTCCACCCAGGCAATGGAGAGGGGTTGCTGGAATAAAGGAGAATTGTAGTGACATGCACCTGGGGGATCACATTAGGGGTAATTGGAGCAGCTCCCAGTTGACCTGGGGAACTCTGCTTCCAACAGTCTTCCTTGGTGAAAGATGACTGCGCTTTGGCAAGAGCAGAGCTTCATTCCTTGAGAAAGCAGAGGGAAGCTATGCTGTGGAAAATGGATGGTTGGAGAGCCTGAATGGAGGGAGGGATGAAAGAAGAACTGGAGAGGGAAGGGAAGGGAATCCTTCCAGTGGAAGAGCAAAGAACCGGATCTGCAGACTGGAGTGCTTTGAAACTGGGTGTTCTAGGGACACTGCTCATCCCCTGTGTCAGTGTCCGGGTTAGGGAACTAGAGGGACTCCTACAGTTGTACAAGACAGGGCTTGGGTTCACATCTAAAAACACCATGGTATAACTATTCTTTTAACAGCACAGCAGCCTCAATATACTAATTGTGTTCTTAGGTAAAGCAGAGAAATAGTTTGTGGTGGAGGGACAAGAATCCAGGTGTCTCCTGTGAGTATTTAGAGCCATCTTTAGAGCCACCCCTGTGCCCCTTTACACTTGCATGTTGCTCTGCAATGCCTAGCCACATCAGAAAAGGTGATGATCCCTGCTCACCCTGCCAACAGTCTCTGGAATGGGCTGCAGGGATAGGCTGTCCAGCAGTCAACCAGACAAGACAGAAGGAGACATTCTTGGCTGGAAGGAAAGAGTGAAGAAAAAGGATTTTAGCCAGAGTATCTGCATGATGAGGAAATAATGACTCAGGTTTCTAATGCCTAGATTTTCATTTTCATATTTAACTCTCCGAAATTTTTGGAACCAGCAGTGACTTTGCTCTCCATAAGTGTCTGCATGCTTTCTCCATTTAGATATAGTTGTGTGCCTGTTCTTTTGTGTGTTAAGAACAAAATGTCAAAGCTTGCTGCTTGGGATGAGCAAGACATTGGGCATGTGTTGTTTCTAAAGGTCAAAAACAGATATTGAAAAAAAAGTTTATGTTAGAGGGAAGAATGAAACCAGCTGTAGTATTTTCCTTTTTATTTACAGCTGTCAGTGCAAGGTTCTCCATATTCTGACTGTCAGAGCAAACAGAGCTGTATTAAAATCCTCAGGGAAGATATTTCCATCTCCTACTGCTGCCTCTTTCCAGAGAAGTCATCTAGTCAAATGTCTTTTGTGGCAGGTCAGGAAAGTCACCGGTTTACACATAAGTGAATAAAGGGATTACCATTCTGCAGCGGCTGAAGAAGAACAAGGAAATGAGAAGAGGAAGGGAAGGGAACCATTTGGCAGAACATCCCATATAAAGCTTGTCTTAACAATGCTTTTACATCCGTGTGTGGTGCTATCTCTGCTCAGCAACACTCAGAATGCTTTCCTAAAACGGCTCAAGTTAACTCAGATAGAACAATGCATCCACATCAGAAATGCAGATGCCAAATGGGGACCACCTTGGATATAGCAGGTGTTAGTGTGGTGGTGCAGTGCATTTTCAATGACATAATCTCCCAGCCATTCATGTCAGATAAACACGATGTTCTTAATTGCAGGCCCTTCCTGTGGGAAGTGACCCAATATCATCAGTCCCACTTTTTGCAAATGACACTGGAGAGGATTTGCTGCTGTGCATCACCCCACCATGTAGAACCATTCAGTGAGAAGTAAGACAGCCTGCCTGGCCATGGGTCACTGTCCTCAAAAGAGCCAGGAAGTGAGAGCATATCTCATACTGTTCCATCTACCAAAGGATTTTTTTACCCACAATTAGCTGTGAACCTGGAATGTTCTAAACAGTGAAAGGACACAAAATATGGAAATTAGAAGCAGTAGGAACAGATTCCTATGCCAGAACAGGTTGAAAAGATGCTAAGAATATTCACACTTTTTCAAAAGAAACTTTGAAAAAAAAAAGATTTCTGAAGTTTTGCTTGCTAGGTCCTCAGGCTGTGGTCAGCCCTTGTTTTTTTTCCTCTGACAGGCTTAATTCAGGAGCTTTTGAGGCTTGCTCCCAGGGCTTGAGTAATTGCTGCTGTGCAAAACTACCTTTGGAGTCACTTCTAATCTTTTGGATTAGAAACCTCTCCATGCATAACTGTGTATGTAAGGAGAGGGCTACCAGTCCTGTGGTTCTGGTGAAAGGGCCAACCCTGCCTTCAGTGAGAGACACAATCAAAACTCCACTGAGGCTGGGAAAAATCTTTTTGTTGACATTTTGGAAAATTTTGAATGTTTTCCTAACACCTAGCACAAGATCCCAGATTTAAAACGAAATCACAGCTACAACTTTCTTGTTTTAGATACTGTTACGCAGTGTTTTCAGACTGAGTGCATATAAATGTCAGATCATGATCCACTCAGGTACTCAGTTAAATATTGGCTCTGGATGTCTTCTCACAGATATTGCCAGCATCTCTTGGCAGTAAAAATATTTGTTATTTATGGGAGACCAGAACAAACCACATGAGTGCAGTGATGTAATTAGCACCCAATAAAAATTAAAACAAATCAACTAACAGAAAAAACAACTTGAGAGAAAGGCATGCACAACACACAGTACCTCATTTATCACCTATGGAGGTATGAGACCAACACAATCCTGAGCAAACTCCAGTGTTTCCCTTGCAGGCAAGCATAGGCAGTGGGAATGCTCTCACACAGCTCCAGCTCACTGCTCCGGGTGGTGCACATGTCTCAGGTGGTTTGGTCCTTCCAGATCCTTGCTGAGCCTTGCTCTGAAGCCAGGCATGGTTACACTGATGCTTAGATTCCTCACTGCTGCCAAGCTGCACAAAAAGAAACAGCGTAGCTGGAGTGGTTGGTTCCTGGATCTGAATCAATAGGCAGATCAGCTTGACAGCCTTGATCAGCCAGGCGGCTTGACAAAAATCTAAATGTTGGAGAATTTTATTATGTGTCAGCATCAGTTTAGTGAAATCAGACCAAAATCAAAACAAGCAGCAAAAAGCAAGAGCAGGAATGTCGAAGAAAAAGCAAGAAGGAAGGAGGGGTCTTTGATGTTGCAGCAGGTTGTACAGTACTGCACTTTAATATGGTGAAAACAGCCATACCCAGACTTGTACAGCAGAACTGTTAAGCATTCCTTTGATTTTAAATACACATTTATTTATACACATATATTTTCTCGACATCAGGAGAATAGAAGTGTGTACCAGAGACTAGGCATACACTTAAGCGCTTTACACAGTGTTGGTATCCATTGAAAATACCAATCCTAAAGAAAAATGTGTATAGACCCATTATAGAAAGATCACCAAGATTAAAGAACAAAAAGCAAGATATAAATAAAGGTTAAAAAGAAGAAGCACATATTCAGAAAGAGGAATAAATTAAGAGGAAGAGGAAAAGCAAGGAAGAAGAACTCTGCTTTAGCAAATTATTCCACCCAGGACACCCACCCACATATTCTTGAATGTAATTGAGCTATTATTTATATGCTCATATGACTAATTTTCCCCCTTTCTAATGTATTTATAACCCAGACACAAAATTAAGCCAAATTTTTTGTTTATCTTGGAAAAAAATTTGCCCTTTGCTAGTGAAGTTTTCCAGTACAAGGGTAAAAAGTAGATCTTAATCTCTCTGATTTTATTTCCCAGGCCTTAGAAAGGAAATTCAGGTCAGACTCAATGCAGTAGAGAGACTCCTTCTAGTATCAGTCTTCTTTTAATGTCCTGAGCATAGAGCAGTGATGGAGCAAGCAAATGCCTACACAATGGCTGGTACAAAATACAAAAAATGCTTTCATTCTTCCCTCCTTTTTTTATTTATAGAGCTAGGTGTGCCTTTTAGTAGCTCTTTGTTTTTCTTTTAACATCAGCGAATTTAAGGACCCTGGGGAGAAATCAGGGAAATGCTGGGGAACATTCTTTTGACCATAATTTTACTTGCATACTTTGTGTAAAACTAAAAAAAATTGCATTTTTGTGGCTGGATATATTTTCATGAAAGGCTGAAGCACTCAGTAATGTTCAAAATTGGGTATCATGTCCCTCTTTCACCCCTGAATTTGAGAACATAATTTTGAATTTGCATGGGAGGCAGCAGGGAGGGAAATAGGGCAGAACTTCTATATTAGGTTTATTTGGGTCTTCTTGTCAGTGTTATAACAACCCTCTGTGAGACATTTTAGTTATTCAGTGGTGCCTCCTCTGACTGACTAGTCCCTGACCATCATTCTGTTTTTAGTAATTTTCTGACAGGATCCCTATGAAGGCACCCCTTTTCCTGTCAAGGTAATACTCCTATTGCCTTCAAGGATTCCTTGGGCATCTTAGGGGTAGGGATAAGTGCAGTTACATGGGAGCATTTTCTTCCAGACAAAGTGTAGCTAAGTTGGCAAAGAGTTCTGACAAGTATCTTTTACATAACCAGGGAGGAAAACTTGTATTTTCTTACCAAGCTTAGACCAGATGCTTGGACATCTTTGTGTAGGTATGACTAAGTCTCTATGACCTTCTCTCCAAACTTATCCTAGCTTGCTGCTGAATCCTGTTTTCCATTTCTCCTTTCATTTCTCTTTTGGCAAAGTTTGCAGAACTCGGCATCCTTCCTCCTACCAACACCCCTGTACTCCCTGTCCCATGACTGCAGAGTACTCGGGTGAATCTGTGCTGCTCTGCAAGGCTGCCCTGCCTCCACCCACATAGAGACCAGCCTGCATCAGCTGCTTCTCTAAGGATCCTACAACCTTTTTTTTTTTGCCTATTCTATTGGGTTTCATTTAACCCCACCATGTGTTCTAATAGCCCCCACAGATGGGGAGAAAAAGGTACTGTATCAAGATAACAAAAGTGCTCCATAGTTGATGAGCATACATGGACCTAGCTGTGCAATTGTCCTCTCAACTGCAGTGTATGTCCATTTAAAGAAATAGTAGAAATCTCCTGTTTGGACTTTCCTCTGTGCCACAATAACATCTTGAGGATTTGGATCTGTATCCTGTAAAAATAATCATCTTTATTCCACATCCTGTTTTCTATAGTATTCATTGCTGATGTACACACAGGGCTGTTAAGCACTAACACAATTCTCTCTACAAAGTTTTGCTGGGAGGATTCAGTTTTACAAGCTTGCCTACTGCTAGTCAGAAAAAAATCCCAAAATATATATTTTACATAGATGTATTTGAATTCTGTATTTTATTTTTCTAGAGATGGGACAAAGAACATTAAATCCTTGAAGAATAACACTCTTTTCTCATTCAATTAAGTAGCATACTCTGTATTGGATGGCAGGAAGGACAGTCCACAGAATAAACATTGTATTGAATTCAAGTTTCCTACCATTTCACCAGACTAGACTTTCTTACATTACATAAATTAATGGTGAGTGGAAATAAACTTAACTGTTTGTGGAAGAAATGCTTGAAGATATGGAATGGGAATTTGATTAATAAATCCACAGAACTATATTAAAACCTATTTGGCTGTAGGAGAAGAGGATTAGCTGTCAGCTCCCTACAGGTCAAGCTTGGAGAGTGATGCATTTGAGCTGAGTACAACTCCAACAATACTTTTCCTGAACACTTTCTTTTATATGATGCAAGTCCTGTTGAGACTTTCTATGCATTTTAACTTTGAAAGATAAAAGCAAGCAGCGAGGGGCCATCACATGAAAGCAGAGAGAGTTAAGATCCCTTACTCCAATCTCGTGGTTAATATATGTCACTGAATCAAAGAATAGTTAGGGTTGGAAAGGACCTCTGGAGATTATTGAGTCCAAGCCCCCTGCCAAGGCACCACTGAAAGAAGACTAGCCCCATCCTCTGGGCAACCACCTTGGAGATATTTACATGTACTGCTGAGATCCCCTCTCTGTCTTCTCTAGACATAACAGGCCCAGCTCTTTCAGTCTCTCCTGATAAGAGAGATGCTCCAGGCCCCAAATCATCTTGGCAGCTCTCCACAGGGCCCTCTCCAGTAGCTCCTTGTCTTTCTTGCACTGAGGAGCCCAGAACTGGACACAGCCCTCCAGATGTGCCTCACTAGAGTGGAGAAGAGGGGCACAATCACCTCCCCTGACCTGCTGGCCACACTCTTCCTGATGTCCCCAGGATCCCACTGGCCCCCCTGGCTGCAAGGGCACTGCTGGCTCATGGACAGCTTGTTGCCCACCAGGAGCCCCAGCTCCTTCTGCACAGAGCTGCCCTCCAGCAGGTCACCCCCAGCCTGTGCTGGTGCCTGGGGCTGTTCCTCCCCAGTGCAGGACTCTAAACTTGCCCCTGTTGAACCCCATTAGGTTTCTCTGTGCCCAGCTCCCCAGCCCATGAGGGTCCCTCTGAGTGGCAGCAAAGCCTTCAGGTGTGCCAGCCACTCCCCCCAGTTCTGCATCATCTGCAAACTGGCTTAGGGTTCATTCTATCCCTTCATCCAAGTTGTTGATAAACAACCTGAGTAAGGACGAACTACATTTCTTTTACATGCTTGGTGATGACCTCCAGAATGATCGTTCCATCACCTTTCCAGGGAGAGAGGTGAGGCTGACTGACTTGTAGCTTCCCAGGTCCTTCTTCTTGCCCTTTTGAAGATGGGAGTAATACTGGCTTTCCTCCAGTTATTAGGCATCTTTCCCAGTCCATGATTTTTCAAAGATAATGGAGACTGAATTAGCAATATCTGCTAGCTCCCACAGCAGACTTGGGTGCATCCCATCAGGTCTGCAGATGGGTGTTTAATCTGCCTAGCTGATCTCTAACCCAACCCTCTACAAACAAGTCTTCCATTCTCCAACCTTTTCCTCTTACCTCTGAGGTCTGGGATTCCTGAGGGTTGTTCTCAGCAGTAAACACTGAAGCAAAGAAGGCATTCAGTAATTCGGCCTTCTCTGTGTCTTCCAACACCTGGACACCCATATGATCCAGCAGCAGCACCCACATTTTCTCTATCCTTCCTTTTGCAGTTGATATACTTAAGAAACCCTTCCTGTTGTCCTTGATATTCCTTGCCTGATTCAAATCCAAGCAGGCCTTGGCCTTCCTTGTCACATCCTTGTGTACTCTGAAGATGTACCTACAGTCCTTCCACATGGCCTGTCCCTTTCTCCACATCCTATAAATTTCTTTCTTCCATTTGAAATTTGCTGGAAGCTCTCTCCTCATCCATGCAGGTCTCCTGCCTCCTTTGCTTGATTTCTTGCTCATGGGCATTCACCATGAGGTTGGAGGAAGTGTTGCTTGAACATCGCCCAGTTCTCTTGGCCCCATTCTCCTCTAGATCTGTAGCTGATGTGATCCCTCCAAACAGGTTCTTGAAGAGGCCAAAGTTAAGCTCTCCAGAAATTTAGTCCTGATTGCTGCTTTGCTTCTACCATGCAGGATCCTAAATTCCACTGTGTCACTGAAGCCAAGGCTGTACCCAACCTTCACATCTTCAGCCAGTCAAAAGCAAGTGATCTTGACATGTGGGAGCACCTAAATCACGGATATAGCACTCAACACAGGGATTTCAGGGGCTGCTTTGGGGAAAACATTGTACAGCTCTCTGCCTCAAGGAAAGATGACTGCAAACTCACAGTAGCTATCTCAGAAAACATTTAGTGGATGCAAAACTTAGAAGGGAATAGCTTGGATCCAGGACCAAGGGTAACCACATATTTCTGTTAAGGATTGACACAGTGAAACACATCACAAGGAAATTCCTGTTAACAATATTTCTGTTGTCTTTACCTAAGCATTTTCATTGATTTTGTAACTTCAATTCCATGCCATCTCCTCCTGTAGAAGAAAACCTGCCAATATTACTGTCATCAGGTAGAGAGGTGTGAAGCATAGGAAAGCAGAGTAGCCAGGCTCTTTAGTATATGGACGCTGACTAGAGACATGGCTGTGTCCCTGCTACCTCTGCTGAATTAACCATAGAGTACAAATCTCAGAATAAATCTTCCATAAATAAATGAAAGTCCAGTGTAAAACTCTGAGCAGCTGAAGCAACAAGAGTTAACGGAGAGGAGAAGATGACCCTGATCAGTATTAGGGCTTCAGGCATGGTTGTGTGAAAAAGAATGATCCTTGCTCTTTAACAATGCTGAGACAAATTCACGAATGAAGGGGAGCGTAAACAAGTAAATACTGTATCATTCACTTGCAGTATTTATCAGCACCTTTCACATTTGTTGAAAAACAGTGAGGGAAAGAGAGAGGAAGAGGGGTGGGGGGTGGCTAAGAAAGCTTTCCTAGTAAGTCAGTACCCTGAAGACTGAATGCTGAAGATAAGCGAGTCACTGCTGTGCAGTACAGGGATACCATGCATACTCACCCTCCCAACCTTGCCAAGCAGAGGCAGCGTCCTTCTTACTCAGTCACAGAACACCTACGTCAGAGTTCCTCAACTTCTTACCAATCCCTTACCAGACATATTGTATTGGACTGCTGCTAACCCCAGATCTTCCTCTTCCCCCTCAGGAAGCATGAGGAAAACCTCATTTTCTTTAAAAGCATGAACAACATAACAGTAAACTCAGGAACCTGATCCTTTTCTTGTTTTCATTTTTCACGAATTTCAATTGACAGGCAGTGTTTCTAGGATCAGAGGGCATTTATCTTCGACTGAAAAATGCCTCAGAATAAAACTGGGGGTGAGAATGTCCTTTTACAGCATCACCAAGAATGCTCCCAGGGATATGCATAGACAGCCTTGGAGGTGGGCCAGTAGCCTGGCATTGTAACATCCCTATGGATGTGTAAGGTCCTGCTGACATGAGAAGAATGGATTGTCAGTCTTCTTTGCTGGACTTCTCATCACATCTCTGCTCAATTATTATACAGTGCATGTATGGTAATGTACACACACAGGTACATCCATTTCCTGACAGCTCTGTACAGCTCTTCAAGCTGTACAGAGCTGCTAGTGGGTTGCTTCAGATATTTTGAGTAATTTCTGCTCTCTTGGTAAGTGGCAGAATCAGGTGGACAGGTTTTGAAGTCTTTACTTCTGGAGAGATCAGTCCTTGATTACAGCTCCCTAGAAGACCTCCTTTGTACATTTCCCACAGGAAGAAAAGAGGCTCTGAGCCTGGGGTATTTCTACAAAGCTGTGGGTAGGCTTCATGTCTCCCTCTGACCATATGTTGAAAATGGCCCTTACACATTATCAGTTTCTGGGAGACTTGTTTGTCTCTTTCAGAGGCCCCATGGTGAGAAGATAAGCTGGTGAGAGCTAGAAGGAGGGGAAATTCTCAAAGAACAGATCTAGAGCTGTCTGAGAGGTATAAAAGTAGCTAAAGTGCCAGTTGCTCTTTTTAACAGTGGCAGTGGTACCTGCCAACCCTGGGGGAACCACAGCCTCTGCAGATATTCCCTTCCCCTTCTGGTGTGGATAGGCATGGAGCAGCAAGCATCAGCAGGCAGACTGGGCAACCTATGGCTTTGGAAGAGACAGCAACTTGAAAGCAATATAGGCTAGGCAAAAATGGTATGCAAATGGCATGTGTGGGTGGAGAGGAGTTACTCACTGTGTCCCTGTCATGTTACCCACCTTCCCAAATATATCTTGTCCCCTGTGCCTAGCATACAAATAAATGCTTAGCTCTTTCCAGTGCCTTCCTGACCTCTCTCTCCTTTGTGATCTCAGTCCAACCCACTTTCATCTTCAGGCTATCTGTTTCTTTTCCGCTGAAGCTTTCCCAGGATGAGGCACATGGGGAAAAACAGAGAGGAGTAAAGAGTAAAATGTACAAATACCTGTCAAAGCACCTATGACAATCTCTTCCCACATGGAAATTAAACCTTTCTTTGCTTCCAGGGGAAAACAAGACTTCAAGTCTCTGAGATCAGCAGCCTGCAGTACTACCCCATCTAAAACATCAACATATACATGTAATCCTTAAGAATGTACATATACATATTTATATATATTTGCATAATGACTTGTCTAAACTTCTTTTCCTGCTTAGCTTTTCCCTTTTTCCAGCTGCTGCCTGATGGCCACTGTAAAGCAGCCCACCATGAGACTAACATGAGAAGGGAATTAAACGATGGAGAAAGGTAACTTTTGGACAAACTCCTGCTGCAGGGCCAGGATGCCTATTTGCATGTGACAGCTCCTTGTGCAGGACGTAACACAAGGTTTGGTGCTGAAGGAAGATGCTAGGCTGTTTTGAGCACTTGACTTCAGGAGTAACATTTCTGAAAGGATTTTCTTGGCCATGGACACAGGCAGGCTGAGAGAAAAACTTTTGACAGAGCTTTAAAACTACCTTTTTTTCTAAGATACTGCCAGTTAAGATGGGTTTGGACTGGTATATTATTTCCATTTTTTCCCCTTCACTTTGTTATCTAGGTTCTTGTGGGCTCACACCCTCCTGAATCTTTCATGTCCAACAATCATTAATAAGTTTTATTCTCAATAGAGTATATTTAAGGAATGCAGAACAGAGATAGTGGGGTAGATTAAATAACTCACCTACACAGACCATGGATAGTTCAGAAATTCTAAGCAGCTTTCTCAGTGCTCGTAAACATTAATTCATTAGCCTCTTTCTTGTCTCACTCTTCAAATGTAATTAAGAGGAGAAAAGAATTTTGCAGTCACCTCAGATCCAAGTGTGTCAAAAGCAGGGATCACTGTATGAAGGTACAATGCTCTTATTTTCAAGAGCAAGTCCTAGGAAAGAGAAGAGAAGGGGACAGAGCAGGGAACACTCTTGTTTGACAGACCTGTCTTTCCCATTTTTCTCACTCCGGCTGACTCCATAATTTCCTAAAGCCATCAACCAGGGTCTGAAAGTCTGAACCCTGCAGTGTTGAGGAGAGCAGAATAGCACATCTACAGTGCCTGAGGTAATTTCTGAATGAAATTTAGGCTTAACACTTGAGCAGGTTCTTTGGTTATCTCACTGTTAAACAGGGGGTCTTCCTATTTCTTCCTGGTCCTTGCTCCACTGTTTCAGGTCAACAGCTCTGCAGTGAGACCTCGGATCTCAAGACTGTCACAGGACTGCACTCCTAGGGGGTAAAGAAAAGGATCTGCAAGTTCCTTATATGTGCCTTTTCACAATGTCATTCCCAGCCATGCTGCTGCTATGTGAGCAGCTCCTGCCTGGAAAACATTTCAGCACACTCTCAGGAAAAATGGACATATTTTTCTGATCCTACTCTCTATAATACAAAATATCCATGCCATGTGGCCAACAAACATAGCAGGTTCACCAAGGAGCAGTCTGGAATGTAGCCTGGTGTGCTGAGGATAGCTGTGGAAACTTTCCCTCCTCACAGCTACAGTCCAGATGGTGACAGCAATGTATCTGTGATATAACCAAAATCTGAAGACAAAATAAGGGATGTATTTCACAAAAAATGCAGTTTAAAGGTGGGAAACCTTGACACAAGATTATGTGGCTCAGAAATGATCAGATATCACTTCTGGAGAAAAGCCTGTCTAGGCCCGTCATGCACAGCAACACTGCCTGTAGTACTGGAAATAGCTGAGCATCATATGACTGGGGGCTGGGAAATCATCTTCTAGAATCCTTGCTACATTTGCTTTCTTCTGCAGGTGCTTAATCTAATCACTGTCAGAGAAGGATTATCAGCTGGTAAAATTCTAGCCTGGTCTAGACATTCTCACATATTCTAGCCAATAGTCCTATTTACATATTATTCACCTTTCAAATTAGAGCAATTCCAGTACACATAAACAAGGTTTATTTAATGTCTTGGTCCTTAGGTTTACCCTAAGGAGTTGGTTAAAATCAATTGTAAGTGTGTAAATTTTCTCTGCTCATCGGGCTTAGAAGAGGGCAGTAGGTGAACCCTTTGATACTTTTTTCTTTTCTTTGTTGAAAACCTGAGATTTGCTAGAGGGTAGATACAAAACAACTTTGATTTTTCTGTTCTAACAAGTTAAATACTTTTTGCTCAAATAGAAATTAAAAAATTTCAGTAATGACAGTGAAGATTTCAGTTTGAAAAATTGAAGAGTTCTGGATAAACTGTGAAGTAAATTTTTTGTATCTAAGGGTATACATCAACTGTATGCAGGTACAAAGTATGTTAAATGATACCATCTATTGCTAAACTGTTTATACTGAAGGCCAAGGTACACAGTCCTTGAATGTTCATTTGTTAACATGTTGAGCGAGTTAGATTTTAAGCTAAGGCTTTTTAATGAATCTTAACTGGTTTTCTCTCTCTTGGTCCTACAGTGCAATTCAGTGTACTGAGATTCCCTGTGAGAGCCACTCTGTCTTACAGTGTAGACACAGCCCAAGGATCTTTCTGGGTAAACAAGGATTTCAAGGAGCTCAGATTTCAAGACAGTGATGAGACTGACAGAGGCTAATTGGCAGTTTAGTCTTCACACGTGGTGGGTTTTGGCTTAATGGTTTCTCAGCCCATGAAAAATTTTCTCATTTGTTCCATGCTGAAGGAATATTGCTCCTGAGGTAATGGCACTGTTTTTCTGGAAGACCAGTCATTACGTCCCAAAGGCTGTACATTTAGACTTCTCCTAGTGCCAAGCAACAGGTGCTATCATGGGAGAGATGGCCTCTTCCCCTCTAATTCCAGCAGGCAGAGCTGCTGGGCCCCGCAAAGGTGTAGGGATAATATCCTGTACAGCAGCCTAGAAGCAGGCCTCATGATAACCTGGGATTTGTAATCCAGCATATTTCTATTTCCTTAGGTTTTGCAGATTATTCTGTTTTTCTGGTTTCTTTGTCCCCTGTGCTAGAGAAGGAAGGTGCTCTGATGATGGATAAGATGTTGTGTCAGAAGAACAAAAGTCCTGAAGAACATGAATTTCTTCCAATCTGCAATTGCATTGTGGGGTTGTCCAAACAGAAAAATGACAGGACTTTCCCCCCTCTGTTTCTCTCCCGATTAGGCAAGGACAGCAGCCAGCCATGTTTACTATCAGAAGTCCTCATTAAAGGACCATGACTAGAGGCAGGCTGTAAACTTCAGGAAAGCACATCCATGCAAGCACGGCCAGGACTAGTTAATTGCACCAAACCAGAAGTGGCATGTATGACTGCTCTGTATGCTGCTGCAAAACATGTACTTCACTGTGTCACCTGCTTGTGCAAGGCTTTCCAGAGAAATTGCAATTGCAAAAAGACAAGCCAGCTGCCCTCTGACATAGAGAAGCAAATGTATGCTAGTGCCGGTTTAGCAGCTTGCATATACTCGACTGCTCTGCTCTCTCCCATTTCACTTCTGGGCTCAAGCCCTCACTGAACATGTCATACATTTGACGGAGCTTCTGTACTTCTCTCTCAAAATAAGCTTTTGAGAGCACAGTTTGTTCTAAATTGTGTGTACTACACTGCATTGTACTGCACATACCAGAGAGTCCTTCAGCTTTGCCTCAGCAGACTTGCATGCTCAAACGCCTCTTGCTCCCCCACAAGCGTACTTACCTGACAGTATGGCATTGTCATGATGATCTGCAAAAAGGGCCTTCTTGGCACATAGAAAGGAATGGCTGTCCCAGAACAAATACAGTAGAAATAATGAAACAATTGCTTGAGAAGCCCTGAGGATAAGGTCTCAATATATGTTATGAATGAAACTATTCCATGTAGAAAATACTGAATCGACACCAGCTAGGGACTGGTTTGGGGTTCATGTCTTATCCTTGTTTGTAAAGGCAGTATGAACAGAACCAGTTTAAAGCACAAGAAGGGAAGTAGACAAAGCAACTTTTCCCCTGGACTGTCAAATTTCTGGTACACCTTTGTTCTGTTAATCCATTTTTGCTCCCTGAGAACAGCATACTCCTCTGGCATTTATTTATCTGTCATGAATTATCTCAGAGCAATGAAGCAGAGTAGAAGAATGCTGGTTTCAGCACTAAGAGAGAACTGAGCACCCTCTGGTACATGCACAAGATCTTCAGGGGACCCATACAGAAGAAACAAATGAGACAGAAGTTGGGAATCAGAAGGAAGAAAATTTGAGATGTTAGGCATGGTTTATATGGTTTATATATAAGGCTTAGAATAATCCTTACCCTACCCACTCCTTGATCACTCACTTTATTCAGCTGAAGCATTCATGGAATCAGATTAGTTCCTGTTCCAGATTACTTTTTTTGTTACAATTGAATTTATCACATATCTAGACCTCTTGGCAGTATTGGCATGAATCACAGTCCTCACGGCTAGCTAACAACAGGGAACATGGGCAATTTTTCTCTGATCTGTCATATTTTTCTTGCCTGGCAAACTTGTTTTGATGCCATTCCCTAATGAACCAATGCTGGTAAATTAGAAATTCCTACCTATAGCAAAACTTTTCTTACCTAAATATTTGAAAAGAACAAAATGCTGTGGTTTTATTGTTATTCTCCTTTCTGGGCCCAGCACAACTGATCTATCCAGTGGGGAGGGGGTGCTGCAAACTGCCCATAACTGAAGTTATGAGCAGGCTTGTACTTTATTTCCTAGAGAATTTTGGAAACAGTTCACACCAGAGGGCTAAGTTAGTGGACTGGAGAATTCTGCAAAATGCAGACAATGTATGAAGTGCCAACAGACTTAGCTATTCACTTTTCTCCATCTTGTTTCTTATAATATCCAGCTGTTGAGGATGCTGAGTCAGAACGTAGTTCTTCTTATCCATGGCTGTCCCTTTTCCTAGAAGTAAGCTAGTCAATGTTGCACTGATGGGTTTGCATCTGCACTCTGTCACAGCTTATTCCCTATAAAGACATCTGGGGAGTGTAGGAAGGCTGGCACTGCACCAAGGCAATGTGAACAGAAGTGGTGATTTATTACTTTTCCATATAAGGGTAATCAGAGAAGCTGGCAGATTGACACTGGTCTTTGGGGAAGGCGCAGAATTGGAGCAGGTAGTGGGAGGAAGCCTGCCCTGTTATCCAGTCACTCTTCTGAGATCCTATGACAGGATTGCACTCATCCAATGTGAGCAGCTCAGCCCAAAACAGAGACCTCATGATATCCACAAGACTACTCTCCACACTCCTCTGAATGCAGAAGTCATTCCTCCCACAGAGAAATCCTCTTCTTTTTATTTGCCAGCCATGGATCTTGAAACCTACTCAGGTCTGAAAATGGGCCTCAGCCTTTGCAGCTAACAGGGCAGCTTCACAAATGGATAGTGTGGGTTAGAAGTGTTTGCAGAAGAGTTGCTGTACTCTGCACTTCTCCTCAGTCCTCTCCCCACTCCCCCAGGCAAACTCTTACATTAAACCCTCAGGACAAAGTTTTCTGTTGTCTGAAGCCAGAATTCAAGTTTCTCCTGTCAGCCTGAAGAACTGATGTAGCACATGCAGTGTCAGGACTGGAAAAGATCCAAACCCAGCTCTCTGGGCCCTCCTTAAGACTGTCCTGCATGTTTCTTGGAGATGGAAGTGCCAGGCCATGCTAAGAAAGGAGCTCTGGCAAAACTGAATATCATTGTACCTGAAGACAACCACTGATGGTTTCTCCCAAGTTTCATTCTGGCAAAAGAGGTTGTAGGTCTTCCCTCATCTTGGTCAGCCCACTGCATTTACAGATAAATGCATGAAGAGATTTAAAGTAAGAGTTCCCTCTAGAGGAGTGAAACAATAATGTACACATGTATCTTCTGCTAGAGTCCAGATTCCATTTTCTTTACAGATACAGGCTGACAGTCGGATAAATCCAATTATGAATTCCACATGCAATAAAAATGAAACAGTGTCAGCTACACAGAAAAAAGCCAGCAGGTCCTTCTGAGGATTATCAATGGCAACAGGCAGCAAAACCCTAAAGCTTCAAGTTTAATAAAGCCACAGTTTACACAAGTCTGCCACTAGAAAAGCAGATAACACTATTATTGCAAAAACTGTGAGAATGTCAGAGAGTGATCCTGACCCCATTGTGCTTAAATACTGTGCATCCCTCCACTGCAGGGCTCAGCAGCTAAACATGAGAGAGAAAAGAAAATCAAGACACAGAAAAGCCATTAAGTTGTGGTCAAAGTCAAACAGAAGAGCAGTCACCTGAACAGAATTTATTTGTATGAAGTAATTTTGTCTCCAGGTCTCATTACTCACAATTTTTTCATTACTATTGATTTTGAGGAACTTCATTTTGGGAAATATTTTGTTTCTTATTCTCTGAATATTGCAGGATGCTTTCATTCTTAAGAAGTATTCAGCATTGTGGAAAGGCTGTACAATTTATAAATGAGATGTAACTTCATTTGCTACTTTTTATCTGGGACTCCACAGCAGGAGCACTGGGAGGACCAGCTGTGAAGAATTAAGGTTTCTTGTCTCAGTAATATCTGTCCAGTAATCTCAATGGGAAAAGCCAAGGAATTAAGTTGTCTGATTTCCAAATCAAACACATGTGAAGGGAGAAGCGATCAGTAAACTTGCACAGGGAAAGAAGAAAATAAATGCCTAGCTGGGAAAAGAGAAAATATTCTTGGAAGGGTTTTGCATTACAGCAGATTGGTTCAGATAGAACCTTTTAGGCTGGGCTCTTCAAAAGAGACCAGAGGAGATAGGCATGCAGCTTCCACTTGGAGTTGTCTGAAACTTCCTGCTGCAATTAAAGCATGTTGCGCTTTAGCCTTCTCCATAGATGGGTTTAACCATAATGCCACTTTGTATTTGCTTGAATTTTTCATTCCAAGGGAATGGGATTCCTTCAAAAATGTACATGAAGATTGTTGATGTCATTTTACACATGAGGATGGAGAGACAATACTAGATTTTGGTATATCTGTCAGACATGCATATAAAAATACCTAGAGATATATTTAAATTACCTTCCCATATTATTAAATATGCAATTATTTGTAGAGGAAAGTGGTCTGAGGAAGTTAAGGACAGCTTATGAACAGAAGATGCAGAGGTGTGCATTGTCTAAATGACCTTTCCAAATATTTGTGAAAGAACACGCACATATCTTTTCAAGGCAACAGAAACAATAATACATACGAGAGCCACAACAGTCTGTCTGCATGCTAGTTGCTCTGTTAAACACAAAGGTCCAAAAGGTCAGTGTAGGTTTAATGTCTGTCATTTGTTTTGGCTTTGAAAGTTGAGTTGAGATGAATAATCTGCAAGTTAAGATGTTAGAGCAGTGACAGATCCTGCCCCAACTAGACTGTTTTGTTTATGTGATAGCTTCATGAAACATTTCTTTGCAAGAAGGTGGAACAGGAAGCAAGTGAAAAAAAGAAGATTCAGAGGCAACCTAGGAATCAGCCCAATGTTTCGGGAGATTAAGCATCAGTTTCATAGACTGTCTCTGTGACCCTGGATAAATCACTTGAACAACCTTTGCCTTCAAAACTGGAGTTAAAAGATAAGGTTGTAAATATACACCTCACTTGACTGTTCTGCATGCCTCTCAGATTGAGCTGAGGCCATGTAAATCCAAAATGTAAAAAACTCAAAAAACCAAAAAAAAACCAACAAAAAAACCCCAACCAACCAACCAACCTGAAAAAACCACCCAAGGAAAAAAGTCCAGAAATTATAAATTTTATGGGAAGTGCCTTGTAAATGATAACATTGAGCAGTGTCCTACACTTGATGTAGTTCTATGCAGTAGCAGAGTTTTATCTGTGGTGAGGTGCTGCTCCTGTATAAGATGTTTCAAATGCAGTGTCACGGATAGGATGGATGAAGTGCACAATGTCATTACTACTCCATTACTGGAAGAACAGATTGTGTGTTTACTGCCTCTGTGAAACAGCAGCTAACGCTGCAAAGAACACTTCAAATCAGGTAAAAGCAGTTACCTGTGCCTCACCTTTCCTGTGCACAGGAAGGAGCAGAGCTCTCAGCAGGCAAGAGGAGCTGAATGTGGTGGCTCTGGCCATGACTGGTCCCAGCTGTCCCTGCAGGTCCTCCGTAGGCAGAGGCCCCCAAAGCAGTCACCTTCCTCCCTCTTGGGTGGAGGTGGAACAGGAGGACATCTTCCAGGTGTTGGCATTTTCTTGGCCCATGGACCTCTCCTACATAGTGCTCAATAATGAATGTAGTGAGTCATGGAGTAAATATTCTGATAATGGTCTAACCACTCCAGCAGTGTCAGCTCTACAGGCTAGCTCCAAAACCTCACTTGTCTAATGATACACTTTGGGAAGTTACTTCCATCACAAAAAACATTCTCTGCAACAACACACAGGTCATTGCATGCTGGACTACAGCAATAAAGTGCTCCTATTTCTTTCTTCTTAAACTCACAAGTTCTTCGACTTTTTACTGCTTACATCAAGTAGCACTTTACAGGTTTTCCCTTTGTTTTAAACTTTTAAGTTGGAACTGCTTGATTATGTTATGTTTTTCTTTATGAACAGGGTTTTTGTTACATCCTAGAAAATTCTAATCCAATATAACATTGTTGGTGTTTAAAGATGTTGCTTTAAGACTTGGAAATAAGAAACAATTTGTTACACCAGCTGAAGTTCAGGTTTTTGTTATCCATAGCTTCACTGCTTGGTTTCTTAAATGAGACCTACCATTCAACTAAATTATTTCACGTGTCCTAAGTCTGTCAGTTTTTTTTTTTTTGTTAGCTTTGCCATTTTGCTTCTACTAGTGGCATAGGCTACTGGGTAGGTTTCCAGCTAGCCTGTAATCATTCTTGCCATGTTTAGGGCACAGTGATACGCCCTAATATTACCACACAGAAGTCCAATGCGTTCTGCTTGCTTTGCATCTCCAAATTTTGAGCTCACATACCATCTTTCTGTCCTTCAGATCTTTCATTGCTTAACTTCCTCTTTCATGAATGCACAGATTCCACTTGAAATGGCATCTGCACTGTATCTAGGCAGTGTTACATCCCTAACAACTACCTAGCAACTGCAGAAGGCCAAACCATGGGCCTCCGGTATTGGTCTAACCACTCCACCAGCTCTGTTGCTCTGTAAACCAAGACACTAGGCAAACGTAATGTAGAATCATAACCAGCTTTGTGAAGGATGGTAAAGACCCCAAAATATTTTTCCTACAAATTTTTCTAATGCTGAACTCATCATATGCTGCTGTACACCCGAAGGAATTTACTCTGGTAATGAAAACATACTCTGTATTTACAATACCAATATATTACTAATAAACTTTCTATTACTGCAGCACTGTCTTGACAGTGTTAAGAAATGTCTGTTTAACTATGCATTATTAAATAAGCAATATCTATGAGTCCAGAAAATAACTGTTGCTTGTTTAGTAAGGCAAATCAGGAAAAATGCAGACTGCTTATAATTTATCTCTAATTCAAGGAATAGTTGCACGAAAATAAATCCCCCAAATTATTCATAAATTTGTGTCTTTGATCTTTTAAATGCAGACTTTGCATAGTCATCAATATTTTCTATAACAGAATCTCTCTCTTTTTTGTTCTGCATTTGTATTACAGCTAATGAAAACCCAAGTGTTCTCTAACTACAGCAGGAATTCTGATTGCACTTGTGGAACTCTACTCTATTAATTACACCCTCAGGTATAACCTCTATCAAAATTAACAAAGACAAAGCTGGAAGTCTGCTCTTGACTGCAGAATGACTTATATGTTAAAAACACCAGTTTGACTTTCTGTGCTAATTCAAGCACTTCCCTTACTGGCAATTATTACAGTTTTTATACTTTTTTTTTAATATCAGAGCATGCCTTTGAGAGGAATTCAGAAGTCTTAAAAATCAAAACTCAATCATGCTTCTGGAGAAAAGCCAGAAATTGGAAAATAGCCACAATAATTTGAAGTAGCTTTTCAGAACACAATGGAGCCTACAGAGTTTAGCCTCATACCATGAGAAAGGTTAACTAGAACATTTTCTAGTGAAAAGATCTTTGCCACAGATGTAAGACTATGTCTGCCTCAGCAGAGTAGGCTGAGCACACCATACACATAGAAAATCAGAAACAGAAAAAAGGCAAATAACTGCAAGTCAACCCACAAACCAAAACAATTCTGAGCCCATATTAAGTGGCTTCAACTTTTATGAGAACTGTGAAGATCTTGATTGACTTCCACAGACTGCTAAGAGACAATGTTAGATTGCTGAATGTTTTGTCCAAATTAGAAAAATTTAATTTTTGTTCTTCAGTTCTTCTCAAGGGTTTTCAAATCATCCAAGTGTCATATACATCTTATTCTTCCTTGCCCTCTTGTCTCCAGAGTAGAAAGGACACTTACAACAACAATAAAAAATCCAGTGTGGCTGGGGCTGAAAGCCTGGGTCAAGCCTGCCTTGCCTGACTTCCAACAGCGGGGAGGCTTGGCCACCATCGAGGTCTTCTCTCTCTCATTCATGTCACAAAACACTTGCAACTCATAGATTTGGCCTCCTTATTCCTGGTCATATGAACTTTCCATAGGTCCTGGAGATTTGTAAAAATTTCCTACAGCCCTCTCTGACTTGCTGACCATGCTCCAGTTACTTTAGAAGTTGCAGCTGACTTAAGGGATGGTGTCTCCCCTTGTGGCTATTACTTTGGTTCTCAGAGCTAGTGCACCCAGAGCAAAATGGTCCTTTTGCCTCACCATCAATCCCTGCCTGTGGCTGTCTCCACACTGATCACAAACAGAACTGCAAAACCAACGGAAGCCCATAGCCTGCAGAATATCCTCCCTACCCTGTTTGTGGGGCACAGGAAAGGACAATTCCCTACCTGCTGCCATGTCTCTCCTTGCAAACAGCAGGATGCATCTCTGCTGTTGGGCAAGGGAGGAGAAAGCAGGGTGTGCTGCCCCTGGCCAGCTGTGCCTGCTCACCCCTCTCCAGCTGCAGGCAGACTTGTGCTCTGGCAGCCCCTGGGCATAGTGGTTCAGAGCACTAGCCAAGCTCAAGAAAAGGATAAGGGAAGGGTGTTGCAGACATATTTTCATGAAAAATCCTTTCCTTAGGATTTTTCCTCCTGAGAAGCTGAGAGGCCTCAGGAACAAAATGTAAACAATTATTATCTGCTGCTGTGGAATGCAACAGGAGGATCTGTGATTGGTCTCATGTGGTTGTTTCTAATTAATGGCCAATCGCAGCCCAGCTGGCCTGGACACAGAGCCTGAGCCACAAACCTTTGTTATCATTCCTTTCTATTCTTAGCTAGCCTTCTGATGCAACCTTTTCTTCTATTCTTTTAGTATAGTTTTAATGTAATATATATAATAAAATAAATCAAGCCTTCTGAAACATGGAGTCAGATCCTAGTCTCTTCCCTCAACATAAGACCCCTGTGAACACTGTCACAGAAGGGGAGAGTTGGATCAGAAATATTTACCCAGAGTCTCACAGGGGTATATGTGCTGGGTTATGGGAAAGTAAGACAGGAAACATCCACTGCATATTTAGGGTTATTAGCTATCTGCCTTTAGCATGTCATCAATATATAGATATGTTTGTTTGTGTGTGTGTATGTGTGTGTGCGCACACACACATATGCTTTTTCAAGACCCCTTTCACACGTTTCCACATCCCATTTGATCTCAAGATCGAAGAGAATCAGATCAACCACCAACCACGACTGAAATTCAGACCTGCTATTAAGAAGCTGCTGGATGTTGTGGTTAAGAACCTTGCCTATGTTGTGGCTGCGTAGCTGTCTATGGGCAGACAAAATAAAGCATCATGCTCCAGAGGACATCCAGTTTGAGTGTTAAGCACAAGGGATAGACAGACAAGTCAGAAGATGACATAAAAGAAGGGGACAACTTCATTAGTGTGGCAAGTATTGCTGTGTTATCCCAGCAGCTTGACTTGGGAAGAACTGCAGCAAAAGGGAGATCTGAGAACAGTGTGGTAGTTATGTAGATGTTAATAATTGCAGATGGGATGAATGTCCTCATCTGACTAGTCTCAGTCTTAACAACCCTTAGAAATACTCCTACAATGAAATTTTGAAGGGTACTGAGAAGCTGCCACAGCTCCCAAGGTACTTCATGAGGTAAATAGTAGGGCATGAGCAGGCTTTGAGAGGAGTGCAAGAGCAAAGCTAGGCAGCTTATATTTAGCTTTACAAGGAGATGGGAGCCCACAGAGGAAGATGAAAAGAAGGGTAAACTATTTTCAGTGACAGTAATGGGCATGTTCTTTCAAGAATAGCAAAGAGCTAGCAAAGAGCTCTTTTTTCCACAAACCCCTGTTCTGTCCAGGATTGGATTTCCCATAGTTTTTCTGACAAGGACATTATAGCAGAATATCCTCAGCCTTTTAAAAAATCACCAGCAAAGCAGCATAATGTGAAGGCAGCCATTATAAAAGGCATCTCTTTTACTTATGTTACCTGTCCCCCTAGTTGGAACATTTTCAGGTGAGAAAAACACGCAAAAGCTTATAGAAGGAAAATTCTCTGATGTTGAACTGGAACTATGCCTCTGTCCATGGCTACATTTAACTCATGCTGTGAGTCTGTATTTCAGCTTCCTCACCTCTCACACTAGATCCTGAAGAGTAATTTTTTTCCAGGTGGACTGTTTCTTTAAGATGCTGAGGTCGACTGGGTTTTGGCATTTCCTTGGTTCCTTACACTATAGACTGTACTTTCAGGGCCCAAACCTTCCAACTTTGTCTCCTCTATTTGAAACAATGTTTATACTTCAGCTGTAAAATACACTTTCATTGCTGGAAATGCATTCAGTAAGGAATTTGGAGAATGCCTTGTCATCTGGGAAATAGATTTATTTTTCCATTTTGCAGCTATGCAATCTCAAAAGGCAAGACTTTCAGAAATGTGACAAATTACTCTTCTTTTAACTATATAGATAGTAATGCTATCTCAGGAATTCAGGTTTGACAATCTTGGCTTCCAAAGGAGCCTACAGTAACTGGGTGCTCCAACTCTCACCTTCTTATCATACCACAAATTCTCCCAAAGTGAAAGAAATATTATATGTTTGCAGGCCTAATTTAGATAGTGTCTGACCCACAGTAGACACTGTTCAGATAAAAGGAAACACAATAAAAAAAATGACTTCATTAATACCTTTTTGTCTCTTTTCTGGAGTATACACCAATCATCGCTATGGGAATAGTGTGTGTGTGCATTTAAGTTGCTGTTTTGTAAGTGCTTAAGAGAAGTCACACAGCGGAGCAGACTGAAAGCACCACAGTGCTGCCTGTCCTGCCACTGTCCCCTCTTACGTTGCTTTAACAAGCCTGCCTGGCCAGTGACATTTTCTCTTTATTCCAGCAAAAACCTCTTAACTGTATTTGTTGTTGGCTAGGCCAGAGCCCGCCTTGGAGATGAGGTCTCTAGCACAGTGCAGCGCAGCTCTATCTTGCTTTGATTTTAATGAAATTCATTATAAGAATGAAGCTAGCCAGAAGTCTTCTTCATTTTCTCTTAAGTGGCAACTCTCTGGAATTTGAAAAAAAACCATATTTTCCTTGCAGTTAATTACATTTCATCAGATGGGGAGTCCTTATATTTATCTATAAGGAAAACCATTAAAGTACAAAAGCAAGGAAGTTACACAAACCCATTTTTGATTCCCTATTATTCATGGAACACAATTAGATTTTAAAGGAAGTCATTATTTGGTAACTGTGATGCTGACTGTTATTAAATCCTCTCTTCCACTTTTCTGTTATATTCTCAGTTCTTTATGTACAGATTTGCATGGATTTCAGCTGCTTCACTACTGAAAGAAGATCACTTAATTTGAAAATAGGTGCTGTTTGGCCTTGTTCAGGACATAGGAAAACTTCATCTGAACTAAATGAGCAAAGATTGTCAGGTAATAGCCCATTTGGTAATAAACAGGTATTATTTCCTATCAGAAAAAAATGATGCTATCAGAAGATAGTAGTGGAAGATAGTTTTCTATATTATCTTAATTTATTATGGCTAGTCTGATGAGACTAGAGAGTAGTAATATGTTTCTCATCATCTTGGTTTGAAAATTCACATAGCAAGTTTCCTGCAAGTAGTTCAAGGAATTATCTATATCCTCTGTACTTGGCAATTCCAGGAAAACCATGATGATTCAGTTCACTGGCTTTAGATTCTAAGGAAGATGGCAGACGCAGTCCTCTTAATAAGAGATGACATCTATTTCCAAAGTACTTGAAAACTAACAGGGCAGGAAATGGTTAAAGAAAAAAAAACAACAGCAACCCAGAACTGAAGTGCTTTGGGCCAGGCCAAACAAAAGATGGTAAGGAGAATAGAGATAAAAAGTTTGCACCCACTGGACAAACAAGATTTATCCAAGCATCACAGGAAACTTTTGGTAAGTGATATCCTAGTCCTGACCACCTAAATTTATTCTAAATTAACTTTCCACTATCCTGGTCCAATTATATTTTTAATTGCGAATAATTTTTTTTCAGGCAAATTTAAATGCATCCTGGCTGTATCTGTGTGGATCTGGACTCTTTTCAGGATGAACAATTGTATTTGTTTAGTTTGTCCAGACCCAATTTAATGAGGGGCATCAGAGAAAAACAAAGAAAAAATACACTAATTTGAGACACATGCCCAGAGAGTTTAGAAGTTAGCTTAAAATCGAGGATGATATCAGCTCGGTGTCCAGTATTGTACGAGAGGCCAACATTAGATTGATTTCTGTAGCTAAATTCTTAGTTAATATCAGGAGTTTAAGCCACTTTCTGCAGAAGTGAGTTATGTTTACTCTAGAGGTCCTGCCATTTGCTGCATACATCTGCCTAAAGTAGACATTTTCTGGTGTTTTGTATCTATGCAGAAGTCTTTGCTGCACCAAATCAGAAAGTAGATTCCTATGCAAGAAGAAATGTATGCTCATTTAATATGAATGCTGCTGTAAACAGGCCTTGTGAGTTCACTCAACAGTTCCTGTATCACTAGTGTATGTTCTAATGAAATAAAAAAATATAATACGAGCTTTTCCAGTTTACAGAGTTTGGAGCAGCTCAGGTGCCACAGAGTAGAAGGTTTCACACAGTAGAAATACTGGAGATGCTAACAAAGTTTAATTTAAGCACTTCTTCACTTTTCCTTTTGTCAGGTTAAGAATTTGAATTATTTGAAGTCTTGGTCCTGTACAAAGAAAACTGTACGACTGGATAACAGATTTTCTGTTCTTCCAGGTAATAGGGCCTATTCTCAGTGTGTAAAAATCCAACTGGAAAATTAAGGTTATCATCCTTTAAAAGATCAAAACCTCATAATGCACAGGGTTTCATGTTGATTTCATAGTATGCTCAGCCAAAGTTAGAGCATGCCAGTTTCTCACAGTGAAATTGCACTCCAGATAGAGATCCTATATAGAGGTGGCTGTTTGCAGTTTCCTCTTCAAATAGACAGGGGATAACTTCTTCACAGGGACTGAAGCCAGAAATTTTTAGCTGTGAACATCTAAGAGCCATCATCTAATACCATGATTTAAAGTGACAAGTACTAAGAATAATGATGGCATTATTCTCTGCCTGTAAGGCCAATTACTGCCTCTAATTCACGATGTTCTAGCTACAGATGAGGCAGATTTTCCATTACAAGCTTCTTCTCTGTGTCTGTGTCGCGTGAAGCTGACATTTCTCACAGTAGCTGTCAGTCCAGTCATAAGAGGATTTTATGATTAATGAGATTCACTTTTTGCTGTTTCCAAGGTGCTTCAAATCCCACATAGTGCACTATGTGAGAAAAGTGGGACACTTAAGGCTGATGCATTCAGCCTAGAACAGTGTCAGCTTTTCTACTGAAGCTTAGCTGTACATAGGTGATTTTCTGTCACAATGACCAGATGTTTTGGTAAAGCAGAAAAACATCAATGTCTTCTCTGATCTGTAGCCATCCCCACACATTTTTTCTGATTATAGATCTTTGAAATGCAAATGGAAACTGAGTGATCTTTGCCTTGCATTGAAGGGAAAGTTGTAGAAAGGCATGCTCTCCATATTTTTTGCTTCCTTCAGTTATTTGTAATATTATTTTTGAACAGCGTTCCATTTTATTTAGTCAGATTTCCTTTTTATTTTTGTCAGTTTTTCCATCTGTAATATTTGTGCTATTGCAGCTTTTAGAATCTCCAACAGGTATTAGGGCCCTGTGGTTATTTGTACATGCATTAACACTGGGATTTTGATGCTGTGGTGCAAAGCAGGATTGTTTAAGCAGAGAGGTTACTGACAGGAATACAACTGAGGTCTATCCTGAGAGGAACAGGGAAAGTAAAAAAGGAAATTAATGTTTCTCACACTACAAGAATTAAGGAAACCCAAATTAGACCAAGGGGTAACACGTTCATAACAAAGGAAAGGACAAGTAATAATATGTAGGGGTGAGCTGTGGCCCTCCTTCCTCCAAAAACTTTGCAGGCTTAATTTTACCTGGATTCAGAAGCAGACAGGACACGGAAAACAATTCATCCTGTTCCACCTGGAGGGTGGTTAATTCACAGAGAAATGCTTGTGGCTTATGATGTTCCCAGAGCAACAAAACTTTACAACTGTGATAATATTCTAGAGCAGTATAATTGCAGGTCTGTTCTGACCTTGCACAGATTCTGAAGTATGTGGCTTTGCACATGGGTGGGAATCAGGACAAGACACCAGCCTTTGGTGCGATCCCGTTTGACTCTTCTTATGTGCTTTATATTCCAGTCTTAGAATTGTTTTGTTCAAGAAAAAGAAATGAGCACTGGAGAGGAAATCCATATACAAGTGGTTGTTGATCTCAAAATAAGTCTGGTGGAATTCAAACAAAGTCAGCTTCTCATAGCAGAATTAAAGAAAACCTAAACAAATTTTGACAACTGAAGGTGCTGAAAATGTAATTATTTCCCCATATGTGTACAGAAGGACAGAAGGGCAGCTCAGGATAACTCAGTTGAACAGATACAAAAATACTGGAAATGGGAAGAGCATCTTCGGACACGTCTGTTTCATCATGGGGGAAAAAAATCTCTTGAAAATAACAGGAAGCTTCCCCACAGTCGAGCCAGTTTTCAGACTGGTTCAAAAAGCCCTCTGGACTTAGTAAAGAAAAAGAAAAATAGAGAAAGAAAATATATGTAATGATGTCTAAGGCTGTCTCTGATTTGCAGATTTCTGTCATCAGCAGTTGGGATGGTCAAGCCTTCATACAAGGATGTTACTATCTGATGATCTCAAGCTCTCTTCTCTCAGGGTTTGGAAATATTTTAAGGTGGATGGAAACCTGGTATTTTCCACTTGCTATGAAGAATCCAGAGGCTGTGCATTAAACACAATAGTCACACTGTGCAGTCCAAAAAATAACCCCCACAAAACCTGAAAAGCCCAGTGTGCTTGTATCCATGTGACAAAGCATAGACCTGTAGGTTTTATACAAAATGTGTGCTAGCAATGAAAAGGAAAGAATAGCTCGCAGATGCATTTACAGATAAACTCCTTTTTCTCTATATTCCAGAAGATAGAGCGTTTTGCCACTTTTTAGTATTTTCTGACTGTATCAAACACTTCTATCAAGAAACAAAAGGTAACAATATAGTGGTAAGTGGATTGGGAGCAGTTTGATTCTGATGGGTCAGGAACTGCAGAGGTCTGCACTGAGATTCATTGGCAGATAAAGCTTTCTGGAAAGGCTGAACTAGACGGGTACTCAAACAAAGAGCAAAGCTGAGGTCTGGGGGACTTGAAGAATAAGAATCTCAACAAGTACATGTGATCACTTTCTCCTGCACCTAAAAGATGGATGGCACCCAAAGGGAAAACTGTGAGAATTTATTTAAAAGACTTGCTAAATGTAGGAACTGTTTTATCTGTACTCACCTTTGAAGTCTCAGTCCATTAATCCATCTCTATCCAAAAAGCACTTCATGGCCTCATTGCCAGCAACAACTGCTCACAGGCACTGTTGAGTAAGGAATCTTGGAATCATAAACTCAAATTTTTGCTTAAGGATTTGGGGGAATGAGCTAGCAAAGTCATGTTAGCATCTTACAAGAAAAAAGATACTCTGCAATCACCCAAAGAAGAAAGAAAGATTTACGTTAAAATTTCTTTCCCTTAGGAAGCCACATCCCAGCTGCCTTTTTTGAGAGGCATTTCCTGTCATTTTTTGACGTTCAGTCCTGACATTTTTTGACAGGCAGCAGCAGAGAATAATTGTATATCTATATAAATGTATTTTCAGGAGGGGTAGAGACAAATTTTCTTAGTTATGCTAATTCACCCAGTAAGGTTTCACTCATAACAGCTTTTCCTTATTGCATGTTTACTTCCTCGCTGCTCTTCACTGTTTATCTTTAAAACCCTCAGAAATCTGGCATCCAGATTCTTAAGCCACAAACAAGGATCACAGTCACAGAGGCAACAAGGCTGGAACTTGTATTACTTAGTTTTGTGTTCTGTTGTAATATTGCCCAACTGCCAATGACTCAGCTTTGATCTTACTTTGTTTTGTTGTTATGCTTACTAAAGGGAAGAGAATGGGAAAAAAAGGGAAGTGGTTTTCTGAAGAACTTAGTTTTCATTTAGGAACCTCAGGGACATGATCTGATTTTCAAGGTTATATATAGTACGAGGATGTCTTCTTTTCTATGTGTTGCTTTCGCTAAAAAAAAAACCAAAAAAACACCACAGTGGTTTTCTGTCACTTTAAAATGGTGTATGCTCATATTGGTGCTCAAAGGGAAACTTCCACCCTAGTATTCCAGTTCCCAATCTTCTGCTCACATAAACATTTATGCAGTGAAACAGTCAGCCAGGCCTAAGAACATATCAGCTGAAATGCATCCTTAAAAAACATACTTAAATCTTGTCAGGCTTGAGCTATTGTAAACCAGTGTATGTCCTTCACCTAGCACAAGGAAAATCTGCTGAATTGCAGTGGGCTGCAGCAAGAGATGTGGCTGAGGATTTTCATGGTGATAAGGATTTTCTTGGAACTGAGCTCATACATTCATACACTGCAGCAGCAGAGAGCACCAATGTCTTCATCCTGCATTTGCAGGATGAGTCTTCTATCTGTGACACTAGTGTGCCCCAATGTTTCCAAGGGGGTAGTTGTAGTTGACGGGTGAAGGTCAACTACACCTTGTGTGCTGCCTCTCTTTGCCTTGCCCCAGAGAGATGTGTAGTTGTCAAGACAGCCTGTTTCTTAATGGGAGGTGGGTCTAGCAGTTTGCTGTTGGGCTCTTATGTCGTAACCACAGCATTCTGATCTTCAGATTATTGCAGGAATTGATGTAACTGCTTGAAAGATTTGCTGTTTTGCTCTTGTTATTCTTGGAGCAAAGCATTCATGCACAGATTGACATAAATTAGGCCAGACTCTGTTCTTGTTCATAGTTATTCCCACGAGACTTGACTGTTCCCTTGGCAATACACATGCTACACAGATTAAGACACTTGTATCAGGGTCTTCTTTTGTATTTTCAGAGCCTTGCTGGCATCAAAGGACCAGGTTTCATTCTTGAGCCCTGTTTTCTGGCTCCTGTCAACCCTTGGCACACAGGGAGACAAGGAAGAGGGGAATAACAGGAAGATACTGCTGTCCATGTTAATGCATGCAGACTCAAGAAAGAAAAGACATGACTGACAATCCCAGTGAACTTAGAATTTGAAATGCTTTCTGTTCACTGGAAAATGAAATGGAGCTATTTTGTGTTCCCTGTAAAGCTTAAAACCTCTTTTCGTAACCACCAGGAAAATGTTTCCTTTAGCGCTATTAATAGAGTGATGGATTCAAAAAAAAAGAACAGATGGGATTCTTTTTGGGTTTGTTATTCACCAAAAGGCACATTTCTGCCCTGCAAAAATAATAGGTGCAGTGTCCGTCACTGTCCACAGGGAGGGGAACAAATCCTAGCTCCTAGCAGGAACTGCGATTTTTGCAGAGACAATGCAGCTTATCCACTCTTAAACAGAGTGATAAGAATCTGTATTTTACTAAACAGACCAAATCTCCTGGCCAAGACTGCAGGGTACATTTACATTTTGTTTAGAGGCAATTTTAACAATCAGTCTGAGACTGAAGGGAAAGAATGATGTTTCTTAAATATCTCTGCAATGGCAATTATTTTACTGAGTCAGAGGTGTACCTGACTGATAGTAGGATCATGAGCAGGAAATCATGAGAAAACAAGATTAAATTGAACTTTTAAAGCTATTAAGCAACAAAATTATTATGTCTGTTGTCCTGCTCATGATGAATCTAGGTCCACGCTGTTTCCTTCATTTGTAGAGCTCTTGAGGACAAAAGTGTTCTCCTTCATTATGCCAATGAACATTTCTTTCCTGCATCTCCTCTTACATTCAAGAGCTGTGTTGTTTAATCATTTCCTTTTATGCTCTCCAAAAAATGCACTCCTTTCCACCTGTTTCCACATAGACCTGATGCTAGCAATCTGCTTTTCATGACAGGTTAGTCTGTGCTTTGGTCAAACCGTTTTGCCACTGGATGGAAGCTGGCCCTGGCCCTGGCAGGGGTGTGAAACTATATGATCTTTAAGGACCCTTCCAATCCATATAATTTTGTGATTCTATGATCCCAGCTCCTACAAAGAGTATTTGAGGGTGAAAATGTGGTCACTTAATCTGTTCCATGCTTCTTGACATGAGGGGTGGTCCCTTGGCAGAGACATACCTCCAGAGCGCACCAGGGCTGTGCTCTTCCATCATGTCAGCTCCTCAAGGGGGATAAACAGAGCAGATGCACTAATTCATAGCCCTAAAGCCCTCCAAACAGCAGGGCCATGTGAGCATGGTGCGGTGGACGGGACAGGTATAAGTCCAATTATGTCAGGAACCCATGTCTTAAAAAAGACTAGGCCGCGGCAAAATATCCAAATATAGATAACATTGTAACCAGACCAGTGAAGAGATTTTTGCTTTTATTTCCAGCACATCAGTCTCAAAATACAAAATGGAGACATGACAGCTCACTGATCCACACCAAAAAAATGTCTCCCCCAGCAGGGCTGGTACAGAAATACATAAAATCATCTCAGACTAGAATTCAGCCAATCAGACACAGAAAACACATATTGACAAGCATTCTATCCAATCTTATAAAACATAGGTAATCGTAGCTAAAACAAAGACTAGTTCATAAGAGACAAAGAACAAAGTTCTATTCATGCTAACCTCTAAAGATATACATTAAATAACCTTGTTGCCATCCTAAAGCAAATTCTACAGAGGCCTATTGTTATTTGTCACGTCTACTGCTTGGGAAACTTTTCTGCTTGCCTGGGAAACTTTTCTGCAATGCTAACAAAACTCCAATCTAAGGCCTACATACTTCTTTTAACCATTTCTTAAAAATCCTCTAACCTTATGGATTCCAACACATGGGACCACGATGAAACTGGCATGGGTAGATATCTGCCTGGGGTGCTTTTGTACTGTGTTCCATTCATGGGGCTTAAAGGGATTTGAGAAAAACCACAAAAGAAAGGTGGTCCTCTAATCATGCCACTTTGGAAGTAGCTACAGAGCCTTCACTCTTAATTTAATGTTAACGCCTTTCTTTAAGATGTTTGAATGCAGCCACAGTGCTCAGGATGCTGGTTAGCCTGAATTGAGTCTAGTACAAAGTATCTTCTCCCATGAGTGTTACTGGACTAACAATGGCAATGTGGAAATCCAATTTAAGCTGATCCACATAAACTAATTATACTGACCTGTCAAGCTCTTATGTCATTCTCACTATAGTACTGCAAAATTCCATTATAAGGTCTATTTAGAGAATGATAAACACCAGCATATAGTTTTAAAAGGACCTGTACTTTATCTAGTTAAAAACAGTCAAAATTTCAGGAGAATTCAAAGCAAAAATGAGAAAATGTTCTGATGTTGACAGCTACTGTAGCAAAATAATGTAGCTTTTTTTACATCTCGAGTGGGAAAAATGTCAGCTGAAAACATTACCTGCAAAATCAGCCTATTTTGTTGAGATGAAAAGGATTCCTAACATATGCTGTGGCTCCATGCTGGAGGTTTTGCAAGAAGATATTTTGGTCAGCTTTCACATGGAAGTGTGACATACCTTTTCTTCATGGATTTCCCTAATACATGCAGAGAGATACTTGTTCAGATTTGTTTGGATCATGTTTGTTTTCCTGGGTTCCTTCTAAAGGAGTTTTGGTTCTGAGTGGGAGACACTTTTGAGTCATAATGATGTGGGTGTGACTGATAATGCAACTGATTAAACATTGAAGAGTGGGCAAAACCTAAATAATTTCTGGCTGGTCTGTAGTGCAGAACTCAAATTTGACATGGTGCTCATGACACTGCAAACATCTGGAGGTAAGTAAATGTGTGATTCAGACAAAACCTGAGACTGGAATAGGGAAGTTACTTGCTGCAGAGATGAACAGTGCTGAAAGTAGTAAGAGGCTACAGTCTTTGAAGGCACAGATGAGAGGAAGAATAATGCTGGGTTTTTTCCATGCAGATATTAACCCAGAGATTGAAGATGACTTGTAGGAAGATATATACTACTTAGCTGCAGGTAAATAGAGTTCAATCAAGCCATATTCTGTTACACAGAGATTTGTTTCTATCCATGGGTAAGGCACACTGGGGTGGTCCTTCCTATGTGCAGCAGCAAAACTTCAGGTAGGTGATATAAAAAACATCTTCTCAGAAAAAAGACTATAATTAAAATTTTCAGGCAAAGATTTCTGTCATATTTTTTTAGTAAATTATGTTACAGTGAAGTAAAATTGATCAATAATAAGAGTTTTCATTTCCAGGATAAAAATATTCCATGAGCTATCTGTTGAAAATTAACTTGTTAAGATCCCCATTTGGCTACTTGCCCAGAGTAAATAGTAATAATAATAATAATAATAATAATAATAATAATAATAATAATAATAATAGGAAGAAGTAGAATTCAAAAAGCAACTAAGCTGTCCAATAGATTTTCCTGGCCTAGATTTCCAAATAGTCTGGTGTTGCTATACCTTCTTTGCTCGGTAACTTAAGAAAGGGGAGTAAAAAGGAAAAATAAAGTGACCTTTATTTTCCTTTGAAAGAAAAATACATTCAAAGAATTGCTTCCCCATGATGCTCAAGAGCTCACCTAAAATACATGCACTTCTAAAGTTAAATCATCAAATTTCAGTCCTGAAAATGCTTATGCACAACTTAGGTTTACATCTGTGGTTTGTTCTATGGGTTCCAGTGTTAGAGAGATGTAAGTGCTTGAATGATGTTTAACAGGACTGCATGGAGACAGAGCTGTTTACAGTTTGGCTACTGTGCTTCTGTCTCTGGCAGGACTGTGAAATATTACAGCAGTCTGAATTTAAATACTTTGATTCATTGCTCTACTGTGTAGAGAAAATGTCTGTAACTCTGAAATTATTCTTGGATAGGAGCTGTCTTTGGATTTTAACAGAAGTGTCAGGAAAAAGCTGCTATAATGTATAGGAGTAGAATTCCAAGTGAACCTTGAAAGAACAACTTGATTGTCTAAAAATATTAAACTGTTTGAAATGATCATGTATTTTTTCTTTTCCTCTTATGAAGAATAAAAAAACCAGTGGGTTTGCAAATGCCTGCTTTCACATTTCAGACTGTGTAAGTGCTGCAGACGTATAGCACTCTGCCTAACACTGCCTCCCAGACATAGGTACCATGTGCAGGTTTTTTTACTCTGGGATGCAATTTGGGATTGTGGAAACCCTAGGTAAACTGTAGACTGGAGGCAGAAATCAACAACTCTCCATGCACTAATTCATTTTGAACTCATGAGGTTTTGGTTGCTTTTATGTGAGCAGCCTGTGTATTCCTCTCAAAAGTGTACACATCCTTCTAGCGCAGTTTCTCACTTGCTAGCCAAGAAATTTCCACCTTCCAAATGGTGGCTTATCATGCTACAGACTGGAGTGCAAATCTGTAATTGGGGACAAAGCGTGGGTTAAGATCTCCCTTCCATGCAAATCCGAAGTGAAGCAACTTGGTAAGCAGCTGTTAGTAGCAATTAGTTATTGTTATTAATTATAATTATAAGAATTATAAATCATTAGTCATAACAATAACAACAACAACAAGTTGATACATTAATTCCGCTAAAATAGGTACTGTGGCACCATCTGAATATCATTTTCTCCAGGAAAGAGAAGTATTTCACAACAGTGAATGGCAAAAGGAGGACATAGCTTGTGACCTGAATATCTGTGCAGATCAAGGCATGAGAAATTCTTTGGAGCAGAACAGAGCTGGACAGGAATAGAAATGTGCAATACAAAACCAGCTATCAAACAATTCCAAATACTTCTCCTGAGTTTTTTTTCTAATTTGGTTTCAACTCAGGAAAAAAGTCTCTGAATGAAAGCTTTGTCAAAACCACACATATGGTTTGCATGGATGGGGAGAAGTGAATTGTGGGGACATCTTGACTTCAGCAAGGCTTTTTCCCCAACATGCTCATGGTAGCTCAGGAAGTGCTGGCTAGCTGAGAGGACAGTGGGGTGAATTGGGACCTGGCTGAATGACTGAGCTCAGAGAGCTGTGACCAGTGCCACAGGAGGTGGCTGGAGGCCTGTAGCTGGAGGGGCTCCTCAGGGGTCAGTTCTGGATCCAGTCTTGTTCTACTTATTCATCAGTGACCTGGAGGCAGGGACAGAGTTCCCTCAGCGAGTTCCCTGACAGCACAGAGCCAGGAGGAGTGACCAATACCCCAGAGGGCTGGGCTGCCATTCAGTGAGACCTGGACAGGCTGGAGAGCTGGGCAGAGAAGAAACATCTGAAATTCAACAGAGGCAAGTGCAGGGTCCTGCACCTGGGGAGGAACAACCAGCACAGGCTGGGGGTGACCTGCTGGGAGGCAGCTCTGTGCAGAAGCACCTGGGGGTCCTTCATGTTCATGGTGGACAACAAACTGTCCATGAGCCAGCAGTGTGCCCTGGGGGCCAAGGCCAGTGGGATCCTGGGGTGTGTTAGGAAGAGCATTGCAGGTTAAGGGAGATTATACTGATCCTCTACTCAGCCCTGGTGAAGCACCGCTGGAATGCTGTAAGGAAAACTGGTAAAATCTAATGTAATCTCTAGACTATAAAGATTTTGCAGTGCAATCAAAATTCACACATGAAATCTACATAAGATACAAGAAAAATTAGATAAATTAGATGTGTTCATGGGTATGACTAGCATGAAGGGAATTAAGACTATGTTGTGATAGGTATCTTGTTATATTTTAAGCAGTGGACCACTGGAATCTGGACTGGGAAGAAGAGGTGGCTTTGCTTTTTCATCCTCAGCAGTGACCCAATGGATAGTACAAACCTGTTGGTTTTCCCTTATGGAAGTTTACTGCCACATGGAAGGTGGCCCAAATGTAGTATGCAGTCATTTATGCTCATTCAAATTTGTTTCTAAACGTTAGATATTATTTTGTCTCCCTTTCCACAGCTCAGGGATACTGCAGGAAAAGGGACAGGGATAGCAGGGGGTGAGATGAATATACAACTGCTGAAGCATCTTCAGATATGCTGGAGAAGAAGAAGGAAGGGGAAATATTTCAGACCTTTATAAAGGGTACCAGAAAATCTCAGGGCAGCTTTTGAGATGCTTCCAGTTGGACTGGGCCAGCAGCTCCACTTCACCTAGTTGTGTTCAAAGTATCCCAAGAAAAACAAGTCAGGAAAAACAAAAACTCTGCCTCAATCTATTTGTCTAGTCTTCCTTTCTGAATAGAAACAGGACACAATTCCTCTGACCAATTTAGCTGTTCTGCAACATGACATTCCAGGCTAGCAGGAGACCGTACTGTATTTTCTGTGGTGCTTTCACATCTTGTGGTAGTTCTCTTGCAATTGGGCTGAAATGAAATACATCCTCCCACATACCCACTCTGCATTCCAGAATAAGAAGGAAATCTCTACAATTTGTCCAAGGATAAGAACTTGCATAGCAGATGTCTAAACTGTCATTGGTCTGTCCAAACTCCATGTTGTAGAATTACTGACTGAATTTGCCAGCTATTTCAGTGTATCACCTTTTCATTTTTCTTACTGTCCTCAATTTCTCTTTTCTTTTAGTGACACTGATAATTGCCATTTTAGTTGCCTGAATGAGACTATGGGTAAGAATGTTTAGCACTAACAGTTTAGAATATACTCATGCTTACCAAGCAGACTTAGCACAAGCAGGTGCAGGTGAACAGTGAGCTGGACATGAGCCTGCTGTGTGCCCTTGAAACAAGGAGAACTAAGTGTGCTGAGGCTGCCTTGAAAGAGAATAGCTAGCAGATTAAGGCATGCAACTTTTCCACAATTTTCTCATCCTAAGGAAGAAAACATTCATCTCCACCTTATGCTTGAGGTGTTTATCAATGTATCACAGGAAAATGTTATTTCCCTGTTAGACGGAGATAATTGAAAAATTAGCATTTAATTGAAAGAATTAGCAGTTCAGAAACCTGAAGCCCTGAAACTGTATTTTGGCTGAGCCATGTGCTTCTCACTTTATGATTGAAATAAACATTCAGTCATAAACTGACATGCTACTTCAAAGTTCAAAAGGTGAAGAACATATAAGTTGGCTGACTCAGTTCAACATCTCAGCTGAGAAGATACCACTCTGCAGTTGTTAATATCAATAGGTAACCAGAAGTGATTTAGTGTTAGGTTTGTAATCATATTCATTTTTCTTGTTTATTTAGACAGTTCAGCTGATATTGCAAGCACAATAAGAACTGGTACAGATAGAGCAAGCTCAAACTTACTGAGTTAAATGACTTCAACTTTTCATATGGACACTGAGCCCAAGATCTTTATTTTAGGACTACATATGTCTTTTAAGGAAACAATAAAGTACCATTCTCTTCCCTTCTTACAGCAAATTTAAGGTGACTATAAATTAAAAAAGCACCTAATGCTCTAATGCTGACTTGGAGCTGACTATGCTTGTTTGTTCTCTTAGGAAGCAATATTTCATCCCAAGGAAATTGTGAGTAGTATTTTTACTTTTTTAGAATTTTTATGTTGGAGGATAAATTCAGTGAAACAGATGAAGACCAGATGGAATTGCTGGTATTAATATTATTTTTAGCCCAAAATTTAATGTCTGACTGTGACTAGAGATGTTGGTTCAGCTAAAGGTGCGGGAAACCTCATAGTTTCTCAATGACCAAATATAAAAAGAAATTTTTGTATCCTACTTAGAATGTCAGTTTATATGCCAAGGCAGAAGTGCTTTTATTATTTTCATAAATAATTTTTGTCCTCTCTCATGTATTTATTTGTGGGTTTTTCTTTAATTTTTTTTATTTAGATGTAGAAATATTTCAGATTTTTAATGATATTTAATCTGTCTTTCTGGTCAGCCTGACGAAGATGTTTCAGCAGCTAATTCCACAGGTTGATGAAGTGCAGTATGGGGAGACAGCTCTTTCCCATCACTTTTAAACCAGTCGCCTTTCTTTTCTCTTCAAGGCATTCCAGTTCCTTTCTGTTGAAAGAGGGCAAAGAAGAGGATATCATAACTTGTCAACTTGCAGCCTGAAATCTACTGCTCGCTGCTACCCTGTCCTTTTTCTTGTCAGGTTTTGCTTGCAATTAGCCCTTTGACTCAGAGTACTTATTTCTGTACTGACAGCATATGATACAGTGTGTGAGAGGATGGTTCACTGCCAAAATACGACTTCATTTCATGGCAGGTTTGCTGTTGTATTATATTAAGGAACTACAACCACTGAAATCTGTAATATTTATTTTGGTCTCCAATCCAGTGGTTTTCATTCCTTTCATTCTGTGCAAGAGCTTTTCCATGCATGGTTTGCTGGCTTGTTTTCATCTTTCTGGTTGCTTCTAAGCCCAGATGCTCTCTTACACATATATTTCAAACTGACAGTGGCACAGATTCCAGAAGCATCCCTGCTTCTCCCAAGTTATCTGCTGCTATCCTGCACCTGGGAAAGTACTGTGCACCCAGAAGAAGAGTCAGGAGCTCTTCCCAAAATCTCACAGACAAATCCTTCTGAAGACAGCTGTGTTCCTAAGTACTAAAGTCTACAGTGATGCAACTGTAGATGACAATGGTGCAAGAAGCACTAGGCCATGCTTAGTGAAGGGGTACGCATGCCCTCTGCACACTTGATATAATTTAGCTTATTTTAACCCCCTTTTGTGCCACCAGAAGTGCACACAGTTCCAGTTCAACAGTTCAGGTAACATAATTTGTTGAACTGCAACACTACAGCTTTGTTCAAATTCCAGGACCTCTATTTATCAACTATGTCTCTGTTTCCATTAACAAGCTTCAGAGATCCTTGCTGGACTTGTTATACCTGGATTTAAGGCATGTCATTCCTGCACAGCCAGGTGGGACCTCTCCTGGATCATGAGGAAAGCATGCTACCAGCAGGCCAGCTACCAAACCCTGATGGCACTGGCTGGGGAACGTGGTCCAGTCCTTCCTGCCAGCCTCCAGAAAACTTGGCAGTCACTGAAGCTGCCAGAGGAGCAGTCCTGGCTGTTCACTGTGTTTTTGCTTAATCTCCCCTTTTCAGGCACCTGTGTTCAAATGGTAATCATGCACCATCAGCTTCTTTTCCAGGTGAGAAACAAGAATTTGGGTCCCCACAGAATGGAGCTCAAAGAGACACTGTGCTTCTTCTGAGAGAGGTCAGTACTTTCTCATTTTAAGAAATGGTTGTCCAATCTCCTGGAGAGAATAAGGAAAGTCCCTGTATCACCATATTTGCCTCATCCAAAGGGCTGATGGCTATGTATGTCCTATAGTTTGGTGAGATGCTTAGGAGGTGGGCTGATGGTGCTAAGCTCCTGCCGGAAAATTGCTGTAGTTAGATCTTTCTCCTATACAGTCCTTGAAGGTGGCAGTTTGTTTTCCCTATAGTGTAAAAATGATGCCTAACCAGTCCCATGCTTCACATAGCTTTTGTTTGCTTTAGAGGTATTGAATGGAACCTGAAGTTTGTCAGAGGAACTGTAATTGATTTTAACATGCCCTGGAGAACATGATTTACCGAAATGCAGCCATCTCGCTGTGACTCAACACTTGTAACAACATATTATGATTGATGCTGATGTTCTAGATTCAGAGGTTCAAAGATATTTAAATACAAAGCTCCCAATCAGATTAATGAGATCCTGGGTAAAACAGTGTAATCTTTATGTGTTTTATTTTTGTTGCGTTGTGTTTGTTAAGTTCATTCTATTGTTCCCCCATTTGCTGTATTGTTTCCCCTATTTTTATGTAAATGGTTCTGCCCTCCCCGGTTTTCCCGCCATAGCCCTGCCACTCATTTTGTTGCCATAGTTACTCCCGCCATTGGTTCTGTCATTCCCTGATCTTATGTAATTCCTCCTCCCCATATTCCCATATATGTATCCTGGTTCTTCCTCCCTGGGCCCAGTCAATCACCCCCACTCCTCCCTATTTGCCAGAAGCTTCTACTCACTCGGGGTGATGATTGGCTGTGGTCCCAGGGCCCCTCCCTTTCTTTGTATCTAGTGGTTTTTCCCTAATGTCCGTTATGTTAAGTCCACTCCCTTTCCCTTCCCTATTGGTCTTCTGTAAACCCCTCCCTGAGACACCTCCCCCCTTTAAAACCTTGCTTCTCCCCCCCCCCCCTCTTAGTCACTCCCTGGTTGGTTACTCCCTGGTTGGCTTCTTGGGACCTCCAATAAACCCGACTTTACCCCCAGAGAGTGTCCAGCTCCTTTACTCGTCTTGGCAGCAGCGAGACCCGTCCGCAGCCAGCACAGCCCGAGGCCATTAGACGCCGAGGGGTGCTGGCAGGATTGCAGCTGGGTGACGGCCTTCCTCAGCTAGCCAGACACTGACCTCTAAGGCCAGATACACCTCGCCGCATATTATCAAATATTGACAGATCTTTACGGCAAAACCATATGGTGTGGTTATTTGATTTAGGTCAAATTGCCTGAAAAATCAAGTGATTTCAAGAGAACTGGGAATTCATCTTGTTGCTGAACTCCTGCCAGCTGCTGAGTTACATAAGAATAAACTGTGCCACAAACCCATTTATTCTAAACATAAATATCCTTAGGCCCTGTTGTTTATATTTTTGAATTTTTTCTTTTGGAAAGACAAATGCTTACATACACACACTGAGCCCAAAGGAGACAAACATAAGAACAGCACAGAGAAAAATTATACCAATATCTGGTTAAGCATCTTTAAATGGCAGCTATCACATTTGCAAGCTGGTTTTTAATGATACTGGACTAAAAGTTTGGGCACACCTTTTATATTAATTACAGAAATGTTGCTTGGATAAAAGCCTCTCTTACTGTCAGTAAATAGAACATGGATGTGTTAAAGAAAGTATCAAAAACTGTAAACAGAATCAGATGCTGCCTTGAATAAAAAAAAAAAATTTCTTTTGGTCTTCATTGCATAATGAGGAAGTTTGTGTAAAACACCAACAGGAGAAGCTGATGTTCCTGAGACTAAGATTCAGAACTCTAAATTACTTTCTTCATAATGAAAAGTGATCTGCTGTCTTGGATAAGGCAAAAAGGAAGGTGCATGCCCAGTGGAAGCAAGGTCAGGTGACATGGGAAGAATACAGAGATGCTGCTCATTATTGTAGGGTGAAAATTTGTGTGGCCAAGACTCAGCTGGTGTTGAAGGTAGCCAGAACTGTGGGGGACAATAAAAAGAGTTTTTTCAAATATATTAATAGCAAAAGGCAGTATGAAAATAACATTGTCCTCTTACAGGAGGAGGATGGTCATCTCACAAACCGGGACATAGACAAAGCAGAGGTGTTTAATGTGGTTTTCGTGTCTGTCTTCAATATCCAACAGGGTCTCAGCTGGGAGACCATTACTGTGAGAATGATCAACTCAGCTGACCCTGACATTGTGCAGGATCTGCTGCTCCGGCTGGATCCCTACCAATCTAGAGGGCCTGAGGGGATCCATCCCAAAATCCTCAAAGAGCTGGTTGATGTCACCACAAAACCTCTCCCGTTGATTTTTGAAAGATCTTGGCAATCTGGAAAATCTTACCTGACTGGAAGCTGATGAATGTTGTCACAATTTTCAAGAAGGGCAGTAAAGAGGACCCCAGAAACTACAGGCCTGCCAGTAGTTCAGTACCATCACTTCAGGGCCTGGTAAAATTACAGAGATTATTCTAGTAGATAGTAAAAAACACCTGAAAGACAACACAGTCATTGGTCACAACCAGCATGGCTTCATGAGTGGATAGTCCTTCTTAGCAAAATGATTTCCTTTTAGGAAGGATGATCCACTCAGCTGATCAAGGGAAACCAGGAATTCGATGTGATCTTTTTGAATTTTAGCAAAGATTTTGGTATTCTCTGTCACAGGATCCTCCTGCAGAAAATGTCCAGCCCACAGCTGGATAAACACATCATGTGGTGGGGGAGCAGCTGGCTCAGGGGTCAGGCACAAAGGGCTGCAGTGAATGGGGTGACATCAGACTGGTGTGACCTGTCACTAGTGAGGTTCCACAGGGCTTCATCCTTAGCCCTGTGCTCTTCAACATCTTCATAAATTACTTGGGCACAGGACTGGAGGGGATACTAAGCAAGTCTGCAGATGATACAGAACTAGGCCCTACAGAGAGACCTTGACAAATTATGGGACTGGGCAATTGTCCTGGTTCAGAGCAAATTTGGGAGAGGATCCCCAGTGGGGTTCCTGTAGGAAGAGAGATTCAGTCGGCCCCTCCCCCCAACCGGTCTGGGAGGAAATACCTCCTCGAAGAACATTGGAAAAAACCTGTTTATTAAACAATAAAACCAAAACAATATTAAGCAATAAAACCCCTTGCCGCTCCAAAAGAGATGACAAACTCAGAAAGTCCCTCCCCAGGTTGCAGCTGAGCTCACTCAGTCTCTGATCAGTCCCTCAGGTGCTGGAAATGCCGCGGCCCAGGCCCGGCCTGGTGGGCCACAGGTGCAGCTGCCGGTGCTCCCCTGGGTGTTCAGTCCAGAGCAGGTTTGAACAGGTCCAAGAAAAAGGGAAAAAACCACAGTCCAGGGAACTTCTTTGCCTCAGCTAGTTAAAACTAACTAAAACAAAGGAGAGCTCTGTCCCACTGTCTGTCCCTCCGAAGGCAACAGTCAGGAGCAGGAATGTGGATGAGTGAGTGCAGCATCTGAAAACAAACTGCTGCTTCTTCTCTCCCCCCTTCACTCTCTGGAACACGTCTTAAAGGTGCAAAACTTATTATTCAGCATTAACAGAATGAAATGATTGAGGATAAAAGCATCATATAGTCAACCCAGAACAGCAATCACCACCTGTATGAAGTTCAACAAGGGAAAGTGCTGGATTTTTTTATCTCAGATGGGACAACCCTGGGTGTATGGACCATCTGGGAATGAGAAAATGGAGAGCAGTGCCATGGAAAGAGACCTGGGGTCCTGGTCAAGGGCAAGTTTGAACATGAGTGAGCAGTGCCCCGGCAGCCAGGAGGGCCAACTCTGTCCTGGGGTGCATCAGGCTCAGCATCACAGCCAGGCAAGGGAGGAATTGTCCCACTCTGCTCTGCACTGGGGCAGCCTCACTTCGAGTGCTGGGAGCAGTTTTATAACAAAGACATTGAGCTATTAGAGAGCATCCAAAGGAGGGACTCCAAGACGGAGTAGGGACTTAAGGAGAAGAAGTATAAGGAATAGTTGAGGTTACTAGGCTATTCAGGCTGAAGGAGACTGAGAGGAGACCTCATTGCAGTTACAACTTCCTTGTGAAGGAAAGAGGAGGAGCAGGCACTGATTTCTTCTCTGTGGTGACCAGTGACAGGACCTGAGGCAACAAGGCAAGTGTAGGCTGGATATTAGAAAAAGGTTTAAAGGTTTTTCGCCCAGGGAGTGGTTGGGTACTGTAACGGGGCTGCCAGGGAAGTTGGTCCGGGGGGTTGTTGTGGTTTGAGAGGAAGTTCGTTTTCTGGGATATGCTATGGTCATCAACAGTTGTTCAGATTTTAATATTGGCACCTGGTGTAGCTACTGGGGACATTGGATACGTCTCTGAGAACACGGGTTAAAAAGCAGAGCACTCCCGGGGTGAAGCGACATGGCGAGAGAGAAGGGTCGATCTTCTCAAAACGTCCCGGCAAGCTGGCCAGCACCGCTTGCAGCCTGGGGGGCACTGTCCCACTCTCAGTGTTTGGGACAGCACCTAAGGAAAGCACCCTGCGTTATAGCAGCGATGCTTCCTTGCAGAAAGACATGGCCGTGTTAAGACTTCAGCTAGCAGGAAATAAAGAGAGTACTCCCCAGTCAGGGCAAGTCCAGGTTTAATGCAGACCCCAGGGAAACCAGCAACCGAAGACAGCGAGGCAGAAGTGGGGGGGGGAACATGCACTTATAAAGGGAGAGGGGTACAAAGGAGGAGCCCGTCCTTGGGCGAATGGGAATCCAGAGAGGCGTGGGATACAGAGGAGAGACATAAAGACCAATGAAAACAACTTGAAGGAGGGGCCCCGGCCCCTGAACCCCTGAACCAATCACTCTGTGCCCTAGACAGAAGTTTCCAGAGAAAAAGGTGGTGGCAGAGAGTAACTGGCAGGGCACTGGGGAGGGGTTTAGAAAAAGATACATTGATTTCCAGGGAAACCGGAGGGGAGTTGAGGTAACTGATAACAGCAGGGAGGGGAGGGAGAAACAGGGCAGAACCATTACAGAACAGGGGGGAATTGAACGGTCCACCTTACACAACTCGGGGGAAGATCTCTTGGGTTTGGGCAAGGGAAACAGGTCAGACCCCCCCTGCCCAGCTGCTGGCTGGGCGGGGGGGGAAGCCATGCAGCCGGGTGAGGTGGGCCTGGCCCGAGGGTGGAAGGATGGAAGAGGGCAGCCCTCCCCGCCAGGAGACAGAGAGATAGAAAGACAGAGACAGAGAGAGAGACAGGGAGCCTGTGCCACTTTAAAATTTGCTATTATGTGCTGGCAGCACAGCCCGGCCTGCGAAGGGCGGGGGTGCAGCGAGAATGTGTCCGGCTGCTTGTGGGAAGTTTGGGCGGGCAGAGCCCGAGCTTTTAACCCTTTTTTTGGACAATGAAAACTTTGCAGAACATTACCCTTTCCTAGAAGAGAGATAGAGATGAAATGTGCAGCGAGGTGGTAACTGGCCTTCTAGGTCAGAGTCCGGCTAACTGAGGTTAAGGCCGACACCCAGCTGCATGCTGCCAGCACCCCTCGGCGTCATAAGGCCTCGGGCTGTGCTGGTTGCGGACTGGATCGCTGCTAAACGACGAGAAGGAAGGAGTTGGACACTCGCTGGGGGCGAAACAGGTTTATTGCAAAACCCATGATGCCAACCAGGGACTGACCCCCGGACGTACCAGCGAATGACCCAGAACAAAACGTGCATCAGGGTTATAAAGGGAAGGGATGGATCTGGGAGGGGTTTACAAAAGACCAGTAGGGGGAGAAGAGGGGATGAGCTTAACACAAATGACATAGTGGAGAGCCCAATAGGTACAAGGTATGGGAGGGGCCCCGGGACCCAGCCAACCACAACCCCCAAAGAGGAGAAGCTTCTGGAATACTAGGTGGAGTGGGGGGGTGATTGACTCGGCCTAGGGAGGAGAAAAAGCATACGTATAAGGGAAAAAGGAGAGGAGGAATTATATAACCTAAAAGATTGACAATACAACTGGCAGGGCTGTGGCGGGAAAACTGAGGAGGGCAGAACCATTTTACACAAAATGGGGGGAGCAGATACATAAAATGGGGGAGGAAATAAATGAACTTAACGAACACACTACAACAGAAATGGAAGAAGGAAATGTGCAAGTGTGAAGGTCTGGGCAAGTGAAAGATGTCGGGAGAGTAGAGAAGAATCTTAGGTGGGAAGAGATGATGGAGTGGCCCTAGCTGGACTCTTCTTGTTATAGCCATGGACAGAACCATGTTTCCTGTGACACAGAGCCTGCATCCAGGGGGAGCTAATGCCTCAGAGCCAAGAGGGTTCAGTGTTGGTGCCCCTCAGCCCCAGGGGGTGAAATTTAGGGGGGACAGGTGTCCCAAAGGTAAGAGACTGTGCCCTTTTTTGGGATGGGACAAAGCATCCTTAAAAGGACAACCCTAGAAGCAGCCCTGGTCCATGCACAGTGGTGAGAGCACTGGGCATGGAAGGAAGATGTCGCAATGGCAGATGTTCTCTGGGCAGTGCCTCCAGTGACAGGAAACACACGAGGTTTCAACAGTGTTTCCTGGGGAAGCCTATGGCACAAGAGGGACTCCTCACTCCTTGATGAACTGAGAATTGGTTATCTAAAGGGTGGTGATAGACCTAGAGTTGGTGATTTAGGGGATGGATGTATTGGAAATTTGGTGGGGGAAGAAGGAAATGTTTTTGGAAAGTTTTCATTTCCATGTGTGTTTCTTGTTACTTAGAGTTGTAGTTTAGTTAATAAAGTTTTCTTTATTTCTAAGTGGGGGCCTGTTTTGCTTATTGCTAGTCACATCTCACAGCAGACACCAGAGAGCATATATTTTCATGGGGGCACTGGCATTGCGCCAGTGTCAAACCATGACAGGGGTACCTGACAGACTTCAAGTTCTGTTCGTCTGACAGAGTTTAAGAAGTATTTGAACAATACTCCTGGGCACACAATGTGATTCTTGGGGATGGTGCTCTGCAGGGCTGGAGTTGATGATCCTTGATGGTCCCTTCCAAGTCAACATATTCTATGATTCTGTGATTTAATTGCTGAACAGTTGCAATATTTTGAAAGAGGAGAATCCTTTACAAAAATAATTTTGTATTTGTTTAGACTCATTCTATTTTCATCCTCCTGTTGTCTCCTCTCTCCTTACCACTGGAAATTGTAGCTCCAGCATGGAAACCTCAACAGATGGCAGAACTTCTCTTCTGAACTATGGCATCTTCAACAAGGATTCACACACTTATCACTTGCTTCTCCTCCCATTTCCTGCTCCAGTAGAATGAAGATGAGAATTGTAAATAAAAAGGTGAAGATCACAGGTTGAGGTAAGAACAATTTACTGGAAACAGCAATGAGATAAGAAAGCAAAAAGTAACTGAAATAAAATAAATTTTAAAAGTATACAAAAGAGAGGGTGATTTCACAGGCAAAAATGCTCACTGGAGATCCCAAGACAATGAAACTGGCAGATGTGTTCCCTCAACCCACCAAGTTTGTTTGACCAAAACCCACACAGAAGTCCAAAGAATCCCTTCCCTCTGCCACTGCAATGACCTGAGGTGGAATAGAGTAAACTCTGTCTCCTGGCCAAAAGCAGGATAATGGGGCAAAAGGCTTTACCTACAGCTGGAAAGCATGGCTTTGTACTTCAGCCAAGCTCACCTAGCAACGTGCCTCTGGTGGAAGAGGTGCTAATAATCAAGCTGCACCTCAGCTCCTTTATCTGTCAAACCAAGTAATCATCTGCCAGCTGAGCTAGGGAATGAAGCAAAAATATTAATTTCTTTTAAATCACAGACTTGATTTCCCACACATTGGCTAATGAAAGTGACTCCCATATCACACTTAGGTACAGACCTAACTGTGGTGTCCACTCAAAGCTGATGCCATCAAGAGAGATTGACTAGCTCTAACAATCTGTACACCAAGAATAATTTGTACCATAAAAGCAGCAGAACTCCTTTCACTACCTGTATCTTGTCAGGGAAATGTAAAGCACAGAAGTAAAATCACTGTTCTCAATGTTATATTGAATTATTGTAGCAGATAATATCTTCCCTGCTGTCATTTCTCACCTCTTGCCTATCATGGTTCAATGTGATGTAGTCCTTAAAATGCAGAGCAAAGCCTCAGAAACAGGGGTGGTCAGAATCTTGATGACTCAGTTCAAACGTTTCTCAACTTCTTTGACTGTTAGGAAAATGAGCAGAGAACAGCAGGACAACACTTTCTTCTCAACAAACTGTGTAGTAACTTGAAATGAGACTCATTTGGAAGAAAGAATTTATGCATTAAAGTATTATTTTAAATTTTATGGTTAAACTTGCATTTCTCTTGGAAGTTTAGTTTCTGTCTTTTGATATTTTTGGATTGCATCTATCCCCTAGTAGTCCCTCATGTTAGAGCAGCTCACTTGCTTCTGGCTGATTACTTGGTGATCTTTTAGGAAATGTCTGTAACTCAAGAAAATAGAATTATTTCTTGCCTGCCAAGCCTTTCTGTGGTCTGTGTATTTTAACAAGGTGATATTAGCAACCTGTCATAGTGACATAAACCTTCATCCAATTCATTAAACCAACTTATGACAAATAAGGGGATAAGAAGGAAAAAATGTCACCAGGATCAAACTTGATATTTAAACTTTTTAATAAGGCAAACCAGAATGACATTCTTAAGGCAGTTCCATGTTGCCATCTTAACATCCACACCAGATCAGTTAAATTGCAAGTTGCTATTGATAGCCATGGTATGTTCAGAGAGGTTGACAATTATGTTGTTTTGAAGATGTCCCAGTCTTAGCAGATGGTATTTGTGTAAAGTGAGGCGCTGGATTTGCCTTTAATTTCCTTGCAGCACTTGCTATGGTGTGCTGGTTTTAACAACTAGCAGGGAAGTAAATTTCAAACAAGCCCCACCCATTCCAATATTGGAGGAACAATGAGGAGAAAATATAAATTGGAATAACAATTTACTAAATTTGTGATAGCTGGTGCAGTATTAATGGCAAAAAGTTTATAAAAGAGAGAGGCACCCACAAAAAGCTATTCACCATTGGGAACAGAAAAAGAGGCTTCCCAAAAGCAGCGCTGCTCGTGTGGTTTCCAGACAAAGGCAATACATTGAAAGAGCTCTCATGGCTTAAAATCCTTTCTGGACACCAAGTCTGAAAAAGCCCCAAAACAAACTATAATGAACTGGGACAAAACAACCCCTTTGGTAGCTAGATCACCTGTGTTGGGCTGCCTGCTGTTTCTCTGGACCAGTGTGCTTGGTTGTGCTCATCAGTGCTCACCCAGCTTGACTCAGTGCTGGGGGCACACACTCTGCTGGGCTTGAAGGGGGAGAGAGGGCTGGGGGCAGAGGGGAGGCTGGGGCCACCAGCTGATCCCAACACCTTCTCTCTGGAGAGAGTCAGGCAAGAAGGTGAATTTCTGGCACTTGGTTCTTTCTGATGAAATTTTGTCCCCACCAGTTATTAAGGTGGTATGAAATTAAAGAGCCTGAAAAGCTCCGACCCCTTTTCTCTGTAACTGGGACATATGGTTGCAGTTTTTGTATCAGTATCAGCTCCAGCTTCCATTACTGGCAGCCTCTGTTCTGTAGAGATACCGTGGTATATTCCTCAAGGAATGCAAGGTTCTTATAGCATTCCCACTTGCTTCAAACGCAGCTCAGCAGGGCCTGCCAGACCTCTTAAAACAGCAAACATGCAAGAATGGAACTCCTGATTACCAGTAAAAGCAAAATAAACAAAAAGATGCACTCTGGCTGACTCTAATGTCACATTCTTAAGAGAACGTATCATGCTGTTGAAAAAGTCCCAGGATATTTTAAACTGGTTTTATTCAGAAGGAAAACATGATGAATAACATGCAAGGATATTCACTTAGACCGTGATTCATGAATTGCCCAAATAAAAGCTGTGATAATATTCATTAAGGATGGTGAAAAGATAAGGATATCTTTTTTACTTTATTATTATTTTATTTTTATTCCAAACTGTTATACTTTATTTTTATTCTGGCTTCATTTGCACAAAACTAGCTTCATTAAGAAATCTTTCCAACAAAGCTTTTCTTAAATAAACCATCCTTTTGTCAACTTCTATCAAGATAAATATTTTCTCCTTGTTCTTAAGGCAAACCTTCCCTCTCACTGAGACTCTTGCAATGTGACAAGCCTGCATAATCCACTATATGAGAAGATCTCCAATGTAATTTGCATGATGTTGAGCAGCATAAAATGACATTTCAGGCAGAAGTATTTGAAACATTCTGGAGAGTAGATTTTGTTTTTCATCCAGAGGAGGCTTGCAATGAGCCAAAACCAGAAGAGTGTGTTAACATTTAGGTGAATAGTGACAGTGATGGTAACGGAAAAGGGTAAGGTATGAAAGGAATGAACAATTATGATAATTTTGTTTGTTTCTTGAAAGATGAGATATTGTGGATGACAGAATACAAACATGCTTCTGCAAGTAGTTATTCCTCTATTTCCAAGTAACCTATTACTTGTCATACATGCATATTTATAAAAAAAGTCTGAGTCTATTTTCTTATGTGTTTGCAATAGCACATGAATTAAAATAGCACACAGATTAGAAAAATAAAACTTTATTCTGTAGATGTAATAGGTAATGATACTCAGTTGCTGCTGTAGCTGACAGTAGACATTACTGAAAACAGATCACAATGTAAAATAACATCTCTTGACAGACTCATGTACATAATGTCTTTAGGTATTCAGAAAAAACCCAAAAAAAACCCCCAAACAGTTCACACTTCTACATCACACACCTTAAGAAAGCAAACACTTTGATAGAAATCTATCCATGTTTTAAGGACTTAAGAACTATGATTTAGATGGCTGGAGCTCCTATTTGACCTCAAGCTTTCTCTGACAACTCGACCAGGACACTTACTGTCTCATCAGTTTCATTTGTAAAAGGAGATGATCCCTCTTTCACATTTTTATATTGCAGGCTTAGGGATGAGCAGATGCAGAGCAGCCCTGTGAGAACGTGGGTGTGCTGGTGGGTGAGAGGCTGGACATGACCCAGCCATGGGCACTCCCAGCCCAAAGAGCCAAACGTGTCCTGGGCTGCATCCAGAGCAGCGTGGGCAGCAGGGGAGGGAGGGGATTCTGCCCCTCTGCTCTGCTCTGCTCTGGGGAGAGCCCACCTGGAACCTGCATCCAGCTCTGGGCTCCCAGCACAGGGAGGACACGGAGCTGTTGGAGTGAGTCCAGAGGAGGCCATGAAGACAATCAGAAGGCTGGGGCACATATTCTCTCCTACAAAAACAGGTTGAGAGGGTTGGGGTTGTTCAGCCTGTGAACAGAAGGGTCCAGGGACACTTTAGATCAGCCTTCCAGTATGTGAAGTGGGCCAACAGGAAAATAGAAGGACTTTTCACAAGGGCGAGCGGCTTTAAACAGAAAGAGTGTAGTTTAAGACTAGATATTAGGACAAAAATCCTTTACTGTGGGGGAGGTGAGGTACTGTAACAGATTGCTTCAGGAATCTGTGGATGCCCCATCTCTGCCAGTGTTCAAGGCCAGGAATATTGAGAAACCTCGTGTAGTAGAAGATGCTCCTGCTTGTGGCAGTGGAGTTGAAACTAGGTGATCTTTAAGATCTCTTGCAACTCAAATAATTTTATGGTTCTATGATTCTATGATATTTGGTTGGCAGAGTTTCTGACACAAGAAGCAAACTCCATGTTGTCAAATGAAGAGTCCCATATGAATGTGACTTCTAGGGAGGTTCACCATGTCATATAACACCTTATCCTAGGATACAGCTGAATAATTAAACTTTTCAATGAAAGTCAAGAAGAGAGTCAAAATGAGCAGTGGCAGTAATATATTTTAAGATAATATTTTTTACACAGTTCAATCACCATTGTATCTTTTCCTTACAGTATGAATACATAATGCTGATCTATCCTACACCATTGCCATCCCAGAAGAAACCTCTTTGACCCTGCTGCAAGATCAAAACCTGCTGTTGCTGCCCAGTGCATTGAAGAACAGTTACTAGACCTACAGGGGTAGCACCTGTCTCACCAAGAACTTTCACGAGCCTGGCAACAGCAGCAGCCAGCTTCCCGAAGAAAACAGCAGGCATTTTTCATTCATTCAGACCCATTGAAATGGGCCTTTTCTTTTGGCTTGTACAAGTCTCTGGACATGTTGTTTGCTACAGATATTTTGCCAGATCCATTCCTGCAATTGTGACTCACTGAAAAAGGACAGTGTTTATTTCTGTTAGGAATGGTAGTGGCCAAATTCTTACCACAGCTGGATATGGTAGGGTGGTCTTGTTTTTTCTCTCTGCTTCTCTACCCTTTATGGTTTCAGTTCAGTCTGGAGAAAGTGTAAGGAATATTGGAAAATAATGGAATACTTTTTCAGAGGTAATCATCATGCAAGCCAGGACAGAATATATCCTCTGAGATCTTCAAATGGTGTAGCTTGTGCTCATTTGACTTATAAATTTGGCTCTGCAAGAGGAAAATAGATAGATTTCAGGCTGTCGTATTTAATAGAAGCCCACTGACAACTTTGAGGGCTATGTTGGTTTTGTTCTTTTCCAGTGCAAGACCAGACCTATATTCTACAGATAAAGGTTGACCTGCAAAACTCCTTTCCCTGTGAAGTCTTGAGATTTTTGTCTACAGAGGGTGGTACTTCAGACAAAATGTCATAGCATAATTTTATCTATCTTTGTGCTATCAGTCTTGAAATAAACTCTGTTACCATATAGATTTATTTCAGGAAATAAAATAATGCAAATGTTAAAAAAGAACTAGTGTGCTTGAAAGCTTATGTATTTTTCCAACTTTATCAGTTGCTCTAGTAACAGACATTATCATTCTTTTTCCTCCACAAACCATGTCTTGTTTTTTTCCTTACTTTCTTTGCTATTGAAAATGTACAAAGAGCAGGAGATGGTTTGAAGGAGATTAGGTAGCTAAAGTACTTCCTTCATATGCATATATTTTTTTAGCTGGGCCAAATGCATTCCACTGATGCAGTATGCCATTTAACATTTCTTTCTTTTGCTGTCTCTTAGTTGATTTTCTTTCTGCTCAGCAAGTCTTAGTCTTGTTCAGATATGTGCACTGACTGCTTTTATACTAGTGTAGCTATTATTGCCACAATACTCAGGGCATTTGAGTTCCAGGGAGAATACAGATTTATTGTGTAGCTTTGGTAGGTACTGTAACACAGTTATGTTTGTTCCAAATTTTTGGCTAGTCTTTACTGGGTTAAATTATCATACTCTCTGTCAGAACCAAGAGTCCCCTAAAGAGACTTAATTTGTGGCAGAAACAGTCAGAAAAGTAAAAAAAATTCATCTGTATAAAAAATCTATTTGTAAAAGCAAGCCATAAATTCTCTTCAAGGGCCTCAATGCTCTTTTCAGCTGCACCTACACAAATGGTGTAGGCAAGTACATCTTTGCTGTGTCTGCCCTTGCTGATGGCAAGATACAAACCAGCTCTCTTCCAGGAACTGAATAGTCTCATTCAGCATATGTACAGCTCTGAGCTAATGCATTTAAATGGTTCTGGCCTGCAGCCAGCAGTAGGCACACAAGTGAAGCAGACGTGACTGTCTGTACCTGTCTGTACCTCTGTACCTCCAAAAGTAGAGTCCTTATCATTGTTTCCAGCATTCATGGTATTGAACACTTGCTAAAATCATCAAAATATTCTCTTTGCTCTTGATGTACCCAGCTGCATGTCAGTTAATCCAGCAAAGGAAAGCAGAACAATGCCTGCAGCAAGCAGTCATTTACTTCCCGTGTCTTACTCTTCATTTTTTTCCACTTATACTCAGCTGCATCAGCTTAATTCACTGATTATTATTTTTTGTTTTATCTAGATTTACCCTCAGCTGTTTCCTTTATCATATGCAGGATGCTAAAGGCTACATTTATTTCAATTTTGCTCACCCTCAGACAACTATCCTTTCAGTGGACATTGCTGCAGGTAAAATTGAGCTTGAATTAAAAGGCTGTTGTATACAATGCCATGGCTCAGACATTTATGTTACCCTCTTGTTCAGTAATGTCCACCGGGCTTCTCAGCCTAGCAAATTTGTTTTAAAATTTACTTCAAATTTCTGCCAGAATGCATTTTTCATTTAGTATTTCCCCCAAATCATATTTTTGTTCAGTGGTGTGACACTTGCCTTGCATAGCTCATGCCCTAGTGTCTGTGTCAGGAAGTCCCTGCAAAACTTGACATAAGGAGCTCTGAAGAAATGCAGTGAGTCGTATCAGAAAGAACATCTGGTTCTAGGAGATCGTAAGACAAGGCAGGTTTGACTTTTTGAGTCAGTGTTCCTGTATGGGTATGCAGAGTCTTCTTTGATTCACAAGCAAGGGCTTCAAGACCTTTGCAATGCACCATTTGTGTAGAGGTTGCTGTAAGCTTAACATATGTTACATTAGGTTACAAACCTCCTCACTGTAAGACTTCTCTACCCTACATAGGCAGGATGCAGGGGACAAATGTGAATAAGAATTGAAGTCTTGTGGTCTGGTCATAGAAGAAGCAAGTGTGACAACTGAAAAATTTCTTATCTTTCTAAGTGGATACTTCAGTCTTGGAAACTGATCAGAAAGGATTCACAATCATTAACTTTAAAAACCATACTCAGATGGTAATTTTTTCCTTCGAGCCTAATATCCCTAGTTGAGGACCATTTCAAGAACCAAGTGTTCGCTGACCACAGGAGATGCCAGGGACTGATGGTGTATCTGACATGGCCACAGGATAAAAACCGACTGGTCTGTTCCAAGCAACGCTATGCATCCAGTGGGATGAAGCAGAGAGATTCTTGAGGAAGCATGCACCACTTCCAGAGCAGAAGTAATTCAGTTTCTGCCTAACAGCCTTATACCTGTCATTTTTATAGCCCAATTCCTCTGAATCTCAGAAAAAAAGTGACTGTGTATCCCAGCTTGTACTCTGACATGATAGAGGTTTAAGAGTTATTTAGGTAGGATGTAAAAGTCTTCTAAGAACCCCAAAGTGCCCTGCTTCTGTACCATACATGTATTTTCTCTGAATGATACATTGGCTAAGGAGACCTAGACAAGACCAGGAACTTAGTAATATGTAAAGCAGAGGGGGATAAAGAGAGCAGGGATGGGGAGGGGACACCAAGAAATAACACGGGCCCCCAATTTGCCACCCCAGTCAAACATTTGTTGCCTACAAGCAAGGTTGGAGAAGTTCTCCTCAGCCTGTCTGAAAGTGGTAGAACAAGGCTTTGCTGCATCTGCTCCTGTATAGTGTGGGAAAAGGTAGTGATAGATATATTGAATGCAACCCGTACTGGCAACTCTGTTCTTGGGAGCTGCTGGTTGTTTCCTATGTCTAAAGCTGTTCCATAGGTCTAGCAAGCAGTGGTCATAGTTGGCTTCCTGATTACTCGAAGAGTTTGCATTTCTGCACCTTTCCATGAATGCCATTTGAATGCCATTCAAGCATTTCTGAACCAAGTGCATGGGATCAATTAAAAAATATGTAACAATTGTGTCATATGAACTTTTCTTCTAAGTATTTCTCATCTAACATTTTTCAGAGCACTTGGTCAGTCTTACAGCAGTCTGTCAGGTTATCATACCTGCTCATCATAGGGGAGTTCTTTCATACTCAGTTTGACCTGATTTTGATGTACAAATCAAAATTCAAAGAAACTGGCTCAAGTGCTTGCAAGTAAGTGATAAGAAGCAAGAAAGATATTAAAACAAACAAACAAACAAACAAGCAAACAAACAAACAAAAACCAACAAAATAAAAAAAACCTCCAGGTTTTGGGCTGCAGCTGATCTCTTAATTACCTTCTGGAAAGGAGGAATATAGTTCCAATTTATAATTGTCTTTCTCCACCCACTTCCAGAGAGAGAAAAAGCCACGTGGGGATATTGCAGAGGGATTATGGAGGTTTATCATGCTACCATTTTTCAGGAGCTCAGTCCTGTAATGTCATCAACACACACTGCTTTTGCAATTTCAGATTTAGTAAAAGCACTTGCCTGGTTGGAGCTCTTCCATGATCAGGAATGTCCAACAAATTTGAGGAAAGAAATGAGGAGTCTGGGGTATCCTTTGGATCATTTATTGCACTGAAGGCTTCTCTCAGAGAGGAGCAAAATAGTAGCAAGGTTCAGTAAAGCAATTCCTTATAAAGAAAGCAGAAAGGATCAATTTTGACAGGAGAACAGCAAACAATAAAGGTTTTCAGAAGGAATATTGTGGCAGTCAAGATACACAGAGCTTAAAAAGTATTAAAGAAGAATTATAAAAATGAATGTATCATGCAGTTAGTGCTCCTTCAAGTGTGGTATGAAACCGGACAGCCTATTACAGCAGCTCTAAAGACACAGACAGTACCACTTTGTACAAGTCAATGCACTAATTTGCTGCTTACTGTCTTCTACCACATACTCTGTATTCCACTTCAGCAATGGTCCTTGACTGTATTAATCATATCCATACTGATTCTCTCCCTCTTGCCTTTTAGGCTCTGTGTCCTTGTCTGATGAAGATCCACACTGCCCCCCTCAAAGACTCATTGCCTAAGGAAACATGCAGTACCCAAGACAAGGCAGTGACTCATCTAATCCCTGCTGGTGCTGGCCTGCTTTGGAAAAGCATTGTGTCTGTGTGGCATAACAGAGAGGAGATGCTGCTGCAGAAATGCCTCAGACAGGCCAGCACTCCTGGTCCAGGTCACAGCCTAGGGTCTCAGCAGTCATCTCATCCTCCCCATTGTGCAAGACCAGCACTGCACATCACTTAGTTCACTGGCCCTGGGATCACACTATAATTTTGACTTATTAATTAGAACTATAGCCCCTTTTCAAAGTTTATGTCAATACTTCGTGTGGCACCTTGGAGGGTACTGAGGGTCTTAAACCCAGAAACAATATTATTTCTTTTATAAAACCAACAAAAAATCCCCAAAAATATCAGAACTGGCATAATGAAGATTCATTCCTGTGAGTCCACAGGAATGAATCGTCCTGCTGTGTTCCTTGCCTAAATATGTAAGGTCAATCCAGCTGTTACCAGTGGGGCAGAAAGGAGATTTCTTCTAGAACAAAATGCTAGGGACTTCTATTTTTTTTTTAATACCTTCCAGCACAGATCATCTTCTAGGACCATCTGGATGTCATGAGTTCAATGAATTTCCTCTGTTAAAGGTAAACTTGGCTGTTGTAGAGTGGCAGATGCTTTTTCTATTTGTGGCTAATATTGCTTGCATTTTTCTATTGACAATAATCTGTGATAAAAATTTTGTTTGGCTTCACCTGACCTTCTCCATTCTACCCTTTTCCAGAAGGATTTAAAAAAGAATAATTTGTAGAACTCTTTAGGAAAGGTGAGCCCAAGAAGAGCCTTTACTGTCCACCACTCATTTGTATTAGAAAGCACACTCAGTCCCAAAGACAGAATAAAGAAATTATAATGGAGATTTTCTATTATTGGTGCCCTTCTTTCAGTGAGACTTCCTGTTTGTGGTAGTCTATTGATTGACTTTCATGGCACCTGAACAGCTAACAACTCTGATTGCCCTACAGTATTCCCAAGGAATAGGGGAGGGCATGGACAAGTGTCTGGAGGCTGTTCTTAATAAAAAGTTTGAATGCATCCTTTGGTATCTATGTTGCAAAGGATTCGCAGAGATTTAGTGATTCTTGAAGCAGTCATTGGAGAAAAACTTGGGCCATATTTGAAACACCCACCACCAATGTCTCATTTACATACTGCATTACTTTTCTCCTGTGAGGAAGCTGGGATTTGACAGCCGTCAAGAGCATAAGGGCTGGGTCATTCTGTGTTTGTTGGAGTTTAAGCAGTATGGATGGCACAGGCAACTGTTCTGAGCTCTGTTTTCCTTGTGGTGTCAGTGGGGCCCTGCAGACTGCTGCTCTGTAGGGGATGGGCATGGACTGAAAGAGCTGGGCTAGCAGGAACATAGCTGGGGCTGTTTGACAGTGTTGGCTTTAGAGTAAGTATCTACAAGAAGCCAGTGCAGTTGGCTTTATACTGATGAAATAAACAAGTGTTCATGCACTGGTTTGTGCTTTTAGAAGCACTACAGACTAAATGATCTAACTTATGATTTTCCACATAGAAGTCTGTGACAGGCCAAGCAGTTAAAGAGGGCCAATACCCTCACTGATGATATTCAAAGATATAACAAGTCTCTGCTGCAAGAAGTGAATGCAGATGGGAGATGTTCAGCTTTCCAGGTTGAGTCCTTGACACATCCTGTGCAAGTCTGAGACACAGTCCACTAATGCTTGAAGTTAACTTCATGGGAACTATGATCTCAACCATGCACACTTAGTACTTTGACTGTAGGAGCAGGGATCCCTTTATTTACTCCATCACAAAGGCCTTTGTAAATTATAAGAGCACAGGTTTTAATACAGACCACAAAACAGGTGCAAGGTGGTCTGTTAGATATTTTTGAACTTGTAGAACTTTGTCTCCTAAGACCACATGTGATTATTGTACTTTGAGCAAAGGGGTTTGCAGATCCATGCGAGCAAATTGCCCTGAGCCACCAACTCAAACAATTAAGCAGGAAGGGAGACAAAGGAGGAGAGCAGGACCTACATTTCCTTGCCTGTAAACAAAGACTGTGGAAGCAGGGGAAAAAAATAAAGAAAGGACAAGAAAAGCCAAAGTCATATTTAGAACACTTGAAACAAAACCTCACCATTGAAAGGGAAGAGTGGTGACAAAACATGATGGTTTTATCACAGTCTGCTGATCTCTCCACGTACACCCTTTTATCTTCCACTAGGCTTCAGGAGCATTCTGACCTAAGTTCTATTAGGCATTTAGCTTCCAGCTTAGAAACATGATGGAAGAAGCATACCACAGGAAAGTAGTTTTGCTTCTGTGCTTTTCTTCATGCTTACTTTCAAGCGCAGGTTTTAGTGTTCTGTAATAATGTGTTGTCATGAAAACAGCAGTCTGCCTTAGTCTCTCTGATATGCTGCTGGTTGCTCTTTTAGCTATGTAACAGCGTGTTCCATCTTAGTTTGCTTTGAAAGACTAAGGAGGTAAGCTGTTCCAGGATGTTGTATATTTAAATAGTAGGCTATTGCATACAATGCAGAAAGGTCATCTAAAGTGATAGCATTTCTACTATGTGTGCTGTGCAATATGGATACTGGTTTACCATTGGAAATATTGCAGAAGGACTCTCCTCTCCCTACAGCATCTGTGTTCTTGCCTTCTGTGCTGGGAGCAGAAATGTTGAGGAAATTACTCTTGGCCTAGCACAGTCCTATGTCAGGTTTTGGGGCTGTCACACGCCCCTTCCATGTGAGTGTGGGGTACATGTAGGGTCTATGTACAATGCATAAGGAAGCCATGCAACTGCCCTGCTATGACATTCATGGCAGGGCTTTGTCTGTGCCCAGGTGTCTGGCATACTGCAAAGGATGTGTGTGTTTGTGAGTGCCTTAGGTGAAGGAAACTCCCCTTCTTCTTTCATTCCAGGCAGGCAGGCTGAGGTAATAATCTCTGGCAAGACAGGCAGCTGTGGATATGTGTGTAGATGTAGCATGGTTAATTTGGGAGTTCAGAAATAAAATAATTCAGCAGCTGTTAGAGAATAAACTTTTTATGAAGGTTACTGGCATATGAGCTGGAAAACCTCCAGTGCTCCTCCCCATGTAGTTGTAAGCCTGAGTATGTCTCCTCCATTCCAGAATGCAGCTGAATGGGCTAAAGATTTGATCAGGAGCACATAATGAGATTTTAAGGAGGAGTCTCTGGCCATGTCTTTTGGATGTCTTTGGCAATGCTAATGTGCCAGCATCTCTACTTAGCTTGCTCATATCTCTCTGAAACATGAATACCATTGGAAAGTTTTACTATTTACTATTTGCTTGCTGTTTTCTATTGTCTCACCAATAATAAAACAAAGTTAAAAATTTCCCAAATCTATATATAATCTAAATCTCATAACTGATTATACAGTGGTTGTCCCCCATAGTTCTATTTCCAAAAGCATTTTGCTTTTCTAACAAACTTTTATCCCAGAGAGTTCATGAGGAAAACTAAATTATGGACTTTGTTTCATCTTGTTATGTTTAGTTTCCATCTTCCTTGGGTTTTCCTTAATTGAGAAAACCAGACAAAAAAGATGGTGGATGTGATTTCTGTTCCAGGGAAGAAAAAGAAGAACTTTTTGTTCTGACAAGAAAGGTATCACAAAAATGGTGATAAGACAGTGTGCCAGCCATCCATTGAGAGCTGGTTTAGATTAGAGATTAGGAAGAAATTCTTTGCTCTGAGGGTGGTGAGGCAGAGAAGCTGTGTTCAAGGCCAGGCTGAACGGAGCTCTGGACTACTTGGTCTAGTGGGAGGTGTCCCTGCCCATAGCAGGGAGGTTGGAACTAGATGGTTCCTTCCAACCCATACCAAACCATTCTATGATTCCGTGATTTTATGATGATATGGCAGTTGCAATTATTACTTTATCAAATGTGAGTTGCTCTTTTTATTATAGTTGGTTTTTTTTGGTTTTTTTTGTTTTTTTTTTTTATTATTAGCTGTGCCAGCTCCAAGAATCTGGCTTTGTAAGAAAAAAGGATGAGATAAAGAAATGTTCTTCTTTATTTGTTTTATAATATTAAGTCAGTTTTTAGGCTGTATTTATGACACTCTTTCCACAGACAGGCTTTGAATCAGATGCACACAGGTAAAAATGCATGTTGTCATATCTTTTGATATAACTCCTGGTTTAATGTGATATAGTGGACAACAACCACTGCCAAGGGATATTTTATGTTTTGCACATCAAATTAGAAAGCAAAGTGAAATAAGGAAAATTTTCCAAATTTGCACAACTTTCTGAGTTTTTATTGGATTTTTCATGGTCAAATAGGATCATATTTAATTCCCTCAGCATAGCTTCATTTACTTGAGTTGATAAGTCATTAAAATGGACATAGAAATTAACATACCTCTAAGAGGAACAGAGTAGTTCACAGTGAAATCAACTATGCTTTCAGGCTGCCTACAGACAGAGTAATTCTTGACACTACTACCAGTGTCATATATACACACGAGTCAGAGCAAGAAATTGCATTCATATCATGAAGTTTAAACATGTCATAAACCAGAGGGCCTCTGTGGGGTATTTATCCTTAGCATGAGAAGAAACTGCTCTCATGTAGGCTGCCTTAGGGTCAAGAGTCACTTCTTGCTTTACCTAAGGTTACCAGATTGGAGTAATCAACAGACTTGCTGAAGAACAAAGCCAGAGACAAATACCAGGAAAAGGCTAGCACAGTCTGCATATTTTTTTTGACCTGCAGTACAAATCCCAAAATAGGTTACTTTTAATAAATTCTCTGTGATGTGCAATTTGAGAGATATAATCCAGGTCTTTAGTGGTAAAATGAAGTGCCTCTTTTTACCTGACCTACTTGATTTGAGGCAGTAAATGCATAAGCATCCTTGTCTAGGATGTCAGATTTCAAAACTAGCATATTTTTACCAAAACTTCTTCCTGACAAATTTCCTGTTGTTCACCAAAAATTTCTATTGGAAATATGTCTTAGTCCTGAGGTGAAATTCCTGGCTCAGTGGCAAAGCAAGTGTCTGAGGTGTTCAGCACAGTTTGGGAGGGTGGATTTCAGATCTCTGCTTATCCTAATGCAATCCAAGGATACAAACCACTGCATGACACCTTGCAAGACCAGGGCACTGACCATCTATAGGGAAAGGATGTTGCTCTTTCCTTTTCCCCTAAAGAACTGTAAACATCATGATGTCTTCCCAATGTGGACATGCACAAAATTGCATCTTTTGAAATTTAGGAGCAGCTAGGTTGAAAAGCCCCTTACATTATGCTTTTTTTTTATCACTAGATGTGGACAAAGCCATATCCATGAACCTTGGATGATGTCATTTACCAAAATATTTGAACTTAAAAAGGCAAATTTCCCAAATCTCTTTGGGACTGTGCTGCGCCCACTGCTGTGAATATTTGCGGGGCAGATTTCCCTTGTACTGAACAGGTCTGCTGTGTGGAAATGACTTTATTGTTCCCAGGCTGGGTGGAGTGAGTTTCTATTGTTCTCAAATGTGAGGCGAGAAACTTCAGCTGCAGCCTGGCCGAAACAGGTCTGGTTCCATCCAGTGTGCTCCCAGCAAGCCAGCGTGTCTCTGGGCATTGCCTGGTAGCCTACCAAGATTTCTTCTGGGGCCTCAGAAGCAGCTTGGTGGCACCCCTAGAGGTTCTGGCTTTACAGGCTGTAGCTTTGACATATGTTTTTTCTTAGGAGCTGACTTATTTAGCACACATCTCTCTGTAGATGTGCAACCTGACATTTTGCTCCCCAGCACTAGGCTTCCTGGCCCCAGCATTCCTGCACTTCCCCAAAGCCCTTGCCCACCTCAGTGAGCTCATAGCAACCTGTGTGCTGTGTGGGGAATGCCTGATTCCCCTCCAAGTTCAAACTCTTCACATGGGAACAAAAGCATCCTGAGGGAAGTCACTCCTCTTGTGTCAAACATGCTGTCTATCTGATTGATCTTCAGTCTAGCTGGTGCTAAAACAAAACTCCAGGCCAGAAAAAGGCTTCGGTATCTTTAATGAAGAAACAACTAGTCATTATAGGAGTACGCCATGCTCTGAAAAGAGATCTGATGAGCAGAAGAGGCCTGAAGTATGGCCCAGATCCAACTGCAATGCCTGTTGTGGGAATGATACAAAAGGTCAAAGCCATGCAGCAGCTGTTTTGGACAAATGCTATGAGCTAACCAAGTCTATGAGAAAACTGCTACTGAGAAGCATGTGGAGAGCTCAGTCACTCTTGCTGAAGAAAGGCCCAAGACAGAGGCAATCAAAACTGCAAAGCAGAATCATGAAATTGATCTCACAGAAGAGCAGTCAGCCCAAAGCTTTAGGAGAACCTGGTGCTTCAGCAAGTCACCAAGGCAGCAGTAGCCCAGTGCTGGAGCACCATCTGGTGACGAAAAACCAGAAAGGTTTTCTGCAGATCCCATATTGTCTGCTAAGAAAATACATTGCCTCTGTGACCAAGATGCTGCTCAGTATCTGAACACTGACCTCTCTAACGCAGAACATCCATGCTTCTCTGGCTGTCTAGCAGGAGATGTGACAAAAAATCACAGAGGAAAGCAGCCCAGACTGTATTTGCTGCAAAACTAATACATGTTTTTAAATAGCAGTTGAAGAAAAAATAGCCAAAAGAGGTAAATTAACAGACATATAAGTTATTCTGCCATTCTACATATCATTAGTACTGGCCAAGGAAGAAGAATGTGCACAAGAAAGAGAATCTGCCCAAATGGCATGTAGGTGCCATGACACCTACTGTTTTGGTAGGTTTTGACATTAATAAGTTCCCCATTGTGTAACATTTCCTTACACTTCTAAATGCATTGGCATTGCTAGGCTTGTAAAACACTGATAAGAGCTTTCTTTAAGGGACAAACTTACCTGAAATCATAGGCTATGGATCACTGCTCCGAGCTGGTCTTTTTTTTCCCACTACCCACTAGCCTTTGTTTTTCCACTATCAGCACAAGAAAAAAAAATAATCTCAAAAGGGAAGAGTATCATTCATATGGATGGCAAACATATTCATTAAGCTGTTCAAGAGGCTTCTGTTCATTCTTTTACCATCTATTTAGCTTGTGAATGTCACCTTTCAGAAGAGGCCTTTTGAACACAGCATTTCTGAATGCATGAGCTGGTCAGACAAAACTCCGTGGAAGGTCAGTATCTGCCTGACTGGACATGGTTTGCACCAATCACAGTCAGAGAAGGTGGTTAGAAGGAGGCTGGTAGCTAGAAATTATCTCTCTTTCCTTGACTAAGATCCAGGCCATGTGTCCCAGCTGCCACAGTGAGGCACAACTCACCTTTGCCCACAGCTGTCCCACTGTCCCTGCTCTCTCACTGAGAAAATTCACCAGTGATCACCTCTCCCTTCAGTATCTAACATCTCTTTAAGATAGGATACTATGTGGCTGCTGTCAGCAGCTAAATTTTTGAAGGCACAACCCCTTGAGTTCCTGCTCTCTGAGAAAAAAGCTATCCCTGCAAAGAAAGTACATGTAAGAGCTACTGGCCTGTGTCTGTGCCTAAATCTCCAAGCTCTATCCATCCACGGCTGGGAATCTGGCTGTGTGAATGGTCTGCTGGGGTGAAAAAGTAGCTGCTTAGAGAGCAGAACACAAACAGCTCTCAACACATAGCCACATAATGGCATGCAGCGTGGGAGACAAGCAGCTGTGTGTTCTTTAGAGAGACTTTTGGTCCAGTGTCAAGTTGACTCTGTTACATTGCAGAGCAGTTCTTACCTAATTCTTGATCCCAGTTTAGATTCTCGGGCGAAAGAGTGGCAAACAAGGCTGTTCATCATGCGTGGATGTACTAGTGATCTGGCTGGCTTGTACCCTAATTACCAACATGCACAATCCAAAACACTGACAGCTTAAGTTTCCCTAGCATTTCTCCCTACTGCCAATTCTGTTAATATTTCTTGAGTGCAAAACCTCTTTATTTGGGTGAGTTTCTTACATCAGGGTTGCAGTCAGAAAGGATTTCTGCAAAGCACTGGTATCTCTTTCATTAACTATTGTATATCTTTGCTTTTTTTAAATGATGCAGTGGTTCAGTTCCTTCTCCTTGACAGGAGGGTCAGAGCCATATTAGGTAGTCGCACTGAAGGGCAGGTAAACAGAGGCTGATGGGTCCAATCCCATATTTGAGGGATTTTTCTCATTACAAAGGTGTCATTTCTTGCCACAGTCCCTGTGGATTTGGCAGTAGAAGGTGGCAGAATGCAGGAAGGAGAGTACACCCCACACAGACAACCAGTGACATATAGGTCAGCAGGTGCTTGATTTCTAATTTTCTGTATCACGTTGCATGAACATAAGCTTCAGTGTGAGCGCAGCAGGAGGAACATGCTCCAAGTCTGCAAGAGCTGATAAGCAGAGCTGTCAGCACTGAAAGTACACCCCCACATGTCACATGCAACAAAACACCACATTGGAGACTTTAGGACTTTGATCAGCAGTTTGTTCCAGAGATGGACGTCCAAACTGCCTTGCCTTGCAAGTCCCACAGGAAGCTTTTCACATTTGTGCCCCCTTTGGACCCTGTTTAGTCCTTCTGCTGAAGGTGAAGGACTCAGCAACCTCCAGAGCCCAAGTGAAGAGATGGAAAGAGAAGCATTGACTGGTTAATTGCATAGAAAGGAGGAAGAACCTTAAAATTAGGCATATTCTATATCAGTAGGAGGATACAGTGCTTTATACTGTGATGAGCCAGAGCTCTGTAAGCTGTTTCTCTGCAGAAAGGAACAGATTGGACCATGAGTCACTCTGAAAGTAGCATGATCCTTTTTTAACTCAGAGCAACAGGTCTTCCACACATGAGTTATGACATTACTGAAGGTATATGTTACAGAAAGTGCTTAATTTCCCTTCTGCTGTTCACCCATTTCCCTGAGAGCCAGGTAGCGCAATAAAATAATACATCAGATAAACACCTCTTGGTTTCTGCTTAGGGACTAAATGATGCTTGTATTCAAAAGTACAGGAAAGGAAACAAACCCAAACTCCTTTCTTACATCACTGTTGATTATTGCCTGCTGTTATGGCTCCCTTTCCCCCAGTCATGTAATTTGGTGAGCTGGAAAAAAAAGGTTGAATATGCAGAAGAGAGATTCCAACAAATTCTTTGCTGGACACTGTAACTGTGCTGATAAATGTCACACCAGATTGTTTTACATCAAAAAACATTAATGCTGGGGAGATTTTCGTCATGCACCAGACAAAACTGAAGTTCTCATGCCCACTCCTTTACTCACAGATTTGACATGTAATTTTTTGATGCTATGAGTTAACTAATCAAATTAGTGTCAGCAGCTGCAAAGTAACTTATCTTACAGAAAGGCAAATCAGAAGCCTGAGCTGGATTGAAAGGCCATTTACCAAATGTATTTGGAAGTGGATGAAACAGAGAACTCTAACCTGAGAAAACTATAAGATGCAGAGATTTGCCAGAATCCATAGGAAAGCAAGAATTAGGAATAACCACCTGGTAGTTTTAAGACCAGTTTCCCTCTGAATTGTTTTTTGTTCTGGTTCAAATGACAGTTATCTATGAGGGAACTGGCTGCTAAGAGAAGGAGAAGTACAGACACTGCCAGTCCTCTGAAAGTGCTCTAGCCCTTGTCTGGGCTGGTGATCAGTTGGTGCACTGTATGGCTTCAGTGTCAGAGAGATAAGAGCCCTTGGGCTGGAACAGAGCAAGAAGATGATTTAGCCAGTTGGGAAACCAGACACACCTTTTACTTTGCCCTCTTTTAGTTTCCCAGCTCTCCCCAGTCCTTTGACCCAGAATCAGCCAGGGATGCCACACAGGAAGATCCAAAATGCTTATCTGTTGTGAGAGAAGTACTGACTGTCTTTACAGTTCTGGTAGTGCTCATGTTTAAGAGCACAGCAGGGAAAGTTATTCATGCACTTTGAAAGTAAAATCTTTTGAGAGGAGCTGGAGAACCTAAATATATCCAATGTAAAAAAAAAAAAAACGGTATTCTGCTTTTCTATCCACTATTTCTGGCGTCAGAGCTACAAAGAAGCTGGTCAGACACTTATCCTCTCCCTCTCTCAAAATCAAAAGAAACAGACATTGCAGTGGGCAGGGTTTGGAAATCTGGGTCTCCTTTGCTTTGCAGTGGAAGTAATTCCCATTAAAAGAAGCTCACTCATCTCCCAAAGAATGCATGTACTGTCTTCTAAATTGCCTTGTCATGAGAATGTAATTCAATTATATATGTGTCAAATGGACACTTAAAATGTATCTGAAGTTTTGAAAGCCACAGTCAAACCCCGCCATGCCCGCAAGCCAAACACATATTTTATGCATTTTTTTGTCATTTTTGCCTGTCCAAAGACCAAGAAGAAGCAAGATGAGCTTTATGATAAGATGCCTTAGAAATCTTAGAAATTCAGAATTAACACTTTGTTGTAAATATCTGTTTATCAAAAGAGGAAGGAATGATTCCCAACATTGTTCCAAATATGTGGCATGATCATAATGTGTATGAAGAAGTGAATTAAAGGCTTCTAGCAACATCTTCTTGCGAGACAGGGGACAGCAGCCTTGCTAATCACATCCCAGTCATCTCCCACATGCTTTTGATGAACTCTTGAGAACACATGGAATATTCTTTTTTGACAAATGCAGATCCAAAGCAGGACTTACTGTAAGGCGCATGGCAGAGGCCACAGTATTTGTAGCAGCATGGTTCAGTACAATATGTGTCCTAGTGACAGAAGAACAATTTTCCTTCAGTCTCCCATCTTGGCCCATCTGTTCTTGGAAGGTTAAGATAGATCTTTGTGATCAACCAATCTGCCTTCCCAGGAAGGCAGGCTATATGTATTCACCATTCTTTCTTCCTGAGTTGGTGGGTTTCAGCCTGCCTGAATGGCAGTGGTTAAGATTTGTCATAAAGTTTGGTTGAACATGCCAATGATTAATTACTGTTTTGGATGAACATGCAAAATTTAATGTTTGATCTTCCTCAGCTTCACTGAGGAATTATGGGACCTCTTTGTACCTCTGTCTACTAGATGCAAAAGCCATGTCCTGTTTGATTTCTTTCTACTGGTAGTTTTGTTCTTTCAAGTCTTTTGGAACACAACTAAAAGTACTGGGAATTGTCCTTATCCCAGTGGAAACTGAGCTCCTCCTTACAATTACAGTTTTAGAGGCGTCAACTAGGTCTTTATCAATTTAGTAGCTAACATGACAGGTTAAATCTAGCTTTGATGGAGAACACCATCCGCCACTGTGTCAAAAACACACCAGACATCTACAGTATGGATGCCTGCTAATTTCCATCTCCCAGGCTCCCTCCATTTTTTTAATGTGCTGAACCCACATTAATCTCAATTAAATTAAAATAAACCTCTTGAGGGTCTAGCAAGATTACATTGTTTCAAGACTTATTTCTTCAGGTGGTAATTTTCTGGTGGAGGGAGTGGAAAGGAGAATGAAGGTGCAGCATTGCTTGATTCAGAGCATCCTCTCCCACAAAATGTGATAGGAAATGGCTTGGCAAGGGGAAAGGGGTTATATTTAGAGCAATACTGAAGAATATTGGCAGCAGAATCCTTTTCTAGGATATGTTCATCCTCATAGTGAGCGTATCAAAGGCATTGAGAAAATGAGCTGCCAGAACACAACCAGAAAAAGCTGGGAGCAAAGGAATCTAAAATCATCCTTGCTTTTACCTGGATCTTGCAGTTTCTTTTCTTTGCTGACAGCTCTGCTGCCTGGGAGAAAGCTGCTCAGCATTCTTCCTTAAGCTGTCCCTAAACTCAAAAACTCTCTGTGAAAACAGAGTACAAAAGAGAGAACAACTGCTCATTGAACTGTGGTGGTTTGTCATAAGCATAGCAAACATACTGCGCCCCTTGCATGACCTCATGGGGAAAACCAACACCCAAAGGCATGAAGAATTTGGAGCAGTCACCTAACAAATATTCAGGATTTGGTCTTTTGAGACTGGACAGAGGTAGAAATACTTGGTTTAAAAAAAGCCATCTGAGACATAAGCCTGAGATACAGGCCAAGTAAGGCTTGCACACAAGGGCTTCAAGAGGCCATAAAAATATAGACAAATAAAATAAGTCAGCAGAGTGCAGAGTAACCTGGTCTTAGCACTGCCTGGCAGAGCAACATGAAGACTTGTATCACTGAAATACTGAAGTCCTGGCAGGCAGGAGGGAATCTGCAAGGATTTCCATGTCTCAGTCTAAAACTCATTTAACTTTACCTCCACAGGTTTGGGGCAACTTCTGAGCATTAGTGTTCATCTCACAAAAGATAAAGTGGGAACATGAGGGAAGTGTGCAGCAGTCTTTATCCTGGAAGGAGAATGCTTCAGAGAAATGTCTGCATTTTGTATGCTGGCTGCTATTTGGATGATCTTGGGAGATTACAGAAAATGGGGCTTTTGAATTATTTTACTACCAGAGAAGGATGGGTAAGGAGTGTCTTGGGAATAGAGTCATTAGGCAACAAACGAGGTGGGAAAGCCTGTTGGTTTTCATTAGCAATGTGAATAGCAGCATGCATTTCTTCCTTGTTGGAGATGCCGTTGATGTATACAGAATTATTATCAAGTGACCAATAACTGATGGGAGTGTAATAGTTTATTTTGTCTGCCACATGTGCAGGGAGGAATTCCTGCTGTCTGAAATTCTGTCTTCAGAGTGCAATATTATCACACTTTATCTGTTTCTGTGTCTTTGAACCTAAAAAACAAATTTGATGTTGGTGTTGATGTTGATGTTGATGTTGATGTTGATGTTGATGTTAATAATAATAATAATAATAATAATAATAATAATAATAATAATAATAATAATATCCTTTTTGCCTCCTTCTTGGTTATTGTGGTGTATTTTTAGTTGTTTGAGACTTTTCAAATCTATTCATATCCAGAAAAATATTTTTTGCTCTTCATTAAGTCTGATGTCAAGTGGTGTTACTGGGAGAAGTCATCAGCTGGGGTTGTAGAATTACCTGAAACTACACAACAAAATGCTTTTCCTCAGTAGTTGGACACCAATGAAATCCAAACCAGTCTGCAGATAAACAGGGCTGTTTGATCAGTTCATTTGACTATCTATAGGGGCTGTTTGATATATTATTTGACTATATATAACTAACTAGTTATAAGATTACTGAGGTTGGAAGTTTGTTACCCAGTCAGCATTGCCTCATTTACTTATTTGGTTAAGCAAGTGCTGTGGCAGGAAGATGGAGGCAAAGATTTTGTCTATCCTCTTTGATTGTTGCCTGATTATTAACATAACGTGTTGGGACAAATTAGAAAGAATTGCGGCCAGAATTATATTTAATCTTGCTTTGCTATTGTTTCTTTAGCAAGTAGTGTCAAATTTTTGCATTTCCTAAGATCATGAGATGGCAGGTTTGCAACCAGAAGAGTTACTATATATGTGCATATAACTTGAAATGCCACAACTCTAAGTCCAACGAAAGCATATTCTTTAAAAAAAATAAGCATTATTAATGCAGTTTTCTAGATCACTAGAGTCAGTAAGGTTAATAAGTCAATAAGGTCAATAAGTCATATATAGGTATGTAATGTCCAAATATGTTATAATGTAGTGTACCTGCAGCTTTAATACAGTTTTTTTTTAGAAATGCATGATATTATCATCTCTCTTCTGTTTCTGTCATAGCTGCTTGAAGTGCTGAGATGGACATTCCTATGTGGAACGATGGATGAAACCTGCTGTTGAGATCTTGTCACATTATGGTTCTGAGTAAACTCTCTGAGCAGGCCATCCTTAGATAAGGAGACAGGGAAGTTGCTTACATTGCTCCCTTGCATTGTGGAGCAGATGAAATGGCTTGCCATGCTGTGATTCTTTTGATTCTTTAGGTGATGGCTTTAATTTTGCAGTTGAAAGGCCAACACTATTCCTGAGCAATTTTTTTTTTCTGATTACTTTGATAAATTTGTATTTTAAAAACTTCTTAATTTTCAACTGGGTAAACTATTTGTCTTACTTTCCTCTCAGTTTTATTCAGGCATGGCAGCCATAAGAGCTGCTAAAGCTCCGTGATGACTGCAGTTCAGTCATCAGATGGAAAGAGCCCTGAGCACTCAAGGCGAATATTTGGGTAAGACTGGCCAAAAATCAGAATCCTACTTGTTTATCTAGATTCAAGCAAATTGCTCATGTTTGGGAAGCCTCTTCTGTAGCCCTGAGAAGCCACAATTGAGAATTTATTCTCGCCTGCTAAGTCAGGCCCCAAACACTATTAGCACGTCCTAATAACTGCTGTGAAAATTATAAATATGCTGGCATTAGGAACTGGCAGCTCTGTTTAGCTCTGTCACAGGCAGATGGCATTTCCAATGTATCATTAGGAAGATAGGAAATTGGAGCTAATGGATTGACTTTCTGCAGTTTTCGTCTTCTTTGACATCCACTCATGACATGCCACTGGATGGCACTGAGGTTACTGTCTCGCTCACAACACATTCTAAGAAGTGTCACACTTTGATTTTTGGTGCTCCAAAAAATTGTCTGGGACACTGAATTTGGGTTATTTGTTTGCACATGCATAAGGCTGGTTGCCTCATCTCCTGTAGATTCTTTACTGCCCCAGCTTTGGGACTGCTTTCAGCTAATAGTAAATGCTCACCGTAAATCTCCCCACAAGTGTGCATAGAGCCTCAAACTTGTTGTGAGTACATGCTGTCCTGACACTGGTGGGTGAAGAAGATAAGGAACCTTGATTGTAGTATTAATCCCTAAGCTAAGTCACTGGTACTGGCTACAGAGTAACATCAAATCTGCCAAAGCGTAAATTGTCTTCAGGTACCGGCAGCATCAAAAAAAGTTCATACTGCTTATCCAGCCATCGTGATGCCCATGGCTTCTGAAGATTTCTGATGCTGAAAGCACACAAACTATAGCGCAATGTTTTCAGAAACCAATACACCCAATATCTTAAGATGTTGGCTTTTTTGTAGATATCTGACCTTAAACCTTATCTGTCTCTGAAGATGTTCTCTGGTGAGACATTCAAATTTTTTTCTAGTGGAAATTCAACTAATCGCTTTTTATTATGCTGTCAGAAGGCTTGAACCACAAATACAGAATTAGCAGGTTTTATGTTTTATGTGTGCTCCATTCAGTGCAGTCACTGTGGTGGTACACCTGGAGCTGGGCATGGATGTGAATCCATCCATCCAACTGCAACAGAAAAAAATTTTTACTGGTTCCGTCTCAAACAATGTAGTGCTGACCCAGCAGGATATTGGGTGCATTTGTCCTCCTGGCCCCTCTTTAGCTGCTAGCTAAAGCTGTTGATGCCTTGAGCAAGTTAACCCCCCTTCTCTTAAGCTCTAGGTTGTGTTTGATTTTATAATCTAAGCAGCTTTTCAGGGAGATGCTAATGCCAGTTTGATTTGCTTCTGCGAGCCAGAGCTGGCCAGTAGCCCGAGTCCTTGTGGTGCAAGGACACAAGCAAGGAGTGGGCTGGAGCAAAGCACAAGGGAGGATGGTGAGCGAAACCCCTCTTTCATGCTTGTCATACTGGCAGGGCAGTGGTCTGGGTGCAACTGCATGGCACCTGGCTGTGATACCAGGGTGCCTCTGACAGCAGCCAGCCAATGGAGAGGTCTGCAGGTTATGGTGCATTGTTGCTTCAGCTCTGCAGCTCTGCTGAGTGAAAGATGAAGTTAGGGTATTCAGAGTCTGAAAGGGCCAGGAGCTGGTATATCACTGTGATTAAGGTAAGTTGATGCCAAGGGCTTCATCCTTTTAAACTATTGTCAGAATTCCGGATTATAAGGATTGTTCTTGCCTGCCTTGTTCCCTCAGACTTTCAGCAGATTAAAGCCAAGTCATAATCACTTTGTGAGAGCCCAGTTTGCTATACACTGGCTTTCAGAAAGGAATTTCAGACTATATATACAGTACTAATATCAGAAAAGATCTGAACACATAAGGCATCATTTTTGGGTATCTGTTTAGATGTGTGTTTGTACACAGCAGATACAAATCTAGGCATCAAACTACATGAAAATTCTCAATGTCTCTTTCACTGCCAGTTAGTTGCATCCAAAACGAGACGCTAAGGAATTAAAGAAATCTTAATCTGTGCACTCTTAGTTCATGATTTCAGAGATGCTACATGCTTGTTCTTATTAAAACTGGACATTGCTTTAATACAGACAGGAAATTTGAGAGAGGAAGTAGTTTTGGGTTCTTGTTTTTTTGGAAGAGACTTGGTACTTGTGTGTGAAAACAAAATACTGAGACATTTAATAGGCACATGTGGCCATCATCAGGCATTGATTTTGTTTAGAGAAATTGATGGCAGTGGAATATTGAGTTTTTTAAAGTGTCTGTTGTTCTGAGAATACCATAACCTAATTTTAGATAGATATAAACTCTGCTAGTTGTTTTTGATTTTGCAAGGACCTTAGCATTCTGCAATCAGTCTGAACTCAAGCCTGCTGGGTGTCCAAGCCTTTGAGAGCACTGTGTTCTGTGTGACATTCAAAGTACCTGAACAAAGTCAATCCCAGTAGCTACTGAAGCTGTGTTTGATGTGGTATAGCTCCGCAGCACACAGCCACAGGGATGTGGATGCCCAGAGCAATCTTAACATCATTCTTATTCAAGCTAGTATGCCTTTCTACTTGATTTCCTCTTCGTTTTTTGACTGTGTCCTTTCAGTGAACACTAACAAGCTAAACAGTTATATTTTGTCCAAAGGGCTTATATTTACATACTTTTGATTGCTGAGAAACTGTGGTGGCTCTTTGCCAAGTAAAAGAAAATAAAGATTGTATACTTAAGGATTTTTGGGCAGGAGGCAGAACAGTTCAGTTTTACTGAGCTGTTGATTCACATGGGTGCCTCTCTCTTTTTACAAAGTCAACTACATACAAAAAGTAAGACTTCTTATGAATCAGGTGCTCCTTAGCTATGTTGTGGTCCTCTTCAATTCTTGATTTGAAAGATCTGTTCCACTGTCATAAATCTGCTGTCTCTGTGGAAAAGAATCCTTCCAGTTTCTATCCCCCCAATTCTGAAGAATATTAAATTGACAATTTCTGGGGTATGCAACTGTATTTTAAGTTCTTATATCTGCAGAAGTGAACTAAACATGGTCTAAATTTCTGTATTAAACATGCCGGTTCTAATCAACATGAGTGCAGGTGTGTGCATGTGTGGGTGCTGGTACATTGGCTGTTGTTACCTGCAGTAGATGCTGGTTAAGTTCTGTCTGCACAGCATCATGCAAACTGAAGCAACTGATGTCTGCATGGGAAAAGTCAGTGCTTCGTTCTTAGCAGCTGAGCTGACATGCTCTCATATCTCCTGGGCTCTTCCTTGCATCCATACCTATTGTTGCATGTGCGCCTGAGACATATCATGCTCTGACCTTGCAAACTGGTATTTTTAAAAACAGACTTCTGAGGTGTAGATGGGAAACTCCTTAAAGCACTCAACAAGCAAAATCCAGGATGGAGCTGAACTTTCCCAAATATTTCTGTACTGTGGCAGAAACTGCACCAAAAAGCCAATTCATCCAAATAAACTGAGCTGGGAATGGGCAGACAAGCCTCCCTGATGCTGCCTAAGCAGCAGCCCTCTACACACAGCAGCTGTAATACCAGAAAAGAAAGGCTGCACTGCAATAAAAGGGGCAGGAGTGTATGTGGGCAGTGCCATACTGCTGTGTTTAGGTGAGGGCTGTGATGTGGTCTCTGTTCACTGCCACGCAGGCACAGAAGGTGTGGTACAGCAAAGAGAGCCCAAGCTCCTGAGGCAAGCACAAAAATGTTGCAGAACTTAAGTACCATGAATGGTAACCAAATTTAATCCCCAACCTGAAGAGAAAAGGTAGTGAACAGAAGAGGAACTGAATGCATGTTAGCAACTAATACAAAGATGTCAAGGATATCCTCATAGGAGCAAGCAGGAATCACCATCACTAACAGTACCCCTTCATTATTGGTAAAAGAATTGTGACAGGTGATTCTTGCCCTATACTCCACTCTTCTGACACTTCACCTGGGGTACTATGGGCTGCTCTGTGGGCCCCAGCACAAAAAGGATGTGGACTTTTTGGAGTAAATCCAGAGTGGCCCGCAAGGATGATCAGACAGACGGAGAACCATCCATTGGAAGGCCTTGGGATGATGTTGTAGCAGCCTTCCAGTACCAAAAGGGAGCCTACAAGAAAGATGAAGAGAGAAGTTCTACAGGAGCGTGAAGTGATAGGAAAGGGGGAATGCGTTGAAACAGAGAGTAGGTTTATATCAGAAATTAGGAGAAATTGTTTACTGTCAGAGTGGTGAGCCACCAGAACAGAGAAGCTGTGGATGCCCCATCCCTGACAGTGTTCCAGGCCAGGCTGGATGTGGCTTTGAGCAACCTGGTGTAGTGGAAGGTGTCCCCTGACCACAGCAAGGGAGTTTAAGATCCATCTTTCCTTTACACCTGTGGCTGCTGTGCTAGGCTGTGGCCATGTGCTTCCCCAGGGACTCTTGGGGCTTGCACAAGCTCCACTGCAGCTGCTACCACATGTCATGGCTCCCAGAACTGTTAGTGACACAGATTTTGTATCTCTTGAGTCCCTGCTGGGCACACCTGCCCAGGACACAGTCAGGGCAGCCCCTTGAGAGGCACTGGCTTGTCCCCCCATGTCCTCTCTCCTGCGACAAGTGTTGCAATAAGAGCATAGAAATTTGGCAGAAGATAAACTCTGGCATTCCAGCTGGTCCTGGGAGACCAGAGGGGCTGAGTGCATCTGGGCTTCATTTCTGATTGTAAACAACCAGGCACTGTGAGTCTGGTGATGCTCAGTGAGATCCCAGGTGCAGAGATAGCGAGGGTTACACCAGAAACCCGGCCACACTAGCGGTGCCAGATTCACGAACAGTGTGGTTCATGAATTCAGGGCTGGAAGTTTGGTCAAGCTCAAAAAGAAACACAGATGTGCTCCTACTCTGGTCACTGATAGAGGCCTTTTCCTGGGAAAATGAGGGAAAGCAAGTAGCCAGCCACACATGGCCTGGATTTGACACCTCTGTGCTGTTTACAAGAACAGCCTATTAACTATTTTTGGCTTGTGAAGAGCAGATCCTGCATAGGGAAAATGGTAGCAGATTCTTTGGGGAAATTGGTAAGCTAATGGCTTTTGTGACCAAGGTCATGTTTAGAAAACACCATCAGTATCTCTTACTGACTAGTTACTATAGATGGGTTGGGAGAATACTAAATATGCCTCTCTTCAGTCTCCCCTGATTCAACTATAAAGTATTTTGACAGGACTTCTGTTTCTAGATATCTCTGCAATAGAAAGAAATCAATAGTAGTTATTCTTAATCAATAGTAGTTTTGGTTATTCTTCCCTCAGATGATGTTTTTCTTTTGCACTTTTGCTCATTTGATCAGGTCCAGAGATAATCACTGTCACACTTCCTCTTATCATTGACACTACTGTCAAGAGTTGGACTGAGTTTACATAACCATTTCTATAAACCATGATTTTCAAAGGAGGTGCTATATGGAGTACATCCAAGAGCCAACACTTAGTCTTAAAGCAAAAGGTATTTTTAAAGCCAAAACTGGCTTAGAAAGGCAGCCTAACCATTCACAGGGCCAAGTTCCATTTCCTTCACCAAAAGATTTCTTTTTCTTCTTTTTTGTTAAGATAGCCTCAAGTAAAATTCTGAATTGCCTCGAAAACTGTTATTTGGCTGCATGTAGCTCTACATCCACAGGAGGGGGCACTTGAATAAAATTTTGAGCAGTTTGGCAAATACCTCTCACCTCATACTTCCTTTTGTGTATGGTGGTTCTGTGTGTTGGAGAAGGGGAAGAACTAAAAGATTACAAAGGTGCATGGAAACTAAACAGCCCATCAAGTCCTGGAGTATATTGCTGAGTTCTTCTAATAGGTGGATCTTGCACTGTTTCAGTTATGTTTTGTTTTAAATCAACTAATACAGTATACACATAAAAAATTATCCATCAAAATAAAGAAAACAATGAGTCATATTTTTCTGTGGTCTGAAATTTTTGTTTTCTGCTTCAGTAGGCAACATGGCATTTTACAAGGAAGACTTTGTTCCATCCTTAACATCCATGTACAGGCATCTAAAGGATTTAACTAGACTAAAGTGCAAATCTGGTGCGCAGAAACTGCACTACGGTTTGTTTAAAAAGAGATTTGTTTTCCATATCTGCCTGAAGTACATCCATGCTACCTGAGAGGAGCAATAAGTGGAGGTAAGTATATTTTCACATGCATTACCAGTAGTCTGCACTTCAGCTATGCTGATGTGTCCAAACTTTCTGAGTGACTAGGACTTAGCTAAGCATTAGAAAAATAGATGTGTAGCTCTGCTAGATCATGTTTTGTGTTCTTTGCACCTCTCTAAAGCCTCTCTGTTCGTTCATGATTGACAAAGTGCAGCCCTTGGGAAGAACTGATTTTTAGCTCCAGGGAACTTAAAGATTTTCAAGGCTGAAACCATGAAAGAAGCAGGCACAAGTTTAAATGCCAGCAGGATTGAGACTTACTTTTACCAGTAGAGTCAATGGCAGATTTTTATGTGTATTTCCCCTCCTCCTTCCACTCTTGCTTTTGTTCAGTTTAAATCTAAACTCTGGATATGGACACTGTGATGCTCAGGACTGGAAACAGGGCTGTGTTCACTGGAGCACCAGGCTCATACATGGAACTGCAGTAAAGATGTCTCAGCAGAGATCCACTACTGCCATGGCATGGTTCCTGCTCATAGATACAAACTTTATCCAGAGCTAGAGCAGATTTCTTTTGTCTGGGTGGGGACAATGAAGAGATGACTGCTGATTTCAGGACTCAGATTGTAACACTGAGGAGAGGAAAATATAATAGAAGAAATCTGATGCAACTAGCAAAACATCTTGCTTTTCCCTTTCCTATTGCCCAGTGCTGACAGGTGTGACTCTCACTGTCTTTCAGGGGCCATAAAACAGTGAGGAGCAGTAGTTTGAAAATAACTCTTGTAACAAGAGTTCTTAGGTATGGCAGGGTTCTAGAACAGAAAAGAGAGGAAGTAGTGACAATTCACTATTAAAAATTCACTATTAAATTTATCACATTACCCTATTCTTGCTAGTGACATATCCACAATAAATTGATTCTTTTGCTGCTGCCCATGATATGAACTCCGTGTAGGAGAACAGACATATGGTTGGATTGTAACTTGTGTATTACTTCTCTCCTCCCCTCCTATCTTCTCTTATGATACCACAGGTTGCATTTTAAAGCCTCACAGCACTGGCCTAACCACACTCTATGACAGCTGCAATCAAATCTGGTTTGCCTGACTGCTTATAGTTCTATCAGTGAAATTCTGGCTGACTGCAGTAAGAACAGAATTGGAGCAGTTCAGGCTCCTCTAAAAATACCACTTCAAGAGATTGCTGTAGAAGAACACCATGATTCTCCACGTGAAAGAGTGAACATTTATTAGGGCCAACATCAATGGAGTTGCAACCTGAGACAGGGAAGGAGATGCCTTTTTTTTTGCTTGTGTGGGTTATGGGGGAGAAAGCAGAACATAATTTTCCTGGTCCCAGGCAGATTGGTTGAACCTAAGCCTTATTGTCTAAAGTTATGCCAAATGCCATTCTGTTGATGTCTTTGATTTCTCATAAGACATTTCATCCTGCTTCAAAGCCCTTGACTATTTGAGAACTATTCAAGGTCAACTACTGCTCCACTTCATATTGCTGCTTTTCAGAGAAGGCATCTTCAGAACAGTGGCTACTTAGTGTATCTGTGACAAAGCTAGGACAATTTTCTTTGATTCTTTTTCTTCCTTGAGAAAGAAAGGCTGCTTGACTCCACTGACAACAATGAAATTTTAAATTCCTGAGACTCCAATTAAGAACTAGATCTGTTTCCAAAACACCAGGGGATAAAGGATTTGAATTTATTGTCATGAATATAAAGCTGTTCTCCTTAACTGTGGCCACAGACAAGCCTTTCTGTCTTGCACGGTAAGAGAGTACTCATCCTGTACTCCAACAAAATGGAGACTGCAACTAGTGCTTTTTCCCTTTGAGAGAATTCTAGATTTCAGGAACTGGCAGTGGTGAGATAAACATACTATTAGGAATGGTAAGCTGATAAAACAGCTGGCAAATTCCCTATGTCAAATCTGCCTTGTGTCCAGCTCTTGGAGACATTTAGGACTTGATGTTCCCAAGTGTGTGCCATCTCTCTCTATATCAGACAGCCAAATATGCAAAATTGCTACTTGGTTTTTTGATTGTACTTGAGAATTTTATATTACTTGAGAAGGAGGCCTGGTAGTACTTTTTGTCTTCAAAAAGTATGTATTCACTACTGGGATCTGCCAAAAAAAGGAGATGATGCTGTGAGCTGTAGCAATTCAGAAATAGGCTCTGCCTCAGCTCTGCCTAAGCTTGCTCTGCCAAAGCCTTCAATGTCAGTTCAGCTCCTTGTCTCTTGATGGTGATTACAGTGGTGAGCTCAGAATAATTAAGGTAAATTTTCAGATGTTTGAGATCAACCATCCTATATTTCTCCTTCTTCTGAGCTGTGCGTGGGTAAAGACCTGGATCCAGTCTTCACCAAGAGACTGGAAAACAGCCATCTCTAAGGGTACCAGCAAAATGTCACTCTGTAACTGCAGCTGATGCACCACTAATTGCCAAAAGCAGATTCATAGCAATTGGGTGTCAAAGCCACTGAGATGCTTGCGGATGTCAGCATAGAGTTGGTCTCAAAGAGGGCAGAACATGATTTTAACATCGGATTCAAAGGAAGCTCTTGTGTAAACTGAGTAATAGACCTCTGCAACTGCTCAGCATTGTGCACGGTGTCCAAGCCAAAAAGGACCAGGTTCTGGCCGTATGGAAATGTATGTTGATTGAGTTATAATCACTGACACAGGGATCTTTGAACCTGTTTAAAACCTAATCTTTAGAACCAGCTAGACATATTCAGGGATGAAAAGTTCATGGACTGTAAGGAAACAAGACACTTTCTGTGTTTGAGGAGGTCTGAAGCCATGAAACCAGAAGCTGAGATACAGTGGGAGAAAAGCTGTTGCCTGCTTGATGTGACATTCATCTTTCCCTTCATGCTGTTAACAAAAAGTACCCCCTCTTATGCAGACCTTTGCTTTTGGTACTATAGCTGCCTGTTTTCACTGCTCTCAGTGCAGGTGCTTCTGAACAAGGCAACTAAAGGGCCAGGGTTTCATACACACTTGCCTTAGTTCATTAACATTTGCACCAAAAGAGAGAACAATTTATTAGGTTTTCATCTTCAACTTGGGGGCAAACACTATGTTATACAGGGAAGCTTAGTCTGAAATACATTTTTTTTCTGAGGAAATTGCAGCATCTCTGCAGTTCTGAGACTGTCACATTCCCAAATGCAAAGAACAGAGAGATTTCAAACCCAGAAACAAAACACTTCAGCAGTTTTCTCTATTTTGCACCCTCACCTCCCACTGTTTTATTGAATTCCTTCTTAAGCCAGAAGTGATGGCACTAAAGACAACAAGGAAGATCTTGTAGAGAAATGGAATGCATTATAGTGGATGGAGGAAAGTGGAATCCAGCATTTCTGTAAAGAAAATTGAACAGACTAATTTTGCTCCTTACCACAGATTGTGTGTTGTTTCCTCAGAAGAAAATAGAAATCAATACTTAATGAAATACCCTCTCCTGCCATTTGGCTCCTCAAGGGCTGTCAGACTCAGATCTCTCATTATCTTTTTTCTTGAAGGCAGTCTACAACATAAAGGTTAAAAAAAAGTTGGGGTTTTTCCCCCATTGCAGATATCTGAGCTGTTTGGAAAAACAAAACGAAACAAAACCAAAACAAAACAAACCCACAAAAAAAGAATATTTAAAAGGAAACTTAATAGTGTCAGTGCTCTGATGACTTGGTTCTACTGTCAAGGACAGAATAAAACAGTAATTGGCTCCAATAGATAAATGATTTGTTCAGATAAATGTCCCTCTGTAAACTGGCAGATGATTCCAAGTTGGGTGGCAATGCTGATCTGCTGGAGGACAGGAAGGCTCTGCAGAGGAATCTGGACACACTGGACTGATGGGCCAAGGCCTGCAGCAAGAGGTTCACCATGACTCAGTGCCAGATCCTACACTCTGGTCACAACAACCCCATACAGAGCTACGAGCTGGGGAAAGAGTGGCTGAAAGCTGCCTGGGGAAAAAGGACCTGGGGGTGGCTGTTCAGATGGCAGCGGCTGAACACGAGCCAGCAGTGAGCCCAGGTGGCTAAGGCCAGTGGCATCCTGGCTTGTATCAGCAACAGAAAATAGAAAAAAAAAAGTCTTTTTGATATAAAAGATTAGAAAAAAGAAAAGATAGGGAAAAAAAAGGATCTTTTTGAAATTCTCATCACGAAGACTTGCTGCAACTGTCAGCACTTACATTAAAAAAAAAACAAACAAAACCAACCCAAAAAACCAAACCAGAGCAAACCAACCAACAAAACAAGAAAATTCCAAAAGAATTATTTCTTTTGGGGAAAGGAAGGTAGGGAGAAGAGAGCAAAGAGATTGTGGACAGCTGCTATAACTATTTTCATGTGCAAGGGACCTGAAGGAATTGAAAGATAAGATGGTTTTATTCCAAAGTGCCTGTACAAAAATAAAATGTTAATTCCTTCATTACTAAAAATATTACCACCAGTAGACAGGGCTGAAACTGTCTATTTCCATGGAGACCACTGCAGTATTTTAGAGCTCTGGCTTTGTGGGCAGAGGAATATGCTGCTAAGTTAACTAATACTTGAGAAGATAGACATAAAATTCTCACTACGTATTTTGGGAACTCACATTACCTTAAGGCAATGCAACAACAACAGCAACAACATTATTATAACAATGAGCTACAACAGCATTATAACAACCTCCTCTGGCCTTCTCTAAGTATTTATTTCTGGTGATGTCAGTGACACAAACATGCAGAAACAGTGTGAGTGTTCTGGTGGTCCTTACCAGGGCCCTCCCCATTCTGCAATAAGGAGTCATCTGACACTGCTGTGAAAGAGAACAACCTGATGCTGTCAAACGCGTGCAGGTTTGTTCTACTTCTTGTGAGAGAAAGAGCAGAGAGCAGCACTGTGTTAACCTCATACAGACAATAGTCAAAAGAAAGCAGAAAGAAGGCAGAGGCAAGCATTTTTGTGGTTTCTTTGTTCATTTCTAAGATATGAAATCACTACAGTGAGCAAGTGGTGCGTGTAATAAAACTGCCTGGTGGTTTTTACTGATTCATCTGCTTACAAATATATAATGTATCTAGCTCTTACAAACCCTTCCTTCCTTCCTTCCTTCCTTCCTTCCTTCCTTCCTTCCTTCCTTCCTTCCTTCCTTCCTTCCTTCCTTCCTTCCTTCCTTCCTTCCTTCCTTCCTTCCTTCCTTCCTTCCTTCCTTCCTTCCTTCCTTCCTTCCTTCCTTCCTTCCTTCCTTCCTTCCTTCCTTCCTTCCTTCCTTCCTTCCTTCCTTCCTTACTTCCTTCCTTCCGACACTTCCTTCCTTCCGACACTTCCTTCCTTCCGACACTTCCTTCCGACACTTCCTTCCGACACTTCCTTCCGACACTTCCTTCCGACACTTCCTTCCTTCCGACACTTCCTTCCTTCCTTCCGACACTTCCTTCCTTCCTTCCGACACTTCCTTCCGACACTTACTTCCTTCCGACACTTCCTTCCGACACTTCCTTCCGACACTTCCTTCCGACACTTCCTTCCTTCCGACACTTCCTTCCTTCTGACACTTCCTTCCGCCACTTACTTCCTCCACTTACTTCCTTCCTTTTCTGTCCGTTAATTTCCATGTGGCATTCTTTCCTTAGGGTAGTGACTATAAAGATTAATATAATCTTGTGTAGAGCATAAAGATTCTGAAGGACTGAGAACAGCCTTAAGCCCTGGAAATGCTTGGTTCACAGATCTACCTTTCTTACCAAGAGGGTGAAAAGCTCTGCCTAAGAACCAAGGTTAATGGAGTTCAGGAAAATGAGCCCTCCTTGAAGGAATTCAGCATCTTGCGTGACTGAATTGTATAAAGTTCATTACTCTTGCAAGCCTCAGGATGAGCTGTGATCCAGTTTCCTTGGCAAGTGCAGCGGTGGACCGCGGCCTGAGACCTTTTGACCCGGCTAGCGATGAGGGCGGCCAACAGCCCCACTGCAGCGGGGGGTGTCAGTCCCGGTGGCAGGGCCCCAGGGCTGACAGCTTCAGGCACCCTTCGGTGGCGGAGGCCTTGGGCTGTGCCTAAGGGACGAGGTCTCGGGGGAGAGCTGCGAATCAGGACGAAGAGAAATGAGAGTCGGACGCTTCCTGGGGTCCAAACACGTTTAATGCGCGGGGGCAACCAGCAGGGAGTGACAAGGAGCAGTGGGAGAGCATGAGGTTATAAAGGCAGGTGGGAACCAAGGGAGGGGTTTACAGAAAACCAATCAGGAGAGGTTGGGGGATGAACTGAACATGACAGACTTGAAGGGAGAACCAATGGATACATTGTATAGGAGGGGTCCCGGGACCACAGCCAATCACGTCTCCCACTGAGGGGAACATTCTGGAAAACTGGGAGGGGTGGGGAGTGATTGACTGGGCCCAGGGAGGAGGGAAAACTATACATATTTGGAAATGGAGGGAGGGGAAATTATATAACATAGGGAAAACCATAGCAACCACATAATAGACAGAAACTGAGGCAGGGAAAACTGGGAGGGCAGAACCATCATAACAAAGTAGGGGAGAAACAGAACATACTAACAAAACACACTACAACAGGCAAGGATGAGTTTAGTCTGTCAGTATCTGTCCTTCATTCCTATGTAAAAACTTGCACAAAAAACATTGGCCCAAATTTGCAACCTGAAAGAGCCTGTGGGAAGGAGGCTTCTGCTCTGCTGTGGCATCTGATACGAAGTTAGCTTTCAAACACCAAAAATAGTGTACTGAAGCACAGTGATGGAGTTTCTCACAGATGGATGGTGTAACTTTGGTATGAGTGCACCAAGGACATACAGTCTGCTTGCATTTTCCTGTGCAACTTCATCTTGTGTTACTTTTTCCAGAAGCTAAAAGCCTGACTGCTATTAACTCAGTTCCTTCACTGCTGAATGTCTGGTAGATCTCCAGTGCAGCATTAATACTTTGTACCTATTTTCTTGCACTAATACCTTGCTTAATCAAAACATTGGCAAGTTTTGTTCTTTTCATAGTAGAACTGGGTAACTCCTGAGCCCAAGCCTGAGAACATTTTAGAAGGTGTATCAAAAAGGCCATGTCTTTTCTTGCAGACTCTAGCTTTATTGTCATCTCTACTCACACATTCTGTTGATATAATTAGAAAATTTACAATGTCTTGAGTAAAATCAATGCTAAAAGGGGAACTATTGTAATTGTCATATTCTATCCTTGGTAATTCTATCATGCAGGCTTACAGCTACCTACTTTTTCTTCTCCCTGAGCAGAAACTCACCAACTCTTGATCAGGAATAGCATAAAAATGTCAGTCCATTCCCCAAAACAACTTCTAAAAGACAGGAAGCCAGTAACTGAGATGTGTCTTTCAGAAACCAGTAGATATCTTGGCTTGGAAAGGTAGTTAAAGCAGAAATATTTTCAGTGAAGTTAATAGAGTTCCCTGCATCTAACTACCAAATCCTTGTTCACTGGACCAGCTGAACCATAAATTTACTTAGCTGTATCAGAGCAAAACCCTTCTGTACGTGGACTCTGTAAACCATTTTCTTACCAAATTAGGATAGCTCAAAAAGTTGTTCAGAGTGATTGTTTTCACTTTCTGAAAAGTGCCTGTTTTAGTAATTTGGAAATGGGTTTAAGAAGTAGTGCTGTTTGTACACAGAACTCCACCACTCCACTCTGTCAGGTCTCGTGTCACACTTAAGCTGGCAATGTGTATTGTTTTGATAGATGGATGAAGGGAAGGCATAATTTTCCTTACCTTCAGCTTTCCCTATGTCTGTGTCTGTTTACCATGCAGGTGTAGACAAGACACTTCTCTGGAACTCCATTGCTCCTCCATTACTATTCATACTCTCTTCTCCTTTCCCAGCCTACCTGCACCATGGAAATGTTCTTGAGACCTCTCAGAGCTGCCTCCTTCCTCCTGCAAGGTCAGTGCAGCTAATTGTCTTGTTTCAAGAATAAAGGGAACTGTAGGACACAGGGTAAGATTTCTTCATTCCCAAAGCCTTCACACTTATGACCAAAAGATATGACTTCCACTTACACAGTGCTTGTGGTGAGGCAGGCCTCAGAGCTGGGACGTTAACTGTATCAATTTAATAGCAGAACAGTTTCCTGTGATCCTCATCACATCATGGGTGCAGGTGGGCTGGCAAGAGGTAAGAGGTCATGAGGGAGTTACCTAATGCTTTTTACAGACTTTTTATGTGGTTTTGTGTCTAAGGCACCAGGAATGCTACTGCTATTAATGATGAATGAAGCAGACAAATTCTATCAGTAATTTGAATATGGAAGTACTGAGCCACGTGTGCTATGATTGCCAATTACCTGTTTTGCAGTAATCACAGCAGTACTTGAACAGTGTTACAAGCAGAGGTGTCCGTGCCTTTGAGCACTCATTTCCTGCTGACATGCAGAGGTCTATATAACAAGCATTTAAGTAAACCAGTGACATTAACTAGTGAAAAACAGCAGGTTTGAGCTGTATGCAGTTTATAGTCCTGATCAGGTCCTGTCTACAATCTGTGCTCTGCCAAAAGGTCTGTAGGAAGGCACCAGGTAATCTTATAGGCACCTAATGCTAAGAAATCCTGTGTGTGTGTGCGTGTGTGTGTGTGTGAACTCATACAGCTTCTGGGTGAAGGTAGTTTACATCAGTGCAGTTTGAACTTAGTTTCCAATGAAACTTGGCTGGCTATACCTCACTGGTTTACAGTATACCGTTGACCCTGTTCCTCTGAGATGGCTACTTAATTCAGATCTCACTGGGTCCCCTCAAACAGCTTCTCAGTTCTGTGCTGTAAAGAAAAAAGCAGCAATCTTCTTTGCTGTTCTGTCTCAGGAACTAATGAGACAGAGCAGGGATAAATTGCTCAGAGAAAAGTTGATAAGAAACACACAAAAAAAGAATATCTTCTATGGGCACTTATAGAAATTTAGGCTCTTCCATGTGAGGCAACTAGAGAAAATTACGCTCTTCCACTAGAAAATTAGCCACTTTCCACAGTGTGTTTCTACAAAATCCAGTGATGAAATGAGCCTGATCCTGGCATGACATCTCTATTTGAGAAGTCTTTAAATCCTAGATGAAGAATGCTGAAATTTCTTTATATGCACCAGCCTTTGCTTTTGGTGTAACACAAGACTATGTCAGAGACTGCACTTTTAGGGTGATGGCCTGATTGCCACTACTTTTGTATTCACAGCTTGCCTGGAAACCACTGCATTGGTGCCTGAAGCACACACCTGGGCATGAGAGACATGTGTGGAGGAGAACTCCAGATTCCTTTTTCAAGCTATTGCTAATTTCAAAACACCACTGTAACAATAGACGTAGTTCAATTTACTCAGTCAATGCCTTAAAAAATATTGGCATCAGCTGGAGTTGTGTTCCTAGATATCTTCACTGGAGTAGAACTGCTTGGCTTCTTGGCTGGTACTCATGTGGGTATGTCAGAGTACGATAGGTCCCCACATGAACATTGACAGTGTAGTCAGAGGGAAAGGACAACTTGCACTGCCCAGTTTTTCTAATTACAGCAGTGATTTAATTCTTGAGGATATCTGCAAATGGTAGAATAGCACCTACAAAAGTCCTACGATTGTGGGAAAAAATCAGACCTTAATGATGAAGAGTTTTGGAGATCCTACAAATTAGAACTCACCAAGCAGGGCAACTAGGAGACGGCACATGCTGGAGAATCGAGTACAAATTTGCAAGGAATAGTGTGAAAATCCAGGGAAAAAACTTTTGTGGGAAAACCCTGTGTATTAGTCAAGTAATTTATGTTTGTTTAGGGTATGTTTGAGCAATTAAAAAGACTAAACCAAAATTGGCACAGCTAATGGATATTAAGAAAGAAAAAAAGCTGTATGAACTTCTTATTAGTATGCTAAAAGGTGCATACATTAACATGATTACCCATGCTAATCAGGTACCAAGCTAGATTTAAAACTTGAATAACTGTATTTTTCTGCAGTCTAGGGAACTGATAAGAAATAAGAGCATAAGAAATAGGGTGGTGGTTTTTATCTGAATAGCCAGGACTGGAAAACTGAGACATTCATTGTCTGGGATATTTCACTTGAAAACATTCATGGACATACAAAGAAATAGGCTCAGTCTCGTCTGAATACCAGGGCTGAGATTTGACTCAGCATCATCTATTGACTCTGTAAATTCCTGTTTCTCTGTCAGTTCTACTCATATGCATTTATGACCAGTTTTCTCTGCTCTGTACCAAGCATAGTCACTATGTATAGAGCTGGTCTCTACTAGTCCATGCACTCACAAGCTGGTCTCACTAGTCCATGCACACCTGAAAAGTGGCAAGGCAGACCACAAACAACTAGTTAAAGACAAGATGTGAAGAAAAGAACTCAAATAAAAGGATTTTTATTCTTTTATGAAAGACCTGCACAACCATACACTTTCCTTTTCTTGAAAAAAAGTACGAGGATTAAAAAAGTTGCTATTTTCTATGACTGCATTAACATTACTTGCCAGAAACAGCAAAGCCTTCCTGTACCTCCGGCTCAGATTGGTACATGTGCACAGTTGGGCTTCCATTACCACCTATGCATGGGAAGGCTGTAGTTTTCTCATGCCTGACTAAGGGCAAAGGCGTAAGTGCTGTGCTGTCTGTGTTGTGAAGGTGAGTTAAATTTCTGAAAAGGGTATGGAGGACAAGCTTGCTTACACATTGGTTTGAGGCAATTACAGGCCCTGAGCCTCACATTTCCTCTTTAAAAACTTTGGAATGCTAACATTTCTGCTCCAAAGTCACAAACAGGAGCAAGGAGTATACTCAAAGGAATGTGAAACCTTATTGAGGCAGAATTGTGCAGTACTAGCCCAATAATGGGGACAGTATTTCATGCTGCAGTGGAAAAAGGACTTTGTAGCTTGCAAATGCAAACTGACAGCTCTACCAGGAGGAGAGGAGAAGAGAATCAGGATCACAGACCCACAGACTCACAAAAATCACAGAATAAACTGAGTTAGAAGGCCTCCTCAAGGATCCTCGAGTCCAAGTCCTGCCTCTGCACAGGATCATCCCCAAGAGTCCCACCATATGCCTGAGAATATTGCTCAAATGCTGCTTGAACTGTGTCAGACTGGTGCTGTGAGCACTTCCCTGTGGAACCTGTTCCAGTGCCCTAGTGTCACTGTTCAGTCAGGAATGGGAATGAAGGTGACACGTAACTCTAACTCTCTTCAGCAGGCTGATTCAAGTTTATTAGAAACCCATTCTTTTTGTACATCGTTCTGATACAGGTGGACCTGATTGGTCACTTAATTAACACCCCTTCACACAACTGGCCAGTTAAGAAGACACCCTTTGGTAAACATCTTACAAGAAAACAACGGTTTTCAAAACACCAGCTGCAAGATAGTTTTAATTCTTTCTCTCAGCCTTCTCAAAACTCCCCAGAACAATTCCTGGGAAAGTTTATCTGGCTTTCTCTCTCTCTGACCAGACAGTTGCATCCACACCCAAACACCATCTGGGAGTGATGCCTAGAGGCGCTACCTGGAACAGAGGCTAGACAGTGTTAAAGGAATAAAGTAGGTATTTATTAAAAGGCCTTTAAATGATATACCTTGGGCAGTAGCCTGACCATGGCGGCACCCAAGACGGACCCAAGATGGAGCTAAGATGGATGGCATGTCAGGAGTTCTGATGCTTTTATAATTTTTTGTCCATTTACATATTTGGGTTAATTGTCCAATTACAGTTTCAGGTTATGAAATCCCATCCTCCCAGATTGCTCTCCTCAATTTGCTGTTGTTTACACTTTTTGGGCCTGAAGCTGCAGCGGTGTCCTTGGGTCTCAGGCTGGAAAAGGATTGTTTTGTCTAACTAAGCTGTGAAGAGAACTTGCTAACACCTTATATGAACTTCAAAGTCACACACTAAGGCAGTACAGAATCTGAAAAATATGAAAGCTAAAACTATAAGCATAAGGGGAAGAACTTTTTTATAATGTCCAACCAAAACCTTCCTGGACACAACTTCCCATGGGTTCTGTCATAGAGAAGAAATCCGTGTCGGTCCCTCCTCTTCCCCTCCAAAGGAAGTTGTAGTCTGAAATGGGGTCTCCCCTCATTCTCCTCCAGGCTGAACAGAACAAGTGACCTCAGCTCTCTTCATACAGCTTCCCCTTTGGGCCCTTCACTACCTTTGTTGCCCTCCTTTGGATACTCTCTAAGAGCCTAATGTCCTTTTTATCTGGTATAACCCAAAACTGCCCCTAGGACTCAAGGTGAGGCCACCCCAGTGCGGAGCAGAGCGGGACAATCCCCTCCTGTACAACGCTGGCGATGCTTTGTGTAATGCCAACAGCTTGGGGAATCCACAAGTCTGTCAGGGCTGGGGGAAAACCAGTCTTGTTCAGTTTTCTGAGCTAGTGTCCTCTACTTCACCCACTTTATTTGCATTGCCATATTCTTGCTTGTAAGCTGTACTTGGGTTTGGGTTTAAGTGTCTCAGTAACTGCTTTGTTGTCTTGGTTATGCACCTATGAGGACCAGTCTGCCTGCCAGAGCTACTTACTCCTTTACTCCTGCTTTTCCTCAAAAATTGGATGCTGTGTGAGCTGAAGGCCAAAGCCCACCACTACACAGGTTACCGCTTGGCATAATAGCGGTAGTCCAAACCTCACCTTTCTTGTTGGAGGGTCCAAAGCTGCCCACCCCTGAAACACATCCATCTCTGCATGTTTTTCTGGCTTGGTCACTTGGTCATGATGGCACTTGAGCATAATCCAGCTTGGTGGAGCTGGAGCATAATCCTGCTGTCTTCTGGGGCTGCATGTCCCCAGATTTGCTGTGTGCCAGGTTAACCCAGTGTCACTGGGTTATGTCTTGGATGCAGTGAGCAAAGTTGGGTGCCTGTCTGGTTAGCAGCTAATGAATGCTCTGTATCCTGCCTTTTCCTGATGGGCACTGATTCTTCAGAGCTGTCCCTTTTCTGCCAAGCCTGGATTGGCTGATTGGCTATGTGGAGCAAAGGAAAACAAGCTGTCAGTCACGTTTTTCTTCACTGCTCTGTTTCCTTCAGTGCCAGAGAGGAGAAAAATTGACCCTCAATCCTCTAAGGCTGGTCTACAATACTTTACACTGTTTAATGGATTTTAACACCTCCAGGAATGCAGGCTTTAAACCAAATGTCTATACAATAACTAACTCAATTTTGCATTTAGTAGTGAAAAATGTCTGAACTGGAAAGGAAGGAAATTACCTCTGAACGGAGTAGTTTGCATTTCTTCTTGCCCAGAGCATTACAAATGACACATCCTATGGATTTATTTGCCATGTTCTTGAGCTGAGTTCCAAAGTGTTAAAAGGTCAGAATTGCAAGCTACATGGAAAATGGACTAGCAACACTTCACTCTGTTTTTCCTGAGAGTTATTTTGGCTGGCTGGGAGTAGTTTTTCTCTTATGAACACAAACTGGCTTGTAGGGTCTGGGCAAAATGAAGTATTCTACTTTTGGGTAAGAATTTGTTAAGAATCACTGTGAAAGGGGCACTGAAAGATCACCAACAGGGAATCCTTGCTGCATGGACAGGGTCTCAGTCCTCTGTTCTAGCCCTTGAGCTCATAAAATTTCACTGGGTATTTTTTCTCTCTGAACTGGCCTTGAGCATTCACAGTTTCTCAGAGACTGGCTACTGCAGTAGTAGGATACAGTAGAAGAGATTTTTTTTTTCACTTTGGACACCCAAAGTAACGCAACTAGGGGAGTTGAAAGGAGGGCATGGGGAAATGGAGAAGTTCCTGGATTAGACTGATTAATCTAATCTAAGAGCTTTTTTAAAGGTTGTTGTAGGAAGGAATGCTTATAAGTCATCAGATTCTCTGTTGAAAATACTTTCTAAAGACACATCAAAACTAACTCTGTTGCTACTGACAGTGCATGCACACTGTGTTTCCTTGTTTGTTAACTTCAAAAATCTGATACCAGGGTATTTTGCCTACCGTATTTACAAGCTGAATCTTTGTGAGAAAAAGAGGTTTCTGATCAAGCTCAGTCTTGTTGAAACAAATTTCCCACTGCTTGATTTGGAGTGGACTGTGTTCCTTCCTATTGACAAGAAAAACCCAATATAGTCCTGCTAACAGCAGGAAAACCTTGGTATTAACCATATAATGTTGGTCAGGTCTCTGCTTCCTGTTACATGAGCTATTCCCTAACCCTAATTACCAAATGAGAGACTGAAAAGTTATTTACTATACTGGGGTTTGAACACCTAACTATGATTCAAAAATTAGAAAAATCTTACTCAAATGCCCAGGCCTTGGAAGAAACATTTCCCTCCTTGAAAGTCATTTAAGTGAACATAGTGATTAAAAGAAAATAGACATGGAGGGAAAGGTGTAGCTTGTCCAAAACGTCATAGCAAACCAATCGCAGATTTAGGAGCAAAACTTTGCTCTTGACTTGCAGCCCATACATTATCTCTTGCAGTCTGTGCTTTTCTGAAAACCTGCTTGAGTAGAAAATATACTTTTTGTGAGTGAAGGCAACCTTATGATATTGTAAAGTAGGAAATAAGTGACTTGATGTTATTAATGAGAAAGATTGTAAGGTCAATAGCTAATAACAGGAAAACCAGTCAAGGAAATAATAATAAAGGAAACCAGTCAGGTACTCTGGGTAAACACAAAGTTACTTGTATTGAGTTGATATTTTTTTCAAAAATTGTCCTCTATATGCTGCCTGGAGGCTGCTTTAAGGGGCAGAATGGAAGAATTCAGGATAAATTACCTTTTAATTTTTTTCTCAATAGGTTTTCTTTGCATATCAATTTTATGAAATGCAAGGTTCCCTGGTTTCCTTGAAATAGACTGCTAGATATACTGATATTCTGTTACAGACTTTCAAGTAGCAATGATTTAAGAAATAAATAGTGGAAACCACAATTGCTCTGGGCATTTGTTTTTTAATTTAATGCTCTCACTGTATTTTAGATGCTTAACTTCAGTTTCCTGAAACTCCATTTGACAATGCAAAGCCTGAATACTGAAGTATACAGTATTACTGTATACTTAACCCCATAGCTGATAGTGAGTGTACTAGCAGAACTTCATTTCTTCTGTATGGAGCTACAAAACTGCTGTCATTATTAGCAGAAATGATTCCTTCAGCACGTCTTCCAGCTTGGAAATAGAAGATATTTTCAATGCTTTTTTCTTTGAACTTTTGAAATTGTTCAGACTTCCAGATTACCAGTCTAATCACAGCTCTTCATACCCACATGTCCCAGTTTTGCTAAGAAGCTTTGAATTATTTACACCATAAGATTGTGTGCACTGGGAGTAAAAAATTAGAAGCAGGCAAATCTGAAATCTAAATGAAAAAGCATCTGGTTGAATGGCATAGGGACTTACTCTTGTGATCCAGAGGCTAAGAGTAAACAAGAAAAAGAACAGGTGTTTAAGAGATGGTTAAGTTAAAATCCTCCTAGACACCCAGGCTGCAGTGTAACAGCAGTGAACACACAATCCCCTCGTGTGTGACCAGGGGTGTGCATGGGTGCATTTGAGTATGTGTGTGCATCCACCAAGAAGGGAAGGATCTTTCCCAGGTGGGGCTGGATGCTTGCCTTCACATGAGGAAGCTGCCCCTCACAAAGCACTGGCCAGAAGGAGCCTCTGACTGTGCCATTATCACAGGATCTGAACCAGAAATTCTCCTGAACCTCCATGTCATTCAGCCCTGTGGCACAGCGCAGAGTCTTCAGGGAGTTGTCAGGAAGTGCTGCAACTTCAAAGGAGGGAGGATGTCTGTCTCTTCTTCATCCAATATCATCCTTTCCATCCAAAGGGAAAGTAGCTTCTGGTTCCAGTCCCACCAAAACTTAGGCAAGGACTTACAGGGCTTAGCTACAAGCAGCATTTCATTTACTGTCGACTGGAACTGAGTAACACCCCCCTGTGTTGGTCAAAGTGTTCTGTGTTACTGGACAATGCTTCAGTCTTATAAGTTTGAATAATTCACTTGGAAAACATAATTTCAAGTATGCGGTGCCATCTTCAGTGACTACAACAGGAGAGTATTCAGTGAATATCAGCTTGAACATTTGTTGCAGCTCATACAATAAAAGCTGTATAATTATTGTTATAGTAAAAACTATTTTGACATTTCATTGAAAAATATGGGAATATGTCAGGACTATAACCACCTGTAAACTGGTAAAATAAAAACATTTATACTTCTATTTAAAACCATGTCTCCATAAGTATATGTGACAGCTTTGTAATACTTGATGCAGACACATGTTGTGCTAAAATTTGATATATAGAATAACCTTGATTAAATAAAGTAGATACCAAGTAGTTTATTGAAAGATGACTTTTCATGATTCTAGGGCTTTTGCTACCAGAGGGACTTGCTGGACTCTTGTTGGCAATACAGGGCTGTTTTGTGTCATTACCTGAGCTCTGTTCTCTTCTTACAATCAAAGGCCTGTACAAAAGGCCTGTTGTTCATGCCAGTGTAGTATCCCAACGCTTACATTTTATATGGAAAACAGTTGTAATTAATTTCTCAAATTCAGTCAACCAAAACTATTCAAGGTTTTTTCAGTCTAAAAGCTGACTCCTGAATGGATTTGTTTCACTTGAGTACTTAGAGATTCCCATGGGTGCAGGAGAGGCAAGGCTGAAAGTACAAAGATGGTGAAATATACTGGAAAACATACTGAAGAAAAGTTGTGTGCCCATACGAGCAGAATCCCCAAACTTTTGTGGAGAACCACAGTACTGGCAGACCATAATTATTATTCTTTTTGGAGTTGTTGTCTATTCTGTGGGGCTTCAATGTTAGACTTACAGCAGCAGTAATGTGGTACAATGCAGTCACAATGCAGAAGATAATACACCTGAATGAAATGCAGAAATATTCCTTCCTACATAATGAGGACCCTTGTTGGGGCATATTTAGCTTGTTCAATGAAAAGCAAGGGGATTTTTCTTATGAAAAGTGAGACATGTCAGAGATCACTTCACAGCAGAAGTTAATACATAAAACAGAAAAGCAGCTTACTTCTGAAAATAGTTAGTAAGAGTTGCGCATTACACTGATCTAGCTGTAGGCTTCTGGAAGAGTTGCATGGAGTGAGAACTACTCTTTTTTTCCAGGAACTGCTTCCTTGCTGGTCCCTCTTGATATATGGTCTCCTTGAGCCAGGTCTTATAAGCTCTTGGAGATTTATAACACACCCAAGAGAGCTCAGCTACCTTAGAAGGTATAAAATCAGCAGGATGGCTACTGTGGTAGTGTTGGAAACAGAAAAGTTTCCATAAAAGGCAAAATTACAAAACTCCTTACAGAGAAACCCCAGCCAGGTGCAAGAGGTTCTTGCTCCTGGTAAAACACCCCCCAGAAGTGATTAGTTTCTTTGTTCTCTTCTTTTTCTAGTGAATTGCTCAGGCGGGACTTTTTGGCTCCTCTTCAATTAGCCATCCTTAAGTCTGAGGTGAGGTCCCCAAGGTCCTATGAGGCATCTTTTTACCTAATTGTGAAGAGAAACTTCCAGGCTTTTTTCCTTTATTAAGGAGACAAAGCATAGTTTTGTCACTCTGTCAACAGGGGGCACATTCCTATACCAAATTCCCAAGGATTTTAGAAAAGATAATGTGATAGTAGTCCTTATAAACAAGCAGAGCAGAGGCTCCCCTATGTTCTATGGCACCTTTGTAGGTTCTTCAAAGAACCAAGGGGTAACATTTGTTAGGGGTCTGATAGTGTGAGAAGAGGGTAAATAGTTAGGCAGACTAACAGAGTTGACTGCAGGGATATGGCCTGTACAGGGAAATAGAGAACATCTCCTGCAAATCTCTTAGCATAACACATAAAGCTGCCTGAACTGGCTGGTTGTGCAATTGCTAAAGAATTGATCCTATACAGTGATAACTTTTTAAAAAACCACAATTTTAGCAATGTGTTGCGCTAAATTTTAGGAGGCATCCCTTTTGCATTAGGAAAACTAATTGCTCTGACCAGAGAATTTCTTTGGTGTAGTTTTTGGAATGTTTAAATTCAGCCCCTTCGGTGATGTGCTGACAAAGGAGGACTCCTGCCTCAGAAATCATTGGCAAAGCAACAGTGAGCCCTTTATCATACTGCATAGCTAACATTAAACAAACCCACTTGCCTAAATTAATGAGGGCTGTTGTCTGTAAAAGCTTCAAAGCTGAGCAGGAGATGTCCTGCAAAGCTATAACACTGGTTTCCCCAAGGAGAGACAATGTTTTTATGTCAATGAAAATATTTTATGAGCCCTGTGCTAAATTTACTAGTTTCTATTTCATCCAACAAACAGAATGATGCACTAAAAGATGAATAAGTAAAATCATCATGTTGGCTGCTTACACTCTGCCTTCTGACAGTTCCTAGTTAGATAATCCTTTAATTATTTGTGAAGAATCCTTTAATTATTTGTGAAGAAACTCTCTTGAGTTCCCCATTGGACTGAAAAAAATTGCTCCATCTCATCATCCATGAGCAATCTGGCTAGGGCTCCTGGCACACAGAAAGGTTTCTGCATTACTTTGGTTTAGGCACATTTATCAATGAGCCAGCCAAGTTTCATCTGGCTTCATATAATCAGAGATGAAGGACAAGCTCTGAGGGCAGCAGAGGTGTGCTACTTGCTCCCCTAAACTCCTGGAAATGCTGCTTCCTTCAATTTTTCACACCTAGCTAAGGTTCAGTAATCTTGTATTGCATGTTGTTACACAAGGGCTGTAGTGTCTTTTACCAAGCTGATTCTTGGAGCATAGATGAAGAATCCATTCTGAAGAAAAAACCTCTTTGGTTTGGGTCAAATTGTTCCCGTATTCCCCAAAATCAGCAGTGACATCTGAGTCCAACTTTCAGATACATGAGGGCTGCTCAGCCCTCCTTAAATCAGTTCAGTGGGGGTGTTTAGTGTTTCTTTTTGTGAGCTAGCACTGACATCATAATTTTTATATTCATTTCTGTCCAAATAGTTTGAAGAGGAGAAGCAGAAGGAAGGTAAAATTATGGGATTAACTAATGCTTCTTATACTCCTCACTCACTGTATGCTATTTAAGTGACTCTAAGCATAGTTGCTCTTTAAGTCAAGTAGGCTTATTCTTCCAAGTTTGATTGAGAATGTAAATGTCTTCCCAGAACAGCTACATGCAGTGCAGCGACACTTGAATAACAAATTTCCCTGAAACCTTCTTGACTAAAGGGCAGGATTTGCAGTAAATTACACACTGGGCAAGTAATTGGCTGGCTACTTTCTGCTTAGGTCTTAAATCATGACAGTTACATTGGGCCATGGAAAGGGAAAATATTAAGGCTGTTCCTAGCTTAAGCCACTCAGAGCCTAGAGCTTGGCAGAGAAAAGTGTCATTCTGTTGCATTCCTTTCAGCAGAGTAGTTGTGCAGTGCAGGGCTTGGATTCCTTTCCATCAACACATCAGGAGGGCTGTTCATGGTATCTGGAAAATTCTTTTCTAAACAGAAGTGATACCTTAATGTATTAGCTATGTTTCAACAGACAAAACAGAAGGTGATATCAGTGGATCAGGAATAACTCTTCAAAATGCCTTTATGAGGGGGGTAAGCTACTGATGCTCTATTAACAAAGAAACTTTCTTGCCAAGAACACGTAGGAGAGTGAATGCTGCCAGTTCTGCATTTCAGTACTGCAAAGCTAAGGTTCAGCTCCACCAGGGCTTTCCACAGCCTGTCAAGCTGTGCCTGTTGCCACCACTGGCCTTTGTTGGAAATCTGTATTGTCTGCACCTGCCTGACTTATATTGTGTGCTTTCTGTTTCCTAAAGGGAGATGGAAGGTCAGGCTGAGCTATCACAACATGAGCTATGTCAACAAAGAAAAGAAAGTGAACAAACCAAACAGTATAAGCCAAAAGTGCCAGTCTCTCAGTTTCTGTTTTCTCTCTCACAATAGCTTTGAGCTTCTTATCTTTTAGTTTAGGTTTCTTGTCACTCAGGCAAAATTTCACTTTTGAGCTTAAAAGTGCCTCAGCCTTTCTAGAAAAATCACTAGAGAACAGGGTAGCTGCATCTGTCTCTGGGTGTGTTGAGTAAAGGCTACCTCATGGATTAAGTTCTTTCTTAGCGCCAGTGAGCTAAAAGGTCACTTTCCAGTGCCTAGGATTTTGCAAAGCATACCCTGCCCATGGAACAAAGGGAACAGACCCAAGGCAGTCTTTGGGGATGCAGCTCAGTGCTGTAGCTCACCTGAAGCTTGTCTTGGCCTAGCAGTTTTTCTGGGCAGGAATGTACAGAACCATCAAGAAAGAAAGACCATGTTTTGTATTCATTTCACCCATATTAACACTGAAAATGGCTAACATGGAATTACTGAAAATTGTACTCAATGTATGGCAAATATTCACAGGACCATCAGAGGACATCAGAGTGACACAGCATGGCTTACTGCATGCATGTGTGCACTGACAAATGCAAAGAAAATGTTGCTTAGGATGGGTCTCATATTTGACGTCAAGTATCACCTAATATAAGAAAGATAGCTATTCAGTTTCAGTCTGAGCCTGGATGGAGAGCTCCCACACCTTTTGAGTGCTCAGCTCTCGAAGAGGTTTCCTTTACTAGCCAGCCCACAGCTTACAGAAATCTTGTCTGTGTCATCTCTCATTATTTCTGTGCACCTTAGAGTTGTGAATGCCTTTCAAACTAGATTTAAACTGCTCATGATGAGGATCTGGGCCCGGCATCCTTCACTGTTACAACACACTGAGCTGCATCCCCAAAGACTGCCTTGGGTCTGTTCCCTTTGTTCCATGGGCAGGGTATGCTTTGCAAAATCCTAGGCACTGGAAAGTGACCTTTTAGCTCACTGGCGCTAAGAAAGAACTTAATCCATGAGGTAGCCTTTACTCAACACACCCAGAGACAGATGCAGCTACCCTGTTCTCTAGTGATTTTTCTAGAAAGGTTGAGGCACTTCTAAGCTTAAAAGTGAAATTTTGCCTGAGTGACAAAAAACCTAAACTAAAAGATAAGAAGCTTAAAGCTATTGTGAGAGAGAAAACAGAAACTGACAGACCGGGTACAATTGTCCTTTCCTTAGGGCTGTCCAGGCAAACCTTTTCTTCCATTCATCTGTGCATAGCAGAGGTATGTTGGTCACTAAAAACTATTTGCCAATTCTGAATATTCATGGTTGATTCCCACATTTGCACAGTTCAAGTGAAGGCTCAGATTTTGTGGTGCTAAAATCACACCTACGTACTCTCCTGGATGTACAAATTTCAAATGCAATGAAAAAAAAGGATTTCAGACAAAAGCATATCACAAAGGAGAAGAATCCCATAGCCTTAAGCTTGATCACTGTATCTGACACATTCCCAGTACATCTAAGCCCATCAGATATGGGAAAATGAAGTGATTTAGAGCTATAAATGCAATGCAGTTTACCCGGATCACTGCCAGAGCTTGCTTATCTGTCCTAGTCTGAATTGCAACCTCCATCTGTTTTTCAGGGTCTATTGATTTCTGGTTTTCTTCCTCTTCTCCACATAACTGTGGCACATTCCAGATCAAAGGCAAACAAAAACTTGGATAAGCACTGGGGACTCTAGGTCTGAGTCTAAAACACAGTGGTGAAAAAATGACCTGTTAAATCCATTTCTCAAAAGCTCTGAGAAGGAGGTGTTGAGCAGTTCCAAATCTGGTGTTCCAGGCTATTTCTGGTGATGAGGCAATGCCAGCTGGTGTACAGGCTAGGTCAGTTCTCTCAGAGATGAGGAAAAGTTAAAAAAATGATGACTGTGTGGGAGGTTGTAAAGAAACAAAAAGGCATCAAAATTGCTCTAGTAGAATAGAGACTTGCTCGTTTTGTTTTCAATTAGCCCCTGCAAAGTGACTACTGCATCCAGAAATTAATCACTGAAAATTCTTGAGGACAGCAGTGTGAAAGACTGCAATGGGAAAAATGCACTCAGGTGGAAAAGGGATAAAATTTCAGATGGGCTCAGGGACAAATTACAAGTACTCCACAACAAAACTCACCTGCCTTCACACTCTTAAAGGAAGACTGTGCTTTAAAAATTGGATTATGTCAAATGTTGAGTGGGTCTAAAATACCTACTTGATGTGATAATCTTGGTGAGTTATGTGAGAAGAAATAAGCTGTTAACAGGTTTCAACTTCTCTTTCCATGGCAATATTTGAATTCAGTGGAATAACTCACTTGCTGCCATTCTGAAGTTCTCCAAGCTTCTGCTTGGAGCGCCAACTGTTCATTGCCTGGGGAAAAGGCCAAAGCCCATGGTTTGGGGTTCTGCACAGCCCCTACTTTCTGGGGCAGAATTGGGCTGGCAGAAGAGCAAAGCCTGTTTGTAATCAGGAAGACTGTAGTGACCTTCAGACTGACTTGGGGCCATTCTTTCCATGGATTGAATTTCAGAGATAAAATAATTCTTTTAAAGCTGGAAATGTTGGATTACTTCAAGAATTCAGTAAGGCTAGACTGGAAACAACCTCTGATTTTCCAAACATTGAATTTCAATTCTTTGCATTGTATACCCCATCGGAAATTGATGAGCTACTATTTACATCAGGTACATGCTTGCTTAATCACTGAATGTCTGAACTAAACATGCTTAAAAATCAAATTAGCCTGTCTTAGCTTCTTGACTATAAGCAGGGAAGTTCAAAACTTTTGGGCACTGCATTGCAAGCAGTTTTAGCAGTGACATTGGGATTAAACCTGCTGCACTCATTAATAATGTTTGAGAGCCACTTGCATTTGACATAAGTAGAATTTTTAATTCCTAGTCATCCAGAGCAATGTATCCTGTCCTCAAGACACAGACTGGTACTGTGGTGACTCTGAGTTGTCTCTAATTCCTGATAGTTCTTGGTCCTGTGGTGAAGAGACAATCTAATTACTTGTGGCAGGTATGTAGCCTCATCCAAATATGATTAACTGATTTGCTAAGGCATCTGCTAGGGACCCAATTTAAACAAATAGTAATTAATAATACTATTTCAGTGTGACAATATTGGTGATAATTCTTAGGTTCAAAGAAGGAAAAGTAGTTTGCAATGTCTAAAGAGTCTACACAACATCTCTTGAAGTGGTAACAAGCAGCTAGGAAGAATATTGGAAGGTGGTTAACAAATTTGTCACTCAGTGTGAGGGCTTTGACACATCAGAGAGCTCTGGTATGACAGCAGAGATTATCCTGCTGCTGCTCTATCAGACAAGACATCACAAACAGAAGCTTGTAAGAACTTTATACAGGTGAAAGTACACCATGATAGAAGAGCACAACTGTTCTGTGGGTGACATAAGATAAATATGTACGAGGCAAATGAATTTTCCAACATGTCCCATACATAGAAACATGGAAATTATGTGGTCAAAAGTGTCTGCTCTCTTGCAGAAAGCCCGACTTACATGCATGAAGGGACCTCTCTATCATAAAATGAGCTCATATGCAAAGAAAAATTTTGTTCCCAGCTCTGGCAATTCACTTAGTTGGCATGGGGCATAGAGGAATATGATATCAGACTCAAAGCTGCGCATAAGAAAATGGTACATTTGGAAGGGAGCAGCATGGTGGCCATGTTCTTACTGAAAATTCCTCACACCAGAGACAGGAAATGTCCCAAGACACTTTTTCATATGAACAGCAACCTCTAACCTTCCTTTCATCTTTCAGTTTGTACCAAGAGGTATGAAAACCATAGTTCATTCAGATCTACTGTGAACAGTATTTGTTTTAGTTCTTTTTTGCTGATTTTGTACTTCATGAAGAGCTAGAATAAAGAATTAGGAAGCATCTCCTACATGGTCTGTTAGCCTTTTGGGGCAGAGACCCTGTACACACCTGCATTAATCCTACAGCCTGCTTTCTCTTCTGCAGACATCATACTTTCTCCTTGAAATGGTTGCTCCACAATAACACTGATGTAACACTTGATTTTCTTAGAACAAAGACACTGGAAGTAAGATGGTTGGAAAGAGCCCCATGCCTCATTCCTGCAGACCATCAAGTGTGGGAACATCTTGGCTTCCCTTCTGATTTTGATGGGCCTCATCTGTTACTTTTTGAAGCAAACGTGTGAACATCAGTGATATACTGTGAGGTAGGCGGAGGCATTGATTAGTCCTTTGAAACACATAATTTCAGGGCCAGAGGTTCTGGGTTCATTCCCATGTGCGTGTGGTACTTGGCTCGCATTCCTTCAACAAACGAAAAATGTTATCTCAAACGCTGTTTAAAATTACATTAAGGTACTGGTAGAACAAGTTTTTTCCCTGTTTTACCTTACTCCTGAGAATTATTCTTCCCAGTTTCTCTCAACATGGCCTTCTCCACATCTAGAGCACCTCTGCCACTGGTTCTTGTCATGGTGAAAGGGTGCAAAGACCACTGGGCAGGTTGTCCAGCAAGCCAAACTCTATTCCCAGCTCAGGACATATAATACTTTCAAGGCATGTTCATTTAATTGTGCCATTCAGTGTGGGGCAGAATCAACAGATGCCAAGCTTGGGCCAAAGCTGGAAAGCAGGCATTAAGACCTGGCTTCCTGGTAGAAATCTTTCCCATGAGAAGTTACTACACAGAAGTCCATTGTATGGCACGCTCAGATGATTAAAACTCATGGCTATGCAAAGTCTCACAAGGACAGCTTTACATTTCTGAGAACTGCAAAAGCCATAAAACAAGGGGTAGAGGTTTAAGGGTGGGAAAATATGCCTGGATCCTGTAAATCTACAAATGTGGGCTTTACTCGGGTTAAATATTTGGGATGATAAACCAGTGCTGACTATATATGTAGCACCACTTTCTTCCAAAGCTCTTGTGCCTACACAGCTCAGTAGCTGGTCTGGTCACACGGGTGTCAGAGGAGCTCCTGGTTTGAGTGAAGCCTATCTTCAATCATGTGGCCTGCAGTTACAATAATCTATTGTACAGGAGCAGAAATAAATTTAATGAAGCGGAACAGCAACCAGCTGAGCATAAGCCTCCCAGTAGAACTGAATATCATGCCTGAGTCTTAATACCATGACCTTTATAGTAAGGCAAGGTGCATTAAATTAGCCTGGTGTCTCGGAATTATCTACCACTGCCTGATCATAGCATCCTGACCTCACCTTATTCTGCTCTGAAAACATAGTGTCAAGCTGCAAGGGTTAACAGTGTGGTAGCTTCACATACCACCAGGACCTACTCAGGCAGGACTCTTGCCCTCTCTTGAGGTCCAAAATGTATACTCTATTCTCTCATTTTTAAACTTCACACAGCTGAGGTCTCTCAGGCTGGGGCTTTTTGTTCAGAATCCAGTGCATGTATTGGAAGGGATCTGACTGAACCCTGGCAGGTAATGCTGAGCTTTAAGCTCTTTTCAGCCCAGGAAGAAAGCAGTTTTCAGGAGCTATCCCCCTTTTCATATAATAATGTTTGGCTGTCTGCAGTGCTATATGATTGCTCTGAGTTTATGTTGTTGTTGAGATGTTAAAATGTATCCATGCTTGCATTAATGATTATGAGTGAGCAGGAAGACAAGTGGAAAGGACTGACTGCGACATCCGGGGACAGTTTGCTAGTCTAAGCCAGAATGCAAATCATCGCTGCAGTTGAAATGGGAAGTTTCAGGCTTTGTTACAGTATCCTTGGACCATTTCTCACTCTGTGTAACACAAAGCAAAGTCCTAGTGAACACTCTTACTGCGCGTTTCTTTTGTAGGAGTTTTTTCTAGAAGTGTGAGACTATGACCTTGTCTATTATCGTTCAGAAAAGTATTGAGAACAATATGCCTGCTACTTTTGAAACTCATCTCTGTGCAGTAATAGGGTTTTTAGTTTTATAGTTCTGTGATTACTTCTATCAGACAAGGTGACCCTGGAATCTCCAGAAAAATAGTGCATAGAAATTTATAATGGTGCATGGAGCTCCCTTCTGAGCTACAGCCTCACTGTGCTAAGCCATTCTGGTGCCAAGAAGCCTAGACACAGTAAAGCTGTAGACTCAAGGGGAAACTTCTAATGGTGGCTGAGATAGAAACAAAATTTTGGGTCCTCAGCATGCTGGCTTGCATCCAGTCTTACTCAATTTTACAACTTCACGGAGAAAAGTGCTGAAACTCTACTGCTTATAAAGACCACACTGGCTTAAGGGTGTGCATGGGTTTAATATAGGCCTCATATGGGTGCCCAAAGGAAGAAAAAACTCCGCAAAAATAGTATTTTGCACTGTGTTAATAAAAGCAAAGCAAACAAGGCTCAAGATCTTCTTTTTAGTAGCCTAGATGTGTATGAGTTCTTTCATGCAAAATAGTTGGAATTTTTCTCAGCAGCAGTTGAGGCATAGGCAAGGAGCTTCATGCTTGTACGCTGAACTTTTTTTAGGTAACATGTCAGTTTGGGAGAAAAGAGGAAGACATTAATACACAGCTTAAAAATTCAGCTAAAAGGTCACAAAGGATTGCTCTGTGCCCAAAATAGCTTAAAATCCATGTTTGTTCTTGGCAGTAAAACACCTTCCACACACAGAGGCAGAGCTGGAGTTTTGCTCCTCATTTTCCAGATTTCTTTGAAATAAACAAGAGAAACATGACTGAAAAATCTCAAATGCTAATAAAAGTTCAGCATGAGTATATGAAAAGTCCTGCCAGATCAAAAGGATCTTTAAGCACTTTCAAGTGCATGCAGAAGTCCAAGTTCACATGATGTGATGGTAAATGCTATATCTTATTGGATAAGAGGAAATGGACAGTGCTAGTGACATCTCATACCTTGACTTGAGCCCTTTCTAGATCATGTTTCTGTTGTAATATCAAAAGGTTTTAGCAATTGCAACTGAGGACAAAATTTGCAACAGGAAAATACAAAGCATAGTTGTTTTACTTCATCCTTATTGCAGTACTACTAACAAACAGAAAAGAACAAGAGAGTTTTAATTATATTCTAGAGGCCAAATTACTAGTTTGAATATAAAGAGGGTTGTGAGTGGTCAGCATGGATTCACCAAGTCATCTTTACTGACCTGATAACCTTCCACAATGAGTTGACTGTCTTGGTAGACAAGGGAAGAGCGTCTGTTGTTTTCTACCTTCACTTCAGTAATGTTTTCATCACTGTCTCCCATAAGATCTTGCAGAGAAGCTCATAAATTATGGTCTGGATGAGCCAACCTCATCTGAAAACTGACTGAACAGGGAGGGGCAGAGGTTAGTGATCAGTCACGCAGGGTCTAGTTGGAGGCCAATAACCAATGCTTCATCCCAGAAATCAAGTCTGGGACCGATCCTGTCCGTTCTCATACAGTCTGCATGTTGGGGCAGAGTGTGCCCTCAGCAAGGCTGTTGACAGTACAAAACTGGGAGGACAGCTGATACACCAGAGGGCTGCTCGGCCTTCCAGAGGGTCCCTGGCAAGCTGAAGAAATGGGCTTCATGAGGAACCACATGAAGTTCAAAGCAGGGAAGGAAAAAGTTCTGCAACCTGGGAAGGAAGAACCCCAGGAACCAGCAGAAGCTGAGGTCCACCCAGACAGAATAAACCCTAGCATAAAAGGATTTGGAGGTTGTCACTGAAAACCAGCTACTTTATTAGCACTGCTGGATGCAAGATTCACTGCTGGAATCTTTCTCAAAGTATGCATGCTAAGGAAGCTATCAGACCAGGTTGCATTCCTAAAACCAATACATATTCATCACATTTTTGAATACATGCATATATGCTAATTATTTCCACAGACTTATTTGAATATAGTTCCAGATCTTCTGATGAATCTTTTCTCCCCGTGACCATCTCAAAAATGTCATTAAGTCATAATGTACTTCTGTGATCATTCTTTGCTCTGATATACAATCCTTGTTCTCAAAATTAAGGTATCAGCTAATAAATATTAATCACTAATACAAGTAAATAAGGAAACATTAGCTAGAAAATTGCTTACTAGTCACAGGAGTAGGGGACAAAACTAAGCATTAACCACAAATCTAGGGATCATACACTACAGTGCTAAAGTTAAAAGAATCTTCCAACATCTTCCCCGCTGCTGTATGGACTTCTTCTTTCAGAAATATAACCCTTTTGGAAATGGTTCTGGTGTATTCCAAATTGATCATGACCTAGCTGTGTTCCCTTGCAGCAAAGGAGGTAAATGAGTTGGTTGTGAACTTTCCTTGCTTGGAGAAATTGAAAAGACATCTGGGCACAGTCTTGGTTCTGGAGACTTGTTTAAGGCCTGAGACGGGAGGTTGGACCAGGTGACCTCCAGGGATCTCTTTCTGTTGTAGTGTTTTCTGTTAGTTTGTTTAATTGCTTCCCCATTTTTTGTATTGCTCCCCCATTTTCTGTAATGGTTCTGCCCTCCCAGTTTTTCCCGCCTTAGCCTTGTCAGTTATTATGTTCCCATGGCAACTCCCGCCACGGTATTGTCTGTCATTTGGTTACCTTGGTTACTCCCGCCACAGTTTATGTCAATCCCCTCTGTTATATGATTTCCCCTCCCCTGTGTTTCCTGATATGTGAATTTGTTCTCCTCCCTGAGCCCAGTCAACCACTCTCTACTCCTCCTAGTTTGCCAGAATCTTCTGTGCTTAGGGAGACTTGATTGGCTGTGGCTCCGGGGCCCCTCCTTTACATTGTTTCTATTGGGTTTTTCCTCATGTCAGTTATCCTAAGTTCACTCCCCTACCTTCCCCTATTGGTCCTTTGTAGACCCCTCCCTGAGATCCCTCCTCCCCTTTATAACCCTGTTGCACGTTTTGTTCTTGGCACTCGCTGGTAGACATGTTAGATTCCACACCTGGGTGTTTGTCACTCCCTGGTGCTGCAATAAATCTGACAAGTCCCCAGTGAGTGTCCGGACTCTTTACTCTCATCGGCCACCAGTGATTCCGTCCGCTGTGAGCACAGCCCGAAGCCTTCTGACGCCGTGGGGTGATCACACATTTGCAGCTGGGTGTTGGCCGCCCTCCTGCTAGCCGGACACCTGACTTTAAGGCCACACCTCGCTGCATCTTTCAACCTCAACCATTCTATAATTCTTTATATACAATTATGTTTTGTCTTATCCTGTTAAGAAGTTTATGGCAGCAGCTTAGTGATGTTCTGATAGCCTTTGGAGTAATGTGTCTTGCTTGCGTTTTACTGACAGTACATAATCCTCCGAATTACCTTATCCTGTAAAGAATATATACGTATATTTTTGTTTTACAGCATAATCTTCAGACAAAATGTAAAACTGGGACATACTTCCCATCAGTTTTTAATTAGCAAAAGTACAGCTGATAAAATACTTCCTAATATCAACTACAGACATCTAAAAATAATTCCCTTTTTGCCTTGTTGAAATGCAGTATGTTGCTTTATTCTTGTTAATCTTCAATTTCAAACAATTTAAGGGATGGTGACTCAAGCAACTTGTCCTCTTTGCTATTTTAAATCTAAGAATAGGTGTATTCATGCAACAATGAAACAATGACTCATGTCTGAAGTAAGGCATTTAGGGTGTAATTCTTAAGTCCTCTTTTACCACTCAAGGAGAGGGTAGTGTGGATGGACAGAATCACAATGCAAAGGAAAAATGGATCATTATCAGTCAAAGCTGGAGGAGTAAAATGAAGTTTAGCAGTTCATGCAGTATGTGAATAAAGATACAATTTGCAAAGTCTAAATACAGTTTAAGGGAACTGAACACATTCTTCCACCACGTAAGTCAAAGCCGTGTTTTTGAAGGCCTGTTTGCAAAGTGAGGCACTGTGCATGAGGTGGAAGGTGCCTGTGTTTCTCCTTCAGCCCCAAGGCAGTCATTAACATGAAGCACCTTCAGAAAATACCCCAAGCAGGCATCCTCCTTATTATGCAAACATAATGCACCTAGTGAGAGCTTGGCTCCAATGAAATTCATTCAGAGCAGAGAAGCTTGGAGGACAAGCACGTAGATCTGTAACAAGAGCAAAACATTTGCCTTATGTCTGTATTCAGCAAGCAGCTGCAGACTCCCTGTGGCACATTAAAAAATGCTCTATTTATACATGCCAACAATGCTAGCAAATTCCGGAGCTTCCTGGAGCATTCTTGCTATATGAAAACAAACTTGTTATTTCAGTGACAGAAGGAAGATGTGAAAATGGGGGCTTTCATCATAATCATGGGGGTTATTGCAAAACTAAACTGTTGTTCTAAACGACTATTTCCACACAAACAACTCATTTGCAATTGTGAAGGCAAGTGTCTTGGCGGAAGTAGACCCCTCTGTTACTAAAAAAGCTGCCTTCTTCCTTTACTGTAGATTTTATTTTAAGAGAATGGATATGGATAAATTCTTATATCTCTTCATGTCATTTTAAAAGAATTGTCATTATATTAGCTTTTCTTCGTATCTGCTTTTCAAATATAGCTTCTATTTTGTAGTAAAACCATAATCATGGGCCTGTTCTGCTGCCTTTTATTTTTTTTAATACATTGAATTTTTTCTGTTTGGAATGGGTAACATTTTTGATCTCACCTCCTCAGATATTACACCAAATTTCCATACTCCTAACACTTTCAATGAAAGGAAATGTTCTTCTTTACAGGGGCACCCAGAACAGATGCTGCATGTACATCAGGCCAACAGTCAGGGTCTGGACCTGCTCTCTGATCCCAGTGACACCTTCTCCTTGTTCTTTACTCTTCAACTGTCTAGTCCTCCTCTGTGAACAGATGCAGTCCCTTATGTTTGTCTTGAAATGCTTGGAAGGAATGACTACTTTGGCAACAATACCTCATTGCAGGCAGGGATATCCCTAAATTTTTTCTACTTAGGAAAGTGCTCAAAGAACTTGATACTTCCAGTGGCGGCTTTCTGACCTTGTGGGTACAGCTCGGGGCTGTGCTGCAGAGCCCTCTCTGTGAGCTGATATGGATTTCTTTTTTCCTAGAGGGAAGCTCAGCTGTGCCTGGGAAAGACTAGAGCCCCTACTGCAGACAGGCAGAGGCACACAGCAGAAAGACAAGCATTTTGAGAGCACAGTTAATGATGAAATTACCAGGACATTTTGCATCTGTTTCTGCAAAGAAGAAGCCTTTCAGTCACGAACACAGAGGAATGAGGGGAGGTCTTCAATAGTAGCCTGTGAACCTGGATAGTAGCCTTGAATGAATTTGAGTATATGGGAGGAGCCTGGATTATTCCACTGTTAGAGCTAAGTGGTGGTAAAAACTGGGCACAAGGTGAAAAGGCCCATTTTTAAGATCAGGCTTCATAAATCAAATTCTGTGTTTATTTGAAAGTTGTCTTGAAGCTCATTTTTTTAGCTAAAGCATTAGCAAAATACTCTAGGGGAGAATATAATCTCTTCCACCTTCTAATAGTTCATTTGCACTTCAAAGCAATGATTCAGACTTAATTCAGCCTTAACTATCATGACCTAATTAACTTCTTTAGGTTGCAGACCAGGTCTGAATATGTGACATACTTTGCCATGTTGAGGGCTGGCTGCTCAGTCTCACAGCTTTTCCTAACTAGTTTTATCTGTCACAGCACTTCCCTTTTCCTTTCTATGCCTATACACCTTCCTGAAAGATTTTCCATGGAAGGGTCTCACAAGCACTTTAAAATTCAAATAGATTATATCTATCCAGTCCACTTAACATGTTTGTAATATGTGGCACAGTTTTGGAAATGGCTAGCTTTTGTTTCAGACTATTTAATATCAACTAATATTATTTCATCCTGAGGGGTTTTGTAACACATTTGGCTTCAACGACCTGAAAACAGACATCTCATCCTTTTTTTTTCTTGGAAAGGGAAAAAAAATGACAGTTTTCTGAGAGCATGGAAACATTCCAGCAATGTTGTTTGGTAACTGATACATTTAATCAATTTCATGCCCCCTGAGAATTTACAGGAGCAGTACAAACTAAAAGATCTTTAGAAATAGTTTTGTCTGAGATGGTCTCACAAAACTGGAATGTTTAAAAAATTAATATTAATTTACAATAAATTTTGAGTTTTGTTCCTGGCAATTGCTGTGTTGAGACCTACAGAAATGGGTGGAGCATCAGAGTTGAAAGAGAAATATGATTTCTGATTAACTCATTAGCAAAATTAAAATACTTAATAACTTTTTTTGTAAAAAACATTACCTAGAAACCCTTAATTAACCCTAATCATTGGAGATTATGGTTCTATGGCTCTGAAAACATAAAGCATTTCCCTCAAATCTCTCTTATTTTTGTGGAAGATAAGTATGTACAGACAAACTATGGAACTCCTTGTCATTGGTCATCAGGTTGAACAAATATGTAAAAAAATTAGAAATTAATAGGTTGAATTAGTGGAGCTGCTAGAGCTACTAAGCAGAGAGGAATAGGTTTTAGTTTTAAGGTTAGTCTTAGCTCCTAAACCACTGATAGCTGGCACTTGAGAGTGGATACTGATGGGAATATTCATCTATAGCAATTTTTTATTTTATCCAAAGCATCTGCTGCTGGACACTGGTAAGAAGACAGTGGATGGATCACTGTTTGTCCCATAAATAACGAATTATGTTACTTGGTATAACTGCTAATTAATTATTTGCAAGGGACAACTTGCAAAAGGGAAAAATCTTCTTTACAGTTTTTAAACGTTTGAAGAATAGGCCCAAGCCCACAAAAATTCTTTAATGAACAATTCTTCATATGTGCTACTGTGCAGTTTCCTACGCTAACTCCTTGCAGAACTGAAAACAGTATTCTTTTTTAACATTTTCTTTACAGGACACTGCATTGCAAGCAAAGGTTTGCTAAGCATAGACAAATCTGGGACGAATCTTTTAATATTGCCACGAGCAGGTTTCTCAGTAAAAAAGACAAATTTTATGAAAAAACTTACAGGTCAGGTTTTTTTTGAAAAAAATCTTGGAATTCAAATCCACAGAAGATTCTGTAGTCAAATTTAGACTCCTTTTAAAGTAAACCTGAAAGCTAAAGTACACCAGATTTTGAAAAAAATGTTTTTATCAATGTTTTGTTTTTATCAATTCTATCAAGAAGTGTGTTGCAAGACAGAAAATCTATTCCAATCAAGGTGACCATTGATTATTAACTCAACTCTATGCTCCATGAGGGATTCAAATCTTGACAAAAATTTGATGTTCCCACTAATTAATATGTGGTTTTCAGTTTCCACTTAATTTTTAACTTCAAATACTCCTAAAGATGCTTTGTCTGAGAACTGAGACTCTATACATGTGAATATGCCAAGCAGGCTGTGTGGAAGAATGCTGTTTTGGGAGACAGGCTGAAAAAAATGCAACTCCTGTCCCATAAGATAGTGTTTCAAAGTGGAGAACCTTACTGCACTGAAAAACTCATTTTCTGTTCAGCACCAGATGTCAGCAGAGCTTTAAGTAGCTGGCTCACAGTCTAGTTTTTTAGCATGTGTGTGAAATGTCACATGCTATACCAGACCTGCATGACAACCTCTTGGTGAATTACTAATGGGTGAGGAATTGCTGCTCTCTGTCCTTACCCAGATTTCCTCTTGTGTCCCCGGTGTGAGCAGCTCAGTGCTTTGTGCTGCACACTTCCATCCTCCTGCTTTGTTTCCGCAGAGATGGCTCAGGCACAGCTGGTAATTGCTCCCTGTGCAAGAGGCACTCTGCTGCTGCCAAACTCACCCAGCAGCTAACACTGCCTGCTTTTTTGGTTTGGTGGGTTCACCCTGCGCAGCAGCTAAGCTCCCTTCCAGTCACTTCTCACTCCAACCTCCCAGTGGGATGGGAGGAAAAAAGTGGAAACCAAATCAAACCAAAAAAGTAGTTATGGGTCAAAGTGAAGACAGGTTAGTAAGTAAAGAAAATTGTGGAAAAAAGCAAGTGATGTAAAAGCAATTCCACACCTTCCCAGCAGCAGAGCGGTGTCCAGCCTACTACCAAGAGTGACTACTTACAACAAAACTTACCTCCCCTGGTTTTCTTGCAGAGAATAATGCTATGTATTATGAGTATCTCTCCAGTCAGTTCAGGTCAGTTGTCCCCATCCTAGACTATGCCCTGGGAGAAAACAGAGTGAGAAATAGATGATGAGCAAGCACTATCCAGCAGTAGCTAAAACATTGTGGAATTTGTAATTAACTATTTTCAACACAAATGTAAAACATAGAACCATTTGGGCTGCTATGAAGAAAAGTAACTCCACCCCAGTACACAGAGGAGGCAAACTGCCCCTTGCTGCTAGTTCTGAGCATGCAGCATGGGCAGTCTTAAATTGGTGATCACTGCTTGGTGCAGCATAGCTGTGGGGCAGATCTGCGGTGAGGCAGAGCTCTACGTCCAGTGTGGTGCATGTCTCAGTCTAGCAGGTGGAACAAATTGACCTGTGTTCACACAAGAACACAGTTTTTCAAGATTGCTGCCAAGGAAGTTGAACAGCCCTGCACAACTTTTCTTCCCTACATACTATGAAAGAACAGTTCTTTAAGAGCATGGAGATAGCATATTTCCCTATCCATTCATCTCACCTTTCCCTAGAAGTTGCCATTTTTTAATTGACCTTCCTCATTTGAAAAATAAACAAACTAACTAAAAAGAAGCATTATTCCCCTGCTCACCCCAGGTCCTGTCCTCAGCTCTTTTCTCACTTCTTAGTAGCATGAGCTATCTTGTTACGGGAGTATATGTGGTTCAGTGCAGGAGTATACGTGGTTCACTGTGGTTCAGTGCTGTTCCCCACTGTCCTCCACTGAAATCCTTGGAACTACAACAGGAAGACGGTGCTTCACCTCAGTTCCAGGATGAGATGGGTTAGCCTGCCCAGGATGTCTCAAAGACCAAGAGAGAGTTCTACATACCAGGAAGCTCTCTGTGGCAGCTGCTCACTTTGTCCCTTCCAGGCTCAGTAAAGCACTTACTGCATTTAACTCTGTACCTTTTTATTTCAGTAGGACTGTATTTGCCCTTAAAGTGCCATCAAATGCCATGCTAGACTGGGATCTGCTACAGAAGCACAACATTCCGACTTACTTCCTCTTCATGGGGACTATTGTCAAGTAGATAGCAGTTTTGCTAGCACCTGGCCCTTTAGGTAGTTAGCCTACTAAAACAAAAGAAAGGATATATAAATTGATGTATAATTTCATTATATAGTACAAATGCTGTTAAGTTTTGATCAAATGCCACTTTTGTACTGGTAGGCTGCTCACCTCACTTTACTGTTTTTTATCCTTAAACATGGATTCTTCTGTTTGAGAGGCACATTTTGTCTTCTAAATTAGAAAATAATAAGAATATGTACAACTGTGAAGTCTTTGCACTTTTTTTATTATTAAAAGTGCAAAAAGCATTATGCTGTTTCCCTTACAATTCTTTTTGTATAGGTCAAGCAATAGAGTTAGCTGAGACTAATTTTTCAGTTGAGCCTCTAAGGAGGCAGAAAGACAGAATGACAGTCACGTGCTCTCTGAACTTAGGCAAATGATATCAAAATAGAACCTAACAGGCATGAACATTTCAGACAACACAGATCTTTGACTAGAGTATAATTTTTTTTTTCAAGAATATAATGCCATTTTCTCAAGCATTGTATGAGATTAAAGGCTCTTCATAGAATCACGTGAGCATTCTAACTCAGTTCCACTGAAGTCCTTAGGGGCCTGATGCAAGTCTTTGCTGATGCATGCAAGAACCTTGCCAGCTGTGAATTTGACTCCTGTTGTATAAAGCACTCTCAGTCCCATTATAAACCAATGTTGCTTTAGTTTCAAAGAATGTGACAGATTCACACTTACAAAAGAATGTTTCTGCATTTTCCCTTTATCAAGGGATTTCAATGTAACTGAAAATAAATTCTTTTTTTTTTTTTTGTTTTTTTTTTGTTTTTTTGTTTTTTTTGTTTTTTTGTTTTCCAGATATTTGCACTCTTATTTATATTTAGATACTTTCTTCAGTGGAAAAAGAGTGATATTACAACATAAAGGCTAGCAGCATGGGCACATTTCTCTGCTTCAAAGCAGTCAGAGGGAAACCACTTTATAGTGAAATATGCATATTGGAAGGCAGTGAATCCAAATCTTGATGTATGGGAAACCATACAGAGTTTCCTTGACAAGAAAGCTTTAGGGGAAAAAAAAAACATACCACAGACAAACACTGAAGAATTAACCTGTACAAACTCACAAATCAATAGGACAGATTTTCTTCAAATGTAAACACTTAAGTATCATATTAAAGCAAAAAGATAGTGGGTTTGGTTCCTCTGCATGCATTTATAGCCATCAAAAGGAACAAATATGACAGGTTGCCATTTTCCAGTTGCTTCCAAATGCAGGCAGCAGGTCAACTTTGCTTCTTTTCTCCTCTTACTGTTGCCTAGTCATTAGAAATTTGCCTTTGATGAAACTAGCAGAAAATGCCTCTTTTTTTTTTTCTAGGAAGTTTCTTTTTTCTGCTTCTTCTCTTGCTGAAGAATTTCAATGAGAGGTGCTTTTTGGAGGGGGTTTTTCTGGTTGTTTTTTGTTTGTTTTTTTGTTTGGTGAATGTTTGGGAGTCTTTTGGGGTTTCTTTCAAGGAGACACCCATCTTTTTAAAGTTGAATTCAATGCTAACAATATAATAATGTATGAGCAACTCCTGTGAATGTGTTAAAGGTGTGAAACTGCCTCTTTTCCTTCTTTTTTAGGAAAATAAATAAGGGAATAAGCTGTTGCTGAACTGAGTTGCATGGGGAGTAGAGAACATTTAGTGTTGTCACAATTTGAGAATACTCTTGCATTTATCGCTTGGTTTATGGATTTATTACTGAAGTTTCTGGATTTCTACCTCCAGCAAAATTAACAAGAAGACAATTTTTTTTTCTGTCATTGTAATATATGCTTAATCCTGAATGACACTTTTGGAAGACTGTGGTCTACCATGGTATCATATTCACACTCAGATTTGAAATGAGCAGGAGTTTCCTTTTTTGACTGTTCTACATCAGTCCCTTTGAAAAATGATAAGCAGGTCCAAAGTCCTGCAAAACTTCAAAATCAGAACAGATACTCTGGAAACTGCGCTTCTACAACACAGTATTCTTACAGCGATATCACTGTACAGGAAAGGGGGGGATAAGTTTAGATCCTCAAAAATGAGCCTTTGTTTTGTGGCAGCTATCAAAACAGAATGTGTGTCTGTTTCTCTGTTGCATAAGAATAAAATATTAGCACGTTGTCTCTTTCAGTAGTGTAAAATATTACATCTGAAAAGGAATTTTTATTTAATTTTGCTATGGGAAATGAAAACAGAACATCCTAAGGAGAAATGGCTCTCGATGTTACATTTTCTTCTGTAATCTGTTAGAGTAACAGCCTGTGCATCATGGACCAAGCAGATAAGGTATCTTTGTCAAGGCAAGCAAAAATCCTTGGATTGGAGCTCCGAATATGGACAATTTTTGAACCTGACACTCCTAGGATTTGTGTCCAGTGGATGATTTTTAGAGGGGATATGGAAACACAGATGAGTGAAACTGCCTGAATGCTCGGCAACGGACCTCACTCGAGACACAGAGCTCCAAGCAGCCAAAACCCTCAAGTTTCAACACCTTACAAGGCACCCGGCATTAGGATGCTACCAGAGTGAAACCCTCAGTGAACCCTTAGTGGAACTATGCAATGGTCTCGGCTGAGCGGAGTGGCTTTCTCTCCCAGTTAGGGGCCGCCGAAGGGTTTGAGATGGAGCCACCAGAGGGAGATGTAAGGCTGCACACGTCTGAGCTGTGCCACCTGCTGCCCGCTGGTAACGCGTTCATAACATCTGTGCCGCCGTGCCAAAGCTCAGGCTAAGTCAAACTAATTGTTGTGACAAATAACAGAGCCATTAGGCCACCAGCACTTGCCAAAGATGAATATTACCAGTTTAACCTTGCCTCTGGCAAAGCCAATGCATGTAATCCCAATGCATGTAATCCCTGGGACAAAAAACAACAAAAGCCCCAAAACTAGCCCAGCCCAAACCAAACAAATAAACTGAACCACCACCCAACAAAACAGCCTCAAACAAAATCCTTGTTGTTGTTTTTGCAGATCTGTGCCTGTTGAAGAAGTTTACAAATGTGGCTCTGTGCTGTGCACACATAATTTGTTTTATACCTGTTACTGCTCTATTTGTTTCAAACTGAGGTCCAAGAAACCATTAAGTTTCTGCAAATACTTTGACGCGGGCCTTTGGAATAATTCTAATGAAGCTCAGCCTGCTGGGTGTTTTGCTTAGAGTGTGTTGCAGGGAATTCATGTTTTGAAAAAATTCCATGGAACATTTCAAAGTCAATTCTACATTCAAAATAATAATTCAAAAGCAAGAATACAGATTATAACAAAAACACTTAGTGAACTGCTCATAAGAAGCTGATTCAGACAAACTCTTGGTTAGATTTTTTTTCTCTAGGGATGTCCTTTTTCGTTTTATTCTTTGTATTTGTCTTTTCCTTTTTAATGTCCTTCCTAGACCACTCCTAGTCATAGTGTAAAATAAGGAGGCTAAATACTGTAATAAAGTAAAATAGGTTACAGGAATAGAGTAATAAATAAATAATAAATATAGTAACAATGAAGTTATAAGCAATGAAGTAAAGTAAATTCAGCTGCTTAAAAAACTCAACCTACAGTTGTCAGTAAAAGCTTTTAGATTTCTGCTCTGGACCAGAATGACAAAAAACCCTAAAACTATGACAAAGTTTATGTGAAAAAATGTTGAACTATTTTGACAGATTTGATTTCAGCAATTCCAAATATAAGTCTTTTCAGGCTGCATCAGCAAAAACTTGTACTCCTGATGCTTTTTCTGTTGTTGCTTCCCTTCTAATCCTGCTGTCTGACTATGGGAACTCCTTCCATAATACCTCAAATTGTCCCTGATTTTGAATTATCCCGTCTGTGTTAGAGACTCAGAAAGAACAAGACACAAAATCTTGGAAGGGTAAGAAGTCTGGAGTTAGAACCTGTGATTGGCTCGTCAATCACCTTGCCATATGGGATAATAAGGGGAAAAGGAAACCCGTGAACAAGATAGGAAGAACACAAAAATGACAGAGAAATGTAACTGTGATAAAGATGACAAACAAACCTGGCTAATCTCAGTGATTGATGGGATAGCAATAAATTCAGAGGCACAGTGGGGCAACTGGTAAGGATGCAGACCCAAAGGATGCAGGATGCTGGAGAGGCTGGTGAGACTTGGCAGTTGCTGAAGATTCGTGGAAAGGAGAGTGTCAGACAGAAAGGGGTGTAGGAGGAACTAGGTGCCTGTGAGATGAGACTGGTCACCACGTTGGTGACCAGTCATGTTGGCTGTTCTGGCACCTAATTGCTACAATCTGTTCTATCTTCTTTTTACATTCTTTCCTGTCTAACTGCATAGTCACAGTCTCTATCTCATGTGCATGACTGCTGCAAGGACTAAGAGCCAGCTATTGGGTGAACTGATGTGATGAATTTGGTGCCAGCAACTGGATTTGGACCAAGGGTTTTGGTGCCCCAGACCTGTAGTGACAAGTACCAAAGGGAGTGAAGTGTCATTGCCAGTCATTAGGGCAAAAAGGGGTCTTAGCCACCAGTACACATCCAAAAAGCCATTGGATCAATGTGAGGAAAGCTGGTAGAGCAGTTAAAAAGGAGGAATGTTCCCTGTTAGAAGAGAAGGTCAAGATATCTTGTGGGTTTTTTTGCCCCCTAAGGATGAACTTAGAGACAACACTGAATTGCTCATAAGCACTGTGGAGCAGGAAGAGAGGAGAACAGTACTATTTCAAATGCAGAATGGTATGAGCCAGATTTTATTAGTGGTTTTTGTGCCAAGTATGCATTTAGGCTGGAAGTTAGAAGAATCCCTTACTGGTAGAGGAATAAGATTGTGGGATACCTTATCAAAGGAAACATTTTGGCCCCAATTCTTCAGTTAAAATAGATCTCAGAATGATTATTTTAAAATCATTATCTTATTATTTAAAAACCTTATCTTGACATGGCTACCCAAGTTCACAAGTTATTTGCTTTTATCGCTTCTGTGTTTCTGCAGAACAGTTGGCTAAGAATCTCCTATTAGCAAATATGCTGAAAAAGATAAAAGCAATTCTAAGAACCTCTGTGCAAGGCTGGTCTTCAGCCTTCCCCCAGACATTCTTTCTGGAGTATGGCCATCTTGGCTACTGTCATTCCATTGCAGGAGAAGAGTTCAAAAAGCAGAATTCATGTGTTTCTTGATTCATCACTGTAGCAGTAGGTGTTGGAGGTCTTGATATTGTGTGAATACTCAGATTTCTCTAGGGAAAACTGGATGCTTCTCCTTTTTTCTCTTGGCTATTATGTACACTTGGGTGCACACATACATGGGCACACATACACGCACATACACACATATACTTTTCCCTATATGCATAATATATTTTGTGTTCCTACCTAAAATAGTGAAAGCATGGCACATGTTTGCTGCACAGGGACACTGGACACTGTCTCCTATAACCTAAGGAAGCTTCTGTTTTTGTGCTGCTTTGAAGCTTTGCTGTAATTGATAACTGATGTGGCTGCTTCACTGTCATGAAAGCACCTGAAAAAAACCCTGTAGTTTTGTGCCTCAGATATTTTGCATCCCAACACTGCCTGATGTTAACAACATATAGTTGAAATTAAACTTTTTTTTTTTTTTTTTTTTTGGTAGGTGTGAAGATGGTCTGATGATCCTATTCTTTGTAAGTGTGACGAAGGTAGTGATGAGTACACAGTGGTTAATGAAAGAGACAAATAATTGAGATCTTAGGCACTTAAGTGCTCTCTAGGGCTGCTGATGGGAGAACAGAAAAATTTCAGCCTGAAGGATGATGAATAGGGTGATAGTTCAGTTCTTCCAAATATTGAACATCTCTAAGAATCAACATATTTTCCCCTTTCACTGAAAGCAGCTGTCCATAAGGACTAGGCAGTTTTTCTGAGCCAGGATACAGCATGGTGAGAATTCCCACTGCTACTGCTGCAGCATCCTAAGCTACAAGTGCAGGCTTACAGATAGACACAAGACAGCACCCGCTCAACTTTTGCTCTTTCTGTTTTGCCCCTACATGAGTTGTCCGTAGATCCTACAAAAGGGCAGCAGGAATGGAAGTCCTGCAATCTACCAGTGCTGACACAGCTTTTTCTGAGGGTGACCAGACAATCTTTGGTGATGGCTGGCATGTATTACAAAGAGCTGCCAGTAAAATACAGACATTCCTCTGTGTAGCAGGCCTGATACTTAGAAATGGAAATAAAACAGTAGCTTGATGCATGTCATTGTCTGGAGTTTGTCTGATCTATGCTGTCAGCACACACTTACATGAGTTACACAGCATTTTGAAGTTTCAAAGTTGTTCTAAGCATAAATCTGTTTAATGATGCAGAAGCCTTGTCAGCTCTTCATAAAACCCTTAAGATGCAAGAAGCTTTGTCAGGATCTGCCTCTTGTTATCTGCTCACCATTGCTGATCAAGCAAATAGCTTGCTGAGTTGTACCACTACAGCTGGTACAAAAGCTGTACCTTCCTTGTCAACAAGCAGTGCCACAGAAAGGGACCTGGGGGATCCTGTTCAATGGCAAATTGGACATGAGTCAGCAGTGTCCCGGCAGCCAGGAGGGCCAGCTCTGTCCTGGGGTGCATCAGAAACAGCATCACAGCTGGGCAAGGGAGGGGATTGTCCTGTTCTGTTCTGTTCTGTTCTGTTCTGTTCTGTGCTGGGGAGGCCTCACCTCGAGTGCTGGGGACAGTTTTGGTGCCACACTATAAGGAAGATATTCAACTCTTAGAGATCATCCAAAGGAGAGCAAAAAAGATGGTGAAGCACCTTGTGGTGAAGCTGTATGAGGAGCAGCTGAAGTCACTTGGTCTGTGAGGCCTTGAGGAGACTGAGGGGAGACCCCATTGCAGTTACAATTTCCTTTTGAGGGGAAGAGGAGGGGCAAGCACTGATCCCTCCTGCACCCAGTGACAGGACCTGAGGGAATGGTCTAAAGTTGTGTCAGGGGAGGTTTAGGCTGGATATTAGAAAAAGATTCTATTCAAACAGGCTCCGCAGGTCAGTGGTCACAGCACCAAGCCTGACAGAGTTCAAGAAGCATTTGGACAGTTCTCTCAGGCACATGGTGTAACTCTTAGGGATGATTCTGTGCATGGCCAGGAGTTGGACTTGATGATCCTTGTGTGTGCCTTTCAACTAAAGCTTATTCTCTGATTTTATGAACCAGAGATGAAATATGCATGTACTGAAGCCTTGGAAGTTGTTCTGAGTATTTGCTTCAATTTTGCTGTCTGCATGACATTTTATGAATCCCCACACATCCCTGTGTGGGGATTTCAAAAAGCCACAGGAAGATCCACGTACATGATCCATGCTTCTTGCTACACAGATGTGATGGGGGCATTGCATTCACTGTAAGTATCTTTGTAATCATGCTACAAATGTGAATTCTTTTCCCCCAGTCTTTCTGGTTGCTCTTTTTAACCATGTCTGCAAAATCAGATGTAGCCTTGGTTTTTGTTTTTGTTTTTGTTTTTTGTTTTGGTTTTTGTTTTTTTTTCCTCCAGAATAAAATCCTGAGTGAGAAAGATGCTTAAGCACATGCTTAAGCACAGGCTTCAGTGCTTTGTTGAAAATTTGTAGGTATAAGAACATGTTTAACTATAAACACGTACCAAAGAGCTTTCCTAAATGGAGACTTTTCCCCAGAATAGTAATTACTTAGATAGCAACTGTTAACACAAGCTTAGTGATGAATTGAATTGAATTAGTGAACCTACACTGGAATTAAGGAGAGAAATTATTTTTCATTTTATGTTTAAAGTACAGATATTTGTGAAAAGAAAGAAAAGCAGCATTTTCTTATACAAAGGGGTCACTTCCTGCTGTTGTTAAATATTTTGAAGTGTTAAATATTTTGAAGTGTAAACATTAGTTCTGTTATTAAAATGACAGGATGAGACATAGGAATTTCAAGAAAAGTGGATATTAAAATCAAAGAATCTGTTCACATCATAAAGGTGAATTTAGGTCATTGGCCAATGGTCAGTTAGGATAGCCTTCTTGCTAGGAGAGAGATTAAATGATACAAAGGGAAGTTTTTAATGCATCACTTTTCAGAAAGCCAAAAATTATCAGCAAGCTGTACTGTCTAGAAATATCTGAGATCCAATCACAGATTTCAGTGCAAATCAGACCTCTTTGTTAGGCGCTGCTCAAATTAGGGATGCATTGAAGTAATCAGTATTCTCTTCAAAATTTTTTTTGAAAATTGTTCTTTGTTTTTTCCCTTCATTTTCATTGCTAAGGACTTATTCAGGAGCCTGATACTGAAGTGCATGTACTGGGGAAGAGGCAGGAGATTTCTTCTTGCACTGTTAATTAAGATACCCATATACCTGATTGCAATGTGCCACTGGTCAAAGCTGTCCACCCGCACTGTGGATTTTAGATTAGACTTCATGTGGAGTAAAAACTGGCAAGTGAGCATGGGAAAGATATGCACAGGGTAATTGGCCTAAAGCATGCTTGGAAAATTGGCAAGAGCTTGGAGTCCAAGTGTTTTGAAAAGCAAGACAAAGTTGCTGGTACTTTGACTAGTAGTCCATGGTACTGGTTACTAGTCACATCCCTCTGAAATACTGACACTGTGGCCAAAAGTGTGCAATGCCTTTACTAATGACCTGTATGACGGGATAGAGTATGTTCTCAGCAAGTTTGCAGATGCTCCCAAACTGAGGGGAATGTCAGATACACTGGAAAGGAGGGATGGTCTTTAGAGGGACCTTGACAAGACAGAGAAATAGGCTGAGGTGAGCATCAGCAAATGTCAGGTTTAGTTTGAGTTCCCCAGTGCATCTCAAGATAGACACTCAGCCTATGCAGCAAGTCTGGTGGAGGCCAGAGATGCAGAGGAGGCTGGAGGATGGCACAGGGCAGGAGGGGCAGCAAGAAGTGGATTTTTTCAGCTTGGGAGTGAAAGGTAGCTTATCCGGCTGTCATCAGGTCCTTTGTGGCAGAGCACTGAAATAATAGACTCCTCTCAGGGATGCACCAAAGGCAAAAGACAGTCATATAGAGCTCTCACAGAAGATTAGAAGATACCCATCTTTCCTGGGAGGGTTTTCAGTGCTTAGGCAGGGACACCCCGTGAGGCTGAAGGTTCTCCACTCTTGGGCATCTTCCGGACTTCATAGCCCAAAGAAAACAGATTGTCAGGTTGGCTCATCCATGAAGGGAGGAATCTATGAGTCAGTAGATGGGGGTTTACTTTAAAAGTGAGTAACCTGGATTCTTGAGTGAGCTCTTCCAAGACAGAATCTTGCTGCTTATGTTTTCACTGTTGCTTGCCTTCTGTGCCCCCTTACCCTAGAAGCTATGCAGAGACAGGAGCTCTTGCCCTGTGTGTGTGCTTTATGGTGAAGTAATCGGGAGTGTGAGACCCTTGCTCAAATCTGGGCCTCGATCAGGCGCAACTCTGGCGTTTTGCTCCGTGAGGAACTTGTTGGGAAACGCGTGATCTACCCCGGGTTATCGCAACACCAGGCACTTCGCTTTACGAAAGTACCATGCGACGTACATGGCAGACAACAGACGCGACAGAAACCAGGGTGGGGGCAAAGACGCAGAATGGCTAACGCAGGGACGAGCCCCCGTGTCTGGGGGCCAGGCCGGCTGGCTCGGGCGGTGCGCGGAGCCCCGGCCGCGGGGGGCGGCGCAGTGCGCAGGGGGCGGGCGGCGGGCGGGGCGGCGGGCAGCACCATGTGGCCGCGGCTCCCCGCCCTCCCGCTCTGGAGCTGCGCGGCGGCGGCCGCTTCCGCGGGGCGGCCGGGGCAGGCGAGCCGCCGCCGCTGCCCTCCGCATGGAGCCGCGGCCGCCCGGCGCCACCGCCGCCGCGCTGACAGGGGCGTCCGCGGCGCCGGGGGCGGCGGGCGGCGGCGGCGGCGGCGTCGGGGCGCCCTGCGGAGGATGTGGTGAGTGACGGAGGCGCCGCGGTGCGTGTGAGTGTGAGGCTGTGTGTGTGTCTGTGTGTGTGAGGTGTGTGTGAGGTGTATGTGTGTGTGTGTGTGAGGTGTATGTGTGTGTGTGTGTGCGAGGTGTGCGCGCTCCCGGCGGGCCGCGCCGCTCCCCGGCCCCGGGGCAGCGTGTCCCGGCAGCGGCGCCCGTCCCCGCGGGGCGCTGTCCGCGGTGCTGAGCGCGGCCGGGCGGGCGCGGCCCCTCCCGCCACCGCCGGGCGCGGGGAGAGAGAGAGGCGAGCGGGGACGGAGGGATTCCTGCCCGGGTGCGCGCCCTGCGGGGTGCTGCCCATGCGGTCTCGGCGGTCAGGCATGGTCGCTGCGCTGGGTATGGAAATACCTGGCCGGACCTTGCGTGGTGCTCCCGCAGGGTTCGTGATCCCGTCATGGCTGAAAGCAGCCGGCAGATGAGACCGATCGTCAGTAACCGGCTAGACCACAGGGTGACACAAACACAGTGCGGGGTAGCAGTCCAGAGCTGCTGCTGGTGTTTTCAGTTTGCAGATCTGGACACTATCTGCTCAACATCTGTTTGCAGCAGACAAGATAAAGTAGCTCCTTGGCACCCTCCAGTTTTGCAAATGGAAACATACACTCAGTTTTTCTTATGCATTAGCTTAAATTAATTTGAGGTCAGCCAAAACTTGGATGCATTATTCTTACATTTTCTTAGTCTTGAGTCACATCATGACTGGCACTGATTGTTGGGGAGCAATATGTCCTTACTGCTAAGAGGAAATACATTTCTAAGAGTGCAGACTTCTCTCAATGTAAAAGAAGTAGTTACGATATACTTCTTTTCAAGCCTTTCCTTCTTGTAGTCAATATTCAGCCTCTCTTTCCGGCAGCAGCTAAAAATTCTTTTCTTTGTTACCCTGCAGGATTTCTTGTAACAAATATTCTTCATTCGCATAAATAATGAATGTACTGTTGCATTTTTGGTATTGTGTTCATCTTTGATTCTTTAAAAACATAACTTCTCAGAGCTATTATATGTGTGTGTGTAGGTGTGAGGAAGCCATGCTTTGTTATCCACAGATCTTAGCTCCTAGATATTCCTCGGGCTTAGTGGGAACCGAACTTTTCAAGCATTTTCCTGTAAATGTATAGCACTTGGAAGATTGTTGTTTTTTTGTTTTTTTCTGAAGCTGAAAGGAGTTTGCCTGTTTAAAAGGTAATCAGTACTGTTTACTACAGGTGTTACCAGCCAAAGGCTTGAGGAGTTAAATTGTGTGGTCATGAGGTTGTTGTATAATCAGGCAGGTTAGCCATTGGCAAGGACCATTCTTCAGCTGCACAGAAGATAGCCACGTGTATTTCTAGAGGTGAGGTCTGTCCACAGGTTGAAAGCTGCCACAGGCATTCAGGCCTGTAAATGAGAGTCTGTGAAAATCTTGAGTCTGGGAGAGTCATGACCTGTAAAATCTAGACTGTCTTCAGCACCTACCCTTTGTCATTCAGTGGAATCTGTATTTCACTTGCTGATGTGTCCCAGCTTGTAAGTCCTATCTCACACTTGCTAACTTTGGCCTCTGCTTTTCTGATCTATGATACTAGATGAATTTCTATATTTGTTACTGAGATGAGAATAGTAATTTTGTTTGAAATTTCTTTGAAGAAAATGTTACTCTTCTTCCCACTGAGATGTTGATTGCTTGTCTTTAGACTATGGGAGAGAAAAAAGGGAAATTTAAGAAAGTCATGATCTACCTCACATTCCTAATTTTTCCTTCCATTTTGCCTTGTATAAGCACTTCTGCTGGCTTTAAGAAAAATTCACCATGGGCATAAATTTTCTCCAGTGTTTTGAAGGCAGAGGCATAATTCCTGAAGGCTTAGGTTTGTAGGTGTTTTGCTGACATGATTAATCATGCAAATAATTCTAGGGGCTTCCATGCTGGACTGCTTGTCTGACTAGTGACAAGAAATATATGGTATCTAAGTAGAAACCCATAGAAGCAGATTAACTGGGGGACAGAACCTCAGCAGAGGGATTCAGCTGGCTTTCCTCGTTCTCCCTGCAGGGGACAAAGTGAGGCACTCAGCCTAACACTACTTGTTGCTTATGTTGCACCCATGTGTCCTCTCGTAAATTCTGCAAGGCTGTCAAATGCTTCGCATGCCACAGCTGCAGCAGGGGCAGGAGAGCACTGGCCCACAGCTGGCAGAAATGGGCTGTGATGTAAAGGAATAGTCTATATTGTATATAGTGTAAATACATGAGCTGTATACTTGTTCAGGTACAGAAGTATACAGCTCATTCTTGCTGTGCAGCCCAGATGTTCACATTGCAAATACCCTGCCACCTCTTGCCATGAGTTTCACTGTCTTCAAGTGCTGATATAATGGGCAAAAGTTAAGTATCCCTTGAATTTGAAGCCAGCTTTCCAGTCATGGCAGAAAGAGACGGCCCTTTTCTTACACAATTGAAGATGTCACTGATTGGCAAACCAGGGTCGGGGGTGTGTGTGTTGAGTGTGTTGACCAGAGGCAGGCACTTCAACTCTTTTGTCATTTCTAGAGACTGTCACAAAGCAATATAACAAGACTACTAATATGTTATTTGAATTTATGCAGGCACAAATTTGTTCTGAAAAAATATATTTCTACTAGAAAATTTGTTTAAATGCACTGAGCAGGGTGTCTAAAACCCATTTAATCTAATGAGCAAATGAATTTTATAAGTATGTGAAGTGCAGAAGATTTGAAAGTATTTTTCATACATATTCATCGAGTCAAACTGCTTAAGGTTTGCTTTTAAATGTAAGCAACTTAAAAATGCATTTGAAGACCTGAGTTAAAAATAGTTGACTTGCTGTTTGCCTGCACTGAGGAGTCTATTTTTGTCTTTATTCGGTAGATTGCACACAGGCATTTCTGGGGGATGTTTCAGGCCTCCTTTGTAGCAATCCAGTCCCTGGGTTTGTGTGTTAAATCATTTTGTTTTGGTTAGCAGTCACATTTCTTCCTGGCATACAGATGTTTCTAATCATATAGATAGGGAAGGAATACAAAAGTTTATTCTAACCTCTAAATATGTTTTCAGCTCACTCTTTTGAATACTGACTTGATTTCACTGTCACTTTCAAAACTGCACTGAAATTCAGGGGAATGCCCATACTTGAAACATCCTTTTAATACTTGACTCTCCTTTGTACTTATGGTTGATAGATTTTCCCAGCACTACTGAAAATAAATCCCATCAATAGTTCATTTTCAATGTTTTTATCTATAAGCATCAGTTTGAGGGCTGCTAAAATTGATTAATGTATCTCTTAAAAATAAAAGATGTGACAGTATCTGGAAATACTGTTTTTAGAGTTCATGTGATGTTTTGTTGAATTGATTCTCATATATATAGATATTTAAAGCTGTATAAATTCTGTGTTTAGGACATGATATAAGCAGAAATACATAGATTCTATGTATTTGTATGGATTCGGTATAAATATTTATATGAAAACCATCCATGTAAAACAGGTATATGGAGTATGGAGAGAGGACTGATATCTCCTCAAATTAGTATGTTATTTTTAGTTAGCAAGAGAGTTCTGGTTTTGTAATCTGAAAACAATCAGCCTCAGTTCAGAATCTCTGAAATGATTTCTTTGTGTTTCTTGGAGAGTACTGCTTTTTGGGATAAGCGCACTGCTGTAGGTCTGGACAATTTATCCTAATGAAGCAGCCCGCCTGAATGATCCTTTTGGGATTTCATCTGTATTGCTACTGTGACCGCTGCTTGAATTGTGGGGGTTTTCTCCTTTTTCCCCCTCTTGCTTGCAGGGATTTTAGCTGCCTTGCCACCAGCTCTGCCAAGTGAGAGGGTGGTGCTTCTACCTGGCCTCCGCAGGCTGAAATGGGCTGCCTTTCCAGTCTGCCTGTCAGTCATCCTAACAGCCAAGTTCTTGAGAGGCTGGAGGGTTCCTTTATTGTGAGCACTTACCTGTCCTGCTTGTCTGGGCCCCAGTCCTGCACCCTTGAAGCAGGATTTTCCATACTGCCTCTGGGACTTGTAAAAGTCGCTGTTGTGGCAGGGACCTTGCATTGCCAGGAGGGTGCAGCTTTCTCCCACCTCCCACACACGCTAATGTTTCTATTTGTGTGCTAAAAATAACAAGGCTGCAAGGCCTTCCCTTCTTGGTGCACATACACACTTCTGAGGTCAGTGCTTGGGCAGGAATGACTTGTGTGAAGAAGGTGAGCAGAGCTCGCCTCTGTTTCTCCTTTGTGCCAGTCAGGCTGCACGGGTGCTTCCATGGGCATTGCCAGCAGCAGCAGCAAGTATGGATAGTTTTTGTCCAAAATATTGGATGAAATATATCAGAATATCTCCTTTGCAAGATGCAATTCAAAATACATCTAAATATGAAATGGGATGATTTAAGTCTTTGCAGGGAAATGAAAATCAAGAACCGTGGAATAAGTAATTATTTTCAGGCAACCTGATAACCATTTTCCTTTCTTATAATTTGCTAAGGATTTCACTTTTGTGGTTATTAGTAATGTGTTTTGATTGCATTCTTGTAGCAGGGAGGATTATTAATTTGATTGTGAACATTTCTTCTGTCCACAAATAGGACAAAAGATTGTGTAATGCTCTGGAATATCATAGGTTTATTGCTGGTCTCATGCCAAGATCATTTTGAGCAACGAGATACATATCTAAATAGAATGCATTATGGTCATTACCTTAATAAAATGTGAGTCATGCACACCAGCACTTTCATTCTTAAAATACTTCATTAAACTGGTATATCCGTTTGCCAATGGATAGAGCATGCTGTGGAAGACAAATCTGTTGCTGTGTGGACAAATAGTCTCCAGCATTTTCCCTGAAGCTCTGTGCTTAATTTAGCAATTTATGTGTGAGCTCACTAACGAACATTTTAAGTGTGCTTGCATGATGTACATTATCATCAAGTTTTAACTAAAACTAGAAATGTAAAGCTATTGTAAAGTCTATTCTGACTAAGTCCTAGATTTCAAATGAGACTATTGGCTAAGTACATCAGTATGACGGAGAGAAAAACAGACTGCTTTATAGCTAACTCTGTATGTGAAGGTCCTGTAGCTATTGAGAAAAGGTAGCAACTGAAAGCACAAATTGCTCCAAAACCAGCATTCAAGTTAAGGTTTCTTAACAAGTAGCAATTTATGACTCAGAAAAACTTTCACGTTCTATCTTGAAAAATATATGCATGCTCTGGGAAAATCAAAGGGAAAGTTGAAACTATACGAGCTGTCAGGCCATGTCATGTGTGTTCATGCAGGAGATCAGCAGGTGAGTCAGAAAGAATTTGGGAAGTATTGCATTTGGGGGATGCTGTGGTACTTCTGTATTTCAAATGGATTTTCTTGCTTGCAGGGAAGAAGCAGTCACTTCGGGGACATGTAAGGAACATTCAAAAATGGCAACCTCTGACAATGACATAAATTCACGATGAAATAAAAAATTGTAACATTCAGTGCAATTAGTGCATATATTTTTATAGAATTTGAAAATAGTTTTCTAATACTGATTTTTAAAAACATTTCAAAAAACAACATTTAAAAAGCCCTGATCTCTTCATAGTACTGCATCTTCTCTTCATCCTGCTACCAAGTCTATTCAGTAACAGCCAATTTATAATCCACCTGCTTTCTGACAAAAACAGTTGTCAGTTTTTTAGCTGATATCTCTATGTACTTGTTTGTACTGTCTTTGTTTGAAAGAACATTTGGGAGCTGAGCAGAGGAAGGGAATCTAATTCATAACAGGTGAATAGGAACTCAATTAGGTTTTGGTACAGCTGTCCAAAACATTCAGTCTTTCTTGTGAGGGCAGGGTATATACATGGTGACAGCATTCTTCTTTCTTCTCAGCTTTCATGTTTGCTAGTACACTATGCATGCAAGGCTAGCAGAGAATGGTTGATTCTGCTGTACTTCTTCTATACTGAAATTTGTATAACCATGGAAAATATGTCAACCCAAGAAAGGAAATATATTTTGATTTCTTCCATCAATGAACATCGTCTACCATCAAGTACATTTTCACAGAATGAGCTGGCAGCTAAAATTCTTCTCAAAATGCTTTTTAAAAACAGCATTTGTGTTTATAGTGATCTTTTAAAAAAATATTTTGGAGTACAGAGTTTTATGACCACCTGCTCTCAAGTATTCATGCTTAAGAATCCAGTACTGCATATTCTGTGAACAAACAATTGGCACAAAATAAAGCTTGTTGTTCCTGCAGAGTATCTTACTGGCATGTGTTGCCTCCTTTGTCCTAGAGGTGGGTGGCTTCTTCCATTTTGTGTGTGATAGTGAAGCATCTGCAGATCCTGCTTGCTTTTTTGAGCCTCTTTCTACATTACTATCAGCTTTTGACTGTTTTTGAGATTGCTTGAGAGCAAGCAAGCAAGAGGAGGGTTGTGCTGTTGAACAGGCATTGTTTCACAATGTGCTGAAGAGTTTTATTTCTGCTGCTGGTGGCAGAATAATAGTGGTGTCATATTATAGCTAGTTTTCAACACATGGTCTCCTACAGATGGTGGAGATTAACAGTGCAGTGCCTGTTGTTTGAGCTGCAGTGCTGAAAACAAAAGGTTTGCCACAGCTGCTTCAGCCGCAGCGAGGCAAGGGCCCCCGGGGACCTTTGGCAGGATCTGGCCTCTGTGCATCGCTGGCCCAGAACAGAAGTTTATGAACACTGCTCATTTGTTTATTTGTGACAGCTGGTTGTCGTCAGTGGTCCCTTGCAGATCACACATGTTTAAACTTTATAAGTGAGATCTCCTGCCCTTTCCTTTGTTTTTTAACTAAATGTTTTGCTGAATCCTACACGCGATAGGGAAAGCTTTAACTAATGTTTTCTATTAGATGCATTGATCGTGGTCAGAAACCTCAAGCACTACATGCAAGTGGATCCTAAACATTTTGGGTTAAATTGGTTCTCTGATACATTTTTGGAAGTACCCAAAAGTCCAATTTACATGAGTTTGTTTCTGTACTGAACCAAGCAGCAAAACTTGCATTGACTTTCACTGACACAAGAACAGCCCCTGAAGCTATTGTTTTAGTTCAGCCTTAATTGCAGTGGAAAGTAGTTTGGGATATTTCACTGAATATTCTGAAATAATATTTCTCCCTTGACATCTGGTAAATCGCATAGCTGGAAGTTTCAGTATGTATGTGTACTCACTTTTAGATCAGATGTTTTGGTCCACTTCTTGCACATTTCAAAATGCATCCTTATAAAGTGTAGTAATGCTTCAAGAGTAATCAAGATAAGATGAAATGTTAACAAAATTTTTACTAGAGATATGAAACTTAGATGATTAATATTTTTTCAAAACCACAGTTAGATAAGAAAAGTAATACAAGAAGTGATTGGATCTTTTGCTGAAGAACAGGAATCAAGCTGGGAAATAGGTATTTCAAAAGATCCTGGGAGTGAATATAAGTAGGTATAAACCTGAGCAAAAATATCAACATTTGAGAACAAAGATACATCCTTAACACACAACACAGAAGAAAATAGTAGCTTTTCCAATTATCTTTTCCAAACATTTTTGCTGGAAGCTTCAAGACTGCTAAATGGGTATGGACATCTGGGCATTTGAACCTTTTCTTGTTAAGAAATTGTAGGAGGAAGAGGGTGAGTGATTCAGAGATGTCTTTGAAAATATTTTTTTGCTGAAAGAATGAAAATCAGGAGTGGTCTTCAGGTCCAGTGGATGGGCACCATAAAATTATTATGAATTTATTGAATTTATTATGAATAAAATTATTATAGGTAATTTATTGCTACAACACATATCTGGCGTGTATCTGGTACCGGACTTGCAACATTCTGTCTTCTTCAGCAAGACCTGCTGTGTCAAGAGGAGCTTGTAGGAGACACAAATTTCTCCCCACCCTTCATTGACTGTATACCTTCAATAATACCAGAAACCACATAAAGCTAAAAAGAGTATCCAAACGCTTCTTTCTTCCCAATGCATAGCAACAGCATGCAGTGGCTTGATAGGTGCTGTGCTTGAGTATCTCTGTTCAGCTGGAGTGACTTTTTTGTCCAATTGTGGTAAATAAGGGTTTTGTCTCTGGCTTGGAGCCACATTTTCAATCCTTTAATTTACTTGGGATTTTCTTTTGGCAGGACGGGATGTTCTGCTCTGTCTGTGAAAATGTCTTACTTTTTTGACAAGGTATGAAGGTCAGGAGAAACACTTGGGTTTGTATTCAGAGACATTATCAGAAGATGAAGAGGAAGGGACCCAAGGAAATAGAAGTTGTCCATTTACAAATGCTAATCAAATTAAACCTTCTTCAGGTTTATAACAATAACTGATTGTGCTTTTAATTTTCAATTCTCACCTCTTTTCATATATAATTTCTGTTCTAGGAGGCTAATTTTCTACTTGCTTCTGAAAATGTTATCCAGATATGGAAAAATGTATAATCTCTTTACAGAGAGAATTTTGGTCAGAATTCATGATATTTTTGTCCTGATAGTGATTTCCTGTAGTGATTTTGATCATTAATGCTTCTGATTATATCTACTGACTTTGAGATTTAAATTCTAATGCAAAGTTATATTTGTGGTCTAATGCTATCTTAACTGCACATTCTTTTCTAACTCTGGTTCTCAGGAGGCCTCTCAGGTAAAAAAAATCTGTTGTCATCTTTTACTTCCACTGGTAGAAGAAGTTTATTCCATACCTCAGAATTGCCAGTGTTTCCTAAATTGACATTATAAGGTAGTTATTTGTAGTAGACATTTATAAAAGAAAAAAGATAGTGGTAAAAACCCTGTATTTTTCTTTAAAACTTCCTCTGTTTGGAGATATTTGCTATTTCTGCATCTCTCAAGAAATTCAATATTTGCTTTAATAATACAGAATAAATATTGACTGCTGCATTGTGATATTGATTTAATAAATCCGTTTGATACTAACATATCTAACTTTTAAGCATTACTTCATACATTAAGAAGGCTTTCCTGACCATGGTCGAGTTGTAACCACCTTTTTTCACTCTTATTTAAAATTTAGTCTCTTTGCAGTTTCTTTCAACAAATTAATCTGCTGTGACGGCTTAAGTAGCAGCCATGGCTTTAACATGATGGTGCATCTCCACTACCTTACAGTTTTGTTTTTTTCATGGCTTTAACTGAAAAGATCATGTCTCCATGTTTACAGGCATATTTCATTTTTTTCATACTTTCTTTTTTTTTTTTCACTAGCAAAATGTTGAAGCTTAAACCAACTTTTTATATTTAATAGATATTTCAAAATGGCAGTTTATTATACAGAATACTACAAAATGTTTAGTAACCTGGCTAGCAGATAATGATAACAATTTATGTAACCATGGAGAGAACTATGCAGATGATGGCATGGAAAATGCTTTAGCTTCCATGTAATATTATTAGCACAGGCAAAATAAAGGCAAATTATAGAAAATTTATTAAATACAATACAGTTACTGAAACACTGACATACAGGTGTAGAAGTAGGACAAATAGATGTAAAACTTTTATTTATGCAGAAGAAAAATAGGTAGTGATGACTAGAATCTCTACTGTGCAGGCAGATATTTGATAACCTTAGTTTCTCCTTGCATATATCAGAGGTTAGAGGTTATCTGTAACTCAAGACCAGTATTGCAAATTTTGTGTTAGCTTCTATATTTTTTAAGGTTGCAGTTTCAAGGTGATTTTAAATCTATTTTCCTGGCATATATTCTAGTTTCCTTTCATATATTTTGTGACAGTCTGTTGTTCTCTTACAAATCTGGTATTTTTCTCAAGGAGAGTAAAATAGCCTTGTTCTTTTTGCATTGAGAATAGTGTCTGCTTCAGTGTAATGTATTGCATTTCTTTCCTCAAGCGTAGGTCAGCTAGCCCTTTTGTTTTAGTGAGCTGAAATCTTCATTTTCCCAGAAAGTCAACAGTCTGTCTTCATCCACCCAAGCAAAGACTTTTTCTGAAGTTTCTTTGGTGATGCAGATGTGTTTGTGTCATTGGAATTTCGTTCACTGTTACCTGCAAGAACATGTTGGTGGGTGAATTTGGGGTGGGGGAGCATTTACACAATACTGTCAGTCATTGTTATAATGAAGTTTGAATCATGGGCCTTTGCATTGTTAGTGTCATCTTAAGCCACAGTTGCACACAGGGCTACGTTACTCTGAGAACTTCTAAAAGTCCCTTGCAGTTCATGTCAAATTCAAAGAAAAATGACCAGAGTGTATCCAGGCAATTTGCACAGAGAGATCACGCTAGAAATTATGAGAGTCTGGCTTGGTTTAAAGCTGAACTGTAAACCTTTAAACCAAGGTTTACAGGTTGGTTTTAGTTTTGTACCCACAGAATCTTTATTCTCTACATGCTGTAACCAGAATCAAATATTTTAGAAATAATAATGAAATTGGGTTCTGGGCTTTGTAGGTTCAGACAGTAGCTGTTTATTGGTTTGATATTCTGAAATAGGCATCTGGAAGAAACCATAAAAGTGTTGGAGACTGTTAAGGACTAGAAGAAATTATTAGTACAGCCTGGCCTTGAAATACTTTTAAGTTGAATGCTACTAAACAATGCACATTTTATATAGTCATATTCAAATCATAGCTTTTCAAACAAGGAGTATACCTTATGACAGAAGACCAGGATTTGGAGTAATGTGGAAACAGCATTTGTGGAAAGAAATCCCAGTTTATGAATACCTGCAAAGACTAGAGCCTTCTTTGGTGCAGGAACTAAAAGGACAGTCTTTTGAAAATCTTTTGGTTTTGGGGCTTCTTATCCATAAATATCAGAGTTTCATCTTGCACATGTCTATTTGTGTGTGTGTGAGTGTGTGTGAACTCCAGAGAATTAGACAATAGGAGAGATTTCAGAGAAGAGGTACAAACCTAGTGGAGCAACTGGAAACAAGAATTTTGAGAAGTTCAGACTACTGTTTCTACAGTGGGCTAAAGATGATATAATAACTTTCTATTAGAGGAAGATATCACTTGAAGTTTTAAAATTGGACTTTTTACACTCTCGAGTTTTCCCCAAGAATTTTGCATTCTGAGATCTCTAGGACACGGCCTAGGGGCTATCTGATCTGTTCAGATCTTCACCACTATAGGGAGAAAATTAATGGAGACAAAACTCTATTAGCCTTCGCTATGAATGACAAACAAAAGAGCTTTTTTAAACATTTTAACAACAAAAGAAAGATAGAGATAACACTGATCTGTTGCTTGATGATGTCAGTCTCCTCACAAATAGGGACATACACACAGCAGAGATTTTTAATACCTTCTTTTCCTCTGCCTTCAACACTGATTATGGGCTCTGGGGTTCCCAGAGCCCTGTGCTGGAAGACAGTGACTGTGGGAATGATAATCTTCCAACTGATCCTGAGTTTGTTCAAGACATGCTACTCCAGCTGGCTGTGAATAACTCTATGGGACCTGATGGGATTCGTCCCAGGGTGCCAAAAGAGCTGACCAATGTGATTGCAGGACCTCTCTCCATTATTTTTCAAGTGACTTGGGAGTCTGGAGAGGTCCCAGTTGACTAGAAGCTGGCAAACCTCCCAGTTTCAAGAAGGGAAAGACGGAAGACTCTTGTAATTACCAGCCTGTCAGTCTCAATTCATTTCCTGGTAAAATTATGGAGAAGGTTATTCTGGGATTAGTTGGAAAACCCTTAAGAAATAACTCAGTCATAGGTCATAGCCAGCAGGAGTTCACGCCAGGGAAGCAACTGGTTGACCTCAGAAAGCCAGTAGATCTGAGGCTTGTGGATTTTAGCAAAGCTTTTGATGCTAACTCCCACAATATCCTTCTGGACATAATGTTTAATACACAGCTAGACAAGTCCATAGTATGTTGAGTGAGCAATTTACTGATGGGACTGGCTCAGAGTTGCATGAGGTTAAATCAGGCTTGTGATCAGTCACCAGTGCTATTCTCCAGGAGTCAATTTTAGGACCAGTGTTCTTTAATGTTTTTATACTCAGAACAGAGAAATCAAATGTACATTTATTTGTTGATGGTACTAAACTAAGAGCAGCTGTGTTGTCCATTGCGGGTAGAGAGGCTGTACACAGAGATCTGGATAGACCAGAGGGCTGGGCAATCACCAACCATAAGAAATTTAATAAGAGCAAGTGTTGTATTCTCTACCTGGTACTAAGTAATCTTGGTTGTATGTACAGAATGGAGGATAAGAGGTTGCAAAGCAGCTCTGCAGAAGGATCTCCGTGTATTGATGACAAGTTGAGGCAGCAGTGCCCTGGCCGCCAGGTGGACCAGCCATGTCCAGAGGTGCATGAGGCACAGCATCACAGCCAGGCAAGGGAGGGGATTGCCCTGCTCTGCTCTGCACTGGAGCAGCCTCACCTCGAGTGCTGGGGGCAGGTCTGGGTGCCACAATATTAGAAGGGCATCAAACTACTGGAATGTGTCCAGAGGAGAGCGACTAAGATGGTGAAAGGTTTCAAGGGCAAAATATATGAGGAAAAGTTGAAATCACTTGCTTTCCTCAGCTTGAAGAAGAGAAGGCTGAGGAGTAAAGTAACCCCATTGCAGCTACTTCATGGGGAGCAATGGAAGGCAAAATTTCTTTCTGGAGACCAGTGGTAGGAAACAAGGAATGAAGCTGTGTCAAGCAGGTTCAGATTGAACATTTGGAAAAGTTTCTTCATTGGAAGGGTGGTTGATTGATGGAACAGACTTCCAAAGTAAAAGTGGTTGCAACACCAAGCCTGGCAGAATTCAAGGAGTGTCTGAATGATGATTTCAGTTATATATTTTAGCTTTAGGTAATCCTGCAAGAAGCAGGACTTTGATTTTGATGACTCTTATGTACCCCTCTAAGCTTGAGATGTTCTCTAATTCATCCAGCTCTGATCTCAAGAAAAAACAGTGACATTATGAAATGCTCAAAGCATATGTTTATTGAGAACACTTGATTTTGTTTCAGCATTTTGAATTTTTCAGGGTGTTTACTTTTTGTTTAGATGTCTTGCCATGACACTTGAGGGACATAAAGGATCTCTGTAGAGCCTTCATGAGTGTCTCTATAAAGACAGATTGTCCACTTCTGCCTTCTGTACAGCTGTAAAGGTTATTGACATTTGTCTCCTGCCATTGGTCTGTTATTGCTGTCAGTTTTTTTTGCCATTAGTTCTGAAACCCAATGAATTATGGAGGACTTGGGGGGAGGGTATTGGTGAGGGTACCAGAGTAAAATTAAGAAAAGAGGAGTTGTTACTATGCTTTGAAGCTACAGCTTTTGCAAGAAAATTTCACCAGGAGCAAGCGGCCCCTTGAAGTTCCTTTGGTCTTTTCTCTTAAACTTTCAAGGTCTTTGGTGGCTTATGGACCTCTTGAAGTTATCCATAGTCAAGGAGAGTGGTACTTTGGCTTAAGTCATAAGGAAAAACTAAAGAGAGACTTCTTTTTTTCTATCTGCATATCAGGAAGCTCAGCAAAACAATCTGGAGAACTTGAGCAAGTAAGTTATGACAAAAATTGCCCGTCAAATACTTGAAATAGAATGTTAGTGTCTAGGAAAAGGCCCACTGAGGAGCAGCATGGCCCAGCTCAGAGAGCCAGCTAACCGGGGACTCGACATCTGCCATTGCATTTCTCTGCACTACAGGTTCCCCTGGTTCTCCAGGACAGGTCAGTTACTTAAAAGATGAAAACTAAGAGTTTTGCTTTCATTTTTATTTCTGAAATGCTTGGCTATAATGACAAGGAACATAAATAGTAACGTAAATGTTCTCGTCAGGAAAAAAAGTCTGAACTAGCCTCTGGCTGCACTACTTGTGAACTTGCTCTCAGCTTCAAGGGTGACTTCTAACTACATGCTGAAGAACATATCCTGATGCTGCCAGGATAGCCAGAGTTGCAAGAAGGAATATCCATGTGTAATTGTGAGAACTGGGGAGCATAGGAGTTAATGTGTTGTTGTGGTACTGAAATGGCTTCTCAATTTATAGGGTTGTTGGCTAGTTCTTCTCAGAAGAACTCTCTTCTCTCCCCTTCCCAGAGCAGCTCTCTTGGTTTGACACACCTCAGCCAGTTCCTCTTCTTCTGTTGTGCTGGGGAGCACCTGGGGAATTGTGTGGCTTGTATTTGAGAATAAACTGAACTGCTAATACTGACAGTTCTTTTTGCTGAGTGACTTTTTTTTTTAGTGAAACTTGCTGTGGTATCCAAGGATGAGCACCTTTGGCAGTCTCAAATAGTTCCATAGTTCCATATAACTTAGTGTAGAGAAAAGAGTCTTATTACTTTTGACAGAGGCTTTTAAATCAGAATGGCAGGTGAAAATACAGGTGTAATGATCTGGCATAAAGAAAAAAACAAGGAGCACTCCTGATACTTAGATGAGAATACCTGGCCTATAGGAATCCCACATTTAAAAGAACAAAAAGACCTGTGTATATTTTGGGAAGAAGTCTCATGCTTTAATTGTTTTGATGATTAGTTTTGCTCAGGGGAATGAGTCAAAAGCATTCTACTGAATGGAAGAATAATGAAGGAAACAGAGATACAAAAAAGAAACTTACTAAAAATTCCATCCCTTTGCTTTGGTTTAATAGTCAACACCACTTTAGAATCAAGAATAAATAAAGCCTTTAGAATCAATATAGAGAAGTCTTTTGAGGTTTTATTCTCCTGACAATGTTGCTTTTTCTCTGATATTGTTTCAGCTCTCTAAATCTGAATTCTTTAATCTTGGCTGTCCAAGAAACATGTTGAACCTTATAGGCCTTCACAGCATTTAGCAACAAAAGTATGATTTGTAAATAACAGAGCTACTAGGTCAGGCCTGCCTCAACCATGCCATGCATGTCCTTTGACCTCCAATAACTCTAACAGAGATACACCCACACTGTCAGACTCTCACTTCCCTTGTTTTTGAATACCATCAGCATCTTCTGTAGCACTTTTTCTACTGCAAATGCCCATGGATGACTAACACATTGCTAGTTTGTGTAATTTCCAGGCTGTAACTGTCTTAATATTATCTATTAATATGACCTAGTATTCTGTCTTGTTTAATTCCTTGTGTTTCCTCTAATTTGAAATTGGGTTACAATGCAGCAGAATACCATGAACAGCAATAACTAAATCTTAAAGCATTTGCTATATCCCTGCAGGCATTTTTGTTAACATTTTTTGTTTGGTTTGGAGCCACTTATGTTCAGGTTATAATTCATAGCTTGGTGTTGAAGGTACTGCTCAGAGACACATCAGTTAATGAAAGACATCCTCTGGCAAGCAAATCTCTGTTTTCCACAAAAACCTTTGGAGGATACAACCCATCACATGTTTTAAGACTGTCCTAAAAATGAGAAATGTCTACATAGAGAAGACAAGTGATTACAGTTTTAGTCAAAATTGCTTCTGATAGCAAGATACTGCTGATTGTTATAGGACCAAAGAAGATTTATTGTTAACTTGGGAGTAATAAACTGCTCTTTCAACATTGCAAACAGCAAGCTATGAATAGCACAAATCTGCAGAGTATGGAGTCATTTTCTATTGCATCAGAGTTTTAGTACTGTAAAATACTTGACAAAACTTGGGACAAATGTGTTGTATAGCTAAGATGTAGTACAGGGGAACCTAAACAAACAGCTCAGCTTCACTAGTCTTAAAAAATTCTGAAACAAATACAGTTTTTACTAATCTTTGCAGAAAAGAAGAGGAATGCATACTGATGGCAAAATTTTAAATCACTGCATCCAAATCTGAGCATCTGCCCAAGCCCTGAGCACACGTGAGAAGCAGGAAGATAGCAGGAGGGCCCAGTTCAGCTCTCTTTTCAGAGAGAAAAGCCCTGACCTACATGAACAGGTCAGGGCTTTTGCCACCTTGCTTGCTGGAATGTTTCATGTTGTCCCTGACACAGGAATGATGGTCAGTAAGCCTACCATAGTGACAGACCTCGTGCTGCATTTCATATTAAAGACACTATTAATAAACTTCCTTGGGCAAATGCCATTTTTCTATTTCAGCTGTTCAAAGATTTTGAGCTAGTTCTCAGGGAAAAAAACCAGTTTTGTGACTCAATATAAAAATATTTATTTTTATAACTCTCTTCTGCTTTTGACCTTTCCTAGGCTGTTTTAAAGACATTTTCACTGCTAGAAAAATTGGGCTTCCATAAACATAAGACCTGATTCATTAAAACACACTAAACTTTGTGGCACTTACAGTAAGACAGAGAGATGTCTAATCTGATTCCTTGTTTAAGAGACAACAAAAAGAGAATCGGAAGGGAAAGGTGAGGTTCCTGCTAAGTCTAGGGTATTATTTCTTATGGAAAAGGCTGTAGGCAGTTAACAGATGAAAGAAATAAACACTTGGAGAACGCAATCCTATTTTCACTCTAGATATTTTTTGTGGTTTGACACTGGCCAAATGCCAGGCACCCTCGAAAGCCACTGGCTCCCTCCCCTGCCACAGCTGGGCAGAGGAGAGGAAAAAATTTTACAAAGCATTCATTAGTTGAGGTAAGGACTGAGAGAAAATACTCCAATGGCAAAACAGGCTCAGCTTAGAGGTACAAAGTGAATTTATTACTAGCAAAATCAGAGGAAGATAATGAGAAGTAAAATAAACTATTAAAAACACCTTTTCTTCCCCAACCCCTCCCTCCTCTCTACTGACAGCAGGGAGACAGGGCACAGGGGCTTTGGTCAGTTCATCATCCGAGGTTTTCTTCTGCTGCACAGGGAGAGGAATCCTTCCCCTGTGAGACCATGGGGTCCCTTCCCACGGGAGACAGTTCTCCGTGAACTTCTCCAGCATGGCTCCGAATCTCTGGGCAGCAGTCCTCCCAAAACTGCAACGTGACTCCCTCCCAGAACTGCTGTGCATGGGTCACTCTTCCACGGGGTGCAGTTCTCCAAGGACAGGCTGCTCCAGCCTGGAATCAGGGACCCCTCTCTCCACTGGGTCTCCCTCAGCCTCCTCCCGTGGGCTGTGGGTGGATCTGTGCATCCCCCGTGGATCCTCATGGGCTGCAGGGCACAGCTGCTTCACCGTGGTCTCCCCACGGCCTGCAGGGGAATCTCAGCTCCAGTGCCTGGAGCAGCTCCTGCCCCTCCTTCTCCACTGACCTTGGTGCCTCACATGTTCTCACTTCATCCTCTTTTCTGGTGAGGGAAAAACTCTGTGTGTCCCTTTGTTTAGATTTTTTTCTTCTTAAATATGTTATCATGTATTATATTTTCTACTTAAATGTGTTATCACAGAGGCTTTACCAACATCTATGACTGGCCCAGTTCTGGCCAGCAGCATGTCCATCTTCAGAGCCATCAGCCATTGGCCCTGCTGGACATGGAAGCTTCCAGCAGCTGCTCTCAGAAACCACCTCTGTGGCCGCCCTGCTACCAAAAACCAGGATGTGCCAAACCAAGGCAATAGTGTAGTCAATCACTGTAGGACTAAAGGATTTAAAGAAAATATTAAGCATGATGATTTAAGGTAGTTTGGTAAATTGACTGAAGCTTTTCTCACGTAAACAATGCAATTGAAACAGAGCCCAGGGTGGAGTCTATCTATCCCTTTGTTCCTAAGCATTGAGTTTCCGTGTGTTAATTGTCAAGAAGCTGGTTTAGCTTTTTGATATTTTGTATTCAAAGTAAGCAGTTAAATTGGGGTTCTTATTAAACTCATTCAGCAGCAGTGTTCTTCATCCCTCAGTGATCTGTAGTTATAAGAAACACTTTATTTTTTAGAACCATAATGACAATATTTACAGCAACATCTACCTTAATTCTTTTTATACTAACTGGATTATATCAACTATAATCAGTAAGACTAGGATGTGAGATTAATCTTTGGAAAGAGAAGGCTGAATAGCATGCTAAAATTTAATTTTATTTTTCAACCTTACCATATATATTGTTATTAATTTGTGTTTCTGGCTCATGCTTTAAAGTGTCTGTTGGTATGATTCCTGGTTTCTGCTTAATAAAAGCCAAGCTAAACTCAATTATGTTTGCTTGTCCTAAGGTACTTCAAAGTTTTGCTCCAGTTGTTTCAAAGTTGTCACAAATATGTTGCTCTGCCAGGTAAAATATATGGCCTGTCAGAGCTCCTTTTACAGGGCAGTGGTCTCTTCACTGTGGTTCAATTAAACACCTAAATACCTGCTCCATGTTGGCAACTTGGATGCACAAATGTAGCACACATTTAAATGCTCTGTTGAATCAGACCGCAGTGCTCTGCAGGATCAAGCTCTAATACACAAGTACGTTTTGCAGATCACATTAGTATCACACAGAGGGTACATATGCACAGGCAGCTGTGTGAAGATACCAGCCTTGGCTTTGGAAAGACATGAATAAAAATTGACAGGTTTGTCTACAATACCTGAACACCAGTTGTTTATTAGACAGCTGTGATCACTGCTGAACTGGAAGGGAAGCAATGTCTCTGAAGCTGATGGCAAAATTTGCTTAACTGAGCATTTCACCTGAAGTGTCTTAAGCAGTCTACACTGGCTCTGCTTTTTACCCTCTCACTGCAAGCTCCATCTTCATTGAGGAATTTGTAAGCAGCTTTTGTGGAATGACTTTGAAATTTCTCCGTGTGCAGCAAAAACTGTGGCTTTTTTTTGAGGCAAATAAATAATTCACAGGGAGTAAGTCATTAAGTGAGTTGATCCTCTTATTTTTTGTTTATATTCCTTACACTTGCAGAAATTACTGTAGCTGCTAATTGAATGAAAGTGAGCCCATCTGAGTTTCAAGTACTGCAAGGTAACACTTTGACATTAAAGCTGACGATGTTTTGTGCAAGACAAACACAAAACACTTAGGCTGCTTTGCCTTCACCTAGTTTCTACTATTGCCCATAGTTGACAATTTTTTTTTCATTAGCCTGGTTCACAAGCACAGCTTCTGTCCCAACAATGGCAATATATGTTAGCATTTCCAGTGTGAAAGTTTGGGTCAGATGTGTCACATTTACACTGTAGTGAAGGCCTTACCTTCAAGCCCCTGAAAATCACTTTTGATTAATCTGCAATTAAACTCAAATATAGCTATGCAAATTTATTTGTATTCTTTTTCCAGGAAATATTTACAGGACTTTGAAATTCACTGTCTGTAAGTACCAGCACAGGAAACCAATCATTCCAGTATTCAGGGAAAGCCACTCCAAAAAAGGGAAGCAAGAAGTTTTAGAAGTAATTCCAGTGCATTTGGGTGAAAGACTCAAGACAAAAATGCATCTGTTTTATCTGCACCTTCTCAGTCTGTCAGTCTGGCTGGATGTTTCCTACACAGAGTTTGAGAGCTTGTGACCAAACTAGGAAACACACCAGAAAAATTCACAGGTTCCTCACCTGCTAGGGCTGTTTTTTGTGCACCTCCTGTAGTCTCAGCATTTGTCTGCCACAGAAGTCTTCAGTAGACAAGAGAAATTAAACTGACAATAAACAAACAGTAGTTGCTGCCTGCTGCTTCTGAAGTGCAAAGTGGAAAAGGAGTTATCATACAAGCAGCCATGCGATAGCAAAGACTTGTTTCCCGTGTTTCCCCAAAGGGGAAAGGAGCCTTGCTTTACTCCAAATAATCACATGAGAGGTAGGTGACTCTGATTTGAAATATATTTTCCCTCCAAGACCTCTTTAGATAGTAACATAAGTGCTAGACACCTACCCACTGTTCCTGCCATAAGGTCAAAGTTGGATTAATTAGCTTTTCTTCAGCTGATGAAGTGTCACTATCCAGATGTTTTCCTGGAAGCTTCAAAGCTCAGTCCTGACTGATTGCTACTCTAAGGTGTTTCCCATCTTTAAATGTAGCCTGCTGCTTTCTCAAAGCCCTAGATAACTGAGTGGAGATGACACTGATGGACTGGACTTTGTGCTGAGCAGGAAGGCTGTCTTAGTGAAGTCTCAAGCAAAGGAAACAAAAGCCTTTGTTGCTATTTGGCAGTTTCTGCTAGAAAGAGCAGTGGAATTGAGTGATACATGCAAAGGATATTTAAAATAAATGCACCCCTTGCCCCTGCACCTTCAGCTAAGGAAAGAGGTGACTGAATGAAGAGCTCAGTGGGGATGCCTAGGAAGAGTTTGGCTTTCTCCATTGCTCCCTCATAGAGAACCAAGGAGTGCCTCTAGTTGTTAAGGAATTGGGATTGGTCCTGGAGAGAGTTCTTCATGATAGCTGCAACCACTGTCTCCAAAGGTGGACTCCAAAGTGGAGAACCACTGTTCCCCAAAGAACAGTTAAGTCTCTCCTACCCTTGGTTACGCACAAGAAACTTTCTCCAAGGAGAGCAGGTCTCACCAACTTTCAATTTTTATTTAGTCTTTGTGTTCACCATGACCAAGTTCTTTAGAAAGGGGAAATAAGCAAAGTATCTTGTCTTCCAATAAGATGAGTGATACGAAACTACCACATGTATAGGAGGCTCCTGCTGTTGCTCAGCCTAGCATTGCAGCTTTAGCATTCACTGGCAAGAATACTTATTCCCTGCAGTCATCCCTCACTCGTTCTTTTCTTGACAGCAGATGGGAAGCAGGATAAGAAGACACCCTGAAAAAGAGTAATTACATCCTTATCTTTGCTTAATCTTGATTTTCCTGCACCTTCTTTCATAGGAGTTGATTAGTTGTGCTGTGTCAAGCAGATGCTTTAAAGAAATCTATTTATGGGGACATTCTTTTTGCAGCTGGAAGTGTTTTACAATGGCAAAAAAAAAGGACTTTCTCCACTGAGATGTGCAGACAGACGCAAGGTCACGTTAGTCAAACAGAAGACATTCTGTTAGTGAGCAAGATCAATGTGCTAGCACAGCCAGGCCGTCAGAATCACAGCATGGCTGAGGTTGGAAGGGACATCTGAAGGTCATAGGATCCAATCCCCCATTTCAGGCAAGACCACCTAGCTGATTGCCCAGGAACGTGTCCAGACAGCTTTTTTGCACCTTTAAGGATTGAGACTGTGCGACCTCCCAGGGCAGCCTGTGCCAGTGCTCAGTCCCCCTCACAGTAAAATGTGTTTCATGGAGGTCAGGAGGAATCTCCTGTGTACCGGTTTGTATTTGAATGCCCAGATTAAGGTTGTTCCTTGGACTAATTCTGCTGGCCACAGCTAACTTGGAGCTAAGTGTAAGCACAAGTATTTTCCTTTACCAGCATGAGCAAAATAATTTGATCTCTTCATATTGGTGAAAGAAAAGCTGAAAGAACTATCTGCCATGATAGGAGGAGGGAAAGCCAGATAGGCTTGGCTGTGAAGCGGTGTCTTCTCTGTATGGTTCAGTCTAAAAAATCTGCAGGCTGACCAAGATTGCTTTGATTTCTATAAACTACAGACTAGTGAGTGCTTCTGTTGGCAGAGAACTTGCATCTTAAAGTGTATTTTCTTTGTCATCTCCCCGAGATGCATGTTTAGTTTGCCTGTAATTTTGGTGTGGTGATCTCAGAGTAATGTGAAGAATATGTGTCATACTTTAGAAGGTAAGGGCTGTCAGGCTTTATGATTACAAATTAGGCAAAATCTAGGGAAATTATAGAAATGCACGAGAGAAATGCATCCAGTTTATTTGCAGAAATACCAGCAAGTCTCCTTCCTAGCAGAACTGATACTGCCTGGTGCAAGACAATAGCAAAAAGAAGTCCTGCACAAGAGAAATTTGCAAAACCCTGAAGTACAGCATCAGCTTTGTAAAAGTAAATCCTGTGGCATGCTGCACTGCTTTTCAATATTCAGGGTTATAATGTCGGGGGGGCATACAACAGACAAGGGCATACGTATGCATCCTGTACAGACAGGCACAGACCTGCTCTTTGTAGAGGTCACCAAAAGCAATTTCCTCATGATTTCTAATTTAAAAATACAGTCCCTGTGTTAGTGAATAATGAGAATGAAATTACCCATCACTGTGTGTCCGTTCTATCTCTGCTTCCCACCTGGCCACATTTTAGCACAAAAAATGGTGAAATTTCTCATGCATACAATGGCCAGATGTGCTTGACCTGTGAGGGTATTTGAAACTGAACTGATTTTTATGATAGTGTGGAAGTTAATATAAGGTTTACATGAGGACTCAAAACACCACTGAATTGGAACATTTTTATGAAATACAGGCTGACTTTAATTTTTGTCAAATACTGATAGCAGAAGCACCAAATACTTTTTTTTCAAATAGTGAGCCCAGGTCCATAATTTGCATCTAGATTTTACACGTTTTAGAAACTGAAGAGGCTCAGAATATATTTTGATTGAATGCTACCTCTAACTGCAGTAGTTCCCTTCAGAAGGCACCAGAAAAAAAAAATAATAGTGATAAACAGGTCTCCTAGTGAATAGCAGCAAGAGGATGCCACTTTTTTTCAGATCTATTTGGAAAAATAGCATACAGTGTAACACCATAAGTAAATAGCCTAAATTCTTCAATTTTTAATCACCCAGAGACTTACTGTTTCATGGAAAAAAAAGCCCAAAACCCAGCCTTGCTTTGCTAAGGAATGTCCTTTATACCACAACATATTAGAATAAGTTCAAAGTTCAGTGGGGCCAGCTGCTTGTTAGAGAATGAACTGCAAGCTGAGATATTTTTGACTCTATCATGGGAATGCAAAGATGCCTGCAAGAGCATCTTTTAATATTCCTGCAAACACAACAGTCTCTTCTCTATCTGTGAAGCAGAATTCTGGAAAGGGATGACTTCCATGTGTCGATAAAGACATCTATTTTCTCCTGTTATTCTGCTGTTGAGAACATAGGGGAAATCAAGAAGGGTGCTTGCTATAATGTCAAAGTTGCCATTCAGGCTTCTCTTTTCATTACTGGTGGCAGCGGCTGTACTAGCAGTTATTACCTTTTCTGAAAGACAAGATTTGTTATAGCAGCAGCCTATTACACCAGAAAACCTGTCATCCTAAATTGGTTTGCTTAGCTAGGCAAAAGCAGAAATTGGTTAAAAGGAAAGGGAGTGAGAGAAATACAGCTCCTCATTTTTTGGTGCCACGCGTTTTGTATAAAGACACAGATAATGAGGCTGGCTGACATTTATGCCACTGGCAGCAAGTGCTTGCATGAGTGGGGCAGTTAGCACCCTGCAAGGACAAGCCCTGCTCTTATACATCATACCTGGGCACCGACCAAATCCATCCGAGTACACACTGCTCCCTCACAAACACTGTATTATTTCCCAGTCATACCATTTGGCAGCTTTGCTGGGGTGTCTTCTGTGTGCACTGAGGCTAAAATGGGAGGAAGCAACTCTCAGGAATTAGCAGGAGTCAAGCTTGTGTAGCCTCAGAACTGTCCTCCCCATCACCTACAGGGGGACAGTGATGCCCCTGAGACCCTCTTGCAGCTGTGTCTGACACACTGGCAATTCCTTGCAGAAATGTAAAGAAGGTGTTGTGCTGCTGTGGAGAAGGCTGACATTGAAGTGATAACTGATGTTTCATGCTCAGAGGCTGTTTCCTGTGTCAGGGGACTTGAATACACATTGAAGAAAAAGAAAGACTTTGGAAGACTGTGGCAATGCAATGTCCTTTCTTGTGAGCTGTGCAGGATACTAGTATTTTTTCATTTCCACAGTCTCCATAGCTCCCAATCATAACTCTCTGACGTTACCACAAAGTAAGAAAAAGAAAGGATAGGTATAATTTCTTCTTTTCATTCACTTTCTTTTTCAGCTTCTAAAATTGAGCTGTTTTCTATAATTTCTTTCTTAGTGTGTGACTTTTGAAACACAATTAAAAAACAATGCAGGCTTTCTGTGTGTTTGCTTGCTCCAAATAATGCAAGTTCATACTGGGACCACTGCTGTTTCACATCTTTGTCAACTACATGGACAGTGGGATCAAGGGCACCCTTAGCAAGTTTGCCTCTGACACCAAGCTTTGTGGTCTAGCCAGCAAATGTGCACTTGCAGTCTGCAAGGCCAGTTGTATCCTGGGCTGCATCCAGAGCAGCGTGGGCAGCAGGGGAGGGAGGGGATTCTGCCCCTCTGCTCTGCTCTGACTGCATCAGCCCACCTGGATGCAGTCAACATAAGAAAGATGTGGGCCTGTTGGAGTCAGTCCAGAAGCCACAAAAAGATCAGGAGGATGGAGGACATCTCCACTGAGAGAAGACTGACAGAGTTGCAGCTGGTCTGGTGTAGCAATGTGGAACAAAGACATACGGACCTCCTTGGTGTCCTGAAGGAGACAATAATCTTGTGTCCTGAAGGTGACTATTGTAATGAGCTGAGCCTTTTTATACTCGAAACTTCACCAAAACTTAACCAAACAAGCACGCTTGGCTGCCTGCCACTGTGGTGTCACTGTTCACATGTCCCTTTACCCAGTCAGCTCTCTGATCATGTGGTGTCCGTGCATCTCCCCAGCCAAGCACTGCCTCATGCAGGAGGTGACTGTCAGCCCGCTCTCCGGCCATCCAGCCTGAACCCTTCCCAGAGTCCCTTTTTGTTAACAAAAGTGAACACAAGTGAACAGGATTTAACAGGATTTAAAGGTGAAAAAGGTCCTTGTCCTGCAAGGCTTTTCTTATTTCGCACAGTCTGCCTAGAGAAGGTCAAGGGAGACTTCATAGGAGCCTTTCAGTATGCAAAGAGGGCAATGTGAGAGCTAGAGAGCGACTCTTTACAAGGTCATGTCCCGATGGATCAAGGGAGAACAGCCTTAGGCAGAAGGAAGGTAGATTTAAATTAGCTGTTAGGAGCAAATTCTTTACTATGAGAGTGATGATGCACTGGCACAGGTTGCCCAGAGAAGCTGCATATGCCCCATCCCTGGAAACATTTAAGGCCGGTTCAAAGGCATTTGTGCCACCTGCTCTAGTGCAAAGTTTGCCAGCCCGTGGTAGAAAGATTGGAACCAGATGACCTTCAGGGTCCCTTACAACTCAAACCATTCTATGAGTCTATTATTTGGATGCCTCAGTTATGTATGTTTTCTGCTACACGGTGATGAAATGGTTCCTAAGCAGAATCTAGAAGTTCAAGTGTAGGTGACATAGAACATCCCACTGATGGCACTATTTTTATTCACAGTTTTCATCCATGTTCACCATACTGCCTCTGCATCTCCCAAACAAGATTTCTTTCTCATTGGGTTAGGTCTTTTAAGATACACAGTATCTGCCAGTACAGAATTTGTGGTCTAAGTAGTGAGGAAAAGCTGTTGGAAATGAGGGGAAACTCATTTAACTATCCATAAAGGGAATTAGGATCACAAGATTCTATCTTGTCTTCTGAATTTTATGCAAGGTCCTTAATTTCTCTGTATACATTTAAAGAGTTACGTATTAATTATCATATCCTCCCATGTTTTGAAGCTCAGAATGTCACTTACATAAATTCTGCCTGGGAGGTACATATTGCTTAATAGCTGAATTAATTTTTAATCTCCCTTTGAAGAATATTAATGCTTTATTTTCTCTACTTCTCAAAAGCAGCATTCCAACAAAATGTCTCAAAGAAGAAAGCAATGGGAATACTTACCTTTGAAAACAACGTCTTGTCATTGTTTATTGGAACTGTCAAACTTTTCCACAAGGCTCATACTTCTTTCCATGGCTGCTTTATTGATGCTGGTGTCACTCAGCATTTATAGGAAGACTAATTTCTCAGCATTCAGTAGCTGCCTGAACCTTGTGTAACCACATCCTGATGTTACACCATGATATTCTTTGCATTGCTCAATATGAATCACAGCCTTTCCAGAACCTGTGAAAATATTTGAGTATCTATTTAAGGATTAAGGGAAAATAGTTCTATCAAAAGTAGAAAATGAAGAATGAAATCTGCTTTTCCCATAATGTTTTAGAGAGTGAAAAGTCTTCTGGTTTCCTTTTGAAATTGTCTAAAGTTTTTGCTATCTGTCTTGAAAGTATAGCCGCTTCAGTAGGATTAAGAGTACTTCACACATGTGGGTGGGCTGAATTAAAGCTAACAGGCATATTTTATTCTTTTGTTACTTTGTCTCTAAGTGCTTTACTTTGCAGGCTTAATGTTCTTTAAATGTAGGAGGAAGATGGGTGAAGCTTAGTGGCATACTTGCATACATATGCAAAATGAGCAATCTGTGATCCTTAAATTGGGGTCCTGTTCCCTTGATCCAAAAGTGTTGTATATAATTCAGTTGATGTTTTCTCTTCAGCATTTATAACAAAAGTAGTATTCAATTTCCAGCGCTTCTATATTTGCCTTGGTGAGACACCAAAAGGAGAATGCTTTGACCTAAACCGGGCATGTTTAAAAAGAAAAATTAGTTGATGCTATGCTTTAGTGTGAAATAGTCACAAATCAAATCAAGCCTGCAGAAGCAATTTATTCTTCAGGTAGAAAATGCTGACCTGAATCCTGCAGCTGGCATGAATCTGCACAGAAGTGTAGTTGTTATGAGACCAAAATGAGAATAATTCTAGCACATTGTTGAAAGACCTCGTGTGTGTGCCTCAGACATGCTGGCAGTTGTGACTTTGAGAAAAATGGGAAGAAACAGGGCTCCTTACGAGTTTTAATTGGGTAACCTCTCATGTGGCAGGAATGGCTTTGTGTTTTTATAAACTTATAGCTTTGTGTTTCTCATAACTGACCTGCATGCTGCTAAGGTCATGGCTTCCAGAGTTAAACAGCTGCTGGTTAGACAGCTGGAAAAAGAGCCTCAAGAAATCAAGATTAGGAGTAGTCTTCTTACAAATTAGAACCTGGTTATGTTTCAGCTAGCAAAAAAGGCCAGTTGCCTCTCATTCTGGAAATCAGTAGATTCTGGAAATCATGTTGTTTGTCACATTTAATGAGTTTGTGAAGGAAAGAGATAGCCTCTGTGCAAACTCAGCTGAGGACTTTCACCTCAGCGATTTGTGATCATTAATAATTCAAAGGGATCTGAGGAAATCTGGGTTGCCATGAAGACATGGCTGGCCTTAGAAAGTATAATATATGTTGTGAGTTGCCTCATTCCCTAAATATATGGATGAGGCTGGCCTTGAACAGCCTTCTGGAGACAGTGGCATGGGCATCTGGTTGAAGATACTTTCTCATCATGCTGTTGAAACTTGAATGAGAACTTTAATGCCTCATAGTTTCAAGATGGACATGAGAGAAAATGTTACCTAATCATATACAGGATATAGGTCCACCCCTTTCTGAAGTGCCATGCCATTTGCATCGTGACACAAAAAATGAAGGTAATGCATAGAGTTATTTATCCTCAAAGTAAGAGCAAAAATAATGAGCCACAGAGCACCTAAAAGAGAAGGTGCTTAAAGGTGTGATTATTTAATTCTGATAATGAAGCAGTACCTGACTTCGGTCACATATTGACTGCAAGGTGACAATTATTGTAATGGAAATGAAGATTTCTAAACTCCCTTATATAGCATTCTTGCTGCAGGCATCCTTTTATACTAGTCAATTAATATGACCCTTGTTCCTTCATCTGTAAACAGCTCCAAAAACATAGCTGTTTTAGCAAGGAGGTTAGTATTTTCATTTTGCAAAGTTGTTCTCATTTATGATCATAGAATCATAGAATGATTTGAGTTGAAAGAGATTTTTAAATGTCATTTAGTCCAAGCCCCCTGTGTTGATCAGGGACATCTTTAACTAGATCAGGATGCTCAGAGTCCAGACCAGCCTGACCTTCAATATTATAATGGAGCATCTATGACCTCTCTGGGTAACCACCTTGTCAACTGGAACAGAGCACTAAGTGCTACGTCCAGTGTTTCTTGAACACCTCCAGGAATGCTAACTTCACCACCTTCCTGGGAAGTCCATTCCAATGCTTGCCACGCCTTTCCATGAAGAAATTCTTCCTGATGTACAGCCTGAATCTCCCCTGGTGCAGCTTGAGGCTTTGTCCTCTCATTCTGTCACTGGCTGTCTGACAGAAGAGGTTGAACCCCACCTTGCTGCTAAACCTTTCTCCAGCCTTGTTGCCCATCTCTGGACATGCTCCAGCCCCTCAATATCCATCTTGTAGGGAGGGGGAACTCACTTGCAGAATTGGACACAGAACTTGAGGAATGGCCTATACAGTGCCAAGCATAGAGAGATGATCACTGCCTTTGTCCCGCTGGCCACACTGTTGCTGATACAGGCTAGGGTGCCATTGGCCTTCCTGTGTGCCACCTGGGCACAGCTGGCTCACATTCAGCCACTGCTGATCACCACCCCCAGGTCCTTTTCTCCTGGGCAGCTTTCCAGTCACTCTTACTGTAAGAATTTCATCCTTATATTTAATTGGAATCTATCTGTGCTTTGGATTAAAACAATTACCTCTTTTTCTTACCTCTGCAGGCCTTACAAAAACATCTGCTCCATCTTATCCACCTTGGATACCACAAGACTACAATAATGTCTCCCTTAACCCTTCCCTTCTCCAATCTGAAAAACTCCAGCTCTCTCAGTCTTTCTTCATATGAGAGGTGCTTCTCCTTGCTGATCATTTGTGTGACCCTCTTCTGGCCCTGCTCCAGCAGCTCCATGACTTTCTAGCACTGAGGACCTGGCAGCTGGATACTGTGCTCCTGCTGGTGTCTCACTAGAGCAGAGCAGCAGAAGCTGTCCACACTGCTCTGGATGCAGCCCAGGACACGTTTGGCTCTGTGGGCTGGGAGTGCCCATGGCTGGCTCATGTCCAGCCTCTCACCCACCAGCACCCCCAAGTCCTTCTCACAGGGCTGCTCTGCATCTGCTCATGCCCAGCCTGTGCTGATACAAGGAGTTGTCATAGGCTGGGTGCAGCACCGTGCACCTGGCCTTGTTGAACATTATGATGTTCTCATTGGCCCACTTCTGGAATGGTCCAGGTTCTCCCTCTGCTTACCATCCATTCCCTCAGGCATGTCAAATGCAACACTTGGCTTTGGTGTTAGCAAATTTGCTGAAGCTGCACTAGATAATGTCTATTTCTATAGTGACTGGCTAAGAAACATTAATTTTTATGTCACCAGTTGTGGAACAGGATTCTTTCACTTCCTCTTCTTTGCCCATCTCTTTTTGCTATGTAGAGTGAGGTGCCCTCTACTGAACCCTATCCATGGGATGATAGAAATTTAGAGAATGGGTCTGAGTAACAGAGTGAGACTGCATGCTAGAACTGCTGGTTGCATTCTGATTTATACTGATCTCATCCCATAGCAGAGGTATGCCTTGCAGGTGCAAAAATAGTTTTCAGTCTGGCCAACAGAACCCAAACAGCCCTCTCTGAGCTATGTGTTAGAGCACACATTAGATGCATGCCAGTTTCTAGCAGCCTTGCTGCCATAGCTTTGCAGCAGAGCAATATTTTTCCTGCCTACAAGCAGAATCTGGGTGATGATAAGGCCAAGCATATTATTCTTCATACCATCATTTATTCAGAAAAGGCTACATTGGTTCCAGCTGAAGGTCTGTTAAGAACAACGGAGATATGTCCAGGCTGCCCCGATCTATGCATGCTGTCATCAGTCGACAAAAGCATAGAAAGGAATGCTGTGGCCTGCATATCCTAAATTTTACCTGGACTGCCTGGCTTGAGCAGTGGGATATCAATTTGAACAGCATTGATTTGGAACATATTGCAGAATGTCTCTTTTCTATTGTATGTCTTCCTAAGCATGTGTGGACTTGAAATTGGGTCAGGCAGTCTTACACAGATCATCCAGAGTGGAACATAACATCTACTTCTTTTGAGAATGTACTATATCTGATATGTTTCACAGCTAGATCGTTTGTTCTGTGCATAGTGGAGGGCTGAATCTTGCTAGCATTTATTGGGGGAGAGCACTGAAGGGCTACTGCTGAGCCACTACTGGGCTCTTCTGCCTGTCAGGAGAGTTTTGTGTAATATACTATTTGACATTTGCAACTCACCTATCTCATTGCAAACTTACCTGAAAATAAGAAAAACTGCCAGACTTTTCCGGCTGGTGTTGTGCAAATGTTAGTGACTGGAGGTTCTCTTTGAGTATTTGCTCTCTTTAAAAAGCAAATTTTAAGACACATTTCCTTTCTCCATCTCTCAGCTGATTAGGTGATCTTCTCTTCAACTTTTACTTGTAACAGTTCCAAGGTGCATCTTTCTCTTTTCATAAGATCTCATTCTCAAATAATTGTATATTGGTTTCCTTAGGATTTCAATAGACCTACTTGCCCACTGAAATTATTACTTTTACTGACTTTTAGGGTATGTCTGCAATTTTAACCAAGTAGGTAATAAAGTCATAGAATTTTAAAATTACTTGGGTTGAAATGGACCTTAAAGATCCTCTAGTTCCAATGCACCTGCCATGGTAGGGACAACTTGAACTAGGTCAGGTTGTTCAGAGCTTTGTCTAACAGTTCCAGGGATGGAGCGTCCACAGCTTCTCCAGGAAACCTGTGCTTGTGCATCACCACCTTTGCAGTAAAGACTTTCTTCCTCATATCTAATCGAAATCTACCCTTCTTCAGCTTAAGGTCATTTTCCCTTGTCCTATCTCTGCTTGCCCTTATGAAAAGTCCCTCTCCATCTCTCTTGTAGCCCCCTTTGGAACTGAAAAGCTTTTGCAAGGTCTCCCCTGAGCCTTCTCTTCTGCAGGCTAAACAGCTTTTAGCGTGTCTTCATAGCAGAGGTGCTACAGCCATCAGCTTCATGGCTCTCTGAACTCATTCCAACAGGTCAACACCTTTTCTGTGTTGAAGACCCTAGAGCTGGAAGCAGCACTCCAGATGGGGTCTCACAGGAGCTGAGAAGATGGCAAGGATCACCTCCCTCAACTCCTGGTGATGCTCCCTTTGATGAAGCCTGGGACATGATTGGCCTCCAGCCTCTCACCACAAGCACCCCTAAGTCCTTTTCTTCATGATCCTTCTCCACCCACTTTGTACTTGGGATTTCCCCAGTCCAGGTGTAAGATTTTATATCTGGCCTTATTGAACTTCAGGAGATTTACGCAGGCCCACCTCTCCAGCCTGTCCAGCTGCCTCTGAATGGTATCCTTTCCCTCCAGTGTGTTGAAAGCACCACACAGCTTGGTGTCAATGACAAACTTGCTGAGGGTGCCCTTGATTCCACTGTCTGTGTCACTGACAGAGATTTTAAACAGTGATGGTCCCAATACTGGGCCCTGAGGAACGGCAGTTGCCAGTGGTCTCCACTTGAGCTGTTGACAGCATCTCTAGGTGTGAGACCATCCAGCCAATTTCTTATCCACCAGCTTGGATAAGAAATTATCCAACAATTTATCCAGCAACTTTTCCGTCTGAAAATCCATGTGTCTCCAGTTCAGAGACAAGGATTTTATGCAGGATATTGTGAAATGCTTTGCTTAGGTTCAGGTAGATGGCATCTGTTGTTCTTCCCTCATCCACCACTGCAGTAATCTCATCATAGAAGGCTATAGCCATGATATTTTCTGAAAAATCCTTTCCTTAGCATTTTTCCTCCTGAGAAGCTGAGAGGCCTCAAGAACAAAATGTAAACAATGATTATCTGCTGCTGTGGAATGCAACAGGTAGATCTGTGATTGGTCTCATGTGGTTGTTTCTAATTAATAGCCAATCACAGTCAGCTGGCTCGGACTCTCTGTCTGAGCCACAAGCCTTTGTTATTCATTTTTTCTTTTTCTATTCTTAGCTAGCCTTCTGATGAAATCCTTTCTTCTGTTCTTTTAGTATAGTTTTAATATAATATATATCATAAAATAATAAATCAAGCCTTCTGAAACATGGAGTCAGATCCTTGTCTCTTCCCTCATCCTCAGACCCCTGTGAACACTGTCACAGAAGTCTACCAAATTTGTCAGACACAATTTGCCTTCCGTGAAGCCATGTTGGCTGTCACCAATCACCTCATTATTTAGATGATGTGCTGCTGAAAGGAGTAAAATATTGAAATGCACTACCTAAACTAAAAAGCAAAGAGCACAACGAACCTTGTGGATGGATAACTTTTAAAAATGGAAATCAGAGCATTTATGGAATTATTATCTATGCTCTTGGTCACTGGTCCTTTTCTGACGATCACTTCACACTGACTATATCCATCACGCTGATTTCTGCTTAATGCATTTACATATTTGCATGCATTAAGTAGCCATAAGTAAGCAACAAACTGTACAGTCTGACCTCTTAGCACTGAATAATGACTTATGGAGAAACCTGAAAAGAAATGTAAAATGAAGACAATGCCTCTTCCCTTCTTGTCTCTTGTAATCTTAAGCAGTAATCTTGAGCAACCTTGATACTTTGAGACTTTTCTTGAATCTGAGCATTTAAGTACCCTTGGATTTTATCCTCCTTTCACCTTTTAAATAAGCTTCACACCTGTTGTTAGAAAAACTTCAAAAAGCCAGCTTAAATATATTCAAAACCAATTTGAGCCACTTCTTGTGCCAACGCTCTGCTTTCCCCCAAATAATTTTATTCTTCCCCTGATGTTTAGCTCCTGTCAATTTACAGATAGTGAACACACCCTCTCCAGTCTTTGCTTTGCCAAGCTAAACAACTCCAATCCTTCAGTCCTTTCAGCTCAGGCAGTCCTCACTCTGTTCTGTCACCATATTTGTTTCCAATATAATTTCAGTCTACTTCAAGATTGTTGCCCAGAACCAAACACAAAAGTTCATCAGCATCCTTGTGCAGCGCTATTTTCTTGCTGTTACTCATAGACTTTCAGTCTCAGTTGGTTTACATAGAGGACAGCTAAGATATTTTTATGTCTGGAGACTCTAACAAAATTTAGCCCTGAATACCTTCTGTGTTAACAAAGAGAATAGCAATAACTCCTCCAAATCATCTTACTATGCTGTGGGACATTTCTGCAGATGAACAAGCACAGCAAGTGTTGGCATCAGTAACATGCTCTTACATTCATTATAAGTGCTGCTCCTTCATGGGTGCTCCAGAGCATCTGCACTGTGCTGCTCATATATGAATTTTATTGGCCCTCTCCTGTTTTGGGAGTCCAGACACAGCCCATGTCTCAAGTCCTGGCTATTGTGTGTAGTCTTTTGATCTGGAAGGGGTCTAGAGTTGTGCTGCCTCTATGGCAGTTTGTGTCTTGTACATGACCTGTGGCTCAGGATCCTCCTGATAGCAGCGCTGCAGCCTGCTGCCACGCCGTCTGGTTCAGCCTTCCTGGACCATCTCTCAATGGGATCCTCCTGGTGAGCTACACTACAGAAGGACCTTGGGATAAGGACAGTGCCTTGCACAGTAACTGTGCTTCCCCTTCCTGGCCTCAACTGCTGCTCCCATGAATGTGCATGCCTTCCTGCTCTTCCTTGCTTTGCCCTCCTGCATGTCCCTGCTGCAGGTGCATGGCAGAGCACTCACAGCGCTCCTTGAAAATTACTTACTAGGTGACATAAAAGACATCTTAAAGGTCCCAAGATGTTTGTAAGCAACATTGACCACCCAATCAGAGTATGTGTCAGACATTTACATTCTGAAAACTGGATATCTCTCTCTGAGCATCAGTAGCAGGAATAGAAAGTTGATAACAAAAGAAGTCTCCAGGGAGACCTTGTGTCAGTCTTCAAGTATGTAAAGGGGGTTTATAAAAAAGATTGGGTCAGACTTGTTAGTAGGGACTAGCAATAGTGAAAAGGTTCATGGTTTTAAACTAAAAGACTGTATTCAGACTAGATAAAAGGATGATATCTTTTATATTGAGGATAGTGAAACACCTGAACAGGTTTCCCAGAGAAGTGATGCCCCATTACTGGAAACATTCAAGGCCAGATTGGAAAGCGCTCTGGGAAACCTAATCTAGCATAAGATATGCTTACTTATTGCAGGGAAGGTTCAACTAAATGAACTTTAAAGGTCCTTTCCAAATCAGACTAATCTATGATGATGTAATTTTATGACTTTATGATCGTAGAATAGAAAGTGCATTTCCTTCAAGTGAGTGTTGACAGGACTCTACATTGCTCTGGTGGATTACTAAATACACTCTTTTTGGAAAGATGGGAATGCTGTGTTACAGATAATTCAGTATCTAGTTCTAAAGCTAAAACCTATATTTATTACCTTCGATTTCATGTATAGTCATCTGTCACCAATTTTTTAAAACTTGTTTTTCCACAATGAGACATTCCCACCTGCAAATCTTTCTGTTATTTTGTTACACTGAATTGGAACAAGTGATAGGTTGGCTGTTTCTGTGTAATTTGGCCTGTGGGTGTTCAGTGTACATATATACAAGAGCAATTCAGTTAATGACTCATGCTTACTGCCCTTGTCTTTGAATATGCTGTTGCCTCAAGCAGATGGAGATCATAATGAATACTGTTTTGGAAAAAGATCCACCACCAGACCTGCAATAGTGGGAAAGGTTTATTCAAGTATTGATGCCCCAAATCCCAGAGATTTTTTTGCCATGTCTTATTGGCACATTAGCTACTGCAATTGTTAAGCTTCTCTCTTAAGACAGATGGAGAGAAAACTACTCCAAAATGTTTTCTCTAAAATACTGATTTTCATACTACTTACCCTCTCCTATTTTTTGAAGGAAACAGCATGCAGTTCCTAAGTTTCATGTGATGAATAAAATGCAAGCATGTTTTGAAAAGAGAAATGTTGTCCCAACTTAACTTTCCATTCTCTTACACTGTTTTGAGAATGAAGTAACATGCTGCAGACCATGGGAACAAATAAAATGCATGGTAGCTGAAGTACCAGCAGTATTTGAAGTTAAGCTGTTTAGCACTTCTTCTCAAGGTACAATGCCCTTGTCTCATAAACTAAAACTACTGAGGGAATAGCTGCACAGAAGGAAAATAAAATATACCCACGGAAAATTGAAATATGCAATGTAACTTGGCAGGGCTTATTTGTTTTTCTTTTATTGATGGGTAATCTCTCAATTACTAGAACATACTTTCTATCTCCAGCTGTGCCTAACCTTGTTTTGACATGACCATAATTAACATTGTTAATTACACAGTTCTGAGTTGAAGTTAAGTACTTAGGTCACGTTCAGCCAGTGTCTTCACTTTCACCTCATGAACATTTTATTAGGGGAATAAAATTTCTTTCACTATAAATACAACTTTTATCTCCATTCTTTCTCTTAATAAAATTAATTTGGTATTTGTATAATTTTCTCATTCGAAGCTGTATTTATAGTAAATTGATCTTTCATGTCAGTTTCTGATTATTCTCTTGTTATCAGGTACTGCTATTTTGTTGGCATGTGAATTAAAAGCCAATCACAATCTTCAGTTTCTTCACTAGGGACATTGTTTAGCAGGAAAGATGTGGAGGAACAGAGTGGAGGAAAAGAGGATGTTTTGGTATGCAGTGGTGAAATCAGTTAAGTGTGAAGAATGGACTACTGCCTTAGTCCACTCATGAAAGGTGCAGGCAAGAGTTAGCTTCTGAGGTAAGTTCCTGTAAAGCTGACATCTCGATGTCTAGCACTCATTCAAGGCCAGGTAGACTGACCTGATGATGAAATTAGGTCAACTGGTTTAATTTGTAATGCATCAGGGGCAGCCTGGGTGTTGTCCCATGCTGCAAGCGTGGTTTGTCACCTGATTTCAAAGTGAGTTCAAACCCTGCTTTGGGCTAATGGAGAAGTGTGTCATCCTGACACCCTGACAACCCTTTGCAGGTTGTCACTTCTCCCATACCCTGTTTGCTCTGAGTCCCGGTCCACAGGCACCACATCTTGGCAACATTTTTAACATTTATTACCAAGATGTTGCCTCAAAGCTCGTCACAATCTGGTGCAATTAAAGAGTTGGATCCTCCTGTCATTCAGCTCTGTGGGAAGTGTGATATTTCCCCGTTTCGCACTAAGCTTAGTCACTCCTCAGACAGACAGGGAAAAGGGACATATGTTCAGCTCTGTGTACCTGAGATAGCAGCCAGGGCTCCTCAGAGTCAGAGGAACAGATGGGCTCAGCCTCTGATGCTCTGTTCTGTCCTCTGAGTGAGCTGAGTGTCTGCAGTATATGCTTTGGGATGGAGACCAGGACATGAGTTAGCCCTGAGTCCAGCCTGCTGTGGCCATTATTGTGTTCTTGCTTGTGCATGGAGACAAAGAGCCTAAGCTCTTGAGAGTTACAACATTAGATTAGTTCCTCCAACTCCAACCATTAATTTTTTATTTATTTCTCTGTCTCTGCTCAGAAGCCTGGCCAAAAAATAAAAGTGCCAGTGTACTGCATTTTCTCTCTGTACTAATGTATCTGTGATACAAAGGAAAAGCAGTTTGTGGTGAATTGTTTCCGGGTTAGCTCTTCTAGGATTTTCCTTTGTATTTGCTAAGGGCTGCTGTAGGTGGGTCTTCCTTGAAAATACTCCCGTGGTGTGGAATGTCTCCACTGGGTTCTGTGCACACAAGGCAGAGCTCTTGCTGCCTGAACTACCACATCCTTAGATTTTCTCTGTTGGCAGCATTGGTCCCTTTTGTGGGACCAGGCTCCATATGAGTACAGATCTTTGAACCTACCTCTTTTTTAATGTCTTGTCAAAACAGCTATAGTGAAATGTAGCTTTAATAAGTGATGTGGCAGCCGTTGGTTTTTAAGCCAGCTTTTAGAAGAGATTTGTGTCAGTTTCAAAGTACAAATGGTAATATAAGGCTGTGGCTGAATGCAGAGAGCTCTCCCTAGAGAAAAGAACCAAAAACTCTTGAAGCTGCCTGAGAATCCCAACATTTAGTATAGCTGACACACAGCTGCCTCTCAGGAGACAAAACTCAAAATCTTGTTCAGAAACACTGACCAAGTGATTGAACATATCCTTGGATGTGACTACCCTTTGCACATGCTAAACATTTATGACTGCTGCTATATGTGTAAAAGTTGAAAAACATTTGTCGATGGTGCTAAAAGACTTTTAAGCTATAGGTAGTAGTACCATTCAGGATGGAGGGATTTTTGTGAAATTCTCATACCTGTCTTAGAGGTTTGATTATAAGTGCCATGTCACAACTCACAAAATTACTCTGCTCTAAATCTCATCAGAGATTTGTAAAAGATGACTTCTAAAACAGTTGCTGTTATGTTGTCGTAACTCATTAGCCTGAGAAGTGCGCAGCATATGACTCTGCCAGGCTGGTCATGGACTTCAGGCATTAATGAGGGTCAGACTTCCAATATCTGCATTTATATTTTTTAACTTATCCTTCTTTCTTCTTTCATCAAACTTTTGAAGCCAGTGAGACTCTAGTTTTGAATTTTTGAAATACCTAATAGATGGATATGCTACAAAAAATACTAAGCTGGGATTCAATGCTGTGGGCAGATATTACGACTTATCCAAAAATAAAAAAGTGAAAAAATGATGGGAATGCCCATTATTTTAGGATGTCCAGTGAGCATATTAGGAAGCAGTTCCTCAAGAGAGGAAAGGTGGAGGAGATTGACTCAGTTTAGTTCTACCAGAGTCCTCCTTATCCAAGATAGAAATGATTGACAGCAACAATTCCATCTTGTTCTCATGATCACGCAGCCAGAAAGAAAAGCTCTGGCTCTGTTGTTTCCATTGCACTATGTGGACTCTTGGGGCTTTTCAGAAGTTGCCTGCAGAGGCAGACCTTGGGAAGCATGGCAGAATTCACTCAGAAAATGATGACTGCAGAAAGAACAAGCACATCTCCTTCATCTTGGGCCTGGTCCCTGACAACTCATGAACTATTTGATGCATGGTTCTTGCAGTGGAGGAGTGGCTGGAGTTCTCCCAAGCACATTTCTGAGCTTAGGGAGAGGATGACTTAAAGTCAGAATATCTAAATCAGTGCTGGGTATTCAGTGCTACATGATGTGGTTTATACCAGTGGGACTTCATATGCAAAAGCAGTTTGATGCGTCATTAGATGTTTCTGCTGCAAAAAATATTTGCAATTAAGAGACCAGATTTTCAAGTTCTTTTCCCCAGCAGCTCTGCAAGGTGTTAGTTCGGAATAATTTTGGATCTTCAAACTTTCCCTTACAGATACCCATTATGTTTGGTTGCTTAAGGAGTAAAGGAGAATTTAATCAGAAAATTTTCCCTTTTTATGTTATCAAAAGTATCTCCATAAAAGATGTGTGCTAACATTTTCTGGTTTGTTAGCACACATCTTTTACAGAGGTACTTTTGAGAGGTTTGTTTTTGAAAATGTTTATGTTGTCGTGTGTGATACTAAGAAAGTCAACCTTTATCTTGTTTAATTATGAAAAACCCTGCTAGGATGCAAATACGCAGACTATGTGTATCTTGTTACCACAGATGGTGGCTTATACCTGTGATTCCCAGTCATGGAAAACCAGTTATCTCAAAGCTGGCAGCTAAGTAGGCAGCTGGTCTTCAGAAAACACAGAGCTGGTGCAGCTCATGTGGTAATGGCATCCAAACTCAAACAGAAGGGACCACTCCTGTGCACTGTTTGCAGACTGGAATGATCTAATATTCACAGTCTATAAGTATCAGCTGAAAAATATAGCTAGTGGATAAGCCTTCAAATTGTAATCGCTTGTCTGCCTCAAATTCAGTGGGAAAGAAAGAAGAAGACAGCAAATGTGCCCACACCTTCTAAGGGAGTAGAGGTGTCTGAAAATTTGACTGAATCACTAGCATGGTAGGACCAGCCAACAGAGCTACCAAGAAAGTGAGTTGGCGCAAGTGTTCATTTGGAGACTTTGCAGCCTGGGAGGGAGGCTTTGCTGCTGTCCTGGCCTGCACAGCTGGGTGGATTCAAAAAGCAATCAGGGACTGAGAGCAGCCCTCTGGGAACAGGGCTGTCCCTGGCACTGCCAAACCCCGTCTTTCTGCAGACTGGGCTCTGGGTAAGGGCGCTTACCAAGGGAAACCTTGTGCCACTGCCTGCTCCTGAAACTGCTCTTTTCCCACAGGGATGTAACTTGATTCTATTGCTGTGTCTCAGCCACACTGGCTGAGTGTTTCCCTGCAGTAGTTGTCTGAGATGAAGTGAATGTTATTCAGTGATTACTGCAGCTATTTAGGACACTTAGAGAGTAGAGAAGGAAAATTAAGAGGTAAAGATACTTCTTTTCAGGAGGTTTATATTTGTGGGGTTTTTTTCCTCTATTTTCCTACTGTATGAAGAAATGAAGAAGCAGAAGAGAGTCTAGCTCAGGCTGTGATAAAAAGGTATTTGTTTCCTCACCCAGCAATGTTGATTAAGCTGGAGACAGGGAAGTGTGTTTATTTCCACACTACTGTTCCATATCAGTGCCACCTGCCAGAGGAATGGACTCTGATAGATTCCTGTAACACCATAAGACACAAATGTTATATTGGTACTGCACCTTTTTCTGTTGAAAAATCACCACCACAGTGCATGTTTTTCATTGGCAGAGGAAATAGGCTGATACTGTCCCGTGTTGTGAGGCTAGATAGGCTGAAGCAGAAATTGCTAGACTTAGTGTAAAGAGGATGCAGTTACTGTACCAAAAGCTATGGAGCTGTAGCTATGTAGTGCAGGCTGTTGGGTGCTACTTGCTGGACAGTGATGTGTGGCCCTTGGCTGGGCACTGTGAGCACCTTCTAAACTTCAAACTGCGTGTGGTAGTGTTGCCATCCAAAGTAAAAGTCTTTTCTGATCTCGATTAGATTTGGAGTTTAATTTACTGCAGTTAAGGGATAGTAGGATTAGATCTTTCAAAACCCATTATACTTAAATCCTGAACATTGTTACCAAATTTCTTTTTCTTGTTCTCCCATCCACAAACAATTGGGTTGGATGCTTTTTTGCTTCATTGCTTCACTCTTGAGCTGGTAAAGTCAAATTGCTATTTAGCCTATGTCTTTCCCCAGAGACAGATGTTTTTGAAGACATGTCTTTTTAAAGCACTTACCTGACATAACTCTGTAGCTGTGTTGACAATTCTCAGTAAAAATCATACTAATCATGGAACTAGGTGATTTTTTTTTTTCTTTATTAATGCATTTAGTTGAAAGTGATTTTCACTTGGGACTGGATGAATAAAAACCTGTTTTTAGGAGGAGCAAATCTTTTCAAAAAGGTTTTGCAAGTGGCCTATACTAAACCAAAAAGATTTAATTAGGGTTAACTATTCAGACAATAAACAATTTTCAGCAAAATTGCATTTCTCTTGCATTGTCTTTAACTATTGCATTTTCTTTACCTTTCTCCACTACCTAGAAAACTGAACAGAAACTAAAGGCCCTGTAGAAAAATACAAAGCATGATAGAGAATGATCTGAAAACTGTCCACACTGTCATGTTTAAAAAGCAAAGGAAATATTGCTGCAAGCTACAGAACAAATACAGAATTTATGGAGAGGTTTTAAAAAGCAGCAAGGTGCTGGAGATTAAGTTTCTCTGTAACCAAATTCCTGATAAGACCCATTAAGAAACTCATTGAGAGAGCTGAATGTGGCTGAGAAATGACTGCTTGTTGTCTCCCTGGGTTGCCTCCAGGCCAGAGCACGTTTCCTGAGCTTGTAAGGTCTGTGCCCTGTACCCTGACCCGCAGGACTGCCCAGTCTCCATTTCCTGTTCTGTTGTCTGACCAGATTCAAAAGACCCATGATGGAAACATGGCAGCACGTGGGACTCCAGGGCATCCAGTTGCTATGGTCTGGTTTCTCTCTTTTGCTGTCATCTTAGAAAATGTTCAGACTGAAATGATAGCTCTTAAGCTCTTGGGGCTCTTTGGAAATACAAGTGCTGGTTTTCTTGTTGTATTTTTTACTCTAACACCTTCAGATCACACAGAATTTCCAAGAGTTTACTTTTGTTCAAGCCAAAAGCAGAATCTGAGCTTCAAATTTCCTCCAAGTCAGAGATACTGATAGCAGACAAATCTGCTTAACGTCTTGTACATTGGAATGGAAAGTGAGACTGTTTTCCCTGAAAACAGCTTTGCATATTATTCTGAGCCCCAAAGCTATTTTGGCCAGTGGAAAATGGTCAAACAAACATAGTAGCATTTCCTCTCATTTATAAAATGGAATTAGCAAGAAAAGTTCAGAGCAAGGAAGAGTCTCTAAATTGAGCCCCATTTTGCTTCCTTTGTTCTACCTCTCTTTAGGTTGGAATTGATCCAATATCTTGTGTCTTTAGTCTATTCTTGGTTTTTTTTTTCAAACCAATAATATGCTTGTATTTATCCCTAAGTGTGCTTTCATGCAGTTGAATGCTCTGATTTTTCAGTCCATGCTGCAAAGCTGTTGCAAGGAGCCAAGTTTCCATTCCATGGTGAAACAGTCTCCTGCAGCTTTTGCTAAACATTGCTCATATCCTGAACACATTTCTTCCACCACATACTATTCTTAGTATCATTGTTCTGAGATAGCATCCCCTTACTTTAAGCCATTTTTCTCGCTGGGGAAAACAGAACAGAGTGATCTGAATGCCTGTGATGGGTTTCCTCATAGATACAGATGTCCCCAGGTGCATCCTTTCTGCACAGACAAATGTTGCAGGGAGCATACTGCTCCAGTCAATTCTGCAGCCACAAAATGTGGGTGGATATAGCTGGTGACAGTAGGCAGATCTCTTCCTTGAGCTGAAGGAATAGGTGCTTTTCCCAGGACTCAGTTCCTGTATCTGATAGCTGGCATTATGGGAAGGGATAATCACCATGCTGAGAGGAGAAATAGGGATGACTTTTTGTGTTTGCATTGGCGCACTTCAACCAGATTGATAAATGACAATCACACAGCCCACCTCTATAAGACATGCTTGTATGTTTCATCTAATGCATTTTTTATCTTATTTTCACTCCTACACAGAAACTAGTAACCTCAGAGTCGTTGTGTATGTAACATGACCTGGGAGAGGAAGGATCGAATGCATGAAAGGTGGCTCTCTCAGAGCAGTGGGTTATACATAGAGAAAATACCAGAACACAATTGCCCACCAGCTGGAAAGCAGTAGGTTAGCTGCTGAGAGAGGGCAGCAGACAGAAGTTCAGAGAGAGAATGTGGATAGAATTGCACTTGTCGTCTCTAAAGACACTGCAGCCCTGTTAGCAAAAGCTGTAAGGAGGCTGACAATAGAAAAAGGAATGAGATTGCGCTGCTAATGAAAAGCTAATAGATACACCTGTGCATGAGAGAATATGGATAATAAAAGAAACTGTTTTCTGCATAATGTGGTAGTGAGCTGATGGGACTCCAGGCCTACTACTTTTTCCCAACTTCGTCACATTTCAAAGCTTCAGACATGGTTCAAATTGCCAAAATGTTGTGAAGCTGGTTTTAAGCCAGTGAGAGATCAAGGAAGGGGAAAAACTTAGAAATGTCAAGATTTTAATAGTATTTTAATGTCTGTAGGGTGTAGTATTGTTTCCTTTTCCAATTACTTCATCATAACCATAAGGACTAGAATTGTTTTATTTCCTAATGGAAGCATGGAATGGGTCAGGTTGGAAGGAAGTACAGTGGGTCATCTGCTCAAGCCAGGTCATACTAGAGCACATGGCACAGGATTGTGTCCAGTTGTTTCTTAAATATGTCCAGTGAGGGAGACTCCACATCTCTGATCAACCTGTTCCAGTGCTCAGCCACACAGTAAAGAAGTTTTTCCTCCAATTCAAGTGAAGCTTCCTGTGCATTGGTTTCTGCCTGCTGTCCCTTGTCCTGTTGCTGGGCATCATTGAGAAAAGCCTGGCTCCATACTCTGACACCTTTCCTTCAAATACTGACAGACATTTCTGAGGTCCCCTCTTGGTTTTCTCTTCTTGAAGATGAGCAGGCCCAGCTCCCTCAACGTTTCCTCATAGAAGAGGTGCTTCAGTCCCCTCATCATCTCTGTTGCCCTCCACTCAACCTGCTCCAGGAGCTCCATGTCTTGTCCTGAGGAGCCCAGAACTGCACACAGCACTCCAGATGTGCCTCTGGAGGCTGAGCAGAGGGACGGGATCACCTCCCTCAACCTGCTGGCAATGCTCTCCCTAATGCACCCCAGGGTCCCACTGGCCTTGGCCCCCAGGACACACTGCTGGCTCATGGACAGCTTGTTGTCCACCTGGACCCCCAGGTGCTTCTCCACAGAGCTGTTTCCCAGCAGGTCACCCCCAGCCTGTGCTGGTGCCTGGCGTTGTTCCTCCCCAGGTGCAGGACCCTGAACTTGCCTCTGTTACATTTCAGATGTTTCTTCTCCTCCCACTCCTCCAGCTTGTCAAGGTCCTTCTGAAGGGCTGCACATCCCTCTGGGGTGTTGGCCACTCCTCTGAACTTTGTTTCATCGGTGAACTTGCTGAGGAGGCGTCTGCCCATTCATCCAAGTCATTGGTGAATAAGTTAAACAACACTGGGCCCAGTATGGAACCTTGGGGGACACCGCAAGGGACAGGCTTCCAACCTGACCCTGTGCCATTGATTGGGATACTCTGGGATCTGCTATTCATCAAGGTTTACATTCCTCTCACTTTCTACTTGTCCGATCCAAATGTCCTGAGCTTCCCTACGAGGATGTTGGGTGAGACAATGTCTAATGCCTTGCTTAAGTCAAGATGCATTCTTCTTCAGTGTGGAGAAAATAGCCCTTGAATGTCAGCCATCTCTCTTGGACCTCTCTTCCTTGCATGGCCTTTTCCTGTGGGATACTTCCAAGAAAATCCCTAGAGAGGCTAACATTAGCTCTCCTGAAGTCCATGATTGCTTGTCCTGCTTCCTCTTTGCCCAACACTGAACTCCACAGTCTCATTGTCACTACAGCTAAGGCTGCCCCCAACCTTCACACCTCCAACAAAGCCTCCCCTGTTTGTTGTTATGAAATTGAGCAACAAATCATTCCCTGAGGAGTACACCATTCCTTGTGGGATCCTCTGCTGCCTGTGTCAGAACATTGTCATCAATGCTTTTCAGGAACCTACTGGACTCTTTGTGCTTTGTTGTGTCGCTGCTCCAGCAGATGTCAGGGGAGTTAAAGCCCCCCACAAGAAGAACCTGTGACCAAGAGGATGCTTTAAGCTGCCTGTAGAAGTTCTCATCCACTTTTTCCTGATCGGGTAGCAAACACCCGATGTTTGTAATGTAACTCTAGTCTGCCCTTTTATCCTGACTCTTAACCTCTCGATTCTCTCATCATCCACCCCAGATAGAGCTCAAAACATTCCAAGTGTTTCCTCACGTAGAGGGAATCTCCACCAATGCGCCTTCTTGGTCTGTCTTTCCTAAGCAATGTCTTTCCTAATTCATTACAGCATTCCAGTCATGTGAGGTATCCCACCATGTCTCCATAACTGCAGTAACATCAAAGCCCTTTGCACACAGATATCAAGTTCCTCCTGTTAGTTCCCCACACTGCATTCATTGGTGTGCAGGCCCTTTATGGAAGTATTTGACTGTGTCAATGTCCCAGTGAAGGTACAAAGGGACCACCCATAGTCCTGAGTAGAAGTTACTATTTGGCTGCTTGTGCTTGCTTGAGGTATTCCCTCTTAAGCCTCCTTTTGCTACTTGGCTGGTTGCTATAGTTCTCCTCTTCTGACACCTTATCTCTGTCAAGCCTGGCTATGTCCACATCCACGTTCAAATCTAGTTTAAGGCTCTCTCAGTGAGCCCTGGTAAATCCTGAAATAAGATTTCTCCTTTGAAAGAGGTGGACCCCATTTATTGTCAGCAGACTTGGTGTCATGTAAACTGACCTGTGATAAAATCCTCAGAATTCTGCTGGTAACACCAGCTTCAAAGTCAAGTGTTCATCTGTCTGTTTTCCTGTTTCTTGCCCCATCAACTCCTGAAACTGGCTGGATAGAAGAGAATACAGTTTCAGACCCATTGACCAGCTGTCCCCAAGGCCCTGAGGTCCCTTTTGATCATCTGCACCCTTATTGTTGGGACTTGGTCATTTGCCCACCTGGAAAACCAGCAGTGGATAATCATCAGTGGGCTGCACAAGGCTGGGAAATTTCTTGGTGATGTCCCTTATCCAGGTGCCAGAGAAGCAACACACCTTCCTATTGGATCGGATCCAGTTGGTAAATCAGGCCCTCCATTCCTCTAAAGAGGGAGTCCTCAATGACTACCACCCTTCTTTTTCTTAACTGAGGAGGTTGTGATGTGGCAGATAAACCACTCTTCCATAGGCAACCTCATCAACCTGGATGGACCTTCACCCACATTCTCATTTCTCTGGTCCTCATTTTCCTACTTCTCAGATCCCAGGGCCTCATATCTATTGCATATGGGCACTTGAGGAGGTAAGGCAGGTCAGGAGGGGTTTCACCTGCCACCCCAAGCAGAAACCCATTTTCAGTCCCCTCCACCCTGAAGGTCCCTTCCCTGTGGCTGGTGGTGAGCAGGTAGGGGGTCCATGGATTCTTGTGGACTGGATATCAGGTCTGTTTGTCTGAGGCGTGGCAGAGTGCAGCTCCACCTCAGTCTCTTCCTCAGAGTCCCTAACACTTCATGTGCCAGGCAAGCTTTTGTGGGTGCTCTACCTAGGTCACCATATCCTTTGTGGTGCACAGAGGAAGTAGCTATTTTCTAAGTGGACACCATACCTGAGCTCTCATGATTACCTCCTGCTGAGCTAAGTGCTTGAGCTGGCAGTGCCTTGGTGCCTGTCCTGCTCACACTGCCTGCACAAAGTGCCACACCATGTCCCAGCTGAATGCACCATGCCCTGTTTGTCCACTTCATTCATGTGGTGTAATCACAGTGTGTGGTAGGACTCATGAATGTTGACTGAATTTGAACAAAGTGGCACGCTGCTTTGGGTCAAAGAGTTGTGACAATTTATTTCTTTCATAACCATTCTGAGCAAAGACATGAGGAAAAACTCTTTTGCGCAACTTTCTAAAGGGTTTAGAAGAGATGAAAAAAAATTTTTGGGATTTCTTTAATAAATTGCTCACATCCTTCCCACAAAATATGTCCTTGCAGTTGCATTCTTTCAAGTAGCATTACCTTAGCCTTTAATGCTTTTGAGCCAATATCAGTAGGTCCTTACAAGTCAGGCTGCTTTTCATTTCCTATCTTGTGGACAGACTCTTGGTCACACATGAAAACCTGTGGGCTCCTGTGGCTGCCCTGCCTGTCCAAATGCGAATGTGACTTTTCTCATGACAACTAAGTAATTAGAATGTATTTTCACTTTAGGTATGGGTAGCATTTTTAGAAGCTCCATGTGGATGTGAAAGCCCAAGTTACAGACTCAAAAACAGAGGTGGAAAATTCTGAGTCATGGTCTTTGTTAAAAGTATTTTGCATTCTTACATTTGAATTAAGATTCTTTTAAAATTCAGAAGGAATTTTTATCTCTGTCAATTTATTTGAGCCCTAATTTTTTTGTTACTAGAAAGCAAAAGCTTTGAACTTTCTTCAGTACAAAGAAAAACACTGTTAAAGCCTCAGTGAGGAAAAAAAAAGTGAAAAGACTACCTCATCACCACAGTATTTCTATAAAATTTTGAATATTTCATGCACAGAAGTGAGAGTCACTTGATATGCTTTTGAAAAGAAAATTGCTCTGGAGTATTTTGCAACCATCAACACTGACAACAGCATCTTCTCAGAGAATGGGCTTTTATCAGCTGTGAGGTGGTAAGAGAGCACAGCTGGCTTAAAATAAAGAAGAAATAGTGTGAGCCCTTATGGCACTTTTACTAATGTAGCAATGATTTTTTAAAGTACATTCCTTCTGTTTGCATCACAGAATCACAGAATCAAAGAATCAAAGCACTGTGTTCCTTTACCTTTGAATTAATAAATAAGCTTTGCATTTCTGCTGGCTAGTTCTTATTCAGTGGTCAGTCATGCTTCCTTCCAGAAACTCTACAGAAATAAGATCTGGTTCTTACTGCTAGTCATGTAAGATTTTGTGTAGGCCCAGTTACCTATATGTGATATAAGTATAAATAAGAAAACACCTAAGAATATGACATAAAGTGCAAGACACTGGCGCTCCCAGATAAATGCAAAGTACCAGTCTGAATATTTTTGCCCTGTCGCAATCAGAACTTGGGGGTTTGCTGCTTTTGGGAGAGGATTTATTCCAAGAAGGAAGTATTAATATGGCCTGCCAACAGTACAATAACATCACAGAATCACAGAACATTAAGATCACAGAATCACAGAATTAAGCAAGTTGAAAAAGACCTTTGAGATCATCCAGTCCATACTATGACTTAGCACCACTGTGTCAACCAGATCATGGCCCTGAGTGCTGCATCCACTCTTTTCTTAAACATCTCCAGAGACAGTGATTCCACTGCCTCCCTGAGCAGCCCATTCCAACCTCCAGTCACTCTTCCTGAGAAGAAATTCCTAAAGTCCAGCCTAAACTTCCCCTGGCACAGAAGGCTAGTGGGAAGGCTGTGGCCTCTTGTCCTGTCACTGATTATCTGGAAGAGATCAACCTCACCCAGCTACGCCCTCTTCTCAGGCAGTTTGGGAGAGTGATAAAGGTCACCCCTGAGCGTCCTCTTCTCCAGGTTAAACACCCCCAGCTCCCTCAGACACTCCTCATAGGACTTGTGCTCTAAGCCCTTCACCAGCCTTGTCCTTCTCTGGCCATGCCCCAGCATCTCAACATCCTTCCTGAACTGGGGGGCCCAGAACTGGACACAAAACTCTAGGTGTGGTCTCACCAGTGCTGAGTACATGGGGCTTGTCCAACTTCCTCTGCAGAGGCCTCCTACCCTCCAGCAGATCAATGCACTCAATTTGGTGTCATTTGCAAATTTGCTAATGGTAGACTCATCCCTGGGGAGCTCCACTGGTGACTGCCCACCCACTGGATGTGACACAATTCACCTCCACTCTCTGGGCCCGGCCATCCAGCCAGTTCCTAACCCAGCAAAGAGTGCTCCTGTCCAAGCCATGGGCTGCCAGCTTTTCCAGGGGTGGAAGTCCTGTGGACAGATGGTGTCAAAGGCATTGCTGAAGGTCAGGTGGAGAACATCCACAGCCTTCCCCTCATCCACCAGGTGGGTCACCTGGTTATAAAAGGAGATCAGGTTGGTCAGGCAGGACCTGCCCCTCCTAAATCCATACTGGCTGATCCCCTGGGCATCATGTAGGTGCTGTGTGATGGTACTCAAATGATCTGTGCCATAATTTTGCTGGGCACCAGGGTCAGCCTGACAGGTTTCTGTCAGGGAAACTACAGCCTCTGTAGTTTCCCGGATCTTCCTGCCCTTCTTGTGGGTGGGTGTCACATTGGCCAGCTTCCAGTCATCTGGGACCTCCCCAATGAGCCAGAACTGATGGTAAATGATGGAGAGAGGCTTGGTGAGACCTTCTGTCAGTTCCCTCATCACCCTGGGATGGCCCGTCTGTCCCACAGGCTTGTGATCATCAGCAGGTCACTAATTGCTTTCTCTTGGGTTACAGCGGGGGCTAGTCTTCTCCTGTCCCCATCTACCAGCTCTGGAGTCTAGTTGTTCTGATTTCCTCTAGTATTTACACTGTTCTGTGTCTGTCAGGTTTGGTGAAATTTGATGTGGAGTCCAGTAGTTCAGGCTTGTTTCTGAAACCTGGTGACCACTTCAGCCCTGCCTCTTTTCCTAGTACTGGGAGCTTGTGCACTGTGCTGTGCATCCTTCCCATCCCCTACCCTCCTGCAAAAATGCTTTCTCACTGCTACTTGCTGTAGAAGGAAGGCTGGTGGGAAAGGTCTATTCTTCAGTTCAAATTGAGGAACAGCTGGTGCTCATGGTGACAGCCAACTGCTGTGTAGAAAGGAATATAAGAGCAAACTTGTATCCATGTGAAATCCTATGCAGAAGTCATTCTAAATGTTCAGAGCATCTTTTTTGGTTGTGTTAATTTTCTGTTTTGTAAACAGCCACGGAGCATGTCACGGTTTTCTTACCCTATGCTGTGTGCAAGACAAAAGTAGGAATAAGGAGGTTGACACAGGTAAGAAAGACACTGATTCAATACCACTAAGAAGTAGGAAATAATGGTATAAGTCCTGGAGTGAGCTGTTAGTCAGAGCTGAATTAGCAGACAGAGGGCAAATGGGTTATTAGTTCATAAATATTTCAAAGTGCTTGATAAAATACTTTTTTATTTAGCTCTACACTCATATGTAGTTTTGGAGAGAGGCTCTCCTTAAAACAATTGCAGTCAATAACAAACATCCTGAGTTTACTGATGCATTTGGTTGAGGAGGTTAAAAGGCTGGTATCTCTGAGCAAGGCTGCTCTGACCCCAAACTACAGAAATACTGAACTGAATGTGAGTAAATGATTATGTACTCGAAACAATCTTCATGTCTCACTTTGTTATTCACTTTACACTCAGTAGCTAGCTCCATTTCAAGTGTGTTGTCTTTTTTTACTTTTTGTCTGGTTAAGTTTAGCTATAAAGTAAGTACTTCTTCTTCAAGGTTCTTGAAAATCAAGTGAAAGTTCTCCTTTCTTCCATCTAATATTAAAAGTAACAGGGAAAAGAAAGGAAAGTAGGAAAGTAGGTAGCTTATTCAGGACATGAGTGTGTTACAGCATGCATTAGACCAAAGTAACTAACTGATGTTTTAGAACTATTTTCAGAATTTTTCATGAAAAAAAACTCTTCAGAAAAGCTTTTGCCTCCTCCCTTTACTGTCCTTCTTTGTAGCAAATTTGAGTATGAACTTGATCGCAAATTGTGTAACAAATAAGATTGTGATGTATTCATGGTGTTGTCAAATCCCCAGAATCTTCCTGAAGTAGACAATGCGGAGATTCATGCCTGTGTTCCTTGCTTATTAAATGATAAAAGAAGAGTGATTGTCTTATACTAGATTTTCTGATTTGCTGTGAATTACTAGGAAACTTGCCAGAGTTTACAGGTCAAGATACACATAAGAAAAATTTTCTTTACAGAAGTCATCATATCACTAGATGTGTATAGTCAAACCATCCCTGATTAGGTGAGATTTTCTGGATAAATGTGTGCAAGAGGCTTGCCTGAATCATAGAAAAATTAAATTGTTTAGATTGGAAAAGACCTTTAAGATCATTGAATCCAACTGTAGGTCTGATACTGACAAGTCCACTGCTAAGCCATGTCCCCAAGTGTCACATCCATACTTCTGAATATCTGCGTGCCTGCTGACTCGGCCACTTCCCTGGGCAGTTTGTTCCAGCTTTACAGCCCTTTCTGTGAGTCTGGCTTGGCTTTAAAACCCACACATTTAATGTGTATAAATTGACCATCTAAAACCCCACATATTTAATGTGTTGGTGATGAGGCATTGTAAAGAGGGATTTTAAATGATCAATTTTAGGAAAGACAAGGGAGTCATATCCAGGACTTTTTTACCACTTGCATCTACTTTTCGTTTCCATTTGTTTGTGGAATCTATTGCTGAAAGATTTCATATCACTAGTGATAGCTGCTACAGTGAAAACCAAGTATTGGATGGTAGCTCTTGGATGGACCCACCCAGAGACAGAGAGAAGTACTTCTTGACAGGTCAGTGTGGGACCAGCAACCTCCTAAAGGAGATTGCATTTAACACATTAACATGTGACTAGATAAATGGTTGTGATTTACCTCAAGAGTTGTCAGCTGATCCAAGCTGTGGATTTTGTTTGTGACAATATTTATCTTAGTTTTCCTATACTAACTTTCCCCTTCATTGGAACCTCTAAATACAACCTAGATAGAGGAAAATGCCTAAGGGATGGTTTATTCAGTCATTCAGACTCCTATTGCTAGTTTTCCTTGTATGTAGAAAGTCCTCGGTTGTCCTTGAAACCTCAGATGGCCTTTAGGCATCTCCTTCAGCAAAATCATGAAGGATTTTAAGGTTATCCTTGGAATTAAGGGGTGTGTCACCTGGGTAGATAAGAACAAGCCTTAGAAATGGTGCTGCCTGAGGCCTGGATGCTCAGTGCCAATTATTTTCCTGAATAATTTGTGAACACTTGGCCTGAATCCCGTTTGTGTGCTCCATAACACAACTCTCCTCAGCTGCTGGTACTCTGAAAATAAAGGTCACATTAGAAAGACCGTGGCACATATGTATAAACAAACAGAATAATTGCAAATTTGAAGCTTTTAGTTTTATATAAGTGTTCTCCAGAAGCCCCATCCTAACCATGTTCTGTTCAGCAATTATACTTATCCCCAGCACAACCTTTTGCGGACAGTTTCATTGCCTAAAATATCAAAAGAGAAATACAAAATTTCTTGGCAATGAGCAATTTAAAAATTCAAAAGATGTCTGGATGTGGGTGATGTGGTTTAGTGGCTTAGAGGCTACAGTGGTAGTGCTAGGTTGACAGTTGGACTGGATGATCCTAAAGGTCTCTTCCAACCTTACTGATTCTATGATTTTATTTATATATAAAATATCTTCTTTCCTTTGATAAAGAACAAGATAAACTAACATCCTAGTGTGTTATATTTCCCACAGCCTTAAAACACTGTTCCTTGATCAAATTAATTTATATTTCAATGAAGTAAGCAATAAAAAAGTTGGGGTTTTTTTTTCTGTTGATGGGGTCCAGTAATGAAAGAATTGGTTGGAATGAGAAAAGTTGATATTACCAGCTAATTAGAATGTCAAGATTCTGGTGTGAGTTGGAATTTGTTTTTGTTAGTCTTTGTTTAGTTTTGTTAGTCTTTGTTAGTCTTTAGTTAGTTTTGTTAGAATAAAGCTAAGTACCATACAGTATTTAAGGAGACCATAATAGATGACATTTTTCATTCAGTCCTATTTACAAAATAAATAGCATTTAAGTAATGAAGGACGACAAATTGTTGTAAAAAAAGGGAATTTTAAACAAAATACTTCAGGAGTTTTACTGATTTATGTTGCCTTCTGAGAATTGTTTAATAGTTTTTTCCTACTGAAACAGTATATAGTAGCTCTTACTGTGCATGCAGAATAAAGACTGTGGGCACAATAAAGAAAGAATGGGTTTGGTCATCACTGGGACAAAAGAGTCCCAACCCTGACCTGCAAAGGTGCTAAATGCTTCTCCTATTGCTTTGAGCAAAGCACTCAAGCTCACATTTGTCAAGAACTCAAGCATATAAAAGATTTTTATTTGTTAACACTTGAGTTATTCCATTAAATTTAATTTCTCTTTCTAGAAAATATGTTTAGGGAAGACTAGTACAAATTGTGGCCAAAATATTTTTCATAGTTTAGAGGACAATTTCTCAAAAAAGAAAAGAGATTGTGAAAGCTATGTTTTCAGTTGCCCCCGCTAATGAAAATTTTCACATTTTTCCCCTCTTGGCAGTTCCAGTCACAAGCTGCCATCCATTGTTTTGTTTTCACTGTGGTAGCTGTCACTATTGACATCAAATCTTTCAGCAAGAAATTTTACAAGCAAATGGAAATGAAAATCAGATGTAAGTGGTATATAATCCAGGATTTTCATTGTCAAAATTGGTCAATATTTTTATATTATTTGCTAAACTGAAGTATATATTTATTTCTTCTTCCAACACAGATCTCTTATTTCTTTACGTAAACTGTTTTTTAAATGAAATTATCACTAGGTCAAAAAAGGGGGGATTCAACCAAAATTATTTCATTAAAAAGCTTAGATAAAGACATCATTTTAAAGAGCAAAAAATATAGGAAAAATTTCCTCTGAAATGTCTGAGTTTCAAAGAACTATTTAGATAAGAAGCTGACAACAAGCTCTGCTGCAATCTGTGCACAGAAGCTGCAGCTGCAGGAGAACCTGCTGGCAGTGGCTACCTCATGCAGTTCTCTGTGGGGAAGTTCTCTGTGACATGATTTGGGCAGGGGAGCAATGTTAGCTCTAAATTTAGCTCTGCATTTGAATACGTTTAATTCCTGTTGTGGGAAAAGAACAAACTAAACATCTTCATGAAAAGCAAAATAGTGAAAAATGTTGTTTACTTTTTTTTGTTTTCCACCTCACCTGTAAAATCTGCAAATTTATGGATAATTTAATTTTACTTTACTTCCTTTTCTTCACATAGATATTGCACCTCTTTGCAAACCATCTTCCACTGAATGTCATGTTTGTTTATATATTTGGGTCAACTTCTAAAACCTCTTGATCATGTGTAACATTTACTGAAAGTGTACCATCTGCAGAAGATAAGTTTATTTAACTCCCAGGCTGGATGATAAAGTGAAAATATTTTCAGAACTAGGTGGCATGGCCTATTAATTTGAAAGTACCTTTTTTTTTTTTTTGATGAGTTATTTTATTTTCATTGCAATAGACATCAAGTAAAATCAGAATGGGCTAGACTATCTTGTGGTTTTGTAAATTTTATTATGGTTTTATAGACAGGACTGATTTTTAGTGGGAACAGCACTGTTTCTCAGATTTATAATGATTCCTTTCCATGGCAGGAGGTTTGGAACCAAAAATGACTTTAAGGCTGCCTTCCAATCCAAAGCATTATGTTATTCTATGACTTTGCATCATGAGAAACAGCAAGGGAAAAATGTAAACAGTGTTGTTCTGAAGTTTGCTCGAACAAACTGTGCAGAAATAAACAGTTTTGATCTCCATGTAACTCGTGAAATTATTTATTTCAAAGTTGGCGCCTCTTGTGTAGAATTGCATTTGGGTTTTCTGTCTCATGAAATTCAGGTGATATTCACACCACTGAAAAGTTGTAAGATTTAAGCAACAAATAGATGTAGTGGGGACCTTAGTCTTTTCCCTCTAGGAAATTGCTTTTCTTCCCCCACTTCTGAGACATGTGGACATTTATCCTAATGTTTCCATCCCAATGCTGGAGTCTTTTCCCATGACTCAAACAGAGGAAATTGTGCTAGGCACTGTGTGGCTCAGTTCTCCTCTTTGTCTAGATGTTTCTGAAGTTTTCTGTCTAAACCACTTTGTGCCAGCAATGGGGGGGATTGTGCCAGTTATCAATACAGAAAAGAGACTCCCTGTTCCAGTAAGACATTGTTTAAGATTTAAGAAACAAACAAGAGAGGGAAGAAAAAGAGTTTTAAAATTTGAAAAGTAACCTAGGCAAAAAAGTTCCCCAAAATAGTAATTGAAACAAATGGAGACTTCACTCATAGAAGGTAGAAATGAAAATACACTTTCATCTGTCCTGAAATGTGTCTTTCCCTTTGAAATTGCCATCTGGGCAGAGATAAGGTTCAGGCATTTTGGAAGAGCCACCTGTATTTCTCATGTAAACAGATACTGTCCCATGCTTTAATAGTCCTTGATAACTTTCCTCTCTAGGGTTCCTGCTTGTACTATCAATCTGTGCTTTTCTGTCTGTCACAAAAATATTTCACAGTGTTGGTCTGTTTTTCCCCAGATTATTCTAATGACAGCACCTCAAATATTAGAAGCTATAAAGTCAGGCTTCATCTACACTGAATGTCTGTTAGGCATTGGGAAAAAAACTGAAATTGTAAATCTGGATAAAACATATGGCAAGGAGGGATATATCTTTCTGTGCATGCATGTGAGTGAACAAAGGCTTAAGGCAGGTGAAATCGAGAAGTCTTGATATAGGGTATAATCTGCTGTCTAGTGAGTTGTAGATTAAAGTTATTGTAGTAATACAATATAATTTATTCCCTCCATCTCTAACCCCAGGCACAAGGAAAGGTATTTGTTTTCAGTAATAAAAAGCTAGAAAACAATGAAATGTTCAATGGAGAAATGTTGATGTTTCCTGTTTGTGATCCTGGAACATAAACTTGCAACCTTCCCATGCACAAGTAGTGTATGTTGATACATCTCCAGTCAGCTAGCAATTGGTGGTTTATAGACATAATCTCATCACAATAATTGTGGATGTTTGGACTGTAAATACACACCACCAGAAAAAGACACTAGAAAGCAATCAGAAAGGCTGTAGTAGTAAATGAACATCTGCTGTACTGTTAGACTGTAAAGCACTTGAAAACAGTCAGAACTGAGAATAGTTGGAAAGATAGGCTTACATTCAGCCTCAGTTTGAAATCAGCTAAGAGGAGCTGACTAACCTCAAGGGAAGAGCATTTATTCCCAATGGACAAGCTGAAAGTGCATCTGAGAATCCATGAGATTAGTAATGTTTCTTTGCAGTTAGTTTATTAGTTTTTGCCTGTGTAGAGCTAGTTTGGAGACAGAGAGCTAATAAGAAGAGACTGAATACTTTAAGTGTTGCATTCCATAGTCACCCTGCACGGGAATTGGCTCAGAGTGTTATTGGACCGCCTAAAATTTCGTATCTTCTGCAACTACATAAAATATGAAAAATATTAAGGGAATTCAAAGCAGGCATTCAGACTTTTAATTAATTGGTTATGCTTGGTAACATAGTCTATTTTCCATTGTTCCACCTTCAGTATTGAAAGAGCAAGGCACAGAATAAAAAAAAGTTAGGCAGAAAAATTTGTTCTTCCATATCTGAGGTAAGGATTTTTGTAGACAGTGTCATGTCTCCTTCTCCTGAAGGCTAGGTGATATCTAAGGGCATCAGTACGATGGGTGAGGAGAGCTGCAAGCACCTGAGACTCATTCCAGAAAATGGTGATGAATTCCATGTGCAAGATATTCCAGTATGTCACAGAATGAGGCACTCTTTCAGAGGGCAGGGTAACATGGGCAATCTTGTGCCCAGTGAACAACCAGCTCCTTGGCTGGAGTTCCTTCTTGGCCTGTTCTTTGAGGGACTACCCAGGCATTCTCTTTTCCATGCTGTAGAAACAGCAGACAAAAGATTATTTGAGCATCTCATAATTTAGAAGCCTGCAGTAGCTTTGTGCTGCCATTGACATGGGTCTGGTTTCTCTTGGTAGAGCTCAGATTGCTGCAATAAAGTGGGTTGTAGGGTGCAGAGCTGATGGTAACTGACTCTGGAGTTATGGAGAGCTGTTGCTGGAACCTTTCAGTAACCTGCTGAAGTGGTCAGGAGTGGAACAAACTGCCAGCTGCAATGGTAAATAGGAGGATATTGCTCATTTCTATGAAGATGCTTTTCTTTAATTCAGTGGAGTGGAGAAAAGGAGTGGTCTTCGTTAATTTGATTCAGTGTAACTGTGTACACTAATAGTGTACCCTATTACCCTTTAGTGGGTGATGGGGGAGTGCTTTCACTGTAGATCAAGAAAGTGAGTTAAGAGTTTTGGGTGGACGAGGCTTAGGGTAGCCCTTATTGCCGTCTACAGCTTCCTCTAGAGGAGAACAGGAGGGGCAGACACTGGTTTCTTTTTTGTGGTGACCAGTGATAGGACCTGATGGAATGGCATAAGGTTGTGTCAGGGGAGATTTAGGTTAGATATCAGGAAAAGGTTCCTCATCTAAGGGATATTTGGGCAGGGAAACAGGCTCCCCAGTGAAGTAGTCATAGCATCAAGCCTGACAGAGTTGAAAGAGTTGGAACAACAGGTTCATGGTGTGATTCTTGGGGTGGTCCTGTACAGGGCCAGGAGTTGGACTCAGTATTTGTGGGTCCCTTCCAACTCAGCATATTCTAGAATTCTGTGATTCATTTTTCTGAAACTATAGCATAACTATCACAAGGCTTTTGTATTCTTGCACGCTGGAGTGCTAAGCAAACAATAAGCCCCTGTGACAAGTGTCTCTTTGCTATCAGGTGAGGACTAAAGAGTGAGTCTTAAGTTTTCCTTAGTGGGTGATTCTTGTTTAGTCTCTTTGGAAGTTAGAATTGCCCATGTTTGCAAAGAAAAATATCTGAATTCAGGTTTACTGAAACCATTGATAATTGTGTGCTCATGGGGCAGAAAGAGAACAAGTTGGCGTAAGGTCTATAAAACAATCTTACATTTTTTTAATGTGTTGGGTTGCACACTGTCAGCCCTGAGATGCTGATACACTAGTTTGAAAGCAAACTAGTGAGAGATTAAATCTACAATTTAATTAGAAAACTAAAATAAAGACAACAATAGAGAAACACCGGCTTAACGTGGCAGTCAGAATACAATCTGACACCCCGTGGGTCAGGGTGTTGGTAGCAGTCTGATTGAATGGTGGCTGCAATCCTCCTGCAGTGACAGGGGTGGTTCTGTTGGAGCAGGGATCCTGTAGAAGGGTGCAGTCTTCCTCTGAAGGTCCAGTGGATGGTGATGTAGCTCTTGTCCTGTGGGAATCCAGTACGTAGGGTGGTTCTGGTATTCCGACCTCAGATTATATCCAGGTAGGAATGTTTGGTTCCTCTCCTGGGCGGAGCATCTCCAAATGGGGTGATGTGGTTTTATCAGTCATGCAGTTACCTGATGGCCCATTAGCAGAAGATAGCCCTGGGAGTGAGTTATCAGAGGTGAGTCATGGAGGAGATAAGGAACACCTGTTTTGACAGCTTATGAAGATGGTAATAGAATACATACTTTGGTTACTTCTTACATTGTAACCTAAGACAGCTGAATGAAGCAGTGCTCAGAGGTTTGAGAAAGACAGTAAATGTTCTCTTTTTTTGCAAACTGTTGTTCTTGTGCAATTTGTTGCAGGCTGCTTTCAGTGAGGCTTAAGAAAAGATGCCCAAAGCAGTAATCTCAGATAAATACAGAAAATAAATAAAAGAAAAAAAAAAGAAAAAAAATAGGAAAATAGGAAAAATTTATTTAGAGGATGATTGCTGAATATAATTGACACTGAGTCAAAAAGGAAACCTCATTTAAAAATGTGACTCTACTGAAGGAAAATGCTAGAAGATAAATCTTCTCTTTTGGGGCCCTTGCTACCATGAGTGAGAGGAAAAGCTAGAACAGAAGCCTAGTCATGGAGAACCACTGTCATATGAAATACCCAGACATATCTAGGAGTAAAATGCAGATAGTTTTGGTTCTTCCTGAGCAGGCTTATGATCCAACTGTTGGCCAACACAGACTCATTTTCTACTGATCAGATGCAGCAATTTCACAACTGAGCTGAACAGCAACAAACAGGTGTGTGTGTATGTGTGTGATGATGCATTTTGTGCCCCTATTTACATTCCCAGTGTTACTACAATGACAGGACTGACAATTCAGTGTTGCCACTAGCATCAGAATGATCATGACAGAATTTCTGAGCCATTTTACATATCAAGGAAGAAAAATGGTGGTGTAAAGATTCAATTTCTCGCTGCCTGAGTGACCATCAGGCTGCAACCCATCTGCTTTCCTGAACTGCATGTGTTCCCAGAGGCTGCCAAGTACTGGAATGAGAAAAAGGTGATGCTCAGGGGAGAGAAGAGAGTTTCAGCAGAGCCTAGAGGAATGCTCCTGTTGTATAGGAGAAACAAAAAAATTCCAAAACAAAACAAAACACATAAAACCCCCAACCAAATAAAAAACAATGCCTCCCTAAAAAACCCCAAAAAACCAAACCAAACAAACAAGCAAAAACCCACCACCATCACCACCACTACCAACAACAACAAAAAACCCAAAACCCAAAAACAAACGAAGCCCCCCCCCCCACCCCCCCCCCACCCCCAAAAAAAGAAGAAGGAAATATATATTTATGTAGAACTGCCATTGCTGGTTTCTGTAGAAAGATCTCTGAGAGTGCCAGATCCTAGCACTGAGCGGCCAGAGGACTCTGCAGCAGAAGACACTGTATTAGATAAATGTAACATTTAAGAACAGAATAGAAGTAGCTTCTGATCCTCCTTGGCCGTATTTTTACCAATTCTGTGCAACTGAGCAACTTGAGAGCAAAAATAATGAAGCAAATGGGAGCAGGATACCTGGGTAATACTGTGGTGATTGTGAGATGGGTAGTCTAGGGCTGCCCATATCTTCAATGACCCATAAATTATATAAGTCTGTGTAACACAGACATAAAGGTCTGGATGGTGAGCAGTGTTCCACTATGGGAGCCTTAGTTTTCTGAGGGGTCTTTGTCTGCAGAGTTTGGAATAACTGCTGAACAGCAGCAAAACCTGTTTTAATTCATCAAGCACAAGCAGGCACTAGGTGTTGTCACATTGCTCTTTAAGAATGAAGGGCAAAATGATGAAGATTTAGTTGAGCTCCTGAATACCACAGCCGGGTCATGTCACCTGAGATTGCTGCAGTTTCCTATAAAGGCTCCCAAACTGCAGCAGTTCTTTTTCAGAGACATCTGTTCCTTCTCCACTTAATTGATGGCCATAGAATAAAATAGAGAAAATAGAGAATAGTCTGCTTCTCCTGTTGTACTTTTCCAGCAGTTAATTATTTTCCACATTTTTCTGTCTTCTGTGAGTCCTGCTTTGAACACCAGTTCGTGCAACTGTTCAAGTTCACAGCCTCTGGACCTTATTAGGTCCTTCACCTGATGAAAAGATAAGTCATTTGTTGTGGCACAGGGCTTCTTCTTCACACAGGTTGGCACTTATTTCTCAGCTTTGTGTTCAGAAATCATAAGTGATGATAAAGAAGGAAAGGATGATAAATCATCCTTCTTTCCTCCCTCTCTAAAAGTGTGCTCTCTGTCTGATGAAACCTTTATGTGGCCCTTTGCAGCTTTGGGATCCTTTTTCAGGCTGCATAGCAGATCAAGGTTCTGTTGGTGTTTCCCTGACCTCGTACTTGCAGAGGCTCTTGCTCTTTCCCTTTCAGGCCCAGCTCAGTCCCCAGGCCTGTCAGACATGAGCAGTGCTGCCCTGCACAATTTCACCCCATGGACAGAGTGGCCATGGACAGACACAGACTACCAAGGGCTGCTTCCACAGAGCCTGGGCCTCCTCCAGCACGACTAACAACAGCCTCTCAGCTCTGCTTTGCCATGGATCTTCACGGCAAGCAGGCAATCTTGCAATCTTTGCACTCAGACCAGCATCTCCTTTCCCAGGCTGTGTCTTCCCCTTGACCTCCTAGGAGTGTGAAGTCCCTGGTGCTGCAACTCTTTAGAGCTGGCGGTAGGAGGGAAGAGGCCCCAAGAGCTGGGTGATGTACCTACAAAAAGAGCTCTGGCATTTCCTTTGCGTTGACTGGTGGATATTTGCTTGATGTGACTGAATCATCATGTACAGCACCAGTCTACAGGCACAAAGGAATTTCTAAGCCAGACCATTCAGCAGCAGCATGTGGCTGTGCCATGAGACCGAGGGGTCTCATGAACCTCAACTTCAATACCTCTGAGGCTGGTTTGCAAAGCAGTGAACACACCACCAGCAGTCATCAGGTGAGAACCACTCAAGCCACCTCAAACACTAAACAAACCCACTAGAAGTTTAAAAGCTTTAGCAAGCTGTCTGAATTGCTTGTCAGGTTTTAGAGCTCAGATGCCATAGGATTGCTGAGTAGTGCCCTGAAAGGTAAAGGTTCTCAGTTGTTCAGTTCACTGTCTCATGGGAAACAGCAAGGGTAAACTCCCAGGAGGTACCCAAGTCATGCTGCAGTGGCCTGGACCAAACAACAAAAACTTCATGCCGCAATAATTAATAAACTATGCTAAATACATTTGTAGTTTAAGAGGAAAATAAAACAGAAGGGAAGAATATTCTCTGACAAGTGCTAAATAGCTTGCTGTCTTGAGTCACTGGGTTTTTATTATCACAAAAATTCTTGCATCATAATTGTAATACCTGGAATCAATAATATGAAATTGGATTATAAAGAAACATTGCTGTGATGTTAAATACATTATTGGCATACTGAAATAATTTACAATCCAATAATCATACCTCTAACACTGGTTATTGCAAACTGTAATTTGAGAAAGTTGAATTGTGAATTGTAATTCAATACAGTGCTTGACAATTATTCTATTACACATAAAGATAATAGGCAAAACAATTGGCTTGTTTACCTGTGGCAGAAAGCTTTTTATTTTTGGATACTCATTTTAATTTTGGATATTCCAATTGGCTGTCTTTTATAAAACAGTTAGAAGATAACTCTGCTCTTGCTTACCCTTGAAAAGATAAGGGTGATTCTACCAAAGACATGGGCTCCTTTGCATTTCTGTGCCATAGATCACAATATTGTCTCTTGAATTTACCTCTTCTATATGTGAAGAAGAAGCTTTCGTCTTAATGATAGATTATTTTGACTGTATGGTGTGGAGCACTAGTGTAAAAAAATAGAACTTTGTTCAGCTCCTGGCATGACCTCATCCCTTTGAAACTAAAGTAGAGTTATCAAAATTACTCAATTTTAATCAATTACATTTCTGCAGATTGCCTGATATTATAAGCTGGCAGAGATCTAGAAGTTCAAAAATCAAAAGCAATACTTTTTAATGCCTCAGATGTTGAAAAAAGCTAGTGATTGGTGTGTGACTTCCAGAATAACATATATCAGGAGTAGGATTATTGTGCTCTTTTTTCTATCTAATTTATCTTTTTGCTTTGTTTTGGAAGATGAGGAACTATGAGACTTGTCATAGCTAGAATTTTAGCTACCTTTATCCAATTAAATGGGGTTTTTTGGTCATTTTTCGTGTATCCCAGCATATCTCTGACATAAGGTTCTTGGGAAAGTGAAAGATGACAGAAGAAAAATTAGGATATATTATTTTTCTCTTGATAAATAAACCTCACAGAAAAGAACCCTGCAAGAAAACTGTGATTCTATTCTTTTTAATTTGTCCTCTAAAGCATTGTGTATTCCAATTGTTTTTCCACGGCAATCATCAGAAATTCATTCTGTAACAATATAGAGGGAACATTTTTTTGTTTTGTATGCAAAACAACCTTCTGCTTAGAGCTTCTAAAATGAAGTTAATACTGCACATGTACAGTGTTCTTATTTTGATGACTCTTCAGATCAGGTGAATAAAAAATACAAGTTTTGTTTAATAAATATATTTTTTGTTAGTAGTATATAGAACTCAATCGCCGAATAGGGGGTTGGCTTTTACCTCTATTAAAGAATTTATGATTTTTTTTCTCTTATTAAGCAGGAAGTTTCAGAAAAAATATTTTGAGGTTTTTTGCCAAAGGACAAAAAAATGGTATTGCCTTTACTGATTAAGGTGATTAAAGCTTAAATATAATTTCTGAAGATAAAAGTGATGACCTTGAGAAGTGATGTACTTCAATTTTTGAAATAGGTTGTTTAAGCCAGCCTAGTGGCATAGAAGTTTTCTAACCATCTCAAAAAAATCCCAAAACTCAAAAAACCCACCACAATTTATTTTCCTGTTGCCTGGAGGTACTTTCCATGAGCATGGCATCCAGGCTTGGGGGACCAGGGAACCATGCAAGTCTGGTTAGGTATGCAACTGTTAATGTGCCCTTGCAACAGAGAATGATATTTTGGCAGTGTGCTAGTGTCTTATTTTAGAAATGCTTATTTATATTTACAAAAATTTTACAAAAGGTTAAAAGAAATGTTGGTGGGATGTTAGAGCACTGAATCCATTTACAAGAAAGGGAATCTGGGTTGTCTCTGGTTGTCAAACTCCAGCTGACTGAAAGGTAATGACCTTTTAAGCAGCAATGGCAATTCCCTTAGAGACTGCCTAGTGAAACAGCAGAATGTTTTTACGTGTCAGCCAGCCTTGCAGTTCCCCTGCCAGTTTATCAGGAGATAGGTCTGATTTGCTTTTCCTGAGTGACTTACCTGGAGCCTATAACCTAGAAGATTCTCAAATTCTTTTGGTTATAGGAGCAGTCCATTGTCTATTATTTCCTTATCCTTGATGCATTTGGGGGCAGTCCAGGGCTGTCCGCTCCTCCATGTGCACAGAGAAGACTTGGAATTATTGTCCAAAATCATGCAGAACCTTATAAGTAAACTAGGGTTTATTGGCACCAGAGGCAACTGACGCTCCTTTTCGAGTGTGTTTTCTCACCACCTCAAGACACCTCTTAATTTGACAGATTAATGTGATACTTTTCCATTAAAATAGTTGCATCCAAGCAATTTGCTTCTAAGAAGGCAAGTAATGTGCAAAGCATAAAGATAGTGTAAAGAAATGGCAGCTATTTTACCTCTCTGCAATGATTTTGGGAGAGATTGCAACTTGATGCAAAGCAAAATAGCTCAGCCCAGTTCTACTATGAGTGAATATTGCACAACTCATGTATAGCAGCTCTCCTATATAAAATTTTCAAAACTAAAGCAACTTCTGGAATTGTGATATGGGAAGCACTAGGAATTTCAGAGCAGAACCTGACATTGTGTCTAGCAAGACCAGAGGAAGTGAATGTATTTTTTCATTTATGCTTGGATATATTTCATTTAACTTCACAGCTAATTTACAGAACCAACAATAAAAAGACCTGATAGACCTAAAAGACCTAATCCTATGGCACCTGTTAAACAAGGAAAAATGTGAACATGACTGGAGGGAGTAATAATCTACTGAGGGAATGTAGACCTGTATTGAATGCAAGGTTTTAATGAAACCACAGGCTATAACAGAATCCATTCAGTCCAGGTATTGCCACAAGAAAGCAATTTCTTTTTTTTTTTTTTTTTGTCACAGGCTTGTGACACCAGGCATTATGTAAAGAGTTTTGATAAAAGGGATAAAAGCAGCATGTAGTCAACCCAGGACAATTAGCAAGTGTACTTTTTATTGTTATGCTACAGGTGAGGAAGGACAGTCAAAGAGGTTGAAGTTCATGGAAACACAGCCAAACTTTTAACATTGACTCAAAAAAATCCAACTGAGGTATTAGCTAGCTGGCCAGGAAAGGGAAAAGTTTCCAAAATGCACCTCAGCTTCTAGAAAATTATCTGATAGTTCATGAAAGTTCTTCATCCCTCAGAAGGCTTGAAACATGAAGGGGCACCATTCTCAGGGGCACAGTCCCTGAGAAATAATAAATAGGAGGGGGGAAATCAAGCTGGCCTGTAAGAACAGAGATAGCAGGGTCATATCACAGAATCATAGAACCATAGAATGGCTGCGGTTGGAAGCGACCTTAAATGTGGCCTAGTTCCAGCTCCCCTGCCACAGTCCAGGACACCTTCCTCTAGAGCAGGTTGCTCAGAGCCCCAGAAGACCTGGCCTTGAAAACATCCAGGGATAGTCATCAACAGCTTCATGGGGCAACCCATGCCCCTACCTTGCCACACTCACAGTAAAGAATTTCTTCCTAATATCTAGTCTAAATCTGTCCTATGTCAGTTTTAGGCCACTATCTTGTCCTGATGAGAAGTCCTTCCCCAGCTCTCTTGTAGCCCCTGTAAGTACTAGCAGGCTAGTACTTAGGTCTTCCCTAAGCCTTCTCTTTAATAACTTCATTCTGTCTTCGTAGGACAGGAGCTGGAGCCCTCCCATCACCTTTGTGACACTGTTCTCTACTCCCTTCAACAGGTCCATGTCACTCTTATGCTGGGTGCTCATCTTCAGGGCAGGACACTGCCTGCATGCATGTTTATCTCACACTGACTTTGCTCCTCAGACATTGCTGAGAATGGCAGAGCCCAGGCATAGGAATGGTCTTGCAGAGTAGTGTTGTTACCAGACATAAAAGGCTTCCTATAAAATAATAGACAGTTTTTACAGTTTGTTTGGTACAGGAGCAGGCAACTCTTAAATGCTGAAAGAAATGTAGGCGAGGAAGAAGGCCAGCTTGTTTGAATTGAGATCTTCTCTTGGAAGCAAGGTGAACAAGATGCCCAGTGTAAGCAAGGTCAGGTGCCATGGGAAGAAGACAGTGATGCTACTCACCACTCTAGGGAGAAAATGTGCAGCCAAAGCTCAGCTGGAATTAAAGCTGGCCAGAATTGTGGGAGACAATAAGAAGAGGTTTCTCAAATATATTAATGGCAAAAGGCAGTGTAAAAATAACATCAGCCTCTTACAGGGTGAGGATGGTCATGTCACAAACAGGGACATGGACAAGACAGAGGTGTTTAATGCATTCATTGCTTCTGTCTTCAACATGGATCAGTGCCCTGAGCTGGTGGACCAAGGCTCTGAGAATGATCAGCTCCCAATTAACCTTGAGATTGTGCAGGATGTGCTGCATCAGCTGAATCCCTACAAATCTATAGGGCTTGATGAGATTCATCCAAGAATCCTCAAAGAGCTGGCTGATACCATTGCAAAGCCTCTCTTGATGACATTTGACTGGTCTTGGGAATCTGGAGAGGTCCCAGCTGACTAAAAGCTGTCTAATGTTTTCCCAACTTTCAAGAAGGACAAGAAGGATGACATCAGAAGCTACATGCCTATCAGTGTCACTTCAGTGCCTGATAAAGTTATGGAGAAGATTATTCTGGGAAGTATTGAAAATTACCTGGACAATACCATAGCCATTGTCACAGCTAGTTCATCCTCATGACAGGAAAGTCCAGCTTTCCAACCCAATTTCCTGTTATGACTAGGCACCCCGTTTAATTGTTCAAGGGAAGCCAGTTGATGTGATTTTTATTTATTTTATAAAGCCTTCAATACTGTCTCTCTCAGGACCCTCCTGCAGAAAATGTCCAGCCCACAGCTGGATAAACACATCATGTGGTGGGTGAGCAGCTGGCTCAGGGGTCAGGCACAAAGGGCTGCAGTGAATGGGGTGACCTGTGATGTGACCTGTCACTGGTGGGGTTCCACGGGGCTCCATCCTTGGCCCACTTCTCTTGAACACCTTCATAAATGACCTGGATGCAGAACTGGAAGGAATAGTAAGCCACTTTGCTGATGACACTAAACTGAGAGGAGCTGTTGACTCCCTTGAAATCAGGGAGGCCCTTCAGAGACACCTTGACGAATTCCAGGAAATCACCAACCGTACAGGAAATTACCAAACCTGAAGTTTAATGAGGATTCTGCACCTGGGATGGGGCAACCCTGGATGTGTGTATGGACTGGGCAACAAGAGGCAGGAGAGCAGCCCAGTGGAAGCAGACGTTGGGGTCCCAGTTGATGGCAAGTTGAACACAAGTCAGCAGTGCCCTGGCAGCCAGGAGGGCCATCTGTGTCCATGGGGCATCAGGCACAGCATCACAGCCAGGCAAGGGAGGGCATTGTGCTTCTTTGCTCTGCACTGGGGCCGCCTCACCTCGAGTGCTGGGGGCAGTTTTCGGTGCCACAATATTAAAAAACATGAAGCTGTTAGAGACTGTCCAAAGCAGGGCCACAAGGATGGTGAAGGGTCTGGAGGGGAAGCGGTATGAGGAGTGGCTGGATTTGGTCTGTTCAGCCTGGAGGAGACTGAGGGGAGACCTCACTGAGGTCTTCAACATCCAACAGGGTGAAACAGAGGAACAGGTACCAATCCCTTCACTCTTGTGACCAGTGACAGGACTCAAGGAAATGGCATGATGCTGAATCAGGGGAGATTTGGGTTGGATATTATGAAAAGGTTTTTCACCCAGGGGGTGTTTGGGCATTGGGACATATTTCCTGGGAAAGTGGTCACAGCACCAAGCCCAATAGAGGCATTTGGAAAACACTTTCAGGTGCATTTTGTGATTCTTGGGATGTCCTGTTCAGGGCCAGGAGTTGGATGTGATGGTCTTGATCAGTTCCTTCTAACTCAGGATATTCTATGATTTTATACCTCGGAGGTCTGAGTTCAGAAATACAGGTGAAGGTACTAAGTTGGAAAGGATTTTTCTGCTGTTGAGATGTCAGGGTGAAGGAAAACCTCACTGTACTTGCCAAAACAAAATATACTCCATCCTGCAAATGACTGAGAAAGTGAACTGACCTATCTTTACCCAGATTATCAGTTTCTTGCAGCTATGTAGGCTTCAGAATGGATGGATGGATGGATGGATGGATGGATGGATGGATGGATGGATGGATGGATGGATGGATGGATGGATGGATGGATGAATCTCTCAGCAGAACAAAAGTGAGTGTACATTCATTCACTTCCAACATAGGTCACCCCTCCTGGAGGTCTGTTCCAGAAAATGTCACTGATTAAAAGGGCTACAAAGGGCTATAACTATTAACTATTAAAAGGGCTATAATTAAAGGCTTATGAAAGCATGTGAAATTAAGAAGAAAATGGCATAAGAGAAGAAATCAGTAAAAATAAGTAAATATTTTTAATCAACATGCCATTCTTAGTATGGAATCTGTGTGCTGTGGAAGTCTATCAAATATAGTGTATTCCTCTTCCATTTCTTCTTGTGTAGTTTGGCTTCAACCTGATAGTTCTTAATGCATATTTAAGAATGTTCTGCTGGGACAATTTGCAAATCCAAAAGGACAGTTAAAGGCTTGGCTTTTATTTCTTGGGGGGGGTAATTTATTTTAGGTCTTATAAATTTCAGCTTGGCATGTGAGAATTTTTCCCTAGTGGATAAAATGATAATGGGAACTGAGAAAATATTCCTCCTCCTTGAGCACATTGTAGTGATTTAATGGGATTAACTCATGTAGTGCAAATAGCCCAACCCTGTCCAAATGCAAACACTTCTTCCTCTTCCTTGTTTCTTAGCAATGACTGCTTTAATTAAAACCCTTTATGATTCCTACTGTTTGACAATGGAGTTCTTTCCTTTGTTGGTCCCTACTCAGCTGGTGTTTAAATTGCCAGAAGTTTTGAAGTTTATCCCAAAAGCAGCTATAACCCATTATGAAGTCTGCTTTACTCCAGTCTGCTTGCAAAAATTTGTGCAATACTTAACTCTGGAATCGTTGCAGAACAAGATGCTTGCCTTTGTAAAAAAACCTGTAACATATAGCTCACCTGCCTTTTTTTCCTGTTTGTCTCTTTTGCCTTAAAAAAAATAAATAATGGGAAACTTCATAGGTTCAGAACTGTGAAGGATAGGGTATCCCCAGAACTATTAGCCCAATCTAATCCATTTATTTATTAATTATAGTTGTATCTTTTATCAGAATTATGAACTCCCCAAGGTTAAACCATCTGCTTTATATACAGTATTGGATTCTGGACCTCAGTGAAATGCTGTAAGTGCCTAGTCTTCTTGTCGGTTTTAAAAAAGCATGTAACTGCTGTTTTCAGAGGAAGACTAGCTTTTAGCATAGAACTGGGGCTACCAGTATAGGAGGTTTGTTGCCTTTTTACTCTCATAGCCCAGCCAAAGCTGAATCAGTCTGTTCAATATTTAATAAATCAGGTAAAGAACATTTTGGGATTTATTTGTGAAGAATGTTAAATGGAGTATTTTCAGAACTGTCTATTCCCAAATAATAATCAAGGCCCTATAGTGCCTCAATGCCTGCTTCTGTTCAAGGCCTGTTCTTTGATAACAGCAGGCTGGACTAGCACCTGAGAAAGTAAATGTGCTTTATTTAGTTATGCTAGAGGATCAAAATTGCTGCACATAGCTTAGGTCATGGCAGAATGAAGGACCTGAGGGCACAAATCTTCCTTTCATGCTCTGCCAGGTTCAGTAATCCCTGGATTATTAATTTTTCCTTTTCATGGGATAACTCTGAAGATAACTAAATTTTAAGAAGTATTACTTAATGCTTTGGACTCTAGAGCAACCAACCACACCACCACACCCACCGTCCCTGTACTCTCCCCCACCCCCAAAGGAAAAACCAGGAGAAAAAGAGAAAAAAACCCCAAGCAAACAAGCAAATAAAAACATTTCCAAAAGATTCTGAAGCTTAATGCTTTGAATTTTAGAGCAAAAAATAAAAAACAAGCACTCCCACCCTCTGGAAGAAAAAAAGGAAAGAAAATAAAGGTACTCAAGAGGAGTGACTCAAGTGTTTTTAATAAAATGGTACTTAAAACCCCAGTGCCAAAAATCAGTGTGAAATAGATGATTATAAATTTTTGTGGGAAAAGCCACCAACAAAAATACCAACCAAAACCAAAACCAAAAACCTCCTATAAACAGTTCTCATGCAAGAGACGCTATTATTCCATCTGCAGCAGGGCATCATCACTTTGTGCCACCATGGATTCAAGGAAATGTATCCCTTCTATTAACCATCACAACGTAGTGATGGTTGGAGTTGAACACTTCAGCTGGAGCTGGAGTATTACAGCTTTCAGCAGCACCCTATACTGGTTTTTGTCATAAAAATTAATAAAATCAGGAGAAACACATTCCAGAGCAAGCCTAGAATTCTTATGAGGACAGCCTACTTCAAAGTCTTCTTCCCTCTCCTATATACTCTGTTCAGAGTACATTTCAGAGCTGTTGTCAAGGGGAATTTAAGGGACATGGCCATGCTTCCCTCAGAATAATGAATAAATTGGGGGATCATGAATAAGTTGGTTATCAGTTTACTTGTACATTCCTGTCTTCTTACCCCTCCATTTCAGACACATGCTTTGTGCTGCATCACATCTTTTTTAATACTTCACAAAAGGCAGCTACTTTAAATGATTTATTACAGTACAAGTACTTAAAAGTTAAACTTTTAATCTTCAGGATTTGGTTGAGAGTAGTTTGGCTGAAATGTCAACAAATTGCTTGAGTGTGTTTCCCAAGCTTTAGTTCTCTGGAAAATGGAGTCATAAAGCACTCTGAAGGCCAGAGATGGCCCACAAGGAGAGGTTGATATAATGGCGAAAAAAATCACATTTAAGCTTTTCTAGTGTAAAATCTTTACATAGGTTAGTAATTGGCTGTTTTTCTGTTGAACTAGTCCTAGCAGATCTTTGCATAGTATTAGATTAACATGTTCTGTTTTTACCGTAGTTTATTTACCACTGCATCTTGAAGCTTTTTGCGAATGAGTCAGTTATGTGGTGGCAAGTGAATATCAGATGAGCTCAGAGCAAGAACATCATGTAAAACAGCCAGTTTTATTTCTTTTTTACAGTTGTCACGTATCTTACAGGAAAACCTTGAAGTTCTCTTTAAACAGAAGAAATTGATGTGGAGGTTTTCTGTTTCATATTCCATTTACTAAGATATCGTATCTCTTACCTCTTTCTTTTCTCATCCAGAAACACAATTTAGGGTCACGTGCTGTGCAACTGACTAGATTTTTTTTCCTAAGTCAAAATGACAACAGGAAAACAGGGACTTAAGAGTTCAGTATGTCTTTCATGCATGACAAAGTCAGACTTCTGGTTTTGGTAGATGCATAAATGAAAAAGGAAAGTCTAATTGAATGAATCTTTAGTGTCAAATGCTACACTTCAAACTGAGTCAGTGAAAAGACATGAAAATCTTTCTTGTAGTATCTCTGAATTCAATTCAAAGTACTGAGATTTTCAGAAGCATGCCACTGGCATTTTTGGCATTTTTCTTGGCACTTTCCCCTTTCCTACATCATTCTTTACACTGGTTTTCCCCCTATTTCCTGCCATGGAGCAACAATGTGGTGAGCTGCATGTTTGCGTGCTGGGAGGACTTTCTGGGTTGTAGCAGTCACTTCCTCTTACTCACTGTTATCCCATACATTCCTCCAGCTTCTTCTTCCCTTTCCCTTCATGCTGAAAGCAATACCATTTCCCTCTCATGAGAGTGCCTGACAGTAATATTACTAACTGACCCTCTTTGGGGGTATAGGAATATGTAACCTATGAGCTAGCCTAATGGACAGCAAAAAATAATTTGAAAGGATCTTCTTTGTAGGACTTCTTGACAAACCTGGTGAAAGTTTGAGTTAAAAAACCACAAAAACCCAAACCAAAACCTCCCCCTCAGAAGACAGAAAAGAACAATGGCAACAGCAACAAAAGCACCAATACCAACCAACCAACCAAAATGCTCCCACTCGCAAAAAGAAAACATTACTCTAAATCTTCTTATGAGAGGTCATGGGGAAAAGTACATCCAACTTAAATTTCTCCAGTACCATTAAACATTTCAGTCATAATTTTCCTAAAATGCCAAAGAATTTTGTTTTCTGCATGTGTAATAATAATAATAATAATAATAATAATAATAATAACAATAATAATAATAATAAGTAAAGGACTGGCATATGAAAAGAGATATCATCACTTAATAAAATGGCCCAATATTTTAAAAAGTAAAATAAAATAAAACATAAACATAGCATCTCTTCTATGAAGAAAGGCTGAGGGAGCTGAGCTTTGTCAGAGAAGAGATGACTGAGAAGGGACCTCACCAATGTCTAGGGAGAGTATCAAGAGGATGGATCCAGGCTCTTCTTTGTGATGCCAAGCAACAGGACAATGGGCAGAAACTTATGTACAGGAAATTCCACCTGAGCATGAGGAAGAACTTTACTGTGTGGGTTAGCAAGCACTGGAACAGATTGTCCTGAGAGGTTGGGGAGTCTCCCTTACTGGAGGTATTCAAGAATCTTCTAGACACAATCCTGTGCCATAGGCTGTAAGATAACCTGACCCATTCTGTGAGTCAGTGATTCTGTGAAATACAGCATTCTTAGAGAGAGTGAACCGGTTGTTCTGAGAACTGCAGGGACTTACAGAGGTTACAAGTCTATGAAAAACTAATGGATATTGTAGGTACCTAGCAGTGTGTTTGTAGCATGAAATATTTGGGTCCTCTTTCAACTTACTGGTTTATTTATAAAATAAACATAATGGGTTGAAATAATAGGTAGAAAGAAACATACAGTAAATAAATTGTTGATTTGTGAAGAGATGTTTGAGCACCATTTTTAATGAAAGCATATTTTATTGATCAGTCTTTATTGCAAACAGCTGCATAGCATTTTAATTGACTCCTTGGGTATGATTTTCAGAAGGACCTGTCTGTGCTTTAGTTTTTTCACTTCAAAAATAGAGGCGTTATTAGAAGGTCTTCTCAACAGCCTTTTTTCTGTTGTTATGCTGTTAGGCTATCCAGAAATCAGCTAAATTTCTTGCCTCATACATCTGTGTTCAAAGCAGCTCTGGTGCCATACCAGAGCATCCTACTTCTGTTTCACCTACTTAAATGGAGTTTGAAAGCTGAGACTGTCAAAGTTGGTTGGTGTACAGCTGTCATTTTGACACCAAACTACCTTGTTGTTCAGATATGATGGTAGGCTTTGGAGATGATTCCTGCCTTCACAGAACCATCCCGAGGCACTAGCATCTATCCCATTTTTCAAAACTTTCGAAAATTAAGGTGATAAATATATCAGAACTGAATGCTGAAGTTTTGCAAGCTATTTTCTATGAGTCTCCCCAATATTTCTACTTTGGCAAACAAAACCTTTAGAATCTAATTCTTAGAAACCCCCACTATTCCTTCAGAGACTTTGATGGCTTTCAATAGACTTCTCTTCATCAAGAGTTAGAATCATCTGAATTACTTTGCAAGTCCTAGGAGGGTAACTAGAAAGTAAATCTATGCTGTCCACTCTGGTGTATAATAATGAACTTTTTCTAAAGGAAACATCTATACTGATGGAACAAGGAAATCATAGGACTGGGAGGGGAAGGAATAAGAAATCGATTCAGAATCAATTCTGTGTTTTGACCTCTCTGAAGGATTCATTTAGCCCTAAGTTACACTCTGTTTCCTGCATGTTTTCTGGTTCTTATGTAACTCTGATCTTTTCCTCAGGAATTAATTTTCTTAATTTGAGGAACACTGAGTTAGTGTTTTGCTTTCCACAACAAGTTCAAGTTTATAATGCTAGCTTTTTTCCTCCATTAATAGGACTGAAAGATACATCTTTATTGCTGTTGTTGTTGTTAATTGCAAGAGGATCTTTATAAAAACACTCTTGAATTAGGGTAATAATTAAGAAGAAATGTATTTGTCATTTTCACAATACATGAAAGCTGAAGTACACACTCATCCGCATGACTGACTTGACTCATCAAAATCAAAACACACCCTTTCTGTATGGCTATCTTTAGCTCTCAACATGTGTTACTATAGAAATGGTATCCACACTCATCTGTTCTCCTTCAGCAATTTTAAATCCCTTTAATTCATGGATTATCATAAGCTTCCAAGGAAGGCTAACCTCCTTTATCTCTAAAGATTTGAAAATCCCATGGCAGCTAGACTGCCTTTTACTTACTGCTATAGTAACTGACACTGACTTTTGTGTTCATCTCAATTTTTTTTTTTGATCAAACATAACAATAGATATAATTTATGAACATTATTATCATTAGCTTTTTCTTGAATGTTCAGCAGTGAACTTCTTTTCTTCCTTGGAAAGACAGTGATAAACTATTTGGACACCTGCAGAATTTCATACCTATTTTCCCAAAAAGAATCAGCTTATACAGTCCCCTTAGGAACTGCAGATCAGCTTTCCCTGTGTAGCTTCTAAAGAGTAAGGCTGTAGCTTTCGTCACAGTTCTTCCAACTGCATTAAGCTAAAAAATAAATCTTTCCAGTATACGTTTCTCATTGATAGTTATTTTAGGTTATCACAAGAGCCAGTTTAAAAAGTGGAGCTGTGAGCAATATTAAACCAAGTGGAACTATTTTTCATTTAAGCAAAGATAAATGAAAAAAAATTTGAATTTTTAGACTGCTGATTGCCTAGCATCTTCAAATGAAATAGCACTGTAGTATTTGTTGAGTCTAAAGAAAATGGAATTTAATTTTCAGGCATTAAAAATCTCATTAAGCTCAATTTATCATTGCTAGTATAGTTCCCTCATTTAAAGGTGGAAGAGACTATTATGGGAAGATTGCAACTCCCTTGGAAAAAAATCCTAAATCTGTGTGCTAATAAGTTAGACTGATAAAAAGGCCAAAAAGAATACAGCATCTCAGAGAAGGGAACAATTCACCCTCTGATTAGACTTGGATTTACAGCTACCCTGTGGAGTTTCCAATCAGAACACATTCAGGTTGTCCTTTATTTGTAGTGTCATGGTTTGGAGCCCAGACCTAATTATTTTATTTTCTTCTTCTGTTACTTCATCATTTATTTTCTCCCCAGGATGATATGCCTAATATTCTTTAATAAATTCAGCAGAAGATGTGAGGGCAGATCTTTAGGTGCTGTGGATTTATTACCATCATGTTCTTACTCCTCATCAAGGAGCAGGCTTACTCCTATCTGACCTTACACTTTTTGCATCCAAAGGGTACTTGATGTGACCTGACTTAGCTTAATTGTGGTTGATGTGTTTTTCAAGATAGGCAGGTACTGCAACTTAACAGCGTAGTTTCTAGAAAATAGTATCTCTGGTGGAGACCATGCTTTGCCCAGAAGGGCATTTGGACTAAAGCAAATAAATGTTTTATGCTATTAGTTGCTTAGGAAGCTTGGGTTTTTGAGTTTCTGAAGAAAAAAGAATTGACTTATCTAATTTCCTACCAAAATGGAAATCCATTTCCATGCATTTTTGAGCTGAAAATAAGCATTTGGACATAATTATTAACATAATCAAGCAAATTTTATCACCTTCTAAAATCAGGTTCTTCCAAAGCATACCACTTGCCCAGGGCATGTCACTGCAGTGTTCAGGTTAGTGATCCTTTTCTATCCCAAGGTGGAATAGGTGAAATTAAAAGGCATGACTAATTAATGCAGCAACTTCTACATAGGGCAATATGTGCTTTGACTCTCTGCTTTCTAGGTTTTTTTTTTTAATGTTGGTCACTTTTATCCTTTCAAGCTCACTAGCACTGCATATTTGAGGATCAGGAGTATTTCAGAGTAAAGAGGACATCTCATAATATATATATTTGTCTGGTTCTTTTAGTTTTTTGTAATGTCATTTGAGGATGGTTTGAGTGTATTTTCTGCCCGCTCTCAAGTTCACTCCATATCCATTTTTGGACCTCTCAGGCTCATGCCAAGCGGTGTAATCTAAGCTGCAGGGTAGGGAAAGAGCTGAAGTGTTTTCTGCACCCTACCTTCAGACTTGGCTTTTCTATCTCTTGTGGTCTGGATCTGGAAAAAACTCAATTGCTGCAAATTAGAACATCATCACTTCTCTTGATGTGTTGTTTTTATGAATCACAGATGCTTTTGAGAAAGAACTTTGCCTTAAACCTTGAAAGGTGATTTTATTCCTCCTTTTTAAATTTGCTTTTTAACCCGGTTATAACAGAGAGAAAAACTAAATACATTTAGGAAATTAAATAAGAAAGACATAGAGAACAGAAAGGGTATTGGAATAGCAGAAAACGGTAAGTATAATTATTTGCCGTTGGTGGGAGCATCAACTGTCAGATGTAGTCCAGGCAGAGTCCAATGTATTTTTTCCTCAGGTGCACTATTTATAAAAAGAGGGAGAGGGACGAACCTAAATTTGGCAGATGCTGCAAAGAAGTGAGAAGGTACAAAGAAAGAGAGATTCAGCATCAGAAGCCGCAGTTCTTTCAGCTGATATAAGCTCCCCAATTAAGTTGTCTGTGAACAGGACTTATATCTCAGCTGTAAATGACATTACAGCAGGAGCTACCATACCTCAATGTTATGGTTGGTTTATTCCCTCAAAACTGCACATTTTTTGGAAATCAAATTAAAGAGTTATCATGGCTTTGAAAAAAAGGATTCTTTAAAATGCAGATACTACATTTGCATGCAAAAGTAGCATTTTATTTTAAAATAAAAGTTGCCAATTGGCTGCGGGGTTGAGCTGTGAGGAATAGTAAGATGTGGCACAGGACTGGCCTAAACTGTGGAGGCAGCAAAGTGGGAAGTGGTCATCTTTAATTTAGGTACAAGGCATTATATATTCAAAGGCATCCTTCAACACAAGTACTACAGCTTCTGGCAAACCTTTGGAACTGGGGAAATAGACGAGAAATAGAAAACAAAGCAAGTTTAAGTAAATTTTAATAGCACTCACACTCCTTTGGAATCAATGGCTCAGCCACCATTTGAATAATGAGCATTATTTCTGTAGATGTTTTTAGAGATAAAAAAGTGGAACAGGAAATTGCATTCTCAGATGATGACTGAAACACCACAAGGGAGAGAGAGTACTCAGGATTTGACAGGAGTTATAAAAGAGAATCAGTAATTTACCCTTAAAGATGAGCCAAGATGTGTACTGATGTCTAGTTCTCCAGTATGGGATATTCATGTTACAAGCCTATGACCAGGTACATTTCATCACTTTTTCTCTCCCACCTGGTCCCCTGCACAGGTAAATCCTGCTGTGCCCCAGGTTGAAATTCCCATGACTCAACCTGGTAAAGAGAGAAAGTCTATTTCCAGAAAGTTTCTTCATGACAGTAAGATTCTAGAAGTCCTGAGGTCCCCTTTTTACTGAAGGGGTTTGAAGTAGTAGTTACACTTTAATATATGTGAAGTTAATGCAGGTCAAGGACAAGTCTCAGCGCTGTATTTTGATACACTAACTGTATTAAAACCTGGGCCTCTTCTTACTGAGCCATCCAAATTAATGTTAACAAAGTCAACAGTATACATTTGTACACAGTCATCCAAAGTTTGAAGATTAAAATTTTATCTGATAAAATTTTTGTTTAAACCAGAAAGAAAGCTTGAAACTGCATTTGCCCATAGTTTGACTTTAATCTTTTATGGCAGAAATGAAACTGAGGGTGTTGTAGGTGCTTTACTATTAAGAAATTGTTTTCCTAATGTTTGCTATCTGTGAAGCTAGGCGTTAAGCCTTTTTGAAGCATTACTGAAGAAAATTATATCGAAATAATTTTATTTAAAAAATTTATCAAGATCATGATAGATTAAATTGATTTCCTCTTTGAATGAAGGAACAGGAATGACTGCTTCTTTCCCTTTTTATCTTTAAAAAGTCCAGCTCCTAGAGTCCATTACTACAGTTCTCTGCTTTTATTTCTCTCTTTTTTCAAAAATGAGCTGTCCATGTGCTTTGGGAGAAAAGCTTGACAATACACATCTTAAGCTCAGCAATATGTATCTCTCTGTGCTTAGGAGAACAAAACAAACACAGCACATGCCAGTGACTTCAGGCACTCTGATTGCTGTTTATGTCAGGCTGCCTCAACAGCCCTGAGCCAAAGAAGCTGAAACTGTCCTGTAGGCAGCCAAGAAGAGGGAAGTCTGACTGCAATACGCAACACAGTGGCACAGCAACTTCCCAGAGCATGGACAGGGCTGAAAGACACAGAGAGAACATTACTCATTGGTCACAGCTAAACAAGTATGCCTGAGTTATATTCTAACTTAGTGGGCTCATGGGGTCTCTTTTAAGCAAAGGACTTGACACAAAACAGAATATCCCCATTCTCTACTTCCCTGTGGATTTAGAAGGATTTTGTTGCTATTTTTCACCTTTGTTTTCCACCTCTTTGTGCTGTTTCTGGCATTTTTTCACTGTTCAACTCTTTTCCATGCTTTTCTCTGCCTTTTCAAATCCTCTCAGTAAGATGCTTGCTTTCAGTTTAATCTTCCCTTGCAGATCCTGCTATGTAGATGTCTTCTTCTTTAGCTCTCTTGTTTATAAATCAGTTCCAAGGCTTTAAAACAGGCTGAGGGGAGAAGCAAAGTTCACCTGTGGGCAGCAATGACACTTTACATGGGACAACAAAACTTCTCGTTATTTATTAATTGATACTGAACTTTGGTAAACTTCTTGTGTCACATCTTTTCTTAGTCTCAGGAAATATAATGTGGCTCTGCAAGGCTTCTCTTTGCAGAAGCTGGTCTCAGGAGTTGGTCAGAACTGGTGTATTAACCCCTGTTCATACCTTGCTACGTGCAAATCAAAATAGTGTAACACCTGAATGCAAGAGAGCAGAGGGCACAGATACCTTTACAAAGCACTCCCTGTCCATTTCTATGTTGGTCTCACACAGTCTGTCCCAAAACTCTTCACATGTCCTTGTTAAAAAGATTCCTCAGCACAGTTGGGGGATAAAAAAAAAAAAAGTTAAAAAAAAAAGTAAACAAAAAAGTAAACATCTGGATGTTTCTGGAGAAAACCAAACCAAAATGAAACAAAATACAACAAAACACACAAAAACCTGCCAGTAACAACCAAGCTGTAGTATTTCTTATCCCTGTGAGAACCTTGCACAAATAGATACAAGGAACCAGTTAAAAATTAATGTGTTCAGCAGAACAAACAGTAAGGGAAAATATTTTTTCAGTATAGTCAAAACTTGTGCTTGTAGAACAAAAGGAAGAATTTTTTTTAAATAAGAATCAGAATCTTATTTTGAAAGTGGCTATGTAATTGATTCTTACTTCTCAAAGTAAAACCTATGTTCTGTAAGGCTTAATATTATATTTTCAATAACAGTAATAATAATAGTAACAATAATGATTGGAACCGTAAAATTATGATAATAATCTTAAAACCAGCTTAACAAAGCTTCTCTCTGTCATGCTTAGGCTTCTGACATGTTAGACGTTCTGTGAAAATTTGAGATTACTCAGACTAGCAGAAGTGTGTAAAAAATTTCTTTACTAATGCACAGCATTTGGACAGCATATCTGGATTTTTACTTTATCATTGGCAAAACAATTTAAAACCAATATGTATGATATGCTTTTATATCTGAAGATTATTTCACTCAGCTGCTACAGGCAGCAGGCAGGAATCTGCCCTCAGATATATTCTGACTGGTGATTGCTGGGGAGGATAAGGAATGTACAGCAGCAAATGTATGCTGATGAGGTAGCCTTTTACATTTGCTACCAGTGGACACAAAATACAGGACTTCACAGTTGCCGTGATTCAGAATGCATTTTCCATATTACGTATTTACTTTGCTAATATGGTAAGGACTAAATTTTCACTCTGAGGTTCTCAGATGAAATGATTGTTAGTCTCAGTGCAACTGTCACCACCAGATGGTAGCGTTAAAGACTTATTTGGTATGTAAATATTTCAGTCTTTCCAAGGTTTGGTTTTTTTCTTTTTGGGAGGGTTTTGTGTGTGTGTGTGTGTGTGTGTGTGTACGTGTTTTGCAGAATGCTTTTGCTTTGTTTAGGTGTAAATCACAGAAGGAACCTAAGGAACTTTTAAAAACTTAGGGTTTTGGTTTAAGAAACATTGGTAATCGGTATTGTAGAGGTACTCAACTGTATGAATTCTAATCCACAGCTGGCATACACCAGAGATAAATAAACCTTTTCATGAAACATCCATTCTCCATGTTTTTTACTTGGTCTTCTGTGCAGTGGGCAGAGCTCTGAGTCCTGCTAGTAGGGCAGCAATAGGAAGCTTTTTCTCTGTGTTGTTTTCACCTCATCTGCGCTCCTTGCAGAACACCTGGTGCAGTTGTGCTTCCTCTTTTGCAGTGTAAATGTGTCTTTACATCAGTTTCAACATCGGTTGAACAAAATCTTTGTTCCCGCATAGAGAAGGGAGCACTCTCTGCTAACAAAGACTCCTCAGTTATATGCTGATACATATTATTGCTCTCCTACCACCTGAATTCCAGTTAGATCTGTATACTGTCTTTAGACACTTTAGGCATAATTAGTCATACATTTGCAACCCAGGGATTTCTTTAATTTGCATTGTTTTAGACTACAGGCGCTGAATCATAACAGTGCTATTTGGTATCCATTCCTCTAAAACGGACAGAGAATTCTGGAGAAGTGAAGGAATTATGGAAACCTGTTTTGAAATGCTCTAATCAATGCAATTAAATTTTTTCAGGTTAATTTTTTGTTCTGTTTTTTGTTCTGTATCTATTTTGACCTATTTCATTGGCTGTAACTGGCTTTGAGGAAAACTGTCACCCATGAATTAGTGGCATTATTGATTTTAGCCAGGTAAATGGACAACATACATCAAGGCATTTCAGCTTGCAGTCACTTTTTCCCTCATGATATGGCAATACTAGCTGTGAAGGAAAAGCATGAAGGTGCTTTGATCCAGGGAGGAGAACATCATGAAGCCCTGTTGACTTGAAGGAGTTGCTATGGTAGTGCTGCAGTCCCAGCTGTCTGACTAGATGTCTAAAGGCTGTTTCTCAGTCCTGCACACTCTCAAGTTTCAGAAGGACACGTACTAGCTCAGCTTTAAATAGGAAGGCTGTAAAGGGAAGGGGTCTTTCCTGTGGTTGTCACAAAGATACATGTGCTCTTTTAAGTCCTAAAGTCATTTATACTCACATCAAAATCTCGACAAACCTTTTTATACCCAGAGTAAAAAGACACTCTGGGTAGGCTGCTGGGTTGTAAGGGTAATGAACTATTAATAAAACAGATTAAGACAGAGAGAATCCAGGTATTTAATGACTTTACATTTCAGAATTCCATGCAGGAGTAGTGCTCACAGGAAAGCTAACAAGCCTCTTTCTTCCATTAAACACTTAGTTACTTTAAAGCTGGATTTTTTTCATACACATCCTGGATTTCTAACAGAGCTTTAAAATAATGTCTAAGCTGAAACACAAAATAGAGGGAAGAAGACAGGGAGGAGATGATCATATGAGCCAGATTAAAGATCTCTGCTTTTTATATCTTGAAAAGGATCATTGGTGTTTTATACACTGCATGAGGAGATACATTTTGCCCAGGTTTATATGTGTACTCTTACTTGTGAAGTAAGCTGGGTCAGTCTGATCTTGCATTACAAAGTTATTTTTGCCAGGAAGCACAACATACTTAGGATACCTCCCATCTTTTTAACAATTCTGATGAGTGCTTAGGATTTCTAAGAAAAGTTTAATTTAGGAAAAATTCAAATTTTTTTCTTTTCAGTAAGAATTAAATTCTGTAGACAACTATCAAAATCTCTTTTATGTTCCTCTTAGAAAGAGACCAAAAGTACAACAGAAAGTATACCCTACTGCAGTTTAGTCAGTTTAGTCAGGGGTTATGTTTTTCTGCCTTGGGATAGATATTTACATTGATTTGGGGGTGAAAAATTTTCCGTGATATTTTTAGAGTCATCCCACAGCAGTTTTGAACTCCGTGCATGACTAGATTCTTGATTTGCTGCAAGGGTTTGCAAATAGGAGTGGAATAAGACAAGGTGACCTACCCACTCCTGCATTTTGTGAACTGACTATTGCTGCCTCAGCACCAGGACCATTTTTTCACTGGACTTGTGAATGGCTAGTCCTTAAATGAATGAATCAATAATTATCCCTTAAAAAAAAAAAAAACAAAACAACACAAACCAAAAAACAAAACAAAACAAAACAAAACCAAAAAACCACTTGATCTTCTGTCTCTTCCCTCTCTCAGATCTGGCCCTGGTATGCATTTCACACTCAGCCTGCCTGATATCGTCAACCACAGCTTCCCTATCCTTCTGTTATGATGATGTTCATTCAGATGTGTTCCAATTAGTCATAGCAGGAATCATATGTTCTTGTTCATGTCCCTGGCAAGCTGTACACACACATAAGGAAATTTTCTGCCACTTGAAACTTGCTGACTTATAGCCAGCTGGCTTATCGCTGTAAAGTGTCCTTTCAGATTTCCCAAAATTAAGGTAAAATTACAGGGCTTCATCTAAGATTTTCCCACCCCTTTGTATTTTGAGAAAGGCTTTTTTTTTTTAATCCCCACATTTACATTCACAATTCAAGTTTAGTAATGTGTTCCTTATTGCCTTCAAGAGCAAATGTTGTTTTGGATTTTAGCATCTGACTCTAACATGAAATATTTAGGCATTACCTATAAAAGGCAAGCTTGTAATTTTTACAATAGTTTCAATGAAAGCCACTGATTGCATAGGAGATCATGAAGATTTCCAAAAAATATAGAAAGGAACACTAAGAAACTATTACACTCCTCTATCTTTATCAAGGGCGAAAGCAATCAACATTCGAGACAATAATAATAAAAAAATGCATTTCATGGCTCTGCCACATGGTATGTGCACATCTACACTGAAAAGTGTGACTCCAACTAGGTTATTTGCTGATAGTCTGGGGGAAAATGAGGATGCAATTTGGATGGGGTTTCCCAGGTCCTGAGCAGGTTTTATAGGAGCTATACAAATTTCAGATCTGGATCTAAATCAAATCTTGCTCAGGATTTGTGATAGTATCTTTCTCTAGTTTTATATATTCTTACCCAGCCTGGAAAAAAAATTAATCAGACCAAATAGCTGGACAATGCAAAAGAGCTGGTGCAAACACTGTCCACAATTTCCTAGAAAGGAGGACAAATCCTGAACAAGCTGCATTTGTCAAAAAAGCATTTACAGGTTCTACAGGAAATCCATTGCATTTCAACTATTAATGTGAATGTGATGCCCTGTGCTTGCATAACAGGGTGGTATAAAATTCTGACACATGGTAAAATCTGCCTTCTGTCTTTATATGACATAAGACAGAGAGAGGCGGGATGAGATCCCCATCTCATGGGATGCGTTTCTATGACAATTTACACCAGCTAAAAATAAAGTCATGACTGCTTAAAAGTCAGGGTAGTAAAAGCAATATTCCCATTCCAAGATAAAAATAAGCAGTTTTTTTGAAGTTCAGAAATGGGTAAATCTGAGGAAGGTATTTTGACCGTGAGTTATCTATCTACATTCAAACCATTTAATCTCTGCAGCACACAGTAAACAATTAAAAGTTGAATTTGTATAGAAAATATATAGAGTGTTTATGGATTTCTATGGTGAATTGCCTGTTTCTGCATTTGCAAGTTTTTTGACCATGCAAAGAGTATGTGCTAATTGGTCCTAGAAAGCAGCAATAAAATGATGCTGGTCACAGAAGTTAATCTTTGTGGCTGTTGGAAGATGGGATGTGACTTTCTCAAGCAGACAAAGATTTGTCAGTACAAATCATTACGTCATGTCCAAACCAGAAGTGTGCAGGAATAGTTTTCCAAATCCAAATAGTTCTCCAAATGTCTCTGTCAGTATTTTTACAGTACCATCGTCTGCAGAGTGGGCTGGAGTTCTGGGTCCTAAATAATTATTCAGTTGAAAACACAAATGAGGATGTGGTAGGTCACACATACACCTCCTCCTTGTCACAGTGTTTCTTGTGCATGGATACCATATACTGCTGGAGAAGACAGAGTTGTTACTTTGCCTCTCTGATATAGGTAAAACCAGCAGTATTTACATGGCCCACATTCTAGCTCAGACCCTGTGCCTAATTTACTGGTGGGTGGGCATAGGTTTTCAGTCCTTAGATGAATCACCATTTGAAGGGATCTGCTTGTCTCTGCTGAATTTTAGGGGAAAGTGCAGTACTGTGCCAAGCAGTGCTCCTCTAAACTAGGAACCCTAGCAGTGTTACTATTTATCACGAGACCCTGTAATTTACCACAGGCTTCAGCTTTCCAAAGATTTATTTAGGGCACATGGCACTTCATTTACAGTACAAAGTTTACATCCCTAAGGCTGCTTCATTGACGTTCAGTCCCTTTTTACCTGCATCGTCTAGTTATATCAACAAGACCATGGCCATTTTGAACAGGCAGTCATTCCGGTGTGAAGGGTCACAGAAGGAAGGCCTCAAATACACACAGATCCCAGACAATGATGTGTAGCCTGATGCAGGTGCTACTTTTACACCGTTCTGAATCAGACAACTAAAACAGATACATCCTGTATGTATGCCCAGGATGCTTTAGTGACAGTTTTTACCATTTTTTCATTATAAGATTCGATATTAGGAAAAAATTCTTCATTGAAAATGTGGTCAAGCATTGGCATAGGCTGCCCAGAGAAGTCATGGAATCACTGTTCCTGCATTAATAAGTGTGTAAATGTGGTGCCTAACAACATTGTTGAGTGGTAAACCTGGCAGTATTGGGTTAACAGCTGTATTCAATGATCTTTGAGGTTTTTCCCCACCTTAATTATTCTGTGATTTTCTGAAACTCATGTAAGAGTAACTGGAAGAAAGTAAACTTTTTGGTTTTCTGTTATTTGTAAGTAAGGGTATGCTAAATTTAACAAAGAAACACAGGTAAGAATTGAAAAGAAGATAGTCAGACTTAAAAGGCCCAACTCTTCTACTCACTGGCTGAACTGTGAGGCAAAATCTCTAGGAGAACAGATTATAAATAAAGTTAAAAATATATACTGTAACCAGAATAGTTCTTTTATTTTTATCCAGGTCAACAGTGAGATGTTTGATGTTAACTTCCTTTTCTTCTGTGTCTTTTAGATCAGGGTGCATAAAGCTCAGCTTGTGGTAACCTGCTATACTTAGTGCATCCATTCCCTCAAATTGTTATATAGGTGTAAAATTTGACAAGAAGGTGTAAAATTTGTATATAGGTGTATATAGGTGTAAAACTTGACAAGGTGTAAAATTTGAGAAGAAGAAAAATTCTTCTGGCTATTTATCAGCAAAATACTGGCTATTTATCAGCAAACAATTTGAAAATAACTTCACACTACTTGCACCTCTGTTTAATTTACTTCATCCAGTGAATGAAATCTGGTTTTGTTCAATTTTGTATTTTATCTAAACATAAACAAACCACTCATGAAAATGGAAGCCTCAGTAAGGTCCGTAGGCACTTTCCATGTCTGACTGTCTTCCTGAGGCAGAGCTCTGGTTACACATATGGGTAAGCTTGCTCCAGAGGTCATGTATAGTTTTGCAGAGACACCACTGCAGATAACTGCTGTCTAGTTAGATAAGTAACTAGATAACTGTCCAGTCAGCCTGAACTTTTCACACACCATTACTACATACAGCAAAGTCCATTATGTGTTTTTATGCAGTTCACAATCTTGTCTATAGGTTCCTCCTTTATACGCACTCCCCTGGCAGGTTTTATCATACCCTGAGGATGAAATGCAAAAGGCTGCTTAGTGTTGTCAGTATGTGGATCATCTGGCTGCCAACCTCCAGGATGGATGTTCTAGCACAGTTTGGTACCTAATTCTTACTCAGGAGTTTCTATGAAGTAGCATCAAAGAAATATATTTCTATAGGCCTCAAAAAATCCAAAGGAGATTGGAGGAGAGGAAAATAAGAGAAATTAAATCACGAGTCTAGACATCTTTATTACAAATACACAACAAAACAGTGGATAGAAGCCTGTCATTATGATAAAATCAAATATGTTTACCATATGTTGAGCTGCTGGATGAGGACATACCGGCTCAGGCACAATACAACCTTCTGTCATTGCAATACATGTGAATTCCAACTTTGATGGATCCAATGCCACATTAAGAGGGTAGTGATATACTGTCACTATAAATATCTCTATATACATCTTTGTCAGCATGATGAAAAAAATTTAAATTAATCCAACTGGACCTGATTTTTTTTTCCCAACACAGAAGAGGGTGTCACTCGCTTTTACAATGCCAATCAAATCCCCATTACAAGGAATACTTTAAATTTTCATGTACATAGAGAAGACCTTTAATGGGAAAACCAAAATATCAAGGTATTGAAATGTGTGTTTGTTTTCTATGAGCGTTGTTTGTGGGTAGCAGAGTTTGTAAAGAAATAAGGACAAATCTTGGCTTTATAACAGAGAGAAGGAATCACTGAGTTAATTACATTATTCTGAGTCTGTCACATGCTGATGGTTCATAGTTCTGTATTGGCGAGTTTGGTCACAAATGTCCTTGAATTCCTGAATAACAAAGATTTTCTCTTATATTGGTATTCGTAATAGTGGGAGCTACATGTCAGCCTGAAAAACAGGCCAAGAATGAGTATACATTTTGAAAGTCTGAATTCTCAGAAAGCCTGGGTGTTTGGCTATGTCTCAAAGAGGCATAAGGGGATGTAACTCTTCTTCTCCTCTCTTTGTGATGAAAAGAAATCACATCCCCAGGCTAACATGCTGTGCTGCTACAGAGACACTGATAGCATTAAAAATTGTCAAAAATGGAAAACCCTGAAACTCTGAGCCTCCGAACTGCATGCATGTCTTCATGGAAAGTATTTTCTTCTATTTCATACTAACTTTTAAAATAGAAGAAAGGAATAATTGTAAATTATTTCAAAAGCAATTCTTAGAGTCTTCTAATTTCTTTGCTTTTTTTCCCCTTTACTTTATTGTGTTGTAGTTTTGACGTAAGTAGCTGGTACCAGCTTAACAGGAACATGTGTAATCCCACAAGATGGGGACTGGTGTTTAAGAAAATGTGCTCAACATATGTAAAAATAAATGCAGTGCAGTCCCATTAGGACTAGAGCCTGTCAGCCTAAGTCTGAAACAAAACCTTGTGTATTATATCCTCAAAATTTAGGCACAGCATCAATTGTATGGGAATGTATGGGAGAGAACTGAGTCCCCAAAGTCCTCACAGTCTAGATTTCTTTTTCACTTCAAACTTTTTAAACTTACCTTTAAGTCTAAGCTGACTAAGATATCCAAGCTAAGATAGGGTCTTTCTGGTGGGCCTACCATTTGTCTTGGTGTGTTTTTGTGCATTTTTAATGCTTTGCAATGATTGTGCTGTTGTGTTTGATGGTGGAGGCCATACCTGGAGCTGCTGGTGCAGACGCAGAGTTCAAGAAACACCTTTCACTACACAGAATGCAGCACTATATTTGCAAATCCAGCCTATCTGGATGCCTGGAATAAACCTGCAGGTAGGGGCAACAACACAGTAACATTGAGAAAGTTGAGGTGAGTTTTGTTATATTTGCTGTTCAGGGCAAGCACAGAAGTGCAGTTTTCTCTATTAGGGAAAGATAAGGAAGCAAAGAGCAAAATGAGAAACTTTGCAATAGTGGGAGAAGAGTGACAACAGTTGTTAGGAAGGGGATGAGTGGGGAGATGCAATAACCCTTTTGACTTAGGTACACAAGAGATTAGCAGCCTGGGAACACCAACTGTTGCCATCCCTTAGGCAACAGTTGGAAAGTAAAAGGATATATGTTTTTGCATTGCCTTGCAGTATGCCAGGCACAGCACCAAGGTTAGTGATGACCAACTAAATGACTGGGGCTGTGGACAGGAAGGGAACTCACAGCTTCATTCCCACCATACCTGCAGACTTTGTAGCCAGGCAATTCCTCTCTGCTTCAGATTCTCTGGGACAAATTCAAGAGCCTTGTCCTAAAAGCATGTTGTAAAGACAGAGTGTTGCAACGAAAGGATTCAGGTCAGTTACCTGATGAATGAATAGCCTCTAGATCCCACTGCTGTGCTTAGGGGTTTATATCTAATAGTGACAGTACAGATGGATGTAATCCCCTCTGCTCAGTTCCCTGTACAGGGCTGGGAGCAGATGGTGAGGTTTCATGAGTTTTATCTCTGGTTCTGAACACCATTCTTAGAACTGATCTTACCTTGCTAATTATTGGTCAAAAGGCAGACAGCACCCTGTCCAGATGGATCCAAAAAATGTCCAGTGCTGAGGAATACACTCTTTTCCTGGGGAAATTAATCCAATTGCCTATAGTTCTCATTGTGATAAATTTTTTTCTGTGTCAAATAGGAATGTCCTCAGAAGTAAGTTGCATCCATTACCTCTCACCTTTTCTGTGTGTATCCCTGCAAAAAAGGAGTCTCAATCTTTTTTGTAGCCATACTTTGAGCACTCAAACATAGTGATAAGGTCTGCCCGAACATAGTGATAAGGTCAGCCCTAAGCTTTCTTTTCCCTCGTCTGAACAAACCCAGATCTCAGCCTTTCCTCACATGGCAGTCTTTCCAGTTCTTTGCTCATCTTTTTGGTCCTTCTCTGGATTCTGTCCAGCCTGTTTGAATTTTTTTTTTCTGTCCAGCAGGGACCAACATGGAACACAATATCCCAGAGGTGGCATGACAAACGCTGAGTAGAGTGGGATAGAGTGACTTCTTTAATCTCTGCAGGGGATGCCTTTTTGGTGCAATCCAAAATCCTCTGGTCTTTGAACAGCAAAGTGAACAGCAGTATATTGTTCACTCCTGTTGAGCTTGTTGTGCACCAAAACCCCAGGTCCCTTTTCAATAGAGCTGCTCCCCAGGTGGGTAAATCTCAGTTTGTGCCGCACTCCTGGATTATATTTTTCCCAGGGCAATGCCTTACATTTATCTCTGCTGAAAGTAAACCACAAGCTATTTTCTACTTCTTCACATACAGTTCTAAATGGGCTTATCTCCATATCATTTGTTCAGTTTCTAGAACTGCTGTAATCTGCCACCTGGTGTAGATCATAAAAAATCAACTTCTAAGCATGTCCTGTATAGAAAGTGGTGTTAATTCATAAAGTTAGAAAGCAAATTCTGGAAATCAAGATCCATTGTCTTGATTTGCTTCTGACATGTACTGAGGATTGCTGCAACTTCTTATTTTAATGTTTAACAAAGATGCATACATGGGTTGTTGTCAGTTAATTATTTTCTTTTATAGTCAAATAGATTTAATAATGCATCTGACTAAAACAGGCAGCTTTTAACATAGGTTAGTCAGTACATCTGAAACAAGTATTTTAAATGGTGGCAGGTAGGGGGGGAAAGCCCAAAGGATTTGAAGATTATCTTCAGCTTTTTGGTGGGATCCTGCAGCAGTTCTCACATCTCTCATTTGACAGGTATTAACAACGATGAATGTCTTAATTTTAGAGCTGACAACAAAGGTCTCCATTTTCTTAGTTTTGTTTTTTTCATTTTTCTTCATTCACATCACGAACAGCAGGAGAGTCTCTGATCTGGTATGGACACTCTTCCTGACATTTTTTCAGACAGGCTGACAGTCTTGGTGTGACCAGGGGTGGATACAGCTGTTTGGGAAGGACAGCTTATGCAGACACTAGTCTGCTTTAGTCCCCTGCTTCTGGATAGGTTGCACAGGTGTAGATTGTCAGTATTAGTTGAGCATCTGTCTTTGATGGAAATAAACAGTTAACTCCAATGATAGTCACACACTGAACACCTTTTGGATGACCTAATTCCTGTACACATGACTCTTCTATTAAGTGGGTGAGCTCTTCTGCCTTATCTCCCTGCACTGATGTGCACTAGACATGTACAAGACCTTTGTGAGGAGACCTTTTGCAAAAAGGAGGATCAGAGGTCTAATAGACAGCCCCTTCAATGCACTGTTACTGTTTTTACTGTATCTGAAGATGAATAATGATATAATAAAGTATGTTAGCACTGAAAGACTGGACTGCAGTCATGGAAAACATTCATGCTCTTACTACCATTTTTCTTAGATAATTCCACAATGAGAAATGAGAGTATTACAGAGAACTGTAATACTCTCTAGAGCTTCAGCTTGATCATATTTATGTTTTTGCATGTTTTTTTTTTAATTTCTAAGAAGGCTGCAGATTAACAAATCTGGTCTTACTCATCATTACCAAATATATTTTCTGTCTTCTGCAAACCCTGTGATGACCTCCACAGTAATGCAAATACCTCCACTGCAATTACTCAAATCCTATTACCCCTATGATGAAGTAAGTATTTTCTTTGCTTAGTTGTCAGTTTTAAAATTGTTACAGGTCTCCCACTCTGCTTCTGAAGACAGGAGAAGTGTCTAACAGTAGAAACAAAACAGTGTTAATTTATCATTAAGTACAACTTAATGTACGTAATATTTATTAGTACTTGCCTTGAGTTGGAGACAGATTTGTGGGTGAAGATCTGCCCTTAAGCTGACATGGCTTATTGGTTAATACTGCAGGACCCCATGTGGGATATCTCTACTGTAGTCTCTGTTGTATGCTCAGCATCTCTACTTATTCACCAGATCAGTGTAATCTAGCAGGCTCATTACCTTGTCATGACAGGGAAAATATTCAGAGCATTCACTTCTTTTTACCCTACCTTTGTTCCATGAAAGTGGGAAGTGGGAAATGTCAAGAAAAGAACAAGCTGACATCAAGTTTTTAAAATAAAATGAAGTAACAGAATTTTCTTGAGATTTTGACAAATTTGCCAGCCTTGCATAAAACTGTCAGTTTCTTACAGAGTCTTTGTCAGTAATGATAAAAGATGAATAAAATGAGAATAAATCGCAGAGTCCTAGCAATCCAACCAGGGCTTAGTCAGTAAGAAATTTAGATTTTTGCTTAAGCAGTCAAGGTTTGGCTGTAAAAAGACCCTTCTCTCTTTTGTCAAAACTTGTGAGTATTCAGTAATTGACTGAAGATAACTGAAACGAGTTATCTTCATTGACCATTGTCCCTGAAAAGCTGTGCTCCAACACTTTGACATACTGAATGCTGAGTACTACCGATATCTGTGAGAATAAAATACATGGAAAATCATCTTTAAAAACTGATCAATTCTTTTACCTTTACTGTTAAAAAGATTGGCATGATGTAAGGCATTTGACTTGAGATATATTCCTCATCATCAGCAACCTATGTGCGCCCACTTTAGAATAGTTGTGGAGAATTAGGCCTCCTTGTTATAGATAAAGTCAGACCAACTGATGGTCAGCAGTCCAAATACAGGTCAGAGCAGTCTACTGATACTGTTTACAAAGGGAAACACTCGTCTTAATGTTGGCAGAAACTTGTGGCTTTGCAAAGATCCATTTTTAGAAATAGCTTTGATTGCTCTTCTTGATACTTAGCAACATGAAAGCAACAGATAACTAGCAGTTGCAGCCACTGGATAGGTTTCTGACAAAGTGCTTTGTGACAAAAAGCAACAAGAATTTCCAACAGCTCAGACAGCGTCAATTCAATGTTTGTCAATAGCCTCCTGCAGAGCAGAAACTAAGGTGAACCCAGGAGAAATTAAAGACCTTGACAGGTGATGTAGGTGCCACAGCAATTTCACTGGCAGCAAACCTCTTAATACTCAACTGGATTTGGGAAAGGATTTCCTAAAGGCTCTTTGCGGCGAGGTGCACGCGGCCAACAGGGCAATGTCCGGCTAGCAGAGGGTCAATGGCTGACACCCAGCTGCATAAACTGCCAGCCCCCCTTGGCGTCTATAGGCCTCGGGCTGGGCTGGCTTGCGGACTGATCTCACTGCCGATGGGACGAGGAAAGGAGTTGCACACTCACTGGGGGTGAAGGTCGGTTTATTGATGGAACTGGAGCAGCCAAGCGAGGAGCACCAACCAGGGAATGGCCACAAGGGGAGGAAGAAGTAAGGTTTTAAAGGAAGGGGGTGTATATGGGAGGGATTTACATGGAACCGATAAGGAAAGGTGGAAGGATGAACTTAAAATAACTGACATAAAGGGGAACCCAATAAATACAAAGCAAAGGAGGGACCCCACGACCACAGCCAACCACAACCCCCAGAGAGACGAAGATTCTGGAAAGCTAGGAGGAGTGGGGGGGGTGATTGACTGGGCCCAGGAAGGAGGAAAAGTTTACTTATAAGGCGATAAGGGGGAGGAGAAATTATATAACTTAGGTAACAGACATTACCAAGGGCAGGGGTAACCGGCAGGAAAACTGAGGAGGGCAGAACCATTTACATTAAACAGGGGGAAACAATACATAAAATGGGGGAGTAATACAATAAACTTAACAAACACACTACAACAGCTCTGCCCTCCATATCTGCTGCAGTGCAAAGCAGCAGAGCAGCACTGCCTGACTTCTGTCCAACAGCATGGCTGATCAAACCAACAGACAGAATGGAAAATCCGCCCTGGTCAGTGGCCCCAAGAATTCATCGCCAGAGACTCCAAAGGAGGACTTAGGCCTTTAAACTCTGAAGAGAAGCACCCACTGACTGCTGAGGCACAGCAGGCAGCACAGTGGGCAGTGAGAGGCCTGACTTCACCTCAGAGAAGGTGAGTTAAAAACACGTAGGGGTAGCAACCTGGCTCTTCTCATGGATGGCCAGTTGGAAAGGCAAGCTGCCAAAACAACCAGCTGGAGAGCACATCACGCCCAGCCAGTGTCCCATGGGATGTAGTGTCTGGTTCCTCTTCAGGGACAGGGTTTGCTTCCTGTGGTGCAGATAATTGCTTTCAACAACTTTTAACCAAGTGGCACCCCCAAACCTGAAGTAACCCTTACACATAGTAGCATTGCCCAAATCCAGGAACAAATCCAGATGCACCTGACACATGGAAGCACTCCCAAACCTGGCATCATGCACCTGCTGCCCACAGCAACACCTAAAACCCTAAAGTTCACCCAAAGTAGCAACTACCACACTCTGGCACACTCCCAAAACATGTTAGCAACCTCCAAACCCACAAGTACACCCAAACCCAGGGACACATCTTAAATCTGCCAACAGCCCACAGGTTCAGAGAGCCACCCTTTTACACCCCTGAACGGGGCATCTTTCCTCAGGCAGGCAGCACTCCCAATACCTGGCAGCCTTGCGTGGCCCAGGCAGGGCACAGCAATCCGAGCCCAGTGGGCTGTTGCCATGCCAAGGCATCTGGGACAGCCACTAGGCCAGGACCCCAGCTTGGCCACGACAGGGAATGAAGGCCGAGCAGGAAGCCTGGGATAGCCCAGGTCTGGTTGCAGCCTCACCATTGGGCTGGCTGTGCTCTTGTCACTCCTGGGGACATGCCAGGGCACTGGGGCCCAGGCAGGCATCTGGACAAGGCACAGACCACAGGTACTGATGGAACTCAGGCATGTGAGTATGCCCTAGGAGCAAAGGTCTGCTCCAGAGGGATACGGACCAGCCATTCAGGGCCAGCAAGGCTTGAAGCACACAGCCACGGCTCTGGGCAGCCAGGCAAGGCCAGTCTGTATGGAGGAAGGTCTGGGGAACATGCTACCAACCCTGGCAAAGAAGATGAGACCCCAGTCCATCACCTAAAACCGATCACATGAAAGGCAGAAGATAATGATTGGCAAATGAGTGTGGGATCTCCCAGCAAAGATGAACACATCACTTTTTTGTGACAGGTGAAGAGGGCCAGCCAGCTCTTGGGACTGTCATACAGCTGGTCCTGCAGTGGCTTTCAGGCTAACCTTAGAGCTTTTTTTCCCCACCATGGCTGCCAAAAGGTGTGTTTGGCACTAGCAAATCATATACCAACTCAAATAGGATAGGACACTTGAAATCAGTGTCTAGAGCTTTTATTTTTCTGGCATCAGTTTCATTACATTGTTACAACAATGGAGAGGAAAGATGTGAACAGCTCACTGATCAAACAGAATGCTAAGGAAACTTAACATTGCAGCATAACATAAGACAGTTTCAGTCTAAGTTTCATCTAATCACACAGAGCAAAAGCATATTGACAGTAGTTCTATCTAATCACTTGAAGTATATGTAGCTGTGGTTAAAACAATAGCAGTTTTTTCTCTAATACAATGCTTCATTTATAAAAGACAAAGTACAGAGACCTATTCATATTTTACTTTCTAAATGTATACTTAAAATATACTTTTTGCAGCTTAGAAAGGCAAATCACATAGGCCTATTGTTCTATTTCTCACGTCTGCGCTACAGCTTAGAAAACGTTTTCTGCTGCCTTGGCATTTCACTGTCTTTGCTGTCTTTTGGGGCCTGTTTTTTTCACAACTTTCTCAAAACCCTCTAATTTTATGGATTCCAACAGTGTGCAATGTCCTGACTGGCCCCATCTGGGAGTGGCTGTCAGTGGTATGGGGGAGCCCTCTGCCTTACTGGCAGTGCTGAAGCTGCAGGTTTCAGCACTCTGTGCTGGTACAGTTGAGCAGTGACGTTTTTCAGGCTGGTAGTGTGCGTTTTGTGCCCACTGTCATTTCCTTGAGCACTTTTAGATCCAGTCTGCCCTGGGTGGCTAGAGAGACCATTGCTACCCTGATGCCACCTGGCTGGCAGTGCTGAGGCTCATTACATCCAGATTGTCACTGGGGTCCCTCACCCCAACACAAGACACCCAGGTGCTCTGCGCCTTACCAGTGTCCAAGGGTACAGCTGCCACACTCCCAGGGTTTTTTGCTCTTCCTCTAGGAAAATTTGCTTTGGGCCAAGAGGACCCAAAGCAAATTTTCCTAGAGGAAGAGCAAATTTTCCAGAACAGAGACTGTCCCCTGCACTGGGAATTGGTGGAGCTGTGCCTTGAGCCCTGTGTGGGCCCTCAGGACGAGAAAGACATTGAGGTGCTGGAGCATGTCCAGAGAAGGGCAACATAGCTGGGAAAAGGTCTGAAGCACAAGTCTGATGAGGATTGAGGGGTTAAACACTTGGACTCAGGATCTTCAGGGTCTTTTCCAACCTCTCTGATCCTGTGATATCTATAAGTTTTATCATGATTATTATGAATAGCAGCATTACTAGTTCTTGGTCATGTTTCTCTCACAAGAAGTCTTCCCTTCTTGCTTTCAGTAGGTGTATTTTTCTTATTACCCATTTCTCCCCTGCTTTTAGTCCATCATCTAATAGTTTACTGTTGCAAATATTTTTTTTAATGTTAGTATTTTATCAAAAAGTTGGAAGAAAGGATATATTAGAGATACTAAACCCTCTGTAATAGAGACAATTGAAAGATAGATGGGTTTATAAGCTGAAAAAAAAGGATAGCTGTGCCTTTTGGACATTTTAAGAAAGGCAACTGAATTCCTTTGGGTGTTATTGTAACTAAGTACCTCACTGCACTAGAAGAGGACATGTAAATGCAAATCTTGCTGAGGACTTTGAAAAGTGATCATGCCTTTTGGGTATGGTGGAAGTGTGTTGAACAGGGTGCCTAAACGAAGGTATCCAGTGTCTGGTGACTCCTCGGCTTTTCTCCCCAGTTTGTACCACTCAGCAGACTTCCCTGAACACATGAATGGTTGCAGGGAAAGACTGATTCAATAATCTATCTTCAAGACCAATTTTGAGCTTAACTGGGCAAGCTGATCTTACACCTGAAGTCATACAAGCCTCTTCAAAGGTATTCCTTAGATACATGTATCCTCTTCTCAGTGAGGGATTTTGTCTTCAATTTAATTTTCTGCAATTATATCTTCTGTGATTTGGGTCCTATTAATATTAATTCATATTAATATTTAAAGATTCCTGAAGATATCTCCTCTTATATTCTAACCTGGGAAAAATATGTATAACATAGACTGCATTTAGGATTCAGGACGAGAGAGAGAGTCATTGAGCAGGGTATTACTGAAGAATATAATACTGTGGGCTGTCTTCTGTCTATGGAATATCTGCTTGAATTGTATTTGCTTACCTCAAAGCAGTCTCCACCTTGCCTTGTACACTTACTAGAAGCCATAAGACCTCTCACTACCTCCCTTAACTAGCTAGTACAAATTAGTTTTTTTCTTTATTGTTTAAAAACTCTAAAATTCTTCACTAGTGTTGCCAGTGCCTTACATGGAAAAACAGCCTGAGCAAACCCAGTAATTCAGAAAACTGAATCAGAGCTTGGTACTATTTCTTATGTGGCTTGAATAAATACGTCCTAATACATTCAGTTAGTATCCAGGAATTATTCCCAATTTTTACTGAATTGTGTGTACAGTTCCAGAAGTCAAGGGGAAGGGAAGGTGTGTCAGGAACCTTACAACTTCTAGTCAGAAAAGAAACTAATTTTTTAAGGATTTGAATATTTTGCCACTATTCAAGCAGCCGTTACAGTAACTTGAAGTTAAGTTTTCCCACTTTTTGTGCAGAAAATTAGGAGGAATATAGGAAGATCTGTGAGGTTTTTTACTATGATGTGTTTCAGTTTCTGGCAAGTATGTAGAATTTTAGCTCAAATATAGCTTCAAATGTGCATGACCTACTAAAATACTAGACTTCTCCTCCATATGCTATCCTCTCTCTGTATTAGATATTCCTTTGTAGGATCATTGTCTTATTTCAGGGAAAAACAGGACTTCCTGTACTCTGTGCCAGTGACACCCACCCCAGGAACATGCAAGCTGCGCTTTTGTTTTATTAATTAACACAGTATTAGTAAAATACTCTGAAGATGGCAAACATCCTCACTGTGCTAATGTAATTACTGCTTTTTACACCAACTATGTTCCTAAAAAAAGTTATATGAATATAAATGATCCAAGATGATAAGAGGCCAGGGTCACAACATGTTCATGGCTTGGAAATCTCAAGTTACAAAAGCATCATTAGTTTGCAGTTTAAAACAGGACCAAGTGCACTATAAAAGCACGAGGACGTTCTGATGAAGTTAAGGAAATTGTGTGTATGCATATGCATGAATAACGGCATACTGCACAATAATGCAAAGAAAATTAAATGCTTTTGGGGAGACTGGGTTGCGTTTTCGTATTTTTGCAATGATTAATTTTTTATGGGCTCTCTCCACCATTTTTTATGGGCTCTCTCCACCTAAGAGCATCTGTCCCACTTCTCTCTCTTGCCTTCTGTCTCTTCCTTCCTATGCATTTTTGTCTGTGCATTGCTCCATGACAAAATGCTGCTGGTCAAATACTGCAAAGTTATATCCTTGCAACTTTACAGGCATCCCTGACAGGGCCTGCAATAAGGTGAGAATTCCTTGAACTTGAGTGATGACAGATTTTTACAGACCAAATTAAAGAGTCTAGGCACATCCAGAAAAGTACTGCACAGCTAATATTTCAAATAGGTGAACTGGTGTCTTTGAATCTAAGCTTAGAACAGTTATGAATGTGCAAATATATCTATGTTTCTTTGAGAAAGCAATAAATAGAATTGTACTTTACCATGAGTTTGCTGGCTGTAAGCCAAACCAAGGAAGCAGAGACAGGCAGTGAGGCATGTATATTCATACCCTCCTGCACTGACCTCAGAGTTTGCCCCAGCTTCACATAATTTCTTCTTGATACAACAAACTATTTTTTACACTGTTACACTATATCACCCCTGAAGCTCAATCCTAAATCCAAATATCAATTATATGAAAAGGCCTATTAACTTGAGTAAGAAGACTACTCATGCACAGAAATCTGTGCAGTACTGGACCAGGTGCTAAAAAAGGAAAGCTGATCCTGTTGTTTTGAGAGGCCAAGACTATAAAAAGTCTCCATATAATTTTAAATTAATTCTCCCAGGGAAGCGAACTAGGAGTTTGAATTTCTGTGTTAGTGATAAGTCTCTCACCTTTATAGTCCATCATTTATATTCATTGGCTGCAACAGACTGGAATCTGTCCAGAGTGAAGAGCTCGTTTTTTTCATTGTGAAAAGATTCCTGGTTTCAGTCAAATCCTCCATTGTTTCATTTTTTCACCAGTGTGATATTGCTTATTTTCAAGGGTTGTAAGTTCTAATGAATATTATCTTTTGTTCTGTCTCAGCCTGTCAGCAAAGTTTACTAAACTTTGTGCTTGTGACAAATCCATTTACCAGCTGGATGCAGCATATTTGCAGCGTGCTCTCTATGGAGATGCTGTCTCTGTGAATTACTGTGGTGCAGACCAAAAACATCTGGCATTCCCAATGAGGAAAGGTAAGCATAGATCCATTATTCCTGTCCAGTCCTAACAGGGCTCAGCATTTGGGCTTCACCAGAAAAAGGAGTTAGGGAAGAACATGTCTTCACCATGTGTGCAGAGATACATGAACCTCAGGGCAAGGAGGCAACTGTCCCTCCACTCCTCTTCCACACTTCCCTTGCGTGAATACTACTGACTTCCTTGTGGCATGGCACCATTCCAAGGAATGAGGAAAAAAAAGCTGTGGAGGAAAAAAAAGCTGTGGTGCACTCACCAGGACCTTCTTTGCATCTAGAAATTGCAAGGTGGCAATGCAATGGGTAAACTCTTTTGAACATGTGCTGTTGACCAGACACAGCACAGCCATAAGCTCATGCTCAAAATGTAATACAGGACTTGAACTGCTCCCCTTTGGCAGTCATATGGAATCACCATGGCAACCGCTCTACTGGGAACAGCATGGGTACATTGGAAAGTACTAAAATATTGAAAATAATTTTGGGATGGAAATCTGATTTGGAAACCAGCTCTTGTATGAGATAATTGACTCACGCTGATAAAATGCTAGAGAATGCTCACACTTCAAAGAGGGGCAGTTCTTGAGACCAACAAGTTTGTGAGAATGCTGCATGAAGAATTAAAAAAAATCTATGGAGTATCAAAAAGACCCCAGTTGTGTGAAGCTGGTCAGTTGAACAGAATAATACTTTTGTCTCTACTCAGCGTGCACACACAAGGGCCCTCAAATTAAATATAAAGTCATAGGAAGAATAAACACATTTTCTTCTTGGGAGGAGATAAAGGAGGTCCCATTGCATGGTTATGCACTACTTGATGTCCCTCACAATACTGCCACAGCAGCTGCCCAGTAGAGAAAGTCACTATAAACAGGAAAAGAGGTTCTCATAGTAAGAAATTGTACGTCATGTAAAGTACATAAAAAAAAAAGAGTACAAAATTCATTTTGTTGAGATTTCCTTTGTAGTTGCTTTACTCTGTAAAGGTATTTGTAAAGACCAGTAAGCAAAAAAAACCTGTCACTATTGAGAGCACACAGATTTCTAAGTTTCCAAGTTTCTTTAACATTCCTGGGTTTCCATAATGGTTTACACACGTAACAGACCGAAGGAATTCAACCCAATATGTTTATTTCTAAAAAGCTATTACATTTTTAAGTGAATAACCTTGTTCAACCTTTGCCTTTCTTCCTTATAATATTGTCTGATGGATGCTGGAAGCAGAGGAATTACAGTGCTTCCAGATTACTGTTCTATTTTAAAGAGAGTGGTGTGGCCCTGTGGGCTGGAACACAAGAGATGGATTCTCTACCAGGTAACCTTGGGTGGCTGGTTTCACACCTGTGCACACCAGCTCACTTTGTAGCTGAAAAAGCAGAAAGGGAATGTGGAGTGGATGGCACCACTACCTGACTAGTGCTCGAGTCACAAGCAAAAAACTGTGACACGAGGAAAAAGCTCTATGTAAGAAGCAAGACTGACCTACAGCTACTTCTGAAGCAGGCTTATTTTGGGACATGATTCAATTCTGCTATCTCTCTGTCATTTCGTAGCTAAAAACATGTGTATTCCATCTGAACATACTCTGTTCTCTCTGTTCAAGCTGTTTTTCAAGGTTAATGGTTAAATGGCTAAAAATAAAAATGGGGACATTCACAGGGGTTGCTGGAACCACCATGCAAAATTTTACTTCCTTTGTAATGCTACCTATTCTTCTTCATCATCATAATCTTAAAGCACAACAGGTACATTCTCCTGTGAATTACAGTTATTGGAGAAGAAAAGCATTTTACTGAACACTGTCATTCTAACCTTTTGCAACAGCTCTTTGAAGACAGAAGCAGATAATCTGAATTGTATTGCAGTTGCAGATACAAAACACATGAAGTGAATCTGTATTAGTAGTGAAAGTCTATTTTAAATGTAAAATGTTAAAAGAATCTGTTCTTCAATATCTTTGTGAAGCTGAAATGAATGGAATCTATTTAATACTTGTAAATGAAGCAGAAATATTTGGAGGCTAGTGTAAGGCTATTTTAGAGCTTTCAGAGGCAATCAGACTAGGAGGGTGCTGTTTTGTCTAAAGGAAGAACATTTAATTGCTCCCAGAGCTGATGTGAGTCATTGTTCTCTGTTAGAGCAACACCTCAGTCCTCAGCAGGGACTCTGAAAAGAGTTAGTTCCATAGTGTTTTTGTCGAGTTGTCTGCCTGCTGTCCAGATTTCTACGAGGCATTATCTGTCTCAAAGTACTTGAAGTCTTACTAGGCAAGACAGCAAAGTTCAGAAGTATACACAAGGAGGAATAAAATGAGTGGCCAATCCCACTTAACAGCTGGGAGCAGTATTTTGTGTCCTAGAGGTATGACATATCTGTCAAAACACTTCCCAGTCTGCTATTCAAAATAATAATTCCAAGGAATCAGAAGAGGGATAAAATGTTGTGCTTTAGGATAATTATGGTGGTGTTAATTATACTTTAATGGCTTACTTGTGTTTTAGATTTTTTTTTTCTCAAAATTGTTAAATTTTATATTCAAGCCTGGAGGTATAATGTGATTCTTTCAGATACTTATAAAAATTTTTTTTTTCTCTGCCAGGTGGTTTTCCACATGATACAACATGGAATTTCTATTAATAATCATAATAAACAATAAACAGTGTCAAATGCAGTTCTCCACATTTAGGGTGTTGTCGTCGATGTGTGTGTGTTTCTCTCCTAAATGATGGCACAATGTAGAAGAATAAGGCATTGTCCACTAAAAGACTGTTCATATTTTCTGATGCCTCAGTTTTCAAAAGTCACCAGAAAACAGTTAGAGCAACTGGATGCCTCTATTTCAAATGGCTTGAAATAGTTTAGTGTAGGTTGTAAGGAAAGGTCTGTTGCAGCTGTCATCATTGATTGCTTTTTCAATACTTTTGTTCCCCAACATCACTAATGGTGCTATGAGATATGAAATATTTCTGCATAAAATGGTGTCTGGGTGAAGTAGATTTGTGAACCATTATGAAATGATGGTTCAGGCTGGCAGTTCAGACTGGCAGTTAGGAGATGTAGCAATCCTGAACTTATGCTATGTTTTCATAATGCATGGTTACATGTCCTCTCTTCCTCTAAGTGATAGATAATTGCATAGAAATTAGAAAGACCTCTAAAATAAATCTCCCATAACTATCTACTTGATTTCAAATATTTCAGAATTACTCAGGACTATGAACAAGACTGAAGAATTTCCTGCATTTTTGCCTGCAACTTTGGGAACTTTGGTCCAAATATAGTACTTCACATTACTAATGACTATTGCTTTATTTGTGTTACAGGTATCCTTAACTCAGCTCATCATAAATAAATATTTCCAAAGAAGAAAATAATTTCACTTTGATGTTTTGTTTGCATCCCCTCCATTGGGGTTTTTTCTGGTCTCATAAATGAATGTTCCTTTTCCTATGGTGAGATCATTCATCAAGCTTCTGTCCCACACTGAGTCTCAGATAATCTGGCTGGATTAAAGTTGTAATGATCAATCAAAAATGCTGCAATGTACTGACTTTCTCATGGCTTTGAGAAAGTGGCAGTACCCATAGATACTGCACCATATAGCAAGTGTTCACAAAACTGTCATTTTAAATAGTGGCTTTCTACATTTCTTGAAGGCTAGTATGATAGAAAAATACATATATTCTTTCTACAAGCAACACTCTTCAGCTGACTTTGGTCTTCCCATCTTGCAGATTTAATGACAGAAAAGAAGGTTTTGAAGCCTGGTATATTGAATTAGTCATTTGCTCATTTTACCATGCTGTAAGAAGTACAAACAGAGTAACTGACAGCTGTTCTCCTGAGGTGTTCTGTACTAAAAGATGATTGGTGTACATTCAGTGTTTGGAGTCTTGGCATCATATGCAATTACAGAAATGGCAATGGAAATGTTTCAAGAACAGCAATGATGGAGCGCAATAATTTTGGTGCATAATTATGATAGGTTCAATACAGCGAAGTGCTGGATCCTGCCCCTGGGTTTCAACAACCCCAGGCAGTGCTACAAGCTGGCTGGAAATCTGCCTGGTGGAAAAGGACCTGGGGGTGCTGGTCAATAGCAACTGAGCATGAGCCAGCTGTGCCTGGGTGGCCAAGGTGGCCAATGACATCCTGGCCTGTATCAGCAATAGTGTGGCCAGCAGGGCCAGGGCAGTGACTGTCCCCCTGTACTTGGCACTGGTGAGGCCGCACCTGGAGCTTTTCTGGAGCTTTTTGTTCAGTTCTGGGCCCCTCACTACAAGAAGGACATTGAGGGGCTGGAGCGTGTCCAGAGAAGGGCAACAGAGCAACGGAGCTGGGGAGAGTAAATCCTGTAAGGGGCATTTGAGGAAGCTGAGGTTGTTCAGCCTTGAGAAAAAGAGGCTCAGGGGTGACCTTATCACTCTCTACAACTGCCCTAAAGGAGGCTGTAGCCAGGTGGGGTCAGTCCAGGAAACCAGTGACAGGATGAGAGAACATGGCTTCAAACTGCACCAGGGGGTGTTCAGGTTGGACATCAGGGGGAATTTCTTCAGGAAAAGCAGAGTCAATTATTGGAACGGACTGCCCAGGGAGGTGGTGGAGTCACCATCTGTGGAGGGGTTCAAGAAACAACTGGATATAGCTAGCAGTGCCATGATGTAGTTGACAAGGTAGTAATCAGTAAAAGGCTGGAACTGTTAATTTTGGAAGTCTTTTTCAATCTAAATGATTCAATGGTAATAAATCTATCTTTCTAATCTAGTTTAAGTCTTTCTATTTTTGAAAAGTATATTTTATTAATCTGATAAAAAGACAGTGGTAAATATGAAATAACTATAGCAGTAAAAAACCAAGCTGTATTGTCCTAAGTATGAATGTAATTCTGGCATCACTTTTTCGGCTCTCTGGTGCTGTCTGAAAGACAGACACAATTTAACTACTTAAGAGATCGATAGAAAATCAAAGAAAAGCAGAGCTGATGCTGATCCGTGTCAACAGCAGAGCTTTGAAAATGAAAATGTTCACCACACATCAGACCTAACCATGAGAAAAAATGGGGCACCAAGCAGTGAAACACTCATGAGGTGTTGTGGACAGAGATGCCAAACCCATCCTGAATTAGAAAACTCTGCCTCAAAAACACTATATGCTCTTAAAAATCAGAATATTTTAGTGAACAGGGGAACAGGGCTGCTAAAAAATCTGCAACAAAATCCTTTGAATCATATATTCAGACTAAGTCATCATCAAATAATAAAACTGTGATTAAAAGAGGAGACAGTGAAAAACAGCTAAAGGAACAAATAGCTGCAAAATAAGTGAGGGCAGCTGTCTGAGATTATGCCACTGTTCACAGGTGTTTGTGAAACCTACAAACAAACATGTTTATATTTTTACAATAATGTAGGCTTGGAAAGTTTTTAAGTGATACCAGATTAGCAGAACATCACAGTGATTAATGCCTTAGATATAAAGCTAGATAAATTAAAGTATTGCCTCCCTGGCACTTGCTGACCATATGTATTATTCTGATACTTAGAATGTCTGTTCCAGGTCAGAAGTGTGGTCAACTGAAAAGGGCCCAGTCCTGAGTGAACCAGATATCAGTAACATAGTCTGGAGCAAATACAAAGCACTAGAGAATTAACCTTGGATAGGTATTCCTCTTTCAATTCAAACCACTACATTATCCAAGATTTACCTCCTATGTATATAGTCCTTGAGAAAGCGGAGCTGACAAGTCATATTCATGGTCATTTGATCCATCACTTTAGTTTAGAGCTGGGATTAGATGAGAGGCTTTCCAGTGTGCACATGCTAACTAATGGTTTGTCTTACAGTAAGAGTACAAAAAAGCTATTTGCTATTTAGCACTAGATACTTATGTAAACATTTATTTTACAATGCTCTATTTGGACTCCTCCAAAGTGGATTAAGTTGAACAGCTCAAAGGCATTTTTCTGTGAAATTTGATAACCCACAGAAATAGTTAGGTAAGAATAATTGTGGCCCATTAGATTCACACCTGAGCTTATTTGACAGTAAGTTCTCTGTATTGACAGGTCCTGAGAGCACAGAGCTCGTAAGTCGATTGTAGAGTGGCGTGGTTGCAGCAGACAGGCAGCCAAACAGCCTTGAACGCTCAGTGGAAGCACAAAAGGTTATGCTGGAGAGCAACAGAGCTTTTGTTGGCTAAATAAACAATCATGCTGCTCCAAAGCAAAACAAATTAAGGAAGGGAAATATAAGGGGCAGGATTGAAATAGCAATGTCAGTTGGAAAGCTGTTGCATAGAGCATTGACTGATGTGAAGGGGTGGAAACACATGGACTTCAAGATTTAAAGGTATTAAGGGATCACTTCACAAAGCCCTGCAGTGTCTAATCTGTTTACAAAAGTGACCACTTAATGTGCTCACATTTTTTTAAAAAAAATTTCTTACCCATTGTTAAGGAAACTTCCCAGTGTCACCACTGATGAGACTCTGGCAGTTGCAGTCCCAGTGTTGGAGACTGTCACTGTTGGGACCTCAGCCCCTTTGCAGCCAGGGGCTGCCCTGAGCTCTTGGCAGCCCCACTTGAGTCACCCCGCTCTCGGCCAGAGGAGACTTCCCAGGGCAGAGTCTCAGATTCTCGTTCCACAGAACAGTTTATCTCAGCACAGTAACACAGAAACGGCCTGAGCTGGTGCCTCCAGGGGATCCTGAGCAGAGGAACCCCTGGGCTTTTACACCCTCACAGTCCGAGCCGTGAGCGAGTCTCAAGTCTCCCAGAGCTCACCCTTCCTCCCGAGCCCTCGGCTCCCGCTGTGTGTCCCAGTGTCCCTTTTCCTGGCCGGTGCCACCGCTCTTGGTGCACTTTGCTGTGCAAGGGTAAGCAGCCCACGGCCTCTGTGGGCTCTCAGCCAGAACTCAACCTGCATCCCGAACTGCAGCTTGCAGAGCCAACTACCTGCACCAGGGGTATTCCTCAATACCCATGATGTAAACAGGCACCAAGTCTTTTCTCTTGCTGCCACAGCTGTTGGTATAGTCATAAAGCTCAATGTGATGTGCCATGCATATTCTTGAGATTGGTCTTCTGGATTGTGTACACCTGTGGAGAGGGTGGCTTTGGCAAGCTATATGAGCTGTCTTGCACAGCACTGCTTCAGGACAGGGCTTTCTGCAGTATCTTTGTGACTCCCAGGTTTTTGCTGTGTTCAGTAATACATGGTGGTCTGAGAATTCAGGTTAGCTATTACAGGCATCTTATGCTTGGTGTTCTGGTGCCACTCTTTGTCTTTACTGGTGGTTTAATGCCATTTCAATCACTCAGTCACAGACTGCATCTTGGAAACGACAAAGCTTATTATGAAGACAGGTCCCAGTATGGCGCTGCTTTGGATGATTTCCCAGGGGACATTTTGTTTGCTGGCAGTGGTCCCCACCACTGTGCTTCAGCTGCTTGTTTCATAAGCCCAGGTCTGCCGTGCCCTGGAAGTCAAGTACTGGACTGACCAGGAAGCAATAACGTGGGAACAGGGTGAAGACCCTGCCCCTCACATCATCTGGGTGGACAGAGTTCATACACAGAGTTCTGTGGTAATCACTCACTTACCTGTATCTGGAGTACTTCCTACTGTTGGAAAAGGGTAGATGGGCTATAAATTAATTTCTTTGTCAGTACTTTGACATTGTTTATTATAGCAGGGGGCAGAGGACTTTACTGAGTTCAGAAAGTAGTTTATGTTTATATGACGAATGTGAGATGGGCTGAGGAAAGTGACTACAGAAAAAACCGTGCTCTCAAAGCCATGTTCTCACTCACACTCAGGTAACACTGCTGTGCACAGGCAACATTGTAGTATGCAAGCACCCTTGCTCAGGAGAGCAGCTGCCTTGCCCTCTCCATTTCCTCAGTTACTCCCCCACAATTCTAGGCAATGCTTCTTGTATATTTTATCAGTCTTGATGGTCTTGTACTGTAAATGTTTTATGTGGAAAGGCACTGCTCTGCCATGGAAGCAGGAAGAACAGGAAGGTGCTTAGCAGAGCTGTCATGCTTCAGAGTCTGGGTGAGTCCAGAATAGAAACCCACAGGCTGGGCTGGGAGGTGTTGCTGAAATCCTCTGCCTTTTTTAACTGCAGTACACCTTGCCTTAAGGGGACAGGAGGTGCAGGCACACCACGACGCCAGCATCATCCACATGGGAAATTCCTGTGCTAGCACAGAGAGGTGTCTGCAAAGACTGTCCCTATTCCTGAGGCTGCACTGCCACATAAGATGCTGCAAGAAACAAGCATTCCACACTCAATCCTTGCTCTACACAGAAAATGTTCTTTGTGACAACAAGAGAACCTCCTCCTCTGGCAGGCGTTTCTTGGATTTTTCTGGCCTACTCTCCCATAGTTTAATTTCATTTTCTAATGAAATCATTGTGATGAAATGAGGCAATTGTCCCATATGGGATTTGAATAAGCTAACACGTGCTTGCTATTAATTAGTTGAGTTTCAGTTCTTGATTTCAAACTATTAAAATAATTAAGTTTGTATGAAGGCTTAATCACAGAAGTAGCTGAATCTTACAGTAATGTCAGTGAGAGTCCCAGTGGGGAACATGTTCCCGGTTAGCTGCTTCCGAAGTTTGCTTCTGGTGACCTGCTCATAGAGTCTAATTGGTCTGCAGTGAAAGCAGAGTGAAACCAATTAGGACTGCAGAAGTCTGGCACACAGTTGGGGCCAGCTTAAGGAGTTTTTTCTCATTATGGTTTGTTAGAGAATCTTTCCCTCTGGCCAGCTGTTGAAAAATGGTTTATTCACTTTTGGCAGGAGCTGAAATTCAAGCCACATACTCATGCCCATAAATTTGAACATCTGAAGTCAAGAGTGTGATTAAAAGTAGTGCTGAACCCTTGTCTAAAGGAACATGGAAAGCTATGAAGATGACCCAAATCTGAGTAGGGCAAAAAGTGACTGTACCTCATGCTGAGCTATGACAGTGGCCAAGTCAGGAGTGCTGATGGGGGAATTTAGGTAGCACTTAAAACTTTTTCCTGCTCAAAACCATCCCTTACTCTGTTTCTGCAGGTAGATCTGTGCCTGGAAAAATTGTGCATTTTAAAATACTTCAAGAGGCTTTTCCTGTTTTGCACCAGCGCAGAGAGTGCATGTATGCAATGTAAACATGCTACATTGAATACAGAATCTCTTTGTCCAGGAAAGCAGAGTTATTAATCAGCCTGGATGAAAATTGTTTTCCCTGGCTTTCTCTGAGTTCCACCATGACTAACAACTTCGTGACTTAGGAGATCAGCTGTCTCAGCTCCAGTTGCATTATATTTTTGTATGTCTAATTGCTTTCCATTTCTAAAAAATACTCCTAAATTTTTGGCTTAGCTGTAATAAAAACATAGCTTCACAAGTCAGGGTGTTCTGAGGACAAAATTCTAACATACAGACATTTCTTCTTTTATTGTCTTTTAAATTTTTTTTAAAATCTTGACTAGAATTTTCCTCCATTTTTGTCTACCCTTCTTAGAGGTACCAAAAAAATAAGGCTTTACTGGGGAGAGAAATGAAACCATAGATTACTAAATTGTAGAAAGATGAAAAAAGGGGAGGGGGATATCTCCTTGCTGCTGCAGGGTTGTCAGTTCACTGTGTAGTAACAACTAAACAATCCAGAAGAGAATCAAAACAGAAAAGGACCAGAATACAATGTAAAACAATGCTGAAATAAAAATAGTGTAAGTATAAATGCAAAACCTTGCCCTGAACCTTGCTGCACTTTGTGTCTGTTTAAAATGGAGGGGATCTGTAAACAGGCAACAAAAATAATCAGAGTTGGAAAGATGGCTGCAGGTAGAGGTGGCCGTATACCATGTTCCAAGTCAGGCAAGAGTTGGAAAGCAGTGACAGGATAATCCTCAATGGAACAAGGCACTTCAAGATACTTCAGGATGTCTACTCAGGCTTCCTCACCTTTTAAAACCAGAAAGGGACTCTCAATAATACTGAAAGGAAATCTTTTTTACTCAGTAGTTAATTAACCTTTAGTATAAGACAATGTTGCTCTCAGTGATGCAAAACCAAGGCTGGAAGCTTTTCTTACTATGAAGGATCCAATCAGTAGAATAGAATTCTCTTAACCCGTCATTCAGCACACTTTACATACAAAGACCTGATTAGAAGATGTATATTATGATTACTTCTTTACACTGTCAGCGTAATACTGGTGGTGCAACACTTTAAATTTCATTACCATATACACCTCCTCTAAGAAAGTTTCACAGCTTTTTGTTTCTATGCAAAGGTAAATATAGGTAAAATCTATATATGCAAAATCTATATAGGCAAAAGTCAGTATAGGTAAAGTCTTTGCTGAAAAAGCAGTTTTCAAACTACATCAGAAATATGCAGTATAGCTCTTCTTCCAACCATTGGAAGCATAGTAGTGTTGTTTGCTTGATATTTAAGAGCAAGTGCTTAAGGAGATAGAGGTATGGTACCCTGTCAGCTTTTTTGTGGCCACCATGCTTGCTTTATTTAGGGGCTATTGGAATTGTGTTGTGTTACTTCAAAATGGCCATCCATATGTTCTAATGCTGTGCATTTGTAGAAACACAGTCCTGTGCATAGGTAAGGGCTTAAGCAGGTTTCGAAGTTAAATTATCTCAGTTTGCCAGCATTTGGATAGAACTTTTTTGGTTTTCTGGTATTTCCTATTGATTGTCTTAGGTCCAAACTAAGCTGAACTCTCATGATTTTACAGCCACATGTTTCTGGTTGGGAAAGACAAAAACAGGCTGTACCTACTGGCCTTTGGCCACAGCTTATAGCTTCTTGTACTTACAGGTGGTTAAATCTACTTTCAAAGAACCAATCTGCCCAATTTGCTGAATAAATTCTATTCCAAATGAACATGCTGGAGTAATATTTTCAACAGAAAATAGGACTGTTCTGAGTCTATTTCTTAATGTTATTGGTGGTGGGACACAACCTAAATTCACACCTTATATTTCAGAAAACTTCTTATGCACAGAAATGCTGGATTGTTGAGTTTATAATCAAATCCATGTTTCCCAGGTGCCTGGAAAGACAAACAAGTGATATCCTTGTATACTTATGTAACCCATTCTGCTTAGCTTTCGCTTCTTCATCCCCGGAAGTGCACTTTTTGGATCTTTCCCCTGTTTTCCTGGTAGCATTGCTTTTTTCCTTTTTTCTGAGAAGCTGGGCTGAAAATTACTTCATTTACCTCTTTAATTCACAAAATAACTTGGCTGATATGATGAAACTCTTCCTATTGCTCTCTGAGGACTTAAAACCAAATATTCACTTTCCTGGCATTGAGAACAGACAGCAAAAGACACTTAGACCTGAGATGCTCGTAGGTATTGTAACCACCTGACCCCTGAGCCAAACCTGTTGTCAGCCCTGGATTGGGAGACCCAGATAGACTGCAGAGGTCCGGTGACAGGGGAGCTGAATAGGAGATACTGTGAAAAAGTTTTCTGCTGTGACTTCAGCAGGGAGGAGGTCAGGCTTTCCTCACTTTGAAAGTGTGCAATAGGAGATGCTTTTCATGCTGAGCTCTCCAGCATCCCTTAACTCTTCTGCTAAGAAAGCCTGCCTTTGCTAATCTTTAAGGATCATAAAGGGAATTTATTGTTACATTATGCTTGTTTCTCTCAGACCAAGCAGAAGAAACATTAAGGAGGGATTGCCCTGCTAGCTGACAGTTATTAATTTTTTATGAGTGTTTTGAAGTCCAGATCATGTGTTTATATTCTCAGGCTGTATTATATTTTCCAATTTTTTGAGCTCTTCTCATGTTTTATCAGAAGGGTTTCCTCTTAAGCTAAGCCATTAATCAGTCACAAAGAATTATCATGGCACAGCAGCTGTGCAGCTCATTGCAACATCTAAGGCAGGCACCAAAAGGTTTTTCCCAAAGACCAGCAAAGCTCTTTTTCCTGAAGAAAAAGATGTTACACCTTCAAGTGTTCTGTTGCTCTGCTGGAGTTGACTCTTGCCACAGCTTGGATATTCACAGCTATCCACAGTTTGCTGTTCTCCCTATAACTTTAACGAAAGACATTTAAATGTATTATGATAATAGCAGTATCTGATCATCTGCTGCCGACAGAGCTGCAGGGTTTAGCAGAGCAAAAAGGGTGGCTTCAAAGAGCTGTAACTATGAGGCAAATCATAACTCTGGGAGGATAAACTCTATGCACAAAATCCATGTGTTATCAAAAGGCGCTGCTCTCACCTGTGCTGAGCAGCCTTCAGGAGAACAAGGATGTGGTTTGCTTTGTCACTTGAGCGACTTGAGCTGAAGCAGTATGCTGACCTTCCAGCCACTGTCCAGCAGAGGACAGGGGCAAGCTGTGCAGTTTTACAACTAGTTTAGGCAGTCCACCGGTGCCTGCCAGCAGGGACCATGTAGCCGGGAGTGAAAGCCCTGCACAATTGGGCTACAAAGCAACAAAGGCAAAGGCGCATGTACAGGGAGGTGTCTGCCAGATGAAAATATTAGGGTCTGGCTGAGGCCTGTCCCAGAAGCAGTTTTGAAGCACTTAGGTCCTCTTCATGTTCTGATGAGAGAGCAGACCAGGCACTTTTTCATCTCTCTGGGACCAGCTATGAAATCAAGACTCTTGCAGGAGGTGAAAATACCACCAGGATTTCACAAGGATATTTTTGGCATGCAATAGACAGTGGTGGATCGTGCAGATTTCCTATGCAAGTCCCTCACAAGCAAGCTGTGGTATGGTGGGAGATAGGGGATGAACAGTGCTGGAGGCTGCCACTTCCTGTTTGTATTCTGTTTGTGAGAAATGTTGCCTACATTGCTAAGAAAGATAGTCCAGTCTGCACCACTGCTGGGAGAAGGCAGTCAACAGCTCTTCTCATAAACCTTGGTGATGACAGCTGCTTTTCACCCAGTAAGCCTGTGCATGTAATCTGAACCAAAAATGGACTTGCACTTAGCACAGTTTTAACAGGAATCATATATAGCTCATTACAGTTGCTGTGGCTAATAACCACTGACAGATGTCTAAATAAAACCAGGAAACAGCAACACAGCAGAGAAGTGGGTGGTGCCTGTGCTCCTCTCAGTGACCAAGTTCTGTGTGTCACTTCAGTGATGGGGACTGAGCCTGTGCTGTGATTATAGATAGCACACCTCTATTTCTGTTTTGAAGTATCTCCATATGGGAGTGAAGAGATACTGAAAGCTACACTAGATTCTCCAGTCTGTTGCTGGCATTGCTCCCAGAATGCAGCCTGCTGAAACTTTGAATTTACCATTGCAGAAATGTTGGAGGGATGGCTTGTAAAAGAATGAACAATCTTTATTTCCCAATTTAAAAAAAAACATGTAATGTTTCTTGCAGCTAGAACTGAGTATAATTAAGAGACAAAACTGAAATAATAGAAGATATTTTTGACATGTTGATGTGCTTAGCCTTAGTCATCTGCCTTTAGTGTTTATGCACAAGGCTTCAAGAGGCAAAGAAATAATAGAAAATGTAGGAAATGGAAATGCAGAAGTAAATAAAAAATCAGTCATGAGGATAATCTCCCATGCTTTTTCTCAATTTTTTGCCGATGTCTGTAGATTCTACTCATACTGAGATAAGCTAATTGGAAAAAGAGAACTGTGAGCTTGAAGATTCACAAAAAACTGTTTCAAAATACGTCCCTTGATTATAAAATTTTCATTTCTTCAGTTGCTTGGTGACATAAATCAGGCTTAGAGAAAAAAAAGACATGGAATTCATGCAACTTCCCACATTTCAAATTGTAGTTTGATTGCTGTGTTTATAATCTGTGTTAATAGTCTAAATCACTGATAAAGAGGACAAGCTACATAATATGGAATAATTCACAATGTGCATACAGACAACTTGAAAATCTGTGTGGACAATTTCAAAGCACTTAATGAACAAAGGTTCTTGACTTTAGTCAGCTTTAATGAACTCTCTTTTATTAAAACACTGATTAGTCCTGCTCTAGTGGTAGGCGATAACTTGAAAAAGGCAGCTAGACCTTGAGGCATGAAAGGATCTGGAAAATCACATTGGAGCCTAGACCTAGGAGAAAACTCTAATTGGCTAGCTTGCATCCTATCAGATCAATTATCATCAGAGGTGTAATAAGAATGCTGTCTGTTTCACACTACAAATGCCTTGAAGAGCCAATTGGAAAGTGCTGCCAGATGTGCGCACTGCAATTGTGCATACTTTTTCTAATTTACTGGTGGAATGGCTTTGAATAATGGTAGGGAACCCTACTGCCTAGTGATGCATGCAGCACATTTAAATTAGTTTTGTTAACTAACTCTCAGCCTTCTGTATGATTCGTACTTTCTGTAGAAGCTGGCAAAGAAACCATCATCTTTCCAACAAATTAGCTTTGGACAGCTTTCGTCAGTTTTTAATTACAATGTGTGTCTTGAAGGGCTTTGCATCATTCTGCTGGACTATAGAAATAGAAGGATGCAGCAAAGTGAAAAATGTGGTTATTTTGAGATATAATCTCTGAGTATGGTTGGGTTTTTTTTATCAGCTAGGACAAAGAAAGATGATCAGGAGTATTGGAAATGCCAGTCCAGTGGCACATAGGTGAAGGCTCTTATCAAAATTTAAATGTTAATCAGTGTCTCTGTGTTTTCTAGGGCTTGCAACTCTGAGAACCTAGGCAGAAAAGGAACCTTAGTCACCTTTTCTCTGTATGCAGAATTCCTTTCCTTCTTGCATTGCTGGTCACCTTGCAACTAGGCAAGCTAAACCTAACAATGTTTGTGTCACATCTGTTCCAGCTATTCAGTACTTGAATGCGAAGAAGAGCACCTGAAAGCCTTAACTATCACTTTTTAGTGTGCCTAAGTGGCCGTGAAGTTAATGGCTACCTATAACTTGTCATAGGTCATTAGGGTCCTTGAAGACTGAATTCTGTTCCACATAATGCGTAAGGAAGAGATGATCCAGCCACAAAAGTTGTAGTGAGTAGCACATGGCCTGTAGTTGCTAAAAAATTTGGTTTCAATGATTAGTCTGGCATTGAATACCAATAGTACTTCAAGGTCTTTCAATTTTTGGAAGTTATATGCCTTGTCCAGCCCTAGGACTTTCTACCTTTATGTCAAATCCTGTATGTGTATGTAGTGTCCTCCAAGCATTTGCTGTCTGTGAGTCTCACAGAGGAACAAAAACTGAAATATGTGTGGAAAGCCACAGTGGAAGCCATATAGATTATGGCTTTTTTTTCTTGTCTAATGGAATCTGAAAAGTGCTCTAATGTTTCTGAATTTAAGGAGAAAATAACTGACAACAGAATTTTTTCTGTTAGAGCTAAATCTCCACCTTTTGGTTTGTTCCAGTACACCTGCAGCTGAAAGAGGTAACATTGCATGTGCCAAGAGAGCTGTGTCAATACTCATCTCTGGGAGGGAAAGAAAATGTCCTTGTTGGATCTTTGACAATTTAGTTTCTTTCACAAAAATTGAGTTCCTGGTAATTATAGACCAGTCAGCCTGACCTCAGTACCTGGAAAAATAATGGAACAGTTTATATTAAGTGCCATCACACAGAATTTACAGGATGACCAGGGTATCAGACCCAGCCAGCATGGATTTAGGAGGGGTAGGACCTGGTCACCTTTTATGACCAGGTAACCCACCTAGTGGATGCAGGGAAGGCTGTAGATGTTGTTTATTTGGATTTCAGCAAGGCCTTTGACACTGTGTCCCACAGCACACTCCTGGGACAGCTGGCAGCCCAGGGCTTGGACAGGAGCACTCCTTGCTGGATTGGGAACTGGCTGCAAGGCCGGGCCCAGAGAGTTCTGGGGAATGGTGCTGCATCCAGCTGGGGCCAGTCACCAGGGGTGTCCCTCAGGGGTCTGTGCTGGGGCCAGTTCTGTTCAATATTTTTACTGACTACATGGTTGAGGGTATTGAGTCTTTCATTAGCAAATCTGCAGATGACACTAAGCTGGGAGCATGTGTTAGAGTCTGTTAGAGGGACGGAGGGCTCTGCAGAGAGACTTGGAATCGTTGGATGGATGGGCAGAATCTAATGAGATGAAGTTCAATAAGTCCAAGTCCTGCACTTTGGCCACAATAACCCCCTGCAGCACACAGGCTGGGGATGGTGTGGCTGGACAGGGCCCAGGCAGAAAGGGACCTGGGGGTGCTGGTCCACAGCCGGCTGGACATGAGCCAGCAGTGTGCCCTGGGGGCCAAGAAGGCCAAGGGCTCCTGGCCTGTGTCAGGAACAGTGTGGCCAGCAGGGGAGGGAGGTCATTCTGCCCCTGTACTCAGCACTGGTGAGGCCACACCTGGAGTGCTGTGTCCAGGTCTGGGCCCCTCAGTTTAGGAGGGATGCTGAGATGCTTGAGTGTGTCCAAAGGAGAGCAACGAGGCTGGTGAGGGGCTTGGAACACAAGCCATATGAAGAACGACTGAGGGAGTTGGGGTTGTTCAGCCTGGAGAAAAGGAGACTCAGGGGTGACCTTATCACTCTCTACAACTTCCTGAAGGGTGGCTGTGGTGAGCTGGGGGTCGGTCTCTTTCTCTGGGCAACAACAGACAGAACAAGAGGACACAGTCTCAAGCTGTGCCAAGGGAGATACAGGCTAGAATTAAGGAGGAAGTATTTTACAGAAAGAGTGGTCAAATACTGGAATCATCTACCCAGGGAGGTGGTGGAGTCACCATCCCTTGATGTGTTTAAAAAAAGACTGGATGTGGCACTTGGTGCCATGATCTAGTTGAGGTGTTAGAACATGGGTTGGACTCAATGATCTTAAAGGTCTCTTCCAACCTAGAAATTCTGTGATTCTGTGAAATCAGTGTGGTTGATTTCCCATTTCACTCCCCTTTATATTCCCCTTCTACTTTAGAAGTTGCAAGGCTGTGTAAAGACTTGGATTTTCTTTCTTTGGTAAATTGTTATTTACGCAACCTGGTTGAAGCAGGAGAAAAACAGCAATCCTAATTATCTGCCTGAGTCACCTATTCAGGCTAAAAAAAAGCTTTAGCATCACTGAGAAGTGATTAATACGTAATATACTTAAGTAACTTGGGAGGTCTCCAAGCTCTATATTTGCAAAGGTCTGAGAGATGCTTGCCTTTTCTGTTATTTTACAAATTTCTGAGAAGGTGCTACTTCTTCCATTCTTTTCCCTCACACAGAAAAAAAGCAGATCCAACCATACTAAGACTGAAAAAACTTAACTGAGAGGCACGGGCTGGATTCTGAGAAAATAAAACTGTTGTCTATTGCATACAAGGACATACTCAGAAAATGTTTGGGTGGCAGTTTACAAAATCAGATCCAAGAAGGTATCGAGACACTGGACACCTATATCGTACATCCCCTCCCACAGAAAACTTATGAATCTGGATTAGAAGCAAGATGAGCTAGTAGAAATCAGCCCTGGGAATGGACTGCAAGCACTTGCAGAATATGGTGGTAAAACAGGATCTGAAGAACCAAAGTACTACTGGGTTATTTGGTAATTGTGGTCTTGGTTTTTTTGTTTGTTTGTCCAGCTCCAGAGTTTGTGTATGATGTGAACAAGTTCTGTGGACTCTGTCTCTGATCTTCAGAAATATTCAGGTTTTGGTCTATCATTGATAATATCTCTAGTCTAATCTGTATGTGAGAACAAAGATCTAAATACTTCAAGCTTTTCTATCACAAAAAAAAAAAAAAAAAAAAAAAAAAAAAAAAAAAAAAAGGGAAGCCGAGGTAACCATTCTTCTCTCACAGACTGATGAGAAAATTATGAGGCACTTGGATTCTCTAGTAACAGAAGACATATGACTTCCTGAGGATGCCTAAAGGGCTATTTAGAGGTACCAGAACTCTCAAGACTCCTAGGACTAGGACTCCCAAAATTTCCTGCTTAGATTGATCACTTTTTATCAGTTCTGTTACCATTTCAAGCACCTGCCCATATGTTATCTTTTAAAAAACACTACAAAGTGTGACTGGACAGCAAGGTAGGTTTTATATCTGCACAGGATATCCCCAACTATTTCTTTAGGGAATAAATCTCATGTTTCTGACCTCACCTTACTTGACTCCTTTGCTTCAGAATTGCCCTGCTCCTTGTCTAATCATGTGTAAACTATTGGAGGAAAGTGAGATTGTCATAGTATTGGAATACTGTTTTATGAGGAGTGAAGATTCTGTTCATGAAAACACAGTGACTGAAGACAGTGTGTGTCCTACAACTCTGCCCTTCACTGGCATTTTCTCATGTTTTTGTGTCACTCCAAAATTGTAGGCTTATGTTTGCATCATCTGTATCTAACTGACTGTACTGCACTGGTGAGTGGTTCTCAAGCTTCTAGCATAAACTCCAGGAGCATGCTGTAATCCTAACTCATTTGTGGGGCTAACTAGTGAATAGTTTCAGTGTTATTCTCCATTGTCAGATCAAATCCACTAAAACTGGAAGACAGGCAGGAAATTGCCCTTACTTTCAGAAGCCTCAGCTACTAGAAAATATTAATGACCTTGGTTTGCTCCACTGACCAAACTTAGGTTGCAGGCTTTCTGACTGTGAAGTGTGAAATATGTGCATTTAGGAGATTCTGCATTTCTCTGGTTGTTCCCTCTGGTCAAGGGAACATAGTAGTCAGCTGAATCCTGCAGAAGATTTTTTTGAGAAATCCTTGCCAATTCAGCTGCTCTAGCCATTAATAGCTGGATAGTTGTCATAAGGCAACAAGGAGTTGAATAGAAAATCTTGAGCTCTTTTTCACGCTCTACAAGCAATCATCTGAGAAAAACAAAATGATGAAAGTTTCTTTTCCTGGGTGAAGCTTTAAACATTCACTATCAAAAAGACAGTGAAAACTTTTTATCTTGGTGCATACTTTCTAGATTATATTTAAGGCAAAGATCTTTTTGAATGTTGTCAATCGGAAGAGTGGGGTATTAGTCTACAGACATTACTTATTAGATTACACAGAGTGCACCTGGATTTGATCATACAGATTACATTTGATCATACGGATTATTTGGATCTATTAAAAAAAAGAAACTCAAAATATTTTGAAATGGATGTTTTGTCAAACTTTCTAAAAGGAGAGAAGTTTCATTTCAGGAATTCTTTCCTCAAAGTCAGCTGCTTTGTGTGTTAAATTATTTCATATCATCTCATCCATTCTGTAGCAGCCTTTCTTGTATGACTTCTCTTTGTGGTGATAGTGATGTTGCCAGTACAATGTGCTCCCACCCTTTGTCCAGTCCTGGGAGCTTCCCCTCCAGTTTCCATGTAGAAATTTTGGCTGCTCCTCTGTGCTCCAGAAGTACCATAAGATATGGAGCTGCTGCTTTTGGATGTGATGTCCCAAAGCCATTGTTCTGCATACAGAGATTTATGTTTGACCTAGCTGATGCACACTCCTTTGATGACCCAGAAAAGAAGTCCATAGTAGGTTTGAAAAGGAGGAAAGTCACAGTATTAATTCACAGAAATTGCAGACATTTAATTGACTGGAGCTTTCTCTGATACCATAAGTTATGTGGAATTGTAATTTATCTTTTGACTTGAGTCTTCAGCAGCATTTCGTTTGTCATAAGTTTCAAATATGGAACAGGCTTTACATTCCTCTTCTAATTTTTTTCCCAGTCTTAGGTTTCTGCAGTTTTACGTGGACCTGCTGCAGCTGCTGTCCTGTACTTGGAAGTAATTTCCCACAGTTAATTTATAGGTGTCAAATACTTGCTGTTTAAGTCAGCGTATAACCCTTCTTTATTGGCAGTGACAAGTGAGTGCACACAAATTATCCCATTAACCTCAATAAAGCATCACTTCAATGACACTAATTTTAGCAGGGGCAGATGGAAAATTGTTTATTTTTGAATTTAAGGCAAAATGCCTCAGATTTTCAACTTGCTTTTATCTCTTGTTTCTGAGGGAATTTTGGAGGGTAAAATAGTTCTAAAGGATATTTATTTCAAAGAGCAGCCATACAGTGAATTGTGTCATTATATTACAGTCTGCTTCAGGAAATCTTTGGGACACAGTAGTAGTGTTTCTTCCATTACTTAACAGCTCCTTATAGAACCATTCAAAATTAGAACTTATATTAAAAAATAATCCTTTCATGCAGGTTTTGGAGAAGTCTTTTAACTCAAAATATTCCACTGACGTTTTTAATCCAAATTGAGCCTTTATTCCAGTACACTTAAAGCAAAATGAAATGTTCTCCCCTTACATTCTACCTGGTCTCACTTCTTCCGCTGGAAATGAGCTATCCTTCCTTGCACAAAACCAATTTTCTGTCCTGAGTGCACCTGCAGTACTGGTAAAGCTGGTTGTTACATCGCCATCTAGTGATTTAAAATCATTGCAAAACTTACCTGAAGATGTTTCACAAACGGCCAAGTCACAGCGTTGAAGACCCTCACTTACCTGCAGTGCAGTTGCCTGTCGTTACACATGGAATGTCTAACCAAAATGAGTGATTTCCTAGAATTAGAAAAATTAATATTTTCTCTGCTGTCAGGGTATTTTTATAATAATTGGATGCAGGTGGAGGGAGGAAATATGTCAGAAAGCCTTGACTACAAAGCTAAAAAAAGTTCCAATGTATCATTCTCAAGTTGCGTCAAGCCAGATGTAAGTTAGAAGTAAGAAGGAAATACTTCACAGATAGAGTGGTCAGATACTGGAATCATTTACCCAGTGAGGTGGTAGAGGCATCATCCCTTGAAGAATTCAAAAAAGACTGGATGTGGCACTTGCTGCCATGATCTAGCTGAACAGTTAGAACATCAGCTGGACTAGATGATCTTATAGGTCTCTTCCAGTCTTGAAATTCTGTGATTCTGTGATTTTAAAGAAGTATTGATTTGGTGTAGTGGAGCATAGTAGCACTAACTGGAAATTACCTCTGCATTTTCAAGTTAGAGGCCTCCTCCATTCTGTTTGATTTTTAACACAATCTGTATTATCTGGCTTTGTATTCTATTCTTATGTTGAATGCTCATATTCAGCAACAGTTAAGATAGCATGGGAAACAAATGTACAGTATGCTTAAAAAAAAAAAAAAAAGAATTGCCTGGCCAGAACAAGTTTGCTTTTTTGTTTGCCAGTTACAAAGTGAGCAACAGGGATGGTCATGTACACATGGTCGTCACATTTGTAAAGGTGGACGAAATACTGCAGAAGCCCAGGTGCTGCTTTTGATTTAGATGTGGTAGAACAGGTTAATAGGATGTTTTGAGGGCATTTCTTTGCTGAATGCTTCAAAAAAAGCAACAGGTGTTAAGCATATCTCATTTCCTGCTTTTATTATTCACAGATGTGCTGAATGGGCAAGGATATAATTTATAATCAGCGATACCCACAGCCCTTTTAGTTCTTGCAACATGGTAACTTCTTACTCTTCATATCTCTCAGTGTTCTGTATCTCTTTATGTGTTGTAGGTGCCATTTTCACTTGGAGGTGCCAACAGTGGTAGTTTTGTCAGCCTGTGGATAGCAGAGAGACTTTTGCTAAGATAATGCCCAAAAAAATTGTGTCTGAAAGAAGCAAGATGGATGTGCCTGCCCTTCATTATTTCTCAGAAGTCTCCTCTGTAGTGGTAGCTCTGTTAGCTACAAATCTGTATAAGTACCAGTGGCTGAAATATCCTTCCTCATGAGTGTTAAGCTAAGGTGCACCCATTTAAAGTATCTTTTCTTGGGATGCAGCAGAGGGCAAAATGGGCAATACTGCTTAGTGGCAGTATTAGAGAGAGGGATTCCTCTACCATTGGCATTGGGCTCCCTGGAGCAACAAGTAAGAGTTAAAATATGAGTTCCTCTGTTTTCAGGCTGAATTCTTGGCACTGGTAGTAAATTAACTGCTCAACCCCCACCATCTCTCACTCCTAGTCCTGTATTTAGCACATTTTAGTCACTTTTGAAATGATCCTTAGGGTACAGTTTGGGTTTAGCAGAGAGAAAGTTTCTTGCAGTGCTAGAAGATAAGATTTACATGTAGTTGACTGCCTTTTAAATTTGATGTGTATTTTCATGGAGCCAGAACTGCTTCTGAAAGCTTTCTTTACACAAATATATTCCTCATCTTTGAGATAATCATTATGTATCTTAGTTCACTAGATTTGCATCCTCTTTGTTTGCATAGGCATGTAATCTGATTTTCAAACTGAAATACTGGATTCTATATCTGCTCGTATAAGTGATGGGGGAAACACTGCAAAATAGACATGTGAAAGAATTTTTGGAAAGAAAAATTGGTATAAATATCTTCTTTTTACAAGGTGGGAAAAGGGAGCTAATGGCACTTAAAAAGTAATTTTATGATGCTCCCTTGCAAGCCAGAAAGAAAGGCAGAAAATAAGTTATCAAATACTGAGGTGCTATTGCTAGAGAACATAAGAAAGGGATCATCACAAGCCATCTGGAAATTTAAATCTGGGGGTCCTTCTCTCCTGAGCAGTCTATCAGCTGTTTCCATGTCCTTTCAGTGAAGTATAAGGAAAGTCTCCACTCCCTTGAGTACTAAAATTACTCTGTAAGTCACACACATCCCCATATGCTAAGACAATTTGTCCCTAAGAGAACAGAAGCTTTAAAATGCAAGAATTAATTTTCTTTTTATTTTATGTTTCTGCAAGGCTTATTACTGATAATCTGACTGCACTGGTGACTTGTATTACTGTGTGGGAGTCATCAATTTACCTTAAAACACACTGAGTAGAGAACAGAGACAGTTTTTTGTTCCTTGGGCTCTATAATGGATTTAGAAGTATGCTACGTGACTTTATTACTTTGTCTTCAGGTATAAATATCACCATAAATTGCGCTATGCATATATAGATTTAGTTCATCCTCACATGAGAAATTAGGAAGTTATCCTGATTTTAAATACTGTTAATGCTAGAAAGATGTTGACAGAGTTTGATGGTCAGCATGATGGTCACAGACAGTAGAAGACAACACTAATGACCTGCAGTCTTTCTAGAGATTACCTGATTTTTACTATGACAGTACAAGGACCTGCAGATCAGCTCAGCTGAAGATTACTTTTCTGTCTGAAAAGAGCATTTCTTCCCTGTTCAGAGCCAGGACTGAGGACAACTCTTGTCTTCATTTTACTCTCCACTGAAGCTCATTAATCTTTTGTCTGTAGTTGCTGTCTTTCCTCAGCTGTGTATTTTGGGTTCTTTCTTTCCTGTTGCCCTATGAAATCAATAGGTCTCTGTACTGGCTACTGTCCATGAATTATATAACAAGGACTCATGGATCTGTTCAAAATTTCTTCAAAAATAACAGATAGTTTCATAGAGGCATAGAATCAAAGGATCATTTAGGTTGGGAAAGACCTTTGAGATCATTGAATCCAAGCATTAAACGAACACTGCTAATTTCACCGCTAAACCATGTCCCTCAATGTCATATCTGCATGTCTTTCAAATGCCTCTAGGTAGCTCCACCACCTCCCTGGGCAACCTATTAACTATTAATTAACTATTAATTGACTATTCTTTCAGTGAAGAAATCTCTCCTGGTATTCAAACTGTGTCTCCCGTGGTGCACTTTGAGCCTATTTCTATTTGTCCTCTCAATAATTTTGTGGTAGAAGAGGCCAAACCCACCTGGCCACACTGTTCTTTCAGCCAGTTATAGAGAGTGATAAAGACTTCCCTGAGCCTCCTTTTATCCAGACTAAAAACCCCCCACTACCTCAGCCAATTCTCATAAGACTTGAGTTCTAGACTTTTTCCAGATGCTTAATTGATCTTCTTTTGACATGATCCAGCAGGTCTTTGTGCTTCTGGCAGCACTATTAATGTTTAAAAATGCAGAACACTTGAGTCTTTTCCTGGTTTTGAGGCATTCCTAAAGCCTGTGGAATGATTTCTGTAGTTCTCCAGCACTGAATAATATGTTTGCCCAGCCTTTTTTAGAAAAACTGATTGGTGTTTGGCAGCATTATTTTGCCCTCTCTTTTTCACAAATCTTTTCAAATCTTTTAGAGCTCTAAAGAGATGACTTGAGAACTGACCCTGCAGTCAAATTTAGATGGAGTTGGCCTGTATGGTTTTAAAAGCTGTTGCAAGGCAGGGATGGAACATATTCTATTTTCTTTGGAATCCCTGCTAAAAATGAAGAGTATTTATATTTATGTTCCTGTGCTGTTGTAGAAAAGCAAATTTGTAATTATTTTTCATTGTCCACATGGAAACGTTCTAGCAGATCTTTGTATGTCTAAGCCAACATCAGATTGACCCTTCCTGCATTTCAAGATCCTGTTAGGGAAAGAAATATCTTATTTTCTGGTGCTGAAATTAGTATTCATATCAAACCTTTGAACTTATTCTCCTTATAAGGTATGTGGTATTAGCTGGAGTAAGACCTCATTCTGTAATCAGCTTAAGCTCAAAGGAATGAAGAAATAAACAGAAATAAATGCCTTCTTCTCCCAAAAAGGTAAAGAAGCATCTTTATTGAGTGATTTTCTGATCATCAAATAAAACCAAATTGTTGCATGATCTCTAATGAGGCCTCATTCTACAGAAGTAGCAGTGCCTTTAAAGTATTGATGACCTTTGCTATGCTGTTAATTTCACCTGAGACTGTAAGCAAAATTTTAAAAAGGTCCATCCATGATGGATAGCTCTGTCCTGAGCAGTTCCACTCAGTAGTCTAGTAACCATTGGACATTTTGCCTTTGTGTACATTGGATCATGATGCATGAAGGTGATTCTTGGAACCTTGCAATGTAAGCACCCAATACATTAATTCTTAAGAGGCGTGGATCCTTTCTGCTCCATTGACTATTCCATGAAATTAGCTGTTAAAAGTACACTTTCAGGGCAAGTAACTTTGTATCAGAATGTTCCCTTTGGCCATTTGTAAACCTTAACATTTGTTGGAGTGATCTTGAGAGTCACTAGGCATGATCAAATACAATAGGAATGTTATTTCCTGTGGTAGGGTGACTTATTGGCATTGCTTTTGATTCATATTAAATAAGCATCATGTTTCTCGCCCAACAATGTTGAAATTATTGCGATTTCCCCAAAACTTTGGTTTATCTATTTACAACAATCTGCTATTGATATTTGGAGTTCTTTTTGCTTATGAAACATGGTAACAATGGCATGCAGTGAAGAACTGCTTGCTTCACCATCATATCACAAGAATTTGCAGTGCAAAAAATTGTATGTACAGAAACTCATGTACTGAGGCTCCTGTCAGTCAGAATTCCACTGAACACTATCATCTAAAAATGTATATCATAGGGGATGATCTGGTTCAGATGGGCTTTTTCAGATATGACAATGTGAAGGGAAGCAGGAGTACTCCTGAGGTCATGAGAGAAGTTTGTCACAGAAACTGCACTCTCCCTCCCTGCTCTTTTTTAATTCCCAATGCATTTTAATTTTCTCTCCAAACACAAAAATCCATCAGCTTAAGCTGGTGGACTACAGACAGAAGGAAGGTTGAAAAGGGAAAATGGCTGAGAAAAAATAAAATGCAACATCTTGGTGTCCCGGGAATTATAATACACAAAAATAGAGAGTAAAGAGGTGCTAGAGTAAAGGGATTTGTAATAAAATGTAGGTAACACCTTAATTAAAAAAAAGAAGAAGGCAGAAAGTTTACCTACAAGTAGTAAACTGTAAGCAATACAAATTTGAATTATTATATTATTCTTTAATTACCAGGATTTTGCTACCATTTCTTTAATCAAGGCATTTTTAGTTTAAGTCTAGCAGATGGTATATCTTGTAGTTTACAGTAAGAGACTGGCCATTATCTTGAGCAACCAGCTCTGAAGACATTTGGAGCTAATACAAATGACTAGAGTTTGATTTTCATGTGGGAATTTTTTTGTGTCCAGCCAAAGTTGCACCAGTACAATCAGAGAGATCAGTCTGGGTTCCTAAAAAGTTATCTCTGAGTAAAATGAGGTCAGAATTATAGGGAGAGGTGAAACTCTCATTGGACCAAATGGTTGCCTGTCTGATGCCATCACAGTTGTGACACCCTCTCTGCAATGCTGTGGAAAGTTTGTCTCAGATATCAGATTATCTGTTTGCAAAAGAGATCAAACATGAAATGTGATGGGGAGGTGAAGTCAGAAACCAAAGTGGTATCATCTGCTTTAGTCAGTGCACCTAATAGAACATAATATCACTTTCTGCAAATTTTGACATCACTACATCAGCAGTACTACAAAATGGAATTTAGGGTAGGCATACCTAAATGTCTCAGTAGTAGCACTTCTCTGGAACTCCTCTGCTGTTCTTCTTCAAGATACATCTTAAAATTTTATTCAGTACAACTGACTGATAAGTGTAAGTCGTTCATGACAATGGAATCTCAAAATCAGAAAGTTTAGACATTTTGAATTTTCTTAGCTTATGTCACACTGAGGGACTTCCAGTGTCTGGTAATTTAAATTTTGCATTAGCCAAGTAATTGCACTTTAACATACACATCGATATGGTACTCTGTAAATTTGCTCTCCTTCTGACTCTTCTGGGAGAGCTGCTGTACTGAGATCTGACTTCAAGTCACAGTGGTGCTTGTTAGTACTGTAGGTTTCTCTCAGTTCACAGGAAACTTTTGAGTTCAGAGATCCTTGAAGGGCCCAAGTGTGGGACATCAGTGAGAGTAGAGAGTGGTCCCCTGCTGCCTTGTCCCAAATTAAGCCTGCTGTGGGATCACTGCAGGGCTAAGCACACCCAGCTGCCCACACTGTGCCACCCACTGTCCTCACTGGAGTGCCAGAACTGCAACCCACCCCTGCAGCAATACCAGCTGCCAGCACAGATTCACTTTTCAGAAGCACTATATTCCAACACGGAAAATTTCTGGTGATAGGCATCTCGTGAGTGGATCTATGCTGAATATGTAAGGAACGAACATATAGAGATCCTTTGAGCTGGAGTGAAAAAACCTCCCTCTTAAGCTTCTTTTCCCAGGGCAGATGAAGGAGGCCTAGGGTGATTTTGTACATAAATACACAATAGTGAGCTTTGGTCTTTTGCTCCTTGTTCCCCACAGTCATCTCTCCCATGATCTGGCAGACAGGCAGCTTTCCACAGCAAGAGGAAGGTGAGGCGTGTCCGTAGGTGCCCGCGGGCTGTCCCGCAGGCCGCGGCCGGGACATGTGTAGCCAGCAGATGGCATTAGCAGCCCGGGCCGGCTCCAGCAGGCCGCGCTCCCGGGCTGCAGGCCAGCCCCGCCGGCACGGACCGGCCCGGGCACTGCGAGCGGCTCCCCGGCCTGCTCGCTGCCCGGAGCAGGCTTCGGGGCCGAGCTTGCTTGTGCTGTGCTCAACCCGGCCCCTGCTGGCGCAGCTGGTACCGCTGCAGGCGTTTTGGAGGGGTCACGACATCTGAAAGTGTCAGCGTGCGAGTTTTACAGTTTTAATTGGGGGCCGCTAAGCCGTTGGCTTGAAAAATTACCAAAGGAAGGAGGTTTGCTATCTGTCCACCCCAACGTACATCTGATACAGTCTTTCATAGCACTTTTGAGGCATGTCTCTTCTCAGAATAAGGTCTGGTACCAGTAACTCATACTATTTCTGCTTTCTCAACTCCTGCCGTGGAAAAAATTACCTGGCTGCACAGTTTTGCCCACCCCATAAGTTTTGCTCCTTATTCCATGGTGGACATCAGGGTTCTGATGTGCACCTTGTCAGAACTGGCATTAGCTGCAAAGTTTATGTGAGTTTGCTTATCTTTAGCTTTCAGTGTTTTGCCATGTATTCAAAAAAGAAAGCAGATGCATAAATACACAAAACCTTCTTGCCCACATATTTTAGTCTTTCTTTTTTTTTATTTTTTATTTTTTTGAAATTAATTCCTGTCTTCTGACTACCTGTGTGAGTAGCTTCTATCTCTAATATCTTGAAGCTTGCATCACACTGGCTCTTCACTGCATTATATACTGCTCGCATAAATTTTAAAACTGTCTCTGCACAAGTGGATTTACATAATGTACTTAAGAAGGAGTATGTGGAAATAATGGCATGGAGAAGCAGCAATGCAGCGCCTGCTGGAGCGTATAGACCTTCATGGGCATGCCACTTTTTTTCAAGAGCATGAGTGTTTTTCCACCTAAAATATCTGGGTGCTAAATCAAATGGGCTCCCAGGCAACCGCTGATACCAGCAATGGTAGGGATCTATGCTTTTAATTGTCTTCTACAGGAGGCTATCTCAGTGTTTCCTAGAAGGGTAGAGACAGGCCAGCCATGTCAGGTGTTAATGTAGGCATCACTTATATATGACAGAGTTGTATTAGGCCAGAATACGTGCTTAGTGACCATTAGAAGGAAAATACAGATAGATAATCTCACTGCATGCTGCTCCACGAAGAATTTTGTCTCACATTAGCAAAATTCTACTAGGTAAAAATTAGATCCATGACTTGTAAAGTGAGTCTTTGGGAAAAAGGGGATACTTTAATGTCATCTAGAAAAAGACCAAGCCAAATACTTCATGTAGCAGATTATGCTTTGGCAAAATTTTGACTGTGTGCCAACTAAATCAATGAATTAGAATTTTCTAAATGTAGGGAGGTTTTCTATACTAGAGAACTTTGCAATAGCAGTAAGTGCACTGATGCAGTTAGGTACAGATTTTAAATCCTTTAGTATTTGATTTCTGGACTGAGTCTTTTGGGTGTACTCCCTGTTTAAAGTTGCATACTTACAAGGCCTAGAAACTTCTTAAAGTGAAACCTTAAATTCTTACTTTCTGTCAAGTAAGAATTTACTTATATCTACAAAATAAAATGGAGTTGTTACCATGAATCTGGTAAAATAAAAAACTCCTTAACCCAATATAATATTAAGAAGTAGGTATTGTTTCTTTGACCAGATGCACAGGGGGATAGCTCCTCTGAAAGTCGTGTATGAGGAGTGCAGGAAAGGTTTTATTTACATACTATATTTTACCTTCATATTCTTTGATTGTCCCAGAATAAACATGCATATGATAATCATTTCCTCAAAATCATTAACACATTTTCTCTCCCCTTTACACATGTGGTCTTCTGTCTTGAGGGTCTCTTCAGTGGTGCCTAGTGCTCAGGGACCCCAGTGTTACAGCTGATCTATTAATTTGGCAGGGCACTGGGGCTGGTGAACTTCCAGTTCTCCTTCTCACACAATGGGCATTGAGCAGTTTCATAGGCCAGTGAATAAGCATTGTGTTAGCTCACCAGGTGTAGACAATTTTTCATCTAGTAACAGAGTGACAGGAGGCCCATATTGTAACTGAACAGAAACTTCACCTGGAGTGTTGGTATTGGGCTATGCTTGCTGAAGTAAATAAGTACATCACATTCTCGACTCCAGAAATGGGTACTTCAGCCATGTGATTTCTCTGTCATTTGGCATTCTTTGCCCATGAGAGAATTTTTGGTCTCCTCTCACAGTTTTGAATACTGTCCTAAAATACAGGCATTACTTGGCCCAAAATAGGAGCTGAGGCGGGTATAAGGACTAACAGGACAGCCAGTGGCTGAGAAGTTTTATTCCAAGCAGCTGGCTGAATGACAGAGTTAAATTGGTTGCAAGCCAAAGCACCGTAGCCTTGAGACAGACTCAGGAAGGAGAAGACAGCCCGGAGTGCTGTGAGTAATCTAGATGTGCACCTACACAACCCCTAGCAGCAGTTACATTGTGCCCATCTGAGACAACTCTGTTTTTCTAAGCTGTATATTTCTGCAGATATTTTATAAAACAAGCCACACAGTCCCCAGTTGGGTTTTTCTTGGAATTATAATGTTGCCACTTCCTGAAATAGCATTTTTTTATCTGCGAGTTTTCTTTTGGTTGCAAAGTAAACAAGTTGAGCTAACACCCAGGATGAAATCAGCAACATTTGGGACCACAAACTTCGTGGGTTTAGGTTTCAGCCAGAGTATATTATTATAACTTTTTACTGTAATTATTTTCCTCTCCAAAACTATGTTGGGCTTCATGCCAGCCAATTTTCTCAATTTTCTCTGCAGAGTTTTTCTTTTTTTGTCTGCAAGAGATTTTCAGAGGTCTGAGAATCTAAGGCAGCTTGTGGATTTCTTCTTGGTTGCTTCTAAACTTCTACTCTGCGACATTCAGATTCCCCTTTCTCTAAGTCTTGCCAGGACATCTTAGAGCCCCCCAAATCACCACATGCCTTGAAAGACATAGCAGAGTTTATCAATTTTCTCTCCAGTTTCAGAGCTTTTGAGTTGCATGTCTCCTGTCTTTCACCCTTCCCACACAGCTAGGAAATCTAGAAACTTGTTTTATTTCTCCTTCATGAAAATGGAGCTTCTTATCTACTTCTGTACCTACAGAACATGTAGTGAACATGATGAAATCAATAGTACCCAGCCATCGGTACTATGGCTTCCTTGCTGCTTTGAAAGTGATGAGTTTAAGTTTTCAGTGTTGTCAAAAGTCCCTTACCATGATTGTTGACTTAAATTTGTGGGAATGACCTAATTGAAAAAGGCCTCTGCAAGGACTTTGAATCCATTATTCCTGTTGTTTCCCACTTTTTACACAGTTAAAGTGTTACATAGTGCAAATGACATCAGAGGTTATATTGCACCATGGAAATAAATTTCAGACTCTTACTCCAATGACAATTCTCTTGTTTCTAAGATAAACTCTGGTTTTGCCATTTGCAGTTTCTAGGTTTGCTTTAGTTTCATGTACCCCCATATCATTGTTTTGCAACAGGGAAATACCATTTCATATTATTTCTCCCAAACCATGTTGTATCTCAGATTCTTTAAGGTAGCGTGTCTGTAGGGTCCTTGCACAAGAGATCTGAGGTCACAAGAGCTTTTTGTGTGTGACTGAAACTCACGCCTTGTAGGGAGTCTGCAGAGCTTGATGTCAGGTTTATTCAACTTCTATTTAAGAAAAGCACAGAACAGGTGATAGTGCATGACATTACCTTGCTCATAAAAATGCTCTGAGATGAAGGGCAGACTCTCAAACGTTATGTGACTCAGTCTATGTTGCATAAGTCTATTGCAATGCTGGAGAAATATGGGTATCATCTGTGTTATTACACTTTTGCAGATGGCCAAGAAGTGAAAACAACTTGCCCAGAGCAATCCAGCAAACTAGGTCTTGGGGCTAATCAAAGACAACAGTGTTTCCAGCTCTTTAATTTTAACCATGTATGAAGTGATAAATACTCTTTATGTCTGGAAAGACATTAAACACTTAGGGAAATGCAACACTGAGAAACACAGCAACCAATATTGCCCAAGAGTGTCTTTCATCTCATTGCTGTTAATCTGCAGCATTTAATGACCAGCTTGACATTATCATAAAAGTTCATCTCTAACTTCTACAGGTCTTTGAAGAAATATTTTCCTCAAAGCAGTAATATATTTGTATTGTTTTTAGACAGTGGATCTGTAAAAAACTGACAGGTATTTTCATTTGATGATAAACTTGTTAACTCTTTTACTATGAATCTGAGTTTGTATAAACTTCCTTCCTGTGTGAAATAACTTCTCTCTTCTCCTACTTAGGATTCTCAATAGTGAAAGCAGGCTTAAGTTAAGAAAAATGTCTTTATTGTGCACAGAGAAAAGTGATTTTTGTGATATGTTAGGCTAACAGAGCAAATGTTAATTTGTGTTCAATGTGGTAGTCCTTGATATGTAATAATTGTCTCCACTACAACTTTGATAGGTGGGAGTTAAAATCTGATGCATAATGGAGAGGCAGAATCATTTGACCAAAGCATGAATGTTTCACTCAAGAAACTGCTGTGCAGCAGGGGGCACTGGGGGTGGAAGGTGGGGTGGTAGGCTGGCTTCCTGCTGGAAAAGGAATGTTAGGAGAAGGCATTTTGTGAGCACTTAGATACATTCAGCTTGTTTATTCATGCTGTATGTAGTGTTCCCTGGACAGAAAAGAAACACAGAAAAAACCTTATCTCCACAATCCCAGCCTAAGCAACTTGACTCTTCAAGAAAGCAGCTCTTCCCTTGGAAGATTCTCTTTGCTTTCAGAAAGATTTTTAAGTGGTCTTGCAGTTCTTGCTTGCCATATCCCTCTTGCCCCAACCATCAAAACTCTACATTCCACTGCCCAACTTTTGAAGAACTAAGGGATAGGGGCCTCTAAAACATGTGTATTGCAGCATCATCTACCAACTGCTGATCAAGCAATCCTGGGAAACAGTAGAAAATTTAGAAGACAGTCATATTCTGCATTTGTAAAATAGCAAGTGAGTTGGGGGTATATTCAGAATAGAATATGCTCTGGATGTAGTTGTAATAAACAAAATGAATGGATTGGATATCCCTAGAACACAGGGCTAAAGGAGGGTGAGTGGATTTCAAATAAGGATGAAAAGAAATTTCTTAAAATTTTAAATATTTTATACTGTAATAATAGTGTATAAACCTCAAACTTTCCTCCTAATTAATTGATATAAAATTCCAGAATAGGTAAATTGGAGAAAACTCTAAGAACTCTTTTATCAAAAACAAGTACTTGGAATTAAGATGGAGTTTTTGCATAACGGAATTTCACACTGTTTTGCTGCTTAGATGAAATATGGGTAATAATTTCCTCAGTGTTACATTATTCTTCCCACATACAAATTGCCATAAACAAAGTGAATACACTCAATAAATTACACGTGCTCCACTTGGCATTTTGCCTTTTAAGAGAAGCAAAATGTTTCTCTCTGAAAGATAGATTGCCTTGGACAATGAGCCATAGAAACTGTTTTCAGGTGGAGTTTTCTGACCAGACAAGAACAAAGAGACTGATATTTCATACTTCAAAGCATGAATTCTGCAAAACACTGCAAGGTGTAGGTGCCGTGGTGTATAATACTACATGACACTACATCTGGCATCCTGTGTTCCATTTCACAGCAGTAATTCCAGTGTTGTTTTCTTCCTATGTAAATTAATATCCACACATCAACAGTGTGGGTGTGAACAGAGTTTGATTACTCCATTGTTCCAGGTTGAAATATAGCTCTGAATATATATTTTTGTTATAAAATCTAGAAACGTAAACCAGCATCACCACACTTGTAGGTGTTGAGACAAATTGGGAATTCTCTGCCTGAATAGGTCACGGACAGTTTTTTATTATTATTAAAATATTAAATTAATAATAAAATAAAAATTATTAATAATATAAATTATTATTAATAGTAATAATTTGTATTATTATTATTAAAATCCCTCCATGTGACTTCAACTCTGAAGTCACATGCAGGGATTTTTTTCTGTCCTTCTGAGTGAAAATACCATTTTAACCTAGTTAGTACAGATCACTTGAATTTAACCCAAAATAAAAAAAAAATTCTGGCATTGGCACTAGAAATTTACAATTCTGGAAGATAAGAAAAAAGAAAGAAAAAAAATTGGAAACAATCTGTAAAACTTCCTAAACTCTTTCCTGCTTTTTTTTTTTTACTTGCTGTCAAACTTATGAAGTATGATTCTCTACATATTTCTTTTTTTCAAATAGTTTTTAGAAGTTCAGTTAATCCCTAGTTTATGATATTATTTGTGATAATAAAGCTCCAACAAAAAACTCAGGGGCATGTGGTAGTTTTTCTCCTCTAATTTCTTTTTGAATGTTCACTAAATTATTTCCTTTCTATCTGTGAAGAAAGTATCTGTGAATTATGATGACATCTCTTGGCAAGTGCTGTCTTCAGAATCATGTAGCTGTCAAAATATGTGATGAAGTCAAATGGCCTTAAGGGAGGAAAATGTCATTCATTTGTCATCATGACAAGTGATATACCTCTGTGAGATAGTCTGACATATTAAAGTTTATCCCAAGAATCAAGAAACTAACTTTAATGATTGAACTCCCCCACTTCACAGCTTACCAGCGGTGTCCTTCTTGCTTTCTTTCTTCCTCGCTCTGCACTTTACCCTAGACAATTTTGCTGGTTCTTCAATGTGAGATTTCTACCTCAGACCCTTCCAAACAGCCAAACATAGTTCTATTTCCTTGTGGTGAGCCCATCCAGGGCTTCATAATCATCTGCACCTTCCAAAATATTTTCCTTTTTTTTGCCCAAAACTCCCGAAATGCAATCCCTGGCCTTGTTATTCCACCTGCAACTGATGGTAAGGTTTCTGTGTAATGCTCTTGACATATTTTTAAGTTACTGCTAAAGAACTCCAGGCTTATCTCTTTCTTTACCAGACAAGCCCATCTCCCTCACCTTCTTTCCTGGGTCATGCTCTAGGCCCCTAATCACTTTGATAATATTAAATGCTTCAGGACTGAGATCTCTGATGCAGAACTGCAAGACTAGGCAGTTTTGAGAATCTTATCCTCAAACCTGCTACTGGTAGTTGTTTTGTCTTTGTTTTTAGTTTTGTTTGATGAGTTTGAGGAAGACGGAAAAGGAGGTGCTAAGTCTGGGATGCAGATATAGAAAATGAATATTTCTGCTATGCAGAGAAAAAAGTTGATTGTATGAATAGAGGTGAAGAAGTGATGTGCTCCTTAGTAAAATGTCTGTTTGTTGTGCTAACAGTTAAGGTAGGTGGAAATGTTAGTTTTGCTTGAAACTCCTTGCTGTCTGCCAGTGTTTCCCAGCGGGATTGTATTTTGCTTCAGAGATGTTGCACGAATTTTAAGGGATTGCTAACAGCAGCTGCGTGTATAGGAATACTGCCTTTCTTTGCTGCCTGTGGTATTCCCTGCTGGTGTGCTTTGATCTGGGTCTGGCCTCTTTACACGCTGAAGCCGTAGTTTGGAAAGGAAATAACATTAAAAAACTTTCCATTGAGCTATTTCTCTGTATTCTTGTAAATCGAGTAGATGATAGCAGTAAATAACAGCATCTTTGCCATGTCCAGAACATCGCTGACATTCTTGCTTGTGTATTGAAGGAAGAACAGAAGTTCATCACCCCCATGCTTTGCTACTCTGAGCAACCAGTCTGTGCACCTCAGCCCATCAAGAAGTAGCATCCTCGTGCTTCTGCTGAGATCAAGTGTCTGAGTTCAGACTTCAGAGATATGGTAGTACAAAATTAAAGTTATAATAGCAAACAGCCAGGAGAAATGGAAGGATGGATTTGTGGGCACACAGGTTGTTTGTAGTAAAGTTAACATACAGAGACAGTGTTCTAAATACACTTTCTTCCCAATTAAGGTCCTTAAAATTTTGGGTTGTAATCTGTGCTTAACACAACTACACAGAGTCTAACAGGATTACACCAGAAAAGTTTTCCTAGAGAAGGGGGTAATTGATAAAAAAATATGTTCATTCAACTTTATAGTTTACTGCCTGAAAAACACCTTGAGTTCCTGCAGTGGTACCTGTATTGGAGCAATATATTGTCATTTACTACACTCTGGGGAAAACTGTAATTCAGAAGAAAGCTGAGCACTACCTGCCACAGTATCACAGCTTACAGCACCTGATTTTTTGTTCCTATCTCCAGCAGAACTTGCATGGTAACTTCTATGTTCAGTTTTTCTCTTATCCACCACTTTGGCAGCAGAGCAAGACATCTCAAGTAAAATTGAATGTGAATGACGCATCTAAGTACTGGGTCTTTCTTCCGCAGTTACTTAGTAGGTGTTAAGTGCTGCAGTAGCATGGGTTCAGCAACCTCTTCAAGACCACCTGGGTCTCGATATGTTTCTGTGCCTAAATGTGCCTGAGCCACCAGAAATTTTCACTAGAGGTAGGCATGAGTATAAGCAATTGCAAAGAAAGAGAGGTTGTAAATCTGCAGTTTGCCACACAGAAAGATTAATTGCCTTTTGCAGCTCTTTCTATTGCCACATCCTCAATTTGGTAAAACATCTGCTTGAATTATCCTGATATCAGAAATTTGCTTGGATGGGGGACTTTCTCTCTGCATACAATGAGCTGGACCAACTGCAACCCTTGGAGATCTGGTAAGGTAGAGGCAGCTTGATCCATATGGATCTTTCTTATATGAAACCCTGAAACTATTATTCAAAAAAAGAATATGCCAATCCACCTGTAAAGCAGCAGGTCAGTTGGCAGCAATCTCAGCCTTTGTGAGTGATGGCTACAAATTCTGGCTAGGTGTGGAAAGTGCTCATTCGTGTGAGAAGGCTTGTGTTGCAATGAGAACACCACAAAGCTGTGCTTGTGGGCCCCAAGGGCTGGAGGAGTTCAGAGGCAGAGTCTTGACCTGCTGTGCTTGTATGCTGTGGCAGGCAACAGTTTTGAAGGGAGGAAAAGTGATGGCTGTGGGAAGGAGAAAAGGTGGGAGATGGAGTTATCTCCAGCTGAGGTGTGAAATATGGCATGGGTGTGGAGCAGCTTCAGAAAAGCAGAGGAATCCTCTGCCATGAAAACAGAATAGGCAAGTTTCATGGGGTTCTCTACCTGAGAATTTAGTGCCCAAAGCAGAGAGGTGACAAACGTAGCTTTTGGATGTCCCTGACATGAAAGTGTGCAGAACAGGGGTAGCTTGTGGAAACAGGGTTGACAGGGCAAGTGTTTAGGACAAGGGCTTGACTTAATCCTACAACTGAGAAGTTTTTACCTTTATTATGGAGGACAAAAATCTGCAGGAGGAAGATATGGAAACTGACAGATGCAAGGGATTGATCTGAGAGGTGAATGATAAAGGCAAGTGTAATGAGGTAGTTAACGTATTCAAGGCCTGTTATACACACTGCTGCCCTTGAAAGGGGGTGTTGGGACTAGATGCTCTTTAGGGTCTATTCCAACCCCTTAATCTTCTATGATTTTAAGATTTTAATAGTCTGGCAGAGGCACTGAATCAGGGATCCCCCAAGGCAGGGATACCTTGAAGTGCAGAGCACATACAAGGGTGGGAGGAGGTTCTGATAAGGGCTTGCTTCAGCCTGTTGAGTCCCACAGGATTCCATGGCAGCTGTAGGAAATTTACTACTGACATAGGCTATGGAAAAAATAATGAGTGTTTGCAAAAGCTATGAGGTGGCCTGCGGCACTGCATTGTACCCAAAACTGTCTGCACTCTACCCTCTCCTCCCCTTCAAAATGGGATTTATTACAAGATTGCTGTTGTCCTTTTATGCTGTAGGAATTTTACCTTTAACAGATCAGTAACATTGTGTACAAAGAGGCAAAGCACACTCAAAAAATAAGTATAGTGTGTTGTCTGTTCAAGTATTACAGCTGTAAAGCTCAAAGAGATTTCACAGATTTATGTTGAACACATACATGTTTAGAGTTTTACCAGCTTTTATTAGTTTACCAGCTAGAGTTTTCACATTCAGATATAGGAAAAATCCAAAACCTTCTATGTTCCTGCACAACCCTTCTGTAAGCAATATGCAAGACTTTCAGGTCTAGATGATGAAAGCAGTCTCAGCTGCTGGGTATCCCCTTGATGCTTTGAAAGGAATGATTCTTCAGTACTCAGCACTCTCCCATACCACATCCATGGAAAAATAAGATGTCCCTATAAGATACCTCTGCTTGACCACCTCAAGCCATCCTGGTTTCAAATGCAACCCATAGGCTCTGGGAAACATGCACACAATGGTTTCTCAGTGTTCCGCTGACTGATTAATCCTGCGAGCCTGGCAGGAGCTCCAGGGCTGACAGCTTGGAGAGTGCTGTGTGCGCTGCTGCGCATGGAGGCAGGCCATGAGCAACACCTCTGCTGCTCATGGGTGGAGACCTGGGTCTGCTTGGGTCTGCACCTGGGGGCCACAGCCTTCCTAAAAATATGTCAGCAAGTGGCTCAGCCTGGGCTGCTAGCCCTGCTGCTCAGCCAGCACTGAGAGGCAGTTTATTATAGTGAGTCCTCATCAGTCTGTGCTGGTCCACAACACAAATACTCCTCTGGATGCACTTCAAGCACTCTTTTCAGTAGCAGAAAAATATTCTGCAAAAGAAAATGGCCTGAAAATGTTCTTGGACTACTTAGAAGAACTGGCCTACAATTTTAGCTACAGTACATGTCAAGTGCCTGTTCTCTGGATTTGCTTTTTAACTGAAACAAGGGGGGTATGGAACAAAAAGGGAAGCCAGAAGATTGCCTTGCTTATGGGATGCCTTGTTTTGCCAAGCAGGACTGCCTCATGCAGACTGCTTGCTGTTGCTGATAGGTGGCATTTCTCTTGCATTTGTGCACTGTTATGTTGTTCTTTGGCCAAGGTTATTCATCCGCTTTTTTCCCTAGTGCACCTTTCGCTCCATCTTTCCCTTAGTCAGAAAAACTGCTACTTTATAGGTATGTCACTCCCTATCTTTTTTGTCTTCTTTTCCACAGCAAGCTTAGAGTTTCATTAACTTCCAGGTAGTACTGAAGCTGTCAAAAGCAGTATAAACTATCCCTACCCACATCCTCAGATGAAGTCGGAGAGGATAGGGAAGGTGAGTCTTTTCTTGTCAGTTACTAGAGTAAAATCTCTCTTGTGTAAGGAATTTGGGACTCTATGCTGTTTTGGTCCTGTCCATCATGAATGGCAAGCTTTAGCTACAGGGGATACTTGCTTTCAGAAGATCTTATATGCTAAAGATTACCAAGAGTAAACTTCACCAGAGAGGAATATTTTAAATCAACATTTAAGTTTGCTGTTCTTGAATTTCTCACTTGAAAAGCCTGTCATCCCAAATAGCTTGTGTAATTGCCAGTTTATAATACTGACATGGATCAGAGCAAATTCAGTGATGGCACTGAGCACACAGAGCTTTTCCATCATGGGAAGTTCTATCCGTTTCATTTCCTCCAAAACCCTACAATTCCTTCTGTTAACTGATGTTTCAGATAATTGAAGGACAGTAAAAGAGTTTATGTTGAACCACAGCCTAGATAAGTATGGACTGCATCTGAATTGTCAAATCGTGGCTATTTTTCAAAGGAAAAGGTTTGAAATGCTTACATCTATGCTGTACTTAGTAACAATGTGTGTGAAATAATTTTATTAGATAGACTGACATGCATACTTTCCAAAGCAGTTGGTAATTAGAAGTGAGTGATATTTCAATGTGCTGGTCAGTGATGGCTGTCATCCAAACATGGTACTTCTGGACATTGACAGATCCATTTGCTAGCAGCATGAATACTGGCTTTTGAGTTGTAAATGTATGTTCATGTGGCTTCCTCTTCCCCCTTGTCTCAAGAGTAATTTGTAATAATGAAACACTCAGATCCTCCTTGAAATAAATTAAACCCAGGGAATTTACTTCCTTGGGTGCAGTATTTGAGGTGCATAGTCTTGATAGCTGCAGGGTTTTGTTGGTATCTCTGATGCTGTCCCACTCCATCTGCTGTTCCGTGTCAGGTGTGGCCTGTCTCTGGGATGGTGCTTTTCTCTATTTCACTATTCCTTCCACAGAAAATGGCTCAGGACCACCCCTGGACCTCTGTTCTACACGTGACAATGGACTTTTTACTTTTGCACATGGACCGGTGTGTGAAATCAGGAACAGCCAGACGTGAGGTGACATCCTTATATTGCAGCTGAGTGGCCTGGAGAAAGAAGTACCTGAATTTGGCTGTGTCTAACTATGAAGTTAGTGATGGTTATGACCTTTATGCAAACCAACCAGTAAATTTTACAGGTCCCTTAGTTTCTAAACTGGTGATATTCCCAGTTTGAAACCTGAAAGATTGGGAAAGTATTTAGGTACAGGAAATCTTACTTATCATGCACAATACATTGAAGTCCTTTCTGCAGTTCTTCCTCTCAGGAGGATCAAAGCCTATTTCTTAGATAAAAACTTTTTTCTCAAATGTAAGAGGTGGGAAATTGCTGAAAAAAGTGATTATCTAAATTATAACTATGCAAAATATGTTCACTGTAGTAAAAAGAATCCCTCACTCCTCTCAAAGGACTCAAAATTGCTGAGAAGAGCATGGTATACTAAGCACATGGCACTGGGAAAATGTCAATGAGCAAAGTTAGCTGTGTGTTACAAATGAAGCAGTAATTAAGAATACATATTCCAGACTTCATGGCCCTTCTCCCATGATTTTTACTATGTGTGTAGTCACCTTAAAATTATTAATTTACTTCCATCAAAGCCAAACGTGGCTGGTAAAGAAATTGAAAATAGAAAAAAAAAAACATTATGAAAGGGGATAAAATCTTCAAAGGCAGCTTCAGTGCACAGCGATTCTGAACTAGAAATACAGCAAAGTTTAAGTATTTGCTTGTGGACTGCCTGCAGTTTCATGAGTTAGGGTTAATGTACTTAAACTTACTGGTCTTCAGTGTCTGTGTGACACTGTTTTTATTGTTCAAAACATTTGAAATCAATGGCACAAACAAGGTAGGATGCCTCTCCTTCTCTGTTTCAGTCCCTTGACTATTTCAGTGCATGTTGTTCTAGAAGGAAAAGTGACATCATCACTATCAGTTTAATAAAAATGAACTGAGATTGGAAAATTCTATGTGCTTACCTGCAGGTATAGACCTGATTTCACACATACCTGTTGGATATTAACTAACCACAGGAGTCCTTCTGAGGATGGCACTGTCTTCAGAAAACTTTACAGTCCTTTGAGTTGCAAATCTAAAAACTTTTTTTCACAACTTGCCAAGAATAAGCCACTCCTGGAGTCTTTGGTATCTTTGTGTGCTTACTGTCCATCACCACCCAAGAATACTCTAATGGCCTTATTTGGTCTCTCAGGCAATCCAGGGAGAAAACATTTTAGTAATCTGGAGAATCACTGTGCTTTGGATGCAGAATAAGCTTGGAGAGTGGACAGTTTGCATTGTTTCTCTTTCTCTTTTACTAAGGTCAGAGACATACTGAGTTCCCATGCTGTTTCAGCAGGGTATGCAGCACCAGTATTGTGGTAAAATTCCAGGTTATTGGGAACACTGCAGTTCTGGGGTGTAACTCTTCATGTGGTCCCAGAGGAAGCTGATCCTGTAGTTGTCAGGCCTCAGGTGTAAGAGTTTTGGCCATCTATCTCTTTAGGCATGGAAGGAAGGATATGAATTTTCAAATTTCCCAGTGCAATTTTAAAGGACCCTCTGGGAGTGTCAAATAAAGGTGTCGGGTGGGAAGGGCTCCAGTAAAGACAGTCTCACGTGCAGCAGTGTGAAGAATCATCCCACATGAGGGCAGAACACATTCTCATGAGTGCAGTGGATGGCCTATCTTTCAAGGCAGTGTGGGCTGGACAGGTTTTTAAAAGAGTCTCTGCATTCCCATGTATTGCTCTGAGAACAACGTTTACTGTGTTACTCAGAACAACCTAGAAATTACATACTTCTGACCTCTCTGAGAAACTGTGCTTTAAAATGTACTGGGACAATCTTATTAACTCTTCCAGGAGGCATTGTGTATCTACAATGCAGAGTGAAAGTTAGATCTTTCTGATATTTTTTATTTTTCTTTTTGCAAGTGCATAATTTATCCCAGGACAGGAGTTTTTGGCCTTCTAGGTTACAAGAATGTGCCTGACGTTATGGGACTCTTTGCTAACATCTGGTAGAGATGTTGTTTCATTTGCAGAAGTATTGAATCAGTGAGGGTACAGAGCTGTATTTGTAGTTAAGCCAGCACAAATAACTTATCACATAGAAAATTTGCACAGGAATATCTGCCACTGGGATGAAGTTTCATTTCCCTATAAAGAATGTCTGGCTGAGTGAGAACCCAAAACAGGTTAGCCCCATGCCTGTGAAGCGCCTAGGGGAGGACTGGGCAGAGTGGAAAGGAAAGGACAGTACTAAGGGGAGAAGCTCTGGAAGCATGCTGGACCCACTTCAGCCCTGTTGCAGCCAGTCATCAGAAGCCTCCTGCCTTCCTGCCTTGGAGAAAAAACCTCAGCAAGGTTGGCAGGTTTGTCTGAAGAGGAGGGGTGATCTGGAGATGGAAGAGCCTGCTGCTGCCCCAGAGAGGGGGCAGATGAAAGGGAACATGGACAGAAATAATGAAGACTTTGAGGAAGGCTGGTCTCTGGCAGTCCTGGGGCAGGTTTTCCTGTAAGTGAAGTGGAGTAGTAAAGACCAGGGAGGCAAAAACAGTCCAGCTGCCAAGTCCCAGCTGCAAGAGCATAGGGAATACTATCTCCCAGATGAAAGTACTCTCAGTGTTTGCTTGGAGGTGTCTGCATGGCCTTCCATCATTGTTGCCTCTGAAGAAGGCTTTAGAATGCAGACATCTCTGTACCACTAAAATATATCCATACTCAGAGGTCATTGTGTGCTGGAGGGGATCTAAGTGCATGGCCTGGGAACAGAGAGTAGCTCGAGTGCATGGCAAAACAAGGTTGAGCCTTGACCTCACAGCACATTCCCTCGTTTGCATGGATTACTCTTACAGTCAGTCTGTAGTAACTCAAAAGCCCCCAAAACAAGAAAAGTTAGATAGTGACTTGAAGAATTCCTGCAAACTGGTGTCAGTGTTTAATTCCCATCACCACTGTTCAGCTGGGAGCCTCAGTCCTGGTCCCACGGGAAAAAAGGGAGCTGGCTTCTTACTTTGAAGGTTAATAATTACATGCTTCTGAAGTCAAAGTTCTTCTACTTCATCTGGGTCACAATGCAACTATTTGAGTTTTGTCAGGTGGAAGTGGCTGGGTTTAGATGTAAGAGAGCCAATGAGAAAAATTAAAAGTGGCACACTGCCTTGTCTACAAGCTTTAGATTAACTCTTAGTCTTGACTTCATGTCTTTCAGGATGTGGGCTTGTGTTTTTGCTTGGCTTGTTTTAAAATAGTTGCCATATGCTCTAAATATTGCAATGGGATCTTTGTAGTGTAAGAGGTAGATTTTTGTTTCTGGAAACTTCAGGAATAATCCCTATGAGGCCAGTATTGTTCCAAATTCAGGAAAGTTAGCAAACCAGAATGTCATCTACCCAGTCATTTTCAAATACTGAAAAATTCATATCATTTTATCACTGCATCATATCTTGCCCTCTGCATCCTTTCTGAGATCTATCAGATGGAATATATATTATTTATGCATTTATTTTTATAGTGCATATTTTTGTCATTACTTTTTTTCAGGTTAGCCCTAGCGTATGTCACCTGACCAACAAAAAGGAATACTTCTAATTTTGTCCTCATGGAGGCCACCTCACTCTATCCAGGTGCCTTAGACTCATTTGATGTGAACTTCAGAAAGAAAAATATGGCCCTGTGTAGAGGGTCTATGTGAGATCTGGTATATATTGCACCAGACACTGTACACAGTGAGAAACCATTGCTTCTGCAAGGATTATCAGGAAGGAAGGGATGATTGCATGTGATGGGCAGAAATAGAGTGGAGGTCTTTTCTTTCCAAATGTATGCTCTGGCTGCTTCCCTGCACTTGGTGTCCCATGGAGTTCCAGTTGGTATCCAGCTGAACTGTTGAAAGATCCCAGAGGCCTTAGAACATTGAGGAGCAAGTGAAATCCCTGAGGTTATATATATTCCTGTTCCACACTCTTCAAGAGGAAGGGAGAAATATAATTTGATAATCGGCATGATAAATCAATAGAGAAAGTAGTTATGAAGAGGAAAAGAGAACTCACCGAATGGCTCAGTGGAAACAGAGCATGCGCAATGAACCAACAATGAAGAAATCAAGTGTTTTGAAATCTCAGAGAGCATATAGCTCATTAAGGCTTGTGTGGTACATTGTGGCACAGATCCTTAGTGCATACTAAGGAGCAGAGGAAGGAAATCTGAGGTAGTGGGTTTTTCTTCATGGGCATTTCAAGAAAATTTACATACTGAATGTGCTATCACCTGACAGCCTGTACCTGCATTCAGAGCTGATGGAGGAAAATATTCCAACCTCACTCTTTCTTTGTTTGAGCACTGGTTCCTGTGAAAAGTGGGGCATACCATAAGATGTACCCCTTTTTTCCAAGTCAAGCAACCCCATTTCAGGTAAAGAGGTACACAGTCTGCTTATAAAGGGTGTTGCCGCTGAATGCATTTGCAATACTTGTGTTTGTGAAAGAATTACATACAGTATATGAAAGCAAATCCAGATAGTAGTTCAGTAACAGGTTTGACAGTATACGGAAAATGTATTCCTGTTCCAACGGCACCCCAGTGTGATTAAATTGCATCCATTTTAAACATTCATACCTCAGGGATCCTGATCCACCCTTCAGCTTTGGGGGAAGAGATTTTCAAAAGACTCATCACCTCCACAGTTTCATTGAGAAAGAGGTGCTGACAGAATGAGAACTGTCTTACAATTCATGAAGAAACTATTTCTGCCTCCCCTTTGCTAGCAATGCTTTTGCAGGCTTAAACGAGCAGCACAACCAACATACTTGCTCTTCAAAAATACACAAAAATGGGTGAAGTATCGCCTTTTAAGTCATCTTCTATCTGCTCCAGACTCTCACATTTGCTTTTCAACATTGCTTTCTCTATAGCTATGGGAATATTTACTAGTCTTCTTTATGTAAAATGCAATCATAGCTGCCACTACTGACACAAGCACAGGAGTTTCCCAAATTTATTCTTCAGTGTTTAGTATTAGCACACATGTGAAAGAAAAACAAATTTAAAAATCACATTTCATTATGATGCTGATGACATAGAGTGATTTTTGGCATTATGGGGTTTTTTTGTTGCAGATTGTTTAAAATGTTTTCTTTTCTTTTTCTATTTTTAGTGTAGTGGGTACTGATAAATAATAGACTGATGACTGTGCAGAGAAATCCAGAGCAAGGCAAATGTTTAGCAACAACAAGTATTACAGCAAACATTTCTTTACAGGCAGAAGAAGCATTCAGCATTGTGCTGATACAAATCTGAGGGCAACCAATACCTCGTCATGACAACAATGTAATAAGAGTGCTGGGGGGTGTCCTCTCATAATTCATGTTATGATGAATGAACTCATGGCAGGTCTTGCCACAGCTGTTGTGGCACCCATTATCTCTGGAAAAGACTTCTGAGGGTGTACCAGCTGTTGTGGCACCCATTATCTCTGGAAAAGTCTTCTGAGGGTGTACCAAGTGGAAGCATCAGACCCATGAAGCATTCAGTAGCCTGTGTTGGTCCTGCCTTTCCCAGATCAGCAAAACACTGAAGAACAATAATGACTATTCTTAAGGTCCTGCTTTGTTTCTGTAAGCCCAGGAAGCACTTGATACAAAGAAAGTTACTAATATAGGTTTTTCTTATTAATATAAGTTTTATCTTTTGGCATACTGTCCAAAAGCCGGATTGTGTGCCTGTCAGTCACCTTCTGCTATTATGGTCTTTTCTAGCGTGTGGTGCCACACTTGCTGATGCAGGGCAAGGAGATAGGCTACATAGGAATGTGACTTAGGCTACAGCTCATAAAAGGCCAGCTGGAGGAAAATGCTACTGGAAAAAAAGATTTAACTGGGTAGAGAGTGAATCTGTAGCCAATCCCATCTGATATGAGTCAGATGCCAAAATTCTGGCCTTGTTAGATCTGCTCCCGTGCTATTATAAAGGGCACAGGCCAATGAAGTGTAGCCTGTGTCCTGGTGGTGGAATAATCATGAAAGCATAAAGCACTATGCAGTAGCTTATTCCTTTCAGGAGGGAATGCAAAGCCCTGCCCTGCTGTGCATGTGGACTCAATTTTGTTTCTGATGGTAGACTGCATGCCAGTGTGGTGCCAACAGTGCCAGGCCAGGGACTGCAGCCAGGTGACACCTGGCACTTCTTACCAGCCCTGGTATCTGCAAAAATGCAAGCAGATAATCCCCTGAATCTAAGACAGAATGTTCCTGTCAGACCAAGTTGTGTATAGGATCAGGCACAACTGACCTTGGAAAAGCCAGGTGTACAAATTCCTATGATGCTGTATTAAAGCTGTGCTAAAGTGGAGTAGCTTTTAAAAGGCAATGTTTCAATGACACAGAAATGGAGAAAGTGGGAAGGTAGGTGATGTGGTGGGTAGCCTGTGCTCCCTGTACCCAGCCCTTGCTCCAGTACCCAGTGTAGGTAGCAGCATGGGAATCTGTTTTGGGACAGCTTTGGCAAACTCTGCAGCAGCATCTACTGCAACTTCCTTATGCTTCTAAGACCTGAGGGAAGATGAGATGTTTTGTGTTGTTCTCAGTAATGCCATTTTTCTTCCAGGTAACTTATAGCTACCAGTTCCCAAAGTATCATTAACATTTCCAGAGTTGTGAATAAATGGTGAAGAAGGGGCACTTTTTGCAGTGAGTGGGACTGGAGTTGAAGAAAGCAGTAGCTGACAACCTGTTACAGATAACTAACTCCTAGAAACTTCTGCTAAGTTTTCAAGATGTTGCCTTATTTTCTTGCTCCTTGTTTTAATCTTTGGAGTTTGAGGTGCAGCATTAGGAGTGCTGAGAGGAGTAATTCTTGTGTGTGAAAAAAAGCAGACATAAACATGAGTGAAACTTTTGTAGCATCTTCCTTAGCAAAAGGTTGAGGAGGGGCCAAAGCTTGCTTGTTTGTCTATGTTCCTGGAATCACCCAGATGCCAGTAGTAAAGATGGAAAAGTGTGTTGAAGTGTATTGTGCTGAAGTCGAGGCTCTTTTAGCTATGGACTCTCAGCCTGACATTTCCCCCTTCCTGTTCTTGCCTTTCATCGATTGCTTGTCTTTCAGCAGCTGAGTCATGGAGTATTTTGAGGGAAAATGCAGTGGTCATAGGGTCTGGTGTAAAGGAACTGAAGTTCTAGAATAGGCTCCAAATTCTAAAGACAGCTGTCTTCTCTTGAGTTGTTCTTCATTTGTATTTCAGTTTCTTCATGTGTGTTTTTCACCCAAAATATACTGGAAAAGACAAAGGATAGGGGAAGTTATCTCTGGAGTTGACCTTGCCTCATATATTGTCTCTTCTTGTGAAGTGTGTAGCACCTGGTCAGAAGACAAAAGAGTTCCCGGGAGCAAATCATGCCATCTTTGTCAGATCCCACTTGCCTTCAGATGTCCTTTAACTACTTATGTGGCCTGGAGTAGACTTGTGGGCCTGGGGCAGTTGGGAATATGTCCAACACATGATGGGAATGAGCACCATTATGATATGTGTGTGTGTGTGTGTGTGTGTGTGTGTGTGTGTGTGTGTGTGTACATATGGATATATGCATAAAACTTTAACCTGACCTCTTGGGAATTCTGTTAGGTTGGTAATGCCTTAGAAATGTCCCATCACCCCTTCTTGTAAGCCATCGCTGTCACTTGTATTTACATTTTAATAAGAATATTATAGAAGTGATGGAAGGAACTTTTAAGAATCCTTCTTAGGAAGGATCTGTATCTGCATGTAAATACATGCATGTGTCTGACTTTATGCTGTTTTCTTCATATTAATTGTCCTAGAATCTTCCAAGATAGTGGCTTTGTAGTGTTTGTTTTTCTTGCATCTTTTTATTAAGAGGAGAGAATTAAATAGGCTGTAGGACATTCCTCCTGGGTGCCTCGTCTGTGGGCTTTCTCCAGGTTTATGTGCCCAGATCTATATTTTGTTGCTTCTTTGCACTGTGTAAAGGCCATTTGACCTCTCCATTCCACTGCAGTTGTATCTGTCTTACAGAAACTGAATGCACTACCTCCTTACCTCGTTCACGGTGACTAACTTATTTAGTTCCATTTGCAACTGTGGACTGCCAAATACAGCAATTTCAAGCTTTTATAGTATTGGCAAAGTGCTGACTTACAGAAACTAAGTGAAGCTAGTTTAAAAAAGTTCAGGGTTGATTTTAGTATGCTGGTAACATGGAGAAAAAATTACAGATTGCATCTTTATCCTTTCAGCCTGTGGGGATTAGCCACAAGCTGAAGGTGGTAGAGGGGCAACAGATTAAGAAATAACCATGCTTAGTGATGTAAAATATGCTGTCTGCAAGGAGCAGCCTGCAAGCCCCAACTGCTGTTCAGGGACTTCCCAGTAGAGAATGATGGGAATGAAATCCATGCATGTTTCATCTTGAGAAAATTTCTTCCCTTCTGCTTCTTGGCAGCATCTTAAATGGGTTCTATAATGAGTTCTTTAAAGTAACGCAGTTGTTAACTGTGCAGAAATTTCAGTGCAGTGACCCTAGTGAATTATCAGAGGTAGGTGTAATTATTTGTAAAGTAATTCAGGCCTGGATTATGAAATATTTGCTCATGTCATTCTCTTGAAAGGAGAGGGCGTGCAGCTAGAATGGTATTGACCTTTTCTAGGCAGCTCTTAGATGTGCCAAGTAGGCGGAGGAAATGTGGAGGTGCTGATGCTGCCAACATGAACATGGAAAGAAGGGTAATGCCGCTGAAGCTGAGGATTTTTGGGAGAGAGGGGGAACACACCTACGCACTGCAGAGCAGAGTAGTGAGTAGCTGGCAGGAGGCAGAAGTCACATTCATTTTGTTTCTTTGCTTGTGGAAGTGAGTGACACTTTTGTGCAATAAAAGACAAGCAGCTGGTCTCTGATTGTTTTCTAGTTCACTAGATGTGTATGTAATGCAGAGGGGAAAGCCTGTGGGAAAAGTACTCCTAGTGACCAAAAGAGGGCAGAGGAGCTTAGTCAGAAAAACAGGCAGGGCAATGGGAACTGTGAAGCCTGTTCAGCCCTCAAGGCTGAAGGCTGGTCATTAGTCTTTCTTGGACACCATGCCATAGGACAATTTGTGTTTCTTGCATACCTTGTCTCTGCATCAAATGCTGCCTCTTCAAGCATAAAGGTAAAGGAAGAATGGATACTCATCACTCCACTCCACCAAATCTCATCAGTTTACTGCATTTTGGCAGCAACTTCGTCGCCTTTTTGTCCCTTTTTGACATTGGAGATAGTGCAGAGAATGTGCTGTAAAATTGCATGGTTTGGTGTAGGTGGTGGGAGAGCAGGAATTCTGCTGTTGCTTGGCCATGGTATGTGTCAAATATACACAGACAGGGTATTGAAAGTTTCAAAAGTCATTTATTTTTTTATCCAAAGGTCACTTTTAACTCATTTGAAAGACCTATAATGGTGGGCCTGCCTTCCCATGTTGCCCCCAGGAAACCCTTGCATTGCCTGACCTTTCTGCTACGTAAGTCCACAACTGCATGTCCCATCTGTGCAGGTGCAGAGACAGAGAGCTCCATTCCTCTTCACAACAAGGTTTTGGAAACTGCAGTATCTTTTCATGTCTTTTTCCCTTCTAAAAATATAATTTCACTTGCAAATCAGTCTTATTGTTATTTCTGACTTCATGTAATTTTTGTTATTTGTCTTTGGACTTTTTCTGGTTGGCCCACCAAACATGGGCTCCAAGATGCCTGCTCAAGTCTGCAAACAGTGAAAAGTAGTTGATGCTGAACTCAAAGAGTGCAATGTCACTAAACAATTGTCAAATCACTTTATAGCAGATAGTTTTAAAAAGCCATAAAGTCAGCTAATATCTTTATGTGAAAACAAATTTTTATGTACTCTCCACCATTTGGAAATCAACATTTTATTTCCACTTAATTAACAAACAGTTGATTCTTTATTCAGACTATTTTTACTCTGGTAAAGTCACCTTTGGTCCCAATATGCAGTAATCAGCAAAGACAGTGCAAAATTGTGCTAGAAAAAAATTCTCAGATGGACAAGTCCTGGAGTGCATATCCATCCCATCCTTGAAAGGCTAGTTTCACTGGCAACTGTGTTCTGTAAAATCCCACCCTGTCTCCTGGTTTACCCGTCCTTTTTTTCAGGCCTGCTTAGAACTTAGTGTGTTCTAATATACGAGGAGCAGTTCCATTTGTATTTCCATTTTGCAACCTTCCAGTATTTACAGTTTGTTACAGAAAATAACAGAACTGTTTGTCTGATTTGGTGACACGTTTTTAAAAATATCAATAACATCTTTAAAGAAATAGAAAAGCCCACGGGTTTTTGTCTGGGTCCTTTTGTGTTTACCTCTTGGTCTGTGTACTTTAAGGGGTTCCTGTTTGCAAGAGTGTCTCCACAGCAGCAAAAGAAAGATATTTACTGTTAAATTAAAAAAAAAAAAAAAAATTTGTTGGCATCCCCATTGAGTTGTATGACTGCAGGAAATGCACCACTATATATATTAAAAGAACAAAAGAAAAACCCCCCAAAACCATATGGATCCCAATAAAATCAGGTGAGTAGCCAATGCTGACCTCAGTGTTTTAAATTAATGCAGACATTTGAGTTTCCCATCAAGTTGGTAAGTTTAACAAAATCCTCTTTGCTTTCAAAAGTAGATCACCATCAACAGCAGTCAATGGCAGAACCAAATGCAATTTTTTTACATAAATGTATCTTTCATCCAAATAATGAGACTTGGAACCTTTTGAACTCCTTCTGCAAATTCAGATAGCTGATGTCAGCAATTACATTGTATTGCATATTCTCCTTGTTAAAAATGGTTAATGCTTCTCAGTTATCTGTGTTTTGCAGACCATAGCTGTGTAGCTTCTATAGCATAGACAAACATTTGCTGTTTATCATGCAGTTGTTGTAATAGCAGTTATTTCCAGATGATAATTACCTTTAAGAACATAAATTCTTGTCAACATCAAAGAAAAAAATGCAATTTCCCATGCAGTACATAATCTAACAGTATTTTCAAAAGGTCAGATCCTGGCTATTTATAAATAATCCCAGACAGTAATTATTGGGCCAGCTTTAGGTAGTTTTGCAAGGCATATTTAATGTTGTTTTTTCCATGGCTAAAATGATATTGGCTAAAGATTAATCTTGCTTCTCACTGAGGAACTCTGCCCAAGGATCACAGTTCTGCCAGCATTTGAGATATAATCATAAAGTCATAAATGTTGCAATTTTAGGTTGATTTCTTTGGCAGCCAGTGGTTTTCAGACTGCCACAGGCAACTCAGTAGTTTTGGATCATCCCTAAATTGACTGTATTGTTTGTGTCTATTTTGAAGATCATTGAGCTCTCAGCTGGCTTCATCACACAGATGCCTCTGAATGTTTGGAAAAACCCACTCCAGAATAAGCTGGCTTTTGTTAGAGTTGCCTGAATACAGATCTATATTGGAGAGCTAATTTGGACTGCAACAGGTTGTGAATTAAAAACAGATTAGCTATTTTCAATTAACAGCTTAAATTGGCAGCATTGACTGCATGTATACGGTGTAATGGAAGGCAAACTGATTCTTTTGTTCTCACAGGATAATGCTCAATAGGCAATTTCCCAGTGTGTGCCTGCATGGAGCTTATTGATCTAGAAAATTTTTCTCTGGCTACTTACACAAATCTAACTCGTGTCTCTTTGGTTTTTTTGTGCATTGTCTTTAGCTGTTAGAGAGCATGTGTATGTTTGTAGGCCCACTGAAGTGCTGAGAGTGGAGCTATATTTTCACTGGAAAGCAGGAAATACTCAGCTATATTTTCAATGGTCTGTTCATTGGGGGGTTTTTTTTTGTCCAGACTGTGAGGACCTCTACCTTTGTCATTTAACTTCTGTTCTCCAGAGAAGTCCCAAAGCAGGTAGCACACAAAGAACATCCATACCCATGAGACACATATTGTCTTGTTTCATCCACAGAGGTTTCACCTGCTTTGGCCTGCTTTGTAGAGTCTCAGTTATATTTGTGGGTTGATGTCCACACTTGCTGATGCACAGAGACTTCCAGCCTAGAATCTGTTAATGCTTAAATATTAAGTCTGCATATAAACAGATATGGTCGTCAAAGAGGACGGCAACTGCCCACACAGTAGAAAGCTCCTGACAGGGACTAGCTGAGGAAATTCAACTCACTGAAGTGAAAAGTCTTTTCTCCCAAGAGATTTAGAGGTGACTCAAACGTTGTGCTTTTAAAGTTTTTATTTTATGTGTATTTATTTCACACACACACACACACACACACACGGAAAATTTCAATGTTGTTATTAGGATTGGGATTGTTGGTGTTTGTTTGAACCAGCTTTAAGTAATATTTATTAGAAGATCCAGTTTGGATTTCATGATCTCACCAGATTCTATCTATGTCTTTGCAGGAGGTACAGTAAGTTTTATATTAATAATTGCCATGGAAATACACAGCACAGATGCTTTTTTCTTCAGATTATGGTGCTCCCTGTTGCTCTTCTGATTTTATTATTTTAATAAAGTGCAATTTGAGAAGATTGCCTTGCAGCAAGACAATTGTTTGGCTTGTCGTCACTGTCACTTTTTGAATTGACCTAACACATCCAACCCATGTAAAAAAGTGTAACAGCACTCCTACCTCAGGCAGTAAAGATTTAAGTGGTATTTCGAGCGTAACTGGTGCTGCTCAGCCTTTCAGCTGCTAAACCCACCCAAGTATGTGGACAAGTGTAATGTAACTGAGGCTTATTTTGTCTGTGCTGCCTTTGCTTGTGCCCATTACCAGATTCCTGAGGCATCTCCTATGATTGTTAGTAGTGAATTACAGTATTATTGCTGAATTCATGGGGACTGTTTTCTTCTGGATCTGCAGGGAATTGTGAGAATGTATCAGAGAAAAAGTACACATCAGTGATACAGCCAGTGTCCATATGTGACACATGTAAGCATGGAGCTCATTAATCTGCAAAATGCACTTGCTCTTGATATACCTGATTTAGATCAGACATCAGAAACAGGCCATCTCCGATGGTGAAGAAACCTTTATCAGACAAATTATCTCCTATAAAGCAGCATCCTATCTGAGCTTCTTGGATTGTTTACAGTCCCTAGAGTGGATATATGCCATTGAAATTCTAAACATGGACATGTACTTTGTGATAGTCTCAGATAAGTATCAAAGCTAGAAATCCTGTCAGGGGCTTTGGGAGGTGGTTGCATTAAAGAGTTGAAAAGCTTTAATTTTAGGGATGGAAGACAGGGACAGTCTGCTTGTATTTCACTTAATGCCATTTTCAGGGTGAAAATAATGTTTTGGGATCACTGCCAGCTTGATTAAGTGATTGGAGTGGCAATGGAACAGCAAGAGGTAGTATATATGTCATTGCTCAAGACTTTTTGGAAAGAGAACTTGTTTTAACTGTAAGTGGGAAAATAAAACCCTGGGGTTCATCTTCACAGAACTTCAGAATATTCTGAGGTGGAAGGGACCCACAAGGATAATTGAGTCCAATTCCAACTCATTGTTCTGCACAGGACGTTCCCAAGTACCACACCATGTGCCTGGGAGCATTATCCACTTGGTGCTGTGACCACTTCCCTAGGATCCTATTGCAGTGCCCAGCCACCCTCTGGGTAAAGAACCTTTTCCTAACAACCAAGTGTCCTCTGACACTTCAGGCCATTCCCCTGGGTCCTGCCACTTGTCACCACAGAGAAGAGATCAGTGCCTGCCCCTCCTCTTCTCCTCACGAGGAAGTTGTAAGTGCAATGAGGTCTCCCTTCAGTCTCCTCATCTGCAGGCTGACCAAACCAAGTGACCTCAGCCACTCCTTGAAAGGCATCCCCTCAAGGCCCTTCACCATTCTTGTGGCCCTCATTTGGATGCTAGTAGCCCTATGTCCTACTCATATTGTGGCCAAAAACTGCACCCAAAACTGCACACAGGATTCTGCCCCAGTGCAGAGCAGAGCAGGACAATCCCCTCTCTTGCCTGGCTGGTGATGCTGTGCCTGATGCACCTCAGGACAGAGCTGGCCCTCCTGGCTACCAAGCTTCATATTGTTGGTGAATGCCAATCCATTAAGTGAATTAATAGCTATGTGTGTAGGAGATTTTATGCTGGTGCATTTTATTGCAAGTGAGATGAAAATAGCATGGCTTTGAGACTTGTCATTGTGACTCTGGGCAGCTACAGAGGAAAGACAGCCACATATTTTTAGCAGAATCAAGTTTGCCTCAGACTTAATTGGACTACAGATGTGTATGTGTTTAGAAAATAGTGACTGTTGTTTAATTGGTTATAGGTCAGTTAGTTGCATATAATTTTGCATTAAATTACTTGGAAATGAGTTTTCATGTGTAAAAAATAGACCTTTTAGAACTGTATCATGCTTATTAGGTTAGTCATTATATAGGTATTTTATGCCTCAGCAAAAAATCATATACTATGACTAGACTCTTCTCTTTATGGAGAAAACTACAGTTAATCAGTAAAGCATAGGCTTTGAGGTCTCCTCTAACATTTCAGGTCATCCTTTTACGATGCTACATTCCTTGTAGGCTGAGGCTGGATGATGTTGTCAAAAAAATAGAAACACTGAGCATGAGTTTGTGCTATTCTGCTTCCCCTGGAGGTACCCCACATTTTAGGTAGAAGAAGTAGAAGATGAACTCAAAAAAGTAGTGTGTTTTCATAATCTTTACCTTTATAATAGTTCAGTAGTGATTGGGAGCCTCACACAACTGTGAAACTGGAATAATGTTGCATAGGTGCAGTATAAGACACCCTCTTCCCAAGGGTCGGGCACCGTAAGAGTGATGTATGACACCCCGTGCTCAAATGCTTGTGGCTGGGGAGCTCTGAAAACACACTGAAATTAAAGAACAGAGGAAAAATCTTCAAAAAAAAAGAATAGCAGCACTTCTTAAATGCTGCTGAAATGACTAAAAGCAGATCAGTGAGATACCATTAGACTTGTTTGGCACAAATTAGGGAATGCGTGAGAAAAGGACACACTCCTATTGGAGTGGGCAACTAAAACATTTGCTTTCTTCTTTCTTTTGTTCAGTAATTATCCCTTTGCCATCAGTGGGACTATATTGAATTTTTGTCACAATATTCTGCAGTTAGTGAGATGAAACAGAGTTTACACTTCTGACACAAAGTGAATGACATCCTAGGAAATAAAGCACATCTCTTTACAATGAAATTCGCATTGACAAAAGGAACTTTTAGATCAAAGAGGCACCCTATATTGAATCTAAACAACTCCTGTTTCAGTCTCTAAAGCAAGATGTTTTTCAGCACCACATCACTGAGTGTGATAAAACAAGAACCGCTTTATGGACCATGTTGGTATTTACATTTTTGTATGCTTGCTATCTGCAGACATGCCAGTTAAAATCAGAGTACTTCTGACTGCTATTTCTTGCTTTCATGTAATTATGAATTTGTGATGTATTTATTTGTACCCTCTTTTGTCTTTGCTTCAGAACCATTTATTTATTTGCAAAGAACTGTGCTCGGGATTGTTAGATGTCTTAGATCCATTGCAATTTTACCCGTTCATTCTCATGCCTTGGTAAAATATGGATCAAACAGGTTCATTTTAAAAGCAATCAAGGAAATACTTTATGTCATTTTTATGTATATTCTGGTACTTTTTCCTGTCCATTGATAAATTGAAGATGATTATTTCATTAAATGTGACAAAAATAAACTAGTATTTTTTTGTGAAAGGGCTGGGAGAGTTCATACAGATCTTCAGTAGGATGATACACTAGGTATTGTTTATTTCTCAGAGAATTTCTTCTACTACAATAGGATGTCTTCAAAGTCAGCTGCAACAAGTGAAAATTGAGGTATAAATTATTTAGATTATTAAGTATCAAATTAAGAACTGCCAATAGTCACAATATGTATAAATTTCCAAGTAGTCCTGCCAAAGGTCCAATATTTTTCATTTACTTCACAGCATTTTGTTTGGAAAGAAACATTCTACAAAAACAATTAATTCAATCAGTTAACTGACAGTGGTTATTTTTTGTTACAGAGTAGCATAGCACATAACTTGTGAAGTCAAGGGCTAGGACAGTAAGATATGGAACTTCAAAAAAAAGTCTTGCAGTGGTAGAGATGCTGCCTTTCTTGCTCTTGCTCAGTGCTGAAATTCAGTCATTGATCAATTTACTCTTGTTGTGTCATTTGTTAAATTTGCTTTCATTCCCCTTATGCCTTTCTCAAAACAGATAGAAAATTCACCTCCTCCAAAACTTCTCCTTCCCACTTGATCAGGTGTCCTTAGTATTAGAAAAGAGTGTCAAAGCCAAGGGTACACCATGTATTCACTACTCTTCCAGGTCTTTGTCCCAGCAGTTAGACCTTAACTCACAGAGTTACTACATTGCAAGTCAATTTAGTAACACACTGGGTAACAGCATGTTGAGAGGAGAAGCACTTACAGTTGCTTTGTCATGTACTGAGTTTTAATTTGTGCCTTAATTCAAATGCTTCTTTCTGAGGCCTGCTTTTCTCACACTCTGGAGATCATCAAGTGTTTGGAGTTTCCAATATAGACACAATTTAAAAGTATAAAATTACCTAATTAAATTTGTAGTTGAAAGGTGCTTGGAGTCATGCTCTTTTTCTTGCTATAGGAGAGACTTCTTGTTGTAGTAATGATGCTGGTAGTGATTCCTTCACAAGAGAGAGCTTGCCTCTGTCCTTGTGAAGCCTTCCAGGAACTGGTGGATGTGACACCCAGAGAGGTACAGCCCAGTCATGTAGGCTTACCACCTGTGATTAAGAGCAGAGTCTGCATTCTGAACGAGGCATTCCTCCGGTCTTTGTAAAGGAGCCCAGAGGAAGAATTTTTGGAAAGATGTAAATAACTTTTCATGAATGTGTTCAATCCCATTTTCTGTGAGTTAGGAGTTACTTCTGAGGAGAAGTTCAAACACCTTGAACTGTGGTGTGCAGAAAGACCTCACCTGTGGTGCAGGGAACAAGACATTTAGATATGACATCTTTAGGTTGCAGTTATCTTCTGGATTTCAACTAATTGATTACTACTTATACCTTTAGGCTGCATGTAAGATCTAGTGGGCCCACCTTGGCTTTGCAGGTGTACAAATGGTGTTTGAGCAGATTTAAGCTCTGAAAATCTTACACTCTCCTCACTGCTAGGGTCAGTGCAATTGCTATTTACCTTTTAAATTTTTGTTTAAAAAGCAACCAGAAAGACCCCTTGCCAACCAAAGCCCATGTAAAATAAGGATAACAACATGGGCTTCATCTTTTGATTTGTAATTATGAGAGGATAAAAAGCCATATGTGATTGATGATTGCCAAATGACAAAGGAATCCTGTTAGTATATTTCTGATAAAATATTTCTTATTTTTACCAATTTTTCCTATCATAGCCCTTCTCCAGTATCTTCAAGAGGGGCTTTTCTCTTTATGTTTTCCAGGCATAGATCCACCAAAGTTTCCTCTTCTTTTAGAAAGCAACACACATAGAAAATCTGTGTTCACTGAATGAGTGAAAAGATGCTTGCTATCAAAATCATCCAGTTCTGGAATATATTTAAGTGGAGATTCTAAAAGTTGTAAGTGAAATTAGGAGATCACATGCTCCAGATTTCAGTGTTTCATCATTAATCTTTAAGTTTCAGTTTAAATTCTTCACCTCAATATCCTACTAACATCTTACAGGGAAACATATGAGATGCCCAGCCGTTACACTTTGTTTGTGAGGTACTTCTTCAGCACTGTATTTTGGTAAGGACAGTGCTGACAATCTTCTCTAAAACATCCTGGGAGAGGCACTGATGAATGCACAGTATTTCATAAATAAAGTGACTGCTACTTGACCATGAAATGTAAATATTCACAGGTGCATAACGAGAAAAGTGGTCCCTGAAGATATTTCAACCTATCCTTCAGTCCCCAAAAAGAATCAGCCTTCACATTCACATTCACATTCACATTCACATTCACATTCACATTCACATTCACATTCACATTCACATTCACATTATCTACATTCTTCTTTTAGACTTTGTAGTCTTTGAGAATGTCCCACAAATTGTAGCATAGGAGATGTGAATGTATGGAAAGTACAAGTTTTGGGTTTGGTCAGGGTTTCCCTTCTGCTTTTTTTCTTCTGCCTGACTGCACTATTGTGGAGTTCCTTCCTTGATCCCCTCCCTCACACACACCCCAGGGGAAATTCTGTGACTCTGCTTTTTGCAGAGACATGGCATCTGCTGTCACAGGTAGGAAAGTGAAGCAAAACAGAGGCAGAGCAGCTGCTGATATAACTGAAGGCTCTGACATCAGTCCTTTTAAATGGAAGGACAAAGAAGAGAGCTAGAAGATATTTTTAGAAAGTAGGATGCCAGGGAAAATTACCTCATGCTCTGAGGTCTCTGGTTTTTATCATTTTAAGCTCTTGAGTGAAAAAAATTGAAATTACATCTTTCTAATTCTTTCCACTTCCTTATTTATCCCTTGCCATTTGTTCACCCTGTCTCAATAACTGGATTATGCAAGACCTTTAATCAGAAGTTAGTTTGATAAACCTTTTATTGCCTACCTGTCTTCTGCAGATCAGTTGTGTGTAATTTCAGACCCTCAAAGACTAATTAACAGAAATCAAAGCCAAGAAGAAGGATTAAGGGGATGCGTGTGTTTAAATGCACTTAAAGTCCATCTCTCTCTGCTACCATCAAAGCCCAAGGTCACTATTTTGAATTTCAGTTTGCTCTGTTCTCGTACCCATGGTAGAGCAACTGGCTGGCACAATGCTTGGGTCTTGTGAGCATGTCCAAGTGGGTCTGACCTGCAGCTAGTTGCAGATTTTTTGAATTTACAGAGGCTTGGATCAACTAACAGAGTGCACCAGTATTGGCAGCATGGTTATCCGATGTCTTCTTCCTGTAACTGCTCTGCTCTTATTTCTCCTATTGCAAAACCCAAGAAGCCTCCTCACAGCCCACTTGGATACTTTTTCTGGAAGAATCTACCAGATCTCCTTTGTTACTTCCACAGATGAAGCATTCTTTGCTGCTGACCCAGCTGGTTTTTTCTCACAGGTTTACATCTTTGGTGTTTGGTTGATATGGGTCTGTTAGGAAATGCCTGCCCATTCACAGAGCCTGTACCTGGCAGCCCACAGAGCAAGAGAGATGCAGTACTATTGTCACAGTGAAGTGAATTGAATTAATGACAGATGAGCTGAGCTACAGTAAATGGCATAGAGTCCATAGGGGAGACTGCAGTGCCAAAAACTCTGCAAGTAAAATTAATTTATACACATATATATATTAGCTGCCAGACAGCATAGTGTTTACCACCCAATACTTCTTCATTTTCTCATTCAATAGCCAGTGTTAGTCAGGAGGTAAAAGAATTCAGGAAAGGGTACATTCTCAGCTGAGATTTTCTGCAAACTGCAAAGATTACACTAAATTGGGAAAAGGCTATGCAAATTTTTAATATCCCTCTTTGGTAATCATGAATATTATACGCATGGTTCTTTACTCTGGTTTCCTAAGAAAATGAAGATTGAAAGGTTATGTGTAGGTGGGTACTTCAGTCAGTAAGTTTTGGTACCATGCCTTTGTCTCCCAAGTAACATTTAAGACTGTTGATGAAGTTCAGGTAAAACTGGCAGCAGGATTCTGATCTCCAAATCTTTGAATTTTTCCAAGTCTTATTAAAATGGACAGCTGAGTGTGGAAGGACTAAGGTGTTAATATCAGCCTTTATCAAAATTTGTGATTCAAGCAGGAGGAATTATGATGACTAACTCTAGAGAGTGCACATTTGGCACATGATATAATGTAGTGTTCAAATCTATACACAAAGAAGTCTGTGATTTCTGCACTTCAATGAAGTATCTTTTTCACTGCAGAAATTCTAAACATGGGACTTGCAGACACTTAATAGACTGCAAAAACCAAGAGGGTGGATTTTTCTTTTGGACTGGGTATTTGATAGCTGCTGCCTGCCTTATGCAGAATAACACCAGTGTTTAGTGAGAGCTATGCCCCAGCAAGAAGTGCTTTCTTATACAGTGTAAACTATCTGCAGAGTTGAGGTGAATTAGCATAGCTGCTTCTGTAGCCTGTAATGTACAATTTGATCCCATCATTTGTGAAGCAAGAAAACGAAACCCATCATTTATCATTACAGCTCAAAGCTATCTATTTGGTGCTTGAACAGCCTCTTGAGAAAAGCAAGTGACACATTTTTATTGCAGCTAAAATATTTATTGTTACCCAGGGATATCTTTCTAAAGGAATATTAGCTGTATGAGTGCTTTTCGGATGAATGGAGGCAGTTTCTCCTGGTGCGCAGCTGGCTGTATACCATCCCACATTGACTGCAACAGCTACAATGCAAAACAGCCTTGCAGCAAAACCACTGAACGAGTACTGCTGGTCAGAGTACTCGTACTGGCCAAGCCCTTGAGGTGCCACTCCCATCTCAGCTGGAAAGATGTGGGTTTTGGCCCTAAGTGTGCCATGGCCCTTTCATCTGTGGGATCTGAAAGTCTTGCGTATTAACTGGTACCTGTAGTTGTTTTTATGACTTTGTTCTTGTTAGCATACAAAGTATCCTTCAGTTTTGAGTGGAATTGAGGTCTAACTAAGGTCACTGTTCATGGAACTCAAAGAACTACTTTATTTTAAGCATGAAATACCTAAGTGGTCAGATATAGTGTCTGGTATTGTTTGCAAAGACATGTGTGAAACAAGTTTGTAGGGAAAAATAAAAAAGGGAACTGAACACATTGGTGAAGAGAATAAAAAAAATAGATGACAGCTTCTAAAAAGTATTGCTGTACCTGGCAGGATGTTTTCTGGAAGCTTCCTAATTTTCTTTCTAAAGATAAAGTTTCTATAGAAACCTGGAAATTTAAGATACAAATTCAATACAACTTTATCTTTTTAAACAATTAATGCAAAGCAAAAGTGGGTTACTGCACTGTCACAGAAGCAGTGAAAGCAAACAGTCTTTCCAGTGTAGGACAGCTCCAGGCTGGACTCACTGATGGTCAAGGCCGAGCCAGAGATGGTGATAATGTCTCAGTGGTAACATATTTTAGAAGGGAAAAAAGTTATTGTGCAAATGTAATTATGCTCAGGGAAGTGCAAGTATGTGAGAGGAACATCTCTGCAGATACCAAGGCTAGTGCAGGAAGAAAGAGGGACAGAAGGTGCCTCAGGTGTCAGAGCTGGGATTCTCCTGCAGCCCCTGGTGCAGCCCATGGTGAAGCAGCTGTGCCCCTGCAGCCCATGAAGGTGCATGAGGAGGCAGAGATCCACCCGCAGCCCATGGAGGAGCCCCAGGCTGGAGTAGGTGAATGCCTGGGAGAAGGCTGTGACCTAGTGGGGGCCTGGGCTGGAGCAGGGTGCTGGCAGGGACTTGCAGACCAATGGAGAGAAGGGCCCATGATGGAGCAGGTTTCTAGTAGGACTTGTGACAGTTTTGAGGACCCACAGTGGACCTAGCTGTCCTTGAAGAACTGTACCTTGTGAAAAGAGACCCACAGCAGTTCATGAAGAACTGTCACTGTTGACAAGGATTCATGCTGGAGAAGTTCCTGGAGAACAGGGATTAATGAGAGGAGTCCCCATTTCCTGTGTGAGGGACCCATGCTGGAGCAGGGGAATGATTCCTCTCCCTGTGCAGTGGGAGAAACAGGGCGTGATGAACTGACTGACCATAATCCCCATTCCCTGTCTCCCTGCACTGCTGGAGAAGAAGGTAGAGTTGGGGAGGAGAAAAAGGTGGAGGGAAGGTGGTTTTAAAATTTGTTTTATTTGTCATTGTCTTGCTCTGATTTTAGTTAGTTATAAATTCAGTTAATGTCCCCAAGGTGAGTCTGTTTTGCCCATGATGGGAATCAAAAAGTGATCTTGTCCTTGTCCTTATCCCAATTAATGAACTTTTTGTTATGTTTTCTCTCCCCATCCAGTTACAGAGGGAGGTGATAGAGCAGATTTTGTGGGTTACCTGGCATCCAGACAGTGTCAACGCATGACTATAAATCATCCAGTGTAACCTTAGGAGCGCACTTAAAGTCATAAACTACCTGTGCTTGCCCATGCAAGGAAGAAGCAGAACAGTTTTCTTCTTTTGTCAATCTTTGTGTCTGTTTTAAGTGTCAAAGTACAGAGAGGTTTGTTCATAGCACCAGAAAAATGCCCACAAGTGGGAGCATAAATTCAGTCTCAAATGTTCACCAAAACATTAAATGTTAATGAATGTTTGTCTGTGCAGATATTGGAAATTAATGTAGCTATCTGCATCACATATCCCATTCCTAAAGCCTTTTAATCTTTTTATATATAGGGCAAAGTTATTAAAACTGAAGCCAGCAATACAAATAGCACTGTCCAAAGTTTTCCATTTGGACTTAATTATCTGAAGGCATTACCAAGAAATCAGGGTAGTAATTTTATTTTGAAGGCTACATAAGGCTTGGAGATGGCTCTAGATTCTGATTCTTTTTATTGGGGCAAGAAGAAAAGTTAAAAGATGATCTAGAGGTTACCAATACTAACATCATTTGGAGAAGTTACTGAAACTCTGTGAGCCAAAGGCTATTCAGACCATGTGTTTATATCCATGACACTGGTTATCTGCGGCTTGCAATGAAGCCAGATTCTAACCAAGAAAAGGGCAAAGATGTCATGCCTTACTGTGGTCAGATGTTGTCAGTCCTAGGGTGTGTATTATATATCAAGATATGTGTAGGCAGAGGCCTTTGTTTACTTCCTTCACCCACAGAAGAGTTATGGGGAAAGGAAGTAAGCAGAGACAAAGGAGCCTGCTCAGTCTGGATCTGCCTTTCTCCTGAAAGGTTTCACTGCTTAGACAGTGAAGAGAAGCCTGTGTGAGATGAAGACAAAAAAGCAAGCAGAGGAGCTACAGCAGTGCCTTGCTTTCCATGCATGGGAGGATTTGAGCTCCAGGATCAGGGGGAATTATTTCAGAGCAGTCCATGACTGCATCACTGCAGCTCTGAGATACTTAATCCAATCAGCTAAATATTTCAAACTTTATTTGAAATTACTTCTTTCTTCCTAGCAAACAGTCACCAGATAAAATAAGCATGCTTGCAATTTAATTTACACACCCACCTGCCTTTTGAAACCAAGTGTCTCAAGTGCATCCATCCTACAGCTGGAAAGGAAAAAAAAAACCTTCTGATTATCCCATTCGATCCCTGCAGTGTTGCAACCTCCTCACTTCATTCAGCAAATCCAGAACTACAGGAATTATTTCTCTGTCTTTATTCAGGCCACAACTGATGGTGCACATGGAATAAGGTTGCTGAGAAGATACCCAGGTTTTGCTCTGACTCCAAGTGAAAATGAATTTGCTGCATACCCCATTCCCACTAATCATGGCAAAACGCCTTTACTGCTTGGTATCACCTTTCTACAGCTGCATGATTGGCCTCTGTTCTGCCTCTGCTGCTGCTTGGTGAGGCCAAACTCTCAGCCTGTGCCCGTCAGAGGATGTTCACTCAGCTCTCTGCTCACTTTTGAACCTACACTTTCAATCAGCTAAACACATTCGGCTGTTGCCTGGTAGAGGAGTTTGGCTCTGGTGAAGGGAAGCTTTAGGGAGTGCTTGGAGCGCTCACAGGAAAAAGGTCTTTTCCATCCATGCATTGGCAAATTTGGGAAATGACATATAAGGGACAGAGAAGAAGAAATCGTGGGCTATGCTGTTCTCATCCCAAACATCAGTTGACTTTAAGCTTTTGGTCTTTGAGATAACTGATATACTGACACCTTCTTTCTTATCTCTCAGATAGTTCTGGAAGTTAATTAATTAACATTTGTGGACGATGAACACTTCGTCTGATAGGAGTTATTATGTATCACAGCAAAATGTGAATAATCTTGGCATGCTCAAACTAGCTCAGCTTTGGTATAGGTGAAAAGAGAATGAATGACGCTTACTACATCATAGGGAGTATCTCAGGTTATTTGAAATGCCATAATCCTTCTCTTATGGATTTCTGAGCTATTTTTATAATACTAATTATGATTAAAAACCCTAAGTCTGACTGTCAGTTCTAATCCATGCTTCATTCTTGCATATCCAGCAATGTTAAACACTCTGACTAGTCTAAAGGCCTTTAAAAATAGTCCCATGTGTAGAAGCTTCTGAGGAACATCTACAAGCCACACACATTTTCCTGCTTCCACAGTAAGAAGAGTTTATGGAGCTACACAAGCCATAAGGGTGGGTGCTATATTTAGTGTATTGACTTTGATTATGTCCCAGTTTGATAACAGCGGATTTAGTTTTTAGCTGCCTGTTGTTCTGAAGTAATTGGAGCTCAGCAGTGATGACACACTGACAAAAACTGGGTCTTTCAGATTTCCTTTTTTTCTCATTTTAGTAGCTGCTCAGCTCCTCTTTATAAGCTAAGAAGCTGTATAAAAATGGGCTGGAAATGCATCCACTGAAATGAGTGGTGCTGCCTGCTGCCTGTGCAAGTACAGCTGCTTTGAGCTCTGACCAGATTTTAGCCAGGCAGAGAAAAGTTTCCCAAAACTCAGCAGCATGTAGTCCATGATAGCAATGGAGAAAAATGCACATTACTGGAGTTACCTTGTGTTCCTGACACTTTTGCCTCACTTTATGTTGTACTTTAGGTTGTCCAGACTGCAGATAGAATTGTGTTGAATCCTACATCTTGATACTTAAAATGCCCAGCTGACCTTCCTAAGCTGCACGGCTGTTCTAAGATGGTTTTCAACCATAACCCATGAAGAATTTAGCGCTAGTTTGCAATCAAAATGAGAAAAAAATCTTGCAAAAAGCCCTTTTTATAAAAATATGTGATTTGATGTTGGTTTTCAATACCCTGTCCATAAAAACAGGACATTTTTCTCAGTTTTTTGAAACCTAATTTGACAATGTAGGAAGCAATTGAGCCAGAATATGTTCCTCTGTTTTATCTGGTCTTTAAATAATTTAGAGGCTGAAATTAGTTCAATTTTTTATTATTTGTACTGAATGATAATAACTTTATTCATTATATGAGCAAGTAAACACAGCAGGTAAATTGAGGCACATGAAAGTGGGAAAGGATTAGGAAAAAGTATGGGCAGAATGTAGCTGGTCTCGCAGATTTTGGTAGCCGTATGTAGTGTTAAAATGGACAGATAGAAAAATAGTAATGTAAAAATGTTATACTAGAAATCATCCTGTTCAAGTGTCCATTTCCAATTAGTTTTATAACTTCAAATTCTTAATTTCTGCCTGATACATTACTATAACAAATGCAGCCACATAAATGTCCTTCTTAGAGGAAAGCTGGGATTCATTTGCAATATGGATGTGTGTAAGAACATCCAGAGAACATATTAGATTTTAGTTTTGTGGCTAAAGCTTAAAAAGTGTTTTGAAAGCAAAGTTTTTCATTAAATATTTGAGAAATTTCACTGTAGGAAAAGGGTTTGCATGCTAAACAGAGAAGAACACTGCAGTGGTTACAGGGGGAGAATGACCCACAGTGTTGTCTTGCTTGGACCAGGTAGGTGTAACCAAACCAGTACTCTTCTTCATAAAGACTGTTCTCTCTTTTCAGAGGGGGACACTTGTTAAGAAATTGCCTTGAGCTTCAGCCCACTGTATTCAACATTGCTGGAGGAAGGTTGCTTTGTAGTGAGAATGTACATGATTGGTCAAGGAGAAGGGATATGAACAGAGGTAACTGTAATTGCTTCCATGCAGTGGAAGATGGGTATGGAGAGAAGTGGCAGGGGAATGATGAGGGCAAGGCTGGTGGGGGATTTTTGAGGACAGACAGTAGCTGTTTTGAATGCACAGATGGTGGTCGGAATGTAGGAAGCTATAGAAAAGCAAGACTTGAAGGATGTCTGAGCCACTTTTTCAAGTGGGCTATGAGTTCAGGTTTCTCTGTTTTCAGGCATGCTTTTAGAAAGATTTTAAAAGAGTGTGGGTGAATCTTCAGAGTGTGTGGACTCAGCACTCTGTGCAAACTAGCTCTAAATAACCCAGGCTGTCTCCCACAACAAAAGTCAGTGCAGTCACTGGTTACTTTGTAAAACTGTACTCAACCATCCTTGAACTATAATAATGTTTTGGTAAGAGCATTAAAGTTAATTATTTTTCTTACATACGGTAGCGACTGTGTAAGCGTTCTTTGCTGCTGTTCGATTAATATTCCCTAGACTGACCCTTTTGCTGCTAAACAAAGCCACAGAGCTTTGTTTGTGCATGACTTTTTTTCATGACTCTAGAAATCAGTCTAATTTTTCTTTCACACAGCCATGAACCAAACAAGGCTATATCAATAAACTGGGGTTAGTCTTAACTTCCTGCAAGCTTCTCGCTGTTTCTTGACTCCTATTTCTCCAGACAGCTGAGAGATGCTGTCTTCTTCTCTCACAGCCCCTGGTGATTGCACATTACTGTTTGTGTCCATTCCCTAAGTAAGAACAAAGATAAAATGTGATTATCAGCAGTATATCTTGAAGCCTCAGTCTCTGCAGATGGATACTCATGCCAAAACAGGTGTCTGTCAATTAACTTCCATTTCATATACTTCTTTTTCTTCTTTGAAATTACTAAGTGTAGTTGCCCTGATCCTAAACATCATCACATCCAGAAGCCTTATGGAATCACACAGAAGCTGTCATAACAGATGAAACCAGTGTTCACTAAGCCAAGTGTCCTGTACAACAAAATAAAGGACTTAATGTTGCTTCATAATCATTACATGAATTTTTGTAAAGTAGTGGCTGTGGGACTCCTGAGCCAGAGATATGTGCTTAGAAGCCTGTCACCATTTTATTATTTGACTAAAAAATTATCTCTGCTCATTTTCCTTTGCTGCTTATCTTTTCTTAGACATCATATAATTCCTCAGCTGCTTTATTTTCTTTAATCTGAAGGGGTGGCATTTTCTGGAGTTCACACCTCTTTTTCAAGATGGATCAGAGACATGTCACAGGCACTAGAGTTTCTGCCTGTTTTGAGTTCATACCCCAGAGGAAGAAAACTCTTGCAGGGAATGCTTTAGTTTTGGTGCACTGTGAAGTCTTTCACACATACAGCCTTACTACACATGAACTCCAAAGAAAAAGCATGTAAGGAGTAGGCTGGCTAGTGTCATCAAATAACTCTTTTTGAGCTCTGGCTGACAAATACCAGGAACTGTCTATCTCAGTGGCTCCTTAAGTGAAATAAGAACCTGATCCCATTCTACTTTTTTGACAATCCTTTTTGTTTCTAATTTTCAAGATGAACACAACAATGTTCTGTCCGCCAACAAAGAACAGAAACACACAAAATCCACTCTGTTTTGGAGGCTTCTCATAAGGAAAGCTGGAGCAGCAGAGTTTCTGTGGCTTGGAGCATTGGGTTCTGACTGCAGCTCCCTGCAGCATGTGATAGATGACATTATATTGGGAGTCTGCTACAGGCCACCCAACCGGGAAGACTTCCTGGATAAGTCACACTATGGACAAATTGAAGCAGCTTTCTGTTCACAGGCCCTGGTCCCCGTGGGGGCTTCAGCCATGTCCATATCTTTTTGAGGGACAACACAGAAGAGCATAAGCAGTCCAGGAAGTTCCTGGAATGCCTTGATAATACCCTTCTTCTCCAAGAGATACAAAGAAATGTGCTATGCTGGATTTTGTTCTCACCAACAAGGAGTAGGGGAGGGGATGTAAAGCCCAAGGGCAGCCTGGGCTGCCAGTGACCATAAAATGTGGAGTTTCATATCTTCAGTGTGGTGAGTAAGGCACATAGCAAATTCACTACTCTGGATTTCAGAGGAGCACACTTTGGTCTCCTCAGGGATTTGCTTAGTTGAATACCATGTGATAACTCCCTGAAGGGATGAGAGGCTGTAGAAAGCTGGTTGATATTCGAGGATCACCTTCTCCTAGCTCAGGAATGATGCACCCCAGTAAGGAGGAAGTAAGGCACAAGCAGCAGGAGACCTATGCAGATGAATGAGGAGTTTCTGGACAAACTCAGACAAAAAAAGGAAGCACACAGGGGATGGAAGCAAGGACAGTATCTTGGGAGGAGTGCAGAGATATTTTCTGAGCAGCCAGGGATCAGGTTAGGAAAGCTAAAGACCTGATTAAATTAAAGCTGTTCAAGGATGTTGAGGGAAATAAGAAAAGCTTGCATACATACATCAATTATTAAAGGAAAAAACATGGACCTCTCCAGAAGGAAACAAAAGGTGTGGTTAACTGTATCATGGAAAAGGGTGAGATGATAAGAACCTAAAGGTGCATAAGTCTATTGGTTCTAATGAGATGCATTCATGAATCCAAAGGGAACTGTGGGAGAATGTGGCTAAGCCGCTGTCATATTTGAGAAGTTGTGGCAATTTGGTGTGGTTCCTGCTGAATGAAAAGGGGGAAATATTACACCCATCTTTAAAAAGAGAATAAAGGAAGACCTGTGGAACTACAGGCTGGTCATTCTTGGCTTTGTGTCTTGCAAGATTATGGAGCAGATCCCCCTAGAAACTATGCTAAAACATATTGAAAATAAGAATGTGACTGATGACAGAAAAAGTGTCTTCACTAGGGACAAATGATGCCTGAGAAATTTGGTGGCCTTCCATGATGGGATTACAGAAGAGTGGATCAGAAAAGAGTGACTGATGCCATCTACCTTGATCTATTCAAAGCATTTGGCACTGCCCCACAAAGTATCCTTGTCTCTGCACTGAAGAGGCATGGATGTGATAGATGGGCCACTTGGTGGGTAAGGAATTTGTAAGAAATCAGCAGATGATGTTTGTTTCCAACAGGGCTTTGCTTCTGTTCTGGAGGGAACTCCTTGTCCTGGCTGTTCTCTCTTGGCCATGGTGTGAATTTGGGAGGCTGAAGACGAAACACTGAATTCTGGCTTGTCGTCAAAGAGCACTGAGGAAGCTTGCTTCTGCTGGATGTACATTTCCAGGATACCCAGTAATCTGCTAATTTTTTCAGGGGCCAGATTTACACTCATTGAGTGCTGTGTAAACTACACTTCCATCTTTTAAAAACTGAAGTAGTAACTCCTGTTTCATTTCTTGAGCAGAAGGCTATTCACTGAAAGAGATTTTAGGGACTGCAATTTCTCTATATATCCTTATCTTGACTTTTATATCTGTGCCAATACAGCATCTTTTTTGCTGCTTTTATTTCCCTGTGATTCTATCTTGCGTTTTGCACTGTTCACTCCAGCTATCTCTGGTTTAATTATACGGAGCACTTCATGTGAAACCAGGCAGAAAATGTAACAGATAACCAAATTTTCTTTTTTTTAGCTGGTGGAAAGTATCTCTCTTGAAGGCACCATAGCACCTGTCAGTGGTTATTCTCTCAAATGTGTGGCAGGTAAATGCTGACATTTAGTATTGCTAAATACCTCTGTCACAATCACAAAACTATGCAGGTTGGAAGGACCTGTGGAGGTTGATCTGCCTCCCCATCCTCAATACTAGTCCAGCTAGCGCTCTACAGAGTGACCAGCTGGTTTTTTAGGTAGCTCCAAAAATGGAGTATCCATGATATCCCTAAGACTTTGTTACAGTGGCAGTCTTCCTCTTTGGGGAAAAAAAAAATCCTAAGTTCTCACGTTAGTGACCTCTCACCCATTCTCTGTGCATCTCTGAGAAGAGTCTGTCTCCATCTTTTCCCTCCCATGTGGTTGATGAAGAGAGTAGTAGGTCCCTGATAACCTTTTCCTCTTAAACCTGCCTTAAAAATCATTACCTGGCATAAAGAAATATAATTTTAATGGCTTTAAGAGTTTGGATTCTGAGCAGGAAGGGATCAAGTTTTCAGACTTTAATGCTCAATTTAAAAAGCTGTTGTTCTTTTTGTCTGAGCTTTTCATTGTTTCTCTAGATCAGTAGTTCTCTACTTTTCATTTATATAAAGAAGCTAAGCTGTAAATAAGCTGTACTAAGAAATTATAAATGCAGTTTTAATTGAAAGTGGTTTTGTAGGCATATGAACATATTTCAGTATGTCAATATTTTGCTTCAGGACTTCTGAAATAATTCACAGTTTCCATAAAGAAAGGAAAAAGCAAAGTCAAAAGAGGAGCGTCGACAAAGGACTAGTAATAAGCATTTTTCAGTAGCACTGAAATGATATGATATATGATATATGATATATGATATGATATATGATATATGATATATGATATATGATATATGATATATGATATATGATATATGATATATGATATATGATATATTCTTATACCTTTAAAATAACCCCCACTTTTGGTTTCTTATTTCTTGCTTTGAAGATGCAAACCTTCAAGAGACTTACATAAAGATGTGGTGGCAAAATATGTTATCCCAGTATTTGGGCGGTGAGGCTTCTATAAGCTTTTTATTTGAGACATTTCAGTTGTAACATGCAAAAAACTGTTTCAAGAAATAAAGACTTTATTGGAGAAGCAGTGAGTTATTGAAAAATGTTGAATAGTTAAAATACATTTGTAAGGAAGCAAAGGCAAGAAAAGCAGAGGGTAAACAATCTGTGAAGGATGAGCGTTAAGTAATATGCAATTAGAGGAATCAAAGCTATTGTGCTAAGAAAAGTTATGAACAGCCCAAACAGATGCTGGAGATCAAAAGGGCTTAGAATAGAGGTGGGCAAGTTCTGGGGAAAGCTTTTTAAACAATAAGACCTTAGAAGCGGTTTCTTAGAAAAATGTGGAACAAATGAAGGCTGGGTAGGTAGCATGATGTTTTTTAATACATTTGAGGAGGCTGTTTTGGAAAAGCAAGGAAAATAGCACTGAATAAAGAGTACTTCCGAATAAAATGTGATCTTCAAAAGAACAATAGGCGACATTCTCACTTCCCTCTCATTGAGAGAATGTGGGCTCTTGTCACATGTAAAACAGCAAGTAAACAAGAGCACATAACCAAATTCCTTTTTTTTTTTGTTATTGTTTAAGCAAATCTGAAGAGTAATGTTGGTGATTTGTAATGTTGGTGATTTTTAGTTAAAAGTTTTTGCGGGCAGGCATATAAATAAAAAGCAGCACACTCATAAGTATACAAAAACTCCAAAGTGACTGAGATCTTCAGTCAAAGTAACTCAAGAATTGTGAATTAAAACTTTATAACACATCAGAATTTGGTGGAGTTGCTCTATATCTTGCTTCAGCTGATTCTGCTGCAAGGTAGGCATTATAAAAGTGAAATTCCTCCTCAGTCTTTTGACTTTTAAGACAAATTACTTCAGTACTATTTCTCTGCATTTGTATAAATGGGTGAAAGTCTGTCAGCAATCACTTAGCATTAATTGCTCTTCAATTAGTATAATGAATGTTTGTAATGCTTATGTATGCCTTCTAAAGCTTTTTCAAATGAAGCTTAATGCTACATGTCCTTTCTGAAAAATCCCATAACTAATGTGAATGCTGTTACATAGAATCAAAGAATGTTTCGGGTTGGAAGGGAACTCAAAAATCATTAAGATCTAACTCCCCTGCCATAAACAGGGACACCTTCCACTAAACCAGCTTGGTCAGGATCCCATCAAGCCTGACCTTAAATACTTCTGGGGATGGGGGATGCACAACTTCTCTATGCAATCTTCCGGTGTCTCGCCTCTATTAAAGTACAGAAATACTTCCTAATATCTAATCTAAACCTACTCTCACATTTGTCATCCATCTTCATTACTAAGTAGTAATGAAGTATATGACCCAGTCAGATTCTGTAAGAATTAATCAGGCAGGGAGATTAGAACTCAGTAAGGAAAGTGCTTATTTATAGCATGGCATTCAGGTTCCCTTACTGTTGCCGTAGTAGTCAGGCTGAAGAACAGATGCCAAGCTCCTTTCTTCCTCACTGGTAAAATCTTCTACTGTTTACATGGCAATTGCCATTGGTGCTGGTGGTTTCACTATACTGCAGCAGCAGCACAGAAACTTTATTTGTTAAACACACCATGACCCTTTCCAATTCCTTGAGTTGCTCACAATAAAGGACATACATACCCAATGGTCATACACCAACACCTCAGAGAAGGCAGTAAGAACCAAAAAGTGGAGAAGTAGATTGAAAATGTAGCGAGCAATACTTCAAATGTCAAAATATGTGTACTCAAATGCTTTCAAACCTCAAACAGAGGTTCTCAGTCCACCTCTGGTGCCTCACTTACAGAGCTGCACATCTGGAATGAAAAACATCAGAGCTGTCTCATGCCTGTACCTTTGGACCTTCTATGACAGGGAGTATTCCCTCCATAGCAAATTCACAAATGCAATCTGCAAAGGAGACATATGTCAGCTTAATAACACAGCCTTAGCTGATCTAAATGCGAAAAAAGACTTGAACTGCACTTTTCTGAGGGTAAAGTTATTTATAACAAGAAATCCTGCAAAGATACATTTTTTTTTCCTGCTGCATCCAATGTCTATTAATGAACAGGACAGCATGTCTGGCATGCTCATGTTTGACATCCAGGTCTTATCACATACATCTGTCCTTACAGAAATGCTGAAAGATAAACTCAGTGTTGACAGTCTGATCTGCGAGGGTCTGATCTGCAAAGATCTCATCTGACAGTGAAGTCACACACACTAGGTGCAATAACATCATCCATTCTGCAGCTCGCATGTCTTCCACTCTCTTTAATGACCCCTGTTAAAGGAATCTCCAGTGGGCTGACATGCAGACAAAGAAAATGAAGGCTACCATTTCCCCCAGATTTTGGCTGGGACATGTGTGTGCATGAAAAAGTGTGTGTGTTGGAGGGGGGAGGAATTTACAGTAAGAGATTGTGTTAAAAAACATGAGACAGTGTCTGCATATCTGTTCAGTGAGTTTATCTAAACATTCCCTTTTTCTCCCATCTTTTCCCCTCCCCTTCCTTCTTTCTATTCTGCCATTTGCTGTCAGGAAGGGCCACGTCTGAAGGGCCAATTCAGTACAGCCTGGCACCAACACAGACGGACGTCAACACCAGTTCCAACTGTGAGTCAATTTGCAACTGGGGACTCTTTGAAGCAGTATTGGTTTATGTGCTTGTAGAAGCGGCAAGGACTCTGCAGAGCGCTTCCAGAACAGGGAGAGTGTAGGTTTGTTAGCCCTAGCTCCCTCTAGTTAGAGTAGCATGCAAGTTGTTGATGTCTTACTAAAAAGCAGTAGATAAATGTAGCTTCTCCTGAAATACGCATAAAGGATTCTGATATGTGAGGGCCAGTGCCAGGGAATTCTACTAGCAGAACAGATTTTTTGAGCTGGATGCTGTTCAGAGGAAACTGTCCACCAAGAAAGCTTAGGAAACCTTGTCTGACTAGAGAAGAGGCTAGAAATCATGCCACAGACAAGGATCTTCATTGAATTGTTATTTTCACAGCTAGAGACAAGAGCTACTGCTCTCAGATTTGTATAGGAGCACTGATCTGTGCTCAGACAGGTGAAGAGACCTTGCTTTCAGTTTTGAAGTCCTTGAGGTAATTTGGCTACTGTCAATTTGATTCGCTGCAAGGGGGAAGACAAGACATTGTGCAGTTCTCTGTCATTATGCATGTACAAAAAGTTATCCAGCACCTGTGATCCCAGTCCCCAGTGCCCATGCTCCTGATATGTGTGTTGAGTGAAGATACTCCTAATGGAATTGAAGGAGGGGAAAAAATATGCATTATACAGAGCAAGTGAAAAATGACCTTTGCTTTTCACTGTTCCTGGAAGGTACTAATCTCCCATATTTTCCTCTTGGTGACTTTCCTGGTCCCAATAAGCTTTGGCCCAGCATCACAGAGAAGGTAGCTGAGGAAGGAGACAGTGATTTAAAGGAGAAGTGGCCAACTCTATCAGCTGCAAAATTTGAGAGGATGTGATGGCAAATGCAGAGGACAGTAGAAGGCAAAAAAAAAAGGAAGAAGTGTCTAATACCCCTGCACTTCAAAGAGAGTAGGATAAGTTACATCCTCTGTCAGGGACTGAGAAAGTACTGGCTCAAGACTATTAGAACTATAAAATTTGTATCAACTCATTCATGGAAAGGTAGTATAAAGCAGTAACAACCTACTGAACAGTGAAGGGATTAGCACTGTTTTTTCTAGATGCACTGTCCTCAGCAGACTTCTAACATTTTCCATGATTCTACTAAAAATTCTGTCTTTGATAGATATATGTAGATACAGCTTTTTATGAATGTACTTGAATAGATTAGTAAAAATCTTGCTCACAATCTGTAAAAGCGACTAATAATGTTATCATAAATAATGCTGTATTCTGTATTTTTAGCTTATTCTGTTTTTATGCTGCACAATGATCAATGGAAAATTCACAACACATGCCAATATGTCACCGACCTCTGACTCTTAAGCAAAGAATTTCTTCAAACCGTACTTTTTCATCTCAAATGCTTGAGTCATACAGTGTTTGTCCTGACTTATAGTTTTCTCATGATTTGTTTATGTCCCACAGTTCCTGCAGTCCGATGGCCCCTTCTGTAAGCTATTGTTTGGAAATGCTGATATCCTGGGCAGTGCATCAAACCAGATGGTTTGTCAGCTGTATCAAGCCTGTGAGCAGTTCTGTGTGTCAGTAAGCACATGGACATGGGCCTTGAGATCAACAGGAGACTCACTGTTAAATTGCAGCTCACAGTTAAGGAATCTGTGCTAGAATTTGTACCAGGTGGAAGTGATTTTAAAAAAAATTTAAATCTCCCAAAGATGGGAAGCTGTCTATGGACAGAATTCAGGCTGATGCTTCACTTGTCATAGAATACCTATAGCAGTTAATGAGTGGACATGAACTAAAACTCTGGGATTACATTTCTACCAGGTTTTATGTGGGGGAAAAAAAAAAAAAGAAAAAGAAAAAAAGGGGAAAAAAAAGAGACAACAGCCTCCGACAAGTATAGCACCATAGTTCGGAGAGAATTGGTTTCAAAGCAGATCTTGGGTACTTAGAGTCTGAAAACTATCCTACTCTTCCTTTTAGCTTACCTGGTAGTCCATCCTGTACTTGTCTAGAGCAGCACTTTGTTTTTGGCTTTCTTTTTTTCTTATTCAGTTTGTTAGAGCACTTAATCAAACTTCAAGATGGACTGTGATTACATCTCAGGCTCTTCTTTGCACAATGATTGATTTTAATGTTTGTTGTGATTTCTCTCTAGTAAGAACAGTTTGAGACTGCACTGTATGGGGGTAAAATTCAGACAGGGAAAGCAACAGCCTAGTAATACCAAGCAGGAGATATTGATCAAGGCTGTTAAAAATACTGGGCCAATGAATGTCTTTTTTTCACCTCCATTCATTGGTTTGTAGCCTCTCTGAGTCTCCTAGTCTCCACTGAATTTACACAGCTTAGTGTTGAAATTATTGTAGTCAAGCAATTCATGAAGATGCACAAAAGCACCTAAAAATGTTTTTAGAACTTTATTGTTATTATTAGTAAGGAAGTCTCCTTTGAATGACAAGCTCTGTACAAACAAGAAAAGATGGTCTATCTAGGCAGACAGACTAAAGGGCAAGAAAAAGGAAGGGTTTCAAGCCATGTAAGCCCATAACAATCTCCCTCTAAGAGATTAGAACAAGGGGCTGAGCATTCTTGGAGATTCTCGAAACTTCAGTATAAAAGGCTCAGAGCATGCTGATTGAACCTGGAGTCCCTCCTTTGAGTAGGGGTTGGACTACATGTCTTACAGAATGGCCTTCCAAACAGTGTCATTTTTTAATTCTACTGTCTGTGGTAAATGCATTAACAAAGTCCTGTGTATTTAAACTCCATATAGCCTGATACTTGGTCTAGCACCTAAGCTGCAAAAAAATCCTTCTTCTTTGGAATTACGCTGTCTCCTCCAAAACCACCAGATGAATGTTGTCTTCTGGTAACATGCAGTTGACAGAAGAATGTGCTGTGATTTTTTTTTTGCATTAAATTTAAGTGAAATCTGCTATATAAACAGAGCAGCTAAGAACTTAGGAAAAAAGGGCTAGAAATTGAGCTGACAATCTCAAACAGGTACAGAAATCTTCCTCCCCATAAAACTGACCCTGACTGAATTTTTTAAAGAGCAGAAAGACAAAACTGTTCTTTCACAGATGTCCTGGGGATCAGAGCTAGAGGCGTCTCACTCTGACAGCGCTGTTCCTGTTGTGTAGCTAAATTGTATGGGTCAGGTCCTGAAGCTGTCAATCCAGTTAGGTCTACACCAGTGTTTAGAAAAGAACTAGATATTCTCCTAAGGCTAAATGCCAGGGACTTTGATGTGACTTTGTGATAAAGTCCTGGACTCATTCAGTGGGAAGAAAGTACTGTTGCATTAATGTAATGACTTGTGATATCACATCTAATACTCTTTTACTGTGTGCTTTCAAACCCTGGGCTCCCATTTGGTATTGATGGACAGCAGATTTTTTTAGCTCTAAGAGGTTTTTGGGATATTTTTCTGTAGTGACAGTAATCTAAACAGCGAGGTCATTATAAATTCCTGCTGTGCACAATAAGCTCTTAAATATTACCTGAGGCAGGGTCTGTGGGAAAAGGTAATAGCAGTTGTGCTCTTATACCAATTGACATAGATGTGAAAAACAGAATTTTTCTGGGACAGTAGCCACTATCCACATCTTCCTTCTGAAAAAGAAGGAAGAAATTTCAAGCTGCCATGTGGCATTATGGCTTTCTTGGCTCTTGTATTTTTCATCTTAAAATCTGTATTCAGAAGCCACTGAGGCTGCTTGGGCGTCTGCTCTTTATTTTAGTGGGTTTGGGAATAAGTATTACATCAGCAAGATTAATGATTGTAATTCCATTTATAATATTTTCTTCTCTTTTTTTTTGTTACCTATATAGCCTTAGAAGCTTTTTCTTTAGCCCTTCATTAAAAACCAAACAGTTGCCTTTCTGAGACATGCCAAGGTGTTTCTGCAGTCTGTTAATGACTGCTTACTCTGCTGGCAGATTTCACAGGGAAAATTTGGAAAATTAATCTATATTACTGCTGTAATATAGCAGTGCCAACAGCACTGCTGCCATCTGATTTTGCTATTACAAGAGTTAAACTCTTATCCTTTCTGTGCTCTGACTTATACACCGTGATGCTTTGATTCTGTGCACCTCCTAATCATGTCTGTCACAATACAAATTAGATGGAAAGTCTTCAGAGGAGCATCCTGCCCATTATTTTAGCTTTAGCAAGAAATAATTGCCCATGCTTACTATGGAAACATTTCATTTTATCACAGTTGTCAATTTCAAATTATTGCTTTTGTCCCAGTTAATGGGAGCTGCAACAGAAATGTCAGTCTGACACGTATCATGGTGGAAAGATCTGCAAGCAGCAGAAAAACAGCAGCTCCTGTGAGAGAGAGTCAATGGTGCATGTGAAGCAGCTTTTAAGGATGGCTGGACACCAAGAGTTTGCAGTTACAGGTTCCTAAAGCTCGTGGGGGTTTATGTACAATGACACCTTTGGTGTGAATTTGTGAGATGACAGGGATGTAACCTCGCTGATCTCTTTCTGAGGTGATGACGCACAGCACCGCTGGATTCCACCCCTCAGGTTCCTTAGCTATAACACTAAAGCAACATGGGAAGAAGCCTGCCTGCTTTTTCAGGTGAGGGGCAGAGGTGATGGCAGAAATCAGATAAAAGCTCATGCCAGCACTTGGTAGGAGACTGGTAAGTCAGGACAGTCTCAGAAGTGTCAGTACCACTTCAGGTGAGCCCCAGCAAGACATGACTATTGCTTGAGATTGGGGGACAGGGAAGAAGCACTCATAAGGTTCAGAAAGAGCAGAATCTGATGTTTAAACACTTCAAGGTGTTAAAACTGTGAAATGTTCAGGGTTTGGGTTTTTTTGATGGTTGCCTCTGGATGACAGATATAAAAGATAAAAACATCCAATAATTTCTTTTTGAATATATGCAATATAATGTATTTCACAGATATTCTGGAAACTGTTTCATGGAGATATTCAGACAATAGGATCTAAATTAGTTTTTGAAATGCATTTATTTCACAGAATTAATGTGTGGACACTTTCACTCAGAACTAAGCTAAACTAAAATAAAGGGTTAAGTTCAAGAGCAGAATATGTAAGACAATGAAGACAGAAGAAGAATTTTCCTTCATCCAAATTTTATGAAAATCTCATTGAGATAAATTGCTCTAAAACATGTCCTCAGCCAGTAAAACTGAGATTTATCCAGTGACTTGATTGAGGTGTTCAGTAGGGTAGAGATTTGTCCATAGCAGGTATTAGACATGCAGTGTGTGAATGCTCAGAATTGGATGGAATACAGGAGAAGGGCATAAACTGCAGAGGTTTACTTTTAGATCAAGTTAAAACTTTGACTTTTCCTGCTTTATGCAGACATTGTATTAATTGCGTGAATGCTCTTGCATCTCTTTGTTTTTTGATAGGAGAAACAGGAGGTGATAGAAATATAAAATAGAGTGATCTAAACATGGAGGAATAGATATTTCTACATCAAAATATAAGAATTCAGAGACAGAGACAGAAATTAAAGATGTCAGTTTCACAACATGTGAAACTGGGGAATTCACTGCAAAGGAAAGATCAGGAAGCCAAGGATTTAGTTAAAGTCAAAGAAGCATTAGTAATTTACATTAATTACAAGAATAACTAGAGAAGTAGTAATTACGAGGAAAAGTCTGTGAAGGATATGAGATATTGTACTTTGATTATTATTCTAGTATCTATCAAGATGAGATAACCTAGCAGACAGGCAACATGCAGCAGACAGAAAATTAACTGAGAAATGTCTGAGATTAGTGTTTATGAGACATAGGATTTAGATGACTGCAGGTCATATCCAAGCTATCACTTGATCTAGCTTCCTTTTTTGAACTTCTCTATCCTCATTTTGATGAGTTAAGCATTTCAGGTGTCCAGCTGCTGATGAGTAAAGGATGCTGATCATACTGATTCTTGGTGAGTCCAGAAAACTGAATTTTTAATGCCAGTTGCAGGAGTATCATGTTGAACTAACGGTGTTTGGAGCCTGAATATTGTCATAAATAACAGCTCAGAGAAAACAAGTGAATAGGTTTGACTCCCAGCCCAGCAAGAAGCCAGTGATCAAGATGTAGAGTTTGAACTGTTGAGAACTGCCATAATAGCAATGTCCAAGTTTATTAGCAAGTTGAAAAGCAACTTGCAATACCTGTGCATCTTGTGAAGAAGCAAGTTGTGGAAACTGACAGGTGGGTTTTCTTTAAGGATCTTTAGGAATGCAAATAAAACATATATATTCAGGTCTGCTGGGACACATTGTGCAACAGACTTTCTCCTTAGTGAAGAAATCAATGAACACAAGGGATCACAAAATTGGAAAACACTTCTGTCCTTCCTTCCATGATTTACAGGTGAAGAAATGTGAAGGGGTTTATATGAGAAGGAGGAAGGAATCACAGTACAAATCATTTCACATGTCAGATCTTTCACATGCCAGCTCAGACAGTCCATAATAATGGACATAGAAGCAAAGAATCATAGAATCACAGAATCATAGAATGGCCTGATTGGAAGGGAAATAAAGATCATCTAGGTTCAGCACTTACACTGCTAAGTGGCCCAGAGCTCTGTCCAACCTGGCCTTGAACACTTCCAGAGATGGAGCATGTATGTGGAACATGTAATATGGTGTTTAAGCTGCTGCCCCAAACATCTGGTATTAGCCAATTATACTTGTCCAATGTCTTCAAATTCAGTCTTAGCTCAACATCTCTGCATGTTTGTCCTATAAATACACAATCATTTAAAGCCATCCAAAATCTAGGAGGCCAGTACTCGCCCCAACATCCAGCCATGCTTCCCTGATGCCTCTCTTTTGTCATTCCTCCCATTCTTTCAACTACAAGAACTGGCTGAAAAACTAATGAAAACTACAGAGATAGTTTTCAGGTAAATCAATGGATCAACAGTGAAAGAAATAGCCTGTTAGTGTCTTTGCTCAGGAAAAGGCAGATATTTCAGCTCAATCCTTACTTAAAGTCAAAACAAGGATTGTGTTAGGAAGGCTCAAGTAGGGAAAGGCTTGTACACATGGAGAATTCAGCTGTGAAATGCAACACCACAAAACTCCTTTGTTTATTGTTTAGTCCACAGTACTGGTAGGACAGCAAGAACAACTCAGTTCATTGCAGACATTACTGGGAGGCTGGTGAGGCACTGAAACAGGTTGTCCAGATAAACTGGGGATAACTCATCCCTGAAGGTGCTCAAGGCCATGTTCGAGGGGCTCTGAGAAACCTGGTCTAGTGTTCTGACCTATGGTAGGGGGATTGGACTGAGATGACCTTTGAAGTTCCCTTCCAACCTAAACCATTCTGTGATCTTAAGAGTCAACCAAGATGCCAACCCAAACCATTCTGATTCTGTTATTATTGGAACACGTCAACACATAGAAAAGACTCAAGCTTCATGCTTGGTGACATTTCATAGGACTGCTTTCCCAATAGGATGACTCTCATTGTCTTCCTATTAGTGTCTGTTGCCAAAAAGTACAACTTGAGGCAATTTCTCGTACAACTTGAGGCTATTTCTTCTCCATTGTTACCTGGGAGAAGAGACTCTACCTCACTACAATCTCCTTTCAGGTAGCTGTAGAGAGAAATAAGATCTCCCCTGAGGTTCCTTTTCTCCTGGCTAACCACTCCTTACATGACTTATGATCCAGCCCCTACACCAGCTCCATTGTCCTTTTTGGACACACCCTGGAGATGAGAGGCAGACAAGCCAGGCCACAGCTACAGTAACAAGCTCCCATGCAATCCAGAATATAGCTTTACAGAAGGTTGAGTCCTCAATGTAAAATGAGTTCAGTATGTTTTGTCACCCTGTTACCAGCATGAGTGACATGGAACTGTGTCTTGTTTAGAGTAAGTACAGCAGTCAAGTTTGCCAGGTTTCTATCGTGTTTTAAGACTGTTAGCATGAGCTAAGGAATAAAGCTCAAAAATTTCTTGTTCTCTTTCCAGTTAAGGCACAACTAATGCTCTGCCTACAGAGAAATAAATCACTTGTCTTCTGCTAATGCCTTTTGTATAGGGTTTCATTTCCCTCTCTGATACTGAAGGTTACCAGCAGGCATCAGCTGGCATCTCTTCTTCAATTTGGATGCATAAGTGTGTCCTCAGTTTCCATTCTTTGGAAACCTGAACATACCATGATTAAAATAGACTGCAAACAGATGCTTGATGATAAAGAAGTTCCTCTTGCTTGTACTGTTTGCAATTTGTGCTGTGAGGATTTAGTCACAGCCTAATGGCTAATCATTGCAAGGGTTCAATGAATCTCCTGGCCTTAAGGTTTTGGCATAGCCATAATAGTCTGTGGGTTTAATTGGTGGAATTTTTGCACTCAAACCTCACTAAGCAACTCAGAACTGCCAGCCACCAAATCACAGAATCACAGAATGGGTCAGGTTCAAAGGAATGACAGTGGATCAGTTGATCCAGCCTTCCTGCTCAAGCAGGGTCATTCTAGAGCCCATGGTACAGGATGGAATCCAGCTGGTTCTTGAACATCTCCAGTGAGGCAGAGTCCAAAATCTCTCCTGGCAACCTGCTCAGCTACCTGCACAGTAAAGTTCTTACTCATCTTCAGGTGGACCTTCCTGTGCATCATTTTACCATGGTCTGTTGTCCTACTACTTTGTGCTTTGGTAGATATTGTAGAGGTGTAGATATTGATGAGGTCCCCTCTCAGTCATCCCTTCTTGAGGCTGAACAGGTCCAGGTCCCTCTGCCTTTCCTCTTTAGAGAGATGCTCCAATCCTGTAATTATCCAGGAGCTACATGTGTTTCTTGTACTGAGCAGCCCAGAGCTGGACACAGCACTCCAGATGTGCCTCACCAGGACTGAGCAGTGGGACAAGATCACCTCCCACAATCACTGATATGCTCTTCCTAATGCACCCCAGGGTGCCACTGGCCCCCTCATCCACATGGACACACTGCTGGCTCATGGACAGCTCATTGTCCACCAGGACCCCCAGGTCATTTTCAGCAGAGCTGCTTTCCAGCATCTCAGCCCACATCCTGTACTGCTACATTTTGGAGTTATTCTTCCCCATGTGCACTTGTCATGGAACTGACATCAAAATACATGCTTTGTCACACCCTCCTGCTGCAAAAATGACCAATAGGGACATCCCTATTCTACAAGGCATGAAAAGAACTGTAGAGTTGGCGGTACGTACCCTGCACTGCTTATGCATTGGGAAATTTGTCTTTTGGCTTCTGGATGTGGAAAATCTTTCCTAGTGCAGAATTTAGAAAGGATTTCTCAGTTTTTCTTCTTTTGCACCAATTGAACTTCAGTAAGCAAAGGTCAGTAAAGGTCTGTATAGCAAAACAAAAAGATCTTTACACAGAGGTGGCTTGAAATTTCTTCTGACAGCCAGCAAAAGCAGGTCACTGCATATGAAAGGAAAAGGCAGAGATGATCTAGATTGAATCTGGAAGCCTGTCCAAAGCAGACATTGTTGATATTATCAACTGTGCACATGCCTCCAAGATGAGTTTGATGACCCTGACTCAAGACAACCAAAGGAATAGTGTCTCTCCTCCTGCAGCCCCAGGGCCTGCCTTTATGTCAGTCCTCACAGCGCAGTCGAGGGCACAATCCAAAATAGCACTGTTGTCTACTCACCCTTACACTGCTGTAGATCAGGACTGACCCCCTCCATAGCAGTCTGAGACAGGTGCAGAGTGTCCTCCCAAATTTCAAGATGCATGCACATGTCTGCAGGTGTCCAGCCAACAGCCTAGCCTAGCAATCAAGGCAGAACTGCAGCAAAAACCACTCCCCCCTCCCTCCTGCTGTGGGTGCACTGGAGGCACCCACATATATGTGTTTGTTTTCCTAACTGCTCCATTAAACCTTTAAATCCTGTATCAAGAATAAAAGTGAGCTAAAGGCAAAGCTGAAGTTGGCCAGGCATGTGTTTATAACAAACACATCTGGGTTTTTTCAGTAATTCTGGATGAAGTGGGATTTTCAACCCATGTTTATTAACCCTCTTAGTTTATGTTTTTGTAAAGCCAGTGTTTCCATGAAAATGAACAGAAATAGCAACATGCTAGAGAATAAAATAAGGGGAAGAAAGCTAAGTGGAGTGGTTAACTGCTCTGGTACCTGGGACCTTCTTTCAGGGATCACTGAAAAGGTACAAGAGGGGAAGCAGGGAAGCTGTGAGGAGCTGATTTTAGCTCTTAGTGTCTTGAACTTTGTATTTTTGGGTCAGAAGTGAGCAATTTCAGGGCATGTAGGGCTGTGTTCCAACATGGTCATGGCAGCAGGCATTCTGTGCTTGGTGAGAGCTTTTCCATACTGTTCTGACATAGTCCATCTTTATTTCTACATCAGGTGAGCTTATTATAAATATCTCTGTGTCACATAAACCATCTTAGCAAGTAACTTTGGTGGCTCATAAATCATGCCAGGTGTGGTATACCTTGTCTATGTTTCACAGCTGTAACATAAAAGCATCCAACTCTTTCATGCACAAGGTAAAGATGTGAACTTTTTAACTTTTAACTTTGCAGAAGGGAAATTTGAGAGACCTTTAGTTCCTATAAGAATTTTAGTATGTCAATATTATTTATTTAGTTGATTAACTTATTTGAACTTGGTTTTTATTACCATGACAGCATCTGCAGATGGCTTGCATGACCACGGTAGGTCCCTTTGCACTGAAACATTCAAGTCTAATCTAGTCTAGCCTAGTTTAGTCTGGTCTATGAATGTTGTAAAATGGGTGGCTACACCTTTGAATGTAAAAGTGTAGGCCCCTTTCTAGAAGTCTAAATTGAAAATAGAACTTGGTATTTCTGAAGTGTTTTGTAAAAATTGAGAACAAATTGAGAGCAAATAATTACATAGGAGGAAAAAACCCCTTTTTTTCTGCCCAACATCTATTCTCTTTTCATTGTAAGATTATTATTTCTCATCATCTTCACAGGCCCTGTGAATTGACATGTTCCATTTGATCAGAAAGGAGTTAGTGGATGAGTTTCATCACAAAAAAGACTCTCTAAAGGACAGGAGAACTTTCAGCATATGTCAATTTCTTTCAGAAACAGTAAACCCAGTCCCAAAGTTGTATTTTCCATGATTGCTCACAGAAATCTTTGCACAACTATATGCACAGAAAGTGGTTTAAATGCTTAAGTTTCCTTTTTATTCTACTGAAATTTCTGCTTGAGTTCCCAAGTGAATAAATCTCTCCAACACAGCCCTGGAAGCTCGACTGCTATTGGATGGGAGTGGCCCATGCCAAGAAAGCACCATGGCTTCACACTGACTACCAAGGAGAACCATTCCTTGGTGAAGAAAATGCCATCCAGCAACAGGAGCCAGAGTTCATTACAGATTGGCCCATCAGGGAATTAGATTGATAATAATCAAGATTTGATAGACCCAACAAGGCTGAAAATGAAAACCATTGTCCATAGCAAACAAAAAGAGAGAAGTATAATGGTGTCTGAGAGTGGCCGTAACACAGATGGGTCTGGAGAGGGTTGGGAGCAGTTAAGAGTGCACAATCAACTTTTGGAAGTAATGATGCTGGCACCAAAACATGCCATGCTCTCAGATCCTCTCACTTTCACAACATTGATAGTCATGTCATGGAAAAGGACATATTTTTAAAGCATCATATATTTTGTGTAATTATTTTTTATTTTCTGCTAGTCTGGTCTGATACCCTTATGGAGAATTTTGTTGAAATTCTTTTCAGGTTCCCACCCAGTGGTTACAAAGCAATGCTTCTTACAGAAAAACTCCACGTGGTTTCCTTGCTTTGCCATGGATAGGACATTTTCTCACAGTCTCACAACCCTTTACAACAAACTAGAGAAAACAGGCACTTGAGTTTTTTCAAGAGTAATTCTAAAAAAATCACTTCTCCTCCAGTGTTTTAGTTTTCTCTACTCAGGGGTCAGATTTATAAAGGTAATGAGGAATATTTTTATTCTCATAACCAGTTCCTCTCAGACTTGTTGACCCTGCACACAAGTTTGCAGTCATGTTAGTGCATTGCAACATATCTTTGAAATAAGAGCAAAACTCCAGTGCGGGTTTTTGCCATGGAATATTCCAAGCTATGAAGATTTGCTGTCCAGCTCCACAGCTGCAGAATTAAGAGCACCTCTGAAAATTCTGGCCTGCGAGTCTCATGGTATTTAAAGGTCTGCTAGCAGTTACAGGAAATCCCAGAGACACAGCAGTTCATAGTACAAACATTTTTGTTGGGCCAAGTGGGTGTTTGCCTCTGGTCTGGCAGGATGCAACAGCCTCAGCTATGGCTTCATCCAGCAACTGCTGAATTGAACCAATAAGTCTGTCTAATTTACTTTGTGAAAAATAAGTGGGCGAAGTTTTTCAGCTTCCAATCTATTCCACTTTGGGAGGGAGTTTACATTGTAACTGTCCTAGACCTGCTCTGTACTACAAACTTGGACAATCTCCCCACTTTCTTTCTCAGACCACCACAAGTTCCCATCCTCTGCTTAGTCTGGGGACTTTTTAGCATTTTATGCTGTGTCCATGTTTTCTGATTTCCATTTTGCTATGTTAGTCCTTTGTTTTTGCCTAAGGCAACATACTTCAGGAATGAGAGAGTGGCTAAGCCAGGTCAGTAGTGACAGATAGCAAGAAACTGCATGTTGATACAGTCAAGCATCCAACAAAGTCTCTCAAGGCTTTGACTGCACATTAAGACCATGCCCCTTTGTGACAGGAAACCCACCCAAGACCTGCATCTCAGGAACTGTACCCTAGCTGCCTTCACTGGTTTTGGTATCGATGTCATACCATTTTGATGAAATTTCCACTCATTGAAAAAAAGGAGTTTGCTTCCCTGAAGAAGAAGCTTGTGTCTATAAATGTCTTATATTAGTAGTTTTATGTAATTTTAACTATGCCCTTAATTTGTAATTTGTGATGGTAATAAAGTCGTGCATTTGCAGTGACAGCTATAAACTGGTGGCACCATGGAAGAAAGAGGAAGAATCTTTGTTACAATGAGTCCTGGGGAGACACAGGAGTCCTTTAACCAGGGTTCTACTGACAGTTTTGTGAAAAACATATATCAGCACCTTTATAGGATCCCATTTCTAATGGGAACAAGCATTACTGAAACAGGATAAGCCAATGCAAGAAGGACTATTTAAAAATACACCTGGAATGATCATTTGGTGGCAAAGAAGTTTGCATCTAGACTTGCAATTGAGGACTGGACAGGTCAAACCACAGGAAAAATAGCCAAAATGTGTAAACAACTAAAAATGAACTACTGCAACACTGTCTGGGATTCTTATCTTATGCAGGACATAATTGAGCATTAAATTAGGTGTTGAACACTGAGATGTGGGGAGGAAACGTGGCTGGGCACTCTCCTCCTCCAAGGGGAGAGACTTTTTGTAACTCTGCGCAGCGTACGTTCTGTGTAATTAATTATGTGGGGAGATGCTTGACTGTGCTTCTGAAGGGCACGTCTCTATTTGCTCCAGCCTTCACCTCTGCCAGTCTCCGTGCACATCACATTCTGCACGGCTGAGGGGAGGGATCCCCCCGCAGAGAGGTTACAGAAGCTTGACTGTAGAGATAGGCTTGGGAGTCCAACTTCAGGTATCCAGGTTTGAACATTCTATTCAGATTTTGTCAGGAAACAAAGAAAGGTAATTGCTAAACTTTGGACAGTGAGACTGTCTTTCCCCTCCTCTCCCCTTCCCTCCTCTTCACCTCATTAAAATGTAGTTGCTTCTACAGCATCCTGGTCTAACCAGCCTTGCTTGCTTGCTTTCTCCACATGCTTGTTCCAGTTATTTGCTGGGTAAAGGGGAGTTCAGAGATGTTTGGGACCTTTTTTGTAGCATATTCTGCAGCCAGGGTCAACTTGCTACGCACTGTCCAAGATCTCATGAGCTTTGGATTTGTTTAGACGGATCCATTTTACCATGGATTTATCCTATTATTAACTTTCATAATGAATTTGCAGATTTTATGAGAAAGTGAGTTATTACCACTGTAATGATGCTGTGTCATCATGGGCTGCTTTTTATCTGAAAACTTGCTCCAAATGGGGTAGGAGTGCTATATGATATCATAAGCTACAATCTATAAAATCTTTATTAGGTACATCACAATTTATCATTTTAATCTATCATCCATAATCAAAGACAGACCTTCAATAATGTGCATTTTTGTAGTTCTTTTCTCTCAGGCACCCTAACTGTTTTTACTGCAATTCTTGTGAGCAAATGCTGACAATTTACCTAGTACACTATGCAGGATGCAATGAAAATTAAAAGGCAAAGTTTTCAAAAGGCTTCCTCTCAATTCAGAGGATGATTTTCTCTGGCTTAGAGACCATTGCACTGCAATTATTTGACATTATGCATTCCAGCATGGTCATTAAAAAATAAGAAAGAATCTTTTAACAATTCTCTTACTAATTAAAGCAATTCCCACAGTATCCATGACTCTTCTCAGGTCTGTAAAACTACCTACTACACAGAAATGTTTCTGGAACTTTTAACCGAGACTTCAAAAACCCCTCAATTACTCAGTAAAGAAAATAAGCATACATGCCCGCACTGCTCAAAATAAACCCAACCTTAGAAGATACCAGTTTTGATGGAAACCTAGAAGTAAAGCCCTTCTCATTTAGCTCCTGCTGAGGCCTACATCCTGTTGGTTTGTGGCCTCAGTCTTCCTATAAGGGCACACTGTGACTTCATACTAAATGGCCCTTTGTCTGTAGGTTAAAAAGGTGTGTAATTCACCTTAAGGGACAGAACCTGTGTAACAGCACTGGGGGTGAACTACTTTTCTGAACTTTGGTGATTGATTGTAAAAATATGCTTATAGATATGATTTTTTTTTTGCTCTGGACCTTGCACTAATTAGAGGGAGCAAATGTTGTACTAATGGACTCAGCTCTTAAAAGAGGTGTTTCAGTGTTGGATTCTAGCAAAAGAAATATTTTTGTGTCAAATCTTGTATTTATCAGTGCAATTAATTCTGACCTGTACCGTGTCTCCATCTAAGTAAGAAGAAGTGTGTGCATTTAGACACTCCCTGTCTTTCTGTTAACAGGTGCTGCACAAATATTGCAAAACTGGCTGCTCAGAACAGTTCCCAAGAGCATGAACGGGTGATCACTGGTGGCTGTTGAGTGCTCCGTGGTCACCGCCTGGGAAATGTGGCTGCTGATCCCTCACTCGCTGCCAGTGCCCTGCAAACTGCCCGTGTGAGGACAGGCTGCCCTCACCTGAGGCACACTGACCAGATTGCTGGCACTCGCCCGGTCATGCTCAGATGCACCCTCATGCTTGTGGCTGATCACAAGCTCAGATTTTTCAGCTTTAGGCAAGTAAGTCACAAATTCCATGCTGTAGGCTGTGTGGTGCCAGAAGAATTCCTGCCATAAGTGCAATGGGGAGTTTCAGAAGCTCCCTTCATGTGACTACTCAATTTTTTTTTTTAAATGGAGAAAGCATCCCTAAAAAGAAGGACATCCTGATCAAAGAAAGGCTGAGGTGTGTCTGTAACTAAAATGAAGACTGTCACAAAGGGAGATCGAAGCTCCACTGCAGCTACCCATCAAATTGTTGAGGGAATAACTTGCAATGGTTATAATAATTTTAAGACATTTTAAGTGCCTTGTTGTAGAAATTGTCACAGGACCAACAGAAATAGACATGGTACCTCATGGTCTCAGGTGAAAAAAATCGTCTGTGGCAATGAGTTGATTTTAATTACCATGGGTGACCAATATGTGACTCAGTAGAAGCTATGATTCCTGCTCTCCCCAGTGTCCTTGTTATCACAGGCCAGATGGCCCTGTTGGTGGTCCTCTGTGGCAGGGAGCACTCAGCTGTCCAGAGCTGCAACTGAGAAAGAGAGAGACAACAGGAAACCCAGTACTCCCAGAAGACTCTGAAGGAGTACACAGAGCCCCCTGTGGGTTTCTTTCTAAGAACAGGAACCATTTAGATATTTGGAGTATATGTTTTGTGTGTGTAGGATATCACACTGCAAACCCTAGCAATTTTGTGCATGTTTATATTTCAGCATTTGTGCTTGACTCTTTGAAAAACAAATTTCACAAAAATGCTACCAGAAAAAGCCAATTGCAGCAGTCTTCCTGTACAAAGCAGAACCAGATTTCTAAAAGTAAAGGAAAGGTTTCCTGCCTTCTGATATTCAATTACCCAGTCCTACCAATATTCTGACAGAAATATTTTAAAGTTCGTATGGATATCACAGATTTTGCATTTGCAAGAGAGAGATAGAGTGTGTTTCTAAATTTGACCTAGTCAATATTTTGCCCAGTAATGTTGAGGTTTGTGGTGAGACCCAGGATATGAATCCCATATTCCTAAACTGAGATTTCTCTCACAAGCGTGTCTTTACATTATACATCAAAAATCTATTCTGTTTCTCATCACCTCCCTTCCCTGTCCACTATATGAGGGCAACAGCATTCTTCAAAATGGATTTTTCTAGATCTCGTTGTGGCTCTAGTGCTTCTCTTAGAAACATTTCTAGTTCAGGCATGCATAATTTATGCATCATTATATGGTAGAAAATGCTGCAGCCTGATGTAAATAGGGGTCTAGATGCTGGCAGAATTCTTGAATTAAAAAGGAAAAAAATAATTCAAAAATATTCACATTGTGACACCCTGTCTACTCATACATGTAGCATAGGCTTTGCTTTTTCTTTAGTATGGTATACCTTCCAAATCAGGGGGAATGTGAACAACTAACATTTCAGCCCCTCACAGAAAAAAAAATTCAAAACATCAAGTTCTGGTCATGTTTGAGTGGCCAATTGCATTAGATTCAATTCAAATATCAGTGAAAGCCATTATTTTTCACTCACAGAGAGCTCACCTGATTCTATTCAGCCTTCAAACAGAGAAGAAAAGAAGACATTTGCTTTTGGACAGATGTGAGTAGATATTCACTGGAGGCATCTTGTTAGACAACTTTGTCCCACATGTGTAATTCCATGGCAGGCGTAAGTAACCAAAGACAAGCTGTATAACACAGACCCTGGGGCTGGCTTCTGCAGTAAATATTCAGTGGTTGCACAGCTCAGGAGAAAGTTGGCAGGGTATGTGAGACTTTTGCAAACCAAGGCTGAGGAAATGATTCCCATAAAAGAACACAATCTTCCTCCATATTCTGGCCACTTTTTTGGGCCTTGGTCACATGGAGGGACACTCTATACTACACATACATGGGAAAGAGAAGCTAAAAGAAAGGTTTAATGGAAGATAAGAAGCACAGAAAGACAGGGAGTTATTCAGTTAGTAATTATCGCAGGCACTGCCTATAAATGCTGTAATTCTTAAAAAATGTCAGCATTCATGTGCAAATCAAATAGATCAAGTCTGTGCCTGTGATACTGCAGTCAGCAAAATCTTGGATTGTGTCATTGGGATAGAAGGGTTTGGGATTTTGCTGAGCCAGCTCCTTAGAGTTTTTACAGTTAATTCATTTACAGCTGTAATTTGGAATTTATAAAACTCATTGCTTATTAATGTCATAGTTTCCCAATGTCAATCAAGATTGGCCTCTGATGCTATCTGACAGCATCAGATATTTTGAAAGTCAGTAGGAAAAATGTATCTGCTTTGCACCAAATCTGCAAGAATTAGGAATATTTGGACTATGAATATCTTTTGAGGAGATAGAAAACCATTTAGGAGGTTGCAGAACAGCTACAAGCAGGACCTGAACCAGAGGTTACCATGCCTTTTTTGGGGAAATGTAAAAAGTGATTACTAGATTTGGCAGAAAAAGCATCTCCTTGCAATACACATAGGTGTCTACCACATGAAAAAAATGCAGACTGTTGGTATTAATGTCTCCAATATACTCGTCTATGTTACAGACACTAATAAAATCCAGCATGGACATGAAAGGCAAGTGAAATATTTTGTATATATTGTTGGCACTGAGAAGTGCTGGCACTACTGAATTAAGTGTTTTCTAAAGCTGGTGCTTCAGGTCAGTATTGCATTTCGTGATAATGGCATTTATTGAAACTCTGAAGGAGGCTCTTTCATTGACAAAGGTTTGTTGCATTTTTTTTTTTGTGGCCCTGGCCCTGCCTAAACTTTAGGCATTCAAACATTCAAGTGAGTTTTTAAAAACTAACTTGAGATACATATGATCTGAAAAGAAAGTGATTAATTCATATTCCTTCTGGTTAAAGTTTCCAGCAGTATTACCTCTCATGTGATGGAAGTATTTTGCAGTTATAAATTCTGAAGTTTTAATGGTCAACTTACCTGGATGCACATGTATTAAGCCAGGCTGTCTTTGGAGAAAAACAAGCATAAAAAAAAAATCTTTTAAGCTACCTGTGTTTTGGGTAGACATGGGTGAGATACCCATAGCATATCATGGCTTATTTGCATGAGTGGCTTTTCGCATTAGTAAATACCAAGAATTAAGAAAATTTTATGGAGCACAAGTCCTTTTCCATAGCCAAATGTCTGCAGATAGAGTCCCAACAATACCAGAAAGTACCATCATGATGAGTTAACACCCTTTTGACCCAAGGAGCCTTGGCTGTGAGGAGTAGGAGACCTGCTGCGATACATCTCAAAGCCTGGAAGCCGGGTTTGAGTGGAGCTGCTACAGGTGCAGGTCTTGGTGGCAGCAGCAAATACTCAGCCAAGAGCTTGGAAGGCCAAAGTGGTAGAACATGGGTCAGTCAGTACTCAGTGACAGGTGAGCACCATTCTGAAAGGGCTGGCATCAGATTGTGCCATGGGATGTTCAGGTCGGACATCAGGAAGTTTCATTACAGAAAGGGTCAAATACTGGAACACAGGAAAGTGATGGAGTCACCACCCCTGGAAATGTTCAAGAAATAACTGGATGTGGCACTTAGTGTTATGGTTTAGTTGGCAAGGTGGTGTTTGGTCAAAGGTTGGACTCTATGACCTTGGAGATCTCTTCCAGCCTTAATGATGCTATGTTTATATGATTCTCTATCACAAGCAAAGGATTGGGTTCACCCAGTGTGTCCTGTGTGCTGTTAGAGATTCACAACTTCCCCTGGGAGGAATCAACCTCCTGCTCAGGGGTGGTCACCACTGGATGTGGCTCAGGCTCCTAAAGAATGCAGTCACTGTTTTGAAGCATGCAATATCTGGATTTCAAATTGTGTGAGACATTTTTGTCCTGCGCCTGAGAAGGTTTAGACTACTGCAATAAAAAGTAAAGTGAGAGGTAACAAGGCAAGCTGGTAATTGTGGCACAGCTTTGCTGTGTTCAATAACTAGATGGACAAGCACTCTTCAGAGAGCACGTTTCCAGAGCCATGACACCACTGAGCAGTCAGTGTCCCTTTATCATGTGTTTGCAAAATTAGGTGTTAGTATCAAGTGCTCTGAAGCAACTTTCTGCAGATTTTGAATTTATTAACCACCACATGCCAGGCAGAGCTTGGAGACAATCAGCACAATGTGAAAAACTCCTCAGAATCATAGTTTTTCACAAAGCAATCACCCTGTTTGTAAACTTTTGGTTTGAATCCTCAAATGAATGTGTTCACTAAACACTTTCAAAGGACAAGCCAAGAAATTAAATTCCCAAACTGTCAAACAATGAAGTCATACACTCTGAAGAGATATTTATTGTATTGCACATTATTTTATTTTTTTTTACTATTAAATATAATAATCTTATCACCTCTCCTGCTGCTAAAATCCTTCTTCTGCCACATGAGAGCCAAGTACTTTCTTTGGTCTTAGATGGTTTGACTATTAGCATGTCCAGTAAAAATCCAAAGTACTGTTCTCTACTTTTAAAAAATGCTTTCTCTATTTTATACTTGGGAAAAAAAGGGTCACAGGCTAAAAATCATGTCTTCGGGTTTTTTGTTTGTTTGTTTTGTTTTGTAGGGTTTTTTTTCCCCAGCAATATTATCTGGTCTGGTAGAAGACTTACTCTTCTTCCGCAAACGTCACTATGAAATCATAGACTTCATTACTGCTAGATATTCAGAAAAGGATCAATATGTTAAGGTCAGAACTATCACTTACTGTTCAAAATGGCAGCTGAAGGGCATTACAGAAAATAATGACTCTATGCTTGCCTTTATAATTAATGTATTTTCTTAAATTAGCTGTACAAGATAGAATACCAGGCTCTTTGGATCTTTGCATGAGGGCAGCTCATATTGTGAGCTTATAAATCATCTACTGTCAAATACAAAATTTATCCTTTGGATAAGTTTTTTTATCAAGTTGCTTTTAAATTATATTTTGGCTAATTTTAGAAAAATAAAGGCAGTGCTATGTTTCACCCTTATAAACAGGAAACACAAAATCTATTGGATTTTAAGGTTAACAGCTGAAAACAGAGAGCACAAGCTCCTGTGTAAACATGTCTTTGCCGCAGACTTTCTTTTAGAGCAAAAATAAATCAACTGTTAGAAAATAAATATGTAGACTCTTGAATCTGGTCAGAGCAGGTGTCCAAATGAATGTTACATTAGTCCTGTTTGGCAACATAAGCCTTTTTTAAATTTGGCATTATGTGGACAACTTGTCTAATTGCAGGACATACACTGCCCAAGTATTTCAGTATCTTCTTGTTATTCTTGTTAACTCATTCTTAGCTTTCATAGTTTTACATTTGACTTCTGAAAGCAGTGTTTTCTATTCATATTCAGCTTTCTGCAGGACCACAGAGCAGGAATGATGCAGCATTTATATTATTTGACTAAAAAGAGAAAAGTTGGTTTCTGTGATGTATGTGCTCTTCTTCATCCTCATTAATGTGTCAATGTTTTGGACCTACTTCTGCATTTCATGCATTTCATGTGCTCATTTGCAACAGCACAGAGCTTTTTTTTTGTTTCCAGGAATATATTCTGTGAGGTTCTTTCTGTTAATCCAGCAGAAGGCTCACCAATTAGCTAATTGATCTTTGTTTGTTTCTTTGGGTGTTTTTTGCATCTTTGGTTTGGTCTGGTTTTCTTTGTTTGGTTTGGTTTGATTTTCTTGTTGTTGTTTTTTGGGGGTTTGGTTTGGTTTTTTTTGGTTTTTTATTTGTTTTCTAATGACTCCTTTCTCCAGGTGCCAGCTGGGACTGAGAACAAGTTAAGAGACACCTCTTTGCACTCTGACAGCAAGTTTCAGAGGTCTTAACATCTAATCTGGTCTCAAAAGCTCTTTCCAGAAAGGAGGAGGTCATTTTTATCAATAATAATCATCAGAGATTTTCATTACAAATTAAAATATACACAAGAATTTTTTTTGCTGGAATAACTGAAAGAATTTGTGTATTTTGCCAAATTCCTTTTTCAGTCAGCAGAGTGAAAACACAGTATTGTAACCAGAAGCACAATGTGGCCATAGGTGTATTATAAACTCTAACTTGTTATTTAATTTGTTGTTTAACTCTAACTTGTCACACTTACAGTAAGTATTATTTTGGGAGTAATAAAATTACCAAAGCTATAACTGACATATTCACTGGAGGGGGTTTTTGGTGGGCTTTTTTTTTTTTTTTTTGGTTGGTTGGGTTTTTTATATTATTGCTGTTATTATGTTACATCCTCTCTTTATTTTCCTGTCGAAGAGTTCTGCTGGTGTGCTGCTTCAGAAAAGAAGTATTTTCACACTTGCAGGGTGACACTTATGTGCAATTTCTTTGATTCACACATATTTTTATAGCATTTTGAGAAGCAATATGAGTTTTCTTGGAAGTACAATGGATACTCTTTTACCTTTTGGAGAGTGCTGCTGGGTGTATACAGTAAATTGGCTCCTTCACCTAAGAAAGAATTGGTTTTCCCCTACAGTACTTCAATATTTCTTTTCCAACTATATGTGAAGAATATTTTGCAAATATTGTGATTCCTTTCTAGCCTTTGGCTCTTAGTCATGATATGTACCCATTATTTAAAAAAATATTATAGCTCCTAATCAGAGACCGAAAACCAAACAGAATTATTGAGGCACAATATGAGTATTGATAAATTTATAAGCACACCTGAATTGTGGCATGTGCTTTGCTTGGTGCACAGAAGACCTCGGAACTTCCTGCAGTTTTCTCATCTTAAAATTACTGCACAGGAATGCATGCTTGAATCAAAATCCAAGTCTTCGTAAGAAATTATTTTTCTTCCTTTATAAAAATTTATTTTCAATCATTTAAAAGCTGTTTTTTTCCTAAATTATCGGTTTGTACTTAGTTTTTTTTTTTTTGTTTTATTTGGTTTTTTTTTTGTTGTTTTTTTTTGGGGGGTTTTTTTTTTTTTTTTTGGTTTTTTTTTGTTTTTTTTTTAATTTAGGTGTGTGGATATAGGTGACACGGTTCCTGTAAGAAAAATGTCACAGACATTTAAATTTTGGTTTGGCATAGAAATACGCATGGCAAAGAGTGAAATATTAATTTTAATATTTTTAAATTGTTCGTTTTGTGCAACTCAAAAGTACTTTTATCTTCCATATAAATGCAAAATAAAACAAAAGTGTTTCTTTTTATGGGTAGAAAACTAGCACATGACCATCTTTGCCAATATATTCAAGAACCTTTGCAAAAGAGCACAAACTCTTGTGTATTGAGGGAGTTTCAGCTAAAGATTGCCCTTAGGCTGGACAAGGTTTGGTTCAAATATATGTGCCTGGTGGAGGCTATTCAGTGGTAAGATCTAAAAAACGTTTGAAATGGCAACACTGTCATTTCGTCAGGATATTTCACAGGGAAAATGACCTTGTTGGCCCTAGATACCTTATACTGCTGTAGGCATAAGGTATTGGGGTCTTGTTGCTGCTTCGGGAAAATTGTTTTATGTAAACTAAATGCCCAAAGAATGGCCAAAGCAATAGCTTTACAGAGGGAGATTTGACCATCACTAGCAATGAGATGGAAAGAGATCCTGCAAGCCTTGTTCAAGGTCTCTGCTTGTTGAAGTTTGATTATCTTCCAGATAAAAGTATCGGGACAGCTTTTCATGGACAGGTTTTCAAAAAGAAATAAATCAATCAGTAGGAAATTGAGGAAAATAGCTCCCTCCTGAAATTTCCCACAGAGTGCCTCATTCCCTTGCCCTCCATAGAAAGAATCCACCTGCTAAAATCACTCACAAGTCTTTAGTGGCCTGAGGAAAATGAGTGGTGCTACTTCAATCATTATTTGTGTCAGAGAACTGCATTTGTAGAATGAATGAATTGTAGAATGCATTTGAAGACTGAATGCCACTGATTTGAGGAGACAACACTGAAAATTAGTAGTGAATTAGTATTTTTCATCTTTTCCATATATCAGTATGTTTATGTAAGTTTAATGGATAGTCTTTGAATGGACATGGACCATCTCAGGAAACTGCTTCTACTGCTACAGTGAAAAGCCTTTTCCACTCCACCTTTATACATCCAAGCCCAAGAGGACCATCTGTAGTTTAGTGGTGTTCCTATGGCAAGATGAAGTGGCTGAGAAAGTAACTATAAGCAGCAGATGCATTTTCTCTGGCCCAGGTGAATACCTCATGGGCTGTAGCCTTTTCTCTGGATATAAGATCTCTGAACTTGTGTCTGTGACTTCGGTTTCTGTGATCAGGCCTCCAAAACACTTTGGAGTTGCAATAGAGGGTCCAGTGAATTTTGTGGGTCCTAGCCTCTCATTTCACTTTGGGACTCTCTTTCTCTTTAGTCATAACTGATCTTGTATGTAAATCATTTGCAGAAAAGCCTGAGAAAACTCAGGACGCTTCTTACCATAGTCACTTCCTTGCTTTTCATCAGGCTTCAGTGAGCAATGTCAGTGTGTATTGACTGTTTCTCAAGATATTTGATCTGAACCAGTTTTAGAGGAAAACACAGCAAGATGAGACACAAAATATGCTATGATTGCTGCTTCTTCTGCTCTCTCCCTACACAAATAGGTGTGTATGTTTGTGTGTCTCTGTGTGTGCATGTGGGAATGAAAACTTTATAGATACTGTTATTTATTGGAACTGCAGTGACTATAACAACATTCACAAACTTGTCAATTTAGGTGTAACACAGGATATAGCAATATGCTATCCAGAGAACATGCACAGTCTGCACTTTTGAAAGAAATAAAAAGGAGTGATTGATCATGAATTAGTCACAGAAAGTATTAGCAGTAACATACACCATTCCTCTATGTTTTGCATCAAGAGACTCTTCTGTGAAGGCAGGCTTTCTTTTCAGTTTATGGATTTGAATATTTGAATGCACATCCATAGAAATATTTTCATCACTTAAGAAGTAAATATTTTAGTTGAGAGTTTTGGAAGGTGCTTTCACATAATTATAGTGTAGATCTGGAAACTTTAGTATCTTTACCATCCAATAGATAATTTTTTTCAGCCAAAATCTTTATAACAAAGACAGGCTTTGTAGCAACAAATGTCCATCTTAGATGTTGCCAAGAAAATACATTTTCTTAGCTCAAAAATGTAAGAAGTCTTATTGAATTCAGTATTTTGCCATTCACTGGTTAACAGTAAGTGCAAGGTCTTGGCTCTGCTGTGGCCCTCTTGCAACCTCCAAGTATGCCACAATGCTAGTTTTCCTAGGTTTGCTTCTGACTGTGTCCCTTCTGTCTGATTGTACGGACTTGGATAGGTCACTTCATCCTCATATTTCTCCTTCTTCTGCCTTTTTCTCTTAAAATATCATTGAATAACACATCACCTAATAATCTCAGGTCACTAAAAAGTGAGGGTTGGATCAGTGGGTGATATTGAGGTAATTATCTTGAGAGACTAATCAGTTCCTCTGCCTTGGTTAGTTTTAAGCACATGGTACCAAACCTATATCACACAATATATTTTTTCTGTTTAAATTATATGCACTTTAGGTGGTATCTGCACCTGAGGTTTGTTTAGAAATAAGACCTTACAAATGTCTCTGAACAAGAATGTAATTTCTACCATATAGACTGATAGGGGTACAAGATTTCCAGTGAGCTGTGTTCTGAGCAAGGAACACCGATAGATACATCCTCTGAGCACGTAGACTGCTCAGGGTGCAGGCCTGGGCTCAGGGGGCTGACTGGGCTGTGCCATTCTTCACCACAATTCTTTTGGCAGAGGTGGCATGCAGCTGTGTTACTCCCACTCTGAAGGGACTCAGAGAGCACAGTCCCTCTCTGTGTTTCCGAGACCTGTTTGTAAAAGTGACTAATAAAAAATCTGGAGAGGGGTGGCAGGGCAGAAAATTGGATTCTTTCTCATACCCATTGCCAGCTCTCCTGCTGAGATGAGTGGTCCCTGTTGTCTGACAGCCGGGAAGCCCACGGAGTGAGTGGGGGCACTTTCTGCGTAACCTTGTGCTCTCAGGGCGCTGGGAAGGACACTGGCTATTCAGCACCGGCTATTCCTCCCACTCCCTGGACAGTTGTATGCACAACTGATTGTCTGAAAAATTAGTCTGGCCAAGTATTTATTTGTGCTCTGATGAAATGTAGGCATGCTGGGAATTCGTGTCTCTTTACAAGAAAGGCGTAGCTCAGTCTTCTCAGGCACATCACTTTTGAAGGGTGCAAGCTGACCGCTTGGCTTTCAGTGTAACTGCAGAAGGGAAGGAGCGCTTTTCCTCCCTGTTCCCTTGGCAACGCTCACTCCCGTATTCAGCGCCAGTCCTGGAGGCCGGAGAACATAATTGAAGGTGGAGTTGGTCCTGGGGACTCTGAGCGTCTGTTGTTAGGGGTGTCACACTTTGAATCTCTGCAGCAACACCTCTGTCCCCAGCCCAAGGAGCTGGTGAAACGAGAAGGGTCTCCTGCAACACCCTCCTTGCCCCTGCCCGGCCCCTTCGTGCCGCCCCCTTCAGCCCTTGGCTGTCAGAGGGGGCGAGTGCCCTCCCATGCGCAAACCACGCGAGTGAGGAGAAGGTGGTTCCCGCTGATGTCATTGGCGCTCTTCCGTCCGGGGAACCCCCGGGCAGGAAAAATTCCTCTTGAGCGCCAGATAAGCCGGAAATCTAGATCTAGTTAAAAAATTAAAGAAGGAAGCAGAACGGCCACTGTCCACATTGCTATTTTTTTACACATACCTCTGCATTCTGCAGATTTCTCCTGGGGGAGTGGTGAGGGGAGTAGGGGAGAAAAAACCACAGATTTATGTACATAAACACTTGCTGAGAAACAATGCCTACTCTTTACCTGATTGCTTTAATTTTTTCATTAGCAGATTCAGATATGTGGAATAAATGAAGAAAACCGTGCAAGTTTTCAGTTATGGAGGGCATTTTTAGGGCCTCCATAACTCAGCTAACCTGCCAAGGGACAAACCTCTGTCATACAAGTCATTTAATGCAGAGATTTACTTCAAAATTATATTATCTGACCAACCAGAAGAACAAATAGAGGTACATTAACATATCTTTATCTGCCTTTCACACACATAAATAAATAAATAAATAAATAAATAAATAAATATGTATGTATGTATGTATGTATGTATGTATGTATGTCTGTATTTATAATCCTGTGATACCTACAGGCAGAGCCCCAAGCTGCTATACAGGAAAGATAAAAGATAAAACATATAAAGGAGGTTTTATCCTTTCAAGATCTTTTTTGGACATATGAGATGCTGATTTTGTATTTATTAACTTTCTCCTTTAAGCAAAAGAATCCTAATGGCAACAAATGTTCCCAGAATGGCCTTTCATTGTTTTGGATCCAACACAAATGTATGGAAAAGTCCCATAGTATTGCTGACTACCAGCTGGCTCTGCTGAAACTCTGCCTCAGTAACTAAATACAGAAGCATAAACAGGTTAGGTGTTGGCTTGTGTGTTGGCTCTTTCCTCTCTTTCAAGGTAATTAGAGATTAATGTTTTTCAGACTGATGCAAAAAGAATCAATTTGTCTCCCTCCCTCCCATATTAATTATTGGAAACAGAAGATCCAAACTGATCTTCTGTTTGAAAGTGAGGAAAATTTGAATGCTGGACTACACTTACTTCAGAATTTTAATGGGGAGCAATGTTACTCTAATTGATATTTTTTTTAATTAATGCTTTAATTTTATCTTAATTTTATTTTTCTTTTAAATAATATGAGAAATTTGTTGTATTTATTAAAGCCCTTCATTCTAGCTATTGCTTCAACTTTTGCAATTTTTTACCAAAGACCTCAAGTTATTGTTCCTATTCCATAAAAACAAAATATAGGCTCTATAAAGATACATCCAAAATTTTTATTATCCAAATAAGAAAAGAATTTTTTTTTCTTACTCAAACTAAAATCCAGAATAGATTTCCTCTTATCAGATTAGTTTGGAGTTGTTTTCTTTTCTTTTTGGGCTCCTCAAAACCAGTATACTGATTTGCCAATGTATTTTATTTATTCTGTGTTATTTTTAGGGAGTTGATGTAAAAATTCAGATAACCAAATTCTTCAGTTTTATTCTTTTAGCAAGATCTAGCAATGCTATTCTTATCCTCTGTGTAAACAAGATACTGGATGATGAACTACTTGAATAAGAAAGTATTTCTCTTGCAGCATCCACAAGTGTGTCCTAAACAAACTAGTCTTTTTTTCCTTCCCTTCCCTTCCCCTTTCCTTTTTTTTTTTTTTTTTTTTGGTTAAAATGATCATCACAGTGCTGATGTGTTATTGGTGTAGTTTAATTATTGCAATAAGCATAGCCAGAAAGATCAAAACTGGCTATGAATTGCTCACGTTTTACGTAATTCATGTTTTCCAAAGAATGTCAAAGAATTTTTTTTTCCTAAATTTTCTATTGGAAAATTCTTTTTCAAAGAATTTTTTTGTTTAGTTTTTCAGTTTTGTTATTTGCATATTTTTTTTTTTTTTTATCAAGAAAATTTCACAGCTGAACTCACATTGGAGGCATGAGCTAGAAGTGACCATTTGGGTCAGAACAGAACTTCCCTACAGCTGTGATCACCAGACATGTTCTTTCTTTAAAAATGACAGCAAGCTCCTTTTTTTTTCCAGAAGTAGAAATTTAGCTATGCATTTATATATCACATCTGATACTGATTTTAATGTATTTTTACATATTACTCAGTAATGCTGTATTTTAACTTCAGATATTGAGTAGGTGGTATAAACTATGGTATTGTACCATGGTTCCTCCAGCAGTAGCAAACCTGCATGTATGAGCCACATAAAAGAACTACTGGCAGTATGATGCTCACTGAAAATCTAGATTTGGATTCATCCACTGAACTGAATTCTGGTTGATTTGAAAGAACACATTCAATCCACCTTGTAAGTCAATATGGGACAATTTGGCACAGGCAATACCCCTTCTTTGAATACTGTTCCCAGTTAAAGGGGAAAAAAAAGTAGAACAATCTTCTGTCCCAGAAGATTCTTCATTCAGTTTAACAAGGTGTGGCAAGATCCAGACTGACTAAGGTTAAGACATTGTTGCTCTTAATGTAATTTAACTTTGATCATCTCTTCATTTGGGAGAATTTGCAATTAGCAGTGTTTGATGCAGAGTTCACTACTTAAATCGAAACTTGTCACATGCCCCAGTTTTTATTAAGTGGAAGAACTGTTTATTTGTTTCTTTCAGTTCTCAGCATCATATATATATATACATAATTTCTATATCTCCTTTGGGGCTGGGACTAAGATTTGAAGGGGTTTTTTGGGAGCCATGTTCATTTTCCTAAGAGATATTAATTTTCCTAATGTTTCTCCTTTGGTGACACTGCTTTGTTCATTCAGACTGGACTTCAGTGATAGAGCACTTTGGCTGAAGTTTTCTGAGGAGGGCTTGCATCAGACCTTATCCTCAGCCAACAGAAAGCAGCTTGAGTGGTCAGCTGCTGCACCAGGCACAGGACTAACACTTGTGCAGTTATGGAGAGGACATAGAAGTCATCATATGGCTTTGCAAACTCCTTATATCAAAAATTCGGAGTCCTGGAAGATCATCATCCTGAAACTGACCATGTCTGTTTCTGGTACTGAGATGCTGTCTCCTGCTTCAGGAGTTTGTTGTAGAAATTCACCATACAAAATTGAGAAAGATAGGTAAGATTGCCTTCTCAGAGAGACTTTTCCTGGAAAGTCTGGGGAGTTTTCAGCTATCTACTGTGCGTGGCAAAGAATTTCCCCATCACATCAAACCAGGTTCAATGATTGTATTACCCAAACCTAGAGGCACTACAACTGTTTAGCTATTGAAATGGTCATCTTCTAGGGAGTAGTAATGAGAATCTGAGGGGTTTTTGGACGAGTAGTAATGAGAATCTGTGGGTTTTTTGGACTGTTTTTGTAAAATTACATGGTTTTATCCGTAGTGCTCAAATATTCATTACATGGATCGGGACCCTGCCCTGCCAGTTTGCAGGGTGCCATTGATGTGACCTCACTGTCTTTGTGCAGCTGAGCTTGTCCTTAGGCCTTGCTTTTCCGTTCTCTGGAGAGTTCAGTATTCTGTCTAGAAATGTGAATGCTCCCTCTAGCCATGCCATAGAATTTCAGTGTCAAAATCTGAGCTGGAGCTGATAGTCTTTAGTAAAAGCAAGAAAAGCTGCTATCCCAGTTAGCTAGCAAGTTTATAAGTGATGTAAGGACTTTGAGTTTGAATCTGAGTGTTAAAAACCTCAAGTCAAATATGGTTTAAAGAAAACCTACAAGAAATAATAGTGAACAAGACTTAATCTTGAGAATACTGGAAGTCTTCCAGCAGGATTCTGTTGGAAGGACCAGAATAAACATTTGTTGAGATACCAGCAGAAGTTGCTGTAGAGGATGATGTTTCCTTTATTTCTGTCTCCTTTTAGACGTTGTACTTGTTCACTAACATGGCATTCTCAGTCAAATATACCCATCCTTTACTGCCACCGTAATATTTGCTTAAAGCCCAGCATAATGTGAGGCTGACTGGCTACAGGTGGTTCATTCCTGACAATGGTAGTTCACAGCTTCAGCAGCGGCAACTGCACTTGCAGCACTCAATGAGACCACAAGTCCTCAAGATACAGCCGGTGCTTCTCAGTTGTAGTGCCAGATTTGGAAACAGAGGATGTATATTTGGAAAACGCATTTTACAGTCACAGGTCTAAACAAGGTCTTCCTGGGATGTAAAAGGACTGGCAGAACATTGCCTGCAACTCCAAAATCTCCTCCAATGGCTATCACAACTACAAAAATTTTCTGTTACCTCCTTAGATCAGCACAACAACAACACTCTCAATGCAATGTGAATAAGCTGTTTCTAATGAGTCATGTTACAATATATTGGAATTATTTCCATACCCATGTATGGATTAAGGTTCATCTTGTGCTGCTTTATGCTCTGTGGCATGTGGGATATGCAAGACTTTCCTTAAATGCTGAACACACTGTCAGTGCCATTCATAAAAAATGCAAATATCTTTCAATACACAGGTCTTACATTACACAAATAGTCATGATATTGTAAGTAGTCTTCAAATTGCAAGACAGTTGTGTTTCTATATTTAGTTACAGCACAGTAATTTTTACTTTTCTTTTGAGTGTAACATGCTTACTTCCTATACATTTCATCATCCAAACAGTGAAACTCATGTCTAGGTGATTTCCCCTGTCATAAAGATGGCAAAGTATGCTTTCACTGGCAGTACAAGGTTTGGTTTTGAGTGGTTACACAACAACGCATTGCACAGGAACCTTGCAGGCATAATTTAAATATTGAAATAAGTAAAAATTTATCTCTCTGTGAAGCAAAAGTTTACCTGATTTTACATATTAAGCATATGCTTAGCTTTAACACCAAAATAACAGGTCTTAGTGCCTAAAGCAGCTGTAAGATAGATTCTCTCTGATTCAAAGGCGGAGATTTGAAAACCCTTTGTCCGATCCTCTGTAGTACAATTTACTGTGAGAGTTTTGCAAGGCCGGATATTTTTCCGTTGCTTGCTGACCAAATGTACATACAGTTTGCATTGTAATTTTCTGTGCACAGGAGTGAGGACTGAAATAACTTAGCAGAAAGTAGCTGAAATGTAAACTTATGCAGAACAGATTATTTTATAAAAAAAATAAACAACCTTGATATCACTGACCAACCACTTGGTAACATTAGGACACAGGGACAATGAAATTCTTTTGTCACAGTTTTACAAACAGATATAATCTAGTAAACTCCTATGGACATGTCATCCTAGAAAAAATTCTCCCTCTACACTCAAACCTAACACACTGCCCATCTGGTTCACCAGGAGTGCTCTGGCATTTGCCAAATTTAACAGTTTTTGAAACTGTGCTGCTTGGGATAGCAGTGGAAGTTCTACCCTTTATAGCCTGCCTTCTGTAGCACATGGATTTGAAGCACATCAGTGCTGCAGAGGTGATGCAGGGAAAGATTTTCTGCTGGACCCTGACTGTAGCATGAGCTACATAATGTTTCTGTAAACTCCTCCATAGTAGAAGTTCAGGGATACAAGTGAAAAATATCCATCCTTCCCATGTGAAAGCCATTTTGCAAAGGGTCCACAAATTCTAAGTGTTGTGCCCTACTTCCACACAAGTAGCTACTTTGAAAAGACAGTTCAAGGAAGCTTTTTTTTCAGTGTCTGAGTCAGTCATGGAGATGAAGATAGGGCCATCTCCTTCAAGATACTGGACACCTTTCTCCTAATAGATTAAAAGGATTAAGGTTCATTACACTTCAGGGTAATGCATTGTCTGAGACTGCTGAGATTGCTCTCCAAAGCCCTTAGTGCCGTATATTCAGAGGTGCAATAAGCCTAAGGGTTGGCTCGTTTTATTGACACATCCGGTACAGCCAACTGGTACAAACAAGACATGATTTTGACCTACTGCTCCATAAATCACTTGTTTCATCAGCTCAGTGGGCAGTTTCCATATGCCCCCAGGCTGGAGAGGGTCAGGCAGGGTGGTGGAGTGACTCATCTCCTGACATATTCACTGTTTGCAGAATCAAAGGTATCATCATCTGGCAACAAGCAGCCAAGGTGAGCACACACTGTGTCATATGGCAGAAGGAAGGGTTAGTGGTGAAGGACATTTTTCATAACCTCCTACAAATCATTTTGCAGTCATCAAATTTGCATTGGAAAAATGGTCTAACATATTTTGCTTTCTGGAGAGCAACTCCTCAGACTTAAGCTCTGATGGCCGTAAGTCTGTGACACATTGATGTTCACCTGGGCAAAGAGAGGGAAAAGAGCAGTCTGGATGTGCTCACTTCAGGTCTTTTTGGATTTTTTCTCATTCTCTTGAGGCTATTCCTTCCTTAACTTTTGTGTCAATATCTACTTTGACTAGTGAACATATTCCTGTAACAACAATGTTTCTCATCTCCAGAGGAGACTCTGAGTGCAAGGTCTGTCTCTATGCCAGGGTCCTCCTCTCCATGATGTTGCCTGGCCGTGATGCCTGTTGGTCAGAGCTGTACTGCAAGGGAAGTCTTGTCATCAGGGCTTTAACAAATTGCTTTGTAGTGTAATAGCATCACTTTTGGATAGCAGACTGGGGCTGACTCACAAATTCATCACAGGAATGTGCTTCTGAGTCTGTACTACAGAAGAAGGGAAAAGGTGACTGTTAGCAAAGGTGTCATAGACTGGTTGAGTTATCTCACACTTTCCATGTCTTCCAGATACATATGGTAGAAGCAAAAAGATAGGTTTTAAAAGGGGAAACCAACTCCTAAGCTACAAAAATAAGTTTCAGCATTAGAACCAGCATATAGCCATACTATCTGATGGCTCTGGTCAGATCACAAAAATATGTTAATCCTGTCCCTGAAGGGAATGAGGTATGCCTTTCATTTCAGCCAAAACAAGGTTGTGTCTGAATCATGATGTACGGAGGTAAAGACATTAATCAATAGGTAGATAAATAGATGATGCATTTATACAATCAGACGTTATTTAATGCAGTAAACTTGCCAAGTAAAACCAGTCAACTAAATAGGACCAATATATCAGCTAAATATTATGGACTAGCTCTCTGTGTAGAGAAAATTGTTATGGCTCTACTGGCAATTGTCAGTTTGGTAGTATTATTAGCTACAAACTCCAGTGTTTCAGATTTCCATCAGAAAAGAGCACTGGATCCTCTAGCCTGATGCGTAGCGAATGCTATTGCATTCCTCTTCACAATCTGAACTCCTGTTCTGATTCAGCTGAAGGGGTTCTTATTTGGTAATGATTTAAAGTGCAGAGAATGCACAGCCTCCTTTGAATTGTCTTTAGTATTAAAATAGAAATAACTACAATTTAGAAAATAAAACATCATTCTGCCTTTTGTATAGAAGCACTGTCTGGGTTCAGACCTTATTACATGGCTTTTGTATCTTTTCCTTACTAACTTAAGAAGTTTTGCATGCTTAGTCTACTCTCAGCATCTTTTCTACATCTCAGTTTTCTTTCAATTGGTTGTTTAGGGCTAGATGCTATACCAGTTCAGATTCTCCTTTGCAGAACTGTTCTAGACCTAGAGCTCTTTATTGATCTAACTTTTAGCCCCATATACAGTTGTGTCACACAACTGAAAGGGTGATAGATGGGAAATAGCAGGTACTTCAGATGGAAGAAAGGGAACATTTCACATGTTAAGAAGAAGAATGTAGGTGATCCCAAGTCCTTGATGGCTAGAAACTGTTACCGATATTCTTCCTTCTACGGAAATACTTAACATTAATTCATCTCTTACCTTTCTATTTGCAAAATTAAAGAAACTTCTTTTCATCTTTCCTGAGAGGCAGATTTTCTGTATCTCAGACATTATTTTACATTCTTTTCCTGTACCCCCAGGATACTTTTTTAAGATGTGACTGAAAACAAACACTGTTGTGCAACGGTGGCAGAAAGAAATTATCTTTGTCGTCTTGGACTTTGCCATATTTCATAAAACATACCATACAAAGATTTGCTTTAGCCCGCTATACAAGACACCAAGCTCATCTCAGAAAATTGCTGACAGATCTAGTTTTTATTCTGCCAAGAGGGATATTATTTTCTGTTCTGTTTTGGGAACAGTTTCATTTACCTCCTCTCGCTTACAGTCTTCCTGAAGCCTCTGTTAGTTACTGAGCCTGAAGTGGAAGGTTCAGTGTTTTATTTCCATGCTTTTCACCCATTTTGGCTCTGAACCATGAATAAGCTCATGAACTTTGGAATTAACACATTTAGCAGCAGGCAAGCATGTCATAACAGTCAGGTCAAAGCCACTCACAGAACTTTGCTCAGACTTGCAGGAGTGAGGGAAACTGGGACCTCTTTGTCATGCTTTGAGTCTTTCTAGAAAGGTGTGTCTCTCCCCTTTGCCCAAACTTGAAAGTGGAGGTTGCACTGCAGTGCATTCAGTATACACGTAGCGTGCTGTTTTCTTTTAAAGGGAATTTCAGAGCAGGAGAGGATAAATGTGCTAGCAAAACATGGAAAAGTAAATACTTTTCAAATGCTGTTTACCAGTCACCAAGATTTAATTTAGTTCTACGTATCAGTTCTCTAAGTGCATCTGTTTCTTAGAAAATTGAGAGGCAGGTAAGGATACAATACCAAAGAAGCTGTTAAAATGTCAGCCTTTGCCAATCATTACCACATAGCTACACTGACAAAGATGAAGGTAATTGCAGTATTTGCATAGTGACAACAATGTGATGAGCGATTTACTGATATTTTCGCGTGCTGTGAGACTCACCCTGTTCTCTTCTGGTTGGGTTTCCAGTACTGGGACGCTGCAGACTCTGGAAAGATGCATGCTGTGGTGTTTAAGAGACCACAGTGGACTGTCCAAGGGTTCAGGGTCTCCTCCAAGAAACATTTGGGAATACCAATGCAAACAGAAAGGTATTGCATAATCTGTACAGTGGTTTTTAAATGTTTCCCTAATTCCTGCACAGTACATGGCAGCAGTACCTTTACTGAATATTGCTTATGAAAAGAGATGAGAGGTTGGTCTCATATCAAGATAAGATGCTGTTTGCACTTCACATGAGCTGGGTCTGCAGCCATCACATTGTAGAGGCTTTGTTCTCAAGATGCAGAAAGGACAGGTAAGAATAAGAGCAGCAAGGTATGACTGCCCCAAAGAGTACCTGGGAAAACAGATAAGATAGAAGTATAGAGAAAGGAAGGAAGGCTAGCAGAGAAGGGTGATCAAGAACTTTATGAGAAAGCCTATCCAGCCATCCCATATGTTTCTGAGGAAGTAATTTCCTTTTGAGATTGTATCTTCTTGTCCAATATTACATCAGAAACAATACATTTCCTGCCTGCCTAGGTTGTTACTCATCTTCCACCCAGAAAAATTAGTTTATACTCTTTTTGATTTTGGTTTTCTCCAAACAACAGCTTAAACTCCACTTCTGCTAACCCATTACACCTGTAATTTTTGTTAATATTCCTCTTAGGGAGAAGTTATTCTGAAGTGAGTTTAAGTAGAGGCTATGTTTTGTCACTTACTGGATAGCAAGTATTTGCACTCTTGTCAATCCCATTTTTGCTTTGGAAAAACTGCAAATAAAATATTTGTCCTACTCTTAAGGAATTGTTTATTTTCTGTTCTCCTGAGTTCATGACAGTACCTATACTGAGCCTGTAATGGTGTGAAAATGGCAAAGCAGATATTGCTGTCCTCCAAAGAGCATGATTGTGGAGTATAACTGGCTAAGGTCCTTGCAGTAATCACATGCAGCAGAATACAACATAATCCTTCTGATACACTGCATCCAGTAGAAGTTGGTTAGGCTACTTATCACTTAAAATAGTAACTTGGCGGCTCAATTGTGCAAGGACCTGTGCATGCACATATTGGATTCACCAAAGATGTGCATGCCAGGGAAGAGAGAGGAGCCTGTTGAAGCTGAGGCAAATCTCAGAGTTGTAGCCACAGTCAGTGGAAGAGATTCACACATCACTGCATGTACCCCATTGCTGGGAGCAGACACTTTTTCTGAGGCTTGTGCAGAGAGCTGGCTCATCTACCTATAGCAACTTTGTCCATAATGATGATAATGGTGATAAAGCCAGGATAGCCTGATTGACAGAGCTGTTTCTCAAGCTACCAGCAGCATTACCTTTCCACTCCTTGAACTCTTGTGTTGGTCACCAGTTTAAACTGGTGTTTAAATCAAAGCACTCTGAAAAGTGTGCTTTAGCCAAATCAAAGCACTCTGAAAAGACTGAGTCCTCGAGCATTTCTAACCCATCTTGAATTATTGTTTGGGCAGCTGCATGTGATAAAATTACAGAATCTTATATACTGTAGGAGCTGTATGCTATCCTTTGGTGGCAGTCCATTCTGTCTTTGAATTGGTGCCTGCATGTCAATCTTATAAGTACCAAGTACAAACCCAAAGGCAAAGACTAGGCTCAGGTGGTGTGATTCTGCTTTTGCAAATCAGCCCATACCGGTGATGACTCAAAAGTTTAACAAGTATGCTTCCTTCAGTTTGTTTTTCATTGTATTTAAGAAATATGGGCATGTTATCGTAACACAGCTGGTGGTCTGTCAGTTTGAGAGTAGTTAGAGGGCCTTGTGGAATAATTTTTTATGAGGAAAATGCTGTAGAAACCCCTTTGGGACTAGATTCAGGACCCCAAGTGCTCCTGGAGAGGCTAAGGAAAAATGTGCAGGCTGGGAGATAAAAAGTACTGAAAAGCCTGGGAGGCATTCCAGCCCTGTTCCCCACTGCTTACCAGCTTAGTGAGACACCACATTTTAACCTTCTCACTCATGCCATAGATTGCTGTCTTCACTAATCTGGTGGACAATCCCAAATTCAGTGTCTGCAGCAGAGGACCCCTGCAGACCCTCTCTTTCTATGACATCCAGCAGCCTGTAACTCTGCTAGAGAGTTGCAGAGGTAATTTGGAGCTGAGCAAGCATCTAGTCTGGGGTAAAATGCCTCCCACATTATTCCCTTAACCAGAAGGGAAAGCAAAGGACACAGATTGTTGCTAAAGCCAAAGAAAAGTATTGAGTAAAATCAGAGATTTTACTCAGATTAAAACTGGAGTGAGGGAAAACAGATGTGTGAACAAAGACCAGAGGGTGTGTTGGTGTAACTGGGGATCTGTCTCTCAAAGCAGAATTGACTCACTGAGTCCACAGGCTGAAAGGTGCGCCTGAAGGGCATACAACAGATCCCAGCCCAAGGTTTTAGGGGTTGAAGGCATTTTCAATCCCAGTGAATGATACCCAGAGAAAAGTGCATGCAGGAGAATGGATGCTCATTGAAGAGCTCTCTCCCACTACCCCAACCATGCACTTTCCTACATCACCGTGATAGGCCTCCTTAAAAAAAGACGTCATGAAGAGCCAGCTACAGGTAATGTTTAAAGAATCAGTTTCATCTGGAAATATGTTAGAATAAAGCTTCTTGACCTCTACCGCATTCTTTTTAAACTGGGACGTCTGTATTGCTTCGTAGTTTGCCTCATTTGAACACTATGGCTTTTTATTCAGCAAAATGACAGGTTGAATATCCCAGAAGAGAGGTAAATAAGCTTTTCTTGCAAAATGGAGATTTATATCCTGTAACACACTGCAAGGGAGCTAATGGATCACGGCAGAAGTCTAATTGAGCTGGGACTTCCAAAGAAGCACTCTAAGACAATTAGGGTTATATATTCAGGAACAAACTAGGAGCAGGGGGACTGTCGTGGCTGTATGCAGCATTAGGCATCAAAAAAGGTGTTAGAAACCTGTGAAGGGAGACAGAAAAGAGCTACAGAAATCACCCAAAGTCAGTAAAATTCCCTTTACTGTGAGGTTATTTGAGATGCCTGGTCTATCTCATATGTTGAAGGGAATCAACTTGATGTCACTCTCTAGAGCATTACCTCTAGAAATTATCACAGGCCTTTCTTCTCTGTAGTGGACCAAAGCAGAAGGAAGAAGGCCATGGCTAGGATCCAGAGCTACAGTAATTCAGACCAGAAAAAAGTGAAGAGATTTATAAAAAGTGAATCACAATTCCCTGAGCAACATGGCAGATCTTTCTGCATTTGCAGACTTGGAGAAAGTCTGCAAATAATATCAGAAATACTATCACTGAGTTCAAATTTGCTAAAATTGAGTAGCTAACATGATAACAAAGTAGATGATTTCTGTGATGTTCAAAGGTCCTTAGAAATAACTTGTGCTCAGATACTACGGTGAGCATTACACCTTTTAAACTGTTTTCTTACTAACCAATATCTTTATTACTTATTCATTTGTGTAGAAATTAATTTTATGGCTTGAGCACAAGTATTGAAAAGATATAGTATCTGCTATGTTCTGCTCAGGTTTTGTAGTAAAAATCTGTCTTCTGGAAGAAATAACTAGTGAGGGAATGCAAGTTACAAAGCTGCAAAGACATGACAAATAAAAGCATGAAGCAGAAATTATTTCCAGACCATCAGATGCATTTCTGAATGTTTCTGCAGAAAAAAAATCCATCTAATTTCTGATAAAATGACTGAAGTAGTAGTGATAGGAAATATAGAAGCTGGAAAGCAAAATGTTTCCTCTTTTTATTCCTAATGCAGTACTTGACTGTGTTAAATGATTTATTATATATATTATGAAGTACTTGACAGTGAACATACATACAAAATATTGCAATAGTCATAATGTGAGGGAAAAAAAATCACTATTCCGTGGGCTAGGTGGCAGGAGGCCAACAAGTTTCCTTTTTTGCATCTCACAGTAACATTGTGCATCTGAAAGTAGAGTTCTGTCACTCCATCAGTGTACACGAGTCTGCATAGTGGTTCAGAAAAAGAGCAGGTTTGTTCTGAGTGCTCTCTACGTTGCCAGGGATGGATCTTGACACCAAAGTTTTCCTTCTCTCTTAAATAAAAGTCTGATTTTGTTATGCTGAGTATAAGAAAGCCCATTTGTTTGTCCTTCTTCAAGGTTCAGTCAGAGCTTCTCCATTTTGGATGATGAGTGTTGGCTGTCTTTTTCAGCCTAATTAATTCTGTGGTTCCTTGTGTAACCCTGAGCATCACAGGTTATAGAAAGGGGAAAAGGCAGAGGGGCCCTTATGTAATTAGGTCCCAGTGGAGAATCTGAGGCCTCTCTCTACAGTCCAACTCCTTATCAGCAAGTCCTGGATTACTATTCCCAGCATGGAATCAGAGTGGGTCAGAGAGTCAGAAATTGCTGTGGATCCTCTTCCAGCATATTTTTTTTTTTTACTTTTCCTCCCTGCAGTGTCTTTTTTCAGTATGCAGCTAAATTAGCAGGGCAGAGAGATAGATCTGTGAGCAGCCTGCTCTGAACGCTTAAGTTAATTAACTATTCTCCAGAGCAGTAGCTAGCAGTACAGGACTCATTTCCAGCTAGCAGATGAAAAGCAGGAGGTCAGGAACCACTGAAGGTCAGTAACTCAGGCTGGAAGAGACAGCAAAGGTTTAAATGCTTATTTCTGTAGCTGATTTTAGGAAGTCACTCACATGCTGGAACTTGGAAGAGTATGGGCTGTGTTGCTACACCATCAATGCCTTCTCCACTCAGCTACACTACAGTCATAATTTTAGATCCTAATGAACCACCTTCCCCATGTACTGAATGGGGATTTCTTAACTACTTTTTGCGAAACACTTCAAAATTTTTGGAAAAGGGAGGCTGAGTCAGAGAGTGCAGGGAGAGTAAGGCAAAGCACCAGGACAAAGCGACCAGTAAAATGTGATATTACCATGAACCACTTCCTGTGGGATATTCATCCCAGCTGCTCCTTGTAGCAGACCTTCCAGCTTCTATGTTACAGTAAACCAAACCCAGGGAGGAGGCTGGTTGTGTTAAAAGGTCCTTGGCTGAGATGCTGTGTAAAAGAGACCCACCTTGCAAGAAAACACCAACACATCTAAGCTGTGACATTTGCAAGTGTGTCAATTCTCCTGCAGGCACACAACTCAAGAAGGAACTCACCTTTTTCCCTGTTTTCATCATGAGCTAATGAGTGTGTGGATTCCATACAGATGGCATGATACAAAGGAATTGCAAAATGACAGGGTACTGATGTTTCTGGGCAGTTTGAGGATGTGCCATGCCTTTAGCAGAGAAGTAAGGGGAGCCCTGGCCCAGGTTATATAACTCTTGCTGGCTTCTGTTACAGCACAACCACCATAAGACAGCAGAGAAAAACTTTGCATGGCTTGCTTGTGGGTCTTTGCCAGCTGGTCTCAATCAGGCATCTATTGGGAAATTGCATTTTAGATGGAGTCTGTAATATGTACCTGTTCTCAACTACCTAGGAATGTTTTTCTCTTCTGCTTGATGAAAATGACTTCTGCTAACAGAGCCATCACTGCTCCATATTATTGACCAGGAGAATGTGGTGATGTATAATCTCTCTTTCTCAGCAGCTTGGTGTGCAAGTACCAAGAAATTGCCAAAGGCAGTAGGCCAGGTTCGATGGGGCTTTGATCAAATGGGTTTAGGGGAAGGTGCCCCTGCCCGTGGCAGGGGGTTTGGAATAGATGATCCTTAAGGTCCCTTCCAAGTCAACCTATGATTTTATATTGGTTGGAGAATTTGTATTCTCCTACCAAGCTGTCACACATTGCCAACAGAGAGGAAGTTACTCCTTCATCATCACACTCTTTCTGCCCTACTTCCCCTTCTGTGCAAGGACTGGACAGTGCCCTTGGTCACATCAGGAAGGCAAAGCTAGGCACTGCCTCACACCGAAGCCAACCCTCCACGATGCTGCAACCCACGCTGCCATGGTGCAAAGCATGCAGCGTGTCCCCTGTGCACAGTGTTGAGAAAGAAACAACTGAATTAGGGATGTCTTGAAAGGGACATTCATGTATTCAGCGTGCACACATTATAATGCAGAGTTTTGTGGTGAGAAATGAATGTTTTCCTGTTCCCCAGGAGGTCCTCTCTGTGGCCTGGGGAGCTGCTAACCTGTCTTCTTACCTTTTGTTAGCCTAATGAACTACTGGTTTTCCAGGCAAATTTTCCCCTCAGTCAGAGAGAAAGGGAGCTCCCCAAGACACAGGTACCAGTCTCTTTTCCAAATCAGGGTACTCATGTGGGTTTCAGCAGTAAAAAGGGCTTTTAACATCATGAACCCAGAGATCATGTACTACACAATGTTGAAGAGGAAGTTTGTTACTTAAATTAATTAATGTCACTTAATTAATTTGAATGCATTACAGTAACTCTTAGTGAAACTGGCAAGAACTAGTTAATCAAATGGTGAGGGGGTTTTTGCATGTTTTTGCAGCTCTAGGCATTTTAATACTCTGAAAAGAATGACTTCTAGAATTTGCTTGTGTTCCAGTGGATTGCCCATGTGCTGTGAAAAGGAGGAATTACAATATCATTACAATATTCTGAATTAAGCTGATTGTAAAATTTTGTGACATTCCTCAGAGCTTGGAGGCCTGAGCCCATAAACTTAAAGAACCACAATTTTTTTCTGTTTGCAGAAACTGAGCAAAGGATGCCTTTGCAACTGAGGAGCTGAAAAGACATGTCTCAATTTCTTAGTGTCTAACACAATATATGTCATCAACTCAGACTTACAGAATATATTAGCCATCCTAACCCAGGCAATTTTAAAGTGTAGGGGAACCACAACATTGCTTGTCATGTAGATTCTTTTCCCAGCTGTTTACTGAAAGAGAGGGTCTCATGGAAAGAAAAGTATGCCGGAGAAAAATACACAGCCATGCTATTAAATGAATTGGACAGAGCTGTTGGCTATAATTCAAAAGTAATAAATAATTGCAAGTTAACAGGGCCTTCAAATTTTGCTAATACGTTCATGTCACCAGTCCAGCAATGTCCTAAATGCTGCAGTTCAATGCAATTACAAGCAACTACCACAATATTTTACGAGAATACTTCTGTCAAAATATGGCGCACACTTTGACACTCTTGATATTTTGAGAAGTACTTGACAAGGTTTCAATTTCATTATGCTTATTTTGCATGCTTTAGAGTGCTGCCACATTACTAAAAAGCCATTTTAAGTACATCTGATCTCTCACCAGGAGGGCATTTCCCTCAGTAGTTCATACGTAAATGTTAATGATTGTTCTCTGTTTATGATATTACTAATGACTAAGCCGTGGTTGTTAGGCTGGGATACAATCAGCTTCTATCCCACTTTTGAACAGAACTGAAACTGCCTTCTAGCTTGAAAATCCCCTTCATTTTCAATATTACATTAGGGGGAAAAAAATTTAATCTGCAGCTTCAAGCAAAGTATGTTTATGACCAAAAGGAAAAAAAATTACAAGTGTGCTGGGGATTTGTCCAGACAAGTTAAAGCAGAGGCGTATTGACTTTTCCTAGTGTTCTTTTCCGCCACATCTGCTCCCGAACATGTTTGCTTTAACTTGACAATATTGTCACAGGGGGAGAAGCAGGAACAGTGCCAGAGAGGTGGGCTGGCAATGATGCTTCCACACAACTGGAATGGTTTCCTTGTGAATCACCCATGTCACGAATGAAAGTACCCATCCCCAGCGTGGAAGGTGGAGAGGCAAAAGGAAAGGCAAAGTATTCCTTGCCACTGCCTCTCACAATGGAAGTGCTTGTTGTTAACTGCTCAGTAACTGCAGGAAAGGGGATTCACTTTCACCATAGGGGGTTTATGTGCTATTCCATTCACACTGTTCATTTTTCATGCCATGGGCATAGAGGCTAGCTGCACTTCGACAGCTTTGGAGACTTCCATGACTCTCACTGTGCTTATTAGATATTTAATAGATATTTATCTATTATTAGATATTTACTCTTGTTAGATATTTATTATTATTAAATACCTATTATTAGAAGACCTTTAGAATAGGTAAAAACCTTGGCAAGCCTTTAAAGGAGGAAGAGGATGCCTTAAGTTTTAGTTTTCCTATTTTCCAGACTCTGTACTGCATTAGTACATAACTCCAAACTTCATATGAAGTGTTAGCAAGTTGTCTTCACAGTTTAGTCAGACAAAACAATACTTTTCCCACCTGAGAACCAAGGACACTTGCAGCTTCAGGCCCAAAAAGTGTAAACAACAGCGAAGGGAGGAGAGCAATCTGGGAGGATGGGACTTCATAACCTGAAACTGTAATTGGACAATTAACCCCAATATATAAATGGACCAAAACTTATAAAAGTGTGAAAACTGCTGACACACACATTTTGGGTCTGTCTTGGGTGTAGCCCTGGCCAGGCTCTTGTACAGCCCGAGGTGTATCTTTTGGAGGCCTTTTAAATAAATACCTACTTTATTCCTTTAACACTGCCTAGTCTTTGTTCCAGGTAGCCTCTCTAGGCATCACGTGCCCATTAGTCTTTCAGCTGTTCAGTAAGAAAGCCCCTCAGAAGGGTTGTTTCCTGGTTACACCTCTAATGGCTCTGGTCCTGGAACAGCAGGAAAAGTGCAGGAGCAGAGCATGATGGTTCGTGGATCTTTAACCTCACCCTGTTTTCCCCTTCCCATGTGTCACTGACAGTTCCCTGCCCCCCTGGTGCCCTCAGATCAGAGCAATGCTGAACCAAAGACCTTGTGTCTTGTCTGTGTTTTGGCTTGGTGGGAGTAACAGAATATATTTTTGAGAAGCAGAAAATTTGTCTTGTAGATGGCATTTTCACCTCCAAGCCTTCAACTCATCATTAAGTGCTGGTGGTAGACAGGAAAGGGAAGATGATTGTCTTAAGGTTGAAGTTGCAGTTTTGGATAATTATACAATCTGTACTGCATCACAGGCTCTCTCATGCAAATATCACTTCATCAGCAGCATGGCAGAGAAGGGACAAGGAATAAGAAAATTAATTCATTCACTACAGACTATCAGCTAAGAGCCAAAATCCTTTGCAAACAATACACGAATTTGGTACTGGACTGTTCTTCCGCACTGTCAAATACTACCACTCTAGCTCAAGCCCTTTGTGCATGCATTCCTGCAGGAGATAGAATTGAAAATCCAGAAATGCCACACAAATATTTTTAAACTTTTCTTGCATTAAGCATTCACTGAATTAAAAAATATTGCATGATTGCAGACATGTTTTTGTTAATAAAAACTATGTAGCACTGTAACAACAGTATATTTTTTCTATCCCAAAAATGGGCATTAAAAAAAAAAAAAGCTTAAAAAATAAAAAAAATAAAAATAATTTAAGCAGCAGCAAAAACCCAGAAAAGGCTCCTGCTAATACAACATGGAATTGTTTCCCAAGGTCTGGCTAGAGGGTTGGGTTGAACAAAGGAATGAAAGAAAAAAGGTATTATATAAACTACTATATAAATATCAGAACAAAACATCAGATGTTCTTTTGGATAGCCTACAGTGTCTAAGAGGGTCTTAATGTTTGAAAAATATTAAGGAAGCAGACCACTCTGTAATCTAAAGCAAACAGAAAGCAAGATTTTTTCTGTCTTCCGTAGAACAATTCTTGGAATGTCTCTTAGGGAAGAATAAAACCATTAAGAAGGAAACAAAAAAGTTCAGAAATAGGTCAGTAGGCAGCTTTTGAACTTTTTTTTGCATATATTTTCTGAAGTATTCCAATGTGGATAGGTAGTTGAATTAAAATATTTTATTTTAGTGTGTTGAGCTTAGATGTTCCTCTTAAATTGTCATTGAGAGACTACCAAGGCTTGCCCAGTCCATTGATCACTAACTGCTGCTTGTGTTGATGCATGTGGGCACCTGTGATGGACCCAAAAGTATTCTGAGGAGCATCAATGATTGCAGAGCCCTGGAAAGTCCCAGTAAGGGACTCTGGAGCTCAAGCAGTGTTTTCATTGATCCTCACAGTCAAAGGGAAGGTGTTTGAAAGGGCCAGTCAGGCAGGTAAATCAACAAATGGTTACAGGCTGGTACCTGAGTCCAGGTTTCGGTTTCTTGGACCACATAACTCACCTTGGGAAACTGGGTGTACTGAGGGCTCATGGGGTCTGTCTGCCAGGGAAGGGGAAGATCTTCAGCCATAGGCTTGCCAGGCTGGTGAAGAGGGCTTTGAATTCAAGGTGTCAGGGGATTGGAACCTCAGTCCCTCTTAGTCCTTCCAGTCTGATGGGAAGTCAGCAAGAGATGGCCAGAGCTTGGGGTGGGTCAGGAGGAGAATACATGAAAAGTTATGAAGGAATTCCTGACACTCCAGCCAGTAGGTCTGCTTCATCAGGGACTGAATTTATGCCACAGACATCACAGGGAATGGTCAAGAGGAGTTAGAGATGGGCTAAGAGGAACCACAAAGATATGGTAGGGTGGCTCCTACGAGCCAACACTCCTATGAAGCGTTGGAATGAGAGGTTACAGATCCTTTTGAAAACAGGCAAAAGGGAGAGACAAGGAAAGAGTGTTGCTGTCTGTACCAAGAACATGCTGAAGTGGATGGATTTCTGCCCTGGGATGGATGAGGAGCCAGCTGAGAGCTCATGGATCTGGATTAAAGGCAGGGCAGAGACAGGTGACATTATAGCAGGGGCTCACTACAGACTGCCTGACCAGGAACATTGAGCAGATGAGTCCCTCTCATCTAGACAGATAAGCAATTCAGCTACCTCAATCCTGTTGGATGGACAACACAGAGTACAAGCAGACCAGGAAGTTTCTGGATTGTGTTGATGATAACTTTCTTCTGGAAACATTAGAGGAGCCAACGAATAGAGATGATATGCTGGATCTTCTTAACAGCAGGGAGGGTCTGGTGTGGAATGTGAGGACCAGTGGGAGCTTTGGCTGGATCATTGTAGTGTCAGGAAGGGTGCATATCAAGCCAATACTCTAGACTTCAGGAGAGCAGATGTTGGCCTCCTCATGGATACGCTTGATAGAGTATCATAGGAAAAAGCCCTGGAGGGAAAACACACCTAAGAAAGCTTGTTGTGATTAAAGCATCACCCTCTCCATGGGCAAGGAGCAAGATGATTGTATACTTCTGAGTAAGAAAGAAAGCAAAGGGGGTGGAAGGCTTTCATTAATGAGCAAGGAGCTTCTGGCAAAACTCAATCAGAAGAAGAAATTTTACAGATTCTGGAAAAAGAGATAAACCACTTGGTAAGAATATTGCAAATATATCAAAGCATGCAGGGCTGTGTGCTAAGGTTCATTTGGAATTGAATCTGGCAAGGGATGTCAAAGACAACAGGAGGCAAGCAAAAGGAAGACTTAGGAAAATGAGGGCCCACTGCTGAATGAGGTAGGTGCTCTTGTGATGAAGGAGAGAGGGAAGAGAGTTGCTCAGTGCCCGCTTTACTTCTCTCTTTACAGCTAATGCCTATCCTTAGGAATCCCAGCCCCTGGAGGCAAGAGAGAAAGTCTGGAAAATGACTCTATACTTCTCTGTGGTAGAGGAGGATTTATTTAGAAATCATTTAAGCAAATTCGAAACTCACAGAACCATGAAGTCTGATAGAATGTACCTGTGAATACTGAAGTTAATCCAGTCTCCATCATTTTTGAAAGGTCATGGAGAATATGGCAGATCCCCAAGGACTGGGGAAAATCCAATGTCACTCTTTGAAAAAGGGCAAGAAGGAGGACCCAGGAAGTGAGTCAGCCTAATCTCCATTCCTGGAAAACTGATGGAACAGTTCATTCTGGATGTCATCTCTAAGAACGTGGATGAAAAGAGGGTTATCAAGAGCAACCAAATTCACCCAAGCTGTAATCATGCCTGACCAGTCTGGTAGCCTTCTGTGGTAGGACAATTGGCTGAGGAGAGAAGGGGAGAGCAGTGATTGTTAGCATTGACTTCAGCAAAGGCTTTTGACACTGTTTCTCCAACATGCTCATGGTAGCTCAGGAAGTGTTGGCTAGCTGAGAGGACAGTGGGGTGAATTGGGACCTGGCTGAATGACTGAGCTCAGAGAGCTGTGACCAGTGCCACAGGAGGTGGCTGGAGGCCTGTAGCTGGAGGGGCTCCTCAGGGGTCAGTTCTGGGTCCAGTCTTGTTCTACTTATTCATCAGTGACCTGGAGGCAGGGACAGAGTTCCCTCAGCGAGTTCCCTGACAGCACAGAGCCAGGAGGAGTGACCAATACCCCAGAGGGCTGGGCTGCCATTCAGTGAGACCTGGACAGGCTGGAGAGCTGGGCAGAGAAGAAACATCTGAAATTCAACAGAGGCAAGTGCAGGGTCCTGCACCTGGGGAGGAACAACCAGCACAGGCTGGGGGTGACCTGCTGGGAGGCAGCTCTGTGCAGAAGCACCTGGGGGTCCTTCATGTTCATGGTGGACGACAAGCAGTCCATGAGCCAGCAGTGTGCCCTGGGGGCCAAGAAGGCCAATGGCACCCTGGGCTGCATTAGGGAGAGCATTGCCAGCAGGTTGAGGGAGGTGATCCTGTCCCTCTGCTCAGCCCTGGTGAGGCACATCTGGAGTGCTGTGTGCAGTTCTGGGCTCCTCGGTTCAGAGAACTACTCTAGAAGGTCCAGCAGGGGGCTGAAGAGAGGACCAGAGCATCTCTCTTACGGGGAAAGGCTGAGGGAGCCAGGCCTGTTCAACCTTGAGAGGAGGCAGCTGAGAGGGGACCTTATCAATGCATACTAGATTGTGAAGGGAGGTGTCATAGGATGGACCCAGACTCTGGTGGTGCCCAGCAACAGGGCAAGGACCCTAGGCACAAACTGAAACACAAGAAGTTCTGTGTGAAGGTGAGGAAAAATGTCCTTATTTTGGGAGTGACAGAACAGACTCCTGGGGAAGGCTGTTGCATATCCTTCTCTGAAGATGTTCAAAACCCACGTAGATGGGATCCTGGGCAATCTGCTTTAGCAGAGGGTTGGACTAAAAGATCTTCAAGGGTCCCTACCCATACCAGTGATTTTATAGTTCTGTGATTATGTGAAATTTTGTAAGAGCACTATCTTCTGCAATAATTTTTAGTAGCTTGAGACAAAAACATTTTTTTTAATTTTTATCCACACATGTGTTTTCTAACATGCTGTTTTTCTGGTTCAAGTGCACATCTCATGGGATTAGGTGCATGGTTTGATTTTGTATTTACTTTTAACAAGAAGATGATCAAAGCATTTGTTCTTAAGTCAGCTTTGGATTATATGCTTTGTGTATGCAAACAGACAGGAGAACCAGAAATTCTTAGTTGGATTTCCTAAATCTAAAAAGCTATAGATAAAAAATTGACAATGCAGTTTTGTTTTTCAAAACTTTTGATATGAATTCTGATGCAATACACTGATATTGAAGCTTCTGGCTGAAAAAAATATTTTAATCCTGAAGCAGCAGAGGGAGCTATGCCGACACAATTAGCTGCATTCCCAGGCTTCTGCAACTCTGAAAGGAGACTATTGTTTGCATGCTGCCTTTTCCTGGATCTGTAGAGATTAATATGTTTGGAATACACTAAACTGCGATACCAGCCTCAGGGAACAGGTAATCAGACAGTTAAGCAACAAGATTAAAAAGTAAAACAGGATGAAACATTCAAATGCTCTTAGGTACTAAAACACCTAAAAGACCTTGCAGTTCGGTGGGATGCATGCTTTTCAGGAGCTCTGACATTTTTGGAAATTACATTTTTATTTCAAGAATGTGGGGAATTCCAGTCATTACTTTAGGAGCCCAGACTGGCCTTTTAACCATCACCTACATCATCCTACATCTTCATCATGACAATGGTACCAACTCACAAAGCCCTTTGTCATGTCCCCAACACATATATTCTTTTGACTGCTCTGAGGCGTAAGCATGCATTGACAGCAAGACACATGCTTAAACACATGGTGGGAAAAAGAAAGAGCTTAATTGCTTATACTTAAGCATATGTCCAAGACTTATAATTCTCCTTGAAAAGATTTACTTGTAAGCCTGTTAATGTGAAGTAGTAAATCCTTTGGGAGTGAAATATCTGGTAAAGCTTTTAAGTTTCACAAAGAGCCACATGGACTCTTTACACATGTTGTATGACTTTAAATGTGCAGGCCAATCTCTGTGTTTGGATTGGTATATGCCTAAAAAAAATCTCATGAAGCTGCATAACAACATACATATACCTCTTACTACCTTACTTCCCACTTCCCTCCTACTGCCCCTGCAATTTGAAGGCCAGCAACCACCAAGGGAAATATGTAAAAGCAAAAACAAACAGTGTCTCAGAGGTCACCACAGAGTCTTTGGTTCTCAGTACTGTAGAGTGAAATTGACCAAAGCAAAGCAAAAACTAAACAAAATATAGCCCTGTGGATATTATAAATTTTAATTATATATATGGAAATTACTTGACTGAATTTCATGTACTTCTCACAGGGGTATAGAGGGAATGCCAGAAAAACTGACTATTGACTTTGTATAGAATTATAAAAACAATGGTTTGTAGTTTTGTTCAGTCAGACCATTTTAGTATTAAGTTATTTGTTCTTTTTACTCAGTGCATGATGAAGTCAGGGAATGACAGAGAGATAAAGGAGAGTTCCCAAGGTGCCTACTGAACAGATATTTTTCAAAGCATTTCCCTGACTTCTTTCAAAGTTCAGGGGCAAGGTGAAGACTCATAGCACTGCAGGCAGGAAGAGCAAGAATGTGTACATGGGGACCCATGTGACCATAACTACAAGGGTGTTTTTATCCCACTGCTGAAGACCTGTCCAGAGCTGAAGATCCTTTCTTCTCCATTATTGTTCTTCTCCACAATTGTTCATACAGGTATTGAAATGGAAGGATTGAAATGTTGCCTCATGGTTGAGATGGGAACCGATCTGAAGCTGAGCAAAGGGCAGATGGTTGCTCTTGCAGTATTGTGACAGGCCTCACAGTAAGATGGTTAAAGGGATCAGCTGCATTATTTGTTTAGTAAATTCATGCTTGCCATCCTGGTTTCCCTCATCATCACTTTCTGTCTGTTAATTCATGCCTTTGTTAGCTAAATGTGAAACCTCCTGAAATCAGATATTTTGCTGCTTCACACAGGTCACCCGCAGTGTGAATCATGTCCCCAGACACATCTCTCAGATACATCACTCATTAGTGAAATCTTCTCCGGTTGTGAGAATCAAATGCCACAATTCTAAATGAAGACTTGGGTACTCCCTTACAAATGACCTCACTTTTTTTATTTGTTTATTTCCGGGGTTTCTTGAGAAAAATAAGCTGTTTATAAAACAGATATACCGAACAGTGCAGTTCCTTTGAAATGCTCTTCAGTTGTACCAAACTGTTACTACAGAAAAAGTCTAAAACGCTAACACTACTCACTACAGAAGAGATTCAGTGGTCCTCAAAATCTTTACCATCCAGTCAATAAACAAGAGATAAAATCCATAGCAAATGTCAACAGTGTATTTCCATCACACACACACACAAAAAAAAAGAGATAAAGAAGTAATGTTAAAATTGACATAACTAGATAAACATTGTTGGGTATTAAGGGGTGAAAAAGTTTATGGAACTTTTGGTATGTGACTGAATTTCTTAATCATCCATGTATAGACAGACCTATAGACCTGGGCATGAAATGGATGTGAGGAGGAAAGGTTCCTTCCTCTAGTGAGAAAAAATCTCAGCAAAATGCATTTTGAAGAACTCTTTCTTTTTCTTCCTTTTTTTCCCCCATACAAAAATACCAACTATAGTTATGTAGCTCTATAATTTTCATCCTGGGGCAAGGCAAGAATTGCAACTTGAAGCCCCTCTACATTCTACAGATCCTGTCAAAAACTCTCAAATGTTAAATGTTTCTGAGTAAAAAGGAAGCTGCAGTTTTCAAGTAGTAACTAAAACTAGTAGAAAGAGCTTTAGCAGAAGCAATGTATGTTCTTGAGCTTGTAACGATGCTGCCATCATTGGAAATTCTAGTCTCTGAAATGGCAGAAGTCAAGCCAGGTGTTTGGTTTTTCTGGAAGGCATAACTCCTTTACGGTAGCCTTTGCTAGAACTGACATTAGTCATGTTGGGCAAAGATTGCAGGTCCTCCTTCAGAGGGCGAGAACACTAGCCGTACAAATATGAAAAGGATTCTGAGATCAAACATTAGTATACTTACCACAAAAAAAAAAAGTAGATTCTTCACAGTTTACACACAGCTGGTCTGATGCAAATGGCAATCTAAAGATGAGTACTTGCCCTAACAAACTTCAAGGATACTCTTTGCAATATTTATGTGATGGACATTGAAAAAGCATCCTTTGACACTGCTTGGAAACTTGTTCGTGCAAATTTGTTCTTATACCTAAATTCTTAATCACTATAAGCCATTGACCTTTTTTGACCTTTTGTAACCTTTGTAACAATGTGTAGATGAAGAAAGAATCACTTATTTTGGTGAACCATTAGACAATTAGACTGAAATCCCAAGGAAGCAGAATGTGCAGCTATGTAGTTTGACTGAATTCTAATTTAAACACCATCTACCCTCCAAGGCTGCATTTTCAGGGGAAATTGGGATCATACCACACAACATCTGAAATTATAATCTTCTCCTTATCTACACTTCTCAGTTGGGAATAACTCATTTTCATTAAATCACATATTTGCCATTTCTTATTAGAAAACAATGAACTGCTCTACTGTGCCTTGCAAAAAGCATTCTTCTCTGAGTTGGTTTTAAAAGGTTATAAAATGTTGGGGTTGCTGATACCATTTAGATGGTACAATGTCATCCCACATTTGGAGAGTTTAGCCATTTTCATTCCCTATGCTTCACACAAAAGGTCTCTACACTTCTATAGGTTACAGAACAGCTTAAAGGCAGCTTACCACAAACTGGAATTGGAGAATTCTCCAATCAAGGAAACACAATATAACGCAGGCACACCTGGAAAACAGAGAGACAGTGCTGCCTGCGGTTCAGGCCACCTGCTGTGGCCAGGTTGGATACCTTCATAGCACTGGGCTATGTCAGGATGCCATGTTTTGAAGGAAGAACAGAATGTTTCTAATAAAGAATTTTGTCAGGAGTGCTGGGAGAAGCACACCCTAGGTTCCTTCTGGTGCCACTGAACTGGGATTTCCATGCTGGCACAACTTTCAACTGATACATCAATGCAGTCTATATTATACTTACTGTGGGTCTGAGACAGTGGGGAAAGCATGAGAAAGTTTCAAAAGCAAATATAAAATTGCCAGTGTTGCAAACACTTGGGAGCATAGTGAGGACACATCATTGCGTGGTTTGTTTCTCTTCCCCATAAGTATTTGGTACGCAAGCAATTCCAATCTTATGAGCCTTTCTTCGGAAATCCTTCCTTTGCTTATAATTGAACATCACTACTGACACAGAGGATCAGATTAGAGGTCCATTAAGCCAAGTAGCTTTACTTCAGGTGACTATGTTTAATAAGGAAATAGTAACAATCCATATGCCAGCTCCAGAATTAAAGACAAAGTAATATTCCAAAGCATGTGGGGCAAGGTCTCCACAACAGGGTCAACCTGCTGACCCTGCACAAATCCTCAGAAAATATAGTAACAGGTTAAACTACTCCCTTTAATGTTTTTGATGGCCTGCTCTTTTTCCTCCCCAAATCCATTTAAGGAAATAAGCAGGGTTTGGAGGAGTTTATCTCCCTTACATGTTTTGAAGTTTTCACTGGGGCATTTCCCTGACAGACACAAATTATTTCTAAAATTCTTGTCTCATCTAGTGAGTTAATGAAAGTGGTGGCAGTGGCACTGCTGTTTCAGGTGTTATGATTCCCCTCCTATCATGCCTCAAGAAGTCCCCTCAGCTACTCCAGGAAGCAACATAGATGTACCAAGTAACGCTGGGAATGAAGGAAGTGTTGATCAAGGCTAAATCATGGGTGCAGAAATTTGCATTTTCTCTCCTTGACAGATGAAAAAGTGAGCTCAGAAAGTGACAATGCTTGCCTGGTTTAGAGGAAAGGTGCGGAGGTTGCACTTTTCCCTTCCCTTCCCTTCCCTTCCCTTCCCTTCCCTTCCCTTCCCTTCCCTTCCCTTCCCTTCCCTTCCCTTCCCTTCCCTTCCCTTCCCTTCCCTTCCCTTCCCTTCCCTTCCCTTCCCTTCCCTTCCCTTCCCTTCCCTTCCCTTCCCTTCCCTTCTGAAAATTAATTTTGAGAGCTAATAGTCTGGTTTTTAAGTATGCTAAGCTCCTGGGAATTAACATTGACCCGGGCCTGGGTCTCACAGCAGTGTACAACACAAATCTCTCTGATACACCACAGAGGTCAAACCTATCTCAAACAGCACACATTAAGCATATTTTTACCTTTTTTCCTCTCAGCCCCCACTGTGAGAAGAGGATAATAGCCTCTAGTGTCATCAGGGTGATAATTGCATGTTTACAAAGCTTTCAGATAATAGAATAATGAAAGCCATAATAATTGAGGAAATAAATAGCAGTTCATTTTCATCCAATTTTAAATACTTTGTAACCACTGGAGAGTGAAAGAAAACAGGGAAAGGGAAATGTATAAACATCAGAATGGAGGTAACTCCACACATCAGAATGAGAAAATATTATATATTCTTACTGCATAAACCACATTACTTTTCTCCTAAGCACCACACAAATCTGAAGTCAGGCTGTTGAAGCACAGATTGGGATCCATATACAAAAAACATACAAGTGGGGGAATCAGTGTTTAATAAAGCAAGTTTAAACTTCTTCTTGTGTGATTGTCTATACAAAAATAATACTGAGGATAAGAGCTTAATATTGTTCCTTTTTACTTTTGAGATATAGATCTTGATAATCTCATATTTGTGATTAATACAGCTGTAATTCTGTCACAAAGTTTTAATGGTAACAGAGACCCCAAGATGAAAACTCCAGATGCCATATCTCCAAGGTGCATGCAGTTAGGAGGACCTTGCAAGAACTGAAATTGGGAAGTTTGTTGAAGTAATCTGAGTGCTGATTTAATGGTAGTTTTATTGGTGTTGTCCTCCCTACAGATTTTATCTGCAGAATCCATCTGTGATTCATGAAGGATGTGTGTTGCACTGGGTGGGGATAAATATTCATGCCTACCTGTGTGCTCTTTTCAACTCTGCTAGGGTGACAGAAGCCAACATGGGCCAGCCTGGATCCTGCCCTTTCTTCAGCACTGCCAGCAGCAACCTGCACAGGGAAGGTGGCTGTAACACACCATCTGTGTGTCAGGAGACTGCCTTACTGCTCTTAAGATGGGATGAGTTTGTTTCTTGCATGTATTTATCTTCAAGGCATATACAAACAAAGAGATGTACCTTCTTGGGTTAACATTCACGTTTCCCTCCCACCTGTGACCTGAGTCATTGTCACTGCTGAAATTACTGTACTGTTTTACAGGCAGTGGAGGGATATTCCACCTGACCTGCAACTTAGGGATTTTGTAGGGTAAATGAATGTTCCCTATCCCTGCCAGGCACTGGCCTGAACCACCACAGTGTACTAGCACATGGTCTGCATTGGGACTAACACAGTTTAGAGCCAGAAAAAGGAGACACTTTTCTACTGCATTGTGGCATGCCAGATGTTCCTCTGCAGAGCTGTCCCTAATCTCCCTGGAACTGGCCACATCTGACTATCTGTTACCCTGATGCTTTCACCTTGGCAAGAGCTCCCCGGGTCCTGTCCCATCAGGTGAATGCAGTCATTGAGGAAGAGATTTCAGGAGAACATGAACAAAGACTGTTTCACTGAAGTTCCTGATTCTGACTGAGAAATTGCCATTTCTCACTGCTACACACAGTTGTACAAACAGCTTTTCCCAACTTCTTTTAGGCCTTTGCCAGTTAAATAAATCTGTGTTAAATGAGAATAAAACTCTGCTCTTTTTGCGTACCTTTTCAGGAGACCCTAGACCCCAAAATCTTCTCACAGAACTAGGCAAGTTCAGAATACTTTGGATGTGTATTAGAGAATCACAGGAACATTTAGGTTGGAAAAGACCTCTGAGACCATTGAGCCCAACCTTTGATCAAGACATTGTCAACTGGACCAGAGCACTAAGTGCTACATCCAGTCATCTCTTGAACACCCCCAGGGTGTTCCACCACCAGCTGGTGACTCCACCAGCCCCTGGGAAGTCCATTCCAGTGTTTAAAAACCCTTTGTATGAAAGAATTCTTCCTGGTGCCCATCTTGAACTTCCTCTAGGGCAGCTTGAGGCAATATTCTCTTGTTCTGCCACTTATTACCTGGGAGAAGAGGCTGACCCCCACCTGGCTGCACTCACTTTTCAGGCTGTTGTAGAGCGAGTGATAAGGTCACCTCTGAGCCTCTTTTCCTGAAGGCCAAACAACCTCACCCCCCTCAGCAGGTCCTCATAAGATTTATAATCTAGACCCTTCCCCAGCATTGTTCCATTCTCAGACATGCTCCAGCACCACAATATCCTTCTTGCAGTGAGGGCCCAGAACTGAACACAGCACTCAAGGTGTGGCCCCACCAGCACCAAGCACAGGGGAACAATCACTGCCCTGGTCCTGCTTGCCTCACTGTCCTTGGTATAAGCCATGATGCCATTGACCACCTAGACACATGTTGGCTCATATTCAGCTGCTTGTTAACCAGCACCTCCAGGTCCTTTTCCACTGAATTGCTTCCTAGCCATTCTGTCCTAAGCCTGCATGGATTTTTTGTGGCTGAAGTGTAGGAAGTGTAGGCACTTGGCCTTGTTGAATGTCATACATTTGGCCTAGCCCATTGTTCTAGCATGCCCAGATCCCTCTGCAGAGCCTTCCTGCCTCCTGGCAGATCTGTACTACCACCCAATGTGGTCTCATCCATTAATTTACTGAATGTGCACTCAATCCCTTCATCCAGGCCATCAGTAAGGATATTAAACAGGACTGGTCCCACTACTGACTCTGAGGCACAGCACTGACAGGATGTAGCACCATTTATCACTATCCTCTAGGCTCAATCATCCTGACAGTTAATACAGAAAAGAGAGCTCCTGTCCAAGTCATGGGCTGCCAGCTTTTCCAAGAGAATGTTGTGGGAGGCAGTGTCAAAGGCTTTACTGAAATCCTTATAGACAACACCCACTACCTTTCCATCATCCACTGGATGGCTCACCTTGTCATGGAAGGAGATCAGGTTGGTAGGGAAGACTGCTGTTCCTAAGCCTGTGATGGCTGGGCTTGATCCCGTGGCTGTCCTGTACATGTCTTGTGATCACATGCAAGATGATCTGTTCCATGGCCTTCCCAGATACCAAGAGCAGTCTGACAGGCCTGTAGGTCCCGGGATCCTCCTTCCAACCCATGTAAATGGGCAACATACTGGACAACCTTCAGTCATCTGGGACCTTCTCAGTTAACCAGGACTGATGATAAATGATGGTGAGCTCTTCTGCCAGTTCCCTTGGAGGAATCCATGCAGTCCCACAGGATTGTGAGGGGTAAGTGCCACAGGAGGTCACTCATGATTTCCCCCTGACCAGCTCAGAGGGCTGGTTGCCCTGGGGATAACTGGTCTTACTGCTAAAGGCTTGGCAGGCGCTAGGCCTAAGGCTAAGAAGGCATTAGGCCTTTTACTTTTCCAGTGTTCCACCCTGGGTCCAATAAAGGATGGTGTTTTCCTTCGCATTCTTTTTTTTGTTAGTGTATTTATGAAAATTATTTTTATTATATTTTACAACAGTTTTCAGCACATTGAGTTCTAGTTGAACTTCTGCCTTTCTGGTTTTTTCTCTGCATGACCTACAAACATCCTTGTACTCTCCCTGAGCTGCCTGCCTCTTCATCCAAAGGTCATAAACATTTTTTTCTCTGACTTACTGCTAAAGGTCTCTGTTCAGCCAGCCTGGTCTTCTTCCCTGCCGGCTCATCTGTTGGACATGGGGATGGCATCCTTCTGCATCTTTAATATTTCCTTCCTAAAGTATGCCCAGCCTTCCTGGACCCCTTTGTTATTAAATGCTCTTTCCCAGGGGACTCTCTGAATATGTTCAGTGCCCTGAGCAGGCCAAGGTCCACCCTCTGGAAGTCCATGGTCCAAGTGTTTTGCTGATTCTCTTCCTTACTTCTCCAAGAACCCAAAACTCTATGACTGATTCCACCAAGGTGGTCTCTGACCACCACATGTCCCACAGCCCTTCCCTGTTTGTGAGCAGCAGGTCTGGCTGTGCCTGCCCTGGTAGGCTCCCTTATAGGCTGTGTCTGGTTGCCTTCCACTCTCTCCAGGAACCAAGTTTATTGGTTTATAAACCAAGTTTATATTTTGTATCCTCTCTTAGGAGAACAAAACTATGCATTATTGTGACTAGTAGCTTTTGTGGTATTTCTGACCTTGTCAGAAGAAAAAATTCTTCAGAGTTTTAGAAATTTATGTCTTTGGTTATGGTCTTAAATATGGCTTCCAACTGTATAGGCACTGTAAGGACATAGGAAGAATCACTCTTCCTGTTCCAAAGGGCTTAGATACATTAATTAATTAAAAGATACATTAAAGCTACACCAGCAGTATTTTACTTGCATCAGTGTATGGAGGAGTACTGCCTTTTTCCATTGCTACATTTGGCACAGGCTAGGATGGCTATATTCTAGTTTTTCCAATCTAATTTTATCTTTAGTGGGGTGACCTGGAGCTTTCTGTCAGTAGGGACTGTCCTTCTTCTACCTCTGCCTGAAACTGTGGCAAAAGAGCACAGCTGATCCTGTTGAGCACTATGTACCTCCCTCCCAGCTGCCTCAAGGGCTGCTTAGAGACCCAGCATTCCTAAGTACCCCCTGGCAGAGCTGACTGCGTGGCTTGTTTTTCTTTTATGTTACAGTTTCACACTTAAGTTCAAGAAAATGGGCAATGCTTTTTGACTGAGATTTCCCAGTCCTACTTTTGCAACAAAATGGGATGAATGCAGGGAAAAGGTCTGATCCAAACTGGGCTTCTGGGCTTTTTGATCTTTCCTTGTCCCTTTTCCAAGTGTGTGCTTAGCACAGCTTACATCTCTAAGATAAGGGATGCACTAGACTGCCATGACCTCACATTGTACCTATTAAGGACTGTTTCACTGTGTCCAAAGACTGTTTCATAAACAGCATCGTTGCCTACAAGATGTTCTGGCAGCCAGATGTGTAGGTTTATTCACTAGTATACAAAGAAGACATGACAGTCTTTTGGGATTTTACAAGCTGAGTCATTGGATAGTGACTAAGAATGGTTATTCATCGGTAGCTGACTACTAAACCGTCTTCCAGCCTTATGGGACAGCACCCATCAAAACTCTGCAGAAAGTCAACTTTAACCCCATATTTAGTTATCAGATTTTAGGTCATATTATGAATAACATTGTGATTCAGATGTCTTAGAGATGTTCAGAAATCTCTTACGGTAAGGTTTCCTTCTCACAGTTATTAGTCATAACGTTTCCAGAAGCAGGTCCTTCCATGTAACTTGATGATTGAATGCAGGTGCTGGAAAGCAGCCTTCTCCATCCATTTCCTACGTAGTCAATGGGAAAAAACACAAACAAAAAAACTAACAAAAACCCAACCAAAAACCAAAAACACCACAAAAAAAACCCCAACAACAACAGAAACAACAACTCTGTAGATACTTCCTCTGATCAGAAGTAAGGGAAGTTACAGTAAGGACTACTGACTGCAACGAACATTAAGGATATTAATTTTTCAATGAATAGCATAGCTTCAATTTTCAAAATTAGGTGATCTTACTTTCGCTGTCTTTGGAGTTTGTGTCACTGGTGGAAGAGCTGCCTCCATATCCCTGCGTGAAGACACTAGATACAAGCGTGCCAATCCTTCACTTTCTGCATACCTGGAGGTTTTCAAGGGAATTTGTCACAAAGGTGTTTGTGCTATGCAGAGCAGCAGGCACATGAGAATATGCAAAGGAAACTCCCTCCCCTGCACTATTTGCTCTGCATGAACAAGCCCTGCCTAAAACAGTTCAGGGGACAGAGATCCTTCAGAACTGTCACTGAGACAGAAAGAAGACTTTGCAAACGAGTACCACTGCTGTAGCTGAAAAGACATGGTTTTTCCAGACATATACATCTGTTGCACCAGCATCCAAAGAATATGCAGTTTGAGTGGAAGGTTGTCAGTGGAAAAAAAAGGAAGAAATTATTAAATTTACCAATAATTATATATTAAATTATCAATTATTTTCATTCCATGTAAAAAAAAAAAAAATTGAACTTAATGCCATCCAAACTTCAGTGAAGAAATCTTTAAAAAAATAAATGTTGTTTGAAATTGGAAACTCAAGTCTGTATCTTAACCAAGCCCCTTATTATTGTGCATTTTTAAAAACTCATCCTACTTGAAATCTGTAAACCTCCTAAAATTACTGTCATGTTCACATGAGAAAGACCTAAAATGCCAAGTATTTGTGGGATAATTGCTGTTTACTTGACATTTGTTGCTGCCCTGAATTTCAGTAGACATATGCTTGCACAGTTCACCCATTAAGTTTAACATCAGCCACTTTGCAAAGTTAAATAATTCAGCTGTTTGCATTTGCCTACTAATTGCTGAGAGCAGCCAGCCACACAAAGGATTAAGTGACTATTATTCTTGAGAATAATATAAGTCTTTTATTCTGTAAGAAGTCTAAAAAATGTCATTTGGTACTTTTATGTATAGCATCTCTAAGAATAAGTTAATGGATCACAGGAAGTTAAAAATCTGTTTGGACCTGTATATCAAATTCCATCCTAATGTACTTTTAACTCTAGAAAAACATCTTGGAACGGAAATATTTGGCTCTTAACTTCCATCTACTACTAGTGAAGCACTGGTTTACTTCTAGAATGAAACAGCTTATTTTAAAAAACCCAAAACAAATAAGCTGTCGTGTCCAAAAGCATTGAAAGTTTGCAGTAGGCATTAATGAAGACAGCAGACTCTTCCATGATAGGGGTGCTCAAAACAACACAGCAATATATAATCAAATGAATATTTTATGAGTCATTATAAATCTGTCTTGAGATAGTGCCTAGAAACTAGAATTACATTCTTCCCCAAACACTTTTAACTTAGTGGACTTTATTGCAGAATTTTTACAAGCATCCATGACTTTTAAAAGATTTCCTTTCCTTTGCATTGATAACTCCTCCACAGAGTCCATCAGAAAGGAATCAAGGCATCTCAAGACAGTAGTTTTCAGTCTGTTCTGTTCAGTTTGATTAATCTGCTATGTATACATCTCAAGGGTTCTTTCCGTGGTTAAATAAATACGGAGGCTTTCACTGACTCTTGCACTTGCTGCTCTGCAAGTAGCAATAACACTAATTTGGAGAAGGAAAAATAGTTGCACTGGATTTAGCTCTAAATTATTAGATGGTAGCTCTTGCATAAAAAAAAATTATTTTCATTGTACCTCTGGCAAAGTGATGATGTCTAAGGCTGGGGTTCTTTGGTGCATTTTAGTGGCTTCTGCATAGCCTGGTAAGCAAGGGCTCGTGTCTGCACAGCAGCGTGAGTGATGCTGTGCTGCAGCACCACTGCAGGGACCTGCAGTTGCAGCTGAACAAGTGCAGTGCCAGAGCTCTGTAGGTGACTTGAACTTGGAGTAACTCTCTGTCCAGCCAGGCAGGCCCATGAGCTAGTTATGGCTCAGAACTGGCTTCTGGACTATCACTCAGTGGCGACAACTTATGGTTCTCACTTATGCTTTCAAAAAGACGTGGGCTTCTGAAGTCACATCTCACAGCCTTTAGTTTGCGTGTGCATCCCTGGGTTTATTTTCCTGAGAGGTTTGAAGCTCAGCCATGGCTGAAGTGTGCATTCATCATCATCTTTGACCCTGCTACCTTGTGCCAACACCTTGGATGCCAGGTGACACTGGCTAGTGCTGCTGGAGGAAGGATGGACTCAGACGCATGGCTTAGGCATACAGAAATTCCCAGAAGCACCTGTCTCTGCCCGTACTAGTGGGAGCTGCAGTCTCCAGACCAGTTTTGCAATTTCAGCAGTTACTTTGCTTCCTACAGCAGAAACAGCACTGCCTTGGTCTAGCACTTATTGCTCACCTTCAGGTAAAACTCAGTGTTGCCCCAATGTCTGAGAAGACCCTCTATAAATGTCACAGGCTTACACAGTTCTACCATAGTAGAACAGCTATGGACCTGGCTTTCTGGTAAGTTACCTCTGTCCATGCCTCAGCATTTCTTCACAGACCTTCATCACTTAGAACGTCAGCTATAAGGAATACACGCGCTTGCTGCAATTATTGTGGTCTGGAGGAGGCTGGAAAAAGCCTCACTTCAGAGAAGCTGTCACTCTTGTTTGCCTTCCATAAAATCTACTGAGCTTCTGTTATTCCAAAATGTTTTTTGGGCTGTTTGCTCTTGTGTAACTTTGGTCACAGAAAGTGTTTTGTGATTTCATATGACTGTTTGTCTATGTCCCTGTGTCATGTGCAAAACTGGCCATGTTACCATGTTCTGGAAACAAAGCTGGCTCAGAGAAATATATGGCTTGTGATCAGTACTGTTAGTTTTGAAAACAAGTTTGCAGCCCTTTCAATCCAGGCACTGCCTATAGTGCAGCACTTAGCTGTACAAGAACCAGCTTCTTACTTCTGGGCTCTTCTTTCCTTGCAGAATTTAAAAGGGGAAGAGCTGCCCAAGCTTTACTTTAAAGTTACATTCTTGCAAGAGCATTATGTGATTAATGAAGGCTTTGAGCTTGTTATAGGCATGATCAGTCTACGCTGTAAATGGCTATAAACAAAGCAGGGAAAGGTAATGTAGCTAATTCTAAGCCAATGTTTATAAACAACTTGTCAAACTTTATCACTGTTGGTTAATGTCTATTAGTAATGTATTAATACTTTATAAACTATTTATAAATGGAATCTTAATATACGAAGGAACTCATGCAACTTGGTTCTATGCTTGTTGTTAAGCACAGAATCTTCTTCAGCTCCAGCCTGCACAGGGATTTCTTCTAATGTTCAGAGAGGTAGTACTGCACAAACACCTAAGTTTCAGCCTTGATGAATGCAAAGCTGATATTGATAGATGAAAGAGATACTGATAGATGAAAGAAAAATCACATCATTCAGAAGGTTCTTACCCACTTATTACTAATTATATTCCCCTCGATACTCTGGTCTGATCCCTCTCCAAATGGCTGAATAGTGAAAGTTTGCAGTATTTGGTTGTTGGTCCCAAGTTTCATGTTGGGTAAATATACAGAGGATAATTTTGCGGTGTAATTTTAAGTAACCAGAAAATGTCTGTACAGTACAACATACTTGTGACCTAGCAATGGATGTTTCCTGTGGCATCCCACAGGCTCTAGACCACACCTCTCAGTCCCAGCTTCCTTCCCTGGCCTTGCTCTTCCCTTGGCATCCCATAATGGGATGGGAAAGCCAACATGAAAGTGAATGCATTCCCTGAGACATGTGTTTTTCATTTTTTTGGTTTTTCCCAGTTTGATGTGAGCTGTATTTTGTTGAGCTTGACAAACAAGGCAGCACTGCTGTGTATTAATGAGGCAGTGCAAGCTCTCGACATGTGTTCAGGGTTAGCTTGAAATTAACAGATGAGGACCTGTATGACCCATTGAGTTGTTTCTGATTCCTGTAGTGTCACTAAAAGGAATGACCTGTGCTGTTTGTCTTCATCCGGGAAACAAAGTCATTAATGTTAGACAAGACAAATTGGCTCTTCTAGACTGTAATGCAGTCTTGAAAAGTGATCTAAGCATGATGTTTTACTGAGCTGCACCTAGGTGAGGAACGCAAATGGTTAGGAACAAGCAATATGTTAACATTGGTGAAGCTCAAGGACAAAAGCAAAACAGTGAGATCTGCCAAAAGCATTTCGTAGTAAAGAGCCCAAACTTGTGTGTAATTTTTCTAATTAAAGGTCTGTAAGAGGAACTTGCAAATTCACTGTCTGTGCTGGAAAAACAAGTGCAAGAAAGTGATATGATATGGACCACACAAAGCAAGAAAATCAAAGAAATGTTTTTGAACCATCTCAGTGATTTAGGACTTATTGCCATCACTTGGAAAAATGACAGGCTTATGAGACTAAAACATTTTGCCTGTCAGGGAGACACTCGTTCCTAAGTGCCTAGCAGACCCCTGCCTGGAAAGGCATCAAAATGGAATTAGGAGTAAGTGTTCAGAGCACAGGACATTGGGATGTTTGCAGGCCGCAAGCCTTGACTCAAATACCTTCCACCTCCTCTACATTACCCTGCACTGGATGCATCAAAGGCAGTCTTCAGCTTAGCTTTGCAAAAATCACTAGAGTTTGCCATAAGAGGCTGCAAAATGTAGCAGATGAGTAAATGAGTCCTCTTAGAGACTTCCTAAGGCCAAAGCAGATGGTGCTTGTGATGTATGAAGAATAAACTATTGTGGCATTTCTGTGTTAACTCATAGTCTGTACACCCCTCGGGATAAAGCATCATGTGTGAGAGTTTGTGGGCATTTTTACCAACTACCATGTAAAGAAAGGGGAAAATGTGAAACATTCTTTTTCTGCCTCTTTAATATCTCTTTTGGTTTTCTTCCCATTAACAAATTTTGCTCTTTGACAATTGAGACAGCTCTGTTTAACACCCTGGTCTAGTTTCATGGGAGATATGCTGGAAAGAAATATCTGAAAACAACATGTAAGACAATTACGCTCACTTCTGAATCAATAAAAGCTCTCCTTCAAAAAATAAGTAATGGGAAATTACCAACCACTCTTCACTGCTTCTTCCATTTTCCCCACTGCTTTCAGCTTTAGAGATTGGCCAGCAGCACCTCTTCATCTGCTCATATTGTCCCATCATGAACTCTCTGGTAGACTCCATTTAATGTGAGAATGAGACTTAGAGGCTAGCTCCTTAACAAGTTTTATTTTAAGCCTGGTGCTTCTATGAAAATGCAGAACTCCACCAAGCTACTCAAGTCTTCTCTTTGCACCGTGCTCTCCTGCCAGCCCGAGTGGCAAACTGTGCAAAGCATCTTCACAGCAGATCTGTGACCAGGGTGAAGAGTACTTTCTTTTCAAACAGGCAGTCTTTTTACAATTGTAGAAGCTGACCTTTGTGCTCTCAGTGCAGCGAATGGGCTTGAAAACTGTAGGGCTGGAAAAGAGATCTTTTGACACCTTGCATATTGACACAGGCAAAGATGTTCACCCAGAGTTACAGCCTGGCAGTCAGTGAGGAGATGAGGGAAATGATGCTAGCACTTCACAGACAAACTGCAACAGCAGCTCTCTGTTGTGGGTATGGGGACACCAGGTTTGCACTGAAACAGAGGAGAAATCTGTGTCACAGATCGAGTGCTACTTTGCACTCCCAGTTCAGCAACAGTTGAGCATTGGTAAATGATGCTCTGCGGGATGTGTAGAGCACACACTTTAACAACCAACTGTGACAGTCCTGAAAAAGGCAGACAAAGGGCTTCAATGCAAAGTAAAATGAAATTAACAATATCCAGAAGTCAGAGCACTTCTATCCTAAAGCCAGGACTCAAGGTCTGCACACCTGAAAATTTCTCCATTTCTCAGCTAGATAAAAAGAACTTTTTATTTTTCTCTTTATTTGTTAAATGACAAAAGAAACTAACAGAAAAAAAAAAAAAAAACTTTACCTAAGTCTCTTACTGTTTTGGATCTGGATACAAATGTATTTTGCAAGGGCTCTTTCTCTCATCCCAGGCTGATTTCTTCTAAACCAGCAAATTACTGAAACTTCAGCACAAACAGAAAGCTTCATCATTTTCATTCTTGCAGCTTTCTGATGAAACTTACAACATATCCATACATTTAAGGAATGTTGCTTATATTTAAGTAAGAAGTCACAATTTCCATACCAAACATGGACAGATTTAAGTCATAGTATTACTGAGAGAAACACGTGTTCATGTAGATCCTGAGATCTCAGATGTCCCGTGCTGATGTTTCCTCCACATCTGTTGCAAAGATCAAAGCTGTGTAAGGTGAAGTTTCTGTCTTTTTTTAGGGGAGTGAGGTACCATAAAGAGAGCAGGGAGGGGATAGGAGCTAAATAAGTCACATAACTGCCTCCTAGTTGATGGACAACGCAATGGAAAGAGGAGCTGTCTTTCCTCCATGCCACCTACACCTTCCTGCGATAAGCAGTCAACACACAAATATCTGCCATTGGTTGTGCATCATAGGTATAAATCAGGAGTCCCATATGGTGGTACCAAGATAAGGACTCAATCCTTTGCTGGGTTGCAGGAACAGTCATTTATCTGCACTGAGTCTGATGTCAGGACCTGAGGAACAGATCTTTGAAACACAATTTTTCAATTAATTTTAAGGTCTACACCAAAAACCGCCTCCCTTCTTTGGGAATTCAGTTGTAGTTTACATATAAACCACTAGGAATTTAATTTCAAAGTGAAAGTTATCCAGCTTTCCTACACACCACTGAGCTAATTCATTGGATAATCTCTCACTCTGTCACACAATGAAATAATAGGAGACTGGCTCCATCCATCCTTCAGTTCAGCCTGTTGTGAAATTATCAGTCTTATTTCTCTGAAGCAATGTGGAAGGAAATGTGCAATGAAATTACACTGGTGCTCTTTGCGTGATCAATGTTACTAAGTAGAAGAAATGAGGCAATGTGGCCATTCAGTGCATCCTCTGTTTCAATTTGATATATTTATCCAGAGGAGATTAAATTGTATTCTGCCTATATTTTTTGCCAGTTTTTTTCAAGTGAGGTACCATTTTCTTCCTAGGTTTTAACTTATATTCATGCTTATTCCTTCCCTTCCTTTTCCTTTTCTCTCAACTCTTTTCTTCTTTTTTAGTATAAGTAACGGAGAAATCAAGGCTAAAAATATAGAAGTATTCCAAGAAAGTCTTGGCTGGAAGAAATTCAATGGAGGCAATTGAGAGAGGGCTAGAGCACTCCCCCTGCAAAAACAGGTTTTGGGATGTGTCTGGCTCAGCCAGGAGCAGGAGCAACTTTGGGCTTGTATTAGCACCCCAGTGCCTGTGGGGTGGGGATCAGCAGTGCTTACAGGAGATGGAGAGACAGCGGTCATGATTTGAAACAGGAGAGTTTGTAACTGGATATACAGGATGGAGAAAAACACTGCAAGAATTACTAGACATCAGAGCAGGGTACAGAGTGGCTGTGAGGTCTCTCTTGGAGGTGGTTTTCAAGACCTGACTTGACAAAGCTCTCAGAAACCTGTTCTGAACTAATAGGTGGTTGCTCTGAACAGGAGGTTGGGCTAGCCTCCCTCCCAACCTGAATCATTCTGTTATTCTAAGAATACACATCAGAATCAAGTGAACTATTTTTTTTCTCAAATGAAGACAAAAATAAATTACACCATATAGGTTTCTGTAGTCTTGACTACAAGCTATTCAAGCACATTTTATTTCTCATTACCATCTATGCTACAACTCAATTATAGTAAACTCAAATGCAAAAATCACAGAAGAGCAAACACATGCTCCTCATATAAACACGGCACAAAGTGGTTTACCTCACGTATGGACTCCACTGGAAAGGCTTTGAGGGTTGACTGCTGCCTTGGTCTAAGTCTCCAAAATATGAATTTTAAATTTAAAAGACTTTTCACAAGGAACTTGTCCCAAAATCTTAGGACTGTCTGATCCTCTTCTCTTGAGGCAGCAAAATGCTTCTGGTTCAGTCTGAGTCTTTAGCTGATATTTTACTGTTGAAGCAGGCATGCAGCTTCTTTGCTGATCTCAGGTTGTACAAAGTGATAGTTATAAAAAGTGATAGTTCTATATTATCTTGTTCAATGGGAGTGGTAGGTACAGTTTCAATACCTCAGAGAGCAGCTGCCCCAGAGCACCGTGAAATGCCTGTGCTGGGCTTGATTAAGTTGGTATAGCATTAGAGCTGGTCATTCACTGCAAAATCCAACATCAAACCAAAGTTCTGCAAATCCAAAATTTGTGTGGCTTGCACTGCACCCATGTCTTTCACTGAAATATCGTTGGTTTCCCAGTGGCAAGGTCACTATCTAGAATCAGTAACGGCTCAAGTACAAGGAAACTTTGCAGAGCCCGTAGGAGTTGAGTACACTCTGCAAAAATGATAGTCATTTATCTTTGTTAACAGTGCTAAGGATGTTGCACAAACATAGGAAATTTCCATCCAGGGCAAAGGACAGCACTCCTCCCACCACCTTGTGTTTTTATTGTGGCTCTCGCAGGACACAAACTGTTACAAACTGACCCAGAGCTGCAGCGCAGCGCTGCAGCCAAAGCCGCTGGTGCCTCTCCTAAGCCCCGCTCCCCTGGCCCAGTTACTGGCTGAAGGTCAGTGCAAAAATTAGCTCATACCTGTGATTTGGGAGAAGATATTTAAAATACAATCTGGTAAAAAGCCTGAAAGCCACTACAAAAGTTTGAATAGTATTTTGTGGGTTTATGATTTCTCAGGCTAATTTCAAAACAGAAGGGGATGAGGCAAGGGAGTAGCTGACTCAGTTTTTGATTTTTGAACTCTCACAAATAGCAGTATGCTTTCCAAGGATTTTGATCCCTATTCCACCATCAAAATAAAACACCCCCATTTTGAAACTGCTCCATCACGACCCTGTTTTTTGAAAACAGAAAAGTGGTGTTTCCTACTTGTTTTGCTAGATACAGAGAATGAATCTGAATGCTTTGGTTTTAACCAAACCAACGGGAACTGGACATTTTGGGATATATAAAAAAATTAATTTTCAAGTAGGTTCAGTTGGGATTTTTGTTTTCATTTCTGTCCATCTCCCATTACCTAGTGAAACTGAAAATGTTAAGAGAAAGACACTTTCATCCTGTGAAGGCCAAACCTTTACTGGCAGAATTACTCATTTGGGAGGTTCTGGTGTCCTGGAAGCAATTGTGGTTGTTTGGTATGACTCTAAGGCCCCACGTCACTGTGGCAAACATAGTCAAATGATGGAGTTTGTTTTCCATTGCATCAAGAACTGATTTATCTCTGAGCTGCTTGTGTTTATTTTTCTGGAAATTTGCTAACATAGAACCCAGGAAACTGGTGCATTCAAAGAATTCTTATTCTAAAGTGCTTCCTCCACTTTAAAGTGGCATCCATTTCATGTCTCAGCAGATTCCTATGCTGTTGGACCTATCCTGCTTATGTTGACACTCTGCCCTGTTCCAATAGGGATTAATTGGTGCCCTATGCAGATAGTTTAAATTATTTTAATGGCGACAGGAGTGAGGCAGAATTAATTTTCTCACAATTCAGGGATTTTGTCATAAAAGTAGAATTGACTTGCCAAAGCAGCTCTATTATGCGCACAGGCAAACATGAAAACAGCTCAGTTTAACCAGGGGTGAAAAAGAGTGCAGCACCTGTGGCAGGAGATATCAACACGATGCTGCATGTATCAGGACAAAGGCAATAACTGCACTTTCTGGATCCACTTTCTCCTACTGATGGGAAAGGCTACTGCCCCCTGGGAACAGCATTGCTTTCATTCCTGGTCAGAGCTGAGATGGGCATGCAGTGCTCATCCCTTGCACTGCATCTGGCCCTAGTGGGCCAAGAACATGACATTTCAAACAGATGCAGGTATTATAGCCTGAAGGTCAGGTTCACTAGACCTCCACAAGTGATGTAGATATCTTCCTGACTGAACTGACACCCTAGGAAGACATCACAGATGACAGCTGCTGATTCTTGGTGTAGAGAAAAGTGTCTTTCTTTGGACTGTGATTTCCAGTCCCACACACAGATCCGCCTTCCACCCACTGACTGTATGTTGCCTTCTTGTCCACTTTTTCTCAGATATCATGAGTCTCTTCAAGATATCTGGCATCTCTAGAAAGGGCAGGATTGTTTTAGCCTTGCTGCCTGCCTGGTGGGAGAGAGGAAGTGGTGGGAGGTCTGTATGGGAGTCATACAGCAAGTCCATTGTCTCTGTTTCATTGTGCTTTAGGATTTCTGAAGGGCAACCAAAAGGGGGTTGATTAGCCTGCCTAATGCATATTCCTGCCAATTTAGGAAGCAAAACGTATTATTACACCCTTACATTGGAGGACTTCAACCTGGAGGAGGAGCTGCACTTTTTCAATGCAAGCTTGAGAAAAAGTCCCACCAGAAAACAATGTTTCACCTTTACATCTTTCTGAGTAAAATTAATATTAAAGCACTGGACTTATGTGGTGGAAAATTTGATTATGTCCTGGGTCTCCATTAGTTTGCTTTGATACCTATAATCAAGTAATTCAAAAGAAATTTATGAAGGAATACAGATATCCCAACTACGGTGTCCCATCTGAAAACAGAGCTAATCATGCATACTCTCCAGTAGGTTTTCTGCCAGAATTTCAGAATACAGACTGAGGCATGCTTTTAGCAGCTCCCAGAATTATTTAACCCAATTTTTGGCTGAGGCCTCACCTTTCTAGTAGTAGAAATAAATTAGTCATTTATCTCAGTTTCAGCATTTCTTGAAGGCAATAAAGGTCTGTGTAGAAAATAAGGAGATGGTCCTGTTCCCAGCTGTTTGTTGGTACCTTATACCAACTCCAGTGCCATGCACATATGACCAGACAGATCAGAGAGCTGATCTGCCTTGAAAGTTAGCACTCAAAGTCTCTCAGAATAATTTTTCAGGGTCTGTTCTTTGTCACATTTTTTTGCTTCTCCCTTGTTGTCAATACAAGGAAGGGACCAAAAACCAAAGCAGAAGGGCAACACAACCTCTTTAGAAACATATTGCAGGATATCAGTCTTAACCTTCACAAAGAGAATAACTTAAATTCTTCATTCCAAGGAACATAAATAATTCCTGCTGTAGAATTTGCTTTCTTTGGTTATTTCCATTTGCTTTTCTTGGTTATTTTATACACAAACCACTTAAGTGTGAATTGATCATAGTGGTAGTTTTAGTTAGGTCCCACTTTTGAGCAATAGGAGTGTGTAATTTTTGATGTAGTGGGTGCAGTCCTTGGATTACCCAAAATTGTATCTACGTCTGTCTCCTCAAACTCAAACTTTTTCAGTGTCTGCTTGGAAAAGAAAGTAGCATTGTCATACTCCTTAACACAGCATGGTAATCTGCCCCACAGTTCCAAAGTAGAAGCAAAGTGGAAGATTCTAATGGTTGACAAAGATTATCTTCTGTTTCCTGTTTCAGGGAAGAAAAATGAGCAAAAATAAAGGTCATCTGTGTTTATATTAACTATACAACAGTTCCACTATGTTTCGTAACAAACTTGGGTCATTATTTATCCACTTGTCCTTTATATCACAGCTTTGAACTCTGGGTTTGCTTATCATGATATTTCTAAAATCCGTAAACAGTCAGGGAGAAGTATTCTAGTTTTCTAAATAGAGCATTAGGTCATTTTATTATCAGAGAAATATAACGCTGCCCATCTGTTGTTGTTTCACATGTGGAGCAGCGGCAGCCTCCTCCTAACCGTTAATTATTTCAAGGAAGTCACTGCAGCAACTTTGCCATAAGGGCCCAGTTTCGTTTCTGTCCCTCTTGGTAGCTTTCCCCACAGCCATCCATGAGGTGTGGGTAGTGCTGGGCTAAGAAAGTACCCATACATGCAAATCCCTGGCTGACAACATGCTCTTGGTACAATTTGCTTCAAATGCTTAAATGTTGTAATTGGAGCAAAAATAGAGTTTAGTTTTTGCTTTCATTCATCTCTCGATTCAAAATCATGTTTGCATCTTCCTTGAAACCTTTGTACAAGGTGAAATTCTTTACTTACTAACCCTGGGGTACCATTCCCTGTTTGATCACTGTACTGCTTCCTGCAGCAAGATGTCTCTCTTGTTACTCTGATATACCATAAAATACAGGAGAGACCTAATGAGAAATAGCTAGATCCCAAAATCCTAAGTCCCTTTGTAGTTCACTGAAAACATATTCTTCCATGTCAGAAGGTGAAAAAAATGTTGAGGTAAACAGGTTCAGTCACAAAGTAAACAGAAATCCACTGTGGTTGGAAGCCCCTCTCAGCAGGTATTGTATTTCTGCCCTGTGTATCGGCACAGTGCTTAGCAAAGTTTGCTAGTTCTTGGAAGCTCTACAGTAGTGCAGAAACAGAAGATGTTATTTCATACAGATAAATACAACTAAGGAGTTATCAAGTGGTTTTGTCCCCTCTTGAGTTTAGGGAAAAGAGCAAATAGCGTGTGAACTTACTGCAACCCCATATGAAGTGTCCTTCTCATATTCTATTCTTCCCAGTTCCCACCACCTCCCCTTTGCAGTACCTTCTTCTTCAGACACATCCTGTGCCCTGAGAATTCATCACTTCCACTGCATTACTGTGCATCGAACACCAAACTGTGCATCAGGATGTGGTGCTTGTCCTTCTGTCTAAGTGTCAAAAATATTTACATTGAAAATGTCTAGCAAATCCCAATTATCAGGTTACTCCTACTGAAAGTGTAAAATAAGATACAGCTTGGGGGTACTGCTTGAGTCTCTGTGGGGTCTCTTTTCTCGTCAGGATGTCTCAGAGAACGTTATACCCTGCAACACACTAGGGCTAGGCTGGGCCATGGAATTTTCTGGAGCACCTGTGGTGTCTCTCTCCTGGGAGGATAATGCTGGGGTAGAGGCTTGTTATTTTGTTTTAGTGTGAGGAGAGATTTGCCAGGGATTCTCCCTAGAAAAACTGTGACCTTCTAGGGAATTGTGATGTTTAAGAAGTCCCAAACCTCTTTTAGGTGTCCTCTTAGAAAATTTTCAGCAGAAAGTAGTAGGCATGGAAGAGAAAGACTGAAAAAGATTTGATGGGCCAGCAGCATTCCCCAGACAATATCATAAGAAAGCATACAATAGAATGCTTGTGTCAGACTTTTCAAAGGAGTATAGACCCAAGCGGACCAGTCAGACGAGGGTAATTTTTCTTTAAACATCAGATGGATGGGAATATGAATATCCCAGGTTTATATCAAAATATCTATTACCTATACATAGGTGAACCTACATCAGGACATTGCTTTGCATATTTTCATGCAGTAGGGATAACTTTCTTTGTTCCCTTATACAAATAAATCACAGGCATGATCAATGCTACAAATAAGGTACATGGAAAAAGCACAAGAAAAAGTTTATAAGATAGCACTCACTCAGACTCTACAGAGATCCTCTCAAGAAGAAATGAAGGGGACAGAAATGGGAAGGCAGGTGACTTTGAAATTGCTCTATAGTTGAGAAGCGTCTGCAGGAAAGCAGATGCACCATCTTCCCCTTGCTGCAAAAGGAGGAGCATGCTTATGCCTTGAGGAAAAGTAAGAAGTACAATGAGACTCAGCCCTGTGCAAGTCCCTCAGACAGATTGGCCTGGGTTGGTACCCTGCTCATACTGCCTGACCCTCATCTGCCATGGCTAAAATCCGAGCCAGGTGCTGGCTCACTCCATTTGCATCCTTCCGTGTACATGCTTTCAGAACCCTATCCAAACCACTGAGAATTTTATGAGCAGGGACCTGACCAAAAATGAATTCTATTGGGAAAACTATTGTCTTCTTTGAGGCCTTACTGTAAGTAACTCTTTTGTCCAAGTGAGTATAAACAATTTTCAATGTGAAGAAACTACCTGAGTTGTTTTAATGTCCTGGAGAAGAATCAGCCTGTATTTTCTTTTTGTAATTTATGTGATTCCAAATGACCCATAACTGTTTGCATGGGCTTGGACTACTTTTAATGCATTAAACAAACACAGCAATGTGCAAATTAAATGCAAGTTTAGATTAAATTGTTTTGTTTTCTTTTGTTTTGACATGTGTGCATGTGGTTCTGATTAAGCCTTCATATGGAAAAGGACACAGGTGAGATGACTTCTAAGCATTTTAATACTGTAAAATATATTTCATTCTCAGTTGTAATCTCCCATGAGCAATGGGAGTTCATATTTCATATAGCAGCAAGGACAACCACAAAATATGTGCTATATTCAGATATAGCTAGATGCCACTGCAAACGCATTTAATGTCTCCTTCTTCTACATTGCCTGCTCCAGATCAGTGTGTCTTTCACCCGAACAGCTTGTTACATGTTACAAAAGTTCTTTAGCCCCCTTAATCTTGACTCCACCTTATTCATGTCGGGAGTATACATTGTGCTTGTTTTCATACTGATATATACTGATCCTACAATACAATTTAATAATTAAAATTTAGCCCTGAGATCTTTGCTGGGTCTCTTAAATGTTGTATTTTCTCTTACTTATGGAGCTAACAACTATTTTTGTGTGGATTACTAGATATATCTCTGTCCTTTTCACAAAGGCCAGATTGCCTCTAGAATGCTTACCCCCAAAAAAGTGGAGTCTGGGCAGAGGAACTGACTAATCCTACCATGATTTTCCACCAGGAGATGCCTGTGCTTAACCCTAGCCTCTCCTTAAATTGCCATTACACTGCTCTGTATCAGCAGCAACACCACTTCCAAAGATGGGAGCACAGCTAAAGGCAAGGCAAAGTTTTTCCAGCAATCTTACATTTCTAATCTTCTAAGGAGACTTTATGAAACACGTAGTAAGTATATAATAAAATCTTTATAAAGTAATAGAGCAGCAATAAAGTAAATTGGAGTAAGAATGAGCTAGGTTCTTGCAGGTAAGCAAAGAGACTATAAAATAGGAGGAAATAGAATGAAGGTCACTGGGGTTTTTTTGGTAGAAATCTAGTCCAGAGCTCCAAATCCATTTTCACAAGGACAAAAATACATGTGTGACACGTGAGGAAATGAACTCTCCAGGATGTGCTTTGGGAGTGCTCTAGGACAGAGGCATTTTGGAAAGAGGTGATAATGGCCCTAAAAGGGCAGTGATGAGATTGTGGAACTCCTGTGTGTGGGTTCTGGAAAAAAAGATACATTTGAAAAGCAAAGAAAACAAAAGCTCCTGGAAAATGTGAGCGGCTAAACTAATTGTAGACACTTGGAAAATGGAAAGATATTTCCTTTTTTTCTTTATTTTTAAATAGGAGCTTTTATAATCTGGCTTCTGTTCAAAGCATAAGGAAATACGTCTTTATTTCTGTGTTTGTTGTGCTCACTCTTCAAAATCACAGCCTGCAACCTAAAATAAAGACAATCACTGGGAGGTAAACCCAAAATATTCCAAAATACTACTTACCAGTATTAATAGGAATCATCAGTATCATTAGGAAGTGGCCTTTTTTCGAGGATGGGTCCGTATTGCTACTTCCTTTTTTACCTATCCATCACATAGAAGCTTAGGAAATACTCATATATCTAACAGACAAAGATATCAGCTAGTAAACTTAAGTTGCAACTTTGAATTGTAGTGACTAAAATAATATAAATTATAGGGAAATTTCCAAAAGATGGCTCTAGAGTCCATTACTAATGGACTCTACTACAGTAGACCCATGGTTAGACAACGCTTTATGCAGATGTAATTTACGCAATGCTTGGTAAAATTTTAACTGAGGTTATAGCATTTGTCTTATGGAAATACAACCAGATCTCTATTGGACTACATACCAGATTCCCTCTGAAATCAATATTTCTTGTTCCAGTTAACACTCATCACCTGGAAGTAGCAACTCTGTGAAAATGGTGCTGTATGGTAGGCTTTCAGAGATGGTTCTTTATCTGAATCAACTGCAGGAATAATTTATTTGTTTCATGTTTTGTTTCAAGGAATCAAAGAAAAACCTAGAAGGCTCTTACTGAACTTACTGTGAAATATCTCCATATTGTTGGTCACTAGGATCTACAGCAAAGACCCAGTCTTTTTTTATAAGGCTGCTGAAAAACTAGACAGAGGGTTTTAATTAAAATTAGAAACTTGCATGCTTCTTCTCTGCAGTTGTGGCTATTTTTTTCCAACTCTCATTGTTTCCCTATTATGTTTATTGCAGGACTGCCCTGGTGTTGATAACCGTGCCAGTTTTGTCTTAAACAGTGATGTGGTTGTCTGTTGCCCTTGTATTTGGTGAAAATTAATGATATCCTAATATACCCCACCTGTATTTGCTACTTAGGGCTGGAAAGTGTGAATTGTTAAGTTATAGACCTGAAATCCTCTTTGAGAGGAAAGCACAATCTTGCATTGACAGTTTTCTTTGGTGGGTACAGCATCTTTCTGTGATGTCTGGGACTCACATTCCATTATGTCCTTTGAAAGGCATCTTGATGTGACCTGTTCTGATGCATAGTGAACTTCACTTTAGTGCCAGAAGTGCACAATACACAGCAACAGGGAGAAGGCTCTAGGAAGTAATACAGTGCAGTTTTTAAAAGCTGCTGTCCAGCATCTCACCTGTTTTACCTGTCCAGAAAGTGCTATCCCTCACAAAGTCTTTATCACCACTGTCTTTCCTGTGCTTTAGCAGCTCTTGAGACACTTACTAAAAGCCCTGCAATGCACTGGAAAAGCCAGAATAAATCTACAACTCTGAGTATAGAATTGATTTCTTGAATCCTATTTGAAAGCAGCAGTTTAGTCAGCAGAAGATCTGGGTGCACAAGCCATATCCTTGTCTTTCACTTCCTTCATTTAGGCCAACAATTAATCATGGCACAAGAGGTAAATGAGTGGGGGATTTCAATGTAAACTGTGCTGGTGGATTGGTAAACATTTCTGGTATTGCTGCAAATAACCAACGCAAGTGTAAGGAATGGAAGTTTAGCTTTAGGCCCGTATGTTTACCATTACAATTTTAAACTGTTTAAAAGAAGAAGAGTGCTTTAAATGTTCCTGAGGAGATGGGCAAAACCAGAGGACTGCTAAGGGTTTAACTGAGATAAAGTGTTTGCCTTAAAATTCAGAGAAACGTGGTCATTTTGCAGGCATGGTTTGTCATTTAAAAGATTGCTGTTGACATTGTGTTGTGACACCAGCCTAAAACATTTATGGTAACTCCAGAAATGGGGTGTACTAGAAGCTGTACTACTAATCTGGATTCTTCCTTATCACTGCGTCCTTAAACAGCTAATTCAGAGTTTTCCTTGTAAAATTACAGTGCAATCCCACCAGCATTCCCTCCACCCTCTTCCCCCCACTCTCTCCACCCCCCTATTTTTATTGGAGATGTTAAGATGTGGATTTAAATGCCTTTCAGTACAGCCCTAGATCCAGGATGCATTGCTGTAGGGGAAAGTGTCAGTTGTCATGGTGAGCAGTAAAACATTGACTGGGGCTTTCCACTAGCTAAGCCACTGGCTGAAAGTTAGGTAGAGCGGGATGCTGCTCTCCTGGAGGCTGGGAACTGGACATGCCACCTCCCTCATGTCTGCCAAGAGACTGGATCTTGCAGCTGCCCTCCATGTTGGAGACCTTGGAGTCTCTAGCTCAAATTCCTCCTCTGCATGACAAGGGTCAAAACAGCCCTTATCACCATCAAGACGTTCTCTAAGAGATTAGGAACATGCTCTGGTTTGAGGTTATATTCTATCCTTTTTAATGCTGCAGAGAAAACTAGGAATCTCTAACTGGATTATATGGTGCTAGTATGGGAATGGGACAGAAAAGACCTTGGTTCCAGTCGGTATTCCAAGGTATTTTTAAACATCCTGTGAGGTTTGGCGCCCTGATTTAGGATTTGTAAACATGCGATGTTGGCAAGTAAGAAACCAAGCTTTGCTGCCAACGCAGGTGGGGAAGGACATTAGAAAGATAAAGTCACTTACCTTGGTGAAAGGGATTTTCACAGCTCTGGTCAACCTCCACTCAGCAGCAGTTCACAGCAGCCTGGTGTTACCTGAGGGGGAGCTTTCACCTTGGGACTGTAGAGAGGAAAAGGACAAATACCTAGCTTGTGACTATGACAGCCTGAAGTTAAAAAAAAAAAAAAACAAATAAACAAAAAAACCCAACATTTTTTGTTACTTCACAAAACTGAGTGCTCTAAGAGTGCATTTCAGGCTGACATCAGTGTTCATTAGCAAGAGGAACATAAGGACAGTTGTAAACAAGACAGCTGTCTTCACCTGAGAGTTCTCCCTCACTTATTAACATGCTGAACTGATTGCTTTTTTTGTTAGGATGATATCAAGAAGGCTGTCTGACCATGGTAAACTCTGTAGAGCACTGAACTGCCAACAAATTACATCTGCTTGAAAAATCTTTAATTTAAATAGAATAGACCAAATAAAAAGGAGAAGGCCAGCATCCTCATCCCATGTCATTGGTTTTGCTCTTTAACCTTGTCTTCTCCACAGCTGGATCTGATGCCTGTCTTTTTCTGCATGTGTCACTCAAAAAAGACCATGTAATTTTGTGTGACTTTCATGTGCAGGTGGGTGTAGCCTCTCTCATGCTGCCCTGAAATCAGCCCTTACCAGCTGGTGTTTTGCTGTCAGCAAAGGACTTTCTGGATTGCACTACTGTAGAGTCTGCAGTCTTCACTGTGTTGGTCCTTTTTTTGTCCCTGTGCCTCAAAAACATTTTAGAGAGCTATTTCCCAAGGTTTTGACCAGCACCCAACCCATTAAACCTCCTCAATGTCACAAGTTCTTCTGTTACTGAAGTAGTACTTAGGAAAATATATTCTATGTCATGGAGCATCTCCCATGAAATGAGGAAAATGCTGATGAACTGGATAAGGAAGATGCCTTTAATACAAATTATTAGAAGTATACATGACGTCTGCCAAGTTCCTGGAGGAATTCCTCTGATTGAGAAACCCTGTCAATGAGGGCCTTACAGATAACCCAGAGCTTGCTGGGGACCGTCTTAGATGGAAAATACAGTTCAGTCTCAATCATATGGATGTTTTTCTAGTCTTTATAAATTATTTTAGTCTAGGTGTAGCCTTTCAAGACCATGCTACCTGGGCCAGTATTTAGACTGAGCAGTTATATTTTACTTTTCAGCTCTGTCTCCAGCCCAGACAAGGGGCTTTGGTAGTAATGGAGTGATTTCTAGCTGCTGTAAATGTGGGGGGTTATTTGATTTTCCAAGCTTACTTTAGCTGATGAGCTGATGAGGAAGAGCTATCAGTGCCGTTATAAACAATCAGTCATAAACATATAGCTAACTTCTACCTAGAGGACAGACTGCTGACCTGGAGACACTGCTGAGATCATAGACAGACCCATAGCAATATGTTGGCAAGAAAAAGACTGTTAAATACAGATTGAAAGGCTCCGTTAGCAGGATTAAAGTATGCCTCTTTATACAGGGAAAGATCAACTTAATTATCTCTGATATACAGGATAGTTGATTGTGTCTTATGGCCTTTGATCCTTCCTGGAGGGAAAGATATTTTATTGTTTGCTAATTCCAATTCTCTCTTGAAATAACATGGAATCATTAATCCTGCTCTTATTTCTCTTTCTTTCTCTCAAAGTTAGGAATAATAAAAAAATCTATTTGTCCAGACATTTTTCTATGAAGTTTTGCTGAAGAAAAACATTATCTAGTTTATATATTCATAATTTTAAACAGGTATGTATCAATTGATGTATGAATTTACATCTACATACAAATATATCTGTCTATGTACATATAAAAGTACAAAGGCTAGTATATACATACATACAATATATGCGTTTTCATACACACACACTCTCAGATGTGTGTCCACACTACCACCCTGACACTTTTAGTGACCATTCTCTGAAGAAATCACACGAAGAATTTCCATTCTGACAGTCATCTTGTGACAATGTTCCCTTTATCAGAGTACAGTGGTAGGTTAGTGGAAGGATGGACTGTTTTGTGAATGAGCTATTGCAGTGGTTTCAAGCTCCTCATGGGGATGATTTGCCTGTGAGATCTCTCCATTCTCTTGCCAATAAAACCTCTAAAAAAAAAAGGTTATTGACAGCACCCATTGAAGCTGCAGGTGAGCCAGGGAAGGCCAGGGAAGAGTGGAGGATCTGAGTATGTTTCTATGAAGAAAGGCTGAGGGAGCTGGGCTTGTTCAGCCTTGAGAAGAGATGCCTGAGAGGGGACCTTATCAAAGCATACAAGTATCTGAAGGAAGGGTATTGAGACAATGGACCCTGGCTAATTTCAGGGGTCCTCAGCAACAGGGCAAGGGCCAGTTGGCATAAACTGAAACACAACAATTTCTATATGAAGATGAGGAAAATCTTATTTACTTTGAGAGTGACAGAACACTGGAACAGACTGCTCATAGAATTTGAGGAGTGTCCTCCTCTGCAGATGTTCAAAACCCATCTGGATACGACCTTGAGCAATCTGCTTTAGATGAACTGGTTCTAGCAGTGGGATTAGACTAGACATCTACAGAGATCCCTTCCAACCCAATCATTCCGTGACTCTGTGATTCTGGTGGATTTCTGTAATGTAATCACTCTGCAGTCTTGCCTCAGTAATGAGGAATGACTCAGCACAGTTTTTCTCCAAGCATATATTGCGTGTGGGATTCCTCATAATACAGACTTCAGTTTCTTAGCTTTTATCATGCACCATGGACAAGCACTAAAACCTAGCAAACCCCACTTCAGAATACAAGTTCATACTTGGACACTGGGGTCTTAATTCAGGAAGATATTTAACACCTCCTAACTCTTCTTGATTTCTAAGAAACTAATGCAAGTTCTTGGAAGTTAGAATGTGTGTCTGCAAGTACTTTGCTGAATCCATTAATAAAGTTTATGTTTCCATCATACCTCAGTCCCTGTTCAAGTTAATAATATTTATGAGGTTCATCAGAAATAAAAAATTACTCATTTGATCAAACAGCCATGATTAATCAAACGTATTTGAAATACAAATTGCATTTGCAGAAATTATGTGCCAGTGGCCATTCTGCTCAAAATTGCTAAAACTTATACAGTAATTCACTTATTGTGAATTATTCATTCGTTTGTAATCAACAAGTAGTTTTCAGCACAAATCCTGGACTGTACTTCTAAAGAAAAGAGATATAAAGTGAAAATTGGAAGGATTCTGGTAAATAGCTATTATTGAGGTATTGTTTTCTATGTCACCTGGATTTGAAGCTGAATATTTTGAAGAGGTTTTATTAGATGCTCAAAACCAACAACCAAAGACTAAACTGACACTAAACCAGGGCTGATTTAGGAAAAATGGGAGCTATGTCAACCCTACATCAAAGGGCAGAACATATTCAAAAGACTTCTCAGACAAAGGTCTGGAGTGAAAGAGAAATCAAGGTATAGAGAAATTTATTATGTGATTAAGACTGTAAAAATACTGGTTAATTTAAGGCCTATAAACATTCAAGTATTTGCTTACTAAAACTAGGTGGTAATGGATCCTTTCTATATCCTGTCTGGGTCCACATATACAATCAGTAGAAGATTCCATTGTTTCTGAGGAATTATGGTAATGGAATGATAAAGGGATGTTAAAAAAGAGAGACAAATGCATATTACTAGTAATAACTAGAATAACCATCAAAATAACCCAAATTTCCATGGTAAATGGTATAGAATGGCCTTATTGCAGGTGTGGGGCAGTCACATGCGGCCCTTCAGAAGTCACCCAGCACAGCTTGATTGGCTTCCACCTTTGGACATTCTCTGGAGATACTGCATCTCTGGGGATAAAGCTCCCTTAGTGGAGCCAAGCCCTAAGAAATCCTTTATATCAGTTGGTGACCTGTCTTGGTAGGACAAATCTTGTCAAAGTTAGTCCCTTCCTTTGCCTTTGTTCTGCACTCGTTCTCTGAAACATCTAAGCAACCTAAGGAGACTCAAAAGGAAACAAAAGACATCCCTGAGAAGTAAATGGAACAAAGGGCAGACAAATCAGGCACATCTTTTGTAGCATAAAGATGAGCCTAAATGCTGTTTTTAGATACACAATACTGTAGAGTATAAAGACATGGGAGCTGCTGTCTATGTGGTGTGAAGATGGGAACAGAACCTAGGCACAGGGAAAGACCTTGTGATGGTTATCCTCAAAGAAATCTATTTCTTCGTTTCAAGTTCATTTGTGTCAAGGTATACAGAAAGGTTTTTTTCAGTTTAAGAATGGAATTAAATAATGCCCTGCACTACATGACGCTTAGATCCTCAGAGATATCTTTGTAAATTTAGTGCCTGAATAGTGAATCCACACGTTACACTTTGGATCAGAAATGCCTTCTGTAGCTTTGTTCAGGCACTCTTTTGAGTCAGCTGTTCAGGTGGAGGTGTCAGCATCACCCCAGTGGAAGCTGCCACTTCTGCAATTCTGCTGGCAGAGAGGTTTCCTGGCATGCTGTAGGCAAAAACAGCTGGCATAGTGCAAACCTAAGCCATGTAGTTCACATGTGTAAACCAACCTGGATGATTTTCCTTGAGGTGGTGTTAAGCCCCTTGGGCATGTTAATGTCATCACCTGGCCCAGCTCAGTGCAGTGCCAGAATCTGCGTGCAGCTGTAAGGCATGGCACCAGCACCATCATGCTGGCTGCAATGGCTCCCCTGCACCTGGCCTTCAAGATCCAAATTGGAAAAATGTGCAAGCAGAATTGACACCTTAAAATTGTTGACAGAGAACCAAGAAAAAAGTAATCTATAATATGACAGCCAAGAAAGGATAAATAAAATTAAAACCCCATTGAAACAGGGAGACTTCTATTATTTAAACTTTTATTCTGACCATATGGGTCCTTTTATAAACATTCTGAAACCACTATTTTGGGCACTATGGTGTTCTTTTCTTCTCACAGGACAGCTAGGTGTCCCAGGAGAGTTGCAGTAAGGCCTTTTTCATTCCTGACTCAGCAGGTTCCCTTCCTCAAAATACTAATAACAGTTCATAACATGAGGAGAAGTTTTGCTCAAGAGATTTGACAAACTGTGCCTACAAGACACTTGACAGCATGGCTGGAATTCGCAGTGTAACAGGCAGAGCACAGAATCCTGTAGAAGGTATGTGAATGTATCTGCAGGAGGGCAAGTTAGAAAAAGAACTAGTGTGTATCAGGACCCACTCTCAAACAGCCTGCACAGAGCTGCACTGGCAGTTTTTGTCATCTCCTGGACTGAAATGGTGGTGATTTTGATCTTCACCCCTACCCATCTTCAACACTTGTATTTCTTGTATTTCTTGTATTTCTTAGTGATTTTTAAAGATTAGTTCATGCTAAGTTTGAAAAAGAAGTGTGCTTTTTTTTTTTTTGGTGTGATTCTCAGAGGTCAGAACTGGGAAATTCAAAACTCTGAAAGAAAATAAATGCAGAGTTTTCACAGCCACCAGGAAAAACACCAATTTCAGCGGAAGCCAGGCAGTATTATCCATACTTTTATGTAGAGTAATGTAACACAGAAGAAAAATACAGCCAGAAAACAAAAGGAGTGGAAGATCCAGAAACAACTTGGCTACCAGCAGTCATCCACCCCCTAAAATTTAGTAAACTGTAGCCTCAAATTAGCTTTTGTCTTTTCTGCCAATAGATTTTTTCTAGGTATCCATATACAGCCACCTCCATGGCCTCAGGACTCAAAAAATTATGGAAAATCATGTCTCTTCATTGTCAACAGGAACCAAATAGGACAAATGTTTTCTGCACACATGACGTAAAAGAAGTTGATGTTTCCCAGCAGCTTGCTCTTCATTGCCTGCCCTGTTAATCCAAGTCCCCATATATTCCAGCTTCGGTGGCAAAGGCAGCCAGTTTCCATGTGGGCTGAGAGATCTGCTTGTTCCCTGAGAGAGGGCTGACCCTCACACTGCTGAACCAGACACGTCTGCCCTCCTGCAGGTGCAGGATCTGCCCAAGATCCTGAAACACTCCCAAGGCACCTGGCCTGCCAGCCAGCAGGCATCACACAGACTGAGGGGGGCTGCTGACTCCTTGCGCTGGGAACCCACTCCTTCTGCCCTATGGGAAGCTAAAAGCCTGATATATTGCTAGCTATTCAGCTTCAGTACACAACCATCTTTAGGCAGTGTGACTCATCAGTGGTCTGCTGTGACTTCTGCCCAAATTCTATTTGGTGTCCTTTTATTTAAGAAAATAACTTCTCAACCTTGAAGACTGATTTGATTTCTTGAAAATACAGTATTGATTTTTTTTATTTGCCCTTCTGCTAATATTTGCTGTTAAATGGACCAGCAATCTAAAAGTTATAATTAGAGCAGGTACTGAGCTAGAAGACGGCAAAGTACAACTGACCCTATAGCACCTTCCAGCCTTTCTTGTAATCACAAATATACATCATTATCATGTCTGTAAAGAGCTTGTAGCCTTTTTTTTTTCCCTCTGGTTGCCCTTAGGGCTCTGGTGCCTCGAATAACATGGCATAAAAGAATCAGGCACAAAACCTGAAGGAGAATCATAAATAAGTCTGATTCTAAGTTACAGTCAGCACTCCAAGCCATGAGTTCTGGTATCTTCATTTGCAGCAAATCAAACTTACTGCTCCCAGCTGTCTACATTGCTTCTCTGCCAGAAGATGCTACTCCCATGATGGAGTGAGAAACATGCCTATGCCACATCCCACTGAACACAGAGTTTAAATTGGAGGGTGGAAGGCAGAGCATGGTTACGCTTAACCTACAGCAGATGAAACCACCAGAGCTTGTGATTTAGAGACATATATCCTAGCTGCACCTCATGGTAGTGTGAAATGGCCTTCATGGCTTCCTACAATTACAGGAGCAGCACTACTGCACCTCAGTGCAAAGGACATTCCTGGTCCATTTAGGAATAACTTCAGCTTTATAGATTTAAAAGAAATCTGTCTGTGCAGTGACCTAAACTGCTCCAGTTGTGTAGAGAATTCATATGCACCTTGCATGAGGTAGTTGGAAGCATCTGAAGGAAAACCAACAATTGCTTTGAGTATTTCAAAGTTACAAGACACAACTGATTTGGATATGTTTTCTTTAAAAGTTACCAAATCTCCAGTGCATTTCTTCTCTTCACTTTTTGAGCAAAACCTTAAAGTCAATTCTCCACAGATTTGCTGTGCTTTCAAGGTGCATTAAAAAAGGTTGCATGGTTTTCCTCAGAGTTTGTTGAAGCTTTTGTAGCTATCTACCAGCTTGATGTCAGAAGAAATTGCATATATTCCTCTTTCTACAAAAGAGATTGACTACTTCAAGTGGATAATCGATTGGACAGATGACTTAGCACTCAATTGTCCAGTCCAATATCCAGTCTGATCAATGATTTTCCCTTTCTTTCCTGTTGAAGTGAAGCAGACAAGTGTCTCTTTTATTGCTATGGGAGCTCCAAGGTCTAATGTAACCTTTTATTTAGGCAATTTTACCTTTGAGGCAGGAAAAATGGGTCTTTGCAGTCAATGTGTGCAGGTGCAAACGAAAGACAGGGTTCATAAGGTGGGAAGCTGAAGGACAGATGACTTGAACCAAATCAAACTCTCATTTTGGCAGACAGGCAGAGCACCCACAGGCCTTGTTGTTGCTCCAAATCATAGAATCAACAGAATCCATCAAACTTCCATTGAATTCGGAAAATCTTTGAGATCATCAAATCCTGTTTTCGACCTACCCCTACCACTGTAACCCCTCAACCACATCACTGGATTTGAACACCTCCAGGAATGCTGACTCCAGCACCTTTCTGGACACTTAACATTGGAAAGGACAGGACCATCACCTCTCTTCTGTAATGCTTGGGAAATCAGTTACCATCTTTGCTAGCAAGGGGAAAAGTCTAGAAGCATCATATTCACACAGTTTCCTGCACATGTCTCAGATGGTTTTGGGGATGCTGATCCCAAGCCTAATTGTCCATACAGACATCAGTTTGAAAACTGAGGCCTAGGGGCAACCAGAGATGGACCTTCAAAGTCCAGGTGGACCTGAATTCAGCTGTGCCTGGAAAGAGTCAGTGGCTCAGTGCAGTGATACCATGGCATTTGGCACCTACAGAAGAACAAGACACACCTATGACAAGCTGCTGAATGGTGGAAAGGTACAGTCACCTTTTAAATACAGTGCAGTCACATTTTCCTTCATATCATAATCACTTTAAAAAAAAATGTGGCCAAAGTCACCAGGTCTGTTGGACAACACAAAAAAGTGTATCCAGAAGCAAACCGGCTTTCTGTGTGGTTAACATTGAACTGGAGTAGAAGTTCATAATGAATATTACATTCTCTCAGTATGAAAAACAAGAAGGTTCTAATTTCTGTGTGTTCTCTTTGCATTGCTGCAGGAGTGTAAAGAGGGTGTAAATATAATGTGTAACCAATATAAAGCTACAATATGCTGTCAGGGTGATGCAAAAGGGTATCTTAGCAGAATAAATGGTTGCCTTGAGAGTTCATTATTGTACTTACAGTCACAATACAGCCAAAGGATTATAAATCATCCTGAGATGCAATTCTTTTTTTGGCTGAAGGTGATTCTGCATTCAGAAACAGGCTCCATGGAAATCCAGGTTGCACGGCTCCAGTCCCACAACAGATCTTATTTCTGTCTCGTGCATTTCCATGCAGGAAATCCTCACCGAATGGCTCAAACACATTCCTAGTTCCATGGCTTCTTAGTTCGCATTAATATAGCGAGAAACTTCCTTTACATAATGGCAAAAAGAAGGAGTGAGGTCTACTCACTGAGGCGCACCTTTGCTGGAGAGATGAGCACGAAAGAGAAATAATGTTCAAATCAAAAGTAACCTTTTGGATGCTGTTTCAAAATTCTGAAGTAAAGAGCCTGCTGGCTCTTTACTTTTATTTTGATATGCCCACAAGACATTGACAGCTCTAGATTTTTTGTTCAGTGCTCTTAAATTATTTGGCCTATTCAGGAATCATGCCATTGTGGACATGGTTTTACCTTTCTCAGTGATACATGGTGAGAACTACCTGTAAAGACCTTTGAGATCCAGAATAGGAAAACAAAAACACTGAAAAAACACTTGCAGAGTGTTTTCTTTATAACCACTTGTACATGTTTGGATGTTGGATTGCTCCAGTCTTATTCCCCATTATAGCTGATGGCAATTTCCAAATTGGAGAGATCAGTAGGGGATTTACTTCATATTCCTGGTAGGGCAGACTCCAGAGAAGAATTGAGAAAGAGAAATCCTTTGAATCCTTGGGACATCACACCATAAATCTCTTCTGTGGCACACAGTTCTCCCTGCTGGGCAGTAGCCATTTGCCTGCTGATCCCTAGGGAACAAGGACACTGCTTTTTATCAAACAAAACAAAGTGTCAATTGAAGCCTCTTATGACAGGAAGCAGGATTTTAAATTTCTTTTATATTTTTATATGTACTCTTTTCCTCTTCCTGTTTTTAGAGAGTAGGAAGAAGTGATTGAAAGTGAAGCCTGGAAACAGCTGGCTTTTCTTTTGGGTCACAGAATTATCCAAACTGTTTGCAAACTCAGGTCTGTAAAGCTAACAAATGGAGAGTCACTAAGTCCACCGTATACTTTAGGTTTCATTTGACGCCCACATGCTGAAACTACCTCACTTGCATCTGCTGATATAGAGAGATCCTTGCTGGAGTGAAGTACCACCCTTGCAGTGCTTGTCTGAACATGCTGATTTTCACTTCTGGAAGAATTTTCTTCTGCTTTGGGCACAATGATATCTATGACCCCTCTCCCACTTGCTTGAGCGTGAGTGCAGTCACTTACAAGTTCCCTTTACATGTTTCTGTAACAAAGGTGTTGCCTTTTAAGAGACAGACTTAGCAGAGCAAGGCATGTGGAAGAGAAAGCAAACACTATGTCCGTGTGTTTCTATAACCTCTAGCACTGCAGCTTTAAGTCAACATAATCTTTGCCTTAGGGGAAAATAAATCCAGGAGGAGCAAAAGTATGCTTCACTCTAAAAAGAAGTGGTGGGGGGAGTATGTCACTGACTTACTCCTTTGGCTGCTCTTTATACCTGTGCAAGGTGGAGCACAGCGAATGTTAAAATTAAGTACATTTAAGAGTCATGATGAATGCTGGAAGCCTCCACTATAATGACAGATTGCTTAGGCTGGCTAAATGGTTTCAAATATCTTAACTTTTCCAATGGAATTTCTTCAACATGGTTATTTTAGCCATGTTACACACCTGCAATATGACATTTCTCAAAGCCTCTCCAAACCTGTGCAGGAGGATGTTGCTGAAAGGTATCCCTCAGCTTTGTTGACTTTAAGATGTACCAATGATCCTAATGTTGCAGCTTGTGAGGGACAAAAGTCCAGCAAAAACCTGCAACCTAGAAGACAAGGGATAGCAGATGGATTTCAACAGTCACATGATCAGAGAAAAAAGGCAACACAAATAAAGTGAGCTTTAGAATGGTCTGGCCCCTATGCAGGGGGGCTTATCTGTATTTAATCTTTGTGACAGCTTTGGTAAGGGTTTTTGTAAATGGAAGCACCAACATGGAAAAGCTGCCCCTGGTGCACTTTAAGCGTTAAGAACTTTCTCAATCTGTTCTTCTAAGGTTTCATTTGTTAAAATAACAGTGTCTATCCACCAGCAACTGCCATCTTAAAAGGAAATCCTTAGAGGGAGAAGGAAATGTGCCTTTCTGGATTGTATGGCTATGACTTCCAACCACAACCAGATGAGCCAGGACATCAGTATTAAAAGGGCTCCTCAATGGTCTCTGAAGCAGTTCTTTCTGGTGGAGCTAATGTTGGGGCAGGGTCTCAGAAAAGCTACCAGATGTCTCATAATAACATAAAGCTACATAAACAAAATGGGTACTTCTCCCTTTGGGGATTTTTTTCCAGACTTCACCTCTAAGTGGGAGAAGACTTTTTTATGTACTCACTGCTTGTCATGCACTTGGCAGGATTTGAGGGGGGGTTGTGTCTATGTCTTTTAAAATATCCACTCAGCTCAAATGTATTATTTGCGGTTTTGCTCCATCAAAATGACCAAGGCCTAAACACACAAATTTCACTGTGAGACTGCCTTTAGGTAGAGACAATCAGGCAGTAACCTAGGTCTTCTGACATGCAGTTGTAGAAGGTGGCCCTGCTGAGATAGTCTGTTTTCCCTTCCCTTTCTTTATGGAAAAGGTAGATATATCTGCTTGAGCAGCATATACCACCTGAAAAGGTGCTCTCCTTCTCTTACATGCAAAGACCTGCACCACCTTGCAGGTGGCACTGGAAGTTGAGAAGGGGTGTGAGGGACATGGGACACATCTCCTTCCCCTCTCCATCTTCACTCCTAGTGAGAGATCTCTGCAGAAAGAACCAGCAGGCTTTGGTTCTACCCTGATTTCCCTCTGCCTCACCCTGCTCCCCGCCTGCTCATGCATCAGCAATCCAGGAAGGACCAAGACATCCAGTTGTGATAAACAGAGAGAAGGTCCTACAAACCATTCAGTCAGGTAATGAGATGAATGGTGTTGAGGAGGAAAGAGACAAAGACACATATGGCATTATACAGAATTGCCTGAAACCTCCTCAGGCAAAAATATTTTAATACTGAATTGCAATTTTAAAATAAGTTAAATTCCTAGAATGTTTAACAAAAAAACCCTCAAAAACCACAATTTTAACTTATATTATTTTTATCCTAACATAACTTTCAAAAGTCCAAGCAAAGCAGTAGAAAATAAGTTGTTACGTGTATATATTGAAATTAGATATTTGGCTTTGTGTTCATTAAATATTTTGACTGCTTACTTATTTTAAATTTTTGGTGAAAATACTTAGGTGTGCTATCACTGAACACTTGGAATCTTCTAAATTATTTTTATTCCCAGAATTATTTACAGCAGTTGAATCCAGAAATGTCTGTTATCAGACACTGTCAGATTTTCCAGTATATTGAGAGGCACCATTGCAGATGAGCAGTTCTGTTCATCAAGGGTCTAAGGAAAGACAGGAGTTCACGGGAAAAGTCTATAAGCTGTAGTCGTGTACGATAGGCTGAATGATATTTACAAGATTGGTGTGACTGAAATAAGCAGAAAATCCACAGTTTTCTTGGTGAGCACTGACATAACAGCTGAGTGAACATGTGTTTGTTCTTGTTTCACCCAACAGTTCAACCCACTGCAGCTGAGAAGCACCAAATTCACAATTGCTAGTATGCAGTCCCCACTCTTGCATTTTTGCTCAGTGTCTGGTAGGGACAGGGCAGAGAACATACCTCTGTCATTGAAAATTCTCTGCACAGATTAAGCTCTGCACTTGTTGTTGCCTAAGTGAGAACCTGACCACAGGAAAGGGAAAGCTTATTTCAATGTCATCATTCAGCTGTGCAGATCCATCACATGCTAGACATGGATGGATGCCCACATTGGGCTTTTTGTGCTGCAAAGGGAAATAAATAAGTGATGCTGCCTCTGAAAAGCCACCAAACAGAGGTGTCACTGTGACCGACACGGGCTTCTGATTTCCATGAGCTTTCAATTAATGATAAAGCTGTACTTGTTATTTTAACTCAGTTCTTCAAGTCCTATCTTGGCCATCTGTTGTATGAACAAATACAGCAATCATTCAGATCAAGGGAAAATCTGACTGCTAGAGCTGCTTGCTCTTCCAACAGGTCTTGTTCAGATAACAAAACTGGTCTGATTTAAAGGCATTGCTGTGACCTTTATGAATAAGTAATTTGCACTTAGGAACACAAAGTGTTCCTCATTACACGAAGAGCCTAGACAACAGGAGAACAAGTCCCATGGTTTAGCAGGGCGATCCAAGAAAAAATTTTCAAATCAGTCTAGAAAACAATTCCTTAGCCTATTTAGCTGACATGGTTTGTATGGAGAAGTCAAATCCTCTATCAGAGTAGCTCATATATATAAAAATACAGTGAACTTCTGCAGGCCTATTTTTTCTCTAGCTCATCAGTTTTTTCCTACTGTTATCAATTGTTTCAATTAAGAGACGGTAACCCCTCCTTCAATCATTGACCCATTTTTACTCCTAAATTATCACAGTAACAACACAGTCCTACCTGTTTGTCCATCTGGTACTTTCTGTAGTATTTTCTGAAATTATCTACAGCCTCTTTTTGTGACATGAACTAGCATTAATATTATTATTTTATCAGCTTACATTTAAAAGTTGTATTGAAAGAACAGTAAGATTATAAAGTCAAAAACTACAAAGTATTTCTAGGACCATAACCTGTCCGTTCAACTTCCTAGACAGCACCTTCATGGTAGAGTCAGAAATAATTCTTTTTTCCATTGTGACTTTTGTGTTCACTACAACTCTTGACTTTTAGGCCTCTTTGGTTGGATCCAGTATTCATCTTTAGAGAAACACATCTCAGGAATTCTGATCCTTTCCTTAAGAAGAATACCACAGCTTAATATTAATGCAAAAGTACTAGGATCTCTTCAGAAATCTGATCTTGATTGCTGGTGAAAGGAAATTAAACCTCACTTATAAGAGCCTTTGAGTACCAAAAATTGGCTTAGCTTGTGGATATTGCTTAAAGCACGAGGAAAGTTTTCCATTACTTGAAGTAAACAAAATATCAATTCTTCAGATAAAGGGTTAAGCAGTACTGAATTGAAGACCATTTAATGGAAAGTAAGGAACACTGTAAAAGGCAGTTGAATGGATTATGTTCTCTACACCATGCCCAAAAATTTAAAAAATGGATGTGGCACACCCTTGCTTTTAATTCCTATCCTACTTCTTTCTTAAAACATTAATCTAAGTTTTAGTGCAGATTTTAGTCAGTCACATTTCAAGCAATGTGTTGATTTCCTCAGGGCTCAAAGGCTTCTGAGGCAATGGAGACATTGTTTTATCCTAGGGCACAGAAGGGATGATATCACTGGTTATAAATTCATTAAATTTTAAGGTGTTAAACATACTTCTGCCATTGACTACCTGCAGAAGTAAGAATCCAAAATGGCACCTTGAGTACAGTTCTAGGTGCCATCATTCACTTACATTACTGGAATGTCAGCTATGCCTGTCAATAATCACACAAAATGGACAGGGCTTGACACGAATTAATGTGCTCAGCTTTCGACAGGTAATTTGGAAGTGATCAGTTTGGTTTAAGCAGACTTTTCAAAACACCACCAAAGACATATAAAAAGAGGAAGCTGAGTTTTTTCACTTTTATGGCAGGGAGGCTGCATCAGTTTTGCCTTTGACCCACTGCAATTTCTCCTGCTCATGGTAGGGATGTCTCAGCTAGCACTCAGGGATGGCTCTGCTGGGGCCATGGGAATGGGAAGCCTGCCCCTTTTGTCTGCTCCCCTTCTGCCAAAACGAAGAGGGGGATGACCCCATTATGAGTGACTGATTCCTACTGGACTTCAAGTACAGAATGAAAGGCACAGAAAAAGAGCCTGATCACTAGGGCATGCACAGCTACCTAAGAGGCCATTCTCTTAATGTGAGTGTTTATGTACCTTCAAAGTAAGTCTAAACAGTGATTTTCCACCCTGAACAAGTATCAGCTGGATGGCACAAGAAAGTAAAGGAAAGGAAAGATCCCTCTCTGTAAACTAAAAATAAAGGCTTTAAAGTTGCGTCTAACTAGGCACTCATAAAGAGAAGTGATCATCAAATGTTTCATCTTTGTTATGAAAATTACTATCTTTATGGTTTTCACACCTCTCTTCTGTTTCCCGAGCTCAAACAAATAAAAAACCCACTTTGCCAGTTCTCTGCATGTTAAATCAAGGTGGATTCTACCATGAAGAGAGCCTGGGCCAGTGCTTGAGAGTTCCAGCACCCTTTGAGAGGCTGTTTCTCGTAAGGATTTTGCTGGGGCTGAATTTAGCTTTGCTGAATTTTTTGGCTATGAGAGACAGCCAGGCATACTCTTTTGCACCATCAGGGAGAAAACCCAGACATGAAAAGTGCAATTGACAGATCTGGACCAGAACTTTAGCAGCAGCATTAGCAGTTTTTCCAAAGAGTCTGCAGTTTGAAATCCTTGGTCATCCCTCCTATGATTAAAAAAAATTCAGAAAGAAGGTTTAAAAAGAAGGGTGGTAGAAGGGAAGGAAGGGAGAAGGGAAGGCTTGAGACTTATACCAGACTCAAGCCTTGGTTTCTGCAAAGAGAGAAGATCAGTGCCCAGACACATGGCACCAGTTGAAGTAAGTCTATGCAAGAAGAGTCTGGATCATAAAAAAGTAGCCAAAATGTTTATTTTTCTCTTCCAAATGCACATCTGTCCAGCAAAAATATTGTTCTTCCTAGCTATGCCTCAGGTCAATATTTTCCAGGATTCATTTAGTCTGACACTTTCTGTTCGGGTTCCTTTAAGTGGTGCTACTGAGCACTCTAAAGGCTTCCTCAGCAGAGCTGGCAGACAGCAGCAGGATCCTGTGCTGTTGAAAGGATTTCAAGAGGAACTGAAAAATTAGTGAGGTCTTTTGTAAATCCCCTCAGCTGGCCCAGGGCCCTGTGTAAAATTCATCTTCCATAATACTAAGGAAGACTTTGGTTCTAGACTCTAGATTCAGAAACCTTCCTCACCTGGCACTCGGAACCCAAGATTTTCTTGCCTCCCTCCTTTTCAATTTTGTCATCCAGCTGGTCCAAGCAGGAGGATACTCATGGGGTGCATACACACTGCAAATTATGAAGGTGATAGAAAAAGCTGCTCACGATGCAGGGAAGATGTTCTTGGCTCTTCAAAACATGGTTTTGAAAACTGTCTGGCTCGGGAGTCTTTTGAAAAGTGGTGTGATCCCAGGTAACTCCTGTGCCTGCTGAGATGTTGCTGCAAGGCACAAACTGGCCCCAGCACGTGTCCTGCAGTGTGCCGTACAGGAAGGGTGTGAGCTTGTTTGAGGTGAAAGGAGTTCCACAAGGAAATGCTGGCATTTCCAAGAAATCACTCGGGACATGAGTTGCCTGTGGAATGAATGCCAAGCCCATGTGACCAAGCTAAAGAGAAGAGACTCTCTTCTCTTTAGCAGTGGGGGCTGAGTCACCCTGCTGAAATTTGAAATACCTTTGTATGATTTACAAGCATCTATGATGCTTGAACTGTGACCATATACTGCTGTCACTGTCCACTAGGAAGATATGTAGCAGAACTGCAGAACAGAAATAATCTGGACATATAATGCACTACAAAGATAAAGACAGTAAATTTGAACATAATATCTTACAAGTTTCTTCACAAATCATTTCATAAAAGTCGTAATCCATACAATTCCATACAAGAACAGTATTAGTGACATGCAGTCTTAGTCTGAGAGCTTTGTTATTCAGGGAACAAGGGGCTAAACACACCCCTTCTCCCTGGTTTACAGTTCTCCAATAAAAATAGAGGTAGCTTTCCCACTCAGTAACTATTTTGCACATAGGCAGGTGATGTACACAGGGCATGTACCTCATGAACATAATTTTTTATGCTTTTTGAAGCAGTCTATTATATTAAAAAAGTAGAATGTTCTCATTGGTACAAATAGAACAGCTCAAAACCCAGCCATGTATTGCAATTTTTTTACTTTCCTGCTTTTTTTCTTTTGATTTTTGTTTTTCTTTGCAATGTCTTCTTTGTTCTTCTCTCTGACCTATGGTTTTTTTTCCTTGAAACACTATGTCAGTCCTGGATTACTCTGACTTTTCAGAAGCTTGTGGCTGTTCTAAGGCATCATGTTTAAATCATGCCTAAAGCAGACGTACACAAATTTAAGCATGATCATGATTAAGCATTTGTGGCCTGCCTGGAGTAACTCTTTTCCTGATGAGTAGTGCTATAGTAAGTAGTCCCACTAACATAAATGAGATTACTCAATCACTCTGGGTTGCAGTTAAGAGGTTGGACACAGGTGGAACACCAAAATGTGTACGGAAATTCTTCTCTGCTGAGTGTGCACCATGAGCAGCCAGTGCAAGTGTTCACAGGTCCCTCTGTGGGAGCACATCCTGCCTTGCTTCATGCTTTGCTGGGAATGAGAAAATATGTCTCCCACTACCTTGCAGTGCCTACCAGCTAATATCCTCATTTTTAAATGGGAGTTTGGAAAGGGAAGCAGGAGAAACAGCAGCATAAAGCTGGATAGAGAAATGGAGAGCCTAAGAAATCATGCTCAAGACCCTGATTTGCTGGGTGGCAGTGATGTGTTACAGCTGGGAGCTTCCTTCTGGGAGGAATTTAGCTTGAAGACTTAAAGCCTGTTCATCATTAAAACCATGCTCATAGAGGGCAGGCTCCAGCTCCTCCTCTAAGCACAGCTGCTGCTGCCAGCCAGGACATTTACTCTTTTCTGCTCCAGCTAGAGAACATGGATTTAATGCTTCATCACTGTATTGTCTGTGTCCTCACTTTGTTTTGGGAAAAGAGGCAAAGCAAAACAGGTGCCTGGTGATGCTTTGTTTTGGATATGGATAGCAAGCAGAGTGACACTGATAAGGTCTAAAGCATGCACAAGTATTTGTTAGGCCAATAGAGAGCACCAAAGCTAGTTTAACACTGAGCTTGCTGGTAGGACTTTCGCTATTTCTATTTAAGACAAATTTGGCATTACACTGCACCTGTGGCAATGGTGGCAATAATCTAGCCCATTAGTCTTGGTCATTCCAATACAGAGTAGGATGGATATTTGGAGTTAGCAAATCCCAGGCAAGGGCCATTCCTCTTTAAAGAGCATGTTTAGTGCTGAAGTAGGAAAGGGAAGCTGTGCAGCCATGCCAGCACCCCCTGTCAGTCGGAAGGCCGCTCTGTGGTGTGCTGTTTGGGACCCCGCAGCACAGCCGCTGACACAGCCATGCCTGCACCCCACTGCCCAGCACTGACACATCCAGCAGCTCCCTCCAAAGGGAAAGGAGGGTCCTGTCAGCTCAGCAAGAGGCAGAGACAGCACCAGGCTTCCCTTCCACCTCCTCCTCCTGTGCCGAGTGCCGGTGTGAGACGCCTGGCTAGACGCTCTGCCAGCGCGACTGAGACTGAGCGGACTCTGAGCACTCTTCCCCCAGCACAAGCACAGCCTTGTGCCCCAGCCAAGCCACTTCCTGGCCCATCTACCTGCCTCTACAGCCACGGGCACCCTGCAGCTTCCCTGACCACCCACCCACACTCCGGCGAGTGAGAGGGGATGGTGAGGGATGGACATTCGAGGTCTGTGAGGGAAGACTTTGAAATGGTGCAGCTCAGCACAGCCTCTTTGGTTCCAGTGACACTGCAATGACTTGCAACAGCTGAAAACCTGCCCTCTGCTTTTGCCAGAGTTAATATGTTTTCTTATTCTTTCTTAATATAGAGTCGTCTAATGGTAATTATTGTTAAGGAGGAAGCAAGTTAATATCCGTTTTCGCATGAGTATAAATGCCAAGGCCTGAATACATGTATTTCAAAAGCTAAGAGAATTGACACACCAAAATTATGGCATTTCATTAGCATTTACATTATCTTTGGGCCCAGAGGGCTCAGTGGAAACAGAGTCTAAGAACTTTACCCAGGCTTTACAAGGACTTTTTAAATTGGGTCTTAGAAACCTCCAAGGATTAGAGAAGACTTAACCTCCCTGGGAATCCTTTTGCCCTGCCTGGTTATCCATGTGGGAAAGAAGCGTGTCTTTATATCCAGCCTGAACCTCTCTAGCTTAAGATTATGCCCATTATGCTTCAGTTTATGCCCATTGTCACTCCCCTTTTCACCAGCCACTGCCAGAATACTATCATGTGCCCCAAATCCATCTCTTCTCCAGAGCAAACCAGCCCCTCCTCCAGTCCCACCCAGCCAGAGGCCTCCTGGAACCCTTCTGTTTTGTCACCTCTCTGGGGCCCAAACAGAACTCAATGCCTGGATGAAGTCTGAGGGGCCCTGAGCTAAGGGCACCATCGATCTCTCCTACACAATCCATCTGCCCTGCAGGACTTACAAACTGAAAAATAAAAAAATAGTCAAGCTGAATCACAGCAAAAACAATGATATGGAGAACATGGCTTGCCTCAACTTTGTTGAGATCAGAAGACCATGTACCTCGGGATACCTCATGTATCCTGCCCCAGAGACTAGCCAACAAAAGAGCATAAGGACATAGGAGGCACACAGAGAGGGATTTTTGGGAATGATTTCCCAGCTTCCAAGAACTTGACTCTCATGGATGATGGGCTTAGATGCAACAGCACCTGAATCAATTTTTGTCCTTAAGTTTATCAGATTGGTTTTGAACTCCATGCAAATCTCAACCCTTTACAGTGTGCTGTGATTAGGAGTTCCACAATGTATTTAATTAAATGATGTATGAAAACGTACTCCTTTTCATACTTCAAACAGGGCTTGTGTTCGTGCCACTTTCCGTTTTATTGCTTTCCTTACTTCAATAATTCCCTAATAATTGTCTTTCTATAACAATTATATTGCATGCAAGGGACTCCACCACATCCACCAGACTGCATGCCTACAGCCATCTGTCTTGTTCTCTGTACTTTACCCAGAGCAGATGCAGGAGCAAGAACTGCACGTGGCTTGAGGTTTTTTAATGTGGCTGTAAACCATGTTTGGCAGAGAGATGTTTTCTGTTTTCTTCTCCTTCTCTTTCCCAAAAATTCTTATCATAGAATTTACTGTTTGGGTGGAGCATCAGCTGTGCTGTATATAGAGGTATCTGTTTGAAACTCAAATGCATTGAAACCCATGTACCTGTAAAAACCATGAAATCCATGCACTGGTGAAGGTCAGGAAGAGTTTTTCATCTGAAATCTTCCAATCTCTTTACCTCCACTCCAGTGTCCTGCCTTCTAATCTCAGCTAACCTGGCTTCCAGGAATACTCCTTTGGGGTATATCAGTTCGGCTCTCGTGTCCTTTCAGTTGTGCCTAACACATTTCAAATTTTGCTCCTCTTTGTCAACAATGCAGTGATAGGTCAATGAGGACTACGCCTCATTCTTTTCCTGTTGAGTGGAGAATTTTATGGCATCTTTGTATTCCTTTTTTTCTGCAACTCTACTGATCACTTTAGACTTCACATTTAAGCCAAACACCCAAAACTCAGCTTCTGGAGTAACTTACCTCAGCATGTCCATTCCCAAGAAAACTGAGAGGCATTGAAGAACTGTGGAGAGAGAGAGCACATGAAGAACAGAAAGAGGGAATGAAGTATCCCCTCTGTGCACAGAGTCATCTATAACCTTCATTATGGTGGTGACCAACCTCCATGGACACTCTTGGCTCCAGTAAAATGGCTCCAGCAGGAGCTGTGAGTCCACATATTGGCATTCCTGTTGTGCTGGGAGTCACCTGCTGCCACCCAGGGCAGAATCTGGCCCTCTGGGTGCTACTGGTGGGGTCAAATCAGAGCTGTCTCGAATCCTTGTCCATGAGTAGGGAACAAAACCAGTTCTCACTGTTTTACCTGTTTTACCAGAGAGCAGCAACATTTCTGAAAGCTGACATATCCAGCAAAGTATAAAGGCCCCACTGTGGTTATATTTTTCTCCCTATCAACAACTTTTTCTGTGGCTGGTGCAAGGCTGCAATAATAGTCCGTCACTGTTCTCTCTGTGAACAACAGATATCACCTTTTACCATAAAATCGAAGTTGCCAGCCATCTTCAAAAAGGTTCTGGCCTGTGGTGCATTGTGGGTGAGGCCATGTGTGAGGTAGCCTGTCTTCACGGGCTGGCAAAAAGGCCAGACCAGGTCTCATGTGTCCTACACCCTATCTCAGAGTGGGACCACCTGATTTTACCAGCAACACAGCCTGAAAAAAAAAAAAAAAAAAAAAAAAAAGACAGCATCATGTGTCCTGAGTAAAGACATCAGATAAAACAGCTCTGTAGATTGACAAAACAACATTTTGAACATCTGGCATCTTTATGGTTCTGCCATAGTTTTCATGTGCTTTCCTGAAAAAAAATGGACCCATTGTATCATGTCTGAGTTTTCACATCTTTTCCATAGGAGTCATTAAAAGAATGCCCTAATAGCAGAGACTTAGTTCAGTTAAATCCAGGGAATGGTGCTGCTGACAATCTTCAAGAACAGTTACTATTTCACAGAATCATAGAATGTTAAAGAGCTTGAATGGACCTTAAAGATCATGTAGTCCCAGCTCTTGGTGGCACAGGCAGGGACAACTCTCACTAGACCAGATTGCTCAAGGCCTTATCCAGCCTGGCTTTGAACAGTGCCAGGGTCAGGGCACCCACAGCCCCATGGGCAACCTGTTGCAGTGTCTCACTAACCCCACAGGAAAGCATTTCTTCCCAGTATCTAACCTATATTTCTCTCCTCTTTCAATTTGTGCCCGTTACTCCTTGTCCTTTCACTACAGTTGCTGATGAAGAGTCCCTCTCCAGCTTCCCTGTAGAGCCTTTCAGATACTGCAAGGCTGCTATGAGGTCCCCACACAGCCTTCTCTTTTCCAGGATGAACAGACCCATCTTCCTCAGTCTGTCTTTGTAGGGTAGGGGCTGTAGTCCTCTTATATATCCTCTTATAAACTTCCTGGTCAGTTAGTGGACTCACTGCAACAGTTCCATGTCCTATGCAAGGGTCTCAGAGCTGGATGCAGGTTCCAGGTGGGCTCTCCCCAGAGCAGAGCAGAGGGGCAGAATCCCCTCCCTCCCCTGCTGCCCACGCTGCTCTGGATGCAGCCCAGGAAACCACTGGCATTCTGGGCAGGGATTGTCCATGGCTGGGTCATGTTGAATTTTCACCCACCATCACCCCCAAGTCCTTCTCCTCAGGGCTACTCTCAATCACTTCTCCAGCCTGTAGGAGTCTCTGGGACTGTCCTGGCCCAGGTGCAGGACTTTGCCCCTTGCACCTCACTTTCACAGAACTGCAGAATCACAGAATGGGCCAGATTGGAAAGGACCCCAGTCTCCTGGTCCAATCTCCCTGCTAAAGCAGAGTCTCCCTGGAGCACAGGGCACAGGATCGCACCCAGATCTTGAATACCTCCAGCGAGAAAGACTTCACCACCTCTCTGACCAGTTTGTTCCAATTCATGTTTACCCACACACTAAAGAGGTCCTTCCTCATGTTCAGGTGGAACTTCCTGTGCATCAGTCTCTGTCCTTTGCTCTGTCTAGCCCTTGTCCTGTTGCTGGGCACCATTGAGAAGAGCCTGGCTCCATACACTGACACCTTTCCTTCAGATTAGACATTTCTGAGGTCCCTTCTCAGCGTCTTCTCAAGACTGAACAGGCCCAGCTCCCTTAGCCTTTCCTCACAAGTGAGGTAGTACTCCTCTCAGCCCATCATCTCCATTGCTTCCCTTGGACCCGCTCCAGGAGCTCCATGTGTCTCTTATCCTGAGGAGCCCAGAACTGGACACAGCACTCCAGATGTGCCTCACCAGGGCTGAGCAGAGGGGCAGGATCACCTCCCTCAACCTGCTGGCAATGCTCTCCCTAAAGCACCCCAGGGTCCCACTGGCCTTCTTGGCCCCCAGGACACACTGCTGGCCCATGGACAGCTTGTTGTCCACCTGGACCCCCAGGTGCTTTCCACAGGACTACTATTTCTTGGAGGTGAACATTGTCATTTCCTTACTGATTACCAGAAGGCATCTATGGATGTTAGAGTAAACAGTAGCTAATTGACCATGTAAAACCACAGATGACTGAAGAAGCTGACTCACATCCCACCTTTTTGTTTAAACTTGCTGTAAATTCTTCACATTTTTGATTAGTAAGAACAAAGATAAACTGCTTTAAATGTAACCACAACCTGTAAACACTACATGCAATGTCTGAAGCATGGGTTGGATTTTCTTTTGGGTGAATGGGTGCAGCTCTGACTGAGGCTGAGAGGTCGGATCAGCAGTTTCCAAGCCATGAGCATTTCCTGCCTGAAAAAGAAAAGAACCCGAGGGTTTCTGCAGAATGAAGAAGAGCAAAACAGCTGTCTTAAGGGCAAAGGTGTGTCCTGATGAGCTGGAAGAAATGGACACGCAAGGGGGAATTTTGCTGGAAGACTGTTTAGGTTTTTAAAGAACACAGGAGAAGTGAGGAAAAAGGCTTTTTATTGTGGACTCCAGTCCAAAATGCAGATAATTAAAGGTTTTTAAATTATCCTTCTGAACACATGAATGAAAGACAATAAACACAAGGGAATGAGAACGCTCTCCCCCTCTTGAGGAAATTTTGCATTTATACAGAGCTACACTGGAATCACAGCAGATTAAACACTATTCCCCAAACATTTCAGACACCAAAAGCTGCTGAATGTTGATACTTCTGTCTTTTTTCAGCCTGCTCACTGCATCCACCCCATCCAGATCCTCAGGCAACTTGGGCTGCAGAGTGTGGGGTCAGCCTGGATGCTAGGGCACTCTTCTGCTCCAAGGGAAGTCACAGCACAGTTTCTTTCTCTTCATTACATTACAGCCTGCCAAAACCATTAGCTTACCTGAGAAACTACAGTAAGTTCAGAAAAGTGAGTTTTCAAAACTAGGCCTGCCTTCTCCAGTTGTTCACAGGGAACAGCATTTGCATTTGCTGATCCTTAACTATTTTGATTTTATTACAGCAACTCTTGCTAGTTAATTATTTCCTCCAAACTAGTGCAGCTTATCCTCTCTCTCTCTCAGCACTTTACTCAGGATAGTTCTCTCATTACTTGCTCATTTTTGCCAGAACACTGGGATCTGTATCAATATGACTTATTTTCTTGAGGTGTCCCTGACCATCAGACACTTCATCAGATTCTTTAATATCTTTTGCATCCTGTTGCTGTAGACAAGTCATGCACCTGCTGGACCATCTGCCATTGCAGACTGCAATTCAACCCACGCACACAAGAGATTTCTTTATCCATTACTTTGCACTTTGTTAAATGGTAACTGTCTGTACAGTGAGGCTCTAGTAAGGTTTTTCAGAAGGTGTTTGAAAAACACAGGCTAAACCTGATTTTTTTTCTGCTGTTAACATTAGAGGACTCCAGTTCTGGCTCCAGAGGCTGAAAGCAGTGCATGGGGGAGGCCTGCAAGGCAGAGGGGCATGCTGAGTGCTGCTCATCCTGCAGCCAGGGAAAGGGAGCGCTGCAGCACTAGACAGCCTAGATTTTCAGAACTCTTGCACAGAGTGCAGAAGTGCTTTTATTCCTTTCTGGACTATTTTCTTTTTCATTCCCTGCCTTTGTCTCATGCTCTGGGTTTTGTTCATGTTTCTGGAATGGCATGAAAAAGCCATGCTGTAATCACTGGATAATTTCCTTGCAGTACGGGCTGAGAGTAGAATGCCTCCAGTTTGTTTTGTTGCTTACCATGATCCTGCAACACTGAGAACTGTACAGCTGAGTTTAGTACTTGCAAATCAATTGTCTTTAATTTCTTTACGCTGTATAAGAAGAGAGCTTGTTACCTGAGAGAAGAAAATTGCAGGTATTGTTTTGGTAATTCTTAATGTACTGGAAGTGTGCATTCCCCAGTGGTAATTTTCTCGGATGATTTACTTGCATAGGCTCTCAAGGTTCTTTGGAGTTGGTTGTTCTGGTCAGTGTCCTTGGGCAACTGACCCCTTGTGAAGAAACTTGATCAAAATATCTTCTCTTAGTTTTCTTTGTTCAATATGTTGCTATCACTAGTGCTCTCCTACAATCACTCAGTGGGAACACATCAGTTACTGGAACAACCCAGAATATTTAAAAGCAATAGCTTTCACTGACAGATTCTTATTAAATCATCAGGCTGTGGTCAATTGTTGCTATACAGTCTTTCCTCTGGAAATACCATACAACTAAAGTGGCAAACTGAATGAATGCTAATAAGAAGCTGACCACCATTTACCTGCAGAATGAAACCTAACAGGAGACAGAATATTTCATACCCCTTGACAGAGACTAGAGGTCAGTATGAAGTGGAAACAGTGGCTGTTGTCTGCCCTCTGATTAGGTTCAGACCTTGGTTTTTGTTATAAATGTTACGTTCCCACCTCCAGATATAAATTATGAGAACTTGGTTACTAGTCCCATAGCTGAGGTGGTGGCTCTAGATTACTGAATTCTCTGTGGCAGTTGTGGGGAATAGTTTAGGAGCAAACTACAGGATTAAATGGGTTTGCATAATGAGCCCACATAGAGTTACACATAGCAATCAAATTAACAAATACCACTTTCATACGCTCCCCTATTACCAACATATTTGCAGTCTTTCTGTGGGTTAATCATGAACAGGCAAAGGTCTGAGCTTGTGGAATAGCATATTCATTGTCAATTGTAACTCATGAGTAAACTTGCAGGAGGAATTGCCATTAAAATACTTTCTCTGCTCAGTGAGGTGCTCCCACAACTTTCAGTGCTTTACTAGCAAGCTGTATAGAACCAGTACATTTAGGGTAATAGGATTCCTGTCTTGGCTCAGTTTTGAATGTTTTATGAGTCAATTAAAACCACTTGAAAGATATTAGTGACAGAGGCACCACACATTTTATTCCCTGACAACTGTGTTCTGCATTGTTTTCATAGGGGTAGGATTAATGAAGGTTTTTAAAAACTTTGCCCCAAAAGGAAGTACCCAGATTCCAGTTATTTGTGGTTTTAAGCACTGAAACTTGGCAGTACAGCATGCAGGAATTTTTCAATGATCCAAAAGAATCCTAAATATACATGTAGTTAGGTCTTCAAGCACGCTGAAGTATTGTGTTTACTGGGATCTGTGTGGCCCCACAGCACCTTCTGAGTTGTATTTCTCTGTGTGTGTGTGTGTGTGTGTGTGTGTGTGTGTGCGTGTTTGTGTGCGTGTGTGTGTGTATGGCCCGAGAATCTGGAAAGAGTTCTGTCTAAAGAATACTTCACAAAAGTTTTATCCACAGAGGAAATCACACCAGTCTGATTACATCAGAACACTAACACTGCTGAGGCTCTCCCACCTGACTCCATATTCAGACTTCCTTTGGAAAGCGAGGAATTACTCAGCAAACAGAAAACTATTTGTTATCTATATATTTTAAACTAGGGGTCAACTAGAAGTAGCCACGATGTATTAGGGACAAATTTTCAGGCATGAAAATCACTGTTTCCATGGACTTAAAAGGAGCCATACTAATTTTCAATCCTCAGACGTCTGATGTCTGGATTTTTCTTCGACTTTCACATTAGATTCACCACCTTCCTTACTACATCTTTTGCCAAACAAAGTTGTATTTAGCCTTTTGTCTGATATTTTATGCTGAATTCAAATTTCCCACCACCATTATTCAACCCATATTACCTTAATTTTTGATTTTGCAAAGCCAGTAAAAACAAACAAACAAACAAAAAACCCAAAGAAAGCCAAAACCAAACAACAACCAACCAACAACAACAACAACAAAACCAAACAAAAAACAATGATGAAAGACCCAAACCACCAATATGTAGCATTTAATAAGTAGCTTTAACTCCACCTTGGCAAACTTGTATTAGGTGTACAGCTTTGTAATTTCTGGTGCCACAAAATTAGGAACTATGAGACAGTGACAGTGAGGGTCCACTCACCACAAATGTGACAGAAGGCTAAGGCAAGAGGCCTTTACATCATGTCTCTGCATTTGTGGAAGACCAAGAAAGTAATTAGTCTGGGAAGAAGTAAAAAGTTCCTATGAACTCTAAACCAGCAGATCACAGATCACTAAAGTCACCACTTGCTTTCAAAAGTATTATGAAGTCTCATAGAGACCTGAAACTTAAGACACTTATTTAATTGAATGCAAAGTTAAAGAATACTGAACTGGTCATATAAGGTCAAACTAAAGTCCCATCCAGCTTAATATCCATTTTCTAATACTGGCCAGAAGCAGGCTCCTAAAGGAGATTACAAGAACTAGGCATGTAGAGAGCAATTTTCTGGATTTGTGCCCCCAACTCCCATATTTCAGCCTAGTGCTCTGTTCTTGGGATAACTACTGAGTCCCTAGATGTATTTGGGGTCCATTTCTCCCTCCGCCCACTGCTCTCCCCCTCATCTTCCCTGCCTGCTATGTTTGGCAGGGTTCAAAACAGACAAATACACAGTTTTGCACTGGCCTGTCTGCAGGTAAACCCCACCTCCACCCTACCCACCAGTGCACTGTGTTAAACACAATTTCAAAACATTATTTTTTGAGGCTTGAAATAACTGGATTTCCCTGGGCTTTAATTTACCACTTGACTAGTTTCCTATTTAACCTTTCACTTCAATCCTTATTTCACAGCATGAAATGATACCCCTGCACACCATATTTCTCTTTTTAAGGCAAGCCTACCAAAATTATCTTTTGCTTGGATGTGATGGGAAATGAATGCAACTTTCTGAAACAACTCAGTGAAAACAACATATTGCTCATAGAAAATTCTCAGTAAAGGTTGCAGCTGAGAAACTTTGATAGGAGGAATGGCATATCAGACACACTTTACCGAAAGTTCTACTTATTTAGAAAGGAAAAGGCATGAAAACTTTCTGAATGAACAATTTCTCCCAAATCCCATTTATAAAAGGTACCTAAGTGTGTTTCTGGCTTTAAGCAAAGGAGTTGTTATAGAAATACTCTTGTGCCTGATATAATGCCTGATAAACCATTGATTTTACCAGGGATGCTGCAATTAATCACATGACTTTTTGAAGCCTGAGCTTCAAAGAGTCAAGATTTGCTAGCTATCGATATAAATTTCTTACATAGATAAGACACAGCAGGGAATCTTACCACAGTTTCAGGCTTTGATTAGACACATCTTCATTTTCTTGCTGGATGAAAAATCTTAAAACAAAACTGCAGTGACTGTACATCCTCCCTAATACTCTATTTATTAATTTTTGCTTGGGATTTAAGTAAGAAGAGTTATGGGGAAAATAAAGCCCACACAGAGAGCCCTCTCCCCATAAGCAATATATTTTTGTTTACAGCTGGTCATCTAACTGATTTTCATGACCAAAAATGTTGAAACTCCAGTTGAATCAGGGCAGTTCTGCAGTAGCTGGGAGCACGTGTGTGTGAGTAGGTATGTACATAGGGGAAGTCTCATCCTTCATTTTGTATATTAATGACGGAATGGATCCAAACAATTCCTGCATTTAACTGCAGTACTTTTAGCTGAGCTCTCAATGAAATACATACAAGAAATGTATATCTGCATGTGTGGTCTATAGTGCTAGATTTGTTGGTATGTTTAAACAAGAGAATATCCTTAGTCAGTCTAGTCTAAGTTGTCCAATCCTGTACTGGCACAAAAAGAGAAAGCATGGCACTGGTCTGAGAACTTATGCGAAAGAAAGGGTGGTTTCAATTCCAGTTCCTGCTCTCCAAAGTACTTTACCAGTCCAAAATTTCTGGCAAAGCTTCCTAAGAGCCTGACGGTCTCCTGAGAGATGAGAGATGTGCACTCGCATCTCTTCAGGCACATGAAAAAATTGAGGTCAGGTTTCTAATCCTTGGGGAGAGGGCATTTGCCACCACTGAACTGTAAGCACATGCAAGAGGAAAGCAGTCCCTTGTTATCCTTTACAAATAGTATCTTCTCTTTCTCTGGTGTTTTTGTTTCATTTTGGGGCTGTGAAGGCACCTCATTGCCACAGGGAGCTGAAAGCCTCCAAACCTTCAGTGAAAAATCCTGTTTTATTGTTAACACTTTGTTAGTTTCTTGCTTAGCAGCCATGGCAGTTGTGACTCCCACCCTCAGACACTGAACACTCCTCAGGCGATGAATGTGAAGCCTGTGTGCCTGACTCAAGAGACTGTGTTGATGACCAGACTATGTTGAGCTTGGAGCTCCGAAGCTGAGAGCTTTCTGCTTGGTCTAAATACTCTTTAAGTTCTGTTCCCCTTCTGTAAGGAAAGAAGCCAGCAGCTTTGCCACACTCCCACAGGGTTACTTTGAAGATGATATATGGTGGAGATTGCATACCACTGAGATAATCTCATAGAGATTCCTGTAAACACCTTGGATGATGGTATGGGCAGAACATGCTCCAGAGTGCGTGTTGTATTGCACTGACTGGTTCCAAAAGGAAGTTGTTTTCTTCACAGAGCCTGTGGAGGAAAGGTAGCACAAAGTGGAGCCTTGGAGACCCCTCAGCCAACTGATTTCAACAGGGACACTGGGATAAAAACACGCTTCAGTAAATTGCACCCTGCCAGGAGCAGAAATTTTGCTCCTGCAATATGGCAGGGATGCATGCTGTTGCCTGTGCTCTCTCAGCCAGCTTACTGCAGGACAGGCCAGCTTGTGGTTGCAGAAGAGGGGGCTTGCAGGAAATCAGAGAAGCCAGAACTCCCCTGAACTCATGGTGTTAGGACAACACAAAGCATACCTGTGTGACATGATGGCCCAGAGACAGAACAGCATTTCCAGCCCCACTGGGCTGAGCACACTCCAAGACCGCTGACCATGAGAGAGCAGGCTGGGAAGGGGCTGGGACCAACATTCATTCTGAGATTTGGGGGCTGATTGTGTCGGGGTACAAATTCACCACGGATTTATGCACAGTGTGCCAGTCTAACTTGGAAGACCTTTTGGTCCCTCACACATGCACTGGGACAATGGGGATTATCATGCTTGGCCACTAAACTCTTGTCCACAGAGAAGGAAATCAGTCTGGATCCAAAACAGCTATGCCTTTAATGTGAATTTGTTAAACCACATTAAAGCTCTGTTTCAGCATTTTTAATCAAAGATGCTTTTAATGTGATTGGTCATCTTTACCTTACCAAGTTAATTGATCTGAACCTAATTTCATATTTTTTAAAGTCTTGAATTATAATACCCACACACAAATTGAATGAAGCTTTAATATACATTTAAAAAATTAATTTGGATTTACTTCCATGAGAGCAAAATGTCTGGACTAAACATGAGTCAGTGGAGTCACATCAGTGAAGTGAGAGAGCTGTCAATCTTCAGAGCACTCCTCACTGCCAGAGCTGGAATAGTTTGGATTCAAACAGGGAAAGCCAAATTATTCCTATTAATAGATTTTCACCTTCCATGCCTTTTTGCTCAGGTATTTTCAGAGGCCATATCCTGGGTTATAACTAATGATGTATTTCAGGAGTGTTGTAGTCTGTAGAGACATTCAGCCCACACCAAACAGCATCAATGTCTCACACATTAATGGGGCTACCACTGCTTGTGTGTGTGTGTGTGTGTGTGTGTGTGTGTGTGTGTGTGTGTGTGTGTGTGTGTGTGTGTGTATGCATATATTTATCATGGGAACTGAATGACATAAAACTTTCGGAAATATTAGATGTTAATGTTTCTTTTGCTGTGAAAGTCTCCTGAAGTTTCACAAACTGAGTCGGTAAAAATTGTTGGCAAATTGGAGGCAGGTCTTGTTTTATAGTAAGATATATACAGATACATGTACAAACAACTCCAAAATGTGCCATTTCCTGAAAAGAGACGTTAATGAGACGTCATCACCTGTCACAGTTGCTGCTGTTGCCAAAGATGTTGCCTTGACCTTTAAACCACTGTTAGGACACTTCTGTGTAATCAAGATTTGCATCTTCAAAATGTCAGTAGAACAAAAGGTACTGTTGTCCTGACTCAGCTGAGTTGATGTCAAAGACCTGGTGCTTAGTTGCTGACAAAATTTCAATTCAAACTTAAGATAAGAATGTGTTTCATTCACAGTTATGTTTACAATACATCGTTCCCGTTTCAGTCTGTTTAGGATGACAGTTCTTACTGTTTTCTTGCCACCAGTGGAGGGCAACAGGCAGTTTTGAAGTTCATGCAAATAGTTTTCTACTCGTCTTCATGGGTTTTAAGGAGCACAATATGAAGAAAAAGAAAATGCCAGTCCTCAGCTGAGAGACGAATAAGAACAGGATTAAACCATGAACTTAATTATCAATTTAGGAACTGATTTTTTTGAATGAGTACATTTTCTGTGCAGAAAAAAATGGTCTTAAACCATTTTTTTCTCTCTTGGTAATACATTGGAATTCCAAAGTATTTGTAATTAGGTCTCTTTTACAGTCAGCATATTTGTAAAAATGGACTTAGAAACAAAAGAAAATCAGATTGTTAAAATTATATTCAACTGTTTGTTACTCTGGAGCATGCTTTGTTTATTTTTGTTTACTCATCTGTCTCGTCTAGCTTGCATTACAGTTTGCAGAGATGTATATATGAGTGAAATATTAGACTTAGCAGCATTCTGCATTCACTTCACAAGCAAATAAGCAAGTTCACATAGTGCAGAGGTCCAGAAGAGCCAGACTAACAACAATGAGATGAGCCTAGGAATAGGCAGAGCTTAATTTTTGTACTGAAGAAGTTGACATGGAAATAGCAAAGAGATGTAAAACTCCATACACAGTGTCTACCTGTGTACTGGTGACAGGCAGCACTCCTTTTTACCTGTCCTATTATGAACTGATGGACATGAATGTTTGACTGCTGTTCTGAAAGCAACGGTGCAATTTTTGTGAGATTGTGCAACACGTCTGAGCTAGGTTCCCTTCCACTGAAATTATGTAAATGGTCCCATCTCTCTAGTTCAAGAAGTCCAAAGTGGCCCTTAACTGTAGGAAAAGGTAAAGTATTTCAAGATTTGGAAATACTAGACTAGATTGGACTGAGCTGTACTAGCTCAGAAGATTGATGTACGCTGGGCATTTTCTGACTGATCTTTAAGCCAGCTGTTTTGCAGAGTTCTGCCACTGAGGGGGTAGAATGGCTGCATTAACGTGGTGTTAGATCAGCTGCTACCCACTCTGCTCAAGTATCTCACAGATGGCAACAGCAGAGAAAGAGAGGCAGACTCACCTGCGTAAGCAACACCACCGTCTTTGGCATTGGTGTATACAGAAGTAAATCACACCCTTCTGCAGTGGATCTATGACACATTGTATAAAATGAATTACGATCTTTCTTCTCGGAATAATAGGCTTATTTCTGGAACAGAAATTCGGGTATGTTTTTCTGAGAAATTTCCCACTTCTGAAAGACAAGGTGCAGGAATTCGTCTGGAGTTTCATTTTTAGCCTGTCAGTTTGAATGCATTCTTGGGCTGCTGGAGTCTCTCCACAGCATCTCACCGTCAAAACCAGCATCTTTTGTGGGGGTGCACCCTGTGTCTTGCTCATGGTGCCTCAGTGCTGATAACTCCCTGGAATGACGATTTAATACTGATGAACACAGCCTGAAGATAATGCTTGAGTATTTAGATTTTTCAGAGTACAGAAAACCAGGTTATTTCGAGATTATTTAAAAGTACACTTCGTTAGCCAACAGTCTTACATTTCGCTGCAGGCTCCCTCCTTGCTAAGTAGTGACCCCTTAAGGAAAAACCGAGCTACTGCGGCCAGTGTTATCTCCCCATCTTCAGCTGTTCTTCCGCGCGTCTTGCTTTTCCTCCCCGCCCGGCCTGGAGCTTATCGCCCCAACTTCATTTCAGCGCACTTGAGGAAGGATGTCGTAACGCTCTCTGTCAAGAAACCCAAAATGTGACACAAATGCATCTGTAACTTTTCGTGTTAAGAATCGTATGCATGTCTTCTCCCCTTACTCCCCGTCCCATCTTGATTTGATTTTTCACTAAAGTTGTATCACCAGGCCACTTAGGAGGTATAATTTTTTTGCCTTGATGTTTTGCAGTCAATGTTGTTTGCTGCTCTTCTTTTACCAAACAGATAAGGACTTAGACCAACACTGGGCTTTTCTCTGTTTGTTTCAAAGTACAAATGCTGAAAAACCAAAATGCTGGCTAGCCACTGCTTCTTCAAAACCTTCTCGCACCAGGAGAGTATGTTGAAAAAACTGGGTTCAAAAATTTCAGCCAAGATGAGGAACTCAGTATATATAGGGTTTCAGTGTTTTGTCTTTTTTAGGCCTGATTTGGGAAGATCTTTTTAATGTCTTCAGTCCAAGAATACCGAAGAAGAATTTTAAAGCACCTTTTGTGCATGATGGTCATTGTTTGATGTCCAAGGCACATGCACAACTCTCCTCAAGAGGAGGAATCACCAGAGGCTGTGAAGCAGCAAACCTAGTTTTAGATTATGACTCAGTCTGCTTTTCCACATTGCATGACTTTTCCAGGAAAGACCCTCCATTGTGAGACTTCAAGTACTTTGTATTGATCTTTTCTATAACTTCTGAGAATTCTGTTTTCCACCCAATAATGTGTAAGTGCAAGTCCTATAGGTAACTGTTATCTCCACCATCAGGGACTATGGCTCAGGTTAGCTGAACAATTATATACAGATTCCTGAAGTTTTCCAGCTGATGGTGGAGTTCAGTTTGGTGCCTTTACACTGTTATCAGCTGCTTCACAGTAGTCTTGGGTATGGCTGTATTGGGTGCAGTTTAGTCTGCGGACTGCAGCAAGGCTTTACCTGACCAACTGTTGGCTGTGAGAACGGGTGATTCCGGGACCAGCCCCGTGAGAAGGTACCAAAGTAGAAAGGGAGGCACATTGAGAACAGCGAGACCTCCCCGGGACAGGACCTCCTTGCAAATCACCAGGTGCGGGAGCGCACGCTAGTTTCGCAGACCCTCCATCCCCTGAGCATCCCCGCCGCCGGGGCGGAGGCGGCACTGCCGGTAAGCTCGCAGGTTAAGCGGAAGCCTCAGTTTAAGCAGGTGCCTGAGCGGCAGCATGTCAGTACCCTGATGCACACCGCACCCGCCTCACGCTCTCTGCGACCCCGCGCCGGGGCCACCCTGACCGGGGGGGCGGCCCCGGCCTCGCCCCCTCGGCGCGCCCCGGGCAGCGCCGGCCGGCGGGGCGGCTCCGGCGGCGACACCGCCCCGTGCTGCCCTGCCCGGCCCCTGCCCGCCCCGCCCCGCCCGGGCCGCGGTGCCTGCGCCCTCCCCGGGGCTGGGGCCGGGCCGGGCCGCCCCGCACCCTGGGGGCCGTGCAGGCTCCTCCCGAGAGCGAGCGAGAGGTGCCCGGGGCGGGCGTTAGCGAGGCGTGTGCCGAGGGGTGTGTTTGTGGGCTGGAGTTTGTTAGTAGTAGTAGTGAAGAAAGGAAAGCGGGGGGAGGAAAAAAAAAAAAGGGGGTGGAGAAGGAGGGAGGGGGGTGAAGGGAAAAAAAAAAGGCCCGAAGAGGAGTTTCCGAAAACTTCCAAGGAACTCGCGGCTGCAAGTCCCAGCGGCAGGCAAGAGCGATGCTGGAGCCTCGGGCGCTCCGGGAGCCGACAGCGGCGACGGCAGAGGGGGTGACCGCGGGGATGGCGGCGGCAGCGGGGAGCGCGGTGCCGGCCGGAGCCGGGATGGCCGAGAAGAAAAAAGCCGGCAACGGCAGGAAGGGCAGGAAAGGCAAGGGGCCCGGCAAGAAGCCCGCTCCGCCGGGGGAGGGCGAGGCGCCCGGCTCCACCGCAGGTAAGCCCGTCGGCAGGTGCGGGGGCTGCCTCGCGCGGACCTTCCGCGCCCTTTCCGCGGCCGCGGATCCGCAGGCAGCGGCAGCTGAACAGTTGTTCAGCTAACCCGAGCCTGCCCGGCTCGGCGGAACCTCCGCGCCCCGCCGCGGCTGCTCGCAGAGCTCCCGGAGCGGCGGAGGCGGCGGCGTTGCCGGGAGCCCCTCGGCTGTCCGACCACGGTTCGGTCTGCTGCCCTATTTCCCTCCCGCTGGCCCCGAACTCCAGAGAGGCTCTCGGTCAGCTGTTGCTTTCTTCATATTTTTGCCCCCCTCCCTCCATTTTTTGGAGGGCGTGAGGCTATCTCTCCTGTTACAAAACACGTTTTCTGTCCCTTCCTTTCCCCAGAAATCACTTAGCGTAGTTGAACAGATGGCCAACTTTCATATGGGGTATTTTGTCTAAACTTGCATCTATTTACTCAGGGATGATCAGAGAGGACATTTCGCTCACTTAGCAGCACGTGTTGTTCCTCTCGTGCCTTCTCAGTATTAAGCACAAGAATTCATGCCAGTGATACCCTTGTCCTCCTCAATAGGTGTCCAGAAGCAGCACCCAAAAGAGTGGTCTCAGCTGAGAGTGCTGCCCCACCCGCCGTAGTTACTTGTCTCTGTCAGCCAAAGCCCCAGTCAAGATCAAGACTTCTAGTGCAGAGTACAAATACATATGAGTGCATGATGCTTTTCACAGAGACCTTGTGTTATGCCACCTAGTTTATCAGAAAGCCTGGCACTATCTATGGATACTTCTAGCTTTTTGCAACAGCAATGTATAGCTGCGTTTGAATTCTTTGGGGTTTTGTGAGAAATTGTTTTGAAAGAAGCATGGGAAAAGCAGTCAATTGCCTGTGGTTTGGTTTTAGGTTTTTTGTTTGGTTGTGTATTTTTTCCCCCTTTGTGTTGTTTTGCTGTCCCAACAGACAAATTAACATAAAGCCCAGTAGGGTAAAACTTTCTAAATATACCTACATTAATTTTGCTCAGTGTATCATGGCCAACATAGTGCTGCCCTTGACTTCAGTCATCAGCCATCAGGGAGGATATGTGTGATTCAACAGCAGCAGATATCCCTTTAGGCTACTAATTTTTACAAACTAGCGCTGCCCACTGCGTCCTCTTCTCTAGGTTGTTTGGAGATGCAGCTCCCCCAGCTTCTGCTCAGCAGCGGCTGTAAACAAGTTTCAGGTGCAGCACAGGAGGTTTCCCTTGTTATGCGAAGATAGAGACAAACACTTCTTTTGGCCTTCTTTTTCTCTTTCACAGATTTTATAATGCTGTTGCACTGTGTAAGCATCTCCTGCTAAAACTAACCACCTCTGGCATTAAAACATTAAAACCTCTGGCAAACTTATCTGTGACAGCTGGGCTGTTTGAAGTGTTTGCAAGGCTTTTTGTTTGTTTTTGTGGCTGACAGAAAACAGGAAGACAGTGACAAGTTGGACAATTTGTGATAGGAAAGATCTGTCAAGGAGACACACGTTTTCTCACTGTGCACCTCAGAGTTTTATAGCATCCCATCCCATTCGTGTAGGAGATATTTCTTTGTCCTGTTGTGCAGTTTTCCTTTTGCAGTGGAGCGGGGTGCTGAGGGAGTAATGAAAGGAGCTGTGAACCAGAGGGCATTTTTTTGAGTAATCCAACCAAGTCAGCTTCTAAACTAGGCAGAGATTTTTGGGAAGATGGTGTTCTTTCTCTGTAGAAGGGAGCTAGAAGAGCAGAAAAATCCATGTAGGTAAATAGCACCTTAAGTTTAGGTATTTAAGTGTGGTTAATTCTCAGTCTGATTATGTCTGCCATGGTGAGTATTTTACCTGCAAATATGAAGGGTAGCAAATGTAGATTGAGATTCATCAGGGCAGGTCTCAGATCATGCCAGCTCCTAAGGCTTTGCTAAAACTCCAGAAGGCTAAGTCTTTACTAAGCCAAAATATGTCAGTGTTTGAACCAGAAATGAACCACTTTTCTGGCAAGTGCTTACCTCAGGTCTCCAAAGCACCAGTATGTTTTTATAGGTATGAAGGAGTACCGCCTTCATCCATACCTGACATTACTAGTCAAAAGTTTCCTGTGTGGGCAAGAACTGAACATTCTTCTATCTTATGTAATAAAAATCCCATTCCTTCCAAGATGAGTGTATGTGGCAGGATTGTTCACATATGTAGCTAACCCATGTAGTCTCTCTAATGGGAAAATTAAATACAGCATAATGCATGATTGTAAATTTTACTCTGAATCAGTTAATGTCACACTGGCAATGTCGTACAGATTTTATCTAATCTGTTACTTAGGGGTATTACCTGGTTGGAGGGGCATTTAGAACTAGAAATGATACTTAGAAGAGAAAGAGCAGAAAGAGTGGTTAAAGCAAAAAGTAACAAGAGAGCAATTTTGCATTTCAAGCCATGGGCTTTTATTCCCTCTGTTCAAGCATATTAGAGCTTGAATTAATTACTCGTCTACTCATATTGATTAACAGTATTGACTGGGCACTCTATGAAGGCCTTCTCACTTTGCAGGACTGCAGTTTTCCTTTTTGCTAATATAGGTTTGCAACCGTACCTGTTGTCATTTGGTGTATTTAGGATGTGCAGAGAGGTTATGAAACAGTTTTTCTTTTAGTTACCTGCTTTCTTTAGTTGAATTATGTCAGGAATTATCATCTTCTCTGTTGTGTTCTTGTCTACACAGAGTTTTCATCCACTTAGGGTTTTCCTGAAGAGCAGTGGCTTGCAGATAGTCCTCAGTTTTAAGATCTGGCACTAGCACAGAAATCTTTAGGAGGTGTTCAGCTTTTTGATTAGCGCAGTTTTTTCTGACCAAAGCTCCTTGCAACTTAGTTTGCTTCTGGCTGTCAAAGTATATCATATGAACTTGAATCCTGGGTCCGGAAGTTTTGGTAATTTCTCAATGGATTGAGAATCAGCTTTGTTAATTGGGAAGAAAGGGTATAAGAAAATCTTTCCTATTCTGTTATAACTTACCCAGAAACTCCAAAGCTACTATTGGACAAGAAAGTTAGTTATTGGAGAGGCAAAAAAAAAAAAAAATTAAAAAAAAAAAAAAGAGAGAGAGAGAGAGAGAGTTTAAGGAGGTATGGCCTTCTCCTTCTCTGCTCACCTGCACAGTGGAAACAGAGAAAAAAATCTTCATGTTTTCCGCTGCCTAGGTGAAGTCTGGGCTCTGTGAAAAAGTTTGGGGAGGTCCATGTTGGTATGATCTCTTTGTCACTAAAATTATTTAGAACTTTTACTCCCCTTTGCTACAAGTGCTCTTGAATAAACTGATAGTGTCCAGCTTGTGTCAAGACCAGAGTGACTGTGGCTTCCTTTAGCAGGGCACTCTGGACCATGATAAATGCAAAGCATGGAAGACTGAAGAAGAGAGTGTTATAAATGGACAGAGGGTTACAGCTTTTCTCCAAGTTAGTCAGTGAACTGCCCTGCCAAGTGAGTGTGCAGACTGGCTTCACAAATCTGCCAGCAGGGCTTCCTAGAGCATTGCCAGCACACAGAAAGTGCATCCAGCCTGGGCAGAGTAAGCTTATGCAGGAAGGCTGAGGTTGGGCATCCAAGGTCCCCAGACCTGCCCCTCACACAGGCGCTGCTCCTGATTTAAGGTGCTGTTAGAGCAGGAGCACAGGGGCTGGAAATAGGCCCTTGTCCCTGTGTCAGCCCAGCCTTCTGCCTGCCCAGCTTTAGTGCTGGACTGCATAACGTGGGGCTTGTGCGCTGAGAGAGAGGGGTCAGCCCTGGAAAAATCACCCTGTGGAAGCTGTGTTTGTGTCAGCAAGGTGGGGTACCAGCACATCAGCCCAGCCCCTTTGCTCTTTCCAGACAGCTTGGGGAATGTAAGTTTTCAGGTGGTTCTGCTCAGCAGAGAAGACCAGGGTGAGGTTGCTGGGCTTGAAAGGACAAAGTGTGAGAAGATGTGAAGCCTGTCTGAGGAAAACACCTTGATGTGTGTGAAGACTTGGTAGTGCTGCAAACTCTGGCCCAGGGTTTTGTCAGCCACTCTCTAGTGGTACGAAGAGCAAGGCTTCACAAGCATCTATCTGGTGCCGAAACAGAGAGAAGAAAGAGGGAAGACCATCAAATGGGTCTTCAATTACCATTTCAGTGAAGTGACCTCAGCTGCATTGTTCTGAACATATCTGCACTAACAGAGCCCAAAGTAGAGAGACTGTGGTCATTGACATAGAAAATAAGTATCTCCTGGTGGGTTTAATTTAGAATTAGATAAAATGCCAGAGCCTGAATACTGCTTGACAGAGTAAGCAGCACGAAGTTCAGATGAGATGAGTGTGGCTGAGCAGAATGTTTGACCATATCCTGGAAGCAGGCTTGGTTGCCAGAGGAAGAAATTGTTTTTATCATATTAAAGACCAAGCTGCAGGTGAGAGCTTGATTGGGAGGATTAGAGCTCAGTCTGACAGTTGCTAAATTTAAATTGATGTTCAGTATTCATAAAGAGATATCAGAAGACTGATCACTGTTTCATCATGGATTGAAGACTAGAGTCTGGGAGATGGAACAGAAGCCGTGATTTCTAACAAAACCAGTCCACTTCTAGAGATAAACTATTGCTTAGAAGGAGTGACAACTTCTTTTGGTGTTTCCAATCCAAAATATTTATGTGCTGCGGTATGCTTGTACATTTTTCTGTGAGGAAAGCCTCTCTACCTGTGTGCAATGCCTGCATTCTCCAAACATTCCATACAATCTTCAGAGTAATTTTGAGAGTGAATCCTTTAAAAAGCATGCGAGTGCATTCATGGGGTTTTTTTTGAATAAATGAGATTAGTCACCATTCAAACTTTTTTGAATTAACACTAGAAGTACTACTTGACTGCAGCCATGGGAATGCAAACAGAATGGTGAGAACATACCAGTACCATTGTCCAGTAAATACTGCATGTGTATAGAAAGACATTCCCCTGTGAAATAAATCCAGAAACTGTTCTGAGCTTTGTGCAAATATTGATGGCTGGGGAAGGCTGGACAAAACTTTTATCTTTCATGTAGAAATGCCAAAGCCTGCTAAGATATGCGTGGATTTAAAAACTTTAACCTCTGGCAAAGCTTGTGAGCTAACTCTTAAATCTAAGCTTGTCTATTTGTAGTTGTGGGCATCTCAGATTTTTGGAAAGGCAGTAACTGCAAAAGGAGGGGGAAAAGGTTGAAGGAGGCAGTTTGAAAGAGCACTCATAAGTGAAAAAAAAAGAAAAAAGATCCTATGCAGCTGATATTTCAGAATAGTTCTCTGTATAGCACTCTCTATTTGGGGCAGCTAATTTTTCATCTTCTCTACTGAATCACAGTCACTTAGTTTTCACAAAAAGCTTTTTGGGTACCTGGTTTGTGAATGCCTTGCCATAGAAGATCTTTGACAACACATTTGACTTTAGGCACCGAAGTGGCAATTTGTTATTCTTAAAGTAAGGCCAGTTAAATGCAGAGCTGTGGAAAACTTTCTTCCAAGCATCCCTCTTTCCCTACCTCCCCCCTTTCAATCTATCTACAAGCATGTGATAGCCCTTTGAGGCAGGTGGTTGTAACCACAAGCAAAACAGTGGAGAACAATTGTGTCTCAGGGTGTCAGGATCTGGAAATGCTATGAATTCTTACCAAATCAGTGTTTTGCTAACATTCCAAAAGTAACAAGAGTGAATGTGCCTTTAACAGTACTGATAGTTTATCGTGTTCCGTTATGATACAAGAAAACAAACCAAGTGTCAGTATTTTGTATGAGTCATTCTAGTTGTGCAAAGTGCTGCTCGAGTGTGCTCGAGGTGGTTGAGTTAACCCTCAGTTGCTACCTCAGGTGCGCGGAGCCCTGGGCTCGGCGGGGGAGGGGGTCCAGTTGCAGGTCTGCGAAGTCCGCAGTGGCAGGCTTGCATCGGGAGAGTTACGGTGCCGGAGCCGGGCTTGCGGCGGCAGCGGCGCCGCAGGGACAGCGCGGCCGAGAGAAGAGACGGATTGCGGTGCGGAGGCGTCTATGGACGTGCTGCTTTAGAAATAAAGAAAACAATCGAACTAGCAGTGAAGGGGGAGAAGAGCGGCCGGTGGCCTGCGGGGAAGGCGGGAGCGGGCTGCCCGCGGGTTGGGCTGCGGTGCCCGCGGCGGCCGCCAGGGGGCGCGGCGGGAGCGCTCTGCCCGCGGCGGCGGGGCCCGGCCGCACCGACCGCGGCCCTCGGGCCCTGAGGGGGCGCCGCCAGCGCCGGGGGGGTGCTCCGAGCGGGCCTTCTTCAGCCTGCTGTGTTGTGTTGTGTTGTCTTGTCTTGTGTTGTCTTGTCTTGTGTTGTCTTGTGTTGTCTTGTGTTGTCTTGTCTTGTCTTGTGTTGTCTTGTGTTGAAGGTCAGTGGATGTGCAGTAAACAGGTAGAGAAGCTGTGAGGGAGGGAGACTTGGGTCCTGAAAAACACTCTGCTCTGATTTCATGCAATATGACCATGAAGTCACCTAGTGTGAGGTCACAGGAATGCTCTTCTTGTTGTTCATTATCTTCTTCCTTTCCTACCACACTTCCTCTATCCCTCTTCTTCCCTTTCTTTGTCCTTTCTCTCTTTCCCTTCTTTCTTCCCTTCTCCTTTCCATCCATCTGTTCTGCTGTCTTTTTATGCACCCCTTTTTGTCCTTCTTCCATACTTTTCTTTCTCCCTCCTTTCTTTTCCCATCTTTCTTTATTCCCTATTATTTCTCCATCCTTTTCCTTCTTTTTTTCCGCCTTCATCTTGTCTATCCCATCTGCTCTATTTCTGTTAATGAAGAGAAAAAAAAAAAAAAAAACAATGAAAGGAAAGTAGACCGAGATATTTCATAAGGGACTGATAGAGGTCTTTAACGTAACCTCCTGTCTGGAGTAACTGCTAGTTTTTCATTTATGCACTTGTGAAGCAGAATACTACTTGTGTCTGGTTTTGTGTTTCTGGTTGTGTAATTTTCTGTGGGAGCATTAGATTTGGGGAGAAATTGACCATGTTATGTAGTTTGTTCACTATGGGCCTTTTGAATCCTAGCTCTGACAACCAAGTCCACCGGCTTCACAGCTCAGGGAGGAAGAGGGAGATGTTAATCCCCTTGTGACTGTTCACTTGGGAGCCTTTACTCATTCGCTCGGTCCATCTCTTCCTCAGGTTTTATGAGCTGATTGTCCTTCCACCTCTGTAAGCAGAGGGAATCCAGATCAGGGAGTTTGGGCTTGGCATTCAGTCATGGACTCAGGCTGAGCTTTGCTCGATGCCTTTCTCCGTCATTAACAGCTTCCATTTCACCCTTGAGTCAACCCCATGCCATGTCCTATGGCTAATGGTTAATCCCTTTGAAGGCAGTTACCAAGGCATGAATGCATACTTAAGGTGGCTAAATAGAGTCCCTAGTAACATCCAGTTGTGGAGGTGATAGATAGGGCTTGTTATCGCTGCCATTACTGCCAGAAGAGTTAAATTCTAAATCCAATTTGCATGTATTTGTGTGTGTATATGCGTGTGAGCACGTGTTGGTGTGATATTTTAGTGTGACTGTTGACTTCTACAGTTACAGTCTATTCAGTTTTCCTTTGGGGAAGTCCATTGGACTTAGAAGAGAGAAAAAGGGGCCATAATTTGCCCCTGTAATGCCATATTAATGCCATATTGCACCTGTATACAAAACAGCACTGAAAACTGCTCCAAGTTATTGTACTATGTTTGGAATGAGTGGCCCTGTTATTCTGTGAATATATTTTTGCATGTCCTCTTGAATTGCACCAAATAAACTGGTAATGTTTGTGTCATCACAGTCATTGAGGTCTAGCTGAAATCTCTGTCCTCAAACCACCCTCTGTGGAAGAAGCTCCTGTTGCCTGGGATCACAACAGATCAGTCTGATCACAGAAACCAGAATCTCCTGGCTCTCAGTCTAACCTCTCCCTTCTATCCACCGTGGTTTCTAGCACATGGCCATAAAATATGTGTACCACAAACCTGCCACCTGCCCTTTTTTTTTTTTTTTTTTTAATTGTCAAAAAGATTCCTTTCTCTTTGTGAAAACAAGTTTTCTGGAGGTCGCTGTGCATAGTTGATATGTCTACTGCAGGAGACATAGGAAGAGGAGGGGTCTTTTTAGGTAGCAGGCACATTGCTGTCCCAGTGGAGCTGTGCAGCCCTATGGTAGGAGCTATTTCTGCAGGGTGAATAGGGGATGAAGGGCATCAGAGAAGATGTCAGCTGTGCCGTTGTGCCAGACCTGCAGGTTCAGGGAGAGTCACTGACAGGACTCTCCCTGAGTGAGAAACCCTCAGAGAAAAGGTTTTATTAAAAGTTTTCCAGCAGGCTGCTTCCAAGGACAGTATGTACCTTTGCAAGAATGAAAGAGAAACCTCCCATGCAGAGCTTCCCCATTCCAGTGGGAACAGTCTGACCTGTAAAAACTGGTGTTCCAGGGCAGCCAGTGCCTCCTTCTTGTTTCTGCCCATTCTGCAGTGATCCATGCCAGCTTTGAGGCTCATCATCTGATCATTTCACAAGAAGTCCCATTAGGACAAGTTAGCTAAGCCTTTGAAAAACAAACCTGAAAACATGGTAGCTGCTAGTTGACCCTATTCTTGGAAAGAGTAGACTGGAAATGCAGAAGTAGAAACTGCCCCATAAAGAGTGTGTTCTCTGTCAAGCTCTGGAGGACTAATGCAGCTGCTAGTGCTTTAAAAAGTCAAGGCGGTTGTGCAGTGAAAGAGCTTGTCTGGGCATGTGAAGGATTTCCGTCCCTCACAGCATCTGAGATGAAGATTGGCATAATTTTTGAAAGATGGGCTATAGTTCAACGAAAAGGTATGGGATGAATGCAGAAATCAGTGTGTGAGATTTTTTTTCTGTTACAATCTTCTAGTCTGGCAGATGTTCTGGGCCAGACTTAGTGTTTTAGATTCCAGCAGTCCTAGCACAATCTTTTTTATCTTGGTACATTTTGATTTAAATGCAAGTTTTACTTAAGCATGTTGCTCATGGCATGTGAGAAGGTACAGCAAGTGTACAAAAGGCTAAGTGTAAGTGCTGGATGATAAGATGAACTGTGGAAAAAAAGAGATTTATTATCAACCAGACTGAAACTGATGTTAAGCACAGGTTTTCCTGGTGTTATGAAGTGCCAGCAAGGTCAGAAATGGGAAAACTATTTCAGAGCAATAACAACAAACTGAAGCAAGAGCAGGAAGATTTTTGAAACAAGGTCAGAGAGAGGGATTTAAAATAAATAACTGTCCTGTTAACTCAGCTACATTCCTGGGTTGTTTGGCATTGATATGCCTTGGGTTTTTTTCCCATCTGTGAGTGAAGATGTTTCTCATTCCACTCTGTCCTCACACGTAGAGTGAAGACCTACTCACCTGGGGGAGAAGCCTCTGTGTAGGGACCATCCTACCATCATCCCTCAATATAGCTGCAAGGTCTCTCTTGAGGCTCGTGTCAGTTCCTTAGATAACAGAACCCGCTGGTCTCAGCAGTCAGTGTTCTTGCTTCCATCCCCAAATTTGCCAGCTTCTCTTATCCCTTCTCCAGCTCACACCTGCTTCTTATAAGCTGATAGCAATGATCCAGCCAGTTTCAGGCATGGAACAATCCAGTTTCTAGGCAGATTGCATGAGGGGAACCAATTCTTTGGCTGCAGTAAGAGTTGTACCTTCGTCTTGTACAGCAGGATGAAGGCAGAGCTTGTTGTTGAGATATTGTCGCTTCAGTCCACAAGACAAGACCAAGGGAAGGGATATAACTTCTAAGAGATATGTTGAGAGAGAAGTAGCTTCATCTAGGCATTTTGTTTTGAAGGTATGGAATTGATTGCACAGCTGCTGTCAGTGACATTGCTTCCTCTTGAGGGGAGGTGCAAAGACAGATTCCCAGGGCACCAAAGGTGGATGAGGATTGCTTAGTCCCTTAGTCCCAAGTTGGATTTTTAAATGCTTCTCATGGTTCACTCTAGGCTCCCATAATTTTTCCTCAGGTTTACTTTGTATGCAAGTGCCATTAAAGTAGCTGCTTTGGTAGCTGCTGAAGTAAGCTGCTAGGTCTATATAGCTCTTTTTCTGTGCAAAAGAGCTATATAGATCTTTAGTTTGAGTTATTTGTGTCTGTTTCCATTTTGATGTCAAGGTCAGACTTGTTCCAGTGGCAAGTTGTGCTGAGCAATTGCTGCCACAGTGAGCTTGTGGGAAGGTATCTCCATGGCACTGACAAGAAGGAATCAGCATGAAAATGAGATGAAATGGCAGGAGGACATTTAATGGGTAGGAGAGATGGTGTCCACTGCTCTGCCTGATGTTCCCTCTCAACTGCACAGGTGATTTTGCTACAGATGGTATCCTGTCATTGATTTGCTCATGGCTTTTTTACCCCTTAAGTCTGTGATGAAGGGTTTTCTTCTTCTGGGCATTTGGATCAAAATCACCAGGAGCAAGTTTTATCCAATCTCTCTTACCCATTACAGGCAGTTTTGAGGTCACCATGTTTGTGTATCCATCTGTTGTGTCCACACCTAAACCCTGAAAGGAAAATTATCTTCCATCTTACTTACAAACACAATTTGACCTTTAAGGAATGCATTTAAACTCCTTGAACATCACTGGAAGTATTTGCACACTAAAGCTTAAGCACTTTCCTAAGGCAAATTAAACTAGCTGGGGCTGTGTGCCTAGGTGTAGGTTTTCCCTTCTCTTGCCCTACACAGATAACCATATACCTTAAATTCTAAGCAGGCCATCCTAGGTGTTCTTTGGTCACACTGCAAGTTATTTAAACTGAGAATAATGAAAGGACCCACAAGAACCATTTATAGAAGAAATTTATATAATGCACTGTGTCGTGTCTGCTGGCCAAGAGGTAACAGGCAGAGAAAGATGATTAAATTGAACATCTAATGTTTGCTGTTGAGGTTTGCTGTTACGTCTAATGTTTGCTGTTAACTCATCTGATGTGTGAAATCAGGTACCTGTACATTTGGGATTGTTTTGGCATCTTTTTCATCTTACCCTCTTTATAACAGCAAGGTGATAGCTTTTACTCATTCTATTCTAAACTATTTAGCTTTCATAAAGAGAAGGCCAGCTCTTTTTTTTTCCCCCAGAGTAGTATTAGAGCAATATTAGTGTAAACATGTATGTGGAGTTGTGCATACACATGCACTCCAGTCCATTACAAATGCAGCAAGAGAGGAGTTTATTTGAATTTCAAGACCTCCTAGAGCTATATTGCAACACAGAATTTATCCACTGGAGAAATGTCAAGAAAAGACTTATTTTCTAAGACATTTTTAACTCATGGTTCCATAAAAATTATGGAGCTCCTGAAAAGACCTCCTTGGGGAGTGGTCCTGTGAAATATGCTGACAGCCAGATGGCACAAATTTGGAAAACACTGCTGTCCTTAAAGAATAGAACTGAAAGCCTCTGTGAGAAGGCAGTGTATTTTCCTAAGTAACCCTTTTAATTCTGTATTAATGTGATAGAGAGCAAAAGATGCATCTTCTTTTGATAATGCAGGGAAACAACTTTTCATGGAAAACCAGAAAATCTCACCATGGGTCATCAGGGAAATGTAGAAATGTCCAAAGTAGTGAGTTCACTTTTATTTTTTTTTTTAAAGCTGCAGTTAGTAAACAACTTCCTTAACAGATTATAGAAATACCAAGCAGTCTCAGAATCGCTCTGTTTCATGGCAAATTTCATGATGTTTCTTGCTATCAGTTTCATGGCAAAGCTTAGTTCATTTCATATCAATGCCAAAGACTCCAGGTACAAATAAGAGCTATAAATCACTTTGGAGTTGAGGGATAAGGAACAACTTGAGGTTTTTAGAACTGGAATTAGTTTGTGAGGCTATTTCCATGCAGAAAACCATGGTGACTGCTGACTCTACACCGGGGAGTAGATAAGATAAAAAGACAGGATTACCCTCACAGTGTTTGCACATCTCCTCCTGACCATCAACAGGGCACGTGTCTGTCCAGTCTGCTCAAGGGCTGGCGTAACGAATGACAGCGGAAAGCCCCACGACACCAGACCCATGTCCTGCCTAGGAGCCTGTGGAGGTTTCTGTCCACCGCCAAGAGAGCACCAGAGGAGCAAGCGGCCGCTTTTGAATCTACATCACACCAAAAAGGCCCCCAAGCATCTCACCTGCTTCCACTGCAGCTTGCTGACCTGTAGGGCTTTACTATGTCCAAGGGCATCACAGCCAGTGACTGCTGGTTTTTTTTACCCCTGTCACTCATAATCAGCTGTAGCTGAAGGTGGGATACTCAGCTAGTTTAGCTTTTTGTCTGATCAAAATGGTCATTTTTATAAATAACAAAATATGCTTCAGGATGAAGTGATGTAGGCCTGCTTGACAAGGGAAATTATTGGGTGTGGAAGGTTTTTCAGACAAGAGGGGAGGATAATCACTTGACCAGGAATGAGTCTACAGGGCATCTTCCCTAAGCAGTTGTCTGTTTATCATGGTCTCAGTGCTGTGCTTCTGCCCTGTGTCTGCTATATCTCTTTCCCCAGAACCACCATCCACATTTCTAGCTCAGTTCTTGCCTGGAGCATACTGTATATAATGTTTCTAGGTAGGAATGTGGGGGTGGAAAGACCACATGAGGTCATAAAGTTTTTGTGGAGTTGCAATTTGATCCAAAAAGTGAATTACCAGGTGCTTCTTCAGCGAGGGATTGAGGGGTTGTATTTAAATACGTCATTTAGTAAGGCCTTTTATTCCAGAAGATAATCAATTCCATTTATTCTCTAAATGTGCATTTGTTTTACTATAGCATAATTCTAGGATGATGTTTAAATTGATCAGTAGATTGAACTTAACAAATTAAGAAATAAAAAAATAATAAGACAATGCTACATATAATTTTTCCTAAGAAATAGGATTTTACCAGACTACTGAGTAATAAAACCTTAAATTTCTGATGCTTATTTTCATAAATTTACCTCTGTGTTGCAGAGAATGGGGAGAGGAAATGCTCCCGTAACTAGCATGTGAACTCTCAGGAGTTCAGGATGGGTATAGCATCAGTCAGTAGGCTTTGCTCGAGATGGGGTGGCAGAGAACCTTTGTACCACTCTACAAATGTATATACTGTTGCTGGAATGCTTGTTACCTCTCAGGGAGGCTTCTTATACCAGAAGGTTCCTATGAAAGGGCATTACTCTCCTGTGTGCTGTAAACAGGGGTGCAGCTGGTCGTGGATTGGCTGTGAGGCTGCTGGGTCTGCTCTGCAGTAGAGAGCACTTCTGGAACTGAGGTTGTATTTTATTGCTGCTGTGTTTCTAAACAGAACCACTGAGTGCTGCCACTCTACCCACTTGTTCAGGCATTCATCAGGGAGAATCGAATGCAGGCAAAAACAGCTTGGAAGGGAAGAGTCTGTGGTCAGTGGTCTGCTTATACAGGGGCACGTGGAAAGCTCGTCCAAATGAGCTTTAAAGTGCATACATTAAGTCATATTGGATCATCATTTGTGGTTTTTTATTATTTTTAGCTATAAAGCAGAAAGAATTAAGGTGACATTTTTCTGAAGGTGTGTTCTCACCTAAGTGTAATGGAAGTACTTTAGATTCACACTTTGCATTAGTTCAGCAAAATTTTTGCAGTCTGTCCTTGCACCAACGGCCCTAAAATGCCTTCCCCTTGCTGATGAGCCCAGGAAAAGTTTCTAGCCCTAGCCAGGGGAAACCAGTTGCCCAGTCTGCAGTGTTGCTGTGGTATTGCATATGGGATGTTACCCAGGGAGAGGTGTGACCAGGGAGAGGTCAGGTTGGGACCATATTCAAAGGAACAGGGAAATTGTAGGAAAAGAAGGGACAGGACTGGGATTTGTGGGGCTGGACATTGAGCAGTGGGGAAATGAGTGAATAAGAGGTCCTCAGTGGAGATGTAAAAAGGAGGGAGGAGAGTGAGGGCAGAGAACTTGGTGAGCACGATGTGTCTGGGAGATAAGGCTGGAGGAAGAGCAGGGGAGAAGCACATGGTCATTTTTGGCTCAGTGGGAGACTGGAAGTTGGGAAAGGGGGGAAACTGAGATGTGACCGAACCCACAACAAGGGTGGAATGAGTGGAACAGAGAAGGAAGGTGGCCTTGTGGGAGAGGAAAAAAGGCTGTCGATACAGATGGTGTTGGGCAGCCCTCCTTCCCCTGGGGTTGGCCAGCAAAGTGACTTCACTGACCGCCCTCATCATCTTCTCCTCGCCTGCTTAGCCACGCTGTTGCCATGCAGTGACCGTGGCAACCCAAGTTTCTGACTGGCTGTCCTGGGATGGTAGCTGTAATGATAGTGGTGGTGAGTATTGACAGAGGGGAGGGGCAGGCAAGCAGCTGTGGAGCAGGGGAAGTTGCTTGAGTACAGTAATCGTCTTTGGCAGGTCAAGGGTGAACCGTGGCCTGAGGGAGTTGTACAATGCCCAAGGCTAGCAAAGTGGTGTTATAATAAACCCCAGATGTTTCCGCTATTTACAATGTATATGTTATGTTTAAACCTGAAAATGCATCCTAGGATCTGGTGGGTAAGGAAACAGTTATTAGCTGCTTGGAAATGACTTGCTGGTAATGTATCTGTTCCCCCTTGGTATTAGCTGTTGCCTGTTTAAAATATAAATCTTCTAAGCAGAGACCCTCGTGAGCAGCTTCTTTGCCAAACCAGTGGTTCCATTCAGTGTCATGAGGAGCAGCGTGTCTCTTCCTGACGGGTTCCTGTGATGGGGGATCCTGGGCACGGCAGCCCTGGGAGCTGTGCTCACAGCCGGCCTGTGTTGGTGTGGGAGAGGCACTGCTGTCAGGCAGGGGAGCCCAGCCAGCCACAGGTGTGCAGAGAGCACAGTTTAATTTCCCCAGACTAATTATTTTAGATCTGGGAGCCAGAACCCTTGAGTTATGTCATGGGCCAGAGCAGAACTTTGAATAAGCATTTAAGAGAGGGATAGGATTTAGCGGATCAGGCTTTTATGCCAAAACAATTGCTTGTCTGTAAGAGCAAATTAGTCAGCTAAACTGTTTGTTTGGGGCCAAATGGTTGCTTTGCACAGACCCTCCAGGTGATCAGTCCTACAGATGGTCCAGGCAAGGCACTCAAAGTATTAACATTTGAAGTGAATGAGTTTAACTGTGGGAAGGCCAGGAGTAGAGGCTTCATTTTAGAGATGAATCATTCTGAGTGACTTATACCAAAGCCACACAAATTTGGAAGAGCCATTTTCACTTCAATGTTTTCTTGGATTTAACCAATCCAAGAAAAATGCACGCCTTCGGTAAATCCTTAGTAGTTCCTTACACACGTCCCCTGCCTGCCCTTGCTTCTATATCCACCAGTCTGCACTGACCACATTCATGCATCTTGCGGGCACTTGGGGTACAAAAGGACTTGTTTGGACCCCTCACCGCAGGGTGTACTGAGACGAGTGGAAGAGAAGCACTTTAAGACAGGTTGTGCAAAAACATTGCTGAAGATCAGGTAACAGTTTGTATGGAAAATGGCCAGAAATTGAGTCTTCACCCAGCTGCACCAGTGTTGCGCTGTTTTGCCCAGGATACCTGGGATATGTGGGAGAGAGGAGTGGTCACATTACACAGCATTTGTCATGTCTGGATATGGGGTTTGGGTCTGCATAAAAATGAATCTTGGGGCTTGGGGAGAAAACAATGCTGATTTTGAGGTTTTGTTGCATTTTTCTCCCTTATTTTCTGTTCCTAATCCAAACAGTCCCCAAGCAGCTATTCCATCAAAAGTCTACTGTGACTTCTATTAAGGGGAATGCCTTTTCTTCCTGAGCTCTATTGCCCTCCCACATCCCACGTGCCTGCCTGAGAGTGATTTTCTTGAATGTTAGTCCTGATGGACAACTCCCTGCCTAGACATCCAGTTTTACAGTATTTCACATCACACCTCATAAGAAGGGGTGCAGTACAAGCATTCTGCTAGGCAGAGTGCCTGCATGATGATGTGAAGGACCCTCTGTACCTTTCTCTGATTCACTTGGACTCAGTATTGGGGGTGAAGGACCATTCATGTCAGTGGTTTCTAACATGATACTACAGTTTAACAGTTAAGCCACGTCAGTCAATATTAATTCAATGCCTGGGGTGGCTGAGTGTAAAATGACCAGAGTTCTGTGAATTCACATCCCATCCTACTAACTAGCTTCCCCACATGGAAAGTCAAATGTGTAGAGATTTGCCTGAGATCTTTTTTGATTGTTAGGCTTATCTGTTTTGGTGATTGCAGAAAAGTTTTTTCACTGTTTTTCATCTAATTCCATGTGATGACCAACTCACAGTGAAATTGCTGAACAAGAGCTAAAACAGGAAAAAAAGGAAGTATTTTTCTCTCTCAATTTGTGCCTAAAACTGAGGTGACTTTTTTGGGATGTGATGACCATTTACTCAAATGTAACTCATAAAGTCACTCCTAGTACTTGCTTGTTTAGTGATCCTGTTGAGTCTGAATTCAAAACATTTTTTAATAAAATTTCTGCTTTTCTCCTCTCTCACTAGGGGTCTGTTAGTTTCCCCTAATGCCAAGTCCTTGTCTTTTTCTGTATTTTGATCTTTATCTATCACTCTGCAGAATAATCAGTAAGATAACTAATACATTAGATAACATATTATTTTCTTACCTAAAATCAAAACTGTAAGAATATATATTGTTCTTGTAGACATAGAATATCCTCAGAACTTGGGAAACTGAGTTATCAAATTGAAATTAAGGTCTATGCTTAATTATGAATAAGGGTGTCATAAGAGTTAGAAACCAGTGACAAATTTTCTCCTTTTTTTTTTTTTTTCCTTCTTTCTGGAGAACGAATGATGTATAAGAAAAGAAAAAGATGTTTAAAACCTCTTGTTTAAATTCAGTGCTTCCTCTGATTACTTAAAGAATATTTTGATTGGGGAAACAAGTCATGAGGATAAACAGCTGTCAAACATCTCAGTACTGTCAAAACCAATGCCATCCCCTGAGCACTGATAATATTAAGGAATTCAATTTAAAACTTTTTTTTTTTTTTTTTAATCTACTGGGAAAGGCTAGGATGAAAATATTGTGAGAAAGAGGGTACCTGGCTCTGGAGCTATTTGCCTTTCTCAGTGTGGAAACCTTGGCTTCCATGACTGCATTCTGTGTTTGGTGCATGTTCAGTCTACCCTGGATGGGCCTGCAGAGGCTACAGATGGAGGTGCCTTGCACTGCCAGACGAGACAATCACTTTGTTGGTGATTTGCTGGATTTAGATCCTCTTCTATTCTCTCTCAACTCGTGTCAGAGTTGTTGCTGAGAATCCCTGAACACACAGTGTGTGCTCACTTCCTCCATTGCAAATATTGTTCTATGGGCTTCATGAAAACACAAATTTGATGCTGCTTTTCCTCAATCCTTGATCTGTTAGTTTACTACTGGAAATTCATGAAGCTCCTGGAATAAGCAGTATGTAAAAAGATCAGACCTGGGAATACCGTCTTGCAAAGTTCAAAGCGTCCCCTAAATTCTTTCCAGAAACAGTGATTAAAATGGAAAAATATGGTAGACTTTCAGTGTAATTGTACTGCTGGGGTTTTTTATCATGTTTTTCAGCCATTGGGTTTTATGACATCTTTCAGTAGCCAGATACAGATTATGAATCAGTTAATACTCTGAAAACAGAATGCTTATCATCTACAAAGAATTTTGCTCTATTGATTGTTTCCATTTCCCCTAACAGTAATGGTGTCTGGCTTGGTTACTTCCTACATAGAATTCCCTTTGCAGCCAGAAGGGGGACTCAGGATATTAAATTTCAGCAGATGCGGTGAACTTGTCCTTTATGTTCTTTTTTTCTGAACATTGCTTCCTGATACTGTTCTGATTCTTCCTTGGCTTTTCCATCAATCTTTATGGCTGTCATTGTCATAGCTTTCACTATTATGTACTTAGCAGTGTGAGACAAACCTTGCAGAAGGAAATACTGAAATGGACATTTGGACATGTCTGGAATCAGGTTCCAGTCCATCAGGAGGTGGTTTGGTGTATCACTTCTTCGTCTGTTTATCATAGGAGTTTCCAGCCCATGTGTTGCTGCATCTCCCCAGGGGTATATCTTCCCTTCAGTGTGTCAGCAGGATCCTGGACTGTAATTAATAAGGGTGTTTTATTGGCTGTTGTGATATCCAAGCATAAGAGTGTGTGGGACCCAAGAGAGTCCTGGTCTGCTCTATGGATTTCAGACCATAGTCTAGCTCATGACGAAAGAGAATAAATGAGCATCTTTAAGCAGAGCTGTGCATGTTGCTTCATGTGCAGTGGAACAAGCTGTGAGAGAATAGCCAGAAGTTTAAAAGAAATTACAAAACAAACCAAAAAGCCAACCAAAAATAACAACAACAACAAAACAATCTGTAGAAAAGACAAAGTTTGTTCATACATTATTTTAGGTAAACAGCAGACTCAGTTTTTCACAATAGCAAAGAGTGAACCCTACCTGCCACCAGGTTTCTTGTGAGACAGCCCTGTTATCTGTTGTCATGTCACCTTACTGGACTGAGTCTTACAGGAAACTTATTACACCTGGTAGTTCTCCTGCTGGGATTGCATAAGTTTCCCTCATAAACCCCTGTGTTTTGAAACCCCTTTGGGATCAAAGTTTTATCTCTGATTTTTTTTTTGTAATATTAGTTTCATTCTCATGTCTTCTAGAAAATGTGGACAAAAGAGATGACTGACAACCCCCTAGAGTTCAGCACAGTTGGGGAGAAAGTTATGCGTTCTAACTGTTGTGTGCGATTTCCAGTGAAAATCTAGATTGTAATTTGACATGATACCATCTTTTTAGGATAAAGTGGTTTTGTTTGGTTAATGAAAGACTGGTCTGTGGGGGATTTTTTGTTTTGTTGTTGTGGGTTTGTTAGTTCGTTGCTCGGGGAGTTGCATTTTTCTGCTTTTTTTTCCTCTGTTCTCTTTTTTCTCCTTTCTCTTTTTCCTGTCCTTTTTCCTTTTTCTCTTTATCATTTTTTCTTTTCCCTTTGTATCTTTTTCATTTTTCCTTTCTCTCTTTTTCCTTTTTATTTTTTTCTCTTATTTTCTTTTGGCTTTTTTAAAGATTAGTTAAAGAAAGAAAAGACTGGCACTGTGTAAAAATTGGTTTGAACACTATGCAGATAGTCCCTAAGAGAGATTTGAACCTGTTTTCATTCTTGATCTCATCTAGCCTAGGGAAGCATCCTTCCTGTGCCTGATAAGGAGCAGCCCCTCCTCTTAACAGATTTTGAAGTTATTTACTTCAGAGAGCTTCAGAGAGGCACAGGGGCCACATTTGATGAGGCTGGAGAATTTATTTTATTTCTGATTCTCCAAGAAAGAGGTAAGCAATCTGCCAGGCTGCTGCAGCATGACACCAACACCACAGGGTGAGAGCCCTCTGGCTTTTCCTAACTTGGACTTTTTCCTGAGCAGTTGTCTCAGGGTACTCTTGTGTGAGATTTTCTATTCTGTTAATATAGTAGGGATTATGTAGATGGCTGCCTTCCTTGGAGCTCACCTGTCCAAACCTGTACAGAGCTGGCTTGAGGTCTGGCGTGAGTCTGTGAAAGCAGCTTTGCTGCAGATTGGTTTGCAGTGGTTCTGTTAGTGCTCTTCAGTATTTCCTGAGCAGTAAAAAAAGCACATTTTATGCTGCATGCTTTGTGTATGCAGTCCACATGATTTATGACTGAAGTTGGTGCCTTGGATAGGAAGTAAAAGCAAAGGAAAAGTTTCCTGTTGCACAAATTACAACAAACTGAAACTTCTGGTAGATATTATATGGAACAGATAAATCGCAGAAGATGATACACAAAAATCTCCAACTCAGTAGTAGGAAAATGATCATATTGTACTCAAGGCTATTTTCCCTGAGAATTAAATAAAATGGAAGCTAAGAAAAGTTTGGGACATTGCTCTGATTAGTCCTTTTGTGCAGAAGTTTATGATGATGTCTTTCTACCCTGGATGTTGAATGCATGCAAGAGTGTTGGCACACAAAAACAAAAAGTTGTTGTCATTAAAGTTAGATTTCTTAATGCTATTGAGGCAGACAGAGCATTGCCTCTAGAAAGACCTGTTAGGACTAATTTAATCCAGAAGCTAAGCTTCTGATTCAACTTAATTTATTAAGGAATTGATTTTAATGTGATTTTAATCATAGATCAGCTTTAAATCGGTTTAAATGTGTTCACAGTGAGACTTTGCATCGGCCTAAATATAATTGATTAATGTTTTAATTAGATCGCTGCAAATTTGGATATAGATAAGGTCTCTATATTTTCCTTCAGTGAAACTGTAGTACATTCCTCCATCTTTTGGGGTGAAAGTCTAGCTGTAACGAATCAATGACAAAGCATTTTATTTTCACAGGGCCTGAATTTTACCTTAGTTCTGTGCTGGGCCTTCGGTTCTTATAATATAGTAAGTAAAGCCCTGGATACCGGAAAATTGATATAATCAATTTTCTGGGTGTGATTTTATCCAAAACAGTTACACAGAGAAACCACTAGTAAGTTTAAAAAATGTAGTGGGGGAAGGGAGTTTTACTTGATTTACCATGTCTTTATTCTTTTTGCTAGCAGGCTGTTCAGAATTTATGTGGAATTTATTCTCCAACTCCTTTTTAGCTAAAATTTACCATATAAATGCTGTTCTGCTGATGGAGCCTCTAGACTGGGGAATAGGCTTGGCAAATGATACATGTTGCTTACTGCCCTTCATATATTTGAGCTGGCCCACAAGGTTCACTGGTGGCTTCTACATAAGGAATATCATTGTTCTACAATAAAATCTGTAATTCCTCCTTGACAGTAGCTACTGGTGGCCACGATCACAGGGGTTGGAGTGTTACTTAATTACCAACTGTTTCTTGCATGCTTTAGTCTTTTTCAAGTACTCCTAGATTTTGAGGCGGTTGAGAGATCTTGAGGAAAGGCTGAACTGGCAGCATGGACTGCGTTGTTGTGGACAGAAGCCCCAGGCTGGACTTGATGGTCTGGAGATCTGTGTCACAGTTTTTCTGTATTTGTGTGAAGGTTCCACTCCTATTTGGATCACTTCCTACCATTCACACACATTTCTCAATATGCAATTCCAGCACCTCCTGGTGCTGGAATATACTTTAAAAAGACATATAATTTTCCCAATATAATTTTTTAACTTTTACTTAGAGTCCAAAACCATTTCAGAGTGCATAATTTGTCTTGTCCCTCCTCAAGTGATGGCTGCACCACAGCATGTATCTGCACTTTACTTATCATGTGGTTATGGATTTTTTGGAGGTTGGCCTTTAAAAGGATGTCTAATCTTGTATAATAATTTAGCTAATGGGGAGATTTCCAATTATGTATTTTTGCAAGCTGTTCCCAATTGCAAGTATTTTGCAGCATTTGTAAGAATTCTGTTCAAGTTCTCATTTGTCTGAAGATAGCATGTACATTTTCAAACAGTTGTGGCATAAATGCTTCCTTTTCACTGCAGTTTCCATTTCTGATTTGCCACAACTGCAGAGTATAAATTGAAGTTCAAGTATGTTGGAAGTAAGTTATGTTGAAGGATACATGATGAAATCTCTCTGCCTGCTGTGCAGGTCCATAATGTTAAATGCCATGTTTAAATTTTTGCTGGGCTGGGTTTGAGTTCATGATTTTTCTTACAATGCCCAGGTGTATCCAGTTCCCTGACTCCTGAAATGTGGCAAATGGCTTTCTGTCTCATTGGCTAAAGGGTTTGCACTCCTCCTGATAACAAACACAAACAAACAAACAAAAAACCCACAAAAAACTCAAAACAAAATTAAAAAAAAAAAGAGTAAAAAAAATTTCCAACAGGTTCTTCCAAGCGATGGCCACTTTGTCAGCTTCAGTGACCTGGACTAGTTGTGCTGTGTCCCTGGGGAAAAACACATACTTTTGCTTTGGGTGTGTCGCTTCTGGAATTGTCAAACCTCATGATTTTTCCTTTAGTGTGCAGGTACAAAAGCAGTCATATTTCAAATTGAGTAGAGGGCAGGGAACATTGAATTTTCAGTTGTTATATAGCTGGGGTGGGGCTGGCAAGTCATCTGCTCTATCTGTGATCAACGCCAGAAGAAAATTATTAGAAAGTCTTTGAGATTGCAGTGGAAGAACTACTGTTGCTTTCCAGCCTGTGCAGTCTTCTAGTATACAGATGTTTTTGTAGGCCTATATCTTTCTACAGCCTGTGCTGAGCACCCACACAAGTCCTAGAAAGGGAGTATTGCTAGGAGAGCTGACCATAAAGAATTTAAATGAGAGGAGGGGAAGGAAAGTGACGAATGAGGAACCATACCCACCCACAGTGTTAAGTTTGACTTGTGCTTAAGCAAATCAATGTCTTGAAAGTTTCAAAATTCTTCACACTGCTGTAAATATTATATGCAGCCAGTAATGCAACAACTTCTTCATTTTGATGCTCCAATTAATCTTGGTTTTCCCAAATTCATTTCTGTGATTTTATTTTCTTTCTGTTCATGTCAAGCAAGCCAGCAGACAGGTTTCAGCTTAGGTTTTCCACCTTCCCACCCCAAAACTTCAATATAGATGAGCGGTTCTTTGTGTAGAGGAACAAGGGCGAACAAATGAACGTCCTAAACCTCCAGTTGTGTCTTGGGATAACCAGACGTTTTCTCATTAATTTGTGAAAAGTGTTGGCCTCTGTGTGAACTTAGTGAGAGGGAGATTGTTTTGGTCTTTGGGGAGTCAATTGTTTTGGGGAATTCCATTTTGTTTCTTCCTGTATGCTAATTATTCATTCCAGTGGTTATATCCCTAAACTCAGATTACTCATGTGTCCTTATTAGTGGTGGCAGTGACTAGCTCTGTGAACCCATACAGGAGAAGTTGGTTAGTGGTGACCTATTAAGGTAACCTTCATTCCACATTCTGGGTATTGCCTTCTGACCACCATTTCCATGTATTTCACCTGTCTTGGCACTCCCTACTCCCTGTATTTTCTCATTTTTTAGTAAGATATCCTTGTGGACAGCAGGTCCTTCTGGCTTTCTTGTTCAACATGGAAAACTATTTTAATACTGGGAAAGCTTATGTGCATACAGTGGCCATAATATTGTCTGATGTTATTGAAATTCTGCTTGATGCTGGGTGTTTCTCCTATACATATATGATTGAGCTGTCACTGTTGGAGTAGGGACAATGTGCCTTACTCAATGAGAAAGACCTCTGACCAGGGATTTAAAAGTGTGCTGGCCGTGTTGCTGGATGTGTATTGTTACTACTTCTGTTAAGTCTTCTACAGCCTCAGGAGGAGGAGGAGGATTTTTAGACATGTGAAAGCCTTCCATGGGTAGATTTACACTGGGCAATTTATTGGCTGAGTCATGGTACACTTTGGGAAGTGGAACTATTGCAGAATCCGAAAATGCTGCAAAGCCAAGAGAACAGTGTAAGCCAGAAGCAAAAATGGGTGACTAGGATCAGAAGAAAGCAATGACTCATGTGACGGAGCGAAGGGAGGCAAGCACATCCGATGATCAGCAAGTCTGAAATTTATTGATCCGGCTTACATGCTTTTATAGTAGTGTTAATTAAGCTCATACATATTGCAAAAGCTAAGCTCATCATTAGCTACAGATTAAATGTCAACTCCTTTTTTGTAGCTACATTCTCAAGATGCTTTGTAGTTTTCTGTCGAGACTAGTACCTGTTTATACATCTTGCTGTTGTTGTCTTACTACCTGCTCAAGAGCACAGTGTTGTTGTTTTCTAGTTACTCACTCAAGAGCACGGCGTTGTTTTCTCGTAAAGAAAAGGCTGAGAACTTACTGCTTACAGCTGCATTTTTACTGCTTAACCAGCTGCATATGATCATAGCCTTTTCCCTCAAGCCACGTCTGCACAAAACTCTCCACACTCATGTCCTTTGCATGTGAGAATCCCAGCTTTGCTGGAACAGTGTGAAGAGAAAGAGCTTGATGGACAAATGCTGAAAGGGTGGAGAAGCAGCTGGAGGCCTGAGATAAAAACACGAGTTACAAAGTATAGTGCATAGGATTTGCAAAGCTTACAGGATTTGACACACAGAAATCTCTGTGTTTTCTGGTGATGTCAAAACAGGAGTAGACCAGAGAATATGAAATGTGAGAGGGAGAGGAGGAGATGGCCACAGCGGTTCTGAGACCCTGAAGCCTGAGAGGCTGAAGCTCTAAGGAAGCTATTTTAAAAAAGTAAATTCTACCAAAAAGAGAAAAAAAAAGGGGAAAAAAAAAAGGGACTTGCCAAAGAACTGGATTTTCATCATTAATGTAGAGAAATAGCTTCTGAATTTATACCATTTGTTTGGTTTTTCTTCCCAACATTATCTTAGGGCATACCATTGTAGCTACACAAGTACCATAGCGGAGTCCCAAAGTTTAAATTTTCCATGCTTCTCAGTCCAGTGGTCTGCTGAACCTTACAGCTCTGGCCATAAAGTGAAGGCTGAGACCCAGACAAGTTAACAGTGTAGTTGCAGCCTTTGCTTTTATGTGGTTCTATGAGCTGCACTGCCCTCTGTTTAATGAGTCACTGAATGACTTTTTTTCAAGAAAAAGTAGAAATTAGTGCTTAACATTCTTACACTGGAGAGCAAACAAGAGAAGAGATATATGTATGGTATGGCAAACTGCCACATCATTCCTTCTTTCATCTCACTTCAAGGCACACAACCGGAGTCAAACTTTTTTTAAATCTGCAGTCCTGAAATTCAGCTCCTAAATTGAAAGTGGCTTCATGTGAAAAAAATCAAAAAATACCAAGTACCTGCAAATCCCCTTGAAGTCCAAGGGACTTACCCTGCCCAGAGTTTCTGTGTTTGGCTTACTTTAATTTTAGTGTTCAAGTAAAGATTCTGGAGTCCCCGTTTATGCACTTAGGTATGTAAAATATGGACCTGCAGATTCTTCCATGAACTTTACAAGCTGTTTTCACTGAATCTCTTTTTGGATATCAACTATATTTGTTTTACACTGTCCCACATTTTCAGTCTGTGTGATCAGGTGTTTGTATTGACAGTGTCTAACAGGATAATCAAAGCTTACCAGGGATGCAGCCAGTTGGAGTAGCTGAAGCACTGAGAATCAGAGGAGAGAGTATTTAATGTGATCAGGCAGCGTGTTCCTGCAGACACGATCATCAGTAAATAAATTAGGTGTTGACCTTTAAATCATAATCTTTAGGTTAGACACTTGCTCACACCCAGCTTCCCTTGCAAAACCTACATTTTGCTTTGAACACAATTCTCTGTCTCTGAGGAGGCCTAAGTTCAGAAACTGATATCTTGAGTGTCTGCAGGAGAATGGACGGCCTGTCATTATCATGTTACACTGAATAAATGGATGCTCTCAGGCTTTCCTCCTGGACACAATACTTCTAGACATGCTGCTTTGTCACTACCATCCTTTTTCACTCTACTGGAGATGCTTTTTGCTTATTGAGTGGAAGGAGGGGGTGGGGGCAGGAGAGAGACCTACTCTTTGTGCATAGTAATTCTTCCATGTGCCCATTTTCAGTGTCCTGTTGAAAATCCTGCCTTCCCGAGGCCATGTTATGAATTGGCCCGTGGTACTCTCATTGGCAGGGTTTACTGGGCTTGTGACAGAGAGAATGCAGAGGAGATTTACCCAAGCTCCCAGAGCAGCTTCATGGCTAGGGATAAATATCCATGAACACTGGCATGACACAGCATGCACTTGAAAGCATCTCATGCCAAATAACAAATATGTTTGGTAGAGATCTGTGGGTTTGTTGGTGCAGCATTACTTTGACAGGACCAAGTGAGACTTCAGTACCATCATACCTAAACCTGGTTGTCAGATTAGCAGCTGTCTTTGTGACTGGCTTTTGGGAGTAGTTACTTTGATTTATAGAGGCATTTGCTGCTTCCATGCTGTTCCAGCGCTTAAAGAGCACAGCTATAGCGCTATTTCTCTCTATTTCTCTTATTTCTTGGCTCCTGACCATGTTGCTAGCCATTCCTTTGGTACTCACCTTTATTTTGGCTTTTGCAATACCTGAAATTTCTGTAAAGATTTCATTTTAGCATCACTAGAAAGAATTATATTCTGTGGATGTTGATTTTATGTGTAGTTCAAGATAAATGTCAGGTTTGCATTTTTCTTTTTGCTCTTGTCTGTGCAGACACAAGTATACAAATATCAAGACCCAGACCTGAAATGCATCTGACAGTATTTTCAAAATAATTCAGAATTTCTCATTAAGTAGCCAAATCATTTGTTTGGATTTTCACTGAACACGAGTCCTTCAGCTGGTGTTCAGTTACTCTGGTATTTTGGAGAGCTGGGTGTTCTATCATTTCGCACAGAGTTTTGTCTTGTAGGTAATCTGCACAGAGACTTCCTGCAGAGATGTTTGCAGGAAAAAGTCCAATTTTGAAAAGTGTTAAGAATTCAAATGTTGCCTGAGAGAATTAAAGGAGAATTAAAACCAAGAGAAGCAACACAAATTTTTGTGGGTTTTAATTATTTATTTGTTTGTGGATTTTCGTTGCTGTGTGGCTTGGTGGTTTTGTTTATTTGTTTGGTTAGGGTTTGGGGGGCTTTGCAGTGAGGCTTTTTGTCTGAGCGGGAGCAGTGTGCATTTTAAAGTGCAGCTTATATGTTTAGAAAACCTGATGGTTTTCTGACCTGATGGTAAGTCTGACCTTGATTATAATCTCATATGCAAGGGGAGAAGGCTTTTGGAAATAATGTAATTTGTCCTGCATTACTTCCCTGCCTTGAGCATTGTACAGGGGGAAAAAAAAAGAAAATTAAAAAAACAGAAAAGAAAAAAAGACAGTAAGTCTGAGGCCAAAGCAATGGATGTTATTGCTTTGGCTTCTATTACCCCTCACCAAGCTGTTTGTCACAATTCTGTGCAGCAAACTCTGCACATGTGCCTACTGGCAAGCATGCCTAATACATTCCTGTGCTTAGGCTCTCAAAAGGCTTTGTGCCTTCCTAGGGAAAGAAAAGACAGGGAAATAAAAACAACCACTCATGGAATTTCAGCTGAGTGTGGTTGTGTGATAATATTTTGCAGGTTTCCTGTTTAATTTGTTCAATGTGTTGAGCTTCCATGCAGATTAACTATACAATCAAGCTCTGAAAGTGAGGAGATTGATGTTCTTTGCCAAACTCGCAAGTCCAGGGAGAAGAAGTTATCTGCACTTTACATTATCAGTGAGTCTTTTGCAGAGAGAATATGGAAATTTGTGTTCTTTATCTGCAATGATATTATGCAGGCCAGCAGACATGGGTTTCTGAAAAAAATTGCTAACAAAATGACAGCTATTCAAGCCATGTTAATAAGGAAAGATCTAACACCTTGCTTGCTTTTGCCTGTTAAACCCTTCCAACTGTGTGTGGCTTTGCTGACACAACTGCTCCACAGCTTTGTGTTCTCTCGCTGTTATCACCCTTGCTGCTTTCTTAGAAAGTCTGTCAAAGCAGGGGAGGTCCATGGGTCACAGAGAGACATCTTGACTGGGTAGTGTGAGAAGCCTGGGTGCCTCTCTGTGTCCCTAATTGACTCTTAAATGTGAGGCCCTACTACATTTTGGCACAAGGAATACAGATAAAGTAGATGCCCCACCAGATCTTTAATTCAAGCAGTTCCTCTTTCTGGGTAATTCCACACTTAGTTTATGCAGTTTCTCTTCAGGATTTGTCTGTTCTTGTTTGCTCCTTTGTCATTTTGTGATGGATGGCATGTGTAACACCTCTGCTGGTGCCATACCAGAGCTGCTCACAAAGGCGCTGCTCAAATAGTGACCTGTAGGAAATGCTGTGAGGCTCCCTTCCATTTTCATTTTAACTGAGTCCTTGTGTCCCCAGTGGCACTTCAACATGTAGGAAATGCAGTAAGTGTTTTTGTTGCCCTTCCTGCCTCATTCCTGCCTGCCATGGGCAGTCTCACACAATGGGCAGAAACCTCGCTGGCGGCAGGAGCGGTCCTGCTGCGTGACAGGCACAGCAAGGAGAAGAGGAAGGGAGCCAAGCTGGCAGGAGATGCTGAGGGGACAAAGAGGGAAGGGGTGAAGAGGCAAGGGGAGAGTGGTATCAGGAAGAGCAATGTCTAGTTATAATTATAAGCATTTTTGTCTCTTCTAAAAGCATTTTTGCCCTGCAGACAAAGTTCTGTCTTGCCAGCACCATAGAATTGGCACAGACTGTGATGGAACTCAGCTACCTCTTGCAACAGTTGAAGCTGTAGCTGATCTTGATCCAAGTGTACAATGCTGTAGTTTTATCAGCACAAGCTTTCTTATATGCCTGGCAGGTCTGATTAACTTTTGCAAACTGTAACTGAAAGGAAACAAACATCGTGTAAATGAAAAGAATAAAAAAAACTCCAAGAAACAATCTCTTTTCTGTCATGTCTGTGAACAGCTTTTACGATTTTCCCTGGAGAGCCTGCATGCTTGGACAGTGAGTTACTGTGAATTAGTGAGGGTCACTGCCATTGATTAAATCCTCTTTTATGTTTCCCGGTAACTCCTGAATTATGGCAAGAGTTGAGCATATTAATTTAACGCTTTTCTTTTTTTTTCACTGACAGCTCGGATGGAGGAAAAAATCTGCAAGTCATTTTGAGCAGATAATACTGAATTAAAATAAAAATCAGGAACAAAATGGCATCTCTCTTTTATTCCCAGTTTCACATTGCTATGTTGAAGGATCAGGCAATAACTAGTTGAAGTCCTTAGCCCAAAAATTTTCATCCTTGCAGTTGTGGTGATGCTTTTAATTTATGCAAGATACAGACTAGGACTATTACAAGTGAAAGATGGTAAAATAAGGAATAATGCCTTTGTATTTCAAACCTCTGCATCTCCTTTTCTTACATAGTGACAAAAGACTATAAATTTAACTCTTCAATGACAGAATGAAGCTATTAGCACAAGCCTCAGTAGTAAGGCTCTTACTTAATGCTAATTGTTTTTCTTGGAAATTTTAAACATTATTAACCTAAAATTTTATGTTCAGACAATATTTACATATGTTCTTATATAAATGTATATGTATATATATATATATATAAACACACACTTATAAAAGTGTATGTATTTATTTAAACATATTGGTTTCAGGATGGTGTGTGGGCACTTGTTTTTCTGAAATCAAAAGTTGTTTTCATAGTGTTTTGAGAACACACTGAAATTTCCAAAATTATTCAGGACAGTGGGAGAAAATGGAAACCAACATATGAGAAGATTTTCTTGTCATGAAATGCTGGGCCTTTACCTGATCCATCCCAGTGGAACCCTGACAGATGTGCCTGCCCTGTGTGTACCACATCCTTGGATGCCATTGCTAGAGAAGTCTCTCTCTCAGACATTTTGTTGATGTCTAGAACACCTTCTGCCAGAAAACTTGTTGTCCACACCCGCAGAGGTGCATGGACAAAGTTGTCACCTTCCTGTTAATCAGGAGTTTTTTAATTATGGAAGACTTGTCCATTTTCTGTTCTCTGCTGGTGTCACAGCAGGTATCACCTCATTTGGTCAGTCACTGCAGACCACATTTTCCCAAACACCACCGTTTATGCTGCTCTGGGCTCAGTTCCAGGAAATTAAAAGTTTCCCTCTGCTTTCCTGGGGTGAGAAAGGCTGCCTTACATGAGGGATAGGCCATGCTGCTGCCTTCAGCAGTCACCCACTTATTGGACATGTGCATATCAGTCCTTTATTTGGGCTTCTCATAATTATGATTACGATGGTGCTACTTGTTTTTTGTCTTACTGGAATAATAATTAGGTGCAACTGATGTCAGTAAGTCACCGCAAATATACAAGGAGCAGATACCAAAACATAGTCAAGAGTGTCCAGTTTCTTCGGATATTTTCTTGCACAGGGCTCTGTTGGAGACCCTTTGGTGTCTCTTTAAGTCTGCATGTTATGGAGAATTATTTGACCACAGTGGCCATTTGTGTCCTTGAACAATATTACAGCTGTCCAAGGCACAAAATGCCCTGCAGCTGGAGGCACTGCATGGCCATAGTGACTCCCTGGAGGCTCAGGCAGGGCACAGCTGAGCAAGGGTGGACTTAGGGGCTATCACCCACCAGCTGACCAGCTGCAGTACTCCATATTAGCCCTCCCCAGTTGTGTAGTAAAGGTGTTATGTTAAGCCTCAGGGAAAGCAAGTTCAGGTATAGGTGTTTTACCTATGCACTGGAGCACAGTAGTGGCTGATTTACAGCTAATGCACGGGGGTCAGATGAAGAGTAGCCTCTCACAGAAGGACTGCATCTTCTTGTGAAGCCTTTCCTCAAAGACCAGTAGCCACGTGGAATTTCAGAGGTCTATAACTTAGAAAGTCTGAAATGGCTGGAGGTTTACATGTAGAAGAAACGTTATTGCTATGACACGGTAGAAATTGAGATGCTTCAGCTGGAACCCTACAGTGTGTTGGCTGAGCCTTTTCAATGCAGTGTCCCCTTCTGGGTCCAAAATACCCTTAATTGATATTGATTCTGTTGATGGGCTTCCAGGCCTGTTGTCTTTTGCCTCAGGGAAAGGATATGACCAAGCTGAGGTTTGAGGTAGGCGTATAATGTGGGTTGTAATGTTTGGCTGGGACAAAAGCCTTTCCCTGACATGAGGGAGGCTGTAGAGCTTATATTTATGCTTTTAACTGCCTGTCAGATCAGTTGCACCTGGAGCCTTTGGGTAGTCCCTAACTCATAGCAATTGAAATTAGTAAAGCAGCAAGGTACCCTCCCTTTGCCTTTCTGTGTTACCAGTCAGAGGTGCCTGCCACAGTGTGCTGTCTTGTGCCTAGGTGCACACAATCAGATAATGCTGTTAGTGCTCCATGCTATATTCAGAACCAGCACTTTGGTTCTCACTGTGGCTTGCGAGTTGTAAGACTGTCATAGGAGATCTCCAAAGCATCGAAGTGGGCTATCATTAAATGTGCCCTTATGCTTTAAGGACAATACAGATCCTTGTTTTTCAGGGGTTTTTGCTGAAGTATTGCCGTCTGGTTGGGGTTTCACTGTCCATGGTTTGCCTAGCTCAACTTGAGTAAGCGTTTTCCCTTTCAAGGATGGCTTAATCACCACCACATTCTTTTATTTCTTTAGCGGTGCCCCTCAAATTGAAGGAAATGAAAAACCAAGAGGCTACTGTGGGTCAGAAGCTAGTGCTAAGGTGTGAAACCACTTCAGAGTATCCTGCGCTCAGATTCAAATGGTTAAAGAATGGGAAGGAAATAACCAAAAAAAACAGACCGGAAAATATCAAGATCCCAAAAAAACAAAAGTAAGTACAAAATAATATCTTTCAAGTGGGGCTGGGAGGGCTGGGAAGTGATGTTCACCAGAACGTAAGCATTGAGATTGTTAAATGCAGTAACACAAAGCTGAAAGCTATGAGTTACAGAGGAAGAAAATCTAAGAAAACAGAAACCAATATTATTGTTCCTGAAAGTATTAATGAAGTGTGAGTGTGATGTAAAATTAATTTTCCCTTCTCAATTTCAGTTGTTTTCTGATAGCCAAAGGCTGTGATTTCAACTAGTAAACCTTGGAGACAGGCCATTTTTAAACTGCTAACAAGAATAGAGATACTTTTTGTTTATTGTTTAAAATCAAATGCTTAAATTCATCAAAAGATCACAGATTTTGAAATATTTTAGTGATTTTTTTTCCCAGCAGTTTAATCCTTTAGAACGGCTGAATGCTGTCCTCATTAGCTCTGAATGTCTTTGCAAGCATGCAGTAGTCCTTTACCAGAGGCATTCCTGCACTTGCAGAACAAGGCACTGGTATAGGAGATGTCGGCCAAATAGCAAAGCAGGCTTGTCGCAGACATTTCTCCACAGAAATCCTTTCTTCCGGATTTCTGCATCTTCTGGAGGCCAGAGGCTTCAGAAGACAAGGTAAACAATTATTATCATCTGCTGTGGAATGCAACAGGGACACCTTGATTGGCTCATTTCCTATGTTTATAATTAAGGGCCAATCACCAGTGCAAGCTAGGGGACTGAGTCCTTGGCCACAACTTTGTTGTAGATTCTTTTCTATCGATTCTTTGCTAGCCTAGCTGCTCTGCAAACCTCTCTCTATATTCTATTTAGTATAGTCATAATGTATTATACATAATATCTTAATAAATAAGCCTTCTCATTCAAGAAACAAGATTCACCGTCTCTCTCTCACCAGCCAGCGCCCACACTGGCGCGGTAATACAGGCTAATCCTATCTGCCTGTCTGGTGGTAAGTTCTCCCCACATGTGACTGATGACCAGCGCTGGAAGACAGACTGGTGCCTTTTTTCTGCAGGGGAAAACTACACAATGCTTTTACTGCATTGAGACAGGAGAAGGCTTTTGCTGTTTTGTCTTGCATTGTTGTTTACATTAGAAAGTTGTAATTGTCACCAGCTATGAAAATCTGTTTGAACACAGTCTTTTGACTCTCACTTCTGCTCTCAGTAGGCCCAGCAGCTCTCTGGTGCACCATGCCATGCCTTCTCTTCATTCAAGTCACAGAAATTTTGGAATGCAAGAGGTTTTTCTTTCAAAGGTGTTCAGTGCCTCCATACTTGGTGTCAGGGCTCACTTCACTAGATGAAACAAGCCATAAACAAATAGATATTTGACTATTTGGAGTTATTCCGGTTAAAATTCAGAAGTCCTACCCTCCTTGGCAGTTTCTTATACCCCAGCCTGGGGCACAAGATGAAATATGAAGAGGGACAGAGCAGTACCACCACAGCCCCCATGCCACAGTTGCACAGATGTCGAGAAGGAACCTGTGATGTCTCCTTTCAGCATTTGCAAAATGGAGCTGTTCCAGGTGGCAGATAGCCTGGCAAATTGTCTGGACTCATTTGCAGAGCCATATGTCTCCGTCAGAGTTGTATTTTCAGTCTATTCTGTAAAGAAAATGTTCAGATCAGAGCCTAGCCCTCAGCTTTCCCAGCAACCTGGTGCTGCCTGTGAGGGGCAATCAGTATTTCCTCCACTTGCATTTTGGCTGATGCTGATTGACCAAACTAGGAGCTAGGGGCTAGGATTTTACCTTGTGGGGCTGACCATCACCTGTTCAGCATTGAATCAAGGAAGTGCCTTTTGCCAGATCCCTTCTTTGTGGTTTTTTTGCCACAAAAATCTTTGAGGAGCTGTCAGAAGGGAAACTGATAGCCATTGATTTGATATTGATGCATGTGGAAGTGTGAGACTCTTTTTCAGCTTGATGTGCCAAAAAGTGTTTAAACTTCCCCAAAAGATACATAATGAAAAAGATTAAAATTGTGCCTTTTTCTGGAAGATAGAAATACGAAGTCATCTTCACTCACCGTAAGTGGAGAGGGTGCAGGCTTTGACCTGTATTTCACATGTTTGTGCCTCCCCAGTCACAATGATACCATGCACTGTTGGAGTTTCTCTCTTGTGTTTTAGAAATGTCAGTGTGGAATGGAGAAGCACTTCTTGTTAGAGACATTAAAGTCACTAGATGTCGAGTACAAAAAAGGAAACTACAAGGGATGTCTGCTGACATCTGAAGGATATTCTTTGCCTTCCTACTTTGACATTTTAGTTTGAGGATGCATCACTGCTTTGCCATTTCTTCTTTTGCTGTTAATGTGTGCATCTGGGACTGAGTAGAAGTGAACACCTTAAGAGAAAGTAGATTTTATTTTGATAAAAGGTGTTGTAAAGCTAAAAAAGAGGTGGGGGAAATGCAGTGTAAATGAACGCATAAAAGACACGCACATTTCAGTAAGCAAAACCACGTTTAGAAGATCCCATTGCAAATTAGAGCAGTATCAGAGATCAAGGAGTTTTTTTCCCCTTATGTTCTGGGGTTTTTTTTCATGATAGCACACTGATAAGTGTTTGTCATGTTCATATGCTTCTGTATTGTTACACAAGCATTTTAGTGTGAATTTTTTACTATTACCAAGGTTGAGGAACATCAGCTGCGAAGGTTAGAGTAGTTGATAAGCTGTCTAGGATTAATGTTTGTTTTAAAGTTCAAATGTCTACATAAAAAGTAGGCTATGTTTCTGAAGAACCGTTAGCATGCAGAATACCACAGCCTTACTGGCACCTTCAATCCAAACATTTGAAAATAACACTTTCTAACACATTTGCAAAAAGCTCACAAAGTTTATTTCTGTGTGTTATTATTCATTGGCCACTGATTTCTATCAATTTGCAAGAAATCACCCTTCCTTTTGTGTGATGGCAGAATAAAACATGTTTATTGTTGTAATAAATTAAAGGTCTTTTATTTGGCTATGTAGCCAGAGCTAAAGATAAATAGCTTTATGTTTTTTAACAAACTTCAAAATAGCTGGCAGTATGATGAAGTATCTATCTCAGAAATTGGAAATGAAGACCTTAGCTTTACACCTGAAGTAGTCAAGGAAAAGATAATACAGCAGCTTGGTGTTTTGGGCACAATAGCCAGTGTGAATAGTACTGGATCAAGGGATTTGCTAAAGTGGAGCACATGCTGACTTTTTTTAGTGTTTTGAGAGTTTAGAAGACCCTGTGGCAATGCAGGCTTCCTCAAAGCCTAAAGCCTCCAAAGACTCCTCTGCATGTCAAATGACTTCACTTCTCTAAGCTCCCTCGGATAGTTTCAGGGTGGTTGATTCAGAGGATGCAGAGCCCCAAGATGTGATGGCCACACCTGGACTACTGCATCCAGCTCTGGGACCCCCAATGCAAGACAGACATGGATCTGTTGGAGTGAGCCCAGAGAAGAGCAGTTGATCACAGGGCTGGAGCACCTCTCCTGTGAAGACAGGCTGAGAGACTGGGAACTGTTCACCCTGGAGAAGAAGAGGCTTTGGGAAGACCTTTACAGCACCTTTCACTGCCTAAAGGGGCCTGCAAGGAGGCTGGAGAAGGAATTTTTATGGTGGAGTGGAGTAACATGACAAGGGGGAGTCTCTGTGAACTGCAGGAGGGTAGTTTTAGGTTAGAAATTAGGAAGACATTTTTTACTGTGACTGTGGGAAGGCACTGACGCATTGCACAGAAAGGTGGTGGATTCCAAATCCTTGGAAGCTTTCTGAGTAACCTGATCCAGTGAAAGGTGTCCCTGTCCATGGAAAGTGGGTTGGGGCTATATGATCTTTAAAGACCCTTCTAACCCAAGCTACTCTGACTTTATACTTCTATGACAGTATGGCAGGTGAATCACACTAAATGGCTATATTTGTTCTCATTACACTGGAGAGTCGAGAGAAATTGAATGACTTTAAATTTTAATGTAATGCATTTAAAGCACTCACTTTTACCTCAGATTTGTCAGAGTAAGAGCATGCAGTCAGTGAGTTTCTACTGATGATTGCTGATGATTGATGAGGCCATGATTGGTTCATTTGTGTGTCCAGGCTCTAAGCCATTTCTTCGTGACAGTAGACATTCAAAAAAAAGCAGGTCTCAGACAAAGCATTTCACCTACTAGCTAATTCTCCCATGGCTGTCTTCTCACTGTGATAGCATTTCATTTTCCTTCTCTGATTTCAAATGCAGATGAGACTTGTATATTATTGGTTTGGGCAGTGTGCTGTATGAGTCAGGCGCTCTTCATTACATGTAGAGAGACTCCCTTATCAGGTTTGGGCTCTTTTTGTGGCAGAGACAAGGTGTTTGCCACTTCTAGATGATGGCTTTGGGTGCAGCAGTGCACAAGGAAACTTCGTGTGTAAGTGCCCCATACCTTGAGGTTTTGGTACCAAGCTTAGCCTGGATATTTCCCTGCAGACAGGCAATTCTGAGTGACAGATGGAGACTGGAAGCAAAATGAATTCAAGCAACCAGATAAGGTCAGCCGTGTTTCTTTCGCCTTCATGTATGAATACAGCCTCAGCAGTGTCACAGTGGCAATGAGCTCAAGATTCAGCAGAAGCAAATCTTACAGGGAGTGGCATTTTTTTGACGTAGCATAGTACAGTTTGAGAAAAGGACAAGCCTTTGAAAATAAAATTCCTTATCAGGGGCTTTAAGTCAGTACTGTTGGAGTACTGCATTGCTAGGAAACTGCTTCATTTACAGCCATTTATGAGTCATCTTCTGCTCAGACTGTTTTGAATTCTGTCCCAATACCTCTTAATGATATTTTTAAGGCTATAAATATTCATATTATTTCTCCTGCTCTCAGAGACTAAACTCCATACAGGGTTTTTTCCTAAAACCAAGAGTAAATTTGGCTTTTTGGAAATGGATTTTTAAGAAATGTTGATGCTTCACTTATTTTAATATGAAGATAAAATCATAAAAGGAAGACACAATTCCTTGTATTCTCCCATATGTATCAAGGAAAACAAAAACAATAAAAATAAATGTGCAGGGAAAAGAGTTTCTTCATAAAGCCAAGCAGGCCCCAGAAGTGTTTTGCATCAATATCAACGTATGGAGAGGACTGCAGCAAGTATACAATGGGTGCCCACATTAAAGTGAAGTAGCTGCAGCTGTGCTTCCTTCCTTTTCACTGGGTTACGGCAAATTCTTAAAATCACTAAGCCTGTTTACATTGCCAATTGAAGCTTCCTAAGGTTACAACTTGCTCTCCATCTAGACAAGTGTCTGCAATTATGGTTGCGAGATAACTTGTTGCAATAATGGAAATAGCACATGTCCACACAAGCTGTTAGGTGGTGTAGAACACCACACCATGTTCTGGTCAGGCCCTCAACAGGCTGTTGTGAAGGTGAATCGCTGGCAGGAAAATTAAAAAGCAGGCCACTTTTACTCTTGTATAAGCATAGCTGTTAGTCAGTGATGCCAGCAATTTATTTACAGACGTGAACAGGACGGGGCTGCTGGGAGAATGTCTCAAGCTGTTTATTTTTCAGCATCAGTCTCCTTACATAGTTATGACAAGGGAATGATGCTAACAGCTCACAATCCAGGCAACAGGCCGGAAAACTTAATGTTACAACGTACTTTATAACCTTCTAGACCAATCACACAAAGCAAAAGCATATTGACAGTAATTCTATCCAATCACCATAAGCACACGTAGCTTTGGTTAAAACAATGCTTGCTTATTTCAAATACAATACCCATTTATAAGAGACAACGCACAGAGCTCCATTCATAAGCTTAACCTTCCTAATATCTTGCTAGACAAACTTTCTGCAACTTAGAAAGCTAGACAAGCACTAATACATAGCTTTATTGTTCTATTTGCCCATGTCTTTTCTACAGCTTAAATAATTTTTCTGCTGACTTATCTCATGACTGTTGCTTTTAGCTCCACTGACAATTCTGCTGCATCTGAGGCCTGCCTTCTGCAGTTTTCCTAAAACCCTCTGAATTTTATGGATTCCCACAATTCCCCCTCTCTGTTCACCCAAAAAGAAACCTTCATAATCGTGTCATTTATTACTTGTGTTTCATAGCCTTACTATAATATTTTTGCTTATTATCTGCTTAAAGCCTGTTCTTGCTGACACTAAGCATTGCTATATTACAGCACAGCAGTTTAATGCTGTGAAGGTCCAGTCAGTGGAAAGGGCATAAATCACACCTGACAATAGTTACAAGTCATTATTCAAAAAACTCTTGTTGATTCCAGGGTCTTAACTCAAAACCTTCCTCCATTTCTGTACCTTCATCCACCATCTCTGTGAGATTTGAGCACTTTCTGTGAATCCACTTCCTGCTTCTCTCTCTTGTATGATAAATCTTCTTTGACCATTTTGTTCATCATTCGTTGCACACACTGAAGTATGCAGGGTATTCCTATTAATATCACTACCAAAACACCCAATACATAGAGACCTATCTTGCAAAGTTCCCTTAGCCAAGGTTCAAAGCTCCATTCTTGGAACAAAACATCTAACCAGGACCCACTATCTTCTTTAATTTGGGCTGTCAAATCTTTCAGTTTTTGTATGCTTTTGTGGATGGATTCAGAATAATCTGACACGTTCATACAACGCAATCCTTCAAATTCCTCACAACCATGTCCTTGTGCCAGGAAAAGAAAATCAATTGCTGCTCTGTTTTGAAGGGTAGCATGTCTAACACTATCAACATTGGTCAACACGTCACTAATTGCAGTGGGTGTGGCATTAGTTTGTTTACTCAGCCAACATCCAACCCGATCTAATTGTTTCAATGCCAGTGCTGAAGCCCAATTGGGGTAAAAAAAACCTGCTGAAACCCTTTTTGCAGCATTCCAAGGTATGAAATCAGTTTTACAGTTCTCATCATAATGACGACCAGATCTTGTTCCACTTTGTTTCTTTTTCATGACCACTTTGGCAGTGGGTGTAATTACAGTGAGCATCCCAATGCGACATGAGCCACCTTCAAGGTGTGATGGAATGCCCTGCCAAGCCCTATTTCCACAAATGAACCAATATCCCTTGGGCAATTGTCATGGATATTGGTCAGCCTCAGAATGCACATCTGAACTGTTTGAAAAATTACACCAAAACCTTAAGTTTCTGTATGCAAAATAATGAGGAGTAACATTGTACTTTGGAGGATCACTTTTCGCCAACCACTAGCTGTAAGGTAAAGCAAAACTCCATTGTTAAAGAACTGAGGATTTCCAATTCTTGGGGTTCAGATACTGCTCTGGGAAGTTTTTTGGCCCAAACATTCCAATTCAATGCAGGATTGTTCCCATTGTCAATTTCATCTGGCTCACCATTGGATTGTTTTTTGACCAAAGGCAAATCTTTTACTGACACACCAACCAGACAGGTTGAGAAAGGTTTTGCTGGTTCTGAAGTAGACAAACATATAGTGTCTGAGCCAGCTGCCTTGGCTAAGGTCACCCAAACATTTGTTTTTGGTTGTTCCACAGGCAAAGCTGCACAACAAAAAACAATTAAAACCCACCAACACCAACATACAATTTGATTTTGCTCCATTCTGTTCATGACTTAAGTTTTGGCAAAATCCTCACACATATATCAATTTAAGAACTTTGCTTTTGATCTTAAGATAAGATTTGACTTTGAAGATCCAATAGAAGGGATCTACAACCTAACAAAAACAAAAAACGCACACTTTTGCCAAAAATCAGCTCTACGAAACAAACATTTGACATACAATTGACACACTTATAAATAACATAGACACAAAATCAGAGTTTGCAGGTTCCACCGATGCACAAGGAACGTCAGGCGTGCCCTGGGATCCCTCTGTTCGGCTCACGTCTGCGTACTTGCTTCCTCGGTTTTAGACTCACCAACACGTTCTGGGGTGCAATATGGTTTGACGTTTTTGGCTCGGACCCACTTAATTCCTGCACCTGTAGAGACAGAAGCATACCTTTGCCCCAAGTGATTAATCGGAAAGGACCTTCAATTTGTCCAGTCTCAGGGTTTCTAATTAAAGCAGGAGGATTTTCTTTCAGTTTCGCCTGTGTGTTATTTGAAAAATGCCTAAAAATCGCTGTATCATGTACTGCAACCAAACTGTTTAAAAAATTAAAAACATACAAAGCTTTGTTCAACCTCATCTGTGGTGTTACCTCTACTCCCCCTCTCTGTTGATCTAGAATGAGTTTTAATGTCTGATGTGCCCTTTCAGTAATTGCTTGGCTTGTGGGAGAGTGAGGAATACCAAAGATGTGACAACCACTCCATTCTTTTAGAAATGTGGCCAGTTTTTGAGATATATATGCAGGACCATTGTCAGTTTTTACTTTCACACAAAGATACAGTAGCATTTAACTTTTGGACATTTCTGTCAGTGCCTTTACCACTTTTTTCTCACATATTTATGGTGGCCATGAGCTAGAATCTGTTCTTGTATGCCATCTGAAGTGCAGCCCAGTTAATTAATTCAGCACTGGGAACTGGACTCCTAACATTTCCTGAGAAGAGAGCCCAAATACTCAGCTATTCATTACCATTTGAGAAAACTTGAGTGAATTGATAATCCTAGCTTGGTGCCTCCTCCCTCTTCCAAGCCCAGTGGCCTCGAGGAATCAGTCTTCTTTCAGGACATGGGGGGCAACTCTTGTGATGCAGGTTTCTGGCAGAGAGGGGTCCACCTAGCGCCCTGCTTTCATCCCATGGGGGCTGACTCCTAAAGAGTAGGAGTTTCACATAGAGGCAGGGAAGACTGACCTGCCAGTAGGCAGAGGTGTGGACAGCAGATAGCAGATGGGATAATGTCCTGTGATGGAGGTAGGGGTGGCTCACAAGGATGTATTGAAAAATGACATTGGACATTTTGGTTGCTTCAGAAGCCCACACTGCTGTGACAGACCTGTTTCTGGTCTGAACCAAGCCCTGCTCAGTGATTTGCAGAAGGGATAACCAGTTGTGATTTCTGCATGGAGAGTTAGGAGACATGGCAGTGTTGAAGCAAAGCATCTCCCCAAACATTGTTTGTCTCAGCAGTCATGGTGGTTACTGTGAGCTTTTAGAGTGAGCAAACACTGCCTCCTGGGGATCAGCCCTTCAAGTAAGGGTGGGCCTGCTTAGGGAAGGCAGCGTTCATGCACTCTGAGTGACTGTTCTGTAGATCAGGTTTTTGATAGGCAGAAACTTCCCCAGAGCACTTCTTTTAAATAGTAACTGGGAACAGCAGTAATGTGTCCATTTTCGCCAAGCTAGTCATTCTGTGCAGTCTAGATAATGGGATTATTGCCATCCTGTGAGGTGGGGACCCCATGAATGACACCAGAACATGTTCCTACAAAATTAATGGGTAGGCAGGAGTTCTGCATTTGAAAATCTAATCTTAAAACCTTGGAGACTGATTAAATTACATCTCTAAGCCAGGAACAAAATGTAGCTTCATGAAAATTGTGCTCTTGCCCTTTTTTTTTTTTCTTTTTGTTAGCACTGGAGAATGATTTGGGGCTTCAGTGGCTGTTAAAAAGTGTGTTCTAATCTCATGATTATTTAGTCAGATGTTAGGAACTTCAGTACTCGTCCAGAACTCTACTACTGGTAATATGAACCTATAGGGAAGGGTAATCTATTTTAGTCTTACACCCATCTTGGTGGCTTCTGGACAGCCAAGAGTTTGTCTGAGAGAGGATGGTTGTTGGATGGTTATTTTCCAGATTTTCTTTAAAAGCAAAGACTTCTCTCTTACAGAAAAGCATAAGCAAGTATCTTCATTTGGATTCATGAATATGCCTGTTTTCCAGCATCCTGAAGGAGATTTTTTTTATTATCCTCCCTTCTTTCAAGCCTGGATAGTGTTTATCTGTCAGTAAGAATGGAAGACAAGACCCTCTGTTGAAAGGGGTGGGGAGAAAAGTGCTTCGGTTGATGCAGTGACTGTTATTCCAGTATAGGATGTTTATATGGTTTTTTTCTGATTTCACAGGAAATACTCTGAGCTTCACATTTACAGAGCCACGTTGGCCGACGCTGGGGAATACGTGTGCAGAGTGAGCAGCAAGCTAGGAAATGACAGTACTAAAGCCAGTGTTATCATCACAGACACCAATGGTAAGGCTTGACTCATTATTTTATTGTCACATTCAGAAAGACCATGTGTTTAAGCTGCCAACTGGACAAAGGGCTTGGAAGCAGGACAAAGCTTGGCACATGACGTGGAAGCACTGAAATCTTTTAGATATACTAAGAAAACTAGTTGAGCCTGACTTGTCTGTTATGTGGTTGAGATGTTCAATTTGCCTTATAGGCAAATGGGCTGTCTCCTACACATTTCAGGACAGATGAGCATTTTCTGTGAAACACCAGGTCTAAGACACAGTCTAGTCAAGATTACAAAATGATGAAAGGAATATTATTCTAATTCCTGTTATGCACAGTTAGGGAAGTTGCATTTAACCTAAAACATATCACTGTCTGAACTGCTAAACCAGCACTTCTCACTTTAAGTAATATTTGTATTGCTCTGATTGCCACCATTTTTACTTTCACATATGTTGATATGTTTTTGTTTTGATTTCTAAAACAATAAACACAAAGGCATGAATGTATCTGAAGGAAAATTATTCAAAGGCTTGAGTGTGATTCAGATGCTTTCATTCAGGTATTGTAATTTGAGGTTGGTTGTGATTTAAACTGAAATCATGTTTTTCCAGTGTGGCTTTGGCTAATTCAGGTCCCATAATTCAAACGCCAGTGTCCAGCCAGTTGTGAAGTACGAAAAGAAAAAAATGTATCCATATTAGCAAACAAAGCTGAAATTCTCTACATATCATAGATGAGTTAAAGATGTTATAGCAATGTGAATTTACCAAGCATGCTTTTCTGTTCCACATTTCTGTGCTCTTAAGTGGGAGATAGGCATTTACATAAACAGAAAACCAAATGTAAACCTTTTCCAGTGGGATTTGTCTTTGTCTGTCTGTTGTTTTGTAATCACACAGCAATTGCTTGACTGTATTCACTTTGTGTATTTGCTATTCTATTTCATCAACTAAAGAATCTCAAGTGCTAGAATTTCATTCTAGCTGTATGGTATTATAATCATAAGCAGATGTCAGGAGACTGATATAAAAGATCAAGTGTTATTTACTGGAATGTTGTTAAGAGGGAAAATAGGTAGGTGTTTCTGTTTCCATGAATACAAATTTTGGTTGCTCATTAGCTGCTTATATGGAAAGCTCCTATACAGTTTCCGTAACTCAACTGTAGGCACTGTGCCTAGGCAGTGTTACAGATAAATGCAAAAAAAAAAAAAAAAAAAAAAAAAAAAAAGCTTGACCATTTTCTATTGCTTTCTCAGACAAGGAGCAGTGTCATGGGAGTGCATGCAGGAACCTCATTCCTTTGCTATGTGACATGGATTTTTGAACTTCCTTTTGGGCTATGCTGAATGACTGCAAAACACTCCTGCTGCTAGAGGGTGGGAGCTTGGTCCCAGTAGAAAGTATTTGTGGCAAGCCCTGCTATGTGCATCCATAACATATATGTTAAAATCTATCTAATTGTGTTATGAAGTGTAAGTTGTTTAAAATACAGCCATGCATGCCAACGCAGGGCCAACTGGAATCCAATCCAAACCTGCCAGCTGGCTCTTGTCTGTAAAGATCTGAACTGGAAACTCAATGATATCTGGACTGGAACATCTCAGTGTTATTTGATCATCTAGACTCAGGCATGGCAGCATTCATTGGTGAAATAAATCAATCATGCATATTTGGTTGCTATGCATACATCTGAGCCCCCTCTGCTTACTGTTCCTCATAAATTACCAATAAAATTGTTCATAATTTTCCTGCTAATGGTGGAATTTTCCACCTGGATTTGAGAAACAGCATGGGCAACATCTGGTGACTTAAGAGCAATAGATCCTTATGGCCTCAAAGGGCAACATCTGCCTTGCAAACAGGGATGGACCCCCTGCATGGGTGACCTTCTCACCCCTCCTTCCCCTGCATTCCCTGACCTCTTCCCCTTGCTAGCTTAATGACAGATTTGGGATCCAAACTCGGTAATGAGCCCTGAAGGGCAGTCATTACTTGGGTCCTGTATAGCTGGGAGGTCCTGCAATATTCATAAGAAAGAAAGAATTTAAAACTAAAAGAAAAAAAAGAAAATGGCAAACAAAATGGCAAACAAAAATCCAGTATATTTAACTCTTGTTATTACCTGTTAACGGGCTTTTGGGGGAGCTCTTGGGGTCCAGTGTAGTCCAGGAGTCCCTGTAGAAAACTAAACTGTAGGTATCTGTGAAGGCTGAGTCTCTCAAAGTGAGCAGAGAGATTGCTTTCTTCTAACTCCAGCAGGTAGGGTAACAGTGAGGTAAAGAAAAATGCGCTAGAGGGCCTGACTTTCTTATGATGCTGGTCTGGTGATACTGGTCTGGTCTGCTGTGTGAACCATAACTTAAGTTATGACCTTTAATTTAGTGACCTCACCTGGTCATATTTATTATGTATGCCTTGCTGTCTGCAAACTAGATCTTCCTTTCCCTTTGTGCTGGTTGCTTTAAGAGTGAGGGTAGGCAAGGTAATGGGCTTTCTAGGAATGGGGTTATTTTTATTTCCACTGTAAGGTTAGTGTTTTTCAGTATCTAAAAAATAAAAATCTGCATTTAAATTCCCTAGAATTTTGTCAAACTAGGAGTATTTTAGCTGAAATTTTCTTTACTGGCATATGCCATAAAAGAGAACACCAGAGCCAGACCAAAGGCCTTGTCTCTAATATCACCTACCACTGGACATGAGGAAAAAACATAGAAAGAACAAGGCAAATGTGTTGGTGTTTTCTCCCCAAGAATACAAAAAGCCATACATTTTCTACCACCAAGGTTGCTGTTTTCAATTCTCTGCTCCAAGCATAGAAAAATTAATTATTTCTCGATAAAACAGTTGTAAAGTATTTTTTGTTGTTTTCAGTGAGAAAAGACTTTTTTTTTTCCTGATCTCATTCCCCAGGTAAACTTTTCTGTCTAAAGCAGTAATATTCAGTGCAATAGTAACTCCTTTCCTTCTTACTATTATAAACATTGTTGTTATTTAAAAATGCCAAATTTGCTTTTGTGCAAGATTTTGCTATACATAAACATGAACATACATCCCACACAAACAGTTTTAATCTACACAGACTTTTAAATTTCTCCAGTTTTAGTGAAAGATATATAAATCTTTGTAGATAGAGCCACATGTGTGGATTAAAAATGTAACAAATATAAAAATAGCTAGACAAACACAATTTTTACCAGTCTTAATAGCAAGTGATAGGAGCTATTCTCTTTTAAATTTATAATGAGTGTAACTTGCCCACAGGATATAAGCTGCCTTCTTATTTTCATTCACTCATACTCATATATGCTCACCTAAGATTGTAATTGAGGTCAGAAGAGAGGCATGAAGTTCTCCTGGTGGTGTATAAATAGTAGACAAGTTTGCTAATGTGTAACTGCTTTTTTTTGTGCATCCTCATTTCTTACTTTACCCAGGCGAAATTCTGCGGTGAATTTTTCAGGGATTTTCTCATCAGCATAGGACCTTATTATACTTGATGAATAACACTGACAGAATACTTCACAGCACACCCAAAGCTTTCAACTTACTCACAAAACCCTGTATTTAGGCAACTAGCTAAGTGATATCTTTTTGATAAAGAGTCAAGCATGCTCTATCTGCACGTGGTGTCAGTCTTTTCCATTACGACCTGTTGGCCTGATTCTTATGCCTCTCTGAGGATGTTTTCTGTGCCCAGCATGTTTCAGGGTACAAAAGGGTGGATTCATGCAGAGATACTTCAAAAGCCAGAAATCTGCAGTGCTGGTTCTGCTGGGCTGTGTGCTGGGTTTTGGGTGAATGCTATTCCTTGCTGTCTGTTGGGAAGTGAGTTGATGTAGTTTGACTCATCATTGTGAATGGCTGGGGCAATTCTGCCTGAATTGATGGTGCTGTTAACTCAGGTGATCTGTTAGTGTATCTCAATTGCAGGCAGAGGTGAACCTTGGTAAATTCATTAGCTACACAGTGGCCTATGCAGGCTTTTGATTTTGCATCCATAGGACTTGCAGTAGTAGTAACAGCTCCAAGTCATACAATAATCAACAAGAATCTGACACTCATCATTCATTCAATTTTAATTTGCTCTTCCTCTTCTGAAGACAGACAGTAGCTTAGCTTCAAGAAGATGACTGAGAAATAAGTAAGATATCTTATATCTAGTACCCATGGAGCATGTGACAAACGGTGAAATACTTCAAGTGCAGAAAAAGTCCCTTCTTCTGTTCAAGACTTGATTAAAATAGATCAGGGTACTCTCTAGCATAATTGCAGGCAATCTGGGACATAGTTTGTTTTTGACTGGCTGGCATAATGAGTCAGATTCTCACCTGGAGCAAATCAGCATGCTTAGACCACTTATTTGGTCTTAGAAAGAAATGTGGCCATCACTCAATTTGGTATTGCAGCTCCCCTAAGAGTAGTCTTGAACCTTTCCTTGCAGTTTGACATACTTGGACTGAGGGCAATGTTCTTTTAATCTGACTCTGGTCAGTAGTTTCTTGGAGGAAAAACGGGGACAAGTATGGTAGTTTTAAGAACCTAAAAGTTAGTTTAGCCACTGGATCACCCTGTGTCTTTTACCACATATGCCTGCATGCCTCTGAGGCCCCTGACTACAGCCTTTCGAGCCTTCTACACAACTCTCTGTTCTGGCATCTATAGACCAAGTGACAGAGATGGAGAAAGTGCTCCCCTTTCCTCAAGGTGTATGTTTGTTTGTGTCATTGTTTTTATAATTCAGATGGTATCACCCTAACAACACAAACAATTCAAAAGACTTAAAACTTACATCACTGCCAGAAAGTACACCTCAGGATAACAGAAAGCTTGTTTGCAGCTCCAATGACCTATGGTGTCTTAATTCTTTTCAGAGCCCAAATTGTTGTTCCTGTTAGGGTTCTCAGAGTGACCTGCAAGTGCTGAGCTCAACCAAAATTCCTTCAGCTTGCTCAAGCAGCCTTTTTTGCATTAGGCCTCTGACAAACTAACTGGGGGCAAAAAAGCTGTGAGGGCATGCATAGAGCTGTTCACAACAGCAGCTGTAAGGCTCTTAAATATTTGGTTAAATATATAAATATTAAATATCCTGGAGAAAAGGTTTTGACTGAGGATGAGAAGGACCTCCTGCCTGACAGCCATACAGCAGAGCTTGTTGTCCATGCAACAAGTCCTCTCAGCCCAATTAAAGTTCCCTATCTGGAAGGATGGATCAACATATCAAGGCCATGGGATTACTGGGAGTCTTGTATGTTATGAAGGAGTTCTTCCTTGTTATGTCAGGCTAAACAGCAGAAGATGATGGCCTGAGTACTAAGGAAACAGGACTGAGAAGCTGCAGAGGCCTGCTATTTACAACATCCCCAGACAAGGATCTCTCATGGATCCTTCAGTATTTTTATATAAGTTAGCCCCTGTACAAGCATACAGTTTCAGGAAACAGCACTTCACCAAGATTTAGTATTCCTAAGTGCCAGGAGACAGAACTGTTTATAATGAGGTAGCTGCTCCTCCTCGGAACTTAAATGTGATGATGAAGACAGGGCTGCAGGCTGCCATCTCTATACCCTAGCAGACTGCAGCAGTAAAAGTATTATGATTGAAAAATGGTCCCAGCTCTTTCACCTCAGGCAAGTACTGATAGTCTGCTATGAGAAGGCTCTTTTTTGTATGTTTCTTGTGTTCAGACAGCTTGCCATGTGGATCTGTGCTAGCCTTCCCAGGCACTGTAAAACGTCTTTCTTATGGTTGTGGTCTACTGTGTGCAGTAAGCAATACGCACAATTGCTGTGTCTTCCAAATTTTAGCATCCACTGTTATTGTTGCTAACACGAATGTTATTAGTGGGGCTTGGTAAAGTGTGACTTTGCCACATGTTTTCCAAATGTGTTTCTCAGCACGTTTCAGGTGTAGGAGGCTCTGGCTGTGGTTTTTTTTCCACTGGCAGCTTCCCGTCGGCGTTTGTACTAACACAGCTGGGCTGGGGAGGTGCCAGTAAGAAATGCTTCATCAAGCTCCACACAGGCACTAAATGGAACATGGTTGCTGTAATGGTGAAAGAAAAGTTTGCTCCAGTAGTGCCAGATGCTGAGCTATGCATCTGTCAGACCTGTTCCATCTCCTGACGTGACTAAGAAAGGTTAATTGCTCAGACAACCCAGCTGCACAATGGAGAAATTGCCGCTATACCCAAAAAATGGTCCTGAAAGCTGCCTGGCTTCAGGCCACTGTGTTCCAAGACCTAATGCAAAGGTTTTGATCTTAAAAATTTTAATTATGATACACACTGCATGCCATGCATTGCTGGCTGCCAAGGAAATGCTGCATAACATGTTCTCTCCCATTAGTGAGATGAAACCCGGATGTACTAACTAGGCAAATAGTACATTTGCCAAAGAAAGCTGTACCAAAATGGAAAAAAAAATACAAAATAAGAGCAAGCAAGTAAGAAGTTAAAATGTAGAGCCAATATTAAAGTTTAACAAGAGGGAAGTTGAAGGGAAGGCATTGGGACTAGTTTTGTTCTGGTCAAGTTTCTGTGAGCTCTGGAGACAATGAGCAGAGAACCATTGGAATCCAGATTCACAAAACAGAATAAAAACATTCTGGAGTTTCTCTTTCCTAAATCTCTTATGAGGTATTTTTAAAATTCTGTGTGTTTGACCTGCTTGGGGATTCTTGGAGTGCCTTGAGGTTTCAGGGCAAGACTTTTCTCTTGGCATTCAGGGCCTTTCTCCAGCTGTAGAGCTGAAACTTGTGCAGCTGCATTGAACTGCACCACTTAATGTCTGAAATGTGTTTTGAGAACTTGAGAAAGTCCAAGACTGTTGATGAATACAGCTGAAGAGTGATTCGTTCACACCTAAAAAATTGCAGTTGTGGCTTGTGGGGACAGCAGAGCACTTGCAAATCAATGCTGTCATTGGAACAAGGTCTCTGTGCAAGTCTGTGAAACCTAAACAAAGGCTTTCTACATTTTGCGTTCTCCCATCTGCGCGTTTTGCATTAGCAAGGATCTGAATATGGCAACATCATCCCCCTTAGCCATCAGCTGGTTCAACCAGTGAGTGCAAGCAGTCCGTGCCAGTATGTAAGTACCAGCAGTGTATGGACATCTACAGAGGACCAGTATGGAAGCACAACTTTTCCCATTTCTTCAGCAAAACAACTGTTTGATTTCTATCACTGAGCCCCCAGCAGTCGATGAGGGACAGGGTTTGCATGTGTGGCTCAGAAGATTTCCCTGAAGCAGCAAGTGACACTATTGGGTGTACTTACCAGCAATTCAAGTGATATGAACAGAGACACCTCTTTGCAAAATTTAACTGCCTAGAAGCATAAGGAGTGAATACTCACACTGACGTCTTCCAGAAACACAGCCATCTGCATGATTTCTCCTGTTGCCACTGATCAGTTACTTCCAGAGGAAAATGAGAGATTGAACAACTGGCTGCTTTCAGGAGTAGGCTTTTTTCTTCAGTTTTGCTAGTAGGCACCATCATTTTTTGGTTTTTTCCCTGAAAAGAAACTTCTGCAAGCTGATATCTGATTGAAGCCTCTGCCCACTGGAGCAAAATTTAAACTTCCTTCTTTGAACACCTTTTTCTTCTTTACCTTGTGCATTCTGGAGCTGAATGCTGCTTGAGGATCATCTGACACCATATTATAACTTCTTGTTGCCTCTTGTGTTTTCCAGAGAGTACCAGCAAGATACCAGTATCAACAGAAGTGACAAAAACTTCTTCACGTAAGTTGAATTAACAGTCTTTCTGTCTCTTTCTTTTCATTTCTTCTTGAAATTGTTTCTACAGCTCTGAAACAGCTCCTTAACAGAGAACAATTCTTCTACATCCAGCAGCTCTGTTTCTGCATATCACCTTGCACCTTGAGCTACTTCAGGGACCAAGAAATGAATGAAGAAGCATTAAGCATATATTTTACTATTTGGGGGCTATATTGAGGAAGCAAATCTACAGTTGTCAGGCCTCAGCAGCCCAATTGAAGAAGTGTTTGTGTTGTTAGGAGCTATGTTTTAAAAAAGCTCTTTACCTCCTTCTCCTATAAATCCTAGCAGCTGCTTGTGAGTTTGCTGAGTGTACAGGCATATTGATGTGCCCTCAGGAAAGTCTGTTGCCTAGACTTCTGTGTTCCTCAGGGCTCTAAATACAATTCCTGGCAGCTCTGTAGGGTCTATGAGTGTAGACAGGTAACTCACTGTCAGTAATTTAACCACTTTTGAAGCTGCCTTGGCATACTAGGAGCCTTCTCCAGGTGGTTTCCTTTCAGGCTGATGGAATTTGCTTTCAGCATCCTTCCTGCAGTTACAGATTGCATGCTTCCAGAGTAGCAATACTGCTGGAATTAACCCCCGTGAGAAGCTGCTTTCATTCCTTAATTGTAAAAAGTTACTTTATATATGGCCACAATACAAGTACTTGTCACTACTGATGGCTTTGGCTGAGACAATTGTAGATAACCGTGTGTAAGCCGGGCAACCCAAGGATTTACAAGATGCACGTATCCTCCTTGGCAAAGAGGCTGGGGTCCTGCTAGCTTTTTTGGGAAAGCTATGTCTGGCAGGGACAGGTTTTAGTGTGAAATGACAGTGTTTGTAGGCTAGATCAAGGAAAACAGTGTGATTGCCAGATTTTGCATTTAGCATGCCTGCAGCCTTTTCTTTGATGCATCTGTGTGTGTGGCGACCTACTTCTGAAATCTTGGCATTGCTGCCTGACAGAAGAGATGTTGGCTGTGCCCATATTCTTTCATGTTCTCAGTGGGGCCTGTCACTGGTGCTTCACTGGAAATATATGAGACCACATAGCTAATAGCAAGTGTCCTGTAACCATTGGAACCATTTTTTGTTCAAAGAAGGTGACACGCTGGTCACTGACTCCGCTGGGCTTGCCTTGCATTCTCCCTTGTGCAGCAAGAATGTAGTCCCTCTACTTTGCTGCCTCCTTTCCCATGGATTTAAGTTCTTGTTCTTGAGCGGTGTCTTTCCCTGCTTATGTCCCTTCAAGTGCCTACTGTTACAGTACTGTCCTTCTCTTTACTGCTATTGTGCTGCTGGAGAGGAGGAAGCTGGGATGTTCAAAAAGCTGGCTGAATTCCTGATGAATCTCTGCACTGGCAGATTTCATGCCAAGCAGCACATCAAGGTATTGTCCCCAGAACAGCAAAAAGCAGTATGTTTAGTGGCTGCTTGTGGAGGTCTCCACATGGAGCTCTGAGGAGGTCTTTGATATGTGGCTGGAGCAGAGACCAAACCCAGACAGATGCTGTTTTTCCTGCTGTTCTATCCCCACTCTGGGTCCAGACCATGTCTTTCTCTAACACTTCATGAGTTTCCTGATGACCAGTAGTGCCTGGGGTTTTGGGCACTGATTTTTTTCCAGGACTTTCAAATGAAAATAATTAATTAGTGTGTTGTTTCTTTACTTTAAGATAGACTATTTTGAAGTGCTGGTGTTCGAATCACCAGGATGTAGATCTCTTGAAGTATTGCTACAGTTACGTTTTGATGATAGGAGGAATTACAGAGCAGTCCTAGGTTTTAGAGTGGGTTTTTTTCTGCCTGAAACCAGGCTTTGTTAGGCAACAGATTCATCTTTTCCGTGTGACATGAAATGTTAAATGTTTCACTACAGAGCATGCAGTATGCCTGACCTGCTCCTTAGAATTCACAGACTGGTTGTTAGCCACCTCTACTCCACACCAGCACATTACATTGCCACCTTAGGCAAAGTATTCTCTCTTCAAATTATTCCTTTCAGCTGATAATACTTCTCAAGCCTTCTCTGGAATTCTTTTTTCATGCATGACACCATATATGATTTGTTAGATAGTGAAAGCCCATGAAGCCACCCAAACACATGGCTCTTAATTGCTGTGTGGTTCAGGTTTCCTATAGTTCAGACCTAGATTCAGGCTACCTGCTTCTTCTCTAAACTTTTCTGATTGCTTCCTTTGTGTGATTTGTGTTGAGGTCCATTTCCTTCCACTATCCTACAAGATTATTTACCATTCTTTTTCTGTTCCTGTAACCACTTTGGGGCTGGTGCCATGTCCCATTTTGGTCTGGAATGTGTTCTGTTTTCCCTTTTATCTACAGCTCTCTGCTGAGGTGATGACACTCATAGGCCCTCCTATCTTTCAAGCCACAGAAGTCCTAAACTATAGTTGTGATTGACTGAAATTCCTTACTGTTTAATAGGAGTTATGTGAGAAGAAGATAAGAAAGTAGTGCTTCCTGGGTCAGCATATGGAGCTTCAAGACCTACTGCTTTCCACTTTCCTCTGATGCTGTCTGTCAGAAACAGCTGAAAATTTTACTCTGTCTTTGCCAGTTTTCTCACGGCCTTTCGTCCCAGGACTATGGAGCATTTTTGCTATAATTGATTATTTACAGTGCGCCTAGGACATGCTGAACCAACTTTGAAGTTCTTTGCTTTCTCAAGCTATCTCATTTTTTCTCTCTGCTCTGCTGGGTTTCTGACTACTGAGGAAAAAAACTAAAAATTAAAGAAATCTCTACTGGGGAAAAATGTTCAGGCTCCTCCAGTATAGTGCTGTAGCTGTGGCTGTATTCTTACAACTTTATTGTTACTTCTGTGTGTTGCAGAACCCATGCTTAGGATACAAGCTTCAACAGAAGGAACAAACACTTCCTCCTGTAAGTATATGCAAGTTGTTTAAATTATTGCTGGCAAAACCCTTTAAATTATTCCTAGCTCGGGAAAAAAAAGTGCATTAAGAGATCAGGAATGACTGAGTGGGATTTCTGAACCATCGGTGCAATCGTTATTTGTTATGTATTATTAGAACTCTCAGAGACATGCTTTTTGTATATTGAGGCTCAAACACCTTCCTTCAGAAAGGTCAAATGTGGGTTTGGGCAGGGCAAAGGAGGAGGAAACTACACCAGTGTTTCCTACTTGGAATTCCCGTCCCTGCCCTCCCCACACAATGTATTGCTTCAAATACTGTCTCCTCTGCCTCCACATCCCCTGGTCCTGGGGTAGCTGGAGCACTCGCAGGTCCAGCCATGCCCACCTGGGTGCATTTCCCTCCATCTGTATGCCAGCTGTGCTTATTAGAGTTCTTTCACTCTTTATCCTATGCCCCACTACCCTTGGGAAGAAAATGAGAAAGGTGACAACATCATTTAGTGCGTCTTCCCTCAGTTGGGACAGAGAGCCAGAAATGGTTCTTTCCTAGGAAGGAGAGATTATCTCTCTGCTTTTCTCAGGAGGACACTGGAAACTACAGAGGTACCAGTGGGGAAAGTGACTCTTTTCTTCCTCTGAAGTGATGCTTCCCGGACATTATGGTTTATGGATCAGCCATAATCCTGTACAATTGAGAACCTTTAGGAAGAGCCTTCCAGTTCTTTACTAGAACCAAATCTACCATCTATCAGGCTGGTTTTGAGCAGTCTGGAAGGCCACTTCACACAGTGGGGTTGTGGGAGGTGGGGTATTAATCTTGCCCTAAACTGGTAAGTGTTACCAGCTGCTAATAGGATGGCAGGTGAGATAGACCAATGGTCTGATCTACTCTGACAGTTTCAGGGCTGCTAAAAAATGTGTTTTATAGCAAACTATACATGAATGCCCTTAACTCACATTTAATAGCTACTGTAGCAGCACCAGAAGGAAAGGTCAAAGCCATATCTCTGTATTTTTGTAGATTTTCATCTCAGCTGATAATTTTTAAATGTGTGTTGAAAGAATTAGAGAAATTTGACGGGTTATTTAAGAAGCTTTCTGCCAGCAAGGTGAGAAGAGTTGGATTTTGGCCTCTGTTTCCCCTTGATGACTAGCAGCAGAGTAGGCAGGAATAATTTCTGGAGCTGCTTAAAACAGTAGATCCTCGCCATTCTGTTCTCAGGAGCATTAATGTATACTGCAGTTAGTACCATTCAAGTCACTAAAATAAGTTATGGAGGAGAGAGGGCAATATTGGATATTGCTGCCTGTGCTGGGTAGGAAAAGCAGGAGGGATCCAACGTTTATTGCGAACAGATGTGAATGTCTACTCACACTACAGAGTGATGAGGGAGTTGACCATGTACTTATTTTAAAGTTCTTTAGAGATTTTCTTTTCTGAATTTCCGTGTGACATGTCCATTTCACACTTGTCCCTGTCAATCTTGTAGCAGCCACAGGAGATAAAATAAACTGTGTCCTTCCACTTCTCAGACAATAGCAGATGTTTAGACAACATGCCAGCACTGTCACTGTTGGCCAGACACTGGGAAAGACCTGAAAACAGCAGAGTGACTCAGTAGGTTCTCTCCCCTAGGGCTTTCACAAGACAACGGACATGTGGCATGCTTTGCTTCTTTTGGAGTTTCAGTGACAGATATTCAGAGAGGAAGAAGTTTAGAAAAAAATCCCGCTTCTGTAAGACCCTCCACAACTAACATCCCAAACATGAAGATCCCTTTTATGTTCACATATTGCTACACTCCTCTAAATCAAGTCCACTTTGAGAGTGTAGACCTCCATTCTTAAGTAAAGGAGAAAGGCTTGACTCATTATTTTGCTGTCACATTGAGAAAGACAATGTATTAAAGCTGCCAGCAGGACTGTATATGGGCAACATCAGTCTGGAAACCCATGCTCTGAGAGCCATACTGGATCAAAAGCTGAGCATTTATAGCAGTAGGAAATGAGAAAATTGCACAGAGTCTATGGGAATATGTGTCAAATAGAAGCATTTGCTTAGCTGCACCTTGCAGCATTGCCCTCGTACTTTTTTGTGCTACTTACTAAGGGCTTCTCCCAAAATGTCTGTGGAGACGCTTCCCCCAGCAAAGAGCAAAGAGACTGGACATGCCATGCGGTCTGCCTGTTTCAGATGTAATTGTCTTATCCAGGGATTCTCAGTTCAGATTTGTCTGTTTTAACAAGATGGTGAGCTAGCATCATCCCTCCATCACTTGGAACATACTCTCTGCAGAGTGCTTCCTCCTGTCCTCCATCTAGCAGGTTGATGTGATGCCCAGCTGGAGGCAAGAATTTGAATAAAGAACAGGTAGGAAGCTGATCCTACCTTGCCTGTGCCTTCTTTTTCAGAGGAATACAGAATGGGTTTGTTTAGCTTTTTCCTGGAGAGAAAGACTCATTGCTGATCATCTGTCCCATAGATAAATTTAAACTTGTTTTCTTACAGACTTTCTTGTTGGCCTCTAAAACCCGCACAGAAATTTTAAAAAGAAACATTAGGTGGGTAAGAAGTGTGCCAGTTTGGATTGCTCATCCTTCCTCTCTGGAGTTATTAACTTACAAGCTCCAGGCCTGTCGCACCACAACACTTTCCTAACACTTCATCTTCTTGTCATGCAGTAAGAGATTCCAGTATGTATATTAATTATGACCAGATACAGCATATAGAAAGGAAGTTTGAAAAGACTTTTTGCCTGTCACCTTTTTTTTAGTACAATACTGATAAAAATGGTCAATGCTGAGCAATAAAACCTTCTGTGGTGTGTTGCTAGGGTCATTGGTTTACAAAATATTTTTAACAGGAGCATCTTTGCATATACAAAGCAAAGAGCCTGGCCAATACATCATCTGTGTATACTAAAATCTTAAAAAGCAAGTCAAGTTTTTGCTAAATTCTGCTTTCCTTCATCTGCTAAAGTGAACCCAATTCTTATCCCTTTACCTGACAGAAGTCCACTTTTAAAAACCATGAATTTTCTAAAACTCATACAAACTTTATCCAAAGCTTCTGGAAGACAGAGTGCTTGGACCCTAAACGATACAGTTTTTAGGTGGTTTTTTCTTCTGCCTTTGGAATACCCAAACCTGAAAAGACCTAATTTTTTTGGTATTTCAAGCAAATTTTTAAATGGTAATCTTGATTTGTATCAAGTCCTCAGACCATTTAAGTTGTCCTGCTGTCTGATTTTTGGAAGTTTGTTTAGATTTCTTTATTTTATTTTTTAATGGTGCTCATGCACCATTAAAAAAAAACCGGAGTGCACTTGCCTTTCATGTGTGGCAAAAACTTACGGAATCAAGGAAACAGAGATGCAAAGTCTTTGCTGCTTACTGAGGTCCATGTGAATTGCAGTTCCTTGAAGATACAGCATGACTTGATGACTAGGTATCTTGCAGTATAGTGAAATATAGTATATCTGGTTTTTTCTGCATTAATTCCATTTACTGTATTTTGTTTGTTTTATTCTGAGTTTGACAGATTTTAATTTATAGTATTCCCTCTACAATGAAGAGACAAAGACAATAATATGATTGAGACTGCTGCCACGCATTGTAAGGATCAGAAAAAACTAGGGGATAATGTCTAACCATTGAACATATGTTCAGCTTCTTCTCTAAAAACTTCTGCTGCTTTGTCATGAAATTTAAATGCAGTGATAGTACCTCAGAAACTTCTGAAATGCAGCTATTTTGGGGTGAAAAAACAGAATTTTTCTTATGAGATAGTAAGTAACTGTGTACAGTCAGTTGAGGCAGGATGAGAAGAGGAGAATACTGTAACCAATTTATACAGCTGAAGGAATTCAGATGTGGAAGGCAATTACTTAGGTTGCAGTTATGCTATCAGCAGGACTCCCAGCTCCTGCTCTTGTAAAAAATTAGTCTGACATCTTCAGCTATCAGAATTGAATTCATCTGTGCCATAGCTTAAAAGGCTACTTCTCCAGGAAAGCCATGGTGGGAGAGTGGGTCAAAGGAAAACACAATACCACCTCTTGCATTTTTCTATGGGTTTATTTCTCTTACTAATGGCCTCTGGAGAGAATACTTTGCTTTGTTCTAAGGACACAGTGAGTGACTAAGGAAAGGGAACTAAATAACTAGCTCTTATTTAATGTAAAATGAGTTTAGACCTCCTAGTAGGTGAAATCCTAATGAAAGAGCAGCGGTGATGAAGTGTCAGTCCTTTGTTATAACCTACCACAGTGTGCAGTATGTTCCAGTTTCATTCTTCATAGGGGGCACCAGTGACAATGGACATTGCAGTGGTAACTTCAGTACTTTTATGATTTTGTGTGGCATGAAAAACCCTGCTTCCCATAGTCATGTTTTACAGATAAGGCAAACTCATTGAAACAGGTAAAATCTCCCAGAGACACAGCTTTCAATCTTTTGTATGACTCCCAGTCTAAAGATGGTGTGACAATAAATGCCTTCTCCCAAACCACTTAATCTCACAGGGTTTTCTGTAGTTGCATTCTTGGTCCCTCAGTCTTGCTCTGAAGGAGAGCTTGTGTTGTCACTCAGTTGGTGAATGCAATGGTTTCTGTCTGTTTATTTCGAGATGTGCTTTCCAAAGCACATGAACTACACCATAAAAGGAGTTATCAAATATGTGGCAGTCTACTCTGGTGGAATACAAGTAACAGATTTCTGTTGTCTGTAGCATTTCTAAAGGAGTTTCTCAAGCCCCCATCACATTGCCTTCAACATGTTAAGGATCCTCTCTTTTCCAAGATCCTAACTCCAGAAACTCCTCCCATCTTTCAGTAAAAGGATTTTTAAAGACTGTATGTGTCCTTCATGATGGAGTAGGGGAGACCCTCACACCAAGGTAGCTGTCCAAAAGTCACATTGTCAGTGGAGTCCTTAGCTGGAAAGTGTGGGCTTCATCCCTGCCTTTCCTCAGGAACCCTCAGTATGTCTGGACTTTCTTTTCTGAGATCCTGCAAATCATATGGGAATTTTTCTTCAACAGTCTATTGGTAAGGCCTGGTTTCTCTTGAGGTTCTTCTCACAGAGTCAAGTCATGGCAAATTCTTTCCTAAGAGAGCATTACTTTGTGTCTTTCAGACTTCTTCATACTTTGCTGAAATGACACATGCTGTTTGCCCACCTGAGAGCAAAATAAGCATCTTCCTGATCTGCCAGCAAAGCCTGTGCTATACTGGTGCATATGAGCTTGTAGCACAGGGAGGTGTCAGTGTTTTGATTGCAGTTGTTTGGTCACTGTGTCTTCCGAGAAAGTCCCAGGTACTGTCACTGTGAAAAAAACAGGTACTCAAGGACTCCTGTTCCTCCTGGCCTCCTCCTGTTCCTTCCATACTCTTTCTGGGTGGCAGCTGTGAGCATACTTTGTGGTACTGGATCAGCCTTCTCAAAATCTTTCCTCTTCTGAGGCATCAGGGTGGTTCTCACTGAGTAAAGGTACACAACAGGTGGTCATGCAAGTAGGACAGTGATCTGTGAATAAAATGGAATCTGTAACCTTGACAGAAACATGCATCTCTTTCATGTTATTATCCATGCTGTAGTCAATGCTGTCAGTGTTCTGTTGGAAGGCATAAGGGAAACAAAGAGCTCAGAATAAGTATGAGCAATGGATACTCTCAACCAACAAAAAATTATGAGCATGTGCATGGGTACAAAATAGTATTTTTATTTTAATACAATAAGGAATTCCCAACTTACTCCTGTAGTCCAGATATGCTGTTCATCTCCTTATCTTCCGTGTACTGCCCCCAAAGAGTTTACCCTGAGGCACTCTCTTGAGTTAACCTCAGGAGAGACAAGCTATGCAAGTTGCTTTGTGCTATTCAAGAGACCCTTCTGTCCTCAGAAAGACATGATGACAGCCCACTTTCCTGTTTTTAGAGGTGGAGTTTCTCTTGTGTCAGTTTTAGAGGGAAAGGTCCAACAGAGATAAAAATGCTGAAGGGAATTTAAGTTAGCAAATTTGAGTTATACTATCAAACCTGAAAGCTTGCTGGGCTCCCTTTGACAGGGAGGCACACAGAGCAGACTTTCTTAGATGGTGTGTTTTGGGCTTTCTAGTCCACATCCTTTCAGGAGGGATCTTAAGCTGCCTCAGCTGTAAACAGACACCCTGCGGCATAGCATGGTCCATGACGGGTTGTTTCAAGTTCATGGATTGGCAGTGGAGGTCTGTCATGAAGTAGAAATACAAATTTAATTAAATACAAGGGAGTCAAGAGCCTGGATCTATTGCTTTGTTTTCATGATGAGCTTCAAATTTGGGCAGTTCTGGTCAACCACAGAGGCAGATGGTAATGTCTAGGGAGAGGGAACAAAGAAAAACACAGTGGTAGATAAAAGATGAACAGAAAAGTAAGCTGTTACTTTTCAGAATAACTTGTCAAGTATATGGCTCTGAATGTTTCCATTTACTTAAAAAAAAACCCTAGATAAATCACTATTTACTTCTTAAAAAATGTAGGCTGCATCACAGAAATGGTATTTCAAAAGCTATAGGGAGAGTATTGAACACATAAATGTGAACTTTCCATAGATGCATGGCTTTGAAAAGCCTTCACTGTGTCCCCTCATTAGCTTCTCCACAAACACAGTGGCACTCCTTGGCTGAGGCTCAATTTAGACTACAGCAGTTCCTATCAGGTAAATTAAAAGGAATAGTCTTCTTTCACATTCCTATCTAGCAGTGCTGTAATAGTGCCGTGGGAGCCAAGCTAAACCCTCAGGAAGAAATTATTATCCTATCCTTCATGTCCACATCTCTTCTAAATTGCCTTTTGGTAACCTCTTCTAATTGGTTGCAAAATGGGAAAGTTGTATCTCCTGTGACTTTCATTATCAAAATGTTCCCGGAGGTTCTTAATGGTTTCTGCTGTTCTTGACATTCTCCCCTTGTACAGAAAGGAGAAGGAATCGCTGTAGTCATTGCGGCTATTAAAGAGCAGCCTTTTACAGTGTGATCTTCCTTCTAGGTTTGCATCTTCCTAAACATTTAGCAGTAGCCAGCTCGTCAGTAACTTTGAGTTGCATCCACTGTAGCTGGCAAGTATCACAAAACACCCACTCTGGTTTTTTGAAAAGAAAGCTGTGCCCTAGAGCAATTATCCTTTTACTCTTGTCTGATGGACATCAGTATCTTCTTTCAGTGACTATGTATGTATATAGAGGCTCTTGCATTTCCTCATAAGATTTTCTTTTCCTGGCTGCCTATACTTCATTCTAGTCCTTTCAGCTTCGTTATGGATATAGAGAGCTCATAGGCCTTACAGGTAGTTTATATTGGTCACAGTGTGTATCCAGCTGCCTGAGATCCTTTGGTAAATAAAGAAATTCCAGGTTTATCCTTCTGCAGGGATCTGCTTTTTGCAAAAGAGGAAACTTTTTCTTAGCCTTCCAATTTCCAAACTTTATCAATTCTGTTGAAAGCTAAAATAGCATAGGGCATTTCTAATTTATGGTGATCATAAAGGCTAAACCTAGGGTGCTATATGGAGTGAGGCTGAGGAGCGAGATGGAGTGCTGGAGCAGTGTTTGCCCATTTCATCATTAACGTGCTCTCTTGTGTCATTTTGGACCATGCCAGCTACTGATTTTCAGGACACCTAAGCCAATAAGAAGGATTGAGTGCACTGAGAGCTTTACCAGGAGGCAGTATGGGTACCACCCTGCCAGCCCAGCTCCCTTCACTCTGAGCAGTTCTCCCCTGTCATCCCCACAGACACTGCAACCCCCAAAGGCTCATAGGTGTCTTTAACTATGCCAGAGGGAATTAATCATAAAGTTATAGTAATGCCATGAAAACACCACTTGGATGGGCTGAGACTCACTCTTTCCACAATATAGACACTGAGAACTGTAAGAAGACACATGTAAATGATTTTTCATGAAGGGCAGAGCCACAGTGAAGTGCTATGTGATGTAGATGTAGCCTAGCTATGCTCGCCCTTAGACTGAGAGCATGATCTGTCTTCTTTCCTGCTGAGCAGTGTTGGAACATCTGAGCAGTCAGGCTGCCTATCCCACCCCGGCCTTCCCAATGACCATGTATTTGTGGGGCAAAAAACACCTGGCATTACACCCCAGCCCTCCCAACTTTGTCATGGTCACTGCTCTTGAGCAGAGATGTGAGATAACACCTACTGCAGTCCAAGCCAACAGAGGAGACAGCTTCTCCCCAGCCTGAGCATTTGGCTCTTTTCTTTGTACATTTGTTTCTTTTTCATTTATTCAGCAAAGAAAAGCTCCTTGCTCCAGAGCATTTAATGTCCAGAATTGATATTGAATAGGGAAGGATTTGACTGGACACAGCTCTGCAGCCTAAAGTTTTTCCAATACCATGTGCCATTGAGATTATCTAAAAGTTTCCCATTTATACATGGGCTAGTAATAGCACTTCAGAATTTAAAACGGTGATTATTTTTCTGAGGTGTATCAAGTGGAATCTGAACTCTGTTACTGATATCTTTCTGGTAATATTCACAATGATCCAAAATATGACTCTTAGTAACACAGTCAGGTGTCTGACAGTGTATTTAGATGAGCTTTCCAAAATGTCAGCATAGTTGATGAGGAGTATTACTGGAATGGTTGGTTTCTAAAAGAAAAGGATAAGCCATACTCCAGGAAAGAAATACTAGAGTGGTTTTTTTTAATAATATCTATTTTGCAGGCAGATAGCCAGCTGTGAAAGCCACAGCTACCTGCATTGTAAAAACCTACTCATTGGTGCCAGTTGTGGCACAAACTGTCAGTGGCAGAATGCTTTTTCTAGTCTTTTCAAATTAGAAGTAAGCTAACCACATATGATGCTTTTATTTGTTTGAAATGTCTACATTTTTATATATAGTAACTGAGAATGTTCTTTCAGTTGTAGCTAAGCATCTATTGTAAGCTTTCGAACACTGACGTCCAGTGCCATGGGGCATTAGTTCAACAGTTTAGTTATTGTTCTGAGAGAACAGTAGCTTTAAATGTCTGGTGCTTTTGCCTGATTAAATGTCACCCCCCCCCCCCCGCCTTTTTCCATTCTGAGAAAGTCCAAAACTTGCACTGATTGTTTTGCATTCCTAAATGTTTTATGTTATTTAAAACAATACAAATATGGAGTGATTCCACAGGGCACACGATGAAATAGGATTGGATCTTGCACTGTACTTTTTTTACTGCTAGTATGACTTTTATTGTTTTATTATTTCCCTGGGATGGCTCTTTCCTTCCATTTCCCACTGGGGAAATATTTGGCTTAGCAAGGTTATGCATAGTTCTTGAATATTTTAATAATCTACGCAAAACCCATTAGCTGACACAGTGACAACTAATACTTGACAGACAGTAAGATAACAGTTGTCTCAGAGACTGTGAGAGGCCAGAAGAATCTTAAACACTAATCTTGCAGGAAGGATGAAGAGTTGCCTTGAGCAGTGATGCAGCTCATTCAAATGCATGTCGATCTGTCTTGAAGAACTCGTGCTTCAGATCCCTAGTGTAATGAGCTCTAAATCAGATGCTGTTCTTGGCTACCAGGCAAGCTGCATCTGCAGAGTACATCCTTGTAACTCGTTTAAATATTTCTCACTTTGGAGGGAGCAGGTTAAGACAGATCCAGGGAAGGAATGCTGTGAACATATTCAGATTCTGTATCTTTTTTGGCGGACTAGTAGTCATGCCAGTGTAGCTGTGATCACTGAGTGGCAGATCAATCCCAAGCATCATGGGAGGTAACACAAGTTTGAAATCCTCTCCCTGTGTGATCAGCCAGTGCTTTTGGTCGGTGCACTGGTGAAATTTCTTCCTGGTGGCTGGCAAGAGGAAATTAGACATGGGTTAGGGACTGTTTACTTTAACCAATTGCATGTTTTTGTCAGATGGAGAGAATTCTCTGTGTCTTACCCACAATGTCTCCGTCCTGCATCAAATCTGTAAGTGACCTCTCACGTTGGCAGCAACAGCATGACTGAATTACACATCCAAGGTCAAGAACTAAATGCCAGCACAGTACTAATTTTTCCAGCTAAATCGACACCTGGAGAGCTAATGTACTGCTGTACTTACAGCTTGTGTTACATGTAGAAAATAAGCAGTAAAACTCTAGATAATTGCATATGGATTGCATTTGCTCATTATATGTTCACTGGATGATATGCATACATCAGAGACCTAATATTCACTCCAGCAAGAAAGCTCAGTTATAGGCAGGCTGAGCAAATGGAGCTTTTCAATTTAAATATGCAAATGAATTTCATACACACATGGACACTATTAGCAGATGGTCAGTAAGGAAGGCTGTGTACAGAGGAGGGAGTCTTTCCTTTTAATTTGATAAGAATCTGTTCCTGTGGATGTTCTTTCATCCTGAGGAATAGCTTTTATTATCTGTAAATATCTTATAAAATATGAGATTGCCATTCACAACAACCTGAGAGCATCATGCATGAAGTAGTGGATGAAAAATTTTCTCTGGGTGGAGAAAAACAAAGTCAGAAAGAGAGAGTCAAATATTTTTATTGTCATCAAATTTTCAGAACACAATATGGCACAAGTAACTTTAGTAGAAACACATTAGCCAGAGCTGATGATTCACATGGGATTATTGCAAATTTTGAGATTTCTTAAGGAAGAAAAGAATTATTTAAAAATACTTCGAAGAAGAAATGGGCATCAGCTAACTCTGAAATGGGAAACAACCAGAGAATTGGTTAACACATCTTTGACCTTCTGCTCTAGATTTCATCTGCTGTATGCTAGTATTGAAGGGGTGGTGGATCACAGGAAAAGATAGTATAAGCAGAAAGGAGAGGAAAGCATGGTAGTATGAGCTGGCATTTCTGCTTAGCCTCTGTGTCAATCTCATCACTGACTTCTTAGACACTGCCATAAGAAATTGTCAGTGTGACAAAGTACATTACAGCATTTGTGAGAAACACCGACTAATAACGGCCTTCTGAGTTTTTAAAGAGCTTTGTATGCTTTTCTGATCTTTGATGACTCCTCAGTCCTAGTAAGGATCATGTCTTGACCTTCAGTAGCTCTGCAGAAAATAGTTGTTTCAAATAAATTTGAGCAGTATCTCTGTGCACAATGCCAACTTGCAAAACTGAAGTATCTTGAACAAAAGCCCCAGCTGTCAGCCAGTCAAACTGGTCACATATAAAGCAATCATGGCGCTCTACCTCTTCTACCTGGCCACAGAAAGAAAGGGTAGTTGACCTGTTCTGGAAGGCAGCATTTGATGCTGAGCAGAATTTCTGCCACAACCCCATGCTCACAGATGGTGGGGAAGCAGAACAGCCAGAAACATGCATCAGCAAACAGTCTGGCCAGCCCCAGTGCCCACCAAACCCTGTGTTCTTGTCTCAGGCACAGGTAGCAACTGGTGCTCAAGGACAAGCCTCAAAGACTCGGGGAAAGGCGCAGCAAAAATATGATGCTTTTGCTAAATGAGTTTTCTCCCACACTGTGACCAGGAGAGGGAACTCAACCTTTCTGACTCCCATTTTTCTCTAGTTAGGTTTATGAGGAGTCTTGTCTCTTCTGTAATCTTGTTTATATTAGTTTCTGTAGCCTTGTTTGGCCTCTCCAATTTATATGTCAATACTTCACTGATTACTGTCCCCTGTCTGTGGGCAAGGTCAAAAAGGGAGAGACAAGTGCAAAAACAGTCCTCGTGGAAAACTGTTGACTTGTTTCATTACCTAGAAAATGTCATCCTTGTCCTCCTGCACTTAACTATTGGCATATATGATACAGCATGAGACTTACTAGCCTGAAGAAGCATTTGGTTTTGTTAGTGCAGGAGTAATATTCCTATTTTCTGTGCAACTATCAAATCTTTTCTCAGAAGAACTTTTCCCTAAGAACTCTACTTGAATGAGGCCTAAGCAAATAAGTGCTTCTTGATGGCAGATATTTTTTTCTTTTCTATATCCGTCTGGAAAAAATAAATGTCTGTATTCCCCCTACAGGAAAATCTGATTGCAGAGGACTGTAAAATCACCTGACAGGCTGCAGAGGCGTAATTTGGCCTGCTCCTCACAGTCCACAAAAGTTCTTCTCTTAGCTCAAGAGATGGAAGGGTATACTCTGCCTCTCTGAAAGCACTCCCTTCACTACCCTGGTGATGTAATATCATAAACTGGGAAGCCTTGGAGGGGTTTCATTTTTCACTTCACTTTGTGAAGTGCTGAGAAATATCCCTATGTCAGTCTTTTCAAGGCTTCTAACTGATCGTAAGACTGGCCACAGCTTGACCTGCTTATGGTTTAGTTGTCCCAGAGCAGATGCAATTAATATGTATCACCCACAATTAATATGTGGGTGAATATACAAGGAAAACAATGTCTTCAGCAGGGCATTAGCACAAGGCTTCTGTCACTGACACTCGCCTTTGCCCTGTCGTTTCACCCACTGTGATTAGAAATTCATCAAATATGTCTGGAGAATTTGCATGCTTAGCCTGCTTTGGAAAGAGGGGATTGTCTAGCTGTGAAAGGAGATTATGCAGCAATTTCCTCCTCAGCACAGCAAGACAATGAATCTGACTCTTCATTATAGAGGAAGGATGAGTAAGAACGGTTGCATTTCCTGTGCAGCAAGAGCAACATGAGCCGTGCTCCAGATTCCTTTGGGAATTTCCATGATCATGTCAATTTCAGACACAATGCATAATGTTACTATAAGAAAATGTAGATGTTTAAATAGGATTGTTTGTGGGGAAGGAGAAGGGGAAAGGGATTGATCCACTAAACAATGTGTTTGATCTCAGCTAGAAAGACAGCTCTACAAAAGAAGACAGGCTCAAAATTAGTTACTTGAATTTTATAACTCATGCATGAATTACTGACAGCAGCAATGTACTTTTCAGATGGCCCTAGCTTTTATTAAATATTCTCACATTCTCTCACCACTTAGGAAAATATTTCCCTCCACTTAGAAAAATATTTTGCTGTGTTTTCACTATGTGAAAGGCTGTAAAGAAGTCTTGCAGTTACTTGTATATTTGCTAAATAAATGGAGAGAGGTCCCACAAAGCATCTGCCTCTTTCTCCTGCATTTTCACACTCATGCTCAGGGTAAAGACAACTGGTGCTGCTGGTCAAACAGTCTTTCTTTCCCAGGCATCAAACAGTCTTTCTTTCCCAGTCTTTAACAGATATGCAGTCCTGATTAGATTTTTTCTAACTTGAGGGAAGTTGTACATCTGCAAACGCAAAAACTTGTCACAGGGACAACAGTCACAGTGACATATTCTCCTTCTCAAAAAAGACTGTCTAGGAATTGGATGTTAACAAGACGCTGGTCAGAAGAAAAATTTCCTGAGCAGCCTTAGGCAGATGCCTTAGGACTAGTATGAATGTAGGCTGGGAATCCCAGACCAGCAGTTGGCTCCTGAGGGACCAACCCGTGAATTCTGAAATGCATGTGCAGAAATCCCAATGGATGCCCAGGAAGACTTTTGATGCCTCAAAACTAAAATTATTTCTTGTGAGTATTAGTCCAAACAATTGCCAAAGTCTGTTCCATGATCATGTGCTGAGTGGGAAGCCAGGCAGACAGCCAGCATGCTAAAGATTACTGAGATGGAGATGGGAAGTTGTCTCCACGTCTGTCTATCTCTTAGATCCTGCCTTTGAGGAGCTTCCTCGAAGTTTTAAGGAATGGGGAAAAAAATAAAAAAGAAAAAAAGAAAGAAAAGGAAAGCATTAAACTGTGATCATCTAAATGCACCTACTGTTCTTCTGTGAGAGTGTTCACCATGTGTCTTCTCTGTTCATTAAGTCTTCAGAAAAGCTTCAGTGACATTCACATCTCTGATGCAAAAAATGTGTCATTATTTCCTGCAAAGTTGGAGACTTCCTTCAGCAGGAGGAATGTGGATTTTCTTCCTAAAACAGTCTATCATGCCAGTGTTAAAAGTGTGATCTCAGGAGAGAAAGAAGACTCTCAAGGGAGAGAAAAGGGTAGCCATGTTAGGTTATTTTAAAATACAACCAAAAGCTTCTATTTACACGTTGGGTGAAGTCTATGATCGCAAAAGGATCTGAGCAGGATCCTGGTTTATCAAGGAACCTCTAGGGTAAGGAATGGAGGGGAGACACATACAGTTCATACAGTTGCAGGTGTGAGAAAGCAAATGATAATGCCCAAGACCACATGGTTGTATCTGCCTGTTTATTAAGTTAGGTTCATTTTAAGTGCCTGAGTACACTTTTTTTTTTTTTTCTCCCTCATAAAGGAAATGCAGTGACTGCACATGCCTTATTAAAAGATTGCTTGTTTGGCCGGTGGCCATAGAAGAATAATTCCTCTTATTGCTCAGTAAATCAAGTTACTGTCATTTTAGACACTCTAGCTGAATTTCTGATGAGCACATGAAAGAGTTAATTCTACCACTGTCATGGTACCACAGCATTGAAATAAGAGAAAATTTTAGGAACATAAATTGTATCCTCTCTCGTAGCATAAATTTGGAGCCTAAACAAAATCCTTATAAAATTATGCCATTCTGTAAAAGTCTTGCAAAATGTACAAGTAGAACTTGTAGACTAATAAAGTGCAAATAAAATACAAGCAGGGTAGCAGTGTCTTGAATTTGTAAGTATTTCAAATGCATTTTTAAAATTTTAAATAAACTTCTTATAATGTTAAATATTTTTTCATTTCAGTTAACACAACCTTTCTTATGTACGATAATAATCAGGCTATCCTGCACTGGATGGGCCTGTTGATTTAATTTGAAGTGGTGGGCTCCTTCTCTTGAAGGTTTTTTTTGTTGTTTTTGCAATTGAAAGCCTTTCTTTCCTAATAGGATTAGCCCAAATAATTACCAAAGGATTTTTCTGTCATCTGTGCACTGTTCCCCACAGTGGTATTAAAAAGCCTGTCTGCAGTACTGAAATAGTCAATGGCCGTGGGTAGCTGAAAAGGTCATAGTTAACTGTTGCCACTCAAACCAGAGAAAGTCATCTACAAAGGCAAGACTGTGGAGTTTTTTACTCTAATCTCCATTATGCCCAACTGTTCCCATTGTGGGAAGAATAAACATTTGGCCTGAAGCCACTAGGGAGGTTCTGTCAGACAGCAGGGTTAAGTGTGGGACTACAACCCAAATGGTAGGTGTCATGACAATCCTTTGCAGCGCTTGTTCAGTAACACGCAAATTATCTGGGATAACAAAGCTTTAACATTGCATGTGTGCCAAATTTCATGCTAGCTAGCCCTTTGGTTCTTAAATGCAGACCAGAGGCCTCCACTCTGACCTACTGGGCAGGGAGTCTACTTGAGTTTTTTTGGCAGGTCCCTTAAATCCGTGAGATACATCAGCAGTCTGTGGGAGAAGCTTCTGACTCTTCAGCTTTAGGACAGCTCCTTGCTGCTTTTTATAATTTTTATATTTTTGGCACTTTATCAAGAGCAGTTACAAATTTTGTACAAAGAAAGGAACCCCTTGAGGAGGGGAAAAAGAAATTGTGATTCAGGTTGAAACTGCGCAAAAGCATCCTGCTGGGGAAGCAGGTCTGAATTAGTGTCCCTGACTTTAATCCGTGTATCTAATCTGTAACTTTATGGCTTGTTCAAGTCACACAGCAGAAACAAAGTATGTTTCTGCTGTTCTAAGCCTTCATTTCAGGAGTTCTGGCTCTGTATTCATGTTCTGTGCCCCATAATATATTGTACAGAGCAACAGAAAATGAAATCTGAAAGGCATTTCTTCAGCATTAATGTACAGATACCAGTTTGAGAGATGCATGTCTGTAATCATAGGTCACTGTTTGGTGTGCCAGGAAATGAGCACTTTTGGCCTGACCTGTCCCATATTCCTTGAAATCACAGGACATATATGCATACTTTTTCCAGTTTACTGTGAATACTGTTGTTTTGGTAGGAAAAAGGCATCGTAAAGGTCTTTGTTTGAGGTGCTTCATCTCCTGGGGTACTATCTGTACCTGTTTCCTCTCTGCCCAGCCTCTGTAGCTTGTGTAATTGCTTTTGAACATAATCCCATTCATAGATCAAAGAAAATGCACAATCTTATTGTTGCAACTTAATTTTTCCTGGACTAATTCTTACAGTTGTCCTTTGTTGTCCATCTCAATGGTAGATTCAGATGCATCATGCCTTCCAACTTCTGTGCTTTTCCAAATAGTTGGTATTATTTAGCCTCTTCAGTTGGAACTCTTGGAAACTGTCTCATTATGGGCAAGCTGACTGTTGCCAGTAGAGGTAAGTAGCTAACTTACCTCTACACTGGTAAGCAGTAAACCTGAATTTTCTGTCTGCTGCAGCCGCATTAATAATGCATAATGTTTCCTGTAATTACATACATGCACAGAGATTACTTTTTTTTTTTTTTTTGTTAGAGGAGGAAAGAAGATGGAGGTGGAGGTGAAAGGTGGTGGAAACAGATACAAGTAATTATTAATGCTGATAAGACCCAGCTGCATAGGTTTTTAATTAGCCCTTGTCTAACACTAATAGTCACTGTTGGGATAATACTAGCACTTCTTAAGCAGGCTAGTTTAGAAAGGGAAGTGTATTGTCTGCTTACACCTGCACTGTGTAGTGTTACTAGCACAAACTCAGTAATGCAGGCCAAAACGATATCATTCTTTTCGGTTCACTTGAATTTTAGTCATATCGTTTTCTTCAAGGCAGTCTCAAGGAGTGAACTCTATGCAGCTGCGCAGGGCTGCTTTCCTGATGAAACCATGAACTGATACCTGATGAAGGAAAGGAATGCAGTATACCAAATTTCACATATCTTTCAAGTGTTAGTAACAAGAGAATGTTACTAATATTCAGAGGATCATTTCAAATTCATCAATGAAGCAGGAGCACAATCTCTACTCTTCAGAGCAAAAGCAGTTCAAAATTCAAGACCCCCTGTCATTTCATGCCTTTACTAAGCTGAGGGCTTCTGGAATACATAGAAATGTTTTGCCTGTGAATGGGTGCCAGCCTGGTCCATCCTTGGGAGCTTGATCTTTGTCCTGTGGAGCTAGTGCCTTTAGAAAGGAATCTATTTTGGTCACATCCTTGTTTTGTCCTCTAGCATGTACAAAGTTGTTAAAATGTTGTTCTTTTATTGGAAACCAGAAGAAAGGACAAAGGATTTAGTGCGAAATTACAAACACTGAGCGGTTTTTCTGGCCTTTGGCAGCTTTTAATTTAATTGGAGTTAAGCAACAGTTAAGCAATATGCAGAGTTAAAGCAAGAACAAACCATCTCTCAAATGAAATAATGTATTGGATCTTCACTATTTCCATAGCTGAGTAGGATGAAATCTTGCTCACACTGGCAAGATATTTGACCCCATCACTGCAGAAGCAAATTTCTGAAGGAAAGGGAAAGTTTTATAAGGTCTGCCTTCAAAGTGTGGCCCTGGTCAGGAGGGGATTTAGGAACTCTATTTAATTTAATTTAATTTATGTGCATATAGGCCAAAGACACAAAGTGCCTTTTTCTTTTTGTTGTCGCCCTGTAGACTTCACTTGTCCACTTCGCAGCCACTGTTCTCCACAGGCATAACATACCTGCAATGATGTACATGAGGACAGCTCTATTTTAGTTGACTTTCTTTCTGGATGCTAATATGGATGAGCTTGGCTGGGAACACAGAATACAGGATGATCTTAGCCCTGCCTCTCTGGACCACCTTTTCAAATAACCTTTCAGAGTAAATGCATTTATTCCTTAGACATCCTCAAGAAGAAGGAAAAAGACAGTCTGTCCTCGCCATTCTGTTTTTGAAGTCTCACTGCTACTCTGTAGCCTCTGCAGTGAAACACAGGCACACATAATGCACCCCAAGTGGACATGACCCGCGTTGTGAATGCAGGAAATGCTGCAGGAATAATGAATCCTTCAAATGAAATTATAGTTATAAACTCATTTTGATACATATGTATATGTGTATCGGCTCTGTCACTGCCTCTGATGCTCCATTTCTAGGTTGTTCAATGTCCTGCAGAAGGGGATGTTTCCAAAGCCACATTACAGGATTTGTATCACTCAGTAGCGCATATTGCGCAGCGCTGTTGTATGTCCATGTGTTAAGTATGAACAAGTTTTTGTAATAAATCTGCTTTGCCCTGGTGTAGGGGTCTGCTCAGTGTCTGGAGCAGCACAGAGTCTGCTCTGTAGCTTTGTACCTGCATCAGCCAAATGAACATTTCTTTAAGGTTTCAGAGTTTCTTCTTTGCCGGTTTCCTCTCTTGCTCTTGAAAAGACTCTGCCTGATGCACAAATATTGAAGTCCTGTGTGTGAGAAAAGTTAACTACCTTAAATCTATTGACTTCTGGGAGATGAGAGTTTTGCTTTTCTGCTAGACCATACAGAGCACCAAAAAAAGAGCCTAGGTGCAGAAGTGATAAAGATGTGACACGTTAGGCTTTGCATTTAAAACTTGGCTATGTAATAAAAGCGTATTTGGTTAGACTACAAACTCATTACTAAACAAGAAATATCCTTTGTCATACTTATTTGAATAAGTCTTAATTTGCTGGAAACTGACAGTTTTCCTGCCAATTTCAGCAGAGTGATTCATGCCTTCTATGGCCTTCTGAACGCACTAAGAAAGAATATTAAATATTAAATGGTACTAGGTACTAAGATTCTGAGGCATGGTGAGAGCTGTTGCTTTTGTTATTGCTGAATTTTTGCACTTAAAAATATCTTGTTGATTATCTGTTTCAAACAGTGGACATATCAATTCTGCTAACTTGTGCATAATCAGGCAACATATAAACATGACCAGAACTGAACCTTACAAGTGTAATTTAATTAATACCTCAATTTAGGATAAGGTGGATTAATTTCATTATTTAGATGTATTTGTAGAAAGTTGCTAAGCAAACCAGGTCTCGAGGTGAAATCATAATATTTTGTGCAAGCAGAATTCTGAAATTTGGAGATTCCTGAAGTATTACTTTACTGTAAGATGTACTTTAAAAGTCCAAGCCACAAATATGTTAATGTCCTATCATTAATACATGTTTATTTAATGATACAGAAATTCCTCCATGCAGTAGGCTGCCTCCATGCCTTTGACTTCTCTTTGCTTTTCTAATAGCAAAACTATTGAATGAACATATAGTAATGAGTTACTCTATTAAGAACTCCATGAGCAGTTACAATATTAAAAAGTGAAATAAAGTATGGTGCCTTAAGATTTAAACAGCAGCTGTTGAGAATATGTGCAGGTACAAAAATAATTCTGTTTATTCAAACAAAACAACAACAACAAAAACAAAGGATGCCGTAAGTACAGTCAAGATATTTCAGAGTGATGTGTATCCTGTTGGGATCTTCTACATGCCTCTGCCTGAATTATGCACAGATTCAGGACGCGCTTTGGGTCATGGTTTCGCTCTGTGAAGTCTTTTGTGAGAAGACAAGATCAAGACTTCAGGCCTCTGGAGCATGGTCCTATTCTCTTTCTTCCAGCCTAGGAGATATATAGGTATTTACAGGATCAGCATGAGAATTAGGGCTGAACAATGTTAGTGCATTAGTGCAAGTGACAGAACAGAAGGAGCAAAAAGAAAGGAGTGGCAAAGAAAAGGATAATATTGCCACCCAAACTGTTTATCATGAAACCACTGCACTATGCTCCAAAAATGCCTTCTCAGTTCCTGATTAGGCTCTGATTCAAAAAGGCACTTAGATATATGATGTAGCCCATCTCTAATCAGGAAGGCGTTTCACCAACTTGTTTAACTAGATGCACATTTAAGTATTTTATTAACTGTGTGTCAGTGAAGAAAGGGTAATGCCTTGATTCAGGGTTTTCAGGACCTTCAATCAAATTATCATTGTCCAGTGACTCTGCCAGCAGTCGGAGCACTGTGAATACAAAGGCTGACAGCACAAAATTCTGCATAGCTGAGCCTGAGTGCAAAATAGCAGTGTGTGCAATTGCAACTGTCCTATGAATACCATGAGGAATTTTTTCTGTCTGAATAAAGTAGTTCAAAAGCAGGAGTGCAGTACTAAGGTAGGTGGGAGTGAATGACCAAGCCTGAGCCCTGTGACTTCACTGCTGCTCCAGCTCACTGTCACAGTGGGAAAATAAATAATCACAACGGCCCCAGCAGGTTTGCCGGAGATGCCAATGACAGAGTGAAGAAATCAGATCTGGGAAAAAAAGCAATTCCCAAACAAACAAATTTAAAAAACATCTGAATTGCACATGGACTTTCTCTGTCTGCTTCTGCCCTCAGGCAAAAGAGCCTAGCAGAGTGCATTTCTTGTCTTTGCACCTCTTAAATGTTCCTTTACCACATGGTCGAGATAATTACCATTAGCCTGAACAGTGGTGGGGCCCATCCCCGTTTTGTGACTTAGCAGAGGCTGGGGAAGTGAGTCAGTGCCATTGATGAAAAACCCTGATATTCATGGTTTCTTGTCCTATTTCTGTGTCTGGTATAGTACCACTAGCTCTGCTTTAGAATAGGATGAAAGAAATTCAGTGTCTTACATTTCACTTGAAGATGAAAAGACTCAGAACACTTTTTTTGTTCCCCTGAAATAACAGCCCGTTTTATGGCAGTTTTCAGTTTCAATTACTGGCTGTAGCTATTTAAAGTATAAACTCTTCTTAGAACAGCCATTGTTGTTGTGTTGTTTTTTTTCAAATCACTGTCTCTGCAAGACACAACTATTGGACTTACAGCATGTAAATGCTTGGTGTAAATGTGTACATGTGATGCCAATACAGAAAATACTGCTACAGAGGCAACATGAGCTTTCCCAAACATTTTCAGAATCACTGCTGTTTGTTTGTATACTGTACTTCAGACATTTCCAAGTAACATACTAGTGTGAGGACCTGCTTCTGAAACACCAGCATCCAATGTAGTTGGTTTGGCTTGAGGGTACAAAGAGGGTTAGAATAGCTTCCCCATGTCCCATCTTTTATGTTGTCTGAAAGTAGGGGGTCTTCCCACAGCAATCCTTTATACCAACCAAATTAAGCTAACACTAATGATTCTGCTGACATCGACACATTTAGTCTCATGTTTATGCCTGAATATGTGCTTATTTTTATTGTTCATCTTCTCTTGCCTTATCTTAGAGGCTTGATGTTTCATCTCCTCACTCACATATGGCTACAAATGGGCAGAGGGTTTAAAACCAATAAAGGAAAGAAGTTGATGGAAATGGGCAGGAGCATAAAAGCAGCACTATCATCTATGTTATATTTGCTTTACATCAGATGAAAAATAGGATGTCTGTGTGCAAGTGACAGTTTGTCCCCTTTGAACATGTTGAGTTCAGTGACAGGACCAGTATAGAGGCAAAATGAAGTTTTCTCTTTGCGCCATTTGAGCTGAGAGATGAGGTTCCTAGTAAGGGCTTTGGAAGGACTCAAAGAATGCTGGCATCAGTCCAAGGGAAATGGATTATGGAAGGGAGATTGGTGAAACACTGAAAGGATGAATAAATGAATCATTTTCTACCGTGTGTGATGGCCCCTCTTCCCACACCATGACTGCTGGCAGTAATGTTGCTCATTGGGACTTGCTTTGGGTCACTCCTCCATCTTTATATAGTGCACTTATTTAATTTGAAGAAAGTGCAATCAATAAAAAGTGATCCTTTTATCTTCCTCATCAATCTCTTCTTAATGAACATGCACTTTTTTTTTTCTTCTTAGTTTCTTAGTTACAATGCTTTTAATTTCTCAGTATATGGTAGAAAAAGGGGTGCAATCAAACATACAATGGAGCAGTCGGTGCTGCATGTTGCTGGTTGCTTCTTACTGAAGAATAGACATGTTCTTAAAGGAAGCCAGTCGGGGGGGGCGGGGGGCATATCACTTGTCCTATATTGATGTATGGTCTTCTGAGTATTCTTTCTTACGCTGTTATACAGCAGAGCCATGAATAACCACTTGTGAAGAGGTATTTTAATTTCCTAATGTCCCAGCAGTTGCAAGACAGTAGATAATTCTTAGGGAATCTTTTTGTGGACTATTTAGACTGTATTTGAAGGACATAGATATTTGAAATTCAATGGCTTCCATGAGAATGACTCACCAAGCTTACTTTCCAGAACTTTCAGCAGGTTTGGGTCTTATTATGGTATGACTGAAGGGTAAGCTGAGTTAAATGGTACTTGTGCTCTAGTTTGCAGGATGATGTTGGTCATAATCACACATCTATTCACATCTTTGTGGCTGGCCAGAGAAAATAGTCCTCTGCAGTTTGAAGTGCACCTCCTTTTAGCACCTATAAAACTGCTGTTTTGTGTTATTTCCTTGAGCCTTTTGGGAGCGAAACTTTGCAAAAAAAAACCCCACTTGATTCTTCGCAAAAACACTCCATGAAATAAAATTACAGTTTTCTAAGGCTCTTAGTTTCAACCTGTTATTTGGCAGGAGCCCAAAGCTCAGTCATAGATCAGCTTCATTAGTGTGGAGTCAAACTGTATTTTCCTCTAAGCCAAAGAGACCCGAGCTACATGGGAATCAGGAATAAAGCTTTGCACATGAAGCTAACCTTACTGAAACAGGCAAGTAATTTCCTTCCTTTATCCTGCTGTATATACCACCAATGGGCTACCCCAGTAAAACTTCATTACCTTCAAGGTCATGCCACCACTTGATTTTCCAGGCCTCCCTTCCAATGAGCCAGTTCCTGACTCTTCCCAGCCTCTCATCTCCTTCAGCCAGGCAGAGTCCGTGTTTAAGCACAACATGCAACTGCTAGCGTGTCTCTACAGAAATGTAAAAAGCTCACGCCTGCAGGATAAAGCATTTCTGAATTGCTTTGGGGGCAAGAGGAACGGGAAGGACCCCTGAAGTCAGTGACCTGTACCTTCAGTTTATACTTTTATTTTCAGACCCGAAGTGAGAGATCATCATCAATGAGCTTTTACTACAGCCTCGAGAGCTGACTCAGACAGTAATGTGCTCCCATATCCACCCCATCTACGTGGTAGAGCGTACGAGGTTTTTTTGGTCCGAAAGGTCCCAGGAGGAAGCAGCCCGTAAGGAATAGGATTGCAGCATGGCGGGCAGGCTGTGTTCTGGCCCTGGCTTTGGCCACCTGTGGAGCGGGGCCAGGGAAGCTGGCTGGGCGATGATTCAGCACCTCCTTTCTCCTTTCTCGTCGGGGAGTAGCGGGAGCCGCCAGGCACCCCGAAGGCGGGGACAGAGCGCCGGGTGCCGCCCCGCTCTCCTCGCCGCAGGCCCCGTAGCCCCTGCGGAGCTGGGGGGCTGGAGCAGCTCTGCAGGCTTCCCTGCGGAGGGGAGGAGGGGGAGGAGGTCTGGGCACAGCCGGCTGCGTGATGCTGAGGCAGGCAGGCAGCGCGCCAGGGCTGGAGGTGCGGCGGGGGAAGGGACCCGCAGCGGAGGAGGGCACTGCAGCCTGGCCGGGAGCCAGGGACCGCGGGCACGCTGCGGCCGCGGAGCCGGCGGGGGTGCGGGTCTGCCTGCCTGCCTGCCTGCCTGCCGGGAGGAGCTGCTGCGGGCGGGCTGGGCCTGCCGGTGGAGGAGAAAAAGGCGGGGAGAGATGCTCTCCAGCCTCAGTTTAACCAGCCGGGCTGGGGCAGGAGCCGTTTGGAAGAGCTCATTCCCGGTCCGTGCGAGCTGACGGCTCCTGGCGGCAGCCGGGTATGAAAGAGGGCGATGCCCCCACATGCAGAGGAGCCCCTGAATGCGTCCCTCGTGCAGGTAGCCCGCCACACCTCTGTCCAGCTGTGCAGTGTTTTGCGTGTTCGGTTTAACTTCGTGGCAGCCCTTACACGGAAGATGCAAGTTCTCCACGTTAGTTTCTGTTCAGCCCGGCACCAGGAAGATGCGAGCAAAGGAGGAGCATGATATAACGAGGGCAGATAAGTGTAGATAGGATGGAGGGTCATGAAGATTACTGGAGATTGAATGCAGGCAGTTTGCCAGGAAGACCAGTGCAGGAAAGATGTGGACAGGACTGGGGATTAAACACAGGCTCAGAGAAGTGTCAGCAGGGAAAATTCTCTTACTGGAAATAGGAAGGTTGAAAAATTAGACATGGATAAAGAAGAAAAGGAATTTTAAAAAATTTCTGCCAAGCACTCAGATGCTGTATCTCATCTGTGCAATGAATGAATAGAATATTCCCAGCTGGTTATCAACTTGCACTCCACTTTAAAGAGTGATGCTGTAGCTTCATACTTGAGGAACAACTTGGGTGTGTGAAAGTGTGTCTGGTTTTCCCAGATTTATCAGTTGATCAAATGAAAGGTGCATCCTTTCTCTAGAAACTGTGTTTACTTGTAGCCACAGACCACTGCGCCTGTCCTGGCAATGCTGCTTTTTGTTACACTTTCTACAGAGGTTGTGTTTCAGTGCTGTTTGAAATAGGTTTTGAGATGCTCGAGAGAGACTGCACTGATGCAGGATATTACCAGCAAAAGGGAACATGTGCTTTGTAATAAGAGAAGCCATGTATGTAAATATGCAGTGCAAGCTGTTCCTTCTGTCTGAGGCTGCTGATCACATCGTTAACCTAAGGACCAGACACTTCAGTGGTAGGCTAGATTGTAAGATGATTTATCTTTTTACATTCCTTCAGAGAGTGTTATCACTAGCTGTGCTTTAAGGTAAATGCTCCAAGCACTTGATTGTAGTAGCATTGTGATTACTTCAGTGGGCTACAGCCGCCTCACAGGAAGCTTTGTGATCAGACATCCATCAATTAGTCCTTGACGTGACAGTTCGTAAAAACACTATGGGATTCATTGAGATTTTGATAAATCTTTTTCATGTGAATGTTACTAATGTTCCCATGGAAGGAGGGGTGAGATGGGAGTAGAGTTGGAGGCAGAAAGAGAACATGGATAGAATCAGATGCCGCTTTTGACACTGCCAAAAATAGATAACTACAAAGGAATTTACCTTTCATGTGCCTAAACAAGACACCAACAAAAATTAGTTCAGAGCAATTTTTAGCACTTGATTCTTTGTCTCCTTATGCATCCTGCAGCCATTCATACTATGCAGAAAGGGGGATTCTCACCAGCAAAACTTCAATGCAAATGCTTTTATTAAGTTCAAGGACCTGGAAATTGTGCTATAAGTGCCTTGCCTTTCATACACATCTTTATTGTTGCACAGGTGTATTTTTCTGTAAGAGACAAAAGAGACTGGAAATAGATCTGATTCTAGTCTTACTTTCATTGTGTTAGCTGGACTGTTGATTTACCCCTGTATTATACTGCATTGGTGGCAATGGTAGTGCTACATATTAGAGACAGTGAGAAATGTCAGCCAAATTTAACGAAGTATAAGCCTTTAATTAATAATAATAAAAAATAATAAAATAGTTTAATTTTTTTTTTTAATCTAAGGTGAATGAGGATCTATTCTGGCAATATGTGAGCTCTTGAAGAGTGCATTCAGGAATTCAGGAATTGTCTTTAGTGTGAAGTCTGGGGTTTTTTGTGTTTGGAAAAGGGTCTGGAAAGAGATTGGAAAATGGAATTTTTAAAAAAGCGAACCTCTTTGCAATAGCTTGAATGAAAATTTATCAGAGATGGGAATGGCTTGGGGTTTTTCATTTCCTCTGCTTGATCTAAGAAACATTCCAACCTTATTCCTAGGAAATAAAACTTACTCAGGAGCTTGGAAAGAAAAGCTGTCTCTAGGTGTCAGGCAGGGAGAAACTGCTTCTGGAAAGAGGTCTTCCCCCTGGGAGAGATCGAGTATCAGCCTAGGCGAGCCCAGTCCAACCCAAAGAGCTCCAACCGACACCCAGTCCTTGCTGGAGGACTTTGCCATGGATGGCCGCTGCTGCCTCTGGCCCCGCTTTGCCTGGAGAGAGGGAGTGGGTGGGTGAGCAACTCCTGTCCGCTCCCTCCCTTTGATTTGATGGCCTTTATTCCTCCTAATTGGATAAAATAGGAAGTCACTGACAGTCCTGCATTGCTGGGTGTACTGATTTCACTCAGAGCAGCCCTGCAGAGTGCGGGGGGTGGGGTAGGGGAGGAAGGAGCGAGTCTGTACATCAGGGAAACAGGCTGCGAGGGGGCTGGGGGAGCGGGGCGGGCGGGGGGGGGAACGGAGGAAAGTGAATGAGCGCTCAGGAGGACAAAGAGGGAGGGGAGATAAAGGGAGTTACCACCGTCTTGGCATCGCTCTTGCTTTCAAACCTCTCTGTAATGATATTGTTTGCAGTGATGCTCAGACAGCGAGCACCTGCTGCTCTGTAATGATTCAGCCTCTTTCAGCCGCCGCTGTAACACGACAGGATGCTGCTGCTACTGTCACTTCTACCGTTGCCGCTGTTGTTAGAGATTTTGCTTTTGCTCCTTCTACCGCATGACAATTGTTTTCCTCGTCTGAGCAGATACCAGCCTCAGATGCTCAAGGTGAGAGTCTTGCCTTTCGCTCTGGGCTACTGGTTTACTTAATCTGGTCAGTTTGTTCAGTGTTTGTGGTTTTCTTTATCTCATGACCCTCCTTATCCCTATTTTGTTTTGTTGTGCTTGCTTTTGGGGGAATGTTTCTTCCCTCTGCCGAAGAGCTGGAATTGCTTGAGAAGCGTTTAAGGAATTATAAAAGTGTCTAGCAAACAGGAGCTCAATAATTACAAAGCTATTCTCAGTTCAGAGAAGCAGAGACAGTGACAGAGGGCTTGGGGGCACAGGGACTGGGGGGGGGATCTAATTTTTCCTGTGCATTGCTCCTCTCTCAGTTTGGATGATGTTGCTGAGCTTCGACCTTTTATTGACTCCCACTCTGTGATTTTTGCGGAGCACTGTGACTATTACTACCGTCTCTTTTTGTCTGTGTCTCACAGTAATGGACTGTGATAGAGTTAAGGCCTTTTGGAGGTGAGCTGTTTGAGAGCTGATGCTTAAACATGTCTGAAGTAGCTGCCGACACTTTCCCCAGCCCCTCAGCTCAGCTGAGCCCTGATGCGTCCCTCAACGGGCTCCCGGATGAGGAGAACATGCCGGGGACCCAAAGAGAGGACAGGAGGGTCCAGGGGATAGCAGGCCTTGCCGCAACCTGCTGTGTGTGCCTGGAGGCAGAGCGACTGAAGGGCTGCCTCAACTCTGAAAAGATCTGCATCGCCCCTATCTTGGCTTGCCTGCTTAGCCTTTGCCTCTGCATTGCTGGTCTCAAGTGGGTCTTTGTGGACAAGATTTTTGAGTATGACTCTCCTACCCATCTTGACCCTGGGAGGATAGGACAAGACCCAAAGAGTGCTGTGGATCCTACAGCTCTGTCTGCCTGGGTGCCTTCGGAGGTGTATGCCTCACCCTTCCTCGTACCTAGCCCCAAGAGCAAGGCTGAAGTGACAGTGCACAGTGACAGCTCACTTGTACCCTCCAAACCATTCCTCCAGCCTTCTCTATATAACCGCATCCTAGATGTTGGGTTGTTGTCCTCTGCCGCACCTTCGCTGTCACCACCCGCTCTGGAGCCTACCACAGCATCTCAGGCACAAGCAACAGAAACCAATCTCCAAACTACTCCAAAACTTTGTAAGTAAAAGCTATGTGTTTCTTTGGGTTTTTTTCCCCTTTCACATTAAAAAAAAAAAAAAAAAAAGGCACTTAACTGTTCTGTGACTGTCTACAAGGAGGGCATGTGATTGACTTGTGAAGCTTAAGCATGTTAAGAAAGGTATAGCATGGGTCGCCTTCTGAGAACAGCATCTACAGTCCTCAGAACTTAATTCTGAAGTGTGCAGTACTTCATCTGGGATGTCTGTAAAGGGCTGGTACCACCTTTTTCTCTGCATCCACTTGCAGGGAAGTACACGATTTGCTTCAAGGGTTTATCTGATAACTATTCCACGTAGTGTATTTTGCTTATAAATTGGCTTTGTCTCGTGTGCTGGATCTTCCATGTGTGTTCTTTGCCTTGCCTGCAGAGCATTTCTGGTACATCCTTCCTGAAGTCTGTGGCTGCCAGATATCCCTATCATCCTCATGAAACTCTCAGAACAGTGAGAAAAAGCGACAGCAGATTTGAAGCAGTTAGAAATGGGAACTATTAATTTAGCATCTAGCTTATGGTTTTTCCCTTTCTCTTAAGAGCAAAGCATACATTTCTCTGTGGCTTCCCCTATCTCTAGGAGCTGCTTCTTGTTTAACTTGTTTCTCATATGTTGCCTTACTGCCTTTTGTGGGGCATTTCAGGAAAGCATTCTTGCCTTGTGAGAAGAGTCAATTTCCAAATTAGTCCTTGCTCATCATAAAAACAAACAAGAAAAGGTATCTATATTATTTTCTTGGTAATCATAAAGAATCAAAATACTGCATTGCTGAAGTGTCATTTCTTTGACATTCATGATTTTAACCCACCAAATTCAAATCAAACCAAGCCTGCAATTTCTGAGCTGTGTAAAGCTGTGTAACTCTAGTAATAAAGAAGACCGCACTTTTCTGCTGAGGGCACAGGGCTGAGGCTCCCTGTGGAAAGCTGCAGTGATCAGAGTGAAAAAATGCATTCCTCACAAATTTCCTTGCAGGACCCCATGTCATTTATTCTCCCTCATGCCTTCCCTGTAATGCCGCAGGTTGTCACATTGAAGATGGCACATTCTGGACCTCACCCTGGAGCTCTGAAGTCACTAGAAGTTCACTTCTAAGTTTAGCCTGACTGGGACTGAACTTAGTATAGATATATGGTGTTTAGATTAAATCTAATTTTTTAGGCCAACCCCCTTGCCAGTGAAAATGAGTATAACTACAGTGATTTCAGAGGAGGTGCTTTCAGCTGAGAGTCAATCTTGAACAGCAGTTCCAGAATGAGTGAAAGAAAGTTCTGAGTATTCCTGCAGAAACCCTGCTGCCTCTTGCTTAGATAATGTGTGGCAGCCATCCTTCAGATCAAAAGTAATTTGTCTGATGAAAACAGTCTAATAGAGAAATACTGCTGTACCATTAAATGACGGGGCTTTGTCTGTGGTATTACTTGAATTAACCACCTTTGCAATTAAATAGAACTATTCTAAGTGAGCTTTCTTTTAAATATTGCTGATGCATAAAATTTTATTTTGTAGTGCAAACATTCTGACATTAAATATATGACTTTTTAACACATTTTACTTCATAAAGTGACCAGACACCAGTCTGGTCACTTTATGAAGTAAAATGTGTTAAAAATTATTCAGTCATAATTGCCTCAATAATCCCTCATGAATTTCCACATATGTGACAAACCTTTTTCATAAACATGCTAACTTTATCTCTGAAGTAAAGGAAAGGGCAGAGTGGCACAGAAAAGATTCTTTGGAGTTGTCACTGACAAACAGCCATTATCTGCATTCAGAGCTGCTTACATCTGGAAAATAAATTGTGGTCCAGAAGTTTGGTGATTAGGTTGAGAGGGGTTTTTTTCATATTTTTATTTGGGGGTTTTGTGTGTGTAGGAGTTTTTGGGGTTTGGGTTTTTGTTTAATTTGGCCTTATTTTTAAAAGATAAATTTGTTTTTAAGGCATTGTGGAGTTCCATAGCTACAGACTGAAAGGAGAGGGAGAACTGGTAGCAGATCAAGATGGTTTGCTCTAGGGGAGAATGTTGCATAGACAGAATTTTTTCTAACTGTGGTACATAATTCTGACTGTGGCAAGCGTCTCTGATTATCTACAAAGAAAAAGCTGAAAATCTAGCTGGAGAAATACACGGCAGAAGGTCTGCCTGAGAATTCCAAGAGGCATGAAAAGAACTTTTTTGGACAGCTCTTAAAGCTCTGTCTTGGGGTTTTTGAAACAGCTGCATTTCAAACACATCATTGTGTTTTATGTATAGCAAGATTTGTTGAAGAGGTTGACAGATTGCATCACTGCTAACTTTTTTTTTAAAGCCTTTGACAGCTATAAAATTTTCAGTGACATGGCTTGAAAAGTAGCATCTGCAAATTGGATTGTCCCTTCTCCTTTCAGTGTCCTTTTTTTCTTTTCAGGCAGAGTGAGGTAATATGTTCCCAGAAAGTCCTTTATGTGCTGAAATTTTTTTTTCCAGTGCAGAAATAATAAAAAAAAAAGCACAGTTCCTCTTCTGTGCTTGACGTACTGTTTCTGAACCTATCCCCTCCATGAGTTTCCAAATCTTTTTCTCTTCTCCTCTCTTTTCCATCTTACTCAGCATATTCCCCTTAAAGCTGTATCCTTCAAGGTCATAGTCTGCAGAGGGCTAATTGATTCTTCTTTCTCCTGGAGCCTGGAAGAGAAAGGAGAAGAGAGACAATCCTGATAATTGTGTCTGGTGTATTAGATTCAAGACTGGTCTTGTTCCTTTGGTTATTCTTTGCCCTTTATCAACAGAAAAAATATTTCTTTCCATTTATCTTACCTTTTGTATTTTAACATAATTTTTCCTTTGCTGAAAGAGAAAGGAAAGATGAATGTTTTAAAGCATTCCCATATTGAGGGAGATTGTCAATCTTAGCATATTTACACCAGAGAAGATATTATTACAAGCAGGATATAATAATACACTCTAACCTACAATCTCCCTCCCTCTGAGAAGACGTGAAGATTGTAAAAATACTAACTCAGTTCAGGAGCTAAATTTCACTTCTTCTAACACTATCACCTTCAAACACAATTCCATCCTTTATCCAGGCTGGTTAGAGATTCAGTTCTGTAGTACTGCAAAAAATGTGTTTCTGTAACAATAGTTTTTATATATCTGCAAACCAACCGTTCCACTCTTTAAAGGTCTTCCAACAGCCTCCTCTTTCCATTTAAGAAGACTTCCCCACGAAACTCCCAGTAAGGCCTGTGCAGAGCTTGCCTTTCTGGGGTGACAGCTCTGCCAAAACCAGTGCAGCGCTCCTGTGCTTTGGTTCTGCCCCCGAGCAGAGGCACTGTAGGCCCTGGCAGGCCAAGCAGGCCTTGGCTTTGGGACCACAACTCTTATAGCTTTGTCAGGTGCCGCAGGGCACACAAGAGACAGGGCAGGAGACAGACCACAGCATGAGTTTTCTGGAGTGGATTTCCCTGAGAGCAGAGCTTGAGGACCATCAGAGAGCAGGGCCCAGAGGATGCACATGCCTGGTGGCACATCCACGCAGCCCCTGCGTCCATTTCCCCTCTGGCTTCCCTGGCCGGCTCAGATACCATGTGCTGATGTGCCAGCTACACACATGCCATGCTGGTGGCCAGCAGACAATCAACAGGCATGTCGTCATCTCATTACAGCACTGGACCTGTGCATGTCCCTTGGGAGGCAGGCAGTACTTCCTTTCTCACTTTTGCTGGGCCTCGCCTAGAGGATGTGGCAAAGTGGAAAAAGAGTTCTACATTACTGTCAACTACCTCTGACTACTTGAGGGACAGTTCCCTTCCAGTGTTTCTAATTTCTGCTTCCACTTCAGCTGTGCTGGGTCATTTTTAGCAAAGGATGTTGCTTTCTCATCCTAAGTGGAAAAAGGTTAAAAGATTGCTTCTAAAGCCTGGTAGTGGCTGTTTACCTGGGAAGTAGTCTCAGCTCGCCTTCTAATTTGACAAACAAGCTCCCTAATTATGGAAATGCTTTAAAGCATTCACCTTTCCTTTCTCTTTCAGCAAGGGAAAAATAATATTAACATACAAGAGGTAAGTCAAAGGAAAGGAAGATTTCTGTATTGATAAAGGCGTAGTGTAATAAAAGAAGCAAGACTTGTCTTAAGTTGAGGCACAATGGCTAAATTTCTTGTGTCCTTTTAGAGCTAGAGATGGGGAAAATTGAATAAAAATTGTGCTGTACCTTGTATCATACTGTAAATATTAGATTTTTTCCCTGCCTCTTTCACTTCCACTCATTCTTTCTCAGCTCTGCATTTGATGTCATTTCTCCTATTCACAGTAATTTGAGAAGGTCTGTACTTTAGCTTGATAGCAGGCTAGAGGGATCCTCTCCCTCTGGTTAGAAGCGCTGCAGCCCTCTAACTTCAATTTAAGGACAGAGGGTTTGTTCATAGAATCTTCATGCAATGTTTGTTCTTATTCTTGAAAGACTAATTCTGACCACCCATGTGCTATATTTCAAATCCCTATCACAACACAGTAGGACTGAGTCCATGCCTGGCGACCTCTGAACGTGGCAAGATCTGGGATGTCTCAGAGAGCTGCAGGGGGCTGTACTCAGGGGAGTGGTGAGGACATGATACAGCACAGGCTCTACTCCAGCCTTTTCTGTGCTCACTGTTGCTCTGCAGGGCAGTGCCACAGGAGAGATTGTTTTTTCCCCAAAACTTGATGATGCAGGAACTTAAAGCACACGGTGGTCCATTTCTGACACAGTACTGGATTTGATTAGCTTCAGATACCTCACTTAAGTGAGGTGCATTAGGAAGCTAGTTAGCCTTCAGCTACATATCCAGCATAAAGGGAGGGACTTCCCCCAGACAATTCCCAGAGTGACTCTTTAACAGGAGTCACTCTCTTTCCCCATGGGTCTACAGGGAGACTACCCTTGCAGTTTAGTTTCTAAGTTAAATATCTACTGCACAATATGAGGAGTAATTTTGAAAGCCATGGCTTTTCTTTATGTGTCTTGTGGATTAACAACATCTTGTCACAGGGAAGTTACAGTTAATCATGGTTAAGATGCCAGACAAGTTTTGAGCCTAACTCGGGAGCGTAGTTAAGGGATGCTGATCTCAGTAAGCCCAGGAGACACTACCAGGCCTCCATTAACAAGCGGCAATAAAGCAAGTGCCACTGTACTGAGCCAGCCAGTCTGTATTGCTCTGCTGTTCTAAAGGTCATGATGGCTCCTAGAGGTATATACTTGTCACAGGATTACTCATGGGGACTGATGGGGTGAGATGCATAAGATGGAGCAACTTTTAGGGAGTTCAGGTCCATTAAGCCTTGCAAAGCAATAATTGAGACTTCCCCTCCCCAGTCCAGTTCGCTCACACTGTCTTTAAAACGTCCTTAGCAGGCACAGTTTGCTCAGACAAATTTATTGTTTTGTTTCTTTCAGTATCTCTACCACCCCCCTTTTTAACTTTCATTGATTGCATGGGAACAAGTTCTTCTGTGTAACATGCAGCAAATTGTATGGATTGGTCTTGTGTTTCTTTTTCTTGGACAAGCACCCCAATTTCATGGCTTTTAAATTTTCCTCATGGGTGTGGTTTTCCTTTCATGAACCACTCATTGTGCACAGAACATGATGGAGAAAAAGCAGCATTTCTAGGAGTGTTTTTTCTTAATAACAGTCTGAATTTCTCAGTACAAAACAGTGGTCTGCATTTGTATTTGTTTTTTAAAGCTTGATTTTGCTTTGAAACTTCCCTGAGAGTAAGTAATGTAATTACTCTGCATGGAGCCTTTTGCATGTTCTCCCTCCTCATTTATTATATACAGATGGATATGTGAGTATAGAGAATACAGTAGATATGGCCATTATTTCTTTATTAAAAAATGACATCTGCAACTGTTCTGCATCAAAAGTTTCTAAGGAAAACTGATTAATAATTGATGTAATTACAAAATTCAGGGTTGGATTTTCACTGCAGAGGACTAAAATTATCCTCTTTCTGTATCTGTTGTATTTTTTACACTGTTTGATTTCCAGTTAATGCACTGCAGATACAGCACACAGCAGCCTACCTCAGATTTGCTGTGCCTAACTTCTGGTTACAGAGAAACCTCGGGGAACTTTCTCTGCATCAGATGAGAAAGCACAATTTGGCTTGCTGGAGGCTAAGTAGCAGGTTAATTGTGGTGCAGAGCTGGGATGATATAAATGAGCGTTTTCATCATTTGCAGTCTTGCTAATGGAAGTGCAATAGATTTGCTGCAGAAATCCAACTCAGAATCAATAGCAATGCAATGAGGCAGCTGGTTCAGGGGGAGCACATTTGATGCCAATCTGCTGCAGACAGTACCTGGGCAGAGATTGCACTGTCTCTTTTTCAGGAAAGGGGAGGCAGACCAAAAAAATGCCATAGCAGGTGGTAAAAGAATTTTGAAAAGAAAATGCCTGTTTCACCTTGGATGGGCTGGAATTAGGAGGAAGGGCTTTTTCTGTCTAAAGGAAGAGATTTGTTTTCTTTGAGGGATTCAGATCTGTTTGGACTCAAAGCTGGGTTATTGTTACACAGTACTAAGTTGGGTGGCAACAAAAATCTTGGTGCTTCAGGTCATGTTCAAGCCACATAAAATCAAGGACTGAATCATGGTGTGTACTTTGGAGCTGGATAGATGGGTTTAGAGTATCTTCTACCAAAATCTTCTGCCCTCTTGTTCCTCAGACAGACCACACAGAGGAACAGGCCCTGTCTTTTGTGGACGGTTTTATATTAGGCACACTGGCTATCTTCGCAGTTTATACTGAAAGGCAACCAATTTGCTGGAAATGTAAATCTCATCTTGATCCTTCACTTTAAAACATTTTGTGACGTACCAAACACAGTAGGAGCTACACATGAAACTCAGGAGCTGGAGCATGACCACTGTTTGGCATTTAGGGAGCAGCAAGGGAGAAATGCATTATTTTGAGATAATATGAACTCTGCTTATTTACACCGTGACTTGTCTCATCTTTCTCCCCCATTCACATTAAAGTCTTAGTCACTGAGACAAAAGAAAAGGTTTCAGCTGAGGAAGAATGTGCAGGAACAAATCCAGTGGGACATGGCTGGCTATCACTAAAGGCTTCCCTAAGGTAAACCAGAGGCAAGGTCTGTTCAGCTCTGGACAAGATCAGTAGTATTACAGCATCCATCTGTTACATTTGGTCCTGTTTTGTTTAGCTACAAAAGCCTTATTTCAATGTATATCTTCTCACAAGAGTAAATTCAGCTTTTTCACATATGCTTTCCCTACCCCCTCCCCCACTTTTTTATATCTCTGCTTCATCCTGGAACTTGCTGGCGGTGCATTCTCATAACTCACACAGCTTTTTATTTTGGCAATGAATATTGTCTCAGTTTTTGAGATGAAAGGAAATCAATACTGGGTTGGTAGTCACATGGCACTGGGGGAAGTATATGAAGCTGTGATCTTAAGCATGATTTGTAACATTGTTCAGTATTTGTATGGAATTCCTGAAAGATGTTTGAATTTTACAATTTTTAACAGTCAATTAATTCATGTGATTAGACAGATCAAAGTAGAAAAAAAGAGTATCAAGCTCATTCAAAAGCTTTTCTCATACTAAAAAAATGAAATATCTCTGAGCTCATACAAGATTACTTAAATCATCTAAGGAGGTAAGTGGAAGCCAGTGTAAGGCTACTGGAACAGCATATTGAGAAGAGAAACTTGGGCTTTTCTCTATATTAAATTAATCTGGATAATTAATTTGGTATTTCAGCTTGAATTAAATGGCCTGAATTTTCACTGGTGTAAAGGTTCTCAGATCTGTAGCCCTGTAAGACCTGTAAGAGCACTGGAATGCACATGACACAGTGTCATCCCTACTAAGGGGTCTTGCAGTTGTGGTGTGAAACCTGAGGGCAAGACATTGTCTGCCTTTTCCCTTTTTCTAGCATCTTTTTTAGATAAAACCACCTATTTTGACTTTGAAAATACTTGTTTGTATTCTGGCCACTCGTTCATTTACACCTTTCACTGCTTCCTGCCATGTGTTCCCCACTCATGAAGATCCATATACACTGTAATCAGCTCAACATTAGTAAGCCTTTTTGACAGGGTAGGTAGGCTGAACTCTATGATTCTCCCCATGAAGGAAGTTGTTTTCAGTCCATGAATTATTTCATCACTCTTCACACTTTCTTATTTTTCAGATAAATAGAGACATAATTTTGATGGTACTTAGACATGGACTAGTGCAAAATCCCAGCAAAAGACAACAAAACCTGCTGCTCATTGCCTTGATCACTGTTTAGAAGTACTCAAAATGTGTAAAGTATCGTCAGTGGCTTTTTAATATTTTAAGCAGTAAATCAGTAGTCCTGTCAGAGCAGAAGACCAATGACTCACACATGCAAGGACCCTCACCAACCCTCTTCTTTAATTCCCAGGGTTGTACACTGCTTCTCACTGGAATAATAATTCTAAGGGCCATTCAAGGAAAGAAAAGACAAATATTGCCCAGCTGTGGCAATGCTGTGTGTATTTTAGGAGGAGTTTCATCTCCCTCATTCCACATCTGATTCTGTCCTACTCCAAATGATGCCTTCAGCAAGTCTTATTGGGTAAACAGGAGGCCAGCTCAATAATTTGAACTGTGCAGACTTCCCCTATACACTTGACTTCTGCTCATGCTTTCAGAGATTTCTCCCTCCATGCCCCACTGACATTTCTCCCACTGTTGGCCCAAGGACCATTTCATCACTTTGCCCTTCATTCAGTTTATTATCTCAAATTCTCCAACATTTAGTTCTTCCTTCCAAAAGTGGAAACTGTCCTAGTGCATGAATTAGTGGGATGGAGGATTTTGGTCCTTATTCTTGTCTTCCCAGCTTAAAGATACTTTAAGATGCCTATGGATTCTTTTTCCTTTCTGTCCTACAGTGGATATGCTGAATGGACTTATCCTGATAGGGTTAATTATGCCTGAGCATCTTTTATAATAACAAGACATGAGAATAATGGGGCATGATCATAGACCAAGAAAGTTGCAATGGCTAATAATGTCAAGACATCTGGGATTTTAAAGACATTTTTATATTTTCAAAATAGGTTTTCTTGGGTTGTGGGTGTGTTCAGCAGGACAGTTAGCAGTGTGACAGTAAAAATGCCTTAGCAAGGGAAATAAAGTGTGTCAGGGTGAGAGGGACAAGAATTGGGGAATAGAAGAATGATCTTTTATGTATCTAGCCTGAGTTGATCAGGGAACCAACCACTGAATATGTTGTTATGGTTTTAGGAATTAAGGAGTACAGGATCAAAAGCAAGACAAAAAGCTTCCTGCTGTGTTGATGCAGGATCTTGGATAAGCTTGAGCTCATACTTGCAAGAGCAGAACATAATTAAGTAGCCAGGAAAGGGCCAGGAAACTGCAAAGAATTGATTGTAGCTGTCAAGCACAGGAGACCAGGGAAGATCTGGTATTTTCTTGACTGGATAAAAGCAGGAAGAATCTGTTTTCCAATGCCACAGGTATTTACAGCCTGCATGGAACTTGCAGCAGATCGCAAAGCAGCTTTCACCCTGCTTAGGATCTGATATAGGAATTCAATCATTCCCTCTGTCCATCCTTCAGTTCTAAGGGATTCTCTGTAGGACAGATAATCCTGCCATCTGGCCATGCTGAATGCACACTTTTTGTTGATGGAGAGATCCAAGGAGTTGCCCTGCTTTCTTCAGCCACCCCAATGGCTGGAGTTGCTCTGCTTCCACTGCAGACACTGCAGAGTATCTCTCTTTTACTGAATTCCCTCCCATCACTTTGTTCAAAACCCCTCAGTGTGCCCCAGCCTTTGCCTCATGGAGGTTAGTCAACTTACCCTTATATTTTTGGAGGTGTTGATTTAGTATAGTGTTAATAGATTTTGAATGTCATTACTGACAATATTTGCAAATTCCTCCAACTGCATAATTTTTGGGACCTACAACTGTGAATGCATTCTCTTTGTGAGCAAAGAGAGGCTGTGTTTCTGGATGAAAAGGCCAATGAATGCATTAGGACACAGACTTTTGCTTGAAAATCAGTTAACAGAAAGGCACCTTAAAATTCTCCTTTTGGCTTATAAAATGGCATCTGGCCAGTAAAGCCATCAAAATGGGATTTGAACGTGTGAATGTTTAAGAATGTGGCTAACAACCTTTCTGTTGTTTGCTATCTCCAAGCATTTGAATTTGCTGTGCTGTAGAGATTAATAGAGGCCTCTCATATAAGTAGCTTCTCAAGCAACCCTGTAATTTTCCTGATTGTTGGTAATAGATTGCTTAATGTGTGCAGCTTTTCCTTCTCCAAATTTGGAGGAAGGATTAAAATGACATGTTCTGTTAGTGTATTCAGATAACTATTACAAGCCCGGGAAGCAGATTTGCTAGCTGTGAATCAGAGAAAGTACCAGTTCACAAAAATCACTTAGCTGGGCAGAAGCTTGCAGGGGAGGGGGCTGAAGACGAAGGCAGAAAAATATTCTGCCATTTCCTGAACAGGACTGAGATCCAGAGTATATTGCATGTCAATATACCAGGATTCAGAGAAGAATCTAAATTTACTTGTCCTTAACATATCTAGCAGCTTCCCCAAGTTGCAGAATAATACATGGCTATACTTTGCTTTTACTTTTGCAGATTATCTGTAATGTCTTCTCAGGGGTGTTACTGATACTTTCAGCATGCTAATACACATTGATTTTTAACAAATGGGTACGCCGGCATTACTGTCTGATGTTAACTTACATTTAATTCATATCTTGATTTTCATACATTATTCTGTTTTACAAATGATGATGACATAATGGCATTTTTTGTCTGATAATTGATCAAAAATGATGACTCAGACACAGTGTTCAAAAAGCACTATTGGCAAATGTTGGTCAAGTCATGTAAGTACTACCCACTCAAAGGAGATCTTAAACATGTCATTCAATTAAGAAAAATCAAACAACTTGATCAGGACTTCTGTGTCCTGATCACATAAGAGAAAATCTGGAGTGTTCAGATTTGGCAGGAAAATCTGCATCATGCAAGACTGAGCTGAAGATAGATTTTCTAAGCTGGAAATTAACCACAGTTCATTTAAGAATAAACATGTTAAACTGCAGGAATTTTTCCTTTGGGGGTTAACTAACCTCCATCAACCACAGCAACGTCACCAGTTGTACCACAGTAACTTGCTACCCTAAGGTGAGTGTTTCATATCCCAATCTCATCAAGAGAAAAACTTTGGCAAATTCAGATCTCTCCCTCTGGTAACTTTGGATTGATGGAGATTTCTTCATGATTACAACAATTATTTGAAACAACTTTTTACCTACACACTGACTCTAGTTTTCACTGAAAACTAGTGGGCAATTCAGCTACACTGACCCTTGTTTTACCTTGTGTTGAATTCAGGATTGGAAATGCTGTCTACCTTTCCAGTTGTAGCTTGACCTCTCCTGGCTTAAATGTAGAAATAGAAGAAATGTTGGGATGATAATTTGAAACCTTAGAACAATGCTTTGAAATCTAACACTTAATCTGCTCTGAATTCTGCCTATTTAAAAAGCATTATATTCCTTCCTCATGGAGGTCCCATAGGGTGAATATTCCTGAAGTATAAGAAGACTGCGTAGCAGAAGGGCTACAAATCTAGTGATATTTCTTAAAGTATGAGAGTTTCTGGGGATGTTCACTTGTTAAGAGAGCTTTTAAAATTGTCAGATTGCGACGTCTCAACCTCAACCTCAATAATCTCAACCTCAGTCTTTCCTGTGCTTCATTTTCTTGCACTGTTAATGATCTGCCCTTCTCATTGCTTCTCAAGCTGGTGCTGTTTGTAATTCTCAGCAGACTTGGGCCCAGAGTTCTGCTCCTTAAGGCAGCTCATGTTTTGAATTATGCATGTGTCCATTTCAGAAGGGCTGCATTTCATGGCTCCTTTTTGGGGGTGGTGATGTAAGGGAGTTATAGTAAGTACTATAGTGACACTTTTCATTTTTCATGTCCTAGCTCGGTTAAGAGCAAGCCTTGAATTGTGTCATTTTTCTCTCATGTGACTGTTTAATCACCTGAGAGAGCACCAGCCAGTTTTGTGGTAAGATTGATTATATTCCCAACAAAGTGCTTCCTTCAGCTGAGCGCCAGGAAGTAGCCAGTTTAGCAGCTAATGGGCTTCAGTCTGATGTGAAAATGGCGGCTGTGGTGGAAATGTCACTGCAGCTCACGCCAGCCCTTTCAGCTAGGCTGCATGCTGAACTGAAATGATTGGAGGCTGCTCAGGTTAAAGATAAGCTCCTAATCTGGACTACACAAAGCTGTGCTGTGCGGGCACATCACCTCCTCCTTTGGAAGTGTCAGGGCAGCGCATGTGGGAATATCCAGACAAGGAAGTGGAGAATGGTGTTGCTGCAGGGGTAATGATGACTTTTTTTGCCCTGTTAATCTTTATAGGACTGGTGCCATGAGCTCTGCAATATCAGTGCTGGCATTGGCAAAGGATCCTCCAGGATCAGATGGGACCCCAGTTTGCATAGCATGAAATGGAGAGAACCAGAATTATTTTCCCTTTAACTCTACTCAACTCACGTTCTTACAGCAGCTGACTTTCATATCCATTACAAGACTGGGAGAGAGCTAAGGAAATATACTCACCAGTCTCATTTTGCACAGCATGAGTCAATAATAACATTGTAGGTGACAGTTTACAAATGTTTTGCCTTGCTTGGATGAATTCATAGTCTCTGAGTGCCAACAGCCCCTCTTACAGATGCCTCTGTGATCTACCCTGTACAACAGAGGAAAGTCTGGCAGCACCTCTGGCAGCACCTCTGGCAGCACCAAGAATGAAGTCCCCCAGACTGAGAGGCAGCTGTGCTCCCTTTAAGCAGTAGCATCTACTAAGGAAAATCCAGGAAGAAAAATTCACAAATAAGGGGTAGACTTATACTTACAGGCATGTGCATAAAGACACCGCAAAGTGAAAATCATTCTGGAATCCTTCTCTTAGCAAGATTTTTTTCTTTTTCATTTCTGCGAAGAAATATTGTCTAAAATACATAGGAAGACAATATGTCTTCACAGTTAAAATGCCTTTCTAGCATTTATTACTAAAAATGAATGAAATAAATGCAAACAAAATAAGATCCTGACATTTCAAGTCAGACTCTTTTTGTGTCATTGTCACCGAACATAATAGACTGTTGGCTAATGGCTCCCTTTAGGGGGAAAAAAAAGAAGCAACTTCTTTGACAACTGACAAAGCACTAGTTAACCAAGGTCTGCTGATCACATTTCCCTAGGTTGAGAGCTTTGAGTGTTGTAGAATAGTTGTTCACCCTGTATCTGAACCTCAACTAGCTTCATGGCCTGTTTGTTTGTGTTTGTATCTGGTTTCTGATTTTGTTTTGTTTATTTGTTTGTTTTAAATAGAAATTGATTGCTTCTTTCCAATCTTGGCTAGTTTCAATTTTTGTACATAAATACACAAAATTGGACGATCATTTGATTGAGCACTGTCTGGTCCAATGGCTGTTTTTTGAGCTTGTCCATTGTATATATAGAATGGGCTCAGCCCTCAGTTTCTCAGCCACTCATGAAGCTCCATTAAACTTAGCATCCTTGATGTGCATGCACAAAGCAAGGTTGCAGGCATGACCTTCACACCATCATCACCTCCTGTCACTGGCCAAGGGACCTCTCCCTGGGCAACAGTCACCATGAGAGTGCTTATGTCCCCTTTTCTCCTGCTTGGGTTGGAGGAGGAAGGAACCCACACTCTGTCAGATAGAGCAGCACAGCTGTGGGAGCAAGAGGAGCTGTGAAGGGCCTGCTGTGCATCACCACCCTGCTGCAGTGGTGACAGCTTGCCAGCCCTGTGGCTAGAAGAGCCAGCAGTCCTACAGCACTAACTGGGGAGGTTGCAGGTGTCTGATGGATACACAGCCCAAGGATAGTTCCAGCTCAACAAGCAAAAAGGCTGACCCTTTGAGCAGGAGAAAAAGGGACATAAGCATTCTCTGAATACCCGTGGGACACTTATAGGCCTAAGTGCAATTTCTTTGGCAGAAACTGCCTCCTTGCTTGTCAGCCCTGTCCAGAAAGATTTTTTAGCTTTGCCCTTCACTATTGTCATTAATATAATAAATTGAGGATAATTGCTTGGTTTGAAACAGCTCTGTCTTCTGCTGTGTAGGTGGAGAAATGATGCCAGGAATAATCCTTTCTTCTCCTGCCAGTTTTCTTTTCTCTGCAGCAGGAATATGTACCAGTTCTATATAGATGCTGCTGTTAGCAAAAAGCAACCTAAGCATTGCCTCAGCTAGAAATGCAAGATTGATTACATTAGATGTGCTTCATTCCCAGAGTCCTGCATGAAATCAGCTCCAAAACAGGTTTATACTGTTGCTTCTGAGTGGAAAATGCCAGTGTTAATATAGGGTTTGTTACAGATAGACAGCTTGGTACAGAGCACAAATGCATGGGATTGGGTCGCTGCCAGACTTGTAGAAGAGAGGTCAAATGAAGGTTTGCATGGGATGATATCTCCTGTACCAAACTTAGCATGTCACCATTTGTTGGGATAACCCACAGAGCTGTATTCTCTTTATATCTGAGTTCAGCTCTGCTATGATGTTGTTTACAGAGGACTGAAACACTTTTTCAGTCATGATCCAAATTATTCTGCTGCTTCACAATTAGGATAGGACACCATGACAACAGTTTAAATCCCCCTTGACAATGAAACATGTCTTCTGGAAAGCATCTGGCTTGGAACTGCAGGGAGATTGCTGGAATCAGAGCAGAGCACATGATGCCTACTGCAGGGACAAAAGCCTCTATGTGGTCCTTGTGCACTGCAATGGATGGATCACAACTTTTTTGGTACAACACATGATAACTAAAAGGTAGCAGGCCTCTGCTCCAGCATCAGTGATGATGGAGAGGTTAAGGGATTTTTCCTTGCTTCAGAGTCAGGAGATCAAGCTTTACTTTGTCTTTGCTTTGTGAAGCTCTTCTCCAGTGGCCCACAGAACAGAGAAGAAACTGACACTATCAACCAGTGTACCCCCTACATGAGGCTGTGGTCCTTGACTTTCTGGAGACTGATGTGCAAGTGAATGAACAAACCGTTTCCATCTGTCTTATCTCAAAGTGCCCTTGGAGTTCAGTTTATGAGTGTTGCTGCATGAGCAGTGGGCGCCCACTTGGAAATTCTGTGGCTGTAATGGGTCTACTTACAGTCAGATTGGAGATTCTTACAGTCAGATTGGAGACTTGTGCAGAGCGGGGGGGAGTGCTTAGTTTGGAAGGGTGCCCCAAGAGGGGGTGAGTGATGCTGTTCCATGACCAAGGAGTGCTGCACAGAGCCTTACATCATGCTCCCATATCCCCAGTCCCCACGTGCTACGTAGCATCTCATTTGTGGCAGCCCTCTGCTGTAAATTCACCTTCCAGAGAAGACATTTCTAGAGCAAGATTGTGGTTTCACACAGTAACCTGGAGATGCCTGAACAGTAAATGGCCTTTTGCCCTTTAGGTGAGGACTGATGCTAAGCTTCCAGAACAGGGCTCTATACTTGGTTGATTGTTCTTCAGGACTGCAGACTGTGAGGAGGTCCCAGTGCTTCTTCAGGGAATGATCATGTCAACATAGTTAAAATTTGAGGGTCGGGATCTGTTAGTTCTTTTAGATATTTTCCTGGCTTTTGCGCCTTCTCAGGTCACAGCTTATATCCATCCTGCACCCCAAGTGCTTTTTGGTAAATATGAGAGGAGTAGTCAATTGTAAGGTGGGAAAACAACATTTCTGAGACTTCTCAGTATCTTCTGTTACTGAGAAAGGTTGCATAGTTTGTGTAGTGCTGCAGTCCACAAGGCATGAAGTAAAATTCTGCCCGCCTCTTAGACACCGAAGAACTCTTTGGTTCACAAACTACCAACAGCCAGAGTGATGCTCTGCCATGTGATAGACCTGTTTCACATTCAGACTGGAGCAGAAAGCAAACACACTGTAGGCTATTTTTTACTCTTCCAGTGAGTCGGTGGATGTGGCAGAGGGCAGATCTGTCATGAGAGTTAATATCATTAGGAGAGAATTAATATCATTAATTTTCTTATAGCTAGTCGTACAATAGAGTACATGTGTGTGTTAATGCCTGATTAATGAAACTGTAATTTTAAGCCTGACTGTTAAGCTTTTACCAAACACACTGGAACAATCAAGTGCTTGTTTTCATTTACTTTGTTGGGATGATCTCTGTGGGCTTGTGTGGACTTCTACAGGTATTAAATCTAAGTATCTGGAAGATAATTGAGAAATATGGATTCAGCATGCTGTAGATGGTGGCCTTATATATTATAGCCGTGTCTTCTCACCTTTTCTTGGAGAATTGAAAACCCAAAACCAAAAACATCTGTAGTAAACAAGGTTAATTGTCCTGTTGTGTTAAGGTGATACTTGTGATTAACTGTCTCCCAGCCACCTTCATCTACTTTCTGTTTCCAAGGTAGTTTTGAATTTGGTTTTTTTTTTTTTTAAGAGGTCTCTTGCATTCTGAAGCATTTCAGTGGTATATGGTTTCCTGTTCGCATGCCTTGTATGTCCTGGTTATCTGACACTTTTAGAGAGTGACAGGGAAGCTAAAGGCTCTTTATCTATTGCCTTGGGACATGGCTGACTCCTTTTGCTTAGAAATTCAAGGTCTTTATAGGGGAAATGGGAGAGTTGCAATGGCTTCTCACTGGGCTAAAATTACTATATTGTTACAGAGATTAAATAGAATAATCCTGAAAGCCCCTAGTATATTAGCACTGCCTGATTCCAGCTAAGAGCTGCTGGAACAGTTTTTCCAGGGGGCCATCTATTACTCATCTCTCTTTTTTTCTCTAAAAGAAAGACCATACACCCAGAGTATAACTAGTTTTACTTTTCCTTCAAAAGAAATGTCATGCTGTTTCATCTTTCATGGTGCAGTTAAGTCCTTTTGGAGAACTATATAACAATCTGTTCCTGCCATGGTGGGGGAGGCCATAATTTATTCTGCCCAAAAAGGGCTTCTCAGGAGCATAAGGCATTAACTGTGAGCAAGCTACCAGGTTCATAAATCTGCAGAAAATGATAGCGAGGTCTCTAGTAAATGAGGATTCTCGTACAGCCTCCCACTCCCCTTTCCAGGGTGTTGCTAATCTTAGGGATGACAATTGTACCAGACCTTTTCTAGTAATGTTTTACTCACTTCCTCTCATGCAAATACACTTAGTTCTGTAATTGCTTCTCATAAAATGGATTTGTCTGCCTAACTGCTGCCATGTCATTCCTGCAGTACAGGGTCTTCCTGGTACTAATAGAGCTCTTGCAAGTTCTGGACCATGCAGCCATGGGGAGAGGTTCTGAAATCCAGTCAGGACCTAGATTATCACAAAAGGGTGTGTTATTGTGCAGTAGTTGCCTAGGGCAGGAATCATCCCCACTGTGTATCGACCAGCCCTCTTAGGTACAACAAATTATCTGTGTGCTGCCACGGGGGCTGAACATGACCTGAATGGGGGGCAGAACTAATCAGCTCTCTCCACAAGCACAAGAGTGGTGTTTTGAGAGGCACACTGTTCTGGGCAACATGGTGGACAGCAAGGACCTGTTTTCTCAGGGCTGCATCTCGATGTGACAGAGCCTCACTTTGCTCTGGACAAAGGTCAGAGGAATTCAGAGCAGCAGTGCAGAAAGCTATAGGTTTGAGCCTCAGCAGAAGCAGAGTGTACCAGCCCCAGTGCCTGGCCAAAAACAAAGCACTTTCCAAGGATGTTGGATGTCCCCTGTGCTGCCCAGCTAAGGGCAAAGTTTGTGACTACTCCTCATGGGCATATGAGAAGGAAGAGCACAATAGCTGAAACAGCAGGGCTTGGTCTGTAGAGCCTGCTGGTTTGGGCTGTAACTCTACGCAAAAGCCCTACAAAAACAAAGTCGCAGCTGCTGGCTCATTTTGTGTGGCAGCACTTAGTTAATGCTGTGTAATGTAAGAACTGCTCTCTGCCAAGACCACTGTGTCCCTCCTTCCTCTGGCCTCCCTCCCCAGTACCAGACACATCTCCAAGCTCAAAACCTGTCCCTCCTGCCCCAGATGAGAAACACATGAGTGGACAGGAGCAAAATGCCTCACAGCACAGGCTTTGTTCTGTTACATAAAAGCCACATGGACATGGTCAGAATTCTTGCTATTTCCGTCTTTGATCATGCAAGTTCATATATTGCTCCCACAGACTCATAGCAACTCATGCATGGGAGTAGATCAAAGTAACCCCTCTATACTCAGGTGTGAAATCCTGACCTGTGGGAGGAATTAATATAGAATACCCACCCCAACCCCCCCACCTTCCTCCAAAGGAGAAGTGAAAGGCACGGGGGGAATTGCAGTGGGGCTGACATTCAAAGGTGTGGAAGATACATGCTCAGCTATTGCTGGTGGATGTGTCTTCTGTGGCAAATTGTTGGAACCCACTGGTAGCAGATGAAGTTATTATAGAAATTACCATATGCAAAAGGAATTGTGGACAATGCATGAAATGTCCTTGATCTCCTCTCTCTTTTTCCTCTTAAAAACTCTATGAGATGGAGACAGACAGGGAAGAATGGATGTGTTTTACTTGAGGGTAAAGTTCGATGCTTTTAGTAAATCTCCTTAGGTGTCAACCACCTTATTTAGGTATATAAATCCCTCTGAAGATTTGCCCATGCATTAGAGAAAGGTTGCACTGCCAGTGGAAAAACAATTTCTGCATCTCTAGCCTTGGTTTATTTCATCACAATAAATATTTTGCTGTTGTCAAAAATGAAATCCAGCATTGCTTTCCACTGGCTTTCTGCCTGCAGAAGGAGGTGATATGGAGCTCTTGCTGCAGTAGCAAGAGCTACATTTGCCCCATAGCATCTGTTCTGTCATTATTTACCTAGATTGTCAATAAAAGTTCCTGCTTTTGTGAATTCAACCAATGTAGATGGTGTCAGCTGTTACTTGGATCGAGGCCCTGATTTGGTCAGCTGTTGTCAAAAATTACTAATGACAATTGACTAAAGATCTGCAAATGTTAATTATGATAATAGTTCTTTAGAGATACCTGTTCTGCAATAAAAAGCACTTCAGAAACATGGATTGTCAGAACAATTGGCTTAGAGGTTGCTTGTAACCAAGTGATATATTCCACCGATGTAGCAATTAAAACATAAACAATGGAGCATGGCTTGTGGTATCATTAAGATACAGACACGAAACTCTTGGTACTCAGAGCTTTCTTGACAAAGTATCAGCCTATTCAGTTCTGATACTACATGAGCATCTGTACTTCATTCCTCTGTAAGACTATTTTTTCATAATTTCTAGTTGTGATGATTGCAAAAATAAGTTTGAAAATCTGCACAGTTAAAGATCAAAAATCCAGAGAACAAACCTAGTGTATCATTTTAGTAAGATTTTAGTTTTCATGCCAATTTCATGACTTTTCAGCACTTGGGATTGGCAAGATGAACTATATAACCTTTTATTGAGAACACAGGCTTCAAATCTTGGCAACTTCAGGAATCTAGACTTCAACAGATTTTTTTTTCCTTCAGGCCTGACTTCTGGTTTACTTTTTCTTGTTCTAAAAAGTATCCACTTTGGCTGAATAAAAAATAAACAGGCCCATATATGTTATTGGTGGAAGATCTGCACGATATTACAAATATTTAAAATCCTCTAGAATGTTTCAGAAACACATTAAATAATCTTTTAAACTTTTTGGAATTACTCCATTAATAGTTTTTTCCCACAGGAAATAACTGTTATATTCCCAGTAATAAACATCCAGCATCCTCCAAATGACACTAAGCTGATGAATTGCAAATATTACTTTCCACTCAACCCTTTACAGAATTTCATGTGTTCGTATGCACACGTACATGCACACAAACACACCGTGATCCAAACACCAAATGTTTGCCAAAGTATCAGGATCTTTTTCACTCTCTACTAATTTCTCCTCACTGTCTCAAGACTTGCATGTCCTGTGTTGCTCAGAAAATCATGTCCATGGAATATAACAACTCTTCTTGAGTATAAAAAGAACTTCTGAGCCACACAAATGGTTTTCTCAGCTGCTCCAAGCAGACTGGAAATTTTTGTGCTGTAATTGTAAAAAAGCATTGTAAACCTACTCTAAAAACTGAAGTCCTTTAGCTGTGTTGTCTAGTGCTAGTGCTCTTAACGTAAGAGTTTAAAGTTTGCAGAAAGAAATTTGCTGAAGGCTCATTTAATTAATATGCTTCTACCAGAAGAGGCATGGAGCAAGTTATCTGAAAAACCTTCCTTGAAAATTACAAGGGATTACAAGGCCTGTTGTGGGGCTAGCCTCTCCTATGCACTGAACTGCATTAGAGTTTGAGCTCTGAAAGGGCAAATGCAAACAGCATGTATCTGGTATCAGTAGGGAACCTCCATATCCTGGCAAAGTCAGATTTTGGTCTGCAATGATCTGCAGCAGCAGTAGCATTAAGTTGTTATGTGGCTAAGGGCCAGGTCTGCATCTTGAATGTGTATAGTATCTGTTGCCCCATTTCAGCATTTCTGACCTTAAAGTCATTCACTCATTTCTATTCATGTATTCATGTGTTCATGCTCGTGTTTGGGGTGATTATTGCTGGACTCTTCTTGGTTTGTCCACATCTTCCTTCTTCAAAGAGTGGACTGCAGTATTCCATGAAGGGCTTACTAATGCAGCATGCCATGGGACATGATTTTTTTGTGGCTTTGTTGTTTCCCACTATTTGTGATCCGTAATGACTCAGATATCCTTTTGTAGAATTGTTCATCCCTACCTGTGTGTTTGTGGCTGGTTCTTTCTGTTCCCAGCATCCTTCTTCTGTTTTTCAAAATCTTTTCTCATGAAGAGACTGCCTGCTATGTACTCATACTATCAAAACCATAACCAAACTTCTCAACCTTTAGAGTTTTGCCAGTGTGTGACACAAGCCATAGCAATGTGTGACAAATGACAAAAATGTGCAACACTTGTGCCCCATTGCGTAGCATGCTGTAATTGACAGATTATAATTGTTTTTTGCCATAAAAACTGTTTACAGAGTGCCTTTCCAGAGAGTATGAGTCACATAAAACAGTTTGGGTCATTCACTTGTTTACATGTGATTTGCAAAATGGGTTCTTTGGCCGAGGTATCAGATGGCTGTGGCCAAATTATCAGATGGCTGAATCAGAGATCCTCAGCTGAGAGTCTTTGTTGGTACCTTCAAGGGCGAGATAGTGGCCAAATGAGAACTACCCCACTGATTTAGCTCTTATGTGAGATCTCTTATATAGCTTTGCAGGTGTTCATGCTCCTCTCCACAGGAACTGGACCAGGTGTTACCACTTGCAAATGTGCTACCGTCTTATATAGCCTCTCCCTTAGGCCCTCAGAGCTTGAGCATTGAGACTTTTCTCTTACCCATTCAGTCCCTTGCCAGCAGCTCTCAGAAGACACAATGTTTTGGAAAGATCAGGCCCCAGCTGTCAGAAAAATGAGTGAAATGAGATTAGTGTCCATGTCTGAGAACATCCTCACTTGCTAACATTGCAATGGAAGCATATAGCAGAGCCATGAATAAAGCTCTATTTCCCTTCCAGCAAAGCGCAAAACATTAATTGGGTTCCACCACTTCCTCCATCCGTGTGGCTTCTTCAGTGATGGTTCTGGAGATAACTGGTAGAAAGCAGCACAGTGCCAGAAAACAATGCATGTATCCTGTGGCAGGGAGAGAGCCAGAAAGACATCCCTTTTGCAGAGGGACAAGAGACCACTAGTATTGCTGGCCTGGGAGCTGTGCAATTATAAATGTGACAGTGGAGTCTGGGAGCCCCACAAAAAAGTCTTTCACCCTCCTCTTCCATGCCAGCACAAATCCAGTGAATGTGTCGGCAGAATAATAGAACCAGTCTTATAGCAGCTTTAACCCAGATCACATTTAAATGTGCAATCTCACACCCATTCTATAAATTTGCCACATTCCAGATTTGCAATTGAAATGAAGGAGCCTTGGTGAATGTTGCTTTTCATGGGATGCCACAAGAAAGCACTGGCTTTTTTTATGTAGTTTTAGAAAGCTGCTACCACTGTGGCCTCATTCCATAAATGTATTGATTATGAGAATAAACTAACAGTGAGAATGGAAAAGGGAAGTGTAAAAATTTTTGGAAGAAGTTCAAAGATGTCTGTTTGGTTACCTGGAAAAATTCCCTAGCCATACTGTCTCTTGTAATTCTCACTTACAAAAACATCAAGAATCAGATATTATAATGGCAATAAGTCCTAAGTGTGCGAGAACAGATAACTTAGACTGACTCAGCAAAATTTGACATTTGTCTTCTCTCCCAAATGTATGATGAGACTTGTTATTTTTCATGGTTAAACATGCAGGGATTGTCCCTAACAGAGTTTGATCTAGGCTTCACCAGGAACAGTCAGGGCACAAACACATAGCTAGCTGAAAATCCATCCCCACTCTGCCTCCACACACTAAAACACAAAGGAGGAGAAGCATATTTTAGTCCTTGAGAAACCAAATAAACTTGCACAAAGAAGATACAGCTGCTCCTACATAGTCTCTGCAGCAAAAAGTAAAAACTCTAATAAAAATCAGGTTCTGAAAAAGCTGCTTGCTTCGGCAGTTACCACTAGATCTGCAGAACAACAGCCACTGCTATGCATTCATTAGTTATTTTAATGAATTGCTTAAAGATGTAGGGAAGCATAAAGTTCCAATACCATGGAATTTTAAATAGATTTTTATATAAACTTCAAGATTTTTATAAAAACTTCAGCACTTAATGGTAAATTAAAAAGCTTTTGCAGTTTGTTGGCAAAGTTTTTTTTGCAAATGTATTATGTAATAATTCTTCTCAGGACAATATTGTCATGAAAATTGTGTCATTCATGCAAATATTTGATAACATTTTAGAGCCTGGTAATTTTCAGGATATAGCTACTTACTTCACAGTGAGGGGACAAGAAGTAATAGAAGACGTTCACATTAGTGTTCATTGTTGCAATATCAGTAAGACAACTCATTATGTCAGGAGTAGGTCCGTCCTAATTCAGCTGCACTCACTGAATTTTTTTGCTCTTGCCTTCACAGTACGTGTTTGCGATACAAAAATATAGGTAACAGAGTCCTAGAAGAGTATCTTATGAGTTTGAATGCTTTCTAGCACATGAATGCCTAGAAGTAATTCGCTCTCACCTGAGGGCTAGGTATTATGTCAACAGACCAAAAAAGGGAAAAAAAGTACAAAACCTTGCAGTTCATTTTGCAGCCCCATTTTGGGCGGCAGCATGTTTTCCCTTTGTTGTGCACTGAGGGGACCACCTCTTGCAGTCAGAGTCTATTAAGTGCTGGACCCATACTGACCACAGTGGATGGAAAAGCTGAAGGGACCCTTTCCGTCAGCTCACATTGCCCATGTGCATGTAGCTGGTGAGGCAGGTCTCATGGTGTGATCTCATCAGGAGGATCTTCATCACAGCTTTTTCTTTCTACAGGTAACAGTAATAATTTCAAATACCCAAATTCATAAGCAAGCCTTCACTCAGGATTGCTTCCTTCTAAGTTCTCTTGCCATCACAGTTTTAGCAAGGCCTGAGCTCTTGTGACACGAGCTCATGGTGACAGCTGCCAAGAGTCTGTCTCAGGTGCATTTCTGGACAGGCAAGTGGAGATCGCACCAGCATCTCAAGAACAAGGCCCACACCTGCATTAGTTACTGTGTGTATCAGTGACCACAACACAGAGAACTTGGACCTCAGCGTGGCACAATCATGGCAGAAAGTGTGCTGTGTCCTTTTTGCTGCCAGATGAGTTGTGAATGTGGCAGGATTTGTCTTCCAGGTTCAATCTCGCAGCAAGGACATTCTCTTCCCCTACACATACTGATGAGGCTCAGCCAGGTGAACAAGATCTAACTGTGTGAAGGCAGTGGATGTAGATTGTGTGGTACTAATTTTGTCTTTGCTGGAAAGAAGTAAGGAAAGTGTGAACTTTGAAGGCACTTAGGCCCCTTGAGGGAAAACCATTGCTTCATTAATTTCAACAGATGCCAGATAAGCTGGACACTGTTTAACGTCTTGGTCCTTGAGGACATCTCTGATCACCTGCTGTTAAAGTCCAGCTCAAGGCAAGATAGCAGGCAGTTCCACTTAAAACAGTAATTGTCTAATTATTGTGGAAAGGCTGACTTTCTCCCTATGTCCCATTGTGTTTCCTTCACCAGTACAGCCTGCTACTGTGACTCATCTGCCTAGGGCTTAATGAAGTTAGTCTGCAGCATCAAAAGCAATTAAAGTACATCAGCTTTTGTACATCAGCTCCATACAGTTACCTTTAGCTTGTCCTCTGAGAAGTCCTGTGCTGCACCTGCAAAGAGCCCTCTGCAGTTTTGCAGGAGCAACTGTGCTGGATCTGCATGTGAGAAAAATAAGGCAGCATTGCTTTTGCCCTCAGTTCAGCACTGCTCATAAAGCTGACCAGTCCTGGAATGGAGAGTGGCTCTTGGAGTCAGGCAGTGGGGGATGAAACTTGAAGGAGGATTGAGAAAGGAGGTTGTTAATGGCTAGGTCACTGAACCACAAAATCATAGAATATGCTGAGTTGGAAGGGACCCCTAAGGAACATTGAGTCCAACTCCTGGCCCTGCACAAGACCATACAAAAGAGTTACACCATCTGCCCAGGATTATTGTCCTCTCTGTACTTGGGTTAGAAGTGGGCTTGCTGTGTTCCTGCTGGTGTCACAGACTCGCCCTCTCAAGGTGGCAGTATTTGCACCTCCACTTTCTAAAAGCACAGGCAGCGCCCGTGAATATAAGCCCTAAGATGCTGATGTGCTCTTGGGTTGCTCAGGACTCTGGCTGAGGTGTTTCAGTTGGGCACCATAACAAAACTCATTCTTTTCCAGTGCACTGAGCACTGGAAGCTCAACAGTGAACATAATCTAGTTCAGTACATGGAATGCAGATGCATTCCCACTTCAGGGGACAAGGGCCTTGATACCATGTCTCTTATGCCCTCGCTAAGCACGCCAGCCATCCCTTTCTCAAAAGGCTGCTGTCTCAAGTCCAGCTGAAAACTTTGTAGGAATTAGGACTTTTGGTTTGCAACAAGTCAGTGCTTCCTAAAAAAATTTCACTGCAGAGTACCCCACCTCAACTCTCACGCATGCTAAAAAAACCCTCTGGGATTTTTCAGCTATGCAGATGACATTGACAGCCAGCTGGATATGCACATCTCACTCTCCCTAAGGCCTGTGCCTTGTTGGTATCTTGCTTTCCCTGATGCTGGAACTGATTCTCCTTCCACACACAGGGCCTTCAGGCCAAAACTGAAAGTTAGGTGGAACAAGTTGTATGCAGTTGGAGGAAGTGAGCAAGGGGTTAACAAACTTGAGCAGCAAACACATTTCTGGAAATGCAGGGACTAACTTCCTAAGCCAGGATGGAAGGCACCCTGAGGAGAATGCAAAGATGCTCCAGAGATTTACAGGGAGAAAAATAAGGATAGCTGTGGATACAGAAAAAGCAGTATGCAAAGCAGGAACAGGATTTGAGAGGAAGACATAACAAGTAGTGTAATTCTTAACAGCTCTTACTCTGAAAAAGAGAAGTGTGGCAGAGAGAACAGCTTGCTTTGTAGCTGTGGCAGCATCAGAGATCTGTCACCCTCTCCTCCTGTTCATACCTCCCCAGTACATCTGCCTGACCCCCACACTGGAAAGGATAAGATCCCTGTTGTCTCGTTCTCCATAGTTTGAGTCTTGTTTCTTTAGTTTTTAAGCTTCATTTGTGGCCATTTTATTCGAACAAATCAAAATAGATATGTATTTTTCATCTTCTTTTGTGCCCTATCGCAATGCTTGTGGTTTTATGCACATTGTGTAATGTTTCCTGGCATTTGATGGAAACAGGATGCACAAGCAAGGATGTGTGTGTGTGGTCTCAGGAGGTAATGTGAATGCATGGGCAGTACCCTGGGCCAAAACCATGCAGCGAAGGAGATAATTTTAGAAATAAGGGGCATGCTCTGCCTTTAGGATGCAGTCTGGCAGGAACTAGTCTTGGACTGTTCTGCAGTGTGTTCCTTTCTATTACAAGGATAGGACAACAGTATGAACAACTGAGTTGCAGTCATACACAAGAAATCGGGTCCTGTTTCATTGCTGCAGCCCAGTGCTGAGCAAGGAGTTTCCTCCTCTAATGAGTTTTTAAGATGCTACTCTGGGGTATCAAGATGGTAGTATCACCATTAGAAAGAGCATCACCCAGGTCTGCAATGGGCGTATCTGCCTTTGAAAGTGGTCTGTGTACCAGCTTATAAACCATTGTGCAGTGATTTGTTCCTCACTATATGTTCCAAGACTTCAGGCTGCTCTGCCAGGGGCCAGCCCTCATCCCAGCTGCCCAACAGGTCTATCATGAAGACCCTCAGAAGGTTTGCTGAAAAGCACCTGTTTTAGGAAGGTGTTAGTATCTTCATCACAACTGGAACAGGCTTTTTTCCCTAGAAATCAAGGAGATGCAAACAGTAAAACTCATTAAATAAGCAAACAAAAACTCATTAAATAAGCAAACAAGCCAAAATGCTACACAGACAAATCCAGATTTTCTTGTGCTTCATGCCCTTGGACAGAGTCTGTGGCACTGTGGTTTGAAAAATAGTGGTCTTTCACATTGTGATTCCAGCACAGTGTGAAGGAAGAAATGTTGTTTGAATATTAAAAGACTCAAAAAATCAAAAATAGCTTAGTCATGAGTGAATAGCCTCTGTAACACCCCCTGAACTGTCTACATGTCCTCTTCCAGGAGTACAAACCTGCTGCTTCTACAACTCTGCTTTTGATTTTTGGGTGTTGGGGTTTGGCATGAAAACTGATCCATTGCAGAAATACCTACCCCAGACGCGAGGAATGCCACGTGAACATGGCCAAAGACAGCTGTGTGAAGCGGGAGGGGGTGGGTGGTGGGGGTGGCAGGTGGTGTCCTCTGGGTAAACACAACTCCTATTGTGAGATCTCCAAAATGAGAGAAAATCTCTGCTCTCACACAGCAAGCAAATAGGCAGGCAGCACACCGGCACCACAGCCAGCATGCTTTCAGTCAGTAGCATCTCCAGACTGTAATTTATAAGACATTTCTCAGTTAGCACATCAGTTTCTGCTAACTCACCATGTAGCAGAATGAGAAAGGCTGGATTCTCAGGAAGTGGAGGAGTGCAGCAGTCTCATTTGAATGCTGGCACCCTTCTGGGATAACCTTCCTCTGTCCATGGCCTACAAAGACTGTTTTAATACCCTCATCCTGCATTACCCTTGAGCCTCTAGGTACCTCTGATCACTTACTGAGTTCAGGGGATTGCTAACATGCCCTCCCTGAAAGACTGCTGTCACTGGAGCTCTTGCCTGTTTCTTGCAAGACAAGAATAGGAGGATTATTTGTAGTATTTTAGATGACAAAACATGTGAACCAACCTTGTAAAACTGCTAGCCTGCCCACAAGTTTCTAGAGTACTAGTACAGAGACAAAAAAAAGGTTATAAATTAACTTTGGAAGAGAGCGATTTAGTGTTGAGATACTCATTGAAATTCAGAGGTAAATGACTGGGGAGACTCACAGCTGTTGAATATTTTCAGTTCTCCATCAGTGTAACAGCTTTTGCCTGCTGGGGTCTGCCTACTTCTAAGTCACAGGGACAGTGAAGCCTTGTATATTTTGGGGACAGAGCTGGAGTAGATGAGGAAATTACTGCCTATGGATGTTTTTACTGCCAGTCTTCTGGACTCACAGTTGAGTTTGAAAGTACAGCACTAACTTGGGGTAACTCTATACAGATGAGGACAAGATGCCTTGGTTATAGTGGAGTTATGTTGGAAGTAGTCCAGACTCCATCCTAATATGAGGGGAAATAAGGGAATTCTTAAGTGAGGGGAATTCTTTTAGATACTAGTTTAAGAGAATTTGATATGAAAAATCAGTTCTTATTTAGAGGATATGCTGTTAAAATAACTAGACTGTTAACAGTTTTGTGTAGCTGAGCATTTCTGGGTAGTAACCATGTTACAGTCCTATTTTGTGCTGTTGTTTGAAATGCTTTACCTGATTTTGTTTGTAAGTGCAACACTATCCATTTTTTTTTCATTGCTTTGCAATATCTTATCATTTCTTTCTGGTGCCTCAGACCATTTGAGGTAGTTTTTTGGATATGATGTAGCATAAAACATAGCAGAATAAAAATGTATTGTGCCTCTATGTCAACACTGCGGGCCCTGTGTGCTGATGAAGCCCTTAAAAGAGCCCTTCACTTAGCAGATTGTGTGCTGCTTCTGTCATCCCCGACTCTAGCAATGCGTGTGAGGGCTGTGTCACTCCTGTTAACCCCTCAGGCTCCATGATCTCACTTCGACTGGGGGTACCAGGAGGCACATGCCCTTGCCAAGTCATTGTGGTAACAAAATAGTGTCAGTGTTTCAGATTCTGATTGCTGTGTATCACATGGCGCAATGCAGAGAAGAAGGTCATGCTTCAGGGAAGGGAAGGGAAGGGAAGGGAAGGGAAGGGAAGGGAAGGGAAGGGAAGGGAAGGGAAGGGAAGGGAAGGGAAGGGAAGGGAAGGGAAGGGAAGGGAAGGGAAGGGAAGGGAAGGGAAGGGGAAATTCCTGTTATGTGATCATAGAACTGTCTGTTGATCTGTTTGTTGTGAAAAGTCATGGAGGAAGGAGGTAAAACCTTCTTGAATGATTGAATGAACCTTCTTGAATGTGGTCTGTGTGGAGATGGAATCTCATTACCTACATCACCAAATGTCTCCCCGATTCCATAAGAAGGGGGAAGTTTGGGGGAGGGGTGGTGAAGACTTGAAGAGAGAGGGAAAGAAAATGGAAGGCATGGGATAAGATTTGAACACTACACTGACAAATACCCTCTGACTGCCCAGTGGCTAAAAATAGGCTGCTGATAGTGCGCACATAATGGATATTCAGTCTCCAAACTAGATGTGTGCAGGCTTTACAAATGCCCGTTTTCTTCCCATGAAGACCCAGAAGCAGGCTGCACTCCTTCTGCTTCCCTGCACACAAGCACAGAAGCTCCTGACTTTCATTTGTGCTTATTTAGACTACAGATGAAGCAAACTCTGCATGCTTAGTCTAAACAAAGAACGCTGGCTCCCAATTCCACCTAGCCATTTCATGTTTCAGGAGGAGTGGAAATGGACTTGGAAACTAGGAAGAATGAGACCCCTGTGCAGGGCCAGCTTGAGGAGAAGCTGCTTGGGCAGCTCATCCCCCAAGATTTACAGGGCAGGTTTCCAGCTGGTGTTGCTCTGAGGAGCTGTTGTAGCCAGTGGAGCTGCAGGGATTTACAGTTGATGAAACTGAGCCTCCCAGGCCTGCAAGCATCTGGTGCTGACTCACTGCTGCGTGTAGCAGGGTGTGGATATGGTGTAAGAAGGCACTGACATCTCATGCTCTCTGCAGCAAAAGCAGCATTAAATATGGGAGCATGGCAAGACCAGCTCTGCATGCTGAAGGAAAGGCTCACTCTGCCAGCAGCTTGCTGATGAGGCTGGGAGGGGGATTGGGGGTAACTGGGTGGGTGAAACGATGAAAGATGTGTTATACAGAAGCTGTGAGGCTGTGGATTTGTTTTAAATTTTATTTTCAGTTCTTTGCTTATAAAGAGATTTCTTAATCTAAATCCCCCTCTTCTCACTGCCCACACCAGGAACAAGAAAAGAAAATACTTATAAACAGCAACTTTAGTCACAGAGTATTGCTTCTGTCGCATTACTGGCAATAGTGTGTAGCTCTGTACAAACTGCTGCCTGCCTGTGCTGCCAAACCCCTGCCTACAGGAGCCCTCCTCGCTGTCAAATGTCTCAGCTTCCACATGTACTCAGTGAGAAGCAAGATTTATTGCAGTGATAAGTGGTCTCTGAAGTGCAGTTCTGCTGCTCTGTAACTGAAGCCAAGAGCCCGGCTGTTCCCAGGCCTCATGTGACTCTCAGCACAGCCAGCATTGCTAATTCCCTGTAGTGTTCCTGGCTGTACTTCTTCCCCATGCCCAGAAGCAATGCCCTCCTGAGACTTCTGCCCTCTTCTGCCTCCAGTCCTGTGTCTTAGATTCACACAGGCAAGCAGTTCACTTCTAAGCATGTGCAAGCTTTCCTCTCCCCACCAAAGTGCTAGTTAAGGAAAAGGAAAACTCTTCTCTTATTATGAGCAGACATCAGTTGTGAGCATCTTCCTAAGATAATGTTACAAATAGAGTGTGCTGGGTATAGGCAGCTGCTTTTGTCAAAGTGGCCAGGCAAAGCTATCTCTCCTAGGCAGAACTTTCACATGAGGCTTTCTGAACAACTTCCCGGGAAACATCACATTAATAGAGGAGTACAAGCACTGCAGAATGGGTAAGAGGCAGCCCAGGCTGGAGGGAAGGCGCACATGCTGGGTTTGTTTTTGTTCTTATTTGCTCACTTTGTCATTCGAGGAATTTCTCTGACACCTCCTTTATGAGCACTGCCTTGCTCCTCTGGTCCCAGCAGTCAAATACACAAAACCTTCTGCAGGGATCCCAGAGGGTCTGAGAACTTTTTCTGCATGGAACAGTTTAGGGAAAGCATCAGGAAATGAGGAGAGGTGAGGATACAAGAACTGGAGAATATGGCTGTAAAGTTTGTAACTGTACTTTACAGCTGAAACATGCCGACTAAGGGCATTTAGGTATTTTTCTAAGCACTGTACCTGTCTGTATTTCCAACTCAACACAAGCAGTGTAGAACATGGAGAGACTGTGTCAGAAAAGTTGGAGTGACCCAGCAGATTCCCATTGCCCCAGTCAGCCAGAAAGAAATGCCAGTGATGTACAATCACATTGCTGAGCCTGGACAGGATCCAGCCCTGAAGACTCAACTAGATATTAAAACTTGTTGTGCTGCACTCACTGGGAAAGCCATTTCCATGCATGAGGCTCCTTACCCTGACAGCCCCAGGATTTCTAGACTGTGAGATGTAGACAGAAGTCGCCCAGGGCAGTGTCTGAAGTCACCACGGTTGTAGTTCCTTCCATTCCTGCACACAAGAACAGGCCAGAAAGTGAAAACAGGACATGGTTTCCCAGGGTGTCTTGTTTCTACCAACTGCTGTGATCCTTGGCAGTAGTGAAGGGAAAGAAGAGAAACTGTGTGCAAAGAGCTCAAAGAATGAAGCAGAGCTGTTAGCATCATTGAACTGAGGTCTTGCATACCTACAGGCATCTTAGAAGCTATTTGTTAGCATCCATGTTGCAGGCAGTAGGCTGATGCTGACTCTGAATAAATAGTATGGTCGCGTTACCTGAGGGTGGTGAGACACAAGGTGCAGATGAGACAGACTGGCAATTCACAAACCTCAGACTGAGTGTACCCAGTTTCCTGAGTGTTGGCAGCAGAATTGCTGGGCTTATGAGCAACGGTGGGACACAACAGTAAGGCTTTCAAAAATATTCTTGGTTTGGTTGCAGCACAAAGAAATCAGGACAGAGGGCAAGTGGTCCAGAAGCATTTGAAGTGTTTGAAGGCAAAAGATATGATAAATTTAGCAAACTTAGCCACTTACATGTTATTGTGTTTGACAATACCTGTAGGTGATAACCCAGCATCCACAACATTGGGACCACAGCTAAGTCCATGACATCTTAGCGCAGTCAGTTTCATTAAGAGAGGCTCACTAATATATATACAGCACATGTACAGATACATCAAGCCATATTTACCACAGATGTGGGGAGCCACATTGACCTTTGTGAAGTTAAGTCTCAGCACCAGCAGAAAGTGATGCTTGTGGAGTATAAGAACACTGGGATTAGATTCATTTGTTGAAACTGTAGGGGCTTCAAAATACATTGGTGGGCTCAAAAGCTTGCCTAGCTTGTTCCAATTCAGTTCATCAGTCTACCAAAGACACTGCTGCCTAATAGAGACCTTAACTCATTTGAAAGTTAAGGTGTACAAGAGTTACGAAGAGGGTTCTACCCTAAGGCAGGAGAAGGTTACTTGTTTACCTCTGTTACTGCAAAAAGTGCAATTAAATCTTCAGTGGTGTGACAGGGATATCTCCTGCAAACATCAAAAGCGTTGCATACACCCATTATATTTAGCGGATCATGCTTAAAATGGAAGGAAAGGTGTGAAAAGCAAAGAAAGTTTCACATCCATAAATAGGTTACAAAAAACATCCTCCTCTGTTTTAAGATGGTAATGAAAGAATCAAAGCTTTCCTCTCAATGGAAGACATGGTTGCTGTCAACAGAGTACTATTCCAGAGATGCCCAAAGTAGCAAATAGCCTCAAAAGACAGGGAATTACCTTCAGAGAATGAAAGAGAATGAAAGTGTGCCCAAGATCTTCATGTCTATCTCAGCCATGGCCACAACACAATGTAAAAAACCAAACCAGAGAGTATGTCTGCTGTTTTATGGCCCAATCTGAAAGTCCCTGGGGAGCAATGTGTATAGTACTCTGTGTTCTTGAGACAAATAATGCCAAGAACAGGGCAAACCAGAAAGAAAAGAGAAGGAATGTACAAAACCAGTAACAGTGAGGAGCCAGACACACTTTAGTTACTAATGCTCTTTGCAAGAAGCTGGATACTTCATGTTTAGTCAAAGGCAAATTGAAAGTAGGCTGATGCAGAGAAAAGTGGATTCAACATTTTATCTTTTGCTGAACACCCGCATGAAAACAGCATAGGCATCTATCCCCACTAGAAGGCACAGAGACAGTAATCCACACTGCTGAGTGTGATGGTAGTCTTTGTTCATGGCAGCAATGTCAGAGCAGAAAAGCTTGTGACACCAAAACAGAGATGGAGGAGATCCCTCTCAGCACTCACTGATTGTTTATAGGGAGTCAGGAGGGAAAAGAATCCAAAATACCACAAAGCTTATTGAAGGAGTGACCCTGTCTACACCTGGCCCATATTTAGCAAAGCACAAATGAAAAGGAATTGTTAAAAATGGGAGGAAGGGAGAAGTAAAGTAAGCCTTCCCTAGTCAGGAAGGTGGCTAGTGGAGATCTGCCAGATGTCTGGGTTTGTGTGCCAGTGAAGAGCAGCCAGATGGATAGCACCTCCCCTTCTTCAGTGCAGAATATCTTCAAGGTGTCCTCTCCCAGCTGAGGATGCAGGACAGTCTTAGCAGCCCTGTAGGGGTTTTGCCAACAAACTCATATGCAGTACAATGCCAAGCAGGAGGGCAAAGGATGCAACTCCAGTGCTGCTGTGCGGTTTCCTTTCTATGGATTTGCCCACCCCCACCAGTCTTTCCTTGTCCTGCTTCTCCAGATGCTTTCCCATAACCACAGTGAGTAGCCTCTGTGAATTCTAGACGCAAAGACTATGGGCCACATGAGTGCCGGAAAACCCGTCACCAAGACACCCTTATCTTCCACCAACACAAACAGTCACACGGCAAACCTCCAAACCTGAAGAGCACTGGAATAGAAGACAGGTCAGAGGGCAGACTATGAGGAATTTGGCAGAAGTGACTTGGGTGATAGTCACCTGAGACATTACCCTGGATTTTCTGTAACAAGGTGGTATGCTGAGTGACCTGTTTGATGCAATTTTCCCTGAATTTTGATTACCTAAAAATGATTGTTATCCTTCTGTGTTGCAAAGGCTCTTTTCTTCACTGCATCCTCATCTGAGGTGAGCATCATGTTTGCAGGCTATCTGTCAGTTGAGCATCTCCAAAGGAAACCTCTATTACTTTTTATTTCACTTAAAGTTTACTGCCTTCAAGTTGCAGTCAGCATCCCTAAGTCATAACGCCCCCCTCTGAAACATGTGTGCTTTTTGTCCCTGATGTGTTCCAAAAACAAAAAAAGTTCCAGCCAAAAAATAGAAAAATAGTTTAAAAAATAGTTTTAAAAAATAGTTTAAAAATCTTGTATTCACTGAGAGACCTCCTATTACTAACATCTGCACAGTGAGCCTTACAATTGACCAGAAAAAATGAACATTCTACTTCTAAAATGATGGCTGGTGCATTTTCCACCAACCCAGCTAGTTTTAAAAATGTTTCTCTACACGACAAAAATATTTTAATTCCCTAAATTGTTTAAAAGTCTTATTTTCTCAAACAGGTATTATGTCATTTTTTTATGGAAAACTTTTTATAGGACAAAAAAAGGATGAGCATGTTCATTTTTTTCCTTTAATCACCTCATCCCAAGGAGATGTACATTGTATCTATCTGTATCTAAAGTGAGCAATGGTTAGATAAGTATGAACCTTGTGAAGCTGGACAGAGAATAACTTGGTTTTGTTGTTGTGTATGATACAAAGCACCGTGCTTTTCGTAATTGTTTAGTACTGTTCTGCTCTATGCTGCCCACCTTTCAAACTCCTGAAGACAATATAATATATTATTTGCTAGTAAGTGGCCAAATCTGATAGCCCCACTGCAGAGAGAGTGCAGCAGATCCGCGCCCTAGATCCAGGCAGCAGTGAAACTGGGCACCCATTCATGGCAGGCGTGCACACACAGACACATGTACATATACACATGATCTGTAGACACGGGCACATCACTCCCCCATTAGAAGAGTTGGAAATGGAGTTTCATGGGTAGCTTGGACTGACTGCTCTCATCAAGTGCAAGGCACAGCCACAGAACCACAGTGATCAGTGCCTGTTTATGCGTATTGTCCACATATTTCCCTGTTTCCCCATATGTATTCCCTGTCAAGCCTCTGAGATCCCTCTCCTTCCCTGCCATTGCTTCCTTCACTAAACATCTTGAGCCTTGTACCATGCCAGAATGTCCTTCCCTCACATCCCATGAGTGAGTGGGACAGACACCCAAAGGCAGCAACACCGCTCTGTTTGAAAGCTGCACCAGGAAGCCTTAGGAATTGGATCACAGTGATAGGTTTCATCCCTTGATGTGTGGCTGAAGGCTCCTGTGATGGCTCTGGGAGGGGCCAGGCAGGGCATGGTTTCAGGACCCCCCATCTCCCCTTGTGTCTGTGCACTTTCTCAATGATGGGCAAATGAGCTTTCATCACTTAACCTGATTAGAATAAAAAATAAAGGTGAATTGTGATCAAAGTGAGTTGTGCCACTTTCTTTCACTTCTGTCATTCTCCAAATTTAAGATTACTTTCATTATGGGTCTTTGTTAACTATGTCACTTACCAGGAAAATAACCCAAATAAACAAAAAAGTCAGTGTTTCCTGCTGATTCTATTTGCCTTTAACTGTGCTACAGCCACAAATTATTTCTGCGTGTTGTGATTCCTAGGTTGCCTCCAGAGGCATTTTATGTGTGCTTAGTGCTGTCACTGTTTTGGGTGGGAAGAAGCACAGCCACAGCCACATTCCCATGAGGTGATGTTTCAGTTTCAGATCTCAGACAGATCATAGTCACACAGGCTAGCCTGTTTTGTCCTTTTACATTGCTAAGCCTCATACTACAGCAGTACCTTCAGCTCTGTCACAGATCTTGCCTGTTATAAGGCAAGGGTTTCCAGCCCAAATTTTCCAAAGAAAGGCATATTTTGGTGCACCACCAGTAGAGCTGAGGGTCAGAGGAAGAAGCTGACCAGGACAACTCAAGTACACAGCAGTTTGTGGTCCTGTAAGAAACTGCTAAGTAAACATGGTGCAAAACTCAACAAGCCACTGCTGCAGAAATGTTCACCTCTTTAAAAATGCCCTGGAAAAGGCACAGGTGCTGGGGAGGATATAAGGGTGTCAAGAGAGGTTTATTTGTAACCTGATTATGGGGCTGAGAGCATCTGGCTGCTTTCAGTCCCTCTGCTCTGTCTTTACTTTTCATCTGTCCAGAGACTGGGTGCCTAGGGAAAGTTTACCAGTCTCCTGTCAGACTTTTCTGACAGGAAAAGCATTCAAGTAAAACAAACTTTATTCAAATAAACATTTGTTTAGAGATTAAGTGCAAAACTGTTTTTTCCTGCCAAGGTCTAAGCTCAGAGCTTTTTACTTCCTCTGCAGCAATGAATTGACATCACTGCCACTCTTACACTGTGTTAAGCATAAAGGAGGCCATCCAGTGCTGAGCAGAAACAGAAAGCAACTGCCTAGAAATCTTACATAACAAAAATAAATTACTTTCTTTTAAATATTGAAATTTCAGTAGCCAGTGCCATGTAGCTAGGTGTCTATGGAATTGGCCATGACAGGTCCATGGTGTCATTTGTTTGCAACTTTTACACACTATTCAAATGGAAATTTTCCTTTCCTCATGGTGTAGGTAGAGCATTGTTTGAAAAATTTCACTGAAAAGAAGTTTTCTGTTTTTCTGAGAGGCAGACTAGGGAAATTTTTGCAGCACAGGTTTGTGGTGCAAAAGAATATCTTGTGAGTGCCTACAGGATGAGCTCGCTGTCACGTGTGAAGCTGGCTCTTTAGATACTGAGTTATATGGTGGCAGCAGGGACACTACTCCAAAGCACCCATATGCAGAATTATGTTTCATTTACATTATCGGTGCACTTGTCAGAAAGGTAGATCAACCTTGGTAGCATTTGGAAGAGAGAGAAGGTATTTTGGCAGCAGGTTGTAGTCAGCATCTAGCATGTGCAAGTCACTCCTTTTCAGGCCTTTGTGTGAGTATTAACTCACATCTGCCTGCCTCCATTTTCTGCTTTTCTGCCTATTAGTTTTGGAAGTTGTTTGAATCATGTGGGATCTGGACAAGGTACAAAACTGCCAGCCCAGTGAGGGTTACAGGCTTGGTCACTGGTGCTGGGGCTGAAGGTCTGCCCCAGGCAGAGTTTTACCAGTCCTTTGGATGCCTGCCAGCTCCCTGGTGGTTCATCAGCTTCATTCAGCCGCTTCACACAGCCATTTCTTATTAGTGACACCCAGTTTGCACCCATGTGGGATGCTGACTTGTTGCTGTTATGATCAAGGTGTGTCTAAAATATCTCTGTCTCTGTGGATCGCAAATACTATAAAGGGGAGACAACAGGGAATTAGTGGGAGGACAGAGATGTCAAGAGCAGATTGATTTGATTTAGTGTGGTCCTGATAGGAAATGATGGAGATTATGCTCACTATGGTAACCATGTTCTTCCCAAAAAAAGAAGGGTGGAGAGAGGATAAGGGGACAATTTAGAGGGAAAGTATGTACCAGCTAGTAGTAGGATCCCTGAGAAAACAGTAGAATATCTTACTTCATTTTTGGCATGGCTGACAGATTCACCATTAAGGGAAAATAAAGGTGATCTGCCTCCCAGAGTGAATCAGCATTGTATGCAATGTTGAGAAGAGTTTGCTTGGTGTTACTCATCATCTGGAAGAATAAATATCTGGAATTGTGACTAAAGACCACATTGTCCTGAGGCATGGGTTTTGGGTTTTTTAACTGTTATTCATCTCCTTATATATATTTTTTTTTTCATTTTATGAATGATCTGCTTTACTTTCAGCTGAAAGACACATCCTAGCTCATTCACTTGGAGCAGTCTTAAACTGCAAATGGAGAGCAAATTAAAAATTAACAACTGCAAAGCACCCCAAAGAGTCAAGGATAAGAGCTGGCATCATCAGTGATCCTTCCAATTGCATTGAGAGGATGTAGCACAGGCCACATTTCTGTTTTCCCCTTTGATTTGCTATGAGTTACTGTGAGCAATGTTAAATAGCTTATGCTTCTATGCTTCTCTCATTCATTTCCACAATTTTTGGTCATCTAAGATAATGCCCCAATAGACAGAAAAGAACGAACATTGGCTTAGAAACAGTGGCTATTTGTCAACTAATTCTGGCTGCTCTAGGAGAAAAGTCTCTCCTATATGTCTAACTCCCTTTCACTCTCTTCGTCTCCACTTCCCTCCTCTATTCATTGTCAGTTTTTGTTCTGAAGGGCTTGTCTCAAACTCAGCTATCATTTAAAATCCTGGGATAGTAATCATAAAGCAGTCTGGCCAGCATTTTAATGAGCCTACAATATTTCTGGCATTGGATATGATTCTGTTGTTTAGCCTTTTGCATCCAAGGTTGTGTGACTGCATGCACGTGTGTGTGTGTGTGTGTGTGTGTGTGTGTGTGTGTGTGTGTGTGTGTGGCGCATGTGTGTGCGTGGAGGCTTTTAGTCATTAGTTAGCTAATTTTCTTTCTCACTCTGTCTGCCTGTCATACAAGGTAGACTGCTGTTGGGCTGTGCATTACAGCTTGGATTTACATTCAATGTGATCTGGGTTGTGTTTGATTCATATAGTTGCATTGTGGCCATTGCATGAAGTTGCCTTCAAAATTACAAACAGTGTGGCATGCAAGAGTGCATGAAAAGCAAAATGCACCATTTGTTAGTGTATCTCTAACTGCTCTTAGGCAGCTCCCAGGGCTTTGTTAAGGGCTTGCCTATCTTGTGGTGTCCGTCACTGTGTACCCTGTGTCGTCTTCTCATGTCAATCCCAGCAGCCTGGAGGTTCAGCATTAGATCTGGGAGTTGTGTAGTGCTGTCAATGGGAAAGGGGTTTTACTGTTCCTCACAACCTCTGTTGAGAGATGAGAGATAGCAACCCTTACACTGCTGCCCTGGGAAACCCAACTCCATTGGTCAAACAACCTCTAAACCTGCAAACGTTCCGGTGCCTTGGGAGACCAGCTCTGCAAACCCTGTGCTGGTCAGGGAGCAGCAGTCCCATGTGGTCATGAACTGGCTGTAGTGCTCGTGGGGCATCACCATAAGCCTGAAAATGATGGAGAAGGGAGTATCAGGGCTTTGCAACGTGGGAAGTTACAAAGGCTGCCCAAGCTGAGGACCAGTGGAATCTCAATGCAAGCAGAAGTTAGCAGCAGCAGGGATGGACCCTGGTGGAAGAAATGTCTTTGGGAACAAACAACTGGTTTGGACGGACAGAGCTGTTGAAATCTTGAAATCACAGATTTCAAAAGATCTTTTGTAGACTCACACATGTTATGAATGCTCATCAGTTGAGAATGGATTTTCTACAGATAGGAATGAGGAATGAAGTGTCACATTGGCAGTCAGTGGGTGAAAGTAGCCTGTCCACCAAGGTGCTGAAATGTCCCTTTCCTGATATGAAAGAGAGTCTCTCATGACTCTGGTCTTTGGCCCTGAACTGCCCTTTGGAAATCCTCTGCAGAATAGCTAAATTTGTGATTGTTCTTGATAGTTCTGGAGTTTTTCAACTTCCTGTATATAAGAAAGAAAGAGCTTAGAAAGACGGTCTAAGGTGGTGGTTAGGTTTTGGTAATACTGCAGCCTTCTTTCAGGAAGAAGAGTGTAGATGGTGGCCTCAGATTCCCACATTTGTTTTTTTAAATTAATTGCATTTTCTTCTGAAGTGAAAACTGTTATCTCGAAGTACAGTTAAGAACTCATTATATAGAGATGGTGAATTTCTTTGTATCCTCTTCTGTCAGAGAAACCTCATCAAGTCAGAGTATCATAATTTATTGTAATACTTTTACATTTTACCTTCTGATGAAAAAAACTGTAGTGCTCTTCTCCAAAGAGCCCTAATTTTCTGTGTTTTCCTCTCCTCACTTCCATTTCACTGTTACAGATCATGACAGCAAAGGCATTCAATGTACCCTACTGTGGTACAAAAGCAAGTGTACAAGCACAGTCTCAGAAATGCCAGCTCTGTCAAAACTACATTTGATGCAACTGATGCACTCATGCAGCTGATTCTTTTCCCCACCACCATGGGTTCAAAATCTGTAAGCTGTAGACACTGTCAGTGTAAAAAGAAGGCTTTGCAATGTCAGAACAAAGAAGGTGGTCTCCCTGTAGCTAAGGTTGGATTAGCTTTCCTTGTTAAGCTTGGAATTAATCCCTCCTATTACGGTTCAATGAAATTAGTCCATCTGTGATGTACTTGTAATTCTTGCTAGGTACTAACGGCTTTAGAAAGTCAAGGATAATTGAACAGGAGAGAGGAGGAAGGTTGTCATACATAAAAACTCAATATTACAATTTTTTCATATCTCTGGTGGCTACTGGATGGGATAGAGGGGGAGGATGATTTACAGAAACAACTCCAGCAAGAGACCTAGATTTATGTTTTTCTGTTGTTTTAATTGAAAGCCAATGCACTGGTCTGTGTAAAGAGTGAAGCGTAGTAGCCCTTGAGGAATGGATAAACCAAATAAACTCTTCCAAATTTCTGGCTTGGGTTTTGTAGAAACATGAAAATAGCTTTTCTCTAAGTCAGGAGAATGAAAAATTGTAACAATCTTGCTTCATATTAATAGAGGTTGATTTGCAGTCTTTTAATTGTCTTAGAATTTTATTTTTTTTTAATATCCTGCATTGTGTCACTAGCAAAGTATGACTGCTTCCAACTTCAGACTTCCTAGTTAGTAGTCCAGGCAATGTTGGAATTAGAGCGATCCTTTATTTGCCTTTGAAAGCATTTAAGCACAACCAGGCATCAACCCGTACCAAAGCACCACCTCTTCTAATAACATGGCAGCATTTAATTTTTTAAGTTCAAAATGCCAGTCATCCTCTTTCTTTCTCTGCTCAATATGCATAAAAAATGTTGGGCAGCATGAAGATCCAAGAGGGTAGCTGTGGCATTTTGCTAGGGCCTGCCTTCAGACCTGCTAGGGACATTTGCTAAGGCAGTTGTTAAGTCTTCCTCGTTTGGAGTGAGGCCTCAGTCCTTTCCAAGTGACTTGGCTGCACCTACAGCACTGCTACATCTTGTTACTTCTTCCTGCCCAAATCAACTGGCAGTTGCTTTTCTCTCCAGATGGTTCCTGTGGTTCACCATCACGTTCTAAGTACAATGCAGGCAAGATTACTCTGTACCCGGTTGTGTCACCAGGGTGCCCATGACACTCTGCGTGCACTCGGGAAATTACAAGTACTTCCACGATTTTCCCAATGTAGGTCTTTCTGATGACAATAAAATTAAGATGAAGAGCAGTCTTACTTGGTGCACTTTTCCTGTGTAAGATTTGGGATGTGTTTCAATGCAGCAATAGATGGAAACCTGTCCTTTTACTATGTATTTGTGAAAGCTAAAACTTTGAGTGTTCAGAGCTGAAACAAGTGAAGTCTGACTGTGAATGGGAGAGATATTCAGGAATTGTTTGTCGTGTACTATGCCAAACACAGCTCCAGTCCTTTATTTTCCTTTGGGAGACAGTAGCTGAGGGTTACTCAAAGTCTAAAGCAATGTTCAGAAGAGACATTCCTGGGGAACAGGCAATGGTAAAAGCTCCCCCTCTCCTGCTAAGCTGCCGTACCTGTTCAACATGACTCATCAGGGTGCTGCAGCAAGCAGGTTGCTACCTGCTTTGTTTGTCTGTATCTCCTTGCAGTCTTGTAATATTGAGTGTCCTCTCCTGATTTTGCTACCATCATTCATGTTGTTATCACTTGGAGACTGAATGTTGCACAGTGCCCTCCCCTACTGCCACCTCCCACCCACTCCATGCCCATACCCCATTCAGGAAGCACCTGTGTAAGTGGAAAAGCGGGAGAGGCAGAATGTGTTCAGGAAGTTCAGTGCTGTCCTTTTAGTAACACAACATCACACAGGTAGGCAGATCGCTAGCTATGGCTGGGTGCTGGGCTTTGGGGTATGCATAGCTTCCTCCCAGGTACTGCAGTGTCTGGACTGTATGGGTTCTTTGGGATGTTCTTTGCAGTCCTTGACTAGCTTATGAAAGCCACTGCAATTTGTCTTCCAAATAAAAAAAATAAGGTTGCAAGAAAGCATTATGGCTCTACAGGATACCAAATGCAGACAGTTCTACAGGCTCTACAGGGAGACCTCTCTTTCTCACAAAAGACCATTTGAGAGTTGTGCAAAAGACGTTCTTCCTTTTCTGCAGTTCACAGCTGCCCTTAACCCTGAGTAAGGACTTGTGCAAGACCCATCTTCTTCACTGCCTTTTGTTTTACTTGTGCTTGTGTTATTTATCTTTGTTTATCTTTATCTTTGAACCCAGTACTGGGTAAATATCTTCTGCTACTTCACCCAGTTTTGCAGTGAGGTGCTATACCTGTTCATGACTCCAGACATCTCAAGCAATTACTTCGTTGTGACACTTATTAGAAAAAGGAATGTGAAGCATTGGTTCTTTGACACAAGGCAATGCCTAAGAATGGAGAGCAGCTGCAGGAAAAGTTCAGTGTCATTCCTGTTTCCATGCCATCCTTCACTGAGCTGTTTATATTGTCATTTGATGAGCATCTTGTTCTTTGAGGTACTGTGTTAACCTTGAGGCCACCACTGGACCTTGCCTGTACTTTGGCTTGGGTGATCTTCCGGAGCTCCCAAAAACACATTCATGAGATAGAATGCCTAGCAATCACCTCCACTTTCTGTACAGCTGGCTTCCTCAAATTCCCTGACCAGGGGCTATCCATGAATAAAACTGCCATGCCACTTCTACTCTGCCTTTAAATAAGGGGTTACTGAAAATGAAGCAGTTTCACTTCCTCCAGTTCAGAAGATGACAATGATGGAGGGGCCTGGTATGCCCACAGTGGCACTGAAATTGATTCATTACATTGCATCAGCTATAAGACCCAGATTTTGATTAGTTAAACAGCTTGGTTGGCTAGTGATTAATGTGCCTGGAAGACTGAAATATGTTTTTTCTAGAAGACAGAGAAGAGAGTCTGTATAAAGTAGAGGCTGTGGTACACACATCTGAATGTCAGAACAGTGACCAGAACAGTTGCAGTTCTGGGGATTTTTAAGGCAAAAGGTTAATGCTACAATGCTCATTGTATTGCATACTCCTCTGCATTGCATGAGGAGCACACTAATGCTGCTGCAGAGCCATCCATGCAGCCTTGGAGTAAGTGCAAACTTACATCTCCGACTCACAGATCTTTATTGTTTGGAGGCCAGTGGAGCCCATTCAGCCTGAGATAATGTGAGTGATGGCCGCTGGCAGACTTGCAGTTCTTCACCTTCAACAGAGAACCTTCACAGTGACAGGCAGTGTGGGAAAGTAATTTATACTTTTCATATACTAGGAGATACGAAGAACATGGAAGAGTAAGTCCTAAGTTACTTATGCAGACTTTTTTACTTGATTTCTCAGAAAACTCAGCTTTTAATTTAAGGAAGTTTTCCTTGATGGAAAATCTCCAAGGAAGTATTTTCTCCAAGGAAGTGCCAGTATATGCTGGCACTGCCATCTGTCTCCTTTCTGGGGAAGTATATCTAGTGAGTGAGGAGGAATGCTGGCTGGTGACTAATAACAAATTTTACCCTTGCAATTGCCAATTCTGGTCTTAAAGAATACTGGTCTGTAATAAAGCAGTGAATATATTACATAAATAAATAAATAAATGTCTGAACTAAAATATCAAAAATTATAAGCTGTTACGAGAAAGTTTAAACAATTTTTGATCTAGAGACATCTGTGACTCTAAAAGCTGTTTACAAAAGCTCTGCTTTTGGGGTGCTGGCACATCATAGTGCAGACTGCTTGGGGTTGGCTAAGTGTGGGGTTGACTGGAAGATGTGTTCCCTCAAACCCATCACCTGTGTTTTGGGCCATAGGCACAACTTGGACCAGTAGTACATATCTCTCCCTTTTGCTCCAGCTCTGAGGTGAATATTTGTGAGGAAAACAGGAAAAAGGGAAGGAGGGATAAAATGGTGAAATAATTTTTATTCAGACAAAAAATTGAAAGCTAGTACAAGGAAGTACTTTCTCACATAATACACAATTAGCTTATGAAACTCAATGCCAAAGGATACAACTGAAGCCAAAGATTGCAGACCTGTTCAAAACAGGGTTAGGCATAACATGAAAAGCAATATTATCCAGATTCATAACAGTTAATACTTAAAAATAAACAAGACATCTTGGAAGGAATTCTCGGGCATCAGGACAGAAGCCAAGTTCTAGCTAGCAGGATTTAGGAAGAAATTTTCCCTCGGGCCTGCTTCTTCTGTAACAGAGTCTTAGCAGAGTACCTTGCACCTTCCTTTGAAGCAACTGATGCTGGCCACTGTCAGAGAGGAGACACTGGGTGAACTGGCCCACATCCAGACAGAGTCTGGCAAAACCAATTTCCTTTATTTAAATAAATTCAGAATTAAATAGAAATGAAACAAAAGTTTTGGGAAAGCAGAATGAGTTTTCTCCCTTCAGAATCTGTGAGCAAAGAACAGAAATTAGCTTATCCCCATACTCTATAGCAGGAAACTTAATACCTAGCCTCATATACTGATGTAATCTATGGAGTTCAGTGACACCTAACCACATACATCTTTTTGTATGAACATCAGTATGAGTCCGAGAGGCCACATAATCCTCTTCCACTGTAACACTGGAGCCAATCAAAACCCTCTTTTATTTTTAATGCAGCTTTTTAATTTTTAAAGCAATCTCAGTGGGACCTTCTGTGCAGGAGAGGAGGTGTGCCAGTTCTGCTAGCACAGCAAGAGGTTTGCCAAGACTAGGTTTCTCCTAGGACCTTCCAGAAAAATCTCACTGAGCTACAGCCCCTGTGAAAGAAGAGCATATCAACACAGTTGACATTAATTGTTCTTAGTGAAGAGTTAGGGAGGGGTTCCCATGTAGAGTAAGAAAGCTCTGCAGAGGGATCTGGACATGCTGGATTGATGGGCCAAGGCCAGTGCTAAAACACACAATGAATCCAAATCCCAGGTCCTGTCTTCATGTCACAACAACCTCAGGCAGTGCTGGGTACAGAGTGGCTGGAAAGCTGCAGGGTGGAAAAGGATCTGTGGGTGCTGGTCAACAGCAGATAAGCATGAGCCAGCTGTGCCTGGGTGGCCAAGAAGTCCAATGGCATCCTGACCTGTATCAGCAATAGTGTGGCCAGCAGGGCCAGGGCAGTGACTGTCCCCCTGTACTTGGCACTGGTGAGGGCACCCCTCAAGTTCTGTGTCTGGTTCTGGGCCACTCACTACAAGAAGGATACTGAGGTGCTGGAGTGTGTCCAGAGAGGGGCACTGGAGCTGCTGGTGAAGAGTCTGGAGCACAAGTCCTGTGAGGACCAGCCGAGGGAGCAGGGGTTGTTTAGCCTGGAGAAAATGAGGCTCAGGGATGACCTTATCACTTTCTATAGGTGCCCTACAGGAGGCTGTAGCCAGGTGGGGATAGGCCTCTTCTCCCAGGTGACCAGAGACAGGATGAGAAGACGTAGCCTCAACCTGCAGCAGAAAAAGTTCAGGCTGGACATCAGGAGGAATTTCTTAATGGAAAGGGTTGTTTAATATTGGAGTGGACTGTCCAGGGATGAGATGGCTTCCAACCTTGGAAATGTTCAAGAAATGACTGGACATAGCACTCAGTGCGCTGCTCCAGTTGACAAGGTGATGGTAAGTCAAAGATTGGGCTCCATGACAATAGAGGTTTTTTCCCAACATTATGATTCTGTGATTCTGTTTCAAATGGGAGAGTATAACTGCAGCAATGCAATGGGGAGGGCAGGGAGTGAAGAAAAGAGGAGTTTGGAGAAGGTACTGGAGAGGTGGGCAAGGAGGAGACTGGCCCAAAAAAAAGGTGGAGTTCAACCAACATTCAGATGCATTTCTTCTTTTGAATAGGCATGTACAAAAAATGCATGTCTGTTTTAAAGAACAGCTCCTACTCATCTGGATAAACCTGTTGGCAGAAAGTTTTCTCAAAAGAGCCAGCAAAAGCATCACTAATCAATTTTGAGAACTTCCCTAGACAGCATTCAGTGTCACTTCTGACAGAAAACAGTCCCCACAGAAAGCCACAGTTGGAGAAAATCAGACTAGTAGTAGAAGAAGGCAGCTTTTCAGTCTTTGGAAAAGTCTTTCTCATTTTATCAGGTTATTCTTTATTGCTGCAAGATTTGGCACATTTTGATGCCAAAATTGAGCTCATTTTCTTCTTCCAAACTTCAAGGCAATCTTTTGTTAAATCTAGAGAGAGTGATATCAATACTGGAAATTTTTCTATTCTAAAATCAATTTTGGAAACGGGTGAAGGAGGAAATAGAGGGTTTCTTCTTCATTTAGCATCACACAGTCTCAACAACATGAGTCTGGTAACTGGAAAAAACTGTCACTTTAATAAGAAAGTTCATTAAAGTGCCTGCAATAATTTCCTGTCTAGTGGCCATTCTTGGACCAGATGTGCCAGCAGGAACATGACAAAGAAGCAAGAAATAAAAAGTGAGAGATATACCTATTTATAAATCAGACCAGCTGTAAGACTCAAAGAACCCCTGAGACCTGTGGAATGAGGAACATGAATTAAGAGCTCCCCATTTCCTCCTTCCCCTCTACCCTGAAAAATACACTATAGAATGTCTTATGTCTTTCAGGAATAACTGGCTGACTTTTCTCTTTGGTTTTCTTCTTTTTTTTCTTCCTTGAAAACTTTGGATCAAAGTCATTGCTTATTTCCTTGCTGAAAGTTAAGCTTTGGCTACAAGTAGGTCAGTTAAAGTTTCGTTGTCTCTTGGGTGACCGTATCTGTGCAGATCTGTTAGAGCAGAGCTTGTGAAACAGTTATTTCTCCTGATTCATATTAAACAGATCTGGCAAATAATACATGATACAGGGAGAAAAGAGGAAGAAGAGAGCCTCTGGGGGGACAGTGTGAGAGGTAGGCCTCTGGATACAAGAAAACAGACTTTGGGAAACAGGTGTATTCCTAGCAGTTCTTTGTGATGCTTCCTCTCCCATTTGGTTAGATTGCTTGAAGTGATAAAGGACATAGGTGTAATTAGCTCAACTATCCATTTCCCAAGAGGAAGCCAGAACCACGGCACTCAGTCACACTCTTGGTCTTTACTCAGGATAACCAAGTGTTTTCTCTGTCTCTGCTACTGACCGTCTGTCTATCATATCGCCTCTTATCTTTTGTCTCTTTGCTGACTTTGTGTTGGAAGGACCATAGGGATGAGTCTTCATTTGCATTACAGATGTTTCTGAAATGCAAAGTTTATTCTGCTATTTTAGTACAGCTGTAGTTCAGTAATTGTTGTTGTTGTTATTTTTAAAGCCATAAAAAGGGCTCTTCTGCACATATCACTGTGGTCAAAGACCCATGCATTTGTTAGGTAACATAAAAATTAGAATAGGAAAGCTATAGAGAAAATGTCATAATGCCTTAATACAAAATGGTGAGTCCAGTACTCTGGAGTGCTGCCTCCTGCTTCATTTCATATTTAAAATAGCAGAGTAGAAAGGGAATCAGCAAGAAGTTAGAGGAATAGCAGTGGGCTTGGAATAAGTCTAAGGGGGTTTCCTGTGTGAGGAGTTCTGTGCTGAAGTACTTGGGGGACAGCTTGGGGAGACTGGTGATTTTAAAACTGGCCCTTAGAGGATTGACAGGAGGTTCTGTTCTCTTTATCCAATAGTACAAAAGAAAGGATGTTCTCAGACACATTGCTTGATGGACTAAAAAGCTGATCAAAGTCAATAATATATTGCTTATAGTTAAAATGTGAAGCTTGTCGCCACAGAAAATCATACTTTGAAACCAGAACAATGATTTGTTGAACTGGGTTCCTGAACATGGAATTGTCTAAATTGTCTATGGAACTGCTTGGTGGAAACTGTCATTTTCTTCTTGGAAACATTTGTTTCGTAAAGGTACAAGTAGCAGTATCTGGCCAATTTCAAATCCTGCAGCAAAATAGGAATTCAGGACAAGGTTATGTGCAGTGAAGAGGAAGATTGCACTCGCTCAGTCCAGGAAACAATGCAGTTGAGACTGGTCAGCAGAAGGAAATGCTTTAGCTAAGGAATGAGCCATTGGCAAATCTATCAGGTTATCAGAAACCAAGCTTGCTGGGGTCCTTCAGGCCAGTCGACAGCATCACGAGATAAAAATGGCAGCTTTCCAAGGGCAGCCAGCCAGCTGCTTCTGGGCAGACAGGAATGTACAGCAGTGCTGCAGAGCTCTTTCACCTTCAGCCCCAAAGCACACAGGCAGAAGAATCTTCTGCCTCAAGGTGGTACCGTGTTTGTCATATCCCCATAGAGGAGAAGGTCTTCTGAAACTTGTAGGACAACCCACTGAACAAGAGAGGGATGGTGCAGAGGTGAGTAACAACAGCAAATGTACCAGCAATTCTCCCTACAGGCCTTTCTCCTGGGTCTGTCTTTTGCTGCCAGGTGATGGTTGAGCCTTACAGACTTGTCTTCCTCCATTTCCAACCACCTTGCAACTGCATATCCAAGATGAAGGGGCAGGGACAGCACAGCTAGAGGTGAGCAGTGGGGCTGTGGCTAGTGCAGAGGCTGAGCTAATAACCTGCTTCAGGCTGTGGGATCTCTGTCACAGCTGATGAACATCTCGCGACTTCCAGAGAGCAGTCCCAGAGTTTGCTTTCAGTTACTCCACTCTGCTCTTGTAGATATTTGCAGAAAACACAATTCTCTTTGTAAGATTATGTTGTGGCCCCAGGCTGATAAAAAATGAATGGATTTGCTCCCATGAACAAGTTCTGTGTGGATCTGGGCTAGGAATAAATGTAGCTAGACTTTTGCTCTCCAGAAAGAGAGAAGGAAAAAAAAAAAGAGAGAGAAACACACAGCACATTGAAACTTGAAACTTGATTCTTTACAGGTGGATTTGGATTAAAAATGTTCACTGTTTCTCTGCACTAGCAGACCAAGACCATCTGTAGCCCTTATCAAACAGTCTAATTTGGATGTTGTAACAAGAGATTAGATTTCTTTCAATAGCATGCTTGTGTGTTTTAAATAATTTGTCAGATGAGCAGAGAAAACTTCCTGTATGCTTTGTTAACTCAGAGAATATATGGTCCCAAAAAGTAAAGCAGAGAGACTATGAAGAAAAAACTAAACATTATAAAGAAAGTTTTCTAACTAATCAGATCAAATTTTCTGAAGGAAACAGACTTAGGATGCTGAAAATCAGTAAGACAGAAGTACAATCAATGTGTGATACAGGAGCTGACATATGTTTTCACTTACAAACCATAGCTACAAAGCAAAATCAATTACTTTTTTTTACTTTTTGTAATACTAATAGAATAAATCTCACAAGAAATCAGTAACATATTAGTTCTGGTTGGAATAAGACAAACCCCTCCAACTACAATCCCAATTTACATTTGTAATTTTTGGTCTGCCTTCTCTACGGCCTTGAAATTCATTGGTCCTTTCAAGAATCTTTTTCCTTTAATAATACATGTGTACTCATGGTGGGGGAAAAAAAGCAAAACAGAACAGTGATTGCACAGACTCTTAGATATGATGAAGGAGATAGTTTTTGCCTCCAACAGCCAGAGGAACTGGGAGATTCAAACCACACTAGTACCAGTGCGTATCAGCAACTGTGTCCCAGGTGAAGGCAAGCAAAGCCTTTTCTTTCTTCATCTACCCTGCAGGTTTTTACTTTCCTGCACTTTTGCTGTTCAGAGGCTTGAAGAAACAAAACAATCAGGAAATAAGACCCTGCACAGGCTGTTTTGCTTCAGTGTTTTGGGACTGATACCAGAGACCAGCAGTTTGCCCCCTGTAAGTGATTGAGTTCCCTGTTAGTTGATGTGATGCTGCCCATGTTGAGGTCTTCCTCCAGCGTGGCAGCGGGAGAGTGATGTCCAGGTGTCCATGAGCTGATACTCACCTGCAGCCGAACTATGTTTGTCGTGATTTCAGGAACAAAAGCTGCTTGAGCCTACACAGTTTTGGAATGTGACAGTTTTTTCCTGTGTCCCTGCATGGTAGGGCTGTGCAGCATACAGAAACCTGAATCTCTGGGCACAGGGCTCTTTCGCAGCTGGTGTTAACCAATTTGCTGTCTTTCAGATGTTTTGCACATCCCCTGTGGGGCAGACTGAAGACCTTGAAATAAGAGGATTTATTCTCTTCATAGCCCTTTATAAGCAGTCTGAAAAGTTACTTTCCTGGTTTAGAGGTGAAAGGGCAGAAAAGCATGTGTTTACTCAATGTTAACTCTCAGCATGCTAATGAAGAAGCCAGTTGTTTTCAGTACTCCTTGTAGCTGGTGGAGACATTCCCAGAATATGATTTAGGGGGAGCACACCAGAGTGTCACTAGTCTTTCCGATTGTATGGACCTGTCTGCCTGAGCCTTCTGTTGCTGCTCTGCCTGTTCACCCATCTCTGAGGAACAAGTATCAGGTGCATACACAGAGCTGTTGGGTGGCAGCACCCTTGCACAAAGATTTACCATGCCCCATAAAGAAACTGGCTGTCCTTTTCCTCTTTCTCCTGATGCAGAGCCTTAGCAAATCATGCAAAGGTGCCCATGGCCAGAGAGGGTACCTGTTGCACATGTCTGCTTTTGAGGTCTTGGTCGGTCACACTGAGAGAGATATAGCAAGGCTGGAAGAATAGGTTAGCAAGAGGAAGAGAAAGAGAAAGAGGAGGAGGAGGAGGAAGGCTCCAGATCTATTTTGCAAGTCCCATGCCCTCCCAACAGCACCTTGGACCATCAATGGATGGAATAGGATTTTTGTCTAATTGGATTTTCCCTTCCACCCCATCCTTGTCCACATTTGTTCATCACTTTGAGGGCTCCTCCACAGAGGCTTATGAAAAAAAGAAGGCAGGTGGAGGAAAGATACAGTTTCATCTGCTTCTGCTGCTTCCCAAGAGAAATGAGGTTGTCTCTTCCCAGCCACTTTTTCATCTGGTTTTAGCAGTATCTCATCTGTCGTGTATGGCAGATAAATTTCCTTCTTCCCTTTAGACTCCAGTACTTTCAAAGAGAGCACACAGCCTAGAGTTTTGTGCAGTAGAGGAGATCAAGCCCAGATTTTATCTATTCTGAAATAGCTGCATGCAGTTACAAGGAGGGTTTTTTGTGGGCTTGTTAATGTGTTGGAAGAAGAAATTCTGATAGTAGTCCCAGCATAAGCATTTGTATCCTCACAGAAACGTTAGAAAAGGCTAGAGAGTCTGGATGTACTGTAGCTATAAAATATCCCTATATTCTTTACCTCCATGTACTTTTAGTGTCACCACAGGGAGCTACATGGAAATAAGAAGAAAGAGAAGGAAAAGAGAAGAGCTGTTAGGATGCTTCTCACTGCAATGCAGCCTCATTTTAAGAAAGGGCTGATGAGGGCAGTTGCAGTTAGTCCAGCTGTGTACTCGCATGCTCAGGTGCCCAAATTCATTGATCAGCTCAGATATCCAAAAGCAGTGCTTGACGTCAAGGGCCTGCAAGCCTTTGGCAACATGCCATCCATCTCATAAATCATTGTTCTTTCACTGAGAGCTGCCAGCTACTACTGCCATGAGAGATTTCTGCTGTGCATGAATGTCTGAATAAAAGCATAGAAGATTAATTAAACAGAGGTAATCAACACTTGCCAGTGCCTTTGATTTCAGTGAAAGCTGTTCATACTCAACACCTATGAAAAAATATACTGTATGAGATCATTATTTAATTGAAGAAATATTTAAATAGAGACGGAGTCAAGGGCAAAGCTGAATTCTGGAATATGCTCAATAAAATCTAGCCAAACCTTTTTTTGTTTTTTTAATGTGGTAATGTGCTGATTCTAAGGAATGAGGGAATTGATCCAGACTCATGAGCAGGGAACTGGGAATTGCATGTGCATATGCTTAAATGTCCACCTGGAAGTGCAATCTTTCATTTAAGAAAAGTTTTGCAGACATTATATTTAGAAGGCAGGAAACCAAACATATGAGTTTAAGCACTCCAAGGGACAAAAATAGAATCGTAGTCATACATAAAGGATCTGAAAATCTGTAAGTCTTGGGATCCATAAGCACTCTTTCCCATATATGTCTTTTCCTTTTCAGGGTTTGCTGATCCTTCAAAACAAATATTTAGAACACTGAAGTCTGCTGTAAGCTTAGTGGCTGAACATGCTCTTTAAAAAGTAAAACACCATAATTGTGGACATACTGTAATGGTCAGAGATACATTTTCTACTTTTTTCCTTATGTTTTCACATAAGTATCTTGCCTTTAATTCTGTGAGCTAATAATTTCTTGTAGTTTTCAATTTACATTGGACTCTCACACTCAACAGACCATTGCCTCTATGCATGCCACCAGCTGGAAAATTTCACTTGATTCGCTTGATCTGAATGAGATCCCACTTTTTGAGATCCCACTTCTTGTGAGGTCACTGTAAAATGATTGTGGGTGGCAGACATGATCTGCATTCGTGCTTGTTTGCTGTAAGTGTAAATTTTGTTCAATATTTAAAAGAATTCTGGAGAAGATGATCTCACAAAATGACATTGTATCATAACTGGGGAGGGACTGAAGTAGCATTACTAAGCTGCACTGTGTAGGCTGCAATGTATGAAAGCATAGGCTGAACCAGCACATGATTTGATCAGACAGTAAAATCAGCTCCATGGATATCTGGTGCAGAGCTGGAGCAGAGCACAAAACCTGGCACTGAGCTGGTTGTGTTTTAGCAGGAGGGGCAGGAAAGATTGGCATGTCTGGGAAATTTCTGTCCTTGATGAGCAGGGCTGGCATTACCGCACAGTCAGAGGATGCTCCCACAGCTCTGCTGACTGTAGCTTGGCACTGAACACAGCAGCACCAGGTGATCTGAGCTTCTCCAGATCTGCTCACTGAAGTTTGACTCTGGGCAGGGCTTTTCAAGGCAATTGAAAGCCTGTGAGACTGATATTCGGTCCCTTCGCAAACCAGTGGGTATTCCTTGTACACCTTTGGGAAGGAAGATACGTGTGCATGTTGCATCAAGGTAGTGCTTTAAGCCGGCTGTCTGTGCCAGGTTTTGCATAGGGTTGAAGCCCAAAATTTAATTAAGTTTATTATTTAACAGACTGAGAAAGGGGGGTTCTTTCTTCAGCTTGCTTACTTCATTGCTGGAATTAGCTCAGATAATTGCCTGTCTTCTTTTGAGGTCTATTGCTTGGTCATTTCCTCTCATAATGGGTCTGTCACTCTCTGCTCTCTACTGAAAATCCAGAAAGGCCTAGGTAAGTGCTAGGGAAAAAAATACACAGAAAAGCTGAATCTCCAAGTGTGAATCCAGAGCAATAAGCTCTAAAATACCTTTTTTTTCTGACTAAGTAGCTGAACTGAGGCTTTTCTTTGTGACTCTCTATTTAATACCATGGGCATGTTCTGTATCAAGATATAACCAGACCTGTCTCAAGAGAGCAGTCAGTCTAGGAGAGGAGCCAGGCACACCAGAACATGCAGGGGATGCAATTACTGATGGGTCTGGTTACTGTGTCGAGCCTGCTCCCACACATAAACTGTCTCCCAGCCTCTCTTCTAGACCTGATTACTCACTTCTCCTTCCTTCCAGACAGACACATACCTGCAGGTAGGGAAAGAGGACAGCCCTGTTCATGTTGGCTGCAGAGAAGTTGTCCCTTTGCCATCCCAGCACATCTCTGGCTGCTGCACATCTGGCTGGCGTGGGCAGGGGCAGGTCAGCGTTTGTCAGGGTGTGGATGAATGACTGAGACACCACACAGACACCTCTCCTGTCCTTGCCTCCTGTAGGGCCACTGCTCCAAGGGCATGCTGAGGGGCAGGGAGCAGAAGGGGAAGTGGCTTCAGCTGGTGAAGAGGAGGGCTGTAGGGATGGCTAGAGGGAAAATTGTGACAAGAAACAGAGACAGACAGAATGGACTGCTGGTTTGGCATAGCCTGAAATAAACTATCGGGTAGAGGGTAAAAGGATCTGAAAACAGAAAGGGTAAGTGTTAAATGGTAATGAAACGGTAAATGTCCTCCATAGGTCCAGTGTTGCAACAGTGAGAGCCAGACTTGGACTTCAGTTCTGTGTGGAGTCAGAAGTACAATTTTAGGTAGCCATAATTCTTTTTGAGACTGGAAACAGTCTAGTTAGCAAATTTCAAGCAGTTATAGATGAAACCCTGAAAATTGCATTTTCCTGATTTATCTCAAAGTGATAGCTTCTTCCATTTCTTTTTCAATGGGACACACTCTTCCAGATCACACTGAATATGTGTGAAAGATGGGAGTTAATGAATGGCATCCTGTTCTTCCTCATTAGTAAAATGTGTCTGCTATTGACTTTGGGCCAAACACTGATCTCAGTTATAAGACAACAGACTCCTAATTCTACTAGGAGCTTATACTGTTGCCATTTAAACTCAGAATTTAGGAAGATGCTGCTGATTTTTTAGGTACCTCCAGTTTTGGACTCCCTAATTCAAGGCAGCTTCAAGGTAAGATCAGCTCAGTTTCTCAAGTTGGTCTAACCAAAACCAGCAGTATGCCATAGCAAAATGCTTCTGTCTTTTTTTTTTAGGAGAACCACTTTCTGACTATCTCAACTACTGAATGCTAAAACAAGGTCAGGGGGGAAGAGGAGGGAAAGCATTTTTGATAGAATTTCTTGAAAATTTGGTATTACTTTTCAGACAGAGGTAATGATGTTCATGACACAAGCAGCATATACCGCTCCTCTCTGATAGAGAAAAAGGTGCCTGACAATATACCTAAAAGATTTTTATAATTATTCAGTTCAAAGCTATATATATCTTCCTTTTTTGCCAATATTTCATGTAGTGTATTTCACCATAATTTAGAACAAATTCATAAACAAAACTGTTTCCTTGCAACAAAAATTATGACTGTCAGTCTTCCTGTTCTTTTTCAAGAAAGTAGAAAAATAAATATTGATCCAACTCCTTTTCCAAATTGTTCATTTTCAAATCCCTTCTAAAATATTAAACATTCTCCTCATGATCTCCTTCTTCATAACTGCTGTCCATTGATTTTCTGAAGCTTTTCTTTTTGCTTTGATTACTAGTTAAAAATAAAACTCAAGAACCGAAAAATTGTTCCTTGTGCTTTTGGAAGCACAAAATTGTTTAATATGTTCATCGGACTCCTTGAGCTTATTTCTAGTTTTGCAAAATATAAAAAGGGGTTTTTTTCATTTATTTTTTTCTAGCATCATCTCTTAATGGATATCTCTTTGATATCCACATTTCTTCTGATCAGCATGAGTAATGAAGGGAAGATCCTATGCCACAGTAAATTTCTGCAAGACCACATAGAGCTAACAGACCAAAGCAAGGAGAAAAAAAAGTAGTTAAGCAAATGTATTTCATATCATTCTTAGTTTATTATCTGTGAATTCATTTTTCCATTAGTCAACTCTTTAATCAGAGCTATCATCCACTGATTTAGACTTATCTTTCCCACATGTGCATGTTCTAATTTAGTCTTTGTTTTCATCCCTAGCTAAAAAGGAAAATTTTCATCTAGATGCTCAAATTTACTCGCTTGCATGCCAGCACTGCCTCAAGCTATTTATTTTGAAGAGCTGCTTCTAGCATTAAGGCATTAAAGGAAACTTCTCCATTTTATTTTCATTGGTGCATGTAAATAAAGGCAGAGAAATCATGCAAAAACATCAGAGAGAAGATGTCTCTGTCTCCCTTCCCCCTCCCTCAGTGGCATCAGTTTCTTATTTCATTCAAGTCATAAGTGACTTTGGCAGATAAATTCTCCTGGACTGTTTGCCCTTTTGTCTCAAAGCAGACTCCTTGCACAGCAAAATGCAATTTCATCCCATTCAGTGAGTTTCATAAAGGCCATGGAAAATTAATGGCATCCAGAGGTCACATCTACAGCACTGTGAGAGTAAGAGATTGAACAAGCCATGTGACTTAGCTCACCACTGGCATATTACCAACCCAGGGCTTTCATTACTTCCACTATGTGGCAGCTGCCACTAACAAAATGTATGGCTTTGGTGGAACAAAGCGATGAGTAAGTGGACGAAGACAGCAATGTCTGCCACAGCACTATCTGTATCCTGCTGACCAAGGTTATATAAGATAGACAGCTGACATAGGCCTCTGATACAAGAGGAAAGTTGGAGAAGACATGAAGTCAGCTTTGCTTGGCTGTAAGAGAATCACCCCGAAGAAAGAAAAATCATTCTGTTTTTCCCTGACATACTCAAATTTGACTTGTCTTCACTGACCTTGAAGTCATTTTCCAGCAAGGAAATGATTCCTCTAAAACACAGGTTTAGGCTAGAAGTGATGTTCTCAACTTATGTTTACTGAGATCTTTGTGCCAGGAAGCTTGCTGAGTTTCTGCAGGTTGCAGATTGGTAAGGAAGGCTGCAGGAGAGGGCCGACAGCAGAAAGGGAAGATGCACCACTTCCCAAAAGCAGCTCCCGCAGTCTCTGGTGCAGCCTTGTGCCAACAGCAGCAGCTCTGGCAGCACAGGGATGTGATGTCTGGGCACAGCCACAAGACTGCCACACAGGCCAGGCTGGCATCCTAGTCCTTTCCCCCACACTCTTGCCAGCCCTGGAGAAAACCAACCAGTTACTAGTTTTGCCCTGTTAAAAGGCTCAACCTTATCTCAAAATTTGTAAGAATAAAAAAATTTGCCATTACTAAATCCTTTATCCTTTCACAGGCTGGTAATGTGCTCCTTGCAGTTCAATCTGCAACATTATTGGGTACAGCAGCCAAGGAACCTTTGAAAGCAATATTTACAGGCAGTTTGCAATGGATTGCAATGTTTTCCTGGCTATGGTAAAATGCTGAATTACTGCAACCAGCACACAACATAGACAGAATCCCTTCAAAAATTATTTCCTTCTTCAAGCTACATTTTAGCTTTCACTCGGAAGGAAAAAGGGAAAGTCTAACTGTTTGGATTGCCAAGATAAGCTCAAAGGCTTATCAACAAAACAATAAAAATATCTAGTGAATTTATATATATATATATATATCCTGCTGTTCTAAACTAAACTCAGGGGTTTTTAAGATTGGCCCAGGATTTTAAAAGAGCTCCAACTTTTGATCTTCTTATTTTACCTCATATTAGAAGATGCTATTCAAGAAAAAACCTACGTCCTCTCTACGCTCAGGAGAGCTCCACTGCTGTCTTTATCAAGCATTCACCTGTGATGTTGGCTCTGAACACTTGGTAGCTTCCCTTCTCACTGATTTGTGCAAAATTTCTGTCCTGTCCTCAAGACTTTCAGGAGCTTCTCTCTTTCTGTCCTTAGATTGGTACATCTACCCAATAACTGTAATATGTGGAACACATTCTGCTTTTTGGTGTGAATAACACTGAGTTTTGCTGGGCTCAGGTGTTCTATTTTCTTCCAGTCTTTGGGTTATCTTTTGGGCTTTGTTAAATTGCTGGCTGAAACCCATGGAATAATGCTGTTTGACAAAGCAATGAGGTGAGGGAAATCCCCAGGGTCTGTCTTGCAGGGTGGTGGACAGCAGTTTCCCGAGTCACCTGCAAGAGGCAGTGACACATTTGATACTCAAGGTCCCCATTAGCACAGATTTCTTTCTTAAATGTATGCCTCGTGGCGCTATAAAACAGATGGGTCAGTTGAGAAACCACAACAGTTCAGCTGTAGACCGAAAGAAGATTTAAAGACAAACTCACCTTAACATTAACTAATGAAAATATACTTTCATTTTGATACCAAATGGCTCAAAAAATTGTGAGAAGATGGTGTGCTTGGAAGGTCATTGGTAGGGTACCACATGCAAGGAACCTTAAAGATTAGGCTCAGTCTGCAGAAAAAAGCTGAGTCTCCATCTTTCTTGTAAGCTCCCTTGAGGTACTGGAAGGCCACAGTTAGGCCGCCCTGAAGCCTTCTCTTCTCCAGGCTGAGCAAACTCAGTTCTTTCAGCTTTTCCTTGTACATGAGATGCTCCATACCAGCAAAGAATCCCTTTTAGAGCTGAAGAGCAAGGAGACCAACAGTAGGACTGCCTTAGCAACTTGCTTTATGCTGGAAAGGCAATTGCTAGGTGTACATAGGGCAGTTCTTTTGGCTGTGTGGCTGCATGCATTGTTGCCACATTTCCTCCCTTAGCTGGACAAAAATCTTTGCTTTCTGTAGAAAGTATGATGTTCATCTGCACTGCATGTTCTCATTCACTCAGAGCCTGTCTTGTCCTGATCAGACTGTTGAACCATTTTCTCATTCCTGCAAATCCATCCTTTCTGCACGTCAGTATCTGCATGAATACATGAGTATGAAAGTGGCTCTATTAGCAGAGCAACTGCCCAGAATCTGTTAGCATTCCATTATAAATCTGTTTTTTGACAGATTTATAACCAGATTGTAGAAATCAGCTGCCGGAGAAAATGTGCCATTTATTCTCAGCAAGAACACATTTTATTTTTCTGCAGTGATTGTTACTAGACTGTTTTTTAGAGGCTAGAAAAATAATGTTATGCTTGTTTTCATGTATTTCTTTTTAAGTGAAAAAAACTTCAATCTTTTCATAAACATTTGAAAACTGTTTGGTACAGTAACATGTTTACTGCATAGTCCTCTCTGATGTTTCTTGAGAACGGGAACTGATTAAATGGCATTACTGTACCAGCACATTATTAAAATACAGCTTAACTGAAGAAACAACAGCTGAATAAAAGAAAATTAGCAGGTGAAAAATACGTGTCAGAACAAACAGTATTGTTGATAGAATGAAGGTAGTCCTTTCTATTGCAACAAATATACCATTATATTCATTTTTTAAAAAGCCTGAATTGACAGCAGATGTAACAGACAGCATTCCACTGCTCTTGCAGGAACTTCTGAAGTTTTGCTGCAAAACTTTCTCAGTGAGCCCAAGGTGAACTACTGCACACCTTTTAATGCAGGCAGTGGAAGAAGTGGCAGGAGTGAGGGCAGGGGAAAGAGAGCAGACTGTCAGGACTGGTCTGGGTGTAAGAATTTGCTCCTCTGCAGCCACAGCTGCCATCTGCAGCAGTTCACGGAGGTCCTGGGCAGGGTTCACTGAGGACACCGGGCTGCTGCCTGCTAATGTGACTGCTCCTGACACATCACGCAGTCTTTTGAAGCCTGTGGGAGTCAGTCCCACCAGGACTACACTACACAGTTATGAAAAAAAAATTCTTTCAGGCTAGGCAACCTGAAATCTTTCCACTTTCCCCTAATGGTCATGTTTTCTAGGCCATTCTTGTATGTCTTTTTACTGTCACAAGTACGATTTCCCTGAGTGCCACTTCGCACACACTCATGCTCAAGCAGCGCTATAAACTGACAATTTCGTACCTCCAGGCAGGAAATTAGGGAGGGAAATGAGAAAATGTTCCCTTGTGACAGAAAGCTCTTTCTTTGATAGGAATTCTAAGGGCTTTGACAGTTTGCAATTAAAGGACCCTGCTTAAAGAATCCAAAGGATCTTGCTATAAGCAAGGCATAACCTAATAATGTCTCTCTCCACCACTCTTCTCTGGAGAGAGAAATTCCAAACAGGGAGGTGGTTACTCTGTATTCTTCAAAACAATAGGTCCCATTGCTGTGCTGGTGGATAACACAGTCAAAATTTCCCTCTGCAGCCACCCTGAGAGAATTTTTCTCTGTGGTCACAATGAGCAATTCCCAAGGAGGACAGAAGACTCGATTCTCTAGCAGAACCTGCATAAGAGATCTAACAGCTCTGTCTGAGATTTTATCATACCTTTTTCCAAGGAAACTGACACATTTCAAGTTGAGGTATTATTTTTAACAGCAAAAGAGTAAAGCCTTTCTTCTTGCCTACAGGTTATATTTCAAAACTTTGTTTTGAATTGTACAGGAAATTTTAAATCTAAAGAAAGGTAAAAAATAAAGGTCATGGAAATCTCTGGTGTAATACAAATATCCAGGTAAACTGACAAATAAATTGAGTGCATTAGAAAGGAAGCTGTCTTTAATGAGCATTCTTATTCTTTGCTTATCTTCATATCTGTCTATCTATTGAGAATCTTTTATTGTAATGCTTTCTTATCAAAGATATCAAGGAGATATTTGGCACCCTGTGAGCAGCCCTTTGTGTTTTCTAGAGAAGTTGCCTTTGCTGTATCTTCAGCTTAGAACTGAAGGCACATTTCTGCACTAGTCTGTGTCAGCTTATGAAAAGGCTACAATTAAATCTTAAAAGCTAATCTCTGCTACTCTGCTCTTCCCCACCGCCCAGGGTCCTCAGGTTGGTTGAACAGATTGAGCTCCTATTCCCTTCATGATTAGCACATCCCTTTCATGCCTCACATTTCCAGAGGCTTCCTCTCATGACCACCTTCCTGAAGCAGATGTCAAAAAGGAAAGCAACCAATAGACTTCTGTGCTTTGGGGATGGGGGCATGGGGAAGAAACGTGTCCTTAATGACTTTGAAGATGTGCTTCAAAGTCCATGAAAGCTTGTTTCATTGTGGAATTAGTAACCTATATGTTTTTCACTGCAGAGTATGCTGTAGGAGACAAATTAATGGGTGCCTAAGGATTCTGGAGTGGACATTTAAAATTTTTCAAGGAAAGATTGCCGACACAGCCTCTTCTTGCAAATTTATTTAACGTGAGATATTTCAGTGGGTAAATCTTGCTTTCAACAAGACTAAACACTTAAGGCACCATGCTGAAATCATTCTCCTTCAGAAAAACTTTATAAAGACACAGGGGGAAACATGGAAGTGGATGTGACAATAAATTAAGTGAGTGCTTGAGTGCAATCTCAAATTTGTGTGGGCTTATTGGCTCATTTTTAATTATATTCTTGCTGCAGTGCTTTTCTGAAAGAGGATTCATGACAGGGATTATCATGAATTTATATGAAACATAATTTCTAATAAAAAGCTTTCAGGCTTTCTTTCATAAGCTGCTAAATATTCTTTATTATCCCTGCTTCTCTGTGAGTTGATAGAGCTAAAGAGGTAAAGCCATTTTGCACTGATCTGCACAAGTATAATTGGTGACTTGGAATTAATAACAAAAATCCTTCAGAGGAAAGAGGAACAAGAATAGATTTTGACTGACTATGTTATAATGGAATGAAATTATTTCAGTACTCAATGTGATAAGGAGGTAGTTATGTCAGTATCACTACATACCCATTAGGGCAAACTTGATGGTACCAAATGGAATCTGTAATCTGCCACAGTAACTTTCAGGAAGAGTAAGACAGCACGGCTATCTGAGCTGAATCTAACTGCAGCTAACCAGATCTAGATTTTCTACCATGATTTATTTGAGTATTTGAGTATTGGTTACAGCACAAATGAGCTAAATGATGAACACTCAGAGAAAACATCGTATGTGGACTGTAATAGAGAAAAAAAATCCAGAGTTTGCATCCCGAGACAGGGGAAGCAGTGGTAATACAGCTGTACTTCCTGTCTCATTTCTCAGGAAGCTTGCTGCCATGCAAATCTGCGGTTGAATTTCGGTAGCTGACAGGGCCTTAAGATAATGTTCAGATTCCCTTGGGACATTTTCTTGAAGGACAGCCATCTGTCTTCATAATCTTCATAGCCTTTGTGTGCTTGTCCTTTCAGTTCTGTCAAGGTTCTTCTTCCCTGCTTTTTAAGTGAAAAGTCTTCTTGGGTTAAAACCTTTGGGTATGGTGGTTTGTTCATACAGAAAGAATGCTGTTTGGATTAGGATGCCCCCCCACACTGCCTTGCAGAACCAGGACATTTAGGACTTGAGAAAAGAGCCTAAGTTCTCTGCTTTACTGTCTTGAGTCCAGACCTCCTGCCAGCAGTTTAATTTCCATATAGATCCAATCAGTCACCTCTCCAGGCTGCAATGCAGATGCAGATGGTTGCAATAGCACCTTTCTTATTGATTAGACAGGGTCATGACAACAACTGGAAAACTTGATCTGCCCAGTGATTTGGTGCAGTCAGTTCTCCTGAGGTTGGTGTCTGTGCCTTGGCACTCAGCAGAAGATGGCTTCTCACCTGTCCAACAGCTGTTTTCCCTTCTAAGTGAAATGGCTCCATTGGGAGCAGGGCTAACAGGGGAGGAACTGGACAACCAAGACAGTTCTTCCTTTGTGAAGCTCCACCTCCACTCTAAGTCTCCTTTTCAGTTTTGATGGTCTCCTCTGCATCTGCACTGGTGGTCAGCAGCCTGAAGAGACCTTTCAGAGCTCTGTAGAAGAGCTGTGAGACACACAGGAATAAGACACACATGATGAAGCATCTCCTAGCAAATGCATTAATGGTTGTTTAATTTGGGCTCAGCCCGTTATTTAGCCCATTACTTCAAGACCAATAAGTTATGTACCTTACCTTGATGTGCAGTGAACATGGAAAAGAGGCCTTGTGACCTCCAAAATAAGGTGAGCCAGGAATACTTTCTTAAAGTTTATTTGGCCGCTCAGGTTTTTCTACATGATAGGATCTTCTCCAGTGCAGCAAAGGACTCCTCACTGAATAACATTCATGACATTTGGATTCAGCTACTTGCCTGCTGTCTGCTTTAATCTAAGGTCTCTAAATTTTCAGACCCTCCCACCCATTCCTGGCTCTTGCAAGGTTGTCTCCCAATAGTGAAAGCACTTCCTTGTCTGGCTTGTCTGACCACTTTGTCTGACCAGTTCCTGTCAGTTTAGCATTTCTGAGCTTAGACCTGTTTTTCCTGCATTGGTCCAATCTATGTATATTTCCTCTGTGCCTCCTTTCTTTTCTTTACCTTCTGTCTCTTTCTACCACCCACACATTTTTTCCTCTAGGGATGCTCTGGTCTGTCACTGCCTTGTGTTTCACCATTCATGTTTCCCTTCACCAGGTGGGGAAAGTTTTCTAAAGGCTCTTACAAACCTTTCACTTATCACACCACCCTCAAGTGCAAGCTGCCATCTTTTGTGGTAGTGAAAAGTATGCCTTGTCTCAAAGCTCAGTTTCAACCAAGTCTTTCTATTCACTAATTTTTCCACAGCCTATGTTTTCCACCCTTCTTCTGAAAACTTTCTTTTGCAAGCAGTGATTGCATTTCCTCACTAACAACTTGTGAACTTCATGTGTCTGTGCCCATGCTTTCTACCATCTCAAAGTTAAATGAAGCAAACAAAAATTGTTCTTGATCAGCAGTGTTTAGCCTGTGTCACCTCTTGACCCTCTGTGGTGAGCCAGATGCTGTGCAGGTCTCGCCGTCGCGCGCCTGCCAACTGGGTCAGTCTGTTGGCCTATCGGGGAGGAAGCGATCGGGTGGTGCAGCAAGCTGAAGCGTCTGTGCTTTGTTTTTCTTCTTTTTTTAATTTTTTTTTTTTTTTTTTTTTGCTTTGCTTTGCTAAGGTTGGATTTGTGAAAGGAAACCACCACTGAGTCTGTGTCATAGGGGTAAGAGAGACATGCCGCCTTGGTTCAGCAAGAGTTTATGTTCTCTCAGTCTTTCCTGAAGTTTCTATCTTGCAGACCCGGCGATTTCCTGTTTCCTTCTTGCTGGCCCTGATCTTCATAGAGATAGTGCCAAAGTGAGAAAGTACTGTCTTAGGGCCAGAGAACAATTCCACCAACTTTCAAGCACTCAATTCCAGCTGCTGGCTGAACAAGTCCTCCTCTCGTGTAGAGGTCTCAGGAATCTCTTACACTGCATGTTATTTGTGAAGAGGGAAGCTGAAACAAATTTTAACTGGATTGAACAGCCAGTTAAGGGTATTAAATCACAAAAACAATGTGAAAAATTCGGAGCAGCCCCGTGAAATATACTGTAAATGTCTCATATAAAGACTTGGTTGTTTTGGAGGGTTTTTTCCTCTGGTGTTTATCTGTTGGTGTTGGTAGTTTAAAACCTTTGGTATGTTCACAGCTACATGAATGCAGTTTGAGGTCTTTGCAATTAAGTGTAAAGGACTGTATGAAATACATCTTTTTACACACCTGGTAAAATGGAAAGTCTTGTGATGTTGTCTCTTCAGAAAGGGCCTAACTTTTGATTGCTCTCAGGTTTTGGCTTCTCTTCTCCTTGAAAGTACGCATATAGCTTCTGCTGCCCACAGTTACACTGGGACCAGCAGCTTTCTTCATTCAGTGCAGTAGAGAAATGCCAAGCTTTTCTGTACTGTAAGTACCTTGCAAGTTGGATTCATCAGGGAAGTCAGAGTGAGTTGAAGAGGTTCAGTACTCAGCAGGAAGAAAGTAGGTGGTTTCATGGAGATACACAGGAATTAAATGCTACAGCCAAGGTTGCACAGGGAATCAACGTACCCTACAGATCAGGGATGGGCATCTCTAAACTGCATATCAGCAAGTCAAGAGGGAGCTGGACTGTGCTTTCAAAGAAAGAATGAACTTCCAATTGTAGGAATATGAGTTAGTAAAACTAGCTTTCAACTGGGAGCAGACTCTCTGTCACACCAAAGCATGTTTGTGTGTACCTCTTTTTGGCCTTCTGTCCATCCTTCACTCCATGCAGGTCCCTTTCTCACCAACAGCATGAGCCCCATGTTCACAAAAGGGGACTGGAAAGGTGTCCATCTGCAGTTCAATAAGGTGGCATATTTAGCTCCAGTAAGTGGCTTTCCAGTGAGAATGACAAATTTTCCTTTGTGCTGCACATGCCACTTTGCCTCCATTGAGTCATAAGCATCTCACTAGCTACCTTGCATGACTTTGAGTGTGTCCTCTGATTTTACACCACCTTTGCAGAAACTCAATTCAAAGAGGCATGGATACTATTCTGTTTACGTTGCAAAGCTCTTCCCTCTTAGTCTGAATTAAGAGATCCCTTAGGGCTCCTCTCAGTGGACCGTCTAGTCTGTGCATGGTCTGGGAGTGTTGATGCTGTAGCTACTAAACATCAGAGGGTTTTTTGGAAAGCAAGAGAGAGAAAGAGAATGCATTTTTCTTTTTCAGACCAGAAAAAAAGGGTCAGAGATTTCCCAGGTAAGAACAGAATTACATGAAGTTTTTTCTGTTTGACATGAAATGAACCTAAGGCAGTTTTACAACAGTAATTCACCTTTTATAGAACTGCTTTTTTAAAATGGAATAACTTCTATTTTTCTTCTTGTTAATGTCTTTAGGCAATTCCCATGAATGGGAGCCGATCTCATTGTTTTTCAGTGCCGTGTGAATATTTGCTTTACAAGTAGTGACCTTGTTCACACTGCCTGCAGCTGCTTTTTTAAATATGGTGTTTCTGCCTTCAGGGAGGGGAGAGGGGAAGGTAAACTATGCAGTGTTTTCAGATATTCTCCCATGCATGATATTTTCAAATTGTGGTTTACCTGTACTGTGTGTAACTTAATTCTTGCAGTAAGCTGTGTTAGAAAAAAGCAGCTTTTCTCTCTTGTGCTTGTATAGCTGAAGAAAACATTTCAAAAAAGAAAGTAGGTACAAATTTTGACTAGGTGGAGAAGTAACAGTGTACAGATACACATTCTACAGCTGTGTGCTTTACCTCATCCCTGCTGGTCATTCCCTCTTAACATTTTCCAAGATCATGTCTGCTAGAGTTGTACTGAAAGGCCATATTTTGGGTCTAGTTAAGGACTATATGAAATTGCTCTGATGAACACCTGCTCCCAAACACAACATTTCTTCTGTTATGTGGTTTTAAGTGAAACCCAAACCCATAGTTAGTGTTTCTTGTATTTAATTAGCAAAGTAGGCTTACAGTGCATGCACTGAATACTGGCCATATGCCATAAAAACTATGCATTCTTTGCAAAGAAAAATTAATATCAGAACTAATTCCCGGTCGATCTTTTTCCTCCCCTCAACTCATTACAAAGCTCGGGCAGACAGGGACTATGGTGCCAGAAGATCAGTAATGCAGAGAAACTTCTTGTGCAAGATTTATACAACAGTTTTGAATATGTGATGCCCAAACCATGGATGAAGATACTCCTCACAAATATATATGAAGCTCTTGTGTAATGAGATTCCTCTGAGAGCTGCAGATTGTTCCCGTCTCTGATAATCAGTTCAGAGCAATTGCTGCTGTCCAAATCTGACTTATATCAGTTGGGAAATCACTGGTAACTTTGAAACTCCATGGTGTTTTGGTTTTGATCAAACTTCTGCGTAAAGAAAAAGCAAGTGAGATTATGGAGCAATTACAGATAGCTACAAGTCCACTTGTTACTGTATCTACCTTCAATGTTCAATTTAAAACATTACATTAGCCAGCAGGGTGGCAAAATGGTGGGGTTTCTTTTTTTTTTTTTTTCTAAAAATGTTGCGGACAATATTGCTAGATTTCCCCTTTCAAATTAATGCACTGGCTTTAATTTGAGCACTGAGCTCAGGAATATTCTCAGGTATTTGACTCACAGCTTGAAGTGTGTCCTTTATTAAGGGGTGGATAGTTTATCAGCAATGATAAGCTTAATTTGTGTGCATGTTGAGACTCACAAAGGCTTCAAAGTATGCATTAGCTATGCAGATGGAATTTGTTCACCCACATTGTTACATCCTAGGTCATGGTATGACACAGCCTGTCATGTCAGGCATCTGCTTTCTGATAATAATCCAGGCTTCTTTCAAACCAGCAGAGAAGGAACGTCTCTTCTACAAGGCAAATCTCCCCATTCTAAGGGAGGGGAGATCCTCAAGGATGGTGGTCAAGCCTCTGACATCAGATATAGAGGACCCTTCACTGCTGAACGGATGGCAGTCTGTAGGCCAGCCTTTTGTCAACATTGGGTGCAAAGTCCTGTTTGAACTGGTGCTAGCTGAAAGAGTCTCAGACTACTCTTAAAACATGACCCCTTTTCCTGCCCCTAGACCAGACATTAATTTATCCTGGTCTGAGAGGATATAAATCATGTTTTGAGAGGCCAGGGAAAAGGAATGTGTTATTAAGAGGAATCTGTACTCCATGTTTGCATTTCATTAACACTAAGAGGCCCCAGTCAAGACCAGGATCTGTGGAGATTTGACACAATGTGTGGATGCAAGTGAGAAGCAGAAGGGAGCTTCAGTTTTGGAGGTCAATGGAGGGTTTTTCCTGGCCTGTTAGAGGAGAGCACCCCATACAAGCAAGGCAGCATGGAAGAAAGAGAGAGAAGGCAAGGTAGTGCATTCTCCCAAGTGCTAAATATGCATTTACTTGGAAGGTAATATGAAATGCATATAAGTGAAATATGACAGGGACTGTATCATACTATAGTTTGAAATGCATAAGTGGTATTTGTTCATAGTTGATCTGCTAAAACCATGTTTCCTTCACATTCAGTGTGCACAGGAAATGGTAGAATGTCACACATCGCCTATTATAAGCATACTCCTTGGGTGCCTTTGTGTTGCAGAAGGTTTCAAATAGCAGACAACTTTTCTGTAGGTATTTGCAGCTTTCTAGTCAACTCCACTGAAATCAGTCAATAGGTAGTAGCATTGTTTCACCTCAGGGTACAAACTGTCTGTCAGAAACAAAAATATTGAGTTTTTTTTGATCATCGTAGCAAAATTCCTAACTTCTGTATGTCTGGAAATAAACAAATACCATGCAAGAATCTCCACCACTTTTTACAGTTTGCAGGTAGTCACTTCAGTTAGTTTTAGCCATTTAAAATGTATGGGCATATTGTCAAGAGTTTAAGCTTCACCTGCAATCAATGTGGACAGACCATCACCACCGAAGGGGCTTATCCCTCTCCTTGGGGGGATAAGTTGAGTTGCTTTCTGTGAGCTTATGAAGAGCATATCCTTGACAGAAATTGCATTGGCAAATCCTAAGACTGTGATTGCTTATCCTTCCCTGTCAGCCTCCCTAAAGGTTGCTAAATAAACAATGCTCCTGCTTTCTCTAGATATTCCCTAAATCCAGCTGGGAGTAAGCTACAAAACACTGTATTGTAAGGATCAGGGTGATCCTGTCATTTAATAGCAATTTAGACTCCTAATGATTTTTAGCAGCATTGGTGTCCCAAAACCTCATACTCATCTCAAGCAGATGGGCCCAACTGCAGGAGATGCTAGGCTGGCCTCTGGATCAAAGATTCCTGTGGACATAATGGTAGCAATTGTGTATGCACAGGAAGGAACAAAGCCTCTCTTCCTCCTAGAGAGTCAATCCAGAAAAGTCACAGCTCTCGTTTATGAGCAAGAAAAGAGACAGTCAGAATTCAGCCATTCACCCTCTCCTTGGGGAGAATGAAGTGGCTGGACTTGAATAAACACAGGGCTTCAGGTTAAGCTTCACTGAAAAATACCTGCTTCAAGGCAATACCAGCAGGAAATATCATCCAGGACCTTATCATTGGACACTATATCAGCAATCGGTAATGACTGTCACACCCCAAAATCACTCGAATGCAATTAATGCAATAAAAATTACTGCACATAAATTACACATTTTCAAGGAAACACCTATGAGTGTTGCAAAAATTTTAGGCCACTTCATGGACAGGGCTAGGAAAACCCTCACTTCCTCCCAGGCTGAGTATGGGGTTGTGTGTCTCTGTATGTATGTATTTAAACTCCACTCTCTCTGGCAATCAGCAAAATACAGGGTCAAGTGATTAGTGCTTATGGTAGCAGCAGATAGAGAGCTCAAAGGGCTTGCCAGATCCTCCCTAGCATTACTTCTTCCCTCATACAGAAGTACACTTACCAGTCAGAAAGAAAAACAGCCTCTGATCTGTGTTTTCATTCTTATCTTTTGCAGCCACTTCCACATCTACAACTGGGACAAGTCATCTCACAAAATGTGACATAAAGCAGAAAGCCTTCTGTGTGAATGGGGGAGAGTGTTACATGGTTAAAGACCTCCCAAACCCCCCAAGATACCTGTGCAGGTAAGAAATCCTATCTGTTTCTTTGTTAGAGCCATCAGGTCTCACAAATGTTTTTTTCTTTAGAGGAGCACCTGAAAGATGTCTTCTTCTGAACTTGCATTTCTTCATTTTTTAACCATGTGGATGTGGAAAGAATGCCAAGAATAACCTCTGTGTTCTACAGAGGCATATGAAACAAAGTAGAGGCTAACTGGGAAATATTTCTACATGGTGATGGCACAGCATCTTCTATTGGTGTTTATATGGCACAAAGTAACACAACTTGATCCTTATGTTAGAAAAAAGTGAAACAGACACTGTAAACTAAATATTCTACATTTAGGGGGAAAAAAAGGGAAGGGGGTGGAAAACTGCATTGAATATTACACTTTGTATAGAAGAAGCTGTTCTTTTAATTGTCTGATGCAGTAACTGAACAATTTCTGGTGAGACCAGATTCACAGCTGTTGTTGCATTTAATTGCATAAAGTCAATGAATGTCATGGTCATGGTGGAGGTTACTATTTTGTGTGCTGATCTTGATTCATGAAATCACGTGAGTTTTGTTTAGTGGGGTGCTTGTGCACCTTTCTCAAGTCCTGGTTGTGCTGTGTTTGTCTGCTGCAATAGTCCCTTGCATCAGAGAACATTGTTGAGGAGCTGCAGCAGTGGAATTTATCTCCTCTCTGAGAGCATGTCATGTAGCTTTTACCCCTGAAGATGAACTAGTCATAGGGACTTCTTCACACTATTTTGAGAGGAAACTCAACGCTTAAACCTTGGTACCATGCTTGGTACCTAAGAGGGGTGAGTGAAAAGGGTGCACTTTTGTGAGGGTATTACTGTTTTCAGACAAAGAGATAGTGATTGGTGAAGACAGTCATTTGCTGAAACTGCATAATTTTTCAGTCTTCTTGGACTAAAAACTAAAAACCACTAATTTTGAAGATAGCTTTGGTAGGTGAGTTAGGTGAAGGTTTGTGATGCTTTCCCTAGGCCAGGAAGAAATTGACTGCTTGTCTTCGTTGAGTTTTTTTGGGTTTTTGTCTTCAGATTTTTCTAAAGGAAAACAAACAAACAAAAGCCAACAAAACCCCACCAAACCTCACAATGTGCTGGCTTACCTGCAAGTTTCTCTTTTTTTTTCTTTTTTTTCCTTTTTTTTCTTTTTTTCTTTTTTTTTTTTTTTTCGTAGAAAGATGTTACCTTCACATCGTGATCTTTGTTTTGCTATGGATTTTCATGGATTGCTGTACTGCTGAAAGCAATGAACACTCAATTGAATTTTAGGATCTTTTTTAACTAAAGCAAATTTGGAAAAGTTATATGTGCTGTGGGTTGGATTCTTTTTTGAGAAAGAGAAAGAAAGATTTGTGTTAAATTTGCATGGTTGTTGTAAGCCAGCAGTCAAGATGAGCAGTTTGCTATGACTCTCCAAAGCATGTACAAGAGCCTGTGTGTTTCAGCTTCCTATCCAAACACTGTTCAGAAAACTCCAGTGAATGGCAGAGCTGAGCATTGAGCAGGCTTGCTAATCATGACTATTGTCTTGGTAGTTTCAGAGGTATCCCATCTTCACTGGTATGAAGACTTCTTCATTTTAATTCAGACATCTGTGTATGTTCTGTAATGTTGTTATAGACTGGCTAATTTTTTGATAAAATATCTTGGGGACATTTGAAAAATGTGGGGGCTGTTTTTCCCTATTGTGGACAAGAAATAACCTTTCATTCTGGGGCTGTGTTTTAAGGAAAAGACGATTCCCAGATTTGGCAGATGTGCCTCTGCCTGGGTGGTCCAAGACCTATTTGGAAAAAGCATCAGAGCTGTAAACTTAGACAGGGTGAATCTCATTTACAAGAAGGCAGTGGAGAAGAATTCTTACCCTGAGAACAGTCAGGGCTACCATTATTTTGCAGGGCCACTTGCTATGCCCTCTAATACTTGCCAGAACAAAAATTTTATGTTGTGTAGTACAACAATGCAATTCTGCTACATAAGAAGTAAAAGTGATACTTGAAAGTGGATGAAAATGAAGGGAAAAAATAGTTTTCTTCTTACTTCTTTAAAAATAAAGATGTCCCCTATTTATTCTAACATCCCAGTTATCTAAAATAGATATCTAACTACTACACATTGTCTTCATTGTTCTAAGAAAACAAATCTACTCCCAGAACATGCTTGTGGAAACAGAATGCTTGAAATATGGTACTTGCTCTTCATATTTCTGCCTCAGTAGCAAGTTCACATTTTTCCATATGGTCCATCTGTTAAGAGCAAAAACAAAATTTCTAAAGCATGAGCCATATCATTCTAAATTGGTTTTATCCCTAACCAAAAAAACATGACTCAGATTCAAAACAACCATGGAATTTTCCAAGTAATCTCTGTTTTTTTAAATCCCCTATTCTACTAAAAAAAAAAATCCTAAATTCATCCTCAGTTAAAATCTGGCTACATATTAAAAAATAAAGTTTTACTATATACATAGTGATGATCTGGACAGGATCAGATCTTGCTCTTCTGGATACTAGTGTGAACTTCAAGAAAATTCCTTGCTTTCACAAGGTAACCATGTGAAATGCTCAAGAAATGTGTGAAGACGTAGTAAAGCAATGTACAGCTGCATCTGTGGTAGCATGTATTTTCCCACACGTATTTTAATTAAGTCCAAGACTGAGTAAAACACTCTCAAAATAGGACAGATGAAATAGGAAGCTTTGACTATTTAAATAAACTAGTGTATAAAATTTTCAGAAGCTTCGTAAAAACATGAGTCACATTTTGAAAACATCATCGACTTAAGAAGCCTGGATGTTACTGGCTTCCTGTGAGACTGGGATTCCTAAGTAATTTTTACTCTCTTGGAAATGCATCCCCAGGTTCACTGAAGAAAAAAGATTTCAATAAATGCAAAATTCCTAGCATTTCCTTCTTTCTTGAAAAAAATCTATGTGAATATAAGATCTGTTACACTTTTGGAGTGTTCTGCTTCATACCATGAAGGTCTTGATAATCTGACCAATTGATTTCCAACTTGCAGACATCATCTTTTCTAGTGGTTTTGTTATTACTGAAGAAATGAAATTTACAACGGAATTTCATTGGGTGAAAAAAATGCTACTGTCTTAACAGAAGTGTGCTGCTGCTTTTCTTAACAGCAAAGGAGTGGATTATGTACTATTTAATGATACAGCCATTTTCTACATCTGTCTCCATGCAAAGGCCTTTGTAGAATAGAAACGGGCAGAATTTTCTTCAAACCAGCAAGTTTGCAAGCAGAAATTCGAGAAGTATTCATTCAAGAGACAGGATAGAAATACTAGTTCTTATTTAGGCCATGACATGGATTACTAAGTACTGTACTTCCCATGGTAAAAAAAATTCTCTCCCACAATGCATTTGTTTGTAGGCAGTGAATGAAATGGAAATACAAACCATTCAGCCATTTCCCTTGTGATGAAAAACAGTCTGATTATATGTGTTCAGTGTTCTGAGAAGCGTCCACCAAACATGTGCAAATGCTGCTCTTTGCAACTAGTGTGTGTAGAAGGAAAAAAGCAATTATTCTGTTATATGTGGTTTGTTATTTTGGTTTTACCCTATTAATATAAGAAATAAATGGTTCAAGTAGCCTTTTTTAAGGCAGAAACAAAATTACAAGGCTCTCAGAGCACAAACATACACATTTTGGTCTAAGTTGTGTGACCTCAACTTTTGCTACCGTCCTAAAGGAAAATGGTACATGGATAATGACCTAGGGAAAAAAAAAAAACACAACAAGAAATAATGTCTGAAAACTTTGAGTAGGAAAAGGTGTTTGGGAAAGGACACCATAGCAAACTGATTGTAAAAGTACAGTCTACAGGAAACAACCTTTCAAACTGGAAACTGTGGAAACTCTGCTGCAGTGCACATCTGAGCAATGAAATACCTTTAGCATTCACACATCGTCGTAAGTGGACAGGCTCATCTCAGCTTTCCTCTCGTCTGTGCCGCCCTGGGCTCATTCTCGAGGCAGATGCTGCAGCCCATTTGCTGACAATGGTTTCAAAGCAGTATAAACACACTAGAACTGTTTTCGGCACCTTCTCAACAGGGCTGGCCCTGCTTGGTCTGGAAGTGATTTCTGCATTGTCTATACCAGTGCTCAAGTTGTTTTCATCACCTCCACAGCTGCACCAACATCTGAAAACTAGTACAGACAAAGCAAGCAACCACCAGCAGCCAGTGGCAGGAGGAAAACATGAGGCTTTCAATCACATTCCTTGGGAATTTGTAGCATTTAGCCTGATGACAAAGATGTAAAGGACCCTGTGAATTGAAAGCCAAGCATGAGCAAATGCCAGCTTTCCAGGGACAGCCATTTAACAAGTGCAGAATATTTTTATTGCTGATTCATTAACACAGATCAAAATTCTTTCTATCAAAAGCACTGTACCTTCTCTCAGATGTGCAAAGTCTTCTGTCATGGCTAGCAAAAACATCTTCTGAAGACAGAGTAACCCTTGTTGCTTTTTCTCAGCTGAATATGTCTGTGGAGACTGGGATCTCTCCACACTGGGTACTCGCCAAAAGAGGCGACTTTGGCTCTGAAGAACCCAAACTCTCTTCCTTAATAAACAAATATATCGTTGCAGCAAATCAGGTTCAAAGAATCATCTTCAGATCCTCAAAATATACCTTCATTACGCAAATATCATTCCTGCATGGTTTATTTGAACAAGATGCTAGTGTTTATCCCTGACACTGATCCTTTCCCAAAGAGATTTTCTGAAAGTCTCCCTTGTGCGAGGGCAGCATCCCTGTTTTTTAGGGCTAGAGGCAATTGTAGAAAAGCAGAATTTAAAATATTGGGACAGCTTTCAGCACACATGAAACTCAGATGGATAGAAGAAATGGAGGATTCTTCTGACCAACAAGTATTTGCAAATAGTAAGGCTTTTTAGCATGTGGCAAGCAACTTATGAAGAAATTTGAAAAAGAGGCCAGCACCTATGACATCAGCAGGAGAAAAAGAGTGTGAGATTCTTGCATGATGACAAAGTCATGGAAAGCATCACGAAGACAGGCAACACAACTGCAATTGTTGTTCTGTTCACAGGAGCAGATACCAGGTAATTTCAGGTTAATGCTGAGTAAGAGTGGAGAGAAGAAACAGAAAGAGGAAAGACTGAAATCTGTAGATCCTTAGTATGGTGGACAGACATTCACACTTAAGTCTGAAGCATAGGAAGCCTGTCTATGGTGATATTTTGGGAGCCTGAGCCCTGCCCCACCATGGAGAATGAAGATGAAAGAAGAATTGGTAGGCAGCAGCAGAAAAGATGGGCAAATCATAGAAGAGAAATTCCTTCTCTATGATCAAGGAGAAAGCTGCCCTGAAGTTTTTTGCAGAAGAGCTTATGAACTGGAAGGACAGATAACTCCAGGGCTGCAAATCTTGGGAGCACTTCTGCCCTCTCATTTTACTTATTTTCTGGACTGACTTATTTTACCTTCTTGTGAGCCATTTTGAATATACTTCCCTTTGGGTCTGACTTTGTCTTCTCACCTTTTGGATTTTTGCAGCTTTTTGGTGATCGCTGTACTAACTATTCCTCCTCAAAGCAAATTACCAGAAGACACAATATGCCACCACAGAAATAAGAAAATCATGGTATTTTCATAGATTTTATGTGACTAATGAAAGCAACAGTGTAAATTGTTGTTATGCACTGCATTGCAAGTTTTTAAAAAGAACTCAATCTGGGCCCTTCATGAGATGGAATAAGCAGTGAGCTGGTACACATTTTTGCTAGCCATGATTCTTCTATCTTTTTCAAAACAGACAAGGGAAAATACTTTTTTTTTTTTCCTCTGATGGATTTTTGCTGTAAATTTTGCAAAGTTTTATCTTCTGGAAAACTTGTACTTTCTTGCCTCTCTTCTGATCATTTGTCAGTAACACCCAACCAGGAGGTCATTTAATGCACTTGCACTCCATAGACCAGCAGATGTAAGTCTGTTAGTGCAGTGGTTTTGGTGTACTATTGCTTATCACGTTTTTGCCCTTTAGGTGCCAACCTGGATTCACTGGAGCAAGATGTACTGAAACTCTGCCCATGAAAATCCAAAACCAAGAAAGTATGTTAAAATAATCTGAACTTTGCTTTCTTCCCCAACTACAGCAACAAAATCAATAGTACTTGGTGTTTTCACAGTTCAGCTGGAACCGGCCTCTTTACTCACTAATTTGTGACCTGGTTTTCTGAAGTACAATCTGTACACCATGGCATTATTGACCTCCAAAATATTTCTCGTTTGTGTGATTTTTGATCTTTCCATTCATTCACAGATGCATTTGTTTTGCACACGCTGGCAGTTTTCCTATTTGGGAGACTGCAGCTAAGTGCAACCCTAAAAGACCAAACTCATGGAGATGACTATGTACAGATCTTGTGTCTTGCTGCCTTGTGGAAAGAGCATCCTAAAACCAATCTCGGTCTCTGGAATGGTGAATTTCTGTCTCAGATCTTGAAACACATTTTGATCTGGATTGGTTTGGTTTTGGCTGGTTTTGCAGGGGGTATTTCTTTACATTTCCACAGAGCAAATGACTTGCTCTCAACATCCTGACCTATTTTAACACACTAAACCGAGATTCAGTTTCTGAAAGTGAACTCACCAAGTCATATCAGTTGACACTGAAGGAGCTTCTTTCTTAGCATATATTCACCTCTTCTCTTTTCTCTGTTTTTTTCTCTACCATTTTTTTTTGTTTGTTTTTCCTCTCAGGTGCCCAAATGAATTTACTGGTGATCGCTGCCAAAACTACGTAATGGCCAGCTTCTACAGTACGTCCACTACTTTTCTGTCTGTGCCACAGTAGAAGCATGCTCAGTCGGTGCTGCTTTCTTGTCGCTGCATCTTTCCTTCAATTTTTTTTTTTTTTAATCTGTAACTAGATTTGTTGCCTAAGGCCTAATATTGATTGTCTCTGCCTGTTGCATGAAAATGATAACAAAAAGCAATTGCAAATTATAACGGAAAGCAATCCTGAGATTGTTGGGCATTGAGGGTAGGGGGAAATGCAAGGCTCAAGAATGCTGTGAAATTAATTCTGACTTTGTGATATGGACTCCCTGCTGACATCAAGCAGAAAAAGTACAAAAATGAAATTTTGAAAGTCTCCCCTTTTATTTGCCACAAAAAGCTTAAGAGTCACGATACAGGCCAACACTCCCTCAACCAAAGAATGGGTAGCTAGTCCTCTACTTATATATGACATTTGGAACTAGAGGTTAAATGTAATAGAAGTGCTTACATTGTTTCTAGTGAGCACTTGCCAAACAGGATCAATATTTTCTTCCTCCTCCTTGTCCAAGCTTCAGTGGAGAGAGCACAGAAAGAAAAAGAAAAAAGACATTACTTAAACAATGAGGTCTAACATGTTTTGAGTATTGTGAGTAACAGGTGCAAGAGATCAAAGATTAATCAGCCAAATGAAAGTGTCAGACACACATATACACAGACTGCTAGAATCAACACTGTAGTCACATCCCATAAGGTTTCCCATGGGGAAATGGGCTAATTATTATTATTTGACAAGGATGTAGCAGAAGGTACACTATATCTTTATTTTCTCTTATTGGCTATAGCAAAATCAAAGGTAACATACAAGAAAATTGCTTAGGTCTTACATTTAAATGCATGTGTACTACTTACATTTGATTGTTCCTGGCATCAGAATATACTGTGATCTAAAAGCAGTATTATAGAAACTTTTTTTGATGGATTACTTGCCAGCACAGAAAGACTATAGGCTAGCTTAGTTTAATTTCCAGTGGTATATAGGACAAAAAGCTGTAAGTATGTGCTGGACATTTTGGAGCCTGAAGAGGTGCACAGGTTTTCTCTTATACTGATGGATGAAAAACATCCATACATAATTCATACTTTCCATCAAAGAAGCTACCCACATAAATCCCAAGAGTGCTGACTGGGGACCGGACCTTCCAGCATTCAAGTGTGCATTTTATGCCCTACTTTAGAAGCTTTATTAGTGTGAGTTATATTTAAATGCCTCTGGTAATGATGGCACTAAAAATTTTAATACTATTACGGTATTTGTTTATCAAATGCTAGATTTCAGTGGCCTTTTCTGTGGATTGTGGTGGAAAGTGCAGTTCATATTTTCTGATCTTAGAATAATAATTTAAAATGAGGTGTTGTAAAAAATATAAGATGCATTGTTTGCTGCTGAATTTTATCTGAAAACTAAAGAAGAATTGTATGTTGATTATAAATTCATTTTCCAACCTAGGAGAAAAAAAAAGTTTAGGCAGGTTTTCCTTCCTTTCTTTTTCAGTTTCCTAACCCTGGTTGGGATGTTTAAAAACACCAGGTTGAGATTTTCTGAAGTTGACGCCATGGAAAAGGCACAGATGCTCTTGCCTTGCTGCAAGAATTACACATAGTTATTACTACTTAAGTTGGTCAGCACTTCCTCTCCAGAGGCAGAGAGCACACCTCTACCTACCTTAGGCCACTCTGAGAGCCCCAGCCAATGGCTATGAGAGTTCTGGCACTTCTGCCTACCCTGCATCTGCACTGCAACATCTGATTTCTTATACTGCTTAAGATCTTCAAATTACACTTTTGGAAAGGGTCCACTGAGGGCACATTTATACTTAACCAAAAAAAAAATCAATGAAGAAGCATTTATATTACTTTTTATTATCATACCCAAGGCAGACCAGACCATGTCATTTAACAGAGGACTTAGACAGTTCTCTAAAGGCAAATGTTACATCTGGGACTTAAAGCCAAGCTCATATTTTGCACCCAATTTTGTGGATGATTAACTTAGTTCTGTGGATGCAGCTTTTGCAAAGTACAGAGTAAACTGAGGAGCTAAACAGTGTAAGTGGTAGTAGGAAACAAAAGTGTATGTGTGAACCATACAGCTATCTTATTTCACTTGCTTTTAGAAGGGTCTTTCTTCATTTGGAAAGAAAGAGTCAGTGGGGTTCCAAGCCAAGTGTGCCTACAGATGAGGTGTTACTGTCGTCATTTGGCTGTTAAAGAAAATTTTTCTTCAGAAATCTCCCCTGGAGTTGGTATTTGAGAGCCCTGAAGCTACTGGGCTGAGGACCTTTTGCCAGATGAGAACAAGGCACCACTGGGCATTCTGGAAATGCCCTGTCCCAACAAAGTGCAAGGCTAGCTTGACTCATCTCACAAGCCTGGCTGGCAGACCTTGTAGTGAGTGTCCTTTCCTTGAGCATAGCAGTCACAGCTGCTACCAGGTGTGCAGCCCTGGGCTTTTTCTGTGACTGCTTTGACTTTGAGACTCATAATCCACCACTGGTCCATAAGACAGCAGAAGGCAGTCCACAAATTGTTGCAAAAATATATCAATTCCATGCATTTTCCGTATGAATATTCACACATTTTCCCCCTTGAAGTCAAGGAATCAAAGCAAATGGAGGAGACCAAAAGTAATGACTTAACATTGAAAGTTTTGGGTAATTTTCATGTAGTTAGGCAAGAGAACTCTTACAGCAGCGCTGTGCAGAATGGTCCCTGGGATAAGAAACAGTGATAAAACCATGAATTAATAGAAGGCTGACGGAACGTCACTAGAGTTTAATCACAGGTGAACCCTTTGTCCTCTCAAATGCCCCAGATGGACCAAGGACCTCACTCAAAGGGACTATGCACTTGTTTACTTGACTAGTTAACAATTATATGTGAATTGTGAATTTAGAACTGGCCGGGGGCAGGCTGTGGCCGTTCTTGGGCATCACCTGAACATGGTTCATGCCATCCTTCAGCATGAGGCACCAGTTTAAACAGTGTCCATTTCAGCTCTGCCATCCCTGATGAGCAAGAGGGACAGTACCAAGAGGGGTGGAAGGAATTTTCTTTTTAGATTATAATGGCCCTTGTCTCATATTGTCACAGTGAAGCTGGCTGAGGCATTAAAGGGGGCAAGAGAAAAGCTCTGATGTTCTAGAAGGATGATCAAAACTGCAATTACTGTGTGATGGCCTGATTTTTCAGCCTTTTCATATAAAGTACAGGTCTTCAAAAGTCTGCCTTTAGCTATTCTACTACTTCAGTATTTCTCATTTTCTACATATTTCTCTATTACCCTCATGCAGAAGGAGTCACATCTGCATGAGGGTAATAGACAATCTCACCTGAAATTTTCATTTTTTAAAGCCTTTCAGCACCCTAAGTTGTACACTCTGTGTGCTGAGACTAAGACTCCTAAATGAACGAGCAGGTTTGAAAAATTCCATTGTCCATCTTTTGCTCAGAATTTAAAAAAACAGGTTTTCACTATAAACTGCTCAGTTAATATTCACTAAGTGCTAAAATTGCTATGATAGGATACTTCATTTATGAAAGGACAAATTTTCCACACTCCTGAGATTTGAACCAATGGTCACTTTTACAGGAGCCACAGGACTTCATTTCAATAGTACTCAGGTTGTAAAATTGGTTTTGAACTTAATGTATTAAGTTCAAAACCAATTTTGCAACCTGAGTACTATTGAAATGAACCAGATTTTGGATCCAAGGGGAATCTAAATGTCACAAAAAGACTGTATCCCAGTCTCTTAAATAGAAATTGTTGACAGACAGGGGGTCTGCTCTTTGGTAGTTTAGGAGATTTGAGTTTGTTTTTAATTGAAATTGCATGAAGAAAAACTTATATTTTTAGCATTTTTCATTACCCACGGAAAGAAACATGACACTTTGGTGCTTTAGAGTTGAAATCGGTCTTCCTGGACCTCTCTGCTGTTGCAGTTGATCCAGATGGGTCCTGTCTTTGCCAGGTGCAAGTTCTCTACAAACACCTGAGGTGGTGCTCACCCATCCCTGGGCAGCACCGTGTCCCTTGGCTGCCCACCCACCTGAATCCAGCAGCCCCCTCAACCGCAGCTGTGGCACGCCACTCATAAACAGAGCATGCCGTGCTCAAGGATTCTGTTCTGCGTTTCCCAGCACCATCCTCTTGTTCTGTAGACCCTGCATCTCAGCAGGCTACAATATATCCAACGAGTTGTAGTTTTTAATTACTCTGGTGAAAAAGAAATTGCTTCCTAAGCATTTTTCCTACAAGTCTGTCATATCCCCCACCCAGTCACAACCAGAATGAAAACAGAGTTGTTAAAAATAATTAATTGTACTTATTCTTAGAGCACTCAGAGACAAATATTCAATAGAAGCCACATTGCATGTAAAAAGCGTGCAAAAATTTCAGGCTAAGTAGGAAAATATCAAAAATAACACCTGTTTATAAAATGAGAAGTGTTGGGATGTTCTGCTTAACAGATCTAAGGAATGTAACTGCGAATACCATAGATAAGCCAGAGCTACATAACATCTAGGTTTGAATAAGCAATGCATGTTTCTTCAGCATGTTTTCTTATTAGGCCTTCCAGACAGAATATATTCTGATTTTAAATACCAACTCCCTATTGAATTATATGAAATAGAAACTGCATGATATGAATGACTCCCCTAAAATTAAATTACCTTCAAACTAGGTGTCTTAGCTATAAGCAAGCATAATTACAGCAATATATGTGCATGGGCATGTCATTCATTTTACTGAAGATTTAATCAAGCCTTCTCTACAACTAATGTATATCATTAGCAGAGGTCAGGTAGGCATGTGATACTGGCCCTTTAGGAAGAGACCTGGATGGATTCCAACGTACTTAACCCTTAAAATGTTACTGATGGACAACAAAGAATTGACATTCCCCATGTGTGCAAACTACATTAAAAAATCCATTTGCTGTGAAAATTATCATTGGATGTAAATTTCACAGCGTGCAAGAACAAAAAAAGGCAAGAGCTACCATGGCTGTGGTGTTGGCCCCATGGGGAGGGTCTCCTAAGGTACCTGCTGAGGGGAAACCTGTGTTCCTCTTGACCCACAGGTGCTGGGGCCTCTGTGTGCTGATTTAGGCAGTGATTTGTGTAAGGGATCAGGACCCCTGCACCCCGGGGTCCATACAGCTGGTCAACAAGTTGTTCTGCCAACACGGCACAGTCCAAAGACAGGGAAAGGAGGTTGGCTCCTCATTTTCCAGAAGCTGGAGGCCTGCTGCGGTCCACTTGCAAAGCAGAAGACTCCCACTACTGAGTAATCAGTGCCAGCCACCTCTGGGTCACAGCCTTCAAGAGCAAGGGTACACATTGCAGGCACAGAAGCAGGGTCAGAAGGGAGAGCAATGCACAACCCATTTACAGGGGTATGCTGCCCTTCATAGAGCATCCCTTTCCTGTCATGTTCCCAAAACAATCAGCCATTGTACATGGCATGCTTAGCCCTGTTCATCTCAGTAAGATCTTTAAGGGTTAATGGTTCCTGTTGCGTTCCCTGGACTGTGGCTGCTCAGATGCTCCATATATACATACTTTTGTGTATAAGCCTTGCAGAAGGTCTGGTCACATAGCTAAGAAAGGTGCACTTGAGCACTGTCCACATAACCATGTGCCCTTTGTCCTGTTTCATGTGCAGACACAGAATAGCTGTAATTCTCATATGTAATTTATTTTTAAGTACAGTGTATTGCTCTTTTCTGAAACTTTTTCCTTTTTCTTTCTTTTTTTGACAACTTTCTGCATTGGCAGAGCATCTTGGGATTGAATTTATGGGTATGGAACAATCATTCCTTTTAGCCTGCAGATTCTAGACCCTGAGAGATAAACCCCTTTTAATTTTTTTTTCACCACTTCCCCTTTTCAATTCCTAACCAATTTCTTTATGCTTTAAAAGGGATCATACAGCTATAACAACAACCCTTGTCAAAGTGTTAGTGGAGATCAGTTCACTAAAATGGTCATCAAAATATTGATAGGATATTAATAGACTTAAGGAGTTTCTAGGAATTACGGAGTGATCATAACATTGTGTACATTCCTTTTTCTGATGTATAGTTTTGACTAGTTTTGACCTCTGCTTTTGGTGAGTTTTTCTTGGGTTGCCAGGTTTTGGAAATACTGTAAGTGTTAAGCAAAATGTCTAACTAGCATATTAAAAGGTAGAAACTGTTTTGGCCACTTAAAATTACGCAAATTTGCAGTGTTGAGCTCTGATTTTCAAGTCAAGTTTCATGTCTAAACCCACATCTTGGTGGTTACACATCATGTGTAAACCAATTGCCTATACATATCTGTAAATTATATGCATATATACATTCCTTTCCAGGTCTGTAGATTCAAAGTGGACTGAAAGTTATTTAGGAATTTAAGTAGAAGTTTACAGCTAGACTCCAGATCCTCAAGTCAGCAAATAAATTGAATATTTCTAAAACTAAGCTCAACAAGAACATTGACAATGGATACTGTTTTCACACTTCAGCTTTAAATATAATAGAAATAGATCTTTTAAGTCTTATTCATGAATAGACTGTTAGCAGTAAGTTAGCAGTAATTCCCACTCACATGTATTAGATTATAGTGGAAGACGTACAGCTACATTAGCATATGAGGAGTTAAATTAAAGTCCTTTAAAAGACTGACATGCAAATTATGCTTTATATTTGAAATTACATTAGCAGAACAACCTCTTGGAATTATATTCTTTTAAAAATCCCCAGAGATATGTAAGAAGAAAAACTTTAAAACAGAGCAACTTCAAGACTTCACATATCATCAGTTATGTATAAATTAGAGTCATGTGAAATTAACTGCATAATATGAATATTTGAAAGGCTGTTTATGTAATACCTTGACTTAAGTATTATTATGATTTGATTTTCCTAGCATTCTGTAGGGTAAAAAACTTATTGAAATGATTTTTAATACTTAACAGGGTAAAATCTTTCCTAAATTCTCTCTGCACATAAAATTCTTTACAGATTTTCCTGCAAGGCTGCTATAAATTTTTTTCAAGGTAGTTTAATCAGCATGTGTAATTTAGCTGGGTGCCATTAACTGACTCAATAAACGTTAACGCTGGTCAGAGACAGAAGGCAGTTTTGGGGCAAGATGTAGTGTAACCCAAGTGCCCCACAGGAGTTCTTCACAAAACTCTTCTTGCCCTTAAACAGAGTCCAAGGCTTGTCTTTGAGGCACCATGCCATCTGCAGAGCCTTTACCAGGATCCCAGTCACGTCCCAGCTGCCAGCATCCTGTCACCCTCACTGGCCCCGCAAAACACCTGGGCATCCCTCATGTGGCCCTGGCTGTCCCCTGCCAGCCAGGAGCACAGCCCTGTTTACATGAGACCTTGCTGGTTTGCTGGGCATGACATGCCCAAGTGCTTTCCTAGGCAGACCTTGCTCCTGGAGTTTGAGGGAGGGCATGGCAGCACCACCATTCATGCACACCATGCCAAGCTGCTTTTGCCTTCGGGCCTTGTTTCAAAGGGCACAGGAGGGAAGTAAGGCTATGAAAGCAGATCCAGGAATTTAGTTTCTCATGCCCATCAAGACCTATAGTCCCAGCAGTATTGCTGGTGCTGGGAGCACTGCTCGGGGCTGCACCCACAGCCCTGCTCCCTCTCGTCGTCCCCCATCCCCTGCAGTGAGTGAGCACCCAGAAAGTCCCACACATATGAAACCAGCCTCGGCCCACTGGCAACCTCACTCAGGCCATCACCAGTCAGTTGCCCAGCTCATTTGCAACTGCCTCAGCCTGCACCAAACCCCCCAGAGTCAGTGCAATTTTTCCTTCAGTACAAAAACTGAGCAGAGTGTCCACTGTTAATCTTCTACTTCCTCTCCCTTGTGCTCAAAAACAAAAAAAAAGAGGTTGATACATCATTATTCATTTTGCTTTCATAAGCTAACAGCTGACAGCATGACAATAAAATAATAATAATAATTCAAAGCATTTCAAATTAGCCCCTAAATTGCTTAGCACAATTCTTCTGTTTCCTGTGACATCCTTGTAATACACCATTTCCATGGCTAACTAATAAGCGCTTTCAGAAGGGGCAAAAAAGGGAAGGGGATCCAGTGCCACTAACTAGCCTAGGTGAGGAGTTATGCTGTATGAGAAATCCCTTCACACTCTGCTTCAACCTTTTTTTTTGTCCCCAAGCATTTCTTCTCTCTGGTTTTCTCCATTTCCAAGCATGCTGTGCCAGGCCTGTAGTTTACTTCTGTATCCTTTTCTCCTGTCTTTCCTTTTACTTCACCTTCCTCTTTTTCTTTGTCATAGTTTGGTGTGGCTGGAGTTTCAGCCATTTCTTCCTTCTCTTCTTTGACTTTCTGTTCTTGGAGTGATATTTATTTTTCTTTAATAAATTTTTGCAGCATCCTAGTTTTACCACACTCACTTCTTCTTTCCTCTTCCCCCATCTTTGTTAATAATTAGTGCTATTAATTTTGTCTGACAGTGCTCATGACCTGTTTGCTGGTGTTTGATTTACAGTGGGTTTGGCTTGTAAGACAAACTTGTTCCATGCTGTGGTGCATTGTATCAGAGAAATTAAGATTTATTTTTGCTTTTTGGTTTGTTGCATGGAGTATTTGCCACTTACCCGCAGCAACTTTAAAATAAAACTAGACAAGCTCAGGAAACACAAAGAAGGGAAGTCTACTACCTGTTCAGTAAGGAGTATTTTCCCCTGAACTGATGTGTCATTTATGACAACACATCATTTGGACATGTGAGAGATACATGGCACATGTGAGAGATCACTGTGCTCCTCTGTACCAGACAGATGTAAGTCCCTTCCAGCAGGAATAATGCTGACATTTATCCCAAAGGTAGTGCAAAGCTGTGCGGTTCTAATTCATTCATTTATTTTTAATCACCTGCTGGTATTCTGACTGTGGTTAATATGGCAGATCACTATTGTTCTTTCTGCTTAATCAAAACCAAGACTTGAGTGAAGCTAGACATCCATTTTTGTCCTAACAGCAGGAACACAAATCCTCATCTGTAAAGTGTCAACACAGAACGCGCCTGAGTTTCAGAACTCCTTACGTAACATTTCCCCAGCAGAGCACTCAGCACTGCTCTCTGCCAAGCACGAGCAAGGCTGGAAAGCATCAGTAGCTCCAGCCCAAACATTAGCTGTGCTACCAACACCTTTATAAAAGTGAAATATCTCCGATGAATGAGATTGGTAACAAATTGTCATCACTGAGCAAGCTGCCACCCTAGATAGAGAGTTCCTTTGTTGGTCACAAACAAGTTGAAACTCTGCATTTCTCTCACACAAGGCACTGCTGGTTGTGGATATTGTGTTTTAGGAGGAGCACTGGAGAAAGAGTCTGAATTTTATGACCAGAGCTCAAAACCTGTCTTTGTTTCCATTGGTGATATAATTACAAGCCAAGCTCATGTCTCAAATGTACAAGAGTATTTTAAAATTTCTCCTGTAAAGACAGCTGAGATATAAATTGACGTGGGACCAGAGGGATATTGCATGTGAAAACAATCCAAAAAAGATAATAAGAAAATAAATTTCTCATAAAACCTGTAAAAATGGCTTTCATTCCAGCTGTCTTTGCAAAACTCTCAAAGCATTTGCAAATTTTTGTTATTACCTTACCACACTTCATTTTTATTTCCAGCAAATGCTGTGTTTGTCAACTAAGAAGTTGTTTCTTAGATAATATTCTGGTTGCCTTTAAAAAAAAAAAGTGACTTTTGACTGTAATTCTGTAATTGTTCTCATCCCCAGTATTGTGTTAATAGTATGTGGTGTAGTCCTGTTCTTGCAGTCAATAATGAGTCTGCCTGAAGTGTGGTGGCTGTGTCTTGGTGTGGCTGTGTGAATCTGTGCGGTGGTTTGTAGCATGACAGCTGTTGACTGTGTGCTCCTTGCCTAGCCATCCTCCATGTTGTGACTTTCTCTGTTTTTGTCCCTTTCTAGAAGCTGAGGAACTGTACCAGAAACGGGTGCTGACCATAACTGGCATTTGCATTGCTCTTCTAGTAGTTGGCATCATGTGTGTGGTGGCCTACTGCAAAACCAAGTAAACTTTTCTCTTCTATTTTGTATCTGTGGTTGTTGGTCAGGGCCTTCCCAGTTGACTGTAGCTTCTCTGGGCATAAGGTTGTATCTGGGTTTCTCTAGAGGTGAGCTTAAGAAACAAACATGTGACCAGGGTGCTCTGGTCCAAGCCAGATGAATGTGAGTCTCCATGTCCATCAGCACAGCAAAATTAAGAGAGGTATCTGAAAGATTCTCAGTCTTCAAATGTAATTTGAAATTTTTTGTCTTTTTTTGTTTGCTTTCTTTTCTATCACCCATTTCAGCTGGTTTCCCCTGCTGGAAAGGAACAAACTCCAGCCCTGGAATCACGTTGCTTTCCAGCAGTGAATTTTATGTATAAGCCTGATTTGTTTGTACTTGAGACACAATTAATGATGGTAAAAGTTACTATACACCAAAGGCCAAAAAATTGAACACAAAAGCGCTCTCAGTGCAAAAGTAGGCATTTAAATGTGTTCTGTGAGTCTCTGAATTACAGGGGGTGACTCTCAAACATGCATGAGATGCTCTGGACTATAAATTACACAGAACATCAGCAGAATTTCTGCTGCCAAAACTGGCTGCCTTTATAAATCTCCCCACCAAAACACAGAAAGACCTTATCATAAATATTCCACGTTTGTATAAACCTGATTTACTGTTTCAAGGCCTGATTGGCAGTTCGTTTTTGTTTTAAGCCCCACCAGTAATGGATGTGTTAAAAGTGGGGGAGGAGGGAGATGATTTGTTCCGCTCAGCAAGAGTCCAGACACATACACACAGCTGCTCCTACCCATAACCTTGTGCCAGTGGTCAGTGGGGAGCAGCTGAAACAGTAATAAAAAATCAGATCAATTACTGCTTTTTAGAAATCACATCCCCATGTATTTCAACAAACATTTAGTTGAGATCCTGAAGTAAGATTTTCTGTATAAAGAGCCCACAGAATCCATCAGGGGTCTGGATGCTTTTTTTGTCCCAGACATCAGCAATCACTGTGAACCAAAAGTTAACTGTTTTCAAAAACAGTTGATGAGCGTCCCATGCCAGGACATGGCCCTCCAAATGCAGCAGTGATGCCAGACTGGTATCTGTGAGGTGACTTGCATATGCTCTTTTCCCTAAATAGGGGAAAACTCAGAAACCAGGATAAATCTTGGAATGGCGTTAGAACAACCAATGTAATAATCTTAATAGCTTAGATTTTGTTGGTCTCCCTGCAAGAAATACTGCTACTAAATTGCCAAGGCATTAGCTTCAGATACTGAGTCTTAATTCAGAGGTACTTTATTTGCACATCATTTACATTGAATATATAAGCTTCTTAAGTACACACTAGCTTACCCGTTATTCTCTCATCTCAGTTTTGTAGAGTAATTTATTTTTTTAGTTAGTGCCCTTTTACTACAGGACCACCAGCACAGATAAAAGCATGCAAATTCAAATACACTGGTCGCTGAAGGTAGAATAATGCAGATTTCTAGGGACAGATTCCCAGATTACATGTGCCAGGATTTCAGTCCTGTGGATGACTAACTCAGACTCCTTCTAGAACTCGTGTTCTCTACCACGTTCAGGAATTCAGATTGTTTTCAGTCTCCAGAGCCTCATGAAGGGGAGCTTTAAATCAAGTTAAAACCTTGCTTGAGTGCTGCTTCTCAGCCCAGGAGGTGTTTGGGTAGCTCAGATATCTCCTGGCACTGCTCAAATATCTCTATCACCTTAACTGCTTACATGTCCTAAGATGATCCCTGGTTATCCTCAAAGCATAAAGTCCACATGAACCACAGTGTGTATCCTTCTGAGACAGGAGCATTTCCAAGACAGATGTATCTGCATATGCCATTCATGTGATGTGATATAAATTAAGCATTTTCCACTATCCAGACACATACACACAGAGAAAATATGTGAAATGCTGTATGTCAAATCAAGTTTTCATTGTCTTTAGGCTTCATTACTATCAAGCTTCAACATATTTATTGCACTTCCTTACTCCTCCTTTTCTGTAAAGCTTGAAATAGTCCCCTTTGAGTTCAAAACAGGATTGAAAATAGTTATCTCTTACGCTGTCCTACCCTGCCATCGCTATCTGCATACAGCTTAGTATTTTAGCTTTTGCTACAGCCAAAGTCATATGCATTCCAGAGTGTGTTGAAGTCTGCATCCTCCCTTCACTGCCCTGGATTCTGTGAGAGTGTGGTGGAAGTTCTCCAGTGTAATGAGAGAAAACTGGGTAATATTCATAAATTAAGTCTGAAATTGAATAGCCCTTTCTGTGGTTATTTATTTTGGTGTTTTAATTAGTGTGTTCTGCAGAGCCAGGTTTTACTATGCTGTAAGTTTTGCTACTGACAGCTTGTAATGATTCTGAAAAGTTCTTCTGAGGAGAGCTGGAAGGATTACAGAATCACAGGAACATTTAGGTTGGAAAAAAAACCTGTGAGATTGTGTCCAGTCTTTGAATGACCACCACCTTATCAGCTGGACCATGGCACTAAGTGACCAGTCATTTCTTGAACACCCCAGGATGGGTGACTCCACCACCCCACTGAGCAGTCCGTTCCAATGCTTCATAACCCTTTACATGAAGAAATTCCTCCTGATGTCCAACCTGAACTTCTCCTGGCCCAGGAGACCATTTCCTCTTCTCCTGTTGCTGCTGGCCTGGGAAAAGAGGCCACCCTCACCTGGGTACAGCCTCCTTTCAGGCAGTTGTAGAGAGTGAGAAGGTAACCCCTCCTTTTCTTCAGGAAGGAACCTCCTTTTCTTCAGGCTGAACGTCCCCAGCTCCCTCAGGCGCTCCTTATAAGACTTGCACATTGTTAGCAAGCGGGGAAACAGCAGCTAAGGACAGGAGACAGTAGAAGCATCAAAGTCAGTCAGAGATCATGCCATTAGTACATGGATAGTTCTACTAAATGCATTAGCACCCATGGCATCCACCTGGTAATCATTAGGCTTCAGAGCAAATCTGATGTTGCTGAAACAAAAAACCTTCCAGAGCTGCCAGGAGGTCTGTAGGCTCAGGCCTATGACATTTACTCTCACTTTGGATTTCTGAGGCTTAGTCTGCACTCTTCTATAACATATTTATGTCTTTGAAGTACACTGTTGAGGTAGGTGATGAATCCCTCCAAAAAATGTGTAACTACCACATCACAAAGACCGTGTTCCAGTGTCTGCAAGCAAGCCCTGAGGCATAGACACCTCAGCTCTCTGTGGTGAACGGAGAGGTGTAACTTGATGGGCTGTCAGAAGCTCTGCCTTGGCCCTTGTGAGGGTGTCAAAGTGTCTGGGTTAAAATATCTCCCCCCTCCCTTCTGAGTGCAGAAAAGTTCTCCTCCTAAGACAGAGCACTGCTTTGAAATGGCTTCCCTTTTCCTCTCACTTATTCCTGTCCCCCCTTGTCCTGCTGGCTCCTGGAAGGGATCCCAAATATCTTTCCCCCTGTGCAAGTCCCCACAGCTCCAGCTGCAATTAGGCCTGTGGTTTTCAGAGTTACTTTGAGCTCTAGCAGCAGTGGAGAAAATTCTGGCAAAAAAGTGATGTTACATTATTATCACCAACATCAATATGCTGAGAGGTGCAGCTGCTCTCCTTTTTTCTATTAAAATTGTTTCTGTGTTTCGCGCACAGGAAGCAGAGGAAAAAGCTGCATGATCGCCTTCGTCAGAGCCTGCGCTCGGAAAGGAACAACGTGATGAACATGGCCAATGGGCCGCACCACCCCAACCCACCACCCGATAACGTCCAGCTCGTCAATGTAGGTTTCACTGTATCTGTGTCAGCCTAGGCTGCCAGTGCCACAGGAAAGCTCACCCCACAGCTTCTAAGCATCTACCGGCTGCTACAGGCTGGTGACTGATTTCTCTCGGCTTTCTCCACACGGAAAAAATTGCTATCACAAACTGCTGCCGTCTTCTCCATCAGAGAATAGTATTTTTGGTGTATCTGATGGTAATGGGAGGTTGCTTTTCCACACATCTGTCTACTGGGACTCGTTCCCTTGTTAACTACATTTTTATAGCTTGTTTGTGATGCAGACCTTTGCTACTTCCATCATTTGTCTCCTCCTATTTTGAGTCTAGATGGGCTATGTACACAAAGGTGTACATGAATGTCCTCAAGTGTGTCAGTATGGTTTCTGCATGTATTTAAATGACAAAATTTGTGCTTTGTCACATGTAAAAAGTTGAAATCTGGGAAGGAGGGATTGGGAATTAAGTCTACAAATGTGCTGTGAATTACAGTTTGTAAACCTGAGGTTTGTCTGGGTTTTTTCAGCAGTACGTTTCAAAAAATGTAATCTCCAGTGAGCATGTCATCGAGCGAGAAACAGAGACCTCGTTTTCTACAAGCCACTACACCTCAACTACACATCACTCTGTGACAGTCACCCAGACATCTAGCCACAGGTACTAGAGGGGACGGCAAATAGCAGCTGTAATGTCTGATCTGTTGCTGTTGTAAAACCAAAAAATGTGTGAAACAACAAAGCAGGGAAGATCTATGCTCCCTTCATAGTGTTTTCATTTTAAGGCTAACAATTATCACCTAACTAATTATCTTCCCAGGAATTGACAAAGACCTTTATTTTCTGAATGTCATTCCAATACTGTCACACTGAATTTTAGTATATGCAAATTGCTAAATCAGTGACAGTTCTGATGACTGGACAGCCCTCCTTCCCTCTCCTTTGATCCATACATGCAAAATCACCTTGATTCCTGTGGATTCTCTAAATTCTGCAGCTCCAGTTACCCACCCGAAGGGTATATCCTGTGTGGCAACAGAGCCCCTCCTTTCCCTGTCTAAACTTCTGCTCATACACAGTTACCACCAAAGCCCACTCTCACACTCCCCCTTTCTCTTTCCCTGGTTGCTGCTGTCCAGCTGGAGCAATGGCCACACTGAAAGCATCCTCTCTGAAAGCCACTCGGTGCTCGTCAGCTCCTCCGTGGAGAACAGCAGGCACGCCAGCCCAGCAGGGCCCCGGGGCCGTCTCAATGGCATTGGCGGGCCACGGGAAGGGAACTGCTTCCTCCGGCACGCCAGGGAGACCCCTGATTCCTACCGAGACTCTCCTCACAGTGAAAGGTAGGACGAACCACCCCATTGCTTTCAGCTCGCAAGACCCGGTGTTTTCTCAGGTGGTTTCAAAGCTTGGGAGCACAGGAGAAAATGCAGCAGTGCAGCTGTTCATGTTGGGCATGCATCTCCTTATTCATAAAGGTGGAGAGCTGAGTAGCAGTTTTAAAGTCTACCAAAAGCATTTCTTCCCTTCTTGCCTCTGCTCAATTTAGTCCTATTAGCTAGCAGTTCACACCTGGAAAAGCTCCATTGGAGTAATTAGTGAGAAACTTCCATTGGAAACTATTAACAGAACTTTGCCTACTTACCAATTTCTTAGAAGATGTAAGTGAGAAGACTGACAGATTTTGCAGTGAGAAAGTAATGTTTTGATCCACAGGAGGAGGGCACTAAGGACTCCTAAGCAGTACAGAATTTATGCCCCCACTCACTTTCTGGACTGTTCCAGCTCCTGAACTCCCCTTAACCCTTTATTAAATAAAGGAAGAAACAGAAAGTGCAAGCCAGAAGGGCTCAGGTCATTATTAAATCTGGAATAGTTATAAATAAACCTGGCCAGGAGTTTTCCAACCAAGTTTTTCCAACCAATTCTTTTTCTCTTAAAAGATTGGTTCCTCAGCTGCTGTGGTCTGCCTAGAAGTACATCAGTCACAAAAAAACTTTAACTGAAAAAATCCTGCTCAGGTTTAGGCTAGAATTTTAGTTCAAGATGGCCCCAGAATTGCAACAGAAAGATTGACAAGAAACAAGACATTTAAAAAGGGCTTTTATCCCTGGGATCATAGGCAGAATAAAAGGAAGACAAAAGGTTATGGACCAGTTCTCTGAGGACTTCGAAATCACAAGGGATTTGGCCTTGTGGAGTGTCCATGATGCCAGAAATGCAGCCAGGCAATCCCCAAGGAGACTGAGTTGTGTAGGAGACAAACTGTGGTTTTCATAAAAATGAATGTGCACATACATCAAACGCCATTTCTGTGGTGCTCCCTCTGCCACACAAACAACTGTTAAGCAGCAGGAAGAGGGACCACTGAGGAAGGACCCTGAGTGTAGTACCACCAGGGATAATAAGCTACCCTCTCATTAAAAATTTTGTGTTATTTACTATGGAATTTAATTTGAAGATACATGGCTCACATGACATAAACAGCCATGGCTCCAATCCAGCAGAGCACTTTGACAAGATTATCTTTTAATTGTGCAAGTAGGCCCACTGAAATCAGCAAGATTACTCACATGGGTAGAGCTCAACATGTGCTTAAGTGCTTTGCTGGATCAGGACCTGTAACAGTAAATACCATGTTGTCTCCTGCCTGGGAACTGAGCAGGATGCACGGCCACACGCCTGCCAATGGTGAGTAGTACAGCTTAGTGTATTTGGGCATCTGCATGTGGAAAGTGAAGACTATTCCTGCTGTCTGCCTGCATTGCATGGGACACCCAAAGCATCATTCTAATACAAACTGTTTAGATTTAACTGGGGGGGTGGAGTTGGGGGAGAGGAGAGACCATATTCCTTTTTGTTTCTCTAAGAAGAAAGAAGGCATTTCATCAATTATTTTGTCTCTTGAAGGTTGTACTATATAGGTCAATAACAGCAACATTTCTGTGATAATTCCTCAGGCATTGGCATCCTTGCCTGTGCCTGAAGCAATCACAAATTTGGAACATGGGAGATGATAGTTCCCTGGACATTAATTGCAGGCCTCATCTTTTTTTAGCAAGCAAGAAATACATCACCAATTGTTCCTGAGATGGTTTGTGTATATAAGGGAGAAAGTGAGAGTTATTTGGAACTAAAAATTACTCAGAAACATAAAGGAATGTAGGAGCTGACAAATTACTTCCTGAAGCCATCACATGTTACTGTACTGAGAATTGGTAGACCAAGGCTCTACTCCCTCAATTTTCAAATTAAATTGAACTGACATTACAAGGGGTGTTTCGCATTACCCATATACTTGCTGGATCCCATGCCCTGCCACCTGTGTACACAAGTAGAGGGCACAAGCAGTTTTGTCTTGGATGTCCTTAGCTGTCTTACAGGAGAGAAGATCAAAAAACACCGTCTCTGCACAAAAGGCTGGACTATATGATGAAGCTGGCAGCATATAACAAGTTAATGTGTGCTGGATGGCCATGGGTATGCTCTGATCCCCTTTCACTGAGCCAGCATAGTTGGCCATGAGGCTGGATAAATCAATCACCTTTTAACCTTCCTTTCAGGATGGGCTAGAGCTGCACAAGTTCAGCTCCTTAGTCTCAGATTGCAGACAGCAGCTAGTTAGCACTGCTCTGTTAGGGAGTGGGGGAATAGACCAGAAATGTGTGAATGCACAACACTCCAGTGTGAGTAACTTGACACTGTTGGAAGCCTGCACAGTACATTGAACACATTTAACCAACTCAATGGGTTAACAGAACAGTTTAGCTAAAATCGAGTGTGTCACATATATCCAACAGTGTACCAACTGGGAAAGTAGAAAGGCTTCAGTTTTTCAGACAATGCCTATTAAAAATGTGAAAGGATAGAAAGGCTCACTCATGGAAGCAGAAAAATTACTTAATTCATCCAATACACAGACCTATTCGTTGCCCTTTGCATAACCAACTTGATTAATTCCTTTGCACAACTCCAGGTTTGGTTTTTTCCTTGCTCCTCAGTTCTTGTAAATCAATGTGCAATCAATGCGCCTCTAGTGAAATCAATTTATGCTGCTGCACATCTGTCCAGAATCCGTCCCATTCTCTCCCTTTTCCTGTAACTCCATTTTTGTCAAGTGTAATATGTGCAACTGAGTCATAGATTGGATAAGAAAGATGGATTCAGGTTTATTTTGGTAATTTCAGGCTCAGATAAATAAACCACTAATGGAAAACTAAACTACATCAATCGTAGACATACAGCTTTTCTCAATGGGCCTGTGATGGTGCTCAGAACAATTTTAACTTTAGACACAGACGAAATTCAGGCTGGTGAATTTAGGATAAGAATAAAAGCAAAGCCCAACCATACAAAGTGTCATGCTGGGCACTGTGCTTTTGATTGAGTGGTTTTAGGCAAATCCTCACCTGGCATGAATCCACATGACCTCATAGCATGTCTACTGATTAAAACTAGTTGAGAGCTTCACATTTTTTGTTCTCTTTCTTTGGGACAAACCCTGCAATGGCACCTGAGCTTCATTTTCAGAAATCACTTGTGACCACTATGCTTCCCACAAGAACAGGGAGAAGTTTTGCAGAGAAGACATGGGCACTAGGCCAGACAATCCTGTCTTCCAGCATTTGTTCCCATATGAGGACAAATGATACTCTGTGCTTCTTTGCAGATAGATCTACTAGCCAGGGTAACTAGCGCCCAGGAGTGGAGCAGCACAAATGCATCTCTGACTACCCTTGGTGATTAAAATTAGCAGAATCTGGCTCTATGTTTTATTCAAACATTACTTTCCTCCCTAGCCTGAGACAGTTTGGTTGCCAGAAGAGGGTGAAGCCCCAAGAGGACTGTCCTACAGTTCCCTTCCTTTCTTTCTCCCTGTCTGTTTGCATGTACCCCAGATTCTGGTCAAGTCTTTCCAGAAGTGCAGCAGCTGTTTTCCTTTTGAGAAAATACTTGCAAATGCGTTTTGTTTCTGGCAGCCTGTCTGTCTCTGAATCCCATTCTTGGATTCATTCCAAAAAGTTATTCTGGTAAAAAATTTACAGCATCCCCATGGCTGGGCTCTGGGAGTTTTGCTGTGCTCCTCCTGCTTTCATATGTCTTTGTCCAGAGTCCCAGAAATCAGCAGTTTATAGGATTAATAGGAACAGGAAAGTTTCCTTAGTAGCCCTGTGTGAGGATGCTGGGGATCTTAAGGGAATCCTTGCCATTTCTCTCCCAGTCCATGTGAGCTGCTGTTTTTACAGGTCACCACTGCTCCTGTGCTCACAACCTGTCCCCATCTCTTTTCTTCAGGTATGTCTCAGCTATGACCACACCAGCTCGCATGTCACCCATTGATTTTCACACTCCAACTTCTCCCAAGTCCCGCCCCTCCACGATGTCACCCCCGGCTTCCAGCCTGACCGTCTCCATCCCTTCCGTGGCGGTGAGTCCCTTCATAGAAGAAGAGCGACCTCTGCTCCTGGTGACTCCGCTGCAGCTGCATGAGAAGTATGAGCACCACCTTCAGCAATTCAACTCCTTTCACCACAATGCCACCCATGAGAGCAGCAGCCTGCCACCAAGTCCTCTGCGGATCGTGGAGGACGAGGAGTATGAGACCACGCAGGAGTACGAACCAGCACAGGAGCCTCCAAAGAAACTCACCAACAGCCGGAGGGTCAAAAGAACAAAGCCCAACGGCCACATTTCCAGCAGGGTGGAAGTGGACTCTGACACGAGCTCTGAGAGCAGCAGCTCTGAGACCGAAACGGAAGATGAAAGAATAGGTGAGGATACACCATTCCTGAGCATACCGAACCCCGGGGCAGCCGGTCTGGAGCCAGCCACTGCCTTCCGGCTGGCTGAAACCAGGACTAACCCGGCAAATCGCTTCTCCACACCTGAAGAGTTACAAGCAAGGTTGTCCAGTGTGATAGCTAACCAAGACCCTATTGCTGTATAAAACGTAAAACACATAGATTCACATGTAAAACTTTATTTTATATAATGAAGTATTCCACCTTTAAATTAAACAATTTATTTTATTTTAGCAATTCCGCTGATAGAAAACAGGAGGGGAAGAAAACTTTTATAAATTAAATATACGTATGTACAAATGTGTTATGTGCCATATGTAGCAATTTTTTACAGTATTTCAAAAATGGGGAAAGATATCAATGGTGCCTTTATGTTATGTTAAGTTGAGAGCAAGTTTTGTACAGTTACAATGATGGCTGTCCCATAGTATTTTGCAAAACCTTTTAGCCCTCAGTTGTCCTAGCTTTTTTGTGCACGGCATTATAATGACTGGATGTATGATTTGCAAGAATTGCAGAAGTCCCTCTGGTCGCTTGCTGTAGAGTCTCGAAATCAGAAAGCCCTGTAATGGCACTGTCACCCTACTCCACCAGAAAAACACACATATACACACACACAGAGTCAGAAAGGAAAAAAAAAGATTTAAAAAAATATTTAAAAAAGTAAAAAAAAAAAAAAGTTTCTTATATGAGAACTTTTATTTGCTTTCCGTATATGAGATGAGTTTTGTCTGCTCTCTGCCAGCCAAAAGGTTTGCTTCTTTGAGCACTGGGATAATAGTAGGTCCAACAGCATGCTACTATTAATTACAGCAGGGTAACAAAAAACATACAAACAAAAAAAAGCCAACCTGCATTAAGTAATGTTACTTATAGAAAGAAAGTAATACTGTGATTTTAAACCAAATATATTATTAATCAGAGGTTAGCTTGTAATCACTAGGAGCTGCCATTTCATTATTTTCCAGATATTAATTGTTCTAGTTATCCCTTAGGAAATGGGTTTAAGTTAGCTGAGGCTTTGAACCCAATACTCTATTCAAACAAAAAAGAAAAAAAAAAAGAAGAAAAAAGAAAAAAAAAAAAAAAAAAGAGAAAACATTTATATTAGTTTATGTTAATGGGGCAAATATAATAGATATCTGTAATCAAGCAAGGAAGAGATCTAGCTGGAAAACAAATGCCACTAATAAAAGGGCAATCAGTTTTCACCTCTATTTCTTAATGTTGATTTCTAATACATTACTTATTCTTTTGTTTCCACTCAATTTTCTTTCCCTTTTTTCCTTCCTCAGAAAGAACCCTGACAAGCTTCTAGCAATACCTTGTTAGAGTTGCTGTTGGAGTAAGGCTTACTCTTGGACAAAGAAAGGCCTTTCAGGGAAGAAGAACATGATTTGCTGAATGGTTAAAAAGTATAGGCACGTAGGAAGGACAAAGCAGATGTGTGGAGTTTATTTCCACTCACCTTTACTGACTTAATTAGTTGGGTTGAGAGAGGCAAGGTTGATGCAGAGCCCATTTATGAAGGCAAGCACACCATGTGAGTTACAGCCCTAGTAACCCATGTGTGACTATCAGTGTTTATATAGCCAGTGACAGTCTTGAAGTCATTGACTAGTAATGAACAAGGATGCTGTCAGTGCTGGAGTAGATGCATCCATCCAGACAGAAGCAAATGGACTCTTTTGCACTGAATTCCTATCAGTTTAGTCAGGGTCACTCTGCCTCTTCTATACTTTTGATTTTTTGTTGTGTGTTCAGTTGGCACAGCATTGACTCAGGATTGATGTGGAAAACAAATGTTTTTCCTAGACTCTGGGGATTCTGAAAATGAGAACATGTGTTTTACAGGTATTACTGAGCTCTAAATAAGAGCCCTGTCAAGACAAAAATAATTTCAGCCAAACTACACTCATCCTTTGGGCCACATTCTGGTCCTAGTTAAATAAAGAGAAATACATCAAGGAAAATTTGTGAGATGCAAACCTGCAAAAAAGTCCCTACTCAGTAAATTGTTCAAGCATATGCTTATGCTAATCCCAGCAAAAGTTACCTTCAGCATGTGCTAGACTCTCATTGACACATCCAGCACATGCAAAAAGTCAAGCATGTGCCTAAGAGTTTTGCTGAACAAGGTGTCCTATTGATTTGAGGCTGAAAGCAAAGTATAGCAAAAGAAGATCTTTGCCAGGATGACAAAAATCAGTGAGTGCTTCACTGTATAAATAACCATATCACATTAGTAAGAACACAAGTGAGTCTACCTGAACACCAGATTCAGCAGAAAAAGAACAGAAAAACACCTTAGTATAGGAAACAAAGTTGTCCACTAGAATGTCAGTGGTAGAACCAAAAGGCTAGGAAACTAGCACAGCTTTGGGCTATGTGGAGGCTGAAATGGCACTGCTTATTTGAGAAATCTGTGGAAGATGGCAAATACATACTGTCTGGACTTAAGTCCCCTTTGCCATTTTTCCCTGTGTGTATTTGAACACACTTTGCCTTTGCAGACTGAAACAAAAGCTCTCTTCAAGTTCTATATGCCATATTCTCATTTTCATCCCTTTAGTCATGCCTATTTATCTGCAATCCCATACAGCAGAATATCCATCTCTCCAGTAACTCTGCAACTCAGTAGTACAGAGGGTCAGGTGGGCTTTCCTAATGAAGGCCACGAGTTTCCAAAAGATTTGCACTGTTGAGTTTCCTTGGGCACTTCAATATCTTCCCTTCAGAAAGGCCTCTGACACTGCAAAGACCTTGCAGGACAGATGAGACAGAAAAAGGATGGCAGAGAAACAAGAGATTTGCCCCAAAATCACCCATCTTAGTGGCAGAATAGAGATTATAAGACAGGTCTTTTGTAAACTCCTCCAGCATATATCAACCACAAGGCCAGCTCTCGTTTAAGTATCTATAATAGCCCAGACAGATTAATGAGGATGGAAAGGGAACAAGCCTTGATGTTGAGTAGATTATTTGACTACTAACACTGTTATTGTGGAGGGACAGTACAAAATGAAGGAGCAATTCCATACTTGGGAGCTGTACATGTGAGATTTGTTTGGAATAGGTCTAGGGGAAAATGTCACACCTCTTGTGTTGCAGTGCCTCAAAGTCAAATTGTTGTGCAGTTCCTGATATTCCTACCCCTCGGAATATATATATAGAGCAAGCATGAAATTAGGCTGGAGACTTCACATGGACCTAAGAACAAGAAAATACAATTGGGGATATGGCTGCCTAAGCCCTTAGATCTTTGTGAAGAACCCAGCCTTACGGCACAATTCATGCAGCAGTGAATTCGGGAATTGCCCTGGCTTGGCACGCACAGAAGCGGGAAGAGTTCACCGACCCTCACCTCTCAGCTTGTGTTTATCACGCTGTGAGCGTGTTTCACACCAGTCAGGTCCATGCCCAGAAGTTAGTGAGTCTACCTGGCCACAGGTGCTGCTGGCAGGCTGCAGCCAGTTCCTGCTGGCCAAGGGGCTGGAGGCTGCAGCAGCATGGAGCAGAGCCAGCAAGTGCCTACGGAAAAGGCCAGCTCCCCTGCTGGGGATATTTGCTTCGTTTCCCAGACCTTTGAGCCAGGCAGTCCCAACACCCTTGAGCCATCACTGTGTGATGCTTGCCAGTTCTTTGGCTGAAAGTCATGGCAAGAAGAAACATACTTTAAAGAGGGGGGAAATATTCCAGTGGTGGCAGAGTTGTTAAGATTGTCCTGGTTTATTTCCATGTCATTTCGTTTGAGCCATGAGTTTTTCCTGTGTATGCGTTTATATGCGGGAATTGTTCCAACATGAAAGGTTTCTTTCAAGAGTGTATAGCTAGATAATGTTGTGCACAACCTGGTGCAGCCTGCCTATTTAAGGGGTGTAAATCATTACAGCTCCATACAGGTTCTTATGCAACAGAGAAAAGCCTGCTCCCTCCTTTTGGCCCAGTTATTCCCTTCCTCACTTGAGCCACCCCAACACACCCAGGTTTAAGAGGTCAATCACTGCCCTTATCAGGGAAACAGGAAAGCTCCTTCTTTCCAGTACTCCAAAACAACAATGCTGCATCTCCCTGCTTCTCTCACACACACTGCAAGCATTTTCCTGAGCATCCAGGATACCAAACTGGTGTCTCCTCAAAGGACACACCTCTCAGCCTGTTGAGCACTTCTTGGCCCTGCAGTGTGGCTACTTACCTGGGTCTTACTTCTAGTAAGAAACATAAAAGCACCTATGAAATGCTGCAGAGAAGGGCAGACAAAGAACATGGCCAATTATCATCATTTGTAATTCTCTATTCTATTGTAAATATGTCTTGTACATATGTGGATGTTTTCATTATTTACTGTCTTTATGGATATTGTGTTAAATGAGACGCTCTTAGTTTATTGTGTAACACTGTAAATAACATAACATCCTTTATTATTTATGCATAGGCATCTAACACTCAGAGAAAGTTATCCTCATATTATTTTAAGATATATGTCAAAAAGATGTTGCATTTTTCTTTTTGCTTTGAAAAAATTGTAATATATCCTCTTTTTCCCCTCTTTTCCTTTAAAAAAAAATGAATGCTAATTTATTGTTCAGGAGAGAAAGGGGATGTAACTGAAAGGCAAACTGTTCAAAGAACATGCTGTGGAAGCCACAAGCTACTGATAAACTAAAGAATTTATTACCCCAAATACAGCAATAAGTAATTGTTGATTTATTAAGGTTTTGTTATTCATTTTCAGTAAAAGAGGTGCTGGATTAAATTGCTTATGTGTGGTCCTGGCCCAGCTGCTCAGCAGACTGTGCCAGGTCACTAGCTACCATCTTTCTGTATCCAAACACTGTTGTAAAGGTCTTGTTCTATTGTTGTGGACCACTGTTCCTTGAGATTTCTGACTCATCCCTGTGGGGGTCTCTGGCAGACACTCTTGCTCCTACAAACATTTTTAGTTTCTTAAGTTAGAATTATTAGCTCTACCCTGACCATTACTACTTAAGATGGATGGGGTTTGGGGAGAGGGAGGAGTTGGGGGAGCGGAAATGACACAGTCTTGGGACTGTGGGAGGCTGCTCTACAAAAATGTCACCTCACTGTTCAGCAACAGTCAATAAAGCAAAGCAGATACTGGGAACTCTTAGATGACACCACCATGCCACTGTATAAAATCATTATTTGTGCCAGTTGTAAATATAATGAGTGGTCCTGGTCTTCTTGTTTCAGGATAGAAATAGTATTACAGGGAAGGATTTGAAGGGCAACCCAGGTGAAAAAATATCTGGAGCTGGTGAGGTCTGGGGAGCACTGGGTAGGCTGAATATCATTATTCAGAAAGAAAGGACCACAGAGAGAAGATATTAAAGGTCTGTTGAAACATACTTATCTTGTAGAAGGTAAGAAAGGACTGTTTAATGTTTAATACCTGTTCCAGTAAAAGAAATGGAGTTATCAATCAAAACTCCTGGGTACCATATTCCCAGAAAGCTCTTCATGGAAGGGGAAGAAAATTGGAGAATTACTTGGTGCAAGGGACTGTGGATTGTAAAAGTTTCCATGGGTTCATGGTGGGGGCCAGATCTTAGGCATTAATCCAATGAGGACTACTAAATCCATGAAAAACACATCAGATGTGGGAAATAACTGAACTGAAAACATGTGGAGATTGTATAAATTGGAAATACTGTGTATACTAGTGTTGCTCTTACCCTTCTCCAACTCTGCCACACTTGGAAAGAAGGAAGGCAGATATCTGATCTGTCTGCGCTTACGTGATACAAGCATGTAAAGCCATTTGCTCTAAACGAGCATTAAACAAGAGAAGGAAATCTAGGCATGAGCAGAGGAGAGAGGAATGCAGTAAAAACGTCTTGGATGTGTTTCACATCCATTTGTTCCCAGGGCTAGCGCTCCCAGGCCTACCTGTGGGTGCAGAATGAGATGCCAAACTGAGAATGGATGGAGAAATGGGGAGAAATGGGAGCATGGAGGGACAGAGGGATGGAGGGACGGAGAAACAGAGACAGGGAGGGACGGAGGGAGGGACGGAGGGAGGGACGGAGGGATGGAGAAACAGACACAGGGAGGGAGGGATGGAGGGACGGAGGGAGGGACGGAGAAACAGAGACAGGGAGGGAGGTAGGAAATGACTGGCAAGGGTTTTCTGTCACTCTCCCTCTTCCCTGGTTCTCAACACAGAGAGTAAAGACCTCGTGGTCCAGTCTGATCTCAGTTTCCCTCAGACAACTTCGGTATCTTTTTCATGTGGAGGGATCCTGTGGCTGGAAGGCTGGATGCTTAGGCTATTTGCTTCACCTGAATGTCTTCGCTGTATATGGCCTTGTCACCTCACAGTCAGCCCCAAGCTAGCACATTATGGCACAGTGCTACAGTGGAGGAAAGGATGGTCCTTCCATTGCAGGATGTTGAAATGGACTGCTTTGAGAGGACAGACCTGTCCTCAGGCATTCCCACTGTCCTTTCACACATGGAAGTGGAGGTAGACAATTTCCAAAGCAATTAAGTACCATAAGAACCACTCAGAGTCAACAGGGCCAAGGACCTCATGACACATTTGATACACACAATAGGGCTTTATGGAACACATCCTTGTGTGTCCCAAATGTCTGTCCTTGCAAAAGTTGTTTGTCAGTCCATGCTGTCTTTATCCTATTGGCTTTCTCTGCCAAGCTTCTGCCTCTGCACTTCTCCACAAGGTCTGGAAGCAGATGGCGTCAGGGAGCGCTACAGGAAAATCAAGCAAACCCTTCTCATTTCTGCAGCCCACAGCTGGGTATGCTCTTAGCATGCCAACTCCACCCACTTATGAGCACATGATTTGGAGAATGCATTCCCAAAGTTAATTCTCTCTGTCTCAGTTACAACTGATGGGAAGAAAACTATCTCAAATGCCTTGAGAGGTTGCAGTTTGTCAGTGATGATTAACCTGTGCAGCAGAAGCAAAGCAACATGGACTGTGCCTAGGTTATGAGCCTGATAACTCTTCTTTACTGACAACAGATCCTTGACATTGGCACTTTCAGGGCTAAATCTCATTCTACCTTCCAAAAAAATAAAAATGGAGCCTTAGGGATTTCTGATGTTACGACCTTTTGCTGGAGTTATTTCAGAGTAGCTCTCATTAGAAAAATTCTGCTGATTGCAAAAATTATTTCACATGTCTCCAGACTAAAGCTGCCAGTAGAAATGTCTTAAATCACTGATGTCCTCCTGATGTCCCCATGAAGACAAGGACTAAAGGGCAGTTAAACATCTTCCAGCAAAGAAGAGGTGGAACAAGATCAGACCAATGCACATCTGGAAAAGTTGCCATGTCATTGGGGTTGGCACAATATGGTGACTCCAGAAGGTATTTAGAGTGCTGCACTTTCTAAGCATCGCAGGGACTGAGACAAAGCCTTCAGCATGAATGGAATAATTTCCTTGAAAGCTGGACCTTACTCTCTAAGGTTTTAACTCCAGAAGGTAGCCAAGCACCAACTTTAGTTGGAAACCGGACTTCTAATGTAAATGGCAGCTGCTAAGTTTCCACTTAGGTTTTCCCCCCTTGGGGATAGCAGGAGTTCCCTGCACTGGATGTAATGCCTTAGGAACTAGAGAGGAACCCTGGCAGCAGTGCATAGCAAACACCTGAAATAAGGCCAGCTCATTTGATGACAGCAGCAGAGGAGGTTTCAAGGGAGTCTTTGCAAGGTTGTATGCACATCAGTTGGTAGGGAATACAGCGATTGTTAACAACTGATTAAGTCATTACTCTGGTAATGGCCAATTTGGAGCCATTCTTCAGAAGCCAGATATTGTGTGGGAGGTATTTTAACTTACCCTGCACATTACTGCATCAGTTTGGGTTATGCATTCTCTATGTGTACACACACACATACAGTCTCTCAATTTTCTGTAATGATTTCCTGATGTTCAGTGCATGCTCGGTGACAGGAAAGGAAAAAATGTCACAACAAGGCCATTCAGCAGCTGCAAAACTGCCTGCATCCAAGAGAAAACACTTTTTCACCTTAGAGAGGAAAAAATTGAGGGTGGTATTTGTCCTACACAGCTGTGAAAATACAGAAAGGGAATGCCTCTTTCTTCCCCAGTTGGACAGGCTGGATCACTGATTGCAGAGGAGCTTTCACAGGACCACAGCTGAGAAGGGACTGGCAAGGTGGAAGATTGAGGGGACTCCAGCTAGGGTAAGGGGTGGCCATGTGCCTCTCATTTCATTGAAATAACCCTAGAACAATGGATTCAATCCCAAACAAAAAAAAAAAGAGTCACTAAAGATTCCCAAATATTGTGTCTTGGGCCTTCTATATGTGGCAAAGAGAGACAATTTCCAAAGAGCAATTATTGTCCCATATTCTGGTTCTCAGGATGTTCCCATTTTGTGCCCCCTTCCTCACCCTCAAGGCCCCAAAGCTGAGGGTGAGGTGAGTCAGATCCTCCACAGAAATGGACAGTAATGTATATGAGAAGACCTGTGCTCCATGTGTATGGGAAGACCTGTGGCTAGAGCAGCATTCCTAGAAAAAGCAAAGAGAACTACTAGTGCTGTGAAAGCAGTAATCCAAAAATAAAGGCCAATTAGGAAATAAAGATGACTTAGATGAATGCCACTGTATAAATCCAGGAACAAGAAATTCAGCATACTGTTTTAAAATCATCCCCTAATCAATGCTCCAGAAAACAAAATAATCCTAGTGATACATGAACCATTTTAATAATTAAAAATGCCCTGTAATTCAGTCAACTTAGTTAGCTATCTGCACACACCATCTTATCATATACACCTAAAACGTGCAGTATTTATCTGATGGCTAATGATTATGAAATAAAGCTGAAAATAATAAAACTCCAAATAAGAACTGGCAGACTACAGCTATCTTGTGTCTGTTTTTATAATCTCAGTTGTCATGGTACTAAATCACAAATTCTGGGTCATATCAATGGAATAGCAGAAAGGAACTCTTATGTAGTAACCCTATTAGGTTCATTTCCAAGTGCCAGCTTCCTTCAAATAGAACTTGCATGGCCAGTTACAAACTCTTATTACTGATGTAACAGAATGGAAGTTTACGTAACATAAAGTCCAGGTAAGAGGATCATTATCACAGTGATTCTACACACAGCTCTTTATTTTGCTGTCCAATACAGTCCAGAGCTTATCTAATTATTTCTGTGCCTCTCAAAATTAGTTAAAATTGCCATTTTAGGGCTTAAGATGGAAACCATGGTATTTTTAGCAAACTTCACTTTCTGTCTTACAACTGCATTTGACTGACAAGAACTGTACTGGCTCAGCAGCAGAGCAGCTCTCAGCTTGGTCCCGAGGTGATTGCAGTAGGCCTTCAGCTGCAGGGGAACTGCATGCTTTCCACTCCTTCTTTGTTATTACACCAGGATCACATCATCAATGTCAGCACGAACTTCCTGGCTGCTCTTAGAAAAGATTTTTGGTTCAGGATCTAAAAGAGCTGATTTTGTCTGTTTCCCACCTCATTTTCATATGTATGCACCAAATAGTTTAAATTTTAAAAAATTAAAAGAGATGGGGAGGGATGGGGGGAATAACAAAGCCAATGCTCTGAGATTCTGTGTCGTAGAAGAGAAGTAAAAGACAAACAGCTTTGCCAAATTGGTCATATTTGGCTTCCTCGCATACACTGAGCAAGATACTCTTAATCTCAAACTGCAGTGGTGGGAAATGGACCATACTGCCTCTGGAAACTGATGATGCTGAATTTCAGAGCAGAGGCTCGGCCCCCCTTGCAGTCTGTCACCCAGAGGCCTGGGTGCCCGGGAGTTCCAGAAGTATTTCAGAGCATTGCTCTAAACAGACAGCTGAGTGCGTTGAAGTGCGTCAAGCCCTTGGCACGTGTGGAGGTTCCAAAGGTCAGCCATCCTTGGCTGCAGCTCGCTTTCAGGGGTGTTAAGTGCTCCCACTCTGGCAGAGAAGACCCTCGGCTTGAAGTCACCTAGCCAGAGCTTTCACCCTGAAGGAGGCTGAGACACTCAGTATAGCAGCAGTGCTCCTTCCAGCCCAAGGGAGGAAACAAATGCACAGCTTAACTTTCTGTGTGTTGGCCTGAAACCAAACACTGTGTCAATACTCTGCTATGACAGCTATGGTAGCAAGAATTACTTCAGAACACAGGCATCCAGTGACTTAGAAGCTGAACAATCTCTTGCACCAAAGAGCAAATGTTTTCCCTGATTTCTTGGAGGGGTGGTGAGATGATTAAATGCAATGGAAACCTGTAGCCTGCAGGCTGGGTTAGCATCCTTCAAAGCCTGGGGGCACAGAAAGCACTCAGCAGCAGATGGTCTCACCCACAACCAACATGGAACCTCTCCCTTGTACATCTGATCATGACATGAATGTCCAGTGACTGCAGTTTTCTAACCAGCTGTTGCATTCACCTATAGATAAACATTGTACCTATGTAGCAAGAACTTGCAGGATATTATCCACTGCCCATGCAAGACATTTATTTTGCCAAAAGCACGTAACTGCACTTGTCCAACTGCTGACTCTCACAGAGGACTCCTTAGTAACTCCAAAAGTTGATCTCTCTGTGAGAGTCCTCCAGATTTTGCAAGCTGGTATCCCTCTAATTGGACAGGACATCCCCTTTGCTGCTGATAGCAAAATAGCAGTGACAGCAGAGAGCCAAGCATACCCTGGCCACAGGGCTACTTGGCTAGAGTTGTGCTCAACAGATGACATTTCTAGGAATTACTGAAGTATCTCTATGGCTAAACATAGTGGTCCTAACTCTCAGTCTTTTACTGAGGGTAGTATAGCTATCTCACCATCTCTCTCACCAAGATATTTTACTCAGTCCAAGTACAAAATTACCTATATTGTATATGCTGAATTCTGCCTCTCTGGAACAGCCTTTTCCACTACTGCATTAAACAAGCAAGATGCCTGAAGTCAGATTCTGGAGCAGGGGCTTGGGAAAGTACAAAATCTCTCAAGTAGCTGGGGAAAAAGAATCCTACCTATGAGCCATTAATGCTCATAGCTTTTGTTCATCCCTAAAGAAAAAAAAAAAAAAAAAAAAAAAAAAAAAAAAAAAAAAGTTGTTTGCTTTTGACATAGAAATGAAAAGAACTGGGTTAAATGCATACAGTCTTCACCCCTGCCCTTCCCAGGAGAAGCTTCACTACTTTTCTTGGTCTTTGAAGAGTATTAATTTGCCCTGGAGCAGAAAACCTTCTACAAGGATTGTAGCCCTGATTTGCATGTGCTGATTAGCCTCAGTAGCACCACAGTTTTGTTGTGTGGATGAGCACTCTGAAGCCCCTCGAAATGTAATGTATATTCCCTGCCTTCATTCACAAAGCTGCAAAGGTCTGGCAGCTTGTGAGGGACTGTGTTGCTAATAGTAGTCACTAATTCAACGCCTGGTATTAAAAATAGGATTGCTAATTGTACTAATAAGTGACAGTGATAATATCACAGTGCTATGTAGTACATAACCTTGTTATAGCTGAAGTTTGTTACCATGCTTTTGGGTTCTCTCTCAGCTAATCTGCAGGAAGTTTCAGCTGCAAATATCCTGTTTGAAGTATGAAATACCAATCCCATGCAATGTCACAGTACTTGAAATTACCCCAGAAAATAAATCTATCTGACCCTATTGCCATTTCTAGAAAGAGAGAGGAAAATATTTCTGCTGGTGAGTGAAAGACAACAAAGCTGCTTGGAGTGCTCAGTAATACAGTCTGGTCGTGTTCCATGATGTCTGAAGATGACTTTCTAGAGTGCATGTGAAAGAGGCCATGACCAGCTTCAAAGGCAAGGAGGCAATCATCTCTCTGCTGCTCTCATTTTCTATTGACTGCCAGTAATTCTGCATGGAGTAATTCTCCATGTGGAGTAGGGCAAGAAGCTGACCAGCAGTCAGTATTTAGTACCTTTGGGGAAGAAAGGCAGGAACAGTTCTGAAGGCATAACTGAATTGGAGTGACATAAATTTCTTGCTGATGAGAGAGAGCAAAAATTCAGCATAGCTCTAACACTTAGGGATGTCCCACAGCTATTAGGGACAGCACCACAGTTCTTTGGGCTGAAGAGATGGGACTTGCAGCTCTGCTTTGAGCTCACATATGGAGCTCATCTCCCTAACACCTACACGCAGCAGCCAGAGTGCAGTGGCCCAGGACAGGACAAGTGCTTTGATTATTTAATAGAAAGCCAGTTCTAGAGGGGCTGTGAAAAGTACTCATCTCTTCTGTCTCCTACATTAACAGGAGCACATTTGCTGCATGTCAAGGGCTAGTAAAAGGAGGAACAAAACCTGTGGGACTATTGTATTATCCAGCTTCATTAGATAGAAGATTGCTGTTGAAGAAGCAGCAGTTTCTTGTCCATTGCAAACAATTATGCACAGAAACAGCATGACAGAAGTTACCCCTGTGTGATCAGGAGGATCACACAGGAAAATAAATGGAGGAAAATAAATGTGAAATTAAATGGTCAGTAAGGCAGTCTGCCACACTGCAGGGAGAGGTCTGCTTCCCTTCTGGCACTGAGACCCTCCAAAGCAGAAAAAAAATGACAATGGATTTCAGCAATTGGTAGCAGTGGGCTTCCAGAAGACTTTCCTCATTTACTCTACAAATGGAGAAAGAGTGACTTAACTCATTGACTGGGGCATGTTTATATGGCTGTCCACTAATGACTCCCAGGCAGTGGGCCAGTCAGCAGGCCTGTGCCACATCTGAATGGTGCTCACTAGAGCATTCCTGCATCCTTGCCGCTTCTGAGTAAAAACACACTCATCTTCCAAAACACCACCTAAGTGATGACCTCAGACAACAAAAGCACACTAGAAAACAACAAACTGTTCCTTACACTCAGATGGGGACAAAGTTTTGCCTTTTGATCTTTTGCCCATTAATTTTTCTCTGAGATCTCAACTTAACTTCTCTGCTCCACTTCAGGGTGGCTGCAGCCAAAGCACCTTCTGAGAAAAATGTTGTTCCTGTTTTGCCACACTTAATCCCAACCTAGGCAGCTTTTCCCCTGTGGAGGACAACAATTTTGTCCCTGCAGAGGGTTTAGCAGCAGACCAGGTAACATTTTCTTGCTGACCCATAGGACCGTGGGAGTTGGTAAATTGGGTTTTTCAAGGTGCGCTGTAGCTGTCTTGCAAGGATAGACAGTAATTATCAGGTTGCACTTTGGCCCTGCCAGTTTTGTCACTTCTGTGACATGGCCTATACGATGGGCCATGCCTCAGCCAAGAGGCTCAGCTAGGCTCTCACAGACCATCGTCTCTCTGCAGGTATTCATAGATGGAAAACAAATTGGTGTATATGGCCAGAGAAGTGCTCCTATGTTAGCCACAAGGAAAGGAGTGGTCCATCTGCACAGGGACAGGCACTGTGAAAGCTGAATCAGGGACAGGCACTGTGAAAGCTGAAGATAGACCCACGCAGACAGTTCTTCAGTGGCATGCCTTGCCCCTTGGCCATACCTGTTGTTTTCACCATTAACAACCTCTGTTCCCCACAATTTCTGAACCCCGTCTCACAAGAAGGACTCCAGCAGCATTTATATCTGATACTATTTGTGTAGCTATAATTACTAAAATCTGCATCTCTGTCAACAATTTGACCCATGCAAGGTCACATGATGGTGGAGGCTGCTCTAAACCATTGATAGCCTATTGCTTCCCTACCTTAATTTGCACGAAATGAAACAGAAAGTCCCTTGCTTCTTTGTTCCAACTTCTTCATTAAAAACATCTCTCAAAAACATATCTGCAATTCTAAGAATTTTTCACTTGAAACTGCAATTAGAAAAAGAAACATAAAGGCCTTAATCCTGTTGAAATGCATTGTCAGGTTTCTTTTTCAGTTGAAGGAGCTAAGTTACATTCTGGTTTCCATTCAATTGCAAGAGAAATAAAAGACTCTTCTAGAAGTGGGAAATAGCCTAAGCAAGGTAAAAGTCAAGAAGGTTAATTAATTTTTTTTTTTTTAACTGTGCATTGAAGTGCAGCCCCTTAGAAAGTAATTTTCAGGATGTGTAGACAGTGTTGCTGGAGGCAACAAGAGTAAGTCAGAAATTTGATCAGATTGCTGGTCTCGCTTTAATGCTGACCTATCCTATCCAGTGCTATTCACGCATTTAAAAACTCTGCTAGAGGGCAGGCAAAGTCAATTTCAGATTAAGTGTGCTGAAGGCTAAATGAATGCTATAGGAAAGGGTTTCCAGAAGCTATGGACAAAATAAAAGGAAAACCAAGGTATCGTCTTAGTTGCAAACAAGTCCCTGTAGCGTATTTATTCTGTCTTATGCAGGGAGATATCCAGTCTTTGAACAGTGCCAGATGATTAATTTTGAAATTATTGGGATCTTTAGAAAGAAATCTGTTACTTCTCCAGTATTTAACCTATTTACCAGCTATATTAAATGTTTTCTTGGGTGTATTGCTCAAGTGGCACTGTCCTGACTGCAGAAATGCAGACAGCGCACATATGGATTGTGCAAATGATTCAGTACTCAACCCAGTAATGCTGAGACCAGCAGACAAAGGTCTGTTTGCTGCAAAGTCTCATATAGAAAGGACATACTAAAAGGAGGCAGAGAGACTGGAAAGGTAGGTGTTAGTCTGTTTAGTCATGTCAGCTTTCTCAGGCTGTTTAATAGCAGACAATAAAAAATTGTTTCAAGGACACTGGCTCAGCTTTGGCCAAGGCATCTCCTCTATGAGCCTTCTGGAAGGACTAAATTCAGTTATCTTCTTCAAATGCACAATTTCTTTCTCCAGTGCACAGGAGAAATGGATCTGCTTTCTCCAGCACGCACTGTGCTGCCTTGCATCTGCCCATTCCTCGTGTCTCACTGAGGCACTTCAGGATAAGGCGCTTCAAGTGGATGGAAATATTCCCTTACAGCCTTGAACAGACCCAGTCTATTCAAAGCAGAGTATCTATAGCCAGCTACACAGCTCTTCCCTTCCAGGACTCGGCCACCAGTTTATAGCTGAAAATGCTATGTCATCTGGCTCCCAGGCTGACATATTTTATGCAGAAACCCCAGCAGAGGGGTTCCTTTTCACCTCAGCGGTCTGAATTCAATCTCACTCTGTGGATTAATCCCCCTAATATCCTGACCTGATGCCTGGAAAACAAATACAGCAAAGAAGTTGGTGGCATCTCCCAAATGAGGCTTTGGGATAGAAAGCCTACAATGAACGAGTTAAAAAGCCAGTACACTAACCAGAGAAAAGACACAAGCCCAAATATATAAAGATCAAAAAATCTACTGCGCTCATGACAAAACAGAAGGGCAAAGAAACAGCAAAATTGCAAACATCTCATCCACCATGACATTACACTCAGTGGAAGTGGAGTCTGACAGGGCCACAAACTCCAGACAATTTTACCCAGCCTTTGGGATTATCTGTGAATACCTTGAAGGGCTGGATTTGCACTTGTATGCAAGGATGCAAGGCATGAATCAAACATTGGCCATTTTCTACTGTCTAGAGTATCAGACAGAGTACATGATCAGGTAGGTAAGGGAGTCAGTGTTGACCTAGATTTTCAAAGGTAATTTTTGTCCATTCCTATTTTTTAGAAAAACTATATTTATTTCCTTGTTTCAGGATGACATCTCTCCCAAAACTGGGCATAATCTTTGATTTCAGGGCAGAAAAATATCTGTCTGCTTGTGTGACTACCATTTTTATAGGTGTCTATATGTGTTAACAGAAGCATGGTGTATCTGTTTAAACTGTTTCAGCAGCTCAGCGAGTTATGGTGTCAGATTTTTTTTCAGATTAGTCCTTTTAGCAGCTGATAACATATGGCTCTGAACTGAAAGGCTATGATGTAAGCCTTGCAAAAAGCCTGAAAGGCAAATTAAGTAATAACACGGTTGGTGCTCTGGCATCATAACAAACTGTTTTTCTTTCTAAGAGGTGCACAGTGGGGAGAGGTATTCCCTCCCCTTCACCCTTCTTGCATTCACCCTCAGGCCAAAGATGACAGACTCTGTGCTAAGTATCTCAGGCTGCTCAGTACAGCTGAGGGTACCAGCTGTCCTGCTGGCAGATCCCAACAGCCTGACAGAAGGACAGCACCTGCAGGAGCTGGCAGCCTCATTCCCTCTCCCCCTGGGCTCCTCCAGTCCGCCCCACAGCCGTGTAGGAAGGGCATCCCAAAGAGATGAGCCTAGGGAGAGAAGAGAGAGAGAGGGAAAGGCAGGGAGGAGAAGACTAGGGAGCTGGGTTAGGAAGGAATGAGAGACTGCTTTAACCCTAGACTGGTCGCACTTTTCCTGGTGGATGGATAGAAGGCAGATACAGCACGTGGAAGAGGACAGGACAGCATGGGAACACAGGACAGCCCTTCTGCCCCTGCACCCTCTGTTAACAGCCAGAGGGCTGAGATGGGCTTTGCCTGCTGCCTCCACTGTGCTTGTTTCTTGCTGCAAATCCAAGAGGTTTGGGAAGGAGACAGAAAAATGACAGGGAGAATGAAGCAGAGAAGGACACTGCTGGCCATTATAGTCTGGGACAAAGAGCCACCAAACAGAGTACAAGAGAGCAGGAGGGGGAAAGGGACCATTCCTGGGGACAGCTGGAGAATTTGCTCAGGCAATAAGCAGAGGCCTGCCCTGAGCCCTGCCAGGAGCATTAGCAATGCTGTCTCTCCTGGTCAAAACAGGGACGACTTCTCTTAAGACCCAAAACCTGGTGCTGTCTGACCTATGATTACTTGATTCCTTTCTGAGAGGAGGTCTGCTCAAAGGGGGCCTGAGGGGGGGAGCACGGGCAGCAACTCCCTGCCTGCTCTGGGGAGCTGGCAAGGGGTGCTCAGCGGCAATTTCAGGATTTCAGGATGCCCTGGTGATGCTTCAGCTGGCACCCACCACCTGATCAAACAGGGCTGTGGCCACACAGCGGTAACCATGAGGTGGCCTCACTGCCGTGCTCCTGCTTAAATAATTTGCTGGGAGAGGAATAAAAGATGCCCCCAGAATGGTCACAGACCTGCCAGGATGCCAGGGAGATGTGTGGTGTGGAAGAAACAGGAGAGATCTGTGCCGTCAAGAAAAGCTCTATTGTTGCATTGAATCCTAAGACTTCCTGAAGTCCATCTTCATGTTCCAGTGGCAGTGCCGGCATAACAACTCCCAAAGCTAGCCCGATGCTTTTCTGGATCCTTGTAAATCTAGGCTGGCCTCAGTAACAAAGTGCAGATACACATTGGAACACACAGGCATATCCTGTGCTGTAATGCTGTGGTGAGGGAAACTCCTGTTTTTGAAATCATTGTACTACCTAGCTGAACTGCATAAAGTTCAAGTAACCTCTACTGGCTGTAGTCTAGCCAGGAAACCTCGACCTCTGGAGTGAGGTCATTAAAGCCGAACTTGTGGAAGCTCAGAGGTGTTTAGAGAGCCTGTTAATTACTGCACTAATCCTTTGGACAGTGCTGGCTCCCAGCGCTTCCGGAGCATTAGCACTTCAGTAGTGCTTGAGCCCAGAGCACTGCACTCCCCCCTGACAGGAGTACCTCCTGATGAAATTACTGCCAGCATCTCTTCCAAGTCCACAGCGCATAAGTAAGGCAGTCAGGAGGCTCACAGGGTGTCAGAAGCTGGCCCTGAGCATTTCTTTACAGATGTGAGTCCTTTTTGTCTCATTATCTGGAGCTGATGTCATCTGTTTGCTGTGTTTGTCTGACTCTTGTGAAGCCTCAGATGGTTCCTACCCACTGTGGAACAAGCTGCCTATTTTTTCCAAAATCATGTCTATTCTAATACCTTAACCCTGTAGGCTCAGCAAGCCAACAGGTCAGCAGAAGGACAAAGCACTCTGGATCCTGAGCATGGGTTTAATGACAGTGTGGAAATCAAATGCCGAATCCATGAAAAATGCCTACAACAAAATATGAACAACCATGATCACAGTAACCCTGGGAACAGAGCTCATCAAAACAGTGGTGTTCATTCAATCAGACAGAGTAGCTGCTGCCCAGCAGCTCTCACTCTTTCCAGCTGGACACTTACATTCCCAAACACAAGCCTTCCTTACAGGAGAGCAAGCGATGCCCCTACACAGCAGAGGTAGAGGCAGTGGTTTTTGGACCCCTTGTAGTCAATGATCTTTGTCTTGCTGATTTCCTAGCAGGTTTACAGGGCCATGGTTAAAAAGCAGTCACAAGTGGTTTGTGTTACTGCATCTACTGTAGCAACATACATCAACTACCACTCTATCATGGGCATGAGAATGCTGCTTAGAACTTCTGGCCATCAGGCTTCTTGCCTGGTACTCCTTCAGCCCGGCACACACAATTTCCTAAGGACATTTGGGCATGCCATTCTCATGATGAGGCACTGAGGGGTCCAGCACAGCTGCTCACACAGTGGGAGCCCCAGGGCCCCCAAGGATTCCCTGCTGTCTCACAGACTATACCTGCTACTCTGCAGGCAGCTCAGAGGAGTCCCAGAGCAGAACCTGAATTCATGCCCATGTCCAACAATGGGTGCTGTGTCTCCTGGATAAGGCCTTTCCCAAGGACTGGCATTTCCCTAGCTTTGAAATTCACACAGCATAGAAGATGCTGCACAAAGCATGGTGAGACAGAGACACAGTCCCTATTAGCAGGGTCTGTACCTATTGACAGGCACTAACTGTTATGGCAGATGTAGCTCTGGGGGAAAAATAATATTTGAATGAGACAAAAAGAAAGGAAAAGTAAGAAAAACCTCTCTGGCAGCCAGCTGGGAGAGAGGCAATGGAGAGTCAAGTGTCCTCTTCCTGTTTCTATCTCCAGGGCAGCAGATGATCCCCAGTAACACTTCACCACAACAGTCTCAGAGTTTTTCATTAGCCACACAGACTCCCTCCTGGTACTCCCTGCTTATGGGATACTGCACATTCGTCTTTGTGCTTACATAAAACAGGCTCCCAAGTATAAATCAAAGCAACCACAGGCAGGGAAAAACGGGGAAAGCAGGCATAAGTCTCAGATTTGTGGCAGTCACTTTCTGCAGGAGCCCTGCACAGCACAGAGTCAAGGCTGCAAGACCATGAGAGCAGCAGCAAAATAGCAAAAAGAGAACACTCCAGCAGGGGATCTGCAAAACACAATGATAGCACCTTGGGAGTAAATGGACTGAGTTGCAATTAGAAGGCAGGCTGCACAGTTGCAAGTTTCAACTTGCAGTAAGTCTATCTGCAAAAGCCTTTGACCTTAAAAGAGTGAAGGCACTTACAGTACCCTGCAATCAGGGAAAATTGCAGAAGCCTTGCATTGGAGTAATCCGTAAGGCAGTCCATGAAGTGCTATTTTTCACTTTGAGAAAGGAAGGCCAAAGTTGCTGCCTCATACCTGGTATAGAACCATCAATGCAGGGATCTGAGCGGCTCCCTTCCTCAACCCATATTGCTGCCATGTGTCTGTGTCTGCTCAGCACAGGACTGTGCTCTCTTGTGCGAAGACAGGAGCACTCTGTTTGGGAGCTGGACAAGTGTTTATGCTGGGGATCCAGAGAGAGGTTACCTTTTCCGGCTCTGCTCTAGTCCTCTGCAGCTTGCTTGTGCCAGGCTTAAACAGCTGTAAGCTTGTCCTCTTTCTTCTGGTGCTAAAGTCTCTCTATTCATCACTTTGAAAAGTCTCTGCATCTGATCTGAAAGCAGAGGAGAGTCGGAGGTGTGTTACTTAGCTCTTTCTGCAGACTCGAGCAATCACTCCAAGATGTGGAGTGTCCTCAGCCACTCCACCAGAGCAGAGATGTCCTCAGCCAAATGATAGCACTTGAGCAATTGTTTAAGAGAAAATTGGGACCTTCAGGAAAGTGTAGCTAATTAATGGATATTACAGACTAAAACTTTGCTGCAATCCATGGTTTTCTGTCTCTCCTTACATGAAACAGTTTTAGCACTGGCAACTCAGTGAAGATAGTCCGTGAAAACGCAGTTTGTTTGTAAAAGAAACCGTAGGGCAGTTTTCTGTCTTCGTGACCTCATGTACCTCAGTAAGGCAGACTGGTGAAGAAGGCTAAGCCTGGCCTAATCTTGGATTGAGAAACATAAAATTGTCACGCTCTGAAAGAAGTCTTTCTATTGCCTCTGTGTGTGAGCTTCAGTTAACTCTTTAGTCACTAGCAAAACTTAACAGCCTGCTTGTGGTCTTAGAATTGGATCTAGACCATGTAAGTATCAGTCATGTAACCTGAACACCAATAGGCCTGGGATGATCATGGCAGTTGTGCTGCTGTAGCATTTCAACAGTTATTAGACAGTTCTGGTCGTTGTGTCCATTCGTGAGCAAAAAATAATAGTGGTCAAACACTTAGGTGTGAATAAATCCAGCAGTTCTTGTTACTTGGGGATTCAAGTCATGTGAACAAGCCATATTTTGCAACCTAGCAGGTAAGATGCTGATTTTTAAAAGCTCATCAACCTTAAGCTAAACACAACAAAAGCTTTTATTTCTGTTACAAATAGCAATTCTGTAAGAGGGTCTTTAGAGAGTCGCTCTACCAGGTTAGTAGTAGATTCGATACTTATGTGTGTGTATTCTTTTGTATCCTCAAAATAACAGGATACAAAAGGGAGAAGTGGGAAGAAAGTGACAAGCCCTTCACCTCTGGTCAATAATGTGCCATAGATGAGTTTCCAGTCTGAGAAGTACAGCAAGATGCAGTGTCTGAGGGAGGGAAGCAATGCAGCACCTTCCTAACAAGAAGTCTCTTAGGCTTCATAATCATGTCAGACCTTTAGTTCCTGTGAAGAGAAAGATGTTCAGCCCCAACTTGCCCTGCCATCTCTTTCTACAGATGGGCAGAAGTCTCTTGCGACAGGGCAAACAAAATAGTTGCTACAAAATTACATGATGCATAGCGATGAAGAATCAGCCACGGCCACATTTTTGAGAAGATGTAATAGGGTGATGTTTTCTTTCCCCTTGTGCGTTGCTGCACAACATTGCCATGGACAAACAAGATTTTTCACTCTGAGGGGGCAGAAGGAGATCTTGTTCAGGCTGTTATGTATGTCAGGAACAGCTTAATCACCAGTAGGGTTGCTTTCTTGCCTGAGACCATTGCTTTATCTTTCAGGAATCATCAATGTTCCACTTAGGAAATATTTTTGACTCTAGCGATTTGTATGTGTGTGTTAGCTATCCAGCACAAGATGGCATGACTAAAGAATCCAACAAGTGTTTTATCAGCTTGTGTTTGCTCCTGATTCAAAGACAATGCCCCCCAAACAGTCATTACCCAGGAATGCAGATCTTAGAGCTTTGGCATTAGATTTCACTTAATGGAATTTGCTGCACAGATAAAACACAAAAAACAGCTAGTCCTGACTCTGAGGACATTTCCTCTGATAACAAACAGTTGACATAGGAAAAAATATAATTTATCCACTGGTTTTTCTGAGGTCAGTGATTTAAAAAAACAAAGGGGGGGTTTTGAGGGATTTTTTTTTTTACATCCAGACAAGCACCCCAGAAGAATGGATTTCAAATTGATGAGGTATTTCATCCTGATTTTCAAGTCATATGAGCTCACTTGTTGCCGGATATGCTCTAGAGGACTGCCACTAGAAACTGCAGAGGAGTTGTGTTGCCATTTCAGCAGCCAGAAGAAACCATGCCTCATAGCTGGTGCCCTAAGAGCCCTCTGGACAGGCAAGTGTGACAGATATCTGACCCCACCCAGGACAGTGGAAATGAGTGTCACACGTACTGCAGACATCTTAGGAACAAAACCAGCATCCGCAGACGTGCTGGTCCTGGTGTCTGCTGTGTGCCAGGGCAGTCACAGGGAGCCTTTCTCTGCTATGCCACCATGCTCTGCCAATCTGGAGATTGAATGTGCTGGTGAAAACTCAGGGAAAACCAGGAAGGGCTTCCACCTTTCCAGAGTACACTATCTTTTACACAGGCAGCTGTCTCTGCTAAGTTTTGCTATCATGTGTTCTTTACATCCTATGTCAGGGGCCACTGTCCCCTCCTTTGTGGATTCAGCTGGCTGCAATGAGTATGGAAGGGAACGGAGAAAGGTTGTAATGTGTTTTAAAACCCTAGCCTGTTAAAAATTTGTGTGATGTGCAATTGCCTTTATTGGTTACTTCCTGGGCAGTCAAGGTTCCAGAAAAACTAACCTAAAAACTCCTCCATCAGGTGGACACCATGTTATTGGAGAGGTATACTGTCCAGGTGCCACTGTCTTAAAGGATACAGTCCCTGCTTTTGCCTTCTTCAAGCCCCACCTTCCTCTCATGGCCCTGTTGTCTGAATTCATGAAGGTTCTCCTCCGTTACACCATGGAATTTTTTATTTCTTTATGCCAAAGCAAAGGCCTAGTTTGTTCCACAGCGCCAGGTAAAACATAAACAATCTGGCACTGCTCCCTTTGTAGGCAGAGAAGCACACTGCACAGAACAATGTGTGCACTGGGAGTATGAAAAAGGAGCATTCTTCTCAGCTCCTGTGTTTTGCTTCTCTCCCTCAATGACAGCCCTGAAACTAAGGACTGTGATGCATTTGCCATCTCTGGAAAAAAGAAAACAACACTTCAGCCCTAGAGGGTATTACAAAGAAACCCTGAGTGGCTTGACATTTGCTATAAGAAATAGCACAGTACATGTTCTTTTCAGGAGTAGGTTTCAGTCCCCAGGTGAGGCATTTTTAATAACAGTATACCTGGATAGGCACAGCCTTTCTCAGGGAAAAAAGAATAGAGCAACAACTCAGCCCCTTAGGCAGGCAGACTTCCCTTCCCTACCTGTACTCTAAGAGTATGGGTATTGCAAGAGTATGTGGTGTAGATACATTTGTAAAATAAAAGACAATGTGCTGTGGGGTTCCGTGGTTGTTAAAGCCTTGAAGTCATCTAAGGAAGCCAGCTGGTGGTGGAGAAAAACATTTTCTCTGGAAAGGAACTCAATTTTTGATAATTTTCCACGTGTTTCTAGAATACAAGTCTGTCCATCCAGTATCAGATTTCCTGAAGTACAAGGGAAGATGTGACAAGGGAGTTATCAGCCATGAAGGATGACATCATGACTGGCATCCAACAGCATCCAGGAGCCTGTTCCCATCAGGAGCTAGGTGACTGTCCTCTCCAAAGCTTTGCACCCATAATGGGCTGACAGTGACAAATGTCACTTGGAGCAGAGCTCTTTCTATTCAGCTCACTTTCACAATAATCAAGTACTGAGAAGTAATGCATTGTTGCTGCTGGGAACTCTGCAGACTTCCAGCTAGTTCTATAGTTTGGAGGGCAAATGAAGATGACAGCAGGCAGAAGAGGTTATTTGTAGAGTGAGTTGGAAAATTGATTTGTTCCAACCATAAAGTGGTATGGCAGAGATTAAAAATAGAAACCCTTACTCAGAAATTTCTGCATTCGCTCTCAATACTTACAGCATTTCTTGCAATGTGGACATGAGCCCTTTGAGAGCACTGAAATTTACTTTGGCTTATCTCTCCCCTTTTCTTAATTATTTTCACTTGTCAAAATCCTTAAGTATCAGAAAATGGATCTTCTGATGAAGATGAACTGCCTTCTCAAAAAACACCCTGATCTGATATTCGTCAAGAATTGATCTATAAAAATATGCATCTTGCTTGCCATCAGTCACTCTGTTCTATAATAGTCATTGAAGGTATTCACCAGAGAATTATATTTCCACCTTTTGTGGAGGCCAAAACTTGGGTAGGTAATCCTTTGTAAAAAGGACTGTTATTTAAGTTCAGCAGTGGCCCCTGGTCTGCCTCATTGGCTTTTGTCACCTTCCCAGGTGGCAGCTGAGGGCCAGCTGAAGGGACAAAGTAGTGTATGGGGACAAAGTGGGGAAGAGTAGCAGTGCTGTCTAGTAGAGTGAAATCCTGTAGAATCTTCTTTGGAGAGTGAACTGGAGTTGTGAAAAAATTGCCTTCATTAGTTGTTCTGCTGGTTTGATAGACTTTCTGAGAGGAATTAAATACCCTAATCCTGTTCATTCACTTGTCCAGGATAAGCGAGCAGACAAATTGCCTTTTTCCTCTAATTCATTACTGCTCTGAGCAAACAAATTCAGAAATCCAGCTGTTCCCACTGCCTCTGTGGTCCCAAGATGAATGACACATCTGGAACTCTCTTGGTGGGAAATGGAGGTGTCACCTTGAATTAGGCATTTGGGACAAAAGACAAAAATATCTATTTCAGCCCAAAAAGGAATTATAAGGTCCTAGCAATATTGCAAACTGTGCTTCATTATCCATTGAGAACTTGAGTGACAGCATGCTAAGAACACAAATCTTGCAGGCATACAACCTTTTTTTTTCCCCTGACTGCTAACAGAGTATGATGGAAGAGCAGTTAAGTCATCTAGGTCGCTATAAAATGATCAAATCAGGTGAGATTTGAGCCTTGCTCTGCATTAAAGCTGAAATTGTATTCCCATTGATTTATGACAATTTTCTGCCTTGACTATCAGCTCATCACTCTCTCGTGGAGCCAGTGGTGATCTAAAGCTCCACCACTTCTCAGGAGTTTCCTCAAGACAGCCTGTGATCTGCAATAGCACAACTGTGAGTTGTTAGGAAAACAAAGATGTATCATGTTATGGTGCAACTTCCATCAAAATGTTTGCAGATTCATTTTAAAAGATCTTTCATTGAAACTGGGAACTCAAAAATATAAGGAGGCTGTTTTAATTGGTTTTTTCCAGCTTTCATGAAATCCATCTGTCCTTTCATGGAGCAATTAAATTCTTTCTTGACTCTACAAACATAGAACCTGGCAAGTGCAATCATCAGAATGAAAGAAATACTTAGATTTGTGAATAAGTTCTGACACTTTCCTTGTTTGGTTCTTTGACCTTTTCTGTATGCAGCCATTGTGCTAAGTCAACTGAAATTGACCCTTTGTGCAAATTTGTCTGTAAAAACTCTGTCAGTGGTTTTACTAAGTTCTGTGGTTTGCACCTCTAAACAAATCAATTGAGGTTAACCCAGGATAAGCCATTTTCTCTGGGGAAGCTTTTAAAAATATTTTTAGAGCCGTGACAGGTGAATTACTGTGAGTCAGCTACAGCAACTTAAGGATTTTTAGGACATTTCTTGATCCTGGTCTTTGCTGCTGCTACAACAGAAGTAATCACACTGGTTCCCTTAGAAGTGCAGGGGAGTTGGGTTGTAAGCAGCAGAAGCCAAGCTGCAGAAAACCTCTTTCCTCAGCAGCTCCTGCTGCTCATGGGCTGGGAGTTACTCTGCTGTGGGGGACCCTGCACAGACACTCTCCAAAATACTGCTTTCAGGTTTGCTGCCTGAATTGCCTCTATGGCTTGGCACAACTGGGCCTTCAAAGACTGGTTTGTCAATTCAGCAGTCAAACATGCCACGGAGCTGGAAGAACCCCCACTGGCCCAGAGTTTTGGCCTTATGTGAATTCCTATTGGCTGGATATGGCTTATTTAGCAGTGCAGTGACATGAATCCACCTGAAACTGTCAGCAGGCTCTGGGCCATTTGGACAGGTAGCCCAAATTTGATTTCTAGGTTTTCTTCTAAGCATGTCAAAGGGCATGCTGAAGATGCTAAGGTCCTGAAATGCTAAATCACTATCCAGGTTTGATTCAAAGTACTGGCCATTTGTTTTATCAGACAGCCCATCTCAGGTTCACAAAAATTGCATGACCTTGGCCCGTACACAACACCAGTAAATATCACAGAATCACAGAATACGCTGAGTTGGAAGGGACACACAAAGATCACCAATTCCAACTCCTGACCTGGTGTCTGGCCATCCTATCAGTTACTGCAGGCAGAGTTTCATGGGCCAAAAGTGAACAAGACATATCTGGGCTCATTCTTGGCTATAAGACTTGTTGTGCCAACATCTTAACCCCCCTCTGGAAGGAAGGGTCTGGGAAAATTCAGTCTCTTCCATCTGATGTGAAGAGTCAAAGGCTGCCCTATTCCTTTCCTAGGTGTTCAGTGACACGGATCTCTTGAGATCAGACTCAAGAAAGGGCCACTGGAGCACTATTTGTCTCCTTCAGCTAGGACAGAGAACTTCAGCCGGCACACTGGATGCCCTCCAAAACAACCACTGTAATAACTGGATGCTGGATTTTCTTCCATCTCCTGGCTGGGCATCTCAGTTGCATTTGTTATACTCAAGGAATTAACTGGTAGACAATGGCCAGCAAGCTGGCTTTTTTTTTTTTTTTGTCGTTAGATTTTTAATGAGATGGTTGTCTGCTGCGCATATCCCTCCTGAAACAAGACATGTATGTGAAATCCAGGCTACCAGAAAAGGTGATAACTTTCATATTTATCTAGTGTGTCTGTTCCTATATTGTGGAGGATTTACTCCACTTAATTCAAACACAGTGGGTTTCTCATTCTTATTTTTCCTTTCCAAACTCCATTCTGAGGCTGGTATGTGAACTGTCTCTCATTCAACTAATTTACTGTGTGTGGTCATACCCTAAATGATGAGTTTTCCATAAAGAAACCACAGCCCTTTTAACCCATGGCATTTTGTGCTATACTAATACATCCTTGTGGAGGAATTGTAACTGATGAGGAATTGAACCTTGTCATTCTAGTGATACACCCAAACTATTATTTGTGCCAGACTTCCTTTTCTTGCTTCATGAATTTGTTTTGCTGTGTTTTTCTCAGTAATTTAGTGGCTTTTTCCTACAACTTTCCCATCTCATGAGTCTCTCTGGGAAGACAGACAGTCAGACTTCCTGAATTTTGTTTACCTACTAAACAAAATACCTGAAAGTTATTTATGAGCTTTCACAGCGGATTGAACTCTGACTTTGTGTGGTGTTTTTGTGTCCCTTTGTTTACAAGGGACTTGGCCTATCCCAGATGTCTACTGGCTGAGAAAGGCACAGCAAGAAAACTGCCTCAGTCCCTTGCCTTGCCTTTTTTTCTCCTCTTCAAAACTTAACATACTTCTGCTTTACCTCTTTTTCTTTGGAGACCTTTGAATGCTGGACTCTTCTCCACGCTATGGCAAGGAAGGTCACGGACTGGATGGAATGCTGTCCATAAACATAGGTCTGTAGGGAGACTGAAGATGTTGGGAGTTGGGGTCCCAAGAGAAGAGCTGCAATTCTGGCTTCCAAGGGAGGAAAGGTGATGTCCTGCATTTGCACAGGTCACAGCCCAGAAGAGCACAAAAACTAAAAGAAAAACACACATGCTGCATGACTAGTCTTACATAGTCTGGTGAAAACAACTAGAGTAAAGGGAAAATAGCTCTTATCTCTCCGGGTTTCCTCTGATACCTTCTTTTCTTCAGTATGTTTATGGATAGAGAGAAGGCATAGGGGAAACACTATTGATTCCAACTTAGTCCTTAGTCACTTTCTTTATGTAAATACTCAGAAAACACAAGGTCAAGTCTCCACATGAGGATTTTTCTGGCCATTTTCATCCTGAGTCTTAGCAGTTATGATCATGCTCTAAGAATTTGTGCTATCAGTAAGTCTGGCCCCTCAGAGACTGGTCATGCAGCCAGTCCACACAACTGTGTCGCCACACACCTCAGAGCAAGCACAGCTCTAGCCCTGTATACCCTGTCAGGTGCCAATCCAATAAGCTTTTTAAGGCCTCCCAACTTGGGCACTCCTTTTTAAACTGAATTAATATCTTTTAGGGTGTCAGTCTGTAACACAACCTTTATTTAGATGCAGATCCCTTATGGAGACCTGGCTTTGAGACAGGACTTGCCCATTCCCTCTGTGCAACTCAAGTATGGCTTCTTAGTATTCAGTGAAGAGCTTCTCCCGTTTGCTGAGATTGTTTTGATTGTTTAACCTCTCCTGCTACTGTTTATACATTGCCTCTTTCCATTTGGCAGACTGAATGAAACATAAGACATGGCTGTTTAAAGTCAGAACAAGGTGCTGCTGAAGACATGATGGTCATGTCCAGAGAAGAGCAAAAAAAGGTGAAGGGTCTAGAGCACGAGTCTTATGAGACTGAGGGACAGCTGAAGGAACTGGAGTTGTTTAGCCTGGAGAAAAGGAGGTTCAGGGAAAACCTTATCACTCTCTACAGGTGCCAGAAGGGAGGTTACAGCGTCATTGGGGTCAATCTCTTGTAATTCAAAAGCAGTAGGACAAGAGGAAATGGCCTCAAGTTGCACTAGGGTTTTGACTGGATAGTAGGAGAAATTTCTTCAGCAAAAAGATTCTTAAGCATTGGAATAGGCTGTGGAGTCATTAAAAGACCTGGAAGTGTGGCACTCCGGGACATAGTTTGGTGATAGACTTGGAGGTGTTGAGTACATGGTTTCCCTTGATGATATTAAACGCCTTTCCAACCTCAAGGTGCTACAATCACAGAGTCATTTAGGTTGGAAAAGACCACCAAAATCATTGAGTCCAACCTTTGGCCAATCACCACCTTGTCAACCGGACCACAGCACTGTCTGCCACACGCAGTCGCTTCTTGAACACTCCAGGGGTGGTGACTCCACCACCTCCCCGGCTAGTCCATCCCAGTGCTTAATAACCCTTTCCACGAAGAAATTCCTCCTGATGTCCAGCCTTACCGGCAGTTCACTAACAGCTCTTTCCTGGATTGCAGGAGGTCTATCCTGCTCCCTATCCCTCTCTACTCTCAGCCACTACTCTGCAGCCGAGGGGAATGGTTGCCCTAGGGATGTCTCATTGTTAAAGACCAAGGCAAAGGAGTCATTAAGTACCTCAGTCTTTTTCTTATCCTTAGCTACAATATTCCCCTCTTTGCGTCCAAGAAGGGTGGAGATGTCCTTGACACTCCTTTTGTTGCTGATCTATAAAAAAACACTTTTTATTATCTTTTGCAGCAGTGACCAGATCGAGTTCTAGTTGAGCTTTTGCCTTTCTAATTTTCTCTTTACATGACTTAACAACGTTTTTTCACTCTTGCCTGCCCCTTCTTCATAAAAGTCATAAACCCTCTTTTTCCATGAGCTCTACAAAAGCTCCCTGTTCAGCCAGTCCAGTCTTCCTCCCCGATGCCTAATTTTTTGCTGCATAGGAACAGCCTGTTTCTGTGCCTTCAAGATTTCCTTCTTGAAGTTTGTCCAGCGCTCCTCTATGTATTAAGGACAATAATGGGGTTTTAATTATAAAATTGTATTATACTGCATATATGTAAATGTGTGTGTGTGTGTACAAATAATATTACGCTGAAATGATACTATAATTCCGTGGTCCACCTGATGAAAATTAGCATCAGTAATAAATTCAGGCCAGCTCCAGCCTAACACTGATAATCTTGCAAGTTTATGTGAACATCAGGAACACCCTCCCAACAGTCTTTTCCATGTCCAGCAGTGATACCAGGCATACAAACAGCACTAGATCCAACTTGTGCTAGCACAAAAATATTTGGAACACATTGGTGGGTTTTGCATCATGGGTGTTTGTCCTAAAATTTCAAATTTTTAAAGAATTCCTTACTCTTCTGCAATTTCTTTCTTTTCTGAACTTTGCAACTTTTCTTATTGCTCACACCATCAGAAAAAAGGGCCTTTCTATTTCACATTATGGATCTTTCACACACTCAGATCGAAATGCTGCTTCTACTTTCAAAAGCTGAATTGATTCATAACATAAGCATGGTGCTTTAATGATGGGAAAAGAGTGCAGAGGTAAAGCAATCTAGTTAAAGAAACTTGAAACTGAGGAGTGCTAAAGCAGAAGGTCCAGAAGTAATAAGAGGAAGCCATGAATTTCAGGCACCCCTAAATAAAGTGTCTCTCAGTTAGGATACCTGGCAATCCAAGGGGCTTCATGGCATAGTCAAAACTGAGGTGGATGAAGTAGAAGATAGGTTTTGTGGAGAAGTTAGGGTGATGTGGATGAGGACTACCCTGCTGCAAAGAGAAAAGATCATTTAGTTGTACTGAATAATTCAAAAAGAAGAGAACTGGGGGATAAGAGGGTGGAAGAGGCCGGGGGGGGACATATGGAGAGAGGGCTGTAGAAAACATTATTTGTGGGCTGCATGGGCAACTTTATTATTAAACATTTCATGAATTTCAAAAATGAGGGCCTGTGATTTCATTATTGTAAATGGCTTCCTTCACTCTTGACAGTACCCATCCTTAATGTCATTCATATTTAGCATCTTGGCCTCCTCGATACCCACAACAAGGAGAAATTGCTGTAGTGCAATGCAAGGCTGCCCTTCTTTTCTACGGCTGTGCAGCATCTGGCACAGTGAGAGGCCACTTCCAAATGCTGCCCCTCAGATGGTAATGAGTGTGAGATCTGGCAGTTCAGCACAATTCGTTCAAGTCCTTTGTATATCAGCCCTGGTGCTTGTTCAGAATAAAGGAAAAGTTTATAAGAAAACTCTGCTGAAGAATGTGTCAGTCTCAGAACTGTATTTCCTGAGAAATGAGTGTGTCCTGCAACAGTGCATGTTGGCTTTCACGGAATAGTTTGTCTTCAGCAGCTGGAGGTATATTCCTTAAAACTTATTTCACTAATCTTTCATTGCCCTCATCTCTGTTCTCCATACAGAGCCGAATAACTCAAACTTCTGCAACAATAAAGTTTAGATTCAAAACAAGTTCTGGCAGCTCAGAAATCCCAAACACATTTCCCTCTCATGGAATCCATTCCCAGCTCTGCAGCTCTGCTTCCCTGGGGTTTGGACATCACACGTCATGGTGAGCATGAGCTCCAGCATATTCACCCTCAGCCAGCTCTTCTCAGGAAGAAGCACCCTGCTTATATTTAATCACCCTGCATGCTGCAGCCTCTCCACACCCCAGTCATTCCTATGGTGCTCCTTTGACTGCACGAAATTCTGTGATGAATGAATTTGAGTTGGTGTTCAGGATATGGATATCTCAGGCCTTATAGATTAACATAGTAACATAGCCTGTTCTGTTGTCTTCCCATCTACTAACTTTTAGATTAGTTCTTTTTTGTATTTTTACTATTTACTGAGCAAATGTTTCTGCAGACCAACCCACAGTAATACAATAATCTGGTTTTTAAGGAAAATGTATAATTCACAATTCACCACTTTATATGCAGCATTGACACTGCTGTTGCCACAGGGTAACTGCTTTGAATTAAATACCAGAGTTTAATCTAAAACTTTTTCTTATGTTATTTTGCTTCTTATGATTTTTTGACAACCCTTCTTGGTACCACTTGTTTCACTACCCCAACTTTGCTTGCCAAAGTTGATTGCCTCATTAGGCAACTGCCCCTTCTAAAAATCATCTGTAAACAAGCTGTGCAACATGCATTTCTGTCTGGATCTGTTTCATTTACAATCTGTATGCTGTAAATTATGACTTTTTATTAGTTTACTTTTTCCTTTATTTTATCCTGTTCTTTACCTAGGCAATACATTTTTGCTGGTAGCCTATCAGAGCTTCAGGTCTCCAAAATTCTGTAGGGAATCACAGAATGTATGGATGCAACAAATACAGTCAAGCAGAGTCCTTAGGTCCTGAGAAAACCTGGATCTTTCTCACAAACAAATTCAGTTGTCCTCCAAAATAACCCTCACAGATAAGTGAAACATTACTTCCTTCCACAAAAACTGAGTACGCTCCTCTTATTGGTTATGTCAATAAATTCTACCTTGTATTGCTCAGCATGGACATCAGAATTTCTAACCTGCACGGCCCACAACATCTGTCTCCACAGGTCTTTTAAAACATACCTTACCTGCCACCCACCATTCCTCCACTGGGGCTGCTGTAAATGGTAGCTCTCACACCATAGTAACTGATGTGGGAATTTCATACTTGGGCTCCTTTTGAAGTTTTGGATGAATGACAACATTCATGGAGACTTTTTCGTTCTTTATTTTAAGAGGTTATTCTATAGGTTTATTTAGATACAAATCCTTGAGCATATCCCAAAAGATATGCCTGAAAATGAACCGTGAACATCAGAGAGCTCATTCTGAATTAATGCAGGCATGAAGAATGTATTTGGTTTTCTGCTGTGACCTTATCTTCTCACCTTGACCTCTGCAACCATCTTCAGCTTTTACACAGCCTGTGAAGAGCATCCTTCTCCTGATGAGTGGAGTAACATGATATGCCCTTGGCATGTTGCTTCTCTAAGGTTTTTGTTCTGCCTGCTCACAACTGACTAACCAGAAGAATTCCTGCTGTCCTCATTTGGTCCCAATTGGAACTCTTATTTCCTTTTCCTGATAGCATCTTTACCCTGCTGTTCAATCCTATCAGCCTTTCTCTTTTGAGCTGAGTCTTGCATGTTGCTAGCAGCAAAGTAGTCACCTGCTGTGACATTTCAGAACTCTATTAATTATCACTAAGTTTCTGCTACAGTCTGTTTATTAGTAGTTTCATTTAAAACCATTTTTTCAGTTCCCACACATTTCTAGGATGACCAATATTTGACAACCATATGCACGTATATTTATATATGTGTATGTATGTACGTATCTATATGCTATGATTTTATTTCCTATTGCCCATTGTCTGCTTAAATGAGAATTGATATCTTCTCCCTTCCCCTTTCCTTTTCTTTTCCATTAGCTTCTACTGCACTCTTCTTTTTCTGAGGGTGCAGTTTCTCTCATTTCACCCTTACAGACACAACATTCCAAAGAATATCTTTGTTGTAATTCATTGCTTTTTCTGCTTTTTGATTTTCTGATTTGTTGTTTGACATCTCAGCCCACTTCCATGCTGGATTACCTGAAGACATTCCACTCCAAAAGTCAATTATTTGAATGTTTATGATGAAACTGAATATCTCCCCCTCACACCTTCCATTTGTCATCTGCTCAGCTATTCATCAAGGCTTTGCTTTTCCACATCTCTGACTGGCCTTGAATAGGCCAATGCACTTCCAAAGATGATGCTGTCTAAAGCCATAAACTTTACATAAAGAATCTGCTTTCTTTCCCACCCCTTTTTCAACCACAACTGACTGTCTATCACTATCACCTCCTTTCCAGCAGTCCCTAAAAGGCCTGTCTAGACACAGGGAGCAGTTTACTACCTTTGCATCATCTGCCAAGCAGGTTTCCATGCAGTCCTCTCCAATATCCTGAGCAGACACATGCTATTTACTCGCAGGCACTGTAACTGCCTGCAACTTGCTCTCTGTGGGGATACCTATTGTCCTTTGTGCAATATGTGCCCTCCATTTCTCTCCTTTTTCAGTTGGATTCATCCCTTTCACAGCTGCAGTGCACGGCTAAAGCTGCGTTGGACTGCCCTGACATGTCCAAGAAATGTCAGGATAAACCCCTCTTTCCCACTGATTAGGCCCAGACGAGTCTCTGGGGTAAGGGGTCTGCCTGTGAGAGCTGGGGAGTGATCCCACTGCCTGGCAAGCAATGGCATGAGCTATGGACAGGTACATCTCTTGTGCTCCTGTGCCTTGCAGGCATTCCTGGAGAGGAAAATGAATTTTCTTTGCTGCTATTCCATTAATTATTTCCTGGGTTTAGACAGGTTACTTGGTTTCCATTTGTGGTTGATTTCTCTGACAGGGTCAGGACAGGCTCTCTGTTACGCAGCTGCCTGGGTGTTGGGGCTTGTTTTGGTTACAAATACTACAAAAACCTACATACACAAACTCTGTGTGTCTCAAATCTTAAAAGTAGATATCCTTCCAATCTTTTTTTTCAGAATGAAAACTTTTCCTGGATCCTCAGCATGCTTGGAATATTCCATTTCAATTGCCTTCTCTCCAAAAAGGACCTATCCACGGCACAACAAAGCTAATTCTGCCTGCATGAAGATCATAACCGGAGTTAAGTGCAGCTAAAGACAAATAATTTGTCGGTAAGAGGTGTACTGGCCTGCTATCTCATACATAGCGTTCGTAAAGATTTTCTCAGTCAAGAAAAACTGGATGATCTCAAAAGCACCAAACTGTAGAATAACACATTTTCCTCCTAGCATCCTTTTAAAAACAAAGAGATTTGGGTATAGCCCTGGAACTCTCTGGCCGTAATTCTGGACACCAGGGATAAAACGCTGCTCCCTAGTGGTAATCAACAACCCCTACCAGTAAGAAGGCAAGTTCCTCTGTAGAACAGGGGTTTGAAGAAGATGTAAAGCACAGCATCTCTGAAATACAGCAGTGATTTTCATACCTCTCTTTTCCTGGACAGCAAAAAACTGTGGTAGGAAATAGTGGGGGAAAAACCCACAAAGAAATGCTATGTTGTCAGCACCATGGTCAACATCAATTCCCCAGGCTGCCAGGACCAGAATGAATGCACTTTCCCAAATGAATAAGGTTTCCATTGTGTTCTAAAGTACCTCTTCCTTAAAATAAGCATGGTCTAGGAATCAATAAGTCCTGTTAAATGGATTAAAAATGGACCAAAAAATAGATCTCAAAAGGTAATTGTTCAAGTGGACCAGTGTGTGAATGCAGATGATATTAGTTGTATCCCTGAAGGACGGATTTCAGTCCAAGGGCTGTTCAATATTTTAATCAATAATCTGGAAGGAAACAGGAAAATCATTGCTGATAAAATTTGCAGAAGAAACAGGAATACATGCAATAATGAATGGCTAAGGAAGCATTCCTCAGGGAAATCCAGATTACTGAATTGTGTACTGCCCGTTATGTAGTCCTTTGTGTTTGGCTAATGATAAAAATCAGTAAGAAGCAACTTCTGGTGAGGGAAAGGACAGTTTTGGAAAGCAGTGCCTCTGGCAGGCTTCCTTAATGTGCATTTTAGGTGAGAGGCTCCAGCTGTAAGGGTTAGCACAGTCGCTCTGTACAGGGGCTGTGAACAAGGAGCAGAGACAGGGAGGTACAGACTGTTGGCCCCAGCTGTGGTGGCACCACCCTACCCCACTGTGTCAGCTTGGCATCACTGGTACAAGGAGGAGGATGCTGGAGGATGGAGAGGAGAGGATGCTGGAGGAGGCAACAACATGAAATGGGACAGCAGAGGACTCAGAATACAGATATATAAGTGGTGCAAGGTCTGAAAATGCTGCCTTAAAGTAACAGCTTCAAGCACGTTGGTTTATTTAGGGGGAGAAGGACGGGATGTTGATCTCTTTAAAAGCAGTTGTTTTCATCCTGTGGTTGCTGATACACTGACAGGGGACCATCCAAGATAACAAAGTACAAAAGTTTGCTGTTCAAAGTTCAAAATTTACTGGCTTGAAATCAGCTTTTGTATGGGGAAAATGCTCAGAAATACGTAAATTTAAAAGCTTGGAAAAGAGAAGTTTGCAAATAATAAAACAATACTACAGTATTGGGTTTTTATTTGCAATCAGTACTAGAGGGAAAAATCCTTCTAAATCCAGGAACTGCAAAGACAAAAGAGGATGGAAATGATTGTCAGGTAGAGTAATTGCTGGAGTAGTGGATCACTGTTTCATTGAAAGCTACATGTCTTCCTGCAGAGTGAGGCAAGCTAACTTACCAGCTACACGTGGCCTGCAGCAGATCAAATGAAGATGGAGGTGTAACAGGGCACGTAACAGGCACAGCATCTCCCTGACTGAGAATTAAAATGCTTCTGGGGCCTGTGCTCTGTGGACTTGCAGAAAGGTCACATTGAGGAAATTTATTTCAGGTAATACCTTCACTTGACATTAGCAGCTACTACAGATGAGCTACTTTCCATGGGAAAATTTCGTTTTTGGGAGGCAAACTCAGAAACAGGGTGCAAAGGCATTTCTGATTCCCTGAGAAGTTCTGATGTGTGAAAGAGCATGCATGAAAGGTTTTACAGCAATTAATGAAGTGTAAGGTCTATTGCTAATATCAGTAAAAGTCTGAACGGAAGAATTCTTAGCACCCAAATCTTCTCAACTCAATTTGGTTGCCTGACAAGTATCCTGATCTCAATGTACCAGATGGCACAGTCTCCTAGAGGGATGGAGCTGTGAGGATGTGATGAAGATAGCTGCAGGTTTCAATTTCAGTCCCAGACTAATTTTCTCTAGTCACTGATGCAAAATATTGATTTTGAGACAGATTTAAAAGTGTTGCTAATCCACAGGGGAATGACAGTATATATTTAAATCCCATGTGTTGCTTGGAGCAGTCAAAGGTCTTATATGTAATTAACAGTGTGTTTTGGAATACATTTAGTTTTTAGCTCTGTACAGAACAATCTTCAAGATGAGGGATAGAAAAAGAAATAAGATGGCAAGAGTGTAGAAATAGAGCGTTATGAGAAATGAAATAAACTGCCCCAGACACGTAGCCTCAGGTGCAAACAGTGGGTTCCTTCCTTGTTCACTCAGCTTAGTGGCTTCAGCTCCATTGCATGAGGATGTCAGTTTAGAAGGGGAGAGCTCCAATGTTACAGGGCTTTGTCAGAGTCTTGACAGTTTCATAGTTTCCTCATTCCAACATCTTTTGTGAAAGTTCCCTGGCCACCAGAAGAGCTCAGTGTAGGGCTCACTGAGTCCCTCACTGAGACTTTCCCAACCAGTATAACTACCAATTCCCATGATTTCTTTTTGGTGCTGCTGTCTGCTGAGTGCTGTTTTCTTCCTTCATGCTCTTGCAGCCATGTGGCCAAATATGTTACAGCAGCCAGCTCTGCTTTGGGTGAGAAGCTCCAATCCCTGATGATATTTCAGACTCTTTCCCTCAATTTCTTGATTGCTTTTTGTTTATCTGTTGTAGTATTTTGGTGTTAAGTGGAAGAAGTGTCTTAACACAAATCAATACCAAGTGGTTTTGGAGCAAGAACCTCCTTGAAGTTGCATTGAGCCTTGAGTGCCCAAGTCTCTAGGGTGTGTTGGAAGCTACTTGCTAAGTATCTTATCAGAGCTGGTTGAAATGCTCTGACTGGACACCTGTCCATCCAGCAAATGCTCTTTTGATTAGATTGAAATATTCCACAGGAACATGTGAGGTTTTATGAAAATTATTGAGGTATTTTTTTTCTTCCAAGCTGGAGCTTTTGGTATGATGAATTTCATTCACTGGAATGGCATTATGATATGCAAAATGGCAACACTGAGGTGAAAAATCGGAGCCCTTGCTGAGATGTTGCATTTTGATAAAATTATTTTTATTACACTTAAAAAATTAATTTTAAAAGGGGCTGCGTGGGGGACAGCTTTGCGGAGAATTGATAAAAGCAAGGCTTATCAAAAAGACAATTTACACTTTCAAGTTACCTGTCTAAAAAAGCCCCAGATGCTGAGCAACCTGCTCTTCAAATACAGCCTGTTATCCGCCCTTCCCATATCAGCAGCCCACTTCCACCATGCTCCCCACCTGCCCCACTGCGTGACCTCGCTTCCTTCCAGCAAGAAGCCTCTCCTTCAGACAGGTGTCCTCAGGTCCTGCCAAGGATCTGCTCCCGACCTGCTTTTCTCCAGGGGGAATTCAGGAAAAGAGTCTCAGGAAAGTGGGTGTGCCCTAGTGGGAGGAGAAGGTATGCAACTCCTGAATAGATACTTTTCTTCTGAAAATATTGAAAGGAACATTGAAGAGGTTGGATGGGGCACTGGATGCAAATCTCACAGGGAATGTGTTCTGAGTGTGCATCTCCAGGATGAAACTCTTGAGATTCATTCTGCAAGGGAAAAAGCAAGCTGTGCACCCATGGGTATTTACCTGCGCACCCTGGAAGAAGAGGGCAGGTGGAGGAGTCAAAAAAAAAACAACCACAGGCTGATGAGGAATTCCTCTTGAACAGAGACTAATTAAATTTGTGCTGCCATGCAGAGAAGCAGATTTGTCAGTAAGACTTCCAAAAAGGGATTAGATGCCTTAAATGGCATTATATACAATCTGCATTTATAATTACACTGCTTAGGATAACTCTTCTGTGAGGTACTTAGCCTTGTTTTTTGGGGAATATAATGATCTGCAGCAGGGCTTAGGACAGGAGTTCCCTTGTGCTGAAGAGTCTTGCGACAAAAGGAACATTACACATGTTTTATTGCTTACTCCAAAACATTTGGTTGCCAGCCACTGCTCTAGGCAGTCCCTGGACTAGACTGACTATCAGTTTGGATCTCTGGAGCATTTCTAATGCTCCTCCATTATATTACATTAGTGTGATAATGCAGGCAATTCTGCTCTGCAAAGCCAGAGCATTAGGAAGCACTGCAGTATTAATGCAGCTTTCTGTTACCCAATTTGTTGTTGAGAAGAAATACAAGGAAATATAACTAATCTTTGATATTACACCTGACCTGCTTTCAAGGGAGATGTGTTGTCTTCTGAGAGCCCAGATCAGCGATGCACTGAGACAGTCTCAAGTGTAGTTAAACCCAAGGATTATTATCCACTAGTAAGTAGTGTGCCTTGTGGTTGCCGGTGAAATATGTTTGGAACAGCAGTCTGGGAAGCATTAAGAAGGACTGCAGAGGCCTGGGTACAATGGGGACCACTCCATGGATAAAGAAAACTGCCTGTATGTCCACACACACAGAGCTGCTGTTACCAGCTCACTGTCCTGGTAGACCAGTGAGCTGGAGACCAGTGACCAGTGGTGTCTCTCTGGGGTCAGTTCTGGGACCAATACTGCTGAACACCTCTGTCTGTGACATGGACAGGGGGATCAAGGGCACCCTCAGCAAGTTTGACACCAGCACCAAGCTCTGTGGAGCAGTCAGCACACTGGAGGGAAGTGATACCATCCAGAGGGGCCTGGACAGGCTGGAGAGGTGTGTCTGTGCAAACCCCATGAAGTCCAACAAGGCAAAGTGCAGGGTCCTGTCCCTGGGTTGTGGCAATCCCAGACACAGCCACATGTTGAGTGGAGATTGACAGCAGCGCTGAGGAGAACTTGGGGGTGATGATTGAAGAAAACTTTGACATGACCCAACCATGAGCACTCACAGCCCAGGAAGGCAATGAGACCCTGGGCTGCATCCAGAGCAGCGTGGGCAGCAGGAGAGGGAGGGGATTCTGGCCCTCTGCTCTGCTCTAGGGAGAGCCCACTCAGAACCCTGCATCCAGCTCTGAGGTCCTCAGCATAAGAAGGACATGGTGGAACTGCTAGATCCAGTCCAGAGGAGGCCACAACATTGATAAGAGGACTGGAGCACCTCCCTGTGAAGACAGACTGAGAAAGTTGGGTCTGTTCATCCTGGGAAGGAGAAAGCTGTATCGAGACCTCATAGCAACCTCTGATATCTGAAGGGTCCTACAAGGATGTCAGAGAAGAACATTCTGTCAGAAATTGTAGTGATAGGGCAAGGAGTAATGGGTACAAACTGAAAGAAAGGAAATTTAGGCTAGATTTAGGAACAAATTCTTCACCATGAAGGTGGTGAGACACTGGACCAGGTTGCCCAGGGAGACTGTGGATGCCCATCACCACCCCCCCCCCGGCCTCACCCCTCCCATCAGTGTTCAAGGTCAGCTCGATAAAATGTTGAGAAGACTGGCCTAAAAAAAGGTCTCCCTGTCCATGGCAAGGATGTTGGCACTAGATAATATTTCAGGTCCATTCCAATCCAGGCCATGATTATCAAAAAACAACAAACATGGGACACATAGATGAACCTTTGGGTAATATGAGGCTGTTGGGTATGAATTTATCACTGCTTCTACTGAGCAGTGTATCCTTCTGATGTGACATTAGAGGCTTAAATGATTGCAAAGCAACAATGGTTTCTCTCTTTCAGCTGTGGAAGAAAATGGAAATTAAAGCCTTCAAACACTGTGAAGAGATAAACAGTCTTTATGGGCCACCTACTCTATAACTCATGACTGAAGGGAAAGGTAAATGGAAATGTTTAATCCCAGAAGAGTGACAGAAATAACATTTGGGATTAAACTACAAACTTTTCAGAAGCATGGAGTGAGTCACAGGGGAAATCCTAGAGCAGATCAAGGGGATAAACACAGTCTTTTATATTGTCTGAACTTCTGCACAGAGAAATACAAGATTTCATTGCCTAAACAAACAATGACACTTAGGTATGTCTATCTGGGATGAGGAAGACAAATGCACAAATTTACAACATGTGGATTGTACCTCTGGTGATTATACAGTTAATGATACTGTTCCTTCAAAGTTATGTATGCATTTGTAAGCAGAATCCTGTTAACAATCCCATTAATCCCAGTGCAATTACTTCTGATTTGAAAATTAAACACAGATGTAAGTCTTTTGGAACTCTTCAGCACTAACTCTTTAGAACTATTCAGCACTAATAAGATGTAAATGGCTAGTATTAAGGAAATTGTTTTTTCTTTTCTGCATTCCTAATATTTTTCCTGTGGTCTGTGTTCCAATCACCCCAAAAAGTCAGGTGTGAGCTGTCTAACAAATGGCTAACAAGTCATGACACTGCTCTGAGAAATGGACAGGTCTTGTACCATATGGGAGTTTTGAAGACCTTGGAATGGAACACATCTGCACCACGGTTAAGGGCACTTGGTTTTTTACTCCAACTCTCTCCAAACAGATGCTAGAGCAGCATATAGACTGCTGCTAAATAAGACATTTTTCAGGGCCACTGAAATCCAAACATTCAGAGAGAGGTTTTGTTATGCTTGTTACTTTTGTAGAATCCTGCTATCAGTAAGCCTAGTTAAGTGAGCTACATTTCGGGACAGGAGAATTTTCTCCCACCTGAGGAGTTTAAGAGAGCTTATAAGAGAGCTTATATATATAAACAATATGTATTCATAGATGTTTAAACCACCATGACTTATTTTTAGAAAATACTACTACTGACACTGTCATGATACTTGCCCTTTTAAAGAGTTTGGTACTTTTGGTTTCATTCTTGGAGGGTCTGGACCTTTGGCTAGGATCTTTATTTGCTGTGTGAGAACTTCAGCAAGATGTGCCCTAAGGCACCAGAGATGGCACAGAGGACTGAAATATTTGGAAACAGATATGCACATGTAATGAAAAGCCCATGTGTTCACTGAGTATGTCTCACTGTTCACAAGTGGGATTACCATTGTTCTGGTCTCTGCTCAGGTCTCAGGGTGGTTTGCAAGCTAAATGATCAAGAAAACAAAAGGCCACACCTGATGATAGAGGGTATCTGTGTAAGAAACAGTGAAGTGTTGTGACACTGTGTCAAATGGGGGTGCTTTAGCTATGGGACATGAAGCCATTGGAACATGGGCTCAATAGCTACAGAGAATAGTCCATGGCCCAGTTACTGCCAGCTGTAACAGCAGTAGTTCTTCTCCCAGTGCTGCCTTTACATCTCTGACAGACCATGTGCCCCATCCAGGAAAAGACTTGAAGAGATTGGAGTCTCTAGCATGTTTCATCCCCATTACTGCTAAATTATTAGCTCTGGATGCTAAAGCAGCGCACACACTCTCTCATCAAAGAAGTCACTTGATGTCTTTCATCCCCTGAAGCAGCAACATAGCAGATGAATCTTCCTGGTGAGATGGCCAATGATTTCTGAAATCATAATCTGAAATCCTTGCAAGTAAACGTGTATGTAAGTACCTAACACTTCACATTTACAGGGTAGCATATCCAGAGCTTGATCCCTCTGGCTTTTGTGATGACTTTGACCTACAAAAACTTCAGTCCACCATCAATAGGGGCATCCATTTTCTCCTGACCCTTGCATGCTGGTGTCCAGGTAGGCTGTCTTGCTTTCATGCTGTCTTACTTTCCTCTTCTGCCACAATGACGGGGCTTCTTCTCCCAGCTGTTAAAACCTTTCCTCCAGCATGATCTTCTTGCCAGGCATTTCCCTTATGAGATGTGGCTGAGTCATCCAGGGGTCAACTGCTCTGACATATTACTGGAAATGTGACAAGGTAGGGGAGCTCACAGCAGCTCCTCCCACTGCTTTTCAGGCCGGCTGAGCTCACCAGAGGCCGATTGCTAGCTGCCTGCAGGACGGAACAGGAGGATTGTGCTGGCAATTTGGCACCCAGCACTGAACATATTGGTTTCCCAGTTGCAGGCTGTTTCCTGGAAACCAAATAATCTCTGTGGCCTGCACCATCCCCTATTATTCTTTATTAAGAATTTTGCTCAATGCTTCAAACTGGCCACAGACACATCTCAATTAATTGGCCTCCTTGGTAGATTTGCTGCTCTGATGTAAACAATGAGACTGCCTTAGGACAGCAGAGCTTAACGAGACCAGACTTGCTTTCCAAGAGGAAAGTGCAGAGAGGATGTATGTGCTGAATGACAGAGGGAGCTGCACATAGTGCTGAAGTCTAGCAGGCGTGAATGGAGTGTGCTCATCCAACCCACTGCTCACACAAGCACAAAACCACAGAAGAGCTCCAAGCTCCAGAGAGGGTGAGGGAATGATTGAGACTGCTGTCTCAGGACTGTTGCTCCTTAGGTGCAAGGGGCAGAGCCGGGGTTGGGATTTCCAGCTTGGGAAGAGCTACGTCTCCAAGCGTTTAATTCTGTTCAGCATCCATTTCCTTCAAACTCATTTCTACACTCCTGGTCCAGTCCACAGAAACATCCTGAATTTGTCCTTGGGAGACAGACTTCCTTGAAAATCTCTGCTGTGTACTCATCCATTTCACCTCTTTTTCTGTACCTTTTTCCAAATCTTTCCACTAGAGCTAGTACGGAGTCTGGCACATTTTCTGGCAAGCACTGGTATACAGCAGCCGTGATGTCTTAGCCATAGAACACTTCAGAAAACTCCAGCCTGACCAGGAGGGGCTGGAGTTTTCTTGTGCCAGGGAGTGAGTCCCTGGCAGCAGAGCTGTCTGTTGAGGGCTAGGTAGAGCATAGAAGGTCTTACCAGGGATGAGTAGCTGTGATCAGATATGTCACAGGGAGTTTGTAGGTAGGGATGGCACCCAATCCTAAAATCTCTGCATGGACTTTGAATGATCCTTCCTCCGGTGATCCCTGGACCGGTGCACTTGTTCTAGTGTGGTGTGAATGCCTTTATGATACTCAGTTCTATTTCTGCACCCCAGACAGGACTTTTCTGTAAATTGCTTGGTTTATTTTTACTGTTAACATTACCTGAGGAATCACAACATTTTGGTACAGAACTTGTATTTCAACAGAGGCAAAACAGACTTTTTTTGCATAAATGGAAGTATACTTAAACTGTTCTAGTTATTTGTCTTTTTCTATACAAATCTATACATGAAATAAAAGCATCACTTTGTTTAGAAAGAATTAACCAAGATTAACAATTTATCATTAGTTTTCATGTGAAATAAAATTTTATTCTTAACTACATTGAAATAGACAAAGCACAAAAAGACAACAAATTCTAACCATCTTTGTTTCAAAAGACTTTTAAAACATGTCTGTTTCTTAGTTGAGTTTGAGACCACTATCAGCTGTTTAAATCAGAAAACACAACCATACTTTTCCTTAAATGTGAAAATATTGGAAGAAAATTGTTAGATAGAAGAAATAATTGAAAAACTAGTGTGTCCTTTGTTTAGAAATCTGTTTGCTGTCTCATGAGCATTTTTGTCTGACACAGAGAAAGAAACAAGGCGTGTCAAAACTCTGAAAATACCACTATAAAGACCAAACTACAACTTGTAATTTATTACTCAGATGATGTTTTCCTCTGAGAGACACAGCTGTGTCCAAGTGAGCCTCATCCCAGTGTCATCATGAAAAACAGTCACCTCCCTCTTGTCACTGTTCCCTGCTCATTCAGCACTCACTACACTGCAGACGCCAGAGCTGTGTGACCTGCAAATTGCGCTGCAATCTCAGAGGGGATGTGACCTGCTGCAAACTGCTGCATTTCCAGCAGATTTGCATACAAATGCCTAAGAAACCACATGCTTTCAGTGGTGAAGCTGGCTGACCAGGGAAAACCATTTCTCCAGAGTGAAATGTGCCACAGGCAAATAAAAGCTATAGGCTGATGCAGAGGTAATTGGATGAAGCCTACAGCCTGTGTGCTTTACCGGATGTCGTCCTAAATGAGATAATGGTCCCTACTGACCTTTAAATCTATGAAATGCTGACTCTTGGACTGCTTGGTGACGGACTTCTCTGATAGAAATTCTTCTGTTTGATTTTTAGGCTGGATCACAACATAGGGTGCAGACATTTTCACACAGAATTACCTGCAAAAGGGACATCCTTCATTTAGGTCACAGAACATCTTTGATCTTCTCCAATACTTCTGCTTCTTTTTCAACATTAAAAGCTACATTTGTTGGGGGCAGGGAGAGGGGGGTTGGTTCTTCAGGACTAACTTCCAGATCCTTTTTCAGTTTCTGAATGTTGGATGTCCCCTGTGATTTTTCTTGTGAAGGGTTGACAGGAACAATTTTTTTGCCAGAGGAGGAGGAGGGTGTCAGTGATGTGACAGCAAAGACACTTCCATATAAAGTGCAAGGGCTTAGAGATGTGGCTGGCACACACCTGCTGATTCACAGCAAGTATGCTGTGTTCACTGCTATCTCACGCATTTTCCCCACCTACTCTTTTTGTTGGCATAAAACCCTTCCCTGCCAGAGCTGTGCAGGTAGACCTGCTCACCTGCTTGCCAAAGTGAGAATGAGGCAATTACTGGCTAGGAAAATGCTGGAAAAGCTACAGCCAGTGTTTGTCCTGTATAACCTGTAATTGCCCTCACAGGGGAAACATCAAAGGAGACAGAAAAAAACCCACAGTTAAATTAGAAAACTTGAGTCCACTAAAACATCCAAAAGCTGTTTTATCAGGGAGGCTGATTTTGGAAAAAAAAAAAAGCAGAAAATTAAATCAAACCTTTAGCCTCAGTATCTTGCACATTTAATCAGAATCAATAGTATTGTAACAAAAAGTGTTCAACATATCAGTTTTTTGGCTCCAGAGTGATCCTGGCAGGACTAGTAAGAATTAAAGGGCAGAATGATGAAATTAAGAAAGGTAAACTGTTGAACTGAGACCACAAATTTATAGTGTAGGAAATAATGTCCTGTCACTCCCTTGTGGGAGGAAAAAACTAGTCATCAATTAATATATTACTTTCATCTCCAAATTTTATAGGAACTGTCAAGGAAGTTAATTAATGTGAGAGTATGTTCTATGAAGAGGGACAGTGCAATATGTGCCCATTATATTAACCTGAATCCTCAAAATATTCCTCCTCATAATAGATGCATAGAATCATAGAAGGACTGCAAAGTACTTCAAGATCATATAGCTCCAACCTCTTGTCATGGGCAGGGACATATTCCACTAGATCCAGTTTCTCAGGGCCCCATCCAAACTAGTCTTGAATATTTCCAGGGATGGAGCACCCACAACCACTATAGAAAACCTGTTCCTGTGCTTGAGCACCCTCTGAGTAAAGAATTTCTTCCTAACATCTAATCTAAACTACTTTCTTCCACCTAAAAACCATTGTCCCTTGTCCTGTCTCTACATGCTCTCACAGTCTTTATTTTTAATTTCTATAAGCCACCTTAAGGTCCTGGAAGGCTGCAATGAGGTCTCCTTGAAGACTTCTCCAGGCTGACGCATCCCAGCTCTCCCAGCCTGTCTCCATAAGCGAGGTACTCCACCTCTTCAGTCATCCTTGTGGCCTCCTCTGGACTCACTCCAACAGGTCCATATCTTTCCTGTGTGAAGGACCTCAGACCTGGACAGAGCACTCCAGGTGGGGTCTCACAAAGGCCAAGTATAGGCAGAAAATCACATCCCTCTACCTGCTGGCCACTCTTCTTTTGCTGAAGTGAGGATACAGCTGGCTTTCTATGCATGGCTCATGTCCAGCCTTTCATGCATGCCATAAGTGCATAGCTCATGTCCAACCTTTCATTCACAAGAGTCCACAGACACTTCTCAGCAGGGCTGTTCTCAATGACTTCCCCCAGTTTTCACTCCTGTCTGGGACTGCTGATCTGGGTACAGTACCTGGCACTTGGATTTGTTGAAATTCATGAAGTTCATAGGCGAAATTTTCCAATTTGTTCTCTGGAACACATGCCATTTTTGTGTTGTGTCAGCTGCACTGTTCAGCTTTGTGTCATCTCCAAACCTGCTGGGGATGCCCTCAATCCCACTGTCTGTGCCATTGGTGAGGACACTGCAGAGCACCAGTCCCAGCCCTGATGGACATCACTTGTCACGGCTTCCACCTGGACAGAGAGCACAACGCTCTGGTGGCATCCATCCTGCCAATTCCTTATCCACTGAAGAGTCCATCTGTTAAATCCATGTCTCTCCAGTTTGGACATCAGGATGTGATGTGGGACCATATCAAAAACCTTGCAGAGGTCTAAGTAGATGACATCTTTCAGTCTTTCCCTGTTGGCCACTGCCATCACTCCAGAGGTCACAAGATTGATCAGGCACATGTTGCCCTTAATAAAGCTCTGCTGGCTGCCTTGAATCACCCCATCATCTCTTAATGTGCCATAGCATATTTTCTAGGAGTACACACTCCATGATCTTCCTAGGCATAGAGGTGAGGCTTGCCAGTCTGTATTTCCCCTTTTTCCTTTTCCTTCCTTTTCCCCCTTTTTAAAACTAGGAGCAACAATTACCATTTTCCAGTCCTCAGGGATTTCTACTCGACTGCCATAAGTTTTCAAATATGATGGAGAGTGGCTTGGCAGCAATGTGAGCCAGATCTCCCAGAATCCTGCGACGTATTTCATCAGGTCCCATAGACTGGTGGCTATTTAGCTTCATCAAGTGATCCCAAACCTGCATTTTGCTTACAGTGAAACGGACTTCATTCCCCCACACCTACCCATAGGATGAGGTCTTGAAAGAAAGTGGAAAACTTGACTGCCAGTGAAGACTCAGGAAAAGAACTCAATGAGTAGTTCTGCCTGCTCTGAATCAGTTGTTACCAGCACATCTTTCTTGAGTATCAGAGGAGTACACTCTCCTTGGCACTCACAGATTTTCAGACAAGATTTCTCTTGGTCCCTCTCAGTCTGGGACTGAGAATGGTGCCAGCACAAATGGCAAATGTGGGGATAGAGATATGGTGCTCTTGAGTCCTTTCTCTTCACTCTGATTATTGCAAATTCATCACAAAGCTGGACCAACATAGAAGTCCTAGACAAACGAGAGGGATTTCCTGAAATGCTGGCATACCTATGAGCCTAAAACATTTTTATCTTGGGGAATTCAGTGTTTAAAGTCTCTCTTGTGAGGGTACGCAATGCTTGTATGTCACTGAGGTGTTCTCCACCTCCATCTGCTAAATGGGATCTCACAGTTATCCGGGAAGAAATGACAGAGACAAAACCACACCAAGGTGTCCTTTCTCCTAACTTGCATTGCCCAGATCAGTGCTAGGCCTTCTCAGGAAAGGAAGAAAAATGGTAGGGTAGCTTTTCTGTACACTGATAATTGGCAGCAGAGACAATTTCTTAGGCAGTGCCATAGATACTATGACTACTGTGCATCTTCTTTAATATTCTTTACCTCTACTACAGTACTTAAGCACATACCTCACAGGCCTTTTTATTTACTGTAGCTATGTAACAGACTGAGGGATTTAATTATTTTGCCTTAATCTCTTTTCTAGTTATGATGTTTGCTGAATGTAGCAGTTATTCCCTAGATTATCTCCTTTAACTCAGCCTCATTATTTTATCATTTTGACAATGAACTGCATTTCCCATCTGCCTGCTCCAATTCTCAATATAATCCAAATCCCTTGGAATCTGGTTACGCTCTTCCTTGATATTTGTTCATCCTCTGCATCATCTGCAAACTCTGAGCTCTCAGAGTTTTGAGCTCTCAGAGTCAGACTGTGCTCTCCATCTTTTAATTGGGGTAAATCTGGATCTTCTCCACTAAGGTCTGTGGAATTACTCCAGAGTGAGCAAACGGAAACTAGAGCTGAATATTGCTTAGGTTTTCAACACCCTCATCCAAGTAATTTTATATTTATATATAGACACATATTATGAACAACAGATGTCCTAAAACTGACCTTGAGGACATTTTCATCTATTCTGTTGCTATACCATTTTTCTAGTCGACACCCATTTTTCCTGAATCCTGAGTGTTTGTTTGAAGTTAAATCAACATCAATAAACATGTTCATACTGTTATGAATGAAGTTTTGGCAAAGTGAATATACTTTCAGGTTGTGTCTACACTCTTTTTTTTTCCCTTTAATTTCCTGCATTTTTTTAATTCCTTTTTCTAAATGATTTTTTTCTTTACTACAGAGAAAAAGGGTTACTGTGCAGCAGACCACTAGACACACCTGGGGAGAGTATGTTCACTGTGCTCCCTGGAATACACAATAAAAAACTTGTAAAGTGCCTGAATGCATGGAGTTTGACACTCCACACCAATATGAAGGACAAACCTAGTGGAACTGCTGACCTGTCACATAACTCTGCAATTTAGTCTTATGAAATCCCTTCCCTTCCTCACACCTCTGGAACACCAATGTGCAGCAAAAAGAAAAATATATTTTGTCTCTATGGTTCTTTCCCTTCTGTTCTATTTTTCCCATGATGGTGAATCTTACTGCTGGTCGTAATTACAATTTTCTGCCTAAAGTCCCAAGGACTGACCAGACCACATGAGACTAGTATGAATGCAGATGGAATCTTTTATCAGGACATTTGTGCTAAATATTGCCACACACCTTGAAAGTGTTACATCTCAACCAGATGATTTTCTTTCTTACACCTGTTGCCAAACTACCCTATTCCTCACAGTTTTCTGTTTTGCATTTTACCCCCTAATTTCTGTCACAGGAGCAGGAGAGACATAGAATCAAGGCTTTCCTCCAGCTTACAGCACCTAGTATTCTTGACCTGTGGAAACAGGAGTAATGTGATCCTGTAAGTAGAGACTGTTTCATAATGTGCGCACACGAGGGAGTTCAAGTGTTTTTGGCATTACCTAACTCCCAAGTACTCAGCTTTTACCTCTTATGTTCTCTTGGCAACATGTGGTGCAATATATATATTTATATTCTTATATATATATATATATGCAGTTTCCTAGGTTTTTAACACAAGGAGATACAAATAGTGCCACGTGCAAGTTAAACAAGCCCACCCACGTGATCCATCAGGATTTGAAATATAAGAATCAGCAGACATTACTGGTGATGGGGTTAAAGGTCTAAGGTCACCAGCTAGCTGCTATGCGGCATGGTTTGGCTTTGCACACAAGCCTTGGAGAAGAGAGGCACCACACTGAATCATAAATCAAACAGCGTGGGAGAAGAAGTGTGTGGTTTATGCATGCTTGAATATACAAGTTTAGGAGATCTGGCTTGAAAGTAAGCTCGAGAAATCACAAATAACATCTCTCCCTGCATCATGCTCCGCCTGTATCACCAGTGATCCTATTCTTCCTCTGTAGTAAAAGATGTGACTGGGCTCTTGTCTTCTGATTCTTCTCTCCCTACAAATAATATAGAGGAAAAGCACATCTCACAGGGAGGTTAAATGATAAGCTGAGGACCAGATAAAACAACTTGTCTGAAGACAGAAGTTACTTAGAGACAAAAAAGATAAAAAGTCATCAACTTCTGACAGAGCAACATAGAGAAAGATCAGAGTGGCATGAAAAGCTGGTAAGTAAAGAGCACAGAGGAACATGAATAGTTTCTCAACTTCAAGGTGAATTTCCTACCTATGTGCAGACAACAGTTACTGGAGACCTTCAAAGTAATTGTAGCTGGTTTAATGAGAAAACATTCTTCAGAGTGAAACAGCAAAAGTGTTTTCTTGAGGCTTTGCATGCTCTACCTGGCCTTCCCATGTCCAAAGATACTTTTTCAATAAGGGTTTATACTCTTATTGAAAGCAGCCAATACTGTGGCTCTTACCTCTGCACCACACCTCAGGAGAGTAGAAACACACAGACACCTTCTCCCTGCTTCAAGTGACAGAGACCAGCTGATTGCATTGCTAGATGGCTAGGATACCCCAGCCATCAGGCTTCACTGTGCTAGTACCAGTGGTGAGGAAAACAGCAACAAAAACATTGTCCCTCTCACTCTCCTGGTGTGAAGCAATTCTTCCAGCACCTGGGCATCTCATCCCCTACAAGGTCAAGCTCCCATGACGTGCAGAGCTGCTCTACTATCAGCAAATGCAAAGAAAGTCCAGTATTATCTTCTTTGGTCAATGGTAATCCACTAAATACAAATAATAAGTGACAGTTTGTGCATCTGGGTTTCAAAGAAGGTTCTGCAATATCATCTGGCATCCGTGAAATCTATATACCATATGCTGGAGAAGAAGGTGCAGAGGGCACAGTGATAATGGGACTCCAATGCATTTTATGCCACTGGAAGGGAAGGATACACCATGTTTTGCCCCTGTCTGGCTTTATCTGTACTACTTTTCCTCCTGTTTCCTTTCCATTTGTTTTCATAGGATGAAGTATCTCCAGTGTGCAATGCTGAAATGGTAGGTGCAACCTCACATGGTCTGTCTCCAGTACCCAGGCTCAAAACCAGGTTGCTGTGATCTGCCCTGTGCAGCTCCTCCTTGCAGGGAGAGCATCGTTCCCACCTTCCCTGGTCTGGGCAACTCAGTCCTGCTGGGGCCCTGCTCAGCCCTGCACTCTGAGCCCTGGCATGTGCAGAGTACCAGTGCAAAAAACATCCAGAATTTGTTTTCTAAAGTGTCTGCTGCTGAAGGGGAATTTAGGAAGGAGTTGTCACGGTCCATTGAGGAGCCACATGGAGCCATGCAAGGCAAAGCCAGAGGATAAAACCTACTTCATGCACTTGGAATTATCTCCCCTGTCAAAAAAGCCTCCTCTGAATTTCAGGAGAACTTACTAGGGTTTCTCATAGAACTGTCATCTCTGATTTCAGTATGTTTGCTTACTGTTTTAATCCAAACATAAAAACAATTGTTTTTATAGCAGCTGTAAAGCACCATAAGCAGCAGAAATGTGAGGGCAGAGCTTTTGCTGTAGCAAAGTGCGCCATGGAGCACACGTGTCAAGGAGAGTGGGACTCCTCACAAAGTCAGGGAACAAGGAAACCAGAGGTGTCACGTGAGTTTGAAGTTGAAGACAGGTGATAATTCCAACACAGTGGAAAGCTGCAGCATGTGCATCAAGTGCAGCATTGTCTGGATGCTGTGGAGAGTGCTTTTTAATTTGGAAATCTTTTCCCTGCAATTCCAGCAGCTACCCCTCTGATAGAAGCTAGGAGATTTTTTTTGTCAGCATTAATCAATACATACCCTAATTTCCCAGCCATATTGCCTTTTCAGCTTCACATGTAACAAGTTCCACTGCTATGCAGTCATTTTAAAAGGAGCTACAACAGTAGCTACTGGAATATATTGAATATACATTTTCATTGAAATATATTGAAAATATATTAATATATTGAAAAATTATTAGTAGCAGCTTAATTGAATTATTGACAACCTTCCTCTTCGTCTCATAAATTTGCCAGCAGAGTAATCCAGCATTCCCACAAACTTCATGAAGGATGCTATGCAAATTGTAATCCTGAACGCAAATTTGCAGAGTATGCCTGTGCACCTTATGGACCTAAGATCTGGAAGAAGCCATGGTTTGATGAAAGCAGCTCAAAATCATGCCTTTCTCAGGTCTATATGCAGATAGTGTATTAATTCTCACAAGTACGTGCAGTCTGGTATCTAAAAGTATGAGAGATACACTAATTTGGCTAAAGCCAGCATAAGGTAACTGTAGTACAGAAGAAAACGTAAGAAAAACAGCAGAATAATTTATGTCCATATCAATTCCACATGGTATGGCTTCTCTCACTGGTCTTTGATTTAGAGTCTGTTGAATTGCCCATTGAGAAAACTAACCTTTAACTCCTTCTATAATAGCTATTCTGGGCTCTTATGTTCCCAGCAGCAAAATTTATTTCCCTCTCTCAGGCCAAAGAAAATTGTTCCAAAGAATGTAGCTGAGACATGCTGATGTCTGCATTCTCAATATGTGCACACATGCATATCTGTTCATGCATGCTCCTTGCTAAGGACACACCTTTGGTAGCATGACACTGGTGCTAAAATCTTAGATTCATGCCACCATTAAACTCAACAACATTTCTCTGAATTTATTCCCCCCTAAAAGGAGCAGAGTCTCAGCCACTCCCTTGATTGATTAGAAATGTCGTTGATCCTGATGTCATGCCTAGTCTGTGTTCACAGTCTCTGAGCTACATCAATTCATCCCACATCATTTTCAGATTGAGAGGTTTTTGTTAATTTAATTAAAGTTAATTTTCTTGAGTTTGCAGGAGAATGAGTGTTTGGGCTGGATTTTTTCATCTGTCTGTGCACTTTTAAAAGATATTTAAAGTCAGACTGTTACTGGTAAAACTGATTTTCATAAAACAGTCTATTATATCTACATATTCTACCATAAAAATTTGACTGTCAACATTTTGATTGAATTTTTTTTAAGAAACACAAGTTCTGTTCCACTGTATCTGTTAAAATTCTGTCTTATTCTATTTTCTTTTTTTATATTGCTTTAATGAATAAAGGAGATTATTTATATGTATAGTTATGTATGCGTACAGTATTTCCTGGGAAAATGCCTTTGCAAATTCATTGATCTAAAAAGGAGTTTCTTTTCCTCCTTAGGAACTTAATTCTCCAAAGCAAAACTGCATGCCTACACTGAGTTACCCAAGAATAGTTCCTGTTCTTTAGATCTTCACTGTCAAGCAAAAAGAACTTTTACTTGAGTTCAGCGTGAGTTTAAATAAAAGAAGTACAGGAAATTACTTTAGAAAAGCAGTGCAGCACCCTCTAGTGTGGACACATTTACATTAGTAAATAACGCAGCTTTTTGAATACCTGATTAACTTGATGCTGACCCACTAGACAGCCCAATGTCTGATTCAGTTACTAAGCTTCTCATTGGCCTCAGGTATCTTTGTTCACTTTGTCTCTTTTTCTTTGCCTGTAAAAAAAACAGAGAAAAATTACCCTTTTAAAAACATGTTACACTGTCCTAATGACAAGATCCTCCTGTACAAAAGGTGAACTGGTATTGTAGTCAAAACCACATGATGATGGCCAGATTGTCCTCTCTGCCTCCAGAAAATGTACTGTGCAGCGCCAGGGCTAGGCAAGCTCTCTTGTGTGGTGCTGCACATCATCTTTCAGGCAAAAACTTTGGTTTTCTCACAGCGTGATTTGCACCACCAAAGCCATGCTTTACATACTGGGATCATAGTCTCTACTGCCACATTTTCAAAACTCATCAATAGTGGACTGGTATTTCTACCCCTTCGAATGTCTGCTGCACATTCGCTCATGTAGACTGGGATACCACTCTCTCCCATTAATAAATCCCATTATCTTGCATCTTATTTTGGGACTTAGTTAAGGACAGAACTTGCTTGGGGAAAATGAGTGAGAAAGAAAGACCAGAGATTTGGTCCCTGTATGATTACCTCTTCTAAGGAGGTAAATAGATCGTCAAAATGTCTGAGCTCTTTACAGAGGCAACATTTAGCTATGAAAGAGACCATGTGAAGAGCTGATCTTTCACTTTGACTTTGTATTGCCCTTTGTCATCCTCCACCATTCCTGTTGGTGATTACTGAGCATAGCTATTGTTAAAAGCTGGAGATTATCATATGTGCCAGAGACACAATTTCCCAGCAGTTTTAGTACCCTGGAAGTGATGGGGAGGGGTGGGAAAGAAGATTAGTGCGCAGAGCTCCTTCCTTAGAGTGGTCTGCCTGGAGCTTGTCTGGGACTGTGCTCATCCTGCATGTGTGTGTGATAGGCTCATACATGGGTATGTATTCCTTTCAAGCCATATTGCCATTCCAGTGCATAGAGGGGTCCATAAATCCCAGGTGCAGTTAGATAGAATATCTCCCTGTTGAAACTGTATTGACAGGACTGTGCTGCAGGACTGGACCTGCAATGTAATAACCAAGAACTCCTTTGCTGGAACTTGCTGGGTGCAAACCACCAGATCTTGCATGTGTCTGACTCACGCATGAAGCGACAAACTAATAAAGTAATCAGGGCCTGTCTAGGCTGGACCAACACAGAGCAGACAAGGAAATAAGCACCAACACACAGACAGTTCAGATGCACTGCTGCCACCTCGATAGCTGATTTTCCCACTGCTCAAGCACATGCAGGAAGACCAGGTCCAGGCCAACCTCTTTCTAGTTAACCAAGTATTTTATTATTTTGGGAGGTGTTGTAAACCTGTCTTCCTGTCTCCCAGTCAGGTTCTTCTCTCCTTACAGCCAGCAGTTATGTCAGTCGAAAGGCCCCTCCCTTCTTCAGTTCTTTTTAGCCCCTGTGAGAAGAAAAAAAAAAAAAACACTATCAAAAGTAGACCAGGGGAGACAGCAGCCCTATTTTTGTTTCCCCTCTGCAACAGGATCCAAGGCATAAAGTCAGGAGAGAGAAGTGTCTTCACCTGTGAAAGACAGGAACTGGGACACACGCAATCTCCAGGTTTTTCTTAGCACTATTCCCACTTTTGGGTCTGCAATGATCATACTTCAGATCAGAAATCTGTGGTTTCAAAAAAAAAGATGGGAAAAGATATTTTCTGTGTCTTGTAATCAGCAGTGTTCAAAGCCAAAATTCAGATTTTCAGCAGGATTAAGTTAACACATGCTGATCTCCAGCAGGCAGAGAGGAGTGAAAAAATTATGAAAATTGGTAAGATTAGAGATGTGCTGTAAGGAGACAGAACATTCTAGGGGTTCACAAACAATATATTATTGTTTCTTATACCAGTTACATATTTCTTCTTTTATTTAAAACAGTGTTCTTGGAGCATCAGATAACACTGGGATCAAGTGTTTCACAGATGGGACCAGTGTTTTGGACATCTGGCAGGAGGACTCACACAACTTCCTTATGCATAAAATCAGCAACATGAAAGTGACAACCAGAGATTAGGAATATTCTTGGACCTAGTTATCTCAACTCTCCGCTATCTTTAAACTTCTTTTCTTCAGTTTCAAGCAGAATTGATAGATTCTGATCCTGTAAGAATTTAACATTCCAATTATCCCTTGCCTTGCTTTGGACCAGTCGCAGGTCAGGGTGTGCAGAAAAGTGGCCAAAATATCTTATGCATGGGGCATAGGAGGATACTTTTTTGAACAAAGTGTAAGCCTTCCCTTAATAAAATTTTAGGTGCTGTTAACTCTGTCTTCCAGTATAGTTGCTTTGTCTGTTCAGTATAGTTGCACTTTACCTGTGGATCAGACCTCCTGACTGGCAGCATGTCATGCATATTGCCCAGCTATCATAAAGTTGGATACTATTATTGTTCCGTCTATGTCCACCAGCTGGGACCAAGCCCTTTCTCAGCAATGTAGTGCTAAGCCCACGTATAATTTAGGATTTAGGCAGAGGATCTTATTTCTTCAAGATAATTAACTTATTTCATAAGGCTAGATGAAGCAAACTACTTGAACATGAGTTTATGATTATTTCAGCTTCAACAGAAAAGCTTGTCAAGTCCAAGTGATTTAGCTGGAATTTTAGGAGGCTCTTACTGACCTGAACTATGACTTTTTAAAGCCAAGGCCCTGCATCTCATCAGATGGAAAGCAGAATTTTTTATCAAGTGTGATTGTGGAGATAATACAACAGCAGTTAAATGGGGGGGAAAAAGAACAGCAGTACTAGGGGAGAAAAAAGAAAATCTGAAATTAAACCAACAAAATGCATACTGGATAGATGGTAATTCACAGTGGTATTTTTCCTATATGGAGCAAAGTGAATTTTTTTCTGTGTTTGCTTTGTGATATGCCTAATACAGGGAGGAAAATACCAGGCAGAGATGTGTCTGTGCTTCTGTTGCAATGATGCACAGAACTGAGCTACAGACACGTCTAGGTGAATCAAGTCCACCACATGCTGGACTTCTTTTGCAGATGCAAGGATAATAACCTGTTAGCTTGGTGTGCCTGTGCTTGGACACTGCTTGGGGAAGTTTTCTTCCAGTCTGTGCTCACCTGCTTCTCACAGGGCTGTGCCCACAGCAGCCCACAGCTGGGTCCCTCTGTGGAGCCTGCCAACCTCAACCAAGACTCAGAACTGCGCAGGAGCTTCCCAAAGGAGGATGGGGCACAGAAACACTGACACAATGTTGGACATCATTCCCTGAGGGGAAAGAATACATACTCTGATGGATGGCAAGACAAGGAAATGTCAGAAATTTCATCATCTGTGCTAGCAGGATTTTCATGCATGTTTCTAGCTCTGAGACACACTTTGGGAAGGACAGCAGAGGCTGACCAGATGGCACTGAGGATATGAAACACACACAAGGCAGATGCTTTCAACAGCCCTGATCCTCGTTATGCTTTCTGAACAGACCTCAGAATGATTCTATGTACTGCTGTTACTCAGAGCAAGGGCTGGGACAGTAATGCACCAGCTGCACCTCTTTTCTGGGTATTCTCCACATTTGGGCTTTTCCACCATCATTTACATCTTGTATGAGCCAGATTCAGAGGGAGATTTCACAGTCTTCTGATAGCAATGTGCTTACTGAACAGCACTGTGTTAGCAGTCTCAAAAAAAAAAAAAAAAAAAGTGCTGTTTCTGATTGCGAGAAACTGGGAAAGTTTCTCAGAAACATCTCTTTGGAATGCTGTCAAATCATTTCTGTACCAAAGTTTATCAAATCACCTAGACTGGAAGATCAATGTGCTCCTTCAGTGAAATAGGATCTGACATTTTTAAGCTATCTTTCACTGCCCTCCGCAGTTAGATTAAACAGAACATGCAGAATGTTCAGTTGTTATTGACATTATTGCTTTTAAAACACTTGCAGCTGCAAATCAGGATGAGACCTGCTAAACACAACACATCCACGAAGAACCTCAACAAAATTTCAGAAGCACAATTCATCCAGTGCAGTACCTCTGCAATGCCCAATTCACAGGAGCAGTGTGTGACACAAAGAAGATACCACTATTAAATCACATGTGCAAGCACTAACCCATGGTGAAACCACATATCTTGTGGGTTGTTTCCAGTGATACAGGTATATGAAGATATTACTGCAAAGTTTTTTCATTGTGATAAACTTGTGTTGGCAAATCCTGTGTTATGGATAGGTGAATTGGTCCAGGATTCTCTTGATTCTTTCGCATGTCTAAAATTTCTTCTTCTTAAACTGAAAGCAAAAAAGGAAGCCAAAACAGAATATTATAAAATTATAAGAAGTTCTCCTCTGTGCTCACTCTAGATTTTTCTCACCTACAATTTCATCAATATAATGTTTGAGTACTCTGCAGGTAGTTAAATTAACCTTTAGTCAAGAGGCTCATTTATCACTTTAGGTTTCCCCAGTCCAGACACAGAAGAGTCCATTCTACTGCTCATTATTTCCTCAGTCAGGCAGGACTGAGACTTTGAAAGGGTTTAAGAATTTGCTTATATTTCATTAACAGCAAGGAGAAAGTTCTGCTGCACCATACAAATGTATCGGCAGCAGAAAACAACACAATACTGAAAACAAGACTTTTATTACTGAATTAATATTTTTTTTTTCTACTTAGAGGTGCATTTTGTCAGTTTCATCACCTTGTCTATTGGTTTCGTTTCCTTCTCTGACCCCTGAACCAGGTTGTTTCATGGGGCTGGAGTCCCTGTGTTTCACTTGAAACATCTGTAGCCTTATGTCCAATCCAGCCAAGACATCATGCCTGTCAGCCTGGTGGACACCTCCAGCCTGCAATTTATCCCAAAGAAGGCTGACTAAGATGAGTGGACTGTGTTGGAGGTGCCTCTCTTTCTGCCTCTCCTTTCTCAGATGTGCAGGCCATTTGGAGACAGCAGTCAGACTGTTTAACCTATACTTTGGTTGTTACTTTGAAGAGAGAGAGCTCCATGCCTCAGTGAGGTTCTTCCTGCAGCACCTGTCTGTGCAGTGCACTGCGACAATTCCATGAGATCCCTGCTGGAATTGGGGTCCCATGTGGCACACACCCTGAAAACAGATCTGAGCCTTTCCTAGAGAGACAAATGAAGTAATTGGACAAAAGAAAAGCATATAGAGGCAAAATGGTTCCCTAAGATCATACAGCAGGTGAGTGGCAAAGTGTGGAGAAAATCAAGGCACCTTTACTCCCAAGTGAATACCAAACCCTACATCACATCACACACTACTTCACATTAAACTTTTTATATTTATCTGTCCTTTGGATCAGAAAGGTTGCTCTGTCTTTCTCCAGCTGAATGTCAACCTAGCAAAGTAAATCAGATTTGACAAAATTAAATGGGGGGAAAAACACAATTCTGTCTTCTTGGGTGAAAAGTTGTGTGGATCACAGTTCTGCCAGAGATGTGCCTGATTCCAAGAGGTTTCTGAAGACTGGTCAGTTATCACAGATTATGTTTTTCTAAAGACCACAATCTTTGACTGAGTTATAATAAAAGGAGGGAGAAAAAATTATTAAGACAATGTGCAAGAGAAGGGAGCGGATGTGTTTTCCATTAAATTACTTCAGTGGAGTCCTGGCCAAGTGAATGGTTTCTTCTTCAGTTAAAAACTAGAGAGAGAGTTTCTTTGGCCAGGTCATCCTTTTTGCTTGTTCTTGTGCTGAGTGTTTTCTGATGCGCTTTCTTTAGATTAATTCCTTGATTCCTCTCTGCTTCTCACCTTTAGAGATGTGAAGATTTTAAATAATTTTTTTTTTTTTTTTTTTTTTTTTTTTTTTTTTTTTTTTTTAGTGTTCCAGCAACACACTAAACTTGCTCCATGGTGTTTCCCAGTCTGATAAGCAGCGAAGACAAGCCAGAGAAAAACGGCTGTGCATTAAAATGCCAGCCTTTGTTCCACTGGAAAAAGACTGGCTGATGGACTGTCAGACAGAGTCTTTATACTAATGATGTCAGCTGTGAAAATTCAGTGCCCACATGCAAAAGCACTTCCTTTCCACGGGACTATAAGAGTTCAAACTTCAGCATTTCTGCCCTGGTATGTGACCATCTCCCTGAAAGAAGAGATGATTGCTAGGCAAAAAGCCAGACCTCCCTACACAGCAAGATATCCATGCATGTCTTCCTACACATTCTGGAGATGGGAACTTGGGATCCTGCACCCACACAACCCCTGCCTCCTGCACACTGAGGCATCTTTGTGCTCTGCCCTTGCCTTGGTTCAGCCCAGTCTACAGAAAACTCCCTGCAGCTGGCAAAATAGTTGACAAACTGGCTGTTATCCCACTTCTCCATTGCTCAGACTGGGAGAGGGGAGAAAGAGCAAGGCTGTGTCTCATATTCTGAGTTATTACTCCAACATCTCTTGTTGCTATGTTGTCCCAGTGACACCTGTGGGAAAACATGCACATGTGACACTTGTGCATGCAGTGACAACCACAGGGGGCCATTAGTTCCTGGCTTACCTCAACTCAGCTTTGGAGCAGAAACTGATGAAGAACAAAACAAAAACAAAAAACCAAAAAGTCTAGATGAAGTTCTGTTCTAAAAGAGAAAGGTATAAAGTAGGCAATGATTGAGGTAAAGTGGGTACAATTTCGCTAACCCCCAAGCAGAGGCGTTGCCAAGCACTCAAGCCTCCCCATCACCTTACTGCTCTATTCTTCACAGCCACAAGCCACCCATCTATGTTTGGAGGACAAAGTGCAGTCATTCACTGCAGCAGGGAAAAGCTGTCTGTGTGTGGGGGCTGTCTGACTGCTGGGCACTGCTGGGGCTGCTCTCAGCCTGGCCCTGGCAGCATGACATGCTACAGTGGATGCCAAAGGAAATGTAAGCTAATACCCTGAACAGGAGCAAAATGCTGCCTCATCACAGACCTTTGATCTCAACCTGTGTTTTATTCACCTCAAAGCTATTTCTGGATAAGATGTGGGCACTGAAGCCTCACTTTTTAAATTAAATATTCTTCTTTGTCCCTTCTTTTTTTTTTAAAGAGAGAGAGATTGAATTTCTCATATTAATTTCTCCAATAAAGCACACAGAATTTGTTGGATGATTAAAGGCTGTACTGCTCTTTGGCATACAGCACAGTTCTGTAATTCCAACCTATTCACATCCCTCAGCTCTCATTTGAAAATGCCAAGATTTCCCTTCCTTGCCAAATGATGAAAGGGATCTGCCAGCTGAGAGGAGGTTTTAAAATAATTGCAAGTACAAAAACTGTAAGTAGAAAAGAACTTGTTGGGCAGAAAAACCACCTGTCACTAGTGCAGCACCATATATACCCCAGAAGAGCCCTTGCTGTTTTTGGGCCTGTTTTGACTGATTCAGTGATGACTTCTAACATTCAGCTGTGAAATGGTGAAATCAACATGCTGTTCCAGCGCTCAGAGCTGCACAAAACAGAGCTTTTTGCAACAGTATTTGAATAAGAGAGGAGTGATGGCATTCTGGATGGTGCATGCTGAATATCCATCCTGTAAGGCTCCACACTAATGCTGCTCCCCTCAAGGAGCTAACAGGTGGCATACGACAGACAAGAGTTATGTCAAAGCCAAAGACCAACACAGGTTTCCTACGGTACACAAAGGTTTGTGTCTGAAGAAAGAAAAAGCATGTAATTTGTTTTATACTTAATGGCCATGGGCTCTGGATTAGCTTTGAATACATATTATTAATCTTCAGTTTTACTTTGATCCCCAAACCTAGCAAGGTTTTCTGATTGTCGGTTTCTCGGCTGTTTAGGTGGCCTGGAAAGGCCCAGGGTGGCCTTGGACAGCCCAGCGCTTCAAAGGACGAGGAGAAACTTCTGATCTTTTCTCGGTCTCGGTGTTTATTAATTGTTTATCTAAAAGATTTTCTCTCGGCCCGACAGAGGTCTGCACAGCAAGTCAGCCATGGGCACACTGAGAGCCCCCGGGGCGGTCACTTGTCTTTATACCCGAAGTTACGTGTACAATATTTATGATTTTTCCCCAATACCTTCTACCCTTATTAACCGGTGCACTTCTAGTAAAGACCAATCCCAAAGTGCCACCATCACCACAGAAGATGGAGGCCAAGAAGAAGAAGAAGAAGGACAGGACACGCCCCAATTCCTCCATCTTACTTCTTTAGACCCCCCTGTACAGAACTCCTAAACCCTGTGTTTTACACTCTAATTAACTTATCCCTTCACCATTCACCCCAGTGAAATCCTCCCAGTCCTCATACAGGTGTCATCTCCTGTGTAGGATCAAAGTCCAGCCACCAGACACTTCTGGCAACATTCCAGGACTCCCGAGCCCCCCAGGGGTGTTCTTGGCCACTCTGCACCTCCGTCCTGAGCTGCTGAGATCCCACATCTGATGACATTCCTAGCTTCAAGATTTCCTCTGTAAACACAGAAATTCAGCAAGATAGTGTCAGATGCCAGTTATGAAGAGCTATCTCTTCAACAGCCCTCTCTGTGGCACGAACAAAAAAGGGTACATCTGTCATAGACGATATAGAAAGGGTTGCTGGGACACCTCACTCACCCTGACACAGAACAAAAGGACTTTCCACTGAAAAGTGAACAGGGGAGATTGGACCATGGAAAAAGCCCACAGACCAGAACTATATATGCCAGGGGAGACTACCTACCTCATCAGCCAGACCTTTCTCCAAGGACCACACTGTGTGTACCTGGATATCCATCCTTGCCAGTGACATCCAGCCCAAATCCCTTCTCCTACTCCATCTTTCAAAAGTAAGGCAGAAAATGAGGGAATCTCATCAGAGTTCCCTCATCATGCAGATGGTGAGGAGAACAACTTTCCCCTCCACAACACTAATAACAGGGTGGTCAGAGGAGAAAAAATAAGTCTCCCAAAATATTTAAGCAGGGATCGCTACATCCCAATGTCCCCCAGAGACTTGACTGATTTGACTCTCATGGCAGTTGGCAGCAAAGACCTGACCTTACCCACTAGTAGAAACATGGTTTATCACTCACAGTTTATCAATCAATCCTATGGTCAGTTTTTCATCATTACAGTTGATCCAGATCATCAACCAGCTGGCTGAGGGCAGCCTAAATAAGGGCATCAACAGGCTCCAAAGCAGTCTTTTAATTTCAATAATGTAATATCTATTTTATAATAAGTTTTTTTTAATAATGTCCCTGGTTTCATACCCTGTTATTACTCTAGTGTACTTAAATAATATTTAACTTCGAGGGCAGTTTCAGTCATCTGCTCCAAATCTATTTACATACAAGTAAATATCAAACAATAAGGCCATTGTCAACCAAAAAAACAAAAATGAGAGAATAAGAGGAATATATTTGCAAACTTGGGATGACAGTCCAGAATGAATGTCAAGAATATACTGGCAGCCATAACAAAAAGATACCAAATGCTTTTTCTTTATTTCCTCCCTCATCCCACCCTCCAAAAGGCTACATTAAAAAGGGCATTTTCTAGCAAAGTGTTAGGGTTTTTCCAGCACACTGGGATCAATACTTCCTTTCCAAATAGTTGGAAAATGAGTCACTGATCAAATGTCAGCCACAATTTATTCATTGTGCAATGTTCTGATCTCAATGCAAGGCCTGCACTGTGAATATTTCTAGACTTACTAAGAGCCAATTCTGGTATTTCTCCCTCTCTAAATTGCTTTTATTCTTGAATGTCACCAGAGCATCTTAGTGGACACATGGAGTCAAAGCAGTTTTCTTAAGAAAGCCAATTGTTTACTAAATAATTCATCAGCCACACAAAAGCCAAAAAGGGGCAGAAAAGCTCCAGAATGAAACACCACTTTGTGCAAATCAATGTTGCTCATACCCTTCAGTTTCTGCAGGCAAGCGGTGCTTTGCCTGGAGCTTGCAGAGCACTGTGTTCAGCAGCTCGCCCTGGCCACACACGGCAGGCTGCAGGGACAGATTGGTGTTAGCAGCCAGGTGAGTGACCTACCTGTGGTGGGCGAGCTGCAGACCTCCTTGCCACGGGATGGGATAGATTTTGCTAAATTTTGCTGTGCTTTCCACATCCCTGCTGGCTCTGCACCAGCACCCCTGCCCCTCTTAAAGGGGAAGAGCTCTCACCCCACTGTATCAACCCAATTTGTTGCTACCCCAGCACAGTATTTTGAAGTTCTGAGGGCAAAGAATAATTTCCTCCCCTGGGGACAGTAAAATGCCAATTTTCTGCAGCTGATAAGTGCTTTGGTTCCTTGTCCTCAGCCAACTCCTTTTTGTCAGGGTGGAAGAAGTGGAATGAGCTGAGGAAAAGAGTTTATGTCCTTCCAGGTGGAGAAATGGAGACTGGAAACTCTCATTGGGTGACGATTCTTCCATGTTCTTTCATAATCTGGACACATCTGTGAACATCTGGTAGTGTGCTTCTGGAAAACCAAGCCATTCCTTGAGCAATGGAAAGAACAAAGCACATATCCAGTGTGTCTGCTGTGTGGGTTCAGTTACACTTTATGTAAGCCCTCTCTTCAGCAGGAGAGTGAGTCAAGACTTCTCTAACTCTCTTCTAGGACTGGGTAATGTCATTATCATGAGATCCTGCTCTTCAAACTGGATTGTACCTGGCCAAGATAATCACACCTTGTTAGAACTGCTGGGACACGCACATTGTTACTGCATAACATTCATTTTCTGAAGAAATTGGTCTGAAAATATCGCTCTGCTCTTAAGCAAGCAGAATGTGCCTGTCTCCCTCTCTTCACGTTCATGTTCATATCTGCCTGTGCAATATTTCATTTGGTTTGTTTAGTTTACTACTCTGGATTTCATTTAAATAATTTGTGTTGCTAAAATTACACATGTGGTGGTCTTTGCTGTAATTTCATTAAAAAGAATGTGCAATTTTCTCTCACAAGGGATGAGGGTGTGGGAGTGGAGAGAGAGCAAGACCACTCCAAAGATTAACAGTAATAGAAGTAAACCTGGCTTTGATTTAGCCAGCATCAGCCTGATGTATTTATAGATTTTCAATTACATATATCATAGCCTGCAATACATTCCTAATACTACTTTAGAATTTAAATCATTGCCTTAGGTTTTTTCCTTATCTGTTTCAAGTCTAGCACTTTAAAAGAAAAGAAAAAGAGGGGAGAGAGAGAGTAGGTAATGGTGTGTTCAGAAGGAGATATCAGTTTTCTGAGCTATTGAATTCCAAAGGTAACAAAGAACTGCCATTCAGCACATTAAGGAATTAAATTTGGACTGGCAGTTTGGAATGGATTTCTCTGCAGCACTCAGCATTTTCCTGTACCAGGATTCTTCTGGAACAGCTACCCCTGATGGTCCACTCTACAACAGCGCTTGCTCCAGAGCAGATGAGATTAAATTGGTATATTTAGGCCAGCATGAGAAAGGCACATGCACAGGGAGTGAATCACAAATCACTCTTTTTCTTTATGTTAATCCCATAACATTAACGAAATTAATGTCCCTTTGCAGACAAACATTTGTTCTTTGTTGGCACAGGAACATTTGAGGAAATTAATTCAAAATAACTTTGAAAAGGGATTTGTTAAATTCCTCTAAAGCCCTATGACCTCAGTTTAGTTTAATTTGGCATTAATTCATTTAACTCAATTCTTGCCCTAAGTCAATTAAACTCAACAGAATTGTGACCGTTTCAGCTCTGAGAATATCCACACTGTGCTCTTAGCAGTTCAATTATGGCATTGGAAATGCACACCTCTTGTTAAATTTGGATGATTTTTCTTCAGTGTCCTGTGCTGACAAGTCCTCTGTGATGCCCCAACAAGACCAAAGTCTGCTTGATTTGCAAAGGTCGTAAGGATTTGACCTCAGATCTTTGGCTCCTACCCTTGTTATGCACTGCTCCAGCCTTCTTCCCAGTACTGTGCCTAATACCACAGTGCATTTGGGGACGGAGTCAGTAGTCCTTTTTATTTGTATAGACATTAAACTCCTCTGAGGTTACATAGGGCTATACAGAAAAACTCAGTAGGGTTATTTTTGCCCTGGATACATCAGCCTGAGTCACCAGCAGATCCTTTTTGCTCAGGCAGATCTTTTGCACTGTTGAACAGCTAATTGGGCGCTTGGCACAGGAAGGGTCTTGGTAGCCTCTCCATGCGTCCTTGTTTGCTATAGTTGCATGGCTTATTTTACCAGCTGATTTTACCAACAAACCAGTTGTATGGCTGATTTTACTACTCTACACATATGGCAGTCACAGAAGCAGAGCCTTGATTTAGGGAGCCTCTATGAGACCAGGTCATAAAAACACAGTAAATGGGAGCCCAAGGGCCAGTAGTAGTTGTGAAAGAATGGAAATGAGCATCACAAAAGGAAAAGAAAGGTTTCCCTGCCACTATTGTGAGATATTATAAAAGTCTCCCTCCCTTAGGAACGCTCAAGAGAAGCTTTGTTTTTTGCAAGGTACCTTTCAGCCCCACAAAATGCCTAGAAAGCATGGACTCAAGATAAAGAAGTGTTACAGCTGTGCTATATTTTGCCTTTGCAACATTTTGGTGCCCATAAATGCACATACTCACCAGCTAAAGCTGTATCATTGTATTGGGTTTGCGTGGCAAGGTTTTGTAAGTGGAGGAGCTACAGAAGCGATTTCTGTGAGAAGATGCTAAATGCTTCCTCTGCGCTCGACAGAGCCAGTGCCAGCTGGCTCCAGGATGGAGCCTCAACTGGCCAAGGCTGAGCCCATCAGCAACAGTGGTAGAGCCTCAGGGATAATGTATCTACAAAGGAAGGGAGATGGGGGAGTGTAACAACTGGGCAAGGCAATTGCAGACAGAGGGAGTGAGGGTATGTGAGAGAACAGCCCTGAAGAAATTAAGGCCCGTGAAGAAGGGGCAGAAAGTGTTCCAGGCACCAGAGCAGATGTTTCTCTGCAGCCCAGAGTAAAGACCATGGTGAGGCAGCTGTACCCCTGCAGCACATGGGGTCTGCAGCGGAGCAGGGATCACCTGCGGTCCAGTGGAGGAGCCCCGCTGGAGCAGATGGAGAAGCAGATGGATCCCTCAGGGAGCCCAGAGGACAGCAAGTTTGCTGGCAGGATTTGCAACCCCATGGGCAACCCATGCTGGAGTAATTCATGAAGAACTGCAGCCTGAGGTAAGGGCCTACACTGAAGAAGTTCATAGAAGACTGTCTCCCATGGGAGACTCTCTGTGCTGGAGCAGGCAAAGAGAGTGAGGAGTTCTTCCCCTGAGAAGGAAGGTGCAGCAGAAACATGTGATGAACTGATCACAGCCACCATTCCCTGTCCCCCTGCACCGCTGGGGAGGTGTGGAGGATGTAGAGAATTTGTAAGTAAAGCTGAGCCTGGGAAAAAGGGAGGGGTGGGGGGAAGGAATTCTAAGATTTTTTTTTGTTGTTTTATTTCTCATTGCACTACCCTGATATGATTGGTAGTAAATTAACCTAATTTCCCCATGTCTGTTCTGCCCACGACAGTAATTGATGAGTGATCTCTCCCTGTCCTTATTCTAACCCCTGAGCTTTTCATTATATTTTTTCTCCCCTATACAACTGAGAAGGGGGATAGACCTTCTAACAGAATAGCTTTGGTGGGTACCTGGCATCCAGCCATGATCAACCCACCACCACCCCACTGCAAACAGCAGTTCCACAAATGTGGAGACACACAAAGCACACAAGTTACACAGAACAGCTGAGCCGTACAAGGCATCAGCAGTTAAAATAACTTCTTTTCTATCTGTTCCAAATACTGTTTCTCCTCCAGCACCTTGTGGAAGTTTGGCAGCTTTGCAGTAGCTAAAGGAAAACTAGAAGATAAAAGGCAGCATAGGCATTCTGTTAAGAGTCTCTTATAAAATTCTCATTAATCATCCAGCAATTCTGCATTTAAAAGTCATCCAGCAAAATGTGTGCTGTTTTTTTGTCTCAAGATGAAAGGCAGAGAATAGTAATACTCTTTCTTCTTTCCAGAAAGGAAATGGGGGGAGGGTGACATAGAGGCATGCAAGAGAACAGTGGCTGGTGGAATATGTGACAGTGTCCTCCACGGAAGTTGAAAGAGGTAATTTTCCTGTTAGCTGTCAAAGAGACTAACCAGACCAGCAGGGTATTGGTAAGCACACATCTAAAGAGGGCAAGGTCTTGCATTAACTGGTGACACTGTTTTGCTTGCATGGCACTTTCAAGGCTTGCTTAATTAAAGGAAAACATATTCCAATTAATATACAGCAATGGTAACAACATCCTGATGTACAATGCACTTTCTGCCCAGACAAGATACAGTTTTGCCCAACCAGTTCCCACTTCAGGCTGTCCTGTAGGCATGTCCCTTACCCTCATTTTTGCAGCTATGCACGATTACCATTCTCCATCAGCTTGGTCTGACATGACTTTTGAACCTGATCAGCATGAACACAGCAACTGTGTCTGGCTTGTAGATTCAGTGCAAGGTGGAGGGTGCAACACAATTGGATGGATGGAAATCAATACAGGATAGCACCCAGAGTCTGTGTATGAATCAGCCTGACAGACATTCAGGAATTTAAGGAGTATAAAGGATTAAAACTGGGATCTGCTCTTGGGCACTTGAGAAGAGGAAACCTGAATATCTACAGACCCTTGAAAGAGGTAAAATATCCTTACTCAGGTTAGCTATGACCTGCTTAGGTCTTTGGAAAATTTTCCTCTGCCTGCATGTGACACTGCATAGTGTGAAGTGAGCTGGTAGCATCAGAGGCAACATGCTGGGACAAGGCAGCCATTCATTATTCCATTACCTGTCACATGTAGTTGTCCAGCCAGTCCCACCTGTATTTTCAAGACCACTTCCCCACTCCTTCCTTGCCTCTGCTGCTTCTCCAGGACCTCAGCTCTTGTTTGCTTTCCTTCTCTACAATTTGGTGTTCTCATGTAATTACATATGTTTTTCCTCCTACCATAAAAGATGTTGCCACTTCCAGCACTGAAAATGTCTGAGGAGCTGGAGGCAATAAACAGCAGAGTGCAAAGGTCCCCTTTTCTTGAACTGACAGATCAGAAATTTGATCTGAAGTGAGTTTCTGCCAGGTTTACAAGCAAGGCAATCAGCCCAAGAACAATAATTGTTTTAGATGTGTATCTGCAAAGAACAACAATCCTAAATAAGGAATTACACCTCTGACAGAGTGTACAAGCCCAGTACTCTATAGCAGCAAGTTCATTGAGATTCAAGTTGTATTAAGCCTAGTTTCCCCAGTTTAACTTTATTCCAGCCTTTTGCTACTGCAGATAAATTTCTTCTTCTCAAACAGTGATGACTTTCCCAAGAGCAGACTTAAGATCTCATGGAAAGCCATAAGCACACTTTCAAAATCTAGCCCTTACCAAGCTTATCCTGCCAACATATGCTCACACAGCTACCTTTGGTAAAAAGTGAACTTCATGGTGCTGTCTGAATCTTAGGGGTGTATTTTCAGCAAGACACTTCCACGATTTCTCCAGCTCCTGGCAACAGGTAGTCAAGACCACAGGACAATAGCAACGGAAATCCTGAATGTGATTTGGTCCTTGCAATATGTGGCCTTGAAAGAGTAAACTCACACATGTCTGTGTGTCGCAGGGCATATCCAACATCTTGCAGCTGTTCTTCTGAGGGCTCTTCAGAGGGACCTGCACAGTCCAGATAGATGGGCTGAGTCCAACAATTTGAAGTTTAACGAGTCCAAGTGCTGAGTCCTGCACTTTGGCCACAATAACCCCCTGCAGCATTACAGGCTGGGGATGGTGTGGCTGGACAGGGCCCAGGCAGAAAGGGCCCTGGGGGTGCTGGTCCACAGCCGGCTGGACATGAGCCAGCAGTGTGCCCTGGGGGCCAAGAAGGCCAAGGGCTCCTGGCCTGTGTCAGGAACAGTGTGGCCAGCAGGAGCAGGGAGGTCATTCTGCCCCTGTACTCAGCACTGGTGAGGCCACACCTCGAGTGCTGTGTCCAGCTCTGGGCCCTCAGTTTAGGGAGAATGTTGAGATGCTTGAATGTGTCTAGCAGAGGGCAACAAGACTGGTGAATTGTCTGGGACACAAGCCCTGTGAGGTAACTGGGATTGTTTAGCCTGGAAAAAAGGAGGCTCAGGGAAGACCTTACCTCTCTCTACAACTGCCTGAAAGGCGTTTGTAGCCAGATGGGGGTCAGTCTCTTCTCCCCAGCAACAACTGACAGAATGAGAGGACACAGTCTTAGCAGCACCCGGAAAAGATTAGACATTAGGAAAAGATTGATCACTGAAAGAGTGATTGGGCACTGGAATCATCTGCCCAGGGAGGTGGTGAAATCACCATCCCTGGAGGTATTTAAAGAAAGACTGGACTTGGCATTCAGTGGCATGGTTTAGTTGATGACGAGGTGTCAGGTCATAGGTAGGACTTGATGATCTCAAAGGTCTTTTCTATTCTAGTTCATTCGGTGATTGTGTGATTCTTAACTGTGGGTATGTTCAAGCCTATATCAAAAAAGGTACTCCTTAGTTAATAGCACATCACACAAGGAGCTGTGTTCAAATCCTTTTTGCCTGGAGATACGTGAATGTGCAATCTGCCCTGTCCAAGGGGTGTATTTTCACAACACAGGATCATGAATGTCGGAAAGAATGTTCCTGATCAAGTCCAACCTTTGACTGAACAGCATGATGTCATCTAAACTCTAGTTCTAAGCGCCACAGCCAGTTGTTTCTTGAACACTTCCAGGGATGGTGATTTCTCTACTTGGCTGGGTGTTGTAGTGTGTTTTGATACTTTTTAATACATTGAAGTAGTTTTGTTTTGTATCCCCATATTTTTCCCAAATGTTTTATCTCAGACTGTACCCCCTCCCTTTACCTGTGTTATCCCTCTCCCTGGATGAGATCATCCCCAAACCCCCACCCTGGCTCTCTGTCAATCACTCACCATCCTATCCCCTCCATCTAGAAGCTTCGGCCCAGGTCATCGAGTGATCAGCCAGAGGCCAGGGGTCAGCCCCCAAGCCTTGCTCCATACGCTGTCCTATATGTCTATCCCCAGTACCCATCCCTTAGGGTAACTTACTGGTTAGTAAAATGTTATCTATTTTCAGTTTCCACCTCCCTTTAAATGTAACCTTGGCACATCTCCCGGCGCTTTTGGCAGGAGGCCCCTGAGGTGCAGGAGCTCCTTCGGGACTCCTGGAATAAAACCTTGGATTAACCCCTGCTAAGAGTCGACCCTTTATCTTCTACTGATGTCTCTGGTGTCTCTCCTGCTGCAAAGGCGACCAGCCTGGGTGCCCTCAGTACCCTCGGGGCACAGAGAGTGTCTCCCCGCTGTCGGCTGTGTCGGGACTGGCCCAGGGTTCCTGAGAGGCTCCCAGAGGGACTGAGACACTGGGCAATGCTTAGCCACCCTTTCAGTGATGACATTCAGTGATGCTTCTGACATCCAACCTGCACCTCTCCTGGTGCAGCTTGAGGCCATTTCCTCTTGTCCCATCACTGGGAGAAGAGACTGACCCCTACGTGGCTACAGCCTCTTTTCAGGTAGCTGCAGGGAATGATAATTCTCCCTTTTCTCCAGGCTAAACAATCCCAGCTCCTTCAGCTATTCCTCAAATAAGTGACATCATGACTTAGCAACTTCTGGCTGCCTACCTTCATGCAGTAGGTTTAAATTGTGAGTGATATAGGAAGACAGTGTTCCAACCAGTGAGAAAGTGAACATATATACATGTATATATGTTCACCATGTCTAGTCTCCCTCCTTCTTACTATGCAATGTCTCCTCATTTCCCCAGTCATCCCTTTCCTTCTGAAGGAAAGGGCTCCTCTGATTGCAAGGTGAGCAAGAATGGTCTTGCAAGGGTAGAAAAAGAACAGCATTTCTGACTCCACACGAGCACTACATCTTCCTTGGAGACTTCATGGCATCTCTTACCAACTGATCTCAGCACTTGGTGTGCAAGTGTGCTGGATTTCACGAATAATAATCTCAATTATCTACCTATCCTTATGCATCAGAGGCAGTTTGACTGTAAGACATCCAAAGAAGAGATAAGTTCCCCTCATTTTCCTCTCTCCTACCAGTGTGTTACAGCTACTATAACGGTCATGTCTCTGCTATGTACAAATACACTAATTTTCAAACTTCTCAAGTCAACAGCCCCAAGGAATTCTCCTGGCTTGCAGATTTCCCATCCTCACCACATGTTCTTCAAAAAGAGCTGCCTTAACTTGTTTTGAACATTCACTCCACATATTTGCAATGGAAAGATACACTGCAAATATGCATAACATATATTATACATAATAGCTTTATTTGTACATAGATAGATGGATATGTATATTAGCATTATATAGAATTATATAGATAAATATACATTTTTCCCCTTGCCCTTGCAAGTATCCCCTTGCCCTTGCACTGAAAGCTGATGGTCATTTTCTGGCAAGCCTCTGGTTGTATTTTTTCTCATCTAAATTTTGTCTTCCTAGCTGAAATCTGCATCAATCTCCAAAGATTAATAAAACAAAGAGGCACTACTGGAGGCTGCTGGAGGACATTTTTCTTTTAAATTCTGATAAACTTAAGTGCTGGTCATTAATTTTTGTGTCCCAGAGGAGTGCCTGGAGCCTCCAGAATAATTTCATTCCAACAACTTGCATAAAATTTTGCAGTGCACTTTGAATCCAAGCCAGGTTGTCAGGATTGTTATTTATTGCAGCTAGTAAAAATGATTCTCAGCTGCTGCAATCTGGAGACATTTGAATGACTTTGGTGGAGCAGTGTTCATTTGGCTTGGCAGCCCAGCAAATACCCTGCAATGAGAACTAACAACGCTGACATATCAGCTACCGTCACAGCAGTTACCACTGGATTTTTAATTACTCAGGGGACGAAGGGCAAAAAGGAGAAGGCAGCGTTCTTACAAAGACACTGTGAGTTAACTGCCTGGCTCAAGGCTCCAACATTGTAAATCTCCACTTTCAAACACTTTCATGCTTACATACTCCCTTTTTTTTATTTTCCCTAGTTTTTCATGTAGTCCATTGAGCAACTCATGGCCACCTGTACTGGTTAAACCCATCTTCCTTCACTATGGGGAGCTAAGGCCCTCCTTGGGTCTTGGCAAACAAGACTTAAAGCAAAGCCAAGAGATAGTAACCCAAGAAAGAAGGCGCAGTCAATGAAGGGGAAAAGGGCATGGTAAGGTGGTGATGCTGAGGAGCCCCATCAGTCACCACTGTTAAGAATGGTCAGTGGTTTGAGGCTAGGAAGAAACCTGCAGGGGCAGGCTATCATGTCCTGCTCTGTGAATGCTTCAGGCCACCTTGGACTGTCATCTGACATGAGAATTCATGAAAATTCAATCTCTTCATGAAGAAGGTATCTGCTCCACTATAAAACTGCCAAAAGGAAGCAGAAACCTCTGAAAAATGTTGAAAATCTGTCCAGGTTCTTCCCAAGGCAATTAATTCTTCATCTCAGCCACTGTCTGCTTGTAGAAGCAGAACTTAATATTCGTGCTGTGCCTGGAGAAACACGAGCTAAGGGTTGACCTAAGATACAACCTTCATCTCCTTGCTTCATGGAGCATTTGCTTTTAGGATTGATTGTTAGCTGGCTGGCTGATCCTGAGAGCTACCAGTCAACCTACATCTGAGCTGCATGAGCACAGGAGATCGAACTTGTCTTCTTCCTGTGTGTGCTTAACTCCTGGTCTAAGTGAAGAAAAGCTGACAGCTGTGTCTTTCTGGCTGATATGGACTTGGTGGCTGACTCCATCATTTTTCCGTAATGATCTCTCCTCACATTAAACTTTTCTAGCTGACATAGTCAGACAATGATGTCATTCTTCCCCTCAAATAAACAGAGTTCCAAGCTCTTAAAATCAAAGGCAATATCTCCTACTATTCCCCCTATGCTAGATCCCAATGTCTTTGCAGACTGTGTATTTGTGCCCCCTGCTATTTTTGCTTGATTTTTAATATGTTGCCTTTGATTTTATGTGCCCCTATTTATCCTGGCCACCTGATCAACGTGTTAAATAACCACACAGAATATGCTCATTGGAAGAGACCCACAAGGATCACCAAGTTCAGGTCCTTGCTCTGCACAGCACCATCTTCAAGAAGCACACCATGTGCCTGAATGTATTGTCCAAATACTTGATCTCTGTCAGGATTAGTGCTTCCCTGAGGAGCCTGTTCCAGTGTCCAACCACCCTCTGGGGGAAGAATTTTTTCCAAATACTTAATCTAAACCTTCCTGGACACAAGTTCTGGCCATTCCTTCAGGTCCTGTCACTGGTCACTGCAGAGAAGAGGTCAGTGTCTGCCCCTCCTCTCCCACTCATGAGGAAGCTGATGACTGCAACGAGGTCTCCCCTCAGTCTCCTCTCCTCCAGGCAGAACAGATCAAGGCACCTCAGCTGTTCCTCATACGGCTTCCCCTCAGGATCCCTCTCTTACCCTGAAGACCCTTCACCATCTTGGTTGCCTTCCTTAGGACACTCTTTAAGATGTTAATATCTTTCTTACATTGAGGAGCCCAAAATTTCATACAACATTCAAGGTGAGACCACAACAGTGCAGAGCACCGGAAAACTTGAGGTGACACACCCCTGCAGAAAGTCAGACCTGTTAATATAACAAACTTTTTTGTGCTCTGTGATTTCTGACACCAAGTTTCTTTTCAGTGGCTGTAAGTTACGGCATTCAATTTATTGGCCGTTTATTGCTCTTGAGGTCTCTGCAGCCATTATGGACAAAAGCTTAACTGGGGTAGTAGCTCAATGTGGTTCCATTGTCTTCAGTTAAGCAACACAGATTTCTGCCTAGTGAAATTCTGGTCCTGCATCTTTTTCTCTTTTTCTTTTGCCTTCTCATCAGAATCTCTGTAAGAATGAAGGAGGATGAGATTTCAAACCTGCTGAAATGCATGGGGTGATGAGGTCTCACCAACACTGATAGTAGAAAGACAGCAAAATGTCTTATTTGTTTTGCAGATTTAAACTTTAATGTTTAGCATGTTAAATGGATTCATTCTCACAGTGTAGCGTTACAGAGTTACAGTGTTACAGAGATCCAACATCACCTGAAGTCAAGAAGTTTTGAACTGATCAGGCAAGCTCATGACTATCACGATAAGCTCATCCCAGCTTAATGACTTCAGCAGGGCTTTATGCAGCACCTACAGAACTGCCTGGCTTCTCACTTGCTCTCTCTTTACCAAGAGTCTGACATGCTGGGTGCTATAGACCTGACTCAGCAGCTGTCAAGTGTTTAAGTCTCTTTCCTTTTTTTAAAGTTTAAAAAAACCCAAAAAAATTGATTGTAGCTCATGTTTCCACCTTTTATTTCACTCTTTGGTCAATACCGCTCTTACTGGAAGAGCACATTGCAGAGCCTGCATTTCTCTTCTGGTGTTATTTTTATACACCACTTTTGATCTCAGGCAATCTTTTCATCCTTGCTTCACAGATGTTTAGTAATATTTTAACTGCATGTACATCAGTGAATATGTCCCCACTCTGTGCTTAAGCACATGCTGTCCCTGTGAAAAGAGGGGAGAGTAGTGAGGGTGGAGAGAACACAGGTCATGGCAGCAATCAGGATTTGAGGTGAATCTCACACATGCATTGGAAGAATCATAGGCAGTTGAGAAGAAATACAAAAAACTAAAGCATAAAACCATGAGGCTCACAGAGCTTCAGATAGGTAGCAAGTAAATGAACTCCCAAAATCCTTCCAGCTGAGGTCTACCTTTGCTGGCTGAACAGGTGCTGACAGAATGGACCCAGAGACTCCTGTACCAGCTTGTGCCTGTGATCACACATGAGATTTTGTCCCATGTGCTTCCATGTTACTACATGAGTTCAGAACTATCCAGCTTCTTTCCATATCCTTAGGATTTAAGCAGGCAAATAATAAGAAGGGAAATAAAATTACAGATCCAGAAATATGTGAAAAATGGGCTCAGAAATACCTACTGTCACACTAATATATTTCTGGTAGAGAAAAATTATCCATTCTTCATCAGACTCAAGAGCACTCAGACCTCTGCTGGCGTCTCGTCTCTACTGGGCAATGGGAGAGACGTGCTCCAAAAGGGAGAGAAGTGTTCCTTTAAAGAGCCACAGTCAGGTTTACTACTCATATGAAGCAACTGCTGTTGGGCTCCAAAAGAAATGCACTGCTTCCTGGGGCATCTCCAAGCAGCACAACTGCCAGGCAGGTGAGCCTGCCAAACACAGGCATAAAATATGCCACCTGTGGCTGGAAGTGTGGATGCGATGTGGTTGGATGTGCACTGGGAGAGGGACAATGGACCTCTCTACTTCCACTCCAGCAGTCTTAGGAAGGGGCAGCAACTCATTCCTCCCTCATACTCAGTGCTGGCAGGGGGATGCAAAATGCCTTAGCGACATCAGGCAGCCAGCCAGCCTGCAGAGGGGTTGTTCATCTTGGGAAGCTTGGCTCAGCTTTGAGCAGCAAGAAGAAACAGTGTCACCATTTCCCAGAAGTTTAGCTGACGATAGTGGTGATTGCAAATGCTAAGAAAGTGCTTCTTGTCACATTTTGCTAACAAAGCAGGGGTCAGGTCCTTTCTGCCTGTTGAAGATATAAATATCTTAATTTGATCTTTGAAAAAGAAAAAGAAGAAAATCTAAAAGCCTGGGAGGTATTTTATTATTTCTTTGTTATTTTTAGTATTAAAAGTATAGCTCAAGTAGCGCTGGCACCAGGATGCATAATCCACTTACCAGGGCAGAAAGGGCTCTGAAGCTGCACCACAAATGCATCATTTGATAACAGTAATGAAAAAGACACCAATCTATATCTGCAAATAGCATTAGAGCTGACTTGGTTTGAGGACCAAAGGAAGCTGATGCTGAATTTATGAGGCTGACATCTCAAACATTTGAGCCCAGAGCTTTCTTTCCTCCTCTGTTTTGTTTCATCCTCCTTTACTTTTTTATTTTTAATAACTTGACCCTCTTTTTGGGTCAGCTCTTAGCCCCATAATGAAAGCAATTTTGTCAGGAAAGGTCACAGAGAGAAGCGGGCCTGCCTTGTCTCAGGGGCTGAGTGGCACCAGCCAGCGTGTGCCCATGCACCCTGCCCTGCAGGCCTTGCTCCAGCACTGCGTGGTGCACGTGCTTTGGGATGCCCACACCACATCAATCCATGTCTGCAGTGCATTGCAGGGCTGGGAAAGCTACAGAGCCCCATGGGAGACACCCCATCCAGCTAGGGACCAGACAGGATCTTGTCCAACATGGGTGTCCCTCTCCGTCCCATCTGACACTGTCCATCACACAGCTCCTTGAAGGAGCCTCCTAAAGGAGGAGTGAGCTGTTGGAGAAAATATATGGGATCAAGTGTGAGCAGACATGGTTAAGAGAGAAAAAAAAAAATGCTACTGCTGCTGCACAGTAGTTCTTTCAGCTAATACCATGTGTCCAGCTGTGGCAGCAGGAAAAGCTGCATCAGCAAAAGGCACAAGGCAATTCCCTTACATGAGTTTCTCCAGCTCTTTGTGACACAGTCTGCTCCCACAACTTCCTATTCCAACAAGTTCCAAGAATTCCCTTCCCCTCTGTATACTCCTCTGTGCAGAAGCAGTTTCTTTCTTTTCTGTTTTTAACCACCCCCTTGGATCCAGTGTTGTAGGATTTGATGAGCTATGGTTCCACTTTAAGCTTGGGCTCCTATTTACTGATTTTGGATATGCCAGTCTGATATCCTTCAGTTCAGTCCCAGACTAATAGCTCCTGCCTTTTTAGTGTCCTTTGAAAGTTTTTTCATCTCCACAGACATTTAAATTGCTCTTTTCTTTCCATTCTCTGTATTCAGCATGCTTTCTTGGAGACAAGACACAAGACGTGCATTCTCTGCACAAAATGCCTTAAATTTTCTCATTTACATCATTTTCCAGCATCTTGATGGACATGCTGAATAAACTGGTGCCAGCACTTTTTTTCTGGAGGGTGATCTACAAAGACTCATCAGGCAAATGGGGCAGCACACAGCTTTACAAAACCATGCCTTTTCTTCTCAATGCACAGTGTTTACCCATGTGCTCTGTAGTTTTATTCTTGACTGTAGACTTTTAGCAGCCTCTCAGGAGTGTAAGTCAGTCACTGTTTGGTAGTTCCAGCAGCCACCTGACAGCCTTGCTGTTTGCAATGACAGTTTATGCACCTCAGGCAGCAGATCAAGGGGTTCACACCAGAACTCCCACTCAGTTCTCCAGTTAATGCCATCTTGTCATAGGAACTTGTTAACATCTTATTAACCATGGAACCAAACACTTTTCAGGCTTTTAGGCTCCTGGCATTGATGCAGACAGGCACTTGTAAAATTTGCCCTTGGTCCATCTCCTGGCTCATGCCAAGCAGCTGGAAGTGAAGGTGACCTATTTTTCAGTGTGACTGTGCTCTCTGTTTCTCTAGTGACACTTAGGCACACCAAGAGTTAGTCAAATCCCCTTTGCAGGCCGTGTCAGTCAAACAAAGTGCTTGCTCCCAGCTCAGAGATGATGTACTCATCTACAACTTTTCTCATTTCCTGTGCCAGCAGAAAACTTCCATTATGATGGGCAACAGCCAATCCTTCTGTGTGGGTTCTTCTTCTCCAGAAAGGTGTCCTGGATTCTTACTATCTACTTCTTATAATATCACCCATCAAAATTTGAAGGTCTGAATTTCTCTGCTGGCTCCTCAGCTTCACACAAGACAGGATTTCAAACAGTGCTGACAGAGAGGTCACAGCCCCCAGTCTCCAGCTTCAGCACTAAAGTAGTAAATTTCTCCTCCCAAGGCAGAAGTAGTCTAGAGAAACTATGCTTCGCAGGTGAGGCCCACTGCAGTGCTGCAAAGGAGTCTGCTTATGATCAGTGGGTGTTAGGAGTGGTCCAGGCACCCAGGAACCTCCTGATTATTCTTGATCTGACCCTGGCAATGGAGGTCTGGCCTCAAAGATAATCTTTCCATTCCGTGCTTTGCATGTCCAAGCAGATTTCTTCAAGCATGCTGTAAGACATGGTGTCTGACATCCTTGTGACAGCAACTTGAAGGCACTTGGAGATTTTAACGCTATGTGAGGGCTCCCATCAAAATGACTATTGGCGTCTTTAGCTCCATAGCTCTTAACATCATGGATCATTTTAACCGGATTTCTAACAAACCTTAGGAGAACACTGTGATCTGAATGGGGTCAGACAGTGGAGCAGGGCCTAGCTCAGTGTGTCTGTTTTAAAGAACACAGGGTGCTGGCAGTACCCTCAAGGCTCTTGAAAAATATAGGGACTGAGTGGAGTTAGTTTTTAAAAAAACACACCTAAATATCAGGCCTGTCACTTGCGCTTATTTCTGTGAGTTCTTCCTTATACTCTCACAATAAACTACAGGAGGAAATTGCATCTCCAGAAAGTTGGCTGAGCTGCACATGCTGCACAACATAGCTAAAGAACCCCAGGGGTTATGGAGGAAAAGTCATTCAGCAGGTTAGTGCTGTAGGGACAGCCAGGAGAGCTGGCAGAAGAAGGGGCAGCTGTACATAAACAGCAAAAAAGACTACTCCCAGAAAAGCAAGGCAACTGCATCAATATTTCTGATTTGCTGAGGAAACTGATCTGCTTTATCCTGGGACTTTGTAAAGTACTGGCACAGGAAAGGAGTACAGACTTCTCTGATTAATATAGTCTAAAGCTGGGTTGCTTTATTTCTGCTGATTTGCTTTTTTTCTAGTTTGTTGATGGAAAGCTTCCTTAATCCTTTTCTTTTACTAAATTTAAGCCAGGTTTTCATGTTAAGCAGCTGCTGACTCTTACATGGAGGAGGGCTGCCTGTGGTTCTACACGGTCTTGCACAAGGCACAAGCTGACCCAACAGTGACTGTGGAATTACAGAGCTACAAGCTTGAAGTCATCAGAGAGGTAGAGGAGAGTGGAGCTCCTAAAAGGAATAGCTAGACAAATGCAAATCAGCTAGAAAAAACAGCAGCATTTACTTGCAAGTCTTAAGGTGTTATTGTTGAGAAAGAAGTAATCTGGTACTTTATTGGTTTTGCTAAAAACATGTGTCCATACACCCTGGAAAAGGAATAATTGGTCTCTACAGTAACTGCTTTGCAGAAGTTTACTCAGTTACTCTAAGGTGTCAAGAGCTCCAGCTGGTGTCCATCACTCTCTTGGGAAGAGCTCAACAATGGTGTCCACTCATCTGTGCTTGTAAAAAGGAGGCAGAGACCCAGACAGAGCTCACTAAAAAAACACACAGCTGTCCAAGCATCAGGCTATAGGGAATGCCTAAGCTTTCCACTGGATTGTAGCAGAGATAGCAGTTGTGTCAGATGTGATCAGGTGGATAACCTGCTCAGCCTGGTAGCAGAGCTGCAGGATGAAGTAGAAAGGTTAAGGAGTATTAGAGCACCAGAAAGTGTGATAGACCGCTGGAACCGAGTTCTGGCCTCCATGAGACAGGAGCAGCCACCAGAAATAATGCAAGATCAAGGGAATCCTCTGTCCATCCTCCAGCAAGGAGGTAATAGTTGTAAAGAAAGGAGCAAATGGAGTATAGTCCATGCTTGGGGTACAAGAAAAATCGTTCTTTGCCTACCTCACTCCCACAGTGAGGTGCGTCTGCACAAAAATTATGAGCCTTTTTACATGGAAGACCAGCCAAAGGATGAGGAGGATGAAAGCCTGGTAACACCAGAGGCGTCACCACAATTAGAAATGTGTACTTCCTCATATTACAACAACTTCCAAGAGGAATAAAACAAGGGTTATAGTTGTAGGTGATTCTTTTCCAAGGGGAACAGAGGACCCAATATGCTGATTGGGCCCAACCCCTAGAGAGTATCTGATGACTCTCTAGGACCTGGGTTAAGGACATCAACAGGAAACTTCCTAGCCTGGTGAGGCGCCCAGACTACTACTGGAGAAGGGCATCTCACCTCCCACAGGAGCTTATCTGTTGTTTGTTTACTGGTCAGATAACTCAAACAGGACAAGCTGTCCTGTAGTGAGTTATTTTGGTGCTGTGGGGTTAACAATGGTCCGGCATCTCCCAGCTGCTGGTAAACATCATACTGCTAAAGTGAGATCTGGAAAGATAAGCTGGATTTCCAACTAATAGACACCTCCCTTTATGATTATAAAAGTGACACCAAACTTTCACAAAGAAGAAATCTTCTACACATTTCCCTGGAAATGTGTGGGATTTCTCCCATGAGTAGGAATGCTTACTTCCCAGTTACTCCCCAGGGGTTCAGTGAAGGGAATCTGTGTACATTATTGTCATTACAGTGTTAAACTACATCTTACTCCTAATTAATACTATTTCTTTTGCTGGCTTTAATTTAGATACCTTGATAGAGTGCACTGTTCTATGTTATGCTGTAGTCTACTAATAGTTCCTTTTAGTTTTGTATTTTGTACTAAGTCTGATTAAGTCCTTTCATCTGTTATCTTTTATCTATTTAATAAATAATTCATTTTTTAAATAGACATGATATGCCAGTCTTAAAACTTGTGGGCCAGAGTAATTTCTTACATTTAAACTCCTGCCAAAATCTGAGACTAAGACAAGGCTTGTCTGAAGCTTACACTTGTCCCATGACAACTACTCAATACTGATCTTCATCACTGGGGCTGATGAAGTAGCAACATAGAGTTTGAGGGAAGTCAAAAAGATCTTTGGGATCTTGGGACATTTAGAAATTTGAGACACGTGTAATTTTCTCCTCTATACATACAGCTGAAGGTAGCAGCACTGGCTGAGTCTGTTAATACTTGGCTCTGTGGCTGGTGTCACTGCTAAAATTCTGGTGGTGTTGACAATCAAAGGCCTATGCAGCACTAGGCATGCTGTCATCAGACGGAACTCACCCCCCACAGTTTCTCAATGAGGAGTCTTTGCTCAGGAACTAATAGGGCTGATTTGTCCCTGGTGAGCTGTGGGATGAGATGCAAAGGTTAGAGGGACAGGGTGCTAATGAGAGGGGCAAGAAACCCAGCAGGGATGGCAAGAGACTGGGATGGGAGGGAACAGCTGATTAAATTAAAAGGAAAGAAGGCAATCTACAGAGAACAGCCACAAAACAAGAATCTTGGATAAGTACATTTGGTTTTGGATGACATTTGATTTTATAGGGATGAAGTGAGGAGGGCCAAGGCAAAGCTGGAACTGAACCTGGCAAGGGATGCAAAAAATAACAGGAAGGGCTTCTACAAGTATATTAACCAGAAAAGGAAGGTCAAAAAAATGTACCCTCCCTGATGAATAATGCCAGAAAACTGATAATAAGGGATGAAGAGAAGGCTGAGGTACTCAGTAATTTATTTGCCTCAGTCTTCAATGGCAACCTCTCTTCCTACACTTCTTAAGTGGATGAACTGCAAGAGGGGAACTGGGGAAGTCAAGTGCTCCCCACTGTATATGAAGATCAGGCTTGTGACTACCTGAGGAATCTGAAAGTACATTAGTCTGTGGGACTCAACAAGGTGCATCCCAGAGTCCTGAGGGAATTGGCTGATGTTGTCAAGCCACTCTCCATGGTTTTTGTAAGGTCCTGGCAGTCAGGGTAAGTCTCCAGTGACTGGAAAAGGGAAAACATTGTACCCATCTTTTAAAAGGGTAGAAAGGAAAACCCTGGCAACCAGGGACCTCTCAGCCTCCCCTCTGTGCCTGGGAAAATCATGGAGCAGATTCTCCTAGAAGCTGTGTTCTGGCACATGGAGAACAGGGAGATGATTCAAGACAGCCAGCACAGCTTCACCAAGGGCAAGTCCTTCCTGACCAACCCAGTAGCCTTGAATGATGGAGTGACCGTGTTAGTGGACAAGGGAAGAGTTGAGATGTCATTTATCTGAACTTCTGTAAAGACTTAGACACCGTCCCCCACAACTCTAAAAAGCAGAGTGGTAGATTTGATGCGTGGACTGTTCAGTGGATGAGAAATTGGTTGGATGGTCACATCCAGAGGAAGGTAGTCAATGGCTACCTGATGAACATTGATGACAAGTGGCCCCTCAGGGGTAAATACGGGGACCAGTGCTATTCAGTATCTTCATTAATGACATAGAAAAAGGGATAGAGTGCAGTCTAAGCAAATTTGCAGATGACAGCAAGCTGAGTGCTGTGGTTGACACACATGAAGGATGGGATGCCATACAGAGAGACCTGGACAAGATAGGAAAAGGGACCCATGGGAACCTCATGATTTTTAACAAGGGCAGGGTGCCGCACCTGGTCTATTACATGGCAACCCCTGGTACCAACACAGACTGGGGATGAGCAGATGCAGAGCAGCTCTGTGAGAAGGATTTGGGGGAGTTGTGGGTGAGAGGCTGGACATGACCCAGCCATGGGCACTTGAGGGCGGCGAGGGAAGACAAGCAATCAATCAATATGATTAGTAAAGCAAGTTTCAGTTTATTTTGAGTACCAGTACTTTTATATTGTTTTCCAGTAATTATGCATACTTGTCGTTAGTTTATTGGTTTAATTGCTCATACATGTCATGAGTTTATTGGTTTAAAGCAAGAGATTACATTTACATATTCCTCCTACTTTGTGGTTAAGCATACTTTATGGTTTCTATTCTCGTCGCTTTCCTTGCCCTTTTGGCCTTGTCAGCAGGCAGGATACGGCATCCTCCTATCATGGCGTGTGGCCTGGTTATGCTAAGTACAGCTCACTTATGCTAAGCTGGTTGGCTAACATGAATGCTAAGTTAACATGGGGTTTACTTGTACAACATTTCCACAGACCCTTTTCCTCCAGCCATTCTTCCACAGGCACTCCCAGCCCACAGAGCCAAACGTGTCCTGGGCTGCATCCAGAGCAGCGTGGGCAGCAGGGGAGGGAGGGGATTCTGCCCCTCTGCTCTGCTCTGGGGAGAGCCCACCTGGAACCTGCATCCAGCTCTGGGCTCCCAGCACAGGAAGGACATGGAACTGCTGGAGTGAGTCCAGAGGAGACCACAAAAATGATTAGGTGGATGGAGCATCTCTGCTACGAGGAAAGGCTGAGAGACTTGGAAAAGAGAATGCTTAGGGGTAAACTAATTATGGCCTTCCAGTATCTGAAGGGAGCCTACAAGAAAGATGGAGAAAGACTTTTTACCAGGGCATATTGTGACAGGGCAATGGGAAACGGCTTCAAATTGAGAGTACATTTAGTTTAGAGATTGGGAAGAAATTCTTTAGTGATAGACTGAAACAGGTTGACCACAGAAGTTGTGGATGCCTCATCCTGGAAGTGTCTCAAGGTAAAGTTGGATGGGGCTGTGAGCAACCTGGTCTAGTGAAAGGTGTTGTGCCCAGTGCAGGGGGGTTGCAACTAGACAGTCTTTAAAGCTATTTCCAGTCCAAGACATTCTATGATTCTCTGTATGATCTTTCTCATTCTTTCTTTCTTTCAATGAACTCATATTTCATAATCCAAATTGTTAAAACGGAAAAGTTACACCATTGGGCACCAGATAAACATTTTCAGCCTGATATTCTTTTAATACGACCACTGAAATTTAAAAGCAATTATTGCTGCTGCAGTGAACTACTGATGAAAAGATTCCTCTATGTTCTACACATGACCCTCAGCTGAAGTTAAGCTACATGTTTTTGTTAAAGGAAGTGGAGAAATGGCTTTTCTCAGCCTCAGCTGCTAAAAATAACTCATTGCTTTTCTCAAAATGCAGTGTGTGTGTTTTCTCTGCCTGGGAGAAGGAAAGGCTGTACCACAGGGGAGATCAGGTTTCCTCTCCAAGTGGATGTTCTCAAAACTTTTACATAAAAAGAAAAATAAACAAAAGAAAACCTGGTGTACTCCTACCTTGTGACTCCAGGAGCTGGGACATTGGCTCACATCTTGTGGCAGTACTGAGTTGGATTATGAACTCCTCGTCCATCAGCCCAGTAACAGGTCATGGTAGGCAGTCAGTGCCACTTCCCACTTCACATTAAGGTTTCAGATTTTCACTAAAGCTTGGGTCAGGATGTGTGATCTCTGCCAGAAAAGCACAGGGAGGCATATTACTTGTGGGCAGTACAATGAATGGCTAGGCTTCAGAGAGCCAAGGCCACTGTCCTTGCCATGCTGCTGTGGCTGTGTCTCTGCCACAGAAATCACCTGCCCTGCAGCAGTCCCCAAGTCCAGCACACACACAGCCAGAGCATTTTGATGACTTGGAGTACATTAGGTTTGCCTTTTTTGAGGATTGCTCACCTGAAGCAAGTCCAGTGCTGTCAGGGGTGACAGCACAGAGGGTTCCTCATGGCCAAGCTGCCTTACATGCCACCATCACCAGCTCAGCTGCTTCCCTTCTGCCGTGAGGACAGCAGCTAGTCATTGCTCAGGTCACACAAAGGCTCAAAGGAAAAACGTATCCACCTCTCTGGGAGAGCTCAGACTGGCAGGAAATGCCAGTCCTTCCTTCTCTTCACCAGAAGGTAGAAAATATAGTGACTTACCTTTTTTTCATTTATGCACATGAAAATATGAGTAATTTCTCTTTATACCAAATTAAGTGAGTCTAGTTTAAAAACTAGAGCTGATGTTTGAAGAGAAAAGGGAACCCTGAGCCAGTGGAAATCCTTAGCTGTGCCGTGGAGAAAGTGGTGTTTTGAAAAGGTAAATTGAGTTTGGGAGAGCAATCACTTCCAAAAGCACACAGAGAATATTTTCCTCATTCAGGATTACTTATTTGTCTGGTCAGAGCTGTGAAATGGAAGGCAAAAGGAAGGGCAGAAAAGTTTAATTTTCCTCTTCTAATCTATGAATGTAAACAAGACGTAAAATGAGATTTATTACTGTTAAAATCTTGGAGGTCATTCTGACCAGGAGCTAAATTTAAATAACTCGCTAAGGATCATATTACTTTTGTTTAACAAATCACTTAGTTTCAAATGTTGGACATGTTTTGATAAACCTTCCCTTTCGCATTATTCACTCTGTGAAAATATGAAACCAAAAAGAAGAAATTAGGTACCATTCTTCACACATACAACGCTAAAAAGGCTGTTTGGAGGCTAACTAAATCCCAGTTCTCTTTCAGAAGTTTAATCAAGCTCATAAGAACAACTAAATAGGAGAAACAAATGGGTCTTCATCAGCCTCCAGAATTATAAAGAAAGTAAAAATATTTTATCTGAATAAACATGTTAAACCTTGCAAATGAGTGAGAAATAGCTATGAGTCCTGAGTGCATCCCTAGCTCAGTCAAAAGATATGCTGGATTTTATCTCCAAATGAGAATCAGACTTTTTTTAAGGAAAAAAAATGAAACACATAGCAAAATGCAAGCAATAATTTAAACTCAAGCTTTCTGCTTTTTGATTTAAATCATGATTAAACATGATGCTTTAAATCTTCATGATAAATTAATTTCCCCTCTTAGCAGGGCTCTCCTTGTTAAACTGACACATCTAAATTCTCCATCAGAAAGGAGTGGAGCTCAGTTATTAGTCAACACAGGCCCCCTTGATGAAGAGGGGCACAGTGGAAAGTTTAATCCTGTTTTCCCATCCCCCTTTTTCCCATTTAATTCCCCTTTCTTCTGTTTGTTCTGTTATCACAGATTCGTGGCTTCTTTGTCATAAGGGGTGCCACCTGCAGTTAAAATCATGGCAAGAAGGCTAGAGAGTGCCCAGAGCATGTGGTAAAGATGTTTACCAAGCAAATGCAGATGAAGGTCATATTTATCCTGGTTTTCTTTTAGGGTCTGTGTCCATGTGAAACATCCTCCCCCTCAGCCTTGCTTTTCAGGTTTCTGTTTCACGGTACTCAGACCAAACAAGACCCAGTGTATTTGTCCAGATAGACGTGTGACAGAAGATTCCCTGTGCAGCCTCACTCCTTCCAGAATACCCAGCAGGTCCCTGCTGCAGCAGGAGAAAACAACTGCCTCTGAGCTCATGTCATCACCATTTTACTTGAGCAAAATCATCACCCTTTGCTTGAGCAAAAGCTGTCAGTTCCTTGGGAGCTGAGGAGAAAGCAGGCTTGCTTTCTCCAATGGCCACTTCATCAGCCAAGCGTGTCTTGATCCTCTCTGCCTGATTTTGAGCACCATAACACCTGGGCACAGAGAGAGCTTACAGCACAAAACAATCCTCAAATCTGGGCACCCAGGCCCAGCTGCATGGCAGCAACAAAACTGCCTTTCCATGGAAGTGGGAATGGCTGCAGAGGCACTCCCATACCCACACAGCTATGTCTCTAGGCATGTTGCCAAACCTGCAGGAATTTATCTCAATGCAATATTGCTCTGGCCCTTGAGGGACCATTGGAGGAAGCCCTTCCCCTCCCCAGCCCTGTTCATTTGAATACAGTGCTCTCCTGGAAGATGTTCACAAACACTCTAAAGCGTGCTTCACTCATCTTAAGTAATTCTTTCGAATGATTTTATATATGCCTGTCAGAAACCAAATGAGGAGGGAAATAGCAACTTTTTACTAAAACACTTTTTCCTTTAGTAATCTCTAATGGTCCATTTGTTAGTTGTGCTTTATCATGCCGCTTCTGGCATTTTCTTTTATTTGCCAAGGGTCCACTATACTGAGGTTTTGCTGCTTTTAGGTAACAACTAAAAAAAACTAAAGAATCCCTGGTACATAGCAGGTTTCTTCATCACACACATGGCAGCAGACACACAGTGGCAGGGCAAAAGGGTGATTGCCAGTGAGAACTGTGCGGGTTACAATGGCAGACAAGCAACTCCCAGACTCAATGACTGAGTTGATTGTGGAAAGGCAAAAGTAACCGTTTTGTCACCAACCAGAATACCATGCAAAGCCAGAACTCCCTGCAGATGTCAGGGAAGATGGGCCAGGACTTACTGACTTAATGGCATAAACGCTTGCGAAACAGCATCTACCCATTTTCTTAATTTGTGCAAATAAACTGTATTATTATATACAAATTTTTATTCATTTAGTATTCCTAAGTAAAACTACTGATGGGGTACTATTTAAATGGTCAATAAATTGCAGATAACTGTTGCTCCAGAGTGAGCCCAGATGTTTGGAAATATGGCCTCTCACTATGGGATGTGTTACCATGTTTTATGGATTTAATGTTTTCATTTTCCTCCTTTTTGTGTTTCATGGTTGTCACTGATACTGTCATTTTGCAGCTAGCTTATCATGCTTGTATCCCAAAGAACCTGAAGTGGACTGAAAGGGAATATTTACATTTGCTGCTATCTCTTGGAGCATAATGCTTTTTAGGATGGTAAGGGGAGGTCCACATTCACAGGATTTTGCATGCCACAAGTGCTGTTGAACACAGTCCTCTGTTGTGCTGAGCAACACAATGCAGGTGTACATCACAGACAGGACTTATCTGTGACTGCCTACGCCATATACCCTCCATGTGCCTCAGAAAGCTTCCTGGCACAGCCTAAGGGTCATACGAGCTATTTATACAGTCACAGAGTACTGTCCTGGATCCAAGAGATACAGCAGCATCAGGTGATCACAAAAGCAGATCACACTTCATTGTACAGAGCAGAAAGACCATTAGCATCTCTCCACAAATATGTCCTGAAGAGAGAGCTGTCTTCCGAATCCAGTCTAAAGTGTGATGTTAGGTCTCTCTGTGTTGTGCCAGAGGCATCCCCATCAATGGAAGGCTCATGCCATAAGAAGTCTTCTCATGACTATGGTCAGTTACAGGAGCGGTATTGTGGAATGGTAACATTCTTCACACCTGTCTTTTAAAAGAACATTTAAATTACACACAGTTTGGTGTGAAATTGTAAATAAACCATGAAACGGTTCATAAGCTAGCAATTCATGCTTTCTTGAACCTAATACAATGGCAGTTTTTGCCTAATACAATTTCAGTTTTGCCTTTTTTGCCACAAAGAGGATTGTGAAGAAATAGTCCACAAATGCAGCATACTAGAAGCCACTCGCTGGTGCTCACATTTGCCTGAGCTTGCTTCTTCTAGAAATCTGAACAATTAACTCACTTCTTGTCCTCACAAGCATTTGGACACATCATTCCCATGACTACATGTCACAGGAAAATAAACAGTGCTTTGAGTACCTCCTTCAAAGCATACTAGAGAACGCTTGTTTGTTATGCCAGCAATCATGAAGGATTCCCCGGGCTGACAGGGCAGAAACCACAACTGACTATGCCAGATGATGCTTCTCATATGAAGGACCATGTATTTTAATTTTCCTGCCCAAGGTCTCAGCTGAGATAGCACCCACACGAGGACTGTTTCCCGTCTCTTTACAGGTGAGTAAGATGCAGAGCTCATACACTGCTTTAAGAGAGGTTCTCTCTGTTCGAGGAGAGTGCGAGCTACCGAGGCGGCCCACAGCGCCGAGAGGAGGAGCCGCGGGCAGCGGCAGCAGCGGGACAGCGGCGGTGCCCGCAGAGGGACAGCGCCTGCCCTGCAGTGGCACCTGGTGGCCCCGCAGGACGCCTGCACCCGCGGCGCACGCAGCCCGCCGCCCACCCGCGGGGCTCTGCCGGGAGATTTTTGCTGCTCGGGCAGCCGGGGGAAGGCGGGGCGGGGGGCAGCAGGGGATGGGTGTTGTTAAATATTGATATTGATTCTGAGGATGCGGTTGGCTGAGGCATCATGGATGTGAATTCAGGCTAATCGACACAGGATGTATTGACCGTGAAATGCATCCGCAGGGCTGAGTCAGTCCCGTCATCTCTCAAGGTTATCTTGCCTCATCTGCTACCGCATGCCTCGACAACTTCACAGTCAGTCCTGCTGCTGTCTGGGACATTTTGGTACCCATAGCTGTCCCTGGTACCTGTGTCAGACCAAGGGACAGACCCCCCCATCTCTCCAAATTAGACAATCTCCACCCATCCACCCCAGATATCCTTCATGCACCACCATTGCCAACCAGCCCATGCCAGGGCAGATCTTAGGGCTCCTCTGAGGACATCAGGACACATCAACAGACACATCTGCCGGTGAAATCTAATGTTTGGTCCCCTTACAGAAGTCATTTTCTGAAAACGGGACTTTTAAAGTGGCAGAGTATTCCGGTAATTGCAGGTATTGAATTAGTTGGTCTCTTTTCCAAAGACATCCGTAGCAAAGGATACTCCAGCAGGACAACTATCTGAGTCTGCAAAAAGCCTGGAAAGAAACGCTGACAAGGATAATGTCCTCTGGCATCTTAGCCATACATTTCAGTCATGGGCAGAGAAAACACCATCAGGAAGCTGAGCACTTCCACAGAAATGAGAAACGTCTCTCTGATGGCTTTTGCCTAGAGTACAGCTAGGAGTACCATCAAATAGCTGCTTGTGAAAGGGTAGGGCAGGCACAGTACAGCCTCTGGCCACCCTCCACTGATGCTAGAGTGTACTTCAAAGGCAAAATACTGCCCAGAAGGCTGAAGATAAAAGGAGTATCACACACACACACCTTAGTCTGGCTTCAGAGAGCTGTATCTGATTCTCCACAAGTAAAAACATTTCTATAGTCTTGCAGCTTTCTATAGCACCCAAATCACATCTGCTGCTCCTCTAGTGCTCACCAGCATTTCCTGAGTTGGTTTCTGGCCCAAAAAACAAATCTCTGCCTCTAGAGCCCTAAAGTCAGGTTGGAGGCATGCCTTTTGAACAGGTGGGAAAGGGAATGCTGAAACTGCTGCAGCATGTGGTCACAGATACACCCCAGTAACCCCACTTGATAAGACGGGATGGGTCTGTAGTCACCACCATTCTCCAACAATGCCACCAAGCATTTGCATTATCTGCAGTCTTCTGTGTCCTGGAGTTCTCACCAGCTCCCACACTGTGAGCTGTTGTTCCAAGCATTAAGCCTTTACCATGGATTTACATTTATGCTATTCTGATGAGGTACAGCAATTCCTGAGTAGGATTACATTACATTACACCTAGTACAAGCCCCTTTGCAATGCCTCCATTGTATAAAGAGGATCCAGGGACTCATGCTTCCTTCATGGTTGGTTCTACATCACCAGGTTATTGGACAAATTTGCTCTTGGATGAAGCTTTAATTAGTTTTGATTAGCAATCCTAAACCAGATGACACAATGCAGGTCACAACAGCAAAACTGAGTTTTGTATTTGTGAGAATAAAGTAACACTATGTCCAGAGGGGGAGATAATGTATATACAATCTCCCACTCAGTGTGGGGATGTGGTAGCAGCAATTTCCACCACACCTGAGAGTTCTGAGAGTTCTTCTTCCTACAGCAGCTGGAAAAAGGATTCTTAAAAACCTTATTTAATATTAAATTGTGTAGACAGTCATCTTCCATCATCTCTGAGCAGGGTAAGCTTCAAAGGTGAGGTTTTGTTCTCAAGTGCTTGCATCTATTTGCTTTTTTCACACTCTAAAATTACATTTAGGTCATCTCTATAATGGCATTTCCTATCCACCACTACCATAAGTAGTGGCCTGTTGGACACACTGGTCTTCTACAGGAGGCTGAGGAGGGGCCAGGAGCAGGGGCTACCAATTAAAATGCTCCACAGCAAGGGGGCCAAGACTCACTTTTCTTTGGCCCCCAGCAAGGCTGTTCAACAAAAGTAAGGTTTGAAGACACAGCCTCAAACTGCACCAGAAGAGGTTCAGGTTGGAGATTAGGAGGAATTTCTTCACAGGAAGGGTGAATAGAAATAGGAATGGGCTGCCCAAAGAGGCGGTGAAATCATTATCCCTGAAGATGTTTAAGGAAAGACTGGACACGGCACTTGGTGCCATGGTGTGGTTGACAGGGAGGTGTTCAGTCATAGGTTAGACTTTATGAACTCAGAGATCTTTCTCAACTTATTGGTTGGAACTTACTGGTTCTGTGATTGTGTAGAAGTGCAGTCCCTCTGTCACACTACCCTGTGAGTCACTCAAAACCAACACTGACAGTCAAGATGTCACTGTGGCTGTTGCCTACTGCCTGAATTCCTGGCCACACTTTGACAGTGGGCTTTGATTTTAGTCATCAGACCAGACAGTCCAATTCTGAGCTCTCAGACAGGAGAAAAAATTTTATTTAATGCTAAGATTAAATGTTTTGGGGCAATGAAGGGTCCAAGAGTCTAAATCTAATTCCTTTATCACTGGGGTTTTGTCTGTACTGCTCTTGCCCCCAGAATTAATCATCTTGGGTTTCTGCAGTCTTTGTACAAAACACATGGCATGGAGAGAAAGGATGTATTTTTGTTGACTCTGGGAAAATGGTAAATAACCAAATGTATATGTCAGGAACAGGGAGTAATAGCTTCAAATCCAAACAACTGTTAGCAGCACATTTTAGTACATTAATAATTTACATTCCACGAAAAGTTTAATTTATGCAAAGTGTTAGTTTTGTGGTGTAGTTACTAAAGGCATGTAGTTACCCACATGATTCTGGGGATAACAAATCTATAGCGAGCCTTTGACTGCCAGAACTCTTGGCTCCATCACAGTTTTTGCATACTGTTTGCACAGTGTCTTTCTCAACACACCTTACTGGACTCTTACTGAGTCCAGTCTCATCCATATTAATAAAAAAGTCTTTTGAGGCCTACCCAGGCAAAATAAATACCCAGAATGCCTAAATATTCATTCAACACAGCAAAATATTTAGAAAGGTTGCCAATAAAAGGGAAACACCATACAATTACCTTCCAAACCTCATGACTCTGAACCAGTAATAACTGATGCAATGTCTCTCCAGCTGCTGCATCTCCAGCAGCTGCAGATCCAGCCCTGCTCCAAGGACACCCACAGCCAGTATCCACTGGAAGCCTGAGGACATCCCACCATCCAGCAGACACATGCTAGTGGGCCAGAAGGAGATGGTTTCTCTGCTGACAACATACAGCATTGAAAAGGAGAATGACAAAGCTCCCAAGCCGTCCTGCAGCTTGCAACAAAAACCATCAAACAGGAAAGGCTTTCCTTAGGCTTCCCCAAACATGCTGACTGCAACATGCCTCAGTCCTCTCAGCCTACTGCCCCACTCACTTCTTCCAGGCCAGGTAACCATGCAACCACAATTCTGCATACCCAGGAGACCCACATCCCAGAAAGGTTATTCTCTGTTGCAAACCATCAGAAAGCAATGTGCAGCCTCTTCCCAGACTCTTGCCCTGCACCTGAGCCGAAGGATGAAACTTCTGGCTAAGTCTCTTTTGATAGCACTTTTCCCAGACTTCCACTTCACTCCAGGTTTGGGATGGAGAGCAAATGAAGTTGAAGGAAAATGTAATAGGTTAACTTGGTGTGTGTGTTTAGTTTTGGTATGGAACTGGGAAGGCAAAATGAACTGGGTTCCATGGACTTGACAGTGCCCAAACTTAATGTTTCAGAAGAAAAATCCTAGGTTTAAGACCAGTAGCACAAATGTTTTTCTTTCCACTTTGCCTTGCAACCTTAAGCAATCTTCAGGTCAGTTCTTTTCCTGCAGAATATATGTGCATACATTAAACAAGATTGATTTCAAGACATTTGATTGATCAGATGCAAAATAATGTCTCTACACCCTATCTTCCAAGGTCAGAGAGTAAAGAGATCAGCAAATGACTGCAGGTTTTTAATAATTTATTAATTAACCCTGCATTTAGAACACTAACTAAACTTCAATACTTGTGGTTTAAAAACACTTAGAGGGAATGTCAGCCAGCAGGTCACAGCAACATATGCTCATACCACCCCACCCTACCTAGCCTTCCATGCCTTGTGCTCTGCAGGAAGTGCACCTGAGAAGGGTAGCTCACAAGCTCTCTCTTTGCATTAATTACAGAGCCTGGCTTTAACCCTGGCCTGGTTTGTGAACAGTCTCCACAGAGTTGTGCAGCACAGCATTGCAGTGTCAGTCATATGAGACCTCCCCACTGCCACCTCATGCATACACAGCAGCGACACACTTTTCTACACGAGCACAAAGCCACCCTCATTGTATTTCATGTCAGGCTGACGCCATGCTGCTGACAAAACAGAGCATCACGTGCTCTACAAATGTGCACTACCAGCGTCTTTGCTTTTCTTTAATGTCTGCCACAAGCAAGCATTCGGCTTTGTTTCTCTGTAATTGCTGCATGAGGGAGGAAAGCTGGGATTTGACCTCTGAAGAACACAATGCACAGTTGTGCGCCCACAGTATAGGATCAAGGTTTTTCTTGCACTGGAATGAACACAGTTAAAGTCCTCCTCATGTTTTTTAATTACTACTTCAGTCTTCAGCTTGCTGTTCATTTTCTAGGGCAAATACCCCATTGTGCCTTTAACGTATTCCAAGCACACCAATCTCATATGATCTGCTGTGTTCACACCCCCACTCCACTACGCCCTTCCAAAGTGTTGGTTAGCGTCAATGTTAAGGAGATTTTTGAAAAGCTAAGAAATATGCAAATTTGAACCAATATGGGAAAAGCAGGTCAAGTGATCAGAGTTCAGAGGAGGAAAGAAATTTTAAACCTCAATTCTGTGCATACTTGGGATCAAAGCTACGTGGCAAGAGGGCCCCATCACAGGAGTGCTGCCAGAGGGCATGGTGGAGGCAGAGCACTGTTGGCAATGGGCAGCCCAGCTGCACAGCACTCTGCCACTAGACAGGGCACTGTTAAGGGCTCATGGATAATGGCCAGGGGGTGGCCAAACACAAGGGGTAACATGGGGGCATCTGCTGCAGACCACCTCAACAAGAGGTGGTGCAACTTTTAGGAAATTGGAGGAAGCTTCACTACGGAAGGGCCAAGTGTTCCAAGTGACACTCCCCACTAGCTGTAACTTCTGGTAAGGCCCTGTGCTGGGGTACAAAAACTCCACTGGGAGTGGAGTCAAAAGGGCAGTACCTGCACGGGGGTGCACCACAGGCAAGACACACAAGGCAGGGGTGTGGAGGAGGGCAGGGTCAGTGACAGCCCAGCAATCGCCCAGCAGGTCTGCAGGAATGAAACAGACGAAGATTGAGACAGAAGGACTGGTAACAGGTACAGGCATGGGTACAGCACAGCCCAGACAGGGACTTGGGACCTCAAAAGGTACGACAGGGAGGGCCCAGATGAGGCTTCTCCCAGCTCCTCCTCACACTCACCTTAGCTGTTTCCTTGCAGCCTGACTCCAGATACCACTGCACTTCCCCAGACTTTCCCAGTCTCACCAGGGAGATGCTGCAGATTTCTGAGACACCTCCAAGTTGAATGCAGGCATATTCTGAAGGGGTCTTGAAGTTTTGTACTTCAAATGCAAAGGTCACTTTGGGCTCAAAGGCCACAAATATTTATGATACCCCTGTAGCTAACAGGTGTGGGTTCAGTGGAATAAATGCAAACCCAGAAGGAACTGTCCTTGTCATGTCAATATGCCACATCAGAGAAAATCAGGACATCTTGTCACCATCATGTAAGAGGTTGGGAAGCATGCACTTCATACAAGATCAGATGTTCATACAGAATCAGCTCTCATTTTTGGAAGTACAGAGTTTTTCACAACTATTCTGCTATTGTCTTTCTAGGGCAAAAAGAAACCAGAAAAAGAAAGGACTGTACCATCTGTGTGTGAAACAAACTGCATCCCTCTGCTGGCTAGAATTACAAACCTGTACATGGTAGGAAACCTAGCAAATCTGCTAAATAAAAAATTCTGCTTTTTCCTCCTCAGAGCAGAGGAGGGAGAGAAGATATCAACCTAGAATTCATGATGGTCAGTCTTTCTTATACTTGGTAAGTCTGCACAAATTCTTGCCATAAATCTCCTAGAGTGATGTTCACAAACCCTCCATCCAGCACAAGAAAAAAGATCCTAAAAGGTAATTAAAAAATGAAGAGGCCAAATGGAGATTGCTCTGAACTAGCTTGTGGGACTCAAGAGTTTATCCTGTAAAAATAATGCACTGTAAGAGGACTAACAATTAAACCACAGCACACTTCTAGGCAACTGTTCTGGAGACTCATCTTTCTACTGTGTACAGCAGTGGATGAACATGTTACCTCTTCTGAAACACAGACTGTTGACCACTTCAACTATCAGAATGCGGGTCACAATCCCTCTTTCCCTCACACTCCACCAAATTAAAATGAAGGACAACAAAACACTAAAAATTGAGATAAATATGTCTTATATCTTTGGGTAATATCTATATTATCCAGACTGCTCAAGATGGTCAGAATCCGACAGATTCCACCATGAAAACACAGAAAAAATCCAGTTGTGCAGTTCCTGAGGTCTTTAAACAACATGGCTTGAGAGTTTTTGCCAAGGAGACAGCAGAACATCACAAAACAAAACAAAACAAAACAAAACAAAGCAAAGCAACCAAATAAACAGTAACAACAAGACGCAGTCTTTCATGTTTTTTTATCATCCTGGGAGGTGAAACAGACATTCATGGCAACAGATAGGCATTCAGCAGTTCCCTTTCCAAATGTTTTGGTGTTTATGTCCAGTTTTCAGCCCTGATCTAGGAAACCCTGTAAGTCACTTTAGTTAATGTCACTTTCCTGAAGAACTTTATTCGTGGAGCCAGGTCATCATTTGCACTGCAGACCACTGGGGAAAGTGTTTAAGATGTCCAACAGATGCTGTGTGTCACACTAGGAAAACACTAGTGGTGAAAAATTTCAGTGGGAATATTTTGCTTCATCAAAACAAAATACATTCTCATAGAAACAATACCTGATACTAATGACCAATATTCTACTGTTCATGGCCACAAAACTCATCTTTCCTTTAACAGATTTAAAAGTAATTAAAAATTCACCAGCTATTTGTTGAGGAAATTTCTAGTGAGGAAACTTTTCCAAGGTAAGTAAATTTCACTGCTGAATTTCTTGGTGTAAATGCTATTCACACCCTTCTCCATTGCCACTATTTGGCTACCCCTTCATAAAACAGAAGTGCGTTTGACAGAAATTTTAAAATAGCCTGGTGCAATGAACAATTCCATGGAAATTTCACACAGGTGAAAATCTGCCTTTCCAGCAATGCAAAGAACCCTGGATTAGTAATTCCATTTGCCTGCATCATCATATGCGAGCATGTGTACGAATGAGTGTCACTCATCTGAATGGCTTCACACAGTTACCGTCACTTTGCAGATCCTCTGAAAATTGACTCCTCCACAGACTGAAGTTGAAAGAACTTGGAAAGAAAACTGCAACAGTCTAAATACCAGGCAAAGGTGTGTCTTTTGGCAAGTGATGATTAAGACCACCAAATTTTATTCTTCATCAGATTAAGTAATTTGAGGTTTTGTGTGTTAAAACAGGAAGGCTGCCTTTTTCTCCTTGGACCTACTGAAGACTTCAGTACCAATGGACTCTGTATTATCCCTACCCTTGGATTCTGTATTATCCCTACCCTTTTAATTGTATGATTTCCTGTTTATACACAATACAAATACTTCTTTCAGAATACAAATACATCATCAGAAAGGCAAGAAGATAAGTCAGATCTAAGCCAACCCTATTTCTGGGTTGTAGAGATACTCGTGTGCTCTGCTTATTTTTAGCAAAAGATGGTGGGTAAATCTGAGCCAGCACGTTTTCATTCAATCTGTCCCCGGACACTAACAGATGGTGCTTCCTTGTGCCAGCCATTAATGTACGTTACATTGGCACTCAGTGTCAGGACACAAAGCCCGCCAAGTCCCTGCTTAAATCTGCTGATGCCAGGAAATTTGATAATAAACAGCTAGCCAGGGACACAGTCCCAAGTTTTTAGTCTACCTCCAAGCAGCACAGAAGCTGTACCTCTGCAATGGTGTCAGCTGCTCTGCACCTTGTGACTATCAATACAGCAAAAGAGGGTCGTGGACCGGGGAAAAAGGGGCCTTGAGACTAGGCAGGTATGTATCTAAAGATGAAGGGAGAGCCATCTGCTTCAGGGTAATTAGCTGTGTGCTTAAATCTGGGCTTTGAGAATCCTGACAACCAGGACCTTAATGCCCAAACAGTGGAACAAATGACAATTAATATGAATCATTCTAAATATAAACATATGCATATATATGTGCATATATTACCTGGCAGAATGATTTGACTGTTTAGCATTTCTCAGTGCCCCTTGAGCACTGAACATACTAAATTCACTCTCACAGATCTACTTCCCATGGCTACTAATCCTAAATGATAAGGTCACCTGCAAAAGAAAATTCCACAGAACTCCTCTGAGGTGCTCACTCTGTTTTACAGGTCTGTTGTGTTTATTCTTTGAATACAAGCATCCAAAATTCTTCAGCTGTAAAATTCTTGTTCCTTTCCACCAGGTGCCTCAGTGCCCTGGCTTCTTTCTTGGATTGCTCGAAGCTTGGTATCCACATCTTTTGGAGAGAAATCCAGCCAGGGTTTGATGATGAGAACCAGAATGCCTCTGGTTTGGGGCAGCTCAGATGATTAACCTGAGCCTCCCACCTCTGGGGCAGCCATCCCTGGCAATGAAGACAAATAAAAGGGGTTATTCAGGGACCCAGGCAAACAGAGAAGAAAAGTGCTATGCCATTAGTAAACTGTCCAATCCTGTCAGTTACACTCTTCTTCCTGCTGCAGGCTCTACCCATGTCCCTGTGGAAGGCTTCCCCTAAGTGTCTGGGACAAGATCAGTCATGCTGACAAGTCATGCATCTGAGTCTCAGATAAGGTTTGGCTGCAAATGAGCAGCACCAGCCCACACAAAATGAAATTACAAGACAAGGAGTTATATTTTCATCATTATATTCTGGTTCTATCTTAAATATGCACATACTTACTGAGATTCTTTTTCTAAGGGAAAAAAAAAAAAAGCCATGAATCTGGCCAGTAGAGTAAACTGGTCTTCATAATTTTACTGACTAGAAAGCGTCAGAAGCACGGGGAAGGAATATCTGTATCTATCTATTCGCTACCTTTCCATGGCTGCATTCCTAACTCAAAGAGAGAACATATGTCCAGATTTGCACCGGACTTAAACAGAAAACTCTGGTTAAGTGTAATGCTTGCCAGTTTGTAATTCTCATCACTTCAGCTCACCTTAATAACTTCAAAAGTTTTCTCCATCTCCCCTCTACTGGCTGACCATTTAATGTATTGCTCAGATGGTCATCAGCTAAAGTACGGCTTCTCACAAACACACAACCTGGCTTAGAAACTGTTTCAGTGTTTAGTCACCAAATGTGCCCACAGACAATGGCATGTGAATGTACCCACACATATATAGAATCTGAGAGTGATAGAGTGCTTAAGACAGATCAGAAGACATAGATCTCTAGTTCAGTTCCCCCTTCTAAACAGGTGTAATCATATAAAATTGCCTAGGGCAAAATTGAGTTTAGTCTTAAAACACCTCCAAGGGTAGAGATCTCACAACCTTTCTGGGCAACCTCTTTCCAAATGTTCCAGATCATCTGAAGAAGGTCAACATGTTAGGCTACTTTCTGCAACATGAAAAAAATCTCCCTGAACAGCTAAGCCTGCAGCTGAAAATGATCACCAGCTCAGTGGTCAATGTCATGTGCTCACACACTGCACTACAACACTGTGAGGAACACACATTCTCAACACCTGTTTATATGAGGATGTACAACCCAATGGCACTGGAATACCACAGCTGTCAGCTAGCTGGAAATCTGGTAACCAAAATTCCTGGGACAAATCTGACCCTAATGCCATTTTAAAGTCTCTCTGGGACACAAACACAAATTCACACATACCTTTTCTTTCCGTCTGATGTTTTCCCACACTCTGTTACAAACCATACACTCAAAGGTGTCAATGTAATTGTCCTGGGTGATATCCTGCACTCCCCACTTGCGTTCCTTCATTGTTCTAAGCAGTCTTGGGTTGGAAATGTCCCCTTTCAGTTTCCATTGCAGATAGGACTCATATTCTTCATCATTTGTATCCAGTGTTTTGATATAGCGGGCCAGATCCCGAGGGTGTGAAAAACTGGATACCAGGATTGCACTCTTGTTACTAGGAAGCCAGTCTACAATGCTGGGAGACCCAAAGTACACTGGCACTACTCCCAACTTCAGTGGCCGCCAGAGTTTTTCAGTGATGTAATCTTCACAGATAGCATTTTCAAAAGCAAGAATGAACTTGTACTGTGCCAGTATTTTTAAAAAGTTTCCATCATCCATGGCAGCTGGATTTCTGAGATGCTGAGGAAGGTCTCTATTATGCAAACATTCCCCATAAGAGTCTACTTCAATGTGGCACATCAGCTCACGCACATAGCTGTCCCGGTCAGATGGGGGGTTGCAGTCAGACTGCACGTACACAAGCGGCGCAAGCCTTTTCCTCAGGCTGTTTTTCATCTGCAGAGGGATCATGAACCTCAATGACTTCAGGACTTCTACACCCTCAAGATACTGAGTGGTCAGTGGCAGGTGAGAGTGGCGGCTAAATGTCGCAGTGTGGTTGAATAAGGTGATGGTTGCTTCATGGAAGAGTTTGTAGTTGTTTTTTGGTGACTCTTCATGGAAAAGGGCCCAGTCATGATAGTCTTTACGAGGAAGAGGTAAACTGTCTGTACTGAAGTCAGTACCTAGACAAAAGTAAACAGTGTTCATCCTGCTCTTATGTATCACGGGACACTAACTACCATGACAAAAGTCTAGTTTTAATTTAGTATCAGTGCTACAACCATCACATTTCTGACTCTATAAGGCAGTTATTTCAAAGAACGCAATTAATGCAAAGGCACAAGAGCATAGTGACAGATAAAAATTAATTTCATAGCAAAAGAACCTAGAGAAGTGGGATCAGTAGTTAATATTAAAGTGGTTTCCTTTCATGTCATATTAGTTTAAAGGCCTCTCATTTCAAAGGATCACTAGGAATTCCATATTTTAATGCACTGAAATGAGACTAGTAAAATGTTTAATAATCCCCTGGTTCTCTAAACAGGGGAACAGATGGTATTTCCTCTGTGATGTGAAGAAAATGGTTACCACAGAACTCAATTTGGTTCTAGTAATAAAACAACTAAATGGATGCTAAAATCCTGGACAGGATTAAGAAGAAAAAAATAATTACTTCGAGTTTTTAAAAGACATTGTACTGTAGAGACTTAGGAACAATTAACTTTTCAAAGAGGAAATTAAGAGGTGATGTATCACAACTGCCTACCAGATACATAAAGAAGTAGCTTCTGGCAGAAGACAGATCCTCAAAGTAATGCCAATAATAGAAGAAGAATAATGTCTAAACTCTAAAAACAGCCAACTGCAGAAATTGGGAAAAGTGTGGTCGAAACCTTAGGACAAACATAGATGACTTTTCTCAAAGGCTGGTCTGTACAAAACTAAGTTGAAAGTACCAGTTCATTAATGCACTGCTTGCTCTCCCTTCATTATTACTGCCCTACACTCTCACGACCAGCCTTACTGCAGATTATATGCAAACTTGCCCCGTTTCTGTCAAGATACTTCCTCACTGTCCTAGAACCGTATCTGTTTTCTACTTAAGAAAAGGCACTGAACATACAAAACTTTTAGCTAATATAATAACTTTTAATTAGCTGATAATAATAACTTTTAGCAGTTCAAAAACTGAAAATAACACTGAAGAGCTGGTTCAGAAAATATCACAAATTCTTATCTTCAGATAAATTACCATCTGTGGCAGCCTAAACTTTGTGTAGCAAACTTCATGGATGATTGCATCTGGGGCAATTGGGAATATAAGGTCTTAAACAAGTTGTGATTAAACCAACTAAGGGGAATGGCCAGTAAGCAGCAGATTCTCTGGAGGCAGAGTAATGCTTTCTCCATGCCAGCTTCCCTCTTACACCATAAGACAGAGATGCACAGTCACAAGAGGCAGGGTCAAACAGTGGCCATATCTCTACAGGGGGCTATGGACCACAAACAACCGCAAAGCACCTCAACTCTGACCAGGAACTCTCCATAAGAAGACTGCACATGCCTTGTACTCTTGCAGACACAAAAAATTCCCATCCCTGGGAAGGGATCTAGGTGTTCCCATGCCAATTTAAAAGTATATAACCCAGTACACTCTTTGTTTTGCAGGCCTCTACCCTCAAATGAATGAAGACTGCAACCATCACTCCTATCTTGGACATCAAAATTGCAATGATCAAGAATCATCACTGGATTCATCAGAGGTGGTCTTTTTCCTCTTCACTATCTAATTCCTTTCCTTTATCCCTTCCTCCTCTTTTTCTCTTTCTTTTCCTTATATATTTTCTTCATGAGATTTTTATACTTTTATAGGAAAGAACCAGAAGAGCCATATACCTCCTTTCCACTGCAATTAAATTGTTTTGAAATAAACCTGGCTCATCGATACACACCAGTCATCCAGAGTGGTTTCATTCTAATTCACCCAAGGAATCTATTAAAAGGAACCTCAGTTACCATTCTTCAGAGGTGGGTCCTAACACCATCTCACTCACACTTGTAACTTTTCACTCTCCATTTTACAGTGGTCTGAGGTCTACCCCTGACCTCAAACCACTGATGGCAAAAAGAAGGGGGTGCCAGCAAAAGTCTTACACAGAATACTGATCTAAAAACGAAGATATGAAGAATATTTTTAAAAATGCCCAGTGGTCCTGGTGGATATATGAGCCTGCCAAAATGACTCCAAGGACAACCTTATAAAACTAATATGAGACTTCATTACTGCAGCAGAGACAGAAGTTAGCTGTCAGTAATATAAAAATCTCCTATAGAGCAAGATCCTTCAGGAACATCAGGTGGGGATGTTTAAGGCCACTAAACATTGACCTTCTGTCTTCTGCTGAGGTCCTAAGTCCTCAGCACTAAAAGGATGAAAGGGTATGCCACTCAAGAAAAAATGCTATTTGGTTCTTCTGTTTTTGATGTGTTATCTTGTTTTTGATGTGTTATTTTGTGACAGAAGAAGGTGAGGAAAACTGAAAGTTAATCAAATCCTCATGTAGAAATTCATAAAGTCTGTCTGGCTTTGAAAACACTTTGTTTTAGGTGATGCCAAGAGAAGAAACAGTGAATACCTACAATAATGAAATGCGGTGGATTGAAATCACAGCACTGCAGCTCGGTCTCTTACAAAGGTGCTCCCTCTTTCAGGTAGTGTTGCAGGGAAAAGGGGATGGAAACACAGACAAGAATGAGAGAAAGACAAAAAAACAACACATAAAACTTACCAAACTAGGAGACAGTTAAGTCAGGCAAAGAGAAATGTAAAGAAAAATGCACTATAAAATCTCAGAATCTCAGAATCATTTATGTTGGAAAAGACCTCCAAGATTATCAAATTCAACCTTTGACAAATGACCACACTGTCAACTGGACCATGGCACTTAATTCCATGACCAGTTGTTTCTTGAACAACCCCGGGGATAGTGACTTCACTATCACCCTGGGCAATCCACTTCAATGTTTAACAACCTTTTCCATGAAAAAATTTCTCCTGATGTCCAAACTGGACGTCTCCTTGGTTCAGCTTGAGGCTGTGTCCTCTCATCCTGCCACTGGTTGCCTGGAAGAAGAGGCCAACCCTCACCTGGCTACAGCCTCTCGTCAGGGAGTCATCAAGAGTGATAAGGTTACCCCTGTGCCTCCTTTTCTCCAGGCTGAACAACCCCAGCTCCCTCAGCCATCCTCACTGAACTTCTTCTCCAGACCCTTCCCCAGCTTTGGTGCCCTTCTCTGGGCATGCTCCAGCACCTCAATGTCTTTCTTGAAATAAGGGGCCCAAAACTGGACACAGTACAAATCAGAGTGCATCAGAACGACCGAATTTAATACAACACTTAATCAACCTCAGTCCAGCAAGAAGACAAAAAGGTTTAAAGGGAAGATAACATCAGCATGCCCCCTACCCCATGAGACGAAGGAAATAAGGAAGCACGTGATGGAATAGAAAAAAGTACCACAAGACTAGAATTATGAGCAATTTCACTTCCTAACTATTAATTTGCAAATCTTAGATATGCAGAAGAGAAATATATATGCTGCTAGGAGAGGTTATGCATTTTAGAAGACATCTTCCATTCAGAAGTCATACTCCAAGGACTCTGTGCTCCAGCACAGAACAGCTGGACATCCCTTCTCTCTTAGGAACAACATCCCTGAGGCCCTGACAGTTCCAGCTCATGCTGACTGAGTCACATTGACAGCTCATGATAAATACTACATTCTATGAATTATGTGACACCGAAAAGGTGGAGCTGGGAATCTCTCCCAAAAGCAGAAACAAAGTCTAGCAAGGAGATGCCACATTTCATTAAAAAAAAAAAGACAGCGACACTTGACAAAGTTATCACCTACACTGAGGGGCTCCCCAGGCCAGGACAGTGAGTCGGGACAAGCTGCATAAAAGCTGGTGTTCCTAACAAAGCAGTTGGGCTGGGAAACATCAATATCCTGTATTTTTGCACAGTGCTTTTCTTAATCTTTAGATCATTCTTCTCTTGACTAGCTTACTCATCAAGTACTGGGGAAATTATTGCATTTTTTTGGAAGGTGAAACTGTGCTCTGATCCAGCCTTAGCATGGAAATTCAGATACCTAATTTTCACTCAGCAGGCTCTTTAGAGGGAAAATCTGTAAAAGTAAAATATGCCTTTTTGTAGACTCACAGCTCACTGCATCATGGCAGGGGGAGAGAGGGAGAGAAAGAGAGAATGAAAGAAAAACTCTCTGTTTTGGCATTGTGAGATCATTTACTGTGGTTTAAAAATAAGTAACAATTTTGCATATTTTGACACTTTCCTTTACAAAATTTATAGGCAGCATCACTATAAAAAGAAAAAAAAATCTACAGGGAGAGTCTTACGCCCAGTATAAATTGTCTTTTAAAAATGTGAGAGTAAACTATGTCCAGAAGCCTGCTAAAAATGAAGAGCAACAATCCTTCTAATACTGAAAAAGACAAATGAAACTACTACTAGAGACCAAAACCACCAGACTTTACAGCTTTCCTGTCATGCAATCCAGCTTTCTTTGTCTTTAATTGGGTCAGCTTCTCATTCCTTTGCTGTTATTCCTTTGCTTTCATGATTAACCACCATATTATCTGATAAAGCTGACCTACTTGGAGATCTAAAAAGATCAGTGATGAGAAGTTTTTGTTTCACTGATAACAACAAAGCTTAGGGCCCTTCTTCCCTATATTTCCAGTTCACCTGTATTCAGATTGAGTAAATGAGATTCAGTATCCTGATTTATTTTATTTCCAAACAAAATATCTGAACATACCAGTCAGAGAAAAGCATTTGAATTTATTTTTCCTCCTAAAACTTATGCTTTCTTTCAAAAACAACTGTATGGGGGAAAAGAACAAAGTTGATGAAGTAAGATCTACTTTTAAATGATGCATCTTTCATGCTCTGTAGACTCACTTTACAGTGTATGTAATGGGAAGTCCCTGGCAGAGCCAAAGTGGCTCAGAAGATTGCACTAACTGCTGCTCCCTGCATGGAATCAATAGGTTTCTTTCACTACATTCCATTTAGAGTCTGCTAGTAATTTCTTGGCACTTGAGGCAGGGAAGTTGCACTGTTACCGGAGAATGCATTATTTTTAGACAAAAGACTTGCACAAGTGCAACAAAGGCCTTGCAGAGTGTCTGCTAGGGGTGACAAGCCAGAAGACTGGAAAAAGTTGGCTTGATCTCAGACTGTCTTTAAATGCTTTGGCAATGACATGAAATTATCTTTTCTTCCATGAACAGGGAGTACATGTGATTGGAAAGCAGCATGAGACAAGGCATCAGTCATACTAAGATGTACATGGTCACTCTTCAGAGTAGTTTTACAGAGCACTTGAATGGTATTCAGCACCAAACAAAGTTTAACCCAATGAGCTGCATAAATTTCCTGTTCTAAGTCATTGCCACCTAGAATACTAAATCCCTATGGGGAAAGAACTAAGCAGGAGTAAAAGTTACTTCTTTAAAAACAAATAGATTCTTACCATAGAACAGAAATGCTCTTGTCATCGGATTGTGCTGGTAGGTCTTGTTTATAGTAAAGAAGCAAACATCCTCTCCACACTGACTGAATCTCCCTGTCTCTCCAGTCAGGGGAGACCACCAGAGCAGGACAGGATAGTGATTTACATCAGACTCTGTCTTGAAGCTGCTGTAAAGTTCCTGCTTCTTAAACTGAAAAGCATGTCTCTCCCCAGGCTTCAATGGGCTGCTGTGCATACTGGAGATTACTGACACCTTATTCTCTGAATTGCCCAGTTCAGTGATAACCTTCAGGGAAAGAAACATGCATATCACAACACATCACTGTCATTAGCCAGGACATCTGCTTGCAATCCAGAATTAAGGTATCAAGCACTAAGTCAGTATGTTAAGTTTCTGTCAGTCAAATGGGATGCATTTCACCGACTGCAAACATGAGGTCATACATCAGAACAGCAAAAGCTTTCATTTTAAATTGTAAGGAGAAGGCAGAAAATACATTTCTGTACAGAGACATGGCCACATCATATGTGACTTAACAACACAACTTCTGTTTTCTCCCTGGAAAATGCATAGGGCAGAAAACAGCCCTTCAATAGCTAGGTTTCTTCTGAAAATTAGGTGTTAAAAAACCCATTACAGCCTTGTCCCCCAGCCTAAGGAGTTCAAACATGTGAAAAGAGGAGGCAATGCTGGATAGAGGCAAGACAACATGGCATGGTATGTTGAAACTCCTCCGGGAGCTAAGGATATATACAAGAAAAGTATTCTCTGGGTTGTGTCATTTCCAGAGTCAGCTATCACCACAAGGCTAACGCTGCTAACAGAGTAACTCCTGGTGAAGCACTGACTAGTATGGAAAATGTCTGTCGCCTCTCTAATGTGACAAAATTGTCTCCTGCTTTGACAGCAATCTCAAATATATCCCACCCCCTTGCCCCTGTACCTGGAGTGTCAGCACAAGGAAAAAGGCAGCTGCAAAGCAGAAGCAAGATGCCCAAAGTATCTTCCTCCTCATCCTAATCATGCTGCACTACCAGGCCTGCCAGAGCAGTTACATCTAGGCATTAGGAAGGTCAGCTCATCCAAAGTCTTCACTCTTTGCTGCTGGGCTTTCCCACTTCATCCTTATTGCTCTTCATGGTGACTACTGCTGAAAAAGAGTAGAGCATCAACACAGACAGCTGCTTCAAAGCTCAGTGATTAGTTCCATATCTACCCATAGCCTTCTGTGGGTGCCAGAGCCACATTTGCAGCCAGGTATCCAGAAAGCAGCCTGCCCAAGACAGCACTCTTGCTCACAAAGGCCCAGGCACATACTCTCCCTGTAGACATCCTGGACATCCTCTCATCCTTGTAGTCAGTGTAAGGAATGCTGATGGCACTGGCTCAGTAGAGTGCGAGGGCCACTGCTTTCATAAGTTTCAGATCTCAAGCTGTGCTGCTTTTCAGCAGACTCACAAACAGGGAAGCAACGAAAGACTTTCCTTCTCTGAGCAATCTCTGAAAATGCTCCTGGAAAGGCACACAACTACCTGGCCTTGGACTTACTACACTTCAGTCTTCTGTGACTTCTCTTCACAAACATAAAGAAAGCTCATGGAATATGCTCTGTGTCCAATGCATAGAGAAAGTAGCCACACGATACACACACAAATCCAGTTAAATTTATAAAGTTCCCCTTTCTGAGTAATCTGCACCTGTGTTGGTCTGCCTCTCTTCAAATAATTTTCCCTTCCCCAGTGCTTTTTTTGGCTTTCAGAGAACCCTACTGTTTTCTTGCATGATGGATGTTTCTGCAAAAAAATCCCAACTCGTGGCAGCAGGAGAAGTAGTAAAATTCCAGCCACGTCTTGAAAAATAAAAATAAAGGATGGTAGAAAGATAGGACTGTAACACTTCACACAGAGATGTAAAGTTTGAAAATGGGGGTGTTCTGAAAATTTAGAGATATGACAATGAAATTTATGCTCGTTTTCCTGCCAGCTTTCCCCCCATCTTAATCCCAATCACAAAGCTCTAAAGCCCTGACAAAGAGGGATGGGTCCCAAACCTACTTCCTGCTGTTGTACTATCAGGGTGGTGCTAAGAGCTAGAGGATAAAAAATATTCTTTTTCTACTCTTCCTGGCACATGAGTTCATCCCTTTCCCTCAAACATCAGAAAGGCCTCTTTAGCAAAAACTGACATGAAACCCTGCTGTGCAATTCTGCTCTGCACAGGCCTGCTGCTTTTGAAGGTCTGTGTGGGTGTGAAAGTGCATGGCTGCCAGTTAAGTGCTTCTCTGATCAGGCAGGATTCTCCATAAAGCCTCTGCGCCTTCTGTGCCTCTGCAGTACAGCCAAAAAGCGGCACCAGGAGGGGAAGGGGATGAATTCTGCCCACTGCTGTGTTGGCACACCTGGAGCTGGACAAGATTTTTAACACCACATATCTTACCAGGCCAGTGCATGGCAAAAAGCAAGATTCTGATGATCCACTGAACACCGTCCCAACTCCTGCCGTGCTAAAAGAGTAGCAGTAATTGTCACATTTTCAGGTTCTAGAGGGGGAACTGACCATAGCATGGGTGTACTCCACCTATTAACCCAGGGTACCACTGAGCCACTTCATTTTTGCATCTGCGGTCCCCAACATGCAATACTTCTGCCCAGCACTGCGGCGCGCACTTGGCCTGGGCCACGCAAGGAAAGCTCGGTCCCGTCCCAGCGCCACTGGCAAGGATGACCTTGCAAAGCTTTCCCACCTCTGCCAGGCTGAGCGGCGGCCCTGAGGACTTGAGGGAAGAAGGATAAATCACCACCCCAGGCTGCCCTGCGGGAGCAGCAGCTCTCTGCAAATGCTTCCAAACTTCCTGCCAGCTCTGGCCCCTGCCTCTCCTTCCAGCTCTGTGTCGCCGCAATTCTATGGGCTCAGCATCCCAGCCGGGGTTTTTCCCGCTCCCCGAAACGCTGACCCTTCCGTTGCCGAGGCTCTGCGCATCCCGCAGCCCCGGCCCTGCTCCCGCCGTGGGTCGGGCATCCTCCGGCCGGGGGCCCGCCGCCGTACTCACCCCGAGAAACTCGCTCTCGCCTCACCGCCACCGTCTCCCTCTGGCCGGGTCTGAGGGGGTTTGGGGTGTTTTGCTGCTTTTTTTTTTAACTTTCAGCTAGTGCACCCACTTGGAGGGCGGAGGGGCGGCGGGCGCGGGGCGGGGGCGGTGCGGATGCCGCCTCCCTCCGCCCAGCCGCGGGGGCGGGGAAGGGGTCGGCTCTGCCCCGGGCCCCCGGGGCCTGCCCGGGGAAGGCGGAGGAGCGATCGCCGTGAGAGCGCCGTCACTTCCACGCCACCCGACTGGTCCTCTGCAAACCCTCACTGCAAGACCTCACCCAGTTCCCAAAAATAAATCCGCCCCGACACTGATTCCTATAGCTGTTTGCATAATAGCGCGCTTTGCGGTTTTGTGATCTTTTTTTTTTTACAACAGTGCTGGCGCTATCCTGACGGAGACTTTACATGGACTGCATGAGGCCAGCGGGCAGCCAGAAAGAGAAATGCGTCACGGCAGCTGGGAAGCCCCGAGGAGCTGGGAGAGCCGGCCCGCGCTCGCCGAGGGCAGGGCGCATCCCTCGTCCCTCTGGAGCGGGGCTGCGGCAGCGCCCCGCAGCTGAGACCCTGCCGTGCTTCCAGCCTTGCGGGGCATCCCTGCCGGGCCGTGCCTGCCGACCAGGGAACGGTCCTCTCTGCCCGCTCGGGGCTTCCTGAAGCAGGGAAACACTTGGTGCACCTCTTACTCTTTACAGATGTTTACCCCAAAAGCCTGGTTCTGCAAGGTCAGCTCAGTACTTACCCACCAGATACAGACTTAGGAACCACCCGTTCTTGTATATGTCATTCACATATTGCATACATACACATTTGTATTAACATAGAAATACCTGATACCTATACGCTTCTCCATAAGCACTTATACAGAAACACTTGAAAGTGAGGCATCTGCTGTTTCTAACCCAGACATGGCAGGCAGGGGTGGTTGCAAGGGGCTGATTACCTGAGGGAGTGGAGGGAAGCAGAATTCCAGAGGAGGCAGAGGGGACACCTGCGACTCAACTGAAATGCATGACTGATAAAAGCTGTAGAAATTTTATGCACACAGCTCATCTCTGGGTGTGTAATGCTGGCAGCCTTCCTGAGAGGATCAGAAGGGCACCCAGCAGGCAACTCGAATCCAGCCCTCTGCAGCAGTGTCCATGAGACCCGAGCCATGCTGGCTCTGCTCCCTTTCCACTACAGCTATTCTTGCCAGTAGCCCCTTTGGAGCAACACCCACCTCTTACTGCACCAGAGAGCCCTGAGCTCTCTCTGAACTACCAGTCTCCTCCTAAGATGAAAACTAACAAGCGACACTACAATGCTGGGACATACAGATTTACTGATACGCCAGTCTTTGTTTAGAGATTAATCCCAGCTCTTGTCCTATTTGTCTCTTCCTCCCAAAGGTTTTAGCTGTTGGAGTCATATTTTTAAGTAGAAGCTTTCAGGCTGGGTTTTAATATTATCTTTGAAGTTGAATATTATCTTGAAGCATTTATAGATATTCGACCTGAACATGAAGGATCTCAACTCACTTTTAGTCATGAGGAATACAGCAAGAATCTCCAAGTATTATTTTGCAAAGCAGATTCACGTGAAAGCAGAAGTCTGTGAGGACTGAGGCTAGCATGGCACAATGAGTGTGTAGTTCAGTAAATTAAATTGAGTGGTTGGAAATGGATCAGAGACATGGTATGTTTTATGGAAGGACTTTCTGTGATCCCACTGCATTTTGATCTAGTCTGTAATTTAAAACTTAGTTATATTCCTGGCTTTCACATTTCCTCAGCTGGCGGACTCCTAATTGCTCTCACAAAGACAAAACTTAATTGTAAAATGCCTCAGCTTCCGTCAACAGGCGTGACTTTTCTCACTTACTGTTCCTCAAACCTTTTGAAGCAGTCCACAGACACAATAACCCACATCTTCAGACTGAAAATACGGAACTCTGTCCTGAGGGATAGCTGTATGGTCCCATGCCATACACAAGCTGTTCTTGGACCAGCTCAGTCCAGTGGCTGGCATCAGAGAGACTCACTTTTGTTTCTTGTCCTGTTATGCCACTCTGAGGAAATCAGCTCTTATTGCAGGATTTGGTTTGTCTGTAATCCATGTTAAATAGCTGGTAAAGATAATACCAGCATAAGCAATGGCAGGGCCAAATCATCATGTAGGAATTTTGGAAGAAAATTACCAAAAAACCACAACTCTAGCTCAAATAGCAGAGCTAATAAACCAGATTTCTTAAAGATCTGCATTTCGTGGTGCCCCATATCCATGGAGAGCTGTTGGTATCTAACAAACGTGCAATGCAACTTGTCTTTCCATGGGTCAGGAACAACAGCTTTTCTTTCTGCTTTGTCTCTTACAAACAGGATTTACTGCATTTGAGGTTTCTCTCATTCATATGTACACATTTCCTCTGATCTGTTTTTAGTACACTTTGTTTCTTTTTATGCCTGTGTTTGTTCTTCCTCTCTTTTTTTTATTATTCTGCTCTTTAGAACATTTTCCTTTCTCTTAGGTCCTGCTGGGTATTGTCTCTGCCTCTAGATATGCCCATTCCCTCTCTGTTGTATTCATAGTCCTGTTATTCAAAGTAGCCTTTCAGTAGATTTCTCTGGTTTTTATCCTCAATTACAATAGTAATTCCAATGGTAATATCCTCAGTTAGTATAGTCTATATTACTGCAACACCCAGAAGCAGCAACCACACTATGCATTCCAAAGAGTCACTGTATGAACATCCTGGCAGGAGCAAATGAAGTCCTCAGAAAAAAACAGGGCAGAAAAAAAGGCAGGGAGACAAGGAAAGCACAGAGTTCAAGTGGCTTCCCAAAGGAGACAAAGCTGCTCATTGACACAAGAACCACCTGTGGACCTGATTCTTCCTTGTCCTGGGTCTTGTGTCTGGAGTTGCAGCTGTGCATTTATACTCCCTCATTAGCACTGTGGCACCATTCTTCTTCTCATACAATCACCGTAAAACCTGTGAAACACACAGCAGCTCAAAATTAAAGACTTTAACCATTTCCACCACATATGGAATGATTTCCCACCTCCTTGAGAATGCTGTACAGATGCAGATGTATGCACAGCCCTTGCTACTGCACATGCTCCGCCTTTCTTTAATTCTCTCCATTCTAATGCAAGCCAAAATGCCCCAGATTACAAAAATCAGCTGCTCTCCCTAATGACTGTCCTCAGCTTGGCCTGCTGACCAACAGCACATCAGCGGATCACAGAATCATTTAGGCTGTAAAAGACCTCTAAGATCATCCATGCTGTCAGCTAGACCATGGCCCAATCTACCCTGGCTGGTCCGTATCAATGTCTAATCACCTTTTCTGGGAAGGAATTCCTCCTGATGTCCACCCTGAACCTCTCCTGGTGCAGTATGAGACTGTGTCCTGTCACTGCCAGTGAGCAGAGGCCGATTCCCATGCGGCTACAGTCTCTTTCAGGTACTTTGAAGAGTGACAAGGTCACCCCCTGAGCCTCCTTTTCTACAGGCTAAACACACCCAGCTCCTGCTGGGTCTGCTGCCTTCTCCAATTTCTCCCACTCGTTAAAGGCGGCTGTTTCAAAACCTCCAATTTCACTTTTTTGCAGAGTCAAAATTCCTCTGCCTTGTCCTGTCAGATCGTCTGAGGCTAAGATGGCGCCAGGCATTGTTTTCCCTCCCGGAGTGTACTCTCCGTGAGGACACCCGGGCGCTTCCCGGGCGGAGGGAGGGAAGGCAGGCGGGCACCTTCCCGGGACGCGCCACACGCGCCCTCCGCGCCAGGGGCGGCGCTGTCGAGCCGCGCCGCCGCTCCGCCCCCGCCTTTGTGGTGCAGCCGGGTCCCGGAAGCGGCGGCGGAGCGATGGCGGCGGTCGAGAGGGCGGCGGGGGCGGTGGAGCTGCAGCCGGATGGGGACGTGGAGGGCGGCAGCAGCAGCGAGCCGGAGGGCGGCTTCGGGCAGCTGCTGGAGGAAGAGGAGGATGGGGAAGATGCGGGCTACGTGCTGTACAGGTACGGCTGCGGCGGCGCCGGGCCGGGCTGGCCCGGGCGAGCACGGCACGGCAGGCACGGCGCGGCACGGCACGGGGTGGCGGGCGCGAAGTGGCGGATCTGGGGCCGGAGGACTGGGGAGCTTCTAGGAGGGGCAGGGACACCTTTCACTAGATCGAGTTGCTCAAGGCTTTATCCAACATGATTTTGAACGCTGCCAGAGCTGGTGCATACGCAGCTTCTGTGGGCAGCCTGGTCCAGTGTCTCACTACCTCTACAGTCAAAGAATTTTTTCCCAATGTCTAACCTAAATTTTCCCTCTCTCAGTTTGTACCCATTACTCCTTGTCCCATCATGACAGTTTCTGATTGAAAATCCCTCTCCAGCTTCCCTCTAGGTCCCGTTTAGATACTGGAAGGCTGCTCTGTGGACGTCGCACGGCATTCTCTTCTCTAGGCTCCACAGCCCCAACTTTTTCCGTTTGTCTTTTTGAGGGTGATCCAGTCCTCTTTTCAACATCGTGGCCCTGGTCTGCTCCAACACCTCCATGTCCTTCTTATGTAGGGGACACCTTTATGTATTTATATGCTGGTCTGTGTTACAGACAGTAATGTAGCTAAAATAGTAGGGACTGTTCAGAGCAAGGATGTGTTACTGGACACGCGTTCATGCATGTCATGGTTTGAGTAGCATTTGTGCTTTTTAGAAACATTGAAAACACAAAAACATGTATTTACAGGGACAGGAAGGAATGGGCTGATATTGAACCTGTTCCTCAAAATGATGGGCCGAATCCTGTTGTTCAGATCATCTACAGTGAAAAATGTAAGTCTTAAATTTATTATGCCCTTAACCATTGTTGAAACAAATCTTCATGTTTTGGATAATATTTTCTATGGATAACATATCTATGTTATGTCTATGGATAACATATCACATAGAGTGATACTGTGAAGAAATTAATTCATTGTGTTACGGTGCTTGTGTGTGGTGTTTTCACCAAGCATCTTTGAAGCTGAATCTTCACCTGAGATGTTAATAGCCAGGGTTCTCCTTTAGAATCCTGTGGCTTAAGAGGTAATACAGCAGACAGCATGGTTCATGTCACAAGTCATTTCCAGCCCACAAATGGAAGCAAAACATGAAGTTCTTGCAGCTGGTGAAGTAGTGAGAGTAAGCAGCGCAGATCTTTTATGATTGTTTTGGCTATTATTCTGATGGTGTGCTTCTAACATACTTGTGCAACTTTGTGGTGTGCTAATATCCTGCACAGGTCTCAGTGGAAAATGCTTTCAGATCGATAGGTATGATTAGTTTTACAGAGGTGTATTTAGAGCACAGAAAGTAGGAAGCAATTTAAAGGATTATTAACCTTATCCCCTGTTCAGGCCATTGGCTAAGATGCTATTCTCTATTTAGTCCGAGATGTCTATGATTACTTCCGGGCTGTTCTGCAGCGGGATGAGAGAAGTGAAAGAGCTTTCAAGTTAACAGCAGATGCCATTGAGTTAAATGCTGCAAACTACACAGTATGGTATGTAGTAATCTTGGTATTATTATTTCTGTGGTCGTTCACCTGCCTACCTTTTCAGTCTTTGATGTTTTGTTCATTGAATTAAGGCATGTCTAGTTGAATTTACACAGAGGAGTAGAGTACCTTTCCAGTGAGCTTCCAAAGAAAGCCCATGTTCAGTATGTCCCATGCCTCATGTTAAGTCAGTGGTTTTCATTCATTTGGCTCTAAGGATATTATCAGTCAAGGTCAGGGCTAGCCACAAAAAGGATGTTGCTGTTTAAAATTAGATTACTTACTTGATAATGTGTCCATGGCAAAATGCTGAAGATGCCCTCAGTTGACTTTGAGAAGAGGCATAAAAACATGATGGCAAATAATTTATGTATTTACTACCAATAATAAACTACTAATACTTTTTGCATTTTAAAAGATCTGTCAAGTTAGCTAATAAATAAACAGTGAATTTCTGATATTCACAGTAGGGCATTTTACTTACAAGCTAACAAGTACTTCTTGTACGTCTTCATTCCACTAATTTCCATAAAATCAGAAGGTTTGCATTGTTTCAAGCACAGAAGTCTTAGTTTCTGTGACAGAAAACTATCATGGGTACAGATTAACTTGAACATGATTGTTACAATCTTAGATTATGTAGTGTTGCAACCAGTCATATCCTAGTTCAGTGCTGTTCCATAATTGAAAGCCCTTTAACAGAACTAGATACGTGGTTAAGGATTTTCCATTAGTTTTAGCTTTTTGCACTGTTTTTATCTCAGTATCATTTACAAGAACTGTGAACAAAGGTGATTCCATGTTCTTGTCTGTGAGTTATAGGAAAGTCCTTTTGCAGTGTTCAAACGCTTGACTTTTATACAGGCATTTCCGCAGAGTCCTCCTGCAGTCTTTGGGAAAGGACCTCCATGAGGAACTTAAGTATATTACAGCTATCATTGAAGATCAGCCAAAGAACTACCAAGTCTGGTAAAATCATGCTTTCTTTCCTGTTCTTAATGTTTGTCCTGGTTTAGGATAAATTAGGGGAAATCTCCAAAAGGGAGCCCCCCCCCAAAAAAAAAACCTCCAACCACCCCTCTCCCAATACCGGGTTCGGGAAGGAATTTCTCGGAGGAGCAAAGTGGAAAACAAAACCTATTTATTGACAAGTAACAAAAGAACACTCCCCAACACAAGAAAAGGAAAGACACCAGGCAGTGTTGTGGGGGGCACTGAGCTTCTCTCGCAGACTCCGGGGGGTCCTGGATGTCCCAGGTCAGGTCTGGAGCCGGTCCAGTATCTTCAGGGGAGGGTAAGAAAGAGGGAACAAAAGAAAAGAAAAAAACAGCGCAGAAAGCAGCAAAAAAAAAAACTATCAGCTAGGGGCCGAGGCAGGAGCAAGCAAGCAAGCAAGCAGCCGCAAGCCAAGCCAAGCAGCCCAAAAGCCCAAAAGCAAAAGTGCCCGGTCACACTCACTCCTCCCTCCCCGCCCTGCCGTGGCACGATGGCCGGGGCGGAGGGTGGGGGATGAGAGAAAAGGCACAGCTGCCAGACACAACACATGATATTGGGATAAAGGTTGTCACCCCACGACACTCCACCCTTTATCCCATATTGTGAACATACAATAAAAAACTTTCATTTCACTTACACCTTTGTCACTTACGCATTCCTCTCATCTTACTTGCTCAGACCTTTGACACTTACAGTTTCCTTCTGTCTCACATTCAACAAACAATGACATTCATATATGAGTCTCATCCCACAATCAAGTGTCCCTGAGTTACATACTGTGTTGTTCCATCTTTCTGCATTATCCACCATGTATAACCTGGTCCTTGAGCAAAGACAATCCCACGGATGGGTTTGTCTGTACTCAAGGCAGGGTTGATCCATACTGTCTTTCCCAACAAACCTCTGACATGGGCCACTGGGGCTTTATCCCCATCTACTATATTAAGGAGCTCAGACTGAGCAGGACCCACTCGGTTGGTGGAACCTCGAGTGTTAACTAACCAGGTAGCCTTTGCCAAATGCTGCTCCCGGTTTTTTAAAGATCCCCCACCCAATGCTTTTGAGGTGGTTTTTAACAATCCATTGTACCTTTCCACTTTCCCTGCAGCTGGTGCATGATAGGGGATATGGTATATCCACTCGATGCCATGTTCCCTAGCCCAAGTATTAATAAGATTGTTTTTAAAATGAATTCCGTTATCCGACTCAATTCTCTCGGGAGTACCGTGCCTCCAAAGGTCCTGCTTTTCAAGGCCAAGATAGTGTTACGGGCTGTAGCATGAGACACAGGGTAGGTTTCCAACCATCCCGTGGTGGCTTCTACCATGGTTAGTACATAGTGCTTGCCCTGGCGGGTTTGAGGCAGTGTGATGTAGTCAATCTGCCAGGCCTCCCCATATTTGTACTTAGACCACCGCCCCCCATACCAGAGGGGCTTCACCCGCTTGGCCTGCTTGATGGCAGCGCACGTCTCACAGTCACGAATAACCTGAGAGATACTGTTCCTCATCCGCGACACTAAAGCTTTCACCTTCGGGCCAATTTGTAATTATTTCCAGAATCCCAGGGCGATTTAACTTACCAATTCGAGCGCGCTGCATAATGAGCGTAATCCACTTACTCCAAGTAGCATTGGTGGCATGGTGGGTAGGGGGAACCTTTCCTCTGAACATTCATCCCAGCACCGGTAGTTGGAGTGCCAGAAGGAGTTGTGCCTCTGTACCAATCACCTCCGAGGCGGCTTGGACTCCTTCATAGGCAGCCAAGATTTCCTTTTCTGTTGGGGTATAGTTATCTTCAGACCCCCTGTAGCTCTGACTCCAAAATCCCAATGGTCGGCCTCGGGTCTCGCCAGGCACCTTCTGCCAAAGGCTCCAGGACAGACCATGGCTCCCGGCTGCAGAGTAGAGCACGTTCTTCACATCTGGTCCCGTCCTGACTGGACCAAGGGCTACAGCATGAGCGATCTCCTGCTTGATCTGGATGAAAGCTTGCTGCTGCTCAGGGCCCCAATAGAAGTCGTTCTTCTTGCGGGTAACCAGATAAAGGGGTCTCACAATCTGACTATACTCAGGGATGTGCATCCTCCAGAAACCTATAGCACCTAAGAAAGCTTGTGTTTCCTTCTTATCAGTTGGTGGGGACATAGCAGTGATTTTGTTAATAACATCCGCAGGAATCTGACGCTCTCCGTCTTGCCACTTCACCCCCAAGAACTGAATTTCTCGGGCAGGTCCCTTGACTTTGCTCTTCTTAATGGCAAATCTGGCTTTCAGGACAATATGAATGATCTTCTCTCCTTTCTCGAACACTTCTATTGCCGTGTTCCCCCAAACAATGATATCATCAATATATTGTAAATGTTCTGGAGCCTCACCCTCTTCTAGTGCAGCCTGGATCAGTCCATGACAGATGGTAGGACTGTGTTTCCACCCCTGGGGCAGTCGGTTCCAGGTATACTGCACTCCCCTCCATGTAAAAGCAAACTGGGGCCTGCATTCTGCTGCCAGAGGGATGGAGAAAAACGCGTTAGCAATATCGATGGTCGCGTACCACTTTGCTGCCTTGGACTCCAGCTCGTACTGCAGTTCCAGTATGTCCGGTACAGCCGCACTCAGTGGTGGAGTCACTTCATTCAAGGCACGATAGTCCACAGTCAGTCTCCATTCTCCGTCAGATTTTGGCACGGGCCAGATAGGGCTGTTGAAGGGTGGGTGGGTTTTACTGACCACCCCTTGGCTCTCCAGCTCTCGGATCATTTTGTGGATGGGGGTCACGGCATCTCGATTCGTCCGGTACTGCCTACGGTGCACTGTTGAGGTGGCAATTGGCACTCGTTGCTCCTCTACCTTCAAGAGTCCTGCTGCAGATGGGTTCTCTGATAGTCCAGACAAGGTATTCAGTTGTTTAATACCCTCTATCTCCACTGCAGCTATTCCAAAAGCCCACCTGAATCCCTTAGGATCTTTGTAATAGCCATTCCGGAGGAAGTCTATGCCCAAAATACACGGAGCCTCTGGACCAGTCACAATCGGATGTTCCTGCCACTCCTTCCCAGTCAAGCTCACCTCAGCTTCCAACAAAGTCAACTGTTGTGATCCCCCCGTCACTCCAGCAATGGAAACAGGTTCTGTCCCCACGTGTTCCGATGGCATCAAGGTACACTGTGATCCAGTGTCAACCAATGCTTCATAGTCTTGTGGCTCTGATGTGCCAGGCCATCTGATCCACACCTTCCAAAAAACCCGGTTTTCCCGTGCCTCTTCCTGGCTGGAGGCAGGGCCCCTCTAAGCCAGATTGTCCTTCTTTCCTTGGGCGTATGCCTTAGAAGTTCCTTCAAGGGGATCGGACATGTCATCGTCATCAGCATACTTAACATCTCGGCTACGAGCGACCGGAGCTGCTATCCTTTTGGTGATACTTTCTCTTTTCTTCAAATCACTTTGGCACCCGTTGTGCCAAAGCAGCGGAGGGTTTTCCATCCCATCTCCTCATGTCTTCTCCAGACTCACGCAGAAAAGCCCATAACTCAGCCCGTGGGATGTACCTTCTCTCCCCATCAAAGGAGCGCCAGCGTTGGACACCAGGGCCTCTAATTTGTACAGCCAAGATTTGAATAAGTCCTCTTTAATCTCTTCCCAGAGTTTCTTATGATTCTCCTCTATTTTGTCCTCTAGTTTCTGCAGTCGGGTTTCCACTGCTGCAATTCTGGCATGAGTTGGGCCATGCACAGCATCTGCATACGCTCGAAGCTTCTTTGCCATATCGAGCACAGTCTCATATGTATCATCCCGCTTCATTATTGCTAGGGCAGAAGCGTATTCAGGTGGCCCAAGTCGCACAAGTTTCCTCCACATTACAGGTGTGCATGGTACCAGGTCCGGATTCCTAGTTGTTGTATCATCTGAGAAAATGAGCTCTGCCACCGCCATCTCTCTCAGGCGTTGGATCCCCTGTTCTATGGTCTTCCACCGTGTCTGCTGCATATAGAGATCATCCGTACACAGGTATCGTTCTGCTACGCTTCTTAGGGCCCATTCCCAGAGGCTGTGAGGGTTAGCCCCCCTCATCATACCTTGATCGATGACAGGATCATGTGACAGGGATCCCAAATGCCTCCCTTCAGTACCATCCAAAATCGTAACCTCCCCTGCAGCATCCCAAAGGCGGACTAACCAACTAATTATAGATTCGTCAGGTTGTCGTCTGTAATCCTTTCTTAGGCCTCTGAGGTCCTTCAGAGAAAAGGAGTCAATATTAGCTCCAGAATCTGTGCCCCTTGATGTGGCCTCTGATTTTGGGGAGGGTCCTTCTCCTGCATCATCATCATCATCCTCCACCTTTCGATCGGTCTCATCATCCTCATCATCCTCCACCTTTCGACTGGTCTTTGCCTTTACACTTTCCACCTCTTGTATTAGCTGCAACAGCCATGGTTTGGGGCCTATTGTCTGATTCAGCTGCTAGCCTGGAGCCTGGGATGTTAGCTGCAGCCTGGGTCACTGGGATAGTAACTAACTTATCTCCCTGTTCCCTTTCTGCTATCTGCTGCTCCACAGTATCTAGCAGAGTACGGTAAACAAACGCCAAGGCCCAGCTCACTGCAGTAATCCTTTCCTCCTTAGTATTACCATGGCATTTCTCCCTCAAATACTTTGCCACCTCGACCGGGTTCTGAATTTGATCAGATGGAAAGTCTATAGGATCAGAAAATTCCTTTAAAGTCTGGCCCATATCCTCACATTTCCCACTCCAGTCAAGATTTTTCCTGCTTTGTTTTACTCCTGAATCAGGAGTCTCTCTAACCCCTCTAGAAATCTCAGCTTTCATTTTATATATACTCCAGACAGTATAGAAAAGGCTTAATAAATTAAATGCTAGAAAGATGGTTTCTTTTAAACTCAGGGGAAATTCAATATTTTCTAATAGAGATGTCAACAATTTGGAGGAGAAGAAGGAAGACAAAAACTGAAAAGCCTCTTCCCCTTCTTCTCCCCAAACAAACTGAGTACACAGCCATAACAACAATCCATACATTCCTGAAACAAAGTCCAGCATTTTTATAAACCTCTGACAAATCATCACACATAAGACCAGCCCAATGACTATTCTGGTTAGTGCCCCCTGCTTACAAGAGCTACTTATTAGGGACAACACCAGAGCTATTTCTGGGTAAGGAAATAACCCTAGGGACCACAAAGGTATTAAAACTTCAAAAAACCCTAGGGACCAGAAATACCGGTAAGCTTCCACCCCAAATGACATTATGAATTACCAGTATGCCCACAAAACAACCAAAACATTGTTGTTATAGGGGTTTTTTTCCACTGTCTTTGGCCTCCGTTTCCCGGCCAATGCACCAAAAAATATACTGTCCTGGTTTAGGACAAATTAGGGGAAATATCCAAAAGGGAGCCCCCCCAAATAAAATCCTCAAACCACCCCTCCCCCAACACCGGGTTCGGGAAGGAATTTCTCAGAGGAGCAAAGTGGAAAACAAAACCTATTTATTGACAAGTAACAAAAGAACACTCCCCAACACAAGAAAAAAGAAAAGAAAAGAAAAGAAAAGAAAAGAAAAGAAAAGAAAAGAAAAGAAAAGAAAAGAAAAGAAAAGAAAAGAAAAGAAAAGAGAAAAGGAAAGGAAAGGAAAGGAAAGGAAAGGAAAGGAAAGAAATATTGGGATAAAGACAGTCACCCCACGACAATGTTTTTGCAGATAATATTTGTTTTGTAAATTGTCCAGTTGTGGTGGAGGAGTTAAATGGAGTTGCATCATGTCAAAGCTCCTTTCAGATATTTTTTCTAAGTGTATGATTATAACATGCTAAGCAGGTGTTGTTTTCTTGTTAATTTCAATTTTTAGACTGCCAAAATAAGTCTGACAGGTAAAAAAAAAAAAGATTTGTGAAAAGGCAGCTGAGAACACACACATAAATTAGTATCTTATCTTTTATTGTGTTTTGGAGTTTGCCTGCCTGTTGTTAGGTTTTTCCCAAAATTAATAGGAATAGGCGAAAGAGCAATATTGTTATTGCTAGAGAAATTATGCAGTAGTAGAAAACTTTACTCTGCTGAGTAAAGTTTGACTGTAAGTGTGAAACTGTTGTTTCAGGTGACTATTACTTGTCTAAAATGAGATGATTTGCCATGGTGTATGTGTGGTTAGAATTTTTTGTAATATAAATATGTGTCATGCATTTCTCAGAGCCAAGTGAAATGTTCTGGTATGCTTAATTTGAAGTATTTAACTAGTGGGTTTTTTTCCTAAGTTGTGCACTTGCTGTAAGCTGCTGTTATGTAGAACACACACTCACCAAAAAAATTTAGACTTTGTTCTTCTCATCATTAGGCATCACAGACGGGTGTTGGTTGAGTGGCTGCAGGATCCAACCCGAGAGCTTGAGTTCATAGCTGACATTCTTAACCAAGATGCCAAAAATTACCATGCCTGGCAACACAGACAATGGGTTATTCAGGTATTGTATCCACAGAACTCTTGATTCTTTAAATAACTTGCATTTTAAATGTGTGGCAGAGGTTAGCTATAAACTTTCCTTTTAGGAAATGAGTTCAAAGAATTGAGTTGTTGTCTACTTACTGTTGTGTGTGTGAATTTAATGATGAGCTAGCATGTTCCTAGCTCACCTGCAGACATTTTTTTTGTAACTTTCTGTTGATTTCTTTAAAAAAGGCTCTATCTGATGTTCAGGTAACTTAAGAACAAGAATGTATTTAAAAAATGAAAACTTTTGATTGTGATACTTTCTCTTCCTTCCCTTTCTGTAGGAGTTCAAATTATGGGACAATGAACTCGACTACGTGGACCAGCTTTTGAGAGAGGATGTGAGAAACAACTCTGTTTGGAACCAACGGCACTTCGTCATTTGCAACACCACTGGCTATGATGACCCCGCAGTCCTAGACAGAGAAGTCCGGTTAGTAATGCTATTCAGGCTCGTATTAAACAGTATCCATTACATGAAAGCAAAGGAATACTTTCACAGTCCCCGTGGGCTTTGTTTTCTGATTTTTATCCACTTCTGGGACTAACATTCACAGTTAGCGAACAAGTGTCAGGCTGAAGCAAGCTCTGCTTATCCTCGGCAAGCTGCTATCATGAATCGGTTTTCCTGGCCTGCTGTTTATTGTGCAAACAAAACTTGGGGGTTTATGGTGAGCTAGTTATAGTAGGACAGGCTACAGAAGATCTGTGACACTGCTGTGCTGTTCATTAGTATTCTACTCCTAGAAAGTTTGGAAAGAGGCACTCTTCAGCTCTGGCGCCTGGAGCACCCCCACCCTCTTCCTTCTTTCCTGACCTTTGTGTCTGCAGCAAATAAAACTGTGCAACTACCTTTGTTTTTCTCTTAAATATGTTACCACAGAGGTGTTACCATCATTTCTAGTAGGCCCAGCTTTTCTAATGGCACATCCATCCTTGGAGCTATGAGAGACTGTCTCCGATAGACATGGAAGAAGCTACTGGCTGCTTCTCACAGAAGCCAACCCTGTAGCCACCCTCCGCTACCAAAGAAACAGGCCATGCAAACCCAATACAGTGACATGGTTTGTAGGAAGAGGGGTTGACTTTTATGAGGAATTTGATGCAGCTGGAAAAATAAACCTCTCAGGAGTATGTGGTTGGCACAAAGAGAAAACTGCCTCTGTGAGATGGCTAGTTTCCAGGAAAAAGAGTTTTGTGCTCACTGTTTCTAGGTTGCGTGTTTGTAACTGAAGACAAACTGGGCTTCTAGACATATTTTACTACCCATGGTGGTAAGAGAAGCCTCTTCATATGATTTTCACATCTCAGACTGCTGATTAGGGTTGATGTTTATGAGAAGATATTTGTCAAAAGTGAAGAAGCAATTAAGGTACTGCGATTTTTTATAGAGTTATTTTTCAGAAGAAAGACTGAATCTCTGAATCTTTTGGTGCATTATTCATAGAGGATCCCAGGCCTCAATGTCTTCCATGGTTGTCTTTGCAACCTTCTAGAAGTTTTACTTCTCTTCCAGTTTATAACGTTCCTGTAGATTGATGAATCTGAACCATTTCCATGACTTAGACTTTGATAACTTCAACTTTTTATTTCCAGAGTTTAGATGGGCATCCTTTCCTGATCTTGTCAAGATAATTGGGTACCATCTAAAGAACCAGACTGGCTAAGATTAAGATTTCCCAGATGTCACTATAGAAATGCTGGTTGGTTTATAAACTCGTTCTTTGTCACAGTGACTGCAGAATGTTTTAAAACAGTTTCAGTTGTGGAGTATTTTTTAGTACTCTTGATATATCAGATACTCCTCTATTTGCAGCCTCTGAAAATCATCAGAATGCCTGGTTATGCTGGGAAAGGCCAGAAGATAAATCTGCTTTGTGTAGATGAAATGTGGCTTTGTGGCTGTATTGGAGGTGCCTTTTGTTGCTTTTCTTTTATAGCAATTGCCTCACTGTTGCTTTCATAGAAATGCTGCAGAAGGCTTTGTGAGCCGAAAGCTCAAGCTCTGCCTTTCTGTGGGTTTGCTTGAGTGCAGCCTGAGGAAAAAAGTTCTGCAAATAGGTACTGAACATACCACTTGTAGTCATATTAACAGAGTTCAGTTATTCTGGCCATTCTCAGCCCCGTGCCAATTCTGAGCATCAAGAAATAAGTTACTCCTTTAGCATACCAGGAGAGTGTATTATGTTGTTTTCTCAGTGTTTTTGCTAATAATTTTGAGAACTGATTCATTATTGTATAAATTCCAGCAAACTGAACGCTTAAAACATAGTGTCTGCTTCTTTGAGACTCCTGATGATTATATTGTGAGCGATTTTTGACCTACCCAGGTGAGATGATCTACAAAAAGAGTGAAGTATAGGCTAGAGATAAGCATTTGGAAGCTTCTGGGTACATTCAGGTAATTTCTAACTGCATTGTTATCGGTTGCATTCATGACCCATTACCTTTTTCTTGCAGATACACTCTTGAGATGATCACGGCAGTGCCACATAATGAGAGTGCTTGGAACTACTTAAAAGGGTGAGGTGTATTTCTCCATGAGGCAAAGAATCTGTGGAAGGTGTCTGATGCCTACTTCTTAATTAAAGAGATTTTTTTTCTTCTTGTTCTAGTGTAGTGTGCTTAAGCAGGCAGACAAATACTGTCACAAAGGGTTCTTATATTCTAACCTAATTTCTTTGTAACTTTTCACTAAGCTTCTGGCCCTATAGTTCTTGCAGAAGGACTACAAGTACTTCTCATGCTTTTAAAAACTTAACCTGTAATGTCACTGTGTTAAAAAGCATAGATAGGAAACAATTAACATACTTTCAGTCTAATTCCTGTTCAATTGAACAAAAACTATACCAGCTTACTACAACATGAGGCTATACTAGTTCTGCATGCTGCTTACTTTCTGACTTACTTATATTTGCAGCCTGATTTCAAACCTAATCTTCAAGTAACAGAGTCATAACAAAAATGCAATTATTCACACCAGGTTTCCCATCATTATGTGTCAAGCCTATTAACCTCTCTTATAGGATTCTACAGGATCGTGGTCTTTCAAAATATCCAAATCTGCTGGAGGAGCTGTTGAATTTACAGCCCAGTCACAGTTCACCCTATCTGATTGCCTTTCTTGTGGACATATATGAAGATATGCTAGAAAACCAGTGTGATAACAAGGAAGAAACACTGAACAAGGCATTGGAGGTACATTTTGAAAGCTTGGTTTTTCTTCCGAGGCATGCTGCCTATTCCTGTCTGGTTTTATAGCTTGACAAAATGAGATTGATTTTCATAAATAGAACAGGTTAGTTGTTAATCATGAGAAGTCTATGAAGAGTTTAACACAAAAACCAGACAATCACAAGGATCTAATGAATTTAAATATAAATAATAACTAGCCAGTTATTAAATTATTCTTAAATTTTCTTCATGTGGTGGTGAAGGAGGGTCTCTAATACTACCTGCAGAAGAAAGAAGATGTTTGAATAATAGAGGAGTTTTCAATGTTTACTTTATAGCATTAACTCACTCTCTTCTCTGTAGATTAATGAATTTTTCTCAGAATATCCATGTCCAAACAACCTCAGTTGAGCTCCCATGGCCCTTCTCAGCTCTTTCTAAGAAAGTTGACAGGATTAGCTTATGGCCAGCAGGCACTGGGGTATCAGTAAGAAATGTCAGGCACCACTTCCTAGAGAGCATAAATTACTTCTGGCAATGATGTGTATCTCCCAGAGTTTCATACTTGGCTGTTCCTTGTTGTAGTTTGTAGCATAGTTTTTACGAGAACACTTTCCATTCACTGTGAGACTGATTGGAACTTGAAGTTATTAGATCTGCAGTTCCACCTGGAGTCTTTGTGTTCCAACATTTTTCTTTCTCAGCATTTTCCATTGTTGTGTTCCAGGACCAGACTGTAAACAAGTGCAATTGGCTCCTTTATACTATTTCACTAATTTTAAGTTCTCTGTTTAAACATCAAAGCTCTTAATTTTTAACTCCATTTCACTGAGTAAGGCAATGTCATCTGCATAATAAAAGGGAATTTAGTCTGAACATTTGTAGTGTTGAGACTGTGTAAAATTTACACAGCTTGTCCTGTAAGTAGTATTGATTTCTACTGTGCTGCTTACTCAGATCAAAATTTTAAAAAAACCCAAATATGTAGAAGTATCTGCACCAGCTCTTAATGTTGCATGAGAGAGGGTTACTGACTTGCAGGGAGAACCTTTTGGGACAGTCTGCTGAGTAAAAAAACAGAAATAAAAGATCTCCTGTCAGTCTATCAAGAGTATTGAAGATTCAAGAGCAGGATGATCTTCCAATGTTTGGAATTAAGTGGTTTACAACCTGTTGGATGACTAAAAGACGTTCAGGGTTCTCAGGAAGTGTGTAGTATGCTCTACTACAGGGTGCATTAGGCTGTCATGGATGATGAGTGGTGGGCATGGGAGTGAGTCAAAGGGAACTCGTACAACTGAAATGGGCCTGGAGGGATTTTTGTGCAGTGTCAGATTGGTTGGCTACCAACTAGGGTTGTCATTAGTTTGATGTCATTAAACAGTTACAAATCCCATGAATAAAAGAAATGTTGCAGAGGAACATATTTCTGACACTATCTGAAATACAGGTTGTATGCATTTTATAATTAAGGATTTTATAAGCTTTTCAGTTTAATACTCCAGTCTCTCGTTTTTCTTTCATAGTTGTGTGAAATTCTGGCTAAAGAAAAAGACACCATCCGAAAAGAGTACTGGAGATACATTGGAAGGTCCCTTAAGAGCAAGCACAGTTCAGGCACTGAACAGAGCAGTACACTGATGGATAAAGAGCAGTAACTGAAGATGGAAGAAAACAGTGTTAAGCTTTCAAGCTGTTCTAAAGCTGTACTAAGTAGGGTCATCAACAAGTTCAAAGTCCATTTGTAAGTATTGCAATGGGAGAGGAGTGCAGACTGCTGTATAGTCCTCAGTTGCTGCTGCTACTGTTGATGGCTCTAGCTGCAGTCAGGAAATGTATTAAGGCTTAATTATTGAAATGTACCAGGTAGAGGCTTTAGTTCCTAACTAAAAATACATAAATGTATACCTATTACATTGACAGTGCTGAGTTAATGGTTGGCCTTGATCTTAAGAGGTTTTTTCCAACATAAGTTACTCTACAAGTCTGTGAAGCGCTAAAACCATGTCTCATGTTGTGGCTTACCCACTTGTGGTTCTTAACACTGTCTCATGAGTTTGCTGCAGTAGTGTGACTGCAGGTAACTTTTAACTATAGGGGATATGATCTTAAAGGTCTCTTCCAGCCTAGAATTTCTGTGATTCTGTGATTCTGTGATATAGAGTAACCTGATTAGTGCAAGTAGGCGCTGCAGCTGTCACCATGTGTGGGAGCAGCTGTGTAACACTGTCAGCCTATGCTGTTGTATGCAACTAACACCAAGTGTAATTTTTTAATAAAAATAGAGAACTTAGAGCATTTGTCTGATTTCTTTAAATGTGTTTCTTTTGGTCCTTGTAAGTGCATCGTTTGGTTTTTTCAGATGCTGATAGAGGTAAAATATCCCCTTGCATAACTATTGGATTCTATTGCATTGAGATGTCTTTTGCACTTGAGTATTCTTATCCCAGAAACTTTCAGGACACCTGATATATTCAGTGGAGCCCTGAATTCTTCCCTGCACAGACAGGAAAAATGCTTTGAGGATCCTGGAGAAGGTGTATACCTACATCCGAAAAATGCATCTACCCTGTTTTCAGCAAATGGTTATTGTAAACTGTGTTCTTATGGAGTGTTTGTCTGATATGAAATATTTTATTGGAAACGATCATAGAGGGAACAAACAAGTGCTGGTGTTTATTCCTTAATATGCTGTCTTTCTGACACTAAACATTAAATGGTGTTAACTGTGATTAAACAATAGTGGAAATTATTTTTTAACACTTGAAATTCTTTAATTCAATGCAGTCTTGAAATTCAAAACAACTCACAGGGAGTGGAATTGATATACAAAGCTGTGTAAATTTGTAGTGGTTTTGCTGCTTTCTCTGCAATAGGGAAAACATTTTTGTGTTTTCTCAAATGAACATTGAAAACAGACATGGACTTCAAACTTTTGGAGATTGGTTAACCTGGAGGGTTTTTTTTCTTTCATTCTTTTTTTTTTACATGTTTGGGGTTTTTTACTATATTTGAAACTCTAATACAAAGCAAAAAGTATGTTTCTACCCCTATGAGTTGTTCCTAATTGAAACTGTACTAAATATGGAGTACTGAATAGTCAGGGTGTTCAAGGACTTCAGGGTAAAGTAACGTATTTGCCACTATGAGTCAAGAAAGCTCAGAAAGATGAACAGTGAAATACAATCCTTTAAATAAACATCATCAGTGAAGAGGGAACAGAATTCTTCCTCTATCTTTCACAAAATTCAGAGGACACTTGGAATAAAGCAGAGTATTCTTTATAGACTAGCATAAATTTCAGCAATAAATCATCACAAGGTAAGATTGATGAAGAGTGTCCACAGGGACAGTGTATTTTGGGATGTGATCTCAGTCACCTGTGGGCTGAGGCAAGAGCTTAGATTTAGCCATGTAGACTTCCTAGTGGTAAGAATAGGTAGGATTCCTCTGACAAAACCTTTCTAGGGATATGGTCAACCTATGGCCTTCTTACTCTTGAAAATAATGTCTGTAAGTAATGAATAAGATTCTAGCAGAGTTGGTAGGGTTTTATACTGGTATCCTGGGTTGACTACATGATGCTTTTATCCCCAGTCGTCTGCTCTATTTATGCTGAATAATAAGTTTTGCACCTTTAAGACATGTTCCAGAGAGTGAAGGGGGGAGAGAAGAAGCAGCAGTTTGTTTTCAGACACTGCACTCACTTATCCACATTCCTGCTCCTGACTGTTGCCTTCGGAGGGACAGACAGTGGGACAGAGCTCTCCTTTGTTTTAGTTAGTTTTAGCTAGCTGAGGCAGAGAAGTTCCCTGGACTGTGGTTTTTTCCCTTTTTCTTGGACCTGTTCAAACCTGCTCTGGACTGAACACCCAGGGGAGCACCGGCAGCTGCACCTGTGGCCCACCAGGCCGGGCCTGGGCCACGGCATTTCCAGCACCTGAGGGACTGATCAGAAACTGAGTGAGCTCAGCTGCAACCTGGGGAGGGACTTTCTGAGTTTGTCATCTCTTTTGGAGCGGCAAGGGGTTTTATTGCTTAATATTGTTTAGGTTTTATTGTTTAATAAACGTTTTTTTCAACTTTTCTCCAAGGAGGTATTTTCTCCCAGACTGGTTGAGGGAGGGGCTAATTGAATCTGCTTTTCTAGAGGAGCCCCTTTGGGGGTTCTCTCCCAAATTTGCCCTGAACCAGGACAACTGGTTATGCAAGCATAGTGGTACATGGAAAGATAATACCGTTTCTGAGCTCCATTTACCAATAAATAATCAAATACATTTTTTAATAGAAAAAATACCTTGTCTTATGTAGAACAAACATGTAACCTAACAAATTGTGTAAATCCTAGAGAAAAAAATGTATTGGACCCTAGAATTCTGCTTAAACAACAGGAATCCAAAAAAGTCACTCTGTTGAAACAGAAGTGTTCCTTCTTTCAAATGTTTATGTTCACTGTCACTTGGATTCCAAGGAAGCTTTCAAATTCTCTGGCAAAGGCACCTCAGTTTTCTGCTGGTCAACCATGCACAAAAATACTGAGCTGTCAGAGCTGGAAAAAGGATGACTACCCAGCCAGGTTGCAAGTGAAGCCGCTGAACCTTGAATTTTAATGGATCTGAGACAAAATGTTCCTGGTAGAAGAAGGATCTTGACAAAATGTAGAGAAAAGGGTCTTAGAGCAGGAGGTTAGAGATTACTTTAATCTGTAGGCATTGGTACTGACTGCCTTTGATCAGGGCAAACATCACAGTTATTTGTCCCAATGGGTTCATCTGTACAAGAAAATTTACTGGTTTTATTGTTGTAATGATGTGACTCTTCTGTTTAATTTTATTATCGAAGAGTCTAAATGGAAAACTACTGATACAACTCTCCCTTGTAAATCAGTGTAACTGGAACATTCAGTGGAGTATGGAGCGTTAGTAAAGTGTGAAATCATAATCTATGCTTGCTTTCATCAGAAGCTGATATTCTTGCCTTGGTGTAGCCCTGTCTTAATAAGCCCTTATTGACTTCCACCTTTTTGTCTTTGCAACTTCGATGACAAAACAGTGTATATCTTTCCTAATCTATTGAGTACAAAACCACTGCTAGCGTAATGTGCTTCTCTCAGATGCTGTCTGGTTGTACTAAGGAGTGTGCCGCTCAGCTGGACCTTCTGTAGTGGCAATATTCTCCAGTAAAGAAGTAGGGAGGTTACATGAAACACTTTCATCGAAGTGCTAGCTGCCAATTCATGCAGTGCCATGGTGATGAGGGAGTTGGAGATAGGACACACAGAACTGAGGGTGCACACACTTTAGGTTTCTCTAACTATGTACCATGATGAGCTACTAGAAACTTCACCAAATTTAGCTAAAAACCCTACCTTAGGATGCCCTGATGCCTACATTATATATCTAATGAAACCGCTTGGGGACAGGACTGTGCTCCACGAGTTGCATCACCTCACTGTCTCTGAAGAAGCACTGAAAACCTGCGTAGGATTTCAGCCTTGGGGGATTAGCATCGTTGCTGTATATGCTGTCGCCCCGCCGAGAAGGTGGACACCGGCCACTAGATGGCACTGTGACACGCACCCCAAGGCCACGGGCGCCGCTGATGTGCAGGAAAAGCAGCGGCGTCACCACCTCCTCCGTGCAACATCACCACACCTGCTGATTAAACACGGAAGAGCAGCTGCTTGGTAATTCAATACCTAGCGCCACATGAGCATCAAGCACAAGTGTTCTGGGAGGGGCTAAATGGTCATCTTCATGTTGGTGTTAATTGGAGAGAAATGTTAACAGAAATTATGTTTCCTCTGACACTGGACACCTTGTACAGATTTGGACTTTGTTTAGTCCTGGTGTTCTAAAAATAATGCCATGACTAAACCCCTCTGCTCAGAACTTGGGGTTTGTGGCACATTTACATCTTTTGGAGACATGCCTCCAATCAGAGTGCTTCACTCATACACCTTCCCAAGCTGGAAAGTTTTGGTCCCCTAGAGCTAGCCTTGTTATGACAAATTTCTCTGGTTCCTCTGTAATGAAATGCTGGCTATTGCTGGTTGTTTCTGGGAATATAGATTGAAGGACAAGATGACCTACTCCTGCTTCTTGGAACTCAGGGGAGGACTTGGGCCAAACTGAGGAAGCCAAGCATGCTGTTGCAGATCTGAAAGCGATTTCCTTGCTTTCTGGTAAGCAGGACTGAAAACTTTGCTAAACAAGGTCAAAGACAGACTTCTTTCTCTCATGCACTGGTTTGTCAAAACTGAGTCATATGGGCTGTCGCCACAGTGCAGGGATTTTAAGTGAATAAAGAGATGCTCTGTGTCACTTCAGCCAAGCCACCTTGAGCACTCAGAGTGACTCAGGTGCAGCTGCTTGTTCTTTGTGTATGCACTGAGCTCCCAGGACATGCTACCATTACCCCCTCCCACGGGCATTATGCTAGCTCTGGTACCTCTGTCCACACTTGAAAGAGTTGGGTGACAGGTGTAATGCTGCCATCGCTGTGCTGGTCATGGGCAGTGATCTTATGATGACAGAAAATGTCTTGTGTGTTTGGGCTTCTTATTCTTTTGGGTTTGGATTGTTTTGGGTAGGTCTATTTCATTATTTGCTTTTTTGGCTGATGCACCCTGACTACTGTTCAAGTCATCTCTCCAACAGATCCAAAACCAGCTGAGTAAGTGCTTGTGCCGCTACAAAGAAACTTTAGAAGGCAGAAAAGGGGGAAAAAAAAAAGAACTGCTGTACTCCCTCTTCTGCCAAAGCCTGCTTACCAGGATAAGAAGGTGGCAGGTAGATAACCTTCTTTTCTTTCCAGGTGCTTGCACACATCTGCCTCTGTTCTAGCTTGCAGACACACAATGAATATGAGTTTTATTCCCAGTTTTACAGGACAGCGAGAGCACATTATCCCTGTATACAATAGCATATGGTGCTCACTGGCTTTTCTTGCTGCCTCTTGCACTAACAGTTTCTCTGCTGCAAAATGAGTCCAAGTGTCTATTTGCAGGTACCTACAGAGCAGGTGTGGAGGGTTCCTGAGCAATGTTCCAGCATTCTGATACCAGTTCAGTGGTACCGCAAATCATCTTGCTAATTTGTTTGAGGTCTAACCTGCAAAGATCCTGCATTGAGCTGAAGGCTACAATAAAAGGGAGCGTTGAGTATTTACATGGGCAACGGAAAACCAGAAACACCTGGTTTTAGAAACCAATTTTCAGAATATCAATTTTCAAATTGTTCCTTATCTGAAAACTTTAAAATTTGTAAAGTGAGAATAGAAAACTGCTTGGCTTCTCACATTCAGAGGAAAATATGTGAGGACACAGGCAAGACTTAGTTAACTTCTAGAAGGCATGTCTGGATAAAACCCCAAAAGCTGGATGAGACCTGTTTCTCATTTAGTGATGCCCCAGACATAGCTAAGTTGCATTTGGAACTCAAATTTTCTCCAGTTTCATTGCAGGAAGAAGGGGAAAATGAGGGATGACTGGAAAAGGGCAAGCCAAAATCACTAGTAATAGATCTCTAACAACAGCTAAGAATATTACAGCAAATTATTTCAGTACAGGTGCCTGTTGTAGAACCAGACAGAGGCACCTGGCACACACAGTAATTTTGTGCATTTCAAGAAAAAGCAGTCTTTTCCCTCCAGGTTAACTGTATTGAGTTTCTCACTTCTTTTTTTTAAGTGCTAATACACTGTCAGATACATGCTTTTCTGAGCCATGCAGGCTAAAATTTCTAGGGAGAGAAGAAGAGAATGATGAGATATAACCTGTTTGACTGTAGGATTGCTACTTAGCAGCTATGGCCAAGAGAAAACCCACATAAACCTGGTTTTTATATCCCACAATGCTGGCTTTCAGCTGTCACTTTATAGTACAGGCTTTTCCAGCAGAAATTACATATCTCTGAAAACTCCTGGTGTACTGGGAGATGCCCCTTATTACAACATATGCTAGTAGCCTTTGACACTGTGGGAGTTTCAACTTGCTTTCTGTTCCTCAGCACTGTGACTGCAAAGAAGACACAAGCAGCGCAGGCAAATGCCTCCCCAGGCATTGCCATGCTGCGCTTAACCTGGATAGTCCTGGAGCTGATTAGATTTTGCAGTGAGTTCTAGAGTGCCCCTTTGCTCACAAGGGTCCTCGTGGAAAAGGAGCCAGCCATGAAGGTCTCCTCAAGTCTGAGGCCAATTTTGGAGACTGGCATTGTATCACGTCACCATAGCATCTCACACACCACATGATTTCAGCAAGTGAATTGCAAACTCTAGGCATAACGTACCAATCTTGAATTGTACTGAAACAGAGGCATACAGATCCAAAGATTAACCACCAAGTTTTGCAAAGAGTAGCTTGTCTCCTCTATGTCAGTATCCAGTGCTTATAAAAATAGGCACAGATCTCCACTCAAAAAGGTCAAAGAGAATCACTCAATTATTTGAATTCCCTTTGAATAAGGGAATTCCTTATGAATCAGTGCAGGCGTGATTAGAAAGAGAGAGGGAATAGGAAGAAAAGGGCCAAAAAAACCCAGAGGGTAATGAAAACTTAGCTCATAGCCCGAACCAGTATTGCAGCATGCCTCCGAGAAATACGTGCAAAAAACACATCTGGGCAGCAGAGGAGTTTTTATGGTGATGAGCAGATAATTTTTTAATTGCTTCCTCCTGTTCACAGAAAAAAGGCTTTGTAAGTACACAGGATACATCCCTGATATCTCCTCCTTTTGGGAACAGTGCTTGGGACACTGTGTTTCTCATTCATTCACACGAATTAAGTCAAAATGGCAACATTTGTGGTTATCAAGTAGAGGATTATTGTTTTGTTCAGTGCTAACCTCCAAAGGAACAGCAAAAGTAATTTCAAGAAAGGATAAATTCTTTTTTTCTTTGTCCTCTTCTAGAGCTGGAATTGGGAGAATTTTTAAAAGCTATTTCTATTTCCTAGTGTGCTGTGACTTTAGGTCCTGTAAGAACAGTGTGCCCACTGGAGCCATGCCATTACAAGGGTATGTGGTCAGTTTGGAGTATTTCTGTAAAAGGACAGAATGATTTGATGAATTTTCAGTGTTTGTTTTGACTCAAATTCTTCATTAATTTGAGTCAGAAAAGTCAGAGAGAAGGAGTTAGCTGGGGCACTTTATATCAACATCTGGTATCTTAACTAGCATCAAAATCTGACTACAAAGAAGATGAAAGCTCACAGTAGTGAAGGACCAATCTGGGGTAACCTCTGAATGCAGACTCCAAAATGGAGGAGATAAACAAGGCAATTCTTCATTTTGCTGAAGTCCAGACACACTTGCTGATAGAAGGAAAAGAACAGCAGTATATTAGAATTCTATGCAGTACCTGCACGCATATGTCTGGCTGTGTACAAGTTCCCACCAGCTTAACCTCTTAATACCACCTGTCTGACTTGCAAAAGGATTCTGGGATCATGCAAAATCTGTTACAGAGGGCTTGGGAGTGGCAGTGATTTCAGGGTATGTGCCGGTGAATATGGGGATACCACTCATGCCATGATGATTTTCTGCCTTTTCTTTTATATACCTTTCATGTATCCTCAGTGGTCTTAACATCCATACTTGTAATTCCTTAAATCTGATAACTTAACATAGTCCTGGTATTCTGTTAGGCCAGAACATCCTAAAGGCCTGCAACTGGAGTCCAGAAAGCCCTACGCTATCTTGAGGAACCAAGGTCCTCTCTAAAATACATCCTGTAAACTAGGTTTAAGCCCATCCCAGGAAGAAATTCTTCAGGAAGGGAACATCACGCTATTCATTCAAGCCTCTTATTAGGGCATCTTCACTGGAAATGCTGATTTGGAAAGTTTATAAAATTGTATACACAATCTGTTGGGAGTGTACGTTTCAGCATGCTACATCTTGGTGAAGTGTTGCACCATAAAAATCCTTATTAAATAACGAGATAAAAAACCCTTTATCCCTTAACAGCATCTGCCTCTCAATTTTAAGATAAAAAAAAAGAACGCATCACCACCACAGCTCAGGAAAGAAGACAGAAGTGACATTTACTCCTGGACTGTATGTGTGAAAAAAATGAAACTGCTTTTGCAACTGCTGGTTGCCAGTAAATTATGGACATAGCAGCATAGCATTTCCATTGCACAGCCTAGTGGTGTCCAGAATTCAAAGTAAGAACTTCTAATAAAAGTTTAAACTGATAATGAGCATTGTGTAGTATATTTAGTTGTGCTTAGCAGAGTATAGCTCTAAGGCCAAGTAGTTTCCATGTGAGGGAAAAAATTCTGCTGAAATTGAAGTCCACTCTTGTCCAGTGAGATGCTTGTATTCCATTGCAAAATCTCCAAATGGGACTCATTAAGCAAAGCCGTCTGATGTTCCTGATTCCTACCATTTCACTTGTGCAGTTCCAATGCTTTGGACACTTCAAGGTGGATTGTGAGACACCATAAGCAGGCCTGGGAACATGAAAAAATTCAGTTATTAAGAACTATTTATGCAGAAATACCATTTCCTACCTAGAATCCTGCCATAGGAATCCCAAGGTCCTTGTGTTTTCTGGACTGTTATCATGGCAAACCAGGCATCCTTGGCACAGAAAGTAAAATAGAAAGTAAGAATAAGTTAAGTTATTTGGGACTTTCCTCATAAATTAGAAAGCAGCAAGACTGTATTTTTCTTAAAAGCTTTATTTACATATGCTGAACGCAGCCAGGAAGCAACTCTGTATCATGTTGAACCACTACTGAGCAAAAGGAGGCAGAAAAACAGCAGAAAAGTGCAGTGGAAGGCCCTGACATGTACCAATGTACAAATTTGAGTACGTATGCATCACAGTTCCATATGCATCTAATGATGAGCAAGCAACTGATGTGAGTTTTGTACCATTCTAGTGTTTTTAGTTCCAAGTGTGAGCCTGAACCACCAAACCTGCAAGGAGCTCCTGTGGCATGCAGTGGGTTGCCCAGCTTTGATACTGACGTGTTCAAGCAAAGTAAAGCATTCCTCAAATGGATGAAGACTGTTAGCATAGCAGGCACTGGATATATCAGCACTGAAGCAAGTTAAAAACACAGTCTCAGCGGGCTTTCAGTAGTTTACAAAGGAGTGAATAGTTCTGAGGACATTAATGGCAATTAAGTGTCTCCTAATATAACAGTTTTAACACTCAGGAGTTCTGCTTTAGGATGTTACTGTTCAATTCAAAGCTCAGTGACCACTGTCCAGTGGTCAAACTTCTCCTGGTCTGTTCTAGACACCCTTTTTACAATGGCAGAGAAAGGAACTGAATGAGACCACACAACCATTTCTTCCCCTTTTTCAGAGGATTTTTATGACTTTCAGATACAATTTTTATCATAGTATTATTATATAATGGGAAAATCCATCAATTTTTCTGTTTATCATTGTGGCTTATCCAATGGCCTAATTCGCTGTGAGAACTAGGTCTCTAGTCCCTTGTCTGGCTCTGACCTTGAATGACTTTGGGTAAGAAAATTTTTATTTCTCAGCTTGCTTTTATTCATTGGGAAGATACTAATGTTGAATTTTTTTCCCTCAAGGCTTTAAAGGAACTATCACCTATGAATTCTTTTGGTGTATGGGAGAGAAAGACCAAGAAACCCAATTATGGCAGGCTTCTTCCTTAGAGGCAGAGAGATTCATCCACACCAAAACTTCATAAACCTAACTAAAATCTTTCTTTCTCATTCTGCCTGCGGAATAGCAGCATGTGGGTTTGAGAAACAGTATTGTTCAAAAACAGGATAGTATAGGTTATTATCACGATAATGCTAAGAAAATAATATTTTCTACTGGTGGCCATGACCTTGTAAAGGACATTCAAATTCTGTTATGTAGCTCTTCGCACATACAGGCAGAGTTGCCACATCCTAATTACTAGTCATTTTACATTTGCAGTATTTGCTGTATTTGCAGAAGAGAAAATCAGCAAAATTCCCACTGAAGGATATAATGCAGGTGCTGCATATAATGCTGCACATGCAGGCATATTCTAGCATTATTCCAAAAGCACCAAAGCTTTTATCTATACTGTGTCTTGGGTATAGATACTGGCCTTAAGGCAAGAAAACAGGAAGTAATAACAGGATTACAGTTTTAATTTTGGACTTCAAGTCTACAAAGATGGAGAATATGCCACAGAAGAGGCACCATGTGTACTCAAGGGATATCCATCTGAGAAACATTTAATAGAGGAAAGTTTATTGAACTGATTTTTACCTAAAATGCCAAGAAACAAGATGATTAGATCAAGGACTTCCAAGATTAAGCACAGAGTCTTCCAGGTCCCACTGAAATACCTGGCATGAAGTCTGTATTTTATAAGATGCACGGGGAGAAGCTCCTGTGGAAGGTCACTCTTGTGTAACAAGATAAAACCGAGCACAGTCAACACAGCATTGTAGTGCTCAGAGGGAGGAAAGTTATCTTCAGGAGGAGCCACAGTCTCTCACAGAAATGAAGTATCTCTAGCCAGCCAAGTTACTAGCTTGCAAACAAGCTTGCTCTTCTAGAGATGAAAGGGAGCAACTGGTGGTCTGTAATTTGCATCTGGGAGAAACAGTTGCCATTTGCATTTAAAATTGTTGGTGACAAAATGAAGCAGAAAAACACATCCTACTAACTGCTCTAGTCTGCGTACTGTTGCTGTGAAAGGCTGGCAGGATAGGTACAGTTTTGTCACCAGAACTAGACTGGTGACAAACACTCCTGAGACATGCTTTCATAGTTTGGTAGTATTATGACAGCTGCAAAGTGCTCCTTAGATTCTTGTCATCTGTGGTGTACTTCTTGGAACCTTTTTGCATGGTCATTGACTGTCTTTCTGTTTTCATAAGCAGTGAAGTCATTGGCTCCCATCAAAACGGTCCTCAAAATTATCCCCTACACCTTATAGAATTCACAGGTATTGCTTGCTGCCACTGGAAATGCCCACAACCAACTGGAATTTTAGACTTTTAGATCCAAGCTATCTTTTCAGTAGGCACTGTTTATGAAACTGCACATAGCTAAAGGAAAGCTGGAAGTGAACCAGTTGCTCAGAAACCAGGAACACCTTTGTACCAGGAACAAAGAGTGCACATGCATGTACTGTGTCAAGCAGAGGCTGTATAATGCAACCGGCATGGGAGTGAGGTGGTGGCAGGAACAAGGTTGGCACTTCCTCCTTTCAACACCTTCTGGTTCACTCCTACCTTTCTGAGAACCTCAATACTTAAGCTGCACTGCTGTGGACCCTCACGGCCTTTGAAACAGACTGAGAAGACTTTTCACCAACATAAATGCTTAAGAATTTTGCAGCTGAGGCAAACATATGGGAGCTGTGGTGTAAGACAGTGGAGAAGATACAGGTGTTGGACTGGGAAAGGGAAAAGATGAAGGAATGCCATGAGCACAGTAGATGGAAAACTTCGAGAAAACGAAAGCAGGTGGGAGAAGGTAAAAAAAATGATGCTATTATCATGGATGGAATCTAGGGAAAGGCCAGGAAGTCACAGTAAGAAAGGCAAAAAGAAAATGCATGAAATATATGCCCTGTGCATTTCAACCAGGGAAGGAACATGGCTCTGTTGCAGGTCTCTCACTCGTTTCAAGACTGGCCCACTTCCATGAAGGGGTAGGAAGACACAATGACAGGATGAAAAGTCCTTGTGGTGTGGACAGACCAAGACACTTGTGTGGAGTACAGGGTCTTGAGGAGAAGCCATATGAGAAGTGGCTGAGGTCCCTTGATCTGTTCAGCCTGGAGGAGACTGAGGGGAGACCTCACTGCAGTCTACAACTTCCTCGTGAAGGGAAGAGGAGGGGCAGACACTGATCTATTATCTATGATGAGCAGTGCCAAGAGCCGAAGGCACAGCATGAAGATGTGTCAGGGGACGTTTATGCTGGACATTAAAAAGAGGTTCTTAACCCAGAGGGTGGTTGGGCACTGGAATGGGCTCTCCAGGGAAGTGATCACAACACCAAGCCAGAAAGAGTTCAAGAAGCATTCAAATACGCTCTCTGGCACATGTTGTCATTCATGGGGCTGGTCCTATGCAGGGCCAAGAGTTTGATTTCATGATCCTTTTGAGTCCCTTCTAGTTCGAGTCAAGCTATTCTGTGCTTCTGCGAGTGGGACAACACACGGCACACTGTGGGCATCCTTTCCACAGAGCTGGAGTTTAACTGAAGGACACTTCTGGCAGTCCTCTGAGGGCCAGACAAAAGCAGAACCCGGAAAAAACAAAACAAAAAAACCCAAAAAACCAAACCAAAACATAAACCACAAAACCCCCCACAAAACAAAACAAATAAACAAACAAAAAAAAAAAAAAAAAAAGAAAAAAACCCAAACCACGAAAGAAAGACTCCAGCCTTGTGCCTGGAGTCGCAGCTCCCCAAATCTGGCAGAATGAGTAACGCGATCAGGGACAGAACGCCGGCTCAGGGCACGCAGTTCTCTGCCGCTCTTTCTCCGCTCCTTTTACATGAAAAAAGCTGATTAATGCGTGTCCTTTGGGTCAGGCCGGGGCTGGGTTCCGTTACCTCGACCGCCTCCTTGCCCCGGGCGGAGCCCGCCCTGGCCCGGCAGCCCGTGCGGGAGGGCCGCCGCCCTGTCGGGGAGTTTCCTCTTCCTCCAGCAGCGCGGCCGGGGCGGGAGGAGGAAAGGGAAGGGGCAGGGGCCGGGGCCGGGAAGGCTCCAGCGCGGCCGCCGCCGTCGCTGGTGCGGCAGGGGCGGAGCGGCGCGGGAGGCGGCGCCAGCGGCCGGCGGGGCCCGGAGTCACCGTGTCACGGCGCCCGGGAAGCCGTTGCCGCCGGATCCGCCCCCCGCAGGGCGAGCGAGGAGGCAGGAGGAGGAGGAGAAGGAGGAGGAGGGAGGCCGGCTCCTCGCCGCCTCTAGTGTTTTCGCCCCCTTCCCGGCCCAGCCCCGGCCCCTCTCCTCTCGCACCGGGGCGGCAGCGGGGGGCGAGGCCGCAGCGGCGCCCGAGCTGCCCGCGGGAGCCCCGAGACAGGCCTGGGCCGCCGTCTCTGGACTAGGATGTCCCGACATGAAGGTGAGCGGCGCGGGGCGCCCAGGCCGCTCCTGGCGGCGGCGGTGGGGCCCGGCCCGGCGGCCTTGGGGGCCGATCATCATCATGGCGCCGCCGGGAGCGGGGCCCGGGGCCCGGCGGCGGAAGGAAGGAGAGGCCCGGGCGGGCGGGCCGCGCTCTGCAGTGTCATAGCGGGGAAGGCCGGTACGGCCCGTTCGCCGCGCGGCCTCCGCCGGGCGGGGCCGGGCCGCAGGTACGGCCGGTGGGGGGGTCGAGCCGCCCCGCTCCTCCGCCCGAAGGACGGGCGGAGCGAGGTGCGGCGTCCCCGGCGGGCCCGGCCGCCGTGGGTGGGCGGTGGCGCGGGGCGGCCCTGCCGACGTGTCGGCCGCGGCCGGTGCCGCCGGGCTCCGCGCTCCAGGGCCCCCCTGGGTGCCAGAGAAGCGGGGCCCGGGGCAGAAGTGTGCGGGCAGTTTGCCTGGCCCTGACGAGGGGTGGGTTGTGTTCTGGCGGCCCCGTGATCTGCCCGTTTTCCCTCGGTTTTGCCTTGCGGCCGAGAAGGCCGGTGCTAGTGTAGTAGTGGCATGTTTGAGGCCGCCGGAGAAACGTGTTCTCTGTGTGCTGCTTGCCTCTGGTCCCGTTGTGTTTACCGCCGTGCAGGAGTTCAGTGGATAGTTAGTCAGAAGGAGCAGGGTGGAGGGAGAGATGGAAGCTAAGAAAGGAACTTCTGCAGGAAAATGATGGGAGTATGAAACCAGGAGAGAAAGTTGCTCGGCTTTTCCGTGCTTGTTTACCAGTGGGTAAAGTGTTTGAACTAGTATTTTATAAAACCAAGGCTTGTCGTCTGAAAAGATAACTTTCTGCCATGTTACGAACATGATACAGTATTGCCTTAATTTTCTCTTATCTAATTTATAATTTCTACATTTTATCTAATCTTAAAATATTTTGACAGAAACATTATAGGAGAATTCGATATTTGTGGCTCATACTACTGGCTTCTAGTTGGTGGCTTGATTTTAGGCAGGGCTTTTGGTGTATGTTGCAGTATTTTGCAGACTTTTTGTTTGTGCAAGTACGTGTGAATCTTTATCAAAGAACTGTCCTCCCTGAATCAACTAACTTTTTTTGGTTGTTTACTTGTTAAAGCTTACTAAGGCTGCTGCTTTTTCTCCCCTTCCTCCCCCTGCCTTCATGTTTTCCCAGGAGGGTGGAGATAGACTTTTTTTAGTAAAAGATGCAGTTTTTAACTGAAATTAAATGATTGATCACAAAGTTGCTATTGGTGGTGGTGTAGTAGGATTATGCAGTCTGCAAGTATCTGCTCTTATGCATGTATCCATAATACTCTCTTTAACATACAGTAGTGGAATACAGGCTTTTCTGACTTGAACAGGTTAAAATTATGCGAGTTTTATCATAGTCATAAGTGATATCATATGTTGTTCTTTAGTGATTTTCAGTGATAACTGCATGATTTTCAGTGATAACTGCATGGACTATTATAAGAAGCAGTGATATGTGTGAAAAAGACATTCCATCTCTTTCTTTTTATTAAAATAGAATTTGAAACTAGGTTTTCTTGTGTGTTTCTTATGGAGACTATAGCATGAATTTTCCTTTCAGTTGTAAAGTGTTTGTGGCAGGGAAAATTACATTTCCTGTCTTTGATATTTGTTGGTGTTTGTAAAAGAGTGACTGTGTATGAAATTTGGCTTAATATTCTCTTTCCAAAGCAGATTCTTTTAGACACTCCTAGTTAGGAAAAAAAGAGATAATTCCCTTATTAATTACCTAATTGATCAGCGAGTGTGAGCTTTGAATCCTGGACGTGGACTTCTCAGGTGTGTGTGTGAACAAACAACGCATTCCTGAAACCTTGAGAACACTGTGAGATTTCAAATGACATCTACCACTGTATCCTTGTGATTTTTTTTTTTTTTTTTTAAGCTAGTCTGTCTCTTAATTTCTCAGAGATTCTCCTCTTACTTCACACTTCAGGTATGTTCTTTAAGGCAACTTTAGTTACAGGAATAGAATAACACATATTAGTGTGGGAGGGATGGCTTCCCAGCTTTATGGAGAAGAGGTTTGGGGGCTTGATTTTGGTAGAACTCTGGAAATCCATAGAAATTATATACTCAAAAAGAAAGGTGATTCTTGCTTCAGAACTGTGCAAGGTTATTCACAGCTGACAGTTTTTGATCCAGTATGACTAGTCTGGAGATGGCTGTCTTGGAAGAGTATGGGGAAAAGCAAGTTTTAATCATGTTTATGTTAATTTCTTTCTCTTTTTTTTAAATGGTCCGTACACAAAGTTACAAACAAGATTTATTGATATTTCTTGGCAGAATTGGGATGCTGTACCAGTTTGATGGTGGAAACATAAGTATTTGAGTGTGTAAATGCTGGAGAAGTTAGAATTCTAAAAGCTTGGGACTTTAAGTAGGCTGTAAAGCATCTGAGGGAGATTTACTTTCCATTGGGCTTTCTTGACTGCCTCTTTGAGATAATAATCTTTACAAAACAATTGTTTGGGGTATTTTGGTGATTTGGCTTTGTTGCTTTTTAAAAAGTGAGATTTTGTTATCCTTCACAAAAAGTTTCACCACAGCCTGCCTTTTCACTGTGCTCTCATTTTGCATATGAGGTTCCTCCCAAATCCAGGAAAATGGACACCAGCTAGAATTTGAGTTGGTGTTGCTTCTTTTAATGTGTTTATTCAGTGTTCAAGAGACTTCCTTGGTAATACTGTCAGGAGTTAAGTACTTAGCTCTCGGCATTGCTAGGCTCTTCTAATTTTTCAAAACCATTTTTGTTCTGTGATTTGGTGCTAAGAGGCTAGCCTTTGGTTTTGTAGAATGCAATGTGAGGTCATTCCCTGGTCTTGGTATTCATATCGTTCCCCTTTATAGGAGCAATATGCTGTGTTTCTCTGGGTTAACCCCTCTGCAGGGGAATAGGTGATGGTGTAATATTTGGCAGCCTACAAGGAACAGGTAGGTAATTTTTTTTTTTTTTTACACTGTGGAAAATTTATGAAGAGGTATTTTGCTTCTTGCAGGTTCTGTCTTTTAGTGAATATGTGGCGATGATTCTCTTATTTGGCAGTAGACACCACCCAGGACAGCAGAAAAATCGCGAATTGTGACTTCCAGTAATATCATTATGGGACCATTTTTGCAACTTGTTTTGTGGAACTAGGTCGCAACAGCATTAACTGGCCTGGGTTCAAATTCCCTACAGCTGGCATCTCCAGAGGGCTCCCAGTTCCATATCACCTGCATCACTTTGTTCTCCATCTCTCATGCTCTTTGCCTCACTCCCAGACCCAGTTCCACTCTGTTCTGCTTCTTCTCACTAAAGGAGGTAGTCTTTAAGCTTCAAGGAGCTATCAGCAATGCAGGTTCTGGGTTTTTTTGCAGGTTCCCATTTGTCAGTACTTCTTACAAAATCAGCAGGTAATCCTAGTCCCAAGTGAAGTAAATTGTGAATGGATGGTGGTAACACAGTAGGGAGGGAGAACAGTGACTGTCAGGAACCACGTGGCCCTTCCGAATATTCTTCTCTGGCTTTGAGATCCTTTTAGTGCAGGGAGCGGTGTTTCTGTTCTCCTTTTCTTTGTATACATAAATGTGTTGCTTAGAGATCAAAATCAAGTGCTTATTTGTATTGGAAGAGTAAATAAGTAAATTTTTTTAAGGAAATGCATGTAACTTAATTTTTGAAATTCAAGAAATCAGTTAGAGTTGAATATATACCAACCACATGAAAACCATTAGTACAAGGGTAATGTTAGTTCCAGTCCTCTGGCTATACAGTGAAAAGATTGGGAGTCTGGGTTGATGATGTTTTCTGTAAGGTCACAATATAAAACATAAAACTTAATCTGAAACAAACTTTTTGAAAACATTAATAGCAAGAGAAATTTCTGCCCTTTGTAGTGATGCAATCACTGTGTCATACTTGAACTGCAGAAGGATACTACAAACTCCAGTGCTCAACCAGTTGATACATAACTTAATACTTCATATGGTGTCGGTTGGAAAGGTGCCTCACAAAATGCAGAATTAATAGATTTTTGCATGTAAAACTTCTAATTCACTTAACAAGACTACATCTTTTTCATGCAAAGTACCCAAGGTATAGTGTTGGTGAAGAGTGGCGTGTAGTAGTGAAATGTGCCTCTGTGAGACTAGTTACAACTTGCTGCCTTCCAGTGCTTACTTTGCTTGCATCTCCTCCAAACAAGGAGTTTGCTGTATTTCACAATACAGAATAAGCATAAATTCTTTCATATGTTGCTGCCATTGTGATCTCTTTTGTAGAACATAAGTCTAGATTAAGTTGTGCATATAACATAAAACGGTTAGATTTTTTTGAATTTGCAGTAATATTTGAGTCTTTCGAAGCATTTTCTGACTGCATATGCAAAGTGTTTCATACTCTTGTTCGTTTTACTCTATGGAAGCATATTACTGCATCTAATTACAGATGTAGTGCAGTATCTGAAAATGAGTTAGTGTGACAATTTGACTAGCAAGAGCCCTGTTTAGGCACAAAAATGTTAACATTAAATGTAAACAGCTGCAAATGTGATTGGAAATATTTGAACACAGTAATTTGCTTTTTTATTAAACTTATTTGATTTCAATAGAAAAGTGAATCATCATTTAATGATAGAAAGAGCTGGAAACAGAATTCATTTTTAACTGGTAAGATACTTACTGGCTTTATGGAAGCTACGTTTTAATAGAAGGGTTCTTTCTCTGGTTTAGGAAGCTGTGTGAACCAAGCTGCTGCTGTTGCTGCAGAGTCTGAACAAGGTCCTCCAAAAATGTTTGTAAAGGGAGCTTTTTCTCTCAGGTCTTTATAAAAAATAATTGCACCATCGGGAGAAAAAGATCAGATATAAATTACTGATGTTGAAAGGCTGATAGCCTATATCTTAAGCAGGAAAACTGGAACAGAACTGTGATACTTTTAGCAGTATTGGGTGGGGGTGAAGAGAGAAAACAAGTGATAAAAAAGCTCTCTTTCATATGTTGATTTGAACACGAAGGGATTCAGGGGAAATTTATAGAGCTGTGAAAATTGCTTGAGTGGTACTAGACAAATAAAATTCATACATGTTAAATAAAAAGAAGAAAGCTTTTCAAATACTTTTGCATGTTTACATTACTGATAACATTTGAGGGAGAGTTGTTTGTGTTCATTGTTGTGTCTTTATTGTTAGATTACTTCCGTTATTGTTAAATACGAAACCAAATCAGTGACTAATACAAAAAGTGTTAATACTTTCAAGAAGCTGCTGGACACAGCAGTATATCTGAAGAATGTTGCTCAGGAATTGGGATGTACCAGAGACAGATTGCAGAGACAGCAATAATTCAACCTTGTTTGGGTATCTTTATTTTGTGCGCAGCTGCATATTATCTACTCCACACCGCCCTGCATTTTTTAGGGTGTGCAGGATAGTTCTCTATGTTAGACCACTGCTCAGTCTTTGGGAGTGTACAGCAGATAAGCAGATACAGATATTATAGAAAGAAAGGATGGCCAAGGTGTTGATAGCGGAGCTTTGTTGTGGAAAGCTGGATCAGCTATCCTGTCCTCTGTTGCAGTTCATGTGAACTGCTAGGCGAGTTACTTCGTCAAGAATTCATGGGTAATTGTTAGCTGTTTGTTCCTTATGAAGACCTGGTTTGGGATTTTGGGATCTGAGCATTCACACCTGCAGCTGTATTAACTCAGCAGTGAGCTTTGAAAGAACACTTAGTTGTAGAAAATCAAGAATTCTTAAAAATCCATCCTTTAGCATCTCAGATTGCGTGACTGAGTTCAGCAGACTTAGAGTTTTATTCTTCACATGCCGTATTTTCCCTCTGTTTCAAGAGAAGAGAGATCTTGCTTAGAAGTTGTTGTTGAAGTTAATTCATTGATGTTTGGGCTGCGCTGAAATGCTGTAGTTAAAATGCTTACAGAGAGAAGGCAGTGAGAAAATTCGTAGTGAGTACCAATTTCTTTGAACTCTGTGATAACTGAGGGCTCATGCTCACCAAGGACAAAACAAACAGGCTCTCTCTCCTGTTTGTTTACTGAACATTGTACACACTGGTGGACTGAGTAAGGTGGCATTTTTTAAGAAAGAAATATAATTATGTTAGATGAGCTCTGATGGGTTCTGACCATAGGTTGATACTTTGGATACATATATTCTAATGTGGGTAAGGTAGTGAACTTCATGATTTTTGTTCCTGGAATCATTTGGGGTAAATCCTCCACATGCAATGTGTTCTTCCCCTTTACAGGATTTACAACAGATAAGCAGATTTGGTAGCTGTAGGTTCTGAAAGTGGAGACATAATGGAGAAGGGTATACAAAATTTCAACTATAGGCAGAAGTGTTGCTCACTCATACAGAAACAGCATTATTAAGGCAGATCAGAAAACTCAAGCAGAGTGCTGTTAGTGACTCAAGAGGTAAAGGTGTGTGAGGGGCAATTATTGCATGGACAGAAATTGAAAAGGTGTTTGCCTCAGAAAGGCTGATAGAGAATTTGAAAGAAAGATATCACTGCATTAAAAATAATTTGTGGTCTCCCTTTTCAAATACAGGAAGAAATTCCATTAATTCAAGGGAAGGAATAAAATTGAACTGCTTTTTCGTACACTGTGTGATGAGATTATGGAGACTATTTATTGACTGTTCTTGAAGCTACCTCACATCCAGATTTAACAGTTAAAGCTTTGGATTTTATCTTAAACTTTCTGCTCCATGTATTTTAACTACTTCTGATTCAAATTTGGTTGTCAGGGATCTTAAGTCTTACCTCTCTTTCCTTTAAGCATCACTTGAGTGTCTGAACTTTCTCCAATAGTTTTCTGTATATCTATACCTAATTGTTATCCACATTTTTTTCTCAGTGTAGCATTTTGACACAGTGAAGTAAGCATTTGGAATTCAGTGTGAGGCATAGAGACAAGCTCATTAGTTTCACTGTTTCAGAAAATACGTATAAACCCAATATTTCAGTTCAGATCTACTTGAAAAGTTTTGTGTGGCTTAGTGCCATTTACTAAGTTTAGAAGTGAGATCTGTGCCAAGTAAAAATTGTGAGGCAGCATCGCAGAAGCCTTGGAGTTGTGTATCAAAGGTGTGTGCAGGTAATGGCTTTATTTCTACCACTTGAAGTTACTTGTCAAAGTTTGGAACTAATTTTTAAGTATGACTAGAAGTCACTAGAGCCTCTGACACGTTACAAAGAAATTACTCTGCCCCACCTGCCAGGTTTGTTCTGAGAATGTAGTTTGATTAAGTTGATAGGGGGAGGATGAATGGATTCACTTGATGAAATTTTTATTTTCTTTCGTTTTTAATGTTTAAATATTTGTAAAAAATTTTAAGTATAGTCAATGATTTGCTTTTTGTGAGTCTTCCTTTTTATTGCTCATTTGTCACCCTGAAGTGAATTTCATGTTTGTGTTAGTTCTTTCTATTGTGATTGCTTTATTTGGAGCTTCTAGGAGATTGTCTCTAAAAGTCACCCCATTCTCAGTTGGAGACCTGGTTACAACTTTTTTGTTGCAATAAACTTGGAACCTGGACATAAGAGACAGTTATGTTTCTCCCATGTCCACATGGGATATCAGGTGTAGATTTTATCTTGCCAACAGGCAGTAGGCAAAGTTTCTTACAGGTAGAAATTAGTGGTCTTGTACTCTGTTGCTGTGAGTTTTATACATGTAAGTACATTCTTCCAATTTTTTTATGCATTGGGACATTTCACTAGTATATATTGTTGGCAGCTATTGCTTCATATTATGCCCCCACATTATTTAAAATTTGTCTTTAATTTCTCATTTTTATCAAAATACTGTTGATCCTATTCTGCATATGATTTGTATCATCCCACTGTCAAAACTGACAAAAATACAGAGGAAGAAAAATATTAATTTAAAAAATGTTTTTAAAAAAATGCGCTGGAAAAGTAAGATGAAACAACAAAGTTCTAAAAAAAATATAACTGCATTTCTTTTTCTTACCTCAGGTCAGATTGGTCTTTCCCCCTTCTGCCACTTCCTGGTGCCAGATTCTTTTTGGGAGGCAATGTTTCTTGTCTTGACTGACAAGAGGTGCTGTCTCTGGTAGGATAAATTATCTTTGCTTTCTTTCTTTTTGCCTTTGATCTCTTATCCTTTACCCTCTTATTTTGTTGTCACTATTCTTTCTTCCCCTTGTTGTGCTTTCCCTCTCCTACTTTCGTCCTTTGAGGAGTGCTCTGGGGTGGGATTTTCAACAACCCCTTGGGAAGCTGTAGACCCTGTTGAGTGCAAGTAGAGTAGAAATTTAATGCCTGCCTCTGTAAGCCTCTTTGAAAAGCAAAACTCTGGTGTTTCTTGGTGCACAACTTGTCCTCGCTTGTTTCAGGAAAAAAGCTGTTGCTGGAAAGGTTTTAGGCAGCAGATACAGAGATGGATTTGTGTTTTGGTTTTGTTGGTTGGCTGATGTGATGAGGTGCCTTTAGTAGTGAAACTTTTACTAGGTTATGACTGATGTATTCTTTAATTATTTCTTGGGCAGAGTCATTGTTTATAAAACTCTTCAGGAACAGTTGATTCCTAGTGTAAATGCTATTTACTGTTAGCTCATCGATACTAAAGCAGCCATTATTCTTGACTGACGGTGATTTCTAATGGCTCCTTCTATGTGACTGTATTTACTGTAAAAATTAGAAAGGATGAAGTGAAATCTATGTATAAACAGTGTAGAAATCAGCATAAATTAATGTGACAGATAAAAATACCAATATTCTTCTTAGGGTTGTAATTTTAAACGAATTTCCAGACCAGCTTTCACACCAACAGAGTTGCTTTCTGGATGCTTGATGGTATGGGAGGAACTTCATGGCAGCTTCTAGAAATAAACACCTGGGTGTGTGCCTAGAACAACATTAGAATAACGTAGGAGATGAATAGCGGCGCCCTGGAGGTGCCTGGTTGGAGAGTGGTGCTGTGAGCTGTTAAACAGGCGATACTCTGGGCACTTGATAGGTATCTCAGGTATCCTAGTGCCGGCAGCAATAGATCATACATGATTTTCAAGGTCACAAATGCATTAGTATGTAGTCATGTAAGGACCTCCTGTGTGATCATCAATAACTTCTGTCTTTTTCTCCAAATAAATGATTCTGGTTAGAATTGACATTCAGTTTTGCTGAAAAAATATTTTTGCATGTTTACCTCTGTGTGTGTATGTGTGTGTATTGGCTGTGCATGCTCAGAAATTGTTGTTCACCTGGAATGAATTTTAACTGCTGTGAGTTTTGATTATAAACCCTTGTCTGAAAGAAAGTTGGACTTTCTTTAATGATAGAATGAAATTAACTTTGAAGAAATCTGTGGTTTGGGCACAAAGGCTTCTCTGTGTTCAGGATACCATCATATCTCTTCTACTCAACATAGCAAATGTTTGAATTATTGCATATTTGCATGTGCTTTTAATGTAGGCAGGAATGCTGAGATGGTGTGGTGTTTAGTGTACAGCTGTTATGTGTATTTCATCATGCAGGCTGAGGTGTGGGTTATCTCTGCAAGTGGAAGGTCTCTGTAGTGAGAAGCAGCTTACGATCCACCAATGAAGTGAGAGCAACAGTACTGGAACGAAGGTCACGTCTGGACTGACATAATTATGCCTCTGCAGCTTCCAAAGTTTCCTCTGTCTTTACTTCCTGAGAGTAAATAAGGCCACTAACTTCACCCTGTGAATTATTGCTAGTATACTTTTCACACGTCTAAAGTAGACTCTTTGAAAATAGTTGTGGAAAAGGAGGTAAGTTTGGGAAAGTGATTTCAGGGATAACCTTGAAGAAAGACATCTGAGCTTCACAAAACTGTAGAGAATTTAGAACTTTCTATGTAATGACTAAGCTTTTTTCAGTCTAGATGTGCATAGGGTAGCTCAGATGATTTTAATTCCATTCCTGTTTCCTGCTATCATTTATACTGTTCTGGTAAGATGAAGGTGTCGGTAAAGTATAGTTTGATCTCTGACTCTGCAGGATGAAAGTTAGTTATTTCTGCTGTTAACCATGACCTGTTGATTATATTAATTAGATACCTTGCAGGTTTAAGAAGATGGAGTAGAAGCTGCATAATGTCTTGACTCAGGAGTAGGTCAGACACATTTTCCAGCTCTCTTCTCCCTTGGTTATCTTCAGTTTTAGAAAATTCCAAAGCTGAATAAAAGCCTATTAGCCATCCTGAATTCAGAAAGAATGGATACTGTGGTCTGCAGGTGTCTTTTCCAAGCTTGTTTGCCATAAGGCCTGTGAAATGCCAGGCAGGACCTGACAACCTACAGTGTTCCTTATTCTGAAAGATGTTTGTGATGAGCAGAGAAAACAGCTTGAGATTTTGCTGTAGAAGAAAGGCTTTGTAAATGAAGATGCACAAGTAAAGATCGATTAGAATATAAACTTGTCTTTATAGTGTAGATAATTGAATAATTGACTGTTATTGGTCAAATTTGTACTGGCAGAGATTGCTACTGATAATGTGTTGCTGCGGATTGCTGTCTGAAGTTTATATAGAAGCAGAGAATCTGCAAGATACAAACTTTAAATTTTAACTCATGTCACATTAAAAAAAGGTATGAATTGAGGATATTAATAAGTTTTGGGTTATCTCATAGTTTGTTAGAATATTATCCAGCCCTTAAGTATTGGAGCCAGTTACTGTGAGGTATCATTCTTATTGTGCCTCAAAGCTCAGTTAATGTTAACAGGGAATTAAAGAAAAATTACCAGAAAGTGAAGGAATGGATTGTTGGGAATTGCATACCAGAGTACATTTATTTAGCCAAGACTGAACAACTTCAAGAGGATAGTTGAATGAGGTGCAAGACTCCAGGCTCAAACCTTTAGAAGTACTGTGATGTATCTCTTCAGGGGAAGTATTTCAGGTCATCTGCTCATGAACCCTCTTGTCATGCTTGCATTAAATGTTGTGTTGAGCTTCTTCCAAATCTATTATTCCTTCTTTCTAAATGTCCTACTTCCAAAATTACCACTTTCCAAGAAAGCAGACACTTTCTTAGTTTGTGCAATAGGGCATGGCATTAAATGTCCCTAATCAGTAAGATGACATTGCCTGCATGTTCTTTCACAGTATTGAGTGTTTGGAGATCTTGGCACTGTATAGCAAATCTTAAAGTCCACACTGTAGTTTGTTCTAGTTAATTGAAAAACTCTAGAGAAGCTGCTGGACTCAGGAATATCTCAGAAATTAGAAACTGCAGAGAATATCTGATAGCCTTCAGGATTGAGCAAGCCTTAGAATTAAAGAAGATGAAAGAAGTTGTGTGTAAATAATTGGGTCCTTTAGTTTTCCTCTTGCAATAATTGTAGGCATCCTGTGTTTGTGCACAAGAAAAATGGACTCACTATTAACTATACTGTAGGTTCTAAGTTACAACATTTGGGTCTGTTACTGTACTGCAAAATGCTTGCAAATCAAAAAACCCTTACAAACCTCTTAGCTGTAAAATATATTTTGTGTACGGCCTTTCAGGTGCATTGGTATACCTCTTTCATCTTGAAAAAATATTTAGTTCTAACAGAGCCATTAGCTTTGTGAAGGTAAGAAGTGCTGAGTTGCTGCTGACTTTGACTGCTCTGCTTAAACGTGTGTCAGTGAAGTAAGGTAGCTGCCAACTCTAGCACACGCAGAAGAACTTGGAAGGAAAGTAGCTAAGGTTTACTGTCTTGTGATAGCTGGTGTGTTGCAACAGTCAGTAGAGAGCTCAGAAAATAACAGCTGTCTTGAAGCTGTACCAGGACTGTAGACATCCTGTTCAGCTGAAGGTGTCTCTTCATCCATGCATCCCTGTGACATCACTTGGAGGACTGTAAGGGAAATTGAAGAGATATCAGCCCTTCATATCCAACCTTAGTTTACAGTTATGTGTAGACTAGGAGACTTGCTATGTTTGTGGTTGCATGTTGGACATATTGAACTTTAGAATCCAGCACGTGTCCAGTCTTAAAAACCAGTGTATATGTTTAAAGAAGGTATTAATTGCAGAAGATACAAGTTTGAGGATGAGTGATTTTGCTCATCAACATTTGAGAACTTGAAGAAGCTCAACTGTTAAGTTTGTGAAAGCCACCCTTCTGTGTGGAATTCAAGCAGTGGACAGTGGAGAACAGAGCTTAGTCTGTTAGTTAGTCTGAAAATGTAAAGGAAAACCTTCTGCTTCCAAGAGGCAGATATGGAGATATGTCGAAGGAAGGGGACCAGGACACCAGCTGGTTCATCACAGGTCCAATTTATTGAAGAAAGCATCAAACACTTATACAGCAAATAATAAGCTTATGAATATTCTGTAAGCCGAGCAATCTATTGGTTAAACTATACCATTAACTCATCCTCATTCCTTTGGGCCTACGTTCTCTACTTCTCACGTCTCGCTGTCTGTTTCTTTATCATACTCTGCTAGGCCCAAGGACATGTTATCTTTGCAGGTGCAAGATTTGGAATTAGCCACGGCTTTGTACTTTTCCAGTCTCTAGTCAACTAAAATCCCAACAGAGATAAAACAGTTAAAATACCTCTCATATGTCCCAACTTCCCAGCTTCATTATCTAGGTTTTCCTCACTAGTGTCTTTGTATTGTAGGTTTTTTCCTAATAGATTGTTTAAAAGCTTTTCAATGGAGATCTGTCAGATTTGTTTATTACACTTAATTTTTTTACCCTTAAAATACTGTTTCATGCATTTTGTAGCTGTAGCATGACAGCTGAGCCTATAGTAAGTAGTGAGACATAAAGGGTGTTTGACCATTCCTCTCCTTTTTTCTGAAATTGTGAGGTGAGGTATGTTTTATCTGTTTTGATAAAATGCTGTATTATTGACACCTGGATTATTTTGTCGTTCAGCAAATAAAGTAAAACATCTGAGTCTTGTTTAAGAAGATGAGCTAATTACATTAAAAATACTTAAATACAGAAGACTTTTGAGCTGTGGTCTACAAATTAGTGATGAATTTTAGTGTTTAGTGACAGACCGGAAGCTCTTTAGAAAAATTATGTAACATATTGTTTTCAAATAGAGTTGTTAGTAAATTATTCTTAAAAGTAAGCTGGATACATATAAGATGATCAAGACTATCAGGGAAGCATTCCAGAACATAATACTTTGATTGTGTTTGCTTCTTTATTGCATGTACAGTTTAAGGTGACAAAAAAAAATGAAACTATAGGTAATAGAGCTCAGTGAAACTTTTCCTCATGGGAAGAACAAGGGGAAAGGTAAAGCATTTGTTATGGCTGACAAACGGTTGTGTTGCCAATACAGGGAACATATGAACAACATATAAGGAGCCCTGCTGAGAAGACTTGAGAAGATGCTGGTGGATGAGAGGCTGGACCTGATCTGAGAGCCCAAAAAGCCAGAATTGTCCTGGGCTGCATCCAAAGCAGTGTGGCTAGCAAGGGGAGGGAAGGGATTCTGCCCCTCTGCTTCCCCCTGGTGAGAGCTCACGTGGAACCTGCGTCCCGCTCTGGGGTCCCAGGGAGAACATGGAGCTAACTGTTGGGGTATGTGTTCAGAGGAGGCCACCAGGTTGATTAGATGGATGGAGCACCTCTTCTAAGGCTGAGAGAACTGTTCAGCCTGGAAAAAAGAAAGCTTTAGGGGTACCCTAAATGTGGCCTTCCAGTACCTGAAGGGAGCCTACAACAAGGTTGGGGAGGGACTTTTTACAAGAGAGAAGGGTTTCAAACTGAAAGAGGATGAGTTTAGATTAAAAACTTCTTTTGAATATGATCAGGCACTAGAACAGGTCAGCCTGAGAAGCTGTGGATGCCCAATCCCTGGAATTGTTTAAGGCCAGTTTAGATGGGGCTTGGAGCAACCTGGTGTAGGTGAAAGATGTCCCTGCCTGCAGCAGGGATGTAGGATCTAGGTGATCTTTAAGGCCTCTTCCTACCCAGACCATTCTGTGGTTGTTTGAACAAGGAAGGAAGTCTGCTGTGAAAAATTGGAAAGAAGAGGGAGGAATGGGAACAAACTCAAAGCCTGGTGGAAGTGAATCATTTTTGCTTTCGGTTACTGTATTTCCCATAGTGCACTTCTGGTATAGCCTTCCTATCATAAGCAGTTGTCGTTTCTGGAGACGTCATCAACATGAGAAGCGGTTCTGTGTAACGGAGAGTGGGAAGAAAAGCTGCCAAGGCAATCTGTTTATGTTCAGAGTAAGAAAAATGCTTTGAGAAAGCCCAGGATAGAATATTGAAACTACTTAAATGAATAAATTGTAGGATTTAAACCTCCTATTTCCCCTCTGTTGTGTCCATAGAGACTTAATTATTTTTACAAGGCACTAGACCTCTTGTGGTGTTAAGGAAAGATAAGTTCCTTTTATAATAATGTGATGCCATTCAAAATGGTGATTTTGAAGGTAGACTTAAGTTTGAAGGTGTTTGTGTGCTCCTCTCTATGGCCTGAGTTGGTTGGGAGGAATCTAGGTGTGACTGCCTTGTATTAGGCATTACTGCTTTCTTTAATGATGAGAAGAATCACTTGCTTTTATTTTCCTCCCTCTTCCAACTGCTTTCTAGATGTGTTTTCATGACCTGGAAGTGTGTATTTCCAGACCACTTGGCTCAAGTCTTTTAAGTCTGAGCTATTATGAGACGTGTAATCACAAAGCATTACTACTAAAGCTGGAGCACTTGCTGCATGCAGACTTCTGTCTTTCACTTCCAGCTATTTGGTTTCCCAGCCAGTATTGCCTACTTTCTGCATTGTTACCTGTGATAAATCTTGCCTTTTCCCCATTCTGCAGGGTGGGAAAAGGTTGCCATGTTTGCCTATTTGGATGATGTTTAAAAGGATCAGGAGTGAGTTTAATAGTGCAAAAGGAAGTAAAGTAAAGTAGCTCTTACACCAGAGCTATGTGTAAGGTGTACCTAAATAGTTAATTTTGGCTAAGCTTCTTTTAGCCTCTACCAGGTGTTGTAAATTGTTGGTTTTGGTTTTTTTCTTATCTGTCTAGAACAGTGGCTCATAGAAAAGCATTCTTCGAGTATGTTTACTTTTCTCTGTTCAACTGATCTGTATTACTTAGTTGTCTCCCAAGCCTGATGGGACATGTGTCTTATTCTCCTTGTGTGTTTTTCCCTTTTTATGCCACTCTTCCTAAATAACAGCAATCCAAAATGCACAAACATGTTTTGGAGAACACTGTATCTTAATTTTTTTAGGGGACTACAGAGAAGTACCACTTTTTAAATTTAATTTCTTTTTAGGAAAATTTCTTTTTAGTTTTCTTCATGTCTCTTACACCTGTAAAACTCATTTGCGTGTGATAGACTTTCTCTTGCTCCAATTTTCTTTAGCTGGTGTTTGCCTGAGCAGTGTATTTCTGTTGTCTCACCCTGAAACAAATTCAGGAACATGGTCCTGTCCTATTAAGTAAGAAACTTTGCCATTGATTTTACTAGATAGAGGATGTAGCTTAATGCTTTTACTGTTATTTTCTTGCCCTGGAGCTGTTGGTAGCTTTCTCAATATAAGTAGTTTTCTGCTAATAGAGTTCACATGCTGTTAGCCATCTTCCAGATTAACAGAGCTGTTAAATGAAATCATGTCTGGTGCCAGTTCCTTTGCTGCCACACTACAAACTTCCTGTGCTCTATTGCAATATGTTTATTTTTAATGTATTTACAGTATTTCAGCAGGTGTTTGTGTTGTGATGTTTTTGATAGCCAAGTTAAATTATATTGAGTGATAAGAGATATGTGAGAGAGTATTAAATATTAAATTGGAAATCCAGATTGGCTTGATCATAAATCCGGCATGATTCCTGCATAGAGTTGGGCATGTTTTGCAAGTGCTTGCTAATCACTTGTTCCTGATGCCCAAGATGACTGAAACTGTTGTGTGTATAACTTCCACAACCTGGGCTGTGAAAGCAAAAATGGAAAAACTTCTTGCAGCAGGCTGGCTGATGTTCATGGATCAAGGCTGAAACTTGCTGGGCCGGCTGTACTGTTACATTCTTTGTTTTTACACCAGGGAAATGGTTGTCTCCCTGTCCTCCGCACTGCTGAGGCCATGCCTCGAGTACTGTGTTCATTTGTCTTCTCACTTTAAAAAGGACGTTGAGGTGCTGGCATGTGTGCAGAGGAGGGCACTAAGGCTTCAAAAAGTCCAGAAAAATGGAATAGCTGAAGGAGCTGGGATTGTTTAGTCTTGAGGAGGCTCAAGGGGGGACCTCATCACTCTCTACGACTACCTGAAAGGATGTTGTTGTGAGATGGGGGTCTGTCTCTTCCAGCATGCATGCAGTGAGAGGACAAGAGGAAATGGCCTGCTGCTGAGACAGGGAAGATTCAGATTAGATATCTGAAAAAAAATTTTTATGGTAGTCAAAAATTGGAATTGTTTGCTTGGGGCGGGGCAGGTAGGGGAGCCAGGTACCCAAAATGCATCTGGACCTGGTGCTGGGTGATATGGTTTAGTTGTTATGGGATTACAGTGGTATTGGTGGGCGGACAGTTGGATTTGGTGACTGTGAAGGTCTTTTCCAAACCTGGTGATTTTGTAATTCTAAGTATCAGGCACTATGCAAGTGGGCTTCATGAAGATTGTTGAAAACAGAAAGGTGAGCAGATTCAGGTGTCTGTTTCTACTCCAGACTCCAGAGAGGAAGGAGTGCAGTGAAGAAAACAAAAGCCTTTTGTAGGCCCATTTCCCTTCCTTTCCTCCTCCCCCTTTTTTTTTCCCATTTCCAAGTCAACAACATCTCTGCCTGCAACTCTAGTCCTACTAGTTCTTTTTACTCTGGTTACTTCTTCCACTTTGCTCTAAGAAGATCCTGCATGTTCAGCCATGTTGCACACAGGCTGTGTAAGGGAAGAGAGCATTTTTGATTATTTCACGGGTATCACGAATGAATTTTCAGTTCAGTACTTGTAGCTGCAATGGTGATGAGGTAGGTTCTATGCTTCAGGTGTCTTTAATGTTTATTTTCATCATTTGCTTTAGTAAACATGAGGAGAAGTAAACAAAAATGGGTGTTCTATTTGGTTGATTTTTCTGGTGAAATGATCACAGTAGAAGTTCTTAGAATTTGACCTCTCAAACTAGGCAGTGGTCTGCATTGAGAAATTAATCTATTGAAGTGAGACACAATTGGCATTTCTTTTCATTAAGTATGAAATGGCATATATTTTCCTTTCTTCAGTTTTGGAAACAAATAAATTGCTTAAGTAGAGTATCTTAAGGTTTGGACTCTTGCTGTGTGTCATCTAGACAGACTACAGATGAGATAGTTGATGTCAGGCAAATTTACTTAAAACTGAACAAACCCAGAGCAATCCTTTAAAAAGACGTCTTGCACTAAAAGATATCAGATGCATTTTAAAAGTAGTGTTATGTGTGATCTTCTGAATATATAAATAAAATGCAGTATAAAGGTTGCAAACTCTTGTACCACAAAAGAGGCAGCACAACTTTCTAATTTTGACTTGCATGCTTAAGTTGGAGCTTTTAAAAGGTAGAAACCTTAATGTTTGTCTGGTCCCTCGAAACTGAGTGGTACTCTTCCATGTAATACTTTTAGTCTTCAGAAGGGTGAACCCTTTCAGTACTTCATGTAGGTTAGGAAGAAATTCTTAAGTAGCTGGCATTTTCTTTCTAGAGAAGAAATCATTGATTGCCTGATTTTGCATTTGTGTAGTACATTAAAGAAGTACAGTGATTCTCACTCTAAGCACTGATGAACAAAAAACAGTATACCTGAATTCAGAAGGTTGTATTTAGGATATTCAGCTGCTGACAGTAGTGCTAAATGCCAATAACTACCCATGAAACTGTCTTCTAGTGTATTGCTAATGACTGGTATTTTCTTGGAAGTTTCTAAAAATTTAACAATACATTCAAAATATTGATAAAGTTCAAGGCCTCTTGTTGAGGCTGGAACTTATTTTGCTATGTCCATATTACTCGTCTTTGACCATATGCTCTTTACAAGAAAAGAAGTGCTGAGTTTTCTACAATTTTCAAGTAATTTTTTTTCTGGGTCTGATTATTGTTATTATTTTGACTGCCCTTAGTTCTCAAGGACACTAAGTAGGGGAGAAAACCTTTGCTTTTTTTACAAATGTGTTTCTATCCAAGGCAGTAATGGCTTAGGACATTACAGGCACTTTCACTGATGTTACCTTATAGCTTTGCTTGTAGTTGTAAATACAAATTGATCCTGGTGTGTACAGTATTTGAAACATATGTTATTCTCTCTCCCTTAAGAATTCAAATTATGTGCTCTCTTTGGTGTATCTATTAAGCCCAGGACCAATTACATTCATTTTAGTTAACTTCTAGCAAAACCAGTTCAGTGTCATAAGATCAAAGTATGTTTGGCTGTCCGGATTAAAATATGAAAGTTGTTGGGAAAGAACGTTTTTTTTTTTCCTAGAATCACTCAACAAACCCTTCAACATGTAAAATGCTGAAGTAATTGACCTGGATGAAAGGGAGATGTGGGCTTCATATAAATGTAGTAAGACTTCTGTAGTGAAGGGGTAGAACATACTTTATTAATGGGACTGTTGGGTATGTCCTGACTCACTTCACTCAGAGTAAAGCTAGAGAGACTGAGAGTTGATATTGCAAGGGAATAGTTCTGAAGAAACTTTCAGAATCTGATGTTTGTTTCACCTTTAACTATCAAAGTTCCTTAGGTTTTTAGCACAATGCTGTCCTCTACTGGAATAGTGTTGCATTAAAAGAGCATTTTATGCTGATCAGAAAGGTTTTAATTAGATGTGATGTGTTACGCAGTGTATGTTGGTACTTGTACAGCAGTAACAAAATAAAACAAAATTTGAGGATGCCTCAGATATCATGTATGATGTAATGTGATCTGTAACTAAAATTGATATTTCTTACTCTTACCATTCCAAACCAATATTTTCAATAAGGTGAATCAGAACTTCTCATTGAACAGCAAGTGTTTTGGGATTAATAGGATTTCATTCTGTGAGTCTTTTAGAAGTCAATAGTAACAGTTCTTGCAAGCCAGAAGTGTATGCAAATACTTGTCACAGAGTATTCATGGTTTTCTTTACACTGATCCTGCACTTTTGTTCCCTGCTTTAAAGTGAACTTCTCCAGAATGGGGGGGGGGGGTGTCGCAAAATTAACCGTGATTAATGTGGATGCATCCTATTTAATGCATCCTATTTAATCTGACAGTCTTGAATCTGTTACATACCTATACCTTCAAAATGTAAAGTGCAGGGAAATGTTGGACAGACACATACTAAAAGACATGCTGTGCTAAATAAAATGTTATCTTTGGGGGTTTGAGGCAGAATGAACTTAAATTTTGGAATTTGATGTAAAGAGGAAAGTGTAAAAGATTACAATCAAAAGCTTTTGTTATAATAGAAAGAATAAGGTGGGAGGAAATTATTTGGTTATTTCAGTTTCTAGATCACATGTTGGGTAGGTAGTCAAGATTTTGGCAGCCCAGTGATAGGCTTGAAAAGGAACAGGAAGAACTGTCAGGCCTGACTTTGCTCAGACTGTTATATAAATGGAAAAATAAGTAATATAATTTCTGGAAAAAAGATCCTGCTGGATTTGAGAGAAGGTCTGGGGATTTAACCATGTGTTTAACTCCAAAATTTCAATTTCATAATTTTCTCTTTTGCAGTTTCCATTCTCTGCTACAGATAAGGATATAAGCATAATGTAGTACATCCCTTACTGCCAGCCTGTTCCTCAGAGCAGAGGATGTGGTGATTGTTGTAAAATACCAACTTTGAGAGATGTAGAAAGAACAATGTCTCTAGAACAATGCTGTTCTCTTGGTCTGACTTCACCAGCCATAGGGATGTGTTACGTTAATATGTTTTTCTCTTTGAAACAGATTGTAGGTGTTCTAATAATTGATGATAAGTAACAAAGTTTCTCTGTTATTTGAAGACCTGGTACATTCCTACTGCAAATGTTCTAAAGTTTTAAAGACAAACGTTGTGATTTATGGCTGAATTTCCCTGAAGTTAGTATCACATCATATATGGAGATTGCAGTTTGGAATAATGTGGAGAAGTGTGGTATTCACATTCTCTGAAGAGAGAGACATAATTCTCTCTCCCAGGATTTTTCCTGGGGAAGGCAGTGAGAAGCGCAGAAAAGAGGAGAAAACAATTATCTCTACTTGCTACTCTTGTTGTTTGGCCCGTGTGGAATGTGATATGGAGATTGTTTACCAAAAGTGATTTGTTAATTGGACTCCAGTGATGGTTTTTTGGAGTGATTGGCCAGTTAGGTCAAAGCTGTGTTGTGACTGTCTGGTAAGGGTAACAGGTTTTTCTTTAGTATCTCTTTAGAATAGTTATACTATAGTATTGAGGTAATATAGGATAGCCTAATAAAGCATTTGTTCAGCCTTCTGAAATAATGGAGTCAGAGCACATTATTCCCTACATTGGGGTCATCCTGCATTGATAGAGAAGTATTGATATGAAGAAAATCTGTAAATGAGAGCTTCATAAAATGTCTGTCTTGAAGTAGGAATGATGTAAATGTTTGAGAGAACACATGACAGGAGTTTGTTGCTAAGAGGTTTACATCTGCATTAAATCAGTTATTCCAAGCTTAAATGAAAAGAGTGGGAAAAATGCTACCTTCTGAAGAAGCATGGATTAGTACATCAGTTGGAAAGCTGTTTGTGTCTGACATAGACTCTAGGTTAAACTAGTTTGCTTTCAATGGGACATCTAACTTGCTGATCAGCTGTTTTCTAGAAGGTTTAGTAAGCAACAAAGAGGCTCACAGTGCTGCCAGTAGCTGCTAAGTGTTGTATGTGCAGCGTCCATTGTTGGGGAGATCTGCATGCTGCATAGGTAGAATTTATGAGTCTCTGTGTGGGAGGAAAAAAGCAAACAAACCAACTGAAGCAGTGAAATTCAGACTACAGATTTAGCAAGCAAGTGCTCTCAGAAACTAGCCTGCTGTCAGTGTGTAAATCATCAGATTGTTAAAAATCCTTCAGAGTTGATGGATGAAACTTCAGGGAAAAGAAAGTTAAGGGAGAAAGACCTTTTTGTGTTCTTTTTTAAGCCAACCAAACCAAGTTTGAAGATGGTAACATGCCGTCCTCAAAATATAGTTCAGCTATTAACAAGGATTCTGGAGATACTTTCTTCTAATATGCTATTCCGTGTAGAGTGATGCTTGCAGAATATATAAGCAGTGAGGTGAATAAAAGATAGGTTCAGTATTCATGTAAGCACCATGCTTAGACATTAGAAGCTATTAGTGCATGAAGCTGTCTTTGTAGGTGGAGAAACTAAAGGCAAAAATGATAAAATAATTTTGCTCACTGCGCCTCTGTATGTAATGATGCAATTGTTTGGACAGGTTGGGGAGATTTAAAAGAAATTGTGTATTAATGTGTTTCTGAATTACTTGTGGTAAAGCTTATATTAGATGCTACCGAGTGGAGTAGTAAAAACAAACGCAAAAAAAAATTCTGTAACTCATAGCAGTCCTCTGACAACTAGGCTTAAAAAAACACTAGGGATGTGGCTAATGTGACTCTTTTGTTCTGGCATTTTGCTCTAAAATTGTCTCTGCTTTTGCCAGACTGTGAAGAGGAAATCTTAAGTGATGGCAAAAGAAGGTGTTGATCCAAATCCTGCCTTAGTTTTACACTGTAGTTTCTTTTGTGAAGGCCCTTAATTTGCTGCTGCAGTTGAAAGACATTTGTGTTAGCCTTTGCAGGTTACAAGATGATGCCATTTCTGCACTTAACCAGGCAATCCAGAGAGAACTGAAGCCGTACAGAGAAAAATGAAAACTTCTTGAAGCTATAAAACCTTTGTCAGATACACAAGCAAGTGTGACAACTTTTCATTGCAAAGAATGAGTTTAAAGGAGAAACAGAATGGAGAGAACTGATGCAGGCTAAATTAAAAGAGCATGGGAAAACATTCTAATTTCTACACCATATAAAATGTCTGGCTATTATGTTATTCAGAATTAAAATATTAGGAAGTGTTGAATTAAAGGCAAAAAAACTAGTATGTTTTTGACAGTGGTTGATTTGATTGTTGTTTTTCTTTCCTCTCGGTCAGCCATTATACAGTTTAGCTTTTAAAAGGGCACAATTCCTGACTGAACAGTCACAATACCAGTTGATAGTGTTAGGTAAAGATGTCTGTAGGAAGATGCAGCCAAAGAGCTTTTAGAACTTAACCTGTTATTCTTTCAGGTGCTTGAGTGTGCCTCAAGAATTCAAGATCCTAATTTGGGAGAACGGTGTCTTTTAAAGATGCATTTAAAAATTTGAGTCTTGTATCAGCTGCACATGTCAGACATGGTTGACTCTTAGTAGTTATTGAGAGGCAATAACAACAAATCTTCCTCATAAAAAATAAGTGCATTTGTTGCTGTCTTAAAACAATTTCATTTGTTTACAGGTGTCAGCTGTGATGCATGTTTAAAAGGAAATTTTCGAGGTCGCCGGTACAAGTGTTTAATTTGCTACGATTACGATCTGTGTGCAACTTGTTATGAAAGTGGTGCAACAACAACAAGGCATACAACTGACCATCCAATGCAGTGCATACTAACAAGAGTAGATTTTGGTAAGTGATCATTTTAAACTCCAGTAATTTGTTGCTGTATTGTGTCCACAACCATAATGCTGATTTTCATGTTTCTAATTATCACTTCCCCTGTTAGTGCACTAAAAATATGGGCTAAGTTCTTGAGTTCTGATAGGCAGGCATGTTTTCTTTGATAGAAGAACTGCTTTTTTCTTTAACTGCTGCATATGTATTTCTGATTTTGTTATTTTGGTCTGGTTACAGCAGATTATCAAACTAATAAATACACTTAATAACAGTTACTACCTGTTAAAAGTGCCTCAGTCTACAAGCAGAAAAAAAATCCTGGTGAGATTTTGTAGGAAGGTAGTTCATTTGTAGTTTTTGTGAGCCTGTAAATATAGGAAAGGTGGTGATGGGCTGTAATGAGTATGAGAGATTAGTGTTAAGGACTAGAATGTAGTCTTTTTGGAATTCCTTTGTAGATCTCCTAATCCAAGAGTTATTTCTAACTGTAAAGCCTTGTGAGTATTTAAAATAAATAATAATTGTTCTTGTGTCTTTGAGAAATGACCGCTCACTTTAAAAATTTCAAAGGTTTATTAAACCTTTACAAAATACAACAAAGGACTGAATAAGGAAAAAGGACAGTGCTGGGAGCGTAATGGGTGCTCCTGGACCCTCCCAAAGTCTGTCAGTCTGCTCTTCTTCGCTGTCTATTGGTGGAGACTGCTTTCTTGCAGCTTGATAGGAGGTCAGGTGTGTTGTCATGCCACGCCCCCCTACCAACACGGTTTTCCCATTCTCAGCTGCCCCGTGCAAGGGGAACGTGTACATGCCTTCTCTCCAGGTGTCCTGGACAATGCAGGCTGTCAGGTGGCAACAGCACAGAGGGGGGAGAGGGGATCATGGGCATAACAACGAACATCTAAAAAACAAACCACCATAACATAACCATACATCAATAAAACTTCTCTTAACATACACACAGTATTCATCCCCTAATTGCAAGAGCCAATTACCATATTGCCTATCTATAACAATCCCCCTTTTCCTTTTCTATAAGTTATTTGGCTTGAGCAGTTAGCTCGCATTTTTGATTTTGATGACCTACTCATCCTTCTGTTGAGTCAAATTTGATTTTGGATGAGTCATCTGTTGATGGAGATGAAGACCGTGGGAAAAAGAAAAAAAAACCTCAGGTTTTGTCTTAGCAAGATGATTGGTAGAGTGTGTGAGCTGAATTGGTTTGAGCAACAAAAGGGAGTAACAGAGGTGTGGTACAGCTTTTACTCCCCCTTTACCATGCCTATGGGGTTGCTGCCCACAGCAGGGCTATATAACCTTCTCGGTGGACATATGCAGAGCTAATGCACATACAGGCACCTGCTCAGCTGCACAGAGCCCTGCTACGTGCTAGTAGCTCATGCCTGCACATGCACACGGAGCTGTGCGTGCCTAACCCATGCACTCCAGCACACACCTGTACAGAGTTGTGCATATCAGTGTGTGCAGTGTCATATACATCAACACACACGTATCCCACATACAGCTGTGCTCACACATGCAGAGCCTGTGCACACTCACAAGCACAACCTTTTCACAACTGAGCAGGCACATTTAGCACATGTGCACACAGAAGTGCACGCAACACATGTGCATGTCAGCATATCTGTGTGCACGGTGCTGCGCACTGTAGCATACCTGTACATTGTGCAAAGCGGGATATGTACACTTACATCTGGGCACACCAGAAGACACGCATGCAGCTGTGCACACATGTGTGCCTTAGCACTTGGATGTGCACACAGAGCCGTGCACACTGGCACATAGAATCGCAGCGTGTGCAGACACACACCCTGGCACACACATACACAGACTCGCGCACACACATGCACAGACTCACACACACAGAGCACATACATACACAGCACTCCCCAGAGCCCTTCTGGAGGGAGAGTAGTAGGACATCTACTGCCTGCTACCACCCCCTCTCTAAGCAATATTTCACCCTCTGTGCCCTTGGGGTGGGAATAGATAATGCTGTCTTAAAGGGAAGGTTAAAGAGAGACCGTGCTGGATTCTTGCCTCTTGCCCCTTACCTCACAAGGGCAGGAGGGCACAAAACTTAGCACTTTTTGCTGTCTTGTGTCGCAGACATTTTTTCATAGAAATCCTTTCTTTAAGATTTGTTCATCTTCTGGGAAGCTGAGGCCCCAGAAGTAGAATGTAAACAATTGTTATCAACTAGTGTAGAATGCAACAAGTGCAGCAGTGATTAGTCTTCTGTGAGTGTTTGGATTTACTGACCACTCACAGGAGAGTTTGTCCTTGCTTTCTGCTAGACACAGAACTTTGTTATTCATTCTTTTCTATGCTATTCTTAGCTTAGCAGCCTCTGCAACTTCTCTCTTTATTCTTTTTAGTATAGTAATAATGTATTATATATCATATATCAATAAATCTAACCTTCTGATCATGAAACAAGATTCTCATCCATCTCTCACCCAGAAGACCCTCATCAGAGCGCTGTAATAGTCTTGTCTTTCCCAAGAGCTTGACTAGCACAAAGGAGAGGATTAGAGGGATTTATTGAGGACCAATGACAGTGCATAGCATACGTGGCATTCTTCACCTCTTATATCATGGGATGCTGGGGTAGGAACTAACAACAGCTCTACCTTACTGCTCTAGAAATCAAATTTTCTATGGAAGCATCTAGTTCTGGCCTGCCTTAATCTGCTCCTTTGCAGCAGCCAATTCTTACAGGAACTGGCAGAGTATTATAGGGGTCTGTGCCTTGGTTGGCTTCTATTCTAGTCTGCAGTAGAAGGGCTCTGGTTAACCTCTCCACCTCTCATGTGGGTAGCACTGGCCATAGGAGGAGACTAAAGGAAGTCGTTCTTTTCCTAGCTCTTGCTGCTCCAGTGAGTTGGGAATCAGCAGTAACAAAAACATCTCGATATTATCAGCCCTGTGTTCAACACAAATCCAAAAGATAGCCCCATACTTCTCATTGTGAAGAAAAATTAACTGTATCCCAGCTGAAACAAGCCCAGAACTAATAAAGTCTTCAGTAGTTTCCAGGTGATGTGGCAAGTCAAATGAAAGAAGAGTGTTTGCAGTGATGACAGTATGAGTAGGGTAAGTTCTTAAGTAAGGACGATGTTACTAGAAACACAAACTGGAAGGCTGTTAGTGTAACTGGGTGTGTGAATTGTGGTTTGCTTGGCTAGTGACAGACTTCAATTCTGTCATCTGTAGACAGGTTTGTTTCAATATGAAAATATTTTAATAGCAGTAAACTTACAGTTTTTGCTTATGATACGGAGGAAAATGGACAGCTAGTGAAAAATGAGTATTTTATCAAGGAAAAGGAAGCAGAATGGGGAATCTCTCTGTTGCAAAACTGATGCAAGTACTTCCAAGGAAGTCGCTGTCATTTTTCTGATTTTAAAAGTGCACTTGAAGATCAGTGAATCATTTGCCCAAAATCCATCTGCTATGATGATAAGGGCCCTGTACCATTAAACCCCACCACCACTCCAGCCAGCACTGTCTAGGTGTGGGTATCATTAGAGTTCACTTAAGTAGTCTGCCTGAAGCTGCAACCAGATTGTTTGTGGTGGACAGCTGCCAGCATGGATGATCCTTTCAGCATAGAAAAAGTCACTTGCTGTTTACCTCTGTGAAAGTTGCGATCAGTTCTTAGAGTTCCTAGGTACTGTAATAATGTTGCAGAATATACTGCAAGAAGGTGGACTTTCTCAGGTATGCTGAAAGAGCTTTTGTTGTCAGCTTGCCACATTTTGATTTTTTTTCCCTGAGATTCCGACTATTTAGGAGCCAGTATGAGAACACTGAAAACAAGTAAAAAGCTCTAGTATTTTCTGGCTGTGCATGTTCACTCTCGCACCATCTGGTTGCTATAATTATCTTTCAGGAGTCAGTTTGTACCCTAAATATATTTATTTTTAAGCAAGATGGGGTCCAGAACAATGGCGGTGCTGTTGTTCCTCAGCCCCCACAAGAGATACTGGAAAAAATGATACGCTGAGTGTTACGCTGCTGTAAGAGGGACAGAGCTTAAAAAAAGTATCAAGTCTAATATGTAATGAGAAGTGGCTTTTAAAGCACAAATCCAATTAGTTTATTTCAGAAGGGTCAAACTGTGGAGTCAAGAGTAGAATTGTAATAGGCCTGTGTAAAGAACAGGCATGTGCTTACGAGGCAGACACTTGTACTTCTCTGGTCTTTGTAGATCAATTTGTCAGAACAATGGAGAAGTTCACAGCAAATTTCTTAGTTTCCTTTTTCTTAAAAAGGCATTTTAAACTGTTGGGATGCGTTAGGGTCTAGGCGTGTGGCTTGCGCTTTACCACATCATTTTAAAGTGGCTACACTGACAAAGAAAGTAATACAAATTGTTGGTAGGATTCTCTGCCAGAAATCTCATTGTGTTACCTTCATCAAAGTACAGAATCTGCCATGTTTCAGCAGTGCCTTCACTTGTCAGCTAAGGTGTTTGTGTGACAGAAGATCCTGCCACCTTTTGTGCCCCACAGACAGATCCTGCCACCTTTGTTCCCTAGGCAGAGGGAACTGATTAAATAATGGGTACCATAATAATATGTAGTGTGGGAATGACTGGATTCACCAGAATTCAGCTTGATACTTTTGTGGGTTTTTTCATTTGTTTTGTTTTGTTGGGTTTTTTTTTTTTCCCACACACTGGAGCAGTATATGTATGCTAAATGTGTATCATGCTAAGTCTGAGCATTGTCATTTTTTTGGATCAAGATTCTGAAGCAGCTTTGAGGATAACATGGCTGCTTGATAAATGATACAAGAACATACATACTTTGTTTTGTTAAATGGTGTGTTGCCACCATTTGGTTTCTTCAGACTTTGAAGAAGATTAAGTAAGTACACTATACTTGTATCGTACCAACATTTTTATCTCTATATATATCACATTGACTTATATGAAGAAAAGTGAAACTACAATTCTATGCTGCTGTGTACTCTTGTAAAGAATTATGTTTTAACAAAAAATACAGGCTTTTAGAAAATGTAATCCTGAATCAGATGTCTCTTTGAAAGATTGATTTTTGTCTAAGAAATTCTGTGATATTTCTGTTTTGTCACTAACCTCCTACCAATTTTAAGAATGTGCTAGTTAGATTTTAATATTAAGTGTACATTTAACTTTCATAGCTATAGATGGATAGAAAAGCAAAACTGCTGATGGTTTTGGTTGTATTTTCACATTTAATTCAGTTTTTTTCTTGGAGTTTTTTCCCCACCAGGGAAAAGCTATAATGTCTAAACACTGCTGTGCTTGAAAACTGACTTCATAAACTACTATTGGGTCCTCATCAGACAGTGTTGTGATCCTTCTGCTCCTTTGTATTCCTCCCCTAATTGATAAGGAATATAGGTCACGGGTCTTAGCCTAGAGGGATGCAACTGAATCTGGTTTTACTTCTTTACCAAATACTTTTACTTGTCTTCCTGGACATCTTGAACAGAGGGTCTAGAGGAGTTTGAAGTATTATGGACTCCTGCTTTTGTCTTTGAAGTGAACCAAAATTTCAGAATCTGAAAGATTTCTTTGTGGTCAAAAGAAACAATTCTTCAATCATGGGCACATTGCATTCTAAACTGATAGATTTGTAAATGAAAAATGGTAACACAGTTGTAGGTTGCTTTATTTCTGCAGCCAGGGAAGCATGGTGTTTCTGTTTCTTCCCATATTGCCTCTAATTCTTAGTTAACTTCATTAGCAAAGGACCCCTTGGTAGTTGGGGACATGACTTCATAATTGTAGGATTTTTTATGTGCTTGTAGAAAGAACAGGTGGAGAAATACCCATTCAGTACCTTCAGTGCTAAAATCAGACACAAAGATTCATGCGACCACTTGATAACCAACCTTATTTTTTTAACTTAGATTTTTATTTAGATTTTTTAAAATTTACTTTAGATTTTTATTTATTTACTTTATTTACTTTTTATTTACTTTATTTATTTACTTTATTTATTTTATTTACTTTTAACTTTAGATTTTTATTTATTTGTATTTTAACTTAGATTTTTATTTAAGAGAAAATTTATCTGGTGATCTGTATTTCACGTTAGAAAAGAGCTTTTGGTTGTAAGCGAGATTAAAGTTGAAAAGGAAAAAAGAAGGGAGTTGTATACTTGAAAGGAAAAATATTTAGATTTTCCAGCTTTAACTTCTACATGCTTCTTAATATTTCTTTTTCCAGACAAAGTCATATTTGTTTGGCATTCTCATGTCTGTTTGATGTATATTAAAAGAAGGATGTGGAAGGAGGTATGAATGGGAGAACATGCCAGAGGTATAATCAGGAGACTGCAGAGAACTCAGATTTTTATTTTATTAGTGAATAAATGGGGTTTTTGTATTCTTTGAAAACAAGGAGCAACACAGGATTTGACAGTCTTATCAGACCTCCCCCCTCTGTGATAGAACTGTGTGTACTGCTAAAATTCTTGGTATCTGGATTGAGCTAACAGTGTATCCAAGGAAAAGATACCTCTGTGTGCCTGCTCATCTATTTACAACTCTCTTCAGATGGGTTGCGGCCCTGGGCCTTTTGCTCAGGTGTGAAGCTGGAGTTGGTACTGTGGCCTTACTTGAAAATACATACGTTCATTCTCAGTGAGTTTCATAGGCAGAGGTTTTTAAGCAATCTGACATTTAAGAGGTTTTCTTGTTTGGTTGGTTTTTTAGGATTTGTTTTTAATATTGATGTGAATGAGAAGCTTATTCATGTTTCCTGTAAAATATAAAATACCTGTAGAGGATGAGAGAGAATAATGTTCTCTTTTTGCATGGTTTAATAAAATTTCATCTGAAGTTTGGGGAACTTCTATGTTAGCAGCTTAAAAGTGCCTACTTTTCATCAATGATGCACAAGTGCTCACATTCACTACATCTAAAAGTTGAAGCCAGTGTTTAACAGATTCCTTTTCCATTGTGAAACTTCTATGTTATATAATTGAGACATTTCTGAAACTGCTTACTGCAAAGCAGAGGTTCAGTTATGGCATAAATACTGACATTTGGTGTCACCGAGACCTTCTAAATTTTGGTCTGAATTTGAGGTTTTGTCAAGAGTTCAGCTTCTGAAATGTCATCATAAAAAATATCATACCATAGTTGACCTTGTATGTGGGATAAGAACAGTAGTGGAAAAGTGAAAGTTTGGCAGTATCAGCAGCATCATGATGGAAGTCTTTTTTCCTAGTAAATATTAGAAAACTAAGTTATGTCTGCTAATCAAAATTAAATGTAGTCTCTGGTTTTTTTAATCAGTAACTAAACCCCTCCTGAATATAGCCATTTCAATGAAAAAACTAATTTAATTTAGCCGGGCTTATAGTGAAGTACATGTATAAACTGAGGTTGATGTGAACAAAATTAATGGTGATACTGCTTTAAAGTAACCTCTATTTAATTTCTTCCTGTTTCAGATTTGTACTATGGTGGGGAAGCTTTCTCTGTAGAGCAGCCACAGTCTTTCACTTGTCCTTATTGTGGGAAAATGGGTTACACGGAAACATCTCTTCAAGAACATGTTACTTCCGAGCATGCAGAAACATCAACAGAAGTGGTAAGGAGCCTCAGAACTTGCTTTAATGGTGGAAGTAAATTTTAAATAGTCTCATTTCTGAAATATTGTCTTTCTGTTCCTTCCTGAAGTGTGTATTCATTTAAATGCTTTGAAGAGAAAATACCTACATTTGAGAATGACATCAAAATTCTATGATTTACGGGTATCATGAGCTTGCTTCCTTCTTTTAGAGTTTTTGTTTGTTGTTCTGATGCAAAGGCCGCCATGTTTAGGAGACTGTTATACTGTAAGACATAATTTAGAAAGTTGTTGCTCTGTCGAGCTGTGTCTCCCTTTTCATAATTAGTGTATAATTATTTTGCCAGCTTACAGCTATGCCGGTCTTTTGTAACTGTAAGAGAGAGGAAGACATGTAGATAGTTTATTTTGTTTTCTAATTTTAATGAACCTCTTATTTTATGCAGCAGAATTCTATGATTATTTTAAACTACTTTTGTCAAAGGAGGTGGTTTTCCCCCATCCCTAACCATCAGTTGTTTAAAATGCACTTCTTAAACAAGTTTCAACAGAAATACTTTAATTGGAGATGTTAACTCTCACTGTCTTGATGGACCTTGGGAATAGGAGAAACTGAGTTAGTGGTTTAGCAGAATGACATGGAGCATGCTGTTCTGTGTTTAACTGTTTTACCCTAGACCCCTAGATAAAAAGTGATGCTTGAAGTGGATTACTCATCACTCATGCATTGTGTGAAATTAGTTATATATAGGTTCTCTATTCTAATCTTCTAGTTTTCTTAATTTTCAAAGAATTCTGTGGAAGAAAATGAATGACTCTTCAAACCTAATAAGGAACTTGAGTGAAGAGGTGATGTGAAAGGGTGTTTGTTCACATTTTTGGGGATTCAAAGGTGTTACAATCTTTCGTAAAAATACAGGAAGTGGTTACTTCACAATCAGTCGCACTGTGATGTATGATTTAACTCAGTGACATGCTGCAATTTTTACAGTCTCTCTGAGGTTTTCTTGAACTTTGCCACTTCCAAACATAGCATCAACTGCTGCAAGTTCTGCATTTGGATGACTTCATTTTTTTTGGTGGCTTGGTATTGCAGTTCTGATTTGCACCACTTGATGTCAGTGATATGTTCCTAACACTAAGTGTTCACAGATCCCGGGTTTTAAAACTTGACATGCCCTTGTTTGCAGTTGTGACTTCTAGAACACCACACATAAAGCCTAAATTTGTGATTCTTGACAGCTGCTACTCTGGTAAATCCTGAGTTATATGTGTAAAAAAAAAAATGATCCCACAAAACTTTTCTGTTTATACATCAGTCTGCAACACTGCTGTATCGTTGTTTCAAACAATGATAAACGACAATATTTTAATCCTTTAATATGACTGTTACTGTTTGTGCTAAGTTTTGAATCTGGCATTTGTGATAAATGTACACATTTATCATAAATGCCAGTTAAATGGCTTTATCACAAATGCCAGATAAATTTTAGGTGCCTGCACCTAAAATTGTTTGGGTACTGTACCCTTATTGGGATATTGAAGAGCTACAAGACTAGTAAAGAGGAAAGTATTATGGATTCTAAATATTTGTGGTGATAGACTTTCAGACAATTACTTATGTTTAGATACTGAGCTTGTAGTCCTTTGAAGATGTGTTTTATTTTAGATATGTATTTTTAGGGATGTAAGGGAACTTTACAGGGACAGAATTGTTTATATTTTAAAGGCATTTTGCCATTTTTATGTTCAGAACGATGCAGATAAGTTTACTTTTCTGCTGATTTTTCTCAGATGTAGGCATTGATAAGTACCACAGTGGTAGGTATCTGCAGAAAGGAATCACAGTCTGAGTGAGGTTGAAAGGGACCTCTGGAGGTCATCTTGAGCAGGACCATGTACATGTCCTGAGCAACCATGTACAGGACCATGTACAGCCGTGGTTGCTCAGGACCATGTCCACACAGGACCAGTTCTTTAATAGTGACTCCACAGTTAAATCTCTGGGTAACTTGTGGTTGGTGATCCTCACAGTGAAAAATGTTTCAGTGGTTCCTGATGTTTATGAGGAATTCCTGCATTTGAATTTATGCCCACTGTGTTTCATCCTGCCATTGCATGGCTCCATCATCCTTTCAGATTCCCTTCAGATATTCGTGGATATTCCTAAGATCTGTCCCCCATTACCCTACCCTTCTCCAGGCTGAACAGTTCCATCTTTCTCAGCCTTTCCTCCCTTCCTCTTTGTAACCATTTACTGAGCTTTCTTCAGTGTGTGCATGTGTGGAGCTAAAAACTGGGCCCTGGTGCTGGGTTAAGGCAAAGGATCACAATCCTTGACCTGCTGGCAGCTCTCTGTTCAGTGTAGCCCAGAACACCACTTGCTTTCTTTGCCACAAGAGCACACTGCTGGCCCATGGTCCACCAGAACCCTAGGTCCTTTGCTGCAAAGCTGTATTCTATATGACTTGTCTCCAGTGTATGCTGATTCCTGGGGCTATTCCTGCCCAGGTGCAAGACATTGTACTTCCCCTTTATGAGGTTCTTGTTGTCCCATTTCTTCAGTTTTTTAAGGTCACTCTGTATGGCAGCATAGGTCCCTCGGGTATCAGCCGCTTCTCCTAGTGTTGTGTAATCACCAGAATTCCCACTGATCGCTATCCTCTGAGCCCATTCACTGAGACAGTTTTCACTCCACCTCACTCTCTGTTTATCCATCCTGAGCATCAGCAACTTATCTTTGAGCATCGTGTGAGAGGCAGTGTCAGTGGTCTTACTTGAAGTCCAGGTAGGCAATTTCCCCTACGCTTCAGTCATCCTCCAGGCCAGACACTTCAGCACTGAAGTTTGTCAAGTTGGTGAAGCGTGTCTTCCCTTTTGTGAAGCCAGTGCTGACTGCTGTTGATGATTTTCTTGTCTTTAATAATGCCTAAAAATAGTTAACAATAGTTTCCTCACTTTCCCAGGGATCAGAGCAAGCTGACCAGCCTATAGTTCCCTAGGTCCTCCTCTTACTTGCCTGCCTTTAAGATAGGAGTGAAATTTCCTTTGCTCCAGTCCTCACGCACCTCACCCAGTCACCATGATAGTTCAGAGACTAAGAGGCTCACAGTGGCATCTGCCAGCTCAATCAGCACCTCTGATGCATCACAGCCTGTGGGTTTATGTATTCCAGTTCACATAAGTATTCTGCAGAGTAATCCTCTTCCAGCAGGGGAATGTCTTCAGTACTTCAGACTTTTCGCCTGCTCTCTGGGGCCTGGAGTTGCTAAAGACCAGTCTTGCCGGTAAAGACTATAGCAAAGGAGTTATTCAGTACTTCAACCTCTTCTATGTCCTGTGTAACTAGGCCTCGTGTCTTTTGAACAATGGGCCCACATTTTCCGTAGTTTCCTTTTTATTTCCTATGCAATTCTAGAAGATCTTCTTGTTACCTTGGATGTTACTTGCCTGATTGAGTTCCATTTGGGCTTTAGCTTTACTTACATTGCCTTGTGATTATGCATAATAATGATGCTTAATGGTAGGCTGTGCTGTGGCTTACCCTAGGAGGGTGACCTCTGTATGTTTTCTTTTTGTGTTTGAATTTGTCCAGGAGTATCTTGATCATCCACAAAGGCTCCCTGGCATTTTTGCCTAACTTCGTCTTCAGTGGGATGGAGAGCTCTTGAGTTTGGGAGGGAATGATCTTCCAATATTAGCGGGCTTTCTTGGGCCCATTTACTCTCCTGGTTTGTACATCATGAGACTCCTCTGAGCAGATATTTTAAGAGGCCAAAGTTTGCTTTGCTGAGGTCCAGGGTCATGAGCTTGTTTTTGATCTTCTCCCTACCCTAGGGATCTCAAACTGCACTATGTCAAGGTTAGTGCAGCCAAGGCTTTCTTTGACCCTCACATCCCAACTGAGGCTCTCTTGTTGGTAATTATGAAGTCCCGTATTGCACCTCTCCTTGTGTGCTCCTTTGTCACTTGGAGGAGGGAGTTACCTTGAAAGCACTTCAGGAGCTTCTTGGATTGCAGTCATGCTGTACTGTCCTTCCAAGAGATGCTAGAGTGGTTGAAGACCTCCGCAAGGATCAGGTCCTGCAAGTGTGAGGCAGCTGCTCTGTGTCTCTAGAGGGCCTGATCTGTTTGTTCCTCATGGTCAGATGGCCTATAGTCGACATGCCCTATAACATCCCCTTTGCGTGTTCTCTTCTTAATTCCAACATTGTAATATCTCCATCAGGTCATCTTCCATCTAGACAGTGCTTATAATGTACCCCAGCTGCTCTCTCACTTACGGGGCAAAGTGAGACAGCAGCTGGGATGCAGCTCTGTCTTTCCTGTTCAAAGAGCCAGCCTCTTCTCTTTTATAGAACCAGTATTTCTTTACCCATATAATGTCTAGGGACAATGGTTTAGAGTTGTAAGGCAGATGAATCTGGAAGTCAGTATAATGATTGTTTTTGTTGGTATTGGAAGTTTCAGGTTAGTTGGACTGGTCAAGATGGAATGCAGTGCTCAACTAGAAGTCTGCTAACATTGTAAATAAAAACAGATTTTGTAGACTTCATAAAATGCCATCTCTTTAGTCTTCTTTCATAACAGAGATGCTAATTTTCTGCTATTACTTTGCACTGCAGCAGCTTTCTCAACCTCGGGAAGGCATTACTAGGCCCCTTGTAGATGAATTGTAAGCACTCTGTTGTTGATACTTAGTGGTAAAACTGGAGAGAGCTTTTTCTTGCAGTAATGAATGGACAATCTGAGTCAGTCTCAATGTCCCTGTTCATCCTCTAAGATCCCAGTGATTCTTGTTGAGGTTACAGAAGTGTTGACCTAAAGTGGTTACTTTGTATGTAAATGCAGAAGTAGTGCTAATACAAGGACAGTTCTGGAAACTGGCATTGTTCTGTTAGGGGGATTGGCTTAGGCCTTTCATCATTCAGGGTTGCACAATGATTTCTTAATACAAATGCTCATAAATTCAAGAGAAAATTCTGACAACATTTGCCTTTTGTCTGCACCATTCGTTCATGCATGTTATAATTAACAGTGACCTTTAGCTGCGTCACACTTAATCAGTGATCTAGCAGTCTTTGTTGTGGCTCTGTCAGAGCTTATGCTTAACTAAATTGTTGTTTGTGCATAACAGTATTTAGGTAACTCTACCTAGTCAGGAGTTCTTGAAAGTTTAGTTGATATTTAGAATTAGGGCTGGGATACTTTGATTCCTTCTTACTCAATATTCATTATAACCTTTTCCTAACTGATGTTTTTCTGAGGTCTGAGTATATTCACAAATCTTTGTCATGTTAACAAAGACATTTCTGGTGATTTCCTGATTTCTGGAGTGGGCTGTTCTTCTTGTATTGGGTTTCTGCTTCCTCAGAGTAGCTTAAATAAAAGAAGATTGCTTTGATGGTCTTGCATTCTTTTGATATGAGAAGATTAAGCAGCTGTAATGAAGTTTAGGGAATTCACAACTATCTGTCCAATACACATCCATTTCTACACGGTAGCTTTGATAGGTTGGCATAGTTGAGTATTTATTATATTATGCTGTGATAGGATATGCCCTGTAGTGCACTGGCTTGGCATCTGTAGTGGTGAAAAATCTGTGGAGAGAAATGCTGAACATTGAAAATAAAAGGGGAGAAGTTGTAGCAAAAAGCTTTTAAAATGTCTGGTTTTCTTTTCAGAACCGGCCACTAAAATGAAAGTGGAATTAGATGCAGCAGTTCCTGTTGAAAGCTGAGATTTTATAGTAAATTTATTTCAAGACATTGTTCTCACCTCCATGAGAGTACAATAGATGTGTGCTCTTTTATACAGGTGTTCTTAATGCTCATGGTCTTTTGGGACCTACGCTCAACAGCTTAAGTATACACATGAAAAATGAAAGAAAAATGGAAGATGCTGCTGTTTGTGGAGTCATTGAAAGACCAAGTCATAATTATTGCAATAGTAGTGGTGATGTTTGCCTGCTTATTTAACTGTATTTCAGTTCAAAAAACAAAACAAACAGAACCTGCCAACCAAAAACTCTGAAGTGGGGCGGGAAAAACCCCAAAACCGAAGAGAGATCTCAGTACTTGCTCAGAAAATACTGTTGTGGAGAGGAGTATGGAGACCAGCCCTTCTTTGCCAAACCTACACTGCCTGAGTGGGATGGTCTCAGCTTGATACTTAGCAAATATGGGCAGTGTCATTCTGATTCCTCTGCTGGGATGAGTGTCAAGCAGGCAAATAGCATTCCTGTATGATTCAACTCTACTGTCTCTGGCGGAATTGGCATGCAAAAATGCTAACTTTCAAGACATTGCAAATTGATTTTGAGAATCCTAGCTCTGGTTTTCTGAAATACATAATATTCTGAAATTCATAAATTGAAAGATTACTAAATTAATGTCTACACTTCTGTAATTTTTCTGAGTTTATTGAATACGTTGATATCCAGATGTTTGTGAATACCAAAATGTTATTTTAAAGCATAAGAGGCAATGTCTCATGATTGACTGGATAAAAGTTCTGTTTCTTGTAATATTTATAAAGTTGGGTTTTTTCCTCGCTTTGTCATTTCAGATTTGTCCAATATGTGCAGCATTGCCTGGAGGGGATCCGAATCACGTAACAGATGACTTTGCAGCTCATCTTACACTGGAACACAGAGCTCCTAGAGATTTAATATCCTTTCCAATTTGAGGCAAAGAGGCTTGACTGTTTCACCTCGTAGTCACAGTGACTTGGTTTGATTTTTGTAGTCAAAGGCTCATATTCTGGATTTCCTGGAACTTAGGTTGCTAAAGATACGTATATCAAAAATAAAAAGATTTGTCTCCTAGTTTAAAAAAGACAGACTGTGCACAGACTTGTAGGTATACTTGAAAGTGTTTTTACTCTAACAGCAGAAAAATATAGAGGATTTTGACATACAGAGGTTTTTTTCTACTTGCACTGTGTTTCATCCTGCGTCATGATTACTCTTGGTGCTGTTTTACATATCAAGATTCAGTGCTGTATATATTTAGGACATAAAGATGATTCTAGTGTAGCTGCTTGTAGCAAAATATTGTAAAGCTGTTTAACTACTTTCAACACAATGTTTTAATAATTTAATTTTGTAGTGCTACTGACATTTTGTAATACAACTCAGAAAACCTTCAGATTTTCTGGGAAATAGGATGTTGTCCTTCAGTTACCTTAGCAGCCAGTTACAGACATTTATCTGTGCTTGATGGCTGAAGAGCTGTAACTGTTGGGATTCTTTCATCAGTGTTATAGGAATATTTGTCTCCTTTTAAATTTTTTTTTACTCCCTCAGATTAACTGATAAAATATCTTTTGGTTTGGGCTTTTATTTAATGACATGCAAGCTATGTAGCATCCCTACAGTAAGTAATCTCTGAACTATTCATTTGTGTCTCATTTAAACAAACAGAAAAAAAACCACTGCATTATAGCTTTGATAGTGGCTTTTTTGTTCAGAGATTTTTAAAAAGGAACAAAGAATAATGTAAGCTCAGGCAGTTGGAGGGGGAAAAAAATCCAAGCCCTATCAAACAGAGTTAATTAGAGTAATAGAAGGACAACAGCATTTGAGGTGATGGTTCCACTTCAGTTACGATTGTATTTGATTGCGTTTTGAGTTTGTTAGTATTAGCATGGTTTAAGGTCAGGACAGACTAAATGTGCAGGTTAATTACTGTGCAATAATTGGATCAGTATCAAGGAGTTTGGGTTTAGATTGGCTCTGTGAAAGGTGAATAATGAAAAAGTACTACAAAAGTGGGTACAAAGTCAGATGAAAGCAGTTACCTGTACTTGCCTTTCTGAGGGAAAGGAGTAGAGCTCTCAGCACTGGGGAGGAGCAGGGTGCTGAACACGATGGCTCTGGCTGTGGGAGCTTGATCCCAGCCATCCCTGTGGTCCTTAGTAGCCAGGAGACTTGCCATCCTCCCTTTCCAGAAGAAGTAGGATAAGATTGATGAGGGGAGAATATTTTCCAGACCACTGGATCTTTCCTGGCCTTTGGACAGCCTTGGAATGTTGCTTGATGGCTGATGTAGTTTGTGTCATTTTGAGTTGTGCTGATTGTACCAACTCTGAGGTTTTCATAGCACCTGCCTAATTAGGCTTTTTCTAACAAGAATTACATAACTACATAGCAGTGTGCCAGAGTTCTAACTGTGGGCTTCCAACATTGTCTTAACTGTAAGGCAGGAAGTTTAAATTTTCCCAGCTACAGAATGAAATCAGTTTCCTACTGAAAGGTACAAGATACTTAATTAGAATTCAAGCTATTGCTGCATTTTCTCCCCCCTAGTACCAGAAATTCCCCCAGATGACTTTTACTTAGGGAATTTTTGAGCCAGGAAAGACAATCTTTTTTCATATACAGAGTCAGGTTTTCACTATCAGTCATCCCAAAATGGATCTGTTTTGGGAATACATTGCCCATGATTAAAAATTATGCCTGTAGAATTTCCTGCTTGTACTCTATTGTGTTGGTGTCCAGTGTTGTCAAATTTCCAAAACGTGGTAAGAAGTATCTTGAAGTGGCTATTTGACATTGGACTCTACATCATATCCAGCAGCAGGGAGATCTAAGGCAGGAAATAAGGAAGAGAAGATGCCCTTTTTCACTCAGGTTCTGGCAGTGTAGGAGATAAGAACTATGACTCTCTGATACACATTATATTGCTGAATAAGAAGTTGAAGCTGTACAGAACAATTCTTTGCGCCCTGTAATTGCCTTCATGTACAAAAAGGAGATAGAGAAGGCTCTTGACTTGTACTTCTTCTAGAGTAAAAATTTATTTTGCAATTTGAGGTAAGACTTTACTGTTGGATTTACTACAGTTCTGAGAGGTGGCCTTATCCACCAGCTATTAATTAGACATGTTTGGTTATTTTGGGTTTTTGTTTTGTTTCCCTAAAGTTGTCCCAAAACACTGCATGTGTTTCTTACTACAAACCTTGTGCAGCTATTGCAAGGTGTGTCATTTATTCATACAGTCTGTGGGCAACTCTTTAAAACTCAGTTTCTTTCTTTAGCAGGAAAATATCTGAAAATTCATTAAATACATGTTTTCAGCATTAATCATACAAATAGTTCTCACATGACTATTCAGTTTAAATGTTTTGTCACAAGATAATGTTTGCAAAGTCTTTTCTTACTCTAGCATAGCTGGTAAGACTCAAGTGCATGCTTAGCTGTTATTTGAAGAATGACGTTTATCTCAAAACACTTTAAAAGATGTGGTTGGGAAAGACCCCAGAGTCTTGTGTCTCTTGAAAAATCCCCAGATACTGTCCTGTTTTAACATGTTTAGTTATGAAAAGCTTGCAAAACTACATGGGGTCTTTAGTCCATCCAATTTAGCAACTCGAGCAGCACCCAAAATTGGCACACTCAGAGGTGCAAGATGCTCTGTACCTATTACACCCTAAATGTTAAGTTTTACACTGTAGCATAACTAACAGTTTTGAAAGAGGGAAACATTCTGTAAAGTCTTCTTGTAATGGCCAGAAGCTCTCAAGTCATTCCTTTCATGACCTCCCATGATATCATGAGGTTCTGCTCCAAAACTGTGATTTATGAAAAATACATTGGATGCTACCCTTACACAGAAATTGATACCATATGAGTGGTAACCTGGTAACCATACTGTTGTAAAAAACCTAGGAGATGGAGATGTAAGCTAAATTATAATAACACTAAAATAAAATATTTTAAGTCTATGCTATTTCATTTTACACCGGTGAGTAATACTAATGATTTTTAGGAAGAAGCCTTATCTGCACTGTCTTGGAGGATGAATGCTAACAAATTTATGACAAAAATAGTCTTTATTTAAGTTTGTTAATTACTTCAAAATTTATATGAGAACCTATTTAAAAAGTGACACAAAATGCAAGCATGTGATAGGGGGAAGTGGGGGGAAAAAGACAAAGTGAAAAGCATCATTATGATACTGGAATTAGTGATATTTCTTTGGCTGTAAGAAGAAAGGTGAAACAAAGGGATATGATGAATGTGCTGAATACTCCAGAAACCTACAATTTCCTAAAGACTGAAATTTCTTGGATAAATGCATCAAGTACAGAAGTCAAAAGGAATTTGGTAATTATTCTGATAGGAGTTGTAGTAAATGTTTTTACTGGTTTTGATACTTGATGTAAGAATTGGGAAGGGAGAACTGAAGTCCCTGTCTCAGCAGTAAGTTTGGCTGAACATGGATTTGTGTGGGTTTTCATAGAAAAGTTTGATTAAAAAAATTTACCAGATCAGTAAGTCTGACCTGTAGCAGAGCTACAGTGTACCCTAGCTTTGCTTCTGAAGTTGAATCATTACTTTATGAATCAAGAACAGTATACCTGAGTATTTGACCCATCAAATGTCCTTTAGTGGTTGTTCAACACTCAATGCCAAACAGTTGTGTTTTCTTAACTTCTTGTCCACGATGAATCCAGTGGTGTTCGGCATGTACGTAGGATGTTCCACCCAGGCCGGGGTTTGGGAGGCCCCCGCGCTCGTAGATCAAACATGCACTTTACTACCAGTTCCCCTGGTGGGCTTTCGTCTTCTCAGAGTTCGTATTCTCCAAGCAATAGAGAAGCCATGGATCCTATAGCTGGTAAGAGCCGTAACCACAAGTTTTGCTCCACTGTCCTCCTTCCGCAGGGGAAGGAGAATGCAAGGTGGCTGTAGTTGCCCTGCTCTGTGTTGCTGTGAAGCTGCATGTACAAGCACAGCATCCCACAGAGGGGTGAAGAGGGAAAGAGTGTTCTTACTGTCAGCATCAGAAAATAATTAGGCCGTGTCTTTAGGATTCGCAGAAATAACTTGTTTGTTCTATTTTTACCTCTGATGTGAAAATAACTTTTTTTTTACAAAGAAGAAAAAATAGAGGGTGAAGACAACTCTGAAAACAAATACAGTTTCATCTATGGGGAAATGTAAACATTTTAATGCCGTGATCTTTGACCATACCAGTATGTCAGGGAAACCTCAGAATGTCTGCCACAAATCCACCATTACTTCAGATGCAAAGAAGACACAGTGCACAAACTGGAGCTTGCTACTTTTAGGTTGTGACTTCTTCAGGGGGAGGTAGCCAGCCACCTGACTTAATGAGGCATTCCCTCGGGAAGGGGAGCTGTGAATCCACTGCCTCTCGTAATCATGGTCCCCTCTGCCTGCCTTCTGCTGGCTCTGGTTCTGTGCTGGCCTGGTGTGCCCTGATGTAACTCATTAAATTAGCTGTGAAGAAGTAGCCCAGTAAAAGAAAAAAAACAAATTAAGTGAGGTCACAGGTGAGTTTGTTCAAAGAGGATTGAGGCTTCCAGTGCAAGACATTCTCTTTCTTTCACCAGGGCAGCTGCTTCACTTCATTTAAAACATGAGGTGTCTGCTGAAGTTTGTTTTCAGCCTTGCTGGACCTTCCCACTTAGCAGCATTAAGTAGGATAAAATGTCATTCTTCTGCATCTATTCTTTTTTGGTGGAAGATGTGTTTCTGCATTTAGAGCACCCTGAGCTGTGTGTCCATCTTGTTCCTGGACTGTTTTGAGTTCACACCTCTTTCCAAAATACTCTTCCCTATTTTCCAAGCTTTAGAATACAGTGAGAATAAATATATCTTAATCTTGCCTGTGAGTTTTAACATGTCTGCCTTTTTACTGGAGTAATAAATAGGGAAGACCACAGTGATTTTTCTATTTAAATTTATAGCATCTTATAGTTACTTTTCTTAAACATTTTTTCCCTCCCTGTGGCATTCTCCAGTAATAAAAATTTACTTTATGTTGGTGCTGCTATCAGTGTTGTTGAAAATTACTCCACCTCTCTAGTTTGTATTTTGCTTTGTTCCTTACAAAACAGATTGTTTTAGTATGGCTGCATTTTGTTAATGCAATTGAAGTAAAATTGACATGACCTATGTAGTAAGTTTGTAAAGTAGAGCAGAGGGACCAGGAGCAGGATTGTCCCATGTTTCCTCTACCATGGCATCAACTGCAGCAGGTATCTGAGACCAGAAGTACCTTCTGCACAGGGCATAGAAGAGATCCTGCAGTAATGCACTGTGCAGTAACTGGCTGCTAATATTTATTTTAAAAAAACTTGGTGGATAGAATTTGCAAGGAGCATTCCATCCTTCTGAATTGGAAAACTTAGTAACAGACAGAGTTTTTAATTGCTAGGCCTTCTGCATACTTTTTCCAGAAATAAGAATTCATACAGAATGCTTTTGCTGTGAAGCAGTGATTGAATCTATTTTCCTAACTAAATTTCTGTTATTGAATTTGCTGCAGCGCAGCTTCCCTCTGAGATAGTTGCGAAGATGAAGCTTGTGTTTTGAGGGAACACTTGTTAAAAGGAAAAAAAAAGTTGCCATCCAAAGCCAAAATAAAAAAGTTTCTTAGTGGCTCTTTTGGCTTGACGTTTCAGAGGGTGGCTGCAGAGAGCTGTCTTTTGCCAGGCTCTACCTGGCAAAAGATTGGCTCTACTGTTGTTGTCAAGACTTTAAACCTCGTCTTGTCATTTGGACTACATCTGCATAAATTAGTCTTAATCTTTTTGGGCATTAATCTTCACAATCTTCTCTGAGCGTTGTTGGGTTTTGATGTTAGTTGAGAAGAATGGAATTTATGCACTGGAATTCGGGGTGTATTTATTCTGCTGTGTAATGCTTATATAAGATCTTAAGTCATAGAAGCTTTCTCTTCTTTGGCAGAGCTTTTATCCCAGCTATCAGGTGTGAGGCGTTCTGCAGGAGGACAGCTCAACTCCTCTGGCCCTTCTGCTTCTCAGTTACAGCAGCTGCAGATGCAACTGCAGTTGGAACGACAGCATGCACAGGCAGCGAGACAGCAACTGGAGACTGCACGCAATGCAACCAGACGCACCAACACGATCAATGTCAACACCACTATGACACAATCTACAACTACAACCAACACGTCTAACACAGAAAACAGTCAGCAGACTATCCAGAATTCCCAGTTCCTTCTGACAAGGTAATTCGTTCTGTGTATTTACTTGTATTTACCTCTTATAATTTCTGTTTACCTTAGTACTAGTAGAGATAAAGAGCTCAATGAGGCTTATATGTTTGGAGTCAGGCACATGCCTAGGATGCCATTAATTAACAGAATATTTATGTAGTTTAGAAATTTTACTTAGACCCCAGGATTATTTAAAAGAGGACTCACTTCCTGTGTCATCCCAGTTCTTCTAGAACACTGACCACTGACCTGAAATAAAAATATTTTCCACCTCTCCCCTGCCACACTCACTGCAAGCATACTTCTGTTTGTCTGGGATTGTGGAAGAGTGTGGTAATTTTAACAGCTCCTGTGCCTGAATTTGAATCAAGTGGATTTTTATGTAAGTTCAAAATAATGCCATGTGACATCTTTCAATCAGAAGTTCACTTGAGAATCTTAATTAAAGCACCTGCAAGTGTCACAGACTGTGACTTTCAGAATTGGAGTGAGCAGTTTCCTTGCCTTCATCAGGGCATGCAGTGTACCTTAGGAGAAGTGGAATTCCTTCAGTATTTACTTTACACAATGCAGTGATGTGTTTTGTAGCCAATGTGAACTTACAAGTTGATGTGGAGGCATACAATTACATGTCCAGGAAATGGCACCAGCCCTCCCTAAAAGACTCCTTGAATAGCAGGAAACCTCACAAACAGTTTTTGATGTTCCTCTAACTTTGGGCTGCACTGTGAATGCTGTCGCAGCAGCAGAGAAGGGGTGGGTTCTTGAAGGCATGCCTGTTGTACTGAAGTGCTGGACGTGTTGATGGGCAGGTAGGACTGTCCTGAAGGAGCAGTGTCTGAGCACATCTCAGCCTGTTCCTGGTGTCACCAGTGAAAGGGGCTTTCAGCAACTCTCTTGTCTTCTCTTCCCTTGCTGCTGCCCAGGTTGAATGATCCGAAGATGTCAGAAGCAGAGCGTCAGTCAATGGAGAGCGAACGGGCAGACTGCAGCCTGTTTGTTCAGGAGCTTCTATTGTCCACCTTGATGCAGGAAGAAAGTTCCTCCTCAGATGAGGATGAGCGGGGGGAGATTGCAGATTTTGGTGCTATGGGTTGTGTAGATATTATGCCTCTAGATGTTGCTTTAGAAAACCTAAATTTAAAAGAGAGTAATAAAGGAAATGAGCCTCCTCCACCTCCTCTTTGATGACATCCCACTTTGCAGACAATGTCCTCTGTGCTGTATTTGCCAATGAAAGTGGACAACAACTATCTTGGGTTTGTTTTGGTGATTGTAATTTCAGGTCTGTCACTCTTGTTACATTGTGTACATTCAAAAGAAAGAGAGAAAAGATATATATGATAATCATTTCCACTTAACTAATTTTTACTTCTAGCAGGTAAATGTAGGTTGCAGTGCACAGCCAAGGGCTCTGTGTCCTGTACCTTGACATGAAAAAGGCTCTCCTAATACTCCACATTCAAACTGAAGAGGAAAAAAAAATGAAAAATCTCTAATGAAGCTGCTGTGTGTATTTATGAATATTAATGAATAAAAACTGCTTGGATGGTTTACCTTAACTACTGCATGACGTTTTTTGCAGCGTGCATGAGTTTTAGTGACCTTGTCATTTAAAAATTTAAATTCAAGGAGTAAACTATAAAACACAAAGCTTTCCCATTATTCAAAGGTTATGTGATAAAAAAGGTTAGCTCTGAGTAGCAGTTTGTGGCCACAAACAAGCTTTTTAATAATATGTGACAGAATGACATCTTCATGTGCTGTTCCTGCACAGGATGGAAACTCTGCAGTGGGATACATTGTCGTGACCGGGGTGTGGCGTTTTGCTGAATGTGACCCTTATGTTGCCCTCTCAGCTGCCGCCTCAATGTGGAGTTAAACTTCATTTAATGCATCTGTAGGAGACACAACAGTAAGGCCACTGCTGGAAGCTACTGCAAGGGGCTTTTGTGTGCCCTAAAATCAAATGATGTTCACTTTTGTTTAAAGTTTTTCTTTGTTGTGGTTGTTAAAATTTTTTAATTGTTAAATATGTTTTATTCAGGTGTAGACAATTCATATATTCACTGTGTTTCTTTAAAAAAAAAGTTAGCCTGGATCCTATTGTCTTAGTTTAAAAGCCTTTCACAGCCTCAATCATATTTTGAGTTATTTATGTATTTGCTTCATAGTTTGCAGAGACCTGACAGTATCAGGAGAGCTTGAGGATTTGGATTCCCAGACTGTCAGTATATTACAAGAAATTCTTAATGCTAACTTTAGCACCTTTTATTTATTGTTTCCTTTGGTTATTTTTGCTGGTATAAAAAAAGTTGGGGAAAAAAAAGCCTTTTAGTTGAATCATGCCACCTACATGCCTATACTGTTAATCCTACTGGTTTGGAAAAAAGTATGGTGTTCTTGTGCATAGAAATTTATAATAACCCGAAAGGAGGGACAGAAGGGGTATGTTTGGTCTTGGTTTCCTTTCTTTTTTTTTTTTTTTTTTTTGGGGGGGGGGGTGTTTGTTTGTTTGGGGTTTTTTGCTGTTGATTGGGGATTTTTTTTGGTTGGTTGGTTGGGGTTTTTTTGGTGTGTTTTTTTGAATGTAAAGTTAGATTATAAAAGCAAAAGTGCACACAGCTTCTGATGAAAATTTAAACTAGGCTTATATCATAATGATGTCTTTCCAGATCTCTCACCTCACCCCCTCTCTCTTTCTCTGTATCCTCTCATCTCAGCAGCATTGTAGAGTAAACGTAATGACTTAGACACCATGTGGTGTTCTCAGCAGAACTGTGACATGTATGCTAATCCAAAATAACAGCAGGAAAAAAACATCCCTATAGACTGAGTTTAAGTTCCTTCCTCTCTTTTTTTTTTTTTTTAATCATCAAATCTTGATTGTTTTCCTGTAGAGCAGCATTAGCTTTGGTTGGGTTTTTTAAATTTTTTTTTTAGTCTCTGCGACAGAAAAATATACATGCAGCCTCTGGTTACCCTGAGAGTTACCCCCAGCAGGGGACTTTTTTTATTGATTGTTGAAGACTTTCAAAAATTTTTCAAGCTGTAGTTTTTCAAACACATCTTCTGCACATTACAATAAGACACACGGTTCAATAAAGCATTTTCGAGACTGTTGTTCAGTTGATTTTCTTTGGTTTTAATGTATTTTCCAGACAGTTTTGTTCCAGAAATTTCTGCATCTGCCTTTAATTATAACTGTATTTTCCAACACAAAATCAGTTTGTGTACACGTCCTGGGTGTATTAAAATCATATGCTTTGGCAGGTGATGAAGTACATAATCCTAAAGTCTTCACAGGTAGGTGAATTGAAGGCTGCATAGACCAAGATGCATCTAAAACAGGCTCTTCTCAGTGTGGTGGTGTTTTGTATTGGTTAAGGCTGGTCTCTTACATTGCCTGAATTCCAGATGCCACACTCGCTTGGAAGGGGATGCAAGCTGTGTTTGTTTAGAGACTGAATGCACGCTGGCTTGGATTTAAATGTATCCCTGGATGTCATGTAACTTGTACGAATCTTCATTGGTTTGGGAGGCTGTTTGACTTTTTTTTCTATTTTAAGTTTAAAAATGACATGAAATGGCTACTAGGAGGGTATTCCAGTAGTCTGTCAAGTTCTATTGGCAAGAAAGTGTTTTTCCTTCTCAGAGTAAGCTTTGCCAAGGTGGCATTTTTGGGGTATTTCCAAAACATTTATTTTCAGGGTGCTGTGGGCTGCAGTGACTGCAGCCTCCATCAGCTTTGGAGGGGGATCCCACAGGGGAATATTGCCTTTTCCATGGGAGAGGGGGAAAAAAAATCACAAAACAATAAAAAAAAGCACCCCACACCACATCCCAGCATTCAACATGAACAACCCCCTTCCAGGAACAGGAGCCTTAGTGCTCTGCCCTTGCACATTTCCTCGAGTGCAGGGACACCTGTATTGTGACTGTGTCTTCAAAGTCATGTAAAGAAGCACTTTCAAAGGTATCAACAAAAGCAATTTTATAACAAATTTTTAGCATGACTAAGTTCTCTGGCAAGGTTTGCTCTGTTACCAAATAGATAAAGCACACAAAGGAGAACTGGACTAGAATCAATCTGGAGTGACACACAACCGAGATGGGGATGCAAAAGGGTGAGGATGGAGAATATAAGGATGCAGAAGGGGAAGGGAGACCCTCCACGGAGTCACAGATTTCACAACAGACCCCTTACCAAACCTACCCTTGGAATTGCTCAGTCCTTTATGTCTAAAGGATTTGGCAGCACTTAATCACTGACTCATTTAACTGATTCTGTAAGATTTACCATAACCACAACAGTAACTAAATTTTGAATTTAAGATGGCAGCATTGATGCTCCACTTGCTATAAAGTGTTGAAGTCAGTTTTCACACCTGCACACAGACACAGGCATGTATACATTCAAATATTCCTCTGTGTGTGTGTGCATATTACAAAGCCCCTGTTTAAAGCTCCCCCAGAGCTGAGTGAAATGCACACCTGGGATGCCTTTGCATCTCTCAGTGCGCAAAGGCTTCAGCCTCGAGGAGGGGGTACCAGCCCAGGCCCCACTGTCAGCTTGAGTCCCAAACCTGTGGGTTGATGAGCACCAAGAGGCACATCCTGCTCCAAGGGACATGCGGGCACAGCCCCTGGGGGCGTGGGACTTCAAAGGGCCGCCCGTGGGACCCCTGCTCATTGGGTTGTGAGATGCTCGGCTTTAGTCTCCCATCAGATTCCATCCTGGACTCAATCAAGGTCAGTAATTTTCCTCAAAAGTCCAGTAATGATTATTATTTCACTCCAGCTGTGATTCACACAAAAACAAATTTCCAAGGGTATTAATTAGAAAACGAGTTTGTTGGGCCACGCATTCCAGGAACAGGGAGTGTTACTCATAGGCTGAAGGAGACCGTCATGGTGCATGTGCGGGAGAGGATGTGCCCCACCACAGGCGGGTTCCAGCCGCGGTGCCCTGCGTGCTGCTCTCTGTGCTGTGTGCGCTGCGCTGTCCTGCCAGGCGGCAGTCCCCTGCTGGGGGGCTGCTATCCTGGGATCGCGGATGTTCTCCCGAGCCCTTTCCCGCACAGTCAGAGTGCCGGGTTCCGTGCTGCTGAGGGCGCCACAGGGCCGTTGTTGGGGGTGGGGCACTCAGAAAGGCATACAGCCATTCCAGTATTTGTATGTTAAAGTGGTAGGGAAAACGGTGGAACAGTGGAGTTGAAGTCCCCGGAAAGTTTTCAGGTATCAGTGTGGTCTGTCTGTAACTTCTGATCTGCTTTAATAAGAGATCTGGGTTGGTTTTTTGGAACCTTTTAAATGTTTTCGTCAAAGACAAAGAAAGGCCCTTGCACATGGTGGTGTGATAAACATGGAAAATGCATCCACCATCCACAATGTTTTACTTGTGACTGCCTTAATCAATTCCCTGGCACTGGGGGTTGGGGGAGTTTCCATCCTCTGCTCAGGTTGGGTTTCTGTCTTTGCACAGAGTTGTGCTCCTGTTAAGTTTACAGTTTATAGTTTGGTGCAGAAACCAAACATCCAGATGTGTGCACAGCTGCAGCTTTGAGCAGCTGCTGTGAGGGCCTGAAGGTCATTTCCTATTACCAACATGCAGAAAGGCTCCACTGCCTCTCAGGCTCTCAGACCTAAACCAGGGAGCAGTGTGTGCATAGGTACGGTGTACAGTGTGTGAAGGCCTTGCAGCTGCATCACTTCATCTTCTTTTCCCTGGCATAGCTGACCTTCACTTCCAGTCAGCCTGTTTTGCTGCATGGGTACTTTGCTGTTTTGAGGCTGTTTAATTGTTTTATCTCCTAAAGAAGATGAAAGGGTCTTGAGACAGGCAATGGGCACAAGGATTTATTTGCAATGTTTATTATACATCATGTACACAATATATAGGTGCTCAAAAGTTATTTGTGAACAAATAGAGTAGAAAAGGGGAACTGTGCAGCTTCTGGAGTGTGCTTCCATCACACTTTTCAAGTCAGCCCTGGCTGTCACCTCCTGCAACAGCTAATGCAACACAAACACCCTTGTGGGTAAAAGTAGGGCCCTGCAGCTGTGGGGTGTGAAGGGGAGCTATCATGGGGAAAGAACCTGCAGAGCTGCATCCTCCCTGCGGGGCCAGCACCTGAGGCGGGGCAGTGTGAAGTGTGGGGCCAGGGGCACAATTCCCCTCATACCATCTGGAGCACATGGCCTTGCAGAGAGCAGGGCATGGAGGCCAGAATGAGGGAAACCAATGCACACTGCAAGGGTGGGAGAGCTGGAAAAGGAAAAAGATGCATAGCAAAAACAATAGGACAGGGAATGATGATCTGATGTTTCAGAGGCAGAAAATGCTAGTTATGCCAAAGACGAGGAGTGGCAGGTGGGACTGAGGAGGGCAAAGGACCACAATGAATCACAAGCAGCTGGAAGTGAGGCTCTGGGAGCTTTCCTGCTTCCACCATTCACTGCCTGTAGTGCAAGAGGAAGCTGGCCAGCACCTTTGGTTCTCTCCTGCCCTTCGCAGACAGCAAACACTGCAGGCCAGCCTCACAAGCTCTCCAGTCACGAAGGCTGGCAGTGCTGCCATGAGGGCACCCTCCCCTTTCTGATCCTGTCCCTTTTACAGAGCAGCCCCTGAAAGGCTGTGTCAGGGTCTCTGCACATCATTCTTAACCCCAGCAGCACGCACCATGCTCATGGGCTCAGAATCTCTCACAGGCTGTTGCCTTCTCTTTCACAAAGATCAGGATTTGGTCTGAGACTGACCCAGGCCTCCTTCCCCAGATGCCAGAGCTGTTCATTAGTGCAGGATGGCAGGACAGTTGTTCCTGTCCACATTAGCAGTGTCTCTTTTCCCCACCTTTGGTGCTATCTGTTTTTACCAATCTTCCATTGGCAAGGGAAAATTTTCTTACTTCAGTGACCGAGCCTTGACCCTTGGAGAAGCAAAGCAGCAGCAGCACGCACCGCAGGCGGGGTGTGTCCCAGCAGCAGTGAGGAGGTTGTGCTTTCTGATGCACCCTCCTTTGCAGAGCCCCAGGAAACACAGTTCACAACCAAGTACCAAATAAAGGAGAGACAAACATTTACGTTTTATATAAGCGTTTATTTACAACTTGTTTAACAACTGTACACTCTTCTATCACCTTGGAAGCATTAGTGTATTTGACTGGGAAAAAATATTAAACTTTTTGATTCCAATTATCATTAGTGAGGTTTTTTTGTCTATATACAGGTATGTATATTAATATTGCTACCATAACAATCTGGTAGTTACACAATTTGTAGATGAACTGAAATGGGAAATTAATGTTTTGACACTCTAAGAATTCATTCTTTTACAGAAAATATATCACTGGCAACTTCACAAACAGTTATTACTTTGATAATTGATCAACATTTAATTCAGGACTGTCAAACAAGCTGCTACTAAGAAGGTATGAGAGTTTCTATGCAGCACAAATGAAGTTAGTATATCAGAGACATGCTGGAGATCTGCTCTGAGTTGAGAGCTCACAACCACTTCATGACAGAGATGCCAGGCTAATCTAGTTAAAGTAGCCAGCTCCTTGACTGGCTCCACCTGGCATCTCTCTGTTGCATTAGTAAACTCTAACAACTTTTGTCAAGCTAAACACACTTACATATAAATGTCATCAAGGCTCAAGAACAACTGATACTTAGTCTCTAATCTGCACAGACCACTTGGAGAAAGGAGGTACTGCTCGGCATCACTTTGGGACAGCTGTGGAGGCAGGTGCACAAAAAAAGCAATCCCCTCCTGCCCAGCACAGTGCCCTGATTTCAGGGATCCTGCACCCAGCCTGGCTTGGGGCAGGGTGTGGTCCCAGCCGAAGCAGCACTAGCAAATGAAAAACATACCATGCCTTTAACACCCAGCTAAAAGAAGTTTTACTAGTAACGCTTGCCCTGACACATAACAAGGGATCAATGGCTAGGACCTGGAAAGACACAAATCCTTCAGCTCTCTGCTGCACTCAGTCTGATGAAATGCTGCTGCCTCTGCTGCATCAGTACTTGACTCATTATCACTAAACCCCAGATGCTGGCTGCAGGCCACGTAAGACTTCACTGTCCCTGGCCCTGGTGGACCAGGAAAGACATATATCCCCATCTGAAGCCTTTACGGACAGCTGTCAGCCAGTGCACCTGGTAGCCACAGCACTGATACAGTATCCAGAAGGGAAAACACCACAGCTCTCACTGGGATCCTAGTTTTATCCTTCACTTTGCTGCCTGGCCTGCTTGGAGTCCATTCCTACCTGCCCATCCCACTGCCAGGCAGCACAGACCACCATGCTCTGGTGGGGCACACATCTGTCCTTTCTCCACGTCATTCTGCACAAGGCCACGGACACTGTGGGATCAGGATCCCTGAGGACTGAACACAAGCGCGTGTCTCTGTGCCCAAGGTGTGGCTCTGTCAAAGCCCACCGGAGGGGCCAGGGACGAGGCAGGCACTGTGTGTGTGACCAGAAGAGACTGCAGAGACAAGTGGACACAACGCTTCTTCAGCGCGCGCGTGCTCCCACCGCAAGCAGGGCTGGAGGTTCTCCTACTGCCCAAGTAAGTAAAACTATTCCTGGAGGCAGCACAGTTCGTATCAATATTTCTGCCAGGATTAAGATCCAGGTGAGCAAGAATGAGGTTTCTCTTTAACTGGATTTAAATCAAACCTCTTACGGGATGCAGCATTCAGACTTTTCAGTTTTTCCAGCAAATCCTATGGCTTGAAAGCCCCTTTCCCTGTTTGTTATGTACTAACTCCTATACAATAAACCTCTTAACTTACAACACTACAGCACTCCCTTGTCTTCTGAATCTTGCCAGTACTGGATGTCCAATACAAAACAAAGATACAGTAGTACAAATGTGCAGATATTTAGGAATATTAAATAAGCAGCTTTTTAAATTAATATAGGCAGTACAAAGCATTTTGAGTTACACTGTCTACATATGGCAAATCTTATATCTAAACTTCAAAATACAAAGAAACAGCCAAGCTAGTGCAATTGGAAATTAAATAGCTAAGACTGTGACAAGAGAAAGAAAAAAAGAAAGGAAAAAAACAGTACAGGTGAAAAATAAACGATCCAAATTATAAACTGGCAAGGACAGTCTGCATAATACTGAAAGTATAGATGACTTTCATACTTATCTCCATTCATGGTCTTTCCTCAGATTGTTTTAACAATTGTACACAGATTGGAAAAAAAAGTTTCCGAAAGAAACCAACAACACAGCTCAAATGTAGAGATAAAAATACAACAGCCACGAGCTACTGTGTATATACATATTAAGGAAGCAGGCAGTGCCTGTGAACAAAATACCACCCGGTAGTTTGCCTGGCTCGGAGATTATCAGATGAAACTTGCTTGGTTTTCTAAGGAAGTTGGGATCGCCAAGCAGCAATTCATTAGTCATTTCTCCTCGTAAAACACCTCCTTCGCTTTACTTTATTTGTTTAAAGATTCAAAGTGGATCCTTTAAGGGTGCGGGTGCTTTGAAATTTTAACAGTAACCAAAAGGCCTTTTTTAGGAACTCGTTAAGACTAGATTTTTATAGTTCAGTATATGAAAATGTTGCAGGAAGTCTGTGTGTTAATACTGTTAATCAGAATTAAATAAAGTGGACAGGCGGAAGTAAGATGGAGAGCTGACACTGCTCTGTCACTTTGCAGAACGCCTCCTGTTGAGTTGTGAATACAGGATTTCCTCTCTTCTAGCCTCATAGGAGACTTTTTGTGAAGAGAAAGAGTAAGTGGAAGTGGGAAATGGGAAAGCTCCCCAGGATGGTAAACTTCTCTGCAAGTAGATCCCCCTTTGAAATCAGATGGCCATGAGTCTTAAGTGTAGAACTGGTTAAGTTTTGGTTATGCAGTCTGGACAGAAAAGCAAGTCATGCACTGAACAGTCCCTGTTATAATAATGCTGCAGGTCATGCAACCACATCACTGCAAATAAAAGAATAAAGAAGAGAGTTAAAAAGCAGATAACATATTACTGTTGAAAAAAAAAAACCCAAAAGCCAAAAGAAACCAAAACAGAGAACAGAACAGGTCTTTTTCAAAGCAGTTTAGTAAGGCCACCTCTATTTAAGAGTTGTGCAAATTCACAGGGAAAATACCTTTGCCAAGCAACTGTTCAAATTAACAGGAAGGTTATAGGCCAATAATTGGAAAAGCAACAAAACAGCCTTGGTCAATATCTAAGTTTAGCTGTAATTAAACTTCACACATTTCTGAGTAAAATTCTTCAGGGCACCATTCTGGACTAATAAAGCTATGGGAAGTAAGTTTACACAGCAATGAGCAAGTCTCAGGAATTCCTGCTGTCTGTGAGTACAACTGTTAAAGCAAGATAAAGTGAAAGGTGCCCACCCAATTCTGCATGTGTTTACATGCTAAAAGACAATCAGTCACATCAACTGTCATGAGCTCTGAGCACCACTGAAGGCATTTAAATTTCATCAGAGCTCATCCTGTGCATGAGGTTCAGCATCACTGCCCCATTGCACTGGCAAGTTCTATCTCTGGCCTGCAAATACAGGTTTGAATTGCCAGAAAATGACACATGTTCTTGCTAAAGTAAGCTGAGTCAGAGTCACCAAGCAGTCAAGAGAGCATACCACAATACTGAGGAAGGGAATCTAAGTTTGGAAGAGAATCAGAGAGGTTGGCACAGTACTCCATCCTCACTGATGCAACCTTTTTCCTGTGTACATTCCAGTGTAACTGGAATGGGATGCTTTACTGACACAGCTGCTTCCCCAGGTAACAGATTTATCCTTACACAGCACTGGCACAGCACTAAACAGGCATTTTTGTTTTCATATTGCAAAAGAGCAAAGTGGCTTCACCAAACAGAAATTAGAGCCTGCTTCCCCACTTCCTTCTCCCCTGTATTGCAGTAGTCAAAAATTATTCTAAGAAAGCTTCTTGCGATGGGACAACCCAGGTTAAAGAGATAAAAAAGGGTATTTATGCTACAAGTCCTGTAGCTTGTGTATCCCTCTTTCTTCCCTTCTCATTCATCCACTCAGAATACTAACCATAACAGAAAAACAAATAGAAACACAGAGACGCATATCAAATGGAATAAAAAAAAAAATTAACACATTCAAAGATCTTGAGGGTGTGTATTTTGAGCAATCATTGTCTTCTAAGTTTGCTTGGCACTGCTTGGTGCAAAAAGTTACACAGTTCAAGATTAATATGAAGATCACTGTAGTTGTTCTATAAAAAATTAAAAATTCAATCTACATAAGCATGTACCTATTCTATTGTGTATAAATGAATACAATGTATTCCTTCAGTCAACCCTCTGGCTATTATTTAGCTCAAACTTACTATTTAGTAGCACTTCAAGTGTCCTCCAAGTGCATTTTGAGCATACACAGAAGTGACACTTCAGGCTTCTCTTTGAGTCAATAGTACTTTTGAGAGGTCTTGTAAACTCAGGACACTGTACTGACTTTCAAGGATGTAAAAATTCATCTGTAAGTGCCCTTTCCTGACTAGAAATTCTTACCATGTTCTAAAAATAGTTGTCTGCCAATTTCTCTATTCTAAAGCTACCTGTTGAGGTAGCAAGACATAGAAGAAAACAGCAATGCAAGATGTGAGGGTAAATTCACTGAGCATAACCTGTCACTGCATCTGCAGCATCTTAGAGAGTGACACAGAGAAGACAAGGCAGATTATAAATTTTAAAAATTGTGACCTTTAATGTAATGCTTATAATTATTCTGAGACTTTACTGATAATGCCAAACATAAGCTTTAAAATCGCTCTCAAAACCACTGATGCCTCCAGGAAATACTTTTACTCTCCAGCTTACTAACCTTTTGTGGCTGTGAACAATAACCTCTGCTTTATAATATTTTAAATTATATAGCTGATTTTACATTCAAATCCAAGTCAAAAGTCTGATGGTCTCATTACAACTATTTTATAACCCCATAAATACTACACTACTGGGGATTTTCTCTTAAAATTCCATCCACTTTCATGATCAGGTTAACAAAATGAGCATGCTAACCACTGGACTTTTATGTTAGCTCTTTTCTCTTCAAGTCATGTATAATCATTAGGGATTCAATTCCCATTTCCAGAATAAACTACTCTATACCTCTATACTGTAATCTATACCAAGTGGGAATACTTGCTTTTGTAGTTTCAGATTTGTGCCATGCTACAGTAGTTAGCAGTTCTTCAGTGCTGACAAATGTCTGCTTTTTTAACAATTAAAACAACCACTGTTCCTCTTTCTGAAATCACCTCATCGGATTGTGAAGCACCTCTCTAATGCAAAGCAATTAATAGTCAGCACCAGAAAGGAAAGGCTGCCCAACTGACCTGTATCTCCCTCTACTAGCAGTATTTTTCATGTTGTATGGATCAGTCTCTGAGACCCATAGCAGCAAGACAGCCACAAGAAATTTTTATCTGACAAATGGAATCTATTTTCAGTCCAGAAATGACACCATATGCAAAGGAGACAGAAAGATATGCAATTTTCCAAACAACTTTACATGCACAGCAAACAGCAACAGAGGAAACTCCTGATTTGCCACCAAAGCCAACTAATGCAGAAATATCCTTCAGGGTAGTCCTGCACAACCTTGGCAAGGCCCAAAGGTGAAGATGGAATCTAGATCACAGTGAAGCTGACAGCAATACCATCCTCCAGCAGATGAGGACTCCACTTACAGCAGTCAGCACTAGCTCCTACTGATCCACTGACTACCATCTGACACCAGGACAATTCGTCTGGGAAGCTGTCTTGACTACACTGTCAGGTGCTGTCTCAGTGCCCCACAGGATAGTATGATTTGTCAAGTTTCCTAGAGCCCTCCAGTCAACATTCGTTCACTGCCTAATTCAATGAGCTGACACATTTTAAAAATGAACTTTATATCCCAGTATCTTTATGAAACCAAAAAAAAAAAAAAATCAAAGAAAAACAGGATGAAACCAGCTAAGTCCTCAGTGTCTCCAAATGGTTCAATGGAGCTGGTAGCCGAGAATCTTTACAGGGTTTCACTGTACCAGACGCAGGAAGTCTGAGGTTGTGGTGACTGATAATGACAGCTTCTGCCTTATAGATGGGTAAAATCTCTAAGAGTTACTCAATTAAAACTAAAATTGAATTAAAAAGATAAAAATCTTTTTTCTAGCTGAAAAAGCTCAGGTTCTTCATCATTCATTTTGAAATGAAACCAAATGCAAGATGCTGAAAGAATGCTCTTCTCATTGTTGTACTGACTAGTTGCTTGCATCTGTTTCCTCCACTTTCAGACCAAAGAAATCACACCTTATTGTTAGTCACAGCCTGCAAGATCATTGACAAACTTCCGCTACTTTTCCGGACTTCCAGAGGGAAGGAGGACCACAGGACTAAGGAAATCCAATCAGACATGACAGGATATGTTCTTGATTCCTTAAGAGCGACAAACTGGAGGCATGGCTAGGATCCTACCTACAATATGACATTAGCTCCAAAAACCCTCACCACCTGGAAGTATAACCCGATAGATCCTTTTAGCTATTTATTTATGCAATGCTAGCTGAGAGAAATGCCTGCTAAATTTGGTTAGGAGATACTGAAGTTCATCAGTACAATCTTACTGCAAAACACAGAGTCCACATTCTACCTAAAACACATGTGCAAAACCCCATAAGAAGTCAGTATTGCATAGCTGACTGAGTGCAAAAATACCTCCCTCATCAATCCTTGCAAAAAGTCAATATGTTGGACAAGAATAAAAAATATCTCTATACAGTAAGTAAAACTGAAATACTGTTTTGCTTCATAAGAAAAAGGAAAGTTATCCACATTCAGGGTAGTCTCCCTCCAAATCACTAAGAAGAGGAAAATCAAGTCGTGACATTAAAATATCTTACAACTATCAAATCACAGAAAATGTCAACACATCGGGAAAATTAAACCCACTCAAAATCATTCAGGAAGCTGTTAAGTGTATAGTCTCATATATTAGGGAACACAGGAAAAGTAAAAGCTATTTGCACAAGTCGAAATACCAAGGACTTTAAAATTGCAAAAAACTTTTAAATTTTCTTGAAAGCTTACACATACCACTTACTGTTTGAGATCATAATAAAGCAGTACTAGGAATATTCACGGTTCATTCTTTCATACACATAAAAATGCCAGTGCTCCTCACAGAACAGAGAGCCACAAAAAACTTGTGGCTGTTAGCATTGCTGCTAACACGAATGACACTTGAACAGGACAAGGTTGCCATTTGATTATTTCCAAACAAAATAAAAGGCATCATGTAGCCATTATATATTTCCTTCATTTTGTATATGCAAAGTTGTATGTTCCATATGTGTGTTTACCTTTTTAGGGGGAGTTGAGTTTCTTTCTTTTTTTTTCTTTTACTTATGGATTTTTTTTCCCAGTAAGTTGCTAAGAAACTAACTACTGGGTACTTATGAATACTTATGGGATGGATACTTAACAAAGACAAAAGAAAGTGGCTGAAGTCGGGAGAGGAGAGTAGCCTCTGGCTGCACTTTTTTCTCGGGGAGACACCTTTGCACTGTGGATGGAACACACAACCTTTAAATTAAATTACTTCAGTTTTCACAGCACTTAGAAAATACATGTTATGATCCAAGTGGTTATGTTTCTATCAAGAAAAGAGGGAACTTGAATCTTTTTTTTCTCTAATGTCTGACTGGAAATGCTAAAAACTCAACTCTCCACAAAAGTACATGAACTGGACTGCACATCTGAACCCATCATCCTTTTAGGTGAGGAACTAAGCTTCAGCTCTAAACAGCGAAAATATTTATCCTAAAAAAAGCCATCAAGCAAGCAAAATAATGAAGCTGAACCCTTTGAATAAAGAAGGTGTTCTTGTGAAAGAGGTTTAATGATGTTCACCACCTGCATTCATCCACACACAGAGACTAAGAATGGATGTATGCAGCAAATTAAAGAAGTAAAGCACTGAAGAAAAATGGATTGAACTCCTCTTAACTACTAATAGAAGACATAACAAATGACTTGCTAGAACCAGACAGTAACGGAGTATATTTCTTAAAGACTGCAGTACCTTTTTAGGCTTTTATAGTCAGCACAAATTCTGGGAAATACCAGAATTTCTGCATGTTTGTAAATTCTCAAAGACAAAATGATTGTTCACTTGCCTAACAATTACTATGGGCAATAATAAAGCTCAGAAGCAATATGAGTTTTGTGTTGATCTCTGATGCTATATAATGATGCTATCTATTTTTGAAGAGAACTACAGAAAACACTTCAGTGTCTTATCTTCAAGGGAAAAGGAAAGACAGACTCACAAAGAGGAGAAAAGCCAACAACTACCAAGAAGCAAAAGAAGCTATGAGAGACTGGAAAGTAAAAGCCTAAGACAAGGCTTCTAACCAGCATCTGTTCATCTCCTAACCCTCAGTGGCATTAGCCTGTCCTCAAAACTTTGGAGGCAAAACAGTAAAACAAATATTAACATAATAATTATAAAAGCAATTACTTTTATTCTAGTGTGCTGATTGTGTTCAAGTTCCTTTAGATCTGCACCTAAATAATAGCAATAAGTAATTTTAAAATTAGATTACCAGACAAAATTGAGAGAAAAAACTTCCCATTAAGGTTCCATCCCTTTCTTTCACAAACAGCCCTTGGCAGTTTTGTAACAGAAAAATTAGCTAGATTAAAATGAAAAAATTAAAATGGAGCTTTAGGTATTCTTAGGTTCTTGTTCTGGAGGATATAAAATGCTGTAACCTCAAGCAGGAACATCAAATTCCCCTTGAGGACTGGTCTTGCTCCTGTTCACATACAGCTTGTAGTAAAGAGTTCTTCAAGTTATTAAAATTGACTGCACAACAAAATCAGTAAAAGCTATCGCACATCAACTGTAATCATCTAGATGAGTACAGAAAGCATTTTGTATAAAGAGCATTTTGTATCTCAGTAAGAGACAGCAGATTGAGCATATCACCTCACTGAACTACAGAAATTATCTGCAACTTCCTTTGCATTGTTATCTTTCTGCACACAAGAAACCTGCCAAGTCTCATCTCATTTTTGCAAGCCCATACCAGTTATATACTGCGTAAGTACAGAAAAGTTTTAGAAAACCATTTTTTCCTAAATGTGAGGAATAACATTTAAAACTATATGTAGAATTCAGCATCTGTTTTCTGGGTGGAGTGCATAGGGGGGTGTGTGTGTGGGTGTAACTGGAACTGAAAATATTTTTCAGACACATACTGAATGCATTTCTTAGCCCAGATTAAAACAGATGATGCACTTGAGGATAAACCAATAGTACCTAAAAATGTCATTCTTTTTATTACCTTTTAATCTAGGAGTGCTTGTTTTAATTATCCATTGCTCATTCTACCCAAGTTTGAATTAAAACAGACAATCAGATGATTGATAAATGCTAGTATCTTTTCTCTAAAGGGATTTATGCAAAAAGAAACATCTCCACTTAGAAGGGCGTTAAAATCAGGTGAAAAAATAAATTTAAAAATGGACTGCCCGTGCATTAGAGTCCAAACAGTCTCTAAATAAAAACCTAAATTAAAAACCAGTCTCTAAATTTAAAACTGAATTACAACAAGATGTATAAATAGGAAACTTCAGGCCAATGCTCATGTTCTCTGTGTCCATCAATTCTTTGACAAAAATGATAGGGAATGCATAGAATTGGTCAGGAAAAAAAGCACAACTTTGTAGGAACAGAACCTAATTAGAGGAGCCTCCATCCATTGATCAACATGAAGGTGTTACAACAATTAATCAGCTATGCACTAAAAAGGCAGTACAACAAATCACAGCCAGTTTCCAACAAAGTCAGCAATAAACTCACCTGAAGGCACTGGTACCATTAGTAAGGCAACTGATACAATTATACCCTGAATCAATATATTAAAAGCAAGTCTTTTAGTAGGGGATGACAACTGGAGTACTTTAACAATATTAACTGGGGCCTTGATCCATTACATATTGTTCATCCATAATCATAAAATTTTAAAACAAATGTCCTTTTTAAATGATGATGGAGTAGCAGATTAGCACATCCTAAATATTTCTCCACCTTTTTAGGATACGTATTTAAGCATTTGCTCGACAAAGAGTGGAATAAACCATTTGAAAATATTAATTTCTACCAGCAAAAGAGGTAATACCAGCTGATAAAGAAAAACCTGGAAAAAGATCATCCTGCTTCCCTAAACGCCAAAAATAAGAGCAAACTTTGCACTTAGGAGATGAAAAAAATCCCCAATCTTTCTTTTTTGCATTGGTAAATTTTTAGCATGAAATATATTTCACAATATTATAATCCAACTTTGCATTTCTGTAATGAGATTTCAGCATTTTTCTGAAGCAACAGAGTAGGAGATGAAATAAAAAGCAATTCCCTTTGAACAAAAACAGTCTCATAAAGCATAACAACCCTTACAGGCACAAAAGTACCAACTGTGATAAGAAATCTACATTGTCATATGGTCCACATGAGTTTTTTGTAAGAGACCAGGCTTCATACAAATAAGACTGTTATTATACAGCACTCCTCTAGATGTTTTCAAAATTTTGGCACATTCAGAAAATGCAGAGAGAAATAAACTCCAAAAAATATAAGCAAGGGGCATAACAGAGCAATGAGAAAGCATAATATAACCCTTTCCTGAATGGTAAATAATAGCAGTAACAAGGGAGAAAGAGAAAGGATGCTGGTTTATTTTCCTTGAATGTTGTCACTTGCAATAGAAGTGGCCTGGATCACAGGGCAGTTTTTCTAAGGGCAAGGCTTCTCTACCTTGCTGTTGCTGGCTGGACATGACCAGGGTAAGATCTCCTTGTGCTCGTGGCTTGCCTTTGTCTAGCCAGGAAGGACTGTCCTGAGCCTGTACTAGCCAGTCTGTCTTCTGCTGCTTTTTTATGCAGAGTCATCCCCTATGGACAAAGAGAATTTTACAGTGAATACCAATACAAAACATCTTTATTAATTTACATTTTGTTCATTACTTGTCTTCACACTGACTAAACTAGTTTGAATTCCATACACAAAGCATCTTATTTTCAAGGACAAAGGTAAGATATTCTTCTTAATACTCTGGGTGGAACTCTTCTTCTTCCCTGCTGTCATTCTCCAGGTTTAGAGTAACCACCTAAGAACACAATATATGCTTCTCATGGCAATTGGACAAATCTTTTCAAAAGGACTTTCCCCAATTCCTGGCTCCTTTCAGGACGTTGACCTAGAAAAGTACTTTTCTTCTGAAAAAAGTTTCAGTATTGTCATCATCTGTGGAAACACCAACTCCTGTGTCAGAAGCACATTTTGGGAGAGAGTATGTTCTCATCAGGCAAAAACGCAATGAGGAAATTGAGAAGCTGTGGTGGGTTGTGCAGCTGTGCATAAAAGCAGAGGCTAATGAAAGAATGATACAGACAAAGCTATCAGTGTCCATCTTCATGACAGATCACTGAACTGTGAGTCCTACCTCAGGCTTGTCTTCTACTTATCAGGGGGACTAATATTATAAAACTGGCCAAGGACAGTGGTCATTTGAAAGTACCTTCAATATGTAAACAATTCAAACACTCTGCTTGAGTTTAGACTTGCTATTCATGAAGACAAGAAGGATGTAGAACAGCAAGAAGAAAACTCTTCCAAAGGAATACAGAGAGGAGGAATTTGAATTCTATGATTGAGCAGAATAAAACCTTGAAGTTATAGATGTCTATATAGATGTTATCTATAGATGTCTAGAGCAGATGTCAAGTTACAGGTGAAGAGCAGTTTCAATGCAACCAACCAGTCTGCCAAAGGGAAGTCCTGAACACATCTGATGTGGGTGACAACTCTCCTGGCACACAGGCCCAGCAAAAGCTCTATGGTTGCACAGACTCCATCTTCTATCCAAACTTTTCTTTGAATAATTTAAGTGAGGGTTTTGCTGACGTCCTCACTCTTTACATAGGGCTAAATTTGCACTCAAGTTAAAGGGGTCATTTCTCTGAGCACTCCAACTGAATTGCAAGTAAGATGAATTGCTTTGATTGTGCCCCTTCATTAGAAACAACTGGAAGACTGGAAAGTGGTGAATCAAAGTAAATTTGAGGACTGTAATTTGCATAAGTGAAGGGCTGGGATTACAAAATAGTGATCTGAGCCATTTCTGATTTTAAAACCTGAAAATTATGAACTTCTTTTTTGCAGAAGATTATTATACGAACAGACTCTTACATAGAGATAACTTAAGATTACTAAAAATTGCTTCTGTGTATGTGTGCTGGAAAATGCTTATCAAACAAAAATACTGTTATAAACATGCCAGAAACAAATAATATTAATAGTTTCTTTTTTTTATATTTTCAATTAAAAGGTTTGTGAGATTCTTACCATGTTGTACCAGGCACTAACAATATATTTCTCCTCCATTTCTCTTTGACTTTTTGTTTTCTCATACTCTTTCTATAAAACAAAAAAATCCATATATTTAAAGCCAAAGTATAATAGACGTATTAGTCTCTAACTAAAAACAATGAGTTTTTACCACAAAACCACAACAATTACTACCTCCAGCGAATGAAGCATTCTGTCCCGCTCCTGCAACTGATTTTTCAGTGCCTGAATCTCTGGAGCAGCACCCTGGTTCTGTTTAGGATCTAATGTGCGGATGACCTGTTAAAGAAAACCGTTTGATTTTTATTAAATCCTGGAAAAGCAATCTTGTTAAGGAATTAAAGCCTTTTAAATCAGGGTTAAAAAAAAAAAAAGTAACTTAAAATATGTCTACCTCTCTCATCAACTGTGACATATTAGAGCATCTGAACCTTCTTTTACAGGACAGGGAAACAAAACTACTGACAACAAAATGTGATACCTAAATGGTTCAGTATCCCAGACTGATATTTGCAGTTCCTAACCCAGGCTACATTTCCTTGGGGCCATAGTGACACAAACAACTTCTATAAGGTTTCTCTTTTCATGCTATGATTTTCCTGCCTGTCAATTTCTCCTGCTTGAGGAAGGACTGCTTCTGTCCTTATGGATACTTGCCACGCTTCACCTACCTGGGGTACCAGGTGCTGTAACTTCTAGGTAGCTCTGTTAAGCCAAGCAGTCTGTGGTACATGCATAATTGTTATGCTACTAAAAAGATGAAGGGACACATACAGTTGTATGTGTCATCCAAGAGTGCTAGCAAACAGAGCTAAACCAAGAACAAATCCAGCAAATTGCCTGAATTATTAAGCCTTTAACAGAAAATGGCTTGAAACTCTTTAACAACCTCTGGCTATATAGAAACAGACTTCTTTTATCTTTCTACCTATTTCAGAGTTGTGTCCAGATGCTGAAATAAAAGAATGCTTTAAATTTAAGTGAGATCTTTTTACTGTATGGTAAACATATAAATCCTATGAGGAGTGGCTGAGGGAACTGGGGGTGTTTAGCCTGGAGAAAAGATAACTCTGGGAGCCCTTATCACTATCTGCTTGAAAGGAGGTTGTAGCCAGGTGGGAGCTGTGGCCTCTTCTCCCAAGCAACCAGTGACAGCATGAGACAACATGGCCACAAGCTGCAGCAGGGAAGGTTCAGGTTGAATTGTTAAACATGGGAATGGGTTGCCTAGGGAGGTAGTGTACACATCCTTGGAGGCATTCATGGAATTGGATGTGGCACCTAATGCCATGGTCTAGATAACAGAGTTATGATCAGTCAAAAGCTGACGTGATGATCTTGGAGATCTTTTCCAACCTAAATGATTCTGTTTCTATTCTATAAAAGCATTTTATTTTTCTAAGAAAATACTCATTAGACCTGGATATACCTTCCATAGTGGAAGACTATATTGATTCTACAAAAAAAAACCCCGTGCAACAAAACCCATCAATAACAACAAAAAGAAACAAAAAAACCCAGCCAACCCAAACACAAATAAAATGAAAGCTGATAAGATGATAACAAAAAGTTAACCTAAGTAATTAATGCGACTGTCCTATAAAACACCGTTTAGCAAAACTGTACACACAAATATACAAATCTTACTGAAAAGGGAAATGCTGTCTTTCAGTGGAATATACTCTAAGACAACAACAGCCAATATAAAATGTGAGGGCAGGGGGGACAGGAGAAATTTTTTTAGACTTCCTGAGACATTTCACAAGAAATCATTCAGGAAACTCCAAAGAAGTAAAGTAAGAAAGCAAAATTTTGGCAAATTAGGAACCTACTTACAGATTCCAATGTAATGGAATGCGTTTAAAGACACTGATATGCTTTTAAGATACTCAAAATAACAAAGTATAGTAAGAGAAGAAATGGGACTAGGAGTAAGACCACAGTATTGCCATTTCAAAGCTAGTAGTATACCCCTATCCCCAACACTTAAATTTTAGTCATCCTCTTGACAGAAGCATATAATAAGCAATAAAGGCAAAAGAGAATGCTGAACATCATCAGAGAAATCTAACAACTACTGAAGGCAATTCAGTCAAAAAGATGACTTTACTGCAAAAAAGCATCAATAAAAGAGTCTCAAAAATGGGGTAATCTTTTGCAGAATTTATCCATATTAAATACTAAAACAATAATATGACAATCAATGGAGCTTCCTTCTCTTTAACTTATTAGTGTGTATACAGATAACTACTTCATTTTTATTCCCACACAGTGGACACATAATACAGTCTCTGTTAGACAGGTGTGGAACATATCAACTTACACTCTTGGCCTTTTCCAAATATTTTTTGTATCGTTCTTCCATTTGTTTCATTTCCTCCTCCTTTTTCCGTAGAGCTTCTTGCAATTCCTCAATTTTAAGTGCTTTATGTCAGGAGATGCACACATTGGAAAATAACATCAGTTTATTATGCATATTTTTATATTTTACAACAGACACTTAAGACACAGCTAAAACATATTTTAGTTAAGAAAAGCTGACAAGAAATCTGATGTGGCAGGTATCACAGATTTAATTACTGTATAGCTCAAACACATTAAAAATATGTACTCCTATAAAACCTCATAAAATGGATTTTTTGGGATATAATCTTGCTTTCAAAAATTCTCCCAAATAAACAGAAATGGAATCATAAAGCTATCACATCACTGAACACACTTAGAAAACAGGTTTACTGATGACTTACAGCTACTATAATATCTTAGCATGTATTACAGGCAAATATGATTTTTTTTGTTTTATGGAAGTGGAATAATTCCTAAGAGGCACAACTCCTGCTGGAATCTACTAAACTGTAACATGGAAATACGAACTATAATTTTCTCCTCACATTTTCTTAAGCAGCAGTTGAGACCAGTAGGACAATTTAATTGCACAGATTTTTCCTGTGTTGGTTTAAGAATATATCAAGCCACTATTACTTCTACATCTTCTACACAACTTCTCAGATCTCAGAAAACAACATGATATTTTACTATTTTTTGCTCCATCTCACTATGAATAAAATAATTTTACCACAAACCAGAAAAGCTTCCCTTGGTTACAATCTCTTGCCTTATTCTAGAATAACTAGTCTTTTGAAAAATCCAGACTACCTCCCTCATTACTGTTCTGGAAAAAACATAGTAATAATGTGCTAAAAACCAACTAGATGCTGGGTTCTGAATACCCTCTGAGCAATATGATGCATATCTTACATTCTTTGACCAGTAACGGAAAATTTGCTCTAATTACAACACGTTTTTGAAAACACATTGAAGGAATATACATTGGAAGTAAAAGTGAGTCAGTGAAAACAGCAAGGATCTTCTAAATTAGAGTCTTATGAGACATGACAATTCTGGACAGCTGAGGTTCAATGGCAGTGAGCTGGTATTTCTACAGCCAATGCCACTGGGGTTTGGGACTAGATGATCCTTAGGCTTTGTTCTAACCTCTTTAAGGCTCATTCTAACCTCATTCTACAATTCTATGATTTCTTACTATAGTGTTTCTAAAATGTGATTCCCATGCATTTCATGTGTTAAAAGCATCTTTTTGGTCATCCTAGTTTCCAGAGAAATTTAACATGTCACTTCCATTAAAAAAGTACATTTTGCTTACCTGACACCTCCTTTAGGCATTATAATTAAAGATGTTGCACCTGAAATAATTTACAAAGAAAAGAAATGGACTGCACATGTAACTCACAACTGTTGTTGCATCTTGGTTCCAAATCTTCAATGATAGCTCGTTTCTTCTGTAGCTCGTTGTTAGCTTCGTGGAGCTTCTCTCTGTTACAAACCACAGAAGCACATATTGTTTCCCCAGCAGTATTACTGTGCTTGAAATGAGTGCTAAGCAGAACAGAAAATCCTCAGCGAGAGATTATTTCTATGGACATGATAGATTTTTTTTTTCTACAGAGCATGAGGACAAGTGACAATATCACTGTAGAAAAACTTGTTAGTTAGGATTAAAAACATTGTTCTGTATGGATAACTGCAACAGCAAACAATTTCTTTGTCAATAACTGTACTTAATATAGAACTTAGAGTTAATTGTACAATGAGAGCCTAAAATGAATACTCATAACTGTATTACATTGAGGAAAGAATGGCTAAACCCAAAAGCAACAGAAACTTCTTTTTGCAAGACAGTCAAAAAGCAAATATTCTTTTAGGGAAGTAAAAGATGCGCAAAAATAGCACAATAAAATGGCAGCACTTCCTAAAGTATTACTTCTATGACATAACGTATAATAAATAATAAACAAACTAATTTTGTTCATATTAACATGCTTCCCTCAGAAAAAAATTACTTTGTTCTCTTGAGCAAAGATTTGCACAATGTTAAGCAAAGCTTTCTACCCAACACAAGATGATGGTTCCCTCATTGCCCTTAATTTCACAATGGTTTTCTATGGAAAAATTAGAATCTGAACAGCAGATTCCCAAATATTCCTGTGTTATCTAACCTCTCTTATTGCATATTTTCCAGATCCATCACAAATGACTGCCTTCCTCACTATATAGAAAAACACATAATTTCAAACTCTAAACAAAATAGGGAAACAAAAATACTTACAGATGTTCTTCAAGTTTCTTTTTCAGAAGAACTGACTAAAACAGAAAGTTAAATGTTTTATTTTAATATACTGTGAAGCTTTAATGTATTTTTAAAATTATTTTAAAACATGCAATTTTGACATTCCCACCAAAATCCAACTTTTTTACTTCAGTTTTAAATCACAACTGTAAAGCATCTGTAGTACCTTTCTCTTCACAGCCGTGTGACTTTAGTAAAATTAGAACCCTTCAGAACTTTACAAGTATTTTCCCAGGAACTAGATCAATAAAAGTAAAATCCATAAATGACAGAATTTGAAGGCAGTTGTTATAATTTGTTCAGTACTTTGTATTGGAAAGTGCAGCAAAATTTGCATGGAAAGCTGTTCTACCGATATTGCATTGCAACTTGCATGAAGTCATGTAGCAAATTAGTTGAAATAAATTCCCATCCCCACAGAAACTAGAAGGAGTAGAGTATTCTAACTGCAGTGTAGCAAAAATGTCACCTTTTTTGTATTTCTTATCTTTATTGATTACAGACACATAAAAATCACCACACAACTTACAGTGTTCCACTTCCTGGTTAAATCACATTTAGATAAGCTCCTTGAATAAAAACTTTAGAACTAACTTTTAAACTTTAAACTCACTTCATACACAGTGAGTATTTTTCAAAAGGAAAAAAAAAACCAAACTCAATAAATGTTTATGAACTGAAAGTAGTGTTAAGTAAATAGAAAGCCATACTCACAATAGCCTTGAGCAGAAGCCCATGCCAAGAAACAGAGATGACATTAGTATAAAGCAAAACAGCAGCCAACAGAAGAAACTATTTAGAAAGTCATGAACAGAAAAAGTTAAAGCTATGCATTTTTCACGCATGTGCAATTTCTTCCTCTGTTCTCATGAGCAATTCTCATCTTGTAACATTTTCTAAAGCATGGCACTAAACCCAAAAATATAAAAAGAATAAAGAAGCACATTTACAAATCATTGTGTTTAAATCAGAATTTCAAAGGAAAGCAACTTCTATTTAGAAAAGTAATTTTAAAACAAAAATCATATAACTAAGAAAACCAAAGAAAATAGCCAGTCTGTTGGGCTACTAGAATTAAGAGATGGCAGGCGTTTTTGTGATGTGATGCTGAATTGTGTTATTGCCACACTGATTGAATACAAAGCAAATGTAGAATATTTAAATCTGCAACTGCCTTTTTAATTTGTGTTTATACACTATTAATCACATGGAAGGGTTAGGACATGACTGATGGTCCACAACACCATCAAAATACAAGATAAAGTAATCAGCAAAATTACTTCATTGTTTTTTCTCCAATGTTCTTTCTACAAAGATTTAGTCACCTTGCTAACAGAAAAAATTACTGTGTGCACTCAAAAAGCTTTTTACTTTGGTTATACTTCAAAATATTGTCTTTGATCACATTCCTGGGGCACGTTTTTACATTATTACAAGAGATTTTCTTATTGCATGACAAGAAAGGTGGGGAGCCATAAGAACAAGTCAACACAGCTCTACTGATTTCACAGTCAGAAATCTGCAGCAGCTAAGGATCTGCAGGTTTTGACCACTGACTTTTTTCTTTTTTGCAGTACTCTGAACAGCTGCAGCAACACTACCCTTTATGTAACCAAAAATATTTGTATGCATCTTTATCAGTCACAAATCATTTGAACTGGCCCTATCACTTGTACCTGATCATTTAGGGGACTACTGGCTGCCTGGGAAGGGGAAAAACCTGGAAGCAGTGCCCATTTCCCTAAGATAACAAAATCGAACTCAACTTTTTTTTTGCATCCTTTTATTGCACTTGGGTTTATCTTGAAACAGACACAACTAGTACTCAACACTGATTCCCCTGGTGTATTATTTACCTAGTATCTGCACTGCTGAGGGGGTAACCTCTCTCCCAGCTACACAGATCATGTTTTCATACACAAGAAACTAATTGTGATAAACAGCCCAAATAATTAAAATAAGTAGAAATGAGTTTACCCACATTAACTGACCCAAGACACATGATTAAGAAAGAGACTAAAACACTCAATGTGCCATTCTAGGTACCCAAAGACCCTGTATATACTTGGCAGATAAAGTCAGACAGATGACTCTAAAAATGGGCAAAGACTACTTCTGGGATTTTTGCAGTATCAAAAGTAAGCTTTAAAGACTGATAAAAATCTAAAAGAGTAATTGCTATAATTTTCGCTCTCTCATAGGAAGACAAGTCTCCTGAACACTACAGAAAGAAAAGTCTTTTTGCTTGAAGTTCCTTTAATGCTTAAACAAACCAAAGGAACATGTCTGTCCTTTGTCAGGGCAAAATTTGGTTTACTTTTAGATGTTAAAGTTAGGGGCAGATGGTTAGGTTCCGGCCTGAGGTTAAGCTAACTTAGCAGGGTGTGGGTCATCATGTCAGAGGACTACTGGATGAGATCAGCAACACTATGAGGCGCTGTAAGTCACAAAACAACACCCTGATGGATGGTCAGATTTTCAAGAATGCTGAGAGTAATGATAGAATGGTTTGGGTTAGAATGGACTTTTAAGGGTCACACAGTCCAACCCCTTCAACAAGCAGGGACTCCCTCAACTAGATCAGGTTGCTCAATGCCCTGTCCAACCTCACCTTGAATATTCCATGGATGGGTCATCCACAGCTTCCCTGGGTAACTTGTTCCAGTGTCTCACCAAATGAAAAAGCGACTGAACCTCATGGCTAACTGAAGAGGCAACAGAATTCTGGGGACCTTTTAGGGAGGTGTTTATCAGTAACAGCATGTAAGGCCAAGAGTGCATATGTTACATTATAAAAAATATTAGGTGTGGGATGGATTTAACAAGTGGTTCAGAAATAACTAAAGGAAGGGTGTATATATAGGAAGGGATTAGGGCAGAGAACAGGAGAATGAGGATGATAAAAGACAGTGATAAGACATGCAAATTATGTAGTCAAAGCTGTTCAGATAACTGTTGAGTAGCCCCACATGACTACTGCATTCTGGGGGACAATAAATCAAACCTATTCTGAGCACACCAGACACATCTGAGTTGATTCTGTAGTCTGAAAGATGGTGGTAAGGAGGCCTTTGCCTAGCTGGCAGGGTAACACTCCAAATGGACTAATCATGCATCCCAACAGAATGTGCCAGTGCCCATTACAGGCTCAATGGCACACAGCTGTTTTCCACTGCACTTCAGTACAAAATCAAAGCTGTTTGCCTTTGTGGACCTTGGCACAGAGCATGTAACACTACAAGGACACTTGCCTGGGTTACGACACTACCTCTACCCCTTTTTGGGCATGTCTAAAAATAACTTCAGCTTTAAAACAAAACAAAACTTTAAAAAACCAAACTAAACCAACAAACAAACAAAAAAACCCAACAAACTGAGCTCTCACCATACATTTCAGGACTGAATTAAAATGAATTTTAAGGATTGAGCACATTTCCAGTATAAGTACATAAAAATATGAACCTCAGTGTAATTTTGCATAAAAATAGCAAAAAACAGAGGAAAAGAGCTGAAAATGATGTACTGGTAAACTGTATGCTATGTCTCTCCTACTGCTTTTTCTTATGTTTCTGAAGAATCACTCTTTTTGTATGCCTATCCTCCAGATAACTCAGGTAGTCGCAGCCCAAATTCAACCCACTTGAGCAGCTGGGTTTAACTTCTGATGTTTGCTCTGCTTTACAAGGGAGATTGCATGAGGAGACCACAATGGTTCTTGCATCTTCAATATTTCCCTGAGTCTACACTCACTCTTTTACTTCCTTAAGAGTAAATTAAATTCTACAGATTGAACTCAGCAAAACATGCTATGGGATCACCATGCTATGGTCAGACCAACACAGAAGCCATGATTGCAGACACACCCTAAATTACTGACCCAACCGGAGCCTCTAAACGGACAAAATTGAAATTGCTGTAAATAAAGCTGACTACAACTTGACAGAGATCATTTACAATACTCAGTATCTGAGAATAATTCTTTCATAGTTGTGTTCACCCTGAAAAGATTTTGGCCAATAATCAAGACAACAAAGAACATCTCAGAATAGACCTATTTTAATGTGCATTCTAAAACACATTGTAAGTTACTCAGGAAAATAATCTTGATGAAAATCAACTAGGTGTTTAACATTCATATAGTTTATTCTGAAAATTTAAAGGGTAAACTAAATTTAACATACTCTTAAATTTAAATTTACATAAGCATCTAATAAAAAAAAACTTTCACTATTTTATATAAATTAGTTAAAACAAACCCACAAAAAGAGAAAGTAGCACATTACAGTTTGTTGCCAGTTAGCAACATGATACACTGAGATTGTGAGCATACACTATGCAAGTACAGTCCAAAAAATCGCTGCTTTCAATAAAGTTATAGAGCTTCTTTTTTGAAATACAGGAGATAAACCATTTTTTAGTGGAAGACTGAAAGTTGTTTTCCACGCTAACTCAGCTACAATGTGTATTCTTACATTTAAAATAAAGTTAATCCTGTATACAGAAACAGAAAAAGCTGCATTGTATTGAGGGCCTAATTATTTGATTTCTTTTTCAGTTTTGGACTGTCTGGCTTTTTTCATTCTGAGATTACATTTACAGGAAGAACTACGGACCTTTCAGTGGCTGGAAAGGCCTTTCATTAAGAAAACTAAACCCAAAACAACTTCAGATGTTTTATTCATGGAGAATCAACATTTTCTCAATTCCCTGCAAAACTCTCTACTCTAATTAAATAATTTAAATGCTGAGTTTTCTATTGCAACAGACACAATTATTCAAATTAAACATGCATGACACCTTCTCTACATAGGATGGTTTTTTCTTCTAGACAATTGTCTTACACCCTAGTTAGAGAAGCACAATTTATTGGTAAGACCATACAAGTAAATATGCAAAACTACGAGAAATCTCAGTTTGTATAATTCTTTTACTTTTTTTTTTTTTTTTTTTTTTTTACAAAAAGGTGAAAGTTTCAAATATGGTAACTAATTGAATGTAAGTTTGATGTACATTTCTACTTACATCTTCAGCTTTTGAACCTTGATCCTGCAAAGATTTTTGTAGTTCTTCAACCTGGGACTGTACTTCCAGAAGCCTCTGATTTACCAATCTAGGAAAGAGACATAATTTCTTTTTCAGAAAAAAAAAACAAACTGCAAAAGGCAGTCTCAGATTTTTATCAATTTTTAGTGTCCAGTGTTTTCAGATCATCTACACAAAAAAATGCAATACTATAAATTACTCACAAGAAAATTACAGCAGGAGTTAAGAGTTTACAGCAGTTCCAGAGATTATAATACCCAGATGTTCATCCAGAACATTCTCATATTCCTCAAGGACAATATAAATGCATGCAGAAATCAGTTCTATATACATGAAAGAAGACATTTTAACAGTCAGTTTTACTGTGAGAGAGCTGCTAGCTTTTGCTTCTACATCATCACAGAATGCTATAAACCTGTAGGTTGGAAGAGATGTCCACAGGTTGCCTAGATCCAACCTCCTCCTTAAAGCAGGTGCATTTACAGTAGATTGCTGGGAATCATATCCAGTACCAGGTTCAAGCACTTGTAAGGACAGAGGTCTAACAGTCTCTTTGGGCTTCTCTACTAGAGTTTGGACCATACTCCATATTTTGTCTGTTGCCTCTTGTCCTCCCACTAATAATCTCTTGAGAATAGCCCAAATCTGTCTTCTTTCTACCTTCCCATCAGGCAGATGCAGTTCACAGTACTCTCATCTATGTCACCTTTCCTTTGGCCTGGACAAACCCAGTTCTCAGTTTTATCCCACCTATCACACATTACATCGTCTCTCACCTCAGCAGTATTCTGCTGCACTTCTATACATCCACATTTCTCTGGTACTGTGGAATCCAAAATTACATGCTCTGTCCAGATGTGATAAGTATTGATCATCATTATAAGTTCTGATGAGGTGAACAATCATTTTCACAGACTGACAGCCTGCACCTCAGTGAGGACTGTTCAGATCACAGTCAACTGCAAGGTCCCCAGATAACACATCCTCCTTTCCACCCACTAGGACCCCAGCTCTGCTGCTCCACAGCCAGGGACAGGGGTCTCATCAGTTCCTTTCTCTGGACTGTTGAGCTCCTCTGAATAACAGTTTTCCCTTTCAAAAGGACATCCCGAAGTGGTATCATTCTCAAACTTGCTAAGAGTAGCCCCTTTCATCAGTGAAGTTATCAATAAAAGTAACGAACGGTGCTGGTACTGATGACTGAGGAATTGGTTACCGGCTGGGTTTCAGTTCACTCACGATACTACTTTAGGCTCAGCTGTCTGTTCACTGTTCAATCAATTTTTTTTTGCTCACCAGTTAACTGTCCACTTATTTAGTTTATATCCAAGTATTCTGAACATAAGGATAACACGGGACACTTTAACAAAGGCTTTGCTAAAGCTAAATATCGTCCTCTCACCCTTCTTCACATACGCAGTCATTTCATTGTCAAGGCAACTGGATTAGTTAGGCATGATTTGCTCTGAATAAATTCATATTGGCATTTGCTAATTACTTTCCTGTCCCTCATGCAGCTGAAAATAAATTCCACATGGACTTGCTTTGCAAAATTTCCAGAAAGCGAGCTGTGGCTGACCAATCTCAATAGTTCCTCATGCTCTTTTTCTTGTCCTTCTTGAAGGTGAGTGCAGTATTTACCTTTTCTCAGGCATCAGGCAACTCCCCCAGTTGAAGGGGAAGACTGGGGAAGATTAGATAAGTAACAGATTCAGACTCAAAGCTTAGATACAAAGCAGCTTCACATCACTATCCGCCAAATACTGTGGCATGCTCTGATGCACTCTGTCTGGTCTCACAGATGTCTCTATGCTGATTGGTTCAATCAGCAGGGTCAGCTAGAGAAGGCTGCCAAGGAACATGTCCTGTTGAGTTTTAAATATCTACAAGGACGGAGACAACCTCTCTGGGCTACATACTCCAGTGTCCAGCAGCCCTCACAGTGAAAAAAAAAAAGGTATATTCTCACATTCAGATGAAATATAATGTGTTTTAAGCTCTGCTCACATCCTCTTGCCATGTTACTGAGTGTTACTGACAAGAGTCTATCTCCACCTTCTTTAGACTTTCCCATCATATACTTTGATAAGATACATTGATAAGATCTAACCTAAGCCTTCTCTTTTCCAGGCTACATAGTCTCTATCCCTCAGACTTTACTCATACAAAAGACTCTACAGTCCTATAATAACATCCTTGGGGCCTTTCACAGGACTGATTCCATTAAATCCATATCTTTCTTCTCCTGCAGATGCCTGTAGGAAGGTCAACTGAAGCAGAGGACAAAATTTCTTACCTGTTTTCTGTCTCCAGTTCATTCTTCCGTAAGTTTGCATCATCAAGAAGGCTCTGCAACAAGGCAATCTTCTCATTGTCAGAACCTTCTTGGTTCAATTTTAACATCTTGTTCTCATGTTGAAGGCGGATGAGTTTCTCCCTAAAGACATACAACACAATTTTTTTTAAAAAAAGGAATATCAATATCTACAACACAGAAAACAGTTTACCATAGGAAGTAAAATAACAACATAAATATCATCTTTTTAAGGCAGATGCTGCAACAACAATCATATCTTCAAACATCCAAATACAAACCCAACCTAAATTGTAATTGCAGAAGACATACACAAAGAAATTACCTCAGTACTCTCCCATCAGATCTCAGAATACAGCTCAACAAATATATAGGGAGAACCGAGAATGCAAAACTTAATACCAAGTGTGAAGAAAGACTGTAATCTCAGCTGCCACTAAACTACTGCATTATCCTGAGCAAGTAATTTCAAGTCTTAGTCTTTTTACACAGAATCACAGAAACTTTTGGGTTGAAAACACTCCTAAGATCATCAAGATCCAACATAAACCCAGCACTGCCAAGTCCACCACAGAATCATGTCCCTTAAGCACCATGTCTACACATCTTTTAAATACTACCAGGGATGATGACTTAATCACTTCCCTGGGTTCAATGCTTGATAACCCCACCTGGTGAAGAAATTATTCCTAATATCCAATCTAAACCTCCCTGGCACAGCATCAGGAAAAAAGACCAACCCCCCCCTCATTACAACCTCCTTTCAGGTAGTTGTAGAGAATTATAAGCTCACCCCTGAGCCTCCTTTTTCTCCAGGATAAACAACCTCCTGCTCCTCATAGGACTTAACGCTCTAGACTCTTCTCTAGCTCTACTGTCCTTCCCTGGACATGCTCCAGCCCATCAAATCCCAGTCCAGTTTTGCACCCTCTCACTACCTTCTTGTAGTGAGAGGGTGCAAAACTGGACATGGGATTTGAGGGGTGCCCTCACCAATGCCAATTACAGGGGGACAATCCCTGACCTGGTCCTGCTGGCCCCTCTATTGCTGATACAGGCCAGGATGCCACTGGCCTTCTCGATCGCCTGGGCACTCAATGGTTCATGTTCAGCTGCTGTCACCCAACACCACCAAATCCACACCAGAACAACAGGTGCCATCCACAGAGACCTGGACAAACTGAAGAAGTTGGGCATGAAAACCTCATGATGTTCAACAAGGCCAAGTGTAACGTCCTGCACTTAGCCTATGGCAATCCCATGTATCAGCACAGGCTGGGCATGAGCAGATGCAGAGCAGCCCTGTGAGAAGGACTTGGGGGTGCTGGTGGGTGAGAGGCTGGACATGAGCCAGCCATGGGCACTCCCAGCCCAGAGAGCCAAACGTGTCCTGGGCTGCATCCAGAGCAGCGTGGGCAGCAGGGCAGGGAGGGGATTCTGCCCCTCTGCTCTGCTCTGCTCTGGGGAGAGCCCACCTGGAACCTGCATCCAGCTCTGGGCTCCCAGCACAGGAAGTATGTCAACTAATTCAAGTGAGTCCAGAGGAAGCTGCTAAGGTGATCACAGAGATGAAGCACCTCTATTAAAGCAGACTGAGAGAGCTGAAGTTGCAGTTGTAGATCAGACTCCAGGGATACCTTAGAGCAACTTTACAGTGCCTGAAAGGAGCGAACAAGAGAGACGGAGAGAGATTTTTTATAAGACAAAGGTTAAACTGGAAAAGGGTGGTTTAGATTAGATATGAAATAGAAATTCTTTACTTTGAGGGTTTGGAGGCAATAACAAAGGGAGTTCTGGATGCCCCATACCTGGCAGTATTCCAGGCTAGGTTGGATGGAAATTTGAGCAACCTGGTCTACTGGAAGGTATCCTTGCCAATGGCACAGTAGGTGGAACAAGATGATCTTTAAGGTCCTGTCCAACCCAAGCTGTTCTATGACTCGACAATTACTACCCACTGTGCATCTTTTCAGCCACTCTTCTCCAAGCCTGCAGCACTGTACACATTATTGTGATGCAAGGGCAGGACCTTGGCCATGCTGAACTTCATACAACTATCCTCTGTCCACGGATACAACCTGTTCAGATTCCTCTGCAGTGCCTTTCAACCCTCCAGCAGATCAACACTGTCCTGAGTAACCCAAAATGTTATTGTATTCCATATCTATCTGTGACCAAAATTGTTACTCTCCTTCTGCAGCTGGAAAACAGAATGGTGGGGCAGGGGCTGGGAGGTTGCCCCGGGCTCTTTAAAAGTTGAAGCACTCAGGCAGAATCATTCTCAGAGTCCACACTCTGGTGGACTCTTAGTTATTTCTTGCCCCTACTTGCTACAGTAGCAAGTCAAGATGCTCTCTTTCGCAATCAAAAACTGTTTAAGAGTGAATTTTGCAACACCCATAGGCAGCCACTCCCTCAGTACCCTTCAGTGGATGCCAGCCAGGCCCATGGAATTGCAGGTGCCTTAGTGGCACAGCAGGTAGCATAGCTGTAAGCAGGCATAGCAGAGCGGTTTCCTCCTCTATTCCAGCAACTTTATTAAGTTTCTTGCATCTGTCTTCCAGATCAGTGGTGTTAATATCAAAGACTGTGGCAATGGAGGCTTTAAATAGATCAACTTTCTCTTAGCCTTTACTGGTATGGTTCTCCTTGCAATCAATAAGGGATTGAGATTCTCCTTAACCCTCATTTATTTAAGTGGATGTATTTATAGAAACATTTTTAATTGTCTTTTATTGGCAGTAGCCAGAATAAGATCTAGTTGGGCTCAGGGTCATCTAATTTTCTCCCTGCATAACAGCACAACATCTCTGTATACCTCCTGAGTAACTTTGCCCCTTCTTCCAAACACGATACAATCTTTTTTATCCCGAGTTCTGGCCAAAGCTCTCTGTGCAGCCAGGCCAGTCTTCCTGGCTCACCATTTGGCACATGGAGACAGCCAGCTGCTCCTGCACCTTAACAGTTCCTTCCTGCCCTCCCAGACTCCTTTGCCCTTCAGGACTGACTTCCAAGCAACTCTGTAAACCAGACCATGCTTGGTAAACGGGTCATAGTCTGCCCTACAGAATTCCAAAGGCGAGGTTCTGCTGGCCTCTCTCCTTAGTTCTCTGTGAATCAAAAACTCTATCATTCAGTGGTTGCTGTGCCCAAGAAGGCCTCTGATCATCATATCACATCTACAGTCCTTTCCTGTTCACAGTGAGTCCACATCTTCCCTAGCTGGCTTGCTCAGCAGCTGTGTTATCTTCCACACAGTTGAAGAACCTTCTAGACTGATCCCTTTCTGCTGTGCTGCATTTGCAGTAGCCATATGGTAAATTGAAGTCCTCCATAAGAAGAAGGGCCAGCAATCTCAAGACCTCTCCCAGCTGCTTATAGCATAGTATCCTAGACAAGTGGTCTATAACACACCCACCAGAATATCTGCCTTGTAGCCTTCCCCTTAATTCTTACTCAAAAATACTCAAATCTTTTGGTACCATCATCAAGCTACAGGCAATCAGAACAGGGCAACAAACAAGTAACTTTTTCTAATATCCAACATAAACCTTTCCTTGACACAAATTCAGACCATTCCCTTGGGTCCTGCCACTGGTCACAACAGAGAAGAGATGAGTGTTAACCCTTCCTCTTCGTCTCAAGAGGAAGGATAAAATCTCTGCTAAGTCTCCTCCTCTTCAGGCTGAACAGATCAAGTAACCTCAGCTGCTCATCACAGGGCTTCCCTCAAGGCCCTTCACCATGCTTTTGGCCCTCTTTAGGATGCTAAGAGCCTTATGTCTTTTTCATATTGTGGCACCCAAAACTGTACACAGGATTCTGCTCTAGTGCAGAGCAGAGCAGAACAGGACAATCCCTTCCCTTGCCTGGCTGCTGATGCTGTGCCTGATGCCCTCAAAGACACAGCTGGGCCTCCTGGCTGCCAGGCCATTGCTGCCAGGCCAATGTTCAACTTGTCCATGACCATTGCAGAGGTTAGTAAAACAAAGCATGCATTAGCTTACTTTATTTCAGGAGTAATGATTTCTGCTGCTAAACTGTCTGAAGGCTCTTGTCTTCCCAGAGGCATCAATCCTGAGTAAGGAAAAGCATACCACTGACTTTTTCACATGACAAGAAGTAGACATTGTTCTAGAAGCTTCACACTACTGCTAGACAATGTAAAATGACACAAAGTCAGGCTACAGAAAGACTGACAGACAAAAAGCATTTCATTTGGTGAACCATTACATCTGATTTCATCCATTCTGAAGAAATAATGTTACAGTTTATTTCCTGCTCATTATCTTATTATATAAGAACTACAACGGTACGCAAGATTACACATACAAATTAACTGTAACATCATGAGAAAATATGTCTCTAAAGAAAACTATGTAACTATACAGAAATCAGATATACACTATAAAAATATCCCACTGGAGAGGAGACTAAAATTCTGATTGATGCAAATAACATTCAAAGCTTTTGCTTGTTTATGAAGCTATGAATAGTTGAAGTTTTACACTGCTGATTCTAGAAGAGCTTAAATTTATTCTGTGCTAAACAAAAGCATCTTTAATACTCTACAGAAAACTCATGTACACTTTAGAAAAGAGGCATTTAATCTCCTTATTTGTCCTTTACCTGTAGTGGTGAGTTGACCCTCCTGAGCTTGTACACATCTAAGTTCTTCAATAGTTTCTTTCAAAGAATCCCTTTCTGTTCTTAATCTCTGAATAATTGGAAAGAGAATGAATATCAGTCTTGGTAGTCCAAATCCATCTCCAACAGCCTTCAAAATTTTAAAAATCATTCAATGTAACTCTAGAAATTACTTTAAAATTAAGGTATCTCAGTCTATTCCATAACGGAATAAATGTAAGTAATATATATTCCACAGGAGCAGTGGTTTGGGGTCTTTCTGGGAGAAGGGTTGCTGATCTTACTGGACTGAAAATAGCAGGGGAATAAGCTTATAAAAACAAGGTATTAGTATCACAAAGTTCTGGTATCAGGTAGTAAACAGTATCCATAGGGCCACTCAGCTGTTTTCCCTTCATTGGGGTTGATTCCAAGAGAAATGAAAGACAGTTGAGAGACCACAGATTTTTCCCTCACCATGAATCAAATATTCAGCCAGCAGTGAAATAACGAGCAGGTAAGTACAGAGTCAACATAACAAACTGCTTTTACTTCACTTGTTTGTCTTTCACCACTGAAAGTGTGAGCAACATTTTCATATCGCATTCCTCCTGTGTGTCTGCTGTTCTTGTCATTCATCAGCACCTTGGCTATAAAAGAAAACTTGTTGCTTAAGATTTGGTCCAAAGAGAACTGAAGAACAGGACTTGATCACCTTGGGATCCAGACAGATGAGCTTTCAGTAGCATCAGGCAAATACTCTTTCAATTTGGCACAACTACCCTTTTGGCAATAAAAAAATGAGAATCTACAGATAACACCAAGTTTTTGTCCAGAAGGTTGCCAAGAGTCAAAAAAAAAAAGGAAAGAAATTTGCTACTATGTAATGATCCAAAATGTAGTTTGCTCCAAAATCAGACATGTTCAGTATTACTAAATGGTCCAAGATAGACCTTGCCTATGTATAGGTATGGAGTTGTGTTGGCTGACAGCATTTCATTTTACAAACAGTTGATTGCCAAATGGCAGAATATTTTAGTGACTAGAAAAAGCTCTAGGGCTTCACTGGTACAAGCAGCTCAATAATTATAGTACTTATAACACAACACAGAGGTAAATTTCCAAGCTACTTTGATGAAGATATCAAACACTATCATGCTTTGCCAGAACATAAGGAAAAGAACATAATCAATTTCAGTAACTATTTAGAAGACAGAACTGACAAAATACAACTAGTTTGTGACTGTGGTGGGCTACTTTACTGATACATATTGACAACAGAGAACAGAAAGAGCAGGTAATACAGTGAATCACTAAACTCATGTAATGAGGGAATTATAGCTGTAATTTACTTCTCACAGGTGCATATCCATTCAAAAGAATGTACTTAAGAACAACATCTGGCTCAAAAAACAAGCTGTTTGCCAGGGGGTAAATCCGAAAACTATATGACAATGGCCTGCAATTCAGATCCTTTGTGCAAGGTGAAATGGTCCACTGAGCCATGGATAAGCCACAGAAACAACTTTACCATTGTTCAACATAAAAGAATTAAAAAAAAAAACAAAAAAACCCAATTTAAAAATAAAAAGCAGGAAAGAAAGCCAAAGCACAATACCAACACAGTTATTATGAGCATTCCAGCCTGATTTGAAGGGCAGATGGAAGTGATGTGAAGGTCAAGTGTCCATCAGAGCTTGAAAATTTAATAAAAAATGGGAATCAATCGCCTATGAACCTAAAGTAACTGACAACTTTCAGTTCAAATCATATTTAAGTGCTGGGCTTGGAAATCTTGGAAATAACTGGACATGAAACCATGACTATTGAGGAAAAAGCCTGCAGAGTTTCTGATAGTTTGATCAATGGACTTATAATTAAAACAAGCCTAAGAAACTGCTAGCTGCAATTGCTGACGCTGATTTTTGTAGTTTGAACCTCCTGCATATACATTCATAAGAAATAAGCTGAAATTAACTGTTGAGAAACAACAGTGTGTAAGACAAGTCTGAAGGATCAGTCTTGGGAAGAGAGTACAAAGCAATTAATCACAGAATCACTAGCAGCAAATGACACAAGAGGAAGGGGATAAATTCGTATCTACCCTGTGTGTTCCACATTGGCAGTACAAGACAGGTCAACAATGAGCTGTCATAAAAGCTGAGATTGCCACAAAGGACATTTCCCTCTACACAACTTCTAAGCCTCTTCCTATACTACTGATGAGTCCACTAACAGAACCATGCTTATAGTACCTCAAAGAATGCCTTAGGGAAAAAAAGCAACAGGAATTTAGTTCTAGGATGATACTGCAGAAACCCTGTTGTAAATAGCTTTTCAGAATACACAATAATTACTCTGGGTATTTATTAACTTTCTCATGGTAAATGGTCAGGAAACAACTTCAGATGCCAAATATTAAGGCTTTTCCTCTTAAAAATAGGTTGCATATGATTTTGTACAGTCACTTTATTCCATGCTGTACAACTCTTAGGTTTAAAAACTATTTTGTACACAAACATTAGAAAATTTTGGAGGAAAAAAGACTTCCTAATTTAAAAAGACTGCTAACTATAATTACCATATCTCTGTGTTATAAATGATACAAAGTTGCTATTGTTACTAAAAAAAATAACACCTTGGCACTTACATCTTTTTCTTTTTGGAGGCTGTCTACTTTTTCTTTCAGTCGTTTGCATTCATAATCTAATTTATCAGCTTTCTTGGATTCTTCAGATAACCTGTTTTGTAGTTCAACTGCCTGTGAGAACAAGAATCAATAATGTGTCTGCAAATGTTAAAACAAAATACACAAGACAAAGTAGCCAACTACAATGCACCACAACTCATGTTGTAAAACAATTTAAATAGTTACTTATAGGACATACAAAAACTTCTTTCATCAGTTGTTCTGTGTTTCAGCAAAATAAATAAAAAGCATTCAAATATTAGGTCTTAGTGCAAGCAAAAGAAGAAAAAAATGTGAAGTATTTTCACTACATCTAAAACAAGAATTTAAACTTAAGGTTTACAGAAAAAAACCCCATGTAGTTCTAAAAATCAAGATTAGAAACAGCAGAAATTTTTTTCTGCATTCTGAAAAGCCTAGTAAAAAGAACAGACTCTGAAGAAAGCCAATTATCTACATTTTTCGTTAACTTTACTTCATAAGCCTCACTCAGAATTCAGCTACTAGTTTAAGCAGCCAGGTAACATTCCTAACATTCCCTAACCTGAGATGTCCTAATATTTTTAATACGCTAACACAAAGATTCAGCCACAGGCCCCAAACAGGTTTTTTTATTTCAGTGAGAAACACTGCCACATGTATGCTTTCAACTACAAATCAGTAAAGAACTCTTAAAATTAAGTGAGCAGAAATGTGAAAGCCAAGCACAACAGAAGGTATATCAGTGAAGTCTTGCCTTTTCAAAACTTTCAGCCTTTACTAACCAAGATTCATTCCCAGAACACTAGTAAAGCTCACAATGGAGAGAGCATGAGCGCAAAAAAGCTAAATAAAGACTGACCTGCAAATACAAAAGCTGAATGAAGACTCAGCTAAAGATATACAGCTTCTTCTGAATCAGTTTATAAGAAGGCTTTTTCATGGCTTTTAGATATAAGGGGAAGTGATTAAAGCAGTAGCCATATCTACATCAAGATCCCCTAGTGGTTCTAATGGCCTTTTATTTTCAATGTGTACAACTATAGCAAAATAACTACAAGGCCTAAAATATGCATGGTCCTAAGACTTAGAGAAGGACTTTGCTGCTGCTTTTCCTAAATTAAAGGCTGCAAAATCAGCACAGGCCTGCATTTTCTGAGATTAAAGAAATGAACATGTTAGATATGAAAATATTTCATTTTTCAAATGTGACATTTATCACTGAGACCATCAGAATAACTGCAGCTATAACAAAACAACTGCAGACCTTCACCAGTGACAGTGCCACAACTTGCAAAATATTAGTATTTTCACCTCAAATGGAAAGAAATGCATTTATGTTTGTAACCAATCATGCTAAGGTAATGGTATGCATAAAAACACTGCAGGAAATAAGACTTGTGATTGTATAGAAAAACATACAGTTTCATGGTAATGCAGAAGATTAAAAGAAAATTAACTGCCATCACATTCACTAAGCATTATCTGTGTATGGAATGAGTAAAGCAGGAATCTTGCAACAAAGAAAAGCAAGACATACTGTTAACTATGTATCAGAAAGCACATGCACAAAGGGGCTGAATTAAAATTACAAAAAAAAACATCCTGCAGTCTTCACATTTCAATTCTTTACTCCAAAATAAAGTTTTTTAGAAAAGGCTTGTGCTTGCTCTCAGAAGAGCAAAAACAAAACACTACCACTCAACCTCACCTCACAGAGACTGCTCTATGTAGTGAAGATGCAATTTCCTTGCAGATTACTAGAGGAATTTGGACGACCCACTTTCATGTGCACAGCACAATGATTCTAAGCCAAAGAAATAACTCTCTAATGGTGTCCTCATGAGTCAGGTTGGATCCTTCAAGCACCAGACAAGACAGATTCCATTACAGGAACACACTAGTACTCAGCAGTGACATAACATCATAACATCACAAGCCTTATATCCAACTTACTTCTGATAGCACAATTTAGGATTCCCAGAAAAAGAATTTTGTGGCTTATGAATCACAGGCAGGTTTCAAAAGGAGCCCAGTCTTACAGACACTGAAGACAAACACAGAGTGTTCATTTTGAGACACCATAGTTAGGTGAAGAAAAACACATCTGCCACAGGACACCTGAGGCTTATTCCAGTCTCAGCCAGTAAGCATTTTTGCAGCAAACAACAGCTCCTCATACAGGAAGCCCTACATATAAAACACACCGAAGAAAAGGAGTACTTTAGCAGCACAACTGATGGGACTGGGCCTTCCAAAATCCTTCTGGTTGGTGAAATAAGAAGAATCAAATGCAGATATTGAGATTACACAACAATATCACATGCTCAGCTGTTTAACGGAGTGAAATATTGGGTTGCCAGTAAACTTGATACTACTCATTGGTAGGAATGGAAGGCCATTCCTTTCTACATTGCATTTCTCTTTGCCCCTTGGACCATTTTTCTTCTCTAACCTTTTTTTTCTGGTAAAATCATTTGGGCTGTATTTAAAATTAGCCCACATCGGCTGAAACCATTTGTTTTAAACACCGAGATCACGAACTGCAGGGAAAGAGTCTATCAAGTCTTAGGGAGACACATAATTCCTGGGCTTTCAGTATTGTTCAGTGTTTATTTCTATACTTTATTCTATGATAAACTGACATACAGGGACCCCTCTTCTGTGATTGTTCAATCAGGCAGAAATACAGAGCAGGCACTACTGCTTTTCTAAACCATACTCTGTCCAGCCCTGTAACAAGAATAACAGAACATCATCGTGTCCCTGAAGTAAAGAAGCAGAAAGAAGATTAAGCACATGATGCACCTTTACACAAACAGCATCACATGGCACTTGAACAAGCAAGAGGATAAACAGGTGCTTTTCACTCCACAGAGTGTGCTGCTGACACATTTTGTATTCAACTAGGTGTATATAAACAACAAGGATGACATATGTACTTCTCTCTTCTTAAGTGGAAAAATTCATATGTATCAGAGAAACTAGAACCTTAAAAAAAGAAGTTATTTAACCACAGGAACAACTTACCTCAGCTGTGGTGTGTTCCTCACTGCTGGAAAATTGTAAGTGAAAATGAATACTTTTTCTGAAAGGACAGCCTCTAATTCAAGCCCAACTATTGAATATGAATTTGGAACCATTTTAGAAAAAAGAAGCTTTACATCTGTTAAGTTTTTAAATGCAAGAAATACTGCTTTTTGAAAAAGTAACAAACCTGTAGTAATGACAAGCTGCAGGAAAGAAGGACAAAAGGTAGCAAGTACCTATAAAACACGGAAGTCTTTTAAACAGGAGTTATTTTTTACATAGCTTTTTCTTACTTTGAAGCACTAGCCATGTGATGAAGACAAAGTGCTGAACAATACAGAGTACTATAGCACTGATGTCCTCACCTGTCTCTTGTATGTTTCCAACTGACTGCGTGCTGCGTTGGCCTTCCTTAATTCTTCCTCCAGGCTCACCGTATTTTGCATGTACATTGTATTCTTCTCTTCTAAAAGCTTCACTTGCCGCCGCAAATCACCCAGGTCCTCCAATTTCTTTTTGTATGACTCTACTTGGCTTTCTAACTTGGCTACTTTATCAGAAGAATGCCTGAAGGGACAGATTTGTATCAAATTTGAACTCCAAAAACTAACAAAACTAACAAAATTTAAAATGCTTCTTCACAGTTTTTTCTTAATGCAGAAGACATTCATGGGGAAAAAAATAAAGCAATCATATCTTCCTATTACTGATGTTTTCACTTTTAATTGTCTGTTTTCTTCCCCTAATTATTTGTCAACTCTAAAAGTTGCTGCTGAAGTTTCTCTTAGACCCTCTATCCCTCTTCCTAACACATCTTTCTTATCTGCTTTCAATCTTAAAATAATAGCTAAAACAACCTCACTCCCACTCATTACCTTTCAATTCTAGATTATGTTCTGTCCTAAATTTTTCAAGGGTAAAGAAGAAAAGTTTCTGCCATTCAGTTTGTTTTAATGATAACCAGGACTAAAATAATAAAGATCTCTCTGCTAGATAAATTGTACTTGGTGACACAGAAGAACAGTAAGAGTTTTGAAACTTGACTCCTTCTAAAAAAAAAAAAGGACAAAAGAAAAAGAAACACCAGGCTTCAGCTTTTCAGAGTTTTACCAATCTACCTGCTGCACTTTCAAGATTACAAAATGGACCTCACTTCCCTCAAAGACCTCTGCTACTATTACTTTTCCCAGTTTCATTTTAGAATCAACCAGTTTACAGACTCAATTTCCTGTGAAACCCAGGGAACCTCCCACTGAATTAATGTGTCGGTTTATGGGACATTGAGGCAAGCCAGCTCTGTTTAATCCTCAGTGAGGTGCAGGGCCTCTCTCTTGGGACAAGGAAATGGCTCTTTGAACCCATGCCACCCAGACAGTTTATGCACTCTGATGGGTTCATTTCTTATATTAATGACAGAAGGGATAAAGACAGATAGATTTGGTAGAAGGCTGCCAGTGAATCAGGAATAGCAGTATTAAATAAGTCTTGCCGGAGAGAATGAGTAATCTCTCCGCTCTGAATAATCCATGGAAATAGATGCCAATACTGAAGGAATGTGCTCCACAGTAAAGTGGCTGTCCCATTCTACAAACCCCTAGTATCATCAAATCATGACAACTTTCATTGCTAAAATGCAGTGGGAATGAGAGCTGCAACAGATGTTGTTCATACTAATATTAAATGGTAAACCAAAAGCATCACTCAAAGTCCAAACAATGCAAACCCAGGACAGGAAACAGCCTAGTTTTCTGATGAGAACAGATACCTGAGGCATGATGAAGGTGAATACTGCATACTCAAACAGACCACTGGGTGCCCTGTTATAACCATTAACTGGCATAGAATTATTAAGTTTAATAATAGTTATTGATTGACAATAGTTGTTGATGAATTATAGTTATTGATTGACAAAATAAGCAACTATTTTACTCAAGCCGAATTGTGTGTCAGTCTGTGTACTTAAACTGGAGGATCCAAAGAATCTTGGCATTGAAAGTGTTTAATATAAATTACTTAAAAGATAATGTAGATTAAGTACCCAAATTATACAGATTAAAAGGTAGTAGTTAAAAGAGTTAACAAAACAAAATTTACCTGAGTACATCTATCTCATCCTTCAAAGACTGAGCCTCGTCTGCCAGTGTAGTAAGCTCTTCTGTTTGTTGTCTCAATTCCGCAATTTCCTTTTCTAGTTCCTCACAGCGTATTCGATAGTCATCTTTTGCAGCTTCTAATCTGTAAGAATGGAAAGAAACCCAGGAAATATTTTCTCATCCTGAGCCATCAGCCCATCTAAGAACACATGAAATGGCCTCCTGCTGCAGTGAAGTAAAACAACACAATATGCTTATTCAAAAGGTAAAAGCAGACTGACTTTATCAATGCTCCCAATTTAATATAAGTCTTTCTACTTGAAAATTCACAAGGTAACCTATGTTCCCATAAAAACAAAACCTGAGGTTTCCTTCTATAATTGTAGTTTAACACAAGGGAAGCTTAAGGAGAAATTTCAATCTTTTTTCATCTTCGGACACCCAGAGTTTGAACATAACATCTTTATTCTATTCTGTTCAGCTGTCCAACTCATCTACCTCCAAAAATGTTGACCTGATTGTAAGATGTTATAAATGCCGTAGACCTCTCACTGAAGCGGCTTTATTTATTTTCTCATAAAGAACCTGTTCATGACCAGTACATCTGGAGAACCAGGCTATCTAGTTAGCAAGTAAAAGTTGCTGAGCTGCTTGCATACACTATGCATAGCCAAAGCTCTATGAACCTGACAGTGAACAAACGGAGTAAGCAATAAACTTTTTCAACGTATTTTGAATGAACAGAAGAAGATGCAACCTGAAACAAAGTCCCACTGTGATTTTGCTCTGAAATTAAAACAAAAACAATCCAGGAAAGGAGATAAGGACATGAGGGAAAAACAAAGTCAAGGAGTCCAAAAACCATCTACAAGAATGGAGACAAGAGAAAATCTTTTGAGTCATCCAAAGCAGAAACAATGAAGATTTGGATCATGACAGACCATGACAGTCAAAGCACAAAGAAGCAAGACTAGGAGGAAAAGTGGTGTACTGCACAAGGCACCACTTAAACTGTGCAAATTTCCTGCTTGATCAGGTAGAGCTGGAAGCAACACATACAAATTGCCATTACAAGCCACATAATATGAAGACAGGGGAAAGAGGTAAAGGAGACCAGGAATGAGTCTCACATATGAAAACAGTTTAGAATGACCATCAGAACCTGAAACTACAGTAACAGACAGTGCAAATATTGAACACAGGGACAATATCTGTTTGAACAGTACTGATACCAGACTCAAGTAGGAATCACTGCAGACCATGGAGATGAATCAGAAGAGATAAAAGGGCAGACCATGGAGATGAATCAGAAGAGATAAAAGGGGACATCACCATTACTTTATTCCTTTACATGGTAGACATATAAAAAGAAAAAAATCCAGGCATTAGTTGCTGTGAAAGAGAAACACAGAATGTTTTTCAAGGAACTGATAGGAGATGATATGTCAGAACAAGCAGGAAAGGAGGCTTAGCAAGAGGAATTGGAAAACAGAAAAAAGAAGGAAATTAATACGGCATATATTGTAAGAATTGGAAAAAGGCAATGAGAGGAAGATAGCAAAAGAAAAGCTGGCAGTGTAAAGAAAGAAATACTATAATTACACTCACAAAGGAGAAGGAAAGTATGGGAAAAAGAATGAAAAGGTGATGTTTAAGTGAACCAGCTTTCTTCAGCAGAACAGGCTGACACAGTCTGAAAGCAACAGTCAAGAGGATCAGTAAGGATGTTTAAAGAGGAACTGCATTTTAACACACTGGGGAAATGCAAATGAAGTGCAGAACTCAGATGGATAATCTCTATCTTTCATTATCTCTGAAATTTGTTTTCAGATTCAGGTGAGGACATATTTTCCTATGTTGATAATGCCATCAGCAGTACAGCCTATAGCAAACTTTCATCTAGGAATTACTAGACCTTAAAAATACAATCAGAATAATTTGCAAAAAGGAAAGCATGCTACTCTTCATTCTCACTGACTTTGCAAAACATGGGTGAAATGACTGCATACAAACAATTCAAAGTAACTCACAGTAGAGTGACATATAAAGCACTTCATCACTAAGAAACTGTGCTTTTTTAAATGCTGGATCTTGTAAAGAGTGAAATTTTAATGTATACATCACTTTAAAAACTGTACTACTGTGGCTATACACCATCCATTATACTAATTCACATTTGCAGCAGAACCAGAAATACTTAAGTCACCTCTATTGCCAGCTACAAACAAACACCTTAACCTAGTGTAGCTTTTCTACCTAAATGTTTCCTCTTGGAGCTGTTCTAGTTGTGTCTGCAGCTGCAGGTGTCTACGACCTGCAGGACTGTTAGGATCTTCAATGGAATCAGACTGATTTAAACGTTCCATCAAAATCTGGTTCTCGGCAAGCAGGCTGCTCTTCTCCTCTTGGAGGGCTGCAACCTGTTGTAATAAAAGTATGAAGAGGAAAAATTAACCTACCCACGTACAGAGAGCAGTATTTTCTCATGTTCATAATGAAATATCAACAGACGCCACAAACAGAAACATGCAGGCTTCACTAATCACATTTCACAAGAATACGTTGTATAATTTAATAGGTATTCAATTGCTATGTGGTGTAACCAACATATTGCAACATTAGGGGCAGAGTTAAAACTCAGGAAACATAACTATTATTTTATGCATTTCACATAAGCATTTAAAGAAAAAGTCTATTCTGACAGCAGGTACTTATTATAATAAAATCTGCATCCTTTCCCTAACAACAAATAAAACTAGCTCCTCACAGTAAAGGCCATCTGCAAGCAGGCCTGAAACAGGAACACAGTCCCAAAGAGGGAAAGAACTCAAAGTGCTCCAAGACCTGAAACATGGGTTCATATATTAACCACAACAAACAAAGATCAGCTTTACTAATTCCAACAGTTACTGAACTACAAGAAATCTGAATTAATATTTCAAAGAAGGATTGCAATAGCAACACCTTTCAGTGCTCCTCTTTCACACTCCTCATGTCTTCCTGATGAGTATTGATTTGCTTACAGTAAGACTTAGTCTAAACCCATACACATTTAATGGTCCACAGCAACGTCTGACTGGGATTTAACTACAGCATCAGAACTTGTATTAGTTCTCTATGGCAAAAGTTTTACCACACAGGTCAAACACTTCCTAACTGAATGAAAAGCAGTTTTGCTAGTATGAGTCATAATACTGACAACACAGCAACAAGATAAGAAAACAATGATATTCATTCTGCTAGCACAAGTGAAAACAAAACAATTACTGTGACATTTTCATCCCCCTTCTATAAATTGTGTTTCAATACGCTAGTACTTATTTTCAGCCACCACAAAACTTTTCTCCACTTCAAAATTGATACAGATTCTATAGCAAACTTACCTGCATATCTAACTCATGACATCTCTGGGCAATTTCTTCTTTTGTTGCAAGTGCTTCATTTAATTCTTCTGTAGTTTTCTTCAGCTACCATAAACAAGAAATGTTTAAATTTTCATCACTCTCTGTGATCCATTTAAAAATATTCTGGACTACAGCCTGTAAAATTATTTTTACATTGGGGTAATACATAACATTTTTAAAAACTGAGCAATTCCATTCATATAAAGGAAAAAAAAAAAGAGCAGACGTGAATACTGTTTAGTTTGTGTATCAGTAAAAAGAAAATATACCTAAAAGTAACATTTCCTTTTGTATTAGAATTATCACATCTACTCTATAAATTGAGTCAAAAACTCCAGGAGAAATCTCTACACCAAAAAAAACCTGTCAATACCACTTTTCTTTACAGATGCAAAGAGTGTGTAATTTCAATTTTCAATCTACATTTGAAATAAAAAAGGGTGGAAGGTGGAATACAGGGAATGAACAATTAGGGTAAAATCCTTCTAGCCTCTGGAAGCTACTTCTAGTGCACAATAGGAATAAAACTAGATTGTGACATGAGAAGCCTACTCTTTAAAAAAGGGCACTGAACCTTATAAGCAGTGGGAAATATTCTGATACTTCCCTTCAAAAGCTGAATGTTTAAAGATACATGTCTCACTGGCCTGCAAATGAATGCAGTTAAGATAACATAGAAAACATAGTTACAAGAAAACTAGTCTGATAAAACAGGTGCATGCATGTTATATATTTAGGTACAGATATATATGTACTATTATATATGATGAAGTTGAAATGATCTTTCTCAAACAGCATCATACCTTGCATTTGCAAGTTAATTTCTTATGGGCCTGTTTACATACAAAGAATTAATTTAATCTGCAAGAATTTACATTTTTCTGCAGAGAAAGCATAATGGATGAATACAGTGAGCACCACTGTGCTATTCTTCTTCTCAATTAGAAAAAATCTGAGGAAGGAGGACAGTGTTAGCATGAGGACAAGCTAGTCAAAAATTTTTCGTTTGTAAATTTTTAAAATCTATCAGACCAGGAATGATTGTATTTGAAAACTTCCATTTTGCAGCAGTTCCAGGGATCTCCTAGAAGCAGTTGTTTTGGTGTTTTGTTTTTTTTTTTTTAACTGACTTTGGAAATAGGAACTCAGATAAAAACATTTATTCAAATAGTAGATCTTTTTATCTTTCTTTCTTTCTCCATGCCTAAAGAGTTGTACCAATCTGCAGTTTTGTACTATTATATCATACAGCTAGACTGGTTTCTCAAATCAACTTTTCTATATCCTTTAAATACACAATAGAATCAAACTCGATTTACAAAGCTAAAGGACTTGAAATACTGAGATTTAATTCTTCGCTTCTTATTTTACTTTTCCACAACACCCTTTAATGATTAAAGAAAAAAAAAAAAAAAGATGCAGTTATTATGATCACTGACATGCTATGATCAAAAGAAAAGAAACATCTAAGACTAGATACCTGCCGATCAAGGTCAACGTAAGCATCATTTCCAACAGAGACTGGAGACTCTTTACTCATCAACTGCAATTAGATTACACTGGATTAGAAAAAGCAAAGATTTACTTTTATATTTAAACCTATGTTTCAATGAAATACCAAGCTGATTTTTACTTTGGAAGCTTTAATGCAAATTAATTTGAAAGTTTTTAACGTCATTTTTATATATGACATATTCAGAAACAAGAAAAAGAAAAAAAACTTATATAAAGAATATAAGAAGCCTTAAAAACCTATAAAAGAAACCTTACATTATCTCTTTTTCTTTTGACAATGCACATTCTTTGTCTATGATAAGCCTACAGAACATCCCACTAAAGATTTTACTCTAGTGGCATTGGAATGATAGTAGACATCAAGACACCACACAAGACCTGGCTTTAATTTTTCTCTGCTAGTGACTGGCTTTTACATATGTCCATTACCTGGACATTAACATCAATTAATTTATTTATTTCACTCAACTCCAAGACATATTTATCTCAACTACTACTGCAAAACAAAGCTGACAAAAATTCTGTCCTGGAGCTGCCTTAATTTTCAACATTAAAAAGTAATTCAGTAGAGTGCATTCCTGAAATGAATATTACAATTCCTTGTGTACTACTTCAGTGCAGGAATAGCTGATAGTGGTTTTGGCCTAGATTATTAAAAAAACCAAAGCAACAAAACAAAACAAAAAACAACTTCAGCCAAACCTTCAACACAAACCCTCAAGTTAGTCCTACAAAACTGACTGATGTACTGATCAAAATGAAGAAAAAAGCTGTTTTCTTATAGTAACCTAACAGCCAGCTGCACCAGTTGGTAAAAGTGAAATCAAGCCTAGCAAAACTTGTAGCTCAGCAACCTCTTCCCACACAGTTCAAGTAAACATAATAAAGTAATGTTCTTACTAAAAGCTGTAAGAAAAAAACAGGAAGAGTCTTGGAAATGATAAATACACTGTAGCTAATTCAAAAGGCATCATTACAGAATGGCACTGAAGGTTTCTGTCCAAACGCATAATGTTCTAAGAGCTCTCTAATGACTCGATTCATGGAAGTTACAATTAAAAAGGCCCTATCCTAACCAAAATCAGGACAAGTTTTCCTCCCTGGAATCTCCTGTCTAGCCTGGTAACTCTCTTCAGAGACAGTACTTCCTTTACCCCTTCTAGAAATCAGTGCTTTTGCACTATTTTCCTTAGCAAAATCTTTTGGGATACACAGGGCCTTCACTTCTCAATCCTGTCTATTATCACCGTGTACAAGTGAAAAATCTGTTTGACATTTACATAATTCAAATCATACACTCACATTTCTCCCACTATCCCCATCTCCTTAACTAGGATTTAGCTGCATTATTTAAATTAATTTATCTCTCCTCAGCAGTCCTCCTCACACCTTGACAACATTTGCCGAATTTCTTCCATTTTCTTCTACATCTTTACAATGACAAACTACTCCATGAAGAAGCATTACATCAAGGCTGCACTCTGCAACAATAATTAGAAAGTCCCTAGCCTCAGAGCTGTCCCCTGAAAAATGAAGTCTTGCCTTTTTCATTACCATATATAATGGCATTACAAACTTATCTTCAATTTAGAGCCTATTTTCTAAGTTGATTATCATTTAAACAAAACCTCCCAATCCCTCCCTGCTTCTGTGATGTTCATGCACATTTTGAATACTGGATTTCACCACCTTTTCCAGATGACTAACAGGGATATCCCATATTAGCCAAATACTGAACTCCTCTCAGTATTTTATATTCCACAATGCCGTTCACAAACACACTTAGGACATATGTACTCACACACATGCAAATAAGTTCTGCCTGCAAAGTCAGCACTTTCCAACAGGCAGGTCTCATGCTGCATGTAGCTTGCATGGTACAACATGTCCCTAACAGCCACCACCCCTTTCTGGCCCTAACACAACTTCCTCTTTGAGAAACCAGCTCAAAAGGCCTGTACAACACTTAAAGTAGACGGAATACAAGCAACCACACAACCCACTAGAGGCCACTGTGGTGTCACTGCTTTCTGGGACTTGCCAGAAGGCAGGCCATGGCTAATAATATAATCCCTATTTTCTTCAGCAAGTTTTGCCATCTTTCCCAAAACATCCTGTCCTTGAGAATTCTTAGCAGAAATCTCCAGAAAAGAAGACATTATCTGGAGTAGGATTAGGTACTGGAGATATATATTCTGGGTGTACCATGAATGCACGTTACAGGTGTGAATTTCACTCCACAAGGTACATTAAGAATGTGATGAGGAAAAGTGAACGAGGTACCAAGGGCAAAAGCCACAGATACATGTGCAGATGTATCTCACATGACTCAGTGCAATAGAAAGCACCTTGCAATTGGATGGTCTGTGGTATGTATAGTGGAAAAGCTAAAGACGAAATTTAAGGGATCATTTTGTGTCCAGTACCACAATCAGACGAAGAACGAGATCATTAGGTAACTCAAAAGGAACACAGGAATCCAACTTCTTATCATCAGTTAACAATGAAACAACTGTAAGAAGTGGGATGTAAAGGCAGAACTATCATGGCAAAGGAGTGCTTCCATCTTTTCCCTACACATCTCCCCACATACTGTAAATATGTAAATTGTTTATGCAAGAAAATGTCTTGACCACACTCTGCTTCAGGATTCCTGTACACAACTTCTCCTCACTGAGAGGTAAAAACATCATAAATAGAACAGCTAACAGAGCATACAACTCCACTCACCCACCCAAACTCCTCTCTCTTTCAGATTTTTTGAAAATTTCAAGAAAACTTTTACTGAATGCAATGTTTTAAGATTTCATACAGATAGGCCAGCTTTCACACAGATAGGTATATCAACTTGAAACACATACTACACCTTCCACCTAAAAAATGCAAGAGGCTCGCCTAATTTTCCCTATTCTTGACTTTGTTTCTGGTCAATCAGCATTCTCTGGTATTACTGAAATTTAGAGTTGCAAAATGCTCAATCAGTTATCTGCTCAATAGAACATCAGCTTTTTCTGCATTATTTATTACTAATCTTACAATACTTTTAATAATATTGAAAGCAAATTTCCATACTGTTTTCTTCTATCTATTTCCTTTATTTAAAAGCTCAGTCAGAAAAAATTCATGAAAAGCTGATATAATTTCAGAGCTTCACATGCAACCTGCAAGCATGACACTAAAGTACGTGGTCTTGAGAGGTACCGATCAATGGTAATACTTTTGAGTTTAGAGGGGCAAACTCTATTTCACTTGTATTTCAAATCAGTCAAGAGAATAAAAACCATGAGGAAGTGTCCTTCTCATTTTCCCTTCACATCTGCAAGTTTTCTTCAGGACCAGACTACAAAAATAAAGGTTTACCTCCACAATTTTGCAGTACTGGAACTGACTTTCATTTCCAAATTTATAATTCAGTGTAAATATAGTATAGTCACCTATTTTCACACATAACTTTAATGGAGGATGATGTGCAGAGATTATAAAAAGGGAAACATTAAAAATGCGCTTGCAAATTCAAGCGATTGCATTAGATCTCTGCAGGAGAAGAAAATCCTGCTTAAGAGCTTCCCAGAGTGAAATAAACTGGCAACTAGCATTTGCAGTCTTGCTCTTTTTCTGGTTTATTTTGCATAGCGGTCAGTATGAATTTTAAATGGTGCAAATTACCTGCAACATGACAATTCTTACAGTTCTTTGTGTAGTTTTATAAGCAGCAGCTGTCATTCCCTGTTAATCCTTTACATCTATATTTTTTCATGCTCATAATACTTGTAGGTCTTCTAATCCTATATTATGAAAACCTTCACTTTTTAACTGCTTTCACTGTAAAATATGAACAAACTGTGTTGTCATGGATACATGAAGATTAGGGAAGGGGTAGAGCTATCACAAAACCTGTATGCATGAATAACATGAATTATGAAAGCTTTTTTTCCCCCCACACATGATTTTGCAAACACAGTTGCTCTATTTACTTGATGATTTTGAAATCCAAAACACTTGCTTTATCTGAAATGCTTTTTCTACAGTTAATAATACTGTATAAGCTCACTTAAGTGCCCACAAAGCAATGTCAAAACCTAGCTTCTGTACTCACGTTCTTTTTCTTTCTTAGAACATCTTTATGTTAGTTTTTAAGAATCATGGCTATGTTTGACACTGTATATCCTTTAAAGCAGCTGGAATTTCTTCTTCCTCCAGTTGATACCCAGTCTACCTCCAGTCTATCTGTTGATAGACCCAATAAAATACTTTTATATCATTTCCTAACTATTCAAAAAATAATTTTACTTCAGACAAGATAAATCTTTAAACAGCTAAGAAAAAACAGAGGAGGGAAAAACAGCACAAAACCAAAAAGTGGAAGTAACACCATTGGTGTTATCCCAAACAGTATGCACCTTTTCCTACTCCCCCCTTGGCAAGTTTTGAAACTACTCTTCACACTATTCTGACTCTCAACTTGACCTGCTAAGTGATCCAATTTAGAGATGTTCTAAACAGCAAGGCAAACAATTTGTTTACTTATTACTACCTTCATCAATAATGAACTTGGCTACTCCAGGAAGAGACTTGGAAAAAATGACGGAAGGGGAAGGGAGAAAGAGAAATACATAATGGGCAAAATAATTTCTCTAAAAAATTCTTTGGGCCTTTAAAAATCTGAAAATAACAAAATAAAAAAACCCTGTTATATTACGCATAGGAATGTATTCAGTCTAGTATTTTGTGCACAACTTGCATTTTGATACCTACATCTACAGATTAGCATCACAGATTCTAAGTGGTGATAACACACCAGACCAAATTGACTACACTGAAAAACTAACAGAAAACTTGTTCTACTGTGCCTTGTGAAATACTTTCATGACAAAATGATTTATGATAATCCAAGAAGCATCAAAAAAATTTGTACGTGCTCAGCTGAAACAGAAAAATAATTACACAATACATCAGTAAAGCCTAGAGAGATCTTCTGACATACCAAACTTTGAAGACTACCCACAATGTCAAATGCTTTAAAATGTTTGGATTAGATGATATACCAACTTTTCAAATATTCATATACAGCTAATTTCTTACATACTGCTTTTTCTAAGTCACTTGAATTCTAGGAGCTGCTATTAGTCTAAGAAATAGAAAAACCTCCTTACAAAATCCCATGAAGTCTCACCCCATTAAACTCTTCCCGTACCAATCTATGCTGGCTATGATCCAACTCCCAGAGTAACCTTCTCCGTAATTTTGCCAGGCACTGAAGTGAGACAGACCTGTAACTGACAGCATTTTACTTCTTTCTCTTCTTGAAAACTGGAATAATATTTGCTAGCTACCAGATGACTGGGACCTCTCCAAACTCCAAGCCCATTGAAAAATAACAGAGAGAGGCCTTGTTCTCCAAAACCTCAGTCTGAGACACTTTCTCAACTCTTTATCAAGCACTTGAGATTTGGTCCTGAAATGCCTTAGATTTCTAAGCTTGCAAAGTAGCATTAAAATCACTCAGAACTGTGTCAGTATCTGAATACTAAAATTTTTGATTCACTGCATTTTAAAAATCTGTTCCAGAAGAACATACTCTTATGCTGTGATGACCTCCTACTTCTACTCATCATGTCAGCAAAAGGGCATACACACTGAACAAGTTCAAAGTTTACTCATTAAGTGTTGAGAACTGTGGGCTGCTTCAATGGGCTATTTTATTAAATAACAGAGACTTTTATAAAAATTGAATAGATTTTCAACATAAAGAAGGAAGATAAAAGAAGTTTTTTCTATTTCAAGATGGTGCAGAAGATAGGGATGCTGCAATTTGGGTTTAATAAAAAAACTAGAAAACCCCCCCAGAATACTGTATATTACAGTTACAAAACTTACAAAAAAGTAAAATATGCCAAAACTCCAGCAAGCTGGTGCTTGCCAGCACTGACTAGAAGATGATTTAGATAATTCTTTTGATGCTCATTTCCAAAGTCCTCTCGGCTGTGTTACATCCAGCAGTCTGCACACAGAATGTACATACAACTGAATGTAGACTGCATGGATACAGCACTGGTCAAAGTGCTGACTGTGGAGAGATTTCCTTGTAGGCTCACTGATATTTCTTTCTCTATTCAGACATTACAGAGATGAGAAATTGCTCTAAAGCTCAATGTGGAATTGAGTTTCTCTTCTTCTGGTTCAGAAGAAATGGGATTACTGGTGGCTTCCTGCCTTCCTTAGCTAGTGGCCTGCCCTAGCTAGTGGCCTGCAGTAAACATCTACAGACCGTTAGGCATTTCTATTATAAACACTCCGGACCTCTTGTAAGTCACAGGGGGACTTCAGTGGCTAACACCGTGGTTTTAATTTACAACAGAAGAGCACGTCTACAAAATGGACTGCAGTATACTCACTGACTTGTAAAAACATACCAGCCTACTGTATTATTCATATATGTTCATCTTACATATCATTACCCAAGTCATAACACTACAGCTGACAAAACAATACTGTTACCCAATTCTCTTTCGTCTACTAAATAAAAAAAAAAAAAGTTTATGAAATTTTGACAAAATTCTACAGTAATTGGTTATCCACAGAAAATTCAGGATTCACAGGGTGGGAAAAGAAAAGGAAAGGGAACCCAGTATCAGAAATATCTAGAAGTTTCAGTCTTCTAGATTTAAAGAAAAGTGGGACATTCAACCAGAGTTCTTTGACATAAAGCAAGATTTTTCTAAGGAAAAATAAGAAATTTTTCACTGTTAAAAGGCAAAATCTATGCCCCTTATTTTCTTTACTTTCAACTAAGTTTTTCCTAAGTGGGAAAAAGCATACTACTGTAAAATAACACTGAACTTTCACACACTGTGGGCATTCCAGCATACCTCCTGAATGGCTGTCATGACAACATGTTGAACTGATTCTTCCATCATCATTATGGTCTGGATGTACTCTGAAAATAAAAGCATTCTGAAATGTCAATGTTGAAACTCAAGTCATAGAAGGTAAGACCAGAAGCTGCATCCTTCCTACAAAATGACTAGATGCCATGGATGACACTGAAATGTATAAGCACCAGTCAAGTTCCACTTCAACAAATTCAACAAGATTTTATCACAAGCCTGTTCAGATACAAATCCAGGCTTATTTGAACTCTACAACAATGAAAAAAGTACATTATTACCTTTCTTCCTCCCCTGGCATCTCACACTTCTGAAATAACTACTTTTATCCTTTTCTCACTTTGTTCCCAAACTGTTCAGGCTCTTGAAGTACATGATCCATGCATAGGTTGTCCTTTTCTGTAAGTGTAATAGTAACAACCTGCCTTCCTACAGCATCCTCATTTTCAAGTACTTTCATGTTCATTTTTGGTGTCTGTTCTTATTTCTCTAGTACATCACAAATTAAGTCCCCTCCACTTTTAAGTTCTCAGCTCTGTGTACATGCGAGCTACACAAGAGGTACCTTGTAAGATGATACAGTAGCCAGAAGAACAAATTCTGACATTTAGACTAAGTCAAGGAGTAAACGACTTGCCCAGTATAATACAGTTTCTAGTCAAACATCATCTCATTTACTCTTTTAATGATGTGATTAAGAGAAAGACACTGGGGATAAAGTCACCTTCAATTGGGTAATTTGCTCATGCTGAATCTTACTCAAAGTGCAGATTGTTCTGGTATTTCAAATGTGCATTTTTAATATCCAGACTGAAAGAGTTAAGGGGACACAAGATCAAGATATACTTGCCACTTGAAAATGAAAAATAGACACCAAAAGGAAGATAATTTTATATAAAACAGAGATGATAGGAGGTTTAATAAACCAGAGTTATTTATGCACTTGTGGAAGAACACTACTCCTATTTTGATTAATAGGAGACAACTTCCTGGTTAAGAGAACAGAAGTAATTTCAGAAGGAGAAACTAAAGTGATTTAGTCACCTAGGAAAACTGAAAAAGGGGAACTACCTGTAAAGTTAAGATGCACCAAGCACGGGGAAGCCAACAGGCCTAAAATCCTGGCAGCCATCAAACACAAAATTAGCTATATGTAGAGGATACACTTATTTAATGCAACTGTCACACAATTACAGTAAAAACAGCCTTATTTTCCAGCACATGACTATGTTTCCTGTTTAAAGTATTTAGAGTAAATGTTCGCATCTGCCATTATGTTACCTTCATCTGGCTTGAATGAAGAGTAATTTAAGGTAACTCGGTAACAATCTACAGCCTACACTTGAGGCAAGTTTAGAACATGAGAAGTAGCACACTTAAACAAACATCTCCATTGTTCCTCACATCCTCTCTGGCACCCTCAAGAAAGATGAATGGGTCTCTACGGTATTTGTGCAGGTCTGAATTACAGTCAGTGCCACTTGGGTAGAGGGATAGAAGTCTCCTTCAGGGACTGCTAAAGTGGGATTCAATTGTCTGGCAATCGGCCTGAAGTGACTTTTTGGATGACTCTATTGTGCTCCATCTTCAGCAGTTGCCCAAAAGGGCATGGCTGCCAGCATTACTTGTTCCTATTTGCCAACCCCATAGACAAATCTTAGAAACTACAGAAACCCAGTTCACACCAGACATTTAATCAGACGAAGCACAAATAATACTGATGGCTTTTGGCCATGTATTAAATGGTGCCTGGAATGCATCTCTGCAACCAAGAGTTATGCTGAATAATGTAATAATCACATTTTTCCATTCTTAACTATCCTGATCTACCTCATAAATGGTTAAAAGGTGTACCCAAGAATTTTTTTTCTTTATAGACTGATTTTTCAGCTTAGCAAACCAAAACTGAAAATATGTATCTTGGAAGTAAATTCAATTCCAGTCTGAGTCTCCAAAAGCAGTGATGCTTACACCAAAACAGTCACTATCTGTACAACAAACTAATGTCATCATTATTATTAAAAAAAATAAATCTGTTTCTGACAGAAACCCAAGAAATATAATTCTTCTCCTTAACAGTTGCACAATAACCAAGAAAACATGTTTCCAAAATGTATTACCTTGCTTCTGTTCACAATTCACTGCACATCCCAAAATAAGTTGAAGCATTCTCCCAAGCTCCGCAGCATCAGCATGTTCTCCAATCAGGTTAACATCAGGAAGGGTGAAGTCATTTATCTGCTGCCCTAGAATCTGCACAAAGACAAGGCACATACACGGCTGTATCGCTGCACATATACAAATCAATTTATTTCATACGAAGATGATTCATAATCAACAACAGCAATTCATTCTTACTTTACTATAGTTTTGAATACACCTTCAAAACAAACCAAATTGCTTAACATAACATCTCACTATAAAATCATACTGTTTGATACAAATAATATTTGGGAAAAGATAAACATGACTGTCTCAACTCACTAGCAACTGTGAGAAACACTTAGCAAGATTCTTTCTTAAAGAATTAGATGTTGAAACATTAAATGTTTCACCTATACAATACATATATCTAACACTGATAGGAGAAAAATACAAGACACCAAAAAACTCAGACCACTAGACCTCACACTTCTAGTAAATTCAAGGATATCTAGCAAGTCTTACAGCTAAGAAAGCTGCTCCATGGAAGAGACTCTGAGGTAGTAGTACAATGATATGTAATTAAACAGCCCACATGCAGAAAGAAAGAAAAAACCCTGCAAAACAAAAGCCCGTGTGACTCGCTATTAGTGTTATCTGATTTATCATTAAAGATCATTAAGGATTAATGATTGGCAGTAGAAGGAACTAGACAATTCTGCTAAATAGCTCTTTACTGAACAGAGGGTTGAAAATATGAATATGAAATTTGGAATTAAACACATCACTGACACATTAATTGCAGATAAAAAGAAACTGTAACTTCTTAAACAGGGTGTAATAAGGAAACAATGACTATATAGAGGGAATCAGTCATGTGTTTGCTGCATGCTCATGCAATACCCAAGAAAAACAGAAATCAGGTTAAGGCATTTATAAAAAACATAGCATATAGGAGGAATACAAAAAAACAAGCTATTGTAAAGTTAAGTAGTGTTGGGTTTTGTTGAAGTGTTGTGGTTTTGTTCTGATTATGTACCGTTTGTTTTGTGTTGTGGAACAGTAGGATTTTTAAGCCGTTTTCTCAAAGAATTAACACTACTAAAAACCTCCGCATGCTTTAAAGCACACAGATTCACTCTTGTTGGAAAAGACTTTCTTTAGGTCAAAAGAATTCTTAGGTCAATACATCAACCACAGTGGAAAATATTACTACCATACACAGACTGCATTAACAGAAAATACAATGAGTTTTGATTCTGGTATGCATTTATATATTGATCTGTAGTTCCTGAATTTCTTTCAAATGCAATGCTGGGTTTAAGTTAACAGCACTACAGTGACTTCACAGTCACTGACAAGAGAACTCCTGTTGAGGAAAGCCGAAGTGAACAGGTAAATTGGCAGGCACTAGGAAGAAGCCAAGGATGTGAAGGTGTGAACAGAGTTTGAAATAAACAAGAGAAAAAAAATTTAAAGAAAAAGAGCCAAAAATATCCATCAAAAGCCCTGAAAGAAATATGAAAAGAAAGGACAGACCCTATAATAACTGTCTTGAGATGAAAAAGAGCATTTAACCCATTTTCAAAAGACAAAAGATTTATACATTTACAAAAAAATTAAAAGTTGTAGTTCCAGAGCAGCAGAGATCTGCAGCAAGATTAACTGAGCCAGAACAAAGCATGAAAGCTCCAGTCAGTTACTTAGGCTTCTTGTTCTTCTATACTTTAACTGACAATGACAGCAAATGTAGCAGTTTGACTGATTGTTCTTCTGAACACAATAAAAATTTCTGAATTTTTGAGGGTGAACAGGATTAGTATTATACACATTTTTCAAATGCTTTTACTACATCAGGTAAAATGCATACACATATCTATATTTTTGTAGTGGAGGAGGGAATAATGTTGAGGAAAACATCAGCAGGATTCATTAGTAGAATCCAGATTACCCCTACTAACAGCTCCAGCACTGCCTCAGCAGGAAAAATATCAACCTAAACCAAAATCCAGTGAGATTTATAAACATGCACTACCTTTAGAGAAATTAATCAGCTTGAATCTGCTCAGAACTTGCCTAATAGTAAAATTTTGACACCAGACACTTAATCATCATACATACTAACCAATATTAACCAAAAAGAAGCTTGCATCACTTAGTCTTACTAATATTAATTTTCCATAAAAAAAACCTGATCTGTCTCTTTTTAGTGTTCCCAGTCATAACCAGCTTGCTTAATAATCACTTTTCAACATTTATTTAAACATGGATACCTAATCATTTGCTGAAGACAACCTCCTAAGACTTAATTTTTTCTTTCTTGAAGTACTTGAATTTATTAACTTAAATTTATTTTCTTGAAGTACTTCAATTTATTAAAAAATAAACTAATCTCTGTAGTATTTATGAGAAGACAGTATTTTGAAACAAGCAATGTCTAGAACATGCATATTATGGATTTTCTGCTGCCACTTATACAGATCAATTTGTCTCAAACATCACTGAAAGCATATTTCAGCTGAAGATTCACCACTGAAAGAAAAAATATTGTCTCCTCTGGAATAATTAAGTGCTGAGTTTGCCCAAAATAAGAGAGAATGACAAAGACTGAGTCCAATACATCTGAATTAAAATATTTAATGAAAATCTTAATGTGGGGAGGGGCTAGAAATGCTCTTCCTTCACTCTCCTCAAGAGAAAAAAAAGGAAAAGAGCAGACTTCAGCTGCAGATGAGGAAGGAAAAAAACATCAGACTCAGGTACATTAAAGTACATCAGACACAAAGTCCATCATCAGAACATAATAGTCAGTAAAGCTATCTATTCTTCACATGAAAAAATTTGCATATCAGGCTTTACTGGTACTCCCAAGTATTCAATAAAGTAGGTGAGAAGGTTTAAAGAAGGCCAAGACTAGGGAACAGGCCATGAATCAACATATATGCCAAAAGGCTTGCAAGAAAACGTCAGAACTTAACTTGCAGAATATAATTTATCTTCCACAGGTTAACTAAAATACATAATTCAAAAGGCAAGCAGATGAAGATTAGTTCAAATGGTTCTTACCTCATGGTTGTAATCCAGTATTCCTTTTAAAATTTTCTTCAGGTTGCTTACCTATTTGACAAGAAAGAGGAAATACAATAAATACAGGGAGTATTTTATAGAGAAATGATCATAAAGTGGGCAATCACGGAAGAATCACACAAAAGGATATAATTACATCAATTTATGCACAGTTAAATTTAGAATCATGAAAGTTATGCAAGAGGCCCTTATGACCAGACTTCCAGATGTGATTACAAATCTTTAGGAATTCATTTAAATTTATGAAAAATATAACATTGTCTTGGATAGGCTTTATATCAGATCCTACGGCATAAATGTTTTTATATACTTGTTTATCTTAGGATTATCTTTATATCCAGAAGTTGAAACATTACTTCCCTCATTTCTTCCCTTGAAGTATTGCAATAATCTACTTTCTGCAGAGATAAACCTCTTCTTTCAAACCAAAACCAGCTACTGCTCAATATCATCCTTTATTCTCAAGCCATATAAGTTCAATTGGTTGTTTTTATCATTAATTATTCCTCTTAGCTCTTTTATTTTTGTTCTTGTCAGTCTCTGTCTCTCCTCCCAGTTTTTACAAATGAATGTCTGCCTTACAGTATCTGGCAAAATTTACATTTCTCCAAGATGAATTCACTGCTATACAAAGGTAGCTTCTGTTCACTCGCATAACCAATGGCATCAGTTAAGTACCTCCTGCTCTACAGAATGTGTGTCACATTCCTCCAGTACTGTTGCCCCCCTTCCAGCAAAAAAAATCCATTTGCATCAAGTCTCTGGAAACAGTGTATTTAAAATTATAAAAATGCCCGTGGGTCTCACAGCTGAAATTCAGAGGAAAAAAAAGGAATCTTTGCTGAAAGTAACTGCTAGAAACTATAAAAAAATACTGTTCAAGTATTTAGGAAATTTAGATAATAGAAGCAGCACACTGTTTCCTGGGACAGAGAAGAGGCTGAGAGAGGTGGGGTTGTTTAGCTTGGAGAAAAGGAAGCTCAGGGGCGACCTTATAACTCTCTACAACTCCCTAAAAGGAGGCTGTAGCCAGGTGGGGGTCCGCCTCTTCTCCCAAGTAATAAGAGATGGGACAAGAGGAAAAGGCTTCAAGTTTTGCCAGGAAGTGTTTTTTTTGCCAGGAAGAGTACCAGAAAACATCTCTTTATCAGAAATGGTTATCAAGCATTGTAACAGGCTACCCAGGACATGACTGAGTCACTATCCTTGTGGTGTGCAAAGAGCTGTGTAGATGTGGTACACTGAGACATTACTCATTGGTGGACTTGGCAGTTCATGGTTGGATTCTATGATCTTAAGGATCTTTACCAACCTCAATGATTGTATGACTGAAGTTTAAACAGAATCTGCAAAGACTAAAACTGATATAAACAGGATTCACAAAGTTCTCTCGCTGACAGCAGCAGCCACAGCAGCAAACTGTGGAACTGCAATGAAGGGAGAGCAAAACCTCGCAAGTTTTAAATGCCTTTGAAGCCCACCATAAATTTTATACTCTTGACTGCATTCCAGAAATATCCAGTTAGGAGACTCTGTCCACCAACAGAAATTATTTACCTTTCAAACGACCTGATGGTTGTTAAGAAACATGATACTGAAATTCAGGGACAAACACAACACTTCAATATGGTCAACAAATAAAATGAGGTGATGAAAGTAAATTCCAGAGTCAAGAAAGAAACAGGATACACACACTAGAAGATTTTTGCCAAGAAAATCAAAATGATAATCTGATTACCTGACTCCTATTAATCTACTCTCTTTTGGAAAGAAGTGTCATAAGTTGATTCCTTATTAAGATATAGGAACATTCTGACTGTCTCCATAATCACTGAATTTTAAGTCATACAAGAAACAAAAGTTCATTTGGACCTGAAAGGTGACACATCAAATATCCTGACAAACTAGAACTGGAGACGCTACATTATAGCATGTATATGAGAACATTTCTTGTCACTCCCAAAATGGCATAACAGACAATTTACACTTTCTACACCAAAGCACATACTTTTCCTGTACTATTACACACAACATGGTTCTGTAAGAGCTGCAACTATTTCCTAGGTGTCAGCAACCAAGACTACCTCTCAAAGGCAATGCATAATCATAACCAAAATCTGCAACAGATTTAAGAATTTAAAGAAATTAAGAAAATTACTTTCATATCAAATCATCGCAAAGAATACTGCATTGATTGGAATATTATTTTCAAACTTGATTAACTAAAATCTTCTGGTTTATAATTTACCTGAATCTGCTGCAGAAAGAGCCATGGAAACGCAAGGGCCATGTTGCAGAATTTAAGTCCAGTTTACCGATGAGAACATTTGTGAGGAACCTTGAACTTGAACATAATCCCAAAAAATTGAGAAACCAACTGGAAACCTGTGAAATACCTCTTTCCCCTTCTCCTTGTAAGCATTTTTGAATTAAAATTCCTTAAACACAAAGAGCCACCTTCTGCTATGTAACTTTCATAGTGCGTGGAGTTGAGACACTGAAACAAAGCCAATATTGATCAAAATTCATAATGAAAAAGAGCTTATAGGGCAGCATCCTTGAAACAAGAGAACAGCACATAAACTGAAAAAGAAATCTTTGCCATCCTATTTCACCCCACTGCCAATCAACAGTACCAGGGTACCTTGCTTTTAAGAATTAACTGTACCATCTTTGTATTTGGTACACAACCAGACAATTGTGAGGTTAAAGCAGCTTCTTTATACTTATTTTAAGACTAAGACTGACTTAAACTTAACCATGATTTTCAGTATTACTCAGACAGCTCGCAATTTTTTCCTAACTTGCTTGCGGTTAATAAACTTAGATGGTTTTACTGTCCCTGGCAGAGAGACGAACATCACAGGGAAACTACCACTAATATTTTGTACTTTGAAATTGAACTGAGTAGTTCCAGCAACATTTATGACGTCAAAGCATATGAAATGAGGACCTCAAGCAGCTAAATGAAAACCAACAACAGCCTAAGAAAGTGTTAAAAGACAATCAATTAGATCAGAATTCTAGGTCACAGAGGCGACAGTTGTTCAGAATTACTTTTCACTTTCTTAAGCACATAAGAAAACCTAACTGTAGTTAACAATGACCATTAAATTATATAATGCCAGACCACAATAGGCAGAATTGTCAATACAGATTATGACTATAAAATATTAAATCATTGTTCAGATGTCAGCCCATGACCACATGGGAAGCTTATTTGCTTGCATCAGCAACATGAGTTCTGGCTTTTCCATGAAAATATACATGCTACCCTCCCAACAACTTTAACATTCATTCCCCTACAGCCATACTTCTGCTGGAAAAGATGTGAAGTTTACTGGGGTAAAAAAAGTAACAACTATGCTTTATTTCACCTAGAAATTTGTTGCTTTGTTTCACCTCAGAAATCTGTTGCATCTAATGCACAATAGATGGATCAGTAAGTATTTCTAGACAAATCTCTATCAATTTTCCATCTCTTTACCATCTGAGAATAATGATGAAACCTCAATATTCTCAGTCCTTTGAACACCTAAATTTCACTAATATCCACACCAGATCTGTGTGGGTGTTCCCTATGTTAAAATATCATTAACCTCCCTGTTAACAGCCAGCTTGGCTTAGTACAGTACCACATGTGCTCAGTATGACACTGACCCTTATGACACAACATTAACTTGATAAACTGACTGGTATGAAAGCAGAGATCATGTGATCTGCCAACACCATAAGACTTAGTGGTTACCTGGTTTTTCTCCTGCTTTTCTTTATTCTCACTTGTCATATAAAATCTTTATTAATTACAACTTGTTTACTGTTTCCAATCTCAGGTTTGTAAGTGCAGTCTGTCTAGATTTCTCTCTTTACTAACATAGTTGAATAACAAAGGGAAAAGCCAGTGACGTGGGCAATAGAAAATGCCCTTAAGCTTGTGATTGTTGACAAAAAGAGAGCATGGGTTATCTAACTTCCTGTTTTTTCTCCAACATTATGGCAGCCAATCTCCACTTTTGCATTACCGTTATATCACATGTATGACTGAAACCCTGTTTGTGCTGGAGGCTCTGTGTAAATTGGCTTTTCTTTTTTTTAATTTTAAATCTTGCATAACCTCTAGAAATGCTGCTAGCACATGCTTTCAAGTGGTGTGGGAATTCTTAACCAATAAGTTTTGGATATCTCATTATGGTACATTTTTATCCATTTGCAGTTAACAGGTGGGGTGGGGGGTAGGTAGGTGGGCAGGGGCATGTGGGGGTGTGTGTGCGCACACACCAAGAAGGACGGGGAGCACCTGCGTTCATTGTTTCTACCACTCTCACAGGCATACGGTTTTTGATTTAAATTGCATTCTGCAGCAATGTCTCTCATCACTGATGAGAGGTGTAACCCAGAGAAAGACTAGGTAGTGAAGGTTCCCAAGACTAACACAGCTTGCTACACTGCAACAGCTACTATAAACACTAATAAAACTGTACTTCAAATTGATGCTGTCTGAATGCCAAAATGAAAAGTTCAAAGAAAATCAAGCTGAACAATGTGTTTCCTTTCCTTCCTAAGCTTTCCACACTGAATGAAAAAAGATAGGAGAGAAAGGGGGGCTTTTATGCCATGCCTCAAAGAGTCAACAGTTTATTCTGTAATTGCCCAAAACTGATGCACATGAATAAATCAGTGATTTCCTTGATTAGGGAATTTTATCCCTGAAAAATTTTGGCAACCAAATTATTTTCTAAGCTGCTTTTCACTTTCAGTATGTGTTTTATGTTCCAGATGTCATCTTCCTCAGTCATGAAATACAATTTAAATCTGGACTACATAGAAGTGTTCATTGTACATGAGGAAGAAGTTAATGGCTTTGCTTTTTTATTTTTGTAAACCAGCATAAAATTGCAAAGGCAGCAGTGAAAAGTCTTTTTGTTGCCCAAGGGAAAACACACACTACTACGTACATTGATGTATGCTACAAGCGTGAAATTTTAACCCTGGTGAAATAACATTTCTCTATTAAATACAGTAGAGTAGACAAAGATATGGTTAACTCTAAGAACCATAATGCTTGCTGAATAGTTTCTATTTTCCAAGCTCCCCAAGTTTTAGCATTTCCCTTTTTCTCTCCTGTGCATTGCTCAATTTCTCAAGTCCGGCAACCTGCCCTGTAACCAAGAATTTAAAAACATCCCAGCGAGTTTTTTTTCAAATGGTATAGCAACAGCAAAAACATTGCAGTTATTAGAAAGCAAAATGCTAAAAAAACCAAACTAACCAAACCTGTGCATCTCCCTCCCGCCTCCTCCCCAAAAAAATCTCAGCCTTATGTTCTTGCTTCTTCTCCAAAGAGGACAACACACAATTCAAAATTAACAATTACACCACTCATTACCTTCTCCCTTGTTCTCAGGTAACAAGTGACAGAACAATGAGAAACTGTCTCAAGTGGCATCAGATAAGTTTTAGGCTAAATGTTAGGTAAAAGATTTTCACAGAAAGTGTTGTAGAGCATTGGAACACACTGCCTAGCAAAATAATAGAGTCATTGCCCATGGAAGTGTTAAAAAATGGGCAGATATGCCACTTGGTGACATAATGGGTTGCGGTGAACACAGTGGTGGTGCTAGGTTGATAGCTGGACTCAATCTTAAAGGTGTTTCCCAAACTTAACAACTCTATGATTCTATCATTTTCGGAGTACTTCCATGAACAGTGGTTAGGTGGGCTGTACAAGACCTACACTAATCTCTACCAGCCCCCACTGTTTCACAAAACTTCCTACACATTACATTTATATTGTCTTTCTGTATTTCCCCTTCTAGACCAGCTCCTTTATGTGGTTCATGATACCAAGAGTTTATACAAGTGATGACTGTTACACCAGATGGTTCTGATGGCATCAAAGAGTGACCATGTTTAGCAACAAGAAAATTATGTAGCTCATTACCACAACACATGAGATAATTCAATTATCACTTCTCATGGCACTTCCTAATGTACAAAGGGAAAGATATACTCTAGAATCATGCAAATATGATGCCCACATCTTAAATCCAGTAATGAATATATTTCTAAAAGGAGATTGTAGTGAGGTGGGGGTCAGTCTCTTCTCCCAGTAAGCAAGTGACAGGACAAGAGGAAATGGCCCATGAGGAGTTAAAATTGGGAATTATGAAAAATTTCTTCACCAAAGGCTTTGTCAAGCATTGGAAAAGGCTGCCCAGGGAAACAGCCGAGTTACTATCCCTGAAAGCATTTAAAAGAAGTGTACATGTGGAGCTCAGCACATCGTTTAGTGTGGACCTAGTAGAGTTAACTTGATCTTAAGTCTTTTCCAAGCTGAACAATTCTATTCATAGAAATGCACAGATTGAAGTGTTCCTACAAGCCAGACTTTAAATGAAGGACTGGATGATAGACATTTGGAAAACTAGACTACTAATAATGTTTACTCACATAAAGAACAGTTGGCAAGGTATAAGATCACTTACAGATTAAAAAACAAGAGTTGAAGTATCACACATGTGCCTTTTAGAATCTTCATGAAAAGGGAAGTGGTCTATAAAAATGTATACAAAAAGCCGAATTATACGTACTTCTTAAACAAAACACAACAAAAAAATCAGTCTTTAGTTGTTCTTCACATGGACACTTGAAAAACAAGATGGAATGACATCAGCAAGAAACTGAAATTTGACCTGATGTTTTGCCAACCTAAGTCACATAAGGAAGTTACTAGATTGCTCAGCTTTTTTTTTTTTCACATCTACTAGGAAGGTGTTTCTTTTTTACATCTGCCAAATTAGTGCAAGACATAAAAATAAAATATTTATTCCTCAAACTCCATAAGATAGTTATAGAAGCTGCTGCTCCACATTCAATCAGCTGAAATGCTAATATAACCAACAGTTCTCAGTTTGTTATCCTCCACATTTAACAGCCAAGATTTCAATATTCCTTAGGGGAAAAACCCAAAAAATATTTTACAGAAAAGTAAGATCTTGTATCCAGCTGTTCGCTTGCAATTCCATACAATTCTTTGAGAAGTTAATATAAATTAAGTGCTCTACATTCAACAGACGCCAAAGGAGTCCTAAATGTTTTTTAGGGATGATGTCTCTTATTCAGCAATCACTCAATATATCCTCATCAATGTACCCTCACTTTTTGCTGGCAGCCCTGGTAGACAAAACACTCTAAAACATTCCAGACTTCACAGAGCTGGTCAGACAGCAGAAACTATGCTGATACATGTTTCCTGGTCAAGTCAAAACATAAACAGCAGTGGTGTGCTCCATCTTTTTTGTTGTTTCAGGCAGCATTCTGTCTCTGAGTGTCCCTGCAATTCAGAAATTGATGTAGAGAAGCCTGTAAGTACTACAGCATTTCACAGTTTTAGTCCTTCCCCAGATGCTCAGAATGAGTTTTGGTGGCTGGAACAAAATGGTTTTACAGGAAACAAGAACTAACAGTAAATTCTTAACTATTTTTCTTCCCCCAAATTAGTCAGGCTGAAAATGGAAATTTAAAAAAGCACATAGATCATTCACTGAAGAAAACTACTCAAAAACTACACTAACATCTGCATGTGAGACTGTGTTTTTCACATTCTAAAGCAAAATATTCCTCATTCATAGTTCTTGAAAATTCTGTTTCCTTCAGGTTTGCAGAGAAGTGCTAGAATGCCAAGTGATACAAACAACCCAGCAAACAGACTGTGATTAAAAATCATCCTGAGTAGAAACACAGAAAAAACATGACTTCCTCCCTTAAAACTCAGTAGCTCTGCAGAGCTGACAAAGTAAAAGGAAGCAACATGTTGCCATTTTTCTTTAAACATATTGTTTATGTTCCTATTTTTAGGCAGTTGTTTCTCAAAAAAGCTGCTTTTTTAAAAGCTGCTTTCACACTGTACATTAAAAAAAAAAATCTCTCATTCAATATTTGAAAAACAAAAGGTAATTAATGTATAACATTTACTTGAATATTTTCCTTTTAAATCGTTAAAAACCTGTTCACAAATTCAAAATGTCTTTGCTAAAATTGTGCAGGACAATACAACATTAAAAAAAGCAAGTGTAATTAAAACGATACAAAATTCAAAATGCTATCTATAAAGCAAGATCCTAATCCAGAAATGTGAGAATATTTAGACACAATATTGTATTAAGTACTGAAATACAGACTCACAGACACGCAAAGTAAGTCAAATACCTTTAGCCTCCAATTATCTCCCACTTCTGTTTTGATTCTGTTCAGCCAATTTTCATCAAAATAAGCTGGATCTCTGAAAAATAAAAAGTGCATTTATTAAAAACACAATTACAGAAATTTTGAGTACGCATTCATCATTAAGCTCCCATCTCAGGTTTGAGTTAATTTAAATGACTACCTCTTGCATCTGACACATGGCCTGAATGCAGTAGTTCAGAAACCTGTTACTACTCATTTTTCTAAGAACTTTCACCCTATTGACAGCACAGGTTCATCTGTGTGCCATGAGGAGCTTATGCTTTTGAGGAAGCATCTTTGTATTTTGAATGCATTTTGCCAGTTTTCCCTCCATAAGTCCTACCTCTTAACTTCTTTGGTGTTGCAGCAATATTTACTTGCATTTCTTAAAAATATTAAAAATTATTACTTTTCCACACATTATGCATCCCTACCATTGCACACTGCTTACAACTATTCAGCTGCTAAAATAAAAGCCTGAAACTAAACAATACACATGCTGTCTTGATAGAGTGAGAAGAGCTAGGAAACATCACTGAAGTTTTTATGCCTAAGAACACACTTCACTATTTGATCTACCAAACACTATCAGTTTTTTAAATCCTCTTTTCACAGTAACCCTACACAAATCTTTTTGTGAACACCCTTCCTTAGAAGCTTTTCTATTCTCTGCACTTTTGACAAGGCAATCAAGAAAAAGAACAAAGAACTATTTCTATGCATAACTTCTTCCTATTAATTTTTCTCAAAGCATCTTCCACAAGCTGCTTCTTCAAGACACCTCCTGAGATTCTCTCTCCTGCTACCAAACTCAAAGATCATCTAAAAGGCTAACATTTTCTACTGCTCAATTCAAATTTTCCCTTTATTATAGGGAATTTTGAAAATGCTATGATCAGAATTAAGAAGAAATAATGTACTATATATAACTGGTTTTAAAGGAGTAGGAAAACACAAGGAAAGGTTTCTATTTCATCCAACATATGAAGTCAATACAGCCAGAATGAAAAAACCACCTTTTTATTGTTAGCAAAATGCTCTTAAGTGTTTGTGTTACAGTTTCAGGTGAAGTACTCTATTTTCTGGACTGCTGCATTTGCCACTGATTACTTATTAGATTTACTGCTGCACCTTCTACACATAGAAGTGTTCTGGACTGATTTCTTTTTTCAAGGGCAAGGCGCCATGAGATCTTATGGCAAAATTTCAAGAGAACTCTGAATATGCCTGGAGAGTCAAATAACATCCGTATCATATATACTGTAAACCAGCAACTACATCAGAACTTTTATTAGAGCACAAACTTTGCAGCCACACTTTGCATCTGATGCACAGTACATGCTGTGTTTCATCTTCTCCACAGCGTCTTCACCATGCATTAAAGTCTGCAAGCTGTACTGCAACTACAATACACAGCAATGGAGGAAGATCATAAATAGCAATGTTTCTCTACTGACACATTTTCATTGCTATTTTTTCACACTTTGTTACAGACTCTGGTGAAGATTACAGCATATTTCGTTTCCTTGTCATTGCACCTGCAAACATATATCTGGAAGAACAGCTTTAATTACTAGTTAAGTTGATGACTCCAAATTACTTCCATTCAAAAACAGTACAGTTCTAGCATAGATGACAGAAGCTTAAATTACAAAATAGAAAAGTAATGTCTTATCCAGACTATCACTGGTTTTGAAATATATATTTTCAAATAGCTTTCAAATGGCCTCTCCGCCACAAGAAGACAGGTAAACTTAAGAATGACATTGATTCAAGTACATGTAAGATCTCTGACACATGAAAAAAGTTTACATTCAGCTTTTACATGAAACAAATAGCTCTCCTTGCAAAAAGCCTTAATTAAAAATCCTTCATTTGCCTAATTTCCACCCAATCACAACAAAATCATCTGGACACTAATGAAAAGAACGACAGTTCAAATCCATTTTAGGTGTGTGGTTCAAAAAATACGCTAATGACTGTCAAATAGGTCTTCTGAGAATTGCCGATACACAAATAAGCTAGCTTAACAAGAGACTCACAATTATAAAGTATTTATGCAGCTGAGAGATTAAGCAGGTATGACCAGTGCTTCCTCATAAAAAAAAAAAAAAAACAACAGGGCTTCCTTAAGGAATCTTAAAATTTTAAGGGTTGCACTTGGCCACTAACATCTTTAGCTGCTTCAAGGCTGTAGTGCCATAAATATATCAATCCTTGACATACCATTTTCATGGTTCTAGGAAACAACATGAGCAGGTATAAACAACATCCCATAAGCAAAATTATATTTGGACAGACTGGGTAGCAGATATTGAAGATCCAGTTTTCAACAATAACAGCACCAGTAAGCGAATCAGCTGAGGAACGCTAACAAGACTTCAGAGTTAGGTCCATCTTACTTCACTCTGAAAGCCTGAAATTCAGCAGAAACTAAGCAGCTTTTCTCAGCTACTACTGTAATAAAAGGAACACAGGGATCAGCAATTGTCTTTTACAGTTCTGATGAAAGTCATAGGCTACCTAAACCCTGATATACATCATCAGACATACTTAAGGAAGGTCCCTGAGAAATACATCTAAACTCACTGTGGTAGTCCTCTTCCACAGATCCATTTGCTTTTTCATTTGTATGTATACAAACCTCATGGAAGCATCCAAGGGTCCAGCAGCTGATAAGCAATCCAGTTGAAATCAGTATCATGTAACAATGGTCAAAGTAGCACCAACAGTTTTTTTAGAGAAGCGTCATACAGGTTACACAATAATTAATAACACACTGCAAAAACACTTTGCCAGGAACACAATAAGCAGAAAAGCAAAAGGTTGGGTATCAACACTAATCAAATCTAGAATGATCATCCTTTCCTCAACCTCATCACCATTATAATTTTCTTTCTCTTCAAAAGTCTCATTGAAGTTCATTACTAGTAACAACTGCAATGCTCTCTCTATATAACAAACTATTGGAAATCAAACCTGAAATTTTTCCACAGTTACTTCTAAACATACTTTTAAAAAGGGGTTTCCAGATGTTAGATCATTCACAGCCCTTGCTGCAAAAAAGTCTCCTTTTGCTATATTTCTGGGAACCATAATTCAATCAAATTCAGGTCATCTTAGGCCATTTCATTTAGAAGCAACAGCATTCTTCTTACAGTGTTTGAAAAAGCACCACCTAAGCAAATACAAAAATGTGTGGCTGAGAAGTGAGCAGCTATACTATTAGAAAATTAACTGGAGCATCTTCATTGCCATGAGACAACTCATACATGAACTAAGTATTTTGAATTCACTAAGTTCCTGAGCCTAGACCCAAACTGGCTAACTTTGAGGATTAGAAAGGTATTTGTGTATCAGTTGATTGCTGCCTACTACCTCAGTAGTACTGCAGATAACTGGGACTTTTCTTCAGAGCAGAAGATACTTATGCTGTTGCTAATGCTCTATCACTTCATGTGATGTTTTCAGCAGTGCTTATTTATACCATCTCCATCTTATTTTGTATGCAAATTTTCCTTTATTTAAGCAATCATCTCTCTCCATCACAGATGCCAAGAGACAGAAATACTCTTCTAAAGAAAACCAACCCACAGAGCATGTAGTATAACTCATGATGATTACTCATTATAACAGTGGTACAGTAAGCTGCATCAAAAAATGTGTTTACAAAAAATTTCCCTCCCTCAGTGATATACAAAAGCATGGCTTTTGTGTTTTGCATGTGTCAAAATGCATACATTGTGTTGCAATGTATAATAGAACAAATGAATAATTCACTGAGAGGGGCACAATGCAGAGATGACAGAAGAAAATATATACAAATTCTTACATTTACCAAGGCCAGTATGACAGAGGAAGAAAGAATCAAAACAAGAGGGACACCTGGCACTAAACAGTCTCCAGAGTGGGATGAAAGGAAAATTTTAAAACAGGAAATCCTGCTATTACAGGGATATCAGTGGACAGTGAAAACATAAGTAAAATCATTGCAAGCTATAAAAAAAAAAAAAGGATGTGATTCAGAAGCAAGCTATGGCACTCGTACCAGCATAAGCTACAACTTTAGGCCAACAGTCTACTCATAAAAAATCAAACATTTTATTTTGCTTCCACTCTTTACTCCTGCAGTACAACATTCTTTAAAATAATCATCAACACTGAAAGTGTACAGGCATTTCTTCTTACTGTACTTCATATCAATGCTAGTCAGAGGGATTACCACATCTGAATAGAAACAATGAATCTTACAGAATAATACACAAAAGTTAAACTAAAACATAGGCTGAGTTTCTTCCTCCAAGATAACACAGTTAGCACTAGAGAATTACATTAAATGGTATTTTTAGCTGAAATTCAAAGATAAAGTTTTAATGATATAAAGGAAGAAAATGTCCTCAGGAATTTGACAGCACCTGTTTTTTAACAGCTGAGACTGCAAGCAAAATTTTCATGCTTGGTTACATAGAACATGTTTCTGGTATTTGCTGTCACACACTACATCAATAGCAAAAACCTTCTGAAGGTGTCAGTAATTTCCTCTGCAACCTTTTCTTCTCACAGCTTATTCCAGCAGTTTTGTTAAAGAAAATTCTGCTGCATCTGTTTTGATGTCTTACCTACAAATGGGCTGCTACTGTGAATGTAAAAAATATTAAGCATGATGTACGAAAAATTAAGAACCATAGAAGAAACTGTCAGCCCCCTCCACTTGGTACAAGGCACAGCTGGCTTTTGTCAGCTGATGAGCAAGCAATGTTCTTCCTCTTCTCTTTCCTCTTTTCTTTCTTTTTCTGACTAAATCCTACAGTTCTGTTTTATGCAAATTTTGTCTAAAACAACTAACTTCCTGAGCCAGGGATCTCTCAAAAACTGCTCCTCATCATGACCTACTATCTCCCACCCTCATAAGTACCAGTGGACTTTTCCTAAGAAGGCAGATGTAAGGAAAAAAAATAGAAATAATAGAACTCACTATTAAACCTTTAATTTTTTGGAAGAAATGCTATCCTTACTCCCCTATCTGGAACTATATCCAGAACATTAGTCCACTCCAACACCTTTAAATTTTCATCAATGCTCTTCTTTACTGGATATATTAATTTGCTCTTTAAAATTTTAAAACATTAATTAATTTACTATAGTAAAATCCTGATTCACACAAAGTTGCCAGAACCTTCCCCTCCCTACCTTTACCTAATCAGGTAAAGGCTCAAAGAACACACACTTAAACGAACCTTTAACAAGCACCTAGACTAGAAACACCTGGTTTTTTTTCTTCCTTGGAAAATTACAAAAACAGTGGTTTATCCTTCTCAATAGAATAAGAGTAATGGCATTTAAGTTGTGTCTACAGTCAAAACAACACATTTTTCCTTTGAAGATTAACTTTTGGAGAGATTTTTATGTCAAATGCAACTATTCAAGTTTTCACTGCAAATGATATGTTTGCAGTGACCTGATGCTTTCAGGCTTGCTCCTTGCTATTTAACATTACTGCAAGACTTTTCCAAGTAACCTTAAGCATACAGCTGTCTTTCTGCAAAAACTGTATTCTATATTATTATCTTTCTTGGGGCAGAGGGGGAACCCGTGTTGCTAATATAAAAAGAAAAAGGCAAAAAAGCCTGCTCTAGACTTGCTTCGCATTGTTGAACATGCCCTAACTCGCAGTGAAGTAGTCTTCCTGTTGTCTTTGTTCAAAGGACCAACAGTGTTGAATTTGGGTTTATTTTCAAGAAAGAATATTTAAAATGGCTTTGCCAACATGCTCCTGATTAGTTTTCGAGTCAGCTACACAAATGCTGATCCTTATATTTGACCTATATTCCACTATCATGTCCAGGGAAAGAGAAAATATTTGGCTATTCTACAATCCCTGGTTTCTACTTCAAAAATCCATTAGACTAATCTTCTGTTACACCTCTTATCTTATACTACTTACCTTCTGTTTATTCTATTTAAAACAAACAAACAAACAAACAAAAAAGCAGTATTTTCTCTCAAAGATTGTTCATGTTATCATTCCTGTTGTACAATCCAAGATCAGATTGCTGCTGCTCAACAGGAATGCAGTCAAGATTTAGCAATACTGTTGCTAAATTTCAGGATGAGAATATGTCTGTTCATTACATAAGTATGCTAAATGTTAAATCTGAAGCATAACTACCATAAAGTAAGATAATTAAACACTAATTTTGGCATGTTCAAATTATTATATAGGACATAAAGAAAGAATTATAAATTGTCTAGGAGATATTTACATATTTTAAAATCATGATACAGAAATGCAATTTTTGTACTGCATATTTATTTTTAAAGTTCAGTTCATCAGCTGAAAACAGTATCTCAGAACCACATGCTAAAAAGTCTTGCTTTGAAATATTTGACTGCTCTGAGATTTCCCTTTTCCCCTTTTTTGTTCTTTCTGTGATCTGGCAGTTCCTTCTCTCACTAGGAGGAAGGCTCCTGCTCCTGAGAATCTGCAACTAAACAAGAGACTCAGTTCCCTCAAGCAGTTAGAGCCCTAGGAGCTCTGTCAAACAAATCAGCTGTGTTCAGTAAACCTGAGCCACACAGCAGCATAAGAGGGAAGTGCTAAACACTCAAACAGGATGGAGGACCCTCATCTTCTGACTGATATCAAGAAAGGCTGTTGTTTGCTCAGGGTTTGAATTCCGGGCATTGTTGAAAGACTGCTGAAGCGTGTCCAGCCCTCACATTATTATTTCTTCAGCTCTTACACCTGGGCACGAGCTGTACAGGAAGGGAAACCTGCAAAGTACCAAATGTGGTTATGCAGCTTTGGAAGGTATGGTCAAGGCTCAAGTGGTGTTCTTCGCTGTTGCAACAGTTAGTGAAGTAGAGGTTTGAGCAGCAGATAAACCCTGCAGGTCAGCAACCACCTGTGAGATAGTGTTGGCAATAAAGTTTTAGTTTTGATAACCATTAAACCCTTTTGAGAATAAGGACTGCTTAGAAGAGACGGGATCCACCAGGCTATGGTGGACAGATGCATCTTCATGAACAGGCTGGCCAAGGTGGTAAGAACAGTTTTATACAAAAAATAAAAAGTGAACATTAAGTTACAAAGTAGTGAACTCTGTTGAACAATTAGGGGTGAGGAATTATATGAACAAAAGACACCTCATAGTCAACAAAACAGGTATGGGTAAAGTGAGATCACTCCAAGCATATGCACATAAATATAGAAAGGCCTAAAGAAGAACACTCTGGGGAAAGCTTCATTCTTGGGAATCAGAAAGACTGGATGTGGTGGTGTTCACAGAGGTCCCAGGAAGAGGGAAGAGATGAGGATCTGACTCCATGTTTCAGAAAGCTTGATTAATTATTTCATGATACATATTATATTAAAACTATACTAAAAGAATAGAAGGAAGGATTTCATCAGAAGGCTAGCAAAGAAAGCAGAGGATGGAATGATAACAAAATCCTGTGTCTGACCAGAGAGTCCAATACAGCTGGACTGTGACTGGCCATTAATTAGAAACAACCACATGAGACCAATTAAAAATCCACCTGTTGCATTCCACAGCAGCAGATAATTATTGTTTACATTTTGTTCCTGAGGCCTCTCAGCTTCTCAGGAGAAAAATCCTAGCAAAGAGGTTTTTCAGAAAATATCGCTACAGAAAATCACGTCTACAGCTGGATGCATATGTGGAGTGCTTGTGCACTAATGCAGGCAGCATGGAGAACAAATAGGAATAAACAGAGTTCTATATGTAGTTGCAAGGTCACAGACCCACTGGGATCATGAAGTCACAGATAGCTCACATGCCAAAGCTGCTGACATGAACATATACAGGCTCCTTAGGAAGAACAAGCTAAGAAGGCAGTGACAGAAAGATGCCCTTTCTGCAACAGACCAAAGGGAATGAATGAGCCCTGCCTTAGGACGGGTTTGAGCCAGCTGAGAGATTACTAGTCAGAATGACTAAGCAGATCAACATGAGTGACACTGCTACAGATTCCTGCTATAGACTGCCTAATCAGGATGACATCCTCATAGAACTGATGAAGCATTACAGGGGTAACTGGATAGCAAGGTGGGCTGGAAAATGGCTGAAATGCTAGGCTCAAAGGTTTCAGAAGCATGAAATCCAGCTGGATTCACTAGCAGCATATCCAAGGGGTCAAGAGTATTAAATGTCTCTAGTAGGAACCTAGATGAAGGGACAGAGAGCAATTTTTCATATAATATAAAAATGGAAGGCATGTTTGACACACCTGATAGCTGCATTGCCATTTAGGAGAAATTTGACAAGCTGGAAAAACAAGCTGAGAGTAACCTTACACATTTCAGAAAAGTTAAATGCAACAAACCCTATTCACCAGTATATAAGGAGGGTAAGTGGTTGGAAAACAGCTTTGCAGACAAGAAACCAGGCAGAAACCAAGTGGAACACACTCCAGCAATGTGTCCTTGCAGCAGAGAAAGCAAACCAAAACCTGGGCTGTGTTGGGAAGATGGCTGCCGGCAGGCCAAGGGAGGTACTGCTCAGATCTGTTAAAACCGCATCTGAGCTGCTGCATCCAGGCCTCCCCAGTAAGAGACACTTGGACATACACGGAAGTTCAGCAAAGGGCAATTAAGATGATTAACAGACTGCAGTTTCTGTCAAGTGAGGTGAGACTGAGTGAGCTGTGTTTGTTTCGCCTCAAGAAGAAAAGGCTCAGTAAGATCTTATCAATCCTGTGTATAAATAACCCGATGGCTTCTTCTTCATACCCTCACATAATCTCAGTGGTGTCTGGTTAACAGACAAGGGGTAGTGGAAACAAACTGAAAAGTACTTCCAACTGCAAAAAACTAAACTGACAGTTCCATTCAGTTCATCATTGAAACTTTATTGCATTAAACTACTTCTAACACTACTGACTATAGTTGCAAACAACAATCAGGGCCAATTATCTTACCTTGCACTGATTTCAATTTTAAGCGTGAATCTGTATGTCTAGTTTTAATTCAGGTTACTTTCCAGTAAATTCACACTTGAATGAACTCTTCTCTAAAACAATTGGGTTTTTTTTTTCATTTAAGATAGTTATCTGTAAACTACAGAGGAAAAAATCATTAGTCATGTTTCACTTTAAAGTACCATGTGAGCCACATCCTTAGGGAATACCAGCCAAGGTAAAACACATGTAAATACACAAAAATGTACAGATATAAAAAACCTCTGTATTTAATTCATTAAGCAAACAATTACTTACATTTTTTGAAGAACCTGGGCCATCACAACCCCACTCGTTAAATCTTCCACGGTCTGGCATGGTGCCTCAACATTAAATGTCTGGATCTATGTGAGAAAGGAAAAAGTTATCCTTATTTCCTTCAATGTAAAGGAATTCTCAAAGGTTTGAAAAAAAATACTACCAAATAGCAAAAATAATAAACTCCACATATTTAGCATACACGTTTGTTTTAAAAAGCTTTATATTTAATAGTCAAAGACACAAACATCTTGTCTTCTTATCCTTGTTTTCTCAATAAACTGCTACAAAAAACAGTATTACATTCTCCAAAAGGCAAACTTTCTACTGCATTTTCTACTTACTGAAAGTCATCAGTGCATTCAAGTACTTCCATATAATCTTGTACAATTCAAGTACACCCTCTCAATCAACAAAATAAACTCAAGTTTTAGAAGGAACAGTGATCCCACAGAATGCTCAGCTCCCCACAATGACAAGATGAAATGTAGATTGATATACATATTCCAAACTTGATTAATCCCTACTATCAGATGGAAGAGAAGAACACAATATTGCTAAACCCTGATTGCTCTATATACTACTAGAATTCTGAATATTTCACGCTAACGTACTAACACCAGTGACATGCACCACAGTCCGCACAAAGCTCTTTTCTTCCCTGCTCTCTTGATGAGAAGAATCAGTCCACTTCAGGACGATCTTTTTAACTGGTTTAAGTTACTTGATAATTTACTTTAAAATAACATTATTTTTAAATGATGTGAATGAGTTTGCAACAATTTTTATGGTACTATTTGGAGGGTATCTGTCTAGTGCTCTCTGCTACTATCCTCCTCCTACAGGAAACTTGGGCTTATTTGTAGAAAGCAAATTTTTTCATATGCACAAGGGATAAAGCAGTCAACAAAAGCACTTGCAGTTTCAGAGTGCATAAATGTTACATACAATCAATCATTTTTTTTCTGAACATAATGTGCAACCATTCATGCTTTAGTGGCATTTGGAAGAGTAATAGTTGTTAGTCATTTCCCAATAAATACCCTTTATATGTGTGTATTACAATAAAAGATAATTCATGTTTCAGTGGGAAATTCTGGAGGTCTTCCTCTGAGAAGGCTCTCAGAAAATCAAGTGCACAATAGCCAGATTCTCCTTACACCTTTGGAAGAGTAAATTATTATACCTTTGGTATAAGAACTCTAGGTCATGTAAGGTACATTAGTAATGCAGACATTCTAGCAATGCCATTTAACATTAATTTGGAGTACAGGCACCTAGGTGAATTTTCCTTTTTTCCCTGTATTCTGGAGAAAAAAACTAATACTCAAGTAGGAAAAAAAAAGCCATTATATGAATGAAGAGTCAAAAATTGAGCTCTCAGAGCATGTTTCCTGGTCAACTGTGACCAGTCAGTAATAATGAATGATGTCTCCATGTTCCAAAAGTACATTAATAATTACTGAGTGGCATATAAGACAGACAAAAGTGACTTCTGCACTTCTGATTCAGATTTTCTTACAGCATGGTCTGAACTACCTGAAAAAACCCCACAGCTGCCTCCCCAGAAATCAAGAAGCCATCATAGGTTGTCAGGACACTAGATGAAAATCAGAGTGGGTGGGTGAGGAAAAAAACCCACGCATGAAAGTACAACATAACAGGATACAACACTGAATTACTATTTTGCCAGAAAATTGAATTTACCAGTAGTTTCTGATTTGTGGCAACAATGTTGAAGGAATACAGAGACAACTCTGAGTCCCCAATTCAGCAAAATATTAAACAATATATAATAGTTTAGAGCTACAACAATAAGATCTGCAAAAACATTGTGGATACTCATGCTTGAAGAAGTTTAAGACGCTAAAAAGATAAAATTATCAAGCACGGACAATGAAAACTTTTTTTCTAATTTTGTGTATTATACATTTAAATGATGAAAATTGAAATAATTTTGCTGCACAAGACTCAAATCAAAAAATCCCTTAAGAACTACTACTGATACAGTTTTCCAGAAGTAGACAAGGTTAAATATTCTTTTCAAACAAGCAATAGCAACATAATTAAGATTTACAGAGTGCAAACTAACCAGGGTGTTTTAGATTTATTTTGTAACTTGATATACACAACACTTCCTTGACTAAATAAAAGGGTATGTAGATGATACCACTACACTGAAAGACGAGCAAGTCAAAGAAAGATAAGCAAGTCTATTTCCAAAACACAGAGGACAATGATGCACATTTTCTGTTATTTTTTGTATAATTTTATCATCATACTTCCCTAACACTTTACATAGAAAAAAGGTCTAAACTACCATTAAGATTCAGTTAACCTATCTGAACTCTTTCTTCCTCCCATAGACATACATGTAAAATTTCCATGGAGGAAAATAATGTTTCTCATAGTTAGGCATCAAAGAAAAGAAAGAAACTGATGTGTCTTTTATCTGTATAAACATTTACATTTCATAATAAATGAAATTTAATTTTACATTTAGTTTACTTATTTTTTATATTTAGGTTCAGTTAAAAAAACTATAAATTTAGTTTTCAGATTTCAATTGTGCCAAATTTATACTGCAAAACATTTACACAAATCTTAAAAAATAAAGAACTATATGCTTTTCATATCCTTCAGAGATATGTTTCAAAAGTTTCAAAAAACTTTACACAAAATAGCTTTTCAAATTTACATCAAAGTTAAACTCCTATACCATTGCCAGTTCTACAATATGCTAAACTTCAGTAAGGCAATATGTTCACTTTCCCTCTAGGGAAAGTAAGAATTCACTTTCCAGAAGGGAGAAAATTATAAGAATGTGGCAAATGATAGGAATGTGGCAAGACACAGAGTTCCAGCTATTGAGACAAGCAAATTGTGTGTGCGTGCCTCTAAACAGCTATTCAGTAACAGCTGTTAAAACAGTGCTCTTCCTGTGCATTGTGATGTGTCTCCTCCTGGAAGACTACTCTCCCTTCCTGTACCAGCTGCTCCTCTGCTCCTACTTCTTCAGTGCTCGCAGGGCAGTTCTCATCGTTAGCTCCACAACACTGAAAAATAATTTCTGTTTGCTGTTATGATTATTGGGGCTTTCCCCCCATTTCCTGAACTGCTGCACAGAGCCTGTATGTCATGTCTGTGGGCACACATGAATCTCATGAAGATCAAGGCCAAGTACTGCATCTGAGCTGGGGCAACCTCCCCTACCAACACAGGCTGGGGGAAGAACAGATTGAGAGCAGCCCTGCCAAGAAGGAGTTGGGGGTGTTGGTGGGTGAGGCTGAACATTAGTCAGAAATATGCATAGTCAGCAGGTTAAAGGTGATTTTTACCCTCTACTACTCTCTCACGAGACCCCATGACTCTCAGTGCTACAGCCAGCTCTAGGGTCCTTCGTACAAGGAAGACACAGACAAGTTTGAGCAGGCCCTGAGCAGGACTTTCTTCCTATGATGAAAGGCTGGGAGAGTTGGGGTTGTTCAGCCTCAAGAAGAGAAGGCTTCAGTGAAACCTCACTGTGGCCTTTCAGTACTCTAAGGGAAGATGAGGGCACACTTATAAATCGGCCCTGTAGCAAACAGAAAAGCAGTAACTGTTTTAAATTGAAAAATCATAGATTCAGAGTAGATAAGGAAGAATTATTCTACGAAGAGGGTGGTGAAACACTGGATCAGACAAGTGGTAGATGCCCTATCCCCAGTAAGGCTGGGCTAGGCTCTGTACAACCTGATCTAGTTGAACACATTCCTGCTCAAAGCCGGGGAAAGGGGCAGGGTAAGGTTGGACTACGTGACATTTAAAGGTCCCTTACAACACAAACTATACTATGATCCTATCACATAAGACTCTGAGGAAAAGAAAGGGGTAAAGGGAAAAACCTCAGCCACTTGACTTAATCACTAGGTCTAATAGGCCTTCATACTTTCCATCAACTATCCTGCAATGAGAGAAAAGGTATTAATTTTACTGAATATTAATCCAGATCTCTGATCCACATGGACACAGAGAGTCAAATTTTATAAAAACCTTAGAATAAGAATTAACAGGTTACAGTTACAATGCAAAGGAGGTTATCACTGGGGACTAAATAATTGCTTCAGGAAGACAATATCTTAGAAAATTTGAGTTAAGAATTCCTGGTTACATATATGACTAGTTAGGATTTGTTAGCTACTAGGGATAGGATGCGAAAATGTATTTTATGAAAAATACTTTTGACATTAAGGTCAGTGAACTGGACAAACACTCAGTTGTCAAAGACATTAGGTGAAAACCAGGATAAAAATGTAATGGGGAATCCAGCATCCCATGAAACTTAATGAGAAAAAGAAAAAAAGTAAAAAAACAAACAAAGCAAACTAATTCTACCTCAAAGACAAAAAACATTCTCAATGACCTTTTCCTTCTCAACATTAAGGGATAATGAAAGACTTGCTCTTTGCACAGTGATTATATACACGGCTTGTTTTCTATTAATGATGGAGTTACATAACAAACCTCTTAAATATTCTTTTGGAATAATACCTGAAATTCTTATTAGTGGTTCTTAGCATATAAAACTCTGACTGGTTACCTTAAGCCCAAACACAACAAACAGCAACATCCAGTTTCCAATTTATCCAAGCAAAGCACTCCCCAGTCACAGGTGGAGGACAAACTGAGCATAAGCCAACAGATTCTGACCAACCTGCTTGTTTCTGTCAGGTTTTACCACTCTCTTTCCCTCTCCTTACCATTATAACTATTATTAACAATTATTATTATTGTTGTTGTTATTAGCATATTTAGTACTATGTTATATTAATTATTGGAACTATTCTGTATTTATGTTATGTCTAGCCTATTATTATTGTTGTTGTTGTGTTATTTTATTTCAATGACTAAATTTTTCTTATGTCAACCTGCAAGGTTTACCTTTTCTTTTCCATTCCTCTTCTTCCACTTTCGCAGGGGAATCAGTGGCAGAACGAGTAAATTGTATGATCCTTAATTCCCAACAAGGATTTAGCCATGGCACCACCAATTTAGAATTATTCATCCACTATTTCCCTATATCTGTGGAACTGACCATGCAAGCTTACAGCTGGTTGCTATGCAGAGCCATGAACAATGCCACACTAGTACAGACGAAACAAATCACAGAGACAAGACAGGGAGAAGTGGCTGTGAAAGGAGACATGAAAGGAACCAGCTTCACTAGTTGGATGCAATTAGCACATTGGCAGAGACGAATTAGGTGAGCTGGACAATTCTGTCATTAATCCTGTATCCTGTATTACTCACAAGATCCGCAAGAATCTCACTAAAACATTTACTTAGCTTCATTGCCTGGAGGAAACCAGAATAATTCTCCGCACAACAGCGAGATAATTAAGTGATAGACACAGTTGTTTTTCCTCAGATGTAAAATTCTTGTATTAAGACAGTCTTTTCAAATTAGAAGCGGATTTTCATCCTAAAAGCATATCTTGTCCTTTAGGATAACTTGAGGATTTCTTTGCCCATTTTTCTCCTCACAGTTCGTAGCACTGCAATCTTCTGCCTGCATGGTCATGGCATAAGCTGTTTTTTCATGCTTTCCAAGGTAACAGCAGACTGTGTGAAACAAACAATGGGGAAACAGATTCTCTAACAAGCAGCAGCTTTATTCCAAGATATGAATTTGTGAATGTTTCCACTGATTTTCAGGTTGTCAGACCTTCATTACTACAATCTCAAAAGTTACTTGTGATCCAGCTGTAATGTTAGCTACACTCAATTAGCCCAACAATGAAATGACAAGGTTTTAACATTACTGTTCAGGGTGGGGATTCTTCTAGGGAAGAATTTGAATATTATTTTTTTATTAATTTGCCTCTCATTTAATATATATTGTGTTTAAACCCAAATATCTGAATAGGCCAAAGCCATGAAATATCTCAACCAAAGTATTTATTCAAAATGATGCTTTTTCAGTTATTAAATATTTCATTTGCAGAAACACAGTGCAGAAAGCAGAAGACACAGCTTGACTAAAGCTTACTTACTAAAGGATTTAAGAGATAAGAGAGCCGGAGAGCCATGACAGCAAAAACCAGCTACTACCACACTGTCCTGGCATTGCCACTAAATTGCTGCTAACTGACGTCTTCAAGTATGACAAATTATTAAGATATTATTAAGATACACTGAACAGTCTCAAGTCTGAATGGTTTTTGGTTTAACCATTTCAGAAACATTAATGAAAACACAATCTAACCTACCCACTCCTGTGGTAAAAATTAATGTATTCCTGTTTTCAGGAATACATACTTTCAGTTGAAAGCCAGATGAGCCAACTGATGAAAAAGAATTCTAAACAGCATTTGTAATGAAGATAAAATGAAGATATATAATACATAAAAAAGGCCTAAAACAGCAACATAAACCAACAGTTCTTTTCAAGCCTTCATCAATTTAATCACATTTTATTTAAAAGTAATATGTATCAGTCAATTTTCAAAATAAAAGCCACTAATAAAGTGCAAAATTGCCAAACATTAAATCAATAGACCCACATTTATGGTATACATACATTCACACTGCACCAAGCACCAATGAATTTTAGAAAGCTTCAAAAGTGCCTTTAAGACTAGAAGTATCTTCTTTTCTTTTTTGGGAAAAAAAAAAACCCAAAAAATATCCAAAACACAAATGATAGGCTTTCCAGGAACCAGTAGCTTCCTTTGCTAACCAATGTACAAAATTTTCCATCTCTACTGCCCAGAAGAGACAAAATAATACACTTATAATGATGTCATATTAAACACAGAAGTAGAATATCTTCTACCTTTGGCACTCTGACTCACAGAAGCCCAGACAGTAATCCAGCCCACAGAACTGGGACACCTGAAGTCTCACCAAAGGATAATGAAACTTTTCTGTAAAAGTATGTGTTCAATAAAAATAGCAGAACAGCGCTCAATGAACGAAAGAGTGAAAATCTTTCTATTCTGAATTAAGATGGCTAAGCTAGTAAAATCTGAACAACATCAGGCAAATGTGCCCAAACAGATCCAGACTAAAGTAAGTACCAGGCAGCAAGATACAGCATTTTTGTAAGGGTACACGGCCAAGAAAAGTCAGTTTACTTCTTGGCTAGTGGCTAGCTAGAAAAACTGTAGAAATTTATACATATTTCTAACGTTACTTAAACAAACAAAAAACCAAACAAAACCAAACAAAAACCCACAAAAACTACAACACAACAAAACAAGAAAACAAACCAAAAAACACCAGAACAAATCAACCTCCCCCAAAAAAGAAAAAAAAAATAAACAAAGCCAAACCAACAAATAATAAAAAATAGATTACAGCCTTCCCCTTGCGAAATACAGAAGAACAACTATTTAAAGCCCATCGTTCCAAACTTTGCACCTATAATACAGATGAGAAACAGTCTCTATTGACAGATGAGAGAAATACCTCTCTTCCCTGAAAAGCACAGAACATGAATCCAAGAACACTAAGTTCTACTGAAATATCATCTGCATAAACTTTCTGACCCGTGGGGAAACACAGACTTTCACAGGATCACATGAGTAAGAAAGATTTAGCAGCTAAAAGATAGGATTAAGAAAAAGCTGGCACTAAATTTTCAGCAGGTTAAGAAATTTCTGACAACAGATTCTAGGACTGGTAACAGATGTATCTGTAATCTGTAAAATTAGCATATCTTGCCTAGTTTAAGTCTTTTCCTTTTCTTTATTTATATTTTAACAAACAATTACCTGAACTTCGTGGAATTTTCTACAGAATAAGATTTTTCAGAGGCTGACCAAATTCCATAAAAAAAGGCAGTAGCTACCATGTAACAGGCAGCCATCTTCTGACATTGACCATAAAATTTAATCATTACCCCTGCCAGAGGGATCAAGCCATGCTGGGCTTTTTTTCTAACCACAAATGGGGCAGTAGAATTTATAAAGTCAAAACCAAACATGCACACGAAAAACACACAAAAATAAATCAAGAAACAAAAAACCCACACATAAATTCTGTTGCAGTTAATCACACACTTATTTCTACTTATTCCTACACTGAAGTGAAACTATGGATACATTGCTGCCATAGCAAACAAATTCACTTAAAGATTCATCTTATGTAATCCTGAAATGTAGAAAGGTCATAATTCATTTAATACTTAGCAACACTGCACGGAATAAATTACAGATGCTCATTTCCCTGACCTGTTGTCCCCAAAGCATAAATCATGTGGTTAAATACACATTTCTTGTTTAATATTTTAACTTAGCTACCTTGAGAGACAGCTTAAATGGGAGGTCCACAAGGGATACAAAGCAATACTACACTTACAGCTTGACACACTTTTGCAAAGAAACTTGCAGCTTAATGGCATGAAAGAGTCCTAGGAATCCCTTGGCTAAAGCACATTATCATCAGATTTACAATGCATCTTCTTGTGCAATACTTGCTCCACTACCTGTACCACTTCCTGTGTGCTCCCTTTGAAAAGATCCCATCCCTTTGTGGCCCCAGCTAGTCCACTGAAACACAACTCCAGCTTTGTATCCATTCAGAAGCTTCTGCGTGACACAGGCAGGAGCAGAGCACTGGCTGGACTCCCCCACCCTTAACCTCAGAGAGCTTTTCCCCTCACTGAAACCCTTCTCCTTTCCATGCTGTCTCTTTGTTCTCTGCTCTGAATGAGCAGTACTAAGGAACTCACAGGGGGGAATGGTCTAAGTTAGGCATGGCAAATGCAGAGAGAAAAACAATACAAGCATACTCTGCAGTGCAGGAAACCACTACCAGTGGATAAAGAAAGAGTTAATCCTTCTCGCTTTCCTGTATGGCAGGACCTGCCAGGCTGTTGGCAAGAAAAGCCACAAGGACACTACTACTCTCTTCCCCTCACTTTCAACCATGCATTCCTGCTGCAGCCTTGTGCTATTGTTGGTTGCCATGTGACAGATAACCTCGCTGTTGTTTGGGGTTTTTCTCCTAATTAATCGCTAGGACTTGCAAATTAAATTGATTTTAAAACCCCAGACTTAGGTTCTGAAGCTGGGGCACTTAAAAAGGTGAATTTAGGCAAACACCTTTCTAAACGACCACGCGAAAGAGTCAGCCAAAACAGAAAGCGCAATTGTGTAGCAGGGGAGAGAGGAGACACCCAAGGCTCAACTTGAATGTCTACACTCTGTAGCAAAGATTTCTAGCGTCCGTGAAGAACAGAAGGACAGAAGATAATCTCAACGTTTACAAGCCCCAGAATACCACAATTAAGACAGAGAGTTGTGCAAAATTCACAGTTTAACTTGATCTCTTTAAAACATCTCTGTTTAAGTATTTCAGAGAAGACAGAAACAGATTTCTCTCCACACCTCCCACTTTGAGATTAACAAGCTAACAGAAAACTTGTTTCCTTTACACTCTCTAAGGTTCATAGTTCCCAGCAGCAAAGTCTGTTTCTTTTCCACCAACATCTCACAACCCCTCACCAAAAGATGAGGGGGCAGAATTGGAAGCTGAAATTGAGCACATACTAAATCCCATGGAAATGTCTTTTTTCTTCAGAGAACTTACTGTAAATATATACTGTACAGAACAGCTCTTCAGGAAGGAGAAAACAAGAAAAAAAGCAGAATGTGGGACAAGGCCCCAAAGAATGAAAATCTAACAGTGTCAAAATGCATGCATGATGAATGATGCCAGCACCTCCAGATTCTTTGTTCAGTCAGACTGACTTAAAAATTGGGGGGACGATGGCAGGGAACATATACAAACCATACCCTATCACCTTTAATTATTATATTTCTATATCATCAGCCTTCTATCACTTGCTCTTCAATATAATCTTGAAGAGAAATTCCTGTTTCTGCCTGACTTCTCAGCAATATGTTAAAAAAATCACTCTTATCTAATAATGGTGCTAGACATTCCAGCTCCTTCAAACATGATGAATGTTACACGCAGAATATTACATTCTTAGACAACTATCCCTTTAAAAGCTGAAGCAACAGATTCTTGACTATCTTAGTGAGAGGTCATAAAATATAAAAAAAGGTTGCTCAGCTTACTGGTCTTTCATATTAGTTGCAAGGGCTGTGATCTGCAAGGTTCCTCAAGCCATATTCCACGATTGCAGACAAGCTCAAGTGGTTTTGCCCTCTGAACAACAACACATTGTATTCAAAAGAATAGTTTTCTTGATTCCCTGTCATCATCAGCACAATCAACCTCTCCTAAAATATTTTTTTTCAAGAGGTAAGACATGTTGATGCAATTATATTATCAGAAGTAAATGAAACTCTACAACTTTGTGGTCAATGGCCAAGGAGTGGAAGAAGAAACAATTTAAACAGGGACAGCAAGTTGCCTACAATCTTGGCATCTACAAGAAACCAGAAAATTACTTAAAAGTGCAAATGCACAAGGATGAAGAACAGCATAATGGCGTAATCTAAAAAGAATATAACTGGATGGCGAGGAAAAACAGCCTTCCCAGTAGACTCCCCTAGTAATTCCTCTTTGACTAGAGTGCCTATCAAGCATTTGCAAGCAGCCGTCCTGAGGAATCTGTTTCAGTAGTTGGTCACACGTAGTTGGTCTCTATACTTCATACTACTACAGATAAATCCTTACAGTTGGGGATAGGCCATGACACAGAAGACAGAGATACACTGTACTGAGGAAATTTTTCAGCCAAAAAGAGAGAAAGGTCAATATAAATAACCAAAGTGCTTAAAAGGTGGAGGACGCTGAAACAGGAGACTTGCAATGTTCAGAAAGTTCTCACTTATCACTAAAGTTTTAACAGAAACTCTATTTGGCCTTGAGGGTTGGAAAAGAAAGAAAGCAGGCAAGATGCAGTTTGGTGGAGGCAGCACATACTAAAATAAGTGATATTTATCACAATGAAAGAAAGTTTATGACATCTCCACCAACTTAGTACTTACAACCACTTAGCAGCAGCCTTTTTGTTTACATCCCAATGCTAAGCAATCTTTTCAGTATCATATCTTAGTTCTACGCTAGAAAAGAAAACTTCTCAGGTTACACAGCAAAAGCCTGTAGCTATCACAATGATTTCATACACATTAAAGTGTAATTGGCACAGCCATGTTTGGCAGCTCTCCACATTTTATGAAATGCCTCAGCTATGTATCTAAGTTGAGAGTGCTCCTGGCACTACACACACACAAAAACAACCCAAACCAAACACCAAAACCCAATGTGTTCATATATAAACCAGTCTTAACTTTTAAACAGAAAAAGAAGTTGTCAATCTCTGTTAGATACATTGAAACAACTTTAGTATTACTGCAGTTTACCTCACAGCTGCATTTTTATAAACTATCTCGGCTGAACTGCATCTTGGATAATAATCCTATAGTGCATAGGATAGTCTCAAAAGGGAGCTTTGTGGGAGATTTTTGGTAGAGCAACAATTCTACAATTATAGTAAGTTGCTAACACTGCCAAAGTGCAAATACCAGTTTTGAGAGGTCAGTACTTGGCCTCCAGTCCTTCGTTCAGTTTTCCTCAAGTTGCCACTACTGTGGCTGTCTCAAAACAATATCACGGTCACCTGCTAAAGAGGTATTAAGTCAAAACTCATCCAGCTATTTAAAATCCTGAACAAAAATTACTTAGGAAGCCATTTGATGACATTGTCAGAGAGGTGAAAAATAAACAAGAAGTTAGCTAGAGCCAAAGCCTAACAACAAAAATGGGTATTGGCAGAATATTAAAAAATAAACCAAAACATATTCAGAGGTAGGCAGCTTGCTCCAGCTTAAAGACAGCAGAGGAGAAATCACAGGTATGTAGGATAAAAAGCCTAAGTGATATTCTCCTTAATTAAAATCATTAGTTGGTAGAGGGAGGAACACTTTCTTCTCACCCTATATCCATCTGAGCAAACAGTCATTTTAGGCCAAACAGGTTCTCAGACTTGGAGAAATCCTTATCTATTCAAAACACAGACAAACCAGTTTAAGTACTTCTGTATGAATGTTAAGCAAGCAATCTGGGAGGCAAAACCAGTTCTAAACAGCCAGCTTCCCTGGCATAATGGAAAATGACTGCCCTTCCCAGATGTGCATACACTGTTATTAAGACAGCTCTACCCTCCAATCTAAATGAACCGTTTCCCAAGAATCATTAGGGGACTTGTGAGAAAGCCAAACAAAAAAAGCATCTTCTTTATACACAGTCAGTTTCACTGAGGAACAAAAAACTTCACCGCCTCTTCTGCAAGTTTCATGTATGCTGGAATAAAGTAAAGTCACCTTTCTTCATTTTTTTATTACTGAATCTGTTTCAAAGCCACATTCCCACATAAATGACAAAACTGTAAAATAACCTGTAACTTCATACATTCATCTCAGAATAAAGCTGATCCATTCAAATGCTGTTTAAGATTATTTATTTCTGCTAACCAAAAGAGATGCAGCTAGTCTCCTCATTAGCTCAATATTTGAGAAGCATAAAGGCACCTGTGTGGACCATTTCTAGAGACAGGACCAGGCTGCACGGGGTACACACAGCTTCAGGACTGCAGATTATAAAGACTGAGCCTCTCACTCAACTTTTCTTTGCCAATATTAACATGTATCAACTTACTCATATTGGGACTTTTTATTCCCCACACCTGAAAGAGAAAGCATGGAAAGCCCAAAGCAAAATAAGGGGCCAACACTTGTTCATAACAAATATGGAAAAGCTGGCAGGAATGTGAAGGAAAGTGAAACTCAGTGACTTATTGCAGACCTATGTGAAGCACTTCTCTGAAAACCTCTTCCCCAAAACTGTCATCTTCTATACTTTTCAGGCCATGTGCTCACCTCTAACAATAATTTATTTCCCTTGCTCATCCTTTCTGACTTTCATTGAGAAATCTAACCTGTTATTCCCCAGGAACTTACTCATCACCATCAGAGCTTCAGTCAGCTCTGGCTTCTCATAGAAAAAAATATCTGAAAATTTCTGTTTCTAGTTAACAATCAGTTGTATTGTAGAGTTTCATATTCTAGGTATTTACTTGGCAATTCTGAGTATAGAAGGGAAAAAATCCAAACCAGCCTCAAACAAAAATCCAGAGGTTTCAAACAATTGACCAATTATAACTCAGCTACTACAGAAAGTTAAGTTCCACGTCTGTGTTACGGTCACTGATCAGACTACAGGTAGCTGCAAAGCCAGGTTTAATGTCCACCATACTTTGGCTGCTCTTTGAGTGACAGCATAACCAAAAGACATTTACGGAAAAAACTACAAACATTAAAGTAGTATAAAGTAATTTTTATCATAAGATCATAGAACCATAAAAGGGTTTGGCCTGGAAAAGAACCTTGTAAATCATCTGGTTCCAATGCCCCTGCCATGAGCAGGGACACCTTCAGCTAGATCAGGTTACTCAGAGCCCCATCCAACCCGGCCTTGAACACCTCCAGGAATAAATATATCACCACTTAGGTTGATACTGTAAAATCCTCGGCCTCATCGGTGAATTCTGTCTCTCGAGACTTAACCTCTGCTTAAAAAACAGAAAAATAAACAGGCGGAAATGCAAGTTTCCGGTCAGAAAGGCGGCCTTGCTGGTCAGAGGGAGACAGGCAGGTACGAACAACGGAGTACTGCCATACCGACGGCACAGGAGGGACGCGAGCCCCGGCCTGCAGCTCGCCAGCCCAGCCCGGGCGCACCTGGGGGCGCTCCCGCGCCGGACCCCCGGGCCTTTGTTCCCCCGCTGCACGGGCAGCGTTGAGGCGGAGCACGGCCCTGCCCAGGCACCCCCGATGCGCCAAGATAAGACATAAACAAAGCAAGACCGAACCGCCGGGGCTCCGCCGACCGGGCCCGGCCCGGCCCGGCCGGGGTGCGGGCCGCGGGGCCTCCATCACCGGAACGGAGCCGCGGCGCGGCGGGAGGCGCCCGGCGCCGCGGCCCTGAGCCGCAACCCAACTCGGTGCGGGCGGGCAGCGCGCACTCACCCAGGTGAGCAGGCTCTCGCCGAGCTCGGCGCGCTCCAGGCTCTCCACGTTGAACATGGCGGGACTGCGGGGCCGCGGCCGGGTCGGTACCGCCGGTCCCGCCCCGCCCCGTCCCGGGCCGGGCGGTGGCGCCGACACGTCACCGCGCCCTGACGGACCGGCCGCGCGCGCCTGCGCCCGGCAGCCGCGGGGCGGGGCGGGGGACGCGGCGCGACCCGGCGGCGTCGGGGGGACGGGGCGGGGCCGCGAGGCCGGCGGCGAGCGGCGGCTGAGGTACCGCGGGGGCGCGGGCGGGGCCGCAGCGCACCGGGCTGGGCTGTCCGCCCCTCGCAGCCGGCCAGGGGGCACTGGGGAGGGTCCGGGAGACGCGAGTCCCTCCGTTGCGTGCCCGCCGAGCCGTCTCGTAAGCCGCCGGGCCCTCGGGGTAGGAGGGGTGTGCAGTGCTTCCCCGGCTCCATGTGTGTGTGTGTTTGTGTGTTTGTGTGTGTGCGTGTTTGTGTGTGTGTGTGTTTGTGTGCGTGTTTGTGTGTGTGTTTGTGTGTCTGTGTGTGTGTCTGTGTGTGTGTGTGTGTCTTGGCGCAGAGGAGCTGCTCAGGAGAGTGTCCGGCGGGGCTGGCAGTGTGGGTTTGTGAGGATGGTGTACCACAGGCGTTATCCACGTTGGTGTGGAATGTGGCTTGGCTTCTGGGTGGAGTGACCCCTACAAGGTTTTTCTCTCTTTTTGGAGTAGAAAAATGACCTTTCACCCGCAGACTTCCTTCTGTTTGTGACTGGAGCAGCCCCTACAAAGTTTTCCTCCTTTTGGAGTGGGAAATGACCCTGCACTCACAGACATATCATAGTCTTAGTATCTAGTGTGGCTTGGCTTGTGTATGGAGCAGCCTTGACGACGTTCTCCTCTGTTTTTGGACAAGACAACGACTTGTTAGCTTCTTTTCAACGAAGCTCTGCTGTAGTAAATTTAATGAACAGGCAGCCTACCAGCAGGGAAGTCAGAGAGAGACGCTTTGTTAGGAACTGTAGTGACAAGGAGTAGTGGGTTTAAACTTAAAGAAGGGAAATTTAGGCTAGGTAGCAGGAAGGAGTTTTTTACTGTCAGGGGTGTTGAGGTGCTGGAACAAGTTGTCAAAGGTGGTTGTGGATGCCCCACCCCTGGCACTGTTCAAAACCAGTTTGGATAAGACTTGAGCAACCTAGTCTAGTGAGAGGTGTCCCTGTCTGTGGCATCAGGATGTTGGGTCTGGATCATCTTTAAGGTTCTTTCCAATCTCTTAACATTCTACAATTCTATGACTTACTTGCTTAGAACTAGTAGCAAGTGGTGACTAGGAAGAAGGATGATTAGATACTGAAATGGGCTGCCCGTGGAGGTGGTGGAGTCACCATCCCAGTGGGTGTTCAAGGAAAGACTGGACATGACACTTGGTGTCATGGTGTGGTTAACAGGGAGGTGTTCAGTCTTACATTGGACTTGATGATCTCAGTGGTTTTTCCAGTCTAGTTGGTTCTGTGTGATTCTTCAGGTGATTTAATTAATTTTTTATCTCAAAAACAAGGAGTCTGTCTGTGGCCAGGGTGCCCCTACATCCTTGCCGTGCTCCAACCAGAGGAACTCTCCATCATGCTGCAAATGGGTTGCCTAAGGAGTTCAAGCAACTCTTTCTCTCTCACACAGTAGTGTGTTGGATTTTGGACTATTTGAAGTTTGCAATGAGAGTGTGTGGCATTGTGATAAGTTCTGCAGTTCCCTATCAGTTAACAACGAGCCTGGCATGCAATGACATGGACGAGCAGGCACAAAGCTCTGATAACAGTGGAGGGCCGTATAAACAGGAAGGGTCACAGATGCGAAACTGCCACTGTTTTCCCTCTTTTCTCACATTTTTTCCATTTAATGAATTAGTAACATGGAGAAAAGCTAAATGCTCCCTTTATGTGAGCTTCTTTTGAACTGTAGAGTATTGCAGGAGCTATGAAAAGTTTCAAGTTTTCCCAGGAAAGTACTTTCTTACTGATCTCATTGTATAATCTGCTCTGTAAGTTATAAACAAAATCTGTTTTCATTTAAAGGTAACTTTCAGTTTCAGGATGAATTTAAAGTTTTACAGAACTGCACAACTACCAACTTTCCATTCCAAGTTTTAATGTGTGCTTTAAGCAACATGTTTGGTACTTTTGACAGCTTTCACAGGTACATTGCATGGTTTAAGCTTTTCTATCATATCTTCCTCTGTGCCTCATTTCCCACTCTGCTTTGCCCATTGCCACGAGGTGTAGCTTGTATTTTGTTGACGCAAACAAATGCTGTATTACTTTTTTGCCTTGCTGTCTGTTTCAGATTTGAGGTTGTGTATGGAGGTAGCGCTTTCTACAACAAGGAATCACTGGGCACCTTTCCTAAGAGAGATCTGAAGCCTCCTCATGCTTAGCTGAAGTACTACCATATTCCACTAAACATTATTATAAAGAAGTGACAGTATTTTCTTTTTCTTCCTGCCTGACCAGGAAAGTCAGGTATCCAAGCTGAAGGCATAACGCAGGCTCTTTCTCATGCTCCTATCTGCATATGAATTCAGTTCCACCCTCTGGTTTGTTCAGAACTCTGTACCTTTCAGTATGGTTTTGCCTTACAAAGTGGTGGAAAACTTTGTTAGGAATTGTTTTACACAAGTCATACATCGCCCAGGCAGATATTCAGAATAGTAATGCTAAACAGGGCATTGCATGTCTTCTTGCTTCAAGTCATTCATGTGGTTTTGGACTCAGGAGAAAAACTATTTGAGATATTTTGTTTTCCTAGTAGAATGGTATATTAATTTTGGATTATTTTCCCTCACAGCCTTGCACCTGTTGTTTGCAGCTGCATTACTTTTAATTTGCAAAACATGATTCCATCAGCAAAAGTAGAATATCTACTTTCTTTTTTCTTCTTTTGGTTTTTTTTCTCTTTAGGAAAAAATGTGCCTCAGAGACTGCTGACCTCATACCCTGCAGAAACCTGCTTTATCAGGCAAGTGTCTCAGTTGGTCAGTTTGTAACATATACTCAACAAAATCATTGTTTGCCTACTGAAATTGCCCTCTCCCCTCTCTTAGCAAGACTGTTCAGACCTTAACCATTCTCTTTTGCAAAGGGTATGCATACACTTGAATGCAGTCAGCACAGTCCTGAAAGCAAAGGTGGTTCATGGTAAGCATGTAACTAAATATTATACAGCTGAGTTTGGCTGTATTTCTTGTACCAGCTGAACTTATTTGTAAACCCAAAGTTGATGCAAACTCATGATAATGATGCATTAGCAGACTGCATGAAATTCTAATAGGATAATCTCAAGTCAGTTTTGACAGCCTTGTCACAGAATATATATCTCATCAATTTATATGTTGCTATATTATAGACTTTTTTAAATTTCCATTAGTAAATGTGCCCTTTGGATTTTCTCCCACTGATTTTTACAGTGTAGGGGGATACTTAGTACTAGAGATTGTTGTTGGTGCTTTATTCAAGTATGACTGTGCTCACAAAAATGAAAGGCTAATAAATCCTGTTTCCTCAAGAAACACTTTTTCTAAGTATGCCATCAATCATTTCCATTATTTCTGTTCTATAAAGTTATATTTGTCTACACCGCTTCTTCAAAGCCTGACTTTAGTACACCAAGGAATGTGGATAAAATCTATCACCTCAGGATTTAGGCTAGTAAACTCAGAGAGTCTTCAACACTTCCACTGTTCATGATGTGTAGTTCGTGCCTGCTGTTGTTAATTGTTTCTGAATGCAGTCTGGGCATATCTTTGGACTCTTAAAGACAGAATGCACAAATAACTATAGGATTCAGTTCACTGAGTCAAGTCCATTCCCAAAGTCCCATTGTCAATGACAGAGGGGGACCATGACCTGGTACTGCACTGGAACAGGAAGTAATTAGATAGTTTCTGATGAGACAGGTCTCAATTTTTGCTCTACATTTAAGAGTTTGTCTTTATTTTGGGAATTTTTGCCTGCTTTTCTCTTAAATAAAATGTGCTAAATTTGTCCCTATAGATATTTCAACATAAGCTAATATGTGTTCAGGGGGTAGATTACAGAATAAGCATGCTCTATTTTAATATGCTCAAATTCTTAAAAGTTGGTTTATATTGTCTGAAACAGGACAATCTTATTAGAAACTTTTTTATAAAATGAAACCAATTTTTTGTTTGTTTATCTTACATAGAAGAAAATTTTGAGGAGTTAAAGCCTTTTTGTTCTTAAGAAAGTGTGACTTGTGGTGTTTGACTAGTTGGAGATGAATTAACTTATCCTGGAAAACACACAACCTCTACAAATTAAGCAGCTTTTTCAAAGGGTGGGAGGGATGCTTTTGCTAATAAAAGGCAACTGACAGAAGGAATTACAGGTTCTGGCTTGCACGCTGGCCCACCATCACTTTATAATTAACTTATAATTTTTTGAAGAACCGATGGTGGCTGTACTGCATCTAGAGAAAAACACTCAAAATAAAACTGAAATAAATGAAAATCCAAAACTCTATTTTTCTTATCCAGTTCACTCCCAGCCCATCCCGTAAAGGACACATTGTTATCCAAATTACCTTTCAGATGTTGAGCAAATTGTACCATGCTCACAAAGTCAATACAGTAAGGTTAATAACTTGTATCTCACATCAGTATTGCTTGTGTGTTACCTCATTTTTTACTTCTCAGACATCAAGAGAGCCTCGTATTTCTTTTTCACTGTGCTGGCACATTCCTTTGGTAGTGGGTCCTAAAAATCTCTGTGGTTTTAACAGTATATTATCATATGGTGCTTCCCTGATAAACTCAGAAAAGTTTAAATACTTCAGAAAACTATGGGAAAAGTTCTGACTTTGGATAGATGACAGCTGTTTAACATATCATGGTAAAGACTGGATTGTTTTTATGAGTCATGGCATAGGGTATTGTTGTAGCGGTGCTTTATGTTGAACATTGAAAGTCCTAATAATACTTTTCAGATCTGAAAAATTAAGAAATAATACATCCACACTAGTATATGTCTTAATTCCCTCACACTTCAATGTGTTCTGTATGAATTTTCAAGAATAAAAGCCATTGTACTTGCAGTATTGCTCATTATAGTTCTCATTTTTTTTTTGCTTAAATCTGCGTGCATTGTTCATACATAACCACAGAGGGGAAAATGTAACTTTAAAAAGGTCTGTAGACTCTTGAAATGTAAAAAAAAAATAAATTAGTATTACCTTCTGTCAGTGATCACTCTGAGAAAAACTTGCAATAAACAAGATGATTTTCTGTACAGATGATTAATTACTGGCAGATTTACAAATAAAACTGTATGATTTTACAAACAGTAAATTGCATTCCTTTCTATTGCAAAACCTTTTGTGGAGAATTTACTCTGAGGTTGTTTATACTCTCTAGCCATCCAGAACTCTCATGGAAATGAACAGGATCCCAGTCTGGGATGCAATGTCAGGCTGTAACTTAGCTAGCCCAAATCAAATGGAGGAGTAAATCCTTGTCTTTTTCCCCGTTTTCTGTGTTGTTTTACTTGAAGCAAGTGCCAGTAGTCTGAAGATTAAATAAACCTGGAATTTAAGATTTGGGCTTTGGTGGTGTTGCTTTTGAAGTAGGAAAAAGGCCCAGCATTTTTGTCAGTTTTTAAGTTTGCGATTGATATTTTTAAAATTCTGAAGTTAGTTGTATGAATTCCAGTTTTGATGTGAGTATTATTAGATGTTTCATGGTTTTCATCCTCTCATGGGCTGGAGTTATGCTTGCATTTAAGAAAGCCATCTTTATGAAATGGCTCAAAAGTGGAAAAGTCTTAAGTATAACCAGAAATCATTTATCCGAATTTAATATATTTTCAATTACTGCCTTTTTTCCACTGAAGTAATCTTATACAGTTGGTACTTTTCTCAGACCTAGTGTAGACAGGAATTAATTTATTGTATTAAAAAATAGAAACAGAGAAATGAAAATAATTCAAACCTTCTTTGCAGTTTTAGAAAGAAACAAGGTAACCTACAGAAAAGAAAGAAAGAAAACTTTTAAAATAATTTAATGTCTGAAAAGCCTGTGATGTAGAACCCAGATCTGAAAATAATTATCTGAGGAAAAGGTTGATGAAATGCTGTCATTTTTTCATAACTGGAAAAATGTAATGAATCAATGGATGGAATTTAGTATGAGCCATACTAACTCACTCTTGAATTGCATCAAATTATTAACAGTGACTATTTTAGGAGTGGTTAGATATATGTAATAAAATCTGGTTCTGGAAGGTTTCTCTGACACACACTTGGTCTTTATCAAGGCTGGCTGTCTTCAAAGACTGAGTCTTCATTACATTATTTAAATGTCCTATAGCTTGCTTCTTAGTTGCACCACCTGAAAGAGCAACAATTGCTGAACGCACACACAGTGAGGCAAGATTTCTTAGAAGCTGTTTTTAGTTACCATACATTCAAACCACTGCAGATCACTCTTTGGCTGTTGTAGTTGCACTTGAAGAAACATGAACTGCAAGCCTCCAGTTCTGGGTGGTTTTTTTGAAATCATTCAAGATAGCCTTGAACTCACAAAATTCCTTCCTCTTTCAGACATTTTTTCTATTAGTGTATGTTAACATTTTCTTTGTACACATTGCATTTTTAACATGCTATCTTAGAGGTAGGAGGAGGAGGAGGAGATTTGTACTGTCTCTACTGAGGCATGAATTCAGAGAAAGTATGTATTGGTTCTTTTGAAGTGATAGCCTCTGTTTTGTAGTACCTAGTCAACACAAGTCTTGTCAGCTCTCCTGTGCAATGATCTTATTGAGAGAAAGTGTTGGAAGTAATAAGAAAAATATACAGAGCACTTGTCAGCTGTCCAGAAACAGCAAGTAAATTAAAATATGAACAACATGGGCATTAAGCATTGATAGTTTGTCTTCTCTAGAATTCAGTGATAGAAGCAGCTGAGAATGAGACTGAGGCAGATTCCACTCCTCCTCTATATAGTCTTTGCAGTATTGATACATAAGTAAAGACAAAGTGTCTCAGGGTGTTTATGCAGAGAGAAAGACTGTGCAATAATATTTCTTATACACTATGCTTATGTCAAAAAGGTTATTGGGAAAGTCATATATATTTCAAAATGAAGGACTGAAGTAGATATAAGTAACTGGCATTATGTGCAAGAAGGAAGACAAAGTGAGGATCTGTGTACTTCGTTTTCATGTTCTGATGCTAACTTTGGCACCTTAGTTTGGTATTTCAGGAAAGATGAGTGAGCAGAAATTAAGGCAAGCAGATGCAGTGAATGCTATTGATGGTAGGCAGATAAGAATTTGGAGTGTTGTTGCAAGGAACATACAGAAAAGGAAGAGCTGAAGTAGATGTCTTGAAGGCTGTTGAGGGAAACTGATTTAAATTAGTTTGATATTGATAATCTTGGTGTTGTTTTCAAAGTGCAGCAAGCATGCAGTGACAGAGGAAGTTCAGGTGTTAATATAAGAAATATTTGCCTTCCAAAGGTACAGTTAAATTGTCTGTATGTCTCTGACACAATAGGCGTTTTTGAAAAGAAACCCAAACCCAAAACCCTGGGCAATACTTAATGGGATGTAGTTGTCATTGGCATGTTGGCGTATTCTAACAGAACTGATGTGGAGCAAGGGAGGAATTATACCAGTTCCTTGGCATTTATGTCTGATTTTGTTCTGAGTGGTCAACCTGGAAAAAAAACAGTGGGACAGAGTAAAAAATTAGCCAACTGATAATGATACTTAAGGAGGAAAAACAGAAATGGAAGATATTAGCATGCACAGTTGTGGAAAATGGCTGTCTCAGAATGATGCAGTGTAAGAAAGAGAAGCTTCTTCAGGACAGGATATGCAAAGAACTTAAGTATATAGGCAGGTAATGTTGGGTTAGGGAGGCATCACAGCACACCTGCCAGTCCAGATCCTCAGCACCAGGGAACCACTGATCAGAAAAATTTCACATCTTAACCTCGTGGCTTTAGCTATAGGAATGTAATTGTGCAACTAGCTATGCAGAGAAATGCTCTAACTCCTTGTGTAGGCCTATGTTCCTATGTAAGACCTTTCCACGAAGATCCGGTCTTTCATTTGTTAGTATATATGAAATGTGTGTAAACACTGACCTACTTTAAACATGCCTTTCTATGAGTCACTGGTGTTCCACCTTTGAAAGAAGTTACTCTTTCCAAATACTGTGACACAGTTGCTTGTTGAAAGCTGTAATTAGCAAAAACTTGACTATACTTACAGAAATAGTAGTCTCAGTTCAGGTTGGCACACTTAGGATAACTTAGTTTATTGTTTCTCTTCATATATGCTTCATTATTCCATTTTAGCTTTCACAGGGAAAGCCCAGAAATACAACAATTAATGAAATCTCCCCTTGTTCTCCGCAAGTTTGCTCTGGTCTTATGGTACTTACTTATACCACTTACACTTCTTAACAATACTCTTAGAATGTATCAACTTCCCTTGTATTCCTGCTACAGAAGGCCGCTGCCACCAACGTAAGGAAGCTTGAAAAAAGCTCCACTGCTCATACTAGAAAAAATGTGGAGGGTGAGAGTAGCTGTCTTAGGGAAAAATTATGCTTTTTTATTAGCAATAGACTGACATGCTGAAATTTTGTCAGGGTAGTCATTACAGGTATCCACTAAAATCCTGATGACTTGTACTCCATTTCAGTTTTGCAATTAATTCAGGGCCAGAGGGTGTTTGGTAATATTTTCTAGACAGCGAGGTTTAAATTAAAAATTACACAGGAGCTGTGGAGTGTAGTGAAACATTGATGAAAGCTTGCAAGCTGGACTAGGAAACAGAAAAAGATACCAGTCTTGATGCCTTCAGAAACCATTAGTGGGATTTTATGACAGCTTCATGGGAAATACTTCAATTGTACATGGACAGAGCTTCAATGTAACTTCTCGTGTCATTTGACAGAGTTAGTTTCCCTGTTCTGATTTCGTAAAATTCATAGCCATAGTTCATTTCACTTCCTGATTGCAACAGCAATGATTCAGCAGTGGGTTGGAAACTATTTTATTTCACGTCTCCAGCTGTAGGTTAGTGCTGTGGGTTAATAAATGTTAACCTTAGTCACTGATGGCTACAAATATGAAACAAATGTAAAACAAGTGAGTCTAACTAAGGATAATACTATTTTTCTTGCAAGTTTTCCCCATGTTTCCAGCTAAAGGTTGGTAATGCACAGAAAACGGAAATGAAGTTTAAAATGTAGTGGGTGATTCCTGTGTATCGAAATGAGCATTTAACACTAAAACCAAGATGTCCTTGTTTCTTCATTCATGTAAGTGGTGAAAATTAAGCTTCTGTGTTGGCTTAGTCTACCAGGAGTGATGAGGTGTGTAACAGCTAAAATTCTTGGTAATGCAGTCTTTTAAATTTTTTTTCAATAGACAGTCCTTAGAACATGGCCAGCTCAGTAATGACCTATTCCTATGCAATTTATCTTATAAAGATTTCAAGGTAAACTATCTATTTTTTTAATGTTTAAATCATAACACATAACACATTTAAGATTTGTTTGCTACTGCATAAGACCTCTACAGCAAACTCAGTGTTTGTTAAAAATGGATACATTCCTTCTTTTTGTACCACTCTTTTCTCCCAACAATGACTATTCTGTTTACATATTGTTTGTAACTGTGTTTAAAATATCTGTGCACATAAAAAGACATGACACATACATTTTAATATATGTATATTTATCTTTTTTTTTTTTGCATTTTAGAGCTGTGATGGCCAGTCACCAAGCAGAAGTTCAGAGTTTGAAGCTAGATAATGATTCAGTTATAGAAGGAGTAAGTGACCAGGTACTGGTGGCAGTTGTGCTCAGTTTCACTTTCATTGCTGCTCTGGTATATACGCTTTTAAGGTGAGAATGTGTTGAGAGGAATTATTCCTTTTTTATAAAAATCCTAACTTTCTTCACAATTGTGTGCATTGGTACATAAAAACTGTGATTTTGTGATAGTAAGGAAGTGGTTGTTTGATTGCTTACTATATTTAACTAATTGGTTGGTACAGCTAAAATCAAAAGTGGAGTTTAACTCTTCCATATCTTCAGATAATCAAACTTAGTAGTGTTCATTGTTCATTAAGACTGAAAATGATTAAATTCACAGTCTGTATGGCAGCTCTGTTGTATTTGGTTAAAAAGTACAGGTTTGTCAACGACTCCAAGATTAAAATTGGATATATTCCTCCAATGTATGTTCTAGCTGAAGTCTCCTTCCAAGAAAGCAAACAAACAACAGCCCAAATCCAAATAAATTGACTAATTTTTTTTTTCAAATGAGTATGCTGTACAACAGTGGACTGCGATGTGCATTCCATACAGGAAAATGTTAAGTTCAGAATTCAGTAACGTTAATGATGAAGTCATCAAAGCTTATTTTTATTTCAGAGTTTTTCTTTGCATCCGAACAAACATCTTAGCCTATGTGTTTTGGGAAAATGAGCTTCAGATTGGCTTTATTTTATTTTATTTTATTTTATTTTATTTTATTTTATTTTATTTTATTTTATTTTATTTTATTTTATTTTATTTTATTTTATTTTATTTTATTTTATTTTATTTTATTTTATTATTGATGTATGTAAACCTCTGAATAGAGAACAGTTTTCAAAATCAAGGGAACTCAGTTTTAGTGACACAGTGGCATCATGGAACTTGAAGAAGATATGTCCATGTGAGAAATATTGCTAAGGCAGGGTTACTTGAGAGCAAGCTACTAAATAAGCTATAAGTAGAAAAACTTGGTTGGACTGCAAGGCAGTGCTGCTGTAAGGACCAGGAGATCACAAAAGAATCTTAAGAAAGGCATTCACTTCACTTTGCCTTTTTTTTTCCCGATGCCGTTTCAGTTACTCAGATTGCTTTAATAATGCCTCTTTTTTATCTGCTCTGTTATGATTTCTCTATCCTTTATATTGACATTTTTGGCATTTGTGACTTTTAGTTTAAAAGTTAACACTTTATTTTTGAACTCTAGAAAGGCAAGTAAGAAATATTAAACAAAAAGTGAGTGGAACAAGGGTCAGCAGTTGTCAGAGTGGACAAGAGTAGCAGGAGTTCAGTCAGAATTAAGTTCAGGAGATGATGCGTCAATTATGAGGAGTTACTTAGGGAGGAAGATAACGCTACTTATCGACTGCCTCTGCAGAGTAATGAGGTAGGTAAAAAGTTGACTGTGAATCCTGTTACATGCCTTGATGGTTTATTTTCTGGAGAGGCAAACAAACTGAAAACACAAAGCTTCCAGACTTTGGAGGTCTGCATTGTATGATTTGTGGCCAGTGACAGGACTTGAGGAAACACTTGAAGCTGAGTTAGAGAAGATTTAGGTTACAATACCAGAAAAAAGTTTTTCACCCAGAAGGTTGAGCAGGCTCCCCAGGGAAGTCACAGCACCAGCCTGATAGAGTTGAAAATGTGTTTGGGCAACACATCTTCGTGTTATATGTATATGTATATGTATATATGTATGTATGTATACTATGTGTATATATATATATGTTATATATTATATACATATGTATACTCTCATGCATATATGTCTTGAGCAGTCCACGTAGGAGTTTAACTCAGTGATGCTGATGGGCCCCTTCCAACTCAGCATATTCTGTGACTGTGATTCTATGACTGACAACTGAAAGACTTATCTTTTCCCTCTTAGCTCCCTGCTCTGCCTTCTGGTACCTTTTGAAATTGTGTCTATTCAGGAGCACTCTTCATCTCTCTCCTTTGTATTGTTGCCCTCAAAATCTGCATAGTATGATAGAAAATCTGTACAGTACAAAAATTATAGTACTTTTAATTTATTTAGCAGAGAGGGGGAAGTGAGGAGGAAAAAGAGTATTTTCTTTTTCTTCTCTAGTTACCTTAGACAGTACAGTGGTCTTTGTGTTGCTTATATGGTGTTCATTACCCCAGTTTTTTTTCTTGCCTTTCATGCTTCTGTATCAACAGAACTGAAATACTTAAGTTGGAACAGGTCATGGGTAAGTATACAGGAAGGAAAGTTTACAAGGTGATGAGTAGCTGCAGGAGCTGAATCAAAAGGGAAATAAGCAGCAAGGAGTATGTGTTGCAGTAGATTTTAGGGGGCAGAAGCAGAATATGGAAAGAACTGTTAAGGGATATAATTGTTGTACTTGTTTCCAGGTGAAAGAAGTCAATGAAGCATCGCATCAAGGCTTCATTTATGCTTCTTGCGGAGAAACTTAAAAGCCATAATTAACATTTGTAACAAGTTGCAGATATGTAGTTCAGGCACTATATGATACTTTTGTGATGCCTGTATGCTTTTGAGTTATAAATTTTGATAAAATGAAGCCAGATTTTTTCCATCATCTTTTAAACTGGTGAGTAGGTTGTCGCATTACATATGAGATTGTGAAAATTCAGTGTATTCAGCAAATTAAAGGAATCCTGATCCTTTCATTCCCTACAAGGGATTTGACCTAGATGACTTAACTGTTCCATGTTTATGGGCCTACAGGTTTAGATTTTTTCATCTAATTTTTCTATCCATCATATGGTATGATTATAGGAGCAAGTCACTATTTTCAGCAGAAGTGAGATCTTAGTCCTTAGAATTTAACAGTGTCCATCACTGCACAGTGATGTGCCAGTCCCCTTAAGTACTGTCCCTCTATTTCCTTGTGTGAGACTGCACACTGAATGAGTCTTCTTCCTTCCAATCATAGTTTGGCTGGGCCCTCTGTGGTACATAATACAAATCTTTCCACATCATGGGACCTTTTCCCTCAAGTTTTGGCGTGCTAGCTGTCAGAAATAGGGAAATAAAAGGCCTTTGCATCTAACTTTATTTCTTTCTAGCTTGTGTTTGATAATGCCTCTAATGACATGGCACCATATTGGTTTTCATTTATTTCAGTTATCTTCTTACACTAATTGCATAACAGAAGTTATAAATTTGATATGCCTTGAACTCTGCCTGTCCCTTCTTGAACATTGCATGGTTTTCAGCTACATCACTGTCTTATGCATAAGTGACTGTACATGGTGTACCCCTACAGCTCTGCAAATGCTCTCATGATTTTGGCATAGTATGTTATACCAGGGTAAGGTCATGTAAATGAACACTTGCAGTAGCAAATTTGCTATTGCTAATTTAGTTGTTTTTGGAGAAATCAGAATAAACTGTCTTACAATTCATGCCTTGCGCTTGTGTGTGAATCAAATTGGACTTCAATATATATCATACATTCTGGCAAGCTGAAGATGTGAAATACATTTATTTTGTAGCATCTAAACAGAAAAATACTTCTATACATATAATATGCATGGCAGACAACATCCACAAAATCTGATTCATGGAGACCAAGGGTGCATAAGAAGGGTTTTCATACAGGCTTTCTATCATATAACTTTCATAGGTCACCCACATTAGCATTAAATAAATTTTCTTTTTACAGATAGTCATGTAAATATTAGCATGAAAAATATGGGACTTGTCTATTTTTCTTTGTATAAAGAATGAGGCAGACAAAATGTTAAACATTTTAGCAGTAACACAATAAACATTTGAGCAATAATGCAATATTATGATTGCCCACATTAACTGAAGGGAAATATTGCAGAAGCTTCTAGAGCCATTGAGGAAATTATATAATATAACTGCAACCAGAAAATGTCCTGAAAGTTCAGCCAGTCCAGCCCTCATCTCTGACAGATGGTCAGCTTACCTCAATATCCCTGGAAGCATTGCAACCTGTTTTTTGATTTAACTTTTAGTCAGGGATGAATCTAAGTAGCCTAAAGTAATCTTGTCTGATTTTGTACATTATGTAGTTAGAAATGTGTTTCTACAAGCCTTAGATAACTGTGGGAAATAATTGCTCATATTTTTAGAATGAAAGACTTTTTCTGTCCCCTTTTTACTCCATGAACAGTCTTCTATATACACTGACATTTCTTAAGTCTTTCTCTAATGTATAAAAAATGTGGGCAGTAGTTCTTATTATCTTCTGAACTTTCTTCAACTTCTCTATGTGTTTCTATGCATTTAGCCCAAAATGGTGAACAGAATCCAGCTGAGACCTCAAGAGTGCTCAGCAGAATGTATCATCATTCAAATCCATATGAATTAATAAAGCATAAAAATTCATATGCTATTGACTCATATTTATTGTAGCTCAACACCTCTGATTGCTGTCAGCACATTTTTAATTTCAAATCTCTCCCATTATGCTTTTGAATTTCAAATTTGTAATATATCCATCCTTCCTTCTTCAGTGTGACCCTTCCCAATGATTCCTCTTGGCATATCTAACCTGCAGTTTGCCTGCCTGTAGAATCCTCTTTTTTTAAAAAAGAGTGATTTTAAAAGAGTGGGTTCTTTTTATATCCAGTCTGCTGATAGTTACATAAATTCAATATTCTAAATGTAAGTTTGTCTACCCCTTCTTATGCAAATGTCATGTAGCAGATAAAATTGAAGTAATTAGGAGGTTCCAACTCTGTGACTTAGACAGTGAGTGAAAAACTAGTAATTTATTGAGTAATTTGTTGAGTAGACCAACAAATAAGAAACTAGCAATGGAGACAAAAACGCGTCTTTAATTAAAAAGCTTTCAAGCTACTTCATTTTTTTAGGTTCAAAGCTTAATTTTTTTCTCAGATTAAAATCTAATTTTAACATGATTAGTAATTGGTTGGGGAGTCTTTGAAAAATTCTGCTGCTGTACAGCTTTAAGTGTCCAAGGTAACTTTAGGATCCAGAATAAATTCCTGTTTCCTTTATTATTTGTGTACTTCCTTTAAAATCCTTTATAGCAGGAAATAATGTTTTTTTGCCCTTTGTTCAGGTTTCATATTTGTTTCAGTGAGTTATTTTTCAATGTGGGATCACAGGGCTTTTTATTGCTTGTATTTCCTTTCACAGAAATGAACATCAGAACATACACCCAGAAAATCAAGAGCTAGTGCGAGCTCTTCGTCAGCAGCTTCAGACTGATCAGGTGCTGTACCAAGCGTTGGCATCATTCAGCTCTCTGATGTGGGATGCTGCAGTCTTCTCTGAGGTTCTGGAAGAAGATGATCTTGAAAGTTATGGGAGCTTACTTACTGTACAGAGGCATCCTTAAAATCCATCAAGTAGTGGGATAATGTACCCTTTTTTAATGGATGCATCAAGGAATTAAAACTAAATTTTGGCTGGTTCTTTTTTCAAATAAGCTTTTGCCACAAGGTGGAGTATGTTAGAGTATGCTGTGTGCTTCCTGGAATGTTCCTGGGAACTTTAGGGTAAAGGAAAGGAAATCTGGAGTACAGTTTGCTGAGAGAGGACAGGGATAGATGTTTAGACTGATAAGCAGTGTGTAGCAGAACAATGGCACAGCAACAGGAGCCAGGCACAGACTGACAGAGAGGAACTTTTTAGCAAAGCCTTTAGTCACAGGACAGAGAGTAGTGGTTTTAAACTGAAAGAAGCTAGGGGGATGCAAGGAAGAAATTCTTTTCTGTGAAGCACTGGGGACAGGCTGCCCAGAGAAGTTATGAATGCCCCATCCCTGGAAATGTTCAAGGCGGGGTTGGATGGGGCTCTGAGCAGCCTGGTCTGGTGGACGATGTCCCTACTTATGGCAGGACAGTTGGAACTTAGTGATCTTTAAAGGCCCTTCCAGCTCTGACCATTCAATGGTTCTGTGACAGCATCCAGTTAAACAGGTAGAGTCTATGCCATACTTTTGGAGAATATTGAAAAGTCTTGTATCATGATATGTCTTGAAATAATGACAGTGCATATTTATATGGAAGACAAATATGGCAAAATGAGGAGAAAAATGGTTTCATGACAGTGACATACGCAAGTTGATATCTGTGTTTGGGCTTGGAAACACTAAGTGCTGCAACTGGTAGTAAGCAACGCAGTTTGGTTACCTGGCTCTGGACAGAACTACTTAGGATAATGAAGCAACAATATAGATCCAAGTTTGTTATTCATGCTCTAGCATGTATAACCTGACTCATTGTGAAGGACCAAAAGGAGGTTCCTTCTTTGTGGTCTTTAACTGGTTTGAAGCACACACTTATTTAACAGATGAAGGGAAAATAATGGTCCTGTCACAAGAACGTGCTTATTGAATCAATGCATTTAACTATGTTTAATTTTTACATTTAAATATATTTCTCATTTCACATAGTTCTGTTTGACTTATAGTGAATGAACACCAATTTATTATTTTTTAGAACTCAGTAGACTTATATAACATAGTATCTCCAACACTTTGTGTTTTCCTGCTGTTCCAGCAGGATGCTTCTGCTGGTGATCGGCATCGCTTCTATACAGATATGTCGTGTCCAGTCTGTTTGCAACAGGCTACGTTTCCTATAGAAACAAACTGTGGACATCTCTTCTGTGGTAAGCAAGAAAAGCTCCTAGCACCAAAGTTAAAAACAGAACAGAAGTACAAATTTTTGGCACTAGCTCAGGCATCCTAAATCAAAACTTTGTTTCCTTCTAACTGTTTATCATTGCATCTGCAAAATAAATAATTTTTTATAAATAGTTGAGAAAATACATTTAGAAATAAACAATTACTTTAGGAGTGTGCAGCATTGTTTTCTATGCTATCAGGAATGAAACTGTTTAATTTTAAAATGTTGAAGAGTATAATTTGTTTCCAGTTTAGTAAAAAACTCAAGATGTTGAAGAACATTTGGGAATGTACCATTTTTTTAAAAACTGTTTTAGAAATAATAAAATATTCTTTATTTCACAAAATATTTTTTCTTGGAAGTTCTGCAGAATTATAAGTAAGTGCAAAATTGATTAAAGTGTTTGGTTTTGTGGTTTGTTGAGGCTATATTTATTTCACTGACACCCTGTGTAGCATTTTGCTTCTTCTCCTTCAGGTTCCCAGTAGAATTCTTCCATCTGTTTTTTTTTGAAGTATATAGCATATACCATGCCCAGTTGTTTAAATGAAAAACAAGCAAGTTTGGAAAACAGATAAAATACTTACATTTTTATATTTGTCTTCATCTGTTGAAACTGATGACGATAAAGCCAAGTTTTTAGGATAAATTTTACATCTCATGACATTTTTGTGACTTCTACATTTTAAACTGGCAAAAATTTTTATTATTTGCTTCTTCACTTAATGAATAAAAATTTGTTGTGTTTCCCAGAAATAATGCCTTAAAATTACTGATTCATGTGAAACCTGTTCAGAAGTTTTCTCATTAATAGCATTGAATTTGAAGACTTTAGTTCTTGGTATCTTCAGTGAATGCTGTACACAAAATCACATCAGAAACTGTAGATTTAACCTAACTGCTTATATACACTTTTTGTTGTTTCCTTTGCCATTAAATGTATTATTTCAGGTGATGCATTTTTCATCTGAGGAGTTTAAATGTGTGTGTACCTTACCTTCACTAGGTTCCTGCATTATTGCCTACTGGAGGTATGGCTCATGGCTGGGTGCCATCCGCTGTCCGATCTGCAGACAGACGGTAATATTTTAAATCATCATCGACCTGTCAGTTTTGTCTAGGATAGCCTGCCAAAAGGCACTTACATGTGAGCTGCAATAGTGAGGCTGGCAGATAAAGAAGTCTGAGAAACCGAAAAAGTACAGAGGGATATGCGAGACGGGAATGGTCGACATTCAGTTTTTCTGAACTTCTTGCTTTGACAGATGGCTCCAAAAATTCAGGTTGTTCTGCAATAGCTGATAACTCAGCTATTTTTCTGTAAAGACTATATGAAAACAGAAAATTGTAAGATTTAAACTATGATCCTTTCATGCTTTCTGTTGAAGATGTTATTAACTTCTTTTACCAGAATTTGCATCTGAAAGGCTTGGCTGCACACTACTGGTTCCTGAGAAATATGCTCTCTCTTCCCTCTGTCCCTACCAAAAGACCTATCCATGTCAATTTCTTATTTTGGTCTTATTTTTAACTTGTATGTATTCTTAATTTATTCTTTGTAGAGCAAGCACTAACTTACTTCCTACGCAACTTACTTACATTGTCAGTTTGAAATATGTTCCTGCAACTCATTAAGGCTTAGGATCTCTGAGTCTCATACTGTATGTTTTAACAAAAGTACATCTTTGTTTTAACAGTGCACAAACTACAGAGCTAGTAACTTCTAATGAATTATGTAACTCATGCCCTTGTCCCTCCATTGTATCCTACTTTGATTGTGTGTATCAGCAGGACAAATGACTGTAAGAAGACAGTTGAAGGAAAAAAAAATAGATGTGACTGGAAGGAGAATGAATAGGTTTAGAGTGTAGCCAGTGAAGAAAAAGACACAAATAATAGGTGGGGAAGGTGTGGAAAAGGGGAAAATAAGTTATTTTCTTTATTGTCTTTCCTTATGTATATTTTCATTTATGTTTTTCTGAGTAACAGGTATATTAGGTGGCACTGTTTGCATGGTTATGTATTCGTTCTAACCCTGATTTTTAAATGGTGAAGGGAAAGATGTATACATGAACATGAGTCATACAACAGGACCAGAAGTTGAATGTAGATCTTTGTGGCAGGACCAGAAGTTGAATGTAGATCTTCTCATGCTTTCGTTTCTGAATGTGACTGCCACACAGATTTATATTTAGTTGCCAGTTACAGAGGAAGCTTCTGAAGACTATAAGAATTTAAAGCACTATGCCTTCCATGTTTCCCCTGATAATCTGCATTTTTTACCTGTACATTGCTTCCAAATAGAAGTCTCAGCAACGTCTATGTAGAAAGATAACATATATGTGAGTAAGGTCATACTCACATATGTCTTATTTCTCTATGTTTGCATGAAAGTTAACCCAAGAACAGAGCAAAGTTCTCTGTCCATACAAAATAGTTGAAGGTTAATATATTTTTCTTAATTCGTCTTGGTATGAAGATCCATATGCGAAACCATGAGTTTTGCTGCATGTTTGTTGTTATGCAAAGCAATCCTAAAAATAGGAAAAGAAAGGCCTCATTGATTGCTTTATTCTATTTCCAATTTAGAAAAGAAAATTAGATTAATTTGGTTAATTAGCTTTGTTCTCCAAATCATTTGTCCCACTTATGAAACATAAAGCATTTAGGTGTTTAGGAAGCCTCTCTTAAAAGGAAGGTTATTTTGTGCTTTTTTTTTTTAACAATCTCTTTAAAAATTAATATTCTGTAAGGAGCTGTAAGGAATTAATTAGTTAAAATCTAATAGCAGTACCCATGCTAGTAATTTTCAGGTTATTCTCCTATTAACTATTCAACTAAACCAAAATATTTTTGTTTATATAGTTAACTAAAGATGACTATTTTACATTTGCATGTGTAACATAATCTCCCTGCTGTGCCTAGGTAACACTATTCTTACCACTCTTCGGTGAAGATCAGCAGGGTGCAGCCCAAGTGTTTCAAGATGTTAATGATTACAATCGAAGATTTTCAGGACAGCCCAGATCGGTAAGTTTTGGGTAAATTTAGGAAGTCAATGGTGTCAGGAGAGTTTGAGAGCAATTTTTTTTGGTTTTTCCCCCCTTCTTTTTTTTCCTTTCCCTGGGATATGGATTTTCTCTTCCTGATGCTTAGGGCCTAGGCAACTTTTCTTTAGGAAACTTATATTGAAATGGTTAGGCCAAACCCAAAATTATATATTTGTCATTTATGAAAATGTAGGGAAACTTACTTTTTTCTTTTAAGTGAGAATCTAAAAAGTCTTGAGTTTTCTCAAGTATTCATGTGTTAAGTTGGTTTTTAGATATGAGTCATTATTTTGAAAGGATCGATAATTAGTCAGTAAAAATACTTAATGAAATAAATTACATGCAAGGAAGAATATTCACTTCATTGGTCTTTTTACACTGATTAAAGAAGAATATGAAGTTCTACTCTGTGCCTTTCTCCTCAGACAGCTGTATGTTGTCTTGATTTTTTTCCCTAGCCTATATTACAGTCTTTTTTCTCCTTTCTGAGTGTAGGAAAAAATAATTTTTCTTCTGTAAATAGCTAAGAGGGGTGCTCAAAGTTCTACAAATGTTAGAAAGTCAGCCTTGTGAGCCCATCTCCTGTGTGCGTGTCCTGTTTCGCAAGGTGAAATGCACACACACGCATACTAGTAACCTCCCTGCTTGTCTTCATTTGTAATGGGATTTGGATATAGTAAAAAGACATTAAAAGAAAAATGTACATTACAAAGAGACAGAAGAGGGAGGAGTATTTTTCTAAACCGCAAAGTGTATGGGTTTTGTCCAGAAGAGGTTGAAACTGCCTTTCAGGCTCCATTAGACCTCTCTGCGAGCTGTGTCTAGTCCCCAGTAACCTGTCTGAGGTCATGCCAGAAATCTGCACTAAAGCCCTAATTGTACTAGATAAATTGTCTTTGATTTATACAATGTTACCACATACAAAATTTCTTTCTCAAAAACTTTTTCAGCTGTGGCACTAAGTCAGTCTATTTAGAGTTTAACAGCTCTGTGTAGAAATTGTGTACCATAGAAGGGAGCCAGTATAAAAGAAGTTTTAAAGGTCACCCCTCCCTGCTCATCACAACAAAAACCTGAATATTTTCTTCTGAGCAGTCTCTTGCTAAGCTGGCAGAATCATAGTAGCAAAATGGAAAGGAGGCAGGAATGGATTTATTTAAAGCTTCTTTAGTTTACTTTGAAGCTTCATCCATCCTTTGGAAACTTGTGTGAATCACTGGTTATAAACTAGGAGAGGGGGTATTGTGTTTCTGAAAAACTGTAACCTATTCTACTTTGCCTATTAGGTTTTTTCTCACAATCCTGGTTTGTCTTGCATTCTGATCAATATTTTACTCCAGTTAACCTGTTTGCTGTTTCTTACTTTCCCAATCATTTGTTTTCCTCTATTATTTTCCTTCATAATAGATGCCAGTATATTTTCTCGTAATGTATATTAAGTGTATGCTTTTCATTGTAGAATAACACAGTTTAACTGTTTCTTGAAAACATATATATTCTAATGCCTTTCTACCTGGTGAAACTAAACTCAATAACTCTTCCCGGATTTTGTTTTAATTCCTATAAACTAACAGAATCGAAGATGTAATGTAGTAGTAGAAACTTCAGTTTAGCATGGATGAGTTGCTAAAGCAAAATACTAACTTTTAAATTCTTTCTTTATAGATTTTGGAAAGAATTATGGATCTCCCCACTTTATTGCGACATGCTTTCAGGGAGATGTTTTCTGTAGGGGGCCTCTTCTGGATGTTTCGCATCAGGATATTCCTCTGCTTGATTGGAGCCTTGCTGTACCTGGCTTCACCTCTGGATTTTCTTCCTGAAGCTTTGTTTGGAATTCTGGGGTTCTTGGATGATTTCTTTGTCATTTTTCTGCTGCTGATATATATCTCTATCATGTACAGAGAAGTGGTAACACAGCGTCTAAATAGATGAAATGGACAAAAGTGACCTAAAAGCCAAGTCAGTTGTGGAATGTTTTAAAAAGAAAACTATAAAGTAAGTATGATATAGCAATGTGCCTGTGTATGATTTCAGTAGTAACAATTTCTTAGCTGGTTATGTTATACAAATATAAAGGGTTAGTATATGGTGATGCTTAACTGGAATCTTTAATTTGTGCATTACATATGCTTCATAAGGTTGAGGTTATTTTTATAATGTTGTAATAAACCACCTTCGTCTACTTCCACCTGATTAACAACTGAGTGTAATGAAAGCAGGAAACACTTTCTTTGGCGTGTTGTGGTTTGTGAAAAAGGAGTTCTAGCAAAGTACTTCAAACAATAAGCCCTTTGCATAATCTAGATGTGTAAGAAAATTCAGAAATTCTTCACAGTACAGTTATCATGGTCAAATTGTTTGATGTCTCCCTGTTGTGGACTAGAGTTTTTTGAAATAAAAATTGCTCTTTTTTGTCTCTGTGGAAGAAGAAACCCAAGGACCACATTACAATTATCACCTTGCAGTTTGCTGTTGTCCACATGCTTCAGAAAATAAGGATAATACCTTGATATTGCTTGAACTGCACTATGTACAGTTGCATGCAATTTGTACCATTTTATTTTTATATTTGGGAATATATACACAATATCTGCTCTACACTGAGAAACCAGTATTAGGCACGTCACACTCATTAGTGCTCTATTTTTTTAAGCGAGAGCATGGTTTTTCTCTTCAGACTTTTTCATTTGGCAAGTATATATCTTAGAACCAGAGGTTTTGGGCTGCTTTGGGTCAATGCAATATGGCTGAAATGTAACTTTGCATTTCTATATATGCATTAAAACATTCTGCCAATTGGAGAGGACACTCAAATTCCAAATAGTGGTTGAAAAAAAGAAGTCAGAACTGGATGTTTACAGTACATGTACTTGTATGTGTACAGTGTAGATGTTTACCCACATGTACATTCTGCAATATATGTGTACTAAACAACATAGATATTGGGGTGATTTTCAGTTGGAGTTTTCTTGTTTGGTTGGTTCTTTGATTTGGACGTTGATAGACGAGGTTCTGAATTACTTTGAAAAATAGTCTGTGATAAAGGACCGTAAAAAATTCTTGAAAGTGTTTTCAAGAATACCAGGATATTAATTATCCTTAAAGCTGGTTGTTTTTTATGTTGAATTTGAGCATAGGCTACCATAGCTGTACAAGTAATTTGAAAATGCTTTCATTTTGAACAATGATTGTGACTATAAAGGTCCAGGATATGACAGGTCATTGTACTTTTTAGCTAGAGGACTGATAATTGCAATTTAACTTCCTGAGTACTTGAAAGACAGGGAATTAATAGGTGATTCTTTGTGTGTTTACATATATAGGTGAGACTTAAAACAAAAGGGACCTTTTCACTGCTTCTGTGTTTTCCCCTTGCAGGTGTCTTTCTACAGCTTCTAGAACTTAAGCATGTGCAGGAAGATGCTAGAGCTGAGACATCAGGTGTCAGTCATTGAGAGTGCAGATTGTCCTTCAGTGTCAGTGTTCTAAATGACATTTATTTAAAACTAAATTCACCTATTCTTCATTTGAAAATTTCATTTTGGAAATCCGAGGACATTTTACAAATGAACTGGAAAGCTAAACTTTTCTTTGTTGCTGTTTGTTAGAGATGGGCAAGAAGAGAAAAGGGAAGTAAAGTAAGATTTGGAAGAAAAGAGTGAGAGAGAAAATTACATTTTTGGAAGCAATGCTAGCTGACTTTTCTTGAGCATCTTGGTTGAGCTTTTCACCTTGTATTGGCATTGCTAATGTATGGTGATGTTTTAGTGGCTACCTCAGTTAAAGCTCTTTAAGGTGTTATTGAGTAAGAATGAGAAATTCATAAGCTGTTAGGTTCATTTACAAAGCAAGACAGTAGTTTAGGATATTATGTAAGACAGGATTTCACAGTTTTACTGTAAGTGTTGTTTTTGGTTTGGGGATTTTCTTTCTCAAGAAATCTAGCTGAAAACAAACCCCAAAATTCTTTTTTGATTGAGTAAATTTAACACCCTCTTTTCTCCTGGAGTTCAAGTTGTAGGTTTGCTTAGAGAAGAGTGTGAACTGCTCTTGTAGAGTAATTAGAGTTTCTTCATGGAGTTTGTTGATCTACTACTTCATCCATACTTTTACCCTATGATTATAATTTTCCCATGACTCTCTAAATCCAGAGTGGATATAGATGCACATGAAGCTGCTTACTGATTGGTTGTCTTTGAATTTCCCAATTCCATGCACTACTGTGAAGTTCATGTGGAAATTTCCTATCCCATCTAAGGGGATCCTGTGTATCTGAAATCGTACACAAACCACATCTGAAAGACTATATGAAGTTTCCCCATGTTCTTTTTCTTCAGTACATTTCTGATAGCCAGAAGGGTTTCACTCAGAGGCTTCTGCTTGCTTTTGAGTATTGAGTAACATTGTAATCTTAAATTCAGCACATTAAATGCTTGACAGAATTATAACTGTTCTTTTCAGCGATACGCGTGCTTGCCTGTGGCTGTTCTTTTTTGGTCCTGCAAGCCAATTATAAACAGTATTATGACTTGTTCAGGCCTTTTTGTGTAATGCAAAGATGCATCTGCCCTGCAATGTTTGGCCGCTAATCCTTTCCACAAATCTGAAATAGCTATAAGTTAGCTGTCTTGGGTGCTTAGCTTGAGCTTAACCTAAGCTCTAGAACTCCCAAGAAGCTGGAGATTAAAATATGAGCATGTAGTATTCCTGAACTGTGTGCTGCTTAGTTGTTCTGGCAGCAGTGTGAAAGGTAAGGGTTAGGGCTGAACACTGGTTTCAGAATGTGAAGGAAATATGTGATGCTGTGTGCAGAGTGACTGCAAACATTGCTGTGGTTTTGTCTCCTGTGGTGGGGCAGGCATGTCACTAAGGGAGGAAAATGTTAAAAAGGAAAACTATAGCATGAAGATGTATGGGGATAAAACACAGTTCTTAAAAGACTACATGGGCACCAAAAGCTATGTGAAATATTTGATTGTTCTAGCAATATTAACAGAGAGGAAAACAAAAATTATACTTAATAGCTCTTACAAAATAACTTGTAGCATCTTGAGGCCTAGTGATCATCGCTGTATAGAGCGATCCATTTCTGTGCTATTTGTGTGCCACACCATTGATGTCTGTGAGGATCAGGCACAGCAGTGTGGTTTGGGGATACAATTTTGCCGTAAGTTTCATAGAACTGTAGCAGTATGTTACTCTAGATTTTTAAGACAAAAGAATTTAAAACTACTTATTGTTACTTTTAATGATAATAAATTACTGTTAAAGAGATTCTCTTGAATTATTTTATTTTATTGACTATCTGGATGCAATATTGTTTTATTTCCCCTTTTTCCACTTCCATGCATTAAAGTTGTAAGTGTGGTGTCCCACCCTTGAGGGGAAGGGAGTACTCAAGATTTGTAGGTGCCCATGGTCAAAAGGAATGACAAAAGTCAGAGGGTCCACAAAAACTTTAAAAGTTCTATTAGTAAATTACATACTTGGCATGGAAATTGGTATAAGTTAGGACCTTATCTCCTCTATGAACACATGGCAGTGGGTTTTGAACAGAGGGATACGGTGAAAGGGGAGAGAGAAAGAGAGAAATTAATTAAAGTGCGAGAAAGAGAAGAAAGGAGAGAGGGAAAGAGAGATCATCAGTCCTAGCTCCAACATTGATCCATCTAGGGTGTCCTGGGGATGTCCACACATGTGGGCTTGGTTGGAATACCTTTTACAAATAAATGTCCCCACCTTGGAGATAAGTGTCTCACTTTCTATGCAAATTAGCAACCCTGTGCAGTCCATTCCTCTAGACTTTTCTGGAAATGGGTTGGGGATGGCTTTGGGGATCTTTGGTGGTCTCAATCCCCTCTTACAGTCCATGCCCACTTCTCAGCCTCATCCCTGCACTTGTGCTGTGTTGTGCTCATCTCCAGGAGCCAGAACTAAAATGTTTGTCCCAGAAATGTGCTGCTCTACCTCCTTATGGCCTCTTCTCCAGCCACATCCTGTTCTTTCTCAGTGTATTATTACCAATAATTCCTGGCTGTTATCACCAACAATCCATAGCTCCATCTGGCTATCACTTTTTGAGACATACACATTAGCCCTCTTGTCTCCTAGGATTCTACAGGCAGTAACTTTTCTGCAGTTGTGATCTGTTTTTGTTGTAGTGTCTGTGGTCAGGATGTTTAGAGTTACCTCAGTGGTTTTCGTCTTTATGATTGCCAAAATAAAGATTACAAAGTTTCTAAGATCTTAGTCCCAGAAGCGTATTGTGCGTCAGATGTCCTTCCCTAGCAGTCCAACCCATTCCATCAGATCCATGAGCACTGAGGTTTCAGGCTGATAAACCAGTACAGATGATCAGTTAGCACCTTCACATAACAATCCTCAAGCATAAAGCCAGGTGTATGAGACTGTAAGCAAACAGAAAATAGTCTCTATAAGTTTATAGGAAGATGAAGATTGGGCTTGGAAGAACTGGATGTGCCTTCTCTGTGCTGCAGTCCTGAGCTTTTCTTAATTCATGTCACGAGATGCAAAAGCACTAAGGGGTTGGCTGGAATGGATATTCAGGGGTAAGGTGGGAACTGTTGCAGTGTATAAGCAAGCGATTCATCAAAATTTGTTTTGTGATCTTCATTTTGATCCTTACAGAGAACAGTAAGAAAGTAGGAGGGGAATGAACAAAACAGCCAAACCCTGCAAGGAAAAGAGAAATTAAACTAGAGCAGCTTCAGGTCACGTTGGTCGGATGCTGAAGACCATAGACAAACCGTCATAAGCTAGCAAAATGATGAGGCATATTTTGGGTCAGCCTGCATTAAACTCATTACCATGACCCTCCTTAGAGCCCACACATAATAGCAACCACATCAGACAGCATCAAGTCCTGGCAACTAGACAGTAAAGAAGGCTGGAAGATAAAAATGTGACCTTCTGCTCTGGAGAGTAATGACACATCCCATGCAATGATGGGAAGCCTATCCCTGAAAACGGTGGTTTACCAAGTGGTTCTTGACTGCCCTGTATAAAGTGTGGATTATTTTCAGGTTTTGCTTTATCCCCATCTTGGTAAAAGAAGAAATGAGTTTCCAGAATTAAGGCATCAGGAAGACATGATCCATTCTGCTAAGAAATGCCTTAACAAATCATAGCTGGGAAGTCCAGTGCCAAGTTGGGCCAAGTCTTTTGTTAACTTTGTAGCCTGCTTTTGTACACAATTCCAGTGTTTACAGAAAATGTGTAATTGAATAACTGGTAAGATGCTGTAAATCAGGTTGAATGTTTGATGAATGAACGTGCTACACTTGTCCTGACACCTGATGCCCATGTGCTTGCAAAAGCTCATCTTAACGCTTGAAAGTTCCTCAGCCAAGGCTGCCAAAGGACATGGATTTTTTAGGAGGTCTGTTGTATTGTTGCAGTTTTGGGTAGCTTTTCTGCTTCCAGCTGTCAGCCAAACAGAAAACTGCCTGTTAGTCGCCCATACTGAAAGCTACATGGGCATTTATTCCATGGAGACAGAGCAGTAAGTCTTACTGTCCCTATTTCTATGAGATTAGGTGTCCTAGTAGGTTGCCTTCTTCCCTGTTGTGCGTGCTGAATTTTTAAACTAGGGAAGAAGCTGCTGAATTTCAGTCTTATTCAACTTAGGGATTTATAGAGGATTAGAGCAGCCCTGGGTCTCGAGGTCCTACTCCCATATGGACAGCACATCGTTAGACACTGTGGTAAGTAGAGGTGCTTTCTGTAAGGTGAGAATTTTTTTCATTCAGGGCATGAGAAGTCTATCCAAATAATAAATAATTAATAGTGCTAAAGCAGGGGAAAAGAGCAGGAGTTTAGAGCTCAATTTCATATTCTACAGCTTGGATTCAGCCTCTTAGTATGCCCCATCTGTACCATGCTGCCTTATCTGTTTGTCACCTTGGCATCCACATAAAAGGATATAAGTAATCTCAGATCTTGCCATGGGATTTCTATCACAACCTTCATGTCAAATGTTAGGGCTGCTCTACTGAACAGGTGAAATCAAAGGGTGTGGCAGGTTGGGGTGTCCTCCTAAAGTAAAGGGTCCTCCTAAAGTAAATTTCTAACTGTGTAATATACTCTCATTGGTATGTATGGCCCTCATGGTACTGCGTGGCCTCATATGAGGACATGTGAATATCTTGTCTCTCTTTGTTTATGCTAATGCTAGATGGAAGGCGCAAGAATTGTGACAAGACTATAAAATAAATCCAGAAATAAGGGTTGAAGAAACTGGTATTTTGACTGCTGGATAGACTGATGAAGATATGAGTCTTTATTTATGTTAAAACAAGATTGTATTTTCTGTGTTATGTAGGACTGGAGAAACCCATATGGCCAGAGTTTGAATGATAGCAAATGAGACTTTGACTAGAACAAATTTGCCAAAGTGATTGGGGAGGAGATTTTGTGTTGTGGAACCTCTCCTGGGAGGCCTCTGAAGGCAGGCTGACACCTGTAGGGACTGTTTTTTGCACAGCTAGTCCTGCCTGGGGAAAGGGCAGGACAATGAAAAGGTGGCTGCTTTCAAGCTAGCTTGTCTGGGCCTTAGTAGATGTGAGACCAAAGAAGCTTGATCTCATCATTTATTGGTCATGGTGTTTCTGACACACATTACCTGTCTGCATCAGCTGGCAGACCTGACCAGCTTACCATTTCCCAGGAATTTTACTTAATAGCAGTGTTTAAAATCTATGGCGTAACAATATGGCTGCACCTTATTTCAGGACACCTCTAAGATTATTTACTATGATATTCCATTTTATTGGCAAAACTCCTTGTTTGTCCGATATTTTCCAAGTAGAGGATTGTTTCTCATGATTAACAGATGATTAATTGGTGGGAGAGAAGGAGAGGGGAAAGGAACAAAATTGATAATATTGAGTCCATTGCTCACTGCTGGCAGGCAACTGATGGGGGACCATGGGTGTATCAGGTGTTAGTAATAGCTTGGCTAGAATATGTTTCATGGAAAGCTGTTCATCTTCACACTAGCATATGCTGTGCTTCACAGTCAAGAATTGTTTTCTATCCCTTCCCCCTTTTGCCTTCATTCTGGAAACTCATTTCTTCTTTTACCAAGATGGGGATAAAGCAAAACCTGAAAATAATCCACACTTTATACAGGGCAGTCAAGAACCACTTGGTAAACCACCTTTTTCAGGGTTAGGCTTCCCATCATTGCATGGGATGTGTCCTTACTCTCCAGAGCAGGTCACATTTTTATCTTCCAGCCTTCTTTACTGTCTAGTTGCCAGGACTTGATGCTGTCTGATGTGGTTGCTATTATGTGTGGGCTCTAAGGAGGGTCATGGTAATGAGTTTAATGCAGGCTGACCCAAAATATGCCTCATCATTTTGCTAGCTTATGACGGTTTGTCTATGGTCTTCAGCATCCGACCAATGTGACCTGAAGCTGCTCCAGTTTAATTTCTCTTTTCCTTGCAGGGTTTGGCTGTTTTGTTCATTCCCCTCCTACTTTCTTACTGTTCTCTGTAAGGATCAAAATGAAGATCACAAAACAAATTTTGATGAATCGCTTGCTTATACACTGCAACAGTTCCCACCTTACCCCTGAATATCCATTCCAGCCAACCCCTTAGTGCTTTTGCATCTCACAGGCATGGAGGGAAGCTAGATGTGTCTGTTGTTAAAGGGCAAAACTCCTCATGCAGCAACCTGAAGACAGTTTGCTACAGCTCCGTGGTTCTGCCTCCTGTCCGTGCAAGCAGCTAGGCATTCTGGGTCAGTGCCTTTTCCAAAAAAAGGTGCAGGATCTGAAGTCCAGCAGACTTTTTCCTTACACCTATAACTTCCCTGGTCTGGTAGCTGCAAGTGGAGAGTGAAGCACCAGAAGGAACAAGGCATCACACAGACCTCCTATTTAAGCAGGCTGTGTTTGCGCCTGGGAGGCTGGAGAAGAGCCCACATACTAAGGAGCAGTTGCATTCAGTTTCAGTCACATCTGGAGAGACTGGTTTTCTCTGTTGTTGAGGTTGTCAGGTACAAGTCTTTTCTTGATGAAAAACAAAGCATTGCTTTGAAAATAATCTCTGTGGTGTTAACCTTTATTTACATATAGGTATTTTGGGCCCCTGGGCTTCTTGTTCTCATGATTTCTTTCACAGCTCCCACAAGTAAAGATTGCCTCAATATGAAAAGAAGAAGAGAAAACTCAGTAATCATACTGCAACTGCAAGAACCCTAGGAAAGAAACCAACCGTGTAAGATACTTGATTAAAATCACAAGGACTGGCAACATGGTGCCAACAAAGCCGCTTCTCTGGAAATCCCATGAATTTCCCATACTGAGCTGCTGGGCAAACCCTTCACTGAATTCAGATTTTCCCTTTTGATTCACTTTGCTTGGAAGAAACAGGTTATTGATAATATTTTTTTAGAGATGTTAGATCAGCAGCAGAATTAGCCACACTGCCCCAGCCCTGGCAGAACTTCTGTCTTACCTCCTGTTCTCCTGCTCACTGTGGGCTGCTGCCCTCAGTGACGGCCTCAGTGACTCACAGGGGCACTGCAGTGGTAGATCTGGGGCAAAGGGGTGTAGGGGATAGCTGAAACATCCCATAATCCCCAATTGCTGATGTTTCATTGCCAGGAATGGAAGAAGAAAGCAGGGAGATCTTTACCCTTTGAAAGAGAGAGGGAGTCAGGGGAGCACTAGCTGGCCAGGAAATCCCTAAACAACAGCTCCCAGCAAGGTATAGGGGTAGTGAGGTCAGATCCTAACAGAGGCCCATGGTGATCTCATGAGGAGGGTGAGGCAGACAAAAAGCAGGGCCAGGATGAAGCTGCGGGCTGGGCATTGGCCCTCAGCATTGGTGAGCCAATGGAGGGGTGCTGCAGCAAAGCAAGGCGCACCCCACTGCTCCCTCAGCACTGCAGAGCAGCTTCGCTGTACACTGCAGAGGAAAGCCATTCCCCAGAGACAGGGCTGAGCTGGAGGTGGCAGCTGGCCCTCACCCCTGTGAGTTGGTGGGGTTGTCCTCACACTGTGCTCCTTCATCTTGCAGCAGGGCTTTCCAACTTTTTTGGGCGCCACCTGGCTTCTCAGGGTATCTGTTTCTTCTTTGAGCTGCTGCAGGTACAGTGTCCAGAGCCCAGCAGGAATGAATTGGTTGCACAACGCTTTTCAGAGAAGCTTAACATGAGCTTGCTTCTGTCCTTCTGCACTGTTTGCTTCAGCCAGTCACTACCCAGTGACTCCTGTGTGTGTCAATCTTAAAGATGAGGGCAGGTAAGTAGAGACTGCATAGCCCAAGCTGTCCCTGACATCATGGGAAGATTCAGGAACAGACACAGGACAGGTGGGCTCCTCTGGAAAGTACACCTATACCCAGATACCTCACCTGACTCCTTGTAGGTATCTGCCATAGTTTCTTTTTCAATCTGCACTTTCTGTACATTCTTGTTGGGTACTTATCCTTTCCTGGAAGGGATATGTCCTTTAATCTCCATTGGGGTACTGCTTTAGAGCAAACCACTTTTCCATATAGCATGTGAAAAATCAAAACAAGAAGACCCTAAAGGGTTAAATTTTATCAAGTACAGAAATTTAGCAAAAATAAAATAATCCGAATGGGAAAGGGGAATCAGCTTGGGAATTAGTCATTACTGAGTAGGATTTACAGAGGAGTAAAAGTAGTGTAAAAATGTAAACTAGGTTTGCATCCACCCACCATACCATGTTTGCTTGCTGAGAAACACCAAGCAAGAACCAGTAGGCACATCATCTGATACACTGCAGCAAAGGTGCATGGGTCAAAGTAATCTGGCAAAAGAATGACATCTCAGCAGGTGTGCATGCCTGAGCTGGGAAAGATCTACTTACAAACACATAGCCTGCTGGTCACCAAGGGGTACCACAGCCTTTGCCCAGAGCTCTGTCTGCAGATCTTGGTACTGCCCATGGGCCATTGCCTGAGAGATGTTTCCATCCAGAGCTGTACTCTAATTCTTCCTCTTGGCACCAGAAAAATCATGTACTTGCCTATGGACAGCACTCTGGCAATGATGGACAGATGTGCTCCCCCGTGGATCTCCTTTCCCTCTGACACAGCCCTTTGCAGTAAAGAATGCAGATTAAACCTGCGCTGTCCCGATTGCATTCTCCTGCCCTTCTCTGAAGGCCCACTCCCACTAAACCCCAGTCCCTTCCCAACAAAAGGCAGCAGTTTGAGCATTGCCAGGTGTTCAAGGTTTGACATTGTGCACAAGAATGATGATTCATTTGGCAATGTTGAGGATGGATTTCACTCCTCGTTGTTCAAGGACCTTTTACTTTCCAGGCAAATGTGGTCTGATAAAGAGATTTCAGAATCTTGGCTGCTCATGGTCTATGCTGTATCTCTTCCCATAGTCTTAACAAGTGCCTCTTATTTTCTTCTAACACCATCAGCACTGCTAAACCAAAGCAGCCTTGGCACCCTGCTTACAGCCCCAGCTTTGAGAGTCACATGAGCATGGAAAAGTCCTGGTTTACATTAACCCTTCTTCACGAGAAGTCTCATATTTCCTGAGAAAAATTCAGTATCAGAGACCCCACGCTTACAGCCTTAAATGCCAAAAAAAGGGACCATGAAGAAACTAACTGCTGAACTCAGGTTTTGCTAGGTTTTGTATTTCTGAAGCAAGGTTATGCTTTTGTAGGGCTTGAGTTCAATTAGCTTTTGAAGGTATATTTTGTCACTCCTGGTGCTTCTCTTTTTCCCCTTCCCTCCCACTACTGCCCATAATTCTGTTTCTTCTCCCTTTTGTGTTGCTCCCTTCCAAGCTGCCTTTTCCTCTCCCTTTGCAGGACCAGGGGAGTTTCTGCTGGCTTACTGCTATACTGTATCTACCTGCCTGTTTAGTGTGACACCTCTTCACAGAAGGTGATGGAAGGACAAGGGAGGTCCTTCCTTAAGACCTCAGCGCTGTTGCTGCAAAAGTAAAAAGGAATAGTAAAATAGGCTCTAGAAAATGTGTGAAGTTTTAGATACATATTCCCCCTAATTTAAAAAATATAATTATGCCAAGCCATCTGCTGCTAATGTAAAAAAAGATGTAAATAGATGATACATAGTGTACGAAGTGTCACATGAGCGCTCCATCTGCTGTGGGGAAAGTCACCACTCCCCAGCAACAACACTGGGTGCTGAAGTGCAATCCAGCATTTGGAGCAGCCTTAGGTTTTCCAAAGGCATAACCAGATCCAAAGGCTGACCCAAAAGAAAAACAACTCAAACCAGAGTGGATTGGTAGATCTCTATATATCAATCTTTGATCTCTGTTTTTCTGACAAGTAGCAATATTAGCTTCATTGAGGACAGGGTAAGTTATACCTTTACACTCTTATTTCAGATGCTTTGCAAGGCCAAGGATCCTGCTCTCCTTACTCATATTCCCAAGGTTTACCTGGCAGACAAGAGTCTAACAAGCTCTGTCTCTTTACTTAACAACATCAGAATGTGCCCACAATGTTAGAATAATTGGGCAATAAATTAGCAGATGAAATGCAGCTTTGATGAACACAAAGTAGTGGGCACGGGACAAAAGCAATCCTTTCCGTGGGTGCTGACTGATGAACTCCATGTCAGCTGTTGCCACTCAGGAAGAGACCCAAGAGCTGCTGTGAAGGTTTTGGTGTGCTCAGCGGTGGTTAGAAAAGCAAATAAAAGGCTGAGAATTATGAGAGAGGTAATAAAGGTAATTTAATCTTCTGGTATATGTGACTAGAGAATTCTTACTCTTCTTCACTGTGAGCCCTCCAGCTAGTTCTGGTCCCCCCATCTCAAGATGGGTCCAGTGACAAGAGAGGGCAGACTCTGGGAAACTGGAAGTAAAGCACAGTTCTCTGCCTGGACACAGCAAAGGTACTAGAATGCTTCACCTGCCAAACAGAGAAGGTACAGCAGAGATCTTAAACCAGGACTCTGATGGGAGATGTGACAGGAAAACCACTACTCACCTCTTCTGATACCAGCAGGTGTGGGTCACACCAGAGGGAGTTAGCAGAGAATAGTTTCTAAATTCAGCAAAAGGATGAGCTGCTCCACAGGACACACAGTTACCCTCTGCTGACAGAACCGGAGGTGTTAAGAGTTTCTACAGCTCCACAAAGCTTCTAAACAAACCTGTGACATTAGTTCCATGAGAACTGATAAACATGGAAGCCCCAGAACAACCTTTCCATCCAAAAGTTCCCAAATGCTTATCAGCAGTAGCTGAAGGAAGGTATTTTATCATACTCTTTTCTGAGGTGTCTGCTGCCGTCAGCCAGGGAGCTGTGTCAAATGGCTCCACAGTCTCACTGTCCTTGAGCAAGCAGTTTTGCAGAACCTGGTACCATGTTTCCAGCTTGCAACAGTTTTGGGACAAAAAGGGAGTGCAAAACAACCCAAATCAGTTGAGAAAATAATCATAATTCCCACACTACCATCAGCCCTTCTTTCCCAGGTTTCTCTTGGATGGGTGTGAGGTAGATGCCTTTGAAGGGCAGGCTTTTCCCCAGGGGGCACAGCCCCTACATGAAGCCCAGAGATGGGGAGAAATGCAACGACACAGAGAGCAGGGCAGGTTCTGGTGGCTGGCCCCTTCACCAGGGCTACCTACCTCTGCCCATAACAGTTACTGAAGGAAGGAAGCGTTATCCAGTCCAGGCATGGAAGATTAACCATTCCTCAGGGACATAATTGATTATTCCTCGGGAACATAACTCTTTCTTTTCAGGTGTTGGAGTGTATCATCCAGCACCTCTTCATTTCCAAAGAGGCCAGGAGGCTTCACTTGAAGGGTAGAGCAGTACATGAGCAGTTTTTCACCTCTGAACATGAAGGTGATGTCTGACTCAACAAGGATTTTCATAGCAAAAAAGTGGAAGAAACCTGAAAGAAAACCATCCAAAGTGCTCTGGGAGAGGGGCAGCGGGGTGAAAGGAGATGCCCTTGTGATCTCTGCCTTGCCAGGAGCCAGGACTTCTTGCTCCAGTGATGTTGAGGAAGACACAGTTACATCAAAACTCCCACTTCTGGGGCCAAGGCAGCTGTCACCACCGGGATGAAGCCTTCCCTGTGCTACCAAATCTGTCTGAGAAAGCAGGATACACATGGAATTGTTGAACAGCAAAACCAGGTACTAAAAAAATGATGTCACCAACTTGGCACCAACCCAAACATCTGTCTGGTCCAGACAGAGCCTGAGTTTTGCTGCTGCTCAGAATAAAGCATCACAAAAAATATTTTCTGCCTTTTAAAATCTAATTCCTTGAACATAAGGGGCTCTAATTCTGCCTTGGTGGTAAGTCCATGATCTACTCTTGCATCCTGCTCCTGCATCCTAATCAGGTAACAAAGATTCCTAACTGAGTGGATCATGAAAAACTTAATGCCACAGATCCAGCAGGAGGTAGATGCAGTTTGTTTGACCATGCAAACTGTGAGATTTGGAAGTTCAAGATGGGATCAGGAGCTGGTGCCAGCTGCGCTCAACCCCCCACCTCCATCTTCCCAGGCAAAGCTCAGCTCCTTCTGCAGGTGTGGAGCAAGAGAGACAGCACAGGAAAAGCCTTTAACCTCCCTGTCCCTGCCTGGAAAGCTGCTTCTCAGAGGTACAAGCCAGCAGATGAGAGGCAGGTGAGCAACCAGGGCTCAGAGGGCATTTAGGCACGTGGAGACGGGCTGTAACAGGCCCCCTCTTGTTTTTCACCTTTTACAGCTTCTTGAGAGGTCCAAATGGCCCTGATTTTGCATTTATGTCCTTGGCACTGCTGGGCAAACAAGCAGGGCCTTGTCTCCACCAGACTCCTCCACCCTTTGTTGGCTGCCTTTCAGTTATCTCCCTTAATGCATTGCAGGCAAATATTTGCTCTGTGGTCTCAGACACTACCTCACTGCTGTTTGCCCAGGTTCCCACTTCAGCGCCTTGAACATTGTGCTTACTCCACCCACACCCTGGGGTGACCAAGTTACGAGGACACAGCTTTGTGTGCACTGCTGCCCTTTGCATCCTCCTTCCCCAGCACTGGCAAACATGCAGAGACGTCCAGGCTGCCAAACCCACCTGCAGTCTTTCCAAAGGGTGTGCCAGCTATGCCCAGCCCACCAGCAAGCACCAGGAGGTGAAGAGAGGGGGCAGACACCACGCCTGCTTTTCGTGAACCTCTGTATATGCTAAGCTCCTGTGTCTAAGTCTGCAGTGACTACAGTCTGCTGCAAGTCCAGATGTGTGGAGGCTTGAAGTTTCATCTTTTTCACCCAGCTGCAGGTGCCTTGCAAGCAGAGCAGTCACTTGGGAGGGCTACATTTAATTATGTGGGCAGTCTTTTTCCACTGGGCTGTGTTCCCGTAAGAACATGCACACCACATAAAATTATTAGCTGTGACCATGGAGAGGGCTGTGCATGAAACAGCCTGGAAAGCCACCTAGGTCTTCTTGTCAGTGCAAAATTGTCTAGTTAAGGTAGATGCAGGTTCATCCTTCTGGTGATTCTCTCAGTGGTGTGTCCAGTTTGGCTGGGTACCACATAGCTGGGCAAGCCCTGACTTAGACCTTAAGGAGCAAGAATAAAATGAAGTTCCCTGTTGTGTTCTGTTCTCTTTACTTTTTTGTTCACCTCTCCTAAGCTCACAGCCCAAAAAGCTCAAAAGTGCTGCCTGACCCTTTGTGTTACACAGCAGTGGGGCAAAGATTCCTAAAGGGCTCTCTATGTGTCCTGATAGCAAAGATGGCTTGCTCTGCATCTGGAGAAGTTTAGGCAGGACTAACACCAGTGCTAATGTAGATCATGAGGACTGTTAGAGTGAAGCAGCAGCTTTGCAGAAGGCCCACACGCTTTTAATTTGGGAAGTACCAGGGAAGAGCCACACACCAAAAGGTCAGGCTGCAGCTGCTGTACCAGCAGCAAGCCAGATGGACACGTTCTGCTGTGGGTGCCTGCTCCAGGGAGGGGCTGCTGCAGTGCCATGGAGCAGTCAGAAACAGTACAAAATGGTACACACCATGCACTAGCCCAGCTGCCAGCACCACAGTGACCAGTTCTAACAGCCATGGATCTATCCAAGAAGAGATCTGCCTTCCTGGCAAGGCTGGTGTGTGCAGAGATAAATCAAAGTATGTGGTTTTAATAAAGAAACACCAGCACAAAATTTGACAAGTTCTTCCATTCAAGCAATTTGTCTTTCTTTCTACCAAGAACATTAACTTCACGCAAAGTCAACAGAGAAAAACAGAAAGTCTTTCCTGGTATTGGCTGTCAAAACTCAAGTAGGAATGCTAATTTTGAAAGTAGAAGGGAAAGGGAGTGAGGTCAGGAGGCAATTGCCCATTGATCCCAGCTGCATGGCACAAGGCAGACACTTCCCTGGGCCTCACTTTGCAAGTCTGTCATTTCCAGAAATGACAATGAGTCACATTTGCCCTGTGTCTCATTTAAAGAAACTGAAAGAATTAACTGGTAAGGCATTGGGAAAAGCTTGTTGTGAGTCATGCTGTCAGAGCCACAGCTGCACAGGCACAGGAAAGCCCGCGTAGCTGTTCCCAAACTGCCACCCATGGGCAAAAATGTCCCTTAAAATCTCCAGAATCTGCAACCAGTGAGACTTCAGCACCTTAGAAAGGCAAGAGGTGATCCTAGGGGGTATTGATGGTTCAAGGTGTTCGTGGCATAATGAGATGTCCAGTCATTTGTACAACTGGTTGTGGCTGGGTTTGTCTTTACCCACAGTGTGTGCTCTCAGGTGGCCTGGAAACAGGCTTCAGAATAGTCATTAAGAAAGCATTTTGTCCAACACCCACAGCTGCATTGTAACAGAGACAATATAGTTGAGAAGGAAGAGTTGTTAATTTCCTGAGATCCACCAAGCTGACCAGCACGTGGAGTTAAATCTCCATTGCCCCTCAAAAGGTTACACTGATGAGAGAAAGATACTGGAATACGTTCCTTCCCAGTCAACTCTTACTAAATCTGAACGGCAAATGCTGGAGAGCTTTGGCCTGTGGCAAAACAGGCAAAAAAAAAAAAAAAAAAAAAAAAAAAAAACCAGCAGAGGCAATCTGGCACCTCTGTTGTGCTTTTTAATTGCCTTCAAGTTTTGGGTTTTCTAAAGAGTGTTTTGAAGAATAGCAACAAGTCTCTCCATGCTGGTGTTTTACCCCAAAGTATTTACATTAGTCTCAATTTTGTGTAATTTTCTGTCTGGGATTTTCCTTCATTTTCTCCCCTATTTAAGCCGGCTAAACACAGAACCCAAAAAGCAGGGAGATCCAAGATCTCCTTAGAACCAAGGGGCAAATCCACAAAGCCCACATAGTTTTAAGACCACATTCTTGCTGTGGCTTTACCCTTGCCCTGCCCAGCCCAGGGAAGCAAGGCTGTGCTGAACCTGCAGGCTCATGACACTCACCTTAGGCAAAGGCTCCCTCCCTTCTACAGCTGCCCTTGTTGGTCAGTTTATTAGTTGGCATCTGAGATTTTCTGCTTCTGCACACTGACAGGTGAAACCGTGGAGGATAACCTGGTATGCACTCCCTCTGTCCTCTCCTCAGGAGGGTGTATTCGGTTTGCTGCACAGCAAAGTGCCTACACACACCTGGGCAGGGAAGGCAAAGAGGGAGGGAGGGGAGCTGGGAAGGCTGCCAGCTGCAGCCTGAGGCAGCAGATGGAGATGCACTGTTAGGGTTAGAGAAGTGCAGTGAGTGGGAGGCACCAAAGGAGAGCTCAGGCATAAAGAAAGGGTGGAAACAGGGTGCAAAGGAAGAAAAAGTTCTCTTTGCAACTCTCTATAAGCATCAGGAATCCCAGGGCATTGGGCAGTTGTATTTGGTTTACATGGCAAGGTTCTGGTAATGGGGGCACTACAGAGATGGCTTCTGTGAGGAGCTACCAGAAGCCTCTCCCACGTCCAACAGAGCCAATGCCAGATGGCTCCTGGATGGACCCTCTGCTGGCCAAGGTCAAGTCAGAGATGGTAGTAATGACTCTGTTTTCCTCTGAAACAGGAGAAAAGTTCTTGTGAAACATTAACTATGGCCAGAGAAGAGAGGAGTGAGAATATGTGCGAGGAACAACTGTGCAGACATTGAGAGAAGGTGAGGAAAGAGGTCCTCCAGGTGCCAGGACTGACATTCCCCACACTGGAATAATTGGATGCCTGAGAGGCGGCTGTGACCCCTTGGGAGGCCCCTGCTGGAGCAGGGTCCTGGCAGGGAGCTGCAGACCCATGGAGAGAAGAGCCCATGCTGGAGCAGTTTCTAGTAGGACTTGTGACCCTGTGGGGACCCACAGTGGAGCAGGGGAAGGACTCCTCTCCCTGAGGAGAGAGCAGCATGAGAAATAATGTGTGATGCACTCACCATTAACCCCCAATCGTCAACTCCCTGCACCACTTGTGGGAGGAGATAGAGAGTTGGGAATAAAGTTTAGCTCGGGAAGGTAGGAGGGGTAGGGAGAAGGTGTTTTTAGGATTTGTTTTACATATTATCCTGCTCTGATTTTGATTGCTAGTAAATTCAACCCAAGTGAAGTCTGTTTTGCTGGCGATGGTAAGCAGTGAGTGATCTCTCTCTGTTGTTATCTCAGCTCCTGAGCCTTTCCTTATGTTTTCTCTCCCCTGCCCATCTGTGAGGGGAAGTGATAGAGCAGCACCAGGCATCTAGACAGGGCCAACCTGCCAAGAGGTCCAGCTGTTCCATAAGGAATAGAGTAACAAAGGGACATGGCTATTCCACTGTAGAGCACAGGCCATGGATAGTTGGAAACCTTCTCCTGGGATAAGATCTGCTTAAGGCCTCTCAAACAGACATAATAGTTACAGCCAAAAACTCATTTCATATTCCTTTCAGGTGGGCCCTGCAGCTCAGGGCCCGGGATGACTGAGCTGTTTGATGTTCTGCTCCCTATGAAAACTGGATCTATTCTATCAGGTCCAAAAGAAAAAACTTTTTTCTTGATCAAAGAAAACAAACACACAAAAAAAAAAGACCAAGAAAATAAACAAAGGATGAACATTTGAACCCAGACCTATCTTCCTCAGGTAGTGTGGTGTTCAGAGCTACTGCTGTGCTGGAGGTTACATGATTCTGTGGCATCATGGTGGTGCCAGGTCAGAGCAGAGCAGGAGCCCTTTTAACTCAAAAGTATGGCTCAGAGAGTAGCTGATTCCAGGTACCTCCACAGATTACTAAAATCTACAAAATCTGCATCTCCTGGTCTGGGTAACTGGATACCTGAAGAGTGAGCTTTGAGACACCCCCCAGAACTCAACCATTACAATGCATTACACATAGCAGTCATATCATGGGGCATTACAAGTATCCATGGTACCTTGTCATGGGCCTTTGCAACTTGGAATCTCAGGAATCGGGTCTCCAGCCCTGCCCAACTTTCTGGCCACAGGCTGACATCCATCCAATCACCTCCTGGAACTGATGAATCCATCAGTTACAGTCATTAACTCGCTACCTGTCCTGCAGCTGGGTCTTTCTGGGGCTGACATTTGAGAGTTGCAGCAAGAATGACGACAGCACAAATTTCAGATTTGGCAGAATGGTTCAGAAACATCTGCCCAAGGCTTGTAATTTACACTTCATTACCTAATTTACAGTTGGTAGGGGGAAACCCAATGCAACTTGCGTGTCACATCTTCCACTTAACTATGTCACACCAGAAAAAGGGAAAACTTAGAAATTACATTAATGCAGCACAGATGAAACAGAAAGTAACCAGCTCACATCAGGACAAGTGAGAGAAGTTCACAGCTTTTTTGTGCCACCTACTATTTGACTTCAGGGAAGTGATGAAGTCGTCAGATCTTCCTGAACAGCCTATGCCAAACCTCAGTTACTCTGGCTGAAGGAAAAGAAACAATAGGCTGCAAGAGCACCAATGGGCCTTTGGCTCCCTTAGTCTGGAAGATGTGTGGGGCCCAGGAAAAAATTTCGAGTTCCTGTTCTATGTTAGAACTGTGGTTTTGTGCAAGAGTCATATCTGTTTCACTCTTGCAAGGAACCCCAAGACAGAGAGGGAGAAGAAAGGGACATTCTCAGAAGAAAAAGAAAACCTGAACACAATCCTGCAGGTTATTCAACCAGTGTAAAACACCTACTTTTATTCCACACCCTCTGGATAATAAAGCTCAATTAGTCTCAACTAGCTCATTCATGAGCACTTCTGAAGACACCATTCTGGGGCACTCAGAACTAAAGGAACTCAAAGCTTAAGGAGATCAAGTAGACTCGTATACCACATATTCAAAACACTTTTCCTATGCTCTTCAGTTCAAACTGACATAGAAAATTAACAGTACCCTCAAACATCTATCAAAGCATTAAAGGCAGGCACCATTTTGTTATTCTACTTCCCCACTGCAATTAATTTGGAAAGCATGAAGATTATTGCAACAGTGCCACAGTGCTTTCTTCCCATGAAGAAATCTGTCTTTAGTGGAAATCTGCAAGGAATGGCCTAACTAGCCTGTGTGAAACACAGCCTGAAGCCGTGCACAACGTGGAGATTAAAACTCCCAGAGCAGTGAATGAGGCACGGTTCACATTTAGATGTCACAGTAATCCTACACCAAATTGATTATGTGGTCATAAACCTAAGTGCCAACACGAAACAGCTCCAATGACAGTGTGCTTATAGCTTCCTTCCCCTCCCCTCCCCCAGCTTTGTCAGGCCTCTGAAATCCTAGCATTCGCATCTTAAACCAGAAAAAAACATTCCCTCTACTATTCCTTCAGTGCCAGACCTGGAACCCACGCACTCCAGAGACCAGACACGGTCCAGCAGTGTGCTGGCGTGTGAGCTGGCACAGCCGGAGCCACCGGCACTGCTGCGTTTCTCAGCTCCTGCTTGGGTTTGGCATCCTCGGAGCACTCTTGGTGGGGCTTGGCACTCACTCTGCCCAGCGTCACTCGCTCCAAAGGATGTATCCGGAAGGCAGCGCTGCCTTCCCAGCCCGGGAAGCACGGAGCTTTCAGCTGGGAACCTCAGAAGTGTTTGCAGCACTTGCGGATGTTTACCGAGTAGCTCTCCTTCAGAATATGTCAAGGTGTATCAATGTGCATAAGACATTGATCACAGGAAAGAAAAAGAAACTCCTCATTTCAACAGATTTACTCCAGATTGACTCCAGATGTGGTTCAGAACAGTTACATTTGCAAAACGTTTTACTGTCACTTGTTCTGTTGAACAACACAAGTCAAGACATGGGTAACTGGAGACCCATCCCACAGTGCTGATGACTCCAGTCAGCTTTTCTTAGCAAGGGCCTGAAATCTGATATCATCAGAGCTGGACTGTTTCTTTTCCTCTTTTGCTCTTTATAAAAGCTTAATTTATGTGCTGCAACTGCACTCATATGTATAGGGAATATATACACACACACACACATATATATAGGGAAGTTATCCCAAAGAGCAACATTTTTACAAGAAGAAACTAGTCTCTCCTTGCACTTCAGTATGACACAGTCAAAGGCAGCAGCGTATCAAGCAAAATTTAAAAGTACTTTTTAAAAAAAGTCCAAATCACTATGCTTTAAGTTGACTTTTAAATTTCTCACTGAAATAATAAAAAAACACAGCCAAAAATATGAATATAAAGCAATTTTAATTTTCCTCTAGATATTTATATCAAAGAAATAATACTCATGTCCAAGTACTGTACATACAATATCTTCCTTATAAACTCTGTAGTTTAAAACACATGTACAAAATTGCACATTGCAGTTTGCAAAAAATCATAAATACATTTTTGCATGTAAACAATTCCAGCACAAGGATCAATGTTATACATTCCAAAATGTCTAAGTGTCTGCTCACAAACAAAAACAAACAAAAACCCCACTGTGATCTCCATAAAGGTTCTAATGTTACAAATCAATCAATAACAGATTTCTAACTGATATACTACACACAGGGATACATAAATGAGCACAAGGCAAGTCGCCTTTTAGTCATTAAGTACTTAAGACAGAGGCTTGGAATACAATCCTGCTGCCATTTAAACCCACGGTATCCATCCCACAGTATTTAGTGGTAGCAGCATTGAGTTAATTTTTCCAAGATTGCCAATTGCAGTATGCCTTACTTTCAATTCTCAAACAAGTTCGCTACCACTGAACAGTAGGAATTTTAAAATTATTGTAAACACAGTTATCACTGTTGTATATTCAGAAAGTTACAGTATTCTCCTAAACACATCACTAAATTAAGAAAATGTTTTACATTTAATCAAGTGCAAGATGCCCACTAGTATTGTCCACTTTATCTGAGAAATAAGTATTTTGAATATAATACATGTAGTAAAAGTAATGTAAAAAATTACAATGGACATAATCCTCAGTTGTTAAGCCCTGTAGCTTGTTTACATTTTAAAAAATCACCGCATCAGAAAAAAAGGTCTCAGAAGTGTCCTTTAAAATCTCTCCTGACCAAATCCAGCAAATGAGTAGCTACTCAATTTTATTTCACTATTATCTCCATCTGTGTGCAAAGCCCTTGTCAGCATACCTGTTTGAAGACTTCGCAAAATCAATCAGGTCCATTATATCCATACAGAGTTATTTGTTTTATTGTCTGTTTTAGGTTGCTTTTGTGGGGTTTTTTTTGTTTTTCATTACTGGTTTTGTTTTGTTTTGTTCATTTGGGGTTTTTGTTTCATTGGGGTTTTTGAATCTATTCACATGCTGCAATTTTATAAAATTCTACCAAAAGCAGGGATTTTTAAAGGGTTTCTCAGAGGCTTCCTCTGTGCCAGCTAATTTAGTAAGGCAGAATAAGAAGGTACACATAAACCCAACTTTTAAAAAAACCCAAGAAAGGACGCAGACAGACACCCACCCACCAACTAGTTGCATGTAAGCTGCTGGAAGAGCAAAGCTCAGTTTGAACTGCTCTGCTTCCACCTTTGATTTTGAAGAGCTACCCTGAAGGAGAAAGTTTCAGTGCCATGCCTGAAGGCCTATGAAGAACCAGCTTGGACTGAAGAACCGTAGGAAGCAGCAGTTTGCTCACACCTCTTTTGGACAGAAAGAGAGCTTGGAGATGCTGGTGGTGACACAGCAGGGGGGATTCTTGCCCTTTACAGGAAACCCTTATTCTGTTAATCAGCATGTTGCATGAATCCCAGTAATACTACCAGCAGCTCAGCCCATGACATTGCAAGGTATTGTGATTATAGTAATGCAGACCATTAAGAGTTTTCTGCATCACAGAAGCTCAGCAAGAACCAGAAACCACCACAGGCTTTCAAAGCTGGGTCCTATTGCCCAAGACCTGTCCTTTATCTGATGGGAGTTAGTTCCTCTGTTGAACTGACAGAAAGACATACTGCACAAAGAATGATTAATTTAATCTTTCCCAGTCTGCACCTAACTGGAGCTACTCCTTTCTAAGGGGATCTCTTTTAAGTCATACAAGATTAGCCATCACAAACACCACACAGTGAGGGCACACGTGGTTCCCCAAACCTCAGAAAGATTTTTCAGTGTAGGCAGAAACTGCAGGAAAAACAAGCCAACTTTAGATGAGACACTACAGGAAAGAGAAACTGCCCTGGAAGATTGCTACAACTTCACAGTTGTGCTACAACTTCCCAGATGGAAAAACACAGAAAGCTGAAGAGCTACTTCACCAAAAGACTTATTCAGCAATACAGACCCAGCTGCCTTTCCTGGTAAGATGCTGCACTGGGAGTCTAAGAATTACCTTCAGATATCATAAAATAGAGGTAACCTTACAGATTGAATTTTAAGGCCATGGAGGCTCAAGGCCCTTCACAGCAAGATACTCCTGGTACTGCCACCTCTTTAATCTCTCTACCCTTCTCCCCCTTCTCTCTGGTTGTCCTTAAGAAGCCAGTATTCCTGATTAAGAAGAGTGGGAGTGGCAAAAATCAGTGGCTAAATTTTGGTGTGCAAGACTATGCAGACTTGCCTATCATTTTCTATTTAAAAGTCAGGAATTGCACAATACTACATTGCAACATTTACTCCCTTCCCTTTGTCCTGTACAAAGCAGCAAAGCACAACCAAAGCAAAATCACTGTTGGGAGTGTTTAGATTGATGGCTCACATGTCAGAACTTCACTAAGCATCTCTGTAATTAACAGCACTTTGCAACAAAGCAAAACAATTCTCCAATATATACTCGTGTTGGACCTTTTGTTTCAGGGTTTGGGTTTGATTCTGTTGGTTTTGGTTTGGTTTGGTTTGTTTTTTTTTCCTTGGGGGGGCATGTGGGAGAGTTAACAAATCCTGAATATTTAATCTGTTACACGTGGAGGAATGCTCAAGGGGCTCGCAAGAACTTGTTTTGCTGCACATTGAGCAACACCACATGGCAAAGCCTTGAAATTAGAGCAAATGCTTGAAGACAGGGCGTAGCTGCCTTTTGGAGCTCGTCCTTCATGGGCTGCATTTTATTAGAGAGCAGACCTTTGCATCACCAGTCAGCATGCAGACCTGGGCTTTACTTGATGACATTTCAGCATGGTGGTTGCCATGGCTTTAAATAAATAAGGGTAAGTGTGAAATCACTAGTCATCAGGCCAAACAGGCAGGGGCACAGTTTCTAAAGAAGAGACATTTAGAAGACACTTATGCAGTAATAACAAACAAAGTAAGTTTAAAAGCATTCTGAAGAGCAGTCCTAATTATCTGCTACTTAAACATACAACACATACTACCATTAAATACTGTTTCAGAGATAAGTGTTATTTTTCCCTTTGATTCAATTTTTTTTCTCCTTTCTGGTGCTGCTAACTTCAACCATCATCTCTAACTACTACAAGGGGAAAGGAATAAAGAAGTAAACTTTATTAGACACTATTGGCCTGCTGGGAAACTGGTATCGTATCATGTGGACATACCAGTTTGTATGATTATTTCACTTATAGGGTGCACACAAAGACTGTCAAAAATCACAATGATTTACAATACCATTTTATTAACTGGCACAAAATGATTTGGATTGATAAAAACACTTTGGCAGCATTTTAGGAATCCCTATTCTGAAGGTGTCATCTTGCAGACCATAAATAGGTGTCCTAGCTACTTATGGCCATAACTTAGGTGTCATTAGATATAACAAGAACATTTAACTCCCTAATAGTACTTCCTCACTAATTCTGTCACCCTCCCGTGAAGGAAGTTAAAAGACAGAATGGTAAAAGTTGGAAAAATCCAAGAATTCAAACTCTGTCTCTACTTGTGAAGAACAGCAAGTTATATATCAGTATCTTCTACTGCTCTCTTTCCATAGCTGTTACTAGGGAAAAAGAAGGAGACTATCCAAAATTAATTCTCTGGAACAGCATACTAACTTTATTTGACACTACTCCACTGCTTGTGTCCTGCTTTACAAGAAAATCTGAGGATTTATGAAACAGAGGTGTGGGAAAGATTGTCAAGTTCAGTATGCTATCTTGCAAATTACTCAGCATGTACCAGAAGACTTTAGTTAGTCAGTTAGTTAGTTAGTTAGTTTAAAACAGTTAGTTCTTAAAGGTCAATTTTCCATATGAGGCAGGAGGGACACATCCCTTGGGGCAGTGGGAAGCTCTCTGAAGAGGACAAGAAAATGGTATCAAACAACTCCTAAGAGTTCAAGCTACTGGTCATGATTTTTCACCTGTTCAGACCACTGTTTAAGAACAGGGATGCAGTGAGAAGCCTGACTCTTAACAGCTTCAGCTTTCTTCATCTATGACAGAAGTGATACCACAATTGGACAACCACTGATTGAAATTGAACAGTTGCAAGACACACTTCAAGGTAGTTATTAGAAAGATTTTCAAATTTATTCAAATAAATTTTGAGATAATAGTAAAACAGGACTCAACCTAAAAAAGTAATTGAACTTGCAAAACCAAAACAGAGACTGCAACCAATGATCTTTCTCTTCCCCTTTGTATGGGATGGGAGTCTGTTACTGATCTCCAGCAAGACAGCTCTCCAAGGCTGCATGGACGCTATTTAGGTGACTTACAATTCCACCCACACTTGGTCCTTAACCAGTAAGTAACAGTAGTAGTAAATTTTATCAGCAGTGTGCTAAATATCAGAATCTAGCAGTGTATTAGTGCACAGTGAACTGGTCATATCTATTATCTCCATGTCAGCAAGGCTTCAAACCCAACCATCACTTCAAAGCATTCCTACAGAAATGGTCATTCTTTAGTCAGAACATTTAACCAGAACATTTACTCCTCAAACTATTGCAGACCCTGTTTGTTACTAGTACTAGAAACTGAAAGCAAAGCTCAATTTACAGCTAGCTATGCTATGGACAGAGACAAAAAAGCAAGCATCACGTAAGCCATTATTTAGGGTGACTACTTTAAAACATTATTTATGATAATCATAATTTAACCTTGTAGTAAAACAACTACACATGAACTGCAGCATTTCAGATAACATTAAGGCTAAATGTGACTTCAAAGTAAGTTCTCTTTTTGTGTTAATTTAGCATTGCAAAGCTTGACAGTCCTCCAATTTGACTGGAAATCTAAAAAATCACCTTGTGATCACACAGGGAAATGCAGCTTAGTCTTCTTCTGGAAGAATCTGACCACAACAAAAGCATATGAAAAACCCCACTGTGTACTGTTGCAGCTAAGGAAATCCCAGTTCCTTCCTTTGGCCATCCCCTTCTCTATGCATGCTGGTGTCTACACACAACACCTCGACATGCGTTTCCAGGTATCTGTGCTTCAGAAGAATTAGTTCATAAAGGCTGGATTTGCTGTTTCTTCAGTTAGTCCTCACTGACTTGAGAGGATACCGCACAAGCAGGACTCCAGCACAAGAACTCATGCCCCCTGCAGACACAAGATCAAGATTCAGATTTTTTACATCGGTAACATACTTTTGTCAAGACTACTCAACCGAAAGTTGCATTTCAATACACAGCACTGGTGTGAAGATACAGATCCTACATTGGTTTCCTTCTTCCCCACCACCGTTTCCCCAGTGGGATGCTTCAAAGACAACTAGAGCAAGGCATTCTGACTGACCATTTGAAGCCAACTGTTTCAACATCCAAGCAGAGATCTGGTTTGTGACTATGGTGATGCAGAAAGTAAGCCTTCAGGTATGCAATAGCTTAGGAAAAAGTGCTCCCAGACTAAGGCAAACAGCAAGGATCAATGCCCAAAGCAAGGCAACAGGATGGTACCTTGGGAAGCTAGTCTCATTATGATTTATGTGAATACATTTCTAGACTCTTAGCAACACACAAACAACAGCAGGTTCTCCACTGTGCACTCACTGTTGCAGCATTTCTCAGAAACCTACATTTAGCTTGTCACACATGACCAGTTCATGGAGAAGTTGCTTCTGTCCCGCCTCCAAGCTACTGAGTCGTTATGAAGAGAGAAGTTTCACAGCACAAACAGCTGCAAGACACTTCATAGGATAAAAAGAGACAGATCTCTGAAATACTGGAGAGGAGTAATCATGAATTACTAAAACCTCTTGTCCCCCATAATTTACCTTAAAGGCCTGAGTCTCCATATATTCAGATTTAATTCAACAGCTTCATAGTGAAGTTGCACCATGTGCGACAAGATTAACAAGGCTCTTACAAACTTCAGATTCTGCCCTTTGTTACAAGAACATTTATCATTCTTCATCAGATACACTAAACCCTGATGCAAGTGACTGTGGTGTGAGAAGGATGAGTTAACATTTGCAGTATTACTATGCACTGTGAAAGCTTTCTGTCCAAGATTTTTTCTGCTGATACAAGTCTTGCCAAATACTGAAAGAGGTGAATCCCTGACAGACTTTACTGTCCACCTCTGCTGGAAGATGAGCAGTGACTACAGAGTCACTACAGCCGTCACTACTGATCAAAAGAAGTGACCAACAAGGATCAAAACAGGATAAGAACTCTTCAACACTCATTCTTACAGTAAAACTTCAAACAAAAAACTGGAAAAATGGAAGTGATTTTGTACTAATCAAATATGTATGCAGATATGTCATACTCCAATTTGTCTACTTGCTAAACATAGAAACTTGGAGAATCAAGTAAGAAAAGAGCAAAATTATCCAGCAGCAGTTACAGCTGCACATATGAATAAATGAAAATGTTACTCATTGCTTTGCCTTTTTTAACTTGCACTCCAGAAGCAGGACACATAAAATGCATCAAAGAATGACCTATGTTACAAGCAGATGGGTTTTTTCCTCTTGCATATTAATCTCAGATATAGGAAAATTTTCTCTAAGAAGCTGCTAGATTCAAACAGTTAAGACTCCAGTTATGGCAGCCAAGATGGTTTTTTTCAGCACAACTAGTAATTCAGACCTGGCATGCACCTGTACTTCAGACACTATCAAAAAATACTATTCAGTATTTTGGGAACCATCAATTACTTATATAACTGATTAAAAATTAGTTGCCAAATCAATTTCCACTTTAACAGCCGCAGAATGCCTCAGGGCTTAACCTGGGGAGGTCACTCCTTTGTCGAAGGTGAAACAGAGAGTCAATCAGATATTTAAAGGAATGAAGGATGCCTCATGACTCTTTCTTCTGTAAAGATACATATACAAACCAAGATGACAGAGAACTGTCATAGAGCCACTCTTGATCTCGAATGGAGCATGATAGTCAGTAGTGACTACTGACATACAGTCAAGAGTCAAGATATGTCGAGATATTTACCTTTTGGAAGACCATCAAAGTCTTATAACAGAAAACATGACCATCACCACCAAAATCACTCCTCACCATGATAAGGACTTATGTCCAAACACCCATGATTCTCAAAGTATGCAAAGTATTTGCTTTTGGAAAGGCTCTCCAAACACACCAAATGGGCTCAACCTGGAATCACATTAAGTTTTAAGAACAACTCACCAGCTACTTGAACCTGTTTGGAGACCTTGTGATTCCAATAGACTTCACTACACTGGAGACCAAACCAATTAACTTTCACAGCAATGGCATCATTTGAGTCAGTGTTATCAGAGTGGCTTTCTTGCACTAACACCAAGCAGAGCCAGATCTGATGGGGGCTCCACTCTCTGCCCAAGGAAGGAGCGAACAAATCTTCTCTTACTGAAAACATTCCCCCTCCTATTTCCCAAGACAGAAAAGATCTGATAACAAGTCAAATAAATCATATCCATATATGAATCGAACCCTTTTGCTGTAGCACCTAAATAAGAAGGCACTTCACATCTAAACAAAGATACTGGTTCAAGTACATTTAAAAATTGCTGGGCAAAAACCAATATGCACAGGAGCAAGCATCCAGCAAACAAAACAGACAAGGGAGGAGACTATTTAGTCTCCAGAGCAGATTACACGTGGGGCAAAGAAACAAAGAGGGATGTTTGTCATGGGTTCACATCTGGACTGAAAACCAGATTGGAAGGACATGAGGGTAGCCTGCAAATCAAGCCAGGCAGCATGAGTCTTTACAAAGACTAGAAAATAGCGTGCACAAGTATAATAAAGCATGGTAGTTTTGAAGAATGAAGAAAAATGCTAAAAAGCACTGAGCTAACAGTGAACATAACTTTTATTTTGGGATTTAAATTTTTTGGTTAGCTTTTTTGAGTTTTGTTTTTGAGGGGTTTTGGTAGTTTTCTTTTTTTTTTTTTTTTCCTTACAGTAACACACAGCCAGTTTGCTTGGAGTTACTGAAAAGGAGCTACATGAATGCAAATCATATAAACAGTCTGAAAATTTTTTACCCAGTATCTATCTTTTAATGTCTCACAGTGACCAAAGTTTTTGGCAGAAAATCAAAAAACCTAAAAGACACATATGTTTAAAAATAAACTGAAGAAAAAAAGGCAGACAAAATAGAGAAGCCATATTTAAAGGTTTAGGAACACTGCAGGGCTAAAGGCCAGAGTATTGAGACGTTTTAGAAGACAGGAACAATCAAGTCTGACAGCTGCAGCAGGTAAGTACTCCTGAGTCTTTTTATACTGGTTTAAAGTGTTAGGTGCTTTGGCTTTCCACTCAAATACCTACAAAAAATGCAGCAACCTCTAGCAGAACCAGCCCAAGCAGGAAAAAAACCCCAACCACCCCAACACTATTCTCAGATTTTGGTCATGTCACTGTTAGATCCCGTTTCTCAGCCTAAATGTCAGATAAAAAAGGCATTTATGAAGGTAACTGATCACTCTACAGAAAACACGTTTCTTTTGGACAAATCCACTACAAGAACAGTAGCCTCTGGCAGAGAGCTGGAGCTGCCAGCCTCACTAGTAATCTCTCATCAGTCATCACGGTGTGAGAGATGGCCTGTCACCACTTCTACCACTGAACAGATGTCAGCTACAACAGAAAGCGGGCTATCAAAGAAGTTACCACATGAAGTCTTTGAGATGCTGGGTGTGAGACTGCTGTTGCAGAAAGTTCAAACTCAAGTGAGGTAATGTGGGGTGATTTTCAGCTTTAACATTACCATACTGGAAAGGGAGAGCTCATTATAACCCTGCTAGACTATAGCCCACTAGAGTCTTGCCCATGCCTGGGAAGGGGAACTACAGTGATTTCCCATGCCTTATGGATCCCCCATGTTGCTTGGATATTGCTAATTTATTATGAACAGAAATTACAAAGTAAGCAAAAAAGTATTGCACAGCTGCATTTATCGTTTTCCTGTGTTCTACCACAAGATCTTTACCTAGCCCTATACTCACACTCACTTAGAAAGACAAGGACCAAAATAGAGGTGCTCACCCAAAAATTCTTATGATTTTTTTCCAGGATTCCCTAAAAAATCCCCACCTCATTACATATGCAGTAAAGTATCTCACACCTACCAGGCAGCTTTACCTTTCTCACTAGGGAAAAGTGTTAAGTGTGGGGGAAAAGATGTTTTTTATCAGTTTCTCCAGACTTGCAGCATCTTTGCAGAAGGATGACTACCAAAGGAAAAAAAACATTTTCCACCCAGTTATTATGTAACAGGCAGTGCTACAGATTGTATGCAGTATGGTTCAGAATGCCCCTAAGAAGTCTTTGAACTGTGTTAAGATCAAAATTTTTTTTATCTGCTCATTAGTAATTCTAACAGCAGAATGTACTGTTACAGGCAATCATTTCAACCACCAAAAAGGCTCTGGTGACATGATCAAACAGTTACACAATGATTAATATGGCTTCTACCTAATTTGCATATGCATTAAGAAAAGAAATATCCTCGGAGCCATCTCAGCTACAGTAACAGCGTAACTACGCATTCTCATATAACTTCATACATGTGCCAGGAAAGACTGCACTAAAAGGAAAAGCTCATACACTTGATTGCTGCAGCTCAGCTTTCTGAACAGATAGCACTCACATATCCCCAATAAAAGCATGAAAAACTGTGAGTCTATCCCATTCTTACTGGATTTCAGCTGTAGCCTTCAGAAGAGGTAAGAGATGTTTACCAGCTCCTGAGAGGCTCTAACAGATCTGTACACAGAGAGATGTCTATGCCCTCTTGGCTCCTCATACGATTACCCCTTTTCACCAGCTGGCACAGACACATATCCCCATGAAAGATTTGCCTCTGAGTTCAAGCAGAGTTTTGAGCACAGTTTCAGCGAGGGAAGAGGGCCCCACACTGCAGCTGGATCTGCTCAGGAGAGGCCGTGCCCTCCCCCAGCGGCAGGGCCGGCCCGCGGCCCCGCACAGAGGGGCTTCTGGCGAGGTGACCGTCACACTCCCACAGACCCTTCCCACCGCACCATTGCCACAGGGCTCGGCAGCGCTGCGCTAGCGGCTAGGCTCAAAATACACAGGTGCAGCAGAAGCATGGAAGGCAGTGGCACCGAGCAAGGGACCTAAAGCTCTCAAAAACTTATTGAGGATTATGTCTAATCAGAAGAAACAGTTCCTTTGCTATACTCTTCTACTAGTAAATTCTCGACAAAGAAATAAATCACACCGAATCTTCCCAACCAGAAAAACACTTCACATTCTAGCATTGACTCTGTCTCTAGAGTATTGCAGAAAGTTTCTTTAGAACAAAGTAGACCAAGAAGCAAGATACACAGACTTCTACTCAAAAATAAATCTAGTTCTCCATAATATTTCTGTGATTTATTCAGACAGAATACAATGGAATTATCACCTTTACAGCTAACCCACCCCAAATCTGAGCCCTTTTCTGTATAGCACTGAATTGTTACTATACTGTGGAAAGAGCACGCACTACTGGAATGTACACAGTGAAGGAAAAAAAAAAGTAAAGCTCTTTTTGCCAAAGTAACCATTTTCTCTGCTAACGTGTTATCTAGAAAAATAAGGTCTAGGCAACGTCCAAAAAGTGTTCAAGTTTCAATAAATAACTATCAATGCCCCAGGTTTGCACTGGCACAAGAAATATGGAGCATACAGGTTTAGAAAACTATTTTCCTATGACTGAGTCAGCAACGCATTTCAATCTGCTTTAAGATTTACAACAAAAATCAGTTCCCTCCAGGGTTCGATTTGAAAATCAAAGCCATGTAAGTGCAAGAGCACCCACACAGCTGTCTTAACTCTCAATGGCAAATTAAAGCTCTAGAGAAAGACAGTATTTTAAAAAAAGTTCTTTATCAATACCAAGAAAATATACATAGCCATATTATGTTTTAAATATATATATATACACGCACATCTTTTCAAAAGGTACGATTCTGGCTATTTTTCTTTAAGTTTGAAAAGCTTATCCATTGCTATACAGTTCAGTAAGGTGTATTAGGAAACACACGTTTTATATCCCCCATGAAAATAAAGTTGAATCTTTCTGTAAACAGTAATTTTCTTATTTTCGGAAATCTCTACAGACCTCAAGTACTTCACTGAAAAATTAACAACCACCTGCCCCAGAACCACCCTCGGAGACCCTCGCTGCTGAATGCGACACGGACAGAACTCGGGAAACGCTTAGCAACACCCGGCTCCCGCAAAAAAACCGCCTTCTCCGGGCGCAAATAAATAATAATAATAATAATAATTAATAATAAAAATAATAATAATAGCAGAAGGGCGGCAGCAGGCGCGCACCTTGGCCCCGCGGTGCCCCCGGGCGGGCTTGGGGCCGGGGCCGGCGGGGTGTCCCTCCTCAGCAGGCGCTGGTCTCCGGCGCGGCGGTGGCCGCCTCGGGGGGAGTCTCCCGCGGCTGGGCGGCGGCGTGAGGAGGAGGAGGATGCCCGGCGGCGTTGATGTGGCAGCCAGAGGAGAGGTGGCTGCGGACGCGACCCTGCAGCTGGGTGACCTGGGCGCGGAGGAGGTTGGCGGTGGCGGCCAGCTCGGCGTTCTGCCCCTTGAGCGCCTTCACCTTCTCCTCCAGCCGGGCGATGCGCTCCAGCTTCCGCCGGCGGCACTTGGAGGCGGCGATGCGGTTTCGCAGCCGCTTGCGCTCTGCCTTCAGCCGCTCCTGGCTCTCCGCGTCCAGCGGCGACAGCGACGGCGGCGTCGGCGCGCTGCTGCCACCCTCCCCGCCCGCCGACGGCGGCACCTCGGGCACCGTCTGCGGCTCCTCCAGGGACCGCGCCGGCGGCAGCCGGCCGCTCCCCAGACCCGCGGCTCCGAAGGCCAGGCCCGGCGGCGGTGGCGGGGCGGAGGCGGAGGGGTAGGCGCTGCCCGAGGGGCTCAGCGGCCCCGCGGGGTTGAAGCCGCTCAAGTTGGTGTAGACGGCCGGAGGGTCGGCGGCGGCAGCGGCGGGGGCTCCCGGTGGCCCCGGGCGGGCGGTGCAGCAGGGTCCCGGCGCGGAGAGCGGCGGCGGCGCCGTCAGGAGCTGGTTCTGCTTGTGCAGGTCAGCCAGGGCCTTGACGAAGCCGTCGGCGAAACCCTCCTGTTCCTGCGTCACCGGCTGCCGGTAGAGGAACGGCCCCGCCGCCGCCGCCGCCCCGCCGCTTCCCGCCCCGGGCGCCGTCGGCCCCGGGCTGCCCGCGCCCAGCCCCGCGCCCCCCTGGATCAGCAGCTGCTCCAGGTCGGCGGCCGGTGGCAGCTTCAGCAGCGGCAGCTCCGCAGCCGACCCCAGCGCGGCCTCCGGGCCGCCGCGGGCCGCCGCCGCCCCGCCGCTGCTCCCCGTCTCCGCGGAGCCCGCGGTGGGCGGCGGGGCGGCGGCGGGCGGCGGCGGCAGCAATCGCAGAGCCGCCGCGCTGCCGCGGGCGCCGGCAGGCGGGCGAAGGGCGAAGGGCCCCGGGAGCGGCGCGGGGGCGGCAGCCGGCAGGTCCCGCTTCTTCCCGGCGCCCAGCAGCAGCTTCTGCCCCGCCGCCGCATCGGCTCCAGGTCCGCCGGCGGTACCGAAACCCGGCAGCGGCACGAAGTCGGGCAACAGCTCCAGTCCTTCCTCGGGGTAGAACGGCGCCTCCATCTTCACGGCGGATCGCCCGCTACGCCCGCCGCTCATGCTGCCGCCCTCGCCGGCCGGCGGCGGCTCCGGCGCGGGGCGGGCCGGGCTGGGCGGCTGCTCCGCGGGGCCGGCCGCCCTCGGCTGGCAGCGGGGACTGAGCCGCCTCCCGGCGCCGCCGGACCCGCGCCACGCCCCGGGCCCGCTGCCCGCCCCGCCGTCGCCACCTCCCTGCTGCCGCCGCCGCCGCCGGTCCCCCCCGCCCGCTCCTTCCCCCGCCCGCCGGGCTTGCGCGGAACGGCTTCCCGGTGGGGTGTCCGTGGGGAACCCGCGCTGCTCCTCCCTCTCGGAAACTCGCCCCGCGAGTGCGGTGTGGGAAAGAAGGCAGTGCTGGGGCCTTCGTCCGGGAAAGGGGGGGTTTTCTCGGGGCCATCACTCCGGCCCGGGGACCGGGAGTCCTCAGGAGGAAAGCGAGCAAGAGCATCGCGTGGCGGCTGCTGGGACAGGTGCTGGTGCGTTCAGTCTGTGATGGATGGGCACAGGATACTGCAGGTGTCGAGGACTAATGATTCTCAACAACACGGTGCTGGGAAGTCTTACAGGAAGTGCTTGGCCGTCAGGAAACACGCCAACTAGTCAAACTAAAAGTCACTCAGAAGATGGACGTGAATTTGATGTGGCTTTTTTTCCTGGAGGAAGTTAAGAAAAAGGATTTGAAACATCCTAGACATATTTCCAATATTTTCAAAATTACTGAAATGTGAATATTTCAGTTTGGGGGTTGTATTTATTTTTTATCTTTAGTCAAGACAACTCCCTCTGCCCTTCTCCAAGTTTGTGAAATTCTTACGGGATGAGGAAATTTCTTTCCATACAGTCCTTTATAAATCCCTCTTGCTTCAGGATACCTATGTGATCCTGACAGAGCTACTGAACACTCTCCTGTAAGTCTTTAAAATCAGCTTGGTGACTGATGGTCTCGGTGACTCATCTACACATTCAACAGATGTCTTCATCTGTGATGGACCCCCTCAGTTAGGTGTCACCTTCTGCAACCTACTCATGCTTTCATGCTTTCTCCCCAGGCATTTACTTCCTATATATCAAGACCATGTGCCTCTTTTCACAGTGTCTAGTGAAGTTGCTGAGTTCTGCTCTTAGCGTCACGATCTGTATGGCCATGCTGTGCCTAGGTTCATTCCAAAACCAGCAGTGGAGGAGGAGATGGACAGTGGTATCAAGTGCAGGACTTTGACTCAGAATCCCTCTTCCGGTCCATAGGAGAACTGGAGTCTAGGTGCACTGACTAAGGCCTCGATGACCTTGACCCACGTACTTTGGGGCCCCCAACTCTCGCATATGGTGCAAGAGTTCCTTTTCAACACAGCCCAGCACCTTCAGTCCCTGCCTGGCTGTGTCACAGGTGTTGCTCTCTTCCGCTCCATCTCCTGGGTGAACCTTGGACCTGTGTTTCCAGTTCTGTTACTGGCACCATCTCCTGCTACTCCTACCTGAATTACCTGGGCGGACCTTGTACCCGGTTCATCGCTTCACCTTGTGCGGGTGTGTCCATTAGTGTCTGCCTGGCTCTTGTGCTGCAGGACTCTGTCCAGGCTGATGAGCCTGGGCTTTGGCTCTGGTCACCTCTAGCTCATCTTGCCATGGGACGGCCTAGCCCTTCTGGTCCCTGAGGCTGTGGCAGAATTGCTGCCCAGAAAACTGGCAGCAGGAGGATGGGAGGGAGAAGAAAGTCATCAGGCAACGGTCAGGGACAGAGGCATTCACATGGAAAGGAGAGGAGTAAGCATGTTTTTCTTGGTGAGGAAGGTAGTGCTAGAAAGAGCTTATTTTGGTTTCCTTGTCTCTTGGCTGACCTAGCAGGAGAGGGAGCAGAGCTAACAGCGCTCAGCCAACACTAAGTACTGACAACAGCTCATGCAAGTGGCTTTGTGGAAGTATTGCTGAAGCTGCTATACAGGCTTTTCTGTCATATTCCTGGACAAGCAAATGGCAGTGACTGGTACCTTCCATCAGCTGGGCAAAGAGAGCTGTCCTGGAAGAGAAGCCATAGCCACCAAGCTAAGGCAAATAAATCTTCTTTTCTTTCACTCACGAAGAAAGTGTAGAGGGGGAAAGTAGGCTGAGGAGAAAATTATGATCTTTGTGGAGTCAGAGAAAAAGCCATGGAGGCTCACTTGGGTCTGGGGTCATTGTCAGTGAATTTCTAGATGTAATGTTACACTTGATTGGGGCAACCCTAAGGGTGGGTTACCTTGTCATTCCTATACAAAAACTGTCACTTATGTAGGACGGTTTTAGTTGTTGATCAAATGCAGAGTGAACCCACAGAATGGGAACATGTCGACACTGCTCAAAATAAACTTATTTGTAACAACAAATCGATTTGTTGAGAGATGTATCTACTGTTTGCTGATGTACCTGCAAACTACGTTTAGGTGGAGTGACACGGAGTTGTTTTACACGTCCTTAATGCAACTGTGTGTTATGGCAATGTGGTCTTCCCCTTGTTTTCTTTTGCCTTTCCCCCGCTCCTCATTTATTTTTAATTTTTTTCTTTTATTTTTCTGCCCCAAGAAAGTCAGAACCTCCCGCGGGACTCACAGCGCCAGGTTCTTCCTGTCCCTGTGACAGCCGCGTTGTGCAGACTCGTCCGTCCGACCGCACCCCTGTCTGCCGGCTGGGACAACCATCCCTGGCCAGGACTTCGGGCATGGCGCGGCCGGAGGAGGCCCTAACGGGCTCCCCTCGGTGAAGAAAGGGCCGTAGCGCAGCCCTCAGTCCCGGGGTCGGAGGCGTTGCCCAGCTGTGGGTGCGGGCCGTGGGCAGCGCTGTGGGTGCGGGGTGTGGAGGGGAGCGGCTCTGCCCAGCTGTGGGTGCGGGCCGTGGGCAGCGCTGTGGGTGCCGGGTGTGGAGGGGAGCGGCTCTGCCCAGCTGTGGGTGCGGGCCGTGGGCAGCGCTGTGGGTGCCGGGTGTGGAGGGGAGCGGCTCTGCCCAGCTGTGGGTGCGGGCCGTGGGCAGCGCCGTGGGTGCGGGCCGTGGGCAGCGCCGTGGGTGCGGGCCGTGGGCGGCGCTGCCCAGCTGCGGGTGCGGGCCGTGGGCAGCGCTGTGGGTGCGGGCCGTGGGCAGCGCCGTGGGTGCGGGCCGTGGGCGGCGCTGCCCAGCTGCGGGTGCGGGCCGTGGGCGGAGCACGGGCCCAGCTGTGGGTTGGGTGTGGGCGGAGCACGGGCCCGAAAAGGGGGTGGAGCAGGGGACAGGAGGCGGCCGGATTGGCGAGCCTGATGAACAAGGCCCCGCCCGCACGCTGCGCGCCGACGCGCCCAATGGGCGGAGCGCGGTGCGCGCCGCTACCGCGAGAGGTTCCGTTGAAGCTGGCGCCGCCATCTTGGAGTTGGGAGAGGCCGCGCGTCCCGTTCCCGTCCCTCTCCGTAGGGCCACGGGCGCGGGGGGGGGCCGCGGGAGGCGGGGGAAGCATGGGCGTCCGGCGGTGAGTTCGCAGCGTCCCGCCGGCTCGTCCGTCCCCACGAAGGCCGCCCCGCGGCGGGCGTGGGGTTGGGCGGGATGGTGCAGTCCTGTTCCGCCTACCGCTGCCGGAACCGATACGACAAAGAGAAGCCCATCTCTTTCCACAAGTGAGCGCGCGCGGGCGCCGGGGCGGGGTCGCGCCGGGGGGCGGGGCCAACGCGGGACCAACGCGGGACCGCGCGCGCGAGGATCGCGGGGAGCCGCGGGGGAGGGAGCGCGTGCGCGTACCGACGGACAGACAGACGGACGGACAGACAGACAGACAGAGGGATGTGTCTGTTCGCCTGCTCCTCCCGGCGTCTCCCTGGGGAAAGCCGAGGGACGGGACCCTCTGAGCCGCCTGTTGCAGAGCGAGAGCGGGCTGAAACCTCATCCCTCCCCACCCCCCATGCGGGTCAGGAAGGTTTTGGCTCCGGTTATAAAGCTTTCCAGAAAAGCTGAAAGTGCCTCTTGCTTGCAGGTTCCCTCTTACAAGACCCGATCTTTGCAAGAAGTGGGAAGCTGCTGTTAAGAGGAAAAACTTCAAGCCGACGAAGTACAGCAGCATTTGCTCAGAACACTTTACCCCCGATTGCTTTAAGAGGGAATGCAATAACAAGCTCCTAAAAGAGAATGCTGTGCCCACAATTTTCTGTTACACTGAACCCGGTGAAAAGGTAAACCCAAAGCACCCATGGCTGCAGGTGCCAGAACGTGTTGTGCATGTCACTGATTGCAGTGGCAGGGCAGCGAGCAGGGAGAGGATGCAGGCTGGGAAGGATGAAGGCCGGCAGGATGCTGAGCCTGTATCCCTGGGGTGACCAGGAGGGCTGTGGTGACTCAAAATACCTGCAACAGCTGTGCTTGTTTTCTCTGAGGCTCTCTGAGGCTTTGGAACACAAAGTGTTGTACAGGCAGGCACTGACTTTCACCTGCTCATGTGTCTATTTAATTCAGCATCCGTGTGCTGATTAAATGGAATGGCAACAAAGTAAGAAGGTATTATCCTGTCGTTAAACTGTTCCACAGCAATTCTTGCATATTCAGAGTCTGAGAGAGCCTTCATTAATGCTTGCAAATGACACTTACTCTCTTCCCATGGCTGATGGCTACTGCCAGCATTGAAAATGCAGTGGATGTTAACTGTGAAACTTAATTGGCCTCTTTAAGAGAGCTCTGCGCTTTGGCTTTGCAAAGTTAAAATGAGCAGCAGAACCGTACCTGTACCTCTCTCTGTCTGTCCTGAGAGCATCTCTGTCTTGCCTTAACATTGTTTTCAGAAGCCATACTGGTCCCTGACTTCTGATGATAGAGTCTTCTGAGTGAGGTATTCCCTTCACTGTGCCACTAGAACAATTTACTGTGAGATGCAAGTTACTTATGAGTTCTTACTTCTTGATGTAATAACTTCAAGACAAGAATGGAAAAGATTGATTTTAAACTCCTTTAAAGGATATAAAATATTTGATCTCTTACTAATTTGCCATAGAGAAAGTGGTAAATGAGACAGCGGTAGCTAGAGTAGGTCTGGGGGGCAAAAGACTTAAATGGGGTGAAGTGCACAGAAGAAAACTCAGACTTTTTCTTGTTCAGTTTTTCTCTTTATATACAATATTGGAGTGCTGCAGAAATAAAAAGGCTACACATTTGAAAAATGAAAAGTGGCTAATACCACAGAAGAGAATATAAACAGAATGCAAACAAGGAGACAGACAAGTTACAGGGAAATATGGTTGTGTTTTTTGTTTGATTACACTTCCTTGCTTATCTGTGAAATACACATTTTCTTTGTTGTGTGTAAAATACTTGCAAATTTTTTTACAGTCTGAAAACTGAATGGGTGTATAGGGTAGTCTGCAAAAGTACTGTTGGTGCAGCAGGATTAGTAGTGAGCCACGTTCCCAATTTCGCTGTCATACCTGGATCTACAAAAACACAGAAGAGTGAGTGCCTTTTAATTCTGAAGGATTCAGTTCTATTTTTATTTGTTCCATGGCACTTTTGAATAAACTGCCACATATCTTCAAGTAACAATGTTATAACAAAGAATAATTGTGGTTGTTTTGGAGTTGAATCCACGTGGATTTTGAAATACAGATTTTTATCTTTCACACTATGTAATTTGTAACTTTTTCTTTACTTATGTCTTAGAAGAAGTATTTGTTCACTAAAATAAATAGAAGAAGTCATTGATGATGTCACAGAGATACCAAAGATCTGTTCTCTGTGATATGTTGTGACAATAATAATTCGTATATACAGGTAGCATATGCTCTATAGCTTCAAATAGAAGTCTCTGTGAATTCAGCAGTCCAGCAGTGATCTGATTTTTGCTTTTGTTTCTAGCAAGAATGAGTTTCTTTTTGCTAGCTCTACCTTTGCCTTGTAGGGTTTTTTAGTAGAAAAATTTGATAGTGACAGCTGATAGGGTCAAGCTCTTTACAATATTCATGTGTGAATTAGGTATGCTAACAGCAGCAGTTTTTTATAAATGAGAAATAAGACTGGTAGTTGGCTGATTTTGTACTTTCATGTGATCAGTTATATTTGAGTGCATATTAAACTTCCCTTTAATGCCAATCTTTTCTTCAATACCAATCACCAAACTGCCTTTTCAAGTGCTGTAGTTTGTGTAGGGGACAGGTAGACACCCACACATCTATCTTGCATGTGTCTTAAGTCAGTGAAGTTAATGATACAACGTTCAGATCTGATGAGCTTGATATTTTGATGGCGAGGACTGTTGGCTGTTCTTAAAATCAATGGCTGTTCTTAAGACCAATGCTTTCCCAGTCCTTATGCTTTTCTTTATACTAATAGTGTTGGCAACAGGTGGGTAGGTAGAAAATTTTTTCAGTGCCTCTTTTACTGAGAATGTTTTAAGCTTTCTTTTCAATAGGCAATATGCAAGCTCTTTGGTTTCAACAGTGCTTTTTCAATCAACGTGTACACAGAATAATTTTTGAATTATCCTGGATTCTTTTGGGGAAGAAAAAAATCTGATTCTCTGCTCTGGCCTATACTCAAATGAATCTGTGTTGTCCTGACCTGTACAAGTGGACCTATCAAAAGCAATGTGACAAAACCTGCAGTTTTATATGCAAAAAAACCCTGCAGTGGAGTTGAGCCAATTGATATTTTGGTGCTGCCAAAAGGGAGGACTGTGCTTCTCCCCTGTCCATTCCATCTGCCAGCTATGTAGTCCTGTTTCTTAACATTACCTGGCAGTGTGAGCTCACAGCCCAGAGAGCCAAATGTGTCCTGGGCTGCGTCCAGAGCAGCGTGGGCAGCAGGGCAGGGAGGGGATTCTGCCCCTCTGCTCTGCTCTGGGGAGAGCCCACCTGGAACCTGCATCCAGCTCTGGGCTCCCAGCACAGTGAGTCCACAGGAGGCCAGGAAGATGACCAGCAGGATGGAGCACCCGTCTTAGAGAAACAGACTGAAAAAGTTGGGGATGTTCAACCTGGAGAAGAGAAAGTGGTGTGGAGACCTCATAGCAACTTTCCAGAATCTAAAGGAAGCCTACAAGAAGCCTGGAAAGGGACCTTTTTATAAGGGCAGGTAGTGACAGGCCAAGAGGGTATGGCCTTAAGCTGTAGGAGGGCATGTTTAGATTAGATATTAGGTAAAAATGCTCCACTGTGAGGGTGGTGAGACACTGGAACAGGTTGCCCAGAGAAGCTGTGAATGTCCTATCTCCAGAAGTGTTCAATGGTTGCATGGGTAATGTGGACTAGTGAAAGGTGTCCCTGCCCATGGCAGAGAGATGTTGATACTGGATGATCTTTAGGGTCCCTTCCAACCTAAACCATTCCATAAATTTTCACTTTTTCCACATATCAAGGCAGGTGTATGTCGTACCTTTTGTTGCATTGCTTTGACATTTAATAATGGACAGAAAATTTATGCAGTGATAGTTTGAGATCAAATAGCTTTCTGTCATTTTAGCAATTATATTTGAGCAAAAAGTAAATACCAAGGATGAGAAGGCTGCTTTGCTGTTGAAGAGCTGTTTATTTTGGTTCATGATGTCTCTTTTAACCAAACCCTTACGCTGCAGCCCAAAACCTATTAGAGTCTCTCCCAGTTGTTGAGAAGACTGGTCTTACTGTGTCTATCTCTCTGCTGTGTCAGCCTGCTCAGTAGTTAGCCCTCATTCTACCTCAGCAGCAGACTGTCCACTTCTGATGTGTTTTTGATTAGATTAGCTGGTAGGTTCAATATGTAGTGGTATGATGCAGCAGAAAGGAGGAGGGACAAAGGGGGATGAGATGGCAGCAGTGAGTTGCTAGGTCATCTGAAGTCTGTTTTATGGAACTGTAGTCTGTGTTCTTGCTTCTTAGGTAATTAAAAAACCTATTTAGACATAAGGGCTTGAGTTTCAAAGAGCCCTTAAAATGAAGCTGGTTAAAAATGTGTCCAGTTGAGAAGTCAGACAGAGCTGGCCCAGAAACATTTGCCAGTTTTGAAAATTGTGTCTTTGAAGTTTATTTTATTTGTTTAAATCCTGGTTGTTTAGGTTATTCTGGGGCTGTAATAAGGGAGTTGTATTGTAAACAATGTTAAGCATGAAAATGTACATTTTTTGTCTTGGTCTTTCTAGTCTGAAGAATTTGCCGAGCAGCCAGAAGATCCACTGCCGCCTCCTCCACTGCCACCGCCGCCACCGCCTCCACCACCACCACCACCACCAGCAGCTCCAGTACTACCACAGTCTCCATCAACTCCTTCTTTTCATTTGTCTCAAATTGATGCCAGATTTGTAGATCCCAGTATTGGATTATTGATGCCCCCTCTTCAGACCCCCAGCAATCTTGCTGTTTTTTGCGATCATAATTACACCGTTGAGGATACAGTCCATCAGCGGAAAAGGATTCAACAGCTGGAGGAACAGGTTGAAAAACTGCGCAAGAAGCTCAAGACCGCGCAACAGCGGTGCCGGCGTCAGGAAAGACAAATTGAGAAACTAAGAGAGATTGTTCAGTTTCAGAAAGAAAAAGACATATTGGCAGGAAAAGGCTATGTGATTCTGCCTAATGACTATTTTGAAGTCGTAGAAGTACCTGCCTAGGAGTCACGAACATAGTTTTCACTTTGGTAGGCCAAGAAATTTAGTTTAAAAATTAAATTCTTTCTAATTCTGTAAGACTTTCCAGAATTCTAAAACAATAATTAAGCAGTCATACAAATAAGATAATATTTTTTCTTTATTGTCATTTCAGTTTGATATACTTTTAATATATTGAAGATGCAAGTATCTCAGAATTAGAATATGCAATGAATTTACAAAATATTAATTGCTTCCAGAAGGAAAGGACACAAGATTGAAGACACATAGGAATTAACTTTTTTTACAATGTCTGTCTCATGCTTACAGGGGCTGGGAACTGAATCTGGGTGAGAGTGAAGTTTAGGTGTTTGTACACCTAGTGCTTTGTCAAGACTTCTAATGTTGGCTTTGGTAATCCCCAGTAGGTAGTTTTCACTGATTTTAGAAAGAACAGAATTAGGTCAGCTAACATCTGCAAGTGCTGCAGAAAGATAGCTAAGATGCACATTTCAGTCTGGGAAAACTTCCAACTTCAGTTTGCTATGCATTTGAAGAACTGCAAAAAGTAATTCCTGGATCCCTTTGGGTGAGGTATGTAAATGGACCTCTTCTTTTGGAGTAACTGTTCAACACATGAGTGTTTTGAGGCCGATGAGGAGAATTCATTAGCATAGCTAACAAGACCCGTAGAAGCAGCTTTTGTTTTGAGGGCACTTAAAAATAATCCTGAAGTGCAGGGCTGAACTGAACATGTATGTTACTGTTGGCAGGATGATTAAGACTGTTTACAGTGACTGCTTCAAAAGGACACTGGTAATATACAGTCCCAGTATGTTGTAGGGTCATCTTCCCATTAACACTGTAACTGGTAGAGTGTTGTCCTTGGTTTTGAAATTAACTCGCCTGTCAACATGTGTAGCTTCAGGAAATTAAGTAAGTTTGTTCTTCATCCAGGAAGTCAGACTTTTATGGCTTTGCAGTATACAGTGGTTTTATTTCCTTTTTTTCACTCCCCAAAGGGCATCCACCAAAGGGCAGATAGGGAACTAGACTTTGGAGTTGCTTGGTGCTAGACTGGTTTATAATATCTCAAATGCTGCTGCCTCTTCTTCAGCCTTATTAAGACTATTTCTAGTAAATTTAGCATGACAAAGTAGTGCAGCAGATTGCACTTACTTTCTAAAAATTTATTCAGTCAACAAACTCATTGAAAACGAGATAAAATGGCTAACCCTAATGCAGGCTTCACAGCTGAAATTCCTTGATGTACAAGACATGAGGAAATTTGCTTTTCTGAGTCTGTGTCAAACTTGTTTGTGGTGAGGGTTCTAGCTCTGATGTTAAACAAGCCTTGTTCATGATGGCTTTAAAAGCTTCCCTTAATATCCTGTTAGCATGACATTTTGAAATATTTCAAACCAGTCTTGATACTTCTGACCTCACTCATGCCATTTGTCTATTTTCCCTACCATTTCATACACTTAAAATGAACAAAAATGCCAATGCTTCCTTTTGTGTACATTTATTATACCTAATTAAAATTTTGAAAAGCAAATGATGTGTTAGATTTTTAATTACTCTCTCTTCTCTTTTCCCAGGATTTTGCCAAAATTGTCTTGATATTTTAAATTTTTATTTTCTACTAGTTTCCTTGTTTAGAGTTTGGGCTCCCAAGCCTTGCTGCTGTTACACTTAGTGTTTAAAATTGGTAAAATTCAAAAGTGACAAAGAAAAGACATTTAAAAAACTGTTGCTATGCTGTTGGCATGTGTGCCAGATAGCAGATTGTGTCTGTTTTCTCTGCAGAAAACCCTCTCTTCTTACTCTGCAGGAATTTCAAGTGTGACTTTCTGAAGCAGAGTGCATTACTGCAATACCGCACCCTCTGCCACCCAGCTCTGCGCCCCAACACTTGGTTGTGTACTCTCACCACCACCCTTCTTATGTCCTCCAGTTCTCTGGAAGTGACTCAGGTGCTGGCTGCACCCCTCTGTGTGGCACTTTCAGCTCACTAAAGCAGCAGGTTTGGCTTGTAGTGGAGAGGCAGCAGAGGCAGCAATAGTACCACACCTGATACAAGTTAAAGACAGGGCCAAAAGCAGGGCATGAGGAGAAATAAATCCTTTCCTCTGGATGCAATGAGCATTATGTCAGCTTCTTCTGAAAATACATGGGTAGCTTCCTACTCTGAATGTTCAGCACCATTTCCTTCCACCTGGGCCATGCTTCCCTGTTTCCCCCCCACCTTATGCTCTGGCTGCTGTGTTTGTTGGGCCCTTCCTTTGGGTCTTTTAACTTGATAACCCTTCAGGGAAGCAGCCGAACAAAACTAAATCTGCAAGTTAAATTTTAGGTACAGTGGTAGATGGCTGATACATGGTTGGTGCGCAGAGTCCTTGTGTCTTTAAGCTGTTTGCATTGGTGAAATTGATTTAACAGCTGACTCAAAAATGTTTCTTCTTTTGAGGGGATTGATTATTCCTTGTCTGGACAGTTTCGGAATTAATATGCTGAAGAGGGGACTGCTGCGACTGCAGTTGTCCTCCTTTCCTCTTAGCAGATGAAATTACTAAGAAGAGATGCAGCCTATTGTGATAACATGCTTGAATTTCTCCTGCAGCAGCTATTTTTTTTCCTTGCCAAAAAAAAAAGTCATGTTAACTCCTGATGTAGTCATGTCTGGGCTAAGTGTGGACTTCAGTTGACATATGAGGGCTCTCAGTACCACAGAGCTGTGAAGTGGAGAGAAAAGACTGGTACAGAATCAACTGATTCTCTTTTAGCAATTGACTTTATGCACTGCACCCTGTCCCTCACTCTTTCACAGTCTCTCTTCTGTAGTAGCAGTATAGAAAGAGAAGATGAAGGCTCTCTGCTACTGGTGAGGCTAGGAAAATAATTCTAGCTAATAAGCACAATATGTTCCACTAGCGTGTGTTAAAATTTCCTCTCCTTTTGGGATCTGGTACATCCACACAATCATCTGTTAAAGAGGTCTGCAACAGTTACTGTTTGCATTGACCACAAGTGGTACCTGCATTAGCACCAATTTCGTAAACACCTCTGAAAAGATGTGATTGGGAGTTAAAAAGCAGAGGTTGTAATTGTAGAATGGGATGTGGTTGTTCAAGTGTATGTGAAGTAGCTGACATTTGTTTAAATGCACTTCACTGAAGTCTATTTTACAAACTGAATAATTCAAACGAGTTAGAAAATAGCAAAACTGGCAAAAAATTTCCATCATTAAACTACAGAAATATTTATTTTTAAATGGGCAGATGCTTTAACAGATAGGAACTGGAGTCACTTCTAAACAGAAGTATTGGTGAGTAGCAATTGTATTGAAGGAAAACTGGCGGGAAGAGAAGAATAAGAGATAAAGAGGAGAGAGTTTGAAGTCAGTTACATCTAAAGCCAAGAACATGTTTATTAAAATACAGCTACTACAGAGGCAGTGAAGGAGTACCCTACATTTTGACTCAATGCCACTTCGCTTACTTCTCCCTATTACCCCAGTTCCCCTTTTGCTGCAGCAGGGTATCTGATCTATGTGCAATGTTTGCATTTTTTCTTCTTGCACCTCTGCAAAGTATTAGATTTCCCTGTCTAACTGGGACTTCAAGCACAAGAGGTATGTTTTTTAATTAATAGCTAAATACTTGAATCACTTCTTGTCATGCTGAGGGAGTTCTTTGTCACCACTCTGTTTACTCCTGTGTTTCCAGTTACCATCTTGTCTATGTTGTCACTGATGTGGTCTTAAAAACTATGGCAGCAAATTAAGGAAATCAACATGTCCAAGAAATCTTCTGTCTTGCTGACATTTTGTTTTCCTTCAGCTCTGTTGGGATTTAAGGCCTTGGTGTCCTGTGTGAATCATGAAGGAGTTTTCTTGCAGCTGAAGAAAGTGCAAAGCAAATCCCATTCTGAATGTACGAAGAAGGAAAGGAAGATAGTCGATTGGGTAAAACAAAACCTTAACAGTTTCTGAATGCTTTCCAAGGGACTCCTCCTGTTATTTGCTTTTCTGGATCCAGGCAGTTATTTCTAGTTGCTCCTTTTCTCCCTCCCCTCCCCTCCCCTCCCCTCCCCTCCCCTCCCCTCCCCTCCCCTCCCCTCCCCTCCCCTCCCCTCCCCTCCCCTCCCCTCCCCTCCCCTCCCCTCCTCTCCCCTCCCCTCCCCTCCCCTCCCCTCCCCTCCCCTCCCCTCCCCGTCGTTGTGGTGGTGGTGCTTGGGGTGGTGGTTTTTTCTTTGTTGTGGTTTGTTTTGTTTGTTGGTTTGGTTTGATTTGATTTTTTAAAAATTCATGGATAACTTGAGGAAATCAGGCAGGCTTCCCCCTTCCTTTCAGGTTTCACTAAAGATGCAGAGTCTGAGGCTGTACTCATCATCTGTAGAAGAACCAACGCTCCAGTATTTGAGGCTATGAAAGATGTGTGACTTTCTACTGGAAGCTCTTCAATTCAATGACCTGGGACAGGTAATCCAGAAAAAGGAGGAGGTCTTGCCTCCAGTGATTGTGTCTTCTTTTGTGTTAGGCTCATTTAGTAGCCTGCAGCCATAGTCCAATACTCTCTAACCAAGTTCTTATGGCTATATCCAGGACTTTGATGTAGCAGAATGTTGCAGCAATTTACTGGAATTGAAGCACAATCACAATATAGCAGCTGCAATATCAGTGGAATCACAATTCAAATATACTGTTCAAATTCCCATTACTGGTCTCTAAATGCTTGGTGTCATGACACTGTGTCCTCAGAGTTACTGGGAAGAAATATGCAGGTTACACTCAGCTCAGGCCAGTTACTGTTTTGCAAGCTGATTTTTTGAGTTATCTATTTTCTCTACTTTATATTGGGCTGAGTCACATAAACACTACCCTCCCACGATGGCCTGGTTAGCTCAGGAAAACATTACTCTCAACTAATTTCAGGGAAAGCTGTTTACTGGATCTTAGGACTGAATGATGCTGCTGTATTCCTAAAGCAAAATTTTCTATCCAGTCCCTCTTGCGCTGAGATAATTTCATCTTACTTTATGACAATCATTGTTTTTCCTTACATTCTTCCTTCAGCATTCCTCCATTGCACGGGTCAGTCACCCATTCTCATACTTTTCCAGAATCTCACGCACGTATTTTGCAGAAAAAGTTGGGGTTTTTTTTGTCTTCAGAAAGGAAGACATTTTCAGGGGTGGTACTTTTACTATATTAAGAGGAAGGCTTAAGAAATCTCTAGACTTCCACCTGAACTTACAGGTTTGTGATAATAACCAAGCTGCTCACTCTGAAAGAAGGAAGTTTTGGATGTCTACTTTTACAGCTCAGTCCAAATTTCTTGCCCTTTTTTGGTGTGGCTTGTTTTTTTTTCTTCTTCTTTATTTTGTATTGATAGGATCAGACTCTTCATTCATCACTTCAGTGATGCTGATGCTGTCAGGTCCAGAACAATACTGTCTGCACATAAAGAAAACCTAAAGGAAGAGTTATTCCCAAGACGGTTGTGAACTAGCAAGGTGGAATCTTACAGCTCTCACAGGAGGTCGTGTGAGCTCAGGCCACAGAAAATGGCCTTACTAATAAATGTTTCATTCTAACTATTTTAAGCTTGATCATGCAGGCAAGTCTCATAGGTGTCCTGAGCTGATACAATGTTATATCAAATGATTTCGTGGTAGTGGTTTTAATCTGAGGAATTCTAGGAGTTGCTGTCAGGAGAATATTTGTGGTATTGTATTGGATGAGTGAAAAAGAATTTATTTAACAATAACCTCAAATACTCTTGTAATACATACTTTCAGTTCTTATCTTAATTCTTTTTTTCTTTCTAAGTTCAGACAGGAAAATATATTTATTAGTGTTCTTTTTGTTTGCATGACAAGGGACTGAAATTGCTCAGAGTTTATTTATGTGTTCAGCATGGTGAGGAACTGGGCAGGTTCTTCAGTATGGATAATACAACACGGAAATCTCTTGCTTGTGTATAATAGGAAGCATCTATTCCCCCAAGTGAATGCTCATGTAGCTGTTTCATCTTAAAGAAGTCATCTTGTTTGTAAATGATCTGTGTCCAACATAGGTATCCATAAACCAGTTATAGGATCAGTGGAGCTACCTTTCTTTGATACTGTCATCAGCTGACAAACTCAAGAGTTCCTCATGGTAAATCTTCATATAACTGAAAAAAAACTGTAAATATATATGTAATAAATTTTACACTTAAATGTTCAAGCAAGCTTAACCTAATAGTATCACTATGGTGATAACCAACCTTCCATCAATATTGATATTTACCTCTTGACCTGTATACTAAGGTTGCTAGAACTTGGATTTTTTGATTCATATAATAGCCACCAGGTTATTGACATGTATATGACTTCAGTGATAAGATCCAATGAAATTAAATAAATATCTGCAAATGGTGCTTTCTTGTGTTGTTCACAGTGTTGCCTGGATTTCTACACCAAATAAAAGCCTAGCATCCTTCAACACCTTTTACTCCTTCAGACAGAAGAAATCAAAAGTTTACATATATAGGAGATGGCATTGTCCTTGCTTGTTTTCCATAGTAGGATTGCCATAAAATCTTGCTGCCTGAAAAATCCGTCTCTGTGATGAGATATGAGTATAGAAGTAAGACTATTCTCCCTGCTAGAAATCTTTTATAATATCGAACAGTATATAATTTTCTCTGACTGTTCCTTGTGTGCCTCATCTTGATCATCTACAGCATCGCTCTTCTCTCTTAACAAAATTTTTTTTTCTACTATTACTATCAGAATTTAAACATCTGTGTTTTCCAACACATTTTCTGATCTTTTGTGCATGATGAGACACTGACCTACTCAGTTACAGAGCTTGTCAGCAATTGAACAGGGAATTAAATTCAGAAGGTGAGGCAGAAACCTCTTCTTATGGACTGGTAACTTTTTGCTGATTCATACTATAAAATTACCACAGAGATGAAAATGGAAAAGGCTGTTGGAAACAGCTTTGGAATGAAAAGCATGTCTCTGAAGACTGCTTCGGGTTAATGGATGAGTTTGGCCTGAGGAAAGAGGATGCTTGCTTAGTATTTTAATGGATTTCACTCTGTGCTTTCAAGCTGAGTTTTGCTTTTATTCTGCTTGCCTCTTGATTCATATATATAAGAGATATAAAAAAGAGCTTAGCAATTCCCAAGGGATGGGATGGTTTTCTGAGCAATGTCCTCAACACTGATGTAGCTTTCCCCCTCCACCTCTCAAAAAAAATCAACTGTAAAAGACCTGCTAATACTGAAATGTTAAAAGCCTAACTGAACATTTTGGGCAAAGCTTTGCTGAAGCCATCATTTCTTCTTTGAATTTTTGAAAACGGTGTTGTATCTTCATGAAGTCCACCATGGACTTTTCTCAGTTTTGTGCAGAAAAGAGTTTCTGTGGCAGCCTCATTGTCTCAGACAAGACAAAGCAGCATTGTTCTTTTGGAACAAAGTCATGAAGTCATATGTAGCTTCAGCTGCCAAGTGCTTGCTCATGATGTCACAACGGGAGATGAGCTCACAGTAGTGTTGCAGGCTCTGCTGCTGCTGTCAGATCACAGTAAGGTAAAATCCAGCTACAATGATAAATGGTTATTTACCTGACTGAGTAAGGTGCCTGATAGCATTCCTATGCAAATAGTCATCCCCATTACCCATAAAGGAATTAAACTCTGAATTAAACGCTGCAGTCTTTTTATTTCTCCTTCTGATTTCACTTATTATCATGTTGTTTGCACCTGGTGTTAATGCATCAAGCTCTCTGGGCTCACTGAAAGCCTCAAAAATTTACAAACCATATGAAACCAGGTCTATTAGCTGACTTGCATTGAAAGTGAATGTGAAGAGTTTCCCCCATGCAGAGATGCAAGGATGATAATGTGGAGAAGGAGAACAGCAGCCCAGTTTTGTCTGAGGCAGTTAAAAGGTGGTTTTGAGCCTTTGTGAAGTTTAGTGGAGATGGCATTTGTTCTGTAAGCTCTATCAGGACCATGCCAAGTTCTCTCCTGGCACTCTACCCCATCATCTTGCCAGGGACTGGCCCTACACCTACCAGCCTTCTGTTGGAGAACTGGACATTTTCCCAGACCATTTCTCCTGCACCGTGGGAGTAGTCTGCAGAGCATTTTGGCTGTTATCCCCTATGTTCCACTTCCTCCTAATATATACAAATTGTCAGACTCTGCTCCCAGTTCAGGCAGTTATTGCAACCCAGCATCAGTTTACGAACAGGTGAAGTTACCTACATACCTTTAGGTTAATTCTTCTGACTAGACACAGGCAGGCCATTAAAAGTTAGAGGAAATAGGATATTCTGACATGATAGAAAAGGCAAAACTAGTTTTTGCATGTTTTATAGATAATATCAATTATGCTTTCCAGTAAGGTGAAGATGTAAACATTTGGTTTTGTATTCAGCTTCTCTGGCTTGTTAGAAGCAAAACAAATGACAGATATAAAATACATCATCGAGTAGAGACAGCAGTTTAAGTATCAAAACCTTCCAGTTTGCTATTTCATAACTTTAATCTATTTGATGAACTTACACTGTTTTAAGATATATGCATGGGTTATACCACTTAATTACAAAATTATATCAAATAATTACAAACCCATTATTAGCAAATAATTACAGGACATTCTACTACCTAACATTACTTTCACATCACTTTTGTTATGATTATATATTGCCCAAAGGTTAATTTTTGCAAATTATATGAAAAGCATAGTCTGACTTCATTCAGAAACTGAATGAAGCATCTGGTGAAAGCATCTGGTACGCTATGCTATCTTTAGACTCATGTTTAACATCAATTGTTTCCATAGTTCCAGGCTAGTTGATATTACTGAGAATTGTTCTGTTGAGGCTATAGGCTATCATGCATGCATGCCAAATGCCTTTATTTCTTCTACACTCAGTACTCTCAGGCATGAAGTCTGATCGGGTGTTGTTTGTACATATTCATGATCATGACTTAGCAAGCAAATACCTAGAGGTAGATAACATGGAATTTTAAGCATATAGGCAGACATTCAAGAGAACTATAATGCTTCATTTAATAAGTTATTATTAATATTATATATTCTGGAAGTTATGTGAAAGTTGGTTTCTAGGTCTACATTTAAGTGTACTATCTTTGTTTATGAATCAGTGAAAACAGAAGCCCCAAACATCACTGGTGTTCAAAATGATGGTCCTGCATATAGTGTCTTTGGTTCCTACCTGTAAACATTTCTATCTAATCTTAAGAAACCTCTAGAAAGAATAAGTATTTTTCTTTATGAAGTGGTTGGCAATAATCCTAACAATATAAGACTCAGCATGGCAAGCAAGCATCTCTGGATAGAAGGCTCGCATCCCAGTTCAAACTTTCAGGCAGGAGTCTTCAGAACAGCAGAGGGCTGATTGAGCCCTGCTGTGACACCCTAGAGAAGGACAGGTAGGAGTTGGCAGGTGGTATTACATTAATAACCCCTTGCAAAATCTCTCAACCCTGTTTTCCCATGGAGAAGGTGGTATTGTGATACTTTGACAGAGGTGAGGTCTGGTCTGTTGACTGGTCTGCTGCCAGAGCAGTTTCAACTTTGTAGCCAGGGATGATCTGAAGTAAAATGCATGCACATCATGGGACCCTGAGTTTTGTGAGGCTGAATATGGCTGAGACAATTAGTGCTGTTGCATTTTCTGTAAAAACAGAACAGCTTCTAATAGCACCTCAACAGCATACAGTAATATAATGAAGAAAGACACAGAGAAGTATTGGCTTCCAAACATTTCTAATGAAACATGATAATTGCTTTCATCTTTTAGACAGTCCAGAATTATTACCTCTGTCAAAATACATTTCTAAAGCTAAAAAAATCCCCCTTATTTGGATTGCATGGACTATGTGGGCCCACAGGACAATCATCTGAGTTGACTCAGCAAATGATCATAAAGAGCAAATGCCCTCAAATGCGGGCAGGAACAGAGCTTGCAGAGTTCATCTAATTTTTGACAAAGCATTTAATTTTGCTATATCTTCAAGGGAGCCCCTCATCCTCCTATGCCAGATGGAGCAGTTCCAAAAAGAAAATTTGTCAGCTACCACCATTCTGGCTGTATAGTGGAGCTGTCACATCCAAAGAGAAGTGTATGAAATGGACAAAGGTGTGCAAGGAGTCATGCAGCTTACTGAGACCATGGGACGTGGCAAGAATTGCCCTTTAAATTTTATGATTGCCTTGGGGATAAAAAGCCTGTATTCAATCAGAATGAGAAAGCAGAACCTCTTGTCATAGAGCACTGCATGTGTTGGGATAAAGGCTTCTAGACAGCAGGTGTAACCATTGAAAATGAGAGGCTGAGAGGCTCATGCAGTTAGGTATGAACCAAATTCCTCTGTCATTCCTGAAGCAGTTGTTGTTAAAGCAGATTTTTCTCTGGCATCTTGCAAAGTCTTGATCCTTGCTAGTTGTTTGCTTACCTCTGAAATATTGCAAGCCTTGACATCTGAACAGCAAGTCCATGATGCTGCCCATAAAATTTGAGCTGCGAGGAGCATTTATGAAAGCAGAGATGAGCTTGATGAAATGGAAAGAAAAGCTGAGAAACTGGCAGAGCTGAGCCACACCTTTGTTTACAATCATTAACTCAGAACAAATGGATTTGAAAATTATCATATTCAAAGCTAATTAGTGTCACCAAAATGCAGGAAGTCACCACAGTGCTGCAAGACACTCCTAAATGAGGCCTCATGGTAAAGTTAGAAATGAAAAAGGAAAACAACGATTCTAATGCAGAAGGTGATGCACCACCTATTAGAAACATTAATGTGCGTGCAGTGATGAAAACACTCTGCACCTCCCCAAGACCCGTGTCCCACTCCGGGTGAAGCACTGGGAGGTTTTTGCAGAGCAATGTGCAGCAGGCAGTTGCATGGACTCTGCAATGCCAGAAGGCACAGAGACTCAGACTTGAACTCCGTCTCAAGTCTGCAATCACAGGGATGTGGTAGAAACGGGAAGGAGGGCAGGGAGGGCTTTCCTCATGGTAGCAAGGTGCCAAGGAAATCAAGGACGGAAACGACTGTCGTTCTGCAAAACCTTGTCCCTGTACGTGCAGAGCCTGATCACCGCCGGAACAACTGCGTGGGTGCAACTTTTTCGAGTTCAGTTCAGGCAGCCGCCTGAAGGGCTCCCCTCAGCCCTTTCTGAGCCTGCTCCGCTGGCTAGTGCGTTCTCCTTGGCTGATACAGAGACAGACGCATACATTTCCATCCATGAGTTCCCAGCACTTCACGTTACCCTGGTCTCCCAAACAGGGCTCTCGCAGCGTGTCATACTGCAGCAGCCGTGTGCATTCCCTCGGCAGGGCTGCAGGCCCGAGAGCAGCCGGGCCCCGCGGCGCGGCCTGCGCTGCCCGCGGCCTGCCACGGCGGGGAGCTGGGACTGCGGCCACGGCGCCGCGGAAAGGCTGCAGCGGGCCGGAGCACCTCCGCTCGGCCTGAGCGAGGGGGGAAAAGGCGGAGGGCCAGGTGGAGGAGGAAAGTGGCGACTGTGCTGAGGAACTGCGGTAGAAAAGGGTGTGCGGAGGAGGAGGGATGGATTAGAGGGGAAAAGGGCAGCAGGGAGGACTGCATTGGGGTTTGCTTGGTGGAGCTGTTATGAATAAGAAGCTTGACTAGGCCAATATTCAAGCAGCAATCAATTTATTATTTAATATGGTAAAGTATGAGCAATACAGCGCTGGATACAGTGGGGGAAGTTTTCCCTCCAACTGCACACCGATAATTGATGGTTACAGATATTTATAGGGGTACTCATCAGGTTTTTTTTCAACAGTTTCTATTTCCAATTTTTACTCATCAGCAATTTTTATTCCAAATTATTACATCACAATTCTATACACTATTGTGATTTTAATTTCTTAGGATGTATTTTCAAAGGAGTATCCCCAGGTGGTGATGGTCCAGTTTCTGAAAGAAGAAACACGAATCCCATCTGGTGGGGTCCAGCTCCCCAGATGTGTGTCCACCTTTTAATTGCAGAGACTATAAATCTCTTAACAGTGATGTCCAGCTTCCCTTTGGTCAAAACCATAAACCCTTGAGGTGATGTTCATCTTCCTTCTCAAACTGTTTTTCTCTGCTTCAATAAGGCGTGAGATAAGCATATTTCCTTTATATATATTCCAAAGCTATAGTTTCAAAGATACAAGTAATATTCTAAAATTTTACTTCAAAAGGTTATTATTGCAGAGCTTTTTATGGATTAACTACAAGCAAAAAGCAACATCCTTAACACCTTAATTCCAATGCTCCTAAATCAACCAGGGTTAATTGCAAAAAAAAGATAGGTTCAAAGGCCTTTTTCCATGCTTTTTTTTCCTCAGTTATTATTAGAATTCGCAACTATCCCATTGTCGGTGTCCACACATTTCGCATTCACAAATACACACGTCGCCTGTTTGTACCTGACACGAAACACAGCTTTGCATCTCACAGGGCCAGGAAGCAAGCCATGAGAAAGAAGGAGGGCGTTTGCAGGGACAGGAAGCTGGAGGAGAGTGGACAGGATGTATGGAGAGGTGGGCTGTTGGCTCCAAACTGTTCCATCTGGCACGTGGAAATGTTTGGTGCTGCAAAAATAACTGGTGAACTGGCTAAAACCAGCTCTGTTCTTGCCCAGTGAAAGCACACGTTTTGAGAAGCTGCAAGGTGAAGAGAGGTGTCTGCTGCTGGCAAGAACTGAGATTAGAAAGAACATGAGAAGTGTCAGGGCAAAGATGAGATTCCAGGAATTCTGCCCTTTACCACCCTATTTTTTCTCCAGATACTCTCCCTTACCACCTATGGGCAAGTGTTCATGACAATATGGATTTAGTCCTCCCTTGGGAGCTTCCAAGAGCCTGGCTCCATCACAAGTCCTGGCATTTCAGGTTGGCCTTCCTTGGCTTCTGGCATGTCACCTACATGTACCAGGAAAGCTCAGAGGTGTTTGGGAAGGAGAAGACACGTCTACCTAAAAGGTGTCTCTTCTTCCATAGTGCTACCTTATCTCTCTTTTTTCCTGCCTGGAGCTGACAAACCTGGAAGTGCAGCAAACTCTACTTTGGCTCTCGATTTTTGAAACAAAGCCTCACAGTTTTGGTTCAGAGCATCTCTCATCTATGTCCTTCCCCTTCACCATCCTTCTCATTTAGTCCAGGTTTCCCACCCTCTGATTGCCAGACAGCACTGTCACCTTTCCCTGGAATCTGTTTTCCATGCTTGACTGCATGGTGCCTTCAGGTAACATGGCTTAGGACTGTCCATCATAACCTTGAGTTTTCAGTTGCTGCTAATATTAACCATGTGTGCTCAAAAGATGGATTTGTGCCTCTAGGTAGATTTCTCTTTTTCTTGGCATTTTTGCTGCCTAGAGACTGAGGCCCAGCTCCAGTGTTGCTTGTGTCTAGGTTGTGCATGGCTCTTTGCAGCCTGGAACTGCAGCCTCAAATTAATTACAAGTCCTATGAAACCTGTGGTAAAGCAAAGACATTTTCTCTGTAGAGAATAGCTACTTAGCTACTGCCACAAGAAGAGTCCTGCCCAAGAATTAATTTGCTATCTCAAATAGATGCACCTTATGCTTCATGGCCCACTTGGCAAAATGGGAGTATTCATGCCTACTTCCCTTTCCAAAATGTTGGAGTGCAGGGCTGCATGAAGACTTGTGAACAGAAAACAACAGGCAAACAGAATTTCTGTCTCTAATACTCTCCTCTGGCAGTCTGGTAACTCTGGAAGCCAATGACCAGGCAAACCTGGTCCTTAGCTCTTGCCACTGTCTAGGCAGTGAGTGGGGGCAATGGTAATGCTACCATACTTCATATTTCCCTCTAAGCAACTATCGTGTAGTAGCAAAAAGCCTACTCCTGTAGGCAGATAATAAATTAACTCCATTGCCACAAGGCAGCATGTTAAAGCCCTGTGAGAAACAAGTGTCTCTCATATTGCCTAACAGAGCAATGCCTGAATGCAATCTCAGGCAGTAACTACAATCAGAGGTGTCAATAGGCAAAGGCTGGGGCTTGCAGTCATGAGGCTAAAGGATGGATAATCTGAGGGTGCTGAGTCCTGTACATGACAACAAACATGTTGGAAAGTATGCGATAATCTGCAGTGAGCATTTTAAAGTGGTAACCTTGTTGCAGAAAAATTTGTATCGGGCAGAATGATTTTGTTTAGACTCAGTTTTGTGGCAGTCTGTGGTGCTGTCTGTCCCCACCACTCCAGCCAAATGACTGCTGTTCTCTTGAAGACAGCATTAAAAAAAAGGAGCTTTCCTGTGTAGCTCAAGAAGTTGTGTACTTGTGCCTGGTGTTGATCTAATAGGGAAACTGAGAAGTTACAGCAGCTGGTGTTGAAAGTCCACTTCATTGAAGATGGTTTTTTGGTTGCACTCTTGCTTTTGCATGGCTTTCTGCATCTGAGATGAGGAAAGGTGAGGAAGAAGCCAGCTGCTCCTCTAGTCCTGCTGGGTGACCAGGGGCAGAACTGTGGAGCTAGGAAGGGCCCTTGCAGATTTCTTGTGTGTAGTAGAGTAGTGGAAAAAGCAAACTCACTGAGTTGCTGCCAGTGGCCTGCCTGAGAGCTGGGGATGCAGCAGGCTGCAAGGTCACAGAAGCATGAATAAGTTGATAGGACACTACAAGAATGTTACTTGCAGCAGCAGTATGACTTTGAACCACACTTATATGGCAAATGTTTCGTTACAGCAAGATGAATAATCTGGTAAGATTACAGCTGCCAGTTATCAATCCTCTTTGAGGATGTTAGATAAGGCAAATCTGAATCACAAAACCTGTGACTGTACCAAAATCTGGACCACTGCCAGAAGTGTACCCTGTGTTGCTGAAAAACCCCCAGGCTTCCCATATAAAAGGCAGCAAGCAATTTAATAGGCAGTAAGAAATAATCAAAGCAGGAGGAGTTTTGGGTTTGGGGACAAGCTAAAAGACTTTTGAATGCCTCTTCCTAAACTTGAAAAGTTCAGGAGAAAACTGCCTATTTAGAGAGATATGCCAAACTAACTCTCATTTGAGAAGAAAACAGAGAAGATCCTGATAATCCTTCAGCAGAGAAGTGTCAGGGGGATGGAAAAAGAGGAACCTGCATCCCTTTTGATTATCAGCAATTTCTGGTGATTGCTTCTAATTTCTGGTGGTTTCTGAAAGGAGCCTTGTGTGAGGTATCACTGGAGGGGGACTGACAGAGGTCTGACTGCAGAGAAACTGGCTAAATAATCCTCACTCCCATTTATAAACACAAGACTCCGGGGCAGCATTCTCTGTTAAGCTGTGCCAGTGGATAGTACTGTGCAAGGACTTCTGTGCTGCTGTCTGTGATATTTTGTGTATGAGATATAAATTTAGAAATCAGATTGTTTTCCCACTTACTTCTTACTGGATGTTTTTTGCCCCCCAAATCTATTTTATAGCTCCAGAACAGCAAGCATAGCATGGAATAAGCTAAGTTAGGTCTGTAGGGAGTCTGCCTCTACAACCGATACACCTGGAACAGATAATCAGATAATCTTTAAGGCATCTGATTTGTCTTTGGGTCTGAACTGCAGTCTGTTTTTTTTCTTTTCCCCAGCTGTAATCAGCAGTAGCATAAAAGATATTTTTCCTCCTTAAAAGACTTTCCTCTCGCATACTCCTAGACCGCAGTGCTTGTAGCCATGTAAATACTGCCACAAGGAGATCAGTCAGAGTTTAGGACCCAGAGCCCTGTTTAAGGCTTACGGGATGTGACAGCTGACTGAAAATCAATGAAGTGTGATTTACCAAGCGTCATAATGAGGGCAAGATAAGGCTAGGAAGGTGCTGCCTTGCCTTGCCGGCTCAACTGCCTGCTTTGATTTTTAATTAGATTGTTTAAGTCCCCTGCAAAGATGAGACCGATTTGCTAATGAAAACAGAAGATCAGATTTAAAGGAAAAGCCACGGTGATGCCCATGCTTTGCCTAGTGCTCATTGTGCTGTGTTTGAGCCGCTCAGGTAGGTGTGATTTCTTCTTCTTTCCAAGCTGAGCTGCAGTTGTTCAAGTTTATTTTTCTGTTGGCTAGTTAGCTGCTGCTTTCTGGGATACGGTGAATGCTGGCTTCCCTTGGTCATCCTTTAAACACCGTGTGAGTAGCAGAAGAGAGTTGTCTCAGTTGCTGCCTTTGTGTTGCAACCATGGTCAGTGTGACCACTAGGTTTTAATAACTGATGGTAGGGCAATTGCTGGCTAGAAATTAACAAAAAATCCTAGGCTTGACTTCTGGCTGCTAAAGGGAATTAAGGGAGAATTTCTGTCACCAAGAGAAAACCTGAAATGCTTCAGGCAAACTGATAAAAGGCTAAGTGTCTTGTCTGTACTTATTGGGGTGTTTTGCACGTTTGTTTAGCAGACTTTTTGCCCCAGAACTCTTGTCCTGCACCCATGGGGAGCTGCTTCTTGGACAGATCACAGAGAGAGACAGGAAACTGGGAGAGGGGAGAGATGGCAGACAGTGCTTGAATACTTGAATGCATGTTAACCTGCCAGGGAGATCCCCAGTTTTTGCCTCTCAGTCCATCATATGGTAGATTCAGGGATGTATCTGTCCTATGGCTGCTTCTCTTCCTTTTTTCAAAGGCAGTGCTACTTTGTTCAATATTTTCTCTGTGGGTTTATCTAGCTTAACCATAAAGTGGGGCTTGGTCAAAGGAACTGTTAGGCTATTTTCCCACATGATATTTCTCATTAATAACTTCTGCTTTTAAACTGTCTTTTTGCAAGTACTGAGGCTGTCTTAAAAAGGCAGCAATCTTCTGACTTTCTTCCTTTTGAGACTCCTCAAGTATTTTTCACTTTTTTGTGGCTTCCTCAGCAGATGAGATTCAACATATCCAGCCCCGAACCCAGCTTTACCACCTGTCTTCTATACCCCCTTGGAGCATTAGGTACCTGAACCTTATGTGAGATGTGGGCTGTGAAATGGCACCGTTTTCTTTTGGGGGGGGAGTCATACACACCCACGGACACAGAGGGTGTGTGGCTGCATATATGTGTGCAGGATGTCATACTCAAATGAAAACAGAGCAATGTGTTCTGGCAGTAAGACAGAGCTGGTTTTGATCGTGCATATTTTGGGGTTATGGATTTTTCTATTCACGGGCTTTTCTGTTAAATTTCTTGTTTTTAACAACTATATGCCCCTATGAATCTCCTAAAGGGAAAGCGAAATATCTAGGAGATAGAGGCTCTGCAAAGACTCTTAGAGTCTAGGGGTTGGACCTCTGAGGCTGTGGGTAGTGAGGGGGGAGAAGAGAAAGAAGAAAGAACACATTCTCTTCCTTTGGTTGCAGATGCAATACCCATCTGCCATGTTTGGGCAACCAATCTAGTTTCCTAGGACAGATCACAGACTCTGTACATTATTTGCTGTGGAGGACTAGGGTCAGCTCTGGCATGAGAATAAACTCTGGAACAAGCAGAAGGGACATTTCTGGAAATAGCAGACCTCAAGAGCTTGTGACAAAGTGATAAGACAGAGTGTGGCCCTATAGAGGACTGTTATAAACTGTGCTGACAGCTTCATGAGCTACGCCTGGCTCTGGGATGGAACAGGTAGAAATGAGTGTGAAAGGTGCCTCTGATCAGCCAGCCTCTGCCTGCCCAGGGCTTGATAACCCCACCTCACCTGTATTGCTGATACAAAGGACAAACACAGCTTGTGCTGGAACATCTGACAGTAAAGCTGTTATTTTGTGAGTGCAAGCACTAGGTTTCAGAGTTTATAGCTCCTTCAAAGAGGAATGGTATATCTTGCTGTGTCTGGAAGTGGGGATGACAGTGTTGCTTGTGCTATCCTGAGAGAATCCAGACAGCATTGAAGAATGATTTTGTCCCATGGAAAACTCTGTTGTGAGATCAGGTTTTTGCTTTGGGCAGTTCTTCATCTGTGTTTCTTGCTGGGAGGTGTAACCCTGTCTGCAGCCTCAGACAGACCCTGACCGAGGTGGAGGAGGCTGCACAGCCTGTCATGCTCAGGAGATGGGCAGCAGCTGCTGGGGAAGGGGACATGGGCAGAGATAGTGGTCTGTAGTCACATCCTTTCCTCCATGTAGAAGCAGAGCATGATCCTCTGCCTCCAGTTTTCTCTCTGGAAGGGCTGCTGTGTTTGAATGCCCTTTCTCTCCATGTGGTACAGGGACCCTGTTGGGGGCTGCCTTAACTCTGATCGTTGATGCACATGGTGTGTGAGCATATTGACCGTGCCCTCCAGGGCTCTCCTACTGTCAGATCGTGGCACTGCAGATCCATGGGCCTGCAGACCCCTCCCACTCCTAATGCTTGGCAGTCCAGACACAGATGTTCTGCTCGTCCTGGGGCTGTCAAGGCACAAGCTGGGCCCTGGACAGTGTCCTGTGAGGTCCCTTTTGACTGCTGACACAGCAATATTGGCTGTGATCCCTGTTGTGTGGAGCCAGTCTTTTTTCCTCCGTGGTGGCTTTGAAGAGAGATAAAATCCTTCTCACCCTTGGTTGCTGTGTTTGTGCACAAGAGAAGAGATGGAGATCATGTCAGAACCTCAACACCACAGGGAGTGGGCTGAAGTTTGGGAAAGGATGGATGGTCTGCCCTTCCCCATTCATGATAGCAAGTGCAAGGGGGAGATTGGTGTCAGTGATTGTGGGAGTCACAAGTCATGTAGGTACAGGCCATGATATCTCTGTGCTTGCCTGGCAGATCTAGCTCTGACTGCATCATCCTGCTCCTACTGCTGCCTGATGGGCTCTTTCTGCTTTGGCAAAAAGTTCATAGAAAGCATAAACCTGGTACAAAGTCATCACTGCTCTGATGATTTTTTTTTATGTGAGTTGGGCTTGGGCTATCTTGCCTTTCTATTCACTTGCCCTGGTTCTGCTGAGAGTCTGTGCATCTGAATTCCTGCAGAATTTGCTATACAAGACAAGACCCGCCCAGAGGTGAATTTTCCTCACATCATTGCTCTGTCTCACTTTTTCAGGTCATGGCATTCTACATGTCTGCTTTCTGGCAATGCCTCCACTCTGTGTTGCTCTCTTCCAGATGTGAATGCCTTCAGTTCAGTTGCTGAAAATGAGGATGCGCTCCTCAAGCACTTATTTGAAGGCTATCAGAAATGGGTCCGCCCTGTGGAAAACTCCAACGACACCATCAAAGTCCTTTTTGGGTTAAAGATATCACAGCTTGTGGATGTGGTAAGTGTTGTGTTCGTAAAACACCACTTTTATAGATAGTTATGCCTTCACCTGGGAGGACTGGTAATGTAATTAGCTTTTGCCTCCTGACACAAGAAATGCACAGTGATGGTTGGGCAGCAAAACACTGAGCATGAAATGCTGCTGGTGATACAACCTTCTCCCCACCCCGTTCCCCTCCACCCACAGCATGGACTGTAGGACTCATTTGTTTTGAAGGAAACCTGAAGGTCCTTTTCTCCCTATTGTTCTTAGGGAATATGGCCTAATGTCCATAAGGTTTTGATCAAACAACCCATGCCAGACAGTCCTTGACATCTATGTTGCAATTTAATGACAAGACATCTACAGGAGAGGACTGAGGAAGAGTAAGAGCTGGCTGTGTGTTATTCATTCCAAGCAAGCTAGCATTGATGCCAAAGATAGTTCAAGTCTTAACCCAGCTGGTCACTAAGATAAAACTCTAGAGGCAACATAGCTAATCCTGTGTTTCTTCCCTTCTGGAAATTTTCCCTTCTCTTTCTGCTGCAGTGCACGGTGGAATTTGCACAATGCCCAGAGGTACCCACACAACAATCCGCCAGTCCCTGGTAACCTCCCCTTGTGCTGTGGAAGGCACACTCTAATTTTGCGCTTTATTTACATATTTAGGACAATGTTTCAGCTTGTATCTTCCCAAACTCCCTCCAGGCTGAGCAGTGTGGGGAGATGAGCCATCCTATAAGCCCACAAGCATGTGTGACCTGATACTACTTGCTGTCTGAGCCCTGGCTGCATCCTGGGTCTTTGGCATATGATTCCTTTGAGCTCCGGAATGCCAGACCTCAGTTTTCCAGCCTCAGGGGCTCCCAGTGGTAGCAGGGACAGTACCTAGAAAGTCAGTCACTTTCTCTTAGTGGTGACTGAAGAGCCCAAGCCCATGGGGAAACAGGACCATAGGGATCTCCTCATCTTGGCACAGGGTTGGACTCAGCAGGCACAGGGTCTGTTTCTAATGGCTGCTTTGGTATTACAATCCTCTCTCCCTGTCTCACTCTAGGATGAGAAGAATCAGCTGATGACAACAAACGTGTGGCTGAAACAGGTAAATTAGACCACATCACACCTCCCTTTTCCCCATGGGAACTGCTGAGCTGAGTAGCCATTTCAGTTTGCTGCCCACTGTGCCATCCATCCCATTTCATGATGCTGAGTGGCCAGCACCAAGATACCTAACCTGAAGTTCTTCTTCACTCTTCTCCCTTCAGCCTATGTACAGAGACAGATAGGCAGGCAAGTAGCCTTTAGGACATAGGGTGCCCTCTTCTCCTGACCTGCACCCCAGCTGTGTGCTCAAGCCAGTATTTATTTCAGGAAAGCTGGTATTGCAGTGGCTATCCCTGGGATGTGATATGTGCCCTGAGGGACTATCCTGTCTCATACTTAGAGGTGACACAAGTACTGTCTCCCTTGTCTGAGCCAAGAGTGGTGCCTCGGATAGATTTCTTCATTCCTCAGCATATGTAAAGACAAAGAAGAGGCCAGTATGTTACACACACACACACGCACGCACACACCCCCCACAGACCTTTTCCCATTAAAAGCTGTAGCAAATTAATCAGATCTTTCTATCATAACTGCTTCTGGAACAGATGGTGATTTATACAAATGATGGAAAGATGCAAGTTGAACTGTTAGGTCTCCTTTCTTCTTCACTCCTGAAGAACACTGTTTTTGGTTTAGGTTACATTGCACCAGTTTATTGACCTTGTGACAATTATTTTAAGTCTCTCAGCCTTGTGAGTATCTGTAAAGATGTCAGCTGATCCTGGGCAGAGGACATAAAAAACAAACCGTACTTGAAATCATGCCATGAGGAAAAGTTCTTGGGGGTCACTGGGCTGGTGGATGAGAAATGTGACTCAATTTTTGTCTCAGTCTGGCTACTGTACTGCTGCAGCGAGTGTGAGATTCTGGCTGGAGCAAGACCCCTAAAACCAATATGGATATTGCGTGTAAAGATGGTCTTTCCCTTGAAGAGGGAGAAGCTCAGCCCTTCCCTCACTGTGGGGAAGACAGGATTTTCCCCTTTTGCTGGAGAAATTTCTCTCTGATCCAAATACAACTGCTGGGAACGTGTCCTGAATTATCTGCAGTATTACAATTTCCCCACCTTTAGCTGCAATTGTAGAGCCCCTTTTGTGCACAAGGCCACATCTTGGCTCCCTTTGGGTATCCACTTGGGCAGACAGCAGAACTCATCTGCCCTCATCTGTCCTCTCCCCTTTCCAACCCTCTCCTGGAACCCATCTTCACCTGCAGGTCCAGGCCCTGTGCACTGTAGACAAACTGATTTCTCTGGAAGCCTTTGGAATTCTCAGATTTTAGCTAGGGCAGCTCAAAGAAACTCAGGACTGTGATTTCCTAGAGTTGGGCTCTCTGGAGTTGTTACCATTTCTAATACCATTTCTCCATTTAATGAGCTGAGAGCATCAAGACCCAAGGTAATGCACAGGGAGTGGAAAATGAGGCACTGGCTGTGGTTTTCACATGTATAAGTGCCCTCAGGAGCTCAGACTGAGCACTAAATACCTGTGCCTGACCCAGGTGTCCTGCTGTGGAAGTTGTGTGTTCATGTAGGCCCAGCTCCCTCAGTTTTTCTTTATAAGAGGGATGACCCAGTCCCCTCATCATCTTTGTTACCCCTGCTGGACTTGCTTTGTCCATGTTTTCTCTGTCCTGAGGAGCCCAGAATTGGACACAGAGCTCCAGATCTTCCTCACCAGATGTGCTGAGTAGAACTCCAGATGTGCTGAGCAGAGGGACAGGATCACATCCCTTGACCTCCTGGCAATGCTCTCCCTAATGCACCCCAGGGTCCCACTGGCCTTGGCCCCCAGGACACACTGCTGGCTCATGGACAGCTTGTTGTCCACCGGGACCCCCAGGTGCTTCTCCACAGAGCTGTTTCCCAGCAGGTCACCCCCAGCCTGTGCTGGTGCCTGGGGTTGTTCCTCCCCAGGTGCAGGACCCTGAGCTTGCCTCTGTTACATTTCAGATGTTTCTTCTCTTCTCATCCCTCCAGCTTGTCAAGGTCCTTCTGACGGGCTGCACATCCCTCTGGTGTATTGGCCACTCCTCTGAACTTTGTGTCGTGCTGAGAAGGCATCTGCGCCTTCATCCAAGTCATTGGTGAATAAGTTAAACAACACTGGGCCCAGTATGGAACCTTGGGGGACACCACCAGTGACAGGCTTCCAACCTGACCCTGTGGCACTGGTTACAAGCTCTTTGGGATCTGCCTTTCTGCCAGGTCTCAACCCACCTCACTGTTCATTCATCTAGTCCAAACATCCTGAGTTTGCCTACAAGGATGTTCTGAGAGAGACAGTGTTGAAAGCCTTGCTGTAATCAAGGCAGACAATATCCAGTGCTCTCTCTTGACCATCCAGGGAGTTGTTTAATCATAGAAAGCAATGGGGTTGGTCAAGCATGATTTACTTTTAGTGAATCCATGCTCCTGATCACCTTCATAATTTCTCAGCAAGAGTCTTAATTTTCTTGGATAAGCAAACCTAAACAACAAGCATTTTCTTTTCCTTTTTTTGTTAACCTCAAACATCCTGGTGTTCAAGATGGTGGGACTTGATACACAAGCAGGCTGACACACAAGATTCAGAGGAGCCTTTAGTGGTTGCTGAGAAAGTGTCTGGATTCAGGCAAGCTATGACCCCCTGCTAGCAAGGGTCAAGAATCTGAGTCTCGTGGTTTTTGTTCCACTAGCAGCGGGTTAAACTCTTCAATGACAGCACAGAAATGGAAATTTGGTAGAACACGAGGAAGGAGACAGCAATTGCAATGTCTGGAGCAGCTTGGAAAAAATGGAGAAGAGAGGAAAGAGCCTTATGCATCTTATGCTATGGTTTGTGTCAGCATAGCCCACAGGGAGATTCCTGTTTTAAACTGCTCATCTTCCAAGTCTGCACTCAGCCTATTTTCTGCTCTAGTAAGAAGAAACAACCATTTGCCTTGCAGACACGAAAGAGCACTTTAGCTGGGAGAGAAATCAATGCAGGGCAGGGAGAAAGTGTGGAGTATTTCAGATGGAGCAAATCACCCAGGCCAAGAGGCTGCTCCAGTTCAACTCCAGAGGGATGATTCTATCTCCAGGTGGCTCACGGGGTATTTGCTGCTCTTGTGTTAGGAGGCTACAAGATGACTGTGCTCGGCCCTGTTCATCCCCTTGCATGATGTATGTTTCCAGCCTAAGCCTCGTTGTACCTATTACAGGAAATGTCCAGGACATAGGTGAGACTGTGACCACTTAACAGCCTAGGCTTCTGGAGACATCTGTTAGAAAACCATCTTCAGAAAAAAGATCATGCTAAAAGTGGTGTACTCTGTCCCTCATTCTGAGACTATGAGCAGCAATGGCCCCTCCTCTCTTTCCACACCTGAACAATATAAAATCTCTCTAGTATAGCTGTGAGAAGCATGTGGAGTCAAAGAAGTAAGAAGGGAGCCATATGGAGAATTAATAGACAATATTGCTTTTTTGGTTCATCCTTAAGTCATGAAGGAAATTACCCAGTGAAGGCTGAGACCTCTGCATCCCTGGAGATCTCTTAGTGCTGCAGCTTAATGGAAACTGGTTAATCTTCCACTTCTTGGTATTGACCACAGTCGACAGCTCTTGTATGACATTGCTGCTATTTCTGTGGGCAAATGAATATCCTCATCAATAATGAACAAGGATCAGAGAGCTGATTTTCCATTGCCTTTCTGTGGAAATTTCCAGGTTGTTGGAGCCACTTTGTTATGACCTCCCTATCTGAAAATCAAAAAAAAAGAGACTAAGTTATTCTAGAGTTCAGCATGATGGAAATGGAGAGGATTCTCCCTGCTTTTATAACCAAATACTTTACAATAACATCATATTATTTTTCCTGCAACAGTCTGCAGGTCTTTCTGATGAAAGACCAATTTTTATTTTTTTTTTCAAGGACGGTGTACAGATATTAGGTGTTGTATTCCGTTTACTGAAAAAAGCCAGGTCTCCACTGAAAAGTGAATTAAGGCCACCTCTTAGTCATTTGAGTGCTAGTACCCACATCACCTAGGGTCCATGGGGTCTGTGCCAGCCAAAACCATCTTGGGCTGGTTCTCAGAGGGAAGGAAAGCTGCTGCGCTAAAAGGAAGCGGCTCCTTCATTTTAGACTACTCTCATGTGGGCTGTGCAGGGTGGTGAGTGAAGTGAGAGTCAAGTGCTCTCCAGGAGTGCTGGCTTTGAGGTTGCTAGCCTACGGATGGGTTCTTGGGTCTCACCTGTGTCTGGAGGAGCAGTGCCTGTGGGGATCAACACCTCCCAGGCATGCCTGTCTGGCACCCTCTCTGCAGCTGAGCAGCCTCATAGCAGGTTCTGCCTGCTGTGCTGTGCGTGCAGCTGTTGAGGCACATGCAGGGGTGAGGAAAGAGGCCGCTGATTATCAGTGGGCAGAGGACTCTGCTGTTTTGTTATAGGAATGGATCGACCACAAGCTCTCCTGGAATCCAGATGAATATGGTGGGATCACTGCTATCCGGGTCCCCTCTGAGTCTCTGTGGCTTCCTGACATCGTTTTGTTTGAAAAGTAAGTAGCATGGCTCCTTGCTCTGGGCTTGGGCCACAGCTTGGGCAAGGTGTGTCAGCTACTGTGAGGCTTGTGTGTGCTGTCAGAAGGCTGCTTCTTTAGGCTGTGTGAATGTTGTGCACCTTGTGCTCCAGGTGAGGGATGGAAAACAGAGCTCAAATGGGGTACGACTGGGGCAAACATAGTCTTGAACTTGGTACTGTTTCTTCCTGTCCAACTCCCAGTGCTGATGGACGTTTTGAGGGATCCTTGATGACCAAAGCCATAGTGAAGTACAATGGAGTGGTGACCTGGACACCACCGGCCAGTTATAAGAGCTCCTGCACAATGGATGTGACCTTCTTCCCCTTCGACAGGCAGAACTGCTCCATGAAGTTTGGGTCGTGGACTTATGATGGCAATATGGTGGACTTGATTTTAGTGGATGAAAATGTAGACAGGAAAGACTTCTTTGATAATGGGGAGTGGGAGATCTTAAACGCCAAAGGTATGAAAGGTAACAGGAAGGATGGGCTGTACTCTTACCCATTTGTCACTTACTCCTTTGTATTGAGGCGCCTTCCGTTGTTTTACACTCTTTTCTTAATAATCCCTTGTCTGGGATTGTCTTTTCTAACTGTCCTGGTGTTTTACCTACCTTCAGATGAAGGTGAAAAGCTTTCATTATCAACGTCAGTTTTAGTCTCCCTCACTGTTTTCCTTTTAGTGATTGAGGAAATAATCCCTTCTTCTTCCAAAGTCATCCCTCTGATCGGTGAGTATCTGCTCTTCATCATGATTTTTGTGACCCTCTCTATCATCGTCACTGTGTTTGTTATCAATGTCCACCACCGATCCTCAGCGACTTACCATCCCATGGCACCCTGGGTCAAAAGGCTCTTTCTCCAGAAGTTGCCTCGTCTGCTCTGCATGAGGGCCCATGTAGATCGCTACTCGTTCTCAGAGACTGAAGAAAAGGGAACCACCTCGAAATCAAAGTTTCTGGGGAAGCAGAAATACAAGCAAGCAAAAGACGGAGAAAAAATTGTTATTGCCTTTCTGGAAAAGGCAGCAGACTCCATTCGGTACATTTCCAGGCACGTTAAAAAGGAGCATTTCATCAGACAGGTAGGTGGAGGGAGGGCAAGGAGGGAATTCCTTGGCAGCAATGGCTTCCAAGCACTTTCCTTTTCTTCATGCTTTTCCCTTTGCCTCTTCCTCCTGCTCTCCTCGGAGACATATTCTTTCTCAGACTTTGATAAATGTTTTTTGAGACAAACCATAGCTTCAAGCACAAGTGTATTGTTCTGTGAGTCCATGCTCTTTGCAGATATAAGAGACTCTAGGAGCCTTTCCTGGAGGAATTCCTGGTTTGGGTTTATTTGAAAAACCTTGTCCTTTGTAAGTTTGGGATACACACAAATCTGGAAGCCTCTAAACTCATATGCTCAAAAATGTAACTTTTACTCTTAAAGGCAAGCTCTATGGCATTTGCCAGGTGTCAGTCCTGGCCTCCTAACACATACCGTGCACTGCATAGTTGCTCTTTGTTGAGTGAAGGTTTTCTAGATTTTCACTAACACCTGTTTAGATTTTCACTAACACCTGTTTAGATTAGTTCCCAACTACTATCCTTCACCTCTCAATGAGCCTCCTGGCTTTTAAAATAGCAAATTACTGTGTTTGCAAACAATGAATGTCATGCAAGGGTAGGACAGTAGAGCAATTGGCATGCATTTGGAAAAACGTCTGTTAGCATCCTCCTAGCAAGAGCTAGGGCTTTGTTTAAAGTGTGCGGAGAGGACTACAGCAGAAAGAAGAACAGTAAATCGCACATGTAGTATGTGAACACATACTGTCCATGACTAATACCTGTTTGAAGCTGAAATAATTTTCATAAAAAGGTTCCTTGAATCACCTTAATAAATAGCACTTTTCTGTATGCATAGTTGTGCCAGCACTCAGCATTCAAAATTCCCTTCCTGAGTGTAACCAATCTGAGTCGTCAAATCACTTACGCAAAAACAAGTAAATCGAACTGCTTGTACTGGAATCAATGCCTGTGTCCAAGTGCTGTGCCAGAGCTTCATCCTGGCATTTACAGGGAGATGCAGATCTTCCTGTAAGAAGTCCAGTTCACTGGAAAGCCATCCTCAAGGCTAAGTCTGTAAATTTTCCTATATGCACTTAACTAAAAGCTTTTGTGCAGGCTGAGGAAGTCTCATCACCATGTGTGTAGAACCATGGAATTGCTTTGGGGGTTTGAGTGATTTGCAGCTATGAATGCTGAAAATGTGATCTGTTAGGCTACCACATACTACAAATGTCTAATTTTAAAACCAGATTTGGGGAGCTGAAATGTATGTAGCAGTATCAACACAGTACAAGGCACTGTTCCCATTTACGTTTATCCTCCCTCTGTCCTTCCCAGGTTGTACAAGACTGGAAGTTTGTAGCTCAAGTCCTGGATCGGATCTTCCTGTGGTTATTTCTGGTGGTGTCAGTGACGGGTTCAGTCCTCATCTTTACCCCTGCATTACGGATGTGGTTGAACAACACTTTGTAGAAAACACTCCCTCAGTAACATACAACAAGTACGGTGCCAAGGGACAGTGGTGCCTTGGAGCTTGGTCTCTGCTATACAAGAGGGGAAGCAGCAGCAAGAATGAGGGAAAGTGATGGTAACAGTGGGCATTTATTAGTAGTGCTTTCAATCTTAATAATAACTATACCAGTTACAGATTTTGCTGAAATCAGAGAAGAGCTTGGTGCACAGCCAAGGCCTAAAGTGAACTGGGGTTGCACAACTGGGTTATTATTTTATTGTTAGCTTGGTTGTATTACTATAAAAGCCAAAATAATTAGTTAAAATTGGAAGTAGAAGGTGTTGCAGAATTATTGTATTTAAAAGACAGATATGCCAGTTCAAATGCTACATTGTAAAAGAAGTTACAGTAGGAACACAAATCTCTACTCAGTTTATCTGTGTTACCAATTAAAAAGCAGTGTAAGTGTCTACAGATTGTGTTATGTGTCAGAACTGGCAATTGCATAGCATGTGCATCAGAAAAAGTATAAATTCTTCTTCGATGAGATGTTCAAAACCTTGACTGTTTGGCCTCACCTTGCTGTAGGATCAGCTTGATGGGGCAGAACCTACCACTGCCCACCTGCTACCAGCCTTTATGCCATGCACACTTTTCTCTCACCTCAGCCATCAGGAAGCTACAAGGTATTGACCACTTTTCAGGATTATTTGCAATTTTGCTTGCTGCTCTGTAGTGTACCAGAAGGCTGACAAAGTGAGGAGTTTTCCCAATGCTCCACATTTAGAAACTATTATTCCTTCACCTGCTTGTTCACAAGTGGAAGATCACCTAAGCGAAGGTGGCTATGCTATTCCATAAGGCGGCAGTGATATTCCTGAAATGTTCAGCTGCAGGGAAGCTGCAGATATCTCTTTTGGCAGATGAAAGTTTTAGTTGTTGCAGGAGTGTGGTGGTTTCTCTTGAGAGCTATGGGGTGGGCTGGTCACCGGGAAGATACATTTTTAGATGTTGTCATGTTTCCTAGGCAATTTGGAATTTCACTCCTTTTATTAATTTATTGTGGGATCCTTTTGCATTATTAGAAACAGCTCTTAAAAGTGTTAAATAAGTGAGATGTCACAGAAAACACCCAGGTGAAACTCCTGAACAATTTTTGCTGGGGCAGTGTTTTCCAACATGGCGTGCTTTAGAAAATCCCATTCAGAACTTGCAAATATTTTCAGGGTTAGCAAGGGATTTGGAGATAAAATTTTGGACAATCTACATCTGTGTTAAAATTTTAGCTAGCCTTGAAACTGTCTCTCTAGAGATGGAAGTTAGAAACTGTTAAAAATACATAGAGTGTTCTTGTGCTTGGATTGTGCATGCATGTCAGACCTCCATGAGTTAATGTAATCCCATCATGTTGTGTCAATGCAGAAACTTGTGTTCAATTGTGCAATTATTATGAATAAAGATGTATTTAGTAAATGATTCCTGGGGTGTCTGTACATTGGGGTTTGCTGTTGATTTGTTGTCAACAAAGCTAGACTGTAGCCCATTTAAAAAGTTTTGTCCCAAATGTATTCAAACAAAGGGATTTTCAGGTTCTTGGAAAGTCCTTATTACTTTTTATATTTCTCTGTGAGTTTGAGCAAGAAGCATTCAGATGTGGTTATTATATTGCTGGAATAAACTCATTTATTTTGGGAAATATAGAGAGATATCTTAGCGTAGGATACTGCCATAAAACTTGACCATTAAAACCATAAAACACATACACATTGACCATTCTATCAGTTGCTCCTATCTTCTTGCATAAAGTGCCTTTGTTTCCCTAGACAGTACTGTGAAATGTCTGTAGGAACTGGAAAGGAAGCTCTTCTTTCCAGTGTTTCCAGACTTTTGAGGTCCAGTAGTGATAGGTATTCCCAATGAGCACTGTGTCCAGGAGGCAGCCTGTTAGCCATGACAGATGACAGCCTCCTCTCCTGGGAATCTGCCTCAGGTGTCCACCTGACAGATGGTCCGGTCTCCACCATGCAGCACTTTGGTTGCCCACCCGCAGGCAACACATGGCTCTGTCTCACACGTCTGTGTCTGATGCCAAGCTGCTTTTTCTGGTTTATGCTGGTGAAGATTAGCAGAGCTCATGTGTTGGAGATGTATGAAAATTGCACAGGTATGGTTTCTGGCCTTGAGTCTTCCTAGCATTGCATCTGGTACTGCTACATCTGTAGTGTCACTACTCATTCCCTTGTGCTGCCTGATCCTGAGCTTTTCTAAATCTCTTTGCTGCTGGCCCACAAAAGCATTGACTATGTTCCCCGCAAAGGTCTGCCACTAAATACACAATTAGGGAGACAGTCCTCCAGTTGGCTCTTCCCTCTGGTCTACCTACTCTGCCTGTGGATGACAATATTGCAAATGACAAGTCTTAACAAAAAACCATATCCTTCTGCCTTAATACTGTCTCAGCTGTGGGGCTGTAGCTGTCATGCTTAAGATACCAATGCAATGCACCTTCAGCCACAATATTTTCATGGTTTGGATGGTCAAAGAGTGTAACAGTGAATGCTGGCAGTCAGATGTCTTTTCTGTACAAATGAAGTTTTTAGGTTCAGAATTCAACTCTCCTCTTAAAATTTCCTTTCTTTTCCCTCACCTTCTTTCTGATTAAAGAGCCAATAGTAGCATCTATAAACACATTGACAGGAAGAAATCTAAAAAAAAAAAACCCAAACCACAAATTCTTCAAGGTGTATCTCAGGAGTGACATTTAATTGACAGGCTGACAAAATAAACCATGCTTTTTCATACATCTGTCTGTCAGTTGCTACATCATTGAACAACATTCAGGGAGATTACAGAAAATAATAGTTTTCTTCTACTCGTTCTTCTACAATCATGACTGGGTGAATTAAGACAGTTATATTCTTGTCATTCTGCCTTTAACATAAACACTAATTCATTCCTATTCTCTTTATTATGAAACATCACAAAAGAGTAAATGGCCAGCCAGTGACTTCAGAAACAGGGAGTTTTACTTTCCAAGGATTGGTGATGTTCAGGGCGGAGACTGATTCATGTCAGACACTGAAAGCACTGCATTGACACTGTACAGTTAAATTTAGAGGTTCTTGTAAGAGACAAGGGCTTTGTATTCTTGGAGCCATTTGGTTTAGTTGAAGTGGTGCCTTTTAAAGAAGAACCTTTCACCACAAAACTTACAGGAATATAAACAAATGAGGGACTTAAGGGTAAACCACCCACATTTTATAGAAACCACATCAGGAACACATCTACTAAGTGTTTCAGGAGGAAGCACACTAGGATTGAGACTTAGTTACAAAACAGCAACCTCAGCCCCAAAGGACATGGCCCTAAATTTCAGGTTTGCACACACAGCACAGACCCATGAGGAGTCAGGAAGCAGAACACTGCTGCACAGCTGTTTGAAACAGGGTGCTCAGCTTTGCAGAGGATTCATGGTATCCATCCTTCTCCTGCTGGGATATGCATAATTTAGGTTGGTCTTGGGCTTTAAAAACACAAAACCTCAGATCAATTCAGTGCTGTCAAACCAATTCTGTCCATGGCAAGTATCTAGTCAGGAACAAACCCTTCTCTGTTGGATTTATGTCAGAGCCTGAGCAAGCAAGAGTTTTCAGAACAGAACCTGTGGACTAGGACCACTGTTAACTTGGTGAGATAGGTGGCTTAGAAATCCTACTGAAGCTCATCAAGGTCTTGGTACTTACTATCAGGAGGTAAAGGGGACTTTGGGCCCCTTTTGGTCCCCTTACATGGAAAAGTAAGTGGCAGATCAAACTAATTTTAAAAGATTTTAGAGGCATGAAGCTTTCAAATGTGTATGCCTCACATGGTAACCACATTCTAACTTTAAGTCCATTTGTCTTCAAATATGATTAAATGCTTAAGATCTGTCTGATTTCAAACATAAATGTAAACGCATACTTTATTGTTCTGGGAGCTTCTGTGGCTGGGTGCTGATGAGGTGATGAGCAGAGGCATGATGTTAGAGGAGAGAAATAGAAGGTAAATTTCTATGAACCGAAAACGAAACAAGAGCAAAAGTGGATAAAAAGCAACAGATTGAGTTATGTTTCTGCTATTAGTGGCTGGATAAAGAGCCCTACAGTCCCAAACACACACAGGATTATAAATACCCAGAGAAATACTCTGTCTATCACCATAGCTACATATTTCCAATCATCTTCCACCTGCAAGAGAATAAAAAAAGAGAAGGATAAATACATGTAATGTTACATACAATTGTGAGTGACATTACGCAGTAGAAATGCCCTTTGTGCTTTTGAATGTAAGGAAGAGCACACATGCAAGTCAGAAATGTGCTTGTCATGCTTATAGCTGCTCAGTTTTCACATCTCTTCAGAGGGAGCTGATTTTCTAATGGTATTTTACCACTTTTCGCTGAGAACATACAGCACTGTCTGCTAGTCTGCTGAATTGTTCTAAATATTTGAGTCTGAGGGCAGCTAATCCATGGCTGTGGTGCTGATATTAACAAACAGGACCTGATCATGTGGTGGGTGCAGAGTGGGATGGTTTAACAGCAGGCACAGCACCACAGCTGCACATCACTAAACCCTGTTGAAGGATTTATCCTGACAGCGTACACAAGATGCAGTTTGCTATTCTGGTCTGATTTGAAACACTGTCTCACCAATCAAGCCCCACTGATTTCAGGAAACTAGACACATGGACACATGGACTATGGCAAAGCAAGGGTTCCAGCAAACTGCAGTGTTGTGTGCTAAGCAGGACAGAACGGATTTTGCATGGCTGAGAGACAGATCTTAGAACCACATTCAATGAAGTTGCTGTCCTTTAAACTGTACCTTGGAACTTGTACTGCACGAGAAACTGCATCAGAAGAACATTCACACATATAAACTAGTGACTAGTTAAGAGCTCTCTGCTGAGGGATCTTCCCACTTGTTTTTTCAATTTTATTATATTTGCCTCCAAGAAAATACTGGCTTTAGGATTTTGATCATGTTGAGGGTGAGGAATACAGCAGCAGGTATTGGAGAGTATAAGTAAAATTTAAGTAGGGTAGGTTTGAAGTTGTAGACTCTGATAATGGCAATTCAGCCAGAGAAACAGATAAATAAGGTAAGACTTTTCAAGTTTTTATTTAGTTTAATCCTATCCAACCTCCCAGGGTTACTGAGAGGACAGCTATGATAGTCATTAGTGTTGGGTTGAGTGATAGGGATGTTATATGAAAAAGAAGTTGGCCATGATAGTAACATAAACATGAATAGAAACAGGAAGAACCTTGGAGGATTTCTGAAAATCAGACATGGAAGCTGCACTTTGCATGAAAGAGCACTCAGGAGAACTCCAACAGCTATAAATGTTTCTGCAATTTTTAAAGGGCTTTGATTTATTTAGGACTAGTACATAACACCACCCATTTGTATATCTGGCGGAAGCAGAAGCAGCCTCCCAGTGCTTGCCTGAGAACAAATCTTGGTTTTTCCCTGAAAAGGAGATTTTTTGTAAATGAAAAATTATTCTTCCCATCTCTAATATGTTCTAGAAGGTAAGATACAAAGCTGCTCATGAACACACTGGACCAAGAAAAAAAATTCATGAGGCAGGAGAGATTTGCAAAGTGGAAATCAGCAAAATGAGCAAAAGAAGATTTCCCCTGAGCTGTATAATCAAGACAATAAGTTATTTGGATGACTGCATGGAAAACTTCTTTTTGGGAGACCATCAGAGAAAGTATCTGAATCAGTACATAGATATATTTTGTGCAGCAGGTGTGATAATGAAAGCAGGGCTGAAATTTGTGAGTTAAGCAAAGCACTAAGGCCATAGGTACTAAGCTCAATCCCCAACCTCCTCTATGGTAAAAGATTCCTGTCTTTTGTTTCAGGCTGGCATGTGCTACATTCTCACTCCATGAATTCAGTCACTGGCTTAACTCTACTCCTTTATTCAGAAATTTATAGATTTTGCTTTCAGATGAAACTTCTTCTGCAGGGCATAAAGAAAGGGGGGAATAATGGTGATCTTTAAGTTTTACTGAAGTTGTATGAATTTCAACAAAATATTCTGATAGAAATAATGCATATCAACATTTCCCTTATAAAGTTGTTGTGATTTTCCATATAAATACAGCAGTACTTAGCTTTAAGATGGATTTTACTATCATAGAGCATCTAAAAAAATTCAAAACCAAAAGCAGAAATTTCATGACAGATCAAAGATATATATTGCTTTAGTTTCTAAATACTTTTATAAATATCTTGAAGTGTCAGAGAAGTTCTGCTCCTTATGAGTTCCTGGTGTCAGAAAATCCTTTTCAGCTTCTTTAAGTTTGTGTTTACACCGGAGGATATGGCCCCAGAATCCCTTAAATTCCAATGTGCACCATTTTCTATGATAGTAATCCCAAATAAGAAAAAAATTTGTGACCTCACACAAACAACCCATTAGATGGTCTTCTTCCCCAGCAACTCATCCTACTGCTTCTGTACCTTTAGGATTTCCTTTTTAGACCATGACCAGCCTTTGTGGACTCCTTTGACGTTCAGGACTCACTCCAAAGGGACTCTAGAAATCAATTTCCTAACAGGCCAAAGTCTAGCTGCTGGAGATCCAATTCTGCTGGCACCTCTCACAACTAAACCCCAAACTGAAAACTCTATCATTCTGTGGTTGCTGTGCCCATGGCCTCCAACTGTCACATCTCCCACTAGTCCTTCTCTGTTCACAAACAACGAGTCCAGTGGGGCACCTTCCCTGGTTGGCTTGCTTCCTGTGTCAGGAAATTATCTTCCACACACTTCAGGAACCTCCTAGATTGATTCTTCTCTGCTGTTACCCTTCCAGCAGCTTCCTGGCAAGCGGAAGTCCCCCAGCAAAACAAGGGCTGGTGATCATGATACTACTTCTAACCTCCTCTAGAATACATCATCTGCCTGTTCATCCTGCCTAGGAGGTCTGTAACAGACTCCTACCAGGACAAGTGCCCTGCTGACCTAGCCCCTGATCTTTACACACAGGCACTCCACCTTGTCATCACCATTGATTTTAATACAAACAAAACCAGCCCTAAAGGGATGGTTACCTCCCTTACCTCTTTGGTTTCATTTTGAGATCTCATGTTCTCTGCGATGAACTGGACGTTGCTGATGACATCCTTCACCTCTGGAGAGTACTCCATGTGCTCTGCCATCCATCTCAGAGACTGATGGCTCAGCTGTCTTTTGGTGGTACGGAGTTCAGTTGCCTGATCACAGTGACTGCACCGCTGCTCCTTGTGCAATTTGGTGTCTTTGTGTTTGCTGTGCTTTGACTTGCCCAACTTACTGTCTGATACTTTCTTGGTTTTGCTGGAGGTGTTTTTTTTCTGCTGTTCTAGTGGCCTCTGCATCAACAGGACTTTGGGGAGCAGGTGGAGAAAGACGGTTTTTACCCATTTGGGCATTGTGTGTGTCATTGGAGTCCTGTAATGTATATTGAGGACAAACACTGTGATGACAATTGACAGAGTCACAAATATCATTGTGAAGAGTAAATATTCACCAACTAAGGGAATTACTAAAGAGGTGGATGGGATTGTTTCTGTGATCACCAGTAAAAATACAGTCAAAGAAAGAAGCACTGAGATGCAAAGATTAACTTTCTCACCACAGTCAGATGGCAGGTAAAAAACTAACACAGTCAGGAATGAGATGAAAAGACAGGGAATGATCAGATTTATGGTGTAGAACATTGGCAACCTTCGAATATAAAAAGAATATGTTATGTCTGTGTAGATCTCTTCACAGCAGTTATATTTGATATCATGTTTGTAGCCAGAAGCATCAACTATTTCCCATTCACTATTTTCCCAAAAGTCATTCATATCTACTTTGGATCCAATGATCAGAAGATCAATTTTGGCCTTGTCATAGGTCCATGAGCCAAATTTGAGTGAACAGTTCTGATGATCAAATGGGAAAAAAGTAATATCCATAGGACAGGAGCTTTTAAAAATAGCTGGTGGGGTCCAGGTGATCATTCCATCATAGCGAAGGAGGGCTTTGGTCTTGCCTTCAACTTGAAAATCTCCCACAGCACTGGAAAGACAAATGAGGCAAAACCAAAACAATTACCATGAAAATAAAATGTAATGGGTGTTTTTACAGGAGATGCAAGGAGATATTTTTGAGAGAAAGATTCAAATGAATCAATAAAATGGGTAAAATGAATCATCATACTTATTATACAAGACAATATCTGGTTTCCAAATTTTATCTGCTGGTACCCGAACAAATTCAATGCCATCATATTGTCTGGGATCCCATCGCAGTTTGTAGTCATTCCAAATCTGAAAGAAGAATGGACAAGGATTATAAAACTTCAAATTATCAACAAATATCTGTTTCTCAGATCTTCCCGTAAAATGACAGACTGTAATGAAGTGTAGCATGTGAAGAAGGGGACAATGGTCCAAAAGATCATTCCAAGGAAGGCCATGACCTGGAGAAACACTAGACATGTGTGAACACTGCTCTCTTGATTGCTACTCTCTTCTCTGTGACAGGATGGAGTGCCAATTGCTATGAACTGCTGCCATGCTGAGATCTCTCCTCTGTTGTGTGACATCAGTAGAGAGCCTTGTCTGTGAAAGGTTACCTCCCCACTGCCAAGAGAAAATAGGGACCTTGCTGCAGCACCCCACAGGTGACAGGAGGACAGCACCAGAGGAGACCTGCACCCCCATGTTTGGTCGACCTGCTCACAAACAGGCAGCTGCTGCCAGAAGACAGTATTGGTTCCACAGGAGTGCTGACATACCAGCTCAGGGCAGTGAGGGATGCACAGCAGCTCTCCTGCATTGCTGCCTATTGCCCTATCATGGGGCCATGCTCCACAGTCTCTCACCTATTGTAAGTATGCTCTCTTTTACAGAAAACTCTGTGTGGACCACAACCAGTGCCTGAAAACAATGGTGCAAGTTAGCTATATTTTCTCAGCAGTTTAGGTCCCCTAAGAATCCTTATCTTAGTTGCAGTGTGATGTCATAGCCTGTCTCACTTATCCCGGTTCCTTCCCCAGGCGTGCCAATCACCTCTCCCTTCCCCTCCCCTGCCCCCTGCTGAGTGCTGTCCGTCAATCTTGCATTCCAGAAAGGGCTTTGTGTGATTGGCAAAGTTCAAAAGATGCCTCTCAGCCCTGGGGACATTGGGCCATCCAGGTGTCACTTGTCCCCTGAGCCTTCTCCCCTCACCTGGTTGGTGGCATACCTACCCCTTCCCTCCCCTCTCCCTGGAGTTAAAAGACACGCTGACCACGTGGTTCGTGGTTCTGTTGGAGCTGCTGCAACATGCAGAGGTCTGTGTGCCTGGAGTAAAGCTCTGGATCAAACCCTCCAGCAGAACTTGATTCCTTTCCTTCACCATCACCTAAAGCCTTTCCGCCAGAGGTAAACCTGAGTTGCTGCTTGCCTGGACTTGTCCCAGGTGCCGAGCTGCAACATCCAGCCAGCCAAAGGTGTCTCTGAGGTGAAACCACCACAGCTGCCAACCTTGGTCAAGCAGCAAGGCCCAGACGAGCCCTGGTATGCTCCATCCGGCTATATTGGTATTTAATTCCAATACTTATCTATGTAAAAATACTCAAAGTTATCAGGAACAATGGAGGCGTGCTCCTTTTTCTAATAAATATTTTGATGGGGATGACCTAGAGTGGCATATTTAATCACTCTTTAAGGAGTACATCCAGCTCAATTTCCCAGAAGAAAACCAATAATCATGAAGGTGGAGAAGAATATATCCCACAGGAAAGAAAGAAGATATAACTTCTAGGTAAAAAGAATGAAGAAATTATTTTTTCATTGTGGAGCTTCTCATTAATTTTTTAAATCCTTGTTACAAAACAAAAACTTATCGTATAGACATGAATTACAAGTAACACACATTTAATCATTTCGATGCAAAATGCAACACAGTCACTTACGTGTCTTAGCCACAAATTTGTTTCCATAATCTGATTGACTTCATCCTATAAAGAAACATAGGCATAAACAGTTTTAGTATCCTGAGATGGCCAAAACGTTTGCCCATAAAACTGGAAAATAGAATTTCACATTAACTGATAGCAGATTTTTTCTAGCATCTTTCAAGAGGTTTACACATTGTACATTGTTGTGTGCAACCCTACTGAAAAATGAATAAAACTTTACTGAAAAATCGTGCCCCATAAATATCAGATATACAGAAAGCTGCACTCTTTTGCCAGACATTTGAGTATCTGGAGAGCACACAACCTAGAATTGCTCTGACCTGTACCAGAAGAATGAGATTCTTCTTGTGGCTGTGTATTTTGTTGGATTCAGTGTCTAAAATACTCTGATTACAGTACAGAATTGGTTGAGATTCAAGGAAAATGACCTTTGTATCACAGTGTTTTGAATTTCTATGCAAACCTCTAGAGCAGATACACTTGACCAGCACTAAATTAGGTAGCTGCCGTACAGAGACCTTCTTTTTACAGTCACTTATTGCAATTGCCAATCAGTCACAAATCAGAAAGGTGATATTTCTTCCACATTGGCTCTGTCCTGCCCAGTATGTTTGCCCCAAACCATTTGCATTCCAAAACATGCAACATACATCCCCACCTTCATGCTTTAAAACACCACTCTTCCACTTTCCACACTTTTCCCTTACATCATTTTGAAACACATAGATGGAAAAAAATGAGAAGATTTCTCCCCTCAGGACTACTGGGAAATGACAGTTGTCCCAAAGGAGAATTGGTCACATGCTACACACAACGTGGACACACTAGGTGTCTCTGGAGTGGGCTAGCCCTGTGAAGAGGGCTGGCATGGGCTTGAACATTCAGTGCTTCTGCCCTGGGCTCTGGAGGCTGCTACCTGAAGCAGAGGGGTTTGATTCTATAGAAGTAAGGAAATAAATCTGTGTCATTCAAACCACTTCTTCAAGCAACTGGAACAATTCATCTGATTGAAAAGAACAGCAGAGGTTTCAGCAGGTGCAGGTAGAAACACATGAAATGAAAGCTAGGAGAGTTGTTGGTGTGTGCAGCCATCACAATTACATCTCCTGCTTCAGCAATTTGCATGTGTTTACAACCATCCCCAAAGCTCAGCAGTACTGTGTAGTGAGTCTTACCACATTTGTAAGCTGGGTGATGGCCAGTTCAAAATACACAGTGACAGGATCAGACACATTTTCCACCGGCCTAATGAACTGGTTGTACTGGGAGAAGAGTTTGTGAAATAACCGTTCCTCTGATTCGCAGGCTGTGGTATCTGTATTGTTAAAGACAAAGAACAGCTGAGCCAGAAAGAAGAAAAAGGGGAAAAAAGGCGCTGGATAACATACTAGTCTGCGCTATATTTCTGGACCTTGTGCTTGTGACCATATTTAAAGCTACCAGAGCACAGAGAGGAGAGGCTGCCAGTATGGTGTCAGTTGAAAGCATCCTCCTGCAGAATGTTGGCTACTCCTTGTTTCCTCAAATAGTAAGGTAATGGCTTTGGTGGTTTTGTCTCCTAAGCTGGATTTGGCCTATGAGCCTCCATTTGGTCCACCTTGGTATGACACCAAAGGAAGGTGGTGTGAAATATAAGAAGTAGAAATGTGACAAATTTAATTTTTGTGAATCTTCCCAGTAAAACAGGGTGTTCATGAAAAGCATACCTACTTAAAAATGAAAAGCTTGATGCTGCAACTACTGTATCAAAATCTTTATCAGGTGATTAGATGACTACAATTATGCATCCTAATCTTAAACATTATGACTGAATTTTATCCTCACAATTGATATTTTCACTCTTTAGATAGCACAATTTTTCTTTGCAGAAAGTTCATTTATTAAGTTCTAAGAACAAGAAAAAAGTGGAAATATTAACATTTCTTATAGAGTAGCATGCATCTATGTAATACAGAACTGTTCTTTGGGAACAAGCAGATCACAGCTGTAACCCCTCATTAATGAAGAACGTACCAGATGGCTCAGAGGAAGCAAGGTATGTGACAGGCACTGAGCTAACTCACTGCACAGTTAAGAAGAATGCTCCTAACCTGTTACACATAGTCTAAACCTGAAACAGTTATTTTCACAGTGTAAAAGGCTATACACTTTGATTTCTAAAGGAAAATATTAAATTTTATTGGCTCTGGCAACAACAGCTCAGAAGAACAATTTTCTTGAGAAACTTTGCTATTACAATACATTACTGTAATTCAGCACCCTAAATAGAAACATTTTATAAACACAAGATTTAGAATTTCTGTCTCATGCTGTGCACAGCTGTGTTATCAAAGCTATATGATTATCCCAAAGATATTACTGATACAACTGAGGAAAAATTTGGTTTTGGACTCATTGTCATAAGTTTTTTGCATTAGTCCCAGATTGTACTAGAACACATCAGACAAGTAACTATGATAAGCCTTTATGATTGCAAATATTAAACATAGAAGGGGTTTGTACCACGCAGCATGGTCTCTCGCACATAAATTTGCAATTTACATATCCTTCAAGGGCCTGTGGATGTGCAGATGTCCTGCAGGGAGACATCTGGTCTCAGTATGCTGCACTTTCATGATTAGACTGTCCTTCCCCTGTTCTTGAAAAAGAGATTTCACCTCTAAGGTGATACGAAGCATCCTGAAATTGCAGGGGATTATCATACCGCAAGATTAAATGCTGGCTACTGGTCACTTACATGTACAGAAAATTTTATTTAATCCTTTCTGCGTCATTCAGAGAAGACACATGAATATGTCATGAATTTTAGATTCTTTTATATCATGTATTGTTTCATTCAAAAGAGAACTAAAATTTTTCTTTTCAGATTTCATCATCACCACCCATAGCGCTGTGATTAGAAGTACACTACTGTGGGAACATAAAGTAAATGCATCTAAAATTATGTTTCATTTGAAATTTTCCCACTGGCTTCTTAATAGATACATGCTTTAAAATAAAGTAATGAAACCAGACAAGTATTTAGGTTTTATCCTATGGTGCTGCTTTAAACAATTTCTTATGCCTTGCTAAGACAAGCAGTATATTTGATACACATCTTGGTCATCTGCAGAAGTGAGAGTTTCAAAATAAATGTGTCCTAAATGCAAACATCGTGCTAAACTCCATGAGAGTTGTGAACAGAAATGACTGCAGCACATTTAAAACACAGATCACAAACAATAGTGAACAATAGTTAAAGTTTGCGCTTTTGAAAGTGTAAGTACTGACCATGGACATCCATAGCCTGCATTATTAAAGCACTTGCAAATTGAAACATCAAATCAAACTACTAGGAACCCTAATCCATTTCCATTGTTTTCTAGAAATAGTTCTTCCATTAGCTATCAAACACAAATGAAGAGTTTTACATTGGAAAACTAGCATTGCTTTAGCTCTTTTCAGATACTGTTGAAGTGTTACAGATTTCAGGTTAGAAATAGCTGGTGGAAGCTTTACATTGAATTAATTCAAGAAAACAGAAGCAGAGACAGTAACTAGAAAATATTGTAGAAACTGGTATCAAAGAGAGCCTACCTTTAATTAAGGATGTGAACACGAATGCCCACACACAGAAAGCAGGGCAACACCAGCATAGCCACGTCTTAGGATGCATTGCTAGCAGCAGAACAGAGCTTCCTTTTGAGAAAAGAGGTTTGGCAGAAGGAACAAGAGGCAAGAAGACATATAACCTTCCTGGTGGTAAGTAGGCAATAGAAGGATGGATTTCTGTTTTGCATCTGCAGCAAACTCAGCAGCCTGCTGAGCAGAGCAAAGCCTTGCTGAGTTGCTTTCACTGCCACTAGGCAAGGAGAGCTTATGCGGCTCAGAGCGAAGGGAGTCAGGCAGCATCCTATCAGGTGACTTCACATTTCCAGTCACCTGCACCCCTGCCTCGGGGAATGTGCAAGAGTGCAGGAGAGAGAGGGAAGGCAAGACACAGGACAGCCGTCATGGAGCAGGGGGAGCATTCACTCACCCCTCACCAAAGGGTTAAGAATTCTCATCGTGCTGAAGCAGCTGCTTTGTAGCTGTTGCCCGATGATCACCTGAGTGAGTCCGTCACAATACGCAGAGGTGAAACAGCTTCAGTTTCTTAGCTGAGGACTGATTCTTCAGGTGATAGAAATGGATGTTACATGGTTTTAACATGTCTACCAGAAGCCATACGAACCTTGAAATAGCGCACAGCATCAAGTGATAAAATTGCTTGACAGTATTCTCAGTGAATAAATCCAAGGCAAGTAGACCTATTATTGCCATCTGACAGGAGCAACTAAGCATGCTAAGTTCATTCCTGACAGTCCAGTCAGCTTACAACATCAATTCTTCTAACTTTTTTTTTTCCTCATGTGTGCAGCCTCCTGTGCCAGTATGCTAGTGTGAAAACAGAGGAGCAGAATAAAGAAAAAAACCCACCAGGTGCTGTTACAGGCCAAGTTCTCTGCAACAGAGTGTTACTCTTAATCACAGAAGTTAAAAAAAAACCTGATCTCACAATCCTTTAGAGGTTGATGCATGTTCTCTCCTCAGGCGTTCACTACACATGTCCTTGCAACAGGACTGCCTGAAAAGGATCTGTAGGAAAAGGATCTGAGAAACTGAGGATCCTGTTTCTCAGGAAGGGTGAAAGGCACCACAGGTGCCATCCAGCCTCCCAGAAAGCAGCTCGGACAGGGAATCTCCTTTATGTGTGCTCAATCCAGCATGATCAAGTCCGAGTGACTGGATGAATGATTTGATAAAAACAGAAAGGCTGCTGTATTTTCAGGCACTTACATTGTTGTATAAGTGTAGAGAGAATTTAAAAAAAAGCCAGAAAATGAAGAAAAGATGCCCTTCATATTAAAAAATACAGAGGCCAAGCTGCAGTACAGAATAAGAAAGTAGTTTGTCATTTATACAAATTGTTGAAGTATAAATAGAAAAGAAGAGGACTGTCTGGAAGAAAAAGACTTAGGAATAAATTGACTGAATAAAGAAGATCCCTGAAGTGGACCCATGTGGATCCCTGAAGTGGCTGCCCATGACAAGGTTTGAGGCATGAAAAAGAAAATCTTTAAAGATTACAGGCACCAGCCTTACTCCAGAGCTCATTAGAGAGGGAGCCTTCTGCCGAGAGACGAGAAAGCAAAAAAACGAAACTTATGAGTGTTTGGAAGTCTATGAGTAATTTTGCCCTCTCAAAAGCAACAGTGTGAGTGTAGATCACAAGGCATGGCTATGAGGCATCTCTAAACTGAAGTTAGATATAAATTCTTCTTGCAAATAATTTTAAGATGAAAAAGTGGGTTTCAGTGTGGTGATTTGTCTTTTAAGTTTCCATTTTGCAAACATTTTCTTAGGAAAAAAGTAAAAACCACAAAAAATTTCTACTTTATGCCATATTTTCCCAAGTTGCAATGTTTATTAGAATGGTGTTAGTAGTCCAGGCTCATAAACTTGCAGTTTCCTCACCTTATGAAATTAAGTTCACAGATTCTTCTTGAACTGATGTGTCTGTGGCTAACAGAATTACACAGCCATGGGGCATCACAGGATGCCTGTGGCTGGCTGTAGTCATGGCATATGCACTCCTGTTAAAGTCCAGTGCTTTTAGAAGGATGACATATGGTAACATAGATACAATTTGAAAACAAGTTCACCCCAACTTAAAATGTTTTGACATTTTCAAACTTTTTGCTCTTTTCATAAATGTAACAGGCCAGGGAATCAGGTGGGAGAAGTTAACAGATCAGCACATGCATGTCTGCAGACTGATAAGTTTTCAGAGGTGAAGGTAATAAGTGTGCTTCCCCTCCAGAGTGAAGGAGAGCAGTGCAAGGCCAACTGGCAAAGATGATCCCTGCTGCCACACTTGAGGGAAAGAACTGCTTTGTTAGGGGGAGCAAGGCTGAATTTGGAGGCAATACCAGTCACTCAGGGAGCAGATGCCAGGGGGGATTGTGCTGCTGGAGTGGGTGCTGCCTTTGGGAAAGGCTGAAGAGGAAGGCAAAGTTCAAACCGAGCCATGAGAAGAGGCCGATGAGGCATCCAGATGGAGAATGCAGAGAGACCAGCTGATGCACTGCCTCAGTAGAAGGATGTCAGCTGGAAGCAGAGAAAAAAGTTGTGAATCATTGCTGCTTGGGAGGTACCTAATTTAATCTAATATGTACTGGTCAAAAGAAGTGTCAAAATGCCAAGCTCAAACAGAAAGCATATATTGACAAGCTTTCATTTTTCTTTTGCCCTCTGGGTAGAAAGAAGAGCTGATTTAGTCCTTCCATATGTACTTTTACCCCCAAGCATATATTAACTCAGAAAAAAAATATCTCTACTTTCTTCAGTTATGATGGCTCAGGAAAAAGAGCTTGCAGAGATGCACAAAATCTGCACAAAAATATTTCTAGGACCTAGATGCACTACTTAACTGGAACTTGATATTGTAAAAGCTGCATGGTATTGACAGTGAAAAAAACAAACAATGAGAAGACCCATTTGCAGGGTTGCCTATGCACCCAGGAGCTGAAGGCATGCTCCCTGGTGCTATTTGCAGTCCTAATGACAGATCCATTTGGAGCCAGGCTCAGATTTGAATGGCTGATTTCCTCCTCTAGAGCCAAGCAGTCCTTTGTTGGAGAGCTGTATCTGAGTTGTTTGTAAGGATTTGACAATGCAATGGATTAACCTGCAATGGGACAGTTACAAACAGCTCTGTGACAAAAGTGATTTCCATCATGAGATACTCATGTCCTGATCATCTGCAGAGAAGCCCCTGCATCCAGTGGAGAAGTTCACAGTTTGTTAACTCTTTGCTAAGTACCACCAGCCAAGTTTGTACTAGGGTACAAACAGTACAGCCTAGTTTGTTCTAGGGGCACTTTTCACCCTTTGCTGCTCTGGAAGCACTATGGGGATCTGAGCCACTTCTCACTGGATTCTTGCTCAGGTCTACCTATACATTTGCTTGTGATACCTCCCCTGAAAGAGCTGAGTGGGATCTCAGCACCATTTAATGTTATGTCTACTCTGCAACTTACTGCTTTCACAAGCAGACAGCTTTTGGGGACTCAACCAAATCATCTAGGGTCTGGTCCTCTTTGCATATTCACATACAGTGCTTCCTTGGGCATGGGACACCTACTGCTAGCAAAAAGGGATGCCAGCAGAAGGAAATTCTAATGGAAAAATGAAAGAATCAGTCAAGTCCTGCCATCTGACAGACAGTTCTGTAATCAGCCTTGGATATCTTATGCATTAGCTAAATTAAGGTAAATGGGAAACTCACTAAAGCTCACAGAAGGGAGATTTCTGACAAAGGGAGGTACTTAAATTGAGCAGGCAATTGAAGGACTATCTCTAAAGGCTGGAACATGAAGCTTCTTAGGTTCTGAGTGATGAAGGAATTGTTTAGCCTGAAAAGTTTATATGGACTAGTGTTTTTTCCATGTCTGTACTGCATAGGCAATTCATCAACATGTGAACACTGATATTTTACCTTAAAATGCTCTGTTGTGGCATTTGGATACCATGAAGAGGTATTTCCAGATCTTTTAAAACAGTTGACTATAGAAATAAAGCAGAGTTTTCAACCATTCAAGGCTTTGCAGACATTAGGCAGGGAGGCAGAGGCCACCTGTGACAATACTCTGAGGAAAGTATTTGATCTCAGCAAGCACTGGGGTCAAAGTAGGACTCCCCATGAGACATCTTTCACAAGTACTTTGGCAAAAAGGGTCACAAAGATTTACACCTGCTGGAGGGAAAACCAGAATTCTATTCTTTTGTGTTGTCAGACTTATCCTTCACTAATAAGCGTGCATCTATTACTAAGGCAGAGAAAATCATTGCTCTCTCTGTTCTCCCATCTGACATCACTCAGACACTTTCTCAGCTGTGTTACTCCTGCTCTATTTCTGAAATGGATTCTCCCAGCCCTATCCCTTCTACCCCACTTCAATAGACAATTGATTGTCTGGTGGACTCTTGGTCTGTGTTCCACCTCTCACCTCTCTCACACAGTATAGTTTCCTACAGCTTCATAGAAGCAATACTGACAGCAGTTGTACCTGCCTTATATGTGACAACTCTAGTCTGATAGAGCTAAAAGATTAATAGTAATCTGTGTAAGCCCTGCGTGCTGTTGGGATCCACTGTTTTGTTTTAACTTCTGGTATTACTACAATAAACAGAATAATAAAGCATTTATCAGAAGAATATTAGGAATCCAGCTTTCAGTGTCTTGTTGAAAGTCATTCGACTGTCAGAGAAGCCCTTTCAGGACACTAACCTCTGCTAAAGTGTTAGTACAGTCCATTTTGCCAAGGGTTACACCCTGAGCAATATATTCACACCCCCTGCAGCAAGGCCAGGATCTCACCCATGTGTAAGTCCTGCCCTTTGGCTTCTCTCATGCTCTAGAACCTCACATGACAACAGTGTTTGCTCTCTGATCCACCAGACACTGACCAGTGGCTTCCAGTGTGCATCCTTGTGTGCAGGAGATGTGAAGCATGAGTGAAGATGGAGCTTCAATGACTACTGTATGCAGAATAATGTGCTCATGCTTCAGGCATGATCTTTTATACTAAAGCCTTTTTTTTTTTTTGTTAGTCAAATTTTAAATAATGTGTGGGAAGAGGCCTTGAAGCTTGCGTTGATTAGGGCATTTCCACAAACTTAGCACAAGAGATTTCTTCAGTTCAGTAGCTTGCTTGTGATAAAGTGTGGAGAGCCTGGTTCAAGCATGGCTTAAAGAAAGAGGCCATGAAGGTATACAGCTGATGGGAAAGTAAAAGGCAGCTGTAAAGCAGCAGTTCCCAGGCTTGATTTTGTAAATAACTAGGTTCTCAGACACCTTTTCTATAAACAGCAGGATTCTCAGACAGTCTTCTCATAACAGTCCTTGGCTGCTCTGGGAACAGATATGAAGGTTTTGAGAACTTTTCATATCACACTGAGAACGCTGGTCCTGTTTTCAATAAACAAACCACAGGTATTGTAAAACAAAAGGAGGGGTTAGAGTTTTCTCTGTAACCTATCGTGAGCTCGAATTTTGCAATATGCATGAAGTTAATTAACACTATTATAAAGGGTGACTGATTTGATCAATAAATCGGAGTCGATGCTGATCAACAACAAGATGGGTTGGCTCCCTTCACTTTCAACAATAAAGTCCTTTCTTAATTTCTCTTTTGTATTGAAGAGATTGAACCATAGCACCTCTATGAGTCTGCCCCTGCTGCCCCAGCTGTGAACTGGGCAGTCAGTAAGTCAGGCAGTCAATATGCACTGAGTAGCCAAGCACATGAATCGATGCCTATTCTCATGATCCTGTCCACTAAGGAGATGCAGTAACCAGAGTACAGCACGAAGATCCAAGCTAAAGTGTCACTGATGGCAACATCCCCAAAGCACCTTCCACTGTACTAACAGCATCACTTTTTTTTACCTTCACTGACCTTCAGCTTGGACCTACTCTTCTTGTAACTTGATGGAGATTATATATATATATAGGCTGATAAAATGTGATCCATTTCAAGGAACTAAACATCAAACCAATCACCTCTGTTCAGCTTTTTAAGAATTCTCTACTAAAGCAACAGTTCATGGGAGTAGGTTTTCAACGTGTAATATAACGTTTCTACACTTCCCTTATGTAAATACCTTTCCTTGCTGCAAGCATACTTTGACTCTTATAGGGAGGGTGCATTGGATATTTCTACACCCACTTTTGAGCTCCTCACCAGGGATGCTATTTCTCCTCAATCCCAAAATGGAAATCACATAATGTTTTGAAGCAACTCTAAAGAGCTATAACAGAGAGAGGCCAGCAGAAATCACTAGCTTTATGCACACAGTTGTGATAGTTATTAGAAATAACATGCAGACCACACAAGTTTGAATAGGATCTTATGGAAGCAACCAAATTCCATATTGACATATGGATTGCCTCCAGGGATGCTAATATAGCCAATATTTTATTTCTGAGAAATTTAGCATTTCTTAAGTAGGAAAAAACCCAAATCAAGCAGAAGTGTAAATGGGAATGCTCAAAGGGATGCTATGATGTAACTTCCTGAAAATGTTGGATTCAGGGACTGCTGGGTAGGGGTCTCCTCATGTTTTTTCCCTGCAGTAGGGATAATGGATATAGAAGCAATATTGTTAGGGAAAATACAATAGCAATGAGTGCGATGAGTGGAAAGGGTAGGGGTCTTTAATAAAAAGGCCAGATTGAGCTAGTGAATGATGGGAATATGACTGCAATAAAGAGTCCCAGACTGAATGTCTGAAATCACCTAGCCTCAAAGGGATTAAGATGCAAATGCCCAATTTTAGCCCGCACAAATTCATGAAATAATAGACCATTGGAAAAAGCAAGCAACTCAAGCACCATGTGAACAGAGCACATCTAAGAGTGCTCTTGTTCATCCAGCAATTCATGGTTGTGGCCATATGCTGGCTGAATAACTACTCTGAGGCTTTGGTATAGTGGATTTCATCCACTGAGATTTGTGGGTGTGTTCCAAAGAAATAATAAAATTCATGGAGAACTTGGTGGTTGGGGAAAGAAAAAAAAAGCAGAGGTGGGGTGGAAATAGTCTTTAAATTAATCAGTGGAAAAAAATCCCCAACAATTGAAAAAGAAGAACAAAGTTGGCATTAGGGAAATGGGCTACTCAATGAGCTGGAAGAGTGATGGAATCTTATTTTTTGTGTATGCATCTTTTCCCTCCAAACTTCCAGTATCTCAATAGCCATGACCACTCCTCTTGCTCACTGTTGGATCCCTGAGGGGTACAAAGCATCATGTGTAGAAGCTACGTAGGAGCTACGTGTATGTATGGTGATTAGTGAACTACCATATACGTGCTGACTAACCATGTAACTTCTCCCAAATGAGATATATAGTCTGTCTGTTGTTTCTTCAGATGGAAAAAATCTCATTTGAGTTGTTCCCTTAATGCAGTTTTTGATTCACAACAAATTTACGAAAACTTAATTTTCTTTAAAATTCATTAAACATTTCTTTTTGGAAGGGTCAGTGAGTAGACAGAAAAATGTGTGATGAAAAAATATTGTTTGAGCAGGAAGCAGGAGTGAAATAAAGAACAGTTTTTTTCTTGTTTCAACCATTAGCAACATATATAGAAAACAAAACCATCAGATGGGAAATAAACTAAGTATTTGTCCTATTTTTCCTCCAAAATCTGGAGTAGAAAGAACATCAGCTTGAAGATGAAGGATAAATCTTCTCATACAAGGTTTATCTCCTGGATTATTTGAGCCCAAACATATCCAAGTGCAGCAGAAATAACAGATGTTTGACTGCATGGTGATGAACACTGCATCCATTTATATAATTAAATGTCAGATTCTACCTGGGATAAAAACCTCAGAAACACACCAGTCTAGACCAGGCAACTTGACATTCCTCTGGCACTAATCTTCTGTCAGAGGACAGAACTTTGGAAAAGCTAGGTAAGGGAAAAAGTTTTGTCAGGTTGGATAATGAAGCAAATTTAAAAATTTACTTTGCTGATGCTGGAGGAATGGAGGAAAGCCTTAGCAATGTTCTGGTAATGTGAAAGTTGAGCTCAGAGCAAGCACCCCATCCAATTAAAAAAAAAAAAAAAAAGGTGCAATTTGAGAGAACTTGTAAATATATGAGGTAAATAATCCATGTCTGTAGGAACTCTGCCATTCACTACTCAAATTTCCCCTGTAATGAAACTAATCAATGTTCCTTTGAAAATATCTATGGTACCTTGGCCTGAAATCTGAAACACTTTCCCAGGGGATGAAAAAGTTGAAGGACACAGCTTCTACACATATCAAAAAGAGATTGGCGAGCTTTGAAAGTTCTCAAGACTTCAGTCCTTATTCCTTATTTTGGAAATGGTCTATTAATGTTTCTCTTAAAAATTCTTCATGTCCTACTCTCCAACATTTCCCAGGATACTACAACATTTTATGGACACTGCAAAGATGTTTGCACATGGCAAACAGGGCTCAATGTGTTCAAGACATGCTCAAAATTTTGTCTGGCAACTTCCTTATTAAATGCAAATGAATGGAAAAAATCTGAACTGGAGCTGGAAGTTTAAGTAATCCTGGTTGTTTCAAAGTCTGTGAGATGCTTTTATTCTTATTGTCCTGTAGATTTTGAAGAAACAGTCTTGTTTGGGATTATCTGTGCTTGGTTTTGTTTTTTATTATCCATCCCTTGTGATAGGTAAGAATGTTACTCTTGCTAACTTAGCTTATTCCATTTTTGCTCCTAAAGACCATATCACCACTCTGGAACAACAAAAGTAGTAGCAAAAATGTTTCTGTCTGAGAGAATCCAGTACTTCCCTCTCTGCCTGTTTTCCCAACCTATCACTAAAGGTTTCCGGAGTTCCTTAATTCCACTGGGAAAAGAGGATGCAGTCATGTAATGCATAGGCAGTCGCATTTCAGTGTCAAAAAGATTTACTTTGCAAGAGCTCTGCACAAACACACTGACAGGCAGACAATCTTCAGAGGTGTCAATTTCTAAACTGGCACAGGAGGCAAGGCAAGGAGGAAAAGGAGGTGCTCAGTGGTCACATGAACAACTGGAACAGCCAAAGCGCTGAGCAATCAAGGGAGTCAGCCAAAACTGAATATGAAAATGTGGGCTTCAATGCATGAACCACTAAGACATACTTTCTGGAAAGTGAGACATATTCACAATCATAATTTCATCTGAAAATAGGCCTCTTTTTCTCTTTTTCATCAGACTTCACTGGAAATTTGTCAGGAGGAGTCCTTCTGGCAAAAATTATAGATACAAGTTCTTGAAAAATTTTAGAGGAAAATCAACAACAGAAACAGGCAGGAACTTAGTCAGACCTCAATAGCCCTGTTATGATTCCATGCAGAACTGAGAAATTGTGTAAATGTTTTTCTATAGACTCCATGAAAACCAATCAAAACACAAAGATTTAGAGCAGCACTGATGTCCTTAACATGCAATAAAGCACATTAAATGTGTTTGGATTTCCCACCAGGTGAGATTTTTGTCAGTATTATTCAGAGAGGACATTCTTCCACTCCAGAAGGAACTGGTGCAAGTGTCTGAAGAATTTCAATCTCTTTGAAAGAGAAACTTGTTATCTTAGTGCTAAAATTAAGTCTGCACTGTGCCATAGAACTTGCACTCAGATTGTGCTGACATGCTTAGTAGTGCTGTTTTAAATAGCCCAAACTATTAACCTACAGTTTACCAAAAAATCATGCAGATTCTCAGATGAAATTTTAATTTCCTTTTAGGCAAATTGCAAAGAATGAACTAAAGGAACATTTGGTCAAACTTAAACTTGCCTACCAGAGCTCCTGGCAAGGGGAAACATGCTATGACTGCAGTGACATACAACACTCTCAGAAGAGCAAGCAGCCAAGTGACATCTCTCATGAAATCTCATCATGACATATCCTCTGCAAAATATTTCAGCTGCCAGTTGATTTATATAAGGGAGAGGGAGAGGACTCTTTTATCCTTAGAAAATGCTGCCATCCTTCTATAAGCAGAACCACTCAGACAAAAATCCATTTTCTTAGCAAAGAATACTTTTAATCCTTTTAAAAACTTATTTCTTTACTTAATTGATGGCTCTCAAATAAGGTGTGCTGAAAAAAAAGAGTGCTGTGGGACTGACAGAATTTAAATTGGCAGCAGCATAAAGAACGAAGACACTGCAGTGTAAGTGACCGAAGCTACAGAGGTCCTGAGAGTTTTTAACCTTTTTGGTGCTAGCTTAAGTTTGCATCTGGAAGGAGAGCACTTCAAGTCTGCCAAAGGAGACTAGCAGCCCATTCCAGTTAAATGGATAATGAATTAAGATCCAAATCTCCTGGTAATTCAGAAAGAAAAAAGGTAAGACCTATCCTCTGTTTTGTGAAGAGCAATCCTGCCAAGAAAACAGCCATTTTGTAACTGAAGGCACAAATGGAAGCATTTAGGTGAACAAGAACTAAGTGGCAAGATCCTGTTCTGGGTAGGTCAGTGGACTTGTCCCTCTCTCCTTATGGATAACTTTGTATTAGTCCAGGAGGCAGGAGGCCATCAGTGAAATTGACTGACTCTTTATATAGCAAAGCTTTATTTTTGTTAAATTAATGTCTGACAGCTACAGAGTCCTGTACACTTCATTTAATGCATGGCTTTGTGAACCTCATGCATTCTGACGTTTCTAGGACAGGCTGAGCCATCAATACCTCTTGTGCCTCTGGGCAAAAAGTCTAAGAGAAAGCCTGATGTCATTATGGTCAGAAACCATCTTTTCTTTTGTGCTCTGTTTGAAAAAGCTTTTGGAAGGAATATCAGCAACCTCATAATTGGTGTTGTGACTGAGAGAGGGAGGAAGTGGAAACATTAATTTAAAACATCATCTGCTTTAGTTACAAAATTATTGCCACTGGCTGCTATTCTGAAAGGCAATGTCTAAAGGGGAAAGGCTTCAAGTTTTGTACATAGCCTTAGGATTAGACCAGGAGTATTTGGTGATCTGTTGCCAGTGCCACAGTCTTTTTGATGAAATTTTAGGTTTAGGCAGTGCTGAGATATTCCTGTCTTTGCTTCAGGCAGAAGTAGATAATCTGATTAATGGGGATTCATTCCATCTAGCTCTAGCTATACAGAAATGAGGCATCCCTTGCAAGGCTTTCTCTGCCATCAGTAGAAGAATGGCCACTGCAGAGACTTCAGACAGAGACATCTCAGTGCTTGTTCTGCAGGGACTAGCTAACTCTGCCTTCGGGGTGGTTTAGGTTGGGCTAGCTAGATCTCACCCTTTTACCTCCCATTGTTTCATCGGGCATAATAAGATAACAAAGTTCGCATCTCAGATCTTCTCTAGGCTCTGAGACTGGCACAGAATCCATTCACTGTATGCTTGTACCACCGAACATCCTTTAAAATTTGAAACAAAGACAGTAACAAGGAAGACATTCAGATGGATAATAATCAGGGTAGACTTACATGAATAATGAGAATAATTGCTTGTTTTCATGGACAAAATTGGGTGACAGAAGTGAGGGAAAAAAAGACAATTCCTTTGCAGGCTTCCAGAGGCTGTGTAGCAAGTCCTATATCAACTTTAAATGACAGACACCTTAAGGCATTGTACAACTAATATTGTACATCTATGGTATTTGAGGACATAACTCATCTATACTAGTATCTAATGAAGTAAAATTTGGTGCAAAACATATGATGACAATCACCAATAGAGTTGGGCAGCTGAGAGCTGTAACTAAGTATTGTCCTTTGTTTTTTGTCAGAGCATTCAGTATTAAAAGCATCTTAAATTATTCTGCATTACCTGCTTAAGGAGGGATGTAAATATGAAGATATAATCGAAGTCAGAGCATGTGCTGGAGATGGAATGTGCATAAAAGGGCAAATTTCAACTGTCATTCATTTATACTACAGAAGACGCAGCAGTTTTGAATCAAAGGTGAAGAAGGTAAATTAAAATTGAATGGATACCCCCTGGATTCAGGGCGCAAATTCAGTTAAAATGTTCCAGGGCCACAAATGCAAACAGTAGGGGGAAGACATGATGAAGAGGAAAAACTGACACACAGTGTCAACTGGGCAACACAGTGTGTTGGTACCATGTCAAACATCAGCACCAAGACAAGCAAGAATGTGTCAGTGAATGTCTGATGTATTTTACATTGTCAATGAGCTGCAGCTTGACAAGGAAAAGCAGAAGGTGGAATTCCCTGAGCAGACCCATGAGAAGTGAGCAGCAATGAAGCAATGACAGCTAACATCTGCAGGAACTAAAGTGTTGCTGGCTCAGCCAACAGGATCCCCTTGATTAGAGACGGCTAGCAGACTTGTAATTCAGAAAAGGTCAAAGTTTGCAAGAAAGCAAAAAATTAAATGAAACATGTTTTTTGCAAAGAGCACCTCATTTTTCTTGGTCACCTCTGTGGCCAGCAGAAATTATTCAGGTAAAATAATTTGTGTTTAAATTCTAATTTGTGAAGTTTTTGAAGATAGATCTCTTGAAAAGAAAATGGTTAGTTTTAGGAAGGGTAAACTATTAAAATTCAAAGTCAGTCTCATAAACACCTCTAGATTTTACTGCCTTGCTATACCCACAGAACACTTTGTTACTTCTTACATAAGTAGCTATCAAAGATATTTATCAGTTCCATTTTGTTTCTCTTGCTATTATAGTTTGTTTCATCCTTCCACCTTCAACCAAAAAAGTCCAACAACTGTAAAGAAATTTTTATCAGTATGGTTGAAGTTTGCAAAATACAAGCCAAAGAAAAAGATCTGGTTTGGAAAATACAAGATTTAGTCAGATGGAAATCTGGGAGCAGCAAAATATGCCCTATGAAGAAAAATTAAGCCACCATGTAGAAAAAGGATAATTTTGGATGTCATCACTCTAAGGAGACCCATTTGCAGACAGTAACCACTAACTGACAAGAAACTGAGACTTGACTCTCTTGGTAAGAGGAGTACCTATCTGTGTGTTTGTGTCTGTGCACGCATATACATTTTTACTAATCATGTCGATGGATAGGGAAGGATGAGTGCAAGGACTACTTGAAATGGATGCACTGTGTTAATCTCATCCCTCCAATAGTGCTGTTCTGCCCAGATTAGGCTGCACATCAGAATGTAATGGTACAGATGCACATATCCATAAAATCCCAAATGAGTGTGCAATGCTCATATCTGCTGAGCTGCTAAATGTGCTTTGGGCTCTAGAGGAAAGCAGTTATGCTCCAGTTCAATGACTTTAGTAGTCCATTTTCAGAAGGAGGTAAAACTGGGAATTCTAACTTGTGCAGAAGTATTCACATGTTCTGTGTGGGAAGCAGCTGCAAACCCCTGAAGCAGAATGACCTTGTGGTCTCTTTTAATATGTTGTGTGATCTTCAAAACCAGCCCATTTTAACATGCATTATTTTAAGTGTTCTTTTCCCTGAAAAAGAGTACTCAGTTAACTTGAGCACACCCACTCCTCCACTGTGCAAATGAGAAAACCTTACATCACAAGATTTCCCATTCATTTCTACCCACAATTGTAACTGACACCTACTCTTTGAATGGAAACCCGTGGGCAAGCACAGCAACAATCTTTCAAGCTATGCAACAAGTCCATCTTACTTTAGCTTGGGTACCACTGTGCTCACATAATTTCAGGATTCCTTGTTTTCTCACTGTGCATCAGGCTAAGCATGGCCATAAGCCTGAGGTGCAAACCCTGGTGTTTTCACATGACAGTGCTGTGCATTTTAGCAGATTCCTGCCATTACAAAAAGCCTGTAGAGAGCACTCTATCAAATGGTGAAGCAGCTGGGAAGAGGCTGTTTCCCTGAGATTGGTCATTGCTCCTGTGGAAGAATGGGCTTCATGGAGAAGCTGTATGAAAAGCTATCCATTAATATTCTGCACTATCATTTGTAATCACACTGAAATGGGAATGTTATCACAAACTGTCACCATTTATTAATGGCTCGTGTACACCTGTGACCACAGGTAAATCTATCAAGACACAAGGTCTGTTATGAGTCTAAGACAGGTAGTGCAGGGGAGGATATATGTCAAAGACTTATATGTAAGTACCTCACGCAGATGCACAGCTTGCGATTGCCCAGCTCTGGAGGGCTCAGGGCATAGGTTTGTTCTGGTCCTGCAAGGCAATGCACCTGCAGAGTTTCCCAGCAGCTGAAGTTGTTGACATATCTTCCTTCCTCCTTCTGTGCCTTATCAGATGATGCCCAAACACTGGGAGAGCACAGAAAGGCTTTCACCAGCCTTTCACAGCGCACTGCCAAGGCCATGCTAACACAGCAGAGGTATCTGTCCCCCCTCCCTACAGCTTCAGAGAACTGACAATTAGTGTGACTTCTTGATGGAGAGAACTGTGTAAACCCATGAAACAAAAATATTGCAAGTCCTGCACCACTGAGAAGATGTCTCTGAAGCACAGCTCCTCTTCTAATGTACTAGCATTAAACCTTGCAAAACAACTAAAACAACATAATAAATTATTAGGCAAAGTATTTCCAGTGGCTTTTCTGAGCTTTATTCCTTCAGTTTCTAAGTATCACTCAGTGGCCCGTTACTCTGCTCTGTTCTGCAGTTCATGACTAAAATAGAAAGGCTGCAAAGCTACAGGGAAGATACTGATGGACAGCTCAGCAAATTGTTCCAGCTGAACCATAAAACTGTCAAACAAATGATACATGTTAGTTGTGATGGCCCTGTGCCTCCCAGAAATTAAGTGAATCTTTAATGGAAGACTTTGGTAAGGAATTAAACATTAATTAGGACTTATATGAGATAGCCATAAAAGGGATTAGAGACAAACCATAGGTTTGCTGTAGCACCAGTAGAATGAAAGAGCATTTCTTTTTTAACTTTGGTTAACTGGTTAAAAGCGATGAAGCTGAGAAAGCAGAGGAAAACATCTTTATTCCTTGTTTTGAAAGCAGTAGTGGCTCAGTGCCTTTAGCTTTCTTTACTTGCTTCACAAGCACAGTGCTGTGAGAGTACTTATGTTCTCAGTTATTGGCATGGTTAATAACTGGAAAAGCTTCTAATGGGTTGACTCACAAGCTCACGTGATAGCCACAGGAACCTAACACAGAAATTACGGCTACACTTGGTGTCGAGGTAGCAAATAGCTTTGTAAAGGAGATATATTTTTAACTGAGTACATCTGGGTTGACTTGTTTAGACAAAAATGCCAGTGTAAGCTTTTCAGAGGACTCACAGAGTGGCTATTCTGATTTTTCTAGAGGACTCTTTGATTTGTTATTATTTTTGCCTCTGCCTCTTCACAGCCCACACAAAACATCAGTTACAATCCATGTCCAGTGGAACAAACAAGTGAGGATGTGTATATCCTTGCCTTTCCATTTTGGGGGCAGACTTCCAAATATGTATTTATTAATTGTTGACTTCATCTAACATGAACCTGAAGTTCCATCAGTAAGTCATCTTTTGTACTAGCACAACCAGCATCACAGATTTCCAAAACTTGCTATCACACTTAATACACAGGATTTTAATTCTAATTCACAAAAAAAAAAAAAAAAGTTTCTTGGATTCTGTTTACAGAGCAGTATGGCAAATGGTAAGTTAACTGATTAATTAAAACTAGCTATATAAATAGAAAATATTCCATCTCGATCAGCTGCAAAATAAAAGCTGCATGACTTGTAGCATTTGGGAGTACGTGGAAACTGTAACCATAGATGCCCAGCTACCACTTGTTTAGTACTGTGAAGTGTAATCCAGTGCTGAGAAAGGTCCACTTGTTAATGTTCTTTGCATGGTAGCACACAGCACTGCCGCTGCTGAACAACAGAATTTGAAACTTTCCCTTTTGGTCTTCAGCTATCCCGAAACATGCAGAAGAAAAGTGCTGACAGTGGATAAAATATCCACCACCTCTTCTCATCCAGACCCAATGCATAAGGTATCAAAGAGATGGAGTGTGATCTTCTCCTACAACTATACCCTATATCTTTGAGAAGCCACAGTGGTCAGGAGAGTTGCCTGAGGACAGAAAATCGCACCCAGTCTTCAAAAAGAGCAAGAATAAGGACCCAGGGAACTACTAGCCAGTCAGCCTTACCTCAGTCTCTGGAAAGGTGATGGAACACCTCACTCTGAAATAAGGCCATCCACACGGATGACAAGAGGGTGGTCAGGAGCAGTCAGCCTGGATTCACTGAAGGGAAGCCATGCTTGACCAACCTGACTGCCTTCAACAATGAAACAAAGACCTGGATAAACAAGGGAAGAACAGTTGATGTTGTCTACCCTGATTTATTTTCAAATTATCTTGGCAGAACAAGCTGTGGAAATCAACTCCTCATGCTCTGTCCCCTCTGTGTACTGATGCCAGTTCTAGGAGCAAAGACAGTATCAAAGACTGTTAGGGTTTGAGGGATAAATCTGTTCTTTCCTCCACACTCAGCCTCCCTTCCTCAAAGCAAGTGGTGGAAAATGCTCTGGCCATAGGTAAATATATGTAAATCCTCATTCCACCAAGGGGCCCTAAAGGAGTTGTAAAAGAAATGTGGGGTGCCACACAAATACATGGTAATTTTTACCCTGAGGAGCTGTTGCAGCCCAAAAGGGAACTGAGGAGAAAAGGCGGCTTGTTAGAAGGATGCCAGGCAGTTTATCATCCTCAGCTAACCAACATAGTGCTGCTTCTCTTCTACCTGACTCCAGCCATAACAGATGTGACTGCCATTAACATCAATGCCATTCTCTCTGGTAGCTCTACAACACTCTTCCTACATTCTAAAATAAATTTTGGTATGGGCAAAAGGGAATACAGGTGGAGCTCAGAATTTATGGTTAGTCTAATTAGGGTCTCCACAGTCTAACTAAAATACAGATGGTCAATAGCTTTGGTTCAGTTATGGTAAAATCAACACTCTGAAAATAAGAGTGAGACTGATAAATATTAAATTCCTACTATCTATGCCTTGTCTCTAAGTTTAGCCTGCCATTGTCCTTCCAAGTCCTAAGGGGCAGGGAGGACACAAGCTCTCCCCAGGCAGTAAGTGGGTATCACACTGAGTCCTTGGCATGCCAATTTCTTCATCAAATGTAGGCTCTTGGTCACTGTAGTGTGCTTGCCATTTGGGGCTATTTTGGATCATTTGTTAATAAAATCTGTTTTGCTTTCAGTAGTTCCCATCTAAACTTTGACACTCAGCCATAGTGTTCCTCTTTCCTCAGGGACAGTGGAGCAAATCCAGAATTTTATAACTGGCAGTAAAATATTTCAGATTTATTTCTGCACCAAGTTAAGTGCAGATGGAATACATACTAGCCTCAGGCCCAACACCCCAATCCTCCTGAAGTGGAGGAACTGGTACTTAACCCAGTAGAAGAAGAGCATCTTTACAGCAGTCCCTTCTATCTATGAGAACTAAATAATGTCACTGTTTGCAACACAACTTTCTCCTTTCAGCCCAGGAGCCCCATTTCAGAGGGGCTTCGACTTACCCAAGCTATCTTGCATGAGTGTTGATCTCAGCACTGCCTACATCTGGCCAGAATGTAGATCTTTGATCTACACTCTGATTCAAAGTCTGACTTCCCAGTTTGGCCCCAGAGTTGTCCTGTCATGATACTTGCCTGGTACAATTTAATGACCTGGACTCTAGGCTGACCACATTTGTCACTCAGCACCCACCTTGCTCCTCTGAACTGAGGAGCACTGCTAAGTGAACAGGGCTGGTGATGAGGTGCTGGTTTCCTCAGGGATAATCTGGCCCTTGCTGATGCCTGTCACATTTTACCCTGGATGCTATTCACAGAGCTAAGCTAAAAAAAATGTAGGAAGCAGCCACACATCTATCAAACTGCTGCTACCACAGCTAAAACAATCTCAGGCCAAGACAAGCCCTGAGACAACACACTGTCAGGCTGATGTGAAGCCCTCAGCCTAAGAGTCATAATGACAGAATTAGATGTACCAGGTTTCATCTGATGACATAATAGTTGTACAGTAGTGAACTGCAGCAAAACAATCCCCTTGAGTCACATTCAATCATGGTGGAATGGAAGGTGACATCTGGATGATAAGGTCCATGTCCTTGGAAAAATGAGAGAGCATTTAAGAAATAACCCTAGGCTATATGCACTGAATGAAATATACTGAGGTATCACAAAGGCAGGAAGATGTCAAATCCTGGCCTTGAATGTAGTCAGCTTTGGGATATTAGAGATATGCACATGGATAGAATTTCAAGCATTCACATAATACTTGTTAAATTTGTTGTAATAAGCAGAGGTGATATCAAGACTTCCTACCCACCTCTTGGGTAAACTACATAATGATGAGAAAAGCACTTGTAAAGGGCTGAGAAGTATTTCCATCACTCTGAGTATGTTTGCATCAACCGAGACATTGTATACCAGCAGTTGGTCCCCTAAGGGCATAGAACAACTCCACCTTAGCCATAAAGTCCAGAAACTCCACTGGAAAAGCCACAAAACACTTCTGAAACTTGTCAGAATTGTATCTAGACCAAAAGTGGGAGATGGAAAAAAAATTATAGCATCCCACCAGGAAATAAGCAGAAACTGAAAATGTGAAGCCCTTGGAAGGAAACAGCACATTACACCCTACAGCAGAGTAATGCACCCTCTTCTCTCCTATACAAATCACTAACCCTCAAAATCCCGTACAACTCTAGCATGATATGTTCCAGGCACCTTCCAGCTTCCAGGCTCCCTCAGGAATGCATGCATGTTTCTGCATCATGCACAGCTTGTCTGGGGCTGATCACTGCAAGAAAAGCAAGTTCAGCACAGGCAATCACCACCAGGGAGCAGGTATTACAACCGTCTGCAACCTGCACATTGTGTGGCAGAAACTTAGTGCTACAGGTACTGTACGTCTGGAGGCAGCATAGAACTGTCCCACTGAGAGAAAAGACAACAGACAGCTGCAGGCCACATCCAGTTCAACTACAACTATGCATCCCAAAAGCTGGAGATAAATTGAGGAAGAAAGAAAGCTGGGGCTCACAAAACCCACCAGGTCATGGGTAAAAGCTGCAACATTGTCAGAGCTGAGCTTTGTAAACAAGCCGCCCACAAGAAAAGCAGAACTAAGATCCATCCTGTGCTGCTGATAAGGCTTCTGATGTGAGATATGGATGTCTGATACCTTTAGTGTGTTGCAGAGATATTATGAGTGCAGTGGCAGTTTGGTGATTGACATGGCGTATAGAGTTGCCACAGTCCTGTAAGAAACAGAATCAGTTCAGAGCTGGATTTTACAAGGCTGACCATGTTATGGAAGCCATGAAGATGCACGAGCTGGAGCACAATTTCATGCTATGCCTTCTCCAGTCTACCAGCAGGCAGTTCAGTCAGGGCCAGTCTCATTCCCTTCTACCTCAGTCCCTGTCCTTCTTCTGTTGTGTACTACCATGCTACACAGTGTCATGTCTCTGCAAAAGAAAACAAGCTGAATCAAAAAAGGAGATGCTTCCCAGGCAGTCAGCTAGATGAATTATCCCCCTTTTACCTACCTTGATGTTGGACCTGACACATGGGAAACAGCAGCAACAGGCAAACAGTGGCAGGGAAGAAGAGCAGGACAGAAGTCTTGGTTAGACTGGATTAGATATAATATGAAACTTGAGACTATTCAGCCAAGTCTCTCTGTCCAAACACCAGCTGCCACCATGTGGGAATGTGAAGTTATCCAAGAAGCAAAGGCTGTCATAAACCTTGGAAAGCCTCACCAAGAATTAGTGAATTACAACAGTAGTTAGTTATTACAAAAATATCCAGATAACTCCAGATGATTTTCTAGGCTTCAAGTTCCATATGCTACAGCAAAAGTCTTTTTCCTGCCATGTGGCATGAGATGGCTGTGTGACAAAGCCATCTTGACATTTCCATGGATGCTCTTTGAAGCCAAGTTTATAATTCAATTAAGTACTAAATTAGCTGGAGGCATCTGAACAGAAAAGCACACACATTCACAGCTCACACAGACACACACACACACACCCTCAACACATACAACCAAATTTCCTGTGCATTGTGCAGGTACCTCTTCACAAAGAAAGAAAATGCAGCAGGAAGTTACCAGCTCTTTCATGTGTCTGAAGGAGCCCAGAATGTCTCTGCTCTCAGAACATCTGCAGGGATGCTGCCGGGAGAGCTGTTGGGGTTAAATGCCTTAAGCACTCTTTCTCAGAAGAATGATTCAGTTTAGGAGTAAGAGGTTGTACATCTCTCATCTCCCCAGTCTGAGACACTGGAGGATTTTAAGCTGGCCAGACAGCTGGGAAGGGTCAGCCTCAATATACTGGAAAGGGCCAGTGAACAGTGCTGCTCTCCATTCCTCATGCCTTTGTGCCTCCTCAGGAATGCCTCAGCACAGGAAGAGCTCTCACTCAGTCTTTGCAGGGAGATGGGAGAAGGCTGTGGTAAAACCCCCACAAGTGTACTTTGAATGGGAGTGACAGCTGTGGGGAATCTCACTGGTAAAATGCTACATAGAAAACCGCTGCTGGGTATTTCCCAGCCCTCAGAGGAGCAGAAAGTCAAAGCAAAAAGGGGAACCTTTTTCACTTGGTCACCTTGACCAAGGTTTTTATCATGGCTCTGCCTGATCGTCTCTAGAACCATGCTCACAGAAACCTAAGCATATGGGTTTAGCTATGAACCAGATTTTTAAACCTGGCAAACTGTGTGTTGGAGGTAATCTGAGGTAATCTTGGCATTTGTGCTGCCCCTGGAAGAGGACTGGAAGGATTGCAGAGCAGGCAAGGGAGTTTCACAGTGTAACCTGGCATCTGACCCGCAAATGCTGCCAGAACATGTTGATTCAGTCGACTACTGTGATTGGGAAAACACAAACCATATGCTCCCAGATGCTCTCCCTGTAGCAGCCCTCATATGTTTTAGGAACAGAGGTGTACTGGGCTCCTTCACAGGGTGCAGATAATTCTGATGGATTTTCTTTCCCTGGCAGGAGGCACCAGAACAGCTGTGGTGAGCAGAAAAGATTTCCTGTGGGCAACTACAGTTCTTCAAAAGTACCTTACAATATCTTATTAGCTGCTTTGTTGGACATGGAAGAGAAACCTATGGCTGATGGAGCCTTTAGCAGGGGTTTTACTTCGCTTCTGTCACCCAAATTCAGGCCTGGTGTGGCCAGTGTGCTGCATGTAGCACTTGCCCATGCCTTGGGATAAGTTGTAGAAAACAAGGGGGACATTCTCTTTGGCCCCTACCCCAATCTCTGAGAAGGACCTTCCTGGAATGCTCTGGAGGTCATGTTCTTGTCAGACTCCCAGGGAACAGACTTTCCTGGAGCTGTGAGAGAGACTTCTCTAAAAGGTCAACACAGCACCATTTTACATGCACAGCTTTGTGGTGTTTCAGGACTTTATACAACACGCTTGAGGACAGCCAAAGTTTCCTGGCCAAAAAGAGCATAGCATTGGTTTGACACCTTGTCTTCCAGATTGGACTTTGAAATCAGCCAAACTGAATGCAACAGTTCTGTTTTAGTAGTCTCTGAGGAAAAGTCAGCTTGGTCTCCAAGGGTCAAGCCTTCCTTATGTCAAAAGGAATGGTCTGTGGTAGAACCTATAGGCTTCAGGGCATTTCTCCCTTGAAAACGACTTTTTGCTAAAATTTTTGTCCAAGTCTTTGGGGATGGAGCTGTTGGTTCCTTGCCATGTCCATCACAACTGGATGCTCAAACTGCTGGCATCTTGTGCTGGCCCCACAATGAACCTTCCCCACTTTCAGAGAGAGAGGGGCAGGGTTGGTGTTAATAAGCAAAAAATCACTGTATGGTGTTTGGTTGTAAGGTGTTAATCTCCTCCAATCTATCCCTCTGAAGGGAAGGCTAACCACAGAGCCAGCTTGGGTGTGTGCAAGGCCCTCCTCTCATGGATCACCCTCTCTGGCAGGCAAAATGCCACCAGCCCTTACTGAAGCCCAGACAGCAGCACTCACCCAAAGGCAGCTGTTGTCTCAGCTCGGGGCGCAGCTAGCGGCATAGAGCTGGATTCCTTGCCTGGAAGGCTTGGTAAGATTCCTGAAGGCACAACAGGTAAACGAGAATGATCCTAAAGACAAGAGTACCACCTCATGGAAAACTCCTCAGGTACACACGGTAGCAAGCAAGCATTTAGAGAATCAAGCTGCAGGCTGTGCATGACAAATCACACGTAAAGCTCTTCATAGAATCATGGAATCATAGAATGTTAAGGGTTGGAAGTGACCTTCAGGATCATCTAGTCCAAACATCCCCCTGCCATGGGCAGAGACACATCCCACTAGACTGGTTTGCTCAAGACCTTGTCCAGCCTGGCTTTGAACAGTGCCAGGGGGCATTCACAACCCCCCTGGGCAACCTGTTCCAGCATCTCACCACCTCCACAGTGAAGAATTTCTTCCTAATAACTGAGCTACACTCCTCGTCTTTCAGTTTGTATCTGATATTCTCTACGACTGAACAGCCACGACTTTTGCAGCCTGTCTGTGTACGGGAAGTTCTTCAGTCTCCTTGAAAACTTCACGGCCCTTTTCTGGACTTGCTCCAACAACTCCACGTCCTTCCTGTAGTGCATCCCAGAGCCGGATGCAGGGTTCCGGAGGGGGGGGTCTCACCAGAGGGGAGCAAAGGGGTAGAATCCCCCCTCTCGCTCTGCTGCCCACGCTGCTTTGGATGCAGCCCAGATGCAGCTGGCTTTCTGGGCTGAGAGCGCAAGCTGCTCTTCGAAATACCGAGATCAATAAATCGGCTTACACGTAGCCAGCGGACACAGCTCCCACCCTGCCCCTACGCTTTTCCGGGGAAGGAGGGCGGTTCCGCTCCCGTCACCGCGGCCTTCCCGGGCCTGGCACAGGGAGCGCGGGCGTGGCGGTGCGCACCGCCCCCGTGTGGGGCGCGGGTGAGCCGCAGCCGCCCCGCGGCGCTGGCCGCGGGAGAGCCCCGGGAACCGGCGGCGCCGCGACTGCTGCCACAGCGCTGCGGCTCGGGAGCGGCGCGGCCGGCAGGAGCCCCCCGGCCGCGGGGCTCGGAGGGCGGGGGCCGCGGGGCCCCTGGGCGTGCCCTGGCGCGTCGGCGGCGGGCGGCGGTGGGGCCCCGCTCCCCGGCCCCGCGGCCCTCGCGGCGCCATGGGGCCGCTGCTGTGGCTGCTGCTGCTGCCGCTGGGCGCGGGCTCCACGGCGTACGAGGTGTACGTGGATGCCCGGCGAGCCGAGCGGCCCCTGCAGCACTTTTGGAGGAGCACTGGCTTCTGGTAAGAGCGCGCCGCCCGGCTCCGGGCCCCAGCCCCGAGCCGCTGGGCAGAGGCTCCTCGGCCCTCGCCCCGGCCGCATCCCGCCCTCTCGGTCCCCAGGGCGTGCGGACGCTGCCTTCCAGGAGGAAACGAGGCTCTCCCGGGCTTACTGCTGTGGGATTAGAGGGCCCTTGCTACTCCTTATCGCTTATCCTGGTGCTGGACCAGGTCCAGAGTGTAGGGCGGGACGTGGGATGTGGCAGTTAGTGTGAACTGGCCATAAATAGGCCTTGTCTCCGCTTCTCTGACTTGCTTCCATGTCCCCTCGAGTATGTAAAGTCCATCTTCTTCCCCAGCACAGTACATGTGTTGATACTCAGAACTCATTTCCCTTTACTTTTCAGTGTTTCCATTGCCAAGGGCCCCTAAAGGGCCCCAGGAAAAACTTCGGAGAGTTCTAGTACTGCCAAACAAAAGACTGATAGTTCTAGGAGTTTGTTCTTCTTGACAGACGTTTTCCAGATGTACCACCAGATGCAGCCAGTGGGTCAAGTTGACCCAAGTTAGGGGGAAGGCGGTGACCATGCAGAAATTCCTGTATTCTGGTCGTGCTTGGCTTCTGGTCTTGTGCTTAGTATTCTGGTCTTGCTCAGCTAACTAGGATTGGAACAGCCTTTAAGTTTAGTGAGACTACCAAAAGCTTCTAGCAGGCGTGAAAATAAGAGATAGTAAATTCCACTGCCGTGCTTGTATTTTACTCTAAAGTGATTATGATCTACTTCATTTAGGCATGCAGTGGGTTAAATAACGCTTATGTGGAAAAGAGTTGCAATGGAGATGGAATGAGTATGTGCTTTGGAAAAAGGACTTTGTGCACTTTTTTTGTATAATGAATAAAGGTTCCCTAAGAAAAAAGTTAAAAGATTTTTCTTTAGGTTTCCAAGGGGGAGTGGAACAGAACTGGACCTAAAATACATTCTGATAAAGAGAAACATTTGGGCTTTCAAGATTTTTTCTTCTTTCATTGTTTCTTTTTTTTTTTTTTTTTTTTTTTTTTTTTAGGAAACATTAATGAAAATCTGCCTTTAAAATAGTATGTTTAGCCCATTTAAACTGTAGCCTGTTAAAACACTCATGATTTTAATTGTGTGAAAAACCTTGGAAAGCTGCAAACATGAAAGACATGTGAAGGAAAGACAGAGTAACAGTAGCAGAGGCAGAGGCTATCCATGGGTCAGCAGTTACTCTTTTATAATATCTGGCCAACGCTAGTATTTCTGCAAATCCCTTGAAAGCTCATGCAGTGGCACAAGTGAGTTCCAGCTGCTAAAGCTTCTTTTCTGGGCGAGTGCCCAGCTGTGGATCAACAGCTGAGAAAACCTGGGAGCAAGGCTCGAAGTTCTTTTAGATGGGTACTTTGCACTCAGAACAGGAAAGGACAGATGCTGAAAGCACCACTAACAGAACTCACCGTTCTGCCAGCTTTCTGTTGTATCCCATCACAGTTTCTGCAAAATTTCTCTCTTACGGGGTGTGAATTTCAGAATGTTTATTCAACACAGTCTAAGCAAAAATAATTGTCTTTGCCACTATTGATTGGAAGCCAGTTTGAATTTCAGAGTAGTAGTAAAGCATTCCATCAGAATCTGATAGTTAATGTTGTCCGTGTTTACTGGAACAATTAAAAAGATCCAAATGGCTGCTACATTTTTAGTAAGAATGGAACTGGTAATTTCTCAGTATCACTTGTGTGACTTCAAACTATCTTATGGAGATGGTTTTTAAGTGCCTTTTATGCTGGTGAGACTGCAGAGAGGGGTTCACGTATACTGGCTGATTTGTAATAAGCATTATAAATGGATGTGGTTTGTGTAAAGACTTGAACTTTCAGGTAAGTTTGCAGGAGATGGGGTAATAGATCGGCAGTATCTCTGTTGTGTCAAGTTCTTGTCCAGGTGGGGTCAGGTGTTTCTTACTTTGTACACAGAGAGTTAGGCAGTGGGAGATTGATTCAGCAGAGCCCTTGGTGGCAGGATGATGATATGGATGGGTACAGAGTAGGCAGGGATGACTTAAATGACTCTTCCCAGCAGAGTTACAGTCAGCACAAGTCTGGTAAATATCATGGGAGATAGACTACAACAGTTTTTGACTTAAACAGTTCGTATGTAGTGTGTAGTTAGAGCACAGGTCATCTCTTGCTGCATTGTGAAGACACATGGATCTATTTTACCAAGCCTGAGGGAAAGTGTTGTTTTATCCTTCCTGTCATAAAAATGCTTTATCATTCAGAATGTGCACAGTATGAGGAGGCTTGATGAAAGTCCCTAAAGATGCCCAGACCTAGTGAACCATGCAGCATTCTGAGTTGCTGATTTGTGAAGGGTGGGGTTGACATCTCCATCTTGCAGTATTTATCTGTGGAGATTGGAATAACAGATATTTGCCACAGTGTAATGTTAATTTCAGTGGAATAAGTAGATATCTAAGTCAAGTTGATATGTTTGTTGCTGTATAGCCCTGAGCCTGTTAAACTGCTTGCAGAATCAAACATAGAAGCCTCAAACTGCACACTCCTGTGCTTTCTAATGCTTAAGGGTTAGCTGAACGTGGCTGAAGAATATGAAGGCTCTGAGCATCTGATTCTGCTTCAAAGAAGTGTAGTAGCATCCACAGCAGAGAAAGAATTGATGTCATTGCATGAGCTTCATCAAGAAGGTCAAGCCCATATTTTTCTTGCATCAGACATCAGCCTGTCTGACTTCCACTGTAAAGCCTGAAAGACAGTGAGCTCCTTTATGGTTAGTTCCTCAGAGACAAGGCAACTGTTACTGTATGGTTTCCTCTGGCCCTGTTGCCTGAGATCACTGTCTGTGCAGCCGTGACTGCTGGTGGTTTTCCTTTCAGCGTGGCGCTGAGATGCACCCAGGTTGTGTTCTTTGCCAAACAATGTGTATAGCCAGTTGGCCCCAAATAACCTGCAACTCCGTTTTGCTTTCGTCTCATGTTAGGCAGTGCTCCTCATGCCATGTAGGAACATGGAGGTGGTGTAGGAATGTAGCACAGGAATCTTTGCATGCCCAGTGGAGCTGCTATTTAATATTTCAATGTGTTTCTTTTCTTTTTCTGAAGCCCTCCTTTACCTCACAGCAGTGCTGACCTGTTTGACCTGAGCAACGACCAAGAGCTGAACCTTGCCTACATTTCTTCTGTTCCACATGGTGGCATTGAACAAGTTCGGATCCACTGGTTACTGGAATTAGTTGCTCTTAGGTAAGTATACACCTTAAGTCGAAGTCTAGGAAAATGTGACACATTAAAGGGTCCAACAGGCACTCACTTTGATGTTTATCTTAGCCAAATTGCAAGCTGGGCATATCTTTGCTTCTGTGGAAGTCAGCTAAGTTCCAACAGATGGGAATAATTCTGGAATTTTAAGAAACGAAGAAAGACACAGTTTGTAGAAAACTTGAGAAGTTGAGGGATTAGAAAGATGGTTTACTTTTTAGTGCTTTAATATAGGAAGTGTGATACAGTTAAAAAGTCCAGCAAAGGTTGATACAAGCCTAACTTACTAAGAGGTCCAGATGAAAACTGCCACTAACCCTTCTGCCTATTTTAGAAGTTACTTTTTGCCTCCTGAAGCCATGTGTGCACTGCATTAATTGACAGGTAGTGAGAATTAAAACAGGCTGGATTTGGGTAATACCAGTTAATACCCTGTCCAAAAGGTTTTATATACAAAATGGCATTTTTAGTTTTAGGGAAGTATATGTCAGACTTTAGGAGAACACTTGGAATTCATTTCAAGTCCCTTTTAACTCAGCTTGAGCAAATTCATATCAAGATGCCTAGTGAGAACAGCCAAATAGCCAGATGCCTAGAGCAGGAGCAATTGGTCTATGAAGAAAGACAAACCATAAAAACCCCATGAAAAATTGTAATAGCTCTTAAAAGTTCCGCCTGGCCCAGACTCTTGCTGAGCTGAGCACATTTACAGTACACATTATTGTGGCATCTACTGTCCCAGACACAGAAGAATGGGAATTTACTGCTTTGGGGAAGCAACAGGGAAGGAGAGCTCAGATGCTGAAAATGGCATGTGAGCAGAGGAGTAGGGAGTTTCAAAGTGTGCATTAGGAGTAGAATTTTTCTTTCTCAATATTAGAGTGTGCTTGTGTATGTCTGCTTTTTATGAAGGTGGTCATAAGTCCTGCACACAGGTAAGCATTGCATCAGTACCCCAGAGTGGCCTCTGTTTTTTAATTCATCGGTGAACATAGTGGGTAACAGGGCTCCTTGCTCTCTTCTTTCCCTCTTGAAGTTTCCACTAAACACCTTTTCCTCTGTGTGTCTCCCTCTCTCACTGGACTGTGGAATATGTACAATATGTACTCTTGGAGTGAGCCAGTGTAAAGGACAACCATCCCTGCTCACTGCTTAAGGAGTCCCTGTTTTAGAGATTTCTCCTGGGAGGTGGATTGAGTCTTTCAGGTTTCTGTAACCAATTCACGTAAGAAAAATCAATGAGTACCTTTGGAAAGAAAGTAGCCACATTTGCACTTGGAGCTCAGAATCCCTTCTGGCAGGCTTTCTTAGCTATGCCATTGTGTTGAATTGGGTGTTCCACATGACTGAGGGAGAGGAATGCATCTGTCATGGATTCTGCTCAGCCTTTGTGGGGACTGAACCACTGAGCCTTTTAAAAAAAGTAGGATACAATCCTTGACACAATTGAAATTCTAGGACTGTGGAAACATAGCAATCAATCAAGAAGTCCCCAAAAAGGCTTCAGTGTCTCAAAGGTAGGATTCTACCCTACCAGTATCAATCTTTAGCCCACCTTTGACATGTAGAATCTAGAAACTGCTACTGTTTAGAGCCAAGATAAAACATCTCATTTTACAGAAAAATGTTCATTTGTCAAGGACAAGAAGACATGTAAGTTGTGGGAGGACAACCAGTGGACTAAATGTCAGTACTTTTGGAAGGGGAAGGGGCATAGAGCCTGTGACAAACATTGGGACTCAAAAAACCAACAGGAGCAGAAATGCAATTCTGAGCAGAGAAGTTCAGTGCTGATGCCTAATTTTGTGCATGTGTAAATCTTTTCCTGAGCCAGTGATTTCCAGAAGGATGGAAAAAGGCTTTGAGTGCAACCATCTGAGTGCAGAATTGTCTTATGTCATGGGGTTGATGAGTAGAGAACACTCCTTGGAAAGTAGATGGGAACTTGACTGAAGAAGAGCCCTTAGGAAAAACAGAGTACCTCTGTGGAACTCTAGCAGATAGAGACTTTGCTTTTCTTCACAGCTGCCACCATCTGTAAAAAAGGTGCCATAAATGTTTCTGCCAAGGAATAGATGTACTTAATAAAAGACTGCCACCTTCCCTTTCTCACTTCTGTAATGGTCTTTCTCATTATGTTTTTTACTCCCCCAATACCAAGTGCATCCCTTTATTTTAATTTTTTCTCGTACAGCAAGCTCTCCCTCTTCATATTTGTCTTTATTGGGAGTCAGCCCATTATTTTGTCACTTGTGAAAAAGTACCACAAGGCAAACTGTTTTCAAATAACTCCTAGTTTTATTTTCCAGCCAGTAGCACACATTTGTCTCTTGGTCTTGGTCTTGTGACACAGGAATATTCATGATTGTGGGGAAATCCAGGATGTCTTTGATGGACTGGACAGTTCCCAGGTTGTTGGTTACCAGTGCCAGTAAATAGAGCTATTTTGACACATTCTGGCCATGCTTCACTAGTCAACAAGACAGGACACTTTGAGCTGAAGACTCCGTCTCTTTGCCCAGTTCCAAGGGACACACACACAGTCCACAATAAGAATCCATTTTTATGTAGCAGTACTACAGTCTGTTAGATACATGATATGTAGTAAATCACAAGGCATCACAGTGAACAAAAATACAGTCAACCTACATGAAGCATATAACATTTCTTAAAAGGCATATAATGGTTTTTATTTCAATATTAGTATTAACCTAGTTGGAATTACCAGCCTATCCCCAGCTCCTCTCCAAGACATGATAGCTAATTTCTGGTAAATTAGGAGAGAAGAGAATCAGTAGTTTTTGTTAATTTTCAATCTTCATATCTTTAATCTTAGTATAACTCAGTATAGCAAACATAGATGTACTAGAAAAAGGCTTGCTTTTTTTAGTTACCTTTTACATACTCCTTAGAAATAATTCACAGTCTGCCAGAATCCCTACAACATAGCACTGAAGCTGTTTTCATGTTTTGTTTGTCCAACACAGTTGATTGTGAGCCAGCTCTGCCAGTAAAACCAAAACAGGAAATTGTTCTTACAGTTTCTTCTGACCAATAGTTTCTTTCTTCATATATAAATTCTAAAGTTTACCTTTCCTCTTATGTGTAGTGAAGTTTCTTTACTTATGTATCCTTTGGTACCAACTTAAATGTGAAAAAGAGACTTCCCACTCTTACTTTCTTATCCTCATCATTATTCTCCAGAGACTCTTGCAAGGTTACGCCTTCCACTGGAATTTCTTTTTCTTTTTTTTTTTTTTTTCATCTTTTAAAATGAGGTTAATCTAGAGTTAAGGGTATATTTGCAATTTTTTTGTGTGTTCTATGTTGGTAGCTGGATCCAGAGAGCTAGAAAAAGTGTAGATTGGTAGGATGTTTTATTTGAATTCCAGTGACAGCTTGTTTTAGTGCAGTGTCCTATGAGTGTCTATATTGATACTGTCTGGTAGTAATTCTTATCAACCCATTTGCCCTTTAAGGTCCAAACAGGACCTTAAAAGAGGTATTCCCCGATCAAAGAATGGTTACAAACAAGAGCAGATACTAAGCAGTTTTTTGTCCTTGGGCCCTACTCACTTCCTTTTAGAACAGAAAGAAGCTAATCATACCAAGTCAGCTATTTAAATAATAGGGTGGATTGTTTTGTGACAGGAAAATATTGCTAATGGCCAATCCTTTAAATCTCATGTCAGATGTTTCTGTCAGGTTTTGCAGCTTTAGCAGTACTAACAGTGTGCAGCTGATAGGCTTCCTACACAATGAGTGTGTGAAAAAGCCAGCATCGAATAACTTGATACTGTGCTAGTCATAGTCCCTGTGAAGATATTTTTGGTCTTTTGGAAGTGCACTGCTTTTCCTCTAAGAAAATACTTGTTTCTGAGGGCCAGACAGGCTCTGGAGCACCTAGAGAACCTCAGTTTGACTGTTCTTTCATTCAGTGACCTAAACAATTGAAATAAGTCATATGATGTATTGACTTGACTTTTTTTTTTTAAATGGGATGGCAAATAAATGGCTTCTGTATATATGGAACCTATTTCTAGAGTCTGTTAGTTTTGAGAGGCACAGCTGTGATAGAATTTCCTTCCATGCTTGGTGGTGTGTGAAGCTGACATGACAAAGGAGAGAGAGTGAGCACAGCTGTCTTACCTCTTGTGCGGGTAATTATAAACTTGAGTATGAAACAGAATATTCTGCCCGTGCCATGAGCCAGAACACTGCATACTGTCTTACAATCAAAATCCAAAACTATTCTTATTTTTGAAGAGAGAGCATACATATACAACAATACAACTGATGACTAAAGCATAATGAACAACAGTTAATGCAAATTATTATAGAAAGTAACCAGCCTCAGAAAACATGATCTAGTAGACCTCAAATCAAAGATTAATATGATAGGAAAAAAACACCAAGCAAACAAAACCCCCACAATGTCTGTAGTATGTACAAACAGTGGTGAAAGTTTTTCAACATAGAGGGATACACAAGTTACAAAGCATTGCTCCGTTTACTTGACCCATATATGTTACTTGTAATACTTCATTAGCATTGCATCAGAGACCAGCCAGGCAGTTCTGACTGATCCATCAATCCCCTTCAAGAAAACTCACAGATTTACCTTCCCACCCTACCCTTATTTTCTCCTGTTTTTCTTTGAACCCAGGCAGGCATTTGTAGGAAGATAGGGATGTGCTGCATCACAGCTCTGAGGTTTTATGTTTGATGGTCCTTTTGTGTCCCTGAATTATAGTTGCGTCTGCCCACCAGAGGCAACTTATTTTACAGGATGGTACAACTAGCTGGGTAGCTGCCAGTTAAAGCCATTCATTTTTCTTAACTCTGTTTATCCTTTTACTAGTTACAAATTTGCACATTGGAGTCATATTTCTTCCAGCATGATTAGGGGTATCACAGCCTTCAGTAACTAATTATGACAGATTTAATCCAATAGAACAGATGACTTCTGTAACTCCAAAGCCAGCAGTTTTTGAAAATGGTCATTTTGAGAGGAACCTGTGATGGATCATAGTTTCTTCTCCTGTGGCAGATTATGCTGTTAAGGTGTGTGTGATCAAGGAGGAGAGATATTCTACATTCCACAATATTTTATGCATTTTATTTTTATGCAAACAGTGGGGACTTGTCTAGGAGTACATCTGGAGTGACTGGAAGGAGTAGGGCCTTGCAAGTCACTGTTTAAACAATGATGTATCCAGAATGCTGTATTGATCGCTTTTTGATGGAAGTGGCTTTGCCTTCTTAACACAAACCGGCCATTTAATCACTGGGAGAACAGCACTGGGTAGTCCCCTGACATCCATGTTGGGTCACAAAGGATCATGGTAAGATGCAAGTCAATCTCAAACAGCCATTGCCTGGATTTTAAAGTGAAGGTGGTGGTCTAACCTTTCCATGCTTGTCCTGGACTGCGTCCCCAGTGGCTGCCCTTTGTAGCATATGACATAAAGTGGAACTCTTTGGGGGGAATGGCTTTACGCAGCCAACTGTGTGTCTGATAGTTGCAAACTACCCCTCTCTGTCTGTCACTTTGTGGCGAATCATCAAGGAGGACACAGGGTTAAACTGGGCAGTCTGCTGGAAGCTTTTGGTCTTTTGCAAACAGTACAGCATTATGTATACTGTAGAACAGCATTTCCTGCATGCATCCAAAATCCTTTCCGAAGTAACCCCCTCTTTTCAGAGAGTCTATCACTGAGGGATTGCAGCAAGCCAGAAGAACAGAAATGTTTAAATTCTTGTAGTCTTTCAGGATTTCCTTCAAAGTATTAACTCCAGTGGTGTCCAAAAATGAGATGGAAGAGCAATCGACAACGAGGGCTTGGAAATCAATTTCCTTAGGAACTAGTTGCAAAGTGGTTTCTCCAATGCCCAGTCCATTAGCAGTTTTGTGATTTCCCTTTTTCAGATGCTGCTTTTCCTTCTTCTCATATTTCTTTCTTCGAGCAGCTTCTAGGTTAGGATCTAAATTGGTCAATCTGTACAGAGATTTTAGGAAGTAGTTTCTATTTGCATAGTAAAGTGGGGCCTCAAAGCGAAATATTTTGACCTTTGGAACAGGAGAGAGATTTTCATATTCTAAGTCATCCTCATAAAAGCTTGTGTCTTGAATCTGACCAAGCAGGGCTGTCCGTGGCCGCTGGGTCCGAACAATGATGCATAACATGGAGAAAACAATGCCAACCAACAGCCCTATTTCTGTGCTGACCAAGGCAGAGGCAGACATGGTAACTACCCAAACAAGTGTGTCCACCTTATTCACACAGTATCTTGCTGGCACATCTCGGAACTTCCTCAGGGCTCCCCGAAGGCTCACAATGATAATACAAGCCAGGACACACTTCTGCAAGGAGTAGAAGAGAGGTGCCAGGAAGAGCAGCACCAGCAAAACCACCATTGCACTAATTACTCCAGAGATTTGAGTTTGGCAGCCTGTAGATGTTTTGACAAGTGTTTTTGCCAAAGCTGCACTGGTTGCAAAAGAGTGGAAGAAGGAAGGAATGATGTTGCAGAACCCCACAGCGAACATTTCCTGATTGGCTCGGATGGTGTAAGCATATTTCTTTGCAAACATTTCGGAAAGGGATACGGTGAAGACAAAGCTGACTATGGCAAGAGGCAAAGCATCTAGAGCAACTCTGAGCATTAAGTTGAACTCTGGTACCTTTGGAGGGATAAATCCTGTTGGAATAGCTCCAGAAACACTGGATGCATACACTTCATTTAACTTACCATAGTGTGACACCAGTGTTGCCACAACAATAACTACCAGCTCCGTGGGAAGAGGAAATTTCAGTTTATGCTTATACCGATCTCCAATTTCCTTAGCAGTGACCAGCACCACAATACAAATGGCACTTGTGATGACATCACAAATGTTGGCCTGAGAAATGTTCCGGAAAATGTTAATCCAGGTAATAACCAGCATCCCATGCCCTTGGCTGCGTGGAATTTTTATTCCAATAAGATACTTCACTTGAGCTGTTAAAATGGTTAAGGAAGCACCAGTTGCAAAGCCATCTAGTACGGATTCAGATAGGTACATAGATACGAAACCTAGACGGAAGATCCCCATTAGAACCTGAGGAAACAGAATAAGAAGAAAAAACAAACCATGAGCTGTAACCATTGCTGCAAATAATTAGGTACAGATGGGGGAGAGCTAGCTGGAGGCCAATAGTATTTGGCTATTTCGTTCTTGAAAGAGGAATTACCCTTTTTTGTTTCCAGTCTGCTTTTAAAATGTGATTCCTTTTACTGTTGTGGAATGCTGCAAACACAAGAGATGAATGAGGAGTTTGAGAAAGGCTGGTCAATCAAGCATTTGTCTGAAATGACTCCACTGAAGTGGCTTGCCTGATTTTTATTCCCCATGCAAAAGAACAGTGGGTCCAAAATACTTCTGTTATACCAAAGTCAATTTTCCTTTTTTCTGTCTTAAAGCAAATAAAGTTAATATGTATGGCCTTTTTCTTGTAAAAAAAAACTTGATGATTGACAACAAATCAGATCCCTACTTTAGCTTTTTCATTAAACAGCTTTTAATTTTAGCCCTGTGGACAGAAGGGAACATGGAGTGCAGATGGCCCTTGTTGCATGCCTAAGATCAAAGTGTCAGAACAGATCACCAACTCCACAATTCTGTCCTTAACTAGTTGATTCTTCTTAGATGGTTTTGGAAAGTACAACTTCACAAGGGCATTTTTTTGTTCATATATGTGACCTGAAATTTCTTACTACAACCAGAAGATAGCTGGTTCTTTCTGCAATCATATATATACACAGATACATACATACACACACAGAGTTAATTGTGAAGTATGTTCATGATGCTTCCTTCTGTACTCTCTTGATATCCTTGTTGACAAGTGTCAAGGAGTCCTGCACAGCCATTGTCTGAAAAGTGGGTTAGTCAGTGTATTTCTCCTCTTGTTCTTTCTTTGAATTATCTTTTGGGCACCAGTTTGGTGGAACACAGCACGCCCTACCAAAAAACTGAGCTGCTCATTCTGAACCTGCAGAAGTAGTTTAATAGAGGTATACACCTCTATTAAAATATCTAGGGGAAAAGTGATTTCTTCATTTTTAAGTACGCAGCTCTCTGGGAATTTCCTATATCTGTACTGGGCCTCACTGTCCCATGAAAGCAACAGGGCCAAGAAGCAGAAGAGTATCAAAACAATGTTGATGGTCTTCCAGAAGAAGACTCTTGTTTTACCTGTGTTTACTAGCAACTAAGTAAACTGCCTCCCTCATGCTGTCTCTGAGTTGCCTACCATTAGGCTTCCTGGAGAAAACAGCCCAAGGTACATTTGAATGAACTGATGATGTATCTCATTGAAAGACAGTCAAGCCAAAGCTTAGGTCATGAAAAAAACTTTAGGAAATTCATACCTTGCCTCTGGGTGTCAGCAACCACTTACCTGATACACTCCAGCCATGAATGTCAAGGCTGTAGCAATGCCAATAGCGTAGCACTCTTTCCCACACTCGGCATTTATCCCCGCAATGGTAAGGTTGAAGGCAGTTGTGTTGGACGGATTATCATTCTGCAGAGAGCCGTCACCTGAGGCTGGTGGGGCATCATCATTCAAGTCAAACCCAGCCAAGAGAAGTTCTCGGTCCACAACTTGTCCCACCATTAAGCTTATCAAGCTGAAAATGCCAACAGAGACGTGACGGGATGTGCCCATTAAGAAGTAGATGATGTTGGCAAAGAAAGATGTGTAAAGGCTATAAATGGGCTTCAGACCTGCCAGCAGTGAGTATGCAATTGCTTGAGGCACCAAAATTATCCCAATCACTAACCCAGACATAATATCTCCCCAAATGTACTCTTTGCATCGGTACTTGGGAAGCCATCGCAAAACAGGAAAGAAGTCCATAAGAAAGTTCTTCAGCTTCTGTGGTGTGCAGGAGCAGCTCTTTCTCAGCTTAGCTACCATGATTGCTTTCCTGTTAATCTTGACACGAGTCTTTCTTTCCATGAGAAAGCAGGATGAGGTGTTGTTTTCCATTCTGGTAGCCTCAGGTGGTCTTTCCATTTTCCCAGTGCTTACTTCATCTAACGTGTTCCTGCAAAGTGAAGAAAACCTCTGTAAGGTTGCAATTCGTGAAAGTTTTTTTAACACAGTCACTTAACACTAAAAGTTTGTCCCCGATTTTGCTTTTAAGGAGGCATCATCCCAAAACAAACACTCTCACAGGGCTCCAGTGACACATAAGGCTAAGAAATAAATCTGCCCTTTCTTCCACACATTAAGGAGTACTTTGAATTGAATCCAGTTTGTTCTAATAAAGAAAAATGGGGTTGAATTAGCCATTTTTTGTTATGACAAAGATTTCCATCATATGTTCTAAATGTTCTATCATAAAGGTCTTTGTGACCAGAAGTAGGACTTGATGGTGTGAAATAAACGTGTGCTAGTGAGGTGGGTCATAGTGTTTCTCTACAGTGAGTACATCTTGTAATCATTGATTAGTAACTCTCATGGGGTATGATCTCTCACTGCAGTTGTCGTCGGTGCAGAAAAGAAAAACATTCTTGGTAGGAGCTGTAAAACAAAGTTTTCTGGAGAGCAGAGCAGCAGTTTAGTCTAACTCCAAAGATATGTACATAAACAATTGACAGACTCTTTGTGGCTGCTACATAACATTAACTTGTTGCATTGTAGATTGTTTCGATGTGCAGCTTCTGGTAATAAATGCCTCCTCACAAATACCATCACATTGGTAACACACAGACTAAGCACCATGACATTACCACATTGGAAGAGTGGTACATGTTATTATTTTCAGGTTTAAACCCATAGTTACCCAACTTTGGTAACTTTGCCAGTAATGAGATACAACAAACAATTATGTGTACAGCAGAACACAGCAGTGTTACCTATGGTTCTCCTGATTGTTTTCTAGTATGTGATGGCTGGAATGATTTGTATTCCCCTGATGGGGGGTTTTGTTGTCCCTTGCCTCAATGGACACAACTGTTTTCACCAATCTTGACTTCTGCATTTTTACTCAATTGTCAAATTAAATTGAAATTAGCTTAGTGCCTTGATAAGTAATTTTGGGGTGGGTGGGAACATGGCTAAGAGGCAAAACATGCAAGTGTCCTAACTTGCATAGCTAGAAAAATGTAATAGGAACACACAGATGGAAAATGTTAAACAGGCTATGCCAAGTGGCAAATCTTTTCTGGTTAGCAGTAGAGGGAAAGAAGAGACTTCCATGTGAGGATGCCCATGTAAGAGTAGTGGGAAATAAAGAGTGCCTCGTACTGATCTAGATGAAGATAGTATGTCCCAATACAACAGTATGCAGAACTTTGAGGAAAGGAGACCTCTAGGCTCAGCCTCTCCCAGTGTCATTAACAGCCAGGATCTCTGCATCAGAGCTATTTGGTGCCAGAAGTGACATTATCATAGTGTCAAATCTTGTCTTCACTTACAAGTGAAAGCTGTTTCTTTCCTCTTTCACTGTTTAGAGACAGACTCTGTACCCATCAGTTTTATAAAACTTGAAGTAAACTTACTGGCACAGTATTCTGTTGGTAGATTTTAGTGGTTCAAACAATTAATACATAGTTTAGATGGTACTGACAGAATTCTCAGCAAATTTAATGGGATTTTTTGCTGTTAACAAGAACATTATTATTTGTTGATGTTAGGTAATAGCCTGTTAAGGTGTAGAATTCTGAATTTAGAAAAAGCATTAATGGGTCTAACTGGAAACATAATAGCAAAAGAACAGATTAGCAATAGCCTGTAAGCCTTTGTCTAGAGCAGTCCAAACTAAGAGTGGCTTATTAAAAAGTCTTTTGTCTATCCTGCTTAGAAATAGTTTTCAAGATTTTAATAATTATGTTTTGCCATCAGATTGAAAATAATAAGATTATTATATATCTGTAACTAGAGCAGAAATTTTAAACAAGTTCCCAGGTATTATGATACAGCTTAGAGATAAATGATGCAGCATGATTTCCAAGGCTATGCAAAGTTTAACCACAATTCAAACAGGATCTTCAGGTATTATAGATAATTTATAATTTGGTAAAAGGCAGAGTAGAGATTCTTGCTAGAAATGTGTGGACTGATTGTCCAAGTTGAAAAGAACCTGCATAGCAGTCTAAACGTATGTTTAAAAATTAGTAGAGTTTTATCCATCCCAATTACATAAACCTATGTTAACTCCCATTGTATACATTTCTTTGTAAGTTTATTTCCATCATAAGGGAACACTAATTACAATTTAATATAATTATTTATAAAGATCCATGTCCATTCTTTATCAATGCTAAGTTTACTTTAGACCCTAATGTACTGCACAGTTATGCTAGCCAAGATCTGCTTGGACAGGAAAATAGGTTGGATCTAGTCTTTGTTAGAATGCAAAGGTGACAGAAAAGATAAATGAAGTTGCAACACCAGGTGAAGTACTTCAGAGCATATGAATAAAGTTTACCAAATACAGAATGCTAGCAAGTGTAATAAAGATGCTGATTTTTAAAAGGCAAAATCCCAATACTTCCTTCCAGTCTTACCTAAATTAGTTTGGAGAATGACACGCTTGTGCATCAGGACAGCAAGTCCTTATTTAAATGCCACTCACTTCTTATAGCCAAGTGAGTTCAGCCAGCCAGGAAATAAGTATTGTGCCCTTGCTTGACATACTTAAAAGCTAGTGGGCAGTTCAATATCCAATGAGTGCTTTTTATAGGCTACATAAAAAAGATTGCATCAGCTTCTGTACACTAGACTCGTATATTTAATTGCATAGTTGCTGTCTGCCTTTCTCTAATCTCATACAATTTACCTGGAAGTAATGTGATATTTACAAAAAAACCCCATTACAATTCAAAGGTGTGTATTGTTTGAGCAGCTTCCTGAGGGATAGTAGTGATTTTTATTACATAAGATGATTTCAACACAATTTCTTTGGAAATCTATTAAGAGATCTTGTGTTTGAATGATAGTTTACTAATATATATACTAACTTTACTGCTGTACTGGATAATCGGAATAATAGCTTTTTGTAAAAAACAACCAAGCCTCCCCCACCTGCAAAAAAAAGAAAAAAAAAAAAAGAGGTGGTACAGTAAACTATGTATCTTCTGTTTTCAAGCTGACAGTAAGTAATTTTCTTCATTTTTTTTTCCTGAAAATAAAGGCTTCCTTCCTGTAAGTAACTGTTTATTCTGTTATATATGCTTTCAGATCCATCTCAAATGAATGCAGTAGCTGTTAAGCAGTCAGCTCTCAACCTAGATTGGTATCCAGAAACAGTTAATGTTTAAAGTTTCCTTGTTGCTTTTAGAATGCAGTAAAGCCACACCAAATAAGATCAGGGTCATTGTTATCAGCAACCCATTTTTCAGCTGTGTAATCCAGTAATTGTCAGGCTATGATACCTATAACTCATTGCTTCACCTGAAGGAAGTGTGATTCCACCACAGATGGGTGCTATACCCTGTACACTTATGCAGCCTAGCAGAGCTTGCAGCTTCCAATGTTCTGGCCCTCTCCAAAGACAGAATGGAGAAGAGGAGATCTGTCTGCTGTTGTGCACATGAGCAGACTCCAGCCTTCTGATTTTGGCACTGAGATCCAACACCATTCTTCCAAAGTGGTAATACTTGAGCAGTGTGCCGGAGCCCTAGGGGGGCAGTAGGTGGATTCCTTTACTGGTTCACCAAATGACCCATTTTCATCTTAGTCCGCACTAAGAAATGGAAACCCGGTATTCCTCCCTTCCTTCCTCCAGAGCTCCACAGAACATAATGTTTGCATTTTATTCAAGTCATGATTTGCCGGAAAAGCCATTCTTAACAGGGCTGCACAAATGAAGCAGCATGTAGCATGAAACATGTTAGTTCCTTGCTCTTGACTTCGGTGTTGGAACAACTGTTTAAACAAGTGAAAGTTGACTTGTGTGCACATTCATGTATATGTGCAACATTCATATAATTACAACAGAAAGTAGTCTTGGTCATTTTTAATTGTACTTTATGTTTGGAATCTTCACAGTGAAGTTTTTTCAAGTTTCCCTTGACCATATGAGCGAAAAGCAATTGAACAGAGCCTTTTCTGACCCACTTTCTGCTAACTTTCCAACTGGCCTTAGTCCCACCTTTCTTCCTGTCTTTTCATCATGCCTGTGACCTGACAAAATCTCTCTGCAGGGAAAGAAACAATCGTTACAGTATGTTCATGTGGGATTTCTATTTGCAGCTTCTTTGGCAGGCAGTTTCTCCTGCTACATGTATAACCATTCTAAACGGATAAGTTGTTCTTTGTGAAACAGCACAACCCCTAAAAACTTAATTATTTTGCATCCTTTTGCCTCCCCATCTTGGATTGTCCACCAAAAACTCTGAAGCTGTATCTCTTTCAAGCTAGGAAGGAGTAGCGACAGTGAGCCTATCTCCCTATGCTGAGATACTTTAAATGCTTTATTTGGAACAGAGGTCAGATGGTATCACAGCTCTATATTATAATTGCTCACTTGCTGAAATAGTGATTTCAAGTGTAAGTTAGGATAGAGCCATTTAAAGAGTTTAAGCCACGTGATGTTTGTTGTTTTCTCCATGTTTGAACTATGAAAAATCCACTGAAAACTAATGTGGTTAGGGTGGGTTTTGTATTTATTTGTTGCGTAACTCGCTGAAAAACATGAGAGACATCAGTCTAGTTAAACATTTGATTGGAAACACGGGTGTTAAGTTGTTAATGTTCATCTTTCATATCAGAAATATTTTCTGTCTCATAGAAACCTTTCTTGGCTCTAGTGGCTATGATTGCATTACTGTTGTGGTTTTGAGCAATGACACGATATTGAAAAAGCTCCTTGGTTATGCTCATTTATGGTGCATAGATTTAATGTACAGGGGTGTGTTATTCTTGCAAACTGGATTTTTTTTCAGAGGACGGCACCTAGAAACTATGCCCCAGTGCACTTTGACACTTTATGGTGGCATAAAAACCTAAGCCAGCAATTGGTGCTTTGGACATACTTGAACAGATGTGAGGAATACATTTAGTTTGTGAGAACTGACTAGTCTGAAATAAAGTCCCCTGAGCTGCATATAATGGAAGACAATACTGCTTTAGCACCTATTGCTTTGATTTATTAAGGTTTTGTTTTACAGGGTTGCTTAGATAGGTCAACATAACCTTAAAGTTTTAGAAGTCATCAGGTACTAAAACAGAACAAGTGAGAGGAATGTTTCTCTCTGTCTTACATTAGCTATTATATTTTCATCTTTAGAACTAAGATGTACTTGGAAGCAGACTTAAGCAAATTTAAGGTGCCAGCAGTGAAAAATAAATTTATTTATACTCTGACCCAGCAAGCTGTCAGACTACAGGCACAGAACATGGCAATGCCTTGTAGGAAAATCTTATGAAGCTTGTTAGATTTAGTTAGTTTTTTCACTATATAGGGGAAAAATGTTACTGCTTCAAAGCATTTTGTCTTGAGTTTCAATGTTACACTAATTTAAACGTGAAAGAGCAAATAGCATTCCAGTTTAGTGGTCTTTACAAGTCAGGAAAGCCAGATCATGTCCTCTACAAATTAAACTGCTATACTAAGGGGAGGTTTATTCTGAGAGTCTTTCAGATTTGTGTATTTCTAAATAAAATCTCCAATTCACAATTTCTGTTTTCAACTGTAAATTGATTTAGGACTTTTCAGGCAAGTTAGGCTCTTTGTTAAGTGTCTGCATTGACCAGCAGCTGTGATTCAAGTCTTGTTTTCCCAAGAATTCTCAGTTCCATATCCCAGTGAGTAAGGTGACAGCTGCTGACAGGTAACAATCCCAGAGCTCATGAGAAGGCTGCAGTGGAACTCATGCAGTTGGCCAGCACCTGTTGTTATGGCTGGCCCATCAATATCATCTCTGGGAATAATCATTCATGCAGACACATGGTCAAGTAGTTTCACTTGTTCTGCAGAGACACTTTTTGTGCAAGAATTCCAGAAATTGCTGATCTCACTATTGACATGCTCTTGAAGGCAAGACAGCATTTTTCTTCTGGAATGACCACTAAAAAGGCATTTCCTGTGGATTCAAAAAACATTCCTAAAAATCAGATTTCTTACTTTTGGGAAAGTAGCTGTTTCAAAGTCAAAGTCTGTTATTTAAAATAAAAGAAGTCTTTCAAGATAGCTTTTCAAGACCCTGGTCATCATTCATGAAGTTCAATACTAAGCTCTGTGTTCTGCCCTGTGGTTTTGCTGGATATTGTTTAGCTGTACTAAGCTGTCACAGAGAAAACCAAATTGATAGTCCATTCTCATGGTTTTTCCTGTTGTTTTTGGTGGCATCTTGTGTTTACTACAGGCAATAAGCACATTATTTTGGAAACACTTATTGTACTGAAGCACTAAGAAAATGCTCTCAGTTTCAATATCAATGTACTACTTTGAGAAACAAAGATAAGCCTAGTATATGCCATTTTCTTAAATAGAAATAAAAACTAACCAATTGGTTGAACTCTTGGATGAGGGTTGCAGGAAAGATAATTGCTGTGCCATTTATAGCTGACTATATGATTTACAAACTTTTGTCCAGTGTCTACTTTATAAGCAATATTAATAATAAACAAAACAAAATCCAACAGCACAAGCAAAGTAAGTGAAAAGAGGCAGTTTTTCATCTTTGAAAACAGGCAAAGAACAAATTAACCTGAATTCAGAGGCACTGGAAGGGAGACAAATCTCTTACCTGGATAACTTTTTGACGGGAATGTACCAGCTCTGTTTTTGCGCGTTGGAATGAATGGAAGTCTTCAGCCAGATATCGCTCTATTTGCATAAAGGATAATTATTACCTAAATATTCCTCAGGGTAGGAATGGGTATTTATGGAATCTTGAGATTGGTGTTTGGTAGTGTGTTGTCACTTGTATCACTTTGTAAAGCTGGATATATAGGTATCGCTAGCTGAGGATTTGAGTTTAAATAATGCATAAGATTATTAATTAACTAGCACTGATCCAAAAATTGTGCTGAGTTCAAGCTAGCGCATCTCTGACCTTTGAAGCTGCTTCCCTTCTGAGATTTAATCTGGTTTATGCATCCTCATGTAGCATTAGCTTTTGATTTTACATGTTCAAGGTATATGAATAGAACTTCTGTCTTGATTGAGATTTGTGTCCTTTGCAGGCTGGAGTAGATCCTGTTCTGCTCAATTCGTAGGATGGGAGAACTGGAGGTCAGAGTTCTTTTTTTACATGTCAGCACATTCAGATCACAATACTTTTTGCTTCTGTGTAAACCAAAGACTTCATAATGTAGGCAGATCAGAAGGACAAAGATAGACTTCATTCTTGTGCGGTATATAAATGACCAAGTTCCCTGTCAGTTATCTTAAATCTTTGTATAAGTGCAGGCCTATCCAAGTGATAAATAAACATCCATCTCCCCACCCTTGACAAAGGTGATAGGTAATGTTTAATGGTTACTAGCAGTGCAGATTAACAGGTTGGGCACAAGGCCATGACCTGTAGAGACTGTATTCAGCTGGCCTACAAGCTGAGGGAAGAGCAGATGTGTCTATTTCTCAGCCAAGGAAGAACATGAGCTGGCATGCAGTAAGTATCTGAGATAGAAGTTGAAAGGTCACAAAAAGACTGTGTTGTTGGCACCCAGTCATGACTAGAGAGGGCTGAGTTTCAACATTGTCTTTTATCCCTGTGCAAAAAGTTGCTTGCTGCTCTTTAGAAGTAAGAAGGAAACATAAAAATTATGTAAATGAAAAGTCAAAACTTTGGCAAGGGAGGAGTAGAAATAGAACTTCTGTGATGTTAAACTGGTCATGGATTCTTAAAATTACTGGCTACTACCAGGAGCTTAGACTTGGTGATAGTAGTTGTGGTGTTCTAAATCCAAAATTTTAAGAAGGTAATTTCACTCTTAGCAAAATCGTGTTGCTTGCTTCTTTGTTATGGAAGGTCTTGTCAACCACTCCTATCATTTTCCCCTTTGCTAAAGTACTTCCTAGAAAAAAGGGGATGCAGTAGTACACCTTATCTGCATAACAAATTTTGCACACTGGTCACAAAGATAGTGTGGTTCTTTGGTTTTGTGCTCTACAGAATAGAAGATTTCACTGCTTCTATTAATTCAATTTTAGCCTTGAGGTATTTGTTCATTAAAAATAAAGTGACTTAAACTAAAGTCTCTCATATTCATCCTTTCATCCATTTTATTATCTAATTCTTAGAACCAAGAGTTATCTTGTCTAGTGATCTCCTAAAACACGTGTGCCATCTGCTTCAGTACCTAAGTAAACTTTTTCTCCTTTTCAATTCCTGTCCAATATTTAGAATCTCTGTTACTTCTGGTATTTGCAATCTTGGAATTCAGAATAATTGGGGTTTGCCCATTTCACAATTTTTTTGACAGAGACCCGTCTGCATTTCTCTCCAACAGCAGTTTTCCCAATATCGGGCTCCTAAGAGAAAAGAGGATATTATTCTATCATTATCACTTGACCCCTTCCATATAAAGTTGGCTATGACTTTGTTTTGCCTCAAGCTAGCCTAAAAATAGCTCTTTTTGAAATATAAAAGAAAGAAACTTCAAATAATAATTCTGAACATTTTTTTTGGTATAGCACATTGCCAGTGAGGCTAAATGTATTTCGACAGGACAGTTCCACGTGAGAAAAAACTGACAAAATGAAGCAATCTCTCATTCTGTCTGTAGAAATTTTGAAAATAATGGTTTTGACAGAACAGTGTTTTATAATGAACAATTTTGCCTACCGTACAAAAGTACTGACAGCAGAATGTTCAATAATGGATTATGGAGATGAGAGTTCATACTCCATTACATGAAGTCAATTATCAGGGTTTCAGTCCAGGAATAATTCTGAGTGAGCTGCTCCTGGCATCCTAGTTGAATTCTACTGACACTGAGTTCTAAAAGTGCTGTCTTTCCTTGTGAGCTGCTGAGTAGTGAAACAGTGGTAACTGTGGTAACAGTGGCAAAAACAGCCAAAAGAGGTACTACAGTGAGACATGTATCGCTAAGTATAGAGACTACAGTAGAGAAGAGTGATGATCACTGAGCATTAATTTTGAGGTGATTTTTGTTTGTATGACTTACTATTTATCTTTATGAACAGATGCACAGTTCAATTGGTTTAAAAACGGTAAAGGGTTAAAAGCAGAATTGAACAAAAGTATTTATGAAATAAATGATGGAAAAACAAAATATATTTGACATTTTGGACACATTTACTTGAGGATTATCAGATGATCTCAGAAAAATTCATGGCATTGCTATGTACAATTCATATCTAGTAACCTAATGGTTAAAAAAATTAATGCTAAATGAGTCACATATGGACAGTTAATCTCAGAATCATAGTTTAAAGTGTTTGTTTACTGGGTCACGGTCAATAATATAAAATCTTCAAAAGTACATAGTCCAAATGTAATAACCATGTTTTCCTTCTGTGCAAGTGTTGGAAGTTCAGAAATTCAGTGAATTAAAAAAACTATTAAGCCTAATGCCTGCATTGTTTAAAATGCTCTCAAGCCTCAATTACTCTGTAATTTACCTTTATATCATAGCAAGCCGGTGATGTGCCTAGAAACCACGCGTTTGGTTGCCTTTTAATAGGAAAGATGGGCACACTGAAAGTAAGCATCCAGTCACTTCCAATCCACGATGCACTGCACTCTACATTCCTTCTCTAGCTGTGGCAAGTGCCTGGTGCAGCTGAAAATGGTGTATATATGCGGAGAGTTGTGCTATTGATTTTTTTGTAATGAAAAAATCTGTAGTTCCTGTTGTACAGTTTCCAGGAGAAACTGAGATCTGCCAGATTCAATGCAGATTTGTATATTCAGAATTGAGGAAACCTGTCATTCAGTATGCAGGCCCCTTTCTATTTCCCACTACAAACACACAGCAAATGGATTAGCACTTACCAAAGGCACAAAGTAGCTACAGTAGTTCTACAACCGTTCTTATCAGCACCCAGTAGCACCGTACCTCAGGATAACAGCTTTCTGTAAGAATAGATTAGAAATTGTATGATGATATAGTGCAGGCCTTTCCAATTGGGTATTGTTGTCATAGTGCTTGCAGTGAGATAATATAAATAAACACTAGCACTTGAAAAATCTTTGTCCTGTAGAGTGTAATCACAGATAAAAGATAAACTTTAAGTCATTACATTACAGAAGCTAGTAACCTCTGACTTCTTACTCATCTCTGCTATTCTACTGTAATACAGCTGGTTACACTGTGTGGAGTTCAAATAGAATTGCAGTTCTGATAAAGCTTTTTACAGTCTTTTTAACTGGGGTTTTCCGGAGTTTTATATACGAACTTCAATTGGACAAAAAAATACTTTTAATGTGTTAAATGAGATTACGAAGTATGTGGAACTGTCCTTACACTTAGTGCTTAGTTGTCAATGGTCACTAATAGAGATTTGTCCTTTGAAAAAGCATTTTTATTGAAATAAATCATGAAGGGGGTCTAGCTGATAAATTTTGTCTATATATAGGAGGAATTTACATACATCAGCTGACACTGAGTGTAAAATGTCTGGGCTTTCCTGCCTTCTAAGAAAAACTCCTGTTGTTTCATCCCCAGATAGCCAGAACTGTAGCACTAGAGCCTGCCTATTGATGAAGATGAATGTTACTACTGATATTTGTATATCATAGATGCAGATTTAATGTAGCAAGGATTGTCTGGACTTTTGAAGCTTGTTCACCCATTCCTTGAAATTGTATGTAATCTTAACTGGATATTGAAAACCAATTTCTGGGTGCAAAGAAAACAGATGATTTATTACTTCATTGTGAAGTAAATTTTCATGTTTCATAAACACAGAATGTAATGCATCTTTATATTGAAAGGGGAGATATTTTTTGTATTAGTGGAAGTTTTTCAGGATGGGGAGGAATGGAGGAAAAAGGGTAATACATTAACGTGAAGATCATAGAATGTAAGACCTATCCATACTGTATTTAATAATACACCCCTAATCTAAATTGTAATGCCAAATCCAGGTTCAAAATAGAGTTGTCAGATCTGTAGAGGCTTAGAGACTTTTAAGTGTGTATCTCATATAAAACTATCTGTAAATGCAACTAGCTAGTTTTACCTCCTTAATTGTAAGAGGTTTGAGGAACAGGAATGAGGAACAGCCACTGGCATGCCATTTAAAAAGCCGCACTCTCCGATTGTCTTACAGTGGTCGTTTGTCAGTTCTGAAGTACTCAGAAACCACTCATCACAAAAATTCTTCAGGATTAAGAACGAGACATGGAAGGCATATTCATTGTGCCTTTTCACCATCAGAAGTTATTAAACACTAGTAAGTTGAAAAATAAACTTGGTATCACTTTGCAAACAAGTGATGTGTTCTAGTTAGATATAAAGTGGCCCATGGGAAATCAAGGATTGGTAGAGAAAGACACGCCTGAAACTACATCTGATAAGCAAAATAGATCCAGCAGCTGCGGGACTTCATCAGACACTATGTGCTGTCTGTATTTTAGATTGTAAAAGAAGTACATCAGCTGAGAAATCTAGCTGCAAATCTTCACACCTTCAGTATTTACCTCCATGTTTTTCTTTTCTTAGACTGTTTGTTTGTCCGTTTATGTGCTCCTTGGTACACATCTTGACAAGTGGAAAAAAGTTTTCAGAATGGAAAATGCTAAAATATTGGGTAAAAGTAGTACATTGTGCATTAATGCAAAATTTCAGGTCCAATTACAGTATGTACATGACCAAGCAAAGTGCTTGCAAGAGCACACTAAGTAAAACACTACTGAATTTGGTTCTTGTTGCATATTTGGCAGCAGGGAGGGCAATAATTCCCTCTCAATGTTATGATTTACACAACAGTAAATAAGCTATTTTCCATTATATAATTGAAGTCACATACTTTTGGACTGTATTTTCTTGTCCAGCTAGCAGGCAAAATAATAGATGGAGCATAAACAGCAAATAAAGATGTGATGATGAAGAGATGATAATAGCAGAGCTGTGAAAGGAAAACAGGAAGTCAAATATGTGCCATGGAGGCTTATTTCAGAAGGTGCAGTATTGTATGTACTTGAATTAGAATGCTGGATGCATACAGAGAACTATTCTGTCACTGCTTGGGAAGAAAAGTTCAGTGACAACTTTCCCAAGCAGTGCCAAAAGGAGTAATTTGCTTAAAGTAAGCTAGTTTTAGCATTTGATCATGTTTTCAACTCCTCGTGCATCTTCAGGTTTCAATATTGATTTAGTCTCCCTGTCACCTCATTTCAAAACTTTTGCTTACAAGTGACTTTATTTGGAGTTTGATCATCAAGGGTAGCATCAAACCATAGTGAACATTTTACTGATTAATCAGTTTCATACATCATACTCAATCAGAAAGGTATCCTCTAGAAGTCAGCTCACATACAGTGACTGAACCTCTGAACCTTTCAGTCACTTGCAAACCCTTTAAATTTGTAGTGAAGAATCAGCTGAAAAGCATTTTCTGCTATTTCACCTCATTATTTAATAGCTCCCTTTGCAAATGAAAATGAATATAGCAAACCTGAACATGGCATCACAAGGTCTCACGACACGGAATTGTCCATGCCTAGGTGATCTGATAGGCTGTGTTCACAAATGTAGAGAGGTCAGATACTAAAACAGCATATACCTGTGCCTAAATTGTTTCTACGGCCTGTTTTCCCTTTTACATCTGGAATTTGTTTTAAAGGGGAAGAGGGGTGTGGGGGGGGAGAAGAGACACAACAGTCTTAACAATATTTTCCGAGGCTAACTCACCTCGGCACAGGAAGCTCTTGGTGCTTTGTCTGCCTCTCTCTTCCCCCCACACACAGCACGCTGACTGCTGAAAGAAGGCTGAGACTATGCTCACAAAAGCAGGCTGAGTAAGAAATGGAAAATCATAGGCTGTGATTAGCATCAGCTTGAAAACATCCATTGTTTGCTTGCAATTCTGTGCCAGTGAATTTCAGCCAGATCACAGCAAGGATTTTTTGAGTTGCTTTGCAAGGTGAAGCTCAAACACTGCTGATTTCAAAGAGCAGAGATGCTTATTAAGATGCTGTATAAATCAAAGTAAATTCTATTTTTATGTTTTTAAAAAAATAGATTCAGCTGAATGCACAGCTTCATGGCTGGCTTGTAGAAGAGGCAGTGATTTCCAGTAAATAACAGCTGATGAATTCTCCATTTTTGAAGGGGTTTGTTCCTAAGCTACAGGGATTCATACCCATCCTTCTTTTTGCGCATGTACCACGCTGGTTGGTTGTGTGGATGGATTAACTGTGACAAGCTGTGACATCAGCAAAGGCTGGATGCTGCCTGGCTCTGTGATTTTGTAATGCATCCTCCCGTTCCTGCTGGGCTGACTCATTCCCGTTATAGGAATGTGTGCGAAGTGTGGGCCAGCACCGACTGAAGTGTTGGGCATTGTGCTTCTGTGCAGAGGCTGTGCCTTAATTGTAAAGCAGGCAGATTTTCCAACCCTGCTTACACAAATCATAAAGCTGAGAAGCAAATGCAGAAAAATATTAATGCTTATAAATAGACACAGAAGTGGTAAAATATATGGGTTATATTTACTGTGGGTGTGGTAGTCTTTGAACTTTGAAGAAGCCTCTGATTTAGGTTTTTAGTCAGCAATGTGTGTGAAAATAACAGGCTGTGTTTTGCTTGGGGACTGCCAGGGAGGGAGAATCAGTGTTCATCAGCCTGAATACTATCAAGTTATCATGGTTATTTTGGATTATGGAGATTTTGTGAACAGGAGCCAATTTACTTTACCTGTAATGATCATAGGACGCGAGAGCAAGTTAAGCAAGAGCAGGGTAGAACCAGTTTTAGTGTGAACGAGTACTATATTGTTAGCTTCCACTCAACTCAGGAGTGGAAAGTGTTTTTAATAACCCAGGAGTGTACTGATTTCTTAGTTATTAACGATCTTGTACTTAAACCTGAAATACCAGACTAGTAGGGTTTTTGGTTGACACTGACTAGACCTGAGAAAAACTGCTGTGAATTCAGCCTCTGGAAAGGTGAATGTTAATGAGGGCTATTCAGCCCTTTGTATAGTCTGAGGTAACATTTCAGTAGTGCTCACAGTCCCTTAGGATCTGCTTTTAAGGTCCAGAGGTTTCTTAAGTACTCAGCAGAACAAGAAGCTGATGATGACTATTGGTGGGTTTGGAGCAAACAAAGTCTTTATAGAAACCTGACCTTTAAATTGGCTTCATTTCATTCCTCATAGCTGCAAAAGTAATTAGCAAAACTAAGGAGGGAGGGTCCTTTTGTGTTGTAAGAGGCATTTTGGAGGGCAACAAGTTTCCCCTCCAAAGAAAAAATAAACTTGCTGACATTTTCTGTCCAGAGCTTTTGACCTTCATCTTGTAGATGCTCTCCCCTTCAGCTTACATGCTTCCTTGACCATTTAACAGCCTGTTCTGGCTAAAAGCAAAACAGGTACTTCTGAAGACCATTCCTTCTGGAATACCTTGTAGCAGCAAGAATTTGAAATGGCATAGATTACTGTTGTTCGTTCCCCCAGCAGTTACTGTTGTGGAAACCCTTAGAAGTTTATTGTTTGCTTGCAGTGAACAGCTTGACTTTGGACACTAATGTCCTTTCCAGGGTAGATGGACTCTTGTGTGTGTTCTGGAGTTTTACGATCCCTAAAATGGCATCATGGATTCTAGAAAAGTGGTAAGCAATTGCTTGGGACACTATCTACAGACACACCTTATAGTAGTCACTTACTTCAAGAGTTGTTTTCACTTCATTTAGTCTTGAGAGGGGGAACTTAATTATCATGCATATTTACAATCATCAAGAACAACGGTGATGGTGTTACCATTGGTCCACATCCTGGACCTGGGCGGACAAGAGTGTATGATTGCAGGAACCCCCTTACAAGGGTGGGCAAAGGTGGTCTGGCACACAGCTAAGGATCTTTATCAGATGAATATGTGGTATGTAATATGATCATTATCTCAGCAGAGGTACTAGATACTGCCATAGCAGGGCGGTTTCTTAGACTGCACTGTTGCTTTTCTAAGATTGTAACACAGAAAACCTTCAGTGGAGAAAGGGGTTTTTTAGGTGACTCCTTCATGGAGTCCACTTTCCAGGTGTGAGGTTGGCCAATAGCCTGCTGAGAAATTTTACAGGTGTGAGTTGCATCTTTCCTCTGCTAACACCTTGTGCCAGTTTTCTGCTTCTTGACTACATTTGCAACTGAGCAGTCTTTCCAAGTAGAAGCCCCCAGTGAGGATGTCAGCAGGCCATGCTGCTGTGGGAGTGGTGTTAGCCAGCCACTATGGCCAATCTGCCCAAAGGGAGGCTGTTCTCAGATGCTTATGAAAGTAAGTCAGATTATGTCAGCTTTTGGTGTGTGTGGTAGCTGTGTTTGCCAGAAACACAAAAGGGAGACCACACTTAGCTGAATGAGAATGTCAGGGCGAGGATGAGTGCTATTCTAGTATACTGGTATTTCCCAGCCATCCTTAATCCTAGGCTCTCTTTAACAGAGTATCTCTGTTGATGGTTACCCTACATGGTACATTTTTATTCCTAAATGGGCTGTGACCTTCTGACAGGAGTCAGCCACAGGGCTTCCTATCCCAGGAGATTTAATTCAGTACATTAAAATAAAGTCTGATAAAGTTAGCTTGACGTGTTATCAGAGATTCAGTACTTGACTGAAGATCACCTGGAATGGAAACACTCCCTGCCTGTGGTTTTTGTTCTCTCTTTTCTGTAGATAAGATATTTGGTCCGATGTCTGTGTGTGCACATATTTTCCAGGGCATGCAACTATATTCCTGGACAGGATCAATGTAGGCCAGAAGAGAAGCAACAGATGCTGGACACGGAAGGGAAGCAATAGCTGTAGGCTAAAGAGTGGTATCTGAAGCTGTGCTAGCTGTAGCAGATCTGACTTTAATGCAAGGTGTCGACAGCTAGAGCTGTCTTACCTCTGCCTTCCCAAGAGATTAAGTTTGTGAATGAGAGTAGGCTAAAAGTGGCATGGATAAGAAGCGCAATGTGAGTATCTTAAAACACTTGAAAGCTGTCCGGTGCTACCTATGCATCTGAAAAGAATTTCCCTCCATACTTGAAAAAACATTTCAGTAATAAGATGTAGTGGAAAGATGTTAAGATAGGCCTGCAGCCTTTCATTCAGCAAAGAATTGCCCATGAAGCAGACCTTTCCAAGGAAGGGAGCAACCAGATTTTGTGACAGCCAGCAGACACCCCTCTGTACTCATCACTGCTCTTCATATTCACAGCGTGATTGTTGCTCCCAAGAGACAGCATGTGGGTCTGGAATGGAGACCATGATACAGACTGGAAAGGTTCCTCACCAGCAGGACACTATATTGCAGTCTCTGGAATATAGAAGCCTCAGGCCTGGTGCTTCTATGGGCGTTGGTACCAGGATGCCAGTAAATGTGCTTTAGTGTAGTTGTTTATGATGACTGAAGATGAAGAAGGTCTATCTGGCAAGCTTCCTGGAAAAATCCCAGCTGAGAAACAGTTGAAAGCCAGGCACAGACAGGACAGTGATTGCTGCTTGACATTGAAAATACCTGACAGCAGACAATGAACAATCACAGTCTTGCAAGCACTCAGAAGAGATGATGAGTACATGACCTTCTGAGTGCTTGTAAATGAAGGCAGTTGTGTCTAGAAACCATGACAGAAAGACTGGAAGAGAAGGCAAGAAATAGATAGTGAAATTCTGTGAGCTTGCAACCAAGAGCCCAATCATAGGTACATGATGTTCCACCAACAGTTTAGATGTAGAAAGATGCTTTGAACAGCTTTGGCCATGGATTTATCCTCCGCCACGGATTAATTCTCGACCACAGATTTACCTTGTCATGTGCCTGTAAACAGTTTTGATCTGTTCGTCAGTGTCCTAAAATTGTCTTCAGAGCTCTCCTGGCAAGGGCCTGGCAGCTGAGCCAATCTTGTCCATGCAGAACATTTGTAAATAGTACCAGTTTCTGTGCTTCCAATAGTACCAGCATGGCTTCCAGTCACTACATGCAGGCAACCCTGCAAGCCAGATTCTAGTAGTACTGTATGTGCTGTAAAAAAATGCATCGATCTTACATCAGGAATGTAGTACAAGTAAGGGTAAGGTCAAAATCTGAGCAAGTGTCAATCCTGTCAGTCAAGTAATCATTTTATTAATGGGATCATATTGTCTGGTTCACTTGGTAGGAAGAAGAGATCCTTATAAAGTGGCAGATCAGCCAAAGAACCTAAGAGGTGTCTCTACACCTACATGCATAACAAAAGATCTTGTGTACCATCTCTCAGTCATGTTTGGCAATGGCATTCTGTTTTAAATGGTGCACTTGGAAAACTGTAAATGTCCTGGGATCTTAAGTGTACAGGCATCAAATAGAAGGTTTTATTTATGGTTATATTTTATATGCTTATTTATGATTATATTTTCAAATAGTATTGTGTAGACCTTTGACTGAAGCCAGGAAGACCCTATTTTATTTGCTTTTATTTGTATGGCATTATTAACTTTTTACAAGACAGTGTAGTTAATAATTCTTATGCATACTGACTGTAAGTGTGCATGTAAGCAAATTATTCAATAGAACACAGGGTACAACTGGAAATAGTTAATGGATCTGAGGGAGCAGAGCTAGTTTTAGCAAAAAAAAAAAGTCTTTGAACTTTGGAAGAGGACTTTTTTTTAAAACTTCTGTCTAAGCAAAAAACCTCAGGTTCCAAATGGCCGTTCTTTAGTTCAACAGTGACTTTTAAAATACTTCAAAGAATGCTAAAGCAAATAAATTTCTTTCTACTATTTGCTTCTTTTACAGCTGTGCCATTTGACTTGGGCAGGAACCCTAAGACCATCAGTGACTGCCTACATGGCAGTTTTTGTCATGGGGGTGGGACATACTTTTAAAAGAAAAAATCTGCTTCAGATCTTTGGTAAAAGAGTGTGACCAGGCTGGGGCTAAGATTTTGTGCCATGTTACATAACATGTGGAGCTGGCTTAGTGGATATGGTCTATGTTACACTTACTTTCTCTGCTTTGTCTTCCTCTTCTAGATCCTGGTCAGAGATTTGTCTTCATATTGCGCAGTTCCCTTAATTATCCACTAGGCAATTCTGTCAGCCCTTCTTAATTCTCTGAGAATTTGGAACTGCATTTACATATTCACTAAAACCTTTCCTTGACAAGAAAGCACAGAGAAAGAGCCTCCATCAAAGAGGCTCAGGAGAAGTACAGAAAGCATGGAGAAGTACAGAAAGAAGCAAGTTGTCACTGAGCACAGAGCCCAGCACTGATTTAAGAGCTCTGCTGATGGCCTTCTTCTCATGTGTAATCCCATTTGCTTGTCAGGCTATGCTAGCACTGATCACTTGCAAGAAATGTGATTGTCTCTCCCCCTTCCATCATACCAGCAGCATTGCATCTATAGTTCACTTGTATAGCTTTCCACCCAAGCAAAGGCAAAGTGCCTAGGAAAGAGCAGGAAAGAGGTGGTTAGGCTGCACTGTACCAGAGAAATTAGTTGTAGTGCCTTGGCATGGTTGGAGAAATCAGCTTTGAGAGGGGTTGCCAAGGCTTCACTAAAAAGCCTTTTGCTCAGGTTATACTGAGGCCAGAATTTGGCCACCAGGCCAAGGCTGTTTCTTAGGCCAGACAGCAGTAAGTCACACTAACAGAATGTTCTCAACAGAAGTTCATTGTTAATTCTTATTTGGCACTTCATACTGGCAAAAATTCTCCATCCCTTTCAGATTTCAGTTAAATCAGGCCATAAGTTCAGAAATTGTGGAAAATTGACCTGCATAGTACCTTGTATTTGTTTCTACTGGATGCCAGGCAAGAAAAGCCCTTCAGGAATTTAAAGCAAATCTTCTAGTTTATCACATATAAATTGCAAATGCCATTTTTCATCCCCTGGTCCGGTGTTCCCGTCCATGTGCATGTCCACATTTTGGTACCTGTGTTCGTGCAAGATTCCTTGATACAAAGGAATGCATCATAGGGTGCTGAGTCTTTGAATGCATTTATTCAAAGCTGGATTAAAGATTTGCAGCCCAAGATCCTGGGAGTACAGGAGAAATATTAAGCAAATTCTTACAATGAGGTAAAAATTACAGACATCTTGTGCATAAATTCAGCATTCTTTGAAAGATGCAAAGTTATTTTTCGTCTGGACCTCAATCCATAAGGAGTGCTACTAAGTGATCTATATTATATACTGCATATTAATAGTACCTTAAGACAGACTGCATATGGGGCTGTGTGAAAAGAGCTGGCCTAGCAGTGGGTAATCCAATGGAAACTGATGTAAAATTTGCTTCAGCAGAGAGTTAAAAATCTAATATTCTTTGAAAAAACATAATTCAGCAAGCAGACCCGTATATTATATTGTTTCTATTGCTGCTGAAATAGGTAAAGGGCATGGATAAGTCAAGAGACATGCTTTTGGTGAACACCTATGATCACTTTAGAGGAAGGAAGTTTGTGTACAATTCCAAGAACCCCAGTCTTACGCAGATTTTGAGAAGAAAGCCATCTGACTCATTATCTACTTATCTAAGTCCTATCTTTGCTATAATATTTACACTTGTGTTTTTTATTGCCTTTTTTCTTCAGAGTGGTGAATGGCAAACTTAACTACGATTTTACTGCCTTGGATAAACTTATGGACCGGCTGTGGGAAAATAAGCTGATTCCAGGTAAGGGCAGTTCCCTGCCTGCACAGCTTGGTATATCTGTTCATCCACATTGTACAAGCATTAGAATATTCTTAGAAAGCTTTTCCAAAGCTGGTTTTGATAAAAGATTTCATTGTTTACCTATTTGCCTTTACATCATGTCCCAGTGTGAGCAAAATGATATTATAGCATTAAAACAACAAAATTGGTTTTACATTGCCTTTGAAGGCAGTTTCAGATGGTTGTACTTGTAAATGAGATCTCATGAAGAGAATATTGTACCCATTGACATATACCTAAAAGGGCCAGAGAAGCAGATACTCCAGGTATAACTTCCCATAAATCTATGCAAACATCCACTGTTTTAAGTTTCCTCTGAGCCCTGCATTTATGTTGACAGCTAATAGCTTTGACTACTATAGTCACTGACAAGTTACAAGTAAACAACCTCAAATCTGAAATATTTCTGGTGGGAATATGTGGAAACAAAAGAGAAACTATTTAATGATGCTTCTTCATTAACAAGTTTGTTTCAGATGATGTGATAACCCTTCATTAATAAAAATGAGATAGCATTCACAAAAAAAGGAGACCTATTTCTTATGTCTCTTTTAGGATTTGAATTGATGGGAAATCCATCAGGATATTTTTTAGATTTTGAAGATAAAGAACATGTGGTACAGTGGAGAAACTTAATTACTGTTCTGGCAAGGAGATACATAGGTAAGTTAAAGAAAGAAAAGCGTTGTTATTTGTTTTGTTGTAGTCCTTTCTAGCTACTGCAGAAAGTTCTGTGTGTTGTGATCAATTTCAAGACCCAGGATTTCAACACAAAACCGGAAAACAAACATGCCAAAACAGACCATGGAGACCATGGAATAATAGTCTCTCTTTTTACTGATCCTTGGCCAACATCCGGAATGAATAGAGTGTTCTGGGTAGCACATTTGGCCTGCCTCAAAGGACTGATCTTTAACCTTGTTATATTGTTGTGATTCTAAAATACCAGCTTTCACTGGAGCATGATAACCTAAACACTTCTCATATGCCAGCTTCAAATATTTCTAACAAGGCAGAAGGATCAACCTGAATTAAGGGTAGGTGGGTGCCCTAATCACAAAGCTGTAAGTCTCCCTCTCACCTTGCATCTTTTTCAAATATTGCTGCATTTAATCAAAAATGAGAGATTATTTTGAAACTCACAAATTACATTTACCTCATTATTAAAAATAATGAGGGAAATGATCTACTGATAGTTCTGGGTCCTGAGCCTCACCTGCAGCCTGAACTAAAAGTATTGTCTTTGTAAGTCACTTATTGATAGTATTGTCTGGATATGCAGCTCACTGATAAATGAGGCCTCTCCTACAGATAGGTATGGATTGGAGCATGTTGCTAAATGGAATTTTGAGACCTGGAATGAACCAGACCACCATGACTTTGACAATGTGTCTATGACAGTAAAAGGTGAGCATGTTTTGGAGCATTTCTGAGTGTGGTGAAGTGAGACAGGTGTATGGGGTGAGCAGAGGGGTGACAGTGAGATGTAAGGTATACTGACAAAGAAGTAAGGTAGACAGCAGTGATAAGGAATGTGACAGATACATCAAATCTGTTTTGCTAAGGTCATATTACTGGTCACACTTTATTCCCTACTTGGTATCAAGGGTTGTGACACAGAAAAAACAAAACAGGAGTTACATTAAGAAGAAGCAGTTCATTAGTTGTATATAAAGTACAGTTAGTAGCACTAAGGGGGAGAAGGGTGGAATAAGAGGAAAACTCCTCACTGAAGCTGCATGCTTTGGGAACATGCTCCTACAAGACCTTTAGAAGAACGTTGCGGAGGCAGGTGAAGTTTTGATGTCTTCTTGTGTTGTCAGTGCATAGGAAATGGTAGTCCCAATTTGTGAAGCCTTGCAAATAAATAAAATAACAAGGTTATAACATCTCCTTGTAGTTTTAGATCCAGTTTCTGTTTTGAGTTATCATCTTTGATATATTCATCTGCTTGGACTTCAGGGTTTCTCAACTATTATGATGCTTGTTCAGAAGGATTAAGAGCAGCCAGTCCTTTACTAAAATTTGGAGGGCCTGGGGATTCCTTCCATCCCTTACCGAAGTCACCCATGTGCTGGAGTCTTCTGTGTCATTGCTACAATGGGACCAACTTCTTCACAGGGGAGACTGGTGTAAGGCTGGATTACATCTCTCTCCATAAGAAGGTTAGTCCAAGATTTCAGTTTAAAGCCATTTTTTTCAATCAGTTCAATCAAAGTTATGTTTTATTCTGATTTACAAAGTTGATGACAATGATGAGTGTCCAGCCTATAGCTGGAAGCACAGCTACCTATTCTTGCAAAATTTTGAAGATGTTCAGTTACAAGACTTTAACTCAAAGCAAATTTGTCTTTGCCCAATTCCCAAAGGGAAACAATTCCTCTACTTCTTTTCCATTTTATATTCTAGGAGGAGCTCATGCAAGTAGCAAGTGCTGTAGTAGATGAAGGAAAAATACTAGTTTTGTTGGTCCACAGCAGCTTGGTGACCAAGAATTATGTTTTATGTTTATGACTTTAGGTTATGTCTGTATGTTTACCACCTTTTTCTCATTACCACTAAGTACATATGAAATATTGTTGCAGGGAGGTGGGAATTCTCTCTACATCTTGCAACAAGAAGTAGAAGCAGTTCAACAAATTCAGAAGCTGTTTCCAGGTTTTTCTTCTGTTGCAATATATAATGATGAAGCAGATCCAATGGTTGGATGGTCCATTCCACAGCTCTGGCGAGCTGATGTGACGTACGCAGCGATGGTTGTAAAGGTAACAGTTCATTGGTAGTTTTGGCACAGTAGTGTCCCCTGATGTGTTTTTGCAGTTGAAAAAGTAGGCTTAACAATTAATTTTTAAGCAGTTACTCAGACTAATAGATCCTAAAAAAAGAAATCTCCCTATTGGTACAGTGGGGGTTTCCCTGAGTAGTCTAGTTTTAGTAGCTTGATTTAATTTGTAAATTTAATTTAACTTTAGTTTTCTTCATCTTTCTTAAAAAAAAAAAAAAGTCCAACCCAGAACCAAACTGAGAACTTCACAGAGAAGTGCTAGAGAACTGAGAATGTATACAGTCTCCCAGTTAGATCCATCTGATAAGATCACTCCCACACATGCCTCTCCATGTAATACTGCTGCTGTGGTGTCTGTACTGCTGGCTGTCACCTCTATATGTAAGAATTATTTCCCAGCTCCTTCAGAATTTTATCTCATCCAGAGACATCAGGTATAATAAAGAAGTGCCTTGAGCTCTTAGCATAGTCCATTCTTTGGTTTGGGATACTGGCTGTACACATGATCTTATTAATTACTGCTAATAATTACTGATGTTGGCCAGAAAAGCAGAAGAAGAGAGTGGTCAACATTCCCAGCTCTGCAGTAATTGCACCTTGGCCCCAGAGCAAGCTCAGCCCTTCCCCTGCAAAGCAATAATTTCTACTGCAGACCCAGTGCTTTGTGAGCCTCTACCTTAAACAGCACATAGAGTCCAAGTGCTTCTGTGCAAAGGAATAATTGCCAAATGCGAGAGTATGTATGTCACCCAGAAAAAAGATGCATCTTATCAGCTGCTCCTGAGGAGACAAAGGCTCCCAGTTCCCTGAGACTGCATATACAAGCTGTCTTTGCTAAGGCAACAAGTCAGTGACTGCATCGCAGACAGTTTGCAGGACAAAGTAGCAGTGTTTATAATGATGTGGTGAAATGAAGGGCGAAAGAAAGACACATCCAGTGGAAAATTAACACTTGGTTGTATAGAAGATGGAAGCACCGTGTTTCTTCAGAGACACAATTGTGAGACTGTCCAGTTGCCAGCCTTCTGATTTAATTCTTAAGTTCTGCTTAATTCTTATATTCAGGCACAATCTAATATGCTGAGAACTTGGGAACTTGGATGTTTTTTGGGAGAGCAGCACAGCAACCAGTGAAATACCAGGAGAATTAATTCCAAGTTAGCACCAAGTGGGAAAAATGGCTAATTGAGAAACAGAATCCAGGACCAGCTCACAGACACTGATGTAGTGGGTACAAAGTAACTCCAGATTTGGAGAACTATTTAGATTTAATTCAGATGGTAAATCCTGATTGCTAATTAAGTATTCAAGACAGAGTGGCATAATTTGTAGTGCAATAGACAAGGAGATGTGTTCATTATCTGTGAAGAGTTCTATTATTAATTATTTCAGAGACTTACTACTTGTAAAACTATGCAGGTGCTTCATATTTTACAGTGATTAATATAGTACCTAAAGTGCAGGTTTTCCAAGACTTATGATAAACAGTTATTTTCTTCAGTCTTTTCTAAAAGGCAGAGGGACAGTTCTTTACAGAATTCTGTAAAGATTTTTTAAAAAAATACAAGGATTACTGCATGTTTATTAGTTTTTCTCCAAGGTGAAGGTTCGTTTTCTCTATGACTTTGCAGGTAATCATCCAGCACCAAAACCTGCTCATTTCCAAAGCCAACAACACCATCAACTACTCGTTGCTGAGTAATGACAATGCCTTCTTGAGCTACTACCCTCATTACTTCACCCAGCGGACTCTGACAGCACGTTTTCAGATGAACAACACAAAGCCGCCTCATGTCCAGATGGTGCGGAAACCAGTGCTGACTGCCATGGGCTTGCTGGCACTGCTAGGTATAGTAAAGAGCATGTCAATAACCCCTCCCACCTAGAAGTCTCCAGCCTAAGAAAGATAGTTCCAGCCGTCTTGCTATTCATAAAAGCAAGAGCTTCCCTCACTGTTTACTAGCTGTGTTAAGAAAATGAAACTTCATTTCCTCAGACAGATTGATAGCTCAGAAAATATTTCTGAGAGTCTGTTATCTGTTTGATTTAACTTACTGCTTTGTTTATATCCTCTGTGTGCCAACCACTCACTTTTTGTTGACTGGTACTTCCCTCTTGTGATGCAAGGGGTACACACCATCAGGCTGCAACTGTCTTTAAGAAATCCCTGTAGCTGGAAGATTCATGCAGCATGTTACAGGGAGAACTTCATTCACTGTCACCTGTTTGCATGTTGTTAGCTAAAATGCTAAGCATAAGAACTGCTGTAATATGTATTTCACAACACTCTACTGTTGTGAAATAAATCTGACTGAAGACTGTAACTGGTAAAATCAGGCAGAACATAGCTCACTTATGCTCAGTCTATTTGCATGCTTTGACCCTGCAGCTTCTGACACAGGACTGACTAACAGTGATGCTAACAGTTGTCATGTTTTTTAAAGGAGAAAAGCAGATTTTTGCTGAAGTGAAGATCAGTGGAGATGAAAGCACTCAAAATAGCACAGTTGGAGTGCTGGCATCTGTGCACACCCCAAGTGAGACACAGCCCTCAGATAGCTGGCAAGCTACAGTACTGATGTATTCAAGTGAGGATAACAGGACTTCATCTAACATCAGCACGGTCACAGTGAATGCCACCCACTTCCCCAAACACAGAGGTAAACAAATACTATGTAGACAGCTCATATTGAGTGATCTTTAACAGGGAATATCAGCTGGAAAACTTCTACTGAACTGCCTTTCATTGGAAGAGTGAATTTAATTTTCTAGCTTCCTCTGTCATCTTTTGTGCACTCCTAGATTTTCTGAGATATAATGGTGTCCTTCTTTGAAAGGTTCCTAATGCCTACACTTTGATCCCACCTTTAATAGCAACTGCCAAGTGCTACCTTTCTGGAAAACTACCGATCTCAGTGTACTTGGCTGGATATTGCCAAGTAACAATTCCCTTTATGAGATGCCTCCAAGACAGCCAACACGAACACACAATTGCACAGCTGATTGAGTTACCCAACAAATGCATGCAAAAAGAGAATTTTGGTTCTGCTTGTGGAAGTAATAGTTTGAAAGATAAACTTGGCAAATGTAAATTGTACAGCCTCATGAGAGTCCTAGCTGTGGGACTTTCCAGTGGAAGTTAGGCTCCAAAGTGCTGAAATCAGTTTTGAAAAGGTAGACTTACACACCTGCTAAATTTATTCTTGTTAATCTTTAAATCCAAGTAAAGAGTTTACTTCTTTTGTTTGTCTCATCTCCTACAGAGATGGTGTATGTGACATATTACATGGATAACAACGAAACCAATCCCTATCTGAAGTGGAAGAACCTAGGAAGCCCTGACTTTCCTTCTCCAGAGCAGTTCCAGCAAATAAGGGATGCTGAGGTATGATTATGTGTTTGCTTGAAGTGTTGTACGAGTAAAGTGCTTGTGAAAAATACAACAAATCAGGCCTCTAACAAAAATTTCCTTAGCCCACAGTCATTCACTTTTTATATACACACAAAAATTCACTTGCAGTCCTGCAGAAAAGTGTAGCTCACACACAGCTTATGCCTTGGTGTTTGTGTTATACAACCTCTTCACTCTGGGCCTACCCATAAAATAAGGAGGCACAGTTGCTCCTGGGGAAGTTCTGCCTTCTCTCTGAATGTTCAGTGGGCTTTGAAGCTCTTTCTGTTCCATCTGCTCAGGTAAGTCATATGGCCCTGTGACAGAATGGCCAAATTGCTGCATTAGAAGGTTGAAATGAACCCCATTAATAGTAGAAAACAAACACCTCCCTGAGGTGAAAACTGCCCAGTGCAAGTTCAGAAAACTGAGGGGCTCACATGGAGATTGACAATTTTCCCTCATCCTCACTAGTGCTGAATGCACCATAGAGATAATTAAGGAGTCAGTCTTCTCTGAGAAGTCCTCTCCTCCCTGTGGATGAAAGCCATGCAGAGATTACTTACTGTATGTGAGCATATGAGAGCAGCCTGTCGCTTCAGCTCCCCCTCCCATAGTTTCCCCAATGCATTCAGACTCCGAGGTTAAAAACAGAGGTCATCTTCATCCCCTTCAGGGCCCACAGACAGTACTCACTTTCTGACTTCAGTACAGAGTACTGTGTCTTCTCTTCCCAGTCACCACAACTATTGCTAAGGCCTGTGGGACATTGTAGGAGACATCAGCTCTTCCTTAAAAAGGGCAGCAGCAAGATTGTACATGCTCTTGGCTGTCTGGTACAGCCTCATCCCCAGAGACCAGCCATGTAGCTGTTGTAGCTAGCAGTAGCTTGTTCTGCACACTGGGAAGAGATGAGGCCATGGTTTGTAAAGACCTCTAGCCTGAAAGGCGTCCGTGGGAGGTTACAGAAGTGACAGAATGTGCCTAAGGGCATTTGTGGTCAACCCAACTTGTGAGCTGGGCCAACCCTCTTTTTCCTGAGGAGCTGGAAAACAAGTTCTCCGAGTGTGGAGGACTTTGATGCCTGTAAGCATTAGCAGTACCAACTCTATTGGAAATTTAGAGTCCTAAAGTTAATACACAAGCACTTTACACTGGTTTAACAGTTGGTCTTTAGGTGCTGTAATGAAAGACTTTTTACAACACTACTCTTTGGCTCTGCAGGACCCACTGGTAACAGGTCCATTTCCATTTCCTGAAGCTGGCATCCTGACACTGAAGCAAGACTTTCCCGTTCCCTCAGTCTTTCTTATCCACATCTGTGCAAGACCCAGATCAGCTCCTGATCAAGTATGTGTTGTATTCTACCATTAGACACATCAAAAATGAAACTGCTTCCTGCCTTAAATCTTAGAAGAAGACCATCAAATTAATTTATTGTTAAAAGTGTAAGAATTAGTAAATAAACAATTCTTCTCTCTTTTGATGAGAAGGCTCTCAAAGATGTAATTCAAGATAAAGTACTACATAGCAAGTGATAGGAGCCATCACTAAGATGAATGAAAATTCCCATGGTGAGAAATTAGTAAAACAGTACTGAAAAGTGCAGTATCTCTTTAAAAATCACATAGTATGCTACAAGGATTGACAAGTTAATTGAGAGCTAAAGCTAAAATGGAATCATGGCCTCCATATTAGACATCTGTTTCTGCTCATTCCGTCTCACCCATGTTCATAGTGGTATCCAAAGCCTCTGACGGTCCTCTGCAGGGTTGATGAGTGGGAGACATAGACTGCAAAAAGCTACAGAGCGAAGAATTTTGTTTTTACACCTGATCTCAATGGAAAAAAATCAAAGCAAATAATTAGTATGGAAGGATGAACACAGAAATTTGACCTGGCTGATTAGTTTGTACAGTTTTTTTACATGGGCTTGTGTCTTTGGACAGGTGACTGGTGTTCATTTGATCCCTCTCACAAAGGGGCAGGTCATTGTGCTGTGGGATGACGACGGTGTTAAGTCAAAGTAAGTGGCTTTAAAATAAAATTGATACAAATGAGTTACCAACATACTAGTCCCTAACTTTCCACAAGCTCTACAGAGTAAAACAAGGTCAAAAATTAATGAATTGTTGCTCCTTGATAGATGATACAGTGCATTTGTCTGAAAAGTGAACTGTAGGACCTGTGTGCACAAACTGTGAAAAGCAACCCTGCCTAATCTGTGGCCTGATCAAAGAAATCTGCCTGTTGGTCACCAGCATTCAGTGGCTTTTCTGAGGGGATTCTATTCAGCATAGCAGACAGGAAGATTCATGGTAGAGGTTACATTATCAGCAGATGCCTAAGTGGGATCTTAGACATCTCTGTAAGGGATATGAACTGGAAGAGAAAACCTCCAGTTGCTTTCTTCAGCAAGCTCAACTCAACTGGAAACCCTCTATATGTGAACTATGAAAGGTGATCCAGTTACAAATAGATTACCTCAGGAAGGTAAAAGGACTTAGGTCCTTTTCAAGCCAGTATCCCTAGATTCTTCATTCTTGATAACACCGGTGTCTGAGTGAAAGATGCGTGATATTTTGTGATGCTGCGTATACCCAAAGCAGCAAGTCAGTCTAGGTGTTTTTCTGAGGCTGTTGGAGCCCTGGTTCTTCCTAATAGTGCCAATTAATTCCATCCTACATTTGGCAGGAATGAATCAACTGAACATTTCTTATTTTTGTCCTACTTGTTGATATAGCCTTGATTTTTCATAGTATTTGAGAGTTCATGTATTGTCAGTTGTAATTACAAACCTCTCTGGTTCTCTTTTCTAGGTGTATAAAGACATTTGAAGTGGAATTCTCATCAGATGGAAAAGTGTACCAGCGGATTAATACCAAAGACACAATATTCACTCTCTGGGTCTACAGTCCAGGTATGGCAAGAATACTCACATTAGGTAATCTGTCATGTGATATTGCCATCATGAGTTTGTGAACCATTGTTTAGTAACTACTCAAGGTAGGTAACTTGCAAGTAACACACAGTCCCTCACAGATAAGAGCGCATCCCCTCCTTTAGGATTGTATTCTCAGTAAGAGACTTATTTTCAAGGACAAACAGAGATCAACAAGTAGTCATGAGGACATTATTAGTGGTATGTCATGGGTAATTCTTTATCACAAAAGCCAGTCACTGAGCTGCAGGCCTGGCAAGGTCCCTGAGAAGTTAAGTAACAATTTGTAGCTGATGTAAAAATATGCAAAATTATAACAAAGCACCCCACAAAAAACCATGACCAGACCTTGCAATAGAAGTTTACTCAGATGAAACATCCAAGTAAAGGAAGATACTGATGTTTTATTTGGGTATTTTTTTGTTTATCTGCAGGTGGAGGGTGGTGGTTGTTGGTTTTTTGTTTGTTTTGTTTTTTTCTTTTTTAAGCAAATGCTGTCTAGTCTGCAACATGACCATCCAACAAATATTGATGATAAGCACTGATAAGAGCTGAGTGAACCACAGACAAACCTTGCCTTATAGTGATACTATTAAAAAGCAGTTGAGAGATGGTTTTACCAGAAACAAGGGCTTATCTTACCCTGAGAAAGCCTTAACATCAGCAGTGATGGCATAATAAAAGTTCAGAGGTATTTGTGCAATGTTAGCAAGCAAAGACTTTAAATCTTGGCTATGACAAATCTCTGAAGTTATTATTCATTATTATACTATAATATTATATACCAGTTTTAATAGTTTGTTTCAAAACAAACAGCAACAAAAAAGACTACTTGAAAAAATATCATGTCTCAGTAGTCCTTATTGCTAGGAACTTCCTCCTCACCCATTATTTCTGGCATTCTTTTTTTCCTAAAATAAAAACACTAAAACATATATAAAAATCAATTAATTAGATAAAATACCCCCAAATTTATATTACTTGTGTGTTCAAAGATTCTGCTGGGGAAAGCTGTATTCTTTGAACTGGATTGAGGATAAAAAGCAGCAAAACAGAAGATCAATTCACATACCTTTAAAGTAAGTGGTGCTGCTTCCTGAGTAGAGCAGAGGGTTTTCAGTCAGCCCGTGTGTTTCTTGTTCTTCTTCTTTTTTGAAACTGTCCCCACATAACCTGTTCCAAAGGCAAATTTCAGGCAGAAAAGTAAGTTGGAAAAAAAGGAAATCAGTAATTGTGTGTTGCAGATGTCACAGCCTTCTTCCAAAGGAGCTGCTGGGATAGCAGTCCTGTAGCTGTACTTGCTAATCCTAGTAAGTAGAGAGGACTTCCTTAGTGAAACAAGATAAAAAAGTCAGTACTTGGCCACAAGGAATTTGTTATCATTTTTAATCAGACAGACACAGACACATAGGATGCAGAACTGATTTCCCCAGCCTGTTCCACGAACCTACATTTTACAGGAGTAGTGCCTGCTTCACATCCTCCCAGTCCCACAGGTGCCAGCGTTTCCCAGTGACCATTTCTAACCTTTTCATTTGCAGGAAGCTCAGTCTCCGGCTTTTACAGAGTGCGTGCCGTTGACTACTGGGGGAAGGCAGGCCTGCCCTCTCTTCCCGTGGGGTACATTGAAGCTTTCAAGTGATGCTGAAGAGTGGTGCCTGGCTTGGTGTCAGAGTGGTGTATGTTCCTTGCTAATGACAACTTCCCAGAAAAATAAACTCCTCCCAGGCTGAGGAGGGTGTATGGTAATGACCTGATGAAGTTAGGAACGCAAGTTAGAAGCAACTGCCCCTGTTAACTCTTCACAGCACAAAAGACAGCATTATCAAACAGCTACAACTGCAACTGGTAAGAGGCTACCGTAGGACAGGGATTCAGCCTGGATAACTAGGAATTATGGGAATACATATTTATTATTCCCCCTTTCTCACTGAGCTAACAGCCAGGGCAAGCTAAGATTTTTAGAGGTCACAAACTGTAGCAGGAACAGAACCCTGGCTTCACTGTGTGGGTGAGGATGGTAGCAAAGGCACATGGAGGACCTGTCTGAGAGTGAACTGGCTGCCTGAGCTGCTAGCCAGTCTTGACTTAATGGTTTGATGGAAAAGTGCACAGTGACAAGACACATTCAGAACATGAAGTAAAGGATCCCTTAGTTCCTTTGGCTGGTTAGTCACAGTGGGTTATTTCAGAATGCTTGCCACATCTTCAGGTGTATGAGGTTTTTCACTCTCTCACAAAGGTGTTTCCACCCAGCTCTCTCTGTATTTGTGACCATTACATGGGTGCCAGAGCTGTTTCCTGTAGGCAGAGGCAGGGGTATCAGCTCATTCTCAGAGGGGAGAAGGCACAGAAAGCCCTAGCCTCCTGCCTTTTCTCTTTTGTGCTTTTGTCCAAGTCACCTGTTTGCACTTTGGCCACCAGCTGCTGCCCGTTTGTGGTAGAGGCTCTAAGCCTGAAAGTCCCTCTTTCTCTCCATTGCTGTCACCTAGCCTGGTGTCCTTCAGCCCTTACAGCTAACACCTCCCCTCAGTAAGTGGTTACTCAGCTCTGCATAGCCAGGAGAAAGCTGAAACACTAGTTAGAGCCTTTGTGTCTTCGTACGACGGGACAGCACACTCTTGAATGTAGCAGGGGTACTACTTAGGACACTTAGGAAATTAACAAAGAACAGTTTGAGCTCCCGTGCTTTGCAAAGCATGTCCGTGAGCGTGTGATAGCCCAAGATCACGGGCTACAGATCACCACTGGCTGTGCTTGCAGGTGCCAAACACTTTATGTAAACAGCAAAGTTCCCTGAAATTGCAGGGGTGCTGCTTTATTCTTCTCTTTTCACAACTGGCACAGTTTGAGCTGTGCCTTTAACAGGCTTGCAGAGAGAAGGATAATGCCAGTGAAAACAGCTGGAGTGTTTTCCATAAGAGGAGTGCCTTTGTCACACAAACAAATCCCCTACTGCTCTCTTTGCTGACATCAGCCACCTCACCAACATAACAACAAAAACTGCATATTTGATGAAACATTCAGGTCTCAGAAAAAGAGAAGTGCCCAAGTTTTCACAGTAGGAGAGAGCTGAACTACCTCAAATACCCTCAACTCTTACAGCACAGAAAAGAAACATGCAAAAAGTCAGTGCATGTGAAAGTGGCCTTGTATCTCCTTACTTGCTGATTATTTGTTCAAGTGCTTTTACTGAAAATTAGCTTTAAAAGACTTATTCTGTCACAGAATTCAGATGAAATATTTCTTGCCTCATTTGAGTTTTAATAAGGGGCACTTACCGCATCCTAGTCCTCCAATTCCTTGTCTGTACAGGCAGAACAGGAAACGGCCATGGATCCTACTGAATTGCATCCTCTAAATTTAAGAAAAGTTATTGAGACATTCTACTTGCATAGAGATAGTAAAAATACATTTTAAACTTGTGATAATTGCCCCTGAGTGAAGAACCATTGTACAGAGTTAAGTAAAATCTAGCGGTTAACACATGTTGTTTTGCTAGCATGAGGTGGAACAACAAATGAAATTATTTAGAGAAATACTAAGTATAGGGTCTTGAGAGATTTTAGTGTGTCTGGAGCAGGGGAAGATGTAGGAGCTTGAGTGGACAGTTTAGTGTGTTAAGATGTCCTACCTGAGTAGCCCTTCTGCTTTAAAATTTTCCCACCCTGGCAATCAGAATATAGCAGTCTTTATCAAACCAAGGACTATGTACCAGTTACAGGTGTATTAAAAAAAAAAAAAAAAAAAAAAGGAAAAAAAAGAAAAAAAGAAAAAAAAAAGAAACATAGCTGTAGTGAATAGTATTGATTTTGTTATGCAGGGATGAAAATATATAGATGTGCAAACCATGAAAAATAGAAGATTTCTTCTGAAAATCTTCTTTGCTGCTATGATATAAACTCATTCCTTTAAGAAATGAGCATGTATTAACAAGAGAGAGAAGAGAAGTTGGTATTTCCAGGTATGAGTTTATTTCTAACAAATTATAAAAGTTTTTGAAATGGCGTTTTCTTTTTTCATCATTTAATGTCTACAGAAAAACGCTATTTAGTACTTGAAACTTAAGATTTCTGTAACCATCTGTTGCTGACTCTGATAGTGTTTCCAAAATTGCATGTTTAACTAATCTCCTCTGTTATATGTAGTGATCAGCCCCCCATTACTGTTTGAGTTTTCAGAAGTGCCAAGTATCTATAGCACCAGGTGTGAATAGCAGGTGCTTAGTAGTTCTGTAGTATCATAACCAAAGCAAGGCTGCAGAGAGCTCATGTATGTCTTTTGCTGTTCATTAATCCAAATAAGAATATGTAACTGCAACATGGAATTATTTGCCTGTGCTTGAAACAAAAGCTTGTGAGGCTATATAACCATTTTGCAACTGAAAGAACCTTTCAGCTGAGTATTTTACATTGTCTAATTGTGTATATGCTACATTTGTTACCATCTTTTGTGAGAGCAAATAAAACTGGTTATTAATCTTTCACATGAACCATGTAAAAACAAGATCTGATCATTGTGTTGTAGAAACTGCTTACAACTCTACTTTCAACTTAATCTTTAAAGTAAAGACTATTCTCAAGGACTGTCATATTTGAACTCCAGCCAGCGACCAAGTACCATGCAGCTGCTCACTGTGACTACCAGCACAAGGGGTAAAATAGCTCGACTTGGGGAAATTCCAACATTACATGTAACTGAAACATAAAAAATGTCGAGGCTGAAGTAGAAACCTAAATGCATAGATTGTCTCAGTTACCACAGCCCAGGGAAAACTGGTCTAACTCAAGATGGTATCATAGTCTCTGATCTCAGCATTCACAGTGTCCTTGCTGGAGGAGGTTCACTGGTGTTTGAAGGACAATATCCTTGCAGAGTCCCTCCTGCTGTTGCGCAGTCATAGTCTTTCTGCCAGCACTAAAGGACCTTCTGAGGACAAAACAACAGTCCTTTTAATGTATAAACAATTTTTTTATTTTGTCTTGTTAGTGGAAAGTTTGTGCAGGATAGAGATTATGACTTGGGACCTATACACGCACTTAAAACCCAGGAATAATAGACTGCTTTTCATCAACCAGCTCAAACAGCAGACAGATGTCTGCCTGTAGATGTACCTGAGGTGTTTCATGTTGAACTCAACAGAATTTCAAGAGTAGTGTAAGTCTCATCAGCATACACTTGTGACTGCCTGCCTATCCTTCCTTGTCTTTCACATTTCCTGCAGTCATTAGAGACAAATTGATATGATGTAGCTCCCATCTGTTCATTAACTTACCACATCATACATTGAGGACTTGCTTGTGGTCCTGATGGAGACATACTCCCCCCCAAGTACAATTATTGGGGCATGTGAACTCAACCATGGTGTATTCAACCAGAATCACCTCTATATTTCTATGATCCTGCAGGCTTTGCCTCGTGTGGCTAAAGAGGAATTGCACTACCTATCTTGTCTGGACAGACTACACCAAGCAGATGCACTGGGTCCTGCATATTGTTTGTATCTTGTTGCTACAACTCTCATCTGCTCTGGTCATACAATTAGTATAACCATAGACATTAAAAAATCCCACTTCTCTAAGACTGGTAGTGTTGGTCTGACAGTTTTGGCCAAAGGCCATGCTTCTTCAGCTAAGGGTTAGTGCTGTCTAATCAGTTGTTATACAAGTCCTAAGGTCACAGATTCCACCCCAATACTTCCTGCTGGGAGAAAGGTGGAAGTGGAGAACATTCAATCAATGCACTGACCTTGCACTTAGTCCAGCAGAAAAGGCTGATATTTTTTCAACACTGAGTAGTTCTCTGTCTCTATGGGGTTTTGTTAGCTAGTGCTCCTGTTAGTGCTCCTGCTAGTGCTCCTCTGTTTCTGTCCTTAGCCTTAGGTGGTAGCTCCCAATCTTGTTCTCTGTCAGGGTAACTTTCCCTAGACCTGAGGAGCAAGGACATGTTTGTTCAAGCGGGTTGAGAGCCTTACGAGTATTGCCAGGAAATCCTGGGAAATACAAGTTTGAGAGACTTCACTGCATCCCTGGGATAATGTCTGTGGTCCTGGAGAGTGTCTCTACTTTCCATACTCTTTCTGGTTACTGTGGATAAGATTGTGCAAGCATCTTGCAGCTGTTTAACACTGTAGTGCTCTGAGGGTCTTCAGTCAATATCAGCCTTGTTCCACACACCTTTTTGAAGCCTCAGGGGCAGGGGCTGTTCAGCTTGGTCTTACCTCAGTGCTTGGTAATTATAACTTGTAAAAATTTGTGTAGTTGATAAACTGCAGGATACTGGGGTGTTGACTGGATTTTTATTATTAGGAAACACAAGGTGAATGTGGTTTTACTAAAAGCAGTGGAAAATGCATGTCAATAACACTGACTCAGGTTACCCTTTTTCTACGTGGAGATTTCCAGGTGCTCTTCTTTGGCTTTCTCTATCTGTGAAATTCTTTGCCATAAACCCACTCCATGCTATATCTTTCAGTTCTATACCTTTCAAATACTGAAAACTGGATAATCAAGGCAGAGAGGAGCAAATTACTGTTAATGCCATTAGAAATGCAAGCACCTGCTCATTTAAAGCATTGTCCACTGTCATTGAAAGTAGCATCTGTTTTATTGCATTTGCGGTTCTCCCCTTGGGAACTTTGCTGCAGGTAGCTCTGCCTCAGATGTGCTCTTAGGTCCTGTTTTTTGCTGGAGCTGTCTCAGTGATGTGCCTGCATACTGCCCTGTGCCTTGCTGCCCTCACTGGCTGGACTTTCTAGGCGAATCCTATAGTTTACCCTGTCACCATGCTGGTGTCCAACAATCAGCCCTGTCAGGGGACGTGCCCCTCTCACCATCCTTGCCCTGCCTGCCCTGTTCAGAGCTGGGGAGTGACACTGCCCCACCTGTGCTGGGAGCACCCTTGCTGCTGTCTCACTGCTTCTCAGTGAGCATCCTCAGTGCTTCTGCTCCCCAACAGACAGGACAACAGGCAATAAAAACCAGTTTCAGACGTGCCTTTTTTTCCAAAACATTTATTGACAAATGCCACATTAGGTATTCCCTTGAAAATTCAAATATCACTATTATATTGCACACTGTTTAAAGATCCCCCAATATTTTCATGTGTTTTTCAGGAAAAACACACTATTCCATACTATGATTTTTTAAAATTATTAGTTGAGTGGCAACTTCAAGACCAAGAGGTCTGGTTTCTGTGCTTAAGGATAGGATCAGAAGCGTACTTTTAGCAGGCCCCTGGAAAGAAAGAAAAGTAAACTTTAGTCTGTGTAAGTAAATTTGCAAAGGGCTTTAATAGCCATTAAATCTCCACTGAAACTGTAACTATAACCCTCCTGGGGTACTTCTGAATCACAGTGCAAGACTAGGAGGCAGGGTGCAAAAGTTTGCATTTCTCTCTGTCTATTGGCGCAGACACAGGCAGCCTTTCCTAGCTAGCCATGGGGCTTTTAGCTTTCCTGAGGACCAATCCATGACCCTGCAAACCAGCTGCCTTCCCTCTGCTACAGGGAGCGGTACAGAGCGCTGTGGGGCAGGGATGCCCAGGCCATGGCCTTGGGTGATGCCAGTACCTGCTCTGTAGTGGAGGACTGGCTGACACAACAATGTGCTGTTCAGGAGGTTTTAGCTGCCATTCCTTGTGCCACAGTGCAGAGCACATGTGCTATGTGGCTTGGTAAAGGGTCAACTTCCAGGCCAGGTAGGTGAGGTTGTGAAGAGTGTGAGTGCTCAACGGCCAGCAAAGAAGAATTTCTGCCTTCCACAGAGCCCTAAAAATGTGTCCGCCTATTTCACGGGCAGCATTTGAACTAGAAGATCAATTCCTGTACCTCCAGAAAAATGTTCCCAAAATGGGCTTTAAACATGGTCTGTTTACATGTATGTGGAGCAGCTGCTGACTCCCACTGCCAGCTGACGCAGTCAGAAATGCTGCTCAGAGCCCCTCATCCCTGCTACTCAGACCACACAGGACACAAGTCATGATGGAACTGAGGATGAGAATGGTCCTTCCTGGAGGCACCTTTTCATCTTTTCCTGGAGGACACTGCATGGACCCATGGTAAGATGCTATTATGCAAGTGGCCAGGACAAGGATTTCCAGGTGCAGAAACCCCGGCTTGTTGCATCCATCCCTGTACTGTCTACTACAGTAACAAGGCTGATCTTCATCTGGGAGTGTACCAGGTTCAACACACAGGATTCCGGTAAGTAGCAATCTTAAGGCTGCAGAACCAGCCTGTAGCAGGCTCTTGTTCCTTTATGGATTTCCCTTTGTAGCTCTTTTCCTACTAGATCTAACATGAGGAAAAGGTTACTAAAAAAGAACAGCTGTGTGTTGTGGTGTGCTGTAATGTCCCATTTTGGCCTTCCAGGTCATTTCCCCAAGTGTGCCTATACGTCTCTCCCTTCCCCCTTACCCCCATGCTGAGTGATTCCTGTCAATCAGGCTTAACATTCCAGCAAGGCGTCGTGTGGTTGGTCAAGTTCAAAGGATGCCCCTATGCCCAGAGGTCATTGGCCTTTCTGGGTGTCATCCCCCCTGAGACCCTGCCCCTCTCACCTGGTTGGTGGCTCACCTGTACCTCCCCTCCCCCTGTCCCTGAGCTTAAAAAGGTGATCAGACCATGCAGCTGGGATTCTGTTGGAGCAGTTGCTCACGTTCAGACCTCTGTAACCATGGAATAAACCTCTGGACATTAAACCCTCCAGCAGAATCCTCTCCTTTTTCTCTTCACCATCGCCTGAAGTTCTCCTCCTGAGGTAAACGGGGTTCCTAACAAGCCTGGACTTGTTCAGTGCCCAGCTGCAACCGCCAGCAAGCCAAGGTATCTCTGGGGTGATACACCGCAGTTGCTGCCTTTGGCCCAGCAGCGAGGGTCAGACTGGCCCAGGCACAATCTAATTGGTAATATTGGGAGCCTTTTTTCCAATAGCTGTGTTTGCTGTAGTTCTGTCACATTAACAGAAAATGCAATCACGTGTGCAACTCAGTGAGTTTGCTAATTAGGCTGAAGTACCTGACTGGAGCACAGGCTGGAACTGGCCAGACATGCAGATTTCCTCCTGCTTTTGGCGCACAATGCGCTGGATGGCTGGGGGGAGGCCACGGGGGTTGCGCGAGAAGATCAGGGAGTAGCCATCGTCACAGGAGCCGTCCTCCTTCAGGCTGCGGCAGGCATAGGTGATGGCATAGTTATCATAGTCAGTGTCAATCACCCAGTAGTTGTCCCCTGAAACAACAACACACAGCTTTGTCACAGAGCAGAGGTGGATCCTTCAGCAGGGAGGTGGCAAACTCGTGTTAGGGATAGCTTTCCAAAGGATCTATAATCACGTCACACATCCAGCTTATCTCCACACCATGAGGGGAAGAACTGGGACAAGCACAGGGCATCTTGAGACCATGATTTTCCCCACGATGCTTGGTGCATTTTCACCTTTTGTTTCTTAGGCTAAAGGTATTAGGAGGACTAGGATTTTCTAGGTTTTCAATGAAAACATACCTCTTTATGTTGCTTGATCAAGCATGGTGGAAGGAAGGACATACATTTCCTATGCAGGAGGCCTCAGTAAAACATTCCTCCTGTTTCCTAGCCTTTCTCTACTTAGTTCTTTTTGGTGTGGCTTATCTGCCAGTACTAAGGTAATGTACTTCTTTCTTATACCTTAGAAGTCCTCCCCAGCTTCCACAGCTGAGGAACTGCAGCTGTGGGAGGCTTGGGCATGAAGGATGGGCTTTGAAGGGCACGTAAGGTTCAGCATGAGCCGTTTCTAAAGGTACACTTGAGTTAACAGCTCCATTTCTTTGAGTCCAGCTGTGTCTCTCTGAAATGAGTCCTGTTGCTGGGGTGCAGCTGTGGGTCTATGTGTCTCCTCTGTTTAGCTATGGGGAGTACAGGGGCAACTGACCTCAGCACTTCCATAATGCCCACAGTGGGCCCCAGGAAGAATGGCTTCCCTAGGTTGAACACCACAATTGGCTGTACAGAACCCATTGTGTGTGGCCCAAAGCCTGTAAGCCTCCTTGTTAACATATATAGTGTATGAGAAGGATGTGTGGGGAGCCTCTGGATGCTGCCCGTTCTGTGGAGATAAAATGCACTGCTTGGATAAAGCATGCTCTCCCTAAAAGGATGTTTCAGGGGAGCTTGGTGCAATCCCAGCTGAACTGTTTTTCCTGCTTATATGTGGAAATGCACATCTGGACAGCTGTAATTGACAAAATCCTCAGCAATTGAAAAGTGTCAGGGGGCTGGAGAATTTAACTTACCACCACTGGAGAGGTAGCTGGCCAGTCCCTGGTAGGTCATATACATTTTTGCTGGAGTGGTTGGGTCAGGTACCGTGTACTGAGCAGCCATGTCAGCGCAGATCACCCAGAAACTGCAACGAGATCCATAACATTCAAAGTAAAACCTGGCAGCATGAGAACTTCAAATGGGTGTCCTCTCAGGGCTTGGGTACAAGTCCCTCAGGCATGGGGCATGGCCTTTCTAAATGCAAAGTCACTAATTAATGTCATTAAGTGATGAAAATCTGTGACACCCCCCAAACACACATCAATCACAGCCAGTGATTGCTGCTGCCCTCTGGTTCCCAACTGCTGTAAGGCTATGCTGTGGCTGGGGCAGTACCCTCCTTCAGTTCAGTAAGATTTTTGCCACCCATTTCTGTACAAGCAGACAGACACCAAGCACAATAATGAACGTTGTTTCTTGGCTTCCTGCTAGCAGTCTGCAGGGTGAGCTCACCTGCATTTGGGATCTTTTGGGCTCAGTAGATGTGCCCCAGGAAGAGGCAGGGACTTGGCTCTGCCCTGTCTATCCCTTCCTGGCAGTATGGGCACAGGAATGTCTGTTACAAGCACAGTAATAGTTACAGCTCCTCTGCCAAGCTGGTGAAAAGCTGTCACAGAGCCTTTGAGAACCCTGTGGGTGTCCATTGTTAAAATGCCCTTCTCTGTTTGGTATCTCTTTGCTTTGAATGCCATCCGCATTTCAACACTCTTTGTCAAGCATTACCTGGATTAGTGAAACAGTGGAAGGGTCTTCATTCCCTTCCTTGCTCAGGCTGGGCTTTCTCTTATCCTACCTTTACAGAAATAAAATTTGCAGCATCCTTGAGACCCCATTTGTTTTTTGAAGAGTCCTTTCATGCATCTTCCCCCTTGCACAGTATGGCATGCCTGCAAAACCTCATTTGCCCATTCCCAAAATATCTTGGAGCGCTGCACTGTTAAGATGTACAAGGTTCATAGCCACCTGCTAGTGCTAGCATATTGGAAGCCACAGATTTTCTCTTTTGCACTCAGAAAGCTATTTAATCTCTTTACATGCCGTAATTCCTTGTAGTAATCATGACCAACAGGCAAAACTCTAAGCTTCCTGCCATCTGTCCATTCAGGCATTGCAATTACATCTAAGAGTTAACCACAAGTTTTTCTCAGAAATCTTGCATCTTGACAGCCTTCATTAGGTCCTTTACTTGATTGCAATTAATTTATCTAACCATTCCATCAATCAAGATTTGACTTAATAATTAACTTTATGCAGTAGTTTTGTGACAGGCTGTGAACAATCTCAAAAGTGTCTAACCTCTATCTTCTAATCTGATACTTTAGCTAAACTTCCCATTTTGATGATGAAAACTCAGCCATGTTGTGTGCTCAGGGTTGATCATCATCCATGTCCCCCTCATCCAGTGCCTCATGCCAGCAGCTAGAGTTGAAAGTCAAGAGAGCTCACCCAAAAAGCTTCACTCGGCCTTTGGAGGACGCCGTCATTGTGCCGTCTTCCTCCACAGTGTATTCAGCAGAGATGTTGTCCTGAAGGAAAAGGCCTTCTGGATCCTTCTTGGCCAGGGCATACCATTTCCCTGCATACTGTCATGAAAGTGCATTAATATCTGCAATAGCCACCATGGCAAGATTAGCACAAAAACAATTTTGTGAATCAAAGTGCCTTTCTAACTCCCCACTGCATGATAAAAGCCAGTCTGAGTCAGGAGGGAATGTAGCACGCAGATGCTGCCGTGCTGCCTGATGAACCCTTGCCTCTGTGCCAGAAGAAGTGGGTCTGGCAGCTCTGCACTGCTCTGTGTGTGTAGTCCTTGTGAAGTGAGACATTCCTGTCACAGTGACCCCACACCAAAAGCATCTCCCATCCGAACACATCTTCTGAGAGTCAGACTGGTTCTTCCCTGTTCAAGCCCCTTCTCTTCCATGGAATACCATACCAAGTTCAACAATATCAAATTACAGGTACAAGGACTGTAGCAAGCTGGTAAGAGACAATCTCTGTGGCTGCCACGGGCCACAGTTGATCTCTGATGGGGAAAAGGGCCTACCCAGCAAAGCAGAAAATGATTACTATATGCTCAGAACATGGAGAGGGTGTTTTGGGGAGAGTAATGGCAGAGACAAATGGACTCAGATTAAGAGAAAGAATGCAAAAAATGGGTCCTGAAAATGTATAAGAAGTATCTAGTTAAAAGAAAACAAGATCTTAACAGGTGACTGACAGAGAGGGAGACCCTTAAAAGTTAACATTATCAGTAGAAATGCTGAGAAGAGCAGGAGCTGGCTAGGTGTTAAAACTGATTCTGCAGTGAAGCTAATGACATCTGTTAGGCAAGTTATGTGCTTAAGCCTGCAAGGCCATGATTCCTAATACAGGAGCCCGAGCAAAAACTTTGACTTTTTAAACTGGGATATTCCCAAAGCTCTCCCTGGACATGATTTGTTACCAAAGCAAAGCCAATCTTGTATAGACAAAGGGCTTGCCACATCCCAGATGCCCCTACAGCTGTGGTGTTTGCTGACCATTAATTAACATAGGTACTGACACATGTCTGGACTTTTCCAACAGCAGATTAGCCATCATTTTCTCCTCAGAAGCACAAATGATGTGTTTAAACAGGAGTCAGTGCTCAGCATAGCAGACTAGGTAAGATTTCCATTTGCTGTGACTCCCAAGAATGACTAATGATGGGTGCAAGTACCCTAGGGCTTGTGCTCGAGCTTCCTCTCTGATGTAGATCTAAATTGTTCCTTTCACGGAACTGCCTGAAGCTCAAAATTGTGCCAAGTTAACAGAATATAAGCTCTAGTAACATCCCTGGCTTTCAAGGCCAGTTTTACTGTAGTGTTCAGAAGGTTAAACAGTACTGAGATAACTACAGGAACAGCATCGGCAACACGGAATATGAAAGAAGTTAGCTTTTTGGTGAAGAACCCCTTTAGATGAACAAAGCTCATAATCTGGAAAAGCAGTGTGTATGTAAAGCTTCTGCACATGTACTATGAAGTAACCATAATTACCCTTTTTGGATCAAAATTGTCTTTCACAGAGAAAGAATCCACTGCACAGGTCTGAGCTAGGCTATATTCAACAGTGTAGAAGACCGAGGCCAGGAAAACATACTGTGTGTATTTCATTCTGCAAGACAAAAGCAAACATGGGGGTTTATTTCATGCAGTAGATGGAGGTAGATAGTGCTACAGATGCATTTCCACCATTTAAGATTAGTTTTTTTCCATACTACTATCCGTTGATACTGACAACCAGCTCTTCCATTGATACCGAGTAATTGTGGTGCCTAAATTCAGCCAAAACCGAACATTGATGGCAATTACTTTGGAGAAGTAATTTGCTTGCCAGAAGTAGTAATGCAATTCATTGTATTTTTGCATTATAAATCAAGCCAGACTATGGATAAGGTCAGTAAGATTTGGTAAAAAATTGAAATGTTTTGAATTTTGTTTTCACAGCAAGAAAAATGTTCTGATGAGCTCTGGTAAAGCACTGTACATTGTAAAGATGTTGTTTCTAATTATTTCACAGTGAGTGTCCACTTTGCTTTCAAGCCAGCAAAGCCATGTTCTTTATCTCCAGTTCTGCTCACCAAAACAGGCCTCTCCTGGGTGCCCACTCTAATGGCATAACACACCTTGGTATTGGCTGCCCTCTGACCATTCTTTCAACAAACATGACAAATAATATTAATTTTCTAGAGGCTTGATCTGTCATTGCACCACAACCACTAGGTGATCATGGCTGTTTTTCTCCTGGGGTATCCCACCTCATCCATATGCTAGCATATTTGTTTCTCAGACTTCAGGAAGAGAGAACCTTCATTACACATTCTTGCAGAGTATTTGACACTGAATACCTGTCCTAATGCCAAGATAAAACAGTTGTCTAACACTTGTCAGCACCATTCAAGCTGAGCTCCCAACCCAGAGCCCAAACACCCATGCAGAAACACTAGGCTGTTCCTAGCTGCTGCCATGCAAGCTGCATTTCCCTGCTGCAAGATATGCCAGTCCCATCCACCTCTGCTGAAGAGAGACCTACCTGCCGAGTGGAGATGTTGGAGATCCTTGAGACTACTCTGCTTCAGTCTTTGGACTGCAGGTAGCAGGAGGGTTTTGTGTCAATTGCCCTCCAGCTCCCTTTAAATAAGGAATCTACAAAGTCACTAATTGGTTATTTTTGCTCGTGTGCCTGAATAAAACACTTAATCTTGGATAATCCATTATGTAAAAACCAACTGTAATCCTCACACTGGTGGGTCTGACTGCTATACTAATACAAACACAGCTTTTACATAATGGGAAAAGCTGCCCAGAAAGCTAATAAATCTCATGATTTGATTGTGCCACTGCTTTGTCTCATTGAAGTCTTTCTGCCTCTAACACATGTTAGGAGAATAAGAACAGAGCATTAATCAGAGAAACACTTGGCCTACACACATGCATCTGCATAGGCACGTGTTTTAACAGCTTGCATGGAGCAGGTACATAATTAGCTTTTCTCATACCTGCATCATCAAATTAAGGTGATCCTTTCAAGAGTAGGAAGACATCATGCATTACCTACATCGGGGAGGGGACAAAAAAGTGCAAAAATACAGTTTAGCCTTCATGTTCATATCAGAATCTTGAGACTACTCAGTTCTCCTGTGCAGTGAAACATTTTTATGTAAATTCTTCCTAGCTAATTTTGTCAACATTTCCAGTTACAGAAATATTACAGCTCTCTCCTTCCCAAAATGTTCCTTCTAGTAGCCTCTCATGGGAATACAATACATCAGAAAAAGACAAGAAGGCAGAGATCACTATAAGAGTACTTTTGACAGCAAACCATGCCTACCATTCTCAAGTGCCCACATAACTTCTTTAACTGCAAAGGTTGCTCCTGAACTCTTTCTCCCAGGCTCACCTGGGAGGTCTAAGACTTCAGACATTCAAGTAGGAGTTGATGGTACTAGCAGCTATTCCTCACACTGGGTGCTAAGTGCTGGGGAGCCTTGGGCATAACCACTAGGGACAACCCTATAATTCCTATGGAGTCAGCCCAGGAAGTCCTGAAGCTTTTGATTCTGATCCAACAGCCTGGACTTCTAGAGTGAGACCAAAGCCTGCTGGATGTTTTGGGCTTTCTCCAGTGACCACTTACTGCCTCTTGCCCAGGACTTCTTGAGCAGAAGTGCACAACTTTGCCCTGTAGCTTATGTGAACTCTGTTGCTTTCCAGGCAGCTTGTCTAGGGCTGCCCATTGCCTGGAAAAAGCTGTCCTTGCTTGCTGCCAGGGGCAACTTTGATTTGGCCTCTGTGCAGCTTCCATTTACACTTCAGAGGGAGGCAGTGGTACTTTGCATGTAGAGCAGTGACTGAACCTATCCTGTTCACTGTCCTCAGAGGCAGCCTGGGCAAGCCCACACAGGAATGAGCTCATGGCAACTGGGACTGCTTGGCCACTTAAAGAGTCGCATAAAAAGTAACTTCTTAAACTGCACCTCAGGGCTAGATGCCCGGTAGGTTTTAAAGGGACTGAGACTGAATATAAAATACACTCTTTCACCCTGACATGGGGATTTGACAGAGAACAAACTGCAGTGTTTTCTGTAAATTAGGAGGTTTCCAAATACTTACCAGTTCATCTGTTTCCAACAAAAGAGATTAGTTTATGTCCATGTGAGACATAGGTGACACCTGAAGCCATGCTTAGATGAACCACTTAATCCCCTGGGGATTAGACACATGCTAATAATAGCTAATCACAGCACAAGATTTTGGTTCGTGAGCATAACATCTGTCACTACATTACTTGCTGTTTAGAGCAAGAAGAAAACAAAATGAAATTTACCTTCATTTCTGCAGTATTATGGCCATTTGTACTGGGCATAGGGGAAAAAAAAAAAGGAGGAATCAAAACATTGAAACATATTCCTGGGTTTGTTGAATTTGATGTAACATGAAACAGATTTTATAAAACAAAGATGTGTTTGCCTGTCAAAGAAGATACCCAAGAGCCTGTTACAGACTTGCTCACCAAAACCGGCTGGTTTTTAGTAGAAGAGATGGCCTGACTGTTCAGTGTACTGAACTCAGCACAAGGATAGTAGTTTTAATGACATGTAGCAAAACAGGTATGCAAATGAGATGATTAATCTTATCTTCTTCCCTATCCTGTGAAATACATCACCAGCAGTTTCAGATTTCCTGCACCTAGCAGATCCTCCTTTTGCCTTATTATTGGAATAAGCATTGGGTAAACTGCTCTGGGAATTGCTGCAATTGCACTGCAATCTCAGATTTAGTAATTTGTGCTGCTAGCTCAGCAGCCGATGCCACAGGATGAGAGCTCTGAACATGCTCCTGCATCAGGCGCTAAGTTCCCTGCTGTCCCTGCTGTCCAGCAGGTGATCAAATTGTGGGTTTGTTTGCCAAGGCACTGGAGAACAGCAGGTGCATTCTGAGTTGCCCCTGACAGCTTCTGCAGTGGTTATTGCCCCATGACCTGTGGGAACTTCATCCTCCCGTTTTCCATTTAATTAACGCTGCTGATGCCAGGCTTTTTTTCAGGGGTGTCGCATGGCAGTGCCTGCATTGCTGAGAACACACATCCCAGTCCCAGGTTTTCCAGGGGCTGGGAGGGCAGTGGTAGTCTGCTCCACTCCTTCGTTGGGGTAGGACACAGGAGAAATAAGGCTTCCCTGCAGTGGGACACCACGTCAAGGCTGTGGACACAGAGGTTTTCAGTTTCTGTGACTTCTGCTCAGAAATGTGGACCTTTTCCAAGGAGGTGAGTGGTGCAATAAACGTGAAGAGGAAATTGTTTGAAGTTTGTTCTTCTATGGTTCAAGGGTAAGATTTGTGGGTGTGTTATATAATTAGGTTAAAAAGGCATCATAAATCATTGCATTAGGACTTTCAAGTCAATATTCAAATACCTCACAGTTTTAAATGACAGGAACTGAGATATACGTTTCCCTTCTGAAAAATGATAGTGTAATTCTTGCTGAATGTATTGACTGACAATTGGCAGAGCAAGGCCTCACATGCACCTGTGCACACAACACATCTCAGAAAAAGGCACACACTTTTCACTCTGTTTTTAAGTGAAACAGGGGGGCTGCTCAAAACAAGAGAAGTCAAGAAGCCTCAGCTTCTCTGCCATGATGGGCAGTCAGCCCGGAGGGAATGGTTTTCTCAGAGCCTTGACAAGAGCCTGCAAGAAAAATTAAGTTCCAGCCTCTCTTCCAAACCCTTCTATATCTTGCTGCCTTGGTAGAACAGGGTGAATGCAGAGCTGGCTCAAATCTCTCCTTCGTGGATTTTAAAAAAAATCTCCTGTGTGGATTTTACCACGCAGTGATCTGCTGGCCAAAGAAGCAATTAAGGTTTTGTGCCATCTGCTGGTTTCTGCACAACTGTGCAGATGGTGGTTGCAGCTTGATCAGTGAGCTGCTGGATTTCCTCCCAAGCCGTGGCAGTTCCCCAAATGGCCTGCTGCTAATCTCTACCAAAAGACAGCTCAGGCCTAAGGCAACCTCATGAAAAAGAGTCTATTTGGGGCCCTCAGATAAAAAGATGAACTTTTTGTTTGTAATTTTCTAGTACTTACTATGAGGCATACTGTTGACATATCTCTATACCTATCTAATATTTACTACTGCTGAACTGATCCATTTCCAGACATTGGGAGGTTTATTCTCTTTAATTGCAGCATTTGTTTAAAGATACAATGTTTGCCTTTTTCATGCCTGGCTGCCAGGCCCTGGAGGGCAAAGACCAGCTTTTTCAGCCCAAGAGGACTGGAGAGCTTGCCATTTCATCGTGGACAGGGAGGCAGGTGTGGTCATCACAGGGAGGCATCTGCAAAGAGGAAAGGAGCTCAGTTCTCTGGAGATAAGGTCTTTACACTTGAAAAGATCTCTGATATACCTCTATGGCCTGATCCTATTCTTCTCTTGGGGGAAGGCAAGGGGAAGGCGAGAGGAAGGAGATTGTTTCCTTCAGGCAGGACTAGCCTCTCCCACATTTCAAAATGAGCTAACAGACCCGAGTTAATTTAATTCCTGGTGTTATTCCCAGGATGCCTGCCAAAAAGAAGGAGAAACAGAGGTCATGTGAATATCCCTGAAGGTATAAACCATGTGTGTAGTATTTTCTTTCCTTTTCTGTTCCTGCAACAGAAACAGTTTAACACAAAAAAAATGCAGGAATAAATCTGTAGGCTCTAACTGGTTGCAAAGCATGATGTAACAAGAGACCACATGTCCACATGTTTCAGACAGTAAATTCTGCCTTCAGATTATTGCATCAGATTACTCCAATGGGATATGTACAGCTCTTTCGCAGCACGCACCTCAAGGTGCGTTACAAAAGTGATACTCCTGGCACAGAGCTTGAGTAGTTATGGGTAAGCCAGGATGTCCATGCCAGCCCTGATAATGGATTTAAAAGCTAAAACCAGAAGCACAAATTACAAAAGCCAAGGAAATCTGTATGGGCACGCAGTCAAAAGCCATTGGCCGGGCACCTGGCCTTAGTGGGTGTTAGAGGACACAGTTTCCTTGTGCCACAGAAGGTGCAAGGAGGGAAAGTTTAGGTCCGAGCACCTTTCTGCACTCCAAAGGGAGGGCAGCTGTGAACACAAGGCTGATTAGTGAGGCACAGAGCAAAGAGAATAAGCAAAGGCTTTCACATACAACTGCACTTCAGATTTCTACATCTGCTTCTTCTGCAGGAGAAACAGATGGAAATATGGAGCAAGGGGAAAGAGAGGAGTTCTCTAAACTGTCAAAAATGATAGAATGACTTTTTTCATGGAGGATTTGTTTGCTTTATGTTTTCAGCAGCTGATCTTTAAAGCTGAAAGACCTCAGAGAGCCTAAGCCTTCCATGGACATGTTTTCACCACGGCACACTTCTCATCACTTACACACAAAAAATATTTATTTTACTGACAAGCCCAGAAGTTCCAGTCAAATTTCAGAGTCCCACAGTGTTACCACCTCTGTAAATTTGCAACTGGAGTACTCAGCCTGAAGACCAAGCTTACATCTGCTTCAGACAGGGTGGTGGTGTTCACAGGGCTCCCAGGAAGAGGGAGGAGATGAGAATGTTGACTTCATGTTTCAGAATTCTTGATTTATTATTTTATGATATATATTATATTAAAACTATAGTAAAAGAATAGAAGGAAGGATTTCATCAGAAGGCTACCTAAGAATAGAAAAGGAATGATAACAAAGGCTTGTGAATGACTGAGACAGTCTGGACAGCTGGACTGTGATTGGCCATTAATTAGAAACAACCACATGAGACCAATCACAGATCCACCTGTTGCATTCCACAGCAGCAGATAATCGTAGTTTACATTTTGCTTCTGAGGCCTCTCAGCTTCTCAGGAGAAAAAATCCTAAGGAAAGGATTTTTCATAAAACATGTCTGCGACAAGACAGAGCAACAAACTGGAAACACTGAAAATTTCAGGGCTGCCTCAAAGAGAGAGGCCCATTAAAAATACCACCACAGCAGCCGCCTCTGCCATGGTGACTGGACACTAAGCATCCCTCTGCCCACAAGAAGAGAAGGAAGAGGAGGCAGACCACAGTGTGGCCCAACATCGCCAAAATCTCTGCAGGACTCCCTGCAATCCTGTGCCTGGCAGCCTAGCATGGGGAGCCATGGCTGCTCCTGTGAGGGCCAGTGAAGCTCCTGTAGGACCATTCCTGCTGCTGGTCACTGGAATGTGAGCACTTGCTTCCTCTCTGCTGCAGCCTTGTGTCTGCCAGTGCTGAAAACTTCTTTATACTGTTCTGACAGGTGCACGGATATTACACAGACTCTTCCAGCTTCTTCTTGTGATTTTTTGGTTTGAATTCTTCTTACTCATGGTGGCTATGCTTGTTCCCACCCTTCTGGTTTCACAGCTTTTTATAGACTCAGTAGCCTTTTTTAATTCCTCATTACTTGCTCTTCCATTACTCTTGAAGTTAGAGTAATTTTCTGCACTTCCTTCCTTTTCTCCTGACCATTGTGCTGTCTGTCTTCTCCCCCCAGTTGTGGCCTTGTTTCCCACAAATAATTTCTCTCATCTGTCATGCTGTCTTCTTGTTCTGCAAACTTCTGCAAATCTTTCCTTAGAGTGTCTTCTCCTTTTTTCATTGCTTCCTCATGAGACTGCATAAGCAAACTTACTTCTGGGTACATCTGAGCACATATTTTGTGTCATTTGTGTTCCTCATAAGAGTTTTCATATGTCCTACACCACTGTGATTTCCTTAATTCCATGCCCAGATCATTTTGGGAAGAAACTTAAGAAGGAAGTATTTTGTGCACATGGCTTAGTTTGACAAGGGTTTAAAGATGATTTTAGTCCTTCATCTTCATAGTACATTTGATGAATGAAGTAATCTTCTTATTCAAGGTCCAGCGATTTGTGCTAAGAGCTTTGGATACAATCTGTCAATAGAAACACAATAAACTCATGTACACTTAGGGCAGAAATTGCCACTGCTACGGTATTGTTATATTTTTTAACAGAGCCACCTCTCCATCAAATTAAGAATAAGATAATCTGTGCATATTTACAGCATGTAGAAGGAGGAGGAAGGCATGAAGGCACATGCAGGCTGTGGTGACTTACAGGCTCAGTAACATTTCCAGTCTTCTGACAGAAATACATTTCCTCATAAATATCTCTCACAATAGTAACAATCAGACTTGACAAACACCAAACTGACCTGTGTGCTCTCCCGTCCCTTCTACAAGAACCTCCAGATGGAAATCCCTAATTCCTGCAATCCACCAATGTAATACGAAAAGTTGTATGCCACTTTTAAGAGAATTCTCCAAAGGAATTAATAAATTGAGGGCTGATGTTCTTTTGTCATGACAAGGTGGAGTCAACATTATTGCAAACATTTCATGCTCTGGCTACAACTCAACTGTCCACTGTCCTGCAAGCAGGGAAATACAGCTCTAGCAAAACCAGCTACTGCTGAACTGCATTTTCTGCAGAGCTAGGGTCTGCTGCTGTGCTCCTGTGTGTGAGTCAGGCTGCTGTGTGTCTGTGTGATAGTCAGATTGCACTACAACAAGTACATCTCAAGCTGTGCTCATGCATGTGCCCCAGCTGACACTTGTTCCCATGGCTGGCAACCTGCACCTCTGGCGGGCTCCAAGCGGCTCTGGGGGCAGCACTTGGTGCCTGCCCAGGCTGGAGGAGGTTCCTGTGATGAAGAGTGGCCCCAATCTCTGCACCCCAGCCTGGTGCCATCCCCAGCCTGGTGCCACCCCCACGGCCCAGGTGCACTCTGTCCCGGTCTGGCCCAGCCAGCTTGGCCATGTGTGTGGGCAGGGAAGCTGAGGCAGTAACCCACCCGCTGGTGGCTGCACTGCTGGGGCCACAGACCAGGACTGGGGCCCAGCAGAGTCCAGGGTGAGATCCCAGATGGCAAGGTTGGGCTGTTGTGGCATCTAAAGGTCCCTGGAGAGCCACAGGGGAGAAGGACAGGGGGAGGATGATGAGCAAGAGCCAAAAGGTTTTGCATGCCAGTCTTCCATGTGACGAGTGACAAGCTATGTGCAGCTGAAGCAGGGGGTCAGACTTTGGGGGACAGAAGAAGACCCTGGCCCAGGAGGGGCAAGGGAAATGGCTCTGATCCTCACAGAGCTCCCATGGCTGCAGGCAGGAAAGCTTATTCTTGTACAGAAACAGGTGGCTTGAGAATATTATGTGGTAAATCAGATAAGCTGCAATCTCGTTATGCCAACAGATGAGTGAGTCAGAAAGGTTTGAGTATAGCTGTCAATAGAGCATCCTGTAAGGATAATGTTTAATCAAATTAGATTAGACACTTGCAGCTCCCATCCCCACAGCTCCTTGTTTAGGGGGAAAAACACTGTTCCCATGTAGAAGGAACACAAAGCATCTCAGCAGCCTGAGCACCCTCAGCATGTCCCATGCCTCTTTTTGCTCTCCAGGCAGTGTTTGCCCCCACTGCTTTGGACACAGTCCCATAAATGGCCCTAACCTTGCTGCTTTTCCTGGGCAGTATGTTTTGCAGCACATCAGCCAGATGATTTTACTCCACGAATTTTGAGTAGTTTTCATGCTAGGGAGAGACTGTCATATGAGTTGTTGGGAGGGGAGGAATTTTAGTCCCAGAAACTCCACCTTGTTTTCTGAGCTATCAGGCAAGCCTTTGGGACAGCTTAAATACTTGATATTTCTAATTGGAACACTGTTTCAATGACATCTACCAGCATGTGACATAGCAGGGGTTTTATGCCAATTTTGCAATTTGTGTTTAAAGCTATTGGAAAAAAGTCTGTGCAACCACACGTGTTCAGATGCTGTTATGCTGTGTGACAGTCTAGTGCAGGTTTCCTAAAATAGCAGCCTCATCCTCCTCCAAAATCCTCCATTGTCTGCCTAAGGCTATTCAAAGAACATTATCCTATTGCAAGCTTAGAATGTATCTACTTCAGTTATCATTGTTGTGCCAGCAATGGCTGTCATGGTGTTCCTTGAATATCCCTAAAAGCCTAGGGAACATTTATACCTGTTTGAGTCATGCTTTTAATTCTGAGTACATGAGCCCACCACAGGGTTGCCCTGGCCCTGCTGGCTCCATTTGCAAAGCTCATTTAGATTTCCACCTGCCATTCCTCCATAGTTTCAATTGCATAGCAATTACATGGCCCTGGTTTGCCTCAAGAAGTCCTGCTTCAGTTTCTCCAACTCTGCAGCTATGAATATCAGTATGTTAGGACCTTCATTCTTCCTCCTTGTTAAGAAGAATTTTCTTGCTAAATTTCAAACCCTGGGTGCAGAAGCAGGAAATGATCTTGGATCTTTCATATTTGGAGTCCAGAGTTTCACTGTTGGACACTGTTTTTCTTATGAATGTTTTGAAACAAAAGCACTTATCTTGAACTGAACATAAACTTTCATACCAAATGAAGTATGAATATCTGTAAGGTTTGGATCCAAAACAGTGCCAATTTTGATTCAATATGAATAGTTCTTGCTTTTGCAATTTTTCAGCTCCCAAATCACAGCCAAAAAGCACATACAACAATTTTCATAACCCTTAGTGCATCCACAAAACCCTTTTTTTTTGTCAGGGAAACACCACATATTACCAAGCACAAAGGACCTTCTGTTCAGACACAGGGCATCCTGAGTACATCCTCTTACTGCATAGCTCTGTCCTGTGATACCCACTTCATATCATCCTTGGACATTTGATCATTCCTATGGTTCCTGGACTTCTAATAATTTCTGAGAAAGGAGACTATGAGCTCCCAGGAGACTTTCTCTCCTTTGACAAATTTGACCTGGCACAAGGAGGATCCAACAGATCATAAAAACTGTCAGGCAACAGTATGCTGGACTTTAAGAAGAGCTAAACTTCACTTCAGACTTCCATCAAAGACCTGGTGAGAGGAAACTTCATTTCTTTGGGATCCAAAATATGTTAGTTCCCTTGAAAGATGTTAATTTGGTTTTACTTCAACCTTTTTCCTCCCTGACACTGTGGGATGAAACAAGTCTTGTATTTTACCAAGTATTGGAAGGGCCCAGATTGCTACTACAGGAGAGACATTGAAAGGCAGAAGGCAGCCTCCAGCTTTTCTTTGTTAGTCATAAATAAAATTACTCCCAAATGGGAGGTTTGCACCACTGCAAATGAGTTTTTACTGGTGTACAAACAATGGTTTCCTTACATATAACTGGCCTGACAGGCCATGGGCAGGAAGGCTGGACCCACAGAAAAATGTTTCCCTCCAGCTCTAAGAAGTTGTTTGTCTACATCAGTTCCAGCTGGCTGGCCTGCATCTCTTCTGACTAGAAACGCTTCTTGAGAAAAAGGATGATACTCCTGTTTCTAAGGGTATCTTGCACAAGGTGAGAACAATCTCTTCCAACTGTTTTGGAAGGCTGTTCTCTGCAGGTCTAAAATCTACTGTCCTATAAGATTGTGGAGAACCGACTGTTCCTTTTTTCTTAGCCGTAGCCTTTTATACAATTGGGGACTGTTTGGTTAGAAAAGAGATGACTCAAAAATAGACATGAGAAACCTGTCTTTCCTCAAAGGTCACATTTTCCCAGTGTATTTCAGGTGAGACATCTGTTAGAACACCATGGCATAATCTGTTATGCAAGAGAGGGCTCATCCTAATGGATGTACACCTCCTTCTGCCTGGAAGTCTCGACACATTGTGCAGTCTTTGTTAAGCTGAGGTAGTGGCTCATCCCCAGGAATTCACCAGGTGTCTGCTCTCTATGTAAGTAGGAGTTTCCATGCCTCCTTGCTGAATTCTAGTCCTCTCATCCTGAATACAAATGTCTTTAGTTTTGAGATGGTGCTCGACACATTTACAGACACCTGACCAGGGCTTACTCACTGGCTTAATATTTTTACACCCATCAGTGGAAATACTGATGTGTTCTACATCTGTTAAAGCCTCCACAGAGCACCCTCCCCAAGAAATTATACATTTCATTAGTGAGCTTCTAAAACAAACTATTTGTCTTTCAGATTCATTTGCCACCCCTTTCTCACTGTCTTGTCTAAGCCCTCACTGTAAGACACAAAATATCTATTAAGTTATTTCCACATCAGTCAAGAGTTGTGACAGCCATTACTTTCCTTCTGTCCAGACACTCCTGACACTGCCACAGAGGAAACTATGCTGTATGACACAGTTTGCTCTTGACAAAGTCACACTGGCTGTTATTTGTCTCCTCTAGTTATGTAGATAAACAGGTTTGCTTTTGTATTTTCTTAGAAATCAAACTTTCAAAATTATCTATTGTAGAATTCTCCAGTTCTTTATTTTTTCCTATTTTGCTGAAAGCATCATTGCATCTACTTTTCCCCAGACTTCCAAAACCTCAGAAGATCCTCCATTAGTTGTCAGAAAAAGTCATCAAGAGTTTAGACACAATCCTCTAAAAACTCCATTTCTTCAGTACTTTTCTTGATAGTCTTGCCCTTCCTTATATGATAAAACAGAAAATATCCATTGCTTTTTGTGTTCCTAAATTTAACCTCGTGTTTGATCTTGAGTTTTCTGACATTTTATTTTTACTTGTTCATGGTATTTTTATACACATCTTCAATAATTTCACCACACACATTTTCTGTGTGTTTTTCTCTTGTTTAAGATTAACAGGAAGACATAATTTACAAAATGGCCTGTTTTTTCCAGTTTGAAATTTTCATTTCATGGTCTCATTTACCTGAGCTGTCTTCCACCTTCATTTCTCTGCTAGTTCTTGCTGTGGTCTCCAGTCAAAATCAAAGAAAATTGCCTCTTGCTCTTTCTGCCACTCAGTACACAGAAAACTGCTGCCACATGTGAAACCTTGCTGAGCTGCCTGAAACCTGAAGTGTTGCCATCCCTGCTGAAATTCCCCATTGCCACCAAGCCCTGTGCTTGGGAGAGTCCTGCCTGTCCCAAAAAGGCTCCATGCACCCCATGCTGGAGGCCTGGAGCAGGCCCCACCACGCCAGGCCTGAGCAGGCCCTTGTTCCTCTGCTGGAACATTGCTGGGGAAGAGAGTGTGGCCACATCACCTCCTCCGAGCCTTCTTGAGCAAGAAATCTGTTCTAATATCCTGGCTGAGAATTACCACAACAAGCCACCTTTCCCCAGGCTGGATTGGGCCACTCCTGGGAGAAGTGACAATATTCACAGACACAGGCAGCCTGGGCCCTTAGACCCTCACTCCTTGAGCAGGTGAGGGTTGCTTATTTTCCAGCAATGTAGTAGATGGGATTCATCCCTGTTCTCCAGTAATGAAACCTCCTGTGTGTTGTTAAATTCTTCTAAATTCCCAGCATCACACTGATCCAAACTGCTGTTTGCAGTGTTGTGGCTTCATTGATGTGAAAAAACTCCTTCTCCTCACAATCATAATTCTCCCCCTTTCTCCACAGATAATAATGAGGGAAATTTTTCTACCTTCCAAGATTGCTTGGGTTTTGTTTGGTGTTTGGTTTTCATTTTGTCTGCAGGGCTGCTCACATTTCCTCAGAGTGCTTCAATTCAGCAACCCCAAACAGAAGCTCTCCAGGTTCCTTCCCACATGGATGCCATGCATGTTCCCTGTCGTGGCTCTCACTAGCAAGAAGCAAAGACCATAGACCTTGCCAGTTCAGTATAAACGCTGGACTAAAGCATTCAGGATTGGTGCTTCCCTTAGAGAACAACCTTACAGGAGCTGCTATAGAGCTAGGCAATAGTAGAGAGAGTCCTAAAAAAGCAGTGTTAATTTACTATTTTTATTTTGGCCACTGACTTTTGTGAAGAATGCACTTCCTACTATTGCTGGGAGCTGGGAGAGCAGAAATAATAAGATGGTCACCTTGTTAGCCAAGGATTAGGCCCAAGCAGTATATATTTAATTAGACTTTAAAGAGCTTATTTCAATGTTAGGAGATGCACTCCTTCCCTGTTGCTGCTGCCTCAACGGAATTGTTTCAGTAAGTCTTCTGTTTATCAAGAGACAGGAGAGTGTCTTCAGACATTGTGAGCACTCAGTTTTTGTTTGCAGTTAGATTAAGAAGAGGAAAGTTGACCCAAAGCTCTTGAAGAGCTCATCTAATCTCTTTGGTTGAGAAGATCTATCCTCCCACAGACTCACCTTCAGCATTATAAAGGAATACATCTTCCTGATGACAAGCTCTCTTTGCAGGGATACCTCAAACTTGGTTAATCCAGAAGCAGCATCTTCAGTTACAAAATTTTAAGAGACAGATGAGAAATTAGAGTGCTGCTTGCACATCTTTTGACTTCCACCTACCCACAAGGTCTAGGGCATTCACAATGAGCATTAGTGAAGACGATGTGGAGAAGTTTCTTGATGGCAACCCTGCTTTTGCCAAGCAGTATTTTGAGAAGAAACTAAAAAAGGAGTCCTGGGATAACAACGAGAGTGAAATACTTTTTGAGTTGATCCAAGACATGCAAGAAAGCATCAACATGGAGAAAGTGGTTTTCAAGACCCTGAGAAGAATCAGGTCCCTTATTCACGCTGACCGCTGTAGTCTCTTCATGTACAGGCAGAGAAATGGCACTCCTGAACTGGCAACACGGCTTTTCAACATCCAGGAGGGAAGTACTCTGGAGGAATGCCTGGTGGCCCCAGACTGTGAGATTGTCTATCCACTGGACATAGGCATTGTGGGCCACGTTGCTCAGACCAAGAAAACCATGAACATCAAGGATGTCCATGAGGTATGTTTGATTTATTTGTTATCTGGGGAGAAGAGAGGCTTGCAGGGGTCAAGAGGCAGCAGCACACCACAGTGCTTGGTGAAAGCCCTTGTGGTGTAACTGGAAACGAGTAACAAGTCTGAAAGTTCCTTACAATTTCATTTATGGGGTGAGGTGAAACTAAGAACATTGATTACACTAGGTCTTAATGCTTGCAAACAGTGCACTGCTACACCTTGCCTGTCTAACTAAAAAAAAAAAAAAAAAAAAAAAAATCACATCTAGTCCAGCAGAGGAGAGTGAAGTTGTCAGATCTGAAATGAATGCACACAGAATTTTCCATGCAATTTTATATTCTATGAGTAAGTGGCAGAGCCAGAAATTCTTTACAGTGAATCCAAAGAGGGTTTTCCACGACAAAAGAACTTTGAAGATATTTGCTGTGATGAAGGTTCAGCTGAGGGCATTTAGAGGCACCACTATCAAACAGAGGGAGTGGACCTCAGAGCAGTTAACTGCAAGCTGTATACGGGTGATCTTCATCAGAAGCAGCAAGAGACAATCTTAGACTAAAAAAACTCTTCCAGCAAAAATTGCAATCTGCAATATCAAGAAGGACCTGAGGGATTTTAATCTTTTGTGTTTATGCTTTCATGACAGTATTTATTCCCCATACTTCTGGTTCAATCATGTAAACCTGGATGGCAGGAATAACAATCTGCTTGCTCTAATCATAGGTATAAAACTAAAATCCATGTGACCCAAATATGGCATTTGGGATTACTCCATCTATTGTTTGCTAGTTACAAAGAGACCATCTGTTTATTCATTCGCTTGTTGCTCAGTGCAGGCATATCTCAGCCCTTCAGCAAATCTTTCCTTGTCTTCCACAGAACACACTGAGACACTGTTTTGGTTCTGAGCCTGGGTTCTTTTTTGCTGGGCATACTGTTGATGTTGGGGGAAGCATCAGAATGTGACTTAAATCTTAAAGTTTTTTAATTTCTGACATTTCTCCAAATACAGAGGAGGATTTCAGATCTGTGAGCCAAATGCTGTGCTCCAATTCTGGTGCTTTTAGACATTGTCATAATACAATTCCTTTGAAGAAGATCCAGAGACTAAATGCTTGGTCTAGCCCATTTGGCAGAAAAGACCAACAATGGGGAATGTATGGGGAGAAGATTCATTAGGGAGTGATAATTTTTTCTGGTGCAACCTTCTGAATATGATCAGAGTTGTGTGGCTTTTTCTAACCCAAACAGAATGACTTATAGATGACAATTTATTCACCTGAGCTGGGAGAATATCTTTGGTAGCAAGGCCATCCCTGCACTCCCCCATGGCAGGTGATGATGGTACCAACGAGGCCCTGTGTAGACAAAGTGATTGGCCATCTGCTTGCCCTGGACTACTGTTTCTCCACTTTTAAGGAGAAACTAGGGATAGATGCTGCAGGCTGACAACAAGCTTCATGGTAAAAGTAGAAGAAAAATGAGTGTGTGAACTTGCCATTGAGTGCACTAGTTTATACCCCGTTGCTATGCAGTGCTACCTGGCTCTACCCACTCCGCAGTGCCAGCAAGAAGTCAGAGGAAAGGATGGAGGAGGCACCATGAAGAATGCCATTGATCTGAGAATGACCAGTGGAGAGCCCCCTTGTTCTGAGAGAGTTTGACATGTTAAAGCTTATGACTGGCAAGATCTTCGCAGAAAGTTAAAAGTGCACGTGTTGCAGTTAAAAGCCACATCCTCTGCTCTTGGTATTAGCTTTATGATCTGTATGTGGTTTTCTGCTAACTCATTTCTTTTCCTCAGTAATTTTTAAGCAAAACTTTCTTTAGGCAGCTTACTTTAAGGGGCTGAGCTTGGATTTGGTTTCAAGACACATTGTGAAAAATGCTTATTTGTAAATTCTCTATTAAACAGTGTGCCCAGTTCAGCCCATTTGTTGATGAGCTCACCGACTACACCACAAAAAACATCCTTGCGACACCCATCTTGAATGGCAAAGACTTGGTTGCTGTCATCGTGGCTATAAATAAGCTGAATGGCCCACACTTCACCAGCTCTGATGAAACAGTAAGTGGTCAGTAGCTGAATTCCTATCAAAAAGTTTTACTTTTGTCGTGTGATAGAAATCCTTTTATCCTAGTGATGCCTGCTTTAGTGAAGCTTCACTGGTGTGAGTTTCCCTTAAGGGCACTCACACACTCATAGAAGAGGCTTATATTGAGAATATTTATCTCAGATCTTTCAGGGAAGGTACAGTGGGATAAGTCTCATGTCATGGCAGTGCAAAGCAAAGCATTTATCCTGAGAAATTACCCTGATGCTTGTAAAGCAGTGCTATGAAATACAGTACACATGAAGTTGCTACTGCATTCAATTCAATCTCACAATTTGCCTTTTCAGCTTTTTCTGAAGTATCTGAATTTTGCATCCTTGAACTTGAAAATTTATCACTTGAGTTATCTTCACAACTGTGAGACTCGAAGAGGCCAGGTAAGAGTGAAAATGCAGTTTGGCTATCTCAAAATCAAATTATTTCATTCTTCTGATTTAAAGGGTGAATCTGATTTTCTTCAGAGATTTGTCCCTGATGAGCAGAAATAAAGAGATGCCCTCAACTGCTTTCAGACACTGCTTCTTTCCCAGAGTCCTGCATTACTCTCTCTCTCTCTTCTGCTATTGGCAAAACTGCAGGACCTCAGGCAGTGGCACCAGCTTTAGCCGGACTGACCTCAAGGTGTTTTGTTTATTTGAGCCTGTGAAGCACTCTTGGATCATTGCAGAGAGCAGCAACAAGGGACTTTCTGAAACACTTAAGAATGTGGTATTTTTCCCCCCATCTGCTCATTAAAAGTGCCACTGAATTTCCTCTTAGAACCAGTAAAATTATTGTCATATCCATGTTGTATTGGCCTCCATCAGTAGAAAAAAACATATATTAGGGGTTTAGGACATTCTGGATTAAAATTCTGGCACCATACTTTCCTATTAGTTGGGTTACAGTAGGACTGTCGGATTTATTGGCATGGATGTGAATCCTTGCAATAACTTTCTGCAGCAGGCCGTAGATGTCACTCAGGAGGACGTGGAATTGCATCTGTGCTTCATGGCAGCCACGCTCTATTCTCCAATGAGATTGCCATGGAGAGAGAATAAATGCCTATCTCAGCCAAATGGATGCAGAATGAAAGTTGATTTTGGAGCTTTGGGTGGCACTTATACTTTCTAATTAATTTATTATGCTTTGCCTAATTTTTTCATTTATCAAAAACAAGAATGATGGCCCAGTAATACCAGCAATGAAGAACCGTTAACTAAGGTAGACCTAGCAAAGGCTTTTTCTCTGGACAGCTTTAGCAGTAGGACTAGTCAGGGTAAGAAATGGGCTAGAAGAGAAAGTGGAGGCCCATAAGGTGAAAGCCTAGTGCTTCTGGTCTGGGACTGGACCCAGGAGTCCTGTGTTCATATATTACTGCTGTCTGAGGGACAAAGGGAGGAAAGCAAGAAGGAGATGCAGGACACACTACTTTAGTTCTGCCAATAGCTCAATTGTCCAGCCTCTGACTAATACAGGTCTTCAGGGCTGTGTGAAATTATTATAGTTCATTGTGCTAGATTTTAAAGCACTGAAGTACAGAGTGAGCAAATTACATTCTCAAAAGTGGTCTAGGATTTTAATATTGCAAATCCCAACAGCAAAGACTGGGTGATACTGTGGGTAAAATGGCTTTTGCAAAGACAGGCCAGTCTGCTTGTGCTCAGATACTGTGCAAAAGTCCTATTAGAACACCATATAATAATTTTTTACCAACTTCTTTATATCAGTCAGATATATTTCAGCTGTTTCTCTCAGACCTTCTTATGGGGCTTGTGGCTTTCAGTACTTATTGCATGCTGTAAAGTGCCAAAAGGCTAAACTGCTGCTCATGTTTATCCAATGGTTGGCATGACAACACGACTCTCCTGTTTGAGGGATACTGACACTGAACTCAGACTTCTTACAAGTGGCAGAGTTGTCCCAGTTTATGGACCAGTGCAGCTCAGAATTGTTAAAAAAAAATCTACTAGTGCCCAGTGAAGAGGTGAGATGCACTTTTTCCAGTTGTGGTCATGTAACAGTATTTCTTGTTCAAAGCCCAGTCTGCTTCAAGTTGCAGCTTCAGTCTTCAGAAGCATGGCTCCTCATATGTCCTGGGATCAGAAAGCCAGACACACATCTGGGATACAGGCACACATGCATTAACTAAGCTAAGCAAGAGTGTAAATTACTTCCTTACCATTTCAGAGCAGTATTTGTGTAACCTCTGCTTTTACAAATGAAAAAGCCTAATAGCAACAGCTTTCTTGAGGTTGTTACATTCTGTAGAATGTACCAGAAGATGGGGAAAAGCATCATAGGCTGTTGCACATATGAAACAGCTGCTCAAACACTTCCAGGGAAGTGTTAACTCAGATATTTCAAACACCAGCCTCTGGAATTTGCAATGGGTTTTGGATGCAACATTTTATTAATGGATATAAAATTTAAGTGGGGACAGCTCTTTGCCTGACACTGCTACTTTTTTTATGCTGTATTGGTAACATTTGACTCCTACACAACACTGTGGTGACCTGACTCTTTCTCCCTAGTAATTCCCAGTGGGAACAAGTGGGTAGGTTTCCTGCACCTTTCAGAAACCATAACCCAACAAGCCCATCTCTCCAAGAAAGGCTGTGCTTACATTTTCATTATATCCTGCAGGTGCTGTTGTGGTCAGCCAACAAGGTTTTTGAGGAGCTGACGGACATTGAGAGGCAGTTCCACAAGGCTTTTTACACGGTGAGGGCATACCTGAACTGTGACCGATACTCAGTCGGTCTCCTGGACATGACCAAGCAGAAGGTGAGTGTTCACATGTGTGCTGTGCATCCTTCTGCTTGCTGCTATCCACCGAGGGGTGATGCAGGCAGATAAGATTTACTGAGGCAGTAAAAGTGCTAGCTAACCTTCAGCCACTGTTCCTACTTTGCTTGGCACTTTTTTACTGTGCAAAGATTAAGATAATGGGTTAACGAAATCAGAGGAAAGGGGAAGAGCTTATCACTGAAATGGGAGAGTTGGAGGCTGAGAAGACAGAGGAGGGGAAGAGGTGTCTGACTTTGGCAATCCTGGTCAAAGTCTGCAGCACAAACAAAACCTCACGAAGTCCGTGGGTATCAGAAGTATAGTGAGACACCCGTGGAACCATCAGCAAACAAGGGCCTGTTTATACACAGTACACCCTTGCCTGGAGTGGCATGAGATCTGGAGAAATCTGAAGTTCCAATATTAGCAGAGAAAAGAGCTAGGCCATATCACAAGGTGACTTGTGACCAAACAGCCACCTTCCTCAAGGACTCATTCATGCTCATGATATCCAGGTTTTCAGATGAAATTTGGCTTCATGAAAACAAGCTGACGGAATTGAAGTTACCTCTGATTTGGTCTGATGGTTTGCACCTTTGGCAAACTTTATGTGGGGGTTACACAGCATCCTTGCCAGTGGAACCCTCTTTGTCCCATGGCCAGGCTGTCTTGTTGACAGAGCTCTTGCAGCACATTGTCTTGTGAAGAGGTATGTTAAAAGATCCCCTGTAAGCTAAAGGCTCTTTGATCAATATTATAATGTAGCATAAGAAAAAAACCCTAAAATAAGTATTTATCTTCTTCAAACTGGCAAGTAGTAGGTCAGGCAATAGTCACACTTTGGAAAATTAAGAACACAAAAACATGGTTGAAGCTGTTTGCTCTGAGTACAGTGCTCACTGTTCACTGAATGAATCAGCACTCTGTGTATAGGCAGTATATGGTAATATGCAGCCATAGAAATGCACCTGACACGTCCAGATTTGAATATCTGGCTATCATTCTGCTGCCTAGTGTTGAATTAGTTTTATTATTTCATGCCTTGTTTACACAACACCAAACCCAGCATGATAGAGTGATGCTTGCATTGAAGCTCAAGACAAAATGCAGTTTTCTACTCTAAACATACGTTTTTAATTTTAAAACCAGGAGTTTTTTGACCTGTGGCCAGTCCTGTTGGGAGAAGTACCTCCCTACTCAGGACCTCGAACCCCGGATGGCAGGGTACGTGAAGACAAGATTTCTTTTACTCTCCCTTCTCCAGATGGATTGCCTCACCGCTCATTTTAACACCACTCTTTTCTCACTTGTAGGAAATAGTCTTTTACAAGGTCATCGATTACATATTACATGGAAAAGAAGACATTAAAGTCATCCCGTAAGTGCCCAGTCCCTGAATGCTAGGTACTGACACGGGGTGTAGCTGAAAACAAGGTTCCCCATGTTTTAAAGACATCCATGAGGAGAAATGTAAAGGACCGATAGAGGATCGAGAGTCAGAATGTAAGTTGGTGCCTCAACTCACATTTCTGCAGGATAAAGATTTCCTCAAGGACATCGGGATCCTGACTCGGAAGTTAGGCTCCAAAATTCACTACAACCAGTGATTCTTTTCAGGTGGAGAAATGAGCTGCCTTGATTGCCTGCAGTTTTCTGCTGTCCTTGCCAGATAGAGGCATCACTCTCCTCCATGCCTTCCCTGTGTCTGGGATTTGTCCAGGATGCTCTTGTGCTGAGGTTTCCTTGCTTTTCTCCACTCCTTATATCACTGACCCCATCTTAAGGCTACCTCTGGCCTTTTCTCCCATCCTGACACATTGGGACTCCCTCTTTCTAAAAACTGCTCTCTCTTCTTGCCACTGAATTTTTCAGTGAAGCCTTGGGCAGCTTAGGCAAATCTGACATAAGAGAGGTTTTCCGAGTTCTGTTAACACCACTTTACTCTGGGGTTTGTGCTGCAGGAAAGGTCCCCATTTCTTGGGTACAGCAGTATTCAAAGTTCAGGCTGGCAGGCATCCTTAGCCAGGAATCTTCTTTTATCCTTCTTTGTGTTGAAGGTCTGAGGCATGGCCTTCACTTCTAGGAATGAATTTTTACAAAATATCTTCAAACCGATATTTTATCAGTTGTTTCGTTTTGAATCCTTGAAGCAAAAGTATATACTTATGTGGAAAATTTTTGCTTGTGCGTGTGGATCCTTTGAAAGTAACAGAACAAGTTATGAACTGGGTGTTCCAGGTCTAAACCTGGATTATACAATCAATGGAACCCACTTCAGCTCCATGATTTGTTTTCAGTAAATATATACCTTTAATTTCCCTTATACATTTTTCTTTCATTAGAAATCCTACCCCGGATCACTGGGCACTAGTTACTGGACTGCCAACCTATGTGGCTGAAAGTGGATTTGTAAGTACTTAATCTGGGATTCCTCAAGTCTTTCTGACACGAATAATACTCATGCAGCTTTCTCAGCAATTCAGTGTTTTGTTTTGGCAGTTAAACTTCTCATTGCCCATACTGTAATACCTTTTCTTTGTGATCCCCTAGATTTGCAACATTATGAATGCTGCTGCAGATGAGATGTTTAACTTTCAGGTATTGTGAAAACTTCCAATTCTATCAAGGATTCAACTTTATTTTTTTGCAAAAAGTGTAATGTAGAGTCAATTTTGGGCATATAAATACTTCTTTTGCTTGTAGTCTGAATGTAAAATTGGAGTGCTCGTGTATTTACATGAGCATAATATGTAAAACATATTAAGTTCATGATGTCTCTCTGCTTGCTGTTGCTTCAAGGAAGGTCCTCTAGATGAATCAGGATGGACTATCAAAAACGTTCTCTCCATGCCAATTGTGAATAAAAGGGAAGAAATTGTTGGTGTTGTCACATTTTATAACAGAAAAGATGGGAAACCATTTGATGAACAGGATGAAACCCTCATGGAGGTATAGTTTCTTGCTGAAAGAAATTAGTATAATTGAAGAGGTCACTATTTTTCCATGTACATCTGCAAAGCATCCTGAGTGTTATGCAGCTAAATGTATATCTTTGTTGCTTAGAGTGGTGTTATACATCAGCTTGAACATTGTGAAGGCAACGGTTTGACATACTGGGGGAGTTTGGTACGAGAAACCCGACTATATTCTTGTGATTTTTTTCAGCATTCTTGGATTGTACTCCTAGCTATGAGCATCTACTGTGTGCCAAAACAACCATTCTGACCTGTATTCACATAATTACCAGCTGGCTCTCACTGGCTGGGCAAGTCCCACGAAAAATGACACAGAAATTTTCTATACAGCTAGGACAAAAAGAGAGGCCAGCTATTAAATCTACCAACAGTGGCTGTGATTAAAGACCTTGCTCCTTAGAAATGTTCCTATGCTAGTTTCAATGAAATATAAATATTTAGCTCTTGGCACCTGTTATCAATCAGGACATTTCCTGAAATCGACTTTTCTTATCAGACAAAAAGACCATGGGGAAAAAAATCAGTTTGAATTGGCCACTGGACAGCAAACAAGTTGAAAGCAAGCACAGGATGTGAGTAAATACATGTGAAAGGTGATGAGGGCCCTTTGCTCTCCTTTGATGTGAGAGCTCCTGATCTGCTATCACCACTGTGACAGAAACATTTCCACAGACACCTGCAGAAACACAGAAATAGTTTTCTGTACTCTGAACTGGACAGAGGGTCCTTCAACCTGCACAGAATCGATGCTGTCAAGGCCTGGGCAGATTTAACATGAGGGGAACTGCTTTGCTGAGGAGCATGTCACAATTGGAAGCAAAGATGTGGTTGCTCATTGCTAGAATTTTGGACAAAGTCCAGCTTGTGTTTCTTTAAAAAGGTATCACACAATGTCATACTTCTGTGTTTCTTTGAGGAGCAGATGTTATGGCTATATCTCTGTTTCCTTCTCTTCCCCTTACCAAGTCCTTGACACAGTTCCTGGGCTGGTCTGTACTCAACACAGACACGTATGATAAGATGAACAAGTTGGAGAACCGTAAGGACATTGCTCAGGACATGGTGCTCTACCACGTGAAATGTGACAAGGATGAAATCCAGGAAATTCTGGTAATGCCTCATGATGTGGAGCTCACACCCAAGTGTACTGGCCTGGCCCATGACCCGTGGCACAGACACAGGTCTCCCATTTCACAGAGACACTTCAGCCACCACGATGTGGGGGCAGCACCTGGGCCCTAGTAACTGCACAGGGACAGAATGAGTCTTTCTTTTTGTTCTGTGGTCTGCCCTGCTCCTTGGCACACTGTGCAACTGTGCTCTTTCTAACTTCCTCAACAAAGCCAGCCCTGGAGGTGCTACTCAGGGCAGGGCTGTAGGAGCGGAACAGAAACTGATTTATTCCTCAAAACCTCCTCTGTGCTGAGGATGTGAAGTCAGAGGACCCAGCTGTGACATTGGCTCTAGGGGGACATTTGCAAGTGAGGGAAACACAAAACAAAATCTAGGAGGGGGAGAACACTACCAGGAAAAATGTGTTGAAAGACAAGAAATTGAAGAAGGAAAGAAGCACAATTTGGATATGAGAGTTGCCCTAGATTGCCCCAAAGCTGCCCAGTGAGAAATCCAGGGGGGTTCAGTTGCCTCCTTAACACACCCATGCTTTTTGCAGCCAACAAGAGAAAAGCTGGGGAAGGAGCCATGTGAGTGTGACGAAGAGGAGCTGGCAAGCATTCTGGTAAGAACAATGCACTGCTGGAAAGAACAGCCCTGGCAAGCAAATTCTGCCTGCCTAGATGTAGGGAAGAGTTCCCAGTGTTGGCATGCTGTTACCTGGCAAAGGGTGAAGGCACAGCATACCCTGCCCTCCTTTGCTGCCTGAGTTTGAGATTATCATCAGTATGTGTCAGCACGTGCCTCCCACAGCTCCTGGGGCGTCCCTGCTCTCTGCCTCTTTATCTCAAGGACTTCAAAGTCCATCTGGCTTGTTTTCCAGAGTAATTAAGGAGGGCTGTAATTCTTCTGCCATTTTGAGTCTTCAAACTATATAAAATCAAATGCTTAACAGGAAACAAGCAATGTTTCCTGCACAAAACTGCCCTCCCTCTTCCTCCACTAAGGGGTTATCATGAAAAGCTTCATTTCGGTCTATTTATGTGCTGTATTCCAAAAGAAAAGCGATGTCAGACTGATACATTTTTATTCAGCAAAGCTTAGGAATGACATAAGCAGCACAGCAATAAACCAGCCCATCTCTCTTACAGAAAGAAGAACTCCCGGGACCCACCAAGTTCGAAATCTATGAGTTCAGGTTCTCTGATTTTGACTGCACCGAGCTGGAGCTGGTGAAGTGTGGCATTCAGATGTACTACGAGCTTGGCGTGGTGAAAAAGTTCCAGATCCCGCAGGAGGTATGAGATGGCAGAAGCCAGCACATCTCCCGTCTCGGATGTGCTCGCCCATGCCGCGGCTGGCACTGCGGGCCCCGTGGTGCCCGGCACGGAGCAGCACAGGCCCGGGCCCACGGGCCTCGCAGGGAGGGATCGGCCTCCTGAGCCCCTCACCCCGCCGAGGGCAGGGAACAGCCTCTCACATGGCATTGGAGCATATCTTCTGCTCTCTTCTCCTCCTCGCTGCCTGCCACAGATGTGGTTTGCCATGAGTGGCGGACTCTGCAAAACTCTTCTTGCACGTTGTATATCCAATGCCGCTCACAGCCGCAGTGTGGAGGAAACACAGCTCCCGGGCACGACACGGGAGTGCCTTCCTGTCCGCCCCTTTCCTTTGACAGAGCATGCAATCTGCAGCTTTCGGCCAAGACACGCTGAAACACACTCTGGCAAGCCCCTTTGTTTCTCATCCCCATGCAAACACGGATGTGCCTTCATTTGGCGCAGCTGGCACCAACCTGTCGACAGGAATGGTGTGACCCCCTGGAAATAAGGACCCCACAAACCCTGACTTGCCAGCTCACGACTTTTGCAGTTCAAAACCCTGTAGGAATTGCGAAACCGGCATTTCAGCAGCCCTGCTGCTCCCGAAGGGATTTCTCTGCTCATCGTGCGAAGTCGATTTCCCTCTACTGGGATCTGGGGGTAACTGCAGGAAGAGTTTTCACCCTGGAAAGGCAGGATGACGGTCGGGGTGGAAGTAAATGGGAATTACCTCTGTTCTTCTAGCACGCAGAATGTCAGCATCAAAAATATTAAATATACCTACTCTGGAACAACTAACCTCTGGAAGAGGTGTGAATAGCAGTGATTCTTATATTTGAGATTTTAAGAAATGAATATTCATTAATAAATAATTGGCTCTTTAATGAGAAAACTGCATAGCTACAAGAGAGAGTACACATGGAGAAGTAGACTGCAGCGGAAAGAACAGTTTTATATTTAATGCCCTATATTGTAGTTCTTTAGGTGATATAAATGTAATTCTCCTCTACATCTATGGATCCATATCTGTTGAAGAAGACATGAATATTAATAAATCACAAGAAAAAGGGATAAATCTTATAAGTGATAACCTAGATAAACAGAATAAAATCAATACATTCACAAACAGTAAGATGAAATCTCTTTTCCTCCGGGTGGTGCTGATTCTTGTTTACCCCAGAGGCATGTCTGTGAGATTAAATTAAAAAAAAAAAAAAAAAAAAAGAGAGAGAGGGGGAAATATTAGAAACCAGCTACAATTTAGTGTCCACTTTTGCTCTCTACTAGGCTGTACTCTATCAGCATTGCCAGGGTAGCCTGATGATATATGAACCTTCTGATCCCTACCTCTACAGAGCGGGTTTGAACTTCATCCATGATTTCTGTACATGACCCGTAATCCAAGATGGGCGGGCAGCAGCTTCATTACCTACACTAACATCCTCTTCCCCACCGGCAGGTTCTGGTAAGGTTTGTGTACTCTGTCAGCAAAGGCTACCGGAAGATAACTTACCACAACTGGCGTCATGGCTTCAATGTGGCACAGACCATGTTCACACTCCTGATGGTAAGGTAGCACCACCCTGGTTAGTTCTGCAGCACAGCTTCATTTACAGCAGGTCTTCTGTCACACCTGAGAAATATGCAGGGCTCCCTTCGAACCCTGGTGCAGGAAAATGTTTTGTCACTCCTGGCACAGGTCCTGCTACATGAGGTCTCCATTAGCCTGAAGGGTCAGTCACTGCATGGCACATGAAGGAAGCTTTGGTCAATATTGGGCAATGAATGGAGAGCTTTAATTCTCATAGATACAGATATGCATAGTGTTGAATAGATTCCAGATTAAATCCTTCTGCAGAGTAGAGGAGAGAGACTACAGGACTTCCACTCTTCCAGTAGATTCTGACCGTAAGACCCAGACTGAAGTCAGCTGGTTGGGATGGACACAAACTCATGCTTTCCATTTCCATCCAGAACAAACACAGGTGTGGACAATCTTTTGGATGGTTCAGCTTGACAACCACATTGCCCAGAAAGATGCAGAGCCCTTTCACAGAGTACTTTGTGTCCAGTGACTGGGAGGGGCGCTTCTGAAAGCCTGGGTGAATCCTGGGGCCAAGGCTTCTATAGCAGTGGGTAGCCAACCCACTATATGGGTAGCCAACCCTGCACATATGCATCAAACACGCAAACAGCACAGATGCACCTGCCTGGTCTGAAATATTTTGTTTCCAGCTGATTCCCCATTTTAGCCTAAGTCAGTTGTGTACTGTGTTTGAGTTCACAAATATTTTCAGTTCTCCTGGACTGTCCCAGGACATCCCCAGCATAGAGCAGTCATCGCTCAGTACCTTTTCCTGTCAGAGATGTTAACATATGGAATATAAATTCTCTCCCTCAGACTGGCAAACTGAAGCGTTACTACACCGACCTCGAAGCCCTTGCAATGGTAACTGCGGCTCTGTGCCATGATATTGATCACAGGGGAACCAACAACCTCTACCAAATGAAGTAAGCATTTTCTTACCACTTCAAACCATTTTTTTTTTTGCTCCTGCTTGGAGTGGAATCAGGCTGTGATCACACCCAGCTCCAGTGCAGCTGTGTTTGACACACAAGGGTGACAACCTTCTTGTACAAGAAAAAAGCCTTGCTTTTCAGCTTGCTGCAGTGTTTGGGCTTATGCTTTGGCCAGTGGGGACAATTTGCCATGCTCTCTGGGGCTTTCTTTACCTCCTAGCAAACTTCCCTGAGTTCAAGCAGAACTCTACATTACCATTACAGTGTGAGCAGGTGCAGAGCAGGCACTCAGTATCCTGAGCATTACAGGAGACTTAGGATGCCAACAGAACCATCCTGGACATAAGATGATGAATTTTTACTGTATCTATGGAGAAAGCACCATGTTTGGCATTGCCCTCACTACCTACAGAAACAAAGCACCTATGAGAATATTGCTCTCAGTAGGTAGTCATTAGCTACAGATAAACAATTGCATAATTTTGTTTCCTTGTCAAGGCTCTGTTGCTCACTTAAAGGAGACAGATCACAGCTCTTCTGCAATGCTTGCTGCCTAAATCTTCTTATATATCCTGGAGCTTTGGAAAAACATTAAATAAAGTTTTTGATAGAAGAGGGCCTTGCTTTTCAGCAAGGTGTCCAAGGATTGCAGATGTCCTTGCTTTTTAGAAGGTGTCCCAGGATTGCAGTTTTTTCTGTTCCTATTACCAGATATCAATATGTAGTTATTCAGGACTTAAACAAACTTACTAAGCTGAGTAATTACACTGCAGTCATAAACAATATTTGGAGTGGAATTTGTAGTTGGAATACTATTTTTTCACAGTGTCTAAAGAGTTATAAGCAATGTCACAACTGTCTTTTATTAGACTGAAGTCATTACTTATTAAAAAGTTCAACTCATAAGACTTTTTTAAAAAACGGAACTTATATGTGTGACAGAAATTAAATACAAAATTAGACATTTCATTTTTAAGTGCTGCACTAATGTCTTCAATTTTTCCTTTATGCAAACAGATCTCAAAATCCTTTAGCTAAACTTCATGGATCCTCTATTTTAGAGAGACATCACTTGGAATTCGGAAAATTCTTGCTCTCTGAGGAGGTTGGTAATGAACTGCAGTATAAGGGCACGAATAATTTCCTTTGACTGAAGTTTTTCGTTAACAACAGAGTTGTCAGTACAAGACCTTTCTCTGGATTGGATGCCGAGAAACTGCATCCTTTCCATCCTTGGATGCCTCATTTCCAAAGGGCTCTAAGCCCACCCAGGACTAAAGCACATAGGCTTCCTAAATGCATGTCTTGGTTTCTTCAGCGGCCACATTTTTATCCCTATAGGAACAGGTTAAATACAGTGTTGCTCTCCTGTAGCCCCTCTGATAGGGCCAAGGCTGAAATATTCCCACAGCTAACTTTTCATTTCAGGCAAATTTGCATTTGAGTCAGGAGATGGGGTTTGGGTAGGCACTGTGTAACAACCTTCCCCTGCTCAGTGAATTAAAGGGGAAACAGCACTAAATGTGGTGTATGGGCTCACACCCCTTGGACACCAGAGGAGCAAACTGAACTACTGAAATAAAAAAAAGTGACCATATTTGGGAAAGGGAGGTGGCCAGGAACTCATAACATAGAGCTTGGATTTTTCAATGCCCTGTCCTTTGCTTTTCAGTCACTGAATATATGTCAGAACCTCAACCGCAGGCAGCATGAGCATGTGATTCACCTGATGGAAATTGCCATTATAGCCACAGACCTGGCACTCTACTTCAAGTAAGTCAGTCACACACACCTTGTGTGAAAGGCAGAAAGCAGCTGGCACTTTACAAAGGCCAGATGTGATGCTTTACTCTGAAAGCCCCCACCAGTGCAGCTGTTCTCTTCACAAGCACTGGCTCTGGGAGGCTGCCTTTAATAGTCACCTCAGACCTGAGGGGAGAACTCAAATAATTCAAAAGAATTTTGAACTTCTACTCAATTAAATCACATACATTACTTTTTAACCCTCTATTGCCAACAAGGCAGGGCTATTTGATCCCCTATAGGAAGAAATGTCAGGATTTGGTTTGGTTTACTTACCTAGCATTTCAGATCTGAAAATACTCATAAATGACAAATGGACTGGCCAGGACTGTACTAACTTCTCTGTGATAGCAGAATGACACAAGTAACAAGTAGTTCATTGTAGGTGAATGTCCAGCTCATAGTGTATTCCACACACAAGGGCCTAAAAAGCCAAAATCTTGGAGCAGTGCTTGCTTTCTGGGACATGAGGCTGAAAGTCAATGACATATAACTTCCTAATTAGCAAGGAGCTTTCAAAATGTGCTTTCAAAATACAGTGTCAAGACCAGAGACTGCTTCTGTGTTTTGCACTGCAGTATAATTACACAAAATTTAAACAGTCCAAAAGAGAAGAATTTGAGGGAAGCTAGAATACACAAAACACTTACTGTGGAGATCCAATATCTGTATGGTACCATCATCTGTCTATACATCACCTCTTCCTCACCACTTGGGAACAAACTGGTCCTTGCCCTCCTTGGTCCATGAACTGCAAGCAGAGGCTTGGCTGAGCTAAGACACAGGATTACTGATGATAGGACACACACACAAGTCACTTTGTGGTATGGCCTAACTCTTTTCTCTGCTAATATTGAAACCTCAGATTTCTCCAGATCTCATGCCCCTCCAGACAAGGGTGTATTGTGTATAAACCATTACTCAGAATTCCCTATATACATTTAGATTATATAAATAAGGTTAACAATGCCTCACTAAGTACATAAAGCCAGGTGGCTTTAAAAATACTCCAGCTAGCTCTAGGCTTCTGCAATTCGCTTCACATGTAAGGAAAAAGATTTCTTTTACTGCAAACAAAGGTGTAAGCATTTCTCAGCTGACATAACTTGCAGTAGCTCGTACTTTCAAAGACCTGCTCATACCTCACCACTATACTCATCCTAAAGGCATTTACAAGAGTTAAGGGAGCAGATGATGGTGCTTGGTTTTGTTAGGACATAAGAGTCAGGACAGCAACTAATGGGAACCCTTCTGGTGGAGTTAGCAATACCAGGATCAGCCACCTGCTTTTGACATATTTGTTTCCTTGTTTCATAGATTTTCATAGATTTTTCTTCTCCTCTTTTTTTTTTAACCCTTCCTCCCTACCCCCCAAAGAAAGCGAACGATGTTTCAAAAGATCGTTGATGAGTCTAAGACGTACGACAGCGTGAATGCCTGGACTGAGTATCTGTCTCTGGAGACAACAAAGAAAGAGGTTGTCATGTGAGTAACTAGCTCTGGGGAAAGGTTAGTGATGTGGACACCAGGTGAGAGCTCCAGGATATGCTTTGTGCTGCAAAGTCAGCAAGTGATACATTACTGGCTACTCAGATTTGGTCTTCTGGAGAAGCAGGGAAAAATACAGGGGAAAAAAAGCTTAAAGTGGTTCTTCATCCAAGTAAGTGTCCTGTTGGTCATATACTCCCATGGAGACGCAGGATCCCTTCTGGCTATACACTCCTACCACATCACCCTGTAGGCCACAAACAGGGGCATCCAATCCATTAGCTGTTCTTCCCAGTGGCAACTAGCCTGAGTTGCATGATGCTGCTGCTGTAACCATACAGAAACTTTGCAGGATGCCCTGCACTGGTGGTGAAGTGCTCTCACCACCTCACGGCAGACTGCACTGCTACACACCCGTGGGGGAGCCAAAGGTGTTACTCCAAAGTCAAGGAGTTCAGCCCAGCAATCACTAAAGCAGCAAACATTTTAGCTCCAGAAGCAAGTAGTTCTCCATCATAATTCCATTTTAATCAAGAGAGCAGCCTTTGATGAGTGTCCCAATCAGAACCAAGGCTGTTACAGCAACACATCTATCAGTTTGGAAGGGGCCATGGGATACCTGATACAGTACTGGTCTCCGTTCTTGGCCTGTTGTTTCTGCCTGGTTAGGCTTAGGATGGCCTTGAGCCAGCCCATGCTCCAAAGGACGAAAGCACTCCTCAGATTTTTCGGTCTTCAACATTTTTTATTAATTCTTATCTACAAAGTTTTTTGCCAGCCTGACAGAGGTCTACCCAGCAAGGCAGCCATGGGCACACTGACCTCCCACTGGGCGGTCGTCTATTTTTATACTAAAAACTACGCATAAGATATTTACCTTTACCTTCCAATACCTTTTACTCTTATTAACAAGTGCAGATTTAATGTGAACCAATCCCAAAGTGCCAGCATCACCACCAAAGATGGATGACAAGAAGAAGAGGAGAAGGACAGGGCACGCCCTAATTCCTCCATCTTGTCTCCAAAGAACCCCCCTGTACCAAGATCCCAAAACCTGTGTTTTCACCCTGTAAATAATCCATTCCTCCACCACTTATTCCCAAGTGATCCTCTGTCCTCATTTAGGTGGCATAACCCGTGCAAGGTCAAAATCCAACCACCAAGCACTTCTGGCAACATTCCAGGATTTCCGAGCCCCCCCCAAGGGTTGCCTCGGCAACTCTGGACATTAGGAGTGATGTGCTGAGTTCCCACATACTGGGGTATGAGGGTCCTGAACCTAAAAATAGGGAATAAATTAATTTCTTTCCTGTTTTTAGGGCCATGATGATGACTGCCTGTGACTTGTCAGCTATCACAAAGCCTTGGGAAGTCCAGAGTAAGGTAAGGTGCTTGATATCCTGATGGATTTCTGTAGCTTACACTTCAAAGTAATGCAATTTCTAAGCTACTTAGAAGATAAATCAAAATCTCCTACCAAAAAAGGAATAGCTGTGGTTTTGATGTATTAACCAATCTTTCAGACTGTAGTTGTGAATTCTGTACAAAATTCATGTTTACAAAAAAAATCCCAACAAAACAAAAAAACAAAACAAATCCCTCAGTTACATAGATTTTTAGGTCACAGTAAGATTTTTTACATGTAACATGCATTGGCTTTATTATAGCAATACCTACCTGCAGTTTGCTCAGTAGTTTGATTTCCTTTAGGAGTTAATTCCTGAACTGTACTTGAGCCATTGCTAAATAATAAACACTAGATTTTGAAGGAGGGTAAAAGAAATAAAACCTACGTCCTGTTCAGCATGAAGAAAGGACAACAGGAAAAAAAGAAAAATAGACACCCGCAAGGTGACCAGTAGGCAAATCCTCACAGGGAATACATTGGAAATATTTCTCAATAGATGAGCAGTGGCCTAATGAGATGCAGTGCAATATGACTGTTGAGCTGTCACTAGACAGGTGAAATCCTGCTGCCACAGCTGCCCTTCCCAGGAAGAGGAATGAGGCTATGGTTGCACAAGAAATAACAGAAGGATAAGAAGTGAGATTTGATTCAGAATGGAGAAATGAAGTGCATGAAGTTATGGGGCTGAAGTTGGTACTAACTTTTCTTTTTCCCTCTGTGTCAATGTAGGTAGCTCTCCTGGTAGCAGCTGAGTTCTGGGAGCAAGGAGATTTGGAAATAAGCGTCCTTCAGCAACAGCCCATTGTAAGTAACATGTAAGAACCAGGCTGTTCAGTTCAGACAGCAAGTCTCAGCACAAGCAGTGCTGCCCTGAGTGCTCTGTGTCTGCCTGAAATCACAGTGCTTGCCAAAATCCTTTAGAAAATATGTTTTGAGATAGTGAAGAGCATCCCTGACAGTGACAAGTGCCTCTTGTCCAGCTGTCCAAATAGTTAGGTGGGTTCAGTGGCTGTGAAGCATCAAGGGGTGATTCACCCTGGAGATTTTTGTGTAGGTCCCCTACAGAAAAAATTAATAACTAAATAGACAAGTCACAAAAGAAAGAAGAGTTTCTAATAAGGAGGAAAACTGCAAACACAGACTTCACGGAGTCATAGAATTATTGATAAATGGAAGGGCATTTCTAACATTTTTTAAAATTAATAAATTCAACATTGAAAGAGGCAGGAGTCATTCCTGTAAGTGTCCTCCACCTGTGTGGTTTGGGGATTTTTAAAGTAGACTTTCATGCACCCCCTCTACCCACAGTGGCATCACAAATTATATAGTAATTAACAAGATCTTGTAAAAATATAATTTCCACAAGGGAAAAACTTGTTCTCCTCCCCATCCATGGACACTTGAATTGCAGTCTAAAATTTCTGCTAAAATGGCTATGGAAATGAGCCCTCTTTCTTCCTCTGCCGTTGAGGAGGAGGGCTGTGATGGGTGGTCTTTAGGACAGCATGACGGAACTGCCAGGCTGACACAAGAGGGCAGTTTTGGGGAGAAAATAGAGTTGTGTTTTTCAATTAAGTGTTCTCATAAACCACGATGAATTTGTGTCCTCCCACAGCCGATGATGGACCGAAGGAAAGCTGCTGAGCTTCCGAAGCTTCAAGTGGGTTTCATTGACTTTGTGTGTACATTTGTCTACAAGGTAAGCAAAGTGCAGCTTCACACACCCCACCCTTATCAACAGGGGTTCAAATCCCAGCTGACTGAGTCCTGGGGCAGCAGCACTACTCTTGGGGAGAGGGACGGGCACACAAGTGAAAATCTGCCCTTTTCTGAGGCATTGCAACGGGCTGCCTGTTTCTGCCATTGATGCTTTCTGCAAAGCATCAACTTTGGATGTGAGGTGTCAGGGTCTATCTTGGGGTATGATGGACATGCATTCCCTCTGCATGGCATTGCACTGAAAGATGTGTTTTGATTAGGAGTTTTCCCGTTTCCATGAGGAAATTCAGCCTATGCTTGATGGGCTGCTGAACAACAGAAATGAGTGGAAGACCCGTGCTGATGAGTATGATGCAAAAGTTAAAGCACTGGAGGAAGAGAAGAAAAAAGAGGAAGAGAGAATGGCTGCAAAGAGAGGTCAGAAAAAGTAATTAGCTTTTCCTTCCTAACTCAAAAACATGCTTACGAAACACTCACAGATTACAGCAAGTTTTGCTGACACAGCAGAGTAAGATTGGCTCCACTGGCAAGGCTGAAGGCAACTTGCCTTCAAACTTGACATGATAACAGGTTGTCAAGAAGGCCACCAGTTTAAAATCCCAAACACTATTATCTGAGAAACTACTGAGAACACATTCAGCATGAATTCCCATGCAGCTGGGGAAAGCAAAATGTCATGTACTGTCCCTGGAAAATGGCAGGTAAACAGCCCTTTGGCTGACCTGCTGTCCCACAGGTTATAAAGCAGAAGCTAAGAAAAGCTTTATGAAAATTTAAAAAAAGTTAAAAAGGTCCTAAATATTCCTAGAAGAACATTTAAGAAATAATTGTTCATCACATCACATTTCTAGCCCAGATTAGCTACTACCTAGTTGCAAAGAGTAGTGGCAGTGCCCAGTAGCATTTTATTTTGGTTGAACGTGGTTTTCTTCTTCTGTGGGCCCAGCCTGGGCAGTACTGAAGACCACCAGCATTGGTGGGTACTGGTTGAAAGTTTTTCTGAAAGCCTGAGGATTTGTTTGACTCTCAAAAGGGCAGAAGCAGAAGGTTCTCCTGGCCTATTCCAAATGTCTGATCAAATACCTGCCACAACTGGGTGCCTTCACTCCACAGAGACTCTGTCTGAACTCTTCTTTTGTTCTAAACTGGACCAAAATTCTAGCAGCCTATGGTGTGGACATTGCTCAAATGACACAATTTAGAAATTATCAGAGCTGTCTAGATGTTTTATCTCAGTTTGATTCACAGTAGTTAACTTAAAATAGCAAAAGGAAGTGCTTTAACTATGATCTAGAAAATCTCTGAAGAATTATTTACTGAATAAGTAATTGATATTCAAGCAAGGAAAATTTCCACTAACTCTGCAATGCTCTTTCCAAGCAGCCTTACATGTACAATCACTTTGCGCAGCAGACAGCTCTATATAGGGTGCTATAGGTATATGACCTAAGCTGATCATTGGAGAAAAGTTCTAAAAAACTTCTGCAAATGACTGAGAAGGAAATTTATGACTGTGTGTCTAATTCTATGTTTCTTTTTATATGACAGGTGAAATAACCTGTAATGGAGGAACAGCTCCAGCTTCCAAAACCTGTAGCATACTTTAGACCTACTCTCTCTGAAATATATGCCACACAAAAGGAGAACACCCTATAAAAACAACAACAACAAACCAAAACTACACAGCAACAACAACAAAAATAAAAACCCAAAACCCCCCAAACCCCCCAAAAGCAAAAAAAAAAAAAAAAAACCAACCAAAGACAAAACAAAACAAAACAACAACAACAAAAAAAAAACTAAAAAAAAAAAGTACAAATACATTCCTGATTGGACTATTCTGATAATTTATTAGGCTTGTGACCAACCAGGGAAGGGCTAGATCTTGTTTGCCTTAATTGCAACTCTTCCTGATGGTAGGGAGCCAGTTCTGTCCTGTCTCCTGTCCTCCATTTAATGTATCTGATGTCAGATGGCATGTGACAAGTCAAGACAACATTTGGCCCAATAAATCAGGTTGTAAGATTATGGAACAGCATTTTTTCTGCACTGAAAAACTTCTTATCCCAAAGCTGATGGGGATAATCCTGCTCCGTACAACCTCCTGAGACTGACAGTGAATGCAACTATAGCCTTCGCAGTGGGAAAAATGAAAAAGAGATAAAGTTATCATATCTAAGTCTGTATCTGTCTGGACATCAGAAGGATGCCTGAGGGTAAGGATAAAGCATGAAAACTGACCACAGTAAACCTTTGAACTGCTCTAAAAGATTATGATTCCACTTAAATCCAAGAAACGCTCTGATAGATAATACATCTGCATTCACTTCAAGAATCTGGATAGGTTGCTATCCCAAAGCATGGAGCTATTCATGCAACACACAGTAGCTGCCTTCTCTAGGAGCAGGACCCACATTGTATACCAATTGAAGCTTTATTCCTTCATTAATAATTTTAAGAAGACAGTGTTATCATTACCCATCACAGTTCCTCTTGCAATTAACTAAGCAACCTGAGTTGTGAGATCTCATAAATTTGTTCTGTTTTGCCTCATAATGCTGTTACTTAACACAATGGATTAGAACTAACAGTCCTTCCTTTCCGCCTCCTGCTCTGTCTTGTTTTTAGATAACATGCCAGACTTGTAACTCTTATTTCAGATGAAAGTAACTTTTCACGTTTATTCATGCAAAAATAGAACATTCGATTACACTCTTGTAGTAATAGACACAACCCCATGTCCTGCTCCCTCCTCCCACCCCCTTTCTTTCTTTTTTAAAATTGTTTGCAGATCTGTTTTGCTGGGGATTTTCTTCTTCTATTACTCCTGTTACCTTCAGGATTCTTACCCTTCAGTATATTGTTTTGCATTACAAAAATACTGCAAGTAAAAGGAAAACTAGAGCTGTGGTGGTACCTGTGATCATTTACCTGTCTCAATGTAGTTAGCAAGATGTAATCCTCAATCATTATGCAGTAATTCTGTGAGAAGCTACGTGTCTTTCAGGAAAATACACAAACTTGTCCACTTGCATGAAAGTTAAAACACAACAGGTAGTGACTCCATGTTGTATGTCTCATTTTATTAAGAATCATAGAATGTCAAAGGCTGGGAGGGACCTTCAGCATCATCTAGCCCCAGCCTCACTCCATGGGCAGGGACAACTCTCACTAGACCAGATTTCTCAAGGCCTTATCCAGCTTGGCTTTGAACAATGCCAGGGTCAGGGCACCCACTGCTTCCTGGGCAACCTGTTCCAGTGTCTCACTAACCCCACAGGAAAGACATTTGATGTAAACTTCCCTTCTTTCAGTTTGTACCTGTTACACTTTGTCCTTTCACTACAGTTGCTGATGAAGAGTCCCTCTCCAGCTTCCCTGCAGGACCCTTCAGATACTGCAGGATTGCCAGTAGGTTCCCACACAGCCTTCTCTTTCCCAGGCTGAATAGCCCCAGCTCTCTCAGCTTGTCTGGAGGAGGTGCTCCAGCCCTCTTATCAGTGTTGTGGTCTCCTCTGCACTTGATCCAACCGTTCCATATTTATTGCTTATGTTTGGGGCACTGGAAATAGTCTCAGACTCCAGGTGGGGTCTCATAAGAGCAGAGGACCATGTGGGAGGTTTTATCATACAGCAGAAGTCGTCAAATAAATTCTGTTCTTTCTTTTCTTTTTTAAGCGGGAAAAATGCCCCAGGTTATTGTAATGCACAGTGGTAAGTAGTGGGATTTTGATGATCACCACAAGACACCGTACACTTAAATACTGAGAAAAGCTCCTTATGTTCTCAAATGTTTTCTGGGAAATAAAACCTGGAGGCTAACCTTCCTGCTCCTCGTAAGCAGCGTGAGGCACTCAGAGCACTGCAGGGTGCTCCAGCAGGGCTGCTCACACAAGGAGCGCGGTGTGCCTGCCCATCGCAACCTGTGAGCTATGGGGGACTGTGCCCTGGCTGCCCACATGCACTTGGGAGCACAGCTGGTCCTCACAGCCTCAGGGTGGGCGTGCTGCCAGGTATTTCCAAATGGGAATATGCATGCATGCATGCAGGGGATGTCCATGGACACTCAAGTGTGGGGTGCCAGTGGAGGAGGCTGTTTCTTAGGGGTGGACCTTTGCCATGGGAGCAGTGAGTGAGGGCCAAGAAACAGATTTGTCCACTGTTTTCTCAGGTGTGGTGGACTGAACTTTGCTTGGGTGGGCTGGTTGAGCCAGTTTCCACGATAACCTGGGATTGATGTCTTAAACAAAGTGTTTTCACATCAGATAGGGAAAAAAGGCACATCAGAAGCAGATCCTGCAGAGGTAGGGTAATACTTTTTATCATGCCAATCTCCTTTCTTCTGGTGAGGCACAACTGTATCTAACAATGCAAAACTCTCCCTCCAGGGCAAATCTGGGAGCAAACCTCTAAAGGGGTTCCTCTAGAAAGCAGATTCAAGTGGCCCCTCCCCCAGCTGGTTCAGGAAAATATTTACTTGGGGAAAAGTGGAAAAAACTGTTTATTTAACAGGCAAAGTATTCACCAGCACAAAAACAAACAAACAAAAAACCAAAAAATTATTTTAAAAATCCCGTATTAAACAATAAAACCTCTTGCCACTCTGAAGAGATGACAAACTCAGAAAGTCCCCTTGGTGGGCTGTAGCTCAGCTCACTCAGTCTCTGATCAGTCCCTCAGGTGCTGGAAATGCCGCGGCCCAGGCCCGGCCTGGTGGGCCACAGGTGCAGCTGCCGGTGCTCCCCTGGGTGTTCAGTCCAGAGCAGGTTTGAACAGGTCCAAGAAAAAGGGAAAAAACCACAGTCCAGGGAACTTCTCTGCCTCAGCTAGCTAAAACTAATAAAAGCAAAAGAGAGCTCTGTCCCGCTGTCTGTGCTGCAGACAGCACAGTCTAGGAAAAGGACCTGGGGGAGCAAGTGCAGTTTCTGGTAACAAACTGCACACTTCTTCTCTCCCCCTTCTCTCTCAGAACCAATCTTAAAGGTGCAAAACTTATTTCTGGGCTAAACACATGAATGGGGATACAAGCATTATAAAGTCACTACCAAGACAACATGGGAGTGTTGACACATACGCCTGAGGGTATACCTTCTTTCTGATAAGGCACAACTGGCAGAACTATGCAGCTGCCAGAGCAGGGCCAAACAGCTGTTGTGCCATTAGAAGGCAACATAAGCCATCAAAGAGAAGTGGGGGCACATACAAGGCCTCTGCGGCTGTCAGAGCTGTGAAGGTCACAGTTCTGGCGGAAAGGGAGGGAAAAACTGACAGGGAGATTGGAAAATGCCTTCAGCCACCTCCTGTATATCTGAAAGAAATGCTTACTGTTGTCTTTTCTGAGCTGGCCACAGCCTGACTTGAACTAAGCTTGGGAAGTGCTCCTCTTCCCCCAGGCAGGAGGAACAGGAACAACTCAACATTCAATCAGTTCTTCAAATAAAGAGATGGTATTGAACACCACAGGGAGTGTATGGATCCCAGCTCCATCTTTCAGGCAAATGGATTGCATGTCTTGGTGCTCCGTAAAGGGGCTTTGTCCCACCAGCATATCCAGATCCTGTACAAGGAAAGCTCAGAGAGTACTAGATCCAAGATTTTAGATTCACTCAGTCCAGGCTGAGTTGTTTCCATCCTCTATCATAAAACTTGCAAGAGGAAGATCTTTTTTCTCTGTACCTCTTCCTCTACTCCTTCCACAAAACTATAGGAGTAGAAAAAACATTCATTAGATTCAGTAGGAAACCATTCCACTCCCTTTCACAAAGCAGCAAGAGTACTCAGTAGTCACACAAATGTAGTTCCAGCAGAACATGTGGATGTAGTGTTTTCCAGAATACAGAATAAACATGAAAGGTCTTCCCCCTCAAACCCTTTGAGAGGAAAGACTTATTTTCATTGCTTCTTTCCCTTTCTTGGCTTTTTTTTTTTTTTTTTTTGCTTGAACCTAGACAGTCATCTGTTGTCTAGCCAGAATGGGGTGGCAGAGAACTAATTTGGTCCCTCTGGAATGGCTGTAAAGAGATACACAGTACCTTTCCCACCCCACTACAGAATTCTTCCTAATCTAAGAGAAATTACAAGGACAGCTTTCTTGCCCAAAGCCAGTTCATAGAAAGCATGTGGAAAGCGTGGCAGACCTCTCTTGCATAATTAAGATGTGTAGCAAGTCACTCCTTGTGAATGAGATACATTACAATTTGTCTGTAACTTAGTTTTGAGGAACATCTGTCCATCTGTACTGTTTAGAATATCTGACTAATGAGTCAGCACCAATTCCTCAGGTCCCAACATAGCTTGACAATCCAGAATCAAACCTGACTGCCACATGAAAGAATTGAGCAATAATTGAGCACTGTGATAACAAAACTGAAAAAAAGATGACATAAATGCAGAATTGTGATTCACTGCTCATTGTCCATGCAGATCGGTGGCAGGTGATATCCCTCTGGGGTCAGTACAGGGGCCAAGACTCTTCAACACTTTTGTCAGCAGCATGTACAGTGGGATCAAGGGCACCCTCTGAATGTTTGGCACCAACACCAAGCGGTGAGGAGCACCATGAGCACTCACAGCCCAGGAAGGCAATGCGACCCTGGGCTGCATCCAGAGCAGCGTGGGCAGCGGGGCCAGGGAGGGGATTCTGCCCCTCTGCTCTGGTGAGACCCACCTGGAGTACTCAGAACAGCTCTGGTGCCTCTAGCAATAAACATGGAACTGTTGGATCAAGTGCAGAGGAGGCCACAACATTGATAAGAGGGCTGGAGCACCTCCTCCAGACAAGCTGAGAGCTGGGGCTATTCAGCCTGGAAAAGAGAAGGCTGTGTGGGAACCTATTGGCAATCCTGCAGTATCTGAAGGGTCCTGCAGGGAAGCTGGAGAGGGACTCTTCATCAGCAACTGTAGTGAAAGGACAAGGTGTAACGGGTACAAACCAAAAGACGGGAAATTTATATCAAATATTGGGAAGAAATTCTTTTCTGGGAGGGTGGCAAGATACTGGAAGAGGTTGCCCAGGGAGCTGTGGGTGCTTGCCTTTCTGGGCTGCCTTTCTTTCCCATTGCCTTTCTGGGCTGTGAGTGCTCACAGCTGGCACTGTTCAAAGCCAGGTTGGATAAGGTCTTGAGCAACTTTATGGAGTGAGAGGCGTCTCTGCCCATGGCAGTGAGGTTGGGACTAGATGATGCTGAAGGTTCCTTCCAACCCTTGACATTCTATGACTCTATGAAACTCCCCAGTCAAACCATTTAAGTAACAGATTCAGGCAGTCAGTGCCTTGCCAGTCTCCTCCACCTGCCCATATACATAAAATTTTATGTATTTTTTGATCACGATCATTACCTGTGGATAACGGGGGGAGCAACTGGCTACTGCTGGGGGAATACAATGGCAGTTGCAACAATACCTACATTGTGACAGTTGCTTCCTGTCACATTCTGTCCCTATATTTGCTGCTGTTCTGGGCAATTCACTCAAAAAATACCAACTGAAGCGTAGTAAGTACTTTATTGATAGAGTATCACACAGAATTCAAAAACCATTGGACAGCTCAGAGCCTAGCCATGTACTTCCATGTGCGAAATTCAGATGAAATCTGTTGTTTACTTCAGTATGGAATCTTCACTTGCTAAAAGGGAAGAAAACACAAAGATGATTAAAGCTATTAGCCACGCAGAACAAAAACATGCAAAGCATTAAAAAAAAAAAAACAAACATAGAGCCTATCCTTATGTAATTTCCTTCTGTCCAGTATTTATGATTCCCACTTCTGTTTATTCAACAGAATTGTAATTAACAGCTCTGGGGTGATGGCAAACTTTTAAGTTTACTCAGCGGTGAAAGACAGTTTTCTGAACTAACAAGTGAAATGAACTCAGAAAAAGCTACCACTGCAGGTATGTCCATTTTAAGGAATAATCTTGAGCAACTGCACTGCACATAGAGTTTAACAACTGCTTTTCTGAAAAAAAAACAGATCAAACCTATTGTTGAGAACAACAGACCTGTCACCTACGTGCCACTTTTAAACAGATTAAACATTCTAAAGCAATAATCATGAAAATTTCCTTACTAAGTGGCCTGGCAACATTACAGCACAGCCTCCACCTCCAAAAATACAGAAAGTTTAATCTACCTAGAGAATATCTTAAAGATCCGGGTTTTTTTTAGTCCATGACCAATAGAGATGATGTATTTAAGAAGGCAAAAAGCTTTCTCTCCAATAAGTCATAGACAAAACATATTCTAATTTCTGTATGTGTAGTTATAGTGTTTTGTTCAACAATAATTTTGTTTAGAACAAAGCAAATGTTCTTTTGCATGAAAAGAGTTACAGAGCGTGTATCTGCACCAAGAACAGCCTGAGTTGTTAATCAATTTTCTTAAAATTCTTAGTTTTAAGCCTACCTAAAAACCCTAGGTGAAACAAAGCTAGAGAGTACATTTCTCTGTATGGGAGAGGGGAAGGAATCCTCTGTTAGACCCATACAAGGAACAGAAGAAATAATCCTAAGGACAAGGGAAACAATGCTGCAGCAGGAATACTGCAGCTGGAATACTACAGTGGAAGGGAATGAGAACAAAAGCAGCAGTATTAGCTGCAAATGATGCCCTCCAGCACACCCTCTGCATATGAGATACAACAAAAGCAGCTCTAACACTGCAAAATACAAAAAGACCAAGCTGACCTCTAGCAATACACGTGTGATGCCACTTAAAAGTCTCAAGTTGCAATTACGTACCATTGCCTATGCCCTATATTTAGTCATATTTGTGAGCTTCCTACACTTCATGGAGCAAAGGGCTTGCACATCCAGATGAAGAGACAAGCCAGCATAGTTGATATATAGATTCAGTTTTCCTCACAGAACAACGAGCATCTTTTAGCAGTTTGTTTTCTTGGTGGAAATTCAGCCATTTAGCAAAAGTGTTACGTTTTGCTCTGACAAGCTTTTCAAAATGCAGGCATAATGAGACAGCAGTACTATTTACTCCTCACACGGCCCTAATCCTCGCCTCCAGGGATTAGCTGCAGGCCCCAGTTTCTCTTAAGAACACTGCGGTGGCACACCAGTCCTGCAGCCTAGCGCCTGCAACACAGTGTGGGATGAATACACTAAACCGAGGAACTACCTTCTGCAAGCTCTTTTGCAATTCGCTCCAGTTCTTCACGTTTCTTTTTCTCCTCCGCCTCTACTCTCCTCTCTTCTTCAGCAATCGGCTTCAGGTAGTCTGCCATCAACACAAGCCCTTTAAAACACAACTTCCCGAACCCCCGGCGGAAAGCTCCGCTTTTGCGGGCTAGGTCAAAAAGGAGCAGAAGCCAGTTTTGCTGGCAGAAAAGCACATTTCATAGGGATCTGTCCCTTCACACCAGCAGGGCCGCCCGGCAGGGTCGCGGCCGGGCCGAGGGAGGCAAATGGCGGCCGGGACATTTGAAGGTGCCCTTGCGGGGCGGGATCGGGGAAGCGGGCAGCGGCCGCCCGGGACGCCGCACTCACCGTATCGCTTCTTGCCGTAGATCATCCCCACGAGCAGCGCCGAGTACCGGGTGAACTGCGGGAACAGAGACAAGGACGCGCCCTTCGCTCAGCCCACAAGCACGGCCGGCCCCCGCAGCCCCGCGCCCCGGCCCGCCGGCCCGGGCGGCCCTCCCCGCGCCCCCGCGCCCCCGGCACAGCCCGGGCGATCTTCCCAGCGCTCCCACCTTGATGAGCGGGGACACCTGCACCGGCGGGACCATCCTGGCGGCGGCGGCGGCGGCGGCCGGAACTGAGCGCGGCTGCAGGAAGGGGCGGGAACAGCCGTGACCGGGAAGCCAAATGCGGCACCGCCCTCTGCTTCCCGAGCGTCGGCGGGTCCCTCCCGCAAAGAGCTCCGGCGGCGGAGGGACCGCCGCGTCTCCGCCACAAGCAGGGGCTGAGGGAGCTGCGGTGATACAGCCTGTGAGAAGAATCGAGGGGATCTCATCCGTGTTTTTCAATGACAAATGCACACAGACTGAACGGCAGTTTTAAATGGAACAAAAGATAACCACTCTTTTATTTTTTAATTTTTAATTTTTTTTTTAACTCACTGGGGTAATTGTACATTAAAACCTGTTGAGCACTTTGAAAACATATACTAGAAATATTTTTTCATTGTCAGAGTAGTCAGGTATTGGTGTAGGTTGGCCAGGGAGGTGGTGCAGTCACCATCCCTGGAGGTGTGCAGGAGGCATGAGAATCGGGTGCAGGTGATGTGGTTTAGTGGTCTAGGGGTTACAGTGGCACTGCTGGGTGAACAGCTGGACTGGATGATCTTAAGGTCTCTTACAACCTTAATGATTCTGTCATTAAACAGTTGTGGTGTCTCTGTGCAGATGCTCAGTCCCACTGGACAAAGACCTCTGCAACCAACCCATCTGGCCCACCCAGCTTCAAACTGGAGGGTTGGACTAGATGGTCCTCAGAGGCCCCTTCCAATGACATCCATTCTGTGGTTCTGGGATTGTAATTACTGCATTTCAGTTTAATTTTCATAGATACAAACCCCTGTGGTCATTAGCAATTCTATCAAGAACAACTAGTTACAGTTATATTTAGGAATGATCTCCTACTTGAAAATGACAGAATTCAAATTGATGAAGTTTGTTTCTAAAGAACCTGAAATGATGCTAAATGACCTCTCTTTATATAAAGTCTCATATCATGTTTGTCCTTAGGTTTAGGTTCTGACATATTACCAAATTTGGGTTGAATAACGCAATTTTGACTGCAAGCAAAAATAAAACTCTTCTTTCTGCAGAAGGGCAGAACAAATTACTTATTTCTAAGTAGGGTAAACACAAAAATCAGAAAAAAACCAACCCAGGAAAACCAAACCAACCAAAATGATGCATACACGCCCCCCCCCCCCCCAAAAACCCATTATTGAGCGAGTACAGTGCCTTGTAATATTTATACATGGCTTTATACAAAGCATCCTTATAGACATTGAAATGAAACTCCTTGGCTAGTTTTTGGGTTTCATTCTCTTCAGGTACCAGGAGAAGTAGAATCAACATTTCTTTACATCACATTAAAAACATTTTGGTATTTTGTAAAAAAAAAATCACAAAACTGCTGAGGTTGGAAGGGACCTTGGTGTAGGAAAAACCCACCTAACGTCATTTTAATTACAGACATTGGCCTTAAAGTTCACTTACAGAGAAGAAATAAATGGCTTGAAGTTTTGTTTCTTCACTGATTGCAATTTATTACAAATACACATATTCACTACTATGTGTCTGCTCACATTAGAAACAAAACCATACAGAACCAAAAGTGCTTTTATTAAGTATCAGAAAAACTGCTATACACAACACAATGGAAGTAATTTAACCACAACTAGGTATAAATCCCCTTGAATAGCTGAACATACTGTTCATGAGAAGTATGTAATATTCACAATGACATATTCGGTATCAAGGTGCTTCAAAACAAAAGCACAAGTGCTTTCAAGACTGATCTCAACTGAAATGAGATATTTGTTTTTCACCTGTAATTTCTTCAGGCATATTTTGCCACTTTTTTTTTTTTTCCATGATGAATAACAAAATTCCCCAAATGCCTTTAATTATGGCATTAAAGTTGTCAGGCACTAAGATAATTCAAGATACAAATTAATCACTCTGCCAGAAGGAAATGTAATGGCTTCTAAGGCAGCCAGAGTTTAGATGATTTGAAAAGCACAATACTTATCCAGCTCCATGTAAGTGTAAAAAAAAAAAAAAAATCAACATTATCATGGACAGGAACTTCTAGGGGTTAGTTTCTTCTGCTGTCTTCCTGAGACTCAGAAATCTGTGGGACCCCTTACTTGTCCACAACTCAGGAGAAAGCTTAACTCCTTTATCTGATGTGGAACTCTCACATATTGCAGTCTCATACTCTCCTTGAATATGACACCATGCCTTCTGAGTAACAGAAGAATGTTCCATTGCCAGACAAAAAACAGACACAAAAAGCCTGAGAAATTAAAACACTTCAGACAAGAAGCTTCTGCAGAACAGAAAAAAACTTACATCTAATCACAGAGCTCTTTTCCCTCAGAAAATATCAAAGCTAGTTGAAACTTGGATGCAAAGCCAGATGATTCCTCATTTATTACACACTTTTAAAAAAAGAATAGATATGGCCAAAGAAGTTGTGTTCAGATGGCTTGGAAGACTGCTATCACAATTGCAACTCCCATCTAAACTCACACAGAGCCACTCAAACAGTTAGATTTCCAACTGCTATCCCCTGTTTGTGACTACGCAGGACAGACCATTGAAAAAAAACATTAAAAAATTTAACATTGAAAAAAATAAAAAAAAAAAAAAAGAAATCAGTAACTTGTATGCACACATGTTCTCCTATGATGTACCATCCAGAAATCCAGATGTCTCTGTGTTTTCCATGCCTCACATTCTCTTACATAGAAACTCAACCAACTTCTGTGTTTGGCTGCCATTTTCCTGGGTATCTGCGCACTTCTTAATTGATCATTGCTGCAGTTACATGTCAAGCAGCATTTTTTTCTATAAGGCAATACTAAAAGAAGGGGAACATGCTTTTCTTTGCATCCCCTCTTTACCCAATATTTTCAATAGCAGATTTTGGAGAAAGGGTCTTGAGCATGGTCAGCTTAAACATAAATATGCCCCAGTTATGGTCAATACAGGCTTTGGTTTACATCAATATAATCCACACACAAATATAATGCGAATCAGAGTAGCTGAAGCTGATCTCTTAACTTCACATGCATTGCGCAGAAATTTAGGACAGTGTTTCGTTTGGAGACAAACATGCCTCCTCCTCTTCTAACAATACAACCTTCCGTCTGGAGAGAGACATCACAAACTTTATGGCAGTTAAAGAAATTCTAACAAAAATGCGCAAGGCAAGAAAAGCAAACGGGATTACAATCTGCATAAGATGGAAAATTGCAGTGCTAAATTCACTTAACAAGCAAGTTAGAAAGAAGGCCCCCAGGCTTACGCAAGGGTAAAGAGCCAGCTTGGCAAACATGAAGGCATGCTCCTTGCCACCATATCTAGCAAAGGCATGCAAAGTTTCCTCTTCATTGAGAAGGGCTGTAGTCCATATTGCAAACTGAAATATGCTGGCAAAGAAAGTGATCACACAGCTGACCTGAATGGCTTCTATTTCATTATGAGACTTTTCTGCAAATTCACTGGTCAGCTGGTAAGCTAGTGGAAGCCCACCAATGAAAGCCAATGAAAGTATGTTGAGCAGTCCCATTAACCGGGTAGCTTTTGTTACATAAAGGAAAAGAGAGTGATGGACAAACCACAGGAGACCAATTGTAACAAATGAGCCAAAGTAAGCAAGGTAGTTTGGCCCATATTCACTTAAAGCTTCAAGAAGACTGCCATGGAACTTCTCTTCAACTTCTCTGGGGTCAGGAACATTGTCTTCACTGTGGAGAGAAAAATTAATTTACTTCGCATATTCCTGTTATAAAAACACACCTGGCGCAAGACTGAATTATGCTGCTTTACTTTGAGAAAGTAGTGAACAACAAGAATCCACCCTGTACTTCTCTAGTAATTTAGATACAGTGTTTCAAATAATATATATATAAGAAAATCTGAATGCAGGTTGGCATTCCTTTGGGTTAATAAATTTTATACAGAGACTAAACAGCTTTTATTCACAAAAAGCTTTCATCTGAAAACATAACTAAGCAAAAAAAGGAAGCTTTTTTCTTCAAGACTCTACATCCCAACATGTATTATGCACACTGATCCTCATTACTAGAATGTGGATGTTAAAAGTATCTTTGGTTTGTGCTCTGAGTCCTTCCAGAAAATCATACTTTAAAGTAACCACTGCAGATTTTGGAAGTTAAACACAATGTTTGATTAATTTTATTTCCTCAAATGTTACGCATGAACAGAAGTTTATATATTTTACAAGACAAAGTGTAAGAACCAGCACAAAGCCTTACCATATATCCAAAATGAGCAGGGTTGCTACAATGGCATAGACTCCATCACTGAATGCTTCTACTCGTTCCTTACTCAGAGGCTCACTGAGGTAAAAAGTGAAGGTTTCTAAACTATGAGGTTCCTCCTCTTCACCTCTCTGACCTGGAAACAATCCAGAGGCTTAATCATGAAAACAAGTATAAAATAAGGTAGTTCAACAACCTACTGTGATCACCTTTTTTCCCTATCTGCCTAAACTTTTCTTTAGACAAAAGAATGCCAGTCACTCTACTGACAAAAGGATGTCAGTCACTCTACTTTTTTTGGCATATGTGCCTCTCCCTGAAATTCATGTTCCTTTCAAGACAAGTGCTTCAGGAACAAAAAAAAAAAAAAAAAAAAAAAAAAAAACCTCTTTAGCTCTTTCCTTTAAACTGTATGGCAAACCATTAGTAATGACTCAAAGCTGCAATTGAACAAATCAGATGCTGTACTTCAGGAAGGCCTAATAGCTCTAGGGCTGCTATGACAGCTTGGAGAACTTAGACTACATGGTAGTAAAAACCTGTCTTGAAAAAAACCATGGGGGCTGAACAAGGATATTGAACACACTTAAAATGATTCAAGCCTTTTGTCAAAAGGTGTAGTTTTTATAGGAAATGTTGAACACATCTCTAAAGAATGAACTCAGAAGTGCCTAGCTAGCGAAAAGACACTGCTTCATATATATAAAAGGTTAAGGCTCCACAGGAATGCAAAGCAGGTGTATTCACAAGAAATTCAGTAAAGCAGTATTTCAGCCATCTGATAGGGTGAGGTGGATATGTGACCTGACTGCAAACCACACTGGCCCCATCACAATAAGCATGGACAATATTTGTATGTGTTTATTCTAGGCTCTGAGTCTGGCTTCATCCTTTTAGAACATTTCTGCCTGTTATTGCTGCCACATGGGGACTGAAGAGTATGCTCACACTTGCACTGGAAACAGACAGACTTGTACTAGTCTGAACAGCAACAGTAGAAGTACAAAGGTGTTATTCTTCTGCCCCAGCTTGGGAGTGTCAGTAACAAAGACATTATCTCTTCAGTGGTTTTATGGTCTCTCTCAGAGGGACACTGCACCTTTCAGCTAAGTAGGTTGCACGATATCCCCTGCTCCTTTTATTTTAGCAATGCCAACCTCTTTCTCAGCAGGATTTAAAGGCAGCTCAGGTTGCTACGGTTGTGCAGTTGTTACTCCTGACACAAGGAGGGCAGAAAGCACATGAGGGAAGGAATCATGAGTTTAGGTTAACTTGAGACATGTGTGAAGGCACATCTTTAGATTATAGCAGTTAGATTATTGAGTAATTAGTAATACCCTGAACAGTTAACTATTGTGAGAAGTTTGATTTACAGGTGCAGTTCTTGCCTGTTTGAAAATGTGTGACTATTCAGCATTGCGGGGAAGGAAGTGGTAAAGGCACAGAGCTTTCTTCCTTATGTTCTTCCATCTCCATGCTCCCTCTTGAGGAGGGAAAAGGGATAGATGGCCTGCCACTGTCATTCATACATAGTGTGTCTGTATGCACTAGCACTATCAGGACAAAAAAGAAAGGTTTTGCACTGGAAAAATGATCTTACAATGTGTTGTGCCTTACACAAATCTCATCGCATGGGAATGAGGGGAAATTAGGGAGCAAGGGAGACACTGTTTAGAAGCACATCAATAAACCCTAAAATCACTATGTTCTGAGACTGAAAATGAAAGCAGAACTGAAATGACTTCATTCTAGGCTGTCTGCATACCAGGTTGACAACCTAATCTGAACATATGCCTAGGAATTTTGTTACTTACCAAGAATTTTGTTTTTACACCATGTAATTAATCGACTGAGATGCGGAAAAATGATTACAAGTCCAAGAAGTACATAAGACTGTCGGAGAAGAAAATGAACAGTTTAAATATAGTTATCAAAAATATAAATTACCTTCCAGATTTAGTATGAAACTATAACTCTCAATCTTAGCACTAATAACACTGAGAAAAAGAAATCTTGACTTTCAAAAAGAAAAAGGCTCAGCTGAAATGCTCATTCACTTCCTGAATAATGTATGTGGAACCAAATACTGCTTTTTCCTACCTAATTTAGTACCAGTAATGAAGCAAACTAAAACAGGGAGGGAAATAATTCTGCTGACAAAAAGTGCAGGAATAACTACTTTGGAAGTTGAAGAATTATCCCACATAATCCTTTATGGGTTCTTCCAATTCATGATACTTTAAGATTCTACTATTTGTGTCACAAAAACACATTGGTTCACAGGTTTTGCACAGGTCTAAGCATAGGAGCAACTTGGAGAGTAATTTCACCATTGCTAATATTAAAAACAAAAACCAAACTACAGTGAACGGAGTGAGGAAGAAGAGGAAAACATATTTTCAGACAAAACTAGGCCTTTTCATGTTTAGACTTATAACTGACCCTTTCATCAAGAGCAACCTGATTTCTCACAAACTTAGGGATTATTTAAATACTGCCAATTCCTGTGGAATCTTTCTCAAAATCCATCTTTTCCTAAAGAACAAGAGGAATGGAAGCTCAGTGTACATTCAAAAACTAGATTTCAGTTCTGAGTAGGGGTTCCAGAAAAGAGTTAAAGCTGTATTAATAAGTAGGAGCAACTCACTGACATCAACTAAAGATGGAAGAGTAAAAGGCTATGTAAAAGCAGTCCTTGAGAGGCAGGTGGCCTAACTGGTCTCCCTTCTCTGTTTGCTCTTACACTCTAAGTTAGTGCAGCAATTGCATTCACTTTTCTTCAGTTTGTGCAATGTGGTTGGTGCTCATTTCACATAAATTTCCTCAACTACTTCTGATGCACAAGATACTATCATAGAGTTTGGAAGATCTGCTAAAAACAAACAAAAAAGCAGGCACAGCAAGTAATAATTTAGCAGAATATTCTTGCTACACTATACAAACTCATGGATCAAGTTACAGGTTGATATATGTGATTAAATACATTCAATGCAAAAAACAACACCCTAGAATGTAGCAGACTCCATAGATGTTGGGAAAGCTCCATGGAGGATTGAGGCTTAACAGTAGGAACTGCTGAGTCATGATGAGACAGCAAAATAAGTTCCTGTCTCTGACCCTGCACCCCAAAGCTTATCTCTGTAACCCCATGGGTCACTTTTCCCTAACCCCCACTATTGGACATATTTGGATCCCCCTTTATGCTATGAAAAGGGGCTGTTTTAGCCCATTAGACAGAAGAAGAGCCGTCACTGGACCCTTCACAGACTCCCCAATAAACCATTGCTGTGGAACACCAGGACTTCTCCTCTCTCGCGTCTGCTTCAAGCCTCAGCCAAGGGCACCCCAGCAAGCAAGCAAAGAGCTGAGATCCTAAGAGAGCTGATAATCGCTAAAGAGCTGACAATCACTGGGCTTGCTAAGGGTAGCCACGGCTGCGAGCTGCCTGGGCATTTGGGCTCTCTGCCTCCCAGAGGGACGGGGCTCCCAGGTCCTTGCATCGCTCCATAATAAGGCCAAGATCGAGGCTTTATTATACCAGAACTAGCAATGAAGAAAGTGTGCTTAATTAACACAGACATCACTGTTTTCATACACAGTCCTAAAGACAGCTAATACAAACCGCTGCATCAAAGTTTTCTGTCAACCGAGAGAACTTACCAAAGGAATAAAGAAAAAAGAAAAGATGGCTGCTAAAAAGCATAAAATTGGTCCTCTCAGGATAATCTTTAAGATATGACGTTTATAGAAATTCTGATTTTCAGATTCCTGTATCTGTTGATTCAGTAAGTGTGGGTGATAGAATCCATATGCTACTATCACAGCCTGCAAGGAAAAGAGCATTACTGAACTTATTACATATAAATATATGAAGGATTTCAAACATAAGACATAGAACTATAAATCAACACATTCTGAAACACTTGCAAGCTTATTCTTCACTCCCATATGGAAAGTTGGTCCTAGAAACTCTGAGATTTGACAACATACTCAAAGATTTATGTGAAGATTTTAGTCTCCTCCTTTGATCCTTGATGAAGGGGAATAAAGACCTCTGTAACAAGGAACTGAAAGCAACAAAGCACTGCACAGGAGGAAGAATGCTGCTGGACTTCAGACTGAAAACCTGTGTTCCGTCACCCACTGCTGCATGGAAAACTCAACTGTTCTTTCCTCAAGGCATTTTTGCAAAGAGTGGGAAAGGAATTCTGTGAACACTGAGATCAGCTGATTTAGTTGCATAAAACAGCTTAATGGGTCAGGGAACTTCTGTTTTACATACAGGTACTGTATTATCATAATGGGCATAACTTTGAAAAAGAATGCTATACAAATAACATATTTAGCAATTTATGCCACTCACTAAGAAGCTTAATTTCAGTTCTACAAGAAAGTCTATGTAAAAGTGAAAATGCTAATGGAGAGCTCCAATACCTGTATAAGGCCAATGACAACAGCACAAACACTGAACAGGAAGATGCCAAACGGTACCCCTGGAAAGGAGGCCATTAAGGAAAACTGGAAAAAAATCAACAAGATCACATATTTAGTTAAGAAGCAATGCAGGAATAACAGTAGAGAAACAGAAGCACTCTTCATTCAATATTGAAAATATTCATAAATCTACATAATAATTTGCATTTCATCATAATTCCATTAAATGCTATTTCTAGCCACAAATACATGCAGGCATTCCAACCAAAGGCATTTGGAGAGATGGTTCTGCTCTGACAGTGACAGTGCTAAACCTTAGCCATTCTGGCACTGTGCCTCCATAATAAAGAGCCTCCAGAGTGGCTTGTACCTGAGCATAAAGCTTAACTGGTTTTGGTTGACATGACATCATAGCTGTGAAAATTCTTGATATTAGGATACCTTTTTGAATCCTTTATTTTGTCTACCTCCATGGCTCCCTGTTGTATTAATTTTTGCAGCTTCTTTAGAGGAGGATGAAAAAGGAAAAAAAAATTAAAGGAAAAGAAGAAAAGCAGGGTGTAGTGTTAAAGTAACATGGACAGCTTTCGAAAACAAATTCCAGCTTCAAGGCAAAATGTATGAAAAGTATGTTGTCTTGCTGATAAACATCGTCTTAGTGACCACAGCCTCATTTTTTGCAGACTACAGATAAGACATACATACCCACATAGAAACAGGTGCCTGTCCTACTTACACACACAACTGTCAAGATGCATTTTAATCAACTGTTTTGTTCTGTTAATATAGTATTCATTTGCAAATATTCTTTTAAGGTCATATGACCAAAAATTGTGCAGATTTTAAATATAAACCCTCAGCTGCCAGAATCAACCTTGCAGAGCAAATCAGAAGTGATACCACAAACTTGGTCTAAATTACAAAAGGAAAATGTCCTGCCATATAAGGAGAAGTTTGAAACACAGAGTTTTATTGATCTTACCAAAATTCTTATCAGATAACGTGGACCTTCTTCAATACAGCTGCTTTTTTAAAAGAAATCATGGAAAATTTTTTACCATGAGGGTGGTAAAACATTGGCACAGTTGCCCAATCCCTGGAGATGTACAAGGTGAGGTTGGATGGGGCTTTGACAAACTTCATCTAGTTGAAGATGTTCCTGATCTTTGCAGGGGCTGGACTATAGGACCTTCAATGGCCCCTCCCAGCCTGAACTATTCTATGATACTATGACTTCCCATAACTGTAAGTTTTGTTGCTAGAATACCCATTTTCTGCCAGGTCTAGAACATGAAGTATTTGAAGGTTATAAAATAGCTTCATGAATTTTAAAGAAGCAACAGTTAATGGTGACAATGGATTGAGGGTTTATACTATAACAACACTTTCCTGCGTTTCTGAATACTTTGGTAAAGTCTTTCCAAATAAATGAAGAAACAAACAATGTAATTAAACAAATTTCAGATTTTAGAAAATTACTTACTGTATATGGCAAGAAGGTTATGATCATCATACAAGCCTAAAACAGAAAAAAGCATTTTGAAACAGTATGTATTTTCTGGACACATCTTTAATGAGGGCATTGCTTGCTTTGTATTTTACAAGGAGATCAGAAGTTTGTGCTGCATAATGAAAAGTACCCATATTTCTGAAGTTGCTAAGTTTTGACAGCAAATGGCTGCTTTTGTACACATCTTCCACGTTCTCTAGGCAAATTGTACAAGCTTGTTGTAGAAAACACTACAGTTTCCTGTGTTACCAATACCCCAGGTAAAAGTTTTGCTATGGTTTTTAAGAGACTTCTTTCTAAATGCTAAATTTACCACACTCTCTAAACAGTTGTTTCTGATTTGTCAAGAACGTTAATAGCTGATCGTAACTATTTCGCATCTAAAATGCAAAATCAAAAAACCCAACCCAGCAAACAAAAGCATAAAGAAACACATTGCTTTGAAAGCTACATTAGGTAAGAATTAGATGCCTTAGGCTATTCTTCTAAAATAATTTCCTCTAGTTTTATCTCATGGAGCTCCAACAGTGCTTTTATTAACAAAATTAGAATAACTGCATACTTTCAGAGAACAGAGTTTGAAACAACATTGCAAAATACTCAGTTCCCCCAGATGAACTTCAGACTAACCTGCTGCAGAGCTTCTTTTGGTTTACAGTAAAACATTTGCAAGTTAAAAGCAAGTTATTTATCAATCAGTCACAGTCACAGAAACTAAAGATCTTTGTATTTTCCTGGAAATATGTCAAAGTTATGCTATTTAATGTAGAAACTTTTGGATATTCACAAACACACTTAAGTGACCTGTATCTGCTTGTTAACCATCCAGCTTCTATGACAACACTCACCAGATTTAGAAGAGCCAGGACATCATCTATATGTTCTATCACCTGAAACAACCTGTCAAGGCAAGGCAAAGTATCATGAACAAGCCAACTCACAAAATATATTCTACAACACTACATATAAATTGTACATTTATGGTAGTATGGGGGAACCCAATTTCCTTCTCTACAGAATTAATACAAGTATTCCAGGTGCCACCAAAACTCATGAGGCTCAAATGTGAGAGTAATTTGTTAGAAAAGTCTTAAAAGTGAGATACAATGAAATTCAATCATGGAGCAATTATTAAGAACCTGGTTTCTATTTGAATGGCAGAGTATTTTCAAAATTTTAAGGCTTAGAATAATTTCTCCTGAAGAGACAGCGCACAAAGAAAAAGCTTTCCTTGCAAATGTCCCCAGATTTTGTTAATGAAACTCCTCATTCACAAAACTATCACTTAGAATAAACAGGACCCATCACCCTCCACAAAACCCTGAGACTGTACCTCAGCATTTACTTATACAAGCAAAGAAAAGCACTGGAGTAAAGGAATGGATGTGGGGATTCAGCTTCAAATACTGAATTACAGGTTTCACGCCTTTATTGGAATGCAGCCAATCTACTTGCATAGCGACATTTGTAAATTTCAAAATCCAAACAAGAACTGCTCTGGCTCCAGCACGATGCCTGCGTGCCAATTTCTTTTTAACCACCAAGACATGGCAGGTGGGAGTGTCCACAGCTCTGTGAAGTACAGAATCTGCAACATTACAACTGACTTTGCGACAACTACTGCTGAGCACAGATGAGATGAGTTTTAGGCCAGCTGTACTATATCAGTTCCTTTGTTGTGGAGCATGCAAGTTACAAATTCACGTTCTTTTCAGCAGAATTAGAAGTCTAATTCCATCTAGCCTTCAAGGTAAGAAGAAAAGTAACTCTAAAAGATACATAATGCTTGTTTTACTCTGTATGACTATGGCAGTGGTGTAAAGTAGCTTTTCACTGCTAAGAGTAACATTTCTTTACAATGGTTTTCTAATATTATTCAACAAAAGACAACTCAGAAGTCTGGCAGCAAGACAGAAATACATCAGAGACATGGTTATCTCCTGCACTTTCTAGCTTTTAACTTTAGATTTAAACATCATGTTCCTACCTTACATGAGCTGCCCATGCCACTGTGACTATTAAAAAGGTCATCAAGTAAACGGCAATTTTTGCTAGAAGAAGTTGCTGAACACTTTCACCTAATTTCTGAAACAGAAAGTGACACCCAAGGAAAGAAAATATAAATGTTATGTTACAAAATTATTACCAACATCTGAAAAAGAGATGTACAACAATATAATGTATTTTTGAAAAATGCCTCCCAAAAATGCAGTTCCCATTCAACAAACTCATTAGTACATTGCAGAGAACAGAGTTTATTAGGAACTTGTAAATAGGCTGAAATATGGCATTTGATGAATCAACACATCTCATCAATCTGTAAAAAAAAAGGGCTTCCCAATGCTCTATTCACCTTGTTACTCATTTATGCATTCTCTCATCACTGTTATTATAATAATGCATTTCAGAGGACTGGACACAATATGCCTCTTTTACTTTCACAGCACTGAATTCTGTAGTAGAAGCATTGAAGAGGTTTCATGTGACCATTGTTAAAAAGCAGTAAGGAGAGGGCTTAATCTCAGCAAATTTTCCAAATACGACTACAGTGGCTCAAACAGACTCATATAGTATATTTGCTGCAAAACAAATCTTATCTGAACTTCTTAAACTAATATTTATGTCTATTTAAGAGTAGAAAAATAAATAGAAACAAAAGAAAAAACCTGCAAATTTCTCAAATTATTGTTTCCTAAAATTCCTGGGTATCCTCAGAATTAATTTCTTTCCTGTAGTCTTCTTTCTCCACCTTTGTTTATTCAAATTACATTTATTATGAACCTGACTTTAAAACTAGCATTCAGATTGTGCTATGTAAGCTTCTCTCAGTGGTGGTTTATTACCAAGAAGACCAGATCCTTTTTGAAAGATGTTTTGGCTAAACGGGCAATTCATGTCTCATAGAAAAGTAATTATAATCTATGGCGAGGATGTTACGTGCTAAACGAGGGTGTTACATCTACTTGCGAGGACACAAGAAACAACAAACGGCACGTGATACCTGGTCAGGATGTATTTTTGTGTGAGCCACCGGCAAAATCTGAAATAACAAAATGTTTATTAGCACATGACGTTCTTTTCCTTGTTGAGCACTTCCCTAAAACCACACAACCCTCAGGGGCCAGCGGATCGCGTAACCAGGAGCAGCTCTGGAAGTCACAGCCGTTCCCCGGCCACGGCCCGGCCCGCCGCGGCGGCACAGCCCACACCTCTCCGGGACGGCCCCGACACACGGCGACAGCGGGGCGGGCGCGGAGCCGGCCGGGCCGGGCAGGCACGGGCGCCCCCCGGAAAGCCGGGACCGGCCGCGGCTGCCCCAGACTTCTCCCTCCCTGCCTCCCTCCCCGCCTCCCGCCGCCGGGCGCTCACCATCACGGTGGCGATGATGGACAGCAGCGCGTCGCTGTAGGCCAGCAGCCGGTGCGATGTCTGCGTGCTGCCGCCCGGCTCCGGCCCCGGGCCCGGGCCGCGCTCCCGCGCCGCAGCCCGCGGAGCCGACATGGCCCCGTGCGCTCGGCGGCGGCGGCGGGGGCGGCGCTTCCCTCGCCCTCAGAGGGGCGGGAGCCGCCCGCTGCCCCTGCGGGGCGGAGGAAGGCTGCTCTCGGAAGCGATGAGGTACATGTCCCTGAGTGGCCGAGCCGCTGCCGGGCGCACAGCGGCTGAAGCAGCAACCCCGCCTTTAAAAGGCGTTCCAGTTCACCTCTCCGTTTTCCATAAGAACATCCTGAATCCAGTGACACTGACAGTGTGTTCTACACAGGACTGGTCAGGAAACATCAACAGAAGAGGCAAAGGAAAGCATCGCTCTTAGAGAAGCAATTTATATTCCTCAAACAAATTCCCTTTTTAAAATGGGAATTTCAGTAATTGAGGGAGGTAATCCTGTCCCTTTCCTCAGGCCTGGTGAGGCACATCTGGAGTGCTGTGTCCCAGTCTGAGCCTCTCGGTACAAGAGAGACATGGAGCTCCCGGAGCACGTACAGTGGAGGGCAACAAAGATGATGAGGGGACTGGAACATCTCTCTCACCAGGAAGAGCTGAAGGAGGTGGGCCTGTTCAGCCTTGAGAAGAGGCAACTGAGAAGGGAGCCTCAGGAATGTCTATAAATATCTAATGGGTTGGTGCTGAGACGATGGACATAGCTCTTCTACTGCTGTGGTGCCAAGCAATACAGCAAGCAGAAAAGCTGCACCTCAGTATGGGAAGGGCTTCTTTACTGTGTGGCTGATCACAAAGAGGAACAGTGAGATTATTGGGTCTCCTTCGGTGAAAATACTCAAGAACCATCTGGATGCAATCTTGTGCCATGGGGTCTAGAATAATCCTGCTTAAGCTGGGAGGTTGGATCAAAAGGACCTGCCGAGATTCCTTCCAACCTTAGCCATTTTGTGATTCTGTGATCTTGTGAAATAAGGACCTGTGGAACTACAAGCCAGTCAGTCTCACCTCTGTGCCTGGTGAAATCCCCATGGAAACTATAGTAAGGCATATGGAAAATAAGGAAAATGGAAAATGGTTAGTGACAGCCAGTGTGGCTTCATTAAGGGCAAATTATGCCTGCCAAGTGTTGTGGCCCTCTGCAATGGGGTTATAGAGGTGATCATTGAGAGGAGAGCTGACATCATCTGCATGGTCTTGTGCAAAGCATTTGCACCCAATGGATTGGGTTGGAAAGGACATTAAAGATTGACTGCTCCAACCCTGCTGCAGTGGGCAGGGACACCTTTCACTAGACCAATTGCTCAAAGCCACATCCAACCTGGCCTTGAACACTTCAGGCATGGGGCATCCACAGCTTCTGGGCAACCTGTTCCAGTGCCTTACCACCTTTATAGTAAAGAACTTCTTCCTAGCACCTAACCTGAACCCTACCCCTCCTTTGGCTTAGAGCCATTCGCTCTTGACCTGTCACTACATGGTCTTGCCCCAAGTCTCCATCTTCCTTGTATTCTCTCTTTAGGTGCTGGAAGTCCACTTTCTCTTTTCCAGGCCGAACTATCCCAATTTTCTCAACCTTTCCCCATAGGACAGGTGCCCCATCTCTCTCACCATCTTAGTGGCCCTTCTCTGGACTCACTCCAGCAGTTCCATGTCCTCCCTGTGCTGGGAGCCCAGAGCTGGATGCAGGTTCCAGGTGGGCTCTCCCCAGAGCAGAGCAGAGGGGCAGAATCCCCTCCCTCCCCTGCTGCCCACGCTGCTCTGGATGCAGCCCAGGACACGTTTGGCTCTGTGGGCTGGGAGTGCCATGGCTGGCTCATGTCCAGCCTCTCATTCACCATAATTGTCCTGATCCAGGTGGAGAACCTTGCACTTGGGATTGTTAAACCTCACAAGATTCCTATGGGCCCAATTCTCCAGTGTGCCCAGGTCCCTCTGGAAGACTTCCAGGTGTGTCAACCACATCACTCACCTGGGTATGATCTGAAAATTTGGTGAGAGTGCACACAATCCCTTCATCTGTATCACTGATGAAGATATTGGATAACACTGGTCCCAGTATGGACCCCAGAGGGACACCACTTGTCTCTAATGTCCATCAGGACTCTGAGACATTGACCACTACCTTCTGCATGGTCAATGGCTCAAAGTCCTGATGGATATCCATGATAACTTCTGATACTATATTTGGACATATTGGAAAAGAATGTATTTCTGTGTGAACCCTTTGTGATCATGTATTTGTAGATAATATTGCCAGAAATTAAATTAATCACTTGAATATTCATGCTTGTATTTTTGTTAGAATTGTGTCCTTAATTATCCAGGTCCTGTCACATGTTACAGTTGTTATGACATGATGATTTACAACAACCATTAAAACAGACTCATGAAAATGGATAAAAGGCTCTGATCACTGTCCTTCATAATACAGATGAAATACAAGGTGTCTTGGAAGAAGGATGGAGAGCATCAGTGATGGGACACCCTTTTCAAATGGTCACTCATTGCTGTGGAAATTTTTAGTAGACTGTTTCACCCTGTGGTTCTTTAAATATTGACTGCTTTGCTTTAATAATAGGCAGTTATGTAAAATCACGTGTAATGATCCATCAGCTACACATAACATCTGGGTGGATGGAAATGGAAGGTGTTCAGGAGAGGGATAAGGAATTGCCCTATAGGGAAATCCCAAAAAATTGATTGTGTACAGGTGTGATGGAGGCCCTGAGTTGAAGGTGTGACTGCAGCCATGGCACAAATAATGTAGGAATGAGACCTAAAACCATGAGATATGATGGGAGATATTCAGTGAAGGCATTATGTGGGTGTGATGGGAGTGATGGGAGTGATGGGAGCCACCTGATGGGAGTGATATGTCACTAGGCTGGATGACTTTTATTGCTGGATGACCATTACCACTGCAATCAGCAGTGGAAGACGGAGTGATGCTACTGGTTCTGTTCCATTTTGCTTAAACCCCACAGTTTTTCTCTTTGTAATTGTTAATGTCCCTTGATTTATATATTAAGTGTTTGCCCTCCCCCACCATTTAAGACAAAAGCAACAGGATACTTGACTACAGTCTCACCCCAGTTCTCCCAAAAGTGGAAATGGGCATTTGAAATCCTCTGCCATGCAGACCAGTCTATGAACTGGCTCTTCTTCCCAAGAAGAACACCTCTTTAGTGAGATACCTGCCTCGCTGTATCAGAGCATGCATCCAGGAGCACCTGGAACACTTGTACGTAGCCTATGCACTTGTATTTTCCAGGTCTACTGCCTTTATCCCCAGCAATCTAACAGGAATCTACAACCTGTTTGTTGTGGTCTAGAAATGGTACTCCCTAACTCAGTTTCCCCCTACAGACTCTTCTAAACCACATGCAGTTTGCTTGGCTTCCCCTCCCTTTTACCTCTCCGGGACTGGAGTTGAGAATTGAAGGCACAAAAGGTGAAAATTGCATTGAGACAAGACTAATTCGCTGGAAACAGCAATGAGATAAGGTATGATAATGAACACTCACAGCAACAATAGTAAAAAAAAAGTATAAAGAAAAGATAATAATTTGCATGCAACAATGCTCACCATGAACTGGGAGAATGAACAATGCGTGACGGGTTCCCCACACCACCGTACTTTTTGTTCCTCCAAAAACAGATGCCCTTCCCTCTGGAAGTGAGAAAGTCCCTTTTCCCCACTGCAGGCAGTGACATAAAGTGGTACCAAATAACATGATTCCTGGCCATGCCCCCTCCTGCTGATTTGGGCTGGAACCAGAACACCATTGTTTCTGTGAACCACACTATTGGTTCGTCTGTGTTTGTGGAAGTTCTTTTTGAGCTTGACCAAACTTCCAGCCCTGAATTCATGAACCACACTGTTCGTGAATCTGGCACCGCTAGTGTGGCCGGGTTTCTGGTGTAACCCTCGCTGTCTCTGCACCTGGGATCTCACTGAGCATCACCAGACTCACAGTGCCTGGTTGTTTACAATCAGAAATGAAGCCCAGATGCACTCAGCCCCTCTGGTCTCCCAGGACCAGCTGGAATGCCAGAGGGGTTTTTTTCTGCTATATTTCTATAATCTTGATGCAGCACTCAGAAAAATTTACTTTTCTTTGTATGTATTTTTTTCCCTTTTAGATTCAAGATTGAAATTGCAGATCCATCCATCCATCCATCCATCCATCCATCCATCCATCCATCCATCCATCCATCCATCCATCCATCCATCCATCTTCCATTTCCTGAGCTTACTGATGAGCCCATCAGAGATTATTGAAATCCTTGCTGAAGTCATGGTAGGAAATATCCGCTGCTCTCTTCTGTCCAGGTAGTTGTCCCATTGTAGGAGGCAATCAGGTTGGTCAAGCATGATTTTCCTTTAGTGAATCCTTGCTAAATAGTCCTGATCATCTTCTTGTCATCCATTTGGATAGAGGTATCCTTCAGGATGAGCCATTCCATCACCTCTTCACATGGAACAATGTAAAGCACAAGTATTTTAGAATGCAGCATAACACAAATTCCCGATGGAGGAGACTGAAATCATTCATTCAAATGTTTTCGCATGCTTTGTATGAAGTATTTTATGTCTAGATGTAACTTGAGCTCCCCATGTATTTATTACACAGAATTGAAATATTTCCAGGCACACAAATCTCTGTATAGCTAGTATAATTTTCTACTGTATTATAATAAATTCTGAAACTAAAGAAAGGCAATGAAATAGCTAGAAGATTTCACAGGGCATTTGTGATAGTTATCAACACAGTTTAAAGTCTTCCTCTATATTGCACTTCTCCACAAACACTTAAGCAACCGTTGTTTTCTGAAAAACTGGTGTTTTTTGGTGTTATGTGCTGAAAACTTTTGTTTCTAAGATTTAAAGGAAAAAAAAGGTAAGACAAAATCAAAAAAGGTGAAGATGATCTTTTTCCTTCAACTAAGTCCTCTACACATATCACTTTCCAGAGAGGTGGTTTTCCCTGTTAGTGACTGGCCTGTTGCAGCACACTAGCTATCACTTGCATTGCCACAGGCTGTACCTTCTCCAGTCATTGCATCTGAGATATTATTTTGCTTTATTTTTTTGAGGGTTGGCTTTGTCTCATTTATTTAATTGCTCTGCCTTCATTACTGATTTTATTACCTCATGTACCTCACTACTGGGAAGTCTCCTAAGGTGAAGTCATGCCTCTTCCTAGCATTGAAGACTTCCGAATGAACACACATCTCTTGTGAGATGTTTGCTGGTGGCCTGGTAAGGAATGTAGTTTACTCATGATGGACGGTTGTAAATTCTTCTGTTGTCAGCGAAGTTGCACCTGCGTTTCACTACCACTCTTGCTGCTGTTTAACATGCTCAGGTTTTGGAGCATCAGGAGCGATAAATGATTTAGAGAAGCTGAGCTCACCATGATGTACAGCAGCAGTGTAGGGCTGCTCAGAAGGACAAGGTTTTTTAAGACCAGATACAACTGTTGTTATTCCTAGGCAGCTTTTTGACACTGCTGGGTTCAGGTGTTCCAGTGTGTTGTTGCCCTATGTTCTGAAACAAGCCAAAGGGAAAAAGTGCTTCCAAATAGACTGCACTTCTTTGCTTAGTTTGGATACTTGAGTCTATCTGCTTCCTACTAGTGTGTGTCCATCAAGACAAAAAGTATGAGTCTTTAAAATGAATTGTGAGAGCCTGACCATTAACAAATCAAAAATTTATTGAGCTAGGGTATAGCTTTCAATTTCAGAATTCAAGGTAATGAACTTGTAATGAACCCACTGTCTTCATCCCTGTTTCTGCAGAGAGTGCTATTTTGTTGCTCTACAGCTCCTGACTTAGCCACAGTATTGTGGAAGAAGAGACCAGTTCTTACACCTGGAGCTGTATTGAACATTTGTTCTCACATAAAGAGAGATACATTTCTGCACAGCTCACTGCTGCAGCTGAGTAAAAAGTATGGATATTATGCCTAGTTGAAAACATCATTTATTCCTACAAATTCAAATAAAATTTGAGTTCTGTGTTAATATCTTAAAATGCTCTTTTGTTAGCACTTAGAATAAGGAGTAAGAACGGAGGCTCAGGGAAGTCTGCAAGAGCACTGCTCTTTGGATTACCTATGTTCACATGTCTTTCATAATGATACATTTCTGCACAGTTTCGGAGGTTACCCACACCAAAGTCTTAGGAAAGAAGTCTCTGTAGCAGTGCATATAAAAGCCACCTTACAATAAGCCACCTTGCAAAAAGCCACCAAACAGTATTACCTATTGAACCTTTGGGGAACAAACAGGAGGAGCAATGACATCAGCTGTTTGCATTAAGACATTAACCTTTCCACTTCACCTTCTGCCTGTGTTTCTTCTGTAGTCCAGTTGCTTTGATTCTTTCTCATTTGCAGGCCTGGTAAAGATATTGAAACATGTCAAAAAAAAGAAAAAGTATTTATTTTTACTTAAGAATCTGTTGCTGAAGGACACTCTGGTAAGTAAAAATGCTGATTGTATCTTTGCTTTTATTGATGCTCACAGAGAAGAATGCTGTCTGATGAAAGTTCAGTGGTATCTCCTCCAATGGAGAAAAGACAAATTGTTTATTTTGAATAGACTTTGGATTAGTGTCTTTGTTTGCTTGACTAGAATTGGTCTTATTTGTTTAGCAGGCAATGTAATCTGACATAGGTAACTGTAAACTTTTGCTCAAGAAAAGCATGGATCAGTCTACAGGTAGAAAAGGAGCTGCCATGTGTACTAGTGTTGCAATTTCATTTTATTTATTCTGTAATAAAAAAAAAATCACTTAATGAAAAAAAAAGTATTTTATACGCAAGTATATTATAGGTGATCTTTGATTCTCTGGAATGTTTGGAATATTAAGCATTAATTCACATCAGAACTGCATTCCAGATATTGTTATAATACTGCGTATGTTGATTTGTCATGTTTTTGGTAACACAAGTTTACAACGAGTTTAGGATGTATAAAGCCATTGTATTTTCCAGGTCTTGAACTCTTGTTGCTCACTAAATTCAGCTATCTGTCATACAGCTTTGTTTGCAATAATATTTATCTAGAAGCTGTGGTAACTGAGTCACTGGAGGAAGTTTGGGCCTCCAAAACACATGGTAATGACTCAAATTTATAGTAAAGGTAGTGCTTTCAAATTGAGCATTTTAATGTTAAGAGTAAAGTTAACATAACATCTTGCTTTTTCCATAATAGAAGAAATGCAAAAAAAAAAAAAAAAAAAAAAAAAAAGATAATTAGTGATAAACAGAGAGTGGTATCAAGGTATCAAACACTAAAGGTTTGTGGTGACTTCTTCTTGTGTATCCATATTCTTACTCATTAGAGGGGAATGGTACAATGTGAGACCAGCTATATTAGCTGGTCTGCCCTGCCCCTGATGAACAGCCTCCTAGCTCTGAGACTTCTGCAGCACATGGCACCATATCTATATCTTGAGCTAGCCCTCGTTTGCTGTAAAACAGCGCACTGCATGTTGTAATGGTGCACATGGACAATAAAACTTACCCGTGGTTAAAGGTTATGCTGTTCCTGCTTGAGCCTTGCACCCTTTGGTGGGAATGAGCTTCTCAGTCTTCAGAACTCAGCTTACCTCAGGGTATCAACCTGGCCAGATGACGTGGCATTCCTGATTTTATGCTTGCTTGCTCAAATGACTTCTGGGTCTGAAATTATGACTACATGTTGTTTCTGCCTTTCATCTTATGTCCTTGTTTCTTCAAGCAGGGAAGCATTTTTATCAGTGAAGGTGAAATATAACTTATGGAACTGATCAGAATTCTTAACCTTTGAGTAGCAATAAATTCCAGGAAGATAGTGCTCTAGGTGGGAAATAATGCAGCACAAAGAGCTGAATACAGGATTTACAGCTATCAAGATGGTGGGCTTTTGTTTTGCTCATTTCCAAGCATCTAAATGGTTGGACTAACTTTGGAAATGTTTAAGAAATGCAGTTGCATGCTTACCATTAACTTTCTTGGGAAAAATGCTAGAAATAAAATGTAAAAATTACAGAAATTGCTGATTCATGTTGTGAAAATTATGTCAGTGAAGAAGCAACCTGTGCATTTCCATCAGGAAATCTCGTGAAGACATTGAGACCATTGTAGCCTATGTGAATAAAAGGACCTCATTTATTTTTAGCACTCAGGCTTTGCTTCTGGTTATACTTTGTACTTGAGTGTGGTGCTATGTATGGCAAAATGGTTCATCAAAACTACCTGCTAGCATTTCCTTGCTTTTAGATTGTGATGAATGATAATTACCGTTCTCATACTAAACTTCTATTTATACTTAAACCCTGCATTGAATTACAGATCTTTTGGAATGCAGAATAACTCTACTCTTGATTTATAATTTCGTCCTGATGTTTGTGTGCTTCCTGGGCCAGATTATCTGTAAAAGTAAATAAGTAGTTTAAAGTGGATATTCAGTTATGCCTCTTCATTAATTTTCTCTGTAGGCCCTCAAGACATGCTATTTTCAACTGGCAATTACATGTGTAATAATATGACTGTTACCAACTATGTGGGCATCTGGCTCACTAATACAGAGATCCAGCTGCAGATCCAGCTGTGTGCCTGTGTGGCTGAACATATTTTGGATGGCTTTTTTTGTAATAATGGTGAGTGAAAATTAATTTGTATACCTCATGTGGGTTTTGCAGATATGCTGCCTCTCTGAACTTGTAGTTTTGAAGTAATAACATGGATTGCTTGTACTGGTTCAGTCATCCTGATGAGACAATCCAAATTTGTCCCTGAAATTGTTAATTAACTTTTAACAAACCAAATGCATTTGATATACTCAGGTCTCATGTGGAAAATAGGTCATAGATGCTAAAGACGTATGGGTAAAACCTTTTTTCTCCCGTGTTTTTTTTTCCCAAAATAGAAAGACCAGCACTTCAGAAATGTAACTAAAACATGATGAGGGGGCAATGCTTGACCCTGAGAAAATGTTTGCAGAAGCTTTTCTGAACCTGAACGAGCCAGATAGCATTGCATAATTGCAGGAGCAGACTTCAATATAATGTACCCTTTGGTAGGGACAGCAATTCCTTTGCCATCCACAAAAACTGACACATGGTATTTCAGAGGTCCACACTGCAGGTACAGAAGGGATAAACACCTGCAGAAGTGCAGACATCTGACAGTTATAAGATGCAGATGAAAACAGGTAATGCACACCAAAAATGCAACACAAAGTTTAAAATAAAAGAGGAGAAGAATGCAAAACTGCAAAAGAAAGGTCTTAGCTTAAATACTTCTTCCAAAATTACTGCAAGAGTATTTCATTCTCTTGAAATTATCCTGATTATTTCAGATGCCTTTGCAAGTATTTTTCATTGTCCCCTCACCAAGGAGGCTGCTGGCCTGCACAGGTGATAGTAAAATGTCAGAACTGACTTAAGGCAAGAAATGACAACAGGGTAAGACTTACCTTTCAAGATGTAAGTTGATAAAATTGCTTCTTGGCTGATGTCCAAAAACCAGAAGTCTCTAAATCACAGGAAATTACATTTTATTAAGAACTTTTTTTTTTTTTTATCACAAGAAAGAAATGTGATATCTGTCTTATTCTTATCTTCTAGATGAGCTATTTTATCAGATAAATGATGCTGTTCTAGATGCTCATCTCAGAATTGATCCAGATGACAAGGTTGCCTGTGGTAAGTACAACACAGACAGAAAAACAGATTAATGAAGTACAACATGTAATAAATGTTGATATGATGTTTTTTGTTCCAGAATTCCTCCAATAGCTGACTGCCAGTCAAGACTTTCACAGCCAGTAAAGAACTCAGCTGTGGCACTCTGATTCAGAAGAGAAGGAAAAGGAGGACAAAACAGTAAAAAATAAACAGAATAAAGGAAAGACATAGTACTCCAGTGCAAACTAAAAATTATGAAATGTAAGAAGTACACTAGGTGATATCATGGACAAGTAGATTTGTCAGGGTGGATGTTACTCAGGAATCTAAGAAAATCAGGGGAAAAGTGAAGTGTGGAAGGATGTATGCCAAAGCGCATGTCTTCACAGAGTAGCCGGGGTACAGCCCTTTGTTTACAGAAGGATAAGATCATTTGAATGTGATTCTGATCAAGGTGGCTTGCTATTTTGTGAGACTTTCCATGAGGACTATGCACGGGTGTTGTCACTTGCAATAGAAGCTATGAACATGTTGCCAAATTGGAATGAGCTGATTGCCAGAGAAAATAAACATAGAAAGGGAATGTACCTAAAGAGCTTTCCAAATGCAGTGATTTTATTTCTAGAACAAGCCACCAAGGCCATAGTTACAGCACAGAGGACTAGCTGCATTTCATGAGCACAATGATCTAATATTTTTCATCTGAAACATCTCATGTTGGTGCACAGATATGAGAAGTGAGATGTGAGGAGAGGGTTTATCATATGTGTTAGACTTGATGAAGTTTGTATTTCAGTACTTCAGGCAGTTATGCTTCTAAAACTGCTGAAAAGTTGAAGATGGTAACAGAGGAATGCTGCAAAAACGCCAAGGAAAAAACTGTGTAAGAGATGTGAGAAACAGGTGTGACATGATGACATAGACCTAGTAGATCTTATTGTTGTACCAACTTTGTTTGTTATTGTCTGCTATATGTTTTTACATAAAACAGAAAGGTTTGCACACCAGATGGACTCCTGAAACAAACAACAAAATAAAATATTAAATGATTCTGCACAAATCTCTAATGAAGTTGCATAGCTTCTTCCTCCAGGATCTTGACAAAGCTAAAAGTTTTTGTGGTTGCCAAGGACAACTGGGTGAATTACTGCAATAAAAATATATCAAAGACTGGTAACACCATCTGTTAATAAATTATGTTCCTTTGGCTTCAGGAAAACACTGAGCTGAAATTCTTGTATTTGGAGAAAAAGCCCTACATACTTGATCTGCTCTTATAGACATCTGCTTCTGGCCAATGTGAAGATAGGATAATTGGCTATGACAGACCCTGAATGCATGCAGGTTTTAAATGTTCATATCACCTGAAGAGAGGAGTCATTGCACAAAGACCCATAAGTGTGCTAAGGCTTTACTTTCAGTTTCCCCTGTGATTAATCCTTTGTTCCCAGAATAATCTTCAGGATCTCTCTGTAAAATAGCATACATTAAATTCTGAGATTTTACTGACATATTTTCTCCAGAGTGTGTGGCAAAAACGGGAATGATTTTGCTCTGTGGAGGGATCACATCCCAGGCTATAGTGGATTATCAACAAATTGTAAGAAGGACCCTTAAGAGGATAGCATATCATGACTCTTCCAAAGGTGAGTGAGAAGCATGGTGCTGATAATACTAATTGTGGATTAAAATTAGTATTTTAATGGACCATTCACTTAAGAATTGGACTTAATGATCCTTGTGGGTCACTTCCAACTCAGAATATTCTGTGATTCTCAGTGATTCCCCAATGGGATTCTGCATGTGCTCATCCATGGGTCTGTTCTGTATGTGGCCAAAGTATTGTTTTTATGATCTTCTGAAGAATAAAATGATATGTGTATTCAGGCCTGGGAGAAGACTCACAACTGTTGTTGATATGTATTTCTTACTGATGATATTGATGGAGCTATTTTAAGGTGGCATGTTTGTAGAACACTTATTCTTGAAAGTGTCTTGAAAATCTCTTGCTTTTGTGATGCAGAAGAGCTAGTATTTGGCCAAATGTCAGAAGGTGGTTACATCTGTAGCTTTGTACAATGAAAGCTTTAACACTGACATTCCTTGTGCTTGGGGTGCACAAGCCTGTGACATTGGAAGTCCACACCAAAAGAATTCTTCATCTACTATTTATATGCATCCTGAAGGAGTTTCCCTCCAGCAGCAGAACTACTTACATCACTACTCCCCTTCAGTCTTCCCTTTTCATGTATGATGTGTACTTTTTCCTCTAATTCAATTGAATTCTACAACATAGTACAAGAAAAACTGAATACCAGTTTCTGGTAACATTTTCCAAACTCCTCTCCCAGGTTTAGTAACCAAAGGGTTTGAACCCTCGTCAAAATAAGCAATGTCATAACTAACAATAGCCTAATAAGCATAACAAGCTTTGGCAGGTATCTTGTAGAATTACATGTATCCTATCAGTTTTAAAAATTCAAGTTTGGCTTAATAGCACTAACCTACCCACACCCTAAAACTGTTAAATAAATGTGCTGATTGCTTCTGTTAGCAATAAAAATGTAGTATAGGAAACTTACATGCACAGAATTTTAAAAGTTTTAGCCAAGATAACAAGATATTACTTAAAAACTTCTCTAGCAATTTGAGAACTCTCAGGAATATATGAGCTAACTTTACTGGACTATAAGACTTGCACAGTTTTAGTGACCCTAGAACAACAGTGTAAAGAAATCAAGAAAGCTGTCTCCCATGGCAAGACTAATGATGACATTTGGAGCAGGGCACCAGGTAATTCCAGGTACTTACATCTAGTTTAAGCACAAGGAGTTAAAATTGCAATGGACTGGAGCCTTTCTTTAAAAACTACTGTGCAAATTGCAAGGATCAGCAGTTGAGCACTGTGCACTCTCTTAATCATCAGAAGTGTGAACACATCTTTCACCAGTGTTAAGGCAAGTGGCTTTCCCATATTCAGTGGCCTTAACAGGATAGAGCTACAATTAAGGTCAGACAGTAAGTTTCTGATCTTTCAGGTCCTTTAGCCTGGCAAAAATTTCTATGTCATTTGTGGGCATAAGACAGAGCAGTCTTGGTGAGCTTTATCTTAATGAAGCCTTTGCAGTGGGATCTTACAGATGTGTAAGGCAGAGCCATTCTGGGGAACCAGCCCCTGTTGTGGCTGTAATTTTTTCACATAAATGTAATTTTGAGCTGGTTGAATGTGAAAGATATTAACTCTGGATATTACTGCTGTCTCTTGCTAGGCTTGGGTGATTCTGAAGTACTATGAGACAAAGAAAGGTGCAGAATGGAAAGAGAACATGGAAATGGGTGGCTTATTTCCCCATTTTTCCATGCAGTTCCCCAATTTTTAATGCAGGGTTTGATGTTAGGCTATGCCACTGATGAAACTGAGGTAATGTATGTCTTTAGCAGTCTCCGGGCTCACAAACGGATTGCAAGCATAAGGGCTCTGGAATGGAATGGAACATGGGCCAGACCAGATGGGAAAACACAGGTTTGCACCGTATGCATATCACAACTCACGTTGTAAAGGTGAGAAGCAGCAGAAGTCATTTACCCTGTCTGCTACTATATTAGAATTTATGTTTGTCAAAAATGGTGGGATCATTCTTGTGTTCCAAGGTGACGTGAGTTTCATAAGTTATGTTTGGATATAGCAGATATGTTTGTTTACTCTATCACTGTCTGAGCAGGTCTCTTCAAAACAATACTTCTATTTTCCTTGCCTTCCCCTGGAGATAAGGAACATTAACAAATTACCAACAATCAGGTTTGGGTTTTTTTCAGAATAATTACCAGCTGCTGACAGCTATGTTGCTGCACTCAGTGGATTAGTCACCGAGCCTACTGTAAGAGTGATGCACTTCAGCTGTTTCAAAGACAGTAAGTTCTCTGTTTTCTGGGCTGTGAAACCTGCAGGACTGGAAAGGCAAACCATACATGTGCTGTTTCCAGAACAGCAAAGTGTTCTACTCCTAATTTTTGTAATTTAGTGTGGATTAAGTTCACCAAGTGCACTTAATGTATTGCTGCTGTTGTTGCAATACCACATGGATTCTGACCCTGCCTCTTGTTAGGATTGTACAGAACAAGCCAACAGGCATCTGCTTAAACTTGTACAAAATGTGGTGTCCTTCCACAATGGGATTACAGCAATGGTGGACAAGGGAAAAGCAGTTGAGGTCATCTACTTAAACTTGTACAAAAATTTGACACTCTCCCTCAAGACATCTTTGTCTCTAAGCTGAAGACATGGGTTTAACAGATGGATTAATCAGTAAGCGTTTAAAGAGCTGGTTGGATGGTTGCACTCAAATAGTTGTGGTCAACAGCCTGGTGACAAGTGGTGTTCGTCAGAGGTTGGTATTGGGTCTGGTGATGTTTAGTAGTTTAATTGTTAGATTGTTAATGTTCAATTGTTAAATATAGGATATATCTATTCAAGCATGTTTGAAAAATAGGAAAATAGAGAGACCACTTTAGTTTGTAAGAAAACGGGTACTAAGGATGGAGCAATGTCAGTTTATACTTGCATGTGCATAAAAACCATGTAGAAGAGAGCAAAGGGTACAGCCTATCATATGATCTACAGTTGTTCATTTTAGCAGGGCTCTCCAAAATTTATTGCTAATTCACACTTTGAAGTTATGTTAACATAGCAAAACAGATTGATTAGCATCAGCTGCTAAAATCAAAGGATTTTGTAGCTTTTGTGTTGTTATTTTACTTCTCTGTGGCAATGCATGCAATACCCTGTTGTTAACCCTTTGGAAGTGTTTTTACTTTCCCACAGTGAGTTTAAGCATTGACAACAATCCATCATTTTTCAGCCCATGTCCTTTCATCTATTTACATTTAGCTGCAGAAAATAACTATGAGGTTCACCTTGCAGAAAGGTGCTTTTGGCCCTGAGTGTTCATCGTCCTTTTTTTTTTCCTCACTAGGCCCTTCCAAGTGAAAATTTGTAGAAGGTGGTCCTAAGGTATGGTACTTTGATAAACAACAGCCTATGCAGACTTGGACTCCACCACATGCTTGTAAATGTTCTCTTGAAATGTATGATGTTTAACCAAAAAGTCTTTGCATTTTTAAGGAAGCTTCAGTTATTTCTACTGGAGCTTTCCTACTGGACAGTTGTCACCTAAACTGAAGCTATACCTGCTTGGAGAGCCACATGTACACATTCCTGGATCTTTGTCTTGCTTCCAGAAAGTATTTTAAATAAGGAGAACCCAATTGTTAAGTTTTGTGCTAAAGTGGCTGTCTGGCAGTGTCTCTTCACTTCCACAATAAAAATCAAAACCAGAAATAACAATCAATCTGATATCTATACTGAAATTACTCACAAAGCTGAATGAATTTCAAGGGATACTTAACACAATAAGTATCAATAGTCACTAGAATTTAACATATGTTCTGCTTTCCAGGTGTTGGCATTAGATAAGAAAGCCACTGCTATGAAATTGTAAAAATTTATGTTACACAAAACTGTTTGTGTAAAGAGTTCAAAAGGATTAAAACTATGAGGTGTGCTTTTAATCACACTGAAATAATGAAGGGATACCACATTAAATGAGAAATAAATGTTGGCTTTGCTCCCATGTTTCTTACTTGGAGATTTTAAAATAATGGATTAATGACATTTATCCTCTTTCAGGATGGAATATCTCAGCACTCTAGAGTTCATTTATCAGCATGCAGTGGTCAGCTTTACTAATCTGACAGAGAGGCAGTATATTTCTCTCGGTTGAGTAAGTTGGATCAACCCATAAAGTTGTAGGAGGCAGACGAAACCTATATAAGAATTTTATTATCAGGGGCACAGGAAGGAAGAAAGAAGAAAGAAGTGTAGTATCACTTTTGTCACCACGGAACCATTAATGTGAACTAAGCTAGAATTTCTCAGTACTCTTGGGCTGAAAACATTGAGCTGCAGTTTCATTAAGCCCCTGCTTCCCATTTAGTATGTGTATCTAGGTGAAGTTTGTTCACCTTCTAGATTGTATGTGATCTGTTTTTGTCTCTCTAAGCTCTTGGCCTTCATCAAAATGTTGCTGAGTGAAGACATTGACCAATAACCCAGAGAGAGCATTTCATCATTGCTGATTTGAAGGGAACATTCTTTTTGTCATTTTTACAGTTGTGCAGCTTGTTAAAAGTTTTCAAAAGTGACTGCAGCACAGATGACTCAGTACATTTCTGAAGAGTACTCCAGCCACCTAGTGAACTCTTTCATTAAGCAGTTGCATGGGAATGTGAACATTGTGAACAGACTCATATACATGACAAATAGAAAAGAAAGCTGTTATTGAGATTGAGATGAAGTCATCTTCATCATAAATCTCAATAACCTAGTATGGGATTGGATGAGCTGTTTGTCTTGTGAATAAATTTAGTTATTTGTCCATCAGGCTGATGCTGGACTGACTGACCAGAAACCTATTATCTGGCTTATAACCTCAAGAAAGTCACCTTCATTATAAATCTCTAATTGATATAATTTTTGCTCTTCCCTCATTCATGCACCCAGTACAATATACAAGAACCAATTGATAAATTGGGTCACAAAGTGCTCTAAGTAACTTAAGTAAGTTAGGACCAGCCTAAATTACACCATGTATATCTACCAGTAACCCTAGTAGTGAGCTGTTGCATTTCATTAGCCAGGTGGTAATGAGCCTGGTGAAGAAGAATTCAAATTTAACATTAGACATAGTTAGGCTTTCCAGTCTGTTTACAGGGTGTGTAAGGCTCCAAATCTCTGCCTTATGTGAAGTGCAACAGAAACATTGGCTCTTGCTGAAAGAAATGTTGGGCTCTGCACCTTTGAAATTCAGGTGGAAACAACTTGTGAGACAGCTGAAAGGCTTTGGTGCTTCGTGTCACAGTTTGGAGTCAACAAAACTTAACTAAAAAGGAATCCATGTTTCTTAAATGCTCTCTTAAGGTCTAGACCACTGTAATGAAACTATTGTAATTGAGCTACTGTATAAATTTAAAAACCAGAACAAGGTCAGCCATGAAATGAATGTTCTTGAAGTCAAAATTCACTTGTGATCAGAAGTTTCACTGAGGCTACCATGCAACAAGACAGAACATGCGATCCCGAACTTATTAACACTGCCTTTTGCAGCCCACCATTTCTGGAATACTTCTGGGCCTGAAATAGCAGGTCTTTTAGACAAACACAACCCTTACATTTAAAGTAGCATGGGAATTACTCTTTCCTTTGAGAGAAGAAAGGACTGGAGGTGAAGAGCAGATCAGTACCTGTCCTTATCAGCAGCTACCAATTTGCAATCCAGTGAGCTGTAATTTGACCCTAGAATTTTTCACTATTTTTCTCTCATTTGTAACTAACATATGATTTTTAATGTAAACTTCAAGGCAACAGGACTTCTTGTCTTTTTGTAGTATGGCTTCCTGAGACCTAAGGGTACAGGTTCATCTTCTCCATCCTGAGTAACTTCCTAATCTCTTTGCTGATTTTCACCAAACCCGATAGACCTGGACCTCGTAGACATTTTTTGAAATACTTGAGTAACGAAGAGAAACACTGTCTCTTTCCACTTTTAAGGGAGCAACCACATTGCGAAAAGTACTTGTATTTGATTTTTAACTTTCCTTACTGTCTCCTTACAGTTTTAATGCATGCAGCTCTATCTAGGAGATATTCACAATTAAATCAGCTTTGATTGGGTGAGACAGAGTAGAGATCCATTCTGAATTAGGTGAAGTGTCTAAGAGAGGTGAAAAGTCTGTGAGGCCAAAGCTGAAGGAAAAGTCAGATGCCAGAGACAGCAAGACGACAGAGAAAGAAAAACAGAAATGACCACAAGGTCAATTTGCCCCCGACCTAAGAATTCCTTTGATAAAGGAGAACTGGCGATAAATGTCACGCGGAATGAATATGTATGAGCCTATTGTGAAACTGTATGCATATGCATTTGGAAAGGGGGGATAAAAGGAGACCTGAGATCTTCAGGGGTACGCATGCCTTTTGAGGAGAATTTTCTCCGTATGGTTCCGGCGCCGTAAATAAACATACCGGGCTTTACAACTTTTATGAAGTTGTGAGGTTTCTTCTTTTCTCCGCAAAACATGGGTAACGTGAATAATTTAGGCCTTTGACATGATCAGACATTAAAATGGTTGTGGATATTGATGCCATTTCTATTCTGCCGGGGAAGTTCACTATTGCTTACTCAATTAACTTAGTACTGAAGTGGATGAAGTGGGTGAGGCAGCTTTAGGAGCTCCCTGTGAGAGGAGAGCAGAAATTGCACAAATTGCTGTAATTATTTCAGCCAGAACTTCCATGATGACAGCTTTAGTTAAGGTGCTTCAGTTACATTTAAACAAAGCAGTAGAAACACCCATTTCTGAACATTGGTCATTGTAACCCACATTTACCTAGCTCTTATGCAGTGTTATTTGTTTGCTTTGAACATTATAATTTTGTAGTTGTATCATTGAAAATTGATGAACTCCTATGTTGTGAATATTTTATTCATTTATAGTCATTCTCTTAAACTTGAATTTTCCATGAATTGAAATTGGTTATATAAATTTTTAATTAAGTTTATTTTGGCCAATTCTGAATTGTAATAAAATGTAAAAAACACTTGGAGGACATGATTTTCATTTTACTTTTCTGGCTGAATGCTTAAAATACTGAGAGGGCATTCAAAATCATTTAGCTTCTCTTTAAGGACTAGAGAGGATGAAAATGCTTGAATATCAAAAATAGCAATTCTGGCAAGCAAATTTATCATTTAATTGGTAACTAAGACACAAGTTGGAATGCTATGACTGCTGTAATACCAGGAAATTTTAATAAACAACTAAGCAATACGGATACCTTGCCCCTGTTAACAGAAAGATAAAGGCTCCAGTGGTAAGTCTAATCAAATGCAAGTAGCTGATTATATTCTTAGTCTCAAGCAAGTTTTTAAAAGCTTCTTCCTTTGCAAAAACTGATCAATCTCCTGCTCCCTTGATAGACCAGAGCTCAAGTGAGGTCACCATACATCTGTACCTGCACCTTCCTGTCCTGGTACAGTTAACTTGATCTAGCACAGGAGTGCTGCAGTCAGTCCTTGTGACCTATACATGAGGCACGTTTTTCTTTTAGTTTCACAAAACTAATTTCTGTAATTCTTTTGCGGGCAATTTTGCATTTTTTAAAATTTAATTACAAGTTTTGCTTTTCATCACAGGATCCTGGACCCTATAATTGTCTGAAAAAAATCTAGTTTATTTTGCATATGACCACATTGGCATAAAAATCTATAATCAACCTTCATTAAAATTTGTTCAAAATGGTATTGCCTAAGAAATGGTAATGTAGCTAGGTAATTCTGAAATGTCAGAGTAACTTCTACTTTTAGTAATGTAGGGGTACAATGTTTAAATGGCATGGGATTGCAGAAATGACCGCACAGTAAAATGACTATAATGACCTTTTGAAAGAGAGTTCAGTAAATGGACTTATAGTCTCAATTTTACAGCTGTCTCAATTACAGCTAGTATCAATTTTACTGTCGTAATACTTCACCCTTCCAAAGTGAAACAGTGATGCTTTGGTTCTCATACAAGAAGACCATTTTGATTAAAAGTCTTATGTTAAATTTCATGAAGAAATTATTTGTTCAATTGAGATATCTGTTAATCATGGCTTATCATCAAACAAACAAACAAGTAAAGCAACACCACCCAAAAAACCAACAGTGTATTTCAGACAGTAAGAACACATGCCTGAAATACTTCTTTCACTTTCCTTTCTGGCTTCAAAGTTAAAGACCTTTTCTTCAGGGAATTGGATAGACTCCAAATCTTTCTTTCCCTTGTCATTACTTGGTGTTTTAAGGAAGTCAGAAGCACCAACTGCAGAAGAAATCCCTAACTATAGACTGGAACAGGTATAGTGTACATTCAATCTCCAGAGACCATATCCATAAATTTCATCAAGTTTTCTAATAACCAGTAAATTAATTTTATGTATACAGGGTAGCTAATTTGCCCTATATAAAATTTTTCTAAAGAAGAGCAAAAAGATAAAGATGCCTTGTTTGAAGTCAGCAAACAGAGAAAAGATACATCTGCTTAATTTGTCTGTTCCAAAGCTAGAGACAAAACTATTGCTCCATAAAACCAGTGAAGTAATTTTTTTGAATCATTGGCATATTTTCCTGTTATCAGAAAAGAATAACTTAAACTGGAAACTCAGCTATAAAGAAAGGGTTCCCAAATCAAAAACAGCAGTTATTTAGTGAAATTAGAATGTAGCATTCATACATAGAGATAAATTGAAATATCTCTATTTCCAAATGTTTCAAATACTGCTTTATTAACTTCATTACTTTAATATCAAATGAACAGACTCTTATTTGAAATATGCGGCTAGCGCATATTATAAAAATCTCCCAACATATAGCAGGTGATAATCTGCATAAGAAAAAAAAGTACATCAGAAGAACACAACACTTCATTTGTATTGCAACAAATACAAAAAGTAACATGAACAAAAAATGTGTGCTGCACAAAATTACCTGGGTGTAACACAGAGGTACTACTGGCTGTTCACTTCCCAAATCTGCTGCTTTTTGCTGGATTGTGTGAGGCAGAACTAAGCCTAAATCTTTCAAAAGGGTGCAGTTTCACTCAAACCTAGGCTAGCCAATCAGGAAAGAAAATGACTGGTCAGAAGGGCCAGCTTGGCTTTAAATGCGCCTTTGGTATATTTGTGATCTGAGAAGAAATGGAGGTTCTCTGCATGCAAATCAAAGATATTAAATTAAGAATGGTCAAGCCTCTTGTGTTTGCTTTGTGTGAGGATTAGATTTATGACTCATTCTTTTGGACTACATCACAAGAGCAATTGCAATAAAAAGTACAAACATTGAGAAGTATTTAATCTTTCTCCTGAGATGTTCTTCTAAAAGAGATTTTCAGCTGTGCTGAACCTAATGAACCCTATCTAGATCTACAGAGACATTATTATGTGTGCTATTTTCTAGTTATATTTTGATTAAAGGTTATATAGAGAAATGCAAAGTAGAATGCTAATTCATTGCTCTTTAATAAATTTAATCCCTAAGAAGCTGAAAGCAATTACTGGAATGAAAATTAAAGCGCTATCTTTACTACATGGTAATAGAAAAAGGAACTTTTCATTTAACAATTCCTGAATTTATGGTTCTACCCTGCCTTGGCCTTATGACGCAAGAGGAAATTCTTCCTTACCACCTTCCCCACCCAAGATTTTTGGCCAGAATGATCTGTGGTACTTTCTGGGTGATGCTGTAGAAGAAAGAAGACTATGTGAGAGCTGTAAGGGGAAGTCTTGAGGAGAGCATTTTAATCAGAAGCTCAAGCATCCCACTGGAAGTACAGTGTGGTTGTCAGAACTGGGATGCAGACTAGTAACAGATGGCACAACCTTGTTTTCCTCTGCTTTTCAACAGGAACTGTGCCAACATATAAATGGATAAGCCTTACCACCTTTAGCAATTAAAAAAAACCCCATAGGCCTCTCAAGCTGCATAAATAAAAAGAATACTTTTTTCTGACCAAGTATTCTTAAAAAAAACTTGGTAGCATTTTATCCCACTTTTGCCTCAGCAATAAATGAAAATGGGGTCAGCTCCCACCACTGCAGAGCCTTCTGGACTCACCGAATGATCTGCTTGACCTCTCCAGTATTATGTTGGGTTTATGTTGGGTATTTAAAACCACAAGTCAGTAAAATATTACCCAAGTATTCTTTTAAACCTTTTTAATCCAGAAAAGCTGCAATCATATTAAGGCTTTTCTATCTTACTTGCAGTAAGTTGCAGTGACAAATTCATCCTGATTTTTTCAAGTGTAACATTCCTGCTGACTATCCTACATTTTTTCTTATACCTCCTTCATGTTTAACATAGTTACTCCTCATGCAATCTTTCTGAAAACAAGCTCCCACTGTAAGCTATGACTGATCTATCTGAGCAATTTCAAGCAACAATTGGTTGAGATTTTATTATCAAACCTCACACTTGGTGCCTACCTGCATATAATTTTTGAACTGGAATTTTGATTATTTCTGTAAAGAATCTTTCCCAACAGTTCATCTCTTGCATAAGCAGGAAAACCATAAAGTTTTAAATATAATCAGTTTTCATGGATGGAATTTTATTTATTAATTTTTATACATTAAAAAGGTACACATTGATAGAGAAACAAGATTCTCAGAAACACATTTTATGGCATTTCAATCAGGCATGCTGCTGCTGAAACGAAGTCCTGCTGCCATGTCATCCTTATCTGTTTCTTCTGACTTTGGGACATCTCTTCTGAGCTGAGATAAATGTGAGGCTTAGCAGTGGAATAGTCAGGGAATTTTAGCATGGCATTAAAGCTGGTTAGCAAAAAAACCCACAAAAACCTAAACATCCAAAAGAGGTTATTTTAGCCCAGGTCACTCAGTGTGTTACTGAAGTTACATCAGAAACCTTAGTCTTCATTTCTGCTGAACAAATATGAAGCAGTTGCCTCATATTCCTTCTACATCAGAGTCTTCCATTTGGGAACAAGAAAGCTACTGAAATAAAACCTAGACCTTCAAAACCAGAAAGATTGCTTCTGTGGTTCCTTACAGAAATTCCTGTCCTTTTTCCAGTGGCCTTTTATTAATGGGTCTTTGAAGGGGAAGGTGCAGGTGAATGATACAAGGGATAGTGAGTAGAACAATATGGTGTAGCAAGCCTAACTAGCAGTGTGTGATTGTAAAAATATAATTACAGCATTTGCCTGAACAAAAATAATCAGGAAATTCAGAAACCAAAGCAGGACTGAAGGTAAGATGCTCCTGCAAGGAAGTTATGGTGTGAATTACTGTAACAAAAGAAGTTTTCTCACAGGGAGAATTGAAAGAAAACCAGCAGCTGGCCTCTGCTGCAGATAGAAGTTCACTATTATAATATTTGATAATTTTTTTAAAATTAAAGGTATGAAAATGTGGGATCTTCATATAAATCTACTTGCCTTTAAGACCACACTTCTTGACTGATCAAGCATTACAGAACAGTGCAGGAATCACAAGAGGCCATGCCCCTGTAATCTACACACTGCATGAAGAAAAGCAAGTTCTTAGTTTATGGAAGCTGACTGACAAATATAACTTCAAAAAACTGAACCAGTCATCTGTGCAGGAGAAAGTAGCCATGGCCACCTGAAATCTTACAGAATTTGGAGATGTCTGGGATTGTCTCAAAAGGATGGCTTCTGGCAAGGTGGAGTCAGTACAGATTAAACTTCTGAAAGAGAATCTTGACGATTGGTGTTATTTCTGAAGCATAAGGTTTGGAGGCAAGCCTTTTTTCTAGTGATCTGCTGTCTCAGGTCATAGGTAGTATTCTGGAAATGGACTGACTAGTTTGGGATCTGCCAAACACACAAGGAGGAGTCACCCTGGCCTGTAAAAACACATGCTGACACTGTCTGTGGATATGGTTATTCCCAACATTTGTGTGTGTGCTGGTTTTGCATGGCCTGGTCTTCGGTAGCAGCAGGGGGCATGGAGATGACTTCTGTGAGAAGCTTCTAGAACCTTCCACCATATCTGGCAGAGCCAATCCCTGATGGCTCTGAAGATGGACATGCTGCTGGACAAGGCTGAGCCAACTAGAGATGATGGTAATGCCTCTGTGATAACATATTTAAGAAGACATTAAAAGTAGGGGTGCAGTTTTAATTCTAGCCAGGGAAAAAGATGAGGTGGGAACATGTGGGAACATGGAGAAGGAGGGGCAGGAGCTGCTCCAGGCACTGGAGCCGAGATTCCCCTGCAGGCCGTGGGGAGACCACGGTGAAGCAGCTGTGCCCTGCAGCCCATGAGGATCCACGGGGGATGCACAGATCCACCCACAGCCCACGGGAGGAGGCTGAGGGAGACCCAGTGGAGAGAGGGGTCCCTGATTCCAGGCTGGAGCAGCCTGTCCTTGGAGAACTGCACCCCGTGGAAGAGTGACCCATGCACAGCAGCTCTGGGAGGGAGTCACGTTGCAGTTTTGGGAGGACTGCTGCTCAGAGATTCGGAGCCATGCTGGAGAAGTTCACGGAGAACTGTCTCCCGTGGGAAGCGACCCCATGGTCTCACAGGTGAAGGATTCCTCTCCCTGTGCAGCAGAAGAAAACCTCGGATGATGAACTGACCAAAGCCCCTGTGCCCTGTCTCCCTGCTGTCAGTAGAGAGGAGGGAGGGGTTGGGGGAAGGAAGGGGCTTATTTTTAGGGGTTTAATTTACTTCTCGTTATCCTCCTCTGATTTTGTTAGTAATAAACTCACTTTGTATCTCTAAGTTGAGCCTGTTTTGCCCTTGGAGTATTTTCTCCTGGTTCTTATCTCAGATCATGAACCCTACGTTAAATTTTTCTCTCCTCTGCCCAGCCGTAGCAGAGGAGGGTGAGTGAGCGGCTCTGGTGAGCGCCTGGCACTTGGCACCCACGGTGTTAAACCACGACAGTGCGACACACGGAGAGCGCTCCCCACCGCTCCCCACCGGGGCTGGCAGTGCGGGTGCAGGCAGGGCGGCGGAGGGCCCGTCACGGGGGTTGCGGGGAAAAGCGACAGGCGTGGCGAGATCCCGGGGGCAGACGGAACAGGGAAAGGATGGCAGCAATGCTCTGCGAGAAAAGCGCAGGTGCTGCCCAAGCGCCAGCGGTGCCGGCGGACAGGAGAACATTTATCTCTCGCCGGCTGCCAACCAAAGTGTTAAACTGTGGAAACACACCGCTGCTTGGGGAATGGCGACCCTTCCAGGGAGAAAGCGCCGCGCGTCCCCCGCGGCCAGCAGGAGCGGGAGCAAGGGCGAGAGCGAAAGTCGGTGAAGGGACGCTGTAGGAGCGAAGACGGGCGAGAGCCGGGAGCAGGAGTCGGTCGGTGAAGGGACGCTGCAGGAGCGGAGCCGGGCGGGAGCCGGGAGCAGGAGTCGGTCGGTGAAGGGACGCTGCAGGAGCGGAGCCGGGCGGGAGCCGGGAGCAGGAGTCGGTCGGTGAAGGGACGCTGCAGGAGCGGAGCCGGGCGGGAGCTGGGAGCAGGAGTCGGTCGGTGAAGGGACGCTGCAGGAGCGGAGCCGGGCGGGAGCTGGGAGCAGGAGTCGGTCGGTGAAGGGACGTTTCAGGAGCGGAGCCGGGCGGGAGCTGGGAGCAGGAGTCGGTCGGTGAAGGGACGTTTCAGGAGCGGAGCCGGGCGGGAGCCGGGAGCAGGAGTCGGTCGGTGAAGGGACGCTGTAGGAGCGGAGCCGGGCGGGAGCCGGGAGCAGGAGTCGGTGAAGGGACGCTGCAGGAGCGGAGCCGGGCGGGAGCCGGGAGCAGGAGTCGGTCGGTGAAGGGACGCTGCAGGAGCGGAGCCGGGCGGGAGCCGGAGCTCCTCCCGCGGGGCGGGGCCGCGGCCGGCCGGGCTGCGGCGGGCGGGCCGCGCCGGGAGCGCGTAAGTGACGCAGCGTTCCCGGAAGCTCCCCGGAGCTGAGGGAAGAGCGGCTGAGCAGACGGTAGGGGAGGCAGGCGGGCTCTCGCCGCGGCTGTCGGAGGCTCGGCGGAGCCCACCAGCTCCATCCCACTCTGCTTGCATCCCTTCCCGTCCCAGTCAATTCCATTGCTTGTTGGGAGCCATGTCGCTCTTCCAGTCCGCCCTGGACTTCCTGGCGGGCCCCGGCTCGCTGGGAGCCGCCAGCCGTGACCAGAACGATTTCGTGGGGCAGACGGTGGAGATGGGCGACATGAAGCTGCGCATCAAGCGGGTCATCGCCGAGGGTAAGAGCGGGCGGCAGGGCCGGGCCGTGCGGGGCGGACCCCGGCGCTGCGGGGCTGGGATCGGCTTCCCCGCGGGCCTCCCGCTCCCGTTTCCCCCGTCTCCTATTCCTACACCGGGAGGGTTTCCTCCTTGGCAGGCCGCGCCCGGGTGGGGGCGGGCGGGCGGCGGCCGGGGCGGCGGTTCCGGCCTCTGGAGAAGGGCTGGCGGTGCCCGGGCCGCCCGCTCCGCGACGAGCCGAGACCGTGTCCCCAGGCCCGGGAGTCGCAGCTGTGCTTGGTGTTACTGTCCCGCCTCAGGAATAGCCAGGGAGTGCCGCTGTGCTGTGTGGACGTTTCTTCTCTTGCTTCGTGGTTTAAAATGCCTTCACCACATAACAGAACTCAGAGGAGTTTGTTGTCTGTCACGGTCTTTATAACCTACCAAGGACCTAATGAAAATTCTGGTTTGCAGGGGTTTTTTTTGCTTTTTGGGTTTTTTTTTTCTTTCTTTAAGTGACAATGTATAATATTATGCCAAACATGCAAGGTCGTCTCTGTTGTTTGGGGTTGATTGGAAGACTAAGGAATGCAGGAAATGTGCTTGCATCAAACACGTGTGTCAGGAGGCTGATGTTGCTGTTCACGTAGACTTTGGTAGAGTACAGGGAATTAAATATCTGTGCAGTTTCTAGTTTCAGTAAAACTTTGGGTAGGTGGCCTTGATTAACAAGCCACACGGCTTGTTAATCTGTTTTAGAAAATACATGTTTGATAGATGCAAATTACTTAGATATTAGAAGAAATTTGGATTGTCTTAATGCTTGTGATCAGAGAAAATACTTTATTCCTCCAGTAAAAGAACCATTGAAGGCTACTCTCAGAAGACTAAAATGTGGACTTTTCTATATACTGCTGCAGTTAAATCTTCTGATAGCTTTGTAGAGATGGTTGATGTTATTTATGTTAAATACTTCAAAACTCTATTTAGAGCTCCTTTTGATTGTTGGAGTTTCTTTCTGTAGTTTCTTGTTGTAATTATCTGATACTAAGTAGTTTTCTGTTGAGATCTCGCTGATCAGCATAGAAGAAAAATTTGGTTAAAATTAGCTAATTCAAAACACTTGCAGTCTACTTACAAAATTTTTGAGCTGTAAAACAACAACAACTAGGTCTTCACTGCTTTATCTTCTTAAGGGTAATAATTTGCTACTTGAAAGCTCAAGCACTTTCAGCGTATGATCTTAGAGAAAGCCTGGCAGTTTCTTACGTAGTAAGTTACATTTTAAACAGTACTAGATGTCATGTCCTCCTGTTCTGCTTTCAGCTTTGACTTCCAGCTTCTTTACCGTCAGTGTTGTGACTGAAGTGTAAGCACTGAGTAGGATGTCAATGCTAAAAGACCTGTCTGTGCTGCTGATACTGTAAAATTCTTGCCAGCAGTGACCACAGCAGTTACTGAAGGACAAAGCAAAGTTAGGGCAGGAAGCTATTTTTGAGGCATATATAATATTTGGTTCTTGGTTCTGGAGCAGGTATTTTAATGCTTTACTTTGACACCAGCCTACTGTTTTCCAGAATATGAGACAGGCATTGTAAAATGTCAGGGGAAAGATGCCAAGTTAGATGATTTAAAGCACATGGAGACATGCTTTAACTCTACAGTTCTTTACAATTTCTCTGTAATCATTGCTTTGTGTTCCATGTTGATCTCAGTGTTATGGTTTTATTTTATGGTGTTTTCTTTCCTTATTTTGCTTACTGAAGTTGGGCTAGCTGCTTGCTTTTTCTGGAAAATATAATTTTCTAGCCAATGTAGCCCATCTAAAAGAGCCCTTGCAGTGTATTGAATATAAAGGTAAAATAGATGTGAAATACAGAAATCCCAGCCTCTCCTGCAGTCTTCAGATTTGAATTTGTCTGTAGTGTATAGTTTATTTTGCTGCTCAAATTGCATTTATCTTTCAACTCTGGACATGTTGTGATACCTTCTGATACACAGATCCACAACTGTTGCTTACATGTATTCCCTTCCATGGTTACAAATATGGGATCTGTTTTATCAGTTCTTTCATGCCAGATTCCCTTCTGGAAAGTCAAGTGCTGCTTTCTGAGTCTGGATTGCAAATCCATAGTGAGCTGTGTGTTGTCGGCCAGTGCAGTCTTTTCTGTGGGCTCGTGCTCTCGGCTTTGTACCTGGAGTGAGCAGTGCCTGTGGTTTAACATTGCACGCTGTCATGTGGTACCGCAGGTTCAGTTGTTCCCCCAGCCCACAGCTCCTTCCATCTCTGTAGTGCGCGCCAGCGCTGGTGCAAATCCATGTTAGGCTGTGCTCTAGGCTGAGACTTGTTGCCCAGGTCGCTTGGATGCAATTTCCTGGTTGTTTCACAGAGGTGTCCTGCTGGGGTAGGACTGGGCTGATTGATAATGTAGTGTGCTGCTGCAGGAGGCTGACAGCAACCAGTGGGGCATGAGCTGGTGATGATCTCTTTGGCTGATACTACCTCTAAATGCAAGAACAGACCAAGTGTGTCACAGTGTCACTGGACTGAGCACTTCTGGAATATGGTATCCTGTTTTTTTCCCTGCTTGGACATTTTAGTAGCTCACTGCAGGTAAGATTTTAGAGGACTTTGGTGGGGGCCTTTGCATATAATCTGTACTTGCTCTTGTTATGAGGGTGGCTTCAGGTGTCATGGCTCTCTTGGATCCTCCTCTTAAGTGCACGGACCCCCACACAATTTTACTTCAATAAAATAGTCACAGATTTCCTTCCTAATACTGTTGCTTCTTTTGTATATGAGACCGAACAATTTACAATAAACCAGACTGTGTGGAAAAACTGGGAACAAGCAAGTTCTGTAGCACACGTTTAACAGCCATTCTTCACATGTACTGAAATCTTATGCTTCCTTTGAGTAACAAACATTGACAAAAAAGCGCACAAGAAGAGGAACATGATGACAAAAAGAATTCATTATTCAATCTGTTTGATCTAAATCTAAAGCTTTTAAAATAATGAAAAAATAATTCCTTAGTCAGAAAGATAGCAATAGGCTACAGACTTAAATGGGTGCAGACATTAGTATTTTTTTGAGTTTAAAAATAGATGTCATAACTTGAAGCTGCATAGGTCAGTGACTTGTTACAAGCTGTTTTCTGTCAAGGTGAAACTTCTGCAATTAAAGCAACTTTTTTTTTCTTTGCTTCAGGGCTTCTTCAGTATTTTGAGTGTGAACAAACTGTATTACAGTTTGCCAAACTTATAGGAGCAATTCTGTGGTTTCTGCAGCTACTGAATTCATAGGATAATGATAACCTAATTAAGTCCAGGTTTTTGGGTGGATTTATTTTGTAAACCTCTAGGAGCAGAGGCCTACTGAATGCTTAATGCCAAGTTTCTGTGAACATTGTTAGTTTTATTTGCTGACAGATAGGGGAAAAAAGATGATTCCTAAAGAACAACTAAACCACCTGACCTAGCAGCTGTCCAGCTTCCATTCTCTTTACAGTAAACATAGACAATGTTTTCAACATGGTGCAGAACAGTTCTATTTTGTAAAGCTGTTGTTTCTTGGCTGTAGCAATTCCTGCTTGCAGGGGAGCTCTCAAAGTTTGAAGTCATTATACCTCTCTGCCTCTCAAGGGTGTGGGAGAATGTACACATCTTTAAGTTTGGGCCATCCTTCATTCATGAGGCAATTTCAGCATGTTACTAGGACTTGCAGTGGACAGAAATACATGACTGGACTTCAAAAAAAAAGAAGAAAAAAAACAACCTTGTGAATCAATGCTTGGCAATAATTAACAGAGCATCTTTTCTGGTTTGATACTCTGATAGAGAAGCTTTCAGTTAAAATGCATTGTAACTTACATTCCAGGCTAGAATTACACTGTTTCAATCAAACTATGGTTGAAACATAAACCACTGAAAGTTGCTGTGGAAACAAATTTGGTCAGTGTTTGGGAGGGGAGTAGGCAAGGCTTATCAAATAGTTACAAACAGGAAGCTACTCACGCCCTCACTTTCTCATGACTAGTTAATAGTGAGTGAATTACAGTAGCAAGCACTGTTATGATGTGCTTGATGTCTCTTATTTTGATACTTCTCTAGCTGTCATTTTACTGAAGCTGCTTATCTGAAAAAATAATTTGGGAAGATGTGTAAAACAGGGATATGATAAAAAAGCAGTTTAAAATCCAACTTTTTGTGTAAATACAGTGAAGTTCTTCAGTATTATGTGATCCCTAGGTTTGACTCGAGGGAGAATCCAGATCTCTTGGTTGGAAAAGCAAGTGTCTTCAAATCTCTGTAAGAGAGTGATGAAGTACTGACAGGAGCACTGCCTGAGGCCTGTGGTGGTGCAAGGATAAGTTTAGAGTGCTTGCTAATAAATAAAGCAAATGAGGTAGAGTTAGTTCCTGATTTTCATGAGATGGTGTAGTGCTCTGTAGTGAGCCTTGGTGTGTGAGAGCTTCTTGTCTGTGGAAAAGAAGTAAACCCAGTTTTCTTCTGCTGTAATTTCTGAACTTGAAAATACTACCTGAGATGATCTTGGAGGGCTTGGGCTGTCTTCTGAGAATGGGGCTCTGGAATGCCTCTGCAATGCAAAACCTGTCTCACTGGGCAATAACTGGGGTGGGTGTGTACATATCTCTACACGAGTGATCAGTATGGGGGAATACTAAGATGATTTCACTGATACAGAAATCCTCAGAAAACTGTCTTGAAAACATGTACAAGCATTTACATGAGTTTAAAAAAATGAGTGAAAACACCCCAATACATTCTTTAGACACCCCTAGAAGTTGTTCTTCACTTAGCTTCCATTTTACCATTTGCCTCTGTTAAATCTGCTGTATGGGTGTTTGTTGAAAGTGCTTTTGAAATTATTTTTTCTGAATGTTTGCAGAATATATTGTTTGGGTGGCTTGGAGTAAACTGTTATAGCAGAGGAAAAGTTTTTCCAGTAAACTTGACCCTACTGAGGGTGTATTAAAACTGCTTTAATACTTTTAATAAAACTTTTTCAAGGGAGCCAGCATCAAACTGTAAATGAAACTACTTTTAAGAATGACACAGTAGGACTAGTTTTACTTTTTGTTTAAGAATTGTTTTCAATAACAGCAGATGGCTTAAAAAAATTAGAAGTACCTTTACAACATGCTCTAACTCCTTTGGTGTCCCAGAAAACCCATGGAATTAAACATGGTTTCTGCTATGGAGCTGCAGTAGTAGTAAACCAAACACTACATGTAATGATCTGAGATGTATGGAGCTGAAATGTGTTCAGGTGAAAGAGTGAAAATGACAGAATGGGAAACTTACTGGAAGCTGATGTTTTGAGAGGGACATAGTTATAAAAGGTGAGCTTGTAGGCCACAGCAGTTGGATTCTCTATGAGGCAGGTGCAATGAAGTAGGAATTAACCAGGCATGATACCACTGGCTTTTCTCTGAAGATCTGGAAAGTTTAATGAACTCTGTTCTGTTTAGCATTTCAGTACTTGATAATAAGGTGCAATCACTGAAGTAGAAATGCATATTTTAAGCTAGTTATTTACTCTCAAACTTCTGCTATCTCAATGAGGTCTGCACAGTGCTCTTGAGAAAATAGCTTGACAAAAGGAGTTGGAAGAGAAATATTTTATGAAATAACATGTTGCAATTTGGTAACAATATTACCATTATTTTTATATGTGCTTCAGTGCTTGAAAATGCTTTCTAATATGGCAGTTATCTTAAAAACAGGAGGTGTATGTTTAGCAGTTATCTTCCTTAGTTATTGTTGTTTTTTACACAAAATGTTAGCAGTGTAATACCAAAACATTTTATTGAATTTATCAGGTAATATTTGCTGTACTGCATTTTGGTTTTATAAGAACCTTTTAAAAAATGGCTTCATGAGAAATCTGCATAGGCAGACTTAACAAAATACAGGAAAGTAACAATATCAGTGTGCTCTTTGCTTATGTACAAGAAAGGAATAGAATATCTGACCTCTTGCTGAATATCAGCAGTCTTGACCAGATGCTGAAAAATGGGTGCTTGGTACATTTAGAAAGGTATCTAAATTCATGTATTGATTATCTTAGACTAAAAAGAATGTTGTACCTGAATATTGAAATTAAAACTGATGTATTGTGCCTTCTTCTTGTAGGGGGTTTTGCTTTTGTCTATGAAGCTCAAGATCTTGGAAGTGGCAAAGATTATGCTTTGAAGGTAATATTAATTATTAGTGGTGTTTGTAGCCCACTATATAGAATGGTTATTCCAGTTAGAACCCTACACTTCATACTTAGGTGACAAACAGGGGAATTGGTCTTTTAGGTGCTGCTGGTCTTTGTTTTTTTTATTTGGTGTAGAGAATCATGATACAGTCCAAAACATTTTGATGCATGGGTAAAAAAAATATTTCATAGTTACCTGAAGTGGAGTACAGGAATCTTTTTCACTCGTCAGAAGCAGATTTAGCCTATCTTCTTACTTTAAGAGTAAATTTCCTTTGTATTGAAAACAATGTTCTATAGTAGGAGTCCTAGTAAAATATATGTGCTGTATAAGTGGCCTTGCCCTGATCCTAGTTGTTTTAAATGGGCTGCAGCTGTGATGCCCTTAATTGGGCGGCAGCTGTGGCTAATGACGATAACTGGGATAAAAGAGGGTGGGTTGGGCAGTCAGGGAGAGCCTTGGAGGAGTCCTGACGTAGAAGCAGGAACAACACTGCTGCGAAGAGCTGCGTGTGAGAAAACCACTCAGAAGGTATGGGGCTCTAGAAATATGATAGCAACAATATGAATACAACAATGTTCCACACTTTGACTCATTGTTTAAAAATTTGGCCTGGTACTTCTTAGAGACACTTCTCTGCATTCTTGGTTTCTAGAGGCTTCTAGTAATCAGCTGTAAGCAGCGTATTTGCAGGAGGGGTGGGAGAGGTAAGTTGGCATTATACCACCAGTAATAACTTTGGCTTTTTCCATTTAATTCCACATCCTACAGTAACAAAATATGTGACTAAAGCCGTATACTATATGTGTTCAAAAGGTCCTCTAGAAGTAGTCCCATGAAAAAATAACAGATGAAAGGTGAACCATTACTATACTTCCTCTGTTCTGTAAAACTGGTACTTTTGTAGAGAAGGCTGAGGCTGCTTGTAGTCAAATGCTGACTACAGGTAATACTGGAAACAGTAATGCTTAATTTTGTTACTGATTATACAAGTACCATTTAAAAGGCCTGGCTACATAATCTGGAGGAGTTAGTCTGGAATAAGTTGAAGGTTGTTGCTGAATATTTCAGACAGAAGGTGAATCTTTCCTTGTTAGGCCACAATGCTGCAGCCAGGAGACTTTAGTGCTTTATATATCAGAACTATCGGAACAGTTACTTTAAAGTGTGTCAAAAGTTACAGCTGCTCAATTATCACTAAACCTGAATAGTCCAGGTAACTGGAAAACTGGGTATTATGACAGAATGTCAAAACGTACAATAAGCCAGTTTTGTTTAGTGCCTCATTACAGTTCCTTAGGTTTTTGACTGTAGTTTATCCTTCATATTCTGTGGAAAAAAAAAATCTATGCGTTGTTACTCTGTAAGTCTCAGTAACTATATCTTCTCAATTGTTTTGGTTCTTTTAACAGCGATTGTTGTCTAATGAAGAGGAGAAGAACAAAGCCATCATTCAGGAAGTTTGTTTTATGGTATCCTTTTCTGTAACATGTTTAACTGCCTGAGATTTCTGAGTCACAAAAGATTGCTGAATCTGAAAAACGGATTCTGTTTTTCTTCATACACTGCCATACGCTACCTAGGAGGACTGACATTCTGCAGGTCTGGGTTCGTGGTTTGTCATGAATTGGTATCATGAATCACGCAGAAAGTTCAGTTCTTCAAAAATTACAGTAATACAGCGTGTGCAAATAATTTTTGTAGCTAGTGTAGAATTTGCCATGTACTTCTAGCAAGAAGTGAGATTGTTACTTGGGCTTTCTTGCAGTCTGTGAATGTCGTCAAGAGACCTTTTGATTTCACATGATACTTAGATTTTAAATAGAATTCCACATGCACTGGATTTTTTGTTCTTTGCTTTTACTCTCAATGTTTAATAATTTCTGCTTTGGATGCATCTGGCTCTAAGAAGTAGTGTTAGCTTTTAAGGAAGACATTTCAGTAGACTATGTGCATCGGAAACAAGCAGATGTTTCTCAGTGTCCTTGCCATCCTCTTTATTTTCAGTGATGTCAGATAGTAGGGTATACTGTAATCTCTTTAAATCCTTGATTTTAGTAAATTCAATATTTTCTTCCTGGCCTGGCTTGTCTTGAACCTCAGTTTGTTTCAAGAGTCAGCTATTCAGCTGTGGTACACTGATGTGTTCCCTTCTAAGTGTTCCGCCTCATTTTGAATTAGTAGGCAAACCCACTGAACCTAATTTAAGCTACCCAAATATTTCTTTTTATGATTGCTGATATGTTTGGCAAAATCTTAGCTTAAACACCACTTATGAGAAGTACACTTCCAAGACAGAGTACCATAGCACCAAACATTTTCTATCTACTCTGGCATTATCTTGCCAAGAGTAAAGAGCTCGATGTTTTTTGGATGTTTTTCACAGCTTAGGGTCACTAACACGGTTTGTAGTGTACAACATGATGAAGGGTTACTTGTTGCTAACTTTCTGAAAAAAGACTGTGAAATGCAATTAATTCCTGCAGCTTTGAATAGAGGGTTGTGGAGAGATGCATAAGATCAGATTAATGTGAATTGTGTGGATCCAATTCCCCTTTTTAATAGCTTTGTTCTACTTACAAAGTCTTTGCTTTTCTCTCTTCAGACTTGGTGAATGAATCCTGTAAATAGATTGTCTCACAGGCACAAGTCTCAGTGTATGCACAGACAGACATAATGCAGCCTAACTTCCACTGGCAGGAGCTGGGATCACTTACACTGCACTCCCCTTTACATAGCTCAAAAATGATACCTCAACTTTTTGAACTGAGAGTGAAACATGATAAAGGTTTTAGCATGAAAAATTTTTACTAATGGTGGGAGTTCCTTGCCCTTTTAGACCTCTAATTGTTTTGAACTTAAGTAATTAAAATTGAAGCATGGCATACTTAATACTTCTTTGGGAAAGATATGTGAGGATACCATAGCCCTTTCTTGATCACCCATCTAGAGAAGCATCTGATAATTAGAAGATGTCCCTGCTACTCCTGCTAGGCAGCCATTGTCAAAAGACAAAAAGAACTAGCCTTGTTACTGAGTCTAGTTTCTTCTGAACCATAATCATAAGGATTTCTAAATATTTTTTTCTTTTTATTACATTACCTTAGATTCTTTTCTCAGATTTCTTACACCTGAGGCATGTATTTCCCTGTGTTACTTAGGGTATTGATTGCAGCTACTATGCTTTCTGTGGTTTTAATCTAATATTTCAAATGAACTACTGGAGGCAATAGTATCAATGAACTTGGGAGTCATCTTCCTTGAATGTGTTGTCTCCAGAAAAAACTTTCAGGTCATCCCAACATTGTCCAGTTTTGCTCTGCAGCATCTATAGGAAAAGAAGAATCAGACACAGGGCAGGGAGAGTTTCTTCTGCTTACAGAGCTGTGTAAAGGTAAACTTTATTTCTTTTCCGACTAATGCACACTCCTTCTGGCAGCTGTTTTGCGCAGGTTGCTCGTTAACTTAAAAGCTTGAAATGATTGTAGTAGGTAGCATGGTTCAGTGGAGCTAGAGTTCAAACTTTTCTTTTCTAGGATAAAGATCATGGTTTTTTTAGACTACAGTTTAACCTTGTCTTAAATACGAGGTAATGATTAAGTTTTTTGTGTTTGAGACTAATCAGAGAAGGAAAGAGTGTAGGAGTAGTTCCTTAGAGCACTCTTTCTTTTGTCATTGCAGTCAGTGTGGACTTGCCATTTTCAGAAAATCTATTTAATACAAATCAAGATTGTAAGCCTTCTTTGAGAAGGGTCTATTTGTGTCAAGCTTTCAGAATTTGCAGTGTTCTCTGTGTTCTTATGCGAATTTCTCTCACTTCCTGCAGGACAGCTGGTGGAATTCTTAAAGAAAGTAGAATCCAAAGGACCTATCTCTTGTGACACAGTTTTGAAGATCTTTTATCAGACCTGCAGAGCAGTGCAGCATATGCATAAGCAGAAGCCTCCAATTATTCATAGAGACTTAAAGGTATGTTACAATATTTAAATAAAGGCTGAACAGCAGAGGAGCCTGTTGGGATGGATCAATGTTAAAAACGATTCTTGAGCATAGTGCTTAGATCTATTGCCTTGCCATAAGTGTTGAGTGCGAAGGTCATCACTGAAATACTTACGCCTCTTCAAACAACTTCTTCTACTTGTGCTTGCTGTTTAGAAACTGCTTGTAGTCTATCTGAAATAAGCTGGCAGAAAAGAAGTGTATCATGTTTTGCTTATTGAGTTAGCCTAAGTATTTTGTTTTTGATAAAATCTTCAGTTACAACTAATGAAGTGCAGTTCTGGTTAAGTAGGTGCCTTAATAGAATAGGTAAAGCTTTGAAGGAGAAGAATTTTGAATTATTTGTGAGGGACTACATTGCCATTGAGAATGTGTAGTAACCTGTTAGTTTTAGAATTGGTAACTTGCATAGTACTTTAGTGCTTGTTTTTAATTTGAATTGTAAAATTTGGTAGACGTAATTCAGGTTAGATTTTGTTTATTAGGGGATTGTTTGGTTGGGTGTTGTGGGGTTTTTTTGTTTTCTTTTTTTTTTTTTTTAATTAATTAGCCTTTACCTGGAATCTATAGGCTTATGCTGTAGGAAGTGTTCTACCTTTAGGGGCTTGGGAGGTTTGAAAGGTTACTTGGGTTTGAATTTTGTATTTTGAAGACAGGGGTTCACCTTTACCTGCCCAATATGCCATAGATGAAGAAGCCCTCATCATCAGTGAGATTCTGCTGTGCTATGAATATATTTGAATTTTCCTTAGCATAAAAAAATAAGACAGAGGAGATTCTTATTCTTGGAATAGTGTCTAAATTTCACACATGTCTATCCAGCCTGATGTGATTTCATTTGATATAAAAATAGGAAAATTTTTTCATGTACTCAATTACTTTGGGGAAAGGAAAATAAGACCGCTTCTAGAAGTAAGGGTGTTAATTATTTTCAACACTCTTGATGAATGCTTTGATGTTAGCTATTAGTATAGCTCATAAATATAAACCTAGCTTTGGTGACAGCACTCCCTTTCTGTTTTTTTTCACTTGGTACCATTGAACAGGCTTTTAGGTTCTGTCAAAGACATGTTAACCATTCTTCACTGAAATTTCTATATGCCAGCCCCTAGCTTTTGTAGAAAAGGTGCATCTCTCTTCTGAAAAAAAAAAAAGTAAAAAACCTATTTACAAATGAATACAGAATTTCTTTCATAGCCAGCTGCTATAGTCATTGAGCTGATGCTGTAGGTCAGAACCACTTCTTTTATTCTCGAGGAATGTATCTTCCTGACAGAGCTAAAACATGGGAAAAGACAGGAATTTGGTTTATGCTGGTCTCATGTTGCAGAGGCTGAAGAACAAGATTAAATGATTGTTGTGCTGCAGGAGGCAGTGGCCTTACTACAGCCAGGAGCCAAGTAGGGATCATTTAACTGTGCTACCCTTTTTAGCAGTCTAAGCTAAGGTCAGCAGCATAGAAAACTGTAAGTCAGAGTTTTGGGCCAATTAACTTTGATACCTTTTCGTAACTTTATAGAGACGTACCAATTTTATTTTTTGGTCCTTTTGTGATTAAGACTCCAAGTACATCTTCCCAATACTTCTACTCTTTCCTCAAGTTTCTTTCACATTTCAGTTAACAATATAGGACAGTTGGAATTTATGAAGAAGAAAAAGGCAGGGATAATAGATGATGAGCTATCCAGGGAGCACATGTTTCTCAAGTAGCTGTTTTCTGTCTCTGCACAGGGTCGCAGCTGCTTCTTTATGGGTGTCTCCTGGCAGCCTCCTTCTCTACTAGAACCTCCTTGTTTTTGCCTGTAGGAGTCCTAGCCTTCATCCCACTGCAGCTGAGCTAACAGTACTTGGTTTTATGCCTGAAAATGTTTGGATTCTAAGACACCATTTCTACAAGTTCTCATCTGAAAAACTGTCCTTTTCTTAGGCTCTAATGAAACTACTTGGTTTTTTTCCCCTGGGGGTTTATTTTTTGATCTCTGGAATGTTTCTTGTTCATGGTGTGCTTGGTTCTTCCTTTCAAAACTTGACTATATTGCTACCATATAAAACTACAGTAATGTCTGAAATCTTTGTTTTCCTGTAACCGATTTTTTGGGCTGAGGTCATTAGTTTTTATATGTACGCACAAGTAAGATGATATGTATAAAAGCATGTGTGTTAGGGCAAAAAGACATGTATTTTAATCTATTTCTCTACATCTTTTTGAAGGTGGAAAATTTGCTTATTAGTAATCAGGGGACAATTAAACTTTGTGACTTTGGTAGTGCTACAACTATAGCTTACTATCCTGACTACAACTGGTCTGCACAGAAGAGAGCAGTGGTTGAAGAAGAGGTGAGACTATTTTAATGTGATTTAATTCTAATATCAACAGTGGAATAATTTAACTGTTACTATTAATCTAGTATCAATTCATGAGACATCTAAGACAACTGAAGATTTTTTCAGTTAGAGTGTTTTTATTAAGTTTTGGTTTTGTATTTGTTTTGCTAGATTTCAAAAGCCCTCTGCAGTTACAGTCATACCTTGTGTTCAGTAGCTACATGTGGAAACACTTCAGCACAGTCAGTGCCCATTCTGCAATCTGCTGTGAAAATTAAAATGGTTGCTAGGGCTTCTTCTAATGGCACTGGACAAGAAATTGGTTGTGCCACACTGATGTCCATCTTCTGATCTGTTTTTCCTCAGTTGAATGATCTGTAAATGAGAGGCAAGTCTGCTCTGCAGAATAGCAACGGGCAGTATTGCAGTGCCTTGGACTACAGTAACCAAATCTAGCTTGCAATGTGTTTTTGCAAAATGCACTTGTTGTTAGTTTAGACTTGAGAGTAATGCTAGTAAATCTGGTGTAGTACATCAGCGGGAGAAATGCACTTAAGTTCATATGTACAGCTTCTGACATCACAAGCCCCTGTTTTGCAATTTGGTATTCTTGGAAAGCATTGCACTGATGAAATGATGATGTCGTACCACTGTCTTGTATAGTCTGTGCAAAAAGATGGTAGAAAAGGTCTTCCCAGATATTCTTATGACCAGAGTTTCTCTTTGGATGTGTCTGCACTGTGATTAAGTGTGCGGAGAAAGTGAGAAAGATGCACTGGAGTGTGAATTCACTTATTGACTTATTGTTATTTTTGGCATTAGTGTTCCTGTCCATTTTTGCCTCATGTAGAACAGTCACTTTATGTGCTTTGCTGTTTGGAAAGACTCTTGATGATTGCAATGTTATTTGAGTCCTACTCTTCATGTGACCTTATGTCAAAGCTGTTGCGGCTATTGCGGGATTCAATTGATGGCTTTTTCCATGACAAGTGTTTCAGAAATGAGTTTTAAAAATGATGTCCATTTACATAATTTTTAAAAATGTACTGTCCATTCTACATGGAGGGATGTTTCCTTGGTTGAGTGCTGTTAAAGCTCATTGTTCAATATTGTTTCAATAAATTCTGTCTTCTCCAGATCACAAGGAATACAACACCAATGTACAGGACACCAGAAATGATAGACTTGTATTCAAATTTCCCAATTGGTGAAAAGCAGGACATTTGGGTAAGAAGTCTTTTTTCTTGCTTCATCATAGTTGCTCATGTCACAGTGAAACTGATTTTGCAGGCATTGTGTTAGTTTGTTGATTAGATGTCTTAGATCAAAATAAACTTTAGTATGGATTCTGTATCTAAATGTTAAACGAATGAGATGTACTGTGCAAGGATTTTTCCCGGATCAAACTTGACTTCTATTTGAGAGACAATGCTGAACTCTCTCCCATTTGGTAGAACTGTTGCCTAGGTGGAGCTTGCCACCATAAATCCAGAATACTTAGGGTCCTTAGATTCAAATTGCCTTTTGTGCCCTGCCATGCATATAATCCTGGGACAGCCTATGGCTGAGTTCAAAATGGCTATGTCCAGGTATGGAGTGTAGCTAAAATACTGACAGATATCAAGAATGAGAACAATCATCCATTCTGCAGAAAGCATCATTCATGCTTTCTGCAGAATGGATGATAAGCTGTTCACATTCACTAAAAAATCTGTTGTGAGAATTAGAGGTAAATATTAAATCCTCAGCTGCATAATGTTGCAGTACTGAAGTACTCCCCAGTACTGCAGTGCTTAACAACTCAGTTTGCAGAGGCATATGAAAAGCTGTTCAGTTCTTACCTGTATCAGCAATGTATCAAAAGACAAATTGAGAAAATGTAATTCTTGTGCTTTAAAAAAAAATTTATGGAATCTTGGAACTTCATTCAGTATATTAAATTGGTTGCAAGATGTTGTGGAAACTCTTGTTCAGTTTCTACAGCTGTTGGTGATGTCCTTGTGGCATGTGAAGAAACACAAATGAAACACATTTTTTCTGACTGTTTGGTCTCTTAACGTGCATTAAATAATGTCAGCCTGAGCCAGGATTACAGAATCACTAGGCTGGAAGAGACCTTCAAGATCATCAAAACTAACCCATGCCCTAACACCTCAAATAAACCATGGCACTGAGTGCCACATCCAGTTTTTTTTAAACACATCCAGGGATCGTCACTCCACCACCTCCCTGGGCAGACCATTTCTGCGCTTGGTGCAGCTTGAGACTGTGTCCTCTGATTCTGTCAGCTCCTGCCTGGAGAAAGAGACCAACCCCCACCTGACTACAGCCACCTTTCAGGGAGTTGTAGAGAAGTTGTAAGGTCATCTCTGAATCTCCTTTTCTCCAGATGAAATAACCCCAGCTCCCTCAGCCATTCCTCATAGGCCTGTTCCAAGCCCCACACCAGCCTTGTTGCCTCCTCTGGACATGCTCAAGTGTCTCAAGGTCCTTCCCAAACTGAGGGCCCAGAGCTGGACACAGCACTCGAGGTGTGGCCTCACCAGTGCCAGTACAGGGGCAGAATGACCTCCCTCCCCTGCTGGCCACACTGTTCCTGACACAGGCCAGGAGCCATTGGCCTTCTTGGCCCCCAGGGCACACTGCTGGCTCATGTCCAGCCGGCTGTGGACCAGCACCCCCAGGGCCCTTTCTGCCTGGGCCCTGTCCAGCCACACCATCCCCAGCCTATAATGCTGCAGGGGGTTATTGTGGCCAAAGTGCAGGACTTGGCACTTGGACATACTAAACTTCATGTTATTGGACTCTGCCCATCCATCCAACTGTTCCAGGTCTCTCTGCAGAGCCCTCCCACCTTCCAGTGGATACACACACACTCCCAGCTTAGTGTCATCTGCAAATTTACTAATGAAAGACTCAATACCCTCATCCATGTTGTCAATAAAAGTATTGAACAGGACTGGCCCCTGCACAGACCCCTGAGGGACACCCCTGGTGACTGGCCCCAGCTGGATGCAGCACCATTCCCCAGAACTCTCTGGGCCCAGCCTTGCAGCCAGTTCTGAACCCAGCAAGGAGTGCTCCTGTCCAAGCCCTGGGCTGCCAGCTGTCCCAGGAGTGTGCTCTGGGACACAGTGTCAAAGGCCTTGCTGAAGTTCAAACAGACAACATCCACAGCCTTTCCTGCATCCACCAGGCAGGTCACCTGGTCATAAAAGGCGACCAGGCTGGTCATGTAGCTGGGTCTGATATCCTGGCCATCCTGTAGATGCTGCATGATGACACTCAGTATGAACTGTTCCATTACCTTGCCAGGTACTGAGGTCAGGCTAACTGGCCTATAATTACCAGGATCCTCCTTCCCACCCTTTTTTGTGATTGGGCGTCACACTGACCAGCTTCCAGCCATCTGGAACCTCCCCAGTGAGCCAGGACTGATGGTAAATGATGGAGAGCGGCTTTGCAAACTCATCTGCCAGCTCCCTCCTCACCCTGGGATGGCCCATCTGGGCCCATAGATTTATGAACATCAGTGGCTCAGCAATTCTGTCATGGTGTCCTCCTGGACAACAGGGGGACCGTTCCGCTCCCTGACACCATCTGCCAACCCAGGGGGACAGTTGTCCTGAGGACAAGCCATCTTCCCTGTAAAGATGGAAGCAAGGAGGGTGTTAAGCACTTCCACCTTCTCCTCATCTGCAGTTACTGAGTTCCCTCCCACATCCAGTAGATAACAAAGATTGGTCTTACCCTTCCTTTTGCCATTAATATATTTATAAAAACATTTTTTATTGTCCTTTGTAGTGGTTGCCAAACTAATTTCGAACTGAACTTTTCCCTCCCTAACTTTTTTTCTACATGCTCTAACAACCCCCTAAAACACTTGCTGAGACACCTGACCCTCCTTCCAAAGATGATGCATCCTCTTTTCATTCATAAGTTCCTTCCAAACCTTGTTGTCCATTCAGGTTTGTCTTACTAATGTCCAATCAAAAACAAAACTAGAAATGTGTTTAATAAAAGCCTCACTCAAAAGGGTAATTGCAGTTTATTTTTTGTTTAAAATAACTCTGTATATGTTAGTGTTAACATGGTGGTCTCCTGTTTTGGCAAGACCTGTTTCATTTACCATACCTGAGTTGGAACGTACTGTTCTGTATTTTTTCCGTTATGCTTTGGATTCAATAAAAATATAAAAGTATTTGGCAGTAGAATATGGTCCTGTCTCTGGAAGCATAAATGATTTGTATTTTGTGCTTAGGATAAAAAAACCAATTTTTCAAAGAAAGCAAGTAGAGTGATTAACATTCTTGAGTCTGTGTGTTTATCACTGCATGAGCTTAAAAACAAAGGAAGTAATGCTGTCTTAAAATGGCAGCACTGATGAAAAGTTATTATCAACCACACTGACTCCAGAATGGGAATGAGGTGTCATTATAAGTCCAGACTTTCTTAGACTTGGCTGACTGGTTTCTGTACATTTCCCACCTAAGTCTAAAGATCAGAAAATAAACACTAAATCCAAATGTTTTAGCTACTTGTTTTCAAAATTAATGTGAATTCCTAAACTCAAATTCAACTAAGTGACAGGCTGTTCCTTGTCAAGTGATTTTTCTCCATGCTAGAAGGCCCTTCATACCCTCTCACTCTCAAAGATTTCTGAAAAAGCAAAGGAGTGGACTTTGGAAATGTTTGTGAAGGAGCAAAATTTCAAAGCTGGGTTCTCCTAACCAATATCTAATTAAAAATTTTTAATGGTCCATGCGAGGCATCCTGCAGCTTTTAATTCAATGTGAGCTGAACAATCTCTTCAGGTTTCATTTAGTTTAATTTGACTTAATTTTACTTTGGTCTAATATCTGTGTCATCCTGCAGCTGTACTGTAGAACTTTAGTGTGCTGCTTGTTGCCTGAAGCTAGGCAGGGGAAAAATAACAATGTTTTCATTTGTTCCAAACAATCCCACCCCTTCCTTGTCCCCTCAATCCCCAAACACTATCTGAAATTTTTAAAAACCCCACTCTCACCTTAAGGAAGATTTAAATTAGTTGCTGGTAAAGGACCAGTAGCAGGTCAAAAAATTACTCCTAGCTATTTTTGATTGCTTTCTTGTTCTGCTTTTTTACCTTCTGGCATATGAGTGTTCAGATGGATCTGGGTAACTTCTGTAGAAGGACTATGCAGCTTTGGGACAACGTTCCCAGGGAATGGGCTCTTATGTCAAGTGTAGCAGTGCTGAGGCTGTGTGGATGATGTTGGCTTTGAGGACTTGTAATGCTGTAACTGAGATTACCTTCTATCCAAATTGAATGACAGTGTTTAAAACAGCCAAAATTTATCACAGTTACAATCCTAAGTTACAGGTAGAACAGAGGAAACGAAAAACATTCTCCAGCAATTGAAGCAAAAATCAAATCTGAGTGGCCTGTCTGTTTCCTGTGTGTTCAGCTGGTTGCCTTGGAGCTTTTCTCTCCTGTGTGGCTGTGGGTGCTCTCTCCTGATGCGCAGAGTGTCTTCGACTGTACAGGGAGTACTTTCATTCCTATATCTGAATGATGATCTACTTTGTGAGCAAGTGTTTTGTGGAAGAGTAGATGGTATGTTCTGTACTGCCCTGCTTGATTAGTTAGTGTGGACTGTATGATGCTACACATTACAGAGTTTTTTTCCACAGCCTGACAGAAATGTGCAAGAATATACAGAATTAACATATGTACTTTATTTCTGGTCCTGGTCCTCAAAGTATTTTGGATTAACTAAATCCCTACACCTCAGAGACTTGAATAACTTTCAGATCTTAGAAGCTCTTGGGATAAATTGAGAACCAAAGGCAGTTGGAGATCGTGCACATAGAGGGCTAGAGGCACTGGGCAGTTTTCTTAGGGAACATCTTCAGTGGATTGCTTAATTTGTGAGGGCTATAAAGGCTCAAATGCTTAAGTAACTATTCATACTGGGGTTCAGAAGAAACTTAGAGGAGGAATTTTTCAACTCATTGTGCCAACAGTTACGTGGAGGCATTGGGCGCTTTATAATCAAACTTTTATAGGTCAAATGGAACATGTTTCTGTTATGATATTACAATTCTGCCAGCATATTTAATATCTTAATTGATTTGAAAACACATGTATCAATTTACACTTACTTCAGTAACAGTTTCAGTTACGCTAGCCAGTTCTTAACACCTGGATTTTTCAGAGATTAGAATTCAGAGCTGACTTCTGTCTTTGTTAGTTGTTGTCTTCTCAGGTTACAAAAAAATCTCAAGTTGGACACAGGAAGGAACTTGGAAGTCCCCAGGATGTAGTAGTCCAGGTTTTGTGATTTTTGAGGCTTAAATAAACTTGTCATAAAATGATCTTAAATTTTATTTGTTCCAAGAGTTGAATAGCCATCTGACTGTAGGGAATAAAGGGACCGTCATTTTGGCTTATTTTCCTCAGACCTTTATCAGAAGATGCGTTTTAGAGAGAGTGTTGTTTGTCTCCCTAGAGTTATTTAAGCAATTTGCTTAACACTTACATAATCATCTGGCTTTTTTACATCTGGCTGTATTGCATAACAACATATCTAAGTTAGAGTAAATTCTGTCTTGACAAATAAAATGTGTCTCCTTGCAGCACAGGATGGAGATAGGAAATAAAACTGGTGAAACTTTTTTTGAAAGAATAATCCTGCTCTTGAACATGTTCAGTATGGCAAGACTACTCATTTTTGTATGCTTTGAAATTCATAAAATGAATTTCTTGTCATGATTTCTAAATGATTTTTTAAAAATTGACAAGAATAGTTTTCCTAAATGACAAGTGATAGGACAAGAGGAAATGGCCTCAAGTTGCAAAGGGGATGTTGAGGTCGGATGTTAGAAAAGATTTCTTCACTGTAAGGGTTATTGTGCACTGGAAGAGGCTGTCCAGTGCAGTGGTTGAGTGGTTGAGTTGCCATCCACGGAGGCATTTAAAAGATGTGTAGATATGGTACTGAGGGACATGGTTCAGTGGTGGATTTGGCAGTGCTGAGTTAACCTCTGCAATTGAGGATTGTAAAGATCTTCTCCAGCCTAAAGGTCCCCATGATCCTATGCAGTATTTCTGTTTACCTCTGTAGGCTCTGGGCTGTATCCTGTACTTGCTATGCTTTAGGCAACACCCATTTGAAGATGGAGCTAAACTTCGCATAGTCAATGGCAAATATGTCATCCCACAAAATGACACTCGCTACTCTGTGTTTCATGATCTCATTCGTAAGTTTACAGTGTTATTTTATTCCTTGTCTTTGTGGATACATGTTGTTATTAACAGTTGTTTTACTGATAGTTGAATGTTATTGATATGTGAAGATGAAAAAGGTAAACTGCATCAACTTCTTATTTTACTAATAATCCTAATTGATTATAGAAAAATTATGAAATTTTATGTGAAAGTTACTTTTTTAGTTTCCTTTAAGTGTCTTGCCTGATATCTGAATTAGTCTATTGAAACAACTGGTGTTTTGATTTGGTTTCTTTGAACTTGATTAGAAAATTGTTTGCTTCAGGTTTCAGATAGGTTACTGGAAATATTAATTATTGTTCCAGAAATGTATCTGACTGCAATAGTATTAGACACAAAGTTACTTCTGATGTTCTTTATTAACTGATCCCAAGGTGTATTCTTTGAAATATTATTGATTCTATGTAGTGTTGTTTTTTGTCATGAATACTATTATGAGAAATACATTTGGATATTGATTTGGTAGTTTCTCCACTCTGTTCAGGTGTTTGCTTATTGCACTGGAATGTATTGAAAATTATTATCAGCTGGAAGAAAAGCTTTTAAGGGTTTGATACATTGTCTGGATCTCCTTTTTTTTTAGGCTCTACTCTGAAAGTGAACCCAGAGGAGAGATTGTCAATCACTGAACTTGTGAACCAACTGCAGGAGATTGCAGCAGCTAGGAATGTCAATCCTAAATCCCCCATCACAGAGGTAAAATGTCTAAGGAGTATAATTGATTAGGCCTCCTTTTTGTCCTCTGCAGTGTATGTGCATTTAGTAAAAGATTTCAGAGCAGGTCCCCTGTTTGTTCATATTTTGAAAATTTTGCACTGATTTATTTTGAAGTTCAGTTGAATTGGTCAGTATCACTCGTAGGATCTTTGAAAATATGCCGTTTAAAGCACAGAGACCTTAAAAGAAATTTAGTATTTCTTACTGCTTTTTGAAAATCTTTTCATCCTCTTGGTTTAATCTTTAGTACGCTAGCATTCTGTTTGACATGCTGTGTTCTATCATAATTAACTTGCACAGAAAAGTTTTGTATATGAGGACTCCTCTTACACTAACTTGAAACCACTTAGGCCTCTCCTGTTTAATGCTTAATTTGCATTAATTAGTGTATCTTAACTTTCTTTGGCTTTGTCCTGAGGTTTAGTTTGCTTGTTCTCACCAAGGAGCAGTAATTTGCCAAGCATAGCAAGATGGCTAAATTAGCAAGAAAATTCTCATCTGGAGTGTTATTCTCCTCAGCTCCTGGAGCAGAATGGAGGCTATGGAAACAATGCTCAGCCTCGGACATCTGTGACATCTGTTTCGCAGAGCTCCAAGCCTGCAGGGCAGCTCAACAATATGTACAATGCAGGTATGTTCAAAAAGAGATGTCATTTTAGTATAAAGACAATTGCATATCTTCCATGGGGGAAAAAAAGTAATTTGGGGATTTTAGATATTTTGCTCTAGTTCTAGCTATTTGGTATTTATATCATTGCTTCTAGCCTTGTATTTTTTTTTTCAAGGTTTGTTTTATGTTGATATGCAAGTATGAATTTCTCAAGTTCATTGCTGTGCAAGATAAAAACTATGTTTCCTGTGGAAAACAATTTAAAGTGCACTATTGACCCGTAGAGGCAGGAGTGTTGACATAAGCAAACTAAAACTTGATGAAAGTGTGGTTAGGAGAAGCATTAATGATCTAACAAAAAAGAGCTGTAGAGGAAGAGTCTTCAGGTTATGACAAACAGGTGAAAATAGCTTATTTTGTACCCTGAAATTTTTTTATTAAATGAGGTAAAGATATTTGAAAGTGCATTCTCTAAAGAGCCACGTTTAATAGGAGTTTGAATTTAAACTGTTAAAAATCCTTTGGTTCTGTATTTTAATTGAAATGTTGTTACCTTGTGGCAGAAGGTACTGAAATCAGGACATAGCCTGAGTTTGTGTTTTACACTGAATTTCTGAGGTAAAAAAAGCGACAGTTGCCTCTGCTTTTCAAGAGGAACTATTTAACATCAGATGTGTTATAACATAAAAAGATAGCAGCTATTTGTGGTGTGTTCTTATCACTTTATGTTAAAATGGGCTTAATGTCTGGCTGAATACAGAGAGCTTAATAAAGAAATGCAGAAGAAATTGTAGGGATATTCTGGCTATGGACCACAGTAGTTCAGTAATGCTTGGAACTTGCTGACCTCATATGTCTTTATTTTAGGCTGCAAAAAGCCTGTATGAGGAAGAAATACTTCCATAAGCACCTGGGTCTACCTGTCTTGTTTTCTCTCCTGCCCAAAAAGACCTTGAAGCCCCCACGATATTTTGAAGTGCATCTGACAGTGACAGTAGTCTAAAGCTATTTAGTTTTTCACTTCCAGAAGAACCATATATGACAGCCTCAAAGGAAAAAGGCAGCATTTAGTCTGATGGGTATCCAGTCAGTACTTTCAGGAACAGCTGTAGCTGGTGCTGCCTTGAATCCAGCTAATTATGGAAATATTATCCAGGCCAGACTTCAGGAGAGGCTTGCACTGTAGGATGTCAGTGGTGAAGAGGAAGAGATGGGGTTCCATCTGAGAAAAACAGTTGTTGGATTAGCATAACTAAATGGAATCAAAAAAAGGTCTCCAAAATGACGCAATTCAAAGCTGACATACTTAGTCTGTAGAAATAGGTAATCCAGAGTATGTTCAGTTGAAAATGCTTAATATAGTAAAGAAAATAAGCTTAATAGTCTTATTTAGATCTGGTTTTGTACTATTCTTTCTGCACCCGTATTAACTATTATATCTGAATATGGAGCACTTCAATTAGTGTACAAGATATCAAGGAACTATATTGTATTCAGTTTTCCTTCTAGCTTGGTATTTCTTGCTTGATATTAATTATGATGAACTGTCAATGAGACAAGGGATATTAATTTTCCAGGGGAAATGTTAAAATTGGGTAGCATTTATTGCACTAGTTACGTGTATATCAATTTCTGGGATAGAATCCAACATCCTAATGCAATTAAAATCAGAAGTCTGTCTGGCCATCTGTTTTGTGCAAGAATGCCTACTGTTTGTTTTATACAATCATATTAATAGGTATATTGTGCTGTGATGTTGTGCTATCTGGGATGTTGTGCTTAAAACTTAAGCTTAACTATGCCAGCTGCTTCTGAAGCCCTGTATTAAAATGTGTCTACTGGAGATGATTAAGTAGATCTGCTTATGATAAGCTGCACTTTAGAAACTGATACTAAAGAAAGGCAATGTTTGCATTGACGCTATGAAGCATATGCCTTACTTCCAGAATTTTCTACCTTGTTTTCTCATAACTACAGACAGCAAATTAAGCAATGTGTTAGGTATATCACTGGTACTTCCTGACTGCTGGAAGTACTATTTTTTTGCATAGGTCATAGTTAAGGAGAACTTTAGAACTGCGAGCCTTACAGCAAGGTGTAGCCTGTATGTGCATTCACTTCCTTCCAGCTTTATAGGCAACATAGTTTAAGTCATATCCTGAAATGGGCTCCATAATAAAGTACAATTATTTTTATTCAACTACTCTAGGCCTGACCGTTGCGGAATGTGACCAGACATATGGAGGGTTCTTTGATATTCTGAGGGGTGGAACAGAGCGATTTTTCACTAATATTAAGGATACATCTTCTAAAGTTATCCAGTCTGTGGCCAAGTGAGTAAAAAAAAATACAAAAAATAAAAAATTGTGCTGATAAGAGTTCTAAATGAAGGCACGGAGTTTACTCCAGAAATGGTATATTCAGCATATTTGTCCAAGTTTGAGCTGTTATAACTGATAGCTACCCCTTGAGATTTTATGTATGATATTAATACAAAAGTTACTTCAACAGTCATGTACTAGAATTGAGCATGTTGCAGTAAAGAGCCTGTCTGTAAGTACTACTTGCCCTACTGTAAATACTGAAAACTTTTGAGACATGAGCAGGTGGGGGCTGAAGCAGCATGGAGAATTGAATTATTAGATAGGGCCTTCATGAATAAAAGAGGAATTAAAAAGATGGAATGGTGAAATGTACAAATCAAGAGAATAGATGTGAGATGGGGAAAATACCTGCAGGGAAATAAGCTCATCAGTTTGGTTTCCAGGTGGAATTCTATGTCTTCAAGACAGTGTGAGAGGCACTCTTTGTCTCCTGTGCCCTGTATTGCATGTATGAATACTCTCATGTTTAGAGGTATATGTTTTCAGATTCGTATTGTGTGATTTTTTTTTTTTCTGATCAGGTTATCAGTCCCATTTCAAATAATTCTATTACCTCCTTATGACCAATATTAACCAGTCTGTACAATTTATACATTTTAGCTCATAATAAAATTCTATGCAGTGTTAAAGAGTTTTCTTAGTTCTAAGAAATTAAGAGCTAAATTTTCTTAGTTTTAAGAAACTAAGAGTTCTAAGTAAGAGCAGGTGAGTCACTACTGAATACTTTGAATTAGACCCTCCAAAAGAATACTGAACGCTAAGTCTCACTGTAGGCTTTGTATTCCTTTAGATATTGTGTTACAGCTTGTGAAATATGTTTCTTCATATATTATTCATTATTCATATGATTACATATATAGGTTTTTTTTCAGAATTCAAGTGTTACTTGTGCATAATACTGCTCTAAAGTATTTATAATGGTCAGGTAAGTTAGATTTGTAGATACTGCACCTCTGTATCCACTTCAAGTGTGTTTTTAGCTGTTGGCTCTTATGCTTAGTCTGTTAAAACTTCTAAATATGGCTTAGGAAGGCCAGGTCCTCTATTTTTTAAAAGTTGCAAAAGCTGCACTGCTGTGGTTTGTCCTTAAGCATTCTATAGAAGTAACTGGGACAGTGGCATTAAACTTTTCTCCCTGGAAAAACCACATGGACAGACACAGGGCAGGGAGGTGTACAAGGAGAACAAGCTGTTGCATGATGAAAAGCAGTTTTGACAAAGTTACAAGCCTTGCTTTCCCATGGCTGTGTGTTAGATCTTACTGTGTTTTTATTGTACACTGCATCCATCTGAAGTACTACTACACTTCACTTTCTTATTCTCTTGCCTCCACATGACTTTCTGGGTGCACCTTCATCACTTAGTTATGTTTGAAGCAGTTTTCTCTTCCTGCTCTTGCAAGTGGTTTCTTCCTTAAAGGCTGTAAGTTTAGTCACTTTTTTGAATTTTATCTTGTGCAGTTTTTCCCTTTTCTAGCAATGGATTAGGACTGTCTAAAATTGTCTTTTTAATGTGGAGTGGCTTATGCTGTGCCTACACCTTATTTTTATTTCTCTTACCTTACAGATGTGTGTAGCTTTTTGCTTTGTGTGATTTCCTTTGCTTCCATAGTAAGTGTAGTGGGCAAGGAATAAAACAGTAACTGTACATCCAGCCACATTTGCAGAGCTCATCTAGCAACTTCTGAAGTACTGGACAGTGAGTACTTGCTGTCTGAAAAGATTCTGTTCTCATGCTCTTCTCTACAACTGTTTGTTTAGATTATGGTGACTGCCCAAAATAAGTCTTGCATCTGCCTTATTGTTGAGACTTAGTATGCCTCTTCTCAGTTGCTAGTTAGTGTTCTGTGGCTGAACACAACAGCTTACTGCATGGCTTGTGGAACTTACTAAATATTAGTGAAAGGAGAACTGACTACTTTTACCTCATTTGTTGAAATTACAGTAAGTCACATATGGATGTTTACTAGAACTGAGTATCTTGAAAATGTAATTGTTTGATCTCATACTAGTTTGTAGCTTTTAATGGGAGGGTACATAGCCTTTTGTCATATCCAAATAAGATCAATTAGCCAGAGACCTTTTCGAGCTACTGAGGAATACACATTTGCGTGGACTATGGTGGATTGACAGAGGGCTGTCAGACAGCGTATGCTATGTCCCAAGATTGATCATGAGGAGGTCAGTCTCTCTCAGATGTTTTGGACTCAGTTGGTTGAATTAGGGTTTTGTTTAGGTGAATATTGACCATCGCCTTTGACACAATATGTGAAACGGTCAAATTTTTGTTTAAGTTCTATCATAAGCAAATTTTGGTTTTGTGGAGCACCCTCTGTCTCCATACAACTCGGTTCTTTTCCTGTGTTATCTGAGTGGATTTAGTCATTGGGCTGAGGAATGGGAAGAAAAGAGGAAATGCTCCAAGCATGTAGTTCTGCTAGTGAGAATCAGTTACTTTAATACTTATTTTTCCAGTGACTGAAAGACAAACTCTCTCCACTTGTAATTTACCAATATTATTTAACAGCCTTGAGTTGTGTAGTTCTCCTTCTTTGTATTGCCTTTTATTTTGAATCCTTGCTGTATGTAACAGTGAAATGGTAAAATATGAACTAACATGACCAATACTTACTGTTCTGTAGAGCCTAAGGTAGACTTAAGTCCTTTAGTATTTTAACATTGCTAGCATTTGACATTCACTGTTCTACTGAGAGTCCCACCACTGGGCTTGTGCATTTTTAAACTGTATTTTAATCAAGCTGAATTGTTAATTCTTTGTTTGCATCTGCTATAGGGCATGTCTGTTTCTGTCATATTCATTCTCTGCCTTCACAAACTTGTGTTGCGGATATAGCTGGTACAATCGGCGATGTGAGAATACCTCTTCTGCTGTTGCATCTTTGACTGCCTTTCCAAAACTCTTCAACCAACATAAGAAGCAGACATTCTGGAAAAATTAAAATGTCTCTTCTTTGTCATGCATTTTCCTCACCCCACTTAATCACTTTTGGATTCTATCATTTCATTAGGTAGGCTCTCTCCTTCCTACTTATCATTGCTTTTTTGAATTACAGGGTTACTTCCTTTGTCTGCAGACAGACTTCTATCTTGCTGAATCCAAACTACAGTGTAAGATTTAAGTATTTTGTTGGTGTGAGAAAAAAACTTATTTTTTTCTTTTCTGTAGCTGTCTTTAGCTTGATTCTGATTTTGGTCTCTTATTAGTCCTAATAAATGATAAAATCTGAGAACTGAAACACATTACAGGGTGCTTGGAAGAGGAGAGTAAATAAGGACTACCTTCACTGTCCCACAGTCCACCTCAGTTGCAAGTGTCACAACCTCTGTTGCAGGTTCAGGTCAGGCAGACGCAGCAGCTTATAGATACAGGCGAGAGGACAAAGAGCAATGGAGGTTCAGCCCTCTTGTTACAAACTGCCTTAAAAGCAAGTACCAGGGTGGAGATGGAGAAGATATGCATTGCTTTGTGAAGTGGCAGCATCTGCACAGACAGGAGCCTCGATCCAGCTGATGTGCCCATATGTGCCTGAAAGCTCAGCCTGCAGCTGTGCAGCCACAGCATTTCTCTGTTGAGCTCAGAGAACTTTTTTTCCTCACTTGTGGAGCTTCTGTGCTCTTTTTTTGGGTACCAGTTTTATGCTTATTGAGGTCTGCATCCATACAGGTTACAAAAATTATAGCTAAATGTTTTAAGGATCAAATCTTCACTGGTATTGAAAACAGCAGGCAAAACTTGTGATCAGTATTCATTTGCTTTGTCAGAACAATCTCTTTTGCTGAAAAGATTATAATGTAGCAATCTAGGAACAATTAGCTGCCTTTTATGCTTGCTTTCTTGGCTTTTAAGGTGATTTTGTTTCTTGTTTAATATTTTATTCCATGGATATTTGCATTGCACTAGGTAGTTGCATGATTAATTCAGTTTCATGAAGGAAAACCAAGTGGGAACAGATTGATGTGAATTTTATTGCTGTTTTTCTTCCTGGATTTTAAAAAATAAAGTGAAAAAAAAAGATGGATAGATATTTTTTTCCAATCTTGTAAGTGTAGAGATGTCTGGAGGAAGATTGCTTAGTGTTAGGACAGTATTTAATTTAATGGTTTATATGCTCACATTGTAGCTGTGCTGGTTAGTCTGTCATTCTTAGTTCTTTATCATCTTCAGTTGTTAGTAAAGAGATGGTACTATTGTAGAATTTTGTTCTGTATGTTATCTTGTTTATTTTGTGAGTTTAGTTGCTAATTTATTTCCATTGTTTTTAATTTGTTGGAATGGTCTTTTGTTTATTACTTATGGTCTTTAGGTGCATCTAGTCTCTGGCAAGAATGATAATGCCAACCATTTACACAGTGAGAAGTTTTTAGCATGTGGTTAGAACTTGTTATTTTTGCTTTGATATTTATTCTGCAAAATCAGAATTCATGTCTTACTTGCTTCATTTCATAGAATCAAACAGTAGTTTTGAGTGAAAGCAGCATCTGATTCTAACCCCTGAGCAGTGGGGAAGCACACCTTCAACTAGACCAGACTAGTATCCATCTGCTCTCTTTCAGTTTAATGCCATTCCTTCATATCCTGCTGTCATTACATGCCCTTGCAAAAAGTCCCTCTCCAGCTTTCTTGGAGGCCTCCATCAGATATTGTAAGGAAATAACCCCCTGCCTCCATACAGAGACTAGATTAGTCTAGTCCTGTCCCACAGTGAAGTACACCCAGTTTTGTAGAAGTCTGTCTCATCAAATAAGTACCAAATGTTGGAGTCATATCATACTTTTTTTTTTGAGTTCAATTAGACCCTTAAAAACACAGAGAGTTTTCCCATATTGAACCATAGGCTGAAAACACTTCATGTATGTCTATGTTTGCATGCTTTTCTTCTGTTATAACCTGCCAGCAAAACTGCTATCTAAATGAAATTTTTGCTGTTAAGGGTATGAAAGGAAAGACCTTATTTGTGATTTTTAGTCAGAGAATTTTATCTTGAAATGCATAGGAATGTTTAAACAATGTGAAGAATACATACTTTTTTCACCTTCTCACTGTTTAAAGAAATCTCAGTTACCATTATGACATACAGCACTCTGCTGAAAACGGAGTACCTTGTGTTCAGGTCTTACCACTGAAATAGCTGTGAAATCTTCAGAATAAAGTTCAGTGAATTCAAGGATATAGTGATTTTTTTGAGACTTGTGTTAATTTTACAGTTAAGAAGCTTCATTTTAATTAAAATTATGCAGAAATTCTGAAGCTTTTTCAGTGTAATAGTCACATACTTGGAATACTCCTGCTAAATATAGAGCTTAAGTTGACTATGCTGTGCTCTGTTGTTGACATACTAAATTGCACTCTTACATCTGTGTGTGTACAATGAGATCTATGCTCCTAATGTTGCTTTTTAATTTAGACAAATGTAAAAACCAAAGCTCAGTTGAGTGGTGTTGTTAGTAAGAAGTCATTATCTGAAAGTCTTCCCAAGGGAATGGGTGTGAGTACTGTTGGTTTTTTGCTCTGAATAATTTTGTGCCAATGTTACAAGTTGCTGCTTAACCTTGGTGTTACAGTGTTGAAGGGATAATGGTTCTGTGTTCTACAGCTGCAGTATTAGTTGGCCCTTTACCTTGATACCAAAAAAAATTGATATTAGAATGATTACATGTTTTCTTACTTGAAACTGTTGGATGTAATCCAGAAATAGCATTTGACTCTTCTCATCTCTGTAAAGGGCTACAGCCATCACAAATTTTAGTAAGCAATCGTTATTAGCTCTGAATGTAAATTTCTGCCTTAATTGGTTTGGCTGCAGCAGGATTACCACCTGCCACCTGAGCTTACATGATGAAATATGTCCTTCCAAAGGTGCAAAAAATTTTGAAATTGTGCCCATTTGTCTATGTCCTTATGCAAGGTTTCTCAAGGCTGAGGGTTTTGTTGATATTTTTTTTTTGCTATGTCTAGTGAGACTCGAACTCCCTTGTGGTTTTAGTTTGAAACAGTGAGTTGTTATCATTGCTAGGACACTGATGATGCCATTCTGCATAAATACTGTTAAATGGCATTGCATACAGAAGATTTTTCTTCTCCAATCTCAAAATCTTCCTTACAATCCTTGAATATTAAATATATATTTATATATACAATATGTATTTTTAATCAGTACCTCTAACCTCCACCATTACTAACAAGCAGTAAAGAATCAAAACTTCGTGTTCTTTCTTGATATTTCAAAATTTGAGTGTAGTATCCTAGATTTGCTCTTCTAAGCAGTGTCTTGAAATTTTGTTGTGATACAGAAGTTTTGTTAGTGCCTCTGAATTAATTAAATATGCATCACAGTGTTCTAATGACATTTTAATATTCTGGAGTTAATAGGCTACTGAGATATTTAAGGTAATGTAAATCAAATTCATCCATTAGTCTAAATCAAATTCTGTTGATGAGTTTTGTTCTTTTTTTTTCCAGTCCAGGAGTGCAGACTTGTGTAGTATACTCGAGGTTGTTGGCCTACACTGACTCTCTTCAGTTTTTTTCTCTTGCTATTTCATTCTGCTACATAGCAGATACCATGGAAACAAATGTAATAGTGGTCTTAAATTAGTTAATTGTTGGTTGACATAGTGTGGATGATTAGGTAAAGGTTCAGGAATTGACCTAAGTATTACTGGGAGGTTTTTTTTGAAAAGCCTGCACTTTTAAATGGTGCACAGTTGTATGAGAGAGAGATGAGTAATGACTAATGCCTTGCTCACTTATGGGAGCTCTGGAAGTGAATTTTTGTAAGAATTATTTAAACAAGGAAAGAGATTCTGATACTCTTTGTGTTGAGTGCAGGTAGTTCAGGGTGCAGCTCAGTGGGAGCTGCAGGTTGAGCTCTGGCTGGGAGCCTGAGGCAAGAGGTCAGGAATTGCCAATGTTTGGAAAGGCAAAGGACACAAGGGCCTGTGACCCAGCCGGGTGACGGGACACTGAGGCACTGCAGGAGCCGAGGACTCAGCAGGAAGAGCCCAGACTTTGGCACCCATAAACTGTGAGAGTATAAAAGCTCACTATTTCCTTTCTTGGGAGTTCCTCCTGGGAGGCAGCAGCTCCAGCTCTTACTCTGTTGCTGCAGGAGGTTTAAATGACTTTAAGCAGCCATAGATCTGGGACTCTGCTATGGGAAGCCCGGGGTCTGACTGGTAAGGAGACCTGGTCTGCCTATGTGAGTGTGGGGTGTGCAGGGAGTCCAGCGGGACACCCATTGGCTCTCCAGCTGCAAAGGGACTTCAGTCCTGGCAGTGACAGGTCTGGCGGTGGCTCAAGTGTGACTGCCAGAGTCCTTCCTGAATGGCTAGACAGGGAAGTGTTCTTAACAGTGCCCATATGGAATTTGGATATTGGGCAGCATGGCCATCTGTGATAGTAACATGCCAGCATTATGTAATTTAATCTTAGATGTTCAGCTAGTAGTCTTTCTTTTAGGCGTTGAGATATTCTTCATTAAAGACATTAATGTATCATTAGGTTTTCAAACTGACACCCTTCAGTGCATTTTTATCAGTGAGAGCAGGGGCTAGAGGAGTGAGTTAAAGATTAAGGGTATCTGTACGAAAACCCACAGATGGTTTTGGTGCAACTAATTTAAATGAGCAACTGCTTAAACACAGTATCTGTTCTGAAAGCTGTGTTATGAAACTCTAGAAATGTGAATGTAAGGAGCCTCAGATGGAAGAATTGAAACATTGTTCATAGTGGTGGGTGCCACTGGAGAGCTCTGGCTTTTAAACTTTCGGCTTGAATGGTTATATGTCCCAGTATTAAAACCAATGTGTTTTCTTTCAGTTATGCAAAAGGAGACTTGGATATATCATATATCACTTCCAGAATTGCTGGTATGATATCTATATCTTTGTTAAACATAATTTTTCGTTGCTCTTAATACATGAAAAAATTCACTCGCTGTTTGTTCTATCTTCAGTGATGTCCTTTCCAGCTGAAGGTGTGGAATCTGCCATCAAAAATAATATAGAAGATGTGCGGTTGTGTCTGGACTCTAAACATCCTGGCCATTATGCTGTGTACAATCTCTCTCCAAGAACATACAGGCCTTCAAGATTCCATAACAGGGTTTGTATAGTTTTTGTGTATTTCTCTAAAAGGCCTTGAAACATAATGTTTTCATTATACCTTTAGATTTTTATTGTAAAATATGTTAAAGTAGGTTAATCAAAAAGATGACAAAAGAGTAAGTACAAATACAAGGTCAAAGAGTTACCTGTGTTTTCCTTGTCCTTGCTTTAAAACCAAACTTAACTGGTAGCAGACTAATCTTTAATCTTAAAAAATATTACTAATCTTAAACAGACTAAAGTCTGTTTTTTCTAGGATAGTAATATCTTTGAAAACATGCCTCCTGTACATTATGTGTTTCACATTTAAGTACTTTAAATAGAGAATACTTAAAGTAATGAAAGTCTTACTAAAATTTCAATCTCTCCTATATTCTACCATTTTTCTCTGTCAAGGACATAGTGATTTGCATAACCTGTTCACTGGAGTTTCTCTTTGCCCCATTACATACTATTTGACTCCCATATGACTCAGCCATAGCTGACTGATTATTCCCACCATCTTCAGTATTGTTGTAATTTAGCTGAGCCTCCATTATCCTTCCTGGCAATTTCTCTGATACTAATATGAAGGCATTTGCCTCATTCAGCAACAAGGTATTGAGAACATCTTGTTTGGTGCCAAGATTCTGGGCTTCAGTGTTTGCCCCTAAGTAAAACTTGACTGTCCTGGCTCCACAGTTGAGACTGTTACTGTGTAGGGAGTTGTCCAGTGCCTTAACTGTCTGTAGTGATCATGCCCCTTCCACACAATACTGTCTGCCAAGAAGAGAGTCTAGAACCATTATTAGTTACAGAGTAATAAAGCTTTTTGGGCCTTATTATACAGAGCCATCCTTAGCATTGTTTCAGTTACCAGAGCTGACTTAAAATGTTGGGGTGAGGTATATTTAAAGTATTCTTCCTAGTGCTATCATTTTCTTTTGTTTCCTTGTAAACAAGATAAGGTATTGTCACACCTGAAAGAAGCCATTACTGCCTCTTTGGATGAATGCAATCAGCTTCTTTATGTGTATCTGGTTCAATATGAAGTTCAGGTAGAGGCTATTCAAGATGGAAGGCAAAAAAGCTTGATTACACAGGAAATCTACTGCATGATTTTTTGTAGCAGGTACCTCAAAGCAAAATGTTCAGCACTTCTTTTTAGCACTAGATTGCTGGAAAGTCAGAGACTGGTGTGGTGAACTGATTTATTCCACATCCTGCAAAGTGATCAGTCTCTGCTTCTGGAATGATAAATTCTGTGACTGGGAATTTGCTTACCAATGGATTTTTTTAGTTATGCAAGTCTGAGGTGTCTGTACACCTGGTATTTCTGATGTGTTGATACTAAGAATGGTAATATGATCTTGGTTTTGTTCAGAAGTCATAGGAGGTCATAATTAGTTGAAAGATTACAGGTTCATGATCACTTTATTGTCTAGGAGTATTTAGGAAGGCAGTTATTTTACTTGGAAACAAACTCAAATTTTATTTGGAACTCTTACCTGCCTATTGAAATCAAGATGTTTAGCAATGCTGACTAACTTGATTGTTCAATGCTGGATGATAGCAGCCGTGTAGGAACCTAAAGAAGCTTAGGTTTACTTTAATGCTGGCAAAAGATGATTACGGCAAGCCTTTAAACGTGATCAGAGGAGAGCAGCTTCTAAAATTCTTAATTATGACACTTTGCTTAGAAGGTATTTATGAAATTACATATTACTAGTTTCTTGCTGTTTTCTATCTGTATGGATCTTCTACAAATTTCTTTAATCATAGTTAAAATTAATGGTAGTTTTGAAACTAGCTTCTCTGATAGTTTTGAGTCCTTTTTGGAATGGATTGCTCTGAGAGTTTGGGCACTATCCATAATTCTGCTAATTGTCAGGACTTTTAGAGCTGTAAACACAGCTAAGAAACAGAAGGTAATGTTGTTTTTGTTACATCTTGTAGGAAACCTAGTGTTTGAGTGAAAAGTAAATGGTAGATTAAAAGGAAAAAAGTCAGTACTTTTTGCATTTTTGAATACACTTATTTTAGGCTGTGTTCTGGTCCGAAGCTGCAACAATTCAATTTGATTCTTTTGGAGTGTTGTGATTTAACTTGAGCCAGCAACCAAGCTGCTTGCTTATTCCTCCCTGGTAGAAATGGGGAGGGAATCACAAGGTGAAAGTAAGAACTCATAGGTTGAAATAAAAGCAGTTTAAAAGTAAAGCAAAACCCACAGGTACAAGCAAAGAAAAACAAGGAATTTATTCACCTTTTCCCATGGGCAGGCAGGTGCACAGGAACACAGGGCTCCATCATGCATTATAATTCCTTCGGAAGACAAATGCCATCGCTCTGAATGTTTCCCCTTCCATTCTTTTTCCCACAGATTTATGGGTTGAGCATGATGTCCTATGTTATGGAATATTCCTTTGGTTAGCTGGGGTCACTTGTCCTGGCTGTGTCCCCTCCCTCTTGTGCATCCCAAGCCTGGTTGTTGGTGAGCTGATGTGAGAGGCAGACAAGACATTAGCTCTATCTAAGCTGTGCTTACCAATAAAAAAAAAAATCCCTGTGTTATCAACACTAGGTTCCGTCACAAATACAAATAGGTTCCCTCGCAAAACACAGCCTCATTTAGTTGCTATGGAGAAAATTACTCCAGCTGAAACCTGCACACACTACTGTTGTAATATTTGAGATGTACTGAAGCCCACATTGAATCCTGTGGTGAACAGAGATATAAAGGACTTTTTGCCCTAGCTTTTCTTTGTTTACTGGTGACTTTGCATAAGCTTGCACTAAAAAAGGAATGTGCAATTTAAATCAGTTGCAAAGGGATTCTTTCTGAAATGGCCTTATTTTTAAATTAAAATACAAGAGTACAATGAAGAGACACTGTTTATTTCAGTCTTTTTTCCTGTGCTTGGCACAAACACAGTTTTTTGTGATAATCAGTTCAGGTAATTTATATCAGAATAACCCTTGAACTCTTTATCTAGATAGGAAGACATACTGCTGATAGGAAAACTTGGTCTTCAATATCTATCTGACAATTGCAGTTGAGACTAAAAACAAATACAAAAAGCTTCATTTGTAACTTGCTTTTCAATTCTTAATATATCTAACTCTTTAGGTGTTTCAAGTGCCCCAAGAATCAAGTTTTATATCCTATATCCTTACTGGACAGTTGGTTTTAAGGATATAGATTCTTAGCAGTGAAGCTGATTTTTTATTAGTGTTTTGAAGCAGTAATTGTAAATGGAATATTAATGAACCACTCAAGCTCTTTGAACAAAGGACAAATATTAAAAGAAGCCTAATCTTTCTGTTGTTGGGGTTTTTTTGGTTTTTGGTGGTTTTTTTTTTGTTGTTGGTTTGGTGGTTTTTTTGTTTTTGTGTTTTTGTTTTGGTTGGTTGGTTGGTTTTTTTTGCTTTTTATTGCTTAAGTGTATGTGCACAAATTAAGTTGAGAGCTGTTTTATTTTACTCCTTGCTCTGAGAATATTTCAGGTAGTAATCTGAGTTCTTTATACTTCTTGTGCAGCAGATTTGTAGACAGAACTGAAGTTTTATTGCACTTCTTTGTGATGTTTACACTGTGTAACACTGCTTTTCTTGAGTGTCTTTCTTAATTTCATCATGAAGGTGGCATTCAAGTGTAAAATTGCCTTGTAGACATTTGCATAACCCAGGCTGTGTATATGTGTCAATATTATACTGTTTCTCACATCTCTTGTCTCTCTCACTGCAGGTTTCTGAATGTGGCTGGCCAGCAAGACGAGCACCAAATCTTCAGAATCTCTATAGCATATGCAAGAACATGCATTTATGGCTGAAACAAGACCAGAAAAATGTTTGCATTGTGCATTGCCTTGTAAGAAATTGGTTTATGTCTGAAGTGCTTTATTCAATAGAGCTTTAAATTGTGAAGAAGGATGCTGGTATTCATTCAGTTTGTGATTGCTACTGGCTTTCTTTACTGGATGCCCCAGGGTCAACTCCTTCCTGCTGTGTTCGTAGGGAAGTTACTTGCGTCAATTTTCTCCTTAGGGAAATTGGTATGTTAATGTAGCCATTGCTTACTTGCATTTAGAGTGGAAGGCAGTATACAGGCAGTATTAAGGGAAAGTATCCTTTGGAAGAAAAAAAAAAAATCCACTCTAGTGTTTCAGTATTTGCTCCATTTTTTGTTTTCTGTGTGATAGATGGGTGTACACTGCATATCCCATTATTATCCATTTAGAATGTAATCTGTACCTACAGAATTTCAGAAACTGACTGTAAGACTTCTGGTCTACCTGCTTTTGCTGGCAGCAGATTGCTCTGTAGATTTCACTATTCTCCAAAGTATTATTAATTTTGATATAACTAAAAAAAGCAATAAAACTGTCTATAGAGCCTCCTCATCTTAAACATGGTAGGGGGAGGAATAAATTTAAAGAATGCTTTGCTCAGAATTTGAAAATTAGATCACTCTTGCATTTGTTTAAGAGAATTGCAGGTGAAATTTTGACCTTCTTCTTTTGCTGCAGAGTAAAAAAAAAAATGTGGCTATGTGGCAATACTTGCAATGCTGCTGGAAAGCATTCAAAACCTGTCTGGCTGCATGGCCGGGCCCAGAGAGTGCTGGTGAATGGTGCTGCATCCAGCTGGGGCCAGTCACCAGTGGTATCCCTCAGGGGTCTGTGCTGGGGCCAGTTCTGTTTAATATTTTTATTGATGACATGGATGAGGGTTTAGAGTCCTTTATTAGCAAATTTGCAGATGACACTAAGCTGGGAGTGTGTGTTGATCTGTTAGAGGGACAGAGGGCTTTGCAGAGAGACCTGGAACAGTTGGATGGATGGGCAGAATCTAATGGGATGAAGTTCAATAAGGCCAAGTGCTGAGTCCTGCACTTTGGCCACAATAACCCCCTGCAATGATATAAGCTGGGGATGGTGTGGCTGGACAGGGCCCAGGCAGAAAGGGCCCTGGGGGTGCTGGTCCACAGCCGGCTGGACATGAGCCAGCAGTGTGCCCTGGGGGCCAAGAGGGCCAATGGCATCCTGGCCTGTGTCAGGAATAGTGTGGCCAGCAGGAGCAGGGAGGTCATTCTGCCCCTGTACTGGCACTGGTGAGGCCACACCTCGAGTGCTGTGTCCAGCTCTGGGCCCTCAGTTTAGGAGGGATGCTGAGATGTTTGAGCGTGTCCAAAGGAGAGCAACGAGGCTGATGAGGAATGACTGAGGGAGTTGGGGCTGTTCAGCCTGGAGAAAAGGAGACTCAGGGGTGACCTTATCACCCTCTTGAACTTCCTGAAGGGTGGCTCTGGTGAGCTGGGCGTCGGTCTCTTTCTCTGGGCAACAACAGACAGAACAAGAGGACACAGTCTCAAGCTGTGCCAAGGGAGATACAGGGTAGAATTAAGGAGGAAGTTTTTCCCAGAAAGAGTGGTCAAATACTGGAATCATCTGCCCAGGGAGGTGGTGGAGTCACCATCCCTCAATGTGTTTAAAAAAAGACTGGATGTGGCACTTGCTGCCATGATCTAGTTGAGGTGTTAGAACATGGGTTGGACTCAATGATTTTGAAGGTCTCTTCCAACCTAGAAATTCTGTGATTCTGTATAGCCATCAATAGGGCCATCACTATCAGAGTCACACCCAGGATTTGTTAATCTGACAAACCATATTTGTGAGTTTTCTAGTGTTTTGAAAGTAAAAAGCCAGTTGATGTCAGCTCCTGAAAGCCAGTATAATTTTCAGTGCTGCTTTGAGGTTAGGCATCTAATTCTGTATTAATGTGATACTACCTCGGTGTCACACGATTGCTGGTCGAGTAGATAAGAAGAAGTGTGATGATTTAGCACCAGTTTCTGTAACATCTTTGCCTTGAGTTGTTTTGTTCAAGGTACTTAACTCATTTCTTTTCCTCACATGTGAGGCAAACTTTTATATATATACATGGCTTTGTGCCAGATGTGATGTAAAGTGTACACCAGAACTTTAAGAAATGAATGATAAAAATTCTGTTCCATGATGCTAGCCAACGAACCTGGAGAAGGCCTCTTCTGTCAACCATTATCTCTTCCAAAAATCTTCTGCCTTTTATAATGCAGGGATGTATCTGGGATATGTGTGTAGCGGGGATTCCTGCAGAAAGAAGCTAGTTTTAATCTCTTTCTCTTTGTTTCTTAACAGTTTTAGACAGCAGACTAAAGAGCTTAGTGTGGTTTAGTTCTTCTGAGCCTTTGTACTTTTCTTGTAGCAGTAGTCCATGTCTATCAGTCAAAAATAGCAGTGTTCTGGGATTTCAGATAGCAGCCAGGAACAAACCTAAAAAATGGGTATTAGTGACAGTAAGGTAAAGAATATAAACTGAAAATTTCAAATAGTGTTAAGCTAAAGTAGTTATTCACATTTGAACAAGAAAGTATTACATAATATCTTTTGTATGGTGTGGAAGTTAAATGAAAACCTTTCACACTCAGCTACAAACTTCAAATCAAATAACAGCACTAGACTTAGGACATCATGACATTAAATAATGATAGGATATGGGATACATAATGGGATGTTCTTCAGTAACTTGGATAATGCTTTTTCCACTAGATTTACTAACAAAGCTACTTTTTTTTTTTTTTTTTTTTTTTTTTACTAGGATGGAAGAGCAGCATCTGCTGTTGTAGTCTGTTCTTTTCTGTGTTTTTGTCGTCTCTTCACTACTGCTGAAGCTGCTGTTTATATGTTCAGTATGAAACGCTGTCCACCTGGCATTTGGCCTTCTCATAAAAGGTACTGTAAGAGATTCATGAAGCAAGTAGTTATTCAATTCTGAATATGGTAGAGGATGTCTTTAGAAAGATAAATTATTTCAATAATGTCTGTGTTCAAACATGTGTTTCCAAGTACTTTGCTGTGTCGTGAATTAAAGGGAGTTCTGAATTTTCTGAGCCTGTAAGTACCCATCAGAAATAGGTCAAATATACCCTGTGGAGAAGAAATGTTAGGAGTGAAAACATGGGTGTGCAGAGCTTTTGAATGCTTTCTTAATTATAAAATCCTCTTCCACATGTGTAAGACTTATTTCATGTTTCCTAGTTTATTACAATAGGTTTTATTATTTCACAGCACTGCAAGCTCTGAGGGAATACCAGAAATTATTTTTGTCAATGCAGTAAAAATGCCTAGTGTGCCTTTTTTTTGGGAGTGCATGCAGAGGCGACTTGCACATACTTTGGCAAATGTTTTAAACTGTTTATTTTACTTAATTTGATAGATTTTATAACTGTAAAGTATGAATAACAAGTGACAGTGGTAGTAAGGTTGTTTCCTAAAAAAACAATTAGATTTTGAAGGATGGGAAATAAAGTATTAATTCAGTATAAAGGACAGCTTATGTTTTTGTACACATTTACTTAATGTATACTTAAGGGGTTCTCCACAAAATAAGATATAATAATCAGGACAAATTTAAACCCTTTAGGGAGATTTAAGTGATCTATTATGTATAAGATACAAAATAAATAGTTCTCCTAGATTAGCATTTTAAGACCTTTTGAAATAGTGACTAGTTTATTTTACAAGTCATTATATGTAAAGCTACAGAACCTTTTTCAGATTTGAAAATCTGTTTGCTGGAGGTGGTGGTGAATGTTCCCACTGTTTCACTGTTGACAATGCTTAGTGACTGAATAAGATGTAACTTGCTTATGTGTTCACCCATTTCTTAGAATTTTGTGCTCTGACTAAATGAGTGTCCTCTGGTTTTGGCAGATACATTGAGTACATGTGTGACATGATGGCTGAAGAACCCATCATTCCTCACAGCAAGCCCATCCTGGTCAGATCAATTGTCATGACTCCCGTTCCGCTTTTCAGTAAGCAGCGTAATGGCTGCAGGCCTTTTTGTGAGGTTTATGTGGGAGATGAGAGAGTAGCCACTACCTCCCAGGAATATGACAAAATGAAGTAAGTACAGATTATGACCTGCTCTGAAACAGCAAGTTATGTTTTTCTGGATTCTAGCATTTACGTGTTTCTAGATTCCTGTGTACCCTTTTAGCTGGTCTCGAAAGTGAATCATGAATGTGCTTGTTAGAGCAGCTGGTCTTGCAGAACGTGGGGCTGATGCTGGGGTGGCACACTGGGCACTGCAAGGCACTGAGCCAGACTCTCTTCTCACTCCATGTGATGCAAGACCGGGAACATTGATCCGTAATGTACTTGTGCTGAGCATAACATCATGTCTCAGTCATGGAAACTTTAAGGATCCCCCAGGCATGTCAGCTGCAAGGTGACTGCTTATAAGCCCCTGTACAGCTCTGGTGTCTGCACAATTGTAAATCGTACTAACACTGCTGGATGTGGGTAATCATAGACAAGAAAACTGAGAGAATACTGAAGTCCTTGTAGCTTTCCAGCTACTGAAGGCCTTGGAGAAAGCAGGCTAAATCTAAAGCAATACAATATTTAATCTCTTTTTAAACTAAATTGGCTATGATTATGGTTTTTTTCTCCTTTAGGGAGTTTAAAATTGAAGATGGGAAAGCGGTAATCCCATTGGGTATAACAGTCCAAGGAGATGTTCTCATTGTGATCTATCACGCCAGGTCAACTCTAGGAGGACGACTACAAGCCAAGGTAATGATGAATTTAAGAGCCTGAATGGAAGATGTGGGGTTTTTTTGGTTGCAGTTTTGTAACCTACTAGTTATCTACTGAGTACTTTGCTTTATTTACTATTCTTTGTTCAGAAAAATGTTTGAGGTTTTCATTCACTTGTGAATTCAACCTTTTCAAGCCTTCTGAGACTGTCCACTCCCAATGTTGTACATGTAGATGCTTTTATAAGCATTTCCGGAAAGTACTTCAATACTGATAATTGTTATATTTCTCTGGAAACTCCCCAGCCAGTTTTTTTTGAGGCAGGAATTACTATCTGTTAAGTTGCACAACAAGCCAGAACTTTTTAATTCTGTGCACACAAACTGCAAACAAAGGAAATATACCCCTCAGCAGAAAAGTGGGATTCCAGAGATTGCCGTTACAGAACAGGCAGAAAAATCCATGTGGTTTTATAGGCTATTTCTAAAGTCAGATTCCATTTTTGTAGCTGATTTTCTTACTTGTCTTTGTTCTACTAGGGAGAATGCATATTTCCTTTTTTAATTCAACTATGGATGCAACTGTATTGCAAGATCACAAAAAACTTGTTAATGAAGCCTGTCTTCAAATTTTTTAAAAGACAGCCATGTTCTTTTTTTTCCAGATAAGTAACCCAATTAAACTTAGAAATCCATGTAAAAGATAAGGACAGATAGCACAAAGTTTAGAGCTTGGAGGTTTCTGGAAATTGACAAGACAATTTTTCAGCCAGTTTTGGTACATGTGGGACATACATGTGTATTCATACATAGTTAGTGTTTACTGAAATTGGTTTCTTCCTGGTTTTTTCTGTCTGCTTTGTGAGTAGGAAGGTATCGAATCTTGACATGTTCAACAAGATCTTCCAGAATACCTTAAAACGAAAATGAAATGATTATTAATGACTTTCACTGACTTAAAATCAGTGAAATGATTCCTTAATGCGCAGAAATAACTACTGTATTGTTCAAGGTCATCAGGAGAAAGGCATAAAACTGACCAAATTTAGCCAAGGCTAGGTTATACTTCTTGTACCATCTCACTTTTATTCATGATAGAGTTTCTTTGATGTGGTTTCTCTGGCATTTATTTGCTGATAGAAAAGACTAGAATTTTCTTAGCTGTCAGCTGTAACAAATGCTGCATCAACGGTGTGTGTGATGATCTGGGTTTGGAGGTTTGATGGAACAATATTCAATGTGTCCTTAGTTTTATGGTGCCGTAAGTTGCCCCCTAAAGTTCTCTGCAGATCTCTTTCAGAGATTAACCACCACATTTCAAGATTTCTACTATATTTAGAGTTGGATGTTATGAATGTCTTCTACTTTCTCACAGCTAATTAGAGAGAGAGAGAGTTCAGTTTAACTTCTAGGAAAGTGATGGTAGGGATGGATGAATCAGAGGAGCTCTTTCCAGTATGTCCATGTCTCTCCTGTACTAAAGAGCCCAGAACTGGGCATTGCAATTACAGCTGAGGCTTCACTGGTTCTGAATAGAGGGGAAGAATCATCGTCCTTAATCTGTGGCAATGCTTTTTCTATTATTTCTTTTCTGGTTGTGATGTTCAGGAAATACTCATTTACGAGGAAAGCTTTCATAATTCAGTATTGTTATAACATTTTCTGGACTACTACTGCGTGACTTCTTTGTAAGCACTGGCAATGCTATATCACAGATGTTGCGACTAAGGCTAGGAAACAAATACAGGCTGCATTGATCAGTGAGCTGTAATTTGGATTTGTGCAAGATCAGGAGCTACCTGAATATTCTATAGTAGCATGTTTCTGGACTCATATTCCCATCAGGCATGGGAAAGTAGTTTATCTGTAAACAGTTGAGTGATTAAAATGAGTCAGTTGACAAAAGCCCTACAATTCTGTCTGGAATGAATGGCTGACTTGAAGTTGTACAAAAAAACCTCCTTGAATGCCTTCTGAAGTGTCCTTTTAAATGTGGTACATTTAAAACTGTTTTAAATCTATTCCTTTGTATGTGATGTACATGTATTTCTTGGCTGGCATATTGCACAATGGATTTTCCTGAGCATATGCTGTTCAGAAAAGGAACAAGGATTATACAGTTTTAGCCTCCACAACAGGATCTGTAAATACTTTAGACTTTGATAGTCTGTTTTGAGGTTAGTGATGAGACATACCTGACTGAAGGTCTTTTGGTTTCTTAATGCTGGTAATAGATCTATTTATGTTCTATCTCAAATGCATTTAAATATTTCAAGATAAAGTATACTTGTAATTAAATGGAATTTTTTGTAGCAAAGCAAGTACTTCAAAATATTTTAATACTGATAATACTTTGCATTATGTTAAAGACAGAACACTGTACATACTGTTCGTGTGGATTTATACAGTTTCCTGTTTCTTGTTTTCAACAGATGGCTTCAATGAAGATGTTTCAGATTCAGTTCCATACAGGCTTTGTGCCCCGAAATGCCACTACAGTGAAATTTGCCAAGTATGTCAACATCTTTTTGTAGGAGACTGGAAGAAGTTGTCTTTGAAACTGCTTAACCTGCCAAACATCAACATATACTGGGAGAGGAAATATAGTCAGTTCAGGAAGTAGATGACTTTGATTGCAATAAGAGTCTTTTTTTACTCACCTTAAGGAAACGAGATGTATTGTTCATTATACAAACAATGTACAAAAATACCACCTGTTTAAGATGGGAAAAGTAAACAAATACAGCATTTTTAATGTCTTATATTAATTGCTTTGGAGTTTTGTTTTGGACTGTAGTAGATCTAATCCAGTTAGCCATCAGTATCAAGAAACTTCTTGTCTGTGTCTTTACAGATATGATCTGGATGCCTGTGACATACAAGAGAAATACCCTGATTTGTTTCAAGTCAATCTGGAAGTAGAGGTGGAGCCCAGAGATAGGCCCAGCTGTGAACAGCCACCTTGGGATAACATGAATATAAAAGGACTGAATCCCAAGATCCTCTTCTCCACCCGAGAGGAACAGCAAGAGATTTTATCAAAATTTGGTAATGAATCCATTGAAAAACTAGAGAATGTGAGAAGGTTTTCAATGTACTTAGTGTTTGAAGCTTTTGTTTAATTTTTGATGTTCCATTAATTGAAACAAATCGGAAGGGTTTTTTTTTGTAAATATCAGTTAAAAATATGCATTGTATGGAGGAGCTTAAGTTATCCTCCAGTAATGAGGATTGTAATTATGCTTGTCTTAATTCTACTGTGCTTACATGTGCTTGGTTTCATAGCTTACAGGGCTATGAATAGGCTATTTGCAGGAGGGACTTTTAGCAAATGGGATTGTAACAGTCAGTATTTGTAGGCACAATGTCTTGAAGAGGGTTTATTTGGCTAAACTGGCACCAGTATCATTTCACTTAAAATTATGTGAGCATTCCTCACAAATGGTTTTAGGTAAGAATGTTTTTATCAACATTCTTATGCATAGCCATGTAATGTTGTAATTCGTTTCCTGCACTTTTCCTAATATGTTCCAGCAGACACTATTTTATTATCTCTATTTGTCTTTATCTGTAGACGCCTGCGTTAGTTGCAGTTAATGCTGTTCAGTATCTTTCTTCTTCTCCTGGTATCAGTGATTAGCTTTGACATTTTCATTCAGGCTCTTAAGCCTTCTCTGTGTTTTGAGGATAAAGAAGCATGACAAAGATTACTGTGGTGATTTTAGTGATATGAGATCTCACCGTGTGCTGTTAATATGGTACATCTCAAGTACATTTTTTTCATACAAGATAGTTGCTGCTGGCCTTTATTTCTTTCAAGCAGGATATGTGTTGTTTGTATTATGATTTAGGCAATTTTCTATTTAACGTAGCTTAATCCTACTGTGAGCACAATTATCAGATCTCTAAAGCTAAGGTGTTTAACTTTACATCATCATTGATGATGGGGTTCTGTAAAGTTACTCTTATTTTCTTAAGTCGCTTCCATTTTCTGATTGATACAGGAAATGTAAGGATTTCAAATTACACTGAAAGTATTTCTTAAGATTGGTGGAAAGGAAATAGGACAAAAGTAAGTGCTGTGAACTGATTTTAAATATACTTGCCATTAAAATTGAATTTATTCTTCCATTAATTATGATCTTTCATATATGTTTTCAGCATCTCTAAGCTACTGCTGAGAATGTGGAAGGAGAGTGAAAAAGTGCTCTCCCAGTTGTGTATTTAAATTTAGACAAATAGGTTTATCCCAGATGTCCATCCATTTTTTTCAAACAGTGGATGAATATTAACTAATTTAGGAAGTCTTCTTCATTTGTCTTGAAGAAACTTGGGTTTTTTAGAGGTCATACAGCAGTAGGTAACAGCACAACTGAATATTACACAAGAATCACTTGATACCTGATTTCAGTAAAATAAGAAATATAAGAAGCAGTTAATAGCATCATACAGTGTACCACCCCTTTTTTATCCATGTTCTTCTTTAGTTGTCTTTAGTCCATGTTCTTCACTGGCTTTGCATATCTGGGTTTTTCCATAGCTGCATTTGTGTTTTTCTGTCTCTTATTGCAGATACTGTTCATAGCTCTTGAATGTTCTAGGGGATGCTTGGTACAAGTGAGGTGTTAATTACATTTTCCTACAAATGTAAATAGAATGCTTGAGATTTATTTTATGATTCTGATTTAATGTCCTAGTTCAAAACTGGGTTTTACCAGTTTTTGCAGCTGAAAAGAAGTTAATGCTAATTTCAGAGATGGTGGGGGCAGGAATTTGCAATTGCAGAGCAATAGATTGGAGATAATAATTGTCTTCCTACAGCAGTCAGCTTGAAAGACAAGTATCAGCTGCCATGTGGAGGATTGAGAAGTTTTTCTCTATGGGCTCTGCCTTAAATTCTGTTTTATAGGGAAACCAGAGTTGCCTAGACAGCCAGGTTCAACTGCACAGTATGAAGCCGAGGCATCCCAGTTGGAGCAGTCTTCAGAAAGTGCACCTACTGATACAGAATCCCCTCACAGCGGTAGTACTGATGCAAACAACTTCTTTCACTCTCTGGACTGGAAAGGTACAGGTTTTCCTCTGAAGTACTGTGTGGTTTATGTTTGTCTTGTATGCCTTCCAGTGAATGCTTAAGCCTTCTTAGGCAGTAAAAGTCTCTAATTCACTAACCACGAGGAGAGCTATTTAAAGAGTGAGCTCTATAGAATAACAAGCGGTTATTCTCCTTCATTTGGATAAACACCAAGTAAAAGGGTTTGGTGTTGAGTATAACTTAAATGGTGAGCTAAATTTTTCTTTTTCTGTAAAAATCTTAACCTTAAAGATCTGCAAGGAAGCTTTTCACTCACACAGCTCCACTTTGGCTGAGGAGCAGAGGAAACAAAGTAGATTAGCCAGTGGGGTCCATATCAGTAAGTAGGACTAAGAAAATGTAATTTTATCGCACACGTGTAACTCTCTTTTCTGGTTGCTGCTTTGTTGTTAAAAATGTCAGCAGCTCCTTATGCTTTTATTGAGTTCATCAGTTACTGAGAAATCTTGTCAGCTCTAAGAGACATAGTGATCTGAGGTGAATGTCCAAGTCAGTCTTTTTTTGAAAAAATTTGTAATACCTATCTGTGGAGTGTCAGCTGCTCCTTTGTCTGTCCTGTACAAAGAGGTAGCAGGAGCATGTAGTTCCTTTTTCATCAGTTCTTATATGAGTTTTGGTTAGTTAAGAATTAATTTCGTATGCTGTCACCGTGAAAGTTTCTCTTACCCGAGTCAAAAGAATAATGCTGGTTATTTAAAGATGTTACTCTTTTTTTTTTTTTTTCTATTCAAGAAGGAAAAACTCCAGAAAGTGGAATAGAAGACAGCTCATCTAAAAATGATTGTGTTCAGCTGTCTGATGACAGGGAAGAGAGTGATCCTTCAGATGAGGAGTTCCCAACATTTCCAGATGAAGGAAGTGCAGTTGATGAGAAAGACTCTACTCCAGAAGGAGAGTTGCTTTTTGAAGCCAGTTTTGAATCTCCATCTGCACCATTACAAAAATGTCTTCCTGAAGAGAATGTAGACTTGCTGGGACTAGACTCTGACATTTCAGCAGAACAGAAACAACCTATCTCAGAAATAAACTCTTCATCAAGTAATGCTGACTTGTTGAATAATCTGTTTGTGAGCAGTGTGTCACAGGTTTCAAATGAGCCCACTGGAGATCTTCTTGGACAAGGAACAGATTTCTTTTTCAGCAGTCAGCGTCCAGCTGCTACTCAGGGTTCATCTTCAGCAGCAGCTATGTCTTCAGGTATGTGAGTTTAATATCAGCACTTGTCACATGGGCAACACATGAAAACTGCTGCTTGCATTGTGCTTAGAAAATAAGTACTGTGTTTCAAGATGGTGAATGGTGAAGACATGTCAGTCTGTAGCAAGACTATGAATAGAACAGGTGTTACTTCTGCATGAAGAAGTTCCTGTACATTACCCAGCTATTCTGTTATGTTTCCAGTATCCTGTTAACTTTAAACTTTTGTAAATGGAAAAGTAACGAATTTTCCATTTCAAAGGAACTCAGTATCTTAAGGAATTCTTAGCTTTCCCATATGAATGTTGCATGCTCGATCCTTTTCTAAATCCATAACTTTCCTTGTTAAGGCATAGACTTGTCATAACTTGAACTTTATGTAAAGCAATGGCATTAGATGTACAGAACTATGCTGCTTAGGTCAAATGTCTGCATGGGATTTTTAAGTGTTAATCACATGAGACTGCTGAGCAACTGTAAATCCTGTAGATTATTGTTCAAATCAGTAGGATAATGATACTGCTAAAAGATGTTTTCTTGCTGGTTTTAATGATGTTGTTGGCAAGTCTGTATCCTTAAAGAGAATGCTATGTAGTGCTGTCTATTTGGTATTTAAGCAGGGTGCTTTAGTTCAGAGATTCTGTTCCGCTCACCAGTGGATGCTCATCTCTTTGTCGCTTTTTGGGAATAACAATTCTCTGCCTAAAGTTAATGGTGAGATTTCTGGGAATATTACTCACATAATCTAGGAAACCATTACAAGGTTTTGTTTGTTTGCACAAAGATAATTCATAGGTACTAAAAGCTTTAATCTATAGACAACTAGAAGTATTTTTCACAGAGCATTTAGATGGTTTAAGATGTTTTTTTATTTTGAGGCACTTCACTATTGAACTTTGTTACTGTGGTCAGGGAAGAATAATTGTAATTTACCATTTTTACATAGGTAGAATTCTATCAAACAAAACCTTGATTACGTTATCTTTCTTTAGCCATGGGTGTTGTGTGAAACATTTTATCAGTAGTCATGTGTATATCGCATTCTTGTAGTCATTCTCATTCAGTGTATTTCATTGAATTGTATTAAGAGAGATACTTGCAGAAGTGAGAATATTTGGCCACTGTTGTATTTTGGCATGCACAACAAACGTGAGGTTTTGTTTATGTATGATGCTGTAGTAAATTTGCTTGAAATGTTGTTGAGTCCTGTACAATGTGGTCATTACCTGAGGATGTGTTGGGGTATTACAGCAGGATTATTCCTTCTCTTCAGCTTCTGAGTGAATCTGGCAGGACTCCCTGGGCTCTTCAGGGGTTTTGACCCTAGAGGGCAGCAGAAACAGGAATATATAAAGCCCTGATTCCAGCTGACTGTCACATGTTACTCCATGCTGACTATAAATACTCTTCCAGTTAGTTTTTTCTTCACTGGGATCACTAGAGACCTGCGGAAGTCTTACTTCTGTTGGTTTTCATTCTTGGGTTGACGTGTTTTCTGCCCCAGAATCGCCAATGCCTTCAAGTCTGAATGGTAGTATGAACATTTTACTTCATATTCTTTTTAATAGTGTAATAGTCCGTTTTCTTCAAACCTAGTTGCAGATTTGGCATTATAGAGTATTTAATGAATGTGATTCTTCTGTGTGTCAGCTGGTCACACAAACTTAAGATGTGTCTTAAATGGATGAAATTAACAATGTTGTTGAATTGTATGGAGTCTTGATGCTTTAGAAGACATAGCTGTTCATATTATGTATGGCTGAGGGACCCTTTTTGTACCATGTGAAAGTTTATTTGTCTAGAGAAAGGAATGGGTGGTTAGTCTTTGCCACACAAAATTGTCTGAAGGCTGCTGCAGTTACTAGCATGAGCTTTGCTTCTTGTCTGTGCCATCTGAGGAGTAAGGCTTTTTCAACTTCATTTATTCTACAGTTTGTCATGAGATAATTTTGTTTTCTGCTTATTTTTTAGCCGATCCATTTGATCCATTCACAATGTCATCAAGCTCAGAGAATCAAGCCCTGTCTGGTCCAGACCTCTTTGGGGACTTCCTTCATCCAACCTCAACATCTACAGCTAATACAGTTCCTTCCACACAAAGTTCACTTCCACCTTCTTCCAGCTCAGATTTCTTAAATTTAGGTAAGTGTGCTTCTGGTGTTCTGTTTCTCAACAGTTTCTTCTCTTCTGTGCATTTGTCTTTCAGCTTAGTGGATTAGTGTCTTGATAGATCCACTTGTTGTGATTGCTGTTTTAATTAGCTTTGTACTCTGGAAGTACAGATGTAAATGCACCAAGAAGCAGGTGTTTCCTGTATAATGTCATGCTATTATTTATGATGTGACAGGATTTCTAGAATTGCTAACCATATGTTAGGACTTGGAGTGTCCTCTCAATGATCTAATAACTGAGGATACCCAAATATCTGGAAACTTAATTTGTAGAGGATAGTGTGCTGTGTTGACTGTATTTAGGTTTTAAAGATTTTCTGGAAACCTTGGAAGACAAATGAGCAAGTCAAGTTATAATATAGCCAGTTCTAAAGTGCAGGCTGAGGCTAACGTGCACCTTCCTGACCTGAATGTATTCTGCTAATATACTTACAAAGTACATTATGTAATACTCTAATCTTATTTGTTTCATTTCTCTGATATATTCTTGGCGAAGCCTTTTCCTCATGCATTTATTTTAAAATCTGTTAATCTTTAAACAAAAATCTTTGTGATATATTCAGTGTTCCCATCATTCTTTAAGGAGAAACAGACATTTGCAGAAATGGTGGAGTGGTAAAGCTACTAGTGTTTAAGTTTTTAAAAATATGACTTTCAAAGAAAAGTGTGGGTTCTCTCCATAGGGGTATGGGTTGTGATCAGTCTGTGAGGGCTCTTCTCTGCTGTACTCTCAGTCCCTCTTTCTGTATAGGTGCTTCCCATAGGATACAGTCTTTTAAGAGCACAGCTCTGTGTAGGATGCAGTCCTTTAGGAAGAGATTGCCATAGGGATATGGTTCTCCCAGGCACTGCAGATCCTGCCAGGAACCTGCTGCTGTGTGGGCTGCTCTCCATGGTTGTGGCTTCATCGAGGACATATCCACCTGTGTAGGGTACTCCACAGGCTGCAGTGTGAATATTTGTTCTTCTATGGTTTTTTATATGTGTTGCAGGGCAATCTCTGCTCTGGCATCTGGAGCACCTCTTCCCCCTCCTTCTCCACCTACCTTAACGTCTGCAGAGCTGTTTCTGTCATATCTGTCCCTTCTCTTACAACTGCTGTGCTGTGTTTTTTGGGAAAACATGTTTTCCCAAAGACATCTAGTTTGGGAAGCTCAGCTGTGGCTTGTGGTCAGTCTGTTGGAGCTAGCTGTGTCCCACAGAAAAGCCCAGGTCTCTTCTCATGCAGGCACCTACTTACAACATGCAAGTAGCTAGGAATGGTGGTATCACACACCTTTTCCTGAATCTAGTGATTTCTTCCCAGGGCTTATTGCGTGCAGCTTTAACTTGCCCCTCTTTGTTTTGCAGTTGCTCTAGTTGACCCTGCATCTGAGTGATGCAGTCTGAGTGTTAGATACAGATAAACTATACAGAAAAAAATGCATCATTTGTCTGACTGAGAGAAGGGCTTCCTCTTTGAAATGAAAGGCTACTCAGCTGCTTGCCCTCTCTATCATATTATTAATCATTATATTCCAGCTGTGATTGATTCTGCTGAGAAGATTTCACTTGCCTCCTTTGCAATGTTTTTGTTCTTTCCTGTAGCTAGAAAGAGCCATGTGTTTCAGTTGTGTACTTGTATAGTGTCAGCTTTATGCCAGTATTGCTGTCCCTGTGTAAGGTTACCAAAGATAAATATTTTGCTCAAAAGAAGATTTGATCAATACTGATCTGTGGAGCATTATTTCCACCAGATTCTGCACCTGGAATGGGGAAACCTGGATGCAGGCAGACTGGGGAATGAAATGCTGGGGAGGAGCACCATGGAAAGGGACCTGGGGGTTCTGGTTGATGGCAGCCTGAATGAATCAGCAGTTCCCTGGCAGCCAGGAGGGCCAAGCATGTCCTTAGGTGCATCAGGCTCAGCATCAGCAGCCAGGCTAGAGAGAGGATTGTCCCACTCTGCTCTGTGCTGGGGCTGCCTCACCTCGAGTGCTGGGGGCAGTTTTGGGTGCCCCAATATAAAAATAGACACTAAGCCATTAGAGACTGTCCAAAGAAGGGCCATGAGTATGGTGAAGAGCCTTAAGGGGAAGGCCAATGAGGAGCAGCTGAGGTCATTTGGTCTGTTTCTCCTGGAGAAGAAGAAACTGTGGGCAAACCTCATTGCAGTCATCAACTTCCTTGTGAGGGAAAGAGGAGGGGTCTGCAATGATCTGATCTCTGTGGTGACCAGTGACAGGACCCAAGGGAATGGCCTGTAGTTGTGTTAGGGAACATTTAGGTTGGATATTAGGAAAAGGTTTTTCTCCCAGAGGCTGGCTGAGCACTGGAACAGTGGGAAGTGTTCACAGCACCAGCCTGACAAGAGTTCCAGAAATGTTTGAAGAACACACTCAGGCACATGGTGTGATTCTTGGGGCTGTCCCGTGCAGAGCCAGAAGCTAGGCACTGTGATCCTTGTGGTTCCCAGGTAGCTCAGCATATTTTATGACCTTAGCCAAAATCTGCCTCACTGGAGGGGCAGGACCTCTCAAGAGGAGATTCTCTAGCTGATGTGCTCAAAGCATGTCATGTAGAGTGGGCTGTTCAGGACTGTGTCATGTCCTTTCTGGTTTTTAGCATTTCCAACACTATAGACTCCACAGCTGGGCAACCTATGCCAGGTTTGGGGAGATCTTAGAGGAAAGAAAGTATTTTTAATGGAGTTCCCTGTGTTTAAGTTTGTGCCCTATTGCCTCTTGTCCTTCCAGTGGGCAGCACAGAGAAGAGTGTGTCTGAGTCTTTTTTTGTTTCTTCACATTAAATATTTTTACATATTTATAAGAATGTTCCTGGTTCTTTTCTCCAAGTTGAATAGTACCAGACCCTATTATCAGAGAGGACACAGAAAAACCTTTTATGTATTAAATTACAGTGGGAAAAATAAAATATGGATTTCTGTTCACTAAATGTTTATCTGCAGCCTTAAGGAGATCACCATCAATAGTCAGCTGTTAACAACATTTGAGCAAGTAGAGAAAAAAAAGGAATATTTTTACATCTGTCTTCAATGCTTATTGTTTTGTGCTTACTCCTAATTTTATTTGATAACTTGCAGCCTGGTAACTGTATTAGGATACCTGCTATTTTAATGTAATTTCCGAAGCTTTCTGTCAACATAGGAAAAGATACTTAAAATGTACCCATTTTCTCTTCAGCCTGCTCTTTTACGTTGATTTCCCTATACTTCTCTATTGAAATGCAGTCTTTAAAAACTGTATGGAAGTGGAGGAACTGGGGTAACATTTCATACTCCTTTACGTTTATCTTTCAAATGAGAGCTGCTATGTGTGTTTAGCTGAAAGATGTATGTATTTGAGCCTTTAGCATTCTATCCAGTTACAGGTATCAATTTTATCAAGTAAGTAAGGCATATTAATGATTATGTTGCACTTAATGTGATTTTTTGACTACTGAAAGGACAGGATCACTAGTAACTGTAGAAAAAAGGAAAAATAAGAACATGTTCTCAACTGACATATTCAGAAGAACTGTGTTAAGTGAGCAGAAGTGATCTTATGTGAAAAAATAAGATCATTAAAAGGGATAAAATTCTTAAACTAAAAATAAATTAGTAGTAATGGCAGTGACCATTCAAAATAAGCTGCAGTAATGAAATTTGATGACTCTACTGTTGGAGCACTTGTAAGTGTCTAGAATGAAATTTTAGTGATGGATAAGCTTTATTTGTCAGTAAATGATTACTAAACTACTATAGGTACCAGGAGAAAAGATGTTTCAGTGACACAAATTCAAGACGTGGAACTTTAACCTTGTATTTCTCAGATGTTGGCTTAAAATTTAAAATCATAGCAGTTTTAAAATGAAAGATAGTTCTTACACAGTATCTGGTCTTTTAAGTCATTCTGTCCTATAACAGGAAAATGTGCTGTTGCTGCTAAACAGCTGTGTTTTAACGATGTAACTTAATTTTCTTCTGTATTTTTTAAGTAGCAGATCATCTTTAATGCAGGCTGAGTCAAGATATACTTCCCTCAAAGATAGCAGGAGATTTGGAAGGTGGTCAAAAGAAACCTGAGTGATCAGTGTAGTTTTCTCCTGAGGAGAAGTTAGTTTCTGTGAACTTGAGTTCTCAGACAGACTTTAGATAAGGTTAAAAAAACCTTGCATCATACTAAACCAGCCTCTTGGTTCACAGAAAATCCTGTTGTCTGTGATTAAAAGATTTCCTGTAGACATGACAAGTTAAATAAAGAAAACCTTATGTGAAGCTGTGTGTAGTAAAATGCAGGTCTCTTATTTTGGGAAGCTGGAAAGTGTGATCTGATTACCACGAACTTATTCTTGCATCCTGGCTTGGTTTGAGCAGTGCTAGTAAAGGACAGCGTTCTTTGTCGAGAGCTCCAGTGGTTCATTGCTGTATGGCTAGGGATTTTCAATATGAGACAACCAGGTTTGGGTCTGCATGTTCATCATCTTAATTGCTTCCATTTTTGGAATATTGAGCTATAGTTCGTGTTTTACCATTTCTTTAGGAGTTCTGCTCCTTTCTCTTAGTGTGCTTGTATGAATTGCAGTGCTACAAAAATAGAGATTCAGCATGGTTTTATCATACCTTTTCAGAATATGTAGAAGTCAAAATATCAAAGTCAAAAAGTTGATAACGCTTTTTCTTGATGTTAAAATCCAACAAAATGCCCACATTATAGAATTAAAAAGAAGATAGCATAAGAACAGTTTCAGGAGGAATGGGTTATCTGTTCAGTATATTGTGCATTGCATTGTTTCAGATTTTTCTGTTAAGTGTAGTGGTTGTATATGAGCTTTTACTATTAATAGTGAATTTACCGGTGTATGTAGCAGTAGGCTACTTCCTGCTTAGTTCAGCGTGGGGGAGGCAATGAACTTGACTTCTCTTAAGCCAACTGTTATAAAACAGCTCATTCCCATAGTATGTTCTCAATCCTTCAAATGCATTCATCTGTAATTTAATTTGTTCTTGTTTCTCTCAATTTGTTTTCATAGTAGTTAATTTCATATGATAGTGTTAATTTTATTATGCTCCTGTAAAAAGACCTTTAATAGCAGAGACTGTAGAACAAAATAATTTCTGGCCTAAAAATCAATATTAGTAGTAGTTGAAGGCCTGCTTAACTTTTGGGAGTGGAATATGGTACAACAAAGTTCTAAGCCGATGAACAGGTGCTGATTTGTAGCCAGCGACACTGTGGTTTAGTGGATAGCTGGGGTCCCGAGTATTGACACCAAAATGTATTGATTCTTCCATGGTTTCAGAGGCAGGGAGATGAAGCTTGGGTGTGGAGAAAGGGCTGGAAATGGTGGGTACGTCTTGTGTTGTATTCTGATGTTTTCCCTCACATGCAGCAGAGAGTAGTGCTGTAATACAGGCTTTCGGCAGATATTTGTTGCACAGTATTTGATGTGCTCATTTTGCAGCTGTAAGATCTAATTATAAATTATATTAGTAGCTTGAGGTACTATAGGGGTGTTTAATTTGCTTCTAATTATTTCCTTAATTAAGAGGATTTGATACTAATATTTAGAATGTAAAGCTGAGGTGCTGAGACAAGTGAAAGGCTGTCCTGTAGTAGCTGAGATTTTCAAAGCCTCAGAATGTTACTGCTTTTGTAAGGATGGCTGGGTCGACCCTAGGTCTGTGAAATGTCTTAGAACACCACTAAATATGCTTCACTGAAATATCCCCTCTCCCTGTTGCACTGACAGTTGTTATAGCATTAAAGTAGTTACATTCAAAAGCTGTCCTGCTTCACTATGAGTATCCACAAGCTCTGCTAAGGAGAATGCTCCGAGCTGGCATGCAGTTTTGAGTGTTCCATGCATAGCATTTCTCATTCTGAGGATGGCTCACCTCATAGTTTGTGTGAGTGTGTAAGTGGGGAATAATTCGGAAGTGTCAGGGATGGTAGTTATAATACCTTTAAATGGGATATGACATTTTCCAGGAGTTGGTGGCAGCACTCTTGCATGCTTTTAAATACGGCAATTTCATTTAGATGTGATGGTGTATAGAGAAGTGGTTTTTATCCATGCAGCTAGAGATTCTTAACCTCTTCCCAGAAAAAAATCACTCTTCCTGTATCCTGCTCTTCGATTGTGTGCATTCATTTGTGTGTTACACCTCAAAGAGTGTATTAGTTGGCCAAGAGGCCCCTTTGTCACAAGCAGGCTGAGTTAGATAAACCTGCATTTTGAAGTGACCTGGCTTCACCTGTGTAACACCCAGACTGCTGAGTGATAAAGAGCACCATTCATGGAGCACTGCTGCTTTCTGCTTACCAGCTGTGTTGTCAGGAACAGCAGTATGCCTTAGATCTGTACCTGAGCTAGTCCTTTCGGTCAGGGGACCTAAGCTGTTGAATTCATAGCATTGCCTGTGCATGAAAATACTTTATCTACGCAGTGTGTGGGATGTTTTAAAATAGAAATGGAAGAATTCCAGTGGTACAACCCTTCTGAGTCCTGTTTGAGATTGTTACCAAGAGATTTAAGCAAGCTATGTAGCTGACAATGTGATACACATTCTGTTGGTATTGGCAAATATATATACTATTATTATGGTTTTCTTAAACATGAAAACATTTCTTTTTTCTTCTGTAGGCAATTTGACACCAGAACCACCTAAAATATCATCATCTACAAGCCACCCAGATCTCTTAAGTGGGTGGGATTCTTGGGCAGATTCCTCAACAACCAGCAGTGTAGCATCACCACAGCTGAAGCCTGTTTGTGAAGGTATTACGATATTAAATTTTTCCATTAGAGGAATACTCCAGACTGGGTCAGTTTAATGACCTGAAACTGCTGAACGTGTCTTCGTGCATTTTTGCTTTGCTGCTTAAATGCTCCTTTAGTAAGACACTTGTGTAGTTTTTCAGATTAAAGTTCAAGACACAGGAATTAAATTGTTTCAATTCTCTACAGTAATGGTGATTCTTGTAATGGGAAAAAGTGTTGTGAAGTAGAATTTTGGGGAAGTTTGCATGAGGTGTTGTGTCGATACTATTTTTATTCTTTCACTCAATTTCCAAACAGACTAGGTATGTGATGTGTCTTCTTATTATACAGGCCAAGCTTTTACCACCGGAAGCCAGTCCAGTGTGTCTTCAGGTTTGTCTTTTAGCCAGGCGAAAGCTCAGAACTTTGATCCTTTTGCTGATCTTGCCAATCTGGGATCTGGTCTTCCAGGTAAATCTTACTTTTGATAGGCTATGTTTTTTAGGGCCTCTACTGTTTGATTTGCTTCTTGTACCTATAAATGGTTTTGACAGCCTATCAAAGGAAGTGTTTCTTTTTAATTGTCAGCATCGAGCTTGAGATATTTGCTGAGAGCTGGTGAGTAACAAGAAAAGATTGAATCTTCCAGATATTTTTAAACATCCAGAGTAGTATTTCAAAAGATAACTACAGCTGTGATATAAAAACAGTAAAAGTAATTAATGCTTGAGAATAGAGTTGAGATGGTAAGAGAAACCAGGAGTCTCTGATTTAGTAACCAAGCATGAGGTTTCTTACCTAACATTGATTAATACTGTTCTTGAAGGATTTAAAATGAAAGCAGGATTGAATTAGTTAATTATTTTTAGTTCCAAAGTAACAGTTAATTCAGTACTTTCCTTTGAATTCAGTAGACTTTCATAGCTCTGCTACTCACATCTACCCCGTTTGTAAGATAAGCACAAATCAAGGGCCATACTTTGCAAACCAGTACCAAAAACACTATAAATGCTTGCATTCAGTTTGCAGTGAAGGGCACAAGGAGTTCTGGAAGATAAGAAACATTGCAGAATAACTTTTGTTCCCAGGTGTTTTATTGGCCTAAAACTCAGGAATTTAGTCCTGTAGCACTCACAAGAGCTGCAGTCCTCGCATTTCAGAACCCACACTGCCATAACAAATGTGACCAGCTGCCCAGAGTACACAGAATGATTCAGAACAGCCTAGTGTCACTGAATTGAGCAAACTTGCTTTTCCCTTAGCTTGGAGCTGATGGAGGTTTTACCCTGTTGCCTTGGCAGTTAGCACTGTGTATTGAATTGAGTGGAATTCTTGTAGAAACACCAGATAGCATGCAGTGTTTGACTTCTTGATGTTGCTTGGGCATAAGCACTGCAAAATTCTGGTGTTGAAGCAGTACCAATGAGGCTGCTTTGATGTAAAAAAATTGTTAAAAATTTTCTAGTTTAATAATTCAGGTTAACATGGATTATTAAATGCACAGATAATGTGACAGTAAAAAAAGTCACTTTATTCTTGACTTGAAGATGTAGGTATAGCCCACACTGAATCAGATGAAAGAAATCAAACTAATTTTAGCAGTACTTGGGTCAATTCATTACTCTTTCAGTTAGCTTTCAATAGGAAAAATGACTGCATTAAGAAGTAGCCAGATGTCACTGTCCTAGTTAATGTTCCCAGGCTCGAAATGAATTTTCAAGGCATCATAAGAACTGGAATTCAGTTCTGGAATACAACTGGAATACCACATTCTGTTGTATTTTTCATAGGAGTTTTTTGGCTTTCACATACAAGATGCTGTTCTGAAAGACAATTTATGAGAGTGCAAGCTGCTTTAATATGAACGCTATATAAACCCCCAAAAATAGCAGCTAAAGTAATGAATACTGGTGTATTAGCATACTGGTAGGATACCAATAGTTTTATGTGCTGGTTGGTGTTATCACACTCTTCTTTAGGAGTGGTCTTCTGTCAGAAAGTAGGAGTGTGGTGTTGAAAAGTTTTTGTGAGCAGTGAGGCATTGACTTGTCCTACAGGAAGAATTTGTTGGCCTTGAAAACTGCACTAGTAAACATAGAATGCTTTGAAAGAATAGGTGAAAGAGATAATTTTTCAATATGCAGATTTGCTCTGACTAGTAACAATTTCTTTTCTGTAAATTTCACAAGTTGTCAATGACTGAAAACTGAGTTGACTGCAGTTGAGTGATTTAATGAAAAAGCAGTGCATTCCTAGATTTTACTGGGTGTTATATTGCATTACTGGGTTTTATCAGGTGCGATATTTCAAGATATAGTATGGTATCCCGTCATAGCCCTGGGGAGACATTCTCTTGTGCGAGTTAGAGGTCTGAGCAGCCACTTCCAAAGGGAGGCATCAGGAGAGCTGAAGTGTGAGGAGCCATTTTTGAAAGAGCAAATCAAGTTTGCATTGCTATGTTTACCCAGACAGGCTTGGCCTATGCCACAGGAGGCTGGTTACAGGATCTCCTGCAGGCTGCAGTGCTTTTCTTACTCATGTGCAGTATATTCCCTGGTAATGCTTCTATAGAACAATGGTCTCCTCATCTTCCTCAAACAGTAGTGCAAGGAACCACTAGAGACTTTGAAAGCATTCGTTGGAAAACCATCTCAGTCTGTTACCATTTTTTGTAATTATTTGTTTATTATGCACTGCATATTAGCGGAAGTGGGAAGCAGAACTACTGTCACAGCCATATTATCTCCTAGCCTGACACGTGCCTGACCCTTCAGATAAGGGTGCATGTTTTTGCTAAAACTGACATTTGAAACCTTGAGTTGTAAGAAAAGACTTTCAGTAAAGCCTCCAGCTCCTGCTATCCAAGTTACTTCTTAATGAGACTCTTAACTTCATTTTACCCACGCTTTCCTGTTACACTGTGAGCTGTGTGGTTATATGTCAAGACCAAACTGTCTTACTTGTATTAAACAGGTGACAGGTACTTAACTGAACAACTAAGTGAGTATTTTTTTTTGTTAGGTTCATCCGCTGGTGGACTCTTGGGTAGTGGATTTAGTCAGAAGACTGCTCCATCTCAGAAGCTAGGAAATCAGTGGCAGAAATCCTCCAAACCACAAACTACTTCATGGCAGTCCCAGACTAAGTCCAGCACAGCAGCTAAGCCCAACTACACAGTAAACTTCAGTGTTATTGGGGGACGAGAAGAAAGAGGAGTCAGAGCCCCAAGCTTTGGTAAGTTTTTTGAATGTGTATTATTTATAATGTCCCATGTGAAATTAGTTGGGTGTGCTGTTACCTGCAGAAGCTCTTCTACCTTCATATTTTTCTTCACATTTAAGAAGTTGTGTCTGATAGAAAACAGAAAAACACTTGCCAAATCTGGTGTCCTGCCTTCCCAAACCTATCCCAGTACATAACAGACAAGCTGATGATAGCAAAGGTGTACACGAGTTTGGGCATAAAGTCTCAAGGCTATAATTACTCACCCACATGGGAACTGGTTTAGTATCAGTGAGTTTAGAAAGGTAAATTTGATCCATCTGAGGAGAGATGGTTGATAATGTTGCTTCATGTTAGTCTGTTTGTGATACAAAGATAAAGGGATGCACTGTTTTTCCTAACTGAAGAAGAGTAGCTTGTCTTGAGAAAGACAAGGTAAAATTACTGAAAATTCTTGTGCTTGAAAGAGACATGGGGACCGGACCAGGTGGAATCATACAGTTCTTTAATGTATTCCAACTGAGTAGGCAAACCTGGAGTTATAGGGTTAGGCTTGGTCTCTTCTGTATGAACTTTATTGGAAAATTTTATTTTCTGGTGTGTTGATATTAGGATTGTTCTTCCCTTAAACGGACATATAAGTGAACAGCAGGTACTTTTTTAAGTTGGAATTATTCTGTTGGTCCATATCTGGAAAAGGTGTCAGGATGCAGAGGCAATGAGTGTAGGTTGCAGCACAGGAAAATCCGTAGAACAAGGCAAAAAAATCAATTGGCATGATGAAATGCTGAAACAGGTTGTTGTAATTCCTCTCGCTTAAAAACAGATGGACTTCAGCTGGACAGAGGCCTAACAAATGTACCTGGTTGTCCCTGCTTTGAGTGGGGATTGGACTAGACAACATCCAGAGGCCTCTTCAGAGTTCTCTGAAATTTGTTGGTTATGTAATGAATATTCATGTTGATATTTTATCAGGTCATTATTCTGGATAAGTTTCAACATGCTTAGGTGTTGACTACGTGCTTTCAATGATACTATTGAGTATATGGTTACTTGAAAAACTGCTGCGTGGCATTTGAAACTAACTTATAATGGAAAAATGGAGTAATTTCCAAAATTGTAGATAGATGTGCGTTCCCTCAAATCTACTCCATTTTTCTAAAAAGGATGACATGCAAGTATTAGGCAGAGGTTAGCATGTTAGGTTGTCTGCTCTGCTGGACTGAAAGTTTGTTAGAGATCCCTTTTATTTTTATCCTTTTTAGTTTTGTGGCTTTTGGTGTCACTGAAGGATATTTGTCATGGCAGTAATAAATGCCATCCAGGTGTATCTAAGGGCAGTATATTTCCCCTGTTAATGTATTCTCCAGTGAGACTTCTCATTTAATGTTTTTTCTCTTTTCATAGGTCAAAAGCCAAAAGTTTCAGAAAATGACTTTGAGGATCTGTTATCTAATCAAGGATTTTCAGCAAAATCTGATAAAAAGGGACCAAAGACAATTGCTGAGATGAGAAAACAAGAGATGTCTAAAGATATGGACCCCTTGAAACTCAAGGTTTGTTTAACAGTGATTTTAATTCAAGTGAAGATCTGATCTTATGCTTAGAACTGCTGATAACAGAGCAGAAGGATACAATGACCAACAGAGAAACTAAAGGCTCATGGTTTAGAAAATATGGATGTAGCTGATAATACAAAAATACACCTTAAAAATTAATAGCTGTCTTCAGGGTGATCATGTACTTTCATTTTCTGATTAACAAGTGCTGCTGCTGTCCTAAGAAATTACTAGAAAGTGCAGTTCCAGAGACAAGATGTATAACTAGTCTGGGATATGTTCCTTGTTGTTCAGATTTTTTTGACCTGTTAGTCATTGATAACTTCACATATTAATACACTTCCAGATTTTTAGTCTTCATGGTTCTTCAGAAAAGCTAGTAAACGAGCTTTGAAGGAATGCTGAAATTTGTTTTCACACAGTGTCATTTCTGAAGAGAGAGTGCCCCGGCACATTTTAACAGAAATTACCACAAATGGAAACAAGTACAGATATTTAGTTACCATTCTCGCTGGTGATAGTAAGGGTTCAATGGAAACACTGTATCCCTATGTTATGGCTTGAATATTTCTGTTAAAGTCTGAGCAACATCCCCCAATTGACTTTGGGGACATCTCAAAGAGCACTTTTGTCTATGCACTTCTGCTTAAGTAAACGTGAATTACTATTAGACACTATCTATTGTACAAAGCTTATAATGGAAGTTTTAAAATATATTTATGCTTTTGTACAAATCAAATAATAATTTGTCTGTGGGCCCTGACAGGGATAAGATTAATATAACATATGTTTTTAACCATTTCTCTTGCAATGACTGAATTTCTGCAGTAAACTAGTAACAATGAGCTAGTCTCCAGTGATAGATGCAAAGTATCCCTTTTTGAGTGGCTAAGGCAGTTGAATTTGGAGACTGAGTGCAATAGGACAGCTGCACTTGAGTCTGATTATATGGTCTTGCCGACAGTGAAGATTGTGTCTCTGGAGGCTGAGAATGCTTACTGTGCTGCATTCAGTTCTATGTATTCTGATTTTCCCAGATTCTTGAATGGATTGAAGGAAAGGAGAGAAATATCAGAGCATTAATATCCACTCTACATACAGTGCTTTGGGAAGGGGAAAATAAGTGGAAACCAGTCAGCATGGCAGATTTAGTAACTCCTGAACAAGTAAAGAAGTACTACAGGAAAGCAGTGCTTGTGGTTCATCCTGATAAGGTGAGTGTTTTCCTCTGATCTTCTTTATTATAGGAGGAATGCAAACTGCTTTTACCATACCATACAGGTTACTGTCAAATGCCTTGCTTCACAATCAGCACCCTAGATGTTCTTCACTGTGCTTCCATTGTCTTCTGGATATGGTGTCCTACTGCATTCAGGTAGTACAGGGTTATTCTTGTTGTCCTGTCACAGCAGAGAATTCAACAGAGAAGGGTTAACAAATGAAAGATCCAGTGAGGGCTGTACTGAGCACCAGAGTCAGTCATGCTGGGTTCTGACTGACAGATGGCAGATTTAATGCTGATTAGTGGAATCTGTTTCATTTCTGTGATCTGGTACTTCAAGTCTTTTAGAACTAGTGTGGAGACTCAGAGGCTGCCACAGCAAAACTGGTAGGAAAAACCTGCTGAACCATTTACTAAACCATTTTTACTAAAAAAAGAAAACTTAGTAGAATAAACAAGTTATCAGATGAAAAATATGTAATGAGTATTACATTGCATCTGTCTTTTTTAAAATGCTTAATGCATCCCAATGTATCAAGATAACTTCTTGTTCTGAGCTCTTGTATTAGATAGAAAGAGAAGCACTGGATATACCTGGTTTGAATTTTCAGTTTGCATTCTCTGGTGGTTTAGGGAGCAAGTCTAAATCCTATGTTGTCTTGTGTCCATAACAAACATGATAATTTTTGGTTTTTTAGTTTCCCCTCTCCTTCAGGGTTCTTGGGTATGTGACTTCTTCCACCTTTGTGGTGGTTTTTTAGGTGTTATCTGTAAGGCCCTTAATGCATCAGTGTCAGAACACAGCTCTGTTTAGGGCATATTTGTCTTCCTTGTTCTTTTATTTTGCCACTTACCTGTTATGCGTTGATAAAGTACTGCAGGTGCCAAAAGCTAAGCAGCAGGAGAAGGGGAAGAATCCTGGAGGGGGCTCTGGGGCTTCTCTTTTTGATTGGAGAGAACCATCTTTTGGGACTGGATTTTTGGACTTTATTTACCACAAGGGTTGGATTGTGTTGGCCCAGAGTCAGGGCAGCTGTGAAATGGGCAGGGAATCAGGAGTATCCTTGAGTATGGAAGCAAACACACAGGAAGAGCTATGCCAGTCATGCTGAGTCTTAGTGCCATTTACAACCAGCAACAGATTTTTTTCCAGGGAATTTAATTCAAAAGAAGTCGTCTTAAAGAGGACTCAGATTTTATCCCTGTAGACTACTGCAAGATCTTTCAGGAAGCAATTCCAAAAATTACTTAATTTTATCAGTAAATAAGAGTACGTGAAACTATTTATGAAAAGAACAGCTTTGAAAATTGTTTTTAGCTAAATTTTAATTACTTATGAATTGAACTGAAAGCTTGAAAGTAACACAAGGAAACCAAGGATTTGGATTTATTTAAAAAATACTCATGGATAAGGTTAGAGAGAGTTCTCTGTAAAATTATATTCACAGAGCAGTCTGTAGCTGTTGAATAAGACAGCAAATATAAAAGGGATGGGATCTTTTCTAAAGACCCAATTTCTAATGCTTTTATGCTTATGATGCATTCTCTTTGTTTCCAGGCCACAGGACAGCCCTACGAGCAATATGCCAAAATGATCTTCATGGAATTGAATGATGCATGGTCAGAGTTTGAAAACCAGGGATCGAAGTCCCTTTTCTGAAACTTCACCTTTCACAGAACTGCTTCCAGGAACTGGAGCTGATCGTTGTTATGACTTTATTGCGCCTGAGATTTATGAAGCGCTTTTCCACGATTTCAGCACAGTTTCTAGTTATGCACTTAAATGTGGGGATGTATTTTGTAAGATGTAGAGTACAAAGCATTACATAGATGCATTAAGAAAAAAGCTGCTGAAGAAATCACAATCTATTGAAGAAATCACAGGGAGTAAAGATTTCTCTTCAGTTTTGTATAAGAAAAATAGAATTTGAATGAAGCTAAGTAATAAGTGATAGGCTAGTATTGGTTATAAATCATTCCAACTTAAATGATCTTTGCTGTACCTCTACCGTCCCAAATGTGTCTGTTACTTTGAGTAGTTTTGTGATTCAATTTTGATATTTGGTGCCTGTCGCATTCTTCAAAGTGCTTTAGTTAGCAGCAGTGAATTTGCTTGGCTTATCTCAAACCTAAGGGTGTATATTTTCTTCTTTATTTTATATAATCAATCTGATAATCATTCTGTAAATAATGTTTTCTGGTAATATCTTTACAATAGAGTAACAGTTGTTTAGCCAAAAAGACAGCACATGTGAGAAAGTCAGACAGGGTTGTTCTTGATTTTTTTTTTCTTTTCACTTTTTTTTTTTAACATATCATGAATCTAAAAAGAAATTTTGACTCTGAGGTCTGCATGTTCCTGCTGTTTTGTTTATTTATTGCAGTAGTCTGACCTGTGCTTATTTTCCTAGTTCTTTAAATGGTATCTTTTGTTTCTGCGTTCAGTGGAACGTTCCTTTCATTGCACTTCAAATACTCTGATAGAAACAATTTTACTATGAAACTTGAAGCGTAAACACAAACCTTTTAACTGTACTTTGATTTGTCTGAGTATTAAATCACTCATTTTCATCTGGTGAGCATTTAAAGTGCTTTAACAAACATTTTGTTGCATGTTTGAACTTGTGTATTTTTGAGATATGCGTGGCATCAGTGCATGTGAAAACATGGTGTGTCTTGGTATACTGCTGATTTTCTGCTCACCTATTTCCATGCACTGCTTAGTGCAAGATGAGTAGAGACACAGCTTGGTAACAAAACTTACCATGTTTTCTCATTCCCTGTTCAGAAGGCACTTTTTCACTAGTGCTGGGGTGGATGATGCAAACAACTAATGACTGTTATACTCTGTGTAATAACAAAATACAATTTTCATATCAAGTTTGAAAATGTTGAAAATTAGCTATTAAATCTTCAGCAGCAGTCTCCTGAAACCGGACAGTTGGGCATTCAAGGGGATATTTTGACCACTTGCCTTTTTATACATTTTGCATGCTTAACTGAGAGGGAAGCCGTATTATTAGCAGAGGTAACTGTTCAACTGAGCAACATCTGAACAGGAAACATGAGATTCTAATGCCACCTGAAAGGTGCATTGGATGAGATTTTCCACTGCTGCACCAGCCCAAGAGCTGGTGGGTTAGAGACTGCTGAACACTTGCAATGTCTAGTCTCTAGCTCTGATATAACACAGTTACTTATTAACCTCTGATCAAAGGTTTTGTTTGTGTATATTTGCATATATATTTAGCTGCTGTGATTTTCCTTTTTTTTTTTTAAGGTGAAGGTGGGATCAGTTATGAATCAGGAAGGTTATATATTATTCATAGCTGCTGTTGTATTTCAGTTACTGCTTTGAAGCAGTCTTAAATCTCAGTAGATTTCTTTATAAATGTATGTAACTTGCTGTCTGATTTAAAGTAAGAGTTAATCTTTTTTCCTTTGGATACTTCATTCATTCCTTGTGTATGTGTTCTGCAACCATGGAAATTAAAGGCTTCTGCTGGTAGGATAGGTTTGTGGGAGACCTTTTTACAGTTCTAGGGCAAATGTTATCTAGGAATAGGTTTCAAAAGACAAACACAGATATATATGACTTTGACTGTAGTGCTATATACAATTGAGAGATAAAGCATTTCTAAGGGGGCTGCTTAGAATAAGGAAGGACTGCTTTAAAAACCCATGTTCATTCAGCATGTATAGGCAACTTATTTTAAAGCATACATTTTTAATTGCTCTTTTCTGGAAATATATGTTTAAAAATTAAAACACGAAAGTTGGGAGGAAAATATCTTCCTCTGCTTTGTGTATTTGGTAGCATTTTCTGGATGATGTCTACATTAAGCTTTTTAAAATTTCTCTACTCTTGCTTGCAAAATTTTCTTGGAACACCAGAGAAGAACCTTAGATATGATTTTAAGTTAGCAGGGAAAACATGATTGCAAGTATTTTACCTGGAACTGAAGATCTCTTGAAATTAGCTCTCTCTCTTTTAAAAATTATGGAAATTCAAGAAGTTTGGCTGTGGATTCTTCCAAGAGCCATTACATAATTACTGAAACTTCAGTTGGGTTGACAGAGCTGCTCAGCTTATTTTATGGCTTAGTCAGCTCTCGTTCTGTGGGGGAACTGGCTGATTTATCTGCCCTGCTCCTTTCTACGTAATTCAATTTTGCTGCTAAGAATCTGGGAGAAGCTTGGTTTGGGAAACTGATAAATCTTGACAATGAAACTATTTTGGGTGGGATGTTTCGATTTTGGTTTTGTTTTTTGTAATTGTGTCATTTCTCTGTGTTACGTACAAGAATGTGCAAACAATGGGGATTTCATTAAGATTCTGTAAGCAAACTGTTATTTGGAAATTAAAAAAAGTTCAAGTGGTGAATATGAACATAATAAATGGAAGTTTTGTTTTCTGTGCAACACAAAGCAGCATGATGACCACCAAAGGTGTTTCTTAGTGTAAGGTGTATATATTAAGTACAAGAACCCGGGAAGAGAGAAGTTAAATTATATTTCATATAAATGTTATTGAGTATTAATGTTGCTTTTATATGAGATGGTAATTTGGAAGAAAAAAGTCCACCACTTTTATAAATTCATCTTAAAACAGTAATAAAGAATGGTAGACAATCTGAGAATTAGGGCTTTTCAACCTTTTGATTTGTACTTGGTCGTTAATTGTCTGTCTGCTGTATGAACTAGGAGTGCACTCAAACGAGAACACACATATTTCACTGTAGTTGTATTCTTAGTGTCCACAAATTGAAAAGCTTTTATAGAGCAGGCTTCAGAAAAAAATGATTAATCAGAGACTTAGCTGGATTCTCTCTTTGCTTAAAATGTTTATTTTCCATTCATGTTAATTGTTCATTGCACAGTTAAGTTTTGAAATGTTGAAGCCACAACCTGAAAGCTGAATTTTATATTTGCTTCTGCTGGTTGTGAAGCTTGAAGGTGAGGTCACCAGGTGTTACCTGCAGGTTGATACTCTGCATGCATGCATGCTTGTGCTCCAAGGATATGCATGAGGCACTTGAGGTTCTCTTATGAAGCACCTCCTTGACTCTTGCAGCAAGTCATGGCGCCTGCTGGCCTGGGTTGGTTGTTCCTCTGTCTCGTAGCAACATCTGACTAATGTCGTATATTGTTTGCAGCCTACCAGGGCTCACTTTACAAAACTAAGTAGGCTGAGATGGTTAGTGCAAGAAAAAGAAAACAGCACAAGATAGATTAAAGGAAGAGTAGAGAAAAACACCAGGGCTCTAAAGTACATCTGAAATTCTGAAATATTGTTTTCTAATTCTCTCTCCACTGACCTATTGCTACCTACCTCTGCTAAAAACAGGTGTAGACTAGCAGAGAGAATCTGGTTTGCAGCCTCCTTTCCATCCCTTTTAGAACACTGGTGACTGACTGTAACAAGTTGGAGTACCAAGTCCTTAGCTTCCCCCCCCCCCCCCCCCGCAAAGTTCATATAAAGCAGGTTTTTAAAATGTTTGGCAGGTTTCCACTAGTTTTTTTTTTTAATTAAAAAATACTTGTGTTACATTGCTGTTGGATCTGGAGTCCAGCAACATAACTTTTAAAACAGAGATCTGTGAAGGAGAATTGGTGTTAAGAGTGTGTGGCTGGAGTCTGCCTAATAGAAGCAAGTGATGTATTTTAACTGGAACGAAGTCAGTTGGTGTCTTCAACCTCAGGCTTGCCTTTTTGGTGTTTCCTAGTGCTGTCAGAGTTCCTTAGGAGCAGCAAAGAGTGTTTGTGGTTAATTAGACATAAAGCCTGGAAGGAAAACTTCCTCAGCATGGTTAGTTGGGTCAAGTTCAGCTATTTTGCTAATTAGTGGTAGCTTCTCCATCAAGTACAGAACAGAAAACCTCCAGAAGTGCTGATGAAGTACATTTTCTTGGAACGGTGGCAGAGTCCTTGGTGTTGTACTTGTGAGGGTAATTAGTGCTCATGAAAAATGCCTCGTTTACCTTCATTGGTAGTTCTGGACAATTCCTCCCATTTTATCTTGCCAAGCACAGAGCAACAGTTGGTTTGTGAAAGCTACATGCACAAGGTCAATTTTTTGCACAAACCAAAGCAAAGGAGTTTGAGCATTACAGAAATCTCATCAGGCCTTTGGGGCTGCTGAGTTCTGTGCGCCATTCCACTTCCCGAGGCCAGACTGTGGTTTTCCCAGCAGTGACAGTGTGTTTGCATACTCGCTGGCCTCTGCACTCACTGCTGCTCACAGAAGTGTTTTCAGGAGTAACATAAATGTGGAAACCTTTTTGCTCCTTAGCTGTGTCCTTAATTGTCTAACAATTGCAATGTGACAGCTGCTTTGTAAATAAGTTCAAATTAATCTTGTATGACTCAGTTGACATTTTCTGTCAAGAACTTGCAGGTGATTGACCTGCGAAAGCTGTAAAAGGAATGTATAATTTCCCACCCTTTGAGCCTGTCCCTGGTGCAGAGCAGCTCTTGCACCCAGAAGCTTGATGATGAGGAGCTGAGCTCTGGTTCTGAACTTGATGAATCTTGCAATGCTTGCTTACTCTCTCTTTGGGTGAGCTTATTGTGGACTGCAGCTTAGACTGCATTAAGCTTCCAACATATGCTCCAAAAATATGAATTCAGTACTTTTTATGAAGGACTCGTGTTGTCATAGAAGCTTTTATTACCAAAAGGGGATTAAGAGGCATTGTGGGAGCTCCCAAAACTCTAGTCGAATGTACTGTATATTTGCAATGTAGATTTCTAGAAGTGATTGTCATCTCTCATAAGGTCTTGGCTTGCTCTGAGGTCCTTATTGTATCTACCTGTAGTTGTGATTGTACTTTCAATATCTGTGTTTTTTTCTGATTTGGAGTGTGTGGAAGGACAGAATAGACACTCAATTCCTGGTTTTGCCATCTTTCAGGAAATGTAATGTAATGTGTAATTTTGCTACTAGTGAAATGAAACTTATACCTGTATGTATATAAGGTAAAATAGTCAAATTAAGCCTTGTTTAAAAGTAGATTTAATGTTTAGTACAATGTCCTTGAACAGAATATTTTGCTTTGAAATGTATTACAATTTAACCAGTGATCAATTAAAACAAACAAAATAACTTTGTCTATTTCCTTCTTTACCGAGAGAGAAACGGCCTGAACACCTGAAGTATTTCCACTGTGTCTTCCAGAACAGTATGCAAATGTTAGAGAAGTGATTCTCGTTGTATTCAGGTTGACTGAACGTGTTAGGAGCTGAGTGGCTCTTGAGAAGTGTCTCTTCTGCTGGAGAGGGTCGCTGCACTGTGCCCTGGGGTTTGGCAGCTGCATTTTCCAGTTGCAGTGTTGGGTTGAGGGGGTTCTTGCACAGGAGCTGCTGCAGTGCTTTTCCATTGCCCAAGGGAAGCGCTGGCCTAAGTCTGTAGCAGTGATCAAAAGGGAAGAGAACAGGAGCACATGGACACGACTGAGGCAGGAGAGGGGAATATGAGCAGCCTGTAGGGATGGTGGAGGGACACATCTGGCAATGAAGAACTGCAGATGGCAGGAATCTGAGGGAATGTGGCATGGCAAAGGGTGAGCTTCTGCTGGGAGCATACTGAAAGGTGCCCAGAAGCATCTTAACTTCATACTCTGCAACAAGAATGGGCCAGCAGGATCTTTCATAGGTGGGAACAAGCCACTCGGTGACATTGAGAAAGTTTCTTTAAAAGTTAAAACCATAAAAGTATAGGAATACCATTGGTGCTCCCCAAGGAGAAGGGTAAACACTGGAGGAAATAAGAGAATGGACAGGCATGACCAAATTATCCAGTAGCAATGGCCTCTTAGGCAGAGGCCATTGCTAGTGGATAACGTTTTTCATATTCTGCTTACTACTTTGAATAATCTGATGGGTTTACAAGACTTTATGATAGATTACTCAGTGCCAAGATGCTTAAAGACCTTTCTCCTTGTATCACTTACAAAACATGCTACAACTTCTGCTGCTAATCAGTTTATTCCAAACATGTAAAGTTGCTGAAAATGTATTGATACCTACTTCTGGTCCTTCACCTCTGCAGGTGAGGATAATGTTAGTCAAGTGCATCTTTCTATGCCGTATGCAAGGCTTCTGGCTACTCTGATGCGAGTTTAGAAAGACTTGAGTTGGGAGAACACAGCAAATAGAAATCCTGAAGAGTCAACCTACCAAGCATCAGTAATTACACCAGGTAAGCAGAATGCATTACAAAGAGTTAGCATGGCCACAAATTCAATATCAAGCAACGCACAAAAAAGAAAGTGAATGAGGATTAAAAGAAGGCAGCAGAAATGCTCTGTGAACTGTAGTGTGCAGAGCAGCCTCTAGCAATCAAAGCCTTCCAAGTCTGCAATTGTAGATACCTGACCTGGTTACTGTAATGCTGGAGAGGATATGATTTGCCCTTCCTCAGCACTGCCTCTCTTATGAGGTAAGAGAAAGACTTCTGGTAGATTTTTGGGCAAAAACACTGAAAATGGGAAAATGAAGCATGTAGGTAGGTGAAGACTTGATCTAGAAGGATCCCTTCTAGTACAAACTTACAAGGAACTCCTCATCCTTAATCGGTAAAGCTGCTGGCTGTTCTCCTGGAGTGGCTTCAGCTCCTAGTCAAAGCTCTGGACACACACACAAAATAGTGGCTGTGAAGTTTTCTGGGATAAAATGGTGCTGGCAGACCCAGCCATTATTAACTGGTGAACTGCAATGCTTGTTTCTTTGTGCATGGCTCTGGTGAGGAGCAAGACAGCACAACTGCTCTGCAGGAGATGGGATTGTCCTTGCACTGCAGCTCTGACCACGTGCAGTGTGTCCAGCGTGCTTCTAACGTGCCAGAAGAAATGTGAAGAAAGCTCATCCAGCTTGCTCAGGAAGCTGATTTAAATTACAAGCCTTGGTTTGCATTGCAGGGATGTTGCTGTTTGTGCTGTGAAGCACTGAGTGTTCCATAAGGGTTGAATTTGGTACTCCTGCTGGGTCTGCTCCTCTCCTGATCCCTGCTAGCCTAGTACTGTCAGTCTCATTATGAAGTTCCAAAATACTGCTGACAGCATTCCTAGAAGGTGTTAGAGAAAGAAGAACACTTCTCTCTTGTTGACAGCTCCAAAATTTCATCTTTCTGGAGTTTCTAAAGCAATGGATTCACTAGACTTCATGTGGAAACTGGTCTCCAGCAAAGCAGAGCCAGAAACTGTTCTATAACTAGAAACCAGACCTGCAGCAGTTAGCTCTCCCTTTCTTGCTGCACACCTGCTCCATCCACATCCTAAGTGGTGGCTCACCATAGAGGCAGATGAGGTGCCAGGTTCTGTTCTAGGGATGAATGAACCACAATAACTGGACCCCTACATGTTTTTTCAATTGATTGAATTAAGGCTGTTGAACCCAGTGTATATTCTATCTCATTTCACACTGAGATATTTTTATATACTGTGGCTAAATTTGCCTCTCATGCCTTTACTGACTCATCATGGAACCAGGGATGAATGCAAGGTTTTTTTTTAGTTTTCATTTTATTACCAATATTTGGGGTTTTTTCTCAGTTATCTTCACTATGGGAGCTGCCCTCCCTTTTTCTCCGCTCACTCACTTCTCACTAGGCTTTTCTGCTGCTCCTACCACCATGAGCCTAACACCTATTAGACCTGGAAATTCCTCACCTGCTTCTGTGCACACGCTGCAGCTGCTGCCCCGCGTGTGCAAAGCATGAGCCTCTGTCAGATCTCTATTTCTTTTTCCATGTGTGGGACTTAATGAAGACTACATCTCCTGTGGAGGGTTGAACTGCAATTGCTTACCATCTCCAGATGTATAAAAGGATGTTTGGGGGTTTCTTATAAAATCTTTCTAGGAACTAATGCAAGGGGGAGAGGCAGAAGGGACATAATTCTCTGCCAGCTGCCTTGTGGTGGGTGGCAGCTGCATTGCTCCCCTGAGTAAAATGCACCTGATTCCATGTGGAATTATTTGCCACTAGTAATCACGTTTCTTTATTTTGATTGCCATCTGCTGGCAGAATGATGTGTTCATCACCATTTCACACTCATGCCACACAGAGATTTTTTTAATACTAACCATTTTGAATGTGTTTGTGTAGTTTGCGCATGTTGCAATAAAGAGCTGCTTTTGGATGTCTGAATTCACAGGCTGACAATGCCGGAGGCAGAGCTCGCAACCCATGAGAGTAGATGCTCCACTAAGCGGACAGAAGCAAGTAATCCATGCTGGAGAATGATGAAGAGGAGACATGCACCACAGGAGTCTTGGAACTTCAGGTGGGGATGGACACACAGACTGGAAACAGCGTAGGAGAGCAAGGGGCCGGGCAGTAAGCATCCAGGTGGGTCCCAGGGCTGTGCCCTGCATGTGCTCAGCCTCTGGTGGGTAGATGTGACCTCAGCACAGACACACAGTATTTTGGAGTGCAGGTACTCAGACAGCTGCAGTGGGAGGAGGAAGAACCCAAAGATTCCAGACAGTGCAAACAGCTGTACTGTCCTAACACCTGCTCTGAGTAAAGGAGGCTGTAAAATGAGGCCCTGACAGTTCCCAGGCTGCTTCCCCCGTGGGGAGGTTGTTGAGGTGACTGGGTGTGAGGTTCCCAGGTGACTCAAAGGATAACTGCCTGCAGGGCCCAGCACTAGACCAGGGTTAGCACCCTTAACAAGTGCTCTCATAGAAAGGCCATCTCTCACCAGTGTTCCTGTGCCCCACCATGAACGCCACAAAATTCATCTGGTCAGTATCTTGAATACTCAAACTCAGCTCCTGAATCAAGTTCTGCCTGGAATATTTCCTGTCTGAAAAAAAAATGTTCACAGCTTCAAAGGAAAATTTACATGCATTTATTAATCCCAGTGCAGGATGGTATAAAACTCAGCCCAAATGACAGCAATTCAATAGGATTTAATACCAACAAGACCTCAAAAACAAAGTTTGAGTTTTACCTGGATGAATGACTGGAAACTGCATCTTTAATATGATCAAGCATCTTGTGTAAGGTAAATAAAATCAGATGAGTTTCAACTTTTAATTCCATTGCTGTGAAGTGTAATGTGTCTGCTTCAAATGAAAAATTATAAATGCTGTTCTTTAATTTCAGTGCTATGCAAATAGTATTAGAAGATTACTCCAGATGCTGGAAGATCACAATCTGCTGGATTTTTCAGCACATCTTTAGCACAGACTGAAATTCCTGTGGCTGGGTCACAGCAACAGGAATTCCAGTCTGTGCTAAAGATCTGCTGAAACAGCAACATGGTGGCATTTAATACTTCATATCCTTTTCCAAAGACAGACAGAAATGCAAATACATTTCCCAAAGACATGTCTCCTGGCAGTGTTTGCAGTTTCTGCAGAAGCATCCGCAGAAGGAGATGTTAGAAGACCACGCTCCTATCCAGAATTGTGAGATGCAGCTCCAGTTCTGCAGAGCGGGGGTGTACCTCTGTATTCCCTAACAGGAAAAAGGCTGCATCAGTTTTAAGGTCCACCACTGGACAATGCACAGGAGAAGGCACACACCTGCCTACTGTGCCAGCTTTGTCCTCCAGACCCACCCTGCATTTTCTTTCAGGAAGTCACTCGAGTTCAAGGTAAAGAAAATAAAGCAAGATTTCCTTACCTTTTGAATTTTCCCCCTATATTGCTCTCCTGGGATGGCACCTGTAGGACTGAGTCCATCTCTGTAGCCCTCAGCATAAGGATATGGACCTGTGGGAGTGAGTTCCAAGGAGGCCACAGAGATGATCAGAGGGCTGAAGCAGCTCTCCTTTGAAGAACTGGGATTACTCAGCATGAAAAGAGAAGGCCCTGAGGTGGACTCATTGTGGCCTTCCAGCGCCTAAAGGGGGCTCATAAAAAGGAGGAAAAGAGGCTTGTGGAAAGAGCATATAGTGATTGGACAAGGAGCAGGAATTTTCTTAGAGCTGAAGAACCTGGACATACGCTGGCTTTATCTTGGGCACAGCATTGCTCCTGAGCTGGCTTCTCCAACATAAGGAAAAGAGCAAAAATTTTGTCCTAAAAAGTACAATGCTCTGCTTATAGCACTGGTTACTTCATCAATATCTTGCCTTATCCTTTCCTGTACACTGTTCATTGGCATTTCACAGCATTTTCCTGGAAAATGTTTTGTGGATAATGGTTGCTATTTTTCTTCTTGTTCTTGGGTATTTTTATGGAGAGCTTTGTATATATCAACCTTGCACATACTGGTAGGTTATACGTTCTTGTCTGCTCTGGGTCCAGAGGGTTAATTATACCATGATTATTCAGGTCTGCTGTTTCTTTGTAAAAGGCACAATTTCTTAGGAAGGAAGAACAACACAATTAGCACAAGCTAAACAAAACTTACGCTAAAAGGCATTTGAGGCAATATCTCAAAAAAAAAAAAAAGCCCTAAGCCAAAGGACAAGAGCAGGCACTGACATCAGACAATTTTGCTGTTGCAGCTAAGACAAGCTAGGCAATAAGTGTCTAAGGTAAATTACAAATGATGCATCTCAACATGCATTTTGCACGGATGGCCAAAATCAAGCAAAGATAGATTTAAGGCCTGACAACTTGAGGTCTAGTAAAGCAATGTTTTGAAGCTCAAGATCTGCTGTTAGTGTGGCTGAACTACAAGGTTACAATTTCTAGGTGAGAAAAGGCAAATACAAGGCCTCTTTGATATGAAAGGTATGAAATGTCAGAAATTCTGTTTTCAGTGATTTATTTGTGGAGAGCAAACATACACTTTATTCTATAAGGAATTTCCAAGAGTTATGAGGAGTTAAGTCCTTGAAACAACCTATGGTACTGTGGACTTTGCAATGGGAGGTCAGTACTTCTGATTACTTAGGCAGCTTCTAAAAAATCCAAGGTTTTCAGATTTTAGTACCTTTTAGTACAGGTGCTACGGGCCTATGCATTTCATATTTCCTGATATTTGACTGTGTCTCTGAAGTAATGTTTGCCCTTGTTTTACACATCCAGTTATTGATGCTGAAGCAATTTATTTTGGAGCAGTGAGCATGAACAAGAAAGCAGCCTGGCACTCTAGGCAAATGTGTGCTGAGGCAGAGCTTTGTTTTCAGGTATGTGGCTTTTGCAGAATTATCTGCTTACCTATCTCTGCAACTCCAGTGTCAGAGTAATCCAAAATAGTGCTGATTTATCTATTTTTATCACAATGGAATTGTTTGAATTCTGAAGGTGTTCCCCTGGCATTAAGTACTGCTGCAGTCATGCCTCCACTTATCTCTTTAGCTTTAACTCAGGTTTCCACAGCAGCGACTGGCCAGTGCTGTGGGATCCCTGGTTTGGGCAGAGGTGTCTCTGGGGACATGTGGACACCGTGTTGCTGGTGCTGCCTGGGCTCTGCTCCCAAGCCCGGCCCAGGAGTGGGTCTGCATGAGGCCACAAGCCTTCACGGAGGACACAGAGGATTTCTGTGGCATTAGCAAAGTGCAGCCTTCCCAGCAGGAGAGTTTAGTAAGAAAATTATGCTTTCCATTTCTGCTTCTTGCTAAAGGGCAGAATAAATATTGATGTGCTAGTAAGGTCCAGCTGAGCTGCCTGAATAATCCTCTAATAAATTGTACAATAAAGAAGTGATTTCAGTAGGAGATCAGCTGTTTACACTGATGTGTAATTGATCTCTAGCAAATAACACATGCAGTTAGAATCTTTCTTGCTTTTAATATGGACATTTCAGCCCTGGGGACATGGAGGATGAGATGGCACAAGCCATTCCCTGCTCCTCGACTTGTAATATCATAGTTTGCAAAGCCGCCAGGACCAGGAGCAGTGGGAGCCCCTGCTGGCCAGTTGAACCCTGAGGCTCTGCATGGGCAGCATGCAGCTACCCAGGCCAGGGACTGACGTCTGGCAGAAACACCTCGCTAGGCAGAGCTGGTTCTGCTCCTGCTGCTGCAGCCTCAACACCAGGAGCTGACAAGGGAGCTGGCTCTGCATTGCTGCAGGGGAACTGTGTGCAGGAGCTTCATCCAGGGCTAACAGAGGCTGCTGCGGGAAGAAGGACAGCTCCGGGGTTCTGGATACCCCTGCTGTGGGTATCCATTGCTGACTTCAGAGCAAATCTTTTGGAAACAAGGCACATGATAGCTGGGAATCTGCACACTGCTTCCTCAGGGATCCTGAAAGAGATCCACTCTCCCTCATATGGTCTAGACCCCTGGAAGTCAGTCTTTGAACAGTTATTCTTTTGGCTCCAGGGCTATCATATCCTGGATTTTCTGGAAAGCTTCATACAGTGTCTGTGGCTAAATTTGTGTGGTGTTGGGAGCTTGAAGCATTGGAACAGCTGAATGGAGGTCTAACAGACCAGCATCAGAGAGGGTATCTGTCCTTCTGCAGGGACTGGTGTCATGCTAACAAACCCTTTTGTACCATGGGACAATGAACGGAATAAAAGGAACTGGATGCCTTCAACCAGCCCTCTATGCTCTCCTGCTGTTTCCCCCTGATATACCTCATGCTTGGCCAGGAGGCAAAGGAACCTGCCTTTCCAGTCCTGGACAGGAAATCCTGTCCAAATGCCTTGGAGAGGCCTGCCCCTGCTCTTCTTTCTGTCACAGCAGCTACAGGGCAAGGGACACAATGTTCTCCTTATAGTCCAAAGTTGCACTTCTGAAGTCTTCTACACACCTGTTGCAACAGACCCACCTCTGTGTCAAATAACAGCACAACAGGCCCTGCTGCTCACCCTGTTTTTTCCTTGGTACCACAGAGGGACAGGCACTTCCCACAGGCTTCCCTCCTGCTGCCCAGCCTGTGCCAGCCATGCTGAGCTGCCGGGCATCACCCCTCTTACAGCTTCCCACCCTCTGCTGAGGACCTGCCCTGGCGCTGGGCTTTGGCCAGGGTTTGTGCCTAGCAGTGAGCGCTGGTCGGGCATTGGCCCCGGGACAGGGTTGGCGTGTGTCCTTGTGTCCGGGAGCGTGTCTGAGTGCAAGGCTCGCCGGGCTGCAGGCGGTGCCGGGCCGGGTCGCTGCCGCTGCCAGGGGAGGCGGTGGCCGCAGCCTGTCCTGGTCCTGCCAGGATCGCTCAGCGCGGGGCTCTGCCTCCTCCAGAGGGCACAGCCCCAGCCTGCCGGAGAGCAGCGGGAAGCCTTGGGGATGCAGAGCACGTTGCCATACGCATGGCCAGCTTCAGCGCTAGGAAGGCTTTATTTAGAGCCTGTGAAATGAGATAAGCCAGACAGCGTTGTGTTGGTATCAGTGGACAAAAGAACTGAAAGTAAGGGCTCTGCATAACAGCAACAACAAAAAAAAGATGTATCGAGTCTGATGTTAGATGATTCATAAAATAATTAGCGTTTCCAAGTGTGTCCTAATTTCAGACAAAAATGAAAATACAACAAGATGAGCAGAAAATGACAGGTTATGCTTTTAGAACAAGGCACTTTAATTGAGCCAGATGGGCCCAGATGTTTCCTCACACTCTGACTGAAATGATCACCTATTCAGAGAGATATGTTGTGGGAGAAACTGCAACAAAGATGCAAGAGGAAATTTTCCACAAGCAATGAATACATTAAGGAGACTTGAGGCAGCTCTTACTGCTCTAGTGAGGCTAATTGTGTATGAAAATAGGAACATTTCATACTGACTTAAAGAGGCGCTTGCTGCTGCTAACGTTTCAGCTTGTATTTTGATCCAAGAAAGACTTAATAATCACTCTCCTCTCTCATCAACTAGTTTTGACTCCAGGTCTCCTTCTGGTCATCTGCTCTTTCTGTTCCTGGTTAATGCAAGCTAATCTCCCCTCTCTGTGCTTCAGCTTTCCTGATGAGGTTGATAACAGTGGCTGCTTGTCTTTGAACCTGCTTTTAGAGTATCAGTTTGAAGTTACACCTGAGACAAATGGTTTTAAATGCAACATTTGACATAACCAACCTAACCAGAGATCTCTAAAGAGTGTCTCACACTGTGAAGGCCTTCCTTCTTCCCTACAGATGCATTTGAAGCTGCCAAGGGATTCTGTGTTTGTGGGGAGGTGTAAAGCATGTGTGCACTTCTGCAGATGTGCCCACACAAGAAAATGGAAATTTAAGATGATAAAACTAGGACTGTATTTGGTATTAGGAAGATATTGAGGCCATCAGGTCTGGAATGGGTCTGGTGATGCTTGTTCTGTCTGTCCTGAGGGCTCCCTTGCTCCCTGCACTCCACCTCACCTCTTGGTGAGGTGCAGTCAGTCACAGTGGTATGAGAGAGAAGGCTTGGTTTATTCTTCTGCTCAGGTTTGCTTTCATGTTTTGGCTGTGGTGCTTAGGTGCGCAGCTGTGTGGAAGCTGTCCTTGGACAGCCCTGACTGCATAGCTCAGTATCCTGTTACTTGATCCTCTGCTTTGCTGTCCTTGTCCTTCCCTTTCACAGCTCAATCCCCTCTCAGATAAACAGAACATACAAAAATGACACAACAGGGGGATGGCTGGGAAAGTGAGGAAAGCAAGTTCATCACTGTGAGAGTCTTTAATCGAAAACTCACCAGTCTGGGAGCCAAATCTCTTCTTCTAAATGCTCTCAGAGTGATGAAAGGGGGTCTCCCACCTGGCCTAGTCTTCAAAGTGCTCCACTGTCAGCCTCTGCACTGGATCTGTGGCTCTTGCAGCCCCACCACATACATAGAAGGAGCTGATGGGCCTTGGATGACTTGGGGTAGGGCCTCTGTCTCTTCAGAGAGGTTCACTGGGAGCTGTGTACCCCTTCTCCATCAGCTGTATCTCAGTCTAGCTCAGCTGGAAAGGAAGGCAGGGTATAATTTTTTAGTATTATGCTAATTAACATTACAGAGCAATGTTTCTCTCTCAAGCGCACCTGACCCAGCTCCTGCACTGTTAGGAACTAGTTTCTGCTCAGGCTGCAGAGCAAAAACCTCCAATGAGATCTAGTGATTCTTCCTCTTCCTTGTATGATGAAAGATTAGTCCCAGGGACCTGGGTTTGCTTTACAGCCAAACAGGAGACTGCTCCCTGTGACTAACTTAGGGCAGCAGGCTTCTCTCCACGCGCCTCAAATGCTGTTGCAGAATGGCAGAGGACCTGCACAAACACAGCATCTGACACGGTGCTTGAGGCAAGAGAAGCTGCTGCATCCATCAAACACAACCCAGTTCTTCTTGGGAAGGGATTCCTACAAGGAGGACAGTGGAGAGCTGGACAGCAGTACCAACAAACATTGAGGCTTGTTCCTCCTCAGCTTGGCCCATTTCCTCTGAGCCCCCAGTGTGCACAATTGGTGTTCTGATGCTTGCTGTGGAGGTCTGTTTGCATGTCTCAAATTGTCTAGAGCTGTACCAGTAGCATAGTAGCCCCTGAGGTGAATTTTCTAATAGGTTCTATTCTTCATATAAGAAAAGCCTAAAGTCATTCTTCAAATCTTTAGCATTGCTCTGGATCCCTGTATTGTGGATTAACCACTGAGAGTCCCAGTGGGCAGAGCTCATACACATGTTCGATTGTTTTAAGCAATGCCACAAGCACACATCTGTAAAAAGAATAATTGTATGCAGGTAGTAACTCCTTACCAACCCCTCAGACCTGTTACTTAGCTTACAAAATCTCCTTTCTGCTGATGGGAATAAAGAGCATTTTTTTTCCCCCTTTTCAGCAGGTTTCTGGGTAGGAGTTAGTTGTGCAGAAACAAAAATTACACAATTTCCTGGCCTGATTTTGGTGTAGGAGGCAGTGCCCGCCCCACACTCTCCCTGGGCAGCTGCAGCACAGAGTGGCTCAGCAAAATGCAGCTGGGAGGAGGGAAGGAGGGAGGGAGGGAGGGAGGGAGGGAGGTGTAAAGGCTCCCTGGGCATCCTCAGGCACTATAGCTGCACAGAGACATAAACCTGCCTTGAAGCATGCCTTGGTAGATGTTTACCCTCAGCTGTTGCTACCACTGGACCTCAGAAATGAGAGATATTCATTTAGGAAACAGACTTCTCAGGGTAATCACCAATCCTTCCTTAAGCTGCTCTGTTAATGTACAAAAGTGCCTGAACCACAGCTCCCAAATGCAGAGTACTTTTTGCATGAACCCTGGGATGTGGGAACATCATTCCCTCAGCTTTGGCAACCCAAATGCAACCTTACTGATGATCTGGATAACCTCTCCCTTGTGACTGCATCACAAACTTACCTTGGTTTTGTTTTTTTTCCCTTGGAAATAGAGGGCAGTGAGAAGATGAGATAAAGACAAATTGCAGTGCTGTGAGACACAGTGGCTCCTCAGTAGATTCACAGAAACTCTCCCAGGAGTGCAAAAGCTATTCTCAGATCTCTGGTTTATGTTGGTGTTTGAGCACTTAGCGTATGTGATACTGCAAGAGTCACTGAATCCTAATCAAAGCAACTTTCAGAAAGAGAGAAGCTGCTTGACAATGAATCTGGACACCAGAGGTTCAGGCATTTTGAACCCTGGCATTCGGCAGCTGTTACCTGGAGGGACTCCTCTAGGGGATCTGGTATTTCAGAGAACTCCTTTCAAAGCAAGAGTCAGTTGTTAAACCAGACGCGGGGGAGTCTGAATATTTATTCAACCTTAGCTCTGCCCCTTTAAATGTGACACTGCAGCTCCCTATTGTGAACATCCACCTGCTGTCAAATTACCTGCTGCAGCTTGGACAGGGAGTTGTGCTCACAGAAGTCCTAGGAAGCATGGTGAAAACACTGCATTCTGCTTCCTGGAAGCACAGAAACAAGCAAGAATGTATTCAGGCACTCTAGTTTCTTTCAAATATATGTACATCCCACCATTGCTGGTAAAGGAATTGGGTTGCCTCGCTGGGTATAAACACAGGTTCTTGGGTGTTACAGAGCTTGCAAGGGTCTTCAGGATGAAGAGAGAGACGAGAATGTTGACCTCATGTTCAGAAGGCTTGATTTATTAGTTTATGATATATTTTACATTATAACTACACTAAAAGGAAATAGAAGGAAAGTTCTCACAAGGCTAGCTAAGCTAAGAATAGAAAAGGAATGAATAACAAAGTTCTGTGTCTCAGCAGAAAGCGAGAACAGCACTGCCGTGAGTGGTCAGTAAATCCAAACATCCACGGGAGACCAATCACGGATCCACCTGTTGCATTCCACAGCAGCAGGTAACCATTGTTTACATTTGTTGCTGAGGCCACATCTTCTCAGAAAGGGGAAAAGTCCTAAAGAAAGGATTTTTATGAAAAGATGTCTGTGACACTTGGGGTTTTTTGGAGCAAGGCTATGCACTCTCTGGCCTGGAGATGAGGCAACCCCCTGAGACAAAGTGTACATGTCCCCCTCCCACTGTCCCACCGTCACAGGGACTTTCAGCATCTGGAAGGAAAACGCGCCTGAGCACCTCTACCAGAAACACATTTCTGAGGGCTCCCCTGAGGAGAGACCCCCCCCTGCTTTGGGTCAATGCTGCTTTCTGCATCTTGCAAACAACTATTGTAAGGATGTGACTTATTTGTGTGTACCACCTTAAACAAGTCAAGTGCCCTCCAAAACATCAGAGAAACCTTTGCCATCCTGTATTATCCGTGCAAGCAACCCCCAACAGATCCTGCTTTAACAACTGCACCCTGTCTTCCTCCTTTTTCTCAGGTAGTGTCAGGTCTAACAGTTAGTAGGAATGGGAGTTCTTCTGTCTCAACAATATGATAATCATTCTCTCTCTGCCCTACTTCTAGGCTTTCTGGCATTCAGAAAGGTCAACAGTTCAATTCCTAAAGGAGCTGAATGCATACTTCTTTTGTATCTGAAGAACTGAATAAAACAGAGGGTGATTTTTTTTGAGACTGTATATTGAGGACAATCTAAAACTTTCTTGTTATTCTAGTTCCCCTGGCATAGCTGCAAAGAAGTTCTACCAGCAAAAAGCATGTTTGTCAACTGGTGTATAGCATCTGTTTTGTCCATGGTTAACACAGTTTTTAAACAACACTCCTTTGTGAAAAGGAGGATGTAGCATCACTGTGCTGGAGGGGAGGGGTGTCAAACTGTCCAAGGAGTTGGTGAAAGAAGGAGGAGCAGTGGGGAGTGCAAGAGGGCTCAAGCATGGGCTTGAGAGCCCCTGTGAACATACCCACAGCTGTGCCTTAGAAAGGATGCTGAGGGAAACCTTCTTAAGGACCTTTGGAGACTCTGCGTGAGGCTGAATGGAGTTAGTGCTGGTATGACATGTGTGCCATGGAACTAACTATCCTGCCTGGAAACTGCTACAAGCTGGAGGGAATTCATTTACTATGCCTTGATTTCTGTTAATCTGATTATGAGTTTCCTCCAGAGCAGGTTGTTCAGTGCCTGTTCCAACAAAAATCTGTCCCCAGCAAGGTTCATGGTATCTTCACACACCATAGCGAGGGTAGCCACAACAGAGAGATGGTCAAAACATCACTTATGTTTGTTCAGGCTGAGCAGGAAGGTGGAAAAATGCGGGTCACTCCACCCTAGTGGCTGGATGACTTGCTCTGCTTCCCTTGCATAGGTAAGAAGGAGAGAGGTTAGTGCCTACTGCTCCCGCTCCGGTCTCAGCAGGCTTAATATCAACATGGTGGTGACCCTATATGTCAGGCAGTTTCATGAGGATGCAGATCATGTGCTGCTGTTTTAGCAGATTTCCCAGGCACTGGTCTCTGGATAAGAACTCAGTTCCAGGGGTTAGCTCAAGAGAAGGCAGACTTTGCAAAGAAACTGAACTTAGAAACTATGTATTAAAAATGAACTGTGCATTGCAGCAGGTGAACTGAAATGAATGCATTATAAATAATAAATAGAATAAATAGCATGTGATTTAAATCCTATAAATATAACAGAAGGGAATACTTGTGTACTGGACATTTTGAAATCTTGAAAATGTTAAAATACCACAGATGGGTAGCCAAACATTGCAGAGACTTATGATGCTGCTCAATTTTTTTTACTTTGGTTTTACAAGTGCTAGTCTGGATTGTAGGCAGTTTGAGGGCAAAAACAAAAAAAAAGGCTGCATTACTTCCATAGCTTCTTACTGAAGACCATATTCTCTGGTTCCTCTTTCCTCTTTGATCCAGCTTAAACTGAAGGTCTTAACATAATACTCATAATCCTTCAAAGAAATCTAAGACTCTGAAAGAAATGCAAAAATTTATTGCCTTTGCTACTTTCCTACTTCCCTTTTTGTATATGCAGCTTGGGATTAAAAGCAGCTGTTCTTAGTTTTTGTTTGCACAACACCCAAATCAGCAGATTTGGTCCATCTCTGGGTTTTCTATATTCTGCTGAAAAGCCTCATTTTCTAGGCAACCATCAAGCTTGCATTCCTGCAGGAGCCCAGACTGAATCTGCCTGCCTGAAGGCAGCAGCAGGTGCTTTGTTCTTGCAGCCTACTTTCCCTCATGCCACTTCTGAAATGACACAGCTGTCCTTACAAGAGATCTCTGCTTCCATTTGTATCATCTGCACCAGCCTGGAAAGCCATAAATATTCCCACTGCTTGTAAAAACAGCTATATGGTAGTGCTTACTCTATCCCATGGCAGTCCTGGAGCCAGATGATCTTTCTGGTCTCTTTCAATCCAAACCATTTTGATGAAATGATTCTGTGTTTTTACTTCAGTCCTTAAGCAAAATCTCAGGCACTCATGTGAAAAGAACTGCCTTAAATGGGGGATCACTGCCCTGGAGTCTTTGTGAAATAAACTTCTGTTGTATAGCATAGTAAAACAAGAAGCTCTGAAAGCATTTCCCCATCAAGATATGATATGCTACAGCATATTGTCCTTTCCTTGATTTCCACATAGTCTCCTGTTTCCTACAAACTTCAAATTAAGATTTTTTTTTCTATCAAGAACATACAAGAAAGCTGCTGCTTGACCACAGCTCTTGAATTTAGAGATGTGTTGGTGTTCCTTTCCTCAAGCAGTCCTGACTTAATAGAGCATTGTGTGCCACTCAGTGCCTGACCCCAAGACTGGCCCCATGCAAATAATCAGAACTTCCCACAGAATAAAGTTCTGCTCATTCTGAGTGAAAAAGCAGGTCCTTCATTAACTTTACTGCCTTTTACTCATGCTATTCTTATGAGAGTAGTCCCCAGATGGCACTGTTTGGCCATTTAATATGATTATTTCTTGTCTGCTTTTTATAAAGTTCGTATGCAATGTAGTCTTGAAGAAATGCTACAGATTCTCTCCATACAGAAGGAAGGGACTGCTTCCTAGGAACCACAGCTTGATGATGGGGTTATTTATTTCTTATTGCTTTTACAGTCTCCCCCTCAGAAATGGCTTAATTCTTTTTGAATGTCAGTGTTCCACAATTCTCTGCTCTCCAGGAGCCCCTTCTTCCCAGACAGGTCTCCTCTCTTGCCTTAGAATGTTCTTCAAGTATTGCAGGCAGCCAGAAGCTGACAGCAAGGCCCTGCTCTACTTGGCTAGGTGGCATATCCTAAAGCATCATACTCATAGCCTGCCATCCTTCTTTGCAGGTCCAGATTCCCATACTTATACTGTCAAGGGTGTTTATGTTTTTTTCCTTTTTTTAATGTCTTTTTTTATGACTGCTTCCATTGTTAAGTCACACTTCAACTACTTATAGGAAAACCAAGGTGACTTTGATACATTTTTCTCCAGACAGAATTTCAAGCTAGTAAGGGACTTTTAAACTGTTAGTAACTACTAAGATTGTTACTGCTATGGTTTGACAAAAAGCTAAAGAATAATTTTTCTTGTTGCATTCAGTGCTCAGGAAGGGGACCCAGAACTAGATAAAAACAGGGTAGCACAATGGACAGAAATATCTGGGGAAGGATGCCATCCATAGTGGCAGTGAAACCTGTTCTTGGATGGAAAGAATTAAGTTCCTCATTAGTAAGGAAAATGATGAGCGTCAGAAGCAAAGAATGTGTCTATTCAGTAAAGTCGTGTTAACACAACAAAATGAGGGAGACAGATTTATAGGTACTCCTCTTGGGATTCTGAGGAATAGCTGATTAATAGAAGTCAGGGGTGGTAGGTGCTGACTGCAATAGCCCATTTAGAGACAGGACTGAACTGTGCTGTCCTGTGGATAGTAACTTGTTTACATTTTTACTAGTGATTTTTGGCACAAGAATTAGAACTGGATCATTTAAGGAGATGAGAGCAATGATACAACAAGAGCTTCAGTAATCCCAAGTGATAAGATTATGGTCCTGAGAACCAGCACTTAGAATCTTTGTGTTCAGCTGGAAATACATCAGAGGTCATGTGGTGGAACAAAATGCATGACAGCATGCCAGTCACAAAATGATCAGAGAACTGGTGGGGCACAGCTGGGAGAAGATCTTCAGATATATCATGGCCACTGCCAGCAGAGAGGAAAGAGACTCTCGGGGTCACTTGGGACCTACTGAGGCCTTCTCCAAACATTGCGGGCAGCGCTGGCCACTTGCAACATTGAAATGAGGGCCAGTGTGAGAAACTATAACCTAGGTGGGTGCAGCACAGCCAAAAAGGGCCAAAGTGTGGTGACAGTTTTCTCGACAAAGTTACCAGTGCAGGGAGATGAAAAACCTGCTGAGAGTGAGAGGAGATAAGCTGGATGACATGACATTCTGGTATGTGAACAAGGGATCCTCAATATGCTGACAGTGGAAATTCACAGCTTCCTAGTAATTGTAATTCATCCTCTTGGACAACCTAAGAAGCCCAAATAACAACAACATGGATTGTGACTGGTTTAAGGAAGCCAGCATGTAAGACGATACAAAAATTATGAGATGTGGCCCCTTCATCTATTTCCCTGTGCCATTTTCTTGAAAAAAAGAGATGTGATTTTTCATTGTTCATTCTTTCTTGTAGGGTTTTTGGGACTGAGCTTAATCACTGTCTCAAGCAAAATAATACAAAGAGACTCCTCCAAAAACAAACCAGAAGGGGAAAAAAAAACAAAAAAAAAAATCTAGACCTGGTATTGTACCTATTACACTGTGTGGTTTTGGTGTTCTGCCTATGTTGATAATTAAACTCACAGCAGAGTCTGCAGTTTAAAATAGAGTGTGTAAGGAGGACTCCTACTTCAATAAAAGAGGATACGCAGATACCTGTCCTAATAACACAAGCATTCAAGGAACGGAAAACCTTTCTTACTAAGGGCTGAGTAGAAAGAAATCTCATCTTCTTGACAGTTTTTGATTCTTGGTTATAGTAATTCTTGTGATCATTGAAAGCTTTCAAAATTTATTAAAATGGACACAAAACTACTGGGTTTTTTTCTTTTTCTACTGTCAGGAGCCCTGGTTATCTTTGAACATCTTCCAAAAATTCAGCTGGTTCCAGCGTTGCTCAGACCCTAGTCTCATTCTCCATCTACATTTTGAGAACACAGGCACTGAGAACAGCCTAAGTTAGAAAGAAATCCTGCTTAAGCTTTGTGTCATTTGATGGATATGCCGGAAGCTGTCTTGGAAATGAAAAAGAAAAAGCTCAGACAAGGAAAACTTTTTCAGTTTACTCGTGCAGATAAGGTTAACAGCCTGCAATTAGATGTAAGGAGTTCTTGACTTATTTCCTCTAGAAATGGGATTTACAGGCTTATAATGTCTCTGTGCGGCACTGTCAGTCCATCTTAACACTTCATTCCCCTTATCAAGTACAAAGAAGCATGCAGAGAGGCAACAATGTTGCATGAACTGAGGAGACAGGTGGCTGAGTAAGGTAGAGAGAACCTATGAAAGGCTGGAAGTGATATTGAGCCCCTCAAGATTTGGGTGTCTCAAGAGCTGAATCAAATGTCACAATTGTTTGTTGTTGTTGTCAATCAGTAGATGTAGATCATAACTAGACAGCTATGATTAAGCAATTGCATTGTGAACATTATATGCTTGGCTAGTGCTTGTTTTAGGGAGAAGGAAAGGCAATCCCAAGATGAATGGCCTGTCTGGATGAGAGCCACCAGGAGTAAGGTCAGGCCTGAGCAGTAACTGGGGGAGAGGTAACTCCAGCAGTGGCCACCAACTCAGGGACCACCTACTCCAACCAGAGCCCGGAGTCAGACAGAGGGAAGAACTGCACCGGCAGACTAATTAGCATGGCACATAGGGGGTTGAGCACTAATTAATGAAAGTCATGTAATCTGTAAGCAATGAATGCTGATGTTTGTTTGTTAAAATGTACAAATCGTGTAAAGTTTTGATGACTGGGGAGCCAGTCTTTTGTGGGCTACCACCCTGCTCCCTCCTTTGCACAAACCAGAATAAGAGGTAGAAATACCTCGCCTGGGTGTGTGAGTACGTGCTACGCAACACAGAAGGAGACCACAGTTGGCATAAGAGAAACACTAAAGCAAAATTCTACCTTATTAGACCTTAGAAATCCATGAGACATCGTAATTGGCTCAGTTGGGTGGGGGAAGCAAGAGATCCAGCCATATAAAGAAAGGAAACTCTGGAAAACCTAGATGGTTCAGTTTTTCTGTCTGGCACTGTTTTCTTGGCCTGGCTGCAGTGGTCAGGTGTGAACACAGGTAATTGCAATATGGTAATGCAGATAGTCTGTCCCAGGATCTTACTTCCCTTGGGTGACACTGCACCAGGCTTGGCCTCCTGTGACCATTCAGGCAGGTCAAGTTCCCTCTGATCCTCTTTGCTCCTTCACAGGGCAGGCAACAGCTGACAGCTTCTCTCCTGAGAAAACACACCACTCTGCCATTGCAGAAGCAAGCTGGGAAAACCCCAAATCAATGCTCTTGAAGAGCTAGTTGATTTAGGGCATGGAGGAGAGAGGGTCCTGGTGTGATGACTCTGACCCATGAAGGAGGGTCAGAAGCTAGACTTTTTCCACAGGGGAGGAAATGGGTACATCTGTATGGCAGGCTGTTACTCTGTGACAAAGCTATCAGAGCGAGACATTCTAGGTGCACAGCACTGGAAGAGATTTATCCTGAAACTATAAACACTTGAAAACCTTTTTCAGAATTTGCTGATGCCAGGGCTTGATGAGGCTGATTAATTACCCTAGGTGACTAAAGACAGCTAAGTTGCTGTTTCTTCCCCCCTCAAAGACACTTTTGCTTTGGATAATTTAGCAGCTGACAGTGTCTTGTTTTCCTGAACTCCCTGCAGCCACTAACACATCTTATTAAGGCCCCTTGCATAGTTTCAGCTTTTCCCTTGGCGATGACTTGGCTATCCAGCGTGAAATTTGACAAAGTGCACACTTCAGCTAGCAAGCACACCCTCAACGCCTGCCAGCCTCCCTCACTCTTTGCTTTCTTAGCTCAGACAGTTGAAGAGCGTCGGAGCTTTAAGATGAGCAGGCTTGTGATGCTGGCTTGGTACAGCACAGCAATTCCCTACAGTGAAAAGCAACACATAAAGATCTCTCTCCTGGAAACAATTGCAAGAGGAAGTGCCAGAGAAGAAGATGGTTTCTGAAACAAGAAGTGCTTATGTTATGTTTTGGTATTTTTTAACACAGTGTAATGTTTAGCTAGTAAAAAATACCTAGGCCTAAGGTAAATAAAGGCAGTATCATTGAACATCTGGCACCTGCAGGTAAATCACTTAAAAATGAAGGTTTTGGCTTAGGGAAGGGAAAGATGTGAGGCAAGAAGTCTATGAAGATAAAAAAATGTTTTACTAGGATATTTTAGGAATGTTATTTTAGTAAAGTCATGTGTCATGGAAGAATGCAGCTACATTTCCTGCTTCATGGTTGTAATTTTTTATCACCATTGCTTGCAGGGACACAGGAAGAGAGGATTTCTGCAGCCTGAGAAATTCTCAGTCAGATAAAGACAATGTGAATAAAGAAAGCCCTATAGCACTAGGCATATCAGGCAAGCAAGGAGGACTGGAGGGAGTTGAATTCATCACCTGCATGCTGAGTATAATGTGTTAATGTCATGGAGAAGCAGCAGCTAAGCAGGAAAAGGGACAGTCTGATTTCTTGTAGTTGCAGGGAGGAGGTGCTGGATTCCCTGGTAACCAAGATGCAAACATTTGGTTGTTTTGCACATGTTTCTGGATGGGATGCTTTGGCACCTGATAGGGAGTCAGCTTACACAACAGGCAGTTTCCTTGATAGGGGCACTGACAATGTCTGTTTACTGCTCCAGTCATCATTAAATCTGGAAAAACCTAGTATCACTGGGTTCCCTGTTCATTACCTCTCCAAAAAATAGCTAAGGCTGTCAGGAAGAGCAGGAGAGAGATAAGAAAGAAAGTGGGATTGAAGGAGGGTAAAAGATAAGTAAGGTTAGTGGATAAAATTGTAGGGATGGGAGATTATGGCTAGTTTTCATGTGTCATGAAAAAATGTTGCTTCAGCTGAGCCCTGATGTGGCTCGTTCTCTCAGCACCTGCTCTGAAGACTCGATGACCGGTATTACTCTAACTTGTGGAGTCTGCTGACATTTGGAGGAAGTTTCAGACACTAATACTATCAGAATCAGTTCATCTGCTTAAGTGGTTTTGGAAGTTTTCCTTGAGTTTTTATTTGTTTTCATTCACATTTTAACCAGTTCAATTCGACTGAATGAAAAACTTACCTTGGGTCAGCATCCCACGATGTGTTCTAATCAGCAGCACATATGGGGTTCATGCTCAGTGACCCCAGTTTATGGCTGCAGCTCTGAAAGAACATGCCTGGATGAGTGCACAAACACAGCTCTAAAGCCAGGGCTTTCTCAAGTAGGAATAACTAGTTACATCTCTGTACAACCCTGTGTAGAGAAAGAGGGATGCAGATACTGCTACTAAACCGCGCAAGCTTTGAGTGCAAGGCTCTGGGGGAAACTAACAAGCAGCTTCTTTCTCCAATTAATTCTTGCTCTGCAGCTTTGCTTTCCCTTCAAAAGCAAGTAATCTCATACTGCAGCAAGTAACAAGTCTGCAGTCTACAGAAACAAACCAGGCTTTGGCTCCCGACAGCTCACCAGCTCAGGGGTTATCAGGGGTTATCTTCTTCAGTGATCCCTGGTTGCCTCAATCTCAAATCCCATAAGCTCTGCAAGTAGGGTTTCCAAAATAGCTAAATCTGAAGGCAGATTTCTGTGCATGTGTGCCTGTGTGCACACGTGCGTGTGTGCACAAAGATAGACAATTATTTGATGTGGATAAAGTTATTGAATTATTTCTTAACATTTTTTTCCTATGTGAAGAAATTTCTGATTAGTCTCAGATTTCAGAAGCTGGGTTTACAATGCAGTGCTTTTGCTTTGTCTTTTGCCTCAGCAACTACAAATCTCTGGAGGCTTTGTAGTGCACTAGAATGGAGGAGGGAGAGTCACACTTCAGCAGACAGTCTTTTATAACCTTTTCTGATGTTTTACTGTGTTTTAAATACAGCAGAGACCTGACATACATTCAAATTGCCATGTACTGGAGAATGGAGAAAGGACAGGAGAGAAAAAATTACTGTGTGTCCTTCTGAATTTCTAACTACATCACAGTGCTTTCAGAGTGTCAGATCACCTTGGGAAGTCTCATTTTTTATTACAGTTTCACTTAATTTTGAATTAATTCTTCCTCACACCCCTTGCATGTAAAAATGATTGCTTTTGCTTATACACGCTAATTTTGCCACTGTCCATATTCTTGCTCCACTTGTGTATTCCCCAATACAATATTAAATGTATTAGGGACAAATTTAAGAGGTATCACTCCTTACAGCTTGTTTAAAACATTGGCATGAGGCGCTCACATATCGTCAGTGCTCACATTGTCAGTGTCAGAAGAGATGTGCAGGTTTCACATAAACACACATATTCAGATGTGGAATCCTGTTAAATTAGGCCCAGAGAGGAGAATGACTGAGGCAGTTCAAAAAGCAAGGTGGCGAGCTGCAGATACCCAGAACTTATCAACAGCAGGTAAACAGGCCTGAGAGCAAAACTACAAGGGAATTATTCAAAATAAAGCTAAGTAAGAGAATGGAAAAATTGAAAAAAAATCCCTGAGAAAACTGACTGCATATCGTCTGTATTTGAAACTAGAGGAGAAAGGAGGATAGGGCCTGTTTTTCTAGTCAAATTGTGATGCATAAGAAGTGAAAGAATCAGGAGAGAAGGAGCTGGGGAAGCAGACATGCTGAGTGCTGACTAATGGGCAGCGTTTCATTAAGGGGTAGCAGAGGACACTTGGATGTGTCTTGGATGTGGGTGTGCTCCTCCCTTGCAGGACACACCAATTTTGTACTAGTTGACTCTGTGGAGAAAAGCCTGAGGGATGCCGGAGCGACTAACAGCATCACCTGGCTGCTTTGAATGCTGGTGGCAATCACTCTCACAAAAAATGTGTTCCTATTGGTTCCTATATTTACCTGTTGAGGACAAGGCTTGGTTGGCTTTCAGTCTGCTGATTTCTCAGCAGATTTGGGAAAATGCCTCTAGAGAGGGCTCTTCACAGAGCACTAAATTCCTTCTCCCTCAACACACAGAGATGTAAATTTGCTTGAGTGGCTCTTCACAACAGCAGCAGCAGCAACGTGTTCTCCTATAGAGAAAGATGCAAATTCATCTCCCACAGGGATGGGTTGTACCATGCTCTAAAATGTTTGCTGGCTCTGATAAAACAAAAGCCTTCTGAATCGCATGAAGTGCACTGTATTGCACCTTTCCAGACATTCTGGCATGAACCTTTAACCTTCCAAAGACTATTTAAGTCAGCCAGTACCCATTGACACGAATTGGTGCACGCAGCGCTGACTTTGTGCTTACAAACTGGGAAGCACACAAACACCTCCTCTGAATGCTCATGAAATCACCAGCTCTCAGGGCGTAAATGCGTTATGCACAACAGAGGGGCTTATACCCAAGAGCTTGTAAAACGGCCACAGCAGCGCACAGCAGTGACTGTCAATACATTATGTTGCAACATGCTTGCAGGCTCACAGACAAGCAGATTTGAAGTGTGGTACAACGCTCAGGATTCTCTCTGTATCCGACCCCTGCAGTTAAGTGCTACAGTAATGGACTTGAAAGCATGTTGCTGCAAGAACTTGCCAAATGGTGATGGTATCCAGTAAATGCCCAGTGATAGGTCCCAGGGAGTGTGAATCACATGCTAGATACTGTTTTTTATGTCTGTAGAGAAATCCTTTTTCCCTGAACGCAGAAATTCTGATCTTCTGCGGGAATCTGAAGGTTTGAATGACAGGAGAAAGATGCGGTTTGGCGAATTTCCACTTACTGAAAGGGAAAGTAAGCTTTACACATGAATTAAAAAGAAGACAGACATTTCTTAGATGCTGTTTTGTGTTGCATAAACATTTCCTACATTAGGTTGCTTTATATTTGTTAGGCAACCTTTCCTAGTTTCTGGTTGGAGAGTCTCACTAATTCAAGATTTAAAGGAGAGGAAAAACACCCATAAAAAAAGCAACCAATACAGCTTCTCTTTGATGCACAAATAATGTAACTTTAAGGCATACTACCTAAAGTAATTTTAAAGTTTGAATACAATGGCCCAAAGTTGCTTTTTGCCATGTCCCACTGTTTCAAGCAACATTCCTTGCATGGTTTTTATTCTGAATTTGATTGCACAGCTCACAATCAGCTGAAGTTAATTACTGAATACTGACTTTCATGGGCCTTCAGAGTTGTGCTTCTGCAAAAAAACAAGTGAATAGTGTCTGCAGAAATGCAATTTCTTTTAAAAATAATGGGTTTGGATCATCTCAAGAAGTGGAAACGCTATCAGTATTCAAGGTAGAATCATGAAGTGGTAAAAGGTAGCCTAAAGGTAGCATAGTGCTCAGGAATGCACATACGTAAAGAGCATGAAAACACAGGACCCAGGCTCCTTGATTTTTTTTTCTTTATATTTGGAGACCCTATGAAAGGCCAAACTCAAAGCTTTTATCCTCACCCCACTCACATACGCTTCTTACATCACAGCAACTTTGCCTTGTGGCAGGTATTGCAAAGCCCAGAATTAACAGCTGGCCAGTGTAACTGGCAGTAAAACCACAAACTGACCAACTGCAGCAGGGAAACATTTCTCAAAGCACAGTACAACGCATTTGGCCTATGTTTACACAAAACAGATCATGCGTTGTGCTGAGGGAAAAGACCCAGTGGTAAAACCACCCTGGTGTCTGCTCTCATGGTTCTTGCAGGGTCGCACGGGAGCACAGGCACACGGCTGTGGGTGGTGGCTGCAAACAGGGGCCACGCCAGCAGCAGACTGCGGCAGGGCAGCTTTGTCCCGAGTGACCACAAGGAGACACGTCCAGGTGTAAGTGGAAATGCAGCTGGCAGGGTGCTGTGCTTGTTAGATCAGGGAAAACGTGCCACTCACAGGTAAAGCCAAGGACTTGTGCACACTGCAGAAACATGAGCCACATCTTTCAAGCACAGCCATACAAAAACTTCCTGTGTAGGAATGAGGAGCAGTTTCCTTTGGGAGAATGAAATTTTGAGGCTATCTTCCTATTTCAGTATGCATAGCAAGACCAGTATAAACTCTGCTTCACTTTGCAGAGATTTGGTTTCCTTTTTCAGAAAATATAAGTTTAAAACTTACTTCCCCTCATCTTCTGATATGATCTGCCTACCATGGTCCATTTCCATTCCAACGGAAAGATTAAGAGATACCACTATCCAGTTTTATCAAGAGGTGTGTGTTTGCGCGGCGAAAGATTCTGCTTGCCAAACACCCGCAGCAGCCACAGTCCAGGACTCCTTCCCGCCCTGCCAAGCACTCTTAGCTGCAGCAATTCCTCAAACCTGCTTTCCGCTCCCGCCGGGGAACGCGGGGTCGGGACGCGGGGTACGATGTGGAGTTGGGTCGCAGGTGTGGGACGCGCGATCGGGATGCGGGAGGGGCAAGAGGCGGCAGGAACGCAGAGACTGAAAGCGCAATGGGACGCGAGCCCCGGAGGCGAATTGCAGAGGCGCAACGAGGCTCCAGGAGGCGGCTCCGCAGGCGGGTCCGGAGGCGGGACGCGGGTCCGTGAGGCGGGCTGTGGGGGCGGAACGAGGGGCTGTACTTCCGGTTCGGTGTTGCTGTTACGCGCTCGCGGAGGGGCTGCCGGGCCGCTGGCCAATAGCGAGGCTTGGCGGAAGGGCGCGCTGGTCGCTGGTTGGCCGGCGGCGGGCCGGAGGCGGGGCCAGGTGGGCGGGGCGGGCGCGCCGCAGGTGCCGCCCCGGAGAGCCGGCGTAGCGCCGGCCGTGCCGGGTCGGGTCAGGTCGGTGCCGCTGTAGCTGGTGCCGAACCAGGATGCGGCTGCGCTCCGGGGTGTTCGCCTCCTCCTGCCTCCTCGTGCAGGCCTTGGGCGTCGCGCTATTCCTCCGCGGCTTCTTCCCGGTGCCCGTCAGGTCCGTACCCCGCAGAGAGGCCCGCGCGGACCCTCCCGCCGAGCCAGCCCCGCCCGGCCCAGGTAACGCGAGCAGCTGCCAGGCGCGCCCGTCGCGCGGTGTCGCGGAACATCTTTCTGTAGCGCCCTCGTGTTTCCAGACCAGTTTCCCGAATAGTTTAGAACTTAACTGGTTTTCACGTAGTTATGGATCACAGGCAGGTGTACTTACTCGCAGTCGAAAAGCCTCAAGCGTTAGCTGTCACTTTCTTGAAAGGTGTGTTTTCCTGTCGTTTTGTTTCCCTCTCCTGACTGATGGAGCCGTGATAGCCGGGCCTGTTCAATGGCACCTTGTTTGCATTTAATGATGCCGCCTCAGCTAAAACGCCCCACGCTTTTCCTGTGATCATTCGCTGGCTGTGTTGTGCCCGAGAGTCGTTGTTCATTGATGTTTCTGTGGTATGTGAGTCTCTTAAAGCCACCTCAGTGAGACTTTTAACACCTCAGTAGTGACAGAGCAACTGTGGTAATGCAGGTTGCAATATGTACAGTGTTGCCGTCCATCACTGTTTCTGTGAGATCGCTGTCTTTACAGGTCGTACACTGTTCCAGAGCTGAATTTGTGAAAGCAGAATTTTCAAAAATCTTTTTAAGGAGCGTATAGAAGATGTGCTAAAAATGTAGTTGTCTCATATGTTCAGTCACAAATTGTATTAAAGTAATGTGAAGAGGACTGTGTACTTGAGGGACTGTTTTTCACCAGTTTGGAGCTTGTGGGGTGAAACTTCAGTTTCACTTGGCAGCTAGATCGAGTTGTATTTTGCTTATACAAAGTTCTTGATTGGAACACCAGGTTATGGTTAACTTTTTGGAGCAGGACTGTAACTTCCAAACTGGGTCTTTAGCTGCTTGATATTTACTGTTAATTCTTCTGAAGTGTGTGACGTTATGCCTGTAGGGACAGGCTTACTTAAATTGCAAGACACAGTGGAGAGAACAGAAGGTTGTGTGGTTTAGAGTGTGGTGTGCTGGTATTGGTTAAGCAGGAACACAAAGAATCTAGTGTGCTGACAGCCTGAGTGGTTTCTGCCGAAAGGCAGGTTGATTTTTAGCTGGAGTTTATCAAGACTATCGCAGATATTTGAAAGGCTGCTGTGAGTGAAATATTGCATTCACATGTGATTATTAGCAGAAGACTTAATGTAGAAGGAGACTGTTCGGGTGGGAAGGAGATGTCAGACAATTTAGTTTTGGAAAGACTGGTTTGTGTTGAAGAGTGGAAATGTGTGCCACAGGGCTCTACAAGCAGTTTAAATTTAGGCATGTCGCGAGCAAGTCTAGGTGTAGTAGGCAAAAATGGAGTGACAGTAGAAAAATGCTTACTTTGTGTAGTACTTGGTTACAGTATGCTTGCAGAGTGATGTCTGGATGATATTGTCTAAAGGCAGGGTATTGCTTACTAAACCATTGTGCAGAAGGCTTTCAACCTACTTTAGACCTATTCAGAAAACAATATTTCTCCAGTGCTTCTTTAAATCCTGAATGCTTCACTTTGTGAGTCCTGACTGCTGTTGAGCGCAACCTGTGGTTTTCTTCATAGAGTTTAGGTTCATTTAGAGTAACTGTTTTCTGAGTAACCCTGGCAGAGATAAATAGGCATGCTGCCTGGCAAGACTTGGACACTGTGTTGCTTTAGCTGTCTTACAGTAAGTATTTTCATATGGCTTGTAAATGACTCCAAATTCATTTGAACTTCTCAACACTTTGGCTTTCTGATAAATCACACTGCAGGAGGAATTTAGGAGTAGGGCATATGTGTCTGTGATCTGAACATTTTTGGTGTCCAGCAAGCTTTCTTTCACTAAGCAGTGGATAGGGAAAAGATGTAACTAATAGGACATCTGGTGATGCCTTCTTGTTTTTCATAGAGAGCCAAAGCATGCTGCCTGATAAGTTGATAATTCAAGTCCTGAAAAAAACCCAAATTATCAGTTTAATTAGGATTGCTTGCAGTCAGCATTTTGTTGTTGTTGAGATTTCCTTCTTCTCCCTGCTGTGTCCTCCTCCTCTATTTCCTGATCTGGAAGAATCACTAGCAGTAACTAGTCTGTGAATGTCAGTTGGTTGATGCTTCTCTGTGTAACCCCAAAATAAAATTTCTGAGGTTGTTTTTGATGTTGCTGTGTTAGACACACCATTATCTGCAATCTGTCCAAACTGTCAGCCATTTTGCAGAAAAAACCTTTACTCTGAAGGACTGTAAAACCCCTGACTTTATATAACACATTTACAGAGCGGTCAATTCATCACGATGGTGTCTGGGTAGAGGCCTGTGGGTAGGATACATTCTGCTTCCATTTTGCCCTTCTGTGTTTTTTCCTGATAGAGAAATGAGACGTGTAGAGGTTGGAGCAAAAATGTTGCTGTAAGACCTGAACGTCGCCATGTGGACCAAGTTCAATGCAGATGAAGAGTTGCTGTGGCCAGAATTAAATCCATGCAAGAGAAAGAGGTGGCATTGAAGGCATGATGTTGCCTACTGCTTGATGCACAGCAGCATTTTTCTGTACCCACCTGTATGTTCAGGGAATTCTGGAATTGGATTTTGGCCCTGCAGCTGCCATCACTGAAGTAGCCTGTCATACAGTCTTCTACCTTGAAGGGAGTGAATGTGCATAAATCTGTTTGATTCAAGTTTAAGTGAAATTGTCTCTTTCTTTGTAATCTTCCTGTTATCTTACAGTGAAATTTCATTCAGAGGTGTTGTTTATGTTGTGTTGTGAAAAACTGGGTATTAGCACTGGTGAATGCTATGTCTTTTTTGTAACAGAAGTTGTCTGTCAGATACAATTAGTTCAGCTTTACTGAAGTAAAAAGAGAGAAGGTAGCAGCTGTTACTTTGAATGCTCTCCATTACAAAGCTTTTCCTTAGTTTTCTCAATTTCATGTCACACATTGCTTTCACGTCGTATTTTACTTCCTAAAGGTGATATTGGAGTTGTGTTATTCCTGTGCTGGATGGCTTGAAAACTCTTCTTCAAATTACTTCTCAGGTTTGCTGTGTGCAGCTTCTTGTTTCTGGGTGTAGAATTAATAAAGAAGTTGAAAGCACTCATTTATGTGGCCAAGTTGTCCTTTAACTTCTGTCTCGTCTTTGGTGAAATTTTTTGGTGACTTTTATATGCCCTGTTTTTGTTGCTTAGGAATGGTTTCTAACTGGACCAAGATTCCTCCACCGCTTTTCAAAAAAGTTGTCATTGTGCTGATAGATGCTTTGAGAGATGATTTTGTGTTTGGACCCAAAGGTAAACAGTTCATGCCGTATACTACTCAAGTTGTTGAAAAAGGGACTTCCTACAGTTTCATTGCTGAAGCCAAGCCACCCACTGTGACTATGCCTCGAATTAAGGTAACTGTAGTGATTTTTTTTCAGTCATTTCATTGGAGAAGCTTTTGAAGTATGAGGTGTTTCATATGCTTGGAGTTGGCATAAAGGACATGTGTGTGGTGTTAGTGCAATCTATGGCTGAATGTCTCTGTGCTGTAGTAGTGCACGTGATAGACTCCTGATTTGCCATGGGCAAGAGGTTAAGGACAAGTAAGGCCCTAGTCCAGGCTTAAGTGATCGATGTAGCCTTTTTATTTGTAATCATGGGAAGGCGGAGGCTCTTAGTTGTCCAGTTTTCCAGAAACATTTTTATTGTATTTATCTAGAAACATTTTTATTGTATTTCTCTGTGTTCTTGTAAGTTCTGTGAGAAAATCCAGTTAAGTATAAAATTTTTTTGTCATAAGGATGTTTCTGAAGAGCTTAAAAAGGAAATTCTGCCAAGTTCCAGATAAATAAAAGATGAATTGTGTTGGTGTCATCAAAATACTATATCTTCCAGGCTTATCAGTGGTAGATCTGAGTAGCACCTCTGCACTGAAAAGGCCAAGGCAGTGATCAGTGGTAGGCTAACTAGCAGGAGAGTCAAGGAGAGACAGTCTGGTAACTCTTTATAAGTGCACTTCAGTGCTTCTTATAGAAGTTTCTTACTTAGTGTTTTGAAGGTACTGTTGTTGTTAATGTTGAGTCAGTTTACTTACACCTAAATTGTCTTTTGATGGTTTAATGACCAGCAAACATCAACTGTTTGTTTGATGAAAAGACTGAAAGTCTTTTTTCTGTCCATTAATTGAGACAGTAATATTTTTACTTTCTGTAAAGCAGTAATCACATACATAAACTAGCACTATGTTGTGGCAGATGAGGTTATGTGGCAAGACAGCTTGTGTTCTTTTACTTTGTCATATTTCCTTCCCAAAAATGTGATTTGTCTACCATCTGGCTTATTCCTTCCTCCCATAGCTACTGTCTTCTGAGCACTGGAAGTTTCCTGTTTAATGTGTCTCTTTTCTTCTTTCATTAGGCTTTGATGACAGGTAGCATACCTGGTTTCATCGATGTTGTTGTGAACCTCAATTCTCCAGCTCTCTTGGATGACAATCTGATATGGCAAGCAAAAACAGCTGGGAAAAGAATCATATTTTATGGTGATGATACTTGGGTCAAATTGTTCCCAAAGCACTTTGTGGAATATGATGGAACAACATCATTTTTTGTGTCAGACTTCACAGAGGTGAGAGGTTTTGTATGATCTCAAGTTAAATGAAGTGAGTACAAACAGACAGTGTCAGTTTTTGAGAATGAGTGAATAAAGCTGCCCTTGTTCTGAGATATTCACCTGGCAATTAAATAGAAATTGAATTTCTATGTCATTTTGGTGTGGGTGCTGTAAAGCTAAGCATTTGAATCCCTCATGCATCTGCTGTAAAACGTGTTGGGATGATACAGTAATCATCAATTTATCACTCTATAATTTAACTAAGCATGCCGTTTTTTCACAAAACTTGTTCTGGTTGGAAGTTAGACTAGTTGCTTTGTTTAAAAATACTGCTAACCACATTTTCATTTTGCTATCAGATATTTTTAATTAGTGCAATCTTTAAGATGTCCATTAATATATTAACTTGATGTCTTAAAGGTGTACTTTTATAGTATTGCATCACTTTTGTAACTGCAATGGGAGCAGTGTTTCTTTATGTTGTAAAAGAAGGAGCATAGAAAGTAAGTGAAACAAATGCTGATAATTTTTACTCCGGGCACATTAGAGAGTAAATGCTTTGACAAATTTACTTCATTTTTGAACCTTTATAATTTTTAAAACCTCAAGTCATTGACCTGCTGCTACTGACTGAAGTATTTTATTATTTAAGAAAGTTAAAAAGGTCTAATGTGAATTGGAAGACATGTTTAATTGTTTATATTGTTGAGAGTTGCAAAAGCTTCTACCTGGAGTAAAAAGTACCAGTGTTCTACTAGATTTGTGGTTATGTGGCTCTCAAACTCTATGCAGTCCTTAAGATGTCAATGTAGTTTATTAAACACAGCTTTTTACAGTTCTTTTGGTAGTTTTATACAGACTCAACAAAGTAGTATCACATGGGAAATATTGTAGGGATTTTTAATAACTGAAGAGAATACATGCAACTAAAAATGTATTGTCAATCAGAGCAGGAAAAGTTAAGTTAGTTGACTTAGTTTGAATAGTACTTTTCAGTTTTTCTTTCTCACTATGTTGTCAGTTATTTTACTCATAGCAAGTTCCACCTTCTTGTGTTTGCACACTAACAAAAATGGAGCTGAGAAATTAGGGTTTGTTGTACCCCCAAGCTTCCCATCATTAAACTGAGATTTTGTTTGTACTTGTGATATGATGTATCACATGTAAAGTGATTATCTGGAATGTGCAGGGTGAAAGTGACTGAAAAGTTCTTGGGACAGTTTTTAAAAGTTTCTATGGAAGCTTTGCAATCAGATTGCATTGTCTGCACGTAACCTGGTGTGTCCTTACCAGAAAAGATTAAATGGGGTGAAGAATCTATTTTGTTAGACAAATATATTTGAGTGCCTGACATTGAACCAATCAATTTTTTTTCTTGTTAACATTGCCCATGTAAGCTCATCAACTTTTATGGAATTTTCATGGGTAGTATATGGTTAATTTTTTTGTGCTTTTTAAAAGAGGGAAGGTTTTTTTAACCTTATAGTTGTTTTCCTTTTCTTTGAGGTTGATGATAATGTTACCAGGCATTTGGATAGAGTGCTAAAGAGAGAAGACTGGGATCTCCTAATACTACACTATCTGGGGTTGGACCATATTGGTCATATGACTGGGCCAAACAGCCCATTAGTGGGACCAAAACTTCGTGAAATGGATAACATACTGAAGAAGATTCATATTTCCCTTATTTCAAAGGTAATACAGCTTCTGGGGTCAGTGTCTGTTAGTTGTGGACTGACATTAAAATGCTTGCTGGTTGTTGTTGTTAGCTTCTTTATTCATAGACTAAAGCATGTATTCTGTTCTTTGCTTTCCTGGGCTATTTCCCAGTGTAGTATTTGTAAGGATTTGGTGGCTGACCTTAGTAACATCTGCTAACAGCATCTTCTGGGCAGTGTGAGAAATAACATCCCCTTGATGTGCAGGAAGAGGAGAGGAATGCCTGCCAAAGTTCTCTCATCACTTGTGAATTAAAATGGTTGTTGATGTGCTTTCAGGTAATGAAATTCTGCAGAAGGAGGAATGGGCATGTGTAGCTAATGGCTCTGATGTCCAGAATTAGGAAGGCATATGTAATTCTTAGATAGCTGATAAATTCAAATGGAAGTGGTGGTCTTAATCTGCATTTTTTATGGTAAATGTAGCACATCTGAATCTGTTTTTAGATTTGTAAATACTAGTTGTCACTTACCTAAGCAGTCTGGATACTGAAATACCAAGTCCTAGTTCCAGGTGGCCTGAAGCTCTTTTTATTGTTTGTTTTTGGCTACTGCAATTCAGAATAGCTGATCATGAAATTTTAATAATATTTTTAGTCAAGTGGGTACTATAACATGATAAAAAGGTTAAATCCTGTGTGTGGAAGTTCCAGGAATGTTACAGTTTTCTGCTTTTTAGTATCTTTGCTTTTGCCATTTATATTCAAGCCTTTATCTCTGTTTTAGAACGCAGACATAGTAAAAGCACTTTATTTTTTGGATAGCATGTGTACTGGTGATAACTAGAGATGATACAAAAGTACTTTGTTGTTGAATGACTGTTAATTTTCTGTCGCTTTGATTTGTTAGCTCAAAATTCTTGGACAGGCCTCACTTAAGTTTCTGTTTCTCTTTATTCAGAAACATACACCTCATTCAACATAATTCTTCAACAATCATTATCAATTAGTCTTCATTGACTGTTAGATTTAAATCCCAAATCAGTCAGATTTCCATCCCTAAAGCCCTTGGGAAACTATCAATCATTAGAAACAGGATTATTTTTTAATATTGAATTAATATTATGTTAGTATTCACAATATTAGTAATTTGGCATTTATATTAAAACTTGGTGAAGCTGAGGGAATGAAGAGGGGGATTATTTCTGTGTTAATGATACTCTTCTGGGATGCCTGACTTTCTTCTCATGGTGATAGCCTTTATTTAATCTTCCAGAGAGTTTCTTGTAACTCTATAAATTCAAGGTTTTTTAAAAAAAGTTTTTTGTGCCCTTTTTTTTTTTTTTTGCTAAGATACTGGCAAACATGTTAGCTATGAATATGCCTTAACTTTTAAAAATTACTATTACTGAGTTACACTTAATTGCAGTGATCTCTTATTATCTGTCCCAGGGTTAGCAAGTTTCAAAACTGAAGTTAATTTTGAGACATATTCGTGTTTGAAAATGATGAAGATAGTGAAATGAATATAAATGAATTGTGTTTGTATGGTAACGTAGATTTTTTTTCTGTGATTTGCAGGAGGAAGCTTCTCTTCCCAATTTGTTAGTTGTTTGTGGGGATCATGGAATGTCTGAAACAGGCAGTCATGGTGGTTCTTCAGAAGGAGAAGTGCACACACCCCTTCTGTTTATCAGCTCTGCTTTTGGGAAGAGAAGTGGTAAGGATCAAAGACGCATGACGTTTTTTAGAACTGTCTTAGTTTCAGATGGAATAGAGTTAATTTTCCACTTAGTGGCTTGTACAGGACTGTTTTCTGGATTCAGTATGAGAATAATGTTGATAACAAACTGGTGTTTTGGTGTTTACTCTGAATCAAGGACTTTCCCTTTTGCCATGCTCTGCCATTGAGCAGGTGCAAGAGGAGCCATTAAGGAGCATAGCAAGGACATCTGACCTGAACTGGCCAAAGGGATATTTCATGCCATGGAACATCATTCCTAGTATATAAACTGGGGCTCCCAGTCACTGCTTGGGGATAGACTGGACATTGGTCAGCAGGGGGTGACAAATTTTATTGTGAATCACTTGTTTCTCTTGGGTTTTATTCTTCCCCCGTCTTCTTTTCATTACTATTATTGGTATAATATTTAATTTTGTTTCAATTATTAAACTGTTCTAGTCTCGACCCATGAGGTTTACCTTGTCTTTCTCCTCCCCACCAGGATGTGGGGTGTGAGTGAGTGGCTGCATGGTACTTGGCGTAAGGCTCCAGTAGATACCAGTGCATAGTGTACTCTAATAGGGTGGGAACACTACTATTGTATATAGCTGTAACAAGAATAGCAATAATAATTATGTGTAGATTATAGTAGTTATTATTGTAAGGGAAAGAGGGGAGAAAGAGGAATAAAACCCAAGAGAAATATGTGATGCGCAATGCAGTTGCTCACCACCTGCTGACTGGTGCCCAGCCCACCTTCAAGCAACAATCCACAGCCCCCAGTCAACTCCCTCCAGTTTGTATACTGGCTATGATTTGCTATGGCTTGGACTATTCCTTAAAGCAGTTCAGGTCAGCTGCTCTAACTGTGTTCCCTCCCAGCTTCTCTTGCTCGCTGGCAGAGCACAGGACATGAAAAGTTATTGATTTAGCATAAACCCTTCTTACCAACAGCTAAAACATCAGTGTGGTATCAACATTATTCTCATACTGAATCCAAAACATAGCCCCTGTATCACATACTAGGAACAAAATTAACTCTGTCTCAATTGAAACCAGGACAAGAACACACTGGCAACTCTTAATTTATATTATGCTAGAATTCTTTTTGAAAAGTGCTTTGGTTTGTTTTACAGTTATTTGGGAAGCTCATTCTGTGTGGTCTAAAACTCTGTTTTCAACTAAAGTTAGCATCTCTATCTCGGTGAATCATGAATGAAGCTTTGTAACCAGTGAGAGAATTGTGTATTTCTGAGATGATAATCTTTTACAGCACTGTCCTATCCAAATGTTGAGCGCTAATGAGATGTGTTGTCAGAATATTGAGCTAATGGTAAATAAATAGGTGTATATCCAAAATCCTATTTGAAGTAGGTTGAAACTGTGTCTTTCATGGCCAGAATATTTCCTTGGCCTCTATTCTTCTCTCTCAGGCAGCTAGGATAGAAGAATGAAAATTTCTCACACAGAGTCCCCCAGAAGGAGGAAGAAAGCCCTTGGGATACTAGAGACTATTGGAAGTAGGATTATTTGATTATTTTTTAACAATAAATTGATCTGACCCTTGTGAAAGGGTGAGAGGTGATGGCACTGATAACATAACTATTGATTGCCAAGTCTTAAGGATAGAATATGGACTGTGAGTTTGTTTACTGTACAGGCTGCTTAATTTTATATAACTGATGTGAGTTCACATGGTTCTAAAGCTGATTTTCTACTTGTAGGTAATGACAAAAACCAAAAACCAGACAGTTAAAGGCAAGAGACAATAAAGAAATGGGGTGGTAGAGAATCTTTAGTCTACTTTGTAAAGTTGTGCTTAAACAAACTTCATGACTGAGTGGATAGGTAGAATGCAGTTATACCAGGAGTGAATATTTTCCTCAAAATAATACTCCCTTCTGCCTTTCATTCTGCCACTTGTTCATTTCCATGTGATTTCTTTTCTTCTAAAACCTGTGTGCAGAAACTTGATTTATTTATCTTGCTGGAAGTTCCTGCAGCACGGTGGAGGTAGATTGTCCTGTAAAGTTGCTATCCAGCTGCAGTAGAAAGCACTGCTTGAGGAGTCCTTGATCTCTTCTCAGGTCTGTAAACAAAACAAAGTCAAGAGTGGATCAAAACTCTTGGCTAAATTTTTATTTTATGAATTTCACTAGCATGTGTTGACAGCCAGGCCACAAGAGTATAGCTTCTGTAAATGCAGTCTCCTGTTCATTGGAATTAGTTTCTGTGAGGTTTAACCTGAATGAGCAGTTCTTACAATTCAGTGAAATGTATCTATTTACCTGTCTTTTGGGATAGCATTTGTGATTTCTAATGCCTTTGTAAATATCCAGCAGTTTACTTTTCATTGGTACAGTAATCAGGATTCTAGCGACTGCTCCTTATGATCCTACTGTAAACAAAATGTACTGTGGTTAATTTGGTAGACCCCAAAATAGTAATCCTGTGGGCTTTTTACATTTAGTATGCTGTCAGAGTATTACTTGTATAGCCTTCTACAGAGATGTGTCACCCATGATTGGCTAAATGTGTTTGGGTAGTTTGGCTTTTTTTTTACCAGTTAAGAACTTGCCTTTAAAGATAAAATCTGAAAAGTGCTGACATACAGGCATTCATGCAAAGAGGCTTTACGGATTATAGATGGCATTCTGTACAAGTACGGGATTAATCAGAGCTCGATGAGAAATGAGTCAAATTTTAATGCTCTTAAAAGCAGCCTTGAGAGGAATAAAGACTATATAGAATTCTTTCTATACTGCATTTAGGTCAAAACGCTCAATGCTTGAAGTTACAAAGAGGATGAAATAAAAGCATATAGAAAACCACTGTTACCTAACTAGTTTAGCATGAAAAGAAACAGCTGGCAAAACAAACAGAAGGTTCATTATATTCATAAAATCATTCATGTCTGTAGATTTCTGTGGGACTGAAGGCTAATCCTGATAACTGCAGTAAGTTAATGGAATCTTACACAGGACCCTTAAAAAATCACTAGGTTTTCCTGCAGGTAGCCATGGATTTGGAGCCTCAACATTCTTTACCTGATGTCTAACTCTATTTTCCTAGCAAACTGATATTAATTAAATCTTTAGCTTGTTGTCCTTATATCAAGATGCTTCTGGAATGCTGTCAGCATTATTTTAGGTTCTCATTCTTTGTTCATATATTAAATTGACCTACTGTAGTGTTTTCTATTCTTTCTAATGTAAAACTTATGAAACCCTCTTAGGATGTAGGCTGCAATTTGATATTAAGATGACGTCCTGGACCATCTGTTTTCTTACTTCTACTTGTATAACATTTATTTTATGTTTACAGTAGTTATTAGCATTAAAGAGTGGCACTGGCTAAGAATTTAATAAATATTGGATTTACAGCAGCAGAGGATGGCAGCTGAGAAAGATCAGTCAGCTCTCTGTAGACCACTTAAAATAGCTGATCTAACACCGGTGAAACAATTTTGAATCTAAAAAGGTGCCAGCTGTCTCTGGAGAAATAGTATGGGCTTGTTATTGAAACACTTCTTTTCGTCTCTCTTTTTCTTTCTCTTTTTTTTTGGTCATTCTAGCTCCTCCAGCCCAGCCTGAGCACGTGCAGCAAACAGATTTAGCTAGCACACTGGCAATAGGTCTTGGCCTACCAATTTCAAGAAACAGTGTTGGGAACCTTATATTGCCAGTTGTTGGAGGCAAGACAATGAGAGAGCAGCTACGTTTTGTGCACTTGAATGGGTTCCAGCTTAGCAGATTGCTGCAAGAGAATACGCCTGCATATGAAAAAGGTAAATTAGCTAAAAAGATGTTACAGATATACTAAAAGGAGATTGTTTATAAAACAGTTTGGACTTTTAAATTCAATAGTATGGCATTGCACTGCGAGTTAGCTATTTTTTTGAGAGCAGGATTCAGAACAGTTGTACTGAATTCAATCTTTACTGCAACCTACTTTATACTGCTTCTGAATACAATTTTTTTAATGACTACTAATATTCCTAGTTGGCAAAAGAGCAAAAATAAAGATGGAGTAAGATTAAAGTAAAACTGCCTGTGTAGTTAAATCTCAGTGGTTTCATAACTGCTCTTTGTGAGGTGTTCTATATAGGGCACTGACTCTGAGCTATTTGGAGAATTAACACAATGGACTGAATTTTCTAGTTTAAATAAAAAGATGCTTCACATAAAGCTGGGAGATAATTTAGGGTAAGTTATCTTTTTATTTAATTTTTATGTATTTACTTGAAATGAGAACCTAGAGAACTGCTTATTAAAAATGCATGTGTGTGTGTGTGTGTGTGTGTGTGTTTATTTGGAGGAAAGAATAAAAAACAAGTAGAAAAAATAAACCAAACCTAGCAAAATGTTGTATTTCATTAGGAAGCATGATACAAACTGCAGTATAAATAATGAAGTTAATATGATAATTTTGTTAAAAAAAATGAGTCAGAGGGTGAAGGAGAATATTTTACCACTGACATTAGAAGATGTTGTCTTAAAGTGATTCTGAACCTTGTCATTTGATTTGTAATCTGTTGAATTATTAAAATAACTAGATGAGAATGCAGAGCTGTTGTATTGCTAGGAATAATTAAAGTGGATACCAACGTAGATTTTAGCAAAATGATTGTTCTAGGTCAAGAATCAATTATCTTTCAACATCACAGCTTCAAATCATAATTAAACCTTGTCCAGAACAAATTCTGCTTGTAGCAACAACATGCCTATAGCAGGACCCATGCTCCTTGTCTTCTGACATTTTTCTTCTACACAAATTTCTTCACTTAACCCAGTTGTGTCAAGTGAGGAACTTGCCCTGTTGAGGGGTTTCAGGATATGACTGTGTTGCTGAAAGTGCCAGCACGAAACTCCCATCTGACAGGATTTCTGCAAACACTGATGAAACAGGCTGGAGTTTCTACCAGCTTCTTGTTTATATCTTCATTTTCATTTTATTCTTGTCTGGGAACAATTTAATTTCAACTTGTAGCTTTCATCTGAAACATGAAAGTCAAAATTGCTGAGGATAAAAATGTGGGAAATTTTTATGGTGCTTGCTTGTGACTGCAAACTTATTAGAGGTGCTACCATACTGGAAAGAGTTTGGGTGGCAAAGCACCCACAGTGACTTTCTCTCCTTTCAGTAATGGAAAGTCTCAATAACATGGTGCAAATTAAGCTTTTTTTATAGAATCTTAATGTCAATTTCCCCTGTTTCTGTTGACTTCTTAGAGGGGTCTTGTTTTTCTTAGAGTGTCCTAGATGTGCAAGGCTTTGGTCTGTTCAGTTAAGACTGGCAGGGAAACAGTATGTTCTGTTTCTTTAGTGTTTGATTGATGTGGATACTTCAGGCCTAGAAGTACTAAAGACAATATCACTAACTCAGTGACATACATATGTAACTCAAGAGCTGCATGGATGGCCATTTGTTTTGCATAGCCTTTAAGTGGAGATAAAAGCCATCCCACTATCCCACTACAGAAACATGGACATCTCTCCGGATTCCCCTAGTGGGAGGTTACCTTGCAGAGAAGTTACTATATTCAGTAGTCTGATTCATGTTCAAGAAGGTTGCCTGCTCTTTAAAAAAGGTAAAAAGAAGGCTTCTGGGAACTGCTTAACCAGTCAGCCTTGCCTCTGTACTTGTTAAGATCACAAAACAGATCTTCCTGGAAGACATTAAAACATGTGGAAGACAGAAAGGTTGTTGGAAATTATTGATACTACTTTGCCATGGGAACATTGAGCCTGGCTAATTTAGTGTCCTTGTATGATGGAGTAAATGCATCAATGGACAAAAGATGTGTCATCTACTTAGACTTTTGTAAGGCCTTTGGTAAGGCATACCTAAACATTCATGCTGCTGTTGTTAGAGTGATATGGTTTGACAAATGGACTGTGTCATGAATAAGAAATTGGCTGCATGTGTGTAAAGTCGGTGGCTTAATGTCTAATTGGAAGCCAATAAGGAGTGGTGATGTAGCAAAAGATGTCTCCATTAACAGTGCTGGCAATGAATGAGATAATCTTAAAAGCAACTTCCAGCCTGAACAATTCTAAGATTGTAAGTTGGGAATGTGAGGAGGGAAAATTTATCTTAATGTGAGAGAGTGGTGACAGGCATGTAGCTATTCCTGGGAGGGGATGATGAAATAGTAGAGAACTTCTGGGTCAGGATTAGTGCACAGACCAACATGGGCAATATTTTATGGGCATCTAGGACAGACAGTTGGATTGTAAGGAATTGTAGCTTTTGTTGTAAGGATTGTAGCTTTTCAGACAACTGGAGGAGGTCTTACTTTCACCATCCGCGGTGCTCATGTGATGCTTCAGCCATCCCATTGCATTTCAGGCTAGATAGCTGGACAGTGAGATGGACTGAAAAGTGGCTCACCTGCTGGCTTCGTGTGAATGTGATCAGCAGCACAAAGTCCCCCTGAAGGCTATTGTGATCAACCACAGGGCTTGACTCAAGCCAGAACTATTCAACATCTTCATCAATGATCTGGCCAGTGGTACAAAGTGGCATCTCAACAAAGGAAGGACACAACAGAAATCTGGGAGAAGTGCTTGATGCAATAGGTGGGTCTCCTGCCACTCAGAAGCACTTTGGCAGCCTGGAGAAATGGGCTGACAGGAACCTCTTAAGGTTCAGCAAAGGGAAATGCTAAATCCTACAGCTGGGAAGAAGTAATCCCAATGTATCATAGCAGATTGGGTTTTGGCTGACTGGAGACAGCTGGAAGAAGCACCATGGGATGACTGGGGATCCCAAGTTGAATATCAGGCAGCAGAACACCCTTGTAGAAGGAAGGGCAATAGGAGGCATCCAAGGTGGCATTAGGAGGACAATCATCAGCTGGTCAGTCGTGCCTCTTCTGTCAGCTGTGGTGAGCGGGCATCAGGAGTCTTGGGTCTGGTGCTGGGCTTCTCAGTACCATAATTTAGTGGATGTAACGTAGTAAGTGTAGTGTGTGGTCATGAAGGTGATGAAGGGATTAGAATGTCTGTCATATGAGGAGGGGCTGAGGGTGCTAGGACTGTTTAGGAGGGGTCTTGTCAATGTAGGTAATATATGATGGGAGGCAATAAACAAGATGGGACCAGGGTCTAATTGGTGGTCCTCACAAAAAATTTGGAGGAAACCTTTTTAGGCAAGGTTTGTCAAACACTGGAATGAGTTGGCAAGAGAGGTTGTGGAGGCTTCATACCAGTAAACATTCAAAACCTGATGGGACACAGGTTCAGAGCAATCTTCTTTAACTCACCCTACTCAGAGCCTTTTAATCTGTATTTATGGAACATCTGAGCACTCAGCAGAGTTGTGCTGACAACTCTTGAGCTGTATAAATTCTGAATTCCACAGGCAAGGTCTTCTGCCAGGTTTTTTGGAGTAAAAGAAACCCCAAAAGATAGTTGGATTCAGCTGGACATCACTCCCATTTGCTTAGTTGGACATCACTCATATTGAAACTGCTGCTGCAGTTTCAAGCTTTCCAGTGCAGATTCTCCTCTAGTAACAACTAGTGGATCAAAACATTTCTGTTTCAATGCTAAGAGAAATGCCTACACTTGCAAGGATAGCATAAGCCTTGCTACTTTAAAAAAATATATTTTTGACTCTTGAAGTCCTGTCCAGTGCTGTAATTTACAGCACAGAGATTAGAGCACCAGCTGTTGGGACCCTGAGGATGATGACTGAGTCAGGAAAAGACTCACCCATTTTAAGCTACATCATAAAATGTACATTCATTTTTGGTGGAATATTGGTTTCCTTCTTAACACAGTGATATGAAGTCAGCTGTCAGTTGAGTTGAATTGCTGTCAGATGGGAAGGCAGAATGATTTTAACAAGCTGTTTCATAAGGAAGCCATGGATTTCCTTGAATTCAACTGCTCCAATGTTAAGAGCAAACTGTAGCAGTACACAAAAATTTTATCTTCAAGTATGTTTTAAATATATCTGTTAAAATAAACAAAGAGCAGAAAGAAGGTAGGTGAGTAACTCCCCCCCCACCATGTTTGTTCGCATAAACATGCATTTTCAAACAAAAATGTTGCACAACATTTAATGGGACTTGGGCTTTGCTTTATTGAGGTTCAAAAGAATCCTCACACTTAAACATATCATCAAGTAAATGAAATTTTGCAGGAGAAACTTGGAGGTTGACTAAAGGCTTTATTATTTAAAACATATATTTTTGAAATATGCTAATAAATTGTGATGTGAGGCATGAGATTTTCTTTTGATAGGTGTGGATACATGTAGCTAAAGAAAAAGTCTGAAAAAGGAGAATAAAAATAGCTAGCAAAAATTAAAAAGCTGAAAGAAGAATTATCTAAAAACACACTTTGGGTTTTTGAGCAAGTTCATACCTCAGTGTAATATAGGCAGTCCTGGGTATCTAGCAATGCTTCCCTTATGTTCTGAACTTCTGAACATGTAGTTAAATGATAAATTAGGACCTCTTCTTTGAAAGACATTTTACAGTGGAATGAAGAGCCATTCTGGAGAGCAAGTTGGCTGGTGTTATTAAAATGAGTGCAAGCTTTTCAATTTGGGACTGATCCTGAACTGGTGGTAGATTAAAATAATTTGACTTTTACTGGGACATGTATATGTTGAAACTGGAGAAGTCACTTTTACATTATTCATTCTTTCATATAACTCTTTTTAAATTATTATTGCCTGTGACTGGAACTAAGTGAAATTATTGTCAAACATGCTTGCAAAGCTTATCCATCTGGTTGTGATAAGGTGGTAGTGAGGCTGAAGCAGAAATTGCTAATGTAATAATATGCAAGTAAAACATTGCCAGTGCTTTGTGAAATATGCAGCTGGGCAAGCTCTCTTTGTTGGATTTTGCTTCAATTTTGACTTGTTTTAGAAGTATCTTGTATGAGAGTGACGTCCTATTACCTGCCTGTTACCAAAATGCGTCTCCAACAACTTAATGCCCATGACCCATATTATTTTATGCCTTCTGCATATAAATGTGCCACTTAACCAGTATAACTGGAATTCTCCAATGAAATTTGGCAAACATGGTCTTCTATTCCTGTCTGAAAGATCTTTAAATAATTCATTCATGAGAGTTTGGCTAAAAGTCATCTTTCATAGCAGGGACGCCATAGTTTTGGTGGGCAGTTAGCATGGAAAGGAATAGATGAGAATGAAATGAAAATGCTGAAGGGGCTGAAGAGGGAGACTAGTCAAGAAGCATGAAAACGGAGCAGAGGATGTGGAGAGAATTTATTTATGTTTCAAAATATAGCTTGAACTCATTTCAGTCTTCTGTATAATGAAAAAGTGTCATGTCAAATCTCAGTTTGATTAAAGCTCCTTTTAGATGATCCTTTATGGATGTCCTCAAACGTATGAATATTTAACTCTTATTTCAAATATACTGAATGAGAAATTTTACAGGGAAGTTAAAAGAATTACAGGAAGGAAATAAAATTGTCCGTGAGCACTGGCAGCTATCTTGATAAACATGTGTTTGCTGCTGGCTGGATTGTGCTTTCTGGCAGATTCCTGCAAGTCCCCTGAATAGCAGGGTCAGCATGCCTTGGTGTCTGCTAGAAGTCTTAGGAAAACAAACTGCACATTTTGAGTTAAACACTGCCTTTTAAAATTCTCACCTTGAATTCAGCCCACAGTAAATGATGAAATGTCTTGTATGGTAAAGACATGAAAATAGTAAGCACAATTCTTTCATGACTATGTGATTTGAGAATAGAAATACTTCATTTAACTTCATTCACTTGAAATAAAATTTAAAATATTTCTAGATTTAATAATGCACTTTTGCTGAAAAGGCTTAAAAAAATAAAGGGTTTTTTTTTTCCAAGTAGAATACATTGATCATCTACAAGGAGTGAAAAAGAACTGCAACTTAAGTCTTTGTGACAGCAAAGTTATTTCACTCATTGTTTTAACCTTTCTTGTCTGAAACTGTACAGCAAATGTTTCACCCTACTTTAAGCTAAAGAGGGAAGAACTGCACGTTATATAAAATTTCCAAATTGACTTTTTGTACTTAAGTTACCATTACCTCTCAAATCAAATTGCAGGGAAATAGCAAGTACTATTAGTGTGAAGTGAAATTAAACATATATTTTTCAGAAAATTGCAGATAAATGTGAATATTCATGCATAACATAAGTTCCAGTGAGCTGTGATGTTCTGAAAATTATGCTCTTGCTTTCCATGTGTTATCAACTGAATTTGTATTGTGAATGCATACTGTATTAAATGATCAGTATTTGAAAAGCAGAGTCACAGATTAGGTAAAATAGGACTGGATCACTGCAGGTTATTTACTCCAACTGCCCTGCTTGAGCAGGATCCCCTACAGCACATTGCTTAGGAATGCGTCAGACAACTTTTGCATATCTTGAGAAAGGGGCTCTGCAAACTTTCCATACAACCTGTTCCAGTGCTCAGCCACCCACAGTATAAAAAAGTTCTTCCTCATGTTTAGGTAGAACTTCCTGTGCTCCTGTTGCCTCTTGTCAACAAGCAGACTCCTGCCTGTTGCTGGGCACTGTGGAGAAGAACCTGGCTCCTTCCTCTTGGCGCCCTCCTTTCAGATACAGACACTGATGAAGTCCCCTCTCATCCCTCTCTTCTTGAGGATGAACAGGCCCAGCTCCTTCAGCCTTTCTTTATCGAAGAGATGCTTCAGTCCCTCATCATCTTTGTTGCTCTCCACTGGACCTGCTCCAGGAGCTCCATGTCTCTCTTGTCCTGAGGAGCCCAGAACTCCAGATGTCCCTCTGCTCACCAGGGCTGAGCAGAGGGACAGGATCGCCTCCCTCAACCTGCTGGCAATGCTCTCCGTAATGCACCCCAGGGTCCCACTGGCCTTGGCCCCCAGGGCACACTGCTGGCTCATGGACAGCTTGTTGTCCACCTGGACCCCCAGGTGCTTCTCCACAGAGCTGTTTCCCAGCAGGTCACCCCCAGCCTGTGCTGGTGCCTGGCGTTGTTCCTCCCCAGGTGCAGGACCCTGAACTTGCCTCTGTTACATTTCAGATGTTTCTTTTCCCATCCCTCCAGCTTGGCATGGTATTTCTGAAGGGCTGCACATCCCTCTGGGGTGTTGGCCACCCCCTCAGCTTTGTGTCATTAGGGAACTTGCTCACAGGAGGCCTCTGTGCCTTCATCCAAGTCGTTGGTGAATAAGTTAAACTTCTTTGGACCCAGTGTTGATCCTTAGGGGATGCTGCTACTAACAGGCCTCCAGCTAGATAGGCTTTACACTGCTGATGAAAAACCTCTGAGCTCTGCCTTACTTTTAGTTCTCAGTCCACCTTCACCATCCACTCATCCAACTCGTACTACCAGCTGATGTGACGTGTGTCATTTGGTGTTTTCCCTAGACATCAGCTATTTGATAATTTCCTGCTTCGCTTATACAATGTGTTCCAGTCAACAGCATTGCTCTCTTCCCCCTCCAGTATCTGAAGCATTTAAATTGTTTGTCCTGGAAACATTTTGTAAAAATGAATGGTTATTCTAATAAGTTTGTCAATTGTTAGAGGTCTTGACAGTTTATTAAGTTAGAATTAATTGCTTTTATTCCAAGTAGCTGGTATTGCTGCGGAAAGATAGTGTAATTTTGTACCCATGAAAAACTTCTCAACTGCCATACCAATTATATGTTTTTATACATTTTACAAGCAAATATAAAAATATGATCACATCTCCAAATAATCTTTGTTCATGGACCCTCTTTCTTCTTTTCTTATCTCTCTTTCTCTCCAGATCCTGGGTATGAACATTTTAAGATAGCAGAAAAATCCCATGGTAATTGGATCAAACTGTATTTAGAGGGGAATAATTCAGAAATACTCTTAAATCTTGGCAAGAAGGTCCTGAAGCAATACTTAGAGGCCCTCAAGACTTTGAGTTCTTCATTAAGCAGACAAGTGGCACAATATGACATGTATTCAATGATGGTGGGGACTGTGATCATCATGGAGGTATGAAAATCTTTTCTGTGTAAAAGTTAAGTGCACAAAAGTAAAGTATCTTGGTGTTGGATATGTAATGTATACACTTACTAGTCTTTAAAATTACTGAATATGGGTTCTTAGGGTTGGCTGACATTCTTCTTGCATGATCAATACTCTTTTTAAAAGTAAAATCTGGCCTTTGAAATTATTCAAGAGTGCTTTTGATATGAATTACTTACATTTTAGTGTATCTAGTTACAGTAGATATGCAGATGTGCTGCAACTTTAATTACTCCCATATTAGTTAGCCTCCTATTTTTGAGTGACTTTACTGCATTAGGAAAAAGAAAAAGAGTCTGGTAAGTAAATCCCTAGCTGTTCCTCTTTATCTAATATTGAGTATAGCTGCTACAAACAGGCAATACCTTATATGGAAAATTCTCACAGTTCCAGGAATTGTTCCTTGTACTGATAGATTTAGAGCCCTGAAATAAATACTTGCTGTAGGGTTACCTCTTCATATCTCCTGTAGTTACAAAGATAAGACATACCGAATCTTTAATTTTAAGTGGATCTCTCCAAGTGATGTTTTGGGGAAAATTCAAGTACTGGGTCTCCTTTGTCCTGGCAGGGCTCTGTCTGCTTGCACTGCTCTCTGCATACAGAGAGCTTCTGAAATGGCTTTCTGGTAGAGTGCTCAGTGGGGTTAGTCACTCTGCTGATCATTTCACACCAATGAGTTCCACAGTGCCCTTAGGTAGATGGGATGGTAGGTTCTGTTCCTGCTCTACAGATGGAAGATCTGGAGGTGGACAAAGTTCAGTGCAAAGCTGAAGGTGCATATCTTTCTTTGTTCCTTTATTTTCAGAACCTGTGCATTCAAGTTGTTGAATGTTACTTTAGATTTTTTTTTTTTGGACTGCAGTTGTAGATGCTTACTATTTCTTGAAAACAAATCTTAGGTGTTATACACAATCAGTCTTCATCAAAGAAATATGCAGCTACTAACCACAGAAATTTTTGTTGAGAAGTGTATGCTTAGCGTAGCTGTAAGTCTCCAGCAAAATGGCTGGAGTTGTTTATTTTCTCCAGTGCAACACTAAAGAAACTGCCTTGCTCTCCAAAATGTTTTTGCCTTGATATTGATTTTCCACCTTCACTGAATAAATAAGAGTAGAGAAACTCAGATGTCTCTTCAAACTACATTATGCTATAAATGCCATTTATCCTGTACTTCGGATGAGGAGAATACCTCAGAGACGTGAACTGATAACAGGGCATTTGTTCAAAAGACCTAAATTTAGTTTGGTAGATACCTACAGTTTCAGCATTTTCCTGCCAGGAGTGCTGTTTTGGTTTTAAGTGATGGGCTGAAATGTAAGACTTAAGCCATAACTGCATATTTTCATAACCAAATGAAATATGCAGTAGAATATGAAGAAACAGCAGACTGTTGCAAAGCTTTTTTTTTGTCTACTTTACTATGTCTCACTGTAGTGTGGGAAAAATTTTAGGCATAGGTCTTCACAAGTGACAGTGAAAGATTACAGGTTGACAGTGGTCTGATATAGTTATTTTTGTTTTGATTTGTTTTAATCTTGCTCTAGCACCAGCTGATTGAGGTCAGTCTAGTCCTAGCTCCATCTCTGCAGCTTGCAAACATTTCAGCGTGTGGCTGAAATTTCCCACTTTTTGGTAAAGATTTGTATATGAGTTACAGAAAGTTTCTTTGTGTTGATCATCTCTGCTGCCACAGTTATGTAAGAGAAAACTTGGAATTCTGCTTGATCTGTGTGCAGGTCAGAGCAAAGTGAAAGTAAAACTGATAAATTCAGCTAAGATCAGGAGAGATAAAAGAAGTACTGGGAGAATTCATAAACTAGAAATTCAGCATACACTTGTGTGATGGTATGAGAACTTCCCCTCATTCGGGAAGCTATTTAGCTCAGCAGGATCTCATACATATGTATTTCTCATACAGGAAATAAATTGTCTTTGACAGAGTGTATTAACTTCAGGCATTTACAGGTGACAAACAATGGGTCAAATTTGCTTGCTTAGGAGCTATTTTGATACTGGGAGTTCAAGATCTTTTACAGGGAATGAAGGTCATACATATGATTGTTTGCCACAGGTGAGGAGGCAAATGATGATTTATTAAACTTGGTAACTTGTGTGTTTAAGCCCTTAATAAATGAAAAGACAATATTGGGTTCTCCCATTTATATGATAATATCTTACTGGCGGAAAAGAATTCCGACATAATTCTTCATAGCTTTTTTTACAAAGTATGCATATTAGCATAGTGACATGGATGACAGCAGCATGATTTTTTATGTGAATTCTTAGTGTATGCTGTAGCTAACCCCAATTTTCAAAGTATTAATTCTCCTTTTTTTTCTAGGTTCTGATACTGCTTTTGCTCAGTGTTCCAAAAGCCTTGAGCAAGCGGGCAGAATTTGAAGTGCCCCTCTCCCCTCCACTGTTCTCTCTGCTGTTTTACTTGATGTGTCTGATGCTGTGTGCTGTTCATGTCATTGTATGCACATCAGCAGAAAGTTTGTGCTATTTCTGCAGTATGTCCTGGTTAACAGCAGTTGGAGTGATGATGCTGATTTCTGCACTCATGTGTGGTATTTTATCTGCTGTTGCAAAGGTCTTAGAGAATTACAGACTTCCACCAAAGGTGAGAGCGTGCATTAATTGTGTTTCAAAATGTTTTATCTTTCATATACTGTCTTCTATCTTCCATAATATTATCAGTTAAAATTGTGTTTTCTCTGCGTGTGCTTAAAGAAATTCTTATTTGTAATGTAATATGAATATGTATTATTATTTAAAATTGTAATTGAAATGTGTTGTTGTCACTGTGGCATGACCTGATGAAGATCTAAGAAGTGCTTTTTTTGACATGATTTGAAGAATTTTTTAAAAATATTGTATGGTATTTTCTGGTTGACTTTATGAGATTGGAAACAGTTATGCATTTTACAAATCCTATGCTTTTACATAGTTAGGTTTCACAATTGTAATTAAAACAAGATGTATAATGCTTTACAACAATATGAACAAAGGAAAAGTGATGATACAACAGAGAGTAAGGCTGTAAGTATACCTTTTCTTGTATTGGTGTTACTAATATTTGGGTTTTTTAAAATAGTTTTGAAAATGCAACAGAGAGAGATAATTTAATCTGTCTTTTCTACTTTTTAAGCTTAAAAATGGAGTTTGTTAAAATCTTCGGAGTTCTTGAAGTGTTCTCATTGCGAGGAGTTACCTTCTCTATGTTACTTGATGAGTTTTATTTTTTGTGTTCTGTAGAATACAGGTAATTCAAAGGAAAGAGAATTTGCAATGCCTTTTCTTCCACTGTGAAACTTAGTGTGCTAAGAGCTGTCTGTCAGATCATAAAATAAGCTTCTAGCTGTTTTTTTCTACTGCTTGTTAGTCATATTTTTCAAAGGTCTCTAATGTTCAATAGCTTCACTGCTCATAGTACTCCATTTGATGGTGCAGCCTCTGTGCAGTACAGTCCTTCATCAATCTGTTTTGTAGAATCAGGCTTGGGGGTTTAGTACCTTTTTTTAGTGTCTGACAAAATACGGCAAGTACATTGCTTTTATGATATGACAACATGCTCTATCAAAGAAAAGAGCAAGCTTTCCAACTTGAAGAAACATTTTGCAACAGCTATATTTCTTGCAATTCAGAAAATTCAGAATTCCTGAGCAAAGATTTATTTTGCAGTCTGTGCAGATATGTGCTATAATTCCTGAGTGTAGATTTAAATTCTTATAAGTAGGGTTGCTAATATATTTTATTCAAACTATGCCAGATTATAATTTTGTTTCCATAATTTAAGTGGTTTTTTTTCCTTAGAAAAAGAAGAAAAATACAATCTTGAAATAAGTATTAATGCTTCACTGTAGAAATCTCACATGTACTTGGTGTGCAATGACAAACACAACTACGAAAGATAAATTTGTTTTTCATCTTGTTACTAGGTTTTCTAATTTTAGTAAACAGTAGAAATCTAAATACGATGCATTTTGTGGACCTGCATAAAATTTACGTACATACCACTTCAGTAGCATGGAAAGCAATTGCAAGAGATGATACATTTCTTCTCCAGGTGGATAGTCTCAAAGAATCACAGAATGATAGAATGGTCTGGGTTGGAAGGGATACAAAAGATCATCTGGTTCCAAATCCCTTCTATGGGCAGGGACACCTTCCACTGGACCAGGTGCTCAGAGCTCTGTCTAGCCTGACCCTGTTGGGGCATCCACAGCTTCTCTGGGCAACCTGTTCTAGTGTCTCACTACCCTCAGACCATCTGCTTCAAGTTGATAATACACGAATGAGATTTTCAGCAATGTTTTCCAGGTTTGCTTGTATGTTTGTTTTTCCAGGGCTGGGGCAGATAGAAATAAAAAATATTGGATTCTCCATCCCAGGCTGGTCTTGTGATTTTATTCCTACCTGAGATATATCTGAAAATGGGGAAGCTTAAGTAAATCTTATGAAGTTTAGGCAATAGTAATTCTGGTTAGGCAGACATGACTTTATATTCAGACCAGTAGAAATACATTTTTGTCATCCTGTCTTCACTCCTATTCCATAGGTGACTGAATTACTGGATGTATCTCATCACATCAGTCAGGGAGGCTTTGTTGTGTCTGTTCAAGTTCCAAACAAAGCTTGAAATATTTCTTGGGTTTAGTTAGTATGTGCCTTCATTCCAGATATGTGTAAAAACCATGACTTGGTTCTGAATAACATTTTTACCAGTCTCAAGGCTGTTGTAGAATGATGTGGTGGGGTTTTTTTTGGGTCTGCTTAGACAAATACAGAGTCTGGAGAAGGTGAAAGGAGCAGTGTATAAATCTGGCACTGCTTGTCATGAAGATGTGTTCCAAATGTTCATCTACATCTTTCATGCCCTTTCCAGTAGAATGCCTAGGTTTCAGGGAGAAATGGGTTGTTTTCATATGCTGTGTGTTGATCTCGAGGGGCCTTCTGTGTGAGTTGTGAGTATCACTTATGCTAAAATATCTCTGAATCCAAGTGTTTTGTGACCTGTGCATCTCCATATTGTGAATCTGCCTGTGGAGTCCACTTCTGACAGAATTCTGAAGCTCTCATCTTCTGATGGTGGGAATAGAATCCTGAATCTTGGCCTTTCTGGTTAAAAAAAAAAAAGCTAAAAAGCCTTTTCTAAGCTCAAGCCATACGATAAAATGCAGGTATTCTAAAAGTAATTAAGATAAGCTCTCCTGTTAATAGCTTCAGAGCTTTTTTCCTTCAAATTGTTTCCGTTCTCTTCTAAAGATTTCTCTGAAGTGCTTCTCATTTGTAATGCTTTTTTTTCCCCACTGTGGCTGAATATAGAAACTGATTACCAAGTTCATGAATTTTCTGAAGACCAGTGCAGGGAGTGTTAGCATCTGCTTCCTGATGGTTATTTATAGATTCTGATTGCTGTGTTTCTAGCAGAACCAGTCCCTTCTTTTAGTGATATTTCAGGCTTTAAATAGTTCTGCAGCCCTTTATGAATTCCAGAAAATTGTTTAAAATTTTAACTTCTTGTTCATAGTTTCACTGTAAGTGCTTGGTAGTTGATATAAGCATGGTATTTACTACTACTAATTATGGGGTTTTTTTCCCTGTTTCTGTTAGAAATAAAAACTAACCATTTTTTTGAACTAGAATATAGAAGTTAAGGCTTGTCAAGTAGAGATTTTGAGAATTTTCATTATGCAGAATTATAGTGGGTTTTTATCACATATACAAAATGTCCTTCTTTCAGTTTATTTTAAAGCACCTGTTCATATAACAGTACTTTTGATTTTCCTCCTTTTTTGATATTCTTGATGAATTGAACAATGTTACATTTTTATGCAATTGCACCTAAAATATTTTTGTCATTTTCTGATCTGGGGAGAAAAAAGCCGATTGGGTAGTGTCTTTACCAGGTAGTGTTCAAAAATTATCCCAAACTGCTGTGAAAATGTAGGAGCAAGTGTGATCTGTAGTACTTTGGCATGGAAAAGTTACCATCATAGAGAATCATGGGTTCAGGGAGCTCAAGTATCAGAAGGGAACATAATGCTAAGTGTTTAAATTGTGAGTGATGGTGAGCATGAAAAATGTTTCTCCTCTGAAAAGTAGTTGCAGAATTTCTCAGGCATTAGCTGTAGATGGTTAATCACAAAAAAAAAAAAAAGGTAACTGGAATAAGACTTAGAGTGCAGGAGGCTTTATTTCAAAGTGAAGAAGTTTCAAAATTTAATGATCAAAGGTGCATGTACTCTGTCATTTATGTACTGACACTTTTGCAAGCTGGCAAGGTATGTTCAAAGACGAGGCAGAGAGGTCAGTTTCTATGTTGCTTAAATGTTAGTGCTGATACATCAGTTGTTAAAGTTGCCTTGGCTTGGGAGATGATATGTTTACATCATTTGAAGCCTGGCATTTAAAGATTTCTAAACAAAAGCTTTTGTTTGAAGTTTTTTTGCCAAGATACCAAACAAACTGAGAGTAATACTGTTTTTTTAGTGTCTGGAGTGTCTGCTGAGTTCCTGAGGGCTGGAAATGTTCAGCAGCTGAAAAAACAGAGCTGTGAATATCAGAGTAAGACCTACATTTCAATGCCTTTAAACCAAATATAAAAAATAGGTACAATCTAAAAAATCGAAGGTCAGACTGTATATGACACCATACTCATGGCATTCGTAATAAGGCACAGTTAATACATAAGGAATTAGAAGTAAATGTAGAAAACCTTGATGAAGATATTTCTAGAATTTCTGAAGATTATCAGGGCTTGGGAGATTATAATTTGCATAATAATTTTTAATTTTGCATAGTGATTTAACTCTGATCTGAGTTGTGGTTTATCAGTAAATGTCATTGGATTTTAATCTTTTGATGTAAATACAGGAGTAATTTTTTTCTCTTTTCACTGAAGTTAGGAGAGACAAGCAGGCAAGAAATACAGATTTCTGATCCTGGGACATTTCACATTAATGCCATCATGAGGTTTTTGTATGTTCCCCATTGATAATGCATCACTTCTTCAGTTTTCATGTCGGTTGCTGACAGAAACCAGATACAAGAGACCAGTCCTTTGATGGATTTTATGTTATATCTTACAAAGAAGACAAATTATATCGTGGACTTTTTCATTCTCATTTATTTAGGATCTCAGATTCCTTTGTCTCTGCAAGCTGATGGTGCTTACATGCTCATTTGTTTAGTTAGCCAAGATCTTTAAGGTCAGCATGATAGAATTATTGGGATTCTAACTTGCTGAAGATCCATCATGTACTGTTCTTGTCTCAGCTTTGTGAATTTCATGCTCTTTGGTCTTTGCAGAGACTACCTTGTCCTTTTGTTCCAAATACCAGCTTATGGTATTTGCTTTTCAGAATAGAGTACTAAACAAACCTGAGTTTGTTCTTCCACCAAAGAAATTTCAAATGCTAGTAAATTTAGATTGAACTTGGGAATTTTTTTTATTATTGGTATTTTTCTCTCCATTATTGTTGTGTGTAACCTCATGAAGACTTTTTTGGTTGTGTGGGGTTTTGTTTGTATGTTTGTTTGTGTTGTTGTGTTGTGTTGGTTTTTGTTTTAAGTTAAATGAGTTTGATGTAATGTATTCTTTAAGAAAACAAGAAATGAAGAAGTGAATAGGTCATAATTGTAGTTATAGCTCCTGCATTCTTTCACACACATCTTATTAAATTTCAATTTTGCAAAAGTTATTTTTTTTCCTAAAGCAAAGTTTTTTTTTCCTAAAGCAAAACTTTTTCCTAAAAAAGTTTTTTTTTCCTAATAACATTAACTATCTTCTTGCATCATGTGTTTATTGTCCTCTCGGTGTTACATTGTCTTGCTTATTGACAAAAATACATATGCTGCTGTCAGTAAGTCATAAACACGAGTGATACTTGCATTTAAGATGCTCAGAGCTACTTGTATTGTTTATACCTGCTTACTTATTATTGGCTCAAAGGTCAGTTTGGTTTGATTTTCTATTAACGTGACTTAAACTGTGCAGGTATAATACTACACTGTGCATCTTTAATTTAGTAGTTTCTCTGTGAAATTTATCCCTGTGAATATTCAAGATTTTTAAAAAAGTTTTTTCATAGGTCAGATGTAGGAGGATGATGTAGTTAAAATACGCAGTTAAAGAAATGAATGTGAAAGTAGTTTCAGATATCTTTGTTCTGAAGTAAAAATGGCATGCAGTAATTTCAGTCTGGCTTCTAAATTTTTGATTCACTAGACGCTTCAAATACATTATAAGAGATTCTGCATAATATTCTGTAATAGTGCAAAATTAGACAAAAGAAATAGTAATGTGTGACAGTGTATTGACAGTGTTTTTCCCAAAATTCTTCACAAGCATGTATGCTAGCCTATTCATTAAGGTATTGTTAGGAAGCTCCTGGTGGTTCCACTGTCCTCTGGTTCTTGCTTTTACTTGCTCTGGTCTCAAGTTTTTGACATACAGGCTTGTCCCCAGCTACTCACAGTTGCATCTTGAAACACCCACAGGTGGGACAGGGAATGGGCTTGAACAGAATAGAGGAGAGGATTTAGTAAGAGAGGATAGACCACAGTGACCAGGCACAGGGCTCAGTCTGAGATGTGCACTGGCTCCTGCTTGTATGTAACTGAATCCTTTCTCCTTTCCCCTCTTACTTTGCCCCTGCTTCCAGCATGTTCCTCACCACCCCCTCTTCCCCACCCTTGACATTCTTGAAGCTCTCTTTAATGAGTTGGTACAGATCCACAGGCACTCTCAGATATCTGTAACGCCCATGTGCTGTCACTTCTCCCTTATCTGTTACAGAGTCCAGACTGATGCTCTTCAGAGCTGTGCCTGTGATTTCTTACTGGCCTGTCAGTAAATGGCTGAAGAGTTTTGGTCATCTTTATCATCTTCCTTAGTGCATACTTACCATGGTTGTGTCTCTCTATGGTCTTTTTATGGCTTTCTTTTTGTGCTGAAATGGTTCTTTGCTTGATAACAGCAATAAACTGGGTACTCTCAACTTCCTCGTGCCCATAGGCTTTCTCTTTTGCCCTACCATTGGAGGTAGTAATGGTAAGGCAATTCCAATTAGCTGCTGAGAACAGGAAATTGAGCTAATGAAGGCATTAGACAAAAAATATTGTGGTTTTAGATAAGCACAGTTTGTAAAGTAAGTAATAGATGGTTTAAAGTAGATTTTATGATGAAAGACGCATTTCAAGCTAAGCAAGGTCACGGGGTCCCATCAGGCACAACTTTGTTAGCTTGAGTAGTGAAGGCTGTCACTGCGTTGAGTTGAAGATATCACAGATTTCAACTACTAGAGAATTACCTATTATCTATATCTCAAGATTTCTGCCGGATTTCTATTTTTACTTCTACAAATATGCAACGGGGCATGAACTTCTTTTGAACCTTCTGTTACAGAGTGGTAGGGAGTCTTAATCTGTAAAGTTGTGATGATTATTCATAGAGAAGTTTTATTCCTTAAACAGAATGCACTTTTAAAAATCATTACTACGTTGTAGTGCTGAGTATGCTTCACTGAAATTTTGAATTTCTAAAGATAGCTATAAGTTATCCTGCTATTTATTTTGTTTTCATTGGTGAATACATACAAGTGAAAGTTTTACATACTTTTTCACCACTGCTTTTTTTGTGTTTTGTTGTTTTTTTTTTTTCAGAATCCTGTTGCTTCCAGTTATAGCTGGTCAGAAATAGATGTGCTGATTCTGGCTGGAACTATTGGCCATGTTTTGAGTTTAGGGGCAAGCAGTTTTATAGAAGAGGAACATCAAACCTGGTATTTTCTTATCAATACACTTTGTTTGGTGCTGTGTCAGGAACTTTGTAGAAATAATTTTCTTCTGAAAGAATGTGACCCTCAACATAGCTCCAGTGTGAAACAAAATTTTGATAGTATCGAGGAATCCTCTGAGTGCAAGAATATAGACATTCCAGCAGCAAGTAATTCAAAACTGGGCAAGGCTACCTCTTCCTCTGAATTCATAAAAGGATCAGATAAGTGGATAAGCTTAGCAACTCCATGGATCATCCTTATTTGCTGTCGGCTGCTTCGATCCTTGAATCAGACAGGTGTTCAGTGGGCTCATCGGCCAGACTTTGGACACTGGTTGACAAGGTTGGTATCTGATTTATTGTCACACTTTCTGCCTTATTTAAAAATTAATATGTGTTGAATTTGGTGGAATGTGTATTTTTCTATATGGTCTCTGATCAGGAAGTGCTGCAAACAAGAAGATAAATGGTGAAGTGACATAAGGAATTTTTTCACTTCTATTTCATGCAGGAGTAATTCCTTGTGTACTATCAATAATTTATAATCTTTGCCCTGCACCATGACATACCTAATTAATGTCAATTATACATGATAGGTTTATCAGAAGCAAAAAGTAAATATTTTCCATGTGTAAGTCAACAGTGTCTGGTTTGAGAAATTAAAAATTGCTTAATAGAATTAAACTTTTGAAATTCAGGCAGGAAGGTTCTGTATAATTCCAAACTTTCTGAAGTCACAGGAGAAGATGCCGCACATAGAATTCTTCCTTGTCTATCACATGCTTGTAATGTGTGGGTGAAAAGCTGAAGGAATTTATTGAGTGTAATATGATAAACATGAAAGGGATTTTTTATAACTGAAAGGACAGCAGAGAAGGGCTTCTGTTTTTTCTAATGCCTTTCAGTATTTTTAAGGACTAAAGTTATTATTCAGTGATACTTGAACTGTCTCATGTACTTCAGTTAGTGGATAGAGATGCAATCCTTTTTGACTATCTAGTCAATGTTTTGCAAACAGCAGATGAAGAGGCTCTGCTGTGTAAGATAAATAGATTTCTTGCCAGTATTTTACAACACATGGATGAAATGTCATTCATCATTCATTAAAAATGACATTATTGTCAGTGTCACAGATGAAATGCTAATTGCAGTGACAGGCATAAGTGCTGAAAGACATGAGTTATGAGGGAATTTATTGCATTATATCAGTTGTTCTATACCAGAGTGTCACAGACATCTTTTATGAAAAATCCTTTCCTTAGGATTTTTCCTCCTGAGAAGCTGAGAGGCCTCAGGAACAAAATGTAAACATTGATTATCTGCTGCTGTGGAATGCAACAGGTGGATCTTTGATTGGCCCATGTTAGATGGTTGTAATTAATGGCCAATCACAGCCCAGCTGGCTCGGACAGAGAGCCGAGCCACAAACCTTTGTTCTCATTCTTAGCTAGCCTTCTGATGAAACCTTTTCTTCTATTCTTTTAGTATAGTTTTAATGTAATATATATCATAAAATAATAAATCCAGCCTTCTGAAACATGGAGTCAGATCCTCGTCTCTTCCTTCATCCTAGGACCCCTGTGAACACCGTCACACCAGAGCTTTCAGCATGCATTTCTGCTCTTGAGGTCAGGAAATGAGGAAAAAATGTCATATTTCCTATATCATGTCCATATGATAGATAACTCACTTCTTCAGTATGAGCTAAGCCAATGTGTGAGCAGGATGAGGTATGATTTGGTGTGACTGTGAGAATTTTTACAATCAATCCTGAGCATCTGTGGAAGATTTATTTGTCCAGTTATGTCCTGAGCCAGATTTTTTTCTTCAGACAGTCCTTTTCTTTGGAGTGTGCTGGTGCCACAAGGCCATGAAACAAGGACCTGATACTCCTGCAGCTGAAAAGTTTGTTTTGTTTTAGATACATGCTTTTACTCATGTGGTCTGCCAGAGATGTTTATTTACTCTTGGAAATATTACCAGACTTATAAAAATTGTGTGTGTGTGTATGGACTTAACTTTCGAAGATCCTCTCTTGCTTTAATATGCTCCCACCTCTGATTTCTTGGTGCTAAGTATGCCTGGAAAGCAGCTAAACTTTTTGTAGCTTTGGCCTGTAGGGGTCTCAGGGGGATAGCACAGATGGAGTGTAGGCTGCAGATAGAGCAGGTGCTTCCTAATTTATAACAAAAGTGGGAAATCCTGTATGCCCAGCTCTAACACTAGTTGCCTGTCAGAAACTTCCAAGCAACCCATTCAGGTAAACTGAAAGCTTTTTACATCTTTTTGGTTTACTATGATGTTTTTTGTGTTTTTTTTTTTTTTTTTTTGTGTGTTTTTTGGTGCTGTTTTGTTTGTTTGGAGTTGTTTTTTTTTTTTTTTTTTTTTTGTGTGTGTCTGTGTGTGTCTGTGGGGTTTTGTTTTGTTTGTTTGGGTTTTTTTTTGTGTGTGTGTTTTTTTTTTTTTTTTTTTTTTTTTTGTTATTGTTGCTGTTGAGGAAGGAGAGGGGAGAAGACAGAGAGGATTCTACTTTTGTGTTTGGTTTTTGTCCCTGTGAATTGGAAGTCATGTCAATTTGAATATGTCCATATCTTTCTCTGCACTGGGTCACCCCTAACTGGAGCCATGGTTGAACCCAGGCTGAGAAATAACCTTTGTCTGTCTTCGAGTAGGGTTCTGCATGTGCAGCTCCACATGCTGTTGGTTGCCTTTGTTACAAGGGCATGTTGCATGCTGATTGTTGAGTCAGGGTCCACCCAGGCATTCTGAGAAGATGGTCAGCCCCCAGTCTGTCCTGATATGTGTGGCTGTTCCTTCCAAGGTGCAGGACATTCCTCTCGCATTGAACTTCATGAGATCGCCGGTGGGTAATTTCTCCAGGCTGTCAAGGGGCCTTTAAATGTCATCAGACCCACCTACTGTACCAGCCACCCCTCCCAGTTGTGTATTGTGTGCAGACTTGCTGAAGGGGCACTGCCCCGTCCCCCACGTCATTAGTGGGGATTAGTTAAACAGTATGGGCCCCGGTGGGGGCCAATGCCCAAATCCTAGGGTTGACAGGTACTGACTGCCCTCCACGTGGACTTTGTGCTACTGACGGCAACTCTGTGAATCCAGCATTTGAGTATTTTTCAGTTTGCCAGACTGTCCACTTATCTAGCATGAGATTGCCTATGGGAATGTTATGGGAGCTGTTATGGGAGCTGGTGATCAAGGTTAAAAACCTTGTTAAGGCACAGATAAACAACAATGTGGGGTTTTTTGTTTTTTTTTTTTTTTGTGCTCTTCCACTGAGCTTGTCTCATCACAAAAATATGTCAGGTTGATAAACTATTCTCCTTCCTAAAGCCATCACAACCCTATTATTAAAACTGTCTGCCTCCCCCTTCAGTAAGGCTGAAGAATAGCAATTAGACATCAAAACAAAACCACCAGAATTTTACAGATTAATTTCTTCCTCTGTTCCCTGTCAACTTATGGCCTCACATTGAGTATATTTGCTTAGGTCTTGAAGTAAGTAGAAGAGAAAAAATTCTATGTCTGTAGTCTTAGGCTATGACTGATTGGCTAAAATGCTATGTTTTGCCATACAAGGCAAGGAACTTGCTTTCTTTCTCCTCACCTCACTGGCCTGTATTTTACTTGTTCCTGTGTCAGTATGGTGAACCACTACGTGACTGCATAGACGTGTCTGGAAAAACAACTCAAGATGGTATGGGAAACTCTTGGCTTTCAGTTGGACTTTCACTTTTCACTCTAATTTACCATCAGTCTTGGCAGGCAATTGGGCTGACTTAGTAACAGGAATGCAGGATGGGAAATGTATACAAGTCAGCACTGCTGTTGTTGGAATTACTGTAAGAAGAGAATGTGGAAGTGTCTGCATCTTTTGAAGTGCATCCAGACAAACAGTTTTTTCTTTCTGCTTTTGTCAAGCATTCCTTACAAAACTCACTTGCCTTTCAAATCTAATTGAGAAAGAAGCAATGATTCCCTACCTTGTACTTTGGGAGGCTTAAAAAGCTTATGCAACAGTTCAGAGTGTTGTGCCATGGCAGGCTAAGAGGATGTATGGTTAGGACTGTCACTGTCACAGTTCTGCCTTCTCCCTTTCATTGGTGCAACTACTTCTTCTGTGTTTAGGGACCAAATGAAAGAACTGAGCCCTGGCAGCCCTGGCACATGTTCGCTCAGGCTGCTATGGGACTACATATTGACTTAAAACAGCGGAGCAATTTTCAGCCTAACAGGAGAATATTACGTAGGTGTCCATGGTGACATAAACTTCAGTTGCAATATGGAGTTAAAAGATTAGTAATATTTGAAGTATGACAATTTTTGAACTTGAATGATGGGATGTAGTTGAGTGTATGACTCTGTGTTATGGCTCACTGAACAAGCTTTGGAAAGGTTAGTCTATGATGCAGCTAAATCTTTACACATCCTGTGGTCTGTAAAGTGTCTGGGAATTCCTATTTGGCCAGCATGCTTACATTTTCTTTGGTCAGGGGTTTTAACATCTTTGTTTCTTCTCCTTCACATGATATTAGGGTTGTAGAGATGTGTGTTTCCCTAGTGATTTGATCAGTATTGAGATGAATAGCATGAATTAAAAGTTGGTGATAAACTGAGTTGCATAAATCATTTACTCTTCTTCCCAAAACACATTGCTAGTCTATAAGGTTGATTGTTATTCTATTTTTAATATTAGTTTAATTGGTGTAGTTATGTCTTAATAGCATGTTTTTTACTAGTAAGAATTAGGAACCTTACTTAGATCCTGTGTGCTGTTGTTAGTTTGAGTTTGGGCTACTCAGACTTTTTCTAGCCAGCCTTCTGTTTTGTCTCTAAGATAAACTAATGAACAAACAGCCCTCTTTTTTTGTTTCTCTGTATTTATTTTCTGGACATCTGTGCTCATGCTCAGACTAGGATTTTGCTTAACTAGACAGTGCTGAAAGGGCTCAGCATTTAAAACAGAGAGACTGTTGTCTAGATTTTCCTGTTTCATGTAAGCATCAAAACACAGAAAATCAATCTACCTATAGTGTGTTGAATTTGGCTACTAGGAAAGCATTCAGCAGTGCTGAAATAAGGAAAATGTTCTTTGTTACTTGCAGACAGACTGTGAAACCCAAAAAATACTTTGATGGGACAAAAAGCAAAAGAAAATCACACAGTAGATGAAATGAAAGAAAACATGCAATCTAAATCTTGGCTGGAAGTCAAGATTTCGTTTTGATTGGTTGGTATTCGGTTAGCTTTATTTGGCTGTTAATCTTGGTCAGCGCTGATACTTGAAAGTATCTTCCATGTACTTCCTCCATGGAAGTGTCAGCTTGAAGAGAAGTGTCAAGAAGCATCAGCATGGGAAGATGATAACAGCTTCTTTAAACAATATATTAACCATCCCCAAATGCCCTTCCCCTCAAAGCTAGCACACCTTGTGACTTCTGTGTATTTGGTTGTAAAATGAAAAAAAAAACTATTTAAAAAGACCACATCCACTTAAGTTATTAATCATGTACATTTACAATTTGTTTCACTCTACTTGTATTTGCAGTAATGAGGTGAGGTACAAACAGTGGAAGAAAATGTCTCCAACCTTCCTTTTATTACCAGAAGTATGAGTGTAGACCTAACAAGCTGTTACAGTAGGAAGATAGCGCCAAAGTGCTCTTTTTTCCTTCCCTTCTCACCAGATTTTCTTCTCAGGGGGCTATTGGTTCTTCACTTTCACTGTTGTGGTTTGTCCAAAACCCAGGACAGGGCAGCTGAGATCAGAATGGCTTGTTTGTGCTTGTATTTCTGAGAAGACTATCAAAACCATGTAGAGCTTTCCATTATCTTTCAAAATATACGCTAATTACATGTGCTTTTAACTGCCTAACTGTAGGAACCTTGACTGGAAAACCTTAAAACACTAGGTGATTTGTGCTGACCTGACTTGGCTGTCTGTAAATCCTTTCCTTGTTTTGTCAGCAAATGCTATGAAGCATGCGGGTAGGGTTTTTTCCAGCAGATTTATATGATTCAAAAAAAATCCAAACAAGATCACAGGAGACTGTTACAAGAAGACCTGGACATGAGATGTGTGTTAATCTCTATGCTAGCAGTCAAGAATGTAAACTCAATGTGTATTGAGTTTTTTAGATAAAGAGACAAAGATGATGATGAGGGTGTGCTGTTATTTATTCCTAATTTGTCTTCCTTTCACACAATGACTAGCCAAGGAGAATATAACCAGAATGATTAGAGTTTTCTGTAAGTGCTCATTTGAAAAGTGGCTACTAAATTAGTTAGTTATATTTTGATCATAAAGAAGGTGGTGCTTGCGTTACCTTCATAGGTTGCTGCAGGAGTCCACTGTTTCTGCTCTCTCCATGTGTAGAGGAAGAATAATTGGGAGGAGAAACATCAAGACTACATTTTCTGTTTCATAGTATTCTAGATTTTGTGCCTCTCACTTTTCTCCACTGGGTTTCAGAGAATACTTCATCTCTTGGGCATTTTGTTAAGGTGTACAAACTACTTGACTGGGTTCTTCATGCAGAACTAACAGGACAATTTATCTGCCCTACAACCTTTCCTCCATGACTTTTCAAGCACCACATTTGGAACAGCTATTGATCAAGCTCCTGATAAAATGTATACTGGGGAATAGGAAAGTAAACTTCTTTTGAAGTACAATAATTGTTATTAAATCAGAGACAAAACTGGAGTTTCTTAAGTGATTGAATTCAATGCAGCTAACAGCCCAGGCGCACTGTTGATTTCTTGAAGTTAGTGATCTTTTATCATGAGATTTTGAGTTGTGGAAAACAGAAGATGGAGCCCTTAGCTCTATGGGCTATGGAAAATCTACATGTTGTTCATAACTGAAGGCAGATTTAACAAAATTAGTGGTTTTATGTTGTTTGGGATACTGGGAATATTTTCAGGCATGGGTTGGCAGTTCTTGGACTACAGCAGACTTTCCGAAGCTACATGTTAAGGAGTGGGTGCAGATCTTTGCCTTACCCTATTACATTTTGCATTGCTGGCTCCTACTACTGAAGATTTAAATATATAACACTGGCAGCAGGCTCAGTGGAATGCCCTTGTTTCTGGAATGAGTGTTACCTATTTAAGATGCAGGGGAACAAACAAACAAGCTGTATCTGTGATCTTCTCTGCCAGTGATGCAAATTTTCTGTCTGTCTCTTGAATGTATTGACAGAATACAATGTTCTGTAGTTGCTTAAGGCAATCATATTGTGCTAACGAGTTTGTGTGTGTGTGTTTGTGTCTGTTTTAAACTATGTAAGTGTATTTTTGGTCATTTTGGGTAGATAATGTGCTCTATAGGTGGTAGGGTAGGTAATGTGTCTAAAATGAAGCAAATACATATGTAGTTATTTCAAAAGACAGTTCTAATCCTGTAGTGCAGAAATATTTGTATAGTGCTAGAAAATAAAATACTGTAGTATAAGAAAAACACACAATTTCAAAATGTATAAATTACAAAACTGTAGTTTAAAAGCAGTAGACCCTTTTCCATTATGCAATATGCAGCTCAGTTTTATATAATTAACAGAATAACTAGCATATGGTGGAACACAATAATTACACTTTTAATATGCATGCTTGAATAGAAAACCTCATTAATAAAACTGCTTTTCTAAAAATACTAAAATATTTTACCATACCTCTTGGAAAGTTCATAACAGACACCATTGCAGTGATTAATTTGGTGCTGCATTAATTAATACAGCTTGTTTAATACAGTGCTGTAGCTAAGGCTTTATCAAATGTGTTTAGCACTAATTACTGGTTTTAAAGGGTTTTTTTTGTTTGGTTTTTTTTTTTTTCCCAGTTCTGAACATAAATCTGAACTCTCCTTCTTGGCTGCAGTCTCCCTTCTTATGATCTTCTTTCTGGTTCAAAGAAGATGCTCCCTGGTTTCAAAAATTGCTATGGCACTTGGGCTCCTGGGAGTCTACAGTTACCGGGCAGCTATTGGAAATGTCACATTTCCATGGCAACATGATGGCAAAGATATTTCAAAGTAAGTTCATCAGCAGATAAGTAACTGTTTCTAACAAGGTGTTGAGCACTGCCTGTCAGGGGATGAGGTGGATGGGATGTTCTATGTTGGAATTACATTCTTAGGAATAGAATTGTGAGTTGTAGGTAACCAGCATTGAATTTTTGTGATGCGTGCTTAATTTTAAGCCACATGAAGTGTCTTTTCACTGTGACACATGAGAAGCCAGTCTGATAAACATTAATATGAGGGAAATCTAGTAGATATACTCTATATTTTTTGCTACTAAAACCTCCAAATGGACCTTCTCTTGTTTTCAGTTGGATTTGCCACATGTAGCAGAGCACAAGCCAAGCTCATTTAGCTACTTCTTAGTTTCAAAAGTGCTTAGTAGTTCAGAGAGCTGCTTTTCCATACCTTACTTTTGCAGCTGAGTATTCTGTAACATGGGCTTTCAATAAAGGTAAATCATGCTTGACCAACCTGACTGTCTTCTGCTATGAAACAAGTACAGGGATGAACAGGAGGAGAGCAGTGGATGTTGTTTACCCTGATTTCAGCAAGGATTTCAATACTTTTTCTCACATTTCAACCCTTGTAGACAAGCTCAAGTAGTGTGGACTGGATGAGTGGACACTTGGATCTTGGCAGCCCTCGACAGGCTGGAGAGTTGGGCAGAGGAAGAGGGGTGACCTGCTGAGAGGCAGCCCTGTGCAGAAACACCTGGGGTCCTGGTGGACAACAAGCTGTCCATGGGCCAGCAGTGTGCCCTGGGGGCCAAGAAGGCCAGTGGGGCCCTGGGCTGCATTAGGGAGAGCATTGCCAGCAGGTTGAGGGAGGTGATCCTGTCCCTCTGCTCAGCCCTGGTGAGGCACATCTGGAGTGCTGTGTGCAGTTCTGGGCTCCTCAGGACAAGAGACACGTGGAGGTCCTAGAGTGAGTTCACGGCTGGACTCTGAAAGTGGTTAGGGGACTGGAGCATCTCTTGAATGAGGAAAAGCTTAGGGAGCTGGGCCTGTGTAGCCATGAGAAGAGAATGATTGAGAGACAACCTCAGCAATGTCTCTGAAAGAAAGGTGTCAGAGAACCACCAGGCTCTTCTTGGTGGTGCCAAGCAACAGGGCAAGAGACAATGGGCAGAAACTGATGCACAGGAAGTTCAATTTGAATATGAAGAAGAAGTTCCTTACTGTGAGGGTGACCAGACACTGGAACAGGTTGCATGGAGATGTTGTGAAGTCTCCCTCACAGGAGATATTCAGGAACTATCTGGAAACAATCCGGTGCAACATGCTCTAGTTTGTGCAATGTGCCCTGTTTGAAGCTTGAGCAGGACAGTTGGATCAGATGACTTGCTGTAGTCTCTTTTAGTCTTAGTTTCTCAGACCTTGCACTTCTAGAATATAAGGTTACAGTTTTTAAGCTTACTGATCCTCCTTCTTGTCAGCTTTTTTGAACAGCATGCTGTGTTTCCGTCAGAAGCTGGCTTTCACTGGAAATTAAGAGGCAAATGAATTTATAAGTGGTTTGAAGATAATGTAAGTGCTAATTACACTTACAACTTAAAATGTACATTTTTTTGTAATGGAATTGCTTAGGGATTTCAAAAATACTAGCCTTGGATTTAACCTGTTTGGCAGAACTGGTTGGTCTTGACTTCTCTTGAAAGGTTCTGAAGTAAGTATTAGTAAGTAACTAATCTTTCTGGTATATTTACTTATTAACTTTTTTTCAATTTTATTTTTTCTTTAGGGGGATTACTGAAGCTCGTTTTGTTTATGTCTTTGTTATTGGCATAGTCTTCACTGGCACTAAAGATTTACTAAAGTCACAGGTTATTTCTGCAGACTCCAGCACGAAGAGCACAGGATTATGGGAAGTATATAGTGGATTGGTTCTACTGGCAGCTCTTCTATTTAGACCTCACAATTTACCAGTCTTGGTATTTTGTCTGCTGATTCAGACAATGATGACAAAATATATTTGGATACCTTTGAAATTTGATGCAGCACAGATTACTATCATGCACTACTGGTTTGGCCAAGCTTTCTTCTATTTTCAGGTAAGCTGAATACTCTCTCCGTTGCAGAGGTGGGAGATGGAATAGTTTTTCAGAGAAATATTCCCCATTGTAAATAAAATGCTAACTAAATATTACAGTGGAAGACTTTACTGAGTTCTCAGAATGATTTAGTTGCTAAATGCTTTAATAATGTTTAATTTTCAAAATCAGGGAAAGATGCATTCCTTAGTGTCTTATCCTCATTGTAGATTTCCAAAAGTGTTACAAAGATCAGAGAGCTGCACCCAGATGATTTTGGTCTGTTAATGGGCCTCAGAAGTACTTTTCAGATGATAATTACTTTAAAAATGTCATCTGAGTTGATTAATACCGACAAGTGGCTTTTGTCACTGGTTATTGAGAATTATCATAGGTCTATATACTGTTTAAGACTGAAAGAAAGTGCTGTGGTTTGTAATACCTCTTATGAGAACCAGAACTAATTTTCTTTCTTATTACATTAAATGATACCTTCTTTCCTGAGGAGCCTTACTAACTTCAATAACCTAGTCTCTGCATTGCAAATAAGGTTGCAGTTCCACAAAAACTTTGCTTTGCGCTGAAGCTGGAGAGGATCTTTCTACTTCTAGTATTGTTGGAACCTTAGCATAGCAGGCTGTCTAAAGAGAGCATTTGTTAACCTGGGAATCAGGTTTAAAAGGTGGGGTTTGCAAAATTTCAATGTGGGACCTCCATTGACTACCTCTGGGCCATGGCTGGGGATGTTGAAACTCTGGTCAAGCTTAGGCTACTATGACTGCAGATTGAGGGTTGGCTTGATTGAGAGTAGAGTATGTCCAGATAGGGGACTGCTGATGCAGGTAAGATCATCATGATTCATCCCTTTGTCCCCACTTTTCCTGTTCAGAGGGCCTAGCATGTCTTGCTTGAGTGGCTTTTGCATATTTTGAATGTTACTATTCAGGCACTCAGTTTTGATTACAGTCTTCTGAGAGCACCCCTTAGTGCAGCTGGCAAAATGCTGAAGACAGAGCCATCTCTGTACTGAGGGACCAAACCATAACAGCTACCGAAAATTTAGTGGTGGGGAGGCTGGCACGAAAATCCTAGTGGAAAAGACACTAAAAAAGAATGGTTCCGATTTTTTCATAAAGCAGCAAATGGTTCGTGTTTTCAATGATGTTGAGTTCTTGATATACTTTGCTGAGAATTTCACAGGACCATGAAATTACAGGAGAGTTGAAGCTGGAAGATGCCTCTGGAGATCAGTTAGTCCAGTCTGACCCTGACATGAATCAGCAGATCAAACAGACCAGGTTGGTCTGAACTATGTCCATTCCCTATTACAAATGCCTGAAAGGGTGAAGACTCTGCGAGCTCCCTGGGTAGTTGGTCCAGGGCTTGACCACCCTAGCTAGTAAAAAAAGCTTTTTCTGATTTTAATCAGAACTTCTTGCATTTCTGTTTCTCTGAATTGCTTCTCATTCCTTTGCTAGTCACTATTGGGTGAGTGAGAAAAGTCAGTCTGGCTACATTTTCTGTACTTCCTCTCATCAGGTATTTATACACATTGTTATGATCCCTGCTGAGCTTTCTCCTCTTGAGAGTAAAAAGATCCAGGGAGTTGCTTGTATGACATGTGTTTTGTTCCTGCTGTCATCTGTGGTGCTTCCGTGGACTTTTTCTAGCACACCCTTGGCTTTTCCATGGTGGCAAGCCCAGAACTGGACCCAGGCACCCAAATGTGGGTCTCACCACTGCTTATTAGAGAGAATGGAGATATCCCTTATATAGCTTAATGGAGTCCTGGATGCTGTTGGTCTTTGCGCAAAAAGGACAATGGCTGGCTGATCTCTTCCAAACTGCTTTCCATATGGTTAGTTCCCAGTGTCACCAAAGGCATTATTTTATTCCTCCCCAGGTGCTAGATTTGACATTTCGCTTTGGTGAACTTGCTGAATTTCTTGTCATTTAATTCCTTCAGCCTGTTGAGGTGCCTCTGATGGCACCTCTGATGGCAGCCGACCCATGTGCTGTATCTGCCACTCTCCCAGTTGTGTATTGTGTGCAGACTTCCTGAGAGAGCTCTCTGCCCACTGCCCAGGTCATTGGTAAAGATGTTAAACACTATCAGCCCCATTGTCAGTCCTTGTGGCTGACGGCAGCCCTGTGAACTCAGCATTTTAGCAGTTTCCAGTCCACATGACTGTCCAGCTTCCTAGCCTGGACTGCATCCATTTGTTTGCCTGAGGAGATACTTCAAAGTGCTTGTGAGGTGATTGTGCCTTAGAAAAATGTAGCCCATGTATCTTCAACCAGTATTGCATGATGGAAAGGAAAACAAAAGCTTCTTAAAGTAATAGTTTTGTTTTGGAAGTTTAATGTGGCAGATGAAATGTTGTGTCTTTTCTGCTCTGAATGATGCAAAAAACTTTGGACTAACTTTTCTGGAAGAATTTACATCAACTTTGAAGCAGCCATAAACATCTTCCAGAAATGAGCTATTAGAGCTATGAAGAGCTTGAGACATCTTTCTATTTTACTGTGCTGTGTCAAGGTTTTTTTTTCTACACCAGTAAAAACATATTTATGCAAGACCAATAGAAGATAACATGATTTAGTTACATCTATTTCGGCTTTCTAGTGGTCTTAAACTGGTGTTATGGGGAAGACTGCTCTTTTTCGTTATGAATGTTTTGCAGTTTTAACTACCCTTGTGATTGAGGAATTTTTTCATTTTTAGAAGATTGGAAGTGATTTCCATTTTACGTGACTGCAGATTGTGTTACTGCACATCCTGCAGTTTCAGAGCATCTGCCTAGGTTCTATCACTCTGCTGGCAAGTTTGACATTTCTTCTAGAAGTGTTTCCTTTGGAAATGATAACTTCAAGTATGATACAGATTTCAGCAAACTTCAGGATATTTGAAAAATTAGATCTGACAGGGGAATTTCTTCCACATAGACATGTTGCTGAGTCACAGCATCCAAATCTCATAAATGAGAAATTCTCCATTGCTCTATTATGAGCCAGATTTCTAGATGAGTCTTTGTGCATCTCCCGTCACTGTAAGATCTGAAAAATTATGTGATCTGGGTGATACTTACCTATCAGAACTTCTGTTAGAAGCACAGCAAAGCTCTTCCCCCCATGTTGCTTCTCCTGCTGCTGTGTATGAAATAGAACAGGCCCAGATAAGAAGCTGCCTTTTTCTGTCCCATCACAGCTTTGAAAATATTATTTTGAATAGCAGTGGCTTAGCAAAAGTTTTGAGAAATTCTTTAGCACAGTACCTTTTAAAAAGTATCAATTTCAGAAGAACGTGTTAACAGTCTTCTAGAATTTTTCTTGTGTGTTGGTTCACAAAAATGAAGGTGCATGCTTATTCATGATGCCCAAGGCTGATTAAAATGAAAAATGAATTGTAATAGAACAGGACGGATTTCCTCTATTGTTTCTCTTTATTTCTCTTTTTGTTTTTCTATTTTCAGAACATCTTAGAAATGTTTCAGAAATAGAGAAATCAATTCTCCTGATAAAAACCAACAGCTTTTAAGGGTCAAGTCAGATGGAATTTTCTTCCCCCCCCCCCCCCCCCTAGAGAACAAGTTTTTGATTCTCTTTTAGAAATGTTGTAAGTACATTCATATTAGATGCCTTTTTAGGGTGGAGATTAAGAGTTTGACCAAAATACCCATCTTTAGATGTTGGCTTGTTCTTTCATTCTCTGATGAAAAAACTGTTCTGAAGGTATGGAAAGAAGCAAATTAATTCATACAAGGGTAAGAGGGACCTTTTTTTTTGCATTTCACAATTGAAAAAAAGTTATCTGATATGCAGAATATTAGTCTAGAAAAGTAGAATGGTTAAGCTGGTAGTTCATAAATTACAGAGGCTACAAAGGTGCTTCAAAATCTAATGAATGCTCTTTCTTAAATTTGTAAATTTCTCTCAGTTTATGCTGAGAATAGTTTTTCCAGTCTGGGTCCATATTTCCAAGGACGGAAGGAACTTCTTCCAAAAATGATGTGTAATTTCATGCCTCTTTTATGTTGTTTTTCTCTGTGTGGCATTCTGATCTGCATTTTCTGGGAAAATCAAAAAGCTGGTGACATACAAAACCAAATTCTTCATTATTAGTTTTTTAAAAAATGTATTTAAATGTCTTCTTCTCTTTCCTTTGAGTTCTGTCTAGAGATTAATGACTTGTTGCAAAGGGAAAAGTGCTCACTCTGTACAGCTGAAAATCAGAATTGGAATGTTTCTTTAGTTTATTTGTGACACATAATTAACTGGCAACTTTATACTGATAATGAACTGCCAGTCACTGGACTGTAGATACAGGTTCCATACCAGATATACAACAGGTGAGCTTTTACCAATATTTATGCTATTTTGTGTACCTGAGTTGGAAAAAAATCTAAAAAATTGTCTGCACTGGGACACCAGGCTCCCAAACACATGGAGGTAGCCTCTCCCTGTTTACTCACACCTCCTTTGACAATTGCAGGCACTCAAACTTCCTTCATGTGTCTTGATAGTACTGTAGGCAAGTGACTCAGGTGAAGCTAGAGATGATTCTGTGTAGTTTTGTACATTCTCCAGCTCTTGCTTAAGTGAGTGATGGAGGGTAGAGGTCTGGATGTACCCATACTGGTTCAGTAACAAATTTTACTTGTTTGAATAAGCCATTTGATCTTTTTCCTTTATTTGTGGGAAAACCAGGAGGATCTTTGCTTAGTGACAAGCAGATTCAGATCCCCACCTTACTTCTGTGCCTCCCCATGCAGTGACAGTGTTCTTACTGAGTACAGTTCAGGTGTCCCAGGTTTAGGATCTACCTGTCCTGTCCATGACCATCAGTGCTGAGTTCATACATTTTGACTGAGTTAGGACAGGGTTGTCTTTCAGACTGAGCGTGTATGGTTTGTTCTCAGACACTGAATAAACATAAAAGAAGTACAGCTGGGCTGTTTCTGGAGGGAGGAGTCTGTCAAATTCTCCCTTTCAGTATTGACCTCTGTTCAGCTTGCTGTTCGTAACAGTCATTTGTTTACTGCCTCAGGAGCGAGCAATACTTATGCTAGAATTCTAGGGGAGAGATATGAAGGAAGCACAACTGTATTATTAGATATGGTATGTACTGCTGGTGTAGATTTAAATGTCTTCCTTTATTTCTCCAAGTTTTGTGGTCACTAGAGCTTCAGTATGAAACTTATTGAGTTCAGAGTGATGCTAAGGTTTTAATTTCCAGACAGACATAAAGATGTAATGTAGCATACAAAAAAATAGCAGACTTATGGTTGAAATACAAAAACTGAATACCACTGAAATTCATTGGTGATGTAGATCACATTGGATGCTAAATTTATACTGTGCTGGCTAAATGAGGCAGGAGAAGCAAAAAATAAATGAGATATGGAATGCTTCCATCTGGAAGTAGGAGAGAGGTTTGGAGAACTACTTTTTGCACATGTCTTGGTGTGATTATGAAGTAAATGAGAGTTGCCCATGTTGCTGAGTCTTTATTAAGTCTTGGTAGACGATATGTTACATAATGACTAAAGGAGTAACTCTGTCTTGCTGAGTGTGGATTGTAAGTGATGGCCTTTTGAATATGATAGTAAAAATAGCCTTGTTCAGGATAGCATTTTTAATGAATGAGGCACTGTTCTTTCAAAAAAGTATTGTAGAGTCCTTCAAGACTTCATGGAAGTAGATCTGCAAAAATCCCAAGTGTACAGAATAAGCAAGGCTGACAGGAACAGATACTACTTTTTATTAATCAGTTGCTATAACTGAAGAACATGGGGGAAAAAATGAAGTGCCTGGGTGTGGAAGTTAACTTTTTAATTTTGAATGTAATAGGAAAAAAAATAAGGATGGGTTGAAGACAAATACCTTGGTAATACACTTGGTTTTGCATTCTGCATTTCGTCTGTGTCTGAACCCTGAGTGCATCTTTTGTCTCAGTTTAGTTAGCAGACTTCAGGGTCATGTCCTTGATTGAGAGAGGAGCTGATGGTAGAAAAGCAGCAGGAAAGGCCTGGCTCTTCTTTCCATTCTGGTTCTGCTTTAATCTGATGCTTTACCACCTGTGTTTTATGCCAGCTGTGTAAGCAGGTATGTGTGTGCCTGTCTTAAACTTTCTCAAACCTGCCCTGGACCTGGACCTGATGGCTGGGCTTTCTGGCCTAATCTTGGACTTGCCTTGTCACTACAGACTTGCAATCCCTGGGCTACATCTAGCCCTGATCATTATTTCTGGATCCAGCCCTGATGTGGGCATGCCACTGAAGAGTCCTGACTTACTGCGCTCACCTGCCTAGTTTTCACACTCTTTTCCCAGCTTATCTTCATTTGCAGAACCTAAGTCCCTTTCTGCTTTCTTGCAGTGTGAAACTAAAAGGCAAATTTGTTAAACAGTTGTAAATTAAATGGGAAGGCTATGTGTAATGTCGTTTTTCCAGCATTTTAGCAAGATTTTTGTGAATATTAAGCAGAGCAAAAAGGTTGCTCACACAGGTTGTGTAGTCTTCATGCTTGGAGGTTTCTAGAGATTGTCTGGATAAAGTGTTGTCTTATTAATGTGGAGCTGGGTAAACCCAATTTGTTTTCTAGTCTTGTTTTAGTAATTAAGGACTTGGTTTATCACTTTGTGTGAATTGATGAAGTGAAGGAAAGTTTAAAATATTCCAGTATTGTCAAAAATAGATGAAGTTAATAGATTTAGTCAGAATACTACTTATTTATCGGGATATTATTGCAAGCTTGAGAATCTCTTGATGAATTTTGCAATCAGCTTGAATAATTGATTGTTTTCTCCTAAGCCCTGAGTTGTGCACATCTCATAACTCAGCAGTCATTTCCCAAAAGTATGTTGTATCTTTATCGTTACTATTTGTCCTTAAAATACAGTAAGAATAGAAATAAATTACTTCGGTTTTTTTTCTCTTTAATAGCCCAGCTCATAAAAAACTTATTTTGCTGTAAATATTGCTAAAAATATTCTTGTTTCCTTGTGTGAATGCTCATAAATGAACAAAAATTTGATGTATTTATTTATTAGTCTTGTGGAGTTTTGTTGCCATGCTTACAGCAGTATATCTGCAGAATGGGAGAAAGAAAATACAATTCCAGTTTCTGGTGGTTCTTAATCACTAGAAGAAACTAAAATAGGTTTGTATATTTAGAATTATTTGGATCTAATTCGACTTGCCTTTAAGTGAAGAGATGGACTAAGTGACTATTTAAAGTGATTTTAACTTTTTCTTGTTATGATTTGAAAGCATTGTAGGATAATTTACATTGGAAAGGACCCACAGTTCAGTCCCATTTTCAGAACAGTGTCAACTGTGAGGTCAAATGAGATGGCTCAGGGTCTTGAAACCTCCAAGGTCTGTCCGGAGACAGCAGAACCTTTCTGGCCAATCTTTTCTGAAATACTAGCGTGGTATGTTAAAATAAAAGGAGGCACTCTGAATTGTCAGTTATTTGTTATTGTGTGGCATATTAGAATTTATAGCTTTGAAAATTTAGTGTAAATACATGAATTTGTCTTGGAGAAAGATATTTAATGTGAAGAAAAAAATACTTCTTCCTACTCACTGGGACTCTTCCAGTAGAACAGTGGCAGTAGTATCCATGAGACTCAGATTCACAGTAGGAATAAGATGTTTGGACAGCTTTGCAGTGTGATTGGAGCTGTGTGTGGATCCAAATGTGTGCGTCCTTGTTCTACAGCTATGTCACTTCAAACAAAGTCAAAGACAGATGGAGTGAGCCCTGTGGGGAAGGGACTCAGGGAGCTGAGGAGAAGGAGAACCTGTTCCTTCCTCCAACTTCCTTGCTTGCCTTGACTACCTTCCATAGGGAAGTACATATTTTTGCCTGCACCAGGTCTGTAGGATCAGTGACATGCGCTGCAGGGTAGCATTTATTCTTGCTTCTTCGCATATACAGTGACATGGGGAGTTGCCCCGAGATGCCGAAGATCAGCCATGTGCATGAGGATTAAGCAGTGTAAAGAGACTTTTCAGCACCTCATGACACAAGCAGGAAGGATCTCTTAATATCTCAGCTTTTCTACTGTGTATGCATCATGCAGTGAAGGGCAATGAATAATAAGTAGATGAGGTGGGCAAAAGACCTGCTGCTGTTGACAGGGACTGGAGGAAAATGGAGCAGGTTCCTTCCCTACCTGTCCCTCTCAGACTGTAGCTTATTGAGAAGCAGCACCTTGCTCAGCACTCAGAGTACTTACACTTACTTTTCTGGTCTTGCCATGACCTCAGTCTGTACTGGTTAAACCTGAGAAGTAGTCTTATTTTGCAGCTTCCTTGTGCAGTCTCATATTACAGGTTCTAGGGCACAGACACGCTTTTTTTTTTTAGCTGCTTGTCCTTTGTTGTGCTGTGCTTTGCTCCTGGCATTTCTGAGCATTGCACTAAATGCATAACAATAATTGATATGCTGGTGCAATGATTTACTACAGTGCTACATGATGAAAGTTAAAATGAGGAAGACTAATAGTCATAAGTGAAGAATTTTATACTCTATGATATCTTGGTAAAGTCTATACCATACAGCCCTCTTACAACTTCAGGCTCCCCTTACATTCTGGGGATATCTTCATGGTGAGATTGATGGAGATGGTGACTACTCATAATGGGCTCTGAATGGTTCCATCAACACAGATGCCTTTTTTCCTCTTAGGTTTTAGAGCTGTCTCAGGAATAGGGTTTTTTGCTGATGCCTCATTAGTTATGTACCTAAAAGAGCTGCCTATCTTTTATGCTTCCCTGTGTGCTCTGGGCTTTGTGACAGAAATGTGTATTTGATGATAGCACTTCCTTGCTGGGTTAACTTGCAGTTCAAGAGGACTGCAGTCACTCAGGTGACCTGAGGTCAGGGTTGAGGGAAATGGAGAGCTACCACTCCTCATATGCTCTGTGGGGATTGAGTCCAAGGCTATTGGTGGTGACAGCTGTCCTTACATTAATGTTGTTCTGGGATTCTGTAGGTGGAAAAAGAGTGTTTGATGGCTGTTAGAAGATCAGTGCTGTAGAAACTGGTCAGTTTCTCAGGGTACAGCAAGAATATCTGAGAGCTTTCTCACTAGTCTGAGGAAACCTATCTGTGACCTTTTAATTTAAGAAATATTCTGCCTTAATCATAGGGTGTGTTTGTTATTTTAGGTATTTGGGTAAAGTTAAGTACTTTTGGATTTTCAATCGAAAATACTTCCTTCAATTTTACATTGTTTCTTGTTATTTAGTGGTCCTGGTCACTGGAAAAGAAAACTAGGTAAAACATGCCAGACTTTGACAGCTCTTTGTACTTTAATTGCTGTATGTTCCTTCTGTTTTTCTTTTGGTAGTTTTAAATGCCTTTTATTGATGATTCAGGCTATATAGACTGACTTCTGGTCTATTTCAATGCAATCTTATGTAGTACAGGGACTTGAGAAGGAGAAGCCTCTCTAAATTTGCCTGTCTTAATCTGTTTACATGCAGGAACTTGTGCTGTGAGGCAGGCAGGTGGGCGATGTAATGTTCCATTACAGCTCTGATGTAGAGTCCTGCTGTCTCTAAGGGCAAGAAATATTTATTCCTGGTGTAATTTTAGGCAGCACACCTAAAATCTTTTGTTCTAACCTTGTGTGACAAAAATAATGCATCTTTTTCATTAATGTGTCTGAAATCAGCAAATGGAGCTGTTTATTTTAAATTCTTTATTTTTTTAATGTAACTTACTAAACAATAGGCATGTTAATTTGCAGAAAAAAATAAGACTGACAAAGTAGCATGCTGTTTATGCCTTTGTTAATCTGTAAATTTTAGTTAAAAGCACTTGTTTGGTAAGCTGTATTATTGAAAGTCAGATGTACTGTAAAGCAATTCAAAGAGTAAGTCCTTTATGGGTGCAATAGTTAATATTATTCTAATGTATTTAAAATGTATCTTTGTAGGTATTTGGATATTTACTGTTTTATCCCTATTTTCAGGGAAATTCAAATGGCATTGCTACTGTGGACATTTCAGCAGGTTTTGTGGGACTAGACAGCTATGTGGAGATACCAGCTATCTTCCTCACAGCATTTGCCACATACGCGGGACCTTTCCTTTGGGCCATCCATCTGCTCTGCTACTTGAGTTCTGAAGTTAGGAGGTAATAATTTTTGAACTAAAGTAATGCTCCTCTATGCACTGCAGTTATAAACACCATCTATAAAGTGTATATGTTTGCAAAGAAGTTTTTGTTCACATAGTCTTTTTCCCTGAAAGTTAGTCTTGTATTAAAAAAATGCATGTGAATTTTTTTAATATAAGTTCACCTAACTCTACCAGTTCCATTTTATCTGCAGAAGCTTTGCTTTGGGAATATACATGCATGTTTTCCTAATTGTGTTTCTTAATGAGTTCTCAGTTTGCTGTGCTAAATTACTAATTATTTTTTTCTTTTTATGACAGCATGTTCTGCCTAAAAACATTTTTTCTTGAAACCTTTTGAGACCTGAGAAGGGCTTTTTAAAGTATTAGAATAGAATTCAAACTTAACTAACATGATGTTCTTTGAATGTCCTAGGACATAGTGACATGCCAAGTTTTATAAATAAGACACATTAATATTATTGTGTGTTACTGGTTATTGCAGTCATTTGTAGCTAAAATATTTGTACTTATTTGGGTATCTTGTGTAGTGGATGAGTTAAAGTAAAATGAATTATTGCATTGGAATTAGAATTTTAAGACGGTTGTAAAAAGGTAATGTGATTTAGGAGTGTGCATATAACATCCGATTGGACTCTCTAAAACTGCTTTTAACTCATCATTCAGGGTATTTAAACTGTGTGGTACAATATGTTTAAATAGGGGAGTTATTGTATCAAATCAATGTACAAATGCCAAACTTAATGAATTTTCACAGAATTGACATTTGACAGTGACAAAATTCTTACCATTTCAGAGTCTTTTCTCTGTTATCTACTTTCTTTTAGTGATTGTAAAAATATTACAGTAGGCTCAGGAGGTGGGATTTTAGGCAGTATTTAGTTTATCACAAATTTTTACCTTACTTGTCAACATCTGTAGACCTCTGACTCCCTTTTGTCTACACAGTGTCATTGGTCTCACTCTGTCAGTGATTTTTTGTTTTCTGGCTTCTCTCTTCTCCTTTTGCTTCTCTGTTTTGTGCTAGGCCTACACTGTGTACTTGTGTTGGCTCGTTAAAGGTGTAGGGAGATGGGATCATCAGCTGACAAAACTGCACAGACCAGTGGAGGTTTTTGAGCCAGGAGGGACCTGTTGTACCAGACTAAATTTGTGCCCAGTCACTGTGTCCATTTTTCTGGATTAACAGGCCCCTAACAGGTATTCAGAATTATTAACCTTTGTTCACTGATTTGCCTGTCTGCTACATGTCTCTGTAAAGATGTCTAGCAGTCTCTTGTTGCTGTGGATTTATGCAGACCAGTGCTGGGCCATTGTATTGATCTACTTATGCACTTCTTAGTGTAAATTGAGACTCACTGTACAACCTTACCTCTTAGGCTGAGGCCAGCTACCCTGAAGTTGTCTTTGGTCTTAAATAGGTTGATACTTTGGTCTAAGTACTGGTGTTTGAATATAATACTTCTGAAAGCTAGGCTATTCTCTGTTCATTCACCCTGTTCATTTTTTTGCTTCAGCAAGAGTATATGTGGAGTACACTAAATATTGTTGTTTTGATTTGTGTAGCCTTAGAAGGCCCTTTCCTGAATTTTCCTTACTGCCTGCTGACTTGACACCAGACTGAGTTATAACTCTATTTCTAATGCTCCCCAGTTTAGCTTTAGTTACTGCTTTGCTCAATCAATACATTTTTCCAGTGTCCAAACTCTTCAAGTGTTCTCCATTCTTTCACTCTATTTTACAAAATAGTGAACCTGTACATATAAAAAGTGTTGCCACTTGTCTTCTGGTAAATATGTTACCCATGAATCTGGGTATTGCTTGCATTCTTTCAATGTCCTGATTTTCCCAATTCCTTTATACCTCTAGGGTGATTTGTTAAAATAGCTCTGTGCTGTTTTAAGAGTTCACATCCATGTTTCTGCCATGTTGAGTTTTTTTCTTGTAGTCTAACTCTCCATTCTTCGTCATTGTACTCTAGGTGCTTTTGAACTGGCACTTTTGGTTTGAGCTTGGAGGATTCCAGGCAGAGTAGAGAGCACTGCCTTGGTGGCATTCTCTGGGGAAGAAGGAGGAAAAAATTTAGCTTGTGTAATTTAAAGAACTTCAATTTTATTGTTTAAAACCTAGACTGCAGACTGTGATGAACACTAGCATACAATGAAGAGAAAATGATAACATACAGCATGTTTTGGAAAGCTCTTCTAACAAAATAACGAAAAACTTCAGGTGACAAAATCTTTGAGTGTCTGTACTTGTTTAATATTACTTCAAATAATGTGCCTCTACATTATTGTTTCTACAATAGTGTTTCTTGTTGTTCTGATATTTTCCTGGTTGAATTTTTGCAGATTAAATCTCAGCTAGTAGTGTTGCCAGGTACAGAGCTGGCTTAACCTGCTCTCAAGCAGGTAGCTACGGCCAGTAACTCCCACATCACTTATGTAAGTAGATTCCATCAAGCAGGTTGTGTCTTTACCCATTCTAAGGTTCATTTTGTTCAACTGGTAAGGTTGTTTCCTCAATGAAACAGTCCGTAAATATGGACTGGAATCTCTAGCTGCTGGGACTTGCTTAAATTGATATGTTAATCTGCTCGGAACTTGGTCTATATGCTTTTTATTTTTTATTCTTGTGCTTTGCCATTGCTGTCCAAATGGTTCTTATTACTTGCTTGTTACTCCTTGGAACCAAAGCTGAAATTGAAGAAGAAGGCAGGGGGTTGGCTACTTCATGTGTTTTCTTAAGTGTATGGGACACTGAACTTTTTTAAAAAAAATGCTAGATGCTTTAGGATGTTCTTTATAAAAGCTTCTTACTAACTGCTTTATAGCAATATGCTTTGGTCAGTGGAATTCAAACCTCTGCTTTTTGATTGTGGTTCTGAGAGCAAGATTAAGATGTGCCCAGAACCACTCAGGAGTATCATTCTTAGCAAAGAGCCTTGCATTCTGCAGCCTGTTTAACAGCTGTTGCATCTGAGGAGGTTGGCCTGGATAGAAAAGCCTGATTCCAGGGCTGTCTTTGTTAATTTCAACCACTCTAGCAGAGTCCATGTAATTAACAGCTGCATCATTTGGGTTGGCTTACCAGACCTTCTTGCACTGGGCATCCCTGCATAGGTGCAAGTACACATACATTCATTTCCCTCTCTTGGCACTTTGCTTTTATGAAGTCTCAGAATACCTGAGTCTGGAGTCCAGCCCTCCTGCTTAAAGGAGGGTCAGTTAGAGCAGGCAGAGATATTCCAGGGTCTTCTTGAACAACCTGTTCCAGGAGTTAAACAGTTGTTCACTGGTGTTTAAGGGCAATTTGTTATGTATCATTCATCCTTTCACTGAGCACCAGTGAGACACATCTTCTTGTGCCTGTGAGACATTTATGAACGTTGGTGAGAACCCTGCCAAACTTTGTCTGCTCAAGGTTAAACAGTCCCAGCTTTCTCAGCCTCTCACTTTGTCAGATGCTCCAGTCTCTGAAACATATTTGTGAGCTTTCAGTGCATTCTCTCCAGTAGACCCATGTCTGTCTTGTACCGGAGACCGCAAAACTGGATCCAGAACCCTAGTGTGATCTCACAACTACTTAACAGAGAGGGAAGATCACCTTCTTCAACTTGCTGGCTCCACTTTTTGCACTATGGCCTTGGGTTGGTTCATGGGAACATTGCTTGCTTATGCTCAACTTGTTGTCCAGCAGGAATGACATATGTCCTTCTCTACCTAGCTGCTTTCCAGATGGTCAGCCCCAAGCCTGTTCTGGTGTGTGGTGCAGAATTTGGCATCTCCCTTTGTTAAACATGTTGAATTTCTTGTCAGTCCATTTCTCCAGCCTGTCAAGATGCCCCTGAGTAGTAGCAGACCATCTGCTGAGCCAGCTCCCGCACAAAGTACTCCTCCCAGTTGTGTATTGTGTAGACCTGCTGAGGGGGCACTGCCCCATCACCTACTTCATTAGTGAAGTCATTAAGGAGTACTGGCCCCTCTGTGACATCCTGTGGTTGACCACTGGTGACTGGCCCTCAGATGGAATTTCTACAGCATCTCAATAGTTTATCAGTTCACCTAAATGTCCACTTTTCCCAGTCTGGACTAGGCTAGGAAAATATCAGAAAATACCAGTTTGCTTATGGAGATGTGATAAGAGACATTAGGAGCCTACTTGTGAGATGAAAGTGTGTTAGATACATGTAGCCCATGTATCATACCAGTATTTTGCTGGTATGATAAGGTGGAATAGAAGATAAGGATGTTTTCAGATAGTACATTTGCTGTGGAAGTGTAGTTGGAAGTCCTTAAACAATTTGCTCTCATCTGAATAAACTCGTGAAACTATAAGATATTCTCCTCATATAGAAAGGTAAATGTGTTTCTAAAATAATTAAGTGGCATGTGATAGACACTAACATGGATATTACTGCCACTTTTAATCGTTCAGGCTCTTCTGAGAAACTTGGCAGCATAAATGTGAAGGGATTTTCACAGACAGAAATAGAAAGAACTCTTTAGGTTCAGTCTCCATGGAAACTGTGCAATAACTCTTGAAACTATTTTTGAGATGGGGAGTACTGATTAAACTGATGCCTGAACTTAACCAAGTGTTCTGTGTGTGACTTGCATAAATTCCTGTGAGTACCTGGTTCGTATAAAAGGTAGTTTTTACAGTGACCGCTCTATTGCTCTGATCTGGATTAGAACTTTGGGGTTTTCGCTCCTTAAAACTGGAAAGGGCCGTGTTGTTGGATAATTTAACCTATATTATATGACCTCACTGTGCAGTACACTCCATATGGATTCAGTTTCCGAGCTCCTACCCAAACAAAATTGTCATGTGGGTGATGTTCACAGTGTTGTGTAATTACCACTCTTCAGTTAGGCATCGTGATAGTTTTCAGATTACCAGCACATTGAAATCTGTGTTTTAGTTGGTTTAGTTAGGTGTCAGGGTGAACTGGTGGGTGTTTCCTAGCACCAGAAGCCTGCATGCCTATTAGTTTTTGTTCCTCAGATATCAAAAGTTGTAACAGTACTTTCACATTAGCAAATGGCTTTCAGGTAGCAAAAATGGATGTATGCCCAACAGGCGAGTGTTAATAGTTGCATAACTTTAATGTTATGCCTTGACTCTGTTAATGTAGAGCACTGGCACATCAAACTTAAATTTTGCTCTGAATTCTTTTATGATGCTGATCTAAACAGAATTAGGAAGGTGTTTTAGCTGAAGGAATTTCAGCAGTTCATATCAGCTTTTGCTATCTTCAGCCTAATGTGTTTGATTGATTGAGTCCCCCTTCTTGGTTTGAAAACACAGGTGTCTGTTAAGGAGGGCAGGAGCCTCTCTTAAAATGGAAAATGTAAACTCCCTCCCTCTGAATTATTAGAATTCTGAAATTAAGGGGCTCTCAGGCAAGATAGGGGAGTAGCAATAACAGTTCTTTATCAGGAAAAATAAAAATGCAGTAATACAAAAGAACACTGGCAGAGTCAGAATACAACCTGACACCCTGTGGGTCAGGGTGTTGGTAGCAGTCTGATTGAATGGTGGCTGCAATCCTCCTGCAGTGACAGGGGTGGTTCTGTTGGAGCAGGGATCCTGTAGAAGGGCATGATCTTCCTCTGATGAAGGTCCAGTGGTGGTGTAGATGGGCCTGGTCTTCCTCTGGGAATCTAATGGAGAAGAAAGTTGCTCCTGTGGGAATCCAGTGGGAAGAGGCTGCCTGTTGTGTTCCATATCTCAGATTATATCCAGATAGGAATGCTTGGCTCCTCCCCCTTGAACGAAGCATCTCACAATGGGATGATGGCACTTTATCAATCATGCAGGGAGACTCAGTGGCCCATTAACAGAATATATCTCCTGGAGGGAGGATGGGTCATGGAAAAGATAAAGGAAACTGCCCAATTAAGAGAAGATAACTGCCCCACCTCTAAGAGATGGCAATAGAATAGACAACCCCATTTGCAATCTAAGACACCCCCATTCACTACCCACGTTAATGCATTAAAACTTTTCCTTCTGACATAAGGTGGACATGCAGTGAGTGTTTCAATACCTTTTTTTGAATCCTAGGTAGAAAGTGTCTCCTTAAAGACAAAGGACAGTCCAAACATTTTCCACTGAACCCTTCAATATTTTATACAAACAGTTTTTAATTCTTCTGTTTAAATTCATTCTGTCTTACTTAGATTAGCTGAACAAGGTGTAAGCTGAAAAAATGTTGGCATCTATGAGTATATGCTGCTGCATTCTCTAAAATTGTAATACTTGTTATCTGTTATACTGTAGCAGTCTCATTCTCTAAATAAATAAAAAGAAATACAAAGGTCATCTACTTGTTTGTTGATAATGTATGGAAATCTGGAAGTGATTGGCTAAAACTAGGCTGGGGGTTTTATTGCCACGAGCTAGAGGAGTATTCTACTCACTTATGTTTTTCCTGAGATGCTGTCATTGTAGAGATGGCTGGAGATTTTTCTTGGACTTTGTTACTACTCTGTGATGGATACCTCTTCAGTCATTCCTTTTTCATGTTGTTGAGACACTGATTTTTCCTGTGAGGCTTCCTCCAGGCATCCATGACTTGCAGTGTTGAAAAGTATTTTCTAATTGGAAAGTGAGCGAGCAAAGTAGGGTTGCTTCTGTTATAAACAAATAACAAGTTACCTGCAAGCCATTTGCAAAATAAATATCATCCTTTTGCTCCATTAATCAGTTTTAGGAGCTGAAGCACTTTCTATGTAAGTATTAAGGAAACTTGTGTGCACAGAATTTATGAGTAAACAGATTGGGGATAGGTTAGGTTATTTTTGCTTTCTGTAGATAAAATTAAGTGTCTGAGCAGATTTAGAGCTTAAAAAATTAAAATCTAATTTTTGGTGGAGTTAGCATATCCAACATGAGGTTTGCTTTCCAGTAATGACTGATGACCCTAATTGAGAACTTGTCCTCCAGTGTGCTAGCTACTGCCCAAATCATTGAGACTTACTCACTTGGCTTTTAAATGGTCTTATGGATGCTGTTTATTGCAATTGCTATGAGATTTGTTCTCATCAGCAGAACTGCAGTCTTAAGTAGAGACCACTTTGAGTAATATCAGCTACACTTTTAAATTGAAATGGTCTATCACTTTTTCTTTGTGGGTAATACTGAATTGAACGGGTTCTGAAAATCTTTTTTATTTCTGCCCAAGCTCTGGTTTGATGTTGTCATGGTTACATTGTCTTCTTCCTCTTGTTCTTCTGGTTTTCATGTGACTTTTGCTCAAGAGCACATAGCTGAGTTGACAGTTCTCATTGCATCTTTAGACTGCAACTACCTACAGTGCAAGTATGTAGTAGCACTTTGCTGTACAAAAAGTATTTGTTCTTTATTTTTGTTTGGAACCTCTGTGTTGTGAGACAGCATTTTTCTGCCATCCTATATGGTTAGATTTCCCAAAGTTGCTTGCACAAAAGAGTTCATTAAATGTTAATATATGCAAAGCTTATTGAATATATTAAGACAATCAGTATTAACTGTGTTGGACATGAGTAGCCTAGGGGAAGTTTTTTGTTCCAGTGGTAAGCATGCAGAGTATCCTCAGAGAATAATGACAGTGTAGTCAGAAACTGTTAGCAGGATTCTAAAAGGACTTGAAAAGCTGAAAAGATAGTAATGAAAGGTTGGTTAAGTTTTGTGTCTGTAAATAAACTTATAGCAGTCCTTCCTATTGTTACTGAACTGTGCTTACTGGAACTTAACAGAGGAAAACTAAAACAAACACATCATTCTGCAAAAGGAGGGAGGAATTTTAGTAAGTTTGCAAGGAGAAGGGATTAGGTTTTTCTACACTACCATGTAAGAAAAGTTTGATTAGTCAGCCCAGCTGATAGTAGATGAAGAGCTGTGAAGCTTGGTGCTGCTAAAAAATGAAGATTTCATTTTCCTGTGTGCTTTCCTGCTATCTCTGACTCACTGTCCTTCTTTATATCTTGCCTGCTGTCTCTTCTCTCATTCTTCTGTATCCTTTTCTTTAGCTTGTTTGGTATCTTCCCTATACCTCTCTTGTTATCCGCTTGCCACCAGCACCCCACCCCAAACTTCCCTCTTTCTTGGACACACTTTGCACCTTTTTTTCATACTTTTTCTCGCTTGCATGTGCAACACATCTCTCCCTCTCACACTTCAATCGAGATAAGACTGCTGCATGCAGACTGAGACAAACCAAGATGGAAAGCATAGAATTACAGGAGTAAACATTTTTTAATGTATATGAGGTGTCCAGTAAAACAGAGGCACCTGGATGTGGTTTGACACCTCTGTTCATTCTCCTCTCTCTCACTGTGTCAGTCTCTCTCTTTGTCTATGGTGCTACACCTGTCTTCTCTCCACCCCCCTCCCTCTTGCTTTCCTATCCTGTCAGACACTTACCCTTCTTGTGCATATTGCCTGTCTCTCATGGCTGTACTTTCATCATCCCTCGTGTTTGGGTTTCCTGCCTCTTTTACATGCAGACTTTTCCTACTTGCCACATGTGTTTGATTTGTGCCTCTTGTGCTTCCTGTCCTGGCTATGCTTACCTCTCTCTCTTGGGCTTCCCCACTCTCGTGCTCTCCTCCTCAGTACCCTCCTGTCACTCTCATGGTTCTGCCCCTCACAAGCACGCTTCTTCCTGTTTCATGCTTCTGCATGAGCTTTCCTCCCCACACACTTCCTCACTCACACTTCATGGCTCCCTGACTCCCCATCAAGGCTTTTCCCCTTCTTTCTTCCTCACTTTTTCTATCTCTCAGTCATGCTTGCTCCTTCTCATGTATGTGTTCTTCCTGCTTTATGTGCTCTTTACATCTTCTCTCACACACTTCTCCCCTTCTCTCACACATCTTTCTCCCTCTCTCTTGCCTTTTTCCCTCACCTTTATGCTCTTCTCCTGATTGGCACACTTCTCTCCTCTTTTGAGTGTTCCCGTCTTGCAGCTCCCCCCTTGTATGCTTCCCCCTCTCACACATGCAACTCTCATTGCTCATGCACTTTCTCCTTCTTGCAAGCATGCAAGTGCTCTCCCTCTGTCATTTGAATGTGCTTTGTTTTTCTCTTGCTTTCTTGTGCATGTTTGGTCTCTTGTTTCTTTCTCTTGTGCATCCTTATGTCTCTTGTTTATCCTTTTTGTGTCTTCCTTTCCCTTTTGCAGCTTTTCTCCTTTGTTGCATGCCTTCCCATGCCTCACAGATTTTCCAGCTTTCACATGCACTCAGATACTTTCAAATCCAAACTATTTGCACTGTCCTTCTCTGCCCCTTGTTAAATCTTTTACCTGGGTCCTCATCTTCTCCCTCACCCTTCTTCTTTCACATGCCTTTTTCTCTAGGACTTCCCTCCCTCATTCTATGTATCTTTATCTTTTACTTTCTCCTTTGTATGTATTCTCTTGACAGACATACTTTTCTTGCATGCACTATGCCTCCTTAAGCTTGCAATGTCTCACTTGTGCTTTCTTCTTCTCACTTGTTCTCTATCCTTTCCACCTCTATAGTTTTTCTTCTAAATCTGTAGAGCTTGCCCCAGCCATACCCTGCTTTGGCTTGTCTTGAACCTGCTTTTCCTCCCTCTTAGATTTGCATTTCCTCTTTCTTGGGGATTTCCTATCTGTCTTTCAAGCGTTTTTGAGAGTCCTTCCCAAAGCAGTGTGGCTTCCCTTCCTCTCTCCCCTCTGTCATTATCTCCAGTTGTTCTTCCTCCTCTCTGTTGTTCCTTTCCTGCATCTCTTCCCCCTCTCACTGTGAAACTTCTTCTCTCTTTATGTCTGCACCCACATTTCCCTCTCTCTCTCTGATAGGTTTTGCCTTTTTCTCGTGTGCTTTGCTTTGCCTGCCCCTCATCTGTATCTTTATCAGTGATCTGTACAAGGGGATTAAGTCGCGACACCAAGTTAGGTAGAAGTGTTGATCTACTGGAGGACAGGAAGGCCCTGGAGAAGGATCTGGACAGGCAGGATTGATGGGCCTAGGCCAGTGGTATGATACTGAAAAAGGCCACGTTCCAGGTCCCCACCCTTGGATCACAACAACCTACAGGCTGGGAGCAGAATGGCTGGAAAACTTCCTGGTGGGAAAGGACTGGGAGGGGAATACTCATAGAACATCAAGGGCCCAGGTGGGTCACAATGGCCGATGGCATCCTGACCTGTATCAGCAATAGTGTGGCCAGCAGGACCAGGGCAGTGACTGCCCCCCTGTACTTGGCACTGGTGAGGGCACACCTTGAGTGCTTTGTCCAGTTCTGGGCCCCTCACTACTGGAAGGATATTGAGGGGCTGGAGCATATCCAGAGAGGGCAGTGGAGCTGGTGAAGGGTCTGGAGCACAAGTCCTATGAGGAGCAGCTTAGAGGGATTATTTAGCCTGGAGAAAAGGAGGCTCTCTACCAGAAAGGAAGTTACAGCTAGGTGGGGGTCAGTCTCTACTTCCAAGCAGCAAGTCATAGGACAAAAGGAAGTGGCCTCAAGCTGGGCTAGCGGAAGTTTAGATAGGATGTTAAGGAAAAGTTTCTTCACTGAAATGATTGTCAAGCACTGGAACAGGCTACCCAGGGAAGTAGCTGGGTCACCATCCCTAGAGGTATTTAGATGTGCAGATGTGGCACTTTGGGACATGGTTTGGGGTGGACTTGACCTGGGTTCATGGTTGTACTCAAAGATCTTAAGACTCTTTTCCAGCCTAAACGACTCTGTATGTTTTTTGCATGTACATTCCCTCTCATGCTTTCCCTGCTATCCAGTGCTTGCTTGCTTCCGTGTGCTTTGCCTCTCCTGCCATTCGCCTGAATATTGTGCTGTGCCTCTCTCATGTGCCATTTTTTTCCTTGTAACTCTAAACTTCCCTTTCTTATTCTGTCACTTTGTTCTTGTGCTTTGACCTTTGCTTCCACTTCTGTGTTTCTTCTTGCATGCATTTCCCTCCTTTGTACACTTAATCTCTTATGTATCTTTCATTCCCTTCTGCATGTTGTCATCTTTACACACATGTTGCCTTCTCTCTCACATACTCTCTGTCTTTCATGTAGGCTTTATCTGTCACATGCTTTGCTGTTCCCTCATTTGTCCCTTGTGTCATGTGCTTCACCTTTCTTTCTTTCTTTCTTTCTTTCTTTCTTTCTTTCTTTCTTTCTTTCTTTCTTTCTTTCTTTCTTTCTTTCTTTCTTTCTTTCTTTCTTTCTTTCTTTCTTTCTTTCTTTCTTTCTTTCTTTCTTTCTTTCTTTCTTTCTTTCTTTCTTTCTTTCTTTCTTTCTTTCTTTCTTTCTTTCTTTCTTTCTTTCTTTCTTTCTTTCTTTCTTTCTTTCTTTCTTTCTTTCTTTCTTTCTTTCTTTCTTTCTTTCTTTCTTTCTTTCTTTCTTTCTTTCTTTCTTTCTTTCTTTCTTTCTTTCTTTCTTTCTTCTTCTCTCTCTCTCTCTCTCTCTCTCTCTCTTTCTCTCTCTCTTTCTCTCTCTCCTCTCTCGTTCTCTCTTCCTCCCTTCCTTCCTTCCACCACTTCCTTCTGCCACTTCCTCTTTCTCTCTCTCTCCTCAGTGTTTTGCACTCATGCTTTGTCTCTTGTGCATGTGCACTTCGACTCTTGTGTGTGCTTTGCCACTCCGTCTCCCACAAATGCATTTTGTGGCTTTGTCTTTTGTGCTTTGCAGTCATTGTGTCGATTTAGTCATTTTACTCTCCTAGTCTCTCTTCTTATAGTGTCTAACATTCTTCTCTCTTGTTCATTTCCATCTTTCAGTTTTTCTCTCCTTGGACTTTGTCTCATGACATCTTTCTGTCTCTCACTATCCCCTTTGTGTCACTTGCTGTCTCATTCTTTGCCTCACTGTACTTCTCTCTCCTGCTCACTCACTATCCCTTCTTCTCAGTAACACCCCCACCCATTCCTCTCCCTCCTGAACTTTCCATCTCACTCTGCATCTCTTTTTGCCTCCCTCTTCCCCATCAATCTGTGTCTCTTTGACCTCTGTCCTTCTCTTCCTTCATCTCTTCTGCTGTTTCCTTCCTTTCTGCCTCCATGAGATGGGCTTTTCCTCTCTCATTTGTATCTCTGCCCTGCAGCTTTTCTTGTCTTCCAGACATATTTTGCCTCTCACTCACTTCACTTGCATGATGTTTTTTCCCATGTTTGCCTTTTTACATTCTTCCTTGCTTTGCCTTTTTCACTTTCTCCATTCCTCATGTGCTTTCCCACCTCTTTGACACATTCTTGCATGCACTTTCCCTTCATGCTTTCATTTCCTTGCTTTTGTTTTCCCTACACTGCTTACTGTTTCTTGCTCTTGGCATTCCACTGCCTTCCTTTCTCTATCCATCTGTCTCTTGGGCTTTTTCTTTGTCTTAGATGTGTTTTCTCTCCCTCCCCTCCTCACAAATTACCTCTCAGTCTCACTCTCTTCTTCCCTTTGTGTAGCTTCTGCTTTTGTCTTTTCTTGTCTTAGGCTTTCTCTGGACTGCTCTTTGCATTCCACTAGTCTCTATCCTTCCCTGTTTTCCCTCTTAGCAGTGTGCTTTTTTCAGTCAATTCCCTCTTGCCTCTCAACCTTTGCCTCCCTCTTGGCCATGTTTTCCTCTTCCCAAAGAAACTGTCTCCTTTTTGTAGAGGCGCTTTCTCTTCCATTCTGATCAGCCTTCTCTTTCACAGACCTTGCCCTCCTGTTTAAGGTTGTAAACTTAAACACATCTGCTTTCTCTCACATACATAACATCTCAAACACATGTTGCTTCTCTCTTGGTTTGCTTTTCCCTTATGTTTTGGTGAATGTTCATGCTTTTATATATTTCTTTTCTGTTTTTCTGTGTTCCTCACTTTTTCCTCCCTGCTGTCATCCTGTTGGCTTCTCTTTTTCTTGCTTTCACTTTCCCTGTGTATTTTTCTCTCTTCTGTCTCCAAATTCCCTCCCTCCCTCCTTTGATCTTCCCATTTCCCTACTCTCTTTACCCTCCTTTTACTCTATCTCAGATGCTTTCCCTTTCACATTCACTCTCTCATATGGTCTTCCCTATTTACTTTCTTCACCTCTCTCTGCTTGTGACATGTCCTTTGTCCCTCTGTCACATGCTTTGACTCTCTTGAGTGTTGTTACTTTGTTTTGCACTTCCCTCTTCTCACTCTTTCTTCTCTCTGTCATTCTTTCCTCCCCTTTGGTTGCTTTTCCATGTCAGACACATTTTTCTACTTTGATGTGCTCACTTTCCCTCTTGCTCGTGCTTGCCATCTCTTGCTTATACTTTCCCTACCCCTGATCTCTTCCCATTCCCATGCCATTCAGGCACGCTTTTCTTCCCTGATGCGCTCGTTCTCCCCTTTCCTCACAGATTTCTCTCAAAGGGAGCTGAGCAGGTGGTCTCCTTCCTCTCAGCAGCCATTCAGACACAGGGAGGTGCAGAGGTGCTATCAAAAGAAGGCTCTAAGGAGCATGGTGAACAGGGTGTGGCCTGTGTTTGAGGGAGCAGCGTGGCAGTTTATGCAGGCAGGGTGGCAGTCATCCTCCTAGTGGAGTTTTTATTTTGGTTGGTTGGTTGGTTGGTTAGTTAGTTTTGGGATTTTTTCAGCAATGGTCTCTAAACGATGCCATAGCTAGTAAAAGTGTGCCAACCCAAACAGAACCCCCCAACACATCTGTCCAGACCCTTTCCTGTAAGGAGTGTTTGAGCCTGTGAGAAGTACCAAAGGATGGATGATGCCTGCCTGAGGTGTGAACAGCTGAATGATCTCCCCTGTCTGGTGGTCAAGCTAAGGAGGAAGTCGAAAGACTAAGGAGTATTAGGGAAAGTGAAAGGGAAATATTGTGGAGTTTCACCCTTCCATCTGTGAGAGAAGCCCACCAGGAGCCAGAGGACTCCTGTGCCTCCTACAATCAGGCAGAAGGAGGAGACCTAGTAGATGAAGGAGAATGGAAATGGGTTCCTTCTTGGGGACTTAATAAAAAATTCTTCCTGACCCTCATTACCTGCCCAGGTGCCACTTCAGAACAGGTATGAGGCCTGGATCCAGAGAGTCAGCCAGATGATATTGAAGAAAATAATCTGCCTGGAGAGCCTCCAAATTACATTTCATCCGTCAGATGGATCACTAGCATTAAAAAGAAAAGTAGTCATAGTAGGTGACTCCCTTCTGAGGGGAGTAGAGGACCCTGTATATTGACCAAACCCATCCTACAGGGAGGTCTGCTGCCTCCTTGGGGCCCAGGTATGGGATATCACCAGGAGACTCCCTGGGCGGATTCAGCCCTCTGATCACCCTCTGCTGATACTCCAGGCTGGCAGTGATCAGACTGAAAAGACGAGTGTCAGGGCAGTTAAAAGGAACTTCATGGCTCTGGGTCAAGTGGTTGGTGGGGTAGAGTGGTGTTCTGCTCAGTCCCTTCAGTGGCGGGACAAATGATGAAATGAACATGCGAACCCACATTTTCACCAAGCAGGCTGGTGCCATCAGCAGAATTTTGGGTTTTTTGATCATGGGGCTGCTTTTACACCACATGGCTTGCTGGAGTCAGATGGGCTTCATCTATCTATTAAGGGCAGGATTCTAGCCCATGAATTGGCAGGACTCATTTAGAGGGCTTTCATCTATGTTCAGAGGGGGAAGTAGATGCAACTAGGCTCTCCACAAACAAGCCCATGGGTGGTAAGCCTGAGTCAGGGGTGAAACCAGCAGCCCAGTTGAAGTGCATGTACACTAATGTGTGCAGCGTGGGTAACAAACAAGAAGAGCTGGAAGCCACGGTACAGCAGGAAAGCTGTGACTTTGTTGCCATTACAGAAATGTGGTGAATCGACTTGCATAACTGGAGCGCTGCAATGGATGGCTACAACATCTTTAGAAGGGACAGGAAAGGGAGAAGAGGTGGAAGGGGGTATCCCTGTATGTTAGGGGGGCTCTTTACACCACAGAACTTGAGATTAATGATGATATGGTTGAGTGCCTATGGTTAAGAACCAAGGGAAAGGCCAACAAGGCTGACATCCTGGTGGGAATCTGTTATACACCACCCAACTAGGATTAAGAGGTGGATGATATTTTCTATAGATAGCTGGAAAATGTTTCACAATCACCAGCCCTTGTTCTTGTAGGTGCCTTTAACCTTCTGGGAACTCAACACAACAGAGAAGAGGCAGTCTAGGAGGGTCTTAGAGTGTGTGGAGGACAACTTCTTGTTGCAGCTGGTGAGCAAGCCTACCAGCAGCTAGACCTGCTGTTTGCAAACAGAGAAGGGCTGGTGGGAGCTGTGGTGGTTGGAGACCACCCAGTGCACAGTGATCATGGAAATTACAGTTGTCAGTATTTGGTGAAACAAGGAGCAGGGGGTCAAGTCCACAGTGGACTTCCAGAGAGCAGAAATTGGCCTATTCAAGAGACTTACTCAGAGAATTCCTTGGGAAGCAGCCCTTAAAAACAAAGGGGTCCAGGATGGACGGGTATGCTTCAAAGCAGAAATCTTGAGGGCACAGCAACAGGCTGTCCCCTATGTGCCAAAAGATGAGCCATCGGGGAAGATAACCAGCCTGGGTGAGCAAAGAACTTGTGAAGGAGCTAAGGAAAAGAAAGAGGGTGTATCACCTTTGGAAGGAGAGTTAGGTGTCTCAGGAAATGTTTAAGGGAAATGTTGCTTATTTGGTCATGTAGAAAAAAAATTAGAGAGCCAAAAGCCCAGTGGGAACTCAATCTGGCTACTTCCGTGAAGGAAAATAAAAAATGTTATTTTAAATACATTAATGGCAAAAGGAGATGCAAGGATAACCTCCATTCTCTATTAGATGTGGGAGGGAATTTAGTAACTAAAGATGATGAAGAGGCAGAGATACTTAACACCTTCTTTGGCTCAGTTTTTAACAGAAAGGCAGGTTGTCCTCAGGACAGCTGTCCTCCTGGGCTGGTAGATGGGGACAGGGAGCAGAATGGTCCCCCTGTTATCCAGCAGGAGGCACTCAGAGACCTGCGGAGCCACTTAGATGCTCACAAGTCCATGGGCCTGGGTGGCCATCGCAGGGGGAGGAGGGAGCTGGCAGATGAGCTCGTGAGCCTCTCTGCATCATTTACCAGCAGTCCTGGCTCACTGGGGAGGTCCCAGATGACTGGAAGCTGGTCAGTGATGTCCATCCACACAAAGGGCAGGAAGGAAGATCCAGGACACTACAGACCTGTCAGCCTGACCTCTGTGCCTGGCAGGAGAATGGCACAGATCATCCCAAGTGTGGTCACGTGGCACCTCCAGGATGGCCCAGGGCTCAGATGCAGCCGGCATGGATTTAGCAGGGGCAGGTCCTGCCTGACCAACCTGATCTCCTTTTATAACCAGGTGACCCACCTGGTGGATGAGGGGAAGGCTGTGGATGTTCTCCACCTGACCTTCAGCAATGCCTTTGACACCATCTGTCCACAGGACTTCCACCCCTGGAAAAGCTGGCAGCCCATGGCTTGGACAGGAGCACTCTGCTGGGTTAGGAACCGGCTGGATGGCCGGGCCCAGAGAGTGGAGGTGAAGTGTGTCACATCCAGTGGGTGGGCAGTCACCATGGTGTCCCTCAGGGGTCTGTGCTGGGGTCAGTCCTGTTTCATATCTTCATTGATGATCAGGACAAGGGGATTGAGTTCACCATCAGTAAATTTGCAGATGACATCAGGCTGGAAGCAAGTATTGATCTGTTAGAGGGTAGGAGGGCTCTGCAGAGGGACCTGGACAGGCTGGATAGATGGGCCGAGTCCAAGGATATGAGGTTTAACAAGTCCAAGTCCCAGGCCCAGACTTGAGTCACAACAACCCCCTGCAGCACACAGGCTGGGGATGGTGTGGCTGGACAGGGCCCAGGCAGAAAGGGCCCTGGGGGTGCTGGTCCACAGCCGGCTGGACATGAGCCAGCAGTGTGCCCTGGGGGCCAAGAAGGCCAAGGGCTCCTGGCCTGTGTCAGGAATAGTGTGGCCAGCAGGAGCAGGGAGGTCATTCTGCCCCTGTACTCAGCACTGGTGAGGGCACACCTGGAGTGCTGTGTCCAGCTCTGGGCCCCTCAGTTTAGGGAGAATGTTGAGATGCTTGAATGTGTCTAGAGGGAGGCTGGTGAATGGTCTGGGACACAGGTCCTGTGAGGAATGGTGGGAGAGCTGGGGTTATTTAGCCTGGAAAAAAGGAAGCTCAGGGAAGACCTTACCTCTCTCTACAACTGCCTGAAAGGTGTTTGTAACCAGATAGGTCTCTTCTCCCCAGCAACAACTGACAGAACGAGAGGACAGAGTCTTAAGCTGCGCCAGGGGAAGATAAGATTAGATGTCAGAAAAAAAAAATTCACTGAAAGAGTGATTGGGCACTGGAACTATCTGCCCAGGAGGTTGGTGAATTCACCATCCTTAGACGTGTTTAAAGAAAGACTGGATGTGGCGCTCAGTGCCATGGTTTAGTTGATGAGGTGGTGTTAGTTCATAGGTTGGACTTGATGACCTCAAAGGTCTTTTCCAACCTAGTTAATTCTGTGATTCTGTCATTCTCCCTAAGTATCCCTCTCTTTTCCCTTTGTTATCCCTTTCCCTTTGGCACTGTCATTTGCCTCTTCTACTTTTTTTTCCTCACACTTGCCCTTTCACAGGCTTCCCACACCCTTTTCCTCTCTGTGTGTCTTTTACCCATGTGTGGTGCACCTATCTGTCTCAACAGCCTCCCTCTCAGATGCATCCTCCTCACTCTCATGTGTTTCCTCTCTCACATAAATTCCGCCTGTCATGCTTACATTATCTCCCATGTATGCTTTTTCTTGCTTGCTGTTCTCATTCTCTGGCACTGCCCTCTCTTACGTGTATTGCTATTCTCCATTTCTGTGTCTTCCTTCCTCTCTTGTGTGCTTTCTGTCTCACAAAATTACCCTTCCTGTTTGCACTTTCAATGCCACTTGTGCTTTCTGTCTTGTCTAGTGTCATTGTTCCCTGTCTCGCTGTCACTATACCTTTGTCTCGTTCCTTCTCTTTTTCTCTAGCTTTCCCTTTCTCCTCATTTCCCTCTTTCTTATTGTCCTCAGTTCCCCCTTACTTCTCTCTTTCTTCAACTTCCACCCTCTGTCACTTGCCTCGTCTTTCTCACACACTTTCCCAGCAGTATATGATTTGCTTCCTTCTCACCTGCCGTGCCTCTCTCTGTCATGTGCTTCCCCATAACTTTTCATGATTTACTGATGTCATGTTCTATTCACCTTGCACTTTCTCACACCTCTTCCCCATCTTCACCTCATCCATATTCCCTCTGTCACACACATCTTCCCTCATGCTGTCGTTCAGTTTTATTGTCTGTCTGGTATGTGGTTTTTGTCTTGGACATGCACTTTGTGCTCACTCTCTAATGCTTTGCTTCCCTTGCATGCTTTTTCTTCCCCTTGTGCTATACTGTTTCCTTTTTTTATCTTGTGTTAAGTCTTTCTCTCTCACTAACCTCCTCTCTCACGCTTTCTCACCTTTCTCACATTTTAACTCTTGGATTTCCCTTTTGCTTATCCTTCCAGCCTCTGTCTAATGCTTCCCCCCCTAGCTTGCTACTTCCCTCTCTATTGCTCTCTGTCCTTGTCCCACTTGCTGCCCTTCACACTTCCTCTAGCTTTACATTTCTCACAGTATGTTTCCCTATCTGGCCTATGCCCTTACTGCTGTCCTCAGTGTTCATGTCCTCTCTCTTGAGTGTGCATTTTCTCTGTCTTGGATGCTCTTTGACCCCTTCGCTTGCATGTCTTCACTCATTTGTGTGTATCATCTTTCTCTTGCACACCCTTGCCCTCTGTCCCTTTGCTCTTCTGCTGCCCCCCTTTCTTGCATTGCTATACAAAGCACACAGTTCTCCTCTCCTCCACTTGTACTTCTTCTCTTACTCCTACTGTCAATTTCCTGTGCCCCTTTCCTCCCTCTCTCTCATGCTACCCCTTTTCATCATTTATTATCGCCTTTGCTTTCCCTTCTCCCTTCTTTCTCTTTCTCTTGTTTTCCTTCCCTCTTGCATGATTTCTTGTTTGTCTCCATCTTCCCCACACTTTTCCCTCTATCGTGGGCTCTCTCACTTTGCCATCTTGTAGTTTGCTCCCTTGCATGCTTCATGTCGCTCACTTGCACTTCAGCCCCAGCACATGCTGTCACTCTTGGTTGTGCTTCTTGTGTGTCTCTCACTCAGTAGCACTTCTCTCACTGTCTACTTGCTAGTTACCTCTCTCTGCATTTCTCTCTCCCATAATTTAATTCATCTTGCTGCCCCCTCACTTACCCTCCAAAATTCACCCTAACACTCCTTCTCTTGCTTCCTTACTCTTGCCTCTCACACACCTTGGCACTCACTGGCATACACAGGTTCTGTCACTCCCACATGCTCCTTCCCCATCAGTCTGTCTCTCCTGGAGTCTTTCCCTCTCCCTTCACCCCTCTCTGGACATCCCTTCCCTCCCACCCACTGTACCTTTGGCTCCCACTATCAGGCATCTTTCACCTTCTTACCCTCTTTTACTTTTTCACACACTCTATCACTTTCTTCCTTGCTTTCTCAGACTTGCCTCACAGAGCTTCTTCCCTTTCTACCATGCTTGTCTTGCCTCCTGCTCTTCTGCATATGCATTTCCCTATCCCTATGGCACTCCTTACATGTTTTTTTCCTTTCCTTGTGGGTTGTCTCACATATTTTGTTTCTCTTTTGTACTTCATGGCCTTTATTGCTTTCTCTTGACCACATTTAGTTTCAGTTGAGCAGTATCCCAGTCTCTCTTGCTTGTACTTTTCTAATTACATGCACACTGCCTTTTCTTACCCATGTCTTCACTTGCTCTTTCACTTCCCCTCTTCTCTTTTGCTCATGCTTTCTGTCACTTTCACACATTCCATCCCTGTTTGTTTTTGTGCTTTCCTTTTAGTTAATGCTTTCAATTCCTAGAATTCTGTATAATGGCTTTACCTTGTTGCATGTGCTTTTCCTTTGGTCTGCTGCAGTTTTCCTTGCTTGCCCTTGTACACTTTGCTCCCTTGTGTATGCTACCCCACCCTCTCTGCCTCATACTCTGTTGTTGATTTACTCATCTTTTAAGTTTCTACTTCCTTGCATGCGTGCTTTCCTTCTCTCTCTATAGTGTGTCCCTCTTTCTGCATGTGTTTTTCCTCTCTGGTACACTTTCCCCATCTCACAGTCTTACGCTTCCTATCTATTGCTTTTACTTTCCCTCTCCTGGGCATGCTTTCCCTCCCTTATGCAGCCATTTTTCTCCTTTCCAGTGCTGACTTGGAAACCTTCCATCTCATTTGTGTACTTTCCTGCTCTGTCACATGCTTGTGATTCCACATGTGTATTCCTAATAAAATTGTCTTCCATGTAAATTCTCTCTCATTTTTTCATCCATTTTCCTGTGTCTGTCCCCTCTCTGACACCTTTTCATTCTTTCTGTTACACCTTTCCTCTCTCTTGTGCACATACTTTCTAATCTTCTCTCTGGCGTCCCCATGTGCTCACACCCACAGACACATTCAGTGTGTTCTTGGTATGCTTTCCCTCCTTTTCCCTGTTGTTTTTCATCTTTCTCCCGTACTTCTCTCACGTACTTTCTTTTCCTCAGTGTCTTGCTCTATTGCGTGCATTCCCTCTCTGACAGGCTCTTTCACTTTCCCATACACATTTACCTCTGATTTGCTCAAGTGTCCCTTGTCTCTACTGTGAATGTTTATCACTTTTACACTCTCTTGGTCTTTCTCAGTCAACATAGGTTTCCCACTCCTTCCTTCCTTCCTTCCTTCCTTCCTTCCTTCCTTCCTTCCTTCCTTCCTTCCTTCCTTCCTTCCTTCCTTCCTTCCTTCCTTCCTTCCTTCCTTCCTTCCTTCCTTCCTTCCTTCCTTCCTTCCTTCCTTCCTTCCTTCCTTCCTTCCTTCCTTCCTTCCTTCCTTCCTTCCTTCCTTCCTTCCTTCCTTCCTTCCTTCCTTCCTTCCTTCCTTCCTTCCTTCCTTCCTTCCTTCCTTCCTTCCTTCCTTCCTTCCTTCCGACACTTCCTTCCTTCCTTCCGACACTTCCTTCCTTCCTTCCGACACTTCCTTCCTTCCTTCCGACACTTCCTTCCTTCCTTCCGACACTTCCTTCCTTCCTTCCGACACTTCCTTCCGACACTTCCTTCCGACACTTCCTTCCGACACTTCCTTCCTTCCGACACTTCCTTCCTTCCTTCCGACACTTCCGACACTTCCGACACTTCCTTCCTTCCGACACTTCCTTCCGACACTTCCTTCCTTCCTTCCGACCCTTCCTTCCTTCCGACACTTCCTTCCGATACTTCCTTCCTTCCTTCCGACACTTCCTTCCGACACTTCCTTCCTTCCTTCCGACACTTCCTTCCTTCCTTCCTTCCTTCCTTCCTTCCTTCCTTCCTTCCTTCCTTCCTTCCTTCCTTCCTTCCTTCCTTCCTTCCTTCCTTCCTTCCTTCCTTCCTTCCTTCCTTCCTTCCTTCCTTCCTTCCTTCCGACACTTCCGACACTTCCGACACTTCCGACACTTCCGACACTTCCTTCCGACACTTCCTTCCTTCCTTCCGACACTTCCTTCCTTCCGCCACTTCCTCCTTCCTTCCTTCCTTCCTTCCTTCCTTCCTTCCTTCCTTCCTTCCTTCCTTCCTTCCTTCCTTCCTTCCTTCCTTCCTTCCTTCCTTCCTTCCTTCCTTCCTTCCTTCCTTCCTTCCTTCCTTCCTTCCTTCCGACACTTCCGACACTTCCGACACTTCCTTCCGACACTTCCTTCCTTCCGCCACTTCCTCCTTCCTTCCTTCCTTCCTTCCTTCCTTCCTTCCTTCCTTCCTTCCTTCCTTCCTTCCTTCCTTCCTTCCTTCCTTCCTTCCTTCCTTCCTTCCTTCCTTCCTTCCTTCCTTCCTTCCTTCCTTCCTTCCTTCCTTCCTTCCTTCCTTCCTTCCTTCCTTCCTTCCTTCCTTCCTTCCTTCCTTCCGACACTTCCTTCCGACACTTCCTTCCGACACTTCCTTCCGACACTTCCTTCCGACACTTCCTTCCTTCCGACACTTCCTTCCGACACTTCCTTCCGACACTTCCTTCCGACACTTCCTTCCTTCCTTCCGACACTTCCTTCCGACACTTCCTTCCTTCCTTCCGACACTTCCTTCCGACACTTCCTTCCGACACTTCCTTCCGACACTTCCTTCCCTCCTTCCGACACTTCCTTCCGACACTTCCTTCCGACACTTCCTTCCTTCCTTCCGACACTTCCTTCCGACACTTCCTTCTGACACTTCCTTCCCTCCTTCCGACACTTCCTTCCTTCCTTCCGACACTTCCTTCCGACACTTCCTTCCTTCCTTCCGACACTTCCTTCCGACACTTCCTTCCGACACTTCCTTCCGACACTTCCTTCCCTCCTTCCGACACTTCCTTCCGACACTTCCTTCCGACACTTCCTTCCTTCCTTCCGACACTTCCTTCCGACACTTCCTTCTGACACTTCCTTCCCTCCTTCCGACACTTCCTTCCTTCCGCCATTTCCTTCCTTCCTTCCGCCATGTCCTTCCGCCACTTCCTTCCTTCCACCACTTCCTTCCGCTACTCCCTCCCTCCCTCCCTCCCTCCCTCCCTCCCTCCCTCCCTCCCTCCCTCCCTCCCTCCCTCCCTCCTCCTTTCCCTTCTGCAAATTAACAACTGCAATCTTCTGAAAATTGTGTTCTGTCTGTTTACATTTTCTGTCTCAGAGCCATTACAATTACAGTATCACCAAAACTAGGGCATGAAAAATCCTGTTCTGATTTGTCTGTCTTCTCAGCTGGGGTCCAAAGAGGAGGAGGGTCTGCAGCTACTAATCAAGGTATCTTCATAAAACATCAGATTAATCTTGCAATTAATTACATTTTGTTCAGTGTTCCTTCTGCACTTAATGATATTAGCAGTGTTTCATCTTTTCCATCCTTGCAGAGGTCTTAGGTCTACAGATCATGCTGTAATCCATTTTGCTTCCCAGAGGAGGTATGTGGGGCTCTGCAGTCTTTATCCCAATGCTGAGTATTGCTCTTAAAAGTAATTTGGACAAAGCTGAATTACTAAGAAGTCCAACACTCCTATAAACTTGCCTAAGTAAAAAGTGTGTATAACACTTGGGCTTAGTAAGAATATCCCTGTGTAATCCCAGAAGGCATCTCATTGCACCACAAGGAATAAAAAGTCTCTGAAGATGAATATGCTGTGCATTGTGCTAGAAAAAGCTGTGAAGAAAGTTGGGAGCAATATTCTGATACAATGCATGAATGCACAGTTCACTGAACAAATTATTCCATTGCCCCTTTCTCTTCAGTATTTTGCATATTCCTCCCTATTTATTCTGAAACAGATTGGAGAATAGTACCAACTTTGTTTCCTCTCTTAAATCAGCAAGTGCTGCGTGATGATGTTGGACTCTGAGTTGTTATTGCTGCTGCTCAAGCACAAGCAGAGTCATTCAGAAGAGCGCTGCTGGAAAGAGAGGGTCATACTTGCAGAGCTTTTATATACCTCTTTATTGTCCCTATTATACCTCTTTACCTCTATACCACTTATACCTATTTATTGTAGCAGTGTTTCTAGATATAACCTGTACTTTTGCTGGTATTGGCCTAGTCCTACTATTCTTACAAGTTTTTTTTCTTCTTTTTCTCCATTACTTTACTGTTCTCCTCTGTTCCATGACCAACATAACTGCTTGGTTCTGGTAGCTATGGATAGGACTGCGCATGACATACTGTCATTCTGCATTTGTCTAGGATTTTTCTATCTTCTTTTCTCACACCTTTTCTTGAAGTTAACAAATTCTTATTGAATGTGTGTGTTACTGGGATGGCAGGAGTAATTTGAGGAGAGAGCTGTTATTTTATTTAAGTTGTAAGTTTAAAAATAGTTACTGTAGTGGAAAAACACAAGAAAGAATTGAGTCTGCCCTCAGTGCAGAAGAGTGAGAATTGCTTCACAGAACCACAAGACACCCCAGGTTGGAGATGCCCTTAAAAGATCATCTGGTCCAACCTTTTCTGGGAAGAGGAGCGTCCATGAGATTATCTAGCATGCTGTCCAGTCTTGTCTTGAGAATTTGCAATGAGGGGAACTCTACCAGATCCCTGGCAAGATTGTATCTGTGAGTGATAGTTCTCACTATAGAACATATCTTTTTTATACTGAGATGAAACCTCTCCCAGTGCTACTTGTACCCATTGCCCTATATTTTCTCCATGTACCACCTGGTGAGGAAAGCATCTCCATCCTTTGTTGCCATCTTGAAATAATGAAGTACAGGAATGCTGTGATGAAGTCTCCCTGAGCCTTCTTCATGAAGAAGAGACTTAACTTCTAATATCTTATGTTGTACAACTCTTTCGTGCTCTCGAGTTCTTCTTAAGAGCCCCTCCAGCCTGTCCATGTCTTTTTGGAAGGGTGGGGAACAGAACTGAATGTGGTACTACAGGTGTGGCCTGACAAGCACTCAGTAGAGTTGGGATAACCACATCTCTCCCTGCTAGTAGTGCCCTCGAGAATGCAGCCCAGAACGTGATTTGCCTGTTGCTGCAGCAGTGCTCTGCTGACTTGTGTTTAGCTTGTTTTCCCCAGTACCCCCAGGTCCCTTTTGGCAGCACTATTTCCCAGTCATGTGCATCCTAGCCCACAACCCGGGTGCAGGACTTTGTGAAACTTCATATAGGTCTTGATCAGATCTCTCTGTAAGACAGCTCTCCCTTCTACTCTGTCCACTTCAGCACCCAGTTTAGTGCCTAACAGCACATTAGCAAAGGTGTTTTCAAGTCCTACCATCTAGACATAATTAATCCAGAATTAATCATGTATTTATGAAAATGTTCAGCCATTTGGGGCTCAGTAGCATTCACTGTGATACCCTACTTGTGACTGACTGCCACAGTGAGTAAAAAACACAGATTACCACCTATTCTGGCCTTGCTGGCCAGTTTCCTATCCACGCTTAAATAAATTGTGCTTTACCTTTCTAGAAATGCCTTGTGTCACTGTCAATATGTCTTGTTATACTGGTATATTTTAACATGTTACATTTGAATTTAATTTAATAACTTGGACACTTTTACAAAGTTTACAAAGATGGGCAGGAAATTGTGCAGATGCACCTTAATAGAAAATCAACCTGTGAATTTCCTTGTTTTTCCTTGCATGTATGACGCCATTGTAAAATGCTTCAGGTTTTTTTCCTACTGGAAACCTTATGAAGTGTTCAGTGAATTTTGGAAGAGTCATCACAGAAAATTTACTGATGCTGGGCTTTCAAATATTTAGGGTTTGTGTTTTGCTTGTTAGGATAGTTTGGTTATACCTTACTGCAATAAAATCTGGGACAGTGTCAAAGGAGTAGACTGACTTGGTTTAGTGGTTTTTTTCTTTTTTGTCTTTCTTGTTTTGTTTTGTTTTTTGTGGGGTTTTTTTGGTTTTGTTTTGTTTTTTGGTTTGATTTGGCTTTTTCAGAGTTTTTTCAGGGTTTTTTTTTGGTGTGTGTATGTTTTTGTTTTGGGTTCTTTGTGTGTGTATGTGGTTTTTTTTGTTTTGTTTTGTTTTGTTTTGTTGGGGTTTTTTTTTTGCTTATTTTGCTGACATGAAGCTCACAGCGCAACTGATTATGCCAGCAGTGAGAACAGGAAAAAACATTGATACAATTCTACTTTTCATACTCTTGATGCTGAAATCAAGAGAATTGAAGTTTTAAGTGTTAATAGCTTTTTACAGCTAAGTCTGTGTGAGAACCTGCTGAATGCTGTACTGCAATCCACATGTCCTACAGTCCCCTGTAACTTACTGCCACAGACATGACCTTGCTCAGGTAGTTGTACCTTCTCTGCCTTTCTTACTGGGAAAAAAATGCAGAGGGCAGAGAAAAATCAGTCCTCCTCAAGTTCCTCATTTCCATGGCAGCAGAATACACTTTACAGCCCTTTTATCTTGCTGGCAAGCACCATTTTTGACATCTATCCATTGATAGGGTGTGGTGACAAAAATCGTGACTTCATAGCATTAAAACTGTGGTTCTGATTGGTAGTTTCTACCAGAATTAATAATGTAAATTTCCAGAGGACTCTTGGTTCCTTTGGAACTGTTAAATATATAAGGTGTTTTTCCATGAAAACGCAGGATTGTGTTCTATAATCTAAAATAGTGTTGTAGAATTATACTAAGTGAGAATGGGACATGTGGGAGAGATACAGCAAATTTGTTCTTGCTGCTGAACTGATGGGTACTTGCTTAGATCAGAGAAATTGCAGATACACATTTCAGATACACTAAGATGATGGAGAAATTTGGAATGCTACACAGCTTGTTTCTGAGTGCAACCCTTCATTAGTATGTATGGGGCAGATGAACAAAATCCTGAGTATTTTTCAGAGGGCACTAAACAGGGAGATCTTTGAAACTGCAGAATGCCTAGAAAGAGAAGTGCCACTTAATACTGTAGAAGATGTTAATACAGTAAAAATTGCCTTCAAATAGGCAAATTCAGGATCTCCAGTAGGAGATAACTTAGGCAGTGATGTTCAGCTAGAAAAGGGGGGGTGGAAGGGCAGAAATGCTAGAGGGTAACTTGCATTGAAAGGACTCAGCACATTCACAGTGAACCCCTCCACAGCGACCCTCCTCTTCCAGCCCCAGAAGAGCGACAATGCTAGGGTATTCCACCCTCATATGCCTGCATGTTTCTATGCTGTTTATTTGGTATGGTGTGTTGGAAAAAGGGTTGGAACACTGTAAACACTGTAAAGATTATTTTTAAATTCCTTGTGGATGCATTTGTAGGGCTGTTAGTGGAGATGTTTTTCTTGATTTTTAAGCTACAAAACTTGTTGCCACCAACTGCCAAGTATTCTGTATAACTATGAGACATGTTTTCACAAGAAAATAGTGGTTTGGGTTTTTTTGTTTTCTGGGGGTTTTTTCAGGGTGGATTTTTTTTTTTTTTTTACATTGTAGTTTTTTTTCTTTTTGCAAGACTTGTATTACTGAGTGGCACCTTAGAGATGGATTGAGAGGTGAAAAATTTGTTGATGGAACATCTATTACTAGGGTTTAGGATATCAAAAGAAGTGGTAAACCTATTAATATAACAGTTTCTTGGGCATATTTTACTACGCATTAAATATTTTCTGTTAAGAGACAGTTTTTGCTGAAAGCCAATGTTTTCTAGACCATACTTAATGTTTGCATTCTAATTACAGCATGTCTAGTGATTTTAATCTGTAGTGTTCTTTGCTTCAGAACTCTCAAAAAACGTTTTTTCCGGGATCTCACGTGAAGTTTGGATATTTGTCATCTGTAACACATATGGGTCTCTCTTTCAAGTCCCCATAAGCTGACTTTCTAGATGAGATGATTATTAGAAGCTGAGTATTCCTTTTTGTTACTCCTGCATTGTGCAGAGGCGTTAATAGTGGGCTGTTTTTGTCAGAACATGGAGGTAGTTTATACCTGTCTGTGCTCTTCTCCTTTAAATAATGAAAGGTATTAATTGCTGAAGAACAACTCAGTGTGGATTAGTTACAGTTTGATACTTTAGATGTGTCCTGTAGTCTTCCATTATTTTAATTGAAACAGCACTGAGAATTTGCAAGCTTGTTCATTACTGGCTGGTCCAGATCATAAACATGAGCATACATGGGTGGCATCCCACAGACAGCTTTCTCTGTTCTTCTGGTGAATTAGTTTGGAGTAACTCAGAAACTGGCAGAACTAGCTGGATTGTCATGGTCATGTTATCAATCGCTGCCTAATCCATGGATGCTGTCTTCCTTGTGGCCTGGAGATGCTGTGTGCACTGTGTCTGTAGAATGAGAAGAAGGAGCACACAAAGGACATTACTACTTGCTGTGCAAATTTTGTCCCTGGCCAAAGTAAGAGAAAAGGATTATGATGTGCTAAGTTGTTGCCTTAGGATCAGGCCAGGTAGGTCTCACTGCTTGTGCTCAGTCACTCCAGTGCTCTGTCCGCGACGATGCATGTATGAACACTTTCACCAGCTCTGAGATAAACCCAATTATTCTGCTGCTGAGCCCCACTAACACTTTAACTTTGTGGATAGTGTGCTTTTGCTGCCTTCTCTAAATTGCACCACTGAGTTATGCAGCAAAACTGTCCAATATTCCCTCTAAAGGTATGTGTCAGTGTTATCTTGAGAACTGAAGTGAGTGCTGAGAGCTTTTGTAAGTAGAGATATCCTGTAAGTAGAAAACAGTTAGCTGTTTTTATGATATCAGAATACAGAAAGAATTGGATCATTGACCTGGAGATTCATCTATACGATCTATTAAGTGCATTTTTTAACTCTAGAAAATATTTTTAAAAATGCCTGTTTGTCTGACTGAAAAGCCATTTCCTCTGTTTATTCAGTGGTCATCTGACTATTACAAATACTATTTTACTACAAATACTATTTTAACGCATATCAGCATCAAAACAGCTAAGACTGAGTGAACTGAACTTTGTTTAATCCTTGTCAATAAAATCAGTTATTAAACATAAAGTTGGTTATTTACACAAGCTCACTGAAGTTTAAGATAGTTATGCAGAAGCAAGGAGCAGTCTAATTCACTCCCAAGTCTCAGTTTTCTTGGCTAAGCAGCAAGGGAAATAGTTTTCTGTGAACTGAATATATGTTTTTCAGTCATTCATGCCTGCTGTTCTTGATTTTAAAACTCTGCTTTCATTACCTGTTCTTCCTCCTACTGAAAGCCTTGGGAATTTAGATCTTGACTGCACTGGAAAACAGGGCTGTATCCAAGTTATTTTTATTTTAAAAATAAGAAGTTTTGAAGAAATAATGGTTTATGTAAAATACTGAGTTCTGTAGCTTACTTAGTCATAAGTAACTAATTAACATCTTGCAGAAGTGCTAGCCTTGTTAAATTTTTATTACTTGGAACAAGATTAGAATTAAAAACTGGGAGGAGCAGAACAGATTCTCAGATCAGGATTTTGCTGTAAAACATATCCACTCTTTGCCAGTGTGTTCTTTTGGGAACTGCTTATGTAAAATATTTTGATGGGGAGAGGAAAATGTTCGCTTATTATTCCAGTGAAATAGTTTCTTCCTTCCTTTTATCTGAAGGGGTAAACATCTGATTTTAGTGTGAATTAATCTCAGCAGATGTATTTTGGGGAAATTAAGCAGGGGCCAACCCAGCATTGCTTTGAGTTGGTGCCTCAGGAGAGAGAGGGCAATCAAAGTGCAGAAAACCTCACTTCCATTTTCATCTGACTCTTGTCACCCACCAAAATACATTGATGTGGCAAATATGGTCCATGTAAGTTACATGGGGCAGACATTTCTTGGCATGCAGTGGACCCAGCTGAGCTAAGCACCTGTGACAGGAATGCAGTGTATCACTCTTGTGAGCCTTAGAATGTGGTATTTGGAGAATGTTGTTATGTTAGTTAACTTTGTGAAGCTTTCCAATAGCACGGTTTTTATGTTGTTCTGTACAGTGTTGCTGGCTATAGGGGCAGTGGTGCACTCTGACAAGTTTAATGCCCTTTACGAGGGGGCTGCATGCTCCATCTGATTGTCTGTTGAACAGGTTAGAAGCTTTGTGAGAAGTACTGTTGTCCTCTCTTCCTCCTACCATTCAGGTTTGGTGGAACGGCACTATAAATCCAACAGGAGACAAAGCGGTCTTGAAACTGCTTAATGGAAACTTTGACAATTAGAATAAAATACATTAAAGTACAGAACAATCCAAGGTTGAAGTGAACTACTGGGCACCTTTATTATAATCTATGCTTACATCTGGCGTACACATTATAGGATATATAGAGGTGACAAGAACAAATTTTATTGGTTTATCATTGCATTAACAATCAGTTTCCTAAAACAAAGTGGAGATCTCTGAATACTCCTTGTGCTGTGAAGTAATGCTGCAGAGGGGGGGAACGCAGGTGTTTTTTCTGAGTTTGTCTGAGAATGACCTCCTGTGTTTTTGTTCCCAGGAACTCTGCAGCAGTGGGTCACGGCTGTTTCTGCTACGCTCTGATGCGTTCCATCCCCGTTGCCATCTACGTTGTTTTGGTGACAGGTCTGCGCTACCACCTGTTCATATGGAGCGTCTTCTCGCCAAAGCTCCTCTACGAGGGAGTGCATGTGTTCATCACAGCTGCTGTCTGCCTGTTCTTCACAGCAATGGATCAGAACCACTCCTACAAAGTGCAAGACTGAAAATGGGTGTGTGGTGTGTGGTTCTGCATTGCAATGTCCACTGTGCCACTGGATTGGAAGAAGGAAAATACTGGCTTTAAATTGTTGTGGAGATTTTGAAGAGTAAATTGTTAAAAGAGTTGTTTATTTTAGTCAAGATCAGTCTCGTGTTAAAACTGAGTTTGCTTTAGAAATGTTGAATTGAAATAAACTGTCTTTTCAAGGATACCTTTTGTTCTATAGCTGTCATTATAGCACTTCCCAGATAACAGATTGGTGATATTACATGTTTTGAATTTGAAAATATACATCTTGATATAAATACAGACCAGTGCCTCGTAGGCACAGAAGAAATCCTGTGTGCATATAATTTTTTTACTTTCTTAGACTACAGAATCCTAAAAATGTGCAGGATTTCTAGGTGCTGTTCAAAAGATCCTGAATCCATTAGCTTCAGGGGATTTTTGTGTTTGTTTTCTTTCTAGTGGATGCATTGAAACTTTTATTGTACAAACATCCCAGGTAAGAGATTTTGTTTTGCATAAGCAGCAAGCATTTCTGTTTAAAAGCAGAATTTTTCTTTGTAGGATGAGTGCCATCATTGTTTGTAATGGATTTCGATCTGCACTTCAGACACTGAATAAGAAACACTTATGGTCTAACAAAGTAATGAATCTTTTATGGAGTCCATTTACGGCTAAAATGTTGTTTCTTCTTATCAATGTATAAATGATAAATTAGGTCGGTGCTGCTATGCTGAACATTTGATCATGTTTTCCACACATGGGTACAGAGTTTTGAGCAGTAAACAGGAAAACAGTTTAATGGATTAAGTTAGCAGGAGAATAAAATGTGTAAAAGGTGTGTTTGCAGTTTGCATCATCACCCTCCTAGTGACCTGTCTAGCCATCTCACTTGAATTAATTTCTGTAATTTCTGTAATTGCTGTAATTAATTTCTGACAATGTTGTTTTTCCTTTCTTCTGTAAAGAAGATACATGTTAACGACTATACTGACTGTCAGTATTCATGTGGGGTCTTTTTACTTCTTAGTTTTGTCCATGTTTTGTCCATCGAGTTACTCTATATTTGAGGTATATCAGAATAGAAGCAGACCTTTTAACTTTTGTTACAAATATGGAAAAATAAAGCTTTCAAGACCGATATAGCTGACAGCACAGTTAAAATAACTGATGCACTTTTTGTCTCATGTTACAGATAATGCAGATCTCAAAATGTAGGCCTTTAGTTTTTATATATTAATACTAGGCCATCTTGATTACTCATAATGAAATATTTTTTCAGCTATAAAACTACTAAAATTTTCAATATACTGGCAGCATATTGCTCATTACCTGAAGGAGAGAATACTCCATCTTAATGTCCTTTACTGTGACCTGCTGGAAGACTGAAAATTAAATACTTCTAATAAATCACATTTTACTGGCAATTATGGTTATTTAAACCAGTTTGTATTTGTGAATGTACATCTACCATTTTCCCAATTCTCAATTTTTTTTGGTTACCTGCTGGCTAGCAGCCATGTTGGCATTATCAACATATTCTCTGTTTACTTACATTGTTAATTTGTAAGCATTCCTCCCTAAAATTCATACAGATTATGTTTATAAGACATTTAAATCAGTGGAAGAGGTTGCTAATAAAGAGATGGAAGGCATAGAGCAGAGCTTCTGGTGAACAGAATCCTAAAACAATGTGGGATGACGTTTACAAGGTCTTTTATTGCTTTCTTCTGGGTTTGTTTTTGTCTTTTGTTGTTGTTGCTTTTTTGTTGTTTGGTTTTTTGTTTGGGTTTTTTTAGGGTTTTTTTTTTTTTTTTGTTTGGTTGGTTTCTTTTGTTTGGGTGGGGGTTTTTTGTTTGTTTTTTGTGGGGTTTTTTTTGCTTCTAGTATATCTCTTTTATCGAATAGTAGAATCTAAAGTATTGTCTGTGTATTAAGATTGAATTTTTTCAGATTACTTAGTTAAATGATCAGTGTCCCCCTTCCCCTCTGAAATTGAAAGATGTCCAGATTGGATATAGGATTAAATGGCTTGGGAAAGCTGTTACTTAGGTCTTCAAGACCAGGAAAGGGGGGAGGAAGGAGAAGAGACTGCATCTCTGTCTCAAGTCAGCTCATGAGTTTGCTTGATATATGAAAGAAACATGGTGCTTTCAGCTTCAGAATCGACATTTCAATTCTTTTTCACCCTTTCCCTTTGGGTGTAGGCAAATAAAATAATGCTTCATGAGCTTGTGGGCTGTAGCAATGCAAATCTTAGGCAGTGAAGGAATGAATTAGTTCCTGCTGCAGGCAACCAAGCTTTAACTGAGGGATTATGTTACAATAATTTTATTTTTAATCAACATGAAGCAAATGCCTGAATACAAATTCTTATCTCACTAGTTAGTTGTTGCACCTCACTTCCTGTCATGTTCAGCATGTTTTAAACCCTCAGACAAGGAGACAAGTGACATGGGAGGCAGGAATGCTACTGGGGATATTTTTTGCCATTCTGAGCATATCAGTTTCTTCTGTCCAAGTCACCTGTAGTCCCTGCTCCAGTGTGGGATCAGACTGGAATTCCTTGGTAGTGCCCTGTGCATAGGCACAGACTCCTCCTTTAAATACCTTCTGAGCAGGGATGTTTTCTCTGTTTGGATAAAGTTTTGCCATGTTAAACAATTCTGCTCAGACAGTGCAGCCAGTTACTGTGGGCTACTGCCTGCTCTGCTAGATTTCACTAGGTCACCACCAGCCAGCACAACTCAAAGCTCCTAGCTGATGTCTGGTCTGGTCCCATGGATTTGCAATGGTGAAGCTTGAGCTTCATTCTTGTAAATGAATTCAGGTTTAAGAAAAAATATTAAATCTATTTGTATTTCAGGTTCTGCATAGATGTATTTCTGCTCTCTAGGAAAAGAAGCCTCTATTTTCCCTGCTTCTATATAAGCCAGCACAAAATCCGCAGTGAGAACCCCAGCCTTTCCAGCAGGCAGGACACGTGTGTTAGGCCACTGTTCCTCTGTGGTTCTCTCTGTAAGGGTCAGGGCAGTTTCTGGAATCTCTCACATCAGGCATTTGCAAACTAAAGATCCAAGATTTAGCTCCACAATTGCACAGTTGCAGAGGAGGGGCCACAGTTGCAAGATACCATGAAAGACTTCCTCTGAAAAGCCAAAGTTTTCCTGTGTGCTTCACCAGCAGAAGTAGGGTAAGGGAGCTGTGATCCCACTGGTCAGTGGGGCAGGAGAAGGAGTTGGCTGATGTCATTAGAGGCATCCCACTCTCCTGACTGTGAAAGACTGTGTTCAGGTGATGTTTGTGAGGCTGGCATTGCACCATCTAACAGAAGTATGGAAAGTCTGGGAAATAGCCTCTCTTCAGTCCACAGGCAGATAATACAGAGGGACACTCTTTGCCAAGAGCTAGATGGAGGGAAAATGACTGAGAGGGAGTTTGCCCAATGTGTTTGGCCCATTGGTACTTGATTTCTTCTTTTAAGAGATGACAGACTCTGTGGAGAGGGAAGAGTGTGGATGTTGAACAACTTGAGCAAGGCCTTTAGCAGGGTGTACTTGGCAGCCACATGTTGAGCTAATACATGAGTAGGCTTGAAGGATGGACTGGATCTTTGGGCTCTATGTCTCAGTCACCCCATCTCAGCCTTGTTTGTCAGAGAAGAAATGATGTGATACTAGGGCAAGGCACTTTAGGATCGTTCTTAAGCTGGATGAGGGGAGAGACCAGAGCAAATCTGGAAATGGTACCAAGTAGGGGGACTTGTGTATATGCTAAAGGGAGGACCAGCCTTTGGAGAGAGCTTGGCACGCTGCTGACAGCCTGCAGTACAGCCTGGGCACATGTCCCTGGCTGGTGATGGTGCAGGATGGTGCCCACAGGCTGCTGAGCAGCCCTGACAGCCTGATCCTGTTCCCCAGCTCATCACTGTTCGAGGAGCAGGCGCACACATGTCTGCGTGGACGGACAGTGTATCCAGTACCTGGCCTAGATCCCAGCGGCCTGCCTTGCTGCTGTCAGTCAGACAAGGGAACCCCAGGTTTCCAGCTTCTGTTGCTGGTATACAGACCTTTTCTCTTACGAGTGAGCCCAGCTTGAAGTTCACTGCTATTCATAAACATCTATCAAGAGTAGAGGATGCACTCAAAAGAAGTAGGATTTAATGAGAGGAGGGAACACTCAGCAGCGATGAAGTGAAGGACACACACAGAAGTACGCACACTAGAGGCCTGTTTATACAGAGTCAGCACTTTTTCTCTACATTTTCCTCTGCTTTTCCATGCTTATTCCTTTCTGAGCCATCTTGGTCTTTCCTTTTCTTGTCCTTTTGTCTCTTCCCTAAGTATTATGTAATGACTTGCATGTTCCATCAATCCCCTTAAACACACATCATAAATTTTACTGAATCCTGAAGTGCTTTTCCCTGTGGATCCCATGAGTTGTGTGCTCCTCCAGGCAATAAATTCCTTGAGTCTGCAAGGTCTTCAGGAGGAGACATTTCTTTTTTTTACTAATCCTGGTGTACTTCACACCAGGGATAATTGTCCAGTTGCTTAGTGAGTGATTATATTGTCATCTAAATAAATTAGTATAAATTGCTGATTGAGCAATTAGGATAGCTGAGATCCTCAGCAAGTCCTTGCCCATCTGACCTTTGTGCAATCATGAACAGTCTGTTATCACCTAACTTCACAGTGATTTGTGCCTTGTTTCAGCCTGGGCATGAGGATGCATCAGAGACCTCTGGGCTGCCATCAGCTCCAAAGAGGGAAGGCACAGAGGTGAATTTTTCTCAGAGGAGGAGAGGGAGAGCCTCAAAGACAACAGGCACAAGTTGGAGTACAGGATATTTCCAGGAGTTCAGGGGACTCTTTTCTTACCTGTGTGTTTACTGTGGGATGAGACCCAGGTGTCCACCCTGGGAGATCTTCCAGCACTGGAGCAACCTCATTTAGTTACCCCCACTGTGTGTTGGAAGTTGTACTGTGTGTGCTCTGAAGTTCTCTTCCAGCCAACATTCAGCAAGGATTTTGTGTTTTTATTGTGCTTGAAGCCGTCTCTGCAATTTCTTACTGACCATTTCACAGGTTACTTCCTGAAGTCAAAAACTTTGTAATTGATTTCATAATTTAAAAAAACAACAAAAAAGAAAATATCTGTGTCATTAAAAAAAATAGATAAACCTCACAGTTGAAAATTGTTACTAGTTTCTGTAGCCATGCATTTACACCCTGTTGTAAATTGTAGTTGTAATGTCACCTGCCCTTCAGTGCCTCTGTAGCTTGAGTATTTCCAGACTTGATTGCAAAACGTTCCCCATTCTGTATGGTCTCTGTTATGATTCAGATGGTTCCCCAAAGTGTTCAACTTGCCTATCAGGCCTGAAGTGACATTTGTGGCCTGACTGTGATTTCTGCAGGCTCAAGTTGAGTATGTTTGGTAGGACACACATAGGTGACTAACTTACCGTTTTCAGATTGAGAAATAGGCCTGTGGACATTAATTCCTTTTGTTTTCCTAATGGGGGACAGAGGGTCATCCCAAAGGACTTGTTACCTGTCCCTCAACATTTGGTGAAAAGCTTGGGTTGCCATGAGGAATAGCCCTGTTCCTTCAGCTGTCTCTCCCACTCAGTATAACACTGTTGTCCTCCCCACCTGCAGGGTACTGGGGACACATTTTCCATGTGATACAGTGGTTAAGGTGTAACTCAGTGAAAAGTTCAATCTATTGCTCAAAGCACCACTGTTTTTGCATAACATCATTGTCATTTGAAGAACAAAGGATGCCAGCCACTAGAGATGGGCCTTAAGCATGGTACTTAGTCTCAAGATGAGCTATACATGGCAAAACTTTACCCACTTAAGCCTTTTTTTTTGACCTCTGACATTTCCACTGCAGTGTGTTGTATTTGCTGATGTCTGCTGCAAAGGCTACCTGTGATGCAGAACCTGATACAGTCCCATTCAAATGGGACCCAGCAAATATGCACCCAGTGCTGCATGTTGGTGTGTCAGTCACCAGCAGGAAGACATGAGGTCCCAAACACTCACAAGACCCTGCACCCGTTACCCTGAGAGCTGATTCTATCTGTGTAGGTAGGAAGACTTGAGGTCAACTTTTCCTAATAGAAAAAAGCCCTGAAAAACTGATGTCTTTGGAGGCTGAAGGAGTTCCCAAAATAGCCCTTCTTGGTGTTAGGCTTTTGCTGACCTGCAGAGGCTGTTAGTATGGGGTGGTCCCCTGGGGAAGCTGAGTCTGTAGTTACAGGGACAGCGCTGGAGAGCCGTGTACTGTCTGGCTTGCTGGTTTGGCAAGTTTTTGGTTTGTACTGTGGGTAGCTTTTTGTTTTGGATAAATGTTTAAAAGAGTAACATGGCTGGAGTCAACCCCCATAGCAGTGAGTGGCTTAGGAGTAGGTGAACAGCTTCTTAGATTTTGCTTGCACATGAACTCACCCTGCACCTCAGTGGTCAGGCACTTTTGGCAGTGGCAATGAAAGCCTAGCTCCTCCACAAAAGCCCTGCTGGAGGGGCCTTGTCAGTGGAGTAAGGTCTCTGGTCCTTCCCTTTCACAACTGGAACACAAGGCAGCTGCTGAGAAAAGACAGAGGCCTGTTAGAGAGGATTTTCACAGCTGGAGGTGCAGTTACGACTGGAGATTTGTTGTCCACAGCTCTGACAAAGACATGCTTCTGGGAGCGTGAACATCTCCTTTCTGCTCTGTGAGGCAGAAACTCTCCAACGTTGCGTGTTTAATGTTGCTCAACAGTGCGCCACAGCACATAAGTAGTGGCTTCCTTCCTGCTTTGCCATAAGCGTGAGGGCAGCCCTGTGGAGATCCACCATGGGAGGGAAATGGGTGGCACTGCCTCAGGGACCCCAGCACAGCACAGCACAGCACAGCACAGCACAGCACAGCACAGCACAGCACAGCACAGCACAGCACTTTGTGTGGTCACTTGCACTGAGGTGCCTGCAGTGATAAATCCTTTGGTGATCAGCAGCATGGGGCACAGCTTTGGTTTACAAGGCGCACTCTGATGTGTGCAGCGTGTGAAAGATGGATATGTGGAGAGCCATTCTCAGCTGTGTGTGATTAGGATCTCCATGCCTGGCAGGTCTGGGTGCACAGAGGGCAGCCCAGGGAACCCCTTTAAGGGAACTGGAGTCATTTGTGAGGCTCACAGTGGCAGACTGAGAGGATTCCCTGGTGGGATGTGAAGAACATTTAAGGGAAAGTAGAGCTGTGGTAAGGGATGTGCAAGGATGAAACAAAACGGTAGTTTTTGAGAGCAATGATATTGAACTTTTCTGTTGAGGGGTAGTTTTTGCAGGGTGGGTTGTGTTAATGCCATCTGCCCTTTCAACATATGTAGCGTTTCTGAGCGAGCCATAATAAATCCCTTTTATGAAAACACCAGAATTTTAAAAAAGGGAAAAACCAACTAAGCAAAAACCCCAAAACCACATCAAACCAAACAAAACGAAATGAAACCAAATGAAACCAAACCAAACGCCAACTAGAAAAACCCAATGACAATAATCAAGACAGTTGTCTGCTTGGAACCAATAGTTTAGCTACATATAAATTCACAACAGCTGATTTCCAATAGGCTTTGATTTCAACATCCTACTCAAAAAGTTTTGCTAGTGGAGAGAAAGGGGAACAGAAGGAAACAAAAAGAATGTGAGTGACTGTATCTGTCCTGCTGACCTGTTTAAATCAAACCTGGAGAAAAACAGAGTTTGCAGGATATTCTGAGTTTCCATATCCCTTGGCTAAACATCCACAATGTCTAAGGTAGGAAGTTCCCAGGATAGGCCTCTGCTACTACCCTGACTTCAGCAAGGCTTTTTACACTCTCTCACATAAATCCTGGTAGGTAAACTCAGGAAATGGGGGTTAAATGAACAGACAGTGAGCTGGATCAAGAACTGGCTGGAATGGCAGAGCTTGGAGGGTTGTGACCAGCAGAGAAGAACCCAGTTGAAGGCCTCTAGTGGTGGCATTCCCCAGGGATCAATACTGGGTCCAGTCTTACTCAGGTAGTTTATCAACAACTTGGATGAAGGGATAGAATGAACCCTAAGCCAGTTTGCAGATGATGCAGAACTGGGGGGAGTGGCTGGCACACCTGAAGGCTTTGCTGCCACTCAGAGGGACCCTCATGGGCTGGGGAGCTGGGCACAGAGAAACCTAATGGGGTTCAACAGGGGCAAGTTTAGAGTCCTGCACTGGGGAGGAACAGCCCCAGGCACCAGCACAGGCTGGGGGTGACCTGCTGGAGGGCAGCTCTGTGCAGAAGGAGCTGGGGCTCCTGGTGGGCAACAAGCTGTCCATGAGCCAGCAGTGCCCTTGCAGCCAGGGGGGCCAGTGGGATCCTGGGGACATCAGGAAGAGTGTGGCCAGCAGGTCAGGGGAGGTGATTGTGCCCCTCTTCTCCACTCTAGTGAGGCACATCTGGAGGGCTGTGTCCAGTTCTGGGCTCCTCAGTGCAAGAAAGACAAGGAGCTACTGGAGAGGGCCCAGTGGAGAGCTGCCAAGATGATTTGGGGCCTGGAGCATCTCTCCTATGAGAGAAATGAGTAACTGTGAGAGCTGGACCTGTTTAGTCTGGGGAAGAGAAGAGAAGACTGAGAGATTTGTAATTGCACACAAATATCTCCAAGGCACATGCCCAGAGATTGCTGCCAGACTCTTCTCAGCAGCGCCAGAAACAGAACAAGGGTTAATGGCCATAACCAGGACATAAAAAATTCCACCTCAACACAAGGAGGAATTTCTTTACATTGAGGGTGGCAGAGCACTGGAACAGACTGTCCAGGTCTCCCTCTCTGGAGGTGTTCAAAACCCACCTGGGCATGTTCCTGTGACACCTGCTCAGGGTGACCCTGCTTTGGCAGCAGGGCTGGACTGGGTGATCTTCTGAGGTCCCTTCCAACCCTAAAAATTCAGTGATTCTGTGCAGTCAGAACTTAGGTAGTGTCCATTCCACATAACAGCAGCCTGACCAGTCCATGCACATAGGCTTTGGACAAAGAACAGCTGTTGGAACCTGACCTTGCTACTTCCCCTGGTCCTGGAACAACCTTATTTAAATGCAAAGGGAAGAAGGTCCTACAAGTTCCTCCTTACTCACTAAAGAGACAGTCGTCTGGCAAATGTGCCTCAGTAGCGGAATTTTGCTGGGTTTTTGATGAAGGCTCTTATCCACAACCATGGCCAACACCTGCACCTCTGCCTTAGCATCCTTGTGGTGGAGTCTGGACAGCTGCTGCCTGTTTTGATTCCTGAGTACAAGTGCAGGATTAAAATGAGTCACACTTTCCATCTTTCCCCCACACTGCTGCACTGTCAGGGTATGTGACACTGTCTGCACTGCATTCCCATCTCAGCAGAAAGGGAGCCAGGAATGTCACACAGCCTGCCTGAGACTTGGACAGTGAGCAGGGAATGAACGCTTTTTCCTCCTCCTTGAATGCTGTAGGGCCGTGGCTGGGGGCTGTCTGCCACCCGAGGAGACACACAACTCTGTCCTAGCTCACAGATCAGCACAGACAGACAAAGGTCTGACTTTCCTTCTGCCTTTTCAGGGTCACTTGCGTGGAACCTGCTTGCTTGCCCTAGGGTGAATTTTGCACAGCAAAAATCATGATGCCAAAAGTATACCACGTGCTGTATACCACAGCTAGCAGACAGGTATAGACAAACAAGATATTTAAAGCCTGAAACTCAGATGATAAAACACTAGATGATTAGCAAAGTAATTTTACTCCATTTGTAACAAATGTGCTCATTTGCATGAGGAGTGCAATGAACGTAGATTAGATGAAACAAAAGCACAGAGATTGGGCAGTTTTCCTCTTTTATGCAAAGACTATAATTAGTCTGTATTTTGATATGTGACGGCTTGAAAATATCTTAGCTGCATACAGAGCAAGTGTAACTTCCCTGGAAGTGTTTTTCACCTGCTGTTAGATGCCTAAATCAAATTGCTGGATTTTTTTTCATCAGACCAATTACAATATTTTACATTGTTACATGTGACGTGCCTCCCCCACCCCCCGCCTCAACTCCACTAAACGTACTGTTTCCCTGGAATGGGCCTTTTAATTGAGCCTTGCTTATTCCCACTGAAATCAGCGGTGTTTTTCTCATAGTGCCAAGAGAGCCCCAACTTGCAAATAATTTCCAGTTGCCATCACTGAAATCTCTTACTTGCCTGATGCTGTACTGCTTGAGATGTATGAAGTACTCTGAGAAAATAAAGACCGAATCAGTTTAATTCTTCATTTGAAATGTTAGTGCCATGCTGCTTTTATGTAGGCAAATGCATATTGAGTCCTAATTTCCGAGTGTAATTGCCTTAAGAGCTGTTGATCTTGCAAAGAGAATGGTGCATTCTCTAATTCAAGGGCACAAAAGATCCAGATCCTGAAAATGCTTAAGCATGTGGAGAAGGCCTTCCCAAGGGATGACACAGACATCCAGCTACTCTTGCACTCAAGGCTGGGTCTGCATTTGCCAGACTGACACAGGAGAGGCACTCTCCATCTTACCCCTGAGCAGGGCCGGTCGTTGGAGGGAGAGACTTGGCAGGAGAGGAGAAGTGGTGAGAACAGTTGCAGGCAGGAAAAGAGCAGTGTGGATAGAGTGTTTGGAATCAGATGGAAGTAGCCAGATGGGACATAGAAAACACCAGGAAGGCAAATGAACAGAGGCAAAAGAGGAAGACTGAAATATGTGAATCCAGTGTCAGAGAGTGATCCTTCAACTTATTGGTGGCAATGTGAAAAAGCTGGGTTGAAATCTGTTTTCAAGGTGTTTCTTGAGGGCTTGTGATCAACTTCAATCCACTCTATTTGTGAATTGAAATACAAAGAAAACTAAAGGGGGCTTAAGAACACAGGCTGGACAAAATGACTAGCCATGGAAAACTAAGTTATTTTGAAGACCCGTAGCATTTATAAGAACTACCAATTAAAACTCTCTGCTCTTACTGAGAACTCTCCCTCTCCATCTCATGGAACATTCATTCTGTTCCACACTGGGTGATTTCTAATGAGCAGCATCCCACAGTAAAATATCTGAGTGCTGGCCAGGCTCACTGTGTTTAGCCTGGCTTGCTGACTAGCAAGCACTTCATGGGATCCTGTCATGATCACCCTCTGTGCAGCTTCAGACCTGCACAGACCAATGTGCCTTGATGTAGTGCAGGTAGAAAAACAGCACAAGAGAGACATGGACCTGAGCAGGTCCACCTAGTGGATCCAGAGAAGAGCCACAAGAGGGCTGGAGCACTTCTCCTAGGGGGACAGGATGAGAGAATTCAAGCTGTTCAATCTGGAGAAGAAAAACATCCTAGAAGACTTACAGCACCATCCAGTACGTAATGGGACTTTATTATAAAGATGGAGACAAACAATTTATTAGGACCTGCAGAAATAGTTTTAAATTAAAAGAAGATTTAGAATTAAGAAAAAGTTCTTTACTGTGAAGGTAGTGCTCGGAGAAGCTGTGGATGCCCCATTCCTGGCAGCAATCAAGGCCAGGCTGGGTTGAGCTCTGAGCAACCTGGACTAGTGAAATGTGTCCTGGTCCATGGCGAGGGGGCTGGAACCAGATGACCTTTGAGGTCCCTTCTACGTCAAACCATTTTATGATTCTAGGATTCAATGAAATTTAGACTAGATGTAAAGAAGAAATATTTCATTATAAGGGTGATGAAACACTGGCACAGGTTTCCCAGGGAGGTGGTGGATGCACCATTCTTGGAAATGCTCAAGGCCAGGTTGGACAGGTCTCTGAGCTATCTGATAGAGTTGAAGGTGTCCCTGCTTATTGCAGGGGTCTTGGGCTACAGGATCTTCAAAGATCCCTTACAAGCCAAATCTTTCTACGATGCTATGGAGAGCAGGAATAGGGTGGGAAAGCTGTAAATGTAATGTACAAATATCCATAGACATTGCACCCTGAGCATTGCTGGAATTGATAGTACAGAGCAATTTCCTTTTTCATGCATGAATGTTTTACAAAACACTCATTTTATGGCTCCCACTTCACAGAGCTGCTTCCTCCCTCAAGGCAACATCTCAAGAAAGGTCCTGTTCCTGCTTGTGAATGAAGGAGGGAAGCTTGTTTTAAGAAGGATGAAGTTAGAAAGTGATTGAGAATTTTCATTGCTATAAAGAGACAGAGTTTTACTGGTGAAAGAAGAACACAACAAGTCCATGAATAGATATGTATCTAGAAATCCCTTATTTTGAGGGAGCACAGCCTCTTACAAGAATATGCAAAACCACTCCAAGTGGAAGACAGCACCTGTATTTGCTTGTTTTGCTTGTTTCTGTGTCATGGCTTCTAGCTTCCAGGAAACTTCTACCCTCTCTTTCTTTAACTGCTGAGTCCTTGCACTACTCATCTGCTCACAAACCAGCTTGTGGGAGCACCACTACCATGTGCCTCTTTCAGGGTGCATCTCACAACTTCATGCATGCCTTTCTGTGTATGTGTTTGTCCCTCTGCTGCATCTCACACAGGTACGTTGAGAGAAACGACTGTGTTTCAAGAGAGACAAAAGCTAGTTTAGATCAGCAGTGCTGTGCCCCTACTTTCACAGGGCCATTACTGCCTTGTTGGCATGTAGACAAAAGGGGTAGGGGGAAGTTTCTGGGATTCTGCTCCTTTAAATGAAAAATTAATTTTTTTCCCAAATAAAATGGCAGAGATCAAACGCATCCTCTTCTGCATGCTTCTCCATAACTGCTGTCTGTTGTGTAAAACAACACAAAAACATCAGTATTTCAGTCTGCTAACTGATGAGGCTGACAGCATGCTATGGCTGGAAACTGCAGCTGGTCTAGCTCTGATCTTGCAGGAGGAGGAATGAAGAAGGCAAAGGGAAACAGCCTATCCTTTCTTCTGCTGTGTAATGTATTCACAGGAAAATGAGCTTCTACCCATGCTCAGCTTCCTCAGTCCAGGCTGAATTCACAGCATTGATTTCATGCTTAGAGATGGATTTCTCTCACAAAATGGGAGAGAAAACTGGCAGAGGCAGGTTTTTCTCCAGAGCCCTCTGATTAGAGCTTCAGTATGGCCAAGACGAGGAGACAGTTCTCTGGGTCCCTCCAGCTCTAGGCAGCCAGGAGCTTTAACTGCAGTGTGCTTTTACCCTTGAAGTGGTTTGACCCTGGCTGGATGCCAGGCACCCACCAAAGACACGCTCTCACTCCTCTCCAACAGTGCACAGGGGAGACAAAATATAACAAAAGTGTTCATGAGGAGAGATCAGGACTGGGAGAGATCACTCACCAAATACCATCATGAGCAAAACTGACTGCACTTTAGGATTTTAATTGAATTTATTGGTAGCAAAATCAGAGGAGGATAATGAGAAATAAAAAAAGTATTAAAAACCATCTTGCCCTCCTCTCCCCCTGCCCCTTCCCAGATCTACCTCCTTCCCCCGAGGAGCAGGGAGACAGGGAAAGGGGTTCAGTTCATCACACATTGTTTCTGCTGCTGCTCAGGGGCAGCAGTTGTTTCCCTGCTCCAGTGTGGCACCCCTCTCACTGGAGACAATTCTCCATGAACTGCTGCAACACGGGTCGTTCTTACACAGGGTGCAGTCCTTCAGGCACAGCCTGCTCCAGCATGGGTCCCTCACAGGGTCACAAGTCTTACCAGGAAATCTGCTCCAGCTCCTCTCTCCATGGGTCTGTCAGGAGCCAGTTCCGGCACAGGCCTCCCAGAGGTCACAGCCTCCTCCCAGGCATCCACCTACTCCAGTGCAGGGCTCCTCCATGGGCTGCGGGTGGATCTCTGCCTCCTGGTGATCCTTCATGGGCTGCAAGGGCACAGCTGCTCACCAAAGGCTGGAACAGGGGCTGCAGGAGAATCCCAGCTCCGGCGCCTGGAGCAGCTCCTGCCCCTCCTTCCCCACGGACCTTGGTGTCTGCAGAGTTGTTCCTCTCTCATATTCTCATCCCAGTCTTCTCTGGCTGCAATTGCATCTGCACAGTAACATTTTTTCCCTCCTAAAATATGTTACCACAGAGGCATTACTATAATTCTTGGCTGTCTCAGCCCTGACCAGTGGCAGGTCCATCCCAGAGCCATTTGGCATTGGGTCTGTTTGACATGTGTCACCATTGAGTCAGGACTGGGAAGGATAGGTGGCACATAGTCTGTACATGATCAGAGGCTAATAATAATTTTATTAGGAAACCCATTCTTTTTATACATGGTTTTATACAGGTGGACCTGACTGGTCCTTTAATCAACACACCATCGCCATTGGCTAACTAAGACATCGCCCTCTGGTAAACATCTTCCCATAACACGTTCCATATGTTCACAAACACCAGGTGTAGAAATGTAAGAATTGTTAAATTCTTTTCTCTGACCTTCTCACAGCCTTTCCCAGAACAATTCCTGGGAAATCTTCCCTCTCTGACCAGGCTGTCAGTATCCACAGCCATGGGACCACTCTTGTAGTGCCCCCACTACCAAATCCTGTCCAATCAAACCCAGTACAACCACCTCCTGCTGATTGTCTTTTCCTTTGTATGAAGCAGCTGAATGTCCACCAGAGCTGAGATCCCTCCCTCAGATAATGAGTTGTTTTCCTCTGTGCTGTGCATATTTACACTACTTACGCAAGCTGAAGGACTGAGAGGGAAAGCAAGGAGCCCTGCCCTCAGCGCAGCTTGCAGTGTGACCTGCAGAGAACCCGGAGAGATGTCCCTGTGCGCAAGCCCAGGTCAGATCTTCTAGAAATGACTTGATTTCTTGTAGAGGCAAGGCATGAAGGGGAGAGAATAAATTTTATTAGCTAAGGCAAAAATCAGATAAGTTCTTGTATGAATGTCTACACAAAGAATATGCATGTGAGGGAAATGTCCGTGATAAAAAGTCAGAAAGCCAAAGGAAAACATGTGCTAGCTCCCAGAAATCCCAACTAAGAACATTCCTTGATATGGCCATCCACAAGGGCTTGTGGAAGAAGGCAGCTTACTACACTGCAGCATCTCACTGCCAGCTGACCTTCAGGAAGGAAGAGCTTGGTAATTCCTGCAGCTCTGTGGGAAGCTTTCAGCTGGTGCTCTTAGAGACTGATGTCCTTTAAGCTAGTGCTCAGCAGTCCCTCTCATACTTGTGAATGTCCATGTTCATGTAAGTATCTAGACAGAAATGATTTCTCTGGTGAGTCTGCTCCTCTGGTGTGTGAGAACAACATTTCAGTGGTTCCTTCCAACTGTGGTTCCTTCCAGCTGGAGACTTCACTGACCTGAAAACAACTGTTTCCCAGACCTCAAAGATAATATGTGAAGAAAAGGCAAAAACTTTCTTAAACTGCACAAAGTGAGCAGGGCCATCTTGTCCAGACAAAAAGCCTGAAAGAAAAGCAGCACAGAATTTCAAGAGGCTTGTGCACAGCCAAGAATAGAGTTATCTGAAGGTGCATGCGGATCTCCAGTCTAATCTAAGAGGGGAGCAGTTTTCTGGGCATGTTGCTCTCTCAGGTGCACCCAACAAAAGCAAGAAGCTGGTTGATGAGGTGCTGACAGGTGAGGGTGGAGCTCCTTGAGGACATTGCTTCAAGGAGCTAAGGGCTGCCAGAGGATGAGGCTCCCAAAAGAAATGGAAGATGGGGAGCTCTTAATTTCTGTGCTTTACAGAAAGCCACCACCATTTTCCCAGGTGTGCACACGCTCATTTAGGAGATTTGATTTTCAGTGTGTGAAGTTCTGGCACAGATGGGTTATGAGGGAAGACAGAGCCCCAGATCCATGACGTGGGCACTAGCCCTGCCTGGAGTTAACTTGTTGCCTCTGTCTTAAGAGGATCTACCTCGAGAGTCTGACACAGGCAGAACGTGGCAGGAAGGGAATTTAGTGTGAGATCCTTGGTGAGGAGGCCACCCTCTGCAGACAGGGATGGGCCAGGGCAGGTGATTCAGGGCTTGTGCTGAGGCATTGGCACTGGGACTGTATGAAGGTGAGCAACTCCACTGGGGCTGTGGGGCAAGGTGTAAACTCAGCCCTGGTCCTCCACAGGCTGATTTTGGGGTGTTTTCAACATTTTGGGGTGTTTTCAACTTTTTCTTGAAAGCAGATGCATGCCCACACAGATTGTGGAGCCCCAGCCCCAGCCCCTGGCCTCCTGTCTCACAAATGCTGCTTGGGGGCAGAGCAGCTGGAGCTCCCTGCACGGATCTGTGCTGTGATGTCTTCTGGAGAGCTGAGCAACAAGGCAAAACCCAGCCCTTACATTCAGTTGTCTGCTATGTGCTGCCATTAATCCACTTCAGTTTATTTGGCAGCAGAGATCAGAATGAATTAATTTGGGATTTTCAGGCTGTTGAATGTTTTTCCTCAGGCAGCTTTCTGTTGAGTTCTGGGCTCTGGGAATTAGCTGCTATTTAAAGCAGCAGTGTGTGAACTTTCCTGATGGCTTGTGCTCTGTCTGTCCAACTGAGACAGAGGAGGAAGTGATGTGTGTGGGTGCTAGTCAGTGCTCTGCCTTGGCTCCTCCATCCCCAGTGGGATTGATTTTGTTGAGTTTCTAGGAGGTAGGCTTTCAAATCTTCCTGAGTGCTGGGGTCTGCTCTGCGGCAGCGAATGTCACACTAGACACCTGCATAGTCCCCATCTCTCCAGGAAGGGAAGGGGCTTGGCGTCCACTTCTTTAGGGCTAAAGAAGAGGGGTTTTTGCTGTTTGCTTCTTGATGCAGACAATTCCATCTGCTGATTCTACTTACAGAGCTGCCCCAGGGGACCTGTCGTCGGTGTTGGAAGTAAAGCAGCTAAATAGAAAGATTGAGCTATGAAAAGGCAGCTGGGGAGGTTGGGGAGAGGTGCAGGGACATGAGGAGCTGCTGTGGGAGAGAAGCTGTCTCCAAGCTGTTCAGAATAGAAGCAGGAGCCTGTGTCCAGGGACCTGAATGTGCCGAGCAGGGGCTGCCCTCTGCCCAGCCCAGCCCCAGTGTGGGCAGGAGGGTTCACAGCAGCAGCAGATGTTGAAAAGGATGAGCCATGTTTCCCTGCCTGCCTGAGCATTCAAGCACACCCTTCATACCTTTCGTACCTCCTCCTAACAGATTCTTTGACTTGGGTGCACACAGTAAGGGTCACAGGAGTCTGTGAGAAGAGCCTGGAGTCTGGAAATTGCTTGCTGAAAGGCTTAAAATCTCACATAGAGGCTGAGATCTGCAGCCTGACCTTCAGATGGGCAGAGAACATACCAAAGGCTTTAATATTTGGAAACAAAATGACAGAATTACCCAATAGCTTCGCGTGACTGACACCCGGTTTTGAGCTTCTCTTTATGTTCAGCTCCAGTTTTTCCCCTTTTTGTATCATGAAGTAGCTTTTGCTTTGCTCTGCAGTAAGAATTTAAAGGGGGAGCCAGGATGAAAAATAGAATAGGTGCAGTGGGTCTGGTCTTGATCTTGCAAATGCACATGTCTGGGATGCTGCAACACAAGGTCTCTGAGATCCACACAAAAGGCTATGGGCCACAACTGGCCCAAACTTGCACTGGCCAGAACCTGACCATCAATCCTGTGTTCAGAAGCCATAGCTCCATTTCCTCCAGTAGCTGCAGGAGCAAGCCTTGTTCTAACCCCTGGACAGACTTATCCTTTGACCTCACCTGTAATCTCACCTGTGGTTTAGAAACATGAATCTGTTTTTTGAAACATTTAGATAAAAATCAGTGCTCATCTCACACCTTTCTATTTTCAAACTAGGAATTTTTAACTGGGCAGAAGTATAGGTCTGTGACAAAAAAGACAGCAGCTAGAACTGTCCTGGTGACTGATTTTGTATTTGCAAGTTACTATAGAAAACTTTTCAATCCAGAAATATTTTAGCTGGCACTTGTTTAAATTGGATTCTCTGAAAATAGCATGAGTTATTTTGGAAATCTTTTCTGCCTTGATCTTCTTAGTACCTATTAGGAAATTTTAAGTGTGCATTCACTATGCTGAAAGAATAATGGAGAACTCAGAGCAACCAGTTCTGTGTGGGATGCTTAAGGCATTAACATATTTTGAAAAGATTATTTCCAAATTAAGATACCTAAAGTTGGAACTGATTGTAATGTGAAATTCCTGCCGTTGAAAGATACAGAGTGGGAAATGTAGAGACATGGAGTCATGTACGTGTTCTGGATTAGGATTAAGTGTTTGTGTGTGCACTTTTCCAGCCTACTGCTATAGCATTACTAATATCCATTCATACATAACAGATTTAAAAGTTATTCACTATAAGAGTCAGTTTTTGTGGTCCGAGAACTTCACATGGAGACATACTAAACTAAGTTCTGACAACTCAAAACAAACAATATTTTTTGTTATTATATAGGCGGTCTTATTGTTTCTCTTTTTGTACCTTGGAGGAAATTTTCCTTTCAGAGGGGAAATTACCACTGCTTCCACAGCAAGGAGAATACCCTTTTGCCTGTGCCTTTATTCTGGATGGAGGAGTTAGTGCTGGAGGAAGCCATATGATACTGGATGGAGATGCAGAGGGGTGAGATGCTGTCAGATATGGTTTTGGCCACCCTGCTGCCCCCTAGGAACCTAGGAACTTTGGAAATGTTAATATTTGCTTCTCTCTGAAAACCTGAGATATCTTCAGGATCCCCTGAAGCTTCACCAGATCTTGATCTGGTGAAGGAGTCCTGGGAGGAAGGGAGTGGGATATTTGTATTACAGGCTGGAATATCTGCAATGTGCAGGAGTACTCTTGTAAGCTTCTGGGAGCTATTCTGAAAATAAGGAAGAACTGCAAGGTAGGGACAATCTGTAGGGATGATAAAACTAACGCCTCTTTTCTCTTTTAAGTCACAGGACCACTCCTGAAGCTCTCCTCGCAGCATCCAAATGCACCTTCCTCTATCTATGCAATCATATGGACCCCATTTATGGGCCTTTTCCTGTAATGCATGCTTGTAAAGTGCTAAATCCCTCCAAAACCTCAACATGCATGACAAAATATTTGGCATAAGCCACAACATGAAAAAAGCCATATGCTCTTCCTCCTTGCTTGTCCTGCTGCTTGAAGCCACCGATTTAGGCATAGCTATGTGAATGCTCACTCCTGAGGGACAGAGATTTCTGTCCACTGCTTGGACTGCTGCATCTCTTTCTTGGTTTCTTGGCCCACCTCCTTACAGAGTTCACTGCTACTCAGTCAGTGAATTCACTGCAAGCACACACACACACACACACACACACACACACACCTAACATACAGTTTCATAGCTCTGCATGGCTCATCATCCAAAACCCAAAAATGAAACATGTCTGATCTGCATTTATTCTAAAACGTTATCCATAGTCTAATTTCTGAGTTAATTTCTTTTCCTTCAGTAATGAGCTGACAAACCTGCTCTTAGAAACAAAGGATAATGTCTGCATTTGAGGTTTTCTCCTTACACAAAATTAACTCAGCCCTCAAGCTCCTTTGTGTTGTGTTCACTGCATTGCAACAGTGCCTCCATGCTTATCAAAGGAAATGTGAGCTTTTTGAGAGTGTCTTGAGTAATAGTCAAGCCAAACAGCTACTGGTGGGTATTAAAATACTTTACTAGTTAAAAAGTTCATACAGCAAACATTTGTTAATGTACAAGAGTTCTGGAAGGGCAATCAAATGAATCCAAATCAAATTGAAACTTATTATGGTGATGTCTGACCTGGCCCACATTAAATGAATCTTGAGAGAGTGTTTGAATACAGCCTTGTGGAACATGTCATCAGAATACCTTCTAAATGAAAAGGCATTAAACAATTATTTGGCTAAAAAATGTTTTCCAGTGCCCTTCATGCCCCAATGCCTTGGAGTGTTTGGGGCTCACAGTAGTGCTAAGCAAGATCTTTAAATCTGTGGTAAATAAGTATCCTGGAGAAAACACATAATGAAGAAGAAAAGCCCTGGTTGTCTCTGTGGAGTGGTTCTTCTTTTTTAACACTCTCTGATGACAGGCTGGGTGACTTAGGTCAGATTTCCAAGCACATCTTCCCTTTCACAGCAGTTGGAGGTATCCTCTTGTGCCTTTGGATAGGATGCGATCATGGAGCAGAGCTGGGACAGACTCTTCCATGCATTAAACTCCCTCTCAAACAGCTGGAAATACCTTCAATTTTTTTCTAGCAGCTGGGCACAGAGAGACAATGTTGATGCATCTTCTTTTCCTTGCAAGGGGCCACCCTGAACTTTATAGCAGTGATTGTGACACTGCTGCAGGTGCATGCTGGATGAAGAAATGACACAGGCTTGGAGACCAGCAGCCTGCCACCTCGGTCAAACCCTGCTTGCCCCAGGAAGGATTCAAGGAATACACACTGGCCATGATGCAGGAATATAAAAGGAGGTGGGATCTGGGAGGCAATCTTCCTTCACACGATGATGTAAAGTTGCTGAGCTGTGTCACTGCTCTGGGAATGGCTGCAGCCTGGCACAGCAGACATGGCAAGGGGACAGGAGCATGGATCCTCCCTGTAGGGCTGCTGTTCTGTGGTGGAGAGGCCATGGCCACAGAACCACTTCCCTCCTTCCTTGCTCTTGGCTTTTGCTACACAAGGTACAGAGCTTGGGGCTGAATCCCACTCTGTGCTGGAGAAACTCTCTTCCAGGAGTTTCTTCTGGCTGGTTTGGTATATTGCAGTCAACTATGACAAGGGTGTGCTGGTGGCACGCACTGACAGCTAGGGGGACAAAACTGCTGGCATGGCCTGGGATGTGTGCCAACATATCCATTGATAGGTAAATATGTCTTTCTGCCTAGGAGGAGAAGGAATTTTCCTGTCCACTTTAAGGGGACAGTTAACAGTGGGATGTGGTGCTGGATTGGATCAAGGCATGAGGGGGCATAAAAGAAATTACAATACTAAGGTTGTAATAAACACAGATTAGAAAATAATTACTGAGATATGTCTTTTATGCGCTATAAAAGAACCTGGAACCATGTGAGCTGGGTGCTGACAGATCATTAGGACAAAGATCTTGTCAATGAAGAAGGCAGCCCATATTCAGCATGACAGATCTTACACTGGTATTCACCCAGAGGAGTATCCTAGAGAGAGTCTGGAAAGAAAAGAGCACCACTGGGATAGCAGTGGAGCAACAGTGTCACCACTGTGCACACTATTGGGGTGACTGCAGCAGAAATGCTGTGTCCAGCCCTGAGCCTGCAGCTCAGAAACATGCTGCTAATTTGAAGGAGGCTCTGAGAGGAGGGAGAAAAACAAGTAGGACACCAGGAAAGTTGCTTTTGTAATGAAACAGTTGGGAGTTCAATTTATTTGACTAATCACCCAGGAGGCCCCTGGCTGACTTGATCCAAATCTGTAAGTACCTGCTGGAAACAGAGATGTGATGACAGAGGGCTCTTCAGTAAAGCAGGCAGACAGATAACAAGGCCCAGTTGCTGTGGATTAAAACAAAACAAATTCAAAGCTGAAATGAAGGGTAGTTTCTCCCATCTGGCTTAATTGAGGGCTGTGATGGAGTTGCAGTCTTCCAGAGATTGCCCTTGAACCTCAGCACTCCTGCCACGTGCATCTAGCAGAGCAGCAATGCCCACCTTGCTGCTCCTCTGGGGAGGTCTGGCAGGCCCTGTGGGCTTGCCTTAACCCCCACTGCGGCTCAGTCCTCTTCCCCAGAGTGACTTGCAGGTGTTGCATCCTTCAAAAGTGGAGGAATCACATAGGAATGCAGCAGCAATGCATCAACCCTCTGGCTCATCTCAGGGCTTGCTTTACTGCTCTCTGGAGGCACGGGGCAGGCTGGACCACTGACAACCTGCATGGTGCTGGTGCTGCAGGAAGCCCTGTCCTGGCATGGGTTGCTTGGCCAGGGGTCTGAGGGGAAGGCACTGCCTCTCTGGTGATAGCCCCCAGGGTACCCAGACACTTGAATATTAGAGAGGGGACTGTCTGCAGATTCAGGGATCTCACTCCATGCCTCTCCCCTCCTTTATCTCAGCATAACCCTTTGCTCCCCTAGCCCCTCCTGGGCCCCAAACCTGGCTGATCCAAGTCTGTCCTGCTCGAGCGCAAGGGAGAGAGGGAAGAACTGGGGGAGAAGGGCCGCAGCTGGATGCCAGATCAGCCTTTTCTCTGTGCTACTTTAGGAACAGAAAGACTATGCAGAAACTTCTTCCTTGGCCTAGGCAAGGAAGGCCATGGACAGAAGAAGAATTGGCAAGGCACACGGAATTACAAGCATGAAGTTAAAGCATGTACATTTGGGCTGTCTATGTTGCCATGACTCTACATGGCCTGAAGAGACAAACATAATCTTAGGTTGAGACTTATCTCTCTCCTGCTTGTGGGAACTAGCATGTCCCCATTTCATGGTAGACAAACTCTCAGGTGTTCTGTTTTCCATGCTCTGTTGTCTGCACCATGAAACAGAAAAACCTTTAGGGGTGCAGGTCTATTAGATGATCATGATGGAGACAATAATGGAAAAATTATCTTGTCAGCTATGCATTTTTCCTCCAAGAGGGAGTTAAATGAAATCTTTGCTATCAATCTGGGATCAGAGTCTGGGAGTGAAACAGATGGAGCCTGGACTTGGGCTGTTGACATGGCTTTGTCTATGGCTGTATTGAACCTTACTGCTACTCCTGCTATTGGATATATTAATGTTTTATTAGTTGCACAAAAGTTCAGGGATGGTTTCCTTGCTAGCTGAATGGCCAAGTTCTCACTGGTAGCTCAATGGCCAAATTTTCACTGCTATCCCAAGGACTAATTCTAGTGTTCAGGCAGCTATGCAAAGTTCTATCCTAGCAATGGAAGCAGCTATGAAAATAGGAGATACTGTCTCTGAGACATTGTATGACCTTTTGAATCAAAAGGGAAAAAGAGATTTTCTGTGAGCCGTTCTGCTCTACTAGGCAGTAACACTCTGCATTTGTTAATAGCAAACTGCTGCTCCCTAGCAAAGGATTTTCTGCTCTTTGTGAAATATGCACTGCAACACTGAAGTACTCTAAAGAGGAAAATTTTGTTTGCCAGGAAGAAGATTGTAAGAGTCATTTGGGTGCAGCCTTTCTTCCCTTGGAGGAAGGTAAGAAGGCTACTACAGGCATGATAGAAGTTGCTTTTATGCCTACATTTTTATCTAGTTTTAACACATTCCACAGACATGATAACAAGAAGTGACTATCTGTTACCCAAAGCTGTAATGTTCTTCTGACCACAGGTCTAATGCTGGTTCTTCCTCTGTCTTAAACATTTCAGTTTAGAAGCTGTAGACCCAAGTGATGTGCCCTCTGCATGTGCATCTCCAGAGGCCCCACAGCTGTGTATGCCAAATCCATGTTTTGGAGGAAAACATGTGTTTTGGTTGTCCAGGTTTCCCCTGGTTTATGGTCTGTGGGGGGACTGGCTGCAGCTCCTGGGATTTTCTTTCTCTTCCTCTGCTTATAGTGCTTCCCATGGTGGCAGCCTCGTTTCTCCATTGTTCTGCTCATGTCCGTGCTGCTTCACAAGGCAGAGAGGAGACAGCAAGGGCTGGGACGCAGTGATCTTCAGGAGACACTTGCAGCTTCCTTTTATTAACTCCAGAGGCCTCTCTTGAGTTTGCAATCTAAATGGCTTTGGACTGGATAAAGGCAAACCCTTCCCTGACAAACTCTCTGGAGACTGCAGGTGTGCTCAGGGCTTGAATCAGCAGAAAAACTTCCAGTGACTCCTTATGCTCTGAATAAGGCATGGAAAGTCAGGCCGGTAGTGACAGCATGGAAAACCAGAGAATTAGTACCTGAGAAGCACAGGGAGAATAGAAAGAGAGATGGGATGGCTCTTCTAGGTCTTTGATAAAAAATTCTGTAAAAAAAAAAAAAAAAAAAAAAGAAAAAAGCCAAAAATACTTGCTTTCTGTTGTGAAAAAAAGCTGATTTTATAATGAGTGAGTAGGAGATTTCAGTTCTGGCAGGATTGGCTGGCTCTGGGCTAATAAAACTGTTATGCTTCCAGCTCTTTCACATATACCATCTCTGCTGAAAATGATGTTTGGTTGAAATCTGCCATATTTGGATGTTTGCCTGTAATTCCAGATGTTCAATGTCCTGATCAGAGTTATTATGCAGAAATTTCAAGTTGGAGCACTGCAGAGGAGCTGGCTTGTTCTATGCAAGTGCAGTATTTGCTACACACTGAAATGGGTGTGTTAAACTGTCAGTACACAATGCAGAGGAAGTCACTCAGGATCCCAGGGGTTCATTGCACAATCTCGTCTGTGACGGGACTTGTTCTGTGCAGGGAGCTGGACACAGAACCATAGAATCACTTCTATTTGAATGGGGTGGGTTGGAAGGGATCTTAAACATTACCCAGCTCCAAATCCCTCACCGTGGGCAGGGACGCCTTCCACTAGATCACATGATTCAAAGCCCCATTCAACGTGACTGTGAACACTTCCAGGGATGGGTCATCCACAGCCTCTCTGGGCAAACTCTTCTAGTACCTTAGCAGCCTCACAGGGAAGAATTTCTTTCTAATCACTAATCTAAATTCTCATCTTTTAATTTTAAACCATTCCCCCTTATCCTATCTCTGCATGTCCTTATAAAAACTTTCTCTCCATGCATGGCCATGATTTCTGTCCTAGAAAATGGAGAAACATGGCAGGCCTGTTTGGGGGGAATATGTATGATACTGAATGATTAAAGTGTTTTCATGATTAACAGGATATTGAAAATCTCTGCTTCAGAAGACAAGAGAGATTATTTTCCCCCTAAGACTAGGATCTCCCCTTTTTCTGGAGAAGTCTATAAATGAAATGGAGGAAATGCTTGACTAAGATCAGAGACCACAAATCACCCAGCTCCAGTATCCAGTCTTGGACATTGACTAGTCACAAATGTTCTTCTGATCAAGGATAATATGGGAGATAATATTTGGAGACAATTTGGCAATACACCTAAAATCCTTTTCTTGATACCTCTGACAGCTGAGTTTTTTTGACAAAAATCTTTTTCCCATTCTGTGTTTAGGCTGTTGCAGAGTTCAATGATGGGTCCTGTTCTGTGGTGTGGGATTTCGGTGATTTCTGCCACTCCAGGAGTGCCCTCACCCCCCAGCCGTCCCTCCCCAGGGACACTGTGCCACCTGTTGTCACGCAGGGCAAGTGTCCTTTCCCTGGCCCCCTGCCTGCCTCTGGCAGTGCTGCCCGGTGTGGCCGCCCTGCAGCACCAAGCAGCAGGTCACCTTGTGTGAGCACCAGCATTCCCCACTCTTTCCCATCTGTTAATCACTGATCCTCAGAGCACATCACCTCAAGCATCTTCTTCTTCCAGTCACGGCCATCTTTGCTGGCCTTTGGGAAGCGAGCTTGCAAAATGTCTCTTATTAGCTGTGAGCTGGAGAGAGGGAAAATTTTAATTACTCTCTGAAACCAATGGGTTGGACAACCTCTCCCTGCAGCCCCTAAGCACTGTGTATTCTCTTCTGTAAATCAGGTGCTTTATTAGATCCACTGTAGCAGAAAATGAAATGTAAAACTGAGTGTAGACTTATTTTAGACACAGTAGTAGCAGAATTAAGAAGGGAAATATGTTTGAATTACTGGGGGAAGTCATTTAGGAAGAAATTGGAATGGTTAATTAGAGAAAATTATCTCTATCTAATTCTCAAAGGCTAATTGAAATGCTCCAGTCTTTTTCTTGAAAGGAAAAATCTATTTTAATAGCTTAGATTATTATCAAGGAATGTAACTTTGGTGGTAGCAAAAAAAATTTCATAAATTATCCAAGAAAAAATACTGTTGAAGTGGCATCTGAGTATTATGACAGAGATGCAAAATCATAGTGGTCCTCTTTTCTTTTATTGATATTTTATTCCTGGGGGCCTGGAAGGTTGGGGACAGGCAGAAGACAGGGAAAGGGATTTATGAAGCTTTCCAAATTTCCATGTATGCCATAAGTGATAGAAACTTTGAGACCAAAATCTGTATCTGTATGATTCCTGAATCTTAAACTGAATAACAAAATAAACACTTAACCTCTTGATAAAATCCCAGGATTTGTAAGGATGTCAGTAAAAATACTTATTTTATACAGGAGGTATGATATTGCAAGTTCCCAAAACATGTTGTTTTGATTTGTTTCAGCTAAAGAAAAGTCTAGTGTTGATTAACTACCCTTCTTCAATTTAATCTTTTACTCAGGGTTTCGATTGTTAAAATAAGAGCTTGGGAGTAATGTCTGACAACTTTACCAAAGCAGAATTGTGTCTTTCACCTGGGGTTTTGCAGATCGTGCTGTCTCTGAGGTGGTTGCAGATGATCATCTTGCAACTGCAGAGCAGCTGCAAAGAACACCCTTGTTGCACCACCAGTATGTTCCAGTCTCCTTTGCCTTGGCTGGGATTCTTTTTGGTCTCACCTCTAATGCAGTAGTTCTCTTCTAGCTGAAGAGACTTCTCTCCCCAGAGAGAAGTCCTGGTACCTGATCCCTTGTAGAAACTCTAGTTGCTAGAGTTTTAAGAGAAGCCTCAGCTGGATTTTACCTATTTTCCAGTTGGAAGAGGACATTACTCCTTTTCAGTGTGACGAGTTTCCTGTGCTGCCCAGGCTGTCCCACCTGTTGCAAAGGACGTAGTGCATTAGAGAAATCTGATAAAACAGGGCCTGGACATGGTCTGTGACTGCCACTATCACTGTGAATGTGCTGCACCAGAATTGGTTGCTGTTGGCACCGTACCTTTTCTGGAACAATACAAAGCATTTGGACACCAAATTTAGTTCTTACTTTCATTTGCCTTCATGCTCACAAGAACTAAAAGGAAGCAAACAGCTCTTCTTTCAGAAAACCCTTTTCCTTCCAAAATCAGTAAAAACCTGCTGCACAGTTACAGGTTTACCATGAGTCCAGGCACCAGCCTGTGTATGGTCATCAGGCATGAGGGAGAGTTTGTATGGGAGACTCCAGGAAATTGTGTTTGGAAGTCAGCAATACAGACCACACAAGAATAACCTGTAATTTTCTCCTAAGATGTGGTAAACCTATTCAGTTACCTTTGGGAAGGATGAATGACATTTAGTCACTGGGTAGATAACTCACATCTCATGACAGTATCTGCAATTACCTAATGAGAAGTTGTAGGTTATTTTTTTCCTCTGGGAAATAAATTTTCTGTGTAGTTGTGCATCTTCTGCACCAGGGATACTTTGCTTCATCTAGTGTAAATTCTGCTTTTCACTGAAATTTTTGCAAAGAAGTGGGACAGATTCTGGCATTTTGGTCTAAAGTAAATATGCAGTAATTTATATTTTCAGTAGAATAATTCCATTCTGCCAATGTTACTATAGTAAACTTGCCTTTATTTATTTGTTTGTTTGTTTGTTTGTTTGTTTTATAATCCAGTTCTGACAATATTGTGCTTGGAAAAACATTAGAAGTGTGGACTACTTTCCACAAAAGTGGTCAGTAGTCTACGTCTTACATAAGTATGATGTGGCAGCTTTGATACCAGGATACTGACTTGTGAAGTTATCTTTCTACCTTACAAGCCTTAATCTTAGGTACTTTAGTGACAGTGAAATTCCATGATGACTCCTTTGTGCCAAAGTTGATTTCTTTCCAGGGCATGTACTGTTCTGTTGATTTCTTTCCCAACTGTTTATTAGCATCTAGCCTACAACTTTTGTAATCAGGATCAAAACCAGTACTCTGCTTAAATTATAAAAAAGGAGTTAAAGGAAAGCAATCAGCACATTCAGTCCTATGCTTTCAGGCAGAGATTATCCTTTAGCTTCATTGGAAGCTGGAAAGAAACAACCTACAAGCAGCTTACTTGGTAATAACTTAATGCCCAAGAGTTTTGTGTCTTGCCATGGAGCAGTAGATGCTGGCCAAAGGATTTTAGTAGGGTACACCACTGGAGTTTTCTATTATCACAGACACTGTGTTTACAAGTGTAATTAAATACTTTCAGAAGGGATTATGTAATAACACGTGGAGCACATGAAAAGTAAAGCCAGATTCTGCTCTCATTTGGATTAACTTTTATGTGGAGGAAATGCAAGAATTTAAACAAAGATAGCTCATATACAGCTACTGTACAGTCTGAGTCTCAGTTTCTCCAAGCTGCCACATGCCTCAGTCCATCCCTTCAGCCTTCCTCCCAGTGCTCAGGCAGCTGCTAACCCGATGCTGTTGTGCTGTTGCAGCAGGGTGGATGCTGTGTGAAGGATCAGGCTCGTGTTTCTTGGAACTTGGTTTGCTCTCTGGCTATGCAGAACCTCGAGTCCACCAGCCCAGGTGCCTGAAGCAGATGTTGACTCCTGCCAGCTGTCACCATCAGAGGGCAAGGCAGCAATGTGGCTGTGCTCAAAATTATGGTTTCATATGCCTTCTATTTGCATCTGTGATGCCCTAAACATGACAGTACAAATAGTGATGGGAAAAGGGAACTTGGAGGGGTAGGATGCAGCTGCAAAAACAGAAGGAGACAGAAAAGTATGAAGTGGCATGGCAGAAAAGAGGTGGGAAATCTGCGTATGAAATGTAGGGGCAGAGAATATCAGACCTGTGAAAGGCTAGAGAAAGAAAGAGGCAGACAACAGTTAAAGTGGCTGAAATCAGTGTGGAGAGCTTTCGCTGAACAGGCCAAAGAGAGAAAGGGAAGTCTCTCCTTCTATTTTTAGCCAAGCAGCTGAATTACTCCACTTCCCTGCCCGCGGGGGTCAGGCAGTAATGGAAACCACCCTCTGAGCAGCCACTGAGCAGGATCAGGGCTGTGCTTTGCCTGCTGGTAGGGCTCATCTCCAGGCGCTGTGTGATGGCATGTGCTGCAGCACAGCCCTCCCCTGAGCTGGAGCTCAGGAAAATGACAGTGCTAAGGGAGCTGTCCAAGTTTCGGCACCTGCTGGCCATCCCAGGGCATGGGGGCATGGAGGGCTGCAAGTGGCCTCCCCTCTTGATTTCAGCCATGCCTGAGCAGTGGTGTGTTCCAGCCCGTGGGTGAGCCCCCATCAGCCTCATGCAGTGCAGCCAGTCTCCATTTCTGCACTCAGTGCAGTCCCTGTGCCTGTGAGCTTCTGTGCCACATCATTTTGGGTATATTTGGTAAATCCTCAACTCTCTAGAGAGATTATCTTCCTGATTTGTCATCAAGCACCTTGTTCTTTTTCAGAGGGCAATTCAGTGCAGCTAAATTAGGTTCCTGTCTTGCTTTGTGTTTTTTCTCTGTCTAATGACTGCAGAGTACATGCTTCCAGCTCACATGCTTAAGATAGTTATGCTGTGTATGTACTACCGGTTATTCCTGGCCTTGTGAGGCGGCATCATCTCAGAAACACAGATCAAGGATGTGCCTAGCTGAGAAAATAGGATGGGAGATCATATATAAGGCTGAGGGTAACAAAGAAAGAGAGAAGATCAGAGCAGTGCTGACATGAGTGTTAATAACACTTACAAAGGCTTGGGTTTCCTTCTCTGCAGGGAGTTCTTGGAGTTGTATTCTCAGGAGCCATTGTCGTCAATGGTGGTCTGTGGGGAAGTATAAAAATCAGTTCATTTTACAGATATTTTGTTAACAGTTTTTTTTAAACTTTAATTTTTTTCTTTCATCACAGCCCTGAAGCTGGTGTTTGAGGAAGAAATGGATGAACCAACGTCACCTTTTTGTCATTTAAAGGTCTATGAAGAGAAGAGGAGGTGAAATGTAGCAGTTAATTCACCATTGCCAGTTTCACACCTTTTATGCAGAACATAGCCATCAGGTTTAATTTTTGGTTTTGCATTTTTGAGTTATTATCCACAAAGTGTGGGCACAAGGGGGCCACAAAGGATGAGGTTTTCATGTCTCTGTTGAGGTAATCCCTTGCAGTTGGACTTGCGGCCTGTGAAGAGCCAGGCTTTGCTGGGCCTGTGCGGCCCTGTGCTTTGTTAGGTCTCCCTGCAGAGCCTCTCTGCCTTTGATGGGGTCAAGACTTCCTCCCAGTATCTCCCTTGGCTTTTGAATAACTGTTGAGCTGAATTTGGGCAATTTATCCCAGCTGCTGCTCTGAGTCTTTCAACTGGTGAATGCACTGAATGCACTGAGGCAGACCGGAGTGCAGCAGGTCTCCTGATGAGCTCAGAGCTGCTGTCTGCCTGCTGGCCCTGAGCAGGAGGGCTATCACCCCACACGCCCTGCTGAGCTTGGCTGCAATGCCATCTTGCTGGAGCAGCCACTTTCTATGGCTGAGAGACAGGAGTGGCTGTCAGGATCTCTGACTTGGCACTCCCTTCCTCCTGCACCAGATGAACCAGCCTGCACCTCTGGAGCACCAGTGTGAGCTTAGTGGTGCTATGGCCAGTTGGTAATAGACAGAACCTGGGCAAACAACCTTCTGCTGTATCCCACTTCTGCTCCAGGTCTGGGCTCTGTGTGCCAGTGCAGTCCCAAGGTGGGGACTGATGTCATTCTTCTGCAGGGCAAGTAGCTGCAAAAGGAGAAACATAGGAACTCCTCTCACAGGTGAAGGAAAAGCATAGGAAAAGCATATGAAAAGCACAGGAAAACAAATGCCTGAATATCAGTCACTCAGCATCTCTGTCCTGATTTAGAAAAATGCATTGAATAAGAGGTCACACTACCTTGGTCCTCACCTATCTTCTGGCTGATCTCAGGGACTCCAAGGTTCACTTTTCCTTGAAGGGAGACAGGAAATTAATTTTCACTGGGGAAGCCAGTAGAAGTACCTGCTGAGTATAGGCAGTATTTCTCTCACTGAAAGGCAGGAGATAGTCTTATCTGCCTTCACCAAAGGGCTATAGATGGCCCCAGTAACAATGGATGATTATTGAGGAGGTTTTGGAGCTGGCTGGTAGAATAATTTTAATATTGTTGGGATTTTATTATACCTGAGATGTGTTAGGCCACTGAGAGCCTTGGGCAGACTTTTTTTATTATTGCTTAAGCTGACTTGATGCATCACTGTTGGTACCTGCTGTACCTGCTGTCAGCTAGATCTGATACAGTGACTATCTGTACCTGCTGTTCTGGTTGTGAAGTTTTTTCAATCATGCAGATTCTGCAGATAGGATCTGTGCTGTGATTTGAATATGAAATATTTGGGGTATAGAGAAACAATGAGATTTTTAGGTAGCTGAAAGGCACATGAACAAGACTTCAGTGATGCTGCATGTTTGGATCTTGGCTCATTTGGAAATCCAACAGATGAAACCATCTTCTGCAAATTTTACTGGCAGATGTATGAATGGAGCACTTCTCCCTTTCTGACTTTACTTCACGATTCCAGCCAATCTGACATTTCTTCTTCTGCTTCAGACCTGCTGTTCCCCAGCCTGCATCCTCACAGGCAACACATGGGTCACAGTGGTTTACAAAGAAGGTATTTATGTCTTTGGCTTCAACTCAGAATCTAATTTGCCACATGCATTTTGAGGTGCACATAAGCAGACACCTCAGGCAAGCTAGGACAGTGAGTAAGAGGCAAGGAGGTGCTGCGGATGCACCCTGGAAGTGCTGCTGTGTTATGTAATGAGGACCTGGCTCGACGTAAGCATTAGGTCACAGCCTTGAACACATCCCTGCCTCTCCCAGCAGGTTCAGACAAAGCTGCTGACATGCACAGCAGCTTCAGTGCTGCTTCTGTGTTGCTTCAGTGTCTGCACAATAAGCAAGGCTGAATGTATATCATTTTATTGCTCTCTTGCCTATGCCAAACCAGCCATAGGCAGTACCTTGGTTTTGGGGACAAACAAGGGTTAAAACAAACAAGGAAAAAAAAATTAGAGAAAACAAGAGAAACTGTTGGTAGCAGTTACCATTCAGTTCAGACAGATGACAGCATTTTATTATCTCTTGCATGGTATCCAGGGGAACCTCAGGAGCTCCCTAGCAACAATATAGCAAGAAAAGGAAGTGTCTTAATCCCTGGAGCTAATGTGTTTGTGCAAAGCTATGGCCTGTTGGCTCTCTCTGTCCTGGTTGTAATGGTATGGAGAGCTGCTACCTCCTCCCACAATACTGCCAGGCAGCAAAAATGGCAAAGGCAGCAATTTCTGGAACTGAGATAGAGGAAAAGGAGCATGCATAGTCTAAGGAACCACGTGGTCAACCCATGAGAAAGAAAAGACTTCTCCAGTCGTTAACAGAGATGCATGCCAGTCTGTGTACTTTATAGAATACAGCTTTTGTGATCTATGTTACCCCTGCTCTCCTAAAAATCCACCTTTTCTCATTTCCTCCTCTCCTATCTCCATTTAATTATCCCTTTATCCGTATCAAATGTTTCCTTGTTTCTGAAGATGACATTTGTGATCCTTCAATCGTTCCCCTTACTGCTCTGCTGTAAGTGGATCATGACAAAACGGGAAATCTTTGTTCCCTCAGGACTGGCTTTATAAAGGATCCCAAATTTCCTTGATGGTAAGGCTTTCCTCAGGCTTTCAAAGGCCTAATGTCTAGGAACTGAGAGACCGCTGACACTGGAGGCAAATGGCTCCATGTCAAAATGTCACCTTACAAAACTGATTCTAGATTTTTAATTTTGAAATTGTGTTTAGAGATGTCCCCCCTTTATCATATATGGCATCAGTGCTCTTAATTTCCTCTGCACTTGGGACTTGTTCAGCTGTTCCTATTTCCCTGAAGGGCACGAAGACAAAGCAAATTTTGTATGAGTTCAACTTTGGCAAAAGGCAGTACCTGAGGGTTGGTGTGTCCCTCCACTTCTTCCAGCCCTCTGCTTTGTTCCACTTGGCTAAGCTGATGTATAAATCTCTGTAACCAAAACTGAGCTGTTAAAAAAAACACAACTCCCTCACTCTCATAATGAAATCTTGGAAAAAAACCTACTGTGTTGCTCTGTTATCTCCACATGTAAGCTTTGTTCTTGGCAGGCACAGGTGCATCTTTTTACAGAGATGGGATCACTAGGAAAAAGTTCATGGTTGGTCTCAGGCATCCATGGGACTGGAAGCTCCCTTCTGTTTCTCACCAGGGTGCAATTTCCAGGCACCATGTTAAGGTAAGTGCTGCAGACACCTGGAACAGAGCGTGCCTTTCTGGCTGGGAATGTATGAAGCATTTTGTCTAAAACATTGTGTTATTTCCCTAGATTGTTTGGGTGATTGGAAAGGGATGGAGTGTTCTTTCTCTGTGGCATACATTGCTTTCCCCTGCCTTGACATGAAAAGTTTTCCTCACTAAAGGAAGCATGGACACAGCTGTGCAATTTTGCTGTGCTCTAGAGTACTCTGACTAGAGGGGAATAACATTTGCTTCACCACTGATGCACATTGCACTGCAGACACCTTGTCATGGTGTATCTCTCCTCTATTCAGCTCTGCCATGGATACCTGTATATTATGACACTTTCAACATCAGCAAGGTATAATTTTGCCACTTTCATAGCCATGCACTATCTCCTCTGCTTGGTCATTTGGAGATGAATCTGTGTCCCCCCACCCAGTGTGGTGCTATTGCAGCATTTCTAGCCATGATGAGCTGAGCAGAACTTGGGCTGATGATTCATTACTGGAAGAGTGCTGAGCATACAAATGAGAGGGTACAATCAGCAGTGAGGCTTGCTTTGCATATTTCTGCTCTGCTTTGCTTCACCAGTAGAAACATTTCTCAGACCAGCCTGCGATCCTCTGCAGCCCTGATGGCAGCCTCTCTAGTGATGAAGCGCTGTAGAAACTCCTCTGACAGGCACAGGCAGTGAAAGGAACCCTGTACTTACTGAATGTGAAGTGCTGCTGGCATGCCTCTGTGCTAAGCTCCTCCTTTTCTGGTGGCCTCTATCAGTGTGTTTTATTAGTCAGGCAATGAGGAGTTCAAACAAAGACTGAAAGAAAAATAATGGATATATGCATGTCACTGCCTGCCTCATATAAATCAGTGTGCAGTGATGAACCATTATTATTTGTGTGCTTCTAGCTACTTGTAGATGGCCACAATCCAGATTAGATGCTCTCTGTGCCAGTACATCTGATTGTCAATAAGAAGCAGCTGGACTCAGCTGAAGCAAAAGCTTTTTCCTGCATATGAGAGAAGAGTGTTGCTAAAGTTGGCTGACTCCCGGGCTGTGTAGGATATATTCCAACAATAATGTTGTGGGATTTTTTTTGCCAAACACTTTCCAGCTTTTTTTTGAAGAAGTGTACTCAGAATTTCCCATAATGCATTTTGCAAAGCTGACAGTCAGCACTTTATATGTTCTTTTCTCCTTCTGGTGATATGAGGTAGGTTTTTTTGTGTCATTCTATTGACTGTAGTGATTTTATTTCCATTTGTCCACATCAAAATGGTCAGAATCAGGACCTGACACTTATTCATTGGTGTCTGAAAGGCAGGTGGAGGTGGAAGGGTATAAACATCAGTAAAGAACACGAAAGGATTAAGATACCAGCCCTGCTACAGAAAAATCTCCTGTTAAAGCGTGGGTGGCCAGCAGAAATTTGTAGTTCACTGAAACCAGCAAGTGGTGGTGTGGTAGACTAAGAGCTCACCCATTTTCATGCATGCATTTGAGTACAGGAACCCTGCATCCAGCTCTGGGGTCCCAGTGCAGAAAGGATATTGACCTGCTGAAGCAAGTCCAGAGGAGGACACCAAGATGATCAGAGGAATGAAGCATCTCTCCTATGAGGAAAGGCTGAGAGAATTGGGATTTTTCAGCCTGGAGAAGAGGCAGCCTCAGGGTGATTTAATTTCCCCTTTCAGTAACTGAAGGGAGCCTAAAAGAAAGAAGAGGAGAGATGTTTCCAAGAACATGTAGTGACAGGGCAAGGAGAAATTACTTCTAACTGAAAAAAGTAGGTTTAGATTAGATATAAGGAAAAAATTCTTTACTGTAAGGGTACTGAGGCACTGAAACAGAGAAGCTGTGGCTGCCAGATGCCCCAAAGTGTTCAAGGCCAGGTTGGATGGAGCTCTGAGCATCCTGGTCTAGTGAAAGGTCTCCCTGTCCATGGCAGGGGTGTTGGAAGTAGTTGGTCTTTAAGGTCTCTTCCAACCCAGGCCATTCCATGATTCTGTGATTCTCTGACTTATGATCCCTCAGGGAAGCAGAGAAACTGGACTGTTATGCTACCTCCCAGCTGCCAAAATGGCCTGTTGTGTCTTTGCATTAGTTAGTTGTGTTGGTGTTGAGGTTGTAGTGGTATTCCTAGGTTGAAGTGGGTAAATGTTTGTTCTGATGATGCACTCTGATGCCCATCTCCTCTGAGCAATACAGTTATTCATAGAAGCGAGGAAATTTAGCATGCAATAGTTCAGGAAACTCACTCTTTCCTATTCAGAGCCCTAATTAGACCAATTAATCACTGCTGCTTCTGCCATCTAAGCTCACAGGCTAGAATATATTGTCCTCTCTTGTCAGAGCAGAAATGTAAAAATGGCTTCCCTTTACCTGACACTTTGCCAGTACAGCCTTTATCAGTGTCTGTCTCCTACCAGCTTCTATCTTTCCTGAGAGCTGGAGCTGAAAATGCAAAGAACAAAATGATGTGGCTGTTCCAAAAGGAGCTGAAAATGCAAAGAACAAAATGATGTGGCTGTTCCAAAAGAAAGAAGAGGTGTGAAATTTTAAGAGATCATCTTCTACTCTGTTTACATGGGTTTTAGCGGGATGTCTCCATTTGCATTACCTCTCCTGGGAATTTCTTTTGGGTTTCCACATTGCTGTAACAAGGCAACCATTTTAGGGGGGGAATACCCTGACATTTCCACTGTAAACAGGGATTTTCTTTCCACTTGATGCAACTGAAACTTCCCCTCACAAAATCTCCATTCATTGAAGTACTCCAAGTATGTGCCCAATCCTCATCCTGCCCAGGAGAGGGCAGGATGAGGATTAGGTTGCCTGTGTGTGTTTCAACTCCATATTTGCCCCTTGTCTGGTCCATCAGTACTCAGTTCAACTGGTTTAATGTGATTGCCATTCTGCTCTTCCTGCTTCCCCATGTATCAATGTGCATCAGGTGATAAACTGTAGGGCTGGGGATCACAGGACAGCACCCTGGCCCTTTCTATCTCAAAGTACATAATTCTGTAAGTTAGGGAGATCTGTGCTTTGGTCTCTGTGCTCTTGTTGTTCTTGTGACAGTGACTCCTCCTCCAGGAAAGAAAGGCATTTCCTTTGGCACCTGATCTGGTGAGGTCTCTGAGGGTCTCTGCTGAGGATGGGCCTATGCTGAGTATCTCTGAGGATGTCAGGGGTCTCAGTATAAAGTGAGAAGTTGAAGATTTGATCAGTAACCTGCTTTTCTTTTTCTCCTGAGAAAAACTAGGGTGGAATCTTTCTGTCCACAGACCTGCAGATTCCACTGGATTCCATGGAGTGTGAGTCAGGTGTGGCTCCATGATGCTGGCCGTGCCTGCACTTCTGCTGAGATTCAGCGCCTGAGCGGGGCTGCTCTGATGTTCTGCTGTAAAGCTGAACAGAATGGATGAGCTTGGCTCTGCAGTGGCAGTAGGCAAGATGAAGATGGCCATCTGTCCACAGCCAGCATACACATTTTTCTCTTACACACACACACACACACACACACACACACACACACACACACACACACACACACGCCTGAAAAGTCCCAACATGCAGCTATGAACAAAGAAAGTACTGGACTGGAAGTCTAGTCTAGTCATGTATAGAAGTTTTTGAATATCGTCTAGAGACGCAGCATTTCCAGCTGCATGTATAAGGGAAGTTGAAATTCATGGTCTTGTTAGCCTTTGCTAACATTATGAATGGTCTGACAGTAGCATTGTGAAATATCAATTTTCTTTTGGTGTACTTTCTGCTGCTTCCTTATCAGTCAGCTTCAATACCTCTTACAATGAAGCAATTCTCTGAATCCGAGATGTTAACACTAATGTTTGTCTTTTTGCTGCCCTTGATGAAAAATTAATGAACCATGAATGAATCAACACTTCTTCCCTGTTTGTGCTTTCTTCCTTTTCATGCTTGGATGCCAAGATGCATTTACTGAAACACGGGAACAGTTGCTTTTTGACTTCTCAGACAAATCCATCCAGGAAAACTTGCAACAGGGATTCCTCATTCTTGGACCTCTAGATCATGCAGACCTTAAGCAGATAAGAATTGCCACAGCCCTTCAGTAAAGGACAGCCCAGAGCAGCTCATAGCTCTTGTAATGTGCCAAATATCATTTGTTGCTCATTTCTATTTATTGCCCCACCAGCTGATTGAGTAATTCAGTACACCATTAGCAGGCTCTCCCCATAAGCAAAGAGGCAACAGACAGTGTGCATTTGGCATTCCTGAGCTGATCCTCTGGAGAAGTTGCTAGAGGAAGTAGAGGATAAATACTAAACCCAAACCACAACACCTCTGTTGTGAACATCTGCAATTGGATCACTCATTGTTTTTGGAGGGGGGCAGAGAGGGTACCAATAAAGACATTTAGTTCTTTTCCCATCCCCCTTGACTTTAACAACTTTCTTTAGCAGAAATGATCCGGAATCAGCTCCCCAAATGCAGCCAAGCTCTGGCTGCCCCCAAGACCACTGCACAGCAAGTCTGGAACTTGGCACTGTGACAGCAATCTGCTTTCCTCCTTGCTGTTGCACAGAACAGCATTTCACCTGGGCTGCTCCTCACCCACCATCACACACCCACAGCATGGTGCCCCAGCACTCTGACTCTCAGGGCCACGAGCTCCCCACACGTATCCAGGGGCTGGATTAGTGCAGCACAAGAGACAGATGCTTGCTCCCACAGACAAGACAAGCTCCATTGCTTAGGGAAAAGTGAAGCTCAATGCAGTAGACAATGATCCAGGTAAACCCGGATGATGATGGTGCCTTTTAATACATTTCTAGTAGCTCTCTAAGGACTTCACTGATAAGGAAGTCTCTGTGCTAGCCAAATGCATTTCTGTGCAGCTATCATCTCCCAGTTTGTGGACAGAAGCACCCTTATGTTCCATTCAGAATAACAAACCATATTTCTTAGCAACAGTTTTGACAAGAGCTGTATCAGAATTTCTTTCTTTTTGATTTAGAGCAAAAGATGAATCAGAAAGCAGAATATGATTTTTTTTTCTAATCTTTCAGTCTTATTTTGGAGATAGCAATTTTTTCAATTCTAGTAATTTTCAGTGCCCAGGTCAGGAGGATATGCTACTGGAATTAGCATATTTGATTACACATCAAAAGGTTTTACTACAGATTAAGTAGTTTTCAACACTTACATTTCCATTTCCTATTTTCCTAGGAGTCTAATTTAGACAATCTGCATACACTAGTAGCTTCTGTGTCATTCAGGAAATTGTAAATATTCCAAAATGCAAGGAAATAGAAATTTCTCAGTGGCTCTTTCCTTTCTAGTGCAAGTATGAGCTTCTTTTGGTTGGACTTCTCCATGTTTCTAGAGCTATTGTACCTAGACATATCAAGATCTGCCCCTACTCAGATCCACCACTGACAATCCCTTAGACATACATTTTAATCATGAATGGACCTTGAGACTATGTATACCTCATCCAAAATCCATGACTGTCTGATTGCCTGACTTCCTTTTTTTGTAGCACAACTTTGTGCTGTTGCCTCCTTCATCTGTGAGGAAATGTCAGAATTTGAATGTTGGCAAGTAAGGCCTCATTTGCACCATGTGTCAAATTCCTTATATGACCTCTACAGGAATTGATGGCACTCAGTAGTTTGTAGGACAGCTCTACTTCATCTCCCTAAATTTAATAATTTAAATGTCTGGAGATTTCACTGAGTATTTTTGTGAGATGAGTTTTCATTTAAAATGTAGAACCTGGGAAAAAAAGCAAATTTTGAAAGAAACTTCTCTAAATCTAAGTATTAGGTTTCCCAAAATATAAACCCTGGAAAATAATCCTTTTAGATATTATAGGTATTCTTCCATTCTCAAATCTTTATATAAAACCAATGAATGCTTTGGAACGTTTAGTCCTCTGAACCCATTAAGAGGATCATGATAAGCTTTCTCTCCTCCCACACTTCACTTTATCCTCTGCTAGCAACGGCCACAGAGGAGACAAACTGGTAAGGATGCTTGAGGTGTTTAAATCCTACCTGCTGAAGTGAAACAAATGATTCATTTGCAAAGACCATGAAATTAATTTCCCCATCAGACAGACCCGTGCCAGAAGTAACCTATAAGTGAAACCCTGGGAACTTCTGCTAAGTTGTATTGCTATGGGAATACATCTACTCTTGACTTTTCTGTGTTCTGGTGATGATTTAGTACATGTTTTTCACTAGAAGTGTTTCCTTCCACAAAACTTAAGGAGGTCTTCCAGATATCTAAAATTCCACAACCAAAGTAGTGGCAAACTGTAATGTCATCTCCACCCCTGCCTCAAGGTAAATTCACTGAAGTTTAAGGCATTTGGGTCTGAAAAAGCAATGAAACAGGACAGCAGGACTTACACCTGTAAAGGAAATACACCTGAGATAGTCTTATGGCTTCTTAGAAGAACTGATCTTCAAGTACAGACTATCTAGGCTGACATCAGGGAGACGTAGCCATAAACTGCAACTGAACTTCCCCATGGTGCCCGAACACTGGCTGGATAGCACATTGCACCCCTGGCCAATAGAAAGCCAGGCAGTTACTTAAATCATATTTTCAGAAGAACAATTTGAGGATTTCACTCTTCAAAAGCCATGCAAGGGAAGAATTTCAGAACTGGTAGTGTAAGAATGAGAACACAATGTACTCAACTTAAAAGCTCAGATTTCTTCTAGTTATTTTGTTTAGGCAGCGCCTCCTTTGGAGCAGGAAACACTGTATGCTGAATTGTTGCAACAGGTAACTGAAGGTTTTTTCCCCTGCAGTCCATTAGCCTGTGGATTTCCTGAAGTCCATCGGTTATCTGCTAAACTGTTATTAGATGAGCTGCTGCTGATTCTGGAACATACACCCTAGTCCCATGCCATTAACTACTGAGAGATAATTAAGAAATTTAAAAACTGGACAGTGATCATGACAAATTTGAGTCTTACCCTTGTGCATTTTAATTGGAAATATGTGCCTGTATTAAGGAGAGGTAACTCTAGAACATGTATAGAGCGCCATCATACAAAATGAACAGATTTTTACCAGCAGAATTTATCTGAAATATTTGAACATTTTGTAACTGAGAAATACCTGACTTATGAAAACAGACTCAACTTCATGGTAATACCTGGAATTTTATACCGTGGTTCCATTTGTACCAGTTCTAAGTATCTGAAAACCAAATTTTTGTAATGGAAATTGTAATTAAATACTAGTTTCAGTTATTATTACTATTAGACATCCACCTAAGACAATAAAGAATATGAAATGAAGAGCATTAGGCTTTTCTTATAGGATATGCTGTGCTTTAAAACTTATTTTATTGATCCTAAAGTTACAAGATCAATTACTGACATTTTCTTGAGGATCAATCTTGGATTAAATGGCAAAATGAAGAAAAGGTTTTCATATGTACTATATCCAAAAGCAGAAACAGATTGCCATTCTCATGTGAACATTCAGAAACCTTTTCTGATTATTAAACAGTATGACTGAAATATATCTAAGTTATACCAGCCGCCATAGCACTTTTTGGTGAACCAAAGAAGTCCTACAGTGAAATCAAACTTTTGAGTAAAATCTGTACTACTTTAATACAGTTTCCCTCTAACATAATTTTTTCCTGTTTTTAGATTAATGTATAGTCTGTCTGTCAATTACAATGCAAAGTATAAGCAAGATTTAAGCAAGGATGTTGGAGTGTGAAAATAATCCATGTGAATTGCTAATAGGCTGGTGGGAATAAATTATTTCCACATGAAGGCAAATCCTGTCTCATCAAAGACAGCAGACTTGATTTTCCACCGTTTCAGACCTTGACTGGCCACTATTACCTGCAGAAGGAACACGAATGCTGAGAGCTGAAAGCTACAAAATCAGTATTTCACTGTGACCAAAACAGTAGTATTGAACCTATTCTTCCCTCCCTTTGAACAGATGTGAGTACAGCTGGAAGCAAATTAAAACAACAAGCCATAAGGCAAAAAGAAGTCATTACTTCAGGTAGGCAAAATGGAGATTTGATAGCACATACATGTTTCTTTTCCCTTCTCCATGGTTTTGCCAGTTAAGGCAGAAGCCTTGCAGTTATCACCTTTCAGTGACAGGAATTGATCAGGTTTGTGTTCACCTTGACAATCCTGTGATGGAGAATGGGAAATAAAGGGACAGTATGAGTCCTCTCAGGTAATTAACCTAAGCTCCAATGCTTCCCACACCAGCCTATTTTCAATTTTGGCACAGTATAGTTCATACACTCTAACATTATTGCTCAGAAGATAGAATGATGACTCAGGTTTACTAAAAACAGCTTCACAATACTGCAATCATGCCTGTGAAGCTTCATCTCTTATCCTGTATTTGTAAGTTTCTTCTCACTGAGAAATAAATTTGTGTGGTGTTTTGTATTTTGTCAGAAAAGTTAGTCACCAGACACCTGAAACACTGATATACCATCTTTAACAAAACATGGCTTGTTTGGTCAATTTGCCTGCCAATTCATTTTCCTGCTTTTAAAAACATGTGTATAACACCACAGCTGACCTCTGTTAATACTGCTGTCCATAGAAATCACAAATAACTGAGAAATTATATGCCACTGCTGCATCCTGTCATGCCAGAAGATCGAGATTACTTTGAAGATTATTTAGAGTAGGTGTTACATATCATTTGTGCCCAGATCCACTGAAGTCAATGAAACAACGCCTACTGGCTTCTGTGGGAGTCTGACTTGGACATTATTCTGGCAATCTGTCCATCACTAAATTAAACTATTCCAGGGATAAAAGCCCAAATGAAGAAAAGTAGAAATTTAAGAACTAAAACTGAGCTGCAAATAAATATTCAATGGCATCCTGAAAAGACTTAAATAAAACACAAACACACTTACACAGGCATGTACACACACATACATACAAAAAAAAGTTATGACTTTAACAATCTTAAAAATCCATAGTCTAAAATTGTTTACATTTAAACAATTGAGCATAATAGGTAGCTTTCTTGACTTTCCATTTATTTCCCTGAGCACTGATCTTTGGAACATCTGGAGTTTCAGAATTGTCTAGTTCATAATTCCTAAAATAACTATCTTAAGTAAAATGCTGTCTTTTTATGACAGAAAATCCATTCCTTAAGTAAAACTAGGATACAACTTCCATGAACTACAATGTATGTAGCCAATTTTTAAAAAAACAACAACTATTATCACACATCTGCATCTGTATTTAGGCACCTAGCTGGTTTGTCTGTTTTTCAAAATCACTCTGCAGTCTAGCAGTTCCCATTTAATTCAGTATCAGGTACTACGCTGTATCATAAACTCATTCAATTGGAGACCTACATAAGAATTTAGTTTCTCTGCTTTACTCATTTTGCAAAATCTCGTTTGTATGAGCAATAAAGTATGCTATGGAATTGGTCTTGTGCCTAAATCAATATTACAGGCAAAGATTACTGGACTTCTTACTTTCCCATAAGGGGTTAAGAAGGTGCATCTGCAGAGAGGCAGCATAAAACCAATCTTCAGTACTAAAATGGGACCTAGCTAGGGCATATGTTTTAGACTGGCATTCCACACCAGGAAATCTGCTGGCCAAAAGGAGCTCTATTTTAAATTTCTGCTATTTAGAACTACTCGACAAATTGGCAACTGCTGCTTTTCACTCTCTTCTCTAGACTAGAGCTTTAAATGTGAGCTTCACAGACATCAGTTTGCAACTTTAAGACTTTTCAGGCATTCTGCATTTTAGATTATACAAAGTGTGCAAGTCAAAACATTTTAGAAAACAACAGTGCAGAGGTTTTTTGACTATTTTAGAAGCAAATCTCTCTCTCTCCAGTTCTAGGGCTGCAAATTACGTCAGCCTCTCTGCAGCTAAAAAGTTCAAAATAATTTTCCATGAACCGCAGAAATAGACTGTAGCTTTGCATACTCTTTAACTCTCTCTCCACTCTGTCTCCCCTCCTCTTCCACCTTCCCCCCACCCCCCCAGCCCCTGGGTAGCTGATACACTGGCATTATGCAGCAGGCTTCAAACAAAGGATTGACAAAAAGGTTATTTTTTAATGCTTCATTTCAATATTCCTTAACTGGAGTTGTATACCTTAACTGGGGTATTTAACCAAATGCAACTAGGAGAGTTGCTAGTTGGTTTTGCATGCAACATGAAATCAAGCCTGTGTCTGTTCTCAAATGATGTAATAAAATATGCCGCATCTGATTCTCCTTCATTAGCACTTTTTTTATGTTATCTGGTACGGCATTCCACAGCAGAATCCAAAAAGAAGGATTTAGCACTTCTTCTCTTTCCAGAAACCCTTTTTAATACTTCAAAGTTCACTAAGAGTTAACAGCATACGATCCCATCACTTTCCCCCTCCCCCTTTTCAGAAATTAGACTGGCCTTTCTTTAAATAAACAAACAAAACAAACAAACAAACAAAATCCTTGCTTTAAAATAGGAGTATAAATACTGTTTTGAAAACACATTTGGAAGATGTCTTCCAGGATGGTTTATATATATATATATATATATATTTTATCCTTTAAAACTGTGACTACTGCACCAGTTAAGGCTGTTTACAATATATATATTTTTCAAATAAAACTTTTAATATTCAAGCTTACCAGATTGATGAATTTTAACAGGTAAAATGGAACTCTTTACAAGGTAAACCATGTAGTTGTACAAAATAGAATTATACCCTTCACCTGTGCAAAACCAAAAGAAATCCTGCCTTGCATTAAAAACACAGAACCTGTTTACAAAAAGGAATGTGTACTACATTTGGACTTCCTTTTTAACTGCCATATCCTAGCAACATCTCAGTTATTTTAGTAAAGGAACTAATCATCAATTTTAAACTGCAGTGAATTTACCAAACATTTTCACTATAGACTTCTGAAAGCTTTTACAGTAAGAAGTTATCAACAAAAGCAGGCACGTTAGTGTACAAAAACGTTGTTGATTTTTTTCCTGTTTCTTTTTCAAAGTGCAGGTTTTTCTCAATGTGCATCTTACACGACCAACGAATGTTTTAACTCACTAAATCTTAAAACAGAACTCAATTCTCCCAAGGAGTAGTGTAAACGTTAAAGATCCCCAATACACCTCTAGTAAACGTGACACAAATGTCTCTGCGTTGTTTAGAAATTTAGCTCTTTTGAGAGGTAAAGAAGCTTCATGACACCTTTTCCTTACACTGGCTGGTTATCATAAATGGGTAACTCTGGACTGCTAAAGCTGGAGACTGATGAATCACTCGAAGGGAACTAAACTTGGCTACAGAGGAGAGGCGACGGGAGGAACCAACCCTTAGGCGTTTCTTGCGCAGCCTTCGGAAAATTCAGCCGCCGGCGGACGAAGGGTCGGTGTGAGGGAGGGCAGGGGGGAGAGAAGAGGAGAGCGGGGAGGGAGGGAGGAGAAGCTTCCGCAGAGCCAGAGGCACGGCGGCACGCCGCCCGTGTCCCGCTGCGCCCGCGACGGCGGGACCATCCCGTCGGTGGTGCGACAAGTGTCCCCGAGCCCCGCGGCTGCGGAGCGCTGGCGGGCCCGCTCCCGGCCGTCACGGCGATCCGGGGAGCCGGGCGGGGAGCCGGGCGTCCCGGCGGCGGCGGCGGCGGCAGGCGCTAGGTGCCGTGAGCGCAGGGCTCCCCGGGGTAGATCTCCTCGTAGGCGGGGGGCTGCTCGCTGGGCAGAGGGTAGCAGTAGGGATAGGAGGCGTTGAGCTCGGGGTCCATGGGCGAGTAGCCGGGCAGCTCGACGGAGGGATGTCCGCCACAGTGCACCTCCACGCCGGCCTCGTCGAAGACGTGGAAGACGCCCACGTTGATGTAGGAGACGGCCTGGAAGGGGCAATCCCCGGGGCTGAGCTCGGGCTCGCCGCCGGAGAAGAGGGAGCCCTGGCTGTGGCGCGGCGCCCGCCGCCCACCGCCGCCGCCCCTCCGCCGCCGCCGCCGCCCGCCCGCCGCCGCCGCGGCCGGGGCCGCTCGCCGCCGCCGCCGCCTCCGTCCGCGCTGCTGCGCGGCCTTGTAGTTCTTGACAAGAAGCAGGTTAAGCAGGCCCAGGAGGCACTCCAGCGCGTTGAAAACGGTGGAGAGCACCAAGCCTTGCTGGTAGTCCCGCAGCTTCTGGCAGCGGAGCGCCGCGGCGGTGCCGTCGGGGGCCGCGGGTCCACTCCGCGGGCGGGCCGCGCCGCCGGGCTGCAGCAGGCAATAGTGCGAGTACTTCCTCTCCACCAGCGACACGGTGTCGCCGTCGATGACGGCGCCGGCGAAGGCGCTCAGCACGCCCAGCATGAACACCAGCACCCCCAGAAGCAGGAAGTTCTGCCGCCCCCCGGGCGACGCCTTCTCCACCGGCCCCGACGGCGCGGCCGCCGCCTCCGCCCCGCCGGGGCCGCCGCTGGCCGGGTCCGGGTCCCCGGCGGGAGCCAAAGCAGAGGCCGGCGCTGGGGCCGGTGCCGGAGCCGGCGCCACGGGCGCCTCGTCGGGCGGGCGACAGCAGAGCAGCGCAGCGGCGAGCAGCGAGAGGCCGGCGGCCAGCAGCAGCCCCGAGTAGAAGGCGCCGGCGGCGGTGCCCAGGCGGAAGGGCTCGCCCTTGAGCTCGGAGCCCAGCGAGAAGCACTTGAGGCCCACGGCGGCGGCGCTGAGGGCGCAGGCGAGCAGGAGGCAGCTGGAGAGCGCGGCGCAGGCTCCCCGCACGCTCCACTTCATCCTCCGCGCCGCCGCCGCCGCCGCCGCCCCGCCGTCCGCCTCATCCTCCTCCCGCGGCCCCCCCCGGCCCCGCGGCGGCGGCGGCGCGGCGCGGCGCGGCCATGCGAGCGCGGCGCTCCCCGACGGGGCGGCTGCGCTCCGCTCCGCACGGCAGGCAGCTGCCGGCCGCAGTGAGCCGGGCGCGGCGAGCGCGCAACGCTCCCCCCACCGCCTCCCGGTCGCCGCCGCCTCCTCGTCCCCGCCCGCCCTCTCTTATCGCGGCGGCTGCGGGGAGGCGATTAATTATGGATGGAAGCCGCGGCGGGCGGGGGGACGGAGGGGGCGGCCCACCGGGCCGTCGCGGGTGGCGGGGGGAGAGTGCGACCCCCGGTGAGGCCGGGGGCGGCGGAGGTGCCGAGCCCGCCCTCCCACCCGCGATGCGCGGGAGGGGCCGCTCGTCGCCCTCCGGCCGGCCCCGCACCGCGGAGCGCGGCTCGGGACGGGCGGCTGGGCAGGGGGTGGCGGGGGTTTGAACACCCCCGCGGGTTCCGTTGCCGAGGGCTGCTGCTTGGCTCAGTGTTCCTGCCTTCTCTCCCTCTCTTAATTTTATTTATTTATTTCTTAGCTCTTGCGGTCGGCAGGAGGCCGGCGAGCCGCCGTGCATCCCTGTGACCGCGCTGCGGTCTGTCGGCCGCTGTGATGCAGCGAGCGAGCGGACCGAGCCCCCCACGCCGCGCTGCCCGGCGCAGTGCTCCGTGCCGGCGGGGGCGGCGGTCCCCAGCAGCCCTCTTTGTTTCGGGCACCGCCGGTGAGCCCCTGTGGGGTTGCACCCCGTGGGCGGCGGGGCTCGAGGGACGGACGGACGGCCACAGCAGCACCCTCGGGACGCCCCGTCCGGGAGCGCCTGCAACGCTGCCGAGGGTGGGAGCCTGTTCGGGGGGTGCCGCCAGCTGCCCCGGTAGATGGTGGCCCGGCGACTCCTCGGGGAGCGCCTGCAGTGAGTGGCCTTGTGAAGGAGAGGCTGGAACCTCAGCCTCGGAGGGGCGAGTCTGGCAAGGGGCTCTTGAGGAAGGCTCTTCTTCGCCAGTCCTTTTTTCTTCCGGGAAGCTGTAGCCTTTCAGCTCCCCCATTTTCCCTATCTGCCGTGCGCACGCCAGCCTTGCTGGGTATTTTTAGCCGGCGCCGCTGATTAGCATTCAGGGGAGCAAGCGAGAGAGAAAAAGCAGTTTTCCAAATCGTTCTCTTCCAGCAGAGCAGGTGCACCTGTTGGTGGCAGGAGGGGCGTGTGTGGCGTTTTATCCGGTGTTTAGCTTTCTGCAGAGATGTGACATTGCTCCCTCTGTCTCGTCGGGGTGGGCCCTCTTGGCACCTCCCTGAGGACAGCAGCACTCAGCTGTAATCTCCCTGGGCAGAGGGGCACTGGTCTCCTTTGCAGCGGCTGCTCCTCCCCGAGACAGGTTTCTGTGCCTGGCGTGGGGCAGTGGTGCTCCCAGGGACGCTTGGGGGGAGGCTGTCCTGCCTGGCGTCCAGCTCTCTAAAGGTTACAGTATCCAGAAGTATCATTGGCTCAGTATCCAAAAGGTAATATCCAAAAGGGATGCGCCATCCTGCCCCGCAGGACCACGCAGCCAAGGGAATTTTACTCTCTCCCTCCTGTTCACAAAAGGCCCATGGAGTGTGGAGTATGTGAGAAAACACAAAAGTCCTGTCTGGCCTCCTTGAGTCCCTCGAGAAAGGTATGGCTGGGTATGTGATCCCCAGTCATCCTCAACTCTTCCCAGGTGTTCCCTAGCCCTGGGGGCTGAGTGTCTTGGCCTGCTCATCTGTGGCCAGGTGAAGATTTTGCTATAGGATCTGTGACTTTGGCTTTGCTAGTGGTGAGTGCCTGGACTGCTGCGGGTGATCTTCGGGTGTCCGGGAAAGAACTCACCCCATCACTCTTAAAACATGAATGCACAGAGGACACACAGGATTTTATAAATTACAGTATGCACCGCTTGAGATCTTTATTGAGCATCAAAATATTGCTTCAGAAAGCACATGTAAACTCTCAAACCAGCTGTTAATCCAGAGAATCCTGGTAGACACACTCTGTGTGGAGGATGAGGAGATGTATTTGGTGGGGAGCAAACACTTAATGAACTAATTATATGTAGAATGTGCAAAGTGCCTCACTCCCTGACACAAGATAAACTTACATGTGGGGGAAATGTGTGATTTGTATAACTTAATTGTCAAGACCTTAAAAAAGTGAAATATTTATTGTGGCAAGTGGTGAGAAGATTAATTTAACACTAAATAAATACAAAACTAAGAAAAGTCCTAAGCCTTTATGCATCATTTTATTAATCAGCCTTTACCTTAAAAATGGTTAGAGTAGAAAAAGCAAACTTTCCATTGGCGGCAAATTGTTCCCTTTTTGTACAAAGTGTTCATCTTGGTGTTCCTTTCCATCTAGTTTTGGCAACCACCAGAAGTAGTCAACAAGGCTTATCCAGCGTGGTTCTTCAGGTGTTCCTACAGCTGTTTCTCGTGTTCAGTCTTCCTCATCTTTAATGTCATCTTCTAAAGAAAGGACCTTTTCCTCCCTGTGTTTGTGATAGGAGACTGATCTTTGATTGCATCCCACAAAGCTGTGCATTGCGAGAGGCCAGGCTAACACACAAAGTTAATAATGCAATTAATAATTCTGCTGTACCTTTTTATTTCTCCTGTGGAGCAGCTTGCTACTGTTAACCTTTTCCAGCCTTTACCTGCTTCTCCCCAAAATGCCTCTTTTTCTTCCAAGCACCACGTTCAATGTACAAAGCCAGAAGTTTCACTGCCAACTTGTTTCGCCACATGTTATTTATTCATAAACTTTCTGTGTTTCGCTGCCACTCTGAATTAGCCCAGTTTTTCACCAGGTTATTTACAGCTTTGCACTGTGACACATTTTCAGTAACACACACATACACATAGACATGCCCACAGAGTATGGTCATTAGCATATCCTGCACATTGAAGGTCAGTTGCTTTGGATAACAGGTCAAGAAACGTTGTAATGATGTTGGTGCATTAATAATAATAGACATAAGACTCTGTAAAACATCCATATACCTATACTGAATGATTTGTTGATGACCGAATTGGCATTACTATAAAAAGAAGGGCTGACCTACTGTTGCAAATGAAGGTCACTGAAGAGTTCTCTGGACCCCAAAGGGTAATGCTGGTCACCTCAGTCCTAGCTAGTGGCCCCTTCCAGTACAATTAGGATGCCCTTTTGCATGTTCATAGCTGATCTGTGTGTGTCTAATTCTTCAACCAGGTCTGCCTGCTGAAAAAAAATAGTGTCCGTGAGCAACAAAAGATGGGAGAACTGCAGGCCACTTGGCCTTGACAGGCATCAGTTGCTAAATTAGTCATTGCAGGTAGTTTTGAGTCCCTGGCAGCTGTTTTATCACTGAACTTTATTAGTCATATTTTCCTTTTCCAAAGTTTATGAGTGGTTTTCAAGAGTTATTCTGGTGGGCTTTGGAGCAAGTGTATAAGGTTTTGTAGAATAGCATCGGCCTGGAACGTATGTTCCCAACAGTCTCTTCACAATCATGGCCGGGGCTTTCTGGGTGTTGCAGTGGTAGTCATTTATGGCCAGGTCCTGTCTCCAAAGAATGATAGGAGATCTTTGGTTCAAGGTTTTGTTTGGCTCACAGGGGAGCTGAGGGAACTCTGCTTGTTGGGTTGGGTGCCTTGTTGGGGGTAGTCAGTCACTGCCATGACCAGCTAGGTGGCTTGCTTTGCTTGCTGTGCACAGAAATTAATGTTTTCAGTAATGTGGAGATCAGCTTCTTAACTTTTTGTGTTGACTCAGTGGCACAAAGGACAACAGAGCTATTAATTATTTGCACTCTAGGCTTGAAGCTAAAATGCGTGCTTGTAAAATAGATGGAGATCTTCAGCTTATGCCACCAAAGTGCATTGCATTATTTTATAGTCTGCCTCTTCTCCCACACTGTGTTTATGATAAGATATATGTGTTGTTATTTCTGTGCCAGTTTGATAAACAGTTGTCATAGCTTTAACTATTCAGTCATGATGGCTGTGTAACATACCATAACTTATTCTGTTTCCTACTACATTTTCCTTTTATTTTTTTCCCCTGTGTCCGTAGGGGACATTATGGGCTGTAAAATCTCCTTGCAAAAATTGCTGTACACACAGTTACTAAGAATACATTAGAAATTAGAAATTTGAAACTCTGAATGTGAAACCCATCGCATTTCTTTCTGATTCTTCTTATTTCCCATTTACAGGGTCTACAAGCATATTTCTGTGTGCCAGAGGCCTGCTGTTCTCTAATTTTCACAGTATTTTATGGGAAAGACTCATCTCTGCAGGGAATTTATGGAGAACACATGCTAGAAAAGGACCTACATAAGGCTAAAAGTCTGGACCTAACTGGTCGCTGGGCACTGATGAAAAAACATCTGCAAATGCTGTTTCAATGGGTGACATTTCAGAGAGGTTGGGAAGATAATATAAGGATTTAAAATAGAGAAAGCAAAGCCTGTGCTAGAAGCTGAACATGTAAGGCTTTCCTGGCAGCTGTTAGTGCTAGGAGTTTTGGAAAAGGGAAGAAATGTTTGAGAAGTTAGGGTTATAAAACAGCGAGCTGGTTTGCACTCTAAGATCATGGTAATTTAGGTGGGAAGGGACCAGTAGAGGTGTCTAATGAGACCTGCTCAAAGCAGGCACATCTTTGGGGTTGGACTGGGTTGCTTGGGGTATTTGATACTATTTGATTTATTACTTAAACAATGGACTTCTTTACTTATGTCACAAAATTGTTAAATTATGGCAAATTTTTTTGAGAACTAATAGTTTCCTAACTACTGTTCTAATGGTGGGACCTGGGTGGTATTTTGTTGTGTAGGTTGTAAGAAGTTGTTAAGCTGATCATAAAAGATTGTTGAACACTTTCCAGCCAAAGGTGTCTCAAAGTCCTTCACTTTGGGCTCTCAAATTATTTTGAAGTGTGTTTCAGTTTAGTCTTTCAGTTCAGTTCAGTCTACATAATTGAAGTATTCCCAAGATAGGGATCTTTGGGATCAGGCTTAAGACATATCTCTTAGCTTCTGGTTAGGCCTTCAGCATAAGACCTGAGCAGCAATCATACATCAGCTTTGTCTTCTGCTGAACAGTGCTAATAAAGACATTAAGAAGTTTGAAAGGTCCATATGGTTTTGTGGCCGAGCCCCACGAGCACCATGCGGTCACTGTCTCACTCTGCCACTGTTGGGACTGGGGAGAGAACTGTAACGGCAAAAGGCAGAAAATTTGTGGGTTGATATAAAGATCATTTAATGAGGAAAGGAGTAGCTGCACGCACAAGGAAAGAAAAATAAGGAATTAATTCACCAATTCCCATGGGAAGGCAGGCATTCAGGCATCTCCAGAACAACAGGGCCCCATCACACTTGGCAGTGGCTTGGGAAGACAAACACCTCACTCCAAATGTGTCCCACTCTTCCTCCTTCTTCCCCACTCCTTCTTTCTCCCCACCCCCCCCCCCCCCCCCCCCACTTAAAATGTTGAGCATGATGTGAAATGGTCTGAAACATCCCTTTTCAGAGGTACTTTGGGTGGTCTGTCCTGGCTGTGTCTCCTCCCAACCTCCCAGGCACCCCCACCTGCCTCTCCAGCTTGGCAGTACAAAAAGCAGAAAAGGTTTTGGTTCTGTATAAGCCCTGCTCAGCAATGACAAACACATCTCTGTATTATACACCTTGTGTTCAGGACAAATCTGAAACACAGCTCCACATTTGACCCTATGATGAAAATTAACTCTGTCCAAGCCATAATCAGCACAGCAGGTTTAGGCGAAAGGGAGCTAGCTTCCTAGTTTGGGAGAAAAGAGTTACTTAGCTCTGTGTCCTGTAATTTGACACGGTACTCTCCCATCTGTTGGCACAACAAACCTGTTTGCATCTGAGGGGAGGAAGGACTGTGTGTGCAGGAGATGAGTTGAGATGCACCAGATGGTGCCCACTTATTCAAGAAGGTGTCTTGTCAGTCTCACCTGCCCGGGTCCAAAATTTAGGTACTGCACTTGACACATGGATCTTGAGAACCCTCTGCTGATGCTACTTTGTCTTAGAGGAGACTGTCCTCAAAAGATGCTGTACTTCTGAATTTCTGTGCATCTAAATTGCATTTCATTCAGTGATTGTTTAATATCAGGGGCATAACTTGCTCTTGAAGGAGGGACTAGAAGTCACCTTCTATTGAGTGCTTTACTAAACTTGTTGCCTATTGGGGTGCTTCTTTTTTAGCCTAAATAACATTTAATTTTCTACAGAAAGAGATTTCAAGGCAGGAGTGGAGGGGAAGAGAAGGTCTCCACTCCAGCAAGAGTTGTGAAACACTGCGAAAGTGTACATTAGAATCTTCAATCAGAGTACTAGGGAAATCATTCTCCTACCTGGGGCTGCCTTGTAAGCAAAAGTCATGATGGGAAGGTGTAGCTCACGTGCATCATGATTTCTTCCTTTGGCTGGATGTTGAGACAAGAAATAATCTGGCTGATTCTTGAATGCAAAGAGCATGGTGAGTCTGCCTTCATGTAGATCTACACTGCTCCACAGTCTAGGAAGTACCTTCCTGCTGCCTGAGGGCTCAGTGTGGCTGTTGCCTGAATGATGCCTACAGATTTTTGCTTTTGTGGTTGAGCTGTGGTTTCTGCTGTAGCTTGGTAACAAAGCTACAAAAACTGCTGTTCTAGCTGCCTGTCACAGCTTGTTTCTCCCAGAGGTCTCAGGCCCTATCTCAGCTGCTTCCCTGGTCTTTTCCTAGCTTGTAATTGCAAATGAGCCCCATCAAAGCGCATCCTTTTCTATGCCAATGGAGAACGCTTTTGGGTGTGGGTTGGTGAGCAGTGAAGCTGGTACTACTGAAGGAGCAGCAGTGGGTGAACAGCAGACACATTGTCCTTATTGCCCATAGCAGCAGCTGCTGGCGGAGGAGTTGACTCTCCATGGGCACAGGGTAGCCCTGGACTTTTCTTGATTCCCTGAGACACTGGTGGATGCTTTTAAAGGGCTGGTGAGGGGAAACTTTTGTCAGGGCACATAAACTCGCTGTTTTGAGCCTGCAGCACCACTGGAAATAAATTTTAAGGTTAAAAAAGGGTGGAAATTGTTAGCAAATGCTGGGACACAAGGGACTTCATAAGACACCTTGTAAGGCTGCTGGTCTTGCACACATCATGTCCCTGTCATGGCACCCATGAACAACTCCCACTTTTTCTCTAGAATTCTTTGCCTGACTGTTAGAAGACTGTGCTGAGCCTGACAGCTCTGGTGATTAGAAACTGCCTGTCTTAGTGCTAAGTGTATTTTATGGTCAGCTTGCACACATTTGTTCTGTGCCAACATTGTCCTTTAACTTAAATGGCTCTTCTCCTTCTCTGATGTTTACTCTCTGGATGTATTTATAGACAGCAAAAAAACTCCCTCTGAGATTTCATTTTGCTAAACAGACCAGATCTTTTTTCCTTATTCTTTTTTCATTTTCTTTTTTTTCCCACCCTTTATATTAAAAACTCTTTATACTCTGCAGTTTGACTTCATCCCTAAGCACATAACCAGGACAGTATGCTGTATCTTTCATGGTCTTACCAAGACCTTGAATGAATGATGGTATTACAGCTTCCTCATCTCTAGCTGAATGTCCTTTCCCAGTTATCTGAGAATTTTGATTGCTTTTTACTCATGTCTTTCCCATAGAAAGTGATACTTGTACTCAGTGCACCTCATTCTTTGTCCTTCACCCAGCTGTGGGGCTGCCAGCTGGGGGCACTGATGACCTTTCCTCCTATGTGACTGTTTTTCCCCCAAATTTCTGTTATTACCTTAAGGTAACTCAATTTTTTCCTTTCTGATATTTCAAACGCTCTCTCTGTTGAAAACTTCATTGTGCCTCTTGCTACTCAAAGAACCTTATGTTTTTCCCCCTGATGACAGATTTTTTTCCCTCAGAGTCCTTTGTTATGTAAATCTGCCCCTCTCTCATTTGGAGGTTGGTTTCCAGTTCTCTCTGTTATATTTTTCTGTCTATTCTATGTTGTTTGTTCCCTCATAGAGACTTTCTCATGTTAGGCTTTCTGCTCATTTCTTGTTTACCATCACAGTTCCCCTCTGCTTAATTCTCCATTATCTGGGTGCAAGCAGTACCTCATCTCTAATGAGAGTACCTCATTCCTCTAGAGGAAGTCTATCTTTGCTGCATGTTTTCTGCTCTGTGCATTGACCAGAGCTAAAGATCTATGCTGTCCTGTATGTCTTCAGCCATCTTCTCTTTTTGTTTCTTTTCCTCTGTCATGGCTGCATATTCCTATTTGGCTTTGAGGTGCGTTCATCAGGGATTCTCTTTCATACTCAGGAATGCTGTAAAGGATCCTTGGCCTGTCTAATCTTCTCATCTATTGTCAATGTCTACAAATTTTTAAGGTTTTTCCATCACTGCCATGATTTCAGACTTTTGTTTCTTGCATTCATTTTCAAAAGCATGAAAGAAACTACCACTGCACTTAGAACTTAATTTCTGTTGCTGTATCCCTTCATTCCTCACTCAGTTGTCAAGGTAATTTTTTCTTCAGTTGCTATGTCAGAGAATCACAGTTCTTTCCCTAGATCTGATCCTACTGCCTTCACTGTAGGTCTGTCTTGTAAGTGAGTTATCCTTTCCATCATTTGATAGGCAGTGATCTTCTCTGATGGCAAAAAACCTTGGACACAGTTGCAGGTTTCAAAGCTGAAGTGCTGCACAGGCAATTCTTTTTCCTTGGGTAAGAAAAGCCCAGATGAAGTCCCGGAGCTGACAGCTAGGGAAAACTGATTAATATGAATCCATCATGTAGCCCAACTTTGCTTTGAAGGAGAAAGAAAGGTTTTAGGTGCATGAAACCCATTTCCTATAGGAGTGACAGTGAGTGAGCACTTAAATATAAGAGATGTTGGTACTACATTGCCACAGGCCTCTGCAAGGGGGTCTGAGTGTCTTCCGTGTCTTACCACCATCCTGGGGGCATGCAGAACTAATTTGTCTTGAGCAAGCTCTCAAGGCCCAGCAAGTGGGATGAAAATCCTGCAAGGACTCAACTACCTGCTACTCTTTAGTGAGGATATGGTCTGATTCCCCTTTCACCTCATAAGGGTCTCGCTAGATCAGAAGCCTGTGCTGTATCCCACCATTACCATTTTGTAAAACAATTCATTTGGTGATGGGTGTGATTGTTACTTTTTCCCTTCTCTGAAGCTCATCCCAGCAACTCTGAGCCTGCTTTCTTGGCAGTCCCAGTCTAGGGGGCTGTGCTCAAATACCTAGTTTTTCTGATGCAGGACAGCAGGCAGTGTGTTTGTGAAACATTTGGGCCTGACCATCAGTTGCGTCTCCTTTGGTAACCTAGAGCAGAGGCAACCTGCTGACAGAGACAGGACAGCGTTTCTTGGCCTCTGTCCCATTTTGTGTTAGCCTGTGGGGGCTGTAGATGCCAGAGTGCCTGTCTGCTCTGAGGGGTTGTGCCTGCTGCGTGGTCAGGCCCGTGTGCTCTCCATGGGGTAGGGCTGGAAGGAGGAAGGTGATGGGTTTCTTTCAGCAAGCCAGTGCGGGGAGACAAGGGAGTCCAGGGCAGCCCCTGACAGGTACTGTCAGAAGGATGGTGCGAGCAGTTGCTGCTCTTCAACACTTGCCACTCTGCTTTTGCTTTTGAGCATGTCTATTATGTTTTTTCTTTAAAAGTTCATTGCGGTGTTCCCTATTATGTGTGCTGTTTGTAGTTATTAAACATACTTGTTTTGAGATAACTCTCTGCAATATGTTACATACATAATTAGGTATAATTAACTTCAATTAACCATATTAAGCTTTGCAACACTTCTGCCGTATTTTGAAGCTGGCTTGTGACTAAGAAATCTACATTTGCAGGTTCAGGTTATACAAACTTATTCATATTCCAGGTGTTCACTTTTCCCTTTCAGTACTATGCCTTTGAATCCCATAATTTGTTGTTCAGTTGTCTAAATAATTAACTTGCAGCTTGTAGGACTCTGAGTGCAGGATCCTCAATGTGCATCATTGGTGCTTTTCACATGATGCTTCTGGGAGCTGTTGGTCATGACAGCATCTCAGTGCCTATTTTGCAACTCCTTACCTTGCCAAAGCTGGTTAGATTAGTATGTGCCATGTTTGACAAAGGCCCACATGTGCTACACATGGTGAATAAGCCTTCACCTTCCTGATTTAATCACTGAGCAAAAGTTTTGGCTTTTATTCTTTTTGAAGTTGGCTTCTCCCTATTTTTTCCTTTTAATATTAATTTTCATGCGGTTGTTGCTCTTGCTGGAAAGTGCTCTGAAGTGTCATGCATTAGGAAGTTATAAAGAACAGTTGATTGATTGAAAGACAAATGCAGTCTGGCAATAAGAGCAAGATGCAGTTTATGCGTGAGGAGCATGCTGTGGCATCTTACGGCACTCTCTGGGGCCCAGCATCCTGCACCTCCCATGAAGTAAAATTGGCATCTTCCTTTGTACCTCAGCCCATCATGTGACAATGGCCCTTGGTGCCTTACATGCTGGCTGACACACTTTTGAGCATTTTGCCTCCTAAAGAGCAGCTGGAAGCAGTTAGACTGCTAGTGCATGCTGCAAGGTCTGCCCTGTGTGCTGTTGATGGAAAACAGGGAGGGCACACACATTAGATGCCAGAAATGCTGACAGTGGCAGAAAGAGGTCTCTCTCTTGGCATCCATGCAAAACCATTTCTTGACATCTATGAAACAGTTCATCACTACCCCATTTTTTAAAGCTATGTGGCTATTAATTTGCCTCGGGTTATAATCAAGCTGTCAGTCATTTTAATGGACCTTGGATCAGACAGGCCTGAGGGCTTTTTTTGTGGTTTCCATTACAGTGTTAATTAACTTAGCATGCAGATTTAGCTATGAAACTCAGAGTTTTCATTTAGTTTTTATAACTTAATTGTGGAAACATGGTAGTAAATGCAGATGAGAAGATATGTGCAATTAATATTGACCCAGGACAACTCAAATGTCAGACACTTGTCTCTGAAGACTCACTAGGAAATCCAATGTGTTAAATATTGATTTTGTGGTGTGGGGTTTTCAAACAACCTTCGTTCTGGCCAATTCTTCTTGAAGCTGTATCCTTTCCAAAGTTAGGGCTGTGTGAAACCTTGATGTCTGCAAGTGTAGTGCCAACACAGAAAGCCAGAAAGTCCTGTCATTTGGCAATGTTAGTAGCAGTGTTACCTCCTGCAACTTTTAATCAAAGATGCTGAACTACAAACAGAATTAGCCTCTGTGTGGATGTGGATATGTGTGTGAGGGCAGGTAGGATATTGTTTTGTTTTCATAGATTTTAAAGGTATTTAGTTTAGAGCTGTTGATAAACAGCTCGTGGAAAATTTGGGGAGTGATTTTATCACAGCATTTGGCCAGCCTTTGCCTGGCCTGAAAGGGTCCATACAATGGTGGGAAGGAGGGTCAGTATCCATGCTGACCTAGTCCTTGGCATGGCTGGGAGTCTGAAAGGTAGGCTGACTGCCAGAAGATGTGTTGATACTAGTCTGTTGAATTCTCCTTCTGGAGAAATGGGTCAAAGAGGCACTGGGATTTGCATTCTAAGTTGCAAAAACTGCCATGTTGAAGAAATGAGTAACCTCACGTCTATTGGTGAATCTGTTGTCACATCTACTGGCAAGATTAGTGGTCACTGGTTTGAGGTAAAAACTTTCAGTCTGTCTGAATACTTTCCTGGGAAACATGTGGCTTGGCAACATTTAGAAATGATGTTATTAAAGTTGTCCAATAACAGACTGGCGAGTATCTGCTATAGGTCATCCAGGTAGAGCTGTTCCTGCTGAGATGCCTCTTTAGCCTGCTTTTCTGAGAGGCTGACGCTCTGCTGTACTTTTTGGTTCTATTTGACATTTCAGCAAATGAAAAGTCTCTGCTCTGCTATGGGCCTGATGTGTAGATGAAAGAGGAATTCTCCTGACCATGGGTGTCCTCAGGCCTCTGGGATAGCCCATCACCTAGGAACCTTCAAAGGGTGCATATCATAGCCCCCTCTGGACACAGTGAGGGAGGGAGGGCACAGGATTTTGCCTCTGGTGCAACACTGAAATGTGAATTTTAAAAACATGAATCCATCCTACCCATTCACTTCATCTGCTATACAACTCAACCTTGGGGGACCGGGCACTGGAGGGCAGCAAAAAGTCTATACCTGAGCAATAGTTAGAGGTCAGAACAGGGATCCCACAAGGCATTTTCACAGCCTCACCCCTTTCCCCATCTTTATGGGCTTTCAGAAAAGATGGGAAAAAAATATGCAATCCCTTCCCTCCCCACTCCCAGCCATGTTCTTTAAGACAACCTGAAAGCAACAAAATTTGGAGCAGAGTGATGACTGAGCCTGCAGCTTATTGCAATTTTCAATGTGTTGTCTCTCCATGTGAGCAGCTGAAAAGCTAGGCTGGGACAAACAGCCCCTAATTGCTGCTCCAGGTTCTCCTTGAAAAGTTCCATTTGGTCTATGAAGGGAAAAGCTGTATGGACAACTGTCTCTAAGCACTGGCCCCAGACTCCTGTTGTTATACAAAGAATAAAATACGCAGTTGCCTAAGATAATTTTGTTGGCATGCTTTGCAGCGCATGTGCACACTGTAGCTGCTTCACCTGCTTCAGGGCATCTGACAGTGTTGACTTACGTATGGTGACTCAGAGGGCTTTCCCTTGATGGCACATAAAAGTTCACTTGCAGAACATCAGCTTACGTAAAAGTTTGAGCTATTTTTGTTCAAGTGCATTGCCATACATTTTTAGACTTGCTAAACTTCATGCACACTCTGTTTGCCAAATCCAGCACTTAGCTACTTCCAGTGAGAGAGTCTCAAAATCCCTGTGAAGCTTTTAGGGACTGCAGTCGTGCAGAATGCTCTGTGAACAGAGCCATACTGCTTGTGCATCCAGATCTCAGGGGCCAAGCTGCTGATTTGTGCATGGTGTAATTCCCACTTTCTTAAAGTTACAGAAAATACTAAAAATATATAATGCATGAACTAAAGTTCAGATTTAGAGCACATTGAAATATACTAGGATGGATCCTTGTAAGTTTCAGCTGTTAAAACCTTCATGATGGGAGTGTATTCAGTCTTTGCCCCTGTAAAGACCTAAAACTATACATATCTTTGCCTTTTGTTCTTCATTCTCCACTTCATTCCATGCTTCATTTCAGTGTGCTTTGGTTCCTGGTCTATTTGATCAGTTGCTCAGAGCCACCTCTGCGTCTTTTTCAGTGAAAACTTGTAAACCTGATTCAGTCTCCCTGAATCCATCTGCCAGGCCTCTGGACATATTTCAATAGGTCTGCTGGATACATGAAATATTCCCTTTCCCTTTCCCTTTCCCTTTCCCTTTCCCTTTCCCTTTCCCTTTCCCTTTCCCTTTCCCTTTCCCTTTCCCTTTCCCTTTCCCTTTCCCTTTCCCTTTCCCTTTCCCTTTCCCTTTCCCTTCCCCTTCCCCTTCCCCTTCCCCTTCTCCTTCTCCTTCCCTTCTCCTTCCTCTTCCAAAATTCCGATTACAGGAACCATCTTTCTATGTTGGGAAGGAGTTTTGGCTATGCTTGTATTTTTTCTGTACCTTATCTTCCTTGGAATGAAAATGGGAATACCTGCATGGTTTGGATTTATGTTATTAAATTTTTATTATTAGTATTAGTATTAGTATTAGTAGTTTGTTACGGTGGAATTGATGTAAAAACATTTTTTCCCAATGTGAAATTTTTTGTGAATTAATTGGTTTGTTGTTCCCTGCTGTGTCCTAGGACACTTTGAAAATAAAACTTTTTTTCAAGAGTTTTATCCTGCAGTGAATATTCATATATATCAAGATGCAATAAACCCAAACAATTTTCTCATTAGAAATGCAGTCTGCAAAAGTCAAGTAATTTCTCCTGTGACTGTGTTAGGGACATTGTGCACTTGAAGTAGTGGAGAGCAAAAATGTTTCAAAAAGGAAGACTCAAGATTAACGTCATGCACAGGATTAACATCATGCACTCTAATTGAAATATTGAAATTAGCCTTTTCATCATGCCATATTTATTGTTTTAATTTGCTTTGGTGGCATTTGGTGTTGGTATGTGGAGTATGAATGTGCTTTCATGCTGCATCCATAGGCAAAAGGTAAAAGGATTCAACAGAGCCCATTCATATGAGGAGAACCTGAACCAGACTGTGTTCATGAATGATGCTTGGTGAAAGCAGCACTAAAGATGATCAAGGTGGGACTAGCTAAATGCTTTAGAGAGTGTTCATCAGGGGAGATAATCTGAGGCTTCATGCATGGAATCTGCTGCAGAATTTATTGGATATGCGCCTTTATGGTGCTGGAAAGTCCCCAGAGCTTCAGCAGCTACAAGAGTAGGGAGCTTGCAGTGATCACTGCTCCCATGTCTCCAGGTGGGCTGAGCAGAGCTCTGGTGTCAGTACATCCAAGTCTGGGTTTCCTAATAGTGAAGTGCTTGTGGATCACAGCAGACAGAGCTGCTAAATGAAGTCTCTGTGCTCCCAGTTCCATCAAGGCTGCGGGGAAGCCAAGAGCTTCCCCTGATGGTATTCTGCACCTGGCAAATACTTCCGTTCCGCTTGGATCAGTGCTTCAAAGCATGCAGAAGTGGTGTGTGTCCATCTGGGTAACTTTGGGGAAAGAGGAAGGGGGAAAAGGAAACAAGTCATGGCATTAGCAGTGCACAAAACCAGCAACTACCAGTTGTCTGCAGCGCTGATGGAGGTGGCACAACAACTGAGTCAGCAGAACTATCAATGAGCTTGGGTAGTAGTCTCACATCAGTGATTGCCTTGTTGCCATTCCACTAATGCAGGGGAGCAGTTCAGAGACAGCTAGAGGTGCAGCATCTGTGTGTGGGTGAAGAACACACGTAGTTTCCTGGAGGGAAGCCTATGAGCTCCACAGGGCAAATAGAGGCTGCTTCTGTATCTATTTTTCTTTTTAATCTCTCAAAAAGATTATAGGGAGGCTTTTGGGTTGCTGATGGTTTTGCTTGGGTGCAGCTCTTGAGACTTGTGCTGTTTTCCACAGCAGGATGTCTGTTTCTGTTAGTGTGTCCATTATTGTGGCATCAGATATTTGCCGTGAGCAAAGAACAGGGTTAATATCTGTTTTGTGTGTGTATCTTTCCTTGCTCTGTTCCCTGGTGGGAGGTCTCTGTGGTGGTTTATTAAATAGCTCATGTTCTATGTGCTTGTTCCTCTCCAGTGAACTCCAGCAATGGAGATGGAGTTTATAAAAGATATAGCATCTTTTCTCTGTTGTTTGTCTCATACTCTGCCCATTTGTAAGCATTTAGCATTGACAGGCTCTACAGATGTGTCACTATTTCTGTAAGATGAAATCTTACAGTCATACAAATGTCAAAATCTAAGACTTGCTCTTTCTGTGTTGCAAGAGACTTTCTTGTTTCCTTTGTCCCCCTTCCTCTTTCATGCAGTACTGATGATGTACAGAGTGGTGACATCTCATCTCCAGAACTGCCTCTCCTCAAAACTTGGGATGGGCAAAGAACTCTATGGATTAGAACAGGCAAAAACATTGTCAGTTTTATTTCCCTTTTAGTAAAAGGATATACTGCACAGTGACCCTGTGAAGCTCACATTTTAAATTTTTTTTATTTTAGTCATTCACATGTGCACCATCATAACCATGTCACTGTTACACCCTCTGACTGATGAATGTGCTTAACTTGAAGGGAGTATTCTGCCCATTTGGAGGCTACTACAAATATTCAGGAATACTGCCAGGATATTTTTGCCTGGACTGTATCACTTGTGTCACAGTTTGGGGAGCGTCCAGCACATCAGCTCACAGCTACAGTGCTGGGCAGTGTCCAGGGAAAGGCATCTGCACAAGCGATGTACCTTTCCAATCCCAGATTTTGTCTTCAGGGAGGCATACACATGGGATTAGGAACTGAAATAAGAAGTATAACCCTGAAATAAGAGATACAACAAAAAGAGGAAAAAATTTTAAGGGGAGTTAAGGATGAAGAGGGGAGATGAAGTAGGGAAAAGCAGGCAGTTTAGGTAAGAAATGTTGCCGCTGAGAGTGACAGACGCCTAATTTAGTATTTAATAGTGAAAAAAAGGTGCTGGAATACTGAATTTCTACATGTGGGAAGATGAGGTACCTGGACTCTGTGCTCATCCACTCAGTTATATTCAGAATAAGCTGTTGCTTAGTCTGCTTTTCCATTTTAATAAAGCTCAGGAAACTCAGAGGGTGGTGCTGGTCAGAGAGAGTAGTGGATCTGGACATGGTGCAGCAGGGTCAGTAGCAGAAGAGCAATTTGATGGCTATCCTGAACTCTCACCTGCACATAGTGTTTATTTTTTTTTCTCTTTGGTGACTATTAGAAAAAAGCGGAAGTCTACCTCCACTTCCTGTTCTGCCCTACATTTGATGATTCCTTGCTCTCTGTGGAAAACCACATGGGGTATTGAAGGAGAGAAAAGCAAATAGCAGTATCCTTCAGATCAGGCCCAGAAAATGGGAAATGTAAGCAGTAGTAAGGGTCTGTGCCAGTGGGTGCACCTCCAGAAGAGAAATAGGGTCAAAACCATGACGTTACTGGGCAGAAAGTAAAAGGAAAATCAGGGTGCACTGAAGGGAAAGCAAAAAGTGAAATAAGCCAACCTGCTGCAGGACAGCCCTCAGTACAATTCTCAGATCCCTGCTCACTGCAGAGAGGAGCACAGAAGGGTGCTGTGAAAATCAGAGGAGTTTGTGAAATAAGACAAGGACTCGACAGTCAGATGGCTCAGTCAGAGAAAAGATAAGACAATTGTGTTTACTCTTACTTAAAAAAGGCTGCTGCAAAGATGAAAGACTTAGACCAATTATTTTTATTCATTGGCAAAGGCTTTTCAAAGATAATGAATTTTGAGGATCAACAAGGAAAGTCATTGAAATACACCAGTGAAACTTGTAACTTGACAAGTTTTAGTTGTCTTGAAGCAGAAGGATAGGCTGTCAGTGGGCATGAGATGTATGAGATCAGCAACATAACCAAGAATGAAGCTGGCAACCAGGGGTAGCTGTAAAATAGCCAGTGCACCCACCTTTCAGATTAGACAATTTGAAGGAAAGGGCTGAAATATACTGTTGTGTGAAGGGATGCTGTCCTCACACTGATTCCAGTAGAGCTCCAGATTCAGCCTCTGCTTTTCCAGGGGAAGATACAGTTGCTGAAGTTACAGAAGGGTCTTTTAAAATGGGGAAGGAGAAGTCAGATTTGCTTTTATTTTTATGACTGGATAATAATTAACAGAAATGTGTTGATGTGTACCTTGGTCCAATTCTCTGAATGCAGTAGCTACACCTTGTCTCTGTATGGATTTGCATGTTGACGTGATATAGAGCAGATGAGTCAAACAATGTTCAGTACAGAAAGGAAGTAGTCTGCAGAACAGACAACTGACCTGGGCTATATTTTGCCCAGAAGCACCTCTCCATGTAGAGGCATGATGGTGGGCTAGGGTCTTGGGTTTCAGCACAGGACCCAATGGCCCATCAGGATGCTGCTTGTGTACTATTAAGTAATGGTCCAGAAGGAAAACTGACCTGAATTCCCAAATCAAGTATAACACCTGACATCTCTGGATCCACTGATTGATTCCAGCTGTATGAGTCTGGATTCTAGCCAGACAAAGTTGACAGTAGGAGCAAGTTGTAAATGGTAAATCTAAATGGAAGATCAGATCAACCCTCACTTATTTATTTTAGTAATGACTGAATGGTCTGTGACAAGAATGTTGAATGTATTAGCCCATGATGATGTAAAATGTGTTTCTTATCTCTAATGAGGGCAATTTCAAGCTAGATTCAGATAGTCTTGCTTTTATACAGTAATAACTTATTTACTATTTTAAATCCATTATTTGCTAAGAGGCAGAATAATGGATAAATATCTTACCAAACACTATAGAAAAACTTGTCTGGTGTTGCTTATACCTGGTTTTGCTTATACCTAGCTTCATCTTCACGCTTGCCATGCATTTCTGTTTATTCTTGAATATTGTGTTAGCCCTGCTGGCATGTACCGTTTTCATATAGTCAGTATTTATTTGATCAAGCACTTGATCTGGTACATGAAATATCTTTCCCATGCGGCTTCTTGTAGTTGACAAATTGACTCTGCTGACAAATAATTCACTGAATGTGGCATGCAGTTATTCTTTTGCACTGAGCATCATGTTCTCATCTGATCCAAGGTTATTTTCCCCCTTCCTTTCTGCCTACCCTTCTTTGGCAGCTGTTCTCACACCAGCAGAAGGATACTGCATGCAAGGCATACCTCCTGCAGACACCCTGTGGGTGCTTCTTTCTTACTGTTTCCTGTGAACTTTAGCAGCTGTAGATCATGTACACAACACATTGAGCCTGCCTCATCAACTGGCAGAGGGATAAGGACAGAAATCTGCAACCTGGAGCCACTCGCGTCTTCCCATGCTGACTGGACTGGAAAAGTGAGCAGAGCCTGCTGCCCAGTTTAGGACAGTTTACTAAATCTGCAGGAATCCTTATTGAAAATAGAAGAACAATTTTCACAGTAACTGGAAATCAAGTGTGTTCTCCCTACATCCCAGGATAAACAGTGTGTTTTTGTAAGTGTCTGTATAACGTAGCATAGCAGTGTGCAGCAGTCCGGCCTCTGGACTGATTTTGCAGATGCTCTCGCATCACAGGAGACTGCTCTTAATTTCCATAGGAAGGCATGAGGAGAGAATGAAGCTGCATTACTTCTACACAAAATGTGCAGTCACAGTGAATAATGAGGGATGTCTCTGCAAGTAGCTCTGCAGTCCTTTATGAGGTAATGTGTTCTTTGACGTCAATGGGAAGCTTGCTTCCACACAAGCTGAGTGGAGACTGCAGGATTTAGTTTCATAGGGGTTTACAAACCACAGCTTTCAGAGCCATTGAAAGAAATCAGGATGGCAGCTCTTCTGGTTTGCCTATTTGGGATGCTTTTTTGCTGCCACTTTGGTTTATGGCATTGCTTCCCTGGTGTGTATTTTTGTGTCCACACTTGTCAGTCTGCTTTTCTTCACCTACTCCATTAAGGCCATGAAGAGGGTGTGTAGGGCAGGTTTGTTACTCAGCAACTTCACTCTGACTTCCTCTTGCAGGACATGAATGGGGACATGAGCTTTTGGGAATTCAATGAGGTGCCAACCTGCTGACTTCAATTTGAGTAGAAAGGCACTGATTATAGCTTTTGCAATACAATCCCAAGACAGTAATATTTGGCTGTGTGTTTGTGCTACTGTGGAGGGTCAGTCATACTGATTTTTGTCCCCTTTGGGAAACAACATCATGAAAGTTTAGGGGAAAACACACTTCAAACAGAGAAATCTGAGCATTTAAGACCTATGTGTGCTTTTGGACAGTGGGGGTTTAGGTGGAATTTCATGCTGTGAAAATGCTTGACCCTCTAAGCAAAGGCAGTGAGTGCAGGAGAATAGATAATCTCACTTCCTTATTCGTGAAGCCATTGTAAAGACGAAACACCATGAACCCCTATTTTCCTTGCCTGGAACTTTCCAATTATGTTTCACTTGATTTTTTTTTAAGTGATTAACTTCATTTTAAAATCAGGATAATGCTCATACTGGAAACTTCTCACTGTCCCAGCAAACAACCGTCACTCATTGTTATGGGCAGACTCCTGTACTGGTAAAAACTGGGAAAAATTTCTCTGACCTTGTCATAAAGCAGCTGGCAGGGTGTGCCTTTCTGTGTGTGAAAAGAAGGGATGTGAGGGTAAAACCAGCAGCAGTCTTAAGATCAGTCTTGACTGTATGAAGAGCATTTCCAGAGTTGGCAATACAGGCAGTTATTTGCAGCACCTCAGGAGAGGTTTATGAGAGAGTTGTCATAAGCTCCAAGAGGATTATGGTTCCTGTAGGGAAGGCTTTGTCTAAATGTGCCTGAAGAGTGCATTGGTCCTGGTGGGTGTAGTGAAGCAGGAACAGATAGACCAGTGGCCCACTCCAGCCACTTATTTGCATTCTCTCTTTTCTTCAAGACCTACAAAACAGGGATCAATTTTTGGCACATTTCAAGAGGAGTATGAGAAAAATTCCCAGGTAACAAGGACCACATAGGTGTCTGGCTCTCCAGTGTTCTCTGTTCTTTGATAGCATTTATACAGACTTACAGCTGCATTTATGTTAGTTTTCCTTGTCCTCATTGCCCCACCAAGTCTAATTCCCTGTAATGTAGGGGTGGGGGATGGTTATGCTTTCTCCAGTTGTTTTACTGGAAGAAAGGGATAAGAAAAATTCTTTTGGCCCTATCTGGGATCCCCTTCTCAGTGGATTGCAGTAATTTCTGTATGTGGTAGGCTGACCGAGGCTGGATGCAAGCCACTTTATCACACCTGTCCTCAGCAAGGTATGGGGCAAAAAATTCAGTTTCTGAATGCTGCCATCATTATGGAACACAACTAGAAACCTGTCTTTTTATGCTAGAGCAACCTGAGTACTCGGGCTTGTAAATATCATCCATTTCACCAGTGTGACAGCTAGAAAGGTTATATGTCCAAAGACCCATGGGACATAAGTGACAGGAGGAGAATAAATCTGTGTCAGCCTTTGAATTACTAAGTCATTGTAAAATCAATTAGATTTCTCTTAGGTGAGGCCCTTGTGCTGTTCGTTCCAGTGTGTGTCCTATCAGTCACTTTCACTAGTGCTGCATAGTAGTTTTTGAGCCTGTAGACCTCAGTTTTTTTCAGATGCGGGAAAAACATGCTACCTCTAGATTTGTAAGAAGTTAACGGATGCAAAGATGAAGATTGTGTTTTGCTGCTAATTAGAGGGCATGGGAATAACTTTTCTGAGTCTGGACAAATGACTGAAATGCTGCTCTGTGCAGCGGAACACAGAGAAGCCAGGACTCTGTCCTGTAGTCACTGTGTGTGTGGGATGCTGATGTCCACACCACATTAATGCCTGTGGGATATGATATGAAAATGCCTGTGTTGATATGAAAATCCTTGGTGTGCTACAGAGCACAGAGTGTAGGAAAGTAGGGTGGTGTCATCCTTCTGATGTCTGACTGAGCACTCCCTTGCTAAATAAGTGCCTGTCTATCTTGACTGGTATGAGAAGACTAGGGTGTAAAATGCTCTGGGGAAGGACCAGGGCACTGTGAAATAGCTTTGCTAACAGGATTTTTCAGGTGGTACATGGAATTCAGGAGATATTCCAATCTTTGGCAAATCTGTTTTTCTTTGAGTTGTATTAGCTGTGAGCTCAACCCCAGTTGTGCAGAGCCAGGCCACAGGTGTCAGAAGACTATCTGGAATGGCAATGTGCTGATGAGGGTTGTCTGGGCAGGTGAGTAGGAAGAGGTCAGGTGCAGAGTGGTGACAAGTGGTGTTGCTGATGGAGGCTGTATTGTGGCGTTCTATAAGAAAAGGTCACCTCCTTCTGTTTTGGAAGTTTTCTCAATAGAACTGGTTGTTGTACTAGATTCTTGGTGCCAGTAATCCGGGGAATTGGTACAGGTATATACTGACTGGACAGTAAACTAATGCTCCAAAAAGCCTAGTTAGTTAAAGTGAGTCTGACCAGAGCTCAGCACAGCTAGTGACACGGGTTTCCTAGAGGGACGTTTTCCTTTGCTCATTGGAGACGGTATTTTCCAATACAGTCATCAAGCTGATCTTGGTTGGTTGAACAAAGAGTTCCAAATAGTCTCGGTTTCTAACAGTACAACTGTTGTTCTTTAGACTTGCCACAGATCAGGTCCTACTTCTGAGGAAAGTAGGAGGCTGCCTAGTGATGTTCCATGTCACTGGACAAGAAACACTGGTGGTCAGTTTATATCTTCCTAATCTTGTAGCTGTGATGGTCTGAGGGCTCTAGGCAAGATTTTGTCTGTGAATTCTAAGTTTTACTAAATTAGCCAGTACAATGGGCCAAGCAATGTACATAGCTGGGTACCATGTAAACTTTCAGGCACAGGATTTTTTTTTCTTCTGTCCCTGTTTTTTCAGGAGTTGGGGTTCAGGTTTTTTTTCTTTTTTTTTTTTTTTTCTTTTTTTTTTTTTTTTTGTTATTTTTTCTTCTGAGTGTGTCTTTTCTAGAAGTCTTAGTCCTAGGCAGGAGTGTAAGTTCATGCCAGACAATTGCAACTCTGTGTGAATCTATGCACACAAGATATTAGTGATGGAAGTGTTACTAAGTGTCATGGACAGCCAATCTTATCAGTGCCTGAACCATTTGTCAAACACTACTTTAAAAAGTACTTACATGATTTCTCTGCTTTCTTGAGCTGACCTCTGCAATTTTATGTAGATGCGTTTTCTGTTTTATAGTGGGAGGCACATGAGATGAAATCTGATGATTTTTATTTAGGTGTTTTGTATGCAACTCTGGCATTTAATTTTGAAAAAAAAAAACAAAATAGGACTAGGTTATTTTTATACAGAAAAATGCATGTTGTTCATTTAAATGACTGCAGCAATTCTGCCAGCTCAGGCATTAAGAATCCTTTAGTAATAGTGAATGTTTTCTAGAGGACAACATAAAGTGACATTTACTTCAACTGCCAGAGCTGTAGTTGTGAAATCTGCCATGCTTTTAACCTGAGTTACTACTAATCCAGCTACCATCCCACTCAGTGTCTAGATCTGGGCCTTTCCTTGCTTTCCTTGTAATATCTAAGGAGCAGCAAAACCAAATATGTAAGTCAGTAAGGTAGTTGTACATTTTATAGCAGAAGTGATAATTTTTCCCAATGTGTTCTATGGATCTATAAGCACCTAAACTAGGAAGCGGAGGAGTAGAATAAATGGTAAATCTGGGGATTTCAGTTTAGAATCAAGTGGAATTAGACAGGGTAACTCTCAGGTATAACTCTGTGAGGACAAAGGAAGTGGTTAGCGAGGAGAAAAGTTTGCTGATACTGCAACCTTATTCAGAGTTTTAAAGGTTGGGACTGTATCAAAGAACAATCTCATGAGACTGAATGGAGCATAAACAGGCAGCTGAAATTCTGTGTAGGCAGATGTAAAGGAAAACACATGGGAAGAACAATCCTAGCTTTGTACATAAAGGACTCTGGACTGACTGTTTTTAGCAAGGTGTGAGATCCCAGTGTTACAGAAGGACTATGTAAATGTCAGCTCAATACACAGCGGTAATAAGCAAACAAGGGCACAGAACATAGCACTAGGTAACACTTGGAAGGGAATAGAAGACTAAACTAAATACACCATTATTTCACTGCACAATTCCATGCAGCTTGTCCCTACCATGCACAGTCCTAATCAGTAATACAATAGAATAATTCAGTGGAAGGACCCATAGTGCTTAACTAGTGCCCCTGCCTGACGAATCCAGGCTGACTGGAAGTTAAAGTGTGTTATTAAAAGTGTTTTTCAAATACCTCTTACACACTGACAGGCATGGAACACTGACCTCTCCAGAAGACTGTTAGTATGTTGACCACTGTTTTGGTAAAGAAGTGTTCCCTAAGGCTGTGTCTGAACCTCCTATGATGCAAATTTAAACTACTTTCACATGACCTGTTGCTGGATATCTAAGAGAAGGCATCAGTGCTTCCCTCTCCTTTTCCTCCTCAGGAAGTTGTAAAGAGCAATGAGGTCCCCCCTCAGCTTCCTGCTCTCCAAATTAGGCAAGCCAGAGTCCTTACCTGGTCCTTACAGGACATGCCTTCCATCCTTTTCACTACTTCTATTGCCCTCCTCTGGGTGCATTCAAAACCTTTGCATCCATCTTAAACTCTGGGGCCCAGATCTTCACACAGCATTGGAGCTGAGGCTGCACCCATGCTAAACACAGCAGGATAACCACGTTTTTTGACCAGGTGCTGATATTGAGTCTCAGGATATCTGCCCTCTTGCCTGCCAGGGCCCACTGCTAACTCACATTGAGCCTGCTGTCAGTCAGCACCCACAGATCTCTCTTCCAGGGCTGCTCTCTTGCCACTGTTCTCTGAATTTATACTTTTGTCCAGAATTACTCTGTGCCGGGTGCAGAATACAGTAATTATTTATGTAAAATCTCACACCATGGATTATTACTAGTGTCTTACAAGTGTCTTACTTACTATACAAGTCAAAAGCTTAAAGGTATAGAATGAAGCAAGAAATTGCATGAACTTACTTGGCCTCTTCAGAGTGAAAACCTGGAAAATACATAAAGGTCTATGAAATGATAAGTGGCATGCAGAAAATAGAATAGGAAATTCACTTCCCATCCAGAGGCTGGAGGGCAGGCAATAACACTAATAGTGGCTCAGGACCATCTCTCCAAGCACCTCCCACCCAAGTTCTATACAGTTGCATAAAACAGAAGGACAAAGTCATGGGAGAAAGTTCTGCTGCAGGCTGTACAGCAGCTGACTGTCTCTGGCTTAGGAAGTTACTGGAAAAGTGTCACATCATGCTTGTGGTCACAGCTGATGGTGGGGCACTCCGTTATGGTACATATGTTTATTCTTCAGTTAGAAATAATGTTTTCACTGAATGTACAAATGAGTAATTGCATTGTTTTTCCCTTCTCACTGACTGAGAAAATGTTCTGTTCTGGCTCCCTTAGCATCCCAGATACAGTCAAGTGAGGTGGCATTTGTGTTTTTGGAGCTTCATTGACAGCCTGAGAGGAAAGTCCTGTGATTTTGTGCTTTTTATTGCTTCAGGCCATTGTGGGCCTCTCAGTCTAGCTTTTGTGATGATCTGGCGCAAGGCAAGTATTGATTGTTCTGGGAAGGACCCAGGTAAAAAGGTGCCTTATATTTGCAGTTCATTCAGTGAAAACTAGAACACCTATTTTGTTCATGTGCCATGTTCTGGGACTGTGTGTTGAGCAGGAAACAAGATTTTTATTTATTCCTTGCTCCAGTCCATCCAACTTCCGTTCTTTGTCCCACACTGACCATCTTAGGATGGAAATGAGAAATCTAAAACCGATTTGGAGGAGCACAACACTGAAAAGTTCTGAAAGTGCTTCCAAACCACCAGCTGGCCACTGGTGAGTACCTAGGAGAAAGGCAAATATACTGTGAACTTTCCTAGCATAGTTTCCAGCTCCCAGTGCAGGGCCTTCCAGAATGTGAGGTATTCCTCACGTTAGATAGAATCTGGATTTCATTCCATGGATTTGCCTGGTTTGCACAGAATACTTTCTTTCTTTCTAATCAATCTGGTGTCACACTGAGTTCGTCCTTGGCACAGACAGGCTGGGAGCAAGTACAGAGCAGTGCTCATCTTCAGGCTCTCATCAGCATCTCTTCCAGTGTTTATTTGCTAACATGAGTGTTCCTGTCTGTTATTCCTGCAAGGAGCACTGCTTCTTCTGCTGTTTCTTGGCAGTGGGGCAATGAAGCATCATTCAGTTTCCCATCCCAGAACACACCAGATGTGGAGGAGTGTGTCCTTGCACCCTGGAAGGACCCACAATGTTTGTGGATCTGCTGAATAGCGTGAAACATGTGGCACAGGTAACAGTGAAATGCCATGATGAAAAAAAATTATCTGCTGAAGTGTAAATGTCTCTGCTGAAAAACTGAGTTAAAAATCTTAACAGAGAAAAGACAAAATGAAAATACCCCAACCCCAAACCTTTAGAGACAAAACAAAAATACCCCAACCCAAGCCTTCAGAGGAGAACAGAAAAAGGAAACTGTGTCTGTGAAACAGGATTCAGCAAGGATTTTCCATGGATGAGCAGCAAGGACTATCTGCCAAGTGGCACTCAAAGATTTTTGCTCAGAGGTCACCAGAGATCAGATTAAGGCCATTGCACTGGAAAAGGTCTAAAATTGTTTCCAGTGAAAGCTAAACAATTTTCCTACTGACTCCTCAAAAAATACTGCAAGAATGCTGCTTGAGCCTATGGCAAATTTTCCATTTTCTATCCATTAATAAATTCTTCTCTGTGTTGCAAGAATAATTTTCACGCATAGTGTCATCATTCTCATATTGACAGTTCTGCTATACCACTATTGATTTAGTCCTAACAGCATTATTTTCTCCCAGATTCATCTTCCTTATAAAGGTTCTGAAAAAACTTAGGAAATTATTTGGACATTGTTTCCCATAAATATGAAAATCAGAAAGGTTTCCAGCAGGTAATTTTTCTCAACAGAAGTTATAACTTCTTTTTTTCAGGCTGTGTATGCTTGTTTTACAGTGATGACAAATCCGTTAATAAATTATTCTATTTGAGAACATAAGAAACAAGGGCAAAAATAAGAAGTCTATCAAGAGTTTCTAAGAAGAGGGAAAATAACAAATACATTGTAAATTTTCTTTTAACTTTCCTGTTTGATCCATTCTCTTGAAGCATGAACATGTTTTAAGAACAATATGTGGGCTTTACAAAGAAGAAGAAAGATATCAGGTATTTCAAAGAGATTTTTGAGATTTCATTATATATACTGAAATAGGTGTATTTGCACCTCACCCCTAAATTTCTGGAATAAAATCACAAAGACAAAAACCAATAAGCTTCAAGTTATTTCTTACATGAATGGAAGTCATAACATGAAACAAATCATTATCATTTATCCTTGAGTCATGAAGTGGAAATAAAAGACAGCTGAAAGATTTGAGCCCATCTCAGGACACATCACTGTAACTTTGCTGAAGTGACAGCTGTAACTGTAGGTTGAACTAGACCCCAAATAAAAGAACTTAACAGTGACTTTAACAGTGTAATTTCTATTGATATAGATCATAGCTTTTTTACTAATAGCAAATGTATCCGGTGTAATTATTCTGTATTTTTTTAAAGTTTATTCTTTATTGATCTTTTACAGTTCCACAATACATTAGAGCAAATCTGGCAAAAGTGGATTTGATGGATTAATTCAGTCTCTTTCACCTTCGTCACAGCTTCTACCTCTGTATTCTGTGACACCTGAATAAAAGATTGTTTTATTCATAACTTTGGCTATTGAAAATCACAAAATGAAAAATTTTGTATTTAGGGCAGGAATTGCTCTCCAAAGTATTCAGAAAAAGGTTTTATTATTCATACTTGGTTATCATTTTTTAAAGCATTATTATTTTATCATTCACATATTAGAGTTACTGAATAGTTAAAATATCTGATAGATAATTTATGAGTGGAAGAGGAGCACCTCCCTGTTTATTAAGAAGGTCACACAAGCAGACAGAATCATATAAATCTTAAATGAAAATTCAGGATGAAGAAAAACTTGTATTTGTTATGTCATTTTAGTGAACAAGGCCTACATTCAGATGATTCTTGGATGAAGATATATACAGCTACTGTGATTTTTAGAAAAGGTTCTGTGACTGCTTAAATTCACAACTTCTGAATTCTTTTTCAACAAAGCCTATTCCTTCATCTGGAAGAAGTTTCTCAGGAATGCATAACAGCAGGTGCAGACAGATGATGCCAGTATGGTGGTTGGAGTGGTATGGTGCTCTAGGGTTTGTATGTATCTACTTTGTACATAAGAGCCATGATCTCTAGGACATACTTTATGTTGCCATTTGGAATGGCTTGAAAACCACACGTGGATTGCAATACCTCCTTAAATTTTTATCAAGAAAGGTGTTTTTGGTGCTTTCGTGTACTGTAAGTTCCCCTAACAGTCTGAAAGAGCACTTATAATAAGAGCCCTGATAATATATTATAATCCTTCCTAACTGGCATGAGGGATTTGTTTGACTTTGTTTTGTATCCTCTGTTAGAGGGACTATTGTACAAGCTGTAAACTGAATTTAAGATGTATTTGGAGAGACGGACAGTTCTGCCCCAAAACTGCCGCAATCCAGCAAGTTTAATTGGATCAGATTGCTCAGGGCCATGGCCAATTAAATCTTGACCTCCTCTAAGGATGAAAATCTGACAATATCCCTGGGCAATTTGTGTCACTATTTAACTACTTTAATGGCAAAAAATATTTCCTGCTACCTAATCAGAATTTCCTGTCGTCTTACTTGTGTCCGTTGCTTCTTGTCCTTTTGCTGTACATGGCTAAGAAGGGTCGGGTTTTACCCCCTATATAACCTCTGATCAGGCAGTTGTAGTGAAAAGAAATGTGTCTCTTTTCCCTTCTCCATTCCAAGAGGAACTGTTCCTGTTTTTAGAGCCTTTTCTTGTGCTTCATGTACTCCAAATCCTAGCCATCTTTGTGGCCTCCAGTGGATTCATTCCAGTCTGTCAATATCCTTTTTATGGTGACCAGAAATAGACACAACATTAAATGCAGCATTGCAAGTGCCAAAGAGCTCTTCTGGCCCTGACAGTTTACAAAAGTACCAAAACAGCTCTGAATGCAGCTGGCCCTCTTTGCTGCAGGGTCACACTGCTGGGTCGTGTCTGACTTTTGGCTCACAAGGACACTAAGATCAATTGCTTCTCTGACAGTCAGCCCAGGCCTGTATTCCATCAAGAAGCAAGGCTGAATTTTCTCCTGCTGGACTTCACAAGGTTCCTGTAGGGCATTTCTCCAGGTTCCTCTGAGGAGTAACCCTTCCCTCCAGTGAATTGTTCCACTCAACCAGTTTGGTATCATTCGCAAATCTGATGACAGAAGGCACCATCTTAGCATCTTGGTCATGGATAAAGACATGAAATAGCCTTTGTGTCAGTTTTAATCCCCAAGGGATGCTCTTGGCTACCAATCGCCAGCAGTTCCTACCCACTGCATGGTCCACCTACCCAGTCCGTGTCCCACCCGTTTGCTGGTCAGGGCTCTGTGAGACTGTGTCAAATGCACAGTCAAAGCACAAAACATCGCCTGCCCTACACACAACACTGGTGTCCTCATAATGGAAAATGATGAGGAGGATAAACTTTGAGTAAAGCTCCTGTGAAGGTTTAGTGTCACGAGGAAGGTGGAAGGTTTGTTGAAAAAGCTGCAGTTGAAGAAATCACAGTTTGAAGTCATAGTGGGTTGACAGAAGCACATGAAATGATACCTCAGAGGACAACATGGGTGCTTTGGGGAGCAGCAGTCATAATGGCTCACAAGACGCCCTGGAAGAGCATGAGAATCACCTAGGACAGAAAATAGGATAATTAAAACTAAATAATTTGCTTGGTTAGGTAAATAGTAGCTCACTGAGTGGGGCCTCCATAACTGGATTGCCCAGTGCAAAGTGGAGCTTTGGCTGGAGGGATAAGCAGAGGGATAAGCATCATATTAAGAAATCTTATGGTATTAACAAAAAGTGAGCAGTTTAGAGGAGACGTTTAAGAAATAATTAAATATGTTCCTTGAAGTTGATCAAACACATGTAGAGAGGAAGATGAAGTCCGCATGAAAGGGTTCACTGGAGAAAAGAAATCTGTAAACAGATCTGTGTTTGGAATTCATGTGAGCTAGTCAAGTCTATTACTTGAAAGAATGGCCTATGAAAAATACTGAAGAGGAGAACAGCTCTTTTCAGGAATACTGAGGGCAGCAGTCAGGTTTTACCAGCACACCGGAGCTCACCTCTCCCTTTGATGTCTTACAGAGGGTTCTGACTAACCTTTCTCTGCCTTTGTAGTCCTTGCTTTACCTTACTCCAGTTTGGACTGCAAAATACGGCAGTGTAGGGATATTTTACAATCCTACCTTCTCAATGCTCACAGAAAGGATTAAAGATCATATTGCTGCTAGTGTCAGTGTGGAGAAGATGATATAAAATTCCTTTTTCTGAGAAAAGAAAGAATACATAGGATTCTGCTATTCTAGTAAGTACTTGTGCAAACCTTACAGAGAAATTTGTAAAGCATGTAAGTACCTTCAGAAAACAGATGAAGTTCAGATGCCAGGAAGGTGTCTTAATAAATACCATTAATGCTGAATGCTGTAATCAAAGTTTTCAAATTTTAAAAACCTATTTTACACACCTTACTGATCAAAAGACTGTGTTACACAGGCTATCTGTCTGAAATGGGCTCTATGAAACCTGAAATGAACCTCAGGAGGAGGTCATTAGTGTTGCCTAGATTGTCAAAGAGGGAAATTTTAAGGGATTGAATAAAATATACAAAGTTGTGAAACACAACCAAGCTAAATTATTCCATTTGAGAAAACTGCACATATTTTTGGAAATGATTGGACAATGAAGATGCTCAAGGTGTGATCTTAATGGGCAGTGTTGCATTTTTTCTGTGATAGCATAATGCCTTGACAAATGAGGCATGCTGAGTTTGTTAAATGGAAGATTTGAAATACTTTTCTGCGTTGCTTAATGTCCTTAGTTGATCAGTCCAGAAGTGCCATGAGTCACTACGCATGAATAAGAGCTCATTCTCCTCTCCTTTCCTCCTTGTGATGCCATTTAAATCTTGACAAAAGGAAGTAAAAAAGATTTTAAGATTCACCTTGCCTATTTGTTTTGAACTTGTCATAAATAATTACTTGCATGGTATGGAAAAAAATTTGGTCTTTCATGACGGAGTTCCAATCAGCCATCTGTATAATTGTTAGGTGCTGTTTTTGATATATTATTTAGACTGAGACAGGGCAGGTATTTCAATGTCACCTTAATAGCAATGAATATTTGTACATCATGTTTCACATGAGTGATTTATGTATTGTTCTTCTGTCATCTCTCTACAATATTATTTTGTGTTCTCCTAGAGAAGACAAATATTCTAGCTCTTGTTTTTATCTATAGACTAAAATAAATAATTGGAATTATTCATAAATAAATAAATTATTAAGGCCTGATGTATTGTCCCACTTTTATTTGTCTTGAGGACATGTTTACATTTTTTGTCTGTAGATGAATTGATGGATTTTTCTCTGGTTTTTTTTATTTCTGTTTTCTATGAGAAAAAATTATACTGTTGAGGATGAGAAACTATTATAAAGTATAGCTGCTGCAGACAAGAAGAGTTTTTTCCCTCTGGGATGGAATGAAATGTCTTATACCATGTAGAGGAGCAAGTGAACATAAGCAAAATGTAAGTAATTTTTACTCCTGGAAACCATATAGAGGCTGAATCAAATGGCTCTGGAACTGCATTCTAATAGGTTGTCTCTTATTTCCCTTCAGTGGATTTTTGGTTTAATAGGTTTCTGATAGAAAAATAACATAGAACACTCCACTGAAGACATATTATCTTGAGGTTCTACATCTTGTACCAGATTTGAGAGCTCACGTTCTTATGCAGATTGATATTGTCATAAAAGAACTGTTTTTCCACACCAAATGTTGCTACTATAAATGCAATTTATGAATGGACCTTTATATTTATCAAAAATGGGTTTGATATAAAATATAGCTCAGAACAGAAGGGATAAGAAAATTTTGAGTGATTTTTTCAGAGTTCATTTCTGTAATACACTTAGCACATCCCATGTTTATAGTTGAATGGTCTGTGAGCTCATCCCACTTCCACTGTGTTTGGTGGAAAGGTTCCCATTCATTCAGGGGTATTTGGCCTACAGGAGCAGAAGTTTTGGATGTTCCTGGTCAGCATCTGCATATTATAGGCATAGAACTACAATTCCCCCGGTGCATGTTAAAAAGATCTGAAAACTATTTTTTTACAACTAGTGTTGGAAAAAGACAATGATTTTTCTATTCTTTGAGGGGGAAGTAATCTGACTGACAAGTGTCATTTGAGAGCTGAAGCAATGGAGAGAGGCTGAATGTAGCAGCTTTTTATGAAATACCCAGCTACTTCAGGCACAGCAGTAGTAGGAGGAGGAGGCACAAAGGTTAGTTTTAATCTTTACTTCCAGAAAGCCACTGGAATTTTGAACCTGACAAAAAGTAATGAAAAAGAAAAAAATTTGCTGTGTGTACTGATTGGTACACAGTGTGAAATTTCACTTCAAAAAACCTTTCTGAACTATGTCCATAAAATATCCCCTTATTAGCTTTAGAAAGTTACTTTCAGAAAAGTTAAGCTACTAGAAACCAACTGCAGGATAATCATGTGCTTTTGGAAACACCTGTAGCTCTGCTGATAGCAGATCAAAAAAGTAGTCCTTAGAGATTTGGGTTAATATAATACCCGATGACTCCTTCAAATATTTTTCTGTTTGTCTTCTATTTTCCTCAGAAAATTCTAGTAGGAATTGTATCTCCAAACTGTGCAAGTAGAGCAAGAGTACTTTTAACTACATTATTTAACATTCAGTGCATCAGCATGAATCTTCACAACTCAGAATCTTAATGGCTTTCTCCATGAAATGTGTTTTGTCATTTCAGCATACATCTGCATTTCTGAAATGACTGGATTTGGGCCCTACATTTAAGATTATTCTGTTATATACTAGAAATTTTGGGTTAATTCAAAATACCCTTCATTAGTTACTTAGCCGTCTTACCAAGACTAGCAATTTTTTGTACATGCTAATTCTTAGGCCCTTCTTTTGGACACGCTAGCTCATATTTTGCTATTTTATACATAAATTGACATTTGGTTAAAGATTTTTAAAATTATCTTTCCACAGCTAAACAGGATTTATCACTGATTTTTTTGTGTGTGTGTTTCTGATCCTCAAGCCATAAACTTGGATTTTAAGGAACTGCCTCATGTTATGAATGCAGACTTCAAAGGTTGCAGAAGTTCTTCCTTTTTTTCCCTTCTTCTTCAGCTGCATTTTTTTTTTTTTTTAAGCAGATGATAATGGAATTTTCTTCTTTTTAAGAGCTATTTCTGTGGCTTAAATAACCATTATCTTTTAAGTACAGGATTCATTGGGGTGGACTATCTTACAAGAAGTTTATCCTAAAAAAGAATTTTCTCAGCTTGTATTAGGAGTTACTGGTGTGTTACAAAAATTGGCACCTGAAAGACTCTTCCACTTCCCTTTTCTTTCTATAAGTTTTTATATGCTTTTCCAGTAAAATACTGACTGAACACTTTTATCTTTCTATTCTGAAGCACACTTTGCCTTTACTTCGTCATCACAGTTTGTTTGGGAACAAGAGATGCTTTCTGATGAAGAGCAATCTCTTCATTACTCTATTGCTTGTTTTTCCAGCAGTCAATCTCAAAAGCTGCCAGACTATTGCAAGGTCACATAATCATAGAGTTATTTAGTTTGGAAAAGACCTTTAAGATCATGAAGTCCAACTGTCAATCTAACACTGCCGAATCCACCACTAAACCATGTCCTTAAGCGTCTAGACATCTTTTAAATACTCCAGGGATGGTGACTCAACCACTTCCCTGGGCAGTCAGTTCCAATGCTTGACAGCCCTTTCCATGAAGAAATTTGATTAGTCACTGCTTATCCCTTTAATTAGTCTCTGTCAGTCTAGGTGTAAAGTACCTTAACTAAACTTCAGGCTGTTGTGTCGGCCGTGTGCCGTTTGGCTGCGGTAAAGCACAGCCATCCTAAAGAGAAGCTGTTTTAAACCCAGAGAAAGAGTTTCAGCTGAGCTGAAGGGCCTGTCCCACCACGGGGAAGGACATAGCCTCAGAGGACACTTTGGCCAAGCTCTCCTCATGACTGCACGTTCTTTCTGGACGCATGGGTATGGCGGGACTTTCAGTCAGATCATCTGAAAGCTCTCATGAGCCAAGATAATCGGTTCATGACAGTTCGCATGCCTGTGGAGTGGCAAGGGACTTTGCACAACTCAAGCCAGGTCAGCACAGCAATGCCAGGAGGTAATAAAACATCATTAAGTTCAGAAGGAATAACATTTCCATTGAAATAGCCTGAAATACTCAAAAACTCATCCTGCACTTTCTTAGCCTTTGCACAGTGCTGGGCTTTTTGATGAGAAACCTTCTTGTGTGCAGGTGCTCAGCTCCTTTAAACTGCTCTTTCTCCATGATAACTAAAAGTTAGAAGAAACCACCTCCCTGAGCGAGACAGTGTCAATAAATATGCCTTCTGTCTGGATTTGTTGCCTGCTGTGTATCCTTAAATCTGTAGCCAAAGGGTTTCAGATCCAGCTCCCAAAAGTCACGAGGGTGATTTGCAAAAGCCGAATCCAGCTCCTGTTCCACCACTCACTGAGCAGCACCTACCTCTTGGGCATTTTCTTACATTTTGAAGGGCTTCTGAGCCACTGCAACCTGCCACATCACCTTAGCAGACCTGCATGTGAGGGTCCAGAGACTTGTCCCATCAACCTGCCACCCCCTCCACAGGTAGTCACTGCCAGCCAAGATAAAACAATGTTGCTTGGGCTGAGGTGGCCCATGAGGAAAGAATGATCTCCATGGTTTTAGGGTCACCTGGACTTTAATCAGGAAGGTGGCAGATTTTCATCTCTTCCTCAGAAACATGGGGAAAGAAGACATGTAAATACACTGTGCAAGGGAGCACCATCAGCCAGGGTAGATAGAACAACACAAGGAATGTGTTGAAATTTTGGAGGGAAAATTTGTAGCCAGTGTAGTAGGTGAAGCTGTTTGCAGTCACTACATAAGCACAACTGTGCCAGGTACTTGCACAAGCAATAAAAAACCACTGGCTTTTACCTGTCTACAGGAAGAAAATCAAAACAAAAACCACAAAACAAAAAAGCCCCCGCAAAACAAACGACCAAACCAAGCAAAAGGACTTATGAGTACTGCTGGATAGAAAGCTGGACATGACCCAGCCCAGAGAGCCAAACGTGTCCTGGGCTGCATCCAGAGCAGCGTGGGCAGCAGGGGAGGGAGGGGATTCTGCCCCTCTGCTCTGCTCTGCTCTGGGGAGAGCCCACCTGGAACCTGCATCCAGCTCTGGGCTCCCAGCACAGGGAGGACATGGAGTGGGTCCAGAGGAGGGACAGCTGATGATCAGAGGGATGGAGCAGCTCCTACAGGAAAGGCTGGGAGAGTTAGGGCTGTCCAGGAAAAGTGACGGCCCCAGCATAATCTTATTATGGTGTTCAGTATTTAAATGGGCTTATAAGAACGAGGGGGGCAGAGGTTTTTGCTGGGGCTATGCTGATTGGACATGGATTAATGGCTCTAAACTCAACAAGGATAAATTCAGACGAAGAATAAAGAAAAAAATTTTTGTGCTGGGGTGGATATAACAGTGGCACAGGTTGCCCAGAGAGGTTGTAGATGCCCCATCCCTGGAAACATTCAGTATCACATCGGACAGGGCTCTGGGAAACGTGATTTATTGGAAGGTGTCCTTCCCCATTGCAGGGGGTTTGAACTAGAAGACTTTTAAGTGTGCCTTCCAACCTGAACCATTTTGTGGTCAGTGGCACAAAGTCCAGATAAAAGCCCTTAACCATTAGCGACATCCCAGGATGGATACTGTGGTTAATGCTTTTCTGAATCTCTGTGAACGCCTTGGCTGAGGACAGAGGGCATCATCAGCAATCCACAAACTAGAGGGAGTGCAACTGTACGCAGTCCTGAGAAACCTGCTCTCATGAGCTCTGCTTGGAAGGGGAGGTTTGGGTTAGAGGGTCTGCAGAGGGACGTCCCAGCTGCAGCCACAGAGTGGCTCTGATTTGTTTGCTTGTTGTTTTAATTTTGTTTTGGTTTTAATTTTGTTGGTTTGTTTTGTTTTTGCTTTTGTTTAAAAGTTTTTCTCAGGTATTTGCTTTTTACTAGTGCTAAACTTTGGCACTGTTTCCTATGTTTGTATGTCTGTGCACTGAGGGTTTCACTGGCTGCCTTAAGTTCACAGTCGCTGATATATGACAGATCAGAACAAGCTTGGGAGAGAATATTAGGAGAAAGTTATGTTGTCCTGGCCATTTTGTCCATAAATAATATATTAGGCTGTTGTCTTCATGTTAATATGAAAAACTGCTGCTGCATTCATTTTGTACAGTATTGTTCTTGGGAACCTCCAAACCTTCTGCCTCACATACACTCTCTTTCTGCTGCAAAATGTTCATCTTTGGAGTCACAGATAGCATTTAATGAGCATTAACTACTCTTGGAAGTCTGGAGGATAAGATGTATCCACAAATCTCTCAAGAAATGGACACATTGTGTAGCGTATATTCACTGCAACGGACAATGTGTTTGCACTGCAGAAAGTACTTTTGTTTTTCTTCCTATTCCCCAGAGATCTCATTTGTCGAATAAATCATAGAGCTGTGGTCCAGGATATCTACATGAAATGGGCTGTCTCCTTCACTGACGTGTCTCTGACTTCCTGGATCCCTGCTACTTTATGTTGGGATGATGGTTGGGTTGATTTAGATTGACTCATCCTCTTTAGATGGACTGTCAGACCACACTCATCTAATGTGACTTCTTTTTTAAAGAGAAAAATAAAGACAAGTATTGAATGCCTAATGGCATTCACCATAGGGGGGTGATCAGTTGGCTTTTTAAAAAATTCTAAATCATACTGAGCATTATCTCAGTCTCACTCCTTACTTCAGAGGGGGAAAACCAGAGGTGAAAGGATGATTTTGGCAGGCCCACATGAAAAAGGTGATCTTTCCATTCTGCCTAATTTGCTGTCATAGAATCTGCATTACGAAAGGAAAATGAGAGAAGCGGGTACACTGTGGAGGCTGGTGGATTATATTCTTCTGTCTGAATTGATCCTAACAAGGATCAAGCTTTTATTTTATTTTCTTCTTTGGTGAAATACTGCTGGGATCCATATCGTCTATCTTCTGATATTTCTAAAATTTCTTGATATACAATTTTTGCTGCATTTTGTCCTCTGTCCAGTGTTTCTGAAATTGGTTGAGTGCAGAATTATTTTCATGTGCAGAAGGAGGACATCAGCATACCAGGATAATGTGGCCATGTATACTAGATTTTAAGATGTCATTAGAAATGCAGTTGGGTTTAAAAACACAAAAAGTTCATTGCATTTGCTAGTCTCTCAGGACCTGTCAGTCTTTTAAGAGTCACTTTGACAACAATTTCATTATAAGGGAAGGGGGGAAGTATCTTTTATTTAGGATATGTAAAGGGTTTTTGTTGTTTTGGGTTTATTTTTGGCCTGTTTGTTTGGGTTTTTTTTTTAGTAGAAAAAAAGGAAAATTAATAGATGATTGCTCTGACTTTAGCCTTGGCAAATCACTGCGTACTAAAACATCCAGCTGTCTGCAAAACACGTTCTGCAAAACACGTTCTGCAGTGACAATTGGCAACATCAACATTTTCTCATGGTCAGGGTTAAGAGCCAGGTTGAATATCTTGGCAGTAAGATAGTAGAACTGCATTTTACAAAATGTCATCATTGTTGCAATATAACAGCTTTTTCTCCACCAACTAAAAGAATTTTTTACTGAATTTGCATTCTCTCAAAATAAATATTGTTATTAGGAAGCAGAAGACTTTTGGTGATGCAAAAATTATTAAAGGCAGTAAATTAAGGCTCTTAAAGAAAAAGCTTACCAAAGTGAGAACATGTAACTCCATAATAGAGAATGGAATTTATCTGGAAGACATTTACACTTGCAAATTTAAGGCATTTACTTTCTATAATTAATACAGGTTTGCTGATAATTGATTTATGTCTTGATTTATTGACATTTAATACTAACAGTATGTGAGAAGTGAAAAGGCAGTAGGAAGTGTGAAATATTATTATTTGTTGGCTTTTTTCAGGGTATTTTTTCCTAACCAGATATTTTCATCTGGTAGTGTAGTATTTGCTCTCCTTTTGCTTTCTTGCTGGATGTCACAGTCTTTGCAGAAGCCAGGTCTGAAGGATACAATTTTAAGAGCCAACAGAATAGATCAGTGTCGATTTAGATGTTGGCAAAATCAGACAGACTGAGCAATAGATCAGGTAGGATACTTGGGGTTACTGAGCAGTCATGCAGAAGCTGCTTTTTCATGGGTATGAGACCAGTCTGCAGGAGGTTTTATTCTTGTTGTCTCAAAGGGAATACTGTCTGAATTTTTGCAATATACCGATTTAAACCACACAAGTTGCTGATCATACTCGGTTGGACAAATTTATTTGATGTGCAAAAACACACACAACAAAACTTGAATTAAGGTAAAGTCCCTTTATTCCTATTCATAGGACTATGAGTAGTACAGATTAGGTCCTCTCTGTGCTATTACAAGGCAGACTGCAGCACTGCCATGGGCTACCCACTGTCGCTGGAATGCAGAGGCAGACAGTGCCCTGCTCCTCTCAATGTTCTCACATAAATTAAATCAGTAAAATTCCAGTAGCTGAAGAACTACAATTGAACTGAAAATGTCTGGCTCTTATTCCTGGCTTTGTTGTAGATTGTCTGTATGGCCTTGGATGGAGTTTGGCTTCTTTTGTGTAGTTACGGAAGCCAAAGAGATGTGCTTTCTTCTGTTAATTTTAGCTGGAACTTCAGTGCAATGGCTCACTCAGTGTGTTGTGCAAGATAGACAATGTCAGGACCTTCACACAATCAGAGAATCACAGAAGCCTTAGGATTGGAAGAGATCTTTGAAGATCATCCAGTCCAGCCCCTCTGCCAAAGCAGAGTCATTCTGAGCAGGGACACAGTAACGTGCCCAGGTGGGTTTTGAATGTCTCTGGAGAGTGAGACATCATGACATCTCTGGGCAACCTGTTCTAGTGTTATGACACCCTCAATGTAAAGAAGTTCTACCTCATGTTGAGGTGGAATTTCTTGTGTTTTGGTTATGGCCATTGCTCCTTGTTCAGTCACTGATCTGGCACCATCCTCTGGGCATGTGCCTTGTGTGCGTTGATGAGATCCCCTCTTAGTCTTCTCCAGTCTTCTCTGTGGCCTGCACTGGGCCCTCTCCAGTAGCTCCTTGTCTTTCTTGCGCTGAGGAGCCCAGAACTGGACACAGCCCTCCAGATGTGCCTCACTAGAGTGGAGAAGAGGGGCACAATCACCTCCCCTGACCTGCTGGCCACACTCTTCCTGATGTCCCCAGGATCCCACTGGCCCCCCTGGCTGCAAGGGCACTGCTGGCTCATGGACAGCTTGTTGCCCACCAGGAGCCCCAGCTCCTTCTGCACAGAGCTGCCCTCCAGCAGGTCACCCCCAGCCTGTGCTGGTGCCTGGGGCTGTTCCTCCCCAGTGCAGGACTCTAAACTTGCCCCTGTTGAACCCCATTAGGTTTCTCTGTGCCCAGCTCCCCAGCCCATGAGGGTCCCTCTGAGTGGCAGCAAAGCCTTCAGGTGTGCCAGCCACTCCCCCCAGTTCAAGATCATCTGCAAACTGCATTATGCAAACAACTGCAAAAGTGTAATTTTCTAATCCTTCATCCAAGTTGTTGATAAACAAGCTGATGAAGACTGGACCCAGTATTGATCCCTCGGGAATGCCACCACTAGAGGCCTTCAATTGAATTCTACTCTGCTGGTCACAACCCTCCAAGCTCTGCCATTTCAGTCAGTTCTTGATCCAGCTCAATGTTCATTTAATCCACATTTCCTGAGTTTACCTACCAGGATGTTGTGTGAGACAGTTCCAAAAGACTTTCTTCCCATCCAGTAAATTCAGGACTGATGTGCTTTTGCACTACAGGGCACACAATGACTCCTGACTGCTCACTGAATGTGGCTGCTCACCTGCTTGCTGAGGAGGTCTGCAGATAATGCTGTAGCCCTGTGAGTGGGTAGGTTTAATTCTTGATAGCAGCTGTGTGCAAAAGAAGTACTGAAGGTAGCCTTAGATGAGAAGTGAATTAAAGTGGTTGTCTCATTACACATTAGTCATAGGTGTGTCATAGGGGGACAATCTTGCAGAAATTCTTTGTAGTTTTTTGTGGAAGAAAGTGGAAAAGCATGTTCAACAAAAGGAACAGAAGCCAAGCCAAATCCCTAATGACCTATTCTTCTTCCTGCTAAGTGGCTACATGTGTTTTATTGCTGAGCATCCAGCTAAAACTTTCAGGGAAATTTTGGTGTGGTGTAGTGGGAGTGCTGACTCAGTGCAGTTCTTGCAGCCTATTCAACAAAAACATCTGGTACAGCTCTGATTTACACTTGTTTGAAGAGAGAAAAGCAGGTGCATCTATTGCTGCAGTGGGAAGCTGTCAAAAGAAGGGATATTCTTCTGCACCAGCACTCATCCTGGGGACTCTGAGAGCAATCACTGCTGCTACTCTTACACTCCAGACGCCTCATACTCTATCTCAGCATATAAATGTAAGGCAATCCTGAAGCAACTCACAACAAGAGACCACTATTTCCTTCTTACACAGGACAATTTATACCACTTATGAAGGATTTATCTGTTCAGTGTAAGTGCCCTGTTTTCAAACAGTGAAGTTAAACTAATTTAAATTAGGTGGATTGGTTTAGCTCAATGGAAAAATATCATACAATGAAATAGAGATAACCTCCCAGCAGCTAATGACTAGTGAAAATTTTTGAAGGCTTCTACTATGAAAGAAGGCTGATCCGACAGACTTCCTTAATTAAAGTATTAAGCACTGATCACTTTGCTATAATACACTGCCATCAGCCAGGAAGCTCAGAAAGAGTTCAGAAGTGAGTCTGCTCCTCTGGTGTGGTGCTGAAGAAGGCAGAAGCCCAGTCTGTGATGCTTGTAACTACGCACAAGCACCAGTTGAACAGTCCCGGTTTATGGCTTCTTAGACACCAATGTAGCAATCCACTAGTGAAGTCAGGATACATTCTTGTCTCAAATGCTCCTTTTCAAACAGTCTAGTTAAAGTTTTAAGTGTAGGGGCCATCTGCATTGTAAAGCTAAACTTAACTGAAGTAAACTCTTTCCAGGATTAATCAGGCTGCTGTAGTTTTATTCAAATCACTGGAGTTAACACTGGCACAAAGTTGGAAGAAGTGGCAAATGGAGCTCTAATCCCCTGTCATCCGTGAGGAATGTGGTCTTGTGGCAAAGTAGGTCAACAGCATCTTAGGCTGAATTAGGAACTATGCTGCAAACAGATCAAGGGATGCGATTGTTGCATTCAGCTCAGCATTATTGAGACATATCTACAGTTCTAACTCCAGCTCTGGGCTCTTCAGTGTAAGAGAGGCATGAACATATTGGAAAATAGTCCAGCAAAGGGCCATAAAAAGCATAGAGAGGTTGGATCATGTGATATAAGAGATGAGACAGCTGTTATTTATTTTTCAGAACAGAAGAATTGGGTGAATTGGCTGAATCTCACCTTTGTGTATGAATCCCTGTTGGGGAGGAACAAAGAAGATGGAGCCAAAATCTTTTCAGAGGTGGTCAATGAAAGGACAAGTGACAATGGGAGCAAAGGAGATTTTGGGTTGTGGGTTTGTTTTTGTTCATTTCACTGTTACAGTGGCTGAACACTGGCAAAAATTGGGCAGAGAGACCGTGGAGTCTCCATCTTCCAAAATATTAAAAGTCTGACTATTTTATATCCTGAGTAACTTGATGCAAGCAATCATGCTCTGGGCAGAGAGCTTGGTCTAGGTATCTTTGGAGATATCCTAGAGGTGCCTCCCAACCTCAGTCATTCTGGGATCTTGTCACTGAAGAAAGTTGCAATGTTGCATCCAGCTTCACAATGGTACAGAACTGCCATAGTCTTTAATTCACCCTAATTTACAGATCTCCAGTTCATGTACTACTTAGCTTCACTTGTCAATCTTCCATTCTTCTAAACATGGTTCAGACTAATCCAGATAACGAGGAAACTATGCTACAAATTCTATCAGGACACAAATGATTGTCTAAAATATAGGCAATCTTTATAATTACAGAAAAATTTGGGGAGAAAGATGAACACTGCTCTGATTGTTATGGAGCAACAGAGCAGATGAGCTGAGATAGCAAACAGAAAGTGCTCTGCTGAGCCAATCAAATGGAAGGTAGGATATTCAAGTCTAACCATGATTCAGTTTTGCATGTAATTTTGCTATGAAAGACCCTGAGTGCTAAATTTCATGTAAAGGTTTCCTGTGTTTTGCAGTTACATCTACTGGGATTAACCTTGCAACTTGTACTTCATTAAGAATGTTTCAGATGATAGCTCAGCTGAACAGAACCTGGATAAATCCTCCATAGTTACTTCAGCTCCACAGGATGAGGAATAAGTAGGAAGTATTAACATTCTGGCCAAGCTTAGTTTTCACAGGTTTGCTTTCCCAATAAGATGAAATTCTGTTCTCTAAAAGATAATTATGAGTAGAAATTGGAGTCCTAGACCCAGCTTGTGATCTGTAATGGAAGACAGCCTGCAGCATGCAGGTAGACACTACAATCCCAGGAAATTTAGCCAAGGTTGCTCTGTGGTTTGGGAACAAAAGTTCACCTGAACTTCAGAGCAATGTTTTTTACCTGGAAAAAAGCCTTGCAGAGAGCTTTTGAAGCCTTCCCAAAGGTTCCAAGGTGGAACAAAAGCACTTCATGCTATTCTAATGTTTTACATCTATGTGAGTGATCCCTAGATTTTTGAGATGCCCCAGTGTTAGTAGGCAGCAAGGTTTTACTAAAGCAGGTTCTTTGGAACATCTATTATCTATGCAAAGCCACTTCAATTGCAAAATACTAGCTATATTAAAAGGGGAAAAAATTGAAAGTTTTGAAGCAAGGGCAGAGTGCTTAAATGGGCTTACGTGATTGTAATTCTGTGAGAAAACATTTTGACTGTTGGAAGCCATCAGGTTTGTACCCAGCCACTGTTCCTTTGTGTTTGCAGGTGCTTGCTGTATTCCCGTTTCTCTCTTGACTGTTATTTTCTCATTCCAGGTGTATTCTCTCTCTCAAACACTGAGAGTGCTTGGAACACAGCTATTATTTTAAATCACCTACTACTGCCCACATTGTGCGAACAGGCTGTAAAAGCAAGGGTAACTTTTTGTTCAGGTATGCAATGAGGTCTCTTGCCTGGAAATTGACATTATCACCCACTGTTCTTGGCTTTCTGGTAGTAACTACAATTTCTCATGATTACCAGACTATACAAAAGACCGTGGCTTAATTAGGGGATGAAGAAACACAGCACTTTCTTCCTGAATTCAGGAAGGGGTCTGCAGTGTTGAAAAGACTTCTCAGTAAGTCTTGTTCATGGTGTGGCATGGTGAAAACAGTTCTTAGGTTCTCAAGACACAGAGAAGGCATTTGCAAGGCCATTCCAGCCTAAAGATCCAGGGCTGGGTACTCAATATTGTACCAGGAGAAGAGGTACAGTGAACAAGATCTGTCAGAGTGCGTGGTTTTGGAATCCATCCTCAGTGGCAGAGGGGCTAGGACACCACTGCCTTGCAGATGTCTATGTCTTGAACCTTCCTGTAACCAGGCTCCAGGTTTTTTTGTATGCATGACTTTGGATCTTTAAGAACCCAAAGGACTGAAGGATTCTTCAGTGTGAAGTGAACTCAGCCTCTGTCCAGTCAGGTCTTGAAGAACTCTGAGGATTGAGACTGCATGTCCTCCTTGGATCCCAGTCCATGCAGCAAAGCCCTTCTCTTTATACCTGGTTTGAAACATTTATTCAACATTTACCCCTCATCCTCCCAATAGGAGAAGCCCCCGGCCCTGTGTCACTGATCCATTTCCATAGGTACAGTGGGATTGTCAAGGCAATGTTGTATTGACTGTTCCATACAATTGGCTGCCAGCTGAGTTCTAGACAAGTCTGCTCCAACACCTTCTCCAGCTCACTAATAAAGATGCTTTACTCTGCCTTGTACCAGCTAAGGTGTTACCATTAATTATGCTAAACCAAAGTAGCCTAGGTAACCTATGCAACATGCGTTCACCCTGTGTTCAGCTCCACAATGGCACAGGAAATTAAATTTTTTATGAAACTGATCTTGCTGAGTGCCTTTCTTGGGCAAAATAGGTGCATTTTAAAGTCCAGGGATTGTGTAAGAAATTACACATTGCATTTATGTGTGTGCTCATATCTAACATAAATGTTGTATGCAAGAATGTATTCTTCAGCTGTTGCCTTTCTTTTTAATGTTACAGTTATGTAATGGTCATATTTTCTTTTCACAAGGCCCCAGCTGACTCCAATGTCCGTCCTTCACGGAGGTGCTGAAGAAGGTGGCTGGTAGTGACTGGGCTACAGCCCACAGAAAACCACAAAGCAAGTGTGCTTGTTTGGGATTTCTGACCCACTAAGATGAACAGAGGTTAGCTGGTGTGATCAGCTGGTTGTGTGATGGTAGCAGTCTGTCAGGGAGGTCGATCATGGTGGTCACGGTGGAGTGACAAGGAATCACACAACTCCAGTGAAATTAAAGAACTTCTGTGCTGCACTGCAGCAGGGGAAGCTCTGGCCTGTCACTTAGATATTTGTTTGTGGCACTGAGATGAAAACCCTGCTTTCTGGGGTGCACGAATTGACTGACACAGGTGACAGAAATGTAGTAAATGAGGTCCAGGTTGTGGGGTAGGAAGGAAAGTGCAATTGAGGCCCTAGAAACTCAGTTGTGTGTGTTTCTAGGTGTATGCAGCGAGACTTAAAAATGCAGTGTGGATAACAGAGAGGGAAGGAAGGAAGGAAGGGGGGAGGGAAGTGGCGGAAGTGGCGGAAGTGGCGGAAGGAAGTGGTGGAAGGAAGGAAGGAAGTGTCGGAAGGAAGTGTCGGAAGGAAGGAAGGAAGGAAGGAAGGAAGGAAGGAAGGAAGGAAGGAAGGAAGGAAGGAAGGAAGGAAGGAAGGAAGGAAGGAAGGAAGGAAGGAAGGAAGGAAGGAAGGAAGGAAGGAAGGAAGGAAGGAAGGAAGGAAGGAAGGAAGGAAGGAAGGAAGGAAGGAAGGAAGGAAGGAAGGAAGGAAGGAAGGAAGGAAGGAAGGAAGGAAGGAAGGAAGGAAGGAAGGAAGGACAAAGCTAGAGAGGAAAGTGGCATTGGGTTCCCTTATGCAAATGCTATTCTATTTGAAATGGCATTGGTCAGCCTGTGCCTCTTAAATGAGCAATTTGACTACACCCACATGGTGGGGCTGCCTCATGTGTTTAACAGCTGATACTGCTGTCCTTACCTGGAAATTAAGTACAGCTCTTTAATGTGGATAATGCAGCTGGTTCACTATAAGTCTCAAATGTGCAGAGTAATGATGACAGGGAAATAGCATCAGGTAAATATTGCAAAATCTTGGCAGGGGGAGAGCGGTGGAAGGAGCAAAAAATTATCAGAGTGACATTGAAAAAGGGAAAATATAAAGTAATCTGAAACGGAAGACACACGTTCTCTGAGTGAGAACAATGTGGGAAGCATGGAGCTGGAGGAGTGGCCAAGGCACCATTGTCAATGCTGAATTATCAACCATTATGCTGTATTTCTTGCACTGCCTGACCAAAAGCACTTTGTCTTGGAACAAGGAAGTAGTAGGCATTGTCTGTACCTGCTCCAGTTCAGCTGCTGCATTCAGGGCTTGGCAACAAATTTCTGAAAACCAATTAGGAAGCTGGACATAACAGCCCAGTGATGAGAGTCCGTGAAGACTGGTTAATGAAATTATGAGGGCTGAGGGGCTGGCTAAGTGTGTGTGATTGCAGCTTGTCTGTCTTCAAAACAAAGGTGGCAGAGGCTGTGTCTGAGCTACAGACTTCAGCTTTACCACAGACAGCTTTCAGCTCATGAATTTTCTGCATTGATTATGGAGAACACTAAAATGTGTGTTCACACTCAGTCTGCTAAAGCCCCGCTGGGCTTTCAGAAGAGAAAGCTGATCCATAAATAAAGAGAGCTCCTTGGAGGTGGCATATAGAATAGACAGGCAAAAATTTAACACAGAGAGAAACTGAGCCTTCTGGGACTATTGAAAACATCCTCAAGCCTTGTGTTTTGCAATGATTGCAGTGGATGATGTTGTGTATCTGTCTTTGCTTAATATGTACAGCTGATTAGCAAATGCAGGCACAATATGAAATCTTTGCTGGTTGTTTCCATACGGGAAACAAGACTAGTGGTAAATTTTTCAGAAGATTCTCTGAGGAGCTTCCAGCCAGTGGATGTCAGTGAGCCTGGCCTGAGCAATGTGGACTTTGTGGGGAGTCCAGCAGTTGTGCTGACCTGCATGTAGGAGTGCATTTGACACCTGACCAGTCATTTCAGAGGGAGGAAAGTAAACTCAGGGTGCCACAGGAATTGCTTCTGCAACAGCTGAAGGTTGTTCCTGGACTGTCATTCTTTTCTACCAAGAGAAAAGTGTGGTAGTTTGGCACTAAGTAGGAATAGTGTTGTTATCTTGGGTCTTTTTCTTTCACACCTCTCAAATGCTTCCTGGAATGGATTGTGAGACACCAAATTTGTTTGCAGACTACAGCTATCACTGTATCACTGTGCAGAAGATGTTTATCTGGTTGTCTCTTTCTGCACAACACATTTTTACCACCTTTCACTAGGATTTTTCTGTAAACTCAAGTATGCAATACCATGTCTTTGGGTTTGCCCATCTCTGTTAAGTTAGGCCCTCATCCAAGCAAACATTTTCCTATCTCTTTGAAGATAAGCCACCTGCCCTTGCTGAAATCATTAAGATTGCTTGGGTCATTAGTTTTGATGTATGTGTGTGCATGCACATGACTAGCAATGATGCTTAGTGGCTATGAGAAAATACTTCCCCCCTAGGTAGATTGCTGAGAGGAGGTTCAGTCTATAAAAATCATGTAGTTACAAAAACTCTTCCCCTTCATCTTAGCCTGATGAAATCTGTGGCATCTCTCCAGATGAAGACTGGAAATGTTTTCCTTCCTTTTTTAGCTCACTGGGTCTGTGTGTGTGCCACAGGCACTTTATATCATTCTAGTTTATTTATACTTTCAACTTATTGATTGGTAGATGGGATGATAGCCTTTTGGATTTATTTTGCTGCTCATTTATAATTAATTTGGCTCACTCATAAAAAAATCAACCTTTATTCATTTACCGTCTATTCACTGTGATTTTTTTTTTAGAAAGCTTAAAAGCAGAACAGCCATGCACTAGGCAACAGGCCAACATGCACGTGATTCTCACATGTTGCTGTAAGACCTGGTTGTGAATTTTACTTGCATTTGCCCAAAAGCAAAAGTATTCTTTGTCCGCCTGTACAGTGTGAGCACCTCCAGCCATACTGGTGAGTGCTTGTGCAGAGCTGCCAAAGTTGGCGCGACTTCCACCGGTATGTGTTATGGAAATGACAAGGAAAAGCTACTGCTCTGAGGGCATGAGTGTCCTTGCACGCTCTTGAGGGTGATCCATACTGTGTGAAGCAGGAGGTCGTGAGAGAAGGATGGCCAAGGAAGTGAACTTGTGGCTCTCAACAAAAAGAAAACCCGCTGCTTTGCCAGTTGGCAGCCCTGTTGCTGAAGCTGAGAGATGGACTTGTAGAATAACTGTGCTGCTCCTGAGCTCTGATCACTCATAGCCCACTGAGCTGATCACACACAGCTCACAGGGAGTGTGCTCTGTATCACTCTCCCCAGCTGCCAGTAACAACTGTCAAGTAATTTGACTTGATAGATACAATAGATATGAGCATTTAATTCAAAATGACAATTCAAGGTTTCAAAGCAGTTCACCTGCTCTGCAATGCTTTAAAGATCTCCCAAAAGCAATCTTTTGTATGTGCTTGAAATCTGCCTCTGCCACTACTCAGATATATTTATAGACTACTGGTGGGCTGCCTATGAAAATTCTCATCCCACAGTTTTTCCTTAAGGTTGGTGAAAACTTCTGTGTTTCACGAAGGTTAAGCTACAAAGAGAGAGGATAGCATTGTAAATGCCTTCTAAGCCCCTGAATCTGTGATCTCAGTAAAGCGTTCACTGTGCACTGTAGAAGCACAGTTCTGTATTGCTCAGGTAGAATCAAAGGGTTGCTTCACTTTCCTTGATCCTTGCAGTATATCCACCAATGTCTCTTTTAAATTACTCCTACAGATTGTCTTCTGTGGATTTCCACTACTGTCCAAAAAAAAAAAAAAAAGGTTCCCCCTGTTTTCCTGCCCCCCCTTCCCATCTTGCAAGCATGCCCAAGATGAATCACTGCATAATTATATTCCTATTGCTTGTATCCTTCCGTTGGCTCTCCCTTTCCGCTCATTTCATGCTTACTTGCCAATCAAGCCTATCATTTGGGGTCTGTTTATTTGCTGGGGTTCATTAACCAAAGGGAAGATCTTCAGCAGCAGTCTAGGGGATACCTGAGATCCTCCAGACCACATCACAATCTCAGAGGACAGGCTTTACATGGTCTTGCAGGTACAACATCCTTTAATTTGCCTTGAAATATTGAGCCCTGCTTTAGGCTCCTAGCAGATGTTGTGCTTTGAAATGGTGTCTGGGATGAAAGAAGAGTTTGCAGTGCACAGGGGGCATGATCTGTGGGGATGCTAGCTTTCAAGGGCAATGATGGGTGCTAGGGATATGCTTATACCGTGGATAAGTACAGGAAGGGAGCTCAGGTAGGCCAACACCTGGTAAATGAAGCGAGGGATTGACAGAAGGATTTGGGGCTTCACATTGACACTGAATTTTCTACAGACATGCTGCTGTGGTTTCTGGGGTGGGAGCTCCCCTGGAAGGACAGCCATGTGTGCACATGGGAAGCAGGGAAGATTTGCAATATTTGAAGGCTTGATACCAGTGTGCCCTAGAATATGCTGGTCAAGATGAAACATCATGTTTAAAAAACAGAGTTTTTAAACTGTCATGGAGTTAGAGGCCTCAGCAGGTATGCCTGATCCTTGTCTTCTCTTTTTGTCAGTGAGTTACCTGGATTGCAGCTCTCAGAGGGACCCCAAGTTGTCAGGAGCCTGAAGTGACTGGGCATTGGTTTGACGCCTTCCTTCAAACCTCACAGGCTGTAGTGGTAATAAGGGCATTCTTGCAGTGTTAACAGACATCCTGTAGCACAGGCAGGTGCTGCAGGAGTACAGGAGTACCTACTCCCTCTGGCTTTCAAAGTTGCTTAGTACCTCTGAGTCTCATTCCCTGTAGAATTGTGTAGAGCCACCAGCCCCATCCAGCATCCCTGCTTTAAGGAGGGGTCAGGTTTCCTGATGGAAGCTGAGACCTTTTTCTCTCCCTCCTCTAGCTGTACATCACCTTCTGGGTGTCACTGTTTCGTGCTGCGGGTTTCAGTCATTGCTGCTGCACTGCTCTGTTTTGTTCTGTCTCTGGGCTTTGTGGTTGCAAAGCACTGAACTTAGGCTGCAATTAGAGCTGCTGCTTTTCTCTGTCCAGCTCCTCCCAATTTCAGCTGTATGTGTGCTGCTTATCTCTTAGTGTTTCAAGAGACATTTTCTCAGGGTTATTAGTACTTTTTGTACCTCTGAGGTCTTTGTTCCAAGGTTATTAGTACTTTTTGTACCTCTGAGGTCTTTGTTCCAAGTCACCATGCAACATCAGTGCCTCAGCCAACTCCACACCCAGCCTTTTCATGGAGCAGTGTTCTCCTCTATTGCCTGGAGAGGAGGGATGCTGCTTTGCCCTTGGTCCAAGGCTGTTTCCAGTAAAGGTCTTCCCTCCAAAAGAGAAAGGCAAGGCAGAGGAAGAAAGCAATGCTCAGTTCTGTGCTGCTGTATCTGTGCAGCACCCAGCAAAGGTGGCTAGCTGAGGAGAGTGTCCCATCCTCTGCAGCACATGCTCTCTCTAGGATGTGCTGGGCACAGTCCTCCCCCAGCTCCACTCTGGCCAGTACACGATTTCCCCAAAAATATACAATACAGTTCTTAATGTCTAATCTTATTCTGAGAACACTTTCCAGCTTTTCACTGGAAAGATGATTAATACTGCATTGCCCAGCCAGTCACACTATCCACAGAGCTATAAATAAATACCACCCAGCAGTTGCATACAGCAAGCCCTATTTTATTATTTTCCATTCATAGTAAAAAACATGACAAGGTTGGAGAAGAGGCTGATTAGAGAAGAGGCTGAGTAACAGCTGTAGTTTAGTAGGCACCTTAGTCTTTCTTCCTCCAATATCCAGAGGGCAAAGAAATCCCACACTTATTTTTTGTGTAAGTTTTGCTGTTCTCTACTTACAAAGGTATTATTTGTCCATCTAGTTGGCTGACCCATACATGATTAAGTGTGCAATGTGCTTCACGTGGCCCTAGGAAAGAAGGCTTTTTTTTTTCAAAATTAGGTGAAAGCCCTCTACCAGGATTGCTTTGTTCAATGGAAAATTGGTTTCTTAGCCAAATGCAAACAACTGCTATGGTTGCCATGGTTTCCTTATTTCTTATAAAGCAGAAGTTCCCTTCCAATGTTGGGCAAGCAGTTTTGGTTAAAAAAAAAAAAAAAGAAAAAAAAAATCTCCCCCATTATTTGGGATTAAAAATTTCTAGTGAAAAATGAACCCCTTTGCAAAAATGGTTTCCACTGACATTTTACTGTTTTTTAAGATTTGGAATTTTAATTTTTGAAAAAGAGCACATCATGAAGCCTGTTAAACCGCCAGCTCTAGAGATTCCCACCCAAAACCATTTTTCAGCTAGCTTTATTAATGATCCCGCCTGAGCTATTCAGATGTGAGTCATTCCAGAGGGTGGGCGGATGGGAGGAGGAGTGCGGGAGGGGCGAGGGGCTGGCGTCTCTCCCATGTGGGACGGAACCGGGAGGGAGGGAAGGAGGGAGGGCTGGTGCGGCTGCAGGCGCCGGGCGGGCCTGGCCCGGGCTGTGCTCGGGTCCTGGTGGCGCTGGGGACAGCAGCGGCCTGCGGCGGGACAGCAGCGGTGGGACAGCAGCGGCCTGCGGCGGGACAGCAGCGGCCTGCGGTGGGACAGCAGCGGCGGGACAGCAGCGGCCTGCGGCGGGACAGCAGCGGCCTGCCACAGCGCTGCCTTTGGAGCCTGGGCATGGCCCCCCAGGCATCAGCCCCTCGGTGCGACTGCAAAGCCTTTCGGGGGAAATGCAGCTTCTCTTTTGCTGTCAGTGTGTGGCTTAGGAACACGGGAAAGGAACTGCTGTTATACGAACACTTCTAATTATATGGGCTTTGTTTTCACACAGCTGCTAGCTTTCTGAAATATATTATGAAAAAAAAATCTGCCATGACTGTATTACTCACCAAAGCCTAGATTTTATCAAACGCTGTGCACAATAAACTTGCAGAAGCTACATAATTTGTTGGAAAAAAGTTCAATGCACTAATAAGATGTTTCATAGGATTAATTTCTTTGTTTGTTCTACAAAAACCTAGACACAGTTAAAAATTAAATCCCTCCAATCTCTTGCACAGAAATTGTTTTATAATCTTTTTGGAGGATGCTTTCTCCAGCTCACTAAGGCACTTGCTTAATGATTAACTGAAAGGACTTAATTGGTCCCAGTGAAGACATACTTTCTTAAAATCAGCCTATGGTAATTCCTTTTCAAATTGTAGTCTTTATGATTTTGCCATAGGAAGTCAAACACATAGCTAATTATAACGCTGTTGAAGGAAAAAAATTAGAATCGAGGTAAGGATTTACAAAAAGAAAACAAAAAACAGTATTATCTTGATCTTGCTAAATTTTTTGAATGTGGTTGCATAATGAATTGCTTAATTGTCTTTGCTAGAAGCTCATTCTTGCTTGCTTTTGGTGAAAGAGGATAATTTTTTATGTTATGCCAAATAAAGGCATAACATAATAGTAAAGGCATGTACAGCAGCCATGAGCAAAAAATGGAAATGCTAAAAAAAATGAGAAAGCAGACTTAGAGAGAAATATTCTAATGACTCAATAAGCACTTACTCAGGTATTTGGTCCCCTATTTTGAGACTGGGTGAGATGCGGGTTATTAATTAGTTACATATTCTTATTATTGAAAAATCATGGCTATGTCTCTTATGATTTCTAAGACTCTGTTAAAAGTCATGGGCTTGGAGCTGGAGGGGAAGAAGATTTCTCTCTGGGGCACTGACTCTTCTCTGTTTCCCCCTTTGTTTTAACATAAAGGCCTGGAAGTGTCCTCTTTCCTGCACTGGTGCAGCTGAGGGCACTGCCAAGCCCTCAGGGAGGACAGTGCTCTTACAGGGATAAGTGTCTGGGATGCAATACTCTGGTGTCCTGCACAGCAGGCAATGTCCTCATGTTATTGCTCTTGGTTGGGGCTTATGGGGTGCTGTTACAAGGATTCCCAATACCCCAAAACTTCAGGCTGCAGTTTCAGCCATTAAGGATCAAGTGCATCTTCAGGTGGTCCATCCCAAGAACCTGATGCAGCAGACACTACAGGTTCCAAAACTTTATCTTCCTCCTAGGCTCAAGCTGCTGGCTGGTTTTGTGGGATTTCTGGTGCTTGCTGTTCAGTAAATGGCATATACCAGAAGAAGAGGCATGAAGCTGAACAGGGATTTTCTCCCTTATCTGCAGGGAGAGAACAGACCCTGCCTAGCTGGACCCCAGAGTGCACACAATGACTCTCCAATGACTCTGCAGGAATCTGAACCTTTAGCAGTAAGCAAGGAATGTGTGCAAGTAAAAAAAATGTGGAGGAAAAAGAAATCATAAATCAATCACTTAACTATTTTGTCTGAAGAATTGTGCTAGTCTAACAAGCAAAATTTTCTGAAAATATTCCCAAGTGCAGGCCCAGAAATTTTTTTGTGAGGCCATCTTTAAATTTAAAAACAGTATGTCCGGCAAAACGAAAATGTTGAGTGGTTCTGCTCTGTTTTTGGAGGCAGACAAGCCTCCAGAATATGGAACTCCAGGTAATTTCAAAAATCCACCAGTAGTCCAGGCATTTTTCTGAGCTATTTATATATACCTGAGGGTGTGAGGCTAAATTATTACATGAGGCAAAATGCTGGTAGGTGTTTGTAGAAAAAATGCACCAGTTGGGTGTTTCCCATGCTTATGACTGGAGTTTGCATGCCCTTCCTACTTTGAAGGTGGGAACAAGGATGCACATCTTGCTGTTTTTTAGAATGCTGGTTTCATTCAAATTGGAAAAGAATCAGGAGTAAGGCTGGAATGAGCACTTATACTAAGAGCAACTGTGCATAGCACATGCGTGAGTGATGGGTGTACAGATATGAAGAACAACAGTGAAAATTTTATTAATAACTCTTTTCCTTTTGTACCCCAGCCTGGTTCCATACAGACACACATATATTTTAGCATATATTTAGTAGACTATATAGAGGTCAGGGTCTTCAGCAACTTAAACATTTTACCTGACTTTACTGCTTCTCAGCCTGTATTCTTAAATACTTCATTTGTTTTTCTTCCCACCTTCTCTCTGGTCCATATATTTGTTGCAGAAATGTGTGAGCCCACATTTCATCTATCATGGTAGATAATTTTCAAGCTATTACATGCTATTAGAATTCCAGTGTTGGAATTTCAGCAACAGAGTACAGCAGCGTTTATCCTTGGCTGTAGTAAGAAAGTCACTTCAATTTTTTTTATCCCCTATAAACCTGCATATTGCAGGTGCTGTAGGTATTCTTTGACATTGGAAAGTGCTGATGTTTGGCTGATTAATGCTTGAGAATATATAATGCACCCTGCCAATTTATTTTTAAATGAAATTTTGGATCAAATATTACATTAGAAAAAAAAGCCTCTCTGTGTATATATATATATTTTAAATATTATCTCCATTTATAATGCATTTTAAGAATTTAAACGCTAAATTGCTCAGTCTGGAGGATCGTAACTTTGTATTTGATCTCACACCATGCCTTATGGATTTACAGTATGTGAAAAGTATTTAAAACGTCTGCAATAAAACTCTTCCACTGCTTTTGAAACTAAAATCAATTTTATATGCAATATGTTGCAGGGAGTTAAAATTTGTTAAGTAGGTTAAGTAGTGGGAGGAATATTATAGAAAATTATTGCATTCTATTGTAAGATAAATTAAAAAATAGTACAATTAGTAAAGAAATAAAATAAATTCTCTAATTAAATTTTAAAAATTCACTAATTCAAAGTTATTGCTAACTGTTGAGAAACAGATAATGCAGTGTTGAAGTCTGATCTGTAATGACCATCTCCCTGGCACTAACTCTTCCCTTAATTGATGAGACTTAGGTTGCATCCCAGGTAATAGTGATGACAACCTCAGCTTTCAATTCCTGATTTAAGTGTCTTTTTACAAGCTTAATCCCAGACTGAGTGGACCAGGAGCAGGCTGCCATTCTGGGGCGGGGAGGAAGACTGTCACTGTCCTTGCTGTCCTTTACTCTGGACAGGAAGAGGTCTAGGGGTGCAGCAGGGAGATTTCAGATGTAGGGTTTGTTTCACCTGTTCCTGACTACAGCACCATGCAGGATCTGAGCTACCTGTTTAGGCTTGGCTTTGTGGCTGTAGGGAACAGCAGGTTGTGTCCCTGTGTTGGGGACAGCCACCACTCCCCACGAGCTGTTGTGCAAGGACAGGCAGCAGCCTTGCATGTCTGCCTGCACCAGGACAGCATATCTCACACCAGCAGCCTTGCTCTGGACTGCTGCCCACGATGCCTGGCTATTCTGCACCCTGCTGTGGGTGTGTGGTCTTGCTTCCTGGGCATCTGCATGCAGATTCCCCAGAGACAGGTATTGGCCCTTTTCAATCTGGAAAGGCTTGCAGTTCTGGAAGAATCTGCGATTTTGTGTGTTTATTTGTTTTCTTGAGAGCAACCCTGGCTTTGTTCTTTCTCTCCTGAGAGCAGTTCTAGTTGATGTTGCTATTGCATGGTGTAGAATACTGCCCCTCCATGCTGGCCCCTTCTGAATGGAGTCCCCAGGGGAGCCAATCTTCTGTGTTCAAGCGATGCTACAGGAGGCTTTCTATTGCAAATCAGTGCATATTTCTCTCCTCCTCCTCCTCCTTGCACCCCCTCAAAGTGCTATCTCATGCATGTTCACGTTCGAGTCTCTTCTTGTTTTTGTAACCTATTGGAGACAAAACCAGCCTTACCCTCTTCGGCTTGCAAGTTTGTATGCTGAAGGGAGCAATAATGACTGGACAGCTTTGATTCACTCTCAGTTATATGCAGAATCCTTTCACAGACCCAAAAAAGCACACAACAGCCTCAGCTTCTCTTATTTGCTGCCTTATTTCTGGGTTCTGCTGCCAGCTCTGCCTGGTAAAAGAGAAATTTTGTTCTCTGTATTTTCCACCTTCGCATTATTTATTGGCAGTCTCTCTCTCTTGTGAGTATAGATAGCAGTCTGTCTAAGGGACATCTGAGCTTCCTCTGGGCACTAAGAAAAACCCATGGCACTAAGAAAACCACCATTATCCTTGTGCAGTTTTATAGGGCTTTTTAATATATATTCTACTGGAAAATACCTAAGAAATAGAAAAGATTGAATTAACAGAGTGTAAACGCTCCCTTGCCTTTGTAGTGGCCATCTCTTCTCTCTATTAGATACAGAACCTAATCTGATGCAATTTTTGCTTTAATTGCTCTCTTTGATATTCTCTATAAAGAAAGGATAGCAAAAGTATACGGACACTTTTTTGTTTCTGATGCTGGTCTGACCTCTGATTTTGTTCACTTGTTTTTAAGAACCCTTATGATATTCAGGGAGATCCAAGGATGGTTCAGTTTCCCCAGGGCTGTCAAAGAGTTTTGCAGCCAGTTCCAAAAGCAAGATTTGTCCCTCTCCCTTTGCACTTTTTTCTGGGGTTTGGTTTATTTTCTCTTTCCAGAATAAACTCTACTTTTCCCTCTCTTGCCTCTTTCCACTAATAAAAGGTAATTTTTATTAGCTGCTGCTGCTGCAGAGTAATACTGCTTCTACTCGTAATAGTAGTAGATTTATTGCCTCATTTGTCAATCAAGGTGACAGATTTTCATGGTGCTCTTTTCGAGAGGAAAGTGAGATCTTCAGCACTGTGTAAGTGATTATGTCACATCTAATTTTCTTGTTTTCCAGACATTTAAGAGAAAGAAGTCTTTGGCTTGCAAAGTTAAGATAAAGAAATTAAAATTGTCTATAGTAACAGGTAACTAATTTTCCATGAAAATCTGTTTTCCTAATCTTAATGCTGCTATCTTTCTTTAGCTTTGGGAATTTGTTACTATGTAGAATAACAAGATCATATGTAGATTAGCATAATAGCAGTTGCAACAATAGTATTTTTATAATAGATCATTTAGTAGTGCTTTGATGTTTTTAACAATCCCTAATGGTTCAACATTAGGAATGACTCTCTAAGTGCTCGGAAATTGGGCTTTATAAAGAAAAAAAATTGCTCTCATTATAGAAAAGGCACCTATTGATCCCTGTTACAGAACGGGGATGCTATCTCACCCTCTAGTTCTTCTGAATAAATAATGACCTTTGACATAATGCAGCACTGAACAGGTTAGAAATAGCAGCTAGCCTGTGAGAGAGGCTGAGATGTAACAGTTTCTCAGCTAAAATGAAGCTGAGCTCTGCTACGGATGGGGTTGCCTTTTCATTCAGTTCTGCCACAGGATCTAACTAGAATTAAATATATTTGACAAATGACCTGAGAGAATCTTGCTGAAGAGGTTGTTCTAATCAGAGACAAAGAGGTCTGAGATTCTGTAGAAGTCCCCAAACAGGCTGAACTCTGCAGATATGCCTGAGGTGCTGGGTGTGGTTTCACCACAACAAGACTCCTGTGTCAGAAGTGGATTTAATTGTTTGTCCTGCAGCAGACCCAGAGCCTTTTGGTACTGATATTTCCTTTTACAAACACTTAACCAGGGTCTCTGGAATTTCTTTTGTACATTCCAGATGAGGACGTGCTTCCCTGAGCTGCTGCAAGGCAGTCCAGAGTACCATCTGCCAGGGGCCTTTGCTGAGCAACACCTGCTACTCTGGCCCTCCACATTCCTTGCTCTCTTCTGGAACCCTCCAGGTGAAGCACAGGCTATGCAGTGCCACCTTGCACAGAGATATTCAAAGTCACATATGCTTTGAAGCGAACATGCTCCTTGTCCCTGTGTGGAGTGGGAGATCCCCTGGCCTCTGGAAGAAAAGTGCTCGCACTGGCACATCAGACACACAGGAAAACTAGGATTTGCTGAAGTCTCCTTAGGGCAAGGGGGTCACAGGCACAGCCACATCTGTGCCTGTTTCTGCAGCTAGCTCAGCCCAAGCAGGTCAGTTGTTGCTGTGTGGTGCTCCATCTCAAGGCATCACCATCAGGTGAGCAAGAGGCCCTGCAAGTTCCCCACAGCCTCTGGGAAGGTGGTTTCTATGGGGATGAATGTCACCTTTTAGCACAAGCTCCACCTCTAACATCACAGGATTAAATACAGTGTGCATTTGCAAATCTCTGCCAGGGTTACCATTTTACACTCATCCATGTTCCAGCTCTACGTGCTCTGGTGGTCTCAGGTGAACGTTTCTGGGGTCTTGCTACAAGCTATGGTCTCTTCTGTTTTCTGATACAGGCCTGTAAGACAGATGTGGTATTGATCTTTAGTGACTACCCTGAATGCCTCTGGTGCTTATGCTTTCCCGTTGGAAGTAGAAGTATTGCTTTTTCTTACCAGGAAGACCCTTTCACCATGCAGAATCTTTAAGAGCTGCACTGGGATTAATCACTGTTAGCTATTACCAGAACTAGGCAGGCTTGTGTATGCAGAGATTACAAGGTCTAGGAATAAAAAATTAGTAAAAATCACTTGCTAGAAACTGGATCTTGGAAGTGTGAATTTTAGAGGTGAACAAAGGCTTTTGGAAAGTGTGTAATTTCCAAAAAAAATTTGATTTTTAATTATTTACATGATTTCTCAAATAACCTTACATGACAGTATCCTGCCCTTTCATTATGTAGTTGGCCATGAACTTTCCTGAAAGGCATCCACAGACCTTGCAAAACTGAGAGCCAAACTCAAAGCCATCCAAGAGCTCAGATGTATCATAAGGCTCAATGCAGAATCCTCTGAGAACATGGATTTTCTATCCTAGGGAGTTTAAAATCTAGATTTTGAAATTATACATACATGTTTTATATTAGTATCATCACCAAAATGTGTCTCCACAGCAGCAATCATAGCCTTGGGAGATATGTCTTTAAGTCAATGTAGGGAATTTTTTAAAGAGAAAACCTCCAAATGGGATATTTATATCTTCACAGGCTATCTTTAGGTGCCATTTGTCAAGTTCTTGCACAGTGTCTCCCAAACCTCCTCTTACTGAAACAGCAATATTCCACACCTCATTTTTAAACTTTGGGAAAACATGGAAAGCTCCTAAAATAATTTTCATTCATTTCTCAGAGCAATAGCATCAATGCCAGTAAAATGAAATTGAGCCATCCTGAAACTGAGCCTCCTCAAAGGCAGTTTTGGAATAGCTTTTTCACATCAGCTGTGAAGCACTTGCAAGGACTGTAGGTTCCCAGCCTTATTGTTTGCTGTTAGAAGGGCAGCACACCATGCTTGGGGTGTGCTGCATGTAGAAATAATGTTTCCCTGCACCACAGCATCTCTGTGGGGCGGCAGAGAGTGTGAATGAAACAAGAGCATGAGCAAGAGACTGGAATTGTATGTAGGGCTGACACGGATTCTGGGAATGGAAAGGGAGACACAGCAGGGCACTGTCAAAGCACATGTCGCAGCTGTGCATGTGTCAGGGGAGAGTGCAGATTTTTGTGGAGTGAGGGGAGAGAAACAGAGAAAAGCACATGCAATCATTCTGCATAGAAGGTATAGTCCTGCTAATGAATGAGACAGGAAAGAGCAAAGCAAACTTAAGAAACATCCAGAACAGGAGTTCACACAAGACTGGTGACAAGGCTCTCAGTGTGTGTTATGATCTCAGAAGAAGGTATTTGCTGACCCCAAAGCTGTGAATCCAGAATGCATTGTGTGTCTTTCCTAATGGCAGTGAGTGGGGCTGCAGATAAAGACAAAGTAGAAAATACAAAATGGATGGGAGAGGGAGGAAGATGTGCAAAACTGTGTTACGGGTTGTTTTAAGTGAGGAAAGAGTTTTTAAGGAAGGGCAGGGTCAACAAAAGAAATTCCATTCACACGTGGACCAAGACAGTTTGGAGCATGTAAGGCAAACAAGATCTGACATAAGGGCAGTGAAGATGTTAATGAGCAGGAGTAGTAGAAGTACTCCCTTCTGCGCTTGGAAGAAGAAACATGGAATGCTGCCTAACTGATAAAAACTGAAGGTAAATCACCAGAGACTTTCAATCAGTAGTCTAAGCAATTTGCTTTCATGATCTCAAAAGAAAAAGAAAGATACAACTTTCCTTCTGCCACTGAAAAAGCAAATATTTTATTGGTAATTTATAAAAAATTATTAAAATAATAGGAAAATTGATTAAATAGTAATTTTTAAAAATTTATTAAAATAATTGGAAAGCTGATTAAATATCTGAAGACTAGAACTTGACTATTAGGAGGTGAACAAGATGACACAGGAAGGTGTAGACCAGTTGAGCTAACGTGACTCCTGATGAAAATAATGGAAAAATTGGTATAGGATACAATTTGTAGAGAAATAAAGCGTAGGAATATAATTAATGCCAGTCAACATATATTTATACCAAATATACCTTGTCAAATAGAATTTATTTTATTCCTTCAGATAATAAATCTCATTGATGAAGGCAGCTGTGGAGGTATATGGTTCTCTGTAATGATATTAATCTCATACCACTGCCTTTTTGAGATAGAAACACATGCTATTTGACACTGACATGTGCAGGCACTAAGAATTGGCTAGCTGACACAAGTAGTTTTAAGGGAAGTCGTGATAAATATGGGTTCTTACAGTATGTTCTAAAAAATTGTCTATTGAGCCTATTTGATGTCTTTCCTAATACCTGAAGGAGAATACAAACTCCCTGAAAAGTACAGCTGACACTATGTCAGACAAAATGTCTGCAAAACCATGTGCAAAAAACTGCTGTACAAAAGGAGCAATGAGGATTATTCAGCAGGCCATTTGAAGAAAAATGTTACTTTTCGGGGTAAGGCTGTGCAAGTTTGGATAGGGAATGGTGGCCTTACCTGCAGGGGGTGGGACTACAGCCTGGGAAATAGCTTGGGGATCAAAATGGATAAAACCACTGAAATATTTAAACACAGTTGTTGCCACAGCAAGTGGATGTAATGTTGCCTTTGGAGATATATGCAATTGAGAAATGAAGTCTAGAAAAGCTATGCTGAAAATTCAATATAGGAATACAGTGTTTGTCCATGACCACAGAAAACATTTCAGAAAAGAGAAAATGGTGTGGGAACTGGGGTATGGGGAGAGAGAGGCAAAAACTATCTTGAAATATGGAAATTGGACCTTTACTTTGTGGTGATATGGAAATGTTTTTGGATTAGCTGCAAATACAAATTTCTGAAAGACTAAACTCGGGTGGCTTGATTTTTACCTGTCCTCATTCAGAAAATATGACTGTACTTCATTACAAAATAGTTTATTCCCCTAGAAAAGGAAGCATAACTTAACTGAAATGTCTTTCTTTCTGTCTGCTTATTTCTAGAAGGAACATAAATTTAAGAATTAATTCAGGTAATCTTGCCCAATATCCCCTGTAGAGATAAACTTGGAAAGCATTCAAAAAATTTCATTTTTTCCCCATCTCCGCGCGGTCCCTTCCTCTAATGTCTAAAGTGTCATTAGAGCACGAGTACCAGAGGGGAGCTCTAATTGTAGAAAGCAAAGGTAACAAGGAACTAATAGTTAAATGCCAGATCAGAATTTCAGGCTAAAGGAGAGGAATGTGTATTTTTAACCATGTTAGAACAAAGCCATGTAAGAACTGGTGTCTCTCTTGATCTGTCTCTGAGCAAAGGTGGGAGACCTCTCTGGAAAAATGCTAAGAGTCAAAGAGTATGGGGACTCAGCAGGAAGTTAACATGAAATAATAAACAACTTGAGTTCCACAGGAGATCTTGACACAACATCTGACCATGTTTAATTTTAAGTGTGGTAACTAAGGAGAGGCTTATTGTCCAGTGAAGCATGTAGGAAATGGTATTATTAAGAAGTCCCAGTCAAGAGCAGATCTGAAAGAGATGCTATATGAGGTGACACCACAGTCTGCATATGTCAGGGAGACTGGAGTTGAGCAGGGATATTTGGCTGTGCTACCTCTGCTCAGTCACAGGTTTGGCATGTGACATTCACCAAGGCTCAAAAATGCACCTCAAGGTTTGGGTATATCAGCCTCCTGGGAGGGCTTCACTCCCACCTGGTGTGCAAAGAAAGATTTTTACCTACTTGCCCATGCCTGAACGTTATGAAAAGCAGGACTGTGGGAAGCCTTATCTGAAATACCACAGGTTGTTCAGTCCTTGTCCTTGCATTACACCTGTCATGCTGCACAAGTCTTTATAGCTGATAGTTATGGCCTAGTATCGTTAAGTGTGCATAAATATTTTCAAGACTTCACAAGGCTTCTCCAGCACCTCCTCTGTTTCTATTCAGCATTGAACCACCCCCTGTTACAGAAGGGAATTTAGTTATACATTTGAAAATCTTTTCTGTTTTTCTCAACAGCCCTGAAGAAAAGCTTTTACTGGGTTCACAAAATAAAGAATGTAGCTTTAAATTTCCAAGAATAATTCCTTTGGCTAAGTAAATGTAATGTCAAGCAACTGCCTTTATTTTTCCTTATGTTATTCTTTTTGCCTTTGTCCCTTAGATGCTAGTGACTCAGAGTGGCTTATAAAATATGAAGAACAACATTCAAAGTCTCTCAGAGAATAAACAGTATTATATCCTGACAAAACTGCACAGTGACAATTATTGAGCAACAGCATGACATGCACAAGATATAGAAACCCTAAAAATGGAGCTGACGTGATTGTAAGACTCCCACACAATCCATGGGTATAAGAAATTCACAGGTAGGACTCAGTTAAACTCTCCTCAACCTTGCTACTCACAGAATGCATCCCTAAGGAAAAGAAATGTTTTGGGGTTTTTTGACATAGGCTAATGACATGAGCAACAGCTTCTCCTTACTAGCAGTCCTTTGCTTTTGGGAGTGAAGAATTTATAGTTCGACATTTAAATGTTTTAAATGTCCAGAGAATCAGAGAAATTAATCTTCCAAGCAGATACAAAGCAGAATTGCCCAAGTACCCACATGTGCTCAGTGCCTGTAACTTCCCATCTTTGCTAAGGTTTCTGTTGTCTGGTAGTGCTTGGGACTCTTTTCTCTCATGAATGCCTGTGTCTCAAACTGATTCTTTCTTTGTCTTCTTGGACTCCTCCTTTCCTTTTTCTGAATATTCATGGGACTTTCACCCCTCTCTCCATCCTCTTTTGGCATAGACTTAACTTTAAACAATCTTTAACACAGGTTTAACTTTAACTTTTTTTTTGCAGATAACTCTGTCTCCTGCCTATCTAATTTGAATCAGCTGCTTTATAGTCTGTTTCTCTGCAAGTATCACTTCATTCAGGAAGCTATCTTGGTTTTGCTTTATGATATATTCTTGTATTGACAAATGCAACATGAACAAAATGGAATTCCAAAGATCTCCTAGGAATTCATCCTATTCTAAATGGATATTATGGGTAGCAGCAGTATGATGCCCAAGTAAGTGGTTAGAAGAATGTTAAACAAAAGCTCCCGAACTTCCAGCCACAAGCACCAAAGTAGGCAGGTGTGACATCCTGATAAATGGAGAACTACTTAAGATAGGGGAGTGTGGTTTTCTCTGTCTTTTCCTTTCTGGCACTCTGGTACACTAAGCATGACAGCTTCCCACTGCCCTCTATTCTGGCAGGACCATCTTTTCAGGAGCTGGACTTGTCTGTCTCCCATTTTGACACCGTCAGTCCCTTTTAAACATCTCCCAGTGCTCTTCACCCATTCTCTATAGCTACCCTTTTTATTGTCTGTCATGTTTCTCCTCTGACTCCATCTCTGTGGGCTCACAATTGATGAGAATAAAGCTGGTGGCAAAGCACAGCATTCCTCCTCCTATTATGCCAGCAGTACTTAGAGCCGTTAACAGCAGATCAGTTCTCTGCAGCAGAGAAGGCAATTATTGTCCTGTACTCAGCACTGATGAGGTCTTCTTTAGGAAATTAGAAACAAACTGGAGAGTCCACAGGAGGAAGAAAGAGCAATTAAAGGTGAGAAAGTCTGTAATCAGAAAATCTTGAAAGAACACACTTTTCTGAGAGAGGGGAAAAGGAAAGAAATAAGATATCCTTCCACTGCAAATTTTTTAAGAGATCAGTGAATAATTGTTAGCAGCGTCCCTGAGAGGGTGAGGCAGGTAACCTGCAGTGAAGGAGAGCTGACCTCACTTTCCTCGAACCAATGTGCAGAGGTGCAGGGGGGCAGAACAGGTCAGGTTTTTGTCCTGCCAAAAATGGGTAACCACCAAAATAATAGGTGCAGCCCAGTAATATCCATCCTTGGCCCGCTGTAACCAAGCCTGACAAGCCAAGAAGGCAGGGGCAAGGTAGGGTAGTTTTCTGACCCTGTCTGGGTCTTGTGGGCTGGATCCCATCATACAAAGCGTCAGAACAGTTGAATTTTCACCTGCATGCAAGTTTAGTGCATTCTCTTTACTCTTCAGTTTAATTGGACAAAAAATCCAATTTGGAAGAGTGCTCATATTGCAATTAAGGCATAGCTCCAGTGTTTTGTATCACAAAACCATAAGCAGTATTTTGATAGGGTTGACAGCAATCTGGTCTAAAAAAGGTGCCCTGACCTCACAGTTACTTTCTGCTGTTAGCCTGCTCCTCCACCACCTCCCCAAGCAAACTTTTGTGCTTTGTCTGTGTGACTCCTTTTGAAGACTCAGCACAGATTGCCCTTCTGCAACTCCAATGAGAACGGCGAAATCTGCTTTCCGGAACTGCAGACATAATCCTCCTATGCTTGTTAGAAGGTCCCTGAAATAAACGGCCAGGGTAGGAGGCTAGAAACCAACTTCACTGGGGAGGCCTGCCTTTGGAAACTTTCTGCAAAAGTGCTGTTTTTAATTGGGTGGGGTTATGAACTTGCAGACATCACATGCTGCCCACAGCTGGTTAATCTGTCACAGTTTTTCTGGTGAGATTGTTAAGAATCATTTGAGCAGGAGTATGAACAGCTCTTGACAATGCTCTGGGATGTAATTTGCTTCATCATCAATTCCTCCACAGCTGTAGAGAATGCTGGGACTGCTTCCAGCCTCCTATAACGTCAGTAAGAAAGAATCCTGCTCAGCTCTGTTGCCTATTTCTGCAGCTCCAGAGCCCTGAGCACTTTCTGCCCCTTGCAGACCAAATGTTGCTGTCACATGTGACACTTTACATTGCTTTTTTGATCCAAAGCCCTGGTGATTAACTCCTTGCTAACAGAAGGAGCAGTAAAACCTGACACTGAAAGAGAAGGAGAGATCACGCTGACCTTCTGCCATGTTCATTGCCAGCAAGGTTGGAAGAGGTGTTGATGGTCACAGTTCAGTAGCTGGAGAGTCCCACACTAGCCATATAGGTTGTTTAATTGCACCCTGCCAAATTCAGATCACTCAGTTAATTAAAAGTAACTGAGAAAGCACAATGGCTTTTCTAGGCCAGTGGCATTTCTGGCAAAATGAGTTCCATTTTTAGATTTCAGCAGGAGGGATGCTGAAACATAAAATGAGGATTTGCTGCACCCAGGGTCAAGTTGTCCAGTTTTTCTCTAGCAAAAGATCTAATGTTTTATGCTCTCTCTTCTCCCAGATAGTATGGATATACTATGGAGGGACTTGTGAACTCTTTTCTCTCCTTATTGATCCAGCTGCATCTTTTGTGGGGAGCAGGGTTGGCAGGTGGAGGATGCAGGGTTTGTTTGATAAAATCCTCCTTTCCTGATGGTAAACAGCATGTTGCTGCTAGAATTCGAGCAACTTCTGTGGATACAGGCTGGTAAATATTTCCATGTGATTTCATATGTTCTCTTCACGCATAATTAAAGGCAAGTACAAGAAAACAATAGGCATTTGCTTTTGTTCAGAAGAGATATATGTTAAAGGATTAGCTTTCAAAAATGCTTCTGAGAAGTAATGACTGTATGAATGTGGTAAACTATAACTAAAGTATTTGGGGATTTGAAATGGATTTGAAATGATTTTGAGAGCAATGGCTTGTGCTTTTACATTGAGTAAGAATATAGGTTCAGTATAAGTAAAGGTAATTGCTTAACTACTGCTATTCTCTTCCTGTCTACAAAAGCTATTGTTTATTTAGAAGTGAAGAAAATAGGGAGTGGCTGGAGATGTGTGCAATATCGCAAAACAAAAAGACAGTTGGAGAGAATATGTTTGCTAATGAGTAAGATGTTGAGTGATTCACAACAGTAAACAGTCTCAGCTCTCCTTTCATGTGAAGAAGCAGTGGTAATATGATGTCTTTGTGTGTGTGTTGCTGAGAGTGGGGGAAGGGACCACATGCCTTTGCCCCAGAGAAGAAGTTTTTGGATTCTCAGATGCACTTTGAGTTTCTTGCAGGAACACCTGGCAAAAGATTACTCAGAAACCACCATGTTTGCATACGTGTTCCTGCAGCTCAGAAGACATTTCTCACCATTAACAACCATCTTATACATGCTTCAGCAATGCATAGTAAAATTTGGTGAGAGTGTGTTGCATAGGTCAAACACACCCAACAGCAAGGCTTTCTGGCAAGGAAAATCACTGCATTTGTAGACATAAAAGTGATACTTCCCTCCTCCTGCTTTTCCAGCCTGTGCTGCAGGAACTGGTGTTATTCTGAACTGGTGTTATTCTGCTGAAACATGTCCTTTACTGTCTTCCAGGTGCTGGGACCATCAGGTACCTTAGGAGAATTTTCTTGTGTTTTTTCCTCCTCTCTGTTTTTGTCTGCTAAGGAGACAAGAGAGGAAAGAAATACAACCAACTACATGTACAAGACATAAACAGTCACCATATTTAATGTATAATTAATATTTGAGGGGTGAAAGTGGGCTTTGAGAGCAAAGGTTTTTAAGGAGGTTGTCATAATTCAAACGGAATAGTTGCAGTCTCTCCTGCTGAACAACTGCATAGCAACATTTAGCAAGTCCTGAAAGGCATGAAAAGCAGCTGGCCCTCTCTGGAATACTTCTCTCAATGAGATGTCTGCCAGTCACTCTGAAGGGCCCAGGGTGGTAACTGACATGCCTGACACTGCTCATCCCAATAGTGAATGCTACACAGGCCATGAACAACCAACAGGAAGTTCAGTGAGCCCTGGAGACTGAAGGCAGGTCTGGCAGAATGCCAGGAGAATGTGTGCCATTGCCTCCTGAAAGGGTCTGGCATGGTGGTACAGTTTTCTGAAGGACAAAGCCAAGTCTGCTGACCTGGCAATATGATCATACATTGATGTGCCGATGCAATGCTCTGTCCCCGGAAAATTAATTGCCAGATGCAAGGCACAAAGCAGGGGGGATTTCAGGCATTTCAGGATGGGATCTAACACAACTTACCTTTTTCAGTGTACAATTTCAGCAGCAGGGTTGGGATTGTTCATTGTTGGTACTAATTTCAAGTTTAGAAACATTTCTCCTTTATCTGAGTGCTGTTAGTGAATTGTTGCACCAGAGGGACAAATTATGTAGTAGGTGCTCAGATATGATGCTTTCTAATGAACGACACTTTAAATAATACTTCTGGAAGAACTTCACATAGCTTTCAAGTTCTAAATAAACTCCCCCACTAGAATCCTCCCCTCCCCTTCTTTTCCTGTCCCCAGCCCCATCTTCCTCACCACAGTACCCTTCCTCTCTTTGCCTTCCCTCCACTTTGGTGGAAGGAAGCTTAACTCTTACTAACCTGGGTGGTAAAAGCAACCATTGCCATTGTGTTCACCACCTACCTTTCACAGGTCAAGGACAGTTGTGTGAGGTTAAATTAAGAAAATTGGGAAAGAAGTAGCTATGAACAAGAGCCCTTAATTTGTGCATCTTGTTCTGATGAACAATGTGGGCAGGAGTTCCTGGTGGAGGCAGCTATTTGGGGGTTGTCTTTTCTGTCCAGCCTGGATGCTCTGCTGGAAGCCTAGCTCGTCATGTTGCAGTAAGAGCAGTGGCTCTGCTTGGCTATGGCACTGGAGTGGCCATGGCACAGGCTGCCAATCCCAGCAGATGATCTAAACGTGAGACCAGCTCTTTGTCACACAACAGTCTGCACTACTCAAATGCTATGAGGACTGAGGTGCAAACATTTTATCTGTCTCTGTGTGTCAAGATAAAATTTATGTTTCCTGCTGTGGCACTGTGCTGATCTCTTAGGCTGCATACAAAGCTATGTAAGACACTGCAGTGGGACAGAAGGGATCCCTGCCACCTGAGGAGAGTGTGCTTTCTGGGCAGCAGTAACCTCTGGGGACTGATCCCATAGGTGGAGATCAAGGATGGAAATTTCATCTATTTGGCAGATTATAGAATAGCTGTATGTTATGCAGAGCATCCAGTTTTGTTATGAAAGATGAAAAGGAAAATTTCTTCCCATCTTGTTCTGTTCTTATCCTACTGCCAGGTATTGTTGTAGACTGACAGGAAAAACAATAGTCGTATGAGCATTAATGATGCAGCAGCAGATGCAAAAGCTCAGGACAATGCCAGAAGAATCTGAGACATACTTTCCTGGATGCTGATCATGGTGTTTGGTATATCCAACACACTGTGTTACAAAAATCTTTAGTTTCCAAAAAGGTTGGACTATTAATGCCAAGTCCCCATGTACATGTCTTCTGCCAGCCTTGCTGTCTTAGCTGTTTTACCACTGCCTGGTCTACAGTTCTTGGTCATAAAAGGGTAGCATAAATCCAGTTGTTTTCTGAAAAGACCCCACCAACTATGGTCAAATTATGACTTGCTTTTGATCAAATATCCCTACCATAGCTGTCCCATAATTCTGTTGTCTGGCTTTAAAACTGGTCCACATCTTAAGCTGGTGATTTCCTCTGGGGCTATGAGAAATTGTAGTGGGTGCCTATCTCATCCTAGCAAATAATGACCTCTCCATGCCTTGATGATTAGGCTTTCCACAGTGGAAATACTGTACCACTTCCCTGCTGAAGCAAATGCTTGTACAATCCCTAAATATATGTATTTATTACCAGAGGTGCTCAGACAGCAGACTCACAGCCTTCTCTAAGGCTCTTTCACTGTTTTCTGCTCCCTTTCTCATTTCTCCTGAGCTCTTCTAAAAGTCTTCAGTTTAGCACAAAATTAGTTTAAGAGAAAAATAGCCATTGAATGCTTCTCACCTTCATCCTAAGTGGGAAACTTGAGCTGTTGCAGTGCTGAGGATAATTTTCTCTGTGCATTCTGTTGCCTGAAACTGCTCATGGGTAAAAAAAACAGCATTCCTTTTAAACCATTTTCACATCACAGTCATCACACCTTTCCAAAGCACTGCAAAGCTTCACAGAGTTCCATGTTTAGCAGTAGACAGTACAAGCCTGTTGATGTTAGCTGCCACAGTGCAGAGATAACTTGAGAAAAGCATCATCATTCTTTCTCTATGAGGTCTTTAGGTCTTTAGTCAACACTTTTGTACTTTGTTTCCTCTTCTATGAGCAGGACAAATGTGGATGTGCCTTGCAGGAGGAATCTGAGGGTTAAGTGGCTTCTGTCTGCATCGTGCTTCATAAGACTCAGTAGCATTCCAGCTTATTCTGACAAGATAAATATAGAGTTGCACTTGTGATGGGAGTTTAAATCTCTGCTGTGTGATTTTTCAAGGAGATTTGTCTTTAGATGGTCTTACAGATGTTTTGTGCTTCCAGCTTTATTGTGAAGTGTCTGCACTTTTACTCTGGGATAAAAGTCATGTCATAACTAACCAGCAAAACTGCTTCAATACCTCCTTTGAGGAGTTTGTGCTCCCTTTGAAAAAATTCTATCTTGTCCATCTTGATGTGATGGTGTATTATCATGCTACTTTTTCAGAATGGCTAAAATGCTGTTAGAGGTGAAAGAAATATCTGCCCTTTTAATTCTTTTTGTGAGAAAAGCATTGATACCTTTCCTCTATCTTAAGGCAGATGTAGTCAATACCTCTGAAGAGGACTGAAGAAATAATGCAGACATTAATTAAGTTCAGTGTTTGAGCTGTGTTTCTTTTGGAAGGATGCTGGAGTTTGTCAGCAGACTATCTTGGAATAGCCGTTGCCAGGAAGAATATTTAATGATGCTTCCATGAAAGTTATAGTTTGAAACAAATGTCTATAGTGTAAAAGGAATCTGTGAAAGTTCTCTCATGTTTCTTTATTCTTTTTTCCAATTTGGTCTGCATTAAATTGGTGTCAACAACTTTTCACTTTGTCATAATCTTCATTCTGATAAATAGGGCACTTTGGGTAAAAAGTTGTTTGGAAAAAAAATTGTTTCACAAAGCAGAAAGACCTGTTTCTAGCTCTTCATTTTCTTTTCCTGCACCAAGAGTTTTCTCAACTTTCCCTTTAACAAGTCAGTTTTCTTTTGCCAGTCTCCTTCTGTCAGTATCTCTTCAAAGCAGTGGGGTTTCTGGTCAACATGTGCCTCAAATATATGTTTTCTGAAATATACTTGGGCTATCTGGGTCCTTGCTCTTCTCTGACTCTAGCAGCACATTTGTGCTGTGTGAAGGGGCATCAAAGCATGAACACCAAGTACCTGCTCCACCATAGCACCCATCACCACACCCACCCTAAGGATTGTGTAAGAGCTGAGAAGACTATCTGCTTTAGGCCTAATGGACATGCTTGCTGAGACAGGGACATGCTGTTCCTGCATCCAGACATGTGCCCATCCCTCTCTTTGCATGACCCTGAACCTCGCTCAACACTGAGTCCTCCTTCCTGTGACCATCCAAGCTGGAGTTTAACAAAAGGACTGACTCAGTAGGATGCCTCTGAGACTGTTGATGGTTTTAGGTTACAGCTCTGTGATGTCTTGGGTTAGAGAAAGGGTGTGTAAAACTCTAGTAAGACCCTGTTGTAAATGCTTGAAAACATTTTCTGTATTGCTTTCCTTAAATGTTGCCTGCATGCTCCAAAGAAATCTTGCAGCCTTGGAAAGATGTGTATGGATGTGTAAGGAATTGTACATTGCTGTATGTAGACATTTGACATCTGTGAACTGTTTCATCCCTGTTTTCTTCATTTTCCTCTTCCTTTATGTAACCTGACCTAATGTAGTGTCATTCAAAAAATGCCTGTGGAAGGATATGTGGAAGGATATATATATGCATATCCTGTTAGCTGGTATTCAGCATAAAATCAAGGGCAAGTGATGGGAAATCTGATTGCCTACACTTAGATACACAAACCCCAGCAAGCAGGAGGTAACAGACAGTACCAAAGTTCAGATATCACTAGTTGCTAGGCAGGAGCCACTCCTTGGAGAAAATTAGAAAGGAGAGATAGGAAGGGAACAAATAAGGTTACCATGTGTCTCAAGGGGGAGAGAAAACTTTGTATGGGATATTTTTGAGTCTTGTAGGATTGTGTAAGAGATTTTTTCAAGATGACAGTGGGGATGTTTGTTACTTACAAGATATTCAAGAGAAGGGCCAAAGCAGGAAGTGTGGATCCATTATGGTGGATCCTGGAGCAACAGGTCTGGTGAATGGATGGTGTGGGAAGGGTAACACAGAGTGCCAAACAGGTTGCTGACCACAGATGTTGTGTGGCTGAATCCTGCACCTGGACCGCAACCTGTCCTGCTGCGGTACGTAACAGCCTCTTCCTATTTGTTTTTACCATCTCACTCTCCCTTCAATGTGCATTTGTGTGGGTCTGAGTGCCAGAACACAGACTGAAGGTCTCTCCTGGGTTACAATGTGGGATGTAACCAGGCCATGCATTCTTCTCCCATCTACATTTTTCTGGTGAACTGTGAATGGTAGGTCTCTTGCAATAGTTGCCCAGTGTGCTGAACCTTCTGGCCTAAATCTGACCATACAATCTGGGCACTCTGGGGACTTGGGACGCCACCACCACTGGAGAGATGCAGAGGAGGACCCGGACTTCCACAGGAGGACCAGACTTTCCACGGGACCATCACTTTTGACAAGACTGCAACCATCATTTCAACAGTGCAACCATCACTTCAACAGTGCAACCACCACCCTGACCAACAGGTGAAGGTTTTACTATGACTTTGTGGGTCTAAGCTACTTTTCCTGTATCATTGCATTTTTGTAATATTTCTATTAAATTATAACTCCAACCTGAAATATCTCTCAAGATATTTGTGTGGGGTTCATTTCTCCCACTGGTTTACTTTCAAACCAGCAATAGGGGCCCCATGTTTGAAGTGTCATTAGCTGGGAAAGAATGAGAGGTGTGCAATTTTTCCTAGAGGATTTTAGGTGTCTGTGTGTGTTTGTGTGCTGCATTGCTGTGAGCACAAGCAATCTGCTAGTGAGCTCAGGCTGGATTTGCTCATGAGGAGGACACCTGCACCAGGAGAGACCCACATTAAAGATGATGACTGGATAAAAACACAAGGTTCATGTGAGACCACAATCTGTTCTTAAACAGTCATGTAGAATGGTGTGAATCAGCATAGGATAAATGTGTCATTTGAGGCAAACCCTATGAAAAAATACAGTGCCAAAGCCAGATTCTGCCACTAAAAGCTTTTGTTCTCACACAAACAGCCTCTGTCATATCCCATATAACTGAAATATTCAGGTTGCCTTCACTGACCTGAAAAGAGCTGACAACATCTTCAGTGTCTTTATGTCTTTCTGCCTGTCCGGTTGGACATGAAAGGAAATGATTCTGTGGGTGCATTTGCAGATGCACTCTATGAGAGCTCATAGGTTAAGGCTGTGAGAGAGTGATGTTCCTTTGGAGTCAATGTCAGAGCCAATACTTTCATCAATGATGTTGATGATGGACAAAATACATTTTATGTCATTTTTGGATGGCAAATTTGGGATGAAAGCACATTGTTGATACGCTGGAGATACCAGTTCCCATTACAAGAATGTCATAATCTGGAGAAATTAACGGACAGGTCCTCAAGAATTGCAGCAGAGGGGAGTGTGAATTCCTGTCTGTGACAGAATAACCACAAGCAACAACTTTGGCTGGGTTCTAACGGAATAGGGAAGACCTTTGCTAAAAAGGAACCTGATGATGGACAGCAAGATGAACAAGAACCAGAAATGATCCCTTGAAGCATTTACAGATAACCATGTATTTTGTTACATTATGAAAATTGTAGTCAGCATATAGAGGAAAATATTTATTTCCTCTTTTCAGCAGATTTGAGGCCTCATCTAGAATATTATGTAAAATTTTGGGCTCTTCAGTGCAAGTGAAATACTGAGAAACTGGAGTGACTCCAACAGAAGACAGGGATTAGGTTGAAGAGTTTGGCGATAATCCAAGGTGTCTATTGGTAGAAGATGGATTTATTTAGCCCAGAATTGAAATACTAAGAGGAATTTTAATTTTTGGTGTTTTATTTGACAGCCATCTGAACATGACCCAACAGTCCAGCAACAGTGTGGCCTGCAAGACCAGGGCACTGTACTCAGCTCTGGTGAGGTCACCCCTTGAGTTCAGTTTTGGGCCTGTCATTACAAGAAGGACATTGCAAGAACTGGAGCACGTCCAGAGGAGGGCAATGGAACTGATGAAAGATCTTGAAAGATCTGGAGCACAATCCGAGGAGTGGCCGAGAGAACTTGGGGTGTTTAGCCTGGAGAAAAGGAGGCTCAGATGTGACCTAATTGTCCTCTACAACCACCGGAAAAGAGACTTCAGAGGGGTGGGAGTTGATCTCTCTTCCCAGGCAGCAAGTGACAGTATGAGAGGAAACAACCTCCAGTTGTATCAACGGAGGTTTAGGTTGCATATTAGGAAAAATATATTTTCACAGAAGGGTTGCCAATCACTGGAACAGGCTGGCTAGGAAGCTGTTGAGCCACTGTCCCTAGAGGTCTTTAAAAGAGGTCAAGATGTAGCACTGAGGGACATGGTTTAATGGTGGTCTTGGCTGTATTTGGTGAACAGCTAGACTTGATGATTTTAAAAATATTTTTCAACCTAAATGATCCTATGATTCTGTGATTTTTATTCCCATCTTAAATTACCCATTGGAAGGTTACAGAGAAGAGGGAGATAGACTCTGCTCAAAGGTGCAGAATGAAGGGATGGGGAACAATGGAAGCAAGCTGCAGCAAGGCAAGTTTTGACTAAACAGTAAAAAACAACAACAACAAAAAAACAACAACAAAAAAAATCACCTGAAATCAGGATTGCCCTTAGACAGGAACCAGACTGATAAGTTCCTGGAGCATGGAGATTTTCAAAATCAGGATCTTGCACTGAAGACCCCCAAAGGCCTCATTCAACATAAATTGTTCCATGATTCTCTAAGGATTCAACAAGTGGAGTTCCTTAATTTCTGGCATGCTTGTAGCATCATTGCAGAGTGGGAGTGTCTGGCTTCCCTGAGTGCTCAGAGGTACAGTTAGGGGTTATCCTCACTGATATGTGCCCTCTGATGACAGTCCTGCTATGCACATTAGAAGGTGCTGGAGAAGGCATTTGGACAGTGTCAGAAGCCTTGCAGAGTGACAATAATTGATTGCAGATAAGAAAATGCTATCTGTAGGTCATCCTTTGAAAATGAAGGAAAACAAATCCTAGGAGGTTATTTAACTCTTGAGACAGTCTCCAGACAGATGTTGGCATGATGATATTTCACTGGGGATCCAACTGCACCTGAAACATAATTGTTGTAGAATACAGTGCATATAAAATAAGATGTAAAAACATTGTCAGTGATTTATTTCTGCAGGTAAGTCTATATGGTATTGTGGAAGCAGATAAGGGGTCAATCATTCCATGCCCTGAGCCAAAATCAGTGTAGAAGCTGTATCACTGTGATATTACTTAGGGAAGAGTCACCACATAGGCAAAGGACATTAACTTAGCCCCAGCAGTTTCAAGCTTCCAGTCAGCACAAAAGCTGCAAATCGAGCTCTTTCTGCAAAACTTGATGACGATATAACTCATCTCTTATTCCCCAAGCAGGCACTACAATAATTTGCTGGCAGTATCTGCATGTAGTTTTCTTCCCTCTATGCAGAAATTTAGTCTCTGAAGTCGAGGGATGTGAACCAGTTTATAAACCAAATATTTTTTTGAGATTTTTGTCATCTTCACTATTTTGAGATATTTACTGAAAGGAACATATTGCTAAGGAAAATGAGTCAGACCTTCTCAGAGAGGAAAGGGTGATGAAAGAAGACTAGGCAAGCAGTTTTTAGGATCTTCTTTTTTAATTTGATTTTTTATAAAGGATGCCATTCTTTTATTTAGGTTTCATTGTTTGTGGTTACTTGCCACTCTCCTGAGATGCTTTTCAAGTTATAAATTGCTCATTGCTAGTTCTTGATATAAAAGATAAGATTTGATGTATTCTGGTTAATTTGGAGTGGTCACATGTGGGGCACCACATGTCCCTCTTCCTTTTTATTCTCTAGATTAGAAATGTAGAACAAACACTTGCCATTCACACTGAAGGCTCAGTGTATGTTCTTCAATTTTCACATATATCTGCCTCTTTTTATGTTGCTGCCAAATTTTTTTTTTTTTTTTTGTTTAGAATATGCAGGGGAAGCAAGTATGCAAATTATTATGCACTGTAGTTATTTATTTGCTATGGATTGGTAATTCTGGCATCCTGGTAAATGGAGATGGAGTTTTGATATTAAACACTATGCTGTGTGAGTTTTGGCTGATTCAGCAAAAGTTCCTTCAGGCTGCTGCAAATGATTAAAAAAACAAGTATGAAAGAGAATGGACTTCATGCTGGAATAGTTAAGAAATGCCATTTCTGAACTTCAGAGATTTTGGAATAAGCTTGCAGGAAAATTTCCCCACACTATTTTATAACATCACTGTTCTTTGATTTGATAAGGCTTGGGGTCAAAAGATGACTTTACTTATAAGGAATGGGAGCTTGAGTTAAGAGAGATTTCAGTTGCTAAGGCAACCATCTCACAACAGTGCAGTACTGCAGAAAATAATAACCATTGTTAAATGATGTAATGAAATTAATGATCTTTTGGAAACATGTTTTGTTTTGATGTTTTAAACTGCTATGAGAGTAGGCTATTACATAATGGTAAGGTTGGGCAACATATTCTTCTATAAGTACCTGTTTTAATTTGTTTGCAACTTATTTTTTCTGCTTGAAGAACAATGAGGACCTATCTTTTTTTACTTTCTCAGACTGCCTGTTTTGAAATGTTTGGTTTTAGAACAAACATTTAAACTTTCTCTGAAATAAGATGTGGTAGGTATGGAAGATGAAAACATGTTTACCTTTAAAATAAATACTTAAATTATCTCATTGTTTCTCCTACTTGCTTCTCTAACTTAGGTAAGGAATTTGTCATTCAAGAACAGATTCATATTTTGGTAAAAAAAAATAAACCAAACCAAACCAAATCACGGTTACCTTAATGTTTTTGTTTCTTTCTGATGTGCATCAAGTTGTTCTTAATGAACTGGAAAAGTGGGCTGAATCAGAAAGCTGAAATTCAGTAATGAAAAGGAAATCAAATGCTCAACTACAAAAAGAGAATAAGAAAAGGATGAGATGTCATGGCCTTCAATTAGGTTCTTTAGAATATATTGTTGTGAAAAAGCCAGATTTTATCCTTGAATTTATTAATAGCATAGTCTGTGAGACAGAAAAGACGATTATCCTGAGGTTGGTAATGCACATGTATGCAATCTACTGCATTACAGTAACTCTTGAAGTTGTATGCCAGCTCTAAGAAGATACAGACAACTTGGAGAGAGGCAAGAGGAAAATGTTAAAAGGCTTAAAACATGAGTTCTGAAGAAAGGCTGGAGTTTGATCTAGAAAAAGGAGTGGCTAAACAGGACTTGGTAAATCTTCAATGGTATAGAAAAGATTGAAGAGGATGATCATCAATTGTATGTTGTGGCCGAGAGAAGCAGAAGAAATAGTAGTTTGTTTAATTTAAGGGACAGAAATATAGCTTAGGTGTTAAAGGCTTTTTCATAATTTTGCCATCATTACATGCTATAATTGAGGCAGTCATTAAACAGAAGTCATGGGGAAGTGGTGGGCCCTGACTCAGTGGATGGCCTCCCATATGGGCAAACTGGAAGAATATTAGTCAAGGGTGGTTTAGATGTTGTTTGTTCTGCCATGGGGCTTGGTCCAATCACTGTGTTACAGTGTGCATTAGTTAAACACACCACAACCTTACCAAGATAGTCTGCCCTTTGAATGCTCTGTAACACAAAAGCCATGAATTTAGGAAAATCAAAATTACTAGCAGCAAGTGTAGTTTCCCAATTCAAATTGTTTCCTCATTTGATATTAACCCATAACTGAGGAACACAGGAGGTCATGTTATATGTAGAAAGCAGCAGAAAAGAGAACAACCATGCATGGATAATGAAAAAGAATAAAAAGAAATAACAAATTTCAGCCTGGTTGAGATGTCCAAGACCCTCTGGAGTGTCAGGACTGACATGACACACAGCTCGACCCCATAATTTACCTACAGATCTACAGATAGCAAAGTGTGAGTGCAATGAGGCCTGAAAAGTAGAAATTCAGGAGTTATAAGTGATCCTGGTACCTTGTTCCCTTAAGAAAGGTGTGTTTTTCTTGTGCTAAGACCTTGACCTGTTTAAATTAGCCCCGCCTGCAACACAAAGCATTGATTTAATTTAATCCTGTAAGCCTCTTGTCTGTTGAAGTTAGCTGAAATACTAGCTTTTGGTTTTTTTCTGATTTATTTTCTTTTACTATAATAATTTTTTTCCTAAGACATGTTTTTCCAAAGTATTTTTATTTCTTCCTCTGTAGACTTCTAAAATACACTCTTACTTCTCAGTGTCTCCCACTAAATTCCTTGTTCATTTCTAATGTCAGCTACTGTAGGATCCACCTACCAAAGCCCACCTAATTGTTAGTCATCTCTCCACCTCACCATCTGCAGGCCATGCCATTCATGGCATCAAATCCCTGCTCACCATATTTCAGCTACTCATATCTTCCTTTCAAGGTACGATTTACTTGAGTGCAGTGTTTTTTATTCTTTCCTGTACACCTCTCCTTCTTAAACCTGTTTTTCTTAACCTCAGGCTTCAAAGTCACAATCAAAATATTTGGTTGGACAATAAGAGAGAGGGTCTTGCAATGTGGTGTGCAACAGCCTTCATCCTTCATTTCTGAGGTCCAAGTGTGCCTGCATGGTGATGGCTGAGTAGTCTTTCTGTTCATAGGAGAAAAAAAACCAACAAAGTGACCTCAGCTGCTGCTTGTATGTCTTCCTCTTGAGGCCCTTCACCATATTCACTGCCATTCTTTGGTCACTCTAAAAAAGCTTTTTGTCCTTCTTATAATGTGGCACCCAGAACTGCCCCCAGCAGTCACAGTGAGGCTGCCCCAGAACAGAGCAGAGCAGAGCAGAGCAGAGCAGAGCAGAGTGGGACAATCCCCTCCCTTGTCCAGCTGTGATGCTGTGCCTGATGCCCCCAGGACAGAGCTGGCTCTCTTGGCTTCCAGGGCACTGCAGCCTCACATTCAGCTTGCCATCAACCAGGACCATCTGGTCCTTTTCCATGGCACTGCTCTCCAGCAGATTTTGAAATAATATCTTCTAAAATTTAATAATTGCTGGCTATTAGTGATATACAAGCTAATAACCCTTTCAGGACATTATCTCAGTGACACAGATCACAAAATGATAGACTCATAGAATCATATAGGTTAGAAAAGAGCTGTAAGATTTTTGAGTCCAATCTTTAACAGACAAATCTTCCACTAAACCATGTTGCTGAGTGCCACATCTACACATTTTTAAAGTACCTTTGGAGATAGTGTCTCAACAATTCCCTGGACAGCCTTTTCCAAAGTCTTTTGGCAAAGTTCTGGTGAAGAAATTTTTCCTAATATATTTGCAGTGAAGTAAGAGACTCAACAGTTTTTGGATCTTGAGATTTTTAGTTATGCTGGACATTTGTTGGGAGATGCAGTATTGGCTACAATGCTAACAGGATGGTGATTAGGTGTAGCGTTTCAGGGATAGTCATGACAGAAACAGGATAAAGCAAAGCATAACTGTGACCTCCTGAAAAACTGGAGCAGGCAAATAGTCCAGATGGGCTGTAGATTTTTGATTATGGGAAATCAAAACTCTGCCACTGTACTGGATGAGTGGGCAGAGAGATTAGACAATTTGCTGAATGGCAGATCCCAGAGGTCCATCATCAGTGCCACAGGGTCAGGTTGGAAGCCTGTCACTGGTGGTGTCCCCCAAGGTTCCATACTGGGCCCAGTGTTGTTTAACTTATTCACCAATGACTTGGATGAAGGCACAGATGCCTTCTCAGCACGACACAAAGTTCAGAAGAGTGCCAACACCCCAGAGGGATGTGCAGCCCGTCAGAAGGACTTTGACAGGCTGGAGGGATGGAAAGAGAAGAAACATCTGAAATTCAACAGGGGCAAGTTTAGAATCCAAGAGAGTCAAGGAGCTACTGCAGAGGGTCCAACACAGGGCTAGGAAGATGATGAAAGGACTGGAGGATCTCTCTCATGAAGAAAATCTTCATGAGATTTTCTCACCAGGTAGCTGGACTGGTTCAGCCTGGAGGAGAGACAACTGAGAGAGTACCTTATCAATGTCCCTGAGGGTGATGTCCCTGCGTCCCAATGTATCCGAGTATCTGAAGGGAGGGTGTCAAGAGAAACAGGCCGGGCTCTCTCCAGTGGTCTCCAGCAACAGGACAAGGAGCAATGGGCACAAGAAAAACACAGAAAGTTCCATTTGAATGTGAGGAAAAAATTCTTTATTTTGAGGGTGAGAGAGCACCCAGTGAAAGAGACTGCCCGGAGAGATTTTAAAGTCTTCTCTGGATGTTTTCACACCCCATCTTGATGTAATCCTGTGCAATATGCTACGGGATGGCCCTGCCTGAGCAGGGAGGGTGGACTACATGACCTTACTGGTGGTCCTTTTAAACCCCTACCTATTCTGTGATTTTGTGGTTCTGTTTTAAAAAGTCAAAGGGCCAAGGGGGCAGCAGTGTGACAATTCATGTGATGCAGTGAGAAGAGTGCAAACAAGTGTCACATGTCAGATGCATGCCTGTGGCATCAGTAAGTCAGGTATAGGTGCAGTCACCAGGAAGAGAAGGTAAAACACCTAACCTGCATTAATCTCCCACCAGCAGTGAGAGAGAGGACAGCAGTGAATTTTGTCTATTTTATGTGATGAGTATGATCAGTTTTTGCTGGAAAGCAAAACAGAGGGCCAAACAACCTCTTCTGTCTCACTCTCTGATTCTGTTTGACAGCCTGATCTGAGCCATGTGTCCCACTCATGCATGGATGTCTTCCCTGACTTGCAGCAATCAGAGTCATGCAGGAGTACTCCAGGCAGGGCTGCTGGCGCGCAGCGCATTTTACCTGAATGCTGGCTGCTTGCAGGGGCGTTGTTCATATTCACGCAAGGGTGAGGCCCTGAGGCTCAGAAATGAGAGTAATTTAGCAGTATGAGTGTTTTGGAAGGACACGTGAAGATCCTTCTCTTCTGCTGTCTGTGGGAAGGAGGGTGAGCAAAAGAGAGCTTATTTTAAACACGAACTAAGTGATTTTTAGTGACTTCTTTGAAGAAAGAAAAGACACATTTTTTAGTCTTTCTGAGTAATTTAAAGTGACAGAATCTGGTGAGAGACAGCAACATTTTATTAGGCATAAAATCCTGAAAAATATCTCACAGTTGTAACCCTGAGACAGAAATAGAGGTGCAAAAATTTTGTAATGTTTTGAGTGGCTTGGTAATATCAGCATACTCAATCCTCTCTTTTCAAAAATATGTCAGCCATCAAAGAAAGGAGTGTGGCGGGTGAGAAAACTGGTTTGATCAGGGATGGAGAAGATTTTTCCTGAAGTTCCTCCTACAGCAAAAATCTCTTTTACATTACAGCCTGGAAGAAGATAGGGAAGTAAGGGAGATCTCTTGCCCATTTCAGTTGTTACACCCAAATCAGAAGTAAATTTCCAAACAATTTGTGTGTTTACTGAAAATAATACCTGAATCTGATGTTGTCCGTGAGGAAACAACTTGATGTTTTACAAAAGGGGAAAATGAAGCACAGGGCCCTACAGTATTAGAAGATTTTCAACATGGTAAAGAGAAAGAATACCAGGAAATAAGTAATGATAGGGATTGCAAAAAGGAGAGCATAAGAACATTTTCAACATGGTGAGGTTTTAGAAAGATTCAGTCCAAACATAATGCAAACCAGCTGTATCTACCATAGCATGAGAAACATTGAAAGGCAATTCTATTGTTACTTCCCACAAGGGCAACAACTTTTCCAGCATGGTGCAGGGAAAGAAGTAGGTAGGTCAGTGCTTTGCTGTTACCTTTCAGGGTAGAGATTATAGTGCCTTGAAGCTGTGTCTCTGGTTGGTAACTAGCAGCAACACAGCCAGGCAGACTGTCGAGCATGAACTCTGAGCTGTTGTTCATGGTAATGGTACCAGCTGCTCTGTGCGCACATGTAGTTTGTCAAGAATATGAATCAGGATCTCAGAGGCAGTAGCTTGCAGCTGGCACCATGAGGACCCTAAAATGTGTTCTTGTCGCATAAAATACCACTATCTAGCGTCTCCTCCACCCGTGGGTACAGAATTCAGCCTCTCTGCTCATGGGTCCCTGCTGAGTTTCGCTCCCATGGTGTTTATAAGGTATGGGAAGCATGTCACTCTTCCTGCCTTAGTTGAGGTACAGAATGAGATTTATTTTGGACACAATTTGTGTAGCCAGAGCAAGAGTTTCCATAAACACATGTGTGCAGTCCACTTATGTTGTAAGTTGCATGTTTTATGTAGACTGCGGAAAAGCAGTGATTACATGAGAGATATTTGGTGTCAGCTGAATAATGATCACAGATTGAATCTGTGCCTTCCATCTCTTTTATCTCCTTCAACCTACCTGTTTTCAACAGACCAACACCCTTTTAAGATGCCTGTGTCTCTTTATGGAAAATTGGAAGCATTTTGGTTTGCCTACCCCATGCAATGGAGAGGCATTTTGATGTCAACTCAGGTACAGAAATGTTATGCAGGTGTGTTAATACCAACCCTGTTTGGTGACAACTAGCTTAACTAAAAGGTAAGATGGATTAACCAGTGTGAGGTGGCAGACTAAGGTGTCCTCTGTACTTCTGTTGTCCCAGGTTTCTCCATAAGCCGCTGCATCATGCTACCTAAGCTCACCCTTGCTTGAATTTGATGGGAACTGGGTCAGGCTAGTATACTGCCAGCCTGAATAATTTTACTGCAAACTGTGAAGTTTGGGGGTGTTTCCACAGCTTCCTCCGGAAGAATTGGATGGAAAGGTGCCCACAAATCTGCCCTTATTCAAAATTGGTCACCCTCTGTAGCTGACTGTAAGACAGCCAAGTCAAATGGCTGCTCTTCTTCACTTTTATTCTGAAGTGTATCACCCATTTTCAGCTGTGTTGAAGGGATGCCCAAATGCAAAAACACAGCTGCTCCAAGCTTGGAGAGGGTGAGATGCAGTGGGGAGCCTAGCACGGAAAAGTGAAAGGGTGCAAGTAGTACTGGAAGTGCAAGGCATGACAGAAAGAGAAGAGTTGAGCTTGGAAGAAGGGCTAAGTGTAGCATGGCAGGTTATTGGGTCCCTGCCCAGAAAAGGGGGGCAGAACTGTGGCATTACCACCCTTACTAGGTGGGCAGGAGCAGGCAAGGCAGAAAGTCTCAAGGACATAGGAGGGATACTGGTTCTCACAGTGGTGGGAGGAGAAAGGTAAAGAGGAACAAAATGTCTTTCATTCTGTTTGGGAAATCATAATTAAAAGATTTGAAGCAATCAGGTTCAGATAAATAGAAATTATGTACTTTGAAAGTATAGGAATAAAAGATTAAAATTACCCACAGACTGTAATTATAACTCCTGCCCTCTGATCAGATTAAAGGGTTTCCAACAGGTATAAATGTGGCAGCTATTGTAAAAATATTGTTTTAGTTTTACATGTAAAGAGCTGTGCAGTTCACACAAGATTTAACAAAAAAATTACCTGGTAACTGGGTACATGAAGACAAATATTTCTTATGGTAGCTATGGCCATTCATTTTCACTCTGTTTTCTTTGTGCTGGAGGGAAATTTGAAACTGGGATGAAAATGGGGAGGAAGTGGGAACTGAAAAAAAAAGGGTACTTGTTCCAGTGGCTTGGGAGGGTACATGGAAGGGAAGCAAATTCTATAACCAAGCATCCAGGCTGAATTGTGACTACTTGCATTCCTCTTTTTTCTGATTTTGGGACTGAATGTATCACACATGTTTTGGCAGAGGCATAAGGAGGCATAGCCATTTTAGAGGCTAGGCTGAGGACTGTGATTTGTGTTTTCTCTCACTTTCAACCTCATAGCGATTGTAAGGGTTTCATGGACATATTTTCCTATGTCATAGAGGAATCTGGATAGCAGGCAGTACTGAGGATGCCAAAAGAACACCTTGCTGAAGGCAGAATTTCTAGTCTTGCAGAGGTCAGACATGGGTCCCCTGCTCCCTTCCTTGAGAGTCAGACATCACCCTGTGCCTGGACTACAATACTTTCCGTGCTCCTGCCTGTGTTTCCCCCTGCGTTCTGGAAAGGATTGGAGTTCTCCACCTAGGAACTGGCAGTTCCAAAAGGAGCAGACCTGCTGGTTTCTGCTGTGCGGATCTGAGTAAAAGGATCTTGCAGGCTACATGAAAAGCAGATGAGGTAGCATTCATTGAGGTACTTGCTCAATCCAGACTCCTCACAGCAGCTCAGCTCCTCTCTGATCGACAGCTACATTAGAAAAATGAAATTTGAACACAAGCTGGCAGGCAGTGCAGAACGTGGGTCATGTGAATTTTCCACCTGAGTGTCTTCCATTATCTGTGTTCAGTCAGGGTAAAAGAGAAAGCAAAACTCTGACATTGCCAGTGTTATGCAGATTGTGTTTTCATAGATTTTACTTTTGAGAGTGGAGTGACTTGCCAAACCTCTGATGTGACATGTGATTTGGAGATAAATTTCCATATGCTGTTTAAACCTTGTCACTATCACAGTTCACTTGTCATTTATAAAAGAATACTCCTACCTTAAGTGGAAATATCAACATGCAGAGTTACTACCTTGTAGATACTGTCATCCTGCAGATCTCTTGTCCCAATCCACTTCAGCTTTGTAGCAGCATGCTACAAAGGATGCAACAACTAACCTGAAGTCTGTCAATGGGGATTTATGAAGTTGTCTGTATTTCTGATACTTTTTTACAGTAAAAGAAAGCAGCTTTAGCTAGGTAATTAATTGCTTAGTATCTTTGTGTCTCAGCAGCCACATACTAACTCTTAACATTCTCATTTCACCTTTCCCATGTGTTCTGTAAATATTTATTATGCTTTGATCTACTTGATCTTTGTTTTGCATTAACATTGCTTTGGATATTACAGGGTCTCTGTCTCTGAATCTGGTTTTCATAGCAGAACATTTTAAACCTTTTCTTGAGTGAGCTTCTTTGTAACTCTAGATGTGTGCCAGAGAAGGTGGGGCAGTTGCTCGATCTTAAGTGGAAGAGACAGTCACATAAAGATTGACAGGAACAACCTGAAAATCTTGTGAAGTACATGTTAGGTCCTTGTTTTTATGACTACAATGCTGTTAGCATTCCCAGAATTTGTACCCATTCAAATATTGAAATTTGAATTTTCTGTTTTGCTTTTATGAAAGTGGATGTGAGACAAGTATGCCTTCTGGTCTGTTAAAAGGAATGAAGAAAAATCAATATTTCAGCATTTAATTGTAATTGAATTCTTAAAGCTACTTTTGTTATTTTTCTTTCGCTTTCCAATCTGGATGCACAGAAAATATTTTTATCCAAAGGACAAAATATAGCTACGCCCTGAAAGAACGTATTTCTGACATGCAATTTTATTGTTCCTCTTGCTTTTGTTTCCTCTGTTAGCAATTTTTTTTGCACCAGTATTGTCTAATTTCTGTCTCATAACTACTAATCAGAATGAGAACTGTCTAGTGAAAAGAGCACTATGCTGGGACAGGGGGCAAACAGGAGTAAGAATATGTAGCACTATTTAGCTTTTGGGCTCCTGGGCATTACTGTAGTACAAAAAAAATTGCAATCTAGCATAGTCTAGTGGGGACACTAGATATCTTCCTGCACTAAGTCCCTAAATGGCATTGAAAATGGGTTCGATCTGATTTTCTGACAGTCATGGAACAATTAAGAAGCAGTATAAATGTTAGGACCTTTCATTTTGCTAGTTTAAGGTGCCAAAGACAATTTAAGCTCCTCAATTATTTCCTGCCACAAATTTATAGTCAGGTAATTATTAGCAGTGAGTTTTATTTCTTTAAATTGCCTGAGCAGAAAGAAGCTTTGTTCACAGGACTGCTGTGGGGGGTGTGAAACAGCCACCTGAATACCCTCAGTTAATTTTGTTTGAACACGAAAAGTCTTCGCCCCTGAAGAGGCAAGTGTGTGCACCATTCAGGAGAGAATGTCTCACCACAAAACTGAGTGGCAGGAATGGGCAGTGGAGCACTTTGTGGGATTGCTGCTCTTAAATAGGTACCAAAGGAAGGAGCATTCACACTAACCACACCATAGCTATGCTTAATCCATTGTCCTGAAGGCAAAGAAATAAATTGAGAAACTGGGGCAAGGGGTATTCCTGGAAGGATACTTGCTGGGATTGACCTTTGCAGACCAAGGTCAAGTAAAGGATGTAGGACACGAGTTACTGATTCAACTTTCCGGTGTTTAATCAGCCTCTGTGTAAGATGGCAGTGTGGGTACAAGATTTCATGTCTATTAGGCTACAGACCTCTCGCCATACTGCCAGTCTTCCCAGCTGCATTTCGCCTTGTCCTGACTGTCAGTTCCCTTTTATGGACATCAATGCCATTTCCAATCCTTTTGCACAAGGGTATGCTGGCTAAAACCTGCTGCCACTGTACCCACAAAGACAGGAACTGGATGGACTTTGGCATCCTGAGGATGTGGTGACATGGCAGGCTTTGTCCGGCGCAGTGCACCTCTGCTTGGTGGGATATCTCTGTCTGTGTTACCAGATGGAAGTGGGAGATGAGAATGGCTCATAGAGGGCAAAATGAGGCGAAACAGTAACCAGCAATCCTGAACAGTGGTTGCTGACAGAAATAAAAGGTGTCCATGTGGGCTTTTCTTGTGAACTACATGTGGGCCAAAGATGCTACTGACCCTAGGGGTGAAAGAAAACAGAGTGAGCAAAAGCAATTGCAGAAGGTCACTGTGAAAGTCCTCAGAAGAAAAGCGACAAAGGTATGAAATCTTTGGGTCACATATGTAGATTGTGTGAAAATCCTCAGCTGATTTTATCAGGCCGATCTTTTTTACATTGCCATTATGGTATTTCTTTGGAGGCCATGTCACAGAAAGTGAGGCAGTTGTGGGGGACTCATGTTCATGAACCTCTTTAAGAGACAAAAAGCAAAGGAAGGGCAAAATCACTGGGTTTCTCTGTGAAGAAAGCTTAGGAAGCTGAAGGGACTGGGGAAATCATATGTGTGCCTTGGCACTACTACATGGATGTGTCCTCCCTCTGCCAAGATGCTTATCACCACAGGGTTGCCTCATCAGCATGCCAGGGATGGTCAGTCTCTTGAGGTGCATTGTCTTCACTAGTTCTGGTAGCTTGGGAGTCTGGGATGGGCTGTGTTTGGAGATAACAAGCTGGGTGGGTCTGCCCCCCATCTTTCTCCCTCCACAGAATACAAGCCCACCATGTGCCCCCTAGATGTTTCTCAGGGGCCTGGTGCCAGGCTGCCTGAGCTCTTGGGAGTTTCATCCCATGTTTTCTGACCTTTATCGTATCAAGAATTTAAGATATCATATATGGCCTCTTTATTTAGTAACAATAAGGACAACAAAAGAAAAATCAAGACAGAGAAAAGCTTCCAGTAAGTCATTAGTTTGCAATCATTAGCTTTTTTTCTCTCATGCAATGATTGTTTCCATGGAGACTGGAGCAAACCAGTGGCTACAAGTGTGCATTCTGCTGCTCCCTGTTTCCACAGAAACATGTACACTGGATTGCCAGAAATTATGTTACTCTTGTCCAGACAAACAAAGTGGCATGATTCAGGAGTAACAAGTTTCCTTCCAATTTTGTGCTCAGATGGTTAGTTGCAGAGAGTCAGGGCAAGGCAGAGTATCTCACAGCAATCCTTGTAACAGGTGCAGTGTGCTAATCCCAAAGAGTTTTGCTGGCTATGGGGCGAGATTACCAAACCCAAGACACCACAGAACATTGAATCTAGACAAAAAGCAGGGGTGTAATATGGTCAGTAATTGTTGCTGATTGTTCTGCCACTAGAAACTGCCCTGTCGCTGCATTTGGGTGCCACCCTCGGTCGGCTACAGGAGCAGGAGGAGCTGCCTTGCACTCACACACAGCACACGTGTGCTCTTGTGAAGGGCATCCAGCACAGCCACAGTAGAAAGTTTCCCAGAAAGACTTGTTCCTTTCAGAATCTGGGGATAATTATTTCATTATTTTCACTGCTGAAGCTTTTGGATGACCAAGCAAATAATCTGCTTAGGTGTCTTGTGCTTGCTGCTGCAAGAAGTTCTCCTTTGTCATTGGTGTAACTGCTGAGGTTGTCTTGCTGGCTGGTACAAAACCCACGTGCATTTTGGAAGCAGATAGTCAGCTAATGTGAGCTTTAAGTTGGATAGGGAATATACTGTAGTGAACAACATTGTCAAAAACTGAGTTTATTTACATGCCAGGTTTGATTTAATTTCTTATCAACCCTCATAGAAACTGCTTTATATGCAACAGATAGTTAGGAAACACGTTGATCCCTTGTGTGGCTATAAATGTACAACATTTTCTATTCTTTTGTTTGTAGGATTTCTGTCACTGAAAACTGTTGATTCTGTCTAGAAAACACACATTTTTTATTTCAGTTTTTCTACTCTTCAGTCAAACTAAGAATATTGTTCCTGGCACAGCAGGCCACTAAAGAAGGGCTTAGAAAATGACACCCACTCCAGCTAACAATGGATTCAGTTGAGGCATTAGATCAATTTCATGTTGATCCAATTGAATTTCTTTAGGAATAAAAAAGGAAATTGTTTTGAGATTGGAGATATTATTTTAGTGTGCTAGATTGTCATTAATAGCCAGATTAAGGGCCATTGCAAGATTAAAGGTATCTCACAAGTCTGAGTCTTACCTTCAAAAGGATGTTTGTGATAATTGTTGGGTCAGGTATATTTTACTTCATTCTAGAGAAAGACAGATATGAAGGCCAGAAGAGACATCCAGCCCAAACTGCTGCAATAGAGATGATATGCTTTCATCTATTACTGCTGTATATAGGACCATAACCTTGTGGAATAAGCTTCCCTGCCAAGAAAATATTCTTTCAGAATTTGAGCAGAAAAAAAGAATCCACTGCTTTCAGAAATGGCTTGTTCTAATGGTTAATCATCCTTGCTGTAACAAATTGTTCCTTGTTTCTAATTTGTCTGGCATTAACTTCCAGACAGTGAGTTTATGTGTGGCTTTTTTCTCCATTTTAAAAATCTCTTTAATATTTGTGATTTTCTCTCAGTGAATCTGCCTGCACTCAGTAATCAAGTCACCCCTCTATCTTCTGAATATTTTTTTTGTGATAAGATAAGCAGCTCAGGCTCCTTGAATCACTTATACAATAAGGCTGTCCTGAAACCACAATTTCTTTTCTCATGAAAGTGTCTTCAATTTTTTTAACATCTCTTTGCAAGTATGAGGAAATCTATTTTTAACATTCCTTTAAAAGCATAGACAAGTGAACAATTTATGGGATTCTGACACTGAACTCATCAGTTTTGTTTAGAAAGCTGGAAAGACCTCAGTGCTAAATCCTATTCCCTCATTCATACACGTGGAAACCCATTTACTTGTTAAATATCATGTTGTACTAGGAGCTTATGGGTAATTTTTTCTGCTGTTAGTCCTGAATAATTTTTTTGCCTCTTTTTAGCATATAGTTTGCTGATGTGGCTTAGATCTTAAAGCTGGCTGGTAGTACCTGTTTAAATCAGACAATAGCTTATACCTCTTGACTCGAAGATCTAAATTTTGTCGCCCAAGCCTCACTCATTTGCCCAATTTTATGAGTAATTAAGGGTGTCTAGCTATGGGACTTCCTTGCAGAGCAGCTCTTGTGGACTCAGTGTGGTACTGGGTCTGAGTGACCAGGTGCTGCTTGTCATAATCTGGCTTCAAAGACTCAGTCTTTCTAGAGACCTGGCAAAGAAATTAAAATGTGCATAATACATGTGCTCTGTACTAAGGAGTTGTACAGCTGCAGTGCAGAGAACTGGAAATGCTCTTCACATTGGAGTGGTTACCTTCCCTGCAACCATTACTCATTTATTTGCCTTCCCTTGTGCTACACTGTGAAGCCTTTCATCTTCTGCAAAGAACATTCATTTCTTTAACAGATATTCATTTTAAGTGGGTGTATTCTATTTTTGACACATCCATTTCATATCATTAGAATATCACCCTGCAGTGCTGGGGTGTATTTATTTATTTATTTTTAATTTTCCATTTCTCTGATATTTGCAACTGGCTGATTTTTTCTCCATGTGAGTCAGGAGGGAAGCTGATTTCTCAAGTCATCTGTATCTTCCATGTGTCAGCCGTCAGCTGTACACCAACAGGAGTGGAACCAAACAATTGGCTGCAAATTGCTTTGGGGCTCTGCTGATGGGGGAGGCATGGGCTTCTCCCACAGCCCTGGGATGCTGGGAAGGTTCAACCCACTGATCTCTAGCTGCTGTAGCCCTGAGGTCTGGAACTGAATTTGGCTGCCTCCTGCTAGGCTTTGCTTAACCACCTTGCTGCCAAGAGATGAGCAAGGGAGCTCAGTAGGGCAGGCAGCCTCGACCATGAGGCAGAGAGGTGTCTGCGTGCCCACGACCCTGAGGGAATGGGATAGAGCACACAGCTTTCCACAGCAGAAAGTGGGATGCTCAGGGCTACCTCTGTATCCTAGAGGTCTCTACCATCCTAAATGTTTCCATGACTCCCACATCACTCTCTCTCTGCTGTGCTCCTGCACAGTTGTAAGAGCCAGTATAAGGACACTGTAAGAGGCTCAATTTTACAATGAAGTTCTCCATAAGGAAAATAACCCTTTTTGTCCTGGAATGAACTGAAAAATACCTGACCTGCTGGTTACTGCAGATGGAAATTTGAGAGTAAGGATCAAGCTTGCGATATTATTCATTTTGTTGTTGCCTTTGCAGGGTGGGCTTTTGTTATTCTGCTGGTAGCTGCCTGAACAAGATTCTGGACTAATCAGTGTTGGCTCCATTTGCTGGCAACTGTTCTTCTGTTCATAGAAATACTGATGATATGACAAGCAGAAAAGAAATGTATTAGAGTAAAAAAAGGGTACTCTTTGGGCCAGAATTTAGAATCTGAATGCAAGGAAAGAACAGACATTTGTTAATTTTTGTCATGCAAAGTATTTGAAGTATTTACACAGTAAAAGCATAGTAAGAAACCAAATGGCTCCTTCAGCTCCAACAGTTGGAAAAGTAATAAAAAAAAAAGGGTTAAATAAGTTATTCTAAATCCATGACCAGTTTTTGCTGAATGAGTTACTAAGTGCACTCTGGTGCTTTTCTCTCCTGTCAAGTTGTTTTATGGTAGCAGGATGATACAAGCAGCAGTCTGTCTGCAGCCAGCTTGGCCTGCACAGGGAGCAGGACTGAGGGATTCCCAGCCGGGAGAGGGCAGTCACTCTGTTGGAGCTCAACAAACTCCTGATAAAACTTTGCTAATTTGGAAGGAGCATATCTGGAACAGGAAAACTGAGGCAACAGGTGAACAACAGTGCAAACAGCCTTTAATTTAACTCCTGTTCATAGGATGGCTGATTTGCTTCAGAGTGGGAGAGAAACAAAAGACAGTGAAGCTGACCTGGGCATGTTTGTCACCCAGAGCCTTCACTTCAGCTCTTTCCAGGTTATGCCCCCTTTAATAAGGGCTGTGCTGTTGAATGCAGAACTGACTTCAGGGCAGCATAGTTAAGAGTGCATATAGCTCTGTGCTCCTGCCAGGAGGGCAAGAAAAAGACTAACTCCTGAGTGTAGAAACCTAGAAGATAAGGGGGCTCTTGTGTGTGTCAAACACCGATAGCCAGAGAGTTGTGGAGCCAGACATGGATAACAGCTAACAGCCAAGAATTGTTGGTAATAATACACTGAGAAAGAGGAGGATGTGCCTGGAGAAGAGGCCATAAGGAGGTAGGGCAGCACATTTCTGGGAGAAATGCCCTTGTTCTGGCTCCTGGAGATGAGCGCAACACAACACAAGTGCAGGGATGAGGCTGAGAAGTGGGCATGGACCACCCAAGACCCCTGAAGCCCTCCAACCCTTTTCCAAAAAAGTCTAGAGGAATGACTTTGCATGATGACAAATCTGCATAGACAGTGAAAAGGGTGCAGAAATAATATGTACTCCTACCAAACCCAGGTACAGGCATCCCCAGGACACCCCAGCTTGTTTGCCACTGAAGCCAGGAATGGTGATTTCTTTTCCTCTTTACTTTTCATTCTCTCTCCTCATCTTTAATTCATGTCTCTTTCCTTTCAGCCTCCCCCTTTATCCAAAACCCACTGCCACATGCTCATACAGGATGTCAGGGACCAACTTATACAAATTTCCATGCCAAGAGTGTAATTTACTAATAGAACTCTGAACGCTTTTGTGGGCCCCCCTGACTTTCGTCATTACTTTTGACCATGAGCATTTATGAATCTTGTGTGTTCCCTTTCCTTTAAGGGTAGAATGTCACAATGAGAAAAACATAAAGCACCCATGAAACAGAGTGTAAATGCCAGCACAAGCTCCAAGTTCTCTGTAACATCTGGCATATAGCCCCAATCCAGTCAACAAGTGTTGCTTCACCAATTTTCATCTCTGCCCTGGTAGCAAGAACATGGCATGGCAGATATTTCACACATGTCTCCTCGTGGGCTGAGAGTTACAATCTGAACAGCAAACCTGTGTTCAGATCTCACTGCTCTGAGAGCTGTCAGCTGTCAGTGGTTACTGCCTTCCCCACTCCAGTGCAGGGTGGTGTTTTCAGCAGCAGTGTACCCTCGAGTCTGAGACATGAGCGCTGTCATGTTCTGCCAACAGCATGGCTGCCTACAGTAGGCAGCAGTGGTGGGAATATCTTAGCCCAGCACATCCTGAGTCACAGCTCTCCCTGTCAAAGAGCTGTTTGGAGATCCCGGTTTGCAGGTGCTTGTGCATGCTTTTCCAGTGATACCTGATACAGGTCACATGCGGGACTGAGCACCCTGATGCTGAGCAGGTGCTACCAAGGAAGCCATGTCCCTGTGTGCTCCCGGCCCCAGAAGAAAGTAAACACAGGATACATGAGTGCTGCAGTATTTAGAGGATAGAGTGGTGCCACAGAGTATGGGTGAGATGCTATTCTGCACGTAACTGGGGGTCTGTGTTCTTGTAACTGCAGGGAAGGAGAAAGAAAGTCAGGGGGAAACCTGGTGCAAGCCTGGTCCTTGGCTTGCTCCTTATGTGCTTATATGAGGCATGTTCTAGATACATTGCCAAGGATTACAATGTCTCTGGAGTCTGCAGTAAATTCAGCAGTCAGCCCATTAGGTTTACAGAAGAGGATTTACAGTTATTGTGAAACTTCCCAGGAGATGCTGTTATGTATAGGCTTAAGTTCGTCTTAGTGTGGAAGCAGGGTACAGCCCTCAGAGGAACACTTTTATTCTTGAATTTTTGATGTAGAAACTTGACTGGAATATATCTGTAGCTTTCCTGGCTTTAGTTTTCTCTGTGCTTTTTTTCTTTGTTTAGCATCAGTGCAGGGAAACCAGCCATAATAGTTTTGAGTTGTGATTTGTGAGTAGTGTTGCTACTGTGCGAGAAATATACTAGTATCCTGACAGAAATAAAATTAGTTATATGGTGTTATGCAAACTTCATATCTTTGACTTCTTTTGCTTTACAAATTAATCCTATAAAACTTTGACATGTGCTACTTCTCAGCAGAGGGGCTTCTCTAAAAGTTATAATTTTAATCACTTCAGTTTCTTCGTACACTCACCAGCAAGTCAATAGTTTACTGTTTCCTTGCAAATGTGCATCTACATTACACAAAGTGTCTAGCAGGAGACAAATTCAAACACTAAAAGCTTTTGAGAATGGATTTTTCTCAAGACACCAGATATTGATCATTGTACATTGTTAGATATGTATCAAGAGATGGTTATGAAAGTACGTTTTACAGCAGAAGAAGAGAAGTACTTCAGTTTATGGAAAGCCAAGGTCATATTAAACTAGTACCTTTTGCATCTTTGCTAAATACACCTGCAGAGTAGACATACTTCTAGTGCTGATGCAAATGCATTGTGTTTACCAGGCTGGGAGAGACACCGTCACATTAGACAAAGGAAAATAATTCATTTTTTGGCAGCTCAGATACCAAGAAAACAGGAGGATAAAAGGTGAAGAACATTTCTCTTATGAGAGGTAGCGTAAGGACTGAGAAGTTGTAACAACAGAGTAATTTTCATGTTTTTGCTGTGTGTTTGCATCAGTATACACAGAGAGAGAGAGAGAGAGACTGGTGCCTTTATACTCCTTTCCCAAAGAAGTTTGCTTAGCTTTAATTAATCATTTTATGAGTGCCATGTCTCAGCCATGATTTACATGTCCAGGTTCACCCAAGCAATCCTGGCCCCTACAAGTCCTGCACGACTGTATCCAGAGCTGCAGCAAGGGTTGAGTCTTGGCTAGTCCGCAAAGCAGACGCAGCTGACACCACAGGCTTGGGGTAGTCCTCTCTATCCCAGGGACATCCAAGTTGTTATTATCAGTCTTGCGGAGAGAAGGCTTCTTGCAAGGATGAAGGGTCTCTTGGGCTAGTTAGAAGCAGAAGAACAGGGCAAAAACCTCATCAGCCTGTCCCTGTAGTACCTATCCTCTTTGGCTGGAAAAGTAGAACAACAGCTCACAGTTACTCTCTTTCATCCCATCTAGATGCTCTGCACGATCGAATGTGCTTCTCTGGAAACAATCCTCATGTTCTTCTCTGGAAACATCTTATCCAGAAAGATTACTTCTTTCTCAGCTGGAGAAATGAGCAGGTCCAGGGGAGATGCTATACAGTGTGTTTTTGAAGTGGAGATGCTGGCTAGGAAAGCTGCCCCAGCTTCATGGTGGTGATTAAACTGAGTCCTATCTGCCCTACAGGCAGCAAATAATGCCTCATTTCCTACTACCTGTTTCATTTTGAACAGCTTCTGGGAAAACTCTGTGGTTGCTATATATAATGTGGAGTGCAGTGGTTTACATTTTAGATTTCATTTTGCTCCTTAATAACAATGTGCAATAGATTTACCAAACATAGCAGTCTCCAGATTAATTTGTATTTGCTCAGCCTGATGTAGAAAATCTTAAATGCATCTAAGTGATAACCATTTGCCATAGCTCAGGCTGTAGCTTTCTGGACCACTTTAGTATAAGGCACAGATGTAGCAGACAAATCTAGCAGTTTCTGGGGAGAAACATCAGTTGTACATTGGGAACAATTAACAATAAGAATGAAAAAATCCCCCTAAAATAAAGATTTTGTTCAGAGATCAAATACATATTAAAGTAGGTATCCACCACTTGCCAGAGAAAGGTCTGGGACTGATTATGTTTTAAGCTTGAGAAAATCCATTCAGTAAAGATGACACAATTTTAAAAATACACTTCATTCTCATGCTCATGCACAAGTCAATTTGCAGATATAGGTTTTGAACACACCACTGAAAATGGTGTTTTCACAGCTCATCACAATTACAGCCTGTTAATTGACTGCAGCACCAAGGGACGAGGATTAAGAAAGGGTTTGGGATGAGGAAAAGCAGACACACCAGGGAAGATAACAGGATACTTTCTGGAATCAGAGAAGAAATTTCTATACTCTAGCCATTTCTCTATTACTTAAGTAAACAGGCCTGGATTCTAACCAAGGTAAGATTTCTGTCAGCCTCTTTCAGTGCTTTTCTCAGTACTGCAGTTAACCCCAGATAGCAACTAAGTGTACTTCTCTTCCCTGTGATGGGATGTGGAAGAGAATTGGAAAGTGGCAAAAACAGCATAGGTTGAGATAAGAATAGTTTAATAAATAAAATAAGATAACTATATAATAACAACAACAACAACAATACAGAAAAAAGAGATATAACAAAAAGATATAGAGGAATAAAACTCAATTTTAAATAAGTGATTTGCAATAAAATTGCTCATCACCCAGTTAGGACTGCTCAGTCCATCCATGAGCAGTAATGGATGCCCTCTGGGCAATTTCCTTCATATAGTGAGCATAAAGTTCTGGGATATGGAATATCCCTTTGGTCAGTCCAAGTCATCTGTCCTGGCCATGCTCCCTCTCAGCTTCCTGGGCATCTGCTCACTGGCTGAGCACATGAAACTGGAGAAGTCTTTGACACGGAGTAAGCACTTCTTAACAACAGCTAAAACATCGGTGTCTTATCAACATTATTCTCATAGTAAATGCAAACCACAGAACTGCACCAACTACTAGAAAAAAAAATTAATTATCCTACTTGGAATCAAGGCACTCAGGAAACAAGAAACATGGCAACCAATGCATCAGACCTTGTCTGAAAACTGGCAGTAACTGCACAGACAAGGGCCACTGAGTTGGTTTGTGTCTGTTCAAGAATTTGACTCATTATGCCTGTGCTATTCATAGCAGGAACCTCTTCCCTGTGATCTCCTTTCTTCACAGGAGTTTGTAATTAAACTATCCTCCAGAATTCTGGAACTTTTCAGCAGGATTCCAGGCAGTTCACCAGTTACAGAAAACTGCTTATGCAAAGCTATTGATTTTAACTAGATGAGCAAAGCCAAAAAGCCCCCATCATCCCCAGTCCCCCTTGACAGATGCCTTAGACCAAGTTCCACCAACCTTTTCTGGGCTGTGCATGAGTTTTGCAAGTTCATCGGATCTTGGAGCCTTAAAGGGGCTGGTCCCTGATGCAGGACTGCCTGGCTCAGAAATCTCTAATGCATTTTTGCTATAGTATATATATGTGTGTATATATTTTTTTAAAATTTTTAATATTTTTATATTTTTATGTATTCACACATACATATGAGTGGCTAGGAGAAAATACCCAAAAGTAGAAGAGTAGAGAGGGACCAAGTCTGTGTTAAATTGAATTACAAGCTTGTCAATTTCTTGTCCAGATCACTGCCCTTAGGACTTGCCAGAACTACTCATCCTATGCTCTTCTGCTGGGCCGAAGGGACCTATATGTAGTAGTAGGTTATTCCTTGGATTTGATTCCTCTTCAAAGTTCTTCATTCTCTCTTTCCAACTTGCCTCATGTGGAATGGCAGACCTTGGCCTATTGATGTGCCTGAGCAATTCCACAGGGAGAGGCATTGCGCTGCACTCAAGGGAGGTTTTGCACCTTCAGCCATCGCTCTGACTAGCTCCCAGTGGGGCCAGCTCCACACATGTGAGAACAGCAGCATCAGAAGAGCTGGAAGGAGTCATTGTTAAAGAAAGGAGAAAGGAAAAAATAAACAAATCAAACCTCACTTGGCACCCTGTATCCTAGCAGCTGGCTGTCCTCTGTCTCCACTCTCCCAGCTTCTGGATGAGTTACATATGGATCTTTGAGCAATGCACAGGGTTCATAAAACAGTAATGCTCCTTCATGAATATTTCAGTGCTTTCATCAGATTACAGATACAATGTTTTTTGTTCCCTAGAGTTTCATCATTATGCCTTTTTTTCTGTGATTGTAGATAGTTATGTATTGAAGCTCTGTTTTCCTTCATGATTCTGGGCAATATCTTTCTACAAAAATTAGGGATATGGGTGTCTCTGTTTCCTAATTTCTGGATGAAATAGTATCTTTCTTTAATTGGTCAGTAACTAGATTTTGTTTTTTTTACAAAATCAGATATTATTAACAATTTCTGCACCAGAAAATGTTTTCCAAAGCTGAGACATCCTCTTACTTCTACTTTTGGCAGGCATCGCCTAGGAAGAGAAATTGGTTCTTGTGATTTTTGGAAAAAGAGTTTTCACTGGGGGAAGAAAGATCTGGCCTTTGCATCTCCTGTGCTGTCCATTCAGAATAATTTTCAGTAGCAGAGAGGCCAGTGCCATCTCTGTCTTTATTGATGATTTACATGTTTTGTTCATGGCTGAGCTCTGTATCTGCCACTTTTCATGCTGCCTCTACTGACAGTATTATTATACATACTTTTCAATACTTTGCCCAGACATTATCACTTCTAGCAGTGCATGGCTTCCAAGACCTGGCAGACATCTATTGCCTTTTTGCAAGCACAAATCCATTTCCCTTAATAACCTCTCTCCCAGCCCCTTGTCAGTCACATGGAAAACAATTTTGTCTCTAAGCATATCATTTTTGGTAATCTCAGACTGTTGCTGCTGCTCATTGTGTCTCGGTTTGGCTGTATATGTGTCAATTCCGTTTGTTACACCATGATGAAGCAAAAATTGCTGCTGCTCAAAAACAATGTTCAATTTAGGGTTACAGTGTTTCCTAAATATTTTTAAAATGTCCAGAAAAATAGATTTGTCTTCTAGTTGCAGTACTGATACTATGTGTTGATAGAGTTCAAAAACTTCCTCATCCACTGTGTGGAGAGAAACCCATGCACCATGTTGCTTGAAAACTTTCTCCTATTTCACTTTTAGGCTTTAATTACCTAGGTAAAAGCATTTACGCCCTTTCTCCAGTTGTCTCCTGTAACCCAGGAAATCTAGTGGCTGCCTGAATAAGTCTGGGATGCACTGCTTTGGCTTTGGGTGACTCAACCAGTTGTGCACTTTTCTCTCCCTCTGTTCTCTTTTTAGACCAAATGCTGGAATCCCACGGTACATAATATGAACATTTGTCACAATGATCATAATCCACTAGGTAAATGAGGGTGTGTCACTGCACTAAGTTTCTTCTAATATTTCATAAGTTTGTGAGTGAAGTGTAATATCCTTCTTTTGCCTCTGGTCATAATCTCCCTCTCTTTATGCATATCTACCCCATAACCTGTTGTGAGCAGGATGGGAACATACCATGGGTGGATCAGTCTCAGGCCTGCTTGAGCAGGTCTGCTGGAGGGCAGCATGCCATCCCACTGCACCAGACTGCAGAGTGACACTGACCATTCCCTTTGCAGGACACAGGGTGGAAAGCAGAGTTGTCATGACCTCACCTGGTTCCTGGTTGTAGTGGAAATAAGCGGCAGCAGGAGCGTGCTGCACCTTCACTGATCCTTGGGGCAATCCTGCCAGTGTGGACTAATGGGTGGAAAAAACAAATCTCCAATTTTTGCTTGGGGTAGAAACAAAAGCTGAAGAAGCAGTTGCAAACTAAAGATGTGCAAGTGCCTTTGGGCAGACAGGGAAGGAAGGTGAGCATCTACTTTAGCAAGTGAAAGGAGTGTCAGTTTTCAGCTGTGCACACACTTTTGCTGATGGCAAACCACAGATGCTGTCCTGCCTGCCTCTGTAACATCAGTGGCCTCAGCTGATGACCCAAGAAAAAACAACAAGGACTTTTAACTGCAGCAGAGTCATTTTTCCATACCAGATCTGACTATATTTTAAATAAATTTAGTTGAATCCACTGCATCATGAACAATGACAGTTGTGGGAATGAGAGGCGCATGTGGTCTGTTTTGGGAAGAGTTCCTATGTAAGGACTGGTCCTGCTTGCCCTCTGCATTTGCCTTCATGCCCAGCCATCTGTGAGAGCTCTAGCTGAGGCCAGCAGCAGTGTTAACTGCATGGTGCAATTCCCTCTGGGTGAGTGGGCTGGCACCATAGAGGCTGGTGCTGCTCCTCTGCATTCATGGTCTTCTTCCTTTGTGACTGCTGCAGCCAGCATAGCAGCCACAGCCTGAAACCTCAGCAGCAGCGTCCCTGTTCACCCACCACTGCTCTGCTCCTGGGACAACATCCCTGTGATGGGCAGGACCAGTTCCAGCAGCCATGTCCTTCTCACAGCCAGGTCCTTTGCATCCAGCATAACACAGGCAGAAACATCAGCCATGCGTCAGTGAAAAGGGTGAAGAGGGTTATGTTTTGACTCTTGTAAGAAAGGCTAAGCAAGGTCAAGCTTTAGAAAAGATGTCAGACTGCTGCTGAGCTCCTGCCAGCTGTTGGCCTTACATGTGTGGAGTCTCAGATGTTAGGTATTTCTGTTAGGTGTACAGAGACAGACTCACCACAGCCACGACCAAGTGCTGTGGCAAAACTAATGAGCCTGGAGGAAGAGCTGTTCTAAGAGATCATGTTGGTATAGAACTCACACCCTGCCTCTTTCTTGATTTTGTGTAATCTCTGAATTTGTGTTAAATCTGTTAGTGCTAGCTCTCCTCTCCTCCTTTTTTTTAATCTTCCTGTGTCTTCCTCTAGGGTATATGCAGCACAGGAGAGATGGTAGGAAGATACTTTCCAAGTGGTTTAGATCTCAAAGAAAGGTTTATCTGTTTTCTAATAATCTGATTTCTAATAATGACAAATAATAGTGACCTCAGTGATAATGGAAATGAAAATGAAGCTTATGGCCTGTAGGTACCAAATCTGCTCTTTATTTTTTTTCTCTCTGTTCTGTTACTCACATTCTGTTTCCTAGTTTCTTTACTATCCTGAATGTATTTTCTTTCAGTTTTGTATTCATCATAAACATTATGAAACCTTTGCCTTCTTTCTGAACTGGCGGAGGAGAAAATACAGAGGGAGTAAACAACTTAACTAGGGCTATCCTTAAACAGAAGTATTTAAACAAGCACCTAGGGTGAAATAATTCAAGTAACAGGATATGACAGGGACATGAGATTAACTGGAACTGTCTGCACGAGGAGCTGATGATAGCTCTCTCTGAGTTCAGACCTCTTGGGAAGCCCAGAGGCAAGTAGCCTAGATTTGTGGTGGTGCTAATACAGCAGAAAGGCTTTGGGCTCAGAGCTGTCTTTTAACCAGACATCTCAGACATCAGTTATCCCTGTCAAGTACCTTGCAAGGCATTGTTTCTAGTTTTCTCTCTGCATGATAGATAAATACCCCATTCCCTTATTCCTAACCAGGAGTGATTGAGATCTCAGACTAACTCTGTCATCCTTGGAATTGCCTCTGCTGCCCAATTCCCCTCCACACACACTTTCCCTCCTGTTGAAGAAGTACGTGGTGGGGGAGGGTAGTGTGAGGACATATTACATAACTGTGTTCTGCATTTGTGTTGCTAGTGGTTACCTTCTAAATTCTGGTATTACCATACCCATTTCAAGTCCCCTGACACCTGTAGGGCTGAAGTGGAATGAGGCATTATAGTATTATCACATTAGTCACAGAGCGCATTTGTAATGCACATAGATTAGTAATTAAAAAGGTAGCTTTAGCTGTCTGGATGGGTCAGGAGAACCTGATTTTCCAGGGTCCTCCCTGTAGAAAGAATGCCAGCTAAAGCCTTTATGGCATCACTAGAATTACACAAAAGGAGTCTTCTGTGTCAGAGCGCCTTTTCCTGAAAGAGCTAGCAAACACCAGCATTTTTCTCAAATGGAGTGAGTCAAATTGAGATTAACTCTGGCATCTCTCTAAGTGGTCCTTCAGAAGTGACTGGTGAGGATGGAGCAATGCACTTCACAGGTAAGCGAGAAACAACAGTATACTTCATTGATATAAAGGAGTAAGCTGATGAAGTTTAATGGTGAAGTACCAGTGGTTGAAGTGATGGCATGCTATGCTTGATTATTGATTTCACAGGGACAGGGCCACACAAAGCATTCAGGAAGATCCTGCCATTGACTCATAAGATTCAGAAAGGACCCCATTGCTTCCTAAACTTCTCAGAAATGAGTGTAGCTGCTCCTGGGTTCATTTCTAGCCCTAGAATTGGTCAACAGTTTATGTGTAAAGGATTGTATGAACAAGATAATCTCTTTACTTAATTCCAAAGTTCAGCATGCTAGTAATCACTCATCAAAAATGTGTAAAGGAATCTCTTGGCCTCAAAGAGTAACCTGGAGAGGTGTGTCTGCTCAAGAAGACATCCTGTTGCGCAGCCTGCTGCCAGCGAGCTCTGGGCTGTCCGCTTCTTACCGAGTAAAATGGGTATGGATAGAGAAACATCTTGGCAGCAACAGTTTCACCCAGTAGAAACTGTTTTACTGGAATGCTTCACTTCAGTTCCCTTGACGTCACCTTTGCAATAAACATGTCTTCTGTTCTTTGCAGGGTTAAAGTTCAAGGAAGAGTCAATGCAGGGACCATGCAGAGACCCAAGCCATATATCATATTTTGAAGGCTAGTCACTGTTTTGACTGCCTGCAGTTGAATTCCTCTCTGAGTCCTGCCAGCAGACCACCCTACTGGCTTATTTTGGTTTGCACAGCAAGTGATCAAGGCATGATGCAGCTGAGTTCAGCAACAGTGTCTGCAGGACCTTGTCCTGTCAGAGGGTTTCCTGCTGTGATGTTCAGCAGGAAACCAGGTATTAGTGATCTGCCTCCTTTCCACTGTTTTATGGTGCTATGTCTGGCATTATCTGCTACTCACTAATGGTGTAGGACGTATTCAAATTGTTCTAACTGGTCTGGTTTCTGTTCAACTCCCATCTTTTAGGTAAGTCTGTCACTTGGAAACAAGATACTTTCTTTTCATGTTGTGAATCACAAATTCTCTGTTCCTTCGTCTCATTTATTCTAGCATTGCTTCTGATCCTATCCTAATAAAAAGTCACTAAAATACTTGAATTATGGCACTGCTTCTTTTCTCTGGGGCTTCATTTGCTCTGGATGTACAGAGGAAACTGTTGGGTTTCTAAGTGGCTGTACATATAGGTGTGGAAGAGATATGATACCTCTGATGTGGATTTTTCAGGCTCTGCTTGATTCTCACAAGAGTTACGAGAAGACTTTAAGCACCACTCAAGTCTTTAAGCCTTATTCTGTAGGTTTACTCACTGGTCAGTGATGCTAGGAAGCTTTTTGCGTATAGGGCACATCCTATGATTCTGTATCCTTTGCACAATGCCACTGTTCATGTGAAATTGAAGCAAAGCTGAGGAAGACCTTTGTAGCCCAGTTAATGTTTGCTGTAGTTAGCTGCAAGACCAAGAAAGTTGTTGGGTGATCTTTCAGTGCTGTTTCTGGAGGGCTCAGGAGGAGGCCAGCATGTCTGCTATCCAAGATACGCTTCCTGAAGTTGCACTGAGTCTGCTGCTTCCAGTGAAATTTCAGGGTCTCTGAGCTGGGTGAAACTCTAACTGGAGCTGCACAGATTGCACTCCCACTGAAGCTGAAGTTTTCAATGGATTCAGACTGTTAAACTACATTTAAACAGTGTAATTTGCACAAATTTTCCACCAAATCATTTCATCCAAATTGCTCACTAACTTGCCAAATTATCCTGCAATTTATTGCACTGATTTGTGACATATAGATGGTCTAAAGGAACAGAGATAAAAATTTACTCTAAGTCTAGAAAAGTCTTATAGTTTAGTCAAGTAATGATTATTAGTCTGTTAAATGATGCTAGCTCTTATATTTCAAATTATATACAGTTAGTTTTTCCAGTCCATATCTGATTTCTCCATTTATGGTGACTATATATTGAATACCTCTTGGCTGCTCTCTTTGCTACATCTGAAGCTGGCATTACTCAGATCATCAGGTTGCATTCATTTGCTGACCAGTAGCTGACTTTGGTGAGTTTTAGCAACCCTGTTACAGATCTGGTTATACTCATAATGTCGTATTTTCAAGTCCTCTGCTCTCTTACCATGCCTGTGCTCCTCTGTGCTACGTTTTTATTCTAGGTTGATAAGTAGTTAGTAAGAATAACTGCTTGCTATTGCTGTCTGTCTTGGTTCAGGCACTCATCTGCCATTTGTGTTCAGTATGCATTGGAACTGTGTTAAAAAACTCAGTCATTTTATTTTAAATAGATAAACTGTTCTCATTGGTTTCACCTCCTTTTTTCTTTCTTTTTCCAATAACGCTCCTGAAATACACTTGTTTTTCCTTTGAAACTAAATGAGCTACTATATTATAAAGGCTCACACTTAGGATACCATACTTATGAGAGGGCCATATATATCCTGGAATCTTGCAGGTTTTATAGGACTTGAAATTTTTATTCTGCTTCTTAATTCAATTGTGTTCAGCTGAAGTAGAAAAAGACAAAAGCATTGCAAGCTTGTTTTCTTGAAGATGGAAGTGAAAAGGAACAGAAGATATTCAGTATTTGAAAAGGCTGAGAGAAGAGCCTCCCTCACTTAGGACAAAACAGCCATTTCCTGGGAAAGAAAACAGTGCAGGAGTTGAAAGAGTACTAGCTGGGTACAGAATATGAATTGCTAAATGTCTGCACATCTGGGCAAACCCATGTTTGTGTTCAGAGCTGCAGCAGCAGGAAACAGCTGCAGCTTTGTGCAGGACTATTTTGGGACCTTGCTTCCTCAGATGGAGATGGCTGTTTGCCAAAGCATCTCAATCTAAGATTCTTCCTTAGACATTTGTGTGAATGGTGGGGAAATACAATTTTCCAGCAAATAGGTTTTAACTAATTTTTTTCTGTAAAAAGTGCTACTCTCTGATCTTACAGCTTCCTTATGTTATAGAACCTCTGGTGAAAGCTTGTGAGGTGTTTTCCCAGCCTGGACGGTCCCTTGGGGAATATGGGTCATCTTGTCAGATAATGTCTTTTCTGTCATGGTAGCCATGGTAACAGTGGCACCTGAGCTCAGATTGACCAGAGGAGCTGCATGGTAGGCTGTGTCACCCAAATGTTTTCAGAATTCTCCCATTCATGGAAATTGTCTGCTTCAGGCTACATGAGGATTTTGATTTGTTTTGTTTTGTTTTTCTTTGGTTTTGGAATTTTCTCCCACATTGTCTGTAGGGTGAGTGAGAATCTACTTCTACTGTCATTAGTTGAAAAGGAAGCTAGCAATGGCTAGTGATTCGGTTTGAGGTCTGCATGCACATTAACATTGCAGTAAATTGATATACACCTAAGAAAAAAATTGGTGATTTTTTTAAAAAGCAAACTGTTCAAACAAATATAGGCTGGATACTCCCCTCAGTGGCACTTCATAAATAGTTTATTACTTTTGAAGTTTAAAAATACCATATCTGGAGCTGCTAAATGTCCTTGATTTCTCTGCTTTTAAGTAAAAGTGTGTATGGTTGCACATCAGCCATCCACAAAGCTCTGATTAATGTGATGTCTAAGACAGTAAGCATCAAAGGGAAGTACTGTTTTTTAAATCACTCTTTCTTCCAACAGCAGAGTTCACCAGTGCCTTGAAGGCTGTGCTCTCCCTCTGGAAAACAAGAATTTCTCTTCTTTCACTTTTCAGTGATTCAGAAATATCAGATGTTCATACAATATGCTGCTATGTGAAATGCAGCAAATGAAAATTCACAAGAGGTTGCTCAAGTCCTGGTTAGAATTGCAGTGGGAGTTGGTCAGTATACAGGCTGCTTTTGGCAGCTCAGGTGTGCTGACTGCTCAGGGTGGGTTCTCCACTAGACAATTCTAGTTCACCCTGGGGCAGAGAGCTTCCTTGCCATGACTGGAGTGGGAGACTCTCTGGGAGCTGCACCAGGGCTGCATGCTTCAGGGAATACTAGTAGGATGGCTCAGTGTCTCAGAGATTGTCAGCTGCAGCTCTGCTGGCAGAACTGGAAGCGCATCTCTGGAAATGTTTAGAACAGCTGATGGAAACTTTGTAGTTTAGTTATGACAAGGTTTCCTCTTTGAAGGGACCCTGTCCTCAGCTTGACTGTCATCTCAGACAAGGAAAGAAGATAATAGATTTGCATTTGAACATTGTCATGGTTGTTATTTGGGTTTATTGACAGTGCCAGCTGGCTTAGGACAGGGAAGTGGCCGCAGTGCCAGAGTAGCCTCTAAAACCACCATGAATATCCATAAGCCTGTGGCCTGTCTGTCCATAGGGAAAGATGGGCCTTGCAGAGGCTCACCTGGAGCTGGAAGGCTGCTCTTGCACTGCCCACTTGGGCTCCTTTGGTGGACTTCTTTCAACACCCAGGAGAGAGCTGGGTGGGGTTGTTGGCAGAAAAGAGGGGGACATGCATAGATCAGCCCAGCAGAGAGGAGGCAGCTTTTAGAACCAAGAAAACTACTTAAAAAGACAGTGAAATAGGAATTTGCAACTTCATCTTAAACTCCATAACACAGGATTCTTCTGGGGAGATCCTGGTTGTTCCTTTGATGCTGATGTGAGACCTGTGTTCTGAGAAAGATGGAGGAAGGCACTTGGGCCACATTATGGAGTGACACCTTGGCAAGGCGGCCTTCAGTACTTTTACCACTCACTCACAGCTGAGCTGCACAAAGAAGATGAACCAGGGCCTAGCATTTTGTGTGGCCCTTGCTGTTTTTAGGATTAATCTTCACACAAACTATTTGTTTATATCCAGATGAAACTTATTAGCAAGGATGAAAAACTGTTGTACTATGCAATAACCAGTAGCATTTGCATTTTCTGTAAAAGCAAATTCATTCTCTGTAAAACCATTTCAAAGTTGACAGAAGGACTGATTGCTACTGCGAAATTGATAATTTATCATTCTAACCTGTTATAAAGCAGGTGAATTTGCTGTTACCTTAACTCTCTCCCTGATGCATATGGATTGTGATTTAGTATATAATAATGCTATCACTATTATTCAAATAATGCATTATGCTACCGTATATTTTGCAAATGTATTCCAGCAACTTGGTGTAGTTATCTCTTGATTTAGCTCTCTTCCATCCCCCAGTTACCTTTTGTCTATGCCCTGCTTACCATAATTATTTGTTTCTAGACTGTTTCTGAGAGCTGGCACTGCATCCAAGGAAGGAAGAAGGGGAGTTCTTGTTGATATTTTAGCCTTTTCTAGGGCTGAGAGGGTAAGTGTTCTGTTGGGGGCGTGGGGGTGGAGTGCACAGTTGTGAAGGTTCGGTGCTGATTACCACCACGAGCTGGGCTGTGTGTGCACAGCGAATGTTCTGCCCTGAAGGAAGAAGTAACAGGTGATGGAGCATAGGCTGCACATTTCTTTTCCCGCACCATCAGCTGCCTGCCATCCTCTCTCCCTCTCTTTAATCCAGAGGGCAGGGCTTCTAGACAGCAGCTTCTTCCCTAAGCCCATCACAGCAATGTCCAAAAGCCCTCTCATTCTTTGGTTTGGTTTTTTTATCCATACTATCCCCTTTTCTCCTCCCTCTGGATAGTTTTTAATACAGGGAAGGCCCACAGGCTACCAGGTAATGAAGAAAGTTCATTCCAGGTCCTGGCTGGTTAGTAATAGGGGAACGGGTATGGGCGGCTTTCACAAACAAACTCTGTAACGAGGTAGCCTGGAAGAACATATCATGCTCTGGAAGAACGGGTGTGAGGGCTTTTACAAACATCAAACTGCACAAGTTTGTGACAGAATCCAACAGGGTCTAAACTTTGAGGCTTTAGGGAAGAGTATGTGTGCTTAATAGGCCTGTGAGTAGTAACTTTTCTGTCAAGAGGGGCTTTAAGCTATTTTTGATAATCATAGGATGTTTAATATGTGGGGGTACATGTAAAAGGGGGAATATGCGTTAGGTAGTCTGAGTACCTCAGCCATTTGAGAAAGGAGGAAGGGAAGCTGTGGTTGGGAATTTAGGATAGGAAGGAAGTTGTATGTTCCAAAAGCCACAGGGTTATGCCCCAATGGACTCTCTTTTCGTTTGAATAAAGTTGATTCTTGCAGGACTCTCTTTTCTTTGTGGACAGTGGCCTTTGGCAGCATGATTTTATGCACAACTGGGTACTCATGCAGGAAAGCTTTCACCTTCCAAGGATGGCAGACAGCAAACAGAGTTCCTGATGTACCTCCCCCACTATTAGATGACCACTCCCTTCAGTGGTGGCTGGCACTGAATGACTGATTGGGTACCTGAGAGCACCAACCCGCGAGCAATGGACCAAAAGGTCTGCAAAGAGCTCCACTGGGAGGGACCACTGAAAATCTCACCACAGACTGCAATGGGAGTTTTGGGGACTAAGCATGAAAGGGTGCCCAGGGGAGGCAGTGAAGGAAAGATGAGAAGGGATCTCAACAATAGTGACTGCAATCATGGAGTACCTCCAAATAGTTCCTAGGGGGGAACACTGAGGCTCAGAGATAGTTTGTGCATTCCCTCAGAGGCAACTAAGGAAATAGTCATAGAATACTGTTATTTTATCTGGCCAGAATATGATCTGTCAAGTGGATTTAAATGGCCCCCTTCTGGGACAGATGATGTTAGTCTTTGTCAGAATTTTCATGACATTTAAATTATACTGGGAAATGATCGGTTGAAAAGAAATGTGGAAAAATATGGTTAAGGCAAGTAACAGCAGTCGTCCATGTAGTAAGAAAAAAGAAGTAGGAGGAAAAGGAAATGAAGAAAAGAGTGAGGATTGGGACATTTTCCTGTACCTTCTCCCACCTTGTCTTCAAAATCTACAAAGATTCAGGGCCAGATACAGATCCCTTGTATCTCCAACTTCCAGGACAGGGAAAACAAGAAAATACTGCTACTACAACCCCTCTCAGACACAGCAAGGCAAAAGGAAATGACACCACATCCTTCTCCAGAACTAGAGAGGGACCCCAGTATAAGACACCAAGTGTCCCCAGGACACTGGAAACAGATCCATCAAATGCTCCTATGTCAGGTTCCATTGGAGGAGCAGGGTGGCAGATTTGGGTTTTAAATTCTGCCAGTTACCACTCAGGATATAAGAGGGTTGAAAAAGGAATATTGCCCCTTATTTGGATGACTCCATAGGGGTGGGGAAAAAGATAGAGGAATATTTGAGAAATGCAGATTATACTTGGAAAGATTGAGATTTCCTTTTAGGCATTTTTTTCAGGATATAGGAAAAATGGATGATTTGCAGACAGCTCACCAGCTGCAGGAGGATGAACACCCAGAGGCCATGGGAAGGGCTGGACAAAATTTACCTACAGTGGTTGATGCAATTCCCCAGCAGATCCCCAGTGGGACCTGAATAATTAAGACTGGCCTACATTTGAGATTACAATGACTGTATAATTACAGTAATGAAAACAGTGGTTCCTAGAACTAACAATTCTATGTTCTTACAGCAAGAAAAAATCAAGAGTCCTTCTCATTGTCTAGAAAAGACTAGGGATGCCTTGAGGAAAGAAGGGTCTTAGATCCTGAGGGACCAGCCTTTGATATATTGCTGAAGGTAAAGTTTGTGACCAAGTCCTGGCCTGATATAAGAATACAGAAATTTGGGGAGTGGCAGGATAGGCCCCTCAGTCAGTTGGTTAGAAAGGCAGAGCAGGTGTATGTAAGTAGGGGTGAGGAAAAGGCAAGGGTGAAGGCAAGGATAATGGCACAGTTTTTACAACCCCTGAAGCGAAAAGTGCAGTGTCACACAGGACGAAAGGGAAGGGGGATTTAACCAGGAATTAACCAGGAATTTAACAGAAATATGTCTTCCCCAGTGGTAGAGGGTCAGCCAAGAGAGCATTGAGGAGTTAATGTCTATTTATAAGAGAAAGAGGACATTGGAAGAGGAAATGACCCCAGAGATAAGTGAGGAGGAACTCCATTGGCTCATGGGAATGGTTTGTTAGGGACGTCAGGGGCTTCCATTGTACAAAGGACCCACCACACAGGAGCCTTTAATAACATACAAACTGGGTCTGGATCAAGAGGAAATACACTTCCTAGCAGACACAGGAGCCTCTTGGTCTACTTTGAGTCTCATGCCAAAGAGGGAGCAATCGTCAAAATGGTCTTTGGTTATTCAAGGGAGAGATGGAAAAGATGAGCGAGTATGTCTCATTCTACCACTCCTAGGGGAAGTGGGAGATAAATATAAGATGCATGAATTTTAACTTGTTCCAAATTGTGATTGTAACCTATTGCAAAGAGAATTAACGGCTAAATTGGGAATGTAAATCAATGTTATAAAAGGCGATACAGAGGTTAATACTTCTGTAAGACTGTGTAACTTCTCTGATTAAACTTAAGCTAAAGTGGATCCAGAAGTATGGGCAGTCCCAGGGAAATATGGAAAATTGGATATGAACACTCTGCAGATTATTTTGAAACAACCTAGACAAATGGTCTCTGAGAAGCAATGCCCTTATTTCAAGAGATGGAAGGAAGGGATTACAGCCTGTTCTTGGGCTCTCGATAAAGACAGGTCTTTTGGAGACATGCATGTGCCCCTATAATTTTCCCATCCTGATGGTTAAAAAACAAATAGAATTTATAGAATGGTGCAGGACCTAAGAATAATAAGTGAGATTATTAAACCAAAGCATCCTATGGTCCCAAATCCTTATACTGTCTTGAGCCAGTTTCCTTCCTGATATCATTACTATTTAGCATTTAAAGGATGCTTTCTGGGAATGCTGACTTACAGAGGATAGTAAACAGTATTTTACTTTGGAGTGGGAACTCCAAAGATAAAGAAGAGAAAATAGGAAAGCAGTAATTGACATGGGCAGAGCTTCAGCAGGGATATATGGTCCTATTTGGACTACCCTCACAAAAAATATTAAAAGAATTTACTCTGCTCCCATGGATTGTGTTACTGCAACATATGGATGTCTTGCTCCTATCAGGAGAACAAGAGGAAGTTGTAGAAGAAGCCACTGTGGAATTACCTAATTTTCTAGCTAAAAAGGAGCTTAGAGTACCTAAAAAGAAAGCACAAATGGTGGAGGAAAAGGTTAAATATTTGCAGCATACTTTGACTAAAGGCTTGCAATGTATTGACCTAGAGAGGGTCCAAGGAATTTTAGAAGTACCAGGACTAAAAAGGATCTGTGACAATTTTTAGGACTAATAGGGTGTCGCAGAACCTGGATTGAGGACTTTTCTCTCTTAGCCAGACCCCAGCATGACCTTTTAACAGAAGACAGCCCCAATGTTGTGATATGGACATCAGCAGGAAAGCAGAGCCTCAAAGCTTTAAAAAGCAGATTAACCAAGGTGCCAGCCCTAGCCCTTCCAGACAGGGAAAAAGAGTTTGAATTACATGTGGATGTAAGGGGTTTAACAGGGCCATGGCAAAGGTATTCTAGTGCAAGGACATGGGGGTACCTGAGGACAGGTGGTTTATTTTTCCAAAATGTTAGGCCAAATGGCAAGGGTGTGGCCCCATTTTTTGCAATATCTTGCAGCTGCAGCTTTATTGGTGGCTGAGACATGAAAATTAACAAAGCAAAAGGATCTCTTATTGAGACTTTAGTCTTGCATCAAGTTAAGGCTTTGTTAACCAAAAGAGCTTCAAAATGATGACCAGCATTAGGTTATTACAGTATGAAACTTATTTGAAGGAACAGGAGGATTTAGAATTGAGAAGCAGGAAAGAGTTTAACCCTTTTAGCCTGGAGAAAGGTTTAACCCAGCCTCCAGTTTAACTGGTCCCAAACACCTGAAGGAAATTCATGGCTGTATTCAAGTAATACAGCTCCAGACCCCAGCTAGGGAAGATTTACAGGCTATCACTTGGCCAAAAGGTGTTTATTGATGGATCTTCAAGAGGAATAGATGGAAAATTGGTGACAGGATATGCTATAGTCAAAGGAAGGGAATTGCATGAAAGAGGGAAGTTACCAATCACATGGTCAGCACAGAGTGCAGAATTGTATGCCTTAGTAAGAGCCTGAAAATTGTGCCAAAGAAAGGTAGTAATATATTTACAGATTCAAAGGATGCATGCGAGGTGGTACATGCATTTGGAAAACTGGGACAAAAGAGGTCCATTAAAGTGCAGAGGAAAAACCTTAGGGCTCATGAGGGTTTAATGACTCACCTATTGGAAGCAGTTATTTTACCAAAAGAGGTGGCAATAGTACATGTTAGGGGACATCAAGCAGGACACATCAGGGAGGCAATAGCTAATTGAATGGTGGATGAAGAAGCTCAGAACCCAGCACTTTTCCCGGAAATCTCTAAGAGCCTCCTTTTGCTCCCAATGGCTCAAAGGCTGCTGAATGGTAAACAATTGGATACTGAAGGTTTTGGCCCTACAAATCTTAAAACAACTCCATGAAGGGAGTCATTGGTGCTCTTGGAAGCCTTCCTCAAGATGTATGCTGCCTTGGGTCTTTTTCCTCTGGCAAAGTGAGCTACAGAAGGTTGCTTGATATGTGCCAAAGCCAGTAAGCATGTTACAAAGAAAGCTGCCAGGGAGGGAGGCCTTGTGCTGTATGCCCATTTTAATGCTGCCAAGAGGATTTTACTGAAATGCCCTGAGTGGGAAGCCTTAAATAACTTCTGGTGATAGTCTGAGCTAACGGAGTCGCCAGAAGTGTTCCCAGGTTTTTCAGCAGCTACTGGATGAGTTATTAATATGGTTTTGGAACAAATAATTACAAAATTTGGGATTATGAAAGCAATAGACTCTGATAGGGGAACTTATTTTACAGAAAAATTCTTCAAGGAGTTATGGCAGCTTTAGGAATATAATGGGATCTCCATACCCCCTGGCCAGAGTTTTGGCCAAGCAGAAAGAATGAGTGGAGAAATAAAGTAACATTTTTTGAAGATGGTGTTAGAAACTAAGATGCCACGGATATGGTTTTTGCCATTTGCTTTAGCCAGAATGTGAGCCAGAGGCAGAGAAGATATCAAATTTACTCCCTTTGAATTATTGCTTTGGGTTCCTAAGCCTGCTAATTTTCAGCCCAGTTGGGGAGGTGGAGACAAGGGATGTATATTTAAAACTGTAGGTGTCCAGAATACTGTCTCTCATGAAATCTCTTTGACAGTAAGCCAAATTAGCACAGACCCTGCTTTGGGACTTTGCTGTTCTTAACATTTGACCAGGAGATTGAGTCCCAGTTAAGAACTGGAAAGAAGCACTTCTGATGGCAAAGTGGCATGGGCCATACCAATTGTTATTGATCACAGAAACCACAGTCATGACAGCTGAACACAGGTGGATCCATCACATTCAGGTCAAGGTCTCTACAGCTCCAGAGATTTGGACTTCTCAGATGGAGGAAAAATATGGGAAAAAGACTGTGGCTAACTCTCTGTAAAAGTGGACCAGATCAGTAGCCACAGAGCATCCACAAGGACCTCCCTCCACTTTGGATCTCCAGTGACTGGGGGTCTAACACAAGCTGTGGGGTGACAGATTATGGCCAAAACGAGCTCTTTTTCTCAGGCCGTTTTCTCATAGCAGTCTCATTTGGGACAAAATCTTCATATTGCAGTTAGAGGTTGGTGAATAACCATGATGTGTTGTTACTAGATTCATTCCTGCTTGTGCTGGCCAAAGGGTGAGCAGTTGAGAATATTAAGAGGTTCATGCACCCCATTTTGTTTATTCAGCTGACTTCTCTGAGTAGTATTATTATCAGCCTAAGTACTCAGAGTGAGAGCTGCATTATCCACTACATTCTCCAAATATATCAAGAGACTTGGAAAGAGATATTTTTAATTAGGAAAAGCTGGGAACAGATGATAGCCACAAATTAAAACTACTATCCACCATTCTATTTCAAATTTTCCTCTTGTCCAAACCCCCTGAATGGTGCTGTGAGCCCATGGCAGTGGGGGTGTTGCTTAGAATTAGGCTTGACTTTTTGGCAGGTGATTGTCTCCTTCCCTCATGGGATTGTTGTGTGTCATCGGAGTGCCCTCATTATCTTTCTGTGTGGATGGAGGCTGATGGAAGGATCCCTATCAAAACTGTGCTGCTCTGATGTCTTTGCTGCACGTGCTCTGCAAGTTGCACTGTCTTGCAACGCCTCCAGACACCTTCGATGAAAGGAATATAAGCACCTATATGACTTCAAGCTGCTGTATTTTTTTAAGACTTAATTTCTTTTAAAAATTACATGACCATAATTACAATTTTCAGGAACAGTTCAGACCCAAGATTCTTTGCTGCCCTTTCCACTCCTTTCCATTGTACCCGCAGAATTCAAGAACCTTCTATTATTGTACTGAGCACCATATGTTATGTCTGACTAAGCTGTGTCAGTGCCGTGCTGTTTTCTGTTCTCTCCTGGCATCTCTGGGGAAAATGGTTTATGTAGCACAGTACTCCCAACAACCTACTGTGTTTCACTTCTTCCACAGGGGTATGTGGTCCTCTGTTTCCTGATGGGATTGTAAGCTGAGGAGGCTTAGGGATACTGATTATTCACATTGTTAGATTTTAGAGGAGCCCACCCACTGATTTGGGACCAGAATAATTTCTATCCATGCTTATTTGGAGCAGGATGGGGTGGAGGATAGCATGATCTCTGGCAGTTAGTGATGCTCTAACCTATACAAATATGTTCAGCTTTGGAAAAATCTTATCAGTATGCATATCTTTGCTTTGGCCTTCACAGCATTTTTGCTTTTCAGAGAGAAATCAGCAACTGGTAACGCAGGTGTGCTTGACTGTTGTAATTGGGTGGATAAACTCATTTAAAAAAGAGTTGCACCACTAATTGTTTTGTCAACATAGGAGCTGTGTCACTTCTGCAAAGCCCTACAAAATGCACATCACTGCGCATTTTTTAGGGCTTTGCAGAAGCAGGAATTCCAAGAAGTGTATACACTGTGAAGGTTGTAACTTTTCCTTGCACATGATCTGGCCAGGCAGTTTTACACTTCTGGTGGGTGATTATATTGCTCTATGATAACTCTGCATTCTGTTTAGAACCCCATGAAAAAGATTTGACTGTATTAAATTTTAACTGTAATTTAATTAAAACAGATTTATCTCCCAAGATTTACCTGTATTAAAACCACCCCTGTGCTAAAGCAAAACAATAAAAGATGCTTAGCCATACCTTGGAGAAAGTGTGTTAGTGCATGTTGCCTACTTCACTGTTAGTGACTGATTTCTGATGATCCTGAGCTTTGCATTGTCCTTTCCATCAGGTATCACCTCTTTTCAGTACCTCACAATGTGCAAACCAGAGCAAAGCTGAGGCACAAGCAAGCAGTGGGTATGTGCTGCCCGGCACAGGGTTTGCAAAGAAAGGCATAGGGGAGGCATTTTACTACAAGGACATCCTTTCTGTAATTATTATCTCTGTGGGCTCCATTTCATTGCTTACCATCATGGGCTTGTGTTTTCTTTAGCAAAAGCAGCAGTGGTGAGTCAAATGACTTGTCTCCTTACTTTGGCTTTACTGCTCTCTTCACACTCACCCAAGGTTTTTGTTAATGCAAAAACAAGGACTCAGGCTCTGAAACAGCCCATAAGCTTGCAGGTAATGTCTGACACCACAGTTCCTTGCTGCCAGCCAGGAAAGGCTGAGAACTGATACATCTAGGTGTGATTTTTAATGTGCTAATATAGCCCTCAAATGGAATATCCTATTGGTTTAAAGAAAGTGATCGTTAAAATTATGATATTTGTGTTCTTCTTACGAAGTGTAGGGAGGAGATCTCAGGCAGATAACATCTATCCCTGCTATTCTCAATGTTCTTCAAAGTGCTAAAACTTTTTTATTCATCTTACAGTTCACACTGGAGGCTAATAACACAGTCTCATCACAGTGCAACATGTGTGCCTGCTGGCCCTGCAGTGCTCCTCGTTCATCTGTCTGTAGTTCTGGTTTATCAGTTCAGTGAGGGAGTGTCTGTGTCAAACACAAAGAATCTTAATGTAAGTCATATCAGTGTTGTTAAAAGTAAAAGTCGAGGGTTTTGCAAGTTCAGATTCTGGAAGAAGAATTATGGCTTAAATCAATATTTATATTTACTAACTCTAATTCCAAGTGTCTTACACTCTCCTGATGCATTTGAGTCAGAAGAGTCACATTTATTTATTTATTTATTTATATTTCACTTAAACTTAAGCCAGTGTAGCCCAACAAAGACACCACTGATATCCAGAATATCATTGTAAATTAGAAATATCTAGATGCTCTACTGTATGTAAATACAGTGATATCAGCTGCACCTGGAGCAGCTCCAGGTCCTCAAGCCCCTCAGTCCTCCACCCGCTCTCACAGAGGGCACATAACAGGTGCCTAGAAAATTCTAGAAAACCACAGCCTATGTGTAGGGCAATGGTACTTCCTTGGCACGAGTTCTAAGCTTCCAGTGATTTGCAAATCATGGCTCAGGGACTTTTGAATGAAGGTTTAGTTCCCTTTATTGCATCATGCCAGAACCTCTAGCTCTCCAGCAAAGATATGCTGGGTCAGAAACTGCTGGAAATACTGAAATCACAGTAAAGGTGTAGCAGTATCTTAATCCTGGGGCTGTGGAGAAAACTGAAGGGGAAATGCTCTCTTTTGGCATTATCTCAATCTCATTCTGGCTAAATCTGTAAAAACTGTACTAGGAGCATCTCCCAAATGTAAGTTATCATTGTTTCACCAACTCTGGACATGCTCCTGGATCATGATGGGAGGACGGGCAAGGGACACATAGTCTTAACATGCTCATCTTGGAATAATATGTAAAGAAACATCTTTAAGATTTCAGAAGAGTGTGAAGACATGGTAGTACTACGTAACATGCAATGGATTGTTTTTCTTGCAAAAAAATTATTTTTTTTCCTAGTCTAGAAACTTGAAAATCTTTCAGAGATATTGAAAAATCGCCTAGCATTAGGATAGGGCTTCGGACGACAAGGAGAGTGGCACTGAATGTGGCCACTCTAATGTCAGTGATGCAGGAGTGAGATCATTGGTGGTCTTGCTTGTTATTCCAGCCATCTAGTCTCATTGCCTGCAGAGTGAATACGGTGACCAAGACTGTTGTAATGAGATCCTGGAAAAATAATGTCATTTTCTCGTTTTCTGAACCCAAGTGTAAAAAAATGATCTCCCTTCTTAAGCTGAGGTAGTTATTCTCTCCTCTTTTCTCAATAATCTCTTCTATTTTCTTTTTTTTTAATATCTGTGTCCCCTGAAGGACGGCACAGAGGCTGCCTGATGATTCACGGTATGTGATTTGTGATCAGACAAAACAGACCTTCCTTCAGATATGTTGTTAGTCTCTTGGTACATCCATCTTCATCTCTTCCTTGCTGTCTTCTGAACAGCTCAAGAAAGCAAAGGCTTTGATTCTGACCAGGCTAGAGATCCTCCTAGAGCTGGGTGAGGCATACTTTAGGAGATTCATCTGGGCTTTTAATAACCTCCCATTTTGCCTGGGGAGCAGGGAAGAAATTAGGAGGCACTATTATTGTGTAGACATTGGTGTAGACATTATTTCTGCTGACTCATCACTGCTAGTTCTCCCCTTCCCCCTGCTCCAGGATATTTTCATGGATAATGAGTGGGCTCCAACAGTTCTAAAAACACAACTGTGACTGCAGCAGAGGAGTATGTTTTCTGGGTACATTGCCACCCACAGGAAACGACAAGAGGTTTTTGTCGCTGATTTGGGTTTTTTTTGAAATTTGATTAGAATCATGGTATACCTCTAAATCAAATAGACTGAAGCAAGCTCCACATTTATGTTTTTGTGTGACTTGTGGAGGCATACAATACACCTAAATCCCCAGACGTGATTGTGGCTCAGCTCTCTCTGTAAACTCCTGTCCTCTTCTGAGCACTTTTACAATTGCATTATCATCTCTCCCTGAAGCCTGGCTCCTGGTTCTCTGTCATCAAGATTCTCAAAAGCAACAGTCAGGATATAATATCAGCAGTAGCATTGGAGCTATCAAGGACTGAAGCAAAAACCATGGTGTTCATCTCACTCCAGCCTCCAGAGATTGGAAGAAATTGGATATTACTGAAAGTCATCAGAGGAAAGGAGCTGCTCAGTTCTGTGTGCATGCAGACCTCAGCACAGACAGGTCACACAGAGAGCAGAGGGTACTTCTGCAGTGTGGGTGTCTATGATTCATGATATCCTCAGACCTCTGCACCTTGTAGGACTGAGAGAACAGAAGCCTTGGTCTGGCTCAGACACCAGGGGATTGGTTCTGGAAAGTGCTGTGAGTACACAGTGGCATCCAAGCCTAGACATGAGTATAGATTTGCCCTGAATCCTCTTCCTGTTCCATTCTTGCTCCTGATTTGAGAAAACTTCTACTTGTTCCTCCGATGAAGCAAGGACCTTCAGGCTTTGCACAGTGATCATTCATGTCCTGACCATACCTTTCCCTGGTGCCAGGACACCATGGCTTCACTGTGACTTTTCCACATAGCAGCCTCCTGCCTGGAAGGGAAGGTAACTCCCTCTCTGTGACCTCAACATCTCTGAGACCTGCATCCCAAGAAGCATCAAGGCAAGAGCTAAATCTAGGGAAAATATAGTTGTCTCATGTCTGTATGGGAGGACAAGAGTCCCTGTTTCTGTTAATCATGGCCAAATAGGAAGCAAAAACCCAGGTCTCCTTCTTGGTAGGAGGCTGAAGGATGGGGTTAAGTGTCAGGGGAAAATAGTGCCAAGAATAATAATGCATCTGGCCTCTTTCATCACTTTGTGCATCTACAGGCACCTGCCCCCGGCTCTTCATGTTGTCAGGCTGTTGCAGAAACCTCTGCAATATTTTGTGAAGGACCTCCAGAAAACAAAGAAAGGGAGTTCCAAAACTTAGAGAGCTTAGAGAGCTCAGAGAGCTTAGAGAGCTCAGAAGAGTAGGAAGGCCTACAAGGCAAAACATGTATTTGCTCTTTATTACTCAACTGATGATTTTCTATGCCTTAACTCTTCCCTCTCCACAGTCTACTTTTAATTAAGAAAGTGAACCACTAGCAGTTGAGTAATAAGAATTTCAAAGACCATGAGTTAGGTGCTAATAATTCAAGGGATTGTTCAAAATAATGGATTTTAAAAATTTATGTATTCTCTCTTCTATGATTTTCTTTTTGGTATCTGATTCTGTAGTAACCTGTCATTTTAAATCTTCTCTCCCCACAACTTCAAAGATATTTTCCCTTCATAAAAACACTGCTTTTCTCCTGAATTCAGTACCTAGGGTTAGAAATGAGGAAAATAATCCCAAGCTAAATATAAAAATGTAAAAAAACAAACACTAAAATATTTTAGAATTTAAGTATTCTGATTTGATGACACAGAACTACTGATGATATTAGTGTAGAGGTTATGTATATGTATATGTATTTGCACTGGTGGGTTCAGGGCAATAATCAATCATGATCTAAAGCAAATCTAAAGCAAACATAAATCTAAACATGATCTAAAGCAATCTAAAGCAAACATAAAAGGATCTTTTGTAGTGTTGGAATTTGGCGGAACACACAAATACCTAACAAGTTTCAATTTGTTTGCAAAATCAAAACAGAAAACTCTGGCTGCCTTTTTTGTAGACCCACTATAAAATACAACACAGTTTAGCATCAGTCTTCATGCATGAAGAATCAGAGTAGAGTCTGGTATGTATGAGTGATGTAACAGCACATATATTTTTGAGCACTTAGTACCAGGACGCTTTTGGGAGCATAGGGAAGCTGGTGGGAATGGTACAATGATGGTGGAGTATTATGAAAGGAGATGGATGCAGGCCCTAGAAGAAGCCTAAGAAGCACTGAAGGTAGTGTTCTCAAAATGAGCATGTAACTCCTTGCTCATGCACAAAAATAAGTGGCTTGCTAAGTCCATTCTCTGTCCAAGTGGAGCTATGGGAGGTCTTGGATACATGGTGGTTTTTCAGGTCTTCCCTTTGTTCTGTTGCTGCAATTGGATGTAGGGGCAGAAAAAAGGCCCAGGCAGGAACCATCTCATCCAGCCACAGACAGAGATTGTACTAGATCTGGATTTCCTGTGGTGCGTGGCCATAACATAACAAAGCAGTCTTGCCTGGGGTTATGGTTTCTGAAAATTAGTTATTCATGCTGTGGTGAGAGGAGGAGTTTGCTGCTCAGTGGGGCAGATGCACCCCTGATCTGCATGCAGGAGCACCTGCTGGCTCTGCACAGGTTGGCCCTGTTCACAGAAAGAGGAGCAATATACTTTCTTCTTTTCCAGTCCCTTTCCTCAGGGCTGGAAATGGAAGCTGTGCCTGTTATGTACACAAAGATGAGGGATATTTTTGCAGTGCTCCTATCCCACCTGCCGTGATATTTTTTTTCTGTCTGTTAACAACCCTCTCCAATCTCCTTATTTGTGCTAGCTGCTTTCACCTAGATTTGGCAGAGTACAGGGTTTTGGAGGGTGGAAAGTGGAAAAAAAAAAAAAAGAAAAAAGGGGAATACAGTTAGAAGAAAGGGGAGAGGATCACTTTTTGTGTGCCAAGCAAGGGTAAGTCAGCAGCTCTGGGAGATCAGCCTCTGCTCAGTGCTAGTGGATTTATACTGCAAACAGCACTGATGGGAGCCAAGCTGCATTCATTCTCTTGTTGGTGCAACCACTTGTATGAAGCAAATAATCGGTATTTTTTAAACAGATTTTTACTGACTTTTCACATATTGATGAGATGTGCAATTTTTATTGTCAATCACTCAGCAGAAAATCAAAAATTGGTGCTGAAATTGACTCTTTCCAGGAAGACAAAAATTTGGTTGGACTAGGAGGTCATTTATGTCCTTCCTATTGCATGGACTTTGTGTGGTGATAGCACAGATGTGTTAACACATCTGGGAGCTTAACCTGGGTGAAATTGACTGTGTAAGGGTGCAGAACATCAGATTATTGAGTGCTTGGGAATGTCTGTATTTTGTGGCTTTAAAATGCTAGCTGAATAAGCAGCATTACAGATCATAATAGCATTGCATGGGTTTTACACCTAGCACTAATGTGGTTCTTTCCTGTCTGAGATATCACTTCAGTATCTTTGTTATTTTAGTACAATAGAGATAGCCCATGGAATTGCTTAACTGTGCCACTATGAATTATTTTCATTAGTTCCTAGGACTACCTAAGACAATAGCTCCGTTATGTTAGGCATTGCTGTTGTAAGAGGTAATCCCTCCTACAGAGGTTTTGCAATCTAAATAATCAGTCACAGACTGAGAGGAGAAGGTAGAGGCAAAACCCAAAGTGCTGCTTTGGAGAAACAGAGGAAAGAAATTGGAGCAATTTTCCTTTTTAAACATTTGAGATTCTGAGAACCTTGTTTCATCAAAAGAACAAGCCATGTTAATTTCACAAGTCAGAAATTACTCAGGGAGCATCCACTAAAATTGCTTTTCTCCATCATCTTGGTAAGGGAATGTCTTCATACAGGAGGGAGCACTGCCCCAACAGGAGCCATCCCTTGAAGTGATGCCAGTGAGGTCTAGGCCAGCTGGTGTTTTAAGACCAGATAGGACCAGTTTGACACATCTCCCACCAGCCCCTAGTGATGTCCTTCCCAATTCTGGTGAGCACAGCGCACACACAATCTGCCCCCATGAGTCATATGGTCAAAATGAGCCATCTTTTGCTGTTAAATTTCACTTTTCTGATGCTGTACATTTTGAATAGAGGCTTTTCAGATCTGGTAGCATTCATTTTTTATTGTGGGAAAGTGTATTTTATCCACTTGTCTTGTATGCAAAATGTCTGTCCTGCTACAGCTCAAACTTCCATTAAAAATTTACCATGGAACAGAGCTGAGCATAAAAAATGTGAGCCTGCACAGATGTTCCTGCAAGTCCTAGCCAGGTAACTTTCAGGGTGTGGATTTAAGGTCTTGGTAGACAAGCTCCCACTTCTTCTCCCCCTTACCTATATGCAAGCACTTTAGCAAGACTCAGCCCTTATAGAGGCGCTCCTCCTGTCACTATGTAAATCAATCCTTTCAGCTGCATTTGCATAATTGAGAAGCTGCACAGAGGGGCTGTGTCCCTCCTCCCTGACTGTTGGAAAAGGTTGCTTTAGCTTGTTTTCTGAACTGTTGAACAGATAACCATTTTTCTAAGTGATCCTGTTTGTCCAAGCCTATTAGACTGTGCTATTTTTAATTCTTTAATACAGTGTGTTATATAAAAAAATACAAAAAGTAAATTAAGTTAGTTACCATAGCAGGTAGCCTCTTGGACTGCAATCAGTGAAGCAGATATTAACATGGAGAAAGGCTCATTAACTTTAGCAAAGAGACTCTTTCCTTGCAGCTAATATGTGAGTCATACAGGTACATATTCTTGCAGAAACTAGATATTTTTTCCCATCACAGTCAATTGAACTGCCCATATTTTATAGCCATCTGTCTGCTTAGGGGTGTGTGTGTGTGAATTGTGTAATGTACTTTAAAATCTTAGCTTCAAAAGCAGAATTAAGAAAAAAGGATTTGTTTACTCTTCAATATTTCCATTAAGGCTGGATAAAATCTTCTAAGTAGCACAGCAATATTGCCAGATATTATGTCATTTAAGAAACTGAATATAGTTTTTATCATATAAACTGAAGACTTGTAACAGAATAAATAGACTAAATTTTTATCCTGTGATATGGATTTTAATTGTGTATCTGAGGCTCTGATCCTCTGGATTCATTAACCATCCCCTCATCTAATCCTCCACTCATCAGCTGCTGCCTTTGTAGCTGTCCCCAGCTTTGGGAAGGACCTGTGATAAATAAGACTGCTCTGTGGCAAAAGATAAGATGGTTTTGTTCAGCGCTTCCTTGCATTTGGGGGGAGCTGCACACCCTGACAAACACCCAATGGACTCTGAGGTTCAACCAATGAGGTTGATCATGGCTCTGTGCAAAGCACATCTCATTCCTTACCTTCTTCTTGGCCAAATGTGAGGACGTTTTCTGCTGTATCTTCTCTGCTAATACATTTTCTGTTCTTCAAAAGTACTAACAACTTTCTGAAGATATGAGTGATCCCCACCATGTATGCCAGCCAATCTTCAGTGAGAGAGTTAATGAGGATATATAACACAGTGAAACACGGGTTTTACTGCAAATATTAGACCTTGGCCCTCTAATAGGATTTCCAAACTGAAACAGCTGATTTCTTTGGTTTGCCACTAAGTAAAGAGAATATTGGATTGTGTCATTCAGTTTGTGCTACTGCATCTTTGCATCTTTAGACACAAATAATGTGAGGTTTAGATGTTATAACACAACAATTTGTCCTGAAAGAAGTGCAGATGAGCTTCCATGTTAAGGCTGACAACTCTCAGGCAGCAACGGTCACAGTGAAGACTTCATATAGCTGAAGATGGAGAGCACTAGCACTCCAAATCTGACTATTTGTTATTCTGGTCAACCAAAGCTGTTGAATGATACCTGACAGGTTTTTTTTTCTGACAATATGTAAACTTGCGACAATAGAGAATTTAAAGTTATGTCCCCTACTATCAAAGTAAAAATAGTCCCCTACTGGGGACTGCCACAGAAGCACAATGCACAAAAGGTCACCCTGCCCATCCATGGCTGTCACAGACATTTTGCCAGTTAAATGTTTTTTTGTTTCTTTTTGGAGTTTGGTTTCTTTTTGGTGCCCGAAGTCTTCTTGGATCTCTCTTTGTGTCGCCAGAGCAAGCTAAAGTGAACCACGTGTATTGGCTAGCACACAGAATTTGTACTTTTGGTTTGCTGTAATTGTTCTGATGCTGGGGCCCAGGAAGCTGGGGTCTGGGTAGTTTAGCACCTGAGAACTGAAGTGTTAGACACATACCTGAAAAGAAACTACCAAGACAAACTAAACCACGAACACCCTCTCTCTGAATTACAAAAATAAGAGCAGTGATCAGTCCTTTTGTTGGTATGAATTGGGCTCTGAATGCACAATGTCCTGTGCCTTATCCAAAAAGAGATGACAAGCCAGAACGTGTTTGTCTTCCTGAGGTGGCATGATAGGTGCTTAGAATTCAAACCTCAGGAGACACAAATTGGTCTCCTGATTACAAGAAGAAAACACTTCTATAATCTGTTAGACATTTGGTCTTCCTTATCCTACTTTATATTTTTGTTCAAGACAGAAAATCAGCCAGGTATCATACAAATCATAAGAGCAAGGACATTGCTTTGAGGACATGAAATTAAAACTACTTCCACTAGAGGGAATGGTCCTCTTGAGCCAATCAGGGAGAAACAGAAATCATTCTCTGAAATTAAAGTTGTCTTTTTATTTCACTGTTCATATATATATATATTTTAATGCAAGCACTGTCATTCCAGTATTCAAATTACAAATTAGCCTTTGATCCAGCAAACAAATGCATTGCACTCTTATACTTGGTATATTTAGATTAATTAGATCCTCCTTATTTTAGAGAAAGAATTTCTTTAGGCTAAGAAAAGCAGTAAAGCCTATTGATTAAATGAGATCACATATCACATATACATGTGGTTGATAAGAGCCACTTAGTATTTCCTGACTAGAAAAGAAAATTCAGCATTTTCATGTGGCTTCTATTAGTGTCTTATTAATCATTCATGTCATTTTCTTCCTTTTCTCTTACTTGTCTAATAAATATACCATTACAGCCATTAATTGCCCAGAGTTAAGTTGTTTAAGTGCTATAAGATATTCCAAGTAAATTGTTGGCTCCTGAGGTATTGGTTTTCTGTCTAGCTATCTGGTATTTTCGCAGTCCCTTGAAACTCCAAATTCAATCATCTCCACAGCAGCAGAAAGGTAATTGAAACATTAGGCACAGCTGAGTCCCCAAGGGAATGCACAAACAAAAGATAGGCAAGCTTACTGTGGTGTTCTACAACGGTGGGTATATTCCATGCTAGGGGGAAAAAAATCTTTATTATTAGATCAAAAAAACCTGCTGCAGTTACAATTCATAATGTTACTAAATCTTATTTTCCCCATTAATTGCATAAACATAGGGTTATAAAATCATTTAAGTAGTCTGGCAGGTAGATAGACACAGGTTGTGGGAGCTTTGAAATCCACAGCTCAGGATCATTCCTGATTTGGGGATATCTGGAAATGTCAGTCCTCACCTTAGATTATTATTCCATAAAACACTCGCACTTATTTCACTTAATGCATGTCCTGTGTAAAGCACTTGCAGATCTTCTGGAAGTATGGTCCCCCCAGCAAAGGACAAGGTAGATGTGCCAACACACATTAGGAAAACAGGACAAGAGGTGATTCATGCACAAGCCACCTTGAGGCATAGCAAGTAGGGCTGCTGCTGTTTAGGAGGACCATGAAGTGAGAGAGAGCACACCCTTTGTGGGGAGGCCTAGACAAAGCAAGCCCTGAGCTGTCTTTTTCACAGACTTGTAAAGAGGAGAATAAGGTGGAGTTAGGCTGTGGAGACTCAGACATGACAAGCAGTCAAATGGAGAATGACAAGGGGCTCTGAATGTAGCTCCAGGAAGAAGGAGTAAGATGATCAGAGAGGTAGACAAGGGAGTGGATGTGTGGAGGTGATTGCTTTTGGCAAAAGCCAGCAGACAAGAAGGGGAAGCTGAGCATAGGAGAAGCCAAAACCAGAATATGTTGGCCACTGAAGGAAGATTTAATGAGATTGTCTTCAAGAGAGAGCACTAAAAAATAAGTGCGATTTCATAACAGAGATGATAGCTGCCTGCTGACTTCCTCCAAAAGCTGAAGCCCCAAATCCACCTGTTTCCTCTGTCTGAGTGTATGATATGGTCCCAAAATTATTTTGGCTGTATGGCTTTTAGTCTTTCCTCCAGCTTCTCCTGCAGAGTTACTAGCTCAGAAGAGGCTGCACAGCAGCTGCAGATAAGAAACAGAGGTGTTTCAGCTCACGGGTATTTCTCAGCCAGTGACTGTCACTGGCATTGTCCAGGTGACATGGAGCAGCAGTAAGGCGTGTTTGGTGTGACATGGAAGGTTACTTAAAACAAGCAAAACAGCCTCTTGGCATAGGATTGTCAGAAGCTCCTCACAGGAGCTTACATTTCCTGGAGACCTCACTGCTGAATGAGAAAACATCGTTTTTGTATTTGCATTCTGCCTTTGTTGCAGGATGCTCCTTGTGTCAGGGGTACTACATATTTGTGTGTACGTCTTGAACACTTCAGGAGACATGGCCTCAGTTAGCCACAGTAAGGCTATGAGCGGTCATGAGTGTTGTCTGGGACCAGCCTAGTGCAGGGGTCCTGGCCTCAGCTTACTTTGGGGAATAACAAAAAATGGCAGATGTATTATCTCTTCCGACAAGTGTTTTGTGATTGAGTCTGTCACTTTGAACTTTATATTTCTAAACTAATCCACAAATCCCCACACTGTACCTCAGCAATTTATGAACAGAGGTTTTGTCTCCATCTCTCCAATGCTTTTAGGTCTGTGCAGTGTGGTTTGTAGAATGCTCCCAGTTTTCTAGGCTTTGTGTTCACTGTCCTCCCTTCTGCTTTAAAAATCTGCTCTGGCAAATGGCAGATACCTCAACAACACATTACAAATCAGAGCTAGTGAAGAACATCTGCCCTTAGTACACTTTAGGAAAGCCTTTTCTGCTCTCACATTTTAAGGATGTTATCAGCTTTGCAACTACTCTTCTGCCCACAAAACAACCAGGATAACCTTTGCTAGACTGATTATGATGCTGGAAAGAGGAGACCGATCTCATTACACCTCTATCACTGTCTTGGTGTTTTATAGGAAGGGTATTGTCCTGAATGGCAGGCATTATTGCACTGAAATGTTTCTAAGATCCTCCCACTTGCTAACGGTAAAGTCAACTTTTGCTTGCACAAAAAGGAGCAAAAATATTATTCATTTATTGAAGCTACTATCCTCTTTCTACTCCAGTTTATCTCCAGTTAATTATTATTGTGTTAACCAAACTCACTCCTTGGGAAGTAAAGGGCTTGACTTACTTAGCTCTCCCATCTTCCATGCAGAAGAAAATCCTTCTGTTTAAGGAGCAGAATCCTCTGCAGGTGACCATTTTCCACCAGTCTTTACTCAGGCATGAGTCAGCTGTTGCACAAAGTCAGCAGGGGCCTTTTCAGCAGCTTCAAACAGCTGCTGGATCAGATGTTGCCTGAGTGTGCTTGCTGAATAGGAGGGAGCAGGAAGCCTTTTGCTGCCTGTGCTGTCTGAAGCTTGACAAAGCTGAATTTTACAATTTACTCCCTCTCTTCTCTGCCTTGAACACACTTTTCATAGAAAGCTACACTGGGTACCTCCTGCTCACTGCGCACAAGGTATGTTTCACTCAGCTTGCCTCTGCAGCCAAAATGTTCTGCTGCAGCAGCCTTTGAGCCATGACAGAGAAAGCCAAGTGGGAGATGGGTGTGAGGGATGCAGTCAGGTGTTGGTGCAGAGGGAAGTGACTGAGCTGCTCCCAAAGTCCTGCAAGGAACAGAGTGCCCAGGCGTCAGCCCTCTTCCCTGCAGTTTGTTGACTTCTTTTTCATGGCATGTTGTGCAAGCAGCATTTCACAACATTTTCAGATGACAGAAAGTCTCTGCTTGTGGTCAGATATTTCTGACATCCCTAGTCTGTCATCATTAAAAGTTACAACCTACCTTTTTTATGAAGGTTTTTTTCAGCAGTTATAAATATTCAGCAATGACTAAATACTTAAGAATCACTTTTTATTCTTACAAAATTCCATCTTTGCATTTCCTATGAATAAATTAATGCATGTGGGAACTACAGGGATCTTGTGCCAGGAGATCTCTATCACCATGTTCTGCTGAACTACAAACTGAGTGGAACATTTTCATGTACATAAATTAGTTTCACATGCAAAAACTGGCAGATGTCACAAATTAGTTCTTGAAAAATGCAGTCTAATAAAGCATAGACAACCCCACTGGAATAAGCAGGATCTCCCAAAGCATGTAGCATTCTGATTGTGTGTCTTGAAGCTATTACAGCGTAGAGTGGAGTAAACATTTGGCCAATACAGAAAATGGGCAAATCTCCCATTTATGAACCCTGCTGTGGTTTCTGCATTCACTCGGCAAGGGCTGTGGGATTGGTTTCCATAGGAACCATGGGAAAATGAAGGAAAAGTGCTTACCTGAAACCCAGTTGCATAATATTACCACTGCAAGTCTGTAGTGAGGCACTGGGTACAGACCACTGGCACTGATCTGACCCCTTGAAGTGTAAGATATCCCTGCCATTCCCACAGCATGAGAAGGCACATGGGGCCTGCGCCCTGGGCTCTGGTGTGGCTGGGCGCCAAAACCTGTGATGGAAGATGGATTTGCAGCAGTGAATACCCAGAATTACAGAGGCCTCTTCAAACACAAAGCATTCAGCACAACTCCCTTAGAGCCTCCTGATTTGCAGAGCAGTGTTTGGATGATGGGAGAATTGAGCACCTCCTCAACATTTCCTCTGGGTGGGTATGCAAAATGCAGAGGTGTGCAGTCCAAGGACATGATCCCAAGTGGGCTTGGCTGTTTCATCTTTGTGCTTTTAGTTCCTCCTACCTCTCAGAAAAGCAATTGCATCTGCCTCTCTTCATTTCCTTCTGCTTTGCTACGTCAGCTGAAGGGGAAAGGCTCAGTTTGTTCTCTCTCTGGGCCTGGGGTCACAAAAGCAAGTCTCTGCCTCTCTTAGCTTTAGGCCCAAAGGCAGATTGCCAGTGGTGACAGCCCAGCATGGGGAATACAGCTTGATGTGCATGATTTGATGGAGCATGTGAGGTTTGTAAAGCTTGGTCCACACCATCAGCTCCCACTCCCCACTTAGACTTCCACTGTTTCTGACTTTGGAGTCTCAGGGATACTTTCTGCAGCCTGCAATCTGCACTGCAATAAGCATTTCCTTGCTGCTTTTAGGATGAAAAATACACCTGGCACTAAAGTTCAAAATTAGTGAATTTTGCTCCGCAAAACACTATCACAGGTTCAGCAACCTCTTGTGGCTTTCAAAACAGGACAGTGTACTGTATCCTAAAGGCAATACCAGCATTATGGTGAGCTGAGGGAAGAGAAAATTTGCTGTGTTCAGAGGTTTCAGGACGGGGTTAATACCTTACGGAATGCATACAGTAGTCAGTACAAAAACATATGTGTAAGGCACAGGTATGTGCCTTATCACTCCCTCATATATACAAATATAGAAGAACAGCAAGTTAAATTACTTGCTCTGTTGAGAAATTGCAGTATTCTTCAGGGCTGATACCGAAACTATTGCAAACTATCTTGGAAGTCTATTTATGAATATGAATTTCTGGAATTTGTTTACCCACCTGGGCTTCTCTGCATGTGGTGTAAACTGGGGAGTCTACCACAAACTTGGCATTTATTATGCAGATTGGTCTGAAAAAGCAGGCAAGAATTGTCTGCATCTTGGTCTTTGAACATCAGAAAAAGAAAACTGTTTTAAATTGCTGGCGCTACTTTTTAAGATCAAGAGTAGTCACTCATAATTTTTTTTCCATCCCATTTCAGTGGAACTTTGCTCTCTCTGAAGGACATTAAGCGAGTGGTGACAACTTATTGTTGAAAACAAAATGATAGTGTTTGCTGTCGTACCCATCAAAGAAGCAGATCACTGTGAGAGCTACTTTGCTAAGGCTGGAAAGTAACTAGGTTTGGTTTTATTTGAGTGTCATGTTTCTTTTGGTCCGACAAAAACCTCTAAATGTGCCCTGGAACCTAAAAATGGTCCTGATAAAATAATGAGATCTCTGTCTATGTCTTCTACAAGCAGATTGGATTGAATTATATCTGAGAACATAATTCATGTAATCCAGAAATGAGTGAAGTCCTTGGTCTCTTCTATTTCTTTCTTTGCTGGGTTGCTGTACTGGATGATGCCAAATTAACAGTTCTGAAGTTGGAGATGACTATTTACGAAGGAAGGCAAGTGTTCAATGGCTTGAGACAAATTGGTTTGAGGAGCCGTTCCCAGAAGCTATGCTGGAAACTATACTCATCAACTCTGGTATCCCTATAAATTGTAGATAGGCCTTGCATTTGGTCTGGCTACTGCCAGTGACGTTGCAGGGCTTGGCTTGTTCACTTGCCCTTCTACTTCCACACTCTGCCTACATAAAGATCTTTGTGGGAAAGGTGTTTTTGCCATGGGAGAACTTGGGCTGGACACTGAAGCTTCAGGAACTTCCAGCCTGAGGACTGACAAATGCAGTCCTGTGACTTCTCCAGCCCCTTTGCCTGCTCGTGTGTCTCAACATCCCTGTTATGCACAGATAGCAAGGCACCCTCCTTTGCACCATATACTTTGTTCCAGCAGAATCTGTGTGACTGTTCCTGGATGAATGCCTAGATCTGGAGCTCATCATTGTGTGACGAGCCAGTTTTGCCCAGCATGTAGCCTGATGCCTAAGTATTTGGTTTGGGATCCTAGGCAGCATAGATTTCTCAAGGGGGAAGGTCTACAAACGCACTTGTCTGCAGCGGGTGATGAATGTTTCAGGAAATTTAGTGTATCCGACTGCGCACTGCAGCACCTTTTCCACAGTATTTCGGAACTAGTTTTGAGATGGGAGAAAATGGATTTTGCCTGTAACATATTTTTGCATATTACTTATAATTCACATTGAAACATACACATTTAGCAACAGCACACATCTGTAGTAGCAGCCTTTGATTGACACAGAGAGTCACAGGAAGGATGTATCACTCAGAAGGCAAAAGAGAAAACAGAAAGCAATCTGGTGAAATGACAAAGAAGAGGGATATATTCACACCAAAAATATTGTTTAAGAAATGGAAATCTAGTTCTTGTAATGCTAATGGAGTGGAAACTAATCTTCTACCCTACCTGCCAGAGTGGAAGCAGGATAAAAGGAAATTTCAAGAGCAAATAGCCAAGGATACCAAGGGCAATAATAAATTATTTGCTGTGTATCAGAAATAAGAAATTTGCAAGACAGTCAATGTCTGCACTGGACCATTAGAGTGTGAAATGGACAGTCCCATTGCACAGATACTAAATAGTACTTTTCTCTTGGCTTAAAGGCAAAAGTTATTGGAAAATAAGGATTCTCATTTTATTTTCTGTTACAGCTATAGCTGGTAAGCATGAACTGTGGAGGCAAAGGCCTCAAAAAACCTCAACACATTCTTTAGTAATAAGGTATTAAAATTAAGGCAGAATTTATATATACTAAAAGAAAGAAAGGAAAAAAAAAAAAAAAGGCCAACTATCTTTAGCCCACATACAGCTGTAGCAGTAGCAGACAATGTTGGAAGAGACCAGAACTGTACAATCTGAGCAGGCAAAATGAAGGGACCAGACCTCAATGAAAGTTTCAAGATGAAGATGATGCCATGGGTTTTTTACCCAAATTTTCAGATTGTTTACTATTCTGTTCCTGACTTGTCTGACACATAAAGTTTTTTTCCGTCTTTCTCCAAAATGCACTGTCCACAGGGAAAACTACTCTTTTTTTATTCTTCTCTGGCTGGGGAGGAGCAGTGCTTGTGACTAACTCAGAACCCACCAGCACATTCAAGTTGCTTCAGTTGCTTCTTTCATTGTGCACTCCCAGTTTGTAATCCCCTTCCCTAAACTGAAATTTAACTACAATTGTGTGGCCAAATAGTAATTTTCAATAGGGGCATTCTGATGTTCTTCATAAGGCTCTCTATGCCTCACTAATCTAAATCAGAGAATCTGCCACCTAACTAGTCCCTTTCCTCTTCAGGCCATTACAAAGCACTCTGAGGCACAGTGGCCCTAATGCTTCTCCTGGAACTGCCCTGCTTTCTTGCTGAAAATGGCTGGTCTTGTATGCTGTTCATTTTCTACATATTAACCACATTTTAATATATTACAAGACTCATCCACCTCACTTCGCCTGCTCCAAGAGCCCTGATAAAAGCCTTCAGAAATCCTGAGGAAACATCAGTTCTGATGTAATGAGGTTGTTTATCTGGAAGCCTTTGTTTGGGGTCCAGTCACTTCATCTTGCTGAAGCCACAAGAAGAAAGTGAGAAGGTAGGGAAAGTGGCAAACATGACAGACATGGAAGGAAAGGAATATTGACTTCTGTGAGATTCTAAGATTGAGGGCTGTAATACAACCTCGTCTTCTCCCTCTGATAGTAATAGGATAAATAAAATAAAAGTACAGAGTAAAACCACAGACATCAGGAGTACCAGTAAGACCTGCCCAAACTCATTGTGTGGACTTTGCCCAGCCAGATCAGCTCTGCATCCATATTGTCTGATGTGGGGCAGGTGTCCACAGCTGCTGCCCTGGGTGCTCAACCCCCCATCTCCCAAGACTGAGCTCCCCTTTGTTGGAATTTGGGGCAGTAGTCATCAGCTGAGGGCTTATCTACAGGACCAAAGCTGTGGTTTTTCTCACTTCAGGCACCAACACCTCTGCTGCATGCCACTGCCTTTCCAGAGAGCCTGCATGGCCCAGGAAATGGTTCAGCCAAGTAACCATGTCTACACAGCAAGATGGCATTCACTTCAAAAAGGCTAGATTCATATTACTGACATAAAGATGTCATTTGGAGTACCTCTTTGCAAAACTCCTCTCCTCTGCCTGGCTGGTAGGAACAGGATCATTAAAATTTCACATCCTGGGCCCCAGGATTCTTCACTCTACTCTTATCTTGGCTTTTCAGTCCTTAACAAGCAAGCAATCAGTTTTCTCCTTATGGACAACTTTCTATGTCTTGTTAAATAGCACACTCAGAGATGTGCTGTCAGTGAGGTGTCTCCATTAGCCCATTCACTGTGGACGGTGGAAGCAGTCTGACAGCAAGACTGGGCACTGAGATGGTTGCAGGGTTCCTCACAGAGTTCCCTTGAGCCTCATTTGTGGCAGCGGGAGTCCAAGCAGCTTCAGCTCATGTAAAGCAGACAAGCTGACTCCCCATATTCTTCCCCTGTGTTTCAAACAAGGGTCATCTTACAGATAGCACTCCACATAGATGTCATACCAAACAAGTGGGTGAATGATATTCTCCTTTCCCCTTTGCCCCATCAGGCCATGAAGAGCTGAATTCTCTCTGGGGGTGCAATGGACTGATACGGGATCTATCCTGTGTGAGCATTGCCTCAGGTTGCCTGGCAGAGGACACTGTGGGTGGCAACGTGAGGGCTCACCCTGGTGACGCGACCTCAGTCTGCGCTCAGAGCACCATCTTGTTGGGAATGCAAGCTCTAGTTTCTGTGTATTTTCTGCTGCTTACTTTTCTTTGGCAATTCTTCCCTGCCCAAACTGTGATATCTACATGAAATGAATGCCTTTCTATGTGTGTGTGTGTAGGCTTGCAATAGCAAGGAATCAGGTAGCAGATCAGTTGTACATCATATTGTTGTGCAAGGTGTGGTGTTCAATGCATAAAGATTTGTAGGCAGTGTTCGTAGCTGATGACTTGCACTGCTTCTAATGATAAAAGAATTACTTTCAAATGAAAAAAATAATAAAAAACCCAGGGAGATTAAAAGTAAAGGTAAATTCAGCTAAATACTAAAAAAATACTTAAGGAAAGGTGGTATCTGGGAGATATCTGTTGTCTAAACTGGCTGGGCTCATCACTGTGATGGCACCCAATGCTATTCAAGCACAAATGTCAGGAGACAACTCATCATCCAGGACAGGGGAGCTGTGGCAGAGAATGGCCATGGTCCCTCATACACCCATTACCAGGGAAGCTGGGGCTGGCGTTTACATAAGGGATGTGGCACGTCTTCCCCTGGTGCTCCACTAGGTGATCTGGTCCCAGTCAGCTCCTTCTGCCCACAGCTGACCTTGACCCTGGCAGAAGACTAAAGACTAGATCAATTCTCGACACTGCCTTTTCTGACCCAACAAACTGATTATTGGAAAAGAGAACTTCAAATGTAGTGATTTTGTCAAGCATCAGATATTCGTCTTTTTTGTAGTCTGTTATGAAACTTGGTTCATTGCTGTAATGTTCTGGTTTTGTTTTCTAGAGCTGTACTCTGCATGGTTCTCATTGTTAACCAAATACACTTCAGAATTCAATTTGGCTTCCCCTAAGGAAGAAGCACAGGAATTGAAAGAGATTTTTGCATAATGCTGGGTCATACTAGGCAACTTCTCAGCACTTTGTACATTTATGTACACTTTGTACATCAAGATTCTGAATCTTGATTCTTGTGGAAGAAAGTAGTAACCCTCCCAGGTACTAAATGCTCCTGGGATTGAAGACAAAGAATTACCAGTGGGCTGCATGATTCATCTCTGCCCTCATTGCTGAATATATGGGACAAAAATAAAGTGTTTCAAAATCATATATCCTATGCCAACAAAAAAATTTAAAAATCAATACTAAAATAGCACATTCTGGGCAAAGTTCCCCTAAAACAGTAGGACAGCAGTTTCTATTTTTAAATTGATTGTCTGGGTTTGTTTTTTGGTTTTTTTTTTTTTTTCTGTAGTACAGGAAACAGCTGCACTTTGCTGTAAGAAGGAAAACTCAATCAAATAAAATGGGAGGAAAAAGTATCTTGTCTTTACATTAAACACATCCTTGAGGTTCTTTACTAACACATAACTGTGTTAATAGTTTCTCATCATCACAACTGCTGACGCAAGCCATGGACTCCTTCTGACTCAGAACACACTCTGAGAGAGGATATGGAGTGAGGTGACACCAACCTGGACATTCTGCTCCTGATGCATCAGCCTCTGGAGTATAAATCAGATCCTGACTCTCTTTTAGCCACAGTTCCTCACTTTGATACCAATGCTTTTGCTCTGTTGGATGTACAGAGGGCATCATAACAGTGTCCTACCTGCAAAAACTAGACCAAACATCAGTGGATTCATAAAAAGGGTGTAAATGGCAAGACAGATATAATCTCCTATAGACTGTCTTTAGAACAGGTTTCCCAGGAAACTGAGTTCTGTGCCTGTCCCAGACCTACATTCCTGACAGGATTATCTCTAGAAACATCCCCCCTGCTCTTCTGTGAGCAAACATTTTTTCAGTCTTGGTGGCTCTTAGCCATGTTTCCAGCGCACAAACCTGTACAATGCTCAGCTTTTTGTAAGATGGGCTCCCTAGAACTCCATTGCTTCCCAGACACCCAATGCAGATTATTCTTTGGTCTGCTCCTTTTTAAAGGCTATCATAATGGTTGTCTGAACTGTGCCTTTAGCTCCATTATTGATCTCCACCTCAGTGGCTGCCCACCTGTAGCTGTGAGCTACACCCATGCATCTTGCTGGTGCTGTTAGTCCCTGGCAAGCAGAATTTAGCTTGAGATTGGACCTTGCTGTATTTCAATATCCCTCCACTGTCTTTAAGGCTTTTGACTTGGGCCCAGTTCTCCATGACCACATGACACTGTGATCACAGTACTACAGATGAAATGAAAAAGATGAAAGAAATAAAGAGTAGAAAGGGAATGTGTTGGTTTTGACAATGATCCTTTATTGGGTGTTGATACACCATTCATCAGGGGTGCCTCCTTCTCCCTCGCTGGCTGCAATCATCAGGTGGTTGGCTCCATGCACTCTGGGAATTGCTTGGAGGTGAAGGTGAGAGCACAGAGGGCAAAGCTCTTAATTTCAGTATACTCTATTAGCAGCACCTCCTACAGTGCGACAGTGCTGGCTATGGCTTGTGTAGGTTTCTCTCTGTGGGCTTTTATGCATAAGGCTGTGGGCTTCTGCCATGTGGCTGCCCCATCCTACTATATCCTGGTTCAGATATCAGTTCTGCATCACTTGGGAAAAGTAAACACCCCAAAAAAGTGAATTTGCCACCTTCTGGTATGTCCCTACCTCATACCATATATTTCAGCTGAGCAGTTCAGTTCCTTGTCCTGTCTTGCCACTTTCTCTGCACCAATTTAATGCAAACAGCCCTTTAGGTGATGCTGTGGAAAGCACAAATGAGCTGTACAATGAAAGAGTAAGCCAATTCCAGCACTGTCCATAGCCTAGAAAACACACTAACTTTACAGTAAGAAAACATTTTAGTTTGTGAGAATTAGAATCAGATAGTTGTCATAGTACTGACAGGCAATTATAATGATGATCTCTGGTCTGGGTAGCAGTGATTGTCTCCAGGCTCTGGCACGGTTCTTGACCTCACTCAATAAGTCACAGAAGGGCAGGGAAAAAAGTGCCTTTCACTGCCACCAGCAAATGCCTTGACTCTCCCAGAACTGCATTGCTGAAGATATGTGAACTAGGCATCAGTAAAGAAAATACCCTGATGGCTGTGACACTGCCTCTCTATCGTGTTAAATAACCAATGGCAAGACACAAGCCAGATGAGCTGGGAATTTATCAGTTTGTACAAAGATTATAATCAAGTGGAAGAAGTGCTTTTGTTGTTTCATCTTTGAGGGTAAGTCCCTTGTAAGCTCTGTTCACCCTATAAAGAAAGAAAAGGAATTCCTGGGAGAAACATGAATACAATGTAGGAAGGCAATATCTTGGCTGATTGAGGGTTATTTGTGCTCCTTTTTTCCCTTCCAGCCTGCAGTGTTATTTTGAGTTAGCAGAGTTCAAGATAAACACTCTTTTGGAAACTTAAAACATGGAACTCTTTGTCCTCAGCCTGGGGCCTTAGAGCCTTCATTTGTTTTCTGTTGCTCCAAATGAGCTACAGTAAAAATACATAGTAGTTTGCTTCTCCTTTGTTATTTAACAACCCCAGGTGGAGGGTGTACTCTGCCATGGCAGCAGCTCAGTAGTTTGAGATACTGGCTCAGAAGGAGGACTCTGCTCCCATCAGCAGACAGAGGCCGCAGCTCCACTCCCAGGAGATCCCCAGCACATGACATATACAACAAATATAAAAACTTACCTCGTGTTTGAGGTAAGTTGCTTGCAAGCTGTATTTTTAGCAAAGCAAAACAAAACTGGTTAAAATGGACAGGTCTATTCAGTTTTCATTTTGATTCTGGAACTTAGCTCACATTGAGAGTTTTAAATCTTTTGTGGGAACACTGGTATTGTTGTAAAGAAGACCTTGAATCATCTGATGGTCACCTTATTAATGATGTCTTCTCTTGGAACGAGCAGAATGGGTGGACAGAGAACCAATCCCAGATGATGTGGCACCTTCAGGAAGGATGTGACTAGTGAAAAGGAAGGAGGGGTATGTATGACATGGCTGCCCTAGGTCTGGGTCTGAAAACTAAAAAATTAATTCATATGGAGGAAGGTCAGGTAGATGTATCTCCTTGGAAGAATACACACATAGCCTAAACCTGTTTGGTAAATGTGACCCTGAATGGTAGTACTCAAAATAGAACCGCAGTCAAGATGAGCATTTTTTATCAAATTTTGCCAAATTCTGCCAACAAATTATATCTGTCATGCTGATTTGCTAATAGAAACTAGATTACTTAAACTACCAATGCCACAAAACTAATCCCTTGTTTTGAAACTTGCCTTATGTGCTCCCCACATAATCACTAGCCTATTTTGAAGGAGGAGCTGTTATACCACCAATGATTGCAGCATAATCACATGGAAGGGAGACATGACCATGACTTCTGCCACTGCCACTGAAAAATGCCAGCAGAACATTCAAATCTATACAGTCTTCAGATACTTTCACTAATTTCCTTTCAGTTTCAAGAAACATGGGACCACAGCATCTTCCTCTGGTGCTGGTGGAAGAACTGTAGGTGGCTGAAGACTTGCACTTCTCCACATCAGTCTTTCAAGCAGAAGGGATCACTGATGTTGAAGGACTATGATATCTTGTTCAGCATATCCTCAGCTCCTGCAGGCAGCACTGCTGAGGTCAGCAGGATGGCCTGCGTGAGAGGCAACAGCAGAAAAGAACAGAAATGGATCTCAGAGTGTCCCCGGAGTCAGGCTTTTCTGAAGAGCCTTGCACTGTCCATCTGCACACAGGCCTGCTTTGGAGCAGTAACCCTACCCTTCCTTAAGGCATGAGAATGTTGCTACAATGCAAGTTCTCCCTGGAAAATTTCTCATTTTCTTGCCAGCCTTTCACCCATTTGGATGCATTCAAAGTCCTTTTCTAGTTTGATTTTTTTCGTGTTTTGTTTTTTTGTTTGTTTGTTTGTTTGTTTGGGGGTTTTTTTCGGTCCTTTGTTTTGTTTTGCTTTGCTTTCTTCTGTATGTGACACTGAGAACAAGGAAGAGGTTTGTAAAAACTTGAGCCTAAGATGCATTTTGTATGCTGTGTTCATACCATAAAGGGATTTAACTTGCATATTAGAACCAGATCCTTGCTGTAGCTGAGCATTTTGCACAAGGTCATTGCAAAAGGAATTGTTTCTTTTGTTTCTTGGCAAATTATGCTGCTCTCCTCAAATAAAGTGTTCAAGAGAAAGGCATAGCAATTCTGTATTTAGACAGGCATACAAATACCACAGTTGTGATACATAAATGTACTTCTCTGCTCCCTGCTCATAAGTGACTTAATTTTGAAAAATAACTAGAAAAGGTGAATAGGTGAGGAGTTTTCTCTCAGCATTACCACAGTGAGGCAATTTTCCTTTTGCCCTCTTGTTTGGTCTATTACTGGATCAGTTATACAATGTAACTTTAATTATCTGAATACAAAATTTCAGTTTCTCATGACTCAGATAAACATGAACCCTCTGAGTCCACAAATGCTACAAGGAAAAGCTCAGATGCTCTTCGAACCACAGAGAAAAGGGTTTTGCCTGTTTAGCTAGGATTTTTTTTTTGTTCAGTTTGGTTTATTTTTGCTGGTTTTTTGGAAGCATTTTTATTGCTGTCATGATCATCATCATCATTATCATCAGATTTCTTTGCATTTTTTCTCATCAGCATGGGAGTTGGCATTAACCAGGGTTTGGATAAGCAAGGTTTTCAAGTACACAGTGACTGGGAGACCCTATTTTTATTGTGGAGAGTACAGCACTCTGTCTCACCTGCCCCTGCTGTAGCAGCTCTACAGAACTTTTCCACTGTGTTTAAAGGGTAACTGCTTTACATAAAATATTTTTTAAAATGAAAATATTTGTTACTGGGTCTTCAGCCAGAATCAGCTGTGTGAGTAAAAAGTGGAAGCAGATAAGCTTTCTTGTGTTCACCCATGCAGCTGTGTTTATGCTACAGGCCACAGCAATCAGCACCAGCAAGCAGCAAAAATAACTCTGTCTTGCTGCCTCTAAGAAAGCCCTTCCCAAATGATGCACTTTAGGGTCAGAGGATACAATGGCAGATTATTCCAACATTTCTGAGGATATTAGGCACACACAGTTGATATTTCTGTGTTCGCTGATGCTTACTTCATCAAATGAGGCACAGACTCGAGGTACTCTAGAGAGGCTTTTAATGAATATGTAGGAGTATCAGAGGCAGAAATTTCAAAGCTCTGTACCAGTTAGCATGCTTTAAGAAGCCTGGGAGACCTCCTACTCAGCAACATTGCCCTTAAATGGCAGGTCTATTGCAGGCAAGTGATGTTACCTTCATCAGAAAAAGCCCAGGCAAGCACAGATGCAGTTTTCAACTTAGTGGGCACTACCTTTTTTATGGTTTTATTGTCCATAGAGCTATTGTTGCCTCTATGACTTAAAAGAAGTCCTTTCTTTGAAGAGTGTGGATGGAGGTGTTATACCATCTCTGATTCTCTTTTCTGCAGGGCTCTTTTACTCTCACTTTAGTGTCTCGACCCTGTCCTAGTGTAACTTCTCTCCCACAGAGATGGATAGGTTATGCTTACTCTCTAAAGAATCATTTGGCTCTTGGATAAATTATCCAAGACTATGTGTAAATTTTCTGTTGTTTTTTCATAATTTGTTTACAGTTGGCTTTGCCATATCCTTCAAAAAACATCCGTCTGCATGCACTTAATCTTGATCTTCTAGTATGTAATTCTTGAAGTTGAGTGAATGATGAAAAATAGTTTTCCTCCACAATAAAAAAAAAAAGGAAATAAAATTAAGGGTTCAGAATTAATTAACTGTTGCAATTCAAGACTTCGAAATCATAAACAAGCTTTTTTTTCAGTATCTTTTAATACAAGAAGAGGTACTTATCACAAATAAAGGTATTTGGGAGGAAAACTTAATTAGTGAATCTTTTGATGACAGTGATACTGATGATGATGTTGAGGCAGTCTTACCGTCATTCCAGTTCCACTAAAGTGGCTAGGAAACATAACCAAATACCGCTTTGGAGTGTCATGTACATTGTATTTTAGTTTCACAATGGAGCATTAATTTTGGTCTGTAATTTGCAATGAGGAAGTCTTAGTAACCACTTCTGAATATAGGATCATAGTGTACATTTGAGACTGTTGATTATATCTCACTGCAATGCAGGACAAACAGATACAGACATGAACATCCAATGCTTCATAAAAAATGCATTAATGTCATATTAATGTGCAATATGTTAATTAAAATTATCCCTCTCCTCTCCACCTATTGAAGAAATGAGTACCAGTGTTGCCCTTAAAACCACTAATCACACCTTTCTTTATTTATGTCCAAGTTAACATTACAGTCCCACAGAATACAGTGACTTGAGGGGCATAAACACTCACATTATAGATAGATTGTAAATAATAAAAATCTTAAAGTCAAAGTTTTATACAGTTTATTAATAATATCTGTTAATTTTTAGACAGCCTTTCAGATTCTGTAATGCTACAGCTTTCGTCAAGTGTGTTACGAGACTGTAAAATGTTTGTGTCTGTTGAGGTTCTCTCTGAATTACCTTGTGGCTATTTAGTGCAGCAAGCATGTGCCATATTCTGCCAACACAAGAAAATGTGAAGCTAGAAAAGCAAACAGCAAACTGCTTTATTCCCAATCACAGGGCAGAGAAAAATAGCTGTTTGCTATCTTTCATCTGAGTGATGGTTTCAAGCATTTTATGATATATATGGTTGCCTTCTTACTGTGCAGGGAACTACACCGTTAATTTAGAAAAGTATTTACAGAAACAAAGCTTGTTCTTCCCGGTATGAAATAGGAATATATTACTATGGTTGTACTTCTTTGAGCATATATGAAACATTCCTCCATTTTTTCCATGATGATACTTGGTCTGGAATTTGTCACTGTAGTCTGAACTGCAGGAAACTCAGCAAGGCACCTACTCCAGCATCAAGCCCTAAGCTGTGTAACACCAGGCCTCCTCCACTGCAGCTGGGAATTGTCCTCAGCAAAGCTGCAGTGGGTCTCCTGTGCTGTTTAGTGTCACAGAGAGATAGAGTGAAGGACAATTGGTAATGGATCTGGATGCCAGGGTTTATTTAAAACCCACAAAGATTAGAGCTTTTACCCTTCTTGATATCTTACATAGACATTATTTGCAATGTAGTGCTCTTTGGCATTACATTGCTAAGGTCTCAGCTGCTCTCCCTGCAGTGAGGTTTTTGCTAGTGCAGGATACTTGGGCAGAAAGTCATGTTGCTTTGTTCTGTACCACTACATAGAACTACTTAACTTTGGCATCAGCAGCCGAGGATCATGATCATTAAATTTAATTTTTCTCCATCTCTCTGATCTCTGGAGTCCTCCACCACTTTCAGGATCTTTCCTCCAGCTAGGTGGTTTACCTTCCTCCTTTACCCTCCCATTTTCTTTCCAAACCCACCTCTTTAAGGGAGAATTTTTCTTTTGGCAACAGGTCTCCTTTCTGGAGATTCTAGCACCTGATTTTCTCAATTCAAATTGTCTACCTGCAGAAAGACAATGTATGATAAGCCTCCTAAGTGGTGGTGCTGTCTAATGGCTCTCACTCATTGGGTCACTTGGAATGTGCCTCTTTTCTTTAGTCCAGTTTGAGCCAAGTTTACAACCAGTCTGTTCTGATGGTGGGTAGTAAACTCTCAGGCTTCTGCCTGTGTGTTCAAGACACCAATTAAAGTCTGTCTCGCACACCCTTGCTCATACTCATACTCAATTATTTGCCACCTGTGATACCATGCCACCGCCTGTTCACTCCTCACCACAGTGCAGCACAATGTATGGCACTTGAATATTGGGCCACCATCTCCTCAAATGGCTTGTTATTACTGTGCATGTGAAAAGGCTCTGTGCACCTCTGCTACGGCCAGCTATCAGCTTGCAATTAGATTCTAGCATCATCTGGACACCTCTCCAAGCAATACAGCCTTATTGCAGGGCTCCTTGAAACCAAATGCTGCTTTGCCACTTGCCACCTTCATGGAAATCCTGTTTAGGTGGAATTACAGCTTACCCATGCAAGAGCGCTGCAGCACAGCAAGTACGACAGCGGCACAGTGCCACGGAACTCTGGCAGGCTGATGCTTTCTGTCACAAGACAGCGTGTGAAACAAGGTGGTACATTTTATTTCCTCACACCGCCATCCTTATCATAACACTGTATCCTGGAGAGACACGGGGTGAGCAGTGAGCAGCAGCCAAGAAGAAGTTCCTTGGAGCTAACCAAAGCCAAGTGCTTTCCAAGCAGTACAACTAGAGGACTGAATGGGCCCTGAGAAGTGGCCTGGATCATACCATGCAAAGCATCAGGACAAATCTAGTTACATTTATACTGAAAAAAATGAGGATTCAAATCTATGTATAATGTGTTCTCAAGGAGCCTTCATCAACTCCTGTTAAAAACACTTTTTCTGCAGTCCAATAAAAGTTTTCCTGCTGAATTATTAAATGTGTGAATTTTTGTTCTACCCAGCAAGGATAAGAACTCCTTTTACTCTTTCACTTTGCAAATTACTCTTATGCTTTTGATGTACTTTGTAGGTTGTTTCTGTTCCACCCTCTGCAGGGGTTGTCCAGTCCTCCATTTATGCTGTAGAAGTTGACATGAGTCACAGTGACATTCTGAAATTTTTACTGGTATGAAGATTTTTGGCTCAATGGTTTTTCCAGGTAGTCATTTCTTGAGAAAATTATGCAAGGTATTAACGGCACTATTTTCACAGAACTTACATTTGGGATAAATGTTAATATTAAGCTTTTATTGTCACTGTTCTTCAAAGCAATAAGTCTGTGCGATTCCTTTCAGATAGTTCAATCCCTCCATAAGAATTGCCGAATATATCTTACTATAGCACAGTAATTCCCTGTAAAGTCTCTGCTATTCCAGACAAAGTGCTTGTTTTTTCTGTAGGTGGAAACAGTTTTGCAGCAGGCTCTCCAATTCATTTCCTTCTGTAGTTGTCCTTTGGGCTCATGAAGTGCAGCTTCATCTTAAAGAGCTTGAAATTTAGGTTAAACATCCCACTTTAAGACAAGTAATAGGGATTTATATTTTTGTAGGTCACCAAAGGTTTGCAACTTTATGTTTCTAAGCATCAACTTCTGCATGGAGACTGCTCTGAAGATTCAGATTCAGATTAACTAACTTCTCAATATCTTCTTACAAAAAAAAAAAAAGTACAAAAAAACCCTGTTCAACAGTTGGTTTACTTCTGCATTGCAGTTGAACTTTGTCCCTGAGCCATTCCTTCTTATAAAACTCAGTTCAAATATTCAGTTTTCTAGTTGGTCTGAAAATAATTAATGGAAGAAAGCAAGTGTTGGATCTCTTTCTAGTTCAGAAAATGGAATTACATGTCAATGAAGTAACATGCAAGCTCACAGACCAATTTTCCACCATCCCTGAAAACTGCTAGTAAGTTCTCAATGACTGATAGTTGGAAGCAACTAGGAAAGAACAAGGTATATCTAATACTTAACCAAATCATTAAATTTCTATAATGACATAACATCAGTGTAGCTCCATCAGTACTCAAACCACCCTGATCCCGATTTAGGAATTCCTGTTATTGTGCAAAATATGTTATATGCTGCCATCCTAGGCAGCACTTGATTCATCATTTGGCTATCTTAATTTCTTAAGATGAAAGGGGAAGTGTTACTCTGCATCAGCAGTTCCAATACATTTTGGCTGCAGACTCTGATGGAGAATTCTGGCCTATTGGATGTGTTATCTAGCAAATAATTTTTCATGTGCTTGGTAATCATCTCAAGATTTGCTATCATTTTGAATGTGTGGCTCTTCCTGGCTCCCAAAGAGAATGTGTAGGTTTCCTCTATTTGCTTTGGACAATCTCAGCTAAGATAATTTGGGAAGCAGTGAAATCATTACTCATCAGCTGAAGGACATTCACTTCTTGTTGGGTTACTCTGTAACGATTAGGTGAGCGCAGTGAGTGGAGTGATCCATGGAGGAGTCTCTGCCTTCAAGGCAGAGGCAAATGTATGGCAAATGTATGACAGGTATGTGTTTCCTCTGTCTAGCACTGAGCTACTTTCACAGGGTGGATTGTTGTCCTCTCAGTACTTTGCTTTTGTATATTCCTAATAGCAGCACTCTGACACAAAGGAGGACAAGTGTATGCACAATGAGATAACATCTGGGGCAGAGGCAGGACTATAGACAGGCCTTTAAGAGTTACACCCAGAAAAAAAACACAGCAGGCAAACATTCTTGGAGTAGTAACAAGCTCCTTGGCTAGTAATATGAGATAGATTGTTGTGTGTAGTACAGAAGAGGCAGAATTGTCCTTTCTGCTCAGTTTTAGCTGGATTATAATTTCAAGGCTTGGCCTCTGTACATAGAATCTTAGAATGGTTTAGGTTGGAAGGGCCTTAAAGATCATCTCATTCCAACCTCCCTGCTATGGTCAGGGACACCTTCCACCAGACCAGGATTCTCAGAGGCCCCATCCAACACGGCTTTGAACACTTCCAGGAGCATCCACAGCTTCTCTGAGTAACCAGTTCCAGTGCCTTACCATCCTCACAGCAAAGAACTTTTACCTCATATATAATCTAAAAATGTCCTTGTAAAAATTCCCCCTCTGGCTTTGCTGTAGGCTTCCTTCAGGTACTGAAAGGCCACAGCCTTCTCTTTTCTAGGCTGAACAAACCCAATTCTCTCAGCTGTTCTTTATATGAGAGATGTTTCATCCCTCTGATGATTTTGGCGTCCCTCCTCTGGACTCACTCCAGCAGTTCCATGTCCTCCCTGTGCTGGGAGCCCAGAGCTGGATGCAGGTTCCAGGTGGGCTCTCCCCAGAGCAGAGCAGAGCAGAGGGGCAGAATCCCCTCCCTCCCCTGCTGCCCACGCTGCTCTGGATGCAGCCCAGGACACGTTTGGCTCTCTGGGCTGGGAGTGCCCATGGCTGGCTCATGTCCAGCCTCTCACCCACCAGCACCCCCAAGCCCTTCTCACAGGGCTGCTCTCCAGCTGCTCATGCCCAGCCTGTGTTGCTTCTGGGTGTTGGCATAATGAAAGATAAATAACTGAGTCTGATAAATAACATAAAAGGTACCAGGGAGACAAGTGATGTATAAAACACAAGGGATTTGGGATTTTTTGTTTTGATGTGGGGCAAGTAAAATTTAAAAAAAAAAGCATAAAGAAGGAAGATCAATATGCTGGACATTTCTAAAAGAGAGTTAGAAAAATACATGTCGAAGTTGAATTGATATTCCTGGGAAATAAATTACATTACCTCAAGAGGGATCTTCAAGCCTTTCACTGAAAGAAAGCTCCATCCTTGAAGAGTTTGTGTGGGAGCAAGTTACCTGGGCCAACATTAAAATTCAACTCCCAAAACCAAACCAAGTCTGTACTGCCCCTGCATCAGCCTCTCCTTCTCATCACAGAAGGACAAACACATAGAATGACAAAGCTAATCTTCACACTGACAACATCAAGGCTTTAATACTGCTTTTATGAAAGCAAAAGATAAATACTAGATTTTGCTCTCATCCAGATCTATCTCCTTCTCTGTATCCACTTTCCTGCAGACACATTGCTGCAACTGATAGCCCATCCAAACTCACTGTGCAGGCAGGACTTTGGCTCGAGTGAGTGAGGCCATCCATCACGTCCCAAAGAGTCAGCACTGGGTCATGCATCCCCACCACAAGCATGCTACACCTGCCTCTGGGTACAGAGCTGAGATTCCTGTGTAGGGGATGTGTTTGTGGACAGGTAGTGAAGCAAGCCAAGTTTTCTCCTTGTGTTGTCTCTTCCAGGAAGGTGTTTAGGTGCTATTTTTCATTTGCCCAAGCATTTCTTCTGAAAGGTTTCCTGGAGAGGATGATCCATCAGGAAGGTCCTGGAGATGTCACTCTGAATCCTGGGATGCCACAATGGGAAGGCAGTGCTTTATGATAAGCACACACTTTTCCCTTTGATCTTCATTGGGACTTCCATTTCAAAGACTCAAATCAAATAGATAAGTGAAATAGTAATTAAAAAGCAAGACCCAGTCCTTCTCACATTCACAGCTGTGCAAATCTGGTGGAATTCTGGCACAATTATTCCTATTTAATTGCTATGGAAATGAACTAAGAATTAAGTCTACTGTATCTATGCCTTTTTGCATTTGCAAAGAAGCAGTCTAACACTTTTAGAGGCTTTTATGGCTCTATGAAGTCTTTAACAAAACTACAGAATCACAGAAATTGGAGACTGTGATAGCCACAATAAAGTTTCAGAATCAGAGAACATTCCAACATCCAGTGATACAACTGGAGTTTTCAAATGGCTGATAGACGTGCCAGTAATGTTTAAAATGGGAAGACCTGGAATCACTGCACATGCATTTTTATACACACACAATGCCAGTCCTAAGCAAGTTTTGAGGTGTAGGAAGGGGAAGTAATTTTTCATTTTTACATCAGATTTGTCCAAATTTCTAGGGTTTTAGCCGAACCATTTCTTGGGAGAAAATATTTTTTGCTTATTTGGCAATAACAGCACATTTCTTCAATTCTTTTTTTTTACTTTTCTATCTGTACAGTGACACATACACACATTTCAAATTCTGCTCTTCTGTGCGAAGAAAGATACCCAGTTTCTACTATAAATAGACAATGACTGTATTTATCCCTTGTGCTGATGTGACACTTCATAAACTCAGTGCTGTATTTGCACTGTGCGATAACAGTGGACAAGCACTTAAAAATTAGCAATTTTGGAGGTTTTTTTCAATTCAGATTATATCAACTACTACTACATTTAATCATAAGCATGGATTAAAAAAAATAAAACACAGGGGAAATAGAATGCTTTTGAAATATTTTCATTGATATTTAAATTCTGTGCACTCAAGCTAGAGTTCAGTATATTGAAAGGAAAATCCGACCAGCTTGTCTCCAAAGACACATCAGTAACTGGGGACTGCAATGAGAGTGAGCAGCTGGGAAGCAAGAAAAACAACATGAGTAAGGATGTTTAAAAAAATCAAATGTGTCATTGCCAACATCTCTATGATTTTCTTCTAGAGTTTAATATAGGATCATGGCACTTAGGGACATGGTATAGTGGTGAACTTGGCAGTGTCAGGTTAATAGTTGAATTTGATGATCTAAAAGGTCTTCTCCAGCCTAAACAAATCCATGATTTTATGATCATGTTGAAGTTACATCAGCCTTTCAGCCAGATTGCTTGTGTGTTATATCCAAGAAAGAAAACAGCAAAGGTCTTCAGGAGAAACATCAGTGATTTAATTCAAGGAAAATCTACTTCGTGCACGACAGGCATAAGGAGGAGGTGAAGGACATCCCTTCTGTGGTTTCCTAACATTCAGTCATAGCAAGCTCTCAGCATCTCTGGTACGTGTTGAAATTCAGACTGTGCTCCTGAAGTGCAGACAAAACACAGTTATCAAGAGAACTAGTGCAGAAGGAGACCAAGAGCTTCCAAAGGCTGAAAGAGTACCCCAAGGCTGGGATGAGCAAGGTTACTGTGCAACTATATGTGTTCACTTTGTTAACACTCACACATATTAAACATATTTTAATTTTCTAACAGAAATTCTGAATCTGATCAACAGGACAATTCTTCACCGAAAGGGAAATCTCTAATGTGAGCTAAATATTAGATGTTAATAAATGATGAAAATGAAATATTGTCATTTCAATCAACAGGCACAACAGGCACATCTCTATTTTCACAGCAATAATAGGTTTTCATGGCGATATAAGTGGTTTGCTTCAAAGAAGTGATTGTGCATTTTAAGAGTAGGTAGGTCAGACCTGCAGAGAGCAAGAGAATGGTAAGTAAGCCTGAGTCAGAAATGGCTTTTCTTGAGAAGAATGACTCTGATTTAAAGTCAAAGTAAAAGCTGAAGAGAATCAAAATAATTGTGGCAACTTGGCTTCTTCATCAGGAAAATCTTATTTAAAAAAAAAATCCTGGAACTTGCTAGAGCAGATTGTACCTGTCTGGGAGGTATTTGCCATGGAACAGCTCCTACAAAAACAAGAGCTCTCCTGTCAGTGTGCATGCAGCAAAACCCATACCTATTAAGCAAATAACATATGTTTCTAACTATGTGTTGGTACTTGAAAGTAAAAACAAAGCTTACATATTTCTACAAGAGTTTCTTTTAAACTGAAAGATATATTGCAATTTATACTACATCTGCATTCAGATAGGCATAAGAAAAGTTGGTGAGCAGCGCAAGGATTTATAGGACTTGGCATTCTGGTCAAGTGACACATAGGAGTTATGTCCTTGGCTCCTGGAAAGATACAGTTTTGTTAAATGATTTTAGTTATTTCAAATGCCTCTCCAAATCTTTGGTCCCTGTTGTGCCCATTATATATTTATACTGCAAGCTGTTGAGAGATGTGATGAACATCATCTACTAACCACAGCTTCTCCCTGCTGACTGGATGATCTTCAGTGGCAGGGAGTTCAGGAGGGAGCTTGGTGCTTTGCCTTGTTTTGTGTGTGCTTACTGCCTCTCAGTACACCCATGACTTAAGTTACATTATTCCAACTAGTTCAGCTAAGTGCACTGAATTGCCAACTCTAGTCAAAGTCTTTCCAGGAAATGCAAAGCACAGTTGCTAGTCCATTCAAATTCTTGATTTTGTAAAATGCTTTAAAGTGTGAGGATGGCAGCCAAAGTGGTGCTCCTGCTGTTAATAAGATAGCTCTTGCAGAAAGCAGTTGTTCTCATACTTTTTTGCTGGGAGAACTTTTGGGCAGTTAGTTCTTTACCTGATCTGAAAAAACTAAACAGCTTTGATTAAGACAAAACTGGAGCAAAATACCTTCAGTAAGGTCTCATCCTAACTGAGAAATTTAAAAGGGAAAGATGGAGCCAGAGGCCCACAAACCCCTTGCAGCTGGGGGCAGAGCCTGCATTCACTGCCCAGGGCCTGCAACATAGCCTTCTGCTGAATAAACATAGTATACTTTACATGCATGGGAAGCATTCTTGGGTGGGTTCTCTCACATTTAGCAGAGGAGGGGACAGCTATTGTTCACCCTTCCTTATAAATAGTGTGCTGTGCAGACCTGCATGGTTTCAGGACACAGCACAAACCATCATTCCCTCCTTCTAAAAAAGGAAAGACACAAACATGCCCTGGTCCCTTGTATCCTGCCCCCACTCTCCCCAGAAGGGAGGAAGCACTCTACTTTTTTGGAAGAGCTAATTGGTAGCAAGGCAAGTTTCTGTCTGAGGGGGCAGAGGGGTAAATGTAGCAAAACTCTAGCCTTAAGGTTGTGTGAAATGGTCCTGGCTAAGGGATGCAGCAAAAACAGTGAATGTCAACACTATCCGTGCCCAAACTGACCCTGTGTGTGAATAACATAATCTTACTGCCTTGAAACATCAACAGCCTTTTTTCCAAGGTCTCATTGTTAAAGGACTCCAGGAGGCTGGTCCAGCTCCTTGAAGGGCAGTTCTTTCCAACGTATAATAAAACCTTTGCTCAAGGGGTAGGCAATCTGTCCAGAGATCAGAGAAAACAGCTGAGTGAAGCAGTGGGAACTGGATGTCAACCCACCATGCAGAGAGCAAAATATTTTGCTGGACCCAACTTTTCTATAGCTGTACACCATTGGTGAACAGACATTCTTCCTTTTCTATTTCTGCAGTGTGGGCACCTCTGGGGCTTCCTGGAAGGGCTTCAGGCCCCTCTGTGGACATGTGTCATCAGTTCTTGTGCTGCTGCCAGTATCACAATGTAAGCAGGGAGGTGCCCAGGAGCCCCCCTAATACCAGGTGACAGAATTCAAGGGTGGTGACTGTCTGAAATTACATGAATTGCAATGTCTCTGCCTGGTCTTTGTTGCCATAAATGGCTGTTACTTCAGGGGTGTTCACCCAGTGTTTAAGTGATGTCCCAATGGACACTTCCCTGTGCCAGAGGGCAAGGACTAGATCCCAAATTTGCTCACAGCTCTTCTTTTATAGAGGCAGGTGAGTAAAATGAAAGAGGCAGTTTACTTTCTTCCATTTCTTTGTACTTGAAAATTCCCACAGTAAAGCAAAGATGCATTTTTCTGAGGTCAGCACGTTAGTTTTGTGTGGAAACACACTCACTCTGCCTTTGCTTTGCTGTTGTTAGCAGACTAATTTCAGGGAGCAGCAGGAGTATCTCTCCTTGAAGTGGGTCAGCTCTGGATGTTACATTGTACTCACTGCAAACAATTCCTTCTATGTCTCTTCATCTTGTGAAATTCCTATGTAAGTAAGGGATAGACCAGCACTTTATCACATCATAATAATTGGCTTATCCCAAGAGGGAGACCAAAAAAACATTTAGATTAATGTAATGCATGATGGCAGGAGAATATGCAAGAATTATTTACCATCTCTTCCCCATACATACTTCAGCTTTAGAGGACTCATCCTAATTATTTCACATATTCATGAGTTTTTCTAAATAAATCTTTGGTATTATTTCTGAGTGATGCGTGCTAAAAAAATTCACTTGGACTGTGGGTACAACAGGTCTATGAACTGTCTGTAAATATAGTAAACCAACTTGCTTATACTAGAAATAGTCCATTATGAGTGGGTATCTTTTTATACGCACAGCTGGAAAAAAAATTGGAAGTCTGATATTTATAGAGGCAAAAGTTCAACAATCACATCTTTAAGCTGAGCTCAGCATATCATTTCAAACAAGGTAAAATGGTGAGGGGCAGGAATTAAGATCCCACACTGTATTCCATGCAATTCCTTAAACTTGGTGCCTTGTTTGTAGAAGGGAATCTAGTGAATGGTTTGAATGACAGAAGGGAAAAGGTTGGTCTCTCCAGAGGACTACCTGGGTAAGCTGCCCACGCGTGTTCACCATGCAGACAAAAGGAGAAACCCAAAGGGACCCTTGATACCTTTTCCTGTCATGCCTGTGGACAGCAGGACATGCCCATTGTACCCAGAGCTTACCTTTGTATATGATAATTCATTCTGTGGGGAGACTGAAGGTGACATGGTGCACTTACAGGGTGGGGAAAATTGTGTTCTTCTGCCATTTGCACACACACAGTGGCTCCAGAAATGCAGTTACAGGTGCAGCAGATGTCTACTTCCTCAGCACTTTGTGCTCAGCACTGAGGAGCAGTCATGCAAGACTGCTGAAGCTCTCTGTCAAGGATCTGGAAAGCAAAAATTTCCAAGCTTGCTGTCAACAGTCAGTCCAGCTTGCCTTGGATTTTCATGGCATCAGCTGTTCCTGCTGTAAGATGTGAAGAGTGTAGGGCTTTGCCCTGTGACATTCTTGGATAGTCTGCCTGGCACAAGGCTCTTCTTAACCACTTGTGGTGAGATGTTTAAGTATTAAAGCATGGCATTTAGTATCCCTCTGCTCACCATGGTCATTATCTGCAACAACTACAGATGATAAAATTATACACAATTTACCTCTTTTTGCATGCTCAGCAGCAGTAATGACATATTTATGCTGTTATTCATTCAAATATTTTGAAATGCACTATACATCACTGCTATATAGAAATTTATCATACAGAAATAAGTTTTTATGGTATGACTTTGTCTACATGTAGAGGAATGAATATATCTTCTTAAAATAGATGACAAATGATGTTAAGTACTTAAAAGTATTCTTTCTTCATATTTTCCTAATCTTTTATCATCTCAGATGTATAGCTCACTACAGTACCAATATCCTTGTGAGACTTTTTGGGGATCTGCACGACATTCAAGGTTCAGGGTGTGATACAAATCTTCCATCAATAGAAAACCGTATTCAATTTGAAGACTTATTTCTCATAGTGTTTGATATGTATTTCTGAACAGGCAAAATGAGTCTTAATTAGGAAGCTGCGTTGCTGCTTCGTGTTTGGTACTCACTAATCTAGAGCAATGGTGGAGGATATCTACTCCTAATCTTCTAAAAGACAAAAAAAAAAAAAAAAAAAAAAAAAAGAAAAAGGAAAAAAATCACATCCTCAGGAGCTGACTGTTAATCAGAAGCTGAGAAAGTTGGCTTGGAGATCTTCCTCTCTCTCTCTCTCCATGTCTCACATGACCTAATGTAATTGGAGCTGTCATTCACTGCATCATGTTTTTGAGCTATGATACATTTCTCTGTACCCAGTGGTGGCTTTAATGTTGATCCCAAAAAAATTGTCCATGTCTGAAAGCTTTAGACTTTGGATATCTGGTATGAGGAACATTAGGTCAAGAACACCTTTGGACATCTATCTTTTCCTCTAGGGAGGAAAATTCAGAAGACATTTTATTCCTTAGTCACAAAAGATTTTTAAGTTACCAAAGACCAAATTCTGCACCTCTTTGAGGAATGTTGGGGCAGAATGTTAACTGTCCAGTTAACAATGTTACTGCATAGATAATACAGTAAAAGTGAAACAACCCTTAAGGGAATTGATATTGAATTTTTTAAAAACTTTTTTTCTTTTCTTTTTTTTAAGAGTAGAAAGAACATCAAAAGCACCTTAAAAAACTCCTGAAGCATTTGACTTGTGGGATGGCTCCAAGGACAGGCTGCAACAGCAACAGTTGGCCATTACTACAGTGGCCAGAAATCAAAATAGACTTTGTAAAAAGCTTTCTTTCTACTCAGGAAAAGACTCAAAATAAGTAATTTACTTGCAATGAAGAAGACTGCCATGTGGTACAGGTAGCTCTGGTAAGTCCTGGGAAGTAATTTTTCTGTGTGGAAAGGCCTGTTGCCAATGACAGCCCAGACAAGGGAGTTTTCACAGCACTGAGAGTGTGACCACCAGTTAGTCTGTTGATGGTATATCCATAGGTCAGCCCCGTTGGCTGGTTAGCAGTGAAACAGGTAAGAAACACTGTCACAAAGGACACTTCAGTACAGCAACTAAAATCCTGCTGTCAGCTGAGAGGTCAGAAGAGGTCACAATGAACAGTGCATGCCAGTAGATTGCTGAAGATGTTCGGACTGTAAAATCTATGAGTTCCAGAAAAGGGAACTATAGGATGGAGCCAAACTTTGTAAAAAGGCTTGGAAGGTCTGGCCTAGAGAAATCTCAGGTAGGAAATGGTTTCCAGCTCGTACAGAGGTGACCTTGCAAGAGGGGAAGTGAAATTGCTGTGACCAAGGAGTGAGGATGTAAATCACCAGCCATTAACCAGGGAAGAGAGAAACACTGTCCTTTTTTCCTAGCCCCCACCCTGTGAGGCTGAGGGAGGGAGAAGAAATGCAATTTGTCATGTCTGGAGACAGATGACAGAGGGTTGTCTGACAGGCCAAGTCCCTGACTCTGATTTAAATGCAATTGTATGCTTTGTGCATGCTAAGCACAGCTCTCTTTCCTATAGATTAAGCCTCTCCACCCCCGACAGACACCAAGCACAAGCAGCCACTGCTGGAGAGGATGCAAGCAGCAGCACAGATGAGGGATGGAGTCTGGATCCACATGAGAGGCTGGCATTTGCAAGCTGTCATTGAGCCCTGCTGTGAAACTGAAGTCTGCATCTCATTGATCAGGTATGGCTCTCAGTGTGCATTTCTGAGAGCACAGCTGAGATATCGTGCCAGCACAATGTTCAGCAGCAGCAGCAGCAACAGGAGGATGCTCTGGGGTAACTGGAAGTGAGACTTAGAATATCACAGTATCTCACTGGACTGTCTCTCCTGTTATGTAGCAGATAGTTATGCTACTACTGTGTACCGATTTGTTTTCTAATCCCGTTCTCTGGAGGTCTTTCTGTGACTCTATGCCTGAAACAAGAGCATGATAAAGATATCTGTCTCCTTCTTCCTAATCTGGCTTGCCCCTGCAAGCTGCATAAAGTGCTTACAGTTTGGAAAACCCTGGTCTATAGGCATGATGAAAGAGGAAGCATTAAATTTAGCAAGGTTCAGAAGCATTTATCTCAGGTGACTTAAAGGTTGCAAATCTACCCTAATTTAGTCCCTTCAGTTTGCTACATTTATGACCCACTCCCACAAGGTTTTGTGGACATTGTCTATTTATTGGAAATTGCTGAAAACAGTAAGGTAGGGCTCCTGAGAAAGAACTGCTTCCTCTTGCTAAGAAGACAGTATAATAATGTTACACGGTGTTTTACATTCTTATACAGTGTCAAGATTTACTGCTTGAATGTCTCTTTCACTTCTGCTTAACCAACAGTGACATTCACTGAGAAACTCTAGAAATCCATGCTGAGTCCAAACTTCAAAAATTTTAGTCAGATTGATAACACACAACTTTGGTATGATCCCATGGTCTTCATGTGGAATTTGAGACCACATCGGCTTGAGTTCAGCTCCTAGTCAGCTCTCATAAGCTTTAATGTAGGTGAGATGTATTATTTTTGAAAATTTCCTGTCTGTCTGTCTGTTTACCCATATACAAATATGTGTTTATGTCCCCATATGAGTTACATTTTGGCCGAAGGAGTAAACTGACAAGGCTCTTTGTACTTCAAGGACTTTCCTTAAGGAGTAGGACATGCCCTCAGCTACTATAAATCAGTGCCCATCCCCTGCAGTCTGGCTGGGCAGCTCTGGAGAAGGCATGGGTCAAACCCTGCTTGAACCCAGTGCCAGGCCAGTGATGGTGGTGCTGGCTGAGGACTGGACACGACAGCTCTGCTGGAGAAGCTGTGTAACTTTACACCAGCTGGGCACACAGCCCAGAGCCCTGTCTCTTTCCAGTGCCCAGGGAAACACATCTCAGTGTGGAGACAAGCCAGAGACCAGGGGCCTTGTGACATGCAGAATACGCTCTCAACTTGAGAATGTATGTTCTTCCCTTATTTTTTTGAGGTAAAAAGCTGAGAGCTGAAAAGCTTTGTTACTTTGCTATGGGTTCAGCACTCTCCTCTACTCATCAGAATCCCACTGGGAGCAAGAGGAGTTTTCAAAAATGTTTCTGTCTCTGGGAACCACACAGAATTCACTAGATTTTTTTTTCCTGCATTGCCCCTAATTGTGCTCCCACTGAAGGTGTCTGACAGACTGTCTTTGGTCACAGGAGCAGGCAGGACTGCACCTGCTGAGGTGGTCCATCCACTGTAGGCAGAGAGTGAGAGAGCAGCCTCACCATGCACCGCACACTGTTTTGGAGGTCAGAAAGTGGGTGTTGCTTGCAAGCTGGTGGCATGATTTGTTCAAGGTCTCCATACTCTCACAATAGGATAGCAAACGTGTCTGGAGTTGAAAGAAGGAGTTCCTGGTCTAATCCAGTCCAGCAGAGCTCTTGTGGCCCTGGCCCTGAACCATGTAAGGCTGACAGACGATCTGACCTGCATCCCTTCTCTGTCTGAGAAACTGATTTTGAGCATCACATTGCAGGTGCAGGAAGATTTTAGCCATGTAGAAAATGTTCCCTCTTCACTTGATTTCTTTCTTCTGTGTCTTTGTTTCTCTTTTTAACACAAGATATGATCAATATTTAATTTTTCTCCTTATTATACTCTGCACTGCAGGTCTGGCTTTGCTGCAAGTGTTACTATCTGTTACTCTTGGCCAAAAGTTAAGGGATATTTTGCAAAGGGCATTTTTCAAAAGATGCTTTCCTGTTTTTCAGTCTTCCTCCCTTGAATGTTTTGAAAAGCTCCTGCTCTCCTGTCATAATCCTCTTCCCTGCACCTCAGTGAGCTGGGCTGTTTTTTTCTCACAGCAAAGCCTAGACAATGAATACACAATGGTGAGAACTGACTGAACAAAAACATTGACTTCAGTTTATGTCAATTGCAGATAGAGTCTGATAAAGTGAAAGTGCTTCCCAGGTGAGGGGACAGTGGGTAGAAACATGTTTGACATAAGCCAGGCAACCATCTGCATGTTGAGCTAATAATCTGGGTTGCTGTACGATGATCATTATTTATAAGAACAGCATAATACTGTGAAAAGAGAGTAGCCTGTCATAGTTTGTACATTTCCAGGTGGCCTGCTGAGTGTCAGTCTCTGCCTTCTGCTCTGGCAAAGCATCCTGCTGCCTAAAGATGGTGCTGACTTACTTTTTTTTCCTCCACTAAGTAACACAAGCGAGAGGTGAAGTCTTTTTTCTCCCACCCACTTTTGACCTCTTTGGCCCTTGCTATAGATAGTTTCTTCAGTTGAGCTCTGCAAGTACATATTCATAAACATGTGTGCTTATAAAAGTGTGTGCTTTCGCTCCATCATACACAGGTTATTTCCATACTGGGCTTTCAGGGACTTCCACCCACTAGGTGGAAAAACAAGTGTTTTTCCATAGCTTACTTCTGGATGAAATGAGCTATGGGGAGATAAATAGTTTATTTTGATATAGCTTAAAAGAGTCCCATTAATCTTCCTGTAGGGTTTTAAAAGCATTTTTGAATCATTGTAGTGATTTAACTATGCAGCTAATCCCCATGTAATTCTTTGTCAGTTCTGAAATGTATAAAATTTCTTTATTTAATACAGAAAAATTCATATTAGCAATATGGGATAATGGATAAGGTATTTTGGTCTGCAGGAGGTACAAATCAGAAGGCAGACTGATTTCCACCAGCTAAATTACTTGCTCCACTGACTGTCTTTTTCTAATAGGCTAAGCTGAAGGCTCAGAAGCACAAATTGACAAAACTCAGAAAATAACAAGAAAAGGGGAATGCAAAACCTGACTGAAGAGAAAAGGTTTAGGAAAAATGATTCTGGGACATTGAGAAAGATCTGGAGTCAAAAGAGTGTCACTACTTTCCAAGCAGCACTAATGGGGGTGGAGGCAATGATGATGATGATGATAACAGAATGCAGGGCTAGTGGAGAAAACTACCATCAAAGGATGTGCAGACCACACCAGAGTCCTGGTTCCAGCCAGAATAGGCCAGTAGCTGGGAGAAGGCATGGCTGGGGCATTGAGGTTATCTACACCACTTCACATCATTACTGGGGCAAAAGGACTCTTCTCTGGGGAGAGGCAGTTCTGTCTGGTGGAGAAAAAGTGGTGAAGGGAGCTGTCTGGCTTTGCCTGTTATCAGGATTTTTTGTATCCTTCCTTATACCTTTTGTTATTGATATTGTTGCTGTTGTTCTTATTGTCATTGCTATTGTCCTTATGTCATTGCTATTTTAAGTAAATAGTCTTATCTCAACATGTTCTTTAGTGGTAATACTAAACTGGAGAATACCATTCCTGAAGTACAACCACCACTTGCCTTCAAAGTTTTGTCTCAGCTTTCTCAAGTTGCCAATGTGGACTTCACTTCTTAGTGCACAGCAAACAGAGGAAAGAAATGGGGGACAGGCCTTTCCTTCTCCCTTGCTCCAGGCAATATGGCCATGAAGAATGGGGAGAAAATTGTGAAATGTGTGATAGAAACATTTCAAAGGCATGCAACAAACAGAGAAAATGTTGACACAAACTCCCTCATCACCTTTCTCAACAGTAAACCTCCTCTCAGCTTCTGCTCTCCATAGTCTTAGCATAATTTTCTAGTTGTCTTCCTTCTTGCAAAGGTATCTCTTTTCATTTTTTTCAGGCTTTTCAAGCACCCATTTTATTTTATTTTCTTGGAGGACTCGTTTGTCAGTTTACTCCTTGGTATGCATTAGCAGACATTTATTTCAGTTGGAATTAAATGTCAAAACCCTCTAAGTCACTTTTCTTTTTTTCCCTTTTGTTTCACAAAGCTCTCACTTTCCAGTGAAAGTTAGCACTTTTTGAAATTTCACGTCTTTCAACCAATTTGCAACTAACTTCAATCTCTTAATGATATAAATTCCCAGTAATTGTTCTGAATTTAAATGTTTGGTATTTTTGGATTTCGTTTGTCAAAAAAATGGCTGAGATTGCTTTTCTGAAATTCCCTGAGTTGCCTTACAGACAGTTTCAGTCACTGGTTGTCTTCAGGATCCGTAACAGGACTCTCCATTAGATAGAGTGGCTGAAAGTTAACATTCAGAGAAGCATGTTTGGATTATGAATTCAAGATTGAATCCCTCATCACTGGATCACTGAAACAATTGCTCAGCTGTCAGTTTGGAGCCAGAATTGTCATCTCCACTAATGGTTTCCATAGGTAGCCATTCCTGTTGCTTATTTCAGGAAAGTGCTTGTGAAGGTGACATTTGAGTTCTGACAGGCATCCCTTTATTTTTCTTGTTGCAAGCTTCAGGATCTGACAGCTCATTTTCAGCCATTAACTGGTCCTGGGCTTCCGCTGTGTCCAGATCTTTTATTACCTGCGAAACAGAGTTAGAGGGTGTTGAGGAAAGCCTCCGTTTCGACATGTTTGCTGGAAGCTGTTACGTTCATTCCAAACCATTAAGTAAGGCATGGTAAACCTAGGGAAATAAAATAGTTCTGCACCTGCATTTCCAGGTGACACACAGCTTTTAGCGTCTGAGGAAACAGAACCAAGCTAAATCAAACCACCCTGCTCAAAAACATTGTGGTGGCAGTTGAGGAAAAAGGTAATTTGCCTGTTCCTCAGCAGGAATGAACTCACTTTTTTACTTCATTTTTAATTGTCAAACGAAAAAATATGTACATGTCTACACATAGTGTGCTTTAATAAAGTTATTAATTTATGAAGCAATGTCTAAACAGTAAACCTTAATCATTTATGTGTGCAAGGAACACCAACACATTGAAGCCTTTTCTAACTCACTTTCTAATGAGCCTCCAAAGCTCTTTTCCCTGGTGTATTTTTCCCAGTTACACTAGCTGTGCAAATCCTGAACTCATTTGTATTACCTTCCTGAAGGAAGCAATGCATTGAATATATAATCATTTGAATACCTTCTACTATTTTTTCAATTCCAAAGCATGTGTTAGGTCAAGTTTTGTGACTATTTTTTCTTTCAGTGTTACTCTTATTGTGATTCTCATTGCAGGGAGCAAAAAAATGTCAGCCGTTGATGGAGGTTTTGCAGCCTTAGTAATCCAGTTGACTATTCTGAAAGATGTGGGCTAGCATTCACAGCAATAAATGAATGGATGACTGTCATGGTTTGACACTGGCACAAGGCCAGTGCCCCCACGAGAATACCCTCTCCCTGGTGTCTGCTGTGAGATGTGACCAGGAATAAGCAAAGCAGGCTCCTGCTTAGAAATAAAGAAGAATGCTTAGAAATAAAGAAGAATTTATTAACTAAACTACAAGGGAAAGAAAAAAAAGAAACACACAAGGAAAAAGAAAACTTCACAAATACATCTCCTCCTCCTCCCCACCAAATTCCCAATACAACACATTCCCCCAAATCACTGACTCTCAGTCCGGCACCACATTTCAAACAATCAATCCTCAGTTCAACAAGAGGAGAAGGAGTCCTTTCTGTGCCAATGGTGACCTCTTCCTTCTTGTCCAGTGCTCTCACCACCGTGCATGGACCAGAGCTGCTTCTAGGGTTGTCTTTTAAGGATGCCTTGTCTCATTCCAGAAAAGGGCACAGTCTCTCCTTTGGGACACCTGCCCTCCCCACATTTTTTGCACCACCTGGGGCCCAGGGGCACCCACACTGAGCCCTCCTGGTTCTGAGGTACTGCCTCCCCCTAAATGCAGTCTCCCTATCACAAGGAAACAGTCCATGGCTATACAAAAAAAAGTCCAGAAAAATGCCACTCCATCTTCTCTATTCCTCCAATATCTCTCTCTCTCTGGCCCAGACCTTCATCACTTGCCCATTTCCTTCTTCATTCTCTACCCTTATCTCTCTTCTAAGAAGCCGGTATTTCTTTCTTCCACCCTTCCACCCTCAGGGCCAGGCCTACGTCTCCCGGGCCGCACGGCTTTCCTCTGCCCCGCCCAGCAGTGGAGAGCTGGGAAGGGGAGGTCTGACCTGCTTCCCTCGCTGGAAATCCAAAGGGAGCCTGCCACCGGGAGCCCTGCTTTTAACCCTGTGTTCTCAGAGGCGGATCCAATGCCCCAGTGGCCAAACCAGGTGCCAATATTAAAATCTGAGCACCCATTGGCCTGACCACAGCGTCCCAGAAGACCCATTTCCTGTCAAACCACCGCAATGACTTTCACAGTTGTTGTGATATACGTATCAAACTTCAAAAGTTTTGTCTTTGAAGCAAGAGTTATTTGATTTGGGATGGCAGGAAACATTGTCTGGTTTCACTGATTTGTTAGTTATGTCTTTCCAACAAAACAGGATGAGATGACTGGTGATCGGGTCCCAGTGAACTGTTCTGCGTGCCACTCGAGTTGTGCCTTTGTGCTTTCCTTTGAGTTTGTGTACCATGGCCCCAGGGGCATTCTTTTGACACATGCTTCTGCTAACTGGAAGTTCAAGTAATTTTCTGACCTATTTCGAGATTTCTAAACCACATAATCAACTAAACACGAAACCCCTTGCAGTTACAAGTTTTGGCATTGTGCTCCTGCTTTTAGAAATGCTTGCAATAGATTTTAAACACTAGGAACACAGGGAAGAAAAGTAATTTAAAGATTAATTTGTTTTGAGAAAGGGTGAATGTGACTGGGATTACTTTAGAAAATGAGGAGGCCAGCACAACAGCACTGCAGCAGTAATGTGGTATCAGCAGCCAGACTGTCACTGGTGGTGGCCGAAAAAGTCTTGGATGGCTTTGAATGTCCAAGTCTAATTGTTTCTGCACTTTTTACCTGCCAAGGCAGGGAAAATGCTGCTGTTAGACAAGGTGGAAAGACAGCCAAAGGAGGAGAAGAAGATGTAGATACCTTAATGATATTGACTTTCACTAGCATTGCTACCATTTGACCACTTTTGCCTTCATGAGGAAGTAACTTTGAATAGCAGAGATATTCAGGAGTGTGAGGTGCCATGGGACTCTTTAGTGTCAGAGAGAACTTCTACTAAAATAGGTGTGAGGGATTCTATGCACTTTGAGCTGTAAACATATGAGATACAGGATCTCCTGTAGTTTGGGTTTTGTTACAAAGTTCAACTTCTGTTTTCTGCTGGTTTCCCATGCTCTTTTAAAGTGCCCTGTGTTCTATAGCCTACAGCAGAACAAAATGTGGGTGAAGAATATGTTAGGTAACTTGTGTCTTCACTGCTCTGTACCAGCAGAGGTGCACCCAGAGCAGCTTAGGCCCAGCCTTGGTGCTGTAGACCAGAAGTTTTCTGATGGGATGGCCACTCTGCACGGGCTTTTCTGTGAAGAGTGCTGACTGCCATGGTTCACCCAGTGCTGGTCTGGACTGACTATGGGTTTCAAAGGTCTGAATTCTTCTGCAATCTGTTCTTCTTTCAAGAGCTTTCCAAACATCAGAGCCTTCAGCTACAGTATGACAGTACTATTGACTGTCTCATGCTCCCGTCTCTGTGGCCCCTTCTCCATGTCATATGGCCAGGTTGTGCACATATTCACTGTTGTGCTTAGTGGAGGTTTTCAGGTACCTCTGACCTATTCAGTGACCTCAGCTTCTTCTTCTTCCTATCTTGGACTTCCTTCACAGGTCTGTGTTTATCCACAGGCCTTTGCCTATCCAGCAGAGAACAGTGCAGCACTTCCATGTACATCATATTACCTAGCCAGCTGAGATACAAGTGCCTCTGCATTAGCAAAGCTGTGGATGAAACTTGTGTTTCTGCTAAATGCAGGGTGGTTTATGTTTCCAGACATCCACATAGTCCATTATGAAGGTTTCTACGTCTTTGCTTCTAGATTTTTCTTCATTATGTGATAGCGCTGTCACCCTGAAAAGTTAGTTACCTTAGAACTGCAAATATGGTACAGATGTGTTTTAAATCTCACTACAGATACATGGGGTATTTGTCTTCCTGTATCTCTTCATGGCAAAATCTGATCTTCACTCTGTGGGAAACCCTCAGCAGAAGCAACTATAATCAGCCATAGACAACTGGGAAGGACAGAGGAGAAACTCTGCTCTGACACATGGATGTTCCAGGTCTGGTTTGGACTGTATCCTCAGGGAAGCAGCCTGAGGATCCTTGCATTTCTAAAGCCTGTGCTGTTTCACTGCTAACGAATAAAGACTTTTATCCCTTGAGTCTTCATTTTTTCCCCTTGAGACTGTATCAGCAAGTGGAATTTCAAAAGCACAGGAAATTGCTTTACCCTTCTGCCACTGAAATCACTGAGTGTTTTACCCTTGGGATCAGTATAAGGAGAATTAGGCCCATACTGAGCTCTTCTGAAAATCCCATTCTTTAATAAAAAGAAAAATGGGATGGTGATGGCTGTGTTCTAAAACCTTTTCATGAAGATGGAATTTTAAAAGCATGGACGGGTGCTGCAATTGCCTGTGTGACCTGCTATTTCATCCCCAGATGATAGTTTTTCCTTTGTAAATGATACTTTTAATTGCTTGTGAGCTACTATGCCTCAGCTAGCGAACATTAACGTGACAGAGCAGATTCTATGAAAGAACTGGTAATCTATAGTAACAGAATTTGGGTGTTCTGAAGTTGACTTTGTGTTGCAGCATGATAACAGAGAAAAAATAGGCCTATTTTGTGATTAGCACTGAGACAGACTAAATGCCCTTTTTTTTTTCTTTGTGAATACAGTGGTCAAGTGAACAGTCGTAGCTCCCAAAACAACAGAAAACAATTTTGAAAGAGCATATGTTTTCTCTTAAAATATTCTCTGACAAAACGCACGTTATACATTAATTGAGAAAACATCTGTCTGAAACCATCTGTAGGTGAAACTGTTTGGCTTCATTTCTGCAGTAATATAAGCTAAGCAATTACACAAGTTGAAAAATTGATATCCTATTCTTCTGTTATGAAATGGAACAAAATGAATGGCATCCACCCTTTGAGAATCCAAGACAGTCAAGGACAACACAGCCCCCAAACCCTGAAGTTTTGCTGAGAGTATCTGCAGAGTGAAAGATACAAAGTCTCAAGTTTACAACAGTTCATAAATGTTTTGGGACCCTTCCTTCATGATGAGTTGGAATTTTGCTCTTTTCCCCCTTCCTCAGTGGACTGTTGCTCAGTAATGTGGCCACTTACAGTTTTGTTCAGACTGCCTCTCCCTTCTTCCCTCATCTTCTTTGTTCTCAGTACTGATCTGAGTGTCAGGGTTCTGTAATGCATGACTTAGGCAGCAAGGCTGCATCTAGCGCATGTGCAACCCCTTCAGTGGTTGTTTGATCATCTGTTTTCATTTCCACCTAAAAAGCAATGAGAAGGAAGTTCTATCTCAGTGAAGGTAACCAAGAACTTCTGGTATCTACACTTTTGCATTCACTCCCAGTGGATAGAGGAAAGAGTTACGAAAATTCTGTGCCTGACATCTGACTCTTTTTCAGACAGGTGAGCAGCTGCCCTGGAGAAAGGTTCATTAATGCTGGTAACATTGAAACAAGACTCCAAGTCTTAAATACGCACCTTGGCCCATCTCTGCCTGATCCTTGACTCTATTTGGTAGAAGACAGCATGTGAATAATCTTTGCCATACATATGTGCTTTGAATGCATTATGGGTCAAGGCTAGCTCATTAATTTTTTCTGCATGTTCCATCTTACTCTTAGCCTGACCTGTCACATGTCCCTTTCTATTTGCTTGAAGACAACCAACTAAATCCCCACTGCACAATTATACAAATTCATGAAAGCTGTACAGTGTGGGTAAGATTCAGTCAGAAAACCAAACCAAACCAAACCAAACCAAACCAAACCAAACTAAACAAATGCCCCCCCCCCCAAAAAAAAACCAAAAAACAAAACAACAAAAGAAACAACCAAAACCCAGAGAAACTTTGATAAACTATGACAATTTCTTCCTTTTTGTAATTTGTTACTCACTTAGGATGTCCCCATCTATGCCCTAGCTCACTGGGACATGCAGGGAGCAACAGGGGCTGACTGTGAGAGGGTCACACAAGAAAAGGCTACACAGTCCATTACAAGTGCTCTGCTAATTTTTTTTTTTTTTTTTTTTTTTGGCAATAGCATTTTTCCAATGAATTTCCTGCACTGTTCTTGGTTTGTACAACTTCGCTCTCTTAAACTCCGCTGTGCCATACTGTTCCTGCAAGCCAACATCAAAACAAAGAAACATTTTAACAAAGTTCTGTCAGGGTGGTCTCTGCGGACCTCAAGGTGACAGACAATCCACTTTATGGATGAACTCTGATGTACCAGCCACTGGGTAGCCCAAAGGCTTCTTCCTGGGCTGAGCTAAATAAATACAGGCAGGAAGTAAAGTCTGTGACCATTTGTTTCTACATACACGTAGTACTTCAAAAACTTTGACCTCTGGGAAGAGATCACTGTGGTGCCAAGTTTTGACGAACACAAGGTTAACTTGTGAAGCCAAGGAGAGCCCTTCCCTTCCCTTCCCTTCCCTTCCCTTCCCTTCCCTTCCCTTCCCTTCCCTTCCCTTCCCTTCCCTTCCCTTCCCTTCCCCTTCCCCTTCCCCTTCCCTTCCCCTTCCCCTTCCCCTTCCCCTTCCCCTTCCCCTTCCCCTTCCCCTTCCCCTTCCCCTTCCCCTTCCCCTTCCCCTTCCCCTTCCCCTTCCCCTTCCCCTTCCCCTTCCCTTCCCTTCCCTTCCCTTCCCAGCCGCGCTGTGGTTTTTCCCTCCCGGCACTCGAGGGCGGTCTTGTTTCACTTTTGCAGCAGCCGCGCCGCTCCCGCACGGTTCTGAGCCCGTCTCTCCGAATCCTCCCGGCAAGAGCCCGGCCTCCCCTAGCACGTGCTGGTTTTGGCCTTTTCCAGGTAAAGAAATCCCAGTGCGGTGCTGCTCTTCAGTCCAGCCTCTTGACACTTGTGGAGGTAAAAGTGGTGATTGCAAAAGGAGGAACAAAAGCTTCTGCACGTCTTTGAGGACTTTAAATGTTGGCAGGTTTGAAGCAGCTAGATTTGCATATAACAAAGGCTTTATTATGGAGATCACTGCTGCAGGAAAAACAGGGGATTTTGAAAATACAGAAGTTTGTGTTGAACAGAACAAACACTTAGGAGCAAATATTACACGTTTGGACAACTTAAATTAATTTAAACAATCTTACTACATTTCCCTGGCTACCATGTAATAAGGTAGACTATGTACATGAGAAAATGACAGCCTTGAAATCTTACAGGCCCTTGAAAAGACACTCAGGACCTATGGGCACCCTGGATGTCTTCAGGAGCACATTGTGTTTTGCCTTAAACTTACCTCAGCACCTTGACAAGGTGTAAATTGCTACAGACTCCCAACACTAGGAAGTGCTTGCTGCCCTCATTGCTTCTGGACGAGCCACGCTACAAACCTTCAGTCTGGCAAGAGACATGCATAGGTACAACTGGTCAGCGTTCTCCACTTAGTCTTGCATTATTTAGTGGGGTCTGAAGAAAAGCTGTGTTACCAAATCTGCTTCCACCTGTCAGAAGGATAATTGAGATGCTGAATAACACAGTTTTTTGGCTGAAATAGGAACAGAATCCACGCAGATGTGCACAATCTGATTTTCCCCTGATATCCACACTCTAGTCACTTTGTACTTGGATATTTGCTTCTATTCATGCATAGATGCAGGTGGTGATCTTAGCACTAAGTGGCAAAAACTATTCTCTGTAACATTTGCTGGGCATCAGGGACCACACAATTATTTTAGCCTTTTTTACTTTTCATGAGCCCTGGTTTGTGTTTGAAATCATCCATGTGGCTTTATGACATTACACCAGATTATCTAATTTTATTCACAGAGATGGAACAAAATATTTCTAACAGTCAAGGAGGCCATCAAAAAAAGGGGTAACTGGTGTATTTATTGATGACTTAGCACAGGAACCACAGGACCACACATATGCATCTCTGCTACAGCTAAACTAGGCTGAATAGACTAACAGATCACAGATCAGTCAGATGTTCATATGAACAGCAACATGCCAAAAAGATAGCACTATTGAAAGCACCTCACACTGTACTCCGTCCTAAAGCTGTTTTAAAAATAATAAAAACTCATACAATTAAAATGGGATCAAAATAAAAATTATAAGGTTAAGTAGACCTGCTGTTTTAAATCTTGAAGGCTGAATTTCCAGACTTCCTAAAAGCTTGGGAGTTTCATCAGTAGGAAACAGTTAGACAGTATTCACTTTAAGTGCATGTAGAAGCTCTCATATTTTTCAGGCAATGACTAAACTTGTTGTTTTTTGGGGTTTTTTTTAATAAATCAAATCCTCACTCTTGATAATTTCTAAAAGCAGATACGGACAATACCACTATTGTTCTTTAGGTATGGAAGTGTGTTACCCTCATAGCACCAGCATGAATCCAAAAATCTAGCATTTTTCACAACTATTCAAAAGGAAACATAAGTATTTTGTTCTTCAAAAGAATTCAGGGCTCCACTGTTTTGAAGTTTTTAGAAGATGTTTGTTCAGACTTTGTGTATATTACAGGCAATAGACTCACTCCTCATGACTCCAAAAGGTAGGGACAGGATGATTTTGTTGCAAAGGCTTTTTGATTTGTCCACAGCTGCTGGAATTGCACACAATTTGGACTTGCTGACGCTTTTGAAGGAACAGAGACCTGAAGCTCCTTTGCCTGGTGCCTGGCTCAATGAATAAACCTTCCCCTGAATCACTTCATGCAGCTTACTCTCTGCAATGATATCATTCCTCCTTTGAAGCACAAAGACTTTTTGCACAAGTTCATCCAACTTTTACTGATGACATTGATTTTCAGACATTGGAATTTATTTTTCCCATCACCAAGCTACTCTATGGGCTGAAATGAGTACCAGTCTCCACGAGTTCCGAATCTCACAGCACTCTGACTGTGTCCCTGCTGAGAGTCTTCCTCACCTTTTGGGAGCCTTGTCATGCATTCTCTGTCTTCCAGGGATTTGGGAAGATGTGACAGATTCAATCCCACTGCAGTCAGATGTACCTGTGTGTAAGGGGTAGGGCCTGGGGGTAGGGTTGGGGGAAGGAGCAGCCTGGGTGGCCTTCAGGGCTCTGGTCATGCTGCAGCACAGAAAAACTTGCCCAGCATCACCCCTGAGAATGTAAAATCTGGGGGTTAAGGCCTCCTAGGAGACATGACTCAGTAGACTATGCCATAGAAACAGGAAATCTTATCAACTCTCACACTTTTGTGTCATGCATGTCACTACCCTCAATAATTCTGCTCAGTGTATCGTCCACTAATAAAGTAACTTCCAGGCATCTTGGAGAAACACGTATACTACTATACAAGTGACGGGTGAAGTATCATCCATAAAGTACATCAAACTCAGCATTTGGAAAAGCTGACTTTTCCTGCTGCATTTTTTTGGAAGTATCTATCAAGGAATGCTTGGCTTGCCCTACCCAACAAGATGAAGTCTCAGAGAAAGCATGGGAAATATGCAGAGGAGAAAGTGCTGTTCAACCCAAACAACATACCACCAGTGAAAAAGGTGTATGCTATTCTAGGATATAAAAAGGGTGACAGAAGCATAGGCTTCTGGTCTCAGATGAAAGAACAGTGGCAGGTGGGAGGATGAGACATTTCTGCACTGCTAAGATGGGAATTGATCCTTCAAAAAGCAAGCATGCCACATGTTAGTCTGAAAAACAAGCTGCTGGAGTTCTATCCTAGATGTCCTGCTAATCTCCTTTCCTGTGTTGACCGAGTGATTTAGCACATCCTTGCTGTGCACAAGAACAGTGCCTGGAGCACTGAAAGTGGTGCAAACCTAAGGCTTGTCCAGTGTGAGTAGCTTGAAGACACTTCTGCAGTCCATACAGTTGTGCAAGTTTCCTGATGCAAGTGTTGTTTCACACCTAAAAAAAAGAAAAAAAAAAAAATCAGGCAGTGCACATTGTGAAGTGTTGGGGTGTTTTTGTGAAAATCATTTTGTTACAGTGAAAATAAAATTGGATGGCAATCCCGGAGCACTAATGAACTGTCAAATCTGTGGTGCCACCCAGCCTACTAGCTGGCAAAGACTGATAAAGATCACAGAATGTACCAGGGTGCTCATCATACTGCTGCTCCAGCTGTGTCCGGCAGACATGCACCCCAGTCCTTCCCTCCGCCTCTGCTCATGTGACTTAGAGCAGCTGATTAGATGAGGGGCAGGCCTCTATCAAACACCGCGAGTCACACCTCTGAAAGTCCATGTATATATTGGATACATCACAAGATTCAGACACATCATAATTCAGGTCTTTTAGGCAAAATACATCAGTTTCATGCTCAAGGTTAAAGATGTATGTCCAACTAACCCTTAGTAACTGAAGTCTTCTCCTGTGCAATTCTGGAGTTTCTACTTCGCCTGAGGATGTTTGGTCCATTTTGTCTTAATTTGTTAAGTCAATTTATCATGGCCTACTGAGATGCAAGATATGCCTGAGGAAGTCTATGGACTGCTTCCATGAAAACGTCAACATTCTTCATGTTAGTTGGTGTGATTTCATGCCTTTCTGCGTGGTGGTGGCTGTATGTCACACTGCCCATAGTGACAATACTCTGGAAATGAGAAAGACGAAGAAGCCCAGAGCCATTTGTTTTTCTTCTTTTTCCCTACTGTTGGTAGCAGGTGCATTACAAAAGCAACTCTAATACACCGCAGGATAAGATCTTTTGATAGGTCACCACAGCACTGCTGCAATCAGTTCATAAAAGCCTTTTTCTGAGTATCCATCTGTTTTAGGCAATTTGTCTCAAGTTGAACAGGGCTGGCCTGCAAGTTCATAAAACTGCAGAGAGTCCTTGGACTTCTGAAGATCTCCTTGGACATCTGCTTCCACACATTCTGAATTCCTGCTGATAACACTGACTTGGGATACCTGCTCACCCTTTTATCTTAGATTTTGCCTCACATTTTATGTGAATGGTCTTCAACAGACCTGCCTGCTCTGGCTGAAAATTCTACTTCATCAGAACTAAGCAATTCTAACAAAGTTCACTGGGGAGAAAGAGAAGGCAAAAGAGATAAACATTTTTTTTTAGTGTTGAAAATATGACCTAGCAAAATGCTTCAATGGAAATCCATATCCTCTAAAGTAACTTTTCAGGCATCAAGGTTCATTAGGTGTGTCAGTATAAGATTGGCTCTTCCAGAAAGTGGCATTAAAGAAGCTAATTTCTCAGTTTAACTGAAAAACATAACCAGTGTTACACTGTTACTTTCACCTGCCAATAAACAAGCAGTTTAAAGCCGGCTCAAGGTAACACAGGGAAAAGTTAGCCTTGGCAGGAACTCCAGTGTTATTAGGGAACACTTGAACTGAAAAACAATGGTCAGAATACCAGCTTTACATCTCTAGTCTCATGGAAGAAAAAGAGCTGCAAATATATTTTGTCTGTGTTGAACAATGAAAAAAGGTGACTTGGTTTTATTTGTCATACCAGGCCTTACCTGATTTCATTCCTGCCTGCAGTACCTTTGCTTAAACAATAGCACATGCTTTTCTGGGCCTTCCTAATGACTGTGATATCTGTTCTCTATTGAAACTGCATCACATTTCTGGTTCAAATTTATCTCAATTCAGCTTGCATTGCCCAAGGGACCTCTATGTCTATGCTGCTGCCAGTTCAGTGACCCTGCTGTGATCAAATTTCCCATGGATGAATTTTGAGTGTGTAGATCAATCTCTGCCTCCCTTTATGCCCCAGGAGTCTCTTATGTTAATGCTTCTAAATTTCTAATTGTTCTGAGATTTCTTATTTCTGCGAAATCTCTACAGCTAAATGTTGTTCTTCTGGAAACAGTGCTTCCTGAATTTGTTCCTGTGCTCTTTTCACTTGTACCCTTTTGCACTTAAGAGAGATTACAGGCTCTTTTTGCACAAGACTGGAAGAGCTACATGAATATTGTAATTGTTTCCTTGGAGAAGACAGCCTCTGGAAATCAAGATTTTTTTTTTTTAATTATTTTTTTTTTTTTTTGCTATGCTCTTAATATTTTTTTGGATGGGGGAGGGGGTGGAGTGTGGGCAGGGATACCTTTGGCAAGTCTTATTTTCTCTCTTCCTTTGTCAGAGAGGAAATAATCTTCCTCTCACAGTAGAGATTATACTCCTTATACAAGTATTTATTTTGCACTTAATACCCCCTACAAATGCAGACAAAGTAATATTCCCTATGCTGCAACTTCACTACAACGCATCAGTCTTTGAGGATGGTTGAAAACATATGACTAGTCTCCTGAGGAAAAGTCATGCCTGTAGCTGTAACTTCAATGGCAGTGCTTTCTTTTGGGACAGAAGCTGGAATAAATTCCAGAAGTCCACAACTCCTGCTCGTGGAATAACATTGGCTGAGTCTATGTGCCTCAAACTTCTAAGCACACTACTCAGCTTTGAGAGTAACATGGTTTCCTCATGCCAGTCTTTTCCAAGCAGCAGGTAACTTTTCTAGAGCATCCATGAATTTTCAATTTTGTTGACATGAGTGATATTATTGAGAGTCACAGAGAAGTTGTGGATGTCCCATACCTGTCAGAATTCCCTGTCAGAGGCTAGATTGGATGGAGCTTTGAGTAATCTGGTCTAGTGGAGAGTGTCCCTGCCCATGGTGAGGCAGGTTGAAACAAGATGGTCTTTAAGGTCCCTACCAAGCCAAGCCATTCTATGATTCTGTGAAAATTCACTCTCTGCACCACAAAGGTGGGGATTCTTCCAGTTAATTGGAGCACTATCCTTTCCTGCCTCAAGGCCATGCTTCCCATACCTGGCCCTTGTGACCAGCTGCCTTCACAGGCAAACCTTTTTGCCATCACTAGTTTAATACACAGAATGGTTGTTTTGCAACTTCAGAGTCCTTGCATGTCTTGTACTTTTCTTCTTCTTGTCAGGCCCTCTCACTGCATTGCTGACACCAAGAGAAACATACACACAGCTGCTGTATTCAGCCACTTTGCTGTGGTGCCCAGTGACAGGACAAGAGACAGCCCTGAAACGTGGGAGGTTCCTTCTGAACCCCTTTCCACTGTGAGGGTGACCAAGCACTGCACAGGTTGCTCAGATAGATGGTGGAGTTTCCCTCATTGCAGGTATTCAAAAGCTGTCTAGACATTGTCCTGGGCAAGTGGGTCCTGATGGTCATGCTGGAGTAGATGCTCTCCAAGGGTCCCTTCCAGTTTCAGCCAGACTCTGATTCTGGATGACTCAGTGTCACTGAAATCACCATTTCTCTTCTGGAAATATTTACCTTTTGATAACTATGTTACAATGATGTTAAGGAAAATTCTGCCTGAAAGGTTCAGACGCTGTGTTATGAGCACACCACACATGTAATATATATATATATATATATATATTGCTTTGAAGTACATGATGAAATTCATACCAAGTAGGGGACAGCAAAGAAACCACTCTTCATATTTCATGCTCTAAATATATTAATGAAGCAATGCTACTGTCCTGAAAATAGATAGAGAAGAACCCAGACATTGCCAATGTCTCTCAAAAGTTATCTTTAGCAAAAAGTTACAATTTTCTAATCTTAAATATGTATAGGCATATGGGAATACCAGTACTGCTCATCATCAAGATGCCTTTGAAATAGGTTATTTGAGATGGCAAATCTATATGACAGGACTCAGAAAACAAAATAACTAAATGAGGTGAAGCCATTTAAAAGTGTAGAAAGAATTTACTGCAGCGTGTAATGGAGCTGTCAGGCAGACTAGATCCCTCACTTGTTGTTACTGTTGCTTCACTGCACTTTCATATGACAAGGCTCTGCTTTCTCTAAGGAGGCTGACTGCTGAGTTCGACTGTGTTGGATTCTGTAACACACATGCTTCCCCCAGTGCAAGAAACAGCTGGATGGTGGCAGGAATAGTCTGCATCTTGGTTAACTTGAGAGACCTGTCAGAAATGGATGCAACTGTTTAAATTATCCTTTCAATGTAAGTAGTCTCATCTACTGCAGCAAGATGATGGAGCAGTCTCCTGGTGCAAACAGGAAGTTGGGCTCCTATTTCATAAACCTGTGTCTTCAGGTGAGATATTGAGCTTTTTTAGCTGTCTAGGACTGTTGAAATGGTTCGACCATGACGCACAGAACATGAGTTGTCAGTCACCAAATACCATCTAAATCACTATTTCTCCTTGTGGAGAGACTATTTGGGACTAACCTCCAAAGACTCCAGGACCACAGGACGTAGGAGAAACAGAGATTCAGGCCAGACAGCAGCTGCTGTAAATGCAATCAGTAAACTGTTGGGCTAGTAACCAAATGAAAGCCACAGTAGGCAGCCATTCACAGTGCATAGACTTTACTAGTTTTGAATGACCTGATGAAGGTGCTGCTATCCCTTCCTGACATTCATCTATCAGGATTAAGTATTTGGAAGCAAAGCGTATTCCTGTAACAATGCCATTTTTCACTGTTGAGAGATCTTGTCACAGAATGGACTTTCTTGTACTGTAAAGCAGTTGGATACAATGGGGTTAAGCATAGTGTAAATGCCAAGAGAGATTACAGCAAAACCAGAAAATTTAGAATGGGCTGGACCTTGGCCAGGCACTGCATAGATGTGATAGGAAGCAGTGAGGGAAACCCATAGCTCCTGACTCTTTTCACACCCATCAGTGCCCCAGGGCAGGCTGCAGCCAGGGTGGACTTGCTGTGCTTTGCCTTTGCAGTGGTCTTCCACACCAGTGTACTGGCCCCCAGGGGCAATGTTGCATGTAGCTGGGTTCCGCTCTTCCCACACAATTCAGCACGGAGCCAGGCGTTCAGCTCTGTCTCTGCAGAATGCAGAGATGCAGGGAGCAAAGCAGCAGTCAAAATTTTCATTCCATTAAGAATTCACACTTTCTTCCCCTGTCTTGCTGTTGTTGTCTCTAAACATGACAGACAATAATCAGAAAACAAAAGCATTTACATTCTCTCCACTGGCAAAGCAGCACATTCACAGCAACATCAGAGGTGGGTTTAGTGATCATTCGTGCAATACTGCACTTCAACATGATCAAAGCAATCAGTGCCCAAACACAATAAAGAAGATGGAGCTCTGATTCAACTCTTCCATAAAAGGCAATGATGAAGTGATCTGGGGAGAAGGTGAAAGCACAGTAAGTATATGAGGGCATGCGGCTGAGATATTCTTTTACATCAAAACAATTTCTCATTCAATATCCAATTATAACTCTGAGCTGTTCAGACCAACATTTCTGTCATCTCTGGCTTTCAATTGACATTGAAAATTGAGGAATAAAAAAACTACAATAAAACATGTCTCAGTTGAAATTCCTTCTGAAGTGTGTAACTGCAGATGGGTAACTGTTTGAGAGCTGGGATACTTGTGCTGGCCTTACTGATGCTGTCAGCCACCTTCAATCAATCACATTTGGGTGAGGGACACTTTAGTTACCACCTAGTCAACAAAAAAGCCTTTTTGCTTTACTCTCTGAATCACAGAATGGTCTAGGTTGGATGGGACCTTAAAGATTGCCTGCTTCCAACACCCCTGCCATGAACAGCGACACCTTTCAATACACCATATTGCTCAGAGCCTCATACAACCTGGTCTTACACACTTCCAGGGATGGGACATCCACAACTTCTCTGGGCAACCTGTTCCTGTGCCTCACTATTCTCACAGGAAAGAATTTCTTCCAAATATCTAATCTAAACCTACTATCTCTCAGTTTGAAGACATTCCCCTTTGTCCGCTCCATCTTTTTTGTAGGCTCTCTCCATGTACTGGAAGGCTGCAATTAGATCACCCCAAAGCCTTCTCTTTTCCAGGCTGAAAAAAACCTTTCTCTCAGCCTTTTCTCAGAGAAGAGGTGCTCCATCCCCCTAGTCAACGTGGTGGTCTCCCAATGTCCCTCCTGTGCTGGGAGCCCAGAGCTGGATGCAGGTTCCAGGTGGGCTCTCCCCAGAGCAGAGCAGAGCAGAGGGGCAGAATCCCCTCCCTCCCCTGCTGCCCACGCTGCTCTGGATGCAGCCCAGGACACGTTTGGCTCTCTGGGCTGGGAGTGCCCATGGCTGGCTCATGTCCAGCCTCTCACCCACCAGCACCCCCAAGTCCTTCTCACAGGGCTGCTCTCCATCTGCTCATGCCCAGCCCGTGCTGATAACAGGAGCTGCCTGCACCAAGGGAGAAGGTTCAAAGTGGAAAGCTCTAAGTGCAAAGACAGTGGACTTTGTGATGTTGGGTCTCCACAGCCCGAGTAACAAATGTCATTGAAGGCAAAAGTGTAGATATGATATTAATCAAGCCACTGTAATGGACTGATCTTTTTGTCTCTTGGACTTGTGCAGGTCAAAAGTGCATCTTGGAAATCCCAGAGGAAGGCCTCATCTCCTGCCCGATTGGGTGCAAATTGAAATTCTGAACTCCAATTTTTCTTAAAATCATTGAAACAGTCTCTTCTATGTCAGAGAGGAATCATTTTAATGGCTTGGCACAGCAGTTATGAATTTTCCCTGAATCCATATTCAAAATTACTGCGGGGGGCTGGGAAAAGAGAGGCTGTGAGAACTTGTGGTTTGGAGTTTGGAGATGGGAGGGGCTTTGTAGGGGGCAGGTTGGATTAACAAGACCTCAGATCCAGGAGTCTGGTCCCTAAGTATGTTGCCTGTGACTGCAACTGAGTCACTCTGTCTTCTCTTGTGTAAGCTAAACCACAAGAGCTTCTTAAGCCTTTCTCTGGAAGATGGATTTTCCACACTCAGAATGGCTTGTAAAGAAGATGCTTTAAAGAGGCATCTCAGGGGAAGAATACAAACAAAAGACATAGGAAAAAGAAAGGCATTCAGCGATACTTAGCATGGCAGGGCAGTGGTTTGGAAGTGACAAAGCATCAAGAAATATCGGCATCTTGTGTCGATAGCAAATGAAGCCAGAAAGAAAGGGAAGCAACTGAGTGGTGTGTTCAAAGAAGGAGCCATGGCAAGCCAGAGAGGATACAGGGCAACTCAGTAAGAGAGCAGGGGTGTTCTGCAGGGGTAGAAGATTTTTTTTTATTTGAAGAATGAGACAAGTAATAAAGTTTGAGATAAAGAGGTGCTTAACTGTGTTGGCAATGAGTGTGAAACTGGTGCTGTTGCACTCGCTCTCACAAAGCTTCATCAGTGAGCTCTTTGTCAGTATAAAGAAATGGCTTCAACTGGGTAGCATTCCCATTTTTACTCACTGTCCTCTGGGTAACAGCAGCATAAGCATGACTTCTACCTAGTGAAACTTTTTAAAATTAGCTTACCTCCTCTTTCAGAAATAAAATAAATTTTCTTTACCAAAAACTTCAAGGTCACACAATGGAGGAGCATAATGATCTCTGGCTCTTCAGCACTGAGTCAAACATGTATGTAATTCTTGAAAAGAGCATAATATGCAGGTATGGAAGCTTTGGAGGCTGTCCCACAGAACAGAGGGTGCGAACCAGCAAGCAGAGAGCACTGGGAGAATTACAATCTGACCTGAAAGATACCTGGGCACTTTTTGCTGCTCTGGATTTCCACTGTGAGTGGGATTCTGACCAAGCACTGCCTTTGTCCATTAGTTACTGCTCAGTCCTATTCCTGCTCTTCCCATAAGGAGCTCATGTATTTGGTGTGCACTTGGGGGAGAGAAGTGAAGAATTTTGATCCATAAGGGTAAATAAAGGCATAGAATTGCTGTTTTAAGTTGTTCTAGTTCTTCATTTAATACAGCGTCTTCTTTGCAGACTTTCCTGTAGAAAAGTGACTCTCCCCTGGGAATGTTGCCTGCCAGTACTGGGGAAGCAGGCTGCAGCTCAGGTAATGTGTAGTTCCAGAAAATACTTTGCTCACATTGTTCATTAGGAATCATCTTCTTAATTCTGTTACCCTCTGCAGGAAATACTCAGTTAATAATTTTAAAATTATCACCTATGAGAGCCCCTCGGCATTTGTGGCATGGTGGGACTGTGCACAGGACTTGGCTTCTGTGCAAAACAGTAACATGTCCCCACCCCGATCAGCCCCACCGTCTTTTATGCTCAGATCCCACATCCAGGCAAAGGCTATATAGGGAAGATTCCTGTCTCCTTGCTGCATGTGGGGAGGAAGAGATGGCACAGACAGAGGCACAGAGAGTGGCTTGGCTCCTCTTTGTCTTCCTGAATTGTCAGAGTAGCAGAGGCCAAGTGCATTGGATTTTTGCTGCAGAACAGTGAAGCAATACAACAGATAAGAAAGGACCAGCAATTACCCATTTTCCAAGAAGTGGCTGCTTACCAGCTGCTGTATGTTTATAAATTTCCCTAAAGCTACCTTTAAATTCAGACTTTCTGTGTATAATCTGTTCTGTGATCAGAAGAAATATAGAAAGTTTCCTTTTCTGCTGCTCATTTCTGTGAATCTAACCGCCATATGAAAAAAGCTGCAATAGCTATGGGACAGATCACCCTTGAAAAGTCTGTATATACAGAAGAAACATTTGGTATGGTCATGCAAATACAATAAAGGGCTCATATCTCAAGGCTTAGTTCACACATGATTCCAACTTTCTTATCTTGTTGTGATAACAAATTGGTCCTGCCCCTCAACAGCAAGGGAATTTGAATAGTACAGGCAGTTTTACACAGCAAGGGTGTGCAGAGCTTGTCTTCAGGCTTATATTTGTGTGATACCTGAGGTAGTGTGACTGCTGTGGTCAGAGGTCTGAGATCTGTCTGGTGAAGCCTTGAGGGAACCCATTCCAGCCTACACATTTTCCCAAGCAGATTTTCACATCCTCTGTGAGCACCAGGTTATCTAAATATACTGTTCTTTATTTACATTGATAAACAGAGGTATAATGCACCCAAAACTATCTCACACAGGCTGAATCCCTGTCCTGAGGGCACCCTCATGAGCAGAGCTGACACTGTAACTCTGCTGTAAGTACACATCTGTATACACTGAGGAAAAAAGGCAGCTCCCATGCCAGCTCTGGCTTTCCAGTTTGCCTTTCTGATCTCCCTCAGCTAGGGAGACTCCACTCTGCCAGGAAGGGCATCTGCCTGTCGTCTGACGGGCAGCTGGAGGGAGTGACCTGGCCTTTGCACGCAGGGTTGGAGTGAGGATGTGCTCAAGTGTCACCTCCGTGCCATGGTGGGGAGAAGGCCACGTGGAGGTGTGTGTGGGTGGCACCCATAGCACACCCACGTGTGCCAAGCAACCCCACCACAAGGAGAAGGTGTGCATAAGCAGCAGAGATTCTGCTGGAGAAGGAGAGTGCCCTCCACACTGACGAAACAGGCACCAGCTGGGAGTTCCTGGGAGTCAGATGCACTGTGATGGAAGGGTGACACCACCAACAGAAATTGTACATTATCTTTCAGAGCAGTGGTTTATTTGAAACCTGTTTCCAAGTGACCTGACAAATTCATTTCCAAAGTAACAACAGATGGCAGCAGACAGATGGCTTAGTGATTTCAAAGCCTCTCCAGAGAAAGGAAGTGTCACTATAAGCCTGCACTATCTTAACATTAAGAAATAATGGGATCTTAACATCTGCATTAGCTGAAAATAGTGTGAGGACACAAGTTGTATGCTGCTGTTTTGCAGTTATTTTCATGGTTTCCATTTGCATAGCTTCACAATTCTCAAACCTTCTTTTTATCTCAAAATGGCATTTTGAACATTTAAACATTTAAATGATTTATTTTATAACCATAGATGTTTTCCCTACATCATCTTGGTCCAATCACATAGTTCCTCAATGCTTCAGTTCCTTGTCTGCAAAACACAGATAAAAATCCCATATTGATCCTCAGCTTTTAGACAGCAGACTCCTTGACAGAGTATTTTTCCATATTTCCATATGTCCCTTCTTTTTCGTTTTTGTTGGTGCTGGACTCTCCTTTGCTGGAACCTTATTCCCTGCAAGAAACAATGCTAAGAGGGCTGTATTCCTTTGATAAGTAAGGGAGCCTCAATTTTGACTGATTTTGGTTTTTTTTTTTTTTTTTTTTTTTTTTTAATTTATGCTAAAGGTTTGCTTGTCTTTGTTGCAATTTTACTGCTGCCTGTCCCACCCCAAAACTGAACTCTTTTGATAGTTTTTATAATTTCATTTTCCCCTTCCCTTATATATTTTACTGCAGCAATTTTTGGAAAGAATTAAGTTTGTCCTCCCTTCTGCATCCTCATCACATGGCAGAAGGCCCATTAAAGGCTAGAACTAATAATTAAAACATAAGGAGTGACCTCTTCTTTCGGAAGCCAAGTTCCATACAATCTCAGCTCTGACCTATCCTCCAGAGTACGTGTAACTTCCTCATCTTCTGAGAAGGTAATCAAACATAATCAAAAGGAATGAAAGGGATGACTCTGTCTTGTCATCTGGGGCATACCCATTAAGCAAAATCAGGAGACAGGAGGCTTGTGGCACAGCATAATTGATCTTTGGAGAGATGAAGTCATGGGCATGGATAAGACTCTTATTTCTCTCACTTGAGACAATTCATAGCTAAACCCAGTGGAATTATATACTTACAAAGTTTGTATAACTAAAAAGAAGCACCAGACCAGTTTTTCTTGTTCCAGGAAGCCCAGTCCTTCTCTACCACTGTGGTTGTACTTCCGGGCTTACAAGGCCCTTTGCTACCCTGAATTTTCCTTTCTCCTTTTCTAGTGAGAGCAGCTTGGCCACTTAGACCTGTTGTAGTTGCAGAGGAGGTAAGGCTTTGCCTGGTGGTGATGGGGCTATAGCAAGCTCAAGCCCAGAACTCCATGAGGGTTTAAAAATTAGGAAGGGTAGAAGTGATAGCATGTGGGTACTGTGCAGTCAGAAGGAAAGATATAATGAGTGTATAGACTAAACAGACATGAAAAGATCCTCTCTGTCATCAAGTAGAAGATGACCATGGGGGCAGAAGGAGAAAGGAAGATGTAAATGAGGAGGAAAAGAACCAGTCCTTAGTATGAAGCCCATGAGAGTGACATAATCTTAGCAAAGCAAGGCATAAACTGAGGAGCAAGAAATGGCAATGTCTGCTGGAACTAGCATGCAACAAGCAAACTTCAGCAGCTGCCACAGGGTTGTCTGCTGTTCACTCTTTAGACAGCCCTTGTTAGGTGGTGTGATACAGGCCTTCTGGACACAAAAGGACAGATCACCCCGAAATGGAGCATGGCTAGTGAAGGTTGGTCTGAAACAGCTGTGATACAAAGGGGCAGAGGTGCATTAGGATGGAAATTGTAGGCCACTCCCATAACAGGGAAGGGGTTAAATCTGCCTCTTGAAACACACAGGTCTGGGAAAACTCTGGTTCTGCTAGCTGCTGCAGAGATGATATACAAGCTTAGAAGACAGAAGATGCTGGGAACAATTTCATTCCCAGCTTTTACCAAAATGTTCTTACCATCCTCTTGCCTCTCATTTTTTCCTCATCAGAGCTGAGTCAGTAAAAGCTGTCCTGTTTACAGAATGTACCCTAAGATCAAATAGGATCTGAGGACTGACTATGTTCCTCTAGCAGAGATCTGGGCTCAGGCCTATCATTGTTCATCCAAGTCAAAATTTTGATGCTCAGTTGGTAGCTAGATGAGATGGGTGGATTTCCACTAGAGAGCAATGGTGTCTCCTACAAAAAGGGGTCTGCCTTGCCAGTTGAAGGAAGGATATTTAAAAAAGCATATGAGTAACCATGGGGATTGGCACCAGCTAATGTAAATGGAAAAGACACCAGTCCCTGAGCAGACATAAATACAAAACTAAAAGTACAAGGACTGAATTCACTGTTTCTGGACCAGGGGAAAGCAGGTGGAAAAGCACAGCAGTCTTACTTTCTGTGAAGCCAGCACTGCATAAATTGCCATCTCAGCTCCAGCAAACGTTCATCTGTCTCCACACAAGCTGTGAAAATAGAGAATTAACTGCTGGGTACATGAGAAGGATTCTGAGTACAACAGAGACATCTGCAAATATTCAATAAACCCAAATGTGGACTGTTGATACCAGTATAGCTTCCACCTTTAGAAAGAAAGTGGGGGGAGCCCAATCACTGCTCCAATGACTTCAGCAAAAATGATGGAAATAAAGCCAGGTTATTTTTCAAAAATATGTTTTTGACTTGTTTCCTGAAAATTACATTTCTGCCAGAAGTCTTTCCCCAGTCAGGATCCTTTCCCCAGCAGACAGGAAGCAGGCACTGGTCTCAGCGGCATCTGGCTGTGAGGGTAATTGAATAGTACAGCAGAGCAGGTTTGGGACTCATCAACTCTCATGGGCATTAAAATGAGATTACACGGTTCTTGAAATAAATCAGCTATATTCTAGCCTCTAAGAGAAATGCTGTTGCTGAATGAAACTCCTCTGGGTTTTTACAGCAATAAAATAGAACAATCATGTGTGTACATCTGCTGCCCAGTATGGTACTCACTAGTCTTGACCATGTGCTTGGAGGTCCTGTGATCACCACAGGTGAGAAAGGGAATTACTTCATGTCACGTTGTCCTGTTAGAGCTTCCTAAGAGAGGCTTTAAAGATTCCAAGTTTGAGAGAGAAAGTCAGACAAGAGCTTGACTTGACAAGATACACTTCTGTACTTACAGAAATCAACTGTTCTGCCACAGTCAAATGAAACACTAATTCTTTCCAGTCAATCAAGATGACTTTTTAGTCATAAAATGTGTGTTTTGCATGTTTGTCCAGAACTTGCCATCAGTTTTGCTGCCTTTTATTTCTGGTAAGCTAGGATTGCAAAATTTGTTGGAAAAGGAATTAGCATGGTAGATGATAGGGAATTTGTAAGGTATATTTTGAGGTAAATTAAACAGACATTTTTTTAAAGATAAAAGAAAAGCTTAATGAACAGTGCCCTGAGCAAAATCCTCCAGCAACAAAAAGTTCTGCATAGGCTCTGAAAAGTTTCATCTCAAGTAAACTTTTTACATATGCTCGCAGCAGCACTGATCCCAAGAGCATGGGACATCTCAGCCCAGCTGTGAGTCTATTCCCCAGCCTTGTTCTGCTGTCCATGGGTGTTCCCATGGGCGTTCCCTGAGTTTGGGCTCCTCTTGGATCCCATTCTAGCATGGCTACAAGAAAGTGCTGAGGCTGTTGATTTTCTCATCGCTTCGTGAAGGGAAACTTCACAGCCTTCACAGAATCTGTCATTCCTGCTTCCAGTCAGATTAACACCTCCTTCCAGATGGGGCTTCTTTCCCTCCATGCCACATCATACTTTGGTCACAAATTTCCACTACTAAGCAGTTACAATTAGGCTTTCCCCTTCACAGATCAAACTGGCTGATGAAGGGAGCTTTTTAGTCTCTTAAAAATTAATTTTGAGGAGCATTTCAAGTAGGGGGACAGAGATTCTGACTTGGATTTTGTGTCAAGAGAAGAGCCAATGTATAATTACTTTGCCCAGTTCTGTTAAGGAGATGGTCTCCAGCCATTCACAATTTTAGGCCTGCTTAAAGAAAAGGGAAGCTGAGGCCAGGCTGTTGGAACTGCTTGGGAGGCACCATACACAGCATATGGGAATCGGCTCACGCAGAGACAGGCTGTGGCATGCCATGTACCCCACTTCTGACCCCTGTGCTGTAAAATGGCACTGACAGAAGTCTCAGCGAGGCTGTGTGCTTTGCCCAAGGTCACACGTGTGTCTGAGCAGAAAATGGTGCCCTAGTCCCCTGGGACACCACATCCCCACAGTACAAGCCTTCCTGCCATCCTTAGCCTGGCTTTTCTCTGCTTAAACAGTAAGGCACGTTCCCATTCCCCTATAGTTAATTATCAAGGAATAATTTATTCTCTGAGAGAAAATACATATTTCTCAGCCTGCTGTGTGTTTCGACAACTATAAATCTCTTGAATAAATTGCTGGAACAACTATGCTGAACTTCTAAATCCTTATGAAAAATAACCATTACAGGTTTTATGTGTTTTACATACTATTAACTCAACGCCTCCTCAGGGAAGATGAGACGTGGCAGCTCTGAATGGGCACTGGAGTTCCAGAAGTGAGAAACAGGGCTGCAAATGCCTTGCTGGCATCACTCATTTCTCCACCACCTTGCAGGAGAGATGATGTCTTGTGCTGCCTGGGGCTGTAATGTCATCCCCTCATAGGCAGGGGCGATCCAGCGCACGGTGCCCCCAGGCAAGGAACAGATGTGAAGGGAATGGGTTTGGAGGGCGCAGGACAGAGCCCTGCCCACGCAGCGATCCCCGCGGCGCACGGAGCACAGCAGCCGCCACTCGCTGTCATCTCCTTCATGGCTGTGCTGACTTCAAAGCTGCTGCAGCTTCATTCTTTCAGCGGTGGGGTGTCCCTGTGCTGACCACGGGTGGTTTGTGCTCTCACGCTGGTTTCTGGGATCACTGAACTCTCCCTCTGAAGGCTCAGAGTCTGTTGCACGAACCAGGAGAAAAACATCAGTGAAACGGATGGTGCCATCTACTGGGAATTGAGATTTTTACAGACAAGACCGTGGACTGATCTGATGCAATCAGTTAGACTCTCTCCAGGCTTATCTGATTCTTTTGCAGCATGATGTTTATGGACACCCCATTGGCACGGCTGAAACTCAGAATCCAAATCTGTCTGTTAAAAAATTTCTATGGGGCACTTCCCTCCCACAAAATACTAGTGTAAGGGCACATGGAAGGGCCAAGAAAACTGCTCCTGGCTTTTGCACCTGGGAGGAGAATATGTTCATGCTGTTGTGGTGAAGTGGAGATTAAATGCCCTGCAGCTGTGACAGACAGATATGGGTTGTCTTGGAGGTCTCATAGGAGAGGAAAGTATTGAGCTTTCAAAAGAGTCTTGGAGAGATTCTCTCTTCTGCTTTTGCCAAAGCTGTTTCCCAAAAATTTATATAGAACACCCTTATAAAACAGGATATAAGTTTGTCACTAACCTTTGCCTCAGTACCTAAAGTATCCAAGAACCAGAGAACTCTGGGGCCTGGGAAGAGATGTTTTGCAGCCCCCTTTTCTAGACACTTGTATTACTGGATTTGGCCAGAGCTTTGATTACGAAATAGCATGGGATTCAGACAGCTCAGCAACTCCTGTGTCATTTGGAGCAGCAGCTTCTCTTTGCTGCTCAGTAAAACACCTTCTTGTTTATAGTAGTCATAGCCAAACACTGAGTCAGGTTTTGCTGTGGTGTGGTGTCATTTTGTCACATCCCAAAGCAGAGCTAAACCATCAATAAGCATTTGCTGCTGGCCTAAGACTGTCCACATTTGATTCAGTGGATGTTTCATCTCTGATTTCTATAGGGAAATTATCATTTCTGTCTCAGAAAAATCCCTTCTGAAGTGCAAATTTCTTTTTGTAATGTTTGAAGCCTCCCTCCTTGTCTCAATTTATTACTAATATATATTGTTTAACAAGCAAAAGCCAATTAAGTACTAATACTTTAAATGCTGTATCCAGCAGTTATTTTAGATGAGCTATTTAGTGTACTAGAGATGCAGGCCCCTGTTTTGCTTTCTAAAATCATCAGAAATTCATTATGTTGGCCTAGGAACAGAAATTCATCAATGTTTTAATGCCCTGAGAAGCAGACCTGAGACATTTTCAGAGAAACAGGTTAACACATGATTTGGATCCTGACTTGGACTGCAAGGCAGATGACTGCATGAAGGTTCACTCCAAATCCTAATCTAGCAAATCTCTCTTTAAATGAAACACACTTAGTGGAGGTACTTGAGAGCAGCCCTTTTCAACGTGCTCTGCTGTGAGCTAGGATGGGCAGGCTGCAACAGAACAGGACTTTGAAGCTGGCTTTCCTCGCTGATGGGCTCCTGTTTAGAGATGGATCATCCACCCTTCTCCTCTCTGTTTTGCAGGATTTGCTAGGCTTTTATTTTTTTTTAATCCAACTACTCTATCCTTGGTGCTCTATTACGTGCCCAGAATAGAGGCTGTCTTGTATTTGGGTAGGAAAAAAAAGAAAACAACCAAACCCCAAGAGATTTTAATTCTATCAGAGATATACCACAATAAAAACTGAGCAGCTCCCTGGTCTGTAAATCTTTCAGTGTTGTAACTTTTTAATGTGTAGGGGAGAGAAAAGCCCTTTCAAGAGCCCTAACCTCAAAATCCCAACCTGAAGTACTTGTATTCCTGGGAGAAGTCAAAAGAATGTGTAGGGAAATTGCCTTTGGATCTCTTGTGCTACTGTTTGATGTGAATGGAAATATTCTCCCAATTACTGTGCTGCAAGGGTGTTCTGAGAGCTTCAAGGGTTTTTATACCTCAGACTGGTTTTCCTCAAATCCTGAAAGGGAGAATTGTAGCCTACCTCTTGGAAGAAACCAAATGCACAGCTCCATGTGGACAAACACCTTAATGTTCTCCATTTCTTAATCCTTGACTTTGAGAGGGTTTCAGTGTATCCTTAAAAGGAAGAGCTGGGAAAAATCTTTATTTGGGAGAGAAATATAATGCTACCAGCCTTAGTAAGTGGAAATATAGTGCTCTTCTGAAAGTAATGTGTAAGAGAGAGAGGGAACAGGGGTGAGTGAAAGTTAACAGGCTGAGAAGGCTGGGGAGGGCAAGTGGGGACAGGCCACTTTAAATTATTTGCTGCTTAACCATGATGTTAATCTGTGTGTCACAAATCCTCTTCAGATAGAATTTTAAGTGAAAACATGTCTGAATAGTATGTGTGCTTCCTTTCAAGAGGAGAAGCAGTCTCAGAAAAAAAAAAAAAAAAAGTTGTTGGGTTTTTTTGTCTGCTAGAAGAGGTTTATTTTCAAACTCTGAGGCCTGATGCCATTCTTGTTTACTCAGCTTTCACATTCATGAAAATGCTTTCACTGGCTCTAACAGCTTTGCTCCTGATTTGCACCCATGTCCAGCATTCCAGCCAAAGAACAGTAAAAAGATTTAGAGGGGAGGAGCAGGAGTAAACCCAATGGTGAACAAAAATGTCTCCACAAACTTCAGAGCTGGAGCTTAAAGCAGTGTAAAGCATATGTCACATCCCTTGCCCTGTAAGGCAGTGACCTCAGAAACTCCAGTTTATACACCTTCACCCTTCATTTGCTAAAAGGAAAGGAAAAAGATTGTCATGGTGCATTAACATGAAGGCTATGTGTGTGAGAGGCTCAAGGGAGATTTATAACCTTGGAGCTTTCTTTACAAATAGTCCTTGAAATAGTGCTTTGGGAGGGGAAAGTCAAACTTTCCTCTAGCACCAGATGGAATAAGCAGCTTAGATTATTTTTTCCTCTTCTTGTGATCCAAGGAGAGTAGAGCAGGTCTTGTCTGAGCTGCCTCACAGAGGCAGTGGTAATATTGATATTGATTTGTTCCAATGCATCCCTGGAGTACTTGCTTGGGGCAAGGGGGAATGTTGTCTCCTTGGCCCCTGTGAGGAACAACTTCTACTAAAAATTGCTAGGCGGGAGTGGATCTGTTCTGAAAAACATGGTAGGGAATATTAGGAGCAAAGAAGAGACTCCTACTGCTTTGAAGTGCTTTTGGGACAAGCACATAATCCAGCCCAGTTCAGGCTGAATTGTGCACATGTGCTGAAGCCCTGCCAGCACAGCTGGCAACACCACTTTTCAGCAACAGCCTGGTTATCAGTATGTGCTAACAAAGACCTTGTGCTCTGACTCCAGTGAATGATTAACACTGTTTCTCTGGTGGCCATGTGGACCATGTGCCTTCACAGGCTAGTGCTGCCTGCTCTGGGAGCACAGTATTCATTTCCCTTACCTCTCCTGACTCTGCCTGAGATGCGACTCATGTCCTTTCGAGAAGGATTTTGCTAAAGGTGGCATTGTTGAAGAGTGAGGTTTGCTCCAACATGCATGGGAGTCACCAAGAGGCCCTGAGGCCTTCACACGTGGTGGACAAGTGTTATCAAGTGGAGAGCTGTGAGTGAATGACCCTCTATTTCAACAATGTGCTTTGTCATGGCAAATGATGTCACAGGTTGCACACAATCCCTCCTGCTTATGACTCTGAGTGGTGCCTGTACCCCCTTTGACAGACAAGGCTTCTCTGGAACAGGCTTACTGCTGGCAAAACTCTGGGGAGCGTGTGATGCAGAGAGAGTACAACAGCAACAACAACAACATCACTGCTATATTTGAGTCACACAGAAAAGGACATGCAGGACTTGAGGGATCACAGGAGCAGTAACATAATACACTGCTCGGAAGTGATCTGCTTTCAGGGGCTGAGTAACTCTTCTGGATATGGCACAGCCTCGGGGTAGGGAGGCTGCTGACATATATCTGCTTTCCTTCTCCAGTAGGAAACACCTTCATGTTCTCCTTAATGTTTCCTGTAACCACCAAACACCATTCAGCAAGCCTATGGAAAGCTGTGTCAGACTAGCAACATTTTCATGTTGTACCTGAAAATTTTGCTTTGACTTCTAGTACCTTCGCACAGTAAATATTTGCATAATGTAAAGGAAAGTGGGGAGATCCCAGCCTAAAACCTTCCCTGCCCCTTCTTCTGCACATGATACTTTTTGGTGTAGCCACACATAGTGGTGCCCACTCTCCAGATGGCCATGCTCAAGGTATTCTAGAGACCATGGAATGTGATTTCTGGTAGAAATCAATGAACTGAAACTGGAATTCAGGTTAGCAACATTGTAGGACACATTTGTGAATATTGTATTTAAGCGACAAACAAGCTGTTTTTTGAATGCAGTGGCTTATAATCTCCTTCAGCTGTGAAGATGCCCAGCTATGAAACTGCCCCTTCACGTGAAGCCTCTCCTCTTCCACTGGGTGCTTGATCCTGGTCGTTCTCCCTATGCACCAATGTCTCTGCCACTTGTCCCATCTTCAGGCCAGCTGGTGGTCCACCAGTGTCACTGGGGCCTAGGGGGAGCTAGACGCAGCTGTAAGGATGAAGTAACTTCCTTTTGTAATTGCAAAATGGCTTCCAAGGGTCTTTCCCAGACTCTTTCTTTGGAAGTGAGAGTAGCCTGCCTGTCTCTGCACACCCAGCTGTGTGCTGCCAATGTGTTGATTGCGCTGTGAGGGGCCCAGGCCCTGACATGTTCCATGTCTCCTTCCTGCAGATATTAGCACCTACCAGCATCTATATTTTCTGGGAAAGAGTTTCCCTGTGTGCACTGTGTCTTAAACATGGCAAAAGAGGTGCTTGCCCTTGTTCCCTTGCTCTCCCTATGGGGTTTAGAAGCCTAGGTTGGTTGTAGGAGTCCTGAGCAACCCAGTAATGTGAGACTGCAGTATCAGAGGGCTAGGCTTCCAGCTCCGCCTCAACAAAGCAATGGTGCCCATGTCTAGATTTTCTAGATGTCTAGATCTCTAGATTTTCAGCATGTGAGAACTCTTGTTAGCTACTCTGTATATTTAAGGACTGCAGGGAATGAGGGCAAGGCCAGATCAAGCCAAAAGGGTTATCTGTACTTTCCAGTATGATGGATAGCGTCCATTTCCCTTTCTGGGATGACAGTGTCATGCCTGTTAGATGCATTAATGCCATCAACTTTTTGCTACCAGGCACAACATCTTGGAAACACGTCTATTGTAACACTTACTGTGGAGGTAACATTCATCAGACAGTAAAACTTACTTTGTGACTTCTCTAGAGGTCTGCAGAAGTGGCATAAGACGGAAGGACCTGGAGGGGATAACACTGCAGGCATGCACTGTCATGAGTTTGTCAAGCTGAGAGCACCATACAGTGCACGCATGGCTCTGGTGTTTTCACCTCCTGCTCTGACACCCTAGGTGTGTATGGAAACCACTGGAACTATGAGATCTCTTCTTTAAGTCCCTGTCCACTCTGGCCCCAAGTGCCTTCACTTCCTCATTTTTTGTGATCTTTATCTCTGTGGGTACATTGTCACAGCCAGGACTTGGGGACCATGTCCAAGGGGCTTTGTAGTGGAGGTGCAGCTACACTCAGGACTGAGACATATCATCAGCCTGGCAGCTGGGGCAGCTCTAAACACAAATCACTAAGCAGGAATTGCATGGAAGGGACCAGTGTTGGAGGCCTGGCTGCACAACACCATGCATTGATTGTGTTTTCTAAGGAAGGCATTTGAGTACTTTAGCTGATTGTCTGGAGCATCTTTATGATGAACAGGTGGTTTCTGACTATCAGAAAGTGTTCAAATACTATGAAGAAGTTCAGGAAAAAGACATCAGATGACTTGGTCCTTGATGAAAATTCTCTGCAATATTTAATTTCATGGTGGCATGAATGGTTGTACAGGGCAGACTAGCGTAACTTTGTCAGTGGTAACCTTTAGGTATGCCTGGTTGTGTCAGGAAGGGCAGGTTTGTCTTGGATATCTGTCTAAAATCTATATACTGCATGTTTCAAGGAGAAAGTGCAAGATAGATCACTTCTCTGGGTAACACACTGGCCATCACAGGGAGGACCTGTGCTGTCTGCTTTCAACCCTTACAAGTCAGGAAGGGCAAGAGTTGAATTTACATTGTCTGGTTCTGCTGTGGGAGTGTTGTGGGTGTGGCGAAGGCCATCAGCCTAGCACTTGGATACTGCATGTGGTGTAGGACACTTGCTCTTTGGGGCTGCTGTAGCTAGTATCACAGTTGCCTGCCACAGATAAATAGTTTTGATGAAGTTTTTTCTGTCTTTGGAAGTTTTTTTGGTGCAGGATTTTTTAACTCCTATGGAGGTAAATAAGTAACCGGTGAAAAGTCCAGAACTCTTGGTGACAACCAGTTTTCATAGAGCAGGCTCTGATAAGAGTTGTGATCATGAAGAAAAATGTGAAAACTTGATTCATCAAGTGCTAAAAAAACATAGAAAACGAATTCCACCTGTATTTATTTTCTATTTGATATTTTCAGGTCTACTTCATGATTTCTCAGGAACTAGATTGATGGCACAGATATTTTTGGTGCTGAGCTAAAGACTTCATCACTGCTGATGTTTGTCACACCTCAGCGACATCCCTGGCTGTAGCTGTAGCAGGCCCACATAGCCCCACAGACATGCTCCTCAACAGACTGGCTGAACCTCCCCACTGAAAGAACAAGCCAGTTAAGCAGCTGTGATTCTGATTTCAAACACAGCTCTCACTATTGGCTAATACTCGAAAGTGCCTTTTGAACAGCTATAACAGTTTCATGTGCTTAAGCAATGGCTTTAGAGATCTTCCTTTCATAGGAGCAACACCTACAATGCAGCCAACTGCAAAATCTCACCATCCTAGCCGAGAGTCCCACTTTGGTTTTCACAAGAAACTGCTGCACTGGCTGACCAAAAGCAAAATGCATAAATTATTACATTTATTTACAGCGGACATTTATTTACAGCAGACAGATGAGTTTCTGTCTTTTTTTTGCAACATCTGTGAATAATCAGGATTCTGTCTGATTGCTGGATAGCTAGCAAATCCAAGTTGAAACATCTGTGCATGAGATATGCATCATTGCTGATCCATCTGCAAAACACATCAGACATCAGTTGATTGATTTGAGCTTGATAGGGCTAGATAACCAAGCAGTAGGAAAAGAGAAACTACATGGCATGGTGAGAGTTGTTCCCCCTGCCCTTCCTTCTTTTCAACTCTATATAGTTCCACTGTTTATGTCTTTGCAGTTGTTTTTCTTACATGGTGAAGTTATTGGGTTGAGATAAGGGAATGAAAGCCCACATCTCAAAAATGTGGGAACACATCTGTTCTTGACAAAAATAACTTTATCTGTGACAGCCATCACCAAAACCATAAATTAATATCACGAAATCTTCCAGAAACTGCTTTGGGATCTCAGTGGGAATACGGAGGGTAGCATTCAGATTCTGTTACAGGGATTTTAACATTTTTGGGTGTCTTCTCTTTTAGTTTTTAAATCAGGTGTGTTCAAATGCAGTTGTGACACTGGAGATTGTTATTTAAAGCTGAAGTCTTATTTCCTGTCTTCCTAATCCCTGATTGCTACCACCATTCCTCATTGCTTCATACTGCCTGCTTCCTATAGCACATGGACATGCAGTTCTTGCTCTTCTGTCTGCTTCTTTATTAACTTCTGGAACTGCACACATGCATGGTGATGATTAAGAAGAGTTTCATTTTTAGTTTTTTAATGTGGTGTGCAGGGGGATGTGGCCTGGTTTATGACTGCATCTGTTGCAGCAAATACAATATCCCTCAGTGCCGCAAAATCAGCCTAGACCTGGGGCTTGTACTCCCCTTCCAGCAATTAGAGAAGGATTCAGCAATTATCACTTGAGTAGCAGGGCTCCGAACAGTGCCTGAGAGGAGAAAATGAAACTCTGTCTCACTTAGCCCTACATTGCACCGTCATGGGAAGTGATAGCAGCATGAAGCTGCGAGGTTTGCAGGGAGATGTGACCACACAGACATGATACAGGCGGCAGGTACAGAGTTAGAAAGTGACTCCTTTTTACAGACATCTTTCTGATTCTAACTGCTGTTGATGTGCCACATCTGGATAGCCAGCAACCAAATCCTGTGCTGAGATCATGTCATGCTCTAGTTTTTTTATGCTGCTCTCAGAGCAATGAGTGTAGAGTGTCTGTGTGCAGGCAGTACTGGTAAAACCCTATTTCTGAGACAGGCAGAGATGAAGGCTCGCTTTAGCAGCCTTGTGGGACTCTGTGACTATTATAGCTGACAGAGGGGATCTGCCACACCGTTTAAAATCACAGCCATCAGCCAGCCTGTTAAATGATCTCCCCTCTGCCATTCAAGGGTAGCTTGTTAGCACAGTAGTTCAAACTTCCCAGTTTGATGTGATGCCTGGGTAAGTGCTTTGCAGATGTATTTTATTCCTGGTAGGAGCAGAGCAGTCATTGAGCAGCTGACTGGCCTAGCAGAAAAATCCCCTCTTCTGTAGGCATCCCTGTGTGACATTACAGATGTCTACACGAGAAAAGATATCTTCTCTTTGAAGACTGTGCCTTGGGTGTTCTTCATGAGCTGTTTTATTTGTACCATGCCATCTGGAGGAAAGGTCTTTCTGCATGAAAAGAAACAAGCAGAAAATCACAAATGGGGAGAAAAGCATGGATCTTATAAATGTGTAAATACCTGAAAAAGTTTGCAAACATGTTTCAGCTGCTCTATTTTCAGTGATGCTGGACAATGGGACCAGAGGCAATGGGCACAAGAGGTTTTCTCTGAACACCAGGAAACATTTTTTTACTGTGAGGGTGACCAAGCAATGGTGCAGATTGACCAGAGAGGTGGTAGATCTCTGTCCTTGAGATATTCAAAAGTCAACTGGACTCAGTCCTGAGCACCTGGCTCTAAGTGGCTTTGCTGGACTTTGGGATTGATTCTGTGACAATGAGTCAGGGCATCTCTTCAGACTAGTCTAATGTGAGCATGGTCTTCACCCAGGTAACGGGAGTCCACCAGCTCAGTGGCACATGGCAGTGAAATGCCTTAGCCATGATCATCTGTTAGTAGCAGTGCTTCCTCTTGTGCAGCTTCTCTCTGTTGCAGACACAGAAGCACATTAACAAGGACCCACATTTCACAACCATGGGAAAATGAAGCTCTGGAAAGTTGATATGGGGTTGTTTAGGTGTAAGACAGATCCAGAGGCCAATGCACTAGGCAACACCAGTTAGTGTGTGAGGTGGTTACACAGTGTTGTCCTAGGGAATAAAAGAAGCAATGCATTCCAGCTTTTTCTCCTACAAAAATTCTGTGACATTTCCTTTTGCTTCTGTCCATTATGCTCAATGGGGGCAATTTAACTGGTAACTGACAAAAGTGAGTTTGCAGCAAGTGTGCCCTGCTCAGATCTAATAAACCACATAAGAGTAGAAGAGGAACAGAACTGGAAGTGTTTCTGAATAACCAGCAGACCCAAAACATTTTACAATCTACTAAACTTGAAACACGGGCAAAGATTTGGTCAGTTTTGTTTCAGAACTAAGTAATTCTGTGGTACAAATTAAATAAAAGCCAGCAAGAACATTTCTCTTCCACTGTGTGGGGGAAATATGCTCCAGATGCTTGCAGTCCATTGGTAACAAGCAGCAATGTCATGGACTCGATGGATTTTTAAATTATGCCTCTAACTGATCTTGAGAAAAAATAGTGACAAAATGTTCATAGACTGGCTAGGTAGAAATAATAAATGGAATGCTGTAACCCAGACCTCAGAGATGCCTCTTACTGTGCTTCTTTTGGGGCAATTTTCAGAGACAAGACCCAAAACCAGCCCTAATGTTGAGTGATGTATTCTCTGAAGGTACTGGTAGATATATTGAAAATTTTCCAGTGACTGCCTGGTTTAAGACCTAAACCATGGTTCTGAGCATGCAGCACTGGAAATGCAGAAGAGCAACATTACTGCTGAGATAGTTTGCTGTCTGTGGAAATCAGCCTTGACTCTGACAACTTTTGGGATCTTTGCCACAGCAATAATCTTCTCTTGAGGAAGAACACAAGCACTGGTATAAAACATAGTTAAGCATTTAAAACATGAAGCTTCTGAAGCTGATACAAAAGGTTTTTTTGTCTCAGAGCACCAGCTATGTGAGATATCAATGCCATTTTGCAGGGGGCTTTGCCCTTCTGATATTATGGCAGAGTTAGTTTGGAATTCTGGTGCCAGGATCAACCTAGCCTATGCATAATCAGTGGCATAATAAGACACTGGAACCTATGTTCTTACTGGTTCTTACTTACAGACTACCTTTAATATAACTGTGTTCAGAGTTAGCAGAGGTTTTATGGCTAGAAGACAAGCAAATGTGCTCATGGATTGGTGTGGTGACTGAAGAAAAGCCCTCTTACTGCTCAGCATACTACTGCAGCATGGATGTCCCATTTTCCAGTGGCTTCTGTGGCAATTGATATCTGCTGAACTCATCTGTGCTATTCACACTAGCAAAGGTGCAGCCACAGTTTTTTGTGAGACTGAAAACTTTTTCTTATTATAGATATCACATATAACTATATACTAGAGTTATAGAGTTATGGTTATCTAATCAGCCATTTTTTTTCTATTAAAAATGTATTTTCTAAACTCTTGGTTTTGCTTACACCAGCAGTAGATAATGACCGTCACAGTGCTGGCTGCCACAGATGTATCAAGAGGTTTGACTACAATGCTTCCCTTTGGGACACTTTTCATCCTCACTCAGGATGCTCCAGGATCATGTCCACTACAACAGGTGCCTGGCCCCTGCATATTGCTGCCCTATAGAATTGTGCAACCCTACCAGCCATTGAACTAGCTTTGTTATCTCAGCACAACACTATGTGTTTATTTGACATTCATCCCACTGTCTATCAAGGAGCTTTGACCCCTATATAGTTCTAAGCAAACTTGAACACCTGGCTGTCAAACTGTATTCCTCAAATTTTCTGAAATACAAACTGTAAAAATATGAGCTTTTCTTTCACAGGGCGTCTTCTATTGGTTAGAGTGAGGTGACCAATCCCAAAAGTTAGACTCTTCTAGCACAGCAGAGAGACTCTTCTGACACAGCAGGCAGTTTGCAAATATGAATTCTCCCAGCATTTCCATATATGCAACAAGATCTGCCTATGGAGGTGTGTGAGAACAGACAGGCAGGAAAAGTTATTGTGAAAATGTTTTGGAGGCCAGACCCTGTTCTGGGGTGACAAACACTGCCTTAAAATTAGACAATAAGGGGCAAACGCACACTAGGTCTCCATCCCTCCATTGCAAATTTTCTTGAATGGAATCAGAGCAATCTCGTAGAAATCTGCTGGAGTCTGTCAATAAACTGACCTCTTGGTATGTGCTGGTGAGCAAAAAGGGTGCATTAAAGCCAAAAGGATTTGAATCCCAGGCAAGCAGTGACAAGTTTTCATTGTGTGTCCAGGAGTGATGGGGAGAATCCTAGGAAGTCAGGTGTAAATGATCTGGTTTCCTCCACTGGGGTCTAGACAAGAATTTAACACCTTTGTTTGCCTAGGAGAGGTCCTGCAGTGCTTTTAGTGTCTGTAAGGGCCCCCACACTGCTGCTGTCTCATGCAAATGTGCTGAAAGAGCACTTTTGAGCAAGTGTCATGAATCAACACTGGCCCAGGCTCTCCAGGAAAAAAATAGTCCATCCTTCAGTCTTTACTGGGAGTCTCTCTGTAATTTATGGATATCTGGAGGCATACTTTTTGAGGAAGTGCAATCTCCTCCTTCCGTTTAGGGTTACAGCCTGAAGGCCATTTTTAGAACTGACAGGGACATGTCCTGTGCCAGCACAGGAAGAAAGTGTCCTGGCACACTGCATCTCATCATGGTCTCCACTATATGCTGGTCCCGATGAGCAACTGAAGTGTTCTTCCAGGATGACATTTTGCACAGCCACAGAATTGTTACCACAGAGTTCTATTCTTAAAGTGATAATGATTTTTTAAAGTGATTATCTCAGGTGGAAAGGCTGGTTTGATGTAAGCTTACTGTAAAGAAAATCCCTTTCATATTTCACCATATCATAACTGATGCTCTGGTATCCACTTCCATTCATTCAGCCATTTATTCATTTATCAGCAGCTAAGCCCTATCACGCCATAGTCACTTCAGGAGGCCCCATGCCTGGGACTAGTTATTTTGCCTGTGTCCAAGACACTGAGCCCAAAATCACAAGTCAAGTCTGAAGTGTTATTCTGGCAGCAGTGCCAAACAGAATGAAGGAGCAAGAGGTTGGGGAAAAGAAATCCCTACTAGCAGAGCACCTTGAGGATGTGTTAAGAGCAAAAAGGTAGAAAACTTCTCCTTTCCTAGGCAAGGCCAGGAAACAATCTTATGGGTGATGCAGAAGATAAAAAGGCAATGCAAAGACTGAATGAGCAGTAGATGCAGCAAGGCTGCTGAGCTGGTGTGCAGTGTTCTGGGGGTAAAACAGGTGGTGAACAAAGCCAAGCTCTGGCACCACAGGTTTTGTAACAAGAAGAAAAATTCTTGTGCCCTAATCCCAAAATATACAATGACAATGAAAATTTTGTTCTAGTAATAATAGTAATGAAAATTTTGTTCCATTTTAACAATTAATTCACTGTCAAACATTTTGAGAAACAACACTATATCTTCCTGCCTTAACTTCCACATCTATCCATTCTTCTGACCTGACAGTGACCAGGATATATCCTATAAGACTTAGTATTCATCTGACAAAGCTTTAATACATTTTGAGACAGGAAATGCTATTGTCGTTGATATCACTTCTCCCCCAGATTTTCATATCTTTAGGACACAGTCTCTGGATTGTTGGTGTTAAAACATTTTCTGTCCACTTCAGTTGTTTGACTGCCACTCCATCTCACTGCTGCATCTGTGCAAAGCCAGACTTTGCTTTAGGATGAATCCATAGAAATCATAATGCCATCTTCTGGTCAGAATGTCTTCGTGGACCAGAAGAAGAGGAGAAGAAAACAACAATACATCCCAAATCCCTTCATCTGCAGAGAAAAAAGATTGAAGTCAATGATGAGCGCTGCTCAAAACCCTGTCTGCACAGTATCTGGTGCAGATCCCATCTGTGAATGGGTGTGCACTTGGGCTGCAATCCTGTGCAGTCTAGGCTGGGAAAGCAGCCCTGGTCCTTTGTGTGCAGATTCAAAAAAGCAGCTGAGATGAGCCTATGAGCTTCTGTTACTGATAAAAGCTAACCCCATGGCCTCAGGAGAACATACCAAGCAGCTGGCTTGACTGCTTCACAGGTGTGGAGATGAAGTTACCTGAGAGATTCACACAAGTCCTGTTTTGGATCTTGCATTTTCACTAGAAAATTCAAGATCCAAAGCAGGACTTCTAGTGAAAATTCAGGCTTAGGTGCCACTGTCTGTCTGAAGAAAGGCTACAGGCCTCATGAGATGTCAAAGCTAATTCTAGCAAATGCCTCTAAAGCTTAAAAAATGAGACTTTTGTTTAAAATAGTTGCAGATAGTCATAGTAAGTAGGAGCGCTGTCCATAACCAGACTGTGCATGTGCCTGAATCAGGGAAGAATGGGTTGTCTTGCTAATGGTTTGGCACATATGGCTCAGTACCAGCTCTTTAATCTTCACATGGTGAGGAGATATCCTTAGGAGAGAACTGCCCTCCTAAATGTTTTTACAAGTATTCATTACTAAACACACAGACCAGTGGAGGGTTGCATTTCTTTGATTGTTCTGCTTTGGGTTTGTTTTCTGCACAACAGAGCATTTGACCAGATTTCAGCCTCAAGTGGAGATCCAGTTCAGCTGTGGTACTGTCCATCTGCATCAAGTTAAGCGTGCTCCCAAGAACCCTCCTGGTTTGGATGAACATGGTCCTGCTGCTTTCATGTCCCTGGCAACTCACTCACTTGAAAGACACCACAATGATGAAAATAATTTGCTTTAAGTCATCATAGTGGGCGCAGAGGAGGTAATTTAGCCTGTTTGTGTAGCACATCTTTAACACAGGATTTAGGGAGTAATCCTGTGGTCACTGAAATCCTGGACAGAGCTGTCAGTGGAGAGAGTGAAAATCAGATCCAGACTGGCTAAAAAAGTTACACAGCATTTCCAGTAGAAATGTTCATCGTGCCTGATAAAAGTTTGGACAATGTTTCAGCTCTTCAAGATCACCTGCTTTGCAAAGTGAGATGCAACAGCTGCGGCTAAAGGCAGACATTAGTCCCCTCCCCATCCAAAAATGCTGTTTCAGCAAATAAATTCAGCATTTAGAATGGTCAGGCTGGAGTTGTGCCATTTCTTGGAATAAGTAGAAAGCACATTTATTGGCTCTTTTAAATTTATCTTCTTTAATCCTGAGGAAGAAATGAAGGCATTTTCTTCAGTATTTAGTGAGGAGAAAGAAAATTCCCAACTGACAGAAAGTAAAGCAAATGCTGACTAAAAGAAAATTACCCATTAAAGTAGACCTAGAATAAAAACTTAATTTCAGCTCTGCTACACTTGATGGGCTGACAAGAAACAAGAATCTTTACAGTCAAGTAAAGGATAATCACTGACAGGCTCATATCCAGCTACGCGGTCTTATGAAAGAGCTCAAGGCTAATCCAGAATTCCATGAAACTTTCTCAGTATGCTGTTTCTTTAATTTTCCTGGGACATTTTGCAGTCAGTGAAGCAAACTGTCTATGTAACTCTTCACAAGACCTGAGCTTTAAATGCTTTGAGGTAGGGATGGCCATTAGCTGTGCAAGCCTGCACAGCAAATAACCCAGCAGGATAAGCAGTGGCTCGCTGCCGAGCAAGGACACATTCAAGTGCTTCTCAGAAGGCAGGTCTGAAAGGGTTGGAAAACACATGGCAACTCTTTGGTGCCACAAATGACTGATCTGACCTTCACCACCCCAAAGAAAAATTCCACCCCACTGAAGTCAGTATCCTGAAAAACACCAAAACTGTTTTCCCTTGTGCTGGAGCTGCACTCCCATTATGCAGTCTGTGGCTCTCTCACTGCCTCAGTAAATGCAAGCAGCATTCACAGTGTATTTATATGATTAAAAAAAAAAAAAAAGGGCTCCTTATATACTGTTAAGACAACATTTTGTAACAAGTTACTGTTGCTTAAATATTGTCTTCAACTCTGACATGCTTGCTCATATTTTTAGAGCAAGTTACAAAAACAGAGAGAAAATAAGTTTATCTCTTGGAAAACCTCTCTCTGCTTTGTAGAAAACCCTTAATTACAGTTGCTAAAATATGAGGATATATTTTCTCCCCAAAAGACATCCTGAAAAAAATAAAAAGCTAATTTCATGGATAAACTGAATTCGATGATATCTAAGTGGTTTAAATTTCCTTCAGTTGTTCCAAAGCAAAGCTGTCCTGATATTTTCTAGATGACATCACAAATATACCTATGTGAACTAAAGATTTTACAAATTTTGGAGCCTTCTGGAGGGTCCCAGTCTTTCCAGCTGCTTCCCAGATGGATGCTTATGTGGACAGCACTAGGGTTTGCTGGAGTTTTCAGGACTGATTTCTCTTGTATCTTCCCCAGCTCAGTGGAGGGCTCGAGAAGGGAGTGCAAAGAGAAGAGGGGCTGCTGCACCCCTCCTTTCCAAGGTCTAAGCAGCTGTTTTTCTGCCAGGAGGGCTGAGGGCTATATATGGGCTAGCAGTGGGGCTACAGTTCCCACAAAGAGAGAGGGACTAAAGCCCTATTTATGGAATTTAATAAAATCATGCATTAATCACATTCATTTTTTCCAATACTTTGCATTTTTCCTTCCAACATTATGAAATACTAACTGACTTACACTACTTTTTACTATTTTGTTAGAACTTTATTCTCACATTTAAATAGTTTGGGTTTTATTGCACTCTTATAAAAATACTTTCAGATTGGGGAAAGCAGTTTGTAAACTGTCATTTAACATCTTCCAGCCTGGCTTCAAATGATCCTCTCCTTAATTTCAAGATTGCTTGGGTCTAGCACAATTCAGAGCTCCCTGTTATGGTCATGTACTTTCTCTTCACCTCCTTTTAATGTCAAAGAGATTTGTTTTTGTTTAGTTTTCTATCTCCATTCAAATTGAGATTACTATTATTAAGATGCATTTGGAGAGCAGAATTCTGCTCTCTTTCCTGTTTATTTTTGGCTTTTAGCTAACTATGCCTGATAATTACATGTAACCACTTCACTTTGTAATATATTCCCCATACTTCCCTTCCAGCTGACAGTAACATACTACAAAGTTCACTAACCTTTTTTTATCTGGAGGCATAATTGGGATTCTGTGTTCATGAATCTCTGAAGTCCACATCAATCCTTCTAAGCAAACTTCCTTTCAAATGCAGATAGAGTGCTTTTTCTCAACTCGATGAAAAAAGCTCCTTTGCTCCTTTATATGTGCTTTATGATATGTTTCATAATTTTAAATGGTGAGAAATACTCATGCTTAAATTTCATGGTCTTTAAAATCAGTTTTGCATTCATGTTCAACAGTGGGTGAATCAGAGCTGACCTTCCTGTTAAAGGACTGTGAATATAATTCTGTCCTGAACTCTGTGCAAACCCCTTTTGTGGCAGCTTCTTTCACTCAAGGTTTACTGTGTTTGGCTGTACGGGGTGGCTTTCTTTCCCTCTGTTCTTTCCCTCTGCCGGTTAATGTTAGGTAACAAAGGCACATGCATAATCGGGAGGTCTCCTGAGCATGTGTGTCACATGTACACATGGATGCACGCCATCCCAGTTAGCACGTGCAGGAGTTTTGGACTGTGATGCTCTGCAGATCTGTCACCAGTAACACCCACTTGAGGAGACTTGTGCCTCTGACAGCCTGTCAGCCATTTCCACATAAATGCTCTTATGGCCTGGGAAACTAACTGAAGTAAGGCAACTGAGGTAAGCTGAGGTACAAAAAAAAAAAAAAAAAAAAAAAAAGAGAAAGACACAGTCTGTTTTTGCACACAGCCCAGGTGATCTCCTGGCCCCACCTAGCAGGCATACCTAAAGTGCTTTTGCATGCCAGCTGCTTCACCTAGCTGCTCAAACTGTGCTGCTGTAGCAGACACAGCTCCTCCAATTACCTTGAATTAAGAACCATCTAGTGACAACTCAGGGCACAGACACTCTGTGGTCTAAGGCCCTGATCCAGAAAAGCATTTAAGTGCGAGCTTGTTTACCTTTTCTGTACAATGTTCATAAGCATATGCTTAGATGTAAGGACATTTTGAAGGCCTATTGAAATAATTTTGCAGGAGACTGGGATAAACAAATCCAATTTCTCCAGAGAGAAATTTGTTAAATAAAAATGTTGTGTTTATCTCTTAGATTTCTGATAATAGAGCTAGGGTGTGGCTTTCTACTGAAATGTCACAGTGCAAGTAAAAATTACTTTGGAAGTCTTTTTACGACACGGCCTTTGTCTTTCCTCATTCCCTATTTTTCATTAGCAATTCACCACAAAGAATGCATTTCCCAATAATTCGAAAATAAGGCCAAGCAGCATGTTAATCTGCATAGCCTGCAATTGCCATGTGCTGTATTTCAGAAAGCACTGTTACATATTTGGCTACTTTAAAACAAAAAGCAAACCAAATGGTCACACAGAAGATACCTAATTGGTCTGCCAGCACATGTCTCTGCCATGAAAAAATTATTCTCTCTAGATTGATCAGGGTATTGTATGAATGGTTGACTATCTGTGACTGGTGGGAAAACTCACTATTTGATGCTCCAGTGTTGAATCACGGCTCTTTTTTGGAGGGCAGATAAAGAAAGAGGTACCACCTGCAGTTCTTGCTCTGATGGTTACAGGAGCACCTGAATGGCTGGCAAAATGCTGGTTGTATTTTTCCCTGCTGAAAGAAAAACAAAAAGTAATAATTAAAATATCCTTGGTCATATAATGCTCTTTGCTCTGAATGGTTGGCATGACCTAACAAAAGAAGATGCATTTCATGTATTACTCCAGAAAAATTTGCATCATCAAAATCCACAAGATTCAGATATATAGCAATGCACAGAACAGAAGGAAAAACAATTAAGGGTTTTGGCTCTGCCTACTTTCTTCTGGCGGCAGTTAATTTGCACCAAAAAAAACAGACAAAAGTAAAGAATGGTACCTTTTCTTTCTTTGACCTGATGGGAAATTTGTCATCAACTCTAAACCAGAATTTTACCTTGGGACAGACATCTGGATCTTGGGGGTAGAAAAAGATGTGCTTAGAAGTAAGAACACAGGAAAGCTAAAGAGACAGTGACTATCTGAGTCCACAAACAGCCAGAAATGCTTTCTTGTGTTGCTTTGTGCATTGTTTTTTCACATACACAGCTTTGGAAGGAAGGGCCCACATTAATAAAGAAATTATAGTGGTCTTTTAAGACCATCTTTATTTACTCTGTGTACTAAGCCCAAGGGTAGGTCAGGACCACCAGCAATTAAAAAAAACTGAAAAAACCAAATCAGAAGAAAGCCCCTCAGGACAGTGAGCATAGTGGTCACTACTAAGGTAGAAATTGTAAAAATTACTGGATAGTATATATGACTAATATATTAATATTATATATATTGCAAATATAGTAGCATATATTACTAATATAATTAGTAGTATATTACTAATAAAACTATACTATAATATATATTACAATTATATATAATTAATATAATTATATACAATTATGCTGACAAAATATACAAAAATTCATCATAGAGAATGAGCTGCATAAAAGTAATACCTTATTCTTCTACTTAAACAAAAATATACTACTTCATAGACTGACATGCCTTTTACCTTTCATTTGTCCTCTATTGTCTTGTTATTTAAGGCTTCAATAGATTTTGGCTTTGTTGTTGGGAAGTATTTAATTAAACAAGTAAGAACGAGCAAGAAGGATTGCTCCATACAATAATGCCACACACCTTAGTGAGCCACAGATTGTTAGGATTTTAACTTTAAAGGTTTACCCAGTTTAAGCCTTAAAAGTGGTAACAGTTTTGCTATATATTAATTATTTACACATGCTGGAATAAAATTATCAGGAGACTACTGAATATTTTGAGCGCTACGAAAGCTCATTCTTTTAATTTGCACTGGATTAAAATCTGGTGCATTTCTGGCTTTTCTCAATATTTTTAAGACTGTATTAGCAGCAAAGTGTGCTTTTTGAAGATTTAAACACTAGCCTCCTTGGCTGGGACAGCTGAATTTCACTATTAGAGACTGATAAATTCTTCAGCGCATTTTTGATCATGTAAGGATCACACTTGGAGCACGGTACTAATAATACCAAGGTCACAGGCTCGATCCCTGTATGGGCCATTCACAGAAAAATTGGAATGTTCTGAATATTACATATATATATATATATATTCAGAATATTCTGGTGATGCTGTGAACAATGCTTATGCAGAGCACACCAGACGCACAACTTTGGAACGGCCGCCCATGAAACAAGAATGAGTCAAAATAATTCAAGCCAACGGGCAATACAGAAGCTTGTGAAGAATCACAATATTGCATTTTACATTCTCCTAAGGAGCGCGGTGGGAAGGGCGGGGACACGGGCGGGCCGGCCCAGGGCGGACAGAGCCGCGGGGCTGCGGGACGGGGCCCGCCGAGGCACGGCACGGCACGGCCCGGCACGGCCCGGCCGGAGGCTGCGGGACGCCCCCGCTGCCGCCCCCCCGCCCGCCTCCGCTGCCACGGGCCCCGCGCCCTCCCCTTCCTCCCCCCGCCCCGCAGGGACCTTTTAAGAGGAGGGGGCAGAGGCTGGAGGGCTTGGCCGGGGGACGGGGCTGCTCCTGCGAGAGCTCTGGGATTGAATCGGACGGCCAAAACCGAAAACTATCAGGGAGGAGGAAGGAAAAAAAAGGGGGGGGGGGGGCAAAAGACGTCCGAAAAGAAAAAAAAGAAAAGAAAGAAAGAAAAGAAATAAATAAAACAGGAGGTGTGGAAGCACGGAAAGGTGGGGGGACAAAACAGGAACCGCAGGGGGACTCGGTCCGCAGGCTGCGCGCAGCGCGGGGATGGTGCGCCCCGGCGGGCTGTGCCGCCCGCTGCTGCTGCTGCTGCTGCTGCTGCTGCTGCTGCTGCAGGGCTCCCTCCTCCTGCTGGCCACAGCCCCGCACGGCCGCGCCGCCGCCTGCCCGCTCCGCAGAAAGGTAAGCGCCGCCCGCGGTGCCCTCCTGCCCTGGGATGCCCTCCTGCCCGGCGGCGCTGCCGTCCGCCCGGCCCCGGCCCCGGCCCGCCCCGGCAGCGCGGGGGACGCGGGTCTGCTCCCCTCGGGCTGCGGGCTGCAGTGACCGACGGGGCGGCGTGCGGGGCCCCCGGCCGCGCTGAGCCCCCTCTGCCAGGCGGGCGCGCTGCGCCCAGCTCGGGCGGCGGGCGCTCGGCAGCGGCTCCGCGGCTTGGCGGGACTGCGGGACAGGGGGCTGGGAGCGAGCATGAGGGAGGAGGAGCCGGGGGTGAGCCCCAGCAGGATCTTTAGCCTGCAGCGAGTAGGGCGAGCTGCGCTGCTCGCCAGAAGACAGACTGGCCGAGAGTGACTTGCTAACACCATCCCGCGCAGGGTTACCGCCTAGTCCCGCTTCAGAACGCCGAGCGTGCTGGAACAGGTTCGGACCAGCAAATGGCCATTTGGCGTGAAAACGCGGTCACACGTTATGTTAGGTTTTGCTTGTCTCCTAAAGTTAGCAGCTTGACTGCAGTAGCCAGGAGCAGCATGTGCTGATTTAGCTCCAGTGGGCAGTTAGCACAGCAGAGGATCCCTGCTGCAAGTTAGGGCTGATGTTACAGCTGCTCTGAAGCTGGTGCAGGCGATGTCTGTCATTTCCATGAAAGATCAGAAAAAATCATTCTTATTGAAGCTTGAAGCTTCTGATACAAAATTACCAAAAATCTTGTAGGAAAAGCCTTCTTGAATTTACTTTGTGTTAACAGGCCATCTGTGCTGTCTGGTGGCATCTCCTTGGACCTGATGTGATTGTGGGATATGTGTACGGCCACTTCGCCTTCCCTCCCAGGCAGCTGTTAAGGAAACTGGAAGCCTTTAGAAGTAGGTGCAGACCTGCTGTTGTGCTGGGGAGGTGCCAAGGCCACAGCAGGCTCACTGCAGGGTAGGCGTGAGAAAATCTGCAACTGGAGAAGGTCTGCTCTGTGACTTTACTCCCCTCTGTCACCTAGTCCTGCACCTACATGTAGTCCTTGTTCTTGGGGGCCTTCCTGCCTCTGAGGGCATGCTGGTTCCCCAGAATGTCTTCTCCTGGGATTTAGGGCATTATGGAATCAGCCATATGCCAAGCTACATGTGCTTCGCTGGAGGTGTCTGCCTGAGCTTGAGTTAAACTGAGCCTGGCCCTACCTTGTGGGATGGTGTCTTTACAATTTGCTTGGAACCAGTCTGTCAGCTGGATTTGTAGGTGGCTGGCTGTGACGCTGCCATAAAGCCAGGTCAACCCTTTGGAGTGGTACCCCCTTCTCCTTGAGGGCATGAGGTGTAAAAGATGTGGGCCGGTATGAAACTACTGCAAGGAGCTAGTGAGAGCAATATACAAAGAGGACAGCTCCTGAGCAGAAGTCATACTTGTGGAAATGGATAACTTCACAGATTGGTGGGACATGCAGGAAGTTTTTTTCAGAAACAATTAACTGGACTTCTGCCAGTTGCTAGGAAGACTGGAGGTGAAATGTGTTAATGGTAGGTAATTATCTGCTGATTACTCTGTCATTAAAATGTGAGACCACCTGTAGTTCTAGAATCGGCAGGCCGTTTCCGAGGGTCATTTAGGACAGTGGTAATAACCACACTGTCTAGGAATGGCAGTGTCTGCCTTATTTACAAAACTGTTGAGTTTATCCTTATGAATATTTACATGAACTCCTTAGGGAAAATATACTGTCTTGTTCCTGCATCACCACGGATGGGTTTTTAATTTACTTTAGGTCTTTATAGGATTCCTTTTCTCACCTCTTTTAGTTCTTTTTGTTAGGTTGCCTCAGTCTCTGCCGTAAGAGGAGTATGTGTTGTTGCCTGAATAACTTCTATTTTAAGGAACGAACCTGCAGTATTTCAGAAGGCTTTCTCATCATTACTCAAAATTACAGTTAGAGCTACAAACCTAATTATCCTCCCCCCCCCTCAAAAAAAAAATTTGAAAGAAAGACATTGAAAACAATTAATTTAAAATAAAGTATGCTGGAATCTTTTTGGGTTGTATCCAAATACTAAGTAATGTGGTCTGGTACTGCTTTATTTTTGCTTAGCATTGGAGTGTATTCAAAGCCAGAAATCAGAGATTAATTGTGGAATACTTGTAGTTGTAGTTGGTTAGCATTTTATGATGTGTTGTTCCTGACAGAGGGCCAATTAATTTATATGGCTGCTTTTCCCCATACATGCCCTTCAGCAGAGCAAGTCATATGTCTGTTCTTAACCTGTGGCTTTTTAGTTAAAAACTTTATTTTTCATTCCTGGGACTTTGGATGTGTTCTATTAGTAGCTGTACCCAGTGCAGTGTTTATTCCTCAAGTGAGTTCTACTTTCAGTCTTAAGCTGAGTTTGAGAGTGTCAGTAATGCAGGTAGGCAAAAGCTCAATATGAGTACTATTAAAAATGCACTAACATTTTTGTGTGCATTACCATAGTTGCATAGGCATGTAATGTGGTGAGTAAAATCTTTGCCCCAATTAGGGATGAAGGAACATGACAAGATAGGATGCCAGGATAGATAAGAGAGAGGGAGAAAGCCATAATAGGTAGGGTTATAGGGCTGCCTGCCTGGGTGAAGTATTGCATGCCATGTGCTTTGGCTTCTGAAGCTAGCACGAGAACATTGTGGATTGAGAAACAGGCCAGTTCTAGGCTGAGGTTTGGAAGGTGTGGTTGTGAAGTCACGTGGTGAATATTAGGGGTCCTGAAAGACAGTGAAGCCACAGAGGGCACCAACCTGCACAGAGAGGTATACACTTTGTGCTTTGAAATGCATCGTAGATGAGATAGAAGATGGAAGGAAGCAGTTCATGTAGAAGGAAGCAGACCAAGTGTAGGTTGTCCACATCTGCAGTTCTCATCCAATTCTTCAGTCTCTAGACTGTTTTCCTTTCCCTCTGAGTCTTCATTCCTTGCATAGACAGCCTTCTGTCTATGCTTTTCTGTTTAGTTTTTTATACTCTCATGCTTTTCTAGATGTTTGGAGGGCTGTCACTAGATAAATTCTTTGTTCCTCCTGATGTTTTTCTGGATTGTTTTCTGGATATTTGCCATTTTTACTCTTGTTAGTATATAATTCAGCCCAATTTGAGATAGTGCCTTTTTTGTTCTCCCCTCATAGAAACTTTCTCTGATTTTCTTTGGCATTTCTCTTCCAGAAGAATCATTGCTGCCTCGCTTGAAGTGATGTGTGGTATCTGACAAATGCAGTAGTATTTGTGTATTTGAAGACTACAGGTTGCATCCTATAATGGCTCTCTAAATAGTGATGGAAAAGCAAGCTGTTGGTGCTAGTTAAAATGCATAAAATCTGAGGCTTGGGGTTTTTTAATCAAAAAGAAGGAACCTCAGCTCCCAAGGAACTACCCATGCATTTGCAGAATTTTTGTAGTGACTGACACTGTTGTCCTGTCATGTTGGGGAAGTGTTGTCTGTCCCTGTGTGTCCCCATTGCACCTCAGTGGACAGTGGAGTTCGTCCCCTGTGCAGCCTTGGTTGGGAAGGAGGCTTTCCAAGTCTTGTGGTAGGGAGTGGATCCCACAAGTCCCAGTGCGTTCTCTGTGACTGTGTAAGCTTTTTGACCTGGGGAAGTAAGGCAGAGGAGAAGGCACCATGCTGTAGTGCTGAGCATTCAGAAATACCTCGATCTGATGATTCCTTGGACCTTTGTGAGGCAGCAAGTAGGGAGATCTGTGTTCTCTTGTGAGACTGCCGCTCTTTCCCCTTGCTCAGGGTATTTCCTGTGACAAGTAATGCATTGACTACCACCTGTAAATTGTATAGTGGAGACAGAATTATGTATCTAAGCATCTTGAGCTACTCAAGAACCCTTTTGTTGTTACGCTGCTGAAACTGAAATTCCTCAAGCTGCACAGCCCAGCTGCCATAAGCCTTCAGGACATCACTTTGACTGTAATTTGTTTGTTTTAAAGCAACTTTTTTTGTTGCTTTAAACAGCTGTGTTAAAGGATCTTACTGCAAATGAAAATTGGGCTGTAGCACTTTTGTCTCCTGCATGCTCTCAGGGAGGCGAGGTGCTGCGGTGATGGTGTATGTGTGATGCTGAGCAAACCTGGGCACTGCTCCTGTGCTATTTCATGGCTACCTAGAGCACTGTTCAACAGCTGCCCTTTTGTGGTGCTGGAGTGAGATTATATCCTTGCTTTTCCCTCTCTGAAGGTGCGTTGAGACATGCAAGAGCTCCATGAGGTCTGCAGGGAGGTGGGAGTGCCTGAAGGTACAGCAGGGGAAGAAGACAGGTCTGCTCAGGCACACCGAGGGCTTTGCCCCTTGCCCACTCGCACAGAGCAGTAACAGGGGGCTGTTTGCAGGGGTCTGGCACAGAGGCAGAGCACTGCTGGGATCCCAGTCTCCACTTTGGAAGGAAAAGGAGATGCCAAAGGAGTGTGAGGCACTAGCTTGTCTGGAGCAGCTGCAGTGCCACCTTTGAGAAGGAGAGTGAGCTTTGGGAGCTCACTGTGTACCATCACTTGGTGATGACAACAACTGCCCAGAAACTGATCCTGCAGGGTCCAGGGAGCTTCCCATCAGTGGTGGGACACTGAGGTTTTCTGTCCTCTCATGCTGGCTCCAGGCTTTCTGTGGAGATCTGAGTGGTGCTTAGGGTGATGTCTCAAGTTCATGACTACTCGTTTTGACATGCAAGTGCCAGCAAGAGTGCTCAGCTGCTTTGCTTTGTAATGTCAGGGTCTCGAGAACTGTGTGAAAATTTTTGCTGTGTCTCAGCCTGCTCTCCTTCTGCCAGTGCTACAGGCTCTTTAAGGGAAGACTTCATGTACTCTGTGCCTGATGGTCTGTTTTTCTTCAGAGGTACGACTGGTACCAGGCAGTATTACCCTGCTTTCAGTATCCGAATATGAAAGTTGTGGGGATAAGCAAAGAAAAAAAAAAAGAGTATAATGCCAAAAGCCTTTCTAGCTGGTCTGTGTGCAGTAGTCCAGAGCAGTGCTAATGATCGTGTTAAAGTCTGGTTCCAGTTATCTGGGCTTGAGCCTTCTTGCTGGATTTATTGAGGAGCTGAAAAGCTGGCTGGTGACTGCTTGTTCTGTACAATTCCTTGCAGTTGTGGCTAGTTTTGTGCACTCCCACCTACATGATCAGGCCTGTGTGAAGAGAAGTACTGACCTCCTAACCTCATGCCTGTCCCAGGTGCCTCCTCTGTCTTTATACTTGCAGTAGATGGAAAGCAGCACTTCTGGTCCTTCCTCCTTGCTGCCTGACCACTACTTCCAGTTCATTTCTCACCAGTGGCATGCCCTTTCATTTTCCCCTTCTGACAACACTGGGGGAGAATCCTCTCTCATTTCCCCTTTTGTTTTAATTTGCATATTCATTCTTCTGTATTCTTCCCTGGTCTATGTTAGATTTTTATTTACCCGTTGTGCTGTATCTTTGGTACCCCCTGGGGCTGTTCCTATTTCTTAACCCTTCTTCCTATGGTCTTGAGGAGAGTTTTTGTGCTCTGCAATTCAGGTGTGCATTCCAGGACTGTAGGATTTGGAGTTGTAGGATGGGGTTGCCAGGTTCTGAGGTATCTTTCAGACTCTTGATATGCTGCAGAACAGTCTGAAAAGCCCTTTGGAATATATTTGATTTGTACAGTGTTCTTGGGCACATGGTGCAGTTCTTGGGGCTCTCCCATGCAGCTCCAGGAGTTGGACTTCAATGATCCCTGTGTGTCCCTTTCAGCTCAGGATATTCTGTATTCCATAGTCCATGCAGGTGAAGAGGACTGGTGGTAGCACTTTGCTGAAGTGCTGCTGGATCTGTGGCCCAGTTCTGATGTACGGAGCTGCTGGAGAAGGTTGTCTGGGATGAGCCATTGCAAAGCAGTCTTTAAGATTAACCTTTCTGACCCTGAGTCTTTAGTGTCAGAAGTTTATAGGCAATGTGCTTCCAGTAAATTCCTGCAAGCAGCCTATTCTGCTTTTGGCAGTCAGGCAGGCTTCTTAGGTCAGCACACATGCACAGTTAGCCCCAGTGCTGAGGTTAGAGTTATCTGCTGGCTCAGGACTGACCAGATGTTTGAGTGCATCTGGAAGCCTGTTCTCTTACTTAGACATGCAAAGGCTACCTCTTCCTGTCTGTGCAGACAGACACCACTTGTATCCATTGTTCCAGTGAGTACTGTGGCACCAGTGATGAAGGGTGTGCTTGCTGCTGGTGTAAAGCACATTGAAAGGATTCAAATTCAAGCAGGATCCTTGTCCCATCTGCTCTTCTGTCCCGTGGGAACACCACAACCCTGTATTGAGGTATCTCAGGTGATGCTGTGAGGTGTATTTTCAAACAGAACAAATTTAAATCTGATTCTGACTTCCGGATGGCTGTGAGTTTTAAAAGGTTTTAAAAGCTAATTTTAAAAAAGATGGGGTTTTTTTATCCCTCTGTGTTTACAAGTAGGAAATCATGGGCCGAGTTTGGCCTGCAGAATTTTTTTTCATTTATTTTCCAAGGTATTTCATGCTCTTCTCTGCTACTCAAGAAAGACTACTGGGCCATGAGGGGTCTTTACTGGGTGTCTGTCTGCCACAAGCAAAATTTTATTTCTGCCTGTTCCAGCAGGTTTGCCTGCCAGCTGTGTTTTGTGTTACTCATTTTCTTGGTGTCTTGCTGTTGTGTTATAATCCCAGCTGTCAACCAAGCACCACACTCATTAAATTCCCATTCCATGCAAGAGAGGTTGCAGGAGAGTGCTGGAAGGGTGAATTGTTTGGTTCAGATAATGACAACTTAATAGCTAAAGCAAAAGTCAGGCACACAAGCAAAGCAAAACAAGACATTCATGCACCACTTCCTCGGGCAGGCAGGTGTTCAGCCATCCCCAGGAAAGCAGGCTCCATCACACATAGCAGTGACTTGAGAAGACAAACCCCATCATTCTGAATGTCCTCTCTCCTCTTCCCCCACCTCCCTGGCTTTTTGTGCTGAGTGTGATGCCATATGGTATGGAATATTGCTTTGGTCAGTTAGGGTCAGCTGTCCTGGCTATATCCCCTCCCAATATCTTGTGCACTCTCAGCATGCATGCTCACAGTCATAAGACAGGGAGAAAAGGCCTTGGCTCTGTGCAAGCACTGCTCAGCACTAACAAAAACATCTCTATAATATCAGCACTGTTTTCAGCACAAATCCAAAACTCAGCCCCATACCAGCCACTGTGAAGAAAATGAACTCCACCCCAACCAAAACCAGCACAGTCAAAAGGGAAGTTCACCCATGATGGTGCACCGCCTTCTGACTAAGCATCACAGCAGTTTGTTTGATGAAAGGTGCCTTGCTGTGCTGAAGTGAGAGGTGAAAGTGATAGAAATCCTGCTATCCTGCTTTGCTACAGCAAGTGGTGCTAATTTTTGACTTGATGAAAGGCACAAGTTGGGTAAGTGTTGTGCCTGAATCACGGTGTGCTAGGGCTGTGCTCTGCTGCTGCTTTTGGTAGATACCCAGATGATGTATCAGGTGATCCTACTGTTGAGAAGACGCAATGTTACCCTTCAGGAAGAGAAAGCCCAGGCCAATATGTTTTTATTTCATGAAAATGGACTTTTTACCTCAGGACCTGAGAAAAACAATGGTCAAAGAGGACTTTATGTGAGCAAAGTCACTTTAGGAAAAGTCCATGCTGGCCAGCTGCTGAGCCAGGTGACCTGCTGGCTTGGCACCATGTTTTCCTTAAGCCCTATGCTGCAGTGGCCTGGCGTAAACCTGTGTACTTACTCAGCTGTGTCTCCCTCTCTCCCAGCAAAATGAGCTGAACTCCTTCCTGTGGACAATCAAGAGAGATCCCCCATCTTATTTCTTTGGCACCATCCATGTCCCATACACGCGTGTCTGGGATTTTATCCCAGAGAACTCCAAGAATGCCTTCCAGCAGAGCCACATTGTGTACTTTGAGCTGGATCTCACTGACCCCTACACCATCTCAGCTCTCACCAGCTGCCAACTCCTGCCACAGGGGAAGAACCTCCAAGATGTGCTGCCCCGAGACCTCTACCACCGGCTGAAGCGGCACCTGGAGTATGTCAAGCTCATGATGCCGTCCTGGATGACCCCAGACCAAAAGGGCAAAGGGCTCTATGCAGACTACCTCTTCAATGCCATTGCTGGCAACTGGGAGCAGAAGAGGCCAGTGTGGGTGATGCTGATGGTGAACTCCCTGACAGAGGTAGACATCAAGTCACGAGGCGTGCCTGTCCTTGATCTGTTCCTGGCCCAGGAAGCGGAGCGGCTGAGGAAGCAAACGGGCGCTGTGGAGAAAGTAGAAGAGCAGTGCCACCCACTCAATGGGCTGAACTTCTCCCAGGTGAGGTGGAGTGGTGTGCAGGGTGCCAGGCTAGCTCCTGAGCTGGATATCGCAGCAGAAACAGCATGGGCTGGGGTGCGGGGCAAGTGCTTTTTACCCAGAGACTTGTGTCTGCTCCCTGCAGCCCGTGCCTTTGCCTGCGTCCTCAGGAGGATCAGGCCAGAGCTGAATTCATCCAGGCCTGGCCTACTCTCTTCCTTGGGCAACCTGCTCTCTTCTTTGGCCATGTTCTACCCTCAGAGACACCAGACCTTTGGATGTGTGCTCTCTAACTCTGACTGGGCTGACCTGCAGGAGCTCAGGACAGGCTGGGGCTCAGTCTCCAAACTTGTTTTTGTAATAGCAGGTTTAAAAGAAAGAAGTGATTACTTGGGGAAAGCAGGGGTGTGCTGTGAGTAGTGCTGAGAAGTAATTGCTGGTTGGAAAGCATCACAGTGAATATTTTGATGCCCTCAGAAACAGGGGCCAATTATTTGCAATGAGAAAAGTATTTTTTGTTTTTTGGGGTTTTTTTCCTTTCCTTTGTTACCAGGTGAGGGTCAGCACAGCACAGACAAGTATAGGCCCTGGTGCAAATGCCTTTGTGTTTGCAAACCTGTTGGAGTTCAGCACTGCTGTTCATGCAGGAGAATGACCTTTGTGTTGTCGATGTGTTGGATGAGGTGCTCCTCTCTGAACCAAATACGCCAAGCAGTGGTGTCTGTTGTTGTCTCTGCCCAATGAGATCACAGGCATAACACTGCTCTCTGATGTGGGGTACCTTTGCTGCAGGGTGGTGCTAGTTTGGGGAGTTGAGTGGCATTTGCTTAGGAATAATCAAGACTTGCATTTTGCAATATGCCCTAGTAGCACAAGATGGGAGGACCTTTAGAGCTGGGGAGTTTGATGCCTGACCTTCCTCCCCTGCATCCTGAAGCCTGTGCTGTCACTGATGCATGGTTTGGAAGGGAAAGAGCAGAAGGCAAGTGCAGCACAGCAAGGGCAGGGGCAGCAGCCCAGGACAAATGTCTGAAGAGCTGCTACCTCAGACAGCATTGATGTGGGGACCATGGTGCACAACAGCCCATTCTGTTGACTTGAGCAGTCCTTAACTGCGGGAAGGCCTTCTGCACTTCTCTTTTCCATTGTCTGGAGCTGGGCAACCTCATTGGCATCTCGTCTTTTGCTTAACACAGTGCTTTGAATCCTTATGCTGTTGCTGTTTCCTTCCAGCTAACCTGGGAATACGCTGGGAAGTCCCTCCTTTTCCAGCTCTTATCTGGCTGAGGATTTATAAGCATTATTGCCCATGTTTTTCTTTTGCTGGCATTGCCTCTATAGTTTATCATGACAGAAGTTGAGGCGAGGGCATTTTTATCCACTGCCTTGTAAGAAAGTCGTAGGGAGACTGAGATATATTGATTGCAAATGATATCCCTGCTAAACTCATGTAAATATTGACTCTTAGGCCTTCACAGCTTTCTTCAAAGAGCAGGTGGTTTTGTGTTGTTTAGCAGATAGGATAAATACCAAGTGATCCAAGAACCTGCATGGGCAAGGGACACAACAACATCCAGAATTGCCCAGTCTTCTGAGAAGGCCAGAGAGACAAAATTTGCAGGAGAATCTAGCCTCTAGTTGGGAAAATCATACCCCTTGGTTGCCCCATGGTGAGTGGAGGTGTGCATTTGCATCATGAAGGCTGCACCTCCTTCCCTCCCTGCTCACTTCCCAGGGAAGGAGCACACTATCCCTTGAGGGAGCAGATCTGGAGCAGCTACTGCACTGCAAATTCATCCCTCCACTGCTGCCCACTACTAGATTTCCAATACAGGCAGCTCAAGGAAAAGGAAAACCAGAGGCAGATGATTGTTGAAATTGCTTCTCAGCCAATTTCATGGCTGTTTCAGAAACTGACTTGTGAACTTTCATGGTTGGCAACTGTGTAAATCTTTGATTTCAGAGCTTTCTTGTCAGTTTGTTCAGACAGTAGCGTTAATTATGTGTTTAATAGAAACCAAACAAAGGGTTTGAAGTAGGCTCTTTGGAAAATACTTTCTTTAGTGTGCTGCTGTTTGGAAAACCCCAGTATTGGGCCACTTCTGTGCAAACACACAGACGTAACTTAGAAATTTCTGTTGGGGAAAGTGGAACAAAACCCACAAGGAATAGTCTAACACTGTACAAGAAATATAGAATCACAGAATGGTCTGACTTGGAAGGGACCTCAAAGATCACTTAGTTCCGTCCCCTCCACCATGGGCAGGGACATCCTTCACTAAGACCAGGTTGCTCAGAGCCCCATCCAAATTGGTCTCAAACACTTCCAGGGATGGGGCATCCCCGGCTTCTCTGGGCAATCTGTGCCAGTGCCTTACCACTCTCACAGTAAAGAATTTCTTCCTACTATCTAATCTGAACCCACTCTCTTTCACTCTGAAGCCATTCCCCCTTGTCCCTTGTAAAAAAATCTTTCTTGTAGGCTTCCTTCCCATACTGGAAGGTGCATTATAGGTCACTCCAAAGCCTTCCCTTTTCCAGGCTGAACAATTCCAATTGTCTCAGCCTTTTCCTATAGGAGAGGTGCTCCTTTCTTCTAATCCATCTTGGTGGCCTGCTCTGGACCTACTCCAACACATCCATGGTGCTGGGAGCCCAGAGCTGGATGCAGGTTCCAGGTGGGCTCTCCCCAGAGCAGAGCAGAGGGGCAGAATCCCCTCCCTCCCCTGCTGCCCACGCTGCTCTGGATGCAGCCCAGGACACGTTTGGCTCTGTGGGCTGGGAGTGCCCATGGCTGGGTCATGTCCAGCCTTTCACCCACCAGCACCCCCAAGTCCTTCTCACAGGGGTGCTCTCCATCTGCTCATGCCCAGCCTGTACTGATTCTGGGGATGGTCCTGGCCCAGATCCAGCACCATGCACTTAGTCTTGTTAAACTGCATGAGATTCCCATGGACCCACTTGTCAAATTTGTCCAGGTCTCTCTGGATGTCATCTAGGGAGATGTTTTTTTTCTTACAGCTGAATGACAGAGAAATTATTTACTTAGCAGAAAAGCAAGTTCAGTGTTTTAAGTTTGTTTCTGCATAGGGTTTGCTTTTTCTTTCACATCCAAAATTATTCTTCTGGTGGTAAGGCAGACTCCCAAGCCACTTCCAAACTATATATTGTTAGGTCCCTGTTTTGATCCATTCTATTGAGTAAGAATAGAACATACACCTTGATGGTGTATGTTATTGCAGGTGAAGGTCTGGAACAGTTTATTCTTGTCTCCCTGGGCACAATGCTCAGTAACTGCAAAGTACGGACAAACCCAAATTAACAACTCTCTTCTCCTTGTGAAGAGAGAACAGTAAAAATGAAAAAAAAACCCAAACAAAACCCACATACAACAGCCAAGAGTGCCTGTCAAGGGGCTCTTTTTCTTTGGGCTTTTGTTCCAAAGACTCTTGGTTTATGACTCTCTTATTTTACCTGCCAAATCTCTCTGTTCATGCTCAGCCCAGGCTGCCTGCCCATATTGCCAAATCATAAAAGTATCATTTTTCTTCAGTACACAATGATGTGTACACAATCTGTGAAATATTTTACTGCCTTCTCAATCTCTCTCTCTCTTGTTCCAAGTTCTGTGCAAGTTCAGGAGTATGGAAAGATTAGTTTGTCTCCATGCCAGGGCCATGGCGTTTATTTTTCCTCTTTCATGCTGTTCCCATCCTAGTTTGTCTTACAGACTTGTTCTCCCACTCCGCCGCCTTTGCTGGGTAGTGCCTCTTTTGTTGCAATGCCCTGCGTGGGTCTCATTCCTAGCTGTGTCTGGGCTTTGTAGCAATGTATGATCTGCCACTGCTGACTTTCAGCATGGAGTCAGTCCCTCTCAACTCTTCCTTTACAGTTATGCATGTGCTTACATGTTTGCTATATTGCAGGCATTAGTGCTCCAGCCCAAAACAGCTTTGCTGTTGGCTTCAGTAGTGTCACAAACACCAGCTTAGTACTGGCTCACAAGAGGAGCAAGTGTTGGCCCTTGTACTGTGCCAGGCACTTGCTTTGGTACACTAAGGTGGTGTCCAGTCTGTATTCCTCACAAACTTGTCCCTGCTTGAACACAAGGAGGTTGGCCTTATGTCTGCTCTTTGTGTGGACCCATGGTTAAGAGTGTAAACACTGTCCAGCCGTCACTTCTTCCTAGCCACGACCCTGGCCAGTTTGGCTTTTTCAATACTGGGACCCTTGGTAGAAGATTCTTGTACCTGATCTTAATTTGAGAATTGTTTCCCCGCATGACTTTGCTGTGGTTATACCTTGTCACAGCATTCTTCCTATCTGAGCACTTGAGCATCTGATTACATTGCTGCATATTCAGACACAGTCTTCAGAACTACTTGGGATGCAGTAGGAAGCCGGGAGCCACTAAGGGCTGACTGATCATGAAATTCTGTCTCCTGCTGACCCTGTTCCTGCCGTGGCATGACAATTAACCCTTTACGTTGCCTGTCTTTGGGGACACCAACTATTGTCAGCAATGAAAGAGGCGGGAACAACTGAGGGTTGATTAGAAGCTCATTTATTAGAGCATCAGACATAATTGCATTTAGGAAGGGCAACCGCAGAAGACAAGATAATGCAGAAGACATGCTAATATATACCCTTGACTGTAGTTCTTCTGTGTCCTATCCAACTAATCAACAATTTTACAACCTTATATGGAAGCATAGCTTACCATCACTAACAATGTTACCTTATATGAAACTATAACATAGTCTTCATTAACATAACAATCCCACAATCCTTTATGCAAACCCCCTTAACAAGCTACTTAAATAACACACTTTACCTTAGCTTATTCATCTGTATATTTAATCAACCTATAATATTATGTCATGCCTAAACTGGCAGGCTCTTTAGCTCAACAACAGTATCGATCTTGATGGTACCCACACAACTTTCTATACTGTGTCTAGACATTCTCTCTCTTCAGCACTTTGCATCCCATGGTTTTTAGGTTGATACCTTCTGCATAGTCAGCCTAAGCAAATTCACAGTCCGTCCCTGCCAGTCCAACTTCCACATCTCCCCCTTTCTGTTGGGAATTTAATAAAAATTTCTTACAAAGATTTTTGCAAAATCTTCTGTAAACGACTCACTAAATGTGGTAATAACATCAACACAACAACTATTGCAAGAACTAACAATTGTGTCTTAACCAGGGATAACAACCAACCTGATAAGCCACAACCTTTAAACAGTCTGTTTAACCAGTTTATAACATTTTCCACTTGTAGTTTCTTGACTCCTTCCTTTAATGGATGTTCCAGTGTATCAACTCACTATGGTCAGACAGATTCATGCAGCATAGTCCTTCAAAGTCTTGGCAACCATGCCCTTATGCCAGCAGCAGAAAGTCCCCTTTTATAGTAGAAAGCAACCCTGTTAAATAGAGTGGCATGCCTAACACTACTGATATCTGTTAACAGACCACTTAGTGCAAGAGATGTAGCATTGGTTTGCTTACTCAGACAACACCCCGAACTATCCAATTATTTTAGTGCTTTTGCTGCATTAACCCAAGATGTCAATATAGATGCTGCAACTCTTTTTTTTTTTTTCTTTGTTCCAATAAATAACCTCATCTTTACATTCTGATTCAAATTATGGATGAATCTTTTTTCTTGAGTTTCTCTATTGTGATTTAGTGTGGTGTTGGGTGTTAGTAGAGTAAGTCCACCCAGGCTACATGGTCCACCTTTAATGTGCGACGGAAGGGCAGGCCAGGCCCTATCCCCACAAATGAAAAACATTTCTAATATTCCTAGTGGCAACTGCAGGGGTCTGTTGCTGGATCATGAAGGTGTGGGTGATGCATTATTGCATCAAAGGTTTTCATTATTATAGACAGGGTGGTAAGGGGAAACATCTCACAGAGCTGACTGATCTTTTGTTAAACTCCAGCTTGAATAATTAAACTTTACACAATACTCCATTCTAACTGAACCAAGGAGCTCTAGCTCCTAAGGTTCCAAGGTTGCTGGTAGCTCTGAGATAAGGTACTGAAGCTCTGGGCTGCTGGGCCTCTGGTGGTTGTGGGCATAGGCAGCTGGGGCATTTTTGTCATTGCACGGGCTGCCCTGTGCTCCCCTTGAGGTTTCCTGATGGTGACTTGCTGTCAACAACATATTTTGACTAGCATTGGCTAGGGTGATGACTACTTCTCTTACATCTGGAGCATATATTAAGAGCTTTAGATTTATAACAGTCTGTTTTAATGTGCCCTTGCTTGCCACACTCATGACATGGGCCAGGACCTTGTGCTGCAGCCCTTTTGGAATGGCTCGGATTGCTGTTAAAGCTTCAGCAAGCCCTTGGCCTACAGCTTGTACATGAAGAGCTACAGAGTGCTCTGATGTCCCAAGGTGATTACAACCCTTGACCATTTGCATTGTTCAGGCTCTGGTGAAAGGGCACGTGATACTTTTTTACACTGAATTTGCATTAGATACAGCCAATTTCTTTACCAATTAATGTCTTGCCCTTTTGTGTGTAACTTGTGTCTCTAGGGCTTGCCTTTGGTGATCAATGTAGGGCTCATTAGGCCCTTGCTTTATTTCTGCAAAGTCTAGTGTAGGCATATTGCCATTGGGCACTTGCGTAAGTGCCTTTCTTGCTGCATTTTTAATATCATCTAAGGCTTGCCTCAGGAGGTTTGCTGGCTGATCCTCAGGTTGTTTGTGTGCTCCTTCACTGGCAAGATGATCTGTAGTCAGTGCTGCCAAAGCTTGATTACCCAGGGAGTCCACCAACAATTGATTTAATAGCCTTTTCAGTCCTCACTCCCATAAGGTATACTGTGTTGGTGATACCAGCATTGTCATCAAATACTTGATATCATAAGGGGTTAAACATCAGCTGTGATGGTTGCATGAAATAAGTTATTAAAAAATGGTGATTCCCTCCCATAGTCCTTAGATGCTTTCTGTAGTTCCTTTTTTTCTGCTTAAGTCAGTAGCTCCCATTGTGGATTTGCTTCATACTGTCCCAGTGCCACAATAAACTTTGCTGCCACTTCTACATTCCTTTCTTTAATCACAGCTTTTTGTATCTTTTCCCAATGGTGGGAAAAGAACCTGGGGGATGTGGTGGAAGTTCCTCAGATGCAGGAGGGTCCAGGTCTTCTTCCAAGGAAGAATATCTTAAAATAAAAGTAGCTTTATTCTTAGAAAGGCTATGGCAGTGATGTTTAGCTGTAGTGGAGGAGAGTGGTAGGCTGTGTGACAAGATGGTGGCTTCCAGAGCCAAGGTTCCAGTTCTGGTTTCTGATTCCACAGAGGGGGTGTGGCCCATGGAGAGGGCAGAGTAATGGCAGGGGCCCTGGGGCAAGATGGTGGCTTGGGGGATGCAGGAAAATGGTGGCTGGCAGAAGAGGAGGAGAGAGGAAGAGGCGGAGCAGTGGGAAGGGGAGGGTCCAAGATGTTTTGGCCACCACCATCTTGGGCTGGAGGAGGAGGAGACAAGGATGGCATCTCATCCACACCTCTTGGCGGGTTCCATCTTGTAACGTACTCACAGGGGCCAAAGGGCAAGGAGCAGAGAGAACTGTGCTGCCTTGGGTGGGATTGGGGTAACAGAAGTACCAGAGCCATTAAACTTAACTAAAGGTTTCCAAAATAAGGTGAAACTCAGGCAGCATACGGGGTGCTTCGGGGTCTCTCCTAGTAGCTAGATTATAAAGTTTAATGCTCACAGAATCCCAAAAATCAACAGCAATGGTCACTGAAGTCATACCATCGGGAAAACTATGGAAGATCCACTTCATTATCCTCTTCCCTCTTTGGCAATTGTTTGCCATGCTCAATTGAAAGTGCCTTAAAACATCCATATATGCCCCCTTGTTCCACAAACATTCCTTGTCCTATGGTAATTCCCCACGGGCTCACCTGCACTCTTGCTGCAGATGAGTAGTTGGATCTGGATGCTTTTTCTTCCAGCCGTTCCAAGTGCCTGCTTCTTGCAGCCCTCCAGAATTCCCAGGGGCCTTGCCGACCGAATCAGCTAAGCGCTGCCACCTGATAGCTGATTTCCCAAACAGCGGGATCTTCTATGAAACTGGAGAGGTCCCTGTTCAGGCGCCACTTGTTGCATCGCCCCGTCCATGCCCGCAAGGACAGAAAATGGTTGTGACAGGTCGGTGCGGAAGAAAAGCGGGTCACGGGTCTTAGGTGGAAAAATCTGAGAGTCCTTTGTTCTTCTGCTGCAGTAACAGGAGCACTCTGGAACACAGCCAAACATTAAGACCAGAAGCAAGGGGGGAGCCCAACTTATGTACACTAACATAGAACATTCTAGCAACATTCTGACGAATAACAACTGGCACAAAACCCATATTAACAAAGTAATTCTCATGATCCTCTTTGAACAAACTTTAACTCTCCCTAATTTGAAACAATGTCCCTGAACTTAGGATGTTGCTTCCCATGGCCTAGGTTTGATCCCGGCTAAGGCTGGCTCACTGGCCAGGCTGGGCCGTGGGAGCTCCTCAGGCTCCAACTCTGGCACTGAGAGCTTAAAAGTCCTGTCATTTCCATCTTCCAGCCAGTCTCTCATATAGCTCATTGCAGATAGAAAAGGAAGCAAAATTTTCTACTTTGATCATTTTGTATAATTAGGACATTATTTGTTTATGTTTCTACTCAAAAAAACAGCCTTTGCAAGCAACAGAGTGCTGAGAGATTTTGCTTTTCCTGGCATTTCCAGGTTCTGGATTACTGACATGACTGTGAGAACTGTAGACTGCTGCTTAGTAAATACAGCCCTTCTGACATGACAGCAACATCATTTTTGCTGTTTAATCTGTGTACCCACTTGGGTGAAAGGGCCACCCTTGATGACGAATTGTATTAAGTTATTATGTAGGAAAAGCCTGTATTTATGGGGAAAGTAGGAAGTAAAGACACCATTGCTTTGTTAACAAGTGTTACATGATTTGTTGGTTGGATTTTTTTCCTGTTCTTAGGGAGTTAGAAGTGATGCCTTGAAGTTAGCCACAAAATATACAATATTAAATTGGTGAGATTTGTGCTAGTCTTCTCATTTTGAATAAAGGGGATACTTGCTGTACTTGATTGGCCAGTTATAATAGTTGTCTTTAATTTCCGGAATGATGAGGCCAGATTTGGCAGTGTTTCCATTCACAAAACCTTGGTTCGGCTCATCTTTGGCAGGAATAGTGATGGAGAATCTCAAAGAAAGAAAAAAGCAAGGAAGGGCACACAGTACAAAATCTGCAAAGAATAAATTAGATTCTGTGGTTTAGGTCACGATTTGGAGCAGAGCAAGGCAAAGAGCAGTTTCTTGATGAAGGAGCAGACAGAGGAGCAGAGCATTTTATTGCTAAACCTGTTGGATGGGACACTGCTTGCAGTAACCTGGTTGCATCTGCTGCCCCACAGGTGTAACTTCAAAATTTATTTGTTAGGGTCAGCCTTCTTTCCTCAGGTGGGAAATCAGGATTTTGTGCACATGAATTGGAGCTAGAACAAATGAATTGATCCTGTGTGCATCTTTAGCTTCTGGAGTCTGTGACCTAGATTTGTTTTTGTTTTCAGTTTGTGTGTAAACATACCTGCAGATTCCATGTCTAGACATCAGGGATGGGGAATGGGCTGGCTGGTGGGAACCAAAATAACTAACGCTTTGCCTATGTATTGAAATAATTACAGTTTAATTGAGATCTTTTTAACTGTCTGGAGATTTTAGGGCTCATCCCCCAGTGAAAGTGGTGTTCAGTGGTGATATGCTGCCTCTGCATTCAAAAGGGTGGGGAGTTTGTTTCAAACAGCCGGGACTCTATGGTAGGCCTTTGAAATCCCAGACTGGAAACTTTGCTCCTTGCACTTGCCCTCCATATGCCTATCAGCTAGCTGGATTTTCCCATTAAAAATGCCCTTAGCTCAGCATATTACACAGCAGAAACAGAAGATGTCAGGTGGCAAACATGACTTCTTCTTATCTTGCCCTTGCTGCTCCCAAGGAGGTTCCTTGTGAGTGTCTGGCTGGCAGTTTTACAGTGTGAGCATGCCAGTGCACTTTCCTTTTCACTCAGTGAGCAAGGGCAGGGCAATGAAATCTGTGCACTGCTCTGAGAGCTCTTGTGACTGGGTTATCATGCTAACTACTGACAAGTGCACTAGGCTGGTTATCCTGCTGTCCTCTGACAAGTAGTGCTAACCTGATGGGCTGGTTGGCTGGTGCACTGTGTGTCACTGGAGATCCTCCAGCTTTGGGTGAGGACACTGTTGCTGCAGAGGAGCACAGCCCTGTCAGCAGGCTGAGGGCTGCCAGGCATCATGGCCACTCAAGCTAGCACACAGAGCAGAATGCTTTTGGGCTCAGCTCAGGCAAAACTGAGGAGTGTGGAGCAGGGCAGAGATATGGCCTTGGCTTGGTCAGCTGTTCAGGAGTTGAGTGCCCCTGCATGAAGCTTTGTTCTGCATGTTCTCAAGTTCTGATAGAATTACGGTGGTCTGATGCTATGGCTCTGTCAGATGCCTGATCCCGAGAGCTCACTAATTGCCATTAGAGAACCCAAAGCATGGGACTGGCTGCCAGTTTTCCCTTGGACAAAAGGGTTATAACTGGTCCGGACACCTTAAAGGCACATGCCTGTGGAAGTTGTGGAAGACAGCTTCCTTTCACACCTGAGATCTGGACTGCACTCCTATCCAGTGCTAACCCTCCTGTCCAGTACTGGTGAGATGGTACTTCTGGTACCACTGGACACACTCCAGCACCTCAATATCCTAATACCAAATATCAAGGTTGGTATTTGGAATTAAGGATATTGAGGTGCTGGAATGTGGCCAGCGCAGGGCAATAAGGCTTGTGAAGGGCCTAGGAAACTTGCCTTATGAGGAGTTGCTGAGGTAGCTGGGTTTTTTTAGTCATGCGGGGGCCCAGGGGAAACCTTGCCCAGACTGGATTGCAAGATCCATGGGGATCCGTGTCAACTTCTGCATCCCAGCTGACATGACTCATGGCAGTGGTTCTGAAGACTGATTTTTAATTTTCATCAACAAATTCAGATGAAAAATAAAGCCCAGCTTTAGTTTTCATCTGTTTGATTTTGTAAGGGTTTGTGTTCCACTGAAGAGCCTCTTCTGTACTTGTGTGAGCATTTCAGCTGTAACCAGTTTGTCCTTTAATGTCCTATTTGTTGAGCCTGTTCCAGAAGAGCATATTTTCTATTTGTTAACTGTTGACTCAGCTACTCCCAGGCCTAGCAGCATCTGTCTTATGACATGGCAGTCATTTGTGTGCTGGGTGCAGTGGTATTGTCACTGCCCCCATCTTTCCTTGTTTATGCATCTGTGTTTGGCTGTGGTTCTTTCAGGCACAGCAGTTTTCTGAGCACTCATGCTTGGGACTGTCGAAGTCCTTTTTACTCACACTGCTTCCCAGGGAAGAAAAAGTGTTACTGTTGTTGTTGGTCCAGTCCCTGTCTGCTCCCTTGTCAAGGTGAGTGTGCAAGCCAACTTACATATTCTTTCTCATCTGTATTTTTAGGTCTTCTAAGTACTGTTTCTGTTCCCCATGTCTTCAGTATTTGAAGTGTTTTGTATTTCTCTAAATTCCTACTGCCATACAGTCTCTTGAGAAAACTATTCATTGATTCTGTTGTCTTACTGCAGAAAACTTGCAAAACACTATCAAGGTTTTTGGAAAGGGTATGGTTTCCATTATACTTATTGACTTAAAGTGTTTATATCCTATAATTATTTGCAATAATCTTCATGAAGGCTTTTACTAGATAATTTGAAAGATTGATTGTAAGAGGATGAGGCTGAAAATAAGATAAGTTTTAAGATAACTGTTTCTTTTTCTGACCTAAGGCATAAAGGAAAGAGTAGGAACAATTCTTCAGTTTTTGTTGATGATAGAGAAAATATTGGATTCTTCAATAAAATTCTTATAATCCAGCAAGCTTAGCAGCTATATGCACACCGGACATCATCCATTTACAGCATGCCTGAATGAGAGATGCTCAGATACTGAGATGTGTGAGCAGTTTCAAAGAGATTAGACCGATGGGTGAAGGGTAGTCACACCAGGGAAACTCATTTATGTCCCAAGTGCCATCTCTGGCTCAAGACATCTCTCAGCTCCTGAAAGATTGAATTGGGGGCAGGTGTGAGTGGAGGAGTTGTCCTGGAGGTTGTGGGCTTCTCCACTCCTGCGCAGATGTGGACAGTTTGTTCCCAATATGGAACTGAGACGGGCTTGGAAGCTGATGTGGAATGGATCAGCTGCAGTAAGTTTGGCAGTGTCCCTGCTGGAGCATTCAGATGCCCACATGTACTCCCTTTTCACAAAACTTACCTCTCTTGAGCATGCAGAGGTCACATGTGAACAGTTGAGTATGTGGGGAGCCGTTCACTGAATTCTGAAGCCAGGGAGAGGTTTCGGAAGGTTTATCCATGGATCTTGAAAACAGTCCTGTCAATTAAGACCAAATGTGTAACAGTGTTTAGTCTGCAATTAACTATGATGTCAATCCTGTTCTATTACTGTTTGAGGGAAGATTTAGGCAAGTGGCCTTGTGCATTTCTAAATCTCTTTGTTCCTAACAAGATTAGCAGGATTGCTAGCTTCAGCTGGAACTCAGATTAATCTTTGACAAAAATAGATACACTGACTTGACTTCCACAAAGTCCGGTCTGGTAAATGCATTACAAGACTGCTGTAGCAAATAAAATTTCAATTTTTTAATGGCAGATTTTATGTGTTTTTGTGTGACCCGTTCTGGTTTTTGAGTGTGTTCATTAGTAACACATAGTGTTAGAGACTGATTTGCATCTTATGCAGTCAAACCTTCATTTCTATATGGACCATCAGTGTATCCCACTCCCTCCATATTACCCAGATAACACCATATGTGAAAAATATTTATGCATATTTTAGGACCATCAGGTTGTCAAACCTCAAATTAACTGGGTTTGCAACTGTGCATCAAATCTGGCTGAATTCAATCAAAAAAAATTAGTTCTTCCAGGTGCTACTTGATGCAGAGAGCAAGCATTATCTTATTCTCTCCAAAATAAAAGCTGAGATTCTGGCTGCCTTTGCTGGGTATGTCTGGTGGACAGGTATGGTCACAGTGGCCCCTTCTCCCAGTAGGGAGAGACCCCACTGAGACATGGTTTGTGGGGAGAATATAATGCCTTGTTGCTGTCTTGAGAGTGCCCCGTGTAGTGTTAGCCCCTCTGCCTTTCAGCGGGCTCATTGGGATGTCACACAGGCTGAGCCATCCTGCTGCTACCAAGGACATGAGTTTCATGGTGTGCTTCACTTGGCTGAGTGGGGAGCCTGCACAAGCCTTTTTTTCACTTCTGCTTGAGAGAAGTCAGCACAGGATGGGATCATGCAGTTGCTTGGCTTTGCTCTTCCATCATCTTTTGGCATTTTGAAGAGCTTCCTCCAAGCTCAGGGGAAGTGTTTGTGTTTCTCATGGGAACATATTGTATAAATAATGTCAGATGCTCTACACTAGCAGGAGAGCTGCAGCCCTGCTCTGGTGTGCTGCTGGAGGTATCCCAGCACAAAGTGCTCTTGAGGACTCTAGTACTGACACTGCAGTTTGCCTGATTCAGGAGTGTAGGCCAAATTTTCAGTTCTCTCAGGTAAAAGCTTTACCTTTGTTTTGGATGCTGGATTAACTTCTTAAAGATCCTAACCACTGAGAAAATTTCATCTAGACATTGTCCTAAACATCTTCCAGCCTCTCCAACTGCAAATCTTTGAGTCCTGGCTCCTGCATACATCTAAAGAACGTGGGTAAAAAGCAGGTATTGATTTGGACTTGCTTTGCAGAAGGGAGCCGGCTAAATCACTCAAATGCTCAAAATCCACTTGTTTCTTCCCAGATTTTTACCTCTCTGTCTTCTGAAAGATAGGTTAGTTATGTCAGAATCCATCGGTAAAGAAAACCAAAGCAGCTTAGCTTTCCATGGTTGCACAGGATCAACACAAAGCTAACTTTCCCAGGTCTTTCCCTAGACATCTCAATCAAGACTCTGGCAACTCTGTGGTTGCTAGCCAAGACCAGAGCTGTCTCAGCAGGAAAGACATGCCCTTGGCCCCTGCTAGGCAGACAGATTTGCTACTATTCTGAGCTCAGTTTTCAAGCTCCTGCCTTATCCTGGCCATAACAGCCCATTCTGCTGGGAATGTGCAGCAGTTTGATCACCTGATCACAGAACCACAATTTCCAGATTACAGAATATTCAGAGTATCAAGTCCAGCTTTTAAGTGAATGGTCCATGCAGGGTTGAACCACAGCCTTGGTGTTATTTGTACCATGCTCTAACCAAATGAGCTAACCGTAGGGCCACCTGTGATAGCCAATGCCTATAATCTTGTAAGAACTCTCCCAGCTTCCATGTATGCCTGAGAGAATTCCTGCCCCTGGAGTTTCAGAGTATCCCCCAAAGTGCAAACAAACCAAACTCCTCAGTAGTTCTTTGAGAGAGGAACTAAACTGTCACTGTTGATATATTTGGCAAAATGATCTCCGGAAGTTTTTAAGGCTCAAATGTCTGTACTCAAGTACTTGTGGATATCCTGAGATGAGGTGTATCCTTACTCTCCTTGACACCAGAGTGACTAATATAGATAGGTAATGTGCCTTTCACGCTTGTGTTGGCCACTTCATTTCCAGTTTCACAGCAGCCTGTATATATGGCTTGACTCTGTAAAATGCAGACATGTCAGGAGTGGTTGGAAGCTTCTGATGAAATAAATCACACTGTGCAGCCTAAGTCTGAGCTCCTGTACAGTCTCTGTTGCTCAGCCAGTGTACAGTAACTTGTTATGCTAGGGCAATTTGATCACAAGTTTAACACCTGTGTGAATTTGTAAGGCCTGTTTATAAAGATAAATGAACTATTGTCACAGCTAGAGTCCCATGAGATAAGCTGCGTTTTTGTAATGTTCACAAACAAAGTAGCTAGACATGTTTTCTAGGAAGGATGAAATGGAGAATGAAGAGAAGGTAACACTGAATATGTTTTTATTTGCTTTGAAGCTGTTGGTAAGTCAAAAGAAGAAGACATGGAAAGCTCAAGGTTTTAGTTGATCAGCAGTAATGCAGGGGATGGAAGTACTTGTTACCAGTATTTCACAGTTCCTGGGTGAGCATGTCCTTGAAAATCCACCAGAGAAGAACAAGAGAAAAATTATACTCCCATTTAGGTACTTCAGCACTCCAAGAAAGCTATTTACCTAAAGCACGTGTGTGAATAACAATGTCTAGGAAGTATTGGTGCTGTCTTGGAGTAATGCAATTTCAGACCTCGTCCAGGTTAATAAAAAATGAAATAATCACTGAACTGAAAAGGATCCTTCCTTAGGTACAAATAATAATGACTGAACTTTATTTTTATGTGGAAAGAGAATATATAGTCCCAACCAATAATATGTATGATTGGTGCTCTAAGGGGGGTTCATATTTTTGAAACAGGAAAGAATTATAGGCCAAATAAAGTAGAAGGAAGAATTTAGGCATAAAAATAGGAGAGATAATTGGGAGTTGTTCAAGAATCCTAATTAGGTCCCCAATAAACCACTCTTCTGCATTTGCAAAGACAAAATTTTTGGTTTTGAAGAAAGCTGGTTTGGTTAACAAAGGAGATTAAAGCATTAAAAAAACCTCAAAATACAATGAATAAAGAAAATGGAGCAAGCAACACAAACAAGTAATCTGCAAGCAAGGACAGACAATTGATGGGGAAACTGAAGGGTACCAGACAAGAGCTTTTGGGCAGCAGATTTGAACAATAAATTCTTTAAATGTATCAGGGTTTCCTGAAATGCTAGCAGTGCTCTAGGCTCCATACTAACCAGGAGTGAAAAAGCATACTAAAAAACCAGTGGTGGAAATAATCACTATGTATTTTGTGATGTTTGGAAAAGAGAAGGCTGTGTTCCTAGCTTGGTCATAAGAGAATGTTTTCTGCTCTGCTGACAAATTGCTTCCAGTAATTGGCAAAAATGTTAAATGTCATTGTTTTTAATATTCAAAACAATGGTTAACTTACAGTCCATAATTTTTAGAGACTAAGCCAAGGAGTTCTTTGAATCTTTAACTGCACTTGAAAAAATTCAGGGGAGTGGAAAAAAAAAAACTACTGTAAGAGCATTATTCTGGGACAATGAGGGACTAGCCTGCCAGACTACCCAAAGTTCAGTTTGGTCAGAGCACAGAAAGTCTGATAAGCTCTGTAGCTGGTGGAGAATTGAGAAAAGACAGTATGGTACTAGCCAATTTCCCCTGAATGGGAAACTGGCTTTGTCAGACAACTTCTTCATATGAGTATGAATAATTTTGGAATAATTGGTGGAGTAATTACACATAGCTTTGGAAGCTTTTGACCTTATTCCTGGTAATACTCTGATATGGGAGTACACACCAGACAAAATCAAAGTGGCTTATTGTAAATAGCCGAGAATATGAATGCATTCTCATGAAACTGCTGCAGATGGGGAGTCTCCCCCACCAGCGAGTAGGGAAGCTAAAAAAATAATGTAAAGAAGTACTGAAGGTGTCTGTTCCTGGTCCTGTGTTACCCAGCGGCTCTGCCAGTGATACAAATGCTGCGTAAGCGTTGGCACAAGTGCGGGAATGCTGCGATTGGAGGGGATGCACACAACAGGTCAGCTGTGCTGTGTGACCGTGTACATCTAGAGCAAGGCACGGATGTCAAGCTAGCAAGACTAGAGGCCTTGTCTGGAATATCCTGGTGGTGCAACAGGCTTGAAAGATATCAGTTAACTACTCCCAAGCTTAGTAGTTCAGCTTCGAGGGAACTTGCAGTCCTCATGTGAGTGACAGAAGGAGGGGAGAGATGTTCTGAGGATCCTAGTGCAGGAATGCTGCCTAGTCCTGGTGTCAGCACTTCAGAGAGCATTGAAGAGCTAGGTAGTGGCCAGAAGAAAGCTACACAATTATTATGGGAACTGAAGACCATGCTTTTATAACAGGAAAGTTAAAAAACCCCAAAAAACTGGACTTGATCCAACAAGTTGTGTCCAGAGAAACAGACAAATTATTCCTTAAATTTGCTTGGGTATTTGAGGCAGCAGGATAAGAAATGCTATATGTCTAGTGGCCTAGATGTTGTTGAGGAAACACACTATCAGATTCAATGTAGTTGGTGTCTACTGAAGGCAATTAGCCAGTTAAACAAATTTCCTTAGGACCTAGTGGAGCAGCCATTATTTAGACTTCAAGTTGCCACTAGATATTTCTCTGAAACAGAAGCTGTTTCTAGGTATCTCCTGATTTGTGCAAGGTATCAATGCACATTTTGACATTTTGATCTATCTGGCCAGGGACTATCTTTATGGTAATGTGAAACCAGACGTTTTTCTTACAATGAGTTACAGGACAATAAGGTTTTCTAAAGCAGAAGTACTGTGACTTAAGCAGGCAAGAATGGGGTGGCATCTGCAGGTCTAAGCTGTGTGCTCTTTGCTGCACATCCTCTGCAAATGGGGTGATCTTTTAGAAACATTTAAATGAAAGTTGATAGGAGAGGGTCTTGAGGTACTACTGGAGGCCTTGCTACCTTGTTAGAAATGCCCTCAGGCATCAGCTCTGTGTGTGTGTGTGTGTGACAGGAACCAAAAGACTTGTGGGTCTGCATGCAGTGCTGCAGTGCCTGCAGAGAAAGGTCCCTAGGGAGCAGGTATCATCTCTTCTGGACTCTGTTTAGCTGCTTAGCAAGGAATGAAGTGGGACCTTAGAGCCATAATGCTGCCTGGAAGCCACGTTCCTGCTCAGGTTAGTCAGGAATGATCCACTGGAATTCAACAGGGCCTTCATCTCACTAAGGCCCTGCCTTAACCTTAATGGTTTCCCTCTGTTCCAGGACACTGTAAAGGGCCTGTTTCTGTCTGGCACAGAGTGTGACAGGTGCAGGGATGCATGGCAGGTGGGCAGTGTCCCCTGTGAGCATGTGGTCTGACACTAGTCCCCTCATATCCACAAAAGCCCTTCCCATACCTGGTGCTGTGGGGGGGACTGGGATTTTGGTAAGTGATAACAGCCCCAGCTTGTCATTGATGTGTGGCACTGAGCATAGGGAGCACCAGACAGATCAGGAATGATTTAAAAATCATCTGTATTTCCAGGTCCCCTTAATTCAAGGCTGTCCAGACACTTTCCTGTATGCTGTTGTTAAGATGCTTGAGTTGGTCCCCAGAGTAGTGCTTTGTGAAGGTTACTGGGACAGCAGCAGTGTCAGGGTGGTGCATTGAGGTGGGAAATTGTGGCAGCAGTGGTGATGGTAGGTACCTGAATTCATTCACTCTGCTTGTTCATACTCTCAGTATTTCCTCCCCAGATGAGGTTCTTACTGTCTGAGGAAGTTGCAGCATGTATACACAGTGGCACTGTAATGAATTCCCTGGGAGTAATCTGCTTTTGGCCAAAATCTGATTGCTATTTTAGGCTTGTCCAGTTTAACAATAAAAGTTAACATTTCCAGCTTACCAAAAGAATAGTTGGAGCTCATTGCCACGATTCCAAATCTGCTTCCAAAATGTCATTATGTTGTCACTGTTAGAGATAGCATTGTAGTTAGGTGGAGGTATCTCTTCTGTCCTCCTCATGCTCAGTGAGTGTTGGAAACCTGGCCAAAGACATTGCCTTGCTCAGGTAATTTTCTAACAGGTAGCATTTCAAGGCTATTACCGTGTTTTGAAGGCCTGTCATGAGTGAATCTGCTCCCTGTTGTCGTGGATTAGGGAAGATGTGTTGCCTCTGTTGTTGCAGCATAATGTTTTTGTAACCTCCGGAGATCATGGGCTTGCAGGGGGAAATCCGTGGCACTGCTTTCATGTTCCATTTACCATGTATGATGCACATGCAGCTAAGCAGACATTTAAAATTTAGAGGAATTATGTCCTTAGCTCAGGAACCTAAATGAGTTAGAGTCCGGTTTAGTTGATAAGGTGATGTTAGGTCATAGGTTGGACTTGATGATCTCAAAGGTCTTTTCCAACCTAGTTAATTCTGTGATTCTGTGTGACTGAGACAGGAGAAACAGGTGTTTCCACATACCATTGTCTTTAGGAGATGTATGTTCATCCATAATTGTTGTTTCTATGTATCCTCCTACCTGTGGGATACCTCTCTGGAAGAAGCCACCCTCTGGGCTCTTTGCTGAACTCAGAGCTGGTGGCTGTGGCTTGTCAGGGAGCGCAGGACTGCATGCTGGCATCAAGCAAGTTCTCAGGCAGTGCAGTGGAGTAATGGAGTGACTCAGTAGTATCTCCCTAGTGTACACAGTTGTGGTCCCACGTGCTGTACGCTTTTCTGTTCTTGCTCCTAATATAGATGCTGGAGATCTCTTGAGAGCCTGTTGGTTCAAGCAGGTCAGTAGAATTGCTGCATGGTGCTAGACCTCACCAAGTCGGGGCATTTGCCATGCAGTATTGAAACAGAGATGTCAAGAGCTTTGGACACAGTGTTAATAGAAACACTCAGGTTCAGTTCTACTTTCCCTTCAGCTGGGTTTTCCTCTTCTCTCCCTATCTTAACCGCAGTGAGGTTTAGGGCAGATGTCACTGTGGATTGCAGAAGTTAAATGAAATGTTACTTTGTGCTCACATGGTTGTATTCGCAGCAATGACAAACCCCGAGGTGTGTTTGTCTAGCTGAAGAAAGGGAGAGGTAAAAGCATAGGGATTTGAGTTACTCCCATTTTCTGCTTCACATGGTCATTCTTCCTTTTGTCCCACATCCAGGGCCTAGTTTTATAGCAACTATCAAGTCAGATCTGGTTTGCCTGGTACTATGATGCTCCATATAATCCTGCTGCTGTAATTTTCTTTGCTGCCTCTGAACCCCACAGGCATCAGAAATTCAGTTCTGTTCCTCTTCAGGATGAGCAGAATTCTTTTTTCCTTCCCCTTGCCAAATTCTGGGCTCCTGCTCTTTTCTAGAATAAGCACAAAGGGACAGATCTAGAACTGAGTTTTAACTTTCTTGCCTGGCTCCTTTTTACAGTTTAAAATCAACCTTTGGCCAGAGTTTTGTTGGTTTGGTTTGGTTTTTTCCTTTCAAGTATTTTTCCTGGAATACACACTGTTATTCACAGTTGGTAAGGTCTGATGCAAGCCAGTGGAGTGAGGGGCTGAGCTCTGACTGTAATCAAGCAAGCACTTTTACTTCATGGTTGAAGACAAAGGCAACCATTAAGCAAACTCTCCTGACTCTTGGGTGACAGGCATCAGCCCTGCAAAAGCATTGCTGTTTCAACTCTCTGTTGTAGTGGCAGCAAGCCTCCTGGAAGCTGGTGTCTGCTGAATGTTTGTTCCTTCAGCATTGCAGGCGGTATGTGTGATGTCCTGGCAGATGGGTGCAGGGCTCAGGGCAGCAGGTCTCCCCACTGTGCTCCTGGACTCAGTGTGCATGCACCAGGTGGTGCCAGGAGATGGCCAAGAAGGAAGCCCAGATTTCTGCCAGTCTGACTGCCAAGACTTTGCTACACACTGCTTGAAAATAGCCTCAGGCAGGACTGCATTCCTGGCTGGATTTGCACATCTGCATGCTCTGCAGGTTGCACAGCCAGATGTGCAGGGAGGGGTGGGATAAGGCTTAGGTTTCCACTCACTGACAGCCCCTTGTGAAGTAAAAAGGAATGCCCTTCCTTCCCTCCAGCTGGGAAGGGGAGGCCAGAGCATGTGCTAATGCTGTGGGTTTCCCAGAGCACATAGTGCCATTCCACTGAAGGTTAATGAGCTTCCCGGGGTCTGGTGGTGAGAGCTGTGCAGACATTTGTCATCTTCTGCCTGGCAGAGGGAACAAAAACGTGACTTGTTTCAAGGCTGGCAAGAAGCCATTCGCTCTAGAGCTGCTGCATTTTCTCAGTTATTTTCTCCCTAGCTGAGGTTCCTGGTTTTATATGCTCACATGCCTTTCTCAAGGACTTTCAGTGAACCAGAGGTTCTTCATGTTGCCACACTGTCCCAGAGCACAGTGCAGTGCTTCTGTTCAGGGCCTTTTTCTTTCCCCTCTTTGTCCCCTCATTTTTTTCCCAGTCACCCATGCCATGCAGAGGTGCAGTACTGCTGAATTAGGAGGAACGTCTGCTTTGAAGCTGGGATCTCATACCAAATTGACCATGATCTTCTTCAGTCCCAGGATCTCTGCTTGCAAATGCCTGCCTCTACAGTGTAGGAGCTCAAGTGTTTGCATTGGCACTGCTGGTTTGCTTGAAGTCTTCTTTGCTCTCTGCTCTCACTATGTTTTAATCCAGCCTGGTAATCCTAGAAACTAGTCAATTTATCATCCAAGGTCTAGCTGTATGTCATAGAATGGAAACCTGGAGATTCACCAATGTATGAGTATTCACATTAGGTATTGTAAGTATTACAATAGGTTTTCTCGCATCCTGTAGATAACTTACTCAGGTTTTAATAACATTTGTCCAGGACAAGATGTTATTCCATCCTCTTCAGTCCCTAGAGGTGAGTGATTGCAGATTAGTTAGCTGATAGCAAGAATTTTATCCTGGCCACAGACAGTTCCAGCAGAGGATTTTATTGATGGACTTTCATAGCTAAGAGTTAATACAGCTGGGAAAGCACTTTTCTGAAAGCTGTACTGCATTTAATTTTAATGAAGGCAGAAACTGTACAGTGATTTGAGTAGGAGCAGTCATCCCTTATCTCTGCTATGACCTCTAATATGAGTGGCAGGAGAAAATTAAGGCACTATCTTGTTGCTAAGACTCACAGGAATGAAAATCTGGTGAAGTGTCTAGGTCTCAGAGAATGGTGACTGAAGCCAATCCATTTCTCAGCTTCAGCTCCTACCAGGAAGATGATTTTATTATCAGTCACATGCCATCTTATTTTAGAGTGGCAGAACCATGGTAGGAAACAGCTCTTTCCCAGCATGAGTCAAACAGCAAAGGGATTGCTAGTTTAGCCTTCAAAACTGCCCAGCATGAGCAGCTGTGGGAAAATGGGTTTTGAAATGGTTGGTACAGGAGTGAAGAGGGCTGAAGTGAAATTTCTCAAGGACAGAGACTATAAGTCTGAGATACTGCAGTCATTGAGTAAGTGACAGCGCATGATAAGTGGCACAATGGAACAGCTCCTAGTGTTGGCATCACTGCTTTCCCCTCTGGTTCTCCAAGCTATGTCAGTGCAGGCACTTTGCATGCCCTGTAGACGTCTGGTGGCTCTTGAGTGTTTACATTTCATGCATATCTGCTCCTACTCTGTTTTTCTGATGTTCAAGCAACGTGTAGCCTTGCAGAATTTGGCTCTAAGGTTTTTCAAGGTGGTTATTCTTACACCAGGCTCTGCCCCTGAGATGTAGGGGTGAGTCACTCGTTGTGCATCACTTCAGGTGGCAAATGGAGTAGCAGCTACATAAAGCAATGCTTAACTGCAGAATTAAAGACATGGGGTACAGCTCATGAGAGAGTTGCTTGATATTCTCTATCACTTTTCATATATCACTTCAGGTTTTAGATGTCCAGGTCATTTGAGGACCTGTGGAGTCTCACAACTTGTCCTGGTGAAACAGTGAGGACTCCACATGGCTTTGCCAGCCATGAATCCCTGTGCTGATTTGTGGCTAGGCGAGGGCTAGGCAAGGGCTTTGTAGACTCACAAGAAAGGCTTGTGTTGGGAAGAGCAGACAGGTTGGAGTGTGGAAAACCAGGTATGGAGCCCATTGGATTGTAGCCCATTATGGTTTCTGTTTGACTGCAATCTTATAATGCTGTAATGCAAGTTGTCTGCAGAAATGTACCAAAGATTGCCTAGTACTGCATCAGTAATTATTAGTGGTAATTATTAGTGCTATCTGTGATAGCAGAGAGCCCTCTTCCTGTGTGGTTGACAAAAGTATTTCTAACCTTTTCATCTTTTGATTTGTGCTGACATGACTAGTAAATCTGCCCCTGATGTGCAGCCTGCTACATAGAAGGCTCTACTGAATTTAATTTGCATTTCTGTGCTCCATCTAATCAGACATTACAAGGACTCCAGTTATGCTTTGTAGATCAGTTATCCTCTCCTGAGCTAGAGTTTACAACTGAAAATTGCACAAGAAGACATCTTTTATTCTCTTGCATTCTTTCCGGTGAGCAGTGAAACGTGAAAATCCTGGACAGAGATTGAACATAGCAGTTCCCACCACCGCAGCGCAGCCTGACTCATTAATGTCAATTTTGCATTCACTGCTTATCAGTAAAAACTAGGAATTATGATTCTAGCTTGTCATTACAAAATCTAGATATTGGATTATTCAGAAAACATAGAAGACATATACTTAATGGCTTGCAGACCAGAGAAGGGTCCAGTGATGACTGGACACAGCACAGGATGGTGGAAAATACATGCAGAAAATTGCGTTTAGAAGCAAGGAAATTAGAGAGGATGAGAGGAGGAACCAGATATTCTCTTAGCAATGTTATACTGTAGAAAAAAATTATTGTATCTTCTACAGGAGAATGAGACACATTAACAGACTTATTTATCTGTTGTCTCCGCTGATCTTTCAAAGTGGAAGTAGATAACTTCCCTAGAAATGAGAAGGGAGCACAGGAAAAGGAACTAGTTTGTGACTGGATCTACAAGAGAAGTTTCCATTCAACTGTCTACCTTGTAATGTGATTTGTGTGTCTGCTGATGTGGACCTTCTGATAAACAGTCTTACTTGTTCCTGTGTTGGTGTTTTTTTTTACGAACAGGATGGGACTGCTTGGATATGTTCCTTGAGCTTTTATTGAAGCATCATCCTCATTACATAGTTGAAACAATAGAAAGATGGCAATAGCTCACATCTTGCCAGCAGCAGCCAAAGATTTCTTTGTTAAAGAGCATTTTAAAAGCTTTCTAGCCAATAGCATATTGCTAAAGCTTACAGACAACTGTTCCAGCCAATCACTAAAAGCACATATACACTTGCTTCGCACAGTGCTTGCTTGTCTGCTCCCTATTAACAATACACAATACTTCACTATTAAGCTTAAAACCTTCTACTATCTTGCTAGGCATATTTTTCTGCAGTCTTAAGGTCTATCTTAGCCAAGACTAAAACTCAAGCTATTGCTTCATGTCCTTGCTTGCTTTACTATTGTAACTTTTTCTACTTTCAGATTTTGCAGCTGCAACTAATTCTAAGTTTTCTGTTCTTTCTGTTTCTAAGGCCTGCTTTTACAGCTTTCTAGAAATATTTTTACCTTTACTATTTCCCACAGTTCCAACAGGTCAAAGAATGTTAATCAGGACAGCTGAATTAGTAAGTGTTGGCCTTAAATGTTTTCCAGGTTTTTTATCCTCTGAGGTCATGGTTTCCTAGCTTTTACGCTGCATCCCTCCAAGGCCTGGCTAGCTTCTTATCCAGCTGTAGCCAGGAGGGACAGCTGAACAAGATGTGGTTCCATAAAGGAGTGGATCAGATTGCAACAAATGCTATTGCATAATTAGCTCACTGTAATAGATTCAGAGGAACAGTGTGCTGAAATATCCATGTTAATTGTTCACACAACATAAGCTAGGCTGGCCTGGACCCTGCATTGCAGTGTAGCATGTTTTGCAAGTCCCCTACTTATGCACAACGAATCTCCTCTTGAAGAGATGAGCATAGAACACTGATGTTGTTGTAGGACTGGGGTATGTGAAGTGGGAGGTCAGGGAACAGAAGCTCCAAATGTGCTCTTGGTGTCAGAAGATCTGGCTGCATGATCTCTTCTTTCTTACCTTACTTCTGCTTCATCGTGCTCTGCAGTGATCAGCTCTGACACATACCAGAGACTTGGCATTCAGTGAAAAGGAAAGAAGTCTGAGCCCAAAGGATGTGTTCAAGAATGCCAGGCAAAGCCTGCGAGACAAGGTGTAGAGTAGGAGCAGGCTTTGGTGTTCAGGAGGAGGAGATGGAGAGTCTTACTTGCAAGTGGTGGCTGGAGGCAAGTTTCTGCAAACAGGTGCTGTGTGCTGCAGGGGAAGTGTGTGCTGTTGCTGTTGTGTTCCTGCAAGCTCCCGTGTATCTTGACCAGGGTGATCAGGTGATGTGGTGCCCTCCATGTCTCACCTATGCTCTGTGTCCTCAGCCAGCTCTGTGGCAGCCCTGCAATTCCTGATTGCCAGTTCTGCAGTGGGCTTTGACTAGAGATGCTCTGAGGATCTGGGGGAAACTCTTTTCTACCAAAAGAGTTTTGTGAAAAAGCCAGAGAGGCCTAAGTTTGAAAAAAAACCATGAACCTGTTAATGTAATCTTGATGATAGTTTGAAAAAGGCTGTACTGTGATTATTATTGGGATAATATGGGATGGAAAAAGAGCCTGGTGTTTCCCAGCTGAGAAATTATAATAGGAAGACCTGGCTTTAATTCTGAGACCTGCCCTTGCATTTCTGCCTGTACTGTGCCTTCTGCTCCTTGTGTAATATCAGGATTAACAGTGCTGTGTGGAGCTGTCAGAGAGATGTTGCAGTGAATACTGCTGTGCTACTTGAAATAGCAGTAGCAAAAGAGTCCACAGGAACAGAGGATGGTAGCATGCTGCTTCTGCTGTTGACTTTCCTAAACAAATACAGCCTGGCCACATGCTTTCACACTCTAGGTTCATTTTTTTTGTTCCTTTCCTAGCCTGAGAATCTAGCTCCCTTATTAGTAACAAGCCATTTCAGTAGCCTTTTAGGGAGGTAGAACACGGTTGTTACTGCAAAGCAAGCTGAGGTGACATGGGAGGTAGTCTGTCTGCTTTGAATGAAGGTGGATTTAGTTCCCCGAGAAGTCTAGGTTTTTCACATGCTGTGAAGATATGGTAATAAATTAGATTTCAAATATTTTATTTCAAGAGCTAAGAATGTATTTTTGGTAAAAAAGTAGAAAGAATGCATCAAGATTACAATACATACAGTTTCCTGGATGGGTACAAAATCTGTCCTGTAAGCAACAGACAAATAATTACATAGAACAAAAGCAAATACCAGAATGGGGTTATTTTGCTTACTTTCTCCACTGATCTGTCAATACATCTTTTAATCTCAGGTGATGCTGCTTTTCTTTATGATGTTTCCTATTAAAGGATTTAGTGAATGTGGATTTTTTTATTTATGTTGGTTTAATTTTACCATGAATTTTATTAAGATTGACAGTGGCCCAGTATGGCAAAGACCCAGCAGTAGCTGGGTGTTTTGTGTTTTTCCTCTTAATAGACCTCAGTTTCTCTAGCAGGAATTATATTTTCATGTTTGGAAAGATTATATTCTAAAACACAAGTGCTTCAGAGGATAGTGTTGCACCAGTGACTTTACATACTTTTGTGGAGGGGAGGATAGTTGTTGTTTCCTGATTTCCCTATTTTCAGGGCTCTGGTGATTGTAAATGAATTATTTTGGAGACTGGAACAGTGTTTCACATTTCTGTCACCAATGGGCATGTTAAGAAAACAGCAGGAGGGTAAGTGCCTTTCAACTGGGGAAGAAGGTGTGTTGGCAGATGCTGTTTTGCAGCCTGAAGATAATGTTCTTGAGAGTTTTGTCTCTTGAGTGCTTTTTCTTCTCATGGTTAAATGAGTTAAGCTGGGTCATGGCAAGTTTTAGTTCAAGCCTACATGTCATCTTAAGGGGGTTGTGTTTAGTGCAGGGGATGATGAACAGTTTCCTGTAGGCTTCTTGCAGTGTGAAGAGCATCCCTTTGCTCCTGGATGTGATGTTTGCCAGCAAATTGCAAGATAAGTAAATATGTATTGGCTGAAGCAGATTTTGAAAAGAGTCAGGTGGTTACAAGAACAAGTCTTTGTAGTCTCAGTATTATTTGAACTCTTATATTCCAGTCTGCCTCTAAAAATCTTTCCTGGGATAACCCAAAGTCGGCATAGTTCTGGATTTTTGAAAGAGCTATTTAAAGAGTCCTATTTCTTTTCAGTGAGACTGTTTGTTAAAAGATGTTAGGTCTGAATCTCCTCACTATTACTTTGCCTGTGTTGTGACAGTCCCGTCATCAACATCAGTGCAGAAGGACTGTGAACAAGTGATTTTCCAGCTGTTAGTGCAATGTAACAGCTCAGATTGCCGGAGGTGAGAAGATGGTTTCTTGCTGGTTTGGCCATGCTCTCAACTGTGTTGCTACGTAACAGAGATGCTGAGGGAAAGCACCAGCACACTTTCTGGCCTAGAGCAGGGTGGAGGTTGTGGCTAACTTTCCTTTGCTGAGTATCTTTTCCATGGATTATGCTTACAGCAAAGATGGCAGGATAGACAAAGACAGGCACAAACAATCATCTTTCAGTGATCTCAGGTGGTGACGTTTCTGGAAATGTGATATAACTCAGGTCAAAGGAGATTTGAACCTTTTACACATACAACTCACACTTTTTATTAGCATTGATACAGCACTGTTATCACAGGGAATAAATCAGGAGGAAGACTGACTTGGGGAATACAAGCCATGTCCTTTGAGTTCTGTAGCTTAAAGGGTCTTTCAGCACAACCCTGGTAGCTAATGCTTATTCTCCCTCCCCACTGGATTGTTCATAGCCAGAAGGCAAGGAATCATATTTTCTAGGTCTGGCTTTCAAAGGTGCAAGTAAAAGTGTGTGGGAAAGGGTTTGTTTTTCCACTACAATTTTCTAGGTTTCGGTAAGATCTCCCTGTTTTGAATTGCAGTGTGACTTTAATTTTGTGACAACGGAAACATGGAAGGACTCTGAAATTTTTGTATTTCTAAATTTTTAAACTTTAATTCTCATTTTATTTGCATGTAAAAGTTAAATTTTATTTAGTCCTACTGACTGCCAGTGATTTTGAATTGGGCTGAAAGAGTCACAGGACTTTTGAAATGCAACATCTTATACACAGGAACTCTTTCATAGGTTAATTCTCTTTGGACAGCCCATTTTGAAAAACATCACTCTGATTTTCAGAAAGCTGCATGGATATGCATTGTGCTGATTTCTTGTGCATGTTCTGAAATTCTGATAGCTTTGATTTCCTTCTGCCCAGCATTTCCAAGAGTGCCTGTTTTCTTGCTATCTTGGCAGTCTTTAAAAGATGCAGCTGTTCTATGCAGATTTCTCATGGGCTTTCAAGTTTCTGGCAGTGTAAGGCAGTAGGGAAAGACTAGAACTCTCTACCTGTGAATCCTGTTAGGTTGGAATCGGGAGAAGTTTTCCTCTCAGGAAGGCTGGACAGACATTGGAGCACGCTGCCCAGGGAGCAGCCTGGTGGAGTCACTATCCCTGGAGCTGTTTAAGAAAAGACTAGATGTGGCGCTTGGTGCTGTGACCTGTTTGACAAGGTGGTGTTTGTTCATAGATTGGATTTATGATCTCAAAGGTATTTTCCAGCCTGGATGATTCTGTGATTTCTGTGATTCTGTGACACACATTCCTGTTCAAGTGTGTGTGTGTGTGTGTGTGTGTGTGTGTGCATATGAGCGTGTTAAGCTGAAGCAGCAGTGTGATGGGAGGTGACACATGTGAAGGGGATCTGAGAAAGACATGGAGTTGAGAGATAGGGTTTGTCAAGAAGGATTGGAGTATGGGGAAATCAGAATTCTCTTTGTGAGACTATTATTTCAGTGGGATTTTTGGGGTTTTTTTGCCTTCTGGCATAAAGACTTGTAGAAGGGAGTCATCTGTGGCAGAGATTACTGCAGTCTCTTAGCTGTAGTCTCACTTTCAGCAACCTTTTCTGGTTACTAGAAATATCTTGAGAGTATGTCTGTGCTGTAAGAATGAGTTGAGTGGCTTCTGAGCGCTGTGGGTATCCATGAATAATTTCTGCTCAGTAACTAAATTAACAGCTAATTCAACAATGACACTTGGTATATTAAGTAGGTTTATAAGATAAACTGACTGGTTTAATTTAATAAAATTGAAATTGAAGGACCTGCAGTTGGCAGTTATTCAAGTTCCTGACTAAGCTGTTTTGCAGACAGCTACTGAGCTCATATGATGTAGATGAATTTTTTATCACCAGGTCTCATGATTCCGAGATAGGTATAACCACCACTATGTAAATAATCTCTAAGATGACTTGTTTTGTCATGTAACAAACAGAAATATTTCATATCTTGTGCATTTGTGGAGTTTAACAAAACTGCCAGGGAGCATATGCTTTTTATAGTCTGTCTTTTCAGATATTAATTTTTGGGAAGACTAACGTATTATTTTGATCGCTGACTTTCTCTCTGCATACATTTCTTTTCACTGCTCTAGATGGTTCTTAATTATTGTGTGTACAATATTTGGTACACAGTTTCAGGTTTGTAGTTGTTGTGGTTTAATCCCAGCCAGCAACCCAGCAACCAAGCCCCAGGCAGCAGCTTGGTTATTCCCACATGAATGGGATCGAGGAGAGAAGTGGAACGGTAAGAGGTAGAAAACTCATAGTCAACCCAGATAAAGACACTTTAAAAGGAAAAGCAAAAGCCATACCCATTCCCTGCTTCCCACGGGCGGGCAAGTGTTTGGCATCTCCAGGACAGCAGGGCCCCCTCAGGCCTCACAGTGGCTTGGGAGTACAAATTCTATCGCTCCAAATGTTCCCCATTCCTCCTTCTTCTCCTCATCCTGAAACACTGAGCAAGAAGTCTCATGGTCTGGAATATCCCTTTGGTCAGTTTGGGTCACCTTTACTGGTTGTGTCCCCTCCCATGCTTCCAGCCATCCCCCAACTTCCTCACCAGCCCGACAGTACAAAAAGCAGGAAAGGCATTGGCTCTATGTAAGCTCTGCTCAGAAATAACAAAAACATCTCTATGTTATTAACCATGTGTGCAGCACTAACCCAAAACACAGGCCCATACTTGACGCTGTGAAGAAAGTTAACTCTACCCCATCCAAAACCAGCACAGTGTTACAGCAGCAGCTGAAACCTTTTTAATAGGGAGGAACAAATTTGCAAAAAAGACTAGAGGCTGGAGCAACCTATCAGTCAATAGAGCTTTTGGTTTCATTTCAGCAATCACTTTTTCAGGGCTGGTAAGATCTGGTATTTTGGTATCATGTGAAACGGGAAAGTTCTGGGCAAAGTAGCCTGACCTAGAAAATGAGGAATGTTTCAGAGATAACTGGGAAAATAACGCAACAAACCTTTTAGAAAGCAAAAATCCCCAAGTATTACGTCACTTCAAAATGGAGATGGATCTGGGCAATTCAATTGATACTGCTATTGTAGGAAATGACAATTGGAGACGCTTTTCTTGGTTTTGTCCATGAATTCTAGTATGGCTTGTAAAAACAGAACTTGTTTCCTTTTTGCCTTTTTTTTTTTTGTCTGAATGCAGGTAATATACAGTATTCTACTTATTCTACTTTCTGAAATGAGCCCTTTTTTTGAGCTTACTTTCCTTAAGAGTACAGCTTCACAAGAGTAGTAAGCACATGATGAATTAGGTGTCAAAGGCTGAAGAACTATCACAGGGATGTTGCAACTCAGCCTTTCCTAAGAGTTTATTTGCCTAGAGTTGCTGTCTTCATGCCTGAGGAAGCATATACTTTATAGCATGAGAGCATTTGATTATGACTGTTAAAAAGACTTCCTGAACTAAATTTATTTTCTTGTCCCAAGGTAAAAGTAAAGAAAAATGATGCATGGAAATGAAGCTAATGGTGTCTTAAGTGCAGTGCTGGAAACTGTACAGTGACCCAGGGAAATGCATTCCTCTTCTTTCCTTCCCATATTAGCTTCACCTCATACCCAACACATTTGTTGTTGCAAGCTGATGTCTTCTTCTTGTGGACTATAATTTGCTGACTTTTTCTTCCTGTAGGCAGGATGAACAGTGGTGATGCCTGTCTCTTTCCTCAGGCTTCTTTTGTCCTGAATTGGTTAAGTCAGTATCTTCATCCTTTCCGGTAGCTTATGTTTGCAAACCTCTGAACAGTCTTCCTTTTCTCCTCTGGACTCTGAACTTGTTTCTTTCTCAGTAGTGTACAAAACAGAATGTAAGAGACGGGCAGAGGCCTTGACGGGACTGGATAGGACAGCTTAATTACCTCCCAGTTGTTATGTATTACACTACTGGAAACTGCTTTGGCAAAAACATCATGTTGTTGATTCACAAATTTTCTAATGCCTTGCCACCCACAGATCCTGTGATGGTATGACTACCTTCTCAATAATTCCTCATGTTTATTTTTGTATTGATCCTGATTTTTGCTTCCCACATTTTGATTTGATCCACCTGAGATTATCCTTACATTTTACCATAACTGTTGTGAAATACTGTGCTATCTCCAAAGAGGAAGTTCTAGTGACCTTTTTGACCTTGGAATTAAAACAACCTGACCAAAAATGAAAAAACCAAACCAAAACAAACCAAAACCCCACCAAAATTTGTTGTAATAAATCTTCACGTACTGAGACATAGACCTAGGAGTTCACAATCCATTTTGTTATTTTTAGCTCCTTAGCCTATTACAGAAAGGCTCATTCAGTTTGCAGTGAGAGCCCCTGTCCTGGGAAGACCTCATAAATTAGCTTGCCTAAACATACTGCCTGTTTCTAAGTCTAAAAAGTTCTTTGATTTCTGTGCCCATTTGATTTGGAAGCTCAAGAGATATGACAAGCTGGAAACCCAAATTTGTCAGAAATGTTACAAATTAATTGTAATTGTACATTTATTTCATTAATGTAGTAAATCCCATAAGCATTTATTTGATATCAAATACTTATTAAATAATGTCAGAACATATGAAGAATAAAATGGAATGTGGAAGGATTATGGTATTTTAGTTCATTTAGCCGTGTCAGTTTGTGCAGTGATCCTGAGTGCAGTGTGTTTTGCAGTGCTGCACAAGTCCCAAGCCATGTGTGCCCGCAGACTCCTAAGCTGTGGTACAGCTGTGCCCAGTAGCACAGGGCACTGTGTGTGCTCTAGCTAAAGTCCATGTTTGGTATGCTTTGCTTGGAAAGAGAAGCAGCAAATGTTTTGGGAGCTTTAGCAGTGTGTCTGAGGTTGTGGTATTTCACATCTGCAGAGCAGGACTTCTGCAGTTGGAAGCTTTAGTGCCAGCAGTGAGCCCGTGCTCCAAGTTTCTGGTAGTTCCTGGTGAGCTGTTTCAACAGGCTTGGTGCAACCATCTGGTCACCTTATGAATAGGGAACCTGGTGGTAGCACTTGGACTGTTTGTTAACTGTGGGGCTTTTTTCCCCTCCAGAGTGTGTGCTTTCTGCAAGGCTTTTGTATGTTAGCTGTAATTCTTGCCATCACCTTTGAAAGATACCCCATGCTTTGTTTTGAAAAGAATAGGGATGAGGATTAAGAACCTTATGACAAAAGCAGACATATTTTCTTATGTCAGCAGTTAAGAATTTGAAAGACTGTAAAAAAACTTTTTATAGAAAGCGACCACAGGACTCCCTTTCTACAACCACTCCCGCCCCCTCTAGTAACCTGTCAATGTGTAGCTGCCCTTCAAAAGTAGGATAAAAGTTTCAGAGGACTGTCTGGGTTTAGCCAAAACAGTTACTTATGCAGCTGATGCTTTGTTATTTAGGTTCCCTTCCAAATAAGGGAAATTGACTTACAGGTTGGTGGTCATTTAATACTTTTCTTTGACTTGTTAAATTAGGAATTTTCTTATAGGGTAGATAAAGCTGTGAAGTCTAATGAGTGTGATAAAAAAATGAATGGACATAAGCAAGTAATGTACAAAATATTTTTTCTGGTGGCCAGTTTTTTTGAGCACTGTCCACCAGCAGGTCTGCCCTTGTTATGCCCAAATATTCATTGCACCATTTTGCAGCAGGGGAGCAGAAGCTGTGGAGGTAGGAGAGGAAGATGAGAGGAGAGGAGAGAAGGACTTGAAAGAACAGCCTTGGACTACCTGAGCATGGCAGAAAGGCTGAAGTAAGCAAATATTTTTGTTTAAAAAAAGTGCTATTATGGACCATCAGGAAAAGAATAGAACTGATACTGGTTTCATCAGAAACTTACTGATGAGGGGAGGGTGAGAAGATACCTGGTAAAAATAACTATTTAAAAACCCGCAGAAGTGGGTACATGCAGCCAAGGCTTCTAAAGGAACTAGCACAGGGTACTACAAACTGCTAGGCAGCCTGTTTGAACTTTCATGGAAAACAAATGAGATCCAAGGAAACTAAACTAGGCAAATGTAGTAACAGTCTTTAACAAGACAAAAGCCCTGTCCCTGGAAATTGTTAAGCAGAAAGTTGAATTAAAACAATTTTCAAATGTTTCAAATGAAGGTCAAACATGTCAGCACTTCTATCAAAAACAGTTTTTCAGCTATTTTTGATTTGAAATTGAATTAAGCCTTTCTGCTGGTAGAAGACTGCAGACCATTCTGTGTAGTGCTGTTGCAACAATTCCATTAGTACAGAAAAAACTATGAAAGGCTTAAAGTATGTATTATTTTTATTTCATAATTGCTTAGGTTTGGTTTTTGATGAAGTTTTTCAAAATGTGCAGTCATTTCATGTATAATCGCCGGGTGTCCCTGGATGACTCCTCTGTCTGACCAAAATTTAAATCATCGCTGTGCTGCACCAAACACATCTTTGACATAATGTACTGAGGGTTGGCCCAGTTGCTTTTGAGCTTCATGGAGTAATTTAAGATAAAAGGTTGTCCTGACAAAATTTTGAGGGCCTCTGGAGCAGAGTTGTGTGATTGCTGAGTAAACTGAAAACATGAGCCTGGATTAATTGAAGCGTGAGTAAAATTGTCTCTATGTTCCATCCTGGATAAAAAATAAATGTGCTGAAATAGTTTCTGAGGGCCTCTGCAGAGGAGTGATATATTCCCAGCAGAGGCTGTGGATCTCTAGCAGACAGGCTGGGAACACATTCATGATTTGGATTGACATTTAGCTGACCATCCTTCTTGCAAAAAGAGGACTTCAGAGAAATGCCACATTCCGTTGCTGGAATAGATTGTTTCCCTAGCCAAGGATAGAGAATAAAGTAGTTACTTGCCAGGGTGTACAGGCTTTAAGTTTTGTTTTACTTGATTTGATACTGTTCAGGAATGTGTATGCAGTTGGACATGCTGAGATCCTGCTGTATGACTCGGGTTTGCACTTTCTGAGCAGTAGTGCTGCTGTTTTGTGTTTGTGAGCTTGCACTGTTCTGATGTGAACAAAACAAGCAGGACTGTTCTCAGGTAGCAGTTCTGTCCACTTCATCTGAAAGGTCTCCTGGATGAAATTGTACTGGAGGGATTGCAGTAGAGGCTGCAGAGGATTGGGATTCTGGGTTTGGCACTAAGCTTTGATGATGAGCAGAGGACATACCAAGGGACTGAGTTATTTCCCTGTGGTCTCATTCTCACCATTTATGGGTGCATGTGGAAGCACTTCCTTCCACAGTGCTTCTTGTCATCAGGCAGAGAATCAATACTGCTGTGTCAGGAGAATCTGATACATCACCTTGCAGCTCGAATGTCATACTGAAATATTGACACCCTTTGCTGCTGCATCCAGGAGGTATGGAGAGCCTCATTATAAAAAGCAAATGGGACAGCACTTAACATGTGACCATCCGGAGCAGACCCTACCCTTCTTCCCTCCTTTGGAGCAGCAGAAAACTGGGAGCACTGAATTGAGTGAGCTCTGACTGGACTTGTCAGGTCCCCACCCCACCAATGGCACTTTCATTGGCTGAGTGGCCTATTTGCATAGTCACACAGTCAAAGTGGATGCCAGCAGGTCACAAGTAAGCCTGGAAGAGGGGGCTTGGAATGGAAAAGGAAGAGAATTTATATAGAGCTCTGGTTTGTGCAGCAAGAAGAAGGGCTTCAGCCCATGTATCACAGCCAGCTCAATGCGCTCATAGAGTGTGAAATCCTTTTTTGAATGCAAGAAGGTGAGTAGAAGCAATGAAGTGAGACACTAGCAAGTGTTACACCTAATTTTCAGCACTGTTCATCTGGAAGCATGTAGCTGGTTAGAGCTGAATTTTTGGAAAGTGATGCGCATGCACATGACAAAAGGCTTTAATGTTCTCTGTGCTTGAAATTCGCATGTGCATTCACTGCATTTTGGACTCACAGAGATCACAGTGATGTGCAAGGTATCCAGTGGCTTCTGAAATCTCTTCAAAAACTTACATTTCCCTTTTACATTAATTCCAAACCTCTCAGCAGATTCTGGAAGTGTGACCATGTTTCTGAGCTTTCTGGGATTTATGTAAGAGTTTGAAATGCAGTTTTGTCACAAACATCTGTTTGTGACAGCTCAAACATGTGACAGCATGTTTGAGCTGTCACAAACAGATGTAATTCTATATAAGGTTTGCTCGATCTATACAAGATGTTTGATGTGAATTTAATTTTCCCCACCTGGGAGTGACGCCTCGCTGGCTCTCAGACACCCCATGTCCAGTTCTTAGGAGGCAACTTTGTGTCAGAAATTGTTAGTTAGAAAGTTTACAGATGAGTCAAAAATACCAACAGGACAGCATTTTTCCTATGCTCAAATGAGGAATTTGTAGAAGTTCATGTTTATGAGAGTTTCTTTCTTCTGTGTGATGGATTTTGACACAAGTATTTCAATTCCAGCTTTATTTTCCTTGCATATGAGTTTGTGATGAGTGTTTTAATCCTTTAATGTGTATTAATATTTTAAAAAACCCCATAGAAGCTATATGATGTGGGATATGTAGAATATTGCAAGGGCTGATTATGTGCTTTATATTCTGTGTCACAATTCATAGCATCAGTGATTGATACCAGAGTAATCTCTGAACTCTTTTATCCTTAATCCAGTGTCACAACACTGCATAGACACAAGGCTTGTGGGCCTGCATCTCAGATTTTGACTGAAGAGACAGAAGCATAAGGAGCTCCAGTAGGTGTTGCCTGACGCTAAGAAGGTGCACGCTACTAACAATGTAATGATGCACGAGGGAGGCGTACTTCAGCAGATCTTTGGGGTGGATAACAGTAGTGAAATTTAACCAGGACTTTGTACACATTGTGTTCTCATTCAAATCCAAATTTTAAGGGTAGACTTTTTGTAGTACAAGTCTCGTGCTTATGCTGTACAGGCCTTCTTGAGGCTTTTTTGCTCAAAAAATGGAGTTGAGTCTCTTGATGTTTTTGAATCCTTTACAATCTTTTGCACCAGAGATTTTGCTTTGGTGCTGAATATTACAGGCCCTAAGTCAATATATTCTTGCATTTTTTCATACAGAGAGTTGCTGGTTGAGTTGATACCAGTTACACTGTGGCTTTTTCACGTAATTTCTGAGAAGCATTGCCCTGCCTAGCCCAGGAAAACTACCCAGTAATTCACTTTGAGGCCAAAGTGTAACATGCCCATAGATAAATCCTGACATCCTTTGTTCTTGTTTCTGTTCATTTCATCACACCTCAGAGCCTGCCTGCTTATCTTGGACCATTTTAATCTTGCCAGTCAGACTTACATAATCACGGTGACTTAGCAAAACTTCTGAGCTCTTGGCAGAGAGCTCTGCTTTTCTCAGGGATCTTTGAGCAAATGTTTATCCAGAACACTTACCCTGACAGTAAGTGTGTGTGACCATTTGCTGGAACTGCTGTGGGGAACGTGACCTGCCCTGGCCTTTAAAAAGATGATTTGACTATCTAGGACTCAAAAGTGCTAAAGAAGACAGGGTTAGCAGTTGGAAAAGTAGTCTACCTTGTTCACTGAAATGTTTAAGACATTTCTGTTCAGTTGGTGTAAAAGGTTTAAGTTCAAAGATATTCTCATGGCTTTTTGCCCCACAAAATCTTGTAGTACCTTTTTTTTTTTTTTTGACCATTCCAAGTGGTAGTGATGGAGGAGACCTTTAATAAAGCTCCTACTCTCCAATTTGAGCTAGCATCCTTCTGCTTTCTTATCTTATGGACTGCAGTTACATTTTGATGATATAACACTTTTATTTTCAAATGTAGGCAGCAGAGGAATTTGAATAATAAAGGCATGTAATACAGTGAGCAAGGACTGCTCAGGGCTAGCACAGGAAAATAAGACTCTTTTCTTCTGGCTTGGATGCATTTAAACTGGCTCAGAAGACCACAGGTTAAAATCTTCCATATTTTGCCAGTAACAGTTTACCTTATAGGAGATGTGTTGCAAATCAGTTGAATTTAGACAGCCATTTAAAATTCCTGAGGGATCCTTGTTGGCATGAAACAATTCTTTCCAAGAGTGAAACAAAAATGTAACAAAACCACCCAGATACTTTCTAGCCTTTTGCTCCAAAGTGCCAAACAGCAGCTTCCTCTTGGCATTGGCAGCAGATGGATTTTCCTGGGTATGAAAATCTAAATATTTTAGATTGGTGTATTGGCTGAACTGGGACAACTGGTTGTGTCCTAATGTGGACAGCCAGGGAGGTGAGTGGAGGTGCTGTCTGGCAGTGGATCCATGTGACTCATTCCAAGGGTATCACCTTAGGAGGTTCTTACTGCACAGCTGGTGGCTTGTAAATTCCCATCCTACCTTGGGACATGCTATTTTTGTTGTGTGGCTGAGCTCACAGGTACTGTGAAGAACACGGATTTAGGCCTGTGTCTCACTGTTTGAAAATCTTGTCAGTCATTCCTCTTGGAAAACTTTTGCATTGAGAACTTCCAGCCTTTGATCCTCTTGAAACCAGCTAGGGACCATTCCAGCAGTTCTTGTTTGAAGTTTTTTGTTGCAAGTGTAACATTATATAACAACATAGAAATATAATGTAAATTCTTCCTTTCACCCCTGTACCGATGGAAAGGTCATCTCAGCTCTGCTGTGCTCCTTTGGGAAGCCAGAACCTTCTCTTAATAGTTGCCTACAACATAAAGAGCAGTTCAAAACTGTTGTTCTGTTTGGAACAGCAGCCAAAGTCCTGGCCTAATTGTTCTATTGAGTGGAAAAATGTTTTATCAGCGCTGAATGTTTTATAGAGAACATGCTTTCCTAGCTGGCAGAACTTAAAGAAAACCCAAAAATCTTGTTGCATGGTTACCAGAAGACATATGATAACTGTCTGGGCCTGTTTGTGGCATTGCAAGGTTAGGTTATTTACTCCAGCAACCTTGCAGTCTTGATTTGTTCACACCTAGAGGAATTGTGCAAGTAATGTACATCAGTTTTGCAGAAAGATGGGGAAGCATTCCAGTCAATTAAAAATATGTGTTCTGAATTTTTCATTCCACCAAAAAAAAGGTGTACAAATATTGGTGAGAATATGTTCAGTATTCTAAATTTCTAAGGAAGCAATCTTTGTTGTTTAGTCCTAAGCTATACATGGCCTGTGGTAGAGAGGACAAATTTAAAAAATACTGAAGGTAAGCAGGCAAGTAAGAATTTTTCTTTCATCTAGCAGCATTCCAAAGAGCATCTGTGAGCACTGAGTGAAAAAAACATGGCAGCTAAACCCCATGTCATTAATATCAAGTTTGTTTAGTGTCTGTATTTGTGGATCAGGAAGATAGGAAGTGCTTCTAAATGTTGTCCTTAGGCTGTGAAAGACAGGCAGTCTTCAGCAATTTTACTAGTTTACTCCTTACAGTCAAAAATACAGTGAAGTGTCATAATTTCTACATTTTTTAAATGCTTTCAACAGTTGGAAAGCCAATTTTTTTTTCCTTTCTAAGTTAATTTTGCTGTGTGGATGTTAAAAAGTGTAAAAAAAAATCTGTTAACCTCAGGATTTTTATTTTGTTTCAACTGCATTTAAGACTATCCAGTGAAAAGGAAAGCAGAGGAAGTGGATCAAAGCAACTATTTTGGCAGAAGATTATTCAAAACAAACAAACAAAATGCCAACTAAAACATCAGTTGCAGATGTTGAACTTTAAAAGTATATCTAGTCTAAGCCCAGGAGACCCTAGTTTCAGGTTTTTTGCCTTGCAACTTGCTTATTTTTTTAATACAATCTTGAGATGGTTCTGTTAAGTGCCTTGTGAAGTAAGTATTGCACAAAAGAAAGAAATGATTGCTCCTAGTGTACTGGTTAGACAGGTCTGTAAATTGACAGGTGAGTATATTCTAAGAGAAATAAAGATAGCTAGTAATTTCTTTTCATTTTGGTCATTGTTCCAAATTATTTTGAAACTGGACATTGCTAACTGAAGAAATGCTGAGTAGGAGACAGGTAGGAATTCCAAGTGTAGTAGGTTGAAAATAAAGGGGATTTTTTTTGCCTTCAACTTTGCTTCAGGACTGTAGAAACCTGAAATTAGACAAGGGCTAGTCTGTTTCTTGAAGTAAAAATGTATCTGATGGAGATTTGATATGTGAATGTTTTAGAAACAAACTTTGGTAATATTTACAAAATCTTTAACAAAGATGGAATTAAAAAAAAAAAAGATTAATCTTTCTCCAATAATGTGTAAATATGGATCACCAGTTCAAGGATTTTCTACACTGTACTAAGAATGCACTTCCTATGCACTATAGAATGAAAGCTTGGGAGATTCCTGCAGAACAGGGAGGAATCCCAATAAGCTTAGATGGAGATTTCTCAGGAGGAGTGCAGCTGCAGATTCATAGTCACATAATTAACCCTATAGAAAATGGGAGCAAGTTCCTGTGAGGTCTTGGAGGTGTCCAGTGGTAAATTACAAGCCATCCTGAGAAATGGGAACAATCTACTCTACTGCTGGTCTTACCCCACATTCAGCACATTGTGGGGCATTTATTTCTGCTGCAGTCCATGGAAACACAAAAATTACATTTTACACTGTAAATCACTGTAAATTACTCAGACAAAAGGCTATGTATTAGTGCAGTCTGTTAAAGTAAATGCGTTGCAGTTCTTCCAGCAGTGCTGTAAGTAGTGTTCCTTTGATTCAACATTATCAACCATCCTTCTGCAATAAGAAGAGAAGGAAAAATTCATTAATTGCTTCTAAAGCCTTGTTTTTTATAGCTCCTTGTTGAAAAAGGGTTGGTTTGTGTATTCCTGTTTAAATTCCAGACAACAACTTAAAACTTTCAGTGTCTTCTGTTTGGTCCTGGTAAGACACACTGCAAAAATTTGGCAAAAGATGTGTTAGTGTGAGTTTATTGTCAGCAGAGACAGATCAAATTCTTCACTGCCTTTACCTGTGTCTACATTTTTTTGTCTGACTTGAGGCAAACTGCATGTCATCTAAGTGACTTGGATGATGCTGCTACAGAAAAGGTACTTCCTCTATTTGCAATGCTGGCGTTGAGAAAAAACCCCAAATATGAATAATACGAAGCCCATGGGAAATGCGTAACTCATAAGTATCCTAAAGTAGTTTCCATTTCCTTTTATTTCATTGACTTCTACTGTTTGTCTCTTGTCTGCTGGACAGGTCCCTCATACCACCTCTCTCTGCTAATGGCTTTAATCCAATCTTTCTCACAGAAGTGATTCAAGTTTGAGAATTTGCCTCATTTTTCTCTCTTCGTTACTAAAGCAACAGTTATGAAAGTGACTTAGATGTCTCTGAAGGCTGCAGATGGTGGGTTAAACCTCCTTTTGCCATTTTCAGCCCATGCCAAAATCGGGCTTCTCCCGCCTGTGTGTGCAGGAGCTCCTCATGGTAGGTGGGTTCAGGCTTCAGGCACTGGCATTGCCAGTCCCAACTTTCTGTTGAAAGCTCACCAGATTTCTAAAGAGCTGCATCACACTGGAGCAAGAAATCCTGCTTTCTTCTCAACACTTGGTCTCCTGGATCATTACCATGACAAAGGAGGATTATTGACTTTTTAGTCATGATGCTTTTGATTTAAGGCCTGGTTTGATTTGGGGCAATAGTGTTCATTGGCCCAGAGAAGCAATGGTCTCCTCCAGGTGAAGAGCAAGCAGAGAAATGTGCTTTTGAGAAGGAGGAGAAAAAGGGAAAGAATTGGCTGAAGAGGCTGAATGGAAGCTGTAATGGATGCAGTTTGTCTCTGGGAAGGACCCAAAAGCAGCCCATGATTCCTTAAGACAATTAAAAGCAAATTGTCCGGCTGAGTGATCCCAGAGCAAGGAAGATGCTCCCCAGACTATAATTCAAGGGGTTGAATGGCCCTCAAAAACTGAGAGCAGAAAGAAAAAAAACCCCGAAGATGAGGCAAATGATGGAACAGATGTGAGTGCTTTTGTTGGGAAGACTCGGAGGCTAGCGGGATGGCGATAGGCTAATTTGAGGCGAATAATGCCAGGTTCCTTTCATATGCAGAGTAGCACTTTGATCCAATGTGGATGAAAGTACTGAAAAGTGGAGAGGATGGCAGGGGGTCTTTTGTCTTTGACAAAAAAGGCATCTGCCAGGCTCTAACTCCCCTTTCCCCACCCCCTTAGCCTAGCAGGCCACTCCAACAATGCTAGCAAAGGGGACAAGTGTCTCCTGACAGCTGAAGAAATCTCCAGGAGGAGAATGAGGTTTGCAGCAATATGTATACTGGAGAGCTTAATCGATTTTTTCCACAGTACAAAAAGGGAGAGGGTTGGGGGAAAACAGGGATCACAGTGAAAATGGGAGGTGGGAGATAAAAAAAATCCCTTTCTAATAAACTTGTTACTTTTGTTCTCCAAATGCATCTTTTCAGAAGATGCTTTGATGCTAGTATGAATACACTTAATGGAGCAGAGTAGGATGGAGTTGCTCGAGAGGGTGTGTGAAATGAGGAAGAATAGTCTTGCAAGGAGGATGAATGTAGAGTGATTTCTGTGCATTCCAATACAGGAAAGATCTTGAAAATAGTAAAATAGTGTAATGTAAGAGATATCTGCAAAACAGAAGAATACTTTTTATACCACCTACTGGAGGAGCTCAGATCTACCCAAATTCTTAGGTTTAATTTCTAAGATAAAACAAAAATTTCATTTTAACCTTTCCATATTTGCTGTTTTCTTAACTGCTTGGAATTACTAGCAATAAAAGGACTGCAGGATTGGATGGGGATTTTAGAAGGTAAGCAATATTTGTGCCTAGCAAATATAGCAATTTCAGACCAGCTGCTGATGTGGTACCTGCTTCTGCTCTGTTGACTTTCTTCAGTTTTTCACACCTTGTAAACAAGACTGATGTCCAGTTTGCAGAGTTTGATGGCTGTGGTCTTCTTTAAGCATCACTTTGCACCCAGTCTAATGTTTTCTTTGAGAAGTAATGACAGATAATGAGTTATCAACTTCTGAGCAAGACCCATCTCAGAAAATTAAATCCTTCAAGGACAGTAGGTTCAGGAATCTTGACCTTTTTTTTTGAGACCCTGACAAAGTTTATCTATTACTGTTTACTGGAGATAACCTTCTCACTAGGGCAGAGCTTTAAGCAACCTCTGATATCGCAAACAGATACTGCCCCTTTACCCCTCTCTTTCTGCTGAGGACTTTCAATTCCCCCAAGAAGGTAGGAGTGATAGAGGAATTGAGAGGAACTATCTAATTGCTTTGAGAGGCTGTACCCTTACACTGATGGCAAATTGTAATCCTGTGTAGCTGTTCAGTAGGTGTGCCATCATCCCCCCTCCAGCAGATGCCACCGTTCTGTTCAGACCAGCTGATGTGGAGAGTGTTTTTGACAACAGAATTTCCTGTACTCCAGCTGTGCAAAGCCTGATGCATGAATTTCTGTAACTCATTAGGGAGGGCTGATTGTCAAGGACATTGATGCTCTCTTGATTTCTGCCTCTTTGTTGTGTCTTGATTTTCTTGCTTCTGGTGCAGAAAGACATGAGCTGCTGCTGCTGTACTCAAAGGAGCTGAGACAACCCCTGTCCCTCACAGCGCCAAGGTGGAGGTCCACTCTCTATGTGGGGGACTTCAGGTGGTTCTTGTGCGAACCTCCCCTCATGTACTATGTACAGTGATAGGATGCAGGTGGTCTAAGTGGGGAAATATGTTGTTTGTGGGGAAGTCTGAGCTGTCAGGGAACAGCTGTAATCCTCCATGACAAAAGAAGAAAAGCAGCTGATGCACTGCTACTCAAACCACCAATATGGCCATGGAGTCCCAGGCAGTTGTGGTTAGGGTGGCATGTTGGAGTCTTGAGCAGTGCGCTGGGACACTTTGTTCTTTGAGATGAAACATGAACAATCTCATTGTAAAAGGTCCTTTGTGCTTTCCTATTTGGGCAGGCAAGCCCTTCAGCTGCTGCCGTCCTGAAATTTCTTCATATGTCCAGTGTCAACTCTCACACCCCCAGCCAGAAAGGTGGACTCTTAGCAAAGGCCATAGAGCTGCCAGAGCTGCCTCACTGGGGCAGTTGTTTGTCATGTCAGCGGTAGCATTAGAGATATGGAGGACGAGGGGGTGAGTTGCCTCTGTTCCTGTGACTATTTGTGCAGTCATCCTCATAACTGTAGGTCAACATTGAAATGTATGCTGTGTTTTTGGGCAGATTTGTGTCGCTCTTTGCAGCCTACTGTGTGCTCACAGGAAGGAAGATGCCTGTATGGCTTGGCCTGGCTGCTGCCGTGCAGGCCCAGTCTGTGTAGAGGCAAGACAATCTATTTCACCTGAAGCACATTGCAAGGGAGAAGGGAAGAGGTCTGTTTGGACCTGAGGGTAGCGTGCAGAGCAAGTGACAGCAGGAGTACAGGCTGCAGGGGTACAACAGAGAGAGCAAGATTGTCCTTTTTCTCACGTCTCACCCAGCAGGCTGGTGTTTTCTCCCCAGAAGCAAGTTACCCTCTACTGATTTGTGTTAGGATGAAAATCAAACAGTAAAGATTGCAAAGCCTCTTTGATGTGCTTAGTCTACATTGAGGCAGTGCTACCTGACCAGCTCAGGAGGCTGCTACATTTCCTGACTGCTGTCTGGACAGGGACTGTCTGGTCATTGTTTCGAAGTCTGAAAAAGGGCATACTGCTTTAATGGTAAATAATCAAGCAGGTGGTATCCAATTGCTTAAAAATAGGCTATTCTCATGGCCTATTTTTGTCCAGCTTTTGGCTGGACTGATTGTACATGTGACATTTTCCTGGCATGACCTAGCAGTCGTGGCTGTAGAAGTCCCATATTTTCAGGATGGGTTTGGCTTGTCTCTCAGTCAATGTTGTCTGGTCATCAGCATCCACCAAGAGTTCTCTGAAGGCAAACAAATGGAAAATAATGACTTTGGAGTCTGATAAACTCTAGCCTGCATGCAAACCTTTGTTCAAATGTAAAGTGGTTTCAATTTGGTTTTGTTCAATTTACTTTAAAATATAACAGAGGTCCTTTGCAAGATAGGCACTGCTTAGTTATATGTAACTTACCCAAGCATCTACATGGAGTTATTATTTTAGTTGCGTGCAGTTTGTACTAATAAAGTGAATTCTTTCCCTTTTTACACAAGTGAGATGTGAGTGAATGTTGCTATTCACCCTCCCAGAATTAATGCTCTGTTTTGTGCTTTCATATTGGGTTACATACACAGTGGTTTGGATCCAAAGAGGTAAGTCTAGCTGTAGTGGGGACAGCATGATTTCAAGTCTGATGGACTTTGCACCTTTCTGTAGAAGACAGATGATTGTGGTGGGGAAGTTGCACCTGTTTGTTTCTACATCTCCTCTGTAATCCCAAAATTTGGTTCACATAGTCTCAGTACAGTGAGTGTGCTTACTCATGTGTGAGTTTCATAGTGTTGGCAAATACATTCAGTTCTAGAGTGCCTTTGATGGTGTTTGAGGCAAATGTCCAGGAGGAGTTAATTACACAGAGAGCTTACAGAGCTTACAAAATAACACTCTCATGGGTAATTTTTGAAAAAATTCAAAGCAGTATATCTGAGCTTACTTCCTTTAAAAATAAAAATAACAGAGCAGTAGGTAGTCAGAAAGCTTGTTACAGTTGTCCAGTTTTGGTGTGTAAACCAGTGGTAGCCTGGTGTAAGCATGAAGAGATGTGCTCGCAAGAGATGGTAGTGTTTTACTTGCCAGGTGGTGACAGAGGCCTGGTCCCTGCACAGGAGAGTATGCAGCTCCATGCCTCACCAAAGGTGCCCACAGGCATCCCATGTTCAGCCTGGGGATCTCCACCCCAAGTCTTTCCATGGCTTCCTGCCTCTCTGGAGCTTGGTGGGTGCTGTCTGCAGTGGCTGGAGGTACAGAGATTTTGCATCTGTTTGGCTTCAGAGACCCCTGTTGGTCCAAAGTGCTCTCTTGCCCCCTTTTAGTGGCTGCCACCCTCATGGGCTGTGCAGTGCCCACGGCAGGAGACACTTGGATCAGCCACCAGTGTCTGGGTCAGGCCCTGAGGCCACCACCTTGGGAGAGCCCTGCTGTGCTGGAGGTGGGGAGGCAGCCACATCTGGAGAGTGATCTTGTCTGATCTTCTCTCTTTATGGGCAACAGAGAGGTCCCTGGGCAGCTAGATAGTTTTCCTTGAGGCCAAGGGGATGGGAATGTTTGCATTCCCAGGAGAAGGCTGAGGAGGAGGGAATGCTGTCAGCACCCTGCCTGGGGAGGCAGTCAGCTGGGAGAGACTGAGTGCTGAGCAGCTGCAGGGAGAGCAGCTTCCCGTGTGCCCCAGCAGCCACCACTCTTCCCTGGCCTGCTCCAGAGAGCCATTCCTGCCTGAAATAGGTGTGGTGTCTGAGAGGAGACACAAAGCAGGAAACAACAGCCTGTGACTGTTCTTGCAAATGAGGAAGGAAGGGCAAACAAGGAGAAGCCATGCTTTGTTTAGGAAGGTGGCTGAGGAGATATGAGGATAGGAGCCTGTCAGGCCCTGGGGCTCTGTGGTGGTCAGGCAAGCTGTCACCTAAGGGAGCAAGGTTGCCCCTGCTTCTGCCTGCCCATTTGTAGCATTTGTATTCATCAAGTCACAGGCAAAACCCCATTGAGTTAAACGTGGCGAGTCCATTCCCCCTGAGCAGCCAGGATCCAAGGTGTGAGTAGCTGTGGCGCTGTAGGAGGCATGGATTGGTGATGTCTAGACGGGCAGGCTCAGAGCAGGAGCAGCTTCAGAGAGCCTTCAGCCAGTGGCTGTGTGTCTGTGACCTTCTCATGGGATGAAAAGAGAACTTACCAGGAACTCTGTCTTTTCCTCCCTTCTCCCCCTCCCTCAGGTGGTCTTTGCTTTGAATCAGACTCTCTTGCAGCAGGAGAGCCTCCGAGCAGGCAGTTTCCAGATCCCCTATACGACAGAAGACCTTATCAAGCATTACAACTGTGGGGACCTCAGCTCCATCATCTTCAACCATGACACTTCTCAAGTGAGTCTTGCCGCTGCAGCCCTTGTGCTACACACATCTCCCTGTAGTGCTAACCCCTGTAACATGTATGCTCGTCTCTCACTCCTTTCTGGGTGAGGGCCAGGGGCATGTTTCTGGCTCCTGGCACATCTGCTTTCCTGAGCCTTCTGTTCCAGGAGTTTGCACCACCTCAACCCCTCTCCTGCACCCAAGCAGCAAAGGTGCACCTGGCTTTCCCTTTTGGATGAGTGCCGTGTTCGCTTTAGCATCAAAGCTCTGTGAGTTAATAATTTACTTTCTTAAGGATCCTGTGGTATTAAGCTAGTTTAGGTATGAGCAAACCTAATGCCAACAGAAAGCAGCAGCAGGCTCTCTTGTGTGAATAAGAACAGAGAAATGCACTCGTGGCTTGGACACTTTTATAAGGCTGGGCGAGTTACAAGCTTTTTAATGTTCCCTATTAGTATGATTGTGTGCTGTGGACAAGGCCCAAAGGAGAGAAATGGAGTGAAACAAAGAAAAGATAGATTTAGACTGAATGTGAAGGAAAAGAGACCTTCTGAGACCTCACAGACTTGGGTTTATGGAGATGGTTTCCTAAGCAGCACAATGGAATGTAACACTGATCTTTAAACCATGAGAAAATGCCCAGCAGGGACTAATTTGGCCTATTTGGGCTGTTAGATTAACTAACCTCAGGCTGAGACATCGGGCCTCTCTGTTCTTGTTTGTGAGATATTGCCTGGCAATTCATGCACATCAGTGAAAACACAGGCTCTGTCCTTCGGGTGCTGAATAGGTGTCGGTACCTGAGCTTTCTGTGCTGAATAACCATTTTGCTGTGGCATACAGTGCAGAACTGCAGAGCTGCAGAGTCATACTAACTCCTGCTTCTCTGGTGCCGAGCTTTGTGTGTGTGCTGCTGCCTCCCCATCCTGCACACCCACCCTCCTGCAGGTGCAGGCATCCTGGTCTTCAATGCTGCCTAGCTTTTACACCGTGCACTCCATGCACAGGTTTCAAAGCATTTCTCAGAGGAGACCAGCATTTTAAGAGTATGCAGATGCTGCACCACTATCCTGTTTAGATGTTACAGTCTGCAGACATTGCCCCTAGGTCCTTGGAGAGAGCAGTTCTGAGACCAGCATATTGCCAAGGGAAAAACTGTCCTTTATTTAATGTGAGGGGCTCCACCTCAGGGCACTCTCCTTGGCAGCAGAGCTGAATACTGATAGTGTGCCACACTGACAGTTTATGTTTGAAGTAGAACTTCTCCATAAGTTGTATTTGACTCCATGTTGCCCAGTAGATGACTACATCTGGGCTAACTACCCTTAGGAAAGATTCTGTAATAGTTTCTGGAGGAATCCAAAGTCTCTGCATCTGCTGCAGCCTTGCATGGGAAAGCACCTGGCTTATTAGTGGGTCTGCTCTCCAGAAATCACTGCTTGCAGGCCCTTTAGTTAACCATCCCCATAACTGAATGCCTAAAGCTACTTGTCAAGAAGCCAGGATTGCTGCAACAATAGCAGACCCACATTTTTGCTCCACTGGCAAGAGGTCAGGGTAGTGTGCAGCCACAGCTGTCCTTGGGGGCCCCAGGGGAGGAAGCCAGCATTTTAAAAGATACCGTCAGGACAGGGCACGTGGAGGTGGTAACGCGTTCCTTCTTGACAAAATCTGACCCTCTTAAAGTTTAGAGGTTTTTTTTTTAGCTACTTCAAATTGCACGGTTATTCTTTGGCAGCCTGAGGGCTCTGATACCAGTCAAATTCTCTTAGAAGAGCATAATTATTGTTATAGTTATGTCATACCTGTGGCAATTTAAGAAAGAGGTATGTAGCTAAAGGCAGTTAGGGGCAAATATTTACTTTCTTCAACTGAACAATCAGGGTTTAGGGTCTTCAACATGGCAAAATGATAGTATTTGTTGACTTTCAATTAAAAAATCCATCTGGCTAGCTCATGAAATGATGCATTGAAAGAAATGAAGCACCATGCGTCATTAGAAGTTTATTAAGTATTTTTTTAGCTTGCTTTGGGTTTTGTCCTACTGGCTGTGCCTTGGGGGATGAGGCAGTTGCTACACTCTGTGTGGAACAAAAATGCCTGTGCATAATGGCTGCCTCTGAAGTAAATTCCTGTTTCATGAAGACTTTTTTTTTCTACCTTAGGTCCCAAATTTCATTAATGCTACACTTCCAGCCCATGAACGCATTACTGCCCAAGAAATAGACAGCTACTTCCGGCAGGAGCTCATCTACAAACGAAATGAGCGAATGGGCAGGAGGGTGAAGGACCTGCTGGAAGAGCACCCAGACAAGAGTTTCTTCTTTGCATTTGGAGCTGGTATGTGACTGTGGTGCCAATTAACCTGAACTCATCCTTCCCGTGTCATTCAGAAGCATTTTGCAAATGCTTGCCTCACTTTAAAAAGAGGTCAGTATTTTTGCTGTGGCGGACACAGAACTCAGCTTTTCCCCAATAGTTGTACCCTAGTAGGGAGACTGTTTTTCTTCAGTGTGCAAAGAGCTCACAGTGCATGTGCTTACTGCAATATCTCTTAATTACAGACATACTTGTTGTATGAGGAGGCAAAGATACTGAATCAACTGCAGTGCATGCCCAGGAGGTCATCAAAATACATGCGTGTTTATTGTCTGGGCAGGCAATGCAAGAGGATGGGAGCAATAGGGAGCTGAGATGAAAGGCTGCATACCTGAGGCTGCACCAGTGCTTGAATTAACCTTTCAGGACATGTTCAAAAGACGAATATGCCAAATTGTGTGAATCTAAGGGACTCAATAAATGCAAAGGAATAAGCAAGGCACAATTTTGCCTTTCTCTTCTTCCTGCACCTCCTTACCTCTTTCACTGTGCTTCCACAAGGAAGTTGTGTCTGCTACTATTTTGGAGCAGCACAGTAGGCTCAGCTTGGGTAAACCTACTCCATTTTATGCCTCTTAGCAGTCAGCAGGACTCTACAGGCACATCCAGCAGCACATCCAACTCAATAAGGCTAGCATCCACGCTTCAGACTAGGGCTGGGTAGAGGGTGTGAACTACACGATTGTTTTGCCATGACTCCCATCTTTTACTCTAGCTCCAGGGAAAGGAAGATGTTAGGATCAGCGTTAAAAAATGTAGGTGCTAATTCCCAGAGAAGTATCACATCCCCTCCACCATGAGCCATATGGCCTTTGGGAAAGGGAGAAAACTGAGACTGGTGTCAGCATCCATGTGTGGTTTTCTAGTCTCAGTGCATATTGCTTTGGTGAGGAAGAAAGATCTAGACAAAGCAAGGAGAATACTTACTTAAACACTAAAGGCATTTGTATTCAGAGTCTGTGAGAATTTCTGTGTTGGCAACAGGGAGTTGGGGTTACAAATTTTCCCTAAAAAGGGCCAAATGTGTGAGAGCTGAGATGTCAGGAAGGGTGGCTGACCATGTTTGTTCAGATGTGTGTGAAGATTGTAACTTGCAGTCTTCCTGCAGTATCACTGCTCTGTGCAACTTGCTGTGACAAGGAGCAATGAAGCAGGCCCTGGTTGTGTATATTCTGTAGGCTAAGACCAGGGCATTGCTGCACTCCATTGCTGAAGTTCTGACCACATTTGCACCTGCTGCACTGATGTTTCTGACAAAAGCATGCACCAGCCCCAGGTCCAAGTTGCATCTGTTGCAGGTGCCTACTCTTCTGCCTGGAGGCCAGTTGATGATATTTGGGCTTTGGTTAGTGCATCACAGCTTGAGTGATGAGCAGCCCACGTAAGCAGACATATGTGTTGCTCTGACATGTCCCAAGAGCAAGATCCTTTGATAGGAGAGAGCTTCTTCTCCTCCTTGCAGACTCTCTGAATCCCAGCAGCTGCAAATCATGTCTTTAGATGGTTTTGTGTCATTTGTTTCCCCTTCCATCAACTTCTTTCTGTTCTTGCCCCTCTGCCCAGACTGTCTTCAATGTCACAGGTGTGCACAGCACTGCCTCAGAGCCCAGAAGCACTGCAGGAGCAGGACAGATCCCTGTCCTTCTTAATTTCTCAGCTTTCTTGTTCTCAGCATTCATGCAGTACTAAAATCCTTTCCCAGGCTTGCTGGAATCTTGCTTTTCTTTTTCCTGTTATTTTCCCAGTTCCCTTTTCTGTGTCCTGATTGCCAGTATTTCTATACTGCAGCACTCTTAGGAGCCTTGTGCCTAAATGAACACCCTTGATCTCTGGCTATGTGTACATGGCTTGATCTCCAAGAACCCGGTGTGCTCTTCTCATGCTTTTCCATCATACTTTTGAACCCAGACAGCTTCCCTGTCTTCTCTGGGGACTTTGGACTGATTTTGAAATTGTCTCTAATTACTCTCTGGCTTTGATACCAGTCTGTACTCTGTTCTCATCTGCTCTTCCAAATAGTTCTGTTCAAAGGATAGTGCCAGCCTCCCACATTTAGCAGCACAATTCTTGATTACACCCTTGTTTGACTGCATGAGGTTTTTTGGTGGGTTTTTGTTCATTTGTTTATTTGTTTCATTTGTTTCTTATTAAGCATCTAAACGAGAATTAGCATCACAGGATATATTGCAGAAAACAGATCAATTTTTACAGATTTCTGAGGTTTCCTGAGTGCATATTGCAATTATGAATGCAGTCTTTCATTGTTTTCCAGCACGCTAATTCAGCCGTTTGCTTATGCAGATTGCTGTATGTGATAGATAATTATGTGGAAGAGTTATTTTTATGCCAGCAAGCAGTGAAGATGAACAAATATCTTGTGATCAGTTTTAAGCATTGTTTGGAATTGTACTGCTGTTAATTACTGTGAAAAGGTTCCAGGAAAGTCCTCATACAAGGCAGGTTAGAATGAGTAGTAGGAAAAGAGAAGCAGAAAAAAGGGATATAGGAATGGAAATAAATCATGATGGCGTGGTGGCTTGCCCTCTTCTGACCACCAATGAAGAAAGTATCTCCTAGCAGTAGCTTATAACCTGCAGGACAAGTTGTATTAAAATGGTAGTAGGATATTTAAGGGTCTCCCAGTCAGTAGAGAAGACTTTCAGTTGTTTTCTTTACAGATTTTTTTCACCCTGTGAAAAAAGCAGCTAGGCTTTTTGTAAGGAAAGTTCAGTCTTTTAATTAACAAAACACCATTGAAAAAACAACTTTTATCATCAATTATATGCAAGCAAGATCATGGTTTGTGGGTATTACATGTGGTATTACATATACCTTTTCTTGTTATTTAAACTACTCTTGATATTTTTATTTTAAACAGAGGAAGATCAGAAAATACTGATTTATTTTATATGCTCACTGGATTGATAGGATTTAGAGAGGTGTAGCACATTGTGCAAAAGAAGTCTTCTCCCTTTTCAGGTCTTGATATAGCTGCATGACTATATATGTTATGTTATTGAATTATGTGTGGTAATTTGGGCCATAATCAATTTGATCATTAGATTCATTACATTTTATGCCTTTTTAAAAAACAATGAGGCAGACTCTCCCTATGTTTGGTCAAAAATACTTCACAGTCAGAGCTCATTTCTGGAACTATTTTTGTTTGGAAGTAATTTGCACCAAAGTGGAGAACTAAAAACCAGCAGATTTTGCTGAAAAGATCCAAAACACTTTGCTTCTGGCCAGAGTGCAAACAAGGAAAGTTTCAAGCCAAAGTAAGTATCTTTGAGGGAATTAGAAGAAAGCTTGGGAAGAGAGAGCTGGCAATGCCAGCAGCATTCCAATATGTTCAGTAAAAATTTGTCTTAATTGTGAACAGGCCTTTATGTATGGCAGCATCAGGGTTACAAGCCAGGCCTACTCCCTTTTGCCAGTGGTAGAACTTGTGAAGCAAATTCTTCAAGCTAGCCAGCTATAATCTTTCACCTGCAGTCTTCCTTCCCAATGCATTTCTAATTTCATTGCATTCTGGAGCGGCATGTTCAGGCTCTGGATGCTAAGCGAATGTGAGTGATGGCACATGTGATTCCATGTAATGCCAGCCAGGTAATGCCGCAGGTTTCTGGTTTATCTAGGAAGGGAACACTGACAAAGTGATAACTGCATTGTCCTGCTGTACTGTGGAGAGTTTTACCACTTGTCCAAGTTTTACAAGGGTGCTGCATGCTGGCTAAACCTTCCCAGAGTCAAGGGATAGCTGATACTGGCAGAGAGCTCTGGAAATTGTCTGATTCATCCCTGTGCTCAGGGCAGGATCATATAGAGCATACAGTTTTCCTAGGACTGGAGTATGGGCAAGGATGAACATTCCAGAATCTTTCTGAGTAATCTCTTCTAGTGTTTAAGCACTGAAAATGCTTTTTCTTATGTGTAAGTCGGACTTCCTGAATATCACTTTTTGTCCATTGCCTCTTGTCCTTTCATGGAACATTACTACTGGGAAAAGTTCTGCTCTGTTTTGCAACCTCCTATGAGGTATTTATGCATAAGTTATGGACCCCCAGCCTTCTCTTGTCCAGACAGAATAGTCTCAGTCTCTCCTAGAATTACACACAATTATGTTCTAATTGTTTCATTATCTTTGTGGCCCTTAGCAGCACTCTCTCCAGTATGTCCTCATCACTTTTGTACTGGGAAGCATCCATCTAGACACTGGATGGACCCAGCTGTGTGTTACCAGGGCTGAGGAGCAGGAAAGGATCACCCTCCTCAATCTGCTGGCAGCACTTCCCCTCACACAGCCCAGGGGGCCATTGGCTGCCTTTGCCACAAGGACACCTTGCTGTCTTAAGTCCTGCTTGATGACCACCAAGACACCACATCCTTTTCTGCCAAACTAGTCTTCAGCCAGGTGGTGCTCAGCCTGTCATGGTGCCTGAAGCTATTCCTGCCCAGGTGCAGAACTTGATTTGCTGAACTTTATGAACTGAGTTTTCTCTCATCATAAATCCATACTGACCCCTCCCAACCATGTGCTTATTGCTGACACATTTGGAAATAATTTGCAGGCTGATCTGCCCCACCACCTCCTGCAGGAGCAGAGGTGTTGCTGAGCAGTTTTTAATTCCCAGATCCTTCTTCCTGTGCTTCTTGAAGACAAGAGTTACCCTTGCTTTCTTTGAGTCCTCAGGGACCTTCCCCACTTGCCATGACCTTTTGAAGGTAATTGAGAGTGGCCTCTCAATTGAGGCCATTACATTACATTACTTTGAGCCAGCTAACAGAGTTTCTCTGGATGTATCCTACAGGGACTTGTATCCTATAGGGGCTGGTCTATTTGAATATTCCATAACCTGATCCTTCTCCACCCCTAGTGAACCTTCTTTGCTCTAGACTTTCACCCCAGTCATGGGAACCTGAAATTCCTGAAGGTAGGTTTGACCACTAAATAAAGTAACAGAGACATTTAGTACTTGGCCTTTTCCACATTCTTTGTCATCAGGTCTTCTGCCCCTTCGGTGCTTTGATTATATTTATCTAGTCTACAGTTTACTGCTGACATGCCAGTAGAGGCATTCCATGTTCCCCTTGATGTTTCTAACCAGATTCAAATCTAGATGGATTTTTCTTCAGCATGGTAATTTTATTCCATTTTATTCATTTAGCTTACTTATGGTTTCTCTTGGAGGAGCTGAAGAATAAGACAGAAAAAAAAAGTGTTGGGGTTTTTATTTTGTAGGAGGAAGCATACTTAATGGTTTGAGATCTTGACTTTATTTTGACAGACAAGACCTCTGCTGAAGCCAGGTTTCTAGGAGCCAATTTTAAATTCCCTCTAGTCTCTCCTGCCTCTTTGAATGGTTGAGAAACTCCAAAGTGTCAGTTCATGAATAAGAAGTACAGAGGGATCTAAGATTCCTTATATCCCTATGGAAGAAATTACTGACTTCAGTGAGAGAAGCTGGCTGATTTAACAACCACAGAAGCTGGTCCTCTTAATCTTGAGAACACTGGAAAATTCCTTTTTCTCTTAGAGCTATTTTTCCTTGCTCCTGAAAAAAACATCATTCTGAGGCTTTAAAGTATATTGGATGTTGGTAAGCCACCATTAACACAAATAAAAAAAAGGATATTGATATCTTCAGCTACCATTTCTTCTAATTACTAAAGGAAATAACAAATGTGTTTATTTGGCATTAGTCACTGTATGGAGTCAAATCTCCAGGGACTGACTGTTTTTTTTCCCAGACAGAATGTGTTACCACCAACGGTTATCCCAGTCTGCTGTAGTCCACCAAATGGCTTCCTTCAGCTTCTCCAGGTTTTGAGGCAATCCTTGTGATGGGAGAGGTCAGTTTTGTGTCAGCCTTAGGTGCCACATAGGCATGTCTAAACCCTTTTCCATCAATCCTTATGTCATAAAAAGAAAAAACAAAAAACAAACAAAGAAACAAAAACAATAACAACAACAAGAAAAAAGAACAAAAACAAACAAAAAAACCCAACAAAACAAAACTCAAAAAAAAAAAAACCACAAAAAAACCCCCACAACAACAACAAAAAAACCAAAACAAAACAAAAATTCCAGGGGCAAGTGTGCTGAATCTGTGTGGTGTGTTAGGTGGTGCTGTTTCTGTGTAGAGCTGTTCAGTCTTACTTCTTGACATTTTCTGTTCCATCTGGAATCTTTAGATGTGAAATTATGCAGGAAGACCAAGATTTTTTGTCTCTGAGTAAAAAAAGATGGGAGAAAGGATCTGTCAGCAGTGAGTGTAAAAAGCAGTCAATGATGTAAAAGTCCAGGATGTGTCTGTCCAACTTCTATGGGTGTTTATACACATAAAACAAAACCAAACAAAAACTTCCCATGGGAATACAACATTGCTCAGGGAAATGAGATATCACTTTGAAATTTGGTGGAAATTCAGAATCCACCGTGGAAAATTTGAAGCTGCCATCAGTATATTTGGAATTGGAGAAATGGGCTCCACAGGGAATGTAGATTTACCTATGCCTTATGTTAAAGATTTGAAATGTTTAATGAGTAAGTTCATGAAAAGTCTGTAAGAGGGTGAATATTTGTGGAACCTGGAAGAGGTAAAATAAAGCTGGTGGGAGGAGCAGGAAGACAATGAAATGATAAAATAGATTTAAAAAACAGATTAAATGAGTCCTGTGGGGCCACCTCACTTCTCCCGGGGCTCAAAGGGCTTGCTGATTGCCTGCATGCTTCTGTCTCTGGAATGCAGCAGCATTTTAACTTCCTTGGATGGGAGGAAAGGCTGAGTGCCTGAAGGTGTGCCTGTACCTCTGTAATCTGAGAATGCCAGATACAACCCAGCAGCTTTGAGACTGTTTTCCTTAGCAGGCTCTTTGAGTCTTCAGAATGCTAATGACAGGGTTTATTAGAACAACAACCCCTGAAGGGGAAAGATAATGTTGTGTGGAGGCAGGACCCACATCCAGCGCCGCAGGGTTCACATGAAGGGCACTACGCCTGACATCTCTGACACCGAAATGAAGAAAGCTTTGCATTTCTCCATTAGAGGCAGTAACCTCTGTTCTAATATATTAGAACAGCTGTCAAAATCAGCCTGGCCAAAATACTGTGCTGTTTCTGCTCAGATACTGACAGTCTTCTTATCAGTGCTGGGTTTGCCCATTGCTGCCTTTACTGGGCAACTATGGTGCAAAAACTTTCATCATGTAATGTGTGTTTTGAGCTAGGGGAATTTCAAGTCCTTGACAACTTTTTTGCAGGAAAGGAAGGAGTGGTGTGTAATGGGAGCAGGTTCAGTGGCAGAGGTGCGTGTTACTAGTGTAGCTCAGGTATTACACTGGTAATTCCTTCTCTTACTGGTAACATAGTGCTGGCTGCTAGCATAGCACCTCTGTAAGGGTCTTCTTGTCTCATAACCTAAGGAAAACTCTCAGTAAATGGATACCCACTAGCTAAGGCTGCCTGCATATAAACTGTTTCTCTTAACTATTTTTTTTTTTACAAAACAAGCAGTATGGGCATGTAAACTTTTCTTCTCTGTTAATTTAGCCAAAAATTCAGTCTCATAATCCGTGAAAAAGCTTTTTCTCACTATTTTTGGGGGATTGTTAGGGTGTTTGACTTGCCTAAGGGTAAAAATGGGAATCCCTGAGGTAAAAAATACTCACGTCTTACATTTAAGAGGCCTAATTTTCAACAAAAACAGGTAGATTAATATCTTCTTATCTTTCTCAAGAAAAATGCCTTCATTTTGGCTCATTCAAATTGTAACTCCACATGCTTCTTTTCCATGGTATTTGCCATGTTGTACAAGGCCACTTGCACAACATCTACTACTTTGAGAAGTTACGTAGGTGAGTTGATTAGCAAACCACATCACTTTTGAAGAAATGGAAGATTATATTTTTTCCTCCTGAGTGAATTTAAGTTTGAGGCACTTGATTTAAGCCCTTCCATGTCTAGGGAATGTACTTTCTTGAGCCCAGAGACACCACTGTTCCGCAATTGTACCCACCAGATTTTCCTGTTTCGTTCAAGAGTAGTGAAGTATGGTCCGCTAAGACTTTGTAGTAATAAAAGATTTCCACAAAATCATGGTTTTGTGGACAAACACTTATCATGGCCTTAATAGAATAAAACCTTGGTTCGAAGTTTATGGAGTAGTATTTCATTATTATTTCATCTTGTAGGTAATCAAAGTAAGGATTTTGTTTGGAGGTGTGCAGTCTGAAAAACACTGGAAGCCATAGGAGGGCTGTTTGTATGAGATTTGACCTGCAAGCCTGCAGAAGTGTTTTAATGCAACATCCTTATACTGCTACCTAATAAACATCCTTATACCTAATGTGAATTCAGGGATTCTTTAAGTTGACTTACAGCATCACTGGTGCCACCTCATCCCTTTCAATCTTTGTCATTTCCTTCTCCCTGCAGTATTTGTGAGAATACCAAGCTCTTTGTCCTTTGCTTTCTGTTCTGGTACCTGGGCTTTTCGGGACTTGGAAATACTATGAGAAGAGAGAATTTACTGGATTTAGTATTACATGTTTTGCATTTGATACACTTAAATGACAGATTTGGAATTCCAGCCACTTATCTGGTGGCTCTGTTTTCCATATGTTGCTTGGATTATCTAATGCAACTGTGCAAAATTTCCTCCTCCTGATTTTGGGAGAAGTGATAAGTGTGAGCTTGCTACACCTGGGTGTATCATACTCATGCTTGAAAAGAGCGTCTTCCTCTTGAAAAGTGTGTGCAGAAAGCATATGTATGAAGGAAACTGATTTGTAATTTAATTGATCACATCACCTGATTTCCTTCCTTTGCTTTGGATCATAAAAAATACTTTGTATAGCTTTTTTCTTCCATAATTGTACTAGCTGGGTTGAAATTACTCCCAAGTTATGCATCCCAATGTGTACTTAAGAAGTCTGTGTTTATGTTAAAGGCAAAGTTATGAAGAATGAATGCAAATGATAATTACCGTAAGCATTTCCAGGAAGTTTCTAAATAATTGGAAGATCCATACCTCTGAAACTTTCTTGAAAGTATTTGTTTCAGTGATGCATAGAGTCTCTGGCCCCAAAAGTCCATTCGAGTGCTTGTAGTCAAAATAAACGTCCAGCTTTATGATGTCCCCAGTGGCTGGACTAATTTGTGCTGTTTTGTGATTGCAGTGCTATAATTCTGTGCTTTAGTTGTTCCCACAACATCTTGGAAGTCAGCAGTCAAGATCAGGTTTCCTAACAAACAGTTTGGTGTCTTTACATCTATGTCCAGTGATTCATTGTCTTGGGATGTTTGTAAATGGTGAGGTCTTGACGTGCTTTTGGGGCGGATGGGAAGTGCCATCTTTCTACTAAAAAAACCACAGAATTATGTATACGTGGGGTTTTCCTTTTACACAACTCTAAGAGGTCAAAGAACTTTATTTGCCTGCTTGGAATAGTCAATTTTATTGAAATTCAGAGAGTAGTATAGTTTTCATTAGTCTTACAGGCTTGGTTTTGGTGAAAAATTAAAATTTATTAACAGAAACAGAAACTTTGTCTTGCAGTATTTCCTAACTCCTTTTGCTAGACACAGAAATATTACAGACTCACAATGGCTCAAATTTGGGTTCAACAATCTCTGCTGAAACCCAGTCATCTAGATAAAACTTACCCAAACTCTCACGGTTACAGAAGCAGCTCTGCAAGCACTGACAGTAAAAGCTGCAAGCAGGAGACACAGGTTTCAGGGCAGGAGGGGCCTGTGTTCTGCAGGATTGGGTATGGCTGTTGAGGAAGGTCAGAAGCACACAATGCCTGGTCAAGTCTGCAAGTGCACATTGGTCCAGCTGCATTGTTCTTTGAGCATATTGCCTGTTGGGGTCCCTGCGTGCCACCTCCTTTAAGTGCAGATTAAAGGCCTGGGTCTTATTTACTCTCCAGCAGAGCGCATGGCTGAGCTGGTCCACACAACAGCTTCTTAGTTTCTCTTTGAGCTTGAACACCGAAGAATAAAGATTCATGACTCCCCACCCCCTGCCAGAGTAAATTGACCTCTTGGAGGCATCTCTTCACCTAGTGGTGTGAGGATAATGCAGGGCTACGTACAGAAAGAAAAGAGAAAGCTTTCTGATAGGACAGAGCCCAGGGCCTTTCTTTTGGGGAGCATTCATGTGTGTTAGGCTAAAATAGAAAACAGGTGAAAGAGGCCTGCACCCTGTCACATGACTTATCATCTAAGTCTCCCTTGCAGCAATAGCTGCTTCATCTTAAACCTTGGGGAGTGACTCTTTCTTGTGTTTCTTACTGCTGTTTTTGACAATCTGATCTCTCATACGCCACTGAGTGCTTTTTGTGATGGTCCCCAGTAATGAGTCAAAAGTTCTGACCCTAGAGAGGCTCCTGATAGAGTCCTGTACCTCAAACCCTCACCCTTCTGCTGCTTTTCAAATCTTGCATCTCACTCAGTTGAACCTGTAGATCCTCTGGGCCACAAACAAGCTCTGTCTCATGAAAAGTGAGTGGCCCACCTTTTGGATAGTGAATACTGCATCACCCAACCCTTTATGTTCCTATCCTAAGTGGCTCCTGATTGATCATGTCTTGTGAAAAATCTAATATCCCATGCCTGTTTGTATTTGTGTGCATCTCTTTCACACATATTTATTCAACTGGTCTGTTCTCTTTTGCACAATATTAGCTCATCATTTTTCTCTCACATGCAGACACAGTTCATTGCCTTGGCAACAGTGAGCAAAGGCACTCCGTGGAAGTATGTACAGATAACTGTGATAAAAAATACATTATTATCACTGCATTAAATTAAATTTAAAATAAAGAGCCCAGCTACAGAAAATCACTCAAGCAAGTCGACTTATTGAAATGGGATTCATCCATGTGCTACAGTGATTTCCTACATTCCAGTCTAAATCACTGCTCTGAGCAAGGATGACTGAAGATTGATGGAGGAGTAGAATGTTTAATGGTGTGGCATGAGCAGCTATTCAGTAGCTCACTCACACATGAAATCCATGTAACTGTAAGCTCTTAAACTGCCTCAAGGAAAATTATTTTAAGACCATACATTGCCCCATAGATTGCTTATCTTTATGTCTTGTCCCTTTTCTTCTGAAAGATTTGGATTAGGAAAATATGAGTCCAGAGACTTGGCCCTGCTTTTCACTTCTGAAGATGAGATTTGGCTCATGCATTGTTGCCTGCATGAGGTGAATGCCTCATCTGAACTTGGAATATACACTGCCCCTATCCTTGTCAGTTGAGGGGCACTTCTCTACAAGTCCAAGTTGACCAACCTGCCTGTCATTTGAAAGGAATGCATCACCCTTTGGAAGCACCCCTTCATCTGCTGTGTAGAGGTAGGGAAGGAGGAGTGAATCCCTCTCCCCTTCCCTTTGCACATACCTCTCCTCTGTGTTGAAGGTGAGAGACAGAAGCTAGGTCTGGCATCTTATATACCTAATGTTTGTTTTACAGTAGCTAATTTTACTCAATTACAATATTTCATTGCAGTCATTCCTGTTCCCTGCTGCACCTGGTCTTTTTTGCTGACATGGTGGAATTCTTGCTTTGCTGTACCTGGAGCTGAGCCATCCTGAAGCAACAGATACCATCAGTACTAGGTTAGGTCAACATAATAGTACATAAGCTTTGCTCCTTCTGAAGACAAAATTTAATCTGAGGAGGTGGGGCAAAATCCATTTACTGTGTGAGAAAATATGGTACCCAATGGGTGTGCATTGCAGTGTTCAGTTAAAAGGTTTCATTTGAGCTAGATTGGTTTATGCTTTTAGGCTCTGGGGGAAAGCTCATCTTGTGCTCAAATGTTACCATCCAACTCATGCCTTCAGCTGGTACATTAAAAGCAGTTTGCTGTTGTGGCATGACAAACTGGTATTTTAGTACTCCAGTTCATTCAACCCCTTTTGGAATGAAAAGTCATTAATTCCTTATGTTTAGTAACCTGATAGTCTCAGCTCTATTAGAATTCTCTTTATAACTTCCTGCTTTCCCTGGCTACTAGAATAATTCTGTTGGTTCTATTGCCATGAATTTATGAACAGTATTATCAGAAAACAGTTCTTCTAGAGTTACCTATCAGTTTTAGCACTGTGTACATCTACAAAAGCAAGGAATCACTCCAATTAGTAATTTGCTAAAGGCCAATTTTAATTTATGTAGGCTGTTAAATGAAGAAATGTTTTATGAAATCTGGATCTATGAGGGCATGTGCAAGGCCTTTGTTCTGTCTTTGTTCTGTCTTTGTTCTCTCTTTCTTCTGCTTCTCAGCAGCCTGGCCTGATGACAGATTAGAGTGATGGTGGAAGCTATTCTGTGAGCAGAGCATACAGTCAGGAAAGCTCCTGCAATCTTTGAGTAGTCATTTATTCACTATGATGCCAAAATACAATCTTACCAGCCACGACAGCTGTCTGAAAATGGAGTAGAGATGTAAATCACAGAATGAGGGCAGAACTATCTAAGTCCTTCTAAAACTGAGTCCTTTCATCAGCATGGCTGAGGTCAAGTTTCTGGCCCCAGTGGCATATAAGGAAGAAGTTGGTCCGTTTGATGGTCTAAGTCATTGGCTTTCAGAGTGGAGAGTGTTGGCAGGATTCTGACCTTCTTTGCATCACCACCAGTAGTAGACTCACTGCTGCTCTTGAACAGGGGTGTCCAAACCTTATCTCTTATTCCCTCAAGTAATCCACAATGGCCTGATAATCACAGAGTCAGTTAGGTTGAAAAAGACGTCTGAGATGATAAAATCCAACCTTTGACCAACCACCACCATGCCAACTAGACCATGGCTCTAAGTGACGCATTCACTCTTTCCTTAAACACTTCCAGGGATGGAGACTCCACCACCTCCCTGGGCAGCCCATTATGCAACAACCTGTGGGACCAGAGTAATTGCAATCACATCTGCATTTTGGAAAGGCAGAATGTAGTAATTGGAGTGACCTTGGGAAAGTTCAGCAATCACTAATTAGAGATCCTCTGTTTCTGGTGCATGTTGATGGGGAGTGATAAAGGCCTGCCTGCCTTGAGTGTGGCACACCCCCTGTGATGAGGAAGGACTTTGTTGTTTTCTCCCTCATTCCATGTGGTTGGTGAGTTCTGATGTCATTTTTCTTTTAACTACAGGTCATTTCATGGGCAACAACACAGTGATTGATGTTTTGAGGAGAGAAGGGTATGAAGTAGAACACACTCCAGCTGGACAAGCCATCAACAAGTAATGCATGCTTTTACCTAGCTGAGCAGCCATTGGTGGGAGTTTGTAAACAATTATGAAGTAGGAATGGTAGCTGGAATTATAACTAAGAGGGGGCTAGGCTTTTTCTCTCCTTCCAAGCAGTTTGCTTTTCTCTTCCATGAGCTAGTTTGGAAAGGGGATTTTATTTGGTTTTGTTTTGGTGAGGCTGTTTTGTTTGTTTATTTTGTTTGGTTTTGGGGTTTTGTTGTTGGGGTTGGTGCTCTTTGGTTTGTTGGTTTGTCGTTGTTGGTTTTGTGGTGGGTTTTTTGTGGGTTTGGGGTTTTTTTGTGGGTTTTTTTTGGGGGGGGTGTTTGTATTTTTTTTTTTTGTTTGTTTTTTATTGTTCTTGTTAATAAAATTTCTACCCTTGTAAGTTTTTAAATCCTAAATGAACAGCCACAGAGTATGCATGCTTGATGCTGTCTTGTATCACACAGACTCCCAGGTTTCTCTTTCCTCTCTTTTATATGACTCCCCTGCCTTTTAATAATGCCCTTCTTTTATACTGCTATTTTTTGTTATTTCTGTTTACTCTCTCCCAGTCTGGAATGTGATTGCCCAGAGTCTTTGCAAGCTGTCTCTATGACTGATTGCTCTCATGTCCCCTCTTTTCTTCGGCATTTTTAAGCTAAGGTACTTGTTGTTCTGGTTCATCCTGCAGCTGTCCTTTGGGATATACCCTTCCTGCTTCTTTTTATCTCGCACTTTTATGGATGCTTTTATCCACCTCCATGGTTTCAGTAACTAGAGAATGCCAGGTAATCTCCTCCTCCACTCTCTACTGAGAATTACTTGTGCTTTGACTCACTTCTTCCTGTAATTCTTGCCACTAGCTTAGGGTCTGCAATCTTTGCTTTGCCCTTCTCCACACTCTTACCAAACATGTAGCTGTCAGACATACTCGCTCTTCACTGCTAAAAACCACAAAGGAGAAAATTGGAAATTGGTCCCAATTACAGTACTGTTTTCCTTTTGTCCTCTGTGCTGGCCATAGTGTCCCTGTTTGCATCTCTGTCCCTCCTTCCCCACATTTCTGATGTGGGACTCTCAGGCAGGACTACTGCCTTTTGATAGGATTTGTGCAGAGGGCACAGTGTTGGGTCTTGGTCTGTGCCAAGGACTCTACAGGTGTGGTGCAAGTTAGTAACAGCTGTTTTTCTCATACTCTGATTGCTTCATTTTTCTCTTTATACCACCTTTGCTGTTGTCTGAAAACATGATATTGAAATTCTGGCAGGTCATGTTTCTGCAATGATTCTTAATATGGACATACATCATTAACTCTACATGCACTGAAAAAAACTGATTCAAGACTTAGCTCATGATTATATGAATGCCAGTCCCTAACCCTGTTTCTGCCATTGGGCATGTGGTCTGACAAGGAGAAGCACCTGTCCTTAAGCACAAGACTTAATGATTCTGTGACACTGGAGTTGTCCTAGAAAATCAGTGTTTGTAAGGATGATTAAAAGCTAACAAACAAACAAAGAAAAACCCAAAACAGCCTGCACTGATATTTTCATGTTGCTTTTGTCATTCTTAGCTTAGGTATTCCTAAAAACAGCTACAGCAGCTTCTCAAAGCTTAAAGAAAGATAGCTTAATAGGTACCTGAGGATAAACAAGATCTGATACTGCTCTGTGAAGATGTAAGGGCAGACAACTGAATAAAGGAGGGGTAGGTTTTCACTTATCAGGAGGGCTGGTATCAAGGTTACTTGGAATAGCTGGGCACCCAGTTCCATAACCACATAGTGGGAGTTCATTTTTCAGCCTCTTGTGCCTTTGAAAGCCCTCAGTTTGGCATCAGTTGCATCTTAAACCTCTTATTAGGACTATTGGATAGATCATCTTCCCTGGAGACTTGATACTAAACCTGAGTAACAAGATGGCACTTCACTGTTAGCATTTCTGGATGACTTGGAAACAGATTTAAAAATATTAAATGCATTTTAAGAAAAATGTGGGTTCAAAGGAAAAGAGCATTTAAGATGATGGAAAGGACCTGTTGCAAGAGTTTGTCGGAGTCCTAGGGCTTGGAAGGAAGATTTCACTTAATTGCTATCCCGGGCTTGTTCTAGGGGCAAATAGCAGAGCAGCCTAGACAGTAAACCCAGTGCTGCTCACATAAATGTAAAGCTGTATCCACCTGTTGTCCTGTGTAGTGCTGCGCGCTGTGGACTGTTTCACTCTTCATGACTGAGACAGGGTAAAAAGGCAAGTGGTTGAACTGAGACAGAGAGTTTAAATGACTGCTCTGGTGTCAGACTCAGTAGGTATATTAGTTGAGATATCCTCAAATACAAGGAGGGGGAAGGCTGCAGTCATCTGCTTTCCCTGCAACATGATGTCTCGCTGTAGCAGCACAGTCTGCTGCTTCCTGTGCTCTGGCTAAACAAAAAGTTCCTTGTGAGATATGTTGTAGATATCTGTGTGTAGGAACCAATAAGGATGCAGGATAGTCATGCTCATTTTCCTGTAGTAGGCAGGACTGCCTGAGGTGTACTTTCCATCTGCAGAGCAAATGGGGTGGATGTCCCTAGATGGAGACAGAAAGGTTCCTTCTCCCTGGTCTCTCCCAGGCAGGGAAGGCAAAAGAGGTGCCCCAAGCAGGCAGTATTGCAAAGAACAGTTTCTAAATAGTACCACAAGTTTAGTCAAGCTCCTTCTGACTCACTTTGGTCTTTAACTCTTGTTCCTGATTTTAGAATATAATAATATATTGTAAAATATTCAGCACAGTCACAGCCATAATTAAGGTGCTTGCTGACTCTCCCTTAGCTGCTGTGATGGGAAATTGGCCTGGGGGGAAGAAGGATGGTCTTTTGAATCTGTTCCTTTTCCAGTGGTCTCTAGAAGAATTGCCTGCAGGAAGTGTTGGAAAGGAGGTTTGGAATATGGACGTGTCTGAGGTTGCATCTATCAGAATACATGTCTGGCCATGCAGTATGCAGGTCATCTTCTACTTGTAGCAGTGCTGAGCTACAGCATGGTGTGGCCATGGGCTCAGAAGGGAAGGCTGCAGGCAGCATGGCACTCTAATCCACAGGGGTGGGGTCCTACCCACTCTATGGCTTAGTTAAGGAACAAAACAGTGAAGAGAAATGGTGGAAAAGGGACTCGTGGGCAGAATATCTTGAAACAGATTAAATCAGGTTGCTGGAGAGAGCTAATGAGAGTTCATCACTCTGCAAGGTGGATGAACTCTCATTAGCTCTCTCTAGCAACCTGATTTAATCTGTTTAAAGAGTGGATGATGTGAAGCAGCTAAGGAGGAGAGCTGAAGGGTGATGACAGTCCAGAGGCAGTGACAATGTGTGACACTGCAATGATTTTGAATGAGATTGATAGCTAGGGTCCATTCTGCGGCAGACTCTCTCAAAAAACATGTGATCACTCTGATTTTCCTTGCAGCAAATAGGACAAATTATCTTTGTTTTCCATCTACTCTCTCAATGTTCTAGTCCACAACTTCATTTCCCCTTCTCCAGGAGCTACCCTGTATTTGCTGTCAATAAGTGTGCATACAGTGATGGGCTAGCTTTAAAAGTGTACCCATGCTGAAATATGCCTCCGTCCAGACCACCTCCTTTTCATGTCATTGGAAGCTGAAAAAGGAACACAGTTCTAGGGAAGTTTCATTGATTAAAGGCAGGTTTCTGCTCGGTGGTCTGTGGTTTCCTGTTACTTTCCTGAATTTCAGCCCAAGCCAGTCTGCCCTTTTGTTACAAAAGACTATTGCATTTCTTCTCTTTATGAAGTAGCCATGAAGATCAGTCAGATATTCCTGTTAGGTTCTGTGTACCCACAGAGTGGTTTGAGTTTGTGGTTTTGTCCAAGATGCTCATAAACAAGTAACAAGGGAAATTTGTTCCAAACAATGAGAAATGTGGCCCAGCAAAGCCATGAATGAATAGGATACTGCAGACTGCCTACCTTAGAGTATAGATGAGATGTTGCTTGCTCTAAAAATAAAGAAACAGCTTCAGTAATCATAGTGAAGCTGATTGTTGCTTTTTTCAATTTATCATCTTTGCAGGAAGCTGAGTAGTCATAGCCCTGAGAGCTTTTCCTGGGAGCTCTACTTGGGGTTTCCAAGATTTGTCTTGTATAGGACAGTTTGTACATGCCCAAAGTCTCAGTACATATCTCACTGGAGCTCCTTTGAAATTCCCAATAATGCTACCAGCCTAATGCAGGATCTGGGCAGCTGGGAGGTTAAGGTCTGACTCCCACTCCGTCATTACGTCCTATAAATGTGTGCAAAGCTCAGCTCTGTTTATGAGAGAGATGCAATTTCTCAGTTTCCTCCCCTTCATGTAGACTTCCATACTTGTCCATAAAACCCACTAAGACCACCATTTCATGCTCCTTGGTGTGCTTTATCTGAGTGGCAGAACAACATTACACCCTTTTGCATTCAACCCTAGAAGCCAGTATCACAACTGTGTGCTGAGCTCTGGTCTCTTATGTGTCAGACATGTTCTCTGATGTGATTTTTTGTAAAGGCTGTGAATCCACTGCTTTGTACTATCTGCCTTCGTCAAAAAGAAAACGAGAAGACAGTGAACTTGGTGATGCCAAAATTAATCTGCTTTCAGTTGATGCAGACTAGATGGCCCAAAGGATTCCTTAATCATAGAAACATAGAATGTTAAGGGATTGGAAAGGACTTCAAAGATCATCTAGTCCTGATCCCCCTGCCATGGGCAGGGACACTTCCCACTAGACCAGTTTGCAAGGTCTTACGCAATCTGGCTTTGGAAAATGCCAGGGCTGGGGCACCACAAGCTCCCTGGGCAACCTCTTCCAGTATTTCACCACCCTCACAGTAAAGAATTTCTTCCCAATACCTGTCCTAAATGCATCCCTTCTTCAGTAACAGACAGGAGTGTCTGTTACTCCTGTCACTACAACTCCTGACAGAGTCCCTTTCCTGCTTCCCAATAGGACCCTTCAAGATACTGGGAAATTGCAAGGAGGTCTCCATACAGCCTTCTCTTCTCCAGGATGAACAGACCCAACTTTCTCAGTCTGTCTTCACAGGGAGGTGCTCCAGTCCTCTTATCAATGTTGTGGCCTCCTCTGGACTGGATCTAGCAGTTCCACCATGTCCTTCTTATGCTGAGGACCTCAGAGCTGGATGCAGGGTTCTGAGTGGGCTCTCCCTAGAGCAGAGCAGAGGGCCAGAATCCCCTCCCTCCCCTGCTGCCCACGCTGCTCTGGATGCAGCCCAGGGTCTCATTGCCTTCCTGGGCTGTGAGTGCTCATGGCTGGGTCATGTCAAAGTTTTCTTCAATCATCACCCCCAAGTTCTCCTCAGCGCTGCTGTCAATCTCCACTCAACATGTGGCTGTGTCTGGGATTGCCACAACCCAGGGACAGGACCCTGCACTTTGCCTTGTTGGACTTCATGGGGTTTGCACAGACACACCTCTCCAGCCTGTCCAGGCCCCTCTGGATGGCATTGCTGCCTGCCAAGTGTGTTAGCTGCTCCATAGATCTTGGTGCTGATGCCAAACTTGCTGAGGGTGCCCTTGATCCCACTGTCCATGCCGCTGATCTTGAACAGCAGTGGTGCCAGGACTGACCCCGGAGGGAGACCCCTCATCACTGGTTTCCATGTGGACAAGGAGCTGTTGACCACAATTGTTTGTGTGCGGCCTTCTGGCCAGTTCTTTATCCACCAAGCAATCCATCCATCAAATCTGTGTCTATCTAGTTTGGAGACAAGGATGTCATGTCAGACAGTGTCAAACACTTTGCCTATGTCCAGGCAGACAATGGCAGTTGCTCTGCCATGTCCATCAGTGCTGCTGCCCCATCAGAGAAGATAATCGAACTTAACAGGCATTGTTTGCCCTTGGTAAAGCCATGTTGGCTGCTTCCAATCACCTCTTTGTTTTCCATGTTTGTTTTAGTCTTCAGGAAAATCTGCTCCATGATCTTGCCTCACACAAGAGGTGAGACTTTTACTTTCTCCTTTTCAAAAATGAGGGTTATTTTTCCCTTTTCCTAGGTGTTGGGAATTTTACCTGAGTGCCACAAATTTTCAGAAATTATTTAGTAGTAGCAGCTTAGCAACTTATCTGCCAGCTTCCTTAGAACCCACAGATGAATCTCCCACTCACTTGTGCACCTTCAGGCTCTTTAGATGGTCTCAAACCTGATTCTCTCCTACATTGTGCTTAGGGCCTTCATTTGCCTTTCCTGACTTGGGCAGCTTGGCTGGAACACTTGCCATTGAGCACTGACACATAGTGGTCATTGAGAACCTCAGCCTTCTCTGGGTCCAGCATGCAGCCATGTTACTGTTAATGGTATGCTAAGCCTTTCCCTTCAAAGGCGGCAATTTTCAAGATGTGTTTCTGTCGCCATGGTCATGGTCTGTGAGCTAGCTTGTTTCTTACCTTCTCCACCAGTGAGAGGTGCTGATCCAGACCTGGTTTCATCAGCTGGTGTGCTTTAGTTGTGTTATTTGCCCTTCCCTTTGTCCCCCAAGTTAGTTTGTTCTGGGCAGGAATGTTGAAAGAAATAATCTGGTCTGTGTTCTGCTGCAAACCAGATTAGAGGAGTGTGGTTTGACTCTGACTTAAAAGGGATTTGTCTCTAGATGTGCAAGCTTATTACCAAGAGTTACTCCGCCCTTATCCAGACTGCATTCTTTCCTCTGACACAGACTGCCTCTTTTCCAAAGGTTTTTTTTTTTTGCTAAAGAGTACTATTTTGATCATAAAATCAATATTGGCTTAAGGAAGAGAGAGCAGGAATACACAGCAGAGACATGAGCATCCAGGCAGAAATATCTATTTTATATGTATGTGCCTTGATACAGGATTTTGCCTCAAAGCCTTTTAAATGCTATCTGTGTTCTCTCTTTCTTCCAGCCAAAAATCTCCCAAAACCTTGTTAGCCTTTTCATCATCACACAGTCCCTATGTCATGTCCCATGAGCTCCCACTACACCCCCAGAAGGAGGAGGAAGAGGAGGAGGGAGAGTTCCTGCCTCACCTGCTCTTCCCTGACAGAATTGATGTGCTCATGAAAGTAGACAGGAAGTACAAAAAGAAGAAGAAAAAGCAGCAGAAGAAGCAAAAACTGCGACAATTTAACGACCTCTGGGTTCGCCTTGAAGAAAGGTATCTAATGGCTGGGGAGGGGGATGGCTTGTCAAACTGGACTTTACCTTAGACGGTTTCGTACAGACCCTCAAACTTCTGCAGGGGTAGATATGTCCTGTGGACAGGATCTGACCTTCTCCACTGCTGTGATTCTTTCTGAAGCATTTGCATGAGGTTTCTTGTGCGTTTAGTGGTTTAGTGGCAAAAAAAAAAAAGCTTTCTTTTTTTTTTCTTTGCATAGCTAGATTTGTGGAAAACTAGGCATAAAACAAGTGGAAGTCTTGTCTAGATCATTTTCCATTTGGGCTTGAGGGATTGTGAGCAAATGGCAGTCCTCTCTTTCATGGAAGGCTGGGTCCGGTGGTAGATGGTACAGATCAAAGCCTTGGACCATTAAACAAAAGCTGCTGCATATGAGGAAACTATCATTCCTGACATATGTTCTCCTTGTACTTGGGCAATATTCATGCAGTATTTTCAGTTTCTGTATTATTTCAGTCTGAAAAAACATGACAGCCTAATGGATGGCAGAATTTATATAAAAAATTCTGTGTGTTGTGGGGCAGATGTTCACACATATCCCTTACTTTTCATCCAGAAAAGCTTACTTACCAGAACTACGGCAATCCACAGAAAAACAAAAAAGGCCAATTTCTCTCATTACCTATAATAAGGCCTGTGACTGAATGTATACCTTAACATTTCCCTCCTGTTAGATAACACACATGCCCAAATATGCTTTCTTTTGTACTTTATGTGTTTGTATCTCTGCCATACTCAGCTTGAAGGCATTAAATTTTTGTGATACCATAAACAACCAGACAGGTGGGGGTAATGGAAAAGGTCTGACAGTTCTTGAAATGAAGCCTGTACATTATTTGGGTTTTTTCCCCTCTGAAGAATACTTCTTCCTGCTCCCCACATTATTCAGTATAGCAGAGTTCTCCTTTCCATGCTTTTCCTTTCATGTCTCTGTATCCTAATTGTACCACTGCTATGAGTGATACATGGCTCAGGCTGGCCACAAGTGGCTGCAGCAGCTGTTCTCTTTGAGGCATTCAGCCATTGTCAGATCTTTTAGACCACATTCCCTTCTTTGCTCTCTATCTGGGAGACAAATGCTCATGTAACATGTCCTCTGACAGACCTACACACAGTCCAAGATTCACCAATATAACAAATCCTATACTGATCACACTTGATTTTGTCTCTTAGTGTACTATTTACTTTCTGTTAATGTAGTTTATACTAGCTGATTGTGAATGGATTTTTGGAGTTTATGTTGATAGTCTGTTTAGTCAAAATGCTAACAAATGTCTGTCTTAATCTCCCACTGTGCCTCCACGGTGCCATGTTCAGTGTTTCACATGCAGTTGCTCCCACAAAGCTCAGGAAGTCAGAGGGCAGTGACTCTAAGACGCCTGTGCCCTTGCAGTATCAAGCCTTTAGCAGAAGAGGGAAAATTACATGTGCTACTGTGACCAAATTGAAGGCATGTTAGGGCTGCATAGATTTGAAGTACTGCCAGGCAGTAGTGAGGCAAAAGCAAAGCAAATGATGGCAGTCTAGGAAACTTTTGCATAAGTATGGGAGCAGGAAAAGCTGCTTTTCTTTTCTTCTTTTTATGTTTCCTTTCTTCCTCTACTATTTAAGATGTCCTCTGTGCTAGAAGCTTACCCTAGTGCTAGATGACAAATGCCTTGTAGGGGCGACTCCTTAGCAGCAGAGAGGAGCTTAAACATCTGGAGATGGAGATGTTGCATGGTAATGCTGGGAAAGACAAAGGATGCCTGGGAGATTGCTGTGCCCATGTGCTGAGGGAGGGAAGGCAGCTGTCCCTCAGGCAGGAGCCCCACCCGTGCACTGGGCTCCTGTAAATCCCTGGCTGTCTGCTGGGCTCTGCCACAGTGCCCGTGCCGCTGCTGGGCTGGGCTGAGCATCCCTTCCCAGGGAAATCCAGCACCTCTGGGCTCCAGGGCCTGTCTGCCTGGGAGTCTCAGCCCTCGCTCCAAACATTGCTCAGGGTGTGCAGACACCAGTAAAGTTGTTGGGATTCTTACGAATGGGCCATTCACAGCTTTCAGGTTTACAGATGGGCTTGATGACCTTAAAGGTTATTTCCAACCTACATAATTCTGTGATTCCTCCTGTGAGCCTGAAAATGTGAAAGGTGCAGCTCAAGTGATTTAGTAGTGTTGTAGTGCGCTTGTCAGAATGGCCTTGGTTCGTGCCCCTGTATGCATCAGCTGCTGGCTGTATTTCCTTGATGTGCTGCCAGCTGGCTTCTCTCTGGCCATTGTTCAGATCTTTGAGTAAGGAAGAGTAGAGTGTTTTTAAAAAGGATAGTAATTGCCTTTAATTTCCCAAAGCATTTTTGCTTAGTGGACTGAAATAAGAATGGTGCACAGCACCTGGGGATTGGCTGCAGAAGAAATTACTTGGGTTTGTATTTGCCAGGTGGACTTGCTTTTAGTTTTGTCCAGATTTGTCTTCAGGTTCTACACAGCACCCTGCAGTCCTGGGGGGTATGTGAGTCGCACAGCTGTGGTGTCAAGCATTGCTTTCAGTCCATTGCCAAAGAGAACTACAACCTGTGTAGTGTCTGACCCTTCTGACTCCTGGCCTGCTGTGGTGTGTGATCTCCCCCAGATCAGGTTCAGTTGGCCTTAGCAGCCTGGAGCATACAAATTTCTCTCCTCCATCATGTATTGCCACTATGGGAGTTCAGCTTATGTATGCTCTAATTCAGTTCTTGTTCATCACGATGTCAGAGTACTCTCTACCACTGGGAGATACTCTGAAATGTGGTGATCTAGGATATGTTTCTGGAAGCCATTCTTCTCTGCTTGAAGTATGTCATGTAAATCTTTTTGTAATTCCTGTACTGTATGATCTCTCTCTGTGGAAGTGATCATACAGTAAAGGAACAAGGTGGACCCCTGTGAAGTTTGGTGCATGGAGCATGGCTGAGGAAGATGTACTCAGAAAACAGGTGCCTCACTCCAGCTGTGCTCAACAAGTGCCCCAGCAGTGACACTCCTCTGCAACAACGCTTATTTTGTTCTTATCTATTTTCTGCTTAGCTGACAGAGGTTAGGAATATGGTCATCTTACCCACCTGACTGACTGTATGGGACCGATGAGCAGGCTGGGTAGACTTGAGACAGGGCCAGTATTTTGGTGCTGTCATCACCCTCCTCAGTCTCTTCACTGTTCCCCCTCATGTCTACCTCACAGTTTGGCTGGGTAGCACCTCATCCTTGTGGGCTGGTGTGGGAGCTGTCCACATGTGTGAGGAAGGGACAAAACAGCACTCTGCCATTTAGGAGGCACAGACTTTTGGTCAGTGTGTAACTTGTACAAGAGACCATTCGGATGGACCCAGAAAACTGACAGGGGGTCACAGAGGCTGACCACCTCCTGCTCTGTGGCTGTTGGGCAGCTGTGGGCTGGGTCAGGACTGATGTTCTTCTCTTGCCTTGCAGTGCTACTGATCCTCCTCCGCGGATCCGCATCATCAATGGCTACATCACGGTCGAGCCCCAGCCCCGGGGCCATGGGCGGCCCAGCCGCGCTCGCGCAGACGCCAGCAGCGCTCACCAGATTCACCATTCCCTCTGCCTTCCACTGCTGACTTTGACTTTGTGTAAGATAATGCTTCATTGAGACACAGGAGGATCCAAGCTGCAAGACTCTTGCCTTAAAAATCAAAAAAAGAAGTTTATGCAAAAAAGAAATAGAAGACTATGAGTGGGACACCTATTCTTTGGGGTGTTCTTAAACCGCCTCCTTTTCTTGAGTCCAGATCATTAACTCTGTTAACTGGTTTGACCTTCCCAATAGAGGAGAAGATATTTTAATGAAAGTGTTATTTATCCTTCTCTTGCAGAAGAATTATTTCATGTTATCCCATAATACTTTGGGGAGATTATAATGCCGCTATAACATAGCTGTTGTTTAGCTGTTTGAGCCCAACTAAAGTACATATTTTTCACCTTCAGTGCCTTGTAAAAAGATTTACACACCACTGACTAGTTTATTAGAACAGAATATTTTGATCATATGAGCACAGCTGGGAAAGAGAGTTGGTATTTTATGTCTCTACTGGTAATGCTTTTAATTCTTGCTTGTTAGGGCTCCAGATTACATATAAAGGTTCATGGCAACACCTACAGTAGAATAAAACAGTGAACACTTCTGAACAGAACGTGTCTGCTGTCTGTTTGGTGCTATTTAAGATGGGTCCCCTGAACCTCTAGTGGCTGGGCAAGTCTCATAAGTGCAAACTAATGTACATTTAAGAAAAAAACAATTCTGTGGGAACTTCCCAAATCATAATGTTGGAGTCTCCCAAAATAGGTTCTCAAGAGGTGATTTGCACAATTAAGACTTAATTCTAAAAAATCCTTTCAAGCTTTCTACTGAGTTCATTACTTTCCAAATTAAGTCCTTTGCTGTCTGTGTGAAGTAGATGTGTTGTTGACTGTTGAATGTAAAGAAGCTTGGAAGTGGTGATGAATTTTCTGAATTTGTACAGGACATTCTCTTGTGATCACACTTAATTTGTGAGCAATATTTCACCCCTATCTCTTAGCAGGGTTTCATTGCCTGGGAAGATCTCTGAAGTTTCACCCATGGGTGAACTTAGAGCCACTGTGTGGAGCTTAGTAACTGGAAAAGATAGTAATCATCTGTCCCAGTAAGACAAAAACCTTCAGGTTTCCTTTCCCTATGCCTTTACACCTACTTCACTGCTTTTTCCATTGATTGGAAAAAGTAGATATTTTTCATAGCTTTCTATAGAACATCAGAGGAGGAACAACAAAGGTTCCAGCTTTCCTAACAGGCTTTTCATCTCTTGATCTCAAAATTTCAGTCCATTTCCAGAAGGGCTGAGCCTGAACACAGCTTCTGTTTGCTGAGGAAAACAGAAAGGAGAGGCTAAGTGTCACAGTGAGCAACAGCATTGTGGGGAATTAAATGTGTCTGGGCTAGAGTAGAAGACAGCACCACATCATTGTGAATTCCTTCTCACAAGTAATACTGCAAGACTTTGAGCACCTGAATGCATTCTGTCTTCCTTGGCTTTCATAGCAGCCAGGCTCCCCTCTCTCTCCCTCTGGTTGATCTTTCACTGGTCATACACCTGGACAGGCCTGGAGCTTGTTTTCCTCGACCTGAATGTGATCTGAAAGGAGCAGATTGTATGAAGTGTAGGTTACTTACAAAAATGCACTGCAGGCCTGACAAACTGGGCACATGGGATCATAGAATGGTTTGGTTTGGGTGGTTTGGTTTGCTTTGGAAAGGACCTTAGGAGTTCATCTCATTCCTGTGGCACAGATTGAAAGAGCACTGCAAGCACTGGGAGAAAGTGGTTGAAGGAGAGTTTTCATTTCTTTTTTCCATTACAAGGCTGCTGTGTAAAACAGCCCCAGGCTGCCTTTCCTCTTTGTTTTCTCCTCCAGGGTGGCTCCTGAGCTTCATCTCTGTGGGGGTAACTGGGTTGAGTGAAACAGCTATCAATGTTTTTCTTAGGTTGGCATGAGGAAAGATGGTTTGAAAATACTTTGAAATAACAGAGACCCGCAGTAACACTGGATAATTCAGTTCCGGGGGTGTAACTCATTTTGTAGCCTGTTTCCAAGTGCCTGACTGTCAGAGAAGTAGAAATGTACTTAAACTGTGATGGATAGTGTGCCTACAGACGCTGCATCCTGGGAGTCTTTCTGCAAAGTAATCAAATAAAGATGTTTTTGAGGGTCTTATGGACTTGGATGGATATCTGTGAACTGAACTAGTGGTTCCAGTCCCTACTTTTCCTTCCAGACCAGTCCTCTGGTTGTCCTCTCTGCCTCCCCCCACCCCAGTTGCAGCTGGGTAGTACCAGCAGGAGGTCAGAGTCCAGCTTTCCACACATGGACACCCAGTGGAGGAACTGCTTCTGGAGTCCCAAGAAAAAATGGAGCAGAACCTTTTTGCTCTAAGGTAGCTCTGAGACTAAAATGTTGGTGAAGACATGTTTTCAGCTCCCTGCTAGAGGAGATTTGGAGCCAGAGCTCCTCCTGGTGGCCTCTTACCTGCTGCTGAAAAGTTGGTTAGGAGGACATCCTCTGTATGGAGGTGGCCTTTTCTAAAGAAATGGTAATAATCTGATATTTGGATTATGTTCAGATTAGAAGTAAAATAAATAGGACACTGTCTTTTCAAGTTGCATTGCAGCAGATATGCAGCTGCATGTAGTGACACATTATATTATTGTGATTTTCCACCTGGCTATTTGGTGCCTGATTTCAGGTGTCTGGTTTTAACATAGTGGAATGTTGTATAAACTCACTTGGCTCTTCCCCGAGCTTGGTAGCAAGCAGAACTGTTCTCTGATACCTTCCAATGGTTGGTTTGGGCGTCAGTTACATGTGGAAGGCACGTGAAGTTTTGTGCTGGACTTTTGCAGCAAATTGGAAAATTATTTGCCAGTATAGCTTCAAGGGTATAAACTCACATTTAAGTAGATAAAATGGACAAAGGCCATTAAAAATGCTGGAGAAGAAATGCTATAAGCAACAACAATCTTGAATATCAGTCTCCTGCCCTGGAATGGAAGGCAAAAATATGTGCAACACAAGTACAGCATCCCTCTCTCTGCCTGGGGGACTTAATGTTTCCAAGCACTTTGCTGCTGTGCAAACACCCCAGCCATGCTGGGGAAGTTCATCGCTACACAGACATCCCACACCCCGGCTCCTGTGCACATACACAGTCTGCTTTCCCCTCAACACGAGTGCCAGCTCCTTAAATGCCACACAGTGCTACTGGGGTTTTTTGCAGTGTTGTTAGGCTGCACTGCTACTCGTGGAACTAGACCATAGTAATCAAAGTACTACTTGGCAAAGGAACTTATTCTCTAGAAGGTGACCTGGGGCCACTGTCACTCTAGTGAAGTTTGTTCATATTAACAGAGATAAAAGAAAATACATAGTCTTTGCAATAGAAATCACCAAACATTGCCTAGGTTGCAGTCGTATTTTGCCAAAGGATCTTGGGCTGACAGAAGAGCCTCTTCAAATTTGTTCAAGCTTTTTCAAGCTTGATGCCTAAATTGTCTGGATGTGTGGAAGCTTACACACACTAAAAGTACTACACTCAGCAGAATTAACTGTATTGTTTATTTATTTATTATTGTGGGTATACTTGTCTGCTTGGGAGGCAAAGCTGTAATGTTGGAGTTGTTTTCCATGGTGAGACTCATATTTGAAGAAAAGCAGTTGCGTTTCAGAATTCTGAAAAAGCCTTTTTTTTTTTGAGCCCAAGGACTGACTAGCTGTAAAGGAAATTAGGCAAGTAGAACAGTTTGCAGAAGAGCTGGCAAATAATGTCTTAACAATTCATCACCTAGTCAGCAGGAATGGAAACTGATAATCCATGAAGTGTTTAGGTGTACCACTGTGAATGAATACAAAATAAATTGCCTAGAAATTGGGATGTCAATGATGAAGTACAGTACAGAGATTGGTTTACAGCCTAAAAATTGACGAAAAAACCTTTCCAAAATTTCAGTGGCCACTGCTAAAAAGAAGCTGAATATTCTTCCAATGCCCAGTGCTTTACTGAATTTATCTGCTTTGTCTAGTCTGCCCTCTCTACTAATGTGTTCAGCCTTTACATGGAATTTCTTGCACCTTAATTTCATTAAAACTCAGATTTCTTTTAAAAGCTCTTCATGTTTGCAATATGCCAACTGCATTTCTTAATGCATCAGTTCTGATTTTTTTTTTAATGCAGAGTAAGTGTGCTGTACAACTGGAGGTGTTTATGTCTGTTCTGTATGTGGTAAACCATAGCACGTTAGAGGTCTCTGTAGCACCTCTGCCTTGCTGCACACAATCAGCTTGTACTGGCATGGCCCACCCGTCTGTCTGTCTATCCACCACTCCCGCCTGGATCCTGAATCCTTTTGCATGCTTCACAAGGCTCCTACTCACCATTTTGTACAGTTAACAGATCCAGAACTCACACGCTCATCTCACGGGTCCCATACAGTCACAGGTGCCATCAGGTACCAGCCCTGCTCCTCTGCCTGCTTGGTACCTCTGCTTGGACCCAGCACCTTCTGCTTGCTGACGGCTGCAGCCTGAGCTCTGCCCCCCGCATCTGCACTCAGTGGCTTGGCAGAAGACACAGACCCTCTTGTGCGCCATGGCAGATGGTGCCACGCACCTGTGCCTGTGGCTCGAGGTCTCAGTGTGGCTGCTGGAGCTGAGCCCCTCACCTGCTTTGTTCTCCCTCACAGTTGCTGTTTTTCAGGATGCCCACTGTTCTTGTCATGGTGGCTGGTTGCCAAGACCACCACCCACTGTATTTAAGGAAAGATTTACAAAAGAAGATAGGAGCAACTTTATTGATCAGGCACAGGGTGTGTTCAGACAAGTGTAGTGACCAGCAAACCAGGCTGTTTTGTACCTCTTCCTGTCTACTCCCTTTCCTTGTTTCTCCCCTGTCCCTTTTCACTAAATATTCTTGTGTAAATCTTTCTTAGTCACTACACCTCTCCTCTTGAACATCTCAAATCCTCACAATCCTCTTTTTTTCCCCTTTTCTTATTAGTTATGAAGGTGGCCATCTCCAAAGCTGGGCCTGGGAGTTTCTTTCAATCATCCATCAATTAGTAACTAGAAACTTTTAATCCTTGGCATCATCTCTCTTACCTGTTGTTTATCCGGTCTGTCTTTTAGTGTTCTTCCTTATCACTTCCCCTCTCATTTATTTTCCCTTTTGCACTGAATAGGTCCTTGATTAAGCTTAATCAAGGACAGATGCTCTTACCTTCATATGCCTATAGCGCAAAATATTTCCCATTAGGATGACAAAAAGACAAGAGATTTTTATTGTTGGCAACTTGGATTTGAGTTGAGAATAGTACAGGCCAGGGCAAAAAGAGTATCAAACTCATATTAAAGCTTCCTTTGCTGAAACCAGCTCTATGTTGCTAAACCCAAGAAGCATAATTATATTGCTATCTTTGAAAATCCAGCATGGAAAGGAAAACTGTAGGTTATGCAGCTAAAAGGGCTAGCATGACACCTCGATCTAATATCTTGTCTGACCTCATGGTGCAGCAGCAGCCACCAGCACCTTGCACTGAGCCCAGTGGAAGAAAATGACAGCATCCTTTTTTTTTAGCTTACTTGTGGCTTGTGAATGATCTATAGCTTGCAGGAAGCATGGCTGCTGGATGACTCCCGGAGCAAATACAGGGATACCCTGTGGATTAGAAACTTGTTGGCCTAAAACACATCACTTCTGAATTGGTACTGTACCTTTAACCTGCTTTCTCAGGGTCCAAAGTGTTTATTAGTAAGTCTAAAATGGACACCAACAGAACAGAACACTTACAGCAGTCAGGCATTGAGACAAGGGAAGCAAACACATGATGTGTGCCTTTTGTGGTAATACTTGTCTGATCTCTAGGACGTATCCTCTTGACCTGGCCAAGAGTTTTCAAGGAAACTCTTGCACAGTCATTGATTGTCCATAATCCGATGTTCAACCATTCACGGATGTGCAGTATGCCTCAGCTAACACTAGATGCTGCTCACGTACCTCAGAACCTGATACTCATCATGCAAAACGAAAACAGGCTTGAGGCTTTAGAAAAACTAGCCCAGGTACATAGCTACAGGCTTCCTATTTCAGAATTATTTCAGTCAGCAGTACAAATATATTTCTGCCTCACTTTGAGTGGTGGTTATTTCTTCTTATTCTTCTCAGCATTGTTCATATCCGGCCAGTCCTGACTGAATGGTGATTTGAAAGGAAACTCTTACCTGCCTTCTTAAAATTTCCTTTGTCTTTTTCCTTTGTTGTATTTTTTTTTTTCACACTGCTGTTTTTTCACTGTGAAGCAGTGCTACCCAGGGTGGAAATATGCACACTCTAAGTGGATGTGGCAAAGTTGTTACTAAGCCTTCAGTACATCCTCACTCTTTTCTATCTTTGTACTCTATCTTGTTCTGTTTGTCATCTTGTTCTCTCTTGAACAAAAAAGTTATGTGGTTAAAACACTAAAGTGGGAAATTGGAGTACTTTGATCAGATTCCTGCTCATCCAGGCATCATTTATCTGTTTTAGATTAGTAGTTTTGCTCTATTTGGGCCTTGCTGTCTCTTTTTGTAAGAAGGGCCCTAGGGGTGCTCCCTCCCCACATAGACGTATTACATTCTTAAATATATATCTGAGTGCTGGAATGCGACTGATAAAATTATGTGGGAGAAAAGTACACTTAGAGATAAAACCATTGCCTATATTAAAGATGAGAAGTCAATCCCACAATATTCAGCTCTCTAGAGTGCCATGTATTTGGAGGAATTAGAGGAGTTAATGGCCAGTGTACGTACAGTCCTGGCAGCCAATTCCTCTGAACTCCAGCCAGACCACAGCTCTTGTTCTTTTGAGGCATACCTTGAAGACTTTGCCATATGCAAATCCTTCAAAGTGCTTTAATCATGACTCTTTCACAGAAAATAAAACCACAAGAGCCCCAAATTCCATTCAATGACCATAAGTAAACATCAGGCTGGCTGTAAATCTATCACCCTTCTGCAGGAGAGACTGCTCTGTTTCTGCCTCTATACCTGTGAGAGAAAGCCACTCCCACTCCCAGTCCTTCTGCCTTTCTTGAAGAAAATCCTTTCCTTCCTGGTGTGCTGTGACAAAAAGTATCATCTGTGTTTCTTTGGTTTTACTGCTCTTCTTGGGATATATATCACTCTTGGTTTTTATATCACTTATTCTCCCAATGGAATCAAGGTGCTGCATCTTAATTCTTGATGTTACACAACATTTCAAACACATACTGTCTGGATGATAAATCCATGTACTCTGTCAGACATGGTCAAGGCCTGAATGTTTGGCAATTAGCAAGCAAATATTATCAACATATCTACAAAATGCATGTTCTCCTGGTTACTACTTTGATTCACCTTGCACACAGAAAGAGGTCCTTAGCAAGAGAAACTCAATGACCCATTTGTCAAGGATTTCTGACTTTATAGAGAAATCTCATCAGGTAATTTTCTTTCTCTGCACTGGTCTGTGAGTGGCTTCTCTGTAGTCAGTCTGAATTAGAAAGATCTACAGCACAGACTTCATCTGTTTGAAGAGAGAAAATAGAAGATTTGACATTTAATTGCTGCAAAGTTAGACAGCAGGAGTGTCTGAACTACTGTAGTGAGTTTGTCCTGGCAGGCAGCTGAACCAGACAGCCACTTGCTCAGTCCCCCACAGTGGTGTGGAGAGAGAGTTGGAAGGGTAAAAGTGACAAAACTTGTGGGTTGAGACAAAGACAGTTTGATAGGTAAAGCAAAAATTGTGTGTGCAAACAAAGTTTCAGCAGGCAGATGTTCAAGTGTCTCTGGGAAAGCAGGGTTTCATCACATGTAATGATTGCTTGGGAAGATAAATACCATAACTCCAAGTGCCCATACCCCTTCTCCCTTTTTGCCCCCCAGCTTTATGTGCTGAGCATGATGCCATACAATATGGAATATTGTTTTGGTCAGTTGGGGTCAGCTGTCCAGCTATGTCGCTTCCCAACCTTTTGTGCACTCCCCTCTTGCTCACCGGCCAAGCACCATGAGAAACAGAGCAGGACTTGCATTGTTCAAGCACTGTTCAGCAGTATCTAAAACACATGAATATCACTCTATTTTCAGCACCAATCCAAAACATAGAACCATACAAGCTACTATGTAGAAAATTAACATTATTGAGCAATACCCAATACAGCTATGGAGGAAGAAGTTATGCATTTGAAGTCTTATATTTGAAGTTGCTAAAACTTTGTTATTTTTCTTTAACAGATAATACATGTTTCATTTGTAAGTAATAATGTCTAAGAAGCTTTCTCTCTCACTATGATGTCTAATCCTTCTGTTTGAGCAAACAGCATATTTGACAGATATTCAAATGAGGGGCTACTTAGAGTGCTGTCAATAATAACAGCAGTCCAGGAGGAAGTCTGGTTTGTGTGTTTCCCAAACACACAAACCCAAGTGCCTTGAGATTTATGCATAACACAGAACTACGAGACAGAGCAAGGAAGGGACAGCAAGCTGTAAGTGTGGAACCCTTTGAATGTTGAAAGATATAATAATATTTTAAAGATCTGCTTTTGAATCTGCTTCATTTGTAGACTTAAAAATTTAGGGCAAATGTTGTCTAAATGGTTCTTTCAAAACTGTGATACTGACTTTCTTGAGGAATATTCTCTGTCATGGTCTGTGTGAGGATGACCTGGTGCCGCCTACTGGGAATTTATCTCTACTTGCTAACATAGGTTAGATGATTAAAGGGCCATTTTTCTAATGAGGAAAGGCTGAGAGAGCTGGGCTTGTTCAGCCTCAAGAAGGAATAACTGAGAGGGGACCTCACCAATATCTATAAATATCTCAAGGGAGGGTGTCAGGAGCATGGATGAGACCATGTTCTTTGTGCCCAGCAACAGGGCAAGAGGAAGAAACTGACGCACAGGAAGTTCCACCCGAACTGAAGAAGAACTTTGCTACTGTGCAGATGACTGTGCATGGAACAGATTGCCCAGAGAAGGTGTGCGGTGTCCCTCACTGCAGATATTCAAGAACCACCTGATCACAATCCTTTGCCAAGTGCTCTGGGATGACCATGCTTGAGCAAGGTGGTCAGACCAGGTGATCCATGGTGATCCCTTCTGACCTGAACCATTTTGTGATTCTGTTTACAGCTGCAGTGTTCAGAACTGGAAATCTCAGTTTCTGAAACAGTATTCTCCGGAGTACAGGTCTGTTCAATAACTGAGCATGTTATTTTTCTTGTGAAAATTATTATGACTGATTGAATGTATCTCAAGTCTGTAATATTATAGACCCCTTCAGGGTCTGTTCCTTTCCACTGACAAGTTAAGCTTTTTGGTCCATATTCAGGGGTTGAGGAGTGGGTAGAAAAGCCTATTCAGAAAGGTGAAGCATCTGCCTGTGTATACGGTAGTGAAGTGAAAACATCATCAAAGCTCTGTGTAAGAAGTAGAAAGAACAGAGAACAGACTGTTCTGCTCTTGGCAGCACTGTGTGGTGCAGGAACATGAAAAACTTAGGCAAGTAGTCCCAAAATTGCTTTTATGGTGAGGACAATGAATACACAGACACACAGGACAGGTCGGGGTATGGAAATTTTCTCAACTGTCAACAGTTCTTGGCTTTGGCACTTTTGTAAGCTAGATGTGTACTTAGTAACATCTTACAGATTTTGCTTCCATAAACTTTTTCCATCTCCCTTTAGACCCTTGTAATAGTGTTTGCAGTATGTTTTGTCAAATGTTTCTATGGATGTGCTTATATGAAGACATACATCCCTATTCATTTTCAACCAGACTCTTGGTAGCTTTATATGTCCTTGAAAACAGCTGAACTGTCCACAAGTAGTATTACCTTGGACAAAGACATAATATGGGGTATACTCTGATGGGAATATACTGTATTAGCTTTGGAAACACTTGAAAAAAAGCTCCTTCATCCTATTCTAAAAAATACACATTTCTTAAAATGTAGCTTTGTCTTGGTAAATGGTATTTATTGGCTGGCAGACCTTGTAGCTAGCACTGCTTAACCTTCAAAATATGTAATACAAACTCAGTGACATGTGTCTTTGTCATGTTGGAAAAGGTTACATGGCAGCCTGGAGGAACCTGGAGGTTCCCAGCTCAGACAGCTGGAGGAGGTAATTGGATGTCACTGGCTCAAAGCTCTGGCATTTTCTGTTAGTTATGTTAGAGTTTTCGTTAGCTCCTTTGTTGCACTACTGCCTTCACATCACAATCCGACTGTTGGAATCCAGGGACCTTGGAAAGAGTTGTTGGAAGAGATCCACCTACACCTTGTGGAGAGCCCCCACAGGGCAGTGGACCCCCAGAGGAGTCTGTGGCCCCTGGGGAAGCCCAGGCTGAAGCAGGCTCCTGGCAGGACCTGTGGCTCCCTGGAGAGGAGAACCCATGCTGGAGCAGGTTTGTTGGTGGATTTGTGACCCCAGGAGGCACTCGGCCTGGAGCAGCCTTTTCCTGATGGACTACACCACGGGGAACAGACTGATGTTGGAATAGTTTGTGAAGAACTACAGCCTTTGGGAAGGACCCTCATTGGAGAAGTTCATGGAAGACTGTCTCCCATGGGAGACACTCCAAACTGAAGCAGGTGAAGAGTGTGAGGAGTTCTTCCCCCGAGGGAAGGAGCAGCAGAAGCAACGTGTGATGAACAGACCACAGCTCCCGTTCCCTCTTCCCCTGATCCACTGGGGAGATGCAGATGAGCTGGAGAATTTGTGAGTAAAGCTGAGCCTGGAAAAAAGGGGAAGGTGAAGTGAATGTGTTTTAAGATTTATTTCTCATTACCCTACTCCGATTTAATATATTAAGCTTATTTTCCCAAGTCTGTTCCCTCCATGATGGTAATTGCTGGAAGATCTCTCCCTATCTCAGCCTGTAAGCTTTTGGTTATATTTTTTCCCCTTGTTCCATAGAGGAGTGGAAGTGATAGGGCAGCTTTGGTGGGCATCTGGCATCCCACCAGGATCAACCCACCACCAGCTGGCACAGAAAAGTCTACAGCAACTCTTCAAATGTTTCTCCTTGTTTTTCAGGAAAATCAGAACTACCTAATGTTGTGTTGCATTAAAGATTATGACATAAATGTTTAAAAAATAAACTTTTTCTCTAGTTGCATTTATTCCACTGAAACTCACAATTTTTTCCTCCTTTAGTTGGTCTTCCAAGAACAGCTAGATAATAATAAACCTGAAATTTGGTTCAATGCCACTAATGCCCAACATTGCTCAAAAACACCATTGCAAATTTCAGGTTGGCCACACCTATGGAGATGTAATTATACACAAACTGTTCTGGGGCAGTGCTAGTAAAATTATGTGTGTGAAAAAAAGGAAAAAAGTGCTCATATGTTTAAGGTTATCTGTTCTTGTATAGCTCTGTGTAATATTTATTTCCTAATAAGGAAGTTATTACAGAATTATGCTTTGAGTAGTAATAGCCTGTTTGGTTTTCTCCTATTTCTTAGAGTGATTATACATTTCCTAGGACTGTATTTAAATGTGTAGGTTTTACTTTTCTGTACTTTGAAGCAATCAAATAAATGAAAATTAAAAGCAGCTTTGTTTTAGTATTCTCTGGAAATTTCACTAATATTTGAAATGTGTAAGTTTTATTTTTTAGTCATGAGCTAAATAAATGTTTCTTAATCCCTGCATCTGTTGAAACTTGGATAATCCTAAGAAAGCTGTATTATACACTCCATCAGAAAATGGCTTTATAATGTATTTCTTCATTTCAGCAGGTGTACTGGATGCATTAATTCCTAGTAATCTTCCTAAATTACACAGAGATATTCCTAAATTAAACAGCACTGATAAATATTGACAGGAATGTCATAGGGATTGTTGCTGGGATGTTGAGGTACAGAGTTACAGAGTTTCTTCATGTACAAACCTGCCCAAGACAACAGTGTGTTTAATTTCTGTAGATGCCAACTCTACCAACAATTTTGAAAGGCAAAAATAAGGACATTACTAGTGGGACATGGGTCTGAATAACCATGCCATGGGAATGAGTCTATCCCAGTGTACATTTGTTTATGGTTACCTGGGTCCAAGTTTGGTTATAACCCCAGAAATTTATGAATTTAATTATATTTTTTGTTATTCAATTAATGCACTGTTGGATTTTAATTGGATACAGCTGTAGAACGCTTGTATTTATGGTTTTTAACTACTAGTATCCATTTGGGTTGATAGTTCATACCCATGAGTATGACATAGACTTGTAGCATGGACAAAATGGGAATGGTGCAGGGTAATCAATGATTGTGAGCTTGCAACTGCTAACTTTTGTAAATACCTGTAAATATATAATTTAAAACATTCTAATCCTGCCTAGAGGCGTGTCTTTCTCCAGACTTCAGTACTTGCATCATTTTTTTGTCATCACTTAGATGAACTGTTTGAAATACCTGCACGTTATGATTTCATTCAGACTGAACTTGCCAAACTGTTACTGTAAAAACTAGTCTCACATGTTAGTAAGAAACATCACACTTGTACATCTGAGCTTTTACACTCAGGCTTAGGATGTTTTTGGGTATGGGACTTATCTTAGATCTATCTCTTCTCTCTGGCTTTGTGAATACCTGTGCATCCCTTTCCCATGGCTTGCTATGCTCAACATTTCAGTTCCCTTTTTGATGAATTAATTCTCTTTGATGATCAGATCAATGCAATTCTTAACCTCTTCAACCACACAAAAGGATAGAAATAGGGGTTGTACTCAATTTTTTTTAGGCATCACTTAATTGACAGATTGGGACCTACTGAAGTGTAATGCATTTTTTTTGTTTGTTTCATATTTTCCTAGAAAATGGCAGTACTGTGTAGACTGCAAGTACACACACCTGTCCATAGATTTCACAAGTTTGCCACTCTATCATAAAGTTAGCCTATTCTTTAAAAGAATTTTATAACAATGGAAATAATGACATTCACTCAGTGCAATAACTTTGTTTTGCATATAATTAATCTAATATATCACCTGTGACAATAAAGTATCTATCCATAAAACTTTCCTCTCTGCTACTCCATGTATGGTAGTTATTCTCAGGAGCAATCTCTATGGCCACACCTCAAGTTTTTGTTATTGGCCTTTAATGGCATGGCAATATGTTACTTTTTACCACAGGATATGCATCCTAATTGTGAATAGCTGTTGGATTCTTGAAAGTCTTTAAAAACCAATATTTTGGTTTGGCCATCCTGGTTACTTCTGCTTTTTCTGAAACTGAATGAGCTCCTACTGTAAATAATTAAAAAGCCTAACACTGAAGTTCCTAAAACAGCCACGAATGTGCCCCTTCTCATAAGAAGTCATGTTTGTTCAATGGTTTGGCTCAGTCTGCGACATAGTGCTGCTTTGACGAGTTTATTCATATTGATATTGAAATGATTTCTCTGGTTTTGCAGTAGGTGATTACTTTCAGGGAAACTAAAGATACAAATATGGATTCTTTTGTGCTTATATTTGTGATAAATTTATGTTATATTTAGAATCATATTATCATAGAATATCCTGAGGTGGAAAGGAAGCACAAGGATTATTGAGTTCAATTCAAACCCTGTGCAGGACACCCCGAGTCACATCATGTGTCCCAGAGCATTGTCCAAATGCTTCTTGAGCTAGACAGGCTGGGTGCTGTGACTGCTGCCTGGGGAAGCCTGTTCCAGTGCCCCACCACCCTCTGGGTGAAGAACTTTTTCTCAATCTCCAAGCTAAGCTTCCCCTGATACAATTTCAGGCCATTCCCTTGGATTCTGTCACTGGTCAGCAGAGAGAAGAGATCAGTGTCTGCCCCTCCTCTTCCCCTCACAAGGAACTTGTAACTGCAATGAGGTCTCCCCTCAGTCTCCTCCAGGCTGAACAGAACAAGTGACCTCACCACTCCTCATCCAGCTTCACCTCAAGGCCTCACCATCTTTGTTGCCCCCCCCCCTCCTTGGATGCTCTTTAACAGCTCAATGTCTTTCTTATACTGTGGCACCCTGAACAGCCCCCAGCACTGGAGGTGAGGCTGCCCCAGAGCAGAGCAGAGCAGGACAATCCCCTCCCTTGCCTAGCTGTGATGCTGAGCCTGATGCACCCCAGGACAGAGCTGGCTTTTCTGGCTGCCAGAGACATTCTACTTGTCCTCAACCCTCCCTCAGATCTCCTTCTGCAGTACTGCTCTGCAGTATCTCATTCCGCAGGCTGGCTGCACATCCAGTACTGCTCCATTTTAGGAACAGAATCTGGCTCTTTCTCTGGTGTAGACTTCACATTGTTGGTGATTGCACAGCCCTGTAAATTTGTCCAGGCCTCTCTTTGGGCTCTCTCTGCTTTTGAGGGAGTCAACAACTTCTGCCAACTTAGTAGCATCAGCAGACTTAGTACAACTTCCAGACCTTTTTCAAATGGTACTCTGCAGAAAAATACTGTACAAAACACTTTTAAACCGGTATTTATTCCTCACTCAAAAATACATACCATTATCTGCCTACTTTTGCTTTCTGTTTTTCATGGTCAGTGGGTGGAAACTAAACTGATTACTACTAATATGGTTTTGTTTTATTTGTTTCGAAGAAACATCTTGGCATCACATTGATGCCAAAATGAAGAAATCCAGTAACTCTGTGAATTTCTAGGAGACCAAAGTAATAATTTTAAATGTAGAAATAAAAATAAAAGTGTTACTTTTTTACTGAAATACCATGCCTCAGATACCTATAGTCTTTGGAGGTTTTCTGCTAATTTTTTTAAGCCTCACAACCTTACACTTTATTTGCTATATATTGTATATTCACTTTCACTTATACAGCTATCAGTTTATATCAACTTTTTCCTGTTTCACAAATTGAGTGAATAATTAAAATGTAGAGCAGTAGCATATCTGGGTACCGCTGTGCTCATCATGGGGCTTTTCTTTTTGGGAATATTCACCTGCGTAATCACTTGATTCAGCCAAATGATTCTGTGATTCTCTAGTGGTGAGCCTTCTTCACTCCCTGTGGTCCAGCAGATAGAGTTGGAAAGTTCCTTCCTAGTGTTAATTACAGAGTTGTTAATCTGTTAAGTGATAAATATATATGTGTGTGTTTGGTGAAAACCTGCAGTTGGACAAAGAGGTATAGCAAAGAGTACATATTTATATATACTGCGGAGTCTTTTGAAACTATCAGACATTGATTCTTAAAACATTAATTAGCAATCTTTTAAGCTGAAAAGAAGATAATTGTCTGTATTTCTGGATAGTGAAAATAGGGAGAGCAGGATAAGAAAACTGTGACAGTGTTGTAATCAGGAGTTTCCATCTGTTAACAACTCTTAGAAAAATATAACTTCATAGTTAACAACTCTTAGAAAAATATAACTTCATAGCATAGGAAATTCAGTGTTGGCATATGCAAAGCAGTGCTCTCATAGCCAATGATTATCCCTGTTTGCAAATTTTACTTTACTATGACTGTTTTTATATATATTATTTACTTACATTTGTCTGACAGTTTGAGATAAAGGCCTGGGCATCACGTGCCGAATGATGATTTTAAGATACATCAAAAGTAAAAAAATCTTAAAGTAGAAATAGCAACCAAACTCAATTTAATTTTAAGAACAAACGTGGACCAAGTTATTCTGTACACCTTTCTCAGCTTCATTTATAGAAATATAAAATCAATGCAATTCAAAAAGACCTCTAAAATCATCAAATCCATCTGTTAACCCAGTACTGCCCTATTCACTACTCACCCATGTCCTTAGGCACCACATCTAAAATGCCTCCAGGGATGATAGTTTCACCACTTTCTGTTCATATACCTGACAAGCTGTCAGTGAAGAAGTTTTCCCCTATATGAAATTCAAACCTCACCTGTCACAGCTTGAGGCTATTTCCTCTTTTCCTATTGCCTGCTCTCTGGAAAAAGAGGCCAAATCTTCCCTGGCTACAATCTCCTTTTCAGAAGTTGTAGAGAACAATAAAGTCACCCTGAGCCTTCTTTTCTCCAGGCTAAACAATCTCAGCTCCTTCAGCTGTTCCTCATAAAACTTGTGCTCCAGACCCTTCCCCAGCTCTGCTGCTCTTCTCTGGACACACTTCAGCACCTCAATGTCGTTCTTGCCATGAGGGGCCCAGAGCTGCTCATGGAACTTGAGCGGTGGCCTCACCAGTGCTGAGTACAGGGGAGAATTGCTGCTCTGGTCATGCTGGCCAGGAGTGGATTCACCTGCCACCCCAAGAAGCAATCTGATTACATCTCACCCCATCTATTAGGTCCTCTTCTTCTGCAGGGGTTGAGAGGGTGAAGGATCCTTCCCTTCCTGCGGCGCAGCCAGCTGGGGAGCTTATCTCAGGGGTGGCTGAGCATGACTCCACCAGTCAATCTCCTCCTCAGAAGAGCATCCTTGTCCCTGATGCCTCTTAGCCATTCTGCTGCCTCTCTTAGCTCTGACACAAGGCTGAACAGCTTGTCTACTGGCTGAGCTAGGGGCACCTCACACAAGTGCCACCAGTGACGGGCTCTGGCCCTCCCCGCACCCTGCCATCCAGACAGATGCATGAATCTGTGGGAGCTCTGTCGAGGTTCCCCACATCCCTTGTGGTGCATGCAGAGGGATCCATGCAGGGATCTGCTGCTGCCACTCCCAGTTGTGCCTGCATGGGATTGGAGCTGCCTCTTGTCAGAGTACCAGCAGTCCTTACTTAAGAACTTCTCTCTGCTCTGAGATTGAATTTTTGCCAGTTTAGGAAAACTCCCTGTGGTGCTTGATGCAACCCACTGCTCCAGAGTTTGATGCCAGTGCAGTTCACCTCGCAGATTGCAGATTTCCCCTGCAATACCTAGTTTTGGTAGAAAAAAGTTTCTGGGATAATATGGTAATTCATTGTTCCAAAGCAGCAGACATCGCAGGAACTTGTAACTGCAATGAGGTCTCTTCTCATTTTCCTCCAGGCTGAGCAGACCAAGAGATATTGGTCTGATGTCCAATATCCTGGGTACATTGGTTTGTGCTGCTGTGTGTCCCTGGAAGTGGAGCGGAGCAGTGCAGCAGCCTGTTGCAAGGAGACCTGGAAAAGTGAATGAAGGACTTGTATCTGTTTCATGTCTTCCATTACTTTGAATTATATCATGTGTAGTATTCCATAACTAGGCATAAAATGGAAGCATTCAACTATACTCATGGATATACTCCACCAGTAGCTGGAAATGCACTATAGTTGTTACTAAAGGGTTCTTTTTCTTTCTGATGTCTGTAGCTACAACTAATACAAGATAAACAGGCTATGTGCCAATTTATCTAAATTGCTCTGCTCAAACAGCATCAAGTACACAAGAGATTATTAAATCCAAATTGGAAAAGACAAAGAAATACATTTGAGGTAATTATTTTTCTAATTATTTCTTTATTTGAATATCAACATTTTGAAATACTTTCTGCTGCAGATTTTGATATCCTAGAGTTAGTTTCACTGGAACGCCACCAAGGTAGTGAGGGGGTTGTTAACACCTGACATTTTAACAATGTCTTAGAGAGCACTAACAATGTCTGAGAGAACAGGGTTTGTCTGTTGATTTGCCTAGACAAGACTCTAAGGAGTCTTCTAAGTTGTTTGGGGTCGGGTGTTTTTTGCCTTGTCCTTTTTTTTGCTGTGTGGGTGAGAAAATACTGGAATAGTTTGCTCACAGAGATTTTTAAGTCTCCATCCTTGGAGATACTTAACACTTACTGGACAAGTACAGAGAAGTGCTCTACTGGACAGGAGACCTAACTAGATTAGTCCCACTTTGAGCAGAAGGTTCATAAACAAGATCCTGGAGGTTTCTTTTGGCCTAAAATATTTCATGATGCTATTGTTCATGATTCTAATTATATATTAAGCACCATGATGACTTTGCTTTCAACAAATGTGGTCCTTGAACTTTTACAGCTGAGCACAAAATTGGGGTATCTCATAGTTCAGTTTTTTTTTACCTTGTAGCCTCTTATATGGCAAAGTTTTAAAAATTATTGCCAGTATTTTTTCTAATGTGATGCTCAATCACACCTATATAGTCTGGCATTACAATTTATTTTAGGTTATATTTGTAGTATATTACCATTCAGGCAACTTACTAGCAGTGATAGAAAGAAAACCTATCCACATTTAATTCACATCTAGGCTTAGCCCTGACAGTTCAACTGAACAAATCCAGGCTCTTCTGCTGAGCTGTAAACTGGCTTTTATTATCAATATTTTTGCCTGCAATGCAACCATCCTTTTTCTCACAAAGTATATTCACTCCATAATCTAAACAGCAGTTACCTACCCATAAAAACATGTTGATATAAAATAAACAGAAGATGACATTTTGAGGAACCCAAAGAACACAGCTAAAAAGAAATGGCAACAGACAACAACTGCCTTTATGGAACTAATAAAAATTACTCATTGGGGAGCTTCTCAAAATTTGGCAATTCCTCCTGCCCCATGTAATTTTTCTCTTTTGTCAACCCTGATGGCAAAATATTAAATTGTGGCAGTGAAGAAGCACTACATGTTTATTTGAATGATTTTTTGTTTTCCTTTCAAAATTTTACCACTTTTGACTTTCCTGAAAGTCGAATATCTTTTTGAAGTGTGATTTATTTGTCATTGTTAGATCATAGAAGACAGTTAACATGTCTGAGATAGTAAAATCTCTTGCCTTGATTAATTTAGACCTTGAACTAGGCAATATAAAGAATACTGTAGAAGTTTGGTCATCTTGAGACTATCTATGATTTAGAGTGATGGTTAAAAATTACTTGCCTGATTTAAGTATTTACCTGCTCTTTGAGATTCCATACAAAATGCCATGAAAATATTTTTTCCTTCCTATCTGTCCTCACTTACTCTTTCTTTAGTACCCACTCTGTTTTCATGCTTAGTGGATTTTGTGGGGTGGGCTTTTTTGGTGTTTTTTTTTTCAGTTGGTTTGTTGGGGGCTTTTTGTTTTGTTGGTTTTGTTTTTGTTTTGGGGATTGTTTGTTTGTTTGTTTGAAGTTTTTTTGAGGGGGGCTGATAGGTTGTTTTTTTACTGACTCAACAGGATTTTCTTTTAAGTTTCACAGCATGAGAATGCGAAGGAAACTATTATCCAGATGTCTGCAGCATGACTAGATCTGTAGGATGGTGTTCCTTTGATCTAACACCATATCCTATTGCATAGTGAAAACCTCAGAGGTTACACAAAATTAAACAAAACAACAATAAAGCTTGTGTTCCTTGTTTCAAGTGAACGCTTTTGAGACAAAAAATGTGAGAATTTGCCAAGTAAAGAGAAGTGAGCCAGTAGAAATCTCATGAGGGGTTAATAAGGCCAAATTCAGGGTGCTGCATTAGTGTTAGGGCATCAGCACAGGCTGGGCGTGAGCAGATGCAGAGCAGCCCTGTGAGAAGGGCTTGGGGGTGCTGGTGGGTGAGAGGCTGGACATGACCCAGCCATGGGCACTCCCAGCCCAGAGAGCCAAACGTGTCCTGGGCTGCATCCAGAGCAGCGTGGGCAGCAGGGGAGGGAGGGGATTCTGCCCCTCTGCTCTGCTCTGGTGAAGGATGGAGCATCTCTTCTGTGAGGAAAGGCTAAGAAAATTGGGATTGTTCAGCCTTGAGAAGAGAATGCATCAGGGTGACCTAGTTGCAGCATCCCGATCCCTCTGGATGGCATCCGGTCCTCCAGGAGTGTCAGCTGCACCACCCACCTTGGAGTCATGTGCAAATTCATTGGGGGTGCACTCAATCCCTTCATCTGCGTCACTAATAAAGACATCAAGTAACACTGGTCCCAATGTGGGCCCCTGGGGGACACCCCTTATTACTGATGTCCATCGAGACTCTAAGCCATTGACCAACCACCCTCCGGATGCAATTATCCAACCACTTTCTCAGTCTGCTCATCAAATACACCTCCCTGCAGTTTAGAGAGAGGAATAGTGTGCGGGACTGTGTCAAAGGTTTTGCAGAAGTTCAGATAAATTGCAGCTGGTCCGCTGGTGGAGTCACTCCGTCAGAGAAGGCCACTGTAGGCTGACCAGGAAGGACTTGTCCTCAGTGAAGCCATGCTGGCTGCCACAAATCACTTCCTGGTCCTCCATGTACCTTTACATTTAGCAGGAAAATTAATTTTCATCACTTATTATGAAATGACTGGAAATTACTATATTAATAAAAGAGTGTTCTGTCCAGCTGTGGTCTCCGACTGTCAAAAAGCAAGTTTCCCCTTGCGAATAATCTGAACTACATATAACACTGTAATGACTGCAGCTTTTGAGGTCTAAATACTTAAGAGGACCTGCTAAAAATTCTGAAAATAAAAAGATAAGTGGAAGTTTGATCTGTTTGTCACAGAAGTAGCTGATGTGTTTTTCAGCAGAGCAAGCTGCTAATGTTTGGGAGCTGTTAATAACAATTGTAGCTGCAATGGCTGGCAAGGATTTGACAGTACAACTTCTCCAGCAGCAATGTTGTCAGAAAACATCCTAGCTTCCTGTCAGCTCTTTCTTATTCTAATATATGTAATGTCTTCCTTAGTACCTGTTTGTGGAGTAAGGTCATTCAGCCCTTTCTAACAAAAGCAATAAAAAAAAAAAAAAACAAAAAAAACAACAACAACAAAAAAAAAACATTGAAATATACTTTTTTTTTTTTTTAAGCCTGCTTTCAAAGGCACAGTTTACATATTAATTTTAATGGCTGAAATTAATTTATTCCCCCTTGAGTGAGATTTCTTGGATAGACAAGTGAGGTCCCATGGTAGTTCAAGAGTTAGCAGATATACATGTACGATACCAATAACAGGGAACACTAATTATTCTCCCTGCCTCTTTGCAGGTCCCAGGGGAGGGTAAATTGCACACAACATTTTGATCATTCGGCTCCAAGGAACAAAGGGGAAAGGAATCTGTCACTGACACCATTTGTTTTACACTAAACTCCAGCCCTGAATTTTTTTAAAACAATTAATTTCATCAAAACAATAATGCTTAAAAGGAATTTAAGGAATGAAAAGGAATTTAAGCTAGATTGTTTTCATCAAAAAGAGCAGATCATTTAACTCTTTATCAGAAGAGGTTTCAGAGGCAACCACCTTTCACAAAGATACTTCCACTCTTCTCTGACAAGCAAAGGTTTTATTGTGTTTTGTTTAACTTCAACAAAAAGTCAGTGAGAGGAAACTTTGGACATTTTAGGAATTCCTTTCTACCTAGTCCCAGAAGATATCTCATTGTAGAGGTAGGAAGAATTAATTTGGCATGCAAGTAGGCAAGGATATGTTTATGAGATAAGAGATAACAATACCTGAAATATTCCACTTGCATTGTGAGAGTGATTTGACAGAAAATGAGGCATGAAACATAATTTAATTGTAATTAGAATAAGTTGATTGCCAATTGTAACCTATATTGAACGATGAGAGGGTGGAGCTTTTAATGAGCTGAAAAACTAAACTGAAAATTGAGATAAGGGTGTGAGTGCACTGGAAAAATCAAGCATGGATTTTAAGAATCAGGGTTTTTTACATAAAAATAAATATAAGTGAGTTGCTGCATTTCTAATTTTGAAAATGTGAACCAGTAGACTTCAAGATGTTTTAGAACTGTGCTACTTTATATAGTTTTTGCAGTTTTATTCCAGTTTTATATAGTATTTTATATAGTTTTCCAATTTTTCCAGTTTTATTTTCTTCAGATAATTTACACTGAGTTTGGAACAGAAAAAACTGATAGGCTGCATAGAAGATCTGGCTGATGTGGCAACAAACAAATTGTGTAAATCCTAACACTGAAGATAATCTGTAGTAACCTAAAACGGAAGGAGACAGTTGTAATTTACTGGGAATGCTCCCACACTGAGTGCTGGGACCAGGAGCTCCAGCAGCTGGACAGACAGTCACAGGTTGGCTTGCCTTGGGATTGCAGCCTAACTAAGGATGCTGCATAGCATTTTGTCCCTGCCTTGGATACACAATACAGAGCACATCCTTCTCAGGAGCTCTGCTTTGTCTAAACCAAAAACCAGCATAGGAGGCTACCTGTCCATATTAATCCCTTCACGAGAAGTCGTTATCTATGGCGATTATTTATATCAAAAACAGTTGTTTTTGTCAGCTTCTCTGGTCTTCTCTACAATCAAAAGGGTTTCAGTGACCATCCTTCTATTCAAGTGTTTCCAAATCTCTTCTTATTTGCAGTCTAAATTCGCTTTTATGGACATTTGAAAGCTCTCATGCCTTTGTGTCTTTGGCTTCTATCAGGACTTTTTCATGTTGAAGGTGATCCATGAACCATACCCACATAGTATCAAAGATGCTATGACTTTCTGAGTCCATGACTTAGAGACATAAAATGGAAACTGTGAAGAATATGTTTGGAATTTTTGTGGATTTGAAGGAGAGATCATGGATTATTTTTTGGTCCTTTTTAATAGTTTGCAATACTTTTCAAATGTTTTTTCTCTGTCTCCCATAGGATTTATAATGTGAGTATTTATGCTATTAATTCCAATTTTTGTGGTCACTTTGTCAATCTTCAGTGTTGCAAGTGGTAATCAAATGCATGTATGGTCTTACCTGTAGATTGCAATACAGAAGTTCTTGAATGATGTAAATACTCTTCAGTTTGTGGAATCCTATAATATATTTGAAAAGGAAGGATTAGATAGGCAACTATCAGACTTAAACAGAAGTGGAAATACCAGATTGAAATATACAGACAGCATTTTGCATGGAAATCAAGATACGTATTTTGAAAGAAGGAAAAGAGAAATTTTACTCAGAACCATTTATTAATCTTTTTTTTATTTCATTTGAACAGAGAAGGATATTACATTTGCTCTATAACTGAAAAAACCACTGTGTAGGATTTCTGATTAATACAGTGATATGTCAGGTCTGGATAAAATATTGATAGCCTGCTTGTAGTGAAAGTCAGTAGGTAAATAAGTATTTCAGAAAGGTGACCTAAGTTCATAGTCAAAACTGAATTATTTTCTAGCATCATCAGAGGAATGATTACTAATCAGTCGGAAAGGCTGAAGCTTAATGTTGCAGCCAATTTAACTTGCTTTACCTTGTAGAAACAGTGTTCTTAGTTGAAGGAGAAAGAGGAATAGGAAGGTCCAAACATGCATCTTTTTGCATAGCAATACAAAAAGAGAAAAATTAAAGAGGAAAAAAAAGACAAAGGAGTGTCCTTAAAATCAAATACATTTTTATATATCTCTGAGTGCTTTTGTATATAAATGTAGTCAAATACTTTGTAAGAAGGTGCAGACAAAATAAGCTATCCTTTAAGTGAGCAATAACAACATCATCTTTGTCCTTAATGTTGTACTATAGTCAATGTTTTACTTTTCCAATGATTCTTTTTTAGGGCCTAATATTTCAAGGGTACCGAGCAGGCCTCATACCTAAAACAGTCCAAATTCTTCAAAAATACATACCAAATTCTTCAAAAATATTGGCTACTGTCAATAGCTTAACCAAATGAAAAGTTCATGGGCTTTTGAGCGCTTCTTTATGGCCCTTTGGTGGACAAACTACAGTAATCACTCCTTGTGTAACAAACAAGACCAGAGATGCTGTCTAAAAAAGCAGGAGAAAACCCCCCCCGAAAACTGCTTTTCCTAAAGAGCAGTTCTCAGTTTGTGAGGTAATATGAAACAAGAAACTCATGATAATTATCTCTGCCTAATAACCTCAAGGGGTAAATCTGTTAATGTAAGACATATTTCCTGGTTTCTGAACATAAAATGCTTTATTATAAAAAAAAAATACATATGATGGGGGAAAAATGAGAAAACAGCGGAACTTAAGACTGTGATTCTGGAAACCATCTTGGTGGAAGGATAATTATTTTAAGACAACATAGCAGCGTTGTTTGATTTTAAAGATTCTTGATGCCTTCTAAGAAGGACAAAGAGGCAGAGGAAGAGAAACTACAGAAACCAGATCCACGAAAGCCAAAGAAAGAAAAGCTTTGGAGGAAGCAGTAAGTGTACTGACATATCTGGAGAGAAACTGTACACAGGGACAGCCCTTTCCTGTTGTTGTTTATTGGACGGGCTACAGAGAATTCACACTTTCCTGCCTACCCAGCAGGTGGCATCCAGAAGACACAAATCACATCAGAATTCTAGTTTCTTCCTGTAAACCATAGCTAAGAAACTTCTTCTTGGATGTTTTGTCTTCACCTTCTTCCCTGGGGAGAGATGAAAACAGTTTTGTGACCAGAACTTTTGACTGCCTAATGTGTGACCTCTCCCTGTATCACAGCAGCCAGGAAAAAGAAAGAAATCCTCTTTGAACTAAGCCTGACATTGTATAAATGAGAATTCTAATCTAATAATTTGAACAGGTAGTAGTATAGCAGAAAAGTGCTTCCTCCCAAAGTGTTGTTGGGGTCAAAAATGTAGAGTATTGCCCAGAGTCTTCAAAACCATAATTACAAGAATACTTTGTTACAGCTACCCAGGATGGTTGGTCTTTACTATCCAAGTAGTCCTCAGAAGAATAGTTTCTGCTCTTCTGGAAACATAAAAAAGAGTTCTAGGTCAACCATGCTAAAATGTTCGATGAGGTAATTTCAATACCTGAGTGCCATAATCTCCTATTTATTCCTTTAAATCTATTTTACTCAGAAAATTAAAATCTACTGGAAAGCAGTTTCTATCATGAGGTTTACTATCTGAAATCCATTCTATGTGAAGATTTTATAGTCCATTTATGCCAAACTCTAGTCCATAAGACACTTCTTAATTTTTAACCCTGAAAATTGTTGCCTGTTAGTTGTTTCTATGCCACTGCTATGGTTGATTCTCAATGCTGTGTATTTCTAATTTTTTTAAATGGAATTGTGACTGCTTTTTAATTTTATAGTTAATGCTGTGTATTTCTATTTTTTAAATGGAATTGTGATTGTGACTGCTTTTTAATTTTATAGTTAATGCTGTGTCATTTTTAGCACAATGGGTGTATTTATTGTATACATGTGAAGGATGCTGTTTGCCAGGCTGTTCTGTAGTTGAGGTCCTTTGGTAAGAGGGGCCAGCTAACAGAGGAAGAGCTCAGAGGCAGCCAAGGAACGCGGCAGTTTGCAGAGCAGGCAGCACAGAATGGGGCTCAGCAGCTTGGCCGAGGAAGGCACGTGTGTGCTCAGCACAGAGCAGCCCTCAACAGCTGTGGGGCTCCTGTCCCTGTGGCCCTGGAGCTGCTACCCTGTCACAGCTCTGGTGGGTGGATGCTGCCTTCCAGGAGAGCCTAAGGCTCTTGCTGGGAATGGAGCAGTGGGCTAAGGCTCCCTATGCTGCAGGGAGCGTGCCTGTGCTGAGAAATGGTGCTGCCAGCTGAAGAAGCTGTAGGAAAAGGTCCGCAGACTGTGCAGCAGCAGAGATGATGGAGAAAAGATTAAGCATGTCTTTTCCATGGTTCTGTCTTCAAGAACTTGAACTTAGAAGTGTACTGAAGGCAGCACAGGTAGAGTGTGGTGTGAGAGATGGACACTCCCATTGCGGCAAGTGTTGGAAGTTTGTACGTCCAGGCATTAGGAGAACAGCTCCTGCTCTGTTTGTAGAATTGCTAATAAGGAGTGGGTGCAGTGCTTTTTTGGCTGTCAGGGGTTGACAGCTCTGTGAAATGAAGCCTCTAATTGGGCGGAACTTGAGCCCTGCATCAACACCAGGATGAAGCAGAAGTGTGAGACTCTCTATGGTGATCCCTTTATGACACTTAAGAGGTGAATAAACAAAAAAAGATCTGTTTTAGTTTTGTTGAGGTAAAATGAGACTTTCTGAAGTCTTGAACTGAAGGAAAAGAAAACAAGGATCACAAGTGTCAGGGCAACCAACAGAAATACAAATCTTCCCTAGTGATGATGTACATCTGTGGAAATCAGAGCTTGAAGATCAAAGGATTCAAATCACTGTGAGCACCAATGCTGCCAAAAAAAAGTATAAAAATCTGGGCCATTGAGGACAAAACTCTCAGAAAGATTCTCATGGAAACATTCTGGACAATGAGGAAATCATTGACCTACTGCAGCAATCAAATGCAGGAGATATGCTTGCAGTTCCTGGGCAGAAATCAGAATAAATTATTGATGCAATGATTTTTGGTTTTGTGTGTCTCCAGGATGGGGTTATTTCTACAGAGGAAGTGTTGCTCTCTGTTTCATGTCAAGGACTTGCTGGAGTGGATGGAGTTCTGCCCTGGGATGGATGTGGAGCCAGCTGAGAGTTCATGGATCTGGATTAAAGGCAGGGCAGAGACGGGTGACATTATAGCAGGGGCTCACTACAGGCTGCCTGACCAGGAACATTGAGCAGATGAGTCCCTCTGCAGACAGACAGGAGCAGCCTCACATTCACAAGCCAGGTCCACAGAGGGGACTTGAATCACCCTGAGAGCAGTTCAAGGGAGAATACAGCAGGACATAAGCAATCTGGGAGATTCCTGGAACACAATGACAATTTCCTTCTCCAAGTGACCGAGAAGCCAACAGGGAAAGGTGTTATCCTGAACCTTGTTTTCACCAGAAGTAGAGGTCAGTGGGGAATAGAAAGCCCAAGGGCAGCCTGGGCTACAAAGTGGTGGAATTTGAGATCTTCGGGGCAGTGAGGAAGGCACATAGCAAGTTCACCACTCTGGATTTCAGAGGAGCACACTTTGGCCTCCTCAGGGATTTGCTTAGTTGAGTACCATGGGATAACTCCCTGAAGAGATGAGAGGCTGTAGAAAGCTGATTGATATTCGAGGATCACCTTCTCCTAGCTCAGGAATGATGCACCCCAGTAAGGAGGAAGTAAGGCAAAAATATCAAGATGCCTGTGTGGATGAATGAAGAGCTCCTGGACAAATTCAAACATGAAAAGGAAGTGCACAGAGGTGGAAGAAAGGACAGCAGCCTGGGAAAAATACAAAGATCCTGTCTGAGCAACCAGGGATAAGGTTAGGAAAGCTAAAATCCTGATAGAATTAAAACTCGCCAAGGATATCAAGAGCAACAAGAAAATTTACTGTAGGTACGCTGGTGATTAAAAGAAGACTAGAGACAATATGGGCCCTCTCTTGAAGGGAGCAGAAGACCTGGTTACCAGAAATATAGAGAAGAATGAGGCACTTGAATTTTTTGACTCAGTCTCCTCTGTGAGTGCTTCAGCCACACAGCCCAAATTGCAAAAGTCACAGAAAGTAAAGGGACTGGAGAAACACCTGCTATAGGAGAAGATCAGTTCTGAGACCATCTAAGAAACCTGAAGGTGCACAAATCCATAGCACTTGATGAGATTCACCCATGGATCCTGAAGGAAATGACAAAGGAAGTGACTAAGACGCTGTCACTGTCAGGATATCTGAGAAGTTGTGGCAGTTTGGTGATGTCCCCATTGCCTGGAAAAGGGAAAATATATCCCACATTTTAAAAAGGGTATGTAAGGATGGAATGGGGAACTACAGGCCAGTCAGTCTCACCTATGTTTCTGGACCCGTCATTGGTCAGATACTCCTGGAAAATATGGAAGTGCACAAGAAAAATAGTTTGATAATTGTTGATGACCAGTCAGCAATATGCCTTCCCTAAGTGGATAATGCCTGACAAATGGATGTCCTTCTCCAGTGGGGTATCAGGATGAAGGGAAATGGCTTTAAACTGAGGCAGAATAAGTATAGATTAGACACTCGAGAGAAATTCTTTCATGTGAGGGTGGTGAGTCACTGGCAGAGGTTGCCAAAAGAAGACATGGGTACCTGGAAGCTGCCCTCCCCCTCCCAAGGCCAGGTTGGATGTAGCTTTGATGGGCTGATGTAGCAGAAGGTATTCCTGGCTGTGGCAGGGGCTTGGATCTAGGGGGTCTTAAGGTCCCTTCCAACCTAGGCCATTCTATGATTCTTTAAACAGGGAGCCTTAAGGAATTGAGTACATTTCCCTTTCTCACAGAGCAACTTCTATTTGCACATATTCCATGTAGATTTCTGCTTAAAAGACATTCCTCAGCTTCTATGGTGTGGCATAATTTAATTGACATTTTGAGTAGGCTGTCCCTCTGCAGCTTAAAATAGCTTAGATACCCTCCACCCTGCCCAGAAAGCAGAGCTGAGAAGTTACTTTGTTGAAGTAAAGGTCATCAGCAGACTACTTTTAAAATCTTCAGAACATGTTACATAATTTTTTCTTCTTCAGAATTTTTGATCAGGTAGTCAGTTTACATGATCTGCTGGCACAGTGCCTGTAGAATAAATATTAGCTACTACCTTTTCTTGGTATCAACTTCTTCAGTTCTAAAGCCACCAAATGCTACAGAGTCCTCTGGGTTTTAAGTTTACTTCATTATTTTAGAAGTGCATAGCTCCCAATATAGAAATAATCCCTTGTCCTGAGTTCCTGCCTTTGGTGAACAGAAGAGAGAGAGAGAAATTTAAGTGGAGTCAGGTCTCCTTCAGCATGACTTAACAGTTACATACCAAATGTGCTCTGACAAGCTGTCCCTGTAACCACTTCAGCCTTGGGAGAAGAAAGTTTCCTCCAGTGTTCAGTTCCTAGTAATGGAGAACATACAAAATATTGCGGGAAAATGTATTTCTTTTACATTACTACAAGACTGAAGGAGGCAGAAGAAATGTTACAGAAAATGAGTGCCACTCATGAGAAATACTCAGTTGTCACCACTCTGTCATGCATTTTGAGGATGCAACTCTACCAGAGACAGACCCTGTGTATCAGTTTTTCTCTGAAGTGTTTTTAGTAGATTTATTTAGAATATCTTTTAAGAAAGTAGCGTTTTGCATTACCTAGGTTTTAAATGCCCCAAGACAGCATCTTATTAAATTGCACTAAAATTTCCACACTTAGAAACTGGAATGTTTGTAGAAAAAAAAGTTGAGAATATTTCCTAGAAGATGGGATTAGCGTGGACTTTATGAATTTACCCTGCAATGTAGGCCAGACTTCTTTATTCCATACCTCAGGTAAGCATTCATTCTATTTGTGTTTACATTATGAGAAACTAAAGAGGTCATTGAAGTTGTAAAAATGTTCATGCTTTACTTCCAGTGCATATTCTGTATTAAGTCTTAGTTTAGGTGACAAATAAAATTTCTTTCTCTTTCAAAGCATATATAAACATGTGCATGTATACATGTATGCAAGCTTCCTTTTAAGGTTAAGATGCTTAAATAAATCTTTCAAAATGCTCCTGGACCAAGAGTGCTCATCCCCTTCTGTTCCAAAGTTGGGTTTGAGATGCCTAGGTCTCTCTCTACAAACATTTGTTTAAGGGATTATAGCAAACCACTGACAGAAATTCTGCAAGTTCCTCTTACTATCTTTTGCCATGGCTGATTGCTATTCATCATCTTTTGAAATCAGGTCGTTTTTACTGTGAGGTAGATGAATTTAAACTAAGTATCAAGCAGCATTTGACTAAATCAACTTTCTTCAAGGTCACATAAGAATTCTTTAAAGGGACCAGGTTCTTCTACTCTTGTTTTCCCTAATATTTCACTTTTTTCCTCTCTGGTTTATCACTATCAAAACAAAAATAAGACTATGCTGCCTTGTAGGTGTCCCCATTTTAAACTAATTTTCTTGTCATCTTGCCTCCCTAGTGCTCTTTTATGTGTTTGGCATCTAATACACTGCCACTTCTAGAGAAAAAATAAGGGAGTCACTAGTGAGAACTGAAGGTCTATGACATCTTTAGTTTAAACTGTGATCTAGCACATGAAATCAAGAGTAATGTTTTCAGATAGTCTAGTGAATTACACCAGGATTTGGCTGTAATTAAGTTACTGAGCTCATCTAAAGCTAATCTGTTCTTCTTTCAACTACTCAGTAAAACTGCTAAGACTTTTGAAGGGAATGAGAGTCTGGATAGGCTCTTCCTACGACAGCTTAGTCAGACTCTCCACACAATGTGCACCCATGTTTGTTGAGGTCTCTCTGAGCTTCTGACCAAGTCCTGTCTAGCTTTGTGCTGTGCCTTGAAACCCTACAGCGAAGAGGAGGATTTAGAGATATGGAATGGAATTCTGCCTCCAGGGGCCTTCTGACTTTGGTTTGGTACCTTGCCACAGGCTTGGGTTAAGTTTGCTCTACTGAAAGTGATGCACTTCCTAAACTTTTATTTGTAATTCTCTTTATTTTATTTTCACAGAGTATTCTCCCTACCCAAGAGCAATGCCTTGTTAAACTGGATGTGCCATGGCTTGGAGACACCGAGTGATTTATGTGGCATGACTGATCTGAAGTGTACAGAAAGAAATTCAAAAGGATGGGAATGGTAGTCCTATCTTCATTAAATTAGGTAACAAAACAAACTGGATATATTTGAAAGATACTTCTGTGTTTTTCAACCCATTGTTTTAAAAGTAAATTTTTCATAGTGACAGTGTCTCATGTTGTTGGATGTATTTTTGAACAATTTCAAAGACACCAGCTCAGCTCTGTCTGTAAGTAGTTTTCTAAAGCCCATTTCTCTGTTTCCTATGCCTCGATGGGACAGTTCAAAACTCCTCCTCTTCCACCTCCACAGAAGCAATGCAAAAGAGTATGTGGAATACTTCTCCCTTCTTCCCACACTTACCTGTTCCTTGTCCCAAACCCAGACCATGTCAGTGTTTGTGCACTTGTTGATGAGGGCACATGAGAGATGTTTGATTGTTTTGATGAGACATGCTGTAATAAACTCTACACATACAAAAAACTATCTCTAGCAGTAGGATGGGCATGGCTGTCAGTCTGAAAATGATCTATTTGTTGCCGTAGATTCACTGAAGTTAGACGAGATGCAAGAGATTACCTAGCTCGATCCCCCTGCTCAGAGAAGACCCAAAGAATTATTTACTGATTTTTATGCAGTCTGTGCCTTCTGATTCTGTTTTAATCCTTGTAGTGTGTTCCCAGTGAATGTAATAAAATGTGTGTTCACTTTGAAGTTCCAAGGGCTTTTATCTTAGAAGCATAAAAAATCTGTTTCTTTCATCTGTGTCATATTTATGACTTAGATATGAGATTATTGATATGGTATGGACTAGACAATCATGGCATAGAAAATGGTAGTTCCATATGTAAAGTTCTTTGGAGTTCATGTTCATCCAGAATGGGGACACGATGATTAGGAGCCTTTTCCTATGGAGCAACAGGAGGAAGAAAGAAATAAAAATGTGACAAAAGCTTCCTGAGACTCAAGACTGATCAGGTTTTAGAAATTATTTGTGGTAAAGTTCTTTATTTCAGAAAAGTTATGGTTCCTTTTGAATTCTACTTGTTCCAAACTCCAATACTTCTCTGTGAAAGGAATAATGAAATGTGAGTCCTGAGAGAGTGAGGGCATGGCTCTCTACGAGCCAGTTCAAGCTGGGTTTAAGGTAGACCCAGACTAGCTTGTAGATTTGTAGCTGTTACAGAGGAACATAGATCTTAAAGGTAGTTTCTGTCTGTTCTTCCTGCTTTTTAGAGGCTTTTTACAGCTGTACAGTGCCATTTACAGTCTATATATGTGAATGTAGTGGGAACAGTGGCTTCAGTAAGACTACTTGGAGACACTGCTCTTTTGCAGTTCCTCCCTGTGACATGGACCAGGTCCAGCTTCTAGAAGCTGACCTCAATTTCTTGAAGCATTGACAGTTACAGGTAATATTATTTGAATTAATAGATTGAAGACAGCTCTTTCTTTTGCTTGTGGATATACTGAAGCAGCTGTTTCTAGACATGACAAATTTTTAAATTAGTATCCCAGATGATTGTAGTTTTTTTTTTTAATTCTGAATTTTTTTGTATAACGATGAAAAAATAGGATACATATGATTTTGTCGGGTATTGTTGAAGAAGAAATGGATTTGCTGCTAAGGTACAGTTTGTTTTGCTGATCTTTTCTGCATTCATGTAGAGCTGTATCATGATTTCTTCTGATCACCTCTCCACCTGCAGAGTTTGGAACAGCGCATCTTGGAAAACAATTCACAGGGAATCTTCAGGCTGGATTTTTACCTCTGCATAATGACAAATCTTCCTCAGCTGCACTGGTGATTGTCTTGAGCACATGTCCCGACCCAACTGAGGCTTCTGAGCAATTTCACAAAAAGCAGAGATGTTTAGAAATGCATCGATTACACTGTTTGATTGCACATGCTGTCAGGCAGATTTTTGCAGATGTCAATATCAAAATATTTTAGTAATATTTAGTAAATCATATTTTTAGACTTATTTGGAAAAGAACTCTAATTGGTCCCTTTAAAATGCCAGTCTCCTTTAAACGTATCCTTATCGTGTCATAATACTTGTTGCTACATTGCCGTGCATGAAGCTGTGTAACAATTGACAAGATTTTACTGCTGCCTTAGTAGAAGCTGAGATTTCATCCGCATAGTGTAAGTGTAGATATATCTTTCTATATATTTTATGTATATTCTGTAGTTTTCACCTTTATAAGAACAGCAGCAGGTGTTTTCTGTCTAAAGTAATACGGAACAACTAAATGCCTAATGATGCCTTGATTTCTGGTTTTTAGGCCACTACTGCCAAAATGATGTGCTCACGGATTTGGTGGTGTTTAACTCTTCAGAAAATTAAGTCATTTTCATTTTAGGTCTGAAAATTAGACTGAAAACCCTGATTTCAACAGTTAAGCTCCAGAGTTTTAAAAATGCAAATCCCAAAGCTTCAGTTATTTCAAAAGTGATACATAATTGTACTTACTATGAACACTCATAAAACGTTTGCTTTATTGCAGGCTGGAGTAAATTTCACTGGGATAAAGCCAAGGCTCTGTTGCAGAAAATCATGATGTAGGATGCAATAAAACAAATGGAATATTTCTGATAAACTGCCAAGTCAGCTTTTCATGGGAGTTTGCTCTAAAAGAGCTTGTAAAATGTCTAACCCAGCCAAGTATGCAATTTTCACTGGAGCATGTTTTCACAAAGTTAATGTCAGATCAGAGCTGTGCTCTTGTAATTCTCACTTACAGTTTAGGATAAATGGAAAGATGCTCTATGATTTAAAAGTCACTATTTACTGTACTGTTATGCAAAATGTAACGTACATTATAGTGGCCTTCAAGACACTCCCATATTTTATGGCTTTTTGAGATGTACCCCATTACATAGATGTGGTTCTTTTATGAAAGAATGAATGACAATCCACTGGAAAACTGTACACTTAGCCAGTTTTAAAGCCTGAGAGCTGAATCATAGAAAGGTCTACATAACATGTGGCCAGCCATCATTTTTTGCTGCATCTACTCTTCAACCACCACCAGGTGCTCATTCTTACAGCTCTCACTTTGCTTTGATATCCATAGTCTCTGATTTCTTTGCTATAATTTCACTGGTCTTCTACTTTTTTAATAGGTAGCAGTGATTCCGAAAGGGATGTCAGTATTCAAGCCATGGTGATAAAATTGTATGCCGAGAAAGACTGTTTTTGCGATTATATGGTTGCACAAACAGCACATAATTACTGCCTTTCCAATTTTCAATAATTATCTTCTGCCTTTAATTTCAATCCTTAACTGCTATCTCCCGTAAATTTTCTGTAGGTTTTGTGCTTTTGTTCATTCTTCTGAACCTCCAACCAATTCCAAACTCCCCAATTCCAAGAAGACTTCCTAAATGCAATTAGAAAATTGTTTCTTTTGTCCCCCAAATCACACATATAGGAATTAGCAAATATTACTCATTTTAATTAGTTTTGCGACACCATGTTATTTAAAAATTGGATTAGTGCGTTAAGCCAAAGTTAACAAGAGAACAAGCTGTTCGCATGTGCTGGTTTTGGTTGGGATACAGTTAATTTTTGTCACAGTAACAAGTATGGGCTGTGTTTTGGGTTTGTGTTGGAAACAGTGCTGACAACAGAGATGTTTCCACTGCTGCTGAGTAGCCCTTACACAGAGCCAAGGCCTATTTTGTCTCTCACACCATCCCACTGTATGTGAGCTGGGGTCCACAAGGAATCGTGAGGGGACACAGCCGGGAGAGCTGATCCCAGCTAACCAAAGGGATGTCCCAAAACCCACGCTCAGCTGGGGGAGAGCCAGGGAGGACACTTGGTGTGATGGTGTTGGTCAATCCAAGTCACCATCACTTGTGATGGGGCCCTGCTGTCCTGGAGGTGGCTGGACACTGGCCTGCCCATGGGAAGTGGTGAATGAATTCCATGCTTTTCTTTCTTGTGTGTGTAGCTTTTGTTTCCCCTATTAGACTATCTTTATCTCAACCCACAAGTTTTCCAGCTTTTACCCTTCTGATTCTCTCTCCCAAACCCACCAAGGGGACAGTGACTGAGTGGCTGTGTGTGGTGCCTAGTTAACAGCTGGGGTTAAGTTGCAACAATTGCTTGTTTTTCAGGTATTTCTGCTCATGTGAACTTCCATTTCCATTTAAGCTCTCTGCTTTGTAAAACCTGTTTGGTCCCTGTGCTGCCAGATATTGCCAATGAAAATACAAAGCAAAATAAAAAAGCATTTCCTTATAGAATCTTTCAGATAAAATATTTATGTTGTTTTTTTAAAAATATATTTGTGGATGTTGGTTTTACACACTGATAGATTTGTCTTTAGTTATCTTCCTTTATGTTTCAAGACACACCTTATTTATGACTACATGAAATGGGATGAACTGTCATCACTGGAGGTACTTAAGAATATCAAGTTCCAACAAGTCATGACATATTGCAATTTTAGTCCTCATGTATAATGTGGTACATGTAAATACAAGTACTAAGCAAGTACGTATATCAAGTCTCAGGAATGGAAATGTAGGTTCTGAGGAAGCACAGAATAAACTCCAATCTTCCCTTGCTTTTAAAAACATGTGATGTTTTAAAATTCCAGAGAGGTAGTTGCAAAATAAATGATCATAAATAGATCTTTTCCAATGATAGCAGAAACTGGAAGTGGAAATCTCCAGTTAAATAAGTTATCAAATAACAGAATGATTATGACAGAAAGCATAAATTGAAGTTTGCATTTTCTATTCTGGTGGATGAACTTTAAGTAATTCCCAACCAGAACCTCTTTGTTCTGTCTTAAATGTTAGTATTGGCAGAAGTGATGTGGATACAACACCTGATATATTTGAGAGTTGCAAGTAACAAGAACAGAGTAGCATTGACCTCACCCTTGCAAGGATAAAAAAAAATGTACTACTCACTCAAGTGTAAATAGACCAGTTCAAATTGCCTCAGTATCTGCAGTTCACTTTGTGGCAAATGTGACTGCAATTTTTAAAAAGGATTCAAGCAACATTCTTGGAAGCTACAGAAGAGTCTTTGTTGAGACTGAGAAAATTTGAAAAAATTATGAATCATAGAATCATAGAATTTACTACTCATTCTATGATTCATTCTATGAGTCAATTTATTCTCAGGAATGTCATCACCCATTTTTCCTAAGAATGGATGAACAAGTACTCTTGGGAAGCATCACACAGCCAGGGAGCTCCATTTGTGAAGTGAAATCAGGCCCCATGGATCAGTTGCAGGTCCTTGAAAGAATTAAAGGTGCAAACCAGTTGTCATACTGGTAACACTCTTGGCATTCAAAGTACTCAGCAAAGTCTCCAATGAAAGAGTAGGAGTGCCTGTACTTGTTTAAACACAAAAACCAAACCCAGAGGAGATAGCATCCATAATGGTGCAAGCAATTAGTAAAAACCCATGGACCTCCTTGCTAAGATCACTTGTGTCCATTACGACTGCAACTGCCCTGTAAGTGGGGGTGATCAATGGAGTGGCATTATTGAAGATATACACAGAAGTAAAAACAAAAGCAAACTGAAGAGCTGCTGAAGAATCTCATGCAGTAAAATGAATAATAAAGTGCCAGATGTGTAGATAAACTTTAAACAATGCATGTGGGAAAAAACCCTAATTCTTCCTACAACACAATCTGAGGAGATTTGGCACACAGTCCTATGAAAACCTAAGAAGAGCAATCAGGAAAGGGCAAAAAGGTGGAAGGAAAGTAATGGAGAGGAGCACAGTTCTGTACTACCCCTCTGTAAAAATCATGTTGATTCCACTGAGTCCTGTGTGCTATTCTGGTCATCCCCTGTCAAAAGCTACATAAATAATAATTTAAAGAAAAATTAAAAAAAAAAAAGGTTAGAAAAGAGCATTAAGCATCATCACAGATGTAAAACTTTGGGGGTTTTAATATGTTTTTTAGCTTTTTTTATGTGGAACAATTAAATAGACTAGTAACCTTCAACCTGGAAAAGAAGTCAATGAGAAAGAAATAACAGACCTTTATGTTAAGATCAAAAGAGTGTAGAAGGGGAATAACAGTATACTTTAAAAGAGGAGGATGGGCATCAAATTAAGCCATTAGTTAGCAAGTAAAAAAAAAAGATCCTACTATATGAAATCTAAAGAGAAAAAAACACTCCTAGATTAGGAAAGCATAAGCTCCCCACAAAGCAAGGTTACCTAGAAGAGGTTCTGAGAAATGAATATTCTATGATATCTCTTATTTTATACTCTCTCTCCATACTTCCTGAAATTGCTTACCTTTGCAACCCTCATCTTATTAATCAAGCTGCTGGCTCTCCTGCCTGGCCATCCTTTCTGCCTGTTAGGAAAGGTAACTGCTGCTTCAAAATGGGATATTATAATATGCTAAACAAGGCCATTAAATTGTAAAAGGATGTACTCAGTCAACTTTCAGCTAATTTATAAAATGGTTATGCCCATCTCTGCAAGACCATTTATTTTACATCTTTTTCTGCTCTAAATCTCTTCTTTCCCACATTCAAATGTTGCAAAATTTTAATGCCACTTTTTATGTAATCAGCATGCTCATCTGACTAAAGCTAAAACCTATTGCAGATAAATCTATTTCATTCAGAAAATGGAAATCCAGTTTCCATGTTGCTAGAGTCCATCTGTTAACTTCACAGCACCATAAAACAATGGAAAGAATATTTAAATATATAGTTACTGTTTTTTCTTTTAATTCTTATAGCTAATGAATCTGCAAAAGGACTTCATGCAGACAGATGGCCAGCATTCACACAAATGACAGCTACATTTTTTTAAAAATATATCTTCTGAAAAATGCAGAGAAAAATATTTTTTTGCATTTGTGGGGCTTTTCTTTTTTTTTTTTTTTCCTGTTTTTTCCTGATGCTGTTTGCCAGGTATGTCTGAAGGTACTGAAGCACATAGGAAGAGATAGTTATTAAAATAATTATTCTGCCTGTGGTATGTATTTAGGATTTTCTCTTTAAGGAGAGTTTCACAAATGTAATAGTATTTTCTGCAGATTTTATATAGTTACTATCTCAAAAGAAATCAGTGCAGTGTTTATTTATCTACTATGAAGCATCTCATCAATCATATTAGTTGTGATTCTGCAGAAAAGTCTGCACAAGTTTACTACTTAAAACTAACTTATAAAATTACAAGGCAAAGGAAGAAAACACAAAAAGAAAAAGTAGTCTCTGTGTTTCCAAGCAGTTCAATTAATAAACTATATATCTGAAGTATAAGGTCATAGACTGGGAGTGGACACATGGATATATATGCCTCCATTGTTAGTGTCTTTTCATCCTGATTTTTGGAAGTGTTTTTAAATAAAAATACTATTAATGTTCCTTTACTGATTTTGCAGTAAGCCAATATTTATCCCATTTTCCACTACAGCCAACAGTAGTTTACTTGTTACTAATGCTATACATTTTATTTAGCTTCATCTCAAAGTGGCAGGAATTTCTTTTTTATCAATTGTTGTAGATACAACTTCATGTTTCTTCAGTCATGCAAAGAAAACTTGCCGAGCTACATGTTCTAAGACTACAAATGCATATTAAAGAGCCATTGGTTTCAGCTTAAATCCTGTTCTCACAACATTTCCCATTATTTATCTCACTCTGCACTAAAGATTGCCAAAGCTGAGAGCAAAAATGAGTTTTGTGTTTATATTTTTAAAATATTTTCTCGAGAAAATTGCTGCTGTAACTTAAAAAAACCGCTTGCATGACCATTTTCATTCATTCCACTCAGAAAAAAATCTGGAAGAATCTGTGTGAAAAAAATATACATCTGTAAAGAAAATCTCTTTACAGATGTATATTTTTAATACAGATATATGTATATGTGTATGTATATGTACATGTGTATGTGTATGTGTACGTATATGTGTATGTGTATGTGTATGTGTATGTATATGTATATTTTTTGTATATATGTATACAGATACAAAATATATGTATATATATACAAAATGTATATATTTTGTTTTACAAAGGTGATTAGATGTTGGGGAAAAAATATTTAAAATGATGGAAACTTGTTTCAGAGTCTAAACCAGGAGATCAACATTCAAGTAGAGATTAGAATTCAAAGGGCTGTTTAAGCAATTTTTCTAGGCTGAATTGACAGCTTCAGCTTTTCCAAGAATTAATGCAGTGGCAATTCCGAGGAGTTTTCCTGAGCACTGGTGTTTCAGCCGCAGCAGGCAGAGAGGTGGCCAGGTAGCCCTCTGTGTGCCCCGGGGGACAATGCGTGATCCGTGCTCTGGTCATTGCGCGTTTCCAGAACCGCACAAAACCCACTCCACACAAGGACGCGCTGCATTCTGCTTCAGACACAGAGGGAGAGGAAAACACTCGCGTCTCTTGTTTGGAACATCTGTGGTGAGTTTAATGAGGGTGATATTTTCCTGCGGCCGCGGTTGGCAGGCCGGGCCGTGGGCTGCCCTGCCCGGGATAACAAGCGCAGCAGTCGTACCGCGGCTGTCTGCTCCTGGCGCTTGCCGGGCAAGAGCAGCTCTGCAGAAGGCAGCTTATGTAACGCGGCCCAGAGCTGACACCACCGACTGGCTGCCAGATGGAAGCTGTAAAGCATTTGCAGAACCCAAAGATGTTTTTCTTGTTAATACAGCTTGTCATGGCAAATTAAAGGTAGGGTGAATGCTGGTTGCTGACAGGCAGAAGTATTTTGCTTAATTGTGGCATAAAGCCAATAGATCTATTCTCTGAGCTGTCTCTAGTATCCCTTACAAAAGCAAGGAGAAGGAGGTGAAGGAGGAAAAACACACACTGTGTAGACACAGCATATTCCATCTGTTTAACATGTTTATTCCATCTGGTTTAGATATTCTTCCTGATTTATTATGACCTTAGTGAGGTGCCCTTTTTGTTCCATTGACTGGGGACGGTTCAAGATAGCAGGCTAACAAAAATGCACTGTTCTTTCTGAAGGCTAAAATTAGGTGAGCTGAATTCCACATACTCTCTAAAACTGAAGCTTTCAGTGAAACAAAGGATATTGTAACTGAAGTCCAGGATGTGTGATCCCTACTGATCTCAGACTCAAAAGAGTCAAAACTGAGTGCCTTTGAAATATTCTTAATATTACTCAGAGGTTTTGATTTTTTAAACCTCTTTTTCTTTTTTTTTCCTCAGAACGAAGAAGAACTTTCTAACTTAAAGACTTCACATCCAGTCCTTATACCCAGAATAGTTAAATATTCTTACATGCTGCCTATCAAATCATAGGTAATCTCTTGAAGTCTCCTATCCAAATATAAGTATAGAAAAAAACCCCAAATTTCCAATATTACCAGAGACCATTTACCTTTTCCAAGATGAAAAGCAAATTTTCAGTTTTTATCTTCTAACACAAAATGCAATGTCTTTTCCTCACAGTAAAGAGCTTTCACATCTCACCATTTTCAGTCACAGTCACAGTCACAGTCTTTGGCTTATGCAGCTGCTTTACTGCTGTCCTCTTTGAACTCTACCATTATCTTGTCTGCTGAGTGCATTAGCCATTACCCAGCTGATTATCTCTTTCTTGCTTTCACAGAAAGAGCATGCACAGAGAGAGCCTTTATGCCTTTGCAGAGCAGGCAGCAGCTGAATGCTCTCACCCTCTGCAGCAGGAGCAACCCACCATTGCTTGACTTCATACCTTCATGACATTTGCAAAGAAATACTGTCTGCTTACTTTTATGCCTGAAGTTTTCCCTTCAAGGCTGACCAGGCATCTGTTCAATGTATTGAGGGAAACAGTGGACAGATTTAGACAATTTATTTCTGGTACCACAGGTTACTGAACAGGGCATTCACAACGCTGCAGTGTTTTCTGCAAGGTTATTACAGTTTTTCACTCTTACAAATACCTCTCTTACATTCTGCTCTAGAACTGGTGATGTATTACCCATTAGTCTTTATACCTGGTACTAAGTTCAGGGTGCTTAAGACTGCATCACTACTGCCCCAACTTCTACTGGAGTCATAGCTTCCACCTATGATAGCAATGGTAGGGGAACCTAGGTAACTGTGCGTAGTATAACAGAGAAAAATGGCTGCAAAGATGAGGCAGAGCTTCTATAGAAACATCTCCTTTCTGTTGAAATATAAAAGTGCTTTCTTTGCCCAATATCACATATTTTATATAGTCACCTTCCCCATGCACTAGAAGATACAAACATGCCCAAGAACTGGGCATACTGTCCTGAACTCTTTTGCAAAGCTTAAGTAAAAGACCCTTATATATTTGTTGAAATAAATTTTCAAGCATCCCTCCTAGGCAAAATCCATTTTGATCTGCAGAATGCAGCCCACCATGAGTTTCAAAAGATTTGTTTTTTGGCATAAGAAAGTAAGTGCTTGTTTAGGTTACAGAATTGGTTTGGACTACAATAATGTAACCACAGAAATGTTTGGATTTGAATGGTCCTTAAAGATCATCTGTTTCCAACTTCCCCCACCGTGGGAAGGGACACCTTTCACAAGACCAGGTTACTCAAAACCTCATCCAACATGGCCTTAAACACTTCCGGTAATTGGCCACCTACTGCTTCTCTGGACCTTCCCCAGTGCTTCACCACCCTCACAGTAAATATTTCTACCATCTTTCTACCATAAAACTGACCCTCTTTCAGTTCAAAGCCATTCCCCCTAGTCCTGCCACTACGTGCCCTTGTAAAAAGTCCCTGTACAGATCTCTAGTAGCCCCCTCCAGGTACTGGAATGTGCCCTGAGCCCTGAGGTCCTCTGGATTCTTCTCTTTTCCAAACTGAACAACCCCAACTCTCTCAGCCTGTTTATGTAGAAAAGGTGCTCCAGACCTCTGATCTACTTTGTGGATCTCCAATGGACTCGTTCCAACAGGTCCACGTGCTTCCTGTGTGGGGATCTCAGGATAGCTCTCTCCAGGCAGGATCACGCACAAACAGATTAATGTCCCTCCCACTGCTGGCCCCTTCCTCGCATGCAGCCCAGGATGAGGCTGGCTTTCTGTGCTGCACGTGCACATCGCCAGGTCATGTCAAGATCCTTGTCCAACAACATTCCCGAGTACTTCTCCTCAGGATTGCTTTCTATTCATTCCCCACTGACACTGATTTTGTACTTGAGATTTCCCCAACAAGGTGTAGGACCTTGCCCTTCATTAAACTCTATGACCATTGCACAGACCCACCAGCCTGGAGTGTCAAGGTCTCTCTGTGTGACATCCCTTCTCTCCAGTGTGTTGGCTGCCCCCCACAGCTTAGTTTCAGGGGCAGACTTGCTCTTGATCCCACCATTCATTGGGCAAAAAAGGTGTTGAACAGGGCCAGTCCCAGCCCTGAACCCTGAGGATGCCACTGGCCACTGCTCTGACACTGAGCCATTGACTACAGCCCTTTGAGTGTGACATCCAGCCAATTCCTCATCCACCTAGTGCTCCATCTGGCAAACCCACATCTCTCCAGTTTAGAGACAAGGATGTTGTGTGGAACAGTGGCAAACACCTTGCACAAGTCCAGATAAGCTCAGTCACTTTCATCCACCAACTTTGTAACACTGCCATAAGCAGACCTCACATTGACTTTGAAACTAATTTACTATATAAGATAGTGCATATACATTAATATTTGATTATTCTAACGATTCTTGTGCAGAATTAATTGTGTCTATTCAAATATTTTTTTCTTTGTTTCCTTTTATTTTCTTCCTTTCTCTTATGAAATATGAAAATGCAACTGTATTGCTGTGGTATTATGCAGCCCTGACTCCTAAACTATTCTAGAGAAAAAATATTTTCTTTCTAGATTTTAAGCAAGGACTTCAAAGAAATGTGTCATTCATGAGAATATCAACTCTGATAATCTGGTTTTCCATAAATTGCCAGACCCTTAAAAATGGAAAAACTACCAATGACAGGGAAAAAAAATGTGTGGAAACGTAAAACCACAAGGTAACTCAGAATTAGATTCTCAGATATAGATGTATCAGCCTACGAAGACAAACGCTGTAAAACATCTCCATGTTCCACACAGACCATATAAGGATTCCTTTTTTTATTCTTCTTCTATCAGTTGTCCTGAAACAAAAATTAATTCTATTACATTTAAGAGACACAGCATTTCTTTAGCCTTCTCATATTCACTTTATTAACCTTTACTTCTTGTTTACTGTATCACGATTATTTGCCCTTTGAGATACAAGTCAGAGCACATAATAATACCTGACAATTTTTCTTGTTCCCTTGAGAATGTTTCCGCTTTTCACTTGACAAGCCAAATGAAAATGCATTTTGTGTTTTTCAGAGAGTCTCTTTGTGTGCCCATGTGTAATCAAACACATTGATTGGTACTGATACCAATTTAGTTTTAGAAGGTTTGCATGTCTAGGAAATTTCATTTATCTCTTACCAAGAAACTAGTATTTCCATATAGAATTAGAAACCCGTTCAATCATAATGTGAAATTAAGACAAAAATAGTTCATGCAGGTAGATGATCCCACTAAAGATCATAATTTGAAGTTGCAAGTGAAGAAATTGAAAACAAGTGCTTGTTTTGCGCATGCATCAATTCTGTTTATATAGGAAATTGTGCACATATACAAATAGATGACCCAAATTAGCTGTTTGTTCACATGGGTGATGAGGCAAATAAAGGCCATAAAGCATAAATATGCAGCTGCAACCATGACCACATTCAAATCAGGTATACAGTTGCTTATGTATGATGTCCAATAGTCAACGTTTACATCATTTTTACTGCTTGACACATATGCTTTATAGTACTACCAGTATTGCATTATACTTTGACAAATGAAAAGAACTGATTCTGATATGAGGGCACTTCCACTTTTGTGTACATGACAATTTAAAAAAACCTCCTAGATCAATCAGAATACTCAGAATATTTAGAAATATGAAATAATATTTCTTTGTGCATTTTTATGTTCAGCAGAAATATGTCAATATTGCATCTGAAACTGCCTCAGCCTTATAAAGTCTTGAAGATACTTTTTGCTGGCACATTGAAATACAACAAATATACAGAATCAGGTACATGTATTTCGAGGAAAGGATGAAAATATTTCAGTTATCTGACAATCTGAGTAGAATTATTTATTCAGACTCAGGTATTATATTTGTACTCCATGAATGGGAAAAGTTTAGTGCTTTCCTACCTGTTTTATTTGATACAGAGAAGCAATAATCTTTATCCAAAATCAAGCTCACTCAATGTATCTAAGCAATATGCCAAAATTCAGTCGTAGTCTTCACAGGTGTTGATATAGAAAACTGTTATTTTCTATGGTGAAATATTGCTGATTTCCCTCATTTCCAATATGCAAAGCTTTCTGATCAGCAGGCAGAGTTGCAGGGAAGCATTCTTGGCTTCCATTAGCAATATTTTATCTAGCAATAGATCTGGCACTAGCAATATTCTATCATAAATCTTGCTTGTAGATTATTTAAGCATTACTTTATTAGTATTATCTGTAAATACATAAACTGACCTAATGGTTTTATTTGATTCCTTCTTTTGTCAGAGAGCAGAATAGCAACAAATAAACAATCTACCTTTCAGTGACCACCTTCAGGTGATTCATTTGGCTCACTTTAGCTGTGTGTTTTATTTTTCAATGCTCAAGCTTGAAACAGATCTTGGGATTTCTAAATCTTTTTTTGTCATCTGGGTGTTGTCTGCAGAACAGTTGGGGGTGTGTGTGAAAAAGTGTCAACTTTCAGATTGTCCTCCACAGTCAAGACAGAGTATTCCAGAATAATATCTGGGTTTTTTAATGGGAGCAAACCCCTCAGTTTCAGGGTTCAACCTGAGGATATCAAAAACTGATACTGATCTGTCACACCTATGTAAAAGTTTGCCATCCTTGTCTTCACACTGACATTTTCTTATGGCGAATTACATATATCTTCAGATACTTCAAGGAAAATCCTTGGTTTATTTTGATAACATATGTATAGGTTGATTTTTAATTTTACCTATTTAATTAACAAGAAAATACTTTATATGGATGTGATAAATAAATGGATGTTTCTGCAACCAGAGTGCACTCTGCTCAGTGGGTGGCAATTGCTGAGAATTTAAAGAATACATTGAAACTTTCTTTTGAGTGTAGATGCAGGATTCCTTAAAATGCCCAGAAATGCCAACCTAAAGTTTCAAGTTTGTGTATTTTTCTTAAATACATTTCTAAAATAGTTTTGTTAAATGAATTAGACTTTGTAGATAAAAGGGTGAATTTGATTTAATGATCACAGTTTGTTAAGCAGAAATAATGAGAAATGGATGTATTACTTGTTAGATCAGGCTTTTCTTGCATAACAGAGGATTCTTGGATGTTCTCTTCAGCCCATTTCCTATCAACTCAGGTTTTAATAAATAACTTCTTAATATTTATACATGTTATGTTCTATGCTAGCACATATATTATCCATGGCTTTGTGCAAATCAATCACTTTTTGTGGGATAGTGGTTTTATACTTTCTGATTTCACAAAGGAGCACTTTGAAGGAATACTAAAAAGCTATTCATACTCAAGTTCTCAACATTATATTTTTTAAATCCTATTCATTTTTCCTACGGGTACCCTAGTAATCCTCTAAAATCTTCTTAAGCAGGACATTTATAGCAGCTGAATCAAAGTAATATTATATGCTTAGAAACACACGGGATAAGAATTCTGAGACCTTAAAAACAAACTAATGGATGCATAAACAAGAAGAAAAAAATTTCTAGTTTGTGCTTAAGGTTTTTGGGTAGAATTGCAGGCATTTTGTATAATTCCTAATTTTACCACAGACCCCCTGGGTAAGTAATTTCACCTCTTTTTGTCTTTGTTTCTGCTGATCACAAGAGTTGATAAGATATGCTTTCTTCCTATATTTGTTGTATTTAATAATGACCACCCTTGACTTTAGAAACACTGTCACATTCACCTTGTATCATTCTGAGTGACCTGAACTGTAAATCATAATTCTGCCATTTCTCTGACAGTTTCTAGAGGATTTCTTATTATTTAAATTCCTATTCTAAATCCATTAGGCAACAAAACACATACCAGTCCTTTCGGGAAGATGGTATCAGCTTCAGGTTTTAGAAGCAGTTTTTGAACCAAATCAATGTAGGGGTTTCATAGCTCTCTGTTTGGGGGAAAAAAGCTCCAGTGTGTGTCCATAAACTAAAATTAGTTATACCAGCTAGGTTTCTATAGCAATAATGTGAATTACTAGCAAAATAAAGGAGAACTCTTCCCATAGAAAATAGGAAAGATAAATAACACAATATTTAATAAACTTTGTTCCTATGGGCTTGCAACAAGGATTTAATAACATCTAGAACTAAGATAATGAAGTAAAATCATTAAAATTTTAACTCATTTCCTCATGTTTGAGGTCTCATTTAGTAATATATACAAGGAGTTTAATGGTCAAATTAGAAACATACTGAGAAGAATAAGCTTCTTTATGTAGAAATCAGTGAAAATTGTCTTTAGAATGATCAGCTTGAAGTATTAATAAACATTTTAATCTGATTGCAAGCATATCTTTTAAATTTAAATAGTATTCCTAGTCTGCAATTCAATGGACTAGAATGGTGCAGAATTAAAAAAATAGAGTATATTTCTAGGTATGAAATTTAGGAAATGGATTTTTCCTGTGTAGGTATTCTTTTCCTAAATAGCTGAGAAAGTTGGTGCGTAACTAGAATGTTGGTGCAGAATACCAATATTAAATTCTGGAGTGAGCCATGTAAATAGGATAATAATCCCAAATATTCCATGGAAATGTGTCCTATGAACAAAGAAAAAAAGAAGAAAAGACAGGATGAGGCTTCTGAATAGTTCTCTGAAGGATGCCTATTTTTTTCTTCTTTCTCTTCCCTCTACAGCATAAAGAGATAAATACTCTAATTGTAATAATACTTGAGTTGCAGCCATAAACAAAAGCACAGGGATCAGGAAAAAGCAGAGATGAAATTGTTCAAGCATTTGCTAGAACTATGTTGTCCAAATTTCCTGGTATGACAGCTTCACTTTCATCCTTATTGGTGCTGCTGTTCTATATTGTGAACATTCTTGACTGAAAAAAATGAAAATGAGTTTTCTCTTCAATATACTTACTCCTAACAAAAGTGCACTTAGGGTGATCCTGATCTTACTTAATGAAATAGTGCCTGTATTATAGCATAAAAAGTTAAAGCTTCTAATACTCAAAAGTTTTTTTTGCACTTTGAATGTTAAAAGGAGAAAAAATTTTAATCATAAATCATGGTTAATCAATGGAAGTTGTTGTATAAAGCATCATTGAGCATGAATTCACATCTGTGCTTTGAACATCTTCACAAAGACATTTTGACTAGTGAATATAAAGCATCTGTTATTATTACACTTTTTTCTTTTAAGCTAAACTGTTCTTTTGCTAAGTATAGACAGGTGCTACGCAGCATAAATATTGGGAGTTATAACTCAAATGCTTAAATAAATAAGACCCCAAACAGTAATCATTGTTAAGAGTGATGCTAAAAAACATTCTGCAGGGACAAACTGCAGTGTTAGCAGCCTCTCACCAGGCGCCCCACCCTGCCAGTGCTGCAAACCACTGCATCTGAAGGGATGTCAGAGCAGGTGGGTGGGATAAACCATTTAAACAAGTAGATTAAATCGTGTTGGCTCCTGCTGCCTTGCTGCCCTCGCAGGCGCAGCGTGGAACACTTTGTCACCAACAGATCACAGCTCAGAAAAGCAGCAGGACAGAATCACAGGTTGTGGTAATTTCAGCTGGTGAAACACCTGCTTTTAGGATTTCCTCAGTTTCCCTAATCAGAAAATAAAACCTCTTGCACTTCAGAAAATGTTTCTTAGAAAAATGAAGTGCAGGAAGATTGAGTTCAACCTGGGTTCAGCTCCTCCTCTAGCTGAGCTCCGCTCATTTCTCCTGTTTTCTAGAAGCTACTGTTTGATGAGCCCACCAACTGTATGGGAACAGGGAAGGGGGACCTGACTCCTGGAGTCAGAGCAAGCACTGGACATTTTGTGGAAAAATACTGAAAATCTCAGGGATGGATTCCGACAAGCCAGTGGAACTATTCTCACCAAGTTCACTGAGACTGGATGGCGACAAACACCAACCCTCTTCAATACATCAAGTGTAAATCAAGGCAGGAAAATTTTCACTGGCCACTCTTAGGGGTAATCATATGTGAGATTTATGCCATTTAGGTGACATGAGTGTTAAAGTTGTTTATCAGAAAATAAAATGTGATAAGATGTAAGGAATGTTAAATATAAGCTGTTCACCAGAAACATGGTATTCTCCCTAGTGGAACAAAAGTTGCATATTGTTGCTATGATACCTCATCAGGAAAATTTATTTGAGCAGTAGAGATGATTTTTCTAATCACTTAAGACTTCCAAATCCTTTTAGAAATACTGCTTTATGTTTCCAAATAGGCATTGCAGTAATATTGTGCATTTGATAGATAAGCAAGGCCAATACATTCACTCTCGTGTCATGTTTTTCTCAAAAATGCTTGCCCCTGTTTGCCTATAGGAATACTATTATTGGTTGGACCATAATTCTGAGGGCATTTAATTTTTTTCTGTTTTGTAGTATGTTTGAAAGGATGCTATCTAAACATTGTTTTCTGCATAGAACATGAAAAGCATTGTGACTAATAGTTATTAGGCTGCATTATTCCCAGCTACCCTTAATCACACGGTTAATAATTTTCATTAAATCCTTATGTTAGAAATGTTTACGACATTGTAGTGAAAATCTTAATTGCCCTGAAGTGTATTATGTTTCTTTTCTTTAAGAGATGTCTCTGAATATTTAGGACATCTCTTATTATGGCATGAAATAGCTGAAAAGCAAAACAGAAAGTGGAAGTTACTTTTTTATTACTCTGCTATTGCACAGATCTTTCTGTTGCTTACAATTTGAAATTATTGTCTTAGCAACTTACATGCCCATCATACACCGAGAGTTCTTTCACCCAGTCCACATAACAAGTGCAGGAAGAGTTCAATCTACTGCCTTCACATTACCCAAATCCTTTAGCTTGTACTTTGCAGTGAATCACCAAATGTTCCAAGTTAATTTTAGAAAGGTGAGCTTGCATAGAGTCCATAAGTTGTTGCTGAAAATGCAAGATGAGTGTTTCCATACCCAGCTATGAATGAGTCCCAGTATATTTTATGGAGGTCGAAGCACTTGCGCCATTAGTTTATGTCTGTGAAAAGCAAAGGTTCTGAAGCTGACTCAAAACAATGACAATAGGCATTTAGATGCTGAGGTGTGAATACAGACACCTGACTCAAAGCTTTCAATCACTCTCCAGATGCCCTTGATAAAGGAAAGCAGGGATCCACATTTCACTAAAAATATGATTATCTGGTAGCTAGACCTCAGTCTCAAAGCTAGTTTAGCAAACCTGCTTGCAAGCAACAAAACCATCAGTATTTCATTACATCTATGCTATTGGTTAGAAGTGTAGAGAAGATATGCTGCTAATGTTTCTTAAAATAGAGCAGTTCAGAATAAATTAATTGGTACTGAGAGCTTAAGCGTTCTTTCAGTCAGTAAACAAAAGTAACTTTACAATTGTAGCCGTTTTACTAAAGCCAGATCTAACTAATTCTGCTTTGAGTATAGGCAGTGCAGTTTTGGGGGGTTTTTTTGGTCAGTCAGTCTGTATCAGGCAGCTCTGGATCTGTCCATCAGGAGGGATCCATCCCATTAAAACTTCACGATGGGTCACTGCAGCAGACCCTGCCAGAGTTCTCTTCTCTGTGCTAAGTACAAACAGAGCAGTGCACAGCTCCTGCACTGCAGTCAGAAGAGAATATACATGTTCTGTTCCTCTCTATGTGTGGAGAGAATAACTCCCTGACATCTACCACTAGTATTTACTAGCCTTACCTCTGAGACTATTTCATAAACTCAGAGAACATCTATAAAGGATGACTGAATGGAAGAACAGATTTAACTTCAGATAATCACTTTTTAAACATATATCATTTCTTACTGGATTTTCATATCAGGACACTTTTGTCTATATTCCTGGGAACTTTTACAGATACTTAGTGATATTGATGTTGAGCTTGGTTATGAATAAATTCTGACTTAGACAAGGGTGCTTGTCCCTCTTTTGATGGGTGCCATGTTTTATGAGCACAGTGAACCACTGCTAAATATTCAGTAGATGTGCCCTATACTTCAAATGTTCACTGTGCAATGGATAAATACTCCAATGCCAGGTGTCAGCCACAATTTTATATCCAGCCTCAAGGTACCACAGGGCTCTGACTGGGATTTCGTCCTGATGCAAAGGAAAATGTTAGGAGCACACCAGGGAATCTTATTGTAAGGATGTTTATATATTGCACTTCTGTGAAGGGGCAATAAAATATTTGCCTTCTTTCTGTTAGAAGTGGTGAACACCATGGCAAAACTCTGCCTGTGTTAAAGACTAAACCCTGAATGGCTGTTTCTGCTACTGCACAAACCCCCTGTTTCCTTCGTCACATTTTTCTGTTAGGGAACTCTATGACACAGACTTCAGTTGTGCCACCTGGAAAACCCTGTCTCAGTGGAGAAGTACTCCACTACCCATCTAAGAGTAGAACTGATTGTCATCTTGCTAAGAAGAGACTACTAGTATGTGGTAGAAAATGTGATCCCTGAGCTACAAAAAGCTGGGACTATTTTTTTATGGTTGGTCAATCAGATAAAAGGAAAGCTCTTTTGTTGTGTACATGGGAATGATAAAAGCTACTATACTATAGTATTATTACATCAAAATCTGTCTAAAATGACATTCTTATTGCTGTCTAACCACAAACAGTGCCTCTGTTTTCGTCTGTTAACAGCCATGGAAGAGGAGCATGGACACATGTGTGGCTTATTTTTTGCCGTATCCAGATTTGGAAGATCAGCTGGTCTTTATGTCAGATGGTCTTCATGCATCCCCAGGAACTGTGGAAAAGACACTTCTCCTTATGAACATGTCTCTTTCTCTCTCTCACCACAGAATTCTGACAATTTCATAGGAATCTTTAGTGTTTGGCAGATGCTTGTCATGGACACTTCCAAAAGCCCACATTTTCACTTGGCCATCTTACCCATGGTATACATCTGACTGCTTTTTGCTATTGAAAAACTACAACAAATACCAAAATATCAAAAGCTGAGATTGTTATATTGTTGAATACAAAACATGGTATTATCCTGTGGAAGCAATCATGAAAAAAAAAAAAACAACTAGAAATAAGAGACAAGTGATTCAATTCTGATTTTGTGACAATGCTGTTAAGTCTTGTTTTAGAATTCAGAGGGAACTCTCAAAAAAGGTAATGCTGGGGTTTTTGAGTATGTTAGAAGAAATGGAGAACATCTGTAGTAGTTTTCTAAATAATGAGGTTTCTGTGCTGTCGGCCAATGCAACATATCCTCTGAAGCCTCAGGAATCTTTGTACAAGATTCACCTCAGGATAGCCATTCTAGATGGCACATACTGAACCTGACCTTTCTCAGCTTTAACTTGGAGACCTGTCCAGAGATATTAAAGAAAAAGCTGAACCAAATTTGCTTTGTATTCCTTTCTCTGAAGGTAATTTGGAATTAAAATCTAAAATTCACACAGCTGACTGAAAAGTCTGTAAGTCAAGTCTCTTCCTGGACATCTGGTTGCAATCTGCTGTTATTCTTCAAGACAGAGACTTCTGGGCAGTTGAGAGAAAATGCTGAAACACAGTCCTTGTGGAATATGTGATAGTCAGCACCTCCACAGCTTGAACCTTCCAGGTGATTGCACTGGATCAGCCTCTGAGATAGGGTCATTCCCTTCATCTGTCTGATCTCTCTGGAGCTATTGTTTCCCGTTCCACTTTGAATATTGTGTGCTTAATGCCATTTTCCCAGGTGTGTGGTCTAGAATGCTTCTGGCAGCAGTATTCCAATTAAGGCTAAGGACATCTTAACATAATTAGAGAGAGCTAAGTCTCTAGGTGTCCTCCTCATTACCACAAGCACTACTTGCCTTTAAGAAACTCCTGCTGAGAACCTGAATCTCTGGCAGTCTTTTGTGCTGACCTTAGATCTGTTTGTGGAGAGTATGCTGGGACACTTAATCCCAGGGCATGTTCATTTTAAATTCAGCAGCAGCAGGAATTTCGTGGAGAGGTTTGCTAGAGTGGTAGTGTTCAGTGGACACATCTTTAAAGAACACCCAAGGGACTTTAACAAACAGGGCATGGCAAATTTTATGTTTGGAGTTGAACTAATGCTTGAGATTATGTATTTTGCACAGTCCTAAACTTTCAATTTCTCCTGTTCAGAATGTTATGCACCCAATAACTAATGCAGAAGATTTTTTTTGTCACTTCCATTTTCTTCTACTTTATTGTATGCCTGTGCTATGTAAGAATCACATAAATTTACCATGGGATTTTGACATTTGATTGCACAGAATTATATAATTGGAAACTTTCTGAACTAGCAAAAAACTGCTTCAGCTCTGACTTCCTTATGAAGTCAAGGTATCTCAGCATTCAGAGTGCCGAAAAAATGCATTATTTAAACACTCAGGTCATATGTGGAGATGTTCACATTAACCATAAACATGTTTTGTATTGTCAGTTCTTCTCAACATATAATATGTGGTCTTTTATTTCCTTGTTATCTGCGAAGCTGTAGAAACTAATTTCCATTTAGGAAGGCACAATCATGTCATGGAAATTGCTGGTCCTCTTAGTTGGACACTGGACTAGAAGGACATGTCATCCCCACATTATGCATAATTTAATTGTGCTTCAGATAGGCTGAACTTAGCTATGAATTCCAAGTACAGTTTAAGTATGCAGTGTTAAAACTAGCAAATTACATTCAGTAAAATACTCTGACTTTGTAGTGTCATGGTCAAAAAAGTCACCAAGAGTCTTTCTGTTCCACACTTTTGCTTTTCCACCGGGATTTTTACAGGGTATAGAAACCTTGCTAACAATCCAAAAGTAAAACCAAATCAAAACAACAATAAAAAACAATGAAACAGCCAAACAAAACCCCCACAACCACAGCAACAACAAAACCTCCAAGCGAACTAAACAAAAAACAATGCTCTAAATGGAAATCCATTTGTTTGCTACAGAGCTCCAGAACATGGATGCTAGTTGTTCATGTCAGGATGTCTCCCTTTTGTTTCCCCTAGATAAAAGGAAAAAGGGAGCTATCACCTGCAATTTTGGATAGTCCTCATAGCCTGAAAGACTCTACGGATATGCAAAGGTTACTTATGCAACACTCTACTACTAACCATAAAGTGAAAAATCTTGACTTTTTCTTTGCAGTAATTTTTCTTTATACAATCAAACTGACAGTGCTACCCAAATAAAAATGCACTCTTAACTACTAATCATATGCCTTCTCATAAGATCATAAAAAATAGTGAAAGTTTTTAATCAAAATTATTTCTAACTAAAATGGAATTCAGGATAATATTGGTACATCTATTTTTGGAGTTCTCTGTGGCTTTGACCTTATCTCTTCCTTCATGAACTTCAATATTTTATGCTGAGTGGATTCTGGGTTTCTGGTTGGCTTTCCTTGTCTGTGACATTTTAATGATTGTTTTCACTTTTTGATGTTCTTTTCAGTGTCTGTGTCCTGAGGATATTCTATTAGTTTATGGGACGTTTTGACTGCAAGTCCTTGGGATAATGACAGCACCATGTGCTGGTTTTGGATGGGGTAGGGTTAGTTTTTTTCAATCCGTCAGGTAAGGTGCTGTGTTTTTGGATTTGTGCTGAATACAGGGTTGATAACATAGAAATGTTTTTGTTATTTCTGAGCAGGGCTTACACAGAGCAAAGACCTTTTCTGCTTTATCCCACTGCCAAGATGGTGAGGAACCTGGGAGTACATGGGAGGCTGGGGAGAGACCCAAGCTGACCAAAGGGACATTCCAGACCCTCTGACATCCTGCTCAATATTTCAAGCTGCGTGCAAGAAGGAGGAAGGAGGGGACATTTGGGGTGATGGCATTTGTCCTCCCAAGTCCCTGCGAGGCCTGAAGGGGCCCTGCTGCCCTGGAGATGCAAAACACCTGCCTGCCAATGGGAAATGGTGAATGAGCTCTTTGGGGTGTTTTGCTTGTGTGTGTGGTTTCTGTATTCCCTATGCAACTGAATTATTCTCCACCTGTGAGTTTTCCAGCTTTTACCCTTCCAGTTCTCTGCCCAGCCCATCCTGCTGGTGGGACATTAGGCGAGAATGGCTGTGTGTGGTGCTGGGTTGCTGGCTGGGGTTAAACCACAGCTCACAGCCACAGAGGATTCCTCATCTACACAAATGAATCTATTGGTCCCAGAGACTTACTTGGAACTGCAGAGGAAATGTGAAGCTGATCTGCAAGTGTAACACTCAGCACTTCATAACCAGAGCAGGTACCTGCCAATGACAGATAAGGATTTCCTTGAAATTCCATTTTTCTTATCAAAACCTTAATTTGTTTGAGCTGGAAAGTGAACATTTGAATGCATGAAAGATGAAATCTAAACTTTGCTGAGTGAAAGGTTTCATCAGTGTGTACTGACATAGAATCGTCAAACCACAGAATTATAGAATTATAGAATGTTTGGGGTTGGAAGGGACCTTAAAGGTCATCTAGTTCCAACCTCCCTGCAAGAGACCAGGTTGCTCAGAGCACCATCTGAACTGGCCTTGAACACTTTCAGGGATAGGACATCCACAAGTTCTCTGGGAAACCTGTTTCAGTGTCTCACCACCCTTACAGCAAAGAATTTCTTTCTAACATCTAATTTAATCTCTTCTTGTAGTTTAAAACCCTTCCCCCTTTTTCTACCACAATCTGCCCCACTAAAATGGTGTATTTCATAGATTTCAGAAATCTCTACCTGAAACACCATCAAGACTATTTTTTCTCCTCCACAATTTAAAAAACATTATAAGCAAGACTTTTTGCATTTTCTTTTGCTTTTTATGCTTTTTTTCTCAATGAGGAAGTTTTTTCCATTCCTTTTTGACATGAAATTTCTGTGTAAAAAACCTCCCAATCCTCTTTATTTGCAAAAATAGCTGAATGTACAGCTTTAACCTAGAGGGAGGCAGACAATTAGAGGATATTGAGATTTCTAAGGATGCCTTCCCATTTTTATATTCTATCATTGAATGTTAATAATGAAAATTTTTGGAATGCAACATCATGTGCCTGAAAGCTGAGAGTACCACAGATATGATCTTTAAATTTATTTTTATTAGTACTCACTGTACCATGTCATGTGCACTTCCCCTTTCTGGATGTTGTATATGTTGTATAACCATTCAAATTATTTCACCAAAAATAATTTTCTATAGAGGAAATGGATACTCCTAAAGGCACAGTACCCTATTCCTGTCATTGGTCTGGAATTTAAACCCTGTTTTCTCTCATAAATGGATGCAAAAATCCAAGAAGATATAGTGTCTGTAAGAGTTAAGTATGTGTTCTGAAAATCAAATTGTTGAATTTTCTCTTTTTTTCAATAATATCTCTTTCTAGAGTTTTCCATCATAATGAATGAATGTTTTTTTCCTGCATTCAGTTATTTTTTTCCTGCATTCTAATTGTATTTGGGTTTTGGGGCTTTTTTTTTTGTTTTTTTTTGTTTTTTGGGGTGGGTGTTTTTTTTTTTTTTTTGTTTGTTTGTTTGTTTGTTTGTTTTGTTTTGTTTTGTTTTGTTTTGTTTTGTTGGGTTTTTTTGGTTCAACACATTTTTTCCTTCAGTCGGACAAGTCCATCTGGTCTGTATCAAACCTATGTTTTACTTGGTAAGGTCTTCATCAGTTCTTTCCATTAAATGAAAATTTATAGGGGCAGTGTGTTGACAGCCTGTGTAACAACTCAGAGGCTTCCATGCACAAAATAAATTCTCTATGTGTTGAAGAACTCGTAAACTTTCTTTTACAAAATTGTGTCTGTTACATGATCAAGGTATTCACAATATTAAAATAACTGTGCCATGATTAGGACTTTGATTGCTAATAATGATCATGATTATCACCATAAAGATTCTTTTTATTCATACTTAATCAGCTAAGAATCCTGACATTTTGCTTTGTCACATGAAAGGTGGGGTTTTCAAGTGATTGAGATGACTAGATTCATTTATATGTTAGATATTAACAAGGAGTAATAAATATGCAAATAATTTCTTAGGGAAACTGAATTCTCTGCTATTGGAACTTAAGATTAAGCACCTTTTGAAAGCACTTGAGACACAGCCACTCTTAGTCCCATACTTGGACAGGAGAAAAATGGTGTCAATATTTGTGTGATTAACAGACTTGACAAGGAGTCAGAGATCTGAAGACCATCCGAAATGGTGTCAGGAAGCAGTTGTGATGGAGTTTAGCTTTAGCAGCTGCAGCATCAAACAAACTCAAGATACTCTTCTACTGTGGCCAGTGCAGAGCCCTTTGTATTCTCTAGATCATTTAACAAGAGAGAAAAGGAGCAGCATTCTGAGCATGTGCTTTCTTACCTACGTTGAAACTTGGATTTTCATATGTTGCATGTCCTTTCTCCCTTAGTCTCCTTGTCATCAAGAAAAGAAAAAAAACAAGAACAAACCTAGAAACCCTTGTTTAGCATCTAATTCCAAACTGGGTATGTAATTCTGGAAAGCCTTTCAGCCAGAGGATCACTGCTCAGCCCAATCCCTTAACCCAGATGTAACCTCACCAAGAGTTTAACAGAGTTCTAAATTTTTGTCCCAAATTCTGCCAAGAGGAGCCTCACAAAAGGGAAGGCATTTCAGCCTTCAAACCCTAAATGTTTTGCCTTTATTTACTTCTGTAGGGATTTCTCAGTATTTGGGGATTTCTCAATATTTAACATTCTTATTGTCTAAAATCCCAGATTAGTCCTGTTCTTCATTAACTTTCTTCTGATTTATAGCATCCTCTTTTCCTAGGCACTTGGTAATTCAGAATAATGGATTTAGATGATGATCCCCTATTTCTTTATTGTCATCAATACTGAAAAGTTAATTTCAAATGAAAGACGTATGCAACCTTACTGTAATATAGAAATACTTGACATTCGCTGTTGGAAGCTACACAGCTGTATTTCTCATGGTGGTAGATAAATTAGAAAACTTGCAAGACAAAAATTGACTTCCAAAACCAAAGAAATCACAGACTTTCATGTGTGTATCTAGATATGCTAACTCATGAGTCAAAAGTAAAGATTATGTTTGATTATATGAATTGTTCTTTATGTTTGATAAATAAACCAGGGCAGATTCTCATTTTATTATGCTGAATAGCTTTTTTGCAGAAACCTATTGTGCCTTTTGGGAAATAGGGTGCTCCTCAGCAAGGTAAAGTGCACAATGACCTTTACTATCATGTTCTGTGTGATCAGGGGACAGTAAGGTCATCATTCCATGTGTAAAATTTCTACAAGTGCTTGAATTTTGTGGGTTAGTTTCTTGTTGCCATTTAACTTGTGCAATCAATTTGGGATTTTTTCCTTCTCCTGGAAATAAATACACCACGACACTAACTGGTGATGCCATAAAGAGCTGTGAATCAATATGTCCCAATCTTTCGAGTGTACTATAATTCTCAGGAAAATCTTAGATTGGTTCACACTTTATTCTGCAATGTTCTCAATGTACAGTAACCATTTTTCTGTGCTATTTTACACTGGTTTTTCTACAAACTTTGTGTAGCAATGCTATTGCCTTTCAGAAAGCCAAGTGATAAGTGGATAGCAAAAGGATCTGCCTCATATGCAATCTGAAAAAGTAATCAGGAAGTAGTTTAAGTCCAGTGCGAAGAGTTGTAAATTGCAATTAGAGTTTTAGGGCATGTCTATAAGGGACAATCTAACAGTACACAGTTATGGCCTATAAATGGAATTTTTTTATTTCTATCAACTTTTACATATGAAAAAAAAGTTATTTAAACTAATTTTTCACTGTTGTTTTCAGATAGTTTCCATCCTCATTCTGATCTTAAGGTCTATGCATCTAGTTAAAAATACTCTTATACAACAACTCATTTAATGTAAGGGAGAAATGCTTTGCATGAGGATGCTAAGTTATTTTGACTACGTGCTTTAACATCAGCTTTTGCCTTTTTTATCCTGTCACTGAAAATTACTTACAAAAATGCTTTTCAAGCAAAAATATTAGTGGTCCTTGAACAAGTGCTCTAAAGTTCATTTAGCATCCTTTATCACAAGTTGCAGAAATAATGGGATATTTAAACTTTTAACTAACAGAAAAACGAAAGTAGTATTTCAGCTGCTGTCCAAGAGAAGAGCCTGCTATAACTAACCCAAACCCCCAGAATGATTCTGCTCTTCACTGAGGTTTTTCTATTAGGAAAAACCTTCCTGAATTACATTCTATACCTCAGCAAGGACAATTTTGTAAGCAGAAGCAGCAAAACGCACAAGAGGAATCACCAGGTACTGGCAGTTTTCTCTGCAGGCTTGGAAAGAGTTACTTTGAGCACAGTGCTCCTATCAAGAAGAAGAGCTCTCTCTGAAATATGGATAGAATTAGCAGGGGATTTTACCATTGTTACCACTTGAAGATGCACCTGGAGCTGAAGTAACCAGGAAAACTGTGTGAAATATAAAACAGGTCACTGTAGTCAGGACCTTCTTAGGCTGATCTCCTTAGGTGCTTTTTTGAACACAACTCCAAGAAGTATGATAAATCCATGGTTGTGATCTAATCTTACTGCTGCAGAGGTTTAACATTCAAAACAGTGAAGTCTCCATTTAAAGCCAAGTATCACCACCTAATAAAGGCCATAGTGGAAAAGCTGAGGGACCTTTTCCTGTAAGAAATAGTAGCTTATTCAATCCATAGAACTACCAGCTTCACCATCTATTTTAGATGGAAGTACTTCCTGTTGAGTAAAATCATGATCATATTCTCTCTCTAATGATGATGGTGTGAAGGATCCCATCATGCAGATAGGGGAAATCCTAATTTTTTACTAACCCTGGAAGAACAGTAAGTTGAAAGTCAGCCAGAGAACAAAACAGATTGCTATTTTCTTCTAGTAAACATTCAGAAAAGTGTTGTGTTACTCCAAAGGGGAAAGGTGTCTACAACAGATCATGTTCTTTTGTAGCTCTGCTGTGATCAGCAGGGAAAATAAAATCATGCAAAAAAGGTGTCACTCCCATCCACAGTACTGGGTAGAAAAAAGCTGGTATTAAAAATAGAGCTTTTTTCCCCCCTATATTCCAGGAAGTGGCATAATTCAATTATGTTTTATTAACATAGAGACATTATATTAGAGAATATTTAAGGACAGAAATTTCATAATAAGCATTGATACATTATAATTGAGCAAAATAAAATTAGTCTTTTATACACTCCTTTTAACAAAGCCTAGTGACCACATAGAAAGGAAACTGTACTAATAGAATTTTCAAAAAAATACTACTTCAGTGGTATAGACTGGATAGGAAATCTGAGCCGAATTAAATCTGTGGACCATTTCCTAGAAATTATGGAGCCACAAGATTCTGCCTTAATTGCACAGAGTTTGTTAGTGTTAGGTTGGCAACTGTGTTCCAAGAAAGCAGTGATATTTTAAACTAAGTAGACTTTCAAGATGACAGAAACAGTTAAGCAAGCATTGTAAATTACATAGATGATTGTCAACAAGGAGAAAGAAATTTCTTTCCAATGTCAAAACCAATATTTCCTAATTTAAATTTAAAAAAATAACCCAAAGTGATTTTCTGGGAAAGATACAGTCTTAACAAATTTACCAAGAAAGCATTGCAGTCATTGTGCTAGCTTGAGCTAATATGATGATGGTTTATTCTCATAAATACAATATACAGCATCATGAGACTGTGGAGATACGTCTTTCAAATCTGAGAAGTGCATGTCACAGCCACACCAAACAATAATTATAAAACACAGATATTACGAAAACAATAAAATTATGCAAAAAATTTCAATGGTCATTTAAATTAACGATATCCAAAAGTTCACAAATTCAAAGTAACACATTGATACTAATGTTAACTTGTAATAAATATATTATAGTATTGTAATGTATTGAATTCTTGTCTATCACTTACCACAGATCATGACAAAATTACATGTGGCACTAGTCTATGAAATAAGTAACGGAGTTCAATACATTTACTATTCAGTAACTACAATCACTAACATCAGGAATAATTATGTCCTGAAATTATTTTAATCCCCTTCTGTGTATGTTAGCACATATAAGTACACTTCTCTATTTGAGTTAAATTATCTAGTAAAATTACTGGCAATATTCACTTTTTGATTATCATGCTCATCTTTGAAAACCTTATGCAAAATCCTTTGAAACAGCTTCTATAAAATTTGGAGCAGACATGAGTATTGTAAATGTGCAAATGATGGCAAAAAGGGTAAATGCAACCAGACATAATCTGTCTATGACAGCAGCTGCAAACTTCCATTCACTGCAGATCTCTTCACCCTCATCTTGTTTCCTGAACCGCATCGCTATGAACTGGACTTCCTCCAGGATCTTCACCATCACTGGAAGAGTGTCCATTAAAGCTTTCTTTTGCACAAGCTCAATATCTTCTGCTAAGGGGCAGGTGATCTTCCCACCTTTGCTGCCCAGGTCGTTCTGCTGTGGGCAGCAGGGGCTCTCCATGGCGTGGTAGCTGTAGATGGTGTTGCCGTTGCTGGACTGGTGCCCGGGAAGGACGCTCACTTCCATGCTGTTCACGCTCAGCTGCTGCTTGGAATAGCTGTACTTGCAAGACAGGGGCTTTATGTTTTCCCCAGGTTTTTTCATTCGTAAAAACCAAGCACACCAATTCAGCAGGACGACACGGACCTGAAAGAGAGTTACCGTGGCAGAAATACAGGAGACTCTTCATCGTTTTAAAAGGTTTTGTGACTATTACAGTTAGTCTCCACAGTTTCTTAGAAATACTGATGGATTTCTGTATTCTCCAGCTATCTGCTTTCAAAATGGTTATTTGAGGGTCTAGCCTTCTACTAAGGATAGCCCTTTTTTGGATCTGTCTTGAACATAGGGATTTTCAATGCCCACTTAGCTTATAAAGAAAAAGAGATGTAAAAATCCTACTTTACAAAATGATCCTTGGAGACTCATCTTTATTAAACACTTTGAGATGTCTGCAATTGAGCAGACAGCCCAAAATTAGCTGCATGGTTTTCAAACATTTCTCAGATTGTAAGGAAAGAGATACAGTTAAATATTTTTGGGTGTCAATGTTTAGATTTTGCTGAAAAAAATCACTATATGACAGATTCTAGAACATTTCCCATCCCCATTGCTATTATTTACATCTAAATAAAAGACCTTGGTTGGGTTTTCATGGATTTTTTGAAAGCTATTTTATACTTCTTTGAGGAGTTCAACTACAGCAGGGTTTTTTTTTTCAAAAGACTAAATCTATTACATTTAGCAGTTCAAAATCTAAGTGCCGCTATTAACTGCTGTCATTTTCCTGTGTGCTGGTGCAACACGAGATGCTCTAACGTGCACATGGCAGATTGTGCCTCATATGCTCCTTGTCAAGGTCATTAAGTGAGCTAACTCCAGAGAGTGCTTCCAGAAATTTTTTCCAGTGAACTGACCTTCAGATGTTTGGTCTGAGCCTGCGCCTGCTAGAATTCCTACTGGTAACATATAAGGCAGGAAAAAGGCTGTGGATTCAGTAATGTCTTGTGTGAAGAGCAGAAAACTAAATTAGCAAAATCTTGTAATTGTAAGATCCTCCAGGTGTTATGTGCTCAAAAAGGGCATTTACAATGCACTTGAGAGGGACCCTCCATGCATACAGGCCTCTTTGATGACTTTATTATCCTGGTTGCAAGCCAAACAATCTGACATCAAGAAGGAAACAGATGTGGCCTCTGGTTTTCCCTTTGAGCCTTGACTCCCAAGGACTCCCTGCATAATCCTGCTTACTTTGATCATGTTTGACTTGGGACCACACTTTGACTGCAAAAATGTTTCAGATGCAGGAAAAATTGACTCCTGCGTTTGCACAGTACAGATACAGGAATGGGAAAATTACAACTAGCACTTGGACTAGTGCTGTAATGACAAGCATAATTTCAGAAAGGAGGAAGCCTAAGTAATCACAGATAGGAATAATAATAATAATAGCCAAAACCAATGACCAGTGAAAGGCAGTTACAGAATTTTTTAATTCTGCAATGTGAGGTCTTCTATGTCACAGTCCTGTACCATTTTCTGTGAGCCACTTTGCTTCTCTGCCTCTAGTCAATGTTTTGTTTTTCATCATTGTCATGGTTTTGGCTGGAATAGAGTTAATTTTTTACCCAGTAGCTGATACAGCATGGTGTTTTAGATTCAGTATGAGAATAATGTTGATAAAATACTGATGTTTTGGTTGTTGGAAAGTAGTGCTTACCCTGAATCAAGGACCTTTCAATTTCCTGTGCTCTACCAGTGAGCACGTGCACACAATGCCATGAGGAAGCATAGCCAGGACAGCTCACCTGAACTAGCCAGAGGGATCTTCCAAAAGGATATAAAGTGTGGGGAGTTGGTTGGAGGCCGTCAATTGCTTCTCAAAAACAGGCTGTGCATCAGTCAGCAGGTGGTGAGCAATTGTATAGTGCATCACTTGTTTCTCTTGCATTTTATTACTCTCTCTCATCATTGCAGTTATTATTTTTTATTATTGTTACTCATTATTATAATTAATATTATTCATATTATTATATTGTATTCTGTTTCAATTATTAAACTGTTCTTCTCTCAACCCACAAAGTGTTGGAGTTTTATTCTCACCATTACAAGGGAAGGGAGCTGGGATGTGAGCAACTGGCTGTCTGGTACTTAAATGCCAGCTAGGTTTAAACTATGAAAGTCCTGAAAGACTGTTTTCCATTATTCATAATTTTTTGCTTTAAATATTTCATTATTTTCTCCATAGTCACCACAAACAAATAGTTACCCATAGTGTTGCAGCCTGAAAAACAGATTCTGCCTTTAATTGAACTTAATTATAATGTGCTCAGACGGCTCATGGACACAAAATGGGACAGCATGGAACAAAATGAAGGTCTTAATTTCTAGCAATGTGTCAACAGTGTCAGTTGCAAAGGGGAGAGAGAAGTTAATTCTATAGGAGTGTGAAATTCCAAAACACTTAGTCAGACAAACTTTCTTATTAGAAAATGTTATTACGTCTGCCTTAACTCTGAAAGGATACATGAGGTGAAAAAGCACTTTTATATCGGAATGCTGCTTTTTCCTTCAAGACTGGGTTTTTATTCCTTAGGGAATAAAACTGCAGTCAAACCCATTTCCCATAGAAAAATAAATACCCAGAAGACAGTAACACAGCTTTTAATTAGCTTGGATTTCAAATGCCCTGTTTCCTTGAAAACACAGACACTCAGGCATCAATCTCTTCTTGTCATAACAATTAATTCAAGAGACAGCTGCAGCATACAGGTTTTTGGATTACAGCTGTAAGAAAATATGAATCTACACTTTCACCTGCATTGTCATATATGGAATTCTATGAAGGAAGTACACAGGTACAGCTGTCTTTAGAGGTCAACCACCCCTCTGTGAGCCTCTCCTATCTATAATACAGCTGTACTGCTAGCTTCCATCGCAGCCACCAGCCTGGCCTAGCCCAGAGCAGACAGTCTCCAGTTAAAGCTCTCTTGATAAGGGACATCTGCACCTAGGAGAACTGTGCATGTCCAAGTTTCAACCACATCAACAGAGAAGCCTGAAACACAACAAACCTGCTTTAAGCACAGCAAAGAGCCAGAGTTCTCTTTCCTTTTCCCACAAAATCCCTTCTTCCCTCAGTGCTTGGTGTCTCTATATCTCTTTACCATGAAACAGTCTTGGCTATCAGTAGAGAAAGGTCAGTTGAGCTGTAGTCCATACCTGATGTTATCCACTCCCAAACAGCTCCTTAGCTGGGCCTTCTTTAGTGTTTTTTTTCCATGCTGTCTCAGCAGACATTATAAAAAGTGTCCATCAGCCAGCAGCTCTCATTTCTCAACTGAGTAGCCAACAAATGCCCTGACTGAACGCCTTGGATTTAAATTCCTCTCTTGGAAAAAGCTGGTTTGCAAGTCATCAAAGATTAATAGAAAGGAAGACACAATTCTAAGCAATGGTATAAGGAAAGTGAACGAACACCTACAGAGAGGATAGACACTAACAGGCACTCTCCTCCCTCTTCTATTGCAAAGTGCAAGCACAGACCCCTTGAGAGACAGGCAGGGAAAAAAACTGCTCGACTGTAAATGGTTCAGAAAGCAGCTGTGTTTAGGAAATGCATCCATTCAAATCTTCTGGGTCTGCAGAAGCTCCCACACATGCCAAATTGTCCAATGCCTCTCCCTGCAACTGACTCCAGCAGACAAATCCATTTAAGCAGGAGGTGAGAACAATCCTGTAACAATATCCAATTAATCAGGGCTAGAGCTTGCAATAAGCTGATGCCTGGCTCTGACATGAAGAGAACATTGTGCGAATAAGTAAATGGTAAGGGCAGCAGCTGGTACTGGAAATGCAGAAAAATGTAATGCAAAAAAATTTCTTCTTTCTTAAGCTACTTCTTCACTTCAGTTTTTTTTTTTTTTTTACTGAGAAAAAGTCATTCAAGAAACACCTGACATAGGTGGACAGGCAAAACTGGAAAAAAAAAAAAAAAAAAAAAAAAAAAAGAAAAACCCCAAAACAGCAACAAAAAGAATAGAGACTAACACAAATTCTGACAACTGAGCCTTGGCTATGGCTTGTAGAGTATAAGTTCTTACTTTTATGGGGTCAGCCTCTTCCCTACACACTTGGCATTCACATTTTTCCTCCTGAGATCCCTCAGCCCTGTAAACTTGTCTGGTCTACACCTTTTACAGTCTATCATCTGCACTTCCCAGTTATGCTTTCCTCAGTTTTTGCTTCCTGATGGCATGTTGTGTAATGTATGTCAGTTCAGCTGTCAGGCCACTGAACAAGGTTTCTCCTGAAGGAGAATTTGTGTTTCCAGACAAGAAAACATGAGACTGGTAGAGAGCAAGAGCTGACTTGCAGGGCCTGTGAGGTGGACTAACATGAGGCATTGTGTCTGGGCTAGTCAAAAAGCAATAAAATGGGTTCTGTTACACTGCTGCAGAATCTGTCCATGATGATATCTAAAAAATGTTTCCCATATTTGTGCCCTCAGGTTTTGCCTACAAGCTGGTTCATCCAGAATGCACATTCCCTGCTGCCTTGAAAGTAAGAGGTTCTTTACTCATACAGCACTTTGGGAAATAATTGGGAAATGTCAGGATAATTGTGTAGCATGAAAAATGTGGTGAACAAGATATCAGAGGGTGTTGTACAACCAGTCTCCTACAAACAGGGTGGTAGCTAGTTGACTGTGACTATCTGCTTCTGCTTTTATCCTTTTTCATTCTCTGAACACAAGCATATCTTGCCTATTTTAAAATCTTTTAAATAGATAGAAAATAATTTTCTTTTAACTTGAAAATCTAAAGGAAACATTCCATTTGAAAGCCAGCTGGCATTGGTGCCAGACCTCTCTGGGCTGACAAAGTCTGCTGCTGCAGAGAAAAGAGGGTTCACATGCTAATGCACTGGGAATAGATCAGATGGCAACAGACAAACTGCCCAGTAGAGACTAGTGCTTGTTTAGCACATTCTGTCACTTGGGTGGTGAATGAGATAACTTCGTAATGACCCAACCACTCCATCACAATATTGAAAACAAAGGCCAAATAGGAAGAACTATTTTTTATGGAGAATAGGAGAAACTGCTTTCAGTGGAAAAGCACGTTTAGTATGCTTGCTCTTTCCCTTCAATTGCAAACAAAAGCATCAACTATGCTGTTTGTAACTGACTCTTCAAATTAATGGAAAACTACTTCTGGCTCTCACCTATAACAATTAACAAGTTTACTGTAGCTTTTAGACAATGTTCTTTTCTTTCAGTAGTAACCTCCTGAATGTTTCTCACCAAAGCTGCTTACCCATTTGGGCATCTTTCCTGCTTGGGGGTCATGATGGTGAAACTGCAGAACCAGCACTGTTACCACCACAGACAGACCAACGATGACCATGATGCTAGCGAAATACTGAGCTGCAAGCAAAAGGAGGACTTGGTTACAGGGGGGGAAATACAAGGAGCACATAATATTCCTTGGCTATGCCTCAAGATCTACATTTGAGAAGCACTGCATCACATCTGAACATCCTCTTCTCTGGTTTGCTGCACTGGAGCATTTGAGCTGTGTATCTGCTCAACTCCCTTCTCTCCTGAGAGGGAAGGCCCTGAACACACGGAAGGTGAAAACTGTGTTTTGTCCCTGAAAAGGAGTCTAGGGCCTCACAGTAAGAAGACCTTTGTGCCTGCTGCCAGGACAGTGAGAAGTTGAGCTGACAACATCCACTGAACACCAGCATTCCCAGTCCTAGGCCTTCCATGGTACCAGCAGAGGTGCTGGAGGGAGATGCTGTCCTCTTGGTGCCTCTGCATTCCTCCAAAAAGTGCCACCAGTTCCCCACCTTTGCACCACTAGTGCTCCCAGGTGGCTAGGCATATTTCTCATTACTCTTCTTAGCACTCAAGACCACTTCTTCCAGTTCCTATAAAGTACACTAAAGCCTCTTTGAATGCTAAATTTTAATCTGCCGTGCAGGAAAGAAACCAAGATCTTGAAAGCCAGAACTGAGGCTTGAAGCCACATCTCCCAAGTGGCAGTACAGCTTCCTCATGCCAGAAGTGAGGTTGATGCGCTGGAGTGTAAAGCAGAATTGCCCAAGGGGTAATGACATTTGAAGGCTTCAGTGGCAAAATACCAGGGAGCATTACTGTTGGCTGACATAGTGGTGCAGTGTGGGAGAGCACATCACACTGCCCCAGACTGCAGCCTCTTGCACCCCCCAGCCCTCCCTCCTCCTGCAGCCTGAAGGAAAAGTAAAGAAATCAATCAAAGCTCCAAAGCAACTTTTGTTCTGCCTGTGTTTCTTAATATCAAATCCTACTGCTTTGGATGCAAAAAGCTTGTCTACAATAATGAGGTTCTAAGGCCTTCCTGAAAACAATGCTGGAATTGCTTCAAGAGGTATGGCTTTTCATGACAAAATGAATTACGTATCTAGATTAGAAGAATAGTCCCAAGGGTGAGATGAATTTAAAGGTCTCTGTTGCACTTATTCATAGAGAGGAGAGTCAACAAGCAGGCAGAAGCAGAGCAAACCAGGTTTCATGGAAGTTGTTACATGTCCCATGTTACAGAAACACAGCAGTGTTGATATTGTTGGTTTAATTACTACCATGCGTGAGTAAATAACTTCCTTAAACTCTATATATTTTGATGCCACCGGACTTCAAAGGCCTGAAATAGTCCATTTAAAATGGTTTTAGCTAAGATTTTTCACAGATCCTTGGAAAATTAGTCACCTGGTTAAACTTGGAAACAACCTGATAATATCTGACTCAAGATCCTAGCCAATGATTAGCAAAGGCATTTATGCTCCCAAGTATTTTTGTGCTGTAAAGGCTGGAACAGATGTCAGGAAACTGCTATATAGAACAGCTGTTAAATAGAAAACAGTTCTCTCCAGAACAGCCTGGGAACCAGAAGGGAGCCAGGGACCCATAAAGAAAGATATTTTATAGTTTTGCCTGTTGGTAGGCAAGGAAGAAGCTGGAGATGTGTCATCTGCATTTTGAGGGGAGGAGTGGGGTGCTCCCATTCAAGGTACACTGAAGTCTTCAGCTGGAAGGTAAGGATGGAGGACACAGTGCACGGTACTTGAGCCCTAGTGTTAGTGTGAGGCAGTCAAATGTGCACAAGACATCTCTGAAATCTGGCAGGTAGATCTATGCCCATCAGGTAGGTGCAGGTGCTGTATTCAGAGAGAAAGTCACAAAGTCCTGAAAATGCCCAGCACAGCTCTAAGGCTGGATTTTGGCAGTCCTAAAGAGACAACAGTGAAAGTGGAGGAAAAATATAGCAATAACTGGCACAGCTGCTGGTCTTTCACATCTCTAGCTAAAGATATGATTAGTTCTACCTTCTCCTATCACACAAAAGGAGGCTGTGCCTCCTTTTGTGTGACAGGAGAAGGTAGAACAAATAGCCCTTGATCAAAAAGGAATTGCTAGATCACATGCCCATGCATCCCCTGGACTGAAAACCCTGACTGTCCTTACAATCTAGAACCAGGCAGAGATGGCCAAGACCCTGGGTCCAGACTCATTGACCACTCCCCTGTAAGGGAAGGGAAGGAAGGCCCTCAGAACTCCGTGGGTATGCCCACAAGGCAAAAAAAAAAAAAAAAAAAAAAAAAAAAGGGTATGGCTCTGAAATTATTTCCTTTCTTACTCAGCATTTTCTGATTTTTCTTCCAGGGTTTAATTCTACATCCTCTCTTTCCTGGCAGCAGAAAACATAGTCTTACTGCAGCAGGAGAACAGATGAGGAAGACTCCTGTGCTGTCCTCCATGCACCTCCTTAAAAGCATGGCCTAATCTTCCAGTCTGCTCATTTCTGTTCCTGACAGTCTTTTGCCCTTGCACCAGCAAGGTAAAACCCATCACTTGGTGACAGCTACAAGGGCTGCTGTCCCTGTTCACCTGTGAGGAGCCAATTCAGTTTTGTTATGCCTCAACAATGGTTGTCAGAGGCACGCAGGGCAAGGGTTGCACATGTGCCACATCCAGGAGGCAACTAGGAGAAGATGGAGGAAAGCCTTGTATCTGGGCAGACTTTGCCTGGACGCCAGTTCATGTCCCACATGGGAAAGGCAGTCCCATGAGCAGGGGAACACTGAAGACACTGTACCCCAGAGACACTCTCCAGTCAGATGGCAAAAGGTCTCTGCCGATGGACTGCTCTGGGACATCAGACTGGGCCAATGGTCTCCTGTCAGCAGGCAGACTTTGGGAGGTGCTGGGGGCATAAAAGGTATCAGCATTATAAGCCTTGGGGTCTCTTTAGGGCCTGTTCTATCCTTTGCCTTTTGTCCTTTTGGGAGCTTCTTGAGTCTTAAGCTTTTGCCCTGGCCCCAGCTGACCTTTGGGCTCTCCTGCCCTCACAGGCTCTTGCTCACCCGTGCGTCTGCCCTGCCTTCCTGTGTCTCTGGGCAGTGCCCTGCCTGCTTCGTCTCTGCATCCCTGCCTGAGGCACCTGCGTCCAACCCTGCTCGCCTCCGAGCCTGCCCACCACCGTGATCCTTGCCGCGACCCTGTCCAGGGTCCTGCCCTCCGGCCCGATCCCTCTCCCCTCGTGTCCAGCCACTGCAAGATCTGCCCGCAGGCAGGCAGTGTGCACAGCCTCGGCACAGCGAGGGCGCTCCCCAACTTCTGGAGGTAGCGCCCTCTTTTTCCCTCTCTCTCCTCTCTCTCTCTCCCTCGCTCCCAGTTTTCTTCCTCTTGCTCCATCTTCTATAGCTCTCTTTAGTAGAGTAAATCCTTTTTATTTTGTCGTTTCATTACCAATAAATGGTTCTCAGACATAACATTTGCCTCGTTTGGCTTAATTTCATTCCAGACCATCCATTATTAAAAAAACTCCTTGCAGTTCCCCACAGTGGAACTCAACATAACCTCTAACACCCTCTCTGATTATGACTATGACTCAGCCTTCTCCAGCAAGCCTGTGAGAAGAGAAGCCTTTCTGCTTAAAGGATCAAGCTACAATGCTCATGGATAACACTTCCCTTAGAGCCACAAGGCTTCAGTCTTCACTCATTCTACCCTAGCCCCACACTGGCCTGAATTAGCAAACTCTTTCTAGGTCTCCACTGATGTGGCTGAGCACAGAAATAGGATGTGGTCCAGTGAGGTGGGGCATGGTGGGGTACAAGAGACCAATGAGATTTGGTCTCCCATGCAACAGCCTTGACCTAGCCACCAGACCTTTCTAGCAGTATTTTAGGAACCATTCTAAATCCTTTTTATTCATTTAGGGCTTTGAAGCTGTTGCCCCCACAAAGTCCTGTGCCCATGTGTCTGTTGGCGGAGGCAAAAGCAAATCTGGTTTTACAAAGAATCTCAGTCCCTTTTACTTAAACTGAAAGAGGAAAATGCTTAACAACTCCCACTAAACATCCCTACGTGTCCTACTTGTAACTCCTAGTTATTAGATTAGCTTAGAATCTTTAACAATTCCCTTCACTGTGGGAAGTGTCAGGAACAGCAACCCCAAATCAGGGTGCATGTGAAAGACCAAGGATCTGGTTGCTGATAATTCACCTGATCTGAGGCAGAGCTTGGAAGTGACTGCTCTGGGTAACTGCCACAAGCCAGAAAAATGCACCAGACAACCTGTTAGACAATGCATTCTTCAAAGCCATGTTCTTCCTCTGCTCAGGCTCCATCATTCACAGCCTAAATGGTGAACAAGACATCTGAAAAATAGGAGGACTCCAAAAGATGCTACCCGCAACCACTGCACGCCTCACCATCGGCAACCTTGCCCTAATCGAAACACCATTCCTAGCAGGGTTCTACTCAAAAGACCAAATCATTGAAAGCCTAAGCACATCCTACCTAAACACCTGAGCCCTACTTCTAACCCTTCTAGCCACATCGTTCACCGCAGTGTACACAATCTGCATGACCATATTAGTACAGACAGTTTCGTTTGAATTCCACCCTGTGTTAGGAGCCCCTCAACATGCCTCAGGGAAACTGAGGTCTGTACCAGTCACTTCTAAATGCTCTTCATAGGTTTTAAAACCAGTAGGATGCTTTCTCCAGCAGAGGTGAGTGAACAGAACAGCTGGTTTGGATGCTTGATTGATCTTCAAGAAGTATGAAATATTTGCTCTTGTGCAATTGATATTCTTCCTTTTCTTTGCCAGAGGAATTATGTAACAATTTGGATAGCAGTTTTAACATCTAGGAGTTGTCATCATCTGTCCCAGGACAATCAGAAGATGATCAGGTGCTGTTATAATAACAAATATGGATCTAATAAAATCACAGATAGTCAGAAGATCTTCTAAAAAGTCAGTGAGAACAGCTATTTGTTCTTTGCAGGCAGCTATTTGTTCTTTGATGTCACCTACATCAAAAATATAGCAATCATTTGCAATTCATAATTTGAAGAGCATTCAGAACCATTTTTGGATGTTTTTTGTCATTATCTGATGTTAGAGAAGCACCTTAGCATTATTTTAGAGATGTTTTGGAAGGCATACTACTAAAGTGGAACTTGATTAACTTCAAGGACTGCTAAGGGTAAACAAAACAGAATGCCTAAGATGAATGTTTTGTCTTGATTTTGTCATGGAACAGTGGTATCGTATCATATATCATATCATATCATATCAATTATATCATATCATGCCAGCAGTTATCATCAGACCCAGATTTGTTAACATAGTCAATCACAAGCAAGAGAGTGTATCTGCACTGTGACCAGTCACAGTCTTCTTGTTCCTGTGAAATACTAGGGGAAGGAGGAAAGTGTTGTGCTCAAATATTCACATTGATCAAGTTGTATGTTGGATGTCTCTCACTGGTACTCCTCTTTCTATTCTATTTTTTCAGAAAACATCAGCTTTTGCATGTGAAATGAATAACTGGGTTAGAGCCACTCTAAGTCTGGTAATTTCAGTCATTCAGGCTGAATGCTTTGTGTTTCTTGTGAGCTCAGAATGAGATATTCACTGCTCCTACTTCTGGAATGGCCCAGGTGAGAGAACAAAAGCCTGTGTAGGTTAATGAAAACCTCAGATACTGGCAGAGGGGCTTCCAACCATCCTTCTTCTTTTCTCCTATGGTAGGGATGAGGCCTGGTGCTCGGCAGATACTGTGACAGTCTAAAAACGGTAATGGCAGAGTTACTGAGAGACCAAGAAATCAAAGATAGAGGAGAAAGCCTCTTTATGACTTACTGTTGTACACAGACAGCAAAGAAATACATAAGTGGACATATGATTAGGGAAATTGTGTTCTGAAACTCTTCTCCTTCTACATGCTTTTGAAGAATAGACATGGGAGTTTGAAAAGTAAAACTGTTCTCTAATTTCATTTGACTGTATTCTTCTGTAAAGAAAAAACATCCAAGACTCTTGGCTTTGGAAAAGCATCACTGATCATGGAGATTAAACTCTAAGAGCTGCCATGAATGAGAATTTCTGTTTCATGAAAGAGATTGAGTAGGGGCCTGATTCTGACAAGGTACCAGGCAGGACCATGAAAGGATGGTGGGGGAAAGCACTCCAAAACTCACATAGGGACAGAATAAAGTGAGATGGCATCAGCTGAGAACATACTGTAAGATGACAAAAAATATAATACGGATTAATCTAATTTTCTCTCTAGGGAGAGCAGCTAATGCCTTATGTTCCTAACTTAAAACAATCTGTAACTCCTGAAGGTAACAAAGCACCACATTGCTTCCCTGTCCTAGTAATTTCCAGTCTCATTTGCTCAATAACTAAATGCAAGAAATCACCCCAAGCATCTGCTGCAAAGGTACTTAACTACAGTGCAAAGTGTTCATGCTTACTGAAATGGCGTAGGCATGATAAGGAACAGCAAGGATGGGACACAGCTGGAAAATATCATTATAATGCAGCCCTAAGCAGCAAGTAAATTGTGATTTTTAAAAAAGTAGAGGAGCTTAGCAAAATAAGACAGAGAAATTTGATTTTGCTAACTGAAGATATAGATAACTTTATTTTTATTGTGCTTTATTTGATACATCAAGCCAAAATGTCAAGCATCACATGAATATTAATCATAGGAAGTGCCAGTTCCTTGTACTTATGAACCTTTCAAACACTGTGCACGTACCAGCTTCCTGGTGTTCCCCGCTTTCTGCTATAAACTCATTTTAAAGAAAAATACAGCAGTGTTAATTTTGGAGAGAGCCGGTAGAAAATAAGGATTTGCAGCACTTTGAAATTTTTTTTGCATGGAAGACAATCAGATATTATTAACTACTTCTCCTGTGCAAGGGGAAGCCTCAAATTACAAGGTCTAAAAAGTGTTTACCGAAGAAACAAATCATCTGACCAGCCTGATACATCTGAATATCTCATTTCAAGATTTGGCTGTTGGGCAGAAGCATGCTTTATCTGCTTTGACAAAGTACTTTGAAAATGATACTTCCTCAGAGCATGGGCTAGGATGGACACAGAGCTGCTAAGTCAGAGCTTATTGCAGCTTTAGTCAAAAGCTGGAAGAGTCCAGCCGTGGGTGCTGCTGGCTGCTTTTGGTGTGACTGTGCCTTCTGTGCTACCTGGGCCCTGAATTCAAAGCCTGCAGAGCTTCAACTCCATACAAGTGCAAAGAGCTGGGTGGAGTTTTCAAAGCAGGCATTTAAGGTTTGTCTCTGTACGGTGCCACCCTGTCCTCACAGTGGTGGGACTGCAGCACAGGAAAACAGAGGTGAATTGCAGGAAGGGGGGGAAGTGCAGACAGTGCCATGCAGCCCCAAAAGTTTTGCCCCTCTGGAGGTGATATTGCAGGCAGGAGAAAAGAATACTCAGGAAGGTGTACTGGTTAGGCTCCTCACAGGCTTGGCCCAAATTTTCCGAGCAATGGCTTTTGGCTATGTCTGACAACATGGGCTGTGGATTGATCAGTCTTTCTGAAAAACTGGCTGATTTTGGTAGAAATTAAGTGTTACATTAGGAGATTAATTTTTTTAAGTCCATGAGCCCAAACTAGCAACTTATCCTGAAGCATTATTGAAGAGTTTCCTACAACAGTGCATGATAAATTTGATTCTGGTCACTGCTTTATTTGGTACCACTGGATGTGGGACCACATTACCACCAACTGTGTAATCTTAAGGAGACTCCAGCCAAACGATAGCAATGAAATGTAAGAGTTGCAGTTCAGAATCTGTATTGACTTCGAGGAATTTGTTCCTTAGTGACTTCTTAATGCATGATTTCCTAATCTTAATTATAAGGTTGCTTTTGGATAGAAAACACTGTTTTATGAAACAGATCAGGGATATGAAGACTTTAAAGGAATTCAGGCGTATATCTATTGCCTAAGGAAAGAACTCATCCTTTCCAGAGAAGTGGCCATATAACCATTACCAAAACCAGATCCTTGTCCACTATTATTTACCTAGAATAATAGAATCATATAGGTTTGAAAATACCTCTAAAATAATTTGTTTCAACCATTCACTTAACATGGATCACAATATCTTTATTTTAAAAAATGGTCCTTACAGTGTAAAGCTAAATACCTCCAATGTAGTTTTCAGATTAATTACCTAGTCCTTTGACTTCAAGAGGCAGAGCCTGATCTTGTACAAAGGCTCTAATTAAAATAACAGTACTTGTTAATAGCAGTATTTGTTCAATTTTGATTTAGTTGCTGAAGCAGGAAATCAACACAGTCAGACATGGTTACATCTTCCTATGTAATGCACTGGATAAGTGCAATAATAGGGACTGAAAGGTGCATGAAATCCTCACAAAATTACTGGCATTTATAGTTCAGAACAAATCTGCATAATTACACAGGTTTTTAAAAAGAGAAAAAAAACAATTGTCTTATACCTGAGCTGTATCATACAGGCTTTATGATTTTACCTAGTTATTAGCACAGTCAGACCAGTAATTTAGTTGTGTATCACATCTGGAGTTCTCTGCATTTCTGTACAAACTTTCCTCAAGTAATGAACTCCAGTTTTCTACTTATATGGACTCTTGGCAAAAGTAACTTTAAAGAGAAAATTAAAAGTAAGTAAAATCATGGCTGCAGCAAGACACACTTCCCGCAAGGCATGATTAAGCTACAGTAGAAAGGGTAAGTTTAGGACACAGTTGCTGCTATATAGCCATGGTCTAAAAGGCTTTCAGGAGCTATACTCTAGAGGTTTTAAGTGCCAGGAGGGACTTCCAGTACTCTGTAGAGAAAGAATCTTTGTTCATAAAGTTGACATGTGCTGGATTCTAGCCAAACTGTTGTGTTTGTAGATGTCATGGGCCTTCGACTCTTTTTATTTAAATGGTTGAGCTAATTGCTGAGCTATGGGTGACTAATGTTTTAAACAGAATCAGAGACATCATTCCCTGGTTCGGCCTTCTCCTTCCATTGGCATCTCTGTAGAAGGGCAGGATTCAAGTTTTGAAATATTTTGGTGCCCTTCTTTGCATAGATGTGTGCTGTTGAAAACTGGGCTTTGAAAATAAATATTTTCCCCAAAAGGGAGGGTGTGCTAGAGAAGGATGGGAGTGAGAATGCTGCTGGGCAAGGAGGTACTGATGTGAATGCCCCAAGAAAGCAGAGTGAGAGCAGGGGGCAGCCTGTCCAACTGGAACATATGAAAGCTCTACCCTGCAGCAGGAGCAGTAGGGTTCTGGTGCTCTAAGGTGCTGAGCTGCCAGCTACTGATTCCTAGGTCAAGTCTTGTCACTTGCTCCTTACAGAAAAAGAAGTTGACCTGTTTTAATATATATTAACATGATAGTTGGTAGGCTGCTGAGAAATGGGAATCTCTCGTCTGGAGAAATTGGATATGTGGACCAAGAGAGTCTCTGCTTTGGGTAGCTTTATAAACAGACAGAAAATGCAGAACACATACCAAGGAAGGGGTGACCCATTTTGCAAAGGTACAAAAAAGCAGCTGTCTTGTCCCACCTGTATCTTTCTGATTATTTAATCTGATAGGTGCTTTGTTTGTTTAATTTGAAGTTCCCCTCAACTGAGAGGAACTAACTTATGATTTCCACATTACTCTGTAAATATGTTCCAGATCACAAAAGCTAGTACTTTTCTTGGTGTCATATTAGACCAGTTCTCCTTTGCTACCTCAATAAAGACACTCCAACAGCAGCTGTGATATTTTTCCATATTTTTAGAGATCAGTAGTTAAAGCCGAGGTCAGAAGAAGAAAGCACAGCATGTGCAGGTTAGGCATTAGTGGCTTTGAAATGGCAAAGGCTGTGGGGGTACAGACAGATCCAGAGAGGTATGGATGCATGTTTGTTTCTAAAAACTCAGGTCCTAAAAATATAATGCAGATTTTTAAAGCATGTGGAGTCACGTTTTCAAAGTATCTCTGCACCCCAATGCATGAAGACCAATAACAGTGACTCTTCAGCAGATCAGCATGGGATCTTTCTACTTCAAGTTCAAATTATCTGCATCCTTCACAAACCACATGCTTTAGAAGACTTGTTTATTCCTGAAACCTGCTGCTAACCATGCTGATTATTCAAAACTGGAATGAGCTTTCCAAATATACTCCTCTTCCTTGTATTAATTCTGAGTATTTTAACTGAACTAGAGATCACACTGAGAAACTGAAAAACTATGAGCATGACCTGGCATGTTCTATTTAGCAGCTAAAATATTCTCTGTGAGATCACCTGTAGGACCACTGTGAGGAAAGGATGCTATGTCACTCTGTTAGAGTAAGGATAAGGTTGTCAGAACTCAAGATAATGTAAAAGTGCACAGTCCAGCTTTGAGCACTTACTGAAAAAGAGCTGTTTGGGCGCAGAAGCCAAATGGATAAGCAGTCTCCCTGCAAATTTGGTGTGGAGCAAGAAGATAAAGGCAGGATTTAAAACTAGAAATACTGTGGAAGGGAGGTAACAACCCATATGTAAATGCAGAAGTAGCAGAAAAGGGTGGAAAAAAATAGTATTGGGTAGTCAGAGCAAGAAAGACCTCAAGAATTGTGAAACAAGGTAGAAGATCTCACCATCAGAGTGAGAAAATGCATTAAGTCTGGGGAATATGCAAGCTCAACTGAAACTCTGCACATAGTTGTGAAGAAATAATGTTACTGGAAAACTGAGATGTTGAGGGACATTTCTCACTACCAGAAGCTCATCAGGAAAAGAAGTTATATGAAGGAGCCACTTGGGTGTGAAGGGCTTCTGTCTGGATGGATGAGAGCTGCTGAAGAACTTGTGGATCCGCTTCAGTGAAGAGGCCAAAAGGAGTGATTCTGTCATGGGAGTGCATAATAGACCATCCCAAGACAGTGGACATGGAGACTCCTTAAAACAACTCATGAAAACCTCTGTCTCACAAACCCTCATTGCCACCAGGGGCTTGATCTACCCTGATGACTGCTCAAAAGGCAGCACATATATAATGTACAACCAGGGATGGTGCACATTGTGCTTCACTAGCAATGAAGAACTGTTGGGGAACATAATAATCAGTGGCAACCTAGGCTGGAGCTATTGTGAAATAGTGAAGCTCAGGACCATTAATTGAGCGAGGACTAAGAACAGCAAAGTATAGACCTTGGACTTCAGGTGAACAGACTTGTCATTTTGGGGAACTAGTAGCTGGGATCCCATCAGGGAATGCTCTGAAAGATAAAGCAGCACAGGAAAACTGCAAGAGTTTAAGCACAGTGCCTCCAAATGCAAGAAATAAGTAAGCGCACCAGTAGATGAGTGCAGCCAAACTGTGAACTCATGGTAGGGCTTCAGTGCAGAAGAGATGGGGGAAGCAGAGACAGGCTACAAAATGAAAATTTGGGAGCATTTGCTGGTCATTATGGTTGGTGTCAGAAATGTTAAAACTCATTAATTGAAGCTGGTGTGGGTATCAAAGGCAACAGGAAGAGTTTCCATCACTACACAAAGACCACACAAACAGCTAAACAAGGCAAACATGGACTTGCTGCTGAAAGAAGTGACAGTGAACAGTGATAAGATCAAGGCAGTGTGTACTTTGCCTTAGTTTGCACCATCAAGGTCTCTGATGTCTCTGTGTTTAGAGATGGTTCAAGGATGAGGAACACAACCAGCAATAGTAAGGAAGGACTCATGGATTGATTGTGAGATCTGAACCTGCCCAAATCCATGCGATCATCAAGAATCATAATGGGATGATTGCAAGACCAAGGAAATGGAGAAAGACAGCTTTGCATCCACCTCTCAAAAGGACAATCCAGAGAACAAGAGCTTTGTCATTCTGACTCTCTCCCTGGGTACATCAGGCAGCAAGTCCTCAGGGAACATTTCTGGACAGTTGAGGAAGGGGATGGGGATGGGAACAGACATCCAAAATTTAATAAGAATAAATCATGCCTGACCAACATGATTATCTGCAATAACAAATTAAAATATTTGCAGAGAATGAGAGACTAGTAAATAGCATTTACAGCAACTTTAGGAATTCTCTGATAAGCAGAAACTGCCTGTCATTGCAACATCAAAGTCCGTAAAAATACATAATTATTCATAGTTTTTCTTGGTACAAATCCTACCTTCTGTGTTAGAAGACTGTATTAGTAGAAACTGTTCAGGTTAAAGCTAGTGGACTGGCCATAGGCAAGAGTACCTCTTTACAAATTCTAAATGGGATTTGTTTTGTATTATAAGCAGCAAAATTATGTCAACAGTGGTTCAAGATGGCTTGTTTCCCCTTCCTGCACACAAGTTTCTCTTAGAACTGTGTCTGTCTCCATTGTGTCCGAGGTACAGGCTCAGAAAGAGGTTTTATTAGTTTTTTGGAAGCTCCTGTATGACTCAAAGCTAAGAGTCTTGCTGACTTTCACTGAGATGAGTAAGTTTTTTGGAGGCTTTCAGAAACTCTTGCCTATGGGTGCCATTGTACCTACTGTTGCATGCTTATCTCCTTCCTCAGAGTCAGGCCTAGTCTTAAAGCCTTGAAGAGAGACCATGAAGCTGTCTGAGTAAATGTTTTTGGTTTTTTTTGTCCTAGTCATTATATAAGTTTTTTGAGGCTTTCATTATACAAATGTGATGTGCATCTTACATCAGCGTCCAGATATATTGTTGACTATTTTGTTCATTTCTGCTGCCTAGAACATGTACTTTAGTCATGGTTTGTATCACAGGTCTTTTAGGTAGTGTTCATTTGTTAATTTGTAAAATAGGACAGGTTTATTTTGTCCACCCTGCAATAAGACCCCACGAGATCAAGGTAAAGGAGCAGTCCTATAAAAACAGAGGCTGTAACAATGTCTGTCTCGCTCACAATCCCAAGATGATGATCTGCCTCGTAGTTTTCAGTATACATTAAAAATGCTTCAATGATATACTTGAATTATGACTGTTGTATCCTGAATTGCTCTTCAGATTGAGGGAAGAGGGAAGGCAGGAAGGATTTGCGTAATTGCAGGGAGGTGGTGTGATGCAGAAGAAGAAAAATTAATTTTCTGCCATGTAGAGTCTATGTCCTCTCAATCCCTGATTGCAGTTACCTGCTTATCTATGGTTTCCAGTGCCTTTCTGTAACCTCATGTAGGTCCTTTTCATACATGCACATGGTGAAATCCAGGCTGACCTTCCTGACATTGCTGAATGCAAAACTGTAGTAACAGTCAGTCCTCAAATTGGCTTTGAACAGCTCTTGAGAGGTATCATACACAGTGCACAAAGCAGTGAAAATCAACTTACCTATTAGTGGGACAGAGTCAGAAGTCGCAGGCATGATCTCAGCCACGAGCAGCATGAATACAGTCAGGGAAAGAAGGACGGTGATACCTGGAGGGAGTGAACACATTTGGGAAGAATGAGGTAAATGAACTCTGCAGCTGCTCCTCTGATGTCTTTGCTGTTAAATAAAGCATTGTCCTGATATACAGCTAAGCAAACCCATGACTTCATGTCTGTCAGCGACGATTAGAACTTCCACAAAGTGTGAGTGTTTTTAGATGCAACTCTATCTGCTCTCTTTTCCCTTTTCTCTAATACACACAAACCCTTCCTTCTCTCAAAGTAAAGGAGAAATCTTTTATGCTGAGTGAAACGAAGCTTGCGAAACTGGTGAACTACAGTGCTTTTCCGAAACATTGCACAAAGCCCAAATGATTGTTAAGGGCTAGGAGAGACTTGCACAGACAGCAGCCTAGGTTTTGCTATCACATATTATATAACATCCCTCAAAGACATGCAGCCTGTTATAAAAGAAGCTCTTTATTCTATGTGGAAAGGCTGTTGCTAAACTTAACCATCCTGATACTGAGAAATCAAAAGGTCAATGCATTAACATTAGCTCATATTTTTATGTCAACATTGTACTTCAGCTCAAATAGCTCTTTTCCTTATCCCCATCCTTTATTTCATAGACAGCAATTGTACCCCTGATAGCCTGTGTTTTATTTTTTGTAAGGCAGGCTGCTCAGATACATTTTTTTTTAACCAAAAAAAGCCCCACTGAGGACAATTCATATGATTTAGAAGTCTCTGTCCTGAGACAGAATCATGCACAATTAACTCTTAAGATCTCAGCTGGCCCAGTCTGGTGTATTTACAGGTCTTGCCTATCTCCTCTTGGAAGGAGACCCTTCCCATTTTTATCAACACACACAACAGTAAATCTCATTTAGCCCTTCCCATGGCTGTGTTCACAGGGGACACATGACTAGGTGTTCTGGGAGCTAATTTTTAAGGTGAAAATCCAGTGCCCAGCTGCTGCTGTTCACAGCTCTTCCACTCTTTACTTCCTAGTATGTTTCATCTGAAAAAGAGAGTCAAGAGTCAATGAGCTGTGAAATGCATTGAGATGTACTAAAGTACATAACAACAGGCATTACAGAATATTATCACTGCCTCCTGTGCCAGCAACAAGTTCAGCTTCCTCCAAGGCCACAAGATATTATGTGTAGCACAGGATGTGTGAATGCCATACAGAAAGCTGTTTCCTTGCTCCTGTAACCAAAAAAGTACTTCTATTGCTCTCTTCTAGTGAAATCTTTCTTCGTTGAGCAACATAGTGCCATGAGGTATTTATTTTCCTATTTTATAGGACGCTTATAAAACAAATGAATATTTTAGTACTTACCTAAAGAAATCTTCTCCCCAGAATCAGCTGGCAAAAGGAATACAAGCAGTGCTAAGCCAGATATGAGAACACAGGGAATGAGTAAGTTCAAGCCATAGTAGAGGGTGCGTCGACGCATGGTGATGGTGTACGTCACATCTGGGTATGGTTCTTTGCAGCATTCATAGTACATCTCATTCCTCTTCCCTGGGACACCTACAGACAGGATGATCAGAGCAGTGAGGAGAGAGGCAGGACTCCCAGTTACCTCCCTGGACTGGATCAAGAAGTGATGGTTTATGAGCCAATGTGTGTCACCTCTGCTATTCTTGGTCCATCTTCTGTGTTTTCTAGGGTTTGCTTTCATGCCTTCTGAGTTATTCAAACCTAGCTTAGCTAATAAAGCTCATCTGAGCCACAACAAAACAGTCCTGAGCATCACAACCTCAACAATATGCATTCTGCCTTCCTACATTCTGTGAATGGTAACACACTGTTGATGTGATATTCACTAGCACATGCAGCAGATTTTCTGGGTGACAAGTGCCACTGCTTCTTACTATTCTGTGATCCTCTATACATTTTTGCTCCTTTTTTTGTCAGGAAAAACAGACAGGCTTACTTTTCAAAAAGGATGCCAAGTTAAGCTTGTTTTCAAAAAGGATGCCAAGTTAAGTCTGTTATATATCTGAAGGTTAAGAGACATAGCTGTCCAATACAGCTGTACTGCAGGGTTGCCCATGGTGATCCCACTGCAGCAGATTGCCTGACATGCTCCATGATGGGGACTGCAAGAGCACTGGAAATGTCAGGAGAGATGGAAGAAGTCAGTACCTTGTATCTTTCATGCCAAAATTGCTCACTTCTCTTTTGTTTCTGTGGACATGACAGATGATATGACAATGTGTGCATTTTGGCAGAGGCTTAGAAAAGTTTTTTTAAAGGATATAGCCATGGCTTGCCTGAGGTGCTATTAAATGCTTTTGCTGTATGAGCTAAATGAGTCCCTGTTTTGTTCTCCCCCAGTCAGGGTTGAAGGCAGATAAACCACAAACTCTTAATCACATATGCAAAGTTATTGGACAAAAATACCCACTGTAAAGGAGGACTGAAAGGAAGGATTGCTCTAAAATAGTTGGACTTTAGGAGGATTTTACTATGGAGTTTTCTGGCTTCTCATAAAACTGAATATAATTTCTCAGCTGCCCTGCATGGTAAAAATACTGCATGCAGTTGGGTAGGGCACTTATTTCCTTGTCTGTATATCCAGACCAGAAGATAAACATATTTTTTGTAACCTCTCCTTGCAGTTGTCTAAGTTCCATCAATTGCTGTAACATTGCTTGTGACTTACAGCTACATAAATGAGCTCAAAATAACTTACTAGTTCTCTGAATAACTAGTTCTGGACATAAATTCTTTTGAAAATACAGGTACTTTCCAAAGCATAGAAGAGAGACATACTAATCTGTGCATTTTGTGAACTGGGAGACATTTTGATGCTTTTCTGGGTGAGAAAGATCCTTTTATGTAAAAGTGTTGCTGAAATACTTTTTACACTAATCATTTTTGCTGATGTATTTGAGTAAATGTGACAGTAGTGTTCCATGCACCTACAAGAGACACATCCAAGTTTAGTACTGACAAACTGCTCAGATGTGTCAGGACTAGTAGCTTTCATTTATGTACTCAGTGGCTGGCAATTGCTTCAGAACACAGTGTTTTCAGACACAGTTCAATGAACATTGCTGAAAGGCTGTCTCTGATATGTGATTTTTTTCCTCTTTCTTTACTTCTTCTTAGATCTATATTTTTAATATCTGCATTCCATGTCCAATTGATTGATAATTTCTATATATTTGAGGTTTGCCTTTGAAAATTAGACTATTGAAAATTTATACATTGGCCAATTTACCCACTAAATCCCATTCTCCATTTGAGATGTAGTTGGAAATATCAGCCTCGAGCATCTGCAGGTCAATCAACCAGCCACTGTGAGTCCAGGAGCCAAACTTCAAATCACACTTCTGCACATCAAAGGGGAACCAGCGGACATCAATGTAACATGTGCTCTTCAAAATGCCTGTGGATAGAAATCAGTCATGATCAAGCATGTGCAGGGTGCATTTCATCTTACCCTCATCTGTCTCTGATTGTGAACAAGTTTCCTCTTCAAAAATTCTGTGTGATACAGTCATGGGGTAACCAAACAAGTACGGCAGGTGGAAGATGCTGCCATGAGTGGAATAAAGTCCCTTCCTCCACCAGTGAAGATCTCTCTCACTGCATCCTTGAGGTAGGTTGCCCGGGACACTGTGGCCAACCAGGAGCAGCCCAGCCTGTTTCCCAGTGCCAGCTGGCCCTAGTAGATTGCAGGCAGTGTTGCTTGGTCTGACAGGAGCAAAGAGTACACGCCAGGGGCTTACTATGCTGTGACCAGCTCTTTGAAAGGAGTTCCTGGACAGGCCATGCCTCAGGCCCACAGCCCTTTTAAAATACATTGGTCTCCTAAACCTTGCTTGGTGATGGCCTTTATCATCTGTGTGGTAACCAAGCCTTGATTTTAACTCTGGTTGTGTCTAGTTCATGTTCTGGGATGATTTAAGGGGTCTAATGGGTAGGGAACAACAGGGGAGCAGCCATCAGGGAATGATTGCTGATCCCTACTGGGCCTTGTGGACCTGCTTGGAGACAGTGCTATGCTATGACACAAAGTTTAGGAATTTTTTTGTCCACCACAGTGAGCAACTGCAGAATAGCCTCTCTGTTCACAGGTGAGTCCTGGACGCTGGAACACACAGGCAGGGAATCAGCAACAGAAATTAAAAGAGACTGAGACTTGGGGCCCACTGGCTGAGACCAATCCCAGATTGTGTTGTCACCTGGATTTTAGCCTCAGCCTGGCAAGCAGGGCTTCAATGCTGAGCGAGTGCTGCTCTTGGGGTCACCTCTGCTCACACACCTCTCCACACAACAGAGACCTAGCTGGAGTGCACATGAAACATGATGACATAGTGCACACCGCCTTACTTAGGGGTGCCTCTGGATGTTTTGAGTAAATTGGTAAGAGGAATATTTTACTGCTTAATAAAGTGTAAATGCCACTGATATTGGACTTAAATTTTCATAGTGGGTCTGTCCCATTATTAGACAGTCTAATAATGTTTGCAAGGTTGCAAACATTAGGTTGCAAAATTTCCACAGAGGGCTTTTAAACACCGTTTGTTTCATTCACAAAGGAAACCTGCTTGAAATTATTTGATTAAAAGTAAATAAATACTCTCTGTGCCCTACCTGGAGGAATATATTGGCAGGATCCAGAGAAGTTCACCAGCACATTTGTGTGAAAAGTTGCATCAAATCTTTCATCTGCACTGTAACACAGTATAAACAAAACAGAACAAAATAAAGAAAAAGCAAGCTGATGTGCAAGTCAAGATGTAACTGTCAACATAAAAATAATCTTTTGGCTGAATTAAGTTCCTACATCTGGGTGAAGTGTCCCTTGATAAATATCTCAGTTCCTCGTAGTTACTCTCAGCCTGCACCTTGGCAGGCTGCTTGCATGCTGCAATGTCCTCAAAGAAGTGAGAGGCAGAGTGTTGCATGTCTCAGAAAAAAGGCAGAAGGAAAAGAAGCAAAAGTGCCACATTACCTGTATCCCAAAACTGGACAGTTGGGACAATGAGGCTCTTCTAGGGCACTTGTCAAAATGAGTCAGCTCACCACCTAAATCACCTTATCTGTTATCTTACCCAGATATCTGGAGTAACAGATACATTGTAACAGCAGTGGTGGCCTGACATAACAACTCTGCAGTCTCCTCAGATGCAGAGAGGACAAGAGTTTGCTTCCGGCATTGGAAGAAACCACTGGAGAGAAGTTATTTTAGGAGCTTGAAGGAGGAGATTCATTGAAACTCCAACAGCAGGAGGGACCAAGAATAAAAAATTTCTTTACTATTCCAAAATTCTGAAATAATTAAAGGGTAATGAGCCAGACAAGGACATGATTCTTCAAAGAAGCAGGTCTGGGGGCTTGTTCCAGAGGGTCTTTTAGAAAGAGACTAGCCACAGAGGGATCCCCTAGCTTGTAGAGCCTTGCCTGTACTGGCTATGTGCAGGTTTGTGTTGCATGACTTCACCATCCTGCACACCCTGTCTTTCTACCAGATTTTAAAAATTCAGAGCCTCCATTACTCTTCTGGTCTGCTTTTTATTCATGTCTTGAGTCTTCAGTCCCCAGTACAAAACAAAGGGGATAGCAGTGAAAAGCCTAAGTCCAGAACAAGTGATATTTATCAAAGACATAAAAGACAACAAAAAGGGGTTTTATAAGTACAAGGGGACAAGGAAGAGAGGAAATGAAGGGAAAAAACAACAGGGTGCAGAGAGCTGCAGTTTCCTGCACCCTGTGTCCCTCACTCTTTGCAACCCATTCTCACACAGTGGCAGGAGTCCATGGCAGAACAGGGGATGAACAGGTTAAGGAAATGTAGATAAGAGAGCTTTTACTCAGCAGAGCTGATGAAATTTACTCTTGAGAACTGAAAGGACTGGCCGAAATACCCTCTGAAGCATTAACAATTATCTGTGAGAGCTTGTGGAGAAGAGGGAAGGGCATGGTGAATTAGGGGAGATCAAAGAGAATTCTGACTTCTTTTAAAGGTGAAATTATAGACATCAGCCTAACTTCAAAGACAATGGGGTGAAACATCTGGCACAGATTTGTGAAGGGCCAACTGCATCAAATCAATCTATTTTTCTTACTAAGAGCAGGCTGGTATCTATCTGAATTTCAGCATGTTCTTATAAACTACAGTAATATGGACCAAGCTGTACACCTCCTTTTTAGAGATTGAAAAGGAATAAAGAGACAGCAAGAAGCAAAGCTGAGGTAAAGTAAAGCACTTAAACAATCTAGGCGTCCCCAGGCCTCCTTTGGATATCTTGTAGTAAGGATTTGGAATGGAATATAGATCATGGTGAACTCTGGAAACTAACAAAATGAAATTTAATCTGGGTAATTAGAAAGTATTACCCTGAAAACTGTCAGAGAAAGACATAAGAGGGAAAATCTAGTAAGACAGCAGAGCTGAACAACAACAGCTGGGGTTTGCAATAGATAAAAAAAAATAAGTCCAGAATTAAGATATTATTAGAGAAACCCCAAATCCCCTTCTCCTGGAAAGCATTAAGGAAACAGCTGTCTAGAGAGTTTCCACTTCATTCAACACTGCAGCAATGCTGTCTAGAGAGCTAGATTCATGTCTATAGAAGGAAAAACAGATTAGCGAATGTTCATAGTAGAAGAACGATGGAGAGGTTTATAAAATATGTGATAATGGAAGTGAGATGAAAATCCATTTGTTTACTTCAATCAGAAACACTATGACACATATAGGACAGTAGCTCTCCTGCAGATACAGTAATTTTGAAGAGACTGTAATAGTTTCCTCTCTGTGTTCACTGAGAAAAAGTTAAAGAAGATATCTGTGGAACTACAGCAAGGAAGATCAGATGGGCTACTAGAAAAATGTGTTCACTGATGCTTGCTTGTTTTTCTTACTCTTTAAGGATAAGGGGAAATCCATAGAGGGCAAAAGGCCCCTAGTATCAGTGAAGCATAGCTGATTTTCTGCACTTCTAGTCTCCTACCAGCCATTTCACATCTTGCTTACCTGTTATACAGAAGAATGTCCGGTACCCAAATCTGGTCGGCAGGAAATCGCAAGTTCTGCACTCCTGGGTATTCATACTGATCCCAAGACAAGTAAACATCAACCCAGGACTGTTGACAAACACATACATCAGATTATATGAGCTATATTATATGAGCTTTTAAAAGTCTTCTAAGTTCTTTGTAATATTATGGGAAAGGAATAGATTTTGCCAATAGCAATAGCCTCAGTATGATAATAGTTTAATGCTCGGTTTTATTAAGAAAGGCTGGCATATATAGAGGAAATAACAGTGTGACTACTGAAGACAGTCCTTAGCTTTTCATGTTGTGTCCAGGCATCCCAAACCTTTGCTGGATGGCTGGCAGATCCACTGGCAGTAGGCACTTCCATGAGGTCTGCTGGTTCTGAAGTAAAGTGGTTTTTGAGGTGGTTAGTGTAGGTGGACCATGGTCTGAGTCTCCTCATCGGGTGGAAATAATTTAATCTGTTAGAAAGGTTGGGTGGCTCTTTTACTAACCACCCTGCTATGAGAGGTAGGCAAGTGAACTTTACATGCCAAGGGACTGTTTCTGATCCAATCTCCTCCACCTCAACACAGTTAATTTGAGAAAGGTGCAGGAACAGCTTTTGGGAAGAACCTTCTGACTTACAATGAAGCTCAGTGGGAGGCTTGCAAGGGAAACCTTAATCAGTGAAACATCTCTGCAGAACATCTGAATCTGTGGAACAACTCTGCAAAGGACAGGACACCTACAGGCTCTGACCTAACAATCCTGTAGTCATATAGGTTTGTCTCAGTTAGTTTTTGCAATATGAAAACGCGCATTTCTGCTGCAAATCCCAGCGGGTAGTTGAGGAAGAAACAGCCTGCTCAGCTGAACATAATAATATGAGATAGTGTTTGGCTGTGAAAATCAAAGTGGAATAAGTTTAATCATTCAAGTCTCCCACTGGTTTTTCCTTTAAGAACTGCTTCCTTCCTGACCACAGGCCCTTAAGGAGATCTGTTTATGCAGCAGAAGAAAACACTGTATCCCTCACCATAGGCAGCCAGGCAGACCTGATGGGAAATTCCATCCTGTAAAGGAGGTCCCTTTCCTTAGTGAAGGTCAGTTTTGCTTATTCTGTGTGAGCATGCAGGTGAATACTCAGCTGGAGCAGGTTGCAGAAGAGGGAGGAGGAATGTTTATGTAAGAGGTTTGTCAAGCATAAAGGAAGGCAATATCCCAGAGAGCTGCCTGGGTGCTGCCAGCAGCAAAGCAGCCCTGGGCCATCTGTGGTCCCTGGACTACCCACCACCCCCTATGAGTAGTCTGCATGTGACCACTTCTGTGTTCAGGGACAGATGCCCTGGATCCCAGTCTCAGGCTGAGGTGGAAATTTCCAAGAAGTGGTAGGTGCAGGTGCCTGTTTTACTGGATGTTTGGCTTGCTCATAAGTCCGCCTCACTGGTTATGGAGAGGGCCTTGAGCCCCTTGAAGATACTCTTCTCAGCTATGATGAGACTCTAACTCTGGACTCTTTGTTACTAGATCACTACATCCACTGGCAAAACAATGCAGTTGGTTTCCATGCTCAAAAGGTCAACAGGCCTTTCCAAAGGATTAATGTAGTCTCCTGAAGTTAATTTTCAATTCTAAAAGGAGTACTAGAGAAATTTTAAAGGACTCAAAATGCCTGTATTGCATTATACATAATCTATAAGATAGCAGTCTTGCTTTTCTGCTAAGAAATCACATTCAGTAGTTTTCAATTAGAGTTTCTTTACTAACAGAGGTTACTCACCATCTGCAGCCAAGCATTGGTGATCAACACCTGATTCTTCTCATCCTTTGAACAAAAGAGGGAAGGAAAGACAAGAGAAAAAGGGATGAAAGAGTTTGATTAGAGATGGAAGAGTTTCTGTGTCTTTTAGAGAATCCACACTTTTGGGGTACATAAACCAAACTCCATGGAGTAGATTGTGAGCTCACTGAAACACCACTATTTGGCCCAGACAATAGTGGCTCTTTTTCTTATCCTTTAAACCTACAGACTCCCTGTGTTTGTCATAACTGATCAACAATAGAAAGGAAAGTAATAGATGATTAACTTCTTTTTCTGGGGATGAATTCCTTACCAAGTTTTACCTTCTAGCTACCTGCTCAAAACAAGATGTTTTTCAGTACCACACTACATGTCATACCTGGAGAGATTTTATGTTGTGTTTGCTGCCAGTACAATGCAATGGTAAAATAATGCCAGAAGTGCTGTTCTTTTCAAGTGTCATTGCTATGTAAGTTAGCTCCGGCTAAAGGAAAGTAAGGGCTGGCCTTAGGCTGAAGCTATCACTTGGCTAAAAGGACACAAATGCTGCATGAGAGAGAGCTCACACACCACCTTCACAGAGCAGGAGTCTGCAGGTTCATTCCTGCATGCAGAGACCATGGGGAAGAATCTATTATAACAGAAACAAAGATGTTCTCACCACTCAGTTGGTGCCCAAGTTCTGTGCCTGGCTTTCTGCAGTTACTCGGCAGGTCCAGGACCTGCACCGTGGGGATGGAGAAGCAGGGCTGAGGAGTCACTGTGATGCAGATACACAGGTTCCCAAACACCACAGCAGCCATACCCTGCACCTCCCAGGAGCTGAGGCAATGCTGCTCAGCGGGCCTGGCTCACTGTATGCCCAGCTATCCCTGTGTGTGTCCATGCCCTAGGAAGCTTATGTGGTTGTCTGCAGCATCTCAGGTGGGAGACATTGCAATTGCAAGCTGCTTGGCACTTGTATGCTCTTGTATGGCATTTAAACCATACAGAGAGCTCCCTGGACATGCATGCCCTCTGTGGTCATGTAATTATTGCAGTACTTACTCTCCAACAAGGTAGAAAAACCTAAACTGCCCTATTCACTTTGGAAGAATACCAGTCCACCCACCTCAAGCTACATTCGTTCTGCCTTTCCTCCCTTCTCCCCTCCTGAGTCACCCTCACAGTACATATGCAAAAAAACTTTCCCAGAAGTGTCAGGGAAGGGCTGCTCAAAATCAAACTGCAACATCTCACTGCAACCCTAGGTGTGTCTGGTTATCTGTGTGTCCTCTGGAGTTACTTCTTCTGTGTCCCATGGAGGAGCTGCGGATTCCTAGGCTAAGGCATGAAGGAGAACTGCCCAGAGAAGTTTCCTAATTACCGATTCCCCAGCACAGCAGGCACTGGACCAGTGGTACTGCTCAATTCTTAGCATGAACCTCGTCTGCAGCATCATCTCCTCTTTTTACATTTGGGTTGTTGGAGCTCCAGAAATACAACAACATAGAAAGGGAGACATCATTGACTATTACAGAAACACTCCAGCAAGGAGTCCAGCTGTAACATCAGCTTCTGGACGATTCCTGATTTGGCACTGTGGCCAGAGTTAGGCTCTGCAGCCAGGCCCCTTTTTACCAGGAAAGGTAAATTTCAGACAGGAAACAGGTCTTTGCCATAGTGATCCCCATAAAACTGTCTATGACAGTACCTCTTCTTGAGTCCCCTTGAGACCTGACTACACTGCTTCTGCTGCTGTGAGATGCCACACAAAAATCAGATGTGATTTTATATTGTTACACTGATCATATATTTCCCTTTCTCCTCTTTGCTGCTCCAGCAAACGTACTCCTCTCTATATGCAAACTACAACCCACCTCCAGAGGCCTGGTCCTTCTGCACCCTCTTTTGTTCCCTTGGTTGCTGTGGTTGAAGCAATTGTAAGAAAATCTGTAGAAAAATAACAGAAGGACTGGGCTTGTTGAGACAAGTTTTTTAGATGCTGGAGGATTCAAACACCATCTTGAAAAATAAAATTCTAAAGTAAAGAATAACCCCAGAGCTGGTAATTGATAGAGTCATCAGAGCTATCTGTGTCCACTGACCTGGGAAATGAAAGCAACCCAGAAACACAGAGGTTGTGTCTCAGGGATCCTCAGAGGCTAACCACCAGCCCATCTGATTGATGCATTCCTGGCCACCAGTGACTCCTGAGGTGTCCTGTAGGGCTGGCAAGCATGATGGTCATCTGAATTGCACATCAAGTACTAACAATATTTTGTGCACTTAGCCAAAGAATGCTTTATACTTGTATGCTGCACATGTCCTCCTAACAAAGACTTTCTGTGTACTGTTAAAAGAGCCTGAACAACATGATTAAAAATCTGGTCAGCAACAATCAGCCAATGCCATTGCTGTACAGAACTAAGGATTTTTCCCATCTACACTGAAACTTGCAGGGAAGGGGAAGAAGGGACATTCCTCATTTTGTCATCTACCTATGTAAACCTTACAGGAATGCATTAAAGTCCAGTGTGAGGCTGGGGGTTTCCATCATGTGCAGATGCTTTCCATCAGGAACCTTTCATAAGTTGCTCTGATTTACAAGGAAACTAATTTTTTTCTGGCACAGTAAGTTTATACTACACAGCTTGCAAAGGAAGATATCTCGGGCTGACTTCTGTATTTCACAAAACAGTTTGTTGTCTTTACCTGTTTAACTGTGTGTCAAATACTAATAACTGGCTAATCAGCTTTGACTCAAAATTCAGACAGGTATTCCACGTAACGTTACATTTACTGTCTTGGGTCTGCTTTGCCTGTTTTTTAACAGGGCTACTGTGCTTAGATATGTTTCGTAGTCAACGGAAAACTTACAGTTTTGAGTTCTCAAATGCTTATCTAGAGAGCAATGATGGTCTTCCTTGTCGGGTGTTTAGATAGCAGTAAAACCACAAGGTCTAGCAAGGGCTTTGGGCTGCTTACGTTTCTCTTAGCTTGGGTGAAACAATAAAGTCACTTCAGGATGTTTTCTTGGCCATTCAGAGGCTATTCCCATCCTTGTCTTCAGGCTGCTGAGCTCTTAAATGGCATCTGACATTTTGGCAAAACACAGAAAAGGCTTACATATGTAGCGCTGGTCAACAGATGCAGCCTGATGGGTCCTTCTCGTTGCATAACAGAATAGAACATTTTTCAAACAAGGATCTGTGTTTTACAAAAGTACCTGGTTTGCAGAAGCAGCAAAGCTGACTTCATACTGGGCAGGCATTTTTCCAGGTGTAGCTCTCCTGCTAAGTCCTTTCTGGAGGAGGACCCTGAGGCACCAAGGAAAAAGTGCCTGCTGGGGCTGCCAAGGAGAGGAGGGCCATGGGAACCTTGAGTCTGAGTTCACCCCCTGTTAGAGTGAGAGGCATTTTAGAGCTGAGGTGTCTATGGAGCTTTCTATCTTTGTGGTAGCTTTGCATTCTGTAAGGAAATATTTTGGCCTTTGCAGTAGGCTGATTGTCTGGCCTTTCCAGAGCTGCAGAAGAATTACAGCTCCTGCCATCTTCATCATGACCTGTGTGCTGTATGCACCCCTAAAACAGCTTAGCACAGAAGAGACTGTATCTTTCTGTTACACAGACACACACAAACAATTAACTTGGACAAACTCTGTCCCAGGAGATCACTGGTTACTTATCTTTGCAGAAATTAAAAGGTAATTATTGAGCTTGGGAAGTGCTAGAGGCAGTTCCCTCATTCTGTGTCACTGGTTTATGCAGAGGAGTTTAAAGGTTAGTTGAGAGGATGCCTTTCCTCCCAGGAGAAAACTTGGATAATCTCTCACACTGCTTTTTCTGTTCAAGATTCCCATCTTGGCACTGTCAGCCTCGGGAATGACTTTCCCTCTGCATTGGGCCAGATCTCAGCTCCCATCTTTTTTTGCAGCAAAGCATTGAAAGCAGTCCTGCAAAGATTCTGGGTGAGGCTGAAAATTATCAGCTCCCAGAGGTGCTGTTCCATCATTCCTCTGGCAGTTCTCCTGGTTTGCAAATGTTCAGCTCAGACAAATAATTTTGCTTCTAGTATTTAAAAATGCTAGAAAAGCTGTGGTCACAAGTGAGTGCAACTCTTGTTCTCTAAATCCTTCCTGTATTTATCTGGGTCATTTTCTCCCCTTTCTATCTCTAGCCTTACTCCAGTTAATCCTCTGCCCTGGATATCTGCTTATTCCTACCACCTTTGACCCATGTAAAGTGACAGTTTGGTTTGTTCTGGTGCACATGCTGTGACATGTGAATGTTTTAGTTTGGTTTTCTTTTCCCTGCCCTAAATTTAAAGCTTACAATGTATATACATCTGCCTACATTGTGCACCACTGCCTGTCAGATGCTCCCTTGCCAGGTCAACACCCTTAACTACCCATATCACCTTGGGGCATATCACCTGGACAAAAAAACCCAAAGCCCTTCCTGGTTCAGTAGTCACATCATATGATTACATGTCATCTATGCAGCAAGGCATTTGTTACCACATGATCAGCAGGAGTCATTAATTCTTGCCCTCTCACAGAGCCACAGAAGTCGGAGTTGAATCAGCCACTGAACTATTTCAAGACAATGATCAGAAAAGTCCCTAATTGAACAAGTAACTCTCAATGGTCATGTGTGACTACTTAGGTACCACTTCAGGTAATAGAAATTTTTTTCCCACTGTTTTTATACCTGAATATCTGAAAATGAGAAGTGAAGCAGTCAAGTAACATGAAAACATTGACATGGAGACTTGTAAAGTTTTGTTAGCAGAGACACTGATCTTTGAGTGGGATCTTGTTCAAAATATCCAAAGGAATTGATCAAGCTTTCAAATGCTTGTATACTCAATCTACAACTGTACAGGCACTCCTTTCCATTGCTGAACCACCAATCTACCCGCAATTTTCAGCTGATTATCTAAAACTCAAATGCATTGAATGGTTGAAGGCTCACAGAGCCAGTAATTTTGAGGAGTGCCTAGGTTGCCCTGGCAACATTTAAGTAAGTATTGCTGGACAGCCTTTTTATTTCAGGGCTCTCATTAAGAAGCTGAAATAAACCTTGTCATGGTAACATCAACTAGGTAGGGATAACTTAAGTTTAAGTACTTCATCTCAATCTCTTCAAAAAAAAAAAGCACCCTCAGGAGGAAGATGGAAATCCAACAGGAGGGTCCAGAGCTAAGGCGAAAGACTAGGAAGAAATACAAAAATACAAAGAAATAACAAAAGAATAAACATCTGCTGAGTATTTTGTTGCCCATCAAGATGAAGATACATCTGGGCAAGTGCTCATAGCTGGATATCTTTGTTGCTCAGGATTTCCTCCTATGAATGGCTGGAAGTGATTTCAAATAAGTGTTTTTTCATCTTGAATCACACTCTCATCTGATGCCACTGGCTTCTCCTTGAGGTCATGCCTTTATTGGTTCCCTCCTGTCTTGTAGAGGAATGTGTTCTTTCACTGTCAACAAGAAGTGCAATCTGCCTTCGGTCTTCCCACTGTGTAGCAGCTACTACAAAGGCAGTGTAGTAGGCTGTGTAGGCTGTGTTGTCCCACTATCTTTAACCAGCCGCATTCTTCTCCTCCCAGTTTGGGGGACTACCGTTGTATCTCTATCTGCTGCTTTCAGCAGAATCTATCCACTTGCTTTTGAGACAGGAAATTTACATATTGGAGGTTTTGGCCCCTGTCAGATTATACTCCTCCCCTTACAAGCCCCTGAGCCAGGAGCAATCGCTTGTGGTGACAGTGGAGAGTTTAAGAGAACCCGGTACTCGGAGAAGCCCAGCATTGAAAGAGGGACTGTGCCAGAGAAGCCTGCAAACACATGGATGCCAGCCATACTCCTTAGGCTGTGTAATGGATGGTTATCAAAAGTCCTCAAGAGGTACTCCTTGTGAAAGCCTTGACTCCCTGTATGTCAGAGACCAACCAGACATGGATGTTAAATGCAAAGGCCTGGATACAAAAGCCACTGCAGCAGTACTAAACCCACACATTCCCCAAAGCTAAGAGCAGAAGTAAGAAATAAGGGAAGAAATGTCAGTTTCTGTTGCCAGTCAGGGCCTCAGAGTAGGCAGCCCTCTCATTCACTGGCACAACTGGTGAGAGTCTCCCAAGCCTACTTGATTTGTGTCCTACTTTCCTTACCCCTCAGCATCTCCCAACATTCCAATTTCCATTGTGGTGAAAAAAGGCAGTCTTGTTCTTGCTCTGCACATGCGAAATGACTTCCAGCCACTGCCTGGGGCTGTGGGAACTTGACTTAGGAACTAATTTACCCCGAAGATGAGGGAACTGATCTCATTCATTGGTGTGAATTGTGATACAATGTGGCTTCACTGGGCTTGAGACTGTTTGACTTCCAAGTTCCTCCACAAAGACCTGCAAATTGCAGGACTCCCTGCTCCAGAGCTCTCTGACATCCTGGGAAAAGTGAAGCCACCAGCTTTGTCCCTCTATTTCAAAGATAATTCTCATGGAAGCCCCAGAAGCTGGGTCAGAGGGCCTCACATGGCCTTGCAGCACAGTGCTGCTCTCTTACTGCTTGGATAAATTGACATACGTGCTTAGTTCCTGAGGGAAAGGGTGTTATGTCACCATACAAAAGCTGTTCAGTCCGCCATTAAAATCCCAAAATATCCACACGTAGCATGTAGGTGGTTTTTAAATTCTCCAGGGTGGACACCTCCTCCTGAAATAGCCTCCATGTATTTTGTGCATGGTTGGCAGGTGCTTCAAACAAACAAGATTAGACACAAATCTTTATTCTAGGATATTAATTATTAATTGCCCTTTTCAGCATTTGAAATCACAAGGAAAACAGTGGAAGAATTGGTGAGAAAACCAACCCTGAGTACTTATCAGAGACCCACATTCAATCTATCTGCAAGGTTCCCTGTGTTTTTTCTTTTTATATTTCCATGCTGATGTGACAGCACAGCAAAAAATAAGGGAATGTAGGTATGTTCCAAAACTCAAGTGAGCTCTTAAAGCCTGTGATTAGGGATAGAAAATAGGAGGAAAGTTTTTTACTCAAGAGCTGAACTCATTGTCTCTCAGGAGTTACCCTCAGAGAACTCAGAGAAACTAAGAAATACTAGGTTCAAGGCAACCCCAACAGCTTTGGCTTAACTGTTTTACTGCAAATCTTTGATGCCTCAGATTAGTTAACCAAAATTAAGGAATATACATGAGCTCAAGATCTAAATTCCTACATCTACAAACAACAGAGCACAGTCTTTTCACCACTCAGACAGAAAATTGTTTAATTATCATGAAATGCCCAAGCTGGATGACCACAACCAAAATTCTCAGAAGCAAACCAGCCTTTCTTTTGTTAGAGCCACTGCCACTATGTGCAGCTTGGGGAACCATGCTGAAAGAAAACAAACCATGGCATTTCTTCCCACTAAGTGAGCTGCCTCCACTCTGAGCTGAGTGAGGCAGAAGTCATACAAAATAAAAAGATGCCTGTAAAGTTCAGGTAATTAAAACTCCATCATAATGTTTCATGCAGGCATGTGCAAGTAGTAATAGTCAGGAAGCCGTACTACCCATGGTGCTTAATTTCATTGTACTAGCAAATTCAGACGTATGTTTAACTGGTTTAGTGAGACTGGCATTTTGATAATGTCTAGCACATAGGGGACAGCCAAAATAATAATTCATTGCTCAATTAGCCTTGAATTTCCCAATTTTCAATATCCTCCAATGCTAATGGAGAGGAATTTTATTTTTTCTTCCTGGAGTTGAAAATTGGTCACACTAAGTGAGTTCTGTGACCAAGAGAGAGATTTTGGGATTTAACTCCAATGAATCTGTTGGTCTAAAATCCTTTCTGTAATTTTTCTGTCTGGAATTTTAATGCTCTTGGTCACAAATTGATTTTCAGCTTTTATGATGGTGTTTAGTCTGTTTTTCTTCTCAGTTGCACCATTTTGCATCAGCCTTGCTGTTCTGGTCTCATTGAATTGTCTCTTGCAAGGTAAGAGTGACAAAAACTTTCCAGAAAGATATGTGGTTTGGTAGAGTAGGTCTTTCAAGGAGATACAGAGTAAACATTTCTCACAAAAGCTATGCAGGAAGCCCAAAATAAATACAAAGGCATTATTAGGAAAAAAAAAAAAAAAAAAAAAAAAAGATACTTTAATCCAGAAGGGCTGAAAGAGTCAGTTGAACGGTCAAGCTTACATAGTTGAAGATATCTATCTGTAAAAGATTTGTACGGGATGTACTATAGGGATTATAGTTTAATCTAGTAAATACTGATACTATATTGGGAATAACAAATGAATAGGTGCTTATGTGCACTGCATATTTTTATTTGTTTCCTTCAATTGCTTGTATGTTGATCTGGGTTTACAACATAACACCCAGCATAGATCTTTGTATGTGTGAGAATGTAGAATGAAAGGTGGGGGGGAATGACCTAGATGCTGTAAGGTCAGTTTAACAAGGAAGAGGTGAATTAGAGCTAGAAAATAAACCTGGAACTTTCTGGCCTTTCAATACACCTGCAGAATCAGCCCTAGGAAGCTTATGAAACAAAATAATTTAAAAACAAGGATATCAGCTGCTAAAGGCATTCAGATCTGACAGAAATTTTGTAAAAAACATAACAGTAGGAGAGCTGTGTCAGACAGGATGCACCCCAGGGCCAGGCATAGCATCCCCTCCTGCCTTCTCACTTTTAACTTCTGGCACAGTATACTGACAGGCAACCTCTAGCTCTGGCAACTCTCACTCACATAGAGAACTCCTCAGCAAAAAGGTCTGAGCTCCTGAGGACTGAGTTCAACAGTCCTGTTATTTGATGAGCAGATCACCTGAGAAATGAGCAGGCTGGTGAAGGGAGCTTCAATGTCAACAGATGCCTGCATTTAAAAGTTGGTCTCTTACCAAACTGTTTCTAAAAACACCCAACAAACCAACCCAAAATAACAAAAAACTCCAACTCCTTCAGGGTTGTATTCTTTGATTTCGAGGAAACCAGTGGAAGCTTAAGTTTGAATCCAACATTTTGATAAGGTCTGGGTACAGAAGGCAAAAATATCTATGCTGCTAAGCCAATGTGCTGCTTATAGTGATAGTGACTGCACCTGAGCACTTGGTGAAGTATGTGAAGACCTTTTCTCTTGTCTTCTCTGAACAGCAAGGCACAGACCCAGTTTACAGGAAAAAAATCCAAAGTGAATCTTTGTTTTTATTGTTCTGCTAAACTCCTACATTACCTTGCTGCTTTCCAAAAATGCGGAGAGCTTTGATACACCATGGCAACAACCTCTGTACTTTATAAGTGAGATTGTTTGCAACCTTGTGATATCGTAACCATGAGGTTTGAGATAACTCTGCAGTCCCTAGGATGCACAATCATTTTACACACTGAAAAGTTCATTTTGCAACTGAATCAGAACAGTCCATAATAAATTTTTCCAGACACAGTATTTGTTTTGACCTTACAGCCTAAAATACATGAAGATTATGTATGTTTTGGCTTCTGGAAGTGCATAATGACTCATGGATTGCTCAAGAATTTTTCAGCACTTTTGTGGCTTACCACTGGTTACTTGCAATTCCTTTTTTTATCATTATGACCTCTGACAGTGGCAGTTGGAAGGCTGAACATGGAGGAGAAAAGTACTACAGAACTCCACCATATGCAGGGACATCAACAGATGTTTGGTTTTTTTTAATAATTTAACAATGCAACCACATATAAGACCCTTTATATAAGGTCTCCTGCAGATGCCAACATGAGAAATTAAAACAATCACTCATGATGACAAATAGTTTTCACCTAGCAGCTTGCTTTCACATTGTGCCAAAAGAAAACGCTTGCATTTCCTCTGTTCCAGAAAATGCCATGCCTCATTTCTTTACTACTCTACCCTCATCAACTGACTGGGCTCTCAAAACAAAATAAGATGAGAATTTTTGGTCCAAGTACTCTTGGATGTCTACCCGTGCTTGGGTTTGCAGAGCTTGGCAGTGTCTGACAGTGCTCTGTGAGAGAGATCACCAGCCAATGCCCTCCTGATGCACAGGGAGTGCCTGGACGTCAGGCTCCAAACAAAAGTGACCCTCAGAAATGGCATACATGAGACAGCTCAGCATGAAGCTGTCCTTTCACACAGAGGACAAGGCAAACTGAACTGAACCCTGCTGTTAAACAGGGGATGTAACTGTCCCTCTTTCTGCCCACTTGTTTCCTGAATGTAATGGGCCTGTCATGGCTGTAGTTACAAATTAATGTAATTTTGGGAAGAAGTCCGAACCCCAAAGTCTTCATTTGCATTTGCCCACCCCAACTGTGACAAGTAGATAACATGTTCTTCTCAGCTTTGAGTACAATGGCTAGCTTTGAATCCTAAAAACCATACATATCCTGTGTAGGCAAATACATGCACAAATAAGCAGAAAACATAATCCAAAGCAGTCATGCTTTGACATTTTCTTTGATGGGTTTTAAGAAGAGGAGGTGAGATTTTAAGCAGTTACTTGTACTACTGCTTGGAAAACCATAGAGATCTCAGAGCAGTCTTTTCTCTCTGGGTAGCAGTGTGCAACTAGATTGTCACCAATGCTGTTCTCGGCAGTCTGTCAGCAGAAGTTGAATTTAGGATTCATTAGATTTTAATATAGTATGTGTAGGAAACAGACTTATGGAGGCATGTGATGGAATCTGTCCCAGATAGAAGTGCTTTAGATGTGATGACAGGTCTTAGCATGGGTAAGGCACAAGGTTCTTTGACTGTCAGTGGCAGACCCCTTCTCATTTCCATGCAACAATGAAACAGATTTGTTTTCATCTTCTTCACATTGTTTTCTCCTGCAGGGAAACCAGAACAGGGTCCACTGTCTCATGCCCATTGCAGTGACTGCTTGCAAAGTATCTCAGTGTGTCCAGCAATGCTGTAGTATGTCTTGGCACATGACACTTTCCTGAGTGCTTTTTTCCCAGGGAGTATGATGTAAAAAATGCCTTCATGCTGGGGCCCTGCCTATCATCCGGCTCTGTTACAGCAATGACAGACCAGCAATGTTACACCAGACACATAGGTCCTCAAAAAGAGCAGTTTTTCCCTTTGTTAATGCATACACCATTGCCAAAACTGTGATGCTGTCTTTCCTCTTCCCCACGTGAAGAGCTATGCACCATCTGCTTTGTCTTCCACCAGGCAGAGCAGCTGAGAAGGCAGAGTCTACTCACCCCAGACTCCCATTTGATTGAGCAGAGATGGCCACTTAGTTTGCTTCATGGTGTCTTAGCTGACAGAGGTTACCTCTTCCTTGTAGCTTGACTGCTTTTCTTTACATCACTGTGGCTATAACGAGCCTCCTTTTAAACAGACATTTACTTCAGCAGCTGGAGGAGACAGACACTGCCATCTGTCCAGCCAGCAGTGGAGGATGAGGGGCTTACAAGTACAGTGCTTGTTGCTGGCATATTTCTGCATTGATTCCTGATTTAAGGACCCAGGGGACCGGTGTTTTGTGCACTTTCAGACTGGTTGGTTCAGCCACATTGTTAATGCCACAATGACATTTTCAGTATAGGGATTCAACCTCCATGTGATTTTTTTGTCCTGCACTGAGGAGACAGGCACCTTTTCACATCATCCAAGGTAAAAATTTCAGGTAAGTCTGGGTGTTTTTTAAAACACTTTGGGTACAGTTTGCAAGACCACAAGCCTGGAACAGGTTCTGATTAAAACAGATTAACATCTAGCGTCTGTACTGAGTACAAAGACGTAGGGAAAAAAAGCTTCATTTCTGAAAGGTATGAACATCTAGCATACCTATTTCCTATTGTAGACAACCAAAAGGAAACACTGGAACTACATTTCTTATAATAGACATTGACTTAATGTAGATAAAGCACTTTTAAAAAATACCAATTTCCTGAAAGGTTGGGTTTTATATATGAATATGAAACACAGTTGAAAATTGTTTTATGTAACTCCTCCTGACTTTGAAAATGTACAGTTACAGCTCTATGGCCCTCTAGTACCCACAACCTTCAAATAAGGTTGAAAGAAAATGCCAAAATGAAATAAAGAAGGACTGAAAGAAGATCTTTGGAGCTGAGACACCTCTGCTAAACCTAGAATTGCTTGCTGAAATTTACTTGAAATTAGCTGCAGGAAATCTTTGCTCTTTCATTCATGTAGAGGCCTTTGGTTGACAGTACAGATTTCCTCTCTCTTCCAGTTCAATGCAGTTGGTAACATTTCAAAACAGAAAGATGCATACCCTAACTGAATGGCTCCTGCCTGCCTCCAGGAATACCACAGCTGACTGGACTTGCCACTTGCATGCTGTGATGCTGGGGGGCTACACCTTCAGAGTCCTGCTTGCCTCTCCAGGGAGAGCACCTGGCATACTACACATTTTCAGAAAAGATTGTGAGAGTTTTAAAAAGCTTAAATATTTGAGGCTTCTGTTAAATTGCTTTGTGACTGCACATATATTTACACATCTCTCTGTCTATTCCTCATTCCCTCCATAACAGTGACAGTGTATCAGAAACCAGCTCCAAATACTGCTTACGGAAAAGGCAGGATGAAGATAAGAGCACTAGTATGTTCACCTGTTTGCTCTGCTGACAGGGTGAAGATGGTCAAAATTACTTGTTTTTCTCATGTAGACGAAACAAATCCTGTCTATATATATCATGGTTTATCATAAAGAATACTCTTCATGATGAAAAAAAGGATTTGGATTATTATGTTAAAATTTTCCGTGGGTCAAATCTCCAATTCTGTAAAAGCATGTTCCAGTCAAGACAATTAGAGGGCTGTGCCTCCAGGTTTTACTTTTATGTATTTCTAAGCTCATCTCAGGGCACGCTCATTCAGCGCAGTGCACAGTAAAAATATGATGGGAGAAGAGGCCAATGCCATTATAATATCTAATGAAAAACTGTAAGTGCAGTGATGGTAGCTTTGGATGCGCACATGGTCTTGAGTTATTGCATCCCACACAGCTCTGAGAAGAATGTATCATTAATAATTTGTAGTAACACATGGCTTCTAATTGATTGAATTATTTTTTCTGTTTAAAACAAATGGAAAAAAAATACATAATTCATTTCCTTAAAGCTCATGCTTTGTCAGAACTAGCTGTGCTTTTAGGATGATATTCACTCTTCTAAAGTGTCAAAGCATGTACTCCAGCATTTTGGGAGGATGCTTAGCAAAAGACAGACTGCTTTCATCTCTGATAGCCTGATAAAGAGGAAAAATATGTCTCCTAGATGAGAGATCAGATTTATTATGCTGAATGGGTGCCATAGAGAAGAAAACAGCAAGTAACTTACCACATCAATTATCTGCAACAAGGAAAGCTGGAGCTCGACTACGAGCGGTTGGGAGTCATTCACTACGGGTCGTTCCAGACGATTGTAGTTCCGCAGCAGTTCTCTGTACAAGCGCCTCTGGCTTTCCCCCTGCTGAGAGACTAGAGGAAAAGAAAGAAGGTGTCTGTCATTCACACTGTCACACAGCCAGCATTGTTTGTCTGTTTTGTTGAAAACTCCCTCTTATTAGGTTTGTAATTAGAAAGCAGTTCCTAAAGATATCACCCAAATTCTGCATATGGATGTGACACAGCTTTTCTGCATATGTGAATGATGAACTCTCAAAAAAATTAACTACTAACACTCTAACTCATTAGTAACATTCAGAAGTTACTGAACAGAACTGGGGCTCTGACTGAATATCCCCACTCCTTGGAGTCCCTCCTGCTGATGGATAGTAGGGTTGAGGCTCCAAAACTACCAGGCAGCTTCCTGGAAGGCAAGCAAATGAATTCATTGATTTGCTTGTTCTTATTTCCTAGACACTGGCTACTGTGAGCCAGCATTTACTTAGCCATATTGTGTTTATATCAAGCATGGGTAACAGGTACCCTTATTTCTTGGAGCTGATGTATCAGGCTTTTTTCTATGCTCAAGAAAGAGTAACGACTGTTCTTCCTACCCTCTTCAGTTTTTCTAGGTTTTGGGTTACTTTCCTTGACTCTTTTCCATCTGATGGCAGCATACTTTGTTAACACCTACTGAGGTGGTGGTATGAAGTCTAGAGTATTTAACAGCTATTACAGAGACATTGAATTTCTGGTATTACACGCTTAACTCAGCTTGCACTGAGAACTGACTCCACACAAAGATGTCATGCAAGCAGCTGAGCATGTTGAAGATTAGCAGAATTTCAGTCTATGCTTAAGTTCCAAGATGCCCTAGTTCCCACCTTTGGGGTGGGTGTGGAGAGCATCCACCTAACCTACTCTGCCAGGTTCATGGATGTCACAGTTGATGACAACTATGGATGGTAAAGTTTTAGTGACTCCCAGCAAAGCAAGGAGGTTTCTGGGATACACTGCTCAGAACCCTAGTTTCCTCAAAACTGTGTTGATCTCGGTGCTGTGGCTAGTGGCAGCCTGAGCTCTACTTAAGAGCTGCACCTAGGAGAGGGAAGGTCATGGGCTGCAGGTTCCCTGAGGTCAATCAGTCCTGTCAACATGAGTGTGTATTCTCTGAACTGTATAAATTCAATCCCTGGGAGATAATCTACACTCTAAATCATTATTACTTTGGACTGAAGCAGTTTTTATCCACTGCAGTTGCCACTCTCTGTATATGACGGTTTTTACTTCTTGATCAGAGCTCTGCACGTTGAGATCAAAACTTCTCTCAGAGAGGTTGTGATGAATATTTTCTTGACAGTGCAAACAAACTATAACAACCCATTCTGCCTTCCCAGCCTCTTACTATGCTTAGCAAACCCTTCAAGCCTGAGACAAGCTGCCCTACAACAAAGCAGCCATGCCTTTTAAAACTAATAATAAATTTAGTTTACAAACACTCCATAGGTTTGTTTAACTTGTGTTCTTTTCATTTTTGCTGATACTCAAGGGAGATTGTGACTTTCTAGCTCGGCAGTGCCTAGTAAACAAGAAAGAAGAGTATTTTGGTTCAGTTTGGCAAATTACACAATCACATCAATTTCATGAGTCCTTTTTCCTCTTGCATAACATTCTACATGATCACAGGCACCCAGAGGAGCAAATGCTGTAAGCAAGCCTTCAATAGCCCTTGTTGACACCTCAGTATTGGTAGCTGTGCTTTCACCAATGTGCTTTCTGACCACAGTATCTCTCCTTCAGCATCTTAAGTAATCTTCCCTGCTTACTTAAGCAGAGATTTAAGTCCTCTGTTATAGCCTTAGTATTTTCCAGTACCTCAGCAGGACCAGAATCCATCATAAATGTCTTGTGTGTGAAGAAAACCCGTGAAAATCCCGCATGCTGTCCTGTGGAAAGATGCTCTGAGTCTGGAGCAGATTTGCTGTCCTTTCACTCACCTACCCACCCATGCTCCTGTGCTTTAGGGAACAAATTACTTTCCGAACTATTGCTCACATCTTGAGTACTTACATAATACTTGCCTTCAACCTTTCTTTTAAACTGGCTCCCTCAGCTTTTAAAAGGGGAAAAGCACCCTTCGCCAGTTTCTGGACCCAACCGGGCTGCTAGACTGCCCTGGTACTACCATTGTCAGGGTGAGTTGAAGAGCCCCCCAAGGGATGGGGGGCTTGCAGAAATCTAAGCATAACCCTTTGCTTTGGAAAGCTATCTTTGCACTATGAGCTTCATCCGTGCTGAAGTCAAGCCTCTTTCCCTGTTAAACTTTGTGAGGTGAAGTAACCAAGAACTGCACTTAGTTTTTCACCCTTTCTTCAACTTTCCTCTCTGTAATGTAATCCTGGTACTTTGCAATCTCTTGAATTCAAAACTGTTAACACAGTCATAGATGATCTATTCTTAGTCTGCCGAGTTGGCATTGGTGACCATATATTTTTGTGCTGCATGGTTTTGCTTACAAAATGACACATATTCAGAAGCAATGGAGCCCTGGGCTGTCCTGGCAAAGTGCCACAGCAGCTGTTGGTACCACAAAGAGCTGGCTAGCCTAATCACACTGCCATCTCTCTGCTACAGCTGCTTTGGAGAAGGGAACTGAGGTGGAAGTCTAGTTTGACTTACATGTTCACAGCCTTTTTCTTTAAATTGTAATTTTCAAATATTTAATGTTTCATACTCGTGACAGATTTCTGCTTTTTTTCTCCTATGTTTGTGCTAATGCATTTTGACACTACAACTCTGTGTGCTAAATGGAGTGCTTGCTGGTGATGGGGAAGCCTGAATCTCCCAGGACTAGTGGTAGAATAAGCTTTACCACTGACTACCCCTCAGTCACAGCAAGTTTAACCAAAAGCAGTGGCACTGGTTCATCTTTTAAACTAGGCTAGATGACGGATGTCAACATTCAAGGTTGTGAAGTCAGTCTCCCAAAACCAATGCCACACTTGCTTGCCTCTGTTACTGGTAAGTAAAAGTAACTGGCAAAGGGCATGTTTTCTAAGGAAAGGATCTGAGAGTTTTTATGACCCACTGCCCATAATTGTGTCTCCCTTGTCTATGAAGTATCTTTGAAGCAGTAGGAAAACATACAGACTCATTAAAATTTGAGAGAAGAGCAGTGTAGGATGTTTACCTCAAGCTTAGCAAGAGTTTTGACACCATCTCTGAAAAATTCTCACGCACATTTGTCTATGCCTTGCAGGCTAGATAAGTGAACACTGGGCAGAAAAGTGGCTGAACTGTCAGGCTCAGAGGATTGCAGTCAGCAGCAAAAAGTTCAGCTGAAGGCCAGCCAGTGGTGGAGTGCTCCAGGGATGGATACTGGGAACAATGATATTTAACACTGTTATGAATGATGGGACAGAGTGCACCCTTAGCAAGCTGGGTTTTTTTCAGATGGTGCAAAACTGGGAGGAGTTACTGATACAGCACAAGGTTTTCTGCCACTCAGAAGGACCTTAAAGAACTGGAGAAACAACTGACAGGAAGCCCATGAAGTTCAATGAAAAAAAGTATAAAGTTGTCCTGCACCTGAGGAGTAATCCCAGGTGCCAGAAAAGGCTGGAGGCTCGCTGTCTGGTGAGCTGGGTAGCACAAAAGCCCCAAGGAACCTTATAGGCGCCAAGCTGACTATAAGCCAGCCATGCACCCTTGTAGCAAAGGTCACCAGCATCCTGAGCTGCAACTGGAAGAACCACACAAGTAGATCAATAGAAGTGATTCTTTCTTTCTACTCAGCACTGGTGATACAGACCTGGAATGCTGGATCCAGTGCTGGGGCTTATCAGCAGAAAGGAAACATGCAATTACCAGATCAAGGGCTGGATTGTTCCTCAAGATTTATTGTTTAATACTCTGAAAATGTTCCCTAAACTGCTCCTGGAGTTTGCAGACAACTGGAAAGCACAAGGCAACCAATCCTTGGATTGGCAGTTAAGAGCTCTTTGGAAAGCAGTTTTTTGTGCACTACGTTAAACTTTCAAACACCTCTCTGGAAATTCCTTCTGTGCATCTGCATATGCAAAGAAGTCTGCAAGAAGCCCACTGATTGAATGATTCATATAGACTATAAACTGCTACCAATCTTTTGAGCATAGATCCTACAGTTGTATTTGATGTTTCTTTCCAGGATGTAATTGCTGAGAATTGCACAGCAAGGAAACCTGCAGTTAGGTCCGGCCAGGCTATCCATATGGCGCCCCCAGGAAGGACAGATGCTCTCTCCTTTCCAGGAGCTGTGCTGTCATGCCTGGTCTTGGCTGGTTGATTTTCCTGCTCTGCTTTGCGTGCCAAGGTCCCCAAGCTATAAGGCAAGAGTCCAGCCCTTCCAGTTCCCCAGGTTTGTTCACAAAGTAGTCAGCTTCTTAACTGAGGATGCAGGTCTGAGACACATTCTGGCTGGTTGTGCACAGCAAAGAATAAATAATGAAATATTGACAAGGTGATAGGTAGTAGAACATGGATTTCCACTAGTTTTTCAACAATGACACCTGTATTATCAACCATTCTACATCTGTTTCATAGTGTTCCCTGGTTTTGTTTTAATAATCTCTCAACTTTTGGGGAGGGGGAGCTTCTGTTTTCTAGCCGTTGCTCATTTCTTTAGGCAGATACTTGAGTCCAAATATATAAATTATTACTTTATTCATACAAGATTATTGGTACCTAACATGATGGCTTTCAGACAAAATATCATAGTCTTTCCATATTACTTTATATTAACATGTATGCATGTGAACATGCCTTTGAATTATAAAATGTCTCTTTGTTTTCTTTTCTGTTTTCAAAGACAGTTCCTAAAATCACTTTCATTTATATAATCCTTTTGAAGGACATGGTAAGTTACAATCAACAGTATGTTCCTGATCCATCACATTGTTGCTTTAATATATTTTGCTCCCCAATACTTCATGAAAGGTCTCAAAATTGAGTGATACCGTAGCTGTGACATTTATTCACTCCCCTTGTACCTTCCGCAAGTATTTCACCACGTCTATGTCACTTTTCTCTCTCTGTACTGCTACTTTGACATGTATCTTTTGTTTTGGTTTATTTGTTTGTTATTTGTTTTGTTTGTTACTTGTTTCATAAAAGAAAATGAGTAAAGTTCTGGCATTTATAAAAAACAAACACATCAGTGCCATTGTACTGTGAAGTGTTGTTAGTTGGGTAATGATTGTAGTTAATTTTCTTATAGCTGGAATATTTACAGAGGAAAAATCCATTAAATACTATGGTTATCAGAGGTAAATCCTAGAACTTAAAACTGTTTTCCTAAAACCTTCCTGCCACAGCTCCTTCTATTATTTATTTTCATTTCAGTTTATCACTGTACTTTTGCAGGGATTTTTAGCTATTACTTTCAGAATCCAAACAGAATGATCACAGGAAACATATACGCACACACACACTACAAGCAATAATGAATTATGGGGGAAGCAACATGAAAAGTATCAGGAAAAAAGCAGGTTGTTTCACAGACCATTTCATTCGCATAAAGAACTGCAATGGCAAGAGCATTTACAAAATGAGGCATGTTCTAATGATTTGGTAGCTATAAAAAACAACGTATTTTTGAATATTTTGCAGATTTTTGAGAATGTAAATCATGTCATTGCCATATGTCACTTAATCTCCAGAGACACAGATGTGTCCCATCTGCTTTTGTTCTTATGTGCAGCATTGTTACTTTTATCTGTGGCTGCAAATGCACTATTTCTTTCAATGCCCTTTGATTTAAAATGCATGCTATCATGCCTTCAGGGAAACGGATTCACATAAGAAACAATGGAATCACATCAGCTACCTCTACCCCCTGTGCGTCTGTGTGTGTGTGTTTATGTGTTGTGTATTTGAATATTTCTCTCATTTAAAACCTCTTTTTAATCTACTTCCCTTCTGGGTAATCTTTGACTCTAATCTTTGTCTCTCGCTATGCAGATTGTTTCTGCATCTTACACACAACAATCAGCTATCCAGAGGAATGTGAGAAATTACTTGACTTCCTAAGCAAGAAGTGCCTAATATTCCTGATACGGGTCATTTTTGTTCTTTCATAGCAGATAAAGAGTTCCCAGCAGCGATGGGTATCAAAAAGGTATGCAAGGAAAGGTTTTTTCTTAAAGACTCTAGGCCCATGACAACATGCTAAAATGATATAATGAAAGGATGAACTTATATTTTTGGTCCTATTGGCTTGGTTGTGGGTGTTTTAAAGGCAGAGTGATGTGTGTAAGGTAGAGAGACACACTTTGAGGTATTAACAGTGGGATGCCTCTCAATCAATCAGTTATCAACATTATTTAAACTGTCTCATTACTCCAGGTCAGAAACCTAAGCAGCTACAGCCAGTAAAGGCAAAAAATGCACTTTTAGTGTAATGCTAGTGAATTAGCTCTATGCAATATAAGAGTCATTGCTACAATACTAGATGCATAGGGAGCACAGGAGGAGGAATCTGGAGCAGTCATGAAGAGAAGGACACCTCTTGTTACATATTACAGAGTGCTGTGGCTGTCTGGAAGCAACTCTTGCCAACTATCCTGGGATTTGTGGAGAGGAGTAGTAATGGAAGACAAAGGGAAGAAACAAAACCGTAAGATAAAAGCAAGACACCAGTGATATGGCCATCAGTATACTGGACTGGCCTTCTGCACTCCCTGATCCCACTGGCTTGCAGAGCATCTTGTCACATCCCTTCATCTCTATGGGTTTCAGCATCCAAACCAGTCAACCCAGGGAAAGCTCTTCTTAGGAAAGCACTATGAGCTTCACCCTTTAAGTGGCACCAATGTGGAAGCCATGGCATTATAGACAGCATTATCAGATGGCTCTGAAAAGGGTCAAGTCAGTCTGCACCTCCCCATCAAAAGTCCACTCTACACATGTGGAGAGCTCAGATCTGAGAAAGGCATAAGTTAACTGACAGGTGTAATAATGATTTCTGTGGAAACAGATAGGCAAGTCTGATTAAGCTGACAAAAACGATAGGTAGGAGGAGTTCTTTTTCCTAAACCCAGTGCAGATAATAGCAGTGAGGGAGCCTGCAATGATGTTGTGGTTTCACCCCACACTGCAACTGAGTGCCATGCAGTCACTTGCTTACAATCTCCCCTTCCTCCAGGGGATGAAGAATTAGAAAAAAATTACAATAACATTAATGAAACATATTAATAATAAACCATAATGAAACATAATGATGATGATGATGATGATGATGATGATGATGATGATGATGATGATGATGATGATGATGAAAAGGGAGACCACAAAAAGAGAGACAGAAATAAAACTCAAAGCAAAAAAATAATGCACAACACAATTGCTTGCCACCCACTGATCTGTGCCCAACCCACCCCTGCCTGAGCAGCAATCAGCCTTTTCTAGTCAGTTTTCCTCAGTTTATATACTGAGATATACTAACTTTCCACAAAGAGAAACATGATAATTTTGTCCCAAGATGTGAAGAGAGCAAAGATTCCAAGAGCTATTCCTTAGTCACAGGGATGTCCTTAACAGGAAAAAAAGCTTGTTGCCTTTTTTTATGGTTCAAAGATGAGGGAGAGATCTTGCTCTAAACCATTGCCTCAACGTGTTATTGGTGAAGCAATGGTAATATGATTAAACTACTCTGGGCATAGTAGAGGATAGGCTGGAGTGGAAATGATACAGACAATAACACTATGAAAAGGAACTGCCCAGTGCGCTCAGAGATGTTGCAGTGCTTCTTTCCATTTTTCCTTCTGCAGTGCTCATCAGCTGGTTATGATCCCAGAGACAGCTAGTTTCCCAAACTATGAACTGCTGCCTTGCCAGCCTGCCACCTGTACTTGCATAGCAAAGCTAAGCAGCAAAGTCATTGAGGATGAAATAGGCAAGGCTAGAGATGGCTTCTCCTGCCTTTTTCCCTCATCACTCAAGTTGCAGCTGTTGTCCATGAACAAAGTAAGAGCTCCACTGGCTGCAAGGCACAGGCAAGACACAAACATCCTTAGTGAACATGAATCTGAAAATGCAAAGAAAGTTCCAGGTATGTCTTTACAACATCAGAAGTTAAATGACGGATAATGAAAAACACAATGTAAGAGCCCTCTGAAAGGGATGGGGGTTAGTCAGATGAAAATTTTGACTGCACCTTGAATGACTCCTAATTTGTTCAGTGCTTAGTATGTGAACTGGGAAATATGGAGAGACATTTTCTAAATGTTTCCTAAATCTGAAACCGTTTCACACTTGGGGAGCAGAACTTTCATAGCACACCTATAGATAAGACTCAGCCTTGTTTCAGGCAGCAGCCATGAGCTGTCACTAAGTCAGGTCAACCATGCTGCCTGTCTATGTGAGATAGCTGTGCCAATCAGCTGGTGACAGTTCGGAGGTCTTGGCAGCAGAAGTGGCTGTTATCAAGGGATTTTTTCTAAGGGAAAGAAGTCTGAGGCTTTGGTGGTTGAGGTCTTCAAAGACAAAGGGAATTGTAAATAAAGGTGTGAAAATTCTTAGCAAGAAGTCTGAATTTATTTCACATTGAAGAGAAAAGCTGCTTTTAATACCTCTTGATGAAGTAAATTACTGGCTCTGAGGAAATTGGACTTGTGACCAATCAAACAAGGTTTGTGGAGATCTGACCTAAGACACTTGAAACTGTATGTACTATGCTTTGGCTGACTCAGTCCAGATTTACTTATATCCATACAAAATGGCTTAAAAGCTTACATCAATTTTGTTGTTTGATTTTTTCCCCCAGACTTTAAAGGTATCAAGGTCTCAGTGACAGCTGAGTGTTGGTTAGCCTTGATCTGTTTTCAGAACCCTAGATGCTATTGTCTTTTCCTTGGGTACATGGCTCAGGTCCTGGTTTTGTTAGTGATTATAAGAAATATTGGTCTCTTCCTGCTGCACCCTGCCAGCCATACCTGCATTGGCTGAGTCACTCATCCTGGCTAAGAGCAAAAATGAATCACAGTGAAATTGAGGTACTTTTAGAGAATGACGATCTGGGGAGTGTGATTTTGTCCTGTCTTTGTTGCTTTTAAGCTTTGGTAACTTCAGTCTACTGCTCCTGAATTATGTTGGTGCAGACAAAACAATATTAAAACAAAACTGGTGCCCTGTGCATCCAGAGGGAGCATGATTGTCATCCTGTAATACAGCAGCGATGTCACAGATGCGGGATGCTTGGTCTCTGAGCGAGACCAGAATGAGCCTGAAAATTAGAAAGTGATCCTGTACTGTCTGGGCTGCCCTCTTGTATTCCCCAGCAAAGAATTCCTGAGACTGCTAGAGCATTTTGACCCAAAGGTGAAGTAATTTGTCCACTTGACAGAGACCTCCTCTGGAGAAGGATGTCTCTTCTCCTTACCTACAGACCGGTTTCCTTAGATCTACTTTCTCTTTCATATGATCTGGCAACACATAAGTAGATCAGATGGTGTCAGGAGTGCTGAAGTGCTGGAGCTGAGATACCAATCCAATAAATTTAAATTATAATTGGTGACCCTAACATCTTTGGAAATTACATTAGAAGTCTCAGACCTTGAACAAAATGCTACTGCAGATGGTATGCTACAGGATAGCTGTTTGGTTACAAAAGAAAGGCAAAGCTTTTTCTTGGAGCTCCTGCAGTTGCCCAGTTGCCATTTACGGATTGTGTGTGAAGCCTGAACAGGAACAGGTTTAATTCAAAGTTGCTGCCCATTTGCCACTTGAAACAGCGGGAACTGCAAACTATCTGGCAAATTTTTATTTAAGTTTTGATCTCTTCTTTCCATTGTTATATTTGTTATAAAAGCTGGATTTCAGTTTGCTGACTACCTTTCTAAAATGACACAATATTAAAGGGAAAGCACTCCATCAAATCACTTTATCACTCCTGCAGGATCTTCAAAAAAACTCCACAAGATGGCTAAGAATTATGTAAAGTATTATCTGCATGATTATATGACTTTCTACTTTTGGTTTTTCCCAAATGCACTGACTCAGATGTGGTGAGAACATTAAGAGGCATCATTCTTTACAGCCAGCCTGCACTCAATGAGACCCACAACATGACACACAGTTAGTTCTGCATCATGAAGCCTCCACAGGGCAGCACTGATCCCTTGGAGTGAGTGAAATGGAGGCCACAAACAACAGGCTGTAACCCAGCAGATGGATTAGACTTAAAGAGATATGCTTTTGATCTGCTTGGAGATGAGAAAACAAGGGGGAGTTATTTTGGCTGCCTTCAGCTTCCATGAGGAAGGGCTCCATCATGAAGAAGCCAGGCTCTCCTGGGAGGTGCACAGGGACAGGACCGGTAAGATAAAGGTGCCTGATGGGGCATTCCCAGAGTACTAAGAGAGCCTTTTTTTAATCAAGTGTACTCTGCATAAGGAACACCACTGTCCTTGGAGATGTTTGCTGGCTGACTCCTCAGATAACAACCCAACAGAGAAGAAGGGTGGGACTAAACAACCTCTGGAGATCCCTTCCAGCCAAATTATTCTACCATTATATGAACCTGTATAGATCAGACCCTCCCTCACCTCAGCTGCCACAGACACATCTTTTCCAATTTACAACTTAATTTTCTCCTTTTGTATGGTGAAGATCTAAGCGACCAGTGATGTTTTTCCATGTAATCAAAGCTGAGCTTCAGTGAACACCACGTACTGTCTTAGTCCAGTCTGCAAACTGACTTCAGCCTCTTGGAGCTTTCAGTGAGAAATGAGGCCTTCTCAAGCCTGCCTGTTTCTTCTAAGTAATTTTTCTGATCAAATCTATGTTGCATTAAGAATAGAAATGAGGACTGTGGTTTTCTCTTCAACCTTGTGGGATGCAAAAGTGTTGAAAATACCCATTTCTGAATGGTGATAAGGTTTGCAAGCATCTGTTTCAGCACTCCATTAAGCACAGATTTTCTAATTGAGCAAAGCCAATTGACAGCAACGCAAGATGGAGACGCATGCACTTCACTGTTTACATACGTAAGTACTCATGCTGACTACAGGTTCCTTTCCATTGCAATTTACTGACTTAATCGTAAGCCCTGGGTGGGAAGAGTCTTACTTCCAAACACTCCATCTGGTTCTGGTCTCAGCCTTCTCATCAGCTGTTTTGCTCAATGCAGAAAGTATTTGATTAGCAAAACTCTTTCTTTAAGCCATATTTTATCAGGACTGCGTTCTAAAACAGCAATAATCTCCTGTCTGCCTTTCTCATTTCCTGGGTTGATACTGATTGCCAGTGCTAGTCCTACCTGTCTCAGTCAGATTTGATCTCTTTCTTAATTAGTTTATGTAGGATCTCTAGTCAGTAGACATCTTCAAACAACCATGTCAGGACTGATGCAAAGGGTTTTCATCTACTTTAATCACACTTTAGAGCTGAAGAGACTATACCTCCCTCCTTGCTTGTCACATGCAAATGAAAGTGTATGTGCTACCACCATAACTAACTCATGTTCTTTCCACAGGCCTTAGAAAAATAAAGCAGAGAGAAAGAAAAGTTCTGAAGCTGCCTTTAAGAGATAAAACCTCTACCTGGAACGAGAACTTCTGCTCTGAGGCCATCAGAAAACTCTACAAGCTGAAGCAAGGCTGAAGGTACCCAAGGTGCCATCTGGCATCATCCCAAAGACCAGATGGATGCTACTTTCTCATCCACTTCTGGACCCTTCCCTACATGCAAGACTGCTATACCAATAGCTGCATGTAACAATAGGCACTGGTGATGTCATGACACAGTTGCTTTTTCTGGACCTGCCCACTTTTTCCAGTTACATTTGAAAAGAATTAATACAAGATTTAGCTCAGATCCCTATCAGCAAATGCACATGGAAATACCTCCAACTCTCCTGGAGCCTGGCAACTTCTCAGAAGCTTGGGCCAGCTCCACTGTCACAGCTGTGCCCATGGTAATACAGATCAGCCTTAGAGCTGTGCCAGTGAATGCGCATAGAAGATTACTGACTGAGCACAAGGTCTGGTTCATTGAACTATAAAGTGAACCTCAAGAAGCAAGCATGAACAGCAAGTTACTGTAGCAGACAGTAATGCAGAGGAAATAGGGGTTTGCTGAGGACCCTCTCTTAAATGTATTGAGAGATATCAATAGCACCAGTGCTCCTGATAGAGTATATGTGCACGTGCCATGGACAAGTACATTTATTCCCTTGGCTCTATGCACATGCGATGCCTTAGCACATTCTCAGCATTCAGAATGATCAGCTCTGCTGTCTGTGCTATTAGATATTAAAGTAGTGGCAGGAATCTGACAGCAATTTGCCACGTCTGCAAGTTGCATGTGTGGCATCTTCTTATGCCATCAGTATGGAAGAAAAGAGCTACCAGTACAAGCTAAGACCTAGCTCATGTATTTTCTATTTTAAATGTGCATCAGCTCATTGTTATCTTTGGAACTGTATCATTCAGTGCATCAACATAGACAATACGGAGAGTTGAGGTGAATACAACCTTCAGACCTCTAATTAAGGTATGAAAGATTCTAAATGATTTAACTTTCACATGTGGTTCTACTCTGACAACAGTTATGAGATTTTAAAATACAGCTACTTCACCAACCACCTAAATTACCAATGATATTACGCTGTTCTCCCGTAAGGCACAGGAATCCTTTTATCTGTTCAACTGTGTCTCTTTGGAGTAACTAAGTTTGATTAAATCATTGTAGTTCTATCAGGCTTAAACAGCTGAGGCCTGAAGTTTGGACTCCTAACTATATACAGGTATTTACGTAACATTATTTGTTCTTCCTACTACACAGATGTCTCAACTCATGTCACCTCAGTCTAATTAGCTCACATTAGAGAAATTGTTGCCCGGCAGGGGAATCTGGCCTTCTGAGGCTATCTTGCCAATGCTTCTGCTGTTGCAGAAACAGCACCTGCTTGCATGGAAGTGAACCAAGAAATTAGTGAGGATTTGCTCCAAGAGATCATCAGTTCTCTTCTGATGTGATCACTAGACCCCATTGAAATAAGCAAAGGTGTGAAAAAGCATGAAATTGGGTGTAGCATTGCAATTCAAATCTGTCTTATGAGTGAGCCAAAGAAAAGCTGCTTGCACCAGCTGGGTACACCAAGTCAGGCTGAATTACTTCATCATTTACATATTTGAGCTGGTTAGCTCACTTGCAGCATCCCCTGCCACAGGATTTGTCCCATACAGCTGAGCACTTATATTCCCACCAGACTGCAGAGAAAGGTTGTTGTTCTCAGCTTGCCTTTGCTGGGCTTTTCAAAGCCACTTGCCCAGATACGACCCTGATGGCAGTCTGTACAGAACAAAGAACTTGAGAGCTCCGACTCTGCTCTGTGCAGCATGTGGGCACTGTAATGGTCTCACTTGGGAAATAAAAAAGGATATAAAGACACAGTAATTAGAATACATGGTTTGACTGGAGACTAGCCAAGTGTGTGTTTAACCTCCCTGGCTGCTCAAACCCTCTAGGTGACCATGCCCTGATCTGAAGGTAACACCTCAGAGAGGCTATGCATCTTTGTGGTCACTGTGACATGTTTCTCAGGATGTATTTGCAGGGTTATCTGCACCCTATCCCTCAGATTGCATCACACTCAAAAAAAAAAAGGAGCAGGAATGATTCCTCCTTTGCAATCAATCCCTAGACTAGGTTTTTCAAGTTTCTCCACCCAAAGTTGTTAGGTAGATGCTGAGACTCACTGGGTCCTTCTACATTCTGGGTGCTTCTTCAAGGATTGCCCCTGGCCTGGAAGGGATGTCTGACCCTGACAGTATTCACCTGGGATATAGGAAGGTTGAAAACCAGTTTCCTGATTTTTCCTTAGACCCATGTCTCAAAAAAAGCATCATCAGCCCTTTGAGAAGGAGGGCTGCAATGACCCAACTTAAATGACATGACTACTGGGGCTTCCAGCATTATTGCAAGTAAAGTCAGGTTGAGGCAGACAGTTGAGGAAAGAACTGGGAAAAAAACTGAGTTCTTCATGTGTTGTTTGTGTTTGGTTTTTATCTAGTTCTTGTGACAACTTTCCTGTCAAACAGCCCTACAGGAGTTTTCAGTACTTGATAAATTGCTATGAACAATGTTAAAAAAACTCAGTGCTATGAGAGAGTGATTTTAGCTATGATTTGAATTTGGTGTGACTTCCTTGTGGGTGAACTAAGGAACCCAGGGGGAAGTTCATCTGGATTTACGGTTAAAAAACAAAAAACTCTGTTACTGATAACATGCTAATATCATCTTGACTTTTTTCTCTTCTGCCCCCACTGCTCAATTCCCAGGTCTTTCTGGGGTTTTTTTCCCTTTTTTTTTTTCTTTTTTTCTTTTTTTTTTTTTTTTTTTTACTTAAAAAAATCTGTAAAGCAGAAGTCAATTACAGACCAACATTATCAGAGATTAATTTTATTCTGCTTTCGCATTTTTCTGTAAAAGTGCACACTTGTAAGCTGTTGGTAAGAGCACCTAACAAAAAATTCTCTGAATTATTTATAAAAGCAGTTTGTCTTCATGTGCTGTTTAGATAAACTAGGCATCCCCTGATTAATGGGTGATTACTCATTATTTAAAAGGCAGGATTTACATGACACATAACTACTCAAAATGGCAATGTCCACAAAATTACTTATCTCATAACTAGATGCTATAACCCGCCTGTTAGTTCAGCTCCTACAGTAGCACAAAAATATCTTGAAGATAGCAAGGTTCTTAATTCAGCAAGGTAGGGAAATATTTTTCTGCAGTACCATTACTACATTAGGCAGATGAAATGTGGATCTGTAATAATGAAATGCCCAGATGTTTTACAGCTTCAGATGAATTAATGAGGAATTATCTATGTGGCAGGAATAGTCCTGTGCAACATCCCATATATGCAAGTTTCTAGTGCCCTTGCACTTCTGAAATAGATGGACAACTTTCTCTGCTTTTAAAAGACAATCCTTCTTTATACATAAATTGTGAGAAACAAAATATGGTCCTTCACACCTAGAATACTTAGTTTTAGAATTTTTGGTTGCTGCAGCTATTTATGTTGCAGCTGAAAGGGACCCATAAAAGCACATTTTGTGTAGAATACTGAATATCTTTCATGACTGGGGCTATTTCAACATTCTCACTTAAAAACACTTTATTGTCAGCCTTGCTATCCTGAATGTTTTGAAATAATCACACAGCTCCTATTTTTTTGGCACCATGCTGAAACTTCTGAAGACAGCCTAGTCAGAGCTGACACCTTAGACTACATCATCCCATTATTTTTATTAGATATTTTCAGCTATATATCCATCTCTGTCTTAATGGTTTTTATTAAGCATACTAAGAGTATGTTTAGTAAAAACAAACTAGAATTAATACATTTATATATTTATACAGATTTAATATTTCTACATGATGCACAGAGAATAAACAGTTATGAATTTTCTTCTGCTTGTATTTCTCTGTAGAACACCATTGCACTCACACACCTACAGCATTCCCAAATCATTTTGCTCAGCCTGAAGTTATAATTTCCTGTTGTCAAAAAACCATGGTAAGGTTACATTTTTCAGGAAAGCAAGAAAACATTTCTTTTGAAACACAACCATTTCAATTAATTTATGGAAGTTAAAATTACTCAATTTTAATTAAAAAAAAAAAAAACCACAAAAACAAACACACACGCTTCTTCCTTCTCTAAAAAAATGTAAGATCCCAGCACTGTAAGATCCACAAACTTACCCAAACTGATTACAAAAGTCAGTTAAACCAGCATGGGACTCTAATGAAGTCCAAAATATAAGCAGATACAAGACTTACTGAGAAAAATATTTGGGGTTGGATGTAACTAGCATCTAGAAAATTAAAAAAAAAAAACAAAAACCAAACAACAAATCAAAACAACAGCAACAATAAATCCAAACTACTACCAAAAAAATGAAAGCCCTGGACAGAGATTAGCTTACCTTTAAAGAGTGAGAAGAACAAGGATGACCAGAGGTACAGTGCAGAATAAACAAATGCCAAGCACCTTTCTGTGAGCATTGTCAAAATAAGCTGGCTCTCCTTCCTGAGCAGAGGGTGAAAGAGAATGAAGTCTTGAAGACAGCCTGCAATGACTGATGGATTTGGCAATTACGGTAATAAGGCATCAAACCAGCTTCCCACCAGGGGAGAAAAGTGCATTTGCTCATGTGCTTCTCCAGTCCCCAGGAGCTCAGTGCTTGGTCAGTAAATCCAAACACAAAGGAACAGGTTACATTCCTTTGGACTCACATTGCTCAACACACTGAGCCTTTCCCTGGTCAGGAGCAAATGCAAGTGATCCTCGCACACAGCTGTCTGTGTACTGCAAGAAGGGGGAGTGTGCTGCCTCGGAGACGCTTTCCACATCTCCACATATTGTACCTAACTCGAGACAGCACGGCTGCAGTGTTTCCAGTGCTTGCACTCGAGTGCCTCTAGAGTTGTTTCCCGGTGAAATGAATTAGTGTGTGTCCCCCTCTGCTCCCTCCCAGCTGCCAGGGCAACTTGCAGCAAGCACCTGTGGTACACACCTGCCTTTTCTCCCAGCAGAGGGGGATTCAATAGTGCAAAAGTTTGAAAAGATGAAAATAGCCAATCTCCTGTCCATTTTGGTGCACCCCTTCCTGTAATCGCTTCCACCAGACGCAGGGAGCTGCTCTGAGTGCCCTCTTCCCCAGCTGTCTACAGTGGGATTTCGCATTCACCTTGGCTCCCCTTCCTCTCCACAATTTTATCCACTAGCAAAAGAAAGGCAAGGTGAGGCAAAGTCTTGGATGAATTATATTCATCATTTCGGCCTTTCTTTGCTCATTTGCCTGTTCTGAACACTCACCCACTTCTCTTTCACAGCAAGCAGGGACAGCACTTTGTACTTCCCCTTGTTGAATTTCTTGGGGCTCCTGCCTTGACAGGGTACAAGTCTGGATTGACTCAGAGAGCAGCAGCAAGTCGTGACTCCGGGCAGGAGGAGGGATTTGGGCACTGCCGTAGTGAGGCTGCAGCGGGCAGTGCAAGCCGGCAGGAGAGCAGAGCCCGGGATGTGGGGCACAGGGTGAGGAGGAGAACTTGCGAGGTTGACTGGTGGGGCACGGGCTGGAAACATCTGCCCCAGGATCAACTGCAGAAGCGCAAACTTATAATGCTCAGGAAACACATGAAAAATCAGAGGTCAAAGAACCAGGAAAGGGGAGGGAAACATTACAAGTGGGGAGAGCAACACCACCAGCGTTAGTTAATAACACACAAACATGTTCTGCAGTTTTCATGCTTTCATTTTCTTTTAATAAACGCTAAATATATTTGGAAGGCTAAGACCACAAGGGGCTGGCGTATACCCCAGCTGAAGCCTGGAGTGATTTAGCTGTATCCTCAGGCCCTCTCAATCCTGTCTCTGGATGGTGGGCTGTCTTCCTGGGGGTCTGGGAAGGGTCCTCAGAGCTGCTGGCCCTCTCTTTGCAGGCTTGCTGGGATGCCCCAGGTGAGCTTTCATTGACCAGCTGCATGTGGAACAATCAGGCACAGCCTCCTCTGGATTCTCCCAGGCTCCTTCTTGCTCCCCATGAGTAGGAAGGGGGACAGAATGGGAACTGCTGCTGGGACCCCATGAAGGCTGGCCTGAGAGACCCCCTGGAGTGGCATCAGGGACTGTAGAGGGGCTGTTCTCCCACTCTCCAGCTGCACTGCTGACCTCCAGGCCCATTTGATGTTGGGCCTCCACACTGGGCCTGTGATGGTGTCAGTAAACTGGCGGGCAAAGCTCCTTGTGTGCCTGCGCAGGGAAGCCCATAGAAGCTGGAACAAAGCCTCATTTGGGCCAAAGTAGTGCAGGCTGGATGGGACAAGGCACTGCACTGTTGCTGCTTCCTACCATCCTCAAACAGCTGCCTCTGCTCCCAATGCAACTGTGACAGCAGGTGGTGGAGAACAGCAAGGTAGAGGAGGGATGCTGAGACGTAGTGCAGGAGATGCTCACGGAGCCCAGGGCAGTGGCCACACGGCTGATGGCAGGACTATTGCAGTGCTGTGGGAACTAGGGGCAGCAGGAATCCTAGTCTCAGGTCTGATACTGCTGCAGAGCAATGGGAATTGGGAGCAGCTAAGTGCTTAGGAGATCAGTGAGTTTGATACACGATCACAGCTTCCTGCAGGGGAGATCACTTGAGCAGAGCCTACTGCAGAATGTGGGAAATGGATTTGTAGAGTTCTCAAGCCTGACAGAAAGCCCACATAGCATGCATCCATATGCAAGCTTTGAGACAAGAAATGCTGACTTAAAAATGCCATGGAATAGAACAGATATTGGTGAGAGAGAAATGGAGCTAGAAAAAAGTTTCACAGGATGGCCTTACAAATAAGACTAGATGCTCTGAAAAAAATAGAACTATGAAAGATGCATTGTAATAGGGGTAGTACATGAGGGGTAGTTCTAGATGATTGGCTTTAAGGCATCTACAGCATGGTGTGGCAAAAAGTTGACAGGCCAAGAAATGCATATAGTGTAATGTAATTAGGAAATCGTCATCTTCTGATTGTGATGGCGTGGATTATAACATGTGTATTGTCACACCCTGTTCATGAGACCAAAAATGGAATTAAAGCTTTTAAAACACCTCTCAGTTGTCGCATCTCTGGGTCAGGAAAAAGGTATTGTCCAACAGCAGATATGCCTGTTCTTCCAGACATTTGTGCTGACTGCAGGGCAGCTGCACCTAAACTTCTCCTTTTCTCCTTTTCTACTCCCCTCACATTCCCACAGTACAACATGGGGCATAGTTTTGTCCATGATTTTTGGTTTAGATTTGGGTTTTTCTTAAATTCCTGTAAAAATGAAAGCTTTCATCAATGAGTACAACTTCACACATATTGTAGCTCATTTGCTGTACCTTCAGCCACTGGAGGTGGCTGTGTTCCCATTGATGGCCAGAGTGTGGGGACTGGGAGCAGCTGGGTACCTGGGACCTCCTCCTCTGAGGTGGAACAGGTCCCATGGTGCTCTGTGGGCTGGAATGACATCTCCTCAAAGCTGTCATCCCCCACACCAAGTACGGCATGGAGGTCACTCTCCTCTTGCAGAGAGGGTCCTCAGGCTTGCTCCCAGCCCACTGCAGACGGCACTCTTAGCAGAAGCAGAGAGGCAGTGTCATCCCAGCTGTCCAGGCAGATGGGACAGCAGTTGTCCAGCTCCATGGCCATGCTTGTCATGTGCAGTGGCATCTGAAGACAGTGGGGATGACAAACCACTTCACTGCCTGTCAGTGACACTGCAGCAGCAATTGTAGTGCTAGAAAAGTGAGGCCACAATTGCTGTCTGGCCCAAGGATGGATGGACGTAATACCCATGTCCCTCAAGAAGAAACCTTCCCTGCTCCCCAGATGGAGCTTTCCCCCCCAAGATAATTTCTGTTCCTGCAAGAGTGACTCCTGAGTGCCCCGGCTGCCTCAACTGAGAGCTCCATTTTGCAAATTACTCACAGGGGCACAGGCTGAAAGCCACTGATCTCACGAGGATGGAAAATCCACCTATATTATGGCGCTCTGCAAGTAGGAGACTTGGTGCTGCAATATCCCACTTTGAGCATGCAAATGCAGACAGGCAGAATACAGGGGCTTTGCAGTCTAGCTCCTTTTCTGCGATTCTCAGCTCTTAATCACATTTCAAAATTAGGCTACAGGTGAATTCTTCGAAATGCCTGGGTTGCTTTGTTCCACAGACAGCCATTTAACCATGTCATCTGGCAGAAGTGAGCATGTCTTACAACCAAATATACACTGTGGAGTCTACAAAACACAACTTATTGCACTACTGAGCTGCAACCAGGTTTTTTGTTGGGATTGCTGCTTACATAGGTTTCATCATCGGTGCAGGGGCCTGAAGGTGTGCTTCTCTCACAGGCTGTAGTTAAGGAAGGATACAGTGAGGACAAAATTATTGTGCAAGTTGTGCTCCTCCTCTCTCATGTCCACCTGAAGTGCACTGCCACTGGAAAAGGCTTTCCCAGAGAAGACAAAACCAGCCCTTCTGGCTGAGATCCTATAGTAAGGATGTACACCTGCCCCTCAGCTCTGGACGTTTTCATTGCTCATCTCCTACAGAAGCAGATGGCATAAATACAGAAACCAGGATTTTTCACCAAAGACCTTAGAGGCGGACATTTTCTCTCACTGCCATTTCCCTGTGAAGCCTGGGATGGACTGCTGCAAACTGGGGCTTATAGACAAGGCCCATGTCAAAGCTCTACTTAGGGGTTCAGACTGTGTTCTGACCTTGGGAAGTTATGTGACTTGCTCCTCTTCTTGAGGTTTTGTCTCCTCTGGGTCACATTGGTACAACTCTGCAAGTTTGGAGCTGGGCATCCTTCCTCTGTGGATGGGTTTGTCTGCAGGTGAGACAGCTCTTCTTCTACCACCTTTAACCATGCTTGCTGCTGAGTTTGCCCAGTCGGCCCTTCTAGCACTGACTTGACTTCCAAGCCAAACTCAGCACCTCATGCTGTGAGCGAACAGAGATAAAGGACAACTGGCCACAGTGACACCTTAACAGCTGCGCAGGAAGAAAGGAGGATGAAGAAAGCCCTCATAATGCAGGAAGTACTGGAAAGTGCTTTATCCCAGGAGTGGTTTGGATGAGTTATGAGTGATTTGGGGAATTCTGATAAAGGTGTCAAGTGCTGAAAGACACAGAGCATTGTTCAGAAGTCACATCACCAGGGTTTCACCATGCATGTCAAGCTGCAGAGACCACTCAGTGGGTTCAGCTCCTCTCCAAGGAAGGCAGATGACACCAGGCCACACATACACAGGCCAAGTGACCTTGCTGGTAAGGCTGGGGATGCCGGAGGACAGGAAAGTACTGCAGCTTGTGAATATACCTGGCTGGTAAAGCAGGGAGCTGGGCTGGGGTAATCCAAATTCTGCGGGGTGCTAGGATGAGGAAGCCAAGGAAATGAGCTATGGAGGGGTCCACTTCTTTTGCTGGTGCAAAGGGAGACAGATGGTTTCAGGAGGGTCTGCATGAACTAGGGATCTCATGGCTTCCCACTCTTGTAGGCAGCTGATGCCTAGTGGGTGAGCTGAGGTGACAAGGGAGCTGCCACCTGAACTCTGCATACTCCAATGGCACATGGAAAGAGCTGCACAACAAAAGCAAGGTGCAAGGAGCTCCAGCCTTGTCAGGCAAGCCTACAAGTAGCCCCTTAACCCCAAAGGCTCAGGCTCTGATTCTTCAGGCCCTGTTCTGTCCTTTCCCCACACAAGAGAAGCAGAGAGAAGAGAAAGAGAAGCATAGAGGTGAAGGGCACTGCACCAGAGCTCAGCCAGAGGGTGATTCCGCCTCCTCGGCTGCTGGAGTCTGCATCACCGGACATGGTGGATGCTCAGCTGGTGAGGGAGCAATGCCAGCCTCTGGTCCTGCTGAAAGGGACTCAGCCAAGAGGGGAGCTGTGCTCCTGGAGTCAGCCTGCATCCTTAAGGCCTGCAGAGCTTCTTATCTGTCCTATTTCCCACCTCTACATTTCCTTCCCCAAATCAGTGTCCACCTTCCTCCTTCCTGCTTCCCGTGCTTCCCATGCCTCCTCTTTGTTTCTGCCCCACTTCCTGGTTTTTCCACTCTGCCCCTCTTTCCCAATTTCTCTTCCTCCTACTGCCAGGCCCTGTCTTGTTTCTGTAACCTTTTTGTGTATTTTCTTAGCCCTTCATTTCCCTATTTCCAGACTTCTTTCTTTATCCCTGTCTCCTTTTGCTCTCTCCCGCTTCTTCTCCTCCTCCTCCTCCATTCCTTGTCCCTATTTCATTCTCCCTACCCCCACTTCTTGACTCACCATCCCTTTTCCTCTCCCTTCCACTCTCGAACACATCCCCACTCCTCGGCCCCTGCCCTTCTCCTTCTCTCCCTCTCGCCGCGGGGCAGTGTCCCTCCACCGTCCCTGCCTCTGTCCGTGCCCGGCACATGGGCGCTGTCCCCTCGGAACCCGCGGAGCCGCGGGCACGCCGGGGCCATGAGTGCGGCCTGCGGAGCTGCGGGCACAGCGGGGCCATGAGTGCGGCCCTGCGCGCTGCCCGCTGCGGCGGGGCCTCCGCCTCCCCGCGCTGTTCCCGGCACGGCCGCGCCGCTCCGCTGCTCCACCGCGGCGGCCGCCGGCGCCCCCAGAGGGTGGGCACGGCCTGAGGCAGCGTGGCGAGGCGGCGCTGCTGCGGAGGGAGCGCGCTGAGGGCTGACGGGCGGCGGCGGGATGTCCTCTGCTGGCGGGAGCCGGACAGCGGCAAAGACGGGCCCGGAGCGTGTCCCTGCTGCGTTGAGCCAGCCCGTGGCCACACCTGCGCTCACTTTAAAAAGGCCCCCCACCCTAACTCGGGGCTCTTGGTTGTCGCTGGGCACACGCAAACCCACTCTAGTGCCCCCAGGAAAGCCCGAACCAGCCCCACAGCCTCGAACAACAAGAGCTCTGCTCGAGGCCTCCAAGACTCAGCCTCTCATAATCACAGAAACACAAATGTTCTGAGTTGGAAGGGACCCACAAGGATCATCCAGCCGAGCTCCTGGCCCTGTGCAGCGCTATCCCAGAGAATCACACCATGGGCCTGAGAGTGGTGTCCAAATTCTTCTTGAACTCTGTCAGGCTTGGTGCTGTGACTGCTTCCCTGAGGAGCCTGTTCCAGTGCCCAACCACCCTCTGGGTGAAGAACCATTTCCTGATGTCCTAAACATCCCCTGACACAAGTTCACCCTGTTCCCTCAGGTCCTGTCACTGATCACCAGGGAGATGAATGCCTGCCCTCCACCTCCTCTCACGAGGAAGCTGAACAATGTGATGAGGTTTTCCCTCAGTCTCCTCCAAGCTGAACAGATCAAGTGCCTCAGGCACTCATATGGCCTCTCTTCAAGGCTCTTCAATCATCTTTGTAGCCTTCCTTTGGAGGCAATAGCTTCAGGACCCCAAATCCCTGCCTGACTAAACCCAAGGATGCCTGAGTTGTCCTAGAGCCCCCAAACATCCCAAGCCCTGCTCTAGTATCCTCCCTCTGAACCTTGCTCAGCAGTTTCCCCCCACCCTACCTAAATGTTTCCAAACATCCCCATGCCAGCAGCTCAAAACCCTCTTAAGTCCGGTTCCAGGGTGCCTCCACATATCCCCACAGCCTACCTGAGTATCTCTGGTATTCTCCAGTTCTGTCAGAGTACACTCCCAAAACTGCTTTCAAGGCGTCCAAATACGTCTGAATGGTCCTCTGAAAGGGACCTGGAGAATGCCATCTAGGTGTCATGAATACCTGCAAACCCTACCCAAGTACCCTCAAAACCCCCCAAACTTGCCTCAGAGCCCCCAATTTCCCAGCCCCTGCTTCTGAACCACTGAAAGTCCTTCTTCAAAGACCCATAAACCATAATATCCTATAAACACCCCATAAACCTTTTTTGTAGTCCACAAAACATCCGTAAGTCCCTTCCAGGAGCAGCCAAACAAACCACAAGCTTGTCTATGACCCCCAAAAGTTCCTATACCCTGTGTCCAGGGCTGCAACCACTAAACACCCTGAAACATTTTTTTGAGCCAGGAATACATCTGAAATCACATCCAGCTGCCCCCAAAGACTCATCTAAAATGTCCAGTAACAACCTAAACCCTAAACCCTCAGAAGACTTTCTCAGACTTCTCCAGGGCCATGCCAAAGGTTCCACAAATGTCTCACCAAACCCCAGATATACTGTGATGTGCCATAGCTCCTGCTGCCTCTACAAGATTCCGTACCCTGCCCAATTCTACTCAAAGCACCCAAAATTTGGGTTCTTTTCTACAAGGAGGATTGTCTGAAAGGACTGCTTTAAACACGGAGGTGTGCTGCTTTCCTGCAAAATAGACTCACAATGGCCATAAAGTTTTACAACTACCTGGCAGGTTCTTTGCAACTTTTCTGTAAGTAAGGTGCTAGCTTCACACCAAAGGATTTTGCACAATGCCTGGTTCCTCCAGGACAGCTCCTCTGCCTCCCCACCCACTACAGTTTTATTCACCAGCCAAGAAAAGGAAAAGTTAACAAAGGCTTGAATTAATTAAATTCATCATTTCGGCCTTTCTTTGCTCATTTGCCTGTTCTGAACACTCACCCACTTCTCTTTCACAGCAAGCAGGGACAGCACTTTGTACTTCCCCTTGTTGAATTTCTTGGGGCTCCTGCCTTGACAGGGTACAAGTCTGGATTGACTCAGAGAGCAGCAGCAAGTCGTGACTCCGGGCAGGAGGAGGGATTTGGGCACTGCCGTAGTGAGGCTGCAGCGGGCAGTGCAAGCCGGCAGGAGAGCAGAGCCCGGGATGTGGGGCACAGGGTGAGGAGGAGAACTTGCGAGGTTGAGTGGTGGGGCAAGGGCTGACCGTGGAGTCACCCTGGCTGGAAACATCTGCCCTGGGATCAACTGCAGAAATGCAAACCTAGAGCAGTCCATTATTTTTGTGTTAGATTTGTTTGGGATTTTTGTGGGTTTTGTTTGTTTGTTTTGCTGAGGTTTTTTGTTGTTGTTGTTGTTGTTTTTTGATTGTCTGGTTGGTTGGTCAGTTTTGTTTTCCAAATTTCTCTTTAAATGAAGGCGCCTGCCAATGAGTACAACTTCACACATATTGTAGTTCATTTGCTGTACTCACCTTCAGCCACTGGAGGTGGCTCTCTTCCCACTGATGGCCAGAGTGTTGCAGGGCTGTGCAGATGGGGGAGCAGCTGGGTACCTGGGACCTCCTCCTCTGAGGTGGAACATGTCCTGTGGTGCTCTGTGGGCTGGAATGACATGCTCCTCAAAGCTGTCATCCCTCCACACCGAGTACAGCATGGAGGTCACTCTCCTCTTGCAGAGGGGGCACTCAGGCTTGCTCCCAGCCCACTGCAGACGGCACTCTTAGCAGAGCAGCCAGGCAGTGCATAGCTGGCCTGCTCCCAGCTGTCCAGGCAGATGGGGCCAAGTGCTGAGAGCAATACCACTAACCAGCAACAGCTTTGCATGCCATTCCTTTCTGGCTGTGGCAGCAATGCTGTTGGCTTAATAAAAGCCTTTGGGACACTCTCTCTTGCCCACAGGCAACTACAAAAAGTTCTTGAATCTTTTTGGATTGTCAAAGTGATAGACTTAGGCAAGGGATGCTTATGCTTCAACTATTTGATTTTTGGATGTGTAACTTTCTCAGTTCTATGTTCTTTTCTTTCTCCTCCAAGTGGAGGAGGAGCACTTATTTGGGGGGAGGCCAGGCCATGAATTCCTTGAGCTGCATTATCATCCCCCATTCCTTCCACATCTGGAGGATCAACAGGATTGTGCTGTGCATGCACAATCTGTGTTCCTGGTACAAACAGTAAGCACCAAGTCAGAACAGGTAGGAAGTGCTGTCTTCCCTCACTGTGGGCAAGAAGGCTCCATGAGAGTGAAGACTGCTGGACAAGGAAGGGAGGGAAGAGACAAAGCAGTGTGCATACAAGGGCTATCCGTCCATATGGAGGGGCTGCTGCTTTAGCCACAGGAGCTTTGACCATTGTGACAGCATGGGGGAACCCAGGGAAGTATTGGTGACTGTCAGCAGAGGAACAACTTCAGACTGACTCCCCAGCTCCTTTGCAGGCTTGCTGGTGGGACTAGTCAGGAAGTTGAGGACACCTTCAGGACGTCTGTAAGCTCCTGAATCCATATGCAGTTAGGACCTCAGAGATGAGATGTCTTTGGGAAGCAGAGCCCCTCTATCCAGCTGAAGACTCTTCCCTGTTGCAGGGTGGACAGCCCACTCATCCCAGGTGACACTGGGAGAATGAAGCCTGCCTCTGTCAATACCCTAGCTGACCTAAGCAGCCTGAGTGCTTTTGTCTTGTCCGTGCTGACTCCAAGCACTGCCCATCAGTGCTTCCTCAGCCCTTCCATGTCTCCCCTTTGCATACTGCATGCTTCCAGAAACAGCAGCCCCTGACTCGGACCTCCCCTTATCCATTCACAACTTGCTTGACAAGGAAAACGGGGGTTAAGATGAGGTTGCATGATAGGTACAGCAGCATCTCTTATAGCTTCTTTTCCTCTGTGTTTCCTCAGTGCCAGACAAGGCTCAATGAAGGCTGTCAGGTTTCTCAGACTTTTCTGAGAATCTGTCCTGTAGGAGCCTGCAAAGGGAAGTGGCACGGAGACCTGTGATGGAAGGCTTGGAGTCAACAAAGCAACCCAAACCATGACTGATATCTAAATATATGTGTATTTATCTATCAGCTGGGGAATTGCAGATCTATTCTATGACAACACAGTTCTTGCTAAAGATTCATTCTTGCATGCTGTTCATCATATCTTCATTTCCCACCCTGTGAGTATGTAGCTCAGTGCTCAGTAAGCTATGAGTACCATGTAGCAGATACCACCTCCTCAGCATTGCTGCCTATGGTCCTGAGTGGCTTCTAGTCATGGAGGGAATGGCACTGAGTCACAAAAGCACTTTGAGGACAGAGGCTAAAGTAAGCTTGTCTTACGACTTCTGGTTTTCCTCCATTGTGCCTAGCTTCTTTTATGCTCTTTCCCAAAATGAGGTGGAGGTCTCCCCTGTTCCTCACACTGTTTATATTGGTTTGCTTTTGCTACTGTGTATTTAGAATGTTTCTTATTTCCAGTGTCTTGTGCTCACTTTCTAGCAACATTTAGCTACTCGAAGACCTTTATTCTGAACCTGAATCCTACTTTGCCCCTTCACTGGTTCACATACTTAACCACAAATTGTGTCTGGCTGTGCCATCAGAGTATTAAAAAGTTCTTGAACACTGCTTGCAGAACAGTAGTTGAGTATAGTTACACATGTATTTAAAATAATTTGATATTTCTTATGTCTTGATCAGTGTATTTATAATTCATGGGTAACTAAAACTTTTGCTTTGGTCACACAACTCCTGAACTGTGTTACAGATTTCTCAAAGTCAATATGTTATGGAGAGTGTGAGACAGGAGGACTCTTGCAGAATGAAACTGGACCCAAAAGTGCCCAACCCTGACCTACCTAAAGATATTCTGTAAAGTTTCATACCTGATGGCGGGGAACATGCAACAAGATATCCTCCACAGAACATGTGGCATGTTTGAACTGCTTGACATCATTTGGAAACTGTAAATAGTGATCCTGAAAGTCTGGGTCCCATGGTGCTTGAATTACTAGAGGGGATTTGAGGTACATGAGGTACTACCCACTTGCTTTCTTCATCTCAGTGGGGACTTTGAGCTGTGCTGCTGGCAGGACATTTTCAGTCCAGCCTCCTTCTCACACCAGGACCATCCCCAGCAATATGTCTGTCACCATGCCTTTGCCAGTGCCAAAACAGGTGTTACTTGACAGTGACTGAGACAGCCTGGCTACAGTGTCTATACAGTATACTCATAGAATAATTTCTTGTTGCCCTTGTTGTCCCTGGCCAGATTTATGTCTATGAGGACTTGTGGGTCCTCACTGTGGGTGCCAAGTGCCAGGCACCCATGAAAGCCACTCACTCACCCTCTTCTGCTACAGCTGAGCAGAGGAGAGAAAAACTTAACGTAGGGCTCATGAGCTAAGAACAAGGAGAAAATACTCCAAGGGCAAAATAAGCTCAGCTTAGAGATACAAAGTGAGTTTATTACTAACAAAATCAGAGGAAGATAATAAGTAATATAAGCCCTTAAAAACGCATTTTCTTCTCCCAACTGCTCCCTCCTTCCCATGGAGAGCATAGGGAGACAGGGCACAGGGGCTTTGGTCAGTTCATCACCCGAGGTTTTCTTCTGCTGCACAGGGAGAGGAATCCTTCCCCTGTGAGACCATGGGGTCGCTTCCCACGGGAGACAGTTCTCTGTGAACTTCTCCAGCATGGCTCCGAATCTCTGAGCAGCAGTCCTCCCAAAACTGCAACGTGACTCCCTCCCAGAACTGCTGTGCATGGGTCACTCTTCCACGGGGTGCAGTTCTCCAAGGACAGGCTGCTCCAGCCTGGAATCAGGGACCCCTCTCTCCACTGGGTCTCCCTCAGCCTCCTCCCGTGGGCTGTGGGTGGATCTGTGCATCCCCCGTGGATCCTCATGGGCTGCAGGGCACAGCTGCTTCACCGTGGTCTCCCCACGGCCTGCAGGGGAATCTCGGCTCCAGTGCCTGGAGCAGCTCCTGCCCCTCCTTCTCCACTGACCTTGGTGCCTCACATGTTCTCACTTCCTCCTCTTCTCAGGCTGGAATTAAAACTGTGCTCCCACCTTTGTTTTGGTTTCTTCTTAAAGAAGTTATCACAGAGGCATTACCATCATCTCTATCCTTGGCCAGTGACATGTTCATCTTCAGAGCCATTAGGGATTGGCTCTGCTGGACACGGTGGAAGTTCCAGCAGTTTCTCACAGAAGCCACCTCTGTGGTCTTCCCCACTAGCAAAAACCAGGCCATAAACCAGCTTTCCTTACTTGTTCCCTGGTGGCTCAGACAATCTCTCTGCACTTCTCCCAGTCTACTTGTGCTTGTCCATCCTCTGTGTGTTTGCTTGTTGTGTTTGAGTTTGTCCAGGGGTTCCTGACATCTATATAGGCCTCCTGGCATTTTTTGCCTGAGTTCCTCCTTGCTGGGGTGTATTGCCGAGCTTGAAGAAGGTGATCCCTAATTTCAACCAGCTTTCCTGGGCTGCTTTTCCCTCTGGGACTTTATCTCTAAACACCCCTGAAGAAGCCAAGATCTGTTGTCCTGAAGTCCAGGGTAGTAAGCTTGCTGTGCATCTTTGTCACTGCCCTGAAGATCTCAAACTCCACCATTTCATGGTCACTGCAGCCAAGACTGCTCCTGGGCTTTACATTCCCCACCAGCCTCTCCTTCTTGGTGAGAACAAAGTCCTGCCTAACACGTCTCCTTCTCTATCACTTGAAGAAGAAAATTGTCATTGTGTTCCAGGAATCTCCCAGATTGCTTATGTCCTGCTATATTCTCCCTTGAACTGCTCTCAGGGTGATTCAAGTCCCCTCTGTGGACCTGGCTTGTGAATGTGAGGCTGCTCCTGTCTGTCTGCAGAGGGACTCATCTGCTCAATGTTCCTGGTCAGGCAGTCTGTAGTGAGCCCCTGCTATAATGTCACCTGTCTCTGCCCTGCCTTTAATCCAGATCCATGAGCTCTCAGCTGGCTCCTCATCCATCCCAGGGCAGAAATCCATCCACTTCAGCATGTTCTTGGTACAGACAGCAACACTCTTTCCTTGTCTCTCCCTTTTGCCTGTTTTCAAAAGGATCTGTAACCTCTCATTCCAACGCTTCATAGGAGTGTTGGCTCGTAGGAGCCACCCTACCATATCTTTGTGGTTCCTCTTAGCCCATCTCTAACTCCTCTTGACCATTCCCTGTGATGTCTGTGGCATAAATTCAGTCCCTGATGAAGCAGACCTACTGGCTGGAGTGTCAGGAATTCCTTCATAACTTTTCATGTATTCTCCTCCTGACCCACCCCAAGCTCTGGCCGTCTCTTGCTGACTTCCCATCAGACTGGAAGGACTAAGAGGGACTGAGGTTCCAATCCCCTGACACCTTGAATTCAAAGCCCTCTTCACCAGCCTGGCAAGCCTATGGCTGAAGATGCTCTTCCCCTTCCCTGGCAGACAGACCCCATGAGCCCTCAGTACACCCAGTTTCCCAAGGTGAGTTATGTGGTCCAAGAAACCGAAACCTGGACTCAGGTACCAGCCTGTAACCATTTGTTGATTTACCTGCCTAACTGGCCCTTTCAAACATCTTCCCTTTGAGAGGGTAATTAATGAAACAGCAGTGTGTAATAGTCAGTGGACTGTTCAAGGCTCAGCAGCCTATCAGTGACATCCCTGCTATGACTCCCCAGTAAGCAGCACCTCTCCAGAGACTGTGTCAGGTCTCTCAGTACCTCTGAACCTCTCAGAAGTCACCTACTGCTACCACCCCTTGCCTTTTCTTAGTTGTGCTGGCTGTGATGTGGGACCAGATGGGGATGCCTTACTGGTTGTTATGCAGGGAGCAGATGGGGCTGCCTTACTCAGCTCCAGTGCCTCTCATGATGTGACAAGTCTTTCCTCTTCAGTCCACAGGGAAAAAAAGTGGTTATGCAAGGCAAGGGCACTTCAGGCTTCAGGGAAGTCTCTCCCCCCTGTGGTCCTTGCAAGCTTCCATTCTTCTGCGTTATTAGCCCCTCCCTTCCATATGTGCTAGTGAGAGAGTTTTTCCGGCTGTTAGGTCGTTGGCTTGGGGGGCCACTGCAGGCTGAGCTTGGGACCAGCTATCCAACACCTTCTCAGTCTCCCTGATGTTATGCACCCTTCTTGCTGCCTTCTGCAGCTCAGCCACCTGCTGCAGGGAGGTGCGCCACCTGAGCGTGTGTTCTGCACACAGGTTTGCTGCCTGTCCCTTCCCCAGGAGAAACATGTCTCTTCCTGCAATCTGAGATCTGTCCTATCTATCCTGGTGGTGTCTGCTGTCCCCACCCAGACAGAACTGCTGTGGGGAGAGGCAGAACTGCAGACCTCAGACTGCAGCCACAGCAAGATTGTGTAACCTTGCCTGTTTCAGAGGGCTTCTCTCTGACCCACTGCTGTAATGGGAGCAGTGACATGACTGTCCTATCTCCTCTGCTTTGACTTCACAAAAACAGAAGGACTCTAGTGAGACCCAACTACAGCCAGCACCTCCTTTGCAGGACGCTTTCTGCAGACTTGCAGTGACACCTACAGACCTAATTGTAGAGGTCTCTGCTGGGGTCATGGAAGGCCACTTCTTTGGCAGGGAAAGGACACGGGTCCCCAGCATACCTGGCCCATGCCTTAACATCAAAATCCCTCTGTTCTGCTGAGATTTCAGCTTCACATTTTCCATAGGTTTTCCAAGGAAAGGCACGTCTATAAGTGAGCTGTGAGATAGATCAGTTACAGTCTTCAAGAGAACAGTACACAGCAGAAAGTCTCCTTCAGCTGTGGTGGTAATTACAGACTAGCATGGACACTCGAGCCTCTTTTGTTCTAAACACAAAATGTGAAGTTAGCTGAGCCAGCAGGAACAGCTAATGCTGCAAAGCAGGTACCTGTGTGAGCTGTCTGGCCTCACTGCTTGGCAGTGCCATCACACCTTTATGGCACACTGTCAGGGTATGACAAACCATAGAGTGAGGGAGCAACTACTCATCAGGAATCCAATAAGAGCCTTACACACCTCTGTGTCTCATGCATTAGCAGACAGAAAAGTGTCCCCTTTTTATCATCTCTTTTATGTGCTTGGATAGAGATAATAGTGTCTCAGCTGGTGCAAGGCAGACTCTCTCACCAGGGCAACAGCAGGTTTTGGAGACAGTTGCTAGCAGTATCTCCTTACTCCTTTAACCTATCCTTCAAAACAGAGCTAACCATAGTTTATCCTGCAGCTAATTTCAAATGGTCATTTTAAGAATCTGAGATTAATCTGAGATTATACTTCACAGATTGTCAGTGTAAGCACATCTAGCAAATACAGGGGCCTGTGCTTTGTGCTGCAGATCAAACACACCCTTGCATTTATAAAATACTTTTTAAAAGATAATACAGTGAGAAGAGGTTAATGCTTTCTTAAACCACCCTTTATTAAAAAAAAACATAAACATTTGTAAATATATAAAATTATAAAGTATCAAGTGCTTCTTGCTTCCCAGTACAGTGGAATTCAGAAGTGGCAGGTAAATTTGGTGTTAATCTGTTTGGTGCGTTAGGTCCAGGGCTGCAGAACTGACCAGCTAGTTTTGCAAAAGACGGCTATCTCATTCCTCTGACAGGCTTAAACAATCTTGTTTCACTTGGGTTTCAGACTTCTTTCCTGCTCCTTTTGAAAAACATCAGTGCTTACTAGTGAGAGCATAGCTGTAGCTGTAGGAACAAGCAGGCTCCTTAGAAGGATGCAAACGGGTTTTGCAAAGGAACCTTCCGGATGCTAATGGGAGAGAGAATTCAGGCACTGATAGAGCTGCTTTGTACAGTATTCCTCTGGCACAGTGTGTCCTTGGCATTGGGACTGTCTTCTAGCTGGACTGGATGAACTTAGTCACAGGTTCAATTTGCATCAAGGTCCCTTAATCAGCAAGTACTCAGATTCCCTTGAATCTGAGCATGAAGCATCACAAAATCCCAACTTTTTTTTTTTTTTTTTTTTTTTACCACTTAAGTGTTATAAAGTAAGAATTTCTTAGGTAGTACACCTAGACCTGAACTCAAAGCAGGACATTACACTGTCATGGAAGTACTGTAAAATGAAAAATCCAGTTGTGCCCATTGTAATTGTCAGTGTAACTGAACTCCAAATCTTTTGTGTCACTTCCCATCTCATCTAACACTAAAAAACAGATGTCAGTTGCAGAGAGAACAGGTGTTTTTTGATGTTGTTTCTTACTTGGTCTCCGCCCCAAAGCTCTGTCACCTGCAGAAACTTATGACAAGTCCCTGCACTAGTGTCACCATTGCCAGTTCTTCTGCCAGCTTCCATCATGCCAGGCACTACAGTGTCATTCCCCAAGGAGTGATGCTTTATAGGAGACCATCACATTAGTCTAAATACTAAACCAGCAATTTCATCTTCTTGTGTAAACTTAAACCACTGAAATTGCAAGAGAGGTGAAGAAACAGAATCCCAAGTGAAACAAGCTAATCCTGAATGTCTCAGCATTTTTCAGGGAAGCAGAGGGGTGAGAAATGCTGCTGTATTTAACTTCTGCTGCTTACTGATATTTTCTTTTATAGGCAGCACTACAAGCAAGGCTTTTCTTTTCTTGTAGAAGACAAAGTGACTTATTGTAACAGACTTCCATTACAGATCACATACTTACATATCCCCACTGGAATGGAAGGATGCTCTAGCTTCTACTGCCCTTCAGCTAAAAGGCACAATTAGTTGCAACATGAGTGGAAGAGTTGTTATGCTGTACCACAGTCCTTAAATAGAAGTTTTCCACTGGGTTTGTGGTAGGCACAGCTTCCATCTTTCTGAAACCTTCACCCTTGATCCACATACATGAAAATTTAAAAATGTCTGAAATATTTTGCTACCCTCCACTGTGGCATTTCTTTAGGTTGAATCAAGTCAGCTAAAAATTTTAGTTGCGAGCATAGTTGTCCATTGCCACTTTGACCTTTCTGGCAGGACAGCCCTTAACAGCCCAGATCCCCAAATAAACACAAGACTGAGAGATGTACAGCAAAGGTGCTATTTGCTCCAGTCCTTGCTTATTGTGCAACATGACACAGATATCCCAGCTGTACCAGCTCAGGATTGGTCCATGCCCACTAGTCTGAGTCCTGGCCCTTTTGGCCTGTTTAGGATTCAGGAACATGTGCTGTCGCTGCATCTTCTGCCTTGACCAAATCAGCACTGATTGTCTCAGCATGGAGCCGCTTGTAGTCAGTGTGGAAGAAGATGACGTAGAAACAAGCCATAGCACTGCAGAGGCCAGCCAGCACCAGTACCGGAGCTGTGAGAGAGATACACTTTAGGCAGTGAAGCCAAAACTCCCCATGGGTGCAGAAACAGACAGGCCAACTCCCCGAAACGACACATTCTGTCTGACCTCCTGCCAAAGGATACCCCTGAGGACAGGGTGCAGACCACAGTGGGACATGACCAGTTTGGTAACAGACAAGTCTTGCTTTATCTACCACTGGCATAGAAAGAGTATTTACTTAAAATGTGGAAGGCTTCCAGAACACTGTCCTGCATGACCCCCCAGGTTGGAGGTCTTACATCAGAGCAGACACTGTACTTGTAGGAGTGTGTGTCCTTCTGTAAGTGCACACGTTTGTGTCCTGGGGGTTAGTGAAAAACATTACAAAAAAGATTGAATCAAATCACTTGAGCTCCACAAGGGAACAGCTCCACAGATAGTGCTTCTTGTAATATCATCTGAGAGCAACGTGTAGAAAAGTACACTTAACATGAACTTTTATTAATGACAAATTTGTGTTTAAAGAATCTTTTCTGAAGGGAAAGAAAAAGTATATCTAAAAGACTATGCAACAAAGCCTGGAAGTAGTTCTAATTTCACCAGTGTCCCAAATGAACATCTTCATCTCCTTCTCCACAGGTTTTTTTTTCCTGTATCTATCAGACCACAAAAGGAATATGAATGGGTACCTAATCCCAAGATCCAGCTCTGATCTGATTAAATGGCAAATTGCAGACTTTCATAGGTGAAGCAGTCAAACTGCTTTTCAGGGACAGTTATTATGAAGCCTTGATCCCTTACAGATAGCAGACCTTATTCTGGGGAGTTTCTGCTCAGCCAAGCAAGATATATTTAACAGGTGATGGTCAGCCTTTGCCTACGGTGTCCCCAGGTGGCATGAACCAGCTGAGAGATCAAGACTAGGGTTTAGCCCGCACTGAAAACACTTATGTGCTCCTGTTGATCTCAGTTGCTATCTCTTCTGACCAGCTAGGAAAGGAAGGGAAATCTGGAGTAAGTGAGAACAAAGCTCAAATACAGGCAGCTGTGTGTGCAGAATAAAGGGATGTAGCTTTCAGTCAAAGCATTTGTAACCTTGGCCTCCGATATGAAAACTTGCCCTGGTTATGCTACATGGACAGTGGCTTCCCCTTAGAACAGCTGCTTTCTAGTTTTATGAAACTCAAGCCTCTGCAGGGTGACTGCAAGAGAAATTTTAACCCAGAGCCAGCAGTAGCATTCATGGCACCTTAGAGTTCTTTCTATTTCAATCTTGCAGGATTGGTTTAGCAGGAGCGGCAAGGAGCGCACCATCAGACTCAGAAAAGGGGTTAGAAGATATTCTACAATAGGAATCAGACTTGCAGGGTTCCTCACACTGAGACCTGGAGAAGAGCGGGGAGTACATGGGGTGCAACCAAGTGTCCAGCATCATTTCCCAAGGACATACTTACTTGTCCAGTCCAGGGCTCCATCCTGGTCAAGGGCACAGGTGGAAAATGGATCCTCAGAAACACGGACAGTGAGAGCTTGTAGAAGAATCATTAAAATCACACCCTCAATCTGGCTGTGGGGAGAAGACAACATGCAGTTATGTTACCTGCCTGAGGTACCAGTGCTGCAGACACTGCCACCTTCCCCAGCTGGAAGAGAATGATGTCTCTTTCTGCAGCATGGTCCTTCTAGCAGAGAAAGCTACTGCTGGATTCCTCTGGCCCAGGCATTTGGTTAACTGGTTCTGTCCCACAGGGTGTCCAGGTCAACTTCAGACACAGGGCTAGAGTGGCAGGATCACTGTATGCTCCCTCTGAAGGCGAGCAGGTGTTGAACTACACCTGTCAAAAACCTGAGGCATATTCACTGGGCAGAGACTTGGAAACCCTTCTCACTGCAGGACTGAGGATATAAAAAAGGCTGTGGCTTCAGCCTCCTCCTCATTCACAGCTGGCTGGCAGCAGTCACTAAGTCCACAACCAGTAAGAGACAACAGCCTTCAAAGGCAGTGTCTGACTCCCCTCACTGAGTTTCTTGCTGCTGTGCCTCCTCCTGACACAAACACATAGCATCATATCACTGGTGTCATTGCTTAGAGCTCCAGCAAGTCATTCCTGCTGAAATCCAGAGGCAGCCCTCTGGAATTGATAACTGGAAGGACAGTCACTGTCCCTCAACAGAGCACTGGGAAGTGACTCACCTCTGTACTGTAGTGGGAATGGTGCCTCTATTAGCCATGCAGCTCCCATCTACTTCAGAGGCAGGTGGTGCTGGGCATAAATCATACTTTGTGCCAACCAATGGAGACCTTCATCTTCCCTACTGCTTTTCTTGTGCCTCTTCCACAAAGTCCTCCCTTTTTTAAAACATTTAGCTGTGTGTGTGTGTGAATGCTGGAACCCAAGCTCATGTTTCAATTGGATTTAATCTACCTGCTTACCTTGCAACAAAAATCAGGCCTGTAGATGTGCCCTCTCCTACGGGGTAGGAGCACTCCACAGCCAGCTCCATGGCAATGGGGTAGATAGCAAAACCAAAGAAACCGAAGAGCGAACTGGTGATGGCCAACGTGACGGCCTGATGTCTGAACCGAGAAGTCTGCAGGCAAAACAAAACAATACCAAAATCTCAATGTCAGCACTGTTTTGCAGAGAAAGTCTCAGGGGGTGGCTCACCAGTATATTCCCTACCTTTTCCTGAAATCAATTTTTTACTTTCAGCTCTCTAAAGTCAACAGAAGACTACAAAATGGAGAGGTGTCTGTTGAACTGAAGTAAGGAGAGGATCAGCAGAATTATCTGAAAAGCACCGGTATGGTTGTACTATAGTAACTTCTCTGGTCAGGTCAGTAACTTACCAGTAGTATGTTCAACATCTCTCTAGGGCCAAGTGAAACACACACCTATGTCCCAAAGCAACATAACATTTTGGAAATTATGTTTGCATTAGATTACTTGTGAGAATTCTGGGTTGCTGCAGCTAAATGATAGGGAAAATCAGACACACATTTGTAACACTAGGATTTTAATATCAAAAGATCCAAACAAAAATGCAAACAAAAAAACCACCTAAAATATTTACAAAACCTGGAGATTAGTTTAGTGCCTAGAACAGCCTGTCCCTAACTAGAGGGAAGAGCATGACCTTGTTCAGCCAATGCTACTAAAGACAAAGTACTTTGCAGCCATGCTGCCGGTACCTCCTTCCTTCACCATGTAATAAATTCCCACAGAGGAACACAAGGTGTCTGTCCTGGGATGGCAGCAAACCTGGCCCAGCTAAACTGGTTAAGTAAAGGAAAACTCTATGTGTCTGGAATCAGAGTTCAAAGCACAAAGGGATCAAACAGATTTCAATGGGTGATTTTTGTTCTACCACTTTGAATTAACAGTTCTTCTGGATGGGATGAAGGTGAGGAGGGAAGGGCAGGAGGAATAGGTTTGCTTGTTGCTCCTAACATAGCCTCTTACCTATTCAGTGCTTCACCTGAGTCCCCGCAAGCTGGATTATATTCAGATCATCCTCAAAACAAATGCCAGAAAATGAAAAGGGAAAATGCAAGGTGTGCTTTAGGCACCTTGTCCTACATTGACAAAAGCATTGTATTTGTCTGTCTCTTCCAAATGGAACTACAATCTCTGGGGCCTTGGTCCCAGGGAAGGTGTGATCACCCTCTAGTGAAAGTCTGGACTTTTTATCACACAAGAGAAATGCACAGGATAAGACTGCTGGGAAAGCAGAAACCTGCACCATTCTGGGTCCTCTGTGGTGCTGTGTGCTGTAATCAGATTCGTGCTGTGTGATGGCTCCCATTGGCAATGGTGTGCCTGAGTGCAGTACTTGTAACTTGGCCTTGTGGGTGTAAAGTCTCCAGGTTGTGCATTCCTCTCCTGGCTGAATTCAAGTGTTTTCCTCTTCTGCCTCTCTTGTCTCTCTCAAGGAACTAATTCAGAAGTAGAATATAACTACGTCCTTCCCACGAATGTTACAACCCTAATACTCACCATTGTTAAAGGCAGGAGTTGGAAAAACATGACATTCTTGTTCATTTTTGTGATATAAATACTTAGCCATCCCCTTTCTTTTTTTGTTTAAAAGAATGGTCTCAGGAGTCAGTAAGCAAATATGGTGATCCAGTATGGAGAAGTAAAATTATGTCTGTTTATGTTTATCCCAATTCAGTCTGTCTCAGGCTCCACAGTCAAATCCTCAGTAAAACGTTTTTCTTTAAAACAAGAAATTCCTAGCCCAAGGAGATAATCCCAAAGCATAACACAGGGCTTAATAAACACTATGACATCAAATGACCTTGATTTAAGTTGATGATTAATCAGATAGCAACAGAAATAAGCCCACGAGGATGGCACAACGCAAGGGAGTACTCACCACGGCAAACATGATGCTGGCAAGCGCACTCAGACAGAAACTGATCTTGGTGGACTCTATGAACTTCCTTGTCCGGTCAACATACAAGCCCAGCAGGAAAGCACCCAACAAACCACAGACCGTGAACAGTGCACCATTCAGGCCAGCAAAATCCTGGAGGGCAGAAGAACAAGTAATGAGAAACTAGAGCAGTTAGGAAAGACATTTTAATGTCACTGACCCATCTGCCAGCTACCAGTGGTTCACTTACTGAGGTAGGAAAAGCTTCCTTGCCCATTGCAGTAGCTGAGGCCATCAGAGGGCTATGAGTAGCAAGTGACAGAGTCCAGGTGCTTTTACAAGTGTGTGGGGTCAGCACAGTGACAGCACTCCCAGAGGATGACAAGTCTCTGTACACCTGTCAAGGGAGGCTGGATGCAGAGCCCTAGCAGGTCTCTGGCATTAAATATTCCAGCCTGGAGCCACAGGGCTCTTCCAGGGGCAGTCAGGTGATTTGTCCATACTGGTGAGAACAGGCCCAACTGCCTTGGTACCTGCTGATGTCTATAATTACCCTCCTGGCCCTTTTCTAACCAGGGACCTGCACTGGCACACCCAAAGCATGTTAGAGGAGACATCAGCTGAGTCAAAGTCTAACTAGAGAGACAGTGAGCAGTGGCTGGGATAGGGCACAAGCTCTGTTGCCTGCACTGATTGCCCTTTGCTTGTGGCACTTCTTGAGCTCCATAAGAACTCAAACACAGACAGCAATCCTGAAAGCAGAGAAGCTTTTAACAAACTTGGAAAAACATTTTTGGGACCCTGAGTGGCCCTGGAAGGAAAGGGTATATGGAATAGCTTCTCTGGGCTAAAGGGCCAGGACAAGCCAGTCACACAGAGACAAAATCAGGATGCATATAAAGCAAGGCTGCAAAGTTTAAGGTTTCCAGTTAAAAGGCAATGGAGTGTGCAAAATGTGACCTGGCCATAGACCCCTGAGCCAGATATCAGATCTGGGAGCTGAAGAGGGAGTGAACAGAAGCCAGACATGTTAATGTGCATATGTAACAGCTGGAGAGGTGTTTTCAGAGGACCCCCATGGCAATACATATACCAGGACTGAAGTGCAGCCTGCTGAGAGAAAATGCCTGAACTGGGGGGGTCTCCCAATAAGCAGGAGGAGGAGAGCAGCAGGAACCAGCTGTGCACATACTGTGCTGAACTGTAAAAGCAGCACCTGCTGATGTAATGAGAAGGATGAAAAAACAGTTGTTACAGTACTACTGACCTCTTCTACTGCCCTGGCTTCATGTAAATCTGTCCAAAGAGGAAAAGGTGCTTGCATCACCTGGTCTTCGGCTTCACTCTAGGGCCTGTCTGGGCCCCATTCTACTCTGGAGTAGGTGACAGAAGGCTGCATAAGCAATGCTCTGGAGTGGCTTAGAAAAATCACAATATTCTTTGTCCTGAAAAAATTTTTGTTTGCAAATGGGAGCCTGGCCATGGGCAGTAATGAAAATGCAGGTCATCTATTATACTAAGAGTCTGACTGTGTTCTGGAGTAATCTGCTGCTTGATCTATATTAGATAACATGAGCAAATAAGATATGAGACTGCAGCATATTCAATTGTCTTCATTTTGCTCTGAGCCCTTTATGAGGGAATATCAATCTGATTGTATCATAGACAATGTGGACAGTGGTGAGAAAAGGAGGAAGACTCACATTTGAATACCCCTTTTCACAAAGGATCTGTTCCAGCAGAGCTGAAAAACAGGTGAACATCCCAATTCCTCCTCCAAAACACACTGCCAGGATGATGTAGGGCTTGTTTCTCAGGAGCTAAAAAAAGAAATTAATGTAAATAAGTGGAGGAGGAAAAAGGCCTGTCTGTGACAGCAGACTTGAGGATCAGTGGCTCTGACTCCTCAGTTGAAATTGCTGACAAGGTAACCCCATGACCATTGACAAAGCTGTGGCTTTGTCCTGGCAATTCAGCCAGAGGACATGTTACAATGGGGACCATGTTAGGGAGGGAGGAAGTCTTCAGTGCTCAAATTCTTCTTTGCTTTGCCATGTGCTATCCTAACTGTTACCACATCTGTTTAGAAGATTCAGGTTGTATGCTCCTCTTGGATAAGCCCAAGTCTGCTTGTTTGAGCTATCTGAACGCCTGCCAGCTCACAGCTGAATGATCAGACAGCGTCTCTTGCAGCTTTGCTGTGAGCAGCTTCCACTCCCTGAGGAAGGAAGGAATACTGAGGAATCTCCTTTAAGGGGCTTCCATGGCAGGTTTGGAGGAGGGGCATTCAGAGTCTGTTTCGTAGGCAGATTGTTCAGCATATCCCCGCCTTGCAGGGTTGCATCCCTCACTCCAGCATGGCAGTCCCTAGGTTGCAACACTTACCATTTTGAGCCCTGTGAAGAATGGCTGTGAGTTGGAGTTGGTGGCACTAGCTGACGGAGGCGTTGGCGGGACCTTCTCATGAATCCCCAGAGTTGCTAGAGCACAGGCTGTTACTGCTGGGACAGCATAAATACCCAGCTATGCAACAAAAAGACAAGACAAGTTACCAGTCTTTCCAGCTCCACCACGTCCAAACAAATAAATCAGCTGGACCCAAATCAGCCCAGCTGACTGATTAAAGCAGTTCTCATTTACCATCAATGGAATGTGCTTTCCTTCAGGAACTAGTGCGGGGGACAACAAGTTTGCTATAAGAATGCCCAAGGGATTGGCTGGAAGGAAATAGAAGAGAAATATTTTTTTCATGCAAGCAGTCAAAATCATGTATCCACCCCTACTGCCTGCCAGCATCACAGCTGCAGTGTGCAGCACTGTAATGAACAAGGACAAAACAAGGCATATATAGGGAGAACCAGGAGGGGAACATTTGGAGAAGCTGACTGTGTGGTCTTACTCTTGCCACATCTGTTGTCTCACTCGCATGAAATCCATTCTATAAAACCATCTCCCTTCAACTCCCTTCCTAACTCCTGTATAACCTGTTTTTCAACTATGGACTAGGATGTCCTCACTCTCACAAGGCTGCCTCAATAAATGTCAAGCTAAAGGGACAAAATTAAAATGGGCGAATCCACGTCATGCGTCCTGGTGTTACATAGCAAGAGTTACAAAGGTGTTTTTCTTTCTGTATTCCCCTATACCATTAGGCATGTATACATTGCGTAGAGGATTCCTCTGCTCCAGGGTGAACAGCCACAGCTCTCTTAGCCTCTGCTGCCATGACAGATGCTCCTTTCCCTTAATTGTCTTAGTGGCTTATTAACTGCACTTACACTAATACGTCCATATCCTTCTTATATATAGGAATCTACAACCAGACACAGTTCTTCAGACGTGGACAGGCAACCTCCCTCAAGCTGCTGGCAATGCTCTTCAGGAGGGTCACCAGGATGCCATTACTTTTCTTTGTCAAAAGGCCATGAACAAAAAAGTCACACTAGGTTGATTCCTGAGACCTTTCAAGCCTTTACATTTCCTTTGCAAAGGCCAGGCAGGTATACAACATGATCTCTGCTACTTATCCAGTACAAAAATTACATGGCAGCAGAGAATCTTGCAGATTTTGTACAGGAGAAGGCAGTTGCATTATTATGGGGCTGGAGCTGAGCAGTGTGTGAAGCAGCACTCCTGGGACTCAGGTTGGGAACATTCAAAATTACAGGCAACAATTTTTTAATGTTAAGGCAACATTCTGGAAACAGTCAAACAAGAAAATTTGCTTTTCTACTAGCATGCAGGGGTGGGGTTAAGAAAGCTAAAGCCAGCCTAGTGAGCCTGGTGAAGGGCAATGAGAAGGTACCCTTAAGCATTTTGCAGCAGAAGGAAATAGAAATGTGGGCCTTTTGTTGGATGAGCAGAAGACTCAGTGATAAAGGACACAGAAAACATAAATGTATTCAATGCCTTCTTCATCTCTTCAGCCCTGGGATCAGAGGTAAAGTTTGAAGCAATAAAGATTTACTCTTAATGGAGAAACAGTAGGTTGGAGAACATTAAGTAAGCCAGACACACAAATCCATGGGACTTATAGGACACATCAGTGCTGAAGTAACAGATTGTTTCCATTGCAAGGCCATTTTTGGTTACCTTTAAAAGCAATTCCAAGAGGCTCCTGAGGACTGGAAGAGAGCAAATGTCATTCCCATCTTCAAGGAGAACAAGAAAAAGAATCCAGGGAATTTCAGTCTTTTCAGTTTTACTTTGTTCCCTGGGAAGGTCATGGAATAATCAATCCTTGCCACCATTTCCAGGCACATGAGGGATGAAACTGTGAAAAGGAAAAATGCTTAACTAACCTGATAGCTTTAATACAGTGAAATGACTGCTGGATGGATGAGGAAAGAGCAATTGACACTATCTCCATAACAACCTCGCAGACAAGCTGAGGAAGTACTGTCTACACAAGGAAGCAGTGAGATGAACTGAAATCCTGCCCAATGGCCAGGCCCAGAGGATTGTGATCACTGACACAAAGACCAGCTGGAGCCCTGTCATCAGTGATGCACCACAGGGGTTGATATTGGGGCCATACAGATTACCTTGATGATAGGACACAGTGCACCCACAGCTGGTTTGCAGGTGATGTGACGATGGGAGAAGTGACTTGCAGAAGAGATGGCTGTACTGCCACTCAGAGGCACTGCAATAGACTGGGGAAATAGGCAGAAGGGAACCTTGTGAAGTTTGACTAAAGGAAATACAATATGCTGCACCTCAGGAAGAAAAACAACCCATTCACCAGTACCCCTTCAGACTCACCAACTGGAAAGCACCTGTGCAAAGAAGGACCAGAGGAGAAGTGGGCAGGGAGTCCTGGTACACACTAACTTGACCAGAAACTAACAACATGGCCTTCTGATAAAGAAAGTCACCACAATCCTGGGCTCAGCATTAGGCAGCATTGTCAGCGGGAGCTGGTCTTTACCCTCTACTCTGCACTAGCAAGTCCACATCTGGAGAACTGTGAGCAGTTCTCAGGTTCCCAGTGTGGGAGAGACATGAATTTACTGGTCCAGAAAAGAGAAAAGATGATTAGAGGACTGGAGATTCTGTCATGTGAGAAGCCACTAAAGAGGTGGGACCAATCAGCCTGGAGAAGCTGCTGGAAAGCAGTTTTGCAGAGATGGACGTGGGGTCTTGGTGGATTGCAAGGTGACTATAAGCTAGCAATGAATCCTTGCAGAAAGGTGTCCAACAGCATGCTGGGCTGCATCAGGAAGAGCAGGTGGAAGATCATGATGTTCCTCCTCTGCTAAGTCCAGGTGAGAAACATACGGAGTGCCAAGTCCAATGCTGGGTTCCTTGATTAAAGGTACCAAGTTGGTGGAGCAAGTTCAGTCAAAGGCCAAAGACATGATTAAAGGTCTGGAACATCTCTCATCCCTAAGGACACTGGGACAGCTGGGACTAGTTAGCTTGGAGAAAAGAACATTGATCAGCAATTATAAAGATGGAACCAGACTTTTCTCAGTGGCGTACAAAGTGTAACACAGGAAACTCTACCTGAATATAAACTTCTTTCCTGTGATAGCTGTTCAGCACTGAAACAAGATGCTCAGATAAGCTCCTATGCCTCCATCCATGAAGATAATTAAAACCTGACTCAACATAAACCTGGGCAACCTGGTCTTGACAACTGTGGTTGAGCAGGGGGGTGGACAAGATGATCCCAAGAGGTGACTTCCACCCCTGCCTGTTCTATAATGATGCTGAGGCATCATTAATAATCCTGTAGCACACAATTGTAGCATTTCTACTCTGTGCTTGGGAAAGTACTAGCTTATGATGCCAGTGAAATATTACCTGCTTCTAAGTACATGGAAACAACTAAAGAGAGTTTCCAAGGAGATGGATTACATCTTCTCTGCTGGGGTAAAATGCAACTGGGCATTGTAGGGGACTGCCTGTAAACTAGTCAGCTGTTTCCATGAGCTATCAACATGTTGAAGAAGTTTCAGAAAGTGTAGATGAGCATTGGAAAGGTACAGGTGAGCATTGGGCTAAATTTGAAAAGACTGAGACCACTTGAGTAATTACATGATTTCAGTTGCTGGGAAGAGCTGGGAAGAGCTATTGCATGGCCTAGATTATGAATGGAAAGGAGGCCACTGAGTTAATCAACTATACATTATGATCGAGAGATCCTGGTGGACTAGCTTGCAGTACTCTGCAGTGGGGCTTGGTGTTTTGTGGTCAGTGATCCTGATGCACTGGAACTCTTCAGGGTGAAAAAAGTGATATACCAACAAACTTCAGTAAATGAAGACTCCTATGAATGAAGCAGAGGTCACTTTAGTGCACTCAGACAACTCCTTCTCTTTCTGACACAGGAGAATTTCTTGTGATCTTTACAGGAGATGAGTTCTTGGCCCTGCACTGCTTCTCTCTGAGTAAGTCTCGGTAAGTGATGGGCAGAACAAACACTTGAGCTGAGTCATTAATCATTATGACAGCTGAGTCATAGTAATTTCAGCTGCTCAGCAGGATCCTGGGTGCAAGGTTCATATTATCACAAAAGCCCATGGAAGCCTATCCATAGGCATTAACAGTAGAAGGCTGTAGAGCCAGTTTCTGCATGCAGCACTGATACTGACGGAACTGGAATTCTGAGTGCTGCTCAGCATTAATTACACAGGAAGTGGGCACTGATAAATTGGAGCAAGATGACAAAAAAAAGCTCACATCAGCAACAAGAAGAATGGAGACAAGTGCAAAGAAGCAAAGGGAAATTTGGCTGTAAAGTGCCTGGGTGGGAGCCATTCAGTCTTTAAAGACAAAGTAGAGAAGAGACATTCAAGTCTTTCAAGACAAAGTAGAGAAGAGCTGATCACTACCTGACAGACAGGTGCAACAAGACTGAATACACAGGGCATAAAGAGCATTGAGATAATGACATTTCCCATGAGTTAATTAAAAACTGGATTAAAAGACTGGGGCTATGGCAGATCCTCCTTCCAGACAGCATTTAAATTTTCTTGAAATTAAATCCTGATACTGTACAGCAGACATTATGGATGTAACCAGGCATTATTAACAGAAGCCTTCCATAGAGCAACATGCAGGTGCTGCAGCAAACAATAATCACCACTCAGCCTGCACTCTGACATCCCAACATGCCAGACACTGAACAGCTTCAGGTCTTGGGATTCCACTGTTCCTTGCTCTTCAGGTTTGTTCTTTGTCATAGTTAGATTCATTTGTGAGGATGCTGTGTGAATAAAATTCTCTTTAGCTTCTCTGGCTGCTCTCTCACTTAAAAGAGCCCTTTGTTTGCAGGCTGCAGTCCTTCAGGGCAGTGAAGCACTGAGTGCCCAGTGGTCCTTGGTAATGCCTGTATCGTGCCACACTGACAACAGAGCTCCTTCTCCAGCAGCGAAGGTGAAGGTCTGTCTCAGCACTAGGAAAAGCAGTGCAAAAATAATTCATTTGTTCTGACACCATAGATCCATTCTTGCTAAACAAGAGTGCCCATGCTCTAGTCCAGTAGCAGCATTAGAAAAGCTGCATAGTGTTGCTCTTCATTCTCCATGCCTAACCCTTCCTTACAGCTTCAAGGCAATGGAGAGGGAAGGCAGCTGCTGCTGTTTTGAGGGAAGGACAGATGGGGCTGTCACACACATAGAGGTACTATGAGACTTCACAGCTGGAGCCAGTGAACCAGCATGGTTTCTGGAGCACCTCTCAAGTCCTTGGAGAAAAGAGGAAGAGATTTCTTTGGCTGCTGGGTAAAGTGTCACGTGAAGAGAGGAAACAGGTCCATCAAGTGTGGTATCCCGTCTCTATCTGTGCCCAAAGGAGCCAAGAGAGGAATGTGATTAGAGCAAGCTTATCTGCTTATCCAGTTTCCCAGATTCCAGGCACTTAGCAAGGCAAGTGTGCTTTCTGCATGGATAGCCCTGCCATTTAGCAGCCCCAACATGTTTGTGCAGACAGACAAGTATATTTTGTTTGTGTGTGCGTACATACCAATTAGGAATATGTGCTCAGCCTTCCTACTGGATGAAACTGGTGGGCAAAATTGCCACAGCAGCCTCACCTCCCCTCCATCCGGTTACAGAACTTGGCAACTGTGACCACTGGCACTACAATGCAATTTAAAACACCTTCCTAAGAAACTGCAAAATTAAGGCCACTAAAGACTTAGTAACATTAAGGGCTGTCGTCACCCTATGTGATATTTAGGCAAAGATGACAACCTGGTCCTGGAAGAGAGAAAGAAGGTTAGGAGTCTGGGTGGTGAGCACTGCACCTGGATGTGGCTTATATCCACTTCTTGTTCATCTGTGTTGTTGCACATGACTAGAAGACTTTTGGGTGAAGCTGTATCTGCAAGGGCAAATGGCTGAAGTACAAAGGACTTCCTCTGCCTGCTGCCTCTGAAAGGCAAACAAATTGCTAGCAAGTTCTGTGAGGCAGCAATGTTACTTTGCAGCTATCACTTACACATTGATGCAATCATATTTGCTGTTGCTCTCTGGTGGTCTGGGAACCATAGCGCTGCCAGCTTTGTTGGTGAAAAGATGATAAGAGGCTGTGCTAATGCAGAGAAGCACTGTCCAACAAACAGGTACCAGTAACTCTGGGAACCCAAGCTCAGGAACTTCAGAACGCTGAACATCCGGGTGATGCTACCAACCATGTTCAGCCATGCACTCAGGACCACCTGCAGTGAGCAGAAACAAACAGGGTTTGCATGCTGAAGCCTGAAGGGAAGAACTTAATACAATGGATTAGCATGAGCAAGGTCTCAAATGCACTACAGGAGACACTGGGTGTCAGTAATCACTGCCCGCAGACCCTGCCCACCCCTCTGGGCCACTGTGAGATGCTCCTGATCCTACCCGCCTCCTTAGGGAGTGTCTTGGGGTGACAGGGAGCAAGGTGGCTGTCTCAGCCCCATATAAGAACCACATTGATGAGAAATCTGAAGTTCACTAATTACACCTTGCTATCAAGTTTGCGCCATCACCCATATTTTGCTGTGACAACCCAAAGATAATGGCAATGAATCATCCAGCTTATGGATCCTGCAAATGTTCTTCTATTCTATTAGCATGCTAGTGTTTCATTGCTGCATTCCACAACACAATTCTGGGATTGTGCACAGATCGCAAGCTGGCTTAGCAGAGGCCAAGCTCTAACCTGATAGGGGTCTCTTGCTTGCACTCTGTCCTGCTATGCCTTAAACTGGCCCAGACAACAATATTGTGCTAAGACTTTTCCATAGCAAATCTGACTCAATGACAGAAAGCATTGTGAAAGCTGACTTCACAGAGTCAGCTCACAATATCTGTCCCTGTCAGTTGGCTAAGACAATGAAAACTAAAGCTGGAAAAGGCAAGCATACAACTTTATTCTGACTTTTCCCACTGCTCTCTCCACCATCGCCACAGAGGTGATGTTACTGAACTAGGATAGAGCTTCCAACGTGCTAATTCTCTGCAGCATTTGGGAAGACTCCTATTCAAAGCATGTACATTACTGGTTTGTGCTTCTACTGCTACCTTTAGGTGAAACTTCCTCAGGGAAGCAGAACACTTCAACTCACAGCACAGCGGAGCCCCACGCTGTCAAGGACCCATGTTGCCACCAGACCAAATGGGATTGAGATGAGGAGGTACACCATTGAGAGCCAGTTGACTGTCTCCAGGGAAATGTGGAAGTAAGCAGCTGTCTTATCAGCCACAGGAGCAAATGTCAGCCAGAGCTGCCAAACAAAGACTGAAAATCAGTAAACACGAACACTCCCAACAGAACAGTAATTCAGCATGCCCTCAAACTGAGTTTTGAGGAGGCTTGCTGTCTTAGTCTCTCCTTGAAACTGTGATGTTAAGGCTGGTAATAAAATTTCAAACCTTCAGTGTCCGCAGTTACTTGGCCCAGAGCACCCCTTACATTTCACCGCTTCATCCCCAGTCCCCTAGTCCTGATGCTGGAGGCTGGCAAAAGTAGAAATCTGTACCTTTCCTGTCCCCATGTTGAACAGGTTGGCTCTGATGCATTTACTTACCTGATGGAAACCACATGGACTCATTCTGTGTTAGCATAAACAAATAGAATCTGCCACCTCCTCTCTACAGCTAAGATCCCTTAAACTTGGACTGGTATTTTCAGTTCCATTTTAACACCTGGATGTGGCCTTGTAAGAAGAACTTTACTATGTGTCAGCCAAGAGATACATTATTCCCTGCCTTCTTAGACACACTCAACAGATATAAAATTACCTAGAGATTGCATTATTTTATGTATTAGAACACCTAACAGGGAGGTACACACAAAAGAGGTACTTCAACAACTATCCACATAATTCTTCCAGCGCCATATCTGAACACAGCCCCCTAAACTTCGTTGTAGACACTGATTTCATTGTTCCTGTCTGCTTCTGGTTTCTTATGAGAATGACAAGAACTGCTAGATCCTAAAATCAGGTTCTGAGATCACATCCATGAGAAAGAAAATGAGGTACTGCAAGTTAGAGGATGTTTCTGTAGATTCTTTGCCAAGATGCATCCTAGTGCTTTTCAAAAAGACTGGTTTAACCTATCAAATGGCCTAACCATTCAATGATGTCGATTACAGGCTGCCTCACTGTTACAGGATGATCTTGCTGCTGCTGAATACTCAAAATTATAAAGTCTGCAGAAATGTGAGCAAAAACTTCAGTTATAGGTTTCCACAAAAGAACTACAGCCACAGTTGCTTTCCAGGTACTCCCTTTTGTCATCACAAGCTTCCTCCTCACAGCCTGCATCCCGCACCCAGCATCAGATGTGGCATTTACGCTTAACTAAAAAAGACTTGGAAAATCTCAGAGGAAGCTGTGCTCCTACAAACTGTTTCTCGTTATTTCCAGGGTTCCTGGGTTTTTTTCTTACATGATAGGGACCATAAAAACTGTCACATTATATAGGAGCAGAGGGGAGATGGGCTTTTCTTCTCCCTAGAGTCACCGTGTGACAACAGCCACACACAAATGATTCTTTAGCTAGGCTTTTCCCCTGGCAGGGAGGCAATGAGTAAATGGTAGTAACAGAGAAGCTCTGAATATATTCTCAGCAGCCTTGCAAGGACTCCTAGCATCAGCCCTTTCTTCTTTTCCGAAAGAAGCTGCCATGCTGTACCTCCTGTATTCAATTCAGAGCTCCTATCAGCCTGCTGGGCTCAGACACATCTATGTGATATCCTTTAAAGGTCTGGTAGGGGATGGATTTGGTGTTTACTCAGCTTCTACAACCTGGTGAAGGAAGATGCTAGGTGCAGAAGCAAACTGTACTCTTAGACAACAAGGAGATTAATCCAGGTCACTTTCCAGACTTCCATCAGACAGGGATGAGAGTTTAATTGTTTAATGCTAATGTAACTGTTTAGATGTTACAAGCATGACTAAGACATGAGCATTAGTTTGCTTATGGGATGCTAAACTGCTACTAAACAAATCCCAGCTGTGTATTTCCAACAACAGCACTTCTGCGTTCCTCAACGCCTTCTACGCAAGGGTGGTGGTGATGAAACACTCTACCAGGAAACAATTAAAGAGATGATACATTTTGTAAGCCAGCTTCAGGTACATTTTCACCCCCTTGCTCCTCTACACAACATGATCAACCATGCATTACATCATTAGGAAAGTGATGCCACAAGTCAAAGCACAGCATTTTCTGTTCAGTGACTGTATGCATCTAGGTGATGTGGGACCAAGCACTGGCACAATTTCATTAGATCTAGTAAAACCATTTCATGCAGAAAACCAAGCATAGGGGCTGCCCCATATTCCTATCCTGAGCAAGAGCTCCAGTCCTAGCATATCCATGTGAGAGCATGGAGGGTGGAAAGTTGCAGCTTGTCCCTCAAAATAGGAAGTGGGTCTATTTATGGGTCTGGGCAGAAAAAGTATGTTTCATTGTTTACCATGTGTTGCTCTAACACAGAAATTCAGAACTGGGCAATGGAGCTCAAGATGTAACTGTAGTCAAAGAGGCCACCAAATGCCCCTACAACAAAGAGGTGGCATTGTGGGGCTTTGCCTACTCAGGGAAATACACAGTCAGTATGCCACCTTCTGCTTTTGGTTTTCCCAGTTATGGTAACTCACCCACAGCAGTTAATAAGCTCTTCTGCTGGAAGCTAGAGCCCTTATCCAACATGCTTTTCTGAAACTTTGCATTGCCAAGGCCGGCACCTACATAGGGGCTGCCCTGAGGTAAGCCCCCTCAGAGCACTTAAAGAAAATGCAGCTCTCTCTTGGTGAGATCAAAGTCCTGTAAGCTCCAAGGATGCAGAACAGAGACAGAGAGAGATTCTGGCCTCCAGCACTCTCCAAGGGCCATTTTCTTCACTCATCTTTGGCACACCAAAACCACAGAATCACAGAACGATGGAATATTCTGAGCTGGAAGGTTGCCACAAGGACCATCAAGTCCAAGTCTTAATTGAATGGCCTGTATCAAAGCTTACCACTGCAGATCACAGTGACAGATACAAGGGGAGAGACAATGTGTGGGGTTTTAGGATGTCAGACCCCAGAAGCTTGTTGCTTCTGGAACAGATAAAGAAAGTAGAAACAGAGAGTTACCTCTTGCAGGGTTGTTCAGTCATTGCAATTTTCAGTCCCTGCACAAGCTTCACTATGTGGAAATACACCCTTGTGGTCTGGTCAAGCTGCATGCAGCTCCATTGCCCGAGAGGCCACACAAAACCAGAGCCTCAGTGCAAGGTGCAGAAGGCATCAAGATGAGTTCTTGCTATGCACGGCACTGCTTCATCTGTGCTCACATGAGCTTCTCCAAATGCAGCTCAATAGATGCCACAAGGTAAACTCCTGACTGCGATGCTGGCAAGCAATTTTCACTCACCTACTACAGCTTATATTCCTTCAAAGCCCTGCTAGTACTACAATTATTGAAACCTTTTGGCAAACTTTGACAAAATTCTCAATTTGGCACAAGTTAGAATAGATAATGATGAAAGGCAGCAGCAGTTCACTTTCTGGACCACGGCAAGTTAATCAAAAGATTTACATGGAAACCCATGTCTCAGGATCTTTAGCTTGTCAGAGTGACCCCAAGAAGAGTTGAAAGTCTCTTCTCCCAGACCGGTGCTCTTCATTTCCTCAGTCTCAAGGTTTTTTATTGCATCTTATCTATAAAATTCTTTCTCCTGTCCTGCCAAGATCCGCTTAGCAAGACAGTCCAGGCACTCTGCCTCCCCCCAGGGCGGTGTTATATCTTTTTACTAAAAACTATGTACACAATGTTTATAATTACTTTCCAATACCTATCACCTATGTTACACAGTGAGCTTCTACTCTAAACCAGTCTAAAAGTGCCAACATCACAGCAGAAGATGGAGGCCAGGAAGAAAAAGGAGAAAGGCTGGACATGCCCAGATCCCTCCATCTTGCCTCCTAAACCCTCATTCCAAAAACCCCAAAATCTACTTTTCCACCCTGTGATAATTTCACTATTATTCTGTTTAAACTGTTGTGGCTTGCTGATCTTCATATAAGGTTGGTAATTTGCTCCACGGGTCACAATCAAAACCACAGGTGTTTTGGGCTCTGTGCCAGGGCTTCTGGGCCCCCTGGCAGGGGTCTTGGCCATTCTGGACAGCCAGAGGGATGTCCTGGGTTCCCACACCCATGCAGAGCCACCAAATCACAGGGACTCTTACCTTTGCTTGCCAAAAAGCCACAATGAGTTTGTGAGCTCAATCCCCTGACACCTGTCAAAACTCATTTCCCCAGCAATCTCTCATAGATTTGGCATTAGTTGTTTTCAAATTGCAGCTCCTCCTGTAGTATAATCCAATATCAATCGTTTTTTCACTGATGTTTTAGATCATGGTATTTGCTTCTTCAGCATTTAGTTATGGACTTTTCTCTCCTTTCTCTCCTCATATATGCACCTAGAGAGTGTAATAATGGACGCTTATTGGAGTTTATTCTCCAATAATTGGATGTTTCTTCTCCAGGAAGAAGGCAGGAATTTTAGCTCCTACACTCCTCTTCTGAGCTCAGGCCTTAGAAACACCTTCATCTCACTGTGGTTTTAGGTTTAAAGATAGCAAAAGCTCCAGTGCTTGCTAGTCTGGTCTGGAAGACATACCTCAGCATACACTCTTCACTATAAAAACTTGTGCTTAGCAGCTGAGGAAGAGAACACAAGGGCCCCTGATGATCCCCGAGCCTGTCCCAGCTGACACTGGAGTACAGCTGTAGCTCCCCCTGCACACAGCTGTCTGGCTGGGGAGCCACGCCCCAACACTAGAAGAAAAGGACAGAAATGTTTTCTACCCACAGTCAACTCATATCCTCAGCTACAGGAGGGCCCTTCCACATCTTCTTTAACAATGAGGCTTGCACCAGGGCCAGGGCACTGACATTCAAACTTTCTGACTAATACTGACGTTGGGAATGGTTCTGGCTCCACTTTCAGCTCTCTTGCCCTCTGCTTTAATCTTCTTCTAGCTGACATTTTAATTCTCCTGCACCAGCCAGAGACTGCTTGGTCCCTTCTCCATTAACTGAGATTTAATCTTTATTAAAGGTGGCTAAAAGGAAGGATGGAGAGGGACTTTTCACAAGGCATACAGTGGTAGAACCACCAGGAATGGCCTTAAATTAAGGGAGGGTAGATTTAGATTAGATATTAGGAAATTTACATTAAAGTTGGCGAGGCACAGGAACAGGTTACACAGAGAGGTTATGGACTCTCCATGTCTACAGGTGGCCAAGGTCAGGCTGGATGAACAACTTGGTCTAATGGAAGGTGTCTCTGCTCATGGCAGAGGGATGGAACTAGGTGATTTTTAATGTCCCTTCTAACCTACACCATTCTATGATTCTATGATCATGATCTTATGACAACTGCAGGCCTGCATGGGCATTCCTGTAATCAAAACAGGTAACAGCTGTTCTCATCCTGATTGCATTTTTAAGTTTTTATATTGTCCTTTCTGATATCCTTGTAGACCCTTAGCTGACAGGTAAGGGTTTACAGGTGTCCCACTCTCTTCCTCCCAGAATTTGACCAAGATCTGCACTCATTCTCCTTACAACTCCATCAGAACTCCTGGTTCAGTTCTTCCACCCTACTGCCTTCACTGTTCCCACTCCCACACAGACTCTCCAGGACCAATTTCACCTGCAGGATCTGGTTTCCCTCCACCCATTTGAAGAGAGCCCAGTGTTTGTCCTTCCTCCCATTTCTGCAGGAGATAGGCTGGGAGACACCAGCTCTCTGTCTGCAGTGGTACCAAGGTGGTGCCTGAAGGTGGGACTGCACACAGGCTCTACACTTTGGTAACCAACAGCTGTGAGCTGTCATGTATGCTGAAAACAGCATACGTGACAGATGCAAGATTTTTGGGTCTCTAAGTGCAGCAATATTGATGCACCACACATATAACCAGGTACAACCCTGACAAAAGCAGTGCCAGACATGTTCTTCACAAAAGGCAAGCTGGTAATCAATGCCTGCTTTCCTCATGAACAAATCAAGATTCTAAAAGTGGAAAGTATTTGCAGAAAGCAAGCATATGCAATCAGGCAGGGTGGGAATCAGGACACTTCGCCATGTCAGTGGCAGTATCAGCTAGCGAGGGTTGCTATAAGGAGTACTTTTCATTGTCTAACATACTGTATAGCTGACTATAGAATGAGACTGTAGAAATGCCTGCAGTAACTTTTTATGTACAGTTTTAAAAGAAGGAGCCAAGGGGGTTGTGAAATGGGAATGAAATGGGAATTTCTGCTTCATAACAGGCACCAGCACAGCTCCCCACACAGTCCCCACACAGGCTCCCCACACAGCTCCCCACACAGGCTTCACCTACAGCAATTCTGCCAACTCTGGCATGCATTCTTTCATGTGCTTGAAGACAGCTTCAAGCTGTAAGAGGTCTTTCTGTGATATGGATGCTGCCTCCTTCTCCCCTGAAACTGGATGATGAAGCCCTTACACCAGAGTCTTCATCTTTAAGGTTAAAAGGGACACACAGCTTGGAAGCAAACAGCCCCTGTGCTCAGCTGAAAGAACCCATGCTGACACAGGAGTTTAGGACATTAGGACAGAGGTGTGATCTTCAGAAAAGGCCAGATCCTTGCCAAGATGTCTCTTTTAGTCTCTACAGCTCTCAAGAGAAGTAGCAGGAAAAAAGAGCAGCAGCTGTGTGCGCACGCGTATCTACAGGGGCACTGCTGGAGCAGACAGGTGTGGGTGAGGAGCGTGTGCACCCTGCCCTGGAGCATGCCAGGCTCCACTTGTGCAGCTCTCCTTCCTCTCCCAAGTACACTCAGTGGTAGTGTAAGTCCTCCACTTGGTGAGTCAGGAGCCACTTGGCCAAGTGTGAGCTAGTGCCAACCCTCTGCTCCCCTGCTCCTTCCCAGCTTGCTCATGCTGGTGAGCACAGCACTGGGCAGTAAACACTCTTGGTTTCATTCTTCTGTCTTTTTCTGTGTCTCCAGGGCTAAAGCAAGAGAAAGTCCCTCCTGTGAAACACAAAGTTCCCACCTGTTCAGCTTCACAGGAAGGAGGAAAAAAGGGAGGAGCTATGTGCTACAGCAGCTGCAAGCACAGCATGAACACTCTTAAACATTAAGCCTTCAGATGAAGAAAATCATACTCAAAACCACAGTGTAAGTTTGGCAAAACAAATCTGGGGAGAAACCACAGACAGAGTTATGTCAACCCCCCCATCAGCAGTGCTGCAAGAGACAGCTGGGGATAAATCATCTAAGTTTAGCTGTGGTCACAACATCCTCTCTGCACACGACTTCAGGCAGCAAGTATATTATGCTGATGTCTGCTTATGGCATTCCTAAGATAAGGCAGCAGTTTTTTACACTATATTGTCAGCTAGGAATTCCCCGAACAGCCCTATTTAGGAAATGACAACGAATTCCTGATAAGGTAGTACCCACTTTGTACAGCAGGGAGAGACAGAGGCTTTTAAACTCAAGTCAGTAACAGAAGCACAAGTAAGGTGCTGTATTTATTGTTGGTGTAAAAGCCTCTATATCATATTAACTCCACTCTGCTCCAGTTAATGCAAGGATTTCACACGATAAAACAGCAGGAGGATATAGGGAAGAGTGCCTCTTTCATCACCACATGGTCTGCTCTGGCTTTGCTCAATCACACTCTAAACCAGACTAAGAAATACTCCTTTCTCAGCCTGTACTTGCTGCATGACGAAATGTGCTGACCTGCAGTTAAGTTGCTTCTACCTTGTCTCCTTGACACTGAAAGTCTCCCCCACTCAGTACTTAATAGAAAACTGCATGTCAATGGACAAGAATGAGGAATACAAGGCATCATTCTGGAAGCTTGATCCAGCAAAAGTGGTTCAAGCCAGACAATTCAAAAGTCCTGTCCTCACTACATGCATTTGCAGATAATGACACAGATGTACATAAAACAAAGCGCTGCACGCAACATCTGAACGGGAATTGATGACACAACTTGCAGGGCAATTTTTCACATTACAGAACTGGTTAATTAATCTTTTCATCTGTAACATTTAAATAGCAACCAAACACTTTGATTTCATGGACTTTCAACTACTACGTCGATTTTAATGTGATTTTTATCAGGAACATTTAGAAGAAACGTTAGCATCAGGAAATGTTTGCTTACAACTTTATATGTTAGCATAGTTGCCATTCCAGATGCTGCAATGGCTTAGAAACAGTAATTCCACTCTAGGATACTTACTAGGCACCCAGCTTTGAAGCTGTAAAGTTCTGGCCTAATTTCATACCGTGGAAAAATAGTATTATGGGCAGTCAGGAAATTGTCAAGATACAAAGGAGACAGAACAGGTCAATCTTCCACAGCTACAAAGTTTTCAGCAAAACACTGAGGACACAGTAATACTTGCAGATATACTGAAAAGATCTGTTTCTTAAAGTTTCACCTTTAAGATTTCAGCAAAGTCAAAATCTGACAAGACATCCTGAAAAAGGCTTGGTACAATTTCCTTCACCCATGCTGTCACCGTCCACTTCCAGGGTTTATTTCGTGTCACATAATGTTCTTCTGCTGTGCCAATTTAACTGCAAGCAAGCAGCGGGGCTTTTCTGCAGAACACTTTTTTACACTCTTAAAGGATATACTGATTTTCCACTGAGAAGGTGCATTAATTTTTTTCCCCATATACAGCCAAATTCTCACTATATTTTTCCCATTTCTCTACTCCAGCACTCTTGCATCACGGAATACCTAATCATCCTTCAAAGCATTTAAATGTTTGCAGGTTGCAGTGCCTGATCTTGTCTGCCAGACAGCCCGCATTCACAGCATGGTAATCCTCAAGAACATGAATAATACTACATCAGTCTGATAATTATCAACAATGTCCTCAAAGACTTGATGAGCAAAGATCTGGGCTTCTTTTTCATACACTAAGCCTTGATAAGAGGAAGCTTTATGGGTTTATCTCTATAACTACTGAATTTAAATCAGTTCAACAGGTGGGATATGACCTGGCATCCAAATGTTTCAAGTCTCTCAGAACAAGGCAGAGTAGGCCGAAAGAAGTTCATACAACCATCCGTTTAGTGCATAATCACTCCTATAGTGTTCTGCATATGCAACAGACCCTGAAAGGAAGCTTGCTTCTTTTCCTGACCAGATAAATCTGCTGTCACAGGCAAGCAATGCAGCAGTTAACTTGCAGCAGTTAACTCCTGTTCCTCTCCCATGGCGTTTCAACACTGCTCTGCTATTCTTAGGCTAGAAACATGTGACCCTCAGAGACGATGAATACTTTCTCTGTCTCCTCATGGCACACGAAGTGTACTCGGCAGCAATTTTTGCTGTGCTGCAGGACACATTTTGCTTCATCCCAGGCTGACTTGACGCTGCGGTACTTCCTGCTGTGCTCTTGGAGATCCCACACACCCTCCCGCCCCATCCTGCCCTTCCCCCGTCACACCCCTCGGTGTCCCGGATCCCACCGGTCAGAAAGGAAAGCGTGAAGGCCTAAGTCATAACCAGAACGACAAAGTTCAAAAGTAAAACCCGGTTATTCCGTCCGTCAGGCACGGCCAGGCTGACGCTTCTCCAAACTGTGCGCGTACAACCGATTCCGGTGCTCCAAGGATGAGGGGGTGGATCCGAGACAGGGCACTGGGGCAGAGCCCTGAGGATTGCCTGGCTGCTTCTAGGAAGAAACAGGAGGTGCTTTTGGCTCTGGCGAGCCATGTCAGCCCGTCTTCCCTCCGCACCAGCAGCCGCAGCAGCAGCAGCGGCCAGACCTGCTCTCCAGATCTGCTGCACAGCGAGGCGGCAGGGAAGGGCTGTGTGCCCTGCCTGCTCCGCGCCTCCGCCCGCTGCTCGGGCACCCGGGGCTGCCGGCGGCCGCCCCCTTCCCCAGCACTCCGGAGGAGCGTCCCAGCCCAGGCCGGCTGCGGGGAGCGGCAGCCCGCGCCGGGAGAGGCGGCCGCAACTCACCATGGCGTTGGAGCAGTTCAGCAGGCACACCACGGCCAACAGGAACCACCGCCGCCGGTACGTCCTGAAGCGGGCCGGCGGCCCCAGGCTGCGCTCCCCCAGCAGGCTGGCCGTCTCGGCGCCCTCCATCGCAGCTCGGCTCGGCTCGGCTCGGCTCGGCTCGGCACTGCCCCGTCCGGCCCCGCCCCGCCGCCCGTCCCGGCCTCCCGGGGCGGCCCCGGCCGCGCCGCCGCCCGGCTCGGCGCGCTGGGCTGCGCTGCGGGCGTGCCCTCGCTGCGGAGCCGCCCCGGGCCGGGCGCCAGACCTTCCCCACGGAGCGGGGTCTGGCGTGCCGCGCTCCTCGGCGGGGGAAAGCCCGGCGCCCCGCATCGGGGCTGCTGAGGTGCGCGGAAGGGGGCTGCCCTGCCTCTCCTGCTCGTGTGTCGCCAAAAAAACAACATCAGCGTCGCCTCCATCACTAATGCCCGCTGACGGCTCCGCGTTCCCGTGGGAGTCCCCGTTAGCCGTCGCCTCGGGCAGCAGCCGAGCGGCATCTGCCGCAGCTGGGGGTGCTGGTGGTGGCATGAGCCGCGAGAAGCCTTGCGGGAGCAGCCCTGTCTGAGGGGTGATCGCTTACTGGAGTCGAAAAAGGACTAGAGGAGAATAAGGGGAGAAGTAAGACTCACAGGGGTCTATCAGCCGAAGTATATCTAGTTCGGTTATGGATTTTTATGACTGCTTTTGCTGCTGTCTTTCCTCGATGTAGAGACACGCTACTAGATGTTATCTCCTACCCAAAAACTCACCAAGGGAAAAAATTGCAAAGGAATGCAAAAGAAAAGTCTCCACTGATTTCAAACAAGACCTGTGACCAGATCAGATGAACACTGGTAGTGCCTCAGCATCTTTATGTCAACTCTGAGATGTAATCACCCTCACACACCCGCTGCACACCAACACTCGGCCTCAGCAGTACTGAGACATCAGGCTGATGGATTCCAGAAATGGCCCTAAAATACTAACATCCACCATGTCACCTCTTGCTCAGGCCTTTGAAATCCTTGTGCCATTCCTCACCACAACCTGCTAAAACCATATCACCCTCTCAGTAAGAGGCTGAGGTCACTTACTGTTAGAACGACTTTATGCTAAATGCATTGAGCATATTTGGAAGAGTGGGCAAGGAAGATTATCCTGCATGCCAGTATTCTCTCATGAACAATTTTAGCTGAAATTTTCTGGGATCAGAGAGGAGTAGGCAATAGAGAGAGGAAAATGAAGAAGAAACCATTTCTAGCCCATGTCAAGCCTGTTGTTTCAAGGTAGAGGGAAGCATGGGTTATTTGTGCTAGTGAGCAAGCTAGTCAGCTTTACTGACTGATAGATTGTGCCTTCTAGTCTCTCTTAGCTGGAATGAGGGGTTGACATTTAGTAATACCAGTTGACATTTTGTATTACAAGTGGGAATATTAAGGTAATATCATTGATTGACATGTTCGTCTATCTACAAATGCCTGACTTGGTTTGCCAGGTGTGTGAGATGCTGACAAATGTGCACTGTTGTTTGTATGTTGTAGGCTGATGCACAGCAGCTTCTGCCCTGCTCTGGAAAGACAGATGATGCAGTGATCTGAGTTGTGTGCATGAGTGAACTGCCCTCCTGACTCAACAGATCTGTCATATGCAGAGAAACTTATCCACCAACATGCTAGGAAGAGCCCAGATGTGTGGGACAGCAGAAAGGCACAGTGGCCGGTGCTCACCACGAGAACCATCATTCCCTCCTCTCCCTTGTCTTTCCTGCCAGAAAAACCCCTGTGGGAAAATCAGCTTCACTAAGACTCTGTGTAGATGAGCATCACCATGCTCATACCCTCTTCTGCTTAAAATCTCTATTGTCATTAAAGATGTCTGAACAATGCTGTCAGAAACCAAGATCCCATGTGAAATTCCCTTACTGATTTATTTTGTGAGTAAAATATGTCAAAAGCTCAAATATTTGTAGGACAGATCAGAATCAAGTCTGCCCTGTTTAGCCTCTTTTGATATTATTTATGTCAAGATAACCTGTGCTGTTTACTTGAAATAGGGTCCCAGAAAAAACTGGAGCAGGATGGTGAAGGAGGTTCTTTCTGTGACAGCTCTGCCATTTGGGTGCAGACATCAGAAATCCAGTGTCAAACTGGGCTACAGAAAGGGAAAAGGACAATGCAGCAGAAGAGAACTGCTTTGATGTTTGGAGCAGAACAATTTACTCCCACACCTGGGAATAAAATTAATCCTTTTCTCCACTTGTCCTTCTAGATGTATTGCCTTGTTGTATGCACCCTGTAAGGACCGGTCTGGAGCTGCAGAAACATAGAGGTATTTCGAGCAGCTCTTTGTGATCTGATTCCTCTGCTCTACACCACATCCCTCATGAACAGAGGCACCATTTCTATTGGCAGCACAACCAGGACAGCAATAGGATTAGTGTTGAAGGAGAATGGCTTCATCTGCCCTGCATCTTCTCATTCTTTCCTAGTCCTTTGTTTGTTCCTAATGTATTTCTATCAGTCTCTTTCTCCGCAGTGTCACCCTCTCTTTCCCATCCTGTCCCTATTTTCATCCTTGTTCTTGTTTCTATGATCTGGAAGGATAAGCCAGATTTCTCCTTCTTAGTTAAGCAGTTTCTTGTTTCATAGGTACTTGTACTGGGATACCTGTAGTCTGCGATGTGTGAGTATATCTAAGATATACTGAACAGATCCAACTATGCAATTGATACAGTAAGTAAGGGAAAGAAAGTTTTCAGCAGTGGAGTAGTTGAAATCTCTGTACCTTGGTTGAAAAATGGATGTGAAATAACTTTGTGTCAGAAAAGAATTCCACACCCATAGCACTTTTCAAGTATTAAGCCCTCATGATGGTAATTACAGGATCATCCAGGTTCCAAGCAGGGTCAGAAATTGTGGCTTAAGGGGGAGGGGAGTACCCAAGATTTGTAGATGCACATGGTTGAAAGAAATTACAAATCAGAGGGGCTGCAAAATCTTACCAAGTTTTATTAGTAAATGACACTCTTGGTGTGTAAATTGGTGTAAGCACATGGCACTGGGTTTGGGTAATGGGGTTAGTTGAATGAGAACAGAGGCGTGAATTGGAGAGGAGGAGACAGAGTGAAAGGAAAAAAAGTCCTGGCTCCAGCACTGATCCAGTTGATGGTATGTTCAGGGTTCTGGGAGCATCTGCGCACCCAGGCTTTATGGTGGTACCTTCTACAGATAAATCTCCTCATACTGGAGATAAGTTTCTCACTTTCTATGCAAATTAGCAATCCTGTGCAGTCCATTCCTCTAGACTTTTCTGGAAATGGGTTGGGGATGGCTTTGGGGATCTTTGGTGGTCTCAATCCCCTCTTACAGTCCATGCCCACTTCTCAGCCTCATCCCTGCACTTGTGCTGTGTTGTGCTCATCTCCAGGAGCCAGAACTAGGATGTTTGTCCCAGAAATGTGCTGCTCTACCTCCTTATGGCCTCTTCTCCAGCCACATCCTCCTCTTTCTCAGTGTATTATTACCAATAATTCCTGGCTGTTATCACCAACAATCCATGGCTGGCTCCACAGCTATCTGGATATCGGCGTTTGAGACATATACATTAACCCTCTTGTCTCCTAAGATTCTGCAGAAATGAAGTCAGACCAGTTTGCTTAGGACTCAGTCTGGTCTTGAAAACCCTCAGCAATGGAAACTGCACAACCTCTTTGGGCAACTGATTCTCCTGCTGGATCAGTCCTAGGATAGATGCCACAATGCAGCCCTCAGATAGAGTACAACTCATTAAGCACAACCCTCTGACCTCATTCAAAGTTGGATCAGTTGGCTAAACATCCAGACCGTAATATCTTAGCTTAAATACAAGAACGCCAGTAGACAGAGTTGAAAATGTTGCTACATTCAAGGTAAATATCATGCATTGCTCTCACCCATCCACAAATCCCATTCTTTTATGTAAAAAGGGCAATCAGGCATGTTCACTGTCATGACTTATCCTTGGTGAACCTGTGCTGATTATTCACAATTGCCTATTTCTCCTTCATGTGTTCAGAAATATAATGCGAGAACTTTTTGTATGGTCTTTTTTGCCAGGGATTGAAGCGTGATTGGACAGTCTACAGTTGCTTGGGCTGTTCTTTAAGTTCTTTTTAAGTATAAATGCAACATTTCTACTGTTGGCAGGGATATCCATGGCTCCTCAAAGATGATTGAAACCTTGTGCTGGAATCAGATGTCTCTCAGCATCCTTGGACACGGCCCTTGTATTTCCATGAACTTGTATAAGCCAAGTTTTCTCCAGCAACTCCTAATTCACCCACTCATGGTGATCTCTCCCCTCCATGAATACCTGGCCTGAAGCCCTAGGAGACCTTGCTGTGTAAAGAAGGCATTGAGTTCCTCAGGTTTGATTGTGTCCACTTAAGAGTAAAACACCCTGCTCAGTGACCACATGCAATTTTCCTTGTTCAGCTGCTTACCATTTAGCAGCTGAAGCTCTTTTTGTTACTATTGACATGAAAGTTAAAATTCCAGCTGAGCTTTTACTTTCCTGACACCATTCCTACATGCCCAGGCAATGTTTGTAAATTCCTCCTGCATAGCCCATCCCTGCTTCCATCTTCTGTATGTTCTTTTTTTGCACTGGAGTTCTGCCACAATTCCGTATTTACCCAAGCTGGTCTCCTTATTTATCTCCTTTTTTCTTGAACACTGAGATGGCATGTTCTTACACTTGGTGGAAGCTTCAGAGATCTCCTCACTGCTGGAAAGAGTGACAGAGGGAAAAGGAGCTGTGGAAGAGGTGAGGAACAAGATGTCCTGAGTTGCAGAACTAAGGAGTCAGATATCTTGGGGCTGCACCTCTGGGTTGACTAGCACTGAGAAAGTTGCAACCCTTTCATCATGGTTGGGGCATTGGTAATATCCTCCTGCATGGATCATCTGCTTGCTGCTGACACTGCAGGTTTCTGTGCTGCCGTGCTAATAGGTTCTTTCCTTAGCCACAGGTTTTCAGGAAACTGTAGGGACTTTTGTTACCTTAGGAATGCTGCCTCTCTGCTATGTATCATTAAAACTTGGTAACATTAAAAAAAAATAAAGAGAGAAAGGAGAAGGAGATAGGCAAACTTACTAGTTTTGTGCATTCTGTACTATCTAAGGAGCCCGCATGGTATCTGAAAGTGTAATTAAAGGCCACGCAAGCTCATGAAATACAGAATGTGTGTATGGGGGTGGAGGTGGAATTAGGATTGCTCAAGCAGTTTTTATTCTGGCATTTCCTAATGTTTTAATGTTTAAATTAGCAAGACTTAATTAATTTTCATTACACAAAAATATGGTGAAAAGTGCTGTTGTTAAAAAAATGGATCCACTTTCCATTGCTTTTTTCTTGCTAGATGTCAGAAGCAAAAGGAGGTTTCCCCAGGGAATCCTGAATTTTTTAAAATCTGGATGCTTTAATGCTAATAAAGTATGTATTTGTTTGGTTTTTAGCAGAGAGGGCTCTGAAGATTCATTCTGCAGACCTGGAGGCCAGCAGTCTTACTGTGTGTTTCCACAGTGCACAGTGTGGAAGGTGAATTGAAAGAAACTATTTAAATCTTTATGTCAAAGACTGTCATGATACAAGTCTAAGACCCTTCATGGAGCAGATCATAAATTAAAAACAACAGAAACAGCAAAAGATTTCAGAAGAGAGAGCAATTATTGAGTGCACAGAGCAAAACAGCAGCAAACTATCTCCCAGACTGCAAGAGAGTATTGCATATGCAAGTTCCGCATTACTGGCAGGTATGGAGAGGAAACAGGAATGCAGAAGTCACTGCACTGGCATGTTTGCAGACTGCTGAACCAGACACTTTCCTCCGGACATAGATTAGCTGCTTGCTTCGACAAACAGAACAAAACAAGCCAGTCAAATCACAAAAAATTATAGGAGACAGCAAAACGCGTGTCCCACACTCTGGGTAGCAAACCAGTCGTCCAGTGTCTGAATCTCTCCACAGTGAGGCAGGTCCTGGGAATGATTCCTTGTGTTGCCATCACTGGCAGTTGTGAGCCTGGAAAACCAGCTGTAAGGGAACTGCGAGCAGCTGCCAAAAGCTTGGGAAGCTGTGTCACCTCTGCTGCTCTAAGTGCCAGTGAAAGACAAGTACATTATGCAGTATCATCTCGGAATAATTTTCTGCAGGGTAAGTTTAAAGACTTGTCTACACTTTGTCTCGCTCCTCCTTGTGGAGATGTTCCTTCTCCCAAGGCTGAGTACCAGTTTGTCTTCGTAGCTACAACTATTACTTCAAATGGGGAGATCCAGTCTCACAACAGTTTTTTTTGGCAAAAAAAAAATTACACATGCCTTAGAAAAGGGATCCTATGAATGTGAAGTAAAACACACTCCTGACTGCTGTATTTCTGCTGCCAGTCTTTTGTGAAGCCTAAGACTACTCAATGAAAGATGTAAAAATTTCCTATATATTTCAAAGTATTTTCTTATTTTGTATTTAGTTCTCCTTGAGTTATTTTGTTTCCATTTATACTTGTACCAATTTTTCCTAGTTATACAAGACAAGCAAGTAGAATTATGGTTTATCTAAAAATCTGTCCTTTGTGAACTCACAGCTTCCTTAGCACCTTGTGGAATAAATTTTTCAAGAACAGAAATGGAAATAATACTTTAGTTTACTATTTTATTGTATTTTATGTGTAAAAAGACGTAATAATTTTAATTTTAATGGCTTTGCAAACATGCATAGCTGAAAGTGTTTCAGAGTCATCATATCAGACCATATTTCATGCTCCATTTAAAATAAGCAAATGCAGAATCCAAACAAAATAGGTCCAATTTACAATTTGAAGTAAAAGGAAATTTTAACAATTAGCTTTCCTGAGGCAGCATTGCCTCTGCTCTTCTTTTTTTCTTTTTTTCTTTCTTATTTCTTTGTCAGCACAAAGGTGTCTTACTGGGTCAGCAGTGTCTGGGTCTTGTACCCCAAGTATGTGCAAGACAAGACAGCCTTTTTCTCAGAAACATTCCCAGATTTGTCCTTTGCTCTCTGCACAAAGAAATATGTTAAATGGGAGCTAATGAGTGAAGTAAAGATCTGCAGAAAGATCCACATATTGCCAACACAATTAGATGCCTGATGATCCCAGAAAGCAACAGCTACAATTCCAGGTCCACTGCAACAAAGGTGAAGATGAGAAGAGATGGTTGGTGCTATCCAGGTAGGGCACACAAGGGACTTAGTTAAATCTGCTTTAAGGATACTGTGCAAAGGCCATACCATTATCATTTTTAAATACCTCAAGACATTATTGCTCATCTTCCCAGAAAGCAGTGACACCTGTAGACAGTATCTCCGTGTTCTGCCTTTCTATCTTCTTTTCTCTCTCTCCTCCTCCTCTTTCCTTTTCCTTCTCGCTGAAAAACAAAAAAAGTTGGGTGATATATCTAGGCCTTTTCTGCATATCAGTCATCTCAGTTCAGTTTCTAGTGTTTGGAAGACCTATTTTGTGGTATTTTTAGTTTCTCTTCAGAGGACTTTACCATGTCATTGGATGCACATTCTGTTATATGCCCCTTCAGCTGGACATTTTTCTGGAATGGAATTCCTTCCTAAACCTAATTCAAAACAACAAAGAGGATGTTGTCATTTTTGACTGCTAATAACTACAGAGTTCTTAAAAACCTTTTGTAGTTTTACCTTCCAGTAGTCAAATGCACTAATGCATTCCTTCTGCTTTAAACACATTTTCAGATGTAGAGCGCAGCTCAATTATACAGGCTGGCCAAGGTGTATATAGGCTGGCAGAGGATTTTGGACAACAAAGTCCAAAGGTGTACAAGGTTACTTCCCTCCTCTTCGTTTTGCCTGTATCTGTGCATGCTAGAAATCCCCAGCAGGGGACTTCTTAATCTCTCTGCAGGAGGACACACAGTGTGTTCTCACACCCACAGCACATGGAGGCATGCATGCTTGCTTTGCTCCTGGTCTTCTGCTGTCAGTTTGTGTAATTGGAAAAGAGCAATTCAATATTTCTATTACACAGTGGTGGCAGAAAGTGGCATGTGAAAGCTTCATTGAAGTCCAGAATTAACCAGTTAATCTCAGTCCTTCTTTTGTTTCTGATATAGCTGCTGACTAGTAAATACAAAACAAACCAACTGGGCCTAAACCAGCCTAGAAGGATGAGAAATGGAAAAGTAATTATGTTTGTCATGCCTATAGTCAGTGTTACTGAAAATGAGAGCTAGCAAGTATTTGTGAAAGAAGTACAATTTGCTTAGTGCCGCACTAGAAGACCCCTCCTTTTGCCAAGGGAAAGTCTGTGATCTGTATAAGTAACTTTTTGTGTGTGTTGACCTGTTTCAGTCATGCTGGAAATCCCAATGGCTTTGATGTCATATACATTTTGTAAAAATTGGTTTCTAGGAAGACAAGAAGGAAGACACAGCACTGTGCATAAGGAAAGGCAGAGAAGGGTCAGTTTTGTCTTCTGGTGAGCTCCCCAAAAGCTCAGGAGCAGAGTTAAGCTGGGCAGTTGGCATCCTGTGTTCTGTTCCAAGCCAGCCAAGGCACAATTGCCCTTTGCCTGCTGTCCACTCAACCAAAAAGAGACAGTCTACGTCTTGAAGACCGGAAGAAAAGATTCATGTGGTAGAGTGGATATGGGGAAGAAATGCATGAAAACTACACGTTTTCTGCAGAAAGACCAATTTGTTTAGTTTTTTATTACACCAGGCCAGAAAGTAAAAACTAGCCAGTTAAAAATCATGCCTATTTTCTTGATGCTTTTTTCAGTTTTAATGATTTTTTTTACAGTATCATGGAGTTGTTAGGAAAATACATAGGGTATAGTTCAGGTCTGTCTTCAAATTTGTAAGAATAGGATAGCGTTTCACAAAGAACTTCTTCTGTGTTCTTGTGCTGAATTTCACAGTTGCTTCCCACCTTGAGCAAATACCCAGTTCTTGTTTCCATGTATAACTAACAGATATGAAGACAGAAGTATTTAACACAGATCCCAATTGTTATGATTTTAAATTCTCTTTATGGTCCTGCAGAATTACTGAAATGCTTTAAAGCTCAACTCCTGTTAGAACTTTATCCACCAGAGGCTGATTTGTTCTCTCTTGTGCTGTCACATGTGCTAATATATCTGAAAATGAAATTACACAATTTAAATATTCTCAGCAGCACAAATTTTTAAAATCAAAATTGTTACAGAAAATTTTAAATACTTTTAGGGAATAATTAGCCTCTGTGTAAGAGATGGGGTGTTTACATCCTGTGGCTTAAGACTATGAAGCTGGAATTATCATTTGATTTTGAAAAACTCATAGACTGCATGGATGGTAAAGCTTCCATGTGACAGACCTGAACAGTTTTTATTCCAGCAGAAATAATGAGATTGATATTTGATTGTCATTGTGGCCTTTGCACATGCAGAAGAGAGACACTGTAATGTGTTACCCAGAGGAGCTGTTCATACAAAGAGCATGGGATAAATTAGATACTACAGAGGCCAGTGGAGGTGACCTGTGTAGAACTGGTTGCTTGTAAAACAAAGGTGAACTGTGATAGCAGAGCCAATGCAGTCAGCCATTCAGGCTGGTGCTGCAGTATACTATGCTGGCTCATCACTAATGTAAAGGAAAAAAAAACTACACAAAACCAACTTATTTTACTATATTAATGCTCTAAAATCCAGCTGTTCATTTCCACATTGAACACATCAGCTGCATGAGCTTCCTTGTAGACTGAAAGCTTTAATGTAAGAGGGGAAGTGTGCGCACTCATTTCAAAAAGGTGAGGTTGCTTACTTTTCATCTATGCACTCAGAAAATAACGCCAATGTGAAAAAAGCATGCCCTTACCTTTCTCACATCAGAAGTACTGTGAATTGCATCAGGAGCTACATTGTCTCCTCAGACACCACATTCCCTCACATTCCCTCCTGCTGACAATAAATCAAGCTGCTCTCCTCTGCTTTGTCTCCAAGTACAGTCGGCATGAGTTCAGCTGTTTAGTCTGCCTAGTTAACAGTCAACATGGTACAAGGAAATTTTATTTGTCAAGGTAAGCTTCTGATTTGGCACTGAAATCTAGAAAGAGGACCAACAAAAAAAGTTGAGTGGAGAAAGCTGTGTCGTAAAATGAAATCTCTCTTACATGACTTCTTTGGCAGAGAAGCTGTCTGAAATGGGCTGTGAACTACAAGAGACTCAGAGACTACCTGGCTGTTGTGCTTCACCACAGTATGCTCACAAACTTTCCTTGCAGTCAGCTGCTATACACTCATCACTTCTGACAGTGGTGCAATTTATTTATATTCCTGAATTCCCCTTGGGTTGGGGATAAGACTGTAGCTCTGATAGCCATTCTTAAAAACGTATAGGCCAGGTTTTCTCCTCTAACCCATCTAAACCTTTAGCAGTCTGCATTTTATTTAAAAGATAAGGCTTCCCTCTATATTGGAATAAGTATTTCAAACACTTTTGAGAAAGCGAAAAGTCATCTCTGCAATTTAGCCATACCACCTTTCTCCCACATTTTCATTTTCTTAAGGAGCAGTATTTTGCATAAGACTTATTCATAACATTCTTTAAAAAAAAGCCATTCGTACATTCAAATTTAACTAATTTTATTTTTTGACCTCTAACTACTTTATTGAAGTCTTGGCAGACTCAAAGGTTGACCTACTATGCTAATTATATTGTAAAAAGTATATATAGTTTCCTTTATTTAGGTCCGACATGTAGGTTCATTGCAATAAAAGACGTTAAAAAATAAAATAATCACTGAAGATCTCAGGGAGCTTTTCAAGCATGGATTTAGGTCCTGCATTAATAGTTAATGTTCTGTTCTTTAATCTGGTTTTAACTGGGTGAAGTGGCACCATTTCAAGTAACAGCATATTAACTAATTAAGGAAATAACAAACTAAGTCGAATTATATCACTGAACAGTAACTATGCTAGATAATGTCCAGTGTTTAAACTAGGGTAAGTACTTGCAAGGCAATTGTGGAGAAACTGTGATTGGAGACACCTATTATAATTGGTAGGGGAAGGAAGAGAAATCATAACAGCATGCTGAGAATGTGCATGTGGAACAAACACCACTCAAACCAAAGCTTCTTGCGCTCTATGACAGTGGCGAACTGTTTGCCTTTCTTTTTTGAAGGCCTTCTCCTGCTGCGGATTGTTCTGGATCACAGGGTCAAATTGTCTGCCTTGGAAACATGGTTGAAGAGCTGTGGAATAAGAGCTAGTCATGTACTGGCTGTCAGTGCCCCTTTGACCTGTAGCTCAAAGGCACATCAGAAATGCAATTTAACTAATCTCATTAATAACATGATGAAACCCATACCACACACATTTGAGGGCAACTGTTAAGTTAAAACTAATTTGCATGAAATTGCAGGAGTTTTCAAAAGTCTGAGTGGAGAAAGAAGTATTATTTTAGCATGTTTGCCATATGTTGCTGTTTTCAAATATCTGGAAAAAGTATTTGGTGTAATGTGCCCAATTTTCAAGATGAAAACATCTGACACAGGTGTGTTGGTTGTAATTAAGCCATAGAGGGTCCTGATGTGAAGTTGCCTCCCTCTTTGCAGGATTAGTTTCCAACTATCTGTCTACACAGATATAATGTCTCTTGAGCATGTGTGAAGGCCACAATCAAAGTAAAATCTCAGTGAGATTTCTGCTGGAAGAAAGTAATTCAGATCTATTTCTTAGAAGTCTGCACAGGCAGACTTCTAAGAAATAGAAACAAACTAAGGTCTCTAGGCTGCTGAAGCATTACTGCTTGAGAAAATGAAGAAAAGCTTTCAAAATCTGCTGCTGCATCCCCTCTGAAGAGCATGCAGAAAGCCTGGCTTGCATTTTAAACAAGCAGCAAAGGCATGTCATAGTAATGAATCCTTTTGTACAGCAAAGTACCTATCTCCACTAAATCCTCCTAAAAAAGGCTTCTAACAAGATAATTTACAGGCCTGGCCTAAGTGGGAAAAGGCCTATTATAAAAGTCTGCTCTGCTCTGAGTAAATTGGGAAAAGAGCAACTTTTGGGCAATAGCATATCTGGTATTGCAATGTGGTTTATAATTTCCTTCTTCAGATAATGCCTTAATAGCAAAACATGAACATGTCTAGTGGTTAGCCGCACATCTGCCTGACCTAAACATTCAGTAACAAAGATAAGATAATCCCTATGGTTTCCATTTTCCCTGATGCTACTCAGATGGTAAATCACTCATTTAAGAAAAATAAAATGTGAACTTTATCATTGTCTCCTGGTCATCAAGCTTTTAGGACGTCTCATTTGATTTTGACAATATTTCCAGTAGTCTAGAATTTTACTTATGCATTCAAGAGGTCTTTCTGGTCAAAATTTTACATTCACATGCAGTCATAGATACCATGAGAACTAGTTCTCACTGCAGAGAGATCTGGACGGGGTGAAGAAATCCCAATGCCCATTCACAGCAACATCTGCATTGTCCAGTGTGTTTTCCCTTGTGGGTATTATTACTTGGACTCATGCTTGGCATAAAATTTGGCAATGTATTGTTGCCATACCAACATCTCTAAATCACTCCAAGTTCAGGAATTTTTTCTCTTGCTTCTATTTAATGAGTCAGCAGTTGAATTATATTTTTTTAATTTATGTCCAGCAAGAATGACTTGTTAGGCTATTTTTTAGCATCCTTTTGAACAGGGTTCAATGTACAGAGGAGAATGACAAGATTGTTTTTGTTAAAAGAACATTAAAGAACATAATAAATTAGATCAGCCACACCCAGGTAATTTCTGCATATAATCTGTAAAATTGCTCTTTAAATTAATTTCAGGGCAGGAATATATTTGTTCAGGCTAACAATGTCTTAAAGGGTATGGAAAATGAACTCGTGTCAGCTCCTCCTATCCCAACAGATGTTCTACCTCTGATGTGCAGCCTGTTTTTCCTGCTGGTAGTTTGCTGTGGGTGGGTATGGGAGGATGTTTGGAGCATGGAAAAGTTATTACAAAGGCAAATCAGGACTAAAGAAGCCAGGGCTCCTAAAATCTATGATGTTTGTGAGGGTTTCTCATGGTTATCACTCTGGCTGCACTTGGGTCTCCTGTTCATGACCCTGCCAGCACAGTGCTGCTCTGACCCTTGAATCATGCTGCCTGTGAGCCTATGGACTTCTGTTTTCACTGTCTCACCACTATGTCCCAAGGACTGATCATAGCTTTTTCATTGAGGACAGATGGTGGCTCAGTCTCTGCAAAGGGGTTCCTCCCACAGGCAAGGACAGCAATCAAGGCATTCCTCAAGATTTGCCCCATCATCACCCAGCAGTTTCTGTTCTTCCATAGCAATGTAAAGCTACCCTCAGCACCAGCACCGGCCTCGAGAGAAGCAGCCTGTGTCACTTGAAAGAAACCTTTGTACATTTCAGCTGTGAGTCTATACTTTTTGGGCTTCTAAGCTTTGGGGTGTCCTTGATGCCTCAGGTCAGGCCAGGAAATGCATGGGGCTTCATCTCTGGTGGAGCAGCTCAGCTCTGCAGCTGGGCATTCCATGCTGAGGTAAGCACCTCACCATTATCATCCCCCTTCATCTTTCTTCTGAGTGTGAGCTCCTACCAAGTGACTCCAGCCTGTCAGGAAATGCTTCACCTTGCCCTCACTCTGCCATTGCAGCTGGTAGAGGTCTTGCTGGGCTCTGGCATAGGGCAGGAATAAGGAGCTGAGACCTCCTGACCTGGGCTTTGGCTGGGGCACTGCTCTGCACGGGGAGGAGGGCTGTCTTAGGGTGGCTGCTGACCACACCTCCTCATTGCTCTGGCGGGGATCGCAGCCTCAAAGGGCTGAAAAACAGCTGAGGGCGGCAGGGGTCTCTGGAGGTCCTGGTCCAGTCCAACCCCCCTGCTCCAGCAGGGTCACTGGGGGTCAGTTGTCCAGATGAGATGTGAGTGGGCTGGATTTAATTGCAGAGAGAGTTTACATTAGACAGAGTCTGCAAACTCTCTGCAATTAAAGGCAGCCAGTGGCTCCAAGACTGCAGACAGTAATTATATGTGGTTTCTCACTTCCCCATCATATGAGAACAGACGCTGCGGGTTTGCAACAATAAGCTCTTGCCACTCCAAGGAAAGAGCTGATCTTGTTTTCTCCACTCCTAGGGTTGTTGTAAGTATTTTTTATCTAAAATGATTACAGAAGATCTGAGTTTGAACCATGGGATTTACTCTGTTTAAGTGATGGATTTTAGTTTCTCAAATTAACATCTTAGTCAAGCTACTTAGAATATAAAAATAACTGATCATTTCTGAAGTCCAGCTCCAAATTCAACAGTTTATTTAAAGAATATAAAATTATTTCTATGGATTTTTGTCTCTGAAATTAATTCTGTCTTTTTGAGAAAAGAAGTTTCAGAGACAATTTTAGATTAATTCTTTAGTCCTGAAAATAATTTGTTTCAATGGAAGTGAATAGCATTTAGATGATTGTACAAAGACAAGTGTTTGAGGAGTTTCTGAAAGGTGCTTACAAAATTTTTAATTAAAATACTTTTATCAATGTTTAAGTATTAGTATGGAGTATGTAGATATTCCACATAAGTTTAGGGAGCCTTTCAGTGGTTTTCTCATGGACAAGAAATCCCTCTGCCCTGGGCAGACAGGCAGTGGGACAGTATTCATTTTATTGTGCTAGACTCTGGATCACTGTTTCACACATCAGCATCTGCCAGAAATGAAAACCAGAATTAATAAGTACTTAATAGTACCTATAGTACTAATAGTAATTAAAATTAATTATTATTTAAGGGGTCTCATGGCATGAAATAGATTACAATCTAAAACCTGTCACTTTTTTACCCCTTATGAGGCCAAAGAAAATCAGGTACAAGGAGTTAGGGCACAAGACAGTGGAAAGAAACACATCTAGTCCATCCCTTGAGGACAGCTTTAAACAGTGTTCCCCTACAGGGCTGGCACAGTGTTAAGGAACTGTTCTATACACCTGTTTCTGTGCCATGCACACTTAGATATCTCCTCCTGGAAAAACCAGTATCTGGTACACAAAAACTTCTCACCCAAGAATTCCCCTGTTAAGTTCAGGAGAGCACCAAGACCAGTGCTTCAGATGACTCTAATAGATAGACTCACCTGCCTGAATTTGCTTCTGTGCCATTAAATTTCAAATTCAGGTGTTTTTCTCCTTGCATCAGCACCAGTGAGCCTGGCAGCATCTGGAGATCTGTGCTGAGTTTTGCCTCCCAGGAACTGGGCAGCCACTAACTCCATGGAAAAAGCCCAGTAGATGCCACAGAGATAGAGAAGGTGCTGGAGTGTAGTACATCTGGAAAGGGATGGAGAAAAGACTTTCGTACAATCTGGAGACAAGAAGGGAGAGAAGGACTCTTTTGGATGTCTTCAACTTCTTTGTGGTGGGGAAACAGAAAGGAAAGAGACAGACCTCTTCTCTGAGGTATAGAGGGACAGCACCAAAGACATTTGCCAGAGACCAAAGGGGCCCCTTTATTCCCCAGCAAGATGCTTGACTGAAGAAGAGACATACAGAAAAGCCATGGGATCTCCACTCCTGTAGATCTTCCCTGCTCTACTGAACAAGTTCTGAGGCACAGCTGGTACTCCTTTAAACATGGAGCTTAAAAGTGTGATGGGGCAAGTGGTGGATCAGACCTCCAGAGCTCTCTTGTGAAAAAAAATATTCTACAATACTATATCACAGCTTCTTGGGCACTATTTCAGCTCATTTTCCTGAAATATTCTCTGCAATCTGTTAGCATTCCAGAACTAACAGGAGTAGTACTCGGTGTGTTGGGTGACTCCTTGACTTGGAGGACAAATGCAGACAATAGGAGATAATTTGCTTCTTTGTCCTGAAGCTGTAGTATTGGTGACAGTTGCCCTGGTGGAAAGCCATCAAGTGCATTTCTACTGCCTGTTCCTCATGAAAATATGATGCCTTGATCTATCCTGATTTCAAAAGTTACTAGTGTTTTAAGAAAAAAGACTTTTAATGTGTCATGTTACAGCCAGGCAAATAAACTAGGATTATTACAAGTAAAGCTTTAAGAAAGCTTTACGGGAATAAAGGGATCAGAGGCTTCTGCAAGTCAAGCTAGGTGATGGCTACTGTAGAGGGCTAAGGAAAGTTGGTGGTAGAATCTGTAGTAGCAGCACCAGGTGCAAGTAGGTACAAGAAAAGACTAATAGCCTAATCCAGGATGAAAGTAGCAGAAGACTGAAGAAATTTATGAACATATTACTGGAGAAAACAAAACAAAACAAAAACCAGCTTAGCAAGGAACAGGGTAGACCTGAAGTCTAACACAGGAATATGCTTTTTGTTTATTCCACAAAGATGGAATACTATCTGTTTGGCATGCTGAAAATATGAAAGTTTTTCACATGAAAATTATCACAAAGCTATGGGACAATGTGTTTCCCTTTATAGATAGCTCATATAAAAAAAATAATGTGTGATTTACAGCTAGATATGGACTTTGGGATTATTTTCCATTTCCTGGGTCTGAGCCTTGTATCCCATGATTTGCCCTGGCTTCCTTAGCAACAAAACATCAATGTGCAAGCTGAAAACAACTGAGCTGTGCTGTTCTCCTTATAAGAAGCTAAAAATACAGTCTTTGTATTCCTCTAGTATCCAGCTTCACAAATGTACCCATTGTTTCTGCTTGTTTTCTGCCTGTTGCACTAGAAATACTGAAAAAGTAGTGCTGTACTCTCAGAGCTGTACTTGGGGATTCCAAGAGCCCCCCTCATATCTCAGCTTCAAACTTCTGCATGGCTAGGACAATGTTTGTGTTTGTGTTTTTCCTTTGTTATCTCTGGGAAACACCTTCATTCTCCTTTTAAAGTGTACTCATCTCCCCTAAAGGTCTGGCTGCTTCAGGAGCCCGGATTCTGCCATCAACATCTCTTATCACTGTACTCTAAACATGATGCTGCGCTGGTCACCATAGTAATACCCTGTCACTGTGAGTCTTTCATGCATTTCTCATCATGCAAATACATTTCTCAATTTTCTTTTTTAAAACTGAACTGCAGTAATCTAACCCACAAATGTCTTGGCATGATCACACTATTAATCACTGACATTGCTTTTTAGAAGCCTGGCATCTTGTTTCATCCTGTGTTTGCAGTTTGCTCTTTGATATTAAAGCTGACTTGTGAGAAGGGAAGAAAGGTGGGATGGCAGCTTTACTGCCCTCCAACTCTTTGCCCACTCAAGGCTGCAAAAGCTTATGGAAGTTCTATGCCACTGAAATAAACCTGCAGCCTGCAGATCCTCCCCCACGTGTTGGAAATGCAGCACAGATGGAGCTGTACTGTCTGTGGGGATTACATACTGGGGAGAGTGGCTGTGCACAAGAACCCTGTCAGTATTTAAACCCACTCACTGGAGGCTCATGGGGCGAGTGGGTAAAAAAGAACACAGAGAAGAGTTATGATATCCCAGTCTTGGGCTAGGGCCTGTCCTGGGCAGGCAAGCACAGATTGAGAGGTTTTCTTCTGACCAGAGACAGAAGAACTTCTGGAGAATCACAGTGGAAATGGATTTCCTAGCACCTCTAGGAAGGCCATAAGTGGGGATGAAAATAGATTTTTAATGGGCAAAAGACAGGAATAACCCCAAACTCTATATGTTTTCTGTTCGTACAGAATGTGAGTTACAATCCAGGGACCTAAAAGGATCAGACCACATCAAATGGAAGTAATGTCTGTCTCTTGCTACTGTTCCCTTCAGGTCTGCCTCTCCTCAGCTCCTATTACAACTCTTCCACATTGCACCATTCAAAGGCTATGCTATTACCAAATCAGAAAGTGCCAAAAATTATTGTTGAAATAATTTCTCCTTCTCAAAGGAGAATCATGTACTGTTTTGTATTCAGGAGAGTTTCAGGTTGTTCAGTGTCCATCTGGCACTAGACATGGGGCTAATGAGGAGGAATTACTTCTGAGATCACTTACTCAAGTGTAGGTCTCTGAGCTCTCACAGATTTTTTGATTGCTGTGGTTTTTTAATGATAGTTGAGCATTACATGTATTTTAGATAACATGGTAATTGAGCTGGTACTGTTGACTGAAGAGGCTGTTGTAATGAAGTCGTGGATGGCTGCTCAGTATGCAAATGTCATAATGACACTGAACTCCGGAAAGCGAAAAGCACCCATATGGGAACTGTTTGCTGTAGCATGCAACAAATCTTTGAACTGCCCAGTGTTAAATGAGCCAAGCTGGATTTTTAAATAAATGGGTGTAGATTAACCATTAGATTATTATCTTCAGTAATTGATTAAATTCTACCCCATGGCACTCAACAAAATTCTCTTTGACAGAAATTTGGACTCCCCAGGAGAACCCCTTCCCACTCTAACCCTTCCCATCCCAAAGAGAAAGGTCATCCTGTAGGAATCTGCTGAGGGATTTGTTCATCTCCAAATGAGGAGCACAGAACAGCTGCAACCCCAGCTAAGATGGCCCCAACATTGTTCTCAGTCCAGCCAGAGCCTATTGAGCACATTGACCATTTCATTAGACTGGAGATAAATGTGAAGATCTGACTCTGTCTTTACATATAATGAAAATTTAATTTAAATGTCTTAGGCATAAATTTAAATGCAAAACTTTGTATCCACAAGCTTGGTTAATTTAGATTAGAGGTTTGATCTGATTTCAGAGAGTGCTGGCTAAACCAAATATAATTGGTTTTGCCATGTAAACTGCTCACCTTCTCCAAAGTCCTTTACTGTCGGCCTAGTTTTCTCCCAGGTTAACAGTGAGGACTAGCTCTCCAAAACTACCAAAACAGTGCTAATTAGGTAGCATTTGAGGTACAAATAAAGAAGAAAAATGTTAAGAAAAAAATCCAAATTTCAAAGCAGGCTAGTACCATGGTTGGTACTTCACCAGTTCTTGTAGTTTTATTTTTTGTTCTCATAGAAACATGGCACACTTTCATTCAAGCCAAAAATCTGAGGGAACCTAAAAGGGATTTAAGAATGGAAGCGAGGTTCTAACTCAATTTTGCTTCTTATTAAAAAAAAAATTAAAGGCCAATATATTTCAAAAGGGACTAAAGGTATTGATTTAAGAAACCAAAACGAGATGCCAGACTTCTAGAGTGATTATGCAATGCTTCTTATACTGCATCAATTTGAAATACCCCAAGTCGTTAATCACCAGTGACTAACATCATCTTCAAAGTTCATAGAAGGAATAAATGTGTTGCTGTCCATGGCTGGGAACCTTAGCAGACTAAGATTCATTAATCAGAGCTGTCTTTTCCTCAAGGAAAATGACAGCTCTTATAAATTTTATCTGTAGTTTTCATACGTGTGGGTGATTTGGCTGACTCATTAATCCAAACAGAGATTGTTAATCAGTGGATGACTGCTATGCGTGCCACAAAACCATGATTCAGATTTGCTCCTTTATGGAAATGCCTGATTGAAATAATAGTATGTCTTACATTAAGCTGTAGCCTTCTTATTTTGATCTTTGTTTTCCTAAGAAAAATGGCTCATGTCTGCCTCCTCCAAATCTTTGCTTTTCTTTGCCAATCTCCAAGACATTCAGCAATAAAGTGGCAACCTCAGTCTCTAGCTGTCACGAGGTTTATGATAGCAGGTGGCTGGGTCAAGAGACACTACATCAGTTAGCCCTCTTGATGGAAAGAGCTGCAGTCCTTACCAAACCTGGGAAGGAAGAAGGGGTACAGGAGTCAAGCTTTCACTTCCTTTGTTAGGCTGAGTGAGTGTGTCATTGCAGGAAATTCCTTTGTGGCCAATGCAGAAGGAGTTTTAGATAGGCAATTACAGACCTCCTGCTGAAATGTTTGCCCTTTTCCCACTCAGAGAGCTGATTTATTTCTTTGGTTTTGAGTGAACTAGTTCTTCTACAGTTGTGTAGAAAAACTATCCATGTGTGCAGTTACAGAATGGTACAGACACTGCAGAAGTGAAGAAGACTTAGAGGAGGTAGTTAGTATTCAAATCTTAGTATTCTCCAGTATAAGCTACTGTAAAAAGGTCAGTCATAAGCCTGAAAGTGTTGCAGGCTTTGGTACACGTTGTTGGACAAAGGCTAACCAACTCAAATCAGCAATTCCTTTACTAAAGCTATTAAAAAGAGATATGAAAAAAGCTCAACCCAGAACTTTCTGAGCTTTATAGTGGCTACATTTTAGAAAAAAGCCTTCATTCTAAATGTCTTTTCAAAACCTGTCATAAATTCACAGCTTCAACTACATCGTAGTTCAGCATACCTTGTTTTGAAAGTAAGAGGAATGCACTAGTGTCAGTTTGAAAATGCAATAAATCTAACAAGCCAGGTGGCTTTAGGTCATGGCATGTAACCTTGAGACTGCCACATAACCTCTTTGGTTCAATAACAAAAGGGGGGACACCCAAAGGGGGGACACCCATTTCATTTCCCTTACCAATACTTTCAAGTTTCCTGCAAAAGAGAAGTGTGTTTGCAGAATATCTGAAAAGTGATAAATGGGGAATTGACTTTTGCATACACTTAATACATTTTCTGTAAAACTTAAGAAAAAACAAATCCAAACTTCATATGCTCTTTCCTCCACTTTCTCTCTTTGCTCTCTTTCTCCCCTCCTACAAACTTTCAAAGTTTGTTTTAATTTTTTTCCTCCTTTTCTCTCTTAGGACTAATTTGTGCTTAATTTTCCCCCTGTTTAGTTTGCCTAGCAGATCTCAGGGTGCCTATCTCCCAGCCTCCCTTCATTCCTCTTGCACAGCCCATTACTTTGCTCCTTGGCCATTCTCTTAGATAAAAAAGAAAAATACTATGCAGTATCAGATGATGGAGAAGTGGAGGAAAAAGGTAAAGATTTATGGGTAGGTTCAGTGATTTTAAGGAGGAATATAGTCCAAACACCTTCACTGTCAACATCTACAAGAGATTTGCTTTCAATTTGAGGTGTCTAAGACTGTCTTTGGACAATTATCCCACAAAATTACATTAGTATCTCATCCAAAATAAATAGTGACTTTGGTGACTTTCACTCACCATTAAACTTTTCTCTATGTCGAAGGTTCTGTCTGTTCCTTCTTCCTGGTATACTCTTCCAGGTATATGTCACAGAAGGAGGAAACTTGTTCCCTTGTGAGACAGGGTCACAAAGATCAACCAGAAAAAAAGTGATTTACAGTAAAGGGCCTTGCCTTGCCAAGTGCCTTGCGAAGGTGGTTATTTTTCACTAAGTCACATTATCTATCTGAATGTTAAATTAAAAAAGGTAGTTCCTAGGTGTGGGCACAGCTCTTGAAAGGTCCAGGTCACTAGCAAACTGGTTTAATCAAACAGCTTTAGACATCCTGTTTGCCCTTCATATATACATACATTTGAATCCTTTTCAAATCTGGGAGTCTCTGCCTAAAGTTGGGTAGCTCACATGCTTCTGTGGAACTTCATGGTAATTAGGTGGTGGTGTTAGTAGTTCCTGCTTCAAGAAAGGCTGTGAGAATCACCCACATGGTGCAGATCCAGGTATTTCACTGGGTGGTTCGTGTCTCTTAGCACAGAAGGTCTCATGCAGAATCCCTGTAGCTCTTTCAGTCACAACAGAAAATCCCATAAAGTTCCTTCTAAAGCTGCTCAGGAGGTGGTTTCTCCCTGTGCCTGCAGGTGCAGCCTGTTCTTGCTGTACTTAAGTCCAGCCATATGATGCAGCTTATCATAAGATAACTTTTTCATCATGGACTATAACTATTTCTTCAGAGTGGGGTGGCTGTTTTGTGGCTGTGGTTGGCACAGTATGAATATGCTAGTCCCCCAAATGGATATAATCAGAAGGTGAACATATGAATTCCTGAGGTCTTGATGGCAAAAAATTATTATTATTATTGAGCCTTTTTTACTTCCTATGTCGTTTTCCTGATTCCTAGATCAACAGCATACTTTACCTCAAAAGCTGCAGCAGCATCTGGAAACATTTGCACTCCAGTACATCTAATATTGTCACTGATCTGACAAACTTTAGCTTATCATTAGGATGTTCCCCTATTTTTCCTGCCACAAGAAACCTGATCATAAATTTAGAAATCCTATGGTAGACTTTCCTAACTACTTGTCCAATTCCATATGGATGAATTACCAGGTGACCACATTTATAAGGAAAAATGCTTTCCAACAGCGTACTGAACACCTCCATCTACTTCCAAGATAATTAATTAATCTGTTGTAATACCATTGTGAAAAATGCTATAGAGAAGCCTTGCAAAGAATTGGAAAGCTTAGGAGGGAAAGTCCAAGGATGCTCAGGACAGGTTTTAAAAGGAGATTGTTAAAAGCCTCAAAAATCCCCATGCCTTGCTGAAGATCACAACATGTGCTAATGTGTCTTCTTATGGAAGAAAGTATTTGCACTTCAGCACAAAAGACTATAGGTGATATGGGTCAGGATCAGTCAGGATGCCAGTGGTTTTCTTGGCCAGTCCTGGCTCATGTTCAGCCAGCCGTCAACCAGCACCTCTAGGTCCTTTTTCAACAGGCAGTTTTCCAGCCATTCTTCCTTAAGCCTGTGGCACTGCGTGGGGTTGTTGTAACCCAAGGACAGGACCCAGCACTTCATTTTGTCAAGCCTTATACAGCTGGCCTCAGCCTATCAATCCAACCTGCCCAGATCCTTCTGCAGAGCCTTCCTGCCCTGCAGCAGATCAACACTTCTGCCCAAGGAGACATCTGCAGGTTGACTGAAGGGACACTTGCTCCCTTGTCCAAATAATTGATAAAGATGTTAAACAAGAGTAACCCCAATAGTGAGCCCTGGGGAAAAGTGCTTGCAACCAGCTGCCAACTGGATGTAACTCCATTTGCCACCACTCTCTTAGTCCAGCTCTTCAGCTAGATATTTACCCAGCCAAGAGTGCACCAATCCAAGCCATGAACAGCCAGTTTCTCCAGGAGAAAGCTGTGGAAAATGGTGTCAAAGGCTTTGCCAAAGTTCACAGAGACAACATCCACCGCCTCCCTCATCCACTAAGTGGGTCATCCTGTTACAGAAGGAGATCAGGTTGGTCAGCCAGGCCCTGCGTTCCCTAAACCTCTGCTGGCTGGGCCTGATCCCCTGGTTGTCCTGTATGTGCTGCATAATGGCCCTCAATGTGGTTTGTTCCATTTGTTCCCCTGGCACCAGTGTCAGACTGAGAGGCCTGCAGTTCCCTGGATTGTCTCTCCAGCCCTTCCTGGCAGTGGGTGTCTAGACTAACTTCTGGTCACCTGGGACCTTCCTCTTCAGCCACACCTGCTGGCAAATAATTGAAAATTACTCAGTGACTCCACCAGCTCCCTCAGTACCCTTGGGTAGTACCATCTGGTCCCATGGACTTGTGCTTGTCTAAGTGGTAAATCAGCACATGCTGGATTCTCAGGAAGAAATTATTTTTGTTCCTTTTTCTAAATGTTCCTTTCTCCTGAAGTCTGCTCCTCTTTAGAGACTTTACTTCTGGCTTACCAGCTCTGCTTTTAATTTTGTACAGGTTGCATGGAAGTGTGTCTGCAATTAAATTGCTGGAATTTAAGTATTGATCTTTGTGGTTTGTACTTGTGTAGTCGATCAAAAGACTGACCAGTGTTCTTGTCAGTGTTCAATGTGGCAAACTAGAGCCAAATTAAAATTGATGGTCATGAAGAAGTCAGGAAGGTAAGCACCAGTCAGGAAGAGAACTTCCTCCTCAGTTTCAATGCAATATCTATAGGTGACAGTCACAGGGACCACACATTGCCTTGCACAATGCAGTAGACTGCTGATAACTTTCCTCTTACTGGAGCAAGCTCCAGGTTCTGAGAACAGAATATCCAAGATGAAGAACTCCTGGGACCTGAGAAAGAATTTCTGTTTTGCTTCTCCCTGCTGCCCTCTGCCCTCAGTATAAATTTCATAATTTAAAAGTATGTATATTGGTAAAGCTTTTGTGTTTAAAACCCAGATCATTGAAGGGATCTAAGCTGTGTTTATGTAAGGACTAGTTGCAAAAGATTCTTATTTCTTGAGTCACTAAATCCCTCACTATTTCTACTTTTCTATCTAATGCTCATCTCTGAAACATTCAGAGGTTTTCTGGTGAGGAGGACTTCATAACCAGAAGTTTCTAATTGCTAGCTAACAGTTACATGCTCTGGCAAGAGCATTAATCTTTCATTTACCAGAGGAAATATTTGTAAGACTAGAGATACTTAAATGTCTGGTATTTGCTTTTTCCTCTTTTACAAATGATTGCTGAATCAGTTTGTCTCATACAGTTCAGTGGATTTGACTAGGGAATGAACTTGATTTATTTGACATTGAGACCAGAGAGAAAATGAAGGATTTTTTTTCCATGGGAAATGGAGGACCTTGAAAGCCAAGTAACAGTGACGATTGAACAGCTCAAGTGGGTTGGAATGATTGAGGGTATAGTTAAATATTTATCACTTGGGTTTAAACCTCTCTGAATTTTATAGTATCCTTAATTGATAAAAAACAATTATGCAGATCAGTTTAGGAATAAAACTGTTTAGCTAGAGACTCAGAAAATGCTTTATCAATTCTTTAGCAAGGACAACAGGGAGAAAGATATCAACTCACCAAACCCAAAATATTAAAGGTTGTTGAAGGAAACAGGAATTTCCTACTATTCTATAGATGCAGGAGTTTGCACAACAGTTATGGTGTTAAACACTTATGGTTATTATGCTTATGCTCAGGTAACATCTATAACAAAATGCTGAACAATATTTCAGAATGTCAGAATTTGGGAAGCAGTGAACCTCCAAATAGTCTCTTGCCAAGAGAGTTAGCTGGTTGATTGGCCTGTCACCTATGCAGCTGTGTCTGTAGGGGGTGGTAGCTCACAGCTCCTCCTGTGAAGGACCTCCAGGTCTTTATTTTTAGATCAGAGGATTAATAGACCACATCTCTGAAGCCAGAATATCGCTGTAGTGAAACTGACATTCAAATTACTGTCTTCCAGTGGTTCCTGGGCAAGAGTGAAGTTATCATTCGGTCCTTAGGATGACCATGCAGGATCTATAATGTAAGAATGGCAGTGCTTGGTCTGGGGATAACTAAAGAAGCGACACAGCTGCTCTACCTTATCCTCCTTTGTGCAGGGATCTTGAGTGATCTCCAAATGCCCCTTCCAACCTCACACATTCTGTGTGTGTGTTCTGAAAATGCCTATATCTTACAGACTGGCCCATTAGAATATGTGCTTGAATTTTGTGCCTGGTGCATATGTGTATAAGAAATAAGCTGGTCAATGCCTGAGCTCTTTGGTTTTAGGCTGCAAGATGTTTGAGTCCAGCCCTGAGATCTTCAATTTCTCCATGATTCTCAGGGACCAAAGTGAGGCTGTAGTTCTCTAAATTATCTTTCTTACTGTTTTCAAAGACAAGTGAAATAATTACTGTTCTCCAGTACTGGGGGACTTGCCTGGTCACCATGATCTCAAAAAGGTGATATCTGGGGAGTAGCCTTGCAATGGCATCAACAGACTCTCTCAGCACTCGCAGTCTCATTCACAGACCTACAGAATTGATGTAGCTCTTGTGCTCTGAGAAACTACTGGATATTAGTTCTCAATATTTCTCTTCCTAAACACTTTATCATAGTAAGTCTTAAATTAGAGTAATTCTGTCCTTTATTTTCCTACTTTGTGCTTTATTAATTTTATTTGCTACTTTTCTGCTTTGCTTATGAAAATGTGTTGCTTTGTTGGGTTTCTTGTAATTTCTTTGTTTATACCATTAACATTCTCATGCTACCAGTTCCTTTTCACTGTTAGAAGACCTAAAGAAAGTTAAAAAACCTTCTTTTACCTGAGATGTCTGGGGTGCTTTTTTGTCAACAAGTTCTCAGATTCTGTTCCATGAATTGTTTTAGTGAGGAAATGTTTCTGGAAGGTAGAGATTCAATTTACCCATGTTCACATCATGCTCTTATTTGGGTGAAAATTGTGAAGACTAATGCATGTAAAGCAAACTTCAAGATTCTTTTAAATGCAGTTTCTAGTTCTCCTCAAGTCACTCAGAAATTCAGTAGTTTGACCACAGCTCACTGACTGCAATGCAAACAAAAACTTTCACTTCTCTTCTAATATCCAGTGTTGTAGTTCAGAAAAGGCACTCTAATTGTGATATTAGATGCTTTAGTCACTGGCAAAGCTTATATTGCAGAGACACCACTTATGTCTAACACACACTTTAATGGTACTGCCGAAGGCATTAGCACTGATGTTGGGTGATGAGGTTGCGAAGAGAGCAAACCACTGCCTGTGCTCTGAGGGTCACAAATCTTGTCACAATGGGTATATTACCGTAAATTGTTGTAGTAGACATGGTCGTATCATCTTGATTAAGGTGCCATCTTCTAAAAAAAATTCTATAGCAAGAGAAAGTCAACACCTATACACCGTGGCCTTAATGGTTTTCCCAATTTGTAGTGTTTGGTCTGGAAACACTAGGAAAAAACAGGACAACCAAACAAGAAAAGCAGGCATACAGTTTATAATTTCCTGCACATACTTATAGTTTGTTACTTTTTCTTTTGGATACTTGAACCCCAGTTCCAGGGGTCAGATAGGAAGCCCCATTATTTTCTACAACACACAGCAAAGTAATTTGTGGTTAAACTGGAAACAGAATTTATATTTCAGATAGACAAGATGCACTCATGTAACTACATAACCCTTGAACTGAAACAAAGCAAATCTAAAATGCTGACATATTTTCCATTAACTCAGGCTTAGCATCTGGAAAACATAGCTCCCAGAGCCAAGCACAGCCCCTGTCTTGGCACACAATAAAAGCTTAGTAGTTTGTAGAACATGGAGGGCTTGTGCCATATCAGATAGCCCATTTCCAATGGCATTTTTAGACAAGGTGGAAGATTGTCTCATGGCTCATTCTTTGTTGGAAAGGAAGAAAGGAAAGAGGGAAATATGCAGGTATTTTAAAGGATCACATTCAAAATATGTGCATATTTGAGAAGGTGAAGATTGGTTTGGTGTCTTTAGTCTTTGGACAGGTGAATTTTTAAGTACTTGCCTTTGCAAGTTAAACGTTCAGCTGTTTGGTACAAACTTGAACTTGGCATGGGCTTCCCAAGCTTTGTGCATGCTCTTTGACCTATGAATTCACACCTTCAGGAAGACAGGATCTTGTCATTTTATCAGTCAGGAGTGTTTTGAGCCACCTACACTTTGATACAGTGTGCCTTGTGACCAGCACTCTTATTAAAATTTCTCCTTCCACCGAGATCCTACTGAAGTTTCCACTCTCATCAGTTGGAAAGACACCTGTGCGCTTTTGAGGAAAACCTTTCAGCAATGCACAGGCACATCCTGCCTAAAAGCCAACCACCTTTGCTGATGTCACCTTCCTGCTCACAAGTTGCATGGATTTTTCAAGGCTGGGCACACAGCCTCTACTCCTACCCCTGCTCTCTGCTGGTGTGGCCTCACCTTGAGTGTTATGTTCAGTTCCAGGCACCTCAATGTAAGAAAAGTATCAAGCCATTAATATCCAAAGGAGGGCAGTGAAGACAGCTTTGATGGGAAGCCATTCCAGCAGTGGCTGAGGTCAGTTGGTCTGTTCAGCCTGGAGGAGACTGAGGGGGCATTGGAGTTTCCAACATCCTCACCAGGGGCAACACACGGGCAGGCACTGATCTCGCCTCTGTGGTGACCAGTGACAGAACCGGAGGGAATGGACTGAAGTTGCGTCAGCAGTGCTTTAGGCTAGGTATCAGGAAAAGGTTCTTCCCCCAGAGGGTGGTTGGGCACTGGAACAGGTCCCCCAGGGAAGTGGTCACACCACCAACCCTGACAGAGCTCAAGAAGCCTTTGGACAATGTTCTCAGGCACATGGTGTGATTCTGTGATTCTCAGGGGTGTCCTGTGCAAGGATGAGAGAGTTGGACTCGATGATCCTGTTGGCTCCTTTCCAACCCAGCGTACTGTGCGGTTCTGTGACCGGGACGTGGCTCGGGCCCAGGCCTGTCGGGGGCTCCGGACCCCCTTTCGCCGGCCCCGCTGCCCGGGGGAGGGAAGGAGGGGGCGGCCGGCGCCGTGCCCGGGTGAGCGCCCCGCGCGCATGCGCCGCGAGCGCGGCGCCCCCGCTCGGCTCTGCTCGGGCCGCACTCGGCTATTTCCGCCTCTTTGTTTTAAACTCCGGGCCGAGCCCTTTAAATCCCCCGTTTTTCTTTTTAAAATTTTCTTGGGAAAGGGAAGAGGGGCCGGTGGTTCCCTCCGCCTGGCGTTTCCGACTCCTGTGCTCTCTGCCCTGCGGTGGCGCTCGGAGAAGGACGGGCCGGGGAGCGGAGGGTCGGCGGCGGCGGGGGGAGCCCCCGCTGTAGCCCCGAGCGGCGGCCGCGCCCCCCTCCGTCAGGTCAGTGCGGGGCCGGGGCGGGCGTGGGGGTCCCGGCCTTGCCCCGCCGAGGGGCTGAGGGGCAGCCGAGGGGCTCGGGGGCGGGGCGGGCCCGGCGCCCCCCCGCCCTTCTGCGGGGTATTTGCGGTGTGGGCTGCGGGGTGAGGAGGGGGTGCGGGCCGAGCGTCTTCTCCGCCCCGACGGCTTAGGGGGCTGCGGAGGAGCGGGCTGGGGCTGGGGGGGCCGCGCTGGAACTTTCGGGGCGGGCGTGGGGTGGTCGCAGGCGGGGTGGGGGGCTTTGTGGGGTTCCTCTCCCGAAACTGTCAGGGAGTCTCCGTGGGCCAGGGGAGCGACTGTCCCTGTCCTGCCGCGTGTGCCCACCGCGGGGGAAGGAGGCTCTCGGTGCTGGGGGAAAGGCAACCCGCACACCCCCCGCCCCACCCGTTCTTGCCCGCGGGAGGAGTTGCGGTTGTGTGGAGGGGCCTGGGCAGGGAACAGAATCCCACGGCTTGGGGAGAAGGGGTCTCTTTGAGTGGAGGGGTGAAGATGGCGTTTCCAGTAAGGTGGAGATAGAGGGGACACGTCCCTTGGGTGTGCGACTTCAGCCGTGCAGGTATGTGGCTCCAGTGTTGTGTATCTATGATATGAAGTTGTGAGAAATAGGAAATGAATTGGTACTCGTAGGTAAAGTACCGGGGCTTGTTTTGCAGTCTGTAGTCTGTTTTGCAGTCTATAGTCTGTAGTCTCTTTTACAGTGTAGAAACAAATACACATGTATGCGCACATGCACACGTACATACATGTGTATGTGTTCAGTATTAAGAAATTTGGAAAGTTTTGTAAACCACTGAGTTCTAGTAACTTGTGGTGTCACATTTGGCCTTTTAAGTTGGTCACTTCTATCCTCAGAATGTTGGGTGTTACTTCAGTGTCCTGTGTGGAAAGTTTTGCATGTCCCAAAGTTTATAAGGTTCGAAGAGGTTTGATTATTGAGGGTTATCAAGCGCTTGGATGTTCTTTTGCTGCTTCACATATTTGCAATTTCTCCTTTTTTTCCTTTTTTTTTCTTTTTTTTTTTTTTTTTTTTTTTTTGCTTACAAAACTGCGCAGGCTTTCTGTCAGATCAGTTTAGGCTCTTCTTGTTTTCTGTATGAAATGCATGCCTCTGAGAAACCAGTTCAAGAAATTCTGGTTTATTACCCCTACATCCTCTAGAATGTTCTGAAAATATTTTCTTTGGTGTTTTTCAAAATAATACTGTGTATTTTCTTCCAGAGTATCACAGAAGAATTAAGTCCATGGATGAAAAGCTTTGAATTTAAAAAAAAAAAAATTGAGATGAGCCTTTATGTTTAAGGAGCATCCCATGTATTTGTCCTCCATTATAGATTGTTTTTGTTTATACAGAATGAACAATTAAGCATGTGGTAGCTGTGTTGTTAGGAGTCATTTTAGTTCTAGGTACTGTGCTGTTAAAAGATTATTATTAGTTATTTTTGGGTAGGATACTTGTGAAGTTTTCTGTTCATTCTTTTAGTGGCAGATCAGATTAGAATCTCAACTGTGTTACTCATCATGTGTCTCATAAAGGCGCTCTGAAATTCATTAAATTCTTTTGTGACAAGGGGAATAGAAACAGCAACTTTGTACACTTTCAGTAGCATTACTATTTCTTTTGAGGCTGTACTTGTAGACTGCTTATAATATGTTTAAGGGAATACAGAAGCTGTGCAGAACCCAAGATATGTGGTGGAAGCACATAGGATGCATTAGAAGAGGGTCATGCGACTTTCTACAGAAAGCTTGGAAATATAACATTTCATAAGCCAGTTCTGGAGGAAAATTTATTAGATTTCTCTCTGTGGGCTGATGTGGCTGATTTGATCTTGTTACTCTGCTGTCACTGTTGGAAATCAAGACTGAACACTTGTAAATGTTACAATAAAGTAGACTTAGAGTTTGTAATTATCCTAGCCTAATAGTAATGCCAAGAATGGCAGAAATTAATTGCCATGGTATGAAAGATTTCTGCTACTAAGAGGCTGTAAAGTACAGCTTTTAGTCGCTGCAGCTGTCCTGGTCTTACATCTCCTGTCCACTTACATGATTTAGAGGAGGTCATCTCAAAGCTTTATATTTGAGATACAGGTAAGTTTTCTTGTCGAGAGCCATTCTACGCTTACTTTATTAGCTTTCATTTCTTTTTTCCCATATGGCCATTCAATATAGGTAGTGTGGCCTTTTTAGCTTTTATCATGTAATGAACTCCCAAGACTGAAATAATTCCGGATAAAATTCCTGAACTCTTTGGGTGACACCGTGAGAAGAAGTTGAAGCATTTCCATTGAAACTCTTAAGTGGAGCTACTAAGCTCTGAGCTGCAAAGTGGCTGTGGACATGATGTTTGAAAAGCATGCATGTTGATAGCCTTTCACTCTACAACTACTGTTCTAAATTACAATACTGGCTTACAAGAAAGTATAAGGACATCTTGTATTTTATACAATAAATATTTTCTCTACTTCTTGCTTTGGAACTGTTGCTGTTTGGTACATGTATATAGTAAGTCAGTAGTTACTAAGTGGGAATTTGTTTTGATAGTAGCATTTAGAGATGCAGTTGATTTAAGACTGTCAGCATTCCTGAGAGGCTATTCATCTGAACCCTGGTCTCTTTTTGTCAGTGCTACTAAAGATGTTCAGTGATTTTTAAACTCTGATTTTCTGGGTTAGGTTTGCTGTTATATTTAAAGGAAATGGGGAGGAAAACCTTCTCAGGGCAATCTGACTGCAGTGGGTTAGAAGCCAGGCAGACGGTGCCCATGTCTTTTAGCTTACACAAGACTTATTTGGAAGCTCTGTCTCGAAGTAGTTTTGCATTACTTACACCACCCTTCTTAAAATACAAGCTTGCTGTATTAGACTGCAAGTTTAGGTGGTATGTGAAAGTCTTGCAAGCAGTACAAGAGAAAAAAGAATCAGGTTATTCTGTGTTAAAAGCAATCTTACCTATTGTGATATGTAACACATTTTCATTGCTAACTGAAGAAACACTATAAATAGTGGTTTGTTCTATAATTGCTCTGAGGAGCCTAGAGAAAACTTGCTGCTTTTATTGAAATTCATACAGTCATAGCCTGTTTGGGTTGGAAGGGACCTTAAACGTAAATTTGTTCCAACTTCTCTACTGTGGACAGGGACACCTCCCACTAGACCCAGTTCTCCAGGCAGCTTCCAAATTTGCCTTGAACACCTCTAGGGATGGAGCATCCACAGCTTCTCTGGGCAACCTCTTTCAGTGCCTCACCACCCTTACAGCAAAGAGTTTGCTTGCAGTCTAAACCTCCTGTCTTTCACTTTGAAGCTATTCCACCTTGTCCTGTCAGTAAATGCTCTTGTAAAAAGTCCTTGTCTTTTCTTGTAGACTCCCTTCAAGTACTAGAAGGCTGCTGTTAGGTCACCCTAAAGCTTTCTCTTTTCCAGGCTGAGAAACCCCAGTTTGCTCAGCCTTTCCTTGTAGGAGCTGCTCTAACCCTCTGATCGTCTCGATGGCCTTCTCTGGACTTGCTGCAGCAGGTCCATGTCCTTCCTGTGCTGCGAGCCCAGAGCTGCATGCAGGGTTAGGGTAGACCCATGTGCGGTCTCACCAGAGCAGAGCAGCAGAATCCGCTCCCTGGCCCTGCTGGCCACCACCTGAAGCCCAAATCCTTCTCCCCAGGGCGGCTCTCCGTCTGTTTATCTGCCAGCTTGATTGCCTCACCAAGGCTTCCAGGTCTGGATGCAGCTCTGAGCTCTTGCTCAGGAGTCCCTGACCTTGGGAACCCCCCTGTACATCTTGATCTAGTGCTCACCCTCGCACTTACCTCAGTCACTGCTGGTGATGCTGCCTCATTGTCTGACTGAAAATTAGCTTTTCTCAAGTCAATTTTACTGAATAAGTGCATCTGTACTTAAATCAACAGAATATTAAATTGAAATGCTCAGTGTGGTGAGAACTAATTGGACTGAAAAACCTTATGTGCTGCTGGTAGTTTGACTGAAGTTTGTAGAGACCTGAAGTTTTGCAATCATACCGAAGAGCCAGCATTGTAGGAACAAATAAACCAGCAGTGAGTTCTTCAATGACATTATTTTCTTTCCACATCTGCCTTTTATCTCTTTAATCAGAAACAATACTTTAGACTTGGAACTTCACACTATATGTAGGAACTTAAGGGTCTCTTTATTCCTTTGACAAACACAACATGTACTTTCCAAAAATAGGGGATGGTACAGATCATTAAAAGTAGGGGGAATGACAAACTCTGGTGGGCTCAAGTTACTTGTTCTTTGTGCCAGAAGATGAGTGTTCTCACAGTTATGGCTGCCTCTTTCAAATCACAATTTTAAGTTGATGGAGCCAGTGGGGAAATTGTTGAGGAGGTGGGGGTGAGAACTGGAGTAAATCAAGTTATGTATGGTAGCATTATGATAGTGCAGGGATTGTAAGGAAGAAATATGCAAGAGTGATAATCAGGGTTTTTTGTAGTTTTGTTGCCAATAGAAGAACTTGAACTAGCTCTGACACTATTTTTCATCTTTGCAAAGTGGTATGGAGAAGACTTACTCTTCCTGCAGATGTCTATATTGGAGGATCTTAAGAGATAACTGTTTTGTATTCTGAATTTTTAACTGACAGTAACTTAGAACTTTGTCTACATTAAAAAGGTTTGTGTTCTGGCAGCAGTAAGGATCCTTTTTGTTTGATACTGAGACTGTCCTTATTGCTGGAAACTGTTGATTTATCAATAGCATTAAGTTAATTTTGATTTAAGACAGAAAGCATTCTGTGTATGTTTGGTGTCAATGAGAAAATGCTGTGCAGTAATTAGAGAGGAAAAGTTAATTTTTTAGGTTCATGGAATGAGTTTGTTATTTGCCAACTTGGCAAATCACTGTTTTGTCAAGATTTTCCCTTAAGAACTCTTTTTTCTCTCTACATAACGAGACAGCATACAATGCCTTCTCTAGCTGATTATTATCCAGTAACATCACAGTTATTATATATAATGCAATTTTTGTTTGAATTATGATTATATTATACCAGTACAGGTCATCTTTGTTATTCTTTTACAATATGCATGTAAACATTACAGTTTTTGTAATCATGAATGTCATTTTTTCATGCAAATATGTCAGTGCAGTGTTTGATGAATTTTCAGGGAATGTGTTATGCTGTATAATTTTTTCTGGTTTGTCACTTGAAAGAAGAATCTGAAAGATACAGTACAGCTGGCTAAGTTAGAAATTTTTTATTTATTAATAATTGTATGTGACACTGTTGTATTTGGACTATTGAGTATAGAGACTGGCATAATAAAGGCCATGGATCAGTTGATTACTTAATTAAAGGACATTGCCAAATTTATTTTAACTGCCTAGACAAATGTTTTTACAATAAATTATTTGTTTTGCTGTGCAATGGCAATCAGTAGAAGAGATCTGAGGAACAGGATTTTTTTGTTTGTTTGTTTTGTTTTGTTTTTTTTTCAACATCTTATCCATACAAAGTACCATCTTTTGTTCCTTCAGAGTGACTTTTCCCAAAATTTGTTGGAACATGGACACATTTAGAAGCTTAAGCTTTGTCTTGGCACTAACATCAAGGTGGTCTGGGATCCTAACTCCTGCATTTCAAATGATTGTATTTCCTACCTTTTTGTTGTGATAATAACTGGATTTTCTTTTATTTACTTTTTTCCCCCTAATATATAAATTAATTTCTGGACACAAGGACTCAGATACTGATATCAGGATTCAAAATAGGAAGAGGTAAGGAAATTTTTTATGTGCTTTGTAAGTACCTAATCATGCGTGCTGCTAAAAGTGTATATACGCCCCTGTTCCTACATCCAAGTATTTACATTTTAGAATGTAACTTCTGTCAAATCTATATCTATTAAAGATACTTCTAATGATATTTCATCACTTTAAGAAAGTGCTAACACACTGTATTCAAACCCATCTTCCTAATGCTTGGAAAGATTTTCTTTCCATCTTGGAGTTAGTCCTTTCCTCTGAGGTCTGAACCCCACACCAGTGTACTGTGTTTGTCTGATTGCTTCTGTCTGTACTCAGGGGAGCCCCTAAGTACAGGGGCTGTTTACTGTCTGTTTTTGAAGCTTTACCAAACCTTTTTTAGGAAAAAGCAAGCATAACTTGTTAAATGCTCGCTTAAAATGTCTTACCCCTATGTGCAAATTGTTCTTACCACGTGCAAAAGACTACACTTGTGGAAAAGTTCCATGGTGCGGAAAGTGTAGTAAAAATTACACTTTTGTGTGAAATCCGTGGCCTTAGAGAAAAATGTTTACCTTTTTTAGTAACATTTGCATGGATTTATTTAATTTGTTAAATGAAGTAAGTAATTAAACTATGTTTTCCTGTAGCACTTGCCTTAAACTAATTGCAAAGTAGACTTCCATCTTAAATCAATTTATGCTTTAAGATCATGCTTTTTTTCTTGAGGTGCCATAAGATGATGATTACTTCACAGATATTTAGTTTGAATATTGGCAAAATAAAGTTCTCTGATTTATGCTTGTTCTCAGATAAATTTCAGATGGACAGTATTTTTCTATTTTCCTTTGAAAAATCCACGTAGGCCTTTTCTGTGACTGAAATTACTGCTTTTTCATATCATGTATTCTTGTTAATAGTAGTGTTAGACTTGGTAGTACCAGAGTAAGTAATTTATTTTCATATCAGTTTATTAATTTTCTGTTTCTAGTCTTGTACTTCTCTGTCTAGATTGGCTAGAATGAAGTAGAAACCCCTCCCAAGATCAAGCTATTCTGCAACAATTTAAGAAGACTTGTATTTATATTGGTGAAATACTTCATTTGTCATTTTTTGACCATTGGCCATAGGAAAAGTAGCCTAGTGTTGTAAATGGCACCACACCACTCCAGGTGGAGCAGTTTTCTTCTCTTCACTTTCTTGCTTGTGAGATTCTTTCAAGTTTTTTAAAAAGTCACCAGAACTGATCTATGTGGTATTAAGTGAATCTTGGCACTTCAAGGTTTCATTTTACTGTCTTAGAAATACATAGGTGTAAAAAGTACTGTTTCAGTTGCAGTAACTTTTAATGTAACATTTTAGGGAAAACCATAGATAGTGCCACTGGAAATTGTTTATCTAAATATGTTTTCTCTAATCTGTAGCAGTTATTCAAATTATGTAAAGTTATTTTATCCAGACAACAATAGCTCTTGAGTTGTGTGGTTAAGATTTTATCGCTAAAAATGGCTTGAATTTGGACAAAGTTTTGCAGATACAGGGAGGATAATATTTTGTTTTGTTTCCCATTGATTTTGTTTTTTTTTTTTTTTTTTTTTTTTTTGACAAAGATGTATTTTACCCTGGCCTTTTTTCTAATTTGCTGGATTTATCAATGCTATGGGTTGAAAATAATTGTAGGAGTAATTATTTATATAAGCTATTCTGTGATCAAATATATAAATCGATTATGGTCTTCTTTTGCTGCTTCCCTTAGGGAAGAGAAAGTACATCCTGTCCCCATTCTTCAGTTCCACTCTCCATCACTCCACCAAGTGGGTCAAATTACTTTCATAGTGGAACTTGATGTACATTTCCACAGCCAGTGCTCTGTCAGAGCATTTGTTCTCCAGTCACAAGCATCAGTTGCCAATGAATTGAATTTCTGGAGATGTTTGGAAAGTGTCTTAAGGGTTTTTTTTTTTTCCCCCTTAATCTTTAGTATGGGAAATCCAGGGTATAAGTAAATGCAAAAAGTTTCTCGAGTCCTCTTCTGTTTTAGGCCTGATGATACCATAGATATATTCACTGTAAGAGTGAAGAGAAGGGAAAAATGAGCTGCTTTTGCTTCTCCCCCAGATTCCTTAGCCATTTATGGTTTCCCATAAGTAACCTTTTTTTGACTTACTCATCCATTATCGCCATCTGCAGAGTATGACAATTTTAGCATTCAACTGGAAAAAAACCTCCAAATTCAGCTCTCTTCTCCCGACTTTAATCCAAAACCAAAGGAATGATTTTTAAAAAATTTTCCTCTGAAATTACATCTTTCTAGTATGAAGAGACCTATACATGGTAAATCCTGAGAAAAGAAAGTCTTCGAGATGCCCAGCATTTGCTTTGTGAAGATCGCTGGAGACACGGTCCTTTCTGAGCTTGTCAGCCAAACTTTTACTGGTGCATGCTTGTTGTGATGAATGTTGTGTTCTGAAGAATGGAGGGAGACAAGTGTCAGTGTGGGTGTCATCTATTAAAAAACTATTAAATTTTTAATAAAATTAGTAAGTTATTTTGGTTGTCTCTTATGGCATAGTTCAGTCACCAAAAGCAGGTCTTTGTGAATTGCAGAGGACTAAATTCAAGCCTACAGATACTACTAGTAGGCTGCAGTAGTTAATAACTTGCAGTGGAAGATTTTATTTTCTTTTCACTGCATGTCATACATCCATCTAGTATTTGAAATTTAGGGGTGTGTGAAAGAGATTTGGCTTTAAGAAATTCCTGAGGGTAGTTTAAAAGTATATCTAGAATGCAATTATTAAGATTAGTAGCAGAGATGATGTTTATTTATTTACTTATTCCTTGCATGGACTGTCAGGGTCTGTTTACGCTGAGCCTTTTCAGAGAATAGTTTATTTCTATAGTTTTTCAACAGCTTGTATCAATGGGCAGCTGAAAAGTTTTGGGTGGTAATGACTATCTGTTTGGATGGTAATTGTCAATTCTGTAAGTTCAGTGATGTTTCTAATGATGGATACCTTTTTTATACAGACTAAGGAAAAGATAATTATAAAAAGCTGTAGCTCATCAATGACTTGCCAGTGCTTTCTTTGTATTTTGCTGCTTTCTGATATTAAACTGTGGATTATAAAAGTTTTCATATATCAGAAAATCATTATGACCATCTGAAATGCTGTCATGACTCTTCACAGCAAAAAAACCATTTCAATTTTAGTAATTATTTTAGTCATTATTTGTCTGCTTTCATACTAGTTTTCCACATAGGTGTTTTTACTTCATTTCACATGTCTGTTAGTGCTGTCTTTTTTACTTGAAATTGGCAAGAGGTGACTGGTTATTCGGTTTCTTTTTGGACATCTTTATTTTCACTAACAATTTCGCATTACCTATAAAAGTTAACATCAATGTCTTGTTATAAGGGATTCTGAGAGTTTTGTGCAAAGATCTAAATGCAGAACATGTCTTCAACTCTTTTTTGGATTAAAACTAAACTATTCCAGAAACTGTAGAGTACCATTACCAGGACTGGATAAGGAAGAACAACCTAACTTTTGCACTGCTCAAGTATTATTTTCTGTATTTCTGTCTCCAGAGAGACAGCCTTCTGTCTGGCTAAATGACAAAAGACAAGACTGGAAAGGGAAACTTGTACTACCTGGATTATGTGGATCTTTTGTTAATGTTGCAGCAGGTACTGAGGTGCTTTTAAGAGAAACTGGTAACTAACTGCTTACCTTCTCTGGAATTCAGTTAACCAGCTGGTATTTGGCAATTTAGCAAGTGTTTCCTTGGCTACTCTTTACTGATTAAACTACAACTCTTAATGAACTAGGGGAAGGAAGTACAGACTATCATTTTGGCAGATCTTAATAATGTATGCTGTTAAAACAGCACTTGAGAGTTAATGTCAGGCAGGTTGGTGGATGTATCTCTTCTTTCACCTGCCTTTTTCCCTGAAGTTTCTCCTTGCTCTTTTGCTATATGAAGCCTGTATTGCCGTAAAGTTGCCTTCATCATTAATTTGTGGTAGTATCTGTTAAAATAAGCACCTGATCAATAAGAAGGTTTTGCTTTCAGGTGGTCATCTCCAGCAAGGGGAGTGGGCAGTTCCAATCAGCAGTTTCTAAAACTGCAGAAGTGAATGTGTCTAGGCTCTTGCACAAGTGAAACGAGCCTTGGGTGAGATTTCGTTGCCTTAGTAATTTAGACCTTTCAGCTCCCACATACTGCCAAGCAAATTTTCTCAATTTTAAATAAACCAGCAAATGTCACATCATGGCAGTGATTAGGTCACTGCAAAGAATTCAGATGTAAGTGCTGAAGTCTCTAATGGTGTTATGGTTCACTGTGGGCAATGTTCTTCATTGACACTGACGGACAAAATAGTGATGGTGTAATGGTGTCACTCTGCTTTTTGGTCAGAGTTTGAGGAAGCATCTGTTAATGACTTGATGCAATGTTTGGAATGATTGATATTCTATATTTACTATCAGATTTTCTTGAACTGTGACACATTATTCGGTTATGCAATGAAAAAAAATTGTTACAGTAAAACTTTGGAAGTATTTTCTTTCTGCAGTGTCTACAGTGAAATATAAAAACAAACCCAAAATCCACAAACCACTCAACAAACTGAAACAAAACCATCAAAAAACCTCAAACCAATACCCAGCAAAAACAGAAAAAGTTTTGATAACTGTAGATTTTTTTTTCTGTGAAGTATCATTTCATTGTGGAAGATAATGCATGTTTTCATAATGCTAGACATTTTACTTCTTCCCTTTGTTCCTACATGCATGCAAAACACCAGATCTAATGCTGAAATGAAAGAAGAAATGAAAATAGAATGTGAGTGCTTTAAAGGTATCATTCTTTCTACAAGTGTAAGTTTTCAAATGTTGTCCTGCTGAGAATATTTTGAAATGGGAAATGGAGTAATTCTTATTGCTGAAATCATTCCAACTTGGAAGTGTAGTAGTTGTTTTACATGAGCACACATAGCAATGTAAAGAAATTTCAGAGATGCCTGGCTCATGTCTCTGTAATTATTTCATTAAACCTGCCACAAGCATGAGCGGAATCTTTCCTTCACATAATGGGACCAATCCTGAGTACAAACATAGAAAAATTCAGAATACATGAAATGTGAGAGACATGGCTGATGAAATCTAGTTATGAATGTCTTTTGTGTTTTGGTAGAAGATACTATGTGCTGTCTGAATGGATACAGCACCTAATTGCTGAAAAATTGTAAATAAAGGTTAAAATAACGCTCTTAGGACAGCTGGGTTAGTAGTTTAGAGCTGCTCTTTATGTTCCTATTTTGATTTAATATGGTAAAAGTGGTATGTTCAAAATAAGCTCAGATCTTAAAAGCTAGAGTTTTACTGTTTTGGAAGGATGGTTTTGTGCTTATTGGATGAGTCTAGAGGTTTTTATGCCCTGTCTTAGTCCTCCTTGTTGAAACTGTTGTTTTTCACTTTCCTTTTTATTACCTGTCAATGTGCCCATTTCTTTCCTAATTCCTCTTAGATACTCCTTCTTCTGCTATAAGCCTACATGTTTTTGTCACTCTGTTTTGGCGGCCTTCCTTTTAGTCTGTTTATATTGAGGGCTGTTACTTGAGTTCAGTTTGCATTGGTACAAAGGGAGAAAAGGAGAGTTCTGCTAAGTTTGGTTTGCCCAGGTTACTGTTTTCTTCCTGCCTTTGTAGGGGTGACAAGTGCTTATTCATTGCCCTTGATTCTGTGGAGGACAGATGGGCCTAAGGGGTTTTTGTGCAGCTGAGGAATAGTGTCTAACATTTTTTGGACAGTTCTGCTGCTCAGTTTCAGGCTGATGGAAATGGCTTTGGACCTTCACTGCTGGCTATCTGCTGTCTTTCAAGAGAAGTTCATCACATGCCATGAGTGGTACCTGAAAAAGCCTTAACCATGAAAAACATATGTGCAGTACAAGGCCTGTGGGGTTGACACTCAAGAGGGGTCTGCTAGAATAGGAGGAGTGGATGCTTCTTCATGACACATGCAATCTCAATAATAAGTGATGATTTTTTCCTGGTGTATTATTTCGCTTGCAGTGACTGACAAGTGTGGCTTTATCCCAGCTGTTAATGGATTAATGTATCATTGAAATTATTTGTAGGTCTCCTTGTTAAAAATGGGAAGCTTTTAATAGTGTATTCTAGCATATATTTAACAAGGAGAAATCTTCCAGTCTTTGTAAATAACTCATAAAAACCTCTTGTGGTTTAACTCCAGCCAGCAGCCAAGTAGATGCCTGTATTATCAGCACTGTTCAGCACATATCCAAGACATGGCCCCATACTAGCCACTCTAAAGAGAATTAGCTCTGCCCTATTCAAAACCAGCAGATTCCACCCCTTATTCCATGTTGTTTACATCATGCTCAGGTCCCACACTATTCTGTACAAGCTCATTAACCACCATTCTCCTTCCCTCTCCTTGATAAAACACCCAGGTGTCATTCCCATAGTCTGTGGACCACCCCTGCAAAATGTCCATAATATATCCTTTGATTTTGTGTAGTCCATGACTTTGGGCTCCATCTGTTGTGGTAGTCACTGAGGACAGGAGAGGAGGTGTGTTGCATGCAATTAATTTAGTCCAATTACTGGGGACCAAAGCCAACTCAGATTGTGTCACTGCTGTGCTTGGACTTCTGGAAGGCTTCCCCTCCATTGGTTTGAGTAGTTCTTGTTATATTTACTTCTGTAACATGCAATTCAGATAATGGATTGTAACAATTTAATGATACATCCATTATAATCTTCACACCTGATCCTTTTGGGTTTATAGGTGTAATATTGCAGTGAAATCCTCTTCTTGTCCCCAGCCCTGCTGCAAGGGGTTTCCTGTTAAGGATCCACTGTTAGCGGAGTCCACATCGTAGGCCTTCCTGGGACAGCAGGGACACAGCCTGCCTTACCATGGTCTTCAGCACAGGCTGCAAGGGACTCTCTGCTTCCCCTACTCCAGTGTGTGGCCCCACTAATGGGTAACATTGTCCAGCGTGTGTCCTTGCTGTGGGTTGCAGTTGTCCATAAACTGATCCAGTGAGGGCCCCCTGTGGAGACACAGGTCCTGCCAACAAACCTGCTTCAGCATGGGTTTCTTTGTTACTTGTTAAGTCATCTGCCTGCTCTAGCAGGGGATTCTATGTGGGCTGCATGGATCACTCCTCCACCATTGAGAGCACATCCCAGTCTCTTCAGCTCATCTTCAGACCAAAGTTGAACCTGTCAGCACAGTGGCACTATGCTGGCCATCTGCTAGTCCAGGTACATCAGTGTGGTGTTACCAAGGTGTTCCAAGGCATAACTCAGGAAGGTGAGAAGCAGTGCAGTACAGAAAGCAGTGAAAGCAAAAAGCAAGCACTAGGCTCTTAATACATGTCAGGAAAGCAAGCCTCCAGGCAAGCACGGGAGGCTGCTGTTTATCAGCTGAACAGTACTAACAGCTATTCAGTCTAATACATCCCAATAGAATCTGTCCTTATCTTGAAGCCTTTGTGATGGTTTAAGGGTGTACTCTAAAAAACCTCATGGATTTAGGTAATGACAGTTTAACAGGGAAATCAAAAGCTGTATGCAGAAGCAGAAGAAACAAGAAAACACATTCACTACTACCCATGGGCAGTTGTTCAGCCATCTCCAGGAACAGGGCCCCATCACTTTTAACTGTCTCTTGAGAAGACAAATACCATCATGCCAATGTTTTCCTTGTTCCTCTTTCTTCCCCCACTTAATACACTAAGCATTTTAACAATTACATTTGAGAGAGGAAAAAAGATGGAAAATATTTTCAAAAACCAGAGTTTTAAGACTTCTAGTGAAGAATTGAGGGAATTAAATGCTAAAAAAAATGGAGGACTGAACAGCTGTGGATGGAAAGAAAAATAGCTTTTGTGCTCTATTGGTTAAACTCCTGCTGTAGTATTTAATATAAAGTAAATAATGTAAACAATTTGTTTGTTTCTCATTGCCAGATATGAGGATTGTGTCTGGGGTAAGAAAGCTGCTGCAGCAAGAGTTCAAAGGAGACTTTAAGTTTGTTGTATCATTGCTGCAGTTTATATCAGAAAGAGCAGAATGTCAGAATAATGGGAGAAGCGTATGAACAGAGTGCATCTTAGAGTCCTCCCAGGCTTTCAGGAACAAAAGAACAATTTTGCAAGGCTTCTTTATTATTTGAATTATATGGTAGATGGATAGCTAATTTTATGTAATTTACTGTCTGTACATTTGAATCCACAAAGACTCCAGAATACCTGCTAACCACTTGCAGGTTATGGAGCAATTCTAGCAATGTTTTTTTGTTATCTGTTGTAGCAGCACGGATGCAATTATTCGGCAGACCAATGAAGTTGAAAGCCTTAGTCACTTAATTTTTTAAACCAAAGGATATGTAGTTTCTCAGGGCCTTCCAAATCTTTGGATTATTTAACTGTCAAGTCCTACTATCTGGGCTTAATCTACACGGGATTGTGAAAAAGTGATTGTTGGTAAAATGTGTCTTCAGTTGAATTGTAGTACCCTCCTGCTTCTTTCCAGCTGGTAGCTTCTGGCCTGTCACTACGTATTTCTGTTTTAACATCTCTTTTTGGTCTGCCAGTGTACCTGGACCAATAAGTGGAGTCAGGTGACTGAAAACCAGAATTTTTAAGGACCTTTTAATAGATAGCAAGAGGAGTTGTCTTAGGACAAGTACATGAAGATTCTTCCTCTCTATTTCAGAAAAAATTGGTAGAGAAAATTGTTGTTTCTCATAAGAGATCTGTGATGAAAGATAAAAAAATCCTAGTGCTCACTTTATCACACAGTTACTTACTAGGGATACATGTTTTTCTTGTCTTTGTTAATAAGTGGTTGATTTCTGGGGTTATACATTTAATTTCTTACATAACTAGACGTTTTTATTGTATAATTAGGATTTTTCAACAGTGGAAGTTAAAACATACATGTGTAAGTAGAGGAAGGCAAAGATCACCAAACCTTAAAGATTTTGAGGAGCTGATGGCACAGATCCATGAGGCTTCTTGTTTCTAAGGGGTAAACCTTTCAAGCCGTGGTTTTCTTGTCTGGATGGAGTCAGAGCAATCAGTTCAAATGTACACCATCAGATTCAAATGACAGCTGAAAGTAATTTGTTATTTTGAGTTGTCCATCTGTTCTGCAGAGGTCTTCATAATGAATGTAACAGTCTGTTTCAGCTGTGGTTAAGACCTTAAATTACTTCTCTGAAGTGCATGGATATTAAACATTCAAAAAGTGATGTGAAATCAGGTAGTAAAATCTCGCTGAAGATTTTTTTCTTCATGATATTCAGGACTGTTTTTGATCTCAGTTTTAATTACTGGAAGTCAAGGATCTCTTGGTCTGTGTGAAACAAAGTGCTTTTTTAATGACTTGTAGTTTACATCTCTAAATTCTCAGCATGTAATATGCTGGAATATGTTCTTCCAGTGTATGACAAACGTCTCCATAACATTTTGTCAAGACTTGATCTGGGATAGCACTCAAGAGTAAAGAGTAGTCTTTTCTTCAAAAGCCAGGAGGCCTTTAGCAATGGTTTTGATTTCTGATAATGAGCCAGATTTTATTTAGAGAAGGTCATAATGGTGTTCATTACAGAAAATCACTTCTGCAGTAATGCTTTGCTTTTATAATATTTTAAAACTTTGGGAACTTTGGCACTCTAAGACTGCTTCCCAGTTTTATCCATGCTTGTAAATGGATGTTGATTGGAAATGACCCCAGCACTAAAAAGGAAATAGCAGAATGTAAAGAGTAATTTGAATGTAATTAAATCTGTGTTTCTTTGTCAGAAGTTGGAAAATGTTTAGTTCGATAAAATCTTGCCAGACAGATGTTTTTATTCAAGCATTCTTGCAGAGAATTTTATCTGTTGTTGCACAAAAATTTTTTTCTGTCCTTGTATTTGTTACTTGGTTCTTAGGACTGTGTCAAGACCTTGTCGTGAGCGTCTCATGGTCTAAACAATTAAGCATGTTTTAATTGGAAGAAGGGTCTGGAAAGCACCTAAGTTAAGAGTTTTGAAGGAAGTGGTTTCACAGACTGAGGAGCCAAGGCATTGGTGTTTTGCTGCCAAAAAAATTCAGTTTTCACCATGCAGTGTATCCTCTTTGCTTGAGCATTCTCAAGTTCTCCATTAACCTTCCTGTTAATAAGTGAATTTAGCCATCCTCAAAAGACCGTCCATAGATTTGAGTCATTCCCAAAGCATCTCTAAGCTTTGAAACAGCACTGCCTGTCTGGAAGATACTGTCTTAATGTGACTCTGTTAGGAGGTGCTTTGACTGTACAGTGGTGAAAATCTAAAGTCAGCTAATCAAGACAAGCTAGATATCAGTTAAGAAAACATGTTTTCTAATGTAAAGTGCCACAAAATTCTTGCAAGGAATTTTATGGACAATGTAATTTATAAAGCTTTTCTAAGTAAAGGTTTAATCAACGCAATTTTATTTAAATGTATACCTTACAAGTCTGTATAGGACTTTGTGTACATACAGGTATTGTACAATAAACCACAAATACAGCTAGTAAGTCCATTTGATTTTTAAAAAATCCACCAAAATAAAAGCAAAGAATAACTGTGGTATTTTAGAACTTTGAGACTATTAAATCACTATTTCTAGTTTTGGATTATATGACAAATGCTTAAGATTCTCTTAGGTTTTCTATTACCAAATGAAACATTTGCTTTGAGGCAGTGTTTCCTCATTTTCCTGTTTATGTTGCAGCTGCCTAAATCTTAACAGAATGAAATGGAAACGGCTTACATTACCAAAACATGATTTCATATAGATGTATAAATACATTACTTGCCTTAGATACGTTACTTGCTGTCAGTGAAAGCAACTCTGTCAAAATGGTTTCTGTTGAGGGCAAGGTAGTGACTGGGCTGAAACACAAAATGTTGGCATGTGACAGTCAAATGAGTTTTAAAAACCATGCCCTCCCTATTAACAGATGAGTACAAAAGTTGTGAAGAATAATTCTTTATCCTATGACTCTTTATAGTCTGACATTATGGTTAAGTATGCATCCCTGATTTCTGTGATACTGAGTACAAGCACAGCCAAAACAAGTACAAGACACCAAGTTTTAAAGGTATTTTATTGTTTTCAAAACCTTTTTGTCTTGCCCTTTCTTTCTCTCTGGTTTTGTGCTGGCTGACTCCTGCTCTGCCCACTGCATTACTTGTCTCAGAGGTTAAAAGGAGTGAATGAATCAGAAGGCTGGAGCTGAAAATGAAAGAATCACATTTCCCTTAGCAGCTGGCACTGCAGGTACAACAAAACTTGAAAATTTTTGTGCTGATGCAGTGGAGCCACCTCATATGCTCTCAGTTTGAGTCTCCAGATGCACTGCTGCTCATTGCAGATCTTCTGTCCAGACACTTTTCCTCCCAAAATACAGAAATTCAGTACTAGGTCAAAAGCTTGTAAATCTGATCGCAGTAATTAGGGTCTCTTACTAATGCAGTTCAGTATCTTGCTTCTGAAATTTGGCTGGCTAGCTAGTTGCCTTCATCCTGCCTGATGAAGGAAATGTTGATGTGGAAAAAGCATGTTTAAATTATAGGAATTCACAATAATAAATATCCCTGTATTTTTCTGGTAGTATGCTTACTGCCATTTTAAATGTCATTCAAGAAAACCTTGAAGAATATAATCACCTTTTTATCCCCTTTATTGAGGTTTACAGTCTAGCTTTATGATGATATTAATACATAAGACCAATACCATTTAGGAATACTGACTGTGGCATGCTGTTTTTGAGATGACTTCTTGGAGACAAAATAGTGAATCACTATATAAACAAACAATACTCCAAACCGTAGTATCCTAATACACTTCAGTAAAATAATAGGAAAGAAGTATTAGCCCATCTGAAAGTACTCTGAGAATTGGATTTATCTTGTGTTTTTACATTTTTGGCTAGCTGTAGGAATACACGGTCTTTATAATTAATGTTTCCTTCTCTAGGATGAATGTTTTCTCCAGTAATCAGCCCCCCCCCCCCCCCTTTTTTTAAATCCTTTTTCTTTTGTAACAGCAGCAGTCTTTGGATTAGTTTCAATAAATTTTGAATATTGATTTTAATGTATCATTTTACAGTGAAATCTGTATTGTGACTTACAAGCTCAAGTAAAATACTGCAACTGTACTTACTGTAACTTTTTAAGTTAATACTGATACTGAAAGAAAACTGGAAGTACCTATACAAAATTCTCTTATAATGTATTACTTCATGTTCATTATCATGTTTTATTTCTGATAGGAATGCCTGCCATCTGTTGCCACTTGAAAAGCTTCCTATTGATGGATTATGGGAATGTGATCTCTTCCATAATAGCACTTCCAGTGTCTTGGGTGGATGTAATACATATTTTTCCCTTGTCTGACTCTAAGAAATGTTGAGGCAGTGGAAAAAGTGGAGGAGGAAGGATATGGGGAATAATGCACTGGGGCTGACAGTAGTGATGGTAGGTGGGAAGCAATCAAGTAAGTAGGCCAGGATGTTGCATTTAGTGTGTGTGTATGTACATGTTCCTTACTTCAGAAATCTGCCATTCTCTCTTATTTTTCACTCTCACTGCTCTTCTTCCTAAACAGAACCTTTCAAAATGCCAGCTCTGATTTAGTATTGGTGCTTTATGCATATTAATATAAGACAATTTTTAATCATTGCTTGACACAAGGAAAACCTTAATCTTTAATTGCTTTGCACTGTGTTTGCTTTTGCCTTTAGAGCTGAAGGCAGCTAATGCCAAAATCTGTCTCCAGCTTCCTGTAGAGAGGCAGGGTGCTTGTTTCTCTGCTCTGTTGAATTCCCATGTGTACATTCTAAATGCAGTTTCATTTTATTTCCTCATTGTGTAGTCCTGCAGCAAAACTCTGTAGTGGGCTTCTATAATAAAGATTTGGAGAAGTTACAGGTGGTCTTTATGGGAGGGGTTAAATAATGGTTGTGCTGCAAGTCAGAGTTGAGAGTATGACATCGTTTGCATTTGTTTTTCTGCAGCTGGCATACTGAGAAGAGAAAAACACTTTTATTGTTATTTTCCTGTGTTTGCTGTGACCTTGCTGTATCAAAGGCACTGTCTTAGAGAAACTATAAAGCCAGAAACTCTTGTCTGGATCATTTAGTTAACTTCACTCTCCCCCTGTCTTTAAGTAAACAAACAAGGTGCCTTATTACATTTCTGCATTATCTGAAGTATAGAAGTATTACAGATATTTGGGAACATTTTTCTAAAGCCCACATAAATATAGCTCTTAGATAGTTTGCGCATGCAGTTTCTTTTCAGTGTGTATTTAATTTAAAAAACTGTTTCAGTTTTCTACTTATCTTGTAAGTAACAGTCACATAGCCCTCTCAGATCAGGATGTGATAGGTGAATATAGGAAAGACAGAGATTTTTTTTACTCACAGTGTTCTGATACTTGGTCCAGTTTCATGTCATTGTTCCTTAATGTGTTCATCTAGAATTAAACATTATTTCAAAAGATGCTTTACTTAGTGGCTTGCAACATTGCATTTAAGGCAGACTGTAACTATTTAAGTTGGCTCATGATACATTCTGGATTAGTCTCTATCTGATTATGGCTGCAGTAAATATTGTCAGTGTTTGAAGCCTGTGCTTTCACATGTTTGGATGGAAGATACTGTCCATCTGTCCATGCTCAGTTTTTATACTGTTAAGTCTTGGCATCTGTGACTTCAAATCTACAATGAGTCTAATGAAACTCAATATTTATTGAAAATAAAATATGAATCATAGTGCAGGGATTATGTCTTTCTTCTTTGGAGTCTTATGTTATTGGTAGGTGAAGATGTAGATGTGCTTTTAAAGTAAACACCATGTATAATAATACTCTAGTGTTGCCATTTTTCTGACAAATAGGTATTTGTTGTCTTTGATTGGTTTTATTACAGGAATAATGGTTACTTACTTGATTTTCAGTGTATCTTCCTTAATTTAGTGCTTTGTAAGCATCTGTTGTCAGTTGAAATTTTAAACAACTCTTACTTTGTTGATTTTGGTATTTGTTTATCTCTTTAGCTACAAAGACATTGATGGATCAGTTTTGCAACCATTTTTTAGCTAAATTTACCAGCTTCCTTCCTTTCCTTCACGGTTCAGGATTCTAATGCAGTAAATTAATTTTAATAAAAACTCCAAATTTAAGCAATGTATAAGAGAAAATACTGAAATAAAACCTTATATTAAAATGTCATTGTATTCAACCCTGGCATTAAACACATGTCTAGTGAATGAGATTTTTAAGATATTTGGCAAACAGAGATTGAATAGCTCTTGTTGTTTGTGGTGATCACTTTGTGTGTGTGAAATTATTTTTAATATGTTTAACATTTTAATAGTATTTATGTCTTACAAATTTTCTAAGGAAGTTAATTCCTGTGACAGCTGCGAGGGGGTGGTCTTTTATGTTCGTCATTTCATTCTTCAGATTGAAATGACAGAAGATGTTACCAAAATTTGTGTGAAGGAGTGTGGGACCAAATTTTGAGTCACTTAGTCACTTAGACTTCAACTTCATTGCTATTTCTCCTGTCTTAAATAAAATCCTTCTTTTCTTCATTATGCCTTTCACTGATGACATGTAAGACAGAAATTTTGAACATCTTTGCTGTTTTGACAATTTACTGCCGGGCCTGTTTCATTTTCTCTGGACACGTGTTTGGTGGAGAAGTACCAGATAGATCAGTCTCCCATTGTACCATAAAAGAAAATATGTGATGTGAATAAAGAGTAGATGGATAGATTTAATGCTTCTGTGTCCTGATTGTTGCTTCTACTTTATCTCAAACATTCGTGTCAGACCTTTAATATCATTTATTATCAGTACTGTCTTTTAATTTACATTGAAATTAATGAACTGTGTGTAAAAGTGAGTGTGTTTTGCTTTGGGGTGAACTTTTCTTAAGCCTCCTCAATGCAACTATTAGTAACATTGTGAATATATCTTGAGTAGTTTCTCTTTAACCAGTTAGTCAAGTCTTTTCGAAAAAAGAGCCAGGTTCTCTTGAGTGTAATAGGTGAAAGAAATAAGTACTACATGATCACTTTCAAGGATGTTTTCATGAAAGTGGTGTAATCACGCCACTTCTTTGTTTTTATGGTGTTATCACACCACTTCTTTCTTTTTTGATGATTTCTTGTATTATCTGATAGCTGATGTTGTCATTAATCATGATCCAAGTTCTCTAAAATAACACAGCCAACTTAATTGCAAATAAGTTGGCTAAAATCCCATTATTTGTATTTGGTTGACTTGTCAGCTCTTTGTCTTTTGATCATGAATGTGAAGTGGGAATTGGCTAGTGAATAGTAAGAACTTCTAGAGTAAAAATCTGTCTAGCATAAAGCTCATCAATGAATCAGCCTCTTGGGTAGCAGTATTGAAGATCAAGTTATACTTCTATGTATTGGAAATTTAACCACAGAAATGTTCAGATAGAGTTTATTTGAGTTGCCTGCTGGTTGCAGGGAGGGAGAAAAAAAACATTTCACTCATTTGTTTAGTTCCAAAAGCAAGACTAGAGATGAAAAAAAACCCCACGAAATCTAAACATCTTTTTCAGTTACCAACTCACACAGTCACTTTAAAACTAGGATCATAGGCTTTGGTTTGTAAAAAATGTTCTCCAGTATTCTTGTGGCAATAGTAATGCTCTTGTATAAATTAGAAATTTTAATATGTCTGTATCAAGGATGTTTTTACTTGCTGTGTGCAAAATAAGGTGGGGATTTTGTCCTTGATTGGTTTTCTGGGTTTTTTTCCCTTTTTTGATTTCCTCTAAACTGGACTTGAAATAAATAGACTTAGGGAGTGTTGCAGGGAGAAAAATGTGATAGTCTAGAGCTTTAAGTACTGCTCCAGTTTTTCTTCTATCACCTTCTCTTTTGCTTAGTTGTGTTCTCAGGGTTTGTGAATGTGTTTGGTAAGCATTGTTCTTGGAAGCAGTTACCTCTGACACAAGCATGCAGTAATACGAGTTACTGGGAAGAATTCCATGACTTTTCTGCGTCTTATGAAGTTATCCCTGCTAAAGAAAGTTCCTAGTTTATTAAGGAACAGTGAAATGTCCCAGCATCCCCATCCACCTTGTCCTTCTGAAGTATTGGAATACGTAAAAACAAAATAGATATGGATGTTAGCTTGGAGTAGGAAGGCGTGGTGATTTTCTTCCTAATCACTTCATGGAAGGTAAATGCATTCTCATAACTTTTATATAGGCCTTGTACTGACCTAGTTTTTAATCTTGATTGACTGACCTGATCTCTTTCAGTGACAAGGTGACCCGCTTAGTGAATGAGGGAAGGGCTTATCTTGTTTATATTTGGCTTCATTTCCTACAGTATTCTGTAGAAACTGGCTGCTTAGGCCTTGGACAAGTGCACTGTTTGCTGGGTAAAAAGCTCTCTGGATGGCCAGGCCTAGAGACTGGTGGGAAATGGAATTAAATCCATCTGGTCAGTGGTCACAGGTGGTGTTCCCAAGTGCTCAGTACTGGGGCTGGTTCTATTTAATGATTTTATCAACAACCTATGTCGGGGGATTAAGTGCTGCTTCAGTCAGCCTGCAGATAACACCAAATTGGGTGGGAGTGTTGATCTGGAGGGCAGGAAGGCTCTACAGGGTTATCTGGACAGGATGAATTGGTAGGCTGAGGCCAGTGATATGAAACTGAACAAGGCCCAGTGCCATGTCCTGCCCTTGGATCAAAACAACCCTATGCAGTGCTACAGGTTAGGGGCAAAGTGGTTGAAAAACTTTCCAGCAGAAAAGGAGCTGGGGATGCTGGTCAACAGCAACTGAACATGAGCCAGGAGCGTGTCCAGGTGGCTAAGAAGGCCAATGGCATCCTGGCCTGTATCAGCAATGGTGTGTTCAGTAGGACCAGGCAGTGACTGTCCCCCTGTACTCACCATTGGTGAGTCCACACCTCGAGTTCTTGTTCAGTTCTGGGCCCCTCATGACAGGAAGGACATTGAAGTGCTGGAGCAAGTCTGGAGAATGGAAAAGGAGCTGGTGAAAGGGTCTGGATTGTAAGTCCTGTGAAGAGGCGCTGAGAGAGTTGAGGTTATTTAGTCCGGAGAAAAGGAGGCTTGGGTACACCTTCTAAGTCTCCACCTGGGAGGAGGCTGAACCCAGGTAGGAATCAGTCTCTTCTCCCAGGAAGCAAGTGATATAAGAAGAGGAAGTGACCTCAAACTATGCCAGGTGAGGGTTAGACTGGATATTCAGAAATATTTCTGTGCTGAAATAGTGGTCAGGCATCAAACCAGGCGGTCCAGGGCAGTGTTGGAACCCTGAAGGTGTTTAAAAGATGTGTAGATGTGGCATTAAGGGACATGGTTTAGTGATGTGCTTGGCTGAATCTGTAGTTTATAGTGCCAGCAATTATAGTAAAGCAAGTGAGTGCTACTGACAAACCAGCCAAGCTTACCAGCATGGACAGGCATGTGTGTCTCCTAAGGGGGAGGTGGGAGGAACTGTTGGGGTGACCAAGTGAGTCTGGATGGCTTCCAGGGACACAGCAGGATCTGGAAGCCTCCATCGTGAAAATGATGGTGAATGTGTTGTTTTAATGTATTTTTTTTCTGTTTCAGAGCAATCCTGTTTTTTTTCTGTGCTCAGTTATTAAGATACAGCTACTGCTTTATTGAAGGCAGGGTACTGGTGCCATCTGGTGGTGTTAGGACATTCCCAGGAATGAGAAAAACCACTTGGGAGGAATTCCGCTGAGATGTGAAAAATTGCTGACATGATACTAAAAAAAGTACATGGATATATTTTCTGCCTTAGCATGTAATTATTCTCTTGAATTAAGTCATAAAAATCTGCACATGTACTCATAACTAAGCTTGCTACAGCAAATTAAAATATTTAATCTATTGCGTTCTGCTCAACAGAAAGGTTTGTTTCTAGTAGTATCTTTTATGAAACATTGCTTTGCAAACACAACATAAGAGTTTTATTGGAGCGTACAATATTTTAAAACTAATTTTAAAATACAAAATATTTTCTGTTACGCCATTTTGCTAAATCCAGCACAAACTTCTCACTGCTAATGGTTGAAGTCACTGTGCTCTTTTATATGTTGCTCGTATGTTGTTTCAAAGTAGAAGTTCAACAACATACAACTGACAGCAGTTGAAATAAAAAACTTTGGTATCTGAAGCAAAAGCAACCACAGTACTGTTTTCTTTGTCCATCTGTTGAAATCATGTCCTGCACCTTAAGTTTCTTACCTGAGGTAATATCCTCATCCTTCTTCAGAATACTGTACTGGCTGTATTGACATTTCTAGCAATGGAAGTAGGACTATGACTGCTTCTCCAGTTCTGTTGAAGTAAATGTCTGACTGATAAGTATCTTGCCCTAGAGTGGAAAAACTTGTAAAAGAGAAAGGTACTTTATTTTAAGCTGGTGAGGCTTTTTAATTAATTTCATTTAGCTGTTACTCTTCATTTGTTGAGGGTCACCGTATTATTTGAATAAGTTATTTTATTTTATCCTTATGGAACAGAGGTCTGTTTGTTCAGTCATTAACAACTTCTACCTTTCTGTTGCAACTGATTGGAAAAACAGACTATTTTTGTTTTAATCCGGGTAGTTGAAAAAGACAAATTCTGTGCTTGTTTCTCTTCGTAATCTCTGACCTCATGACCATATAACACTTTACTTGCATTGTGATGGAAGTGCGAATTAGACTTAGTTCTAAAAACTAATTGCATTAGTTTTCTTATTACATGGTTGTGTTCACAATATCAGGAGTCATTTTTTAATTCTGTCTTTATGGAATAAGGTGTTTCCAGGCCTATTCAGCTAGTATAGTTTGTGGAATTAGATAGAAACAGTTATAAATATTGAACATATATAATAGTTCTTAAGAATTTAATGTTAATGTTTAAATTAATAGTTAAGATGTTAATTTATCAATATTTGTTGGTCAGCTTTGAGAATAATGAAACTCATTGCAATAGCAAGGTTAATTCAGCTCATTGAAAATCTAGGTTTAACTAGTGAGTGAGATGTGTGACCTCCATGATCTCACAAAAGTGAGATGCTTATGCCTGATGTAAGCCACACAATCGTAACATCAGATTTGAAATGCTTCTTTTCCACACTTAGTTTTGAATCTGAACAAAGATCTGTTGTTGTAGTGCTTTGTTCTTAGAGCTTTGACTTTCACCTTAAATACCTTGTGAGTTGAGGTACACCTCTTGCTTCCAGTACAGTTGTCATTCAGCTTTCAGTGCTGTATGACTTTAGTACCTTTCAGCAAAATTATTCAGCTAAACTGTTATTATTTACTACATATAGTTGTTTTCCTCAGAGTTCCCCCACTGTGAGCATTATCTTTCTGGTTTTTAATAAATTAACATTATTGTGCTATATTTCAGCGAAAGAAAAATACATATGTTTATTCTGTTAAAATAGAGCAAAGTTGTAATGGTTTCTAAATCTGCCATTCTCTTCAGTTCTGAATTTGTACCTGGTAAGAATAACTTCCCATCTTGCTGTACCACAAAGCTACCAGTTAGTTTGATAATCCAACAAGTTGTTAATAGCAATCCTAGCACTTAAAAAGTCCTTAAAGAAAATATTTGTACTCACTTCTAACTTATTACAAGATCAGTACAATGATCCACTTGCCCAGTCTCCAGCAACCATCTAGATCTAAAAATGAACTGAATTTCCCTGTTGTTAGCTTTTATAGTGCATCACTATCACCCTGTAACTAGAATTGGAAGAATATAGTGATGATTTAGGACCAATTTGGTTGTTGTTTTTTTTCCTCACAAATTGAGTGCCTCTTTCAACATGAACCGAAGTGTAAGTGTCCTCTTCCAGCAGTAGTGAGGGAAGATGTATGACAAGGCCTTTTAGAAGACTGGTTACTCAAGTTCATGTTGTGATGTGCTTTTGGAGCTGTGATAAGCCTCTAAGCTGGTGTCTTTAGAAGCAGAGTGACTGCTCTCCACATTTTGCTGGAAAAATAGATCTTTTAAATAACAAAATCTTAGGGAGTTTATTCTACTGTATGAGAAGCTTTGTGTCCTCAATGGGGATCTTTGTTGTGGATTCCAACCAAAGAGCATCTCCTGCAACTCTGCATTGCTTTCAGTTAATAGTAGTTTTTTTTTTTAATTCAGTCAAAGAAGTTCAGAGTGGAACTGCAAAAAGATTTTTATTGGCATTGTTCTGAAGTTTTTGTGAAGTGCTATCATTAACAGCTTGTTTTGTCTTTGTTTTCGTAATTCCCTTAGCAATATAACAGCAAAATCAGTACCTACAGGCTGTGCCTTTGATTTTTTGGAGCAGGAAGATGGAACTAGTAGTACTCTTTACCTGTCACTGTAACAGCTGAATCTTCTCTGTGTGAATGAATAAGAAAAATTGCTTCTTCTGTCAAACTTACCTATTCATGTGAGATTGTTTCACTTTTAGCCAAAGAATAAAGATCTTATTTTTTATTATTTTTAAAAATATAATTTTATTCTGGCAAATAGCTAGAGATTCTGGAAATACTAGTTATTTCCTTGAAAGAATTTTGGAAGATTAAGATACAAAGAGCAGATTATTTGAAAGCAGAGCTTGAAAACTGAGAAGGTTGCTTGTCTAAATGTGCATCTTCAATTCAAAATGTTTTCTTCCAGACTTTCTAGTCCATACGTTGTTGTTAAAGAAATCTGTTTATTTATTTGGTTATTTTCCCTGGCACTTTTGAAGATAATGAATTTCTTTTTATTTTTCCATCACATGACAACAGGACTTCTTAGAACTTCTTTTTTGAGCAATTCTCCTGGTCTAGTAGGAGACTGTGTTAAATCTTATTTTTCTTTATTTTTCCTGAGGATCATTTTTTCCCCCCTTTTCTTGCTTGCAAGTGCTTCTGCCCCACTGTTCTCTTAAATTAATAGAGATACCTAAATACTTAGCTGAATTTAGTGAGCTGAGTATTTCTTTGTGCCAGCTGTATTTTGAGGAATTTTGGATGTTAACTTTCAGACTATTTTTCTGTCTTTTCAGGTCTCTGGATGGCAGACTCTGAAAAGAAATGCTGTTTTAAGAGGTATGCCTCATGTAGGCCAAAATATTCTGGACTGGTTTCTATATAAAGAATAAGGCTGAACTTCTGAGGAGTCCCTGTGCTGATCCTCTCTGTAATCTTGCATGAATAGTAGTTTCAGTGCTGACATCTCTCTGCAGTGTGAAAGCTTGTGCTGAGATATGCAGGCTTGTCATATCAATTTTAGTGGAGAGGTCTGTAATATGTTGCTTAACTTTTTGCTTGATCATCTTAGGAGAACAGTGCCTTAGTGGACGAAGGGGATGATGCACAAACAAAACAAGTCTACTTTCTGAAATGTTCATGTCCACTTTCAGCCACTCATGACTTTGTGTGTGTAGGAGTTCATTTGTTTGCTTGTTTTTTAATTTGGACTATAGTCCAGATTTTGTAAATGCCCTCACTCCCTTTCTGGTGTTTTGTAAGACATCCAGACAGTGAAAGGCTGACACCGTGCCAGCAGTGTGGTTTAAAATAATGTCAGTTGGATCCAAGATGAAGAAATACTAATTTTTTTGCAAATTATCTTTTTTTTTCATGTTAGCTGAATGTTTGGAACATTTTCTGTGTTTGTTTGGGGTTTCATGTTCCAGCACTGAAGAAAGTTTCTCTTCTCTCTCCATTGTTGGTATGTTGTTTTTGAACAATTCATTGCTTAGCAGCTGTTAAGAAAACTGTCTCTTCAAAATGGAGTTCTTCTACCAGGTCTTCCATCCATTTCAAGCAGATGTGATGGCATGTGTTAGAAAAGTAGGCTTTGTCTTTGTAAGAGAAAGATTGGTGTGAGTATTTTCTTCTTTTAGCTTTTTTAAACAGGATCTCTCAATTCTTTTTAAGCACCTCGGAGGGCTTCCTATTTCTCTAAAGCAGTGCAATGCTGATTTGTTCTGCCTCCAAAATAATAACCAGGATGAAGTACTAACAACTTGGGTTAAGAGTGGCTCTTCAGCTATTGAGTAAGATCTTGGTGTTGCTCTTTTTAATGCAGTGTTTACAAAACTGCTAAAGAAAGTGATGCTGTGAATTAGGGAAGATGTTATTGCTATTTTCTACACAACCTGTGGACAGAAATCAAGATGAGGTGCACCTCCACTACTCTTAGAGGTGCACACTTGTAGAATGAGAGGCATTGTACCCAAGTTACAATACAGGAGATTCCTATGAGACAGTAGGAACATTTTTTGCCTGTAAGGGTGGTCAGGCACTGGAAAATGCTGCCCAAAGAGGCTGTGGAATCTTAATTGTTGAACATTTTCTGAGTGAAGCCCATGGAATAGCCCACTGTGACTCTTTTTAAGTGGGCCTGCTTTGAGTGCAAGGTTGGATTAGAGAAGCTTGAAGAGGTTACTTCATTATATCCATGACATTATCCTATGAATCTGTGTAACATATTGAAGGGACACTTTTTATGAATTTTACATTTCCTGTAAAAAAAGTTAAACAGCTGTGGCTCAGGTTGATGTTTTGTGTGTCTTTTTTTAGATGGGTTTTGTTTTCTGGGGATTTTTTAGTTTGGGGGGGGGGATTGTTTTTGTTTTGCTTTGCTTTGTTTTTTGTTTTGTGTTTTTTTGGTGGGTTGGTTTTTTTTAGGTTGATTGGTTGGTTAGTGAGTTGAGTAGGGTTCCGTGATTAAAGAACGGAGGAGTGACTTCTTACTATTCCAGCAACATAAGTTTTGAGGGAGAAGTGTGGAAACCCAGGGCACCATGAATATTTCTCTGTCTGCTCCTGGGGTGCCCTGACCCCCAGGGGACCACTGACTTTGACCCTCATTCATGGACAAAGTTTCCTAGACTTCAAGATAGACTAGAATCCACAAAAGTGTGAAATAGATCATAGAAAGTAGTGTAGGTGTATTAAATGGTGAGAAATTTAGGTTTTGGGATTTTTAGTGTGCTGTGGATGGAAGCAAGATGGAGGGCACAGGATGTCACCCTGGATTTCTTCATGCTGCTTCTTCCTTCTTCTTCTTCATGGGTTTGAGTGGCATTTTGTAATTGGGCAGAAAAGTTTGCATTGCAGGCTCTCTGAGGCGAGTTATTGGGTTAAAAGGGAAAATAATCTGGGTGTCAGTTCTTAATTGGATAGTTTAGTCCTAAAATACCTTGTAACAAGAGATGGTTAGCCATTTTGTGCCTTCTAATGAAAAGCTGCTGAACTCATAGTAAGGAGACTGTTTTACTGATAAGAAATAATAAACACTTGAGTCCAAACACGAACTACTGTCTCAAGTGCCTTCAATCTAGACCCAGAAAAGCCGAAAACTGGTACCTCCACAGAGGAGAACTGTGTTTTGGCTCCAGTATTCACTTGTTGACTAAGTACAGAACAAGACTTTAAATTTATTTAATCAAGTGTCACAGTTCAGTGGATTGAAAATTTCAAGATTATCTACAGTTCTTAAAGTTTGAGATTGCTAGCTTTCCAAGGTTACTATTTGAGGAGGTAAATCTCAGAAGAACTAACAATTTAATTCAGAAGAACTAAAGAGTTTATGTTTTACAGAAATTTGGCTTTCTTGGCTTTGACTTTCTTAAAACTAAATTAAGGTGTGGTATTTTCTCTTGTCTGCTAACTGCTGTGGGGGTTTAGTGGGAGCCTGAGGTTCACAGTGTTCAAATGAGCTATTAGGTTTGGAAAATGATACTGTAAATATTCAGAATTTGGTCTGTCCTCTGAATTTACCTGTTTTTATATTGGATGGTAGCTTTCTGTGAAACTTTTGCTTATGAACTGGAGTGTGATCCTGTGATTCATGCTCAAGAAGCTCTTGGGCATATGTCTTCTACAGTGCCTGGTGGGTCACATTACAAAAGAAGGCAAATGTAAATGGTGTCTTTTAGAGCTTTGCTACTCCTACTAAATCCTGCACAGTCTAGTAAGTGTAAAAAAAAAGGAAGTGTCAATTGGGTGATAATGCTTTTGATCTGATTTTTTAAAATATATATATGTCTTTGGGCAAGATGTTATCAGCCTAGGTTGTGCTTTGAAACAGTAAGCATAGGTCCTATTGTTGGTTCATCTGGTGTGCATGACTTAAATGTCAACCTGATTCTGCGTGTTTTCTTTTTGCAGCCGCCTGGTTAAGATATTGTGCTCATGCTAACTTCATTGAGTTGGCGTATCTATGATTTTCTAATGGTCGTCAGCAGCTTGAGATCAGTCAATATAGTAAGAACTTCAGCTTGCTTAATACATGGATAGGGAGAGGTAGTAAATTCATTGGATCATGTGATGATTCAGGTTAGAAAAAGATCATGTCCTTCATGTAAGGTGGTTATCTGTAATGGGATGTCATGATATGGGAATGCTGACTTGTGTCAGCAAAGATTTAAGTTAGGTGTTGGGGAAAGGTTCTTCCCTCAGAGGGTGGTTGAGCACTGGAGCAGGCTCCTCAGGGAAGTGGTCACAGAACCAAGCCTGACAGAGATCAAGAAGGGCTCAGATGATACACTCAGACACATGAGACATGTTAGAGATGTCCTGTGCAGGGCAGGATTTGGACTTGATTCCATGGATCTCTTCCAATTTAGGATATTCTATGTAATCCAGCTGCTCGAAGAAGAGTAGACTGAGGTCAGACCAAGTGGATCAGTGTGCTATCCAGATATCTGTCTTTGCTTTTAAGCTGCACGGTTTCTTGGGAATATGTATTTAGATTTGTGTGGTTTTTGTTTTTAAGGTTAGATTACTTGTTTTGGATGTATGTGAATTCATTTTTAGCTTTCTTTTCATCATAGAACTGTTTGAGAGATGAGAAGAGTTCTGTGAAAGAGATCATCTGGAATTCAGATTTTAAAAAATATCCCTTTTTCAAAGGAATATTTCTGGATTTGTCCAGAAAATAGAAAAATTGCTTGTGTAATTCTTAGTCAGACTTGATGTTTAGGATGTTATGTAGTCTTGCTGTTTAGTTCCAGTTTGTATGGGATTACTGGCATGGGTTTTGGTGTGGTGATAACAACTTGGCTGTTTTATATGATAAAAGTGGTGCTTAACTTTTGTTTGGCACTAGGCTGTAGAAACATGAGCATCTTGGGATGCCTTCCCAAGAGAAGATGGTGTGGTTCAAGTAGTGCAAGTACCCCTTCTGAACCGATAGTGTATTCCAGATAGGAACATGAAAGACATCCTGTATTAGCCACCTATCCACGTGGAGTGTTTCTTCTTAAGCATTGTGAGTAGTAGCCTAGCTTTGTATTTCCTAGTATGACTGTGTATCATATTCAAATGCAATAATAAAGAGGAAAAAAAAAGTAGTTGATGATGAAATCTGCAATTATGTTATTTACTTCCCTCTGAAGTGATATAGAACAGGCTGGTGATTAATGTGGAATTACTGTACATAATATGGATTTACTTTATGTTTTTAATTAGTTTCTATGATTAGTGAATTTCTTATATGAGGTTGTAACATTAGTGTCTCTATTTTTCTTTATATGTGTCATTAGTTCTGCTAATTTTTTTTTTTCTATTTCCCTCTAGGAAGCAATTCAAGTTTTCTGCAAAGTCTGAGCATTTATGTTATCTGACTGAACTGACATCTTGGTAATATGCCATTTTTTGCGAGCTTCTCTCTACCTTTCTGAACAGATATGAAGTGGTCTGGCCTTTTTTAAATTTTATTTTTATTAATTTTCAAATTTTTAGTAAGTCCTCTTGTTGTAACAGGTTAACTGTTTTGGAAAGCAGGAGAGGCATTCTGAGTTCTTTGTTTTCCTGAGACTGGAGGATGTGGGTCACAATTGTAGAAGACACAGGCCTAAATAAAGTCTGACACTGATAACTTGCTTACAAAGCCAGTTACCTCAAAAGCTGTGTTGTTTACTGGAGATTGAAGGTGTGCTGAAGCAACCATGGACTCTGCATGAGCAGAGAAGGGATCCTTCTCCTGTTTTAGTAACTGCAAGAAGGCAGCATGGGACAGACCTCTGGAGAAATGTCCTTCTGTAGGTTTTATCACCTTTTGAGATGTCTACTGCCCTGGAAAAACCTCTTACCTTTCTGTTGCTTCTTCCAGTAGTTCTTATTTTCAGTCCTTCAGACATCTAATGAGAGTGACTTTCTGTGCTCCTTCAAAAAACCAGATTTTCATGAGATTGATTTGATAGGCTTTCTCTTGATATTCTAGAAGATACTCATTTTTCCAGTGCCAAAATGTGTATGATTTTTTTCCTATTAGGTTGGAAAAGTGTGTATCATCTTGATATCCTCTTTTTTTTCCCCAAGGCACAATGGGCTTTATTACTATTTTGTATTATTTTTGCCTTTGTTGTATGGTTCAGTCACTGTTCTCATAATATTATACCCCATCTGAATTTTTTTGTTTGTTTGTTGATGGTTCTTCTAGTGGCAGCATTTATCTCTACTGTTGGGAAGAAAAATTGCAATTTTCTTTCTAGAAAAAAACCAATTTCTTTGCTTCAGATTTCGCTGTTAAGTCTTTGGCTCTTCTGCCTTAGAAGTGCTTGGATTTCTGCCTGTGGTTATCCTGAACACCTTCTTCTGAATTCCTGTCTAGACAAGCAACTAGTTATATTGGTACTGCCTTTTCCAGGATCTCTTTAGGCTAATTTCTCTTTTATCTGTCATGAATTGTGTTTTTTAGCATGCCCACTTTCAAATTAACTGGTGGCTTGATGCCATCCCTTGAACTCTTCTTGAAGAGTGATGTTGAATAGCTCTTCCTCAGCACAACAGAAACCTACATACCTCGTGTAGTAGTGTTTAACTGATGACCTCATGCACTCACCTGGGAAGATTTAATGTGGGTCTGGTTTTCAGAGAGTTAAAAATAATTCTAAAATTAGGAAAGTAATTCAGGTTCTAAGTGAATGTTTTTCACCTATTTTGTCTACTGCAAAACCAAGCTGTTATTTTATTCTTCTCTAATGGGAGGTTACTAGATTTGTAACTAAATCTCAAATACTATAAAATAATACTGATTTTTTTTTTCTCCCATTGTTTACTTCTTAACCATGAGAACTAGAAATCTTCCTAGTCTTTTCTGTATAGGACAATGCAGATTTGAATGGGTGGGTGCTGGGTATGTTTCTCCACAGTTCACAGTGGAACATTTTGTACTTCTCTGCACTGGAATAGTTCAGATTGGTGTGGAAGTTTGCTGTGTGATAGTTCTTTTTTCTTAGTACCACTTCACTGAACATAGGGGAAAGAAAAGATGACAAAATTAAAGATCAGACAACCTTGTTGCAATATTTCAATGTGAAACTTAGAGAGCATGTGTCACCATTCAAATTCTGAAATGTTTTCCAAACTGAGCTAGATGAAAACCAGTATTTGTGAGCCGGGGACAGTAAAATCACTTTAAAGGAAAAAAACGTAATTTGGTGACTTCTGCAGTACGGGAACCAAATATAGTAGGTTGTAAGCAATTATAGCCTGCTCTATTGGTTGACTAGAATGCCGGTCAAGTTCTGGTAATAGTACAATTTTCAAAATGTTTTGAAAAAAATAATAACAGCTATGTTTAAAATGTAACAGTTTATTTGTAAAGACATGGGCGTATTTTCTCTCTAAACAATTGGTGTTACTACAAAAAAAAGTTAAATGCGCTTTTTCATTTTTGATTTCTAATTTCTTTTTTCCTTTTAAAGATGTTTATGCAATCCCATGCTCAAAAGAAAGAAAAAATGTTTAGTTCAAGTTTTAGCACAACCAGCTGCTCCTCTGCCAATGAAATTACACACTGTAATGTAGTGTTCAATTACCTTCTGTTTAAATAAAAGGGATTTCAGAAGGTTTACTTGCCAGCCCCATTCAAAATTATGCTTTAATATAGTGACACAAGTCAAACACTTAAAAATGTGGTTGAACTGAACAGTTGCTTTGACTTTTCAATTGTCAAAACACTTTTGAATCTGAAAGTCACCTACTTTGAGGATTTTCTTCCCCTTCATATTTTGTGAGTTTTCTATCATAACTGGACGGAATATAATGACTCAAGCTACCAGGATAGTAGGGTTTCATCTTGAATCTGAGTCTGTTGGTTGGTAAAGGAACTTAAAGTGGCGTACTGGAAGGGCCGTTTTCTATGCTATTGCAGTACTGACTTGCAAAATAGTGTGGAGTTCACATTGTTCAGTTTCTGTGAAGTGACATAAAAGTTAGTGCCACCACTGTGCACGCACATCTGTGTACATTGTACAGAAGTCTGAAGCTGGCTTAACACAAGTTAATCATTTATTCCCAAATGACTACAGCTGTGTGGCTTTATGATACATCTCTTCCACAGACACCAAAGATGCTAACAAGGAAGATTAAGCTTTGGGACATTAATGCCCATATAACCTGTCGTCTGTGCAATGGATACCTGATCGATGCTACTACTGTAACAGAATGCTTGCATACTTGTAAGTAGAAATATAATTAAGTTAAAGTTGCTGGTTTCTATTTGTTTCTGGTTTGGGGTTTTTGGTTTTAAAACATGTTGTATGGTTTTCAGTTGAAATTTCAAATAGCTATTGTTCATCAGCCAAAAAAGCATGTGCTTTACTAGACTGCTTTTCTTTAACAGTTGATTTGCTTTTTTAACAAAGCAAATGGAGGGAACATTAAAGCTGTGCTGCATAAACTTGAAGCTATATACAATAATAGTGATAATGTAACTATTCAAGAATGTAGTCTGTCTTCATGCTAAAGGAATGTGGAATACCTAGTTCTCTCTTCTGTGACAGTTGATGTAGCATATATTCTCCACCTGGAGCCTTTCAGATGTCTCTTTCTATCCCGTTCCTCTGCAGAAAACAGAGTAGTTTTTTGATAAAGAATAAGTATGTTGTACTGTATCCTAGAAATAAGCTTGTGTTCCAAAACATTGTGATAAAGTAGTTGTTTGTTGATGAATTACTCCGTGAATTTCTATTTTCATGTAAGCTAAAGATGACTTAAAACCTTGCAACCCATCCCATGTTTTAAAATTGTTCTGCCACAATATTTATGTTTATTCTGATAAAGCTAGTAGGCTGTTTAATTAGCTTAATGACTTAGCCCTGAATTTTCTTGGAAGGCAATTATTTTGTGATGTGTATTTGTCATAAAACAAAAAGTGTCGGCAGACTTCAGCTTTTATATCTGACAAAGGGGAAAGACAATGTTCATGATTTGTCAGTGATTGTTTTTTATTCCATTTAGAAGCTCTGTTTATCAGCTGTGATCAATTTGCTGCACTTGTCACACTTCATGTTGTTCTGAAATCCTCATAGAATCTAGGATAGTAGAAAGGTTTGTTCTATGATTCTGAGAATCACAGAATTGTTCTAGAATCTATAGGTCATGGGCAGGGTCAGCATCTACTGGATCAGGTTGTTCAAAGACCCATATAACCTAGCCTTGAATGCTTCCAGTGATGGTATGTCCATAGTTTCTTCAGGCAACCTGTGCCAGTTACCTGTGCCAGTTATTTCTAATATCTAATCTGAACCTATCTTCCTTCAGTTTGAAGCCATTCCCCCTTGTCCTGTTGGTACATGCCCCTGTACAAAGTTCATCTCCATCTTTCTTGTAGTGTCCTTCAACTTTTGGAAGACTGCTTTAAGGTCTCTCCAGAGCCTTCTTGCTTCCTGTCTCAATTTCCATACTATTGTTTTCACAGCTAGCCTTCTACTTAGTTTTGCCCAAATTTCTTTACTGCTGCTAGATAGAAGAGTGTATCCGAAATGAGTATCATAACAAGTTAACATGGCTAACAGCTAAAGAGAGGTAATTTTTTATTGTTCTTTAAAAATAAAGCGGAGTGTCACAAATACCCCTCAGGTGGTATCGTCTGCACCATGTCTTATATTTGCTTATGGAGGAAATCCACAGCTCTACGGCATTTACTGCAACCGTCAGGACATGCACCTTACTACCTTTTCCTGCTACTTTTTCTGGGGTTTTCTTTAACTTGTTTCTCCCTTATTTTGACAACTTATATTTTATGAGTGCTACTTTGCACTGTGCCCTGTATAATCAGTTTTGTGGGAAGAGGCACAGAGTCCTTCGTCCTTCCTATGTTTTTAACAAAACTTCATATGTGTTTGTATTGTGTAAGGTAATGCTAATGATATATGTTCCTGGAAAAGCATCCTTGCAAAACCCATCATGAAATTACCCTGTGTGTTGAGATAGTGAATTCTCTTCTAAATTACACCACCTTGAAATTTTCATTCTCTTCTACTCAGAGCTGCACATTTTTCTTACCTTTTCAATTTTTCTCTCATTTACTGATCTTTAACCATTCAAAGACTCTTCAGTAGTAAATAAAGTTCTTGGGTCCTTTAGTGAAAGTAATTTGGATGACCAAGGCCAGCCCTCTGGAGGAACAGGGCAAATTTTTGTAGAACTGAGTTTAGGAGAAAGCAAAGTGTTTTCACTTTCTTTCCTACTTACTTCTCTGCTATGGTTTTAGTCTGTTGGTGACAGGTAGGCCACTAAGTTAGTTACTAAAAATTTCATTAGTAGTAACTAAAAAAAAAAAGTCAAGTCTTTTTTTTTGTTTGTGTCTGTTCCTTGATTAAACATCTAGGCTAGATGATACATGCTGTTCTTGTTAAACTTTCTGTTTGTAATATCAGTTTTGTTAGTGTTTACATGTTTCACATGTAAATGCTAACAAAACTGAAATTATAAACATAAAGTTTATAATGTTTCTATGTTTTGAAAGGGAATACCTCACATTATGAAATGTATCATCTTTTGAATGCATCAGGTGATAAAAGGTCAACTTGAACTAGATACAGAAATGAAAAAAGTCAAGAGAAGTGAAACTGTTAAAATAAAAAAATGAACATTAGCCTTGTCTGTTCCTGTTCTTATGAAACCTCTCTGATGTGTATGAGAAATGAGAAAATGTACAGCTCGTGTCCACAGTCAGTGCCTGTATATCTGGGTAAACAGAGATCAGAGATACTGGAAAACCAAAGTAATGCAAAATTCTAGAAGTAATACTGTTTCAGACCACAGAACAATCTCCATATTGCCTGTCCATTACTCCAAAGACTTCTAGTTTCAGGAGAGTTTATAATCCCAACCTGACCCCAGAAAAAAAGGACCTAGATGGCTGCAGCACCCTTCATGAGCTATCTAGTGGCATTTATTTGGCTGCTGTGCTCAGACTGAAACCTGCCAGAACATTAGCTAACTTGTGACTAGTTCATTTTAGGAGTTAGTGTTTACGTAGTCCAAGCTGGAAGATGTAGTAACATGGGATGATATTTTAGATATCACAGAATGCTTTGGGTTGGAAGGGAACTATAAAAGTCACCTAATACATCACCACAGCAGTGGGCAGGGGCATCTTCAGTGGCATCAAGTGCTCAGAGTCCTTGGTGAAGCTGTGCTGGCTGTCTGGAGTCACCTCCCTGTCCTTCACATGCCTTAGCACACATTCTAGTACTCAGTGATCTTCCCAGGCACAGAGTTAAGATAGACAGGTTGATGATTTCCAGATCTCTCCCTTTCTACCACTTCCTAAAAGTGGAAGCAATGTTTCCCTTTTCCTGGTCACTGGGGACTTCACCTGACTGTCAGGACTGTCGCTGTTAGTGGCTTGGCAACTACATCAGCCAACTCAAGACCCTGGGACGCATCTCGTCAGGTCCCAGAGACTTACGTGTATTCACATTCCCAGGTATTCGTGAGCCTGGTCTTTTCACACAGTAGAAGGGACTTTACACGCCCAGTGCCTCCTTTGCAGTTCATCTATGCGATAGCTGTGGGAGGAGAAATTGCTAGAGAAGACTGGGGCAGAAGAATTGAACACCTCAGGCTTCTTCTTGTCCATTGTTACTGATTTGCAAGTCTGGGGGTTACACATTCTTTGACCTTCTTTTTGTTACATACTTACAGAAACCGTTATAATGCTTCATATTCCTTGCCAAGTTCAGCTTCAGCTGTCATTTGGCTTTTCTGACCCTTCCCTACCCAAGTTAGCAACATCCCTATACTCCTTCCAGGATACCTGTCCCTGCTTCCTCTGTCAGATTCTGCTTCTATTGACTTGGTAGGAATGGAGTTTGGCTTCACTTTTGCACTCTGTTCTGGCATTCTGCTGGAACAAACTGCTGTGCAAGATGAGGCTTTGTCTAACGTCTGCCACCAACAGTGCTGTCATCCTAGGTGTGTAAATGCAAAACACAATGCAAAGTTATAGTACTTCATTTACTGTTACCTTTTTTTTAGTCAACGGATCTTTATGTAATTGTACTGTCTTCTTGTTTGAGAGGTAGATGGCACTATAGTTACAGAAATCCTTTTGTTTTGTGTGAAAAGTGCATTAATACCAAGACTACATGAACTAGTGCACTTCAAGAAAACCTCCCTTCTTTTCTCCATACCTTTTCAGTTGTAACTTCAAGTGAGTGAGGATATCATTTAGTAGTGTATTTTATGAGTACTGTTTTGGGGCAGGAGAGTGGTGTATAAATAGTTTACTTTGAAAACAATGGATGATTGTGTGTATGCGTATAGAAACATACAGCTTAGCAGTGAATCACTACTCAGCAACTCCTAGCATGACATTTTACTAATATTGAAGGTCTGTGACAATGTAATTTTTTTTTTCTGGTGGAAGTTCAGCTGTAGTATACTCTGTGAAAGTTAGAATTAAAATAACACCAAGATATCCACTTTCCTGCTTTGGAATTCTTCTTGTGTGCTGCCAGCACACATGCCACTTGTTCTGTAGGTGGCCATGGTTAAAGCAAATATGTTTTGTCTAGTATCTTAATGGCAAATAGTTCCTGTAATGTCATCCAATGCAAGCTGAATGTTGACCTGCTAGAAATTGTTCTAGTAAATTTTGAAGTGAGATTTTCTGTTGTGTAATGTGTTAAGGTTTTTGATAGGTATAGATGCTCTAATTCTACTGCATCCTTTTCCTGTATCAGGAAATCTTATGAAAGGTACTTGAAACTGTGTTCTGCAAGATTAGACATATGATGCAGAAAAATGAACTTCGTGTAAATTTCAGTATTGTGCATTCTGTGACTGTATAAAAGCAGACTTCTGTTATGCTACTTTTATTCCTTTTAAATTGTGAATGTCTTTTTTACTAGTCTGTAGAAGCTGCCTAGTGAAATATTTGGAGGAAAACAACACCTGTCCAACCTGTAGGATTGTTATACATCAGAGCCACCCATTACAGTATATTGGGTAAGTATAAAAGCAGAAGTGCTAGTAGCTTCACTCTAGTCTGGGTCATCCCCTTTGGTACAGTACAGCTTCTCTCAGAATTTTTGCTCTTGCTTATCAGCATGTTAAACATTGAAAAAGAAGTATGAAGGTGACTGAGAAGGAGATACAGAATGAAACTTCTGCTATGAGTTTGCAAGGCCTTAGTATGGCAGCTTGTTCCAGACTTACAAGCAAGTTAACTATACACTCAAATGTTTAATTTCAGTGTGATTTTTAATGGGATATAGTCATTCCTCATTTTGTATGCTTGGGTTGTAAAAATTATATATATGAAATGTTTGTAGGAATTACACTTTTACAAAATTATCAAAAATTAATCTCAGTTGAACAGTGCTTTTCTGTGTGACAGTAATAAGAGAAATAATTTTCAGCTTTATTGATCAGTTAAACTTTCAAAGGTCTGCTTAGGTTGTAGGAACAGATGAGAATGTCATAGAATCATCATAGAATGGTTTGGGCTGGAAGGGACCTTTGAGATCGTCTAGTTCAGGTTTCTCAAAGTACCATGAAGCCTGGACTGACCCCCCCACCCCACCTCTTTTCTGGGGGTGGGGTATGCACAACTTCTCTGAACAACCTCTTCCAGCCTTGCCACTCTCACTGAAGAATTTCTACCTGTTATCTAACCTATATCTGTCATCTTTTAGTTTAAAACCATTCCCCCTTGTCCTATGACTACATGCTTGTCTAAAAAGTCTATTTTCAGCCTTCCTTTGGGTTCCCTGCATGTACTGGAAGACTGCTCTGACAGTTCCCTGCAGTCTTCCTTCTCCAGGCTCTACAGCTCCAACTCTATCAGCCTGTCTTCACATTGAGAGGAGGTCATTTTCATGGCTCTCCTGTGGACTCACTCCAGTAGGTCCACGTCCTTTGGGGGTCTCAGAGCTGAAAGCACTGGTCTAGGTGGGGGCTTTTGCAGGCAGAGTAGAAGGACAGAATCACCTGCTTCGATCTGCTGCTGAGTTTCTTTTGATGCAGCCTAGGTTGCAGTTGGCTTTCTGGACTGCAAGTGCACATTGCCAGGTCATGTTGATTTTTCCATGTGCTAATATCCCCATGTCCTTCCCCTCAGAGCTGCGCTCAGTCACTTCTCTGCCCAACCTATATTTGTGCTTGGGATTACCCCAGTCCAGGTGCAGGACCTTGTACTTGGCCTTGTTGAACTTTGAGCTTCACATGGACCTACCTCCTAAGTATTGCTTCCTTCCAGCATGTCTACTGCCCCATACAGCTTGGTGTTGCTGGCAAATTTGCTGAGGGTGCTCTCAATCCCACTGTCACTGACAAAGATGTTAAATAGCATTGATCTCAGTACTGACCCCTGAGGGACAGCACTTGTGACTGGTCTCCTCTTGGATATTGAACTGTTGATCACAATTCTTTTGAGTGCAACCATCCAGACTTTCTTTATCCAGCCTTTCTTAATCCAACAATTCCTTATGCACTAAGTGCTGCATTAGTCAAATGCAGATCTCTCCAGTTAGGGACAAGGATGTTGTGCGGGACAGCATAAAATGCTTTGCACAAGTCCAGGTAGATGCCATGACTCACCCTTTCCTCATCCACTGTCTCTGTAACCTCATCATAGAAGACCACCCAATTTGTCAGACATGGTTTGCTCATAGTGAAAGCCATGTTGGCTTTTGCCAGTCACCTCTTTATTTTCCATCTGCATTTGCATAGTCAAATTGCATGTTCACTAAGTATTTTTGTTGGTGTTTTTCCTCCTTTTTTTGTCAGAAAAGACGTTCTTTTTCTTTTCCTTGAATGCTTTCTTTCCATTTTACTCCTGGTGATGAAAATACATTGTAATTTTGTGTCTGCATTAGCTGTTGCATATCAAATAGTGTTTTGTCTTCCACTATAAAGAGCTTGTGTTTGTTCATAGCATTTTTCAACATGCCTTTCTCACTTCTATAACAATTTTGGAAGCAGTGGTTTTAGCAAATGAGTCTGATTGCACTTTTACAGAAAACTGTCAATGTTCTACACATACTTACATTGCTCAAGCTCACCCTCATTCAGGAGCCTGTAACTAAGTATGCTGTCTCCACATTTATAATATACACTCATACTCCTGTAAGAGTGTATAATTAAAGGGACAGATACATGCAAATAGGCAAGAATGAATAAATGACATGTAAGACAACGTGTTTGCCTCGGTTCAAAAACTTGGTTTTTGTGCAAAAAGGGCCAGGAAACAACATGATATTGAGAGCAGCTAGAAGGCAATTTGTTATTTGTTTTTTATTGTTGAATACACTTCAACTTAAGTAAGCTGTTTAAATTAGTTGTAAAATATTGCCCATTGAAACTGAAACAGACTTTGTCCAGTCTATTTATTTACCTTTTTAAAAAAATAATTGACAGTCTGGAGTATCACAAGGTGTTTGAAAATGGAGATTTAAACTCCTATTCATCTGTCTGAAAAACAGGTAAACCAAATGTGTCTCCTTGTTTACATTTTTAAATACTCTTAAAAAGCATCACAGAGTCTTAAATTCTTTGGTACCTATATCATACATATCATACCATCTGTATGATCTAGTTCCAACCCCCAAATTGTCACCTCTGATTTAATGGTGGTGTCACACTTATATATTTTTGTTCAAATAATTTTGGCAAAGTGTTTGCAATCCATAAATCTCATTTCATCATCTCAGCCTGTACAAATGAGATTGCTGCTGGTGAAAATGACATGAATTTAGGATAAGTGATATTCTGAATCTTGTAGTGCTACTTAGAATATTGTAATTACTGCTTGTAAATGTCTTGATTTGTCACCATTTCTGTACTTGCTTACTGATCTCCACTGCTGTGGAGTGCTCATGTCAGGTTATGAGAAGCCTGAGACTACTCTTGTAAGCCTTTTTTGTTGAAATCCAATTCAGGACTTGATACTGCAGACACTTTTGAGATTATGACATTGCAGCAGTCAAGGCAGACACTTGAAATGCTTCTTATACTACTTCTTAATTGGAATTTAATGTAATACTTAATTTCTTTGAGACCCATAACTTATTTTAGATTAGAACGGGATTTTTCTAGGTGAGCTGGGGATTAAAGTTTAGAATTTTACCTGTCCCCACTGTCCTGCAGTGGGATTGTTGACTTTTTTTCATTTGAGCCACACTACCTCTACAGGCTACTTAGCTAAATAATGTTTCTCACCGTTACTTTGCCCTTTTAAGAAAAAAAGGGCATGGCTGGAAGTGTAGCTTGAGCTGATAAGCACAGTTTGGGAATAGCAAAAATTTTAAAATTTAGTTTGTTGTGATCTTTTTCTCTGAACTCGTCTCATGCATTTTAGAAGATCCTAGTAAAGATAACTAATCTAGAAATGTGAGAAATTAGTCTTTAGGGGTGAGAAACAAGCTATTATTGATTCTTTTGTAATAAAAATGAGTTTATCTCTAAGTTGGAAAAGAGTTTTAGGTTATTACTGTCATACTTGTCTTGATGCAGAAGGACATACTCAGTGGGCTGAATTGTGAAAACTAGTCTACAGAATAGTTTTTCTCACACTTCCATTTGTTTTCTGTCTTAGCTTATACTTTTTCATAGTTTCTTTTGTGTTGCTGTTCTTTCTGGTTTGATAGAAATACTGATTGAAAAGTAAAATTCTTCTTAAATGAATTTAGAGATTTTTGCATATGGTTAGTACTGGAACTTTTTAACTTTTTTAAGAGAAATGTTTTCAATCAAGATCATGAACTTAAGCTTTTGATTTTGTTTTTTTTTTGGTTTTTTCCTTGCTAGTCATGACAGAACAATGCAAGATATTGTTTACAAACTTGTGCCAGGCCTCCAAGAAGGTAAGTTGCGGGCTGACCTTTTTAAAGGTCAGTTTGCACATACTTCTTTGACATTAAAGATAAAAGAAAGTTTCAAGTGATGTAAAGAGGGGCCAGGGGGGCAACTGAGGAAAAATACAGTGGAAAATGAGACTCTTTCACTTGTGTAATTTTTAGCAATTAATTTAATTTTGTACCTGTAGTAGCAACAACTGAGTGTGGGGGTGGTAGGAGGCAACATGGCATGTTTCTTCCAAAAGTAGTATTATGTAAAGCAGAATAGTCGTTCAGCTTTCAAATGTTGCCATACCATAACTCTAATTTGTTTTTGTTATACCTGTTGTGCAAGCTTTCTAGAATTCTCAGAGGTAAAATTCAATTTTAAAATGCTTTTAGTTTCTGCTTAGAGAAATGTCAATTACTGTTTTCATAATCCTCTTTGATGCTAGATCTGTTAAACTAAAGAAATACTTTATAAATATTGCTCAGTGGATTTTTTTGGTCTTAATGTATGTTAAAGTTTTCATTTAAATAGAGTATTTTAATCTATTGAAGCTGCTTTTTAACCAGGGCATTTCCAACTGTCAGTGTGATTAAACAGATACTTTAAAAATAATTTCTGGGATATTGAAAACCAGAACTATGAATAAAAATTCAAAACCAATGTTTTGACTGAAATACTCAACATTCAAAATGAGGATCGTATTCAAAATGGGGGTCATGTTCATAATGGGGGATATTCAAAATTAGCTGCAGTATTTTAAATTCCATCTCATTCTAGCAGCAATAGTATAGTAGTAACTATACAGATAACTTTATGCTTTTCTAATTCTGAAAAATAAGATTAGGCGTAACTTGATGCAATAGGAGTGATAGAAGACAGTAAATAATGACAGTACCGCCACTTGTTGGCAATCCTAAAGTGGGAAGGGATTTGGAATAACTTCATAAATATTGCATTAGAACTTTATTACAGGAATTAATATTTGCAATTTTAAACAGCGGAAATGAAAAAGCAAAGGGAGTTTTATCACAAACTGGGCATGGAAGTTCCAGGGGATATCAAAGGGGAGACATGTTCTACAAAACAGCACCTAGATTCTCATCGAAATGGTAAATAGTCCTTTATTTATTCTGTCTTTGGTGGGTGATATATAGTAAATTGATGAACAGATCTTTTGGAAGTATGTGCCCAGTGAGTATATTACAATCATTGTTTTGTAACAGCAAGGAATAGAGTCAGCATAGGATTGTTGCCTTGTCCCTTATTTCTGCACAGAATTTTGGTTTTAGGTGTTAATTGCATGTTGCTTGTGGCAAAGTTGGTCTCCATAGCAGTGCCTACATGGGGACTGTGAAATTACCCAGCTTCTGGGCTGTTAGCAGCTGAACTCCATAGGTGTTCTCCTCTTTCATGTCACGGGCTGTTGGCTGTAAGTGCAGCTTGAGCTGATAAGCACAATTTGGGAATAGCAAAGCTTATTCTATACTGCAGTCCTGAAACTTGCTGTTTTAATTGTATTGGCGCTATCAGATGCTGCTGAGTGTATGTGGAGTTTATATATGATAATAATATTTGAGTATCCCATATATGTGGGTTTTTTTATCTAAGGTGAAACTAAAGCAGATGAAAATATAAATAAAGAAACTTCGGAGGAAAAACAGGAAGAAGATAATGACTACCACCGAAGTGATGAACAGGTGGGCTCATAGGGCATGCTCTAGTTTTATCTTGTGTTTTAGCTGTTGTGGTTTGGTAAGGTAACTTTGATAATCTAACAGAGAAGAAAATGAGTTTATTTCAAGCTACTTCTTCTGTTCTTTGATACAAACACAATGCAATTTGGACAGTGCTTTTTTGTAAGCATGAGGTTTTATCTTTGGGTTTTGCCAGGAATGGAGAATACATACAAATCTTCTTCCAAATATCTTTATAGTTTTGATTGTTTATGAGTCTTTGAAGTTTGCTGTCAAAACAAATTAATGTAATTTTCTGCTTTATACAGGAGTGTACCCCAGTGTTACCATGATACATTAAGCTGAATGTGTATTGGTAATTATGAATTAAACCTCTGGCACTGTTAACACATTCAGTGCAGGTAGCTCAGGGTGCAGTTGCAATGAGAGCTGCAGGCTGAGCTCTGGATGGGAGCCCGAGGCAAGAGGCCATGACCTGCCAACCCTTGGCACAGGAAGGGGCACAGGCACCTGTGGCACCAGCCTGGGGACTGGACACCGAGACACAGAAGCAGCTGAGACCCCCAGACTTTGGTGCTGTGAGGGTATGAGAGCCCAGGGCTCCTTTGTTCGGGGCCCCTTCTCAGAGGCACCAGCTGGAGCTGTTATTTAGTTACTGCACCACGATTAAGCTGTTTGAAGGACCTGGATGTCTGAGATTCTGCTATGGAAAACCTGGGGTTGAGCTAGTAGGGAATCCTGGTCTGAATGTGAGTTTGAGGGCTGTAGCTGTGAAGGGGCTTCGTTCTCAGCTTAGGTGGTGTGAATGTGGCTGCCAGAGTGGCTCCTGGATGGCCAGACAGGGAAGCTTCCTTAACAGAAGTCTTACTAACTTACTACATATTTTGTTTTCAACCTTTAATACTAATACAGTGTTAGCCATGAATCATAAAAAGATTATAAAAGCAGGGAAGCCCACTGTTAAGTTTAGAACACAAAGCTTGTTTGAAGGTGAAACTTCTCTTTGGTATAAACAAGCTATGCCTTTTATGACTTCTGGTTATGCGAGTCCAGAGTAACTTTAGCTTGGGTTAATTTTCTTCCCAGTTGCCATGTAAGGGAACTTTCAAAGGGATTGTACATGTTACTAGATCCTCCTAGTGTAATACAAGCATACCATCACAAAGAGTTTAGACTGTATTGAATAGCTGGATGGGAGAAAAAGTGAGAATTTGAAATATTTGTCATGTCATTTGTATTCATTCCTTTTAAACATGTTAAAATTAAACTAGATTAGCAGTTGCATTGACAGCAAGAAATTATGTTAGAAGCAATCTTTAAGAATTGACAATGGTTTTCTTACTGTTTTTTTGCTCTAGCTTTTAGCTTATGGCCCTCTTAAGCTATTGACAACCTATGAATTTGGACTGAGGCAGCCTTGTTCCAACATCAGAAATTACTACTGGAACATATTTGTCTTATTACTTACCACTCAACTTAGGAAATCTTAGAAAATATGGTTTTCTTAATAGGTGTTTCAGTGTAAAGAACACTAGTACTGTACTTCGCTATATCGGATTAATAAAAATTGCATGTGGAATACATAAGACTGCAGATAATTGTTGCAGCCAACTCTTGATTTTTTGCCTTTTCCTGAAGGTAAGCATCTGCTTGGAGTGCAATAGCAGCAAACTGCGTGGATTGAAACGAAAATGGATTCGTTGCTCTGCACAAGCAACAGTCTTGCATCTAAAGAAGTTCATTGCCAAAAAACTCAACCTCTCTTCTTTTAATGAGGTAATATTTTAATTTTTAAAAGTAAGTTTACAGATACAAAAACTTGAAAGGGGTGGGTTTGTTCCTTTGCAAAAGGATGTCTTTTATTCTGATTTTATTTTCAGAAAACAGAAGCATACACTGCTTCTTGAATGCTATATATGTTACATAGCAATTTTCTTGTCCTTTCTTGGGTCTGTACAGGACTTTCCACTTAGTTTGCAGTGCATCTTTTCATGCGCATTTTTAAATAGTTGGGCAAAAAGTTTGGTTATGTGCTTCCACATGTGTTTAAACAGACTCTGGCAAGACGATTTGTTTGATATATTGTAGTTGAGTTTATCTCCAACATTTTAGGAAGTTTGCACTCTACAGGGGTCAAACAGAACCACTTCAACAGTGAAGTCCCATTGAAGAGAAAGCACCACAAATATGTTGTTCTTTTCTGTGCTCTTAGTGAAGCTCAGTCTGAAGTTGCTGCCTACCTCAACCAGAGTGTTATCAGATGCCTACTTTTCCCTGTCTTTACAGGATATCATGAGAAGAATTTAAGTTGAAAGGTACAGAAAGAAAGGCAATACTTTGAACTTGTCCTAGACTAGATTCAAAAATTAAAAGTGGCAAACTATGAATGCAGCCCCTATTTATCACTTGGCTGGATCTTGTTAACAGTTTCTGGACATCTCAGTTGACTCTCAGCTTGACATCTCTCAAATCCATATTATGACATGGATTCACTGAATTTCATTAAGGCATTTCATACAAATCAAATAATCTGCTTTCCAGTCCAGTGTGTCAACACCTTGCTGCTTGATCTTGTCAACAGCCAATTTGCATCTCTATCACTTTTCCTCCATAGCTTCTGTACACTTCAAACTAACACTCTCTCTCTCTTATGGTTCAAGTATATCCCCAGACTCTGCCAGTTTTCCTGAAACAAAACCTTGTATCCCGTCTTGTCCTGAGCTGGCTCAGAGGTGGTTGTCTCCTGACATAGCTACAAAGATTGTTCAGAAGAGATTTTTTTAATATATTCTTTTGGTATATGCATGTGTAAGCCGCTTCTCCGATGCAGTGTGGCAAGATGTGACTTAAGAACCTACTTGGTTTCTACTGAAAGAAAAACTTTTCTGGAGTACTGTTTATTTTTTTGTTATCCCTTTCTGCCTTCTTAAAAAATACATAAATGGTCATGTAATCATTTTACTAGTACTAAGTCATATAGAAGGAGAATTTGAGCACGTGGTTACTTGGTTGCTTGATACAGACTATTTCAGGTTTGAGTTACTGCTGTGTAAGTGGACAGCATGCACATTCAGGCCTTCCTGGGCTATGGGGTAAAACATTGTAACATAAGCCAACTTGGTGGAACTTGTTGTTTTCATACATGTTCCCTGGTTTTAGTTCATGTACAGCTATTGTAGTTCAGCTGATTAGTAGTCATATGATCCCTCAAACTTTTATGTTGAGATCTTCCCTTGTTTCTAATACCAAGATTTTTTAAAAACAGAGATAGAAAACAAAAAATACCTGTTTAGTATCTGTAAAACCCCTATAAATGCAGCATATAAATATATGGCAGACTGTTTTTTTTAAAAAACCTCTGTCCTTGTAACAATGCCACCTGACTGGTGTTAGGTAAAAAAAATTTCATAGTATGCTAAATAACAGCTCTCTTTGAGAGTTCTCTCCCCTTGTCCTGTATTTAAGCATTTTAGAAGCATGTAAAGCTTTCAGGAAAGGACCTTAGTACTGCTTGGGAAGATAAATCAAACATTAAATCCATATCTTACTATATTTCTTAGGTGGGCATTGACATCGTCTTTCAGTACTTCATGTTGAGAGCAGATTTTATCTTTTCTTTCCTGGTGTGATTTTTGTCTTCAGGGCAACTTCAGGATTACCAGTTCCAGTGTCTTCAGAGAAAAAAAGTCTTGTCAAATGTATAGTAATATGTGAAATATGTTGTTTGGTGAATTGGGTCCCAGTGAATTAACTGTCACCTTTATTTTGTCAGCTGGACATATTATGCAATGAAGAGATTCTTGGCAAGGACCATACGCTCAAGTTTGTAGTCGTTACTAGATGGAGATTTAAGGTATGACACAGTGATTCAGTGTAAATCATGAAATGGCCAAATGTTTATAAAATAGCGATAATTTGGAACTGTACTGCAGTATAGCTTTATAGAAGGTACTTTTATAAGTATCTACCACAATATCACTAGATGCCAAGTATTTATTTTTTTCCAGTAAATGAAGGAAAGGAGTAAGTATTCATTGGAAGAGAAAAGGAAACACTGTATTAATAATCTAATTGTTTTCAAGTCTGTCAGAGGAAGTAGAAGCTACAAAAAGTATTATTTTTAACTCCTTCAGGCAGTAAGAATGAGTAGCAAAACGATAGAACACTTAGGAGGGAGATCAGTATGTGTACACACAGAGTTACTGGAACAAGAAGTTTGTATTTGTAATGCAAAAGCAACACATTCTGAGCATACAGTGTACACTGAGGTGAAATCACTTGGTGGCTTTGGATGCATATCTAGAAGAGGTCCATGTGGGAGTAGAGAAGTATTTTTCTGTTTGGAATTACAAAATAATTGACCTGTGTAGGAGTCACAGGATAAAGTCAATGGTAAGCGTTAAAAATGCAGAGATGTCACAAGTGGAATCCTGCTGGAATCTGTTTCATATGATGTTTCCGAATGACCTGGAAATGGTCTTTACAGTTCTGAGTGACAGGAGATTAACAAACACCTGAAGTTGAATGTAGGTATAGATAAAAGGATACAATGTAAACATTAGGGTTTTGTGGTGTAGCAGAGAGAACCAAACAGGGGCATCAAACTGATGTGCATCCATACAGTCTACTCTTCACCTGTGAGAGATCTGTGTAATTGTGAGTCAAATGGAAAGCAGAACTGTGAACTGCCCTCCCAAGTGAAAGAAGTAGTGGATGTAAAATGGAACTGAGACACGAAAGGCCCAGAACAAACAAGCTGAAGTAATTGTTTTTATGAGACACAAAAGTCCATGGTGCAGGATGTTGTGGTGTAAAAGTTTGCCTATTCATAAAAAAAATCAATGGATGCTATCACAGAAGAGGAATCAAGTGAGAGCTATTAAAAATGAAGTACCACATACTCTAATTTCTGCTTTCTGGACATCCCTTACTTCAGGGAGTTTTCCAAGATAAACAGATCTGCTCCTGAGATAAAGGGGAAAGGGTTCTTTATCACTTGTTTGAGCCCCACAGATGAAGTTGCCCCTTGTCTTTGTCTTGGTGAATTTTTGACAGATCAGATAGCTGCTCTTGACTTTAATTGAAGCTTTAGTTTATGACACAGAAGTTTTTTCTACTGAACAGATTAGTTCTGGATTTGTTTCTTAACTTACTGGTATTTCTGTCTTGCAGAAAGCACCTCTACTGCTACATTATAGACCCAAAATGGACTTGCTGTAAGGGAACTTAAGTGTCCTTCTGGACAGAGCTTTTTGCAGAGACTATCATCTGGCACCTTCTTAGTGCATCACTAATCACATGACACAAACCAGCTGAATAATTTTGGAAGACTGGAGGGCTTTCATAGTGCGCTGTCCTGAATATTTCTTCTAGGGATGTGTTACCTAGACTTCTGGGCAGACAATATTTATACTTTTTTGTATGGAAGAAAGAAGTTTCAACTCAGCAAGACACTACCAGCATTAAGTTTACAGATACTGAAAACACTTCACAGTTCCATGTAGCTCAGCCTGATTTGTCTCTTACAGTTACACACAGAAAAAAAGTTTGAGTGTTGTGGGGTGATATAAATATGTTGCTTTTGACACCAAGTTGCTTTAGTTACTTCTCGCATTCTAAATCTTTAAAAACTATATTTTTGCAAAGTGTTATTGTCTTATATAGTATGCCTGATTGCATTGGCTTTATTCAAGTTACTCTTTAGAGCATTGAACATACCTGATAATACAGTGACTGGTGATAATTTATTATGCTGCATTGAAAACTTAAGAAAATCTGGGGAACCAGTAAATTTGTCATTTTTGCCCAGTTATTGCTCTCCCTCACCTTGTGTTTTAATAAAGTTTTGATACTTCTGTATACGTGTTAATTTGGTAAGACTAATAGAAATAATTTCAGTTGATTTTAATGTGCTGTGATATATATTTTGCTATGGTATAAATTGCACCACGTAATGACAAATACTCACAAGTGCTAGATTTGTGAATTTCTTAAAAAATAAACATTTATTATGTATTGTGGCTTGCAGAAATCAGTTTTTAATTTAGAGAGAATTTGCTATCACTAGCTATTGAAACAGTGGCTCTTGGACAATTGTGGGAGTATTGCAGATTTTTCATTTCACTGATTAAAACTTACAAGCAACTTTAAATTTCTTTAGCTGTTTTCTTACAAAACCATAGCATTTTCTGTACTGCAATTCCAAACTTATATGGGGTGGGGAGGAAGGGGGAGTCAAGACAAGATTATTTTAGCACCTTTTGGCCTTAACTAGTAATTTTGCTTGCATCAGCCCTAATGGATGCAAGGTAATACACATGAATCTATATATGGGTACATACATCTATATACACATATAACTATATATGTTATAGAAAGCACCCCCAATGGCACTTAGCAGGGCTCACTGCACTTTTTGTAAGGCTTTTGGAAATAGTTGGCTTTTAAAAAACTGTAGTTGAAAGTGATTTCTGCAAGCTATATCCACTATGTATCATCCATAGTACAATTGTAAGAACATTTGTCTGGCGCAGGTGTGAAGTCACTGAAAATAGTGTATGCCCTATTATGGCCAGCTGGAAATAGTTAACCTAATTTTTGGAAGAGTTTTCCTGCCAGCTGAAAATGCTAGTCGCTATTCCTATTATTAAACCCTGTTATTTTTTGATAAATTATCTTTTGATAAGAAGCCCTGCTTCCTCTTGCTGTGCTCCTTTGCTGCTTCTGCTAGAAAATGTTACTTAGTAACCAGAAGCTGATACTGCAAGAGATTTATGTAAGCATTTTAAATATTCTTTCTCTTGAGTTTTCAAAGCGCTACATTCCTCAGCACATTTCCCTTAATTTCCCTCTCTGGACTCTTCAGTTCTCCTTTCCCAGCTCTGCTGCTGCTTGTGCTTACCTTTGACAACAGGGCTCCTTATTTTGATTACAGTCACAGATGTGAGGAGGAAGGAAATGAAAAAGAAATTATGTGAGCAGAGAATGAAAAGGATTCTCCTGAATTGTGGAGATGGAAAGGAGAGCCACACAAAGGCCAGAACATGCTGCTGTCCATGCAGACGAAAGTGTTAAGATAGCTGTATTTGAATGTTTAGGTCACACAGAACTCCACATCTGGTTCTTGTGTGGTGTTTGTGTGCATGTCTGTGATTCGTGCAATCAAATTTGGCTCTGATTTTGTCTTGCTGTTTATGTATTTTCAGCTTTTTTTCTGTCTTTAGCATTATTTGATCTGGCAGAAAAGAACAAACAAGATCATGTGTCTACCATTTTTAAAACTTTCCATGAAAGCAGTCAATGCAGGTGGTATGGATGTGTACACAGGCTGACATACTGGGCCTCTCTGGAGCTGTTTCTTACATGATTGTTACTGTTCTAGTGTGAAAAAGAGTCTGGCTTTGCCACCAAGTCCCTGAGAATGTGGACAGGACTGTAAGGGTCCCAGCTCTGTGCACCCAGAGTATACACCAAGTGGCTGTACCTGATGTAGACATTAAACTAAAGCTGCCAGACAGCATTCTGGTTAACCACCTTAATCAGAATATATATATATATATACAAACAAATATATATATATACATATACACATATAAATGAGATCTGTCTACCTCAAGTGTGTGTACTGCAGGAAACTTTTGTATGACTAGATATTGACGCAGTGCTGTTAAAGTACATTGGGATTTCATTTCTTCCTTGTGTACTTGAGCAACTGAGAAATTAATTTACGAACACGCAAATTCAGAAGCCTTTCAAATCTATCTCTTGCTGTAACAACTTACAATAGAAAACTTAAAACTCCATAACCATCTTTAGAATCACTTGAATTTGTTATGGTGCTATCAGTATATAGAAAACTCTGTTTATGTGGATACATAAATTCAAGCCAGTATTAATACCTATAGCTGGGGTTTTTGCTTGTAATTGTGTGTAACTGCTTTTGCAATGTGTTTAATCTGATAATATCGCACCATTAAAAAAAAAAACAAAAAAAGCAAAAAAACAAACTAAGAGAACCAAACAAAAAACCCCCAAACTAACAAAAAACTCCAAAGTTACTCAGTTGTTTTTCTAAATCACATGTGATAACATCTTCACTTCAAAAATTGCCCTCAGGAGTGGTGTGACTCTGTCTGTACCATATGTTAGTCTCACTAAAAGACTACAGTGTAGAGCGAGGTCTTCTTTGGGTCAGAGCCTTGTTTAATTTCTGTGACACTTAAGAGACAGTTTATATCAAGACTGTATTGAGTAAAGTAACCCTCATACTGTTGAAAGTTGAACTAAAATTTGGACATGGCCATACATATTTCTTAGTTCTGATGAGATCATGGTCGTTGATTTTGGCTTTTGTGAAGATGCCATTACTGTGAAGTAGTTTTTATAATTTCTTACGCTGGTAAATAGTTGCAGTAAGGAAGTATCTTGTTGCATTATCCTCAGCAGCAGTGAGACTAATGGATCACCTGGGCTTAGAGTCTCATTAAGTATACTTTCATTAAAAATAAAGAATTCAGATAGAATATATAATATTGAATTTAAATAAGATTTGGGGGTTTAAATTTTAACTTTATAAAATTATTTATTCTATTTTAAGCCTTCTGTCTTATTTTACCATCCAAGTATTTTTGGTTTTAGTGGTCCAGCTTTATTTACGGGCATATAAATTGAAATTGTAAGATGTTTTTACAAGCTTCTTCCTTTTACATTGAGTTTGAGTAGCTTTCATCTGTATGTTTTTGTTTTGTATGGATAAAGAGCATTACTTATGCTTTTGTGCAATAGGTTTGAAACATGCATTTATTAGGCTTATGTTTAAATTGTAAATGTAGCATCTACTTACCATTACATTGAAAAGGAATGTAGATGGCTTTTCTCACTTGTTCAAATGGAGTTTTGTTTGGGGCTGTTATTTGGGGGTGGGTGTGTGTGTTTTATGCTTTGTTCCATTTTTTATTTTACGAGTGAAATGGGGGATTTAAAATTTCTGTAAGTACAAGAACTATCTGTCAGCAATATTTTAAAATAAACGATCTTGCAAGAAACCTTAATGTGAATTGTGGAAGCAATCGACAAGACTTGCAGCCTATCTGAAAATGTTTTGTGCCATTGTTAGGTCTGGTATATTTGTGTACCATCACACCTGGGAATATTTTTTTCTATGGTTGTGCAATAGTATACACAACACTGTCACTCAGGAGATATGGGACCGTAAAAAATATCAGACTACAACTATGATGGTGCTATTTTTTCCAGTAGGCTATGAGCCTTTGAAAGCTTATCTGGCTCTTATTGTCTTTATAACAACACAGTCCTAGGGGATATACAGATTTTTTTTTCTACTAGATGATAAATATAACTTGCTGTTTTACAGCATTCTCAATATTACATTGAGATAAAGATACTAGGAAAAAGCCAACCAGTCTGTACATCAGTGAGATGAATCTTAGGTACACATTTTGTACAGAAGGCTTTACTGAACAGAAAAATCAAGTTTCTGCTTTTCCTCAGGTAATCACTTCAGTTTGGATGTTTCACTGAAAACATTAATGCAACTTTAGTTAGTCTGCCTAAAGTTGGTAACAGAAATTGTTCCACGCATGAATCTCCCTACATAAGATACAACTAGATGCTACTTGGGTCTTGAGATCCATTTTTGAAGAAAAAGTTGCAGAGAACAATACTAAAGAACATGGAACAATCTCTGCTCTCATCAAAATTTGCAGTCAGGACAAAAATTACCTAGGAACTTGGGTCTTGTGGCAAATCAACAGGTAATGTTTTACCTGTTTATTTATATACAAAATAAAGGTATGACTCTACTATTTGTTCCATATTTTATCCTACTTATGAGTTTTTTGGAAATCTTTTGAAGCCACAATGACCTGTGCATGTCCTGGTCGTAGGGTAGGAACTACATGTCCAATTCTATGAACATTTACATTGGTAACTTTAGTAATAACTTGGATGGTTCCACAGAAACCAGTGGGATCATTCATTCAAACAGAGGTATGGCTGAAGGAAGAAGTCCTGAGTTTTGAGTACTGATACTCTGCTATTTTTGTTATTTCTGTTTGAAATGGAAAGTATTGGTTTGATGGAATCTTTAATTCAAGTGACTTATCTGGACAAAAGGAAAGTTTGTTCTTTCCTTCTGCAAACAGGATCATTTTGCAGTTAAGGGACAATTAGCCAGTGCAACCACTAAGCCTTTTATCCTCATATATGGCATAATAAAGATTCTGGAACTGTCAGAGTGTAAAACCATATTTTTGGCTTAGCTTCATTTAAAAGTTTACAATTTTTTATGCTTTGTGTTGCTGTGTAATTTCTGTACTACTGGTGGCTAGTTTTGTCTGAATAAGCCTTTTGGGGATTAATGCTTAATGTTTTGATTTTATGATAGTGAAGCTTGTATCCAGTGTTTTGCCAATGAATATTATATGCTTGTTAATAAAAGCAGAGAAACTAACTGAAATGCTGTGAGGCTGAAAGTTTTTGTCCCATTCTCTTGAAGGAACATAAGGAGCTAGCAGTCATCGTAGCACTGAATAAATACAGTGTGACTGAAACAGAGGTGGTGTGGCATTGCATTGTCATAAAATCTGCCTTTTACTCAAAACAGAAGGATGGCTTAAAGTATTACTCCACTGGCAGTATGTTTGTGACAAGTGTGTGTCAAGTAACTGCCAGATAGGAAATTAAACGGCTTCAGTCACTCAGAGGGAAAACAGCATTATCCTGGTGTCATTTATGTACCTGAATAAAAAGGTACTTTCCTGATCTGTATGTGTTCCTTTCAATCTTACTCTTACAACCTTACCCTGGTTGAGACATTAATAATGCAAAACAGATGCTACAGTAGGTGAATTTCTTGCGGCATCTGCATTACATGTAATGCAGATGTATAGCTTGTGAACTGCTCTACATGCTGAGTACCTTTATTTATACTCTTGGCTTGTTAGGAACTGCCAGTAACTTCAGGCCCCTTTGAAGCCAGTTTTATTCATACATGCATTTCTTATTTGCACTGATACTAACCATGCACAATTGTCCTGAGGCATTTGCCATTCACTATCTTCATTTAAATATCAGTATGAGAGACTAACTGCAGAAAAGTCCCTTTGCCTGTGCATAGTCACTTAAAATGGAATGAAAATTAGCACTAATTCAGCAAGTGTTACTTTTTGGAAGTCTTCGTGCCTTTATTATAAGTGGCTTTAATACTTACCTGAACTTTGTACCACTGGTTGTTTCCATCTGTCTGTGAAGTAACCAGTGATGGGCCTGGCTCCATCCCTTTCCTGAACACGGTGTTATTCTTATAAATAAGGAGTAAAAAATTCTCCTGTTTGACTGAAATTCCCAAGCATCACAAAAAGAAATTTTGCCAACAGTTGTGTTTGCTAGTCCTGAAAGCATAAACCTACCCTGCAGCCAGTAGGAGCTAACTAAGTTTTTTTTCCCCAGAAGAAGTAACTATATGAAAAAGTTTTACTGGTATTTCTTACTTTATATGTAACTGATATTTTCTTATTTTGCTGATTTACTATTCTGCCATTAAAAAAAAATCATTACTTTGAGTGCACTACCTCTTTTTGTGCAGTAACTTATTCTTTGGGGTTAGAGGAGTCAGAGAAAAAAATCCATGTAAATTGAGTATGTGCATTTAAGATAGATAAATTCAGCTGTTTAAACCCAGGTGTAGATGTAGTCACTCAGGATTCAATTGGTCACAACTCAATTTAGGCTAATCCAGTGCTGCATATGAATAGAGGTATACTGCAGTGTAAATCCCCAGTACCTCCATAGTGCTTGTGCATCTTTAATTTCCAGCATCATCCTTGTTTAGCTTTTTATATTCCTGATTTTTTTAGGCTTTCTTTTGATTAGTTTTTCTTTGACAAAGTCAAGCAATGTTCTGGCATTAGTGGAGAAAGGTTTACAAGAGTACTCTGAGAGATTTGATTACTAAAAGGAAGATGTGGTCCCCATCTGTATAAATATGTCTAGTCTTTCACATGGCAATACACTTGCACTTGTCACTGTCTAGATGTGTTTTACTGAAGGGCTTGAATTGGACATGTCTGTGCTTTGTGTGTTTTGTGTAATGACTGCATGTTGATGTGTCCTTGGAAATAAGAACAGAACAAAAATGAAAGCCATTGCCTTTAGTCCAAAGACTGATTGGGTGATTTCCATGAGGAGATGTTGCCATTAAAGCCTTGTTTATTGTTTCCCGCCCCTGTTTGTAGTTTGCACTTGTTTCTTCAAACACCTGAAGAAAGTGAAACTTCATTCTCTTAATTCATTCAACTCTCTTATTCAACTTAAATGAAATTCTTTAAGGCTATTTGTTTATTTGTTTTCTCCTTTGATGCAAAGTTCACTGTCACTTACCTGAATCCTTGTTCAAAGAGAGCACAAAGGCTTTAATTGTGGGTGCTCCAAGGCTGCACCATATGACAGTTTCCATTACTGTTGGGAACAGAACTGACTGCTGATGCAGCAAATAATGTCTCTACTTCTGGTCTTTTCTACTGATTCTCAGCAGGGTGCAGAGCAGAAGTTCCGCTTTGGTGTATTTTGTAATCCAATGTATTGTCCAAATGCCTCTGCTTTCCCATTTAAGCAATGCCTTTGTAACTAGCTGCAGTGGACTGTATTAGCATTACTTGGATTATTGTTTAAATGCATTTTGCTGTTTTACAGAAGTGCCTGGAAAGAGAGTACACTAGTGAATCTGGATGTCAGGTAGAACGTATCCCTTAGGCTGCTTGCACGCCTCTGGAAAAGATTCCTTTTTCTGCTTTGTGTCAGTGTTACGGACTGCAGCTGCAACATCTGAGACTTGATGATTTCAACTGAAATGCTCAGCTTTGAGGGTCTCTCTAGATTTTATTGCAGCCATTGCAGTGGGCATTAGTTAAAAATGGTCAATGCTGATTTGAAGCACAGATGATGGATCCTGTGCCAGTGGCACTTCAACAGATCTCTGTGTTGTGACTCAATACAAAACAGGCTTCTCATTCTGATGAGTGTCTTCTCTTTCCCTAGGAAACAAGCAGTCCCATGTCTGTGTGTTCTAATATGACAGGGAATGCTTCACCATTTCCCTCTGCAAGAGCTTTTTGAGATTAGAGTATCCTTTACAGACAAGGTTGTCTATTCAGGCTCACAAGCTCTCACAAGCAACTTTGCTAGTTTTAATCAGAATGGCTGGAGGCTAAGCAGTTGCAAAGAGTTGTTCACAGGGCTCTGATGGGCACCTGGGGTACCTCACATTGCCTTCAGGAAAGGTCTCAGATCTGAGATAGTAGATGGGTCCCACCTTCAGCATTTTTCATATCTGATTGGCATCTTGAGACTGTTTGTCTGATCTCTGAGGATCCTTCTTAAGAAAGTATGCTTTCAACTTGCCTTGGGCTTCATCCTCTTGTGTCATTGGCTTTGGTGGGTTGACTGCCTTTGTTGCTGCAGTGTGGGAGCTGTTCCTTCTGGATATGACAAGGCCTCATCTCTCCCTCTTTCCTTGTTCAGTTACTCTGATCTGTGTGGCCCATTTGATGTTGCACATTGTGTTGTAGGTGGTGCAGGTGACAGTTCAGCTTCCTGTTTCACGCTGGGAGCAGGAGCCAGTTCTGTTGGTGCTGTTACAGTCCACCCCCACCATGGAGGAGCAAAGAAAACGCTCTGTGAATAAAGCAGGATGAAATCAAAAGTTCAGTTATTCCCAGAAACAAGAATAAAACCAAAACAAGGTTAGACAATGATACCAAAAAATTTTATATATTTTATTTAACAGTAAAACAGTCAAGGAGAAAGAAAAGTAGAGAAAAGTTAGAAAAAGCTAAGGTTACTTTAAAAAGTATAGTATTGCTCACCACCACACTGTTGCATTTTTTTTGTTATTTTCTGCCATTTGAAGTGTCTTATTTGCCTTCTCCAATCTCAGGAGCAGCTTAGTAGAAAGCAGCCACCCTTCCCCCGAAATGCAGGCATGGTGCCTGATCCCTGTGGTCCAGCTCTCACCACAGAAGGCAGGAGCAGTGAGATGGGGGGTTTCCACAGCTCATTTGTGACTTGGATCCAAGGAAGAAGGATCGGAGGATTCTCAAGCTGGCAGCATTGGCTCCCAGAGGCCTTGGGGTGTCTCACAGCAGTTGCTGGGTGAGGGAAGGCAAAGGTCAGAGATTCTGCCCTTCACTTTCTTCTCCACATTTTGCACAGGTTTTGCCTTCCTTTTTATGGATCTCAAGCTGGGCTGTTCACAATCCATCCTGCAGATAGTTTTCAGGTGTTCAGAAGAGATTTTGGCAAGCAGACATAACAATGAAGCGCTTTTTGTAGCCTTTCTCTTAATATCAGGTTCTGCAGACACAGGCACTCATGATCTTCAAAATTGTCTACTGTTTTCTGGATTTTGTGCTGGAATTGGAGAGGAGGCTGATTTTGTTACTAATCAGTCATTATCCATAATTCATGGAAGAGTTAAGAACTGTGTAGACTAACACACTAAGTGCCTGGAACATACAAAACGTAATTATTGTGGCTGTGGATCTGAAAGGACAGCCACTGTTACATAATTGATGATAGACTTAATTTAAAGTCAAAGAAAAAATTGGAATTCTGCAGGAGATTCTGAAGGTCATCAGGAAGGGTGAGCTGATTGTGAAACAGTGAAGTCTGTACTTAGACAACGGAAAAAATACAGGCTTCACAGGGGTTACTTGAGATGTCTGAGAAGTCTATACACTTCTGGGTCCAAAGTAATTGGAAAAAGACACAATGGAAATGAGGGATGAGTTGAGAAATGCCTGTTTCAGTACATGAGGTTGCTTTGGATTTTCTGTCACATACCACTTAATGTCTTGTTGCGTGTTGGAAGTGCTGGGACGGTGCCCCTGCACACTTCCTGGTGACCCAGCAGCCCCAGTGCAGAAGCTGTGCATGAAGGCATTTACTGAGTCCTGTGGCTGTGAGGGAGTCAGGTCCTTGGTTAGAAAGGAGGCTCCGAAATGGCCAGTCACAGCTAGGGGGGAAGAAACTGTGTCCTGGGGTCTTCCAGGGTCTTTTGACCACCTCTGAGGTGGTCCAAGAGCCAGTGGGAGAGGTAAGCCCTGGAAGTAGCAAGAGGGGTATCCAAAGGCAAGCATGTAGCTTTATGGACGGCCTCCAGCCAGCCAGCCAGCCTCAGGGAAAAGAAGGCATATATTTGAGAGAATGGCTATGCCACACCATCAAAGTGACAGGGTACAGTTATTAACTGAGAAGTCAATAGTCCACCTGCCCTCTCACAGATCAGTTTTATCAGAGATGCATGCAGCTGTTTTAAACTGATCCAGAGCCAATGCCAGCTAGATCCCACCCATCTGCTGGCAGGTGCTTGCAGGAGCTATAGGAGCACATGTCTGCAAGATTTCAACATGAAAGCAGGCACAACTTGGCATTCTAAGTCCTCAAAGGTTTATACCATGTTCAGACTCTTTGCTCATTCCACTTCTCTAAGTCTTCTTGGTCTTGGAGTCCAGAAATGGTTCTGATTATTTTACAACTGGATTTTCCTGATTTTGCTGCAGTTTTTCTTTCTTTATCAAAGAGCTCTTTCCTTTGTTTTCCGTTACTTCTTTTGTTTCACTTTAGGGCATCTTGTATCACACTATGGCAGCATCTTTCCAAGTGGTGTTTTTGGTCTAGTTCATTCAGTGATTGTTAATGGTAGCAGGGCAGTGTTGGACTGCTCAGCTGACCACCCTCAAAGCAAACAATTGGGCCAAGGCAATGGTGGATCCATTCTCTGAACTGCAGTATAGAAACAGTTAGAAATCCCCTTGTAACTACAGGGTCTAGAGACCTGCAGATCTCAGAGGAGTGGATGAGGTAGATGATGACTGCGGATAATGTGATACACTAGGGACAACTGACTTTGTTACTGTACCCTGGGCTGTATGCTAATACATCTCTTTTACCATTAAAATTGTAATTCCGGAAGCCTCTTGGTTTTATTCTCCACAGTGTATAAACCCAACTTCTCAATAATAGACATGAAAGCTGAGTTAGATGGGCTGTCCTTGACACTCATGCATCTGTTTTTTGTCTTACTGTGCCTATGGGTCTATTTGAAAACTGTGTTCCTTGCTAGCCATTTGCAGATTGTTTCAGAGCAGCCAAAGCCATGCATAACGTTAAAAAAACCAGGTGCTGAACAGCACAGAGCTCAAAAAGTGCATTTGTTAGGGAAGCGCAAAGTTTTGAGGAAAAAAAAGGCACTTCTGTCTAGAAACCAAAGAAAAAACAAAAGCTCAGAACTGGCACCAGTAGCAGAACAAGTGGACTGCATGTCCTTGTGTGTGTTTGTGTATGCTGGGGCCTCTGAGCTTCAGCTGTAGTCATTCACAGAAAGCATTTACTCAGTACAAGGTGGACTGGACTCAGTCCCCAGCCCGTCTGATAGCTGGACACCAAATCCCAGTCTCCCCAGCTGCTTTTGTTTGGACATACATGCCTTGGAGGCCACATTCCAGCTCCTGCTACCGACCATCACATACACATCACTCACCATCCCCAGACACCTGCACCATGACTGAGTCCTGTGCCATCCAGAACTGCTCTTCCCCTGCATTTTATAAAACATCTCATAGCCCTAAGCAGCAAACCCCCTCAGACACCTGATCTGGAGACCTGCTCCTGAATGAGCATGGGTATGACACCTCAACATTGGGCTGATGGTTCTCCTGGGACAGCCCTCAGAGGGGTCGAACAAGGCTCCTCAAGAGTCCTTAACTTTCCTGCCATTGTCCCTGTGTCCGAATTAGATGAAGGCTAAAAATAAATCATCCTGGTGCAAAAGTGATACAGTTTTGCTGCTGTGGGCATGCAGAGTAGTAGGAGGGGTAGTAGACAAGAGCCAGTTGCAGATCTTGCTCACTTTTGTTTTTGGTGAGACTGGACAAGATGCCTACTGCTGCAAGGTATCCTTAAAGGACAATGAGGCACATCTCAGCTCAGCTGCAGGCAGACTTTGTGTGTTTATGAATTTTCCAAAGCACTGTGAATAAACTGTCTTTAAAGCCCACCATTACTTTGTAGAAGAGAAGAAGAAGCCTATTACTTTTAACACTATCAAGCATGCCTTTGTTAAATACTTCCCATCTCTAGTACTGTGGTGGCAGTGTTCACCTTTGCAGGAAAAACCATTCTTCCTGGAAAGCCTCTGTAAGTGATCATCATGAGGTTTTGTAAGTGCTTTGCACAGATTCCTCTCCTCATGTGTTCAGCCTTGCTGGGAATGGAATATATATCTTCAGGGCAAGAATAAAGGATTATAGCTGGCAAAGTAAAGTGCAAGCTGAGCTGCCCACAGGCTTTGAGTGTACAAACAGCAGTGTGGCATCTATCTGATGGTTTTTCAAAGCAACAGGCTTTCTAGACAGACTGGAAGTGGGGTCACAGTCAGAGGTGGACTGCTGTGAAATGTTGCACAAAGGAGGACTGACATTTAGAGAGCACTTAAAGTAATGGCTTATTTTATACTATGCCTCCTCCTGGCTTACATTTTGGGGGTCTGTCCATGCTTGCACTTTCAAAAGTCAATTTTCTTGAGCTAATTGCAGGTTCTGCTGAGTACATCTTAGTCCAGGGAGTGCAAAAAAAGCTGAGTTTAGTTTAATGTGCTGTTTGATGTCTTCTCTTCATCCTGGTCAGCCTTGCCTTTCTCTAACCATTTTCTAAAACTTCCCTCATCCAGCCATGCTTTTTATGTGCAGTCTGTGGGCATGAAGGTACTTTAATAGATTTAGCTCACTGATAGAAGTATTGGACTGCTGGACAAAATTAAGGGGCCTGGGGACAGGACAAGCAGAGCTCTCTTGGTGTGCTAGGCACTAAGTTTGGAAGTACTTTGGTAAAGCGGACCTTTCCAGGTTTGCAGTAGAAATAGATTGTGAATCTAAGTCAGGTTAGTCCTGGAGGTCTGGATCATTTTGGAGGTCCTTCCAGGCTTTCATCAGCTTTCTGGAACATAACCTAAAGCTCCTGTTTGCAGAACGATTCTTTCAACTGCTTTGCGCCAGAGGGAACCAGCAGTGTATGCAGAATGTTATATGCTGACAAAATAAAATATTTCAAGGGCACCTCAGATGGCTGGGCTGGTTATAAATAGTACTGGAGGAAAGCTGCATGAGAGTCACATCCAACCACTCCTAAAAATCTCTGCAGGGAGGTATTTTTAAAACCCACCCACTGCAGTTCCGTTAGCACCACCTGTCTTACATTTGGAGAAAGACAGAGATGATGTTCTCCAAATATTTGTGGTACCCTAAAAAGCAATGTGTGCAAGTGATTAAATATTCATAGTGTCTCTTCATATTCAAATGTTTCTTTTTTAAGCCTGCAGCTGACCACTGCGTGCCTTAGAGAAACACTTGAGGACTGCAGGATTCTGTGAGATTTCATAGCTAATATCTGAAGCAAATTAACTGTTGGCCCTAAGAAACTTCCATTTGAGATGTCTGCAATAAACTCAGCTATGGGAAAACAGCAGAAATTCCTGTATATTTCATAGCTGCAAATTTTATTTAACTTTCCAAAGGAATATTTGAAATGATGAGAAGATAGTAGAAATGCATAAAATTCAGGGGGCTAATTGGGTAATGCTTTTTAAGAGTAGAAAGTCTCCCATCTGTTCCAGGGAGCTAGCAGGGGACATTTGAAGCATACTGTAGCTTGGTGGCTGCTCTGCAGATGTAGTTAGGACAAATAAATGGAAAATTTGAGACCAGTCTAACTGGTCCCAAAACAGTTACTGAAATTTTCCTCAAGATACGAACAAACTTTATCAGACTTCTCCCTGCTTCAATCTAGGACTTCAGCCTCTTACAGTAATGCAAGGTGTTCCTGGAGCAATTCCATTCTAGGGCATGTCTAGTCCACATCGCAGCTTTCCTTATGAGTGAAGAGCTGCAGTGGTTCAGTTAAACCGGGAAGTGGCAGTGTTTGAAAGGAATGAGGAGTCAAGCCTGCTCTGCAGCTCCAGAAAGGCAAACTCGCAGTGGGATGGAGTGTCTGACCAGACCACCAAGGCTGTGAATAACCTTTACGTGTCACTACATCACTCTGAACCCTCTGCAGGGGTCACCTCTATTCAAGCAAAGACATGTAATGGCAGAAATAAAGAATCACTGGTTGCTTTGCTTCTTGCCCTTCAGACCCTCTACTAGAACACAGACAATTCAGCAGGTTCCTTCTTGCAATGCCTATGTCTTTTAATGTTTCAGAAGGTACAACACAGAAAAGAGAAGACATACAAGCCCATGTTGTTCTCTTAAGGCATCACATCTCTTCTGGAAAGCCTTTTCTTCTTTGAAAAAAAATCAGAAATGCTACTGAGAGATTGACACCTGCAAAATTAAAGATATGTCTCATGTTTTGCATGGTGATCTGGTGGTGCTGCTGTTCAGTGCTATTACCTGCGAGACAAAAGAGAGCACTTGAAAATATTCAAGGCATAAGACACTGATTTAACTCTTAGAAGATGTGATTCCTTCTGAGAGAGAGAGGAAGAGTCTCTCTGCCCCAGAAAACATTTATTTCACAGCTTCTCCTCTTGTGGGCCACTGATGTAAACCTTAGCATTTTCAGAAATGATCAAACACCGAATAGTCATGTCCATAGTTGCCTCTGTGCACTGCTGTTTGGTCTCTTCCTGTAGCTTAATGGCAAAGAACTGTCACTTGACTCCTAGAAGGAGGACACCAGCAGGTTGGTCATTGTGCAGCATTTGAACTTTGGAGTCACCAGCTGTATTTCTCTGAGACTAAATTTACAGCATCAACTTTTGGAACTTATCAAAATTCACTACATTGTAGAAAAAAAATGTCCTTTTTCCTTTTTTCTCCTTGCCTAGTCTTTTGTACAAATAAGCTCCAGGTAATGCCATACTTTGATTACCTGACCGACAGGTTGTCAGAAGGAAACAGTTCCTTGATTTGAGTGTCTGTGCAGTTCGGCGTGGTGCCATCGTATGCCAATGTCACCATGCAGAGCTCCAGGCCTGGCCAGTTGGAAGGTGCAGGCTGGTGAAAAACTGAGTAAAACTCCTTCTCTGCCATTGCAGAGATTTGCATCCTCATTCCATACAGACTGACTGTGTTTTTCACACTGTGGCTGCTAAGATTTAGGGGTGCATCAGTCAGAGCCTCTAACAGAAGTGACCTGGGAAAGGAGTATGTGCATGGACACTGCTGATGGATTTCTCCCAATACCCTGTCCATGCTGGTTAGCATTGCTCTCCAGGTATGTAGAAGTAGAAAGGTAAAGCAGTCTTAAAGACTGAGGTATTGTCATGAACAGCTTTTTCTGATCTTGGTTTCTAGGTAATTTCATTCATTCAAATCTGCTGTAGTATTGTCATGGGTTATTTGAACAAAAATTTGTTTTAGATTTCTTTTAGGGAGGCAGTTGAAACAGCTAGCTCACCACCCAAACATTTTCAGTGTTAATATTTCTTCTGCATTCCCTGACCTGCCAATATCAACTGCTACTGAGGATCTCCTAGAAGAGCTGTAGTAGTAAACATATAATTCTTTTGGCAGTCTGTAGCTGTTTTATAAATTTAGACAAACTAAAATATATAAGCATTTCTGAGTAATATATTGAGGTTTCAAGAAATTATTTATTTTGGATCACTTTTTAACTGAATAAAACATCTTTTATTAAGCAAAAAGGTGATCCAAAAGAGAAAGTTGATCATTTAGCTTTTAGTTACATCAAAAATCTTCAATGTTTCTTTCTACATCTTACAGTTCTTATGAGAATACTCATATCCCCTCTTGGGAGAGTACTGTATTTAATTAAATACATGTGTAATGGTAGTGCAGTGACTAAAATTTAACTTTTTGCTCCCAAATAACCTACTTTGGCTGATGCCTTTTCAGTGCATGAGGCTTTTAAGATTTCTGGTCTAGGCATGTTTTTATACAGGAATTGCTGTATCTGGTCCTGGGGAAACCTGTGGTGTTAGTCTTTCCCCTCAATGCTGGAACAGGACTGCTTTCTCACAAGGCTTCTCTCTCTGCAGCGAGACCAGGGCTGGTGAGGGGTCTGAGCCACAGTTCTTACAAGGAGAATCTGAGGGAGCTGTCTGTGTTTTACCTGGAGAAAAGGAGGCTCAGGGCTGACCTTATCACTCTCTACAACACCCTGAAAAGAGGCTGTAGCCAGGTGGGGACCAGCCTCTTCTCCCAGGCGACCAGTGACTGGACAAGAGGACATAATCTTAAATTCCACCAGTGGATGTTTAGGTTGGACATTAGGAGGAGTCTCTTCATAGAAAGGGTGATTAGACATTGGAATGGACTGCCCAGGAAGGTGGTGCAATCACCATCTCTGGAGGTGTTTGAGCTAAAACTGGATGTGGCACCCAGTCAAAAGAGTCTTGATTGGTCAAAAGGCTGGGCTCGATGATCTCAGAGATGGTTTTTTCCAATCAATTCTGTGGTTCTGTGCCTGTGCTGCACCACCATCCCCAACAACCTTACTGGGTTACCATAAAATTTACCTTTGACAAAATCAAGGTGCTTTCTTGGCATTTTGACACTCCAGACCAGCCCCTTCCCATTGTGAAGAGTGAGGCATGCAGCTGCTGACAGGGAAGATCGAGGCCCTGTGAGGGCAGCTGGCTGCTCTGGTGCCCTTGGTTACAGCCACGAGCCAGTGCAGCTGGCAGGATCACCCAAAGTACATTAGCAAAACTACTTCGGCACCGATCAATGCCTTTGTCCCTCACTTAAATTCCATTACTTAATTTTGGAGGCCACGGCCTGAAAGCCAAACTGCAGTAATGTAATTCGGGTGAATAATAAAAAAGGAAAACACAAAATCACCCTTACAAATAGTCAAGAAACATCTATTTTGCGTAATGGTATGGGATATGTTGTAATACCTCTTAATTTAATAGAATTAAATTTATTAATCTGGGTTTATTTTCCTGCAAAGTTGTTGTGTATTCACCTTATCTGAGGGTGCAAGCCATTGTCTTATCGCTTTATTAATGCAGAGTGTGTCACTGCATGTTTCCCAGCTATCTTCTTTAGTCTGACTCCTTTATACCTTTGCTTTTCTTAGTCTAGCTCCACACATCAGGTCAAAAAAGAGAATTACAGTTGCCCCAGGAGAGACAGTTTCTATCTTAAAATTCATGGTTCTGCAAGTGGTCTGATAAGTATGTTCTTTTTTAATTAAACTTTTTAGCCTATCAAGACCAAAGAAGTCAAGCTGGTGGTTTAGTACAGGGGAAAGCACCACTGCATATTTTGATACTTGCACTTCTTATTTCCCTATGATTTATTGCTGTTATATACCTTAGAAGGACTGAGAATCAGAATAGATAATTTTTATTTTACTTCCAGGCTGTAAGAAATGGATAAAAATACCTGGTTTTGTTTAAGAAAACTTACACTGTATTTTAAAACACGCTGCTCATAGATTTACAGATATGATCTTTCTCTCTGGTTAGGAATAGTGCTTGTCTTCTATTCAATGTTCTTCTATGGAATTTGCAATAGAGTGGGATGGGATCCTCACATTGTCTTCATTTCTACCTGGACAAGAGACAAAGAAAGAAGCTCAGAGAGGGGAAGAACCAATAATTTCAGTTTTTGATTGTCAGAATATTTTGGGACAGACACAATCACTGCTTACAGAGTTTACCATACTTGGTAGTACGAGTAAAGAAAAAGAGTTTTGAGTTCTTTTTTTTGGAGCCTTGTTCTCTCACAAGAGAAATGAGTAAAACATTTGGTCACAGTCAGGATTAAATGGGGAACAAGTGTGGAACTCCTGACAGCTCTCTGCTGGGGGAAGAGACCGTACTGCTATGACAGACTATTATAAATTATAATTATAAAATAAATTATAATTATAAAAATTATGGGAATGGGATATCCCTGTAACACATCTGGATGCAAGTTCCCTTGGACAGCACTATGATTTTACAGATTGAGTCCAATCACATAGCTTGGCTCTAAGTGAAATATTGTATTTCACACTTTTTGGTTACTGCTTGATGGAGCCTTGTCTTATGGCATCTGAAATCCCAACACAGCTTTTGATTAGGAGAACAATTCATGTTTGACTTGGCTTATCAGTGTGGCCAAACCTGCAGGAATCTGGAACATGCCAGCACAAAACAGGAAGGTTGTTTTCACATCATTCATACCAGCGGGGATCAAAAATACCTGGGGTGAGCTGGGGAGGAACATCCTCCACAGAACCTTTGTCACAATTAAACTGTATCCCTTTGGGCTGTGCAGAATGAAATCTCTCCAATGCCTTCAGGCTGGCAGACAAAGACTTGGACACTTATGCTCCACTGAGCTCTGGCTGGCTTTAAATTTCACCTTCCCTTTGGCTCCCTCCTCCCCCACATGCTGCTGATGTTGCTGTTGCAGGATGTTAATTAACATCTTCTACAGAAGCCGCCATTTCCACCTGATGGAGACACGACTGCCATTGTTATTCCTTAGGTCTGCAGGATCAGGTCTGAGCTAGAGGCTGGGAAGAGATTTCTGAGGAACGGCCCCAAGGCCTGCCTGCCAGTTTCTCTGCCTCAATAGGTAACAGATTGAACACTCTTCAAAGGAAAAGTTAGCAGCAAAGTAACCCAGAGTGACACTTGGTAAGCAGCCCAGCAGTTGGAGGCACAAACTGTATGATCTCTCTTGCAAACACTTGGGTTAGTCACCAGCAGCTCTGATCTGCATGTGTGAGATTCCTGAGACCAAGAGGTTGGACAGTGCTGCCTGGGATGGTTCTCCTGGAGCTGTGCAAGGGCAGGTGGAGACAAAGCTACTTTGAAATCTTGATAGCCACGCCAACAAGGAAGATTTTCATTTAGCAAAACCAAGAAATTATTCTCCCCTTCCTGACGAGGACCCTAATGCAGCAATCTCAGATTCACTGCACAGTGTGTGTCCAGGGCACTTTATGGATGAGGGCAAATAGCTGCACATTTCACTGATAACTCTGCAGGGTGCTTCAGAAGATTGGCCATTTCAGGCTTCTGATTCTTCTTTCTGATAACTGAATTTGATTTGCCGTCACACTCATGAGATCTGCTTGAATGTGCTTCCCTCCCACCTCGGGAAGGTAGAAACTCTGAGAGGGAGAAAAGGCAATTTTCCTAGTTCAGCTAGAAGTCAAGATTTCAGCCTCTCTCATGGTATGATAATATGTGCTGTGATTGGTCCATCACTGCCAACACAAGGAAGCTTAAAGTGCACCTGAAAATGGAAATAAGAGACAGAGAGATGCCTTAGGACCTCAGCTGCTCACGGCATCCACTTCTGCTTTAAGCCTGTCTCTGGCACGAACTGAAATAACCTAAGTATAGAACTTTGAAACTTCTAGTGAAAATGGGGTGCATAGCAAGGGGGAAGATATTTTGGTTTATGATCAGACAACAGAAGTTACCTGTAACACATGGGACCTACGCGTTTTGAGTTTATATTGGAATGCACTTTCTTTTCCTTTAGAGGAAAGTGTAGGTAAGAGGAAAATAGTATTACTTGATTGGAGCAGTACCAAAACTTAGAAATTGGCTATAGCTTAGCTAGGATGTTGATGGAACAGCTCTGTTATGGTTTGTTTCCTACAGTGTTACCAGAGCCAACTCATGGCAGGATTATAATTATATTGGTTTTAATTATGTCCACCTTTTGACATTATTGATTTTGTAAGGTGCTACTATTCCAGCATGCTAGGCTTTATAATCTATAATTAGATAGGTTTGCATATGGCCTAGGAAAACCTGCTGCAAAGAGTGACCACAGTCACCGAGAGTTATTTAACCTGGAAATGCCTCCTTCCTTCAGGGATTAATTCTAATTCCTTCTGTCCTGTACTGCTATCTCCAAGATGCTGTGCTATGCTGGTGCATAAGGAATACATTCAATGACCACAGTTAACAGATCAGGGAAGCAAGTTGTAGTTTATATCTGGACTAGAGTTCTGTAGTTACATATTTACCTAACTCTAGGTCTATAGTTCCAGTGAGCTGTCATGGCAACCTGTGCAAGGAACCCAGGATTTATCCACCTATAAGGGAAGAGAATAATTATGTTCTCTATAGTGTCTTCCACTACTTGTGTAATAAATCTGAGAATGTGAAAATTTTGACCACTGCTGAGTACAGAATGTGTGTTTTTGGTGTATTATCAACAAAGACACAATTCCTGAGGGATTAACTATTAGCTCAGATACCATCATTTTATATATTAAATTGATAACAGTATTTTCCTCACCCATGTGCATAATTTTGTGCTCATCCACATAGAATTTAATCTGCTCTTGTATTGTCAAGTCACTTGATATTACCAGATTCACATGCAAAGTCAGCTCTTGCCTGCATAACTGTGATTAGTCTAGTGAAGTTTCTGGCCTCCCTGCTTCTCTTCTGACCTTTTACAAGCTTATTGGAGACTGTGTTGAACAGCAAAGGTCACTGATACGCACCTCTCTTGAGATTTTTCTCTGCTGAAATAAACTCCCACTTTCTCCTGTTCTTTATCTTTTCTCTTTTAACCATTTACATGAGGGCTTTAGCCTGCCATCCCATGGTAGAGCTGTATCTCTTGAGGGCTGTGTTGAAAGCCATCAGAACTGTTTCAAGTTGGCATGTTTACCAGGCCATCCCAAGAGCACAAATAAATTAGTAAAGCACATTTTTCCTTCACAAACACGACTGTGACCTGTTCTTAGTGCCTGTAAGCTCTGTTGATTAGAAGACTCTCTGTGAATTTGCCAGATACAGGCAGAGTGTTTGCAGGCCCGTGACGCCCCAGGTCTCGTGGCTCTGGCTCGTGGTGACCTGGGTGTCTCTAGAGAGGTTCCCAGCCAGCAGCAGAGGCTGGACATGTTAATCAGGTCAGATAAATATAGATTTGCCTGAGAACATGCTGGGAAGAAAAGCAGAGGGAGAGGCGGCCACATAGGACCTTCTTTGTCCTTTAGAGCTCAGCACAAAAAGGAACAGAGAAGCTTTCAACTCCTGCTATGAGTGGCAGAAGAGTGAAGACAAAAGTTGTGTGAAGGAAGTCAGATGAGGAATGAAAAAACATTCAGGGATAATGGGAGAACAGACAGAATGCTGCTTTTTGGGAAGTGCACACAGGTATCTCCATTCTGATTTTTGGCTGAAATGGAGAAATGAGAAGAATTTCCATCTCCTTGTTAATTATTAAAAAAAAAATATATATAAAAGAAGCAGCAACATAAAAACAATCAGGTCATATTTGTTAATTTACAAATCAAAGTCAGTTGCTTCAGCAGAGGAGAATTGATGACAGACTCACAGTGGTATGGATATTTATCCCTGGTTGTGTTTCATGGGTGCCAAACTCTTCTGGCAGATGGAAAAAATGATCCATGGTGGTGCAAGCTTCTGTTTGTGGAGCTAATTATCTCCCAGTATACAAGCAAAAAATGCTTGGGAGAAATACGTTGGCTACCTGATTGCTGAGCTGCATCCAGCAATCTTAGTTTTCTACATTCACCTTTGGCCATCATGACTGCTTATCCCATCTGCCCTAGACTGCCTCAGTTGTTCCTGCCCTCCTGGCTGCCTCCAGCAGTTTCTGTTCAGAGTATCCCTTGTGTGAAACCTTTCTGTTTCCTTTCTTTCTTTCCTTTTTGTCCCAGTTATTGCATGTTAAACTTTTCTCATAGTACAGAACAGTGCCAAAAGCCTAGTGCAATCATCAGTAGTAATAGCAGAAAGTTATCATTTTAGGTGTGACTAATAGAGTGAAGAATAGAGTGAAGGCTTCATTACAGTAAAAGCCTTGCAGACAGGAAAAAGTAATTATTGCCTCCTTGGAAAGCTTATGGCCTAGGGATGCATTTAGTGTGCAACACCTTGTGATTGTTTCTCTGTTGATGTAATAGAAAAATGGTAACCTTGGCTTCAGATCATAAAGGCTTCTGAAGTTCCAAAAAGAAAAGCTGTGAATTCCACCCTCTCCAAAGCTATTACTGGTGATTTCATAATTTTTTGTTCCGTTTTCAGCAGGGCTGGTCTCACAGTAACAAAGGCATTTTCTTTTAGGTTATTGAAAAAGAGCTGTGAGGGTACCACAGATCTTTCCTGTCCTCTGTATGCTCTTTAAAAGACCAGTGTACACATACAGACATCTCCAACTCTCCCCCAAAATCATAGCTCAATATGAGGATTTTTAGGTAATTTTTTGTGCTCTTTCATGTTAGAGCTGGCTTTCCCTAAAGATGCTGAATGGTTAGCAATGCTGATAAGATGAATTCACAGTCACAGCACTTTCATGACAGCATCTCCTCTTTCACAACTCCCAAACCTCTGAGGATTAATGAGCTGAACCACAGTCGCTCCTGGGCACCTCTGTGATGCCAGTCAAGCTCATGGGTTTCCATTACTCCACCTGTGACATGGCCCTGTGACATCCTGGAAACAGAACTGCCCTTGGCTGGGCACGCCTCTGCGTCTCCCTCCTGCTCTGTGCTGGTTTGAATTATCAGGTGTGTGCCTCAGAATGACCTGCTTGCTCTTCTTGCAGTGCTCACGTGGCAGTGGAGAGCAGGTTCTGTGCATTGTTGTGACACAAAGAAAAGGGAAAGTGAGGCAGAGGTGAAAAGATATAATGAAGGAAAGCTGCTGTGGTACATGCACCAGCAAGTGAGGTCCGTGAATTGGGAGGATTATGAAGCCCTTTCAAAGATGCACCATCTAATAGGAAAAAAGTAAAGGGACAGTTTCTAACCTCTTCTGTGCTTTAATCAAATGGAAACTGAGAATCCTTTCCCCAATCAACTGAGAATCATTTTCTCAATCAACTCCTCACAAGAGGAATGCCAAGCAAAGTGCAAAACCTGTGCATGCACAAGAGAGTGACAGAAAATTTCTGTCTGGTGCATGGTAAATGAATCAATATCTTGTGAAGAATGTTTTTTGAAGTGAGACAATAAGGAAGCAAAAATGAGAAAGTTTTTGTGTCCATGATATTTTCCTGGAAGCAAGCTAAACTCCACTTGCAAGTGAAAACCTGCTCTCTGTTGTGTTTTTTCCCCCTCGGGTAATATAAACAGCTTAACTTGTCAGCAGTGACATCAGTTGTACACAGAAGTGCTTGTGTGGGTTTTGTGTAAAGCACATTTCTTTATTTGGAGTTATTTCAGCAAAACATTTTCCCCTTTCTCTATGTCACCCAAGGATGTTTTGAGACTACAGTATTTTCTAATCAATTAGATTTTCTAACCTGCTGTTTTGCTCTTACCAATCCATGCAAGTGATTTTAGATGGGGAAGTTCAAGCTGGCCTGCCTGCTATGGGGCTTTTGCACATTGCAATAACCTGCAATGAACACAGCAACAAACAGAAACACAGTGTAATGTGGTCAGGGGGGAAAGCTGCTGAAGGTCAGGGCTGCAGCAGCCTGTGGGGAGGGAGAGTGAGCTAAAATAGTGCCACACAAAAAGTTACGGGGATGATCTCCTAGGGGCTTGAGGAAGGGTGAGGTCACTCTTGGTCTACCTCAAAAGCTGGTGTTCTGTAACACCTTTTTTCTTCCTTTTTCTTTTTCTGCCTTGTGGGAATTTTCACTGGTTTATTTTATTATTCCCTCCTGATTCAGAACAAAAGGTTAGGTCTAAAAATAAACTGTGGACTGGAAACAGGAAAAAAGAAACCACCAGCCTACACACACACACACACACACACACGCACACACACCCTCACAAATTTCAAAAGAAGGGAGGTAAGTATCAAAGTAAAATTACAAATGGTTTTAAAACAAAGAAAATTACAAATCTCATCTTTTCTTGACACTTTATGGGGACCATTGTGTTTATGGGCACAAAAAGGAGCTTTTGCAACCAGCTGCAGGCTGATGACCATTTTGGGTTGTGTTTTTCTGTCTCTGGGACCCACTGTTCATTCCTGCACTTGTGCTTGTTTAACTGATCCCAAGGGTCTTGCTCTGTAGTACTTATCCTTTGGGTAGTTGATGCAATTGTCCATTCATCTGCAACTGGTCTTCCTTGAGACTTTCACCAATTGGGAATTGAATCAGGATTTGAAGATATTGTCCCCACCCTTATCACCGGCAATGATTTGTTTTTAAGTTTTTCACTGAATTTTATGTTTTGGGTGGTTCTGCCTTTTGCCATGTGTGCGTGCAGATTGGGAAGGTACTGCCTTCTTTCTCAGCCGCCTCTTCCATGCTGTCTTGGGAACACACAACCTGTTTTATTTTCATTCATTTGCTTTTCATATCAAGGTTTGTTTTCTTAGAGAGCTTCCAGCCTCACCAAGACTCTTCTCATTTCTCACCACACAGACACAGTGGTGACTCCCAAAGGAGAATTTCAGTGGTGTTGGGATACTATAGTAGGAGTCTTAGTAAAATATCTGTATTGTATATTGAATATCTGTATATAGGCCTTGCCCTGATAAGCCCTGGTTGTTTTTGCGAGGCTGCAGCTGCGATGTCCTTAACTGGGCTGCAGCTGTAGCTAGTGAAGATAACTAGGATAAAAGGGGCTGGGCTTGGCCAGTCGAGTTGAGCTGACAAGGAGCCCTGACAAAGAAGGAGCAACAAGCAGGAGAAGAAGTCGGAGCTGTGAAGAACTGCCCCCAAGAAGCATCACCGAGAAGGTACGAGACTTTAGAATGGGACTTTAGAAATGCAGCAACAAGATTACAAGAGGGTACCACGGGGAGCCAGAGTAAGTTGCACAGGAGAGGTGCATGGCCCTTTCTGTTGAGATTTCCAGGCTGTCTCCTGCCAACTGGCATCAAGCCTCCTCCTCTGCAGCTCACACCACAACGAAGCATGGTCTCCAGGAAGCTCTTTTTGATGCTGAAAGCTTTTCACTGTCACTAGCAGAGGCCCAGGACAACAAGTTTTCTCTGCAGTGCCCCCTCAAGTGGGCAGACAGCCCCGAGGTACAGCGCTGTGACAGAGCATTACACTCAGTTATGTGGTCCCTGTTTCCACATCCAGACTGTTGAGTGACCTTGCACTGGTGAGACAATTCCTGCCTTTATCAGCAAACTCTGTCCCTCTTGGCTCAACCCCTTTAGAGCCAAGAACAAAGTGCAAGTGGTTCTTCCTGACCCCAAAATGTGCATTCCTCTCTCACATTTTTGAAACATTTTATCTGTTAGATATAGCTGAAAGAAGACAGCACCTGTGAATACCTCCTCAGTCTTTCATCATGTATTACTTACAAAAGAACATGAAGAGTTTGTACAAGGAATCTTAAAGGGTTGTCAGAGTTTTCCACAGGGAATTAATTATGAATTATTCTGGAAATATTTTATTCAGAGCCTCCAGGAATTTAGGGGTTAAAGGGAAGTTAGAACATATGTAAAATTGTCCATTCTCATTCAACTCAAGTTCTGGAGCTTGGTACTTGGCAGAGAATATATGAAGGAGAATTTTCACAGCATCCCAGCAGGTCAAATTTTATGCAGGAGCAGAATAAACAATATGGAATTTTCTAAATCCATTTTCTATGCGCTTCGCAAGAAATGTAATTTCTCTGTTAAAAAGCATTTGGAAAAAAATCTGTACCACCACAAACAGAACACTTTGATTCCTATAGAAAAGGGAATGGAAAATGGTGTTTTGTCTGCTTGTCCACAGGTTGTTTTCTGAAATTCAGTAGTCTCAGCTGACTCCTTCTAGATGAGATTTGCTATAAACTGGAGGCTGCAACAATTTATGGACAATCAGGGAAGATTTTGGCAAATTAGAGTACCTTAGTAAACATAATTTTACTGTTTACTGCTTGTTATAATATGTACCACAGCATTTAGTGTGCTTTAATGCTGATGTGTGTCTCTTAGTACTAGCTAATATTTAAACTTTGATTACTTCTTATGCAATCTAATTTATATTGCAGCAAAACTTCTGTCAGTGCTTGTGCTCATAACTCAACAGTTTGAAAGATGTAGCCCATTAATTTCCAAATAAAATGTAACAAATCTTGTCAGAATCAACACAGCTAACTAAAATGGTCATGAAGAGAGCATCTTCACAATGTGTAACATTTGCTCATTCTGGAAACTAAAGGAAGAAAATAATTACAAGTTACTAATGGCTTGGTATACTCTGTTCAAAGTCCTGCCCAGGTGTCTGTGTTTGTGCACTGTCATGAAGGATTCTGTTGTAAAAAGGAAAGTATTTTCTTTTTGAAAATAAAATTTTGACAGTCTGGAAGATGCAATTTCTTTGTCTTCCTCCAGTTCAGTCTCCAGTGTTTGTGTGCCAAGTATCTTAGACAGCATTTGGTAGATGTGGATAAGAGATGGAGTTGAGCTTGAATTCATAATAAGTTTGAATCTGAAAATAGATTTTTGAAGGGAATTGAATTTTTTTTCTAATCCAGAAATATGCCAAGGAAGAGTTGCTGGAAATTGTCAAGGCTTGCAGCAATAAAAGGAGTGAAGATGAAAGTCTAAATCTATAAAAGAAAATATTATTTTAAGCAGTCAAATCTCTGAGAAAGGACAGTTCTAGTGTGGTACACGGTATGTAACCAGTAGTTGCACTCTAGCTCTCCTCCCCGTCGAGCAAAGTGTGTCCCAGTTCCTTACCTCTACAGATTAGTGCAGTCTTGTGAAGAACAGATTACCTTCTCAAAGTTGGACACACCAGGTCCTCTCCTGATTCCCAGGCTCAGCCTGCTAGTGAGTTTCTGCATGGCCTTTTCCATGGAGAAGCTGCAGGCGTGGATCCACACATCTACAAGTGCCTTGTGGAACAGGGCTCAAGCAGCCTCAAGTCTGCTGCAAAGGCCTGGCTTCTGCTTTGGGACAGAAATTCACATATTTGCAATTCAACAGTTTAGAGTGCCTTGGTAAACAGACGTACACAGTCCATTGCTTGGTCTATGAATATATTAAAACATTTCTCCTAAGGAAGATAACCTGATTCTGTTGTGAGGAGGAGCACCTCTCCAAGCAGAAAAATGCATTTTGCAGAATCAAGCAAACTGGGGGCAGGGGAGGAAGTATTCTCTGGGTTTTGCTGCATAGAAAGGAAGTTAAAAAACAGGTTCTACAACAATAGCAAAGTACAAAACTTTCCCTTGCTTCGACCAAGTCTTCAGTTTATCAGAGATTAAAGTGTATGACGCTGCTGACAATTCTGTCCTTGAATTTTTTTGCCCTCAGGCCAGTCTGACCTGTTCCCAGGAATGGCACAGACATCTTCAGGGGGTCGGGGAGCTGTGCTCATACATAAATAAGCTGATCTGTCTGATGTGAATCTCACAGCAACTACTGATTTCCTTTTATCTGAAAGTACACTAGAGAGAAAAAAATAAAAACTTTTTCTTGTGGATTTGTTCTTCATTGGACTTTTATTATGTGTGAAGACACAGTTTCTATTTCAAAAGCATTAGAAGAGAATTTTTATTTAACCCAGCAGTCTCTGGATTGCAAAGCCTTCTCTTTATTTCCTTTCTGAAGATTTCTGAAGCCAAATTTGAGGCAGTGAATAAGAAAATTGTAGATGTGTTGATTTAGTAAAAGTCTTTATCATCTAATGATGCACTTCTAGATTTTTTAAACTCTGGATTTAACAAAGCAATTCAAGGAAGTGTTCTGGATAAAAGTTCCTAACAGGAATAGAAACAGGAATTTTTAAAGGCTGTCCTTCATTAGCTGGCATAAGCATTAGCATTCATAGCTGAGGTCTCATACCCATGGAGCCCTGAGTCCTCAGCTTTTCCCATGTAAGCTCTGACCTTCCAGGGTATGGACCACAGGATCCACAGCCAGAGAGAGATCGAAGTGAAGGAGCAACTCAGACCTCAGTGTTTTCTTATTGTGATGTCATTATTGAAGCCAATGTATGAAGACAGTGCATGAATAGCTACAGCTTAGCAAACTTTTGGTTCAGTCAATTGCACACTGTGAGAAGTATATTAATTATGTGAATTTCCTTTTTATGGTCCTGTTAGTGATCTCAGATTGGTTGAAAATATATAGGACAACTAAAAAGCTTGCATTTGAAACATGCTAGAAAGTGATATAGCTTGTATGGAAGCAGAATTTAGAAGCAGCTGTGAGCACATTTCTTACCTCAGACCACCTTGGGAATGAAATGTGTCAGAAGATTTCAGCCCAAATAAATGTGAGACATTTAAAAATTCCAGTGAAAACAGCATGTGTTACTAGTAATTGAAATGCGACATTGCCCCATCCCAAGTCCTGTGGCTAAATGCAAAGCAACTTGAATAACTCAAATTAAACAAATCACTCAAATTGACCAGTCCAGCAGGAGGGCTAGACTGTATGAACTCTTGCATTCACCTGTAACCATGCTTTTAAAGACTGTGAAGGGTTTAGTAGCCTCTTGTGTTATTTGTGCCGCAGAAAAATTTCCATAAATAGGACGCTTGCTAACAAGTAGGTAACTACTTGAAAGTAGAGCAGTGCCAAGGTCAGATTTGGAACTGTAGTTACTCAGTCCTTTGGGGGCTTTAAATCTTCACAAGCCTAGTAAGTCTGGGTTAAAAAAGTTATAATCCATGCTGATGAAGGAAGGTACATAGGCATCAAGTGTGAGCACAGCTGATTTTTTTCTAGAAGACACGGTGGGGCATTTTTTGGGCTGCCACACTCAGAAAATGGATGAAATCTTGCAGGAGGGAGATACAGGCTCAGATACAACTACCTCAGTAGAACTAACTAGGCAATGTAGTGGATATTAAAACTTATTCAATCTATGCAAATAGAAAATAAAATCCTGCAATGTCCATGTAATGCTTAGGTTGACAGGAGTTCTATCTCTCATGAGGAGCCAAAATGCTACCAGGAAGAAGCTCAGGGTTTTGTCTCAGAGAATTTGCACTGACTATGCAGTAAGGAAATACAGACCTGCCCAGAAGATTTGCTTTTCTGACTGTTTTAACACCTGTGAAGTATTTTAAAGATAAAAGTCACAAATATTTGTTTTAGTCGTCATTTGTTGCCATGTCCAGCGCAACTAAAATTTCACAGTTGTGTTTTCTACTAGATGTGTCAGACCATGAGCAGAGGGGTTTGTAGTCTGTTTTAAGTCTTTGTTTTATTTCTGAATGATTTTTATATTTTCTAACACTTCTGAACATTGCATGTTTGCAATAACTTTCTTCCAGTGCACAGGGAAAGAGCAGAATTCAAAGGATTTAAAAGACCTACTGGCACTTGGATGTTGGTGGAGGCTGAGCTGGGTTGGCATGTGCTGTCATGGTACTTCTAACTCAGCAGCAGATGGCAGTGCTGGGGACCGTATTTGTGCCTCCTAATGTCAGGCAGGACTCAATTATTTCTCTGAGAGGTTATGTGCAGGTGTTGATGGGTGAGGCTAGCTGCTGCCTGAGCGGGGAGGACAAGGCACACATCTGGTTCGTCTCTGGTTTGGTTGAGAATGCAATGATGGCTCTGTAAAGGCAAGAAGGCAAGTTTGTCCTGAGCCACAGAAGATTAACAACTGCACCTGCAAGGCAATGATGGAAGAACTTGGTAGTTGCTGGCGTTTACAATTTAGGGCATCAGATGTGCCTTCCTCAAAGCTGAGGCAGGGGAGTTAAAAACCACAGAGTTTAAAATCAGGTTTGTGCTTTCCTTATTCACAGTTTCCTCCAGGAGAAGCAGTGAGTGACACATATAGGTGACTCCCACCATTCTTTTTCAGCAGACTGAATGAGTGTGTATGTGTGCATTTGGGTTTTTTTAGCCATGCTGTCACAAGTGTTTCCTATGGTCCAGTCCCCTGCAATCACACCGTGGGTCCCACGCTCAAACACTGGCCAGACCCTCCCTGTGGGATCAGTACTGGTCGTGGTGGTGGGAAGGCTAAAAATGGTTACAAAAACAGTGAAAATTGTGGAAAAGGTTTTCATCTCTCTTTCAAGCCCAGGCAGGATGAACAGGGCACTCACATTTCTTTGCATCCCTGAAAGCTAGAAAGGGAACTTTTCCCCAGCGGAAAGGATTTTGGTAGAATTTAATGTTCACAGGAGGTGTAGATTAACGTGCATGAGTCATAGATATTTTTGGCTCTGGATGCAAGCAGAAGTACTATACTCAAGTATACATCCATCTCTCTGTACAGTACAGCAGCAAAATTAAGCACAGAGAAGACACTGAACTTCAAACATCTTGGCAAAATCACTTGTATTTTCTTGATTTTACCTTAAAGACTGTCTGCAATTTACAGTAGAGCCCTTTTCTATTCTAGACTGCAGCAGCAGGATTGATTTCTGGGTGTGAAAAGCGACAGTTTTTCTCAGTACCACTGTTGCAGAATGAGGAATATGTCGAAATTATCTTAAGTTGGGATGTTCTTTAAATACTTTAGCTTGGCTAATTAAGACTTTCTTATATCAGCAAGAAAGGGCTCCTAATCAGTGGAACAAACAGTTAGCATTCCTTAGTGAAGGATATCTGGGAACCAAGCTGTAAGAATGTAATAAATGAAGACGTTGTATGTCTACGAATGTTACTGAATAAACCTGGCAAATGACTCAAGGACCATGTATCCCTTAGAGGAGCTGCCTGTATTGTAACCCTGAAAGTCATGCCTCAAAGTCAGAATGACACAAGCCTTCCCTTGGGCTTGTGTAGAAATTAGAATTACCTTGATTAAATGGAAACTACTAACCAAGCATAATGAGTGGGCTGTACTTGGGAAGTTACTAACTTTGAACTTTGTGCATAAATAAAGCTGCAGAGGGTCCTAGCGATGTGCTTTTTTGGTGGAAAACCTCCCCGCACACAGCACAGATCTGAAAAAAGTAATCAATGTCTCTGTCAATGTGCAATTAGTGGCTTGTTGCACACCAGGTAGCAAATCCAATTTTGTGGGCAATACCACCATGCTTTTCCCTCTGCTCAGAAGGGCTCATGCAGTGGTGGAGAATTCATTTCACAGTGGTGTGAAACAGGTGGTTCCAGCAAAATAGGGAAGCTCTTCAGGGACATCTTCTGTTGTTCATCTCTCACAATGCATGTTTTTGAAAACTGTTGAGAAATTATACAAGACTTAGAAATAATGAAACCATTTTCCTGGAATATTTTGATTCTTCTAGGAAAGCATGACATCTGCAAGTGCTTCAGGCCTTTCACTATGTAATGTCACTTAAAATGTAGAAAAACAGCTGGAAAACATTTTTATGAAATGCTGATGTGACATTAACAGAACTTTAGCAATACTGATTTTGCTACAATTTTTAAGCTGCGAATTTGTTGGGGAATTTAATGCTTCTAAAGGCCATTTACTATTTTTAAACACCATTAGTCACATTATTTTACCAGTAAAAGCCTTCCTTGCAGCTGATGATAATGTACTTTCTCTTCCCAACTTTAATGAGGGAAGGGTGAAGGGATCAGAGATAGAAGGCTGAACCATTATGTAATTCCTCTCCACAGCCTTGGCTACTGTAGCTTGTGCGCACAGATGGGAAGATGAGCTATGCTTGTTTTGTCTGGAGTGGCATCAAGTGTGCCAGAGTGCTGACAAATTTCAGAGGTGAGCTGGTTAAAGCTGCAATTTCTCTCCTATAGGGAAATTGTGACATTTTCACATATTTTTCACAAGTATGAAAAGGGGAAATGACACATTTCTCTTACAGCTTATGAATTCACTTTTGAGTCAAGTTTCTCCTAGTTTCCAGTTGCCTGCCTGAAGAAAGCCCCAGAGCCCCCAGCTGTCAGGCAGTTAGCTGAAAGGGTGTCTGGATGACTGGCATGTTCTCCCTAGCACCTGAAGGACCAGTTTTTCCTTGGAAAACCTGGGCTAAACCCTACCCTACACACTCAGAATTGGACACCATGGCCCGAAGGCTGTAAGGGAGTTCTGGAGTAACTGGCCCCATTGTCTCAAGCAGCCACAACACTAACTGAGCTGTTGGTGAGATGTTTGATGTGGGTGCCAAGGAGCTTTTACCAATGAAGTTAAGGACAGCAGTTCCTCAAAGAAAGCTTCAGACAGGGATTTCTGCTTCCCTCTTCGTATAGGGCTCAGACACCTCTTGCCACGATGGGAAGGAGGGCAGAGAACTGGCATTTATAGGTCTTCTTTAAGAACTCTTTCATTGCACTGATTTGCTGCCCAGGAAAATGTGAAAATGCAGAGATTTTTTGACATTTCTGTTGATGTTTCAGGGATGTAGTCACAGGCTGTCACTTAAAATGTGAGGTGTTGTTCCCAAGTTGCATCTTGTTTCTTTGATGCCCTTTCTGGGGCCAGGCACTGATGTAGATTTGGGCAGAGCTTAACTGCTGTCCCTGGCATGGGAACCTCTGATAGAAACAGTCCATCCTTTTCCAGCCTCACTTTCACCAGTCCTGGCCCATCTGAAAAGAACTTGAATGTCTGCAGGCAGTAGCCAGAATCACTGAGAAATGCCATCCCTGCTGTTGCTTGTTGTACAGTCTTGTATTAGAGCTGTCTGTGACATTTATTTTGTTTATGAAGCAAAGACTCCTACACCCACTCCTGTTTTTGTTTGTTCATGTAAATTACAGCACTTTGCAACTTAATTGCTATGGGCTTTATGAAACTGCATTAAGGACCATGCTAATTGTGGGCTTGCTCCATTCCTATTTCTGAATAGATTTTGAAATTCTGTAATTGGATGCATTTAATTTTTTGTAACTTTATATAATGAAATTGTGGATTAATATGAAAGAAGCAGAAAAAAATCTGGCTCTGCATCAATGCAGAGCTGTTTCTAGCAAAAGGTTTTGTGTTCTGGGAGTTCAGGCTGTTTTTCAGAACAGTGATTCTGGAAAATACTTAGGGGATTGGGATTTGATAATTGGAGAGAAGGGTTCTGCAGAAATACCTGAGCTAACCCTCCCACAGGTAGGAGCTCTGGAACCTACCAAACCTTCCCACCTGTCAAAACGACAGGTCAGGGGAAGTGGTTTTGCCATGAGGTACAAGAATTCGTGGGACATGAGCCATTTGGAAACATGAAGATTCAGATGGTGGGTCTGGATCACTGCAGGACATCCTAGGTAATGGGCAGGAGAGGGCTGAATCTTAAGTTAGGAAATATTCTTTCAGAAAACGTATGCCTCTGCATTGACTTGGGATGGAGAACATCCATCAGTCATTGTTTTCTGTTCGTCTTTATGAGCCCAGATACTCATACAAAAATGATTAACAAATTTGGTGAAGACAGTCTTTCCACAGCTAGCTGGCCAAAGCTCCAGCCTGTGGATTTGACATTTATATCTGAGTTACCTATCAGGCCGCTTCCCCCATTCTCTCACTGGCTCTATGAAGCTATAAAAATTGTATCATATTCAGCAGTTCAGTGAACCACTCCTGCTTTTTGCTGATCCAGTCTTTCATGGTGCAGTTAAATCCATGAACACGAAGAGCAGCAGATGGGCCCGACAATTTGCAAAACATTCCTTTTGTGTGGTAAAATGTCTTTGTTATTTTCAACCCCATTTCATAGTTTCTCTTCTTCTTTCTATTTTATCTAATTCACCGTGTAAATGAAATGCTGTATTTGGTTTTCAGTGCCAGGTTTTAGTAGAGAGGAGGGTAGAGGAGGCAGCTGTCGGGGTGGTTGCTGTAAGAAGCTGCTGGAAGCTTCTCCCATATTTGTCAGAGCCAATGCCAGAAGGCTCCAAAACAGACCCAGCACTGGCCAAGTGTGAGTCGATGAGAGAAAGCAGTAATGACTCTGTGATAACATCTTTAGGAAGGGAAGAACTGGTGAAGACTGTGGTGGAGCATCTGTCCCCCCACAGCACATGGAGGGGCCTGGAGGTGCAGAGATGCACCCTCAGCTGTGGCCAGGCCCCAAGCTGAAGCAGCTGAATGCCTGAGAGGAGGCTGTGACCCCCTGCGAAGGAGGAGCCCATGCTGGAGCAGATTTTCTGGCAGGATTTGTGACCTTCTCTGAAGCAGCTGACAAAGAACTGTTGCCCATGGGAAGGACTCGGGCTGAAGAATTTAACGGAGAACTGTCTCCTGTGGAAGGGACTCCATGCTGGAGCAGGGGAAGGATTAGTCTCCCTGAGCAGCAGCAGGAACAGTGTGTGGTGAACTGACCATACCCCCCATTCCCATCTCCCTGTGAAGGCAGAGGTGGGAAGAAGGGAGGGGTTGGGGCAGGTATTGATATTAGATATTTCTTTTACTTCTCATTATCTTGCTCTGATTTTGATTGGTAATAAATTCAATTAATTTCCTCAATTAAGTCAAGTTTGTTTTGCTGTGACCGAGTTTGGAGAGTGATCTCTCCCTGTGCTTATCTCAACTCATGAACCTTTCATTCATTGTCCGTCCTCTCCCCTGCCCTGTGATAGAGCGACTTTAGTGGGTGTCTGGCATCTGGCCAGGGTCAAACCACCACAAACACATGATCACAATAAACAACAAATCTAACCTATACAAGAAATCAAACTTACATCGTCCCCACTTGCCCCCCAGACAAAGAGGACTGGATGTTTGCCTTAGAAAACAGGATTTTTATGTGTATAAATTAAGCTCTATAAACTGAACATCAAAATGTTAGGTAAAGGCTTGTCAGCTAGGCTTTTACCTTAAAGCAAAAAAGATTTCCACCTTCCAAATGTTTGCAGGATTATCTGCATGACTCACATTACAGCAGCATTATCAGCTCACCATACTCCTAACCCAACTAATATGTGTGGGATATAAGGATCCCTGGTTTATAGTGATATCTAGCTAAGGGCTATTCAGCAATAGAGACAAATTTAAGAGGTAAAAAAAGTAATAAGCAGATATATACACAAGCTTTAATAAGCTGACCAGAGCTGTTAGGTCAGGTCTTTGGAGGAACTAAGTGTAGCCTCAGAGATGTTTAACTGGAAATACTTCCAGTTAATGAAAAAGGGGAAAAAAGATTGTCTTTGATCTCCTGGGAATAAGTAAATTTATTAGGAGATATTTGAATGGGCTTGTACAACTGCACAAACCCTCCATGGGATTTCTTAAGGGGATGATGGAAATATGTGGGAATTCTCCTCAACTTTTTCTCCAGGCATATGGTCTTGTTACTCTTTTTTGGATGCACCACTGTCAGTGAGACAAAACCTCAGCATGCTTTGGGGTTTTCTACTGGCCTGTTATGCATTTGCAGATGTGTGAGGGACAGATGTGTGGTCCAGGTTGTGTTAGATCAGTAACAAATTATTGTTGCCTGACCAAAAGGATAAACCTGTTCATGATATTACATTATCAGAGGGGTGAGCTGAATAAGTTTTTGTGTTCTTGTGGTTACAGATGACAACAGCTGACGGCTTAAGTATTTTTTCTTTGTAAGGTCATCTATGTTTTGAGGTTTGTCTCTGGCATTGGGAAAACTGGTCTTCTTTATACAAGAATGGTCATTTGCCCAGTGATGAATATAAACACAGGCAATGTTCTGTACTTCGCTCTAAAAGGGTTTCATTTTGACTAGTTTGGTTTCCCCTGATTGTGAGGAAAGTTTCATTCTTCCTTGATCATCAAGAATTGAGAACTTCTGAAAATTTGTTTTGGTCTGATGTTGGAATTCATTCTTTTCCTTGTTTAGAATGGAAAGTCAGTTTGGAAATTATGATTATGAGCCTGTTGTAAGCTGTGCATCAGCATGAGATGAGATTTCTGTGTGTCTCATCCTTCTTCTCCTGCACTCAATTCTTAGGTGAAGTGGCTGTAAAACAACTGGCTTTTCTTTTGCTTTTGGAGGAGCACAGGTTTACCTGCCCACTGGATTGGTCCTGTGAACTTCAGTGAGAATGAGCCTAGAAGAAAATCACTCAGAATATTTTCTCAAGGTAGAAAAACTCCAGCCTGCTTTTAACTTAAGTCCAAGGTTTCCTGTTCTTTAGAAATGGATTTTAGTTTGGTTCAGTTGTGCAGGCCTTTCCTGTGAGTCTCTTTTTGAGTTCTTATCTCTGACAATGCACATCACTAGTACATCCTTGAATCAGTGAAGGCCCACCCTCTGGTGGGCTGCATCACTGAAGCATAAGCTGCTGAATTTAATGTGCAATTGCAGGAGAAAAGAGTCTAGCTATATCACTATTCAAAGGATTTTCTCTTCACCCTTCAGGACATGGATTTTGTGGCCAAATTGAGAACCCATTAAGAGATTTTTAAGCATGGCTTGAGGTATTTCTGCCTGTCTGCAGTGGTCAGTACTTTCAGCTTTCTGGCTAGATTGACTCTGAGACTTTCTCTTCTCTACCTACCTTTATGTCCCCTCAGTGTTCACTGCGGAGATGTGGACACAGATGAGCTCAGATTTGCAACCTAGCTGGCTGCATTAGTTCTGTGAGGGAAGAACAAAAATTAGTCTGATTGATGAAGAAGTGTGGTGGGAGAGGTTCTTAGAAATGCTGTTTGTGATGAAGTTTGAAAGCATGAGCAAAGGCGTTCATGGCAGGAGTAAGTCTGGTCACTGCAGGAGTCTTTAAAAATATTCAAATCTGAATTGCTATCTTTCCTAAATTTCAGTGGAGGTGTGTCCATAAGCCACTATCTATCTCCTGCGTAGAGGAACCAGGTTGTATCACTGGCAGTCAAAGAAGATGAGGAAATTCCTGAACAACAGTCAAGCAGCAATAAGAGAGTATTTTCCCTGTGAGTTCAATCCACAGTGTAAGTGCTCTCTCTCTCTTTAGGACAACTAATGTAAAAAATGAGCTCTTCATAGGGAAGATGTCCCTTTTTGGGTAAAGTCCTCTGTGGATCCTAAGACTGTATTCCAAGAGACAGGGAGTAAGTGTCGCTGTGGGACAAGGAGCTTTTGCAAAGCATGTGTCCCAGATGAACAGGAGAGCAGGTCCATGAAGAGAAAAGCTGCTCCACACACCGAGGGAGGAGTACTTACCTTGGTGCACCTTGGTGAAGCTGGAGGGTTGCTGGGCTCTGGCAGCACACATGCATTCAGTGCCTGTGGTGTATCTGGCCTTGCTCCTCCCTGTGCTCTGGAGGCACAGTGAGCTGTGATGCTCTCAGCTGGCACTGGCCAGAGCAGGGGCACCGAAGGCTCAGACATGCCTCAGTTAGCTCAGCCTGCCTTGCCCACCTGACTGTCCAGCTGACTGGCTCTGCAGTGGCAGCGGGTTTTAGTTTGCAAGAGTTAGTGACTGCACGCTCTTCCTGAATGCTGTGTCTCTTTCTCAAGAAAGATATTTTGCATTTGCCTCTGGATAGTTTTGTAGTAAGATCTAAACAGTAACTCTGGGTCTCTCCAGGATATAATAACCCTGTAGTTCTAATCAGTTTCAGACCACATGTCACGTCTCCCGTGATCATTGTGGTCTCCTTACTGCATAGGATGTTTTCCTCATACACAATTCCTTTTTTTGCTTTTGCAATTGCACGTAGCTAGGGCAATATCACTGCAGAACTGTGAAGAACAAATTGGGCAGGAAAAGGGAAAATAGACATCTACAGTGACAAACTTTATTCCTGCATGTTAATTAAGTGTTGATACAGTTGTTGACTCATGTTAATAAAGTCAACAGTCTCATGTTAATAAAATAAGTAATTTAATATTTATGAAGTCAACAGTAAGTTCCAAGAACAAGTAGTGTGTAAGACCTCTGGAAAAGCTGTACATTTGTAAAGAAGAAGGAAGGATTTGTTTTCACTTTACTGCCTGGTTGACTGACATATCCAAATCATCTTGTTATTAGCAGGGGCTGCCTGATTTGTTGAACTGAGACCTGAGGAGAAGCAGTTTATAAATAAAACAGTGGAAATGCACACCAGAAAATAAGACAGGACCGTCATTAACTGAGATGAAAAATACGTTGGATTTGGAGGAATTTGCATACATATCTATTGTTGAAATAGATATTTGATCCAAATTACAGTATGACCTGTGGAAACCTCTGCACCAAATGACAGATCTACAGATGTAGCTCTTGGTTATGGCTATTTTGCATTCAGTCCCTGTACTCTGTTCACAGATAATGTGTTATTCTTGGCATTTCACCAGTTTTCTGACTTTATATTGCATTAGTTTGGCAACCTGAACAGTTATACAATATAATCAAGCGCTAAAATTTAGCAGTTGAGTAATAATTTTAATATGAGGAACCCACCCTAATTTCTTATAGCTTTATTTTATTTGAATTCCTTTGAATAATAAAGAGATGAAACACAGGTCTCTAGGCTAGCTTTTTGATTTGAGAAGCCAGTCTGATAAATGACAGTGCATATTTAATTCTCACAATAATTTATTTTCAAATGCCTTTAAATAATTTTTGTTCTAGTGTTTGGAGGATTCTCTGTTTTGTTCACTGAGTCCGATTCTTAGTAAGAAAACAATTGTTTTGAATGGAAAAGCATCCAGAAAACTGGATTTCATTTATATAGTGGAAAAAAACCAAAAAAACCCCAGTGAATTAACCTCCTTTCATATTCCCACTCTTAGCCATCTGAGTGCCACAAAGTGCTTGTTTTGCTTGTTCTTCTGTCAAAGTTCACATACAGGGGATGACTAGTGGTCGTCAGCAGCAGCTTCTCTCTAAAAGGTTTGGAGCTGCCAACAGAGATTTTTGAACTCAGTAAGACTTCTGGAGGACCTAAAAACCAGGGTTTGTCCTCAGTGGGCAAAAGTATCCCAGTGAGAAACCACAACCAGGCTGCAGAGGGACAGGCAGTTTTAAACAGAACACCCCGGGGGTGTCCATTCATGGTCTAGGCAAGGTGATACCAGTCAGAAAAAAAACTGTGTCCCCAAGGTTTGTATGAATTTTATTTCTAAGACGACAGAAAACATAACAATGCCAAGAGATGTTGCTTGAGCTGATGCTGGAGAATAGATCTTTGCCACTTTCTGAACACCTTCAGACCAACATTGTTTGGCTAGGTGCTCTTGCCTACTGAATCATTCTTATTTCCCCTTTGAGTACTTGTAATTTACATTTGCTGCTGCAGCCCTTTAACTTGGGAAGGTTAGGAGTAATTTCAAGCCTGTCAGTATACCCAGGGCAATTTAGGTGACCTTAGTAAAATGTTTCTCGATCCAAAACAGTTATCCCTGATCAGGTACAGCAGCCTGTGGGATAAACTCTTCTAAAACCCAAGAAGTTTCTTGTGCATGGTTGGAAACTCTTCTGCTTGTCTCATTTAAATTACTCTAGTGCAGACAATCTGATTATCCAAGGATGAGGCCTGATCAGAATTTTATTAGCTTTACTTGCCCATATTAATTTTGATATCTGCATCTCACCCACATCCAGACCCCTCCCTTCCAGCATTACAAATTTTACTTCTTCAGAAATAAATGAGATGGTAAAAAAGGTGGACTCAAGGAAGTTATTGAAGGGAGAGATGAGATAAGAATAAGATTATGCTTCCTTTGTTTAATTCAGTATTCTGGAAAATCTGTTTATTTTTATTTAAATGCAGATTCCATTGAGCAGTTCTGCTACTGCAAGTATTTAGTCATATTTCCCCTTTGCTGTCTTCAGGTTGACCATGCAGTGAAACAAAGAGCACTCATCAGACTCTAAGGAGGACATTGTAAATCAGAAATCCACTATGACAGAAAATATAACAAGACTAATAACCCTTGGGCTGATTGTTTCCTTTCCTGAAATAAATGGAAGATTTTTTTCAGGGAGCTATATGTAGGTTTAATAATGATGTGGATATTGTGTTGAACTGGAAGTGAGACTGTGAAGTGGTCCTGACTGCAAACAAGTATGCAGAAATAAAGGCTCTGGAGGAACCATAAAATAGAGAATACAGAGGAAAATGTGACCGTAGGTGAAAATCTCTCAATACTTTCAAGACACTGATGGGAAAACAAGAGAAACTTTAAAAAATGCAGAGCAACTCTATACACTGTGAATCAAAATGAAGGTGGTCTGCATTAAACTACTGAGTGCATGCAGCTGTACTCTGCACCCACTTTGCACATTCATAATGAGCAAGGAGAGAGAGGGGCTGGGAATCAGTTCTCATGTGACTTTTTCTGAATTAGTGCTGACTTGGGCAACCCCTTTCTCTTAATGTAACTATTCCTTATCCTACACTTGGAGAAAATGGGGAATTTAACATTAGACAACTTGGGATGTGTGTGGGGGGTTCAGTCTCCTCAGGAAGATGACAGGCACGAGCACCTACTGAATAAGTCATGCAATAGACTGCTAATGGCAAGTGATAATTTTATACCTAGAGCACAAGGAATTTCAAAGCCTTGAACATGACTGGGCCCTGCTTTGGGTAGGAAAGAGAAGCCATAATATTGAACAGAGGAGATAAGCAAGAGCTGCGGAAGAGATAAATTTTGCCCTTTTATCTGAAATTAGTTTTGAGTCAGAAGAAAGCTCAGGGCTGAACTGAGTTGTGCTGTATTTGCATGGCAAGATTTTGGCAGTGTCGAGATGACACTGTGAGCAGCTGCTGGAAGTTTCCTCCATGTCCTACAGAGTCAATGCCAGATGGCTCCAGGACAGACCTGCTGCTGGCCAGAGCCAAGCCAATCACAGATGGTAGTAATGACCTGGTAACATATTTTAGAAGGGGAAAAATATTGTGCAGATGTAATTGTGCTCAGAGAAGTGAGGAGTGCAAAGTGAAAGGAAGAGCTGTGCAGACCAAGGTCAGTGGAAAATGGTGGGGGGGGGGAATGTACTCCAAGTGCCTGGGAAAACATTCTCCTTCTGCCTATTGGGAGGACCGTGGTGAAGCATCTCTGCCCCGGCTTCCTGTGGAGATCCCTGGGGGATGCAGAGCTCCACCTGCAACCCACGGAGGAACTCCACACTGGAGCAGGTGGATGCCTGAAAGGAGACTGTGACCCTGTGGGAAGCTCCTGGAGCAGGCTCCTGTCAGGGACCTGCAGACCCACGGAGAGAGGTGACCATGCTGAAGCAGTTTTCCTGGTCGGACTTGTGATCCTGTTGGGGAACTGTCCTGCCGTCAGCCAGGACTGAGTTAACTTTTTTGCAGTGTGTGTGGAGGGGCAAAGCCTGAAGCCATGTGGGCATGTACCGATTGTTATTCTATACCACTTCAAGTCACAGCCAGAGGCGGAGCTGAGGGACTTTTGGGGAGGAGGGCGTGGCTTGCAATCAAAAATCCAAAAAGGGTGGGACGGTAGGGAACCTGGCTGCCATTGTTTTTGAGTGTCTCATGCTTGGTGAGTATTTTTAATGTGTATCAGCTTCTATCTGTACAATATTAATAACTTTTTTAATTAATATTGTTATTGGTCCTATTTTTTTCTTACCTCATTGCTGTTTCTAGGGAATTGTTTTTATCTCAACCAGTGATCTTTGCCTTTTGTACCTCCAATTCTCCTCTCCAGCTGCCCACAGTGGGGGCAGAAGAAAGAGGAGGGGGAGTCAGTGAGCAGTTGTGTGGTTTGGAAAGTCTCAGTGGGAGAACTGAATTGGGGAGTACCACCCCTAAGCCACGACAGGCACCCCCACTGGAGCAGGCTGTGCCTGGAGGATTTCACCTTGTAGAAAGGAACACAAGTTGGAGCAGTTAATGAAGAACCATTTCTCGTGGTATGGATTGACCTTGGAGAAGTTCATGGGGAATGGTCTCCCGTGGGAGGGACCCTATGCCGGAGTGGGTGAACGGCTCCTCTTCCTGCGCAGCAAAATGTGTGATGGCCTGACCACAACCCCCATTCCCCGTCTCCCTGTGCCCCTGGGAGAGGAAGCAGACCCCAGGGAAAAGGGAGGGGTAGGGGAGAGATGATTTTAAAGATTTGTTTTACTCATTATCCTGTTCTGATTTCATTGGTAATAAATTCAACTAATATCCCCAAGTTCAGTCTGTTTTGCCCATGATAGTATTCAGTAGTGATCTCTCCCTGCCCTTATCTAAACTCATGAACCTTTCATTTTATTTTCTCTCCCCAGGCCACCTGGGGAGAGGAGTGATAGAGCAGCTTTGGTGATACCTGGCATCCAACCAGGGTAAACCACCACATGAGTAACGGAAAACCCGCTCTAAAATTTAGCTTTTTTGCTCTCAGAAAAAAAGAATTGTCTCACTCTGTCCAAGCAGTGAATTTAATTCTCCAGGAGGACCTCTGCAAGTGGACTCCCTACTGACAGAAAGAAGGAAGCAGAGAGAATCTAGCACAAGTTTTTGAAGAGAGCACTGCCTTAGATGTGTGCTACCTGCACAATCTCTTTTTATCTCTTTCCTGGATCAACAGCATTTTTCAGTCAGGCCCATTTTGCAGTACATAGTTATATCATTGGTAGTTATAACAGGTACTTTCAGAGAACTGTTTGCTAGGCTGGCTGTTGAAAATCACGTCCACCAACACCCATGTATTCTGCTCCTACCTCTCCAGTCTTGGTATGAGTGCCCCCCTTCTACCTTCTCAGCTTTAGACTTGCAAATTTCTGCTTTGCACACCAATAGCAGATAATTACACCACTTTTCCACCTGTCCCCAGTTCTTTTTCTTAGGCAGGCCACCTTCAGCATTGTGGTCCATTTATACCCTCCAGCATGGCAGCTGTGTGGCTGGAGGGAGGTTGGCCTCTGACTGATTGCGCTTCATTCCTCTTGAGAGAGTGAAACAACTTTAGTTGTCCCAAGGATCATCCTTGCATAACGAAGCTACAATATCTTTGCAGGGACTGAGATTTTTGCTGCTGCAGATCAGTACGAATTACAAACATGCATGTGTGCGTTACTGACCTCCTTGGCATGACAGTAATCTTGTCCTAATTGTAAGGTTTCATTCCTGTTAGCAAGGCTGCAGGAAATAAAGTATCATTGTATGTTCTAAAACAAAAGTACCCTGCTAAACTTAGTCTGGAGAAAACACAAGACACTAGTTTATTACTAGCAGGTAAAATAAATATGGAAAATATGTCTGTTACACTGCAAAGATTTGTGAAGACAAACATTTGAGTCCCAGAAAGTTGATGTTTGGACTAGTTTTGCTTTTAGGGAATCAATCTGTAAATTACAGACAGCAAACTGACCCCTAGAGTTCTGAGAGGCTCCACTCAGAGGGAGATGCCGGGCACAGATCATTGTGGTCCAGATCCAAGGGTCTCACCTAGGATCACTATTTGTGGGGAAGCAAGAGAGTGGGCTTGAGTCAAAGTAATTTTCCTTCCTGTCTGAAATTCAGATTGATAGCTTTCTTTGAAATTTTGATGATGATGAAATTATTATTCCACTTTGGTTGTTATTCAAGCAGGAGATATAAGTTTCTAGTGGTATTTGTTAAAAAACAGGTGTTCATTAAATAGCATCAGTTCCTGGGGGCAGACTGGGCTTCTGATAAGCTCAAGAAGAGCTGAGTCCAGGTGCTGTTCATCAGGGCTGGGGCCTTACCAGCATTTCTGAGATCGCAGTGTGACTCCAGTTTGAGATGGGGAGAGAGGATGCATCACCACGGCTATAAAACTGCTTGAGGCTGAGTAGAGGAGCATCTGGCTCTTCTGTTTCACTTGACAAATATATGTATCACCTTCTTACAGCCTGAGTAAAATGCAGAAAGTTTCCTTCCTGCAGTGACTGCTTCTCTGTCTGCATTCATGTGCAGTGTGCTTTTGGCGTTTGCTCTGCTGGGTGGGCAGGCAAAGGATTGATCCCGTTGCTGGCTGACAAGCCTGAATGGTCATGAACTGTAAGTGAGCTAAAATGTTTGCTTACAACAGATCTGTGAACCCGTGCCCAGCAAGAGAGATATATTCTGTTTCTTGGCATAGTGAATGGGAGTTTCTCTGAATGGTGTTTTAGCAGATGTCCAGTGTTGTGGCACTTGCTGTTCAGAGTTATTTCAGTGCTGATTCAGTACCATCAGGGTCCATCAGGATGCTGAAAATTACATTAAAATGCTAAATGCAAAATGTATCTCTGACTACCACAAGAACTTCTCTGACCCACTGTTTTGTAACATAATTAATGTCCTCTTGATGTGACAGCAACTGAGTCACGTACTTCCCAGGTGGAACTTTGATAATTTTGGCTATTGTTAATACACCCTAGGCAATCCCCACAAGTTCAAGTGTCCTGCTTTGTGTAGCATGTGCATGCTGTTGAGTGCATGCCATGTTTCTGCTGTGGTTGTACAGCCTGAGAGTGAACTTTCTGCCTAGGCAGGAGCGACATATGGGAGGTGGCATTGGGATGAGTGAAGTGCCAAGGGAGGGAATAAAGCAGACAGACTTGGAGAAGAAATAACCAGGAGGAGGAGGGCAGAGCAGCAGAGGCAGTTGGAGTAGCTGGGAGATTTGGTACAAAAGAGTTCCCTCTTCCCTTCTCCCTCAGAAAAGGAAGAGGTTGATGGAGCCTTCCTGAAAACTGCTTGGAGGCAAAGCCAAACTCTGTAAGGGTACTGGAGGGCAAGCTAAGTTGGGGAGAAGCCTGATATTCAGAAAATGTGTATAAATAGCTTGGGGATAGTCCTGTGGAACACAGTAGAACTGTCTTTAGGATTTGAGAACAGACCTGAATGCCAAAGGAGGAGGAGAAATGCATTTCTTATGCAGTCAGTGGAAGAAGAAATGAAGGCAGAGTGAGAGAATAGGGGTCCTACATCAAGAAAGGTCAAGAGAGAGAGAGCAAGACCTGTGCAAAGCATGTGGACAATGTTGCCCTGCTCTTGGGAAGCACTGGCTGAAGATCAAAGAAAGCTGGTGAGGTTGCAGAAGGACAGGGACTGGTGAGGAATCCTTGTGTGAAGTAACAAGTCTGAAGATCCTGAAGGCAAATCTCTGGTGAAAGGGACTAACACAGTCCTACCTATCTAAGAGTACTTGCAACAATCTTGAAAAGGAAATGTGTCACCAAACATTGTGACTTGTGCCAAAGTTTGCCATTAGCCCTGTGAGCTGGGCTGCCATGATGAAGGACAGGCGAAGGGTGTTGTGTCTATAATGGCTCTGCTATGTTTTGATGAAGCATCAGATATTTGAGGGATGTCCTTTTGGATGACATGATGACAGATCTGCTCTGCAGCAATTCCCCAGATAATTCCTGGAGAGCGGGCCAGGGGCCTCAAGAGGACTTCAAGAGGTAACAAAGGGTCACTGCCACCTGATTCCTTTCATTTTGCTTATGGTTTGAAGAATGGCCCTGGTAACTGTTGAAAACACAAGCAAAGGCTGCTCTGGCTGATTCCTGGCCAGGCCATTCAGCTTACATGGATGTGTGAGCCACAGCAGTGCAGGACTTAAGGCTCCAAGTGCCAGGGGAAAGTGTCAGGTGAGGAATCACTCTAGGGCAGCATACCTGTCCAACCAAAATGCTGAGGGTGAGTCCAGGGAAGATGGAAAATCAATATTGAGTGGAAGGACAAAAGCTCATCTGTTTTCATTTTCAGATTTTTTGTGCAAGAGGGGCCTTATGGTACATCTGAGTTTTTGTTTAGTAGGTCATGAAAGCTACCACAGAGATGATAGGGGGTCCAAGTGCTTATAATAACACAAAATTGAAAATTTGAATCTGGGTTTTTTCCCCCCTATTTGTGTCTCCTTGTCAGTTTAAAGAATAATTCATTAAGCTCTGGATTGTTCTCCCTCTAAAGAGAAAATGACCTAAATTCTGGCTGTTGCAAAAAAAAATTAGTTACAGCTTTGGAAGCAAAATAAAAAATAAAACCAAAAAACTTCAACACTACATGTACATAAAATCTGTCATGGTTTAACCCCAGGTGGCAACTAAGCATCACATGGCCACTGGCTCACTGTCACCACAGTGGGGATGTGGAAAAGAATCGAAAGAGTGGAAGTAAGAAAACTCCTGGGTTGAGATAAAGACAGTTTATTAGGGAAAGCAAAAGCCACACACACAAGAAAAGCCAAAGAATGAATTCATTCACCACTTCCCACCGTCAGGCAGGTATTCAACCTTCTCCAAGAAAGCAGGTCTCTATCACGTGCAATGGTTATTTGGGAAGAAAAACGCCATCACTTTGAATGCCCCCTCTTCTCCCAGCTTTATATGTTGAGCATGATGTTCCACGGTATGGAATACCACTTTGGTAAGTTCAGATCAGGTGTCCTGGCTGTCTTCCCTCTCAGCCTCTTGTGCACCTGCTCACTCCTGGGAGAGCGCAGGAGGGAAGTGTCCTTGACTTAGAGTAAGCCCTACTTACTGACTTACTGCTAAGGTATCAGTGTGTTATCATTAACATTGTTCTCATAGAAAACCCAAAATACAGCACTGTACCAGCTGCTGAGATAACCAACTCTATCCCAGTTGAAATAATGACTAAATTTTTCTTAAGGTGCAAAATAAGTATAGTAGTGAAGTTCAACCCCCACCAAAGCTCATTTTGTAGGGAGGACTAAGCATTACTTGTTAGTTACACACCCCCAAGAAAATATTCTTTGTCCACAAAAGAACTGGATCTTTTTTTCTGAGATGCAGGAATGTGGCAATTTTCAAGTGAACCATGCATTTCTTTTTCCTGTCTGTTTTTCATACCACTTCTGATATCCCAGAGATGGTGTTAACACTTCCCAGTTCAATGCTTCTGTGAATTTAAATAGCACACAGCTGACCCTGATCTTCTAGCTCATTAATAAAATGCTAGAAGATACCTGACCTACAATCTAGTTCTTTTGAGAAATATTACTGCTTGACTTAATTTACTGCTGTTCAACACTGCCCTTTGTACGCTAAATCCCTTCATGCTGCTGAAATTTATGCAACAGCATTGACAGCTGAGATGATCTGAGTTAACATTCTTGGGTAAGAGTGTTACAGTTTTTGTTTTCAAAACCAGGAAGAAGCTTCATCACTGAAGTCCACCTATAGAGAGAATACATGAGAACTGACATAGTAGCTATATAGCTGTTACTGGATTAGCTATTTGTATTGAACTATGGACGTCCTACACTGTAAGTTATAGCTAACTGTTAGCAAAAGAGTGATCAGCATCATCGTTTCTTAAAAATTTCTGTGTGTTTGGAAGTCATTAAAAAAAATCCATCTGACTTATGTGAGCTTGGTGTTGGATTCTTTGCAGTTCAGGCCTCTCGTACTGTGTTTGCACAATTAATGGTTGTGGTGGTCTGTGATTGTTTCCCAGCGAGGCCCTAAATGCCATGTAAGTAATCAATACAAGCCCATAAGTGTTCATGTATCTTTTGCCAGCTTATTACAGAACTCCGATACCCATTTGGATGGTGGAAATAGTGTTGGATCTTTTTTACTCCCTTGCATCCCCACGGAGCTTCAGAGAAGTAGATGATGCATAACTCGATCCACATTCAATCTCTGAGTCCCCCTCAAGTGTGGTTGTTGGTTAGCTCTTTCTACCAGGGCACCAAGAGAAGCTGTTATCCCAATGCTCTGGAAGGAGTTTTGTCATCCATTTGTTTGCAGATGCTAGTCTGTTTTTAACTTGGCAGCCTCAAATCAGTCTGGAGCCATAGAAATACTGCTCGTAATTTTTGGCTTGAGATAGGTGTAGATGCACTGTGCAACATGCCACAGTCAGCAGTCACATTGGCATCTTTACCAGTGCAGAGAAGAAAAGAAATCAGCCCATGAGTCTGAATTTAGATATTCAGGGGAAAGAAAGGCAGGAAATTATGAATATTTGCTTCTAATTTGAAGACTGATTTAGAGAAGAACAGATGTAGGAAATTAATCAGAGGCCCAGGGATGAACACTGTTTAATATTCACTCTGTTGTCCTCAGGACTAGCTACATGCATTCTGAAGCTGGAGTCTGAAGAGCTTTTATGGAGCAGCTTCTGGAGAAGGGTAGCATGCCAGGACAGAACAGGGCTTCAAAGTAGAATGGCATTTGATGAAAGAAGATCCCCTCTATTCTCTCAGAGCTTGTGTAGTTAAGGCTTACTAAATGAAGCCATTATATAATAGATTTGATCTCTAGCCCCCTGGAAGGGGATGAAACTGTCTGGTGCCAGGTGACCACTAATGTTTCTAGCTGAGTGACCCTGTGGTTCTGTCCTAGCCCTGAGCCATAACCTCTCAGCTGGCCTGCTGCTCCAGCAGCTGTGTGGCACATGGTGGTCCCAGCTCATTTCCTTTCATCTCTTCTGATGAGGGATTTTTGTAATTGCCTTGCCCAGCAGTCAAGCACTGAGGACATCTTCCGCCTTCGTGTTATTTTTCCTGAGGTTTCCTGGATGTGATATAAAGACTGGGAAGGGGAGCAGAAGCTGGCTTTGTCCTGCAGTTGGCCAGCATGGGGTGAGGTGATGTATGGATGCTAGGCTCTTCTTCATCCATTTGTCTTCAGCAGATGGCTGAGGCTATGAGAAAGGACTGGGTGAAAGTGTAGGGGATGACACAATTTTCTCTGTTGAGCAGAGTAAGAGGAGAGAGACCCTTTTTCATGAGTCTCTAGTAAAGCCATCTCTCACATATTGCTTCCTGGGAGTAAGGGAAACAGTGGAGATGTTGACTGGATTAGTAGGAAGCTTTTTAGTTTGTGCTAGAGAATCTCTTGCTGCTACTTTTTTCCCACTTTTACTTGTGTCAGCTGAAATATACCATCCTGGTCTCGTTTATTTCACAGGGCACAGGGATTTAGAAACTCTGCTTCCCATTTAGGCATTATAAAGCTTTCATTATCATGAATCATCAAGCATCCCAAATGTATAGGACATTAGCCAGCATCTCCTCTGTGCATAACTATTTCCCATGCCACTCTAGCTTTCTTATATTTTTCTTGTGTTCAGCCAAGAACTTTTCACCAAAGGGCTTATATTTATTTCTGTTGGAACTAGAGCTTCAAACACTCTTGGTTTTGTTTTAATCTCAAAAAAGCAATTGTGCTTGCCTGATACTGCACCTGCATTATTTCTATTAATAATAAATATATGCCATTTAAACAGGAGCTTTTAACGTGCTAAGTGCTTCATAAACAATTTCAAAAACCAGTGTTAAAAGTGTATAAATGTTGCATGGCTGGGCACTTTAATGCTAATGAGAACCTGGCTACCATGGTTATGTGCTTTGTGCATAATTATTATTTATTAATTCTTGGCTTATTCAAGTCCCCACAAATTCCTGTTGTAGGAGGAGGACTTCAGTGAGCTAGAAATACACAGAGAGTGGAACCAGGGACATGTGGCCTAGGAAGAGTACAGGGACACAGTACAGATTTGTAGGGATAGGATCAGCAAAGCTGAGACACAAATGGAACAGAATTTGGCAAGGGGTGTAAAGAATAAGAAAAAGCAACTTCCTCTGAGTCAGAAAAGAAAGACCAAGAGGTAAATTGCCCCTGATAAATGAGAAGGGAGAAGAGGTGTCAGAAGATCTGGAGAAGGCAGAGATACCCGGTGAGTTCTTTGCCCCAGTCTTCACTGGCAGTCAGGCTTCCCGCTTCTCTCAACTCCTGGAACCTCCAGGTGGGGGTTGAGGAAATGAATTCCCTTCCAGTGTAAGCAAAGAGCAGCTTCAAAACCACCTGATGAAACTGAATAGGCACAAGTCTATGGGGTCTGACAACATACATCCCAAGGTCCTGAGGGAACTAATGATATTGCTACCAAAACATTCTACACTGTATTTGAAAGGTCACAGTGGTCAGGTGAAGTCCCTGCTGACTGGACAAAGGGAAATATCACTGTTACTTTAGAAAGGGGAGAAGGGAAGATCCAGGGAACTACAGACCAGTAAGCCTCACCTCTGTGCCTGGGAAAATGATGGAGCAGATCCTCATGGAATCGATGTCAATACACATGCAAGACTAGGGGGTGATCTGAGACACCCACCATAGCTTTCTTTACTCAGGGCAAATCATGCCTGACCAATCTGGAGACATTTTGTGATGGAATAATGGCAATGGTCAACAAGAAAACACTGATGGATGTCACCTACCTAGACTTCTGTAAGGTTTCTGATATGGTCCCACACCATATCCTGATGTCCAGACTGGAGAGACATGGATTTAACAGATGGACTCTTCAGTGGATAAGGAATTGGCAGGATGGATGCCACCAGAGCGTTGTGCTCTCTGTCCAGGTGGAAGCCGTGACAAGTGACGTCCGTCAGGGCTGGGACTGGTGCTCTGCAGTGTCCTCACCAATGGCACAGACAGTGGGATTGAGGGCATCCCCAGCAGGTTTGGAGATGACACAAAGCTGAGCAGTGCAGCTGACACAACAAAGGATGGAATGTGTTCCAGAGGGGCCTGGATAAACTTGAGAATTTGGCCAATGAACTTCATGAAGTCAACAAGTCCCAGTGCCAGGTGCTGCACCTGGGTTGGGGCAATCCCAGATGTAAATACAGACTGGGAGATGGGCTCACTGAGCACAGCCCTGCAGAGAAGACCTTGGGGGTTCTTGTGGCTGAGGGGTCGGATATGACCTGGCCACGAGCTCTTGCAGCCCACAGGCTCAACCTTATCTGGGCTGCACCAAGCAGTGTGGCTAGCAGGGCGAGGGAGGGGATTCTACCACGCTCTATTCTGGTGCCATGAGACCCCACCTTGGGACTGCATCCAGCTCTGGGGTTAGGATAGGAAAAACATGGGCTTCTTAGAACAGAGGAGATCCCTGAAGATGATTACAGGGATAGAGCATCTCTTCAATGAAGACAGGCTGAGAGAGTTGGCATTGTTTCAGCCTGGAGAAGATTTGGGGAGGGTTGACCTCATTGTGGCCTTCCAAAATTTAAATGGGGCTAAAAAAAAGTGGATTAATCTTTCATAAGGTAGTGACAGGACAAGGGGCAATGGCTTTAACTGAAAAGAGAGCCTTTAAACTAAAAGGTTCAAATCAGATATTAGGAGGAAATTCTGTACAAGAGGCTGGTGAGATACAGCAACAGGCTGCCCAGAGAAGTTGTGGAAGTGGAAGCCTGCTCCCTTGCAGTGCTCAAGACCAGGTTGGATGAGGCCCTGGCCGGCTTGAGTGGTGGATATAGCAAGCCTGCCCATGACAGGAGAATTATCTTTAAAGTCCCTGACCACACAAACCACTGATTCTATTGATTCTGTAACTCTAAGGTTAACACTTAACCACGGTTCTTCTTTTGAAAAGGAACAGAACAGGAGAGGGATTGTGTCGGAACCCAGGAAATTCCTCTGGCTGCCCTGGAGGGCTCAGCCCCTGCCCAGGGGGCTCAGAGACCTTGGCACAAAGCCCAAGACCCCTGTGCCTTTGATTTAGCCCTTGGAAAAAACAATTACCAACCGTATATGAAGAATTACAAGCCAAAAAAGTTTAAGTAGAATGATAGTGAATTGATCATGGGGTGAAAAAATAGATTTTTGGGGTTTTTAGAATGGGGGTTCAGGGGGCAAGATGGAGGGATCTGGGCGTGTCCAGCCTTTCTTCTTCTTCTTCTTGGCCTCCATCTTCTGCTGTGATGTTGACACTTTTAGATTGGTTTAGAGTAGAAGCTCACTGTCTCACATAGATCATAGGTATTGGAAAATTATTGTAAATATTGTATACATTTACAATTGTAAATATTGTAGTTTTTAGTATAAAAAGACAACACCACCCCAGGGGAGGCAGAGTGCCTCTGTCTGTCCTGCTGGATGGACCTCAGCAGGTCGGAGAAAGAATATTGTAGATAAGAAACAATCAACAACCTTGAGACTGAGAACTGAAGAGCTCTGACTTCTTTGAGCGCTGGGCTGGGAAAAGAGACTTTCTAATGTATCTCAGGATCACTTTGACCAGCAAGACATCCCAAAAGGATTGCAGGGTAAGAGAGAATAGACCCAGGAAGCAGAGGAGTACACCAGGAAAAGAAATAAAAAGAGAGAATAGACGCAGGAAGCAGAGGAGCACACCAGGAAAAGAAATAAAGTCTGTAGGTGTAGCTGAAAGCCCTACAGTATGCCTAATTTTCCTGTGTCTGATCATGTCACTTGTTTCAAAAGCAACACAGGTACCTTCTGCAACATTTTGTTCCATGATATAGATCAATTTCATTCTTGTGAAAATATTTTACCCAGATGATGACACATTTTATTTGAGTAGTGTTCCCTTGACCTTAGCTGGACAGTGAGGTAGGTCTTCTGATTATCTTGCTGAACGAGGGAAACAGCAGAATGTCCAAGTTAGAGAATTTGTTTTTAGGAGTCTGATCTTTCAGCAAAGAAAAATAGACAACCAGGTTTTTTTCTTTTTTTTTTTTTTTTCTTCTCTTTTTTAAACTTGCCCTAAATAATGATTTCTAACTAGAGAGGATGTAGTAGAGTAGGTATCCTGGCTACTAACCTGGGAAAGAGAGGAATTATTTTGGCTGCCTGCCTTCACTACCTTCCCACTACCTTGATTTCCCCCTCTTTGCTCTCAGTTGTGCCTAAGCTGTAGTTGATGCACCCTGCTGTAGATAATATTGATTTGGGCCTAGGTTTGCAGTGCTTAGACACTTCTTGAAGAAAAGCTTTTGTGCATCTGCCACAGTGTAGAGATACGGAGGACTTGCTTCAGGTAGCAAAGTACAGTTTAATATCCATCCTCTGCCTGCAGAGGCTGTGGGGTCAACACAGCCTGTGTGTAGCTGGGTGTGTAGTTTAGTTATTTTTAATGCTGTGCCTGAGGAGAGCAATCTTATGTAAAGCCTGAGACAATCAGCACAGGTGCTGGCTGCACCCTCCATCAGCACAAGGGTTCTGCAAAGTTGGTTGCTAGGCCACAGAAGCTGTATTTTTGATGGTACTCAGGCTTTCCTCTGCATGTCATGTCATGTCATGTCATGTCATGTCATGTCATGTCATGTCATGTCATGTCATGTCATGTCATGTCATGTCATGTCATGTCATGTCATGTCATGTCATGTCATGTCATGTCGTGTCCATCTTGTCATCAAGGAACACAGAGTCAATCTTGCAAGAAGCAATAGCAGAGAAGATATCCAGGCCAGCTCACCTAATCTTATTTTCCATTGTCCTTCAGCAAAGAGAGTTCTTAAATTTAGTATCAAACAAAAGACTTCTAAGCAGAGGGCTTCCAAGCACATGATAGCTCTTAATGTTCAGTAGCAGCACAGAATGTTGTTTTGTGGCAGTCTTTTAGAGCTTTATATGCTATTTTCAATGTGCTTCTTTTTTTAACATTATATTAATATTTAATTGTAATTAAATGCATTGCATGCTACATTAGAAATAATTTAGTACATCATTTATATATACATGAATATTTTAAACCAGGCTTTCTAGAGGAGAAAGGTGATGAAATAATGTGTGGAAATGTGCAGAAAAACTATACTAATTTTTCTGTTCCCTTTGAAAATTTTGAACTTGTCAGCTGATTTCAGCAAACTTGATCAAAGAACAGAGGTTTCAAAGAGGAATTGCTTTAAACTTTTAATAAAATGTTTCTCTCTGTTAGATGAAAGCAAAACACTCAAATCTGAGTCACTGTGAGTGGAGAAAAAGTGTTTGCACTCAGGCCCTTGATTGGACACCAGAAATCAAGGTTATCATCCCATCACCGTCTTTTCCCAAATACGGAACAAACTTGTTTATATTGGAAACTTGTTTATATTGGAAACCTGCCACACAACAGCACTGGTGTGGTGTACATAATTTCTCTGAAATTTCTTCAGGTCTTACATATTCTTCAAGCTCAATTCTCTCCAGGAAAGTTCTTTGGGTAATTCTCGTTGTCTCTGTCCTGAGTGAAAGTTTCATATCTGCTCAATGCTTTGTTGAAATCCAGACAAAGGAACCCTAGTGCATTTCCTCTGTCCAGAAAATTAGTGATTAGAGAAAGACACCAATTCAGCCAGCCATGAGGTATATATGATAAAGGCACAAACTGTGCATGGTTTCTTCTTCCCCTTTAAAAGTGCTCCTCTGTTCACTGTGCTCTGCCATTGGCTTGACTACAGGCCAGGTGACAGTCTGGGTGTTTTCTTGTCCTTCAAGCCGTGCTGCTATATTGGAGTCTCTTGGTAGAGCTCCTGATTTGATAGGTTTATATCAGATATCCTGATTTGATAGGTTTATAGAAAAGCTTCAAAAGTCTGGAAAGGGGGCAGCAGGGTTCCCATCTATCATCAGACACAACAGCCTTAACAAATCTGGAAAAGCACTGCGTCTGGAATACAAGCATTCTGATAAGGAGTCCATTCCAGGTTAGATTGGAGTTTTATTATATGGTTGTGTAATTTCAGACTGTGGCTGCAGACACGTACGCAAAGAAATAGAAATATATAAAGATCTTTGTCCAAGATGCCTTTCACTTTGTGCCAAAAGTCTCTACTTTGGAGATGTTTCTTTCACAGAGAAGTTTTGGTAGAAATGACAGCCTCCATTTGCAGTGATGGATTTTTGCAGCATGGCTTTCCTGTCTGACCTCATTCCAGAGTTGTCAATATGTTTATCTGCACCTGAAGCTCTCCCTTACATTGTGAAAATTTGCTTAATTTCCCCTTATTATCATTACCCCTTACTAATAGAGCTCATCAGTTATATTTCTGCATCATACCTTTTCAGCTGTTTTGATCCACACAGTTATTGAAAAATACAGACTAGTTTGAGAACAGCCCAAATCTTCTCCTCTTCTCTTCTCAAGCCTGAAAGCAGCCATACCATTGCTCTTAAATGCAGGACTATAGATCAGTCACTACTGCTTGTGTGTAGATTGTGTCTTGTCAGAAATATAGGACTTAATTATCAGAATTCTCAGAACTGTTGTTCCCATTAAAATCAGATTCCTTCCATGTCCATTATGGTGAGTTATGCAAACTTGTTTGGCTGGATGTAGGTGTCTCCATCCAGCCTTCTAGTGGGCACTGTAAGCAAGGAATTATTACTGTTCTTAGGTGGATATCTGAAAACTGGCCATGTGATTTGGGCTCTATATATAGTAAGTTATCTCTGCAAGTGGAATGATGAATGACTCTGTCTGAAGTAGAATACAAGTTACATCAGATGGACCCAATTACATTTAAAACTGTGTCAGCAGAATTAGTTTTTAATCTGTTCAGTGCTTCACCTGTGTATGAAACCTTGGGATGTTGGTCTGTGTTTGCATCATAGTCTTTGAGCTTTGTCCTTACTAGTTTCTGGTTACCTGACCTGATATGAACCAGAGGACCTCGGGAGGGAGAGAAAACACTGATCTAAGTCAAACAGCACCGCATTTCACCCAAACACTGTAGTGGGGCTTCCAAGATTTTGGTTCTGCCAAGGACTTCTGTGTATTTCCAGTTTCAGATAAGCTTCTGCCACCCACCCCTATTTTGTCTTCCTACTCCAGAATGCAGGGTCTCTGGCTTGAAGACTGTGCAACACCAGCCATAGGGGGACCCTGTTTATTGTTACTTAGCAAATGAACACTCTCCTTTAGTGATAAATTTTGGGCAGCCAGTGTTCCTACTTTTATCTGTGTTATCTCAGTCTCAGTCCTTTTTCTTCTGTGGTACATTCACCTATCAGAAAGACTGTTGAACTCAAATTTTCCAGAGAAGCCTGAATATTTGTATCTTAGTTATATGTATCAAAAATGACAATACTATAGGAAACCTGAGTGAGGATCCCATGATACCCTTTTGAACTTGGTGATCTTAAGGCTGTTTTCCAGCCTAAAAGGTGATATAATTTTACATTGTTTGGTTAGGAGACAGTGTTTCAAACTCAGTTCTTCATGATAAATAAGCTCAGTGCATGCCAACCAATTCAATTCCTACGCATCTATTTACAAAAACCAAGGTACTCAGCCATTAGAAATAATATACACTTGCATGTGTATTTTATATATATTTAAATAGGTGAATGCTTCTTGGGTCTTCTGGAAGGAAATTCTATTTAAATTGTTTTCATAAATAGTTTTTCAGACATTTGAATAATATTAAGCCACATTTTAATTGTTAATATGTAACTTTTATAAAGCACAAGACTATCTTAACTCTTTATGAGTCAGTGCTTTAACAAAACACCTGCCAGGCAAGGCCTGAAATCTCTATTTCTTGACTAGGATGTGACTGCATTGTAGAAGGAGATCTGAAGAAGGCTTGAAATATGAGCAAGGCTGATTTAGCATTAGAGATGAGGCAGTCTTTCCTGATAAAAATAGGTTTGCTGCAATGTTACCAGTTTAGTCTCGTGCCTTGTAACGTTTTACGGTGTAATGGCAGTTCAGGACAGAGACCATTCACACACTTTTCGATCTGATCCATCTTGTCTGGGAAGCAATATGTGGTTGGTACAAGAATAAGAGAAGTGCTGTGTTGTGCTGTGCTGTCTGCAGAGCTCCCCTGCTGTTTCTCCCTCTCTGTGTTACAGTTCAGGACTGCAGCAACATCATGGCTCTGCTCCTGCTTGGACATGGAGCCCAATATTTTCAGGTGTGCGCTGACAATCACAGGGAAAGCTTTAATTTGTTCTGCAGTGAAGGCACCAATCACTTACAGAAGCTGTTCACAGTTAAGTTTTCTTTATTGAATGCTTGATTGCAAAGTTTGACTCTGGTGCTTCTGGGGGAGCGTTGTAAATTGTTCGTAGAACTTGCCAGTATTGGCCTTTGTGGGTGAATTGAATTAAACTCTCTCCTGCATGTCCCTGAGGCACAGCCATGTCAGGACTGATCTGGGGAGAAATGGGATGCATTTGTTGATGGCAGCTGAGTTAATTGGTCTTGTGATATTTTAATAGAGGAAAGGCCTGGTAGAGAAGTGCCAGGCTTCTCCCCTTGCTCCCAGAAAAGCCAAGGGAACTTAGTATCTGCCAGGAGATTTGGTTTTTCAAAGTGAGTAGTTTTTAGGTGAGCTTGTACATTCCAGAGACCCAAATCACACAATCCTTGGAGACTGTTTTTTCAGTGATCATGGGTTGGAAAGGCTGAAAAACGCCTCTCTGATCTTCAAAGTTAGATTTAAAATTGGGATGACCTCTGGAAGGAATAAGAATGATGTGTGCAAGCAGCTCAGTTTCCAGCACGTGGCCATTGCATATGCACTATTGTCCTGTAACATGATCATAGCCTAATTTTCCTATTTTACTGCGGCATGGAGATTATATGATCCAGTGTAGTACCAATATAAATAAATAGACTCAGCCAGTGTTAGAACAAACAAGACAGAGATGAGAGAAGTGACCTTGCCAAAAGTTCCACTTTGGCTGCATGGTGAGGGAGTATGTGCTGACTTCTGCATCTCTAGTCAAAAGCAAATCTCCTTTTTGTGTGCATCCTTTTGGATCAACTTTTTCTCTTCTCTGCTCTGTTGCACCTCTGCCTTGATTTTCCTAGTGACTGTAAGTTTGGCAAATACTGCAGGTTTTGGATTACAGCACCACTTGAAAACTGTGGAGCAAAACCATAGGGAAAGTCGGAAGAGTCCCATATTTGCACATGGACTGTCAAGTTATGGGAGGGTGTTCTGGATTCTTGGAGCAAGCAGCTTTGCACTATTTTATTCTTTACTAAAAGGCAGAGTGAAATGTAATAAATATGCATACAGGAATTCAGTTTGTACTACTGATGATGTAACTACCCAGCTCGGGAATAAATAGGTGCTTTTTGACTGTAGGCACACAGCTGTAGCTCTGCCACAGAAATCGACATACTATTTCATAGGAGATAGAGAGGCTGGAGGTGGGGGTAATATCAGGCTGAATGGTAACAATAGATTGAAAAAGATATTTGCTGCAATCTTTTTACTAGAGGAAAGCAAGGACAATCAATGTTAAGCAACGTAGTTTGCTGCAGCAACTTGCTAATGTCAGCACAGTCCCCATCTCTTCCTGTTTGTTTCAAGAGCATAGGTGGCTGGAGTGTTAGGATCAGTCCTTTTTCCTTTCATTTGTGTGGCTTGGCTGCCTTAGTGCCCTCCAAGAAACTGCGAAAATACTCAGTTTTTTCCTCTTACTGCCTTGTACTTTTAGGACAGTTGTTGGTTCTACATGCTGTGCATTTCCTACTAGGGTTCTAAGGGTTGCTGTATCCTCTCTCCTATCCATAGCTGCTGCTTTTCATTGGTGTATTGGGATATTCATTAGTGTATTCCATTAGTGTATTAGGAAGGGGACACATGGAAGAATCTGGATAGAGAAACAGAAGCAGCTATGAAGGGTGGCACTGCAGTTGTGACCAGGCTGCACGTGTTGGAAAGATTTATCTCTGAAGATATAGCCAAATCACAAAGAATAAACTTTGACTTTTAGATAATCCCTCAAGTTTTCCAAACATTTTCCAAACCAGATTGGTACTGATGTGTGGAAGATATTAAAAAAACCCAAACAACAATCTCCTGGAAAAGCACAAATGTGGCTGTGAGTTTTATCTGTGGTTTTCAAAATCACTCATCTTGAAATACACAAAGGGATACCTGAGGGACAGATCACCACCACAGTGAAAGTTTCCTCATTTTTTCAATTCCTCTGTTCTTACCCACTCTCATAGGCAGAGGTTTTGCTCTGACACAGGCATTGCCTGAGGCTTTGTTCTGGATTTGTCTGAACTAGAGTTAATTTTCCTCACATGACTAGTATGGGCTGTGTTTTGGACTTGTGTTTAACTCAGGGCTGATAACATAGAGATGTTTTTGTTATTGATGAGCAGAGCTTACACAGAGCCAAGGCCTTTCCTGCTTTTTGTACTGCCAGGCTGGTGAGGAAGTTGGTTGTGTGTGAGGGTGAGGGGAGACACAGCCAGGACAGGTGACCCAAATTGACCAAAGAGATGTTCCATACCATCTGACATCCTGCTCGGTGTTTCAATATGAGAGGAAGAAGGAGGAAAGAGGGGGTGTTTGGAGTGATGGTGTTTGTGTTGCCAAGTCACTGTGAACTGGGATGAGGCCCTGCTGTCCTGGAGATGGCTAAACGGCTGCCTGCCCCTGGGAAGCACTGAATTAATTTCTTGTTTTGCTTTGCTGGTGTTTGTGGCTTTTGCTTCCCCTGTAAATTGCCTTTATGAAAAAACCATGAGTTTTCTCACTTTTATTTTCCCATAGCCCACTGTCTGAGCAAGTGGCAGTGTGGTTCTTTGGTGTCTGGGCTTAAACCACAAGTGACATACAGGTATTTCTGCATTGAAGAAACACAGTATTTCAGCTTAGAGCTATGAGAAATAGCAGAAATATCTTGTCCTGGTAAGTGTTTTCATGGTTTTTTTTCAGACTAGCTTCTAGAAAATGGTATAATCAAGAGAAGTAAACTTCCTGTTTATGCCTAGCATAACATGAAATATACTGCTGCACATGTTTGTATTTGCCCTGCAGGGTATCTGTTGTGTCCCTTTCAGCACTCTGCATTAGCAATGATAGAGGAAGAGCAGTTCAATAAAGCCCGGAAAGCTTAAAAGTTGATCTTGTCACATAAACAATGAGTGTGCAAGGATACATCATTGCTATTTATTGCATTTTTAATCATTTTTTCTTAAGTACAAATAGAAATATATATATATATATATATATTTATACATACACACACTCAACACATATTTATATGGATTTAATGTACTTTGTTTGAAGCAGCTCTGCTGATCAAACTCACTGCTGGACTAGTAATGCTCTTTAGCATGGGGCGAAGAGAGTAAGATGAGTAAGCAATAAAGTGAGTACCTCTCTGCCATTTCAGAGCCTGCTTCTGGCATGCGGCGCTGTACTTGGAGAGCTGGGCCCTACTATCACTTTCCAACTTGTGAGTTGCCCTTTGCTTCTCTGCAGGTTGGAGAAAAGAAGCCTATTCATGGTTCCAAAAAACTGGCATTATCACATGGGCCCTGTGCTGAGCAGCCAGCCTGACACTGTTTTCCCTCATCCCACAGCCTCAGGGGCACATGGGCATAGCTCACCACATCAACAGTGCTGTCTGTAAGAACATGGATAGTCACCCCAGAATGGCTTTTTACTTCTGTTTGTAAACAACAGGGTTTGGAGTGCGATGACACGGGAGAGTTTGTGCATGGTTACTTCAGGCAAACAAATCTCATGAGTGATATGAGTTCTGTGGTCATGTGAGGAATGCTGTCTGCTGCAGGCAATTCTGAGGCTGCTATTGCTTCTCCAGTGCTTTGCTATTTGTCACTTCCACAGTGTCCACCTTACTGTGCTGCAGCAATGCTTCCAAAGGACCTTGAGCGAGGTTCTGCACAACAAAATTTAAATCAGAAAAAAGTTTCAGCTTAAGCATGTCTACATTTAAATGCAAAGTAAACAACAAACTAGAGATGGGATGGCTGACATATACACACACATACACATATATAGAGAGAGGGAGAAAGAACTGCCTGAATATTGCAGAATCTTTCAATATAACAGCATTTATGGAACTTGTCTGGTGATTAAGGTACCTAGAAACAGCCAAATACATATCCCTGGAATATTTACTTTCAAACATGACCCATCACATTTGCTTGTTTGCCCGATTGTACGACTGCTGGGATGCTGTCAATTCTGATAAAAGGTGGCACTGCCCAGCCATTTGATGTGAAGCCCAGGATGGGCTGCTGCAATGTTTCCTTTTTTTAAAAAATTCTCATGACCCAAAGTGCCCTCTGTTTTGCCTAGATTTTAGCTGTGATAAATCCTCTTTCGGGCCCTTGTGAATGTCACAGAGCTGTGCAGAGAGTGGATTTTCCTACAGAAATCGCACCATGATCTACTAGATCTATAGAAAGAGCACATATACAAATGCATGTATATACACATGTAGACACACACACATACACATACATATATTGGCAGAAGGAAGGTAGCATCAGACAGATGTGAATACAAGGACTGAAGGGCAGAGCAATTTTACGCCATGGCAATCTCTTCCATAGATCATTTGTGCTACATGGGAAGTCTGTGTCATTACCCAGACAAAATGACATGTCTGTCAGATGTGTCTGCAGCAATGGACTGCCTGCTATCATTGCTTCCCAGATAGCAGCTCAATTTATTATCAACAACATCACCACTGCCATAACACTGCTTCATGCTGCAGCCTGAGTGGCTGTGATTCTATAAGATGTGACACTAAAGTTATGTAACAGCAGTGCACACCACAAATGCCCTAGTGGGACTTGATATAAGTGTAATCCATGGAGATTTACTGAGGGATTCATGAACAATCCCTCAGAACAATCCCTCAGTAAAGGCATGTCAGCATTTTCCTGTGTTTTCATGGAGGAAGAGCTAAATGGACAAATTGGTGCCAAAGTATGTCTTTATCTTTATCTTTATGACATTGAAATCCCGAGGGGGAAGTTTTGTTTGTATCCAAAAAATTGTCAGTACCACTTTGAAAAGAATTTCTGTTGCCTCCTTTTGTTCCCTTTTGTTGTATTTTAACTGTGCTGTGTCAGCTTTGCTTTGTTGTCTGACTATGCAGCAAAAGGGAAGGCTAATTCCATCAGCCAATAAACAGTGTGATCCTTATGTAAATTTATTCTTATAATGCTTTTGACCAAGCTCAAAAACCTCTTATATTCTCTGCTGACAGTCAGAAGGCTAGCAGTGCAGAGCAAAGAGCCAGGCAAAACAAAATGTCTAAGCTGTGGGTTTGAGGTGAAATTATCTTTTTATTTTTTTGGCAGTTGTGTTATTACCAGCTTTGTGTGTGCTATCCCTTACAGAGATTCTGATATTTGGTGTCCTGTGGGAGAAGGTCGAATTTCTGCAATTAATAACTGTGCAGTAATTTCTCACTCCTCTCCTCCTCCTTACATCACTTCTGCACCCTGGGCTGATGACCTACCACTGAGGATGTGAGCAGCACAGCCTTTCTTGGGCTGTTATCTTACTGATTCTTTCCCAGAGACAATTCATTTTCTTATGGGCAAGATCTATCCGATTTAGATCTAGGAAAGGACAAACTCTTCCTTCTTCTGCTAGAGGGACTATTGAGCTTACTTCAATCTTATGCTTTGCTTGGAAGTTTCCTGGAGGCATGGTGCAAACCTTCTAAACCCTGATGGATAGTGAGGAAAGACTGGGGATATGTAAATATCTGCACTAGGTTGAGGGAGGCTCGCACAGTTGGTAGGAAGTCCTTTGGCATTCTGGTTCCACTGTTTTTGGCTTCCTCCTGGCAGAAACACAAATGGCAAGTTGAAGAACATTTCACAGTGTGCTTTGGATTCATGTAGGCAGTACTCTTCTGAACTAAACGTGGGAGGGAGGGAAGGAAGATGGAAAACTCAGCCATCTGTCAACATTTTTAAAGTCACATTGAGAAGGGACATTTTTATTCTCAGGGCTTTCAGAAAACTTTCCCTGACAGCACATTTCACAGAGGACTCTTTCTGACAGGGACTGCTATCTATTTAGTGACACATCTGGGGAAGCAGATTGCACTGTGCAGAGCTGAAGTTCACTGCAGGGCTATGAGCAGTTCAGGGAAGTGGAAGATTGGAGGGAAAAGAAGCTTGAAGCCATTCTTTTCGCTTGACTCTCACACTAAAGTGCATTTTTAGCTGGTGTTTACTCTCTGGGAATATCCACTGTCACTCAACAAAGTTCTGAAAACCTATGGACAGATTTTCTAATGCATTTACTGATAATAATTAACAAACTGAAAAAAAACCCCAACTGTCATGAAGAAAACTAAGCACTTACTTCCCTGGTATTACAACTAACCCTCCCAACCTGCTCTGTCTTCCAGCTTTTTGTGTTTTTCTAAAAGCATGCAGAAGAAAAAATAGTTAACAGAATCATCTGGATGTATTTTGCTCCTCAGGGGCAAAGAATGCATTAATAGCAATGATAGCAGTAGGACACAAAAACCAGACCTTCTGTATTTCTTCCTATATTTACTGTGATGGAGCACACAGTTTCTTGTAATGCATTGTGCATGGATGTGAAAAAAAACCTTCTGAATTTCCTGTTGTGCAATACTAAAAAATATTGTTTATGTCAAGAAGGAAGTAAAGTAAGAATTTTATTGTTAGTATAATTAAAATATTGAGAGATTATTCAGTTTTATTTTATCTCTAATTGTTGCAAAAATGAAGGACCAGCAATGTAGCTGGAGTACTGCTCTGAAATTGTCACAGACACAAAGACACACACACAGAGTCTCTGCTTCATTTAACTCCTTTCCTTGATTCTGTGCTCACCCTTCTACTGGTCCCTGGTATCCTAGAAATTCCATACTGGTGGAGGTCACAGGGGGATGTTTTTGGGAGCTTTCAGCACCCAGAGTCCTTTGCCAGGAAGAATGTTCATGTTATGAATTCTTCTTTGTCCCTCTAGCTCCGGGAATCAAGTAAGTGCAAAGGAGGATGGACAGGCATGCTGGAAATGTAGCATGCACATACACACAAGCACAGAATCCTTGTTTACACAGAACTGCGTCCATCTGTCTCTATGTACATGGACCTTCAAATGGCATTTCCAGCTTTTGGAAACTCTTAATATTATAATGTTACCTCTGTTCTTTATGACAAAGATAAGAATAAAATTAGTTGCAAAATCCAAGCATTTCTGGGTAGACTGTTCTTGAAATGTTTCTGCCTTTCTTCTTAGGTGGGATTTCCACTGAATTGCTACAGCCTAGGCACTACAGAATTTTGTGTCTTTGAACTCCTCTTTCACCTTCCTTCCCTCATTCCCTCTCCAGTGAACAGGCTGTTTAAAGCCCTGCAGAAGATATAGTCACATTCACAGAGCTATACACAGGATGGCTCAGCTGTGCTGCAACATTATTCTGGTGAAGATCATGGACCAGGGAGAAGTGTGTAAGGTGCTGTAAGGTCTGCAAATGTGACATACCGGTGTATCTGTGCATTCTGATAGCCAGCCGTGACCTGCCAGGAAGACAGAAACATGAAAAATGGCAGAAATAAGAAACAGTAAAAAGGAGAGCACTTGTTTAAAGAAGATGCTAATAAATGATGGGTTGCTGGGAAGACAATGACACCATATGGTAATGAAAACCTGCAGACTCCCAAGGGAGTACTTCTGCTCCTAGCCCAGCCCTCTCTAGCAGCCCTGCTGGATACAGAAGAGTTGAGCTCCCCATCATCTCAGCTGCTGTCCTTAGTGTGGGTCCTGACAGTCTACTCTCCACACCCAACCTCATCTGTGGGCAAGAAGAGCCACAGGAGGACCAAGAAGATACCATGCCATGGTTCTCCATTCTCAACCAGATCCAGGTAGACTCATTTGTCCTGAAAACCAGTTACTGGGAGGCCACTGTGACTGAAGGGCTGAGTACCAGTGACTCGAGTGGGACTGCAGGTCCCAGCACGCATACCTACTGCCAGCTGCTGGCAGAGAGTGCTGTACCTTCCCCAGGAGAGTGAATGAGTGTGTGTGGGGGGTGTCTGTGTGGTGTGATTAATTGACAATCTTCAATCTCAACCAGCTGGAAAGTAGAGGGGCCTCAGGTCCGGGCTTCTGTGTGGGGAGACCTATGATTTTGGGATGGGAGAAGCCATGAGGAGGAGGGGGCTTGTCTGTCTGTGCCTCTGTCTGTGTGAGTGCTGTGTGCGGGTGCTGTGAAGGCAGCTTGTCAGTGTCAGTGTGTGCGACTGCCCGTCCTCTGCGTGTCCATGTGTGTCACACTGGGGTACATGCTCGGATTTGATACTGGCCGAGCCTGAAAAGGAGAAAGAAACAACCCCGTTCCTCAGCCTAGGCATGGCCCAGGGCACTGGGCTGGGCTCCGGTAGTTGCTCCAGACCGAGTCCATTTTCTTTTGGTTGTGCACTGTCTCCAAATAAAGCAGTACTTCTGTAGTTACCTGTGAACTACTTATGGAAGATAACTCCATGTTTTTGGATAAGAAGTGACAGCTAGTCAGCTGCACTCCTGCTCTCTTGGGCAATTGGGTCTCCATCAGATGGGCCCTGAGACGTCCAGAGGATCCTAAACTGTAAAGAGAGAGGCTCAGAGAAGGTTGTATCTGAGAATAAAACATTTTTAAATGAAATTGCTCTATTTGCCAAAGCAGGGGGTTTCAGGGCCTCTTCCTGATATGCATAAATTTTAGTGAAGTTAGCCAATGTGTTTATCATTGGAACCTCATCTCTGTTCATGCGTGGGATTAACTGCAGTCAGTCTGGAGTGTGATGGACTGAAAACAAAGTACTTGGGAGATGCAGAGGGTTTAAATTTACCTGTTTTACTGGTCCTTCAGGGTAAGAAGATGACTGCCTGCTTCCCAATGACTGATGTGAGAGAATGAGCACTTGAGGTGTAGAAGATGCACTGCCATTCCTGCCTGCTGCTCTCACTTCCCTTTTTCTGTATAGCAAAGTGATACCATGTGGACACTCTAATGAAATTAGTCTGTTTATGTGTCCATTCATATTCACCCCGACATTGCACAAACATCAGAAATCTGGAAAGCAGTTTTCAGGCCATGGAGGGCCAGGAAGAGATCAACAGAGTCTGAGAACATGCAGAAATTTTCTGGTGTTGTCATCTTCCTGAAACATCTGCTGTGAAGTGCTTCTCCTCCAGTTTTATTCTTGATTAGCCCTTTTTCTGTGACAGCTTTATTCTATTTTTATTGGTTAGAGTACAACTCAGAGCTTAAATAATTTCTCAGATTAATAGAAGAAGAGTATTTCTATCCTTCAAAACAGGAATGAAAGTAAGGAAATGTCAGCACTTTTAATATAAGGTTGTGGATTTCATGGGGGCATCTGCTTAATTAAAGAATTTTTAAAGTTGTGACATCATTCTAGTACTCTCTTTGGTCTCTATGCAGTAGAAGGAAAAATAAAAACATAATAGTTTTTCATGCCTTCCTGTGCTAAATGTCAGTGTGAATAGGCTTAAATGTGCTCTCATTTCTTGGTGGGCATTTTATTTCCAGGCCATTTGAGCAAGTAGTTACTTAGATTTGTCTGCTGTCACACAGGGTGGTGGAGAGGAGCGGAGTGTTACTTCTGCAGTATCATAAAGAAGTGGAGCACTCATTCATATTCATAATTAATGGCACAAACAGCTGCACATGCTCTGTCTGGCTCCTCTCAATTCGTGTTAGCTTCCTTGTTGACATACACCCAGTGATCACTTAGCTACTGCTGAGGAACAGGAAATGTTTCCAGGTGACTCTGCAGAGATTCCCTGCTGGACATTGCACTCCTTTCCAACACAAGCGCTTCTTTCTTTGCGGCAAACCAGCGCTGAGGCCAAGCACATCCAGAAACTATGCTCTCAAGTGTTCACTGTTCAAGTCTGACTTATTAAACAATAAATCATGAAGAAATAAAGATAGAAATTCAAAAGCTGTGTTTTCCTAGTGCATCTGAAAAACAACCCAAATTCTTCTCATCACTAGGGCAGAAATGTCCCTCTTACGCTTTGCCACTGTGCAGGAGGGAAGTGCAGAGCTGTCTGCTTCCATGGCAAACAGGATTCTGGGCATGACACTGGGCCCAGGGCATCTCTGGTAGCTGCAGCCTGGCACTCCTGCCTATGAAAGGGGCTGCCAGCCCTATACTCACATTTCAAGCCTATTTCCTCAGGTCCTCCTGCCAGTAGTGACTGTTTGTGGCTGTTTTCCTGTTTTCTGCTGAACTGCTTGTCTTTATCTGCTCATCTACACACGTGCTGCCATTCAGCACTTCCCCTCCCATTTCTAGGGTATAGTGGTGCCTGCAAGAAAATGAGAGAATCCCTGTGTCAGTAATTCTTTAGCAAAAGGAGTGGCAAGGCACTGCTCTTACTGGTGCTACAGTTCAGAGACAGTGAGAGAGCCATGGACAGGCTCCTATAATCCCAGCTGCTAGTATCTGTAACACTTAAGTCTGTCTTTGGAGTCCTTTCCCTGAGAGAGCACTCCTGACCTCTATCTGACATAGTCTGGTGAAAAAATAGGGGAGAAGGGAACTGTGAAAATTGCGTTGCCCATTTCCCACCCTAGGCAACATGGATCTGCATTCTACTTCATCTGCTTGTGAGGTTAAGGTTGAAAAGCCTGGTCTAAATGGTCCCTATCTGGCAGTGAGACAAGCAGTTTATATTTGTGCTGTTCCTCTAGCTTTACTCTTGTGTTAGCTTTTGTTTTACCTTTCACATCTCTTTTGGTTGCATTTCTTTAATAGTTATGAAAAATTGCATTCCCTTCTCCTAGTTTCCTTCTGCAAAGCCCTCAGCTATATTTGGTAGTTTTCCATATTTCAGTCCCAGATCTCAAGGTTATGCTATTTCACTCTTTGAAGCGTTGCATGCCTCATATTTACTGGCTGAACAGCTACGGATGCCGCTGTTGTTTTTCAATTCATGCAGAAGCATTCCCTCTGCTTTTCATGGCACTGAAATTGTGGAATTTTTAAGTGTCTTCCATGTCTTTGATCACATGATTAAATCAACCAGAGAGAATGCAATCTTTTGTTGGGATGTCCACGCTATATGGTTCACTATCCAGGCAGTCATGGAAAATGGTTCTCTAAAATGAATTCTGAACACTTTAAACCTGATGAAATCTGTAAAATCTTTTTTCTTCTCTGCCTTTCCCTTGTAAATTCTTTCCTAGTACTAAGTAAACCGTTCATGCTAGACTAGGGTTTTAAGTAACTTCTTGCCTAGCAAGGAAGAGCAGTAATTCTCCACTAAAAAATTTCATAAAAATCTGAAAGATGCAAGGGCACATTTTTCCATTTGCCATCTGTCCTTTTCTTTGTTTGTTTCTCAGCAAACAGATGACTAAAAGTGCCTTTTTTTTTTTGCTTTTTACTTTACTGTCTTGTTTGCTTTTTAAAAATCTTGAGAAAGGGGCTTTTTTTTTTTCCTTTCCACTGTTCCATCATTTACATCTGGACTCTGAGGTCTCTGGATACATGGATATGAGTTATATGAGTGTGGCTATACAGTATGGACAGGTTCTTCTAGACAGTCCATGCATGGAGAATGTAATGTTTAACACAAAATTTGTTTATTTGGACATACCTGATGTTACCCTGGAGTTTTCATTTACCCCAAAATGTAGGTTCCAATTAGCAATAATACACTTGTTCAATACACAGCTCTATGAAAAATGCCAGTGTGGTTCAGTTAGTATTCTCTGTAATATGCTGCCTGTTCCCAGTCTCACCAAGATGAGACACACACATGGGTTGGAGTGAGCTCTAGTCTATTGCTGTCTGTGTTTTGTGCCTTAACTAACTTGACCAGGATAAGTTGTTCAGTGTTCATGTCACAATATTTTAAAGGTTTTCAAGTGGAGTCAAAATCATGTTGTCATGTTGGCAGTTTTCTATAACGTATCTAAATCCATGCCTTGGTAGCAGGCCATAATTTTATCAGCAAATTGCAAAAACAGTGGTATTTTCAGCTGTATTTAATTTCTTCCCCTTATTAGAGAAACTACTCTTTAGAGAACCCAAACAAATTTCAGCCATTTTTGATAATTTTGAACAAATGGCCAAAGACAGTACAGTGAATTTCATTATTAAATTTGAGCTGGCTTGTCTGAAAAGGCTTAAGACGCACACCTAAATCAATCCAGTCTGAAAGCAGCAGAAGTAATTACATTAGTTCCTTTCCTTGGCTATTCAGCCTCCTGTTCAATTATAAAATTGTTGAAACTAATTAATATGGCACAACCATTGATTATAAAAATACCATATTTCTGAAATATGAGCTATAAATATATTTTAATGAAAATTGACATGCCAGTTCCTAGGTCTTAAATGAAATATGATTCCTTAGTGCGCAAATAGCCTGGAGTCAGGGAATGTTGTGAATTAAGAAAGCTCTATGATAATCTATGACAAAAAGGAATAAATCATAATTAATAATCTCTAGATTCCATAGAGCTTTTTTTAAAAGCATCATTAGAAAAAGAAACAAGATGGGAGACTCAAAAGAAAGCTCAGAGGACTTGTAAGAGGAAAAGAAAGTGAATTGAAAATTAATATTGTCGATTAAAAACGAAAAGTAGAATAGATAATTATTGCAGGCATCTACCACTGAAGGTAAAGTCTGATCTCTAAGACTGACAATTTAAAAGGTCACAGGAGAGCTGTAGTCCTACAGTTATGGTATCATTTTCTCTTAAATTCAAAAGAGCTATGAAATTCACTAAGGAATACATGTAGTACCCAGTTCAGTTTGTTGAAATAGAGTAAGATCTGCTGGGTAGCAACACACAGGGTATCTGAGAACAAATCCTATTTCTCTTGAGGAAGGCCATGGTAAAACTTTTCTGTTCTAAATAGGAAGATATTGCACTCTACTGCCTGGCAGAAACAAGCTCAAACTTTCATTGTAAGCTTTTGGATAGTTTGCAATCATGAATCAAGAGGATGACTTAATCAGCTTATGACTGACACTTGTTATACCCTGGAAATTAATGAGTGACTTACCTCAAAGTCTATGGAAAAACATACATTTTCAGTGACTTCAGTGAAGTGTGAGTGTTTCAGAGGTGAACCATGGTTGGTAGCACATAATATTTTGTGGTATTGTTGGCCTTTCTAAAACTCTTCTGTTTTGAAACAAGAAAGACAAGAGGGGACAATTGTGCTATGACAGGTGTATACGCGCTAGGTCTGACTAATACAAATAGCTTAAGGGTCCTCAAGGGCCTCAAAAGCACTGCCACATTCACCAGCAGATCTTTTCAATTACATATCACACTGTGACTTGACTGTAATGTCATTAACTGTACGATTTTAATCCAATTTGCTGTCACTGAAGACTTCATGCATTGTCCTTCAGGTCTATGTTCTGAAAGCTCTGACAGCCTGGGTGAAGGCAGCTCTCCCAACCTATTTTTAACACAGTTGCTTCTCTTGCTGAGCTTATAAATTTATTAATAGAGTTCAATTCTTTCAGGCTTTACGTGTTAATGCAAAATGAGACTTATGCATCAAAAATCTCAGTTGTCAAGTGGCTGAACTTCAGGTAGTGCCAAGCAGTGGCCTGGTTACTGTGTGATAGCTGTCATAGCTACATTAAACTAGTAGTACCTGCAATAATGTTGTGAAATCCATCTCCCTATTTTAACACTTTAACAGGCACACTCTGTCAGTATTGAATGTAGCAGGAGAAAATGAAAGGCAGATAATGGTCTGAGTACTATAGAATTATTTTGGAGATTTTCTTAGGAAATATTGCAGATGCTTGATTCTGCTGTTGATCCCATGATTTGGTTATGTCATATCTCTATGCATCATGGAATAACGAGTCCAACTTGTCTGTAGTCTGTATATTATTTACACATTCTTCCACGCCTATCAAAGCATATCCCTATTTATTAAATGTCCAAAGGTTAACGTGAGCCTCCATTTCATCAACAGTACCATTCTCCATAAATAAGTTTTCAGTCTAGCCACCAGCTTTATCCTGGCTGCTTTTGTAACAGGTTGGAGAAGAGATTCCTTGATGTGTCTACAGATCTTTCTCAATTTTCCTGTGAACAGCTCTACTTGAACATTCACCTTTTTTATGTTGCACCTAAATCTTGATATCTGGAATAAGCTGCAGCTGTTTTGTAAGGTATTTGCCATGGAAATTTGTCATTTTTTCTCTGCAATATTTGACTGCTGCTATCTATATCTGGTTTGAATCAACTTATTAAAAGATTTGGGGGATAAGATCTATTTCTTTCATTTTGTGGGATCATAGTTCACAAATTAAATTTTCTGCAAGCCAAAGCAGTAGGAATTTTATCAGCAATGACTGAGAAAATGAAAAGATGCAGTTGTTTGGTTTCAACTTTAAAATTGCAACCAATTTAATTCTGATGTGGGAAATACATCTCTTTTTCTAGTTTCATTTTGGTTTTCAGTATACTATTTGTAGTGGCTAAGCATTCTCAGCAGCGATGGGGCCTCAGAGTATAGAGAGGTGCCCTGTCTGTTAGAGTGAAAGATAGACACAGCCAAACAAGGACCATTGCTTAGTGATGGTGGTGCTCTTGAGTCTGACACAAATGGTTTAAGGTCTCTTCTAGCTTGTTGTAGTTGGTGTATGGACTTTATTTAAGTAACTATTATTTATAAGAAAACACTCATAGCCTCCAAATTATGTGTTCAGAATGTTTTGAGCTTTTTAAACTTGGTGTTTCCTGTTGATTTTCAGTTTTCTTTTTTTTTTTTTTTTTTACTGAGAAGGAAGATAGATCAATTATGATTTAAGAGTTTTAGAAATTGTTATTTTATTCTTGGGTGTCTCTGAACTTCTGTCACTGACAGCACTTAGGCTGGAGTTTGTGTGCAAGCACTTCTAGTGTTTTGATCTATAATACTGGCTCTCTTTCCTTTGGAGCAAAAAAAAATAATGCTTTAAATTCATATATGAGTTATGTTCTGTTCCACCACCATGGGTAAAGCAGAAAAATGACCCTAAAAACATTGCTTAATCTGTTGGGAAGATAAACTTGCATAATGGCAGGAAGCTGTTCAGCAAAGAGATGAAATTGGAGAGAAATTTTTTAATTTGGTTTTCCCATCATCTTAATATAATAAGCAAAGCAATTTTGTACAGCAGGTCAAACAGTCTGCAAATGCAATTTATCAGTACCAGAGGGATATGACAAGAAATTGTAGCATAGCGGCCCTTTTGCATTTAAGGAAAGGCAGTGCTGCAAAGTCCCTCTGCCTTTTGCTCTTTGGTCTTGCCTGAGCACTCAATTTAGGATTGAAGGTGGAACTAAATTCTCATTTTATATGCTTGTTGAGAAAATCATGTTATTCTCATTATTCTTTAATCTGTGTCTCCTTAAAAAGAGTGGATGAACTCTTCATGTCAATCTAACATGTTTAGATACTCAGTGTTGCTAGCAGCATTATTCCAGGAATCCTCCATGGTGAGAAACTGTTAAAGTCCTAGGAATTCTGTACTGGATCAAAAAGGCATTAAGAAAGCCACTTTTAATGTCCTAATTTATGTACACTCGTTCCAGAATTATCTGGTTGCCTCTGACTGTAGTTTCTGCACAATATGAGATAATTAACCACAGCAACGACAAAATCGTATTAAATACCATCCAGTAGTCCATAACCACGTTACCTGTGGAATTACAACCCCCAGACATTTCTTTCCAAGTGTTTTGTGCCCAGGTGCTCTGCTGCTAACAATAATGCTAAACATCACTTGGCATGATTCACTTTAATGGTCTGTGCCAGCAACCAGGCAAATCCTGCATCTGCTTTGGCAAAAGGTGCCACTCAGACCTGCTCTGAGGTAAAGAACATGGGTGTTGCAGACAGATGGTCTCCAAATGATCTCTCTTTAGCCTCTGAAAACCTTCTCAGCAGATTTATTACTGTGGCACACAAAAGGGATTTAGAGCTGAACAGAGTCAAGTGCTGCAGTAGATGAAGATCTAAGAAGATGAAGATCTAAGAAGATGAAGATCTAAGGAGATGAAGAGCCAGAGTTTTTTCACAGATGTGTAAATGTGTGGGCAGGGCTCAGCTTTGCTGGCTCTTAGCTGCTGGGGAGGAGCAGCAGGTGAAGGAAGTGATGTGTACTGACAGCTTTATGCTTTCTTCCCTCAGGCCATGCCTCTCAGGAGGGACACTGGCCAGGTCCACGCCATCCCCCATCCTGGTGCTCCTCATACGTGGTCCTCATGCTCTGCAATCAGTGTGGGACAACTCAGTGTCCTTGCCTTGGGGCTGACTTCTAGGTATGGCTTTTTTCCCCTTCCAGTTCTGTCCAAACTGTTTATACTACACGTGCAGCAATGTGGTATGAAATGTTTCACTACTAAGTTGCGGGTATGGAAAGCAAACAGTGAAGTCAATAATTTTGATCTTGAAGGTAAGATTTAAAAATCACCAGTGGAACACCTTCCAATATAACACACTTATTTTTCTCTGGGATTATCTGTGTACCAAATTGACCAGAAAGATACACTGTAGGGAAGGAATTACCTTCCCCCTGCTTTTCAGCTAGACCAAGTGAAAAGTAGACTGTTTCAAAAATTTCAATTTTGCCAACAATAATTTTGCTATCTCCAAAGAGCTCCACACAGGTGTCTGCCAAACATTTATATCTGTCCTGGGAAACTATTTGTTGAAGTGTTTTTATGTGGAACTTGTAACACATTGAAGAGTGGAAACCACTGGTTCAGCAGATGCAAGCACTCTTTCCCAAGCATTGTGAGCATGCAGAATTTCAGGCTGCATGGGAAATGGTCAGAGTCCCAATACTTGGCAGTGCTAATCTCGTCGTGATGAGTCATTGCTTGTTGGTAATGGAATTCTTTAAAGAAAAGAGTGAGTCATCTTGTGCAGTAACAAGCAGGAATTGAATTGCCTCTGGGCATTGAATTACAGGAAAGCAAAGCCAGGGAAATCCTTTTAGTGCTGCAGTAAAGGCACACAGATTACAGGTGCTGATGCTTAATTGGTCAGTCAAAGAGAACAGGACAAACATGTGACTTTTAGGGATAGCCAGCAGAAGAATTTTAGCTAGAATGTCCTATATGACCTCTCAGTAGAAAATTATGTATGCTTTGTTGCTATCCTGGTTTCTGACATGGGAATCTTGTCCAAGTCTGCCAAAATGATCTGAAAGCAGTCTTTGTGATAGCACAAAATCTTATCTCAAAGCATTTTTAAACTGGTCCTAAATTCAGTATTTAATGAAGGTGCACAGAGTGGAGAATTTTGTGACAGGGAATCACCACCCAGGTTCTGGAACGCGGGGAAGTACATCTGAGCAGCCTAAAAGCTACCTTTCTGTCTTGATCTGGAGTTGCTATGAGAACTGCACTGTCTCCTTGTGTAAATTAACACCTGCGTACTGCCTTAATGACTTCAGGGCTGCCTGGAATTTGTAAAATGCTGCAGATTGAAAGTTGTGTCTTACATCCTCAGTGCCTTGTCTCATGACAGTAAAATGTGCTTATTTCATAGAATCACAGAAGGGTTGAGGTTGGAAAACCATGTAGAGGTTCTGAATCCAGGCTTACTACTAAAATAAGGACCAGCTAGAGCAGGTTGCTCAGAGACATGTCCAGCTCAGTCATGATCATCTTCAGGATGAAGATTTCACAACTTCTCTGGCCAGCCTTTTCCAGTATTTGATCACATTCCAAGTAACCAAGTTTTTCTTTAGGTTTTTTAGCGACTTTTTTTCTCAGACTTGCTGCATATAATTCATCTATAGCTAGACTGGAGTCTCAAAATGGTTGCAGACACATTACTCATCAGCAATAAAGGTTCTTCTGAGCCTTGCTCAACCATTCCACCTGTATAGGATGTACACCTGCTTAGGGTTTAATTCATCAGAGGGATCAGAGGGGCTTTGCAGGTTGCTGCTGTAAGAGTTGTACACACTGTGCACTATCTATCAGGCAGCCTGACCTGTGCCACAATGCATTTCTGTAACTGCAGCAGTGAAATTGCTGCTGCTAAAAGTAACCACCTGATAATATGGAATGAGCTGATTAGCCTGTGGGAGGGTTCATGTAAATTCTTGCAGTCTGCTCAGCACAGTGTCTCAAGTGTACCTGGTTTCTCAGTTCATCTCTGACTCCTGCAGTTCAGAGATTTATTTAGTACTCAGTTTTATTTCACGGGAGTACCCATGAAATAAAACTCATGCTGCTTTTCCCAGGCTTGGCCTTTCTCTAGAGTAAGCTAAGGGCTAAGGGCAGGTGTGCCTTTTTTTTTTTTTTAATCTCTGTCACAGTGATAAAGTGTGAATATACTTTCATTTTTAGGCCTCTTTCTGAGGCCTGTACTGCATTCTAACCAATCATGTCTCCATGTGCTCTCACTTCTGGCTTTGGCAGCCTCTTGGTTCAGATTGGTAACGCATCCCAGGTCTGGCCAGGAGGACCTCAAATCCTCATAAGAGCAGAGGACTCTTACTTACCCCTGACATCAGATGCTGGAATGACAGATGCCCAAACATGGGTCATACCAGCACCATCTTTTAATGCGGTATTCTTTCTTTTGGCAAGAGTTGCAAATCATCAGAATTTTAGAAGGAGACATAGTACACAGGCAATTTGGAAAAAAAGCAAGTTTTTGTTTTGCTTTTGGTTTTTTCCCCCAAAGTTTTGGTAACTGCTGTAACCAGCACATTCAATGCCCAGTTTATGCCACCAAACTGCAATGGCAAATGTTACCCGGCAATTTGTATCGCTGTGCTCACAGCATTTTTCATTCTCTCTTCCAGGTTTTTCATTTCTGTGATGGCCTCAGGAGAAGTTAGTGGTGCTGAGACACACAAACAAACTGAATCTTCCCTGGTCCCCTCCAAGTCTGAGATAAGGAAAATGAGTGTCAAGTGAGTAATAAACTTGGGACTCATTAGACAATCCCTGACCAGCTGGACTGGCTGCTTTCTGAACTGAGAGAAACACAAGTTTCAAAGCAGGACATGATGACATCTAGGCCATGTATCTGAAATGGTGTGGAATATTTTCCTAGTGGGTAAATTTGTAGGTGTGGGCAAATTTGTAGGTTCGACGTTTTGAGATACATTTACACTGACTTCTCTAATTTATATAATCTAATGCTATACCTTAGTCCCTTTGGATTATGAGGACTCTTTTAGAGTCTGTAGGAGAATACCAGTTGAATAGACTTAGGAAAGTACTTGTTTGACTGTGATTTTCTGATTATATTAATCATCTGAGAACTCGACCCAAAATCCAAACTTCTGGTTTCCATATGTGTGCATGCATATGTGTATGACCTGCTTTCATCCAATATCAGGTTTTTCAGATTCCTGTGGAGAATTTCCTGCAACACTGATAAGAAGGTAGAATATGAAAACTATTTCTAAAAAGTGCTAATGCTAAGTTTGAGAATACAAGAGTATTTGTGTCGTTGTGTGAACACAGTAAAGAATATTGGAGTAGCTTCTGCATTTGCTGCAGCAGAAGGGAAAAAGCACCTGGACAACACCAGTACTTGATGGTACTTTAGGTATCAGTGTAGAAGAAGCCACGCTGATGGTGCTAGATGTTTGTTGCCTATGTTGTTGCACAGCAGGTGTGTAAGCATAAAAATGTTAGTGAGTTGTGTGCAAATGGAGTCCTTATTTCCATCATTAGAAATAGATAAGACTCATAATACTTCTCATTTCCCATCAGCTTTTTGAAAGCACTGGTGAGGAGGACTGAGGTGTGGGGTGTTCTGAACCCCACAGGCTGTGGGGTTCAGAACATGGGACTTCAGGGCCAGCTTTTTGACTGCTAAATGGGAACAGTGACTTTTCTCTCATAATATTTGAAAGTTTGTGCTGAAAGACAAATCTGTTTCATATTACATACATCATGTGCAAGCTGGTGGAAAGATGCTACTTCTGAAATTATTATTCAGTAGCTTCTGCATTGGCTATCTTTTTGCCATTATTTGGGAAAGGGCAGGAGGACAGAGGGAAGAGGAGCATAGGCAATCTCTCTCTGATGAGAGATGAATTTCATCATTCACAACATGAAGATCAATCTGAACAACCGGGAACATGGTTGCCACTGTCAAATACTGAGTATGTGGCATTTTGTTTTCCTTTGCTTTGCCTACTGGACAGTTTTGTTTCTACATGCATGCCATCTTCTTTTGATTCACTTTCCAAGTAGGAATTGGAGCTGAATGTTTGTTTTCTGCTTCTGGAAGTTTACAAAGCATTAGCCTTTATTTTTTTTTTTTCATTTTAACAGCTATTTGCCTCATTTTTCTTCTCGTCTTTCAGTGTCCCTGGGCTTGTCTTGATTCCCACTGGAATTTCAGAGGCATGGAGCAGCAGCAGCACTGATCTGCTGACTAACAGGTTCATGAGAACTCTGTAAATTCCTGTTGGACTCGTTTGGCTTTGCTTTTTAAGTAGAGGAGTCTATGCTGGTGTCATAAGTACATCTGAAGTTTCTGTCCTCTGCTATGCTTCTGCAAAGAGCTGCATGTCCCAGCAGATGGAGTAAGATAAACAGCAAATTCACAGCCACTGTTATGTGCTGGTTTCCATCACAATTTGAATGCAAACTGGATGTCAGTTATACATATAGATATATATACTGGATGTCAGCAGTATATATACTACTAACTATATATATATATATATATATATATATATATATATATATAGGCTGTAGTCAGCTCATTGGAAGGGCCGGATAGTTGCCCCTGCTTTGCACTTCTGTGAGTTAGTGTTAACTGGGATGGCAGATGTCTCAGAAGTAAATTACCAGTAATAGTCAACTGGAAATCATATACTTCCCCAAGAACCCTATTGTTTACAAAGAGAGATAAATCCAGGAAGGATGTCAGTAGTTCTTAAGGAATTAGTTATTCAGTCTTTTATTAAAGAAAAAAAAAAGGATTTTTCCCATAATTCAACATCTTTTCATATAAAACAAAAACAATGTCACAAGGAGAAACCCTGTATTATTCAAAAGCCCATCATTCTGCAGAGCATTTTGCAAACATAAACATCAAACCTTGGGTGGCCTACACAATCAAAAATACATGTCTTTTCAGTTGCCAGCAGCAGGAGTATGCCAAGAACTGAGTCAGAAATCACCCCCAGGAAGTTTGTTTTTGAAAATAGGCAGGTTGTATTAGGATGCATGGTGAGCCTGTGGGAGTAAGAGGCTATCCACGTGCCATGAGTTTGAATGTCATTGTTGCACTTGCTTAGGCTTATATTGTGATAGGACCCTTGAAAATGCCAGAGAAATAATAATTTTTAAAAGATATCTAGGGATTTAATTAATGTTTATTTTTGTTCAGGTTTTCTTTTCCTTTTTAAATACAGTTCCTGCTTCTATGAGTAAACAAGGAAAACTGGTAGCTTTCCTGCTTGAAAACTCCCCTATCTTCTGCTATATTGATATTCATGTTTCCAGGGCTGTGTTTCATTACCTTTGCAGAAGATTATGCTGCTTTCTTTCCTTTGACAAACACTACTGCTTTTTTTCTCCTGTCTTTTTTGCTACAGTTTGGGCTTTATTCAGCGACTGAGATCATAAATGTATGTGCTTGTATTTTAACTGTTAGCAGCCATCTTGCAAGTATTGTGAGTTAAAAACACTTTCAGGTGTTTTTTAGGATTTCTGATATGAAACAGTAATGCAATGCTGTTGAATAAACAGCCCATGCATAATGCTAGAAGGTGAAACTTTTACTGGAACTGTGATATTGTATGTCAGCTTCTGATAAAACTGCATAAAAATTATAATTTTCAAGATATGTTTATCCTACAGAGTAATGCACAATCCTATCCCTGAAGAACAAACAATAAAACAAAAAAATCCCTCTCCAAAAACCCTCTCATATTAAAAAATGTATATTGCTTAATCTGTATACATATGTGTGTGTGTGTGTGTGTGTGTGTGTGTGTGTGTATGGTAAGATTATCTAACTGCTCTTTCTTTCCTTTTCTATTTTAGTTTCTCAGCTTGACTGCAGTTGTCTACAGAGATAATTGGGATATTTTTGCTCCTGTTGCCCTAAAGAAGGAGGGCAGGAGTGTTGTTGCTGCTTCACAGACAAAGAGAAAAGAGGTCAAGTGGATTTTTTCAAGGTCACACAATGACATCTGCAGCAGAGCTGTGATTTGAAGCCAAATCTCCTGAACCACAGAATTTAGACTATTAAAAGATCAGAATATATTGGATGTAACAACCATGAAGACACCCAAATCAAATGCATAGTTTTCATATCCTTCCCACTCCTCCCTCCCCTCCCCTGCCAACATAACAGCAAACTGCAGGCTTTTTTAAACATTGCTCCAGCAATATAATAGCTCTTTATCATTATACTTTGCTTGATTGGACTGCTCACCTAGTCCTAAATTTGTTGGCATGGGAATACTGCAGGAGAACCACAATTTTCAAAAGAATATTTATTTTGAAGCAAATATGTGCCTCATAGTTTCTTTCTTTAAATCAACTAGATAAGAAAAGCTGAGACATTCACCTCCTGGTCCTGAAATGAAGGATTCCAGCTCTTTCTCAATTTCTATCTTTAAAATGTACCTTTGGTGAACTACTTTTGGAAAAGTTTATCATGCCCACAATCTGCCATTATGTGCAGTAGTGATCTGTTTTTCGTATGTGCTCCACTGTCTCCCTGCTCTTGTTTGGCTTTTTTCCTTCAAGCAGTCAGCATATTTGGACAGAACAACTTTTCCTGCTATCCTACACAGTCTTTAGGGTTTGGGGGCCTATAGATATACAAACCAGAAATAGGCAGTTTCATCCTAAACACCCCTTGCCTTTCCTCAGTAAGTGGAGTCGTCTCCACTGCCTTAACTCAGCACATACGCCCGAGAGGCTGCCAGCGTTCTGCAGAGACTGAGTGGTTCTGCTTACCATGTTTTGGGGTAGTTCTCTTCTGATACCATAAATAACCTGATTTTCTGACAGCTTGGTCTATCTACTTTAGCACTCGGCTCTTGCATTTTAAGTTGTCAGGGTTATCCCCTATCTCTTGTGCGTTGATTAGTTGAGAAACTGGAGCTAGGTTAGTTCTGGTGTGCAGAACTGTAACAGCTTTCCCCCGCACCTGGCAGTTTCTGTTCTCATTGACAAATCTCAGTTCCAGAAACACTCTGCATTTTTTCTTTTTCATTGCTTTTCTTTTTGTCTTTTTCATTTTTGGCAGCTTGGTCTGCTTCTGAACAGTTTTCATTTAGGGTCACATATCTGCTGACTGCAAAGATTCTGCTGATTTCTGCTGCTTCCCTGACTCATTTTGTCTCTTCCAAACAGCTGGTGCTAGACTCTCTTAGAAAACTTCACCATAGTGGATGACTTGGGCTAAAGACAGAAGTATGTATAACTTTGAACTCTGGAGGCCATAGTACTCAGTGAGGCTTTCTGGACTCAGTAGCTTCCTGTCTTCACTCACAGAAGGAAAATCAGAAGGAAATGATACATATTGTAGATTAATTACGTATTAGGGACCAAGTTCCCTTGGTTCCTAAGCATTTGTTTCTGTGGAGAAGAAAATTGTTCTGAGATGGGAGGATTTGCAGTCCTGAGTTAATGTGAAGTAAGGCAGTCTACCAGTACAGTGCCAGGACATTAGTCATTTATTTCACCTGAACTGGCCTCGTTGGTCTGTTTTGAGAAAGTCACTGTGTTGCACTACTATACTTTTGTTGATATGGCACTGGAATGCACTATGAGGTGTGTGTCCATCAGCACTTTATCCTCGACTGGTTTTGAAGACATGGGACATGGCTCGCCCAGGTTTGGATGTGCATCTATAGGCAGCAAGGTATGTTGCTGTTTTTCAAGAAAAGAGGCATATTGTCAGATTTTATCGAGAAAAAATTTCTCACTAAAATTTTTTCTTTTAGTGAACAAAGAGAAAATTGAATAATACTCAGACCCTATAGTTTAGTTCTGTTTAGTTTAGGTGATCCCATTCATCTCCAGACTTTTCTAGGAGAAGGATGTCATTTAAAACTCTCTTGGTGGCAGGTCAGACAGGGAGGTCTGGGACTGGCAAACTCCTCTCACTACAAAGTCCCTTTGCCCTAGTACACAAGTGTTCAAAGCAGTGGTTTAAAAAGGACGTCTGTAAATAAGCAGTTCAGCACAACCAAGCCAGGTTTTCGTGTTTTCTGCAAAAACACATGCAAAGTCCCCTTAGCCATCATTTTTGTGCTGATTTGTCTCGATTTCATCTGCTGTTTAGAATATTTCTATAAAAGCACCTGATTGTTAGCCTTATCTTCTCTGCTCACAACTCTCCTTGGAAAATTGTGAGTAACTTTAACACCTTTTCCCCACCCAAGCTTTGGACAGAACAGTATATGAGATTTAGCTCAGCCTTTCCACTAAGCAGGTACATAAGAGACTTCCCTACTCAGTTAAAGGTGCTGAGTTTTCAGTCGTGGTCTGTGGGAGCAGTAGGGGAGGCAATGTGTTCTTTAAATGTACTTCTGACAGGAGAGAAAATGGCCTCAAGTAGCAGCAAGGGAGGTTTAAGTTAGATACTAGAAAAAATTTCTTCTGTGAAGAGTGATCAGGCATTGGAACATGCTCCTCAGAGAAGTGGTGGAATCACCATGCCTGCAGCTATGTAAAAACATGCAGATGTGGTGCCTAGGGACGTGGTTTAGCAGTGGACGTGGCATGCTAAATTAATTGTTGGACTTAGTGGAAGTTTCCAGCCCTAATGATACTACAATTCTATGGTGCTATGATTCCAAATGTTTGCAAACTCTGTATGCATGCGGAGGAAGTTTGTGACTCTGACCTTGTCGACAAGTAAAAACTATTTCTGAAGCAAAAAGAAAAATCCCACAAGAACAAAACATGGTGGCTTGAATGGATGCCTGGAAAATTGTGAGAACATGCCAAGATATATATTTTTCCAAAGAAGATACTTGCTTGCATCTGCTCAGGGGATTTTCTGAATAAATTGTTTCTTTCTGTTTAAGAGAATCTCTTCTTAGGGTTTCTGTGGTATTCTTCAGGTTCTAGCAAACTTCAAGAATTTAAATCTTTTGACAAGAAGTGCTACCAGCATAATGATGATACCCTAAGTTTTAGCTTTTGTATTTTCCAGATTCTGTACTGCATTATTATATAACTCCGAACTTCATATGAAGTGTTAGCAAGTTCTCTTCACAGTTTAGTTAGACAAAACAATTCTTTTCCCGCCTGAGAACCAAGGACACCGCTGCAGCTTCAGGCCCAAAATATGTAAACAACAGTGAATGGAGGAGAGCAATCTGGGAGTATGGGACTTCATAACCTGAAACTGTAATTGGACAATTAACCCCAATATGTAAATGAACCAAAACTTATAAAAGTGGAAATGCATGATCCAGTGTCCATTTTGGGTGTAGCCCTGGCCAGGCTCTTTCACTGCCCAAGGTGTATCCTTTGGAGACCTTTTAATAAATACCTACTTTATTCCTTTAACTCTATCTATCCTCTGTTCTAGGTAGCCTGTCTAGGCATCAATGAGACATTGCATGAGGAGCTACCTCTCCATGATTATTTTGATCCTGGTCTCTCATTTTTCGTGTAATAATTCTGGAAAGTCATGGTGATCACTGTAGAAGAGCTCACTTCTGCCGTTTCCATGTGACTTCACATGTCACTTCTACCATTCCCAGTCTTTTCTATGCTTTAGATATTTGAGATATTTTGAACAGTTCAGCAGAACAGAGACATTTTTCCTATTTCTGCCCTGTTTTTGCGCTATGGTCTCTGGCCAAAAAAGGCATGTAATTCTAAAGAAGATGACAGAAACTTACTGTTTTGCAAAGGTGATTTTCTGTGTGAGTGAGTGTTTTAGGTTGCTCACAGAATCGCCAGCAAGAGTAATGGCAAAGCCAGGTTTAATATAAACGTGAAATCTGAATGAAGCACGTTGCTCAGTTCACTCACTTACTACATGGTTAAAGCACAAAGATGGAAAATTGGACTGAAACATAAAATCAATTAATCTGAAACTAAAATCAACAAAAAATTATCTGTGTGGAGACTGGGGATGGAAAAGTATAAAGATGGGAAAGGGTAAGGATGAAGACAAAAAGGGAAGCCCTCCCACTGAGACATAAGTCTCAACATAGACTCCTGTGCAAAACTTAGCTCTGGACTTGCACGGTAGTTTGTGCCTGAAGAGTTTAACACCATTAAAACAATAATCTAATTTAAACCATTTTCAAAAGATTTTATAGAATTTACTTCAACCCCTATTTATAAGCCTAAATCACCAATCTAAAGTACTCAAGAAATTCCAGGTACATTTTCTGTGGCATTTTCACACAGTACATACAAGGTACCTGTGAAAATTCTCCCTCGAGGTCAGTGAAGTGCTCATGTCAGATGTCTGCCTCTTCTCAGCAGGCAAAGGGCCGAGCCTCGAGGAGCTGGGGCGTGGGCCCAGGCTTTGTCATCGTTGTTTGGCAGTGGTGCTCCAAGCACAGCACACCTGAGAGTTCTCTGGCTCTGAGAGGCCCCACTCAGAGGGAGATGCTGGAGGTGGAAGGGTCTCCCTTGGGCCCACTGTTTATAGGTTCTCAAGAGCCTTGGCTTTTAACACATTGATGTCCTGGCCGCGATTTGAGTTGGTAACTTTCTTTTAATGTTCAACAACAAAAATGTTGTTCCTCTTGGCTTGTTTTTCAGGTGAAAAAATTAAGTTTCCAATGGTGTTTGTTAAAACCAGGAGGTTTTTAGACAGCACCAGTTCCTGGGAGCAGACAGTGTGTCTCATAAACCCAAGAGAAGCTGGGCTGAGGTGCTGTTCATCAAGACTAAGGCCTAATGAACATTTCTGAGATTATAGTGTAGCCCAGCATTCAGGACAGGGAGAAATGCACTACCAGGCTTTCTAATGTTACTGGAATGGGTTTTTTCAACGTGTTTTGAGCATTTTTTTGTTTGAGTGGGTTTTAAGTTGCTGTTGCTTCCACTCTAATGAGCCGAAATAAACTTCTGACTTCTAATGGAAGGAAATTTGTGTAAAGAAAAGCTTTTTTCAGTTCTCAGTTTCCTTATTTTGACAGAAAAAAGATACTATGGGCTAAATATTGTATTTTCACTTACAGCGAAAAAACTATTTTAAATGCTTTTTTCAACTTCAGAAGAAATTTTGAAAATGCCAGTTGAGGAACCTCCAAATACAGATTGAACTTGATGTCACATAAGCATCTGTTTTATGTTAAATATTCCTTCACACACCTTCTGTCCATAATTAATCTCATGAATAGAGCAAACGCTAAAAAAGTGTTCTGCCTACTAGAAAAGAGTCAGAAGTCCTGCACTGGTATAAATAGTCTTCAAATGCAATTCAAACAACCACTATCATTAATCATAATTTAAATTTATAATGCAATAATAGAATAAAATGCAAGGTATTAAATATTATTATTCTATTCACTTAATTGAAATGGAAAATTACAAGGGGAAATGAAATATTATTCTTTCTTTTTTATGTTGTCACATCTAAAAGATTTTGTCCCTAATCACTGCAGAAAATATATTTGGAGAATACTCTTCTGATGTCCTAAGCATCTTCACCTATGTATAATGTTGATTCCTTTGCCAGAATTTTATTCAGTTTTATTTCCCCACTCTGAAGTTCTCCTTGGTGAAGTCCTCATTTTCCCAGGCTATCTCTAATGTCCTTATTACTGCCCTAAGAGTTTTCACCAAAAGTGCTCCACACATTTCAGAAGGACTGTGCTCCAAACAAATGCAGTTCTTTTAGTATTTCTGCTAAGGCTTGCTGAAACAGAAGATTACTCTTTTCTCTGAGCAAGTCCATCCCCGTGCAGTGCTGGTTTTCCCCCAGCATTCCAACACTACTTACAAAGCTTCATAGCTCCCAGGCTGCTCCAGACTTTGCAGAGTCTGGAATGGCACTCTGGTATTGTCCACGCTGTTATTTCCACCAGATGATTGTTTTGGGTCCTAGCTCGTGTTCAGAGTCTTCCTTTGTTCATCCTCATCTGCTGGAATAAGTAGCATGCTGCCACAGATAGCTATCCTGAGGACAATAAACTTTGGTACTTAGTGGCAGCTGTTAATATGGGCCCTATTAGTAATTTTGGTGCCCCTGAAGACCCCTCCTTTTCCCAGTCAAGCCAGCTGGAAGCTTTGGGGATGCTCAGAGTGCCATGGTCTAATGCAATGAAAATGCCATTTTTGATCCCTGACTCCTGCTCTTTGTGTTTACTGCAGCTGAGCCCATAGGAACTGCAGGGGCGAATGTGAATAGTTTAACAGATCATCCTGAAGATGTGTGTGACTATTTGAAAGTAGACAGTTGTCTGGACACGCTTGGCATTGCTAATTGCTGTTTTATGCGCCTGGAATGGATGTTATGCCTCAGAGCAGCAGCCTGTAGAAATAGAAATAATTAATCCACCTGCAGTATCCCAAAAATTGCCTGCAGGGTGTCCACAGAGCCCCAGGGCTCCATGCTGCTCCCATCAATATCTGGCTGTGAGGATAACATGCTTATAAATTGCAACCAATTTGAGGCACCCACGCTGAAATGCAGTGCTTAAGTGGAGAGAGAAGAGGGCATAAAGGGCAGTGAGGAAAGGCAATTTAAAAGGATGAAGTTGCTCTTGAGCTGCTTGATTTGCTTCTTTCTTTAGGGGTGAATTAGATTGAAGGACAGACCCTAGAAGCCTGGTGTGAGCATACGTCAGCAGAAACTCTGACCCTGAGCATCTACAGTTCAACAGCTTTTAAGCTGTCTGACTCCTCTGCCCTTCCTCTGCTGAGGCGTAGCTGTGTGAGGTATGCACAGGACCAGCTGTCTGCTCAGGATTGCTCATCTGCTGGGGTGTGTGTGTCCTGTGGCACAGGCAGGTCTCCCCATGGATTTGCATTTTCAGCTTGTTATCTGGCACTGCTCTGTTGGCCTCCGCCAGGTCCTGCCACCGCAGTACAGCATCAAAGCCTCTTTCCCTGCAAGGCCACTCCTTTGTTTTCCCTCAACCAAAAGAGGGTTCTCCCCCTAGTCACAGTAGCATCTGAGGGAGTAGCACCAGGCTCTTCTACATTTGCAGGATCAGCCCTGCATTTATTTCACCTGTTCTGTGCAGTCACATCCATTTTTGTCCCATCTGTGCAGGTTTAGGTATAACCTTCATACATGGACCATGGATAGATTTCACGAATTATGGAGGACAAATTATGAGATGGTTAACTAATGTATGTGTTAAGATTGAAGCTTGTGCCTTACCAATAACGTTAAAACCATTGTTTTATTACTATTTCTTGAATATTCTGATTTTGTACAGCTAGTATGAGAGGATCTGTTTTCTAAAAGCATACAAGAAGAGGAGGCAGGGGTCTCTCTTGAGCCTCTGAGCTGACATGGAAATATCAACTGAAATAATGGTTTTTATGGATACATAACAGACAGTGCTAGACAAAGCAACACACTGATTCTAGCATTACATGTTGTTGTTTGGGGTTTTTGCAAATCTAAGAATTAAATCTCAGATTTCACCTACAAAAAGATAGTCCTTGTCAAAAAGCCCTGAAAAAAAGGGAAATCATGCTGGTTTAAATTTTGCTAGTTGACCATTGCTTTTATTTATATAGGCTAGAGAAGCTAGAGGTTGGAGAAATAAATGGGAATCATTATTTGTATAAAGCTAGTGAGCTGGAATTCCCAGTGACTCTATTTCAGTTACATTTCTTTCCCCTCTTTTATTGCCCATTGTTTCTAGACTCAAAGAAGAGGCAATGTAGAATGAAATGCTGCTAGTTCTGTAAGAAATACATCATCCAGACCACAATGGATTAGAAGGACTATTAAGCAATGAATGCTGGAAAAAGCAATTAATCTGCTGAGAAGTAATTTTCCAAGTGCAACATTTTTCACTGAGTACATATTTTAAGAGGTATCTCATTATTTAGGTCTCCTATAGGTTAGTAACCTTCTCTCCTTTAGAGAAGATTCAAACTGTACACATTCCTCTTCCTGGAACTTCAGCAAGACTTTGATGTCTTGGAAGCCCTTCCATTAACTGATTTTTGCCTCAGAGTTTCTGCTGCTGTCTCTGTGTCCCCTTTTCCACGGAAATTCAAGTCAGAGGTCCAGTTTGTCATGCTGTTAGTCTGTGTCCTGACCTACATCTCACTGCTTCCTTCGGTCCTCTAGGAGAGGCAGTCGCAAAGCTGTTCTTTTGTTCTCCTTCTGTGTGCTGATTTGCCGCTAATGAAGGTGTGTGGTGGTGTGCTAAATTCCAAGCCAAGTGTTTTCCCCTGATTACTGTCCTGCCAGCCCAGCTGCGTGCCTGCACCTGCTCTGTGCTCAGGCTGCCTGTGTTCCTCCTGCTGAAGCTTCCATTAACTGCACTTTGTGAGAAGCTTTTTGCATCCATGATTTGGAGCAAAATTGCTAAAATGTATTTGGGGGTGGAGAATGAAAAGAAGGTGAAGGGTACCTCATCAGTCTTAATCAACCTGCTTTGGTCTGAGCCAGCTCCAATCAGCCAGAAGTGGTAGCTTTGCCACTCTCTCATTCAGTATAACTCACAGCAGGCGTGCTGGACAGTCAGTGTACAACTCATTAACGGTTACTAGGCCAGGCTGTGACCTTTCACTGCCTGCATAAATGATACAGACAGGTCTCCAGATGCAACAAAAAAGGGAAGGGGATTCTCTGCTTCAAACTTCCGCACTATGTTAGAATTGGCTTTAGACAATCACTTCAGGGAGATCACGATAAGAAAGCTTAAGGGCCTCTACTGAGAGAATGGGCAGTAATTTTGCTGTGTCTGTGATGTTATTCTTGTGAAAACAGTCGAGTGACAGTAGCACTGTCACTTTCCAGTACAGTCAGCTGTGCAGCACAAAAGTGTTCTGCTAGACAAATATGTGTGTTCTGAGTGTTCCCTCCCTGTGCATGAATTTTCTCAGTCCTTTCCTCCATCATCTTTAGAGACAGACAAGGCAACTGCCTTATTCCTGCTGCCACCCTATGCATTTGATCATGCCCTTCCCAAAACAAATCTCATATCAAAATATGGGAGGTGTAAGCAGGAAGGGCAGGCTTTAAACCCAACTCACAGTTACATCAGAAGCACTGGGCTATCTCAGCATTGTACACAGCAGATTGTTTTTAACAAGAAATGAAAAAAAAAAAGGTCGGGAAATTCCTAGGTGTAAAGGAATCACAGTGAAGGATCTCACACAGAAGTTTCTGTGCTACCTCACCTGTGTACTGTCTGGTGTTTCTCACGGTAGAATCATAAGGAGTCACCATGTAGTGTGGGGAAAGACAGTCTTGTTCTAACCTTCTGCAGCACCGCAGCCTTCTGGAAAATTCAAGCCATGACACCTGTATCTGTTATCAGTCTGTTAGTTTTTAAAAGTATGAAATAAGTAAAAAATTCTGAAAGAACTGTTCAGCCATGATAGCCCTCCAGATGGGCTCCTTCCCTGTCTGTGAGACCCAGCACTGCTTTTAATGAGCATAAACAAGAAGGAAACAACACAATGGATGAAGATCCACCCCTGCCCAACAAACAAGGGGTTGAGCAAAAAAGTCATTACTAATGGTGTATTAAACCAGTGCATATGTAAAACTGTTTATCTATGGAAAATCAACCACTGATCTCTGTGTTGCTGTAACTGGTAAGAGTTAACTACACAGAAATAAAGAATTTACTTGAGTTGTAGGATTACTTGGACCCAAAGTGTTTTCTACCTACCAGGCACCCAGCTGCAATCATTCTTCATTACTAACAGTGAAACAAAAAAAACATTGCATAAAAAGCTTAAAGGTAGTATCATATTACTTCACTTGCTTTAAACTGGGGATTTTTTTTCATTATTTTAAATTTGCTGGGTGAGAAAGAACCATTTGCATCCATGTTGCTGCCAGATTCAGTGACAATGAGTCTCTTTCTGCTTCCTCTTCCTTCTCTCCTTTCACACTACTCTGCAGCAACGTCAAAAGAAGGATTGAGAGAACATTGAATACAAATTGATAGAGAGAAAGTGGGAATGGCACTGCCCCTCAAAGTCGGAAGCTGCAAAAGCATCTCAGGCACAAAGAGGTGACGAAACAGCTATAAAGAATTCTATTCTATTTGCTATGTGTAAAATGAAGTTGCAGTCACTGGTCCTGCTGTGTCCATGCAAAGTTCCATTAAGGCTGATTTTGAAGCTGGTCTCTAGTATTTTTATGGAAATGAAAAGTAAGAGTTTCTTGGTTAAAGAGTCAAACTAGTGCATAAAGAGTTCTGTATAGGTAAAATAATAGTCGAAGCTGTTGTATGTTATCTATCTTTGTGGTTTTGTTTTCTTTTTTTTTTTCCATTTTAAACATCGAGGCTGTGTCTAAAAAGAGTTTTATCAACCAAGCTCTTTCTCCTCTGAAGCAACTCTTCAGTGTCTGGAGTAGTGGCAAGAGTAGAGAGGTAAAAATTCTGAGCAATAAACACAAAAATTGCTGATGAGGATCTTCACATGGCTTTCAGGTATGCAAGATGTAGCTGGTGAAGCTTTCTGCTATGTGAAAGGCAAACAGCATTTCCTTTCCTTTCATGTGCTGTTGTACAGAGTGAATCTGCTGTATTGTAAAGAAGTCCTGATTTCATGCCATCTTCCCAACCTCAGAGATTTTCGACCTAGAAACCCCAGATATCCTCCGAGATTTCTTGAGCTGTATGCCACCCTTCCCTGCCAGGGCTGTGCACAAGAGCACAGGGTCTGTTGCGCTCCGTTTCTTTTTGACAACTTCATATGCCAAACAGCTGGGGAAAAAAACCCACATATTTGCTGATTTTTGCTGAACTGTGGTAATTCATGCTGCGTATTCCTTCAGTGGCTGTTTGGCACCGTGATGCCAAATTGAATTTGGTGTTGCTGATATTTTCAAAGTCGAAAAAGCTTTCATTGCTTCAATAAGTCTTTCAATGTACCTCACAGAAGAGCAATTTAAACAGACTGCAATGTTGAAATCAAACCAACTCTTCCCACCAAGCACTACCACAAAGAATAGATAACAGTTCATGACTTTCTGCTACGCACTTCCAGCTCTGTGCCTCAGCTAGACAAACAGGAATCTTCTTCCTCTTTCAGAGAACTGGTTTTGCCATTTTAGACAACTCCAGGACATCATCCTTAGCAACAACAACAACACACCTGTCCCTGGGATACAAATCACGTCAACCATTTGTTGCCTGTGTTTCATGCTATGCTGGGTTTGATTTATAACACCTGCATGGCACAATTCTCCCAAGTCATGAAAAAGGTACAGTGAGTGCACACCATACAGTCGAACATGCCATCATTCACTCTTCTGAAAAAGACAGCGCAAAACCTTCTGAAGGATCTGACTGACCTTACGTGGATAGAGGTTAAAAGTGGAATAGTGCATTCATTGATGTGTGTGGGGAGACTGAAAAGGAAACTCAGATGAGTCTATGCACTTTTCCGAGATTTTTTGAGATTTATTTAAGGCAATATTTAACTTTTAAAAAGGGAGTATAAAAATCAATATTATTTCTGGAAAACTCTATAGAGCAAATAAAACTCTGCAGAAACACAGAGAAATGTTCCTGTCCTAAACCTTAATAATGGTAGCAAAAAGTCCCACACTTATCCTCAGGTCTCATCCATGTAATAGGCATGTGGTAGATTTTTCTCTGAGTGATGCAGCTGCTGTCTGCATCTCCCTTGGAGACCCCTTTGGACTACATAAAAGTGGAGAAGAATTACACTGAATAAAAGGTGATGTTCTTCTGCTAAACACCAGATTTACAGGGCCTTTTTGTACTTTATCAAATCTAGTTTAAACCTGTAGTTTTCCTTAGTTGGAAGCATTCTCTTTGATGACTGCAAGAGAAGCAGCCCTCAGATTGCTTGCTCATAAAATGAATCTGTGTTTCAGTGCTGCGGAGGTACATTGGGTGGAAAGCCACAAAACTGAAGTGCTGTCATTGACTGCAGTTCCACAGCCTAGGAGTGACTGCAGAAGGGTGTGCAGGGAAAGGCACTGAGCTTTGCCATGCTCCCTGCCCATGTTAAAGGACAAATTGTAACAAAAAAATTCTTACAAATCAGAAAAATTCAAAACAAAAAAACAACCCAAACCCTTCATAGTGTTACAATTGCAGCAATCATACCTACTGGCTCTGGTCCTGTTGCTGAGCACCACTGAAAGAGTCTGGCTCTTGTTTTCAGCTTCCCTTCAGGTTTCTGCATATTGGTGGAGACCCTGCTGAGTCTTCTCTTTTGCAGGCTGAACAGTCCCAGGTCTCGCAGCCTTTCGTTGTAGGACAGGTGCTCCAGTCAAGCATCTTTGTGGCATTTTTCTGACTCTCTCCAGTATTCCCATATCTCTCTTATACTGGGGAGTCCACAGCAGGTGTGCCCTCACCAGTGCTGGGAAGAGGGGAAGGATCCTCTCTGCTCACCTGCTCACAGTACCCTTCCCAGTGAAGCCCAGGACAACATTTTCCTTCTTTGTGCAAGAAGTGCAACGGTGCAGAGCTGGCTCATGTAATGCTTGCTGTCCACCAGGACCCCCAGGTCTTTTTCTGCCCAGATGCTTCCCAAATTGTGCAGCTCTCAGCCTCTTCTGCTTGTTCACCCCCAGATGCAGAGCTTTGCACCTGTCCTTGTTGACATTTATAAGGTTTCTTTTGGAAAAGCCCACTTTTCCAACCTTCTATCATCTCTTAGGATACCAATACAATCCTGTGGCATATCATTACTGCTCTGTTTTCTATCAATTGCAAACTTTCTGGGGATATACTCTGGGCCATCATTCAGATGACTAATGAAGATGTTGACTAGGATTGAACCTTGTATTGACATCTGGCATACAATCCTATTTACTGACCTCCAAATACACCTTGTTCCATGGATCTCCCTGTTCATGACCAGATCTTCATTTGTTTTTCAGTCCATCTCATTGCCTTTCCATCCAGCCTATACTTTAGCATCTTGCCTAAGAAGATCCTATGGGAGATAGTATTAAAAGCTTTTCTGAAGTTCAGGTAGACAATATCCATTTCCTTCCTTCCTTTTACTGAGCAGGTAATCATCCCATACCATTCCTCAGTCCTGAACTAAAATTTCCCCCTTGCTTCACTGATATCTCATACTAACAGCTGACTTCACATGAAAGATATTTTCTTATTCGTATCAGGTGAGTGTAAAATGGTGTTTCACCACTAGGAGAGTAAGGCATCTCTGTTTACAAGAGGAATTTTTATCTGAAGTCATTCAGCTGTAGACTGAATAACAGGCTAGTGTTGACCTGAATTCCTCCTTGGGTTTGTTATCCCTGTTAATTACTGGAAGGACTGCCTGGGAAAGACACCACCAGCAGGAATTAGCCTGTCTGTCCCTCTTTAATTCTGGTGACCAAAGCATCCTTATTGGGGAATGCCATACTTCCATGTACCTCTGGAGCTTGTAGCAACAGAGAAGCTGAAGGAGGAGGAAGCCAGGCAGATCTCGACAGATTGTTAGCAGGAAGCTGTGATGAGTAAAGTGCAGATCAGAACAGGAGGGACACGGTTTTCAGAAAGAGGCCTGGGTGCAGTCCAGCTATCCTTTATCCTGTCCTGCTCCTTCTGAGGTAAGGGATTTGGCTGATAAAAAAAAATTCTTTGCTGCCCCCTTAGTGTGATGAGGAATCAAGAATGCATATGTTTCCTACTCAAAATGACATTCCAGGGAAGAAATGAAGCTGGATGCCTTGTAGTTGCCTTGCCTGCATCTTTCATAAAGTCTTCATCTTTCAGAAGATTTCCCCATTGAAGGTGAAAAGTTTTCTAGCTGAAGAAGTATGTGGAAGTACATTTTATTTTATTTTATGAAGTACTGCCACTGTGTTTGAACGCTCTCCCCCCTCAATATAATTTCTTGAGATAATATCACAGCTTTCATGAGACTTGTTTTTGACTGGTTTCTTTACAACACCAAGTACAGTCACAGGGATAAGTGGATGCCTAGTTGATGGCCTCAGCTCAGTTCAGTAAGTATTCTGTTAATATGCAGTGTGTGGCTGCCTATAGTCATATTTAGATTCCGATCAAATTATCTTTTACAGTTGTAATATATTCAGAGTAGGGCATTTAAATATAAACTCCCTGGAGAGTCTTTGGGTTAATGTTATAAATAAAAAGGACTCATTCTAACAATATTGTACATTGTGCTTTCATTACTTACATAAATCTTTTTCTTCCCCCACTGCTTTTAGAGAACATTTTGTCTACACAAAACACTGAATTTATTTGGTGGTTTTACATACTTCATTAAGGGTGAAATTTTTAAAATATTACTTTTAATATGATATTATAAAATTTTGGATTGATATTACTGTGTGTTGCTTGGCTATTTACATCTTGTGCTTGATCTCAGGCACCCCTCAGAAGGACAAGATGTTGATCTCATAATCAAAATAGCTCTTGGGACTATGGGTAAGAAACTATCAGAGAAGTGCCATAGGATTTTCAGTGTCTTCCCATGTAGCCTGTGAAAACTAGAGTAATTTTGCTCATCCTCATCTATTTCAGTGGATTGGCCAATGAGGCACCAATATGTGTAGTGACAGCTCTTGTAAGTGTGATCCAGTTCTTGTGAAAATGTATGTCAATGGAGACAGGAAAAAAATGAACATACACTCAAGTTCCCTGTTCGACTGCGAGGGAACCATCCTGGTTATTCCTTCTCCCTACAGTGAGTTTCTTGGTGGCTTGGATTACATATTTTTCTAATGTCAGATGATCAGAAAATTTTGGATCTTTTTGTACTCCCATGGCTGAGAGAATGATACAATGGATGAGGTAATATTGAGATCAGAAATCTTATAACACCTGAGAACCTAGTCCATAATGAGGAAGTAAAAAGATCCCAAATCTCTGTTACCCTAATAGAATTATGATAGGATATTTACCTTCTCTCCTTCCCTTCCTGCTCTTATCTGTACTGAACTCTCCAGAATTGCTGAGAATGTTTTCCACTTACTCTCTCCAAAGAGCACTGAAAAAAATTGCTGTGTACTTTGACAGAGTTATAAATGTAAAAAAAATTGGCTGTAGAAATGTCATGTTTGTCTATAAATGTCCTTTACTTCTGGGAGTATTTATTCTTGGGAAAACACCCAAAAATAAAGAAAAAGGAAACCAAATTATATTTTAAAAATAGTCCAGTTTCATATGAGGTACAAGCTCAATCTTTTATATGGAATTTGCATGTTAATTCATTAATTCTTCCAAGGGCCTGATTCAGCCAAGTTAATTTCTTCTGATTGTACATGCTTTAGTAGTCTTGATAAAGTCTAAAGGAATCCATTACTTCTTTGTAGGTAAACTCTGCCTAATGAATTGTTAAGCTGAGATAGAAAGTGCAGAATCAGACAGAAAAGGTCTGTAAAAGGGACATGTAGCCTACCTCCATGTCACACTGAAGGACTTGCTCTTCTTAAAACATCCTGACATATCATTGCCTAGGCTGTCTTTAAAAGCTTCCAAAGGTGAAGATTGCAATTCTCTCTACAGCCCATTTTGCCTGATTTCCCTCAGTGTGTAACACAAAACTTCCTTACGTTTATTTAATTCCACTGCTTCCTGTCCTATCCACTTTGTACAAAAGAAATGTTATTCTATACCTCTTTACATCAGCCCTTTAAAGCTGTTGGTGGAGCTCCTTTCAAGTATTCTTTGGGAATTCCAGCTGTATAAACATCTGCTCATTCTTTCTGCTTGCCTGATGTGCCACATATATTTCTCAAAATGTCAGGTCCCTATCCTGTAAATAGTGTTGTTGCTGAAACCTTAGCTGGGATTACATATTGCATTCTCTAGTCATGCATCTCAGAAGAGATTTTGCTTTTTTATGTTTAATTTGCTGTCAGGATTTATTCTGTGGATGAGATGAACTGTTTATCATTATGTGGAATCAATTTGATGTGGAATCAGCAATTTGTACATTACCACCGACACAACAGTAAAATGCTGAGTTCCTTATAAGCTGATTATGGCAGACAGAATGGGAGCTTCTGGCAAATTTTGTCAGAGAAACCCTCCCACTGAAGTGCAGAAAGGACCCTCCTGTTTTCTGAAGACCTTCTCACTTAGGATCCACACTTAGCCTCAGAAAAGGAGAATTTCCACTGTAATCAATTGTTCATGAGCATGTTTGAATCTAGACAACAACTTTACCTTTCAACTTTACCTTACTTTCTCTGTATTCTTTATCATGGATCTAATAATTACAAAAAATGGGAAAGCAGCAAATGTAGCGAGTTTCCTTGCTCCAAACTCTCAGCCACAACAACAGAAAAGGCCATTTTCTGGAAATACTATCTGAAGGCATGAAAAATCTTTACTGAGGGGGGGTCAGTGTGATAGGATGCCCAGAGAGGTTGTTTCCATCTATGTAGTTTCCACCCATGGAGATGCCCAAACCCAGCTGGATACATTCCTGGGTGGCCTGCTCTAGCTCGCCCTGCCTCAGCAGGCAGGCTGCACTAGAGGATGGCAGGACAGCCCTTTTAACCTTAACTGGTCTGTGCTTCTGTGAAGTGAACGAGCTCTGTTCTGTGGGTTAACCGCCTGTAGACTTTTGGTGCTGCCAGTTTTAATAGGTTCTGGCCCTTCTGAGTGATAATTGCGTTTTACTTCCATTTTGCTGAGGGAAAAAGGCACTTTGTTTAAAACCATGAACTTTTACTGTTCATTGCTCCTCACAAATTGCTGCTATTCATTGCCCTGCAACAAGCAAGCTGTTACATTGAAAAACTTGTTTATGGGCAAGAAGGAAGCACATTTCATTAAATAGTAAGGCCAAGGATCTGTTTGTTTAACTGAAATATGAAGGGATTCTTCAGTTTTAATCCATCTCCAAGTGCTGCAAAAATGAAGGAATAGCAGTGCAGTGGAAGAACTGCTATGAAATTGTCATCACATATACACTCTCTCACTCATTTTGCCTCTTTCTATGTTGTGCTTACCCTTCACTGGTCCCCTGTCTTGAGAGGTTCCTCACTGGTGGAGGTCACAGGGGGATGTTTTTGGGAGGTTTCAGCACCCAGAGTCCTTTGCCAGGAAGAATGTACATGTTATGAATTCTTCTTTGTCCCTCTAGGATCACTAGGGATAACCTGTGTATGTTGATGAAACATATCCATATATCCTACACTGGTCTGCAGCTCCAAGTCACATCCAAATGAAATATACCCTGGGCCACCTCAGTATGTTCTCTGTTCTGTTCTGTTCATGACCCCTGAACCCAGCTTGTCCAGCTCCAGGTTCACACTTCAGCTGACCCTGGGCAATGTGTTTGCAGCTGTGCTCCTCTGTGCCACATGCTGTGTCCTTGCCAAGACCTCTGCTGTCCTGCCAGGCCTGGGTGTGTCAGCACTTTGTCACCAAGTTGCTTTGTACAAACCTCATTGCACTTGGAGCAGCAGCTTGTCATTGCTGTCTGTGCAAAGGCACGGCCGTACCACACCAGGAGGAGCAAAAGTAAAAGAGAACAGGCACAGGCACAGATCAGCCAGAGGAATTGCTGCCACAGCCAAGAGAAGCAACATAAAGCCACAGATAGGTCAAGGAAAGTTCAGAAAGGGCAGATATCCACCAAAGACGGGCAAAATCTCTCTGGGCACATTCTTTCGGGGAATTAAAAAATATCCATGTATCAGTAGACACCTTTTCAGGTGGAGTTTTTGCCTCCTTGCATGCAGGAGAAGCAGGCAAGCATGTTTGTCACCACTTCTCATAAGCATTTGCCCCACTAGGTGTACCTCGAGAAATAAAACCGGACAATGGTCCAGCCTACACAGGAAAAAAGTAGCCATATTTTTAACAGAGGGCAGACCTGAGAGGTCTCAATTCACAGGTCCTGCACATTGCTTGCAAGCCCTGTAGCCTTTACTAAGAATGGCAGGGCTGTGTTACAGGGCTGCATGATTACCACACCATTGGTATCTGAGTCTGTTCAAAGTTGCTGGCAAAGTTATCAGTAGTGGCTGTTTCCTCATCCTGCAGTCCTGGTTCATCTTCAATTAAAACCTGTTTCCCAGATAACATCTTCTCTTTAACAACCATGTCCTGGTGAGGATTACTTTCTCTGGAAAACCTTTCTTCAGCAGTCTCTTCTAAAATAACCCCTCATCAGCTAGATGAGATAAAGGACCCTTTTGCCTGATAGTGGTACTTTTCCAACTCTCTTTTTCAAATTGCTATTTATTCATCCAGTTAATTCATGTACTTAGCTGGAGCAAAATTATTACCATAAGCCCTAGAGTCTTACCTACTTATCTGCCATTCAATTCTCTTTTTTCCCCATCATTATCTTTGGCAGACTTATGCCTATTGGCTGGTGTGCTTGCTTTCAACAAAAAATGAACAAATACCCCATTTGCCTCCAGACTGATAGTCAATTTGTCATTTGATACAGCTCTGTCTGCTGCTCCTGCAAACAATCTCTCTGCTGTTGTTTTCAGGCTCTTTGTGCTATTCTATTTTTGAATGCCCAAAGAGACTTGTAGGGAGATGAGGCTCCTGCATCTTGGGCCAACATAATCTGTCTGCCGTGTCTATTGCAGCAAAAATAAAAGTTCACATTTTTTCCTATCTTATGACCTCTGGATACCTTTCTGTCTTTGATCTTTCCATTATCTGGCCTCCTGTTTAAAATGGCAAAGCCTTGTGGTCCTCATTATAGACTTATAATGATATGCAAGGCTTCCTCAGAATGTAAAATTATCATTGCTTTATCAAAATTTAATTTGGGATCTTGCATGATGTCTTCCTCTGCTGCCAACACCCTCCATCTCCCAAGAGTTTTATATCTCTGCATTTCTATAACATATATGTGCTTCTAGCCCTACAAATTGAAAGAAATCTTCTCCAGTCTTCTGCCAATTGCAAAGTTTTTTCTTCTATTACATTAACAAAACAATTGTTTTCTGGACACCCAATACCACTCCAGCAAATTTCTCTCACACCATTAATTCATTTAACTCTTGACAGCTTACACTGTCCAATAATCAGTCAGTACTAACTAGTGCAGCAGAGATCTGGCCCTGTTGCCTGCATTTTCCTGAGTGGAGAGGTGTAACCATAACACAGCAGTGGTTCAAAGCCACTTCTTAGAGGGTGACATAGAAATATATTTCCCCACAATTTCTAGATTAGTAACAAAAATAGGCACACTTAATATGACTTTTCTTCTGATATTATATTTAAAAAAAGAAGACTTCTTTGTATATTTACCCAGATTTTTTTAACACTTCCAATTCTTCTCTTTTCCTTCTCATACTTAATTTTAAATTTTAAACAAGTGAAGTTGAAACTGATTGAGGTACAGAGATCTCCAAGAGGAAAGAAATCCAAATACCATGTGCCTGGCTCAGGAAAGATGGGTGGAACTCAGCCCTTTTCGGAGGCGGCAGCCAGCTGGTCAGTACTTCTGTTTGCACCAGACAGGTCAGTTGTGGCACTGACACTGCTTCCAGCCCACTAAAAAGACAGAAAGGAGCAATGGTGGGCAGGTGAGGGAGGGTGGAGGGTGGGAAAAGTGCTAATTTATGAGGAGAAATCAGGGCAGATGACACAGAAATCTCTAGACTGTCTGGCCTCATCTGCTTTGTGGCACTTGAAACTGCCAAATTGAGATGCAGGGAGTGCATTATGTACATGGCCGCAATTGTGGTCATGGACAAGTGGGGTCAAGTTCTGGAAGTGCTCTTGAAACTTTATTTTACCCATCTGTCAAATGGCAATGATAATGACTGCTTTGGACATTGTTTTGATTAGAAATTGTAGTGTTAAGTTGCTGTCTCTGTCATGCGTCACCCTTTTTTTTGGTGCTGCTTTTTCTGTAGCATTTGATTAAGAGGTAATTGTTGTCCTGAACCTGATTCTTGAACATCTCTGAAGCACAGCAACCACTGTTTGCAGAAAGAGATCACTCATGTTGGGAAAAATATTTCTTCCAAAACATTCTTGCAGACTCTAAATGGACAGATCTGAGCTAAGAGACGATTCTGACTCAAAAGGCTCAGACAGCATTCAAAATTCATTACATATGTGTGTGTGGGTACCTTTACTTTGTCCATGTTTGAAAGGAAATTGTGAAACTATACTGCTATTCAGCAGCCCACTTTTTGCCATCATCAAGGGTTCTAAGTACAGAAGAATACAGAGTTACAACACGTTGAGCAAAAGTGTGAAGTATTTTGTTCTATGCCTTTTTGTTCCCCTTGCCAAATTTCCTGGGTAAGTAACAAAATTACTTGGACACCACTCTGCTAAATGAGGTGTAGATAACACACAGTTTGGTTAGCTCGTGCATTGTAAATATAGCTCTCATCAGATATTTTAGTGGCTAGCACTCTACCTATTTATTTCTCAATTAAAGGCCATCTGCAGCAAGTTTTCTTCATGTTATTTCATGAATTAGCTGTAAAAATGCCAGCACACTCCGCAAAACACCATTTGTCATGTTTCTTGCTAAATTAGACATTGCTAAATTGGACTAATCAGTGCAAGTGATTTCCATTTGTGCCTTGTAGAGTCTGTTTCACTGTGTTTCCACCTTTGCATTACTAGAGTGAAAAAAAATAGGAAACACCTCTTAACCATCCCCTGTGCTGGGGATCCAGAACCTGTATTTATGCTCATCCTATGCATTGTTCAAGGCTAAACTGGTTCCTGAGGGAAATCAGGAAAGGCCATAAATTGTTTCACACTCAGAGCAGCCCATGTTCTCTGATGAGGAGTGTGAATTTTCACATCAGGGGTGCACTGAGCACTTGGGTTCTGCTCTGGTTTGTGAACAGTGAGGTGACAAGATAGCACTTATCATCTATTTCCGTGCCTTGGGAAGCCCAGATGAAGACGGATCCCCCCCATTGGCCTCTACCTGGCATTTGGGATTGTGTATGTTATAAAAATTGCAGAGGAGTAAGCTCATCCTTATTTGAAGGATTGTGTCTTACGAGATATATTTGAGACAGCTGCCTTTGGAGGTTAAAAGCACTTGATGCCCTCCCTGCATTCTCAGTAGCTCATGAGAAGTATCAGATCTAATATGACTTATGCAAAGTATGTATCTTATTGCTTGGCTAAAAAGGTTAGGTTTGTCTCTGAGGAATGATTTTTAAAGGTTACTTTAATGTCAAATTAGTGGTTTTGATTTCATAGTAATACAATTTTCAGTGTTTGGTGGATTCTTTTAGTTAAAATAGCTATTGGGTGACATTTTAAAAGCAATCTGCTGTTTTGCCCAGCTGAGACTTTAAAGCATAGTGATTAAAAATGGAAGGTCACAAAAGCATTACTAAAACAGTTGCCCTTAATTTGAAATGCTGAAGTATAATTTCTCTCCCTGGACACTTTCTGTTCACCTGCTTGTCCATATCCATATCTTAAGCATTATGCAAATTCAGCAGCTGCAGACCCTGACTCAGAATCAGATGCCCTCCTTGTGCTAGATACAGGCGCACACTTAGTGCCTTTTCCTGCTCCTGGAAATTTTCACATGTAAACTAGGGGCTAGAAAGAAATATGTAGAGAAAGGGAGAGTAAATGGCTTGCATAAGGGCATGCTTCAGATCAGTAGCTATATTTGGACTACAGCCCAGACCTTGCACACCTCTATCTAGTACACTGGCTACTCAACTTCTGGCTAAACTATGCAAGAATACAATTCAGTCACCACTGAATTAGCAAATTTATTTGCTGTATCAAAAAACCCTGTGATGGTATAGCTGTTAACAGTGTCACTTCTACTATATTTTTCAAAAGAAAGGGCTGATCTCCAATTTTTTTTTTAAGTAGTACCTGGTTATGAAGACCAGAAGAGCTGTGTATGACATAGCTTGTTGGGACTTTGTTTATCACATAAGTTCCAAGGACTCTAGACAGTTGTCCTCTCCAAAAGAGTAAGAGTAAGAGCCTGTCCCCAGGTTGTAGAATGTGAACTATGAATAGCAAAACCAGAGTGAAACTTTCTATTTTCCATAGTTATTGGTCTGCTTAAGAGGGCTCTTGAAACAATGATTCAAGATTCAATGGTTCATTACCTTACATTGTTTTAGTGGACAGCTTCCATTTTCCTTTTCGTGCTTAAGAATACTGAAAGTCATCTTTGTTTGCTTTTTATTAGCAATTGCTTTACTGTCTGTGGTATGGACTTCAAATTACCAGTGACTACGTGGCAGAAAAATGAAACCTTACTAGTACCCAATTTCTCTTTCCAAACATGTTGAGGCACAGGTAGATTTACCAAATGGCTCCTGTGGGCTTTGTGCATGCTGGATCTGCACATGCAATCTCTCAGTTTATACTCACACATATCAGAATGAGGTGCCTGCACAAATGTGAGAGTGGGGGTCATAAGCTTTACCTTGGGTGCCAGCGTAACTACTGAAAGCTGGTCCAGAATGTAGTGATCTTGTGCAAGATTTTCTGTTGAATAAATACTTGTATGGTAATAATATTAAAGTCTAGAAGGTTTCTCTTTTAAAGCTTCCATTTAATTTCCTTTGGCTTGCCCATTGCAAAAACAGGGAAGTAAGGCAGAAATTACAGCAATTTTCCCTTTGAAACTTGCTTTTCCCCAGTTCCTTATAATCCTGATTTGCAGACTTGACATTACACAGTCTTTCCCAAGAGCAAGGGGATTCAATCTTTGTCATTTCTTCACATCCAAATGAATGTGTTGTTAGAACAGTCCCATTTTGATATCTCTTGCTCTGCCAAGCCATGCAGTCTGTTCTTACATCTGCAGGGGGGACATTTGGCAACACTGTCATTTCAAATAGCTAACTCAACACACTGAATGATACCTGTTGCATATCCACGCCTACTAGCCTTGTTGTGTTCTGTTCTTCTCTTGCAAAAGGGTGTCTTTAAAGCTCCTGTCAGGCAGCAGCCCAGAACTATCTGCATTTTGTAGGACACGTCTTTGCCCGTGCTGTCTATTCTGTTTTAGCTGTGACTGTGCTCCTCAGGTCCAGCTAAATAGTCCCAGCAAGTGTGTTTTCAGGCTACTCACAACCACAACAGCCCTACAAAAACTGGTAATACATATGCTTTAGATGCTTTAGGCAGCTTGCCCCTGGGCTAAAACTGAACAGCATTTTTGCCTTGCAGCCTTGTAGCAGAGCAGAAAAAGAAAAGGAAAGCAAGAAATCTCTGTGTGTCTTCTGCCAGAGAGCACAAGGGCGTGAACTTTACAAAGCAATATTTCCCATAACACCCTACGGGCAATGAATGAGGGCTATGCATGAAACTGGAACCAGTTGCAAGAATGAGACTGCTGGAACCTGTGGTTCAGGGGGAAAACTTGGAAGAGAGATGCCTCTTTGGTTCAGGTCTGCTCCTAACTGTAGTCTGCAAGACTATTATTGTAGTCTACAAGACTACCTACTTCTGCACATAATTGCAGTCTACAAGAAGAATCCACACCTCTGTTTAGAGTGCCATAATTCAGCTCATATTAACAAAGTCAGAACAGAGTAGTCACGACTCTAATGCCTCTGAGATATGGGGAAAAAAACCCCATCCAGGTTAGATGTAGCTTTGGGTCTAGAAGAAGTTGGAAGTTAGGACTGAGTCTCATGGGTGATAAGCAATAGGCAATGCTTCACAGGGGGACAGGTATCTTCTGACATCCCAAGGTGTGTGACAGCTTTCCCTCAGTCTTCCCACTGCGCAGCAGGTCCAGCTTCAGCAAGCATTGGGCTTTGCACGATGCTGGTCTTAGATATGCCTTTCTGTTGCCCCCTTGGGTGTATTCAGAGGCTGCTCTGACTGCCTCTTGGATGACATGCATTTATGGAAAGTGCCAACACAGGAAACAGCATATCAGAGACCTGAGGTAGCTCTCACATTTCATCTGGGCAAGTGTCTGTGAAGAGTGCCTGTCGGCACTGTGAGTGCTGTCCCAGGAAAGGAATGGCAGCCTCAGAGGAAGTGGTGGTCTGACACTGGGGCTGCCGTCAGGGACATCAGGAAATACGGTACCCTTCTGCCATATGGATGACACTGATTTGTCTCCTTTACTGCTAGCTTGTACTTCTGGGATGTGTTTCTGCTCCCTTCTCTGATACTGCATATATTACTGCTGATATTTTCCCTCACATGGGCTGCAATTCAAATCTTGGGGTGTTTCTACATGTCTTATGAACCAGTGCCTGGTGCTCCTGTCATCACAGGATTGCTTTTCAGTGTGGCAGAATAGTAGCTGCAAAGGTGTTTCCTAATGTGCAGGGGCACACAACAAGACTTGGACAATCTAACATGCAGTTGTGCCTTACTGGGTTCTGCATTTAGTTTGCTGGTTTGTTCATTTCTTTCCCTGCCATTTTCACAGCTCTTCTTAATAATGAAAACATTTAAACATTTGCAGAATTTTATTCTGCATACTGCATCTGATTTTTTTTTTTTTCTGGTCCTGAATTGGACTTTTCTTTGTGTTTTCTTGTTGAAATGGCTTGTAGCTCTTGGAAACAATCTTGTAGCATCACTGCTAACCTTGCTAAATCTCAAGCGGCAATGTGACCTCCACCAACGCACCAGCAGTACACTTATACCTGTGTTTTGCTCTCATCAGTCTGGGGTGATATTTGGCCCAGAGATCAAGAATGAATCTCCACAACTGGTTGTTTATGTTCATCCTTTTAGTGACTTGTCCTACCAGACAGGGAATCCAGTCTCATTGCCACAGAAAGATATAATTGCATTTGAGGCAAGACAGCACTGCTGGGTGTGACATAGCATTACAAGAAGCAGTGGGTAGCTTTTATTAGCATAATAGAGAGTTGTGATTCATGCTTTTCTGTAGGCTGTGGCAAATTTTAGAAGGATTTGTGGGAGAGCAAAGGGACTTTAAGATGGATGTAAGGAACTCTTTTGGCTATAGAGGCTGAGGTTCCTTATGAAAAACTCTTTTTTCAGAATGGGATTCTGGTCCCTTAGGCAGAGCTCCTAACATGACATGAAAGAAAGTTTCAAACAGATGCAGATACCTTGGTTCTGAGCATAAAAGAAAGCCATGGAGTGAGCTGGTGAGCTTCTGTAAGAGTTATAATCATTCTGGTCTGTGTCAGAAAAGGACCTGGGTCTGTGCATGACACAGCAAACTGTTGTTTTGGAGATGTTCCTTTCCTTCCAGTCCTGTATTCAGATGACATAAGCCCAAAAGCAAACCAAACTTTTAAATAATGCTTTGGACTGATACGACTTTGGGGGTGAATTCTCCTATCTGAGCTGAATCCGGTGTTTCTGCAGATCTGCCAGTAGAAGGTGTTCATTCTGATCTATCAGGTTGTCTGTGTCAGACCAGAGAAGCATAGCTTGAGTCATGAAAGGCAGAACAGATTTCAAAAGAAAGAAATTAAGATAATCTGTGCTAACTTTCTGAAGTTAAAGGTAAGCATGAAAGCCAGTGGAGCAAAAATTCTCATGTGAAAAAATGAGAAAATAAACAAAAAATGCATCTGGATTTCCTATGATGTGAAATTGAGGAAGAAAATTACAGACTAGGTTAAAATAAGTATTAATCAAGGCAAATAAAAAGAACATTTCTTTCAACTTTCAGAAGTCTGTCCTGTGGTGTAAAAAAATCCATTGACCTTCTGTCCAGAGTCACGTCTGCAGGTGACATTGAGAACATTTTGTTTCCCCCAGTTTCCAAGCATTCAATTTTCCATGTTCTTCTGTTCTGAGCATACTAAAGCAGCATTATTGAATATCTCCAGAAATAGTGCTAGCTTGAGGTATTGAAATGCCAAGAGCTATTATAAGAGAAATCAATTTGTTGGGCGGTATTTCCTGAAAGCACCTGACTACTCTCTCACATCTTGTTACCAGACCCAACTCAGCATAAAGAGCCAAGAAGGAATGCCAAGAATGAGTATTTTTACTCAAAACCCCTTAACTGTAGCAGTGCTTGGAACCTTAACCTCCCCAAAAGAAGTATCTCTGTCCTTTGTTATAGAGGAGAGTGCTTCTCTTTCACTGTGAGCAGACAGCATGGCAACACAGGGTTTAGATTGTGCCTTGAGTTTTCTTTTATTCTGCACTTTTTGATTCTCTTTGTAATAACATTAGAGTCAAACCACATGAGTTAATAAATGGTAATCCCACAGACCTTAATGGAAGATGAAGTTTCAGTGAGTCTATTTTTCCTGTAATGCAGCAAAGAGGCTTTAGATGAGTTCATGTGATTGGATGTTCCAGTATATCTTTCAGGTCTCTTCATGGTTGTAGCTGTATATTCAGGTTTTTCAACCCAGAACAGGTAAGTCTCTCAATAATATTTCTGTTTCCTTCAATAATATTTCTGTTTCCTTCAAAGTCTTATGCCTTAGGATATTTATTGAATTTTGCTTCTGTTTTGTCCATTATATGCTCTATGTAAAACATTTATGTTCTGTCAGTGAAACTCATCTTTTGAGAGAGCTGGGAAATGAAAAACTACAGTCTTCAGGTTTCAGTCCTGGGCTTGCTTCTGCAGTCTGAACTATATACCATCAGATTGATCTTCCAGAGCACAACTCTGCTAGTTGACATAGAAATGCTGCAATGTGAAGGTGAGTCAAAGTGAGGTAGAAATGGAGAATTGCTCATGTGTGGTTACCCTTTTAAAACCACTCTGATGCCCTAGTTCACCTGGATGTATGACACGAGTCCTGAAACTTCACATACTATTTGGTGTGCAAAGCTATTCAGTGCTGAAAAAGTTTGTCAATAACTTCTTTTCATCAGAAAAAATGTGGGGATAAATGCAGCACTGAGCTTCCAAAGCTCCCACTGTCATTTTAGGGTTAATCCTTAAACAGGCTTCACTTTGTCACAACTGAAATCAAAGCAGAGTCATTCTACCATCTGAGTTTTGCATTAAAAACATTAAGCTCTGCCACAACAAAGCAATGCCCTTGAAGTTCACGGGGATGCTGAGCTCTGCCAGCAGCTCTTGTTTTGCTGCTGTCCTTTAGTCAGTCTGCACAGACTGCAGCACCGTGGTAGGAGTGCGTCACACTGCAGTGCGCGGTCATCAGCTCTCAATGCAGACTTTGGAGGCTGCAGTGTCAGACTGCAAGGCTACACTGCAGAGATGCTGAGCTTTTGAAAAGCTGCAGTTAGATCTGGTTGAACAAGCAAAGTGTTCGCCGGCAGGATTAAGCCTGTTTTGCTGTTTGTCAGCAGATTGTGTTCTTTGCAAATATTTTTGTAAGAGCCGCAGGGCGAGAAGGAAAGTCAACCCTCTGTTTCCCAGTCAGGTGGGAGAAAAAGGGACTGGCTCTGGCAGCCTTTTTATATACATTGTAGCGCTGTCCCAGAGCAGTCTGCATGCTGCATTGCTTGAAAAATCTATGCAGAAAGTCCCAAGATTTAACTCTTATGGTACCCTATGGTGTTGGTGAAAGGAAGGAGAGACCAGCAGCAGCACAAAATAGGCAGCTGACACAGAGAAGGAAATTCCTGCTCAGTAAGACTGCTGAGGGTGTTTTATTTGAACAACCTGGCTTTCATCAGGAAAATCCAACAGGAGTCGGTAAATTTTTCCTGTATCTTTCTCAGGGTTAGGTAGGGCTGATGGTATGGGACCGTGATGATGAATAGCAAGTTTGTTTGGATAGGGAGCATAATGGTGGTCTTTTTGAGGTCAGAAAACTCTCTACTTTTCTTCCACACAGCCATAATCATTACTGGTGGGTTGGATGGGTGAAAAATTGCATGTTCAAAATAACACCTTCAAACTACTTGTTGATCAGAACTACTTGAAGACAGTAAGACTCAGTGAGGCTATTTGGACTGGAAGTAGATGAGGAGGGCACCATGGAACAGACCACTGTTGCAGCACATTCATTGCATACCTGCTAATTGCTCCTGTAAGGACATCAAGGGATATTGCTCTTGAAGCATCTTTGGAGGGTCTTGGTCTCTTAAAGCCAGTTGCGTGCCAAGAAGAAATCACTGGAAGGTAGCTTTTTATAAGCTGAGGTAACCTGTTTTAGGATTGGCTTCAGATATTTATAATCAGTCCCTGTGCTCCTAATGAGGAGAGCACAAAATGTTTTGATATATTTAAACAGCTATATTTAAAAACAGATGGGTCTCTATCTCTCCAAGAGCAGCAGAGATGGTTCTGTTCTACTCTTCAACGAGCAAATTTACCATTCAGCCTTCTCCTATTGCATTCCCCACATGGAATGTGGGGTGTCTAGACAAGGACTTCTGTCACAAACATGTATATTCAGATGCAAATAAGTCCAATTATGCACAACTGTGCCCCTTTACATATGAGTATGGATAATTATGTAAAGCAGAGCTTTACTTCAAATGATAATACAAAGAGTACTGCTATGTGAAAAAAGGAATAAAACCCAGGATGGCGCCTACATTTCTCACCAGAATTAAGTTTCTCCCAAGAAAGAAGTCTGCAGCAGCCCCTGAAACCCACTGCTAAGGAGCAGGGGTTTAGGATTGCTGAAGATAGAAGCCACATATCTGAGAAGGGAGGATAGTGTTATAAGTACCTTGTTTTTGTAAACTCTCTTTTGTGACCAGTTTGTAGGGGAGATCCTGTAGCAGATGGGTGCTTGGTTAGACACAAGAAAGGCTGTTCTCAAGCTCTGCTGGGTTTTTTGTTTTGATTTGATTTTTTTCTCAGGGTTAGACAGTAGCAGGAAACATATCCTTCTAAGATCAGAATCATCCAAGAAATAGACAGGCCCCTTTTGCCTGGCACTATAAACAAATAACCACGTGCATCTTGGCTGGTTTCACATGGAATGGCACAAGAAGAACCTTTTACTACCCTGCTAAAAGGGTGGGAGACAAGATCTGACTGCAGAGTGATGGTTTCTCCTGAGAATTCTGCAGGAGAATACATTCTTCAGAAACCTATTTTTAATACACAGTCTGTTTTTCAAGCTAGTAAGAGCCAGTCTGGCACTTCTAACACAATGGACAAATCAAAATAAGATGTATGCTCAGCTTCAGTCCTGAACATCTCTTGTTCAATTATTGTTTACATAACACATTCAGAAGGGATTGTCTCTCTATTTGGCTGTTAAATCTCAAAAAATATTTAATCTGTGATCTATCAGTTGCCAAGGAGAGGAAATAAATAGACTGTTACCTTGTTAGTGTGCTTACTTTTGTATTACCTGTGTAAACTTAATAGTGGTCCTTAAGAGAGATGTTTCAAAAAGACCAAAGACTATGAAATATAAGCTGGAAAATGTATTTTTTTCTGTTATAAAAAATAGCAGAGAATTAGATAAAGAAAAGAAAGCATGGGATCAGATTATATTATTTCAAAGTCTGAAATTAATTATGTCTATGAGACATCTAAGCCAAGACATTATATCAAAGTAGAATTCCACCAAACCTGATCATTATTTTAACACATTTGCAGGTACAAAATCGAGATGGCTATTATGATTTTCTAAGAGCCTAGTTAAAAGTGCAAGAATATAAGGATTTTTATCTCTTCCTTGTGCTGATTTTTAATCTTGGGGAATATTCAAAACAGCTGCAAAGACCTTTCCTTCAAGGGTGCTTTTTTAAGGGGAAGTTGTTGTAATTGGAGAGTTCAGATGTGAGTTTCAATGTTGGCTCTTTTGCAAAGAGCTATGTTATCTTAAAGCAACAGGACATGAATAATTAACATAAGGCTAAATGTCCCAAACAAGAAAAGAGGTTACCATTGGTAGCAAGTATATTTGGATGCCTGTTTATTTTTTTATGTTGCCAGAAAAATCACAAAGTCCTTTTAGTACATTCAAGAGAACCAATCTGTGCTAGAATTTCTGATTTTATGCTCTGGTGAAAGAAAAGGTAGGGTAGAGCAAAGCAAATTAAATATGTGATTGAAAGTACATTAGTTTAATGATCAATTATTAAACAGGGAATATTTTAATTGAAATATCTTTTATAAGCTATTCTTTTCATCATACAATTTTAGGGAGTTCATTATTGTACCTTTTGCTAGATAGAACTTTCTTCCATCTATTTCTATCTGTTTTCATTTATTTAATTCCTTTCTACCCCATAAAAAACCATCCTTGCTAGTAGTAAGTTTTATTTCTGGCAAAAAGTCACTTGGAAATATACCTTCTGTTCACAATGGAATTTGCATGGTACCAAATAAAGTTGTGTTTACATAGAATCAGTTGGAAGGGGCTTTTAAAGTTCATTTAGTACGACTCCTCTGCAGTGAACAAACATTTTCAATTAAATCAGGTAGCTCAGAGCCCCATCCAACTTGACCTTGAATATTTCCAGGGATGGGGTATCCAGCACCTCTCTGTTCCCATGCCTCACCACCCTCGCAGTAAGATAATTCTTTCTTGTATTTAGTTGGAATCTATCCTCCTTTAGTTTAAAACCATTACCTCTTGTCCTATTGCTACCACCTCCTTAAAGAGTTTGCTTCCATCCTTCTTATAGGATTCCTTTAAATATTTTCTCATGATTCTTCTGATAAGTTTTAGCCCTCCTCTGAACCAACCCCAACACTTACATTCTTTCAACCCATGTATGTCTTGAAATATTCTTTGCTTTCTTATTAGTCCAAAATTTTTAAAAAGCAAAGGAAAAAGCCAAATGCTTTGAGGAAAGTATCACTTGTTACTCATGTGCCTTACTTTCAGGTGAGATAGACCTGTTCATACACCATGTAAAAAAAGTGTGTCCCAGTTTGTGTTGGAATGAGGTTTTTCCTCTGGGACAAAGGCGTGGAACAGTTGTTGCCTGTCAAAGGATGCATGCAGTTCCCCTCACTGAGGCTCCCTATTATATCCAAACTTGCCTGCATAATTTTCTACATCAGAACCTGAGCACTGACCACATTTAAAAAACAGCACTCTGAACTTTTACCAGTTTAATTCCTTCAGAACTGTGATATGCTCCTTACTGAATTAAAATATTTTTCTATTCCTGTAAGTTGCAGAGATTAAACTTCATCTCCTTTATTTGTGCTGCCTGACATAAGCTTAAAAGAAGAGGGAGATCAAAGGAACCTTGTGCTGTTTTTTTTTTTTTTGACACATGACAATTTTTGGAAGTCACCTTTTTGGAACATGAAGCCTGATACTGCATGGTAAGATACTCAATGGAAATCAGGATGTGTTTGGTCACAAAATCCTTTAGGTCTGGGAGCTTTAGAAGACAAGGCCATTCATGAAGGCTCCATACAAGCCCATCAAAAGTGTGGCTATCACCAAACACCACTTTTGCTCTTGCCTCAGATGAGATCATGACTACAAAGGCTTCCAGAATGACCACTGAGTACAGAGATGGATTTTGTCTATGCAGGACACAGCTTTCGTGTTTGTGGGAGAGTGTGGCCCTTCCTCACATGCTGCACTCCCTCCATCACCTGCCTTCTCTCTGTTTCAAAGCTCCTCTATCAGCAAGCAACAGTGACATTTGACTGGAGCCTACAGGGAAGGAGCAAAACTATGGCAAGTTGCAAGTGACAGTTTGAGTTATAAAAAGAACAAGCTAGGTACAGAGTATTCCCATGGTCTTTCCAAATGCCTCTATTAAGAATGATTCTATTATTTAAAAATAAAAATGTTTCCATAGTTCAGGAGAAAAGGGCCTGGTTGAAAACCATTTTTTCTTGCACTTTCCCTCCCCAATCACAGTAAGAACAAATACATAAAATTCTGATAAGATTGAAAGCCTTTCCCCACAACTGCAGCTTTTAAAAAAATACTGTATGAAATGGGGGTCAAAAGGCTGTATTTTAAAAATGTCTAACTCAGTGGGAGATATTTCGACATTGTATGGAAGAGAAATCACTTTAGATTCCAGTAGAGAGTGGACTCACTTTCTCTGTTCCCTCCACAGTAAAAATCAGTGTGGGAAAATCAAATAAAGCAAAAAGTTTCAGTGAATTAATTGTCCACCCTCTACAGAGACACAATAGGAAATAAAGAAGTAGACACTAGCATAGGACATTGGTTCTCTTGAATCTCAATTTTTATTGTCTACCACAGAGAAATTAAGAGTATACTGCTAGTCAAAATACTATAAATCTGCATGGATAATTTACCCACTTAATAATTTTAATACTTATTTTTCACTGCTGATAGAAATGAAGATTCCAACTTAATTTTTATCAGTTTTTAGGAAATTATGGAGGCCAGATAGAGACACATGTAAGTCTGGTAGTGACTTGAAGGAAGCATGTTTCAAAAAGCCTGAACTTCTCTTTATTAACCTTCAGAGATTCTGCTCAGAATCTTGCAGTGGCTTTGCTTACTAAAATAGAGCTTGTGGGCTTAAAGAGCCTTGCTTTTCACCCATCTGCAACATGAACCTCTGAAAGGGATTTGTAATGCTACAGTTCAGATGTAGTGCAGGTGAACCTGGAGGGAGACTTCAGATGATGCTTTGTTCTCATCACATTTGTTTCCACAAGATATAGACTATGTGGTGTACGATGGTGAACTTCCCTAATGAAGCCCTGGTCTTTTCTCTAATTTGTTTCTATCTGTTTCCCATCTGTACTCTTTTTTTCTTCCTTATTTTTTGCTTTAATTTTATTAGAATGTAGAGTGGTTTTTATAGCTCTTTAAGAAATGAAACATGGATACACTTGGTTTTTCATTTCCCCTGAAAAATGAGTTCCTATTTCGAGTTGTACACAACTCATTACAACACCATTAGCAGATTTAACATAAATAATGGAGGCAACTAAGTCTTAAGTGTAGCCATAAATATGATAAGTGGCTGACTTAAGGAAAAATTTGTGAGTCTGAAATGCTTCCTGATTTCATGAGTTCTTTCAATTCTAAGATATAAAATTCATTGTCTCAGATGAGGATGAGTTTTACTGATCATGTCAAGACCCTTGTATTCAGGGCACAACATAAATTTCTAATTACATGTGTTTACAGAAGAAATTGCAGAGATTCTCTCTGTGACTGAATTTTCAAATGTCAATAGTTACACATAAGAAGTAAGGTGTCAATGCTCTGTTCTTCATTTCTCGTTTTGTTCCCTGCCTTCTACCTACATCTTTTGTATGCTTGTCACGTTTCTGGCTTTGGTTTCTTCACAGCAAAGCTCAGACTGACTACAGCACAGTGTCTGACCAAAGAGAGCAAATATAATCACTTGCTGCATCATTCACAATACCTTACAATCTTACTGCAGCAATAAACTTTCTTGGCCTGTATAAAGTCTGATTGTTACAAACTCTTTGCCTTGTGGGGAAACACAAGTATTCAGTCTGAGATGGAAGACCTTCTTTGAATTAAATCCAAGGTGTTTAATTCAATACCCAGTGTTTTGATCAACTGTTAAATATTTCTTGCCTCCCTAAATTTGTGTTATCATACACATCCCATTGTAAGATGGCAGTTGGAACTCAGCCCTAAATGAAAATTGATTTTTCAGCTTTAATATTTCAGTGTTGTTTCCTTACAAAACCCTTCTTGAGAAAAATACATACAAATGTCATATGTTGATGCAAAGAGGCGAGCAGCTCTGCTCTTCTGCACATAAAGGATGAGGCATCTTACAACTGAGCCAGATGATCTGTGCAATTTGCAGTTATCATTTGCCACAGTATGTGGACAATAATATTTGGCAGGCTTGGCGGCCTGGATCTGCTGTGGGTGGATATGGCAGGTCCCTTTAGAGAACATTCTTTGCTAGTGGCCTTTGGGTGCGTTACCTCTTTGTGCAAAACCGTGCTATGACTTTTCACCACGCAGCTTCCACTCCGGTGGTTTCTCAGGAGAGGGAGGACTAGCCCTGATCCCTGTCAGAATGACAAAGCTTGTGTAAGGCTGGACAGGCTGATGAGGCTCCTCAGAGTCTGGAGATCAGGAAGCCAGATAATAGATATTGTTTATTTCTCATTCCTTGTAAGATTCCTACATTTGATCATGGGTTTATAATCCAATATCATCCTTAAAGCAGGACTGATACTGAATTTAGACTAGGTTGCAATGGCTTTATCCAAAAAGTCTTGAAAACCTTCAAAAATGAAGATTGGACATTTTATCTAGGAAAACTCTTATATTTCTTTTCCTTAGATCTAGCTGAACCTCCACTGACTTAATTTTTGAGAACTATCTCTGATTCTTCTTCCATGCATGACTGTGAAGAGACTTGCTATGTCCTCTTTATGGTCTTGTAGGTACTATAAGGCAATTATGAGGTACCTCCAAAGCTATCTTTTTCTACAGGCTGAACAAGCTTTTTTCATAGGTGGAGGACTCCTCATTTCTCTTCACTGAATTTCATGATGTTTCTGCAAGCCCATTTCTCTGTCTTATTTACATCTCTATGAATGAAAGGTCTACCCTCAAATATATGAGCTACAACTCCAATTTGAAGTTATTCTCAGATGTGATGAGATGCATTGTCTACTTATGTAGGTCATAGATAACAATAACAAATATCAGATAGGGCCCAGGAAAAATCCCTGACAAAGGCCACCTGTCATTCCTGCCTAACTGGAATACACATCAGCCACTTTGTTTTGAACCCACTGATCCTCTCAATATTTCATCCAGGCAATTATCTGCCTGACTAAACCTTTACGTTCTCTCTTAGATAAAAGGGTATTGTAAGAAACCTTGTTGAAAATCTTGCTACGTTCAAGGTCAGTGACATTCAATGATTTTCTTGCATCAGTACCCTTAGCCCAGTTATCTTTTTTTATCATTATCCCAAATATCATGATCTTTTCATCAATACACCTGGAAAATATCTAGTTTTCCACAAAAGTTCTTTTCTAAGTCTGGACCATTAATCAAACACTAGAGTCACTAGTAAATCTCACACATAACACACAGATATAACCATGTTTTACTCACCCTTTCTGGACACTGCTTCCTTTTGTTCATGGTCTTCACACCACTTGTCTGAAAGGTTTCTGGTTTGTGACAACAAAGTCTTCTGTTCAAATGGGAGCAACAGAGATAGAAGAAACTGAGGGAGGGGAAACAGATTAGTTCTTGACAAGTCTGACATTAGTCAGGCTTGTCTCATAAGACACTGAGCCCATGCTGAAGAGAGTGAAGGCCCAGGAATGGGACTTCATGCCTTAGGAAAATGGTACTGCATTTTTACCTTGGAATAAGTACTTTGTGTATGATTTTTCTTAAAAAGAAGTAAGATACTAAGTGGTTTTGCTTTGCCACAAGGCTAACTGTCTTGAGGATCATGGAAGAACTGAGGTGAGTGGATTCATCTTGTAACAGGGCTGTCACTCCTTGTGGTTGATTTCTGTTTGTGCACCAGGACAGCTGTGAGTCTCTGGTTGTGCTGTGATAACAAGCACTGCTTTCTGCTTTCCTCTTAACCAAAGAACAAAAAGCAAGGAACTGAATTACTTTAAGACAGTTGGAGAGACAGATTTTATATTCAGTATTTTCCCAGAGTATAATGTCACCGATTTTCAAATATGTGCTAACACCTTAACTTATTTTTTTTCTGCATAAAACTGACTTCTGCTGCTTCTGACCTCAGCCAAGTTACTGTATGTTGCTAACATTGCATTATTGACAGAAGCAAGCCACAGTGCACCAACAGATGCTGGATCTTTCCTGATCTGCATCATATTTCCATGAAAAGATGACAGTTGGCAGAAGATACCAGTTGTCACATTATACGTGAAAATACTACAAACTGCTTTCATAACAAAATGTCACAAAGCACATGTTGTTTGGGGAAAGAGAAAAGGGAAAGCAAATACTGGAAAGGTACTGAGCAATCAAGCTGCATTTGCTTCACACTAGATACTGAGCGGCTCAAAGAAGAGGTGCCAACAGTGACTTTAACAGTGTTTTAGCTCTTACCCTAGACTCACAATGAGGTAGTTCCTATTTTTTATTTCTGAGCTCTAGTTTCAATGTTTTAATAACGTTTCTGCATTCATGTTGTATCTCGTCTGTAAAGCAACATTTCCACAGGAAAGAAATTGCATAAAATTAAAGCTGGAGTTCCAGAGTTTGCTGTAATTTTTTATTTTTCCATTTTCCCTTAGAAAGGTTTTAAAAATACATTAATGTAAATATTTAGACTTTTGGGATTTTGCCACTGTTTTCTCTCTGCTGAGGCTTATTTGTCTCATGACTTCTCATTTCCCTGTTAAACAGAGCACTATTTATGAAATTAAATACATGCATAAAAACCAAAAAATATGGAGCAGACACTTCTGGAACAAAGCACAGTCCATAGTTCTGCTAGAAGAAGTATGCAAATGCAAGAAATAAACAGAATTTCAAAACTGCAGCTTCCTCAATTTGGAAGGGCTGGACTGTCCATGTGATACAGGTGCATTAACATGAAAAATGGTGCAAGAAGGGCAGTGCACTGACAGCTGTTCAGTTGCTGCCTACTCTGCTCAGCAGCAGGGCTATGCTCTGCCTGACAGCCATCCCAGCTAGCTGGTGGCTTTTCAAGCCTACACAGAAACTTGAGGTCTGCAGGAAATTTCAATTAGAAGAAGAGAGTCTTTCAAAAGACTTTCAAAGTAATTGTCTTTTCCAAGTGCGTGTCGTTTACTTTTCTTTTTTTTCCCCTTTAATCTGTAACAAGACTGCCCATGGAAAGAAAATGTGCCCACTTCCTGCAACTGCAAGGCTGAGGCTGAAACCCAAGCAGAAACATTACACCTGTGTTGATATCTTCACTCAAAGAAAACTGCCAAAAACTGAAGTACTTGTCCAGAATAGCTGGTTTTGCTCCAGGACCTGAAAATCACTCTAGCACCCATCCCCACCAGTGGATGTCATAGATGCAAGTGGACCCAGCTGGAAGAAATCTTCAGACAATTTGCTGTGCTACAGGAGGAGTTTAACAGGTGGTGGAGGGCCTGGGAATATGAGAGAGAGGTCAATAACTGGTATCGTGTGCTGTCTCAGACTGACCAACAGCCCTGCCTTGAGGCTGTACAAGGGAATCTAACCTCAAACTTTCTGACACTAGCAACTCATGAGATAAAGGAGATTGCACAATTTTCTCTGCATGGAGAATCTTCCCCTGAAGTGTCTCTATACAACAAATACTGTGCTCTGGGCATGCACAGTGAAGGTCACAGTAATAATGGACAGGATCCAGGAAACCCCAACCATTCAATACCATCCCTTGTGTGAGAAACAGTAGCTTCAGAAAAAGAGGTCATTGGAAATTCTTTACTGTGAGCCACCAAAGCACTTATTTCTCATCCAGATTTTTCTCCAGAGAAGTTCACTGCCTATCAACAGATTGCATTCACAATGTCACTGCGAGGCTGCTGAGCCTACTGAACCCTACAAATTACCATCTGCTACAATACCATTCTATATAGGGTCTGTGGCAAGACAATTCTGAATACTTTGAAAAGACTGTATATCCCTCAGAGCAATATCAAATCCCCTGGGGCAAGGATCACACTCTCCTCTGTCGTCACAGGCAGACATATGAGTTCGGGAAAGAGGAGTCAAATTGAAAGGTGAATGCCTGGCTGCGTGACTGATGCCACACTCAAGGTTTGGCTTCCACGATTGTGGGCCTGCCTTTGGAAGCAGGGCCTATTGTGAGCTTGTGAGATTCACCTGACAAAGTAGGCAGAAGGCTGTTCACCAACAATCTGTCCAGACTTATATGGAGAGCATTAAATTAGATTCAGTGGGGAAGGGGACTTTGAACAATAGAGAAAAACTAGGGGCAGCTAATGTATTAGAAACCAACACAGCAACACCTGTGGAATGCCTCAATGTCCCTGGGGAGTGTTTGTCCGAAGAGGGGAGACAATCTGCAGCACAGGTGAAGCGCCCCTGCAGCAATGCCCACAGCACGGTAACTGCAACAGCTGGAAACCTCTGTGCAGCTGGAACACCGTGGTCTAATCAGTGCCACTGAGATGTGACTGAGGGACAAACTGCACGGCTGGAGCACTGCACCAGTGCTATGGGCTGTTCACAAGTGACAGGCAAGGAAGGAGGAGTGGGCAGCAGTGGGGATCATGTTACCCTCTGTGTGGAAAATGGGTGAACTACAGAGAGCTGCCATGGAAAACCAGCAATGAACAGGCGAAATGGGTAAAAATTTATAGGTAAAATTTGGGGTCAAGCCAACAAGGGAAACCTCATGGTTGAAGTTTACTACAGGCCCCCAGACCTAAGGGAGGTTTTTAATGAAGTGTTTTTATTTCAGCTACAGGGCTCTAATCCTGATGGGGGATTTCTACTCTGACATCTATTGGAAAAGTACACAGCAAGCCGTAAGCAGGCCAGGAGACTCCTTGACTGTTTTGAGGAAAATTTATTAATCCAGGTGATAGCCCAACCAGAGAAGAAGCATTACCATACCTGTTATTTACCAACATAGATGAAGTAATTAGAGATGCCAAAATTGGTGTCAGCATGGCCTGAAGTGAACATTCTTTGACTGAATTTATAGTCTAGAGAGATATGGGCCAGATGAAGAATCTTCACGTTTAGGAAAGCAAAAGTTTGAGGAAGTAGTGCACTGAAAACCTGGAAAATTGCCCTCAGAGGACAAAGGAAGTAAAAATTGCTGTCAGCTCCTTAAAGACATTCTTCTCAGAGTGCAAAAGGTTTTGTTTCCCTATAGGTAACCAGGAAAGGAAGGCAGGAGGCCAGCACAGCTCAGTTCAACCTCCCAGCTAAAGACAGAAGTGCAAAAGACAGATATCCATCCTGGGAAGAATATAGACACTGTCTAGATGTTTGGAGAATAGAACACATAAGCTGATGCACAGTTGGAGCTGCAGCTGTTGAGGGATTCAAAGAATACTAAGGGCTTCTACAGGTATGTTGGATAGAAAAGGAAGATTAAGGAAAATATGCCCCCTCAATATATAGGATAGGACAACTAGCGGCAATCAATGTGAAGAAGCTGAGTAACTCAGCAATTATTTTAGCTTTAGTTTTAAATGTTAAACTGTCTCCAACATTTCTAAAGCCCCTGAACTTCAAGACATGAATTGGGGGAATGAAGTCCAGCTTTGGGACCAGCTGAGGAACCTGAACATAAGTAAGCCCATGGCATTCATTGAGAAGTAACCCTCCAGGACATGAAGACAACTTTGCTCTAGCTTTCAATGCTGTACCATTTCCAATCTCAAGAGAGACTCAGGATTAATTTTCCTGAGAATGTGGAAGTAGATTTCATGTTGAATATTTAATACAGAGGAATGGCAGCTTTCACCAAGAAATTATCCTCTTGGGAAATAATAACAGTAAAGATTGTTTTTGTTTAATTAAGTTTCCTTTAGGTCCTACAGCAGAGTTCTATCAGCATATTGTTGGATTACTCAATCAACCTCATTTCCATTTGCCTTCAATTAGTTTTACATTTAATATTCATACATTTCTGGAGCTGGCTAAAAGAGAATGAAGACAGGAGCTGGAATAGGGAATTGATTTTGGTCCTCCAGGAGGATTTAACAGTGAAGCAGCAAAATTATTTCATCATTACCTTTGTGAGGAGTAAAAGAAAGGACTGGAAACTAGCTTCATTCTTCCTTTGGCACAGACATTGCCACTGCCTTAATAGTCTCCTAATAGAAACCAAAGAAATGTGCAGAAGGTACTACTTATGCTGTAGGTTCATAGTGAATGAGTTTTGAAATGTGCAAATACATCACCTCTCTACTGTTCAGTATTCAGGACCCATCATCTTTGCAGAGAAAGAGGGAAGCATTTTACTTAGGTATGAGCAGGATCCTGTGTTAGGGTGATGCCAAAATCAAGAGCACATATTGCTTCCAAGATGACTTATACCCAAATTAACATCCATCTAGGAAACATGTGGTCCAAGGCAGGGAAACTGAGGCAGCAGAAACTGCAGCAGTACTGGCTGTACCATCAGCAAAGGTGATGGTATCACCTTTAGGAAGTTATCAGATGGATTTACTGTGTGAAATTCAGGATGCTTTTCTGCCCATCACACACATTATGCAGTTACCCCTCTGACTTCAAAATAAACATGGTCAGCACTGCTCCACCTGATTGTTGAATTCATGAAAATTTTTGTTCCCATGGAAGAACTCCCTGTTTAGCTTGGAGTCTAGTATTTCTTTGAATTATACTGTAAAAAGCTAACACATTTTCAATAGGATCCATCTGTATTGCTGAAAAGCAATAGCTTTTCAGGTATTGTTCAGGGAGCCAATTTTTTCCTGTTTGCATATAGCACCAAGGATAATTCGAACATATGGCAAGAGGAGAATCCTGCAGGCTCATGCACTGTTACCTTCCTTCCCATCTGCTTCAGGAGCTAGATGTCCTGCCTTTGCTGCTTATAAACTGCTAAATCCAAGTACACTATTTACGAGTGAGATGGAAGGGGAAGGCAAGATTTTAAAGGACACAGACAATAGCTGACCTAAGAACAGGGAGAGCAGTACACTGAGACTTCTTTTTACTTTTCTTTTCCAGAAACCTTTAATGGGGCTTCCATACCTGATGAAAATATTTGAAGGCAAATCTTAATGTACACCTTAGTATACCATACAAAGCAGCAGGCATGAACTGGATGTCAAAGGGAAAGACCACCCAAATTCCACATTTTTAAGGCACTTGATGAATCTGTAGATTTGAATTTTAAGGACAATGCTGCTTTTACCTGAAAATCCTGACAAGTGTTTCTATTTTCATGGCCTAAATCCAAGATCTGTCCTCTGTCTCTCCATAGTTATTTGGGACTCACCTTTCTGTCACTTTTCTTCATTTCTGTCTACAATCACATCCCATAGGGACATGGTCTCTAAAGTGAAGAAATACTGGATGTGGGACGCTTTGCAAGGGTTGCACAAAAAAATCCATTGGTTTGAAGAAAATATTTTCTGTGTCGTTTATAAATAAAACAAAACAAAACAAAAATAAAAATATTTTGATTTTTTTCCAGTATCTATTTTTGGTCTATGTTTTATTATGTACCTAGCATTTTATTACAGAATTACATTTTTATAACTACTAAATAAACAAACATATAGTCCATTATTGAGGTTGTGTTCTAAAAAACTGTTTCTTAATAGGGTTGTGCAACCAAAAAATTTGAAGAACATTGGCCTATCTTCTCTTTGTATGAGGGGCTAGGAAAGGAAAAAAAATAATCCATATAGACTTTATTTATTCCAGGAAGAATAATTTTCTAGCTCAAGATACTGAGTAATCTTAAGCCTTTGTATTTGATTAGATAATGAAAAGTAAGAGTAACATTATTTCTCCAATGATGCTTGAGACAAGATTGTCTCCTGTTTGTACTTGTTGTTGCACTCAAAATTAATCTCTCTGCAAATACCACATTAAGTTCATACTTTGTGCTTTACTGTCTTAGTGTCCTTAGATCAGATTCCTCTGCCAAATATTTTTCTGGAGAAGGCTGAATTTTGCAGAACAGACTTTGACCCACATTTCAAAACTTTAGTGGTCATATTTCCATGGCAATCTCAAGTGTTTTAAGAATGAAAGTTTTAAAGTTTACATCTTTTGTTTGTGAGATTGTACGGTGCTCAGAGAAAACACAATTCTTAATATTCAGTGACACAAGTTTTTGTTTCCAATGTAATTCTGCAAATGTCCTGCTCCCAGCCTTGTCATAATATGAATAAAACACTTGTATCCAATTTTAGATGCATAGAATGAAAAGAAATTTTAATTTTTTATTTGTCTCTTTCTGAAATTTTGCAGGCATTTCTCATTGTCTCACCTCCATCTTCCCATGCTAGTTCACAAAATAGTTCCTTCATACAGTTATCCACACGTCCATCCATCCATCCATCCATCCATCCATCCATCCATCCATCCATCCATCCATCCATCCATCCATCCTCCATCCATCCATCCATCCATCCGTTCGTCCGTCCGTCTGTCTGTCCATCCGTTCGTCCATCCATCCGTTCGTCCGTCCATCCTTCCTTCCTTCCTTCCTTTGCTTCTTGGAGCTGGATCAGTAGGTAAGTGAATATCTCTCCATGTCTTGATATACTGTCAAAAAGCGCAGGTAAGCACTACTTATGCACCATGATGGGAATTGCAGAATACATTTTCTCATTTGTGTATATTCTGAGACTGTTTTTTGATTTCAAAGTTTTGGCAACATACTTTTCGTTCTGGGTTTACAAAAGAGAGAATGTTGTTCTGTGGTGATTAAGACTGAGATAATATTGAAATCACTGAAAATAATGCACTGTTCTGTGTCATTGACATTCCACATATATATCAAATCAAGGTTTTACCTTTTCTTTTGAGTGGGAGAACTCAAAGTTTTGAAATAGTCATTGTATAGAAACTTCCATATAAATCTGAAATATAATTTAAAAAACAAACACCTTTTTTATTTGTGAATGTGAGGGAAAAAAAACCCAAAAGAACAAGATGGAGGTTATCACTCCAAGTTCATCTTATCCTCAGTCACAGGGGACATGAGTATTCTTTGGAGGAAGACTATCTTTCCACCAGGAGTGGTATCTGCACTGCCTTCCAGGCTATGGTTAAAACTGCAGTCCCACCACTCTAACAGTTGCTGGAAATGGTAAAACCTAGGAGAAAAAAGGAGGACAGAAAAAGTTCAATTGAGTGTGAAGAAACCTGTTTCTTCCTCCCAGTTAAATCAGTGAAAAGGTCAGGAACCAGGAACTTCAGCTCATGGTACCCACAGGTTTTCATGACTTCAGCTTCTGCCAGAAGAAATCAGTGCTTGGAAAATACAGCTCAGCTCGACTGTACTCAAACTAGAAATGAGGTTCCTGTTTTCATGGCACAGGGCACTTGAACGTTTCAGCAACCTGTTAAGAGATGTGGCAGTATCTACATCTCATGTGTATAATTTAATGCCTTAAATGAAATCTGGTTTCCCAACCATGACAGTTTTGCCCACAAAACTGTGAACTTTATCTGTGTTGAGAGCATGGCAGCTTGTTAGATCCCCCGTGCAGATCCACGTCAAAGAGAAAAGCATCTGCCACTTTGTGCGCAGCAATGAACTGAGGTACAGGTTTTAACAGACAATAAAACATACATAGGAATAGGTACAGATTTATTATATTATCCATTTATTGGATACCTTGCATATATTAAGTGCATTTAAAACACATATAACATTTTGTTTTGTGGCTTGTCCTGCTGCACTGATTTAGACCTGACTTTAAGCATCATGCTTGGATAATGAATAAATCATGCTTTGTTGTGGTGGCCACTGTCCTGACACATATTTTCTTTCAGTCCTGGTAGTCGGTAGGAGAGGAATCAAAGGCTGAAGACAAAAACAGACTCTCTGAAAGGCTTAGGGTTCTTTGAAGTCTGTTGCATGAACAGAACAGAGAAGGAAATTCTGTCACAGCTTAAAAAGAAAAAGAAATCACAGAGATACTTATTAAACATATGCTGCTTCAGTATTTTAAGTCACAGTTGTTCTTTCTTTAGTTTATCCCAGGGCTTGGAATGAATCTGCACATTCAATTATGCAGTGAATCTTGAGGAAGTGACTTACAGCACAAGTCGTTGAGTAATAGGCTCCTGCTAACTGAGCTGCATCAGAAAGTTGCCTGCAAGAAAGTTGGGACTGAGTCCCTGGCTGGCTGAATAACCTCAAAGGGATCAATTCACATCACTACTGCTAGTGCTGCCCTGTCTGATGGCTTTGCAATTATTTTTTTAAATCACAGAGAACTAAAAATTACCTGGGGTACAAAATAGCCAGCTATCACTAATTGAATTGGGGCAGAAGCTATTCAGAGCAGCAAGATCCCTTAAGCAGCTTTTGAGATCCAATTCTTCAACACCAGAATTTATTACTAGGGACACATGAGGGCAAAAAACAATATTTAATGAGTCACAAAGACTGAAGGAATTCCCAGGAGCCCAGGAAGTTCAGGCATCTTACTTCTTTCTAAAAAGGGAAAATGAGGCAATAGGGACAATTTGAACCTGGGGAAAGGTTCCCTGGCACATTTTTAAGAATTACATCTAGAAGCACTCAAAAGCATGTTGCAAGGATGGAAAGCAACTGGTAAGGATTTGTCAAGAATAAATCATATCAAAGTGATACAATTTTCTCCTTTGACAGCACATCTGGCCTTAGACACAAGAGGGAAGTTGCCAGTGTGATAGTTCCTGTTATCAACAAAGCCTCCGAAATTGGTTTCCCTGGACTTCTTTGGCAGAAAATGTGGAGAACAAAAAGCCCTCCAGGCAGTGAGAGGAATCACTGTGATTCATCCCATAGAGTAATTTGAATTCCCTTCTGTAACAGGAATGTCTGCTTCTGCTGACTGGCAACTTCTTCATTTGAAGTTCTCTCAGGCTACTGTTCTTCTATGCTGTTTCTAACTAGCTACACTCCTCAAGTGAGGCAGAAAAATCTGTGCCACTGCAAGAGGCCTATCTTGTCCTTGATAACTATGCATTGCAGGCTGAGCCATCAGGCCTGAGTGATCCATGCACAGCCAAAGAAAAATTCTACAGCAGCAATGGAGACAAAGCTGACTTCTCTGTCACTGGCCACTGAATCACAACATAGTTTTCAAGGGAAAGAGAAAGACATTGTGAGAGAGGATAGGATTAGGAGAGCTTTCATGAGAATGTTGCTGAGCTAGGGAAAACTGTGCTTCCCTATTAATCTCAGCTCTACATTCTTGGGATCATTTCTTATTGTTGTCAAACAGGAAAGCCTTACATGACTCACTTTCCAGCTCATGTCTGAAAATTGACTGGCAGCCTAAGTGAAGCTAACTGGTCATTGTCGTATGATGTGCATGTTAAGATGACAGCAGCAGCAAGCTAAAGTGTACCAGAAATAGGCTTAACAGCAGAAGTCTGTATTCTCTCAAAATCCTTCTCTTGTGTGTTCCTACATATCTAACCCTTACCTAGGCTGTGCTCAGCCTTTCTGTGCAGATCAGGAGCTGCAAAAGGCCTATTTATTAGGATGAACTCTTCATGCTCTAAAGAGGTTTCAAAACAAGTAAGCAACATAGCTACCCCAAGCGCCAAGGATCAGAGTATCTGCAGGCTCCACTGGAGAATGTACTGCCATTAAATGGCAGATTAAGTCTCAATGAAGATAATATTCTTCTGTATCCACCAGGATATGAAATGAACTGCATATAAAACTTTAACCCTCTGTGTGGCTTACATTGTATTTATAATGAAATTATTTCTTCCCACTTCTATTATTTCAAGTATTAGTTAAGATGCGCCCCAATTGCTGTAGTCATTTCAGTAGTTTAGAGATGTCCTGATGCCTGGTTTGAATTTACTGATCTTTCATCTTTGCTAGTAGCATAAAAAAATTTTAGTAGACTAAAAGCACTCTACTCTCCAAGTTTTTCCTCCTTTTCCAAGACTTACTGGCATGTATTGCTTGTCCCACTGGCAGTGGGTGAAATCTAGGATGTCAAGTAAGCTTTTCTTTTTGCTCTATCAAACTTGAGGTGCATTTTAGTAATCTGTGCTACAAAGCTCAGGAGACACTCAATAGTTCTTGGTTTTAAGGTTTGAAATGTTACTTTGTTATCTTGTGGGAGATTTTTCTGGTTCAGTTGAGCCTATCATGAAATAAGAACAAAGTCATTCTGGCTACAGCATATCATAATACATCAGACACCGTTACATCGTTAAGGAAACATAAATCTTGAAGTCTCCTGTTCTGCTTAACTCATGCCTGGTATGAGTTAAGCAGAAAACCTATCCTGTAAAACCTATCCTGCATCACCTGCTTGAGGTGCAGATACTTCAGGGAAAGGGCTCCTTCTGACTGTGTATCTCCTTGGAGTCTTACCATGGACACCACCCCTCTTCATGCTGTAATAATGCCAGCAGAAAAATGGACTCAAGTTTAATCGTTACTGATATGGCAATTCAGATTTTGTGGCTTAGTTCTGTCTGCAGCTCGTATCTCATATACACCAGAGAGACTTAGAAAGAACCCTAAATTGCTTGCAGGTTACAGATTATTACAGATTATTTTTCACTACTTTTTTTTTTTGGTGGAGATGCTTGCTTTTACTTGGGGGCTGGGGAGGAGGGCACTGTACCCTGCTGATGAAACTGAAGCTGTTGTCTGGTCTTTTGACAGGGACATGCTGAGGCAATGTGGCTAGAACTGTGCAGCACACCATCGTTGCTTTAAACTTTTTCTTTGTTTCCAGTCACTGAGATGTGGTCATCCACTGTGACATTAAGCTGTGTCCCAGAAACCAGAAAACACTAGAAATGCACTTGTAAAATCAATTTTCACTAGAGAGTAGGGCCTTTACAGTAGCCACAAAAGTCTTTATTACACCTGGTGGTTTTGATAGAAAAAGGAGGAGACCAGATGATGTAGCACTAAGTTATAGTAATGCCTTTCATCACCTGAGTTAGTCTCCAGGAAGAAAAAAACAACTATTAGCTTACCTCCTAATATTAATCCAATTATGCCTGAGGGTGTGAAACTGTCAAGCAAATCTGATCCTCTGCATAAAGCATGAGTTGAGTCTTAAACATTATTACTCAGATATAGCAGGTAGTCTCAATCTCCTTAGCATTGTCTCAGCAGGAATAAGACAGATTTTGTGCAGCGAATTGCCAAGTGCATCTTCTGAGCTATGTTGGTTATACATGATGTAAATTCTGCATAACCTGCTCCCCATGATTCTTGCAAAGATTATTAACTTTCCAATACAGGTGGGTGAGTCTTGCAGTGTTAGGGGTGGAGGTCTGTTCCTGAAGAGATGTGAAATAATACAGAATGACTGGTAGTTCCCATTTCATCAGATTTCCTGTCCTAAAACGCCAGTTTCTGAAGTTACGAAATTATTTCCTTTTTTTCATTTAAATAACAGGCTTTTAGAGGTCTCCAGCACACAGGAAGCCTGAGAACCTAACATTTCCAACTTTCCAACTCTCCAATCAGAAAAAAAATCACAGAGTCAAAAATGGAAATGATACATAATTTCAAAATGTTTTGTGTAAAGTGAACCTTATACATCCAAACTATTTTAGATGCCAAAATTAAATAACTATAAATGTTAGAACACAGAGCTTTAGGTCTTTATTTCTGTAACTGTAGGAACACAGTTAGCTCTTTGTAATTGGAAGCTGATTTTTCACCTCATGATGCTACTTCAGGAAATAGAGCCTAAAGACAAGCTCAAACCTTGGGATCAAAGCACAAAACTGGAATGGTTTGTACTGACAAAGCTTTTGCAGAATTTTGAACTCAGAAAAACAACTACTTGTATTTCAACAAATTAAATTATTTTCCATACCAAAGAAACATGATAGGAAATGTCATCTAGACAATATCCAGCAGTAATTCACACTGAAGACTCACAAATGAAAAATAGCAGGCTATAATTAAATGCTGTCGTGATACCCTCCTATTAACATGACCAGCTGTTACACCAACTTACAGGCTCATCCCATGTTTTGTGGTCCATTTTGGCTGGTTTTGTATTCTCTCTTCAGCCCTCAAGAAGAAAGCTTTCTCCACCAAGAAGAAAGCACACATTCCTTATTCTATCTTTCCAAGCTTTTTCCAGTCACCACTATCATGCTGGCCTAATTTTCGATTTCCATTAAATGTTCTATACAGGACTTTGAATTCACTTGGAAAGTTTCAGTTTGTGCAAAAAAACCCCTTCAGCTCAGTCTTGCAGATGCGTTTCTGGGCAACAAAATGTAAGAAAGATGCTTGTTCTTGCTCCTTTGAATGCAGCTCTGTGAGAATCTCTTTTGTCACATATGTAAGGAAATTATTACTCCAACACTTGCAATTCCTTTCAACAGCTGATCCTGTGATAGCTTAGTAATGGAGCCTGTTTGTCTCCTTCTGTGACTAAGACATTTTCTTCTGTGCAGCTGTAGTTTTGAGGACCCTGCAGAGCTGAGTGTGACATCCTAGTTTGACAGCTGGGCAGACTGCAATACTTGCAGAGGAAAACAAGTGTTAGCATTTCACACAGATGCTCAGGCATACAGCAGAACTCCTGTTTTTCTCTCGGATAATGCCTCAAAGTACCTGTCCTTTCCTCTTTGTCCATGCTGGGCCAGTTGGAGTAAACACTGTGATTCACTGTGGTTTGCAGTTAATTAATCAATTTATGAGGACCAGAACCCCACTGTGGACACTGTTGCAACTCCTGTGCAGATACAGTGTTGTCCATCTGATAAGAGAAACAGTTGTCCTGTGATTACTCAGCTGACCTGGAATACAACACACAATTTGCAATTTTGGGACATTACTGCACTTCAGCCAAGCTTGTGTCATGGTGTGCCCACACATAATCATTCAAATCAAGTGGTAGGAAAGGAGTGAGATCCCTTGCAGATGCTCAGCAGGTGCTTGGACTATGTTACTGGGAGAAGTACAGGTAGGAAGAACAGTGAGTTCTGAAGCAAAAATCTGAATTACACGAAGTACAAACATTTTGGATCCCTCTCTTGCTTATACATCAATAACTCAATAAAGCAAATCAGCTCTGCTGGTAGTGTGCAATTTAGTTGTTATTCAGGCACCAGGTGCAGGAAGAATGCATTAAAATGCATGCTGACTGGTAGAAACATAATCATGGAAGCTGCACAAAATTTGAATGTATTTGCACTTAAAGACATCATTAATTTCATCTTTAAGATGAAATCATTAATTTTATCTTTAAGTGTACTCCACACATTTCTCTTTCAGATCAGAGCTTGATTCAAAATTCTTTGGAGGAAATGTGAAGAATCCCCTCGATCCTGCAGACTTATGGATTGGTGTCTCCATGTGTAACTATCAGTTGGCGATTTCACTCAATAAACTTAGTGGAAGCTTCATTAATCTGTGTCAGAAAAAGAAGATAAAAGACCTTCTCGTAATGAGATCCACAGAGGAGGTAGCAGTTTATGAAGAGACAAAAGATAAAGCAGGTGTGGGAATTATTAGACCATTTCAAATCTTCTTCCAGGCTGATACACTATTGTGTGTCTCTCATATGCAATAATTAGACAGAGGATGTCCATTCACTTTCCCAGTAAATAGTTATGTTACTGTGGTTTTGGCTTCAACAGCAGAGTTGCCATATCTGTCCAATTTACTCATTTTCACCTCTGAGTGGACCCTGGCAGTGAGTGTGGTAATGCTATTCTTTGAAATTGGAAGCAGTGCCCCATCACTCCCCTGATCACAACCATAAAGCATTACTGCCTCCACAAGAAGCCTTCAATTTTTTTTTTGTGCATATGAAGGAAGTTTCTTGTTATGACTCCTGCTTCTGACCCAAACCTTGCAACACCTGAAGCAAACAGCAGGTGGTCATCTCCACAGCTGAATCCGTTCTTTGCTCCGTGACTGATGCTGCACGCATATCAGTGCATTTGTGAGGATATGCAGATTTCACTTATACTGGATAAATTATTATTTTGAGAAGTTTTATTACTGAAATGAACCAATCAAACATAATCTGGCATTGTAAAAAACATCTGAGAAAGACAACAACTTTTCGTTACACAGAGAAACGTTTTTCTAATTTTAGTATAAGGCAAAAATTCTTTGAGTACCAAGGTGCAGAATAGTGATTTCTTATGGTGCAATTGATTAAGCAATATTCTTCTGGCATTCCAACCCCTTTTAATGTGGACTCTACTAGTAGTGTCCCTGAAGATGCATGGCAACATAATTACATACCCTACAGCATCATATCCTATGTCTCTGAGGAGTCCTAGTTATGATAGTTCATTTCAGGATTTGGAGTAGGAAAAACAGATAAAGGAAAGACAGGACTTAGGACAAGGAGGGTGTGGTTTTTTATAAATCCTGTATGAAAGTTTCTCAGACTCTGTAAAGTAGTGCTTAAAATTGTGTTTTTTAGAGATAATACTATTAAGAAAGAAATCAAAGTAGAGACAAACTTACTTCAGGTGCCGTAATCTCAAGCCGAGCAATGTAGAATGGGTGTGGCATGCTGTGCAGGTCGACCTATGGAAGTTATTAATTTTTTTGTTCCTCTTAGAATATTTTCTTGTGAGGAAAATAATCCTATTCAACCTTTTCATTGTCCAAGAAAAGGGGTTCCTACAAGAACTTGCTGCTTCACTGTTAGATAGAGACAAGGGTGTGCAAGTGGTAAACATAACGTGGGACATAACGTGGGACATACCCACATGTTTCTCTGCTGCAGTCAGCCGGGTATATATGTAGTTAATAGATGCACACAGTTTGAGACAATCTGAAGGCTAAGCTGTAGTTTTGGTCTTCTGACTTTCTATGTAATTCTCATTTTTAAACATTTTTCATGTTTCACGATCCTAGAATGCAAAAATCTTCGTCCTTCCTCTCAAATTCATGTAAGATTTGAGAACAAAGAAAGCTATGGGAGCTAATCAGAACAAAGCAAATGGAAAGGGAACTGTTTAGAATATAAATAGAAAAGTTGCATTAGCTGTAGTTTCTGCTAGTACTGTCAGATGGAAATCACAATATGCTTTGAAGAAGCATGTTTTCTGAATTTCAGTTTGCATAAGGCTTGTTATTATAGGCTCTTGGGGAAAAAAAAAAGCAATTTAAAAAGAATGCAGTATTTTTATATTGTATGTTTCTTCCATATCAGAATTACAGGGTTTTATAAGCTAGTTGAAGAGACAAAATTTACAAAATGCTATTCTTGAAATAAAATGAACAAGAATACCTGTGATGGGTCGAGGTTTGAGCAAGCTTTTAGTATGAGTAGAAGTAGGCAAAAGAAGCTTATGGATAATTGGTTATGCTCTTGCTGTGTTCCAAGTGTTTATGTCTTTCCTTTTAGCTCTCTTCTCTGGTTTAAAGTGGAGTATTTTACAGCTTTCTCAAATTTATATGTATTCTGAGAGCTCAAAATATTTTATCCATATCAGAAAAAATTTCCACTTTCTAAGGAGACTGACAAAAATGGCTGTCAAGCAGGCATGGGTTAAACAGTTAAACTAGAGGACTGAGAAAAAAAAATACAGGCTTTGTTTAACTTGATTAGTATGAGTATCAGGAGAAAGTTTTAAAAGATTAGATATTTGGATAAGGAACCCGGGCTGTAGAGGAAACAAATTAGTCAAACAAAGAACTGCTTCAATCAGATAGACCAAATGGGCTACATTAGTGGAAATACCTGCACACGATCCAAATTAAATCTCATTATTTTAGGAATTTTGCTGGCCCTTCTGCTAAATATTGTTTCAAGATAATACAAAATGGAGTACGTGAACAATGGGAACGAAAACTGTTTACTACTTTGAAAGTACTAAAATGGAGGGTTAAAAGATGTCAGCAAGAGACCAGCAGGGTGTGAAAGGTGGGGGGTCATACAGCATAGCATGGTGTGAAATTCAGAGAGATAAAAGGTAAAGCCACACTCAGTTTATAGAAATGGACTATTTTTGAATTATTTTTTCTGAATGATCATATATGTAAGTGACCACATACAATCACATTTGGCTGAAATTATTAAGTAACTCCTAGTAATTATGCAATTCTACACTACTCATTCTACACTTGCATGGAACTCTTCACTTCCAGGCAGTTTTTTCCCCCTACTAAAATAAATATTAAGTCATTTGGAGACAATGGCATTTGCTACAATTTTGGTCCATATTTATGAACAGTTTAGGCACCTTTGGTTGGTTTTTTTTTTCTGTTTTGGTTTTCTTTTAAATAAATCTATACAGTCACAAAAGGATTTTGAATGTTGAAATGGGTATTCTAGAGGTCAAATGTATCATTGCTTCACACAGATATAACATGAACAGGTTAAGTATTTGGAGAAAGGCTGCCATGGGCCACATTTTGTAATGTTTAGCTCTGTAGAACCAGCTACTGCATAGCTGGAACAGTATTTTGTTTCTAAATACCGTGATCTGATAAATACCTTCCAGAGGTGAAGTGTGAAAGGTGGTGATTTGTACAATAAACATTCTAAAGGATGGTGTGTGTACATTCCTATTAACATTGTAGGGTCTACAAATTACTTAAATGATGCCACTAACCTCTCCACACAAGGCTTCTGAATGGTAATATAAATTTAACTTAAGCTCTTAACTTGAACTGCTATAAAAAAGACACTATCACCACCTGCCTCTATTTAATTGATGTTTCTGCATTTCTAGGGCAGAAATCAGGAAAAATGTTTGATCCACTGTGATCCACCTCACAGAATCACAAACTCATAGAATTGTATCACAGCCTCAAAAGCTGACATTGGCAGGAACTAGACTGTCTAGCTCACTCCCTCACGTACACACAGCTGCCCAGTTTGTCTGTGACAGTCTGCAAGGCTGGAGACTCCACAGCCTCTCTTGGGCAGCCTGTTTTGAGTGCTCAACCACAACCAGAGCAAAAAAATGTGTGTTCTTACATATGTGTGTGCTCCTTACCTCTTATCCTGTCACCCTGTTATTCTCCCCAAGGTGCAGGACCTTGCATTTGCCTTTGTTGAATTTCAGACAGTTCTCTGCCCAGCTCTCCAACCCACCGAAGGGCCACACAGGCCTCTGGGGTGTTGATCACCAGATAAACTAGGTGAAGAGGCATTCTGTCCTCAGCCTGCAGGCAACTCTTGTCCTTGAGCCATCCTGAGGGCCCGCTGCAGGCTCATGGTCAGCTTGCTGTGCACCAGGACCCCCAGGTCCTTCTGTGCAGTGCTGCAGTCCAGCTGGTTGTCGCACAGAGCGAGTTAATTTTTTTCCTCTCCATGGGCAAGACTTTGCATTTTCCCTGCTTGCTCTACACCAGACTGCTGTTGGTCCAGTTTTCCAGCTCCCTATGAATTGTAACATAACCATCTGATTTGAGTAGTCCTTGGCATCTTATAACAATGGAATTTCTTGCAGATTTAATACTAACTACTGCTTGCATAATGAGTTTTTGTTCATTTGTCTTCTTGCTTGCTCTTTTGGGAAAGGGGGACTGTAATTTTCAGTTTAAAACTTATTAAAATTATCATTTTACTGGTAAAATGCACATGTATTTATAAACTGGAAAAATTAAACATAATTTTCTTCAGAAAACTGTTGGGGTTTGACACTGGCTAGAAGCCAGGCACCCGCGAAAAACCATTCACTCATTCTCGTCTGGTACAGCTGAGCAGAGGAGGGGAAAAACCAGAAGATTCATGGGGTGAGAAAAGGATTAGGAGAAACACCTTAAGGGCAGAACAGGCTCAAAACATAAAAGGTATACATAAAAGAGAAATTTATTAACAGAATTAAAAGAGGATAAAGACAACTAAACTCTTTAGAATAACTTTCCTCCCTTCCCCCAGCCCTTCTTTCCTTCCCACTGACAGCACAGAGAGACAAAATATGGGGTTTTAGTCAGTTTGACACTTTAAAAAAAAATCTTTCTTCTCTTTGCCTGGGGAGAGGAGTCCCTTTTGTGACGTCCTGGGGTCCTTCCCATGCTTCCCATGGGAGACAGTCCTCTGTGAACTTCTCCAACATGATTCTAATTTTCACGAGTCCCATGGGCAAAACAGTCTTCCCAAACTACACGGCGGAAGTAATTTTAGTTCATAGGGTGTAGTCTCTTAAGGATAAGCTGTTCTAGTTTGGAAGCAAGGGTCCTTTTCCTCTATCTTCTCTCACTCTGCTTGAGTTTCCCACTAGGTTACAGCTTTTCAGCATCCGCATGCTCCAGCATGAGCGCCCTTCTTCATGGGTTGCAAACAGACCTCTACATCTCCCCATGCACTTCATGAATTACAGGAAACTGTTGTTTTATAGTCCTCACCATGGCTTGCAGAACAATCTCAGCTCTGAGGTACGGAGCACCTCCTCCTCCCATTCCCTCCTTTTCACCGACCTCAGTGTCGCCATGTTGTTCTCCTCACATGTCTTAAATTTTTTCCTTTTCTCTTTGTCGGGAGAGAATTGGTGTTTGTAGGTTTGCTTGTTCTCAAGTTCCACCAATTGAAAAGTTCTTACAGGGTTTCACAGCGCTGAAAAGTTGATCCCATCCGGGCTGAGGGGAATTGCTCCTCATGCTCCCCGCTGTCGGCCACATGGACCCCCAGCAGCTGCGCGGGTGGTGCCGGGCACCGCGACACCGCCGCGTTCAGCGCCTCTCTTTGTGTGGGGCTGCCAAAAGGAGAAGCTGCTGCCGCCAGCCCTGCCCTTCCGTTCGCAGCACGGCTGGCTGAAGGCAGCTACGCAGGCAAAGCTCACTGCGAGCCGTGCCGAGACAGCGGTGGCCACTCCTGGCCGTGTGGCCGTGGCCACAGGGTGCTGGCAGCCGTGTCGGGATGGCCCCCGCCAGCCGCCTCCCCGCCCCGCTGAAGAAGAAAGACAAATCGTTAGCAACTTTTTCCTTCTTAAAAATGTCATCACAGAGACATTATCAGCTTCTCTAATTGGGATAGTAATATGTCCATGATCAGAGCCTTCAGGGATTGGCTCTGCTGGACATAGTAGAATCTTCGAGCAGCTTCTCTCTCAGAAGTTGCCTTTGAGGCTTTTCTTACCTCCACTAAAAGCCAGGCTGTGTTAAACCAACACAAAAATGTAACAGAATTAAAAGTACTAGGGTTGAGAGTCAGTCCTATATCATATTTCTCTTCCAAAACTTTCTTTTAGCCTTAATTTTTAAAGTATTTTTTTTAGATTTTTAAGTAACTGAAATATAATTTTGCTTTTGCATCAGCTTGTTTTTTTCTGCTTACTTACCTTCTTTAACAGAAAAAAAGTATTTCATATACAAAGCCTGAATCTAAGAGAGATTTTCTCCCATCGACAACTCCAATGACTTAGTGATGCAATATTTTTTCCTGTGCTGCAGCTTTGATTAATGCAGGAGAGAGCAAATCCATCCGTGGGAGAGACCAGGCAGTATACCTCAACCCTATTCCATGCATCAGCTAAAAAAATACAAGAAACTACACTTGGAAGTTTGTTGATAGCCAGATGGTGCACAGGAAGTATTCTGCTTGGCTGTGAATTTTAATGACTTGGTAGTTATCTCAAGAACTTATCTCAGGTAGTTATTTCTATTCCAAGTGACCATCACTTGGTTAGATATCTGTAAAGACATAGAGAGGTGGCCAAAACGCAGCTGAAATAATCCAAGGATCCCCTTTGCTGACTCCATTACACCCAGAATCAGAGACTGTGCTTTAAATCCCGTGTCACAGTGATTATTGAGATATTTAGAGATATTTTCATTCTCTACTTCTTCAGTTTAGCATTGATCTTGTAAATGATATTTTCTGTATCTCTATTAATGGGTCTGGATTTGTAGGGGGGAATTCCTGGTAAATAATTGCAGGGACTTATAGACTGTAACCCGTATTCCCTGATTAGCTGCACACTGTCTCAAACAGGATCTTTTAGGGAATATGTCACTTGGCACCCAGCCAAGTGGGAATGTGTCACTTGGTGCCCAGCCCTGTGGAAACTAAGACAGTTTACTAAGGGGTCAACCGTACTGCTGGAGATGCCTGGGATATTCCTGGGCTAACTTACTAGGGTGGGTGCAGCTGTCAGGCCTAATTTGGACACTGGGCTGTCACACTGTACCTATTACACCTACCTGTACAAATAATGTTGAAGACTGCAGTAGATATTTGCCAGCTTAGAGCCACAGCATGGGTGATTAAAGACATGCCCATCTGTTATTTTCTAATGATGAGCCATAAAAAAAAAAACTTTTAGCCTCTAACATATTTTCAGGAAGATTTCAATTTTACCAGTATATCAGTGTTCTGTGGGTTCTTCTCTTCCTCATGCTGGGATGCAAAGGGAAGACAGGGTCTACTGTGTTTAACTCTGCTTTTAATCACAGGCCAGCAAGCTGCAAAAATCCTTCAAATATTTATCGCTAATTTACTGAGGATTCTGCAGCTTCTTTTCTCCAGTGACTCCAATTTCTGGTCCTGTTAAAAGCTTTGATATTTAAACAACAAACAACAGAGGGATCCTTTTTGTGGAGTCAGATGCAAAGGTACTGTCTCCCTCTTGTTTTCTGACTTTAGGTTGATCCTTCAAAAATTTCTTCTCTCTGAATGCCTGTACAGCTGCTGTTGCTAAGATCTTGTACTGGATAACTCTGCTCCACTCTGCTTTTCTTGCCTGACAATAGGAGAGGGACAGCCTCTGACCTCTGAAGTGGATGTTAGCAGGCTAGAGGAATGGAAGGACCTTTTCCAAGGGAATTTGTCACCTGCTGAAGGCTGGAGACCTCCCTGAATGAAATGCAATTGTACACCATTCACAGTCTACTAATAAAAGTGATGCTTGTCTACCTAAATCCTCCACAGTGCTGTAGTTCCTGCAGCAGGTTTGCCTTCACCAAGAGATCATCATCGCTGCTCCACAGCCTCCACTGAGAGAATTCCTTGGTGCCTGAGTGCCTCTCTCCATTTCATTTCCCACATGCAGCTTCTGACTCTCTGCTTCCTAGCATCTTTCCACCTTCTATCCTGCCTGGCCACTTATGCTCAGACAACACTACTACTGCCCACTGCAAGGCACATGTCCGATCTGGTACTTTATAGATTCAGCATGTGAAACTTCTGGCATGTGCCTTTTCCCTGGCACATTTCACATGTCCTTTGAACCATTTCAAGGCCATTATGCCTTGACCTTTGGTGGACTGGAGTCCACCAATTAATACACACCATTAAATTGTCATCTCTGACTTTAGCTATGTTCTGTGACATCTCACATGCTTCCTTGATTGTTGCAGTAATTTGACAGAACTAGGAAAGAATTTCAGTCTTCTCTGAAGATTTTCCTCTACATTTGCATTCACGATGCATGAGTCCCCAAAATGGGCAGCTTAAAACAATGAAAGAAACAGCAGAAGGATGCCATAAACATCTAGGAAAAGGACAGATTAAGATACTGGTCACAAGTGAATGTTTTGCAGTGACCTGAGTTAATTTAGCTCAATTGTTCAGCTGCTCTACAAAGACTGAGGAGCTGTATGCAATATTCTTCCTTCCACGAGCAGCTCAGAGACACAACAACATTATCTTACCATGTTTGTTTTTGGTGTTTTCTTTGGTGATTTTACAGTTTGGGAATATACTTTAGGAATACCTGCCACATCCCACACCTGAACATGGCTATTCCTGCCTTGTGGAAGTCTGTTCTATTCTGGGGAAAGGAACTTAAGATTTCTGTGGTGAACATCGCTTCTGTGACAAGCCAGTGGGCATGAGTTGAATTCAAACAAGGCATTTGTTTATGGAATGACCCAAAGAGAGCACAGCACCCTTCCATACCACACAAAGATGGCTGCTTAGAGACAAATGAGGAGAATCAGTCGGAGTGGGAATAAGACATCAGTCTGTGCATTACAGTGACATGCTTTTGTCTCTGCACAAATGCACTGAAGACATTTGTCAGACTTTCTTCCTCTTCTGATGATCTCATTAACCACTTACCCCCAAAAAGAAAGTTCTCTTCAGGCAGGTTTGACTTTCCCATGGCACACATTACTAGCATCAACAAGAAATCTTTCTCAAGGTTTCATGGACATCTGCCTAACCATTTTGAAGTTTAAATTATAGAAGGATTGTTTCCAATTTTATTCCATTTTTCAGGATATGAGGGTTTAAATTTGGTTGTCAGAAACTTGAATGGATTGAGAATAGTTTTTGAAGTCAAAAATTATTACAGTCCCACACCTTTGTGAGAGAAAAGAATCAGGATGCTTGAGGGAAATGGATTTGTTAGGATGGGAGAAAGACATCCTTGCTGGTGATTCACACCATAATGATGTCTGACTCTTTTATTCTGAGCAGGAGCAGAGATTATTTTTCTACCTATTGAAGAGATTAAATGAGGATATATCAGCACAGCCAGGACTTATTTTCTCTTTGTCTGTGTTCCCTCAGATATGATTTTCTAGGTCTCACATTTTACGAACAAACTTTTCCTCTAATTCAAGACAATACTTACTCAAGAGGTGAGCTACTAAGGACAATACACAGTCATATTACAGGATAATGTATTGGTCAGGTCTGTAAAAGAATGACTCCTTAAAGGACATCAAACAGAATATAACTTAATTTTTATGGCATGAAAACTGGCTGACTGAAATATAGCATTATTTATGCTATTAAGTCATTGTAAACTCTGGAGAAGAAGGGCAACTCCCAGACAGGCCATGAGGCTGGAGATGCCTTAAATCTCCTCACTTTTTCAGGTTAGATCATGCAATGAGGACAGAGCTCAAAGTGGGTGATGCTCTTGGAAATGAGTAGTAGAAGACCTGCTATTTCGTAAACCTTCGGAAATTTTCCAAGCCTGATTGCTGCAGTCAGCCTGCAAGGTCTTCCATATGAAGTGTCTTAACTGACAGTGAAAACTAGCATTTTTTATAGGAAATCTTCTGTTAATTAATCATACTATTTTCCCTATTAATTCTAGTGTAATCTGACCACACACAATACAGTCATCCAAGAACTACTAACTGCAACCCTTCCACCAATATTCACTGAATATCTGACAGGTGAGATTATTGCATTTGCCAGGAAAAAATATGTAAGAGTTGCACTGGATTTCCAGCCTGAAGGGGGAGCCTGGGATGGCAACCTGTCTGATGTTATCCTAGAGATATTATCTCTAACTAGGTATTTACTCTTTTGTTTGATGTGTTCATATGCTTCCAGGTAAACACAAATGTTAAAATGTTACAATGATTAGTTAATTAGAGGAACTACTAGCCATAACAACAATAATTGAATATTGTGACAGCAAGAGTGGTTTTGTGATGGACCACTAATGTCACCTGTCTCTTCTGTTTGTGTGGAGTGTTCAAAGAATTGTCTACCCCTCACATTTACCAAGCTGCTTCAGGTGGGGACCCTGAAGGAATGGAGTGAAAGTAATACCACGGAAATTGTTCAAAATTTGTCCTTGAAGAAAACAAGCTTGAAAGGGACAAGGGATCTTCAGGCTCCATTCAGCTTTCCTGCTCAGCGGCTTTTTTATAATTCAAATGCCATAGGCTAGATCAGTATATCTACAATGAGCTCTTCAGTCTCTTCTTTCAAGGACCTTGCTTCTTCCAAAAGGGAGATGTGACAGTTTCAAGTGGAATGGTTCTTGCAGGTGAGTTTCTTTAAAAGGCGAAGTAAATCCAACAAAACCAGAACATATTAAACCCCACATACCTAACAAAGAGAATAAACTTGTCTTTGGCCTTTTGTTTTGACTTTCTGGAAAGAAGACAAAAAGACCTGGGCTATCTCATCCAACATCCTGGCAGTTGCTATAGACAATTTCCTGGCTTCATCAAGAAAGGAAAGTCTTTTTCTACACCTGGCTGAAAGTTTTTTTCTTCAAGTGGCTGAGTCTAGAAGGTGAAAGCAAACCAGAAAATAAAATTGTGAAACAGATCTGCTTGAAGCATCACAATGTTTGTTCCTATTCATTAGAGCAGTGAAAGCTTCAACAAATCCTTTACAAACTGAAGTCAGAGTATAAAAAATGTCATACAACTCTGCAGGACTATAAGAGGCTTTTCCAGAACAGTAGAACCCCAGAGAGGGAATCTATATTTGGGAAACAAAATACAGGGATAAATGGCTTCTACTCTTTCTTTCACTCTCTATAAAATTTCCTTTGAATACCTGGCTTTCAGTTCAGCAACTAAATCACACCTACAGAAAAAAAAAAAAAAGAACCATTCAAAACTGACTAGGGTTTTTCCTTATTGAAGAGAAACAAGTGTTTTGTTCTTTTGCAAATTAGCTCTAATAAGTTTCGCTTCTAGACAACAGAAGTGCAGAGTAGATGTGAAGAGCAGATCTTCTGATAGGATTTTTTTCAGGATATTACATGATTAGAAATCTGCATGAGAAGTAGAGGGATTCATATGCCTTCATCAGAGGAAGACAAACTGACTTGCACAGTGTAGTCAATATCCTAGGTTCTAGTTAAAAGGGAGGTAATATCATTGCTATGGAGTTAAGATTTGGAACTTCAGTTTACTGCAGTTCCTTGGTTTTTTGGGTATTCTGGCAAGGAAGCAGAATAACATACCTTTGGTCTGGGGATGACTTTGTGTTATGGGGTAAAAGCAAAAAATCCTGTGCTTGTGTGTACATAGATGGATTTTGTCATGACTTTGGCAAGGACCCTTTGAACCTGTTACTAATGGGTTTGAATTATATGGTTTTGCATCACTGAACTAAGAACAGCATCAGGTGTTCTCCCATTCTGTCTTATTACTGACAACAGGCAATTTTCCACTGACACCAGAGTCTCAAAGACAGAGATATCCCAGACCGTTTCCTGTTGGACTGTGAATGTCTGCAAAGTTGGAGACTTCACAACTGATCTGGGCAGTCCATTCCACTCCTTACAATAATTTTTTTCCCTTATGCTTTAATGAAATTTCTCATGTTTCAGCTTGTGCCCATTACCTCTGATTCTGTGACTGGGTAATTTTCAGGCTCCCTTTTCTTCATTCCCTTCATTCAACTATTTCCACAAATTGGTACTGCTCTCCTGAGCCTTCACTTCTCTGGGCTGAACACTAGAGGTTCTCTCACCCTCTTCTTGTACAAAGATGCTCCAGTGCCTTCACTGAACTTTCTTCAGGAAGTCCATGCCTCTGTTGTACTGGAGAACATGGAACTGAAGCCCCACTTTCCAGCCACGTCTTCAGTGCTGCCGAGAGAAAGCAGGGACGGATCCCATCCTGGATCAGCGCCCTGCTGACGGCTCTGTTCCTCGTGCAGTCCGGGCTGCTGGCAGCCTGAGGGTGCCTGCTGGCTCACAGCCACCTTGCTGCCCACCAGGGCCCCCAGGGCCTTCTCTGCAGCGGTGCTGTCCAGCAGCTCCCACCATGCACATCCCTGATTCTTTCTTTCTTCTTCTCAGAGTGAAGCAACTACCCATGTCCAGTCCTCACTAATGCAAATTATGGACTTATTACCAGTAATACTCATGGATTCTTGTTCATAATTAGAATAGGTCACCATACTTTATGTGGATATTCTCCATTAACTCCTTAAAAGAAAGAAAATAAGATAATGGGTTGAACACTGCATGTCTAGCACTTCTATGGATCAAAAAGCAAAAATATATTATCCCAGAAACAGACAAAGCTCATACTCATAAGTCCTCTTTCTTGAATTTATATTATTTCTTCTATTTCCTATTTTAGACGGACTCTGATGAAAAAGACATTGTCTAAGTTATTAACCATCTTTCACATTACTTAGAATGACTGTTCCATTTTTAGTCACAATTGTTTTGCATTTCAAAGACCTTCTCAGAAGAAAATTATAAAACAAATTCCCTGAAACTGTGATCCTTTTTCTTTTTAAAGTGATTTTCTGCATGACAAGGTCACACCCACAGTGCTCTATCAAGCTCCTAATTATGGCCCTGATTTAATTCATCTACAGAGGAACAGGGCAATCTGTCATGAATAACTTCAGAGCCTTGGAGTTAGACAAACTCCAGCAATGCTGTTAGAGATGCTCAGTTCCTTGAGCATCTCACCAAGCATCAGGTAATATCCACTATAATATGTGATGCAAGACTAATTGTGTGATTGTGGACCAAAAAATGCTCTCTCTGTTCCTGAGACCTTCCAATCAAAATTGCAAGGATACACCAGTATGGATTTGTCCACATTTGTACATTTGAGGGAGTAACTTCACTAACACCAGGACCACGTTGATCTACTGAATTTGTTTGTAGTTTTCTGGCATTGATGGTGAATTGTAATAGAATTATATTACTTTGATTTCCACCTTGAATGCAATTGTGTGTGAAACATGTTCTTATGTAGTTTACCTGCTTATATTTACCCACCTGAGCCTGCTTATGAAGTTTAGGCTGCAGGATCCCTTGTTACTCTACTACTCTATCACTTTATTTCAACTCAGAACATGGACTGAGAGGATTTCCTACACTGATCCAAGATGAATTGCAGGAGCAGAGCTAGTGCAAAGATGCAGGTATCATCTTCATCAACTGTCTTTAAAGTCTTCCTTGGTCTTCCTCCTAACTAGGCAAAATTTCCACCCTCCTTATGTACAGACCAATGTTATCCTCCTCCATTTCTTCACATACAGCATGACCTAGACAGAGACTTAAGAAATATAGTCATATATATGGTAGCATGTGCTTTGTTGAGATTATTATCACATGATACATTTTAGTATTTAAATAACACTGAATGAGGCAAAAGCTCATTTTTATCATAGCATCCTTCAATGTTCTGGTCATACAATTTCTTTTAGTTCTGCTTGGCTCTTCAGAGACAAAAAGAGGACCATTCTGTCTCCACCAACCATGTCCTCCAGCCATCTCATATTTTCCCCATGTCAATTATGCCTTTCTTCACCTGCAATGTGGGTACACAAAGCAGGCTGTAGATAACGAGACTTAGCTCTTGCCTGGGCTCCTGGTCTTCATCCCACATAGGGATGTTTCAGCCCTAGGAGTGATTAAACCTCATAACCAACCTGAAATGATACACTTTGGCCTCCTCCCAGCTCCTCTGTAAAAGGCAGAACATTCACAATATAAGAGGTGTTTGAAATGCACTGTGCTTCCCTCTAGCAGAAAAGCTGTTCATAATTACTGCCATTTCTTAAGTTAACTGCAACAATATCCTGATGGGAGATGTTCTTTCATCTGGCATTAGCCAAAGGAAATGACTTTGCATCTACATTAATTTACATATACATTAAACTCATGACAAAGCAAATTGTAATGATAAAGCACCATCATCATGTCTCTGCTTCCACTGCCTGTGTATTCCTTTCTTGTCCTTCAGTTTGACCAGCAGGTCTCTACTCATCCATAGTGGTGTCTTCCCTTCCTCATCTGGTTTCTTACATATGGAGACCAAGGATGTATTCCTTCCAGCCTTAGCAAGATGAAAGCAGCTTAAAAATTTGAAAGAAAAGGATATTTATGTAAGCTGTGACGCAAGGCATGTTCCCAAAATGTATGTTATTCTTGTAGTTTGTTAGAGCCACTCAGCACAGACATTAATTTAAAATTGCTTCATCTGCTTTTCTCCTTTGTTAGTTATCCCTAGAGAAACAGCCTTGTTGTTGGTGCCCTCCTCTTAACACTTAGACTGATAATTAATGGTCAATCAGCTACTGTTCAGAATGTACATACAACCAGCATCGTGAAAGACAAAATATGTGCAAGGATGTGCCATGTGAGAATGTCATGACATCCAGAATGCAAAGTAAATAAAGGGGCACCAGAATGTAGCACATCTGTCCATCTGTCTGTCTATGTCTAAATTTCTAAGGCAATCAAAGAGCAACTGCTGACTGGAAATTAGATTTGTAGGTCAAGAAAGAAACCTGCTTTAAGACCTGACTAAATTATTTTCTGTCAGTTGAATTAGATGAAACCCTTAAACCAAATCATGGGATGTTGAAGAGAGAGAGCAGCATCTGAAGAGGCTGGAGGCCACAGCAAGTGTTTTGTAAGTCGTGTGAGTGTCTCAGATAATAATGAAAATAATCAAAGGCCTCTCAGCTAGAATAACTTTCTCCTCCGGGAAAAACACTACTGACAGAACTAATGGGCTTTAGAAAAGCAAATACAAGCCAGGACAGTGTATTTAAAGCAACTGTTGGTGAAAAACAATATAATTAGAACTCTGTGTTTGCTTTACAGTCACGAATTGTTGCAATTTGCTTTGCTCTCTGGTTTCCTAGGAGGTAAAAGGAAGAGGAACAGGAATAAATTTCCCTCTGGGCCTTGGTATTTTATCCAAGCCAATCTTGATCAGACTTGCTCATTATAGAGAAGCTATCTCACCCATGGACATTAAAAAGATGTATGACACCTGCTCTTTACTTTGAAAGAAGATATTTGGATTTACTATAATTTTATTCATCATTTAAGTCCTTCCTTCCTTCCTTCCTTCCTTCCTTCCTTCCTTCCTTCCTTCCTTCCTTCCTTCCTTCCTTCCTTCCTTCCTTCCTTCCTTCCTTCCTTCCTTCCTTCCTTCCTTCCTTCCTTCCTTCCTTCCTTCCTTCCTTCCTTCCTTCCTTCCTTCCTTCCTTCCTTCCTTCCTTCCTTCCTTCCTTCCTTCCTTCCTTCCTTCCTTCCTTCCTTCCTTCCTTCCTTCCTTCCTTCCTTCCTTCCTTCCTTCCTTCCTCCCTCCCTCCCTCCCTCCCTCCCTCCCTCCCTCCCTCCCTCCCTCCCTCCCTCCCTCCCTCCCTCCCTCCCTCCCTCCCTCCCTCCCTCCCTCCCTCCCTCCCTCCCTCCCTCCCTCCCTCCCTCCCTCCCTCCCTCCCTCCCTCCCTCCCTCCCTCCCTCCCTCCCTCCCTCCCTCCCTCCCTCCCTCCCTCCCTCCCTCCCTCCCTCCCTCCCTCCCTCCCTCCCTCCCTCCCTCCCTCCCTCCCTCCCTTCCTTCCTTCCTTCCTTCCTTCCTTCCTTCCTTCCTTCCTTCCTTCCTTCCTTCCTTCCTTCCTTCCTTCCTTCCTTCCTTCCTTCCTTCCTTCCTTCCTTCCTTCCTTCCTCCCTTCCTTCCTTCCTTCCTCCCTTCCTTCCTCCCTTCCTCCCTTCCTCCCTTCCTCCCTTCCTCCCTTCCTCCCTTCCTGCCTCCCTCCCTCCCTCCCTCCCTCCCTCCCTCCCTCCCACCTTCCTGCCTTCCTCCTCCATATTTTGTCCTTTAGTTTCTCTTCATTTTCTTAGGCCTAATCCCTAACCAGCACAAATGTTCATATGGATATAAATGCAGGCAGCTATTTAAACTCAATAGCCAAATTCATGGTCTTTGGAAGAGAAATTAGCTCACACATTAGCATCTTGCCTAATCTAAAGAGTTTCCAGTGGATCCCTGTGCACTATCTCTCCTTTTCTCCTCCTCAGAAAGATACCACCTCCTTGTGTCAGAGTGTGTTTGGTCTGGCTGAGGTGGAGTTCATTTTCCCACAGCAGCCCCCCCAGCTCTGTGCTTGCATTAGTGCTGGAAAGGTGTTGCCAACACAGCAGTGCCTTGGCTGCTGCCGAGCAGCGCTGGCACAGCCCCAGCCTCTCTCTGCAGCGTTCCATCCGCACAGGCCAGCAGGCTGGGAGGGCACGGAGCTGGGACAGCCAGCCCAAACTGACCAAAGGGGAATTCCTCATCATAGGATATCTGTGCAGGTACAACACCTGAGGGAAAGGAGGAGGAAGGTGTGGCCTTCATTGCTTATGGTGTTTGCCTTCTGGACCATCTGCTGTGTGTGCTGAAGCCTTGCTTCCCATGAAACATTCCCCAGACATTGCTTGCTGGTGGGAAGTAAAAAATAAAGTCCTTTGTGGTTTTTTCATTAAGTTCTGGTTTGGTGTTTTTTGGGGTTTTTTTTTTTGGTTTTTTGTTTTGTTTTGTTTTCTTTTTTTTCTTTTGTGGTTTTTTTTTTTTTTTTTGTGTGTGTGTGTGTGTAGTTTTTTTTGGGTTTTTTTGTTTGTTTGTTTGTTTTTGTTTTTGTTTTGTTTTGTTTTGTGCTTGCACGCCCAAACCAATTTATTTAGCTTCATTTGTGCTTTTTCAGTGCTGTGCTCTGTATTGGTATGCAGCATGTACACCACATGGCCACATGGAGTGAATGCTCTCACAGCCTGGGAGGAGGTTGCCTACAAAAGCCTGTTCCTGATGTATTTTTGTTATCAGCAGAATTAACACAGAGTGGGTTTTCCCTCGCTGGGTTCTGGGAAATGTCCCTGAAAGTATTCGTTCCTCATGGCAGGAAACAGCCCAGACAAAATGCAAGGGAAGCCTCTTCCTGATGAAAAGCCTATAATAATTTACAAATAAAAATTTGTAAACATCTGGCTTTACATTCACCAAAAGATGTCCTTTTAAATAGGTATCCAATGAGTAACTCTGAAGCTGTTAAGAAATAATCAGAATGAGTGCATAGGATCACAGAGAGACAAGAGTAGCCAACAGAAGCCTTCAGCCTGTGGGAAAAGCAGTGAAATAGTCATTTTTGCAAAACACAGGAAAATAGAGAGAAGTTACACTCCCAAAAATGATGGAAGCACACTCATGTGTGGTAAATGACTAAGTATTTATGAAGTAATCAATGAATCTAGCATGAAAGTAAAACAAACCTTGAAACACGAAAGATTAAAGTTTAAGCATAGTCTTGAGGATACAAAGGATAAAAGTAATAAAATCATAAATAAAATCAAAGTTGCAAGACCCAGACTACAGTAAACTGGAGGAATCTGCAAGGAATATATTTAACCTTACACACAAAAAAGGATTTCATTCATTAAAGAAGCCAAAACCAGAAAAGATTAAATTGGAAACTTGATTTCCCCAGGCAGCATCTTTACCAAAAGACATCTAGAACATTATATGAATTGATTCAACTTCTCTGTGATTTTTGCCCCAGAGTAATAGATTTTACTAGCAAACACACAAGTATTGGATTATTCTTCATGTATTTCAAAAATTTCCAGCTATATTACAACTGCACAATACACACAAGTTTTCCATTTTCTGCATGTAATGAACACTTCATTAAAAAAATGAAGAAAGGAAAGAAGAATCTTCTGATGGTAAGCAGCCTACAAGAAAGAACAGCTGTCCTCAAGGTTCTTAGTTTAATTTTTCTATCCAAATTCTTGTACTCTGCTCTCAGAGCTGAGTACAATACGGGCACAAGCACATCATGACTCCTTTCACTGTAAAATATGCAGATATGTCTGCCATGGCAATTGTGCTTTGAAAGACATGAGCTCTGCGTACTGCATCTAGTTGCAGTTTCTCAGGAACATCTACCTTCAACCTCATCATGCATGTACAGGAAAATGGGCATGACTTGCTAGTCATGTGAATTGTTGAAGGTCAGGTGAATTGAAGGTCAGGTTTCACCCCTAAACAGCATGTCTGTCCCAGCCCCAGTATCAGTCCCCATGGAATAGAATCGTAGTGTGGTTTGGGTTGGAGGGCACCTTTGAAGATCACCAGGTTCCTACTGCCCTGTTGTAAGGGGGTTTGAAATCTGTAGATCTGCTAAATAACACTAACCAGGGAAAAGGTAATTTAATAGCCAGCCTTTTATTTGTGGTTCAGTTTTCTTTACAATGAGAGGGGTAAAGATTCTGCCTCATTTCAGGTAAATCTCTTCTGATAAGATTAATGTTTTCCCCTTGCTGTCTCAGCTTCTGAAGAGATTAAAATGAAAAGTATTATAACAGTGGTTACATACATTTGCTGTCTTGAGAGAGGTGACATGGCTGGCTCAGAGCTGCAGTCAAGACAATGGAGGTGGAACAAGAAGAGTTAAAGGCAAGTATAGGCAAATGCATTACAAGGTTCAGCATCTATAGATTGTGTTTGTTCAGGAAGGTCAGAAATTACATAGAAGTACAGTTTTGTATAGTGCTTTGTAATTGCTGTGGATATAGTCCCACTGAGGAACACATCAACGCCAAAGTATGGTAATCTGCGATCATTTCTTTCCTTGCTCAACTGCTAAAACATTTGTGTCAGATAAATGAATTTTTCTGCCTGTGGATGATAGAAAGCAGTCAACAGAAAAAAAGTTTTTTACCTGAAAACCTTATTTTTTTGTAGGTTAACTGAGTATATCACTAAGCATAAATCTGCATCATTTCGCCAACTTACAAGTGATTTCTGAGTGGTTTCAATAAGCTGAGAAATTGGCCTATGCCCCCACATGAGGAATCCAAAGATGTGGGGGCCAGGAGAACCTATTCAACAGTGAGAAGATGCTGTGGGCAGTTAGAATTCCTGTTGAAATAATGATAACAATGTCTGCAGTTATACAAGAAATGAAAATTTTGTCTAACAGCTTCGGTATCATCTAATTTTGGTGTTTACAGTTATTTCATGTTATTTAATTTTCATATAATTTCATATTAGCTCGACTGTATGTTTTTCATGTTAGCCCAAATGAAGTGCTCCATACTTCAATTTTCTGTATATTTCCTTGAATATTGTAGATTGGATAAAATAAATGGCTATTTAAAGCCTCTTTACCGAAGCTGAAGTTAAAAGGTTTTACCTCATATTGGAATGGGTTAACATAGTGCGTGGTTGTGACATAGCTCACACAGGGGATGCATGAGGCCGCTATACCAAAGTTTTGTGTCTGGATCTGAGTTTCCCATGGCTGTTTCCCATAAAGATAAGAGCATGTCACACCTGTGTTGCTCCCTGCAATACTGTGAACCTGGAAAGACATGGAGTGTTGGAAACATCTACTTAAAGCCATGCTGTGACACCTGAATGGGAGGGACCCCCGAGTTCAGTGCACTGTTCTAGCCCACTCTTAGAGATAAATCTGTGATGAAAAAAGGCAATATATTTGTCTAAATTAATAAAACTGGCAGGAAATTAGGAACTGAAGGTGTCCTACGGAAATTAATTGACTGCAGAAACCAGTGGAGGTTAGCTGACTGCTAAACCAGGCTCAGCCAGCTGACATTTTACATTCAGCTTTCAGCTTTTAAAAAAAAACATCCCTTAAAACAGAAGGCTTGAGAGAAGATTGGAGGAAACAATGCAATGTGTAACAGCAGAAGTCCGCATTTCAGTTCCACATTTTTCTTCAGGAAAAGAAGACTGTGTATCATTCACCCATAGCAAGTTCTCAGACCCAAGACAAACACGAGGGCCTGGTGGGAGGTGATTGTCTGCAGACTGAACAGAAATGACACCTTGGAAGTAATGGAGCTGTTTTCTAGCTCGCCAGTGTGTCAAATAAAGACAACTGGGATGTGAAGTGTCTGAAATCTCTCTAGCTGCATTGAGCAGTTTGGAGATCTTGAGTAATCCAGAAGATTTCTTAGCAGTTGCTGCAGCGAGGTGTGGCCTTAAAGTCCGGTGTCCAGCTAGCAGGAGGGCGGCCAACACCCAGCTGCAAATGTGTGATCACCCCTCGGTGTCAGAAGGCTTCGGGCTGTGCTCACAGCGGACGGAATCGCTGGTGGCCGACAAGAGTAAAGAGTCCGGACACTCACTGGGGACTTGTCAGATTTATTGCAGCACCAGGGAGTGACAAACACCCAGGTGTGGAATCTAACATGTCTACCAGCGAGTGACCAAGAACAAAACGTGCAACAGGGTTATAAAGGGGAGGAGGGATCTCAGGGAGGGGTCTACAAAGGACCAATTGGGGAAGGTAGGGGAGTGAACTTAGGATAACTGACATGAGGAAAAACCCAATAGAAACAATGCAAAGGAGGGGCCCTGGAGCCACAGCCAATCAAGTCTCCCTAAGCACAGAAGATTCTGGCAAACTAGGAGGAGTGGAGAGTGATTGACTGGGCCCAGGGAGGAGAACAAATTCACATATAAGGAAACACAGGGGAGGGGAAATCATAGAGGGGATTGACATAAACTGTGGCGGGAGTAACCAAGGTAACCAAATGACAGACAATACCGTGGCGGGAGTTGCCATGGGAACATAATAACTGACAAGGCTAAGGCGGGAAAAACTGGGAGGGCAGAACCATTACAGAAAATGGGGGAGCAATACAAAAAATGGGGGAGCAATTCAACAAACTAACAGAACACACTACAACAAGTTGCAAAGGCAGTGGGAAAGCACACAGCCGTGGGAGCAAAGGAGAGACTTTACAATGTTTCTAGGTGCTCTTTTAAAGCCTCCAGCCTGTGACATGTCACTGTCTTCACAGTCTTTTTTCAGAACAAGGACCCTTTCTCTCAGTGCTCAGAGAACAGGTTGTTCAGAAATCAGCACCTTTCTAATGGCAAGATGCAGGAATTTTACGGAGAGAAATCTGTTGGGGAGGCTGGTGGAAAGGTACTAATTGCAGTAGAGCCTGTGCTTTGTGTGCCAGATATCAGGAAGGCTGATGTTCTTCATCCATCACAGGGGCTGCACCACATCAAGAGAGAACCTGATATCTGAAGCACAAGGCAGAAATCCAAAGAACATAAATTTTCTAATTTTCATTTGATTGAACATGCAGCTAAGGTCACAAGGATATCTCCTCATCCTATTAGTCAGTGGTGATGTTTCTGTGCCTCCTGAGAGTACACAGACAGTAAATTCCATGGTAGTTTGTGACAGCTCATGCATCCAGACTGCTCAGCCCATGACTTTTAACATTGTGCTAGAACTGTGGTGCTCACCTATTGTTTTCCTTCTTGTGAGCTCCTTTGAGAGTTAAGGAAACTTTTTCTCTTTTTACTAGAAAGAAGTTTGTACCAAGATGGGAGATCATCTATTCTCCTGGGTAGCAAATGATAGGATAAAAGAAAAAAACCCCCAAGTTGCACCAGGGGAGGTTTAGATCAGGTATTAGGAAATATTTCGTCTCTGAAATGGTTGTCAAGCATTGGAGCACGCTGCCCAGGGGAGCGCTTGAGTTGCCATCCCTGGAGAGATTTAAAAGCTGTACAGACATGGCACTAAGGGACATGGCTTTGTCATGGACATGGCAGTGTTGGGTTAACAGTCTCACTGGATGATCCTGGAAATCTTTTCCAACTTCAAAGATTCTGTGAGTCCGTGACTGTATGATGACTCATTTGACGCTATCTGAGACTGCTGGCATTTTTTCAATTGCATGTCTGCCTCCAAAAGGCTCTTCTTTTATAGTCAAGGGATGGAACTGAATCTCAGGGCATAACCTAAGGAAACAGCTTTTCTCATACAGACATGGAGTACAGCTTTAAATGTGGGTATCTGAATTCAGTTTATTGTTTGAGCTGATGTCATTTTTCAGCCTGACTGTATTCCTTCTTGTTTCTGATGCATTGAATTCTAGGGAAAATCTGGGAAGAACAGGCTACTGAAAGCAGTTGAATGAACCTGACAATTAAGGTCAATTTCTAAAACCCTCTTGAGCAGATGTGATAGAAGAGCTTTTTGTACCAAGCCTTTGGAAATGTATCATTTCCAATGAAAAAGCTAAAGGGACAAAATAAGAAGCTGGGAAAAGATTGGAAGGCGCAGCTGTGACATCTGTGTGCATGCCGGCTAAGCACTTTGTACCATAACACTTTCAGAATGGAATTCATCACCTAACCCCTCTTCATGGTTGGACTCAATGGTCCTAAAGGTCTTTTACAATCAAAAATATTCTATGGTTTAATTTTAGTTACTCACCAGCCACTCCACTCATTTATCTCTTGATGCAGCTAAGTAAGCAACTGAAAACTTATCCCATTCCCTAGAAAAACAGAACAGGTTTTTACTCTCAGTTATCTGGAATTGACCAGGAGAAATAACATGAGATGAAGTACTGAATATAGAAGAGTGAGGTCATAAATGACTTTATGAATTCATAACCCCATTCCACAGATAGCACTGGATGAAAACTTACAATCTATCATCATTCCCCCATCTACCCCCCCATTATTTCCTGTTTGAACAGATTTTTTTCCAAGTAATTTTCAGCTGCTTTCAAAATAATCTGTGGCTCTGTTGTGATTGCATGTCTTAGCTCTTACTCCTTTTTGCAGTTAAGGTCTTGAGCAAGCCTTCACTTCAGCATGTAATGAAATTCATGGTATTATTCCTATACACAATGTCTGTGGTGATAGGTAGGCTTCTCAGGAACTGTCTGGTAACTTGCTTGAAGGTGGGTACTTGACCCTGACCCATCCTAGCAATTGGCTTGAAGGCTTTAAATGCGTTCTTAAACCATATGTGTTGGGTTCATGGGGGTTGCCTGCCTTGGCATTGAGAGAAAAACTTCATTTTGCACTGCTTTCATTGCTCTTGTTTTGCCCTGTTAAAAAGAACTACTTTGCTGCCCCAGACCCTGCAAACAGGCTGGCACTATCACCCACAGCACCTCCTCAGTGTTGCCTTCAAAATGCCTGGTAGCTGGCTGTCATGGTTGTAAGGCCAGCTGGAGATGAAACAAGATGCAGCCACCCAGTCAACCCCACATCTCTTCCCACCTCCCCAGTGGAACGGGCAGAAGAATCAAAATAAATTTGTATCTTGAGATTAGAACTGTTTAATAATTGAAAATAAAGTAAGAGACAGTAATAATGGGAAATTATAATAATAATGATAATAAAATGGAAAAACAAGTGGTGCAGAACGCAATTGCTCACCAACTGCTAAGCTCCCACCCAGCTCTTTCTGCAAAATCCCTCACTGGCTGAGCATCAGACAAGGGAAAGTACTTGACTTAGAATAAACAAGACTTAGCTGAAACCCAAGACATCAGTTTATTACCAACACCATTCTCATTCCAAATCAAAACACAGCAATGTAACCACTACTGAGAAAACTTGGCTCTACACTAGCTGTAACCAGGACATGGGCCTATGTAACGTGGCTGGAGCTTGGACTCAGCATTCATGGAACACCCATGCATGCCAGCAGAAGGCTTTCCAGAACAGAAGATGTGGTAGGATGTTCATAGGCTGTCTGAGACTGGCTGCCAGCAGCTGCTGCACCTCCATTTTTGCCTCATAATGAAGTCACCACAGGATGCCATCCCACTAGAAACACAGGGCCCACCAGAATGTTTCTGTTGACACTTGTCAGAGCATCCTTTCCCAGAAGTTCAAAGGGTCCATGTCCCCAGAACTGGCCTTGAGAGACTCCTGGAAATTATGGTTATAACTCTTCATAATCCCGCATAATGCATCAGTGTAGCACAAAAGTGTTGCAGGTGCTAAAATAAATCACAGGTCTTTATTCTAAGCATCTAGTTGAAACATTCTACAACTACTACACTTACTTCTAGTAGGAAAATGGTGAGTATTGTACTTCTTTAACAGTTTGTTTAAAGCTTCATTTAAAGACATTTAAAAATTCTTGTGTTTTGCCAGTCTGAATTTCTGGGGTGCATGGCCACTAGCTAAAATAGTTTTAAAAGCCCTGAGTGGTTCAGAGCTTGTTTTACCTTTTGAACTGATATTCAGGAATGTTTGTCCAATATGTATGGCACTATAAACAGGTTCTTAACACCACTGTTATAGGTGAAAAAACATTGCATATTATCAAGTCTGCCTGCCACGGCACATTCACCTCTGCCACAATCATCTGGTTTCCTGTCACCTTCAATAATATCTAATGTCCTGGTTGAAAAGCTGGGTTGCCGGGTTGCCACTTGCCCTCTGTTCAGAGCAACAACTTATATCTCCTAAGTTTTCTGCCTTCCCAGGAACACAATGAATGGATTTCAATGGAAGCAGTGATGCAGGCATATCTACATGCAACCTACTGCTACTACAGCTGTGTTAGAAATGCAATGTTTGACTATCATTTGAGCTCATGTACAGATAAACTTCATTAATGGCATGTAAGGGAAGTTTGTTGTTAACCTTATTCAGTCTTTTCCCCTAGAATGTCTTTGTCTCATCTATGTTCACTCCCTTTCTGTCACTCTGTCAGGTACCAGATGTGAATATCAGCATATCATGGCACACTTCTTACTTCTGTCTCCTCAGTCAGTCATCTGGAGCTTTTTGAAACTTTCTACAGGCTCCACAACTTAAGGAAAAAGAAACAAATTTTTGACAAGCCTGCATAGTGGACTTATAGGTAGCTTTAAGAATTACCTGCAACAAGGGAAAGGGAGCTCATCAAGACCACCAAAAACTGCACTTTCCAGTACTTAGCACCATTGGCCAGATCTCCCAGTTTTTGTGGTCTGTGTCAGGAAGGCTTTAAGGGGTTTTTGTTGTGGTGTGTCCTGCCCCTCCCGATTCCCCCCCTTTCCCCTTCCTCTGACACTGGCATTTTTTCTTTTTTCATTTTCATGCACAGTGTGGTCTGTATGAAACCCACCAGAGTCTGCCCAAGCCATTCCATACAGTCAGCCACCTGGTCTGTGACCGAGTGCTGGCCTCTTGGTTCAGCACACGGGAATGATCGCTTCTATGCTGTCCTGGGGTTGCACAGGGAACTTGAGAGGTCTTTGAGGATGAGCTCACAGCCTATCCTCAGTATCTTAGTCCATCATTTGTATCTCCCGCTCCCAAAATGTCCACTCTCCTCCAGCCCTATGCCTGAAATTTGAGGGCTTGTCCAGCTGCCTTGTAAAGCAGGTTGCTTGACCTCTCTTTTAATTGCTTTTTATTCACAGTCGGACTTCATTTATTAATGTCCCTAGCTTTAATTAAAGACTATTTTCTATTGGATATAACTTTTTCTACATTATTATGAATATATGCATATACATTTAATTAATGTCTTTATGCATCTATATATTGATATATTTGTGCTATTTACAGATATGGTGGAGTCAAGACACAGGAAATCACAGGTGATTGATGAAAACACTTGGGGCACAACAGTTAACTAAAAGCTAAGTTAAAAAAGGCTAAAGTTAACTAATGGAAGCTATTTGCCAAGAATTGTGTTTGAAAGAGGTGGATCTTTGTATATTTAATGTATAGGCTTTCTTGCTATGAAATTCTTACAGAACAGATATGAAGGGAGGGACATCTCGTGCTGCTAACCAGACACAGGGCAGCCTGAGGTATTATGAGGTATTATGAGTTTCCAAACCGTGATACTCAGGGCAAAAAGAGGTGGAGCACACGAACTTCATGACTGGAAGAGGGGAGGGACTTTTGGGGGCATGTGACTGCCTGCAGGCAAGAATTGTCATTGTAGTACTTCTGTGTGCCCTGCCTTGTCAGTCAAGCTGCTAACCTCTTGATTCTAACTGCTTTTCGAGCTGCCTCTTGGGAAACTGACATATTTCCATAATTTCTACCAGCAGAATTCCAAAGGAGTGTGAGAGAGGAGTCGACCCTTTTTTCTGGACACAGTTCATCTGACCTACTTTGCTACTTTAGGCTGATCATAAAGTGAGCCTAATTCGCCCAGAGTCGCCTACTTGCTAGATGTTTAAAGTTATGTAAAGTGGAACATCCTAGCTCTGGGAAACTACACAGGAGTTAGAGATTATTACCATCTGCACTGCAGGAAAAATTATGAATGAGTTGTAACACTCTGTCAGACAATCAAGGATACCTCCAAGATACAAAAAATATAGTAGAATAGCAACTTGGTATGATTTCAAGAATAGTTTTAAGCTGCCAGAGTTTATATCTCAGGAAAAGTGTCTAGGACATTTCTGGCTATGAAATCTATATAACAAATTCTGAGACACTTTAGTTCTTCTGTAGATTTAATGCATATTAAAAAAAAAAAAAAAAAAAAAAGCAGCTACATTTAATCTGGGGTTTTCCGGTTGCCTCCTGTACCTCCTTTCACACAAAGTCATATGTGGGACTAACTGTGATTGGACTAAAAGGCAGGCTCCAGTGAAGTCTCTTGGGATGCCTTAATTTCTTGAGCTTGGCATGCATAAAGCACAACAATTACTTTTCTTGTTTCATCTCTCATCATCATTACCTTTCACCTAGAGCTTAAGGCAGAAAATGAAGCATGCAACTAAGGGATTTCACAGGATTTTTAAAAGTGAAATGGGGAAGACAGTTATTAATTTTTTTTAACATTTCCCAGTCTTATCACATGTTGTGTATTCTAAGGAAGTTAATGGCATGCTCTTTATCTTTTAACTAATGCTTTAAAATTGTGCAGCTGATGAATGCCTGCCAGGAGACAATTTTTTCTGCACAGTGGTAAGGAATATTATTCTTTTGTTGAAGTATAAGCCTTTAATGTCTGCCAGCAGACTGTAAACCACCTATCAGCAAGGCACAGAGCAGAGTCTCTGCTTTTGGTTCTAGATTGTGATTGGAGGAGGAAACACAGGCTCTATAAAGGACAGCATGATGGTGGTGGTGGTGGGGTGTGTGGATTTTTTTCTGGTTTGGACATTTGGAGCTTTTAGGGAGAGAGGGCTGGGGTTTTGAGGTGTTTGGAGGTTTGTTTTGTTTTGGTTGGTTGGCTTGGTTTTGTTTTTTCTGCATGTTATTGCAGAAACGTGTTTATGAAATTAATGTATGTAGGGAAGTGCACTTTCAATCTCATGGTCATATTAAATGTTTTTGACAGAGTGTGGTCTCTTGCTGCTTCCTGCATAAACAGACCAAAGACCATTAGACAGAAATGAGTTATACAAAGCAGTAACAAAATTATAATGCACAGTGGCATCTCTGGAAATAAGCAACTATAAATTAATTTAAGTTCTGTCTTGTACTGAGGGTATGAATTAGACTTCACGATTAGTACAGAAGTAAGATTTTTCAGTTAGGTCCACAACATCATAAATCATGGGGGCTCAAGCTATCCCTCATGTAACGTGGTTCTGATTCAGAGGTAAGAAATGAGGACTAAGCAGAGAAGAATTAGAGAAGACCATTATGTCTTTGAAAAGGAGATTTCACAGAGCAATCATACAGCTTTGTTGGGGGGGAAGATTGTATTTTTTCTGTATGCATAGCATGGTTTGATGATCCCCTGATGATCCTCATGGTGTGCCACTGTGTGGTATTTTAATGATGGCCTGCTTCTGATGGAATACATCATGATCCTTCACTAAGGGAGGCACATTGTGGAGCACACAGGGCTGCCTACCACCCTAGTGTAGCAAACTTCAGTGATGGATTCCTCTGTGCATGCTATTTTGCTCTATTACTGCAGTGGGGTGTTTTTTTTTTTAATGTAAAAAATAAAAATCTCACTCACTCCAGTGACAGTCAGACTCGTAGCCTGTGATGTCTGTTCACGTCACCTCAGATTGTGATGATGCTTTTTGGAGAAATATCACTTACACAGAAACCAAAAGTTGTGATGTGTGCCAGGGTCCTGTTGATCAGCTTGAATCCCTTCCTCGGAACAGTTCAGTCCTGAGATATGCACACGGGATTTTGGAAGCCCACCACCTTGAATTTTACAATACTTCAAACAGATGAGGGATGAACTTTTTCAGTCTTTCCCCTAACAATTAGAAGATTTATCCTTACCCCTTATATGTGCTCCTTGGCCTGTTCTTTTCTTTGTGTCTTGATTTGTTTCACTTTGAAAAAAAGAAAAACAGCTTTCAAGATCAATAATAGTAATCCATGAAGGACTACTGGGTCCAGAACGTGCAATCTCCACAGTTTGCCACTGAGCTTTCCCTGTTCTTTCCTGCCATCCAAGACCCATGAGCCCTGAAAACCCCAGCACCTTTGGTTGTGTTTTTTGCCACTGGAACACCTGTGGACAGTAACTGTTTTCTATCTTCCTCTCCCATATGTAGGTTTGTCAAATTCATGTCTTCCATGACTACAGCCAAGCCTTTAATGATGGTTTTCTCCCACTGGGAGTGTTCAGATCTCTCTGCTATGTGGATTTGTAGTAAGTGGGGGCTCTTTGGTGTAGAGAGTTGCATCAGGGCAGATGTACTGCAAAATCACATCCACAGCACTGACTCCTGTCCACTCCCATTTTACTTCTCCCTACTGATCCCTGCACGTATCTGGCTGCAGGTGTGCTCTACTCACCATACAGGCAGCAGTATAGTGCTGAGGAGTCAGAACAAGCTGTCTTCTTACCTCTCAGCATCCTCACCAGATAAGAATTGCACACTTTTGCTCACATCAGAGAATAAAAAGCACTTTGTGCTTAACCAGAAATGAAGTTCTCAGCACCATAAGGTAGGCATTCTTGCAGAAGCTTCTGTCCATTTGGGCTGAGTGAGACCAGTGAATCCTAAACACTTGGTTGTTTTTGCATACCCCATTGTCAGCACTGGAAGTGTTAGACTTCCATGATATTTTTGCTGTTTCATAACTGAGTAATATCCCTGTAAAGCTGGAGAAGACCTCACAGTGCAACAGGGCTGTCTCTTCTTCCTTTCTCCTCTTATTTAAAATCTCCATAAGATCCTCTAAGCTCTGCCATTTGGTGAGGATTTTTCCCCCCAGTTAAATAATTCCATTCCAAGGTGGGTAATCATCTTAATTAGAAGATTTGATCAGCAGAGATTGTTCTAGATATTCACCATCTGTGCCTCAAAAACAAAAGCACAGAATTCAGAAAGCACATGACACTGCTTACATGTAACTGTAATCACAGCAGGCCCTGTGCAAATGAAACCTGCAATCTAGTGAGAGAGCAGCTCTGCCATTACCCCCTTCTTTGACCTAAGGGAGGAAGAAAGCAAAGCCAGAGCAGAAAGATGAGATATGAAGGGGTGATCAGTGACACTGGGACAGAGAGTGAATTCAAAAACCTGCAGCTTTTGTCTGCTCTTATGATGAACTGAGATGTGGTAAGAGGTGCAAGCAAAAGAGTGCTTACACCTGAAATGTCTGAGACAGGAACCTACCAGTGACTGTATTGGACCCTCAGAGCCTGACAACCACATGCAATTACATGGTTGTCTTAAATCAGGTTTAACTTGGACCTCAGTTGTGGAACTAGTGCCTGCTGAAGCATAGCATAATGTTTGTTATCCCTTTGTCCCCCCATGTGCCCATCATTCTTCAAAGGGCTTTCCTTCCTTACTTCAGAAGCAACCAACAGAGGGTACCCATGGATCTTTGCCAACCTCCTAGCTCTTTCCACAGGCTACAGCTCTACTCACTTTTCAGCTCTTTGGTGACTCTCTGTTTCTGTAGCTGCGATGATTAAATGCCTTCTTGCAAGACGTTTGCCCTGACAGGCTCCACATCCTGGGACATTCATCAGTGGGATATGATCCAGACTGTGTTCCATTCACAGCAATTTTCTATTAGACAACAGCTTCCTTTGTCCAGACTCTCCCTGCCCATGCAAGACTAGATGTGATGACAAAAGTTTATCCTATACCAGCATCTACAGAGTTCAATTTTTCCTCCAGTTTCCCCCAGATGGTGCCCCCCCAGCACAGTTCACAGCCCAACAAAACAGCTATTGTAGGTTTTACTTGGTCTATATCTTCCTGGATTCAGAGGCTTGCAGACTATATACATGTTCTAGGTTTCCATTTATCCAGTTGCGCTAGACTAAGCAAATGTTTTCATCAATTTTTGTGAGCCAGATCTCAAGCATAATACCCTTTCCATAATACCCTTATATCTATGGGAGTGGCATATCATTGTGAGCCATGCAGATCAACCAGGGTGTGCTGCCTGCATTGTTCTCTTCCTGTTTGGCAGAGTACTGACAGGATCTAAAGCTCAGTCTGAAAGAAGAAATGACCTGACTCATGGAAAAGACAATATGAAGTAGTCAGCATGGAAAAAGCAGTGATAACAGGCGCTGGCAGACAGGAAGTTCTACTCAAGAATTCTTCACAGGTGGCATATATACAGACACAAGCAACATGTGTGGTTCCCTGGAGGAATTCAGTTGTAAGTGAGAAATTTAAACTGTTGATTTGGGTCCATGCCACAATGGCAAGAATGAATTAGTGAGACTCAGAGATGTGCTTATGCAGAGAGCATCCTTCCAAACTTAGGGGAAGTACTTTGATAAAAAACTGTGGGATACAATTTCCTCCATCTAACTGAACAGAGAATACTTCAATGACAAAAGCTGTACACAGCTGTATTTCTCAGGAAAGATACACAACTTTTTAATGTTTTGTATGCCACTTGTTTATTTCCTGAGTTGGCTTCCATTTCCTTCAGAAATGTACTGGTGAATTTTTGTGGCAGTCAAATCCTAGATGATCCATGACCCAACAGATCTGTGATGCTTAGAATGAGAAAAGTGACCCTTAAACTAAAAAAAACAACATGGTAGGTAAGCATAGGCTCTGATGAGCCCTTGTAAATGACAGAAACAGGGTTGTGCTATTCAACAAAACGGACACAGTGTGTAGCAAGCAGATTCACTATGCTTGTGGTAATAAAGCTCAGTCAGTGAGAGGAGATGCTGATCAACCTGTGCTGACCTCTACCGTTTTCATTTCCCATCCTACTTCTTAGTTAATTTCAGGTGCTTCATATTTTTCTGCTTTCCTGTATCAGCTAGGTCCTCATTAGGCCTGTTCTGTGCGATTTTTCTGCTGGTAAAGGAATGATATTAATGGGAGAAACTGCCATTTAATTTCAGTCTCTCATTATTTCATACGCCATATATTCATAGAGACTTTTTTCTTCTGTAGATTGAGGTGGATTGATTTCTCTAGAGCATTGCTGGCTTTTGAACCCTGGCATTTGCAGGAACTTCAAGCCATGATGCTGCAGTAAAGGTGAAATTCAAGAACTTCAATTACTGTGTACCAGCTTTGCTTAGGAAGAAAAGTTACTATTCATGAGCTGGGTCTATTCACAACCAATTGTTAAGGTCTAGAGAAAGAAAGTTGTTTGTACGGGTTTGAAACAGAATTTCATATCCTTAAACTTTTTAAAAAAATTTTTTAGAGATACCTATGTAAGTTTTCTTTTTATTCATCTCTTAACAGCCCCACATCTGATCTGACTGGGTACCTTTCCTTTGATTCAATTGTGTTTTCTCTTCTTTTATATGACTGGGAATTTAGAGAACACATGCATTTCTCTGTGCTGACTCACACTCATTTCTTTAGCTGTCATCCAAGGATGCAGTCAAAGATAAGGTCAAAATTACTTTTGTTGTTCTATTGAAAGCCTTAAGTGCTAGCCTGGATTGAAAGATGTAGTCTTCAATTTTGTAAAAACCTCTTTCTTTTTTAATTTTAAGCCTGTTCCTTTCTCTGAAAAACTTTCTAAAGAACTGAGTTTTACTGTTTTGTGTGATAATGTGCAACCTTCTCCTGAAGTCTGACAGTTGGGAACAATACCTAATGGGACTGTCTGTCAATTATGACATCTTCCTGCTCAGCAAAGAAATAAAGAACAACCACTTATTTGAAACTGCATATGAACAGATATGGAAATTTTTACAGTAAATTACTGTCAGTTATATTCTCTTTTAATTACTGTCATATCCTTTTGGCGAGTCGTTTTATCACTACAGGTTTTTTCTGCAGGTTGGAAATTGTTGCTGATTTAATTTGTCCTTCTGTTTTGTGTTTCTGTCCCATATGATTTTACCTTGGACTAAATTTCTCTAAGAAAATTCACTTGCATCAGAAGCAGAGGAATATTTATTATTAAAGCATTCTGAAACATGCTGGCTCCCTTTCATTTTTAGTTACAAACGCACACTAACTTTGTGGAGTAATTTTTAACACATTGCCATGCCCATCTTCAGTTATAGTTTAGAAAAATGTTTCTTAGTGTACTGAATGTTAGAAGTGTTTGTTAATTGGTATTATGCATAGTTTGGAGGTTTTTTTCTTTCTTTTTTTTTTTTTTTTGTTAAGAATAATTAAGTCATTTAGTTCTGCTTAGTTTTGAATGTGACTGTAAATGAACCTAACTCATTACACAGTTTTCTCGTTCATTCCAACAATCCCTAAAAAGATGAGTGGCATTTCTGGATGTTAAAGAAAATGAAATCTTGAAAAAAAATAGAAGAGGGTCACTTATTGCACTAAGATTTTTCTCTCCAGAACAAGTTCTTCCTCACTAAAGCATTTCAATTAGAAATGTGGCTATTCTGACCCATAATAAGGGACTTCCCCTACTGTCACCTGTCTTAGCAATTATGTCTCAATAGTCACAGTATTGCTTGTGTCAGTAATAGCAGTCTTAGAAAAAATTTCCTCCTGAAAGAGCTGTGGATGACTCATTGGCTTAAATATACTCTCTGACTCAACCAGTGGCACTGTGGTGATGTGCACAGACTAAGTAGAGCCTTTTCCCAGGAGTCTGGGAGTCTGTGAGAAGGTGAGAGTGATCTACCTGTGGTAGACTAATGGGAGAAAACTAGAAGAGAAAAGAAGAACAGAACAAATAATAGGATGCAACTGAATCTCTCAGAAGTTGTCCATCTGAACTTCAGATCTGTTCTTCACATGCTGAAGTAGACATCTGAGATTCCAGACAGGCTTCTGAAATCCCAAAAGGAGTAAGGTATTTTTCTGGAATACCCTCAGTTTTGGATGATGGATTAGCACAATGCAGAAGCAGTGTGCTTCAACTCTCAGCCTGGCCCTGAGGGTCTCTCCCAGTATGTATCCTGGTTTATTTTGGTTTGTCTTCAGTGGTGGCCAGTTGCCCAGACACTGCTGTGCATGTACCTGGGAGACTGGAGCCCTGAGTGAGCAAAGCACCTCTAAATACACCCTTCTGAAAGAGAGCAATACAAGCCTGTGTACTGCCCATGATATTTGGTACCGTTTCATATTGCTCAGTTTGTTCTTCTTGAAAAACAACTCATGCCTAGGGAAGGAACAGATCTTTTTTGCTGCATGTGCTGGTCAGGCTTCATAGATAGGCTGAAAGTATGATCCAGCTCTGCTCATGGCTGCCATAAGCTGGCACTTGCTCTTTTAAAACAGACATTACTGCAAAGCTTTAAATTTCCTCATCCATTTAGAGGAGACAGTGCTTCTCATTTGATTTTTTCTCTTTTGAGCATTCCTGCTGTGAGAGGATTTAATAAGCTATATACTTGAATTTGTCCCAGAAAAGATGGGTTTGGAGCTGCCCTTTCATTTTCAGACTCCGACAGTTCTCATCTGGAAAATCTTTTTATATTTCTTGATATATTCTTTTGTACTCATGCAGTAGTCACTGCCAATTATGCTCTTCTCAGCTATTATTCTGGGAAGTGTTTATTCATGGCTTTGAAACTCAGCTGGATGCACGGCTAAGTTGAAATATACAAACCTGTGTCCTTCTCCATGAGATCACAAGACTGGCTTATGGTTTGCAACTTTTACAGACATTGACCTAGTTTTATTAGCCTTATGGCTTTAGAGCTCTTGGATATTGTTGAGTCATGTTATCTGGCTCTGTGCTATGATCCTGAAGGATGGATAATGTAATTTGTGTAAAATTGGATTTTGAATGTATTAATAGAAGTTCAGCAGCTTTAAGAGAAAAGATCAACTCTCACAGAACTGTCAGCAGTTGCAGACATCACTTCTAGGGTTCTCAGAGATGTCACTGAGTCTAAGAATTTGTCTAATAAATCTGGTCCTAAAAAAAAAGAGGAGGAGAGTGAAGTATTTTAGAAGTTGTCAGCTCTCTTGTTTGAAGTGAGAGACAGCGGATGGGTGTTTCTAGAAGTCTGTGTGTCATTTATGACTATGTCTGTTCCAGTATTGGGTTTCCTTAACTAAACTGAGAAAATACAAAATTTCTCTAGCAATGGGAAACCAACCCAAAAGCAGACCCACATATCTGCTACAGATCTGAAAGGCACAATACTGAAAGAGACAAGACAGGGGCCTATCTCTTTCCTGCCTATGGATCACCTCTTGCTACTTAGCAATATTTCCTTTGGTCCAGGTTCAGGTAACTCTTTGAGCGCCTGGATACCTTGTCACTCACTACTATCTACTCAAGCCCTGCAATTCACAGGTCTCTCTAAGGTGCTCTTCATGCCCAAGAAGCATGCCATTTGTAACTGCAAAATTACATAGGATCTGTTGTACAGGATTGCATAGGATCTGTTCAGTGCAAAGTACATTACAGAGGAGGGGTTAGATCAGAGATCTGTGAGGGCTTTGGGAATGAGTGAACGTACCTCTACTGCTATGGAAAATAGTAAATACACTGCACCATGGAAAAGAGATACCTTCTCAGGTATCTCATATAACTGAGAAGGTATATGAGATGGTTCTGTAAATTCTTATATGGTCTGGCAAAGGTAAATGGAGTTTGACTATTCACTGTCCCTTCAAAGCAAAGTTAAAGAGCAACACATGAATTAGAAGGAAGGAGTTTCAAAACAGAAGGATTTCTTTTGTTCTTTATGCAGTTTATAATTAGTCATTATAACTCCTTGCTGCAGGATACTGTGACTGTTAAAAGTTCACACAGATTCAGAAGACAACTTGACATATTTGTAAGAAAGAAATTAATTGGACCCTCTTAAATATAAAAACATCTCCTTTGGCTGGGGAAGTCCTTGAATTGCAAATTGCTTGTGATTCGGAGAGTATTGCTGCACGCTTTACCCTGTTCTGCTCTCTCCAATACATTTGCTCTTGTCGAGTGTTACAGTCTAGCTGGGATAAATGGTCCTTTGAGTTAGACCAAAAAATGGCCATTTTTATGTTAACAGAAGAGATTTTGGAGACAGTGTTGGATAAACCAACCCGTAAGATTTCTACAATGTTGCAGGTCTCCTCAAGTTTCAAAAGCTGGGTATTATTTGTGGTAGAGAAATAAGGTGCAATACTTTGCTCTCTCTTACCATGTTGCTGATTGCAACCATATGCTCATTGTTTACTTAACACAAAAGAGTCATCTCATCCTCTCCTCAAAATATACTCAGGTAGAGAGATGATGTCCCCCTTATCCTGATACCTGAACACCTTCCAGTTGTGCACTAACTGACATAAATGATGGCCAGGAGGCAGCTGGGAGAAGGGCGGCATCTCTTCTGGTCAGCCAGAGTCTCAGTGTTACTCTCTTTTGCCTTCCTTTTGGACAAGTTTTGTAATAGAGACATTTAAAGCTTTTCCCCATGCTTGTAGAACTATTTTAAAGGATAGGTTGATTTTGCTTGTTTTTTTCTTGGTTAATTAATGTGCCTTTAAGTCTCTGCTTTAGGAAATGCAGCTTTTCTCCCTATCATGTCTTTTGTTTTTGTTTTAAAATTCCAATTGTTCCACTGCTATCTCCAGGGATTAAGATTTGCATTTACCATTTAATTTCTAAAAAAATCAGGATTTTTCTTTTAGCATTTTAAATACAAAAAGAAATGTGAGTACTCTGACCCATAATTTAGGACTCTCCCCTACTGTCACCTGCCTTACCAATTATATCTCAATATTTATGGTATTGCATCCTTGCTTATGTCAATAATTGCAAACTTAGAAAAAAATTTTTAACCATCATCTTATTGTCCAGTGTGAAAATGTTCTTTCCTCTTAAAAGTCCATTTGTCAGCCCTCTTAATGATAGTGGCTAGGATATGCAGTGCACTTTAGGGTGAGTAACACACCAGTGAGGCAACAGACATAAGTCTTTCTGACTTATGCTGCTCAGACTTTTTGTCACAGGAGCTTTAAGGATGCATTATCACTTCATGAGCAAGAGGTTTGTCTTATGCCCTTTACCTCTTTCCTTGGCTACTCCAGCTGAGAACCTTGTGCTGCTTGTATGCACATTACAGACTGCAGTGCAATGTCATGGAGCTCTTACAGCCTGAGAATGGTTTGTTTTGGGTGGGGGAACCAGAAGTAGCTGTTGTCTGATTGTTAAAAAGGATAACCAGCCCTAACCCCCACGAGGGCAGTGTAGTTGGTAGTTTGGATATCAAATTCTCCTGGAGTGCAAGAAGCCATTACTGAATAGATGTACACTCCTCAAGCATTCAGTACAGTCGTGCTGGGGAGTGACATAGGCACAGGGAGGTTATATAATCAGAGCCAAGAAGTGAGTCTTGTTGACCCATCCTGAGCCTTCACCCCTACATGCCCACAGTGCCTTGTTGCTGGGTTAGTTTGGCCTTTTGATGAGAGGAGCTTGAGTCTGTTTGCAGCCCTTGCAAGCAGAATTAAATAATGATGAACCAATGCGTGGATCATAACAGTGGTCCAGAGCTCCACAGGGCCCTCTGGCCAGATCCCATCAAGAGTGGACGGCACTGGTCTGCGGTAGTAGTGATGGACATTCAGACCAGATGTGTAGGTCTCTGGGCATTCTCTCACAGAAGGAAAAGCCTGTTGTCTGGCAAGGTCGAGCATATCTGGGCTTCCAGTAAGCACTGCTCAGAGTCTGTGTTGGGAAAACATTTCTGTGAAGGTGAGTTGGTGTGTCCTACAGACAAAGTCATAAGATCAGATACCAAAACATACAGATTTCCAAGACCTCTTCTGGGAGATTGCCTGTCTGTGTTAGAAACTCACTAATGCCTTCTAAGCCTTTATGTTGCTCCAAGAGCACTGGGAATGTCTGCTGACCTATCCCAATTCCTTCAAGACTGTGCATTCATCCCACTCATGTCACTGTTTTTTGCACAGAGCACTTAAGGTGTGTCCATACCAGGAGTCAAACTCATTTTAACACTGGAGCACCTGTGACACGTAGGAATGTTCATTGAGCAGAAGACGTAGATGGCAGTTTTTAATGAAGAAGTCTTGACTCAAAAGTATGTAAGTGCCTTCATTTTTTTCTGCCTTTTCTTGTAGTTGGAAGGACTTGAAAGTGAGTTTATTACAGTGAGGAAGGGAGAGGTCAGTATTCCATAAAGATGAAGGCTCCTTGGGATGTGTTAGTGCATTCTCCAGGGTGCTCATAACTTACAGCTGAAACAGGGAGCTCTCCATGGACTCTTGCTGCTCAGAAGAAGGAGGCAGTTTTATGTATCTCATTAGCATGCTTAGGGAAAGATTTACATATAAAAGTCTGCTTTGTTGAACAGGAACAGGACAAGGTAGCGATATTTTTAATAATAAAAACATCCAGGCGCAATCTCCCCAGTCTATTTCTCCACAAATCTTCTTCATATTTACAATCTGTTAGATCATCCAGGAGACAGAATGAGTCATGTCAAAGCTACCCTTGGTAATTTACTGACTCTAAGCAGAGTAGGAGAAGAGTGCTAAAAAACAAATTCAGGGAAACAGGCCATGTTCTACAGTTAAAAGGTACTAACAAAAGAGAGTGACTAAGGGTTAACTTGAAAACTGGAAGTCTTTAAATCAAGAAAGAAGATAAATGTATGTTGCACTTGTTTAGCTTGGTATGAGAAGTCTGAAAGGCTACATTAACTGTTCTAACTGTATAGGGTCTGAAAACCAGTGTGAAGTCTGTCTTAAAAACTTCTTTCAGTTTCTTGTGCCATGGAGAAGTAATTATTTTTCAGGCCCATCTTATTTTAACCCTCTTGTATGAATGTCCATGGGAATGAGAATCAGTTCCCAGTTTTTGTTAATGCTGTGTGATGACCTAACCTGACTGTTCAAATTCCTCCTCCACAGCCCAAATCTGCAGTAGGTGACCAGTGGGTTCGGGCAGTTTTATAGCTGACAGTAGAAAATAAGTACTGATGATCTGTGGAGCCCAAAGACCTTACAAGTTAGAGAAATATTCATTTACCTCTCAGGGCAAGAATAGAAGGTTTTTTACTTCTTGTGCCCTCTAGAAATATCTGAGATAAGCAGATTCAGGCTCAACCAGTTCTGTCAGAAGTAACTTCACTGCTGCAACATAAACACCTTGAGAACACTTAATGCAAAATTTTCAGGTTTTTTTCTGTAAAAATTGCATAACATTTTTCAGTCTGGGCAGAAAAAAATGAAATTCAGAATCAAAACTACTTTCTGAACTCTAAATGCCTGTATTTTTCTTCCCTTTCTTTTGTGTTCACTTGGGATTTTGTTTCGTTAGTTTGTTGGTTTTGTTGCTACTTAAACAATGAGGGATTTCTGAAATTATGCTTCTTCCTTACAGCACATATTTCTGTGCCATTTTCTGAAGATTTCTTTTCAAAATAGGTGGTATATGTGTCGTACAGTAAGTCAGTTTTGAACTCAGTTCTTGCAGAAATAGATGGCTCCTTCTTTTATGTGTTTTTTATTATATCAGAGATCCTTTAAACTCAATAAGCAATAAGAAATGTATAATTAAGCATGTGAGCAGCTGATAATGTAAACCTGTGAGTGATCATCTGTTTGAGATTATCCTTTAGGGTTCCCTAATTTAGTGGGCTGGAAGGTTTTTTGTGAAAATCTAGGGAAATAAAAAGGAGATGTTTTAATATCACAATTTTTGACATGTTGAATACTTTACTTATAAATTTTTTATTATGACAGGTGGAATAAAGTGCAAAGATTGAGCAAGCCGTAGATTTTCCTAGTAATTCATTAAGCAGAAGGTGTTTGCAGTCTGCACTTTCACATTGCTGGTAGGAGGGAGACTGGAGATGCTGATGCCTCAGCATACTGCAGCTTGCAGAGGTTTATCTTGCCCACACAGATGATTTTTCTTTCTCATCCTGTTGTCAAGGTAAAGAATTGCTACTAATCATACATTTGGTGAGCTATTACAGCAGTTCCTAGCTTCCTATCTTTTAGCACAGGTGATATTTTCCATAAGAAAAGGGATAAATATCAGCTGACCCAGATGAGGTTGTCCAAGAAGTTTGAACTGTGTGTTTGATGTGCAGTCATTACATTCCCAAAAATGCAAAATATTTGGTATCTCTTGTCACAATAGATTTTCCCTTTTCTTTGTGTCTTTCTTTCTTTTCTTAATTTGTCCATTTGCAGGGAGGAAAATAGTTACTCAGAAAATCACCAAAAGGAGAGTAAAATCACCAGGGGGTGAGGGCAGGAGAGACTGGCACTGGGACAGTAGAGTCTAGTCTAGCTGTGTTGTCTAAACTCAAATTTCTTTGGGTTTAATGGCCAGATTCTGCTCTATGGTAAAGGCATGCTGGTAAAACCATGAACAACATAGTACATCGGCAAAGATTTCACTCTCCTCTTTCAAAGTTGAGAGTATTAAGTGATTATGGTAGTGATAACTGCCTTTCAATTAACAGACTTACCACGACTAACAAGGAGAAATAGATAAAAGCATAACTTTGCTTCAAACCTGGCTGCTGAGTCCTCGGGATGGCAGGTGGAAAGAAACTGAATAGTTATCCTTCTGAGGCTTGGTCTTGGATTGTCAGTAAAGTGCAATTTGGGCCCAAATAGCATATCCCAGTTAGGGGAAAAAAAAAAAAAAAAAGAAGGCAACATTTTTAAAGTGTTTCAGAGGTCAGCGTGAGACCAGCACTTGAGACATGCTGTTCTCACCTGAATATATACCTTTCAATTTCAGTTTGTGGAGGTTTTTCCAGGCTATTACTCCTGCTCTGTTAGAAATGATCAGGCAGTGTTATGAGAATTGCTGCACAAGAAAACACATTTTCAGCAGAGCGAGTTAAGATATCCAAACTTGCTTCAGATAGGCAGGTGATCATGTCCTGACTTGTTGAGGCTTTAAGATCTGCAAAGAGTTTTTAATTTTACCTTTTAATTTTTATTTGCAGTTTCCTCTGATTCAGTACACAGAATTCAGTCCTGTGTATAGGGCATTGTCTCATATCTCATATACAGTCAGGATAAAGGAATGTTCTGCCAACACCTAGAAGTGGTCCCAAGGGCTTGAGGAAAGGAGAGTTAGCAGAAACCACAAAGGAAAAGAGGGAGAACAGACCACAAACCTCCAGGTCTTCCAAAGTATTAGGACTTCTGGGATTGTATTATGAATCTAACAGCATCCATCTTATTTCTTCTTGACTCCCTAGTGCCACAGAGAAGGTACCTGGATTTTAGCAGAAAATTAGGGACAAAATTTACTGTGTCATGCACATCTCTATTGCCCCCAAACGAGCCTGCTCCATCTGACTGAACCTCTTTCAGCAGTGGTGCAAATACGTACAAAGTTACTAATAATGACATTTTAATACTATGACTTCGCCTGATTTCTCTAGCACTTATCTGTAGGTTGCTACTTGCTTCCCAGACATATTCCCCCCTGCAGACACTCTTCTGAAGATCTCAGTGAAACAAATGTATTCAAATAGATTGACTGTCCTATCATTAGAAATGCCACTTGTTGACATATACTTTTCAAAGAAAAAGAGTTACAGTGAACTTGGACAAAAAGAAAATCATGCTTCTGTCACTTTTGGGAAAGCAAATGGTGTGCTATGGGATAGCTGTTTTCCATGATACAATTAGCAGTTTTCTATTCACTCAGCATCCAGGATGATACTTTTCCATGCCAGGTGCGTAGCTCTGGCTAAATGCTTTAGAAAGTTTCAGGTGAATCTGCTCAATTGTCTTGAATGAGACTTAGAATATCTTCACTGGCATATTGCTGCTTGATATCCAAAAGAAATGGGCTGACTGTGAAAGGAGAAGGGTAAGGAGAAAGGAGTTTCTGTTGAGAAAGTATGAGTGTATGAGATGTGTCCAATCCAGATGCAGTTGATAATCTGGAAAGAAACTATGTGTATACTTAGAGCCCATAAAATCTAAACAGCCAGGATTCTTTTCTCTTACCAACTTTTCTGCTGTCAGTTAATAATTGTATCAGCAACAGTCATCAGTCTCAGACATTGTTCCTTGATAAGGCAGAAGATAGTTCCAGGTCAGTAAATCAGAGATTGCTTTGATAGTTGAAACAGCTGTAAAATACCCACCAATTTCAGAGCATTAAGGAAAGTTCCTATGGAGTTCATTTTTCAATCCTGTAATGACTAGATTAAAAGAAGCATGGCATTTATGAATCATCAGAAATCCTCATAACCCTCCTCTGTTTTTAAATTAATTAAAGCAAGTAATTTTGCATCCTCTGCCATTGCTCTGTATCTTGGCACAAGGCATTAGCCTTTTAGCCTTTAGATATGCAATTCACATTGAAATTTTTATTGATTTGCTCCATGCTGTTTAACTCCAAAACTTGGTTCCCTGTGGTCTTGTAATATTAAAACAGTTACAGAATATCTAGTGCATCTATATGTTCTGTGCATGTATGGTGTGATTGCTCTGAATACTGATGAGTTTTATTTATTGTGGGACAATGGCAGAGCTGCCTTTCCTATAGTACAATAATTTCTCCATATGTAGAAAAGAAAGATAGTTTTCTTTCCTTTAAAGACAGCTGTAGGGCAGAAGGGATGTGTCTTGTTTGCTAGCACACCAGCAAGGGAAAATAAGCTAGTTGTGAAAGCAAATAGTTAACCAAAAAGGATAGCAGTACTCCTGGCTTCATCACTGCCTTTCATTTCCTCACCATGGCCGTGCCATGTCCTACACTTTACCTGCCCTCTCCACATGTTAGCTCCCAGTTCTGTCTCGTGCAGGGCAAACATATCAAGCCCATCACCCTCTGGTTCTTCAGCCCCATGTACCAGATCTTTTCCTCCCAGAGTAAGGAGAAAGAGCAGAGTGGAAAGAAGGAATACGTGCCACTTTACAAACTGGCAGTCAGGAATTGATGCATGATATGGCAGAGACACCAAGGCCTCAGCTGTACGTCTTTGCTGCTTAACTAAACACTTGCTGTTTTCTGAGTCTTCAGTGTAAAAGAAAGGTAAAGACATTCCTCACTTGCTGAAGACCCAGATAAATGGCATCATCTCTCTGCCACTTGCAGGGAAAGGGGTTGCAAAGCCTGGGAAGAAAGTTTAGCTTTTTCTTGCCAAGAACAGCTCATTCAAGATGCAAGGTGACACAGCAATCAGTGTGATGGATTGTGACAAGTCTGGCAGACTAAAAATTCTCAGGAGAGATGCTCTGACAGCTTCAGGTTGTAACATTTGCCCATTTTCCTGTTCTGCTTCTGTTTTCTGTAAAGAGAAAAGTTCATTTTTAAAGGTTTTTTTAAATAAAAATATAAAAGAATAATGATGATGGTGATGATGACAGCATTTTTTTCTCACTTCCAGAACTGCAAAGTATCAACAAGATACATTCCTCATTATGCGTTTTGAATGGATGTCTATATTCAAAGATGAAGGAGAAGAAAGGCAAAGTCTGATTTCTGGACTTAAAAGAACTCTCATAAAAGGCAGATATTTAAATCAGACTGAAATGGCCTGAAACCATCTTTATTATTCTGGCATTCAACCAGTCAGCTTGCCTGCTTGAAATTCCACACATCTTATAGATGAAACATATTCTTTGGGTGTGCTTAGTGGCTGCATGACTCCTCAAATGAAGTATTTTGCAGTCAGTGGACTGGATCCATACACTGGGTCAAACTTGGTGTAAGATTACTCTGTACTGGTCATTTCTTTCAAGCCACTATAAAGGACTGTTGCTGGCTACAATCCTTGTAGCAGCCATATTATGTAACAATAAGCTACCATGTATCTTAGAAGCTGTTTAGATAGAAATTAGTCTCCATAGAGAATTGCTGGATTCTTGTATTTGGGTGAGCAACCAGTGACACTGCTCCCAAAAATTTTAATGCAGTTTGCGCTGTGGTGCCACGTGGAACGAAGCACCCAGATAATGTGTAGAATAGCAACTTAGATGGGTTTGGGTTGTCTTAGGTTGCAAATATAAGATGTGGCTGGGGGTGTCTATTCTATTGCCATCTGTTAGAGGTGGGGCAGTTATCGTCTGTTAATTGAGCAGTTTTCTTTATCTTTTCCATGACCCATCCTCCCTCCGGGAGTTATCTTCTGTTAATGGGTCTCACTGCATGACTGATAAAATCACATCATCCCTTTGTGAGAGGCTCGGCCCAAGGGGAGAAGTCAAGCTTTTCTATCTGGATATAATCTGAAATATGGAACACAACAGGCAGCCTCTTCCCACTGGATTCCCACAGGAGCAACTTTCTTCTCCATTAGATTCCCAGAGGAAGACCAGGCCCATCTACACCACCACTGGACCTTCATCAGAGGAAGATCATGCCCTTCCACAGGATCCCTGCTCCAACAGAACCACCCCTGTCACTGCAGGAGGATTGCAGCCACCATTCAATCAGACTGCTACCAACACCCTGACCGACCCACGGGGTGTCAGGTTGTATTCTGACTCTGCCAGTGTTCTTTTGTATTACTGCATTTTTATTTTTCCTGATAAAGAACTGTTATTCCTACTCCTATATCTGGCCATGAGAGCCCCTTAATTTCAAAATTATAACAATTCAGTGAGAGAGGCTTCACATTTTCCATTTCAAGGGGGGCTCCTGCCCTCCGTAGCAGTCACCTGTCTTTTCAAACCAAGACAAGGGCTCACAAACCTGAACAGAGGAGGGAATACATATACAGTGGTTTGAAGAATCTGTATAGAAAAAGAAGTTCCTATTACTGCAGAATGCACAGGCAGCACTTACACAGAAGGCCAGTATTATAATCTGTAACAAAATAAGTGGGTCTGTAAGGCCTTATCTGTGCGCTCTGACTGAACCTTTACTTATGATCATGTGAAGCTCATTACTGTGGCTTTTGCTGACCTCCTGGTCACCTTCTTTAAGGTACTTCCCAAGAAACACCGAAGGAAGAGTGGGATATCCAATCAGGATAGGCAATAAATTTCTCATCTTAGTTAAAAAGGAAGTGCTTCAGGACAGAAGAATGGTGGGATTCAGAGGGAAAGGCAGAGTCGATGGCACTAGTGTTGGAAAAGAAATGAAATTTAGCGAAATGTTTAATTACAGTTTAGTTATGAGTTGTGTGCGAATTAGTTTGCTAAAAGCAGTTTTGTAGCTGTTGATAGTATGTGTTGGGTTTCGTGTGTAACCTAGCAGGTAGTCTTAGGAACTTAATAAATATTTAAACTAGTGTAGGAATGTAAGAATGCTAACCTGTCTGGAGGCAGCATACAATGTTCTTAGAATAAGATACGCAGAAGAATTATGATTTTGTTTGTGAACCAAGGAATGTATCACAAGGGGTCTGTGGCTAGGCAAGGGGAACGGGGAACTGTTTCTTAGAGACTTTGTTATGAATTGCATGTATAAAAGGGAAGCACCTGTGCGTGAAATTGGGGGCTCGGGCTTGGGACGCTAGTCCACCGGCTCCCGGGCCCTTAATAAAGCACCCACAAAACTTATCTGAGTTTTGTGTCATTTATCAATCGGGCAACACTAGGAACCAGTCTGGTCTGTGATGTTGCCATGAATCTCAGCTGCGATATGCTGGGGCCTCACCTGTGTCTACAGAAGACACCTCAGCTTGCATGTGCTCTGGGTTATCTCTGTATCTCTTAGAACTGCCCTGCTCTTTCATCTTGACTGACATGAGTTGCACAAGGACATTTAGGAATCCTGTGGCAGGACAAGACAACTCTCTCATTCTGCTTGTACTCTCCTGTTTTCAGGGCAATGTACTCAATATTAAACATTAATGCACAAACAATCTCAGCCTTCCCTGCTGAAAGAAAGAAAGAAAGAAAAGCTGTTGGAATCTCTGTAGATTGAAGAAGGGGGGAGCATTAACTGTTAGCAATCATGCAAAGAAATGAATGGTTCTTCTCTGCACTAGGCATTTTTTTCTACATTTTCTATAGAGTAATTTACCATGTTTTGCCCTAATAATGGTTTCTAAGCAGATGAAGTGTGAATTTTCAGTTATTGTGATCTATATGTGTTGTGATTTGCCTTTTAAGCAATACTGCTTTTAATTTTGTATGTCTTTTATTCTTCCTTGAAAGAAAAATTAATTTGCCATCTTCATTCAATGCATAATCTTTCTCTCCTGCACTGATGTTCACAAAGGATTCTTCTGAAAGCACTCTGTTTTCTTCTAGCAAATTCTCTCTCTTCACTTCAGTGCTGTACAAGTAAAATTTGTTCAGAGGCATATAAGGGGAGATCTCTTTGTATAGTCAGTGGCATTAGCATCTGAAAGTCTCTAAATAATGGGTATGTGGCAAAAACCACCTGTGTCATTCTGCTTTCACAAGGCTGAGAAGGGATGAGTTGGCCAGAAAACAGCTTCTTGGATTTCCTCCACAGAGAAAGGTAGCCAATCCAGCAGTCTGGAACTTTCAAGAGAAGGTCATCAGGAGAGTTCACAGCTTTTGGAAAGATCAAGAAACAGGATCCTTTTTCTCCAGGAGCTGACAGACTACAATAAATAAATCAGGAAATAGTGTTTTGGGTTTTTTTTCTTCTCTGGAATGATATGTTGCTGCTAAAAAAAGACATCAAAAATCCCCTGCAAAACAAAACAAAACAAAAAACAAAACAAAACAAACAAAAAAAAAAACCAAAAAAACCCCCAAAAAAACCAAAAAAAACCCCCAAACAAAACAAGAAAAAACCCACACCAACCCCAAAAACACTCAATCTGAAAAGAACAAAGTAAGGATGAGTCATTAGAACCCAGTTTTTAATGTTTACCTCCCATTTTTTTCAGTAATGAAACCTACAGTGGGAAACATCACTGCACAGAAAAGGAAATTGTTACCACAAAAGGATTTCCTTCTGAAATAATCACTCCTGTCTGAGGCCAGGCTCAGAACTCAAAAGTTCAAGGTCATCTATGATACAGCTGAAGAACAGGATGGGAACAATAAGTTCCATATTACAGTATTTCAGGTCACTTTTGAACTTGTGTTTCAAAAAATCCCCTCTTGATATATATTTCCAAAAAGACTTCAGTGCAGTGATAATGTGAAGGGGTTCCAGGCCCAGGAAAATAGTATGAAACATATGCATTTATTTCTCTCTCTTAACTGAGAAGGCTACTGGTTTAGCTCTGCTGACACAAGGGCATGCATTAACAGAAATTGTGGTAGGAACATTCATCACCTCACTCCACCTGCCTTGTTGACAGGACAAGGCTGAATTTCCCTTAAATAGCAGTAAAGCATTTAAGAGCAGTGTATACTCTTTAAGAGCAGTGTATACTCACAGGTGTACTCTGCTATAAAAGAGGGCACCTTACTATCCTGGTGAATGGTGCATTGAATAGTTAAATTGCAATGCAGCAGCATGGAAGGAATATATTCCTTAGTTCTTGTACCCGATCACAGAGACACAACTTCAGCAATGCTCATGCTTTCTAACTGCAGGATTCATTTCTCTTTTGTTCAACTGCAGTTGCAGAAGGTACCCCCAGTACCTAATAGCAAATTTTTCTGGCAACTCAGTGATCCCTGAGTCTTGGATGGAAGCATAAGTCAAGCACCAGGAGGACAGAAAGAGAAGAGCCATAACTGAGTTCATCATGTCCTTCTGCCTGCAAGGCACAGTTATTCCAGAACGAGACAGGGTTCAAATGTTCATGTGTCCTATAATACAGTATTTCACTGTAGTAACAGTAATTGTTTAGACTCCTTCTATAGCTGGTGGAGAAAGAGGCTTTTTCAAGCATGACACACCCCACCTTGCATAATTTTTGGGAAGAGGAGCTCTCCACAGGCAACAGTTCCTGACAGAAAATATCTACCTCATTTGGCATAAGATCCTGCATTTATTGCGAAGTGGCTTTGTGCTCTAGTGTGATCCTCTCCATGGGCCACAGGGGAATCACTGCTCTGGAGCTTGGACTGCTTCTTCCATCTCGTCCTTTTCAGACCTTGGTGTTGGAGCTTGGACTGCTTCTTCCATCTCGTCCTTTTCAGACCTTGGTGTTTGCAGGGTCAATTCTTGGCATTTTTTTTTAAATCTCATTATTCTCAGCATTGTGACCTTTGCTGAGAGGTGATGTGAGCTTGACTGGGGGGCTCAGCTATGACTGATGTTGGGTCTGCTGGAACCAGCTGGAGGTGCCTGGAATCATCTGTGTCCACTACAGCTTATCTCTTGGCCTCTTCTCACAGAGGCCAGTGCTGCAGACCCTTCACTGTCAAAGCCTGGACCCCTATATAAAATATTTTCCTCTTATCTCTGTGAAATTGCATTGCCATTAAATTATATATTCATTATAGACTCCTTAGAAACTTATTTGTATCCACAAAAAAAAGTTCTACACCTGAAAATCAAAGTAACATCATCACAAACCTAGTAAAGATGGACAGTTTACACAGACAATGAAAGTCTAACCCTTGTCATTTCTCCACATTGCAACTACAAAATTATTGCATTATCCAAAAACATCCAGCCTTTTCCAGGAAAGTGGGGCCTCAGCATATGTGATGGCACCTTGGGAAGACAAATGTTATCACCACAAATATGCATCCTTCCTCCTCCTGTCCTCCAGCTTTTATTGAGAAGCAGAAGGTCAAATAGCATTGGGTGTCCCAGCTGTGTCCCTTCCCAGCTTCTCACCCACCCAACTGCCTGTTCTCTGCAGGGGCAAGTGAGAAGGATTCCTGCTGTCCAAGAACTCTTCATAAATAAATAAAACAGCAGTATGTCATCAACATTATTTTAGTCACAACTGCAAAGCACAGCATTATATTAGCTGTTAAGAAGAAATTTAACTTCGTAACTTCCTCTCAGCCAGAACACAGTGCAGTAGTAAGCCACTAATAGCCCTGCTTTCTATGGCTGGAAACTGGTTTGCTTCAAAGGAATTACAGACACGTCCTTTCACCAAATAAATCCTCTTCAGAAAACAGTCTGCATAGCTGATACTAATTAATATGTATATAGAGAAATATGTATTTCTTTGGTTCAGGGAGAAGGTAGGTTTTCTTGTAGCTGAGTTTTCCAAAGTAAGGGATTTTTCAAATGCCATTAGGGGAAAAAAAATTCTGCCTAAAAAGATTCTAAAAACCCCCAAGCTGAAGAGAGAATGGCTCAGTCATGTGAGCTGCAAAAGCAAACAAATAAAAAGATAGCAGTTTCATAGCTACCCAACAAGTGGGAGAAACAGAAAGTGACTGAAATTTTTCAGGTTAATTCTGCAAGTTTAGTTAGGGAGAGAAGAATTTGTTATTTTAAAAGACACCAAAGTGGCCAGTTGCTTAGATACTGAAAATATCTTCATTGTGTTCCTTCATTGTGTTGCTTTACTGAGAGATGAATTGTTTCCCCATTTCTATAGGCAGAGGCACGTTCATATGACTGGAAAAGTGAAAATCCAATATTTTGAATGCTCTTTTCAAAGAATCATTGTAAATTTGTCTCCCTTCCCTGACTCTGAAAGATGAAAAGGCATCTGTTTGTAGGCAAGGACTCATTCTCTCATTAACTGTAGTGCTCTGGTTGGGATTAATGGCTGTGTAGATCTGGAGAGTCCTCTTCTCCTGAAGCACATCTCCATAGACTTCTGAGACAGCACAGAGGGGAAAAAAATTGCTATAGACCATCAGTGTCTTCTTGGGATTGATAAAATTAAAACAACTGGATGCCCAGGACAGACTCTAAAAACTCATTCCACATGCCATGAGAATCTGAAGGGGTTTGCTCACCATTTTGAGAAATGTATTGCATTTCATGGGCTCTTATGTGTCCCAGCCATTTTCCTGGCCCATCTGTCAGAAAAGATGTAGTGGAAAGGAAGGAATTAAAGAAAAAGATTTCTTAATTCAGTATTGAAGGACTTGCATGCAAAATTCCTTGAGGTGTCTTTCCTGCATGACATGCAGAATTCATTCCCAGTTGAAAAGGTGGTAAACAATCAGGGCAAAAGTATGAAGTATTTTTGTTTTCATATGTATGACTCTCTCCCCTTGACTAGGAACCTTGCCACACTTCTGTTCTGTAGCCTGGGTCCCTGGCCTATGGGAATGCTTTGTCCTTTTATTCTTGCTTCCCCAAGGTGACTGAGCGCAGGCTGTGTTTTTCAGGCTGTGTTTTTCAGGCTGTGTTTTTCAGGGGATCTTTCTGCTTTTGCAAAGGGCAAGTGTTTGACACATGGCATAAATTGTGATTGGGCAGTCACCAACAGAGCACAGACCAAGTTTTCAGGACATCAATTAAATAGAGTCCCTGTAATCTGTGTTCAGTATCATAAATATGAAATGCAATTCCTTGGTGGGTAGGCAGGTAAGGGAATCATGGCAAGCTGAGGTTATGGCTATAAGCAGTATAAGTGCTCTAAGTTTGATCTTGCAGATTCAACAATGTCTATCTTAATGTAGGGAGCTATATTTTGAAGACATACTGCAGATACATATATACATATATCCGATACACTGATTACCTAAAAAATGAATTGATTTTTCAAGCAGACAATGATGCACCAGGCTTCCATGAATGGGTTGTTTATGCAGTCATTTAAATGATGCATAAACAACCCTGAATGATTTTCTTCCACAAAAGGCCTTTTCATCAGAATATAAACTTCACCAAAATTTTCTGATGAAATTTCCTTGAAAAGGATAGAGTGCAGTGCTTTGATAAGGTCAGCCCTTTTTAGAGCAAGCTTTCTATTTTCTGTGAGGTACTATTGGTCTTGTTTGAAATTTTGGTCTTTTATAAAAGTAAACACAAGCAGTTCATATGTGAATGCAGCATTGTGTTGGCATGGCATTTGACTTCTTTGAAGTTCCTTCTTTTTGTCAAAATTCACTTCTAAGGAAGAACAAACATTGTTGGGGTTTTCCTTTCCCTACCTGTTTGTGATTTAAGAATCTGGCACTTCTAGTGTCATTCTTAAACACACATGAGCAGTCGTGAGCAGTTTGAGTCTTATAATTTCTCATTATTAATCCCTGCTAAATATTGTAATGTTTCTAAGTTGTGACCAAGGGAAAACCTGTATTGTAACCTTTCAAATGAGACAAAAGTTAATACTAATACTAATACTAGTACTAGTGCTAATACTAATACTGACGCTGATGCTAATGCTAATACTAATGCTAATGCTAATAATTAGGCATCATAATTTCTGTCCCATGCCTGAAAGGGCTGCCCAGTTGAGTTGAAGGAAAAAGTCTTGTCCTGCTCTTACTTGTAGTCAGCTAGAACTGAGTGCCAGAGAAGTCACTGGGTAAGGTTCTCTTTTTGAAGCCAGGAAATCAATTAGGAATCTACCATGTGAATTAATTTTCTTCAGGATGCTGGTCTGTTTTGTACTACATTAAAGAAAATTTATGGGCAGAGATGGGTGATCAGCAACACAGAAATGTTTCAGTCAGATTTGCAAAGAGAAGCTGGACTGTCCATTCCTAACGAGGAATGTCGAACTGAGCAAGTGTTTGCAGAGTTGTACCAGGAAATTTGGAGTATGAGTGGTAGTTTTTTGATACTTATGATATGATGAGAGTTAGCAATTGGTCTTATTTCAGATGTTTTCCAGTTTGTGATGCTTGATTTAGAAAACTCTCTTTTATTTTAATGTGTTTGTCTACCTTTAGGTAGGTATATGTGGGTGTCTAGTTAAGGGGATTATTTTAAACTATGCAACAAATGAGAAATCTTCCTATTTTATTTAAAGAATCAGAGTTCAATATTTGTATTTGAGCTGGCTTCTCTTTAGCCATTCTCTTTAAGATGTTAACAAGTGAGGCGTGCAACAAAGAATCATGTCCAAACCTGTCTTGAATAATTGTTTGATGAGGTCTATGATGTTCCTATCCTTTCCCTTTATGTATGAAAAAACATAATGTATGAAGAAAGTCTTTGTTAAGCCATTCTTATACCTCAAACTTCTAGGTCACTCATTTAGGACAAATGAATCTTTCATTGCTTCTGCAGTCAAAACAAAAATGTGTGAGTGCTAGTGAGAAATCTGTTTCATGGCACTTAGCCATATATTAAATGTTCCGGCAGAAACATATGACAATTACTAGCTCATGTACAAAACTCATGAAATGTCTACTATTTCAGTCCTGCAGCATCTTTTTCCTCAAAAAACTATGAATTTTTGTAATTACAGTAACAGAAAATCCTGACATTAATCCCTTAATAGAAACACAGCATATTGTCATAGATTAACAGGATGACTTCTCAAATCAGATTAAGCCTTCTGGTTCAATCTCATGACTTATTTGTAAGGTCATGATTAATGACTTAGAAATTAGTACCATGAGGCACGTGAAGGTCTTTTGGAACCATATGCAGCTAATAATTCAGCTGTGCATCTCCCATCCATTCACGGACTCATCAGACAAGTTTTGTGTGCTATAACTTAAGACCAAGGATATTTTTTCATGTTATAAATCTATATAATTCCTGGACGCAGCTATCTCCACCAGTTTGTGTTTTCCTACCGGCCTGGCAGTAAGTATCTGGCAGGTAATTTTTTTTGAGGGCTGGATGTGGATTGAACATTCACCAGCACTAACATAAACACATTCTCAGGGATTTCCTTCTTTATTTGAAAGGCAGGCCTGCAGTTTCACAGACGAATATTGCATTATTGTCTCTGTATAGATCCAGTGCCTTAATGGACCAGGTGCAATGCAAATAGATGGTAAAGCCACAGACAATGTTCCAAGGCCCACAATGTCACATTGCCTGAAGTTCTTGCCATAAAGCTGACAGTTTTCTTTCTTATATTTTATATTATTTTTTTTGTTCACTCCCTAGAAATTATGCCATAGAGTCTCAGAATATCTTACATAAAATGCAGACCAATTGAAGCTGTATATGAGTCATCATCAGAACGATGGAGAAAAGCATTTCAACAGGGATATATGATCTAATGAAACTGCCTGTGCTGTAGTTCTGTGGGCTTATTCCTCACACAAAGGCTTTGTTATAACAGGCTACCCTCCATATATTCCCCAACCTCCCCAGCACGCATGACCCCATTCACCCAAAAATGCATGTCTCAATGAAGTCAAGTGTTGAGGAGGAGCCTGCAACACTGCCCAGCAGCAGAAGGAGCAGGTTTTACCTGCTCATAGAACCTCAGAAACTCAAGCTCTTCAGAAACAGGACTTACAACTGGTGCTGCACAGTCACTCCTCTCTCATTCCAGCAGAATTCTCAGCTCAGGCTGAGCTTCTATGAAGGGGAAACAGGAGAAAAGCAGTGCCACTGGCAGTTCAGACAATTTATATAATGCAGGGGACCACTGCAACCTGTAGGACTTCTCGGAGCTGTCTAAGACCAAGTTTCTACTCTGTTTCAAGCTTCATAGCACCCAGGCTATGTAGTTTGGCTCTTTTAGGCTTCTCTTTTGTGGGTGCTGGAGATACTTGTAGCAAATTCAAAGTACATAAAGGCCTCCCCCACTCCTGCTCTCTCCATGTGTAACTTTCTTTTTTGACTTCTCTGTGTATGCGACAAAAGGCAGAAGCAATCATACCACGGAGTCAGCACTGCACATTTATACACACGTGTAAGCAGAGCGTAGGAGGCTCAAGGGTGCATACAGTCGTGTCTGGGGTTCATGCAGTGGGTCTGCTACAAAAGGTATTTGTATATGTCTTCCTGTTGTTTATTTGGCTTTGGATAGCATTTAGAAGGAAGATCATCTATTTGCAGTCATGTCTCGCTGTAATTGGAGACAGGCACTGTCTCGCTGTAATTGGAGACAGGTTGTGCCAAGGCTGATTCTTGGGTTGAGGAGGCAAAGGTGGAATTCTTGAAAAGGATAACACAATCCCTTTCTATTAAACTCATAGAATTTTAAAGGTAAAATTAATAAAATAGAACCACTCAAAAAAAGGAGCACAGCTGTCAACCAGAGTTGTTTCTTTGCTAATGTTCTGACTCTCTATCCACTGCTATATATTAGCATGCTATATGTATTTGCATATAAATTCTAATGAATTAGCCCTGAGATCTTTCAGAGATACTGTAAGTAAATGCATCCTTTCCAGAAGACACTTTCTGCCTCACTGCAGCAATGCTTATGTGTTGGGTTATACCTTCAACTTAGTTTACTTATGTGCTATTAAAGCACTGGAGATAAATGTTTCTTATTCTTTTTTCTCTAATGTTCCAAACAATGGGGGTTTTATCTCAATAACCATACACGGTAAATACTGTGTTCCTTATGTTTTGTTTTTGTGTCTTTCCTTATTTCTTCAAACATTTATCTTGGTCCTGGATCTATAGAAAACAATAGATGTACATTAATCTGAGCAGAGAGCACCTCATGGTCTGAATTGTCATTATCTCTCCAGGACATTATTTGCTTGTTTTTTCAAAAGACAAACAAAAAGGAGAAAAGTCTGAGTATGAGCTGTTTTGTTCTTTCCTCCTGCAAAATTGTTAAATTCTTTTCACAACAGGATTTGTGACGGTATGTGGTCCCACTGGCTGTACTAGAGTTTCTGTTTTATTAGGTGCCTCTGTTTTTGCAATGCCATTGCTACCTGACTGTTTTGAAAAAAACAATCTCAGAACACATAATCCTGCTCTCTGTGCTGGCACTCAATTCAGCCAGTTCCAACTCTGGGTCACAACCCTGATTTTCGGATCTCTGTAATGAAATGCAGAGAGGATGGAGCAGGAATCCTCTGTGGTCTCCTAAGTGGACTTTTTGTGCAACAGGGGAGAACAACTCACCTGACAATTCTTACATCAGCCCTGGAAATGGTGGAGGAAATGGGACATGTTTTAGAAGGACCTCCAGCACAAATCCTTGCTCTGTCACAGTAAACATCCTCCTCCTCAGCCAGCACACTCTTTGACAGCTGGCTTCCATGGGTGTTTCTCACAGTAAGTGAAGCTAGACACGCAAATGGCAGAGAGGATGGGTCAGAAGGGAAAGTGAGGACATTTCGTGAGAGCTAGACTGACTGTTAAAATCTTCTGTTGGGAGACATAAAAATAGCTTTCTCTGCAAATCCAGCTTTCCTTTTACAAAAATGTTCTCCTTCTTTAGAATACAAAGAAAAAGCTAATAAATTAATAAAATCCCATTGCTCCTCTTTTGTGAAAGAGGAGAACAGTCATTTATTATGAAAGAGAAGTATCTTAGACAATTACTGTTGTAGACATAATTTTGGGATTAATGTTCAACTGCAAACTCTTTTATCTTACTATCAAAATGGCTTCTGCTTAGTGGTTCATTGAAATAGAAACACACCAAATTAATTTCATTCAGTGGTACTGTGTAAACCTCATGCTGATTACTTATGCTTTATCTCTTCTTTTGATGATGCCAAATCTTATTAATTTCTGGAAAATTTCCCATTGTAGGTATCATCACAAAGTATACATAGACCGGAAGCCCCACTTCAAACCGGCCTTGAACTTGTCTTGTGCTTGTTGTTTTGCATGAGAAGGGTTTCCTTTATGTAGTGTCTATTTTGGCAAAGAGAATTTTTATGGGTGCCATCTTTTTTCTCGACATTTTCCTTGACACCATCTCGTTTACCAAAACAATATCTGGAGCTTTTTCCTCTTTTAGCCTCATGACATTTTGTTTGCATTAATGTTGCCTCTTCATTGAAGGTAAACTTGCACATAATTCTGAACTATATAAAAAACTGTCAACCTTTTCTTTTTGGAATAATCAAGTATCTGCCATTACAGACCCTTCTTTGACCCGCTGTCACAGTTCAAGTCCTTCCTTTTTAAGTAGAGCTCTTCACAGATGATTATTGATTTGCTACACTGAACTAAAACAGATTAAACCACATTAAATTGTTTACAGACCTTGTCCACTGGGTCAACTTGTATATTGTGTCTGTCTGATGACATTCACACTGTGGGTCTTAATTTCTACTCTGGTGGCCTATCTGAAAGTCACAGTTTATTTCAAAGTTTATTCAGGGGTTAGTTCCTCTCTCATACTGTGTTCTGCAGTTGTTTGGAGTCGCAGGGCTTTTATTTTACTAAGCATTTCAGCAGTGCCATGTGTGACAGCACAGATTTTGACAACACAAATGTGGTGGCTGCTGCCAGTTAACACCACACTCACCCTGGGACGGGGGCACTTGGCAAAATCAAGGCCTGTCTCTTCCCAACCCTGAAGCCTCTGCTGAGGAATCATAGGCTCTCTCTATCCTGCTGAGAGAAGGAGGGCTGGGTATCACAGAATCACAGAACCATTTAGGTTGGAAAAGACCCCCAAAATCCTCAAGTCCAATCTTTGACTGAACACCTTCATGTGAACAAATGCCATGTCCAGTCACTCCTCAACATTTCCAGGGATGGTGAATCTATCTCCTCTCTGGGAATAGGGAATGCTGTGTTGCTGCCCATCCATATTTGACAATTTGTCTCTGGAACATAACTGTGGGGCACTCCAGAACATGGACATCCAGTTAGCCCCAGCATATTCCTCCTGCTATGTGGCTGTGGACAGAAACAACAAAACTGATCTCCAGCATTACATCCCAAAAAAACCTGCACGGTGTAGGAGAAGAGAACAAGGCCCAAATCTAGCCCAGCACTCTGCATTATGCCTTCGTGGAGGAAGAGTCTTTATCTGGAGCTGCTTCTTTAATTTCTGTTTGATAATTGAAAAAATCTGGACTAAAACCTTTCCTATCAAGCAATCTGATGAAATGTATGTGACTGAGTTAATCTTTTTTGTCAGCGTTGTACTAGCTTTATATGGGTTTGGAACCACCTGAAGTTAACAATGAACCACAAAAACTCTGAATGAGAGGCTCGAGTTGGTCAGTGTTATTTGGGTTTAGAAAAGTTCAGATGAGTTAAGTGCTCAGGATCTACATCATATGAGGCCACAGGACGCTAAACTCACTGTAGAAGTAGCCAGTGAAAGCTGACCAAATCTCTCAAAATGCCCTACTGCTTGGTAAGCTGACTGGAGACTGAAGAACTACCAGGGTTTTCCTCTTTTAAACCCTGACTCCACAGTTATGCTGGTAATACACTTACAGGAGTGAGACTTGTTGTAACGAATGTTTTTGAAGTGCGAAGCAATAGCTCGTTGCCCTTTAATAACTGGGAAAAAGGGAAATATTTGATAGGTTTTTTAAAAAGTAGTTTGTAATTTTAATGAATAATCCTTCTTGATGTATTGAGAGCACAGGAATGACCAAATTCCTCAGGGTAAATGCAAGAAACCTAACATGCTGACTTTAGCAGGAGCTGCTGCTGGTTCTTCAGGAAACAGGGTGAGAAAAGAGGCTTTTTACTGTTCATAAAGGGGCTGAATCCCTTTAGATGTTTTGTTAGGATCTCAGGTTTTCAGACTGTTAGAATACTCAGTTTTGTTTATCCTGGATGTTTTTTCCTGGTGATAGAGAAGTAAAAATTCCTATGAAAAAAGGTAATAAACTTTTTGTGACAGATCTATCATCTCCCAGGAAAGCTGCACTGAAATGTGAAGAGAGTCATGTTTGAAGCCTTGTTTAAGCCTTTATTTATATATAAATAAAAATTTATATATATTTATATGAAAGGAGAGTACTTGGGCAGTAAAGATAAAAACCAAAACTCTCAATATTTAGGTGTTGAACTATGTCCTTTTTTTGTGTGCTGCTTAATTCTTCATTGCTTCCAAACTGCTTTTTTCCTTATTGTTCTGTTTATTTTTTGTGTGTCCATGGCAACCCTGAGTCTTTATGAAGGAGCCATCCCTATGTGTCTCCTTTTATGCTGAAATCCTAAAAACCATATTATTTCTGCCTGAATGTTTCTCATATTGAACATGTCTTAATTTGTAAGAGTTTTAATGTTATGAGGAAGCATTTTTGCTTTTTAAATTACTAATGTTTAAAAAAAAAAAACAGAGGAATTTTGGTTACAGAGAGATATAGGATTTTTTTGTGGATTGACTTCTGAAAATCCCACCAAGAGCACAGCAGTTCCTATTGGTTATTTATGTACATGTAAATAACCCTGATGTATGAAAAATCTGCAGTATTTCAGACACACTAATAAATTTCTCCCTTTCTAATATTCACACCACAATTTTGGGCTGGCAACTGAGAAAAAACCCCATCAGGGATAACCAAACAACTTTACAGACTACCTTTTTCCTACAGTTTTAAAACAGGTGTCAACCTACACATCCCCTAAGACAACATCCATGCTAGAGAGGGCAAAACTCAGTTCAGTGGACAAAATTTTTTTTTTTTATTTCATTTCTACCTTTGTGAGGTTTTCTGGATTTTAGTAAACAAAAGCAGTTTATACAAATATGCTCATCTTCCATTAAAATCTTTGTGATTCTACAAACTGCGTTAAGAGGAAGACAAAAACACTTGTAGGAAGTTCTTGTCTCTTTTGACCTCATCCCCACAACACAGCTTGCAATCTCTGAGTTCTGCGTAGCATGACATTGTTCTGTAGGGCTCTCTTAACAGCTATTTAAACAGACACAGACCTTTCTTGCAAGTGATAATACATGAGGAGCAAGTTGCACTTCTTTTTTACCTGGCCCACTTTATCAGGAGTCTTTGATAAGTGGCTTCTTGAGGTTTTGAACTAAGGACAACTTCCCATACAAATGGGAAACAATCAGCAAAAATCTTAGCATTATGTCCCAACTCATCTGCCTTTCTTCTGCCCTATTTCATCAGTTATTGTCTTTTCTGTAATCAGATGGCTCTCAAAATACTGTTAACTTAGAAAAACACTTTCTAGTGTCACCACAGAAGACAGTTATTTTCTACATTTATAATCTATAATTCTATATTTATAATCAATCTATATTAATTAATATTATTTCTACATCTAAAAATAATCTATATTTCTATATTTATAATCTATATTTAAAAAATTGAATCTTAAAATGGACTCTCAATGTGTTGTTTACTTGTTGAATTTCTGGGGGACAATAAGAGAGCTTATTAAATACTACGTGACATGGGATACGTTTCCTTCATAAATACACCAAGAAAACTTGCTTTGGACAGGAAATTGTCCAGGTGAATATATGTTCAGGTGAATACACTCTCCTTAGGCTGCTGGTTCAACACTTAGAAGTATCAGGGCATTAAGCTGCAATGTGCCCTGCAAATTCAATGGAGAATATTTCTCCACCTGCCTGCTGTGAGGTGTAGGTATAAAGGAAGGCCTTCAGCAAGTCCCATATGTAACTGCTGGGCATTAGGTGTTTTTTGGGATGTGGTGTAAGATATCCTCCTTTCTGTGGGAAGTCAAGGACTGTGGGAGCAGGACTTGTGGAGGTACTTTCAGAAAGTCTAGAGGACAAGAAGGTAGGATCGTGCGGCTAGCTCACAGCAGTTTAAGACATCAGGCAGTCTAAACACTGTTTCCAGCTGCTCAGCATGCCCAGAGAGCAGAGATGGAGCCTGGTGAGTGTCCTGGTGAGTGGCTCTGGGGTGCCTGCTTTTGCCTGCAGTCTGAAGCAGTCTTAACTGGGATATTGTACCCAGGAAAGAGTCAAGTTGTCTTGCCCTCCAGATCCGAAGTCCAAATGACAATTCTTGGCTACTTTTCACAGAATCACAGAATCACAGAGTTGAATTGGAAGGGACCCACAAGGATCACAAAGTCCAACTCTCATCCCTCCTATACAGGACATCCCCAAGAATCACATCATGTGCCCAAGAGCATTGTCCAAATGCTTCTTGAACTCAGACAGGTTTGGTGCTGTGACCACTTCCCTAAGGAGTCTGTTCCAGTGCTCAACCATCCTCTGGGTAAAGAAATTTTTCCTAATATCCAGCCTAAGGACATAGCAGTTTCTTTCAGCTCTACTGTGATCCTTGGAGTACAAGTATTGCTGTTTTGATGGCAGTGCACTCCCTCTGAGTTAACTGCAGGAGGAAACAACCACTGCCAAGTATTTTAATGTGCATGTGCGTGTGTGGAGGGATCCAGCTAACCAGAGGGCTCCTCTTCTGCTGCTGGAGAACTATGATAGAGATAGAAAACATCCTGCAGCCAATTGGGGAGCACCTTTGTCATGTTGGAAAGGAACTGATGTGGATTTACACTGAAGGACTTCATAGAATGTTTTCCCCGGAGGAGTAGGACCGGACCATGTTTTTCTGATCTGCTCTGAAATAATCATAATTTGCCCTGGACCAGTACCTGAGCTGCTGAAGGGTGGGAATTGTAAGAGAAAGGACCTCTCTGTGTTCATGCTTTGCTTTTCACCCTATTCTTCTCATTGATATCCATTAATTACTTCTGTAGGATACAAGATTAACCTGAGTGGACCACTAGACCAAATGCAGATTTTATTTCTGCAGATGAACAGATCTGAAGGTGCTCAACAAGCAGGCACAGTTCAGAGAAAGCTGCCAGTTCTCCTGATGAGTGGGTCCCCAGAGCATCTGTGTTGCAGCAGGGAGAGCACTGTGCTTAGATGCCTCCAGATAATCCACTGTGAAAGAGGTGTGAGTGTCCTTGGCCACACCACCATTCAATGGTTCACTTTGGAAGAAGAAGGGTTTGTGAAGTTTATTCAGATTCAATGCTGATGTACCTTTTACTCCTAGGCATATTCCCTCTATTGTCAGTGATAATTTTGGGAGGAATTTGCTACCACTGAATGTTTAAAACTTAAATGGGAATTTTCAAAAGCCCAGTGTTGGTGACCAAAGAGCCACAGTGCATTTTGATACTTCCCCAGGAGATGGTGACTTCTTATATTTTATCTGCTGTCTACTCTTCCTCTTGAAAGTTTAGCTTTGAAAGCCAGTCTGGGAGCAGAACTTCCTAAAAAATTACACTTCCCACTCTTCTCTAATTTGTGGTGATGAGTACCTTGGCTTTAAATATTACAGTCATAAAGATTTTACTGACTTCTATTTCATGCTTAATGCGTACCCATTACTAGCTAATGACAAACTAAAGAGTGCCTCATGTAGTGGAATTTCTGCTTGGAGGTGAAGTTTAAAGATGCCTTTTGAATTAATAGTCTAATGATTCTGTTTTCCTGTGAATGCAACCAACTTCAGAACATCTGGTTTGCTCATCCCAGCAGACTGAAAACGTGGCAGGAGCAAGTATAAACAAATTGCTTTGCCTAAGGTGCAAGGAAAACCCAGCAAGAAATTAAAGCAATGAAGCTGTGATGAAGATGTTGTCGTACCCAGGCTTCTCCTTTGTTACATCTGTAAGCACTGTCTGGGTTACAGAGCTCGGGAGGGAGTGGTAGGCAACATGTGTTCCCTCATCTCTCTTTGGAACTAGTTTTCAATCAAAACAGTGTGCTCTACCACCTACTCCCACCACATCTGTCTTGACTGGGGTCTTTTTAAGTTTGTTGTTTTTTCTCTTTTGTTTGCTTGTTTGTTTTTGTGAGAGGAAGATGCAAAGGTTATAATAATTTGGTCTCTACTGCTGAAAAACAGTGACTACTGCTAATACTTGACTTCTCTGAATCTCATTTTCTCTTCCTTTGGCAATGCCTGCAGCTCCTCTCCCTCCCTGCCTGCCTGCCCCTCAGATCTCCTTCAGTCTCCTTTCCACATATCACCTCAGAATCTCCCTGTAGTTCATTCATGTCTTCTCTTTATTGATATATGAGGCTGAAAAGGGAGGAGAGGAGAAGTGGAGAACACAACAGGACAGATGCTAGACTTAAGATTATTTGTTAGTCCCTTCAAAATAAAAAACAGGTCAATTTCTGAATATTTGTTGACATAAGTGAAGATATTATTTTTCCAGCTCAGCATTTTGATGTTTAGGCTGAAGAGTCCTGAATTTCTTTGCTAGTGTTGCTGTAATTTCCCAATTGTAAATTCACAATTTAAGTGCACTCTTATCACAAATGTACATGTACAGTTGTGGTGTCCAGTTCTGCTGTAAATGTTTTTCTGGTGAGGCATCTCCTGAAGCATTTCTTTGCTTACAGTTTGGTTTGGTTTGGAGGGTCACAATGCCCCTTGTGTTTTTGAAGATACTGTTACAACTTATTACACTAGTGAACCCATCCATTTTATAGTTCTTATAGGGGCTGGATTTCTGTATCAGCTTCCAGGGCAAACCTACTGGACTGCATGATCATCTCCTTATTTTACATATAGTTTTAACTGCTTGATTTTCAGTCTTAATTCAATATTGCACACCACTGAACCAGATTTGTTCTGTATCACTGCGAAGAATAGAGAGACCAGACTTTTACCTCATACTTTGTGGGAGATGAAGTGTAATGCCATCAGATCTCACCCTCTATCTGTCCTTCTTGACTTTTAGCCTCTTCAGTGTTGCATCTTTTGGCACATCTAAAACAATAATGGATGTGTTGATAATACTGAGTTGTAATAAGAGTGTTGACAGCAGCCAACTCTAATCTGTTCGTATCTGATACATGCTTTTTCACATGCAGGTACTGGCTGAAGAAAGCTCCTAAGGGTTGTGAGAAGGGCAGTATTGCTAGTAATTTGCTTGCCTTCCTATCTGGTGATGGACTTCAGAAACTGTTGTGTAAACAGTGCTGTTCTGATACACCTGTGGTATGTTCCAGTAATTTCTTTTCAGTCAAACGTGCCTGTAACATACTAGGGAAGTTTTTGCTCTTCTATATGCACTCACAGTCGCTTGGGGTTTGCAATGTCTAGAGAGGCATCATGTATCTCAAAATATATAGCAAAAATCTTTCCTTAATTTATACTACTGCATAATACCCTCTTCCTGCCTTCTAGTACCATTAATTTTCTATTCCTTCTCATTATGTTTAATGCTCTGTCCTTTAGCACTGGCTCTGACTGGTCTAGAAATCTAGATTTCAAACTTTTTATGAAACTTTTCTCTAAATGTGAACTCTTCCATGTTCTCTTGCTCTGTTGTAGGCGGGCACCCTGTGTTACATTGTGTTGTCTTCATAGTTTCCTGGATTCTCACCCACTCAATGCTTACTCAAGATATTAATGAATTCTCTCTGAAAAATATTTTATTTCCATGCTAATATTTGTGTGAGGAAAGAAGATGGTTTATGCAACCTGCCTGTATCTGTTTTCTTCTTGCTTCTGTGAAATATCAGTTGAGGTCTGTGGGGATTCATTGGCTTTTTCTGTGCAAATATGTAACAGAAAACAACCAGCACCTGGTACGGTGATTAAACCATTACTTTCCTCTGGTCCTGCCAAGCTTGATTCCTGAGTTTTACATACCACCTCTGATTTCGTACTCCAAAAGCAAGAGAAATTTTGTGTCAGTCTTTATGTCGTCTGTTGAATGCCTAGTGCAATTCCAAACCAATGCTTCAACCAGCACCTCATCAGAGAAACAAGACACAGTTTATTTTGGTGTTTTTCAGTGAGATACGTGCAGATCCAATCATACATGGCTCAGGTTTTTAGGGTGTGCAAGGCCAGAGTTAGAAAATTCCAGAAGAACTATGAAAGTCTAAAATACACGTCTTATGCAAGCAGCAGAAAGCAGTTTAACATTTCGACTTCGTATTTTTTTCACTTTTGGTCTGTGACTTTTTAAAAAATTTATTATGGTCAATATGATTCCCAGTGCAGCAATAACCCTTTCGAGAGTAAAAGCTTCCATGGCAAGCAATAACTTTCTCCTAAAAATATGATAAAAATAAATCTGCTAATTATGTTTAAAAAAAAAAAAACCCTGCAAAGGCTCTCATATAATAAGTTACATAAAGCAATATGTTTGTTTTTTTACAAAGCAAAATCCAAGTAGTTTGTTTATATGCTAAAGAAAATTTCTAGAGAACAAAGCAATAATGAATGAAATGAGAGTACAAGCTCATCATCACCAAACTTACTACAGTGATTGCATGAAACATCTTCAGAACAATGGGGTGTTCCTCTCATGGCACGGAGCACTTACAGAGGATAAGTTACTCATGCACCACCTCCTGTTTTGCCAGATTTTAAATGCACACTGCAAAACTGGGCCTGCTCTAGTGTCTAGTTAAGATTCATGACTAAGCTAAAGGCATCACATTAGTCATGGGTAATTGTGAAATCAGGTGTCCACCTTATGCCCAGTAGAAATCTTACAGACTGTGTTAAAGGCAATGATTTTTTTCTTGGCACATAATCAGCATGCAAAGAAGATATTGCTTGCTACAGAAGCTGGTGAGCCAAACAGAAGTTACAAAGCATAGGGTGGAAAATGTGGAAGAAGAGTATAGAGTACTTATCAGCATGCTGGTAAGAAAATCTTCTGGTAGGGTCCTTCCTTGGCTGTGCTTAGGAGACTGTTGTGCCTCAAGGAGTTTGTGTTCTACAGTACAGCTAACCTGAGCATCCAGGGGCCCCTCAACGCTCCACAGACATGGGGTTCTCAGCATCTCAAGTGACATAAGATTTACTTGCTATCTATATTTCTCCCTTGTTTCTATCTTATTAAAGCAGCTCTTTTATTAAGCCATTTTTTGTCAGACCTTTCTTATTAAGACCAGAAGAAGATCTGTACCATCTCAATCTCTTTCACCTCGCCTCTTTTCAGCTTACCTTCACACTCTCACTCATGCAGAATGGGCCAAAACCTTGGCTACAGCAGTGAACGATCCCTAGTTTTGGGCCACTGTGCCAAAATAATTTTGTGGATTTGAAGGTGTAATGGAGATTTGTCTCTTGATAGGGGTGGTAGGAATGAAGAAAGGAGAACCTGTCAGGTGAGGGAGCTCTGAGACCGTGGAGCAGGAGGCTATGCAAAGGCAGATGGAAGAGCCATTGCAGAACAGCTCTCCAAAAGTTGTATTATGTAGGCTGGGGACGTGGGTGTTCCTGAGACAATGTTAGATATGGAGCTCAGATGCAGCCCTGTCTGTTCTGTACTATTCTTTTTGCTAGCCTTTGTCAGAGGGACTAGGGAGGACAACCTGGAAATAAATCTTTTAACATTCTTTCAAAGACAGAAAAAGAAATAAAGTGAGATAAAGTGTTTGCAATGTGGCTTTCCTTCAACATTATCCCTTGCTCCATTCTATTTATCTGCTGAAAGACTTTTATTATGGAATGCCATTTCTGGCAATCCTATAAAGAGTATTAAAGAGAGAGGGTGGAAGGCAAGAAAGAGAGGGTTGTTTCATTTTCTGGAGGTGCTATTGTCAATCATCTGTGATCTTTCAGACATCTACAGAAAATTGCAGAAAGACAGCAAAAATAACTGGGGCTTTGCCTGTGGTCATGACTTTATTTTGCAGCCTCACTGCTGTAGGTGCCTTGTGACCAGCCACTGTGCAAAGCAACACATCACACTGATTTGCCTTCTGAAACATTTCTCTTGACTTGCCTTCAGATCACATCCTTAAAGCAGGGATGGGAAAGGTAACACTAGTATGGCTTAATGGTAATGAAGTTATGAATCAGAGACAAAAGAATGTGCCATAAGCAGTGTTACAGCAGTGGAAATCTAAGGACCCCTCCCATTTCCATAAGGAGAAATGGGAAACATCATCATCTTCTTTCTTCTTGCTGATGACCTCGAGGTGAGAAGATCTGTGGGAAGGGAGGAATGGAAGCTGGGACCAGCTTCTTGCAGAACTGTTTCCCACTCGTACATGAGTAGATTGTGTTTTATCAGCTGATTTTGAAAATATGTGTAAGACAGTTCTCTTTCTCTGTCTGGAGAGCCCTCGGAGCATGGTTGAGCTGGAGCTAGAGCCTGGAAATGTCTTACTAGATTCTGCACTCTCAAAGATCAGAGGGAAGCTCTTTCACATCCTCTTTTAGGCTATCTAATTCCCTCACAAGGCTAAGTGACCCCTGAATGAACAGTATTCAGGTGGCCTAGTGGCATTTTTATGCATTTACCAGGCCAAAACTCATTATGATTTTGCATTATGATTTTGCATCTCCTCTCAGCAGTTCTTCTCTAATCATTCCAATTCATGCTTTTAGAGCAGCATCCATAAGAATGCTTTTAGTGCATAAAGCAGCTCTAGCTTTGACCCAGGCATCCTGCCTCTAGCTTTTGTTGATCCTCATAAAGAACTGTATAGAGCAGACTGCACAGAACTTCTGTTGCTATGGAAAATGTAAGAGGCATGTCTTTGCACAGTAGGAACCAAATAGAGCTTTTGAGAGCAAAGTAAATTTCTTTACCAATCCTCTTTGCAGCCGTTAACATTATTTGCTTTGTAAAGGAGGTAGGAGTGGGGTTTTTTCCAATGAGTTAGGAAGGAAATTAAGTGTGCCTATGAATATGCAGCGGCCTTTATAACAGTGGTCTATACAATGGGTTGTGGATGGAAAATGCTTGGCTGAAAAATAAGGTTGAAATAATGAAAAATATGGTTGCTATGTGCAACCTTATTGACTGCGTTTGAATTCAACCTACATTTGTCTGGTTGAAAATGAGAAACAAAATCATGTCTCACTCTCTTAGAGGTGAGGCTAGCTGCCTAGCACAGGGACATTATGGCAGAGGAAAGGAGCTGCCATATCTGAGGTTCTAGAAGTGACCACAGAGAGGTTTGGTCTCTGGTCGTTCCAGGATTCTTCTGCAAGTGGGTATACCCACAAAACACGATTTCTTTGTGACCTTCCTAGGAATCAAACAACTCAAAACTGCACTCTCCACTGCATGCAAAAAATGCTGGAAAAAAATATTTTTGTATTCAGACAATAGTCTGATTACAGCAATAGCCATGTAGGAGGTGTTTCTCAGCCTGCCACTCAGTTCAGTCAAGTCACTTAATTTCACAGGGCTCCAGTTTCTTTCTCAATAAACTGAATAAACACTCAGGTTCCTCTGAGAGGTACTTTCAGCTTTGCCTGTATATTGTTTATAAAATAGCTATCCCTAATTGTTCTTCCTTAAAGAATGAATTAGTAGGCTATTTCATTCATGTCAGTTTTGCTATTAAGGAAGAGGATTTATTTATTACATGTAATCACAGGATGTCTGTTGAGAGGGAGCCTCAGGAGAATCAGGAAGAGCTCTAGGACTACTGATTTATTCTCAAAGAAGCAGCTTTTATTCTTCTTAGCCTATGAGAAGGGAGACTCTGGCTGTGTATCCATTCACTCTTTCCACTTCAGTTTACTCAGGAAAGGGTTTTGTTAGATTTTTGTCTAGATGCTGGATATGGCTTTCAAAACTTGTAGGCTTAAAAATTATTCTCAAATTGAAACATGTTTTAAATGTGGTGGGATTTTTATCAGGACTTGCTTTTTTCCCCCTTAAGCATACAGTTCTCTGTAACTACATTTTATTTTTATTATCAGCCTTGAGTGTATTTTTATCTGTCATATATGCATGCAGGATCACGAATATCTTAAATGTCACATATAAATGAAGGAGTCATTTTCCCCATCATATTGATAGCACAGCTGGTGGCAATCATTCCAACTTCAAGCTAACTAAGGTCATCATATTTAAAATTCTACCAAGGAATTTTAATAAAGAAAGACTTGTGACAACAGCCAAAGCTTTACAGAGACTACAGATCATTGGACCTCTTGTGATTTATTTTTCTTTATTGGGATGGAGTCTTCCTGTCTATTAATTCCGATTTTTATACCAATTTCCTGTCTAAGATATTTTTCTCATAGCCTATCTCCAAATTTTTCAATAATCATGATGATTCTTTGCAAAGATATCTTGCTAACTCCACTAAATTAAAGTCAAATAATCTGTGACAGACAAGAGGAACATAGTTAGAAGAAGTTTAATAACAGTATTCAATATTCACATTCATGTGTGGTTTTTTTCCTGGATTTATCTCTCCTAGTGAAATTCAATTTTTAGCATCTCCTGAGGTGTTCTTCAGCATGATATGGCACAATATAATAGGACTTACTAGTCATAATTAAAATCTCACAATTCTGAACTCAAATGTCTTGCAGGAAGATTGCCTCCCATTTCTAGAGATTCATTAAACATCCACAACAGCAAACAGTGTGTTGGCCAGCACAAATTGTGGTGGGAGAGCTATAATCCTAAGCCTGCTACTGCCTCAGACCAGTGCTCATTAGCCTGTCAGTGACTTAGCTGCCTTTGCTAACACGAGACTCTTGCAGTTCACATGTACACACACATTTGTGGATATGACAAGTACCATCATGGTGCCTGTGCCTGCCCGGCATCCCTTCCCCATTCCTGCCCTTGGTTCCCTGACTCACTGCTGGTCCAGCCTGGTGCCCACTGCAGACACACAGTACTTATGTCCCACTTGTCCCACCCCACACTCACAGGTCCCCCAGATCCCAGCAGGGACTGTCCACTCACCTGATAGCCCAGCTCAGAGCTGTCTCCCCTGCTCATCTGCGGTTGTCAGCCTGAAGATTGCCAGTGGGTGCACACAAATACACACACACACACACACACACACACACACACACACACACACAATATCTCTCTCTATGTCTCTCTCTCCATCCATGCACAGCAGGTTTTGGGGAAGGTACAAACACCCACCACCCCTCCAGCAGCTGGCACCTGTGTGTGACCCGTGCTCCAGCTCCAGCTGACAGTGCTGAGACCTGCACGGGCACTGCTCACCCCAGAAGTTGGTTTTCAGAGTACAGACAGTTCCTGCCGCAGTGTGGGGGTTAAAGACCCCCCTCGCTCCAGCTGCCGGCCCTGAGAGCCCCCTCAGTCACTCTGAAGCCAAGAGCCCGGCCAGAGGCACCACGGCCGCGGCCTGAGCGCGGCAGCCGCTGCCGGGCCTCACACGCTGCTCCCCCGCAGCCGCACCGAGTCCTTGCAGCCCTCACCGCCCGGCACGGGGAATGAGGGGCCCAGGGGAGGAGGATGAGGGCGGCAGGGCACACTGTGGTGATCAGCTGCAGGGCTCCCCAGACAAGCCGCTGAGCAGCTGCAGCTCACAGGCTGCAGGCCCCTTCTGTCCCCTTGTCTGCCCATCCCAGCTCTTTGTTCCTCCCTGCTCCCTCTTCCCTGCACATCTCCTCCATGGCTGGCGTAGTCTCACTGACTCACTGCAGCAACCCGGAGCCTGAACTTTAACATCCTTGTCTTTTGCAAATTTCCAGGTTTGCCTACAGATTCTTAAAGCTCATTAGCTGGTGTCACTGACCAGGTTTTGTTTCTGGTTATTGTTTTCAGCAAAGGTAATTGCCCAGATTTAAGTCTGAGTGTTTCTTTTCCTTAATTTATTGCCACAGCTGAGAAAATAAAGATTCTCACACTGCACATATCCATACAAAAGCATCTAATTTATAAGCTTTTCTGTCTGTCCCTGTATTCTGCCCTTTTCCCCTGCATGTCCCTTGATACCTTCACTTTCTCCAGCTGGTTGTCCAAGAACAGCTTGGGTTGGAAGGGACTGTAAAGATCACTCAGCTCTTAGCACCTTGCTGTGACAAGGACATTTTCCACTACAGTAAGCTGCTCTAAGTTCTATCCAACCTGGCTTTGGGCAATTTCAGGAATGAGGCCTTCTCTAGGCAACCTGTTTCAGTGCCTCATCACCATTACCGTGCCTTGCTGGTATAAAATTCTCTGCTCCACTTCTTTCCTTACTAGTTAGTGCAACTGAACAGGCTTTTGGGCCATTGTCTTTATTCACAGCAATTCATCAGGACTTCTGTGAGACAACCATTTGCTCCTTCCTATCATCCCAGTTTTGCAAAGGCCCTTGTTAGAAAATCTTCAAGGAATAAAGATTGCCACACTTTCTATATACTTTCAGTCTTGTGTAGCACTTGTCTTCAACAGACTTGTCAAATAAATTCAGGAGTAGGTATTCCACTTATTCATCTGGTTTGCCAGGTGAGGCCATCAGGTAGATTAGTTTGTTACTTAGTTTGCACAGCTCCCAGATTTCCGCTCTTCCCAACTATCTGGGCTTTTTTCCACAAATTAAATTATTAAACAAATTCAATCCTGCTGCTTATCTGTGTTTTCATTCCAGTTCAGGGCAGAATAAATTGATATTTGAAAATTTGGTGCTTTTCCCAGAAAATTGAAAAGTCTGTTTTCTAGCTTACTCTTGGTCTTGATCTCCTTTGTAGAAACTTGGTAAAGTGCTAACTGCAGTATGCATAGTCACATACTGAGGAATTAATTACATTTTATTGTATGCATTTTTGTCACAGACAAAATCTCTCAGCCATCAGAAATCTCTAGGGTTTTCTGTCTAATCTCACTGAAAATATGCAACTGAAAAATATTCAGGAAAATATCAGTCAAGGAGAGGAAACTAGCTGTGTATCATTACACCTGGCAGATTGATGGCTGAGGGAAGAATTAGGATTCTAGCTAAGCACCTTAATGAACTGAGCTGAATTAGATGAAAAATACTTAATTGACATTTCTAATGCAGTGAAATATTAAGCACAGGAAAATAACCATCCATTCTGTATCCTTTAGTACCTGTCAGGGTAATGATCAGAAATTCATTGCGGGTAGTGGGAATGGTCTTTTTAGCAGAAGAAATTGCCAGGGGCCTCTAGTATACATATTAATATTTCTCTTCACAAAAACTTCTGTATGAATTCAGCATACTAATAATAATACTACAGCAGCTCTGGGGCAAAGACCACTTCTTTGTGTGGGTGCCCCATAACTTGCATAGAATTTGGTTAATTGATGGCCACTCAATGCATCATTTTCTTTTCTTCAGCCTCAACATCCTCTCTTAATATGTAGATGCAATATTTATACAGTTTTTACTGGGGGATCCCCACCAGACACTTTTGTCACTAACAGCAATTCTCGTGTGTGTATGGTGATCATTTCTAAGGGAACTCTGATGAGCTCAAAGGGCACCCCTTTCCTTTAACTACCAGATTCTGTGAAACTAGACACCTGGATACACAGGTGAAATCAGGATTTGAAAATTGCATCTGGCTACACAGCATTTCTTTATGGTGTCTTGGGACAATATTTAGAGGGCCTCTTGTTATGCCTCTGCCAATCCCATCTTTGTATACAGAGATGCAAGTAGAGGAGCAAAGGTAAAGATACAGCTGTTCATTGAGCACAGTTCCCATGTGAACCCACAGCATATAATGTGGACTCAAATGACAGGACTTTGGTTTGGGAAATTGCAAGAACTCTGTATCCAAACACTTCAAATCAAAGCCTTAGGGCAGAAGCAGCTTCCAGACATTCAGGTACTAGCAGAGTCAAACTGCTTCTTTCTAACTGTTAAAGTTCAGTAAATATTTTGTGGAGAATACAGATTTTTGAAATGAATGTCAGCAGAGCGCTTTCTTCAGTACCAGACATCTGTATTTTGAAACACCCTTTAATCTTATTTTGTCTTCTTTAAGCATAACTTCTATGTCCAGTGGAATGAAAATGTTTCTTGATGTCTCCATTCTAATTTGTCTCTCTCTGTTTATCCCACTGCAGACCTTCAAGTGGATCTGGACCAGTCAAAGAATAACTTAACCCTTTCCAAAACATTTTTTTTCTCTAAGCTTTTTCTTTTTCCTTCCCTTCCCTTCCCTTCCCTTCCCTTCCCTTCCCTTCCCTTCCCTTCCCTTCCCTTCCCTTCCCTTCCCTTCCCTTCCCTTCCCTTCCCTTCCCTTCCCTTCCCTTCCCTTCCCTTCCCTTCTTCTGCCACTTCCTTCCACCGCTTCCTTCCTTCTGCCACTTCCTTCCTTCCTCTCTCTTTCTCTCTCTCTTTCTCTTCTCTGGCAAGATGAAAATTTTAGAAAACAGCAACAAAATTCTTAAAAAAATAAAATGCCACTGCTTTTCAAAGTTCCAAATAAAAACCTTATTGAAATATCTGAAGGGTTTCGCTTAAAAAAACCCAAATTGGTTAAAATTTTTCATAGGGCTTTGTGGTGGGTGGACCGGAAATGAGATTTCTGGGATGCTGTGGTCACTACCATCAGGCCACCAGTGGATGTTCAGATTTTAAGACTGGCATTTGGTACGACCACTGAGGATTAGATCCGCCTCTGAGAAAACACAGGAGTTAAAAACCAGAGATACACCCCTGGCAAACTGTTGGGACTTCGAGGGAAAGACGTCGGATCTCCCTCCCCCGCTGGGGAGGGAGAGGGGCTGCTGGGCGGAGGAGGGGCAGGCCTGGGGCTGGACAGAGATGGGGAGTGAGGAGGCCCTTGAGGGTGGAAGGGTGGAGGAGCACCAAGAGACGTCGGGCAGCCACCCCTCCCCTACCCCCCCACCCCCCCCCCCCCGGTAAAAGAGAGAGAGAGAGAGGGAGAGGGAGAGGGAGAGCTGGCGTCTGAAATTGACATTGGCGCCAGCCCAGGAGGAGAAGGGGGGAGTGCGGTGAGAAGGTGCTGAGGTGCCCGGCAGGGCAGCGTGGGAGTTCCAGAGCTCTGGGACAGACAGAGACTGAAATTTTTAACCCTTTCCTTGCATGATTGAGACCTTGCAAATGCTGATCCTCCTGAAGCTGAATGAGAAGAGAGATAAGAGATGAGATAACAAGGGATAGGCCCGAGGGAAGTGGAGAAGACTTGAGTGGGTTGAGAGATGATGGAGTGGCCTTTTGGCTGGACTTTTCTTGTGTGGCCATAGACTGAACCATTTCTTTTCCTGTGACACAGAGACTGCATTTAGGGGGAGGCAGTGCCTTAGAACCAGGAGGGTTCAGTGTGGGTGCCCCTCGGCCCAGGGGGTGAAAAATTTGGGGGGGACAGATGTCCCAAAGGAGAGACTGTGCCTTTGTGGAGTGAGAAAAGGCATCCTTGAAAGACAGCCCTAGAAGCAGCTCTGGTCCATGCACGGTGGTGAGACCACTGGGCATGGAAGGAAGATGTCACGATGGCAAAAGGTGCTTTCCGGGCGGTGCTGAGTGACATGGAAACACACGAAGTTTCAACGTGTTTCCAGGGGAAGCCTATGGTGCAAGAAGGACTCCTCTTCTCTTCATGGACTGAAGATTGAGTATTCTAAAGGGTACTGAGAGTTGGTGATTTGGGGGAATGTTTTGCATTGGGAAGTTTGGTGGGGGGGAGGAGGAAAATGCTTTTGTAAGGTTTTCATTTTTTCCCTTATAGTTTTTTTCTTCTTTTCTTGTAATTTTGTTAATAAAGTTTTCTTTATTTCTAAGCAGGAGCCTGCTTTGCTTATTCCTGGTCACATCTCACAGCAGACACCAGTGAGAGGGTATTCTCATGGGGGCACTGGCATTGTGCCAGGCCCAAACCATGACAGGTTTTCAGTCCAGAAGGAGCATTGACAGATAGATGAGAATCTTTATGTGGAACACTATGAACCTGATCTTCTGCATGTCTGACACACTTCAGGTGATCCCCATTCTTGTTCTTTCTCTGTCCCTCCTATTTACATGCAGCACTGTCATTATTTCTGTGGGATTTTGTTGTCCAGATCAAGTTTTGGACCTTCCAAATCCAACAGCTTTTTTGCCTCCAGTCACTGACCTGCAGAGTGCTATCACCGTGTATGTATCCTGGGACGTCATTATGATTTCCATTATGTAGTTTACAGACACTAGGCCAATTCAGTCAGCTTTACAATTGATTTTATTAAAAGGCATGGATACAGAGAAGTGTATTTAGATTCCCCAGTCATGCCTACATGAAGCCATGTGTGGTGTCTTTCTGGTTCTGATGTTTCCAGAACAGATTCTGTCCATTTATTCAGAACATACTTTCATGTTATATTTCTGCCTTTTTAATAACACTTAGATTTCTTTTTACATCTAATTCATTTTCTAGGCATTGCAGTTGTTCTGCCTTACATTTTAATGAATTAATGAAAATAAAAGGACCTGGTATCATTGTGCCCTCTACTTGTGAGCATTTCAAGTGTCCTTAGGGGTTTCCTTTATGCAAATGACAATCTTTTTTCATTTGGCTTTTATTGCTCAATTTCTCCCTAATGAGATGAAACTTTTTTATACTGCTTTGGGATACTTTTTAGCGTTTTTATATCAAAGGTTATGATTCTGTGGCTGATTCAATTAAATGGAAGAAAAATCCAGACAATCTAACAGAGCAAGTGTTTTATCTCCTAAATGGGAACACAGATCCTTGTGACTTCAGCCTGTCTTGTACAGATTTCTAATGTTTCATAAGAGTTTAAATTATGTAAGCCTTTCTGTAAACCATTATTTCTCCTATTACTTGAAGGTAGGTAAAAAGCACTGCATGTGAAAAAAATGAATGTCTTTTACTTGCACAAAAAACACAAACAGTAAACCACTGCTATTGACTGAAAACAATGGTTAGCTTAGAAAATGTAACGGTGATCCTGCTCTTATACTGAGCCTTAGTATGGCACATCTGGAGAGCTGTGTCCAGTGCCGGGCTCCTCAGCACAGGAGAGACATGGAGCTCCTGGAATGAGTCCAGAAGAGGGCTATGAAGATGTTTGAGGGATAGGAGCATCTCTCTTACAAAGAAATGCTGAAGGAGCTGGGCCTGTTCAGCTGAAGAGACAACTTAGAGGGGACCCCATCAATGTCTATCAGTATCTGAAGGGAGAGTGTCAGAGGAGGGAGCAAGAGGAGGGAGCCAGGCTCTTCCCCGAAATGCTGAACAAAAGGCCGTGGACAGAAATTGATGCGTAGGATGTTCCACTTGAACATGAGGAAAAGTTTCTTTACTGTGCAATTGACCATGCACTAGAGCAGGCTGCCCAGAGAGGTTGTCTCGCTCACTGGAGATATTCAAGAAATGTCTGGATGAAATCCTGTGCAATGTGCTCTAGGATGACCCTGCTTGAAACTTGAGCAGGAAGGTTGGACCAGATGGCCCACTGTGGTCTTGTCCAATCTTACCCATTCTGTGAGCCTGTGATACATTTATAAATAATAAGTTTTGACAAAAGTATTTGTTGAAATTACTTGCTTTTTTTCCTTTAAATCTAAATACATTCTCTGTTCATTCCTTATGCTTTGCCACATTCTAGTTACATTCTGTCCTCTATGTACTGTGGTATCTTTCTGCCGACACATGCAGATTCCCAAAATATTCATTACTTATATGAAGGTGCATATCCAATGTCTACCCAATGCAGTATGCTTTTCCCCTCAGTTTTTCATATATCTGCAGTAGCCAGGAGTGAGAGAGCCATTCTTGGGCCATTGATGGAGAGCACCAAGTGTTTCCCTCCCTACAAGTAGCAAAGTAGTTCTCCAGCCAGATCTGGAGTTCTCTTTAGAGGGTAGAAAGTGTAGTCAAATGAGATGGTTAATACACAAGCCTCCCAAGATCTGAGAGAAGGAGTAGAGCTGCTGGGGAGAATCCAGTCAAGAATCACTTCTCAAGGGAGAATACAAAACCACCAACATGATGACAACAACATGACACAGGATCTTCAGATCCATCTCTGAGACGTATTTGATTTACTCCAGGCAAATGAAACAGGAGGAACCTCTGGTCCCAAGCTGTTTGAAAGGTTTTTCCAAGCTGTTTTCTAATTATTCTAAGAAGGAGCAAATATTTTCTGAAGATCATTCAGAGCTGTGAAAGATTATTAACAAGGACATACTAGGATGTATCACAACTCCATGTCATCTGGGAACAGAAATTAATTAAAAGAACTTAGGAACATTATTCCTATACATGTCTTTGAAATGGTTGTTGTGAATGAGACACTGAAGATTATTGACTGAAATAATTACCTCAGGTTGTGTGCCTCACCTGTCCTGAGAGTTGAGAGACATATCTATCTTTCATATTGATGAGTATGAATGAGACATTTGTCACCCTTCTTGTGGTGGTATTACTCCACTGTGCAAAACGGCCCCAAAGAAGTTGGAGCAGGAATCAACAGGTGAAATTTGCTCAGTGCAGCACCATGGACCAGGTTAAGTTTCATACTAAGTACTCATGTCAGTATCATTTTTTCTCCAAGGATGGCTGAATTATAAACCTTCTTGTAGAAGAGGCAATATTATTGATGGCAAGTCCTGAAACTCTTTTGAAGTTTGGAGTAGGTAAAATTTGCAACTGTGCTATTTTAGTTTCTGTGCCACAAAAAAATTTCATTTTAATAGCTTTATCCAAATCTATATTTCTGTTTGAGCTGTATCTCTATGCAAGATGCTACAATACCAATACCTACAATGTGACTTTGTGCAGCATATGTTGCACAAGAACCAAACTAAGCCTAACATGCAAAGTGTTTTCTATAAGTCTTATGAAGACTTAGCTAGAATTCATGGTAGCAAGAAATTACAATACATTTGCATCTGAATCCCAGACTTTCCTAGAATTTTTGCCAAGTCATCAAGACTCAAGTAGAATGTATGGTTATGAATAAATGGGACAAACTTTGTTTCAGGCAGAAATATTTCTGCCTTTTTAATAACACTTAGATTCCTTTTTAAAAAGTTCTATGGAACTGAGGTATTCTGTGGTAAATTAAGAGAAGGATGTAAGGGATATGAAAATTTACAGGCTTACTCTAATAACTTCTGAGTGGGAAGGTGCCTCATTATCAGCAATTCCTACACTTTTGAAAAACCAAACTAAGATTCAGCTGCTGGGAGTAATTTCCAATACTTGCTCATAGCATCAGAAAAGATTGGTTACATCTGGCACTTTAGTGTGTCTGCAGCATTTGCTGTAGCTGCATATATTCTCTATGATGTTGTTGATTAATTATATTTCTGATAATAAAGAATAGTAGAAAACAGATGAACAAAAACTGGACTCTCTATGAAGGGCAACTTTTCTTGGTACAAAAGTCCTCTTTTTTGCTCTGGCAAAGCCTTCAAAGTTGCTCAAAAGCCTCACAGCTGATGATGGAAATATAAGATTTTTGGTTTTCATGACTGGTGATAGGCTGGGGAAAGAATTTACAAAACAAACAATAAAACAAACCTCCTCAAAACCCCAAACAAACAAAAAATTAACAGCCAGAAAACATGGAGACTTTCCGAGTATCTAGCTCTTCTTCCAGGAGAAACTTTGTCTGTGATCATGTTCAGCTCCAGAAAAATAACAAAACCCCCAAAATTATTATGTGTTATTAAAAGAAAAACAAATCCCAGAAAGAATAATTGTCTCACAAGAATAAAAGAAGATAGTGTCCCAGACCAACAGGTTGAGTGTCTTTGAAGTGCCATAAGTTCCTGCTTCTACAAAAACCACAATCCTCAATTGGAAGTGAAATGAAAGTGAAGCAGTAGAATTGTGTGCAAAAAAAAAAAAAAAAGTCATGAAAAGCGCATGTGGAAGGAATAAGGGCTAAGCTGCTTGAATTTATTTGAAGCGTACTTGTCTTAGGCAGTCAGAAAATGCACATTGCTGAGCATGTGGCAAGGAAAGAGTAGTGTTTTGTAGACTTCTTTATGGGACAAGGCAAGACTTTGAGGAAGGGAGAGAAGGATGGGTGCCGAATGCAGAGGACTTCCAGATTTCAGAAACATATTGTGTTTATTGAAGTTTGAAATGTAAAGACATCCTTATGCCAGCTGCAAGAATAAAATGATCAATGATATTAATAATATGTCCAAAGAGGTACAATCTAGGAAAGCAGAAATACTGCATTTTGCCAAGTCTTATACCTGTGGATTGCTATATGACTTCAGCTGGAGGCCAAGTGGGGACTGCAATGTCTTCCAAATATCTCTTAAAGTCACATTTACAGACAAGAACTAAGCCAGAAAACCATTCATTTTTCTTAAAACAGAGTGGTCCATTCTGGATGCAGCGCTGCAGATGAAACCTTTTCCCCTCCCCTGGAATGTGGATTCAATATTCCTATTAATGCATCCCAAAAGAGGTGCAGCAAAATCTGGCTGCTCTTTGTGAGTTAGTTTCACCCTCAAATCCCTAACATTATACTAGACATCTGGTTGTCTTTCTCATATGTGACATTTGGTTTTTTCCCCTCAAAATATATCACTTGTCTCTGTGGCATTTCATCTTGTTGACCCCAAGTCAACTGTCCAATTTGTAGAGATCGTTTCAAATTCTGTTCCAGTCCTCCTGCATGCACCTTTCAGTTTGGGTCATCCGCAAGTATTGTAAATGCACTTACTCTTCATCTTCCTAGTCATTAATGAAACAATTGAATAACACAAGGCTCACACAGACCCCCATGGGAACCAATTTGCATCTCTTCCCACAAATTACAGTGAATCTTCAATAATTATTCTGGCTGCCTTTTAAGAAACACGTAGACCACTACCCAGCCGGGTCATTGTTCCCTAGATAGCTCCCTAGAGGTTCATTGTGTGCTAACAAGGAAGTCATGTGCAGGTTTATTGACACTGTTATGTATTACATCCACTGAGTGTACCCTCACAAGTGAGGCCAGCTACTCCATCCTCAACAAATGCCTTCTTCCTCTCTTTGCCTTCTTTTCCTCTACAGTGAGCTCTGTTTGGTCCCAAATTCTGTGGTTTCTGTGGTTGAAGTTAGAGTGATTACCCTAGAGCTCTCAAAGGATCAAATTTTCCTTTTAAGAAGTGGGTGTATGTTTTCCCTGCACTTTCACAGGGCTTCACATTCCCTCTACTACTTCTCAAAACCAGTAATCCTTATGATTACTTTGGCTGTTTCCTTCACATTTCTCCAAACTTGGCCAGGTTTCATGGTATGTTTATGCTGTTCTTTTCCTTATTGTAGCCAGTGGTTGTTTGTGCTATAATGTTGTCTGATGACAGATAGTGAAGACGTGAGAAAGAAAAAGAAGTGCAATATTTGTTCGCATCACCCATTGTTTGCTCTTTTTTCCCATGTAGCAACAGATCTATTCTTTGTTTTCAAATATTCTGTTGTTCTGAAGAAGAGCTTTTCATTGCTTTCTCATGTGTCTCATACACATCCCTCCCTGTTTATATCATGGTACTGTAGCTTTTGAGCCTCGAGGGTAACATTTGTAGTAACAGCTGTGAAGACTTCCATCAGTGGAAAGGAAATTCGCCTGAAGATGAGATTACCAATAAAAATGCAGATGTGATGCTATAAAAATACAAAATGTGAGGTGCTGATGGGGCAAGCATTAAGTGTGGTTGGTAAGGTCACAACAGACTAGTAGAACTGATCTCTGAGAGATAAGACAAGAACATAACCTCACACTTTTGCGTTCCCTTTGAGTTGCTTTATTGCCTACCTTCCCCTCAGGATGTGGGCCGATATGATCAAGAAATAATTGGGGAAATAAGAGAACCTAGAGAATTTGGACAGTACGCTTATTTTTGCTGTTTTGTTATCATGTTTCTAGGCCACAGACTTAGCTCCAGTCAGTTCACTAGGAATAATCACATGTAGTTGCTCTCTAAAGATAGCTGAATATCTTAAATGGCTTGGTGGCATAACCATTTTATATATCTCTCTCAATGTGATGTTTCAGGCTAATGCATATTGTAGCCTGTGGAACTTCAAGTATAAATTGTTAATCAGAGTTACTGGAAGCTGTTTAGGACTGACATTGATAGAGAAGTAATATTTGCAGTTTTTCAGACTAATGTAAGAAAATTAAAGACCAATCTTCTTGTTGGCCCAATCATAAAAAGTAAACGCCCACAAAGTGACAGCACAGATGGCTTGCAAATCCTGTATGATAGAATTGGCATTAATTGCAAGGCTGAGCTGGGGAACAGTTTCAAATTCCTACTGTTGATTAGGGGGTTTCTTATTGCAAGACTAGTCATTATATATCAAACTGGATATGAAATGAATTTCCACTGGCTTGATACCTAATGGGTAGAGGTATGAGTGACAGTACCTGACCATTACCGTGCTCATTCTCTAGGTGCCATCATATCTGCAGATGCTGCAGGTTGATGAAACATCAGAAAACTATTTTTTTCTTAGTGAAGGTGACTGTCACAGCTTCTTGTACCATGTGTACATGTGCCTATTTAGGAATTCTGACCTAACAGCTCTGATCAGCATATACCACAGTGATGATCAGAAATGACTGCATATGAGATGACTACTTTTATCAGGTCAGCTTCTGCTCATGTGAATAAGAATACAGAGACAATGTGGTCTCAGCCAGCAGGGTCACATCTGCTTGTCTAAAGAGCTGGTAAGCTGACATTTTAATTTCTTGGGAATAAATAGAGGCTTTTGTCCAGATGACATCCTTGAGGATTTTTATTAAGATTCTTGTCATCAGACCTGTGTGTTGAGTAGGCAATAGGCAGCAGACACGTGTATATGCTTCGCTGACTGATGTTGTGTGGCCTATTTGGTTTAAGCAAGTTTGGAGATACTATGTGTTTTTATTTCAAAAGCTACTTCTCGGTAGATTTTTTTTTTTTTGGTTGACGAGACAATAAATAAGCCATAACTGACACTCAAGAAATGTTTACATGTAAGTGTAACTGACCTACATTATGACAGAGATCATTCTCCTACAATACTACTTCAAGTGAAGCAGTATTATGTATAGGATATATTTTGCCACCATGGAAAACTGTTAATCATATACAGCATGCCTGCTTGGAAAAAATACCCTGAAGTCTGAATTAGAAGAGCCCTGTTTCCATTTTCCGACATTGCATTGAATATGAAGCCTATTGGTACTTTTTAATGGGATCTGGATAGAGCACACAGAAAGTTAGAGACAAGATGCAAAGTGTTTGATGCTGTCCCACACAGCATCCTTGTCTCCAAAGAGACATGGATTTGAAGGATGTAGTACTTGGTGGGTGAAGAATGGCTGCATGGCTGCACAAGAAGGGTCGTACTTGACAGCTCATTTTCTGTGTGAACAACAGTGGTCAGGGGTGTCCCTCAGGGGTCAGTACTGGGGCTGACACCGTTCAACATCTTACCAGAGACATGTACAGTGGGATCGAGGGTGCCCTCAGCAAGTTTGGCACCAACACCAAGCTCTCTGGAGCAGTCAGCACACTGGCAGGCAGCAATGCCATCCAGAGGGGCCTGGACAGGCTGGAGGGGTAGGGATGTGCAAACCCTGTGAAGGTCAGCAAGGCCAAGTGCAGGGTCCTGTCCCTGGATCAGAGCAACTCCAGACAGAGCTGCAGTAGGGAGGGGATTCTGCCCCTCAGCTTGGCTCTTGTGAGACCCCACCCTAAACACTGTAAGCAGCTCTGACGCCCCCTGCATAAGAAGGACATGGAACTGCTGGAGCAAGTGCAGAGGAGGGCCACAAATACGCTAAGAGGGCTGGAGTACCTTGCCTATAGAGATAGACTGAGAAAGTTGGGTCTGTTCATCCTGGAGAAGAGAAGGCTGTGGGGAGACCTCCTAGCAAGCTTGCAGTATCTGCAGGGTCCTGCAGGGATGCCAGAGAGGAACTCTGCATCAGGAACTGTAATGTAATGTCAAGGAGTAACGAGTACAAACTCCAAGAGGGGAAATTTAGGTTACATTTTGGGAAGAAATTCTTTACTCTGAGGAGGGCGAGACACTGGTTGCCCAGGGAGTCTGTGGAGGTCCCAGCCCCATCAGTGTTGAAGGCCAGGTTAGACAGGGGTTAGAGCAACCTGATAGAGTGGGAGAAGTCCCTGCACAAGGCAGCAGGGGTTGGGACTGGATGATCTTTAAGGTCCCTTCCAACTCTTCATTTGTAATTCTATGAATCTAACCTATTCAGCTTTGCCTCACTTTTCTACACAAAGCTTCATGTCTCCTCTACTAGAATTTCTCTCCATTGAAAAAGGCAGTCTGCCATCCTCGGATTTCTCTTTATTTCCTTCAGCATGTCTCACCACTCATGGCTGTTGCTTCTGCTTTCACCAGGTTCCAGATTATTTGGTTTTAGTCTGAAGAGTACAATGAAAAGTTATAACCTGTAAATTCTGGCTCTTCCTGCTCAACCAGTGGGCACTTCCTTTGCAGTCTTCCATCAGAAAAAAAACCAAAAGAAACCTGAATCTCTGGTCCTGACTTTGTCTTTAGGAAGTCTTAATTTTTCTGCAGTTTTGCAGGGTGAGACCAAAGAGAGATGAAGCAAGACTAAGGAAAACTTTTTTTTTTTTCTTATGCTTGCTCCAGGACTGTCCTCTTCCTCCAGTCTAGAGCCCTGAAGGCTTTGTATTTTTCCCTTTCTTCTTCTTTCTTTTCATTTCAATTCTCCTCATTTTCTTCCATCAAGAAGATGGTTGGTTATTTTCAAGAATTTATGTATCCAGTCCCATTCACTCCAAAGCACCTGGATGGGAATATGTCAAGAAGGAAAAACAGTTCTTGATTACAGTATCATAATAGAAGAAAAAGAGGTTATTCTGGAAATGTTCCCCTTTATCATATTTCTTCATGACATCTGTCGAGACAAGCTTCATTCCAGGTTCCCTAAGGACAGATTTACCAAGTATGCTTCAACAGGAAGGGAGGAAATTGAGAAGTAAATTTTGGAGTTACAGAGAGTTCTGCCTTGCAGATTAGATCCATGTGGGTCTGGATCAGACTATCTTTAGCATAAAACTGGATGTTAGGTGTTCTGTTTATCACTGTTGAACAAAAAGTCTTACTGTAAGAAAAGAATTTACAAAAACAAACATTATAAGAAAAATGCAGTTTCCAAGGAATAAAAACCTTTTCATGCTTAATTGACAAATGTCATTGTTTAGAAATGAAAAAAAAAGTCAAAGGAATGGGTACATATAAGATTTGAAACATTATTTTTAAGCTATGAGGTTTCTTTGAAGTTTGACTTTAATATCAAAAGATTGCACAATCAAAGATAGTATTAAAGTCATTTATTTGTTTGTCAGGCTCAACACATCAAAAACCCAGACACCTTGGTCATAAAAGGTAGAAGAATTAAGGGGGAGGAAAGTAGTCCTGCAGCTCCACACTGTTTGCTTCTGCAACTGAATGTGGACGCAGTGTTATGTGCAAAGGGAGGCTTGCACTGGCAGAGAGCATTATACCAACATACGCAGATGTCCAGCACTCCCTGCTTGTGTATGACCTTTCACAACAAACAGGTTTACACAGTTTGGGTCAGAGCACAGATTATACTCGGCTGTTCATGATTAGCACATCTGGGAAGGCACATCAGAGCACCCGTGTGGTAGGCAGTGCTAATAATGCATAGTAAGCAGGGAAGGCAATGCTGCAGTTTTCTAAGAAAGAAGGCAAAGCAGCAGGACCCTAGGGACAGCTTTGGACAGAGATGAAGGAATTCACAGGGATAAAGAGATGAGGAATATCTTGACATACCAAGTTCTGAAGAAGGTAGGGTAGAAGAATCAGTACTTGCTACAGAATATGCTGACCTGTTCATGAAAGCTTCATTAATTTTACAGAGGTTCATTTTTTAGCACTAATGGAATGTATTCATAAATATATAAAGTTAAAAGAAAGTTTCAGGATATCCTTAAGATATGAACAAGAAGGTAATTAAACGATCTCTAACTCAATGCTGTACTTTCACTAACATGTAGAAAAAAATGGCATCACAGCTTTGCGATGAAATGGGATGAAGCATAAACATTTTTGAGATGGAAAAATTTGAAAACTTTTAGGAATTCAGTTTTGCAGCAGAAGTGCTGATATTTATGAGTGTAAATTGCTTCTGAATGAAAAACAGGTTTCTATTTATGGAAAATATTTTCTGTTAACAACCTCAGAAAAAATTTTATGCCTTTGCTAGGGGAAGAACCATGCAATCAAATAATTCCTGACCAGGAGTAGCTAAAAAATAGTGAGATTGATTTCTTTTTCTCTTCCATACTATTAAAACAAAATGCTACCCATGTAACTGTGTCTTTTGAACACTGTGCTTCTGCTAACAGCATAAATCACCAGGATTTCCATGTATTTTGAAGCTACAGAAAAGTGAAAATGAGAGGTCAACCAGACATTGTGTTAAGTATAATCACATCAAGACATAGAAAATAAGACTGCTTTCCTGCCTAAAAGAATTGGTTCAAGACAGAAGAGTTCACATGCCTTTTATCCAGGAACAATGCACAGTACAAGTTATATAAAGAGGTTGGAATATATTGACTGTGCAGTTGCTATCTGATTGTGATAAAAATTGCGAAGGATTGTGCCAATTAGACAGCCATAAATCACCCATTTGAGACTAGATGTTGGTGAAAACAGCAGGAAATAACTGATCATGTCTATGCAAACAGTATCTTATTTCCTAGAAGCGGGTAAATGAAAATTAGCATGGACCAGGCTAGTCAAGTGTGTCTGTCAGGTGTGCTGTGGAACACTGTACTAGATATTGTATTGTGTAATGAAACAAATCTCTGGAAAAACTACATTTTATTTTCCTTTGTCTCTCATTTCTCTACTTCTCTCAAAGGGGAGAAGGCAGGTCCTGGCCTCTGTACAATCAGCAGATGTTCTGAGAGTCATTTCTATTTTGGTTTTGGTGTTTGCTCTTAGCTTTCCCTGTTAATGGAGCTGCCTGGAAGAAAAAAGTACTTCACTGTTTTCTCAACAGTAAAGAATTAAGTATTAGTTTGTTTGGGGTTTTTTTGTATAACGTCTTGATGAAATTAGCATTTTCTTTCACTGTCAATTTCCAGAGGGGAATTAAATCTTGCTTGAATTTATGGGAAAAAGAAACTTTTGACTGGCAAGTTTCCTCACTAAAGAGGACACAGTAAACCCTCAAATGGGATGAAATATTTACCAAAATAAAGCTGAAATATTTACCAAAAGAACAAGAACTTTTTTGATGCTGCTACTGAAAAACTGCAACAAGCACATTCCCTTTTCATGTTCTTTCATCTTGTCTGAAAACTCAGAAGAGAATAAGTATTGTGGAAGAATTCTCACTGCCTCTGACAAGATTTTTTTCTCCTTACTCTAAAATCCAGAAGATTCTTTCATACTAAAGTGAACATTTTTAATGAGCTCAGACCATTCCAAAGACATTGATGTCTCTGGGATAAATCTGCTGAAATGAGAGGACCTTCCCTGGGGTTTACTTTATAGAGCTAACCAAACTACCTATGGTGCTAAACAGTCTTTCACCTGGATTTTTGGAAGAGTATATGCCCAGTTTATTTCAGCAAAATGAATTCTGCTGAAAAAATGCCACAGGAGAGTTCAGAAAGCAATCTCTGGACACCTGCATCTCTTTGTGTTAGTTCCTTGACTTTCTCCATCTTCGTAGACATGAGAAGGTGTCTGAAAGGGGACCTGAAGGGGACCTGAAAGGTACTCAGATCAGTATGCCTTTGCTATAAGGTGACTTCTCTTTTCCCCATGTTCAAGCTTTACTTAGGAAAGCATTCAACTTTGTGCTTTGTGTTTTGAGAGAAACATCCAGCTCCTTCTTTCTTGTGCTCAGAATTTCACACAGTACATTCTTTTGTATGTAAGAGAAGGGTTCTTGTGATGTGTCCTGAAAATCAGTTTATTTCTTGTGATTTGGATGAGCTTTGCCCAGTTCCTTCTGAAAACATTTTCAAAGTACGTGTTCTTATAGTGCACCTGCTAACCAAAGATTTTCTTGTATTCAGGCCACACAGAATAATGATGTGAACTGGATTACAGGGCATGGACCCTCCTGCCTGGCAGCTGTGGAAAAAGCCTTATTTTAGCACAGGCTACTAACTAGGCCTGCGTCTTCATGCAGATGAAGTTACTTCCTGGTCCTTCTGTTGCCATTTTTTATTCTCATTCGTTAATTTGATATCATTTTGACTAACAAGGATGGATAACATCGTAACCAAAACCTGATGCAAGAGTTAAGGTTTTGTACATGGTTTTAATAGCAGTACAGAGCAGGCAGATTCATCACTACATAGGAGATAAAATTGCAAAAAGTTATTTTAAGGTACTAGCTTTTTAAAAATTGGTACTCAAAAAGCACTCCTGGAAAATTGATTGCTTAGTTCACCTTGTACAGAACACAGCTAATTCTTTGAATCTTACAGCATCACATGGAAAGGCAGTGAAGTGCAAGTCTATACTAAGTAGTGAGGTCATTTGCTGACATTAATATCATTGTGGTTTGCTCTGATCTTTCAGTACAGGGAAGCACAGCTGCAGCAGAAGGCTGATCCCTTCCTTGAGCAAATACTAATTCCTTTGGTCCCTGGAAAGCTTAAGTGAAGTCCCTGATAAACTAAGCTTTAACGGGCTTTAGGACCTTAATAATTTTCGAGTCAGCTGGGGAAATCTGACCCTTTTCTGTTTGCAATACTGTTGTTTCCATGGGTTTGTACACGTCAGTCTTTCGCCACCCACTAAGGTTGTGACAGTAATCTAAAGGGTTTTTTATTCTTTAAATCCAAGTACTTTCTTCAGTTTCAGCTCCTGAACTGGAACAGCTCAGGTAGGAGACTTTTAAGAGTACTCATCAAAATCCATATATTTCTTAAAATTAATATACAAAACCCCAACATGCTACATCAAAGTAATATTACACAAAAAAAAAAAATATTTTGGGAGCATAGCTGAAGAATCCGCTGCTGCTACCTATTCCTGCTAGGTTCCCTCATGACTTACCATGACAGAATTTCACAGAGTTCTCAAAGATGTTGGTCTCAGAGCACCTGTGCCAAGCTGTATGGTGAACCAAATGAATTAATCACATTAGCTCACATTAAAAGACTCCATCAGATATTTATCCTTGTAAATCCCAGTTGTACTGGATAATAAATTATCTTAGGGAGGCTGCTGTGCTCAACAGAACCATTGCAGTGCAAGTGGGACATCTGCTCCACAATTCAAGGTTCTGATACATCTCCCTTTACATTGCTTCAGTTCATGCTTATTGCCAACAGTAGTTTGTGCTTAAAGCAGATCTGCAGGCAGGGAGAGGTGATTTGGAGAAAAAAAAGAAATCTTTCATTCCTGGGTAGACTGTTTTCATTTTCTGGTTCCACAGTGGAAGAATATGGTCTTGGTGAGTCCATGTTGAGTGACATTACTCTAGGTCCTCATTTTCATGCAAGCACGAAGAAGCAGTGGGCAATTATCCACTGATTCCTGCATGGGATACCATTGGACCTTACAAACCTGAAACATCCAAGGCATCTGGATGGGCTACCTCCCAGATTCCAGTAAAAGGGCATCTACAATCCACATAGGTATTATTCTTCCCAGAGTGCCGGCCTAGGGCTGAGTGTGTGTGGGTGTCTTTTTTTTACTCTGGTCTCTGGGGCTGCTATGAGCAGCAACCTAGAAAGAGAGCTTACCTTCAGCTGCTGTGCAATACAGCCAACTTTTGGTTACCACCTTCATACAGCCTCTCTGTTTGTAGTTTGTAGCTGAGGGGTCAAAATCATCTGCCTCTCCTAAGAAACTCTCAATCTTACAGGAATGCAAGCATCAACATTAGCAGGAAGAAAAGCAATTCACAGACAACATAGAAATGTACTGTGGTTATCATGATTGCCATCACAAAAGGAACTATTGAAAAGGACTCAAAAAGGGAAAGAACCAAGGAATTCTACAATTGAGGCTTTAATTCGGCAGAACAACAGAAGGCTCACAGCTGAACTTTCCTGTCTCCTCACTGGTCCTTTGAACCAGTGCTTTCTGTCTTCAAGGAAAATGCATTCATTTTGATGGAAGCACATTATTCATTGTTTCATTTTACCTATATAGGCCACAGACGAATGCAAATTATAAAGAAAGCACTAATGTGAAATGGCAACTTCATGTTACCATCTATAAAAAATACCTGGAGGCAGTAAAGAACATTCTGAATAGCATTTCAAAGCTGTAGTTTTTAAAGCTATCTAAGAAATGATGAATTTTTTTCTTGATTACTCCATCTGAAAAATCTGTTAAGCTTTCATTCAAAATCTATGAGTGCTACCACTCATAGAAAAAGTGTGAAACAAGACAGAAATTAAGCTAAACACTACTGTAAAATGGTGAATTTTCACTCTTTCTCTACATCTGTAAGCAAGAAGTAAGGTGTCAGTGAAAGTGTGAGAGAACAAATACTAACTTCATCTGGTTAAGGGAAGAAATTAGAACAAGGAAATCCAAGGTTAAAAAGTCTTTTTCTCAAAGTGATATCCAGATCAGTTTTTTATATGAAGTCCATGGAAAACAAGCTAACAGAAAAACAGTATGCACTGGTCTCCAATTTCCACAAGAAAAGTGACTAATGACAGGGAACAGTTTTTGCAGAGTTGTTGGACAATCCACTCAGTATTGACTACTGAACTACTTAGAAAACCCACACATTATTATCTTTCACATTTTGGAGGAAAGGTTTAGAAAACAAAGAATTAGATAGATTTTCTTTAAAAAACCCTTTATCGGACATGATGAATATGAAAATATCCTTCCTTTTGATGGTCTTAAGACACTTTAAGTTACTTTTCAGCATTACCTTTTGCCTTACTATAGCTGAATTGGGAGATTAACACGGTGCATATTTCATAAAACTATATATATTCTCTTTTGGGAGAACACTGTTCCTGCTGTGCCTTCCATAGCCTGCTTTCTCCTGGCAGGCCCATTCAGAAGATTGATTGAAAATGAGTCATTCTAAAAATACATTGTTTTTTAAATCTTCTTGCAAATTCAAGAAGATTTAATAGTGCAAATATATCACTGTGACAAATTTAATTAAGAAAGAAAAAAAGGCAGATTAAAGCAATGTCTTTCCTAAATGATATGAAGTAACTTTCATCCAATTAAATGATGTCAGCTTCTGCTAACCATTTTCTTGAGAAGTACAATTAGAAAAAAGGGTCCTCCAAAGATAGCTGAGAACCTGTAAAAAATGTTCTAATCTGCTGAAACAATACCTTTTAAACTCCAATTTCAACTATTGTTCTTAGTGTACCTGCATCTTTGCAGGACTGCCACTGCTGAAACCCATTCATTCTAGAAAATAAATGCTTAGCTAGAATTACTTTTCACATGTTAGGAGCGTAGGGATTCATTGTATCCTCAGAAAGTTGTTTTAGGTAGGTGAGATTAGCTTGGGAATGATGCTGATCCAAATTTGACAGCAGGCCATCCTAGTTTGCTTTACAAAGACTTTCTCTTCCTCCTTCTGTTATGGGATGAGGGCTGAGCACAGATCCTGTTTAAGACAGAATTGGCATTAGTATCCACTACTCAGCCTAGCATGAACACAAAGCAATGTTAAATCCACTACAAACCAGGACTGAGGAGGGAGAGAAGAAAATGACAGAAACTGGATTCTTAGTAAGACATCGGGCTTTATCCATGAGGAAGAAGAACTGAAAAGGGATTCAGAAAGAGCACCTAGCAGACCTGAAGACAGCAGCTTTTGAAGCAGCAGTTCAGAGCTGTACAGACAAGGTAAGGGATGTAAGACAGTATCAATCCTCCGCCAATTTTGTTCTGCAGAGAGGCAGGTCTGAAAAGCAATGAACAATTAATTGATTGGAAGATTAGACCAAGCATTTAGCAGCAACAGGGATTAATATTATTCTTAAGCCCTGTAAACTTGTCTACGTTTTTAATTCAGTTAATGCCCAAAAACATGGAAAACTAGTCTTCTACTAAACTCCATGGAATCTGTCAACATCATAAGCCACATTTAGAAAAGCTGTCGAAGGAAATTTATCTAAGATTGACAAAGTTTGGAGATGGTTTCAGTTTTATGTCACTTACCTTTCTATCATATGCATAAGTTTATAAATTATATCACCCTCCCAAAAATAATATTTGACACATTAAATTAAATACCAATTAAAATACAAAATTAAATACAAATTGATTAGTAACAGGAAAATTTCAGGAAGTTACTATCTCTCTGCATCATTACAAATGCAAGAGGTTTTCTGTTTCCATTTTCTCATCCTATATTCTTTAGCTCATTAACTAAAGATCCTCTCATTGCTCTGCTGCAGTTAAGCTGCATGACTCTATTCTGGTCTTCTCATCAATTTAAAATAGCACTGTCATTTCTTAACTGCAGCACATTGAAATGCACAATAAGCATGTGGTTAAAATCCAGTGTTGCCCAAGTTTTGTCAGAAAAAGTTTTTACTGTCTGTGGATCTCTCTTTTTCTAAAAAGTCTTGATGGTTATTGACTATGGATCTAAATGTTATGCTTATTCTTATGTAGAAGTCCTATCCTCCAGCATGTAACATAAAGATGAGAGAATGTTTTTCTATATGTGGAAGCATCCCCTTTATCATTATGATAGCTTTAAAAAATTGATACCTTCATTTATTTTGCATTTATAATTCATGCAGATTTCAGTCTGAAACAGCCTCTTTCTGGAAGTTTCTGCAGAAGGAAATCTCCTTGGAGTCTCAAATATTTTTTTGCCCTTGCAAGAGGAATCTAATAATTAATCCATACCATAGGATATAAACACCCAGTTTCTATGGATTGTTTTATTTTGAAAGCAGGTTCAGCTCTGTCTTGGCAGTTTTCTTCTTCAATGTAAATAAATATCTATATCATGATTTATATTCTAGGAGTGTCTCATAGTCCCAGACACCTGAAGCCACACTGGCACACAGCACCTGAAAAATCATCGGTGCAATATTTCTAGATTTGAGGTGAAAGTAAATAAAAGGAAGAGGCAGAGAAAAGCCACAAAAGCCTGGTCTGGTGACCTAGCTCCTAGTCCTTTTTTTTTTCTCCATGCTAGTGATGCTGCAACATTCTTCCTCTGGAATGCAATTCACCTTCACTGGAACAAGCCAGATTTTCCCCAGGGCATGAAGAAGAGCATTGTTGCTCTGCCACCCTGTACTCATTCAGTCTGGTTTCGTCTCAGTCACAGAGTATTCTAAGAGCAGGATGAGATACCAAATGCTGAATCTTCATTTTATTTTAGTGATACCTTTTACTAGCTAGGTCTCAAAACCAAGAAAAAGGTTCAAGGAAAAGTAAGCACTCATGTCATGTTTGTCAATGAGAAAGGAGAATTTTGCTAGCAAGAGCTCAGTGTTTGTGACATAACTTTAGCAGGTTTTCTAGTGTCCGCCATATGTGTGTATCTGAGTGTGTTTGACTGATTGCATGTTCTATAACAGCCTTTTCTCTCATGTGGACTTTGTGGGTAATTTGAATAGGTCAGACTCACTCACAGCCAGCTCTGACAAGTGCTTTCATCTGCAGCTTCCTATTAGCTCCACAGTGTTTATTCAGTTCTTGTCCTTAGTATGGGAGGGAGGTTTTCAAGGCTATGTTTATTGCTGTGGGATTAGTTCCTCCACTTCTCCCATCAGTTGTAATTGTTATTTTCAAGCAATTCCTTGACAGTGACAAATCTACACTTGCTTACAGGTTTTCATCCTCAAAACTGTGACTGCAATGAAATCCATACCTCATTTGTTGTTCTGTCCTGCCTTTTTTCCCCCCTTTGTCTTGAACAGTTTAACTTTTGTACAGCTGCAAAAGTAACCGGGATTCTTTTGAAGCATTGGTAATCTGTAATGCTAAAATTCAAAGTAATGCACAGCTTGAATGTTGTGGCCCCACTGGATTCTTTTCTGCAGTGATGGCTACTAAAATACCGGTGCTTGGTAGTGTTCACTGCATTTGGAAGTTATTTTCATGTGGAGTGGACATGGTTTGGTCATTGTGTTTTACCTAACAATCTCACTGTGAACAACCATTCCTGTTATGGCATGTTTTGTATGTGGAAGAGGTCTAAGACAGAGGCTAAAAAGAAAAATCTATTAATTTAATTTTACCATTTTACATGCAATGTTATAAAAAATCATCCTATGCTTTATATCTGATCTTGAATTTAAGAGAAAATTGGTGAGTAATTGCCAAGTAAATTGATAGATGTGGTTTTGTGGAAATGAGAGGGGGAAACATTGCTAACTGGTGTTTCAATTTGTCATTCTTAGCTTTTGAGCATGAGTTCACAGAAGATGTGCAGGACTCCAAGGAAGGTGTAACCTTGTTATTATGAATTTCCTTGTCCTGTCCTCCATGCCATTTCATATTCTTTTGGAAGACATCTGCTACTTCACATAAGGATATTTGGTTGCTCTTTTTTCTCAATGTCTTCTTGCCAAAGAAGAACCAAGCTGTTACTGGTGACTCTCAGAGATATAACAGTGTATTATCTTCTTAAAAAGACATTTCCACAGCATACCTGACCACAAAGGAAGATTAGAAGGAGGGAGCTGTGGAGGGAACTCCTACTCTGTGGAGTCAAGTCTCGGTGGTGTACCATAGCCATGCATCTTCTGCCTTAACTTTTCACAAGAGCTCATGACACAGTTGAAATATGTTCACTAGCAATGTGTCCCTGGAAAGCAATTTGTCTTTAGCAGTTAGACTGCAAAAGCTGGTAGTTTCCCAGGGGTTCTCTCTTCCATTAATCTCAGTGTTATTTGTACCACATTCTGCCCACACTGCTGCCTTGCAGTAGTGGCCAAAATATTACAGCTTCTATTTGGCACAAATAGGGTATGCTACAGGCACATGGCACCCATGGTCCTGCAGGAATGTGTTTCTCTGTAAAGTCTCATCACAGAGGGTTACAGAGTGACATAGTCATGTTGAGATGATGCCCACTTATGTGACCTCAGTGTCACTCAGAATTGCTTTGAACATAAAGACCTGGCTTTGGATGGAGTGCATTTTTTGTTAAGACAATTCAAAGTTTTAGGTATTGGAGGCTTTTGCCAGATAAGTATCTCTGATTCCCACTGGGAAAAGGCAGGAATGTGCATTGTTTGATGAATCAATTAAAATCAATTTCCCCACAGCCAAGTCATCTTTGTGCTCATTAATATGGGTAAATTTCTTGTTAATCTGTCATTTTTCATCACATTAATACCATCCCAAGAGCATGGGAAGCTTAGTATAGTTAATCCTCTTGAAGATGAGAGTTGTTGCTTTTTTTTCCTTACCTAAAACATGAAGGTCTCCCTTGGAGAAGCACAAATAGAGTTTCTTCACTGTCAACTGACAAAGTCTATTGGCAATAGCAAGGCAATCTGTGAAAGATGTAAGCTTAAGTCTCCACCAATTAATGAACCAGAGCACTGTTAAATGCCAGCAGAGACCTAGGATGGACCAGAGCCAGACATTCTCTGCCAAACAGTAACACACTGGGGAAAAGTGGATGTGCATTAGCTCCAAATACAAGCTTACAGATGTGGCTGTCTGTTGTTTTTCTTATTTAAACATTCTGAGGTTACTGCACTCAAAATGTTGCAAAAACCTGGGTGAAGCTCTCACTCTTGGGAAAGAAATGGAGTAAGCCTGGCAGAGAAATATGTTTCTTAAGCCTACCACTCACAATAAACAAATCCTAGGCTCCTAGGCAAAAGGAAGGTCCTGGCATTTTTACCCCAAAAGCAAGGAATCTCGGTGAGAGCTCAGGTGTCCTATTTAAGGGAAACGATCTGTTTCAAATTTCCCTCTTTGGCCCACTAATACCCAGAAGTTTGAGAAGGCCCCAGGTTCTCCATAAACATATTGGTAACCAAATAAACAGGATGCCATTAGGCAGAAGGAAAGAAGCGTGGAAGCAGAAAGCAAAGTATGAAGATACTGCATGTTGTCACTGACCTTCTGTGTTCCAGTGACAGCTGGGCAACCTGCTGGCTCAGTGTGCAGTTTCTGGGGTGGTCTCCCAGAACAAATGTGGACATCAGCTTGCCAAGCTGCCCTTGAAGACCAGGCTGTACAGCCTGTTCCACTGCCTGAAAATTAATTCTCACCAGCTTCTTTCCTGCCTGGGAAAAGCTTCTAGATGCCTGACATGGCTGGCATAACTGACAAGGGTACAAAGAAGTTACTAATCTTGTAAATTGGTGGTAGTGAGGGCAGAGGTCCCAGCTTCATGTCAACAGACAGAAATAATGAATCCTGCAAACGTGGCAATAGAGATTTGAGTCATTTAATGCAAGGGTGGAGCTGGCCAAAAATGTTTTCACCTGGAAATGTCTCATCCTTTCTCTTTCCAGGCAAAAAAGAGAGAGGTTTGGAAGAACAATTACATGATGTGTATGTCTGGGATTTGGAGTAGGGCATGTGTTTCTCTGTAATCACAGGGCAGAGCAGGAAACAGCTTTCCTTGCTAGGCAAGGAAGGCAAATGTGTTTTCTGGCAGATTAGTTGACATGAGAGATCAGCAGACAATGCAGCAGCCCTATGAAGCTCTTCCAATATTTCCACAGCCAAGCCCCGAGCTTCTCAGGTTTATGAAACCTTTCCCCTAGCAACTGCAAGTCCTTCACTGTCAGCAAGCAGGAGTACTGCCAAGAGTAACTGCAGAGACTCACAAACTGCAGAAAGGAGAGGTATGTACCCTAGCCTTGTCTCTCCAGAACATTTCAAGGAGATGTTGAAATGGTCAACATTTCAGCCTTGCTCAGCAGCCTTTTCTTGTTCCATAACATGCCACATCGCTATTAGTAGGTGTTTGTGCCCTTCCTCACACCTTTTGCTTTCATTTAGTCATAAAATCTGTGCACTTTGGAAAGAAGCAAGCCAGGAATTTACAAGCTGGGGCAGTCAGGGCTTAATAGGTCATCAGTGGAGAAACATGATGTGTACTTAGCACAGTAAGTCACTTTCTCAATGCAATGCTCTCTCTCTCACACGCATTTCTGCTTTCTTGACCAGACAATCTCCTCTGGCACAGGAGATCTGCTGGGCAGTGGGCTCCCAACAGGCCTGTGCCTCTATCCCAACTACAGCTGGTACCTGATATCTGAAACCTTGGATGCAGCCCAGCTTGCTTCCATGGGGAACTGTTCTACACTGGAGACCTCCTGTCACCTGTCTGACAGCGACCATGGCCAGGCATGGGAACGTGGAACATCACTCACAATTAACGTGGCTTTTGTTCTGTACTAAGCTTTGCTTCCCATGCTGACTACAGCCTCTCTTGGACACTCACTCAGAGCTGCTAATGGGAAAGAGGCAGGAAGGGGTCTTGCAAAAGTTTTGCTCTTTGTTATCTCTTATGTTATTAGTAATATGTAAAGCCTTTGGAGTTTTATTCTTTATCTGCTTTATCTGCTTGTCTGCTTTTTAAAAACAGTTTTTTTAAAAAGCCAAGATTTTTGTCTTCTTGCTCTTCCTGTAAGATCCTAGGCCGTGACTTGGAAGAACTCACGTAGAGGTACTTGACATTCTGCTTCTGCTAAGACTTTCTTTAACAACCATTTAACAACCAACAACATCTGCTGAATTACTTGACTGATGCAGGACTGTCTTCTCTCAGCACTCAAAAGAGGAACTGAGGACTTGAAAAAAATTTTTGAGTGGAAAACACTTGTAGTCCCTGAGAAATAAAAAACTTCTAAGTGAAAGATGGTCATTCTCTGGTCACCTTTAAAGAGGCTTAGATCAGCTCATGCGGAGGGGAAAAAGGTCACCAACAGATAAGATTTACCATCAATGAACATTTAATTGTATTGAACTGACTATTCTGTATTGACCTGTTTGCTAAGCTTCTCTAAGGGAGCACTCCATGCGTTCTGCTGCTTAAGTATGGTGTAGAATTTAAAGCAGGTAAATAAATTTCCACCTAAAAATATATGTATTTAAATATCTGACTATCAGCTAGTTAATATTCTTGGTGTTAAAACCTGCAGAAACGTTTAGTAAGTGATATAATTTTAATCTGTTTCATCTCTTCAGTCCCAGGAGTCTTTCTGACATAGATTCCTTCGATGTTGTTGATATCTGTTTCAAGAGTCCTCAGAGAAGGCTGCTTATGTAAAGGACAAGGTATCTTGCTGAAACAGCTCAAAGATGGTTCAGTACCATTACTCTCACTTCACTCGTGGGTGAAAATCATTAGCTCTAGCTTCCCCTACTCAGGCAAGTGAACTGACAATGGGCACTGTTCTCTCTCTTTGCCTTGCATGAGGGTGGATCTCCACAACCTGCTTTTGTGCACGACTTTAAGTGTTCATGCTGAGCTATCCTTCATAGCCACAGTAAATAAGATAACTTGTATTGTCTGCCTAGGAAATTTCCACTAAAATATTCTACTCTCATTTTTCTCCTCCAAATGTAGTGCAGAGCTCTGTTGAGTTAACCAAAAAAAAAAAAAACCAAAAAAAAAAACCAACCCCAAACTCATGAGCACTTACCATCTGCTTGACCATTATTTTGAATGCGTTGTGGGCATTTCCCCCCCTCTTGTTGTCATAGCCTATTAAGCTATTCTGGCTCATGTCCATACTAAAAAAAAATGCAATACCACAAGAAAATAAATTATTTTATTTTTTAGGTAATAATATGAGATCATTAGGTGTTTCCTAACACTATACTATAACAAAATGTGAAAAATTTCCAAATGCCTTACATCTCATTTCCATTTAGCACAGTGAAACCTGAAACCAAATTATTTTTTTAATCTATAATAAAATGTGAAAAATTTCCAAATGCCTGGCATCTCATTTCCATTTAGCATGGTGAAACCAAATTATTTTTTTAATTGTCTAAATAAGAAGGGCTTTCAATCTGTAACTTGATTGTCAGTTGGCAATACATGTTGGAATTTCTTCAAATATTACTTCGAAAGAGATAATAATGGGTTTTGTCCCCAAGTGTCCCAGATGAGTTTCAGCAGCAAGATATTTTTTCAGAGAATCAATCTCTATTAATCTATTTATTTCTAAGTGCATTCACTTTAAAATGTTCAGACTCAGTCTGAGATTCCCACAGCATTCTCCTGGTGAAATGGTGTTTCTATGGTGCACTGTTTACTTGGTAAAAAACTGTCAGGATGGCCAGGCCCAGAGAGTGATGGTGAATGGCGTTACATCCAGCTGGGACCACTCGCAAGTGGGGTTCCTCAGGGCTCAGTTTTGGGGCTGGTCCTCTTCACTGGTACCTGGATAAGCATGTCCAGAGAAGGGCAGTGGAGCTGGTGAAGGGTCTGGAGCTCAAGGCCTGTGAGGAGCGGCTGAGGGAGCTGGGGTTGCTCAGCCTGGAGAAAAGGAGACTCAGGGGAGACCTTATGGCCCTCTACAGCTGCCTGAAAGGAGGGTGTACCCAGGTAGGGGTGGGTCTCATCCCCAGGTAGCAAGTGAAGGGTGAGTGGAAATAGTCTCTAATTCCCCCAGTAAGGTCTAGACTGGATATTAGGATATTCTTTTTAATTTTTTTTCCCAAGGAAGAATTGTAGAACATTGAAACAGACTGGAATGGGGAAGTAGTGGGTAGAGTCACCATTCCTGAAAGTATTCTAAAAACGCTTGAATGTGGCCCTCAAGGACATGGTTTAATGGTAAGCATAGGGTGGAGCTACATCAATGGTGGGGCTTGAGGATCTTAAAAGTCTTTTCCTTCCATGATTCTATGATTTGCCATGCTCAGACTTCTTGAAAAAGAGGTTTCTTTGTGGCTGAGGGGTGAATGTCTGATGAGCGTCTGCTCAGGTCGTGATAAAATATAGAAACCTGAAAATGTGTCTCAATTTCAATAATTTAAAAGCAAGCTGTTAGATATTGGGTTTCTATATGCAGAAAACTCACAGCTTATCCTGCTATGAAACTGATAGTTTCATATCAGCAATACACTGCCTTCAGGTTGATAACACACATAAAAAAATTAGAAATGATCATACACATACTTTAGCTATTTTCAGCAAAAGTAAAGTGAAAATTTAAACAGATTATGAAGTATGAACACCTTAATTTCATTTCAGTAAACATTCTCCCTTTTTGTGCAGACCGGCTTTTCTTGAGTTTGACTTTTTTGACCAGCAGCTGAAAAAATTGGAAAGATATGTTCTATTATTTGTAAATTTAAAGATTTTTTTTAATTAAAAATTTAATAGAAATGAACTATACTTTCAGTCACAGAGTGTTGTTTGTGATGGTCTAAATCTCTCATAGCCCAGCTGAAATGTTCACCACACAGGTTTTAAATAAGTCCTTTTCTAATTCCAAATATGCTCAGCTGCTGCAGCTTGAGGTTCCCAAACACATTGTTATTTCTGACCCTGTCATACAAAAATAGTTTTTTCTGAGAAAAGCAAATCTCAAATGAAAAAATTGTTTCCATCTCATAGCACTAGCAGAATTCAGCTTCTCAATACCAAGGGGTCAGGAAAGCATGGGTGTTTGACATCACACGTTCCAGCCATTTGTCTTTTTCAGAAATACTTTTACCACCTATCTCAAACTAAACTGTAAAATCACAGGTGACAGGCTGTAGCAGAGTTATCTTCAACAAGGAATACCCCAATACAGTTACATTCTTGATGTGAGGTTTTTTTGGTGGTGGTGATGGGTTTTTTGGGTTTTTTTTATTGAAGAGGGGAGGGTCAGTTACAGAAGAAATAAAAATCTCAGTTGAGATTTTTAAACTGGGGATGTTTACGGTTGCCACAAACCACTGGGGATCCCAATACACAGAACAGCATCGAGCCAGCATTGTTCAGTAGCCTTCATTTAAAACACATTTTCAGAGAGAGTTTTATGGACCCTCGTTCATCCGTGGCACTTCAGGAAGAAAATGAAATTAACACTTTAAAATGGACTTAATCAGGACCATGATGAGTATCTTTCCATCCAGACTTTCATTTAGAAGTTAAATATTTGCCCCAAATATGTAGTCCATGCCACCCCTGCTGTCAGTGTGAAGAGAAGGATCTTGCAGAAGGGCTAATCATTTCACCCTTTCATCCCAGGATCAGTGTCTGAGAAATAAATCACTAATGCATCTTCATAACTGGAGAAATTTTTAACTCCAAAGACCCTAATCATGATTTCTTTTTTTGTTTTCCTCTGGAGAGAATTTTACCTGAAAAAATGTACTTTTAAAATGGGAAAAGGTAGATTGCACCAGTCTAACCCCTGGAATTTATCCTTCTCCTTTTTTCTTTTTTTTTTTCCTAATAAGAAAGCAGAAGCTGTTTAAAAAGAATCATTTACCTCCATTGCAAAATGAAGCCTTTCAAAATCCCTTGCTTTCATTCCCCAGTATTTGGATCTTGTCCCCAACACTTGTCTGATATGATAGCTCTGATTCCCTTAAACTGTCTGTTTCTTGAGGAAACCAGTGAATGGTATTTTCTTGCCCTGCTATCTTTGTCAAACACAGACCTCTCCTGGAACCTGAAGCACATGGAGAGGCTGCCATTGAACCCATAGGCTGCAGCAGCATCAGCATGTGTCAGTTTTGGCAGTGTTGGGCTCAAAATTTGAGTAGGTGTTCTGGCACGTAAATAATATGGGCTGATTCTCCATGATAGTCCTGTGGCTGCTTCTGTTAGTAAAACACCCCAAAAAACCAGAATGACCAAGCAATTGTCCTAAGGAAGGGTAGGTAAAAGGGTATTGGGTTTTCCTATGAGATGTATGGTAATATCTCTTTCTAACGTGATGCAACACTCATGCTGAATACAACTGCTCATGATTTGTGCCTAAGCAAGTAAAATGAGGCTTAGCTGTGTGGAACTTGCCATTCAAAGAGTTTTGTTGTATATGTCACAAATTCTGGATCCTGAGATATATTTCATGTCATTGCAAATCAGTGTTTCACATTTTTTGTCTTAAAATCCAAACATATTCTCACTACACCATAGCTAAATGTCCATGTTTCTTTCAAAGGAGTGTTGTTCTGCTCTTCTTAAGGAAAACTAATTCCTAGTAGCAAAATTTTTTTAAAATTTGATCATCACCCGTACAAATTAAAAGTCATCAGTGTTTCTGACAAATGAAACAATGAGCATATTTATTCAAATAACATCCATGTTGCTTCTCAATTCTGTTACCATTCTATTTGTATATGAGCCTCCATGCTTCGATTTCCAAATGTAGCCTGATAGGAATTTCACAGGAAAGCATTGCAAACAATTTATGAAATCACTGGGGTTTTTTATTGGCTGTGATTCCATTTTAAAAGAACATCATACCACTTACCCACATCATGCAGGAAAAAATACCAGTAAAATAACAAATTAAAATCACATTCACAATGTCTCTACTTTAAATAATCTTCAAGTACTGCATGCATCTGAAAGAAAGCTGGGGAGCATTTCTACTAGAAAATGCATGATTAAGTTAAATTTTTCTCTGTGTGTATGAAAGAGAGAAACAGGCAATTTTTTAATGACAGTACTGAAACATTTTACTAACTCAGTGCATGAAGAAACAGTTATCTTGATAACATATATTCAGAACAAATACAGACAACTTTCAGATACAGAAGACGTTACATTTAGATCACAACAGCTAGTCTCTAACAATGCTTGTTCTAGCACAAAAAGCTTGGCAAAAAGATGTATTCAGCAGCACTGGTATGGTCTTTCTTGATGAAGGAGAGAGGCTGGGAGAGATCTGAGCCAATGTATGATACTAGAAACATAGACAGAGGAACTCCAAAGTGATTAAGCACATGATCTTGTATTTTGTTTTATTCATTTTAAACACAAGAGTAGCATTGATAATTAATATTGCAGTCTGATTTCATATGGCTTTCTCTACATATAAATGTGAGTTCTCAAGGTCAATGGCAAACTAAATCATTTACCCTCCAAATGAGAAGGCCCTTTGACTATTTTTTTACTAACCTGTAAGGTCTTGGAGTTGTGAGGGAAAATGACTGCAGTGTCTAGCCAACAACCTTTCTGTGTAAATAAAAACTAGTTATAAAACTAAAATACCTCATTTACCTGAGATTGAACAGACCAGTGAAGCAAATAAAACAATGCCATGAAAGACAAAAAAATATTCAGAATCCAAACAATGAACCATGCTTCTCTTTGGTCTCTTGTTTAAGTGCTTCATCACCTGCTTGAATGCCAAGGGGAAAAGTGTGAGAGACAATGTTTCTGACTTCCACACATGAGCCAAAGGTGTCTGTGTCCCTTGTTACCAGTTCTGAGTGGGAAGGGAAATAGATGGGCAGAAGAGAAGGGAGAGTGCCTTGCTCTCGAGTCTGTTCAGCATGGCTTAGGCACTTCAGGACTGTGGAATGACTTGAGGAGAGGTCCACTCTCATGCAGTGTGCCAAAGTTGTATGAGGCAAAACCAAGCAAAACCTATCCAGTACCCGTGACAGATCTTCTGTCATGTTTCTTATGGCAAGAAAAGGAAAAGGAAAATGGGAACGAGCAGCTCACACCTGGATGAACTCTCTCCTGTCGATGGAGGAAGGGCTGGTGCAGGTGTGCCTAGTTGAGATGCAGAAGTGATGAAATGGCTGAGCTGGGAAGCCCCCACAATGAAAAAGACTCAGTAAACACTACTTAATAAACCACCTTCCCTTTGCCTCCTACTCTGTGAACCTGGAATGAAGCCTATATGACTCAGTACAGTGATTCTATGGCCCTCTTCAGGTGTTCAATCCAGATGTTCACAGAGCTCAGGAGCTCAGCTCACAAGAGCAGTATTTTTACTGTTCTGAGCCCAGGAATAGCATTACCTGCTTAAGAAATTTTACTACAGTCTACACAAGATCCTGACTTAGACCAGTCATTCAATGCCACATCTGCTGAGGCACAATTACCTAAAATGATACCAAACATTCTTCCTTTCTCTCTCTCTTCCCCCCATTTTCTCCCATTTCCCCACCTTCCACAGATGTGTGCACAAACATGCACAATCAAACTGCCAGAGAGACTGTGAAAGCAATCAGCACTAACATTCTGCAAGGGGAATGCTAGGCAGAAAATTCTGATCTGACATCAGAACAGTATTTGGTTGGATGAGGAAGGGAATCAGTAATGGGGGCTAGGGAAAGGTCAGCGAGCAAGCGGTAGAGAAAAGCCAAAGTAAAGTGGAATAAGCTTATCTTCTCATTTGTTTGTTTGTTTGCAGAGTTCTCCAGCACAAGGCCAGGGGAATATATGAATAGACGTGTTCATTTTAGCACAGGCACATTTCTGCTGGTTTTACTTATGTGTTAGAGGATGCGTGCCACAGAGATTAATCAAGGCATTTCAAAAGTATTGATGTCTGTATGTCAGTGATCTGTTAGGAGATCTAGTGACCAGTGAGTGGCTGAAACGAAGAGCCAGGCTGTGCTTTTTAGCTTTTGGGGATGTTGGATACTCTGTAGCAGAGCATTAAAATGAGCTGCTGCCCTTGTGACAGAAATAGAGTTTCCAATTTTGTGAGATTTACTTAAACAGCCTCAAATTACTAGTTGCAGAATTTGCATGGGGTGAGTAGGATACTCTTCCTAGAAAATGGTAAATTGTTCAACACTACTATGCTGTACCCAAGCACAGATTCATAAAGTGTTCTGGGTTTACTGAAAGTCTCAGGAGGGAAGCAGTCATCTTGCTTTAAATTAAATTTAGGCGGAAAAAAGTCCTGCTGACATTATCCAAATGAGTAAAACTTGCCTTCTGGATAGCCCTTGGCAGCTTGTACTTGAACAAACAAGTCTTTTTCATAGATCCAGCCAGAAACAAGCTGCATCTTTATCAACTTGTTCTGACTTGTATATCAGTCAAACCTCTTCAGCCTCTGCCTTGGATTCCATAGAAAGTTATGTTTGAAATTATTTGAGAAGAAGCAAGGACTGTAACACCTGAATAAAAATTGTATGAGGAGGGCATATTATATTATTCTCTTTCAAAATACTCTTTTCCTATTGCAAATAGGATGCTACTGTAAGGTACAGAGCTCTGTAAGGTACAGAGCTCTCATGCTCAATTCCTTAACCATGGTACAGATTTCTTCTGCTTACCTGGAAAGGTGATACATGTCTTCTAAAAGATCTTATTCAGGATAATATTGAGATGTTTGCCTAAACTCAGTTGCACTGAATGAGTGGAAAGAATTTCCATTGAAGTAAAATGTTTAATTTAGGTACATAATGAAGTGTCTGATATTATTCTCCTTTTTGTTGCCAGCAGAAAGAGTGTATTTGCTTTCAAATCTCATCCATGTACTTAGGAAATTTTTGTCGTTCCCAGGACAGGGACAAGCAATGTTAGTTCTGCTAGCCAAACCCTGATTCTCCTGACAAGATTGTGAGACTGAGATGGTGAGTCTCCAGCATCAACTACAGAGACCTAGCTAGATGCAAAATTTCAGGATTAGCTCTTCAGATGATAAGCCAGATACCTGTGGACCTGTGTTCAAAATAGGTCTATCTATGTATTGAATCTATGTAGATATTATTAAGTCAACATCTCCCACAGAATTTAGATTTTCTTATGCAATTATGTGACATCTACAGTGTTTCATGGAGGAGACCTCTGTACCTGTGTCTGCACAAGGCCACAAAGATAATGGTGAGAAAAAAAAATCTTCTCCCACCCTGCTAGCATCAAGGGATACCACATACTTCTGTAACATTAATTAGCTCCTGCAGAGCCCTAAGAAGCATCCTCACTATACGCTTTTATAGTAGGTAGAGACTGAAACCTACATTTTACAGGTGAAGAATCTCAGTGGGGCAGAAAATAAGTGACCTCCCAAAGGCAATGCAATAATTTAGCACAATAAACGTAATGGATATTTATGGGTCTGCCATGACTCACATTCAGACCACCACACACTCCCACACACTGCAGGAAAGGGTGGGCAGGACACAGCCACGACAATGTGCTGGGACCCAAATGTCCAACCTGCAAGCACTGCTGGAAACAGGATGGTTGAATATGGCAGAAAGAGGAAGATTGGTTAAACAGAGCAGCAAATACACTTGTCATTGGCTTCAGAGGGGTTGGGGAGGTCCTCTACCAGAGCACGGTGCCCTCTTCTCTGGTTTCAGCTCTCTGTACGGCAAGTGCCTGACCAATTTGCTCATTCAAGGTAAATGTATGGCTAATTCCCAAAGTAACATGACTCTTGCTTAGATTCTGAGGCATTTAACTTCTACAGCATCTGAGGGCAGATGATTCACTTTTTCCACAATTCTGAGTGATGTCAGCTGTGTAAGTCATGCATGATTTACTTTCCAAAGGATCTTTTATTTATGTCACAGATGGAATTAAAACATAAAAACTCTGCTTCCATGGGAGAACTGAGATATCCCTTCTGAGAGCAGATGTGCTCAAAAAAAAAAAAAAAAAAGCTAATGTGACCCAATCAATAGGAACATTATAATAATGACTAATTATTATTAATAATAAAAATAAGATCATTTAAAAAAATTAAAGAGGCCACTGTTCATACTTAGTGAACACTCATTCTTGCATTTGATGGAAATGAGATTGTTCCTTTTCTATGCTTGATGTGCAGTGCTGTATTTAACATACACAGTACTATGGCTTATAATAAAAGTTGTGTAGTCTGCAGCTTTTTAATCTTTACATCCATTCAGAGGCATCTACTGGATGTGACTATGTACAAAATTAAGGAATGGATGAGTCTTGGGGCAGAGGAAAGAGGCAGCTGGAAGGGTATGGGAAGCGAAGGGACTTCTAGTGAGCAGTAGAGGGAGGGCAGAGGAGGGGAGGACTGCGGGATGAATGGCAAGATTTAAATCCCCATTGGGCAAAAGAGAAATCCTTTGCAGTACTGTTTATGCCCATCTAACAGTCTGCAGCTATTACTTCTTGAACATGTCCTGCAGGGGCCCTGGTAAGTATTTGATGACTGTGTCTAGGATGCTCTCTTCTTCTTCCTCCTCCTCATCCCCACAGCCAGGAGGGATCGCCTTCTTCGGGCGTGTCAGACTCCCTTCAGCATTAGCTTCCAGAGCAGCCTGGGCCTCTGCTTCCTTTTCTTCCTTCTTCTTTATCCCATACTGCAGAGGAAAGATAACACATTGTCTGAATCATAATACGAGAAATAACACATCTGCTGAACAGGAAGCCAGCCATTGCATGTGGTGCCTCATATTCTGCAGTAAGAACATCACATATTCTCATTTTGCTCTTTTGCACAGATACTAAAAATATCCATACTAACAACCCTCCACTAAGTATAGCCCAGTGGATGAACAGCGTTCACAAGAAAAGATGCTGAGATCCCTCAGAAGCAAGCACAGGGGAAAAACTGGGACTATGCAGCTAATGGGTAAAGAGAATATAAGCTCTGGGTTAGTGAAGTGTTAGGGAGGCCTTCTACTGATGTTGATCCTCCTCTTTTCTGTTCACAAGTCTGATGCTTAGGTCCATCATCTGCAACGACTTCGAAAGTCCATCTGCAGCATTTTATGGTTTATAGATGTGGCAAAACTTCAGGGAAAAATTAGTTACCCACAAAAGAAAGCAAACAGGTCAGGACAGACAAGACAGCAGTGAAGAAAACAATATTTAGATATTCTCATGTGGGACATATCCTATAACATTCATTCATGTTCTCTTTTTATAAGTGGGACAGAAAGACCTCTGTGAAAATAAACGATCATGGGAAAATCAGCCGACTATTTGAAGAGAAACACTCTGAACCCTGTGAGTAGAATGGGTACTTGAAATTTGCTACTTCCACTAAGAATTAACAGCACACCACTAAGACATTAGATAAGTAACCAGAATCCTATTTTATGGTATTAGATTCAAGAGGCTACATTTAATACAGGACTAAACATATACATATGCTGCTCTTTCCGTAAGTGTTTTTCACACTGCTTCAGAGATTAAGGTTATAGACAAGGAAAAAAAAATCAACTCAAACTGCCACATGCAAATCTAGAGCAAAATGTCTACCTGCAAGCTATCCTCTTACTATCGAATCATAGAATGGGTTGGGCTCGGAGGCGAATTTCAAGGCCATCCAGTGGCGAATTTCAGGCCAAGCAGTGAGTAGGAACATTTTCAGCTAGGTCAGGTTGTTCAGAGACCTGCTTTTTTTATTCAGATCAATTCAAATTTCCCAGACTGCTTCCACTTTTTCTGATAAGAACTGGAGGCTAAACTTTCTTGGCACCGTGATCGTGACGCAAACGCAGGGAGTGTCCCATTTCTCAGTGCCCAGCTGAGCTTCAAAGAAGCCAGCTGTACATTTCAAGGATGCTTGCAGTCCCCAAGCTCACAGCTCCCTGTCTGGCAGCAGTGTTCTTCTGCTTATCACTTTTACCTTTTGAAAAGCTACCTTAATGGCTGCTCACGATCAGCTCCTGAGCCACCACCAGTCACCTCACACACACCTGCTCAACTGCTTACAATCCATGTTGCATGAATAAACTTGAAAACAACGTTGAAAAGAAAATTATATATGATTTCAAAAACATCAAAGAATTAACTTGGTACCACGCACTCAGTATTTTCAAGTACCAATAAAACCTTACTGTTGAATAGACATTAATTAGATGCTATTTTCATTATTTTTTCTTTTCATTTTTTTCTACTTCTAAAATTAGTACAAATTGTTAACCAGTCAAACCGAAAGTGCACTTCTGCATTCATGACTTTCTGATTTCCGAGGGCTATTGGGTGTGACTTTTCATCCTAAATATTTCTGAGCAAAGGCATTATTTTTTATTCCTTTCTCCATCATAATTTGTATTTAAGATGACAGCCTGCAAAGTTGAAAGCAGTGGCTTTGACACACTCTAGCTCTCTAAATCAATTCTCCCATGCCAAAATGTTCATTAAGGACATTTGTCTTACAATTTTTATACCTACTGGGTGCTGGTCACACCTGATTTCACTGGAAAGATATTAAAGACAAATGATAAATCCATTCTCATGTGAGATGACTAACTTGTAGTTACAGGGCTGTGCTCCACAAAGGAGATTTAACACAGGACGAGCTACCACGCAGATGGAATGACATCCAGTGCTAGATTGCAGCCAGACTGCCCCATTCTCCCTCTCAGGCCACAGGTAGATGTTTCTAGGTGATTCCCAGTGTAATTTATATGCAGATTCTGCCTTCCTACCCAGCTAGAGGGGAACACTAGTGGAGACACCATAAATCACAGTAACACACAGGTACCCTGCATGCTGTCAAATCCTCCATCTCAAAACAAGTATCAGCTCAAGATGCACTGATCCTCTAGCTCAGGAACAAATATTCAGCTCACAGGAAGGAGTGAGTGGAACAAAACCAACCAGTTATGAGAATCTAGTATTATCATTTAAATTTCATAATATTATGTAATGCTTTGCATTAACAAAAATGTAAGCTGTGAAGATTCATAGGTAAATGACACACTTTAGGTTTGAAATTGTTTCAGAGGAAATAAAATTACAGAAATTAAAGTCTTAATATAAGAAAAAATTTAAAGAAGTGTCTTCATTTGGAAGAAAATTATTTCTTCCATGAAATCATTTGTGTGAAGTCAACAAATTATTTTTAAAAACATGACTAAAAATAATCTTTCTGGTGCTCTGGTTTCCCTGAGGATAGGAAATATTTCATAACTTACAAAAAAAATTGAGGGATGAGAATAGTTTCATTTTTATTCAGGGTTCAACCCCACAAAAATTAATACCAAAAGCTGTATCATTACCTGCTTGGCCTTAGTCACATATTCATGTCTTCTACTATAAGCAGAACTATGGACCTAACCCAGGAAGATACTGAAACGTTTTTAGTAAGTCTACCCTCCTGCCACTCGTAAAGTTATTGCTCTGTGGCCACATGGGGATTGGATAGTTGTCACTGGGTTATGTTAGAGAAATACTGTCAGCCTGGAGTCCTCAGTCATCAGCTGGGAAGAGAAGGGAAAAAATACCCAGGCCCTCACTGATGGGATGTCAGGAAAAGACAGACTAACATACGAACATACAACATCAGCCTCCTCCCTGTCTCTTTTCTTTCTTATTCCTCCAGTTTTTCACAAGGCAAAGTAGGTGCATGAACTGGGAACATTCTGGAAATTTGATCTAATGACAGTAAGATTGTAAGGGAGTGGAGGGCTTTTGAGCCAATGAGATCTGCAGGCAAAAATCTGCACCTATCATAAATACAGTTACAATTTCTTAAGATGAGCCAACAATTTCTACTGAAAATGAACATGTTTATCTAGCAAATATCTAGGCCATGGAATGAATAAACTGTAATATCCTAGTTAAGAGACTTGCAGAGGTAATAGCACATCTTTGGGTCAGGAGTGGAACTGACTCTGCAGGAAGACAGCAGCAATCAACGTGCAAGGGAGTGATTTTCCTTGGATGAGATTTGGAACTGCCTACTTAGAAACAAGTAATTTATCTGAAAAAGCTAAAGAACTAAAAAACAAGGTTTATGGGGGATACAAAGACTACTTGAAGACTATATGGTGAGACAAGAGAAGTCAGGAAACAACTCTTCCCTCCAAGTGCTCTGAGAGCTTGAAACTGGACCTCAGTCCAAATATTACTGCATAGGAAATAATATTGTGTGAAATAATACTAGGTATCACATAACACTGAGCTTTGTCTTCCGGGAAAAGGTTGGCATTTGAATTGTAGTGGTTACATCTCTCTTCAGGGAATTGAACTTTGCAGTTGTTTTGCACAGCTGCAGGTAGAGCAGCGCTGCTGAAACTATGTCCAAACAGCTGTGGCAGATACAGCCATCTTTGGAATTACTATTTTATTTACTAGCTAAGGTTTGGAAAGCTACTGAGAGATTTAAATGCTTATTCCTTATCTTGCGTCCTATAAATGTTATGGGATATAAAAGTCAGTCTATACTAACAGCTCTGTCTGTTAAGTTTCATTCATATTCTGAACCTCAATACAAAAAAAGAAAAAAAAAAATCAGCCAGACTTCAAAGCATATGGTTAGAAAAGACACTGGAAGGGCAACATGCACATCATTTTATCTCAAGAGTTAACCTGACCTGAATAACTCTTTTTCTTAGACTCCAACTACTGAAAACCTCTCACCTATTCTGGAACTTAACTACCCTTTGCAAATAAAGTATTTCTCCTCATGTCAAATGTGATTTGTCATGAAATGACTTTAAAAAAATCTGAAAAATATGCAGCTCCTGCAAAAAGACTTATCTTTCACCTGTCTTTTCGGACCTTATTTATCAATTGTGCAAAGTTCTTATTTTTCTCTTCCATTAGCAAAGAGAACACCAGCCCAATTTAGATATTTCCAACACTAATGCATGGAATTTTCTACCAGGAATAAATGTAGGACTGAAACAAACCAAGAGCAATGGGTAGAGTTCAGCACTGACCTTGAGTTCCACAACTGTGAGAGCCTAGGGTACAGAAAAAGACTCCCTTTTTATTTGATTTCCACAAACTTAGAAGTCTTCCTTTGGTCTCTCTCTGAGTGAACAGGCTGTCAAATAGAGGAGGTGAGGGTGCTGAAACCCAGAGTCCCAAGCACACTGTTCTTGCCACTGTTTAAAGCACAGAGCCTACTTTGATGTAGATCTGCCCAAAAATGTGCCCTGGCTTTTCTTTCACCTCAAATCTGCTGATTTCATTTTGAGCTAAATTTGGCTCTTTTTGCTTGTTTGTTTTTGTTGGTCTACTTGTCTTTCTAATCAGTTCATTCATCCTGAGCTTGATAGTGAGGATTAGTCCCCAGAAAACTTGTGGGGGAGCCTTTTAACACATATTAAAGGAGGACACTCTCTTGGTCTCTCAAGTAACCCATTTAAGTGCAAGGTCTGCCATGCAGTGTTAGAATTACACTGACTGTTTCAGGCAACTCAGACACGCTGACCCTAGATAATCTCTTTGCTTTCTGAGGAGTAATGAACAAAGAATCACACCCTGCCACGTGGGCAGTCATGCCAATTTCAAGCTGTGGCAAGGAATAAAAGGTATGAGAGAGAACGCAGGGTGTCTCAGTCCATGACACACCAGCAGGGTGCGTGGGGGCTCTGTGTGGAATGAGTGTAGGTGTGGGCACTTTCGTGTCTCTAAATGCTGCTGCACAGCTCTGCTGACCCTGTCAATGTGTTAGCAGAAGACAGCTGATTAATAATGGAAAAGAACAAGGCAAAGTCTGGCAACCACAGTCCCAAACTACATTGTTCAATTGTGTGTGAGCCAAACTGGTGCACAGCTCAGGAGAGAGGTGGCAGAGAGAAAGAAAGGAAGACAATTAAACTTCAGGTAGAGGACACTTGAGATGCAAAGCCAGAGCCTCCTCTCACCTGGAAAAGATGCTCCAAAACCATCTCCTTGGGGGCTGTCAGACTTTTCCAGGCAGTTTTCCAGCAGTGATTATTTGTAAACCTCACTCATGTCCTTTGAATCCTTTACCTCATCCAAGGTTCTACTTCCCCTGTGGCTACAAATGCCTTGCTACTCTGTGCTAGCTCAGGCTTTCAGCTCTGTCAAAATCACAGCAATTCTTCTTGCATGACTTGTCTTGTTTTAGGTCTTTCAGTATGTTCTTCAGTCTCATCCCCCTGTTTCTCTCAGGGGGCTCTCACAGCAAACACAGAGGCCTGCAGGTTTTCTCTTGGACCATAAACATAAATCAGATGCCAATACAGATTTCAAAGGGTTCATCTGATCTTCATTGGCCTCCCATCAGCATCTTCTTCTGCCGACACTGGGTGAATCTAGCAGTCTTTCCTTCTCCCCCATGGCAATATTGCTGCCTGAGAACCATGCCCCTGGCTTCTGCTTCAATTAGCTGTGGAACTACAGAACAGTCCTATGGGAATATCCAGTGCCCTAAGCATCCAAGAGTAATGCTACTCTAAACAATAGATGTGAAATTTGCTTTTCTGCTGCCCCACAAGAGATGGAGAGCAAGATAAAGCACTGCTCTCTGGAGATCAGATCTGTACTCAACAAGCCTTGTTTGTTTACTTTGATTGAAAACAACATCATATCTGTCCACTATTGCTGTTTAAGTGAAAACCAGAACTACATCAGGTTCCTGATTGCAGAAGCCATCTCTGAATTTTCTGCAAACTCATGTCAAGGGGAATTGTTTCTCTGGTTTCCATAGAGACCAGCCCAGACAAACCTAGTGAAAAGAAAGGGATCATAGGATTATAGAATGTCTTGGGCTGGAAGGGACCTTACAAATATCTCCAAATCATCCCAAATTCCCTACATGCAGGGACACCTCCCACTAGAATAGTTTGCTTAGAGTCCCATCCAGCCATGGGAGAGAGGAGAGGTGCACCAGGCCTCTAATCATCTTTGTGACCCTCCTCTGGACTTGCTCCAACAGGTCCCTATCCTTCTTATGCTGAGGAACCCAGATCCAGACAGGTCTCATGAAAGCACACAGAAGGATAGAATCACTTCACCAGATCTGCTGGCCAAACTGCTTTTAATGCAAGCTGCTTTTAATGCACAGTGATTTTCTGGACTGCAAGTGCACATTGTCAAGCCATGTCTCATCCAGTTCTCAAAGCCAAAGTTCTCACCCACCTCAAGTCCTTCTCCTCAGGGCTGCTCTCATTCTGTTCTCTCCCCAGTCTGTATCTGTGCTTGGGACTGCTCTGATCCAGGTACAGGACCTTGCACTTGGCCTGTCTGACCTTCATGGGGTTTGCACAGCCCCACCTCTCCTGCCTATGAGGGCACTTCTGGATGGCATCCCTTCTCTGCAGCACGTGGCTGCCCCACGCAGCATGGTGTCTGTGGCAAACCTGCTGAGGGTGCCCTCGAGCCCACTGGCTGTGTCACTGACAAAGATGTTAAATAGTGCCAGTTGAACTCCGAACCCTGAGGACACCACTCATCTCTGTCCACTTGGACACTGAGCCTTTAACCACATGTACAATCCTAGAAGACGATGCTAAATGTATATAACTCAAACACTGATAGTCCAATAGCTGTGGAGCCAACCATGCTGGTAATTACAGCCAAGAATTGTTGGTAGTAACATGCCGTGGGAAAGAACAAGACATGGCTGGAGATGGGGGCCATGTAGAGGTAAGTGCTGAACTTTTCCGGGACAAAAATACTTGTTCTGGCTCCTGTAGATAAGCCCAACACAGCACAACACAAATGAGGTAAAGAAGTGGGCATGGACTGTAAAGGGGGAAACAAGAACAGCCACGACCCCTGACAACAGAACTTGTCCTTCATTACCCCTTTCCTTTCCTTTCCTTTCCTTTCCTTTCCTTTCCTTTCCTTTCCTTTCCTTTCCTTTCCTTTCCTTTCCTTTCCTTTCCTTTCCTTTCCTTTCCTTTCCTTTCCTTTCCTTTCCTTTCCTTTCCTTTCCTTTCCTTTCCTTTCCTTTCCTTTCCTTTCCTTTCCTTTCCTTTCCTTTCCTTTCCTTTCCTTTCCTTTCCTTCCCTTCCCTTCCCTTCCCTTCCCTTCCCTTCCCTTCCCTTCCCTTCCCTTCCCTTCCCTTCCCTTCCCTTCCCTTCCCTTCCCTTCCCTTCCCTTCCCTTCCCTTCCCTTCCCTTCCCTTCCCTTCCCTTCCCTTCCCTCCCCTCCCCTCCCCTCCCCTCCCCTCCCCTCCCCTCCCCTCCCCTCCCCTCCCCTCCCCTCCCCTCCCCTCCCCTCCCCCTTGCCCTGCCCCTTGCCCTGCCCTCCTTGCCTTCCTTCTGCCACTTCCTTCCCTCTCTTACTTCCTCTCTAATTCATCTCTTCCCTTCTCTCTTTCTTTTCATCTTAACCCTTTGCCCAAAATCCACTCCATGTGCTTATATGGTAGGTCGGGGGACTAGCTAATACCAATTTCCATGCCAAGTGTGTAATTTACTAATAAAATGTTGTGAGTTTTTGTGGACCCTCTGACTTTTGTTGTTACTTTTGACCACAAAGGTTTTTGAATTTTGCGTGTTCCCTCCCTTGTAAGGATGGGATGTTACACCACAGCTCTTCGTGTCAATCCAACCAATTCCTTAACAAGCAAGTGGTCCAACCATCAAATCCTTGTCTCTCCTGCTTGGAGGATGTGCTCCATCATCTTGCTGGGCTTCTTTGTTGGGATTCATTGCCCCTGAGTTTGGAGGTGGAGATCTATGTATATTGAACAGCATTTTGGACTCCTGTTCACTTCAAACTTTATCCCATGGTATTCAGCCAAGCAGATCTCTGAAGAGCCTAGGGTCTGCTCTCCTGACACCCACAGGAGCCATCCACCTCACCCCTGTGGTGGCAATAAGGCCCTGGCCCTGCAGGCACACACGTGTGTCTAGCTCCTCCTGTTTTGCCCCCATGCTGTGTCTGCATAGAGGCAGATGGGAAACACATTTTGGCTTAATCTACTATGCGTGCTGACTCTGCCAAAGCAAACTGGCCATTCTGCTCACTGCTCAAGTCACAGGACTGAGCTAAGTTTTCCCACACAAATGCCTTTTTTTCCCATTACTACACACAGGCAGTGTGAACTACAATTTGTGAACAAATTTACTACTCTTTGGAAACCAAGACTCTGAGAAACAACAGACATAGGTATCATATACCATAAATTTTTCTGAATACTCAGCAGAAAGCATTTTCATTTTCTCTGTGTTTGTAAATATGTTTATTTTGTTCTGTTTGTGTGTACAGCATCCATATTAAAACAATGCCTTTCTGCAATATGGTCAGCCTCAGTGAGAGGGAATGAGGTCTTGAAAGCCTCAGGAATGGACATAATTAAATTACTGATGACTAGCAAAGTTCTCCCATTTTGTAATCAGAGAAGAAATCTCCAGAGTAAGCAGGGAGTATCTGACTCATGAAGAAGAGCATAGGATCAGAGGCTCCAAAATACTGATTTTAGGTACCTGGAGGGTGGACTGAAATCAGTGCACTTACTCATGACCACAGGGCCCAAGATACAGTACATACCAAAATCCTAAACCTGTTGGGTCCAGTGGAAAAATTTCTCCCCCAGAATCCAACTTGCAGCTTCAGTTAAGAAAATCTGGGTCAATTTTATTCTTCAAAGCAGTTAAGCAGGATAAGAAGAAAGAAAATTTACATATTCCACAGTAACAACTGCAGTTTAATTGCTCATGGGTTACTCATAGGAAAGTTTAGATTGGCTCCATGATCACCAAGATGGGGTCAAGCTGCAGAAGGTTCCCACGAGAACAGAGGCATTTTCCAGAGATGCAGAGCAGGTGTGCTCCTAGCCAAAGCAGGTTTTGATTTCTTGTGTTTCAAAGTCTACATTTATCTTTCCACAAGAAAATCTTCCCAGAAGACAATGGCAGGACCTGGCAATGGATAAATGCAGTTGCTTGTATGAGTTTAGAAGAATTTACGTTATAGCTACATATCTGATAGCATAAATAAATCCATAGGATAAATCTTTCTTTATGTGTGTGCTATGTAAGATCAGAACATAGAGCATAAGCTGCTCATCCTTCTTCATGCCTCCTGCATGTATTTCCTTTGCCAAATGAAAGCCTTTATTTTAGTACAAGGCTGGTATAATTATTTCCCCAGGATACTGAAGCAATTTAGATTAGACACAACTATTTCTTTTCTATAGCCTGCGTTTACCACGTGTGACAGCTCTTTTTTGTTTTGTTTCTTGTTTGGTTTAGGTTTTCTGGGTTTGTTTTTATTTTTGCATTACTAAATCTTATTTTGAAAGCTCTAGTCCAGTCAGTACATTTTTTAAAAGAACCTAATAATACAAGTGCTCCAGAGGATAAGGAGCGGTTCACCACAGGATAAGGAGTAATACTTTTTTTTGGAGTGCAAAGCATGATGAAGTTCCAGATAACTGCCAAAAGAAATATAGTTTGTACTCTCCCAGGCAATAGGGAATTCATTGTTAGCACACAAGGCTTAAAAATTAATTGTTATCCCACCTTGCTACATTTGTTCTTGGTGGGGTTCAGCATTTCATTGCCTTATTGATCACAAGCACTTTCACAGATGGGAGCTTGAAGCCAGCTGAAAATTCAGAGGTTGAGCCCTAAGTGGCTGATTCGTTTTAAGTTCAGCTTTCAGCAGGTCAACTGTGTGAGCTCTCTGTGTCTCATGTCTGCAAATACTTGGGAAGCCATGAAAGCAAGATTTTTAAGAAAATATTTTCTTACTATCAGTTTTGTTTCTAGCATAGGGCTAGAAAATTTCTCTGTGCACACATCAGTGAAATGAAACATAATGAAACCTCAGGTAATCCTTGGTGTTCTGTAGTACAGCAGGGCAAGGAGGAACCTAGAAAGGATTCTGGAAGTGGTACCCTCGTACATGACTGAAAATGTGCTCCAGGTAAATTTGTGCTCCCTAGTGTAGTTTAGCACTACAGTGAGGGAGTTGCATTTGACTGTAGTCTTCTATTAGACAGTAGTTTTGAGGGAAATTAAAAGGATAATTTTCTATCTAAAAATATTCAACAGATCATAGATTATTACACCAAAAAAAAAAAAAAAAAAAAAAAAAAAAGAGAAGAAAGCAAACTAACAGGCCCAGGTATAAAAGTAGCACTCATATCACTACTGCTAAGTATTCTGGGAACTAACCTGGGAGGAAAAGAGGCCCTTAGACCAACATTTAGGTATGCATCTGCAATTTTTCTCTGCTTTCTGTGTGACCACATGGGCGACAATTAATTTCTTCTTGGTGAACAGACAATTTAAGTAAGATTTACCCTTCTAAAGGGACTACACTGTGAGCTCTGAAACATAGTTATTGCTTACAATGATCCCACACTGAAATATTAGAAGTTGTTTCTCTGCCATTTTCATATGTTATACTGTCCTCAGTAACTTCCCTGGGTTGATAGGATAAATTTGACAGGACAATAAACTGCCTCAAACTTTTCAAGGAGAACTTTTTTTTAAGTAATCTACACCAAAGTTGTAAATGCTGACTTTGTTGACAGCACAAGGTAATGTAATTCAGCAATAGTAAGAGATCAGGAAATATTAGTTAGGTGATTATCTTTAGTCCTTGCTTTGAGACTATTTAATTGTTGTCATCAATTCCTTGGGGATTTTTCTGTGTGGAATAAATCCTGCCACTGGATCTAATTAGCACAGCCACTCTGCCAGTACCTTTGTGGAGACCAAGGCATTGTCACAAACTCTGAGCCAAGACTCAGTAAAATCAAAGGTAGTTAATCAATTAGTTTCAAACCTTTGACACACTCTTGCCTCTGAAGTACAAAGAGTATTTCTCAATCCCATTAACTGGCAACAGAAGTGAGAACTCTGACATCAAAATGCTTTAAAAATAGGAAGAAAACTTCTGACATCCAAAAGAACAAATAGGAAATTATGAGTGTTAATTCATATGCTGAAACTTTTCAGAAGGACATGAAAAAATGAAGGGTAAGTCACTTCTTTTTCTCTAGCCCTTTTTGAACAGGCACGGCAGCCTCTTCCTTACATAATTCGAGGTAGTTTTCTTGCTTCCCAAGAGACTAGAGAAGGCATGTTTGTAGTGAAATCTGGCAAGGGAAAATACCTGGTTCATCTTAAAAACCCAGCCAAACAGCAATAATGGTGTTGAAGTGGGAGACCCACTCAGTCTGTAGAGTGTTGCTATAGTTGGGTTGCTATGACAAACCTCAAGAATTATCTTCAACTGTAAATAACCATGGCATAAAAAAAAAATCTCAGACCATTGCAACAGCAAGCAACTAGCTGGGCTGATAACTCAAAATCCATTCTAGATGAGATGCATGTTTATTTCCTCTGTGTGGAATCAGCTGTTGAGCTTTGCTCATCCTCTCTCTTGGCTGGACATGGTCAGAGGACAAATGTTTTGTATTGTCAGGGATTTGTGAGCAGGGGCAGAGCCCATGGAGCTCACAGACCACATCAAGAGCTGTACAGCAGAAGGGGGAGACAAACCTTATGCTGAGGAGCTTGCTGACTCTACTGTGCATTTCTCCCAGGCATACCTTTGTCCTACGGCAACAAGACAAAGGCATTTCATCTCCTACAGGCATCCATTCACTAAAGTACCAAAATGAGCCTATTCAAAGGCCCTTTAATAATTTCAAGAAATTTCAAAATTTCTCAAGGTCTTGGCTGGGGTCTCCAGTTTTTTTTTTTGCCCTCTCCATATATGCAGGACCTCACAGCAATTCAGACAGAAGAGTATGGCACAGCTGCTGAAGTGTTAACCTCTCAATACATGGAAGCATTCATCTTCCAGACAGTGAGTCAAGAAACAGTAACAAGCCCATTTTCTTTCTCTTTCTTGATCTAACTGGGTGGGGATTTTCTGTCACAGAAGTGGACGGAATTCATGCAGCATGTTCGATTTTTTTCATGCCCATGTCAAAATGCAGCAGTTCAAAGAACTTACTTATGGGGTAACTGATACCCAGCCGTGCTCATCTTATTCTCTGCAAGCTATGCACAGGGAAGTTGGCTGTCTATTTTATTTTCATATTGCCTGAGCACTTTAATGTCATTAATGAAACTTCCAGTACCTGGGTGTGGGGTGTAGGAAGCAGAGTAAGAGGGCAGAGAGACCCTAAATCACACCTTGGGTGACCTCAGGAGGCAAGGAGTGCTGGAAGGGAGCACACTGGTAACTGAGCCTGCACATAAATGTGACCATGCACATCCCCAACATGCTCAGCTGATTAGGCTGCCTTGTATCCCAAACATGATTTATCACCTTCCCATCATTAAATATCTGTACATGCCTAGCAACATCATGAGCCACTAGGAATCCTATTACTTAAGAAAATTATAGTGTTTCAGGCCATTCATGAACAAGTATTCTTCAAATGCAAAAAAAAGGGAGTAATTAAAAAGGTCAAGAAAGAATACACTTGACTAGCTTTTTTTGGGATCACCTGAGCTTTTTTGCATCAGCTGCTTGGGGTTTTTGGCCAAAGCCTCAGCCTTTTTGGTAACGGCCCCAGTTATCCAAATTCCTGCTAAAACCTGGAATCTTTTCACGTAACAGGTTTTGTTGAAAAACTGGAGAAAAGCCATTTCAAATCTCAGTCTTTGCTGCCATAAGAGAAGTCCTGTGTTAGTGGAAGCATGCCTTTGACTAACAGTAGAGTTCTTTAAAAATTACTGCCATGAAAGTACACGCAGAAGTTAGCACCAACTCATTGACAAATCTAGGAACTCTGATACTGAGAGAAGGAACACTATGACTTTGAGATGCACCTGAAAAAAAGGGCTCTATGTATGCAGAAGAATGAAGCCGCCAATAAGCTCAACCCACACTAGAGCCTGGGCAGAACAAAGAAAAATTAGAAATACTTCCCTGTGTCTGAGCTGTCTGGGCTGCAGGAGTGGAAAGAGGTGTTGTTTCATGCCCACTGATGGACAGGTCCTGGCATCATGACAACAGGTCAAGCAAGTATATACCCTGTGATTACCTTTCAGATCTTGCTTAGCAGATGTTGGTGTGACTGGTTCAGGTACTTATTGTTCTTGACCTTATGTGCTTCATGGGTGGAAATCTGCAGGATTTTTGTCAGAGAGATTTGTAGAATGTGGGAGGGTAGGAAGTTTGCACATTGGCAAAAAAAATAGTGCGCAGATTTTTAAGTTGGGCACAAACTTCTAATTCTGGAGTATTTTCAGGAAGAGTGGGAAACATGGTGTGCATCTCTTTGTTGATAGAAAATCTCCTTTTTATTTATATATTCATGCATTCTCAGCATCCTTACTGGTAACAGCTTGCCTGTCACTTTCTCGGTGTGGCAGGTTCCTCAGCCCCAGTTCCTGCTCTTGTTTGACTTCCTTCTCACCACAGACAGAAACTAGCCCCAGGAGGAAAAAAACCTGTCTCAGACAGACACAGCCTCCGACTGTCTGAAAACAGGCAGAACTCAAAGACACAGCATGATCATAGCTGGCTCTAAAAGCACCTCCTTGCTCTCTAGACTGCCCCTCAATATTCCATCTCTCACCTGCTTCCCAGTGCAGCCACTGCAAGCCTGAGGACTCTGTGCTATCATTCAGTAATGCTGTGCGAAAATATTATTTGTTTGGTTGTTTGGCCTTGTGTTTGGAAAATAACTTTTCTGGGGCACTAACTTTGTCAGCCTTTATCAGAGCAAGTATGTGGCTCCCAGGAGAAGAAGGAGCCAGCTTATGCTGGAGGAGGGACAGAAACACTGCAGACAATGGAGAGCATAGGAAGAAGAAAGATGATTTGCTTCAATGAATTTAATTAGGAGACATTAACAATATTTTTCCACTTTGCCCTGTGGCTCTTCCTGCTTTGATACAATCTGAAAAGAATATTTAAAATACAAAGCAAAACTCCAGACACTAGAACAATTAACCTCTGAACCTCACCTTAGAAATGCAGGCCATTTCTACAGCAAAAGAGACAAAAGCTGGGAAGCTACACAGCACTGGGTTCATATGTCCAGGTGCTGACAGCAGGGGTCTTACAGGAGTGGCCTCTGTGACAAGAATTCAGAGGCTGCCCTTTGCCAGACACAGCCACCTCCAGCTCCAGAGAGAGAAACAGACAGCAAACTGGTTGAAGATTACCTAAACTGCCTCTTTAGCATGCTGTTCTCCCATTCTGGGCACTCCTCTACACAAGGGCTTTGCAAGGCACTTGGCAATAGAAGACAATGAGTGAGCACTTGCTCAAATGTTTGACAGCTACAAGTTAATCATCTGTTCAAAGCCCTTCTGGTCAGTGGGGAGAGGCATACACTGTGGGCAGCAGTACACTCCATTCCAAGGTGTGCATCTGGAACATCATGCCCTCAGGTATGCACTTCTCCCTACCGAGTACCAAGGAAGAAATGACTGCCAGCTCAGGTGGAGACAATGAACAGCTTGATTGCTAAAGGTTGGTAAGGCAAACTCATTGGTGAACCTGGTTATCCCTATAATGATCCCAAATATTCTCAAATTTCTCATCACCTGAATTAATCTCACAACTCTGATCTCTGCAAGTGCCCATTGTGAAGTCCTTCAATTTTTTGAAAAACAGGTACGTAATTACTCATTCTCAGTCTGACCGATTCACTAAAACTAGAAGAATTGAGATTCTTCTTCCATTTTCTCCCTCCCTCTTTCTCTCTCTTTCTTTCCCCCCACCCCACCTCATCTTAGGCATAATCCCTTCCTTCGACCAAATTTATGGTTGTTTCCATTCGAAGAAATGGAAACAACCATAAATTTGGGTTCAGCTAATGAAAGCTGGTAATAGCAGCTTCCTGCAATTCTCGTTTCCCTACAAGGCCGTTTTTGTTGCTTACCAGACACTTAGCTCTTTTTAAATGTAGTGCCTATCATTTTGAGCAGACCAAAGATAAGCGTCACTATCCGTGATGACTAATACCAAAGACCTTCCACAGAGTTAATGGGTTTCCAGTCAGGATGATAATATTCACTACCTGCCCAAAATTATAATTTCAGCAGGGGGATGTACAGTAGGAACAGATGAGCTCTAGCAATGTCAAAGCTTGATGCCCCACCTCACTAACCCTGTTTCCCCCTGTAATCTGTGGACCTTTTTCAGTGACGTGGCTAAGCTGGATAATTACTTCCAGGAAAAGGTCAAGGAATGAGCCTGGAATGGTTTTTTCTGCACATCCTGAGCTACAGTAAGAGCCATCTTCCAGCAGCTCTTCTCTTTGGGTTCTGGCCTGCCACCACTGCTCTCCAACAATCTGAGGCCCTCGAAGATTGTCTCCTTCAAAGGAGCGAGTGGGTCTTAAGCTTTGCATGGCTGCAGGGTATTTAAATCTAAATCTCATTGGCTAGTCAGGCTTTTGGAGAAAATTTTCTGTTTCTGCTGAGAATTAAGATATTGCTCCAAGAATAAGGTTTCATCAGATGCCCCTTTACGACAATCTGAAGAAATTATGCCAGTAGCTGTGTGTTGGGACAATCTGTGAAACTGAAGACCATGTATGTTTCTTGCAGCAGAGGCGGGATAAGACTGAAAGGGAAAGGAATCTTGGGCAGAGTGTGTGAAGGTCCATAGTTTTCAGAGTCAAGTGCAGAAAGATAGAGCATAATGCTGTGTAAAAATATTACCTCCTCAGTATTTTTCTGGTAAGTACTATCTAGAAGACTACAGTGACTTTGTCTTCCAGCCATTACATTAAAATTTTATAGCCTTGTTTCAGCATCCCAAGTTCTTTCCAGTCCTGGCACTCCCCTAGCAACCGTTTCCTTCACAGCAGAAGATAAAAATCATAGCAAGGTCTTCTTCTGGGCTTCAAGCAGAGCAGCTGTGCTGTGGTTTGAAAAAAGGACCCCATTCAGGTTCCTTCCTTTCTACATTACAGTACTCAGATACATTCCATAGGTTCAGGATGAATAAAGAGGAAAATTGAAGTAGAAAATATGGATTTGTGATAAGAGTGATTTCTGTGCCCACCAAAAGGGGAGGGGAGAGGAGACACAGTCACCAGTGTTAACAGCCCAGACTTACTTGTTTCTTTATATGCAGTAGGGATAAATCACTCTCTGGACTTAGAAGGAAAAGAAAGGAGAAAAAACCCACCACAGCTGAAAATGTGTAGCAGGAATACAGTGGCACAGGGAAATCATAAAGACTATGTTACAAAAAGAAGTTGCTGCTCGGAGGAGGATTGCAAGATTTAGGGTAATATTAAATGATTCTGCTCTGGCAGCAACTACTTTCAACCATCAGCAGTTTAGGCTCATCATGAAACCAAGCTTGCATTTGGGTTGTCATTTATCTCTTCTCCATGAATGGATGGAATTTTTTTTTTAATCTTGTTGTTATATTTCTCATTTTCAATTCTATTTAAAGACTGCAGAAATTATTGAAATGCTTGGAAACTGTGTGCAGGCTGCAACTGCAGCCTGCACACACTACCACTGCAACACACCTGAAACTGTGACAAGGATTTCATAAGATCTGCAAAGCCTTACATCCCTCCTCCCCTGATGAGCTGCTAGGGTGACTTGCCAAATCCCACTCTTACTGGGCATCTCTGAGAATTGGCTGAGATGGGTGCAATTGTCATACATTCTTCTGAGCTTTAATTTTGCAGCATCATCCATCAGATGCTCTTTAAACAACAGCTAGAGACTGAACTACTGCATTAAGATTAAATTTCAGAGAGCAGGAAAGAGACTGAGTGTTGAGGGTGGGTGTGAGGACTCTTTGATCTGAATGAGTACTCGGTCAATAAAAAGGTTATTCTTCAACCAAACGTTAATAGTTCATTATATTTATTCAAAGATATATGCATAGGGCTAACTCTACAGCCACATGGAAATCTGAGTTCTAGCAAAGACTGAGTCCTGGAGAACATGCCTTATAACTGGTTTCTCCTGCTCAAAGCTTTAGTGCAGAGTTGGGACATATATGCTTAGAGAAACGCTTTGGTGCACAATCCTCCCATTCTGTGTGTTTTTAGTTTTTAAAGCTTTTTAAAAAGTCAAATTAAACTTAAATATTTAGTGAAATCAGTTCTTTCCAATTCCTCATTTGTCTTCTCTGTCTCTTTTCTAGGCAGAACTGAAATAGTTTGTCACAAATACTGGTAATTTACAATTGATTAAAAAAAGCTCAGAAACACATCACCTCTTTTCTATGTTTCAGGAGTGTATAATTAAATAATATAAGAAAAAAAAGCTTTCAACATTTCACTAAATACATATCAAATAATCATAAAATCTATCCTATAGATTTACCACACTGTTCTTTATAATTAAGTGTTATCGTAAGACTGGTCTGAAGACACAGACACAGGTCAGAAACTGCTTTCTAATTTTCCAGATGTACTAATTTCTAATTGCTATGCTTACTCTTTCCTGAGGTAACCCTATCCATATCCTTTACCAATTTACATTTTATAAATATTAAAGACACTGGGACCATATTTTATTTATTACTTTGGGTCCTCTGATCTTCATACAAACTTTCATTTCCTAATATATTTCTTAATATAAGATTGCATTTTCAACTGTGGTTTCAAGCTAACTTAGTGTTCAAAAAAGATCAATTAATTCCAATTAACATTAATTAAAGTCTCTCAGTGATTTCTCCATGCAGGGATCAGTCTTGGGACTCTCCTATTTCTTCTTCTCATCTCTGCTCAGCTGAATAATTTTTACAAATATTACTCTGCTGATTTCTTCAGAGCACTTGCACTAGGCAGTCTGTTTTGCCTCGTCTGCCAAGATCTGATGTACATGAGTGCTTTGCCTTTCTCCACACCACATCAATAGTGTCTCAATCAGACTCCTTCTCTTCTTACACTATTGGAAATCAGTGGGATTACAGACTCATGCTGTAAAGCCATACAGTTAAGTAGGCATAGGTGTGCAAGGAACATGCAGTTTTTCCACCTTTGCCACTAAACTGCTAGGTCATCCTGATGATATCACTTAACTCATTTTGCCTCCATGTTTTTTGTCTTTTCTCAGCTATTCTGAGCTCCTTATAAGCATTTTTCAACATTCCCTAACACCACTGAAGTCAATGGTATTTTTGCTTTACTTTAGGCTTTAAAAAAATCCTCAAACTTTTGCAGTTTTGAAAAACAGCTCTCCATGTTTGATTTTTTCCTTCCTCAGAGCCTGAATTGATCTGTTTTAGTAAAATCAAGACATTCCACTTACACTGATCCTTTCACTCACTGTCAACACGTCCTTTTTTGAAGAGCTACTCCAGTGTTACATAAAACAACTGTTTCCTGAGACGGGGATGCATCATCAGGCCACAAGCATTTGGTTCTTCTCTTGCTAGATCAAATCTCTTTCAAACTGATTTATTTTCTTCAAGGATCTTCAACATCAGTGTTTTCAGCAACATTTTCTGCTCTGACAAGGGGTTTGATGGAACTTTCAGAGCTACCCACTGCATACATTCTTTTTGCTGAACAGTGGTTTTGCTTTAGGTCTCTAATGCTCCTTTGACCGGAGTGGAGATACGCTTTCAGCAGTCAGCTCAAATTTGCCTGAAATTCATCCTGCACCTCTCTGTTCCTCTGGGACAGGCAGAGAATTTGAGCCAATGAAGCTGCAAGTATTCCTACCAGGAAGGGAGAAAAGCAACCTGAAACCCATTCATATTTCAGAAAGGTGATTCAGTTGTGGCTGAAAGCATCAATGGCTTGGGGGTAGCTAAGTGAAGCGATGTCATCAGTAAGCAGAGCTGGTCTCCTATCCTAGCATCATCCAAAACCTAATTAAGTGTTTCATTCTTTCCTTTATTTTTCTGAAAGAATGCAAAGCAATTTCCAACTGTAGGAAGCAGTTTTATCATTCAATGCCTTTTTCTCCTTTTTCTTTCTTTTAAAAATAATACATAATTTTAAAGAGAATCAATAATGGCTCTCAGTAAATCTGCAACTTTTGAAAGAATTGGATCTGCCTTTATTTCCACCACTGAACCACAGGCTTGATTGCTGAAATGAGACCCACAGCCATTGTTATGTCACATGATGATTCAGATGAATTTTTCATGGGACATAATAGCTCTTAATCTGTCCTGCACTTAATCTGTCCTGCAGAAGAGAAAACAGATTTTCTCTTCTTTCTATACAAAACTGCCTCTCTCCTTAATAAAAGCATTCATTAGGTCTAGAGCCAAGGACTAATTATCCATAAGACTTAAAAGCTACCTATTTGACAAGGATTCTGTTGGGAAAATCTTTATTTCTCTAGTAAGTATTTCAGGCTAACAATTTGGAAGAGATAAAACACCAAGTCTATGAATGTCCTATTATAGGGCAAACCAAACTTCTAACCTCACACAAGAATCAATTTTTCCAACCTCATATCATCAAATGTGGTCTTACTGGCTCTATGTATTTTTATTTCTGCTCCTGATGTACCTACCCTGCCAGCCTCATATCTAGTACCTACAATCTTAGTCATCCAAGTTTCCTCTTTTCACTTCAGTGCTGTTAGCTTGCATCATCTTTGACTGTGAATAACGTTTAAAAATTTCATCTCACACACGTTGTTTGCATCTTCTGTACCTGGAAAAAAACTTCCAGCATTATTAACAGTTGTGCAAAATTTATTTAAGAGTTAATTAATATTATTGGAACTATTCTTTTGGGGGGACTAGAGTTTTTCTGAAATAAACATCCTATTGTCTTTAATTCTGCCAGTTCTAGAGTTCTGCTTCTTCTCTTGTTCTTCCATTACAAATTCTGGTACATTTTAATAACAATCTTGATGGTACTATTCTTTCACACTTTCTTCATTCCAGTGTATTTTCTATTTTTAATACTGATTTTTTTTCCCCTCCAAGACTGCCAGGATTTTTGTATAATGTGGGCATGCACATGAAAAGATTTCTTCAACAGTTTCAAATTATTAATTATGTTCTCCTAGTTAAATATGATGTTCTAGCTCATTTAGCCCATTATTGTTTTGAACTTTCTAAAGCCACCCACCAGAATATTTAAACTTAGCCTTGCAAACACATTCAGGCCATAATCACTTGAATATGAGACTAATCCACCCTCAAGTATTGAGATGGATTCCTACTTTCTGTCAAGATGAGGCATTAAGACAGAATTTCCCTGGAACTGGCCAATTGGCTTCTGTAACAAGTGGCAGAGATCTACTACCATTTGCACACACATTGAAGTTTCTTGCATGAGTTACTGACACAAGTAAAGCAAAATTCATCAGGACTTAAAGAGCCGAAGGACAGGAAAAATACTGGCAACTCATCTTAATACGTAGACAACATCTCCAATCACGTAAGAGGATATTACATATAATATCAAGTTATGACATTTTATTATCAGTTGACATTTATTGTTTCAAAAATGTGAAATTTCACATTTCAAAAATGTGAAATCACCTACAGACTGTGTGAAAAACAATCATGGAGCAGAAAGACTGATACCTTGTGTCAGATAAACCAAAAAAAGCTATCCCATGAGCACATACACCAACAAAACATGTTTAACTCTCCACACAGAAAGCATTGCAAAGCTTCCTCCTTCACAGAGCATGCATTGTACATAGCAAAACAATCCTGCCCTTTTTCCCAAAGAATATGCTGGTTCAGAACAAAGAATCAGAACATAGGCAGTTCTTATTCAACAGACAGGAAAAAAAATCTTTTAAGTGGAAAACACAAAAAATATTTGGATTAGCATAACAATAAAAATATTCATGTATTGATCTATAAATTTGCTTTTGAACAAGTTAAATAATGTAGGATATTTCTCTAGTTTCTAAATAAAATTATAAATAAAACTGTCAGTTTCTTTGAATTGTAGATAACATTTTGGGCTGTTTTTTCTAAGTGGAAAAATATCCATGCATTTATTATCCTGTTTAAGCTTCAAATCAGCAACCTACTGTGACTCTGAATTAACTGGCATTCTTTATTTTTTTTTCCTGCGCCGGGGGTGGTGTGGAATCCAAAGGTGATAAGAGTCATAGACTCAAAAGAAGCTTGTACCTGTTCTTGCTATGCTCTGTGATGGTCTCCACAGTGGGGTGTCTTCTTACATGAATGGTGTAGCACAAGGGATAGGAAGCATGACAGATTTAAGTTCTGCTGTCATTATTAGGATAACACTCTATGGTGGAATGATTAATAACTCTTCTCTATCATGGTAATATTCTCTTAGCTGAGGTATTATCTTCCTAAAATGTTCTGCCTCCCAGCTCAAGGCAACCAGCTGAATAAACGAGCCAGAGAAGGACGTGCAGCACCATAAACCAGTGGCTCAAGTAGGATGGAAGACATCACTGATGACTAGCAAAAGCCCTGTCATGTGGCCAGACCACAGCACACCCTGTCTCTGCATCTGCTTTCCTGACACTCTTTCCAGCTCTCTAGGAATGCCCACAAGACAGTGGGAACCTTGTGGGCATACATAAAGCACATGCTGCCCTTCCCCTGAAGGACTGGGGAGACCACCTCAACCATCTCACAGCTTATCTCAGACAAGAGATGGAAACAGAAGCTAGTCTGAGATGACAGAATCATGGAGTCATTAAGAAGAAGACCTTCCAGATCAACAATCCAATCATTTACCTGGCGCCACTGTGCTCACGTCTAAACCACATCCTCAGCTGCCACATCCACACGTTTGTTTAACACTTCCAGGAATTCTCTTCTCCAAGCCATGCTGGAGGTGAACGTGACAAAAATGTTACTTCAACTTTCACCCTGTCACAGTCATCATAACTTCTATTTTGGAAAGCCTGAGGCTGCTTACTGGGGTAGAATTTACTGCAATTCCCAGATTACAAAGCTGCTGCAGTTCCTGAAATTTCACAAGCATTACCCATAACTACAAATGAGGTTCTTTCCTTAAAATTTCTCCTTTTGTAAATCAGAAAGTTTTAGCCACTGTGACTAGGATCATATTGCGTGCAAGACTGGAGGTTTTTAAAGGAGCTGAGCCGCATTAAATAGCATAATTGCTAGAAAGTGCATAGATTACCCTTTTAATTAGACTTGTGATAACAGTTTCGTGTTCTGTTATCAAAACCATGATAAAACAGTCCAACATAGCCTTTTGTTATGCACCAACTTAAAAATTAGTCTATTTCACAGGCATCATGTTGTGCAGTTTGATTTTTCATTCATATTGTGATGTTCACTGTGTCCTTGAGAACAGTAAAGCCAGGGAGACCTGGCGTCTCCTAGTGAGACCCAGGTGCTTTAATAACTTTTATTCCACTTAGCCAACACTTCAGAGCTTTCAGATTTGATTTTAATTAGAGGAGCTGTGATATTTTTAGTATCTTTTAAGCAACTTCCCTACTGCACAATCATGATGCTCTGATTACAGAAGACTTGGCAAACAAGCACTGTGCAATGCTGTTGAAGGATAATGTACTAGAAAGAGCCGCAGTTTTGTCCTATGGGGCTTTTACCAAACTCCTCCAAAGCTGTAGTTACCTAGAGTTAAGCTTTGAACTTGTTATTTTGGATTTCTTTGTCAGAACTGTGTACTAAGTTATATGTGCACGGCAATGCAGAGCTTACCACATTGCTTCTGAGTCATCACTGAGCAAATGTCAAGAAATTCCTCTAAAACCAGTAGAATTACATTTGTTGCTGAAACTAGAAGGGTGTACGGATGAGGTAACCTTTTGTCTGTCCTGTTAGCACTAAAAAGCAGGAATGGATTTCCTGCTTTTTAGTGCTAACAGGACAGACAAACACCTGCAGTGGTTTCTTTGCATCTCAACTACCTCCATCCTCTGTAAATCAATAGCTGATTTCTCAACTCCATATTACATCAGGTTTGGGTGGAATTGAGTAATTTTTACATTTTACATTTACCAAAGATTTAAATTCATTTCTGAACTACTTTCCACAACTAGAGGTAAACAGTCCGTGTCAGCCAAACAAATAACTTCACTAAACTTTTTTCTTTTTTCTTTTCTGGACATCCTTACTAAAAGCAGATGACAAATCAAACAGCTTTTCATAGAGCTATTGTGGTTATGCCAGTTATGCTCTTATTTACACTGATCTGTGGTTAAGACACTTGCCAAGATACACATTGTAGAATTAGACAAGGAGGAGCTTCACACTATCATCTCCTACCAGGACTTCAAATACTGGTTTTGTCTGCCTCAATAATATAGGAAAAAACACAAGAAGTGCCCAAAGCACCAGGACTGGAAAACAAATTGTCTCAAAACTGTCAAAGTGGTAAGACTTCTTCAAAAACATAATATCACTGAGCTCAAAACCTTTTATGAAGAAGTTTTATCAAAGGTATGGTTTCATAATTGTCTTAAGCAGATTTAATTTATATTAGTGAGTTCAAAATCTGTGTTACTGTCAGGTATTTGCTCTCGTTACCAGTTATGTGGAACCTCTAACATGCATGCATGGATCATTAAACTGAACAAAAGGGACAAAGAGTTTAGACAGGCCAGTTCCCAGTGACTCAGTGTGGCAGAATCTGAGGCCTGGCTTCTGTCCCTTTCCTGATGCCCCTGTAAGTGCTGTCAGTATTTCAAAGTCCCAGGATTACCCTTGAGAAGTAGCTGTATTTTGCAGAGAGAAGCTGCCTGTTGGAAACCCAGAACCAGCCAGGAGAAGGAAAGGAACACAATCTTGTTTGTTTTGAAATCTGATTTTGCATTAGTGAGCCAAGAAGAGATCAGAAGCAGAGCTGGAAACATGAACTGACCGTTTTATTTGAACCACACAAGTGAACAGCCAGAAGGCAGAAGAGAAAAATCAATACAAATGTTGGTCTCCTGAGTTCTCTCATAATCTGTGATTTCTTTTTCCCTATCACTGTGATGGCTTCTGCCAACGAAATTCACTCACAAATTCTTGTAAAAACTATTGCTGATCAGACCTGTGACTCCAGTTTCTGGAAGGGCCCAGAGGATACAAAATGCCTTTTACACAGGCTCCAGTGTGACATGTCAGAATGAGAGGCAGATTATGAGTAGTGTGACAGGCCTTTCTCCTTGACACTCACTGAGCCTGTCAAACAAGGTCGAGTGCTACATCTCTGAGAAAACTGAAGCTTAAACAAGGGACTGCACACACTTGTCAGGGGAAAGAGCCTTCAGAGTAGTCCTGAACCAGTCAGATTCCTATTCCTTCCCTCAGATGCCCTGCAGAAACAGGCATAGCTTGCCAGCTTCTTATTTGACATTCTCACCCTAGCTTCAAAGGGAAGACCCTACCTCTCTCCACCTCCAAATCTACACCACAAAGCTGCCTTAAACCACTTGCCAGACATTCAGCCTGAATGACAAAGAGGGGACATTCATCCAAAGATGGATCAGTGCTTTTCCATTTGTTTCTGTTTGCACATCACACTTCCCTAGCAAACATCTTAGAAGTGGAAAGAATACTTTCACCATGCACAGAAATTTGACAACAGCACATTGCTTACCTTTGCAACAACCTGTAAAAAACATAACATATATTCTTACACTAAACCTGTATTTGAAACTAGTGTTTTGGGATAGTATGATCACTTTACAAACATCTGTAGAGAGATGTACAGCATTCCCACTGTCCAAATCACACTCCTCAGGCAAGACCTTAACATAATGCCCCTTTGCAGCTCAATCTGTGGTTCTCAATTCCTCCTCTGGAATCCGTCTTCTTTCACAGGGCAAGGGAGAAAGGCAGATGACAAGCAAAAACACACATCTAGACTGAGACTCTTTCAGAACCACATACAGCTTATTGACTTTTTTATTGAAAGCTATTTTACAAAGCACCATCAAATTTTCAGGAGTTAACTAAAATGCTTTTGTTAAACAGCATCAGACTGATCCTGTGAGAATTCAGGGAACTAACTGTTGATTCATATTTCCAGAAGGCTCTGTGTCATGTACAAGGCTTTGCTGAGATGCAAGCATGCCTCAAAAATATCTCTCTCTGTTTGTTCTTTATAACTTTCCATTCATCTCTTATATCAGAGCTGATCAGAAGAACAAGCACTGCAGAGAAGAGCTGTAGCATTAGCAATGAGATATGGATAGAGACTGTCTTACAAGATCTAGTCTTCTAGAACTTGTAGCCTTACTTCTGGATTAAAAATCAGCTAAATTTAAGCCACAAATTTGAATTCCCAACTTGATCTAAACCCTCATGTTATTGGAAAATAACTCAAAGTGGACAGGGACAGAAATGTCTCCCTTGTCACTCAAACAGAGATTGTCTGCAGAAATTGGTGGTGCTGCCCTTACTTCATTGAAGGCAGCTTACTAGATCCTTCCCTTCTAAACAAATCTAATCATCCCTGCAAATTACAGTGTATGGAAAACCGTGATTACAACACCAGAATGTAGGAAGCAAGAATTTTCTGGCCAGGTATACAGCTGTATCAAGCACATGGACATGATGAAGCTGATCCTCTGTTTCTCTGCAACATTGTTTTTCCACTTCCACCTTTGCAGGCCAGGTTTATAATTTCAATTGGTAGGTTCTGCCCAAAACATCTTAGTGACTCATTAAATAAAAGAAAGAAATGCTTTCAGCACCACCCACTAGTCAACATCCAGGGATTCATCTGAAAGCTCCGAATATAGGAGAACAGTTGAGGGATTTTCAAGAAAGGTACACTGGGATGTCTCTATCCCCAAAACAACCTGGCAGCAGCTGGAATAAACTTTCAATCAGGCATGCAAGTCCTGATTAAAAAACACCTAGAAACCCCGCTGTGCTTTCTGCATTATCCAAGGAGCAATTTTTCAGCTGCTTTTCTCACATCAGGCCTTGGACTATTTCTATCTCTGGCTGAAGAATCCTTCCTCTAAATTACAGTCAGCCTGTTAAACAAGAAGACAGAAATTACATCCCTATAACTGAGCATGACAGAAATAATCCAACAGCTATAAAATTAATAGTGAAATCCTACAAAAGTATGTGGTGTCAGTTTCAAAAGTAAGCTCAGTCCTGTTATGACCCTAAGGGGCTGCTGGGAGGTCTGGCTTGGGACCCACAGCATAAAAGCAGTGTACATACTCCACAGTACTTGGTTTAGACTGATATTCTTGTGAAGACATGTCAACAGTTTCAGGAAATTATGGGAAAATTGAACGTGGTGGCCTGGAGTTGAAAGGCTGCATTCTTCCTCCCTCCATCCTAACCAAGCAAAATACACATGCCTCCATGAAGCCTTCAAATGAATAACTGAGTCTGTGCTTCTGAGCAGAAGCAGACATAGAAAGATTCAAGGCTGTACCAAAGGGGAATGGACAGAACCCTAGAAAACCGCAGACAACAGAAATTATGAAAAAGCAAACATTTCCCAAAAAATTCCCTATTTCCCTCCCAGCAGCAGCCAGCCTGTCTTCTCCAAACTCTCCGAGGAAGTCACAGCCTTTCTTCTGCATCAGCGAGACAATTATCCTGGCCTGGAAACCCAGGGAGGGCACTTTGCACTGGAGTCTGGTAAGATTAGGTTGGCCCTCTTTATGACTGCCTAAAAACTGGCCAGTGAGGGAGAGAACTCCTGAGACCCTCAGGAAGGCCACATGAATTGCCAATCACTGTGAACAGCGCATGCAAACTCTCCTTTTCTTTCCCAGCTTAACCATAATCAATAAGAGTCTACGGGGAAATGAAGACACAGAGCAGGCAAGGCTACACAACTATGACAAGGAAAGCATGGTTAAAACTTTATCACCCTGTCCCATGCATGAACTCAGACCTTGCCTTGGATTAGCCCTTCTTCTTTCAGGCATGGGCGGACTAATTCCCTCTGACAGTCTTAAATCCCAAGCTGATGTAACTGAGAGCACTGCCAGAACAGATGCAGAACTTCATGCTGATGCCAGGACAAAGTCACATCTTGCTCTAAGGAAGCACCAGCATTTCAAAAGCTCAGCCTGGCTCTGATGACTTTCATCAGAAAAGAATTATGCATCCATTAGCTGAGCCATGAAGGTGCCAGGCTGCAGTCTCAAGCAGGCATAACTCCACTGGTCTCATTAATTCTTGGTGAGTTATCTGATCATTCAGGACTCAGATAACAAAATGCCAAAAGAAGAGACATAATGTGGCTATTGCCTGATTTGAAGCACTAATGGGAGCTCTTTGGCTGCAGCAAAAATGGAACAGACCTTTTAATCTTGTTTGGTGACCTTCACAGTCCATGTATTTGTTTGTCATAAAAGAAAATCAATAAAATGTACAAGCCCTTCCCCTTACACCTGATTTGTAAGCTAGGAAAAGAAAAGTTACGTGAAAAACAATGGTGCAGCTGTACTTAATAGAGGCAATGGTACTGATCAAATTACTCTCTTGTACTTGTCTGCATTTTTTGAGGCTGACACAGGTAGTATGGCAGTATGATCCAGAAGGGTCCAAAGGGCAGAGCTGTCTACCTTTAAAGTTAAGAGGAATGAAAGATTTAAAGTGGCTGTGTTTGAAAAAACTCAGAGCTCCTGCAGCCACTTAGTCAAATTTTATACCACCCTGACTGAGGTTTTTTTTCCACCAAGGAAACAGAGTTTTATTCCCCAAAGCAGCAGAGCAGCAAATAAGCTGCTTGGGTTTTAACCAAGAAAAGATTCCATGTAGCTCTACTGGCTAAAGGAATTCCAAGTGGACAGGAGTGGGCATGGCAACCAATTCTGGAGACCAGTGGCGATGGGAACATGTGTCACACAGACTCTGGGATTTCATTTTTAAGTTCTTCTACTCCCTGTGGAAATGTCCATGTTTTCAGGAGGAGAAGAAACCCTATCTGCATATGGGTTAGACTATATCCTCAGTCCTTCAACACAGAAATGTGATTTCCTACTCAACTACTGCATGATTTTGGGCAGACTGCCCAATTTCTCCACCTGTAAATCACACATGCAAAAAATTAATATTAATCACATTATTAATTAAATTAACAAATGATACTTTATATGGTATGTATTATATTATACATTATATAATTTGCATATATAGAATAGAAATAATTTAACTAACTAATAATCACTTAAAAATTAGATTTTGGAGATCTCTTGGGAATAACCCCTTCCTCTGTGCTGCTGGGTCTTACTGGCTGATATGAGTAAGATTCAGCCACATTTACAATCACAAAGATGCATCAAAAAGCCAGAAACCGAGCTGAATGGTATTCCAGAGGTGAATGTAGAGTTGTACTAGTACTGGAAAAGAGCTTGCAAATGACCATTTGTTGAGGCATATATTCTGTGTCTTTCCAAGTACATGAGCCAAATGCTTGGAGTTTCAACGAGTCACACCCAGGAAGGTTTGAGACACCATTCAGATACCCCTCCTAGTTGAATCCCAGCCCTTCTAACTGTATGTCATATGTTTGGGTTTGTTTTGCACCCAGTCCTGAGTGACTGAACTTCTCAGTGCCATGTCAGCAATGTGCACAGGTTCTTTCAGCCAACAAGACAAAGGCTGTTTAAGTGAGGATTTCAGCTGCATCACTGTAAAGGACACCCTAGCCAGTGACCAACACTACAACAGGCTGCATTTCAAGAGACATTTCAGTAACTTCAGAAGCATCACCCAGTGGGATTTTGTTAGCAAGTATCCAAAGTGACATCTACTGGTGCAGATTTGGACTAGCGCAAAACACAGAAATCAAGTTAGAGCAAGGCAGAGCTGCACAAAGAAGCAGACTAATGAGCCCCAAATGTACTAGTGAGGTAGTCAGCACCTGGTTCTGCTGGATAATTGAACCCCTGACTATTATGGAAGCAGATGAAAATTATGCCAATTTTCTTCTGAGCTCCAATGGTTTGCTAAAGTTGCCTTCCCACTATGAATTTTAAAAAGTAAAATGGCCTACAGCTACAGCACAGGAAGGAATGCATGCAGGTTTTCCCATAAGGAAAGTTCTGTTAGTTAAATGCCAGGAGATAAGGCCTGGAACACAGATTTTCATTCAGACCACCTATGGAATTCTATAGATCTACCTGGTTGGATTCACCAAGACTAAGACATGGTGCATATCCTGGGATTCTAAGGAAATATAAAGATGCAACTTCTCACGTCAGGTAAGAACAGATTCTCTAAAATGCCCTTGAAGATAGCTTTGTCCAATAATGGACTTGGAGGTCCTTGGCAGGAACATCAATCCCTGTTCTGTGTTGAAAAGTGTATCTGGGAAGGCACCACTTCCCTCTCAATTTGCAAGAGAGACTGCTAAACTTAGGCATACCCAGATAACTTTATCAATTTTTTTTCAATTTGTTATTGTATTTCCTCTTACTGGAGTAGGCGAGTTGGTTCATCCTTTCACAAAAAACAGTCACTGCCTTACAGACAAGGGCATATTTTTGGAGATACAAACCAGAAAATTACATTTTGTCTGGTATTTCCAAAGGTAATACGTTCTAAAGAAGTGGGTGATTTAGTAAAATTGCAAAGGGAGGCAGTTTGGAAACAAGTTTGATAGTAAAAATCTGTACTTAAGTCCATGTAAAAAACTGATAACAGAAACTCCAGAATCTGACTCAGAGGCAATGTAGGCCAGTCAGGACATCCTTGCATACAACTGGTTGGGGTTAAAAGTCCTAGCAGAAGGGCAGAAGTCTTGTCCAGGTCAAATCACTGTATCCCCTTGGAAGCCTCTGAACACCAATATGAAAATGATCTGCAGGGTTATAATGCTCTTGAATCACAATGCAAAAGTGTTTCTTTCTTCCAAATCTGCCTGGGCTTCCTACAGCCTGTCCTCAATACCCAGCGTATCAAATGTGGGCAGAACACCAAAGGATGCTGTCCTTGCAATGTTCTTCTTCCAGGACAGCCTGTGACTTAATGCTGCAAAGAGTGCAATTGTTATCAGTTTTCACCGTTAGTGCTGTTGTGACTGTTCCCAGTCATCCCACTCAGCCACTTCACTTCATGGAAGGCACAGCATAATCCTGCCTTGCAAAGTATCCCACCGCGAGTGTCACAGCCAAGTCTTTTGCTTCATCATAGCCAGAGGACCTGTGACCCAGTTGTAAACACTTACGTCTCTACCACAAAGAGAATCTGCACTGAACTAAACTAAGCAGGATAATTTTTACTCATCCACTGCAGAAGCACAGGAGTCTGGTTAATGATACCTCTCCCTCTTCACAATACATACAGATCTCTGAAATTCTATTTTAAGGCCCCAATACTGAACAGTAGACTCATCTTCATTAGATCAGAAGGGCTGGATAAAAATTTACATCATTGGTTTAATATCAATGATTTAAAAGGGAAGAGATCAGACAGAATCTTCATGTTCATAGTAAGATTTTTATCTTTGGAATTAAAGAAAGTGATTCATTGCTGAGGAAAATATTTTCTTCGAGATCTTTAATTTTATGGCATGCAAATAACATAACTTCTACACTTTTTTTAGCTGCCAAACGTCTCCAATGACAGATAGACTATTATACTTCTTGCTCACAAGGCAAAAATGCACTATCAAAATTAAATTTTCTGGCAGTGAAATTTCACTCCTTTGTACAGGGATTTTTAAAGCCCTTGGCAATATCTGCATCTGAAATTATACAAGAATGAAACACCAAATAACATCTAAGAGTTTAGCTAACAGTGTGAAGCTATTTTATATCAACAAAATTCTATCAAATTCAAGTTTGTGCTCCTGAACTGGGAGTTTAGTTTCAGAGCTCTGTTGTTGCTGAAGAACAGACCCAATTCACATTCTGCTATTTTTCCTCCCCTAAAATGGGATTTTAGGAGCTATGCACCAGTTACATAAGGAAATATGCTAATGAAATATTAAAATTAAATAATTATATTATATTGCATCTTGATTATCTGACATAAAAATCTAGGACTGCAGCTGCAAATCCTGATTGCCCTGTTGTCTGAGTGATTTAGTGCTAAAAGTAAGTTCAGCAATCAGATTAAAAAAAAAAAAGAGAGGAAAAAGTTCCTACATTCCTAAAAAAAAAGTAAATTCCAATATCATCTACCTTGAGCCATGAAAGACCAGGAAATTACATGAGTTAAATCCACAAAGAACAGAATAGTTTTCATGGTTTTCTTAGGACACAGAGTGCTGTGTCCAGCTCTGGGACCTCCAACATGAGAAGGACATGGACCTGCTGAAGAGAGTCCAGAGGAGAGTCACAAAGAGCATAGTAATAACAGCAATAGAGAATTTAACCCTCAGATGAGGAAATTCGTTATACTGCCATCAGAATTTTGATATTGCATAGTAAATGATCTTGAGAACATACGTTGTAAGACACATCAGAGAAGAAAAACTGAACATCTGTTTATTAAGAAAACAATTACCTTTGTCTTATGTGGTGGGAAAGTTGAGGTTCCTAGAAGTATAAAAAAACAATCATGCACTTTGTCACACCTTTACACAGCGTTCAACAAGGACAATTACAATTGTAGAGACAACTTTAAATCTTCCACATTACAATTCTATTTGACACTTTTCCATACTTTTCATGCAGATTTCACACTCCATTGAAAGGGCAGAAATCCTTATTAATATAATTAAACTTCTGCTTATTGGACATAAACTATGTGCTCTGTAGGACATGAATCCTTAATAATGTAAGCACAGGAATCCTTATTAATGTGCTATAAACCATGGCTGTATAGCATATACATGGCTAACCGGCATATAAGGCTGGTTAAAGACAAGCTGGGCCAGAGACACTTCTCTCTCCCACTCAGAGACCTAGTACGTAAAAAACTACTGAAGCAGCTCATGCTCTAACTCCAGTATGGACCTAAACCTAATATCTTAATATCTGTCCTGCAGTCAAGCCGTTTGGACCACGCTTCCATCCCTTTTGGTTTAACTCCACTATTGTAAAGATATCTCTGAGCTTCTGCTACCTTTCAACAGGATTTGCAATGCTGACTGTCTAAAACATGTCTGAGATTTTCAGGAAGCCAAACTGTGGACATTGTCTCACTAAGACAAGTAGAGTGTTAACTACCGAGCATGGACTAGGGGCTCCTCAGGACTGGACTCTACCACAGTGGTAGAAACAATTAATTATGTAAATAACTAATAATGACAAAAAGAAAGTAATTCACTTTCACTGCTGAGGTGTGCACATACACAAACAATTCATTTATAGAAGGCAGTATTCCACCCAAGAGCACTGGAAAGAAAGCTGCTGCAGCATGGCAAGCTGCTAGTACTTGCTATTAGCAAGGTAGCAGGGATATTGTCTATCCATAGCCTCACCTGCCAGACAAAGGGGCACTGGAGGCCTCTCAGTAGTCATGCCTGAGCTGGTCAGGCATGGTAACTCTCCACAGAGGCAGCTGGGATAGGGCCCAGAAGATCTGTGAGGGATTAGTGTCAAGACCAAAACCAGATCAGATCAGAATGCTAGCTGCATGCACCCCTCCTGAGGTAGGAGGAAGCTGGAGTATACCCCAGTTATCACTACCAGATGCTGGACTTTGATATTGGGTAGCAGCTCAGACTAGCAGCATTGGGTAGATATTGGGTAGTAGCTGAGGTGGTCCAGTTATTTCAAAATGTCATGTCCAAATTTTATTCCTAAAATTTCACTTCCAAATGAAAATGCATCATATTTTTAAGGGGGGGGGGGGGGGGGGCAGGGAAGGAAACCCAAACAACTCATTTCTGTGTAATTTGTACTACCTCTGCATAAGTAATTTCCACACCCAGCTGCCATGCTGGGTTGAGGGCATACATGTCTCAATTTCTCAATTTAATTGATTGGATTTGAAAGTTAACACAGGCTGGAATGTATCTGCGGTATTTGTCACCATTCCTTTTAAGCCCTGCCATAGCTCCCATATTTCCTGAAGCCCTAAACAAGAGAGTGCATTCATAACACTTGCTGGAAAGCCAAGGCAAAAAGTCAAAAGCAACAAACATGATGAGTCCATCCTTTCTGTCAGCCTCACCCAGAGCCATATGAGCTCACTGGTGAAGCTGTGATTCCCTGGATTGCTCCCCGAACATCCTGCAGCTGCACTAAGGAATAATTGTAACTGTGGGTTCATAACCTATGACACACACTTTCAAACTTTTACACTGCATAAATAATCAGTTCCTATTCAGTCACTCAAACTAATTGCTCATTTTCCACTCTCTCACATCAGAAATGAGCAAATATTATAGTGGAGTATTTTAACTTAAAATGTCTTTGATTTTGTTCATACCTGCCAAAAGCAACTTGTGCTTGTATACATACCAGACAGAACATGTGTTTCAGTTTTCTTCTTTTCTGCATTTCTGTTTTTAGTGGAGTTATAGAAGAAATGAAGGCAACTGCTAAATAATCAAGTAATGAAGGAAGTAATCCATCTCCTTTTTAATTTTTTCAACATTTGCTTCATATTTCCAACCACCAATCATCACTACTAGAAGACAGTCTTGTATATAATCAAAACCATCTCTTTGTCAGGACAAGGTGAGAAGAAAAGAGCAAGAGATACAGCTCCTTACTACAGCTTTATCCATCTTTTCTGATTCTGCAGAAAACACCTTCATCTTTCAAATGCATGCTACTTAGGATTATTCCTAGGAAAAAGAAAACTGCAGGAAACTGAGCTCACAATCCAGATGATTAGCATCAGGACTTCCTGATGCTAATCTCAAAGGTACTCCACCACACCAGTCCAGAGCCTTGACTGAGGTCAAATAATGTTCCTTCAAGTATTCTTGTTCTCTTTTCTTCAGACCCAACTCCTTGACAAATTTTCAAGGATTCCGTGCATTTTTAAGAGATTTTGTCCCCCAGTGCTCAGCCAGCTCAGCAAAGTCCAGGTAGTTGCCAGTATCATAGGGAAATCCCCTCTGGCTGTAGCTCAGGCTGTGTGCATCCTACTCATGAATGAGATCACCTTGAAATTACAACACGGGACATCTCAGACTTTTTTAATGGTTTTACAGCAGTTTTCCCAACAGCAAGAAAAGGGCAGACCCTATCTACATCTGGGAGCAATTCAGTGGTCCAGAAGAGACAGTCACTAGTGAAAACTGGGCATTAGCTCATTTGCCTGCAACTGAGAAATTTCCTACTCTTTTTTTCCCCCCTCATGACCTTTGCCAGTGCTTAAAAACAGTTTGACTGTAAACACACCTTTAATATATTATGCACACACTGGTATGCTTATATTAATATACTAGATTCTCTAGATATATATTCATTAAATACATTATTGCTGGGGATGTTCAGCCTGGAAAAGAGAAGGCTCCAGGGAGACTCCATTGCAAACTTCCACACCTTGAGGGGGCTTATAAAAAGGAGGGAGAGGAACGTAGTGACAGGACGAGGGAAATGTTTTTAAACTAGAAGACGATTGGTTTAGACTAGATATTAGGAAGAAATTATTTTTTCAGATGTGGTGAAGCTCTGGAACAGGTTGCCCAGACAAGCTGTGGCTATCCCATCCCTGGAAGTGTTAAAGGCCAAGTGGGATGGGCTCTGAGCAGCCTGATTAGATAAAAATGTCTTTACCCATGGTAGAGGGGTTAGAACTAGATGATCTTTAAGGTCCTTCCAACCAAAACCATTTGACAATTCTATGATTCCATTATTAAAAAACAATTTTGACCAGGTAGAGGTTCTGCATTTCTGTCATCCTGTCAGTAGCCTTTTTAAAATTATCATATAGATAGCTTTTTTTGGCAGTGTCAAAGGTAGACAATTCCCTCTAAGTCTTTTCTTTTCTTAGAAGCATAATCCCAAATTTCTTTATTTGCAGAACAATTTGCAGTAACTCTTTGTAAGCTGCACTGTGTCTCCAGAGAAATTTACCCTCATTCATGCTTCCATCATGAATTATAAGAACTGGGTCAGAAGTTTGGTCTAATGCAGATATAGTTTTGTTGATGTCTGTTCCAAGACATGTTCTTAGAGCACAGAGGTAGGAACTGCAAAAGGGAACACCTCTTATAGTAAACAAGACTTCCTTGTTTTATCTACAGCTATTTTCTTTGGCACATCCTGTGAGTCACCTGACAGGCCTTCATCATTAGAAACCCCTTGTCCAACCATTGCCCACATTTCTTTCCAAGATACCTGAACACCAGCAGACCTTCTTACAAACATAACTTATTCTAAAGAGACAGTTTTGACCTGGCTTTGAGGGTGAGGCATCAAAACACAAACACTCATCAATCGCTAATAGTTAATGTATAAAAATTTTCTTTCAGATGAATCCCATGTGAGTGGTAGAAACCTAAATACTAACAATAGAATAGATTTGTCCCATATCACCTGGTCAACACAATAAAGCTTTGGAATCAATACATACGATAACTGCAACAGAAAATCACTCTCAGAAACTCACTGAATTATGACTTTTCTCACAAACCACAAAAGCAAGCTTGGAAAGCATCCTCAAAGGGACAAGGAAGCCTCTAATAATTAAGTTAATGTGAGTGCTTAATAGATGATAAAAAAAATAGATGGGTTCCTTCCCTCACCTTCTCTCTCTATCTCAGGTTTGCAGGGCTTTGCTCTGTGGCAGGTGTGTTTAAACAGGAACAGGACTTGAGAAAGAGTGCACAAAATGACAAAGTTCTGTGTGGCAGAGTAAATACCTGGTTCTATCCGGGTGCCTAGGGAAGGGAACTAGTCACAAATCAGCTGAAAACAGGTGTTCTTTACTGGGCATTACAAGCTGACCAGTGTGTGTTGAAAGCCAGTTACCTACCTTGTCTCGAATTCCTTGTCTCATAACTTCTCTTTCAGCCTCCATCTTGGCATATTTGGCTTTCCTTTCTTCCTCTTGTTGCCGAAGGGCTTCCTGTCGTTCCTCTTCTTTCTTAGCAGCATCTGGGTCTTTCTCCTCATCCCCACCCAGCATCTTTCCCATGTCTTTGGTAGCCCCTAGAGAAAGCAAAAGAGAAAATCAGCCCTGTAAGAATGTGGTGAGACCCCCAGGATGACAGCTCTCCCCTTCCCCAGGCTCAGGGCCATCTGTCATTCCCTCTGCATCTGCATCAGTGAAAGGTTTCTCCTTTCCCTGGGGAGGCAGCACACTCTTCCCAAGCAGGAGGTGGGCAAAGCACTTAACCTGATCAGATAAGTTACCTGGAACTGGCAGGAGAAGCACAGCAGCAAAAGGAAGAGACCAAATTTGTAGATCTGCATGATGTCAGCACAGTTTGTTTGCAGTCCTGAAAAGGACAAGCTGCCATCCACACTATATTTTCACTTCATCAGCTCAGCCAAGTGACTGAAGATTGATTTTGAAGGGTCTTTAATGTAATAGGCAAGTAATGCAGAACAAAATGACACCAGGGCTGGGAAAGGAGTTTGAAATCTTGATTGCAGGGATGAGTAATCACACTCTTAACTGCTGTCAGAAATTACAATACCATGACAGGTAGGACCACATGGCATTAGCAAACAGTTTGAGTTGATGAATTCTAGGCTCCTACCATGGATCAGAAAGAAGCATCATCTCTGCGTGTCTCTTAAGTGTTCTTGGACACCACCACCTCTAAGGCTTAGTGAGATCATGGTTTTGTCTTGTTCCATTGCTGAATACACATTGTTCCCAAATTTTCATTCCCTGTGTGCTCCTGAGGCAGTTTTTGGTGTTGTGCAAAGCCCTTGCACAACTATGCAAATGAGGTGGAGGTTTCCTGCATGCCCTTTTATCCCCAAAGTGCTGCATAAATCCATTTATCCTGTATTTCAGTGACATTTTTATTAGCAATGGCTGTCAATAATCCAGCTAGGAAGAAAAACAGCGGCTGAGGAAAGGGGAAGAGCATGTGATGCAGCATCATCAGGGCACTGGAGGGCAGCAGCAGGATCAAGCCTGGTTTCATGGATGAAGAGAAGACACATATCCTTTGGAAGAAGTGTTGGACCTTCCCTGCAGCAGGAAAACACTCTGCATCTTTTACTAAAAGAGATTCCTTCTTCCTAGAAAAACGCTGCAGGTCCTTAGATGCTGAGTCACAACACCTCTATATTGGCTCATTGCTGGCTGAGATTTAACTGATTTAATCTGAGATAGCCTTGTTCTTACACATAGTCACAATTACACACATTCAGCATCTCTTGTCTTCCATAAAGCAAAGATTTCTGGCCTTCACAAAGGCTTGGGCTGGAAGGAGACACTATCGAAGACCTGCCAAGTAATTGGTGGTTTCATGAAAGGCTTAGTGAAGGAAAGAGGTTCTCACAATCCTTTATACATTACCCTTATAAATTACTCTTGGTTTGTCAACACTGCTGAAGGACTGTGATTGCTCTTGCTTTCCACATCAGTTCTTGGGACAGTGATTGTGAAACCTTGATCCTGAAGGGAAAAAACGTCTGCAGCCTGTCACAATGATTCCTCCTGAATTGCCGTAGTGATGGCACTTGCCATACCAACTATTGCTTCTAATAACCACTAAGGAAGTTGTAAAGAGGTAAGCAGATGCCTTTTTTCTCCACACTTTGTTTCCAAGTTAAATGTTTTCCCAGAACCCTAAGCTGAAAGCAACCCTGAATCAAAAATAATCCTCCAATCCCCCAAAATGTCACAGAGAAATGTCCCCTTTACATCTCCTTCAGAGAAGCATGGGGAAACTGGTAATTTTAAGCCCTACAAGATCTGGTTGTAATACACAGGGTTGGGGGGTTTTGCCAGGTGGGAAATAACAACAGTAAACATGAATGTCTGTATTCAGCTGCCTAACCACACACCTCTTGATGCTTCCATTGCTAGGAAATCTGTGGATTAAAACAAAAAGGCACCTAGGGACCCCAGACAAACCCCACCTGGAATATTCATGGTCCCTGTCTACTGTCAGCCTTCCTCTACCACCATTTTGCATCCTTCATTGCAGGATCAGAGTAATACAGAAACTCTTGCATATTGATGGAAAATTTACCCAGACCATCTGGCAATTTCTTTTCTGTAGTGCAAGGAAGGCTAACTGAAATTGCAAGTAAGCTAAAACTTCACAGCAAGCAAAAAGGAAATATGGCCTAGTTGTGTCACATATGCCTACTACAGGAATCTCTCTAAGCAGCCTTTTTGTGCAAACACCAATGATCACAAATCTCACTGACACCTTTAACTTCTGGGTTCCCTTCAAATGATTTCTCCACTGATCTTCAAACTGATTTGGGTTCAATAATCTATCGAGTTTATCCCTTTTTAGCTTCCCTCCACTTAGAGCTACTCAGACAGCATAAAACTCCAGTTACTTAGGAAACAGAATTCAGCAAAAGAGATTCTTTTTTTTCCATTCTAAGCACTACTTCTAGACTATCATTAAGCTGTAATGTCAGCTCAGCTCATCACATAAGAAGTAAAATTGCATAACTATTTTTTATTTCTTAGGCAAGACCAAGCTTTTAAATACATAAGGCATTTTGCTCTGCAGCCATTCAGCGTACAAGACACTTAGAAGAACAAGAATGGATTAGGATCCTCATAGATGCTTTTAATTCATCTCTGATTTCAAAGTCACCTTCTAAGTGTTCAAAATGCTACACTGTTAACTAATTAGAAGGCAATGTATTATGAGAACCAAAATTTTACACTTCATTTTAACTAAGGACTCTTGTGTTACTTTTAGAAAAGCTTTTTTTCCATCTCTTTTGTTCTTCATCCTAAACTGTAGACTTTGTTGTTAACATTCCCTGGATAACAGCTTATGTTTTTAGCAGTTCAGCAGCAAAGATTCCAGACAATTCATCTACGTGCAACTGAGATGCACCAGTTATGGGCACAAGCAAAAGGAAGGAGCAATTGTTCTGTCCGCTTTTGAAGCTTCCAAGGAAACAGAGGATGGACACACTTACTGAATCTGTTCCTATGATAAACCTGGGAGGTTTTGTCTTTATTTTTTCTTTTTGTCTTTCCCACCCCACTCATGACATATACCTTGACACAAAGAGAAGTTGTGTCAAAGAGACACTGCCACACTATTCATCAATCAGTATGGTGTTTCAATCAACACTATTTCTAACATCTTTTGATAAGACTACAGAAAGGAAACAGAAACGGCTAAAGCTGCAGGACAACGTTTGCCAACTGTCAACTTTCTGGCTACAAACAGGGACCTGCCCTCAAAGAACAAAAAACTTCTATATGGAAAAAATCCCAGAAGCGTGTGAAAAGAAGCAGCATGGCAGTTCTTTCAAAGTAATAGTAATTCCCTTAGTCCATATAGGCCAAGTAGCTAAACAAACAGGTGGTAAACCAAATACTACAGGTGCACTCAGATATGATGTGCTGGTTTTGGCCAAGATGGAGTTAATTTTCTTCATAGAGAACTACTTACAGGTTGCATTTTGGATTTCTGCTGGATACAGTGATGATAGACACATTTTTGTTATCGTCCAGCAGGGCTTACACAGAGACAAGGCCTCTTCTGCTTTTTGTACTGCCATACTGGTGAGGAAGCTGGGGGTGAATGAAAAACTGTGAGGGGACAGGTCACCCAAACTGATCAAAGGGATATTCCAGAACAGTATTTAAAGTTGGGTGCAAGAAGGAGGGAGGAGGGAACATTTGAGTGATGTTATTTGTCTTCCCAAGTCACTGTGAGGCATGAGGGGGCCTTGCTGTCCTGGAGATGCAAAACACCTGCCTGCTCATAGGAACCAGTGAATTAATTCCTTGTTTTGCATTGCTTGCATGCATGGCATTTGCTTTCCCTGTTGCCTTTATCTCAAACCTACAAGTTTCTAGCTGGTGGAGAGGTGAGTGAGCAGTTGCATGGCACTTGGTTGCTGGTTCGGGTTAAAACATGATGTACGCATTTGTGTGAGTTTTGCTGCGTTAAATCATCATTATGCATCTGAAAAATATTAATATGGTTGTTCAGGTGCCTGTGGGAGACATTCCCCAGCAAAACAGCAGAAAAGCAAACCATCTGTCTGGAAAGCAGTTTTACAGTGAAAGCTTTGGGGTTATGGTGGACAACACAAGCTCACAATGTGTCCTTGCAGCAGAGAAGGTTAACGGTCCTCTGGGCTGCATTAGGAGCACTGTTGACAAGAGGTGGAAGGATTCTTCCCATCTACTCAGCCTTGTTGTGACCAAATTTGGAGTTATACGCGCAGTTCTGGGCTTCAAGATACAAAAGAGAGATGGAGCCACTGGAATGAGAAAGCAAAGAAATGAGACAGCCATGAAGACATTTAGGATGCTCAAGGACCTTTGATACAAGAAGAGCCTGAGAGAGCAGGGACTGCTTAGCCTGGAGAAGAGAAGGTTCAAGGGGTTGCAAGGGTATGTGTAAACAACAGAATTAATATGAAGGAGACAGACAGGTACCCAGTGACAGGAGAAAAGATAATGTGTACAAACTTAAGTACAGAAAATACAATTTAAACATTAAAAAAACAAATTTAGTTGCAGAAAGTCACTGTGGAGTCTCCATCTGTGGAGATATTTAAAAATTCATGAGCCACAGCCTTAAGCAACCTGCTGTAGGTAACCCTGTACAAGAAAAAGGTTGGACTAGACAACCCTTGCAGATGGAGCAACAGCTTCAGTGTGTGGCTCTGTGAGACCTCGTAAGTAAGTGTTTTGAATTACATCTGGAGGGCAGCAGCAGGATCAAGCCTGGTGTCGTGGGGTGACAGCCTTTATCCCAATATCGTGTGTTGTGTCTGGCAGCTGTGCCTTTTCTCTCTTCCCCCACCCTCCGCCCCGGCCATCGTGCCACGGCGGGGCGGGGAGGGAGGAGTGAGTGTGTGACCAGGCTTTTTTGCTTTTGGCTTCTGGCGGCTTGGCTTGGCTAGCCGCTGCTTGCTTGCTCCTGCCTCAGCCCCTAGCTGATAGTTTTTTGCTGCTTTTGCTTTCTGCGCTGTTTTTATCTTTTCTTTTGTTCCCTCTTTCTTACCCTCCCCTGAAGATACTGGACCGGCTCCGGACCTGATCTAAGACGTCCAGGACCACCCCCGGAGTCTGCGAGAGAAGCTCAGCGCCCTCCACAACACTGCCTGGTGTCTTTTCTTTTCTTGTGTTGGGGAGTGTTCTTTTGTTACTTGTCAATAAATAGGTTTTGTTTTCCACTTTGCTCCTCTGAGAAATTCCTTCCCGAACCTGGTATTGGGGGAGGGGTGGTTGGAGGTTTGTTTTTTGGGGGGCTCCCTTTTGGAGATTTCCCCTAATTTGTCCTAAACCAGGACACCTGGTTACATGGATAAAGAGAAGACACATGCCCTAAATGGTGAAGGCGTACATGCCCAAACATGTGAAGAGTACATGCCCAAACATATCCTGTATCTGAAGAAAAGTAAATTCTTAACTGCCAGACTTGTTACAGAAGCACCACCAACCATGAGCTAACCCATGTCAACAGCTGACTGATATCAATCCAGCTTTCATGAAGAAAATGTAAACCCACAAATCAACTTGCAATAGTGAAGTTGAATTTGCCACTTGATTAAAAAAATAACTGTCCTAAATATGGCAGGCAAAGTTGTGTGTTGGGAAAACAACATGATTAGGATTACTAAGGATGACTTCCAGAGAAATAGGAACATCTTAGGCCTCCTTAATTAATTAAAGAATGATGGAAATTTGCACACAGCATTGTTTCAGATAATTACGTGAAATCAAAAGCTTTTCCTCTGCAAAAATCTCACTTCATATTGTAGACCAGTAGTACCCAAACCTGTGCTTCAAAGTCTACACATGTGTGTATGCTTAGATCAGAGAATGGTGCAAAAGTTCTACCTCTTAAACACAGGTTTCACAGGAAACAGCAAGAGATTTACCTGAAATAGGCATGCCCTGAGAGAATTTTACAGGGTTGGTTTTTTTTTTTTTTTATTTTGGAAGTACTATTTGTGGCTGAGCCATATTTAGATTGAACAGACAGGACAACAGATTCCTCAGAGTCTCTAAATCACAGCACGTCTCTTTATGACATCATCCAAACATAAGGAGTTAATCACAGAGCACTGTTCTGGAGCAGGAATGGGTCACTCAGTTTTGCAGAATCACTTCAGAATCAGAACTAAGCACATTTTATTGATATCAGGGAAGATCATCAAGGCTATGATATAAAGCTTATGTCTGGAAAAAACAACCAAAACATCTGACTTCCTCATGCTACAGTTTCAATAAAAGTGAAACAGCCCTCCAGGAAGTATTGTGTAACATTCAAAAGTGGTACTTTCATGAACCAAAAAACCCCATGTTTAAATATTTACTGAATAGCTCTAAAGAAACCATCATAATTTCTCAATTAACTAAAACTAATACACCTAACAAAATGGATTAGTGATTCCTTATGTAAACAAAGAACTAAAGCCAAGTTCAGTTGAGGAGCTCATTTGAGAAATCATAGTATCTTGGAGAATGCTATTTTCTGGTCTTTTTGGTAATGTGGGGATCTCTGATAAGGACCATTAACATTTTATTAAATTAAGAAATTCTCTATGAAATTCAAAGTTCAGAGTAGACAGAGATATCTCTCTCTCCTTACTTTTCCTGATCCACTCATCACAAATCTTAACAACTGAGATAGGATGCATTTGTGTGCATTTGTGCTTCCTGGGACAAGCTATGAGTTGATGCTTATTTCTAAGTCAGTGAGAAGCCTATTTTCTTCAGCATTACCTTTCCTTTGATATCATGGGAAAGACACTAGGAGGATTACAAGAGGTTCATTTAGACATGTCAAGTGATGAGCCATGGGTCACATGTCCTGTGCAAGTTAGGTAGTGGCAGAAACACAAATGGGTAAGAGGAAGGAGTGGAAAAGGAGCACTCAAGGCTTCAGTTCACTTTGTTTATAATTAACACTACTGAAAAATAGATGCCTACTAGGGACTTTTACTTCAGCCATTCCCATTCCCCTTCCCCAGACTCAACTTTCTGTGCCTCTGGTATTTCACTTCAGTCTTTCTCCCTCTACTCCCTAGACAAAATGTATTGCAAAACAAAACAGTTTTTCTTACAGGGAAACAAACTGGTAAACTGAAAAAACTCTAAAGGTACATGAGATATTTAAGGATATTTGGAGGTATTTAGAACACCAACTATTTTGAAACATCATCACTATGGTAATGTGTCATTTCCCTTGCAGACATCGAGGCAGACTTTAAAAGCTGATGTTGAAGGGCCTTTTGCCAGCTTGGCACAAAGCCAAATGGAGACACTTTGAATTTTCTAGAATTTTTTTTCCACATTCTCTGAGGCCTATATTATTATATATAGGTTATAACATATAATTCACTCGGTAGATGAGTATTGAAGACAAAAAGTGAATGAGGTAGATAGCCACTTCAACAGAAAACGGTTTTTCTTATCTTACAAGCTGCTGAACAGTCTTCTTTGGTAGATAATGGAAAGTACGTTTTTAAAGCAAGACCCTGTCAGCTTCATTAAAATAATTTTTTAGCTAAAATCTTAGTCACTACATTTTTATTTCTGCAATCTCCATCTCTGCACAGTGACAGCTCCTCTCTAGCTACATAGGACAGTACAGTACTTGCACACAGATCAACATCAATCTCCTGGTACCTGCACATTTGTGCAACAAATGGATAAATTCCTTTCCTATTGTCTCCTTCTAGCTTACAAATAGCAATTCATATTTGTAAGTGAATTCTTCACTTAGTATATTATTTGTTTCTTTGCAATGGCATCATGTTCTTTTAACACAACTTTAACTAAAACAATAAAACAATAAAGTTCCCCATTAAACTTATATGGAGACATAATTGTCAGGTGACATTCATTTCATCTGATATTAGACCTCTAGTCCAATATCCTGGACCTTTGGAGCTCTCTTATTTTTCATGGAATCATAGGATCATGTAGGTTGGAAAAGATCTTTAAGATCATCAACTCCAACTTCTAACCTAAGACTGTGAATTCCACCACCAACCATGTCTGTAAATGCCACATCCACGTGGCAAAATGTATTCCATGTATTTTAAATCCATGTATTTTAAATGCCTCCAGAGATGCTGACTCTACTATTGTTACAGTCTGTTCCAAAGTTTGCGAACCCTTCTGCTGGGAAAATTTTTCCACATATCCAAGCAAAACCTCCACTGGAACAACTTGAGGCCATTTCCTCTTGTCCTGTCCCTTGCTACATGGGAGAAGAGACCAACACCCAGGTGGCTAAAACCTCCTTTCAGGTTTTAAGTGATAAGTCAGTCTCCTTTTCTCCAGGCTGAACACTCTCATCTTCCTCAGCTTCTTCTCACAGGACTTGAGCTCCAGACCCTTCACCACCTCTCTTGCCATTCCCTGGACCTCAATGTCATTCCTGTAGTGAGGGGCCCAGGGCTGGACACAGCACTCAGGGTGTGCCCTCACCGGTGCCAAGTACAGGGGCAGAATGACCTCCCTCCCCTGCTGGCCACACTGTTCCTGACACAGGCCAGGAGCCCTTGGCCTTCTTGGCCCCCAGGGCACACTGCTGGCTCATGTCCAGCTGCCATCAATGAGCAGCCCCAGGTCCTTCCCTGCTGGGCAGCTTTCCAGACACTCTGCCCCAACCTGTAGGACTGCATGGGGCTGTTGTGACTGAACAGCAGGATCTAGCACTTTGCTTGTCATTTGTTGTTGAGGTTTTTATTTACCAATCACAATTTCCATTTCATGACAAACAAGAAGCCAGCACTGGGCTAATACATATCTGTAATTGAAAATGATCCTATAGGTGTTTTTCCAGGCTGAAGCAGGTACTGCATTTTATAATCAGTTTCTGAAAGATGTCAAACACTCTTGATGGCCTGTCATTTCTATCTGATTTGTATGCATCAGAGTAAGCATTCTTCTTATCTCATACTGTGCCATGCACTTTTGATTCAGTATAGTTTATATCTCTGAGGAATAAGATATTCACTTCAGTTCATTCATTAGCTTGCGAAACTCCTCTGATGTAAAAAAGAAAAACAAAACAAACAAAACAAACAGGAAAAAAAAGAAAAAACAACAAAAAACCACACACTTCCTAGCTGAAATACATTCTTCTGGTATTCTGTGATGGACTCTTTCATTCTCCTTCTGCTCTGTGACCTTTCATGAAGCCTACCAGCCAGCATGAACAATTATTTTCTGATACACGAGTGTATGCCAAATATCCATAAATATGGTAAGATGACGCCATTTCATGCTGATAACTACAAGATGGTGGTACATTATGAGGTGATTGACACAAACATACAACACAAATGTGCAAAGACAGAAGCTGCGGGAAGGTTATCAGCTACTTCTGATAACCTTGGGTAGGGTGAGGCTTTGCAGAAGAAAGAAACTTAGTTTCATTTGTAAACCCATTTCACATTCTGCATGGGTTTTATTTTCATCTGACTGCATCATTCTGCAACTGAAACCATGGTGAAGCACTTCTGCCACTGCCTTTGAAGACACACAGGCTGTTAGGATAAGCTATGCTTCAGTCACTCATAAAAGCAATAATTGCATTGATTGGAAACAGATTGGAAATGTCATGAGTTCACATAAGCAAGTCCTGTTGAAGATGAAAACAGACAACTGGATCAAAGAATAGAATTTTAATACATCATTTATATTCCAGTTTTGTTATACAAGGTGTTACTTTGGTGTGGATATGTGTTTAAGTAGCACACCCGTAACTACAAACTTGTCATACAAGGAAACACCTGATGACGCACACGCAAAGGTCAGTGTTAGCAGTGTCAATGCGTCTGGGTCAGCCTGACCCAGAAAAATGCCTTGGGCTAGGGACACATCATCAGAAAAATGCAGCTCACCACGCTGCTGTCTCAGATCCCTCCACAGACAGAACTCAGGCTTTCTCTCACACATACTTCACACAGATACTTCACTAAACAGGCACTGTGATGGAGCACTCTCCCCCATTCCACACTGTTGCCTGTGCCCACTGCAGAAGAGCACTAGGTTGTGAGTCTTCAAAATCCTGCAGCTGTGCAAAGAGGGCCTGGAGGAGGCATCTCTGTTCCTGAGACCAACGCACACAGCAGGCAGGTTCCTGAGACTCCTTTTACCACCTCCTGCCAGTCAAATCCTGCTACAAGGCGGCAAGAGAGAAAAGCAAAAAGCTGGAAACAAAAGCAATCATCAGTCTTCAGCATCCAGCACTAAAAGAATATTCAACCACTGTGCCCCCACTGCGTACAGGCTGCTTGCACAGGAAGAGAAATGAAAATGATGCAGACATAATGGGGAGGGATTCTGGAGCAGCAGACTGAGCAGCCAGCTGAAGAGTGCAAATGTGACTCTGCTTTTGGAGGGATCATTACTACACCAAGATACCTGGAGGCCCACAGTCTTCTGCTGCAAAGTGTGTGCAACCCTAGCTAAAACACACTCTGCCTTGCTTTCAGGCACATTGTATAAGTACATTTCCAGATGCCCTACACAAAAATAGCAATCCATGCACTGTTCTTTTGGACTACAACACAAATCTTTTCCCTAAAAGACAGAGTGGTGTCTTTTATTATTTGGTAAGGGACTAAGAAACATCTTAAGATTAAGAAGATTTACAGCAATTAAGATAACATAAGTTTCTGTTACTGCCTCTGCTCCAGAGCTGCTGCGTGCAACTTTGGGAGGTTCTCCCATTTCTCCTTCTCAGGAATTGTGTTCATCTTCATTGTTTGCATTGTAAAGCTGCTGGATGCAGGCAATTTTGAGCCAGATCTACACCTGAAAGGGTGCAATTGCTTTTTCAGAGCATTCCATGCAACCCTACCACCATAAAGCAGGAACAGCTCCCTGTATAACATAAATGCAGTGCCTTCTGCTCCAGTTTTGATCAATAATCCCTGGCAAATGCTTGGCTAGTCCTCCTGACTGCTATGACCCAGCTAGGATGTAGCAGTAAATAATCTCTGAACAGGTTCCCCTTCTGCTTCATGGAGGTCTACTCCAGCTAGTCACGGATCTTGGGATGAGATTCTTCAAGCCAAGTGGAAGCACCCACCTCAGTAGGAGAATTCTCCTCTGGACTTGCTTGCCTGATATCTACTGATGGAGAAATGAATGTAGGCATCTTGTTCACAGGAGCCCACCTGCACTGCAGCATTCTGGCATTAGTCACATGCAGCTTGAAATTCCAGCAGGAAAAAAAAAAAAAAAAAGAACTTGAAAGCAGATCTGCTTACCACAGTATGTATTTGCTTGTGATTTATGATTGTTTTGGTCCTGCTTCCCTGCTTCAGAGAAATTATTCACTTTGGCACAGAAAGAACAGCTGAATAAAAAAAAATGCTAACTGTGTAAATCTCTGCTGCTCTAACAGATTTCCTAAATTCATCCTGGTGACAGATTCCAGACCTTCTCTGTTGCCTTGGAAAATGATGGTCTTCTCCGCAGTTTCTGACTGACAAGGATGATGAGTCTATTCAGAAACATCAGTCTGTAAAGTAATCCTGCTGACTGGAAACTTCCTGTTGCTTTAAAGAAAGGCTAAGAGAGATTGAAGCAATGCCATAACAGTAGATTTGGTGACACGTTTAGTACATTACATAGAATGTTTCTCAATTGGCAGCCAGCACAAACCTATCTGAAAACAGCTCTGAGACCTAGGAATTCAGACGAACATGACACCTCTTTCTGGTAGGAAGCAAATCACCTATCTCTGTTGCCATGGAGGGGCAAATGCTGCTCCTATATGGACTTCCAAGTTCCAGATTAGTCATGTTATACCTGGGGCAGGGGTAGAGGAGGATGTGAACTAGATGACCTTTTAAAGGTACCTTCCAAAAAACTATTCCATGATTTCTTACCAGATGCCTTAAAATAATATGTTAGCACCAGAGCCAGATGAATTTTTAAAGTAGTACTAAGAGCAAAAAACCTTTTTTTTTAATTAAAAAACAAAACCCACAAAATCAAACAAACAAGCTAAACAATATTAAATAAACTGGAAGACCAGACACCTTAGCAAGATATTATGGCTGCCTCATTTGCTTCCTCAGGGACTTGGCTGGGAGATTGCAAACCGTTCTCCTGGGCTCCTGAAGATTTTCTAAGACAGCTTGTCTCCTTGAAATATTGACCAAAAGAAATGACACTGCATAAGGGCACTGGGATGAGCCATAAGCTAAACCATCACTGAAACACAATATCTTCACCCAGGAAGTCAAATTTCCAAGAATCTTTATGAGCTTTTACCATGCAGTTGAGTTCTTATGGTGAGATGTCATTGGGAATTTCTACATAGCAGCAAGTGAAGTTTAAATAGCTCTAATGAGCTTAGCTGGTAAAAATACTTACATAACAGGAAAGATAGGAAACTCCTTAGAAATAATTACTTCACCTTCACTTATTTTCTTAATATACTTCTTGGTAACAGCAGTGTAGCAATACACTGGTGCTGTGGTGCTTCTTGGTAGCTACACTGATTTCAGTGGGATGACACTATACCAGAGAAAAACATTCTTTGTTATGCACCTTTACTCAGGTCAGGAGCTTGTAAGTCCCATCTTACTGAATAGAATAAAGTTTTCTTTGAAAAAATGTTAACATAATTTCTGTCAGTGATCTGTCATGTTTTCTCAAGCCTGAGGGCCAGTAGGCAGGCTGTGAGTGGAGGAGACAGGCTTTTCATGAGAAGCTGTGGAACTTCCATAGTGAAGCAACACCAGTGATTGCAGACACATTGTGACCAGGAAGAACTCTTTAAATTTAGGTTGCTCTCAGTGGTTTCTTCATACACCCACAGACAGAAACACAACATACACACTCACACACACACAAGCATTGTATCTGCTAGCCAGAGTAGCTCTCTCTCCTCTCCCTGCAGCTTGGGTTATTTCAGTTCTATGTGGGAGTTCCATCTACGATGCAGCACTGATGGAACAGACCAATCTATCCAGAAGAAAAAATTAAAGACTAAATGTCTAAGTGTGCCTCCAGGACTTCAGGAACAAAAACTATCCAAAACATCATACTTTCCCTTAATTAAAAAAAAAATCCTTTCAGAGATGTGACTTATCAAATCACTTGCATTGTAACCACCACAGGCTTATTAACAGATTTGACATCACCTAACATCATTGAGGATGTTTTTTTAATACCATTTAGTGGATTATTTTTAGAAATCTGCAAAAATGAATAGAAGTACCCAAAAATAGGAGAAGAAGTACTGCTAGAGTACTTGGTCCCTTTTAAGTTCAAAGCTTTCAAGAGATATAAAATGCCAAAACTGACATGAGAAGAAAATAACTGAAGTCACTTTCAGTCTAAGATTTAGGGATTTATTTGAAACATACTAATAAGAAAAATCAATGGCAAAGCAGTAATTAATGTATTACATTGTTTTATATTCTAACAGACAAAGTTGAAAACGTGTTTTTTTAAATAGAGGATAAAAATAAAACAAGAAAAATAACTTAAAGGAAAGGTCTACTGAACTGTTGTTCATACTTCAAGTATGATAATTAGGTAAGATGTGTGAGGTTCTTTTCAAAACTGTCATTGTTTAGTCACTATGTGGTGGCTGTTTCTCACCTACAAACCTGAAAATCTTTGTCCTGGCAAGATGCAGATTCAGTATGAAACCTTTGCTCTGCATAAACTTCCATAAATAAGTTGCCTTCATAAGCATGGAGCTAAAGAATGTCAGAATGTAAACCCCTATCTCTCTGGACTCGGGAAATACAGCTCCCATATTTGCCCTGTGGCTATTGTCTCTTTTCATGCCCACCACACTCTGGTTTAGCCTTTAGTGTTGATTAACACAACTCTGAACTCCACATCATTATCTTCCCCTCTGTGAAGGTGACTTCACACTCTTTTCACTGACTGCAAATGTTTTTCAAGGGTCTCAATACACAGTTTGCAACGCAGGCCTTTGAACACCTCAACAGAAAAATGGCCTCAATAGACTGTGAGCAGTGAATCTAATCTAACAACCAGAAAAACCATCTCTCAGACTAAGAAAGTCCATTTCCTTAAAATATCTGAAAGAGAAACATCTATTTCCAAACTGAGGCATGTATCTTTCTGTTGAACTGGTTCCTACCTTATAGGTAAGCCTTCTCTCCTACTCCATTTGTGCTTCTGGGTCCTGAAGACCCCTATGGGTCCCACTCTCAAAACAAAGGCTGCTCTTTTTACTTGGGCAGAAACAGATTTGTGAGACAGTTCCCCCAGTAGGCTTCATCATTTATTGACAAGCCTAAGGCCACTCCAGCTATCTAACTTCATATCTACTGAAGCCTGTACTTCAGCTTTTCTCTTGGTGCCTCTTTCATGTCCTCGTGTTTTGTTCAGTTTCCATCTGTGGGAACTGCACAATCCATTTTGAATATGCAGATGTCAATACAAATGTTCCTAAAGGAAGTTAGGTAAATTTTCTTGCAGAATTTCACAGTAATTTCCTTCAGGAGAGAAAAGCCCCACAGGGCTGATGAACACTCCAGAAGCAAAGAGCTCCTGTAAGTCACCTTGTAGCCTTGACTGAAGAAGATGTGCTTGTTCTATTTTCAGTCTTCCATCAGCAGCTCCTTCTTTCACCCTTTTTAATATATAGGCCATGCCTGCTATTGATCCACACATTTTTCAGCATAGTATGGAGTTACCTCAGTCTATAGAATCACTCAGAAAAGCTCAAGGGAACAGGAGATAATTGAGCAAGAAAAATAATTGATGTAATTTCTGTACTTTTTACTTCAGGAGAGTGAAAAGAAAATTGAAGGGCATGAAACAGTTTTGAACCACAATAAAATGGTTTTTGAAAACTTTTCTATGAAAGACTTTAAACTGTTGCCTAATTTGAGATTTCGCATCCTCATTTAAGGACAAAAGATGACAGAAACAAGATTTCAAGAGTTCGCAACTCTGTATTAACCTCAACTCAGAGAAATATTACATAAATGAAAAGGTAACAATACAGTACTAAAGCAAAAAAATATTTTTATGTATGCCTATCTAGTGAAAAGGACAAGGGAAGAGTTGTTCTGACTGTTCCTCTGACTCTTTGAATTCATCCTGATTTACATGGAGAAAGCTTACTATGTAAGCAACACAGCTGCATTCACCCTGCATTCATTACTTGTATGAGTATCACCTTCTCCCTTGCTCCAGAGGAAATATTCCAGATGATGGTCAGGGCTGCTCAAACAGCTATAGCTCAAGCAAGCTCTTCTTTTTCCTTTGGGCAATCTTGTCAATTGGTTTTTAAGTCTACTAAGCCTGTTCTCGAGACACACTCTATCCCTCTTCTTTCCTGAATGGAAGGTACAGCAGAAGTGTAAAAAACAGCCTTCCACAAGGCTCTCTTTACAAGCCACAGCCACACCTGTTGCCTTATCTGAGCAATAGAAAAGTCAGAGTTTGAAAGAGCCTCTGAGGGGGCAGCCCAAAACTTGATACTACACTGTGGTATAGGCAGGGCAGGAAGTAACATATATAGTTCTAAATACCCAAACATCAAATCCCACACAATCAAGAGGGACTATATCCTGCTCTCTCTAAGCATTTTAAGGTAGGGGCAGCAGAATCTCTCAGAGCCATGAAGAAAGGACAACCATATTCTTTTGGTGTATAAAATGATTGTTTCCCATAACATGTTAAAAAGCAGTTTTTGTCTTGTGGCAAATAGATATTCAGGCACATTGGTCCTTTGTATTCATAGATTCACATCTGAATTACTACCAAACCAATTGTTTTACAAATGTGCAGTTTGGGTGGTTTGTCAGGTAGCTTAATTTTGTTACAGAGACATCACACCAGGGTCTCTAACCTAGAGAAAGACGAGTATCAAATTATCTTTTTCCTTTTTTTCTTTTTTTTCACAGTATATCCTCTGTGGATTATATTGAATGTAAATATGACTTAATATGTCATTACTGCCAAAATGGAACCAGAAATAGCATCATTCAGACTTAAGAATGGACTAACTGGAAGATAACATGAGACTCTGGCAATAGCTTACCTTGAATAGAAAATTCTGCAGCTCTGAATTTGGTCCTGTTTGATGTTTCTGTCACCTGTCCTCTAGACTCAGGAATTATCCACACACAGGTGCATTGCTTGCACTGACCTCTCCTTGCTGTGAATCTGAGCACTGCAGTATTAGCAGTTGGTAGGAGGAGAGAAAACTGTGGTCAAATGTCAGGACAGTATTTCTGGCAGCTGCAGAGCTTCTCCTGTACCTGCTCTAGATGCATGCTCACAGTAGTAGCTAATGTAGTTGAATTAACCCAGATGAGACATATTCAAGGCAGGTACTCTAACACATTCCTTTCCAAGCTCTCACTAGCAGTGCTGCTCAATCCAGGCATTCCCAGCCACCTTGGAGCCCACTGCGTTCCCAAGACTTCCAAGAGACAGCAGGGAGCATTTCAACACATTTGTGATTATCTACAGAGTCATCAGATCCAGAACCAGAGTGTTCACTGTACAATACTAGTGATGTCCTTCCCCAGCCCAGGGCAAGAGGAAAAAAGCCCTGGATTTTTAATACCTACTTAGTATGGCAGGATGTGGAATTACCATGTCATGAACCTCCCTCATTCCATTTCCACTAGCCTTGAGACCCAAGGGACCACAAGGACCAAATATAAAGCTTTCATTACCAAACAGAGAACCCAGGCTTTCATGCTTCAACTGGAAGAGACTGGTATGAACTCCACTGTCAGCAATGCAGTAAACCCATGCTTCCTCAGTGAAACTCAGCGATGACAAACAGAAAGCATCATTTGCTACGAAGAGACTTGTTCAGGTTTAATTTTTTTTGTACCCTTAGTACTTGCTCTGGAATCAAAGGTCACTGGAGCAAAGCTGACATGACAGCACAATCAAAATCCTTTCACAGCTATAGCTTGTTTGCTGTTTGAAACATAATCCAACATGTAGCCTGCTGTACTAGCTGACATGTAATGCTGTAGTCATACACACAGGCACATGCAGAGGAAAGGAGGGAAAAGCACAATTACAAGCTTTGCATACAGAAACAAGTACTGGTCACTCCAATAGCCAATTAAATATTTCGAGGATCCTCACTTACAACCAAGAACTGCAACCATAAGGAGGGATATCAAAAGGACAGTTTCAGCATTGAGATATTTAGTAAATGCTCTCCCAGAAGGATCAGGAGGAGGGACTGTTATTTTCAATCCGTCTGTGATTACAACTGCAATTGAATTCAACCTCATTTTTGCAGACAGATGGGCTGCAATACTGAAAAGCCATTTTTTCCTGTGAAAAGCCAAGAGCTTGCCATTCACTCTATGCTTAGGGGAAAAAATGAATAAAAAAAATATTTAAAGTTTATATATCCTCAGCTATAGGTAGTGAACATATTTTAAATAGAATCAAAAAATGCATCCTAGTCAAAGATCTTTGGAAAGATCTTCTAGCAGTGGAATAAAGTTTATGAATTCACCTACAGCAATAGTAGTCTGAAGGAGTAACCTAAGAGAAGAATAGTGGATTTTGTGCGGTGTGTAAGCAGATAGCACCTGTCATGAATAGGTACACATTCATGTTTATATGGGATTTAGACTCCTTTTGCACTATATGAAATGTCTGTGCAGTTTGTTGGGGTAATTGAGATGCCATGAAAGTAGGTCATCAAGAATGATGGGAATGGGACAGCCTGGCTAACAAAAAACTATTAATGGAACTTTCCAGTCAGGGAAACAGCTCCATCTTGCTGGAGCTCCTCAGAATTGGGAGTGACTAGGAGAAGGAATGGCTTCTCACTGTCTTTTTAAATAAAAGACCTACACAGAACCTAAGGAGAAAGCAAGTTTCAAAGAGTTTCAAACAGTCTGAGAAAAACTCTGAAGAAACAGAAGAATGTGGTTGTTCTTCAAGCAAGTAACTGGCCTGTGAAGCTCCTTGCCACAAGATGCTGCAAATCCAAGGCACTGTCATGGCATGGAGAGGAGAACAGAGAAGCTCTGGATGAGAAAAAGAGGGCTGCTAAATATAAAGAAATGGCTTTCTGACAAAGAAGTTCCTGAACCAGAATGGCTGGAAACTGGAAAAATATCTTGGGAAACGGCATTCTAAGCTTCCTCTATTCATATAGCCTTCACTGTGAGTACCCACAGGAGAAATAACATGTGGAGTTCAAATGACCAGAGCTTTGATCCTCCTGGACTGCTGTTCCAGACATGCATGATGTCAAGCCTATAATAGAATTAATGTAAAATTGAGAATTATATCCATGGGTTATTAGGTTTCAGGACTGGGCTGGGAGTGGAAGAATGGGTGGGAATTAAAGCCTTTGTGAGGAAGGAGGCAAGGAAGGCGGGAAGGAAGGAGGGAAGGAAAGAAGGAAAGAAGAGGCAAGGGAGGAAGGGAATTTCCCAATATCCTAGCAAGACATGACTTTTTTTGTTGCCATTTATTTCCCAAAGTGAAAACAGTCAGTGGGTATTTGTGTGAGTATTTTACAATGTTTCTATTTGACATGGATTTTTTTTTGGAGTTTGGAAGTTTCAGAAGGGTTGTTACCATCAGAACACTTGGACATACCAAATCTGTTCTACCAGAAAGATCCTTCAGTAAGTAAAATGCTTGCTACCATTTCTCCCCCAGATGGTGAAACATTCCTTCAGGCCACAGGAATGGACTCTCGTCAAGGGAAAGATCATGCTGACATCACTTTCACAGATGAACCGAGTGCCGCAACAGAAGTCTCTTGCTAAAAACTGAACCAGTCCTTTCTGTCCCTCAAATACACTCACTTCTAATGGGATTATTTTCTCCTTCTTGTTCAGGAAGAAGCTGTATCCAGCACGAAGGACGTAAAATGCAAGGAAGATATAATGACAGCCTGACATTACATAGCTAAAATGGACCTCTTCAGGGCAACTAAAGATAATCTTCTAGCATTCTTATTTCTACCTCACATATAAGAACTGCATTTGTGGATGACTAAGTAGATAAATGAGGTCTAAACCATGTAACAGTCAAGTAATTCTTAGTGAAGGTGAAAAATCGAGCTAGACTGAAGAGTATATTTTATCCTTTAGCATGTGGAGCATGTTGCCTACTGGCTTATGAGTTTAAGAAGATAAGCATACTGTTCAAGGTAATCAGCTCTTTGGTTACAGACATTCAAATTAAGCATCTGGATATTTATTTCTGCTAGTAATTTAAGTGCACAAGCAAACTAGTCACTCAGAAAAAGCATCTGGAAGATAGCATCCCCAAAACCAAATAGAGCCATTTTTGTCATAATTTTGTTTTGCCTTGAAAGTTAACACTTTCTCTGTTACATGTGGAATGTGCTTCTACCAAACAAGGAATTTTGAAATAACTAGATAAACAAGATATCCAAGAATACTTCTGAATTTTGAAGTACAGTGTTAAGTCTACATATTGAAATCCAAGGTTTTTGGAATTCAATATGTCGACTAACATACTTCAATGTAAAACTGAAGGTCACAACAGAAATTACCATGAAGTTAAGAGCACCATCATAATTTGTAGCAGGACAAGGAGATAATTCCAGGCCTATCATAAAACATTTTATTTATCCATAAAAAGATTTTATGATTTAACAGAAAAAAGGTAAGTTGCTTCTTTTTCATACAACTTCATTCTTTTGCAAGAACACAGATGTATGTTCTTTAATCCTGCAAAGTCCAGAAGTTTGAAAATAGTTCAATTCTTTAAAAATAAATCCCATTATATAAGCCTACCATTTCAACAGGCTGCATTCTACTTCATCAGTATTTTTCCATCAGCAGTAGTCAAACTTCAGCTGGGAGGGTTCCTCTGTGATGTACAGTGTGCTGTCTGTATGGAATACAACATGCAACAATCCTTCATCTCCCCATCTGCTCAGTGACAGAATTACAGGGCACCCCACTGGTCATGCTTTGTCAAACACTGACACAAGTACTTCTGGATGGAATTGCAAATTTTGGGGAGCTATTTATCTAATACAAACTCTCCTCAAAGAGGCATTTACAGTTAGTGGATTGTTCCCTGAAGAAGGAAGAAGGGAAATATATATCTTCAGGATTTTTCTATTCTGTACTTTATTTTGGCATTTCCTTACATTCCAGGTTCTAACTTTGTGCATGTGTTTGATGTTTGCCTGTGATCATACTGTTGTGCTAAATGCTGCTCCACAGTGTAGCTGAGACATATGGTTGCAGAAAAACTTGCCATGAAGGAGTCTGGTGCCCAAAATCTTCTTTGCTTTTTTCTAGAAGCAGGTAAAGACTCTCCTGCCAGGCTAGTAATTTCTGCAGTTATTAATCAAATTGTACACACTAGTTGATATTTTTCCCTCTGTCACAAAAAATTATGAATTCCCAATTCATTCCCCTTACTCCATCCTTGCATTGTACTCCCAAATGTTCCTGTGTAAATCATTCCAGGGCTCTCCTGAAGACTGGGATCCACTACAGGCCACCTGATCAGGGGGAGGTACCAACAATGCCTTCTTGCTTCAGATACAGGAAGCATCATGCTTGCAAGCTCTCATCCTGATGGAAAATTTCAACCACCTGGACTTCTGCTGGGAAAGCAGCTCAGCTGGCTTCAAGAAACCCAGGAGACTCCTGGAGTATGTAGAGAACAACTTCGGGTGCAGGTATCAGGCAAGCCAGCCCGAGGCGCGACGTTCCTGGGCCAGGCACTCGCCAGTGCAGCGGGCTCACTGAAGAGGGTACAGCTGGAAGCAGCAGGCACTGCCTGGTTGAGTTCAGCAGCTCAAGGAATATGAGGCAGCAAAGAGAAACTCCAGACCCTAAAATTTGGAAGAGTGAGTTTCCAGATGTTTAAAGGGTTAGTGGATGAGATAGCCTGGGAAACTTCTTAAAGACAGAGGGGCTGATTAGAGCTGGCAATTCGTTAAAAACACTTTTCTTAGAGCACAAGAGCTCTTTACTCCTGTGTATAGGAAATTGAGCATGGCAGGGTGGAAACAGGGTGGAGCATAGATGAGCTCAGTTTTCTCCTTAAACTGAGGAGTAAGATGGTGGAACCAGATACAGATGACATAAGGAGAGTAAATGAATACTGTTTAAATAAGTAGAAATAGGCTCAGGAAAGCCAAGGCAACACTGGAACAGGATTTGGTAAGGGGTAAGTATACAGGTCAGAAAAAAGAAAGGCCAAGGAGAGTGTACTGCCACTGATATACAAGAAGGGTGAACTGGTGACAACTGATATGGAGAAGGCTGAGGTAATCGATTAGTTCTTCCCCTTTTCTTCACAGGTAGTCAGGCTTTGCACTTCTCTCAAATCCCTGATCCTCTGCGGGGGGGAAATCCCTCCCAGTATAAGAAAAGAGTAGGTTCAGGATCACGTCATGAAGCTACATAGCCACAAGTCCATAGAACTTGGTGGCATACATGAGGAAATCGGCTGATGTTGTTGCCAAGCCATTATACCTCAAATCTAACAAGCCATGTTGGTCAGGGTAAGTCCCCAATTACTGGGAAAAGGAATACATCTCCCATTTTTTAAAAGAGGAGACAGGAAAATTCAGAGAACTACAGATGGATGAGCATCACCTTTGTGCCAAGGAAGACCATAGAGCAGCACATACACCTCCTTGCACATTTACCAAGACACATAAAAGACACAAAAGTGACCTGAGACAGTCGACTTAGCTTACTGTAGGCAATTGTGCCTGACCAATCTGGTGGCCTTCTATGACAGAGCGATGGCAAAGACTGACAAATGTCACCTACCTAGACTTCTGTAAGAACATCAGTACAGTCCCATATCACATCCTTATATGCAGGTGAGAGAGACATGGATTTAACAGATGGACTCTTCAGTGGATAAGGAATTGGCAGGATGGATGCCACCAGAGCGTTGTGCTCTCTGTCCAGGTGGAAGCCGTGACAAGTGACGTCCGTCAGGGCTGGGACTGGTGCTCTGCAGTGTCCTCACCAATGGCACAGACAGTGGGATTGAGGGCATCCCCAGCAGGTTTGGAGACGACACAAAGCTGAGCAGTGCAGCTGACACAACAAAGGATGGGATGCCATCCAAATGGATCCAGTCAAACTTGAGAACTGAACCTAGGAACTTCCTGAAATTCAACAAGTCCAGGTGCTGCACCTGGATCAGCAATCCCAGACATAAACACAGACTGGGAGATTAACCCACTCACTGAGTGCAGCCCTGGGGAGAAGGACTTGAGGGTTCTCATGCATGAGAAGCTGGACACAAGACACCCGTGTAGCTCAAAAAGCCAACTGCATCCTGGGATGCATCAAAGGTAGTGTGGCCAGCTGGTCAAGGGAGGTGATTTTCCCCCTCTGCTTAGCCCTCATGAAGACCCACCTGGAGCACTGTCTGAGTTCTTCAACACAAGACATGAACCCATTGGAGTGGGTCCAGAGAAAGGTCACAAAGATGATCAGAGGGATGGAGCACATCTCCTATGAAGACAAACCAAGAAAGCTGAGGTTGTTCAGCCTGGAGAAGAGGCTGATGTGAAGGAAACCACATTACAGCTTTTCAGTACCTTTAGGGGGCTCATAAAAAAGTAGGGAGAGGGACATTTTATATGGGCAGACAAGGGGCAATAAACTGAAAATTTTAAACTGACATAGAACAGCTTTAGATTAGATGTTAGGAGGAAACTCTTTACTGTGAGGGTAATGAGGCACTGGCACAGGTTACCAGTGAGAAGATGTGCATGCCCCACCTCTGGCTGCATTCCAGTTCAGGTTGAATGGGGTCCTAAACAACCTGACTTAGTGAATGGTGTCCCTGCACAGCGCAGCGGGTTGGAACTCAAGGATTTTTAGGGTCCCTTCCAAACCTAAATATTCTATGACTCTATGGATGGCAACCTGTGACAGAAGAAATTGCTGTACTGAGGACATCAACATCCATGGAAGTACACCTTGCACTATTTGCTTCACAGCATGTGAGGCTGAACATAAAACCAGAATATTTTTCAAAAGCCTCAAGAATCCCACAGCAATATAGCTCTTTTCAAAAAGCAATCCTCTTTGCTGTGTACAGAACACATCTATATAGCTAGGATTCATTATGTTCAGGCATTAATTCCCGTCCCTTCTTTTTCCTACCAGAAATTATCTTCCTAAAGTCTTCAATTCCAAACATATGGCTGTGATCCAGGATAACTATGAAATCAAACTGGCCAATTTGATTGGTTTGTGAGGCCCCCAATGTCAGCGAAGCAGATGAATGATACTTTTCTGACCCTTCAATATATTCAGCTGTACAAGAAATTTTGCTATGAAATACACACTAATATAAAGGTGCTTCCAATCCACTGTTAATTAATTCCAGGCCAGGAAAAAAAACAGGTTAAAAGAGTATAAGGCACTTTGATACAAAGCCTGACTGTCTTTGAGTGCAGTCATATTATCAGCATAATTATGTAAATATATAATTAGGTAATTATACTGGTATATTTTCATATTCATCTAGTAATTTTTCTTTGAGACCTCAATGCCTAGTACAAGAGTACTAGGACTACACAAAATACAGTTTCCTAATAATAGACTCTGAGTTACCCAATGTATAGTTCAGACTACAATAAGAGACTCCAGCTTAGTATTAAGTGACTACTCTCGAAAGCAGTTACTGTTGCTAGTTATAACGAATTCCTGCTGGCCCAGACCCCACAAACAGCCACAAAAGGATGTCAAATTATCCCATAAGACTGCTCCATAATAGAGCATCCAGTCTCAGTAGCACCACAGACCATTCCTGGCAGTATATCTTTTCTAGCTCCACCTAGATCATTAAGGACTATCAAGCCAAGATTTTTCACAACTAGCTTTGTTCTTATCCCCTCCAGGCTAACCAAGGATAAAACATTTAGTATGCTCCAAAATGGAAATATCACAAACAAAATATTTAAATCTCTCCATACAATGCTAGGCTTTGTAGAGACAGTCTCTCACAGAGGGTCAGTTTAAACACAACTGGAGAAACATCAGAAGGACCAAGATTCTTGTGAAGGACTGGGACAATCTTTTGAAGAAGCAGTGAACTTGCTAACCTATTCAGACCAGAGTGAGTATTCCAGCTAGAGAAAGTCTGACTCATGCTGAAGCAAAAGTTGCAACAAAAACAGTGAAGAGACACTCACTGACTTCAGTACACAGCGGAACATATTACATCTCTGAGCACTAATAAAACTACAGATCTCCTAATAACAGGAAGCCTAGTGCTTACAATGTCTTATCAGCTGAAAAGGATTCCGAGAGGAAACAAAAGTGGTAACTTCTGACACAATTTTTGGGATAGACTAAAGATGTCAGTATTGAACTTTTCTTCTAATCCTTCAGAAACCTCAGTGCTTCCTGCCTTGGGAACAATTATCCTTTCACAGGTTCCGCTGACCACAAATCAGTCATCAGAAGACAAGATAACATTCAAACTAGAACATATATACAACTTAGATAAAGAGTTTCTTTTAATTAGTTTCCAGCTTACCACAGCATACATGCCCTGTACTCTTCTGCCTTTTGCTTTTCAGAGAACACAGAACATCAGGTTAAAATATTATTTGGTCCAAATATTATTTGGTCCAAAATTTTCTTGAAAAAAGCACAGGAAAAAAAGATGGACCAGAAGCCCATCCAGATAACTATTAAAAGTCACTAACTCTGGAGCATTCACCACTGTCCTGGGGAAACTACTGCAATTGCTCATTTTTCCTATTGTGAAAAATGTTCCTCCCATGGTCAATTCACCAGGATCTCACTAGGAGTACCCTGTACCCTTCTTCATCTTTTCCATGTGATTCACTGTAGAAAGGGAGTCTTCATCTTCCTTGTAGTCCCACTTTAAATACTGGAACATGGTGTTAAGGTCTTCCCTAAACCTCCTTTTGCCAAGGATGAACAAACCCAGCCCCCTCAGCTGCTCCTTACATAAAGGGTTCCTCTGTCCTTCGATCCTCTTTGCTATCCTTCTTTGGACCCTCCCCAGTTCATATTTTTTCTTACAATAACAGTACCATTTAGGTTGGAAAAGACATTTGCTGCTGGCAAAACACACCAGCCTTGAACATCTTCTGGGCTTGACATACTGACTCTATTTGTCATTTAGTGACACATCTTGAAATGTAGCTGTTCTTCACAAATTCAGGAAAAATCACAACCTTCCTTCTCGCCCAAACTGTGAAATGAAGGGATTTTCCCTGACTTGCCCGAGTTTGTTTTTGGGGTTTTTTTAACTAATCATCAGTTCTGAAATATTACATTTAGCTGGCAAGCTGCATCAGGCTTTCTGCTGATCTCCCTGCAATGTCAGCTTGCTTTTTCTCCCTCTGTCATTTTTCTTGTCTGTAATACAAAACATAAACAAGGTCTAAGAGAGAATTGGCAAGAGCTTTATTTGCAGTGTAGGTAATGTTAGATTTGTATGCAGCCATCAAAGAAATCTACTCTGAATATTAATCTGATGGTGCTAAAAATTTATTGCTAAAAAACAATATATCGGTACAACAGTTTACATATTAAGATCAAGAATCCATGCAATGAACTTCTCGACATTTATAACTAAATTAACTATCATAATAACTCTAAATACAATCTTGTTTCTGAGTTTCAGGCTGCATTCAAGGCATCAGTCAACAAACTGCAACGGTGCAGCCTGATCTACTACCAGCTGGGCTGCAGCACACCATATGTAAAGCTCAGGTTCTTTGACAGAGCCCCTTGCTTCCATCAGTATTTCTAGCCTTGCTTCCATCAGCATTTCTAGCCTTTCTTGAGTACTTCTTCAGATACCTTGAAAAACTCTGGTCTGAGTCTAATGTGGATTGTCCTGTAGAATAAAGGATAAGCAAGGAAAGAAGATCTCTTCTCACACATTTGCATGGACTCTCCCATATTACTGCTAGCCCAAAGCATAGAAAACTGCTAATATTTACTGTCATGCTGGTCAAGAACACATTTTCATTCTAATGTTGCACAGAGGTGAATAAGAATATAAAGAGAGGATGGGGAATGCTTATCTGCTCTCCTGTTCTGACTATGCTGGAAGTACGGTTTCATTTTAAATGAGGCTTGTGTTTTTACAGCTTAAATTTGAATACAGAATTCAGTTGTTTTCACCAAACAGCACAGGCAGGCCCTTGAATACAGGAGGGCTATCCTTGGGAAGAATGCTAGGCCTGATTAAGTTGTCATTAGAGAGTACATAGTGAATCCTATCCCATCACTAGAGAATGATCATTTTGATGCTTCCTCCAAATCTCCAAGGAGCCATTGGGAGGGAGAGTCCAGGTTCCCTTCAGGGAACAGGCTGGGTAATCTGTTCAACAGCAAGATGAACATGTCAATATGGAACACAGAGTCCAAACCTTCTATTACAGACTTTGCTATGCACCTTTTCCAAATTATGTGTCTGCAAAACCTTTCCTGGCTAATTCACTTATTGAAAGCACTAGCTAAAAAGCAACTGGGCACCCTACACATGGAAAGAATATTGCAGATAATATAGGCAGTTTTGGCAAATCTGTATATAAGCAGCCTTAACCCTCTGAAAACCATTAAGTCATCACTTAGCACTTGGCATCAGTGTGCCATCCAAACAATGCAGATTTTTTGTGCCACTTGGGAGGGTCATGAGACCAGCTGAACAAACAGCAGCATGGTGATTTACATCTACTTTTGTCTACTCAGCATAGGCTCCCCAGCCCTTCCCTAACAGCACACAAAACTCATACCTTCCATTTAAAATGACATTCTGAGACAGAGCAAGGATTCAGCTTTAGTCTTTCAGAACATGTCCTAATGTATTCAATAATATTTTATATCCTTATATAAGGATAATACCATGCAGTGCCAACCTTCCTGTGTTCCAGAACCTAAGGCAACTGGGTTGCAACAATACTGCAACTCTGTCTTGCATCCTTTTCCAAATGGATTTGGTTTAGTATGACATGATGCAATTTTAAGAAAACATATGTTGACTGGCATGGATTAAATCACACACATTGTAGTACGCACTTACCTTCCTTGTGTGATTTTCTCGATCTTTCCAACATACAGATGAAGCTGGATCATCCTCTTCCCCTTCAAACATTAACAGTTTTCTTCTTGCAGTATTTAAACAATGTACCATGAAAACAAAATCTTACTTTTTCAGATTTCCCTGGGCAGCAATTTTGAGATCTTGCAAAAGCTCTCCTTATCTCAGCAAGGAAATATTTCACCACTTTTAAGCACTGTGACTGTACCATTTGTTCTACTAAAAGTATTTACTGAATGTATTCCTTCTTGTGCAGAATACTCAGATGTCATTGAAGAAACTAGGTGTAACTATTTGCCCACTTGGTAATTTTTCATGCCTCCCTCTGTGTCTGATTGCGTTTTCCTTTCTGTGCTAGCTTGTGCCATTTTGCTAACATATCCACATCATTCACACTAATTTATTGCCAGAAAAATACTGCTTCATTGGAAGTTTTTGCTCAATACTTAAAGCACACACATACTATTTAAAAAATATGGGTGAATGGTGATCAGGCAAGAAACATGAATCTGACTCTAAGAGTATTTTTGCTTTTCCGAGAAAAAATTGATTTAAATTACTGTTTTTACAGCTCTACCACTATGTAGAGAGTTGTCTGCCTAGGCATCACTCTAAAACACACACATATTATCTCATTTCCATTGATAAGAATAAAGGCTTTTATTAAAAGAAAACAAAACATGCACACAAAAAAAGCCCCACAGTGGCAAAATCTATTACCGTGTTTTCAGGAGCTAATTCTGATAGCAGCCACGAACTTCCATTAGTTACTGGTAAGAACTGTATGCTAGTATGGTCAACAGTCCCACATAATGCAACTTGCCATGTGGCATATTTCACCTAAATCATCCTTCACATTAAAAGAAATAGAAAGTGTCAAGTGGAAAATCATTGAAAGGGAATTAAGGTACCCTGGACTCCAACTGATTTTGGAACAGGCACATTCAGACACACAAATATTCCCAGATGAACTGTTCCTGAAAAAGGAACATTCAACTATAGCTTAAGAGAAGACGGGTTTGATTGCATTGCTCGTTAATAATTTGCAGAGTTTGCTTACAGACAGAGTCACTTGAATGCTAAGAAGTACTGGAAATATCAGTGGAGCTGCCAAACCCAGGTCTAAATTTACAGAAGAGAAAGTGCAACAATTCTAAACTACAGCAGATGCTAGCAGGAAAAGAACTTGTAAGTCTCCAGTCTTAGGAATGTAAGCCTATGATCTCCAGGAAACATGAGGCTCTATCAAGTCTGCTCTACAGAAATGTTTCATCACAAATTCATCTGATTTGAATCAAAAATTAAAAGCCTGCCCACAAGAGAGGAAAGATGAGGACCTTTCCAGACCCTGGTTCTATTGGGAGATCCTTGAAAATAAATCAACAGGAAGCTTTTTGGGTGACCTTAGAGCAGTTGATAAGGGCCATCTCATTACAGTGACCAACAGAAGAACAAGATTTAACACTGGATGAAGAAGAATCACAGGGACGGGTCAAAATAAAGCCTGCAGAGCTGACATAAAATGTTGCCCTGGTTTCAGCCAAATACAGGGTTAATTTTTCACAGTACCTGTGAGAGGGTGGAACATGGAGCTGTGCAGGCCAAGAAACAAATGCTGTTTGTCTTTAATAATTGGCAGGTTCAGAGAAAAGGGATTCTCTCTCTTCCAAGAAGGAGATCTCTTTCTGGTCAGGAAATCAAGCGTGGTGGGCATAGGGTCTCTCCACCATTGTTTCATTGTTCTGGGTTTGTTGAGTATTTTGCACATAAATCACCCTCTCTTTGTAAGCTTTTATTTCTAGTATTGTTGCTGATGTTTCTGTTCAGTTTCTTATTTCATTGCTTTTCCCAGTAAATTGTCCTTGTCTCAGCCAATGATCTTTGCCTTTTGTGCCTCTAAATCCTCTTGCCAGACACCCAGAAGGGGAGGGGAACTGAGTGAGCAGCACTGGTTTTGGAGTCTCAGGGAGGGGGGGAATAAATTTGGGTATACCATTCCTAAACAGCTACAAATGTAAATAGAGGCAGTGCCAGACCTTGCCTTTTGAACAAGGCTTGATCTATCAAGCCTTCTCTTTATCTTCCTTCTCTTCCTCTCCTCCTTTTTCTTCCAATGGTAGAAGTATAGGGAAGCTGGCTACTGAAATACATCAGGCACCAAAGCAGGATTTTGGTGACAAGGGTTTGGAGGGAAAAGCTCTCCCATGCACACCATCTGCTCATTTCTGATCTGTCCTTCAATTCTTATCCCCACAGTGAACAGGATGGGCTGGTAAACTCAGGTCTGGATCACTAGCTGAAAGAATAAGGTCAGAAGCACTTCAGGCATTAGTGTAGCATCTTTTGGCTGTGGGTACAGACCATCATGCTGAGCATTTAGGAGCTCTAGAGGAGATTATGCTGCATGCATAGTCAGAGTCACACAGGCAGCAAAGAGGTCTTGATGAGCTCCCAAAATTGCAATTAAATTGATTTTAATTGCACTATTTCTTGCCTATGTCCCAGCTCACTTGTTTTATTTCATACATGTCAAGGACAAAGTCTGAGATTTCACAGTCAGTACAGAAGACATTAGCAGAAAATCTCATCATGTCCAGAACTTTTTAATGACACTGGGGCTTTTGAAAAGCTCAGTTAATGATTGATACCCCCAGTTTCTACGTTCAAGCATCAACCTCGGATAGATCAGACCATCAAGATTTTTTGGTTTGATACTGATAAACCTCTGCAGTCCCTTGACTTTCTGCTGTCTTTTGAGAAATGGATGTTTCTGAAAACATAAATCCAAATCTATATTCTTTTTCTCTGCCAGTCTTACCTGCTAAGATCAGCTTTCCACTAAGGACAAAGGTACAGTTTGTACAGCGAACTGCCCTGCACCCTGTCTCTTTTCTCTGTGTTACATATTTCTGTTCAGTGGTGATGTGAGACAAAACATCTTTGGGTGTTCCCCTACTGCATTTTGGCAATTTCACAATCTCTGCAGTCCCAGTGATTCATTCATTCTTTTTTTTTTTTTTTTTTTTTTAATTAATTGAGGAAGATATTCTTCAGGAAAGCCAAGGCCTTCCAAGTATGGCATCTAGAGCTCAACACATAGTATGAAGTCCCAAATACCCTCCTACAACTCTAACAATGGCTTAACCACTGAATATTTCAAGCTGGAAGGGATCTCTGGGGACCTTTAACCAAAGCCTTCCCTAAGCAAGACTAGCTACAAAGTTAAATCAGGCTGTCTAGAGCCTTGCACAGTCATGTTTTGCAAATCTCCAAGCACAGGAATACCACAACCTCTCCCTTTAAAGTGATTGTCTATGTGAAAATGCAAGAATCATAAAAGCTTGCAGGGGGTGTTTGCTCACCCAAAATAACTGGAGGGCAAAGCCTCTTCCTCTTCCAGATGTCTGGTACTCTTCAACATCCACACCCCTAATATCCCTGACCAAAATATAGAAATCATATCAAGATCTTCAAAAATGCCTTGAGATGTTTCTATCTGCCCACTTTCTATCATGCTCATTGGCACTTACACATCTTTGACTCCCTTTGGAAAAGCAATGTGAAGTTCTGTTTTGAAATTACAACAGACTGGGCGACTCTTTACCTTGGTTTATTTCCAAAGGTCTTCACCTTGCTGTTGCAGGACTGTGTTGCTACTGTCATGTCCCACCCTTATTTCCCCCCTATAATTCAGTGACATTACTTGTTTTTATCCTAGATACCTGTCTGTCATACACAAGAAACTGATATCACCCAATGTACTCCTCAGCCCTGCCTCTGTCCCTTTTTTCCCCTTTATGCTTTGTAGATAAATTAAGGACTTCAAAGAGAAGAGCTAGGAAAGAGACTTTATTTTCAGCTCTCCCTCCTATTTCTGTCAGACATGGTTTGATGATGACATAGACATTCTGCCATCTCTGAAACACGATAAATAGCAGCACGCAATGAACTGCATCACATGGCTCAATAAATACTTAATGCCTCAGAAGTAAGACTTGTTTGGGAACTGACAAAATGGCTCAGCCCCACAAGAGAACCTCCCACAAGTTCTCTAGGATCCTGGCTTCTTTGCAGCCTTTTTCTTTCATCTTTGCATTAAGTACTTCTAGTCCAATAACCTAAAGTCCACCTGACTTCAATTTTATGTTTAAATATTAGCAGAATGATCAGATTTTCTTCCCATTTTAAGATTCAGTGTACCCTGGAAGGATAAAGAAAATTTATTTATTTGACTACATTCTCTTTAAATAAAAAGAAGAAATCCTTAGTAAATAGCAGCATGGGTTGGCACTGTTTTCCAGGGTTCTTTTTCTGTTATAGCATAGATCTATTAGGCAAGAGTTCAAAAACCAAATATCATAACAGAAACTGGAAAACTAGCCCTAAAAAACCCAGACAACTCTTATATATGTCTCTGTCTGAAATTTGCTGAAGGTTTACTTTATAAAAATACATTCTGAGTCCCCTGTGGTTTTCCAAAAGCTCTCATCATGTCACGGTCCACAAAAGAGTGATTCTGTGCATTACCAAAGTCCCATTCTCTGGAACTTTGCTGAGTAAAACCACTACATTTTCTTCTTTGGTTTCCAAGGAAAAATGTCTGAACAAGATCACACATTGCTTCACAGTGATCATGAAGAGGGAAACTCTTACAACTCACTTCAGGTCTTCCATCATATTGATGCTATTTCTTCCACTGCTTAGGTGGGAGTCTAAGAAAGGACCAAGCTTTAAAAGTCCTAAAGAGGCAGCAGCAGGCCAGTTTTCCTGCCCTCCACCCCTCATGTGTGTCTTCTTTCCGCTGCAAAGCTGGCCCAGCTACTGTAGAGGTAAGCAAACCATTTCCAACACAGACACAGTCAAACTTAATTTAAGGATTTGGGCTCTGTATGAGGAGCCATCCAGAAACCTTGCAATGGATGTGGCAAGAGTTATCAAGCCAACCACACATCCCATCCTTTTGGCATTCAGTCTTCTGCAAAGACTGCTTTGCAGCCAGGTATAACCCATGCAAAGGTTCATCTCAGGTCTCGCAGTACAGAAAGTGTGCTGACAAGGATGTGGCCAAAACAGCACCCAGGCCTCTTGAATTTCGTCACCAGCAATCAGGGTTCACAGAGTAAAGAGAGTTCTGACTAAGCAGAAGAGCTTTTTATCTCAAGTCATTAATGTCCACACATTTTCCTTCTGCTAGTCTCATTTCTCCTTTATTTTGTACTTTCCAAGGTCATGACAGAATGCTATACAGACTTTGCTACATAAATAATAACGCAGCAGCCCGCACCACAGGTGAATGGGGAAGGGGGCGTCATGCTGCTCTTGGTGTGGAATAATGCTGAAGCCAGTGATTGACTCATCAATCCCAAAGCTAAACATCCTGACAGTGAGATGAAGATGAGGCAGAGAGGGCAAAGGACCTGATAAAGGAACAAAGAAGTGATACTATTGATGACTTTAGGTAAAGATGCTGAGATGACACAGTTGGCCTGGAGACATCTGACTGACAGTCAATTATCTCAGTCCCACCTTCTAACAGCAGAGTTTTTTAACATACCCCTTCTAGGAGAGTGCACAGAAAATTTTGCTAACTTTAATATAGTTGCTTCAATATAACTGCTTTAATATAATATTGCATCAATATTGTTTCAAAAATAGTGCACTATACTACAGTAGTAGTAGTCGTTATAGCTACCTATGCTGTGTAGTAAGTAATTCTGATTAATATCTCATCTTTTAATCAGTATCATAATACATCACTTCTATTTATATATCTGGTTTGCCATCCTCAAACATGCAAGAAAAAGTTGTATAAAGATTCAGTTACACATACAGAATCCTTTAGTCATAAACCATTGACAAAGTCTGGAGCTAAGAGTGGATCCAGCCACACACAGACTCCTCCCTGAGAAGGAGTTTATAAAGCAAGGCAGTCCTTTCTGCACCTTGTGACTCACTGGGAGGGCTTCTCTAACCAACTTTGTCTGAAAATCCCATTCTGCCCACAACAAGCAGGGAGCAAACACAAAGGTTAAAACAAAGGTGAGAATGTCTGAGGTCCAAGTTTCAGCATCCAGTCTCCCAGGTGGGCCTGTGTCAATGTCTCATACACTTGTACACCAAGTAAGCTGAGTGGATCACCCAAGCCTCTACAAGGCTTGAGCGTCAGTCAGCACAATGGCCTTGCCCGTTCTTGCACCACTTAGTCTTCTAAACACTTGGCATTTACATCCTAGCTTTGAAATCCTAGATAGATACAGGACCAGAATGGGAATAAAGCTGTTTTTTTATCAAAAGTACATGGGAAGTTTGATCCAGAGAAAAAAAAAGCTTTTCAGAAAATGCCTGCCTTTGAAATGTGCTGACCGAAAAGATGGTAAGAGCTGAGCATTGCACTAGAGTTTTGACAAAGATCATAGGTGCTCCCTCAGCTACCAAACAAGCAGATCCATAATGGCTCTGTCCTCACTCAGCACACTTCCTTTCAAAATCAGAAGAAGATTCCCTGTATTTTCAAAAAGCATAGAAAATGGTGGGAAGGTATTACTTATTTCAGCCCTCAGCATTGGCAGAGGTCATCTGGACTCTAGACCGCAGCTAGACTGGGCAAGGGGGTGAGCAGAGCAGTGCCCATACCAGTGTGAGCATAAGTGAATGCAGGTACACTTCTACCCCCCAAAAAACTGCTCAAAACAGGATAAAGTGACCCAGGTGTGACACATACTCTATTTGACTTTACGCTCTTATGGCTCATTGCAGAAACCAAGAGGTGAGCCAGCGCTGTCCCTGGAGGTTGCTATCAGCACTGTCTGCAGGCCTTCCCAGCACAGGAGACTGATAGGGGCTTGTGAAGGAAATAGCTGCTCTATATATATATAAAGAAAAACACATACACAAGTGGAAAACAGGCTAGTAGTTTTGTGGAAGCTCATTTGTTCATTACTGCAGACAAGAAGAGACTTCAACCCTGTTTTAACATGCAAGTGGCTGCCAGTCCTCTCTCTAGCTTATTGTCTGGGAAACATCTGTGACACTTTATCTGCCTCCATGTAACCGAGGTCACACGACCCTCTCCGGTGAGGCATTTCTCTTCCCCAGCACCTCCTACACTGGAGCACAACAGTATGCTCAAGTGGCCATCCTTCTAATGGCTTGTGTTGATCTTCACCAGCAAACAAGTACCCATTACTCAGATCTTCCATTTCCCACCAACAGACAGGTTCAGACCAGGTCTTCAGAGGACTTGGGAGGACTACCTGTTTTGTAGCAGCAGAAGAAGTTATCCTCCAGAGCTGAATTCCACGTCTCTCAAAGAGACCAGGAAGAGAGGAGCACAGCATTAGGCACAATGACAAATCCAGTCCTGTCTTGGGAGCTTATTTTGCCAGTCAGTTGTCTCTTAGGTTTTGTGACAAAATAAACCAATCACAGAGAGGATGAACTCTGCAAGTTTTGTAAGTGGTAAAAATTGTTCTTTACTTCCCTGATCACGCAGGCTGGGAACCTGAGTTTTGGATAAAACCTTGTTTCTCTTCCAAGTTTGGAAAAAAGAAATTATAGTCTGGCATACTCCTTAAATTTCTCTGTGGCATAAAGGCTGTGATTCTGTAAACCTAATGACCAAGCTTGAAGATTTGAGAAAGATCAGTTAATTCCCTGGTTAGACTGTGAGCCCTTGAAGTACTTTTCTCATTATCCTCCTACTTTGATTTCAGTCTCTCCCACTACCGAAAAACCTGACTTAATTCAAACTAGCAGATTTTCCCTTTTTCCACTTTAAATGAGAAAGAGAGCAGTAAAACTAGTAAGGAAAACTTTGCAATCTAATAATAAGATTTCTGTATATCTAGATGTTCAAAGAACATCCCTGCAGCAAGGATCCTAGTTTCCAAAATACAGGAAGTCCCTGCAAAAATAATAATATTTCAATCAGTTTCTTAGCACAATATTCATAAAACAGATGGTTTATTAATCTACAGGCTTTTTTTTCTACATCTTTAAGTGATTACTTACTACAAAAGCATTATTTTCCAGGGGAATCCTGAGAAGTTGCCAAAACTTAGTTTACATTCAGTCAAAATATCTGGAATAGTTGGACATTGTCTTTCTCTGAAAGACCTCTCTTGGCAGGGCTGGATAGGACATTTCTATCTCTTCAGAAAAAAAATATTATCCGTACTACCTTCTGCATCTTTTGGTTTGGTGTTTTGATCTATTTGCTTAGGTTTGAATCTTCCCTGACTGTTAGTTTGCTTCCTTGGAAGCTTATTAATACGACACCACCCTGTGGTATAAACTATGCCACACCATTCTTCTTTCTGCTCTCCCACTGACAATTTCAGCCCTGCTTTCCAGTTGTGCACAGATAACATGGAGCAGCCTTATAACAGTATCCCAGCTACTTTTCATATCCTCTTTGTTACCACTCCTCATTTTCTTTGTCCTTTCCTAATACTGCCTATCTGTATGGTCAGCATTGGTGGTTGAAGAAATGCCCACTCGTTTTCGGATCAAAGCCTCTTGGGCTAGTAAAGGTCATCACCTCCGACCTTGTGAGTGCTCATCTCAGTTCACCAATCCTTCCTTATCTTCTGCCTTTTACATAACAAGTATCTTCTAAACTTACCCTGACACCACTGAGCAGTATCACTGTGACACACAGAGACCTTGTTTTGAACAGTTTTACTTCCACCAGCAAGTACTTCCTAAGACCATCAAGGAATTCTGCTAGCTATTACCTTCCTGTCAAGAACTAAGACAAAGCGAAATCTACCCAGCAGCAGACCCACAATCAGCTAGCCATGCACCTGGTGTTGGCTTCACTCACTGCCACAGAAACAACTGTGGTAGGAACCAAGCTGGATCCTTGACTTCACATCATGATGACTTACCAAACTTCACTGGTTAACCCTGGAAATGCACATGTATAGTGCACACTCAAAAGTCAAAAGATGACACACCAAATCAAACCACAGAACACTGCAACCATTCCAGAAGAACAGCTGTCTACCAGAGAAAAAAACCAAACAACACCTCTACCCATCCTCCAAAGCCCTAAAACACTTCTTAAACATTTTTAAAGACAGCAAAAAGATGCAATACCAAATGCATTGTATGGCAGAACTCAGGCTAGCTCTACAGAGTGAAAGAACTCCCACTCATAGGGCTCTTAATGAGATATTTGGAAGTCATTCCTCATTTTAACAGTGATCTTATCATAGATTCATGCTCCTTTTTGCACCATCACACATCTTATCAGAAACAAATGGGCCAGGGTGACGAAATTTAGTGCAACTTGAACAGACCAGGTGAAAATGCATCATCCAAACTGCACAGTGAGAAAAATAAATGTATCTGAAGGGAAAAAAATCAATGACAAACAAACAACTAGAAAGAATGAAATTTGGCAGTTCCCAAAGAACAAGTTAATTATTACTAATGAAGTAATTAACATTTTTTAAAACCTCTGAAAAAATGAAATTGGCTATGCAAGTTCTAATTAATACTGTAATAATTTATCACAACATAAAATGAGAAATCTTTGCTCCTCATTAAAGCAATAACTCAGAAGAATTTTATCAGGAAAAAACAACCATGGGAAATAGGGCTGGAAAAATCCCAAAAAACCAAATACTCCATTCTCCTACCACGACTAGAAAGCTGTTTCTGCATCATTTTATCTGATGTATTCTTTTTTTAACTGTTATTTCTTCAGAGGAAGAAAGTCTACCTCATCCCCAAGAAGGAATACAGATTTTTCTCTACCAGTTATATGAATTCTGTCCACTTTTCCCCTCCCCCTCCCTACACCAGTATAAACTTTGCCATCACGTGCATGGAGAACAGTCATCTATTTCTTCAGTAGTAAATATGGAGATGTTTCAAGCCTGTTTCTGTACAGTAATGGGTAGTTTAATTGACCCTGCTTAAGCAGGGAAGTTGAAGATCTCAAGAGGTCTCTTTCAGTTCCTGATATTCTGTGCTTCTGTGATAAAAGAATTGGAAATCCAAACCCCTGTTAGGTAAGGATTTAGTCAAAGGCAGACCAGCCTGCTTTTCTGGGATGGAAACAAGATACTTGAAGATTTCATTAGTTCACTTTCTCTAGCAGTCATGACAAATTTTTGTCATCCTTATGTGTTAATGGATCAGTCCTTATGTGTTATGGACAGCTCATTCAGGAATTTGCCTCAATACAAGATATTGTGATGGTATGGAGCAAAAACAGAGCTCTAAAATGCAACCATCATCTCCATGCCCACTAGGTGCAGCAAGGGACTCTGCTGTCACTGCTGTGACACCTCACTGCACAAAACAAACAGCACATGGTCCAGATGACAGCTGTGCTCACAGCTGAAAAGGCAAGAGCAACTGAAGGACAAACAAAGATCCATAAGCTTTTTCTGAGTGCTAAGGAAATTCTGGGCTGTTGGTTGAATAAGAAATAACAGTTTTCTGTGTGCCTGGAACAACAACAAAAGCTTCCAAGGCCTCCATTCTTTTACTTGTTTTCCCAGTTTCAGGTGTACTTTAGGACTTAGATCAGTTACCATGAAAAAAGTAAAAAGCACAACAACAGCAATATTTCCTGTATTATATTTTTCTCTCACCACAGTGATTTATGAGCAGGCTGAGTGTCTAAATATCAAAAATGGATTTTAATTTTCTGCATGTGCAAAATTTTCTTCAGGATGACACATGAAAAGCTGTAGATGACAATAACTGGTACACAGGGAAGCCATTAAAAGCTGGATACTTATGTTTCCTCAAATCTCTTATCCTCTTCCCGATTCCACTCACTCCTGCTGAACATCAAATTTAAATGGTGTTTTCTTTCCCTTGCACTCTGGGGATTGAACTGTAAACTGACTCTTTTTCTCCAATCAAGCCATCCTATCAAATATGCTTAGCACCATATTAAGAAAAAGAAACTCACCGTTCTCCTCCAAAACCACTCAGACAAGGGCAATAGGTAAAAGAATGCTGCCAATAATTTCATCTGCTAAAACTCATATTCACAGGCAAAATATTAAGGAACTTCTCTGCTTCAAAAGAATCAGCAGCTACATGTGTATTTTTTCCCCACAGAAATTCATTTTTTACTGGATTTTGTGGCCTGAAGAAAAATGTGTCACTAATGGGATTTTCTTTGGAGGAGAATGAAAAATGGAAAGGCACAGCCAACACATTTTACCTGAGACCCTCCAACAGTTTGACAAAGACAATTGTGGACTACAGACTATGGCTGTTTGATAGTCAAAAATCATCAAATTTTACACCACAGAAGCATGCTAACATCTTGAACTAAGTTATGCTGTACAACTTCTTCCTGGCAGACAAGGAAATATTTGTGTTTTCACTAGCACGTTAACTACCATCCTGGTAAACCCTTTCTAATATACCTTGGCTGCAAGTATAGGCAAAATTGTTGCAAGGCAAAATTACTTTTGCTAGAGGAAGGCAAGAGAAGCAAGCCAGTTCTATGACCTGCACAACATACAAGGTTCCTGGGAAAAGAAAAAATAAAAGAAAGAAACAAACAACTTCCCTGCCCAAAAAAAACCCCAACAACAAAACAAAAGAAAAATTAAACACAGCAAGAAAAGCACTTGTGCATTATAGTTGTACACAGAATTTTCTATTTAATTTCAGAAGAATTTCTACTGCCATCTTGGGCAAAAAAGTGCCAAGACTTGACCTATTCCAAGGCCGACCATTTTTTCTGACAATTTTACAGATATCCTGTGCTAAAATTATTATACTGAGTTCAATAATAGAGAAAGTCTGAATTCCCAGACCATGAAAGTGTTTAATGGCCTAAGTCATGATTTAATCAACTAAAAAGTCTCTTGAAAGTTCTTAGGTCTCATGGCCACCAACATAGTATTTGTACATAGTCATGTGTCTGGTTTTAGCAAATGACAGAGGGAGCTATGGAAAAAATTATGCTGGAAAAAGTGGGCAGTTTTTTTACATCATCCCATTTTGCTAAGACCTGAGCTTCACATATTTCTAAGCATCTACCTTTAGATTTGTTAATTCAAATTTATTTCAAACAGGTGGCTCTCACAAAACCAGTGAAGAGGAAAGGTGCAACTGTCCAGTTTCTGCTCTTCTATAAAGAATTTCCCACTTCAGCCTCTACCATTTCATTTACCAATCTGTTTTCAGCATTAGAGCATTTTTACCCAATTTTAAATTAATGCTATTTTTTCAGATTAGCTTAAAAACTAAATAAACACAACAATAATAATAATAATAATAGCAATAATACTTTGAAATTATCAAGAGAGAGCTGTCTCTTTCATCTGAAAGCAAAAAAGACAGAGAAAGCTAATCTGTTTTCATTGTTGCTTTTTTTTTTTAAGAACCTTATTTCTAATCAAATATGTGGGGCAGTGACCTGGCTTCTTATCTAAAGCCACACACATCAACTTGTATAAAATCAAAATCATACCTGAGTGAATTTGGGAAAGAACAAACAGGTGAGCCATAATATAATTATTCCAAATACATTGTTATTTTCCTGCAAATTTAGCAGTATCATTCCATCTTCTTTAATATCTGGGTTGCTGTTGTTCATTCTTCACATTGCCAGCAGATCATAGGCAGATGACTGACAAGTGATGGAGCTTTCAGAACTCATCCTGCTTCTTCTTTCTTACATCAGAAAAATAACTATTTATTCAGGTGAGAGAGCATTTTCTATGGCTCCTTAACTGATCTAGTGAATATTTAGAGACAGCTTTGCAGAAACAGAAAGGTTTATGGTAAGTAAACAAATAAATTCCATTAATTTATGAAGGCTAAGCAAGCATTGTATAGCAAGAAAACTGTACAGAGGCAGCGCTCTTGATGGATCAGATTCAATTACTACCCTGGATCAGAGCTAGTGCTTTCAAGAGTCCCATTTCCTACAAGTGCTTTTCAAGAGTCTTTGTGTGTCTGCTTCAACAGCACAGCAGTGTACCCTTTGTCTTTCACAAGTCCTCCTACAGCACAAGGAGACAATGTGGATTTCGCCACTGAGAATGAGATTTCCCATTTTGATTATGCAACCACCTTCAATAACAATTACTTGAACATTTGAAATGTGCCCTGGGAATCATGCACCTCAGAAGAATTCCTTTAGGGGTGGGGTCATAACAGATCTCACTGCATTTCCCCATTCCAATTTAAATTCCAGCAAATTAGTTGAAAGATCAAGTGAAGGGATGAGAAGCAAAACGCAAAGTCCTCATGCACTAATGGATCTTCAGGCAACATCCAGCAGGCTGGTGGAACACCTGCATGTAGTGCTGCAGACAATGGAAGGTTCCAAAGGTTCAAGGACAGGCTGGGCAAGCTCACAGCAGATAATTCCAGTGAGGATCACTAAAAACAGAAAACCTACCTATATTCAGAAAGCCACTGACTAAAAGTAGAGAATGAAAGGGACGGGAAAATATTATGGGAAAATATTTGCCTTGTACTTCTATTTTCTTAAAAAGCATTCCTTTGGCCGGTACTGGAGACAGGATGCTGAAATGCAGCAGACCATCGGTTTGATACAGTGTAGACCTGCCCTCCTACGCACCTTTCTGGAGTATTGGATCCCAGAACAGTAAAAAGGCCCTACAGTGAGCAGATGATGTGAGACTCTGGTGAAACAAACAGTGTCAGCTGCCCACACCACACTTAGGATCATAAAGGTCTGTGTTTCCCTGCTCAGCCTTTTCAGAACTTTAAAAAACCTACACATTAACCTCAGTGGTACAGGACGTAGGCAGAAATCTGCCTACCTCTCTGCAGAAAAGGACAGTCAAAGCTAGCATCCAAATGACAGTAGGCAACAGCTTTTTGGTAAGATTTTCTAAATATTATGTATCCTAATTACACAAATGGACAGCCAATGAGTGGCAAATTCCCCAGTAAAGCCTGCCTAGCACAAGATCTTTTAATTCTACCTTTGAAGTGAGCGATTTACAGGAAATGAGCTAGAGATTTCAGTGCTGACTGCAATCAAGACCCTTATCTTTACAATGAGCATGATTTATCGCAATTTTATGCTAATAGCTCTCACCCATCATTATCACAAGAGAGAATATATGTCAAAATTCTTTATTCACCCTAAATCACACATCAGCCAGGCTTCCCATTCAAAGTATCTGATTGGGACCTCCAGAAGTGGAAGGCACAGCTTGTTGCACTCAATGACTTTCACAGCCTTTTAAGCTCTCCTCTTACTTTGGACAGCTTATAAAATGGCAGAACATTGTTTTGAATGATAAATAAGATTCAACACAAACTGCAGGTTTGGGGGTGGACATCCAGTTTTAGAAAACTGATGAATATCAAATTTTTGTTCTTCTTCAAACATGATACCTAATAATTTTTTTTACATAAACATTTGCACTCAAATAAAGAACCACTATGACTATCAGGTATGTACAGAGATAACATGCAAGGATTTGAAATCCACAGCTACTGCAGGCTGAACAGCATTCTGAGGTAGGTTCCCATTACACTCACACATTCGCTGCCTTCCCAACACATCCACTGTTGGAGGCAACACTGGGCTAGGCAGTCCTTAGATTTGATCTGACAGAGTCCTGCCTTCTAAGATGCCTTTGAACTGACTATGGTGAAACAGACTGCACATAGTTCTGCTGTGCCCACTATCCAAAAGGAAAGATTAAACTTAAGCATGAGGGTGTGCAATAGAAATTAAATTTTGAGGGAATTTCAGGGATCATAGGTGCAAAGCAGCTCCTAGGAACTAACAGGAGCCAGGGCACAGAAACAGAATTTTCTGTATTAAGGTCTGTCTGCCCAGTGCTTATTCTAACTGGATTTGAAGTGAAGAATTTCAGCCTACATGACTGGAACTGTGTTGTTTTCAATGAGACAGCCCAATCCCACAGCTTACTGAGCAGCAGCACTGAGTGCCACAAGGTGGTATCTTTCTTGCTCAGCACTTTTTCACTTCCTATCAGGATCCCCTCTGTTCATCCTGCATCTATTTATAACAAATGCTTTCCTATAGGCCTGCTATGCCAAATACCAAAAATTGCTCCCACTCACTGCAAGGCAGAAATTCTATTCCTGTGTAATTTATTCTGTCTTTACATTTCTAGCCTAGATTAGAGTGCAGATTCCAACCATTTGCAATCTTTCATTATTTTCAGATATGTGTATACTGCAGCATGCTTCTCCCACATAGATTAGTTAGCTGGCAGCACCAATAAGTAAGCACATGTGACGGGGACACAGAAGATTCTGCTTTTGAGAGGTATCTGTAAAAGATGAGTTCTTACATTTTGTGAACTGGCCTGTATCTCTGTGAAGTCATATCAATGGAGAATATGCCCTGGTAATTAGAAACAGGTAACCTATATGCACAGTGAAAGTCAAAACTGTGGCTCATGCTCAGAAAAAAACCCTGTTTTCAGGCGTGTGTCCTTGTTGCATAAAACTTGGGACTGCTTCAGGCTGTAATAATCAGTGTTTGATCAAGTATATATCCTTCCCAGGATAGCCTTCTGGATCATTTGTTACCAGTAAAAATATTGGTATCTTTTGTAATACCCTCCACTTAATTACTTTTAATCCTTTCCAACTAGATTGTGGATGCTGCCTGCTGACACATGTATTTTTTATTTCAGTACTCTTAAGTTTCCACATGAGAGTTGGGCCTTCTCTCAAATTCATATCTGGGAGGTATGCCCTGTATTCACCTGCATGCATAAACAGCTGCTCAAGACAAGTTTCTCTGTGGGAGCTTCTCTATATGACATCTGCCTCACTGAGGATGCCTGATTGACCCCAAACTCTAAAAAAAAACACTACAAAAAATCCCTAAACAAAACAACACCAAACCACAACTATTGACATCTTATCACCAAATCCCCTCTCCCGAACACAACCATCACACAAAATCATACAACTAAAACAGAAAACAACCCTACAACCTATACAAAATAACCCTACAACTAAAATTGAATACAAAAAAAACCAAAAACCAACCATACAACCAATCCTAACACAACCCCAATCACAATTTCCAACACAAACACCAAATAACCATCAACAAACCACAAACAAAATATTAGCTCTTTCAAAACTTCAATCCTCCCTCAAATTAAAAAAAAAAATACAATTATGTGGATCAGCTGTGCAGAGACCCTTTTCCGTGACTTCTCCTGTGCAGAGACCCTTTTCCAGGAGGTTAGCCACACTCCTGGGATCAGATTGGTCAGTGCTGTACAGGTAAGACCTCTCACACAGTATAAACAGGACGAGTATAAAAGCAAAAGTGATCATATGCATGCACTTCCCTTTGGTTAATCTTGTAGTAACAGCAGGTTATTATTAAGAGAAGTTGTGGGTGTTCCATCATTAGAAGTGTTCAAAGTCATGTTGGAAGGGTCAGCAACCTGATCTAGTAGAGGACAGAGACATTGAAAATAGATGATCTTTGAAGTTCCTTTCAAATCCAAAACATTCCGTGATTCTAAGAACTTGATGAAGGATTTCCAATACTGCTGATTCAAGCCCCCCTGACCCCAATCAGATTGAAACTATCTTCCTCAGGACATCAAGACACGGTGAAAGAGCAAGAAGCACAAAAGAGGGTAGGAAAATAGATACTAGAATGAGTGCCCCATCCCAAGGTTATCTCATGTACCCACCCCCAAGGTACAGCCTCTGCTCACTGAGTACAATGTGTATCTAAAGTCACTCAAGCTCCACCTAAACATAAAGTAGTAGTATAAAAATTAGTTAAACATAGAGAAATTGTTGGAGCAACAAGAAATGTTGAGGGGAAGACTTCATCATAACTTCTGGGATCTCTCAATACGCTGGACCTGTCTTCTGCCTCCCCAGGACCACCTATTGGGTAAGAAAAATATTCCGTGCCTGCTGAATTATTATCTCAAGGGGGGAATTAGAGCTTGTTAGTGTATTGCTTTGAATCAATAGTACTTTGAATATTCTCACAGTCATATATCACCTGTTACAATTTTATTAATAAAGAGAGTTACTTTAGTCAGGATAGCAAATTCACCCACTTCACATCTCAGTGATTGGTATTTACCTTTGAGCTTTAATTCACTCTTCTGTGAAAAACAATAAATATCTTTCCACCCTCTGGAAAATACCTTACTGTCTGGCAGTTCTAAAGAAGCAGGATCCATTGTTAATACCAAAAGGTATTCCAGTGCATGCAGGAGGGATAAGGAGGGTACCACCTCTATGGCTGACAACAGTGTAAGAAATCTATCTGCTTTCTAAACAAATGGTTCATTTTGCTGCTACTTATCAAATGAGAAGAAAAATAGTGGCTACTGAGTCCCAGGAGGATGGACAGCCTTCAGACATTGTAATTACAGGGTATCATAAGCTCCCCCAAAATGCAAATGAAAATATAACTGTCTCTGTGAGCTAATGAGCCCCTAAGCCTCAATTCCAACTAGCAGCTGCTTATCACAATATAAAATCTGCTATGCAAAAGAACCCAGAATCACAGCTGCATCTTAAGCAATACTGGAGACAGAGAACTGTTGCAAAGAAAGATGGGACATGACCTAGAAGCATAGCTGGAAAAATGTGTGACTTCACACTCTTCAAATGGGCCAAACACCAAATGTCTAAAATGAGGGGTGAACAAAGTTTTCTGCTGCCAAGAATAAATGCCAGTGGCTGTATGAAACAAGACCTAAGGACTGTCTTATAAAGAGAGTTATAAGACAACTGATGACTGTAGCCTGGATCTCCTTAGAAGTCTCAAAATGTCACAGCACTCACTGAGGTTCTGGCCAGCTGTCAATAGCTCTGCACACATTTTCAGTTTTCTGTCATGCAGAGATCGCAGTCTAGGCCAAAACAACAAAGAAGGAGAAAGTATGAAGGCTCTACAAGTTTTAGTTTCCTCACAATGTACAGAAAACAAGAGCCCCAATCTAGTAAAGGAGTAACACATATGCTTAATTTCAGCTCGTGCTTTTTACTTTACTAACCATTAAGTATAGCTTTTCAAGATTAAAGACACAAATCATTAGCTGGGATCAGAGCAATCCCATTGATCTACATCTACATCTGCTAAGCATCCCAATTTTTCAGCAGTGGACAAAGTCATGTTTTAAGGCTTCACTGGATGAAGCCTTGTACTGTTAAGGCAAGAATCAATGCAACTATTTAAAAGCTGATGATTTTTTTCACCCCTTTTAAGTTTATGGCAAGGTGAACAGATAGTGACTTAAAGAGAGATCGAGAGATGAAGGGAGATGGAGAATATATTTTTAAGCATTATTTTTTACGCACTATTTTTTTAAACATGGTTTTTGCTTAGATACTAAAGCAAAGTCCCAGTTTCAAGCAACATGAAAAAGAGAGAAAACCAGAATAGAGAAACATTTGAATGCTCTTGAGGAAAACTTTTTTGTTGAGCATCATGCCTCAATTGCAAATGGGACAATCTGATTAATCCTCGAGTCACTTCCATTGTGTTTCTTCCTTTTGCAAACACCACCAAGGAATTTCCAGTTGTAAAATTCAGAAAGAACAGTCCGGGTTATCTTGTTTTGAGTACGCTGCTTCCCAGTGCAAAAACAACTCTCCCCACCACCATGCAGGCAACCTACACACAAGGGGCCACTACACTGGCCACAATCACTAGGAAATCACATCTCCTCCTAACAGGTGGCACAAAAAGATGATTAAATGTCAGTGCTGTTAGAAGAAATCTCAAACATGGTCTTAAATTAGCACACCTGAAGACCACCATGAGTTTCGATTTTTCTCCTTACAGAATGGAAGACAGAATTAAGAAGCATTGTCTGCATCCTCAGGCAGAAAGCTTGAAGCGTTTTTTGACAGGTAGGTTTGTCCAAAATTCATGTGTCAGTTGTAAGTTTATGCCATTTACTCCTGTTCAAGAGAAGTACAACTGTCGTGAATAGTCAGAAAGAAGGACAGAGGATTTTATTCACAGCAGCTTCAGGCAATTGCTCAAGGGACCTACTCCCAGCACATGCCACTGTCCTCTTTTTTTCAGCTCCTCTAAATCCTACTTCTCTTCTTGTGAACACGGCAATCTCAGCTATTTTCCCCCATATCCTTATCTCTCATCTTCACTATATTGCTTCTTTTTTAAGACCAGCCTCCTGTTGATTCTGATAAGGGAGCCACAACACATAAAAATGGCTCATGCTAATTATGTCTCCCTTTCAATCAGAATACAAACCAATGTCCCTGAAATACACACCACTATGCAAACTGCCTCTTGCATACTGATTTAAGGGTTAGATGCTCCCTGCTCTGATATGAACAGAGTACTCCTTTGAGAGGACTCTCATAATCATAAAAGGTTTCCATTTTTTCCAAAAAACACCAATATCCATCAAACCACAAAGCAAACTGAAGAGTACATGAAGAGAGGTAATAGCACACTGCTAATAATCAATAACCTGTTCTTTGCACTTATAAAGAATCCAATACTTTAGAAGACATAACACTAATAACAACTTGGTGATTGGTGAGAGTGTAACACCAATCACAAAACTCATAAATGCTTTGTCAGCATTCCTATCTAAATTCTAGAAGATTAAGGGCATGTCTCAATTCAAGGATATCGAGAGCTCTGAGGCAGGTAATAACATGAGACCTGTCAGACACCATACTCTGTTGTCAGGATACATCCTCACAACACTCTAAACCTTACTTAGCTCCACAGTACCTCTCAGAATTCCACTGCCCTACCAAATTTTCACAGGAGCAAGCAAAGAAATAAAAAGAGTAAACCATTGCAATAAACCAATAGACTGCTGTTTAGCAGACTTGAAAGCAACAGATCTTCTTCTTCTTCTTCTTCTTGCAAACATTCCAAACCAGTGTAATTTGGGTCTGTAGTTGCGACCTCTCTACTTTCTGCCAGGAGGAAAGGAACAATCCTGGAGGACTGGAGCTCCTGACAGGAGCAATCTCAGCACGTATGGTACAGAAACACTGCTGATGTTCTCTCCTATCACCTTAAGGGAAGCCATTGCCTCTCAGAGGTTCCTTAAAAGGTCAGTAAATATTGCTTCTTTGAGGGAACCTCAAAATTTCCCTGTTAACAGTAATAGCTGTAGCCATCAGTATGTTTGTAGAAGCTACCACAAAAAGGCTTCTGCAAAACACTTATAATGCTTTGTCAAGTATGGAAGCTGATGCGCAATTAATTTGCTGTCAGGTTGGAAGAATGTGCTGCTGGTAGAATATTCTGCAAGGTTTATCCTTCATTTTAATTACTGGTTTGAATGACAACATGGACACTTATCCCGTTGTAAAGTGCAAACAAGGTGATGTAACAAAGCAACAGATGCAAGGTTCATTAGGAGACAGAATATTTTGCATTATCAGAGAAAAAACAGAGCAGCTTTCAAGCACAATGGCCTTTCCACAGTTCTGTATCTCGATGAAAGCAAGCAAAAAAGGGCTGCCACACAGAGTAAAATCAGCATTATAAGTCTTCTCAAATAATGGAATGAAACAGACAAAGTGCAAAACCAACAGTTCCTACTAAAAGAGGAATATTCAAGTGCAAAAGTACTTGAACCCTTCCTGCAAGGAACTCACTGGCAGTTTTGCTGAAAAGATCAGGACAGAAATCTAAATTACTGTCACAGCTAAGGCATGGAATCCATGAGATTAGATTTTGCCCTGACCCTACAATTATTACAAGATCATGATGAGAGGAAGATCAATGCAGTGCGCCAGGAAATAGCTATACAGGAGCTTAAAGGGAAGAACTACTCATCCTGACGTAGTGTGAGTATATCAGGCAGAAAATCCTCCCAATCTTCTGAACCATTGTGTTCTGCTGGAATGACCTTACAACTTTTACCCTACTCTTTTAATTAGTGGCCAGAATATATGCCAATACTGTATTTCATCCTTCTCTAGCAAAGAACTACCACCTTTAATCAATTAATTATCACCTTTTGGATCAGAGAAGGAACACATGCTTACTTATAGGAAGAATCTGTAAATGTTCCCCAGAGATCTGCTTGGGGAAGGCACATTTTTCAGATGTTCAATAATGAAATACTAGTCTCTAGTTAAAACGATACACGTTACTTTCTGATATCAAACTCACCTATCCATTTGAGTTTTGTAATGAGCTTGGTCAAGATCTTCAGCTGAAATATTACACAGATAAGTTAATCAAACTGAAGCTGAGATAATGAATAGCTTTTCATGACAAATACCTCCTTTCACCAAAATGAATCCAGGGGTCTGCATCCTTTGATATTGTGTGGCTTAAGTGGTGCATAGTACAGCCACATATCCGTGCTTATGCTTACCAGCATAGATCACACAGCAGTGGAACCATTTTCTCAGATAGACCATGACACCTAGGTCCAGCCTGCTTGTGCTGTGACACTGAACTGGAACACTAAAGGCCTTGACGCAAAAAGCAGTGGCAGCACCGCTGCCAGTCCAGCTGGTTTCCTCTCACATATTTGTTGCTATAGGCACAAACTCAGGAGAAACTAATGCTGGGTTCATGCACACATTCTGCCCTCTGGTATAAACCACACTGAGCTTCTCATAACCTAGAGGCCTGTTGACAATACACTGGCAGCCTTGAAAAAATGTCCAACGATTGATTGCCATCCAAGACCAGAGGTCAACAACATGTCAGGAATGAGAGCTAAAGAAGTAGCTCTGCTTCTGATAGTGGGCTGAGGTGATGGTGGGCAGAGGAAAGAAAGGTTTTGGCTCACACCTTCTGTTCCTCAATATCCTTCAGAGGCCCAGAATACTCTGGAAAGCAGACAGGACTTCCCATATCACCTGTGAAAAATTATCCTATGGGCCAGAAAATAAGAGAAAAATCTGTAGATAGACAATTTCTCTAATTTACCATACTGGCCCATGCTTGTGACCAGAGTCAGCTAAAGTCAGCCAGGTTTCTGAGTAGCTGATTACAAGCATTTTGCTCTCTATCCTTAAGCAACAAGGCTGCAAGGTCAGGCCAGCTTCTCCAAGGAGCTGACAAACTGTGACAGTACTCCTCTCTCATCTCACTATCCAGGTGCACTGCTTGTTTTGTTTTTGAGGACATGGAACCGGATTTAAATGAGAAGAAAAAAATCTGAACAAATCCTGTTCAACCCAACACAACTAATTTCTTATTTTTTAGAGGGCAATTACTGCCAGTTTTAATACATATCTTAATGAAGACTGATTCATGAGCTGACTCCCTTATAAGGGCTTTGTAGTTAAAGAGACTGGGAATAGGAACCTTGTTAAAATAAGGCTCTACTGAGCATTTTGCATTTCAAGACAGTTACCACTTATGACTTTCTCTATTTCATTCTCTAATTAAAAGGTTGGCAAACATGAACAGGGAGCATTTTACAGAACATAGGGAACCTTAGGTCTCTGTGCTTGAGCCCTGAACTGAATTTAACTACTCAGAGATCGTCAGTGATATAACCACGGCACATTAACCCCTACACATATGCTTCACTGGCAGTTGCAACAGCTCTTTCAGCAGCACCATGTGCATATTAGCCCTGTAATCCAGACTGGTGAGCTGTGCAAATTCATGGCTATCATTTCTCTGTCTTTGTCCCCCCTGCTGGGCTCAGCAAACACCTGGCTCTAGATACTGGCAAGCATCAGAATCTAGACACATGCCTTGCAGGAAAAATGAAATGTTGCAGCAGTTCAAAAAAGGGTAACAGGTTTATTGGTGGGTAAGTGGAGAGCTGAGCCCTCAAACAAGAATTATGGTTTCACTTCCCTCCTTCCATCACTGTGATCCATCTTACCAAATCACTGGTAAGAATAATCCCCAGAATTTCTATGAAGCACAGACAGAAGCTCTAGCTGTAACAAATACCATTAGCAAAATGTCAGTAGATTCATGCTGTTACCACCCACCAGCTGCACCATTAAAGGGTGTCTGCTCCCAAGGAGTACATGAGAAAAGGATGCCCAACAGTGCCATGGAGGTAGACAAGGGTGATTTACGGCTCTGTGCAGGGTGATAACACAGACATGAATCACCCGGTGCCTTCAGAAAGAAGCTAGATTGGAGTCTGTGCGGTGAGGAAAACAGGAAAGAAAGCATTATCAGGTCCAAGTCCTGTCCATCTTTCTTATATGGAATATGTAAAGCATTCTTGACCCTGGGCATGACTAAACAAACAAATCCCCTCTGTGACTTCTCAGGACACTGCAGCAGTCCTGAGGTAGCTGAGACAAGTGATGCCAATTAGATCCTCCTGTTAGGCACCACATTTTAGATAAAGATAGTCTGATCCTGGTGGATACATCTCAAGAGACAGTTCCTAAGCTCTCCCGTTAAGTGGTTGCAGTGCTATCTTAGCACAAAAGAAAATCAAAGAGATAGCATTCTGACATCAGAGTTCTTGGTATAAGGAAAAAAAAAGGGAGACTGAAACACAAGCCAAGGTCCATGTCTATGCCTGTCAGCTATTGAGAGGAAAGAAAATTAACCATTGAAGTCACTATAAAAACACAGGTAAGAAGAGGCACAGAAAAGAATATGAAATCATGTGTGTGTCTCAGATACTTTCAAATTTCAATTGGCACTCCAACCATTTGAATTTAAGTGTGGCCTTTTCCATGATGTCAGCCATCTTCAAGACAAGGCCTTCTAGAACTTTCAAGGTCTTCAAATTACATGACTATCTACTATATTCTATGCTATCTCTGATTAATCCCTCTCAAAAGACTAAGAATGCCTTACAAAAATGAACAGCACTTCACTCTTATAAAATATTTGAAGATGGAGCAATGTGATCTTTCTCTTTTGCTCTAAGTGAGCTGTACTTGGAGCAGATCTGGCCCTTGTCATAACCAATGAACTCAGTCCTCAGCCTTGTACACTGTCTCCCAGAATATCTGCATACTGCTTCCTTACTAGCCCACTCCTTCCTGATGGGGAAGTTCAGCGCAAATGCAAGAAGGAGGATTTCCAAAGGCCCTTGTCCATCTCTGATCCCTGAGAAAGTTCTTACCGTCCAAGATATGAAAAGAAGATTTTGCCATAGATGGACACTTCTTTCCTGTTTTGCTGAAGCCAAATGGGAATCCAGGCAGATAAGGAGAGCAGCCACCTCATACTGCAGAGAACAAACTCTCCAGCTCTGAGATGGCTTTCAAAAACTGAGCAGCAAGACACTGCAGCTTAAATTAGGTAATGCGATTTTCAGAAGAGGTAGGGGTTGGCTTCCCCTATTCTGCCATCAAGAAATGTATTTACAGAATCAGCTTTCCCCACTGACAGAGACAGAAGTAACAGCAGAATTCCCATTGCTTTATTTCACCTGGTTAAGTCATCATGCTTGAATGTGCAGGAGGCAACAGTGGTGCCATAACACAGCAACCAGCCACACACAGCATCCAGCCCAAAGAGAAGCCAAGATCCTGGCACCTGGAGTCCCTGCATAAATCTGATGCTGGGTTCTAACCACAACTTCATCCCTGCTGCAGATACCTCCCCAGAGATATTTGCCTAGAAATGTAATTCTACATGTCTTCAGAGTTTATGGGTTCTTATTGGATCCTTTCCCTCTTTAAACTTCATGGGAAGAGGAATTTTACTTTCCAGATTACCCTGCACTGAACAGATTTGCTTTTGGTTTGTTCCCTGGGCCTAAGTGAGGGGAGAGAATAGATGAGGAAATTTACACAACACTAAGCCAATATCATTTTTCATTAACTATAGTGTTTTTAGCATGGAACCACATGCTACATGGCTGTCATTAACTTAAAGGGTAATTTTATTACCAAAGATTGCAGTATGGGAGCTCCTCCTACCTGGATGACTTATTTACCCTCCTAATGCCTCTAATGATTTATCAGAAAATTTGCACTGCATGAAAGTTATAAATAATGCAAAAGTGCCAATGTGTTTCATGTATTCACTTCAAACAAAATATTAACCATGCTGACCTTGCATTTACTGACGGTGGACCTCTTTTGGATTTAAAGCTTATTTCAAATCTTCCATAAACTAGACTATAACCTTTTTTTTTCTTGCCATTAAATGTACACCTTTTCATATAATCACTTTTGCATTCCATACCACCAGTCAAGGCTACTGTGAAATATCTGTCACCCAAAACCTACTAAACCAAATGTTTGTCACTTAATCCTAATCATAATTTACAGTTAACTAGTAAGGCAAAAAATAAATTACTTTATCAGCTCCACTCTTTTTACATCTGCTTTATTCCCAACTGTAACATAACCCGTTATAACTGAGTTGCAGTTTAATCAACTAAGTGGGCCACCCTGTGAGGAAAAACAGAGGGAAAAAAAAAAAAAAGGAAAAGAGGAAAAAAAAGGAAGAAAGAATCTAGGTCACTCTGTTCTGAAGACAGCAAAATAGATAATTGCTTCACTCCACAGCATCCATGCTGCACTTGAGGTATGTTTGAGATCTTATGTAACTAATACCATCCCTAGGTTAGCCAGACCATCCCTAATAACATGCCATAAATATCTCTTCCATGCACATGAAGGTGATGGATCTGACTTAGCCTTTTCAGACTGTGTTAAAACAAGAAATATTCCAAGCCAGAGATTTTGAGGGGAATTTTGTGAGCTTTTAAGAGGAAGAAAACCCCTTTGATTATTTCATTTGCATCTGCAAGAAATTAATAAAAATGCCAAGTCTTCAGCTGCTGTAGATTGACAGATCTCTGTCAAGGAAGCCAGCTGAAATTTCTAAATCACATTATGCTGTATCAAAGAGGTGCCTGTGAGTGCTCGGGACAATGCTGTGTAGAATACAGCACTGAGTTTCCCTGGCCACCCAGAGATCATCCCTGTTGGGCTAGATTAGTTCTACTGTCTTTTAGTTAGAACTGATTTTTGAGCACATAAAAATGACCCAGTATAGAAGGATCTTCTACAGTACAAAGCAAAACATACACTAAAGTGATGTCTAAATAAAAAACAGACAAATAACTACATAAGAGCCAATAATAAGACAGGAAGTTTGTAACAGTGAGAAAAAATTAAGGTGTGCTGTTAATTCAGGGCAGCCAGGCCACAACAGTCAACTGGAGTAAAAACAGGATTGAAACTGACATACTCTACATTTAAACCAGGAAGAGGATTCCCTATGTGAAGCAAAGTCAAAACTTTGCACTTTGACTTCATTTTCCTGTGTGGAAACAGAACATTCTTGTTTGTGGTTGTGGTTGAGAGAATGCCTTTTACCCAACTACTTTAAGCAACTGTTATTGCATCTGCTTGCACAGCAGGAGCACATGCAACTGTTTTGGAGCAGAGGTGCTGAGTACCAGGCAGAAGGAGTAACACCTGTAAAGTTCTACCAGACGACATTCAAAACACAAAACCAGAAGTGCCAATCAAGCACCTCAGCCATGAGGCAAGTCATTGTGTCCTCAACAGGGGATCTCGGGCCACATGACCAAAAAAGGTGTTCAACACCTTGACATGGTGCTCAGAGAGATGTGGGATCTCTGCCTGGCACAATGTTCACTGGCAATATAAGAAGATGCACAATCCAAAGAAAGGGATGGCACATTTGTCCTCTTCCAGAAGCCAATATCTTGCAATGGCAGTGATCTGGCTTTCTACCACTCACCTGTGTGCCCTTGCTGAAGGTTTTGGTTGGGTAGGCACTCTTGAAACAGTCAGGCAATTTGAAGAAGACTTGGTTGAAAAGTTATCAGCCATGGGGAAGGAGCCCAAGGCACCCTCTGAAATTGCTGCCTAGGTAAGAGTGAATTATGGCCTAAGCCATACTGTAATGTGAGCCTGAATCTGGAATATTGAGATAGCAGAGAGCAGGTGACAAACTATGGGGCATATCTGAGTCTAAAAATCAGGAAAGTAGTAAATATTGATACTGAGGAAAATGTAACATCTTAGTTTAGGACAACTGTTAAAAACCAGGAAGGGGTCCTAGAGAAACACCTAATTCTTAAATTACTTTCATCTCAACAGAAGTATAAAACCATCAATTACCAAATCCATTGAAAATAGCTGTTTCCATGTAAATCGCAGGTAGAAGTCACCATGAAGGGAATTTCAAGCTATGCTTGTAATATGAAACTCAAAACTCTTACCTGGGCTGAAACACCACAGTTGGAAAGATATCCAGTATAGTCATCTTTTCTAGAAATTAATTTGTAAATGCACCAAGTCCTTTGAAACAAAATTACTTTTAATCTGAATCCAAAAGCTGATTTCAAATCATCCATGAGCATGGACATAATATAGCTGGCAAACCTCTTCTGTTATACAAACACAAAGGGGCTAAAATGTTTTCAGAAAAGGGAAAATTTACCACAGCTCTGTAACTAATTCACCTAGAGGAACACAATGCTGGTTCCCACTAAGCTGGGTTTGCATTCTAACACCATTAGATGTCATCACAGACTGGAAAAAACCAAAATTTAGTGTAAAAACTAAACCACTTTTTAGGCAAATTCTGTTATTATGAACAATCTGACAAGTCAAGACTCAAAGACATGAACTCCCTATTGAGGCACTCAGGATCAATAATTATTTCCTGCCTCACTGGCCCTACCTCTCTGAGCAGGTACAATTATTGCAAATGCACCCAAGACTCAGCTTCCATTTCTTCCTGCTTGCTGCAGCAGGAGGATTTCCCAGAGAGAGCATCTCTCTTCTCTCCCACAAGTCAAGCGACACTAATTACTGACTCAAGGATGCTCATGGCCAATTTATTCACATTATCCTTTTACCAATATTGTCCCTCACATTAAGTAGTTCTTCCTTCACTGCAGTGTTCACCTCTCTCATGTATTTAGAGGAGTAGCGGTGTCCCTGCTTAACCTTTTTCCTCAGCATTTTAATCTATCTCCATGTAATTATAAATTTCCTTTCATGCACCTTTTATTCTTGTCTTTTTGCAGCCTGGGTGACATGGAACAGAAACGTCTGATATTTAAAGGAAAATACAGAAGTGAAAGATGCACTTGTCAAGAAAAGTTTTTAAATACACTAAATTCAAACAAAGAAACAAACAAAAACACAAATCAAAATTTAAAAATACTCATCTGTTTCTAATGAAATTAATATTTTTTCTAAATATCATTCCAATCACTTTTATTCCAGCTACAACTGTATAGAGGAGGAACTATACACATATATAGGCAAAATCTCTGAGTACTTTCTCCTTCTCTTCAGTTTTTTTACTTGTATTCTGTTCGGGATTTTTTTTAATTTTGGATTTAAAAAATCTGAAGGAAACTACAAAGAGAAATCTAATTCACAAAGAGCAAAACACTTCACTCAGACTCAAGGAAGAGTAGCATGCATAAACTTAACTTCAACATAAAGTAAATAACTGCCAGAGATTAAAAAATACATTGGTTTGGACATGATGTCTTAGTCTCAGGTAGTCTTTCATGCTTGCAAGATGCCTTCTTTACTTGATTGCTGAGAAAAAAAAACAAACTTAGGTGTTTAAAAGATTTTTATTAAAAACAAAAATCTACACAGCCTTAGTAAAACCTTTCCAAAGTCCCCTTGCAAATTAAGATTTTGATTAATATATGCATTTTCAAAGAATTAAAGAGACAGACACACCTAGGACTGGCACTGGAACAGAGGCCAGGCAATCCCATCCAATTCCAGCCCCTTCACGCAGTGTGCAGAAAGTTTCACACTATACTCAGTAACACCATGGCACTGAAGTAGAAACAGCAAGAAAGTTTCATTGCCAATATCAAGTCAAGGACAAATTTTCAAATCCATTAAGTCCAGAAGTTCAGCTCTGTCTAGCACTAAGAAGCAGAAGGAGTGATAGAAGGACAGAAGAATAGTGTTCATTTCCCATGAAGGCAAGGGCAGTTCTCAGAGCTGAGCATATGTCTAGTTGAGTCTGTTGTTTTCCTGGGATAATGGTGTCCTGTAATGCTTTCTATGCAAGGAGACTGGGAAAGACACCATTTAACACAGAGATCAAGTGACCTTCCCAAGCACACCCAGGGTTCTCCCATAGACAACGCCAGTAACTGAGACAACCATCTCACACTCAGTTATCTTCTACAGAAGGTTCAAATGTCTTTTCTGCTGGTCAAATTTGCCTGAGCTCACCAGCAAAAACAAAAAAAAATGAGATAGAGCCAGGGACACAGAGACATGGCAGTTCAACTATTTGTCATCACAGGCATTGACACACATTTCTTTCCCATCCTTTTTCCTTTAATTGTTGTCTGCCTTCCCCTTCATTGCTCTAATTCTCTCAGGAGACTGAAGTTATCAAAACAGCTCCATCATTCCCCACTTGTATTTTTTTTGTTTGTTTGTTTCTTCCCTTATTTTCCACAGAAGGTAATTCACATACATTTGAATCCCAAATTTATGCTTATGTTGTTGTATGTTTGACATTCCTTCAAGGTCAGTATCAATGCAAATAAGCCACGAGACTCAAATAATGATACAAAAATGTAAGCAGCTACTAAGCAGATTCATTCTTGTAGGTAATGACAAATTCAAATTGCAAAAAGATGCACTAAGTCAGCAGATTAAATTTGTTGTTTGTATTAATGCACTTCTGCAGTGAGAGCATCCACCCAACTCAAAAACAGCTTATTTAAAAATACAGGAGAGAGTGGAACAAAAAAACAATCCTCAAATTGCACAGGGCGGTTGTCAATTTGTCTGCAGCAGAGAGACCCAATTTGTTTGAAGTATTTTGTTTCTGATATGCACTGTGATTTGTACCAGTGACAGACCACTAGTAGCCTTGGCCATGTCTGTAATTGTAACTGTTACCCTTTAGCAAACCACATGAGCATCTGTTCAGCAATCAGTTGAAATTTTCAGCCTTCTCAGCAATGTTCTACATCCTGAGACACGTACTCCAGACCCAAAAACTAACCTGAGAGAAACATAACTGACTATTCCAAGCTCTCACAATCAGACTGTACGTGAGAAAGTATGATGGCAAGCAGAAAAAGTGCTCAAAGCAGTAAGTTAGCAAATGTTTAAGGTGCTGTGTTGCCGTGTTCAAGCAATTTATTTCAGCACATGGAATGAATATACAAAGGCAGCACAGAGGTGCAGCCTCACCTCAAAGAAGACCATCCAATGCTAAGGCAAAGTACTTTCTGCCCCACCACTGAAAGAGAAGCAGAGACACAGAATTTGGAAGAGCCTTCAGGATGCTGCTGAGGGTCTTTATGGCTGTTGGAAGTGGGCACAGAAACTCTGCAGCTTTGATGGGCTAGCCAGTTACCACTTCATGAACCATATCCTCTCTCCAATGGCCTGAAAAACTATGAATTCTCACCCCAGGTAACACTAGAGCCCGTATTTGTGTCGGACTCTCAGCATCAATGTCTGTTCTCTCTGTTGTCTGAACACTATCACAAAGTTCAGAGAAGGGACCTTGACCATGAAACAGAAGAACATGCCTTTTGCATGTAGCCCTCTGATACGAGACAAGCCAGTGGCAAAACACTACAGACCTGTCCCTTTCTTTCTGCCAGCCTTCCCTGTTTATTGCTACTCCTCTTCCAGGCTTCCTCAACAATTTGGCAGATTTCAAACACTGCTGGAGGACTTCTCATCTCCATTCAATTGCTACATGAAATTTCCTGTGATAGCATCTTGTTTTCTGTTGTGGCATCTTCCCAAAGTTTTCAGGGTGGATTTTTTTGTTGTTGCCTCTCATTCCTGTAATGGCAGGATGCCTGTCTTCCCTTAGTGGAGTGTCTGCAGAGGTTACTCAGAGATTTTGGAGCCCTGTACTTACTGCAGTGCTGACAAATACAGACCATACAGTCTTGACTTCACTCAGCAAGACTTCTACACCCAGGCAGCCTTCATAGATTTCATTTCACAGCTTTATGAATTCAAACCTTACCCTTCTAGTCAGAGAAGAAAGCCCTTCCATGTACATCAGCCTTCATAGACATCAGTATTCTCTTATGTCTGTGCTTTCGCCAGCACATGAGCAAGTGAGTAGGTCTCCACAGCTAACAGCTGAACTACATGCTGAACTTCCCTCTCCTTAAGAACCAACACAAATGCAAGCCAGTAGCTTATATTTGGAGCATCCCATTTCACCAGGAAGATCTCAGTAACTGTAATACATCATCCATTAGGCTCCTGCCCAGATCCAAATCCACTGCTGCAGACAGTATTTCCTATGCAACGCAGGCTAAAATTTCAGCACTGACAAATCCTATTTGCGCCAAAACCCTGCAGCTGGCAAGAAACCACCACTTTGCTTCTATTATGGAAGGTAAAGAAAGAGAAGAGTCAGAAAGATGCAGGTATACAGCAACAGATATTAGAAGCAAAAGCATGCAGACCTTCCTTCAAGTGGACAGAAAAACAAAGGAGAAGAATCCTTTTTTCTGCCATGTATAAATTCTAGACAGACTACTTAACATATGTGAAATTTTGTTATTTCTCCCTCTCCGGGAGAGAAAACTTCCTGGTTATCCGTGTCACTCCAGTCCAAGCGGGCTTTTGACAAGCAGATAGCCTGCAGCACAAATCTTAGTTAAGCTCTTTGTGGCCCACCTCTACAACCAGCTGAAGGTTGCACATTTCCTCCAAGGATACTTCAGTAAGCACACTGCTCACAGTGCCTGCTTGCAAGTAAGACAAACATAAGAAAAATCCCAGCAGACACAAGGGAAAGCTTTGTGTGATTCTAACAGCAACAGGCCAAACAGAGGCAAGCAAATATAAAAGGAAGCTTTCTCCAGAAAAGAACAGGGAAAATGCACCAGGTCAGTTTTTCATCTCCTGGTTTGGATCATGGATACAATAAATCAGCTGACCATCACTGTAGTTGTTTCTCTGGTATCATCTCAACAGCAACCATTTGCTTCCTTGGAAAACATCTTGCAACTTAATCAAATTTCTCAAAGAAAATCTCTTTGCCACCAGTTTACATTAGGGAAAAAAAACACTTTAAATACTATTCCTTGTGAAAAATGTATGCCGCCTACCCCAGGTTCCTGCCTCCTATCACTGGATCCCAAGAAGAAGGGATCAGCACCTCCCTCCCCACTTCCTCTCTTCAAAAAGCTGTAGAGAGCAATGAGGTGACCCCTCTGCCTCCTTTTCTCCAAAAGAGAAAACCCAGGTCCTTAGCCACTGCTCAGAAGACATTCATTCCAGCCCTTTCACCAGTGTTTTTGCCCTCCTCTGGATGTATTCAATGCTTTTAAAACTATTTTTAATTTGTGGGGCCCAGAATTATACACAACACAGGTGGAAGTTATCTGAGAATGAAAGTAAGTGGCCTCCCAACACCTACCACATGCTACAGTGGTCTTGAGATGTCATGTCTCTGGTCAGATTCTCCAGTCTTTGTAATTTGGATGCATCTGACTGCAAAATGAAAGACCTCATGCGTTAAATGTTTCAAGGATTACAGACAAGAGACCTCAGAAGTCAATACCAGCACTATTTGTTAGCATTAGGACTTGCAGTTTTGTATTACAGTTTCTGTCCTGCTCCGGAACTTCACACTTTAACATGAGCAGTGGAGCACAGCCCAGTTGATGCATGAGGTCCCAGTGCAGCACAGGGGCTCAGCAGAGAAGTGGAAATGTGAGAAACAAGAGAGTGAGTTGGAGAAGGAGAACACAGAAACCCCTGTGTTCCACCCTGAACTGTATTGCCTGTATTGCCTTTGACTGCACTCAATCTTGCTAACTTCTGCAGGAAAAATTAAGGACTTAATTCTCACTTCACACGCTACTGAAGTCAGGCAAATGCAGCAGTAGAATATACAGAAGATCACTGCTAAGATGTAGAACACTAGTGTGGTTTTCATTCAGGCTTATCTGGCATTCACACACCCTCACGTCTTCCCTAATGTAAGCTTAGCACAGGAGCTGCTCTTTCAGAGCTTAAGTCACACAGTGACTTAAATCCCATTATCTTCATGAGGGCTTGGATCTCTGTCTGTCTTCAAGAACAAGGGGACTCCCTCTGGTCTGTGTTTTGTGATATATCCAGCTGAAACAAGGCTCTGGTAAGGGACTGAAGTAGGCAGTGCCCCGCTGCTGGCATGTTACAGATGGCAATCTGGTTGCATTTGTCTTGTGCCTATAGTAGTTTAAGAATCCTTCTGAACCAAAAAAAGTGTCCACTGATTCTTGACAGAAGAAGCAGATGGGAAGCAGAAATCCCCACTCTAAACTGCTGCCAATAAATCAGCAAATCATGCCTGTATTATCTATCATAGTGAATATCCAGAAACTCAGAGGTACCACCCTTCCTCCTATTGCAGTTGCACTCCACTATGAATTCAAGGGATGCTGGAAGCATGAAGAAGAAATTTAGACAGTATTATTCATATGCACAGTTACATGTGAAAGGATTTGCATAATTTAGCCACAGGCTGACATTAAAAAAATTCAATATTTAAGGCAGATATTCCAACCTTTTACCATCCAGTTCTTGACATTTCTCCCATTCATAGCAATGAAAGTAGCACATTAAAAGGACTCTGTGCAACATCATATTTAAAGCTACTTTGTGTTCTGTATACCACAATTTCACAATATTCTGGTCTGCAGAATGTTGCTTTCTTCAGTAGGAAAACTCTCTTCAAACACATCATGATCCAACATTCCAGCAAATTCTCCTCACTTTCCATAGGTTTCCTCTTTTCATTTTCATAAGAAAATATCTCAGACCCTGGCCCTCAAATCACCCAGTAACAGAATGACACCCAGAATATCTTCATGAAGTTCATTGTCTTTTATTTCAAACCAGTTTCCCTACTTGTCCAAGCCAGCAGTGACAGAGGAAGTGATACAGTGTAGTACAGCTTGGGAGTCAGGTGTTTGTGCACAATTTGCTTTCACTCAAAGTTAGCAAGAAATAAGCAATACACAGTGAAAAGTATTATAGCTTAACTTCTTCAGGACCCATTCCAGATCCTCCAGTTCCTGCTCTCTCCTGGGAAATCATACACATTGGTCATTATAACACTAGCCCAGCTGTGACCTGGCTTGGCAAAGAGCACTTCTAATGTAAAATACAGTCATGAAATGATTCTTATTGTCTTCATTTAAAGAACTGTCACAGGAACAGCAAAGTGACAAATCACCCTGGCTCCACACCTCTGTCGATGTCTGTGATGTAGCAGGGTCGGAGGTACAAAATATTCCCTTGCTGTTACTTATGTGGCAGAAGAAGCAGCAATTTTAAGCCTTTAACCTCTTGCTACTTTCTTCTCGTTTTACACAACTAATAAAGAACATTACTTCTCCATGGCTTCTGTCACTGTCAGACAATAAATAAATAGTGTGATTTCCATATAGGGTGTTGAAAGGTCTGAGAAGCACAAAAAGGAAAAAAAAAAAAAAAAGCAACAGAAGGAAACCAGCCAAATAACCTACTATTTTGTACTGTTTTTCCTGGACCACAGTCCCGACTGCTAATGCTCACTCTCTTGCTAATGAAAGAGTCAAGAATTTTGCCATGAAGAGGCCATGGATTTAAAAAGACACATTTCAAGCTGGTCAACCTTCAGGCAGAAACTCTGCTGCCAACACAGCAGCAAAATCCCAGTGCTGGCACAGCAGAGGATGACCTTCCACTGCACAGACACAGCAGACTTCTGCACACCCTCTTTTAACAACTAGACCAGGAAAGGACACATTCTACCTCAGCAATACAGTAACTGTCAAACTGATTTCACAAAACCTAAATACCCTCATCAAACCTTCAAACAAAGCAACTTGTCACCACATAACTGACTTTCCTTGGCTGCGAACTTAGCTCACCTACCCTTCAAAACAACTCATTGCCTTCCTCCCCTATGGGCAAAACTCCAAGGAAAAGCAAATCTGATCATTCTATGCCATTAGAGACAAGACTAATATCTTCAACGTTTGCTTCAAAGGCAATGGCAAAACCCCCACAGAAGCATTCTGCTAAGGTTCGTGCTACTGCTAATTAGCAGAATGAGACCTCATCTTCCTCAACAAGGTGAGTGAGGAGGTAGGAGAATGATGTTTTTCTATCAGTACCCTATTTGACCACTCCCAAAGACAAAACCTGGTTCCAAACTCCTCCAATGCTTCAGAGATCTGCATAATCTTGTACACTAGAGAAAGGTCAAAAGCAACCACCTGCAAATAGACTTCCAGGCTCTTAGCTATCAAAAGGTCTGGCCTAAGCTTCATTTTAGGGCTGTACGCTGGGAAGAAAAAAAATTACTTATGAAAATTACATAACCATTATGCTCTGTCAAGGACATCCAACTGGCCCTCAGATGGTGAATTTTCACCATCTGAGATAGCTGAAGGGTTAAGCTACCTTAGCTGTAGGTGTTCAGCAAGCAGAATCTACAGCAGGTCTGATTCTGTATAGAGGGGACATAATGACAAAATTGCAGTATTTTTTTCTTTCTTCCCAGAATGCCATAAGAGATTATGAGAATGGTATAAGAACTTTTGCACCATTCAAAAAATCCTATCAAACAGAAGAATGAATTCAGAGGTGTTCTGGGAAAAGCCATATTAAAGTAAAATCAAAGAGCTATGAAATCCACCCAAAGACCTCCCAGAAAGTGAGGATAACAAAAATGGTCACTAGCAGATCAGACCACATCCTACCCAAAGCAAGCCTATCAACTAGAGGTTTGGTGCTCTGCTCAGTTTGACCATCCTTGTGGACACAATTCACAGATTATTCTGAGCTGGAAGGGGACCCAGAAGGATCATTGAGTCCAACCCTTAAGTAAATCTCCCTTTGGATATCAGAACTGGCAAACAGAAAGGGTTCTGGCCTCAAAACTAAGGAATCAAACTATAACCTTTAGTCCTAAGTTTGCTGTGCCAGCCTGGCCAACTTGGACGATTTGCATCAGCTTGGGCTTTAACTCCAGGGAGAAACCAGTGTCCAAAACCACCTTTATTTTCAGTATTATATTTGCACTGGGAGATCTTGTTTTATCTTACTGAAACTATTTGTAGTTTAAAAATAGGACTCTGCTTAATGAATTATCATTTCCTGGATTTTACCACTCTGCAGAGACTTCTCCTTTATTGAGTAAGTGGGTAAGTTCCAGACACATTAAGTCATCTGGCAAAGAGCTTGGTGCCCTGGACAGCATCTTAACAGACATCAGGAGCTCAGACTTCACTAAAAGATGCTTTTTGAATTTACCTTCTCAGAAAGTCCTATTATCATACAAATCCTGATCTTGGCATGCAACATCTTGTTAGAATGAAGGTCTGCCCAGGGTGAATGCTGTTAAACACAGGAGACAGTGCTTCCAGCTCATGTTAAGTCACCAAGCAGCAGAAGAAAGCAGCCATCATAGATGTTATTCCTTTGCTGCAGCCCGCCTGCCCCCACCTTTAACTGCAGTCTGTAAGCAGTTATTTCCCTTTACTGGATTCATGGATCTCCAGCTGTACTGGCTGTATCTCCAGTTTGCAAGTACATTAGTTCAATTCTGTGCAACCCTGCACTACAGCAAACAGTGCAAAGCCTTCACATCTTAACACTAATTCCCTTCAAAACAGGCACCGAAGAGTGAAATGAAACACAGCACTGCTACCACACAAACCGCTACCTTCTCACATAGATGTCTTCATACCTCACTATTTTGTGCAAACAAATCAGTCCCTTTCTTCTCCAGTTCGATCTCCCTATTCAAAATACCCCAACTAAAACTTTGGTTGTTTCCTCTGTTCTTAACTGTGAAAATCTTGCTCGTCTGGTGAAAAACACCCACCACTTTCAGAGATTAAAACATTATTTCTGTGTCATGGGATAGAGTCCTGCAGTAAACGTTGAAGTTGTATATGACATCAATATCACCACACATTAAACATTTACACAGCCTCATGGTTCTACAGTTACTTCAAAGAAAAAAAGAATGAAAAATGCACACGTGAGATAGAATACAAGAGAGAATTATCAACTTCCTCTGAGGCCAATATTTCAGTTCCCAGCAGCATCCAACATCATCTCAGTGATGCTTAGACTATTGCTTAGACCAAATGTCCAGATCAAGCAGCCTAGAAAGTAACTGTGGCAGAATAAAGGAACATAATTCCCAAATATTTGTTCAGTGTTTTCAATTTCTCCTACACACATCCCTAATTTTTCTATTTCACACCATTAGGTTAAAACAATTCCTCACACACATAAGCTAATATACAGAAACCCATAGAAGATTGGCCTTAAATCCAGGTAAAGTGTGTAGGAATACTTTATTATCATTTCCATCCTTATTGTGGTAGTGTTCTTACTAAAATTAACTCTCAAAATATCAGAGACGGAAATTTCTGCACTGGGCATTTTTTGCTCAGGATTTGGCCAGTCTTTGGGGCAAAGATGAAAAAAGGCTTACATACGTAGACAAAATGTCACTCTTTGGGCTTACTCTGCCTAAACCAGTCTTCGTCCTTTATAATACCTGCCTCTGTGACATGGCATGAAGCAAATCAAGACTTGCACACTGCACAGCAGGATATGCATCCAGGCCCTGGCCCTTGGTCATGCCAGTTAGGGCCAGGACACCCTTTGTGGGAGGTCTCTCTCTGACTTGGGGCTTTGGTCTCTGCTTGTTGCTGCCCTCTCCTGCTCAGACTCTCCAAACGCTCCACTCCGGGATCACGAATCAGTGACAGGTATACTGTTCCAAGTCCTCAATAAGCTACTCCAGGTGCAGACCTACCACAGTAGACCATCCCCTCTCTTTCAGGGTGCAAAGGGGAGGGGTAGGTGGCCCCTTGTTTGCCAATCACACTTACCTCCTAGAGCTTGTTTCATAACAAAATCCATGATTTGTTGCTTGGGGTCCTGCCCACCTTCACACCTCACATGCACAGAGACTGGGAATCCTTGGAAGGCAGCCTGCAAAGAGGCACAATTAAAACAGGAATAGTATCTCTAGGAGAAGAAAAAGCTAATGCCTGATCTTCCTCAGCTCTCTCCCCACAGCCTTACTCCCTTTGTCTGAGTGCAGACAAGTTTCCAGCCCTCCATCCTTTCAGACCCTGCTTTTCTCGACAGGGCACCCGAGGGGCAGAGCTGCATGTTGGCGAGCGGGCAGCGGCTGGGAGGAGTCGGGGATACACGGCGGCTCCCCCAGACCGGGCAAGTGCCCGGCAGCAAGTGCGGAGGACGATGCGGTCCCCTTTCATGGCTTGTTATCTGCGGACGGGCACGAAGGAGTTAAACCTTTGAACTTTCTCGTTTCCCCGCCTGCTTCTCGCCCTCTCGGTTTTCAGAGGGTTTGCTCCGAGGTGGCAGGTCCGCCCGGGACCGCCGAGGGGGCATTTGAAGGTGAAGCGCCCTGCAAGTGCCCGGAGAACAAGCGGGGGATGCTGGGCGATCAGGATGCGGATGCAGTCCGGGTGGCGGGATGGAAAGTCCCCCGCCGGAACCCCTTGGAAAACCCCCAGCGCAATGCCACGGAGGGCTGCACCTCCTCAGGGTGAGCCGGGACGGCTCAAGGTTGAGACCGGCCGGCCCCAGGTGCGGCATAGCCCCGGCTGCTGCATCCCACCCCCCGCCCGACTTCGGCACCGGGTCACGGCCGTGCCAGCACCTGGAGGGACAAGAGCTGTGCCCGTCTCTGTGTGCCCGCACCCCGCCTCTCCTCTCTGCCCTTCCCGGCTCGGCACGGCCCGCCCGCCCCGGCGCCGATACCTCGCTGGGCGGCCGGCGCTGTGCGGAGCCGGGCCGGGCCGGGGCAGGCGGCTGCGGCAGGTGCCGGCTGCTGCGGCTCCTTCGTCTCCCGCGGGCTCCGGCCGGCGCCCGTGTGCCCGAGGGTTGCCGGGGAAGTTGTGGGCGCGGAGCGGGGTAGAAGGAACGAGTCCACAGCTTCTCCCTACTTTTCCCCCGCGCCCCTCTTTTTATCACAGCATTTCCGGACCATCCCACCGACACGGTCCCTCCTTCCTCCTCCCCTCGTTGCGGGAGCTGGACTCTCTCCCTCCCCCTGCCTCCGGCTCCCCCGCCCCTTCCCTGCGCCGCCCTCGCCCCTCGGTGCTCGCCGCCGAGCAGGCCGGCAGCGCTCTCCGATGCCCGCGGAGGGGTGCGTGTGTCCGCCTGCGTGTCCCCCACCCCATCCCCGGCTGTCTCCAGCAACCAGGTGTCCTTGGGCTTTGCCGTGGTGGGAAGGAGGAGTGGCTGCTAGCCCGCTGTTGCATTTTGCAATGGGTTCCTTGCCTCTCCTCGGGAGTCAGTGTGTGTGCCAGGGGAAATCTCTGCAACCACGGCTTCCTGCAAAAGGGGGAGGGTGTGGGAGAGCGTTCTGCATCCTCTGTTCTGAGTCCTTCCCGGAGATCCCCTCTCATTCCCTAGGTTAGAGAACGAGTTAGAGAGGCAAGGAAGAAGACAGGGAGGGAGAAGACTTTCTCCTCCTTCTTGCTTCGCCTCGGATTAACTGTGGCCGGAGAAGAATCTGTGCTCTCGCTATCCAGGCTGGGGGGGGCGAGGCCGGGGGGAGGGACGGGGGGGGAGGGGGGGCGGCATGGGGGATGAGAGGAAAGTCCTCTCCCTGCGATTGCCGCTGAAGGACGCGAGTGCAGCGATCCGTTGTCCAGCCCGGATTCGGGACGGCATCTGAAGGTGAGAAGGAAGGAGCTGTGTACGGTGCGAGCGCTGCGTGGCAAAGCAGAGCAACATCCACTCCAGAGCACCGGCGCCCACCTTTAGGGATGCCGCCAGCCGGCTTGGAGCTGGATGGGGAGGAGACGAGCTCTGCTGCTGATCCGCTGTTTTGTCGCTAGCAGGAGAGGTGGGACAGCAGCCCCCAGAGTAACCTCTGTGGGTTCAAAAGGAAGGAGGCGGCTAGAGCGGAATGCTGCCGGCAGTAGTGGCAGCCCGGGGATGGGGAGCAGCGGCGCCTCCCGAGGAGACGCTGGCACGGCCCCGGGGCGACGTCGTCTGAAGGTCAGGAAGGACGCCGGGGCCGCACCTGGCCCCGCGCAGAAAGGCATGCGGCTCCTGCAGGCACGGCAGGCCCGTCAGTCCCTCCCGGGGCAGCGATGCCGACCACCGGGGCTCCGCAGTCCGCAAAGCTTTCAGTTGCCGATGAGGGAGTGCATGTTTCTACACTGAGGGCAGTGTCTACCACCTGGGTATGCCTCGGTGCCCCGTGCCTGTCAGTGTTTCAAAGGCATTTGGAAAATGCCCTTTATAACATGTTTCAATTTTCTATCATCCTGAAGTGATCAGACAATTGGACTAGATCGTCTTTTTAGATCCCTTCCCCTGAAGTGTTTGGTTCTATTCTGTAGCCTCCCAGAAAACCACTTTTGCAGCTGACACTAATGTTAGTCTAAGAACTAACCTGGGTTAGCATGTGCTGCACTTTTTCCAGCAAATTTCAGAGAGGAAAAAATAATGCCAAGACAGGGTGGAAAACCCTCTTATTTTATACCTTAATCTGCCCCCAGAAATTACCATTCAAAAGGCATAATGCAGCATTTTTGATGCTTTTTCAGACATAACATAGGAGTGGGTCAGCATAGATTATTACTGTGCTCAAGAAATGAACCTGGGAGCCTGCTGGAGCTGTGTGCCTGGGTTTCTGTGCTATTAACACAGTGTTTCCAGATCTGTGGTGGCTATATGACTTTGAGCAGTGTTTATATTTTGGGTCTGTCATGTCACAACCCACATTCCTTTTTCATCATATGATTGCTCTTAGAGAGAAGGACAGTGTCCGCACCCCAGACTACCAGACTCCATACACACACCTTGCTCTTGCATCTCAGAGTCTGGGAAGGAATGATACAAATACCCTTAAACAGAAGGATCAGAAAAGTGTAAGCTAATAGTTAGAATACCCAGTTGCCTAAAATCAGCTTTCTTCTTCCTATTTGGGGAATCCTGGACTGTGCTACATCAAGAAACCCCTGCAGCAGCCAAGGGTCAGCATAGCCAAGTGGGGTTGCTGAGAAATGTTCCTGTTTATAGGCTCATTACAAGCTGTGCAATAGCGAATGTCCTCCCTTCTGTGCAGAGAAGAGTGATGTCATCCACAGGGATTTCAAAAGCCAGACAAAACAATAGGGACATCCAGAAGTCCCTGAGAGATCCTTGAGCTTCTTGTTGACCTGTTTAGAACTGCTGGTCTGTTTCCAGAGCCAGCTGACTCTCCAAGGGTCATGTCCCTGTGGTTCTGTTTCCAAACTGCACCCACCTTTTCCAGATTACACAGCTGACACAGAAAATCATGATATGTGAGACAGTGAAACATAGCTCTTAACACTGACTACCTCACAGTTCCCTCCTCTTCAGGAGACCAAGGCACATCATCATGAAACCACAAACTCCACTGAGATACTCTGAAGCCTAGCTTCAGCATCTCTACCCTGCCTCAAGCACCAGCTTCCATGTAAAACCCACAGGATGTACCTTCTAGGTGAAAATCCAATCACTTGTGAGCCTGATTTGGGTACCTCCTGCCCAGGTGATACCCTGACTATTCAGTCAGGAAAGTTCTCTCCAGTACACTCCTCACCACATGAGGATCAGGCACAAAGGCAGGAAAGGACACAGTCAAAATAGATGGTGTAGTCTATAGATCTGTGTCTATTCATAGTCTCAGAAAGGCTTCTTGAGAAGGCATTTACCTCGGAGGCAGAGCCTTTACTCAATTTTCCAAGAAACCCAGCTGGAAAGATAGACTCATGGGGATCTGCTAGGTGATTTACCTGCCATACATGATGTCTGCTACAGGAGAAACAACAGATCCTGCAGCCCTGGTAATGATATCAGCAATGCCACCTGCATCTTCTTTCTAATGGCATATTTCAATATCCTAGGTTCATAATAATTTATGAGTATGAATCTAGGAGTAATGCAATTTTATAACATTTACTGGACAGTAAAAAAATCTCAGAAACAGCAGTGTTTTCCCACCAGAGTGAGGGATAGAGACTGGTGTCTGTGAATGGGGTCTATCCCAGCACCACGGACAGAGAACAGCTGAACCTGCCCTGACACCTCCAAAATTTCCCCAAGTGCCAAAGCCAGTTCGTAATCTGGTTTGCACTGTGTAGCTGACATATGCCTGCTGCTGATTGTGGGAATAGGCTTGTTCTTCCTTGCAGAACCAGAACAGTAGGAATCCACATTATGACCTTGCTTGGTGCAGATGAAGAGTACAGAAAACTGAGCAAAGGTCTCCTCCATGGAGTTTTCTGCATGGAACTCAGATTTCTTCCTTGGCCACCAGCAGGGAATCTGTGTAAGAAATGGAATAAGCCAATAATTGGGTTTGGTGACATTTTCCATAGAAAAATATATATATGGATCTCCAAAAGGAAGGAAAGGTCTGTTTTCAGAAGAAAAAAATAAATTAGTCAGGATGTTTCATTTCAACATCTTAAAACGCAATGTTTGATTATTCATTTCCATATGGTGTTTGACTACTAAACTGAAACCAATGCCATGTGAAAATGATACTAATAAGAAAGCTCACAAACAAAGTGTAAAGGTTATAGAAAATACTTAAGCAGCTGCCCAAAATGATCATACTATTTCTTTTTCCTTTTTCCCTCCTTATATTTTATGAGCTCTCACTATTGGAGCCACCGCACTGTTCAGTAGACCGCTGGCAAGACCTGCATAGGAGCAGGATGATTAGCTTTTTGTCAACACAGCTACTGAGAGAGAGGAGTCAGGTGCTTTCTAATGGTAGTTCGTACATATCAGCTGCTAATCCTTCACTGGTTTAGTTCACTGAACACAAATCTACTATGTTTCATTTTCTCTTCAACTGTCAATTCTGACTGTCAAAACATTTCAGAATTCAAGCATTTTTTGCCTTTTCAGAAGTGTGGCTTTGTTTCTTGTTGTTCCATTCAACTTACAGCAGGCTTTGAGTAAAGTCTTTATTTTCCAACCAAATTAAAGAAAAAAACCACACATAATATTCTTTTTAAGAAGTGTGTGTTTCCCTTAAGCCAAAACTATAAAAGGGTTTTTCAGCCATTTCTGATAGCTCTGAAGCTCTGGTCCCTTGAGATTTCTCGAAGATTAACTTTCTAGTTGAGCATTTGCTTCAGCTATCACAAGACCAAATTTTAGCTGCCCACCATCAGAAAAACGGAAACAAACATGCATTGATTGTTCTGTCTTAATGGCATGTAAACACAGGAATGCAAACTATCTATTTTTTTTTCTTTTTTATTTTAATGAACAGAGATGCCGCAACTTATTTTATGACTAAACCACAAGTTAGGCTGCCATTTACAGCCTCTAGCTGCTAAGCTGACAACTTCTTGTTTGTTTGCTACCTTTTCTAGTCCCCTGGTCACTGTATCTCTATTCCTTTCTTCGTTTCCCGTTCTCTGGACAAGTTCTTGCCTTACCAGACTGATTGAGAGTCCCTTCTCAGCAGGACTCTGATTCCTGTGGAGAGGCATGATCAGGTAAATATCCTGCAGCTTTTATCTCCAGGATTTAGAGCTCTACATTACAAGGCTTCCTTGGCAGACAGAAGTTGTCCATAAAGCCAAGAATCCGTCTTTATCACTGCAGTGATTAAATAAAGATGCTTCTATCCAAAGCATATCAAGTTTTGTCATGAGATTATTATTTCAAGTACTTTTGGCAGGAATTTTTCCACCAGTAAACAAGTCATCCAAACCAGAGCATTTTGTGATGTGTCAGCTTATACATGAGTTTGGAAGCAAAGAGGTAAAAAAAAAAAAAATTACTGTTCTATATTTAATGCTGTTGAAACATTCTACTTGGAGGTATCTAAAGTGTTGCATGTTTCCCATGACCAAATCACTTTGCCTTGCTTCAAGCAATACATGCATGTCTGAAAAATAAACAAAATCATAGCAGTGTAAATTGGGTTTTTTCAGTATTCTTTTGTCATGGAGAGGGAAAAAGAGGTCACACTTTTCCTCTTTGTTGCAGTTTAAAGTGCAAGCAATTCAAAATGTCAAACACACTTTACAACAGAATTTCTATTTTTCCAGGTAATTCTATGCTTCACCTTCTTTCATTACTCTGTGTCTTGGAAAAGAAAATTATTAGAGGGAAGCAGCATACTTGGCTGAAATGATAGCTTGGTGTCAGTTGATATGGCCTGTAGTTCTTTTCCTGTTTTAAAAGAGTAGTTTCAAGTTTTGACCTCATCTTGGAAGGGATGCTGTCATCTCAAAATGTCAATCTCTGAGCCATAACAACAAATTTCATTGATTAACATTTTAAACTTTTCATTAAGCATGAAGTGAATGTGTGCTTGTGTTAGTTTAAGAGAGCCTGATATTTACTGGGTGGTGGGAGAAGCCACAGAGGCAAAATTTGAGAAAAAATCCAAAGCAATAAACAACTGCTCGAAGTTTCTAGTATATCTAGCAAACCCAGTCCCTGAAGGCTCTGAATATGGACACATTACTAGCTGTTCTTTACAATTACAGAAGTTGGTAATGCCTCTGTGATGACATATTTAAGTAGGAAAAAAACTGCACGCACGCTCTCCTTCTCCTTCTTCCACAAGGTGGGGAGGCGACTGATGGGGGCCGTGCCAGTGCCGCCAGAGCCATGCCAGCGGGGCCAGCCACGCGGCCAGGACCATGCATGCAGCCACCTCGGCACGGCTCGCAGTGAGCTTTGCCTGCGTAGCTGCCTTCAGCCAGCCGTGCTGCGAACGGAGGGGCAGGGCTGGCGGCAGCAGCTTCTCCTTTTGGCAGCCCCACACAAAGAGAGGCGCTGAACACGGCGGTGTCGCGGTGCCCGGCACCACCCGCGCAGCTGCTGGGGGTCCATGTGGCCGACAGCGGGGAGCATGAGGAGCAATTCCCCTCAGCCCGGATGGGATCAACTTTTCAGCGCTGTGAAACCCTGTAAGAACTTTTCAATTGGTGGAACTTGAGAACAAGCAAACCTACAAACACCAATTCTCTCCCAGGTCCAAGAAAAGGGAACGGTGAAAATTTGTGAGGAGAGCAGCGCGGCAACATTAAGGTCAGTGAAAAGGAGAGAGGGGTAGGAGGAGGTGCTCCAAACCTCAGAGCTGAGATTGTTTTGCAAGCCATGGTGAGGACTATGAAACAAGAAACTGTTTTCGTGTAATTCATAAAGCACATGGAGGGATGCACAGATCCATTAGCTTTCCTAGCTGTCCAAGAATCCTTCTGCAGGAGAACTCCTGAAGGTGGAAGAGCAACAAGTGCCAATTGCCACCTCGACAGTAAACCGCCGGCAGCATCAGATGAATCCAGATGCCATGATCCCAATCCAAAAAATGATCCGTGAACTGGAGAGCCAGGGGGTGGTCAGCAAGACCCACTCACCCTTCAACAGCCCCATCTGGCATGTGCGCAAGTCTGACAAATCTGACAAAGAATGGAGACTGACTGTGGACTATTGTGGCTTGAATTAAGTGACTCCACCACTGAGTGCTGCTGTGCCGGACATGCTGGAACTCCAGTACAAGCTGGGGTCCAAGGAAGTGAAGTGGTATGCCACTATTGCCACTATAGACATTGCCAATGCATTTTTCTCCATTCCTCTGGCAGCAGAATGCAGGCCTCAGTTTGCCTTCACCTAGAGGGGTGTGCAGTACACCTGGAACCGACTGCCTGCATCCTCCACCAAAATTGTTGAGTTTTAACATTGGCCAAAGCCAAGCACCCACCAAACAAAAAACCTATTTACTCATTCTCCTCTGCTCAACTACATCAGAGGAGAATGAATAAATAGATTTTTTCTTGAGTGCCTGGCTTTGGCCAATGTCAAACCACTACAGTGCATATTTTTAGATACTTCAGATACATGTAGAGCAATTACTCTGAGGGGTGATGTAGATGCTGTCAAATTAGGCTGTTACAGTATTATTCTTTTTACACCCAGATGTTTCTGAAGAGACCATGGTAGTTAAATGAAGTCTGAAAGCTTAGGAATCCTCATAACTTCCTATTTCAGTTTTGAACTTGATCTCCACTGCCTCACTTTGATAAGAAAGCTAAACATGCAATGAAGTAATTTTCGAGGTAAGTGTATTTGCTGAATGAGATTAGCAGAATACCAGTACCTGAAAATAAATCTATGTAATCCACAAGAAATAGACATGGATGTCACCTTAGAATGTGTTTGTTGGGTTGGTTTTTTTTTACCTCAGTGGAACTGTAAAATGTAACTTGTAATGTCACATAAAGTATCCAGCCAGCTTGTTCCCTGCCTTTACTGGCGTGACATTTCTTCTATTGATCCATTCAGTGTCAGTGAATCAACAGCGCCACAGTGTTGCAGGAATAAGGTTGCACACAGGTTGCAATGTTGGAGATTCAATCCCCTTGCATTGCACAACCAATACAATGCAGTGAGGAAACCCATCTAACAGGCATCCACAGCCTAATACATCACATTGTTCTTTCATCAGTTTCTCTCCATGGGGCTCCACGGACATACACTACCATGCGTTTTTCTGCTTCATCCTTGTATTGCCAGTTGATCATATAGTTCCCATAAAATCTTTTTTCTTTCTGGTATTTTTTAAGACTTCCTCTCTTCAGCAACTGCCACAGCTTTCTGACAATACTGTAGCTCTGCATTTCTTCTCTCTGACTGCAAGTACTCTTCTTTTGTGTGCAAATCTATGCAATAGAGAAAAAATGTTGCATCTTCTATTGATTCTTCTTCCGCTGGCAAATTTTTTACACCTCATCTATTAGACCTGCGTTATTATCCCACTGTCTTCAGGGGCTATGACAACTAATCAGACCCCAGGATTTAGTCTAACCCTCTAAAAATTCTTATAGCTAAAACTGATTAAAAAAATAGTTTGTGATTTTCTTCTTTTGATCTTCATATCCTTCCCATGTACAGTTCATGCAATTGAAACCCTTAACAAAAAGGAGAAGAGTTAACTAATCTGTAAAATGTCAGTGGAACACATCAGCCTTCACCACATTAAACAGTCACGAAATGGGTGACTGACTACTGGCCAGTAGAAATAAGTGGCCTTAATAAAGTTCTTACAACTAAATATGATGAGTATTAGACAAATATGGCCAAAACACAGATTTTGATTTAAGCTAAAGCACTAGAGAGTTAATCTTAATATACTGAAATTACTGGACTTCGACACTTCCATTAGTGCATGTGTGCTGAATCCAAATTAGTTCTTCTAAGCCTGAACATCTCATATGATGAGTTCACCTGAATAGAAATTATGTTATTGTAAAGATGATCTGTCAATTTAACTCTTACACAGGGCCTTCCTGTATAATCAGTTTTTGCTGAAAATTAGTAACAAAGTAAATGAGAAAATTCACTGTGTTTAGAGAATCTTTGGGAAATGCAAATCTAGAGAGGAAAATGTCCTGTGTTGACAGTCAAAACATTTCAGGATTCAGTAACTTGAATGCTTAATCACTAACATGTGAATCTCTGTGAAATACCAACATTGTTCCATACGTCCTCATGTGTCTTTTAATTTCCCATTGCTTTTTGCTAATGGCCTGCATGCCATTTCTCACCTAATCTCCTTTTGTAATATTTAGTCTTCAAATGACAGCATTTATCAGCCAGATGATGCACACAAACAAAGCAGGTCATTATTCTTGCACATAAACATGAATGCCTCTGTCCAAGCTCCCTCTTGATGTGCCAGTAACAGTGAGTAAGAATGAAGTCATTTGCCCACTTGCTGAGACTCTGTGGCAAGGGAAGCCAGGTTTGGGCAAGCTGAGCTGGGGAGGCCTGGTTGATGTTGCTTCAGGCTTGGCCATTTTTGTGTTCAAAGTCAGCTTAAGCAACCACACAGAAAACTTTGTTTTTCCATTCCATTTTTGTTGTTTCTCAGGTTTCCAAGCTGCCTGGGAATGGTGGAAAATTCCCTGCTGGGCTTTCTTCTACAAATCATCATTTCTTTTGCTCCCACTCAGTCTCCATCACAATTATACTTTGGACTAATCCTCTCACTTCAGAGAGTTGTCTGTTCAGGTATTACAGTAGAATAGTGAAAAACACTCAAATAATGGGTTAGGGCTCTGTGGTTAAGCACATATTTAAGCAACCTGCCTGAAAAACAGATGTAGACCCCAAAGGGATAAGAGAATCAAAGCTATTTAATGTGGAAATAGGGTAAATATAACCCACCTGCACATTCATTTGGTACTGTCTATCCATTCCATGACTTTCTAATCCATCAGCAAGTTTCAACCTCAAGTAACACAGGAGTAAAAGTCTCATATTGTTAGTTTTGATTAATTTCATGGAAATTGTTGGCTTGTTAGAGGAGAATTAAATTTTATTAAGTCTTCATGAGAGACTAATTGTAGTAAGAATCTCTACTAGGAAATAAAGAATCTACTCAGGAGAGTTTTCAAGGAATTAACATTATATTAAATTGGTGCATGTTTGGGTTTCTTTCTCCTTCAATTTGAAATGCTGAGAGACTCAGCTGAATTAATCTTCTCCACACTTTTTTTTTCCACTTGGAGCTACCTCTTATAAAATTACTTCATAAGCTAACTTTAAATGAATATACACTGGTGGATATGAGATTTGCCTTTTGCTTCATGCCATATGAGACTTCACTATTGCTACAAAATTAAATAAAAACTAGAACTTGAACTCTGGGAGGTACTAAAAGTCTGCTGCCTGTTATGTGCATGAATTTTAAAGTGCCCTATTCATTTACTGAAAATTTATTGGACATGTATTTCTTTCACACCCTATAAAGATATACCCATTAAGACAGTCCTACACCATGAAGAGAAAAGGTAAGCAAAACAAGAAAGTCATCACCTTTCTGCAGGAGTAGAATTTGAACACAAATGTCTGGAAATGGGTGCAGAGTGAACTCTTGCTCCTAATACAAACCAGCAGGTCCAATATTAACAATACAGCATCATACCACAAATACTGATACCTGAAGTTCATCAGCAAGGTCAAGTAGATCTGTTGAGATCATTACTAAAGGAGGGCATGAAATAAGTTTGAGTCATGAGAAGAGCAGTAGAGTATCCAGAGAAAGATCTATCCCAACTCACTAAGTGAGGTTGGAAGCAGGAACAATCAAAGCCAGGTTTCCCAGCACACCACCAGGTTTTCTCTGGACTGGTTTCTTCCTTTCACTTTCAAATAACAAATGTGATTTTCAATGTCCTAGCGCTAGACAAGATGTCAGTCCCATATGATCCTCTTAGGAATTTGTTTATGCAGAGGTGACACCAAAATACTGATCATGCCTGGATGGAATATTTTCCTGGTCAGAGACTTCAAGGAGCAAGTGGGATTCCACTGGCCATGTAAGGCCATACCAGAGCCAGACATTGGATTTTGTCTCGCAACACAAGGGAAATGTTACCTAGACATTTTCATCATGTACTAGCCATGTTCATCCATTGGCTAGTACATCTGATATGGCTAAACAGCTCTTCTGTCAATCAGAAGTGTTTGGATACCCAGGGAAGAGCACTTGTCCCTAAAGAGCTGATCTCACTTCCCAGGGATTGCAGAAATGGATGCTGATAGGGTGAATATTTGTTAAGGTGAAGAGTGGTGACATGGTAGTGCAAATGATTTGCAGATCAGAACTACTTCCTTCTCAGATAGTGTCATCCTTACAAAAGCTTAGCTTTTCCTAGTCAAAAGAATAAAAGTTATTATTTTCTGTGCTACCAGTGTCTTATAAAGCAAGTCCCTTGACTCTGAGATCCTGGCAGTGTCCTGTATTTTTGGAGGTGAATGAGGTTGAAGATCCGAAAAAATTACTGGCTTCAACAGTGAAGCACTGTTTTTGAGGCAGTTCTAAGAAGATTTTTAACAGACAGAGAACAATTGGTTTGAAAGATGAACTATTTAAAAAGTGTACACTTGTGTATGTGCACATGCACCCAAGAAACAGCGGAGGAGGTTTTACATGAACAGACTGTATTGGTAACCAAAGACACAGGAAACAACAATCAAACTGCTAAACAATGGCAAACAGGTAATTTTTCAATTGACCCCAAAAATTACTGCTCTTATAAGGTCACAGCTCATGTATGACCTGTCACTGACACCTTTCAAGAAAAGATGGCGACACAGTTATAGTATATCCTATGCTGATTCTTTTCCTCCTATCTCTACAAGAAAACACACTGCACACTTAAAATGTTCTAAAAATCAGGAAACTAGGACATTTGGCTTATCTGGTTCATGAAGGTTCGAGTAAGTGTCAATGTAAAATAGCTGAGGCTTCCTGAAGCATATGAAAATCAGTTACTCCAAGAACCTACCACGACAAACCCAAGAGACACAGTGGAGACTCAAGAGCAAGCATCCATTGTCCTCTGTGTTGTACATCACTGATCTTAGTCGGAGCAGCTGGGCACACTCCTCTTGGTGCTGGTGACTTGATGTAAACGTGTAAGTGCCAAGATTTAACCTACTTAGAGACAGTTTAAAAATAGTACCTCACCCTCCCATAAGGTCTTGCACTGAGTTTCATTACATTTGTCTCCTACAGCATATATTAGTGGAAAAGTACAGAATAATATGGTGTAGGCTTCCTGAAGACCCAAGGAGAAGATTAGTGGGACATGTCAGGTCACTTTGGGACATAAAAACAGCAGAAATGTCATGGTTAATTGGTGACCAGTTCCCTTTTTGACTCCCAGCATAGGATAAAACTATGTAATTAGCAGACAAACAAGATTGGGAAACCTCATTATGGTTCTGGGACTGAATTATTGTCAGGCTAGAATGAAATGGGTATTCAGCAGCTAAAGGTCAAGCTTTCTCAATTGTATGTCAGTGCAGAGGGAATGGAGAACCCCATCTATTCAATTCACAAATCCCAGAAGAAAATTCAAGTCATGGTGATATATTTAGCTGTCTAAAAAGGACAGTCCCTGTGATGCAGCTGAGACTAGAGATCTTCTGACTTCATGGAGGCTGCAGCTCAAAGTATCACAGAAGGCAGAAACTGAAATAAATGAAGCAGCATCTACCAAGCAAACACTAATGAGAACTTAACTCCTAAGGAAATAAATGCAACTTGTGAGAATAGTGTCAAACCTCAGCCTTAGAAAAGAGAATTGAAATAAAGCCCACATGATGATAATATCTTTCATGACAGTTTCTGTAAAAGGACTTCCTTACTTTAGTTTGGTTGCGCTTTTTTCCAATTTTCTTCAAATTATTTTTGATTTAGTTTTCACAGAGTTCAAGAAATGTTAAACTAAAAAAAGTAAATCTCACACATTTCTGTCAAAACCACCTGATAATCAAAATGTTCAGCAGAAAATGCTATAGATAAAACCTAATGACTTCAAAAGTTATTACTCATTTCTGCTTCCATTTGCTAGAAGAAAAATATTTTCAATCACAAAAGAAATTATGCTTCACAAAAGCTTTCCTTTTAATTTTACAAGGAGTTACTTTGATCGCAAAGAAGTCTAAAGCAGCTCTGTTTGTGGAAAGGGATTCCACAGAGCAAAAGGTAAGAGTTTGGTATTCTTTTCCCTAGAACCGATTGCAAAATACCATGGTAGGATCTCTTTGTCAGCTTCTGAGACTAGATGAGCTTTTGGAGAGGAATAAAAAGAATAGGAACACAGTGTTCCTCCTTTTAAAATAAAGGCTTTCAGAGCAAAGGCACAGCCGCTCTTAGAAAGTCAATTCTCTTGGGGCTTCAGGAAAGATAAAACTGTCTTCGACATGTTCAACAGTAAGGGAAACTACTAACTGAAAAGTAGTTCTGTTTTCTGACAGGGCATTTAAACATTGCCTGAGTTCTACCAGGAAATTCAAAATTGAGGGGCTTAATAATTAAACAACTTTTTCCACGTCATTAGCACATTGGAAACAGACCTGTGATTGAGTTATTGCTTGATGACACTACAATTTCATGTGGGTCCTATTTTAGGTTGATTACTTGCATTGCTTAATTATAAGGTACATCACTGCTTGAACTGATTTACTGTTTTGCTTATTGCATCATGTGATTGGCTGATTCACAAAGACAATTATGCTCAAACAAAATCACTACCAGAAGCCTGGTGAATTGAACTCCTGCAGTGAGCAGACTGTGTCTTCCTTCCCTTGTGTGTTTTCATGATTGTGGATTTTTTACTTTACCCTTCTTCATGAGTATAAAATAGCACATTGATTATTTGCTCTGGATGGATTGTGTGAGTTCAGTTTTTATGGTTCATGAGGCAACATAGGTGAATAACATCCCTCAGCTGTCAGCCGAAATCAAGCAGGCCAGAGATTGCTGTCAGTTTGTCAGAAATGGGTGGAGGATGGCAGCACATGATCATGCTACCTCCTCCTCAAAGGAATTTAAAGTGATATTTTCACTGTACGTTCCTTCAACCAGATAAGAGATAATGTATAGAAGAGGAATTACCATAAAAATTCCAAACAGAGAGTTCTCTTGTCCCCATTTGAAGGCTTTAAAGGGAGGCTGGAACATAGTTTGGAAATAATTTGGCCAAAGAATTTTGAAGATGAAGTTACAACTAAGGCCATATGTGATGAAGCACACTTGGGCTGTGGTGGAAAGGCTTCTGTATTGTTACATCCAAAGTTAAATCCAATCTTTGGATCAGATCCTGACCCTTACTGGGGAAGGAAGTAGCAGCAGGAGAAGTTGGAAAAAAAATTCTGAATTCTTTGATATCACAAAAATGGAAATACATTACCTGTTGTAGTAATTCTCAGGAAACTTCCAGTCTCCCACATCCAGGTCTGCTTCATCTGAGTTGGCAGAATCATTTTAATCAGGTTCAAAACTGCAGCAGGCAGGGAGGAGCAACATCAAAAAAAAATGTATTATGTTTTCATCATAGAATCATACAATGGTTTTGTTTGGGGGGACCTTACAAATCATCTAGTTTCAACCCTCCTGCCATGGGCAGGAACACCTTGCACTAGGCCAGGCCTAGTGCAGAGCCACAACTAACCTGGCTCTGAGCCTCTCCAGGGATGGGGCATCCACAGCTTCTTGGGGCAACCTGTTTAGTGCCTCACCACCCTCACAGTAAAGAATTTCTTCCTAACCTCTAATCTAAAACTACTCTGCTTTAGCTTGAAGCTGTTACCTCTAGTCCTGTCATTTCATGCCCTTGTGTCCCTGTCCTACCTGAAGAATCTGTGTCCCAGCTCTCTGAACCATTCCAACTCTCCATTCGGAGGCATCCCTTTCACATCTCAGTCATGCCAATAAGATTATGGCTCTGCAAGCAGGCACACATCCCTCACTCTCTTGTTCATTCCCCATGTTCTGTGTGTTTGCACAAAGGCATTCAAATCTGGTCTCCAATGAAGCCAACTTACTGCCTGGAGTGTCCGGAATTCCTCTGTGGATTTTCAGGTGTTCTCCTTCTGGCCTGTGATCCCGCTCCAAGCTCTGGTATCTCCTGCTGACACTGACATCAAACTGGTTGGAGTGGAATGGGCAGAAGTTCCCATGTCCAGACACCTGGAGTTTAAAGCCCTTGTAGGGGCTTCCCATAGGGAAGAAACAGCAGTGCAGTTATGTGTCACAGGGAAAATTGTCCCTGTTGAACTAGGTAGACCTTGCTGCAAGGCATACATTAAAGCTTATGCAGAAACCTGCTGAAACTTTCAGTTACAGTAAATAAAGGAACATGTGTTGAGTGTGATGTCAAAGGGAAGGAGGCCTGTTCCTACTTTAAGAAATCTCTGTTCTTGGATTTTGGGTAACTAGGCCAAATTCCAGGCTACTACTACTCACTGGCTTTGGGTGGGATGAAGTTAATTTTTCTTATAGCAGTTAGTATGGTGCAATATTTTGGATTTGTGATGAAAAAATTGTTGATAACATAGTGGTGCTTTAGTGATTTCTGAGCAATATTTGCACAGCGTCAGAACTTCTCTGTCATACTACACCACAGCAAGCAGGGTGGGAGTGCACAAGAAGTTGAGGTGACACAGCCAGGACAGCGGACCCCAAATGACCAGAGGAATATTCCATATACCATGCTGAGCAATAAAATCTGTGGGAAAGAAGGAGGAAGGTGGGGTGCCCAGGATTATAGTGTTGGTATTTTGACACAACTGTGACAGAGAACATCCCTGATCTTCTGTGGGACGCTGAACGCCTGCTGGGCTTTGAAAAGCAGTGAAAGAACTCCTTGTTTTGTTTTACTTGGTAGCACAGCTTTTGTTTTATCTGTTACAGTGTCTTTATCTCAATCCCCAAGTTTCCGCTTATTTACCCTTTTGACATCCTTCCACATTCCACTTAGTGGGGAGTGAATGAGTGACTGGCTGTGTTGTACTGGGGCTAACCCACTACGGCTGGTCATGCAAATGTGGATAAATCATCTAACCCTGATGTTGTGAGTCTGTGACCAACTCTCGGCTTTGACCATGCGCAGTGCCATTTCTATGGGCTATGTATCACCTACATGCATGAAGGTAGTCTCATGCTGGAAGTTCACTGCAGTTTCAGGGCCAGTGCCTCTCCATAGATGCAAAATAATGTACTGCTGCACAGATCCCCCTTGTCTGTCTTCTCTGCTTTTTTCAGAAATCTTTTTTGTGTAGCCAAAGGAAATTTCTTATGTGCCACATGACCCAAGGTCACACATATCCTGACAGAGCTGATCAAGAGAAACTTGAAATCTTCTGCCCTGAACTAAGAGCTGCAGTCACAAGAGAAGAATAAGGTCCTAGCACTTTTTCTGAGTTGAGTTCCATTGACTTCTGAGTTTTTCAGTGCTGATGAGAAAAAGTGAAGGCAATATGAGCTTTGCCCCACTGCCTTGATATAAAAACTCCCAGTTTGCTACTTTGATGTGTTGGTGTTACTCACACAGGGCCTGCACAAGCCACACTTGTGACAGTAGCTATGGAAGTCAAGGTCCCTCTGAATGGCCGCACAACCACTTGCTTTTCAATCACTCCTCCCAGATTTTGTTTCATCTGAAAACTGCTGAGGATTCACTTAGCTTATGAGCCTCAGTCAGACATCTAAGAATACTTAAAGTGAAGCTGTTTCACAGTCACCAGGACAATTGAGCTATTCTAAGCCGGCCATTCCCATCCTTTGGCCCACCTGCTAGGACTTTGCTGAGTTACATACATAATTCTCAGGGATGTCATTAAACTTTGCTGGCTTCTCTCTCCTGCTGAATTCTGTTCAAGACACTGGACTGGTTTTGCAGAGGTGCTCAGGTGAGTCCTGTTCAATGATCATACTGAAACCTGTTCCCCCCATACACCAGGATAACACAGATCTGCTCCTGCACGCAGCCATCAGGTCAAATATTGCCAATTACTTTGACACAAAAGCAGAGTAACCAGAAACAATGGCTCATTTCAGAACTTTTCCAGTGCTTGCATTGAGACAAAATTACTGAATGGGTGTTGGGAGGAAAGAAATGGTTAGGTCTACATATTGTTTCTTTCACAAAGGCTCTCTTCCCAGCAAAACAGGACTGAGAAGACTGAGAAGTGAGGTGTTTCTGTACATTTCTATTCCTTACATGGCAGTGGGAAGCATGAGACACTTTGGTCTACCTAGTTTGGTCTACCTAGGCTGAAGAGAAATTAGACTATATGCTTACAAAATGTTTCTGACAAACAAAAGGTTGTGATAGAAGTGAAATTCCCTTTGTTTCTAATCCTTTCAAAACTTAAACTGATTCCATTTTAATTGCCCTTTCTTGAAACACTATTTCCTCTGCACAGGTCCTGCTCCCATTAACTCCCTTCTGACAAATCGCCTGAAATCACTAAAATTATACACTTCAAGGATTGTACAAGGAAAGTGATATTTTCTTCCATCTGAATGCAGATTAAAAAAATTCAAAGATCATCATACAGCTGCCTAGATGGATCAACTAAAACAATGTGAAGGAAAGAATATTCTGGTCAGTTCTTTGGCTTGGGTTTTTTTGAATTTTGGTTTAGTTTTGATTGATTGTTTGTTGGTCTGTTTGATTTGGTTTAGTTTGGTTTGATTTTGGGAGTTTTTTATTTGTGGTGGGGTTTTTTTGTTGTTTGGGTTTTTTTTGATCTAGAGGATAGGCAAAACAAAAGGCAATTCCTGCTTATTTTTTAACACTACATGTTTTAAAACCTTCTGTATGAGTTCTTCCACTGGAAAGCTTTTTTAACCAAATAACTAGGGCTTAAAAGGATTTTTTATATTTAAAATATCACCTTTTACAAAACAAGGAAAAAATCCTGGGAATTTTTTCTCTTTTAAAAAGCTTGAAAACCTAAAAGAACCATTTATTATAAAAATGAAGCCAGTAGAGAATAAATATATGAAGCTTTGATCACTACCAACTACTCAGGGTTTTATAAAGCTGACCTCTCACCTCAATTTTAGTTTCTCAAAGTCTATATTAAAGCAAGGTTTTGGGAGCTGTGAACTTAAAGCTAATTAAAATGAACTACTTGGAGAAGTGAAGACATCTGGCTTTGCCATACAAAATTACAAGTATGTTTTTTAACCCAGTAGAAAAGACTTGTCCCATGACTCACCTCCAATTACTTTACAAACTTTTTACCCTTCCTTTTTTTTTTTCCTCCTAGTAGTTAACATTATGCTCTGTAGGTTTATTTCAATAAACTTTATTGAGGTAATTCCCATGACATTCAATTAAATACTCTATGGGTATGCAGAAGGAGAATCCCTGCTCCTTTAGGGTATCTGGTCAAAGGAGCAATAAATAAGAACATACAGAGACAGAAACCAGATCGACAAATTATAAAGAGAGGTCCTTATACAAACAAACCTGGTGAACCACACCACCTGGTGAGTAATCAAGAGCCTGTAGAAAAACTTGGAAATTTGCAGAGTATAAGGATGTAGTTGAGGTTCCGGGATGCTGCAGTGAGTCAGTGAGACTACGCCAGCCATGGAGGAGATGTGCAGGGAAGAGGGAGCAGGGAGGAACAAAGAGCTGGGATGGGCACACAAGGGGACAGAAGGGGCCTGCAGCCTGTGAGCTGCAGCTGCTCAGCGGCTTGTCTGGGGAGCCCTGCAGCTGATCACCACAGTGTGCCCTGCCGCCCTCATCCTCCTCCCCTGGGCCCCTCATTCCCCGTGCCGGGCGGTGAGGGCTGCAAGGACTCGGTGCGGCTGCGGGGGAGCAGCGTGTGAGGCCCGGCAGCGGCTGCCGCGCTCAGGCCGCGGCCGTGGTGCCTCTGGCCGGGCTCTTGGCTTCAGAGTGACTGAGGGGGCTCTCAGGGCCGGCAGCTGGAGCGAGGGGGGTCTTTAACCCCCACACTGCGGCAGGAACTGTCTGTACCCTGAAAACCAACTTCTGGGGTGAGCAGTGCCCGTGCAGGTCTCAGCACTGTCAGCTGGAGCTGGAGCACGGGTCACACACAGGTGCCAGCTGCTGGAGGGGTGGTGGGTGTTTGTACCTTCCCCAAAACCTGCTGTGCATGGATGGAGAGAGAGACATAGAGAGAGACATTGTGTCTGTGTGTGTGTCTGTGTCTGTGTATTTGTGTGCACCCACTGGCAATCTTCAGGCTGACAACCGCAGATGAGCAGGGGAGACAGCTCTGAGCTGGGCTATCAGGTGAGTGGACAGTCCCTGCTGGGGTCTGGGGGACCTGTGAGTGTGGGGTGCCTGTGGGACAAGTGCATAAGTGCTGTGTAGTCAAGGTCACACTTAATGCATAGAAATAAAGAAAATGTATTATCAATTTTATCCTTATACTTAATATTAATTGGCAACTTCATGTTACACAAAGCAACAAAAAGGCTGCTCTTCTAAAGAAAAGTGCGCTGAGACTAGACCTCACTAGGCAGACATGAGCTGGTACCTCACCTACAGGAAGCCAGGATGCAGAGCAGCAGGTCCAGGTCAGGATCAGGGCCAGAGACATTGCTGAAGATCAAATACAATCCAGTGATTGACCAGCACTTCTGTTAATGATGAGACAGGTCTGAGCCTGAGCTAGGAAGCCAAGCTGTTGGATCTGTGTCAAGGTCAGGATGGACAAAGTATAAGATCTGGCACACGTTGCTGCTGTGCAGTTGTAGTGTGGATGGCAGGCAGCACACTGCAGTAAAACTTCACTAAAAGTATTTGCCAAGGCAAAAGAGGGGCATGCTCTTGTTTCTACCTTTCCTCAACAGAGCTCTTAACAATGAAGGAGCTGATCTTGGTTTCAATCAGACCTTTTTAACTGACCCAGCTAAACTAGAAGGGGGATGCGCTCACATCATGTTGGGCCACCCAGCCACATTTTCCAGACTTAAATGTGCTGATGTACTGAACATGATCAGATAAAGCTCATCATATGGAGAAGAGATTCTCCACCTTGGAGACAAAGCTGGCAAAGGCTCTGAATACTTCCTCCATTGCATTTTCAAAGCTGTCTCCATCCCAATCATTTGGGAACTGAAATATTAGACCTGCTTTTGATACAAAAAAGACATGAGCAACTTTGTGCAATGTAAATTAAAAACAGGACATGGTGGTGCATTGCCTTTGCCTTTACCTGTTGGTTAGAATGCTAATTTCCAAGCAGCATTTTTCTGACCCATCAGCATGCTGCTAACCTACCTTCTTCCAGCAGCACTTCTTAGGAAGGAGGAAGGATTCAATGAGTGCTTGAGAATGATAATATTTTAGAGGTCCATTGCAGACGTTGCCTCTTATCCCTGCACCAAAAGCTATGAATATGGTTTTTTCCTAAGCATGGTAGAACGACAGTATAGCAGGGGCAAAGAGTTGAACAAGGACTGGCATAGGCTCCTTGGGCACAACAGTTCAAGGAGGCAAAAAACCACAGAAGTAGCTTTTCAAAGTCACTCATAGTGACAGAAGTAGGAGTTAATCTACTTGTTTTATGAGTTGACCCTATGCACCACATGATTTTTGAAACATTTATGGGTCCCACATCACCTATCAAACTTGTAATTCATGACATATATTCCTATGCTTACATATCTATTTATATATTTTTCACAAAAATTTTTCTACTTCTTGAAAAGGAAAGTACAAACTCAGAAATCATCTTTAAAGGAGACCAAATATATCAGTCAACCTTTGGGTGAACTCAGATGAAAAAACAGAATTAATTAATATAATTTGACACTGGCAACAAATGTATTTTTAACTCATAGTTGAAATGCCTATTGCTCTACTAAGTGCTGTGAGTGCTGCAGTAGCATAAATTATGTGTTATACTCACACAGAATCCCCTTCTTTCAGGGTGTTCAATGTAAATCTGATCATGAGCAAACTTGCTTTTAACTTGTAAGTTTTGCATTCCTCTTCACTGTGTCAGGAGTCCCTCTTCACTTAGTTTTGTAGAAATGCAAAGGATTCTTATACTGTATCTATGATCCATCTATAATCACTGTATTTGTTTAAATCTGATTTCTGGCATGAACAAGATTGAGATTTGCAACAGAAGGATAAGAGTTTTCAGTTACCCTTGAGCAGCCAGTGAAATCCCATCTCAGACACCTTTTCTGTACAAGAGAGGACGAGGAACCAAAACTGGTAGGTTAGAATGCTATTCTCTACCAATAGGAGATTCAGTATTACTGAAAGCTCTTCCATTGATTCCACTGGATGTTAGAGCAAAACATTTAATTATTATTAGATTCAGTATGTCATCAGTGTCAATAAGAACCTGTCCAATTTACATTGTAGAGAAAATTCTCTCATGGATTTTAGGAAAGCAAAATGTCAGCCTATCCACTCTGTCTTTTTCTTCCTTCATGTTCTACTTTCCTAAAAATGGTTGTTGTTTCACCAAGGTGGGTGGAAAAAGTCCTCTGAGGATACTATATCTTCTTCATACATCTGCAAACGTGGGCTTCATGCCCTGCTTTGCTATAATTTGTGTGAGCTTGGGAGAAACACTTCGCTTATTCACTAACAAGATAATAACATGAAAGAATATTTCCAGCTGTATCAAGGGAATAAATAGGAAGCAATGCAGGAAAGATTCACTTGCATGAGGCAACAGGAGTCATTTGTAAGAGAAGACAGAGGGTAAGTTTTACAGAAAGGATTTTTTTTTTCTTGGTTCCCTGTTGTTTAACTCTGGCACTAATTCCAGCAGTACAGAAAATTATTCCCCCCCCCTAAGCCTTGTTAAATTTCTTGTTGCCCATCAGTAGTGAGATACCAACTCATTTACTAGTGAAAACAGGTCTGAATCTGCCTAAGCTACACACATTTTAATTTGACTGGTGCACATCAGAAATGCACTTACATTATCATGATAGTCTCAATTTACTGCTGAATGGGGAAGGTGAAGTAGGTAACAGAGGCCCATGGATTCAATCAAGACCCCGGAAGTAATGATGATAGTACATCAAGGAAAAATAGTAGGATACAAACTGTGTTTTCTTGCAAGTGATTTGCAGAACAAAAGAAAGTACTTACCTGAAGAAAGTAACCAGTTCTAGCAAGAAACCCTTTGTTGAAATACCATGGTCTCATTTCCATTCTAAATTACCAGAAAAACCAAAGTCCTAAACAGAGATGATAGTTATTTCAAAATGCTTAGAGAAATTAGGCAAGTATCTCTGTTTAGGGCATGGTCTCAATCACGGTCTCAATTTTCAGCTTAAATGAGTCTCATCTTGGTTTGAGAATAGCACATCAGAGCCCTCACTGTACACAATCCCTTGGACACCCTTAATGTCTTTCATGATGTCCACTTGAGTAGCCTCACATGTATTCTGCAATCTCTTTCCTTGGATTGACTTCTTGTATGTTTTTAGGTGAGCAGGTACTATGTTCTGTGATTTTGGCATTGCTCCAGGGTTCCATCTGCCCCTGCTGGATCAATCCAGACAGGTGAATCAGAGACACATTTTGCAGTCTTTCTGAAGAAGAAATGCCTGACTGAGCCTGGTGTCATATCTCTGTCATATAGCATTAATAGCCAAAAATAGATGGACTTATCTTTACAGAAAGATACATCACTAACTTTGAGAAATCCAAGAGCCTGTAGTTCATAAGCCTAGTAACAGCTACAAGAGAAGATATAATTTCTGTATATGTAAGAATAGTTCCAACTGCAGCTCAGCACTTTGGTTAACCAGCCTTCCAAATGTCACTATGAAGAAGTTAACTTCTGCATTTTATCAATAGAAAATAAACACTTCCCACCAGTGTGGGATTTGACGTCTACATTGTTTCTTTGCAGCAACAGTACTTCATTCAGCTTAGCAAGAGCATCTGAGTGCTCAACTCTAGCTCCGTGAAAGCAGTGTCAGAGAAGGTCAGCATATCATCTGTCAGAAAGGACAAAAAAGACATGAGCCACATCATGTCCAACACACTGCAGGTTCAAGAGTCTGAACCTCCAGCTGTAGCAGGAATAAACTGTGCCTGTGAAGTAAAAGGGGAAACTTTGATCATGAAGGCTGGAAGCTGATGATGACTCTCTTTAAGAGGAAGGTCCTGCCCGACTCGAAGCTTGCAGCACAGTCCTCTTTGCTGATGAAGAAGTGATGCCAAATAATCTTTTCTTGCAGATGAGCCTAAGCCTCCTCTAGACAGAAGCAGTGCGTGGTGTTGGGAGCAGTAGGAGCTCTGCTGCAAGTGATGAACGCCCCCAGGCTGACTCTGTTGAGGGAAGACTCAAATTCAGGATATCTAGGAGAAAACTAGAGCATGTTGATAATAACTTCTTGATACAGGTATTTAAGGAACCAGCAAAGAATGGTGTTCTGCTGAACCTGATTCTTATAAACAAGGAAGAATTTGTTGTGAATTTGTTGTGAAAGTTGGGGGCAATCCTGGCTGAAGAGAAAATGAGGTGTTGCATTCCAGGATTCTAAGAGGAGGGAGCAAAGTAAAAAGTAGGTTCCAGCAACATGGACTTCTGGAGGGCAAACTTTAATTTCTTCAGGTATCTGTTTGGAAAAAGCCCTAAAGATACAGTACTGGTGAGAAGACGGATCCATAACACCTGGTGTGCATTCAAGGATCTACCCTAAAATTTTATAAAGAGCCATCCTGCAAAGCAGGAAAGCAAGGCCAGGCTGCAGGAAGCCTGCATGGATGAGTAAGGAGCCCAAGACTGAACTCAAACATAAAAAGGTATGCAGGAGGTGGAAGTGAGGTGAGGAGGAGTGCAGAGATACTCTCAGGTTGTGTAGGGGTGGGGTCAGGAAGGTTAAAACCCACGAGAATTTAATCTGGTGAAGCACAACATGAAGACCTTCTACAAACACACAGAGGTAAGAGTAGGGAAAATATGCCTTTTCCACTAACTGGAGAGGGACCATGATGACCAAGTTGATAGAAAAAGCTGAGGTATTCACAGCCTTCCTTGCCTCAATCATTACTTGTAAAACCAACATCCAGGAGCTTCAGGCTCTGGAGAACAAAAATCTTGAGCAAGGAAAACTCATACCCAGCAAGGAGAAGCAGGTTAGGGAGCAGTTAAGCTGGGTCTGCAAGCCCATGAAGCCTGACAGGATGCACACACTGGTGCTGAGGAACTGAACTGTGGCCACTGCAAGGCCACTCAATTGTCTTGGAAAGGTCACAGAGACAGGAAGTCCCTGAAGACGGGAAGAAAGCAAATGCTACTCCCATTTCAAGAAGGGAAAGAAGGAGGAAGCAGGTAATCTCAAGAGGTCCCTTCCATCCTAAATGCTTCTGTGATTTACTGATGAGAGAGGGCTGGAAGCAGAGAAATTACAAGTACTAGAAGGACTCAATACTTTCTGTGGGTTGCCAGGTGCAATTGCTCAGAAACCCTCCTTCACCAGCTTTCAAATTTAATGTTTTCTTTTTCCATTTTCTCCCTATGCCAGCATTGCATAACAGAAACCTGATGAGAATAATCTCTGCAATTTGGTTCTTAAAAGTCCTTATAAGGGCCTGGTGAAAATAAACACTTTCATGAGATAAATTATTTAGAGTATACATTTGCATCTGGGAAACATCACAACCTATGAGGAATAAATTAGTGCTGCACCTCTTATACAAGTACATGCTACCTATATGTTCAATGACTGAGCAAGGCTTGGTCAGCATAGCTTAGTCACTCCTAAGACTTTTATGATCTGTTTGTATTTAAAGCTTTCCATTTTCACTTGTAAACTAGCTGATAGCCTTTTATGAAAAAAAAATTGATAAACATATACTTGCTCAACTAGTAAGGACATAAAAGAATGAAAATGCTTAAAAAATTTAGATGAAAAATGTACCATCTATTGTCTTCAAGTCAGCAGTGGTGTCAGCCTAAACTTATTTAAATTGAACAAGGAAGAAAAAGACAACTTTAAATATTGACTATAATTAAATCAAGCCCAAGTAGTTTTGAATTCTAGCCACACACAGCAATAATATTTCTCTTTCCTCTATCATGTGTGAACACAAACACAAATGAAAAATGACACACATAAATAATGTTATCTCTCCAAAGACATCTGTATGCCATAGAATATCACATAGCCTAAAACTTAAGCAATCCTAATGAAGGATTTTAATTATCAAAATAAAATTTTAACTATTTCAAAGATGGCTGGTTTCTGTGCAAGAGATTATTACCACACAAATCTGGGTCAAATAAAACATTCAAATAAAAAAGGAGAAACAAAATCCTAACCTATCTCTGTGTTTAAAAACCCAGTCAAGATGTTTTGACCAATTTTATGACAAATTCTACACCAGGATGTCAGCTGCCTTGTGTTTAGGCATTGAAGTGAGCCAGAAATGTTATCTGGAGCAAACCAAACTGGCCAAAAGAGAGAGGAAAACACACTAACACACTAAAAAATTACGTATTACTTACACAATACCTAACTGTCCACAGTTGTTGACTGTGTTAAAATATTAACTATTTTTCTTTCAGAGCAGTAGGAAGATCACAAAATTGTTGTACTTCTTTTCAAAGATCGTTTGACAAAGCTGGCTTAGAAATAGTGTCTCATAGCTGTAAATGTGGAGATTCTAAGCAATCAAATGCCTTTATTTTTAATCTTAAATAAAAGTTTTACTTCCTAAGAATAGAATGTATGTGAAGGAGAAATAGAGAGAAAGCAGACTTCTCAGCAAATGCATAAAAACTTGTCAGTTTTGCTTGATGCAGGTGAGAACATCTAAGCCAGCCTTGTCTCCATACTTTTGCGTTGTGACTCAAATGTCTCTCCAGTTAAAGGTTGACCACACACACACTCTCATGGGAAATTCAGCGTCTCCAGCTGCAGCTGAAGGAATCAGTTTGAGCTTGGAAAGTGTTAATAGGGGCATCTAGGGACCAAGCAGGGATCTGAGGATTGCAGGTGTGCAGGCATCATAAAAACTCTGGCAGGATTGTTAACAGGTCATGAACATGCGTGCACTGAAGAAACTCATTGTGCCTGGGATGTCCAATGTGAAATTTGGGACAGAAGCCATGTTTGATGGATCAAGTGTTTACTGGACTCACTTATTCAATTGCAGCTTTTTTTTTTTTTTAATTTGCTTTATAACAGGAAAGCTAAAAAGATCTTAATTTGAACAGCAGGTATAGGTACTACAGCAATAAATTACATCTGTGCTCCATTTCAAAGACAGGAGGAGATTCAGCTTTACCGACATTTTCTAATAGTGCCTGTTTCTTGATAAAAACAATGGCAAAACAGCATCCATATCACCTGTAATAGTAACCATTGACTGTCTCTACATTATCTGGAGTGCTGCAAAGGCCCTCATTTATTCCATTTATATTCTATAAATGCAGGCTGTATTCTCTCTGACCTTTATAGGCTTATTTTCCTTTTTTGTCTCTAAAAGCAGAGAGACCCTATTGTTCTTCTGGTAGGGAAGGGAATTGAAATGAAAAAAATAATTTAATATGGGCAATTTCTGGGATCTGGAGGCTAAGGGCACTAGACCTCATTCAAAAGCTTACTATCTAAACAGGATAGAGCTGGCAACCAGAGCTGAAGTCCTGGCTACAAAAGAGTTGCTCACAAGAGCTCCCTAAAATAGGTTCCTCTACTTGATTATTCTTTCAAGAAGGCTTCTTTGCCTTGCCCTGGTGGCATTACCAATTTTACACAGACATGTTTTTTTCAACCCAGGGATGTGTCACAGCCATGTCAAGAGATTCCTAAAACTGAGCTGAATACTTGGCTTGATGGAAAAAAGCAGCAGAGGCACTATCATCACACCACACAGACCAGTCCACACCAGGATAAGGTGTACAGAGCACAGAAATCCACAGATGGGTTTGACAAAGAGGAGTCAGTGCTGCCTCCAAGGAGAAAGGGAAGGTTTTGCTCTGAAAATCGGATCTAAAATCAGATCACACTTTTAATTTTATGACTATTCAACTTCCAAAATTCTTCAACAAGGAAAAGTCAGGTGAAAGGTTGACACAAAATTGGGATTCCAGATAGCACTTCTGAGCTGCTCTTGTCCTTTCTCAGAAGGAGCTTGCAGCTTTGGTATGTCTGAAATCTGTCATGAATTCAAATAATTCACAAATCATATGAGTTGTAACACTAACCATAAGTTGTTTGTAGAGTTTCTTTCCTGAGGTTGGTAACCCTCTTAAAATGTTTAAGTATATTTTATCCAGAAATGCTTGTCTATTAAAGTTGAGGTGGTGATTTTGTCCCAAGTGAAATATGGAAACAGATGAGAGCTTTCCTGCATCCTGAATTTCATTTAAAATACTGACCCAAGCATGTGGTATTGGATCATTTAAACTTGTTTTTGTTGTCTCCTCTTGCTTAAAACTGGGGACTATTTTGCCTACAGCTACAAAAATGTATTCTGTAAATGATGAAATGCCCCAAGTCCTACTTGTATTACAGTTTGCTAGACACCAAACAAGTGTTTCTCAAGCCTCCTCCTAGGCCAAGCCTACAATGTCTCATGTACAGTATGTAGGTCTCATCACAGAGAGACCAAGTTTGAAACAGAGATGTTTCTGTGTGAGAAAACTCTGTCCTGCCCTGTCCCTTGTTCAATTGTCTACTCACCCCTCCTTTTGTGACAGATCACAATAGTCAGCTGTGACCCTGTGCAGATCCCTCCCTCAGATGCATGCAGCCTTTCTACAACCCTCTGTTTTGATGTTTCTTTGAGTTGCTTACACTCACAAACCTTCTCCTTAGCCACTTTCTTCACAATTCCCTCTACCTTCCTGTTGTTCCAGTTGAAGTCCTCATCAGAAAGACCAAAGCCGTGTCTTTATGCCCTCTTCTTCTTCCACGAGGCAGAGAGCTACTTAACAAATTGGGAAGTTGAGCCTAGCTGAAAGTTAAGATGTTTAGAAGACTGACTGTGACATGCATCAGAATGACAGAGATATCTCATTGTACCCAGTTAAGTAGTGTTGTTCTTCAGAAAATCACATTAGTTCCTCTACTTTCCATCTGGAACCTTCAAGTTTTTCTAAATATAGCTGGAGGCACCAATAGAGAATTTTATGAACATGTGTTCACAATAACTAGGAAGTACTGGTCCACTGAAAATCTTTGGAAGAGGATTTTATCAAGCAGATAAAAACAAATTCAATATTGGAAATCTTCTAACCAAGTATTTGTATTTCTTTTTGTGGCACATTAGCCTTGGCTGATTGCCAGACTCCCAGCCAGTCTCTCACACTGCCTCCTCAACAGGACATGAGGAGAAAATCAGATGAAAAAGCCCCTCAGTTAAAATAAAGACAGGGAGATCACTTACCAATTGTCACCATGGGCAAAACAGATTCAACTTGGAGAAAACAGCAAAATTTATTGCTAATTAGAAACAGGACATGGTGGTGAGAAACAAAGACAAAACTAAAAATCTTCCCCTATCCTCATGATCAAGTTCTCTCTGTTACTCTCAATTTCCTCCCCCTAGAAAATGGCACAGAAGGGGGTTACAATCAGTCCATGATGGATCCTCTCTGCTCCTTTCTCCCACTCACACTTTTCCCCTGCTTCAGTACAGAAGATACAGACTTCCCTCCCCACAAGATACAGACTTCATAAACTGCTCCTGTGTGGGTTCCCCACAGGCTCCAGAAAATCTCTTCCTGATAGAAAACCTGTTCCTGCATGGGCTCCTCCCCATGGGCTGCAGCTCCTGCCAAGACTCTGCTGTGATGTGAGCTCTTCATGGATGGAGGTTTTTTCAGGATATCTCCACCAGCCACAGTGTAGGGTTCTCAATGGTCTGCACTGTGGATGCCTGATCCACTGTGGTCCTCCCCCGCTACTCATGTCTGCTCCAGTGCCATTCCTCCTTCTCTCCCTTTGCTGTTTACAGGACTGTTTCTGACATGTTTTTCCAACTCTTCACTCTTAAAGCTGCTGTGCAGCATTTTCTGCCCTCTTCTAACTGCCTTCCCAAGGATGTCATTGTTCAGCTGTGGGGCTCAGCCGTGGGACTTGGCTCTGTCCTGCAGTGAGTCTGACACACAGCAGAATCCTCTCCTGTCCACTGACTACCAAAATGTGGACATGTGAACCCAACACACATTTCTAACACTTTCTTCCTGTCACACCAAGCTAGCATGTGAAGAGTGAGAATTCTTTCTCTTTTCCCTTGCCATAAATTCATTGTGAAAAATGAGTTAACAGGATAAACCAGGAAAATATCCATTCAAAGCCACATGTATTTAATAAAAATCAGCAAATAATTCTCATGATAACTTTTCTAGATCACCCTATTTCTAGAAAGAAAAATCTTGTATGATTTTTTTCTCTGCTGTATTTCAAAGTTGGCAGCATACTCAGGATTTCTTTACTTCTTGGAGCTGGAAAGTTAGGTCTAGGACTTTATGCAGGTAGTGGCTTATTCAAGGATACCGACATCACCTTCTACAATTTCTGTTTCAACTAAATGGGTAAAAAAGTGGGTAGAGTAACCTTTGAAGCTATGAATGTGGCTCAGATAAAGCAGGTGAGTGATTCCATGAGTGATTTTTGTCAGTCAATAGGGAACACCCTTTAATATGTGTTCATGTAGCTTCTAGTGGTAGAAACTTGCTCCTTTGGGTTGATGAGACTGAGTTCCACCCTTCATATTCAGTAAGGGAGTGTGTTTTCTCTTTCCAGGGCTGCTAGGAAATGGTTCCTTACTGAGAATCTAGGGAGCCATCTTCCCCAGGAGAGTGTTCAGAGTTCAAGAAGTTCATCCTCTAAGTCATGACATGATTTGGTTTTAAGACTTGTAAGGAAAAAGAAGCTAGATTCAATATTTCTTATGGGTCTCTTCCAAACTGAGCTATTCTGTGACTCTGTACGTGAGGCCACAAGTTCCACCTGTGTTGTTTCTTTTATTTATAAAAGCCACCGCTATTCATTAAGAGAAAATCTCTCTACATGAGCATGTACTTTGTCTGAGTTTGTCTACACTTTCATCTCTGCACAGGCAGGGAGTTGTTGTCTTCTAATTTTAATATTGGAGATAAGTGGCATCTGTATGGGTGGATCTACCAGTGTCTTCAGAGTTTGCACTGTGAAGTACTGGGAGAGCTAAGTATATGTGTAGAGACTTTGTATCAGTTAGGAATCAATTAGGAATCAATCCTGCAAACAGAACCCAAGACAATCAGAAAATGTGACTTGGAGAATTACACCACAGAGATGTTACTTCCAGACAGGACTGACAAAACAAAGAAATTGAGCAGTTTGCAGAGATCACCCAGGGCCAAGAAAGTGATCTTCTACACACAGATGTACAAACACTAACTCAAAATAGAACTGGTTTTCAAGTTAAATTTAATTATTTTTAATGCCTAGCATTATAGATGGCAGTATGAAAAGTTCCACAAGCCACTGTGCAAGAAGGAAAACAATGTATTTTTACATCCCTGCCTGAAAGTATGGAAGCTAACTAAAAGCACAAGAAAATATAGTGTTATCAAAGGCACTTTCCAACTGAACAGAATATGCAGACTCTGTTAGAATTACTGGTGCTAATTAGGAAAACACAAGAATCAAACATCTTTTCCAAGCAACCCAGATGATGTCAAATGTCTTTGGCATTTGTCAAGGACACTCTCACTCTAGGGGCGGTTTGGGTGCTACCCATCTGTAGCCCCAGCAGAAAGCAAGTAGGGAATACTGGTTTTGTTTGTGATGGAGTTAATTTTCCCTATAGGAGCTCATGTGGTTCTGTGTTTCAGATTTGTGATCAAAAGAGTGTTGGTTGGATAGGAGTGTTTTCGTTATTGCTGAGCAGTGCTTGCAAAGTGTTGTGATCATTCCCCCCCATCTCCTCAGGCTGCTCTATGATCTCAGGAATTCTTATTAAGCCTTGGTCCTAATTAATGGCTGTGGAACATTAAGCTCCCTTGAGCATATCAGTAGTATTGCCTGTTCCCCAGAACTTCTGTTGCCTAACAAACTTCTGTTTTCTAATGAATAACCTTGGAAACTTGTTTTAAGTTGAATCACAGCTGAGTGAAATAATATTATTGTTAGTGGACTTTTGAGGAAAATTACTGACCTTGATTGAGTCCAGGATGGAATCTGATGGGAGACTAAAGCCGAGCATCTCACAACCCAATGAGCAGGGGTCCCACGGGCGGCCCTTTGAAGTCCCACGCCCCCAGGGGCTGTGCCCGCATGTCCCTTGGAGCAGGATGTGCCTCTTGGTGCTCATCAACCCACAGGTTTGGGACTCAAGCTGACAGTGGGGCCTGGGCTGCTACCCCCTCCTCGAGGCTGAAGCCTTTGCGCACTGAGAGATGCAAAGGCATCCCAGGTGTGCATTTCACTCAGCTCTGGGGGAGCTTTAAACAGGGGCTTTGTAATATGCACACACACACAGAGGAATATTTGAATGTATACATGCCTGTGTCTGTGTGCAGGTGTGAAAACTGACTTCAACACTTTATAGCAAGTGGAGCATCAATGCTGCCATCTTAAATTCAAAATTTAGTTACTGTTGTGGTTATGGTAAATCTTACAGAATCAGTTAAATGAGTCAGTGATTAAGTGCTGCCAAATCCTTTAGACATAAAGGACTGAGCAATTCCAAGGGTAGGTTTGGTAAGGGGTCTGTTGTGAAATCTGTGACTCCGTGGAGGGTCTCCCTTCCCCTTCTGCATCCTTATATTCTCCATCCTCACCCTTTTGCATCCCCATCTCTGTTGTGTGTCACTCCAGATTGATTCTAGTCCAGTTCTCCTTTGTGTGCTTTATCTATTTGGTAACAGAGCAAACCTTGCCAGAGAACTTAGTCATGCTAAAAATTTGTTATAAAATTGCTTTTGTTTGTACCATTGACAGAGTTTCTTTACGCAATCTTAACTACCCATTCACAACAACTTTCAAAGACTTTTCAGTTTCTCATGCCACCCCACAAGCAAGCAAGCTGGAAGTGCACAAGAAGTTGGAAGGTGGTACACCTGGGACAGCTGATGCCAGTGAACAAAGGGGTATTCCATACCCTATGGCACCACATACAGCAAAAAAATCTAGCAAAAAGAAGGAAGAAACTGGTAATTTCAGACTTACAGCGCTTGTCATCCCAATTAACTGTTAAAATGCTTAAGACTTGCTTTTCTGGAAACCAATTTACAGTGGCATAAACACCACTGCATGAGCAGGAACCTGACACAGACAATCCCTTCTGTACTCAACACTCTGCAGAAATCCTACATTCCTAAAATACAATGTTTTGTCCCTGGCAGTTTTATCCATGTGTATGCTTCTACTGTGTTATTGGATAGACAGGGCTGGACACAGAATTGTTTCCTACTTCGTTCTGTCATGTCACACAAAGACAAAAATTAATATTCAAACATTCTCTTTTAAATAAGCACTAGTCCCTTCTTCTCCTTCATAAACAACTGCAGCACATTTGCTAGCATCCTGCTTAGAACGAACACATTAAGTAACATAATTCACCAGACATTCTTTCCCATTGACAGAGAGTTCAATGGCTCTCCAAAGCAGCTCATTGGTGTGGAAGAAGGACTGCGAGGAGACAGTCTCATGTTTCAGAGCATGTTCCAGATTAGAGCCTGGCTTCATAGAATCATAGAATAGTTTGGGTTGGAAGGGGACCTTGAAGATCATCTAGTTACAAGCCTCTGTCGGGACACCTTAAATGAGACAAGGTTGCTCAGAGACCCAACTGACCTGGCCTTGGACATTTTCTAGTGCCTCACTATCCTCACGGTACAGAATTTCTTCCTAATACCAAATCTAAACTTACTCTCTTACAATTCAAAACCATTCCACCTTGTCCTGTCACACTATGTGACCTTGTATATAGTCCTTCTCTGTCTTCTAAGTTTCTCTTTGGGTAGTGAAAGGCCACAAGTGGCCTTCTCATTTCCTGAGAAGCTGAACAAACCCAATTCTCTCAGCCTTCCCTCATAGGAGAGATGTTCCATCCCTCTGATCATCTAGATGTCCCTCCTCTGGACTCACTCCAGCAGTTCCATGTCCTCCCTGTGCTGAGCGCCCAGAGCTGGATGCAGGTTCCAGGTGGGCTCTCCCCAGAGCAGAGCAGAGCAGAGCAGAGCAGAGCAGAGGGGCAGAATCCCCTCCCTGCCCTGCTGCCCACGCTGCTCTGGATGCAGCCCAGGACACGTTTGGCTCTCTGGGCTGGGAGTGCCCATGGCTGGCTCATGTGCAGCCTCTCACCCACCAGCACCTCCAAGCCCTTCTCACAGGGCTGCTCTGCATCTGCTCATGCCCAGCCTGTGTTGGTACCCTAACCCAGATGCAGCACCCTGCTGTTGCTCTTGTTAAACTTGATAAGATTCCCACATGCCCACTTCTCAATTTTCTCTAGATCCCTCTGCATGGCAGCCCATCCTTCAGGAGCATTAACAGCTTGCAGAAGACCAAGATACTAAGCATGTGGAACCAAAAACTAGTCCCATTTTACAATTGTCTGATTTGTACGGACTTCCTTCAAATATGGAAAACATATTCAAAAGATACTTTCATTCTGTGACTAAGTGGATTTAAGAGTGGATTGACATGCACAGTTGGGTCATTCAAACAATTTCTTAAGGAAGTCAAGCATATCAATATGTTTACATTCCACAGGGTCGTGAATAGGGGAAATGTTGAGAATTACATCTCTTCCAGGCTACTCAGAACCCATGACAAAAATTGTATCCTGGCCTCCTTATCAGCTCTGTAGAGAACTGCGCCCAACAAGTCTTGGCAGAAGCAATTGGACCTGGTACAGGCACTTTGTCTCATGCTAGTAGCACTCCCTTTTCCATTTAAAGAGAGGGCAGCAGCACCTGTTCCAAACCACCCCTACACTGCACAGAGCACTCCTCTGCTGCCCTTTCAGAGAAGCAGGTTGGCAGCTGCAGCAAGGGGTCTCAGCCTTTCCTGAGCAGAGCAGTTTTCCTGCTTGGATTGCTGATTCCCAGGGATCTCTGCAAGCCTGGTGCTAGTATAAGAAGGAGCTCACTCCAGCTTGCTGCTCTTCCCCTTCAGACCACCATGAGTATTTGCATGCACACTGTGCCAAGAGTCAGGTGTCCTCCACCCTTCTTGGTGCCAAAGCTCTTACACCACTGAACTACAGCTTTTAACAGCTGATCCTCATTTAGAGTGAAGGTCTGGCAAACCAGAATGGTAATTTAATCTATTCATTCTAGTACTGGAGATTCTAGGGGAAACAGAATGCAAAGCAGATAATGGTTTTGCTAGACAAAAACAGAGTAGAAAGGCCCAGTCTTCTAACAACACCAGATGTATTGTAAAATTTGTATTTAGAAAGGGCTTTGAAGATGAGCCAGCACTTTGCATCAGATGACAGGATGTGATTACAAAGGAGTCAAACTTCAATTACAGTGTCATTACACTAAATATGCTTTTTGGGTAATGTACAACTAATTAATCCAAGCTAGATTATTAATTACATTTTCAAGATTAGTACCCCTTATCTTTCATAGTCAATACATGTGGCTGGGACTCTCACTGAAGCTTGAATATTTCCATTTAAGAGCTAGAGGGGCTATGCAAATCTTAGCCTACATTTTCGTGACTTAAGACCATTAACCATTCTGAATTGATACAGACATAGATATCCATTCTGCAGATAATATTCTGTTTATGTGAAACCACTAGTAGAAAAATATGTTACATAATTAGACACTGTCTTGTGGAGCAAAAGGAGAAATTTACATGAACTATGTATGCTTTCTGCTACTTTCTCTGTGTAACACCAAGTTCCCTCAATGAAAAACAACAAAACCCAGAAACTCTCAAACAGCATAGTTCAGATGAGAAGCTGATTTTGTTTTGAACGGGAAAAGCAGCCTATTAGGAACAAGATCACAACCTCACAAAAGGCCTACAATGTGAGAGCTCTGGATTTTGGTATTGCTCAACCACTGCAGAGGAAAGGCAAAACAAAGAAGTTCTGATATGGACAAGGTTATCTTCAGTTTTCCCAACACACATTTTAATTCATGGTCAGTGCAAACTTGAGAAGAGACACCCATAGAGCATGGTGGCTCAGGGACCTCTGGCAGTTCTTTGAGAGTGACAGGTATAAATGACATTTTGTAGTGGAAAGCCAGTTTTCCATAGATTTGTCTGTGAGTATCTGCTCAACAGCAAGACAACTCTGACAGCCAGCCTCTCCCGGGGGCTTTGCTCATTCTTCTGCAATGCTCTTTTCATCTACAGAATTATTCTTTTTCAATCCTGCTTATTAAAAGAAACCAAACAAAGAAAATTTCCTTGAAATTCAGACTTTTAATTCTCAACCCTCAAAGAAGGCATTCCTTCTGGAGTTTATTTTTCACAACCCTTTCATTCTTGAGGTGGTAATCTAGTTTTAGCTGGACTTGCAGCTAGCAGCTTATTTCTGCTATGAGTTCAAGGAGGATCAGAATCTGGCTGGTTTCTTTTCCTGTATTGTAGCAGGGAAGATTTGTCCAGCTTTTGTGACAGCACAGAAGGAAAAAGTAGCACTCCTTAAAATGGTGTCTGTTCAGGATGAGTGACAGAGGTGGTCTCTCAGGATCCCTTTAAGGTCCATTTTGCAGCACATGGGAATCTCACAGAGATGAAGCCAAATAAGAATCTCAATTGAAATGGCTTTCCAGTGAAGTTGTATATTGTCTGAAGCTTGAATTTTTGGTAGCAAAGCAGCATTAACTGTCAGTGTTTAGATTTTTCTCCACCATACATAATTATCTTGATGGGAAGACACCCACAAGAATAAATGTTTTCTCCTCTGATTTGACAAGACAGATAGGAAAAATACCAGGGAAAAGGAATATTTTTATACAAGTTTCCTTTGTTTCCAGATGTCACAGATCCAAAGTTCTTCTTCATACCTCAGCTGCAGCATTTTTGAAATCTCACAGGCTAATTCTAACTCAGCTTAAGTATCCAGCTTCCCAAGAAGTTTAATTATGTTTATCATGGGATGTCATAAAATTCCCTTAAAGAATAGTCTTTAATTACAATCCTGTTTGCTTTGGCAGCACATTTGTGGATTGTACGTAACATGATTATTATTCTGACTACCAGTAAGCAGGATTAAAACATTTTTCTACAAGAATGAGTTAAACCTGCCCCAAGGCTATTAGGTTCCGATTATTTATTTTCTAAGCAAGTAGATCACCTGGCAAAACTAAGTTGCTAACATTAATCAAATTGTCCTCTTGCTTTATCATAATTAACATGAAATATATGGTCTTAATATTCTCCAGATTAGCACACAAAGCTGACGCACAGCATAGATGGAATAAATGCAGCATAACTTTCTATGCTCTTTTACAGCTTCATTAATCCTAGCAAGCTATTTGGTTGATGCAATTGTCTGAGTGCTCCTCTGCAAAATCAGGGTAGACCTCTGATCAGAATGAAAGAAGCTGCTGTTGCACTCATTCAGGATCCAGAAATTGAGGGCTTTGCTCAAGTTTTGGTTGAGGGCTGGAGGACTGTCTGGAGAATTCTAAACACAAGTCGCAAAACAGAAATCTATTTGCCACCAGAAAGTTTCGCTTAATATCTTCATAAGTTAAATTTCCCTTGTGGCTTTTAAAACACATTTCTAGTTCTTTGTTTCCACTGAGGACAGAGAACAGCTTATCCCATTACTCAATGTACCAGTCTTCTTACCCAAGGAATCAATAATGGCCATACGTTGGTGCTGCATCCTGGATATGAGCAATCTCACTTTTGGGTGACATCATGCTCACAGCTTTGAAGGACTACCTGAGACACAGCTTATTCCTACTTCCTGGATCCTGCCAGAAATGCTAATGTAAAGGAAAATCATGAGAAAAAATGGAGGCATGAGAACTATAGACCATGCACCACTGCAAACACGATTTTAGAGCAAGATACCTGCAAAACGTTTTGAAAATAGTGAGAGAGTTATGTGTGCCAAATTGCCCTTTGCCGAGTTTGCAAGTCTGCATTTAGTCTGAGTCAACACCATTGAAAATGCAATATTCTCCAAGTGCTTGTGGCTAAAGAAAGGAAAATAACTTCCTCCTAGACATAACGAGGTCTCCAGTGAATCAGGGGGAAGTATGGGAAGTACTAAGAAAGAAGGTAGACTAATCAGGTGAAATGACAGAAAGAAAAAGATCCATAGTATCTATCATTAGTTGTCATGTCATATCATTGACATGTCTCAAACATGTCATTAGAAGAACATGAGAGAAAACCTCTTTAGGGAAAGAGGGTTCTTTTAGAGCACAAAACCAGCTTTTCTATCCCTAGTCATAAGATTTCACAGGTGCAGCAGTAAAGACATACAGATGTCCTACCCAGACATGCTGCAAAGCATCTCTGCATAACCAGGACTCTTCCCCAGCTCTCTTGGCCCTTCTACACTACAGTCTTTATCTTCCAAATAATCCTCCAAAATCAGTCTTGATTATTTTCTCCCTCTCCCTCAGCCAAGTTCTTTACTGGAGAGGGGACTGTGATTATCTCAGTATAAGTGAGCCTTTGTGGGAAGAGTCCTGTGACTGGAATACTATGACATGTAGTAACAGGATTTTCAGCAGAGATAGGCAGGGAACTTGGGATGGAGGGATAGCACTCAGTGTAAAGCAGGGGTAGGGCTTTACAGCACTTCCAACTGGGGACATGTTGAGACTTTCTGGGTAAAGAATAGCAGAAAAATGAACAAAATAACAAAGTGGAAGCAATTCTGGAGGTCTACAACAGGTCACCCAGCCAGGATGGTGACAGTAACATATGATTATTCTGAAAGGTTTAGGGAACCCTCTAGATCAGTTGTTCTTATGGGCAAATTCAACTTCCCACATGTGTTATTTGTAAATGAAATGGTCTTGCAGATGCTATGATTATTAGTGGCTGACTTGGCTACTGTGAACATTAAATGGTTAAGTTTAAAGACTGGTGGCATGCAGAAAACTGTCAGCAGACCTACTACCATGGCTTTTGGAAGAGCAGACTTTAGATTGCTCAGGAAACTAGTTAGAAAAGTCCCCTACAAACTGATTTTCAAGGGTATTGTGGTCCATAAATGCTGATCCATTTTAAGAGCTATCTTTTGAGAATGGAGAAGCAGAAGTATGTGGGAAAATTCAAGCAAGCGAGGCAAAAATTCAGCTTGGCTGGACAGGAATTTTCTTCTGATACAATGGGAAGCTAGCAAATATTATTCCTATTTTCAAGAAGGGCAAGAAAGAGGACCCTGGTAATTGTGGGCCTGTCAGTCTCAGTTCAATCTGGTAAAATTATGGAGAATATTATTCTGGGAGTTATTGAAAAGCACTTCAGAGGAAAAGGAGTTGTTAGTCTAAGCAAACATGGGTTTACGCAGGTCATAGTGTGCTAACTTAACATCCTTTTATGAAAAGGTTACACATCTAGTGGACAAGTGAAAGGCAGTGGATGTATGCGAGTTTTTATTTTTTAATAGCTTTTGACTCTGACTTTCACTGTATCCTTCTGGACAAAGTGCCCAGCATCCACGTATTTCATGAACAGTTGCCTTGAAGCCTCTGGCTCAAAGACCTGTAGCAAACAGGGTAACATCTGGTGACCAGTCACTACTGCTGTGCCCTGCTCTCTTCAACGTTTTTGTCAGTGACCTGGACACCAGAGCTTAGTGTGCCTTAAGCAGGTTTGCAGTGATACTAAGCTAGGATGAGCTGTGGACTCCCTTGAGCATAGAGTGGTCTTACAGAGAGATCTTGATAGAGTGCCAGGATTCACCAACCATATTTAACAAAGTTAAATGCCTGGATTCAGCTCTTGCAGTGGTGCAATCCTCGATGTCTGTACAGCTTTGGAGACTAGAGGCTGGAGTACAGCACTGCAGAAATGGAATTAGGGATTTTCCTTGATGATTAGCTCAGTATGAGTCAACAATGTGCCTAGGAGCCCAAAAAGCGCTTTAAGTATTTCATTAAGCACACTGTATCTAACCAGTCCAAAACAGTGATTATCCCATGATACTCAGATTGGTGTAGCTTCACATCAAGTGTGTGCAGTCTTTCACAGTATAGGAAGAATATAAAAAATATTAAAATGTGTCCAAAGGAGGGCAACAAACATGACAATACATGCCAGCTGAGCAAAGAAAGGGGGAAAGGAGCCCATCTGATTTTGTTTTTATTCAGCTGGCACAAGAAATATTTATCCCATTGAAGAGATCATGGAGTATCACATGCTTGGGTTGGAAGTATTCTTGTTATTATAAACAACCAAAAAATATTTTACTTTCCTCATAGACTTTAAAAATAAATAAATATGTATATCACTACATATGTACAAGCAAAAGTCAAGCTCATTAAAAGTTTATCGCCAGAGAGAGAGAATTCACAAATAGATCTGTTAGTAGGGAGGGATTAATACAGGAACATAATGCTTGCCACTATCTGCAGCTGCCACTGCAGTATTAAATACTTCTTTGTCCTTGAGATTGTCTTGAGATTTTCTTTCAGATATCAGAATATCCTGAGGATGCTTCCATTACTGGAAGGACTTGTTTCTCCATGACATAGGTCAAATTCTACCCTAAAACCCCCTGCAGTCTATTTAGATTGTGGATGAGAGAGTAGATGTTATTGTGGTCCTACACTTAACATTGTATCAGGAAAGTCTGAAAGCATCATCAATTTATTCCACAGTGTTGGTAAGCTGACCAGAAGTGGTCTAATGGCTTGCACAGGTCTAAAGGAAGGCAGTGCTTGGGAAAGGGCTGCTCTAAAAATTAAGACCAAATTAATTCCCCTTGCAAGCAAACTTAGAGGGAAGTCAGCTCTGGGAGCAGTTGTTAAGTGACTTAATTGCTCATTTATAAAGCAGCAGCAGGGAAAAAACCTTAACTTTAAGCCATCAAGTGGTTTGTGCTGTTAAAGTATACTTTGAATTCCCATATGAGTGACATTTAAAAGGAGTTAAAGGGCAGAGTATGTATTAGTGAATTAAATTGCACAGATGGTGTAATTATGCAGAAATAAGCATCAGAAACACAGGGAAGTTAGTGTTACACTTAAAACGAAATCTTAATATATGAAAATGCAGTTAAAGCAGTCAAAGAGCCTTATCTTTGCCTTATAGTGACACTATGAGGGAGAAAAGGGAAAGGGAAAAAAGTGTTAAATGAAATGTGCCTTCAATTTCACTTGCAAAATCTGTAATGTTTGAAGTGTTTATCATAAATGTATGGGCTTCCTTCTCCCCTACAGCAAGAGAGGCAATCAACAACTTCCATTTTTTAATTGCTACTAGGTTACAGACCTTTCCTAGTTTTGAGGAATTCTACATGAAGACAACTACATTTCTAGACTTAGTGACAGTAGCTTTAAGTCATGTGATTTTCAACAAGCACAGGAAATTACAAGCAAGCAGCTGATTATGAACTCAAAGAAACTGAAAAATGTAGTACTGGAGGCAAAGAAATGACAGTATGGGAACTTAGTCTGAGGATAAGAGTATGACATAATGAAAGCAGGATCACAATCAGCTTTAGGCAGATTTGTAGCACAGGCCTCTGCTGGAAGTTTCCTGACACTAAAAAGTGGAAAGTATGAAATGAAGGAGCAGCATCTGCCTGGCAGACTATTAATGGCCAAGTTATTCTTTTGGACAACACGTACTTATGATGCCAATCTGAATCAGTGAAGAGAAAGAGTCACAAATATTTTATTAAACTGATCAAAATTATGATAACTGACCAGCACAAGAATCCAGATGAAAAATATAACTTTGATGCCAACAGGAAGGTGAAGAATGCAGAACTACTTGCTTTGAGTGTGTGGGTATCTCAGTTGTTTAGAGATCACAATTATTTCATTGTGTATCTGTCAGTTAACCAGGCTTCCTCAACGCCTGTTTATGAAGAAGCATCAGTCTTCTAGTACAGACAATCTTCTAGAATGACAATTCAGATTACCTCATCTTGTAAGACATTTCACATACCAAGACCAGACACAATGACAGAATGAAGTTCAGAAGTGAACTGTTCACCAACAGACCTCAAGTGACACTATATATGGAAAAGGAGAAGTTCTTTGACTTTTGCAAAGTCATAGAAATACCACTCCATTTTCAGCACACCACCTCCTACAGCTCCACTGCCCCTTCCTGGAAGAAGTCTACTCAGGTTAGCAGTGTCCATTGTATTCCAAGACTTCCTTTCCCTAAGGTAAACAGATGGTGGGAAAATCCAGGGAGTGGCCAACCAGTCATTTACTGTCTTGGGTACCTCCTGCCCAGCTGACTCAGCACTCCAACATTTGGAATAGATTATAATAATGAAAGCATAAACCACTGGACCCCCAAAGTCACAGATACATTTTTCTTACCACCCAGCAAATTCAGTGCGTGTCTGAGGTTAATCACAGTTGCCACACTCAGTTTGCACTTGTCACAAACCCAGTTCTTTCTTCTCAGTCAAAACAGCTCAAGTGTCTAGGTTCACTTCCCTCTGTGGCCCCAGCTCTTTCAGACACACATTACTTAGTAGAGCACTCGCATGTGCCAGGGTTTTTTAGTGAGGAGCAAGGAAAAGCTCTTATAGGTAACAGATTGTCTCCTGAGGTTCCAGCCCTTGTTCTCAGCAGGCTTCAGACGTATCTTCAAGGGAAGCCAATGGATTGTGCCTTTGGAAAGATGAGAGCATCTGTGTGTCCCACAGAGATAACATCTCAAGGCACAAATGCTTGCAACTTCTTGCTGATGTGGGTAACTTTCAAACTAGGAGAATGGCTGTCAAGTGTGCCCCACCCTGTGAAATATCACATGCACATCCTTCAAGCAATCTTCAAAAAGTTCTGGGTGTCAGGACCAGACCACTGGGATATGCTGCCTTGCAGAAACTGGTTTTCAAATTTCTGAAAGATGGTTCTTAAAGATGGTTCTTAAAGAGGGTGTTAAGACCCTCTTTAGGAAAGGCCTAAATTCACTAGTGCGAAGAAGAAAAGTGGCGTCAGATAAAAACCTCACCACATCAAATACAAGGCAAGTGCAAGAAATATGATCTTAATAAACAGATCACTTTAGATCAGGGTTTAAACAGCAGTTTCACATGTAAATGCAATAAATACAGCTGAGCAAAGATGTGGGCATCTTCATTAAAGAATACCACTACCATATTTTATTAATCTCAGCAGTGAAAAGAGCTAATCACAAAACTGAGTTTAACAGGGGAAAAAAACCCTCTAGTTGACAGCTGCCTCCTTTTCCAAGACTATGTCTTCCCTTGAATGTTAATATGGGGACTTCTCTTGTCCATTCATTGACCTCATCAAACTGTCTGTATGAAAGGAAGAGAATAGGATGATTAGCTACTGAATATGCTGAAATAGGAGAAAGAGTAAATTGTGTGTGGATTGAAATGAATTTTTGACTTTTTCAGTTTCTAATTTCATTTTCATTAACACATCAGAAGTACAATTTGTAGTGCTAGCTGTGGTTTCAGAAATATCAATTAGCCAGACTCAGAGCATGTGTGATTATCAAGACACGGGCATAACCTTTGAAAGATGGAAAGGTTTCTGTCTATTTTTGAATTCTCTTCTGTGACACAATTATCTCTGTGCAAGAATATCTTTCACTGTTAGTGGTATTTATTAGGCACAAATGAATTTTAGCAAAAACAGAAATTAAATTTTATTCTTAGATTCTCAACAAAATTGAATTAATGTCACATTAAAGATCACACATAAAACCAAGAGACAGAAAGAATTAGGTTATTACTAGTGTAGGTGCAAAGATGACAATTCCATTAGCAATTGGAATTTCCACCTGAGCCCTCACAGAAAAAACCTTTCTGAATCTCCAGTTGTGGAGAAGCAGGAAGAGTTTCTCCCCTATACCTTGGATCAGTCTCTGCAAAAGGGTCATTGCTGAAAAAAGGGGAGGAGGAGAAATATCTTTCATTCATGTTATATGCCTTGGACTTTGGGTACACACACCCTTTCTCTGGTGTGAAGCAGAATCAGTAAAGTTCAAAGCAGTTCCACAAGCCAGACTCCTGAATGAGAAGCAGAAATTTTGCAAATGTGTCCCTGGAACTCATCTCACATAAGCCCAACAAAATACAAGCTTGGTAGCAAAAAAACCCAAAGTTAACACAAATTATTAAGTCTCCATAGTAGTAAGTGTGTCGTGTCACAGCTTCTTTATTCATTACCCAGTTTTATTGAAACTGTTCGACGGACCTTTCCACAAGGACTGGGTCTGGAACTTCTCTTTTAGCTGAACTTCCTACCATGGGCCCTGGAGTGCCTTGTTGGAGTTCTAATACAGGAAAGACCAGGATCTGATGAATCCTGTGAAGCTTTCTATTTCCATAAAGATTTTTTCCCTCAGGGCATGTACAGGGTCTCAAAGCCTAGAAGTAGAGCACTTTAGCTCTAAATATGTAGGTCTACATTTTGTCATTCAGCAAGCTTTCTCAAATAAACGGCATGTGTTTCAAGGGCAGATGCATTTCTTCTGTCTCAGCTGGTGCTGGACAGTCCATCTGTTTGTGCTGATTGTTGCATGTAGTGGAGGGGACCATTGCTTCTTATCGATAGTCCAAAGTGTTCTGTCTTCCTTAATTTCTGTGGCAGTTACTTGATCCTCTAGCAACACTACCCAGCACAGTGAATGACGCAAAGACTGAACCAGAAATGTAGCTGCTTCTTGGGAGAAAAAAATGATTGCTGTAGTCATCAAGCTGTCATCCAGAAAGCTTGGTGTCCCACACAACTAAGGCCTTATTTCCGTACACTCAAGCAAACCCAGTTCTGAGTACAACCTGTTCCTCTGGCAGAATGTCCTAAATGATATCCTTCTATTGTCCTTCCTCACCAGTAATTATTCTTGTCTACATTTCTTGTAAAGTCATGAAAGAGACTTTACAAGTTCTTATGCTGCTCTGAAGCCATAAAACAGGAGATTATAGGATCAGGAGTCACAGGAATGGTTTGCTCAAAACCAGGATGCAAGTAATTCACCTGTGAGCAGCGCTATGCTTTTGTTTTAAGGCAGTCTGAGTAAGCCTGGCAAACTGCCTCAGAAACACACAGCACCTGTCCACAGAATGCTGCTTTTCTCTCTCTTTTGAGTGACTTCTGAAGACCAGTCAGGAATTCCACCTGTGATTGCTCTAATTGCCAGGAGTCTCAACTACAGCAATCATTCACATTTCCCAGCTACTGGCTTCATGATTTGAGGGAGCATCTGTTAAATGGTCCATGTGTCATGCAATTGCTTTCCTCACACACAAATTCAATCAAGACAGATCCCAAGGAAGTGTGGTGAATCATGAAAACTTCAAATGTGCTGGGCCTAGGATATATCACAGATGTTCATCTGAGATCTGGAAGGAGAATTGCTAAAATTTGTGGTCTGTCTTGGGAGTCAAGACCTGGAATGAAATTCATCTTTACTTTCCCTACCACAGTACTGACAGACCCACAAAACTGGTAATGCTACCTCACATTAAGATTTTTCAACATTCATATGGACTTGCAGCCAGCAGAAGAACATCTGATAATGAGGAAATAATTAATTAAAGGTAGCTTATAATGAAAAACTTCAAGTCTTCTGTGAAATTTGGTCACTGAATATTGATAAAAGGTGTTCTCTACTGCACTAAGAGTCTAAGACTGCGCTTACTGATGCAGGAGTTATTTCTTCCTGTCATATATAACTTGAAGAAGATTGAGATTTCAAATAGTTGCTGATTGTTATATTTCAATCTTGATTAATTCTCTCTCTAGAGAATCCCTGTTCTCTCTCTAGAGAATCCCAGTCCGAATTGAAAGACCAATTTGAGAAAATAAACCCACATGTGGCTTTCTAAAATTTTCAAGAAAAGTGAGGAAGAAGGGTAAACATTCTGGTGATGCTATTTCTCAGAGAGAAAAAGAATGCTTTTCACAACATACTGGGAGGGGAGAGTGCAGGGAAGAGCTCACATTAAGCATCTCACCTAATTATTTTCTTTACAGCCAATCACATCCTATGCACCCAATTTCAGACACTTTCAAAGGTCTAGCAAAAATTAGGAAATACCAGAAAGTCAAACACAAATTTAAATTTAGGGACAACGAACTTCTGCTCACAATCTGAGGTACCTTACAGGCTGATGCTAATGCCCTATCAGAGAAAGTGAATGTGGATTTAATTATGGTCCTGATATATGTGTTTGACCTGATATGGTACAAACAGCAAGCTGTATCATGTCTCTTGTTATGGTAGAATCTTTACAAACAGTAGCATGAATTTAGTGTCATAGATAAATATTCAACAAAAAGTCCTCTTACCAGTAGAACATCTGTATTTTTAGAAGTTTGTTTGCGACTGGTGCAAGGTTCAGCTCATACATAAACAACATATACCTTTAGTGCCTCTGCAGTAAAAAGAATTTAATAACCAGAAGCACAGCTGGGCATCTTTTGAATGGCAGCCTCAAAACAGTGGTTTTTGTTGCTTTACAAGAGACCCAAATGAACAGTTAATTTGTTTCATCAAAACCAAAAGGAACGATAATGCTTTTGAAGATGTAACCCTTTACGGGCACCATTTTTTTCTCTGTTGTCTTCAATGTTCAAGCTTCCTCTTGATATGAATGGATCTTAGTGGGTTAAGAAAACCATTCAGGAGGGAAAGAAGATGAGAGGAAATTATCTCGAGTGACAGAAGTAGAAAGCTTGCCAAAGGGGTTTTATTTTAGAAACTAAGCTCCAAATATAAAGGCTGAAGCAAGAGTTGTGTAAGTCAGCGGAAACATTACACTGAGCCTGTTCAAACACTGCACTAGGAGGAACATGTTCACTCAAAGGTAGTTGTGTGGAGCTAGACAAAAAGAGCTTGGTTTGAGATACAGGAAGAAAAGAGTATGATGACTTTTACGGCATTATTATCCTTCATAGCAGCATTAGCGTTTAAGATGCAAGGAAAAAATACCCCCTTCAAAATACAGAGAGCTTAATTCAATACAAAATAAAACCTATAGCTCTGGCCAAAGCTGGAATGCCCTTTTGATGCAGTACTTGAGTCATGTAAGAAGGAATGTGCTGCCTGCAGCTTTGGAGGCCTCAACCTATTGAATCTCTGAAGAGGAAGGCATATGAGCCACTCTCGGTCACCCTGTTTCTCACATGTTTTATTTAGGCTAGAAAACTATCTGCTACCTTAAGGATGCTATTAACACTTCACTTATTTTTGTTTGGCTTAATTAAATGGCTCTGAGTAGTAACTGCCTGGGACTTAAGGCAAATGGTTTTTAAACATGAATGCAAAAAGAAAAAGGCCAGGAATATGTGTTGGAAAAGGTATTGCAAATTAATTTACCAGCTTTTCTGGGGAGCAAGCCTTTATTGCTCTGGACTTAATGATAGAAGACTTCTATCTAGAAGATTGAAGATAGATAAAAAGGACAGAATTTATTTGCTTCTGTTCTGTTCTGTTTGGTTCTGTTCTGTACGGTCCAAACTAGACTGAGCCATAATTAATATCATCAATGGCATTGCTGCTGGATTAGGGGCTCTGTGCTCTGCCTCTCTCCAGCCATTGATTTGTTTGATTGGCTTTTCTTGAGCTGTGATTTTAGTCACCAGAATACCAGTATATCAGCACACAGCTCTAGATGTGCACCCAAAACCACTTTGTTGTCTAATGAGGTCAGCACTGTTAATTCAGCAATTCTACACTGAGCATTGTCCTACAATGTGTTTATATGAGCTCACAGAGTGTGACAGAAGCACTATTAATCATTTAGACAGTCAGAAGCAGGCTATAATTCATCACTACACATGCGTAAAAATAACTTTATTTACATTCCTTTTGCTACTCCTTCAGGATTCCTTTTATCAATAATCTGCCCAGTATAAATATGTATAGTTGAGTTAACTTCCTTAAAATCAGACTTTGTACTCAAAATGGTCACAGAACCATTATCATCTCTAATAATGTAGCACACATCACTGTAATATTCTTTCAAATCAAATTGAAATCTAAAAAGTGACTGACTGTAAAAAAAAAATAGTAATTGCTGTTTTTTATTACACCTATGAATGTAGCTTGTACTCCCCAGAAAATTTTCAATGCAGTCAGCACATAAAGACGACAGACACAGCTGTCACTAAGTACATATTCCAAAGAAAATCTTTGAGAACTTCTTGTGATGCAGTCAGGGGAAAAAGGATTCTAATTCCATGAGTATGACAGTTTCTTCATTGCTTTTAATTCTCTGACCGCCTTCATTTTTGTCCACAGCTTTAGGAGCCTTCTTGATTATTTCTTCTTTAGAAGTCTTCTTGATTTGCCACATTCATGTGGCTTCATCAGCTTCCGTTAAATGCCTGGCCTAGCAGAGACAAGAACAGCTCCAGGAAATAAACCCAACCTGACAGGAGCAGCTGATATTTAGAGGGGTTTTAATTATTTCTGAGCTATGGTAGCATGGATAGGATTTATTTGAAACTTTCTCCCATAAGAAATTATTCCGTTTAGAGATACATCAAAGTTCAGTGGGGGAAGGGGTTCACGCTGTTATCTTAAAACAAGTGAACTAAATCATCCTCTGGAGCTACAAAAACACCTCTGGTGGGCACTGGACTTTTCTAGAGAGCTGAAGTCTCTCACAGTATGAGGGCATTCTACACACTACCAGCATGCTACCAGGAGCTAATGACTTTTCAGAAATACCCGTGTCCAGCTGGCCTGCTGTTCTGGTCTTAGTCACCTTCATCCACAAGGCACTCTTTTTCCACAAGAAGGATCAATTCCCTCCCTTCTTGTATCCTTGGTGTTATAAGTATCCAAATGCTTAAGAGCAAGGACTCATATGTGCCTCATCCATTCAGATAGTTCTTTGTAGGGAGAGGGAATGAGGTCCCCTGAGGAAGCAGTGGCTTGGTAGGTGTGGCCTTAAGGTGGTTTGGTGGTTTGGCCTTAAGGCTTTTACAGCACATGCAGGACATGACTATTCTGAGGAATAGATCTTCCAAGTATTTTTCAACAGGGTAATTTAATTGCTACTGAAGACCATTTAATCATGAAGCTGTAATCAAGATTCAATACTCATGAAATTAAAATATTTATGCCCTTCTGAAATTATTTTGCTACAGAGATACTGAAAAGAGATACAGGAGTGTTGTGATTGTTTGTCTCCCACTCTGAAATCATGGGACTTGGCTTTATGTAAGACATTCCTTAGAAAGATATGTAGTTAACATTCTCTCCAGCCAGACTTTCATCAACCTTTCACCACTCCATCCCCATACCTGACTATCTTTATTGCAGAATAATTTTCTCAGGTCTAGGTTCCTTTTCTTGAAGGTTGATCCATTCTTCATCATTTCTAGGAATTCATAATATTTCAAATGATATTCCTATGACTTTGGGCAAGCTTTATTGGATAACTTCACTGGGAAAAATAGACGATTTTGGCCCCAAGACAGTTTTGTTGTCCTACTTGGACTGGGTCAGCATAACGGAACGAATCTTCTTGATGAGGAAATAGGACATAATGCTGTAAACATGCATCAACCTTGTTTTATATTTATCATAGTACCACCGAATCATAGAATGGTTTGGGTTTGAAGAGAACCTTGAGATTATCTAGTTCTAATACCTCTGCCATGGCTAGGCCAGGTTGCTCAGAGCCCCATCTGACCTGGCCTTGAACACTTCCAGACATGGGGCATCTACATGTTCACCTATCCCAGTGTCTCATTATCCTCAGAGTAAAGAATTTCTTACTAATATCTAATCTAAAATTACTCTTTCAATTTGAACCCTTTCCCCCTTGTCCTGTGACTACATACCTTTCTAAATAATCCCTCTCCATCTTTTCTGTATGCTCCCTTCAGGGACTGAAAGACCACAGTTAGATTATCCCAAAGTTTTCTACTTTCCACACTGAACAGTCCCAATTCTCTCATCCTTTCTTCATAGAATAGGTCCTCTATCCTTCTGACTGTTGTGGTGTCCCTCCTCTGGACTTCCTCCAACAGGTTCATGTCCTTCCTCTGCTGGGACCACAGAGCTGGATGCAGGATTCCAGGTGGGGCCTCACCAGAGCAGAGCAGAATCCCCTCCCTCCCTCACCCTCCTGGCCATGCTAGTTTTAAAAACAGTTGTCAGCTTTTGAAATATGTGTTTGGGGGTCTTTTTTTCAATTTTATTGAATCGTTTGTAATCAGGAAGATATGGCAGTTATACAACACATGGAGAGAAAGCCTTCATTTTAATAAAATAACAATGATACATAGTTTTTTTAACACAAAACAGGTTTTTACTTATGCTTTTATGTCAAGTTATGCTTCAACAGAAACTGAAATTAATTTGAAGTCTGTAGTACATCTTTAAAAATCTGCTTTTATTTATATTATCTGCTTTAAGTAGAATATACAGAGGAAAAAAAAAATTAGAACAGGTTTTGCATCCTAAAACTGATTTTTCAAACAAAATTACCAAAAATACTGAGCAAATGGGTTTAATAGACTTAAGGCCATCAATGGATTTCAAGATTTCAAAATAAGTTCCTGCTTATATTACACCAGAAAAAAATATCTTCTGCTACTCTTTCTCCAAACTTCATCCAGTTTGTCAACTACCAGTAAACCAGTCACTGAAACAATTTTGGTATATTCAAGGGCACTTTTGCTTCAGTATGTACATGAAATCAAGCTGATGCCATTGCCTTCCTGCACCAATATGGCATAGTTTTTCAATACAGCCTTTCACAGGTCACATTTACTCATGTTCTGTTCCTGAAAATCCATGACAGAGATAAATCATTTGATCAAATGTTATCAAATATAGTTACCTTCAGTGTCTATTATATTGTGAAATTATATCTGTTGAAGGGGTTTTCTATATTTACATTAATTTTTAGCCTTTAAATTGTTAAGAAAATTTGCATTCGTTTTGGAGCTACAAAGAAATACAACAACCTGAGAATGACAACAGAGTTCTCCTCAGGCAGGGATATCTGTCTTTCTCTGCAGAAACAGAAAATAGGGGGAGCAGCAGACTTTTATATGTCACAGTCAATAGATGAGGTATCAAAAAAAAACTCTACAGCGGTAGGCCATTTTTTTGGTATCTTTGTTTTCCTCCATAGTTGCCAAATACTGAAATGATAATGCAATTTTGGAAACCTTTCAACTACCAGAATCAGAATCTATGGAGTTGTTTAGAAATTCTTCTCTAGATTCATGCGTTCTCTTGTGACCATTTTGCAGTGGAGACTTTCCTCATTCCACTAACACCACCTACGTGTCTCTTTCAGGATGTCTCTGTGCTTAGCCAAGAGAAGCACAGCTGCTTTCCACTTCCAAGTGACCTTGTAAGAACCATTAGCTAGTCACGCAAGAGAGAAAAGAGCATCTGAACAGCCTTAGGGTTTCTTGACACAAAAGACCAAAAATAGATACACTTCATTTTCTAAATTTCTGCATTTCCAGACTTGTTAAAATGACTATGCATTTCAGGGGAAAAAAAATTCACCTTTATCTACAGGACTCCTCTATGTTCTGCATTTCTTTAGCACCACAGAAAAGGAGCTAGTTCCAGCAAGGTATGAGATCTAGGTGCAGAAGGCTTACTGGATATTCTGTAAAGGGTCTAGCTTCATGCCTACCACACAAGCCTGGATAAGAGCCATGTGTTTCCCCATGCAGAAATGGAACTGTTACCTGACTGTACAAAGTTTGCCAGGTTTGTCTCTTTGCAAAATTGTCACAGCACAATCAAAGCAGAACATACTGCCTTTCAGTTATGGGGGTAGTACTCAAGAGTCAAGATCAAGTTCACTGGGCCCTCTAGGTCTGTGCCACATCTTTCTTGTAAATGTCTTGAGAGATGATAGACTACTAAAAATGAACTTTCTCCAAAGGTCTTTAACCTCAGAGTGCCCAGAAAGTGTGAGGTATATTCAGTGTGGAAAAGAGACTAGTACTGCTGTCTGCACTACATAAAGTGCATCCTAGGGCCCTTCATAGTGAGCAGTGTAGAATGAAGCCTTCTTTTTCCACAAGGCAGCCAGTGGGCACCCTTCAGCTCACACTTACTTCATCACCATCCTGGGGACATCCAGCATTAAACACTGGTCTGAAAACAAGACAAGCGTCAAATACAAAAGACAGCGTGTCCTAGAATAATCCACAAGCATGTTGCTACAAAAGAAAGTACTTTAATCAAGTCAGCCTAACATTTAGGATATCATTAACTCTTCAAAGCCACTGACATGCAGTGCTTCTGCTAGATAAAGTACAAACCTTCAGAACAAGAAAATAGATAGTCAGAACCCTAGGAAACAGGAAACCAGAGCATACCCTGGCAACCAAAATTGGTCTTCAGGACCAGATTTGCTCTTATGCTTCTGTTCAAAGGCCATATACACATACGAACACACACATGGGTAAATACAGGTTCAGAAATATGTATGGGCTTACCTGACAGGAAGGATAAAGATGAAAGTACAGAGAAGAGGAGGGAGGGAGGAGAGGAAAGGAAAAAAAGGAGGGAGAAGGAGAATGATGGACATACATGAAGTTACACAAGCACAATACAACTCTCATGGATTGGTTTCTTTTTGTGGAAGACTTCAACTGACAGAGTCTTAATGTTTGAGAGGATTGACTTGAGTGTTCCTTTGTAATTGTCCCAAACTACAAATATACAGGAATTTCTCTTCTCAAGGAAGTTAGGAAGAGAGATAAAGTGCCACATTATCGTTAGAGAACCAATGCACATCTCCCATAATATAAATTAAGACAGTTCAACAGATATTTAGAAAAATACTGTTGTTCTTACTGCAATGCTGGAGACTGATACATGAAATTATATGGAAATCCTTTCTGGGCAACTCTGAATTCTCTGAGCTTGCATCCTAAAAGAGAGAAAGTAAACATCAACATGTTGAGCTAAAAATTCTGGTTTGTTTTGGTGTGAGTCAGAGGTTTTCTGCAACAGTGACTTTCTCCATAAATAGAAAATTCCAGTTCAGTTCCATTACTGAGAAGGTATCTAGCAGATTCAAAGCATCAGAGAGATCCATGCATAGCATGTGTGTTGAATTTTTGTGAAACAAACACGAGCTTCTTATGGTATGGCTAATACTCATTGCACCAGAGACTGACTTCATGATTTAGAAGATAAAATGAGGAATCTTAAGGCTATTTCTTATTGCAAGCAAAACTTTCAATACAATGATGATAAATAAATGAGTGCTTTTTCAAAAAACAAAAAACCCCACAAAAACAAATTAACAGAAAAAAACCCAACAACACCAAAAACCCCATACCATAATAATTTATCACTTGGCAGCAGGAATTTATTTTTATGAAATATTTTTTGAGATCTCAAAATGGGAAAGTGATTCTTTATTCTTTAATCTGATACAAAGACGCATTAAATTTTTACTTTCAAAACATGAAAAACATTTTACAAGGGATTTAGGAAGATTAAATTCCTTGCAGATTACATTTAACATGTATGCCAGCTCTGACAGGGGCTTTGCTCTTCACACAGGCTTATATTTATGTCAAATAGTAATTTCCAAGGTCTTCCAGCACTGTGAGAAGTTCTGTGCTAATTAATGCTTTTTAAAAGCTTAGTAGGTTTTTTATTTTTCAATTTCAGCTTTAAAAACACAGGACAACTTTCTGTGTTGACAAATCTAGTCTGACACCAGGTCACAACCCTTGTGCAGGCATTAATAATCATTTGGAAGCCCTGCACATTTTATGTGTCATGTAGTCTGGTGAAGATATTTTAACATTTCTTGTTAGACAGTTAGAATGCATTTAAGCTCTTAGAATTATGACACATTAATAAACATTGTAAGAGGGTGATGTATATACTGCAGGATATACTCATGACTTTTTCCATCGAGGAAGGTGAAAAAAACCAGTGTAATTATTCAGAAAACTCTGTTTTCCTATCAACTGTCTTTCAAAAAGGAAAATAATGTCTCTTACATAGGGTTCCAAGCAACATGAAAATGTTCTGGCTTGCTTCAGCAAGCCAAATTTTTTCTGTCTGAACCAGTTCTGCTTGCTCTATTTGTTTTTGTATGAGTATGGCAACTTTCAGACCTTTAGTTTGTTTGTTACTCTGCCCTGACTCTCTTACACAGTCTGATTTGAGTTCTCCACCTGGATCATGGATACCTTACTCTGCGAAAAAGGCTTTATTTATTTTGGGAACCTTTATTTGCAGAATTGCAGAATGGGGTGTTTTGGCAGATTGCAAAGAGAGGAGTGTGACAGTATGAGTTCTCTGCTCAAATCAAATCCAAATATTGAATCAATTCTAAAATGAAATGCTGAGAATATTCTTTTTAAGCACAATCAAAATATTTTGACCCATCGCTATCATTTGCTGTAGTATAATATTTTGCAACATTTGACATTTTCCACAGGTTTGCAATTTACACAAAAATGTAGCATGGTAGACATTTCTAGCAATTTCCGGTACTCTCCCTTTGCTTAAAGCAGGGTCAACTAGATAAACTTGCTAAGGGACTTCTCCAGTAAAAGTTTAGATATCTTCAGGGATCTCCCCAGCTCTCTTGTGGGCTGCACAGCTGTCAAGGGAAAGAAGTTTTTCCACATGTTAGGTGAGAATTTCCTGTATATTTATGGCCATCATCCTTTATTTTCTCACCATCCAGAAAAAGCCTGCTCCATCTTTTCTATATTTTTCTGTGAGAATGAATCACTCACAACCACACAGTATGCTAGCAAAAGTGGTAACAGGCAAACATGAGTGTAAACTGTGTGCCCAACACACTCAAAATTGCCTGACATGGCTTGAGCCCCAGCTGATGGTTGAGGAGAAGGATTACCTTCAGACAGATCAAACCTAAACCAAGAGATTACTGAGCGACTTTTGAACACAGGGAGAGCCAAACAGAAAACCAGAAAAGGGGCATGGAACTGTGGGAATGGGGAACACCCCTGGAGGGGAGCAGTGAGCTCAGAGCAGCAGACAGGCCAATTTGGCATTGTAAGAACAAGTACTGCTGGTGTCACACCCTCCATCACAGCTAAAGGCATCTCCACAGCCTGGAACATCTCCCTCCCCACTGCCAGCCACTGCACTGCAGCTGGCTGGGGCTCAAGGGCATGCAACCCCAGCCCTGGGTATGCACAGGGACCACAAGACACCTTTCCCACTGGAGTAGGATATTTGGACTTTAGGGAGCAGCCTAAGCACTTCTGAACTTTGTGTCTCCTACAGCACAAAGGAGAATTGTGATACAAGAATCACCTTGCCAGGAAAGAGAAATGCATGAAACTCACATGCTCGAAGTGCAGGAGGGAACTACACATAACTGTGTGAATGTGGAGTAGGTGAGGGCTTTTGGAGATTGGAAAGTGTTTATGCACACTTAGTAGTTTATCTGTTGCAATGCTGATAACAGTATCACAGACTCACAGGATGGCTGAGAATCACTGGAACAGATCTCTGGAATTCATGTGATCCAAATCCCTGTCCTCAAGCAGGACAAGGAAGAGTCAAGTGCCCAGGACCATGTCAAGTAGCTTTTAAGACTTCGAAGGAGGCATAATGCAGTCTCTCTGTGTGACCTGTGCCAATGTTTTATTGTCCCTACAGTGAAAAATTATTTCCCGGTATTCAGGAGGAACTTCTGTGTTTCATTTAGTACCCACTGCCTCTCACCATCCAACACTGAAAAGAGCTTGACTTCACCTCTTTTCAACCTCCATTCTGGTCTCTGCATGGATTGGTAAGATTCCCTCCTAAACCATCTCTCCAGCTGAACAGTCTCAGCTTTCAAAATCTTCCTTGACATGAGAAATATCCCAGTCCTTTAATGCCACAGTGGGGCTTTGCTGGACCCTCCCAATATGTCCGTGTCTCTCTGATACTGGTGACACCACAACTGGAACCCAGTTCCACCACTGGTGTGATCTCAAAGTACTGAGCCACCTTCCACCTACTTGCAGGTGTATCTATCACATCAGGATTCATGGACTTATCTTTGTCCAGTTGCCATAAGTATTCCCTGATCACCTTTTCACATGTTCTTTCCTCCAGACTTTGCCTGGTCTCTGGGCCCTGGGACTGCTGAAGGCCAGTCTCGCCAGTAAAGTCTGAGACAAAAGAGGGCATAAAGTACTCCCATTTTGCAATCTCAGCCAGACTCCCATGTCATTCAGCACTAGGCCCACGTTTACACTGGCCTTCCTTTTGTCACTATGTACTTTAAAAAGCCTTTAGAGAAGCTCAAGGCTGGATTCTGAATTCTGAATTTCCTTATTAATTATGTGTACTTAATAAATCAATAAACCAGTTGGATTTTCTTTGATTAAAATTAAGTGGACTCACCAGTTTTCCATTGAGATATCTGTCCAGACTGATATAGAAACAATACAAAATCCCCTTTGCATCCTCATTTATAGGCTGATCAAGAGCTTTTCTTTTTTTTTCAGACATCTCTCTAATCTGTTCTGCTCTCAGTCCCCTCCACTGACTTGCAATGGAAATTATGAGATATCTTCCCCTTTTCCTTCAGTTTGCCAGATAGTATTTACTAATGAATATCTTTCTCTACACCTGGAAATCCATGTTACCAATTCTCCATATAATGTGCATGCAATTTTAACTCCTGGGAATATGCAATTGCTGGAAGAGTGTATAGCAATCCTGAGTACTTCAGTATCTGCTCATTATTTTTGCCACTTTGTAGGAAGTGGTGCACTTAGTGTGTCTTGTCTCAAAGAGGCAATTTTATTCTTCATAAGGCTTGAAGGTTTAAAGTGCATTTTTCTGTGCCAATAGGAGGGTTATGACAGACATTTACACCAAATGGGAACAAGCACAAAAGAAGCACACAAAGGACATACAGATTAGAAAGAAGAAATTTTAACTTTTTAAATGCCTTGTCCTAAGTTTATTCCTGTATCATCATTAGACAGCCTTTGATCCCACCTCCAGCAAGCTGGAGTGCTAGGAATCACAAAGCTTTATCTTTAGCTTTCTGCCAGTCCATGATAACTAACCCTTTTTATTTTCAGTGCCTTGCAGAGTTTTAACTTTGTGGTGACAGACATGGGATGGCACACAGCATTCCTTACGGTTAAACTTTCCCCTCTTTTTGTTGTTAAAGTCTCTTCATTAGCAAGCTCACAACCTCCCCATAGTCACTCTTCTTCCCCACCTGTAGCTGTTTGCTGGTTAATCTTGCAAGGATCTCTGAAGACACATGATTTAGGGAGAAGAAACAAAACATTCTCTCTCTAAGTCAGCTGATTTAACTCACACACATTTTATGAGCATCCTTTAGAGACTGTCTGAAAGGAAACCATGGTGACCTCAGGAAAGGAATAGTATTTTATATTTTCTATATGACTTTGTAATGTTCTTTTGAAGGTGGATAGCTAGAAGTTGAATCATGGAAATTTCTATAAAAAGGGTGTTTACAAGTGCTGACTGTTTCTCTCTAAATACAATTTAAACAGTTTGAAATATAAAGAGCTGTCAGCCAAGTCAGATGAGGGTACTGAAGCAGTTGTACAAGAGGTCCTGTAAAGTCCACTAAGTACAACTCAAGTAAGCTCAACATTAAAGAACCAGTTCTGGTACAAAGAACATGGCAAGGTCTTTGAAATCATGATCTTATTTTAGACTCGGTACATAGGATAAGTCAACCTATGCTGCTTTGTTTATTTCAGCTTTTTTTCTGTCTAACAAAATATGAAAAAATAAATGCTTCTCAGAGCTATCCAAAGAATCAAAACCAGGTACAATTTTCTTGTTTCTGATTTCATGGTTTTTTCCAAAACTTCAGTGACTCTTGTCATTGCGAAGTATTTAATCAATTCATGCCAGAAGAAAGGAATTTTTCATTGGGAAGGGAAAATAAGGCTAGAAGACATTCTTTGTGAAAAATACCCTTTAAAGCCATCAGCAAAAATATGGGAAACTGCACAAAAAATTAGAAAGTGAAAGAAAACAGAAACTACAGATGCAGCACTTACTGCCATAATGAGACTAAAAATATCCATTGTTCTTAATCAAATGGCCATTATTCTTAATCCAGTAATGAATAACTCAAAGCAATAGAGACTTTGCTGGGGTAGAGTGATGTCATTGACATCACAGCTGTCAGGTGGAATCTGATCCACTAGTACAGCAACAGAAGTAAGCAGGAAATAATATTTTTGAAAAATACCACACAGTCTTTGCCCTGGCACAAGACAGACTGGGATAGTGATCTAGATGGAAAAAGCCTATGCAGTTATTCCATATCAACCACAAGCAATCTAGGTAAAAGAAAAATCTTAAAAAGCAACTATAGGAAAATGTCTAAGACCTTTCAGACCAGGCATCACTCAGGAACATGAGTCTTTCACTGTGAATGATAAGCTCTCAAAAACTACTCTCTGAAAGATAGAATGGGAAATTTCAAGGAAACAGCAAAGTTCAAAGGAGCAGGAAATGTTTCTCTTCCATTGCCTAAATCCACTGTCCAGTGTCTCATGGGAAATATCCTTGAAATTATTTTTTTTTCCTGAAAAAAGTCTGGATCTATTAAAATCCCAAAGGAAAATATTCCTCAGTTTTGATTCAGCGAATTTGCTTTCATGCTTCCTTATAAATGACTTAACAGTTTAGCATCTAAGCAGGCTACTCTGATGCTGTCCCTCAGATCAGATGAGCCACTAACTGGACATGGCAAACAGGGCAAAAGCACCATGTGAGGATGGCTGGTGTGTTCTCTTTACCTTTGTAGCAGCTGCACCTACATGTACCTTAGAATACACTTGGATGTACATACACATATGTTCCGTCTTCCAAGGGCAAAACAGGGCACAGGCAGATGCAGACACAAGGCATGGAAAATTTACAGCTGAACTGTTCAGAGTATACAGCAATCTGGAGAACTTAAAGAACATATAGATAGAACTTAACATATAGAACTTAAAGCCAAGGAGAACATATTCTTATCATGTGGTTCATGCAGGGATCTGAATCAGAAGTGGAAAGGATATAAAAGTCCTATGTAAAATCTTGAGTTTCCTCATGAAAAAAAAAAAAAACTACCAGCAACTTCTTTAAAAAGTCTAATAACAGGCTAGAGGAAAAATACCACCTCTTCCTTCAGTCAGTAATAATTCTGACAGCAGCACAGACATAGGCATGATGGAAGTTAAAGAGGGTTCCCAAAGACATATTGCTGTTTAGCAGAGTTATGGTTTTTGTGCTTGTGAGAAGTAGTAATGCAGATCCTTCCTTGAGCAAGCAGCTTGGGGTCCCAGCTTACATTTTGGGAGAGAGAAAATAGAAAGAGCTGTGAAGGGTATTAGCAACAGATCTGGTCAGTCATCCAGTCTGGGAAATGGTAACACAGCTTCACTATACACCAGCTATTTCCCATGTACAGAGCTTTCTGTGGATGACAGATTTCTACAGTTTCTTCTGCCCTCTGATTCCCAACCCAGAGACTCTCTCTCTCTCGTAATTCAGTACAGACTTTCTTATTGTTCTCTGATCATTCTGCACTGGAATTACTGAATGCACTTGAATTCTGTACTGGCCAGTCCATTTCATAATCTCTTGTAAACTAGCACATCCAGTTTTGCAGATCTTGTGCAGTCCTGTAAAACTTTAACTAGCCCATAAGGAGAGATCTTTGTGGATGTAGCTGAAAAATGAATAGATTATGCAGCAGGCTGCCTACAATCCTATTTAATTTGGGGTCCTGGTGGCCTGCTTTCTACTCCAAGTTTTCTCTTACATAGCCAACTATACTTTCTCCTCCCACCCCTATGCTTTTCTGGCTCACACTGTGATCCCCAAAACAGCTCTCCTGCCTGCCTAATTTTTTCTTCACCCACCATCCCACTCAAATGACATGTATTTTAAATACCACTGATTCATGAAGGTGTCTGTAGCTGCTGGAGCTATCACTGTCTGAAAGGACATGGACAAAGCATTTTAGAAAGGCCAACAAGAGGCTCAGCACCTCAGATCTGGGTTTTCCTATGCAGCATACTTCCCCTAACCCAGTTCAGTCATATGCTTCTAGAAAATCATCTCTTCTCCACAACATAAGGGTAGGAAAGCAGTGACAGTCAGCAGAGCATCCTCTCAGCAGCAGAGCTGTGGCTACATCCTGTGAAGAACAAGCAAAGGGGCACAGAAAAGAATAAGGGGACTGAAGTTGTTCAGGAAAATCTCCAAGCAAATGGTTTTGAATAAGCAAAGTACTAGAAGCAAAAACATGACATGCAGACACGATTTCAGGAGGAATAAATAGTCTTGAAGGAAAATCTGAAGAAAGCCTTTGTATTCGTTCAATATGGGTTTTTGAGCACTTTGAAACTAAGAATCTTACACTTCTAATTGGATCCTTTTCTTACTGCAGAATCTTCTGCATCATTTCTCAAAGGTGAAAACTGAAACTTAACTCACTTTTTTACCATTGGTTCTATGTTTTGGGGAGGAGAGAAAGAGCCTCTGTCATGAAAAGCATTAATTGATTATGAGGAATTGGACAGTAAGAACAATTCATAAGAATGTGTTAAAGAGATGGATGTCCCTGTAATTCTCAAGTTTTAATATTTTTGATGATTTCCTACAGAGATCAAACACAAAAATAAATATTATTTCCCCTTCCAAAAAGGCCTCAGAATTACTTCATTTCAAGCACCCACAGCAGAGACAAGCCATACCCATGAAGAAGAATTATAATTAATATGTGTTTTCTAAAGCACTGAAAATGGAAGAAAGACTATTAAATAGTTGGGGATTTACTGTGAGTCCAGAGCAGGTTTATCCTACCACATGGAGCAACCAAAATAAGAAAACTCTTTTATGACACCTTGTGTTTCTACTTGACAGGATAAATGCTGGAGACATCACAGAGAGAGATTATATCTAAATAATAAACGAGAAAATTGGTTTACACCTCATTATTTACTTTATGAATATCACCATTATATTTATTTTCTTTATCAGAAACAAAAATCTTTTGGAGTTTTTTTTTTTTTTATTCCTGTACCCTTGAATTCCCTCTGTTTCTTTCTGGTGTTAAAAAAAAAAAGGAATATGTGACCAAAATTGGCAACACTTCTGAGAAGTATCTTCCATATACCTGTACCCTGTACAATTGTCAGTCTACTGTCAGTTCCAGTTGATGAGAAGGTCTGAGCAATGATGGAAATGATGAAAGATTTCACTGTTTCCTCTGCATTCTTTCTTTGCACTACGTCCAAACCAAACCTGATGGAAAGTTACCTTTTTTTTGGCTGATTGTTTCAGAGAAAAGAGAAGCAGATCCCTTTTTTGAACTTTGAGTATGGAAATATCAAACTACCACTGTTCCTGACCTGAGTAGGTGAAGCGTATTCCCTGCTTCATTGCAGTAGCAAATATCCATGAGCTATGAAAATCCATGCACTATCCAGACTGTGAAAGAGCCATAGTACAGAGAGATTCTGATATAAAAATTTAAACACCAAGTCTGCATCAAGAAGAATTCTAACACATCTAAAGCTGGCAGAGCACAGCAACAATCCTCTGTATTATCTGCTCAAAATACATATCCATAATGTAACAAACTCAGGAAAGGAAAATATTGCAGTAAAAAATTAATGGGCTGGCACCACCCAGCTGTGAACACAAAACCAGCTTTCCTGAATCAAATTAATACCACTACTTGGGCGTCCTGTCCCCACTTGCAGCCTACAATAGCTGCATAAGTGAAGGGCAAAGTGACTATTTTATTTTACATACTAAACTTCTGCTGAGAGGAGCCTTAAAAATTTTCCTGCACTGAAATACCTGCACTGTCATAATACATTTATTAAAGAACAAAGAGTTTTAAACCCTGTTCTGAGATGTCTTACAATTCTGACAAAATCCTGCAACAGTGAGTTCCACAACAGAAGTGTGAATTTCAGTCATTCCTTAGACACAGGTGGCTTTCAATTAATCGCCATGGAAAAAGAGTAAGAGTAGGTGAAATATAAGAAATATAGAATTTTATGACTTAGCACTATCCTTAATAATGCTAAGAAAAGGCAAAGAAAAAAAGTACTTATAGCTGTTAGAAACTAACAGCATATTTCCATGTTCAATTCAGTAGAATTTCCTCACATTTCTCAAAATCAAGCTGTCATTCTGAAAATGTTTAATGTGTTCACTAATAAAGTTGTGTTAACAAGCTCTGAGGAGAATCACAGTGTCTTCCTTGACAGGAATTTCTCCCTGTATCTACAAGTACTCCCAAATATTGGAGTACCCCAACACAGAACAGCTGCAACATCTACATGGTGTCATCAGTTCTGACTGAAAGCAGAACAATTAACCTGTTGTGGCACTAATGCTCGAGAAGTTTCTTACAGTGGTGCCTTATCGAACATCAGGAGTACATTTGCATGACATTGTCCTTGCTGTTGTTTAGACAGAGTCCAAAATACTTGGATTAATAAAGCAATGATGTGGAGAAGGGGAGGAGGAGTTTTCAGTAGAGCTGTTTATAGCACATATTTACTTTCTTGAGAGACTACTGAGACATTCCCTCTGTGTCTCCTCTATGAGAACAGGAAAGGCAGTTCAGCTGGATGTCTGCTCTGCAAACCAACAACTCACAGCTACAAGATCCTGAAGACACCAGACCCCAGAGCCCTCTGCCTCCTGGGTACATGCTCAAGCCATGCTCCTGTCACCTCCATGGGCATTCAGCAGCATGGTACGCCAAGACCCTTGTCTGGGGCTGCCCAACAGGACTAGCATCAGTGGCCAGGCTCAGAGACAGGCTCAAAGGCCAGAAACAGAAGCATCACAAGAAGGTGCCAGAAAAATTGACATGACAGGAGCTGCACACTATCTGCCAGTCTTCCTGCTCAGGGTACAGGATGGTTTGTGGCAGTCAGTGGTAGGGCAGATGGTATGTATATAACAGTGTCTGAAGGTCTGTGAGAAATGTACCATTAGCAAGAACTGAATCCTCACTGGTTTGGGATGAGAGGACAGCGCCTATGTGTACATGAACTTGGCTACCAGGCCTTAGAGAGAGGCATCTTTTATTTAGAGAAATAGTCCAAAACTCCTGCAGAGAAGAGGATCTGTCTTTTTATGGAAAATACAGGCAAAATAATTGGAAGAGCCTGTACAAGATTGTCTCTAAGATGCTGAAAGCTTCTTGGAGTAAATAATTTTCCATTACAAATATATGTCCTATTGAAGGCGTGGTTGGGAATAGCAATGGCTAAGGTAAGTAATCTGATGTGTTACGGGTTTGCCTGTAATAAATAAAAGGGAACAGGTAAGAATCTATCAGAATAAAAAGAAACATTTTACTTGTTCAAACATATTGATAAATAAGAGGAAACATGTATTTGAGAGTTTTAACAAGCGCCTAAGATGAGTAATAACTTTGTCACTGCAGTATTTCAAGTAACTCCAGCTTAGGAAGCAGTGGTTTGGGATGGGTTTGTTTTAATATTGTGCAGAACTCACCAGCAGAAAAGAAAATTGACAAATTTACCATCTCGGATTTTCAGATGCAGATGCAAAATTTGGATACTCAAATGACATATCACTGAGAGGCACAGAAAGGTTTTTTTGTTCAACGCTAAGGACTTCTGGTACACCTGAATCATATAACTCTCACACACCTCTGTGATGTAGCCACATGATTGGAAATCACTGTATATTGGATAAATAATCTCTCTACACTACATGACACATTTATTTCCACTAGGGTATCTAAGATAGTTTTGGAGTTTCAGCCCCAGCTCAGATCTTGGCCAACAACGCACACCACCTGAAAGTCAGACAGTCCTGAAGCATCCCTGAAAACTGCGAGTGCGAGTGCACTTGGAGCCCCAAAGAGCATAGAGCTTCCTTTGGCAAAGGGTTAAAGCAGACCCTCCATGAAACATCAAATAATTTTGTCTGTGCTGGCCAAGTACCTGGATAGTAAGTGTCCTCCAGGACACTTAAGCATTCAGAGAGAGAGAATGCAACTCCCACCAAAGCCTAGACACTTACACGGAGGAGTCTGCTTTGCTAAGTTTTGAGGAAGAAGTAAAATCCAAGGTATTCCTCATTCCATGTGTTGACAGCAGAACCCTGAGTCAGGTAACATTGCTCATCTTCAGAATTTCATATTGTAATGTTCAGCTGCCACAGTAAAAGATGTCCTCCACAACATTATCTCTTGCTTTTTATCCTGCGGCTTGTCTCTCTTTCCTGTTTACTTTATTTTCTCATGCTCATTGTCTCTGAGTATCAGTTTTATGCTTTTCTCCCGCTTCTGCTGAAACTCACACCACTCCCCTACCACACAATTTTTAGCTTCCACCCTACAGCACCAGTCAAGAAATAAACAAGTTGAAGAGGCTTAAATTTTGGTTGATATGAGGTGGAAAACAACAGCTTCTCAAAGCTGTTTTGCATTCTTCCCTATCCAAAATAACAGCAAGGAAAACCTGAGCCAATTATTTTCCTGCAGCACTTAATATTACCTCTGCTTGTTTCTCAAAAATCTCCAATCCTCTTCTATTATTCTCTCCCTTGAAACTCAATCTTGCCAAAGATCTAATTAAGTTAGAAGTTGTGCAGGAGGCTTATTACTTCTATTCATCTCTGCTCAATGTAATTAATTTGTGCATACACTTCTTTCCAATATTTCTGATTGTATGTGGAAGTTTATGTTTTGAAAATACATTCAAAGAACAAAGGACAAATTTTGGCTATTCTGCCTTAAGGTTATGAGTTTAATTAAACCTGTTAAACAATGAAATTACTATTTTTTCCTCTTTCTTTTACAGATTTATTAGCAATTATCAATTTTTTAAATACTTGGAACATTTAGAAAATTTTTTAAGAAACAGGTCCATGTATCTCTCTATAGAACCCCCATAATCTTTGGAGAACTAAAAGCTCTTGCTGGAGTTTCATAGGGGGAAATGCTGTCTGTTTTGACTTTCTTTACATTGCCAAGAGTACTGGATGCAGGTGTCCAAGCACAGTCAGTGACAGGAGAGACCAGGGCTGCCCTGTCCCAGACTAGGGCACTTCCAAGCAACTCCAACAGACCCACTCCAGGACACAGGTCAAGGAATGAAGGTGAGCCAGGGAAAGGGAGGAAGACTAGAGTTTTCCCCATTCTGGTAAATGTTTGATTCTTTTTCATGTTTGTTTTCCAATGGCCAAATCAATAATTCCATAGTTGTATATTTATATATTTCATAGATACAAAATTTTATTCTAATAGCCATGTTATAGTCAAATTATATATACTACAGATCTGCATGAGGTATGTATTTTTATATTTACATTAATATACATCTATATAAATTATTTCTAACTTATATACAGTATAAATATTGCAGGTATGAGCATATAAAAAACAAACAAATCTATTTACATTGGCAATCAATTAAGCTCATTTTCTCAGACTGAGTTGGTTTTTCCCATAATGGCAACTGGTAAACACTACCCCTGATTTTACCTCACTCATGAGCTTCATTTCCATTCTTCCTTCTCTCTCCCTTCTTTTCCAGCTGGGTGAGCAAGTGGTTCAGTGTGTGTTTGGCTCCTGCACCAACCCACTACACAACTAATGATAACTAATATTAATCATGCCTTTACTGGCTCAAGAAAAATGTCCTAAAGGACTCAAACTTAACTAGCTTCTGCTGTATTTTCACTTAAAAATTGACTTTTCTTGCGGAAGTTTGAGCAGTATTAATTTTCTTCCAATTAGCTTCCTCCCTTCAGCTGTTATAACATCAGGGGAACAATAATAAAGTCATTTTTCTCCAGATCCAGAGAGTGCATTTTCTTTCACTGGTTAGATGTATCAAAGGGAAAAAGCTAATATTTTGCCTGTTTTGCAGACAGCATAAAATCCAATGGGTTTTACCCATAGCTATTCTTGGATTCTCAACAACAGAAAATAGTTCTTTCTGTAAGCAGAAGATTGCTAAAAATACATTCTACACAGAGGAGGATCAAGCATTCCCAAGAAGTTCGTTTCAGCTTAAATTTACTCAGAAAGTGACTTACTATTTCTCTAATAATAGAATAAAGAGAGGTTATTTCTGTGTTCATCTGTCTATCAAATCTTCCTCTTGCCTATTCATTTTGGAGGCAGGCAGCTCACTTCAGATTTATCTCTGAGTGACACAACAGCCAAGAAGGAAAGTACTACCCAAGGCTTTTATGAAAATATATATGTTTGATAGAGAAGAACAGCAATATTTAGTGGACAAATGCTGATCCAATAGTAAGGAGATCTGGAAGGACACCACAACTCCACAACAGAGCTGTACAAAAAAGTGTCTAAGATTGTCTGTAGTCTAATATAATGTAACACTCCCTCTCTAGCAAAAGGTAATCCAGACCTAGACTCACAATTCTCCATGGCTGTAAAAGAACACTTGTGGGCTCCCACTGGCACTGATGTCCCACATACAAGAGCCCTGATGACATTTACCTGTCCTTTGGAGACAGTGGTGACAAGAGTTCCAGGCAGCCGGGTCCCTTTCCAGCCAGGTTTCACAGGCATAACAAGATCACTAGGCACTCTGATGTGGGACTGCCGCTGCTGGAGGTGGCAAGTCACCATGAAAGCATCAGGAAGAGCCCTGACCAAAAAAAGAACTGTAATCTACTTACAAATCCAGCCATGGTCCCCTTTCCACACAGCTCTAACTCAACATTCCTGCAGCCTTTTGTGAATTAGGAACATGCCAACTACAGCTTCTTGGCCTTGCCCTTTTCCTTTCCTTTCCTTCCTTTCCTTTCCTTTCCTTTCCTTTCCTTTCCTTTCCTTTCTTCCTTTCCTTTCCTTTCCTTTCCTTTCCTTTCCTTTCCTTTCCTTTCCTTTTTCCTTTCTCTTTCCTTTCCTTCCTTTCCTTTCCTTTCCTTTCCTTTCCTTTCCTTTCCTTTCCTTCTTTCCTTTCCTTTCTTTCCTTTCCTTTCCTTTCCTTCCTTTCCTTTCCTTTCCTTGCCTTCTTGCCTTGCCTTGCCTTGCCTTGCTTGCTTGCCTTGCCTTGTTGCCTTGCCTTGCCTTGCTGCCTTGCCTTGCCTTGCCTTGCCTTGCCTTGCCTTGCCTTCCTTGCCTTCCCTTCCCTTGCCTTCCCTTGCCTTCCTTGCCTTCCCTTGCCTTCCCTGGCCTTCCCTTGCCTTCCCTTGCCTTCCTTGCCTTCCTTCCCTTCCCTTCCTTCCCTTCCCTTCCTTCCCTTCCCTTCCCTTGCTTCCCTTCCCGTCCTTCCCTTCCTTCCCTTCCCTTCCCTTCCCTTCCCTTCCCTTCCCTTCCCTTCCTTCCCTTCCCTTCCCTTCCCTTCCCTTCCCTTCCCTTCCTTCCCTTCCCTTCCCTTCCCTTCCCTTCCTTCCCTTCCCTTCCCTTCCCTTCCTCCCTTCCCTTCCTTCCCTTCCCTTCCCTTCCCTTCCTTTTTTCCTTTTATTTTCTTCTTTCTTTCTTTCTTTCTTTCTTTCTTTCTTTCTTTCTTTCTTTCTTTCTTTCTTTCTTTCTTTCTTTCTTTCTTTCTTTCTTTCTTCTTTCTTTCTTTCTTTCTTTCTTTCTTTCTTTTCTTTCTTTCTTTCTTTCTTTCTTTCTTTCTTTCTTTCTTTCTTTCTTTCTTTCTTCTTTCTTTCTTTCTTTCTTTCTCTCTTTCTCTCTTTCTCTCTTTCTCTCTTTCTCTCTTTCTCTCTTTCTCTCTTTCTCTCTTTCTCTCTTTCTCTCTTTCTTTCTCTCTTTCCTTCCTTCCGCCACTTCCTTCCGCCACTTCCTTCCGACACTTCCGACACTTCCAACACTTCCAACACTTCCTTCCGACACTTCCTTCTGACACTTCCTTCCTTCCTTCCGACGCTTCCTTCCGCCACTTCCTTCCTTCCTTCCGACACTTCCTTCCTTCCGCCACTTCCTTCCTTCCGCCACTTCCTTCCGCCATTTCCTTCTGCCACTTCCTTCCTTCCTTTTCTTTTTCTTCCTTCCTTCCTTCTTCCTTCCTTCTTTCCTTTCTTTCCTTTCTTTCTTTTTCTTTTACCTGAAAGAGACAGCAAGGCCCTGAGCAACATACCTCTGAAGCTGTATTCAAGTTTAATGCATAGGAGGAAGCAAAAGGCTGTGTTGTCCCATTCCTAGTGCATTATTCAGGTACTAAGTACCTGCATTTCCCACTGTGACTGAGTAGACCATGTGTTTCATGTAGAAAATGCAAAGTCAGGCACAGCCTTTGCATGACAATTTCCACAGCTGAGAGTTGGGCTGGTTTTGCTCTTGAAGCATCATAACCTCAGTGGGTGAAAAAAACACTTCACCTTCTGTCCTCTCCAAAGCCCCTTAGCAAGCAAGGGAAAGGTTGCTCTAGCAGCCTCTTCTCCAAATGCCTTCCCCTTCCCAGGCATGATACTATACAGTTGCCTTGAGAATTTGGAAATCTTATCTTAGTGCCATGTGAACTGATTCTACTCCTATAGTAAGAGATTGAAATAACCAGACATCAGTATAATTATTACTTCCCAAACTACCAAAAGAAGATTAGCATATACCTTGCAAAAGTGAAATAATTTATTCTCCTTAGCCTTTACTCTCTGAGAACAAGGTGAGAAAATTCTGCCTAATTATTAGCTGACAAAAGGAAAGGCCAATTCAGACACTGAGGAAAATTAGTTGCTTCCAAAGGACAGAGTTTGCCATGGCATTCCAGTATGTGATTCATACATCGATATAAAACATAGCTATCATAGCTACTGGGTTTTTGTCACCTTGTCAAGGTTTGCTGTGAAAAGACAGCCTTTCAGCTACATCCCAGACTGAAGAGGGTAAAAAACAGGATGCAGAGATGAGGTCTTCTTACCTCCCAGGAAACAAGGTCTGCACATTCAAGTGGATGTCTGAGGGAGACCACAAACACCTTCCCACTTCACTCGAGAGAGCACAATGACTCTCGATATTCAAGGAGATATACTCAAGGCAAGAACAGGAATGTTTTAATATGTTCACCAGGCCCTCGGCAGAGTCTCTGTTTCTCTGTTCTCACAGGGTAGAGACACACAGATATCTGGATGTATTGAAGCTGGTTTGCATTCTAAAAGCAGCTGCAATATTAGTGCAGAGATAGAGGTATTTAGTGTCAGATTTGCAACAGGGGCTGCAAAAAGACCTTCATAAAAGAGATTTCAAATATAAATAGAGCATCATGAGAGGGCTTGCATAAGTTTCTCATTGGTGTGCTGGAACACAGCTAGAATTGTAGTGCACAGCTGGTTTGACCATACTGTGCTTTGCCGCTAGCCAGAGCAGGCCAATCTGTCTTGTAAGAAAGCTGTTTGCTGTGCATGGCACGCTTTTGTCTGCAGCAGCCTGAGAGCAGCAGTGAGCCACAACAAGAAATGGGCCCACACCAGCAAGTAAAGCATGGGCACCACTTGGCAGTGTCCAAACAGATTTAATGACTTTTATTTGTGCATCCCATAAATTATAAATTGTATTCAGCACCTCATGCATGGACACAGGGACCAGAAGTGTACAATTACATGAAAGACTTCTGGGAAAATATTTGTGTGTTTTCAGCTTGTCAAGTTTTTTTTTGTTTCGTTTTCATTTTATGGGTTTTTCGTTGAAGGGAAGATTATTTTTTCAGCATCAGACCTACATTTTCTACATGCATTTTAATCAGAAAACAAACAAACAAGAAACTGCAATATGACTAATAAAAAAGGGGAGAAGGAGATCTTGCATATTAAAGTGGATGAACTGAGAGATGCCACACCTTCCCCCTCACTGGAGAGACACAACATTTATTGCTTACCTGTAACTTTTGCTGTTACCTGTTAAATGTTGATCTATAACTTTTATTGTTTATTTATGAAATACTGATATTTCTGAATAAGATGGCAAAAAGAGGAACAGAAAAATTATCTCCACTTCAAGTGGTTTTGGTGGTGATCCTCTTGCAGTCATGACAAAATGAACTATGTATTTTTAGTTTCAGATACTAATTTGTCCTCAAAAACATCACTAAGATAAAGGAGAAGAGTGACTAGAATTCCACAGTCTAGATCATGTCCACATGTCCTTACAGGAATTGGAACTAGTTCTAGTAGGAATTGTGAGGTGGTGATTGCTGGTCCCAGCACTTGGGACCAGAGCACATGTCTAGCCGCAACAGTCCTCTTGCAGTCAGTAGCAAAACATTGTGATGGTAGGAATCTTCAGCTTTACCTCAAGCAGGTTTACTTTGAGAGTCATTTAAATAGTGAGTCCTTTTCCCTCAGCTTGGATACTTATTGTACATATTACCATCTTCAAGGCAGGAAAATCATGGGCTGTATTATTAAGCACACAGTCCAAAAGCAAGTCTGCTCTGTCTGAGAGAATTCTACATCTACACTTAAATAGAAACTTTTCCACACTGCTCATGGGAGTGTATTGTGGCCAGCACTGGGTGGTAGAGAGCACCATCCTTTCTCTTCTCTGCATAGAGTCCCATGCCTGAGCTACCATAAGTGTCTTGGTGTTTCCTGCCCCTAGATATTGTAACATGATCTCATTTCACACCAAATTTTACAGGCAATGGGCATTCAGGGCAATACAAGCATTGGCCATTGCAAGAATATATCTGACAAAGTATGTCCATAATACCTACTTGATTTTGACATTCCGGATTGCATTAACATCTGGAGAAGAGGTGTTTACAAAGCAGCAACCAGAAATTCTCTGTAGGTGGAGGCCTCATCTTAATTGACAATGAGTATTGGAATAATTTGACTATTACTGCTCCTGGTGAGAATTTTTCTTCTGTCTGGATTTATGGCGCGTCATCAACTTTACAATGTTTACTGCTCCTTTCTCTGACCCAGATTCTAGATCCCTGAAGCCATATGAGACTAGGTACTTCCACTTGACAAAGGCTGTTTCTAGCCCTGAGAGTCCTGGGATAATTAACAGAACAGCACAGGAATGCATGCTTTGAAAATAACAACTTTGCCAGTAATTTTTTTAATTAACTAATACACCGTTTTCTTGGTTTTGAACAGTGACCTACTGTTTTCTGGTGACCTTGCCTATGATTTGGAAGCAAATGGGGTCAGTCCCATTGTGTTATCCACCCTACTAACGCTGTACACTGTTAATCAACCTGGCCTGCGTGGAAATCATGCCAGCCCACAGGTGACCTATTAAAGGTGTCATGTAATATGTCACCTTGCCCCTATGAAATCCCTATCAATATATATTGGTAACTGTTAAAATTCACATTCTCACCACCCACATACTCATTTGCACAAAATTTTCCTATCCAATATTTTTTTATTTCAAATCCTCCTACCACTAGAATGTCTGAAAGATCTTTCTCCCCATCCTGCCATTATCCACAGAGAGAGCCAAATCCTTTCTTCTTTCTCCAGCAGTTTTCTGCTGCAAGATTTTTCTTTCACTACCAAATTTCTTTAAAAAGCATCTGCTGACTTTCAGGAAGGTGTTTTATTGGTCATGCTGTAGTGGGCTCCACAAAGGAAGATTTTCACTTGTTTTTACTAAAATTGTCCTCTCTCTTAAAGATACAAAGCACATGGACTCTTCTCAAATCAGAACATAATTTCTGGTAAGGAATCATGTGTCCTGAATTTCTCCCAGGCAATGCAGGAGAGCAGGTTGTTTAATATGAGCATGTCTGTGTAACAGATGGACTGTTGCAGAGCTGTGACCATATGAATAAATGAGCATGATTAGCTCGAAGGGGATAATGAGGAGAGAAGAGGAACCATTCACTTGCTGCAAGGGCCAATACAATATGAGGTGCATCCATCTTTTATGTCTGGACTGTGATGGCTCGGACTATGCCAAAATTCACAGATGCAGAACAATTTTGTTCACTGATAAATGTAAATCAGAGCCAAGGATCAAAAAACATAGTATGGATCATGCAAGATGTTGATTACATACAAAACCATTATGTGAATCAGGATATATCCATTGATGTTCATTGCCTAAGTCAGAACACAAAACAGTTGTCCTGATTTCCATTTCTTTTTGATCTTCTACTAGGTTTGACAACTGCTATTGAATTGAGGGACACCCCGTCATTTTTAAGCTAGGAAATTAAGCTAAAAATGTTCCTGTTTCCTAAGCCTGAGACTGGTGTGATACAGGTTGTCCTAAAAATTCAACAGCTATAAAAAATTGCCCTAGCTTGTCTTTCCCATTGAACCTCACTACCTAATAACTAAGTAGGGCATTACAAAAACTGAAAAAGGGGAAAAAATCTCCCCACTCTCAGGAATTCTTACAGGGAATGGTAAAAGACAAAATAATCTGTAAGAATAAATGGTAAATGACCACAGCAATATTGTACCAAAGAGGACCTATCTGTGGGCATAAATGTCTGAGAAAAGTTGGGACTCACTGTGGGTCTCCACAATGAAGATTTGTAAGGAATATATAATGATTCAACAAATCATACTGTCTCCTCTCAAGTCAATGCTCAGTCACCCAAATAAGCAAGTTGGGATTTTCATCAGGCCGTGATTTGACCACTGGGATTCAGCAGTTGTTACTGCAGGTCACCAACACTATCATACTACAGAAGTATCAGGAAAACTGCATCTTACTGCTATGTTTTTTTTGTCTCTCTGCAGCATTGTCATGTGCTAAAAAAATTTTCCTGTTTTTTGGAATTCCACAGGAAGAGACATCTGAAGCCGTGAGGACAGCAGAACAAGGAGAAACCTAGTGTTTTAATGGTAAACTCTAACTCTTCTACCAAAGTGACTTTGAGCTAGTTCCACAGCAATTACCCCTGCTGTTCATATTGTGAATGTTCCTGATGAGACCATATGATTTAATTTTAAAATAAATACCTAATATTTTAAGAAAATATATAATTTTAAATTATATTAGGCCTGTTAAAGAGAAGGTAAATTGATCTGAGGTTTATCTGGAATATTCATACTCAAGAATACGGATTCATATCTTTGTTCAGCCACATGCTTTGGTGATTATCTTTCTGGTCCAGATTTCAGCTCAGAAGAAATCCCCTGGGCAAGCCGAAAACCTGTCCCTTTCTTGCAAGGAGATAGCTCGATCTTGGAAGAATGCAGCAAGAGAAGCTGGCAGTCAGTGCCTATCCAGTCCTCTGGGGAAGTCATGGCAGATCATTTGCTGTAATCATAATCATGTTCCTAGATTCCTGATGGATCACTTTTTCCAGTAATACCCATGGAGAGAAATGAGATTAGCACCCACCAAGTTCCTTTTTCTATTGTCCTAGGAACAGCCTGAATTCAAGACTGCCAGCACGCTGGCTCATGCAGTTGTTTCTCTCAGAGAGGCTTAGTTCTGCTTGTGGGGAACATAGATTTTAGCTGCTCTGGCAGTGCACAGCCCCAAAGACCTTCTAGAAAGAGCACAGTGCTCCTGTCAGGGGTGAACATTGATTCACCTCTGATGTTGCTTATCAGCAGCTGAAGGACAAAAAGGAGAGCTGGAGGCTGACAGTAGCTAGGACTTTGTGATATTGCTGTGAACGGCCTTTGTGGAGGCAGGATGTCCAAGTTCCAGGTGCTCTGTGATAATTTCCCCTGATAACACCAGCAACCATAAAGCCAGAAAACCTACTTCTATAGCTGTCCAGCCACTGACAAGGGAACCATTTTGATTCAAGAGTGCCTGGAGGGAATATAATGTACGTGGCAATAGAGCCTTCCAGAGCCAGGAGACATGGTAGAAGCAACATAAAAGGGGAGAGACAGACAACCCCCCAAGTTGAAGCACCTTAGTGGCTTTTATCCATGAGTGCTGCTCTTTACCTCATGCACCTGATATGTTGATGCATTGTGGTTAAATCCATATAAATTTGCCAGCAACACTAAGGATCATAATTACATCCTGGGTGCAGAACCCTAAGTGATTCTTCCCTTTAACAGATTATATACTATTTACTGTAGTGACTGATGTTTCTGTAGTTTATATAAAGCAATTAATTTCTTCATATCACATTATGAAGTGCAATTCACAATCTATGGGTTTTTAGAGCAGTCATATTATACTCTTTGGTATATATTAAGTTAGCTTTCACTGACAACATATGGTTTCTCTCTTAAGAAAGAAAGCAAAATAGACAAGGAGTGTAATTTCAGCCATTTCCATATCTCTCATTTTGCATTATTTAATGCTTTTCCTTTGAATCAATTTGAAGAGAAGATTCTTCACGCAGGCATACATACAAATCTCCTATGATTTACAGTTTGACTAATATGACTACATTTACTCCAGATTAATTTTCCTTCTCTTACTTAATTTTTGCTTCTTTCTTTCTCTTTAAAAGCCAAAAGCACAACATACCAAAACAAAGTAGTCAGTTTTATTCAAAACTTTTCTAAATAAAGACCATATACAGTATGCCAAACATCCCTCATTTCAGATTTCTTCTTTAGAGGAGAGTAAATACTTTTCATGCTCCCCCCATTCTCAGAAACATTTGAGAATAGATAAGCACTGGACAGGTGTAAAATTTTTGCAGAAAATGTAAACACTTGATTTCTGTCCTCTCATGTAATAGGTCACATTATTTCTGTTGGTGCAGAAGTGGTTGATTTTCTTTATGGCTTTGTAAGAGACAGTGCTGGCAAAAACCAAGCAGTAATGAGGAATGGGTGCTGATCTTTCTGAGACAGAAAGCATTCAAAGTCTTGAATGGCAGGCTCCTCAGGGAGCCTGGAGGGGGAGAATACGGAAAGGACACAAACTGCAGTTCTGATGTCAAGGTCAAATGAACAGGCCAAACCAAAATGCCTTTCCAGGAAACACCCTTCCCAACACTTCGGAGTGCCAGAGACGTGCCTCATCCCAAAGCCATATTTACATGCCAAGGCATCACAGAGAAAAAGATTTTCCCTTAAGGACATGGAGGGAATAGTTTTATTGCTCTCATTGAGGCAACGCATTTTCCATGACAGCATTTGTAAGTTATCAAGCAACAATAACTTGGTGCTGCAGATTTATGGATGACTCATGGGGTTACAGCCCCACTCCCTATCTCTCCAGCTGGATGTCCTTGTGTCCCTTCAACACTGTGCTGAGGCCCTCTTCTTGCACGGTAAGCCACAGCGCAGTCACACTTTACAGCAATGTTGATGACTGCATTTTGCTTTCTAAGGTCAGAGAGAATAGAGTACAGCTGGACAGGAATTAGAAAAGAGAGAATTTACTGCAAAGTACGATCTTAGAAATAGACAGCTTTTCTGAGTATTTTTAAAGTAAAGCTTGAAATTACATCACAATTCTGGTCGAAATTATAATTGTATTAACATACTCCTTTTGTAAAGGAAATATTCCGGACATTGATTTGAGCAAACAATTTTGCTTTTAAAACAAATCTGAATAGAGAAAGAGATGCAGGGAAATACTGTAGAATACTCTGAAAAAGGGAATAGAATAATAGAATTTATAATGAAGAAAATGTATATGGCACTCAGAAAATAACTCTTTTTCAGTACTTCTGTGTTTGCCACCAGAACAAAATAATCCATTAGTCCCGGAGGTATTAAAGCCATCAATTTAGAGAAATGAAATGTTGGTTATCACACTAAAAGCTAAGATTATTATCTGGGGGAAAAAAAGAAATCTAATTAATTTTAAAGAGAATGTGTGTTTTTAGTGAGAATCTAGCCCTAAGAAAATTGATCTAGACAGTAGATTTTTCTGTCAACCAGTTAGATGGGAAACACCCCCATACTTTCTGTGAGTGGTAGATGGGCTTTTAATTAATTTCTCAGCTCTTCATTATGTATCTCTTCTTTTTTTGTTGTTATTGTTGTTGTTGTTATTGTTGTTGTTGTTGCTTTTCTTTAAAGTCCCAGCTGATCTATTAATGGAATTAAGTGAGAATTTGCCATGTTTAAAAAGATGTTTTTTTCTTTTTCTTTTTGTACTGTTGGACGAAATTGGAAATATGTCTCAAGAAAATAGAGGTAAGGATACTTGCTCGTCAGAATTTAGTGGTTTAAAGCATAGAGCGAGACAATTACTATTAATCCAGTTATGAATAAATGATTTTACTGAAGAAGCTTCTAGAGATCAAGGCCCACTACATTATAAAACAAGACCCAGTGAAAACAAGAGCCTCCACTGGGCAACAGGCCCACAGAGACCTTCAGCATCACACACAGGGCTGTTCCCACCGTGCTGCCCAGCAGTGTCCAAGCATGTGGAATGCCATCACAAGCACCAAGTTCCCCTGTGGTGTCAGCCCAGCCTGGCTGGAGGGGACAGCACCTACACAGCTGTGTGTGTCTATGACAGAATAGCAGTCCCAAGAAGAGAAATTGCTAACAACCTGCTTTTTGCATCCCATTTAAAAATCTAAGTATGTGTCACTGATGGTGTGGTTTTGTTCTTGTTACCTCACACTTAAATGTCCAGAGACAGACTATCCATTGGTTTCTAGACAGAGGGACGGACGCAGGACAGACACATGGTACTGTTATTCACTGTCCCATCTCTGATGGAAGGCAGACACTTGGAAAGCAAACAAATTGCCCCTACATGAGGCCTGCACATGAGGGCAGTTTGCATTTCCTTCAGTAAAAAATAAAAAACTCATTTTCTATTCTCATATAGCAATTAGCTTTTTTATTGGTAAATATTTTTAACAGTAGATAATTAAGTGGAATACTCTTACAGAAGAATAACTTCACCTACACAAGCCTTACAGACCTTATATACCTTTTAAATCTGTTAGTTAAATAAACATTGTAAGTACCCATGAACCATTTACCATGGTAATTAAGAGGTAAAACTAAAGTAAGCCATTTGATAATAGAGCAAAGGCACTACAGAGTCGTAATATGAACATATCCTTAGGAAAACATTGCTCAGCACTTCCCTAGGATCTGCCAAGCTCCTCAGTTAATAGCTCATCATTTTTTGTGTCTTGTCCATTGTGCAGCTTTCTTCCTTCACATTTTCAGCAAAATATGAAAGTGATGGCAGGGTTTTAAAGGGTTTTAAATACCAAAACATTTGAGTATTTCTCCACCTTGGGGTTTCAGATGGGAACTGTTTCTCTGTTGCTTGTGACATTTCCTCTTCTCTTCTGTCTCCCCCTTTCACCTCAGACTGACATGAGAATAAGTAATGGTCAAACTCTCGGAAATGGTGAGGAGGACCAGCACAGCTGCTAAACATTCTCAAAGAAGGGACAGTGCTTGACCTGTCTGGCACAAGGCAGCTTCTTCTACCAAGCACAGACTCAAATGGAATTGCCTGGTGCATTGGGAAGAAAATGCTTTCTTGTCAAGGCATTGATTTCCCTATTCAACACCCACACTTGTTCCCTGACTTGTAAAATGGGTGTTATACAACTACAGGCTTCCAGTCTGAAAGTGCCTGAATGAGCTGCCGATGAGACTCTGCTTGAAAGGCACAAACAACAACCATTATTGAGCTATTGCTATCCACAGACCCTTCCTTCATCAAGAAGTTAAGAGTAAAGCGAGTGCAAGGATGAGCTGGCAGGTATGCCTGCTGGCTAACAGCACCTAGAAAAAACAAGTAACAAAAGCAGTAGTTTTGCGCTTCAGGGTAAGCAGTACTTCAGGTGACACCTTTTGAACCAGGGGGTTGCCTGGCAAGAGCTGGTAGAGTTCTGCCATTTGACAGCTCACCAGGCCAACAAACAGTTTATGTGTGATATTGATGAAGGAGCCTGCACGGGAGCAGCGTCCTTGCCTTGCCTGCAGCCAACAAACTGCTCTAGAATTCTGCCAGGAGCACTGCAATTCAGTCTGTTGAACTGGCTGCAATCCCTGGCTCTAAAACCAACTTCCAAGATGACCTTGATAAGTCACTTAATTTCTGCATGCCTTTTGGTTCACATATTGCTTGCTTGAGCTTGAATTGTGAAGTTTTTGCTCAACCATTTTTAGGCCTGAAGCAGTCTGTGCTGGGACAGTAATAATACCATTCATGTTTCAGCCTGGACAAGACCTCTAAGCTTGAACCTTTTAGTCTGCTGGTTGTGGGGTATGTCTAATCTGCATGCACTTTGCAGCATGTCTCAGAGCCCAGACTTCCCCATTGTCCAAAGCATTAGCACTGTTGCTTCTCTCCATGGCACACACCTCTTTGGACTGTCTGGGTCCCCAGTTTAAACATTACATAAAGTAATATGTTAAATTACATAAAGCTACGTTTTGAGGGGTAACTGGAAAGATCCACCAAAAGCCAAATTTACTGAGCTTAAAACAGGAAAATCCAGTTCCTATTTTCATCTCAACTTTTTGGATTTCACCATTTACTTAAGCATAAGCACATAAGGCAATATCAATTCTGACACTAGGAGCTAAAATTGTTGAAGGTGCCAGTTAAAAATCAGCAAAACAAGGAGGAGAGCTCTAAACATCTACTTTTAAATATTTCTTTCCCTTCTGTGGTGGGTTTAGGGCTAATTGCTGAGTGACCCTTCCTTGTCTTTGTCTTGACACACACAAGATTTTTTTATTTATTTTCTCCTTCTGTCCTCTTGATACGGAAGAGTGAGAGAGTGTCTTTGTGGGCATCTGGCAGCCAGACAAGTCTAACTCTCCACATCTCCAATTTTATTTCTTCACAAAACCATTAATGATTGTTTGATTGATTTTTCAATCTATCCATAAATTACCAAGTCCATTCACAGTCAATCAATTTCAATGTTAGAACTTAACTAAAGAAACAGCATTAGCACAAAATAATGTTGTTTCTGCTGAACTTATTTCTTTAAATGATCATAAATTCTATGATATGAATTTTAACCAATGAAAGGGGGAATGTAGCTAAGTCCACCTAAGAAAACCAACAGTATTCCCATATATTATACAATGTTTAACTAATTCCCTTTTGCGCCAGGGACTTTAGGGATATACAGTCTGTTAAATGCACATTTAAACTTTATGTGGGCTGTAAGTGGTCCTGTGTCTGTACATAAGCCATTCCTACTGCATATCCTAGAGATATGCAATAGAACACAAAAATGAAGATCAAAACCAAATTGCAATCAATGACATTACCAGATATGCAGCTTCTGTAAGTAAGACAATGTACTTGGTATTCCTTGCAAGCTTTGCTTGATTAAATACATTTGTATAGACGTGGTGGGAGTCAATAGTTTCTGCATTTTATCTCTCATAAATCTCATATTGACCTTTCCAACATGTTAACAAGCACAATGTTATGCACAGAATTTAGCAGAACTAATGACACCTTGATACACTCAGCAGTGAAGCAACACAGGACAGAGTAATTCCCAGAAGCTCCAGCCTGGGAAGCAAACAGCCTGCAGCTCAAGAAGGAAATTTTAAAAGCCTGTTGAACAGAAAAGATTATTTCAGTGTACAGCATCATAAAGCACAGCAGTAAAAATATAAGTAAGACCTTACATGACAAAAAGCCATGCGGTTTAAAATTTCTTTCCGATGGGCTGTATCCTATGTAAAAAGGCATTTCCTGAACAGCAAGAATTGAAGAACTGTCCAGGTCCATGCCAAGACAAGGACAGGTACAACTCTCCTTAGCCCTCCCTATTTTACAAAGGCTCACATCATTCTCTATCAAGATTATTGATACAGGCAATGCTGGGCAGCACCACAACAGCTGCCAGCCTCTGCATTTGAGATTTCATACAATGATTTTCTGAGAGTGAAAGTTGAGAATCCAATACTCCGGGTACAATCCAGTTATCACTGTCATGAAGGGAGACAGGGATCTCAGTGTTGGATGCTAAGCCAAGGACACAGTTGCCTGGAGTTTATAAGAGCAGGTCTGACATATTTTCACTCCCTTGTCCCATGAGACAGAGGATCCTCACACATGGATTCAGACAGTCCCCATACATTCTACAGTAAAGAACCAAGGCTCTTTAAATAAACAGGACTCTTCTTATTTCTAATTCCCATTGTCCAACTAAAGGATTGACTGCTCTGACTTCAGAACTATCTAAAGATATGACTAACATCTCATCCTCTCTGTAAGCAAGAGGAGAAAAACTCCCTCATTGCTACACTTCTGAAGATGATACTGCACCTCTCAGAAATTTTAGTTTTGATTATTTCAAATGCATTTCAGGAACCCATTTAAAGAATATTATTTCAAAATTATACCAGTGAGATTACTGTAAAACTGAAGGCTCAGAGAAAATATTTGTGGGGATTCAAATGTTTCTTCCAGGGCTCAGCGAACCAGATAAGATGGCTTTGAGCCAGATGAGTTCTAAATAAGCCTTGAGTAAAAACTCATTCTGATCATAATTTAAGATCACTATAGCAACACAGTCACACTTGCCAAGTATGCAACATTATAAAATTACAACAGACTTTGAAAAAAAAATCTGTTTTCTAGCCATTTTAAAATAGATTTAAAACTGTATTATGAAGGTGGCAACAGTTGTTCAGGATCAAGATCTCTTTTTATTCTGGATGGTTAGGAAAAAGCTATGTCATATGCTAATTAAATGTACAGCAGGTTTCTCCTGGAATATGGAACCAGAGTCTTCTAAGAGATCCATGAAATTTTACATCTCAGAAACAGATGGTACAGTAAAAGGAGGATTAAAGGAATGATGCAATGAATCTGTGTAAAGTCCACTGTGCAGTGGGAGAGAAGACTGAGAAGGAAGGTGTGCTGATGCACATCCCTCCCCACACACTTTCAGCCATTTGTGCCCAAAGGGAAGGCACAGGTTTTGCACAAGAGCAGAAATGACACCTTTGTTCTGAATTCAGCACAGTTCATCTCCATACAGAGCAGAGATACCAGCTAGAGCAGCAACCTTGACCTAGGCTTTGTGATGTACACCACCCAACACCTGAGCTACAAATTAAGCTTCTCAGCTCATTTCTTCCCCATAATTTAAGCATAGATGAGTTCCTGGAGAAAGAACTACAAACAGTTCAGCCACATCCTTATTTCTTTTGACAGCAGCAAAGATCATGTTCCTCAGTGGGAGCACTGCTAGGAGGATCCCATGCACACAAGGCAGTGCAGACTCATGTTAAATGCAGCACCTTAACTGGGGCTGCACACTCATCTTCCTTGCATGGGAATTCTGCTGGTTTTATGTAACAGCCTTGCTGCAGCCTTGCAGGCATCTACCTCCACTAGACACATTTACCTGGCCTGCTGCCAGACCCAAGGATAATCTGGAACCAATACCAGATTTGAGAAAATCCTGCAGAATCAACAAATTCCAATCAAATTGGAATTTAAAAGTGTACAGGTGCATACTTGTATTTACAGAAGTTTTGAAGAGCTCTTAATCTGAGATGCTCAATGAAGAGGAGAGTGTCCCAACTTTCTTCTCTAAGGAAAGTTCACTCCCTAACAGCCACAGAACAGCATAAAACAGCCAAATCATTTTTTACACTGTACCTTCCATCACATTTTCTCTGCCACACAAATTACATAGTGCAAACAACAGTCTTTGGCAGCTCTCAGACCAGCCTTCCTCTCTTGTAGAATATGGGGCTGGGATGGAAGGTCCAGAAGGCTGGATGAGGCACAGATAACTGTTTGCAATGTCACTTGCTCCTGCAGGGCAGTGAAATGGGAGAAGGGACTTGGGGAAGGTGCGGGTAAGATGCAGGAAGCCTTCCAGCGTGGTCTCAGCATCGCTTCTAAGAAAAGAGAAATCAAAATGCCTCCTCCTCCATTGATGCCTTGCAGCAACAGACATACCTAGATTCAAGAGAAGTCATGAAAATCTTCCTGACCCATAGAGTACCTGAAGCGGCTTTACAGGAGGGCTCAAGAGGGGCTTTTACAGGGGCTCAAGAGGACACACAATGACAGGACAAGGTGGAAGGGCTTTAACTAAAAGATACTAGGTTTAAATTAGAGGTTAGGAAGAAATTCTTTACTCCAAGAGTGGTGAGACATTTAACAGATTGTGCAGAGAGGCTGGGGACTCCCAATTCTTTTAGGCTTTCAAGGCTGGGTTGGATGGGGACTCTGAGTAACCTGGATTAGTGGAAGGTGTCTCTGCCCATGGTGGGGGGATTGGAACTAAATGTTCTTTAATGTCTCTTGCAAATCTAAACGCGCTGTGATTCTAGGATTCTATGATCTACCTACTCCTATGGGATTTCTTAATCCTGCCATCTGGTGAGAACTGCCCTGTAGTCAGCCTGAATACCACTGTCAGGATCCAACCATACTGCATGTTCTTTAAATTATGCTGGCTTCATTTTCAACTCAAAAACCTTTGATTAAGCAGTGATCTTAATTACTCTGGTTATCAAGATTGTTCAAGGCGTACTTAGCCAATCTTCCTCCACATTCCTAAGTATGCTCACTGAACATACATTTGTCTCTTAACACCAACACTAAAAGTATGAGTTTCCTGTGGCCCTGTTACACAGCTCTACAGTGCAGAGCACACCTGAACATCTGCAGTTATGAGAGACACTGATTAAGCATCCATCATTACCCTGATTTTGTCTTCCATGCTCTAAGGGCTCTTTCACTTTCCTCAACACTCACAGCTCAGGGAAACTGCTGGGATTCCTTGGAATCAGGTGGAACCATCCCCTAAGAATTTCCATTTTACTACTATTCTCTCTCATGTTTTTGTAAGGAGCAATGGGTAGAAACAATAAGGAAGGCAGAGATTTCTTATTAAGATTTCTCCAGAATGGATAATTATGTGAATTATTTCCCTTGCTATTCAACAGTCTGATCTTTCCATAGGCTGACTCCCTTATGCTCCAGATCTCTACTTGAAAGCTTTTCCCATGAGTGTCTTCCTCTCAGCCTCACCAGAAGACAGATGGTCTGCACCATTCTGCTGCAGAAAGGCAGAGAGCAGCACTTGCTTTGCCAAACTTCAACCCGTTCAAGCAACAGCCAGCTGCTCACCTCGTCTTGCTGAGAGTGGAATCCTGGAGAGAAGCAGCGACCAGGTGTTCTCCACATGAAGAACAGTCATGTTTGTATGACACAGTTTCGGGCGCCACAGCATAGGAAGGATATGAAGGCATGAGTGAGCATCCAAAGGAGGGTGACAAGGAAGGTGAGGGGCCTGGAGGTGAAGCCCTATAAGGAGCAGCTGAGGTCACTTGGTCTGTTCAGCCTGGAGAAGAGGAGACTGAGGGGACACCTCATTGCAGTCTGCAACTTCCTCATGAGGCAAAGAGGAAAGGCAAAGATGGGTCCCTTCTCTGTGATGACCAATGGCAGGACCCAAGGGAATGGCCTGAAGTTGTGTTAAGGGAGGTTTAGATTGGGTATTAGGAAAAGATTCTTACCCCAGGGGATAGCTGGGCACTGGAACAGGCTCCCCAGGGAAGTGGTCACAGCACCAAGCCTGACAGAGTTCAGGAAGCATTTGGACAACATTCTCAGGCACATGTTGTGACTCTAGGGGATGGTGCTGTGCAGGGACAGGATCTGAACATGATGATTCTTGTGGGTCCCTTCCAACACAGGATATTCTGTGATTCTGTTTGATCAAAATATATGCTCTCTAAGATGCAGTTGTTCTGAGGTTGCCATTTTCCTGCTTGAGACCTAGCAGGACCCTGAGGATGTTCCAGTATGTGGTTGCATACAAAATGCTAAAAATACAACCATTTTACTCTTAAACCTAAAGACCTGGCTAATATGAATTGCATTAAATAGCTCAGCTGTGCCGCTTGCCGCCCCCCACATTTAAACCTTCTTCATGGGGGACCTGAGAACGTTTAGCAGGATTTTGAAAAGGGCTCTCAACTGCTATTATCAGCACAATTTTATGGACATCAACAGGCTAGATAACCCAAACAATCCTCTTCATAGAGAAGTGTCTATCTCCTCTACCTCCTAGTTCTAATCTTATGCTGATGAGCATTTCTTTGCTGTCCTACCAAAGAAAACAAAAAATGATAAGTTTTATTTAGTAGAAAATATTTCAAAAATGTTCCTCTTCTTGCCTAGGCATTTTCTCTCATTCTTAGAAGTCTGTACTCAAGCAAGACAGATTGCATTGTCCTCTTAAATCTGACTTATTTCAAAATCATTTAGTTGGTGATTGTGACTGCTTTGTACAGTCAGATATTTGGAAATGACCACCATGAAATTTTGTCCAACATGAACAATTTCTGTATGTATCCATAGTCAAAAGATAGATTACCTGCTGTGAAAACTCCCTCCTTTCTCTGCACATGTGCTGAAGTTTTTATGTTGTATTAGGAAGCATATTGAAAATATTCTCCCTAATGTATCATGGCTGTGGAGGACAGGTTATCAGGAAGAACATGAAAAATTCAGTAGACTGCTGTTTCTGCTGATGCACTTTTTAGTTCTCCATTCAGAAATACAGAAAGCACAGAAACTGTGTTATGTTTGGGCAACTAATTCTGGGCATCCTGAGTAGCCTCAACAGCAACACCACAAAGTCCCGGAGATGATACAAAAACTGAGGCAGAAACAGGACTCAAAGGTGGTACTTCAGAGTAGCTGGACATGCTACAACACACCTGTGGTCATGTACTGGACTACAACACATCCTTCATGGCAAATCCAACACCAAGCAGGCCCACCAAAATCCAAGTTTTCATGAAAGACAGAGAGAGGGAGTGGAAGGCAGCAATGGCTCCTGTTAGCATTTCTGAGTAACATGCCTTAGTACACTTGAACAACATTGGCACAAACAGCATTCTTAAGTGCGTGTTGGGTCCACATTGACTTGTGCATAGTGGATGATGGCTGCATATGTATTTTATATAATTCAGGATATTAGTTCTGAGTACCAAACACTTCACTATCAAGAAATCTCTGATTTTTAATGAGAATATTGTTGTTTGCCTGCATGTCTGTCTCAATTGGACTGTATGTCTCTTTTCTCCTCTCAAAGAAATAACTATCAAACAATCAAAAGACAAGGAGGAACTTCACAACAGAGAAGGAAAAATGTTTTAAACACGGAAATTTAGTTTCATTTCATCTCATTGTTTACAAAATCTGTCTGAGTAACTTTGGTCTCAGCCACATCCCAAATGGACCTCAGTGAAGAACAGATGTCAAAAGAACATGACCAAATGGACTGCATGCTGATGAGGCAGAATGGGGAACCACAAGCAGTTTGCACACAGGGATTTCAAAGTGCCAGCAGACTGAAATGAGAGCAGGGAGGCAAGAGGAGCCATTTTCCCAGTTCTAAAATAAAGACAGCTCTCTCCCAGCTCAGGACAAAGAGGAGGCTGGAAATGTGTTTGTAGATCCAAGGTCTCCCCCACAGCAAAGTTTACCCCTTCTGTCAATACCCCAAAAGCTAGAGACATTCAGGTGCTACAATGACCCTGAATGGATATTTTAACTGGGTCAGCTGTGATACCACAAATCATTGTAAGGGATATCAGCAAGTCTCCTTCAGCAGAGTGAGAGTCAAAGGATCTGTTAACTATGCTTCTAGCGAAATTTAGAGTCATCCCCTCCATTAATGGCCCTGTTGCATTTGTGACATCAAGACTGTGCTTCTCAGTGAACTGATTCTGGCAGAACAAAACTATGGATTCGGCTGGTGCCTCCTCCAATTGATGTTATCACATCCTTTAAGCCTGCAAATTCTCTGGAGGACCCAGGGATATGGACATGACAAATGGATCACAGCAGTAATCCACCATCTCCCTCCAGCATTTTACCTGCGTGTGCTTGCATGTACACGCCATATGTGAAACCAGCTCACTCTGCAGCAGCCAGAGAACTATTTTGGGCCTGATACTTTTCTCCAGCCACAGATCCAGAAGCTTTGTATATCCACGTTTCATTTTGGCATAGCCTGTCCCTCTCAGCTGTCAGCAGCTCCCTGTGGTGTTTCACAGAGCCCAGGCACACCCGGTGGAACACACAGGCAGCAGGGTGAGGGTCTGCCTGCCAGCACTGACAGCAGACCCCACTCAGGGGCAGGAGCAGACACCATGGTTCCTGCAGACAAAGCCCTCTTCTCCCACCTGCAAAGGCCAGGACTCTCTGGTCTGTTTCTTGCAGTAAGGACTTGGCCTTTTTTCAGCCTTTCTAACAAAGGAACCACAAAATGACATCCTCCACTTACAGGTAATGTGGCTTATCTAGCCTAATGATGGCTCATCTAGTCTAGTAACCATCCTCTGATGAGCTCTGGATTGTCAAGGAAAAGATAGAGTTCAGCAGCGCATACAAATCCATGCATAGTGCTATTCAAAGCTGGACTACAGAAAATTAATGGACCACATGAAAATTAATGTCACTGCAAAAGAGGGCTGGCAGATTACGCTCTGTGTAATTATAGAGCAAAAGAGCCATGGTGGACACTGCATTTTATTGGTCAATGTTATGCCAATAGGGGTTAATGGAAGTTGTTGACTCTTTCAGTCTCCGAGGCTGTCACAAATTGTGAAGTTTGAGAAAAGATTTTTACTCTTGTTCATCACTGACATTAACTAAAGTCTTCGTTTTGTCAAAGAATTATATACCAGTATGTATGTCTTTTTCATCACCACTATTTTGCTAAGTGCTAAAAGAAGTAGGCTTTTCTGTTGCTATTAAATGTGTTATTCTTCTGTCAAATTGCTTTTCAGATTCATGACTCAGGTGTAATTTTGATGACACAATGATGGTCCATTTTGAACTTCATGTACCGTTCTTCTCACCACAGCTATAATTCTATTAAATCAAGTACAGACTGATTATTCTACAAATAACAAGAGATATCCTAGAGGAAAATTGCTCTTCAATACACTTTTTTATTATTTGTAGTGAGGAGAAACTGTCAAACATATTATTTCAATTTTTTTTAATATTACATTATTTTCAGTGCAACATCAAGAATACCAATGACCCTTTAGACCATGATTAACTCTATTAAAGCATATTAATGTTATCGCAGAAATCTTGGTTAATTGGTTCCCAGAAAAAAATTTCACTTAGTGAAAACATTTCAACAAACATCAATTTTAACACACAGAAATGGCTCTTGGACTCTCAATAATAGTTTATGTCTAAATTGTGTTTGTGGGCAGTTACACCTCATTGCGTGGTTTGTGGGCTTGGCCTGCAATGTTCAGAAGGAAGCTGGTTTGTTCGTTGATTGAGGATAGCCAAGAAGTGTTGAAAGGAACATCTTGCCTACAAATGTGTTTATCAAGCCAGATCTATGCCTCTGACCATGCCACTAGCCCAAAGGTTTGGCTCATTAGCTTCTCTTTTCTCACAGAGCGAGGATCAGATCTCTCACCAGGAAGGACAGGCTGGCACTCAGAGGCACGCGCTGCACAAAGTCCTGGCAGAGTGCCCTCTCTACAGCATCACACTTTCTTGGAAGGATCTGCAGTGCAGAGAGGACAAATCTCTGGTCAGCTGTCTGTCAGCATCCAACTGGGCGCAGGCTTCAGCTGCTACCTGACCCTCAGCTTTATCCTGCCTGCCCAAATAGGAGTCTACTGACCATGAGATCACAAGTCAGGTAAATGCCTGTGCAGGAGGCATGTGACCCAAACCTGCTGCAGCCAAGAACAAAACTTAAGCCAAAAGAACAACCCCTGTCTTCCCTTCCCTACCAAGTGATGCATTGCTAGGACCAGCCACAACATGGCCTCTGTCCTACTTCCTCACAGCAAACAGGGCAAGTCAGAAAATCCTATCTGGCACATCACAGTGGCCACAGATGAGGAAAGGATCTAGGATGCTGATCTGCACGTACTTCTATTTTACCTTCAGGGCAACAAACATAAGTGGCTATCCCACTGAAATTTCTGGGTCAAATCTCCAGTAATAGAGCATGCACAAAGGTTTATTTTCTGGTGCTGAGGAAAGCAGCACAAAACTGATTACATTGTGCTCTGGGAAGCAGTAACATGGTAGGTATGAACAGTTCTACTCCATTGACCTCAGATACACAAAACTAGAGAGGCATAATAATCAGCAGCAGTGGTAGCAAGACTGAAAAAGGGAGCTGGAATGAGGCCTGACAAAGTGCTGTGTTCTTCTGCACATATGATCATGGAGATTAGCATGCAAACCTCTTAATAGTTAAGCTGATGGCTGCTGGGAACTGTTCTTTACCAAACAGACATGACTATTTTAATAAAGCAGACATGAGCCACTGGAAGACACAAAGATGCAAAAAGAAAAAGAAAGTAAGCTGGGAACCTTGAGCATTGTATGCTGAATGTCTGGCACTCCAGAACACTTGCAAGTATCTCTAAGAACCAGTAAGAATAAATAATTTTGCACTGACACTAGTGTCAGCAGCCACCTGCAAGAGTCTAAGGGTAGAAGTAACTCCTCCATCTCTGAGGGTCTATAATGAAATAATTCTTGCAGTACTAGTGTTAAAATATGAAGAAAGGCTGAGGGGATAAAATTTATTCTACTAATGGAGGACTTCAGATATACATTACAGAGAGCAATGGTTAGAGTTCTGGACTAATTCACAGATGCGAAGACTACAGTTGACTGCTACAGAGGTCAGCATACTATTTCTTAAATACAAAAGCCTTTGTCCAAATTGTGAACAACTCTTGGTGATCCTGGAGTCTTTGAGACCAAGGAGACAGACTCGTATAGGCACCCAATACAACCAGATCCAAAGAAGACAGGAAACAGGAGTTCTCACCCTTGTACTTCATATTTTCCATTTCTCTGTCTTTCATAACAAGAGAAATTCTCACTTTATCCATGAGTAATATCCATGCAAGGTGCTGAAGGTAAATCTCCAGTGTAAGATCAGGAGGTCTTTTCCAAGGGGTGAGTCATGATTCTTTAGTTCCTATTCTCATGGGCTTGCTGAATCTAAAGAAGGTATATCAGAAGAATTTTTTTAAAAAGCAGAAGCCTGATCTTTAAAATATGTTTTTCCATAAGCTGTGGAGTGTCTCTGCATAAGAGGAGCACAAACTGTCCCCCATTGCAATCTGTTGTAGACCAGGTACAGTTTCACAAAATGAAATTGTTCCACAGAGTTGAACCACTTACCCACTTTAGTTTGTTGCATGCTTTAAATGCAGATAACACCACAAAACACTATAAACATCAAAAAACCAGGCTTTACTTGCCAAGTCAGTGTTTCTTTAACAGAGATTGTGATGGAATGAAATCACAGAAAGTTCAAGCTGACCATCTAAATTCTGTATTGCTTTAAATCTTACACATTCTACCCAGGAAAGAAAAAAAACAGGTCTTTGGAGATACTAGTTACTCAGTTATTGTTCAGCTTACATTAGTTGTCAATTAACACTTGTTTTCTTGCATAATACATATTTATATTCATAATACAAATAGCAGGAGAAATGCAGAACCTATTTACAGTAGAAATTTTCAACTCCTTTACCACAGTCCTACAAAAAGCAAGTTGTTAATAATAAAAACTTTTAAAATAAAAAAAAAAGTTTTAAGTGTCACCAGGTGAAAGAGCAGGCAGGTATATCACAGTGTTTATATGCCTGAAGTTCTCCTTGTAAAAGGTATAGGTTACTTATAAGAATTCATAACCATTTGCTCCCATATCTTAACAAAATTAAATTCTGTAATTGAGACAACCACTGTAGGACTGCATCATTTGCTCCTCACAGGTATGGGGCAGAGAAAAGATTCCTGTTACTTCCAGCAAAATGTTAGAGAATTCCTTTTAAAAGTAATTGCAAAGAGAGCAGAAGTGGTTGGGAGGACCTGGAAATTAACTGACCAGAGTCCACAGGTACCAAATAGAGTGACTTCAACCTCAATTATGAACAAAAATAGCAGACTAGTCAGGAGGAGAATTTCAAAGACACAATCAATAGTGAGTCTGGAGTTTTAGACTGTATTGATTTTTTGATACATTCAAAGTTTGCCCTTGCAAAGCAGGCTGCTTAGCCTACGGGAGAACTAAAGAACAGGTGGGTCTTCACCCTGCCTCTTTTTTCTCATTGTGGTGACTCAGCAAAGCTGTCTACCAATGTCAAGGTCTCAGAAGAAGCTGTAGTTGCTGACCCAGGAATCGACACTTTCAAACTTACTGCTTCATTCATGTTCAGGTGCCTATTGACCAAATTTTGGAAACATGGTACTAGAAGTTTCTTGGAGCGACTGAATTGGAAACGTGAGTCTGTTTTCCTGATCTCTCTACTACAGTTACCTGCTTGCACAGATATATCAACCAAACAGAGGATGTGACTTCAGTGTCCTTCTAAAGACCAGTCAAGGTAGCCGGATTTTTTACAATGTAATACAGACAGTAAGGTTTCTTGGAGGTTACTCAATTCTCATTTTGATGGAAAATTCCAATCAGGATTTGCAGGTGCCCCTTCAAAAATTCTTTCTTGAAATCTAGTACATTTCTTGGGAAAAAAATGGCATTTTCACCCACACATTACTTCTGAAATGTCTACTTTGAACTGGTCCATTTACATGAGCACACTAGTTAGCAGTAAACAAAATATATCTTAAGGAAAATTCAGGTTCTTATTCACCAACAGTTTGAGTTACTTTTTTAATTGCTGCTTCAGCTGGGCTAGAGACAAGCTGTAATCTAAATAGAGCACTAGCCAGAGTTCCAGAAGGAAAATAATATCATGGACCTCAGTTTCAGGCACATAGAAGCATTTGCAGCCTGCAAGAATAGGCAGTCCTCAGCTACACTGCCCTAGGAACAAGGGCATATGGCAAGGACATAAGGTCACATCTGCCCATTGGGCTCTACTCTGCTGCCTGCCACCTCAAGGAAAATTAGCCTGGGATGCTGCTCCATCTCCCAACATTTAATCAAGATTCTAAACACTTGCAGCTTTTTTTGGTGGTGAATATGCCTCAGGTGTATTCTCTAGCTTTGATCTTTGCTTGGGCTGAGATGGAGAACAAGAGCCAAACTTCAGCAGAAGTCAAGACTGACATTGTGAATAAGACATTGGCAAGAAAGGAGATTTTTTTTTCTTTCATTCCCTGCTCTCTGTTTCATCTACTCCCTTAACTCATCAGCTATTACTAGCCACATGTTGTGTTTACATTTTGTCTCTTGGAGGGAAGTAAAAAATACATAAGCTGAACTTCCTTATAGATTTGGCTGCTCATCACACGAACACTGCATATTTGCTTTCATTGCTGTCCAATAAATATTTTATGCTTTTCTGACCTGGCAAGCAGTTTTCCAGAGCACACTGTACGCAATGCTAGTCAATTTTGCAAAGCTGTGAAACATCTGGTGTGGCTGTAACATGTTGGCAGTGCTATCCATGCTATTCAGCTCTCAATGAGAATTTTTTTCCCCCGTGTGCCAAACTGGAGTTGCTGTGAGCTTTGGGAAGACTGAAACTTTCCCTAGCAGGCCATGAAATGAGTCATCAGGCCTGAATGAATCTTTGTATTATATGGATCACATGTTTAGTAGTCTCACTGAATACATTTTCACATCCAGGAAAAAAAAAGGCAAGGATAACATTTTGGTGATTCTCTTTGCCATAGACATGATTTTGCTTGGATTCAGCCTCACGTGTAGCCCTCCCTTCACCCTGAATAGATCCCATTCCTCCCTGGCAGAAAGAATACATATAAACTAATCTCTGTGATACATTTAAAGACATACCTCTTCTGTCATGTCTGAGGCACTTAGCCCCTTACGAGCTTGTGATCCCTGTGCTTCACGCAGCCAGACCCCACACACAAGCAGCACTGTGGTTTCTCACTTGCATTGCAAATTCCTGCGTCGAGCGCAAGATAAGGATGTGGGCAGCAACATCCAGTCACGGAACAGGAGAAAATATGAGACTCTGCAAAGCATTTGGAGTCTTCTTGGTTTCCTGTGACAGTGCCACTGTTTGGTGTCAGAAAAAAAAAAGGCCTTTTTTCAGGCCTCTTGCTTACCTAATCTTTCCAACAGCTTAAAGCCTGAAAATATAAAAGCAGCCCAGGCTTTCAGCAACATGAGGAGCCAGAAGATAGCAGCCTTGTCACCTTCAATGGAATGCCGCACCTTAGAAGGATTTACAAAGCCAGCAAAAGCTTTGAGTAAGGCCAGCTCTGTAAAAAGCAACAGCAGATTCATTACGTCTTCTGCTCTTTCCAGTTCACCACCAAGCAGATCTTGGGCAGAGAGAGCACATGTGAGAAAGACAGTTTATTTAAGCACCACCTCTGCTAATTCTTGATGCTTTCAAGCCCAGTAATGTCTGCTGCTACAACTAAGTGCTACTTCAACTCAGTGCTGAATAGTAAAGGCTTAAAAAGGAGTAAAAGCATGGGGACAACCATCATCACTGTCTTGTTCATCGCAAATTGGTAGGGAAAAGTCTACCTTATGAATCCAGTGAGCTGTTTCTCCCTTATATTGCCCTGTCTCCGTCACTAGTAACATACAGGTGTTTTCAGTGCTGCTGGACTAGCCAAGACAGACAGGAGGTGAAAGGTGCACCATGTGTCTTACTGTCTAATCAGTAAGAGAAAAGTTAGGAACAGCACTGATTCCAACTGCCCTTACATCCTTGATTTGCTGTGACCTGTGACTTTGACTTTGTTTCTATTGTTTCATCAGACAAATGATTTAATTTCTCCCACTCTGGAAGTGGGGCTGGGATGTGGGAATATGACTTCCTTGAGGAAAGGTGGTACTTCAGACCTAGATTTTAAAGTCAACTCTGCATCCTCCTACTTCTTGTGCTTCATTAAGGTCACTGCGCTTAAATTGCAAAGCAGCACCCAGCCTCTCAGTCAGGCTCCAGACCAAGGACAAACACCCCCAATAACAAGCATCAGGCATTTTATCCCACTCTTGCAGAGCCTTAGCTATTTCCCAGGCCACAGAAATTAATCTGCAGTAAAGATCATGGCCCAGCATTCTGCTCATCTTCACTGCCAATTTCCACCCAGGCAGTTTCTGTTGGCACTGGTGCTCGTTGCCCATCCAGCAAGCTTGGACACAAGCAGGCCAGCCTCCACTGTCAAACATGCAGCCAGGTTCTCCTCTGCTCAGGCCGAGCCTGTTTAGACCAATATCTGGCCAATTGCAGTCATAACCCCTGTGCCTCAAGTCACTCAACAGCCACCACACAGAAAATTATAGACTAAAATCACAATCTTTAGGCACAAATCCTTGATTTTTTCCCAAATCCTTCTCATCTGCTTCTTATCAAGCCCAAGCCTAAATTGAAAAACAGGCACTAAGACTATCCCGATCTTGTTATAAAGCTCTCTCCATTACATAGAGATGCTTTTGGTGTTTCTAATATTTATTAACTGTCACCAGAGCACTACCTTTATGCACAGCACCCCAGCCAAAGCTATAGTTACAGCCATTTCTAAAAGGATTCTGTAGGCATACTTCAGTTCTCCCCTCTAGCTTTAGACCTATTGACACACAGTTTCAACCTACACACCTGCATGTGTTAATATGTTCCTATGGAGTCAAAGCAAAAGAGGAAAACAGATGTTAAACCATCAATACCCAGAGGTTAACTTAACTTGAATTCAGATGTAAGCAATGGCATTTTAGGCTGAAAAAAATTGATCCATGGGCTTTTCCTCAATACATCACATCATTTTCTAGCTTAAGAAAATTGCATTAACACTCATTTGAAAAGTGTCGAAGACTGCTAACATGAGAAGGTTGTGAATTCAGTTGCCAAGACCAAGGAGCAAATATAAGAAAATAGGTCTGCAAGTAGGAAGTTTAATACAAGTCTGTATGGACAAATCTCCTGTGACACAAAACCCTTTTACAAATTTGAGCTGCACTCACACTCTTCTTTATATTTTAAAATAGACTTTTCCAAATCATTTTCTTAAACTATAGTTTGTATTTAATCATGAAAGGTATCTCTTTATTTCTGAAAAAAAAAATTCTTTTAAATAAATGCCATGGGCAATTCAATCTGAATTTTTAACTTCCATTTTATTTATCAAAAAAGTAAAATGCTTTGGAAATGTGAAACACTTACCTGGATTTGTCTCACCCAGCAATTCTGCTTCCATTTCCTCATCATTTTACTCAGCGGGAGCTTTCCATTTTCTTCTGTAGAGATAAAAGTTCACCCTGCTTCCTGCAGCTACCTGTATTGACTATTGTTTGCTAGCAGGCAGAAAAACAGGACAGTCAGAAATATAGGTTCCCCCTCATCAATCTAACCCCACAAAGCTTAGCTCTATTTACTTCCAGAAAGGAATTAAATGTTTCTAACATTTGCATAAATAACAGAAAGCTACAAGATAAGAGCCACATCCTCTGCATTAGTTTTGCAGGAGGGGGATATTCCCTCTATCATTTCTAGCAAGAAAAGGGGGCTCATTGGTAGAGCTCAGTGCAGATTTGGAGCAAACCTCAGCTCAACCCTCAAACCACAAGGCTTTAATGTTGATGAGGGCAGTCCTCATGCTTTCTTGAAACCTCAAGGGATAATGGCTTTTTGGAGTTAGTAAAGGGGAAGGATCTGCCTCCAAGTATTGGGTAGTGAGTGCAATAAATGAGTTAAATGCACAATAAGGGGATTTCATGGAAGATTAGCTGTAAAAACAAAGTCACATGTTTGTCTTAAGGAAGGAAGTATTTGAAGGGGTAAATATTTGGGGTTTTGTATCTCTCTTCCTCTGACTAAATTTTTATCTTATATAAATGAGCACTATCTACACAAAATACTTTGTGAATAAGGTTTATAAACAACAACTGTGTAGAGGTAGGGGAGGTAGAAATGCCAAGATCAATCTTCAGGTCAGCCAGCATCACAGGCACCCGCCTCTGCTCCTGACAGTGCACAGCGTGGCCAGCATCTGCATAAGCAAACTGGTCACCTCAGAATGACATGTGGCATCAGAGAATCAGAGCGGGATTTGAACTGGCTTCGTTGTCTCCATTTTCCCATCCCTACTCTCTGCTTCAGTGGAGGAGTTTGACATAAAGGCACACCCAGTAAATGACCAATAGGATGTGAAGCAGTAGAAAGATCCAGTAAGAAAGGCTTTCTTCTGTGGTAAACTTCCTTACCTACTTTTTAGAAGGGTGATTTTACTACTTTCGTTGCAGCTACAGGAGCATGAAATATCATTAATCTTTTCATGACTGATTTTCTTTATTCTCACAGCTGTTTTGCCATTATGGAACAAATAATGAGATTCTTCAAGAGGGAATTTCAGAACACAGCATTAAAAAGAGTAAGAATTTGCTCTTGTGTTAGTGGAAAACAGGGTAAAAGGACATTTCTTGCAACATATTACTTTGAATGTATTGTGTTGGGTTTATCCAGAATAAAACCTTCTTGAAATGTTGCTTTAATTTCTTTAAATTATATTTTTTTCCAAGTGGTTATGAAGAGAACCATGCATTATAGTCAGGCATTATATAAACCTGCATGAAATGCAGAGATTCAAAACTCTTTCCCACCAGAAAGTTGATCATTCTAAACTGTTCTCATCTTCTATAAATAGCTAATTCTTTACAGTGTTTTTTGCCTATAAATCTCAAAGAACATCTTGAAGCATGAGACCGTATTCTCAGCCAGGTGACATTTGTCAACTCATTGATGACAGCTGCAGGAATTTTCTAAATTGTCCATGTAGAAAGCAGTAAGTACCTTATCATCTGCTCTCCTGATCGAGGCATCATCAGGACCTCTCCCTGGTAAGAAGTAATGCATCAAGATCTAAACCACCAATAGATCAAAAGCCTGGGTGCTGAGGAGCACCCATCCAAATGCTCCTTAGAGCTTTAACTAGATGTTTTATACAGCAGAGGTCTCTCCCCATGAAATAGGCCACAAGAGTTTACACATTCTCTGCACAAAAAAATATTCTTATTTAGGGAATCCTTCCTGCTAATTACTTCCAGCAGTTATGTAAATACATAGGGACACAGATATAAAAAGAAACACATGTGATGTCAGCTTCCCATATATTTAGAGTTTCACTTTCCATCTAAAGAAAGGATATGTAAACAAGTAGTCCAGCAAAAACCACCAAGGGATCATCGAGTATAATATATCAAATATAATGAACACAGCACAACACAGTTGAAGCAGCTATATGTTTGAAAATGCAAGCCATCCAAATGGAAAACACTCACTATTTAAATTCTCTTTAACTACCTTTGCTTCTGTTTTTCTCAGTTACATCAAGTCATGGTTTGGAGCTTTAACAAAAAAAGGTTTAATCAGCCAGTTTCTGATGTAGGGAGTAGGTTGAAGTAATGATAGCAGACTGGAAAGTTGTCTTCTGTTGCCTAGCATTGTTGTGCCAAATATAGACACCATGTGTTACATTCCAGCCCAAGTGATCCCAAGGCATCTTCTTCCATAAAGTCCCTTTTGCTTTGGAGAGGCAGCCCCTAAATACACAGCCAACTGAGAGAGAATAGAATTTCAATTCCATTGAATCTAGTGAATAACTGCCTACCTAAATCATTCTTCTCTGAAAGATGTCTGTTGAGAAAAGGAGGTGTATACAGTGTTGGAAAGTTTAAAAAAATTAAGGTTTTTTGCCTTTCAAAAGAAAAAACCTACATTTATTTTTAAAAGCCAGAAACAAAATGTCACTTCATTTTTCTCTCAAATATAAAATAAATAACAGCTTGGTAATAAGCTCTCAGAGGATGAAAACATTTTCACTGAAATGTTTACTAGCATAGGGAGTGAAATTTTTGTTTAACTGATAATGCAGGAACAGTATGCTCCTAAAAAGTTCAAAGAACATAACAGTCAAAAAAGAGGTGGTAGTTTGTTTCTGAACTCATAAAGAAGCATTCACACATATAAATAAGCTTGAAAAGCTACTGGAGGCTGTCTGTCCCTCAGTAACCACTCCCTGATTTTGAGTAACTGCAGGTCCATACTCATGCTATCATCAGTCTGTATGGAATCTTCAAAGAGTAAAATGCTTTAGTTATTTAAAATAGAGTGCGGTACAGCATGAAGCAGCATTATTTTTTCTTTAGTAGTTCACAAGACAGATTGCCAGTTATTGACCCACAGAGCGTTTTTACAGGTATCTTTGATACTTTTCAGTGCAAATGATATTTTGGGGTACATTTAAAAGACTGACATGTCTGTCTTTCCTTGGATAGTATCTAAGTGACAAAGCCCAGATACTGAGCCTGATTGTGACGATATATAATAAATAATGCAAATTAAAGGAGAAGGCTTGGGTAGGCTTCATAAAATACTAGTAAACATTTATGAAATTTACAGAGATTTTTATTTTTGATGGAACAAAGTTCAGATCAACTCCCTGGTAACTTCTGAGGTGGAAGAGAAGAAGGAGAGAAGGCAAAACCAAAACTAGATCCTCTTATAACTGAAAACACATTGAAACAAACAAAAAGCTTGTTTGTTTTTAAAATGTTTACAAAATCCTCATTTGATGCACAAATCCAAATTCAGAATCCTCCCAAGCAATTCCAAAATGGAGCTGATTCTTCCACCCCCATCTGATCTACAATTAGTCGATCACAGGATCAGGAGACTTTACATGTTTTATAGCTACCTTGTAACACAGATATCTCTCTGGCTTGTTACACTTGAAATTTAGGGTGAAATTTGTGTCTCTAAAAAAATATTGAGTTTTAGTTCCCGGGCAGCATAAATTGATAAAACTTTTCATTCAAAATCCATTGATTTTTCCCCAGAATAGCTGATCCTTACCCTCTTCCTCTGTCATATGCAACAGAAGCGAGAAGTCAAAATATCCCAAACATGCTCCCATCTTTCCATCATCGGCTTGTGGTACAACAATATAGGCAGGTACAGAAGACAGCCCTGCTACTCCAGACTTTTCCAAATGCAGACACAGAGATCAGAGTATTTACTATTGCTTTACTATTAAGAACTAATCACATCCTCTTACCGTTGAGTGAGGCAATAGCTGGTAAGATTCCCGCATCACAGCAGGCATCTTCCTGAGTCGGGTACGTGGCATACTTTGGTTACCACAGGACTCCAGCCTTGTTCCTGTGCTTCCGTCTGACTGTACAGGGCATTAGCCAGGGCTCCAGGAGGCTGCAGGGCAGTTCTGTCCTGCTGGGGGCCTCACAGGGGTCACTTACTCTGTGCTGCTATTTTGCCACAGCCATACAGCAATAAAGGAGCCCCAGTTTTCTGCAAATTGTGTTTAGATTTAGAGGCAAGGAGTTCTATTCAGGGCATAGGGATTATTCTCATTCATACAACAGGCTTGGCTTCTGAAGTGGTAAACAAGCTTCACAGCCAAGGTAAAGACATTTCCTTATCTTTTTTTGGTTCTCCTTCCGCTGTGTTTTATCTTGTAATTGCAAAAAATGTAAAATAAGTCTACAAGGTACTATTTTTATGTTTGATCATAATTATTACAAGAAAAGTTAGATTATACCTGGACAAAGGACACAAAATCATTTTTTTCTTGCTAGCAGGATGAAACTTTAAAATTCTAGTTCTGTAGTTAAAAGATGGAACGTATCTCAGGATGAGATAAGAATTAGCAGGATCTAGAGTATTAATAGGGCACACACTTCTGATTTCTCATTCATGCAGATACCTTCAAGGCAGCTGGGAGCTGGCATTTCCTGAGATATTTTAAGAGACCATGAAAGCACATTGTTTTTCTTGCTGTGACAGCAAAGCACAGTTCACAGGCTTTATTTGATGTGGAAGCAGGGGGAAAAAAACGCAATCCAATCTCTAAGCCTAGAATCACTTATTTTAAAGGTGTAGGACCCAACAAGTCCCCGATGATAGCAGCTGAATGCAAGTGAGATGCTCCTCTGGCCAGGCTGCTACTCTGGCACTTTGGGTAGCGACTTTGGTTGACATCAATTTTTGGTGCTGGCTATTCTCAGACCAGTGGCTTAACCAGGCATCACCCTATGCAGCAATCAATCCATCACAGGGAAATAAGAACAAAAAAAAAGGGTTGCACTACAGAAACAGATTTATTAAATGTTCTACCATTTATAACACCAGGAAGAACAATAGTGCCAGTTTGCAGCAGTCAAAAATAAGCTGTGGTGACCATTGTCCCAAAGATAATAAAAAACAAGGTAATCAATGAGACAGAAAAAGAGTGGAAATCCCTGCTCTGAGAAGCCATAAACACTACAGCTAGTCCTATCAGTAGGGAAATAGTTTATTTACTCAGGAAAACCTGCTGAGATTAATTACAGGTGAAAGTCTGTAATAATAACAGATAACCTGCTGTATTTAAGATCACGTTCCCAAAAAAGATACGTGCCTTCTCTAAACAGTAATTATGTTGTATGTAGTTGTATGTGGTAGAGGCACCAATCACATTAATATACAGTTTATTCACGTGGTTTCTAGCATGAAAAATAGGCTGGGATCACAGTATGAAATCCAATTTCTTGGCTAGAGAGGTGATCTCTTTCACAGAGGAGCACAGCAGCAATATGAAAATCTGTAGCTGCTTAATCTCCCCTCAAATCATCACCAGTATCTCAGCACACCCTTGATCTTCCTTGCTGGGATGCTGGGATGAGTGCCAGGTGCCTGAGCCAGGGACTTTGGCTAAAGCAATGTGAACATGGCCAACATTCCAAAGCACCAAGGCTAAATCCTGAACATGTTGCTTGCAAAGTAATCCCACTGATAGAGGGAATCTGCTTATACAGAAGAAGCTCTTCTTTCCCTTTTTATAGAAATTTCTGCAATTTTGTCTTGACATCCAAAAAACAATGTACAATCTTTTATCTTCGTTCAGAGACTGAAATCTTTCCATGATGTTGAGCTACCATTACAATGACAGTGGCATGATATAAAAATACATGTACTTTATTTCCAATGGAGAATATCTCATGAACACTCCAGGAAATTAAATGGCATACCAAATCTTGCTGAATTAAGAATTGCCCCAGCTTCTTTGGAAAAATCTGCTTTCTTCTGGAATATTATACCATTGTTCCAACCATGGATTCAACCCCATAGATATTTCAAATACCTCCCTGACATCATAGGTATATTTTTCCCTACAGCTACTAATGAAAGAAACAGAACCAGCAAACACAAAGAATTTTCTCCCCAAATTGTCAGTCCTCTCTCAGCTTGAGGACTCAGCCTCACATCCCACTCAATCTACAGGTGGTTATTTCCAGTTCTCAGACACATAATGCAAATCATTTTGTAGGGACAAGACTCTACTTGCTGTTTGGGTTTGGAGTTTGGTTTTTTGTTCCCTTAGGAGATATCCATGCTATACACTGGCTCTCATCCTTCCTTCTGAGCAGCAAATTTATGCTCTGTGACAAGAGGTGGCTTGGGATGAGCGGACACCCCTGGAGACTGGAAGCTTTCACATCTCCCCAGGCTACACTGCACCTTGCTGCCTGGAGCTGCTGGCAGTGAATCTGACATACGGTGTATGCACCCTTTGAGGGACAGGGAACCACACTGTCTGTAAGGGGAAAGCCAGCTGGCAGGCTGGCTATGGAGTCATGGATATTGGACCTCAGCAGAACAGCTTTCCTGCTGTTAGAACACTGCAATTTAAGGGGAAATGTTCTTTCCTCATCATGCAAAATTTAACTCTTAAACTTATTGATAGCTCTTGAGAGGCATCTGTCTTGAAGACATTCTGGATAGTCACTGAATAGAAGAAAGACACAAGACATAGTACTGATCTGTTCACATTTCACTTTTAACTATTGGATTTCCTTACTTTATGATTCATTTCTCTGGTTTGTATTATTCAAATAGATATGACTGATTACTTTGACAGGCCTACCATGGGAACATATTACTGCAGATTTCCTTCTCTGTTTTACAATAGAACTCTTTATGTTGTACAATAAAAGGTTTGAGGGCTACGACTTTACATCTTCCAACATCTTCCTCAAACAAAACAGAAAACCAAGGGAAATAGGAGAGAAAGTAATTTCCTACAGTTGTGCTCAAGGTATGGACTGCAGCTCAGACCCTTCCAGCCTCATCTGACCTTGCCAGACCTCTTGCATTCTCCCACAGGAAAACAGACTGAGCAGAAAGCTAAAGACTTAATGTTTTACAGGAATATAACTGAGAAAGGAAACAACACCTGCTGCAATCAATGGGAGCTTCTCCAACCACTTCAGTAAGCTCAGAGAAGGGTTAGGCCAAGAGGACAAAGAATACAAACTGAGGCACAGAAAGTTCTACCCAAACAAGAGGAAGACAGAATAAGGAAGAACTTCTTTGCTGTGCAGGTGGTTGCCCAGAGAGGTTATGGAGCCACCCTCATTAGAGATATTCAAGGACTATCTGGATGAAATCTTGTGCCATGTGCTCTAGGGTGCCCCTGCTTACACAGGGAGGTTGGACCAGATTGACCCACTGGGGTCCCTTCCAACCTGACCCATTCTGTAGTTCTGTTAACCCAAACTGAAAGATCTGATGTATTCCCTCTGGCACCAGGGAAGAAACACACAATCTGCTGCTTCCTAAACCCTCATTTTCTGCACTACATGGGCTTACTATGTTTACTCTTTTGCTGTCTCAGAAATGTCAAGCTCATCAAGAATTTGTAAAGCTTCATCACCTGGATGTGTGTGATTACATGGTTCACCCAGCTTCTAGACAGCACAACAGCAGGCACAAAATATGGCTCAAAAGCCAGCCAGCCTCACATTACCAATATTGACATCCACATTGGTTGAACTTGTTGATCTGACAGGTCTTTTCCAGCAGATTTTGTGATTCCACAATTGAAACTTAAAGCCACTACACTGACATTTGAATCTTGTTATTAAACACCCCGGTGTCTGTGTGAGAGTCTGAAGGGCACCACTGGGCCTGTCTGATGTTGGCTGGCCCCAGGGCTCCTCCTGCCTGCCCGTGAGCGCCCATGGTGTTGTTGGTGTCAGGACACAGCCCCACAGCCCCTGAGGGGGCTCGGCTCCCACTGCGCCCAGACAATCCGCACTGGTGGGCAGAATGACTGTCTCCTTGCTCTACCAGTCTGGCACTTGTGACACCTGAATTCTGTGCTGATCCAGCTCCTGGGCAGACTGTGACATGCCCCTGCATGGAGGAAAATGGAGGAAAACAGCCTGGCCCACTAGTCTCCTCTCCCAAATGTTCCAAGTTTTCTGTCAGGAGAAGACAGGCATTAATTATTACCAGCTCTCTCCTCTGCAGCAGACAGAACAAACTGCTCTTATCTTGCAACTGTGAGTCACCCCTTTGGATGGTGGCAAAGGGAAGATGGGGTGATGATGTAATTCCTAACTCTTTCAGGTTCCCCATCTGCCAAGGAGGAAAAAGCAGACTGTACTGCCAGGCAAAGCTTACAGACCATTTGTTCAGGAAGGTATCACGAGGGCAATGGGCACAGATCTGGGGCTAGGCAAGCCAAGAAAGTAGAAGGCAGATGAACGTTGGGAGAGCAGACAGACCTAGAGCTCTCCCATGAAGTGCTGGGGATACAACAGCAATCTCTGCCTGCTTAGGGTAAGGCACTCAAATACCATCCCAACTCTCCTTTCTTACCAGTTTCTTCAGCTGTGGAAAGGACATAAATAAATTAGGGGCACATTCTTCCCTAAAAATCCTTTCAAGGGGCATCTTGTCTTCCAGACACAGAGAAGAAAAACCACAATTGTTAAAAAAATGAGCTTTTACTATTTTCATAAGCTGTGTTTAAAGGCCCAAGTCCCTTGAACATCCCACTCCCATTACTGGCAGCTAAAGGCCAGTATCTGTCAAGTTTATCATGCTGTTCCCAGCATGCTTTTCTAGATATGCACTTTTGTAGACCTGTGAGATGAGAAAAGACAGTCTGTCCAAGGAATTCAGGGATTTCTTTGAAGTTCTTGGCATTCTTGATCTAGTGCCCTAACTTAACTAACATCTTTGGCTAGGAACATGATTGTGAAATCAGAAGAACAAAAGGAATCACTCTTCCCAGCAACTTGGATCTCTCTTCCAAAATAATAAATCTGTACTTGCAACAGAATCCTCATAGTTTACACATTCAATAGATAACTGAAGTAAATAATTATTTGAACTTTTAAAAGTAATTTATTTAAATAGTCAATCTATTTAAAGAGCCCATCTGTTATTTAAATTATCTACAACCATTTGTTATTAAAAAAAAATTTGAACATATGTGGCTTTAATTTTTGTTTGGGATTTAATCAACCCTCCCAACCTTGTCAAGAGTACTTTAAATAAAACTTCTTTTTGTAAATTCAGATTTTAATGAAGTATTACCAGCTGCCTGTATAATTCTTTTAATAATCAGAGACGGGGTTCTGTGTCACGACTTCAGAAAAGCGAGACAAAAATTGGTCTAAATTACTCTTCAAAGCAGCCCTGAAATATCTTCACAATCTGCTAAGCATGTCTGAGTTCGTTTCAGGAAGATGCCAAGGTAATCTATGCAGCAAAAAGAATAATGAAACTGACAGATCAAAATACAAGATGGAGAAAAAATTGTGCCTGAATGCTGTCTTTGTCCTGGACTGTGACTCTTAATGTCAGTAATCAGAATAACAGGCCATTCATTGGAAACCTTTCTCCCTCACCCGCATTTCAGAGTCAGACATGGGAAGCAGACAGTCCTCCTCTGGGAGACACCACAGGGCTGTAGGTGACACAACCGTACCTAATTTTATACATCTGCCTTGTTTCCCAGGCAAAATGTCCCAGAACTTCCTGGGCTGGGTGGTCAGCTCTTCCCACACCATGTCACCAGGCCACACTCAAAGTGCTTTTTGAAGCTGTATTTCACGTGGTGATCCCCAGTCCTATCACTTCTGTCCAGGCTTAGGAGCACATTATCCTGTACAGCTTGCTGTGTCCTGCCACCCTGTTCGCTCGGCTGGCACTTCTACTTATCTTTCTTTCTACCTGACTCTGCTCACATTGAAAGAGACTCTCAGATCCAAATGCTGTCAGGCATCCATGAGTCCAAGTGGTGGATCTGCATTCAAGACTCAGAAGACTTGAACTCCATTTTATTGGAGTGCACAGCGCTCTTAAACCCTTCCCAAAATTTGTAAATGCTGGTATCAGCAGTTTTATTCTCATTCTTATCCCCTTGCATTGTTCTAGCTTTTATTACAACAGGCTTGAGGAATCCAAGTGACTCCCCTCTCCCCTTGTATATTGGGAAAAATCCTGGCAATATGTTTTATGGGATCAGTTAACCAAAGAAGGTTGTGTGAACCTCTCAATACATGGGTGACCTACAGGGCTTGAGTTTTCTGTGTACTTCTAGAGGGTTCAAACAGTTGTTTCTTATTGTTGTTGCCCTCTGCTACTATTGCACTTCCCCAGCCATATTGAACCGTAAAGTTCTCTGCTGCACACCAAGTCAGCCTCTCAGTGGAGTTTCAAAACTGGGAGGTCTAGGTACATTTTAGAACTTTGGGTAGTAGGTAGACAGTTCTACCAAAAGGCTATGCTCCCTGCTGGGACACCGTTACCTAAATATATTGTACAGGGTACAGTGTATAATAGCAATAAAATGCCAGCCTTCAGACACTTTAGGTATCACTCATATGGGCCCAGGAGACCTGACAAGGGACTAAGCACAGCAATTATCTTTCTAGATCTTCGAGGACACATGTCCCTCTAAAGCACCACTGGATGCCTGAATGGGACAGAAAGGACAGAACCCTATACACACAGACTCAAAGCCATGTTTCTTTAGTGAGAGGCAATTCAAATCCCAGTCTTGAGAGCTAGAATCAAATTTAGCTAAGAATGTTCTACTGTGGTCATTCCTCATGTACCTCATCTAGACAAGATGAAATCCTGTATTGTCTAGTTTCTATTATTAATTCATGAGAACCTGCATGTGAGCCCCTCCTGAACAAACCTTCCTGATATCCCTGCTGTCTGTTTGCATCCACTTTGGTGTGGCAGTGGTTGCAGTAGCTCCCAATTCCTGAATATTCTCTGCTGACATACCAAGCCTTCTTGGCGCTTGGCTATTCAAGTACCATCATACTTTATGCCACTTGTTTTGCCTCATTTTTTTTCTGATATATATTCAGTTAGTTTTCCATCCCCTTCATTTTCTTAATTGTCAAGTTTTGACCGCACTGGTTACAGGCATCTCAAATAATCCCTGTATTTTCTATTCTACATCTCATGTACCTTTGTCCAGAAAGACAGTTGTGCTAGAAAGTTGTGCTAGAACCAACTGAACAATTCCACTATCTCTGTGTCCTGTTCTGTACAGTAGCAAAAAGCAGATGACCGTGTAAGAATAGAGGAATAGATCAGGCGCTATAGCTTACCGCCCTTCAGTAGTTCCCCAGTTTCCAACGGTTCATAGACCACACAAATCACAAAATACAGCCAATGACTACTTAATAGTAGTACTGCTTAACCCTCTAAAGGTCTGTCTTCCTTGAGCTGCCCAATATCCTTCTTGAAACTGCATACATTTCCTGCATTCTTGACATCCTACAGTATGGATGTCCACACCCAACTGCAAATTAAATGGAGAACCATCTGCTTCATTTGTATTAGAGCTGCTAGCAAATACTTTCATATTATCACCCTGGATTCTGCACTAGAAGAGACAGTGAGCAGTCAATTTCTATGCATCTTCTGTAGGCAACCATTTATTGCTTTCCCCTAGTTTCATCTAGTATTTCAACAAAATCTTAGTACAACTTTCATTTAGCTTGGGTCGTCGCAATTTCTGTGGTTTTTCTATTTTTTCCCCACTTCTTGTTGCTGTCTGTGAAGTACACTTGAGGCAGAATGCATAGAATCAGAGCAAAAATGTGAAGTTTATACTGTGTAACAGTTATCAATAACCCAAACCATGCTAACACACAGATATGATCTTCAGCATTAAATGTTGCATGTGCAAAGAGGAGCAGAAAATATTAGAAATTTTCTTTCTGCACAGCTGTTTCAGGCTGTGGGTGGACAGTTTGTATTCTGATTCTCTAAATCCCAGTCCCCTGTGACCAATGTCATCCATAGATAGTATCAAAACTGGGGCCAGACCTCATCTACTGCTGGAAATGGGCATGCCTGAAGCATGGCGTGCCTGCATCTCTAAGTTTCTTGTGAAGCACTAGCAAAGATGAATGGGTTTCTGCCTGTCACATAACAGATAATGTTGGTGAAACAAATAAAATGAAAGTTCTTCATTTTCAGAACATATTCAGAAATTTTCTGAAGTAGGCAGAAGGCATTAGGCTTTGAAAGCAAAGCACATTCAGTTCCCCAGCAATTTAACTCAAAAGGACTTGTTTAACATGGGGCAGCCAGAATACTTTAAATATTTTCCCATGTTCTTTTCCCTAGATGTGCCCTGCATTTCATAAGAAAAGTGAAAGACTGTGGTGGTCACTCTCTAAACTTTTGAACTCATATATAGGATTTAAGTTCCAACTCCCACCAAAATACCAGACTAGTAATTTAAATATACTGCTTAGGAGTTTACTTAAATGACATTTCCACTGAAAAGACACTGTTACACCCTCATTACAATCTTGCGCTTCAAGTTATTAATAGTTACCAAAGAGGCAGAGCATGTAGTTATGGAAAACCTTTCAAAGCTGAGGAAATAATGTCACTTTTATTCAGTAATAAAATTAATAGAATTATAAAATTAGACTTGTGCATTATTCAGGTTATTCCTAATATAACTTGGTCATTTTTAACCACCTGTAAAAAGAGAGGGCTGCAGCCTAATTGGAAAGCTTTCTCCTTCTATTTTTCTCTTTGTGTATTTGCACTGTATGCAAATGTGCTCTACTAAACAGAGATTAAACCTACTTTTAGTCATGGCAAAATACAAAAGTATTAAATTACTACTTGCTTTAGATTTTATGTCACACTAGAAAATTCCCTTCTCAGGGCCATAGGGAAGAGAGTGAGAAGAAAACAATTCTTCAATGAGCAAGTTGAGAAATTCAATTGGAGATAAATCTGCTGAGACCTTCCAAGGACAGAAATATTTTTTATGAAGTGTGGAAAGCAGCACAAGAAATGATATCCGAAGAAAGGATCTTGGAGAGGGGGAAAGAAGGCCAGGGAATCCCAATATGTATTCCCAAACAATCACTGACTGCTCAGAGTAATGCTCAGCAGCTCAAGAGGTGTTTCCCAGTTACTTTCAGGAGTGATGGTGGAAGAAGACCTGTACAAGCCTGTTTTTATCATTGGAGCACTCACATGTTTGTGACTCAGCACTTATGGTCTTCTACTCATGTGGAGGCCACCAAAGTAATACAGAAATTTATCTGACTCCTTTTGTCTCTCAGATTTGGGGAAACAGCTTCAGATATACAGAAAGAAAAATGTTTGCCTGATGCAGTCTTGCAAAGCCAGAGTGGTGATTTGAGCTAGCAGGTATATTGAGAAAGCCACATGAGCTGCTAACATGCTGGGATTTGGTGTGAAGCTCTCCAAGTGCCCACAAAACCTGGCATCTTTGCAGACTGAGTAACCAAATTATGGTCAGCACACTTTTTTCACTGTTCCTCACAGGACCAAGTAATTACTCCTCCTTTAAAGAAGGGAATTTTCTAAAGTGCATAAATCCCAAGCAGCTTCCACAGTGACTGAAGCTTGTGTTAAGAGAGAGAAATTGAGCCATCCTTTCTCCCCTATTGCAATTTCTTTTCAGAAAAATTCAACCCACTAAAACAGAAATCCAAAGTATGCTTATGTGGCAGGTATCCTGATTCCTTAGGCAGACAAGGATTCACCTAGCTGTCTATCTCAAACTATTTCAGCCACGGGCAAATTCAATATAGAAAATTTCTACAGGTTTCCTGAAAATAAGTAGCTTTTTAGGGAGTTGAAAATTAGAGCTTCCCTTGCTGTAAAACCAGAGGCATAATTCTAGGAATTTTTTGCCTGGTGAGTCAGCCCACCAGCCTGTGTTGGTTGCCAGCCAGTCAGGACAACAGGAGCTTCCACTATCCCTACTGGACAGAAAAGATCATTCTTGCTCTCAGTAAAAACAATAAAGCACACTGGCACAGAAGGTTAGATGTCCCTCATGTTAAAGACCTAGAAGGGAAGGAAAGATGTGTGGCTAATTAGAAAATGACAGTCACGAACCTGAGTGCACTGATAGATTCTGCAATCTCTTGCTGTCGAGTGCTTTGGCTGCCTGTGTGAAAAACCAGCTCTGCCATGGTACAGGCTTTCTACTTAGGCCTGCCAGGCAGAAGCTGAATGAAAAGGGCTGTGACAAACTTCATATGGTATTTCCAGCTACACAGCCTTCACCCCTCGGCTTGGGAGCTACATTGAGCCTTGCCTAAGCTGCTTGGCAGTTGTGCTTGTGCCCTGACCATTTATCTGGCTGGCCCTGACCACGTATCTGGCTAGACTTGAGACCTACCTAGCAACTGTGAATTTGTCTGCCCATCAATGGATTCTTGTTGGACCCTAGCTACTGCTCTCCTTCTTCAGGTGCTCCCTGTCAGGGAGATCCCTGCTTGCGCTGCGCTTGGCTCCTGCATTACCTTCCCTTGCGAAACCATCCCCCTCTTGCTGCTCTTTCAACAACAAAAGAGCAAGAGGCATCATGAAACTTTCCCTCATGAAACTTTTCACCTCATTTACAGTCTCATTTTGCCAATGAAAATAAAGGTCTTTTGAAAGGTGGAAATGTGTCTCATATCCTCCTCATGTCAGTCTCTCGGGTTTTCTCAACATTTCCCTGAAGCATACTAGTCTTTTTGTGTTTACGCAGTAGAAAATCTATTCACTTGAAAAAACCTTAATGTCCATAGAAATACAGAATAAAATGGGGGAAACAACATTGTTTTCATGATGTTTACAGCTGAAATCACAAGCTGGGTGTAAGTGGGGTTCATTGCTTAAGGATTCAGTGAGTCCAAAAAGTTGACTTATATTTAAAGGAAGAATAGTTAGGTATTTGCCTGAGACTAAATGGAAAAACTCCACCATGTTCATGGACTTTCCTGAGAAAAAAATAGCAGGAAGATGTGAGTTCTCACGGGAAAAAATCAGACATTTCCTCACCTTTGCTCAGCTTGGTACATGATTACAGACAGTTTGCTCAGCTAAGGGGGGCCTTTATCTAAGGCAGCAGTATAACACCTATGTTCCTATATTATTATACTTAGATTTGCAACTGAGAAATTGAATTGGTCTGCAGAGAGAAGACACATCTAGTCAAACTAAATCAATTACAGTCAAAAGAAGAACAAAACAAAGCAATTTTTTGTGCTAAATCAGTATTGCAGTGGAACAATTCTGATCAGTTTTAACAGCTTGAAGACACATCAGCAGACGGTAACCACAGCTTAGCAACTGTGATCAAAATGCTTGTCTTTCATCTTCCCCCTGAGGATAAAAAAGTGTGTAAATAAGACCAAGTTATTAGTCACAGCTAAATCACATAAATTGTTTTTAGACTACCCCATTGTCCCTTCTAGGAAGAGAGTAATTCCTGTTATACTGAAAAACCTGTAAAAGTAGTAGGAACACAAAGGAAGGCAAGGAACACAAAGGAAGGCAGAATATCACTCTATCACCAGCTCTCCTCATCACTGGCAAATTGAATGGGCCATTGCTGTCCTAATATGAGCCTGGGGCTCCAATATCACTGCTCCCTGCAGTCTGTGCTTCTAATGTACACCTGCAATTAAAAGCAATATGAAGATTCAAAAGAATAATAGTTTAGCCTTCAACTGTCATGTAGTGTCCCTTTTTCACAACTGAGTTTCATTTCTAATGTATCCCACTCACAAAAGCTCATGGAAAAACACAGTGGTCGCATAATTATTTGTGGTATTCCCATGTGGGTTCGTTGTAGCTCTCCTTAGCAGCAGGTGGATCATTATGACAGGTCACCTACTAGGAATTTCTGAGTGGGTGGTGATCCTGGACAAGGTACCAGGTCTCAGCTGAGGGACTGAAACTAGTAGACTGTTTGCAGAGCATTCACTGAAGTCTCCCAGTGGCAGAAGTTGCTCCTCAAAACTGATTCCAGCTCTGTTCTGCTAAGCAACACTCCTCTTTCTCGTCCTGCTTCAAGGTCACTTGAAAGTCAAGCTGGGAAACAGATCCCATGGCGGCACCTCCTGCTCTGCCTTGTCCCTGTCCCCAAGATCTGCTCCACCTTACAGAGTCCTAACAATATTAGAAAGAATACAGCATCCAGCCTTGATTTAACTTGCTGTGTGATTTCAATTGCCATGAAACACCATGAGGATTTGTTCTTTGGAAAAAGCAGACAAAAACCACAATTAAGTGTTTCAAGACAGGTAGCAAGACTAAAAAGCATTGTTTAAAGGCCTAAGAGTTTAATGTCTCTTATCCTCTAGGATTCCCCTTAGAGGCTCTGTCTGCTGTGATAGTGCAAAAACACTCTCAAAAAATAAGTGTGGTAGTAAACTAAATCACAGGAGCAACTTCTGTGTCACTGTGAAGGACAAAGAAGAAAATTGTACACAGTTCTCCCAAGCGGAATTAGTTACCAGTTAATAACTAACACTTGCTGCTTATTGCATAAAAGTGTACAGAAATCCTCTCTGCTATAGGCTCAGGAATGTTGCTGTGTCATGGAGAACAACTTTCTAATGGATGGCTCCTGTTTAGTTACCATGCAGATATACTTGCACATGGAAGACAAAGGAGCAGAGCAGCAATTTCCATATGAAAACCAACTGTACTCACTTGCACTCACTAGCTGAATGACTTCACTTTCCAAATTTATCTTTTTAGAAAGCAACATGGCTATATGTGTGAGTGTGCTTGAGCGTGCATATACCAATACACACCAAACAGAAAAGATACAAGAGCACAAGATTTGATAGGTGGCTGCACACCTGCTCAGCTGACTTATCAGCACACTTAAATATTCAGAGGAGAGCTCTTTCTTTTACATAGCCGCTTGTGCCAACCACTTTTGGAAAGGCCTTTTGGGTCATTTGAGATTAGCTCAAATGGTAAGAGTGTCATGCTAATAATGCAAATGTTATGGGTTAGAGTCCCATATGGGCCATTCACTTAAGAGCTGGGTTCAATGATCATTGTGGGTCCCTTTCTACTCAAAATATTAGTGGGATATAACATTATACAAGAAAACAATTTTATTGGTAAAAGCTATTCTCATGAGAACTTCTTGGTGTTCTGCTGAAGGCAGGGCCATGCAGGTGTAGCCATCACTGGTGCCTGCAGTTGCAACAAGCTGGCTGAATTTATTGCCAAGGGACTGTGCAGCACAACACATTTGCTCAGGTTAGTGTATCACTACCTCCACAACATGCAGTGGTCCTCTGTATCAATACATCCCACCCCTCTCCTCAGATACAGTTCAGCTTTCTCAAAGGTTTCCTGAATTATGGATTATGTTAGCAATCTGTTCAGATAGCAGTTTCCTGGCAGGCTCAGACCTGTCACAGCACCTGACACAGTGTCCACTCCCAGTGCAGCACTGGGCCTTGCTGCAGGGTCCCATGCAGCAGCTCCTCAAGCTGGCATGTGGTCACTCGTGCCTGAAGGCCAGGGCCAAATGGCAGACATAGCCTGTTCCAGATCACTAACTCATCAAACAAAATGTCTTTTGTGGGGTTTCCAACACACCACCTAATCCCCATCTTCAGCTCTCCATGCTCACCTCACTCCCAGTCCATGACAGATGATACCACAATTAAATTACAGCACTATGTTTATTGCTCTAATCAAGACTACCTGTCCAATATAAAACAAAATCACATCACTGTATCTTTTGCCTATTAGAAATATTCTCATTTTTAGCTTCTATAGACACATAAACGTAACTCAGTTGTTCTGCTTTAAAACCCCTGAAAATGTCTTGATTTCTAATCCCAGATGAAGGTAAATCCATTTTCTGGGGTTCTCTTCTCTTCTCTTCTCTTCTCTTCTCTTCTCTTCTCTTCTCTTCTCTTCTCTTCTCTTCTCTTCTCTTCTCTTCTCTTCTCTTCTCTTCTCTTCTCTTCTCTTCTCTTCTCTTCTCTTCTCTTCTCTTCTCTTCTCTTCTCTTCTCTTCTCTTCTCTTCTCTTCTCTTCTCTTTCTTTCTTTTTTCTTTGAAAGGGCTGGAGCTATCAGTGGGATAGAGCTATCTGACACTAGGACTGCCCCATATTGACCCCGTTTGCCCCTGACCTCACCCACCGCCAGACTGTTTTTCCTCTGTTAGCCCTTCACTACAGGTTCCAACACAGCACTGCCATAAGGCAGCGGCCCCTGCAGCATTGTCAGGCAATGACACTTGGAAGCATCTTCCTGCCTAGTATATTCTCCAAGTTTCTTTCTAGCAGGACCTGGGAATCTAAACAGGAGCTAAACTCCTACATAGGCCTCAGTACTCATAGGACTTTTTCTCACTGGCCGTGTTCTCTCTTCAAACAGTAGCCTGGAAGAACATGTGCTTTGCTAAACAAAAGCAGAAACAGTACAACTAAAGAATCTGACTCCAGACCCCAAGGGATTGTCTTTGCCAAATCAGGATTCTGAAGCACCTGCAAGAGGCCTTGATGGCAGCGGTCAGGGAAGTCTTTCTATAAGGTCTTATAACACAGTTTTTACTTTTTTTTTTTTTTTTTTTTTTAATGATGAAACTATTTTCTTGCGATCGTGATTGAGATCAAAAGCCAGCAGAAACAAAAGCCCTAAATGATTCAAAGTGGGAAGAAAACCCAAACAAAGCAAAACAGACCTAAAAACAAAGTACTCTATCACATAAACAAAAACAACACACACACACACACACACACACACACACACACAGACACAAACACAGAAAGGACTAACTCTGTGTGCTGCAACTGCACCATGGTAGAGCTTTTACTAGATTTGGGGAAGGATTTTCTAATGGCAACAACAATGACAGTAAAACACTGCCTGCCAGATGATTCCCATTAGAAAAGGTAGAAAGAGAACATGAAACAAACAGCTGTCAGCCCTGCTTTAGAAAGAATCAAGTCTGCCTTGGAAAGCTAGAGGCTAAATCAGCTCTTGTCAGACCTAATAGACCAAGTGTCAGTCATCCCATCCACATGCCTTTTGACATCATCAGGTAGACCAGGAGCTGCATTTCACACTGGGATGGCTGCCTGATAAGATCTAGGTGTTTGTAAGCATGTTCTGTGTATGCACACACAAGAGCCAAGTGCTTTCACAGCAGACCAGCCCAGACAATAAAGCCCTGATGCAGCCTCATCTTGTGGCACTACAGCTTGATTTGCATGGCCTGCATCAAGGCAGACAATCTCAGGCTTCCCTCCACGGTGCTTGCCTCACCTCTGGGTAAGCCTCCTGTGTCAAACTCAGGGGGCAGAGCTCATGGTTGTGGTATCTCCACTGTCAGCCCCATACCCTGCTTCTTACCATCCCATGCCTGTATCACAATATCCTCTGTCTCCCCTCCCCAAGGGCTCTGCTGTCCTACCAAATATGGTTTTCTCTACACTACATCATTATATTGGTGATTAAACCACACAAACCTAAGAAAAAGTTTAAAAAAATAGCATCTGGTAAATCAGAAGGTTTACACCTCTTCAATCAGAAGGTTATCTGTCCCAGGATCTCATCTTCTGTGATGGCCAGAAATGAATATCTGCAGAACAGTTCAAAACCAAAGGAAATAAGAAGCTATCCTTTCCCAGAATATTCTTTCCATCTCCTAAATTGTATGTGCCTGGGCTTCCAGCAAGAAAATCTACATGTCCTAAGGCTACTGGCAAGAATTTCCTCTTTCAGTGGAGGGAAGACTTTGCTAAGGAGCAATCTCAAATTTGGTACTTATATTTCTTTCAGAAGCAGAAAATAATAACAGCTGTGTCACTTTCCTGTGTTAGGGAGTTCATCAAAAGAGGACCTATTTGTAGCTCTTCTACAGCTTTTTTCTTTGTTGTTTTATATATATGTACACCCAGACAGTGCCAGGAACAGCACACAGGCTCTTTGCTGGATTTAATCCATGTGCAGTTTGAGGACAGAGTGCTCCCAACAGGCAGCAACACCTCAGCTGAGAAGACAAGCAGAAATAGCCAGGGCCTATATTTCACTGTCAATCTGCAGATGTTTGCAGACAGAATAACCAAAGTCTTTGAAGATCCCGAGCTGCTGAAGTACCTATCTCTTCCTCTTTTTTTCAAAGCACATTCAAAGCACGCTTCAAAATTTGCTTTTAGAAGGAATTGCTCTGTGTGACTCAAATCAAATTGAACGTCTCTCATTTTGTAACTTCTTTTCTCAGGCAACAAATTATGTCCTGGGAGGAACACAACTTTTAGTTCTCATAAAAGCAGCTTGATACAGTCCATGAATGAAGTGGTTTATATCCAAAGGAATTTCATATATCAACCCAAGTATCAAAAATCACAACCATAGCAGGATGTTAATGCCCTCAATATAAAAATACAATAAGGTGTGGTGGTTGTCATGGTGACTTTCCATCATACTGGGCACTTGCAGCAACTTGAGAATAATGATTCAGAAGCTGAAATGTAAGGTGCTGTTTCAGAGGAAGATATTCTTATAAACCACTTTTTCTTTGTGTTAAATAAATTCCTTTTTTTCAGATTGTCTATTCTGATTTACTATTGTGGCTTAAAGTAATAGAACGAATGTACTTGAATCCCAATCCTTTTTTTTTTTTTTTGTAAAGAAGAAAATCCCCTCTTTACACTTCCTGCCAACAGATTTCATCTTCCTGAGTCTATGAGTTTTCATAAAGTTTGCCTTGTGAAAAGACTTCAGGGACCTCTTGTATTTCTTGCCCACAACATAAAAATGTATTACATAGTTCAGTTGAAGAATACTAAAGCACAACAAATAATAGCTCCTTTTGAAAGAATTGTCAAGATTTTTTGAGTTGGAAAAGTAAGAGGGACTCAGAGGACAAACTATTCTTTCCTTTCAGAAAAAAGACAGGGATTCATGTACAGTGGTGTTAGGGATCAATCATACCAGTTTCAACTGCACTATTAGGGGGAGCTTAGAACCAATTCAGCTTTTTTAATTATGCATCCCCTTGAAAAATTCATAAAGTTGTTAGAGATGCCCTCTAAGAAATTTCACTGAAGATGTGTATCTTTCTGTGTTACCGGAACTCTCCAAGGTGTTCCCTTGTTTCCTGACTGGACACTGCAGTATGACCAATGCTAATGTTGCAGGAGAAGCTCCTGCCAAATGCAAGTTTGCACAGCTATGGCCATAACAGCTGCATGTTTGTCTGACATTCACCACCATGGGTGAGGCTGCTATCAGGAACACAAATACAGCATAGAAATCTCTCACTGAATATAGGATTTAGGATCACTATTTTCAAGCTTTCGAGAAACATATTTTGTGCAAGTAGCTTGGGGTACAGCTGGAGTGGGAGCTGCAAGTTGAGCTCTGGATGGGAGCCTGGGGCAGGAGGGCATGAATTGCCAAATCTTGGCACAGGGACCTGTGGCAGCAGCCAGGAAACCAGACACTGAGGCACTGCAGGAGCTGAGGACTCAGTAGGAATATGGCAGGCTTCCACACACGCAGACTGTGAGGTATAAAAGCTCAGGGTTTCTTTTGTTCAGGTCCCTCCTTGGAGGCACCAGTTTGAGCTGAGATTCTTTTGCTGCGCAAGGATTACTTTCAGAATCCAGAGGTCTGAGACTCTGCTGTGGGAAATGTGGGGTGAAGCCAGTAATGAAACCGTGTCCAGCTGTATGAGTATGTATGAGCCGCCTATCATGTCACTGGAGCCACCAATTGCTTGGTTCCAGCTCAATGACTGGCAGAGTGGTCCGTGGACGGTCAGACAGGGAAGTTTCCTTTAAAAAGCCAATAGTAATCTGATGCTTTATGTCCCAACAGTTCTCTATAAAAAGGTAGCCTCTCCTGTAGTGCGGAGCGATGAGTGGGAAAAGGAGAGCCTCACCCTGTGCTGTTTCACCCAATGCCGGGTGACCAGAGCAGAGATGAAATAAAAGATGAGGTTGAGTCCTTCACAGTGTTGTTATTTTGTTCCTGAAGACATCTTCAATACCCATGTCCTTTCCTGACAGGGATGAACTCAGGGACATACAACAGGTTGTCAGCATGTGTGGGAGCAGCTGTTTCCCAAAATATCCCCAAACTGAAACATTCATGCTTAAGTTGCCTTGGCACTTGACTTGTCAAGATGCAGTCATCCAGGGAGATTATTCAGGCTCCTCACAGAAAGGGGGAAATAAACCTACCCTGTTGCAAAGGGGAAACTAAGGGAATCACCCTCCCACAAACAAATATCTCTCAGCAGCAAGAGTCAGATGGAAGGAAATGAGGTCACCGCACAGTTTCCATATTGTTTTGAGCCCTGGCTCAGAGCACTGACTGTTTTACTAATAGAAAAGTCACAAACTGTTGTCAGGATTACAATAATTTGGGAAGGGATTTGCCAGGTCCAGCATTCTGCTCTGGCTAGTGCCTGGAGAAGAAGCAGTGGGGACACCAGCCTGCCAGGAGCCAGCGTCAGTCAGATATCACAAGACCACCACTGCAAAAGAAAGCTTCCAATTCAGTAGGAATTACACAGTGACCAGTACGACAGAATTACAGAATCACAGAATCACCAAGGTTGGAAGAAATCTTCAAGATTATCTGTCCATTCATCAGCCTTGAATTATCATTATCATCCCAAACCATATTCAGATGCCAGAAGCGGCACATCCACATACTACTTGAACACTTACAAAGAAAGTAGCACCAGGACCTCCCTGGGCAACACCTGATCACCTTTTCCATGAAAAAAATTCTGAACCTCCTCTGATGCAACCTAAGACCATTTCCTCTTGCCCTTTCACTGGAGACTTGGCAGAAGAGACTAACACCCTTGCTGCAACCTCTTTTCAGATAGTTGTAGAGAGCAGTAAACACCCCCCTCAGCCTCCTCCAGCCTAAACACTCTCAGGTGTCTCAGCTACTCCTCATGAAATATGTTCCCTAGATTCTTTATCATCTTTGTTGCCCTTCTATGAACATACTCCAGCACCTCAATGTCCTTCTTAAAGTTCAGGGCCCAGAACTGGACACAGACTTGAGGTGTGGCCTTACCAGTGCTGAGTATAGGGGGACAATCAGTCCTGCTCCTGCTGGCCACACTGTTCCTGATATAGGCCAGGACGCCTTTGGCCATCTTGGCCCCTTGGGCACACTGCTGGCTCCTGTTCAGGACCTGGCAATTCAACATGTTGAACATCATACCATTGGCCTCGGCCCATTGATCCAGCCTGTCCAGATCCCTCTCAGAGCCTTCCTGCCCTCCGACAGAGCAATGCTCCCACACGCCTCGGTGTCACCTGCAAACTGACTGAGGGGGCACTCGATCGCCTCATCCAGATCATCAGTAGAGATATTAAACAGGACTGGCCCCAATATTGAGTTCCGGGGGAACACCAGTAGTGACCAGCCCCCAGCAGGATTTAGCTCCATCCACCACCACTCTCTGGGCCTAGATTTGCAGCCAGTATTTCACCCAGAGAAGAGTGCGCCCATCCAAGCCGTGAAAGTCAGTTTCTCTGGGAGAATGCCAGGGGAGACAATGTCAAAGGCTCTACTGAATTCCACTCAGAGAGCATGCACAGTCTTTCCCTCATCCATGAAGTGGGTCACTTTGTCATAGAAGGAGACCAGCTTGGTCAAGCAGGATGTGCCTTTCCTAAATCACATGAACCCACTTCTCAAGCTTTTCCAGATCCCTCCAGATGGCATTCTATCCTTTAGGATTTTCAACAACATCATTCAGCTTCGTGCTGCCTGCAACTTTTCTAAGGATGTACTCGATTCCTTTGTCTGCCGTTAGTGAAGATATAAAATAACGCTGGTACTGGGATGGATCCCTGAGGGGCCTTATATGAGGCCAGATCTCTGCAGGTGTACCTTTCAAGGCTACAGAAACTAGACACACACGGGCATTTCATAGATCATCAAAATCAATCCAGCTATCATGGAAAAGCATACTGCTGAATCCTTTTCTAATTCTACAGAAGGGAAATGAGCCTTATGTCATCTTTCACCATTTGCTTAGCCCTGATCACAGTATCTAAGAACCGACAAACTAACAGTCACAAGACACTGCAGAAGCAACAGAGTAGCATGGTTCAAAGTCTACATCACAGATTAGAGTTCATTATCAGAGTCTGGAATTAAATCTGATTATGAGGTCATGTATCAAAATTTGGGCTTAAAAGAAACTGCCCATTTACTTCTTACTTTCCGCTACCATCATAAAAACTGACTCTGTTCAATCAGCAAAAAGCACGCTTTCAAACATGCGGATAATTAGAACAGGCGGGTGGCCTGGATTAATGTCTTGGACAATCACTTCAGCTTTGAGTCCCAGACTATATCAGCTTAATGTGTTTGTGAAATCATAGCCGATAATGATCTCAATGTTTTATCTCATACAAGAAAAGTCTGTACAAGAAAGACAGGGGAAAAGACAGAATTAGAGTGTCAATAATCTAAAATCTACAGCTAGATTTTAGAACATCTATTTAGAACATCACTTTCACAAATTCAAGTGCCAATTTCAGACAACTCTGAGCTCAAAGCTGTGTGAGGAAGCACAAATCTGAACAAGGCTATCACAAAGACAGTGAATGTCCTCTAAACAATTACTTAGATCATCCAAGACTCCCGATCTGCTATGCTCAGCTTATTTAAACTCTACCTTCACATGTAAAGTGAGACAAAGGGATCATACAACAAAGGTTTCGATAAACTCTTTCTTGTACTTCATAAATTTTGATAACTCTTCATTCATGTAAACTACATGCAGCAGTTCTAACCATGCGCCCTTAGCCTCTACAAATAAGTTTACCCTAGTTCATAAACAAGTTTCAACACACAAGTTTCAACACTGCTTTTTTGCTCTATACTATACTATCTATCAGATAGTCTTTACTAAAGAAAGAGACCTTTTTCTTCTCAAAGTCCATTTTGTCATAGCAGTTTTCATGAAACAATTTAATTCAGCTGTAGCATTGTGCTCCTGAGTATCCCTTGCTTGCTGGGAATTTTCTCTTCAATGCAGGTAGTTTGACTGACATAGCTGTTTCTGACTTTCCTGTAGTTTTAAAATTTGACAGTGCTCACAGAGGTCTTAGGATGAGGGAAGAGACGAGGATCTGACTCCATGTTTCAGAAGGCTTGATTTATTATTTTATGATATATATTATATTAAAACCATACTAAAATAATAGAAGAAAGGATTTCATCAGAAGGCTAGCTAAGAATAGAAAAAGAAAGAATGATAACAAAAGCTTGTGTCTTGGACAGTCAGAGTCCAAGCCAGCTGACTGTGATTGCCATTAATTAGAAACAACCACATGAGATCAATCACAGATCCACCTGTTGCATTCCACAGCAGCAGATAATCATTGCTTACATTTTGTTCCTGAGGCCTCTCGGCTTCTCAGGAGAAAAAATCCTAAGGAAAGGATTTTTCAGAAAATATCATGGCTACATTTAAATATCTGTGAGTAGTGGTTTCATTACACTGCACTTAGACGGGCAGAATACATGAGGAGAAAAAAATATCTTTAATTAGACCACAATACTGCAGAAAAGGGAAGGTTTTTGGGATCTTGCCTTCCTAAGTCCTTCTTCACATTACAACAGTCATTTCAGGAGACAGAACACAACAGAGACAAGAAAGGGAGAGACAGAGAGGGGCAAAGGGTGTCAGTAAGAGGAGAAAGAGAATGGAAGGTTAAAGGGTCAAAGAGTCTGTGATAGGCTGACAGAAGAAGATAGAAACAGAGGTTAGGAAGAGTGAAAAAGTGAAGAGAGAAAGACAGGCTGTGAAGGAAGAGAAAGGCAGAGAGCAGACAGAGATCCAGGCTGGAGAGAGGGCGAGACAGAAAATTAATTCACTGCAGTAAATACTTTGGTGTTCCCTTTTTATCAAGTAGTATCATCTCTGTAATTTGCCCACATTCCTTCACAAATGCCCAAGAGTTTATTTATTATTCTAATTATTTCTCTATCTTTCAGCAATTTTCTACAACACATTTTGTGTAAACCTATTGAAGTTCAACTTATTTTTCCATAAATATTCCTGATCAGCCTTCAAGCTCCTTTTGTGGAGATTTATTTTCACTCCTATATGTAATGATCTAATTTTAGACCTCTTTCTTTTCAGAGATCAAGCATGCATATCATCTGAAATTCTCATAAACTCTATTCACTATTTCAGTCACCCAAGAAAAAACTCAAATATCCTTATTGGACTTTCAGGACTGATCAAAGAGGGCTGTGAATATCTACAGAGAATCATGATTAGGTACAGAAAATTCAAGAGCACGTGCCAAAATAATGAGGTTTTCATTATCACTTCAGAGACAATTCATAAACTAGAGTGGGGGGAGGGAATGAGCTTACTTTATTATATAGATTTTACACTATAAATAGTTACTCATATCTGGAAAATACAGTTCTGGCAGGGAGAAATAACAGGCAGATATTAAAGAGCATTAGAAGGAATATCAGCTCCCTCTATGGAGCATAGCCAATAATTCAGAGTAAATATTATGGATGAAACGTATTTTCTTTTTCTGTTTGCAAATTTCTTTGAACAGCTTATAGATAATTACAGTTAAAGTCATGTTCTGCCCATCTAGCTTAGTAATAGTGATAGATTTTTAGGTCTGAGATTTTTCTTCTTTTTCTTTTTTCCCCAGTAAACAGATATATTGAGGAATTTGATTGTGATATAAGGGTTTTTTTTCAAACTATAATTTTATTATATTTTTTAACTATTTTAGGCTGCAAAACCATATATTTGAGAAATATTTTAATCTGCCAGGGTGACTAACCTGAAGCATGTCAGGAGGGACCACAGACCTTTGAGGCAAGGGTCAAGAGCTGTCTTTGTAAACAGACTTGCCAGCCTAGTGAGGGGTGCTTTAAGGCAGCTGGGGCTAGGAGGGCTAACCTGAAGGGAACAGGGGGCACAAGGGGCTGACAAATGGGGGGACAGCAAGACAGGGGAGCTCTCTGACATTTCCACTGTAAAAGCAGTATGAGTTGCAGTGTATCACAAGTGTTTTAGCACTAATGCACGAAGCATGAAGCACTCGGGTTTTATATTGCTGAAACAGCTCCCAAGGTATTAAAAAGTCTGTTATCCCAGCCTCGTAACCGAAGAAGAAGTTGGGGTTCCTCAGCTCTGGTTTTCAAGGTTGTTTATTTTCTCTTATCTAATACATTCTTTCTCTGACCCACTGAAATCTGTCTGGCACGTCAGTTCAAGGCACACTGAATGCCCTCAGGGCGGTGCTGTCTTGTTATACTAAAACCTACGTGTACTTTATTTACAATAATTTTCCAATACCTATCACCTATGTTAGACAGTCTGTCTCTATCCTAAACCAATCGAAAAGTGCCACCATCACAGCAGAAGATGGAAGACAAGAAAGACAGGACACACCCAGATTCCTCCATCTTGCCTCTTAAACCCCCATTCTAAAACCCCAAAATTCTACTTTTTCGCCCTGTGACAAACTAACTGTCATTCCATTCATACTCTTGTGGCTTGCAAATCTTCACACAAAGTTGGTAATTGTTTCCATGGTTAAAATCAAAGGCACAGGTATCTTTGACTCCATGCCAAGGTCTTTGAGCCCCTTGCCAGAGTCTCGAACCATTCAGGGCAGTCAGAGGAATGTCCTGGGCTCTGACAGAAGCAAGGGGAATTAGAAGTCTGTGAACATAGCATGGTGCTAATAATGCCAAGGCTGTGGGTTTGATCCCTGTATGGGCCTTTCACTAAAGAGTTGGGTCCCTTCCAGCTGAGAATATTCCATGATTCTGTGAAATCAGCAAGTGTGATACTGTAGTAGGTGGCTGCTATCACTTGATCAGGAAAAGGAGACAGCCTTATTTACTCAGCTCAAGAAAGCTTCACCATCAAAGATTCTTGATACCAATGGATGACTTTAACCTCCTTGATCTGTACAGCAATACAGCTGGTGGAAAGAAACCACAATATATACAAAATGTGCTGAAGGCAGCTTCTGATGCATGTGGCCAATGACCTGGTGAGAAAATGTCCTGTTCAACCTTAAACTTCCAAACAAGGTTAAACAAGTTACAGGTAAGGAGTTTGAGGGCACTCTTAAGCTGCAGCATACAAGGTCCCAAGACAAATGAACAAGACAAAGAGCAGAATTGTCACAGACATCTTTTCATTAAAAATCTTTCCTTAAGATTTTTTCCTCCTGAGAAGCTGAGAGGCTTCAGGAACAAAATGTAAACAATGGTTATCTGCTGCTGTGGAATGCAACAGGTGCATCTGTCATTGGTCTCATCTGCTTGTTTGTAACTAATGGCAAATCACAGCAGAGCTGACTCAGACAGAGAGTCTGAGGCAGCTGCCTTTGTTATCATTCTTGTCTATTCTATTCTTAGCTTAGCTAGCCTTCTGAGATGAAACATTTCCTTCTATTCTTTTTAGTATAGTTTTAATGTAATGCATACAATAAAATAATAAATCAAGCCTTCTGCAAATGGAGTCATCATTCTCGTCTCTTCCCTCACCCTAAAATCCCTGTGAACACTGTCACACAGAATCACAATCCTGGACATCTGAGAAACAGAATTTGAACTGTTCAGGGACCTGCTTGAAAGAATCCAGAAGGAAGTTACCCTGGAGGTTAAAAGAGCCTGGGAGAACTGTTTGAGAATTGCTCCCAGGAAGGCCTTTGGCCTAAAGCACATCCCAACATCTCAGCCCTTCCTCCTCCTCTTTCTGGCATTCACACAGAAGGGGTAAGGATGGAAGGGACCACAGTCATCTGGTCCAGCCTCCCTGCTCAAGGCTCAAGCAGGGTCATCCTAGCGAACATTGCACAGGATTTCATTTAGACAGCTCTTGAATATTCCCAGTCAGAGAGACACCACAACCCCTCTGGGAAGCCTAGTCCAATGCACGGTCACCTGCACAGGAAAGAACTCCCTCCTCATATTCAAGTGGAACTTCTGTGCATCAGTTTCTATCTGTTACCTCTTGTCCTATTGCTTGGATCTCTCAGAAGAGCCTTGCTCCACCCTCATGGCACCCTCCCTTCTGATACCGATAAACATCTCTCAGTCATCTTTTCTGGAGGCTGAACTGGCCCAGCTCCCTCAGCCTTTCCCTCGTAAGAGAGATGCTCCTGTCCCTTAATCATCTCTGTTGCCCTCAGTGGACCCACTCCAGGAGTTTCATGTCTCTCTTGTCCTGAGGAACTCAAAACTGGACACAGACTGAAGATGAACATTTATTGCACCTAAGATCTGTCTGATGACTCTGTGGCTCTATGTAGAAATACAGAAGAACAAATATAATTTTCCTTATCATTTAAGTGAAAACAAGAACAAAGAAACAAGTTTGCCTGTTGCTTCTGTACACCAATAAGTGACAAACAATTTCTTGTTCCTTGTAATATAAAACCAGAAGACAAAGTCATCTCACCCTTAAAGACCATTTACACACAAGGCAGGAAACAGCCTGGGGGTCAGCAACAAAATATTTTTAGATAGTGGGTTTCAGCAGTTGGGGTGTCAGTATAACACCAGCTTCAACGGTGTTAAAAGTATTCATTTCAGCTTCCTCTTAAGCAGTGAGAAACTCCTTTCTGAGGATGACTAGGAACAAGAGGAATAGTGACCAAAGAAGATACATACACAACATGATCATGGCAGAGGTGGGAATAGAAAAGCCAAAGACTATCTGGAGTTGAATTTGATCAAGACTGTAAGGGGCAACAAAATGGGATTATGCAAGTATATAAATGAAAGAAATGAAAGAAAATGTGGGCTTGCCACTAGATAGAGCAGAGACCACCACAAAAGGAAAATGGAAAGCCACACAAAGCCTCTCTTGCCTCAGCCTTTACTAGTAAAACCAGAATTCAGGAATCCTCAGATTTCTGAGACCAGAAAGAAAATTTGAGCAGGGAAGACTCTAGGAAACAGAAACTGAACATGCAGCACTCTGTGAGACCTGTCAGCTTGCTCCCACAAATGCTGAGGGAAGCTGGTGATATTGAAAGACCACTCTTTATTGTCTCTGGAGGGCAGATGGAACAGTTTCTGAGGATTGGCAGAGAAAAAATGTCAATCCTATCTTCCAGAAGGGAGAAAATAACGAGTAAGAGAAGCCCAGGCCAGCCCAGTTCTCCTCAGTCCATGGAAGGTGATGGAAACTATCTCTAGACACATGAAGGATGAAAAGGTAATTAGGAATAGTCAACACTGACTTACAAAGTGGAAATCATGTTTAACTAATTTGATAGGCTTCTCCAACAAGTTGGATAGCTTGGTGGATGAGGGGAGCACAGTAAATACAATTTCTCTTGTCTTACGCTGGCTGTTGACACAGTCTCCCTCGACATTCTGAAGGAGATTAAACTCTGGTCAAAGAGCTGACCCAGAGGGTTGTGGACAAAGGCTATCTGGATGCTGATCACCAGTCATGTATCCCATGGGGGTGTAAAATTGTGGGTCAAAACTGTTCAATAACTTCATTACTGCTCTGGACAATTAGGTAGACTGCACCTGCATGAACTTTGCAGAGCAGACAAAAGTATGAGAAGCAGCTAATACATCAAGTGGTTTTGCTGCCATTCAGAAGGACATAGAAAAACCAGAGAAATTGGAGAGCAAAAACCTCATGAAGCTCAACAGAGGTAAATGTGAGGTTCTGCATCAGACAGAGCAACCCTGAGCACCTGAGCACGTGGAAGGAGGTGATTCTTCCAGCCCTACTTAGCACTGGCAATGCCACACCTGGAGTATTATATCCTTTTCTGGGCTACACAGTACGAGACAGGCATCATGGACATACCATAAAGAGTTCAAAAAAAGTCCACAAGGCAATTTAGGAACTGAGTCACGTGTCATGTGACGGAAGTCTGAACAAGCTGGGACTGTTCAGCCTGGAGAAGAGAAGGTTTGAGGATCTTATCAATGTGAATAAATACCTCATGAGAGGACTAGAAATGACAGAGCAAAGCTCTATTCAGTAATGCTGATAGGACAAAAGACAATGGACACAATTTAAAACACATTACATTCTACTGCACACAAGAGCATAATTTTTAGTGTGTGGTGGCTCAACCACTGGGACAGGTTGTCCAGAAAAGTTTGGAATCTCAGGCCCAGAAGCTCTTCAAAATCTCACTGGACATAGTCCTGGAAAACCTCCTACAACTGACATTGCTTAGGCAGAGGTGTTGGAGTGGAAGTGATGTGTGACAGCATAACAGTTCCTTGAACAGTTGTAGACTAGAGAAAGTGCACAGAATCTGCCAGCTTAGACTGTAATTTTGTAGAAAGGTGTCCTCCTGCTAGGACATAACAATTTTCTCAAAGTGAAAAGGAAAAGGGACAAAATCTACTGATGATCAGCCAGTTTGCAATTTGTGGTTAAATACTCGCCTGCTAATGCAAGGAAAAGTTGTTCTGTATACAACATAGCGTCCTCCCCAAGGTTTGCCCAGATGTTCTGGGCAGCTCTGTGGTACATTGCTACAAATTGCCACATTTATTTTGCTTCTTGCTGGGGTTTTAAACTGTGTACAGCTGGGTTAGAGGAGTCACTTCCTTTGCACACACCCTGATACTCAGATCTGACCATTCATCTTCCAGAGATGTTCTGTTCTCATATAACCTACAGAAGGCTCTTGATTCCACAGTTCCCAGGTGACCAAAGAAATTTGTTTCTGACAGTTTTTCTTCAATAGCTGAGAGAGGTCACAAGGAACTGGAAGAGTTTGTTTGCAGAGCTTGTGAGGTAAATACATCCTATATTTAATGTACCTGCGAATGCACCAAGGGTCTGAAGGCAGGCAGATGAAGGTGGAGTTCACCTGGAAAGTGTTTTCCGAATTTATTTAATGGCCACCGGGTGTCACTGCTACTCCACCAAAGATGATTGCCTGCGCAGTGACCAGAATCCGTAATTCCAGTCTGGAAATTCAGCTGTGCTCATGTCGTCACAGTCAAAGAAAAAAAGAAACAGGCAGTTCAGGGACTCCTGCACCTGCTGAAAGCAAATTCTGCAGCATATCGGCATGCAAAACAGTCCCCACACAGTGACAAGGCCAGAAACATTTATTAGAAAAGCATGCATTTTTTTATAATATTTTTACCATCAGATTAAAATAACATGCCTCTGGACAGCCAATAGAATAAATTATTCAAGTATCAGACCATATCTTTCAAAAAAAGAATTTTTTTATAGCTTATTGCAAACTACTGTTGTTCTACAATACTGTGGTATTTTAGAAACTTTGTTGCATCTTTTCCCCAGCTCAGTGGAATAAGCCTCTTATATTTAACCAAGCAGTCAAGCAGTCTTTGCTCTTCTATTACTAAGCCTCTTTTGTTTTCTCACCCTATGTATCCCCCTTTTTTTATTTATTAATGGTTGTAAAGCCATTACTGTGTGTATAAGTTAGCCTTACTGGCTTTAAATTTTGATTGATAAGTCATTGAATATAAGGAAAGATACATGACAAACACAACATGATCACCAAAAGAGATACAGGTCCCATTATTGCTATGGCAAATACACGTTTAACCTAAGGTCCAAAATTGAAACTTCCCAGCCAAGAAAACAAGCCAAAAGGATCAATCCCATCCCTGGTTTTTCTGCCGTTATCCAGACAGTTCCATCAATTTCTGGATATTTTGTGAATGGATTCAGAATGGTCACTCAGGTTCATACAGCATATTCCCTCAAAGTCTTCACATCTGTGTCCCTGGGCTAACAACAATAAGCATTGCTGCTCTGTTTTCCAGTGTTTCATGGCATAAAGACGCAACATCTGTTAACAATCCTGTTAAAGCATTACTAGTAGTTTTACTCTCCTTTGCAAGCCAACGACAAGGCATGCCACAACTACCAACAGAAGCAACTAAAGAACTAAAAAATCTTTTTGTAGGATTCCAGAATTTGGTCTCAGAGTACAACCAGGGCTAAATGACTCAGCATCACATTTATTTCACCTGTGTCGTAGTGTGCAATTAGTTAGAGTTTCGAGACTGAGGTAAAACATGGTTAAATGACTGAAAGAGGGACATGGACCTCCCACTGCTTTCCCTGGAATGCCTTTCCATGCTCTGTCACCACATAATAGAAAAATGTTATCTGGCAGACTTATTGCATTGATTTTTGTGGTGACATGTGAGGGAGCAGTAAGACTACCCCAGGCAGAGGCATTATGGTAAATGCCAGTGCCACTTATATTGACTCCTGTGTTGTCTGTGTTTGTACTGTTAGCATAATCGACATAAAAACATAAAGGAGCTTTTATAGAGCCTAGTACAACCAACTCTTGAGGCTGTAGGGAGAGAGTAGGGAAGTTACTTGCTTTTCTCATGCCTCCATCAGTATTGCCCATATACCATCCCACAGATTGATCAGCATTACGCTGCCATGATCCCAAATATCACGATGATCTACGCTTACCTGGAGTTGTACAATCATGTGGAACTGTTTGATTGTATAATTTGTTCAATTTGTCCTCCAACATGATGCTAAAGCATCATAGGAAAAACTTTTTTCACTTGCTGTTTTGTTATCAAATCTGGCAATATTTAAGAAATTTAAAACAAATGTCCAATTGTTCCTGAGGTGTTATACCAAGGGGATTCCCCCGTTTTTCTTTAAGAAGCATATTCTTTAAAAGGGCATGTGTTCATTCCACAACAGCTTGACCTGTTGAGGATGAGTTATACCAGTTAAGTGATGTATACACCAGCAATGAAAAACAGTTTTCATTGGTTGTGAAACATATGCTGCACCACTATCAGTTTTCACTACTTTAAGGACTTTTAAAGTAGCAATAGTTTGCAACACATGCCAATGACATCTCTTGCCTTTTTCTCTTTATGAGTGGAGGCAACAAAAATTTGGAATATGTGTCAACTGATACATGCACATATTTTAAGGTTCTAAAAGACAAAATGTGTGTAATTTCCATCTGTCAAATTTCATTGGTACCTAATTTTTTTTTTTGTTTGTACTTTTTGTAGTAGGTAATGTTGTTAACCTAAACAATCAGGGCAGCAATGAACAATTTGTTTAACTTGGGAAAAAGTAAGATTAAATAGTTTACTTAAAGTTTTTGCATTCTGGTGATAAAAGTCATGTGATAACTTTTCTTGAGTAATTTGATTCACAACTTTTGCCATCATCATCAGAACATCAGCAGCTGCATTGCCTTTCACCAGAGATCCAGGCAATGATAAGAGAGAGCTGAGACACATGGCATAAAAACAGTGAGATCTGCATCAAACAAAATCAAAGTAGATAACAATATAAAAACATTTATGTTGTGTACTTCTTTTAGAAAGGAATGTTTTATTTGGTTTAAAATATCAACTACATACAAGAAATTTGATATTAAGTGGAAGGGCTCATTTTTGAACAATCTAAAGACCTCCACAGTAGTTGCTAATTTGACCAGCTGCGTTGATCCTGGCTGAAAAATCACAGAGTTTTCCCAATTCTCTGACAAGTCTTTCCAAGCAATAACTGCTTTCTGAGTTTTCTCAGAGCCATTGATGAAAACTGTCTTTACATCAGACAGGGGCTGTGACAATATTAAAAAATGTGGCAGTAAAGAAAGATCTTTTAAAGATTGCAAAGGTTTATTTTTAGTTAAAGAATTAACAGTGTTTCCCAAGAATTCTGTCAGGGCCATCTGTAAAGACAATGACTCTTGGAACATATCCTGAAAAACGTTTGCAGGCAAAGGAATGTGAATGTGAGAAGGATCTTCCCTACATAGGGTCTAGCATCATTTTCATCCTGTGGAAATAAGTCTAACAATCATGTCAAGCAATGTAGTTACTGTTGTTGAAAATGTGTGAGGTAAAAATACCCACTCTATTATCCACAATTGTTGTGTATACAACACTGTGCTGTTACTGTTGGAATTCAGCCGGGATAAGAAAAAGTCTGAGTGGTAACTCTGCTTCTGGATACAAAAGAGGTCTGAACTGCATTCAGAGTTGCAATGCTTCATGGGCTTCTGCATCCAGCTTGTGAGGAGAGAAGATATTAAATCTGTGCTTCCCTTAAGTAAATTAAACAAGGGTGACAATTCCTCAATGGAGATACCAAGGGTAGGTCTGAGACAATTAATAGTTCCTAATAATTTTTGCAAATTGTTTAGTGTTTTAATAGAGATCCACAGCACAATGGGCTGAGGAACAATTTTCAATTCAAATAATAGAAACCCTAGGGGCCTCCATGGAGAGTTCAAATCTTGTCTGCTGCAATACAAAGACCAAATTTATCAAGAGCAAAACACAAAGGGGCAAAACAATTCTGCAGTACTATAGAGTGATCTGCTGCTAGCAGTATATCATCCATACCATGACACAGGAAAATGTTTGACAAGTGCTGTCACATCAGTTGTAAAACACTCGCTACCACAAACTGATATATTTCAGGACTGTTTTTCATTCCTTCTGTAACACAATCCAGTGATGCCTTTGCATCAGTTCACTGTTTTTTAAGGATGATAATGAAAAAGCAAATGAGGTGCAGCATCAGGATGTAATGCAACTGTGAGAAAACAATCTTTTAAGGCAATGATTAATAATTCCCATGTTTCAGGGATCATTGCTGGATTAGGAATTCCAGTGCCCATCAGGGCTATAAGTGCACTGATAGCCATATCTTGTAGTAACCTTCATTTGCCTGTCTTTTTTGGAATCACAAATATTGGGGTGTTACACAGACTTGTAGAAGGAATTATATTTGCCATATCAAATCATTCTTTGACCAATTTTTGTGCTTGTTGCAGCAGTTCCCCTCTGGAGTGTTCATGTTCCATGTGAGTTTAAGTCTCAGCAGCACATCAGAGGTTCCTTTTAAAAATCTGTTGTCAGTGTCAGTCCCCACTGTGGTAACGGGTCTCTTGCCCACAGTGTGGAGTAGCAGAAAGTACATGTGGTTTGAGCTGTGCTTGTTTCCCTTCTGGCCTATATACCATGAGTTCCTTAGCTGACTGCTGCTGTGGCATCTGCTGACCTCCGATGCCTGTGACGATCGATCGCTGATGGCGTTGACTAGGGCCAGGTAGTGGCCATTCACATTCCCTGACGATGGCTTTGTCAGCTCTGGTATCTATTAGTCCCATAGAAGGCTTGCCACCTACAACACAGGTTAGAAAAGGTTGTTGCACTGAAATAAGTTTAGACCAGTAAACATGAGGAGTGCCTGTGCTCCCAAATCCTCCAGTGCCCCTGTCAGCATTGATAGATGGTATTGATTCTGGATCTGCCAATATAGGAAGTGGGATGAGTTGAGCAATGCGTGATCTTAATGGAATAGTACAAGGTGGGTTAGGAGTCGAAGCCATGATTTTTATTTCACCCTTAGAATCAGAGTTGATGATTCCTGGTAAAATAGAAAGTCCACTTTTAGATGATGATGATCTCCCAAGTAACAATGCATGACATTTAAAAGGAAGAGGTCCATTTAAACCTGTAGGTATAAGGTTGTACGTGAACCAATGTGTCATTTATTGTGGTTTTGGTGGAAACTACCAAGTCCAAGCCAGCAACGGCCTGGGGTCCCCCTGATATAGCTTGAGCTGTGGGGAGTAGCTGTGGCGGCGTCTTTTTTTGTTGAGGGGTGCAGGTTCCCAAGCCCCTCTTCGAGTTTCCCTGCTTTGACAGAGGTCATCCATCTTGGTCAAATTTAGAACAGTATTGGCTGTACCAGCGATAGCTTTTTTTGCATCTGGGGCATGGCCTGCAAGGTTTTTTTATTCCTTTGCTCATTCTTGGGGCACTGGTTTCTCACATGACCTTCCTCTTCACAGTCAAAGCATTTAATTGTTGCCCAAGCCACTTGCAACTGAGCCAAAGCAGCTGCCAACAAATCTGCTCTGTGTTGTTCTCCACCAATATATGCACAGGTTTTGACGAAGTCAGTTATAGTAATATCAGGTTTGTTTCTGATTGGATCAATTGCCTTTTGACAGCCAGTATTAGCCTTTTCCTAGACTAAAGATTTCAATAAAGCTTCTGCTGTAGCTGGTAATTCAACTTGCCTGTTCACAGCTGTTTGCAAACAATCAATAAAGGTGATGTAAGCCTCTCAGAGTCCTTGCCTTATGGTGAAAAAGCCAGGCTCAGTCTTATTAGCATCCAGCACTCTTCTCAGAGACTTCATAACCAGCCCCCTCACTTGGTAAAATGTTTATGGGGGCATTCTTAATTGATCCCCTATAGATGCCTGAGGTTCCATCCCTGCCAGATGATCTCTTGCTATTTCAGCATTCTAAGTGTTCAGATTTGCCAGTGCCTGCTCTTGACATACATCTTGGTATTCCGACCACACACAATTGAATACTCTCCCGGTGTCATAACCAATTTAAATAAAGCTTTCCAATCAGCTGGTAACATTATACAGCTTTCTGCAACAGATTCTATAAGTCCCATCATATGGGAAGATTGTAGACCTTATCCACTCATAGAGTTTTTTAACTCCTTAGCCGTATCATAAGAAATTTGTTCATGACAAGATGCTTGTTGTGATAAATTACAGGCATAGCAGTGAGAAGTTCAACATCCCCTTGATCGATCCGCTTGTTTTCAGCAAGTATCTAAAAAGTGTTTTGGCTCAGAGGACAGCAAAGCTTCATTATCAGTCACATAGGGCAGAGGCTTTAATTGCTGTTTTAGTAGCTTTGTGTCGCTAGATGGTACTGCAGCCACAGCTTTCGTTGGCTGTGGTTTTACAGTAGGCTGTAAATTACAGTCTTTTAAATTTATGGGATCACCCTCTGGTTCCTCCTCATTAATTTCCTCCTTCATTTGCAAAACTACCGGATCATGACGCGATAGTGGCAGTGTTGATTCAGAAGAAGAATCTGCCAACAGATCTACTGTGGGCTGATCAATTTCATCCAAGTCATGAAAAGACTGTAGTGCAAAATAAACAATTTGCCATGTAATAAATTTATCAGGATTAACCTCATGGTTCTCTGATTGATGAGTTTTGATGAGTCTTTAAAGAATCACCCACTCACTTCCAGTTTTCAAGGTTATATAATTCCTTTACTTCATACTACAGACAGTTGGCCTTCACCCACATAAGGAGTTGCATAAGCTTTTTTTCTTGAATTCTATAACCTTGCTTCCTTGTGATACATAATAAACAGGTTTTATGCAGGGTTTCTAATTTACTTTCATTGTTCCCCATCCTATATATATATATATATATGGAGAGAGAGAGAGAGAGAGAGTTTGGAGTTTTGTTTTATTTGCTTACTGATTGTTTGTGATTTTTTGTTTATCTATAAAATCTAGTTTTTTCCCCAATGGCTCACAAGGCTGACCTGCAATAGTTCCTTCACCCACAACAAGAAGGACATCCTCAACAATTCTCAAAATCCACCCTTTGGTTCAGTTGGGAATATTCTCAGAGAATTCGGGTCCCTGTTAAGCAGGTGCCATTTTGCAGCATATCAGCACACAAAGAATGGTCCCCAGACAGTGATAAGGCCAGAAATATTTATTAGAAAGCATATACTTTTTGTAATATTTTTACCATCAGATTAAAATAACATACCTCTAGACAGCCAATAGAATAAATTATTCAAGCATCAGACCACTTCTTTCAGAAGTGTTTTGTTATAGCTTACTGCAAATTATTGAGGTTCTATTGGTTATATTTTAGAAACTTTGTTACATCTTTTCCCCAGTTTCTTTTATTTAATCAATCAGTCTTTGTTCTTCTTTTACTAAGCCTCCTTTGTTTTCTGGCCCTACAAGATAAAAGGGCTGTGACAGCTTGATGAGAAGTGAAGGTGAATTGGAAAGGAATAAGCCCTTCCAAGGAAACACACCTCCTTATGAAGTAGGAATGGGCTAGAGGGATTCCCAGAGAGCACTGGATTTCAAGGTGGGGTAAATGTTAACCCTAGTTTAGAGAATGGGGGTTTCAAGCAGGTCATCAGCAGATAAGCTGGAAAGCCAGACACGCAGTTTAGGAGACTGCAGCCTTGCTGTCAGCGTTGCTCAGTGCCGTGTGTGTGCTTGCAGCTCCCACCACAGAACAGGCTGTGCAGTCTCTCACCCAGACAGGCTGCAGCCATGCCCTTGCTCAGGCTGGCCTCTTCCTCATAGGGACACAGACTGCATCTCCTCAAGCCCAGATCTAGCCACTGCACCAGCCTGTCTAGCCCAAGGAGTAAAAGGTCCAACTTGCTGCCCACAGTCCTGGCATTTCAAGGGACTCTTGCTGAAGGCCTCACAAGGTGCATCTGACACTGTCAATCCACCATTCCTCGCCCATGACCTACCATCTCCTTTCAATATATACTTCTTTAACTGCCCTCCTTACATATGATAACAAGGGTTCCCAGAATCGTTCCATATTCTTGGGAATTAATGGGTTGCAACATTCTACAGATGCACATCACTCGGACGAGAGCGACACGGACAAATTAATGCAGGGCACCAACATTGCAATCATAATTTTTATTTGTACCAAGAAGATCTCAAAATGGCAATCAGTTAGAGTGATGGCAGAATGGTGAGATGGTGAGATGCTGAGATTCACCTCTGTGGTGAATGACCACAAGCCTGAACACAAACTGGTTTTGGATTCTGTTATGTGAGAAGCTAAAGGTGGCTGGCACTGGCATGTAGATGCTCTTTTCCTGACAATAGTTTAGTTCCACAGTTTGTAAACCTTATTTTGTATACCAAAAACCATGGGAGATCAGAGGTGACTACAGAACTAAATAACAAAACATAAGGAGGCAGAAGAACCCAAAATATAAGACTGACATTCTTGATGGAATACATGGATGCCAATTGTCACCTAATATAAGCCAGCCTAGATTCAGCTTCACAAGTTTGGATCAGCTCAGCCTTTCACTCCAGAGTTTTATTCACCTACAGCTTCTGTCAGTATATATTTGCCTTGTATAACAGAAGTACCTTGCTAAAACCTAGAGATTTGACAAGTACTTCCATTAGAAATAGAAGGGATGTGGGGAAGAAGGTAACTCAATTTCCAAAGGAGACACAAAGAATATATGAAATAAGAAATGGGAGTGTTAACCAAAATGACTCACATCAGCCAGCTCTTAAACCATATCTCTCTCTTTCTTCTTACTTCAAGTCCCCTATCCCTATACACCTCCCAAGACAGGACACCATGCACAGTTCCACCTTTCCCACAGCCTGGGTGTGGGTCAGAATGTGTCCCTGTCTAGGGTGGATGACATTTTGTTCCAGGTTTCTGACTCCATCAGGGAGTCTGGCTGTCAGAAGGGTGGTGACCAGAACTGCCTTGAAGCCCAGTCTAGCCATTATGTTGTTTGTTAAAGGCCATGGTCCAAGCAATGTTCAGGGCAGCTCTTCAGGATAATGGGAGGATGAAGGTCTCCTGTCCAGACTCTCTATTTCATCCACCTTTTCTACAAGAGCAGGAAACCCAAGGAAGGGGGGTGGTTCTGACCTGGCCTGAGCTGTCTGGTTTCTGTACGCACTTTGTCTTGGCACACTGTTTTGTTGCACTTCCTCAGAGCTCGTGAAAGCTGAACCTGCCTGCTTCTCTTGGCTGCAGAAATAAGGATTTCTTGCTCTTTCTGATTGCAAGCCAAATGAGACATCCCCCAACTCAGTGTGTCAAGGGAGGATTCTAACTCACAGGAACTGACTGAGTCTTACTTTTCCTTCACTGTCTGAAGTGCCTTACACCTCTCCCAGCGTCCCAAAGCTGCTCTGTCCCACCCTGGAGTCTCTTCTCTACAATTTAAAAGTTAATCTACTGGCATTTCCTTAGGCTCCCCACCCCAGCTCTCTAATCCTGGTGTTGTTTAATGTTCTCAAATAGCTAACATTTGAAGGGAACAGAAACACCCTTCCCTACCTCTGAACTAAGACACACACACACAGTCCCTAAAACAACAACATTCATCTGTCTGCAACTGGTTTTAAATTTTTAAGAAAATCTCAAGTCCAGTTTGGAGAACAACTCTGCTTTCTCAAAAAAAAAAAAAAATTTAAAAAAAGTAAATAAAACAGACAAGATTTGACACAGCTGACAGTGAAGAGAAAGTTTCTGAGACATCAGAATTAAGTGGGCTGAATGTCCTTTTTGAGCACTCGTCAATATTTTTTGAAAGGCTGAGGTGGGAGGAACTACAAGTTGTCAGCTGGGCAGGAAGTCAGCTTTCCCAAAACAAATAGAAAGTTTCAACTTTATCGAAACCAAAAAATATCTTGACTCATAGCAACAAACCGAAAAGGACAAAAACAAATTTGCAAACTTCCATTTTGCTAGAATTACCCCTCAAAATATTTTAAGTTCAATTTATGCACACCTAAACAACCTTCCTAAAGCAAGGAGCAAAGAAATCTCTGAAAATGCTCCCTCTTCCTCTAGTTTACAAAGCAGACATTTGCTGACAGCAAATCCCCAGAAGTCCAGCAATTCTCAGATTGAAACCACAGCAAACTGATGAACCCCTCAACTTTCAAGGTCCTTGGCCCTGAACAAACTCCTTCTATCCCCCACCTGTCCCCATGGCATGGGTTTGTTTATGTGTCCATGATGAGCACATAATGTGGCCCGCATGAGCACCACTCCCTCTAAACCCCACCCCAACATCAGAAAACCAAACCAGCATTCAGGCACTTATGCAATTTCCCCATGCTTGCTAAATTGAAGTGGGCTTAGATCCCCTCTGACCACCATATCCCCAGTGCCTTTCACCCATAGAGAAACATTTTGTGGGCAGTAACCCCCATCTCTGGTGGCACCAGCAGGGTTAAAAAAGACTGACAGAGGGTTCAGAGAGTAGCACAGTAAGAAACTCTTGTTGGAAGCATCACTGTTTTTCCTTTCTCCTTATGTAGGAATATTCAATGGTATGCAGGCCTCCACAGGTCTGCTTCTCTATGGTCACTCTCTTATTTTCATTAGATAAGGAGGGGTTGATGGTACCGATAAAGCCCAATATTTACACTAGGCTCTCGTAGACCAGTTGAGCCAGTTTAATTACAATGACAGCACAGCGCATGTGATACTGCCATACTCTCTGCACACACCTCATGCTTTTATCTTTGTTAAGGCATGCACAAATTACTTGAGGCATATTCTGCAATATTGAGTACAATTTCATGCCACCTCTGGCCTAAAAAAACACCCCCATATTTCAGTCACATTTCCCCAGCAAATCTATAATAGCAAACAGAATTGTCTGCTGAGTAGGAGAAATAAACTGCAGGAAGCAAAGAAGGAATAAAGTATCACTGAAAATAAGACAAAGAAAAATAAAATCATTACCTAATTTTTAACAAATCTTCCTTTTTAAATATCAGTATTTCATTACACCAGTTTATAAAAAAGTTTAGGTGACAAAGGAGAACAGATGCTTTGAAAGAATCCCACTACTCCGTGCAAAAAGAGGAATAAGATAAAATCCAATGGAAGTTCAGGGATTTCACTCTCTCAGGACCCCTCAAAAGTAGGTGGTACCTACTGAATAGGTTGAAATTGTCATGTGACAAGATAACTGTCCATCAAAAGGTGAAATGAGTCTTGTCTGTTTTTTCACTGGTCCATCCGGATAAAAACCAAATATGTCCTGCCTACAAAGCTTAGCTTTTCTCTGGGCCTGTTCTAGATAACCAAATAGTTTTTCATGCAACTTCTGCCCTGATTAGACATATGAGAAATATGATGCTTTCTTGGAAAAAAGGAGGAAAAGAAATGCTTTTTGGCCCACACACCACCAACTCAGTTTGTGTATCTGAAAATTATTTATGCCTAAGGAGGTGTGGGCTATCAGCCACCATTCCCTGCTATTCACCGAAGAACACCAACAGCAGGTCCCCAATAAATCCCCTTCACAGCCTGAAGTCAGATGCCCATGCTGCGATATTATCTCTTCTGGAGTTAATTTGATCTTCAACCTTTGGACTTCTGTAATCACTTGAAGAAGCCTGCAAGTTCTAGCTTCAACATACAGGTGTCCAACATCAGAAAAAGCTCTGCTAGGGCCAAGTGTGACCACCCAGGACTCGTGGTTGTCAGGATCACCCTTGAAAGATGATCCCAGTGTCACTCGAGAAGTACCACCCAGGCTCTACCAGCTTGACAGACCCATCATCTTTGCATCACTGCCATCATTGTCTAGCCTGCCTGCTTTCAGCTGAACAAGATAACAAATGACAGCCTCATTTTCTACATGAGTTGGAAATATTATGCTGTGTGCTACTGCATGATATTGTGAATGGATTTTGGCAAAAAAAAAAAAAAAAAAGGAAATATTCATTGCTGTGGACACAGCATAGAAAGAAGGGAAGAAAGAAAAATCAAGCCTTGCTTGAGTGCTTCTTTCCTTACTCAAAGGACTTAGCCTTTCAGGGCTTAAAAATTAAATTCTGTGGTAAGTATATCTTGCAACATGAGACAGTAGTTGCAATCTTGCTGCTTTTCTAAATTATTCTAAGTGCTGTATAATGAAGCGTTCCACTGGAACTTCTTTTCTAGGAAAGTACATGAATTTTCAGTACATGAATACTCTGCTATACTGACTCAGAGCTACAACGAAAAGAAAACCTTGGGAAATGCTTGACATTTCATATTTCATGTTCATATATCCATCTCAAATTGAGATAAAAGACATCTTTTAGAAACCCAATTTATGTTTTTAGTTTCTATCAATTCTAAGCACTTTTCTACAACACTTACCCACTTACTCTTACTTCTTCAACTGAATTTGGTTAAATAAAACTGAGTCACATGAAAAAACACAGCTTTTACGATCAATTTTTATTTATATTTGGGGCTTTTTTCAACTAAACTGTATTGAATTTAGTGGATCATTTTACTTCCCTTAAAACTTTATTTCCCAGAGGGTATTACTCCAATGAAAATGTTCCATGAAGCTCTGCTCTGTGGTCTATCAGTAGAAAAAAAGGCCACCAACAAAGGTACCTCATTTCCTACCTAGGGAACATGGTGACACTTTGCTGGAAACCTAGGCCACCAAACATACCAATTTGATTTACAACATAATGGATTTCTTAAGGTGCCTGTGATTACAATGGCTTCGGACCCAATCTTGGTTATTCATTGTTATAGCACCCAGCAGAACGACGACAGATTTCTGTTACAAGCTTTCAAAAAAATATACTGCAGCACTGGAGACATGAAAAAATCTCATTTATGTTTCACTGGACTTGTTTGCAAATTTCTCACACACATGTTGCAAAGCATTTTGGAGGAAATCCTATTTATCTTCCTGGAAACGGCCTGTTCCCACTCCCTATAAGCTGAGTTTAGAATGAATGAGGTTGTCACTGAAGAATGTAGTAGGAATGGAAGACTGAAGTAAATACCAAAGAGCCTAATCCTTCTTCTATAACACTACAAGTCTCTGCCTACCGTCCCTACTATGTCTGCAACAACATCGTACCCGGGGGATGATAACAGAGGAATTGCAGGAATGAGACTCAAATTAGAGGAATGGATTCCTCTCTCACCCTGGGTGAAAATGAGTGAGAGAAAGTCAACACTATTCTCCAATTTCACTGCAGATTAATAACAAGGTCAATTCAGCTGTCTCTTCAGTGCTGGGACTGTGTCAGGGTTTGGTTGGCTTTTACCACAGCCAAACAGGAATGTCTGCCCCGTGCATAAAAAGGAGTGCTCCATGCAGAGTTGCTCAATTTGTGATTTATCCAACCAACCTCTGAGGCACACTGCCTTCTGAGCAGATAACTCAGGCCATGCCAGGAGACTGATGTGGAGCCTCAAATGCAGTTGTTACAGTTTGAAGACAGAGGATTCAAGTAACTATACTGGCAAGTACTGTAGTTTTGTTTTAAGTCCCAGTTAGTGCAGTAACATTATCTGACTCCCTCCTTCTTAATAAAAAAATTAGGATTCTGGTCTTCAGAGTGGCAGAGAAAATCTTGAAAAATAGGGGCATACAAGAGACTCAAACACTAAAAAAATACAGTAAGAAGGCAAAATACATTGATCTATCATTTTAAGTAAATATCAGTAGCTTTTCAATATAAAAAAAACTGAAAATTCTTTTCAAAGCAAAGAATTTAACACTACTTCACAAAATAACTGATGCTTTCTGAACTCTTGGAGATTAGAGAGACACAGATTTGCCCAATTTCTTTAGTAGGAACTGAAAGTTAACTTATACCAGGAAACTGTAAGCTGACTCTCAGTTTATAGATAAGGGTTTCTAGGTCAAATTTTGCAATACCCTTTGAACAGAACATGATAATAAAGCACTGTATAAATGCCCTTTTCAGAGTGAAAAGTTTTCCCTCTTCCAAATGACAGACTCCAGCAGACCCATTCACAAACTCTGAGCAATACAGTATTTTGTGGCACATGCTCTCTGGGTCAATACTGGTAGAGGATGTTTCTGGAGAATCTGACACACAAACCAAAACACTAAAGGATCATAAGCTATATAGAAACCCCTGAGTTAACATACCCCAGGCCTGTCAGAAGGCAAAAAACTCTCAAGATAAGATTGCTATTTAGGCTTGAAGAAATGGGAATTTGGGAGAATGATTATTCACATAGTGCCCCAGGTTACAAAGGTGCGCTGTTTAGCCAGCACTTGCAGGACTGATTCTGAGACTGCTGCAAGACTGTGCACCTCCTGCAGAACTTCCACTGCAGGAGCAAGAAGCACTTCTTGAAGGAATACCAAAGTTCTTGCTGCACTTTTTAGATATGGCAATAACAGTGGAGCTCCTTTGTGCCTTTGGCACTGCCTCCTTCATCATGCTACTCATTCCTTCAATCCACCAGACCATTCCCCCTCTGGAGCAATCACAATGAATCGAGACATCCTGGTCCACCTAAAAATAAAAAGCCCAGTGTTGTACACATCTATTTTCCCTCAACAATTCCTGGTTGCTAAATGTGAAATTGTAACAGTGCTTAGTCAGGATTTGCCTACAGGAAGAGGAAAGGAAGTCCCATGGGTGTATCCTTGCCCTGTAATAATGTATAATTTTTCAAACAGTCTCAACCACTGGAATGTTCTCTGACCTCCCACTGTCTCACTTGATAGCTTACTGTCCTGAACAGAAAATCATATGAAATAACTGCATAGGTTTGGTTGGGTTGAATACACATGATTCTTTTAATTGTTGAGAGACAGCATTTTATATCACATCACCATCCCTGAATTTACAGAGACTAGAACATAGTTCAACGAGACACACTTAGATTTGCCATGTCAGGCAGGATTTTAGCAGCTATTCCCAGAAGGATCTTGTGAATGTTTTCCTTAAGCCCCATCTGAAAAGTCAAATGAAACAAAAATATCTGACTTTTTTCTGAGAAAGGAAAAAAAAATAGTTTGTTCAAATGAAAATCTATATGGTCTGCAAGAAAGAAGTTTTTGTTTTCTTTCAAGATGTTATTTTAAAAAATCCACTTTGAGCACTCATTGCTTTAGTTCAGCAGAATATTTAACTAACAAAAACAGAGAGCCATGCTGTGCTTTTGACTGTGCTTTGTCCCAGAAGAAAACTCTTAAAGGGAATTGGCTGCTCAGCAAGACAGAAAATTTTATTTGGTCCGTGAGGTGTCAGTCAACATAAAATGGCAACATTTATCAGCTTGGCTGGTACATCAAAATAAAAATCTCTGTTGAGTTTTGAGGATGAGTAGTCATTTCACTATGAAATACTCCATTTCTAGTGAAGTCCATGAAGTCCATGAATGCCAGGCCAACTGTGGTGGGCTGTATACAAGCCTGCAAGCTAGAAATAAATTTCTTGATCTGGAATCAGGATTCCAACCTGCTAATTCCCAGAAATACTATGGGAACTTCAAGAACCTGTAGTGACTACAGTGACAATACAAGTTTGAAAAGACAGTCTGAATAAAAAAATCTCATTAATTGGCAAACCACCCACACAGGAATAGAAGAAATAGATGAAAGAGCAAATACATGCACTGGAGCTTTAATGATACAGCCTCAGCCAGCTCTGAGTAATACCTTACCAAGATGTGATTCAGCCAATGTGGCAAACAAGAAACATTCACCATTTCTGCCTTTAGACAGGACATGCCAACCGGAATGTTCCGCAGGCAGAGCCAGCCTGCTGATGCATGTGACCCTTATCTCTGCTCTGCTTGGCATGAGAGGAGCTGCTGTCCTCCCAACCCCAGCACAGGGGCAGGATGTGAGAGGGAGCTGCTGCCTGCAGGCTGGTACAGCTGCGGCTCTGCTGTCTGCATAGCACAGGCCCTGCCTCATCTCTCTTTTCAGGCAGGAAGCAGAGGACAAAGAGCCAGGTTCTGGTCCAGAAATTACAGTTAAACTTTAACACAAATACTTGCACAGAAATAACGACCTATAAAGATCAGATAAGTCTGTCTTGCATAGAAAATTTTCGTGAGTGAATTGAGAAACACCTTTTAGTCTCCTTGGTTAAAACAGATGGTGTTCTCAGAACACCTGAAACACGTTTATTTTTAACTAAAGGACTTCAATAATTGACTGCTTTAAGGTGAAGGATAGAGTGGAAAGATTCTTACAGTCACAGTAGCCCCAATAACTGAACACTGCTCAGAGGCAGGAACGAATGTGCAAAACTTGGCATTTTGGAACCCTTTCACATGCTTCCTAAACAACTGACCGTTGTCCACATGGCCTCCTGCCAACGTCCATATGTTATTTAATTCTCTTCTCTTCACCTCACATCTAGTGTATCCCTATGACAGCAGCACTACTACTGAATATGATTGCTGTCTGAGGTAGCAACAGGCCCCTGAATTTCCTGTCAGTACCCTGCACCACAGGACACCATCATCATCATCTTCAGAAATATGAGACTAGTAAAACCCAGACTGGAAAACAAATATAGCCCTACACTTGCAAGTGGGATCAACTAATCAATACAAAAAATGTAGAGATAAAGAAACATCTGAGTACATCAATAAAATAAATTTTTTTTGGAGGAGAAAACAATTTTCTTGCCTTGAGGTATTACAGTTTTAGCATGTGCTAAGACTACATGTGTCTCCACAGGCTTGGATGGAGATTTTTGTATGAAGCACTCTGCTTTCTTAGGAGGTGGAGTGGCAGTTCCTGTTTGCAAATCTAAGTTACTTATGAGTGCTGAATTTATCACTTACGTATATAGTTCCATTACTGCTTTGCTCATTAACTGTCCTGGAAACAGAAGAAAGGTACTGAAGAAAAAATACCAAGCCCATAAGTTCCAAGCACACATTGTTTCACACTGAAGTGCCCTCCAAGCAGTATCACTGAAGTTTTCCTGTCATACATTGCTTGCAGCTGGAGTTGGAACAAAATCCTGGGCTGGCAGATGAAAGGAGCAGTGGTAAAGTGTTTAGGTTAGTCGTCTCTCAGTATGCAAGCCCCATAACAAGCTGCTTCTCTCAGCATACTAGGCTGTGAGTCTCACCATTCTGTCAGTGAATTGTACACCTGGAGTACGTGATGTCTCTTCCATATCAGAGGGGTATACATGAGAGATCCAAAGGTCCAGCAGATGGATTCCAATTTTGTCTTGAAGGTTAGCATTTGCTTCAGTCAGGACTGGAATGCATGGGCAGCAAATGAGGATTTGTCAGCCAGGGGTGCAACAGAATAGGATTACAGAAATGCCAATCCCTCTCAGATTGACTTTTGCCTTTTTAAATTATGTCAAGTCTTTTTAGGTCTTACCTTTCCCCTTACCTTCAGAGAAAATTTCTCAAATCCCAGGCCCAAGAGTTATAAATTTATTTTGACACTTTCTTGAAGTCCAAATTCAGGTCAAGCACCGTGGGACTGGCATTTAGAGCTCTAGCATGGACAATACCATGCACCTCTCCTTGTAAGACAACTCACCTAACCCAACCCAAATTTCTCAAATGTGAAAGACTCAGCCTGATTCAAGTAAAGCTGACTGCAGCTTCCCTTGATACCCAGCTGTCTGTCCATAACCTGTCCTCTGATGTTCCGAGGAGGCTGTGCTTACCTTGAAGTGTCACGACGCCCATGTTGGTTTCAAATGCTGTCCTCAGTGCAGGGAGACCCAGTGGCTGTGGTGAAGTCTTCCAGGAAGACTGCATTGGCCTGCACCGACCTGTGCTCAGCCATGTCGAGAAAGAGGTACCCAATTTAAAGGGATCTGGGCTTTCTCTACTTAAAGTAATTTCTTTCTGGTCCCTTCACTGCTGCTGTAGATGAATTCTGGACACTTGTATACAGCTCTCCTCAGTGCTTGCACAGATGGCCTTGCCTTGACTTCTTACATCGTAGCACAGTTTACTTGGCAAGACCTGAATAAATCACACCACAAAGCTTCAGAGAGACACCCCAATGACCCACACAAGTACCTCCCCTACTGATTTGCACCAGTGGTGGATCACAAAATCAGTTGTTTTGACTAGTTCAGAATATTTCATTCTGACACAGAAGTCCCCACCTAAAGTTATCAAACCACATTTCTCAGAGCAATCTTTTCTGCAAAGGGCCATGGTAAAGGCCTGTGGCCTTCCTCACTGTCTCTAAGCTTAGCTGATTAAGAAATCACTGAAGGACTCCCTTGATCTTGCAAATGTAGGCATGCAGACTCCTAAGATACAGCACAGATTTTGATAGTCTGCTTAGGTCATAGGGTCCTCACAGTCTCAGGAAATTCACTTTCCAAAAAAGAACAAAGCACAAATGAACTGAAGGAGAGCAGTGGAAGGTGGAGAGAGAGGAGAGAGTCCCAGACACTTTATTTTTATTGTCTTATTCACTAAAAAGACAATGGAATCTTTTGATGCCATGTATTTCAGATTTTCTTACTTTGATCTGCTTCTTCCTGAATGTTTGAGGCATGCTCTGTAAGCTATTTTTGACTTGTTCTTATCTGTATTTTCAAGAAGGGAAAGACTGGTCTATGTCAGGTATAATATGCCACAGATTTTAGCTAAATACTGGCACTCTTGAGTTCTTTACTTCTGGGTATGCCATTCTCACATATGCACTACAGCTTTCTTCCTTGGCAGCAGACTTTTACCATACAGCTCATTCTCTGCTGCTCCTTCACTGAGAGAATTGTGTGCTCTTGAGTTCTGCAGCTTAAACAGAGACCTAGGAAAGCCCAGTCACACACTGGAAGCAAAAGCACAAATAGACATTTTTATTCCAAGCCATTAGACTGGCTGCAGAACACTCTGCAGCAGTTCACTAAGCAGCGTACTCCTGTGGGACTCCATGCTCCAGAGGGTGGAGTTGCGGCTTGGAGTGAGTACTGTATTTCTTTGTTAAAACAACTATGTGACCTAAAGGGAACAAGGAACCAGAAGACATGCTGTTCACCATGCTCTGCCTCCTGCTGTGCCATGCTGTGGCACCCCTGGAAGTCCTCTGACACAAAAGAAGAGGCAAGAGCCCACACAGGTGGTGCCAAGTCCCAAAGTCTGGCCAGGCAGGTTTGCTAATACTTTCCCTACCTTCAGCCAGGGATGAAGTCGAGAATGATTGCACTCTTAGTTTCTTAACAGCCTCAGAAATTATGTTTCAGGACACCACTCCTGTTCCAGGAAAAAACTGGACATCACACTGTCAGCTTCTCAAAAACACTGCGGTCCACATATGAGCGGAGGAAGGTGTTGGTTGAGTTAGATTCCAGTTGGCTACATACTGGAGGGAAAGGAGTTCTGAATCTTATCCCCTTCCAATGCATATTCAAAATTCCCAGTGGTGTCTTCATATACTTTAAGTGCCAAAGTACATTTAAAAAGTTGAGATTCCTCAATTAAAATCCAGCAAGCCCTGCCTGCCAAAAGTGGTTTTCAAACCAGACTGAGAAAAATCCAGCTAGGCCTTATACAATTTTCAGCACCTCTGACTTTATTGTAGATAACTTCCTCAAACAAAATCTCTTTCAGCCTGCAATTTTGCACTCTGCTTTCTCAGAGGTGATTTATTTTCCTGATTTATGAAGAATTTCAGTTTGGCTTTTTGGGGGTAACTGATGTAGAACATTCAGGACAGAACATTTTCAAAAACCTTTCAGATACCAGCAAGCTAATATACAGATAATTGTAACACATATGAAACATTAAAACTTTCAATAGGTTTAATGCTAGGAATTTTTTGAACTTGTGCACACCACACACACTTTCTTGCGCTTTCTAGAAGCATGTGTGATATTTATGAAGACAGACAACCTGAAGCACTGGGAAAAGATTCTGCTTTGAAGGCTTAGAGGGGAATTTGCCTTAAGATTCTCTGCGCAGAGGGTCTGTACAGCAGTGAATGTCACTGAAGAATTTGTGAAAGTGATATCACTCGTACACTACAACTTTGTTTCCTAAACTCTCCCTCCACAGTAGGCTGCTGACCTCACACAAACAAAGAAATCTGCTAGGGCCCTCACTTGGAGTAAAAATCCAATTAAAACAAAATGTAAGCTAGAACGTCCTCCACAGCCTTCCTGTCTCTGTTTTGCTCTTGGAGTGAAAGGATAAAAGTTTATGGCATATTGACTCACAATACTGCACTGATGCCAAAGCATGTTGCTGGTAGACAGACCATCTCAAGATTTGGATGAGCCAAGTGCTGAAGTAAGTAGGGATCTCCCTTATTTATCAGGTAAACTAAAAGAAAAACTAGCTGCAGTATGTGAGCAGGATTTTTATTTTCTTTGCAGCACAGTGCCAGCTGCACAGCTCATTACAAATACATTTGCCAAGAACAAAAAGTCCTGCCCTGTCCCCTGCTCATCTCAAAGTATGAACTCACCTGCAGGGCTGCTCTCACACAGTACAATCTGTGTTTCTCCCCTTGCAATTAACAAGAACAGTAACTTGCAAGAAGATGGCTCTTTTTGCCTTCCAAGGAAAACTTACTTAATAAATACTCCTTTGAGTGTGGCCCTATATATTCCCTTCTGTGTGATGCTCACAAATAATTCTACTTTATCCTTTATATATAGGAAATATGCATAATTTACATCTTGTTTTCCTACCCCTGGATTTTCAATCATCTGTTGCAGTTGTGAATCCAGCACATTTCAGACCCAACATATTTCAGATCCTCGTTTAAACTCTCATGTCAGAATTTGGCCTTTTGGTTTCAGGACAGTAAAAAGTGGACACACAAGCAAAGATGTCCTGTCAATCATAGTTTGAACCAGGGAGAAAAAGCAAATCAAACAGAGATCTGTACTTCTTCAAGAGAAGAACCCAGCAAACTGGTATTATAAGCAGTAACTTTCTGTGATAATTTATCTTACAGTCAGAAACAGGCAGGATGAGATTGCAGGTGATCTGGGATGGAAAACTAGCATGCCTGTACATGCAGCATCAGTACAATCCTGAAAATCTTCTCTCATTGGTAAAAGGGTTTTTTCTTGCTATTCCAAATGCCAACTAGACTCTAAGCTTAGATTCTCAGCTGAAGGACAGCAGTGGCCAACTCTGATTTCAGCTCTTCTGTCAAAATCTCCCAATGCAGAACTCTCCAAAAACATGAAGCCCCAAATCCCAAGCACTTGGCTCAGGACCACCCAGACTGTATTCTCCACCTCTGAAGTATCAAGCAGCAAGGTTCAGATCTGTAAGAATACTCAGGCTCCCAGACCCTTGCTACCTTGATACTTGAGGTCATATATTTTAAAGTGTCCCATGCCACCACAAATCTAAGCATATATCTGGTCTGACAAAACTGCAAAACAGTAGAATCAAAAACTGACTCCAAAAAAAAAAAAAAATCAACTGTAAAAAGTTCATTCCTGGGGAAAAAAAAACACAGGAATGTCTGTAATGCATAATTTCACACCAAACAAGCCAACACCTTTAAGATAAATATGCTCTTCCTCTTCAACAGGATCCACATCCTGCTCCTGCCCATCCACAGATACAACATTGAATGGAACATGTTTGCTCTGTGTAGAAGTTACTGCCAAGACACTAAGGAGTAACTCAGGAATTTAAACACAGGCATCTGATGTAATTTAGAGACCTTTAAGTAACCCTTAGTTATCAGCACACAACCTGTAGGAACTTTTACGTCTTCAGTATTTTATGACATCTATCACAGAAGCTCAGAATGGCGGAGGTTGGAAGCAATCTCTGGAGTTCATCTGGTCCAACCACCCTGCTGAAACAAGGCCACTTCATGCTGGTTGCCAGGACTATGCCCAGATGACCTCTGAAGATCCCCAAGGCAGGAGAATCCACCACCTTGATCACTCACACAGTAAAAAAGTCTTACCTGATGTTCAGAGGAAAATTCAAGCATTTGAGTTTGTGCTCCTTGTCTGTCACTGGGCATCGCCAAAAGAGTCTGGGTCCTTCTTCTTTTTGTTCTCATTTCAGATTTTGAAGCACACTGATGAGATTTCCCCTTCTCTGAGAAAGAGTACCAGCTCTCTTGGACTCTCTTCATATGAAAGATGCTCCAGACCTTTAATCATCTTTGGAGCCCTTCTGGACTCCCCCAGCAGCTCCAAATCTCTGCTGTATTGGGAAGCCCAGAGCTCACCACAGCACTCCAGGTGTGACCTTACCAGTACTGAATAGAGGACAAATATCACTCTCTCAGCCTGCTGGTAACACTCTTCCTAATGTAGCTCAGGATACTGTTCAACTGCATTGGCACAAGGGCATGCTGATGGCTCTTGGTCAACTTGCTGCCAACAGGACTTTGGGTCCTTTCCCACAAATTGTTTTGGCCAATTGATCTCCAACAAGTACTAGTGCAGCTGGTGTTCCTCCCCAGATGTAGGATGTTACACTTCCCTTGGCTGCATTGTATGATGTCAAAATCCCACTAAAGAGCAGAACTGCCCTCTGGTGTATCAGCCATTCCTCCCAGTTTGGTGTCATCAGTGATCTTGCTGTGAGGGCACTCTGTTCCATCATCCAGATCATTAATGAAGATGTTTAAAGAGTGTTGGACCCAGTGTTGGACCCAGTATTGACCCCTGGGGTGCACTACCAGTTAGTGGCCTCAAACTCCATGCCATTGAACACTACCCTCTGGGTACAGCCTTCAACCAGTTTTCAATCCACCACACTGTCTGCTCATCAAACCCATGTGACAGCAGTTTATCCATTAATTTTATGGCAGTATCCAAAGCCTTACTGAAGTCAAGGTAGGCAGTACTTAGTGCTATCCCCTCATATATCAAATTAGTAATTTCATCATTGAAGGTTATTGACTTCACTAAGCAGGACTTCCTCTCTGTATATCCATGCTGCCTAATCCAAATCACCTTCTTTCCAGGAATAGTTTCCAGAAAGTTGCTTCACCATCATGTCAGGAGACAGAGAACCACAGAAAGAGTTGAAAGGGACACTAAGTATCATCTATTTCCAACCTCCTTGCCATGGGCAGGGACAATTTCTACTAGACCAGATTGCTCAAAGCCCTCTCCAGCCTGGCCTGGAACATGCCTAGGGACTGGGCATCAAAAGCTTCTTTGGGCAACCTGTTCCAGTGCCTCACCACTCTGACAGTAAAGAATTTGTTCCTAACATGCAATCTAAACCCACTCTCTAACAATTTGAAGACATTCCCTCTTGTCCTGTCATTACATGCCCTTGTAAAAAGTCCCTTTCTGCCTTTTTTGTAGGCTCCCTTCAAGTGCTGTAAGGTCACAGTTAGGTCATCCCAAAGCCTTCTCTTTTCCAGGCTGAACAATCCCAGTTCTCTCACTCTTTTTCTTTTTCCTTCAGGTCTCAGGAACCTCTCCCAGTCACTATGATCAGTCTGAGATAATTCAGAGTGGCCTCACAATTCTATCTGCCAGCTCCCTCTGCACTCATGGGTACACACCATCAGGGCCCATGGCCTTAGGTATTAATTTAGTTAAGCATTCTCTAATTTGAATCTCTTCCAACAAAAAGAGTACTAAATCCTCCTCCCTTCAGACTTCCCCCTACTCTCACTGATATTTAAACTAATTAATGCCTACAGTGCTTGACAAGCAAGCAGTCATATTGTGGCCAAACCCCTCCTTGTAAGCCATGAGGAAGCCATTGCTTACTGATACAGATCAAGGCAGGCAAGGTACAGAGGTGTCTTCTAAGTGTTGGCAATGCATGAATGGTGTCTCCAGTCTCCTGCGTCAAATTCTGAGCTCCTTAGTTTGTTATTTGGCACCCAAGTGAGATAGTTTTGCCAAGTTGTTGGGAATTGAACAACTTGTTGCCAAGTGCTGGGAATTGAACAAACACACTAGCTTCAATAACACAATTAAACAGCAACAGAAGAATAGAAAGGGTCATTTCTTGTGTGTGCCTGTGTGTACTCAGCATGACACTTTCCAGATAGGGCTGGGACAAGGTTTATCACTAACTGAGATGACCATTCTTAGAGAAGAGATCCATGCATGGATGTGGATCACTGCTGTTTTCTGATGGGAGTGTGTTTTTTCTCTTGTCTCTCTGCTACTAACCAAAAACCTCTATATTTTGATCCTTAGCTGTCTTCTCCTGCTCTGATAATTTAAGCTGTGGAAGAAAATCTTCAGTTTCCCCTGCTCTGACCAAAGACAGAGGGTGAGCAGTTGTCAGGGTTATATCAGAACAGCTGGCTAAATCTTCCCAGAGCAGCTTTCAAGCCTAGACATATGATGACACATCTCATCTCAGAGTGGGAACAGAGCACTCAGTGCCTCTCACTGCTCTGTCAGGGAAGACATGACAGGCAGCTCTGAGAACACCAGCCAGAGCTCTCTCATGCACCTGATGACAGTGCATCCTTCATAAACAGCCAGCTCTGCAAAGAACCAGGGTTTATTGGAAAGTGCTGGTTCTTGACTGGTTCCCCTGGTATGCCTCATCACAGCCCCGAGGCAGAAGGCAGGTAAAGGCATTTTCCCAATGTTTAGTTAAGGGCAGAGGCTGTCAAAGGACCACCCTAAGACACGTATGTTCTGTCCAAAATAAGCAAGTGCTCTTTTCTGTCAAAAGTCAGATCTGACCTGGCCTAACAGTCCCGTGGATTTGTTTCCTTAATTAAATCTCATGACTCCTGCATAATGGTCACAGGTGTCTTTAGAAAATTCTAGGATCCACATTACTTTCCTGGAGCTAATCACTCACCTTCCTCAAAATATTTGCTGCTCTCATTTCCCTTCTGGAGCACCAAAACAAGCATCAGTCTAATTAACCAAGAAAGAAATCTTCACAGGTAAAAATTTGTAAGTAAAATGTGACCTTCTTTAAATACACAACACCAGATGGGCCTTTCTTGTTTTCTAGGTAAACACTCCATACCATCTCAAATGAATCCTTCCTTTGGCCTGCTTCCATACATATTAGCTATATAAATCTAGTGCGTCCAGACTCCTGCTTTCAATAAAATGTAGGGATCACAGTTTATTTCTGCCTGAACAGTCAGAAGATGATCACCATACAAATACTTCACTGCACTCCATCTGTGCAGGATCCTTCAGAGCTTGAAGCTTTTGAAATTAGAAAAGCAGGGGTAAATGTTTTCCTCTAACACCACATAGCTTGTGTACTAAACCTTTACTCTGAGAACTTTGTTACATACAGCCACATTATTGGGATACAGCAGAGGACTTAGTCAAAAACTGGCTAAGGAGTAAGATCTGAATTCACTGAGTGTTGTAACAGGCTGTGAACATATAACAAATGTGATGTTGCTACTGCTAGCAGAAAGATGCCATTATACTGTGGAGGCTACTGGTTTTATTTTAATGAGTTGTGTTCAACTAAAAATATTAACTATTCACCATATTGTATGTTACTAGCTATAGAAACTCTCAACATTAACACACTGGAGTTTTATGAAGTACACTGGTCTTTTTATTAAATATCAGTAAGGTCTTTTCACCATCATCTGGTTGAATCTGTGTAAAATACTGGGTCTTACTAAGTCTGCAAACCTGAGGATTTTCTACACAGAGCTTCTCCATTCACCTCCCTCTTGACACAGAGTCTCTGTTGTGGGTCCAGGATCCACATTCCAGTTCTTTCAGACAGCCTGGTCAGGCGCTCATGCAGCAGATGAAAAGGGCAGGGGAAGGGCCCCAGCTCATCTGCCTCATCCTCAGTCCCTCGTGGCAGTGGCTGGCAGAAATCACCTTTATTTCTGTCATTCTGGAAGTTTAGACCTTCCTTTCTCCTTCAGCAACTTCACTGTGCTAATTGTTGTACTGAATTCCTCTGGTGTTTGTGGTGACATTTTCAGCTGAGCCTGCATGAACTATATAACAGTAGTCTGCTCTTTTCTTAGTGGATGTTCGTCACATGCTTTTTTACAGGAACAGCCTGGAGGCAAATAAAGGAGGGTAGAGCAAGAAAATGTAGTAAAGCAAGGTTAATTGTTTAATCAGAGATTACTTGAAAAGTTCCTTCTGTCCCTCCTTGCCCTAAAGCAGAGAGAAGTAAGTATATCCTAGAAGGGGTCAGGGGACTTAACATTTACTCTCAGCTGCAACACCACCTCAGTGCTCTGAATGCCCACAAGCAGCAGAAAAAAACTTCTACAAATCATCCATGTCCACACTTCAGCTTCCTCCACACTAATACCTCATCACTTGGTCAGGGCATAAGTCTCTAGACAGTATAAACTGCCAAGAGATCAAGTAATCCTGTAAGATCTAGTAGAAAGCCCAGGCAATACTAGCAGGAAAAGGGTGATGCTACCTCCCTTTCAATAGGAAAGGTCAGTAAAAATGTGTGGAAAACAGACATGGCTGTGTGAAGTCATACATATATATCTTATGTATGACTATACTAATTTTAATATGACATACAACTTTACAAAGACAAAGCCTTTTTTATTCCCCTTTCACTACCAAGCAGCCAGGCTGCTGTCAGCAACGTGTCAGCTGTCCTAGCTGGCCAGCAGAAGGCAATGCAAGTCCCCTGTGCAGTTCCCTCTTCCTCAGAACACTCTGTTCAACGGGGTTATTGCTACTTGCAAGTCACTGGTCTCATCAAAGCAGGGGAAGAGAGGGAGAAATTCAAACTTCTGCCAAATTGATAAAAATTGACCAATATGTTATTTAAAATGTAATATTTCTTTGAGACTGTAGGCAGAGGTGACTTTGGGCAACAGCATTTTACCAAGACTTCTTCCTTAAAGGAGAGGCCAGAAGACAAGATAAGGCACTTGAAGGTCTGGTTTTGTGTGAGAAGGCAGGCGCTCAGTTAGGTCCAAGTAGCTTGCACAACCTCAGGTGTCTCACAAGCCTACTGAAGATTAAGGAGAACACAATCCTCTCCATTAGTCTTGTGTGCAGAGGAGTGGTGGACTGCTGTGGTTTAACCCCAGTTGTCAATGAAGCACCACACAGCTGCTCATTCAGTCCACCCTCTCATCAGGAAGGGGCAGAGAATCAGCAGACTCAGACTTCTGGTTTTACATAAGGACAGTTTAAAGGGGACAGAGAGAACATATTAATAATGATGGTGGTGATGATTCATAATAACAAGAACAACAAAACCAACGATAATAGTAGTTAGAATATATAAGAGTGAGTGATGCACAAAGAAATGCTCAGTCTGCTCACTGATCCTGCCACTGATTCTGCCACTGCCCAAGCAGCAGGCCCCAGACAACTTTCCTCCCCATACTAAGCATGACATCATATGGTATGGAATATCCCTTTGGCCAGTTGGGGTCAACTGTCCTGGCTGTGTCCTCTCCCAGCTTCTTGTGTTCTGCCAGCCTTCTTGATGGCAGGGCAGGAGAAGCTGAAAATTCTCTGACATAGTATAAACACTACCATAAACTTAGTAACAACTGAAAATGTAAGTCTGTTATCAACGTTATTCTTATGCTAAATCCAGAACGCAACACTATACCACCTACTCAGATGAAAATTAAATTATCCCATCTAAAACTAGGGCACGGACACATTACAGAAATTACCTGCTGCTATTCTAAATCAAGGGATAGTGAGGGAAAACCCTGTTAAAGGTTCGCTTTATGCAGCCTCTGCCATCCCTCCTGAATAAAGCCTTACGCTTATGAATTACCGCACCTACACAGGTGTGTCTGTAGAGGGTGGCTGAGAATAAAAATCATCTTTCAGCTGGGGAGGCCAGGACAAAGGTTTATTATACTGAGAGCCTCAAACACCTTGTTTGAGTACTTTACTGCACCTCCAAAGACATGATTTTCTGCACACTGGGCAAAACACCAGTACAACTCACATGGCACATGGGACCAGGACAGGAACACTTGACTGCCCCTACAAGCACTCAGGTGTGCTCATTTGTCTGAAGGAGTTAGTGAGTTTTCAGAGGAGACTCAATAAAGTCCCAGGTTGACATCCCAGGCTCTTGGACTGCTGCTTTTGCTAAGTTTCAGGAAAAGTAAGAAGTCCTGTAACACAACAGACACAGTTCCTGGCACACGAGAATTTCCTGCAGTGCCACAGAATACAGTACTAAAGGAAAAAAAATAAACTAAATAAATGAACTTGCATTTGTATCAATCCAAAACAAAGACCCATCTCTAAGGGTACTAATCATCAGTAGAGTAGGATGTAAAGGTCCCATGCCAAACAAATGATCAGTGACATTTGAAGAAGCAGGATGACAAATGTTTGCAAAAGTGGAAAAGTACAGTAAGAAAGGAATGCTGTTTGGAGAAGCCCAAGGGAATTTGAGCTGTCCTTTTTACTAGTGTTGTCCCAGAGGAAAAAGAGCCTCAAGTTCTAAATCTAAGACTCTCTTTGTGTCAACAACAGAGAAATTTTAGAAACCAAGTATCTCACAAAGGGAAATTTCAATACAGATATTTTTCTCCCACAACCAGCAAATATGTTTAAAACCTATATACCTACATATATATTTATTTGTATGCCTATACATATACATCAGTGTAATGCAGCCCTGGGGGAAGAAAATCTGTTAATTGGATGTTTCAATGCTGAGAAGAAATAAGAGCAGAAAATACATATGTGCAGGATGAGACTTCAGTAGAACACAGTGTAACACTTTGGGTTTCAGATTAGACTAGAGACAGAAAAAAATGTATATTTCTGAGACAAAGAAAGAAGACAATAGCAAAGAACTCACAATGAAAATATACAGAAAAGAGAACCACACAGATCTGCATGCTGTGTAAAATGGGGGGAAAATGCAATGTACAGTTTACAGCAAACTAAGAAAATTACTCCTTTTCCAATTCTAAAAATGCCCACCTTTTTAGAGTCTTTTGTGCTGCTTCGTTGTCCATCCTTTTGTTCTGATGTTTTATTTAGTAACTTACCTTGTAGACATTTAACAGACTAAAATGAGCAGCTAGGAAAACATTGTGGCAACAGAATGCAAAAAAATTATAAATTACCAATTATAAACTGCCATGGCTATACGGGAGGAATCAAAATAGATACCAGTACAGCACACTGATGCGAATTAAAATAATATCACAGCAATATTCATGGCCACTCCTGTTGAATTGTTTGTGTACAGGTGTAAATCTGGTCACAGAAAAAAGCCAGTCAGCAAAATTTACAGGTGCTGTGTTGCTGACCTGCTTACTAGAGTAAAATGCTATAAATTTATGTGTTACTTTGAACATCTGTGTTCCAGGAAAAACAAGCAGGAAAGGAGAGAATGGCTGGAGACAAGCAGTTTCTCCATAAACACTAAGGCAGACATCTCAAAAATCAAAAGACATTCACAAAAAAATTGCAAGCACCCCAAGACGACCCAGAAATTTGTGGTCACACAGGTGTCTACAGCAGCTTGGGGCTCTGCACGAGAAGGGTAACTCCAGGGCTCCCTTGGGACAGGGTGGACACGTACAGGCCCCAGCATTGTCTTGCGACAAGAAGTAACTGGAATCAGGCTTGTGAAGCTCTGGCTGCTGCTGTCTTCCAAACCTGTGCTTGGGAAGACTCACTTGACACGTTTCTTGCCTTGAGACAGCTGCAGATTCCTGTGGCTCTGACCGGATCTGGGTAGTCTTGGTGATGTTAAACACACTAGGTGTCATGGATATTAGCGGATAATATCCACAGAGACGCTTGGTAGCAGTAAAGGTGCCTGCATTTCCTCACCGCTGAGTGCTCTGAGAGTACCCAGCAGGGGAACGGCTCCCCGAGGCACAGGGGAGCGCAGGGAGGGGATACCGGGGGATACCCGGAGTAGGACCCCGCTTCCCACGCTGCCCTGCGGGGGGACCGCACGGCCTTAGCGCACGCAGTGCTGAAGCCTCGGTCGCCGGGACCACCCCGGAATACGGAGCAGCCTCAGCACAGCCCCTCATCTCTCGACCCTCCGGCGCCTTCCAGCGCCGCGCACACCCCTCCCGGCGGCGGGCGGAGGGCGGCGCTTGCAGGGCGGTCCCGGCCCCGGCCCCGGCCCCGGCCGCGGGTGTCTCTCGGCTTGGCAGCGGCAGAGCCGGCCCGGCAAAGCGGCGGGCACCGGCGGCCGCCATGGGGACGAACGCGCCGCCGCGCCGGGAGCCGCTGGCCCGCGGCCCTCACGTAAGTCAGGGCTGGGCGCGGGGGACGGCGGGCGGGCCGGGGGCGCTGCGGGGCCGTGCCGCGGCTGAGCCCCGCGGGGCGGCCGGGCAGGCAGCGCTCCGCCGAGCCCTGCGCCGAGCCGGCTCCCGGCACCGGGGGATGCAGCCGGGAGGGAGGGAGCTGCCTGCCCGCGCCGCGAGGATGTCACGGCAGGCGCCGTCTCCAGGGCCATCGCGGGACCCGCCTCTGTATCGCCGTGTTTTCAGCGGGCACACGGGATTTGGGGCCGTGCCGGCTGATGTGGAAGTTCTCGTGAGACCTGTGCTGAATGGTTGCCCTGGGCTGAATTTGTGCCCTTTCTCTCTGGCTTCTTTTCATTACCCAGTCCATAGCAAGCTGTGGGGAGCCAGTGACCTTTTCCGAAGCTAGCACACTGTTCCTTGTAACTGTGACTATCGTTCTTCTATTTGGAAGATGAGAAATTAGATTCACCTACATTAGGTTCACCCATCCTGGAAGGTGGTCTCGGCAAGGGTCTAGAATAATTTTCAGTTTTATTTTGTTGATGAACCTGTGGCAATGATGAATGGCCCCAGCATTCCAGGTGCTATACTAGTACAAGGAAAAAAGGCATGCATGCTCCAAGGATTCACTTTCAAGCAGGATGTGGACAGAGTTTGGGAGAAGAGACTTGAATACAGGCAGGATAACAAGGGGACTTGATCTCTGTGGGCTAATTTTTCAGGTAGGTTTTCTCAGAAGGCGTTCAGCCAACAAGTGAAGTCAACACACTATTGAGGAGAAAGCAGAGGGGAGCTGTACAGCAGGGAGGATAGCAAGTGCAGAAGGGCTGGAAATACGGCACCGGAGAGGGGGCCAAGACTCTTGGGAGGGAGCGGTCCAGAGTCCTTGATCTTGGACTAGCAGTGCCACTGCAGGAAGTAGTCCTGCTGATGCTGTTGCTCCAGGCTATTGACTTTGCCCCCTGTAGAGCAGGTTTTGTGGCTGACTGACGGCTGGTTTTAACTACTAGGAGCTATAGCTCTGCATGCTTGAAGAGTGTGCAACAGATATCAGAGGTGATGTCTGCCAAAATACAAAACAATAGGTGTGTGCCTATCATGCAAGGAAGGCCTGTCCCTTTTCAATCTGAATGTCCTACCATGTCAGTTGTTTCTCTGAAGCTTTTCTTTACCTATCCTCCCTTTCCCCTTGTGTTCCAGCCAGCTTTGACTTCAGATTTGGCACCAGATCTCCCTGAGATCTGGAGGTGTTGAGAAATACCACCTTGGCTATTCACCAGTGAAGGTATCCCTCTAGGACTCAGATACAGGCTTTAAATAAACTGATATCCAAAAAGCACTGAAAATATATCTGTTGTATTTATTTTTAAGTAAGAAATTAATTGACATTTTTTGCCGTCTAGTAGCACTGCTTTCCTATGGTGCTCTGAGTCCAAATCTGAAATCACCATGTCAGCACATCAGATACTGAAGAGTAAACCAACTCAGAGACAAAACTGAAAATTAACAAAGCTCCCCATTCATATTAAGGAAATCAAGGGTGCTGATGGAAATTATACAATGTTTGCACATCCCCCAAGATTTTAAATGAGAGTGTCAGTACACAGGAACTATGTGGATTGTCTGACTTGGGAGCATTCTTCTACCAGAAGATTTCTTACCTCTGATATGTGTGATGTGCTCTTTAAGCATATCACACTTAACAAGACTACCTGCAGCCTGGAGATTTTTAACTAGTAAGAAGGTTGGGGGCCCAGCACTCGGGGACATGAGTCCCATCAACACTGTGCTGCCTCGGGAAAGGCAGATTTTTATGGGCTATGTAAAAATGACACTAGGGCAGAGTCAAGGACACCCATAATATTTTCTGCAAATAAGCATGATTTCATGTGGTAGAAGCCAATCACAGGGATTTTTCCACTAAGTACTTAGGACTAAGGATTGTCCTTTTCAAAATTGTGTTCAAATTTTATGCTTTTTCTTACAACTGTAATCAAATTTTAATTCTAATCAAAAGATTGAGCTGGATCATTGGATCTTTGAGAAAACACAGGCATGACAGCATGCCACACAATGCCAGTATTTCATAATTGCCTTTCAGAGACACACAAGAGGGTTTCAAAAAGCACAGGAAAAGTAAGAGGGAGTCTCAACCTGGAGTCTCATTGCCAGATACATTCAGGCTGAGTTTTTTATAAATACTGCCTCAGCAGCCAGGCCAGTCAGAAAGTGGTCTGTGTCCACCTCCTACACCCTGGCACAAAGAAGGCCTTGGGAAAACAGGCTGCTATTCTCTTAATAGTGTATGGTCCTTCCTGGAGGGACTCGGTACAGCCTAAGGACATGGGTGTCTATTAGAATGTCTGTTGTAGACTTGCTCTTCCTGCAAAAATCAGGGAATATTTTAGCAGTTATATATCTCTGCAATTCTGGACAATTTTTCATCGAAACATCTGGTACTAAATCAAAGCTTTAATAAAAGAACATGGATAGCAAATCCAGCTGAGAAAATCAGACTATTCTAGAATAACAGCTGACTCAGGCGCTCTGCATGTGATTTTTTTTCCAGATTAGTATCAGAAAGCCGGAAGGAAATAAGTAAATGGCAATTTAGCATGTGGGCCTTTTTCGGTTTTTCTCTAAATGTCATCCTGAATTCCATAGATTTATTCTTCATCATCAAGATCTTGATTTACTGTCCGATCAAAGCAAATTTACTGATGGTTTGTTGGTTGAATGCTTTAGAAACAGAGCTTCTTTTTAAAATGGTGTGCTTATGTTTTTATTTTTCCTTGACTTTCATTTGTTGTTTGGAATAAACAAATTTTTCCTGGACATTTCTGGTAATGAAAATAAGGCCTACAGATACTTCAGAAAACAAGGAGACTTTATTCTTTATTCCAGAATTAAAACCACAGATGTACTTTTGTGGAATACCTGATACCACTGTGCTTTTGACTGGTACTTAAGCCTTCTGTTGCATCTCTACAAGCTTCTTCAAATGGAAAATCTGAAATTGTTTCAGGGAATTATAGTAGCCATGTAATACATTAAGATTTAAGAATCCTCTGAGAGTCACATGTTTAAAGGAGACATTTGAATAACTCACCTAATAATACCTAGTGTGTTGAAAGACAGGAGAATCCAGACTTAGTGAAGGTAGCTACTGCTACCCTTGTCCATTTTATATTGTCTCACAAAATTTCCTCACCTGTCTTAGTAAATGTAAAGTGACTATCTGCTTTGTACTGTAACTTTACAATCTCATTTTCTTTTTTCATCATATTTTTTGTCTTAGTTAATAGCCAAAATCCACAAACTACACATGAAAGAAATTATTTTAATATGGCATAAAGGGTGGAAATACATGTTTACTATTATAATTCTTTAATCCTGATAATGGATCACTTCTTAATGGATTTTTTTTTGTAATTATGTAGTAGAATTAGTACTCCCTAAAATTAGAAATTAGCAATTACCAGAGAAGATATAATAATTCAAATATTGGTCATCTAATAGTCGCATTGAAAAACACAGTTACGTTCAAGTAGGATGTGAAAGAGCCTCAAAAGGATTAGGAGAGATGAAAAAAAAGAACATACCAGTTGGACAGGAACAGCAGAGAGGAATCTCTAGACCAGTGTGCAACACAGCAGGTATTTATTAATAGTGAGAAGTGGCCAGAGTTTGATTCCTCCTTCCTGCCAGACTTTTAACTTTCTTTTCAGCACTTTATGTCAATTTGAAGTGAAAAAAGTAGGCAGTCTTAGCGTCAGAACTGGTAAAGCTTAACAGAACTTTCTTTCCAGACTTTCACAAATGAGAGGCATTTGCGTCTTTGGCTGTTGGAGAGCTGGCTCTTTTTTCTTCATGGTTGCCTCGACCAGGTATTTATATATATAAATCTGAGGTGGAAATTGGGATCTTGTACTTGGCAAATATACCCAGTGTCTTACCTACTGATGAGGTAAGCTTCCAATCAACTTCATTCTGCACTGGATCACATCCAAATATTCTGAATATGTAGAGCAACTCTACTGATTCCATTTTGAACATACCCCAAGTTGTTTTAAGAGAATCACATTGTCTGCTGATCCAGGGGTGTAGATGCACGGCACCATAAGAGGAAGAATTGCACCACAAGAACCACCCCAGCCTAGGCTGCCATCATTGTTCAAGACCAACTGGTCTGAAGCCAGCTTGGGTATGTTGAACTGCATCAGATTTCCCAGTGGATGTCTGATGTGTGTCAAAAAAATTGTCAGCAGCAATCATTCCAGCAGGACTGAACAAGAAGTAGAGCTTCAGAAGAAACAGACAAGCTGTAACCCTAACAGCATTGGTTACAAGTGAAGAAAATAGACCCATTTGAAGAATTAAACTGATCACATAAGCAGAGTTAGTCACATGATGACAGCAAAAAGTGGGTCAGATCCACTATTTTTAGATGGAGTGGGAAGGAAAAGTTTTGTGGTGTTTTTTTTTAGCAGAAATTAAGATAAAGGCTCAAGACATAGAATGAACTGGGAAAAAAACCCCAAACTATTGAGGTTTCCAGTACTCTTTCCACTGCTTTACATGGGTTTCACATGGATATTATCCTAGCCTACACTACACACACACCCCTCTCTGACCAAGGAATTCTCTACAAAGAGTTTGCTTTTTATGCCATGTATCTATCACATTCTACAACTCTACCTAGTTAGAATAAACTTTACTCACATTTTATAGCATATATGCAAATGCCATTGTTTTGTAACACACCAGACACCAGAATATGCCATCTTTCCAATAGGGACGAAAAAGGTACTGTAATCTATTACAGAACATTGGAAACTCTTGGGAAAAAAAAAAAGTATAGAATGTTTTTTACCTAATTCCTAATTACTTCAATGAGATTCACACTTCTGCTTCTTACTTGGGTTTTTGAAGCACCTAATTTTAACACTGACTCATGGAATATTTAGATAGGAAAAGAACCTTAAAGTCATCAGCTCCAACCATTAATACAGCACTGCCAAATCCAACATTAAATCATGTTCCTAAGTGCCACATCTATGTGCCTTTTTCATAATTCTAGGGGTGATAACTCCAGTACTTCCTTGGGCAGTTGCTTATAATGTTTGATAACTCTTTCAGTGAATAAATACTTCTGAATATCCAAGAATAAACCTCCACTGGCACACCCTGAGGTCATTTCCTCTTGTCTGTCATTGTTACTTGGGAAAAGAAACTGATCCCCACCTTGCTACTCATAAGATAGCTCCCTGCACCAGCTTCATTGATTTCTTTGGACAGTATCTTTCCAGAGACAAAGAACAAATTTTCATATAGTTATTGATTTCTTCTCCCTTAGCTGGGAATTCTGTGTCTTACAGTCTTAGATGTCCATTTTGTGGGCATAAGACACTGAGCAAAGATGTAAGAGATCTGTGTTACGATGACAAGAGAATAAATCTTCAAATTTCCCTTTTCATAGCATCTATGGCATTGTCTTATCCCTGATCTCTTCCCCTTCTCTGGAACATCAGATATGAACTGTGATGTGTTTGTCCACAATTGCTGTTAACTGCACACCTCACCTGGTAGTTTTAACCAGGAAGAACAAACAGGAAAATGCAGGAAGGTAAAATTTATTAGGCTTTCCCTACTGTGTGTAACTATTTATATTCTCCTTATATCATGTAGTGCACGATACTTGGTCCCTTCCTGCAAGGAATATTTATAATGGAGTGCATTCTCAGTAGCTGAACACTACCATGCCAGGATCTTCAGAGGTTATCAGTTTGGCTGTCTCAGAAGGGCCTGCTTTTCTGAAAGCCCTGATCTTTAAAATTCAAGTTGCTTTCAGGTATTTTAGGCTGGACAGTACAGAATTGTTACATTCAGCTGCTTTTGAAAACCTTAATGGAAGTTCTTTTACTCTCAGCATGTGTCTTTGACATAAATAAAATGGACATAAATGAAAAATTAAGGAGAAATAATAAAGAGTCACATCATGTAGATGTTGAAAAGTCATAAAGCTCTGCTTTCAGAAGGGAATAAGTAACACACAGTGGCTAGCACCAGTGCAGAAGATCAGAGTGCTACTGATTCTGTCTGTCCACACTATCCATCTCCTGGCCACCGTCATGCACCAACCATCCCAGTTAAGCACCTTTCACCTTTTGCAGGATGGGTTTCCAGCAAATCCAAACCAGCTGCAAACCAAAGCCACTCTTCTATTCAGATCTTAATCACCATGACCTCTCCCAAAACTAGTACGCTCCTCATCTCCAACATTTCCCAACACTTTGACACTAATGACCATTTAGTCTCTGCAGAGCCTTTACTATTCCTGCAAAGCTTTCTGATGAGGGAAGTGCCAATGAATTTTCTGGATACTGAGACCCTACTCCTCTAATGAACCCCTTTGCAGCCACAGGCCTTGTCAAGGCCTATTCACAGTGTTATTGGAGATTTTGAGCAGCAAAGCATAAAACCAACAGGAGCAGGCAGATTTTGGGCTGAGGTTTCTCATCTCATCTCATCTCATCTCATCTCATCTCATCTCATCTCATCTCATCTCATCTCATCTCATCTCATCTCATCTCATCTCATCTCATCTCTCTGCACAGCATTTGTCTCTCTGCTGAGAAGCCTTGAGGCAGGGCTCACTCAGTAACAAGAAAAATTTAATCTTGTTTATGTAATATGTGAGGTCTGTGAGAAATAGCCAAAAGGAACATAAACTTTCTTGTTTCTTCTGCACCTTTCACTGTAACATGCTGAAACACCATTAGAACATTTACAGAAAAATTACATGAAGAGATGCACTGATGGTGTTGTAAGAGTAATTAACTCTCAATGTGGTTGCTTCTAGCTGTGTTAGTACTAGTTTAAACCGGAGTCTGCCCATATGTTCACACTTCCATACACTCATGCTCAAATATTATTCAGGCTCTTCTTCAGTGTTTCGGTGAAACCAAACAGATATGCTGGCAAGCTTATCATAACCTGAGAGCATTTACAGCAGACAATTCAAATTTATTTAATATGGCATTTCCAGAATGTAAATGGGTTTTAAGCGATGTGCATAAAGTAAATCTAGTGATGCAGAGAACAATGAAAATAATTTAAATTGGACGTGAATTGAACCTAAGGTGCCTATCAGTTGCTATTACTGCATGTGGTCAGTATTGCAAGCGAAGATGCCTGGTAACTTCAGAAGTGGGTGTGCTGCAATATTCTCAAAACACTGAGTCTTCACAGAGCTATGACTCATTGAACCACAACCACAGCTGTCTGAGGACTTTCTGAATGTCAGCATAGGATAAGATCCTTTCTACCTCTCTTGGGAAACAGTCAGATCATCACTTTAAATTCCCAAGGGCAAGTCGTTAAGAGTTTTTACTTTAATAATCACTCTTGAAAATATTTTTTCTTTTAGCTGAAAACTTCAGTAATTGTTTCTTAAAGTCTTATTAAACAAATATTTGTAACTGCTAGGAAAGACAACCTTTTTCTCCCTGATAAAGGCCAGAAATGCAATTATCTCATTCCTTCCACCTGCTTTCTTCTAGGTATGTCAGACAAGAGTCAGTCTTACACCTAATTTTTCTAAGAATTAAAGGGCAAAGCTAGAAGGGATATGAGTCCCCTCAGGTTTATATGGATGAACAAAGATACAATCTGGACTGAAAAACTCTGGCAAAGTTCTGGTACCAAATAGCTGAATGTTGTACAGGCTTGCTCCAATGTATGGCCCTACCACACTAGACTTAGGTTTCAGCCACACAAATGTGAAATCAGAGAAGTAAAAATGGGCAAATAATTATCCTTTTACTAGGACTGTGTGACACCATTTCAGCTATTACGATGTTTTAGGTAGTTTCAATATATAGTGGGCACAGGTTGCTGATGTTACACATGGTGCCTCAGGTATTGAGCTAGGATCCAAGTCATAGTCACTTCATTAATGTGACCTCCAAACGCCTCCAGCTTGAGAAAACAAACCACATCTCTTTTACAGTCAACTGGAACGCAGATGACAGCAACACCTGGTAGTTGGTTTAACAGCTTTTTTGATTGTGCTGCATGCCAATGATGTTGTCATTTGGCAACGCCCTGGGCTGAATTAATGCCAAAATTATAAAATTCTGCATCACACCCAGGCCCTCTTCAGGCGCTACTGGTAGGTGCTCTGACGGGGGCTGCAGTTCCTGCACAGCCTGCACCATCAGCCTACTGCCGTATTTTTCCGTACACCTCTGTAGGCTGTTTGTCCTGACTGTGCATCTCCTACGGCACCCCCACAGCCCCTCGCTCCCTGACAGCCCTCACTTTAAAAGGTCTTAACATGATGGCAGTCGCCACTCAAGCCGTGAGATCATCCAGCAGTTTTAACTAGCTACCTCAGATGTGTATATACGGAGTAATCCATATATAAACCGATTCTGAGGTGGGACAGTATCTTGTTATAGACGATATGGCTCCTCTTTGGGAGGAATTTCTTCACAGAAAGCCCGATGAGACATTGGACCGAGCTGCCATTGCAATGGAGTCACCGTTCCTGGCGGTGTTTAAGGAAAGACTGGATGTGGCACTCAGTGCCATGGTCTCGTTGACAGGGAGGTGTTGGCTCCTAAGTTGGACTCGGTGACCTCAGAGGTCTTTTCCAAGCAATTGGTTCTGTGGTTCTGTGATGGCAAACCCGCATGCGGCCCTACGGGCGCGCCGGGGGCTGCCCGGGCCTCGGGCCAGCCTGGCGCGGCCGGGGCAGACCCCTCCTCTGCGCTCACTTCCTGCGGGGCGGGGCTTGCCGCCTGCGGATGCGAGCGGCGCTGGCGCCGGCAAGGTGACTGCGGGGCGGCCGCGCAGAGCCGGGCCGGGCCGGGCCGGGCCGGGCCGCGTCTCCGCCGCCGATGTGCGGGGAGGCGGCAGCGGCGGGAGCGCGGCGGGAGCGCGGCGGGCGGGAGCGCGGCTGTGCCTGGGGGCGGGGCGGCGCGCGGGCCGGGGCGCGTCTCCGCGGAATGCGGGGATCCAGAGCCCCGGAGATGCGGGTGCGGGTCCCCGGGAAAAGCGGGATCCAGAGCCCCCGCAGGGGACAGGTGCGCACGGGGACACTGTCCGGAGGAGCAGAGAGAGCGGCGGGCCGCAGGCGTGGCTTGTCCCCGTGGCTTGGGCGGAAGAGGGGGAGTACCTGGGCAGCCTTGTGTAGCCAGTGAACGGCCTGAAGTGTCAGGGCGGGTTTAGATTGGATATTAGGAAAAGGCACTTCACCCAGAGGATAATTGGGACGGACTCCCTAAGGAAGTGGTCACAGCACCAGCCTGACGGGGTTCAGGAAGCGTTCATGCTTCCTGAATGCTCTCCGGCACGTGGATGCTTGGGTTGTCCTGTGCAGGAATAAGAGTTGGACTCAATGATCTTTGTGCTTCTCTTCCAGTTCAGCATTGGAGTAATCATATTATCATATTCTGTGACTCTTGGTGTATCAATATTTGGAGAAGCACAGGGGTTGATCCCTTGCACCAGGAAGGGGCCTGGTGGAGACATCAGCCACATTCATGGGGGGAATGGTGGGGAGCGTTTTTTGCCCTAAAACACGTGCAGGGCGATGGATGCTTTTCCACCCTCACAGAGGTGTTTGAGGGTGTCATTTGATGTTTGGTCACCTGCACTCGGCTCTAGGAAGGGGCCCTGGGTGTGTGTGCACACAGGCGATGTAGCACCGATGGTTCAGTGCATGGGTGGAGAAGGGTGGTGGGAATACACGCACTGGTACAGGGTGTGGGAAGCGCTCAGGGTACAATAACCTGCGTGCCACGCAGCAAAGCAGTTGGGTAGGTGAAATTGCCTTCAACACATGGGAATACACAGAGTGTAGAGACAGGGTCTTTGATTTTATAAGCCAGATTTTTGGAGGCGTGAATGTAGAATATAGAGTATGCAGGTGGTGTCATTTGTTTGTGAAACAGTTATCGAGGATTGTCTCATGCTCTGAGCCTGCTAAGAGAAATAGTAGCTGCTTGGCTGCTGTTAAGTCTGGCCCAGAATTTCCCAGTCTCGAAAAGTCCTTGAATCTGTAATAATCTAAAAGCTTTAGGATGGACTATAGAAGAGCAGTAGACCAAAGCACATGGAGATTAAGTATTTCAAGTAGTCCTTCATGGAAGACTGTTTTATTTCTTTACCCTTCTGCTAAAGATTGCTAGTTCCTACAAGGTAGAAGAGATAGACCTTGGAACAGGAGGATCCCCCAGCTACAGAGTTCTATGTAGATCAAGCTCAGTATATCATCAGACATCTAGAAACTAAGAGGCAAATGTCCGGGATTCATTATTTCATATAATTGTGGTGAACAGTCCTGAAAAGAGATGACTTGCCTGCAAAAGCTGATAATAAATTCTAAAACCACACTGGTAACAAAATTTTGTAACTAGGTCATCACAGCTATGCTTGAAGGAATTTGCTGTTAATGGCTGAAGGGACTTGGCCATTGCTTTTTGACAGTGAATACTGTCTGAAATTAAGAATTATTTTTTCTGAGCATTTAGGCTCAGAAAAGTTTGGAGTCGGGATAGAATAATGACTTGTTAAACTGTGATGTAGCAATACATCAGATGTTTAGGAAATATCCACGTTATCCTCAAAAACAATAAACCTATTTAATTAGTGGCAAATTTCCACATGCAGCTGATAATTATACTGCATTGTTACCTACCTTATACTAGGGTAAATATTTTGGTTCTTCAGATAGCAGGTGTTTAAAATTGACAGCAATAGAAAACCTGTCTGGACCAAGGCCAATGTCTGCACTTGGCAGCTTTTTGAAACTACTGTGTTACAGAATTTTAAGGCAGTACTGGAAATAATTCTGCCTTTAAATATAATGTTAACAGAAGTTTGAATGGACAAATACCAGAAACTGCCTTTGATTCTAGTCAATTCAGACAGATTTGGAGTGTCTCCACATCTACGTCTAAAATTATTTCAAGAGACCATTACTACAGCCAAATACTAACTGTAATTAAATGAGCTCTTCATGGCTGGAAAGATATGTGGGCTAGTGATTCAGTTCTGTTGGATCTGTGAAAAAATGGTGGGAAAAGAGATTTCATTTTTTCTCAACTTACAGACCTTCTGTTTTAGGAGATGGTATGTTCTGTGTCTGGATGGAAGGTTTTTAGAATTTCAGACAATTCTTGAAGAAAAAAGAAAGAAAACTATTCTGCTTCTTAAAAGACTGTTTTGCATAAGTGAAGAGAAACTGCTTTGTCAGAGGGGTCATGGTGGTCCTAGCTCAGACAGGTAACTTGGAGTTCAGTTTAGTTTGCTTTGTCACTTCCTTATTTTGCAGTTTTTTACTTTGGCTTCTTGATTTATATAGTATAGAATATGTATGCAGCAGTGGCCAACTTGAAGAGTTTTGTGAGCGGTTTGGCTCTAGTTATACTTAAATTGTTCATGCAGTTTCAAAGAACAAGCTTATAGGTGTGTCAAAAGTGGCGTTCACATCTTGAGCACCATTTCGTTTGAATTAGTGGCCAGTTTTACATAAATAATGACAGGACATCGTGCTCAGAACCACCTCCAAAGAGAGGCTGTTTTAGAAATGAGGAAAAACAGTGGGGTCTGTTAGATCTGAGTCTGGCTGGTGTCACTGCCAGTGGTGGTCACTGATAGTTTTCTCTGATAGTTTTCACTAATAGTTTTGCAGAGCCATAATGGATTGCAAGTGGACTAGAGATACCACATTACCTTTGACAACTTGGCATGGATTCCTGATCGACCCTCATGTTGCTATTACACCAAAGCATTGTATGATCATGTGTGATGAAACCTAAACTAATGTCTTAAAATTAGGGAAATCTTGAAATTTTTTAAGTTGAATCTTGATTTTGTAAGTTTCATGAGAGTGTGATATCACAGTAGCCTTTCTTTTAGAACTTTACTGAAAAAATCTGAATGGAGTCTAAAAGGAGCATGGAATTTCTCCTGTTAATATTATCATGCACTGTCACACATTTCTAGCTGGCAAAATCAGTAGAAAGATTGATACTGCTTTGAGTCAAGGATAAGCAAGCCTTGTCCATTAATCCAGAACAAGTTGCATCTGCAGAGTGGAGCAAAAATCTGACATAACATCAGATTTATACCAAAAGGATGGTGCTTACTTAAACTCTTGCTAACACCTTAGCCATTTCTGTTTGGTAGGAAAGGAAATTTGGGTTATTTTGATGTTTTGTATTATTGATTTTCTTAATGTACTTTGGCCTACAAAAGGGTATGTAGGGCTTTGGAAATAAATGTTTAACTTGCTCTACCTCACCAAAATGTGTTTAATGGAGATACATAAGCTGTCATAGTCAAAAACTTTTTATTTTTGTTTACAGAGTCTGTCAGTGGTTGCATCTGAGCAATTTATTCCATTCTTTTATTTGGAATATGAGATTTTCTTTCTTTCATTTACTAAGGCAGAATAATTTTTCTACTTATGCAGAGGTTTCCATCAGAATAGGGAGAAGTAATTTTACTGTTTGATTACATTTGAACTTCATAACACTTAAATATTGTTTATACAGAATTTTTATATACTTTTTGTAGAAGCAGAAGCATTAAAATTGACTTTTAACTGGAAAAAAATTTCTCTTCTAAGTTTTGGAAGGAGAACCCCATTTGTTCTGTTAGGTATTAGATGTCCATTATAAGTGCAGTAGTATCCATAGTTGGGGCTACACTTGTGTGTATTGTTCATGAAGTGATTGCCATTTGATGCAAGTAAATTACTATTATTAATTACACACTTCTTGTTTTCTCTATTATGTCAGGAGGTGTACTTCAAGAATCTTTCAAAACAGAAGCAGAAGGAAGTAATGGAGAAGAATGGAAACAACCACAAACTTCGTGTTTGTGTTGCTACTTGCAACCGTGCTGATTATTCAAAATTAGCTCCCATTATGTTTGGTATTAAGGCAGAACCACAGTTTTTTGAGCTTGATGTCGTGGTGCTTGGTTCCCACCTGATTGATGATTATGGGTAAGGTGAATTTTTATCTACCAGTTTCTGAGGTGTTAGCAATGTTCATATTAACATTAGGTAAAACAGACTCTTGGTATCATGAGTGCAGACAACAAAGTTTTACTTTTTTTTCCCAGAATTTTATTTTGAGCTCCTTATGAGATTGCATATTTTATGCAATCATTTTTTTCAGCCAGTCTTTGAATTCTAGAAAGTTTTGTGCAAATGCTGTAACTGACTCCAAAAAGAATCACAGGCTGTATGAAGTGAGAAAGTGATGTACTGCATTTTTCCCTGAAACCTGGTGATTATCAAATGGAAATGTGCTACAGTTTTTTAGTTTTCATAGAGAAAAGAGCCTCCTCAGTCATGTTAAATTGCAGCTCTTCTGCTTTACAGTTATTGGAGAAAGTACATATTGCATATGCCAGGAGAACACTGTTAGTTCTTACTTCCAGTGTTGTGGAGGCAGGAAACTGTCGTCGTATGTTTCTGACAAAATGAATGACAAAATTTAATGACAAAATGAATAGCAAAATTTAATAACAAAATGATAGCTATATGGTTGTCTAGTCGTGTATGGGTAGGTGGGAGAGAACTAGTAAGACAGGATGTTCCACTGGTGACTGTTCTCTTTCTGCACATTACAGCGCTCTGTTCCTTGCTTTATACTGGATGTTGTTTGCAGCCAGTAACATGGCAAGGTGAATTCAACATCACAAAAGTAACCTGATTCAGAGAAAAAAAAAAAAAACCAAAAACAAACAGTTTAACTTCTTGACAGGTCAGTACATTGAATTGCACCCTTTCTGATTGGAGAAATAAAGTAGTCCCATTTAATTTGCCATAAAGGACAAACATGGAAACATGGCCCTGATTTCTCCATATCGCATAACCCTTGACTGTCTGCAAGACTTGTGCAAAGTAATACAAAATACTACTTTTCCAGTTCCAAGATGTTTAACATTTGTCTCTGTATTGTGAATGATTTGTAATGCACAAAGAAAAGAGTAGAGATTTTGATCTGGCAAACATAAATGCACAATCTCGCTTGCCTCCTAGATTTTCACCTTTCAAAAGGCAAAGAATACAGAAACAAAGAGAAAAAAAGTTTTCTGAGATAAATGTACATAATCGGGAAGATGGTAGGTCTGTGAAGGATGTTTGTAAATGGAGTTGGAAATTTCATGAAATTTATGCTATATAAATGCGAGGCCCTTTACTCAGTAAAATAAAAAGGATATGCCTTAAAAAAAATACAGAGTCTGAAATAATATATGCTACCTGCAGGATGCTTTCTTTAAACATACAGGCTTTGCATCACATTGGTTGTTGTATTTATAGAGTTGTCCACAGAAATGTCAATAAACATACCCTTTCTGACAGGAAGTCATGCCATATCTATTCTCTGTAAGTCTCAGTGGACATATGAACAAAGAGTTTGATTTCTGAGGATTTCCACAACGTGTTCAGCACAGTTCTTTCTTAATGGTGTCTAGGAAAACTGGATGTTTGGAATATTAGGGAGGATCTTCACATGGATGAGAATATTCTGTTAAAATCTTAAAAGCTACTTTCCTCAGTGAAGAAGATGTGGAAAGCAAGTCTTTTTTCAACCCCAGTACAGCTGTTGTAATTCATGTTTATTTTGTGAGGCAATATTGCTGTAAAATCAAGTTGTATTTACTCTAATAACGCTTTTTTCTCTGACCTTCAGTAACACCTATCGTATGATTGAACAAGATGACTTTGACATTCATACGAGACTGCACACCATCGTGAGAGGGGAGGATGAGGCAGCTATGGTGGAGTCGGTGGGCCTTGCATTAGTCAAGTTACCTGACGTCCTCAACCGCCTGAAACCTGACATAATGATAGTTCATGGGGACAGATTCGATGCCTTGGCCCTGGCCACGTCCGCAGCCCTGATGAACATTCGCATTCTTCACATTGAAGGTGGGGAGGTCAGCGGGACCATCGATGACTCCATCAGACATGCCATAACCAAGCTGGCCCATTACCACGTGTGCTGCACGAGGAGTGCAGAGCAGCACCTGATAGCCATGTGCGAAGACCACGACCGCATCCTTCTAGCAGGCTGTCCCTCGTATGACAAGCTTCTCTCTGCCAAAAACAAAGACTACATGAGTATTATTAGCATGTGGCTAGGTAAGCAGGCCACTTCTTATGTTTTTCTCACATGCCTTTCAACACTAGACGAACTCAGTAAGTAGGCTATCAGTCAAAAAATAATATGTATTTTTAATAGTACTTGGTATTTCTTTCTACATTTGCTTTCATTCTGCCACATACAACCGAAACAAATCTATTTTACTGAACACTTCCAGACCTTTTGCCAAGTCAAAAAATAACTCCTTAAATGAGTATTTTCTCTGAGCTGAACAGTTTAAAAGCAGAACAGTCTTACATGAGCAGTTACTTTGGTGTAGTAGAGTTTTAGTTAAATAGAATCAAAGCTGTTCAGGCCTAATGTAAAAAAAATCACACAGATTTGTGTTATGAACCTTTTTTTGAGGAATGCACTGCAACAGGACAACATGCACCAAAGGCTTTTGGTGTTTAATACTGACTGACTTAGAAATAATTCCTGTTAACAGTGGAGTTTTATGTTTCCTTTTTGTCTTTGACAAAGCAGTGTCCTGTAGGGTTACCATGTGTAGAAGCAGGAATCTTTTTCAATCAGTATGTTTTGCAGATAAATGTTTTTCAAATGTACTAAGACTAGTGTGACTGACTGTTTTTATACCATGGAAATGAGGTCTTTGCTTGAGAATGGACAACTGACAGAAAATCAGAGCAGCTTCAGGAGCAACTCCAGATTTATAGTGGTGTGAGAGTAGTGTCTTGATCTCCTGGTATAGTCTTGGAAAGCTTTAGAAGTAGGCTTGCAAGTTAACAGTTTGTAGACATTTAGGCAGTGGTCTGGAAAATTATGAGACGTGCTTAGAGAGGCCAATAACAAGCTAGGCTACCCTGTAAGTACCTTGATTTTTATTCTAGCATTTTCCCTATGTGTTAGATATATCCCATTCGGTGCCTCAACTTTTCAGGGTTTCACATCTGTAGTTCTAAAAGTATGTCCTTCCTTCCTCTTGCTATTCTACACCAATAAAAAAACTTCTCTTGCCCTCCATTTGGACAGGTGAAGATGTCAAAACCAGAGATTATATAGTTGCTCTGCAGCATCCCGTAACCACAGATATTAAACATTCCATAAAGATGTTTGAGCTGACACTTGATGCACTCATCTCCTTCAACAAGAGAACACTTGTTCTATTCCCTAACGTGGATGCAGGTGAGTAGAATACCTTCGTGACAGAGTGACACATAACAGATTGTCTTCAAAAGAGTGCTTTTATCCCAGGTCTTCCAGCCAGATGGAAATAGCTGGATTGTGTCAGCCTTGTGGGTGCATCTGCTGCAGCTCTATGTTCACATTGCTAGAGGACATTTCAGTTTTTCAGTGTGGGAAGGAAAACGAGGAGAAACCAGGTGACATGTAGGAGCAATATTAGTGCCTCTTAAATTAGCTTAAAACTACAAAGACACTTTTGCAGTGAATTCTTGTATCAAACTTTGGCATAGGTGCTGAGCAAAATGATTTACAGTTTAAGGATAAAAAGAGCAAAAACCTGTTCAGAGCTGGCAACTCAGTGAGTGGCTGGCTACTATATTCTTTGTGTGGCAGGACTTTGATTTTAAAAGTAGAACTTAAATCATTTATTCTACTTTGCTTTTCTGTAGGAAGCAAAGAGATGGTTCGTGTCATGAGGAAGAAGGGCATTGAACACCATCCCAATTTTCGGGCAGTGAAGCATGTGCCATTTGACCAGTTCATTCAGCTAGTTGCTCACGCTGGTTGTATGATTGGTAACAGCAGTTGTGGTGTCAGAGAGGTGGGAGCATTTGGCACACCTGTCATCAACCTGGGGACACGGCAGACAGGAAGAGAAACAGGTACATGTTTTCTTAACTGCGTTTTATAATGCAGGACAGTGTCTCAGAGGTGTCACCATTGCTTTAGTGGGAGCAAGGGGAGGCACAGAACTGATGAAGAGTGATGTCAATCTGATGGGCATCTTGCCCTCACAGAGGAGCTAAAACCTTTTTTTTTTTCATTTCTAAAGCAGCTCATACTCTAATGCAATTTGAGCATCTGATCTGTCCTATTATCTTAATTTTTTGTTGTCTAGGTGAAAATGTTCTTCATGTTCGTGATGCTGATACACAGGATAAGATTCTTCATGCTCTACAGCTGCAGTTTGGGAAGCAATATCCATGGTGAGTACACTCATCTTAATTCATTGAGGGGGATGTTAAAGCAGTGGAGTAAAAGGCATTTAGTCCTAAGGTGTTTCATCATATTTGATTGGAGTGCATTTAATACACTGATTGGAGGTTACAAATGATTTTTCGTTTCAGAACCATAATGCGGTGTCTGGTATGCAGATGTATTTACAGAGCAAAATGTTACTAGTAATATTTCAATACAAGTTCATTTAACATGTTCGTGTTTCAATACGTGTTCATTTAACATCCAACCGAAAGTCAAGAAGACAAAATTTATATTAACCTAGACCAGTGATTAAGAGAGCTTGTTCTTTAGGAGCAGCATGGGAGAGAACATCCTGTCTGCCTACTTTGACTTGTGCCTTAAGGACACTTTGTGTGGATACAAATGATACTGAGAGCCAAAACATGGCCAGGATCAAGGAAGACTGTAAAGCCCTGGTGAGGCACATGAAAAACATCTCTGCCCAAGTCATCTCCTCATGTATCCTACCAGTCAGAGAAAACAGGACAGTCAGAGGCAGACACGTTGTGCAGATCAGTGTCTGGGTTTGTGGCTCATGCTATCAAGAAGGTTTTGGCTTTTATAACAATGGATTGTGTTTTTATTATTTTTAGCCTGTTACAGGGGAATTGGATCCCCCAGCTAAAAAGGGCATAAAAAGGGCAGTGTCTCTTTGGCAGCAGGCTAGCCAGTCTGGTGAGATGGACTTTAAATTGAAGGACTGGGTATCAGGGTGCAAATGGCAATAATTGTGCCATTGCTTCCTCCTGGGGAGCAGGTCGTAGCAACCGCTGCAGAGTCAGATGTTCCTTGGCTGCAGATTGAAGATCTCTCTCATTTTGAGGAAATTTAAAGAGATGGGCACTCTGAAATGAGTAACTTCCTCTTGATTCCAACCAATCCCTTTCTACCAATAAGGAACAACACATAATGAATGGAGTAAATGCAAGTGAAAAATAAGTTTATTAACAAACAGGATGCCTGCAGGTTGGGTGTGGGAGGGGGGGAAAGTAAATAACTGTTAGATACCAAACTGCTAAATCTCACAACCCCACGGGAACAGAGAGAGACCTGAAATGCCAGAAATAACTGTTCCTGAAGTGGTGCCTGCCAGAGGCAGCTGCGTGGCTGAAGGACAAAGGGAAAGGGGCATCACACCCTTCCCTTCCAAGGTGGTGCCTCCCTGGAACAAAGAGGCAAGATGGTGAGAACCCGCACTGGGAAGGCAGGAGTCTGCAGAGCAGTTCTGGAGGCAAATGGAAACTTTCTGGTTCCAGTGACTGCTGCCACTTCTGCCACTGCTGTCCGTGGGCTCTGCCAGCGCTGCTGCCGTGCTGCTCTACACCATGGTTCTGGGATGGGCTGGTGGGGAAGGAGCAGTCCATCCGCACTGGCACTGGGTGCCCAACCCCAGGAACTCGCTGGCTTATCTGCTGCCAGCAGACCTTGCAAAGTTCCCTTTGAAATAGTTTCTGACTGCAAAATGTAGTTTTTAGACTGGCAAACCCAAGGCTGCCACAAAAGGGAGAATATCTACTCCCATAGTCTTCCCTCCTGGAGCAGCTCGGGCTGAGGCGGGGCCAGCCCCTCCCTGCAGCAGCAGGAGGGCACATACAGACTTTGCCCCAGGACAGCCCAGAAACACCTGCTGGAGTCCGTCTGAGGCAGGGTGGGGGGTTGGGGGGAAATGAAAAGAGAACCCAAAAAGGGAAGGGAAAAAACTCTACCAAAACAAGGTTGAAACAGCCCTCAAAGCAAACACTAGCAAGCAAAAGGCAGGAAACTGCCTGGGCAGGGTAATTTTAAAAATACCCTCCCTCCTGCCGCATGCACACGAGGTCCCCAGCTGCAGCGTCTTGAAGAGACAGTGTGGTATTTGCTGGGTCCCCAGGATGAAGGAGGAATTGAGAATCTGACTGCATGTTCTTAGAAGGCTAATTTATTATTTTATATTATATTAAAGATTGCTATACTAAAACTATACTAAAGAATAGAGAAAGGATCCTTACAGAAGGCCTAACAAGATACTAATTAAAAACTCATGACTTCTTCCAGAGTCCTGACACAGCTGGATGGTGATTGGTCATTAAGTAAAAACAGTTCACATGAAACCAATCAACCACCTAACCTGTTGAATAAACAATCTCCAACCACATTCCAAAGTGGCAAACTCAAGAGAAGCAATCAAATAATTATTGTTTTCATTCTTCTCTAAGACTTCTCAGCTTCCCAGGTGAAGAAATCCTGGTGAAGGGTTTTTTCAGAAAATATGACAGTGACAAGACAGTAATGATTTTTTGGCACAGATAGTTGTGAAATACAGCATTATAGATCACTCCAGGACAGGATCATAGGGCAAAACGCATTAAGGGTTTTTATGACTGTGGTGTTCATGGCTCTCACACCCCTTCAAGCGGCCTGGTTGCTTGATCTTCTGTAAAGTGCCTGTATACCAGTGCACTCAGCAAGTGTAATCTAATAAACTAGAAATCTATGTGAGGTTGCAGAGCCATGATCTCATTGGAATTACGGCAACATACCTGGAATGTTGTCATGGATGGCTATGTGTGGAGGTAAATGTTGTCATGGATGGCTATATCTAGAGAGGACAGGTCAGAGAAGCAAGGTGGTGGAGTTGCTCTTCATGTGAGAGAGCAATTGGACTGTATCAGGCTCTACTCAGGGACAGATGAACAAGTTGAGTTTATGGATGAGAATTAAGTGACAGGCTAATATGGGTGACACTGTTGTGGGTATTTACCAGAGGCTATCTGATGAAGAGAGGAAGTTGATGAGGCTTTGTGTGGGCAACTGAAATAGCATCACAGGCCCTGGTTCTCCTGGGAGATTTGTACCTGATGTTTGTTAAGAGTGACAACACAGCTTGGCACAGAGTTCAGGAAGTTCCTGCAGATCAGTTAAGATAATTTTGATGCAGTGGTGGAGGAGCCAGTGAGGAAAGATGTGTTCTGGACCTTTTACTACCAAACCAAGAGGCACTGGTTCAAGATGTGGAGGCTGGGGACAGCATTAGCTGCAGTGACCATTAGAAACTCAGAATCCTCCCCTGGCGAAGCAAAACAGCAAGCAGGATTAGAACCCTAAACTTGGAAAGAGCTAACTTTAACCTCTTCAAGGGCATATTTGGAGGAATCTGATGGGTTAGGACTCCAGATGAGGAGGGTGTCCAAAGAGCTGGTCAGTATTCAAGCATCACTTCCTCTGACCTAAAGACCAGTGTGTCCCTATGATCCAGAAATCAGGCAAAGAGGGCTGGAGCCCTAAATAGATGAGATTTTAGTAAAACTCAAACAGAAGAAAGAAATTTATGGGATGTGAAAAAAGGGGCAGGCCACATGGGAGGACTGTAGGAACATTGTCACAATATGCAGGGATGTGGAATTCAGTCTGGCCAGGGATGTAAAGGACAACAAGAAGGGCTTCTACAAATTCATCAGCAGCAACAGGAAGAACAGGGGAGATGTGTGGCTGCTGCTGGATCATAGGGGTGTCCTGGTATTGGAACACACTGAGACGGCTGAATTATTGAATGCCTTCTTTGCTTCAGTGTTTACTGCTGAGAACAGCCTTCAGGAATCCCAGACATCAGAGTAAGAAGAAAAGGTTGGAGAATGGAAGACTTGCTTGTAGAGAGTTGGGTTAGAGATCAGCTAGGCAGATTGAAGACCCATAATTCTATAGACCTGATGGGATGCACCCATGTGTGCTGTGGGAGCTAGCAGATGTTGCTAAGCCAGTCTCCATTATCTTTGAAAAATCATGGACTGGGAAAGATGCCTAATAACTGGAAGAAAGCCAATGATCTTCAAAAAAGGCAACAGAGAAGGGCTGGTGGGAGATATGGTTGTTGGGGGCCATTTGGGATACAGTGATCATGAAATAATAGAATTCTCAATAATTGGTGAAACAAGGAGGGGCACAGAGAAAACTTCCACACTGGACTTCCAGAGGGCAGACTTTGGCCTATTCAAGAAGCTGATTCGGAAAGATCCTTAGGAAGCAGCCCTTAAAAACAAGGGGGTACAGAAAGAAAGTAATCTTGAAAGCACAGGAGCAGGCTGTCCCTATGTGCCAAAAGATGAGCTGTTGGAGAAGATGACTGATCTGGATGAAAAAAGAATTTCTGAAGGAACTAAGGGAGAAAAAAACAATGACCTCTGGAAGAAGGGACAGGTAATTCAGGAAATATTTAAGGATGTGGCTAGGTCTAGTAGGAAAAAAATCTAGGGAGGTAAAAGCCCAATTAAAACTTAATCTGGTCACTTCTCTGAAGAATAATAAAAATATTTTTATAAATACATTAATGGCAAAAGGAGAGGCAAGGATAATCTCCATTCATTATTAGATGGGGAACAGTATTTAGTAACTAAAGATGATGAAGAGGCAGAGATACTTAACACCTTCTTTGGCTCAATTTTTAACAGAAAGGCAGGTTGTCCTCAGGACAGCTGTCCTCCTGGGCTGGTAGATGGGGACAGGGAGCAGAATGGTCCCCCTGTTATCCAGCAGGAGGCACTCAGAGACCTGCGGAGCCACTTAGATGCTCACAAGTCTATGGGCCTGGGTGGCCATCGCAGGGGGAGGAGGGAGCTGGCAGATGAGCTCGTGAGCCTCTCTGCATCATTTACCAGCAGTCCTGGCTCACTGGGGAGGTCCCAGATGACTGGAAGCTGGTCAGTGATGTCCATCCACACAAAGGGCAGGAAGGAAGATCCAGGACACTACAGACCTGTCAGCCTGACCTCTGTGCCTGGCAGGAGAATGGCACAGATCATCCCAAGTGTGGTCACGTGGCACCTCCAGGATGGCCCAGGGCTCAGATGCAGCCGGCATGGATTTAGCAGGGGCAGGTCCTGCCTGACCAACCTGATCTCCTTTTATAACCAGGTGACCCACCTGGTGGATGAGGGGAAGGCTGTGGATGTTCTCCACCTGACCTTCAGCAATGCCTTTGACACCATCTGTCCACAGGACTTCCACCCCTGGAAAAGCTGGCAGCCCATGGCTTGGACAGGAGCACTCTGCTGGGTTAGGAACCGGCTGGATGGCCGGGCCCAGAGAGTGGAGGTGAAGTGTGTCACATCCAGTGGGTGGGCAGTCACCATGGTGTCCCTCAGGGGTCTGTGCTGGGGTCAGTCCTGTTTCATATCTTCATTGATGATCAGGACAAGGGGATTGAGTTCACCATCAGTAAATTTGCAGATGACATCAAGCTGGGAGAAAGTATTGATCTGTTAGAGGGTAGGAGGGCTCTGCAGAGGGACCTGGACAGGCTGGATAGATGGGCCGAGTCCAAGGATATGAGGTTTAACAAGTCCAAGTCCCAGGCCCAGACTTGAGTCACAACAACCCCCTGCAGCACCACAGGCTGGGGATGGTGTGGCTGGACAGGGCCCAGGCAGAAAGGGCCCTGGGGGTGCTGGTCCACAGCCGGCTGGACATGAGCCAGCAGTGTGCCCTGGGGGCCAAGAAGGCCAAGGGCTCCTGGCCTGTGTCAGGAATAGTGTGGCCAGCAGGAGCAGGGAGGTCATTCTGCCCCTGTACTGGCACTGGTGAGGCCACACCTCGAGTGCTGTGTCCAATTCCTCAATTTAGGAAGGATGCTGAGATGCTTGAATTCATGCAGAGAAGGGCAACAAGGCTGGTGAAGGGCCTGGAATACAGATCCTATGAGGAATGGCTGAGGAAGCTGGGAGTTCAGCCTGGAAAAAAGGAGACCTTTTCACTCTCTACAACTCCCTGACAAGAGGCTGTAGCCAGGTGGAAGTTTAGGCTAGATATTAGAAAGAATTATTCACAGAAAGAGTGGTTTAGCATTGGAATCTGCTACCCAGGTGTGAAAGGTAGTATGAAGTTCTCCTCCTTTGCCTCATGACCATCCCCAGGACAGACATCTGGAGCCTGCTTGGAATTCTGGCCTGCAGGTGGTGGATGAACTTCCAAAAATCCTGAGGCCCCTGAGCAGAATTCTGGCCTGCCAAGTGATTGTTCACAGCTGTATCTACAGTGACTGCTTCTAGCAGGGCCTGTCAAGGGGCGACGCGCCCTATATGCTTGCACCTGCTTCATGACCATAGCCCAGGAATTCTCCCACCTCTTGGCCAGATGAACTTGCTGGAGCAACTTTGGTAGCCCTCCCACGGAAAATCCTTCATCTGCTCCACTACCACCATGATGGACAGAGATTGATGCCCCCCTCCTAAGGACTGAGATTGAGACCCCCGTAATTCGGATCCAGGGGTGCTGGCCTGACTGAAGCAGGATGCCTGCTAAGTGCTGTCTGCAGATGTGTTCACTTGACCTAGACTGGTTTCCCATAGAAACCAGTGCTGAAACACAATGGGTCCTGCTCACTGCTGATATTGACTTACCCTGCTGAGAACGTGGGCTGTCTGTACCCATCTTCAATACCTTTTTTCCCTCAGCCATTTCAATAGACTTACTTTAAGATCTGTTCCCCCCCTCAGCAAGGGACTATAGTAGAACCCTGAGATAACCAGGACTTTGAGATCTCCCTGACATAACAGGTGGGTCCTCGGCCGGACTGCAAAGGATTTCATCTCTACGTTTGGTAGCTATAAGCCCACCCCTTTCTCTCTCCCCCTTTCTCTATCTTTTTTCTCTCCCTTAATCCCTCTATCGCATTTGCTGTGGTCATTCAATAAACAGTGGTTTGTTTTGATTAATACTGAAATCCCCACTGTGTTGTGTTTTGCACTCTGAACCATCACAACCCCTGTTCGTATGAGCGGATCGTGACACCAGGGAGATGGTTGAGCTGCTGTCCCTGGAGGTGTTTAAAAAAAAGACTTGATGAGGCATTCAGTGCCATGGTTAAGCTGATAATGTTAGGTAACATGTTGGATTCGATTGTGTCAAAGGTCTTTTCCAGCCTATTTTATTCTGTGATTCTGTTATTTGGGGTCTGGAGCATCTCTCTTATGAGAAGAGAGCGAATGTGGAAGCTGGGCCTGTCTAGACAAAGACAAGACACAACTGAGAGCAGGGGCCTCTTCAATATATAACAATATCTCCAAGGCGGGTGCCCAGAGGATGGTGCCAGACTCCTCTCAGTGGTTCCCAGCAACAGGACAAGAAGTAATGGCCATAAACCAAAACACAAGTTACATCTCAACTTGAAGAAGAGCTTTACATTGAGGGTGGCAGACCACAGGCAAAGATTGCCCAGGTATGTTGTGGAGTCTCCCTCCCTGGAGACATTAAAATCCCACCTGGATGAGTTCCTGTCACCTGGTCAATGTGACCTGCCTTGGCCTAGATGATCTCAAGAGGTCACTTCCAACTCAAGCTATTCTGTGCTTCTATGACACAATACTCAATAACTGATTTGACTTCATGATGCATAGAGAGTCCTGAGTGCAAGCTTCCAGGGAAGATGCAGAATTCTGGCAAGGTGCTTTTCCTTATTCCTCAGCCCTAATGAGTACTGACTCTCGTTCATCTAAGTTCTTATAAAGTTTGATAGATACTTGTTCAACTAAGGACAAGGATAAAAAGAGTATTTTTGAAGAATCTAAACTGAACAGTAAAACTGAATTCTTTAATACCAAGTATCTGATGCTGTGTATGATATTTTAGAAACAGTCATGTTGAAAACTGACATGAATATATGGTTTATTATTACATAGTTGGCATCTGTGCAATAAGTACATCTTACTTGATTTGTACCACATAAACTGCCCATATTTTTATTTCTGCTTCATTAAACATAATTTTACAGGGATTTTGGTATCATTAGTTTCCAGTTTTCTGCATTCCTGTTTAATATTCCAAAATGTAGCTAATGCCAGACTTGAAAGATCTGCGTGTGTTCTTTAAACTACTGTCACTATCTACCATGTCTCATGACAGTCTGTCATAGTGTGAGCTGCAGCATTGGCAGAGTCGCCAGATCATAATATTGTAATGATACTGTTACACTCTTCTGCCATACAAAGAACTTTATAGATTCCAGTGTTATTTCAAATTACATTAATTCTTTTTTGTATTATAGCTCAAAAATATATGGAGATGGTAATGCTGTTCCAAGGATTTTGAAGTTCCTTAAATCTATTGACCTCAAAGAACCATTGCAAAAGAAATTCTGTTTTCCTCCTGTCAAAGATAATATCTCTCAAGATATTGACCATATTCTAGAGACACAGAGTGCTCTGGCAGTGGATCTAGGAGGAACAAATCTCCGAGTAGCAATCGTCAGTATGAAGGTAAATATTCTGTTGTGCTTTTAGATATTCTGCCAACTCCACTGGGCTTTGTGGGTACGGGCTTGTGATGCCAAATAGCTCCAAAACAAAGCAGTCTTATCAACTTTTGTTGAGGGACAAAGAAGATTTCTCACCTTCTTTCTGCCTCTCATACAGTCCTGATAAAACTTGCTTATTGCTTTGCTCTTCTAAGACTGATGTTAAACTAGCAATGCCCATTTGGTGGTGCAAGGTTTTAGCTGCTTCTTTGTGGGTTGACTACAGACTTTGACGAATAGAACAGCTTTTGCATGTGTTGGTTCTTCTTAAAAGGTAACTCAGTTCAACCTGCAAGGTTTTGTATGTCAAGCAAAACATGGAGGGCTGCAGTATTAGCTTTTTTGCTGCCCCACTGCCTTACACTTCCATTAATTGACACAAGACCATTCTGAGCAACAACCAGCATCTAGCAAATCAATTTACTGAACTCTGCAGCATTTCCAAGATGTGAATAAAATTCATGATGAGAAGTATTTTGCTTTTGTTCTCAACAGTATTGGACAATTACACCTACCGTTATACTTCATATTTGCAGACAACTAGATCAGTTCAATAATAATTGCCCAGAAGGTAGAATAAGGTGCATGAAGCATGAAGGGTTATGTAAAGTGATCTGACACAGTCCACAGTTTTCACATTAAGAGAAAATTTTCATTTCAGAGATTCTGACAGATCTTCAAGGTCTTAAAGACAGCTTTTAAAAGTGTAATATTTTTAGAAGCAAAATTGACACCACATTTTTTCCTATGAGTCAACACAGACTGGAAAAAAATAATGTAAAAAATTCTGCCCACTTTACAGAGCTTGAAGTTACATTTGTGAAAATTGAAATGCTGGCACATCAGAGTGAAAACAATCAGACTTTCATAATAAAATTTACACAACAGATGTAAGTATTTAACAGCCAGTGGCAGAATATGAGATTAAACTTTATTTTCACAAAAAAAAAGGAGACTTAAAAATTCCTTTTAGAAGGCCTTATGTCTTCTGATAATATTTGCTGGAACCTTGTCTTCCAAAACAAGTTCTCTGATGCACCCTCGAACCTAAAAGTGAAGAAGAAACTAAGCATCCAAAATCCACTAACTGTCACTTATGTGATACTGAGATGGTGGGACCCAGTACTCAAACCCATTATCAGTTTGGAATTTTCCAAGTTCTTTGGCAACAATGACTCAGCCATGTTTTTTTATAGACTGTCGTTGTTACTCCTCTTTACTGAGTTGCATTAATTCAGTGCAGTTCACTGAGATGCATGGTACAGGGGATTTAACAGGGAGAATAACACTGTTACACAGGATACCTTCAGCAGTCTCCTGGCTTAATCCTGCCATGTAAACATTGAATTAATGTCAGTTCCTTAGTGCCCATGGATTCCAAGCATGCATCATGAATACTTTCATTACACAGCATGAACAGGGTTGAAAATAATCTTCATGGCCCCTCCCCACCCTCTCCAAAGTATTTACCAGGGGCATGTAGTGACATGAAAAGGGGGAATGCCTTCAGCCTGAAAGAGGGTGGGTTTAGATTAGATATTGGGAAGATGTTCTTTGTTGTAGGATGGGGAGGCACTGGAACAGGTTGTCTAGAGGAGTCTGGGGTGCCGCATCCCTGGAAATGTTCAAGGCCAGGTTCGATGGAGCTCTGAGCAGCCTGGTTTGGTTCAGTGTCCCTTCCCATGGTAGGGAGTTGGAACTGGATGACCTTTGAGGTCTCTTTAAACCCAGACTATTCTGGGTACCATCAAGTGTCATGATGTATGACACGATGGTACTCCACAAATATTGCAAGTAACTCAGAAGTCTAATCACTTAGAAGATATTTCTGAAAGTATAGTCAATTTTGCCTTCAAATTTCTAGCATTTCGGTCTGTCTGATTCTGCCTTTTTGGTGCAGAAACCTTTCAGAATGCAGTCAGATTGGAAAGATTTTATTTTTAAAGCACTGTGGGTTTTCTGTCCTTTTTAAGCAATTGTTACCTTTTTTTTTAACACAGTGTTGAGCTTAAGTACATTGCTCTGTCATGGTTTATGCCTAACAACAGTTGCAGCAGCTCTGGTGATACTTCCTCACATGAGCTATGTGTTCCTTAAAATGTGTATTTAATTTCAGATGGGGGGTTGATTACAGAAGCAGAATGCAATGCCTAATCTTACAAACTTGTACCCAAGAGCTGTCATGAACATTGCCTGCAAGCCCAAAAACTAAAGTATAGCATTTGTGTTTTTTTAAAGAGATAAGTTATGGCTCTCTATTTTCAAATTCACCTGTAATTTACATGGAAGAGAAATTTCATCATGACATACATTTCTGTGGGGCATGTTTTCTTGTTTTTAATTTCTAGGGTGAAATAGTTAAGAAGTATACCCAGCTCAACCCTAAAACCTATGAAGACAGACTAGCGTTAATTCTAAAGATGTGTGTAGAGGCTGCATCAGAGGCAGTAAATGTAAACTGCAGAATTTTGGGAGTAGGTAAGTTAACAAATACTTTTTACATCTGTATTTTCCAACATGAAATCAAATCACTACTCATTAATTTAAAACACCTCTCTAAAATGGATCTTCTGTACTTCAAGTTCTTACATATTCTTAACAAACAAACATTTCTAAATAGCTAAAAATGAGAAGCTGACTACAAAAACTGAAGTTTCTACAGTTTGTAACAACCATTAAACAATCTGTTATGGTAAACTATATCTAAAATGTGTTTTTGTAGTACTCTGGATTATGAAGCTCTCTGCTGTCTTGGCCTTGTGAATCAGATGCTCAGTGTTTATCAAAACAGCTCTTTGCTGTCTGTAAGCCTTTCTTTAGGGCTAGGATCAACTGTGCAGCAGAATTTTCAGATACACCCAGGCAAACTAAAAAGGCAAGAAAGTTAGGAGTAAATTTGTAGCTAACGGAGACAAAAGCAGCCCTTCTGCTGACTTCTAGTTCACTTGCAGTACAGTTCTGTATTAAACTGTGCTTGTATCAGACAGGACTTCTTCAGTTTGATGGTGACTAGGAGATTTGTCCTTAAATATTAGTTATTTATGAAGATGTTGTTTAATGTGTTCTGGATTTTTCAGAAGGACATAGAATATTCATTTTAGCTGAGAAACGTTCCTAAAGAAAAGTAGTTTGTTCCAGATGAAAACTTACCTGAATCACACACTACAAAGAAAAGTTAACTTGAACTTCAAAAACAGTGTTAAGTACACAAAGCTGTAAGGAGAAATGTTAGCCCTTCAAATCTGATCTTTTTTACACCTTTAATGTTCAATTCAGCTGCTTGTTTTGGAGCTTTTATGGCTGCTTTCCATTACAGCATTAACCCTGGAGCCATCTTCATATGTGAGGCAGTCATATAAGCTCTGTACAAGAAAATGTTCAAACTTAATTGTCTAGAGCTACATACCTCCATTATAGACACCTGCTTTTCAGTGGTCCTGAGAGACTCTCACCAACTCTGGAAGCCTCTCCAGAGTTAGGAAAAACTGGGCTGGCCAATAGAGCTGGTTACTGGCCTACTTTGTTCAGCAGACAAATCCCTGAACACAGTTTTGATCTTTCACAAAAACAGTGTGTTTTCAAGGCAAAATCAATACTCTAGGTCTAGTAATTATTTTAGTCATTCTGAATCTTGAGAGTAATAGCAGACTTCTGGACACTAATAGAGTTCCAGGATTTGAATAATTTATTTTTTCTGTTATGTCTTTTGTACCCACTAACAAGAAAGGCAGCTACTAAGTGATTTGCTGCAATCTTGCCTGAAGTAGGAACATTAACTCTCTGACTAACAACCACTACCCATCTAGTCAGTCTAAAGATACTTGGTGCATTGCGATTAGAGGTGTGGCATTCTATGAACTGTCTTCTTTACTTTGAGGGTGACTGAGCACTGAAACACACTGCCTGGAGAGGTTGTGGAGTCGTCTTCTCTGGAGATACTCAAAACCCACACGGACAGAATCCTGTGCCACTTGCTGTAGGTGAACCTGCTCTAGCAGAGAGGTTGGACTAGATGGTCTCCAGCAGTCCCTTTCAACCCGAACCATTCAATGATTTTGTGATCTGTACATGTCTAAAGTTGAACTGCCAGTAATACTTCAAAAATTTTTACTTTCATACTCTGCTTCAAATGCTAATATTAGGGGGAAAAAATCTTGTCATTAGAGAAAGAAAAATAGGTTTTTACTTAAAGTCTGTTACACAGACTTAGTTTTCATTTTTCTCTCCTGTATTTCTGGGACTTAGGTATTTCCACCGGTGGACGGGTAAACCCTCGAGAAGGAGTTGTGCTTCACTCTACAAAACTCATTCAGGAGTGGAGCTCTGTGGATCTCAGAACTCCTATATCTGATGCTTTGCACCTGCCAGTCTGGGTGGACAATGATGGAAACTGTGCTGCTCTAGCAGAGAGGAAATTTGGTCATGGAAAAGGAATAGAAAATTTTGTAACACTGATTACTGGTACAGGTGGGTAGGTTGTAGTTCAGTGACACCCAAAGTCTAGCACCATCACTTAGAGGCTCTACAGGCATAAACATTACGACTGTGCATGGAAAACCAAAAATTCTATTGCTATACTGTTTTTTTTGGTTTAGGGTGCTTTTTAATTTATTCTGGCAAATAAAACCACTTCCATAGTTTATAGACTTTTTGATCAAACAAGTTCTTCTGGTACTGCTACACAGGCAAGTAAGGAAAATCTGAGCAACTTCAGCTGGAATAATTTGGCATTTTTCAGCTCTATAGATTAATCCTCTTTCAACTTTAGAAATGCAGAATATGTATCTGGAAGATAAGCAACTGAATATACGAAAGTATGCTTTAATCCCAAATGCAAATGTGGGGTAACTTTTCTCATTTGTTAAGTATATAGTCTTTTAGATGGTGGCAGTAAGAATTAGCTGATGAATCTACACCCAATTTGGGGAGGGGCAGCAGAGGCCTGCACATTTATCTGTCCTGGCCATTTAACACACAGGTTTAGCTGTCTAAATACATCATTAGAACTTCTCTTCTGAAGTGCAAAATTTTAAGGCCACTTGGATAGTTTTCTGCATAAAGAGTATGATTCACAAGCTTAAAAGATCTGTCATATTTCAGTACCATCCATAGGTTTAAAAAAATACAAACATTATATACCATTTTGATACATATATGAATAGAAGGGAGCTATAAGCTTGTGTATTAAGAGTGTCAAATCACTGAAGCAAATTATTTAATCTTGTCTACATCAGGATAAAGCAAATATCAGTGTCTTGTAGTCTTTAAAAACTGTTGGGGAGCAGGGGCTGTTTGTCTTTTTTTTAAACAAAAGAAATCTTAATATCTTTGCAGGAATTGGAGGTGGAATCGTTCATCAGCACGAATTGATCCATGGCAGTTCTTTCTGTGCTGCTGAGCTTGGGCACATTGTGGTATCCTTAGATGGACCAGAGTGCCTGTGTGGCAGCCAAGGATGCATAGAAGCATATGCCTCAGGAATAGCGTTACAGAGAGAAGCTAAGAAACTGCACGATGGTATCTATTTACTCTGGGTTTGAAAACACTGTTACTAAACTGCAGTATAGGAAGACATTTGAAAAGAAGGTATTAAGAAAAAATTAATCTGCCTTCTTTTTCTAGGAGGAGACAAGAATAGGTACACAGGCAGCATACATAATACAGATCATTTTCAGTAGCAAGGAACATTTGGAACCACTGGTCTCAGAACTTGCAGAAGCACGCAGTAGAGCTGGTCTTTTCTTTTTAAGCTTGATGAAAACTAATCTGACAGGCATTCTGTGACATTTGGTTTCACAGTGATTGTCTTTCAGCTAAAGCTTCTAAGTCTTAAATAATATGAGAATATTTATATTTTATTTATTTTTGGGTCCAACAAGACTAGTGGATATTATATACAGATATAATATATATATATATATATATTAATATACCACACTCTAACTGTTTGAGTTTGATTCCCTGCTTCTGCAAGTAGTGTCCCGAATAACATGGATATGATTACTTCAGCTAAACTCAGAGTTGAACAGATTGTTCAGGATTCAGTATACAAGTAAAAGAGATGGAAATATTTTTTCTTTTTTTTCACCCTCTGACTTGCCACGTTATCATGTTTTGCTCTTGGCTTTCTCTCCTTTTCAGATGATCTGCTTTTAGTAGAAGGAATGTCAATGAAGGAGGAGGAGATTGTTAGTGCTGCACACCTTATTCAAGCAGCTAAACTTGGGAATACAAAAGCAGAGAGCATTCTCAGAACAGGTGAGAACATAGCCCAGAGGGTGAAACACTTCCATGATTGTATTTTAGGGGATACAGAAATGGTAGTTCACTGTAACACTATAAGCAGCCTGTACATGTTGAGGCCCTCTCAATATAGAAATTGTGATTTCTAATGGTAATGAGATTTTAAATATAAATGTTGGAGAAAATGTCAGCAGAAGTGTTAAAAGTATCTGTTCCAGTAAAAAAAAAATATTAAAAGGCTCTGCTTTAAAAAATAAGTTTTTTATAATTTATCATAATGGAAAATTCTGGGACATTTCATTATAAACAAGTGAATGGCTGTCAGAGGTAGCAAAGGCAATTTATGTTATGTGCTACTTTACATGGTGGATTTTATGGATTTACTAGTTTTAAGCATAGTCCTTCCTTGTACACACTGGTTAACACTGAGGTGGTAGAGCGATGCTTTCCTATTTCCTCCTTGCTTACAAGCATGCTTAATGCCTTGTTTTGTCTTTTCACATCCATAACATTGATTAATGCATTATTGTGCAAAAAAAAATTGCCTTTTCTTTTTTTACTTTCAAAAGAAAATTTAATAGCAGACACATATTACCTGATAACATAAAACTCTGTGGAACAAAACACTTAACTGACTTTCCAGTGTTACTTGCTGCTAACAGAACTGTTTCAGCTACTGATGCCAGAAGTGCTCTGAGTATTCTACTTAATTTCTTTTTACTTCATCTTTCAGCTGGGACAGCGCTGGGCCTTGGCGTTGTGAACATTCTGCACACGGTGAACCCGTCTCTTGTGATCCTTTCTGGGGTTCTCGCTAACCACTATGTTAATGCTGTCAAAGATGTGATAAATCGACAGGCACTGTCCTCTGTTAAAACAGTGGATGTGGTGGTCTCAAATCTAGCAGATCCTGCTCTTCTTGGAGCTGCTAGCCTGGTACTGGATTATACCACACGTAGAATATACTAAAGAATTACAGAAGAATTAGAGAATTCGACTATTCAAATTCCTAATGGGTGGAGGGAATACTTTGCCCCAAATTTTTCTTTGATGAGAGCAGCTAATGAATCAAAGTAGTGTTCTGAGTAGTTAGTGACTACTTAAGCATTTCCTAATTGAGGTATTATCTTTTTATATTTTTCCTAAATTTCAGCTGACTTCATTGGAAGTAATGTGCAATTCTGGTTTTTTAAGCACCTCTGTTGTTAAGCCTATACATTACTTTTGAGCGTGGCTGATTTATTTATGAACATCTCTTGCTGTATGGGGATAATGTGTATGGTGTATAAAATTATTATAACTGTTGGGGATCCATATCTCATTTCCCACTTATGTGAAATGAGACGCTTACCAGCTTTTCAGTTTCCAGGATTCCACCCACAAAGTAAATATGATGTAATCACCAGTAGCAGGTAATAATTTAAGTGGGTGGAAACCAGGGCCTCTACAATAAAAAAAGGTTACACCTAGAAGAAATTCCTTTTCATGAAGGACTTGGTAGAGGCAACCAGGTTTATTTATTAGATCATCTCTGAACGCCAGAGTCCCATTTTAGAAGCTTTGCATATGAAGGAAAAAAACTACAGTTTAGTGAGCTTACAGCCTGCAGAGGAGTCCAAACAAACTCATAAGAGAGCAGTGAGCATCTTTGTCTTCTGGCTGTGGCCAGTAGTAAATTGTTTGAATTTTAATCTTGAAGGACTTTTCAAGAGACTTAATCTACTACTTTAAGAGAGGGGGGCTGCTTATTCTTTGGTAGCCAGTTAGCTGAAATTCAGCCACGTGGCACAGCTGATCATAAAGAACCTTTCACTACAGAGTGGCACAGTGCATCCCCTCAGCCATTCAGGTGGCTGAAGGTGCACTGTTCTTGTCCTGCTTTCACCATCGGCTTTCAGGATGGAGAGTCAAATCTGACCCTTATCCTTGCCTTCAGAGCATTCAGAGGCCTAGGAGAAAAGTATGTCAAGTACCAGTAAAGGCTTGCCTAAGTAAGCTGGTTTGTATTTCTTTAATGAGTCCTTGATATACAGTGCTGTCTTTATCCAGTTGCTTTTTTAGCATTCTTTCAAGATGCTGGAGGAATTGAAAAACCAACCCATCTGTCAGCTAATCCAGAAAGATAGCTCTGGAGGAACAGTCATAAGACCATATATCCTGTCCTGAATTTAATGACCTATTTTGACATCTAACTCAACCACTGATATTCTCAAGAGTCCAGTAGTGTGTTAGTACAGGGGCTATTTTCACACTTGAACTTCTCCTCCAATCAAAATGAAACAATCTTCTGCAACCATTGCCCTGTCCTATACAATCAGCTTGGACTGAATAGCTCCTAGTTCATTTGCTAATTCTGGAATATAATCTATAGAGATTGTCTTTACTTCACCCTCTCTTCCACAAGGAATGCTTATTGGTAACTCACATCTTCAGAGCAGATTTCAGGAATATCACCAGATCTCCCTCCTGATGTCTCCAGGAAGAATCCTGCAGCCTCTATACCACTGGCAAATAAATGGTTCTTCACTCTGCCAAGTTATACTAGGCTTTATGTAACCAAGGAGATTTAGTTGCTTTTCCTACAAGTCTTGGTTCACTTGATGGGTATTGAAGGTAATGGAATTACCTTCAATGCCACAGCATTAGCTCTATGAGCAGGTCAAGGAGAAACTGGCATTTCTCTGCAGCGACAGTAGCTCAGATCAGGAGTACTGAGGTTCTAACAGTGAGGAGGCCTGTCATTTGATCTTTCCATCCTCTACTATGACAAGGAACGCCTGGCTGGAATGCCTGGCTAAAAGTGGGACCAGGCTTTCGCTTTCCAGACCCTCTGAAGCTCTGTATTTCTTGTATCTCAGACTCAAAATGTTTTTTCCTAGCAGCTAAAGGGAGGGTGCAGGCACAGAAAAAACACAACAGACTAAAACACAGTTGAAAAGTTTTACACATTTAATGTCATGTTAAGAAAACGGTTCTTGAAATGCTTTTGAAAATGCTTTTTTTCTGTCAATTGGCCAAGAACTTGCTGCATATGTAGAAACAGTTTATTAAATCAGAAAGAATAAAAAATCATGTTTAATTGTGTAATAGTGGTTTTGTTTGTCTCTACTCCTTTCTCTGTTCAGAAGCATCTTTTGAACTTCAGGTACTTGAATGTGGACCAGAGGTTTTATGGATATTAGCCCCCTGTTGTATCCAGCCCCAGAAGGAGCAAACATCAGATGTTCACAGAATATCTGCAGCAATGTGCTTACTTGATGCTGGCCCAGTGTCCTTTAGAATAACCCATACCATCAAGTTTAGTTACTCAGTATTTTGAATCTTTGATATGCCACCCAGACACTTGGAAATAACAAATTCATTCATTTTCTGGTGGTCTTAAAGCACTGTCCTTCCTCCATTTAATTGTAACAAAATTGTCAAAAACTCGCACGTATTATCAATGGAGGCAATGGCAATTTTGTATTAAAAAAACACAACACAGAGTAAGGTGCAGACAGATTTTACACTTGGATTCAGTGAAATCTGATCACTGTGTCAATTTCAAATGCCATGGAGATACCACAGGTGGTAGTAAGTATATAACACCTGGGCTGTACACCCCTTGGACCATTCCAGATAATTATATTTGGATTAGAACTAGTGAGACAGCACACAGTTCTGCAAAGGAACTTGCTTGCCTGCATGACAGGTACTGCTGGGGGAATCCTCTTGGCAATGACTGTAGACACCCACGTTGTCCATTCTGATATACAAGCCAGTAATCTATGTTTGCTCAGAAAAAAACCAAAAAAACAGCAGGAAAAAAGTTAAGCTGCACCATGATTTTTTAAGGCTGCTTAAAACTTAACCGTGTTCCACAAGCTAAGAGGATGAATGCATAGTGCTGTTGTTTCCAGGCTCCCTGCTTTCCAATGAACCCATGACCTCTCCATCCCCCTTCTTTACAAATGCTCTTTGTAATTTCAGACTGCCTGGCTGCTGGCTGCCACCTGATCAGAAGCTAAACAAAGCAAGTTCTATACCAGGACGTATTCAGCAAGAGTCCACAGCTTCTCTCCCAGTACTGCATGAGATCTTCACATGCATGCAGCTGGGATTTTATCTGCAGGATAGGAAGCGTCCAAGTTTTTTTTCCAGATTCCACTGACTAATGCTATGGAGATAAGCAGCAACAGTGAGAAGTTAAAGCCAGTAAACAGGATTGATCACACACAGGAGGCCAGAGGTGTAGCACAATACTGTCACATGAAGTTACAAAACAAAGTGACAGATACTGACCTCTGAAAAAAAAACAAGTCAATGTTTAGAAACACAGACAAGGGAGTTGATTTTCCCCAGATCAACTGAGAATTCCTTTGCTGTCTCAAGGTCTAAGTACATAAAACAATTCTCAGGCACAGAAAATGTCCTGACTCCAGGAGTGCTGTGTTTGGTTGTGAGCACCCCAGTACAAGAGAGACATAAGCACACCAGAGAGAGCTCACAAAGAGCCACAAAGATTATAAAGCAACTACAGCATTTCTCCTGTGAGGAAGAGCTGATAGCTGGAACTGCTCAACCTGGAAACAAGAAGGCTTAGGGGAAGCCAATGTAATCTTACCAATGTATATAAATACCTGAAGCGAGAGTGCAAAGATGGGTTCCCTTCATTTGTGCCATGACAGGAGACACTGGGCACAGACTGAAACACAGGAGGCTCCATCTGAACCTCAGAAACATTTCTTTACTGTACAGGTATCCAAGCACTGGCAAGAGGTTGCCCAGAGAGGAAGTGGAATTTCACTTCTTGCAGATCATCAGAAGCTGTCTGATATGGTCATGGGCAACAGGCTCAACGTGGTTCTGCTTGAGGAGTTGAACCACATGACCTTAGAGGTCCCTTCCAACCACAGCCAGTCTATGATTTTGTGACAGCACAAAAGGAGACAGTGAGCTAGCATACTTGAATGTAAAATTAAGGCAGAAGAGGTAATCTCTGCACCAGTTAGTGGAAGTAATCAGAACCCACAGAGCTGCATTTTAAGTGTTCCAGCAGGATGAAATATGTCAAAAATCTGCAAACGCTTTCTTAAGCTCTGCAAACCCAGCATATAGAATACTGCTTTAACTTCTGTAATACTGCTTTGGGCTTGAATTCGAGTCTTTGCCCATTTTCTTGGATTGCAGCTCTAAGCCACACTCATAACCAGATAAAATATTCTGTAAGACAGGAAAATGTACTGGTCAATACATACCATTATTCATTCAATGTGCAGGAACCCCTCTAACCTGTTGATCTTTCAAATTCTCTTAAATTCATATTAACACTTCAAAGACTCTGTATTTAATGTAGTGGACTTTTCTTTATTATCAGGTCATTTTGAACATATTTGTTTTCAGAGCTTTTGAGTGTGCAGCAAAAAGGAAATTTTCAGTCAAGGTGAATACGTAACTAGGCAAGGCTAGGAATGATTATCAGTATTCTATGGACTTGCTCTGTGCTTCAGTCCTGTTGGGACTCACCTGCCATGCCCTTGTGCAGTTCAGAAGATACTTTCTTGCCCTAATCTTCCATGGAATCAAGCTTTCTGACTTGTAGTCTACAATCATTCTTATCACCACCCATCAGTAGTGAGTGAATATACTTGCAAACATGAGAGTAGGTCCAGCCATTACAGACAACAGTAAGGTACAGCTTAACTACTGCAGCCCAACTGGAAACCATTTATTGACAACCTTACCCACCAAAGGGACACAGCTGCTGTGCAGTAACATTTTGGCTTTGGTCCATCATAGTTTGTATCTGCAACTCTTTTCAAACTACCTGGACTCGCCTTCCAGCTTGTACATAAAAGGTATTAAAGCAATTACACTACACAGTAGTTAAAATACTGTGTCTTTGATAAACATGGTGGAATAACATAGGAGATTGAACAGATTAGTTTTAAGACAGACAGCTAAGGTAAGGTTTAACAGAGCAAGGCTAGAATACAGCCCCTGTGACTGCTCGGTGAGCAAAGGAAGCAGAACACAGATTTTCTAGATCGCTTTGTTTCTGATTCAACCACCTCGGCAGACACAGCTCCAACCTAGAGATGAGCAGCAGTAAGAGGAAGTCTTCCATCCTCTTACTCTCCAACTCTCCAGTTCACCACCCTAGTGGGAGGAAGTGTCTGCAAAGGTCAGTAAGGACAAGCACGCAGTTCAAAAACATCTAAACACCCTCTGCACCACAGATCTTTGCATATGAAGACTGCACTGAAAACCTCGTGGAACACAATAAGCAGTAGAATACCAAAGGCCTTAACTGCAGTGCCCTCTCCTTTGTGTTGAGCCTCAGACAGCCAGAGTGACAGCAGAAAATTATACACAACTACTTACCTGCAGAAGGCAGTGTCCTCAGTCCCACTGGAAGCAAGACAAGCCCCTTCACAAGCCTGCTGTTCAAGTTTTCTTGAGCTGCTGTCTAGTGTGACAAATTGGATAGTGGAGAAATTTTTAAACTAAAGCTCTCAAGAGCTTTAAGAAAGGTTAAAGAAACAAGGAGGACAGCCTTGCACTGCTGGCTGGACATTCACCAGCAAGGTGAAATCACCAGCAATCAAGAGAAATGTTTACTCACACTTAATTCAAACACACTCTGTCAAAAAGAAGCAGGAGACCTTCTCAATTCATCCGAAGTCAACACATTTTGTGTTTAAGAGATCTTTAATATCAGTAATGTAGGAAGTGACACCTCGGTACACAACAGCACAGAGACTACAGTTTTGGAGGTTCTCCCATTTCAGACACAGAAAGAAAACATCAGGAAGAACATGCAATCAAATGATGATCAGCTCTAGATACATCATGATGTGGTCCAAAAATACACATTGAAACAATTAATAAAATTACTGCAAACATAGCTTCTCTGGGTAAGGTTAAAATATTGCATTTGTAGTGTCTCCATCGAGCTTTGCTTCAGCGAACCAGTGGAGCCTGCTTGAGTGAGATGAGGACTGAACGCATGCGGGACACATCTTTTGCCTGCTTACTAGACTTGGGATTAAAGTCACAGAGCTGAGCCACACGTTCCCACTCAGTGCCAGGAAAATCTTCTGCATCATTCACAAAGGCTTCTTCGGCTGCCCTAAAAGCAATGCAATGCACCTTGTGTTAATGCCCAGCATGTAAGGCACTCCTTCCCTCTTAGAGGATGCAGTTTCTTTCAGCATGTTTCATAAGAAATGTGACCTGACAGCTGCTTGTGGACATTATGGCCACGTAAGCTCCCACTGCCCCAGTCCTGGAGATGAAAGTAGACTGCAGTAGTATGCTATGCACAAGCAGTGCAGAGGATCGCAGAGGATTGTGTAAAATGTTGGAATACAGGTGTTTGGTTTTAAGAATACTTATTGAGTCTTTGCCTAAGGAGTCACCACACAAGGTTCCAGGAAGTAAGGTACTTCTTTTGTAGGCATTTTATTTATGGAGAAATGCCCAGGTCTTGAATAGTTAAGCCTCTGCTGCTTGATGGCTTATACTGGACATTTGCCAACTGGAAATTTACAACTGCCTGCAAGCATGTCTTAAACAAATTCTGTTTGAGGATTTAAATCAGCCCCAAGGCCTACAGACCATCATAAAACTATCTGCTGATGATTCCCAATGCTGTAGTGAAGCAGCATGAATCATAAGGAATTTAAGTCAGGAATCCCATGCTTGTGAATGCAATAAACTACAGCGTATCTTGGCAGAGGAGATGACTTGTTTGAGGTCACCTCACAGAACAAACGGATTTCCCCTGCTCTCACCCTTAGGAGACTCTAAGGCTTTGTACATTATGTACTGGATAGAGCCAGTGGCTTCCCAGCTGTATTACTTTGGCTTTTCTATGCTGCCAATAGCATTGCTTCAATGCAGGGATAGCACTCCAGCATCTAGTTTACATGATGTGGGGCCCTGGTAGCTGCCTGAGTGCAGAAGCAGTAAGCATCCAGAGATCAAACCAAATCCATCTACTCCAACAAGCAGTACAGAGAAAGCAGTGAAAATGACTCTCCCATGAGGGTTCAGCACTATTCACAAGGATGATAAGGTTACAGACACCACTGAAGACAAGGATCACTACAACACTGCTACTTTATGTGACATGACACTTTTAAAGGGCAGTGAAGATTTTTTTACTTAACTGTTCTAGGCTGTAGCAAGGATGATTTATGTTTGTGCTTAAAGGTGAAGAGAAGAAAAGAAACAAGGAGAGAAAGTTTAAGTCAGATATAGAAAATGAGAATGAGTTTAATGCAGATGATTAGCTGGCTGAACATGCACTAGTAGCTTAGCCTACATTCAGGAAACAGGCAGCCAGTTTTATTATGCAGCACTCACACTGCACATTTGCATTGGACATATAACAATAATGGTTTTATTGTAAAAATCTAACAAAATCAACTCCAGGAAATTTCAGAAAAGTTAAACACCACCTGTAAATCCATCATTTCACAAGTCTTGGTTTACATCCACCTACAGTTAGCTGTGAATTTCACACCAAATCTTCAATATTAATGACTCAAAGCCAGAACACGGCTCACCAATACACCTTCTAAAGGTGTCACCTTAGAATCTGTGACATGTCCATCTTTCAATTCAAGTCTACAAATTAAGGGAAGAAATTAAAATACATGAACAAGCCAATGAACATTGCAATACTTCTACCCCTCAGAAACTAGCATATTCACTGGGGCTTGAAAGTCACAGCTCTAATTTCACTGACCTATTAGGCTGGCAAAACATCTACACTACTCCTAAATGTCTTCCCAGCATTTTACACTGATTTCTCAATGCCACCTTCTTGTACTTTCTATCTGTTCTCTAATAGCCTCCTATTTCTACATGCATGCACATTTTCTTCCCTGATTTGTGTCAGGCAATTCCCCTCTACCTTCCTTGGCTTCCTTGTGAACCTTTATGTGCAAGCATTGCTTGAATATTTTTCTGATATGTAGGCAAAGCAGGTGGTCACTGCCTATTACAGAATTAAACACTGCTTCTCTGTGGAAGGACTAAATACAGCACCCATGTGAAACTGCAGGCACTAACCCACATCCCCAGCAAAGCATCTTGCTAAGCAATGTTCACTGGCCTGGAAACAACTGTAAACCCTTAGGTCTAAAGAGTACTGCAGTCATTACCATAATTCCAGGGCTATGTACACTACATGACTTAATCTGAAAGTGTTAGGATTTGTGCACTGCATACAGGAGAACTGCACTTAATACTGCAGACCAGAAGTGGTCCAAAAAGTAAATATTCAGAAGGCACCTTCAGACACTCAGCACTGTTTTTGATCCTGCTTATTATCTTGTTGTTGACTAGCAAGCAGAATTAGTAGTTAAGCAACATACACATAACCGATCACGTCAGCGAAGGGCTGTTTGTAGAAAGCTTCATCTGCCACCCTAGGTAGCAAGTAGTCCAACAGGCAGGCAAGCAGGCAGGAGAAAAGAGATAAGGATGAGAAGTACGGAACACAGCTGGAGGCAGTTTTAACAAGCATATCAACCTTGCATCACCTAGACTTACTGTAACAGGAAAGCAGTTACCACATGGAATGGATCAATTAAGCCATTGGTCAGAGGGGCAACACAGAAATTCTTCCACATCCTAGAAGTTTAGATCAGCTAGTTGAGGACTAGAGCCCCAATGTTAGCATAAGACTACTCCCAGAGGACAGAAACTACCAGCAGGCAAGAGATCTCACCAGAGTGATCAGAATGCCATACAGTTCTGTGCAACACCTGTTTAATGTGCCCTGCTCCAGACTCTGTATCCTGCACTCAAACACTGGCCATAATTAAGCCATGAGGGTACCATGAACTCTGGCCACCAACTAGGAGAGTATTAATCCTGTTTCCCTTTCTTCACTCAATGAAAAGGTAGTGAATTCCTCAGTGAATGTTATGGAAGTGGCAAATCCATAATTCTGAAGGCAGTGTAGGCCTCCTTTCTTCCTTTAGAAAGGAGAGTAGTCTACCTAGGACTTCATTTAATAAAGACAAAGCTGATGGCTATTTTGACAAGAAAAGCAGTATTTCAAAGAAATAAACTAACAAAATACAACAAAATGAACAAAACAGCAGTTTTGAACAGCAGTTTTGAACCCTCTGAGTTTAAAAATATAAAGCAGTCTTGATGATTACCTGCATAGAATGAAGTAGAGATTTAAGAGGCATTAAGTCAGTTCTAGCACTTTTACTGTCATGTACCTTGAAGTCAAAATTCCACAGGGAACTTCTAAGAAAGTGTAAGAGCTTACTATTCCAGCAATCAAGTCATCACTTTCTACCACAGGACCCATAATTAGACAATTCAAACCACTACAGACACAATCAGCATTCAGTTTTTCACTAGTAGAACTGAGTAATGTAATTTCTGAACTGCTTCCAAAAAGAGCAGCAAAAGATTTTAAGATATTTTATGAAATTACCTGTAGCAAAGATTAACTAGAATGCCACTTCCATATGTTATAAAGTAAGCAAGTAAGATTGCTAGTCTCAGGGTAGGTAACTACAGACATTGAAGGCCTGTACAGCTGGGAGCATGACAAGTGGGCAGAGTAAAATATTTTCTGGCCATGTTCAAGCTTCATGTCCGAAGGAATCTTCAGTAATACTTGATCATCATCTTAATGCTTCCTGGATATTTAATCTAGATTATCTAAGAAAACTTAAAAAGGTAGGTCTTAAAAAGGAGTGTTTACTTTAACGATCTGAAGGACTATTGCCTTAGGACATAGAAGAAGTATTCTCACATCCCTTCCTAATTATTTTCATAACTAGAACCATAACTCTCCTGATGACTGGAAAAACTTTACCTGTTACTGGCTTTTGTTTTCTCAAGCTTTTCATCTTGCCTTGCATACCACTCTTCCAACTCTTTTATTGCTTTCTCTTTCCATTCTGCTTCCTGCTTTCGCGAGTTTGCATCTGAAGATTTAAGAATTGCTTTGTCAGTCACGTTTGTATTCAAATACATCTTGCAAACATTTCAACTTATGGTTCAGGGTGCACTCTAGTGCAGACAGTTGCTTCACCAACTCAGGTAAGGGTTAGGAGATTTCCTGATTTAGTCCTAGGAGAACTCTAAATACTACAAACATTGAAAGGATTAGCTGAACAGAACTCCTGTGCTGCATAACTGGGACAGTCCACTTCAGTTTAGGATAGGCACTTTGCAGAGTAGCTCAGATTCAGTCAATCTGTTGGTCTGCAAACTGCTCAAACCAGAAACAGTCACCTTGCTATGCCAGTGCTAGAACAAAGCTTAGTAAAGCCTCTATGCTTAGACAAAGTGAAGGAACCTGGCATTCCACATACTTTTACACACAGCCTACAGTTCAGGACAACCTCACCTGCTGTAACTAATACAAAAGAGGAGTGAAACCGTCAGCTTTATCCAGAATTACATCTTAACAGAAGGTTCTGTCCTAACAATTTCAAGCAAAGGCTCCTCCACCATGTAAGTGGGAAGCACACCAGTTTGTAGTCTCTTAGACATTGTCCATGGGTAGGTACCACTGCATTTGATAGCTGTATTTAGTTTAATTAATAATCCATTATTTTCTTAATTTAGTTATTAGATTAAGATCCATGTGACAACAGATGGCCTCAGCAATTACGAAATGATTAATCTTTATCCTTTGAAATAAACTACTAATGCCTGTAGTATTTATTATCATCAAAGCTTAAAAAAGCTTCTCATTTTCTGTCAGCTCATCTCTAAGTAAAGGTTCAGAGAGCCACTTGCTTGCTGACTCCCACACCAGTCTTAAGTCTGCTTACCAGAAGACTCATCCAGGAAGCATGTTAAGACTCTGAAGAAGCACTGCCATGATTCAGAATTCTATTGCTTAAGAATCACAGAATGGCTTGAGTTGGAAGAGGCCTTTAAGATCATCTAGTTCCACCTCCTCTGCTGTGGGCAGAGACACCTTTCATTAGACCAGACTGCTCAAAATCCCCATTCAGCCTAGGATGGGGCATTCACAGCTTCTCTGGGCAGCCTGTGCCAGTGCCTCACCACCCTCACCACAAACAATTTTTTCCTAATGAGTAATCCAAATCTACCCTCTTTCTGTTTAAAGCCATTCCTCCTTGTAAACTACACAATGCTCTCACTCTCTTGTAAAAATTCTCTCTCCACTTCTTCTGTAGGTACTGGAGGGCTGCTCTCAGGTGACCCCAGAGCCTTCTCTTCTCCAGGTACAACACCCCCACCTCTCTCAGCCCGAGAGGAGCTGACATTAGGTTACTCAACAAATACCATGCTTACCAAGCTGCTCCAGACGCTCCTTTTGCTCCTCTCTCCACTTACGAATACTTTCTGGTTCTGACTGCAGTCGATCTACTTGGGAGATGGCAGCATAGCAGTCTGTGGGACCATTACTCTCCTTGGAGGAAAGGAACAGCAAAGTCATTTCTGTAGAACAAGTGATTTCAGATAACTGCCTGCCAGCTATATAAAATTACACTCTATTTGAACTGAGCCAATAAAACATTCATTTGATGTTATAACACATTTCCACCATTAAAAACATCTTGCTACAAATTACAGCACAATCAAAGGAAATTAAAACAGGGCTTCCTCCAGAAATCAGGGATCAAACAAAAATTCAACACAACTGGAAATACAAGTGCCACAGACACTTAGTGCCAGAGCACTAAGCCTGCAGAATGCAGAAGACAATGCCTAGCACCTCACTACACAGTAGTAGGCCATATACTCTCTAAGTTCATCTCACCTTAAATATTTTTTGCGAAATAATTTTCTTCATGGTTTTGTGCACAGGAGTACAAAACATTCTTTGCAGATTATTTGTCTACTTCAAGAGACATTTGCATATCACATTACAGAATTTGGATTGCTGTATGCAGCTTACAACCCAAAAGGCATTTTAATATTTAATCATCAGAACAGTGAGAGTACTAGCATCCTTTTCACAATGTAACATTTCAAAGATTCAAAATGAGTAGGGCTAACATTAATACACCAGATTTACAAAGCTAATGAATATTGTGGTATTTGCTACAGAAAATACTCTAAGTTTAACGACTTTTATTGCTTCATCCTACCCTAGCAGAGTTAAGGAATACCACTCATAAGAGTACCAGGTTGACTGCAGCTGACCATAGATTTGGCTTGCCCCTCTCTGGACTCCCTGTAGCCCTCAATGACGGAATATTGCAAAGAGAAGACACTAGGCTGGTGCAACACCACCAGGCTTCACATTTCATCCAAAGCAAAATAAACTGGGCAGCTGCAGGGCTAGCTAGTTACAGGTAGCTAAAACCTATGTTATGTATAGCCAGCCCATTCAGTCTCTTCTTTCTGATTAAGAGGAAGCTCTGTCAGCCAAAGCAACTGATCTCTTAGAATTTCAAACACAAAATCAAGGTACCTAAAAAGGGAAATCTGCCTTCTCTTGTACAAGGAAGAGCAAAGGGCCTGTGAAATACAGGTTGTCCCATCAATCTCACAGTAATGCTGAGGATATAAGAATGTCAGCAGCAGTGAAAGTTGTTTGTGTCTCCACAAAGCTCAGCATTCACTTAAAACTCTAAGGAGAAGTACATCGCTCACATTGCTTCTTTCCCAAGCATTCATTTAACCACGCCAACAAGTCAGCTGTGACACCAGGCAATGACCATGCCGTGAAATTCAGTTACAACAAAGTGATAGCCTTAGCGTGCCTCCTTCCTCCCTGACACCAATAAAGCAGGTATCTCCTTCTTTTGTCATCATGGCTGTCTAACGTGCTTTCATACTGTGGCTGAGCTTTTTAGCCAGAAGCTTAATTTCATGCCTCTTCATGTCACTAAGAAATGTATGTTTTCAGTCCGTTCCTTGTAAGACTATTTTGATAAGACAACCAGGATGCATGAATTATCTTTAAAGAGCAAGCAAATCTGAAAACTCTACTTTAAACTAGGTAATCAGAGCACACTTTCAGCTTAGCAGCCAGTGAAAGTCAATGTAAAGTCATATCACAGAGCCTAACAGTCTGCTTTACAGTGCTTACGTACTGTTAAGCCACATCTCAAAATGAACTGCTGCTTTATATGGCCTCTAAGTTCAGAGGATGGGCATAATTAAGACGACTGACAACTCCATGAGATGAGCTAGCAGTACAGAAAACCCTCCTCAGATACGAGACAAATTTACTTTAAAAGACAAGAAATAGGAAGTATTAGTCTACATTAAGGTAAAGTTCTCAGAGTAGAACAGCACATTCTAAGTATAGAATACTTCTATCTTACCTTATAGACATCCCCGTTAATCACTCCATCAACGGCATCTGCAAAGAGGTGACTTGTTTAGTCATTTGAGAAAGATAGAACAGCCAGATTTACTGATTTCTGTAACTTGTATGGAAAGCTTTACTAAAGTAGGTAATGTGGGAGTTGTGAAAGGGAATGTTACTTGATACCCTGCAGGGACACTTCCTTCTCCCTGCACTTTTCTGGACAGGCATGAAAAACCAAGTGAGCCACTGTTCTGCAGAACCAGAAATACAAGGTCATTTCTTCATTATGAGATCCTGCTTTTAACAACACAAAAAGCAGAGCTGATACTGCTGAGAATCTGCTACAGACTGTGTTCTAAAGCTACTCCCACTTTGTCCTCATCCTCCCTCTCTTAGAAGCTGACTACCATACAGCTGTTCTTAAGAAGGATGACTACCAGTTTTTTAGTGTCTACCTGGAAGATTAACAATGCTGCAGCCAACAATTGGTAATTCTTATCTTACTGTTGTTATCTCCTAATTAGCTCAGAGATAAAGCTAACATTCCTAGCAAAGTCACCTTTCTGCTACCATCTGTGATGACATGCTTGATAACTCCTACTTCAGTTGCAGCATTATTATCTCTGAAGTGACAGTGGCAACACAGCCGTCGGGAACAAATACCAGGTGTGAGTCAAACCTTTAAGTTTTTGAAACTATTTAAATCTATGGACTATACAAAACACACCAAGATTTTCAGAAACTCCTAAGTCTCAGCAGGGCACCTCTCTGGAGCAGGGCTACATAACATCTGTCAGCGTGCCATACCAAGTGCTCATGCTACTCATATCACCATGGATAAATCTATCACCCAAAAGTATGTCCACCATAATACACCCCTCAGAGAAAGAAGTGACTATACCAAAAAGTAAGCAAAAAAATCACATATTTTGCACCACTGTCTTAAAAACAGATAGCTGACTGACCTAAAACTAAGCAAGTTATACTGCTGTGTCCTCTTATTTGCAGCTAGTTTCGCACCAGTTTCATAGTTCAAGTGAATGGCACACAGGAAGTTCTTCATACTCCTTTATCAGTGAACTGAAGAGCAATCATTAACTGTGTTATGTAGAGGACTGTAAATTCATCAGTTCAAGAATGGCAGTTAAGTTGGAGAATACTAGTCCCCAAGAACATAGTTACTAACTTTTGCAGGGGAAGACTCGAATTAAAAAAAAATAGCTTTTCAGTTATGAGAAAATATATTTTATAACTAGACTCCCATAACTGAGAGATGGTTGCTGCTTTGCTGGACTCCTACTCCTCCGGAAGGTACAGGAGGCCTTTAAAAAGACTAGAGTCACCAGCTGGGCTAGAGGGCTCATAAATTTTGAGGATGTTTCCAAGAACATTGAAAATATGTTTTTCTTGTCACACCAAAAAACATTCATTACGGTCTTCACTACTCAGGCTGGCAGGTAAAAGGAACAACATCATTGTTTAAGGCTGTGCCTGAGATGAAACACATAGGTTTGTCTAAGGGCCATTTTTGTTCTGCACAGAAACAGCCACTAATAGAAACTGAACTAAGTGTTTCCAGAGGGCATCCAGGTTAGAAGCGTTAGCAGTATTAGAACAAATTTCCCATCTGTTCTGAGCTCCCTAGAACTTGCAATTAAGCTGCAGAGTCAGCATGCTGACTGAGCTAATCACAAGCAGAAGAGGAAACAGAAATGTACCAGCACACTGTCATATGCCAATACAAGTGTGCTAACTGCAACAAGACCAATAGTCAAACATTCCTTCATTTCAGCTCTCCAGTCTTCATGCTTGTATAATTAAGTATAAAGTACAGAAAAACTGTCTGTCTGCCACCCTTCATATCAGTAACCAATGCTAGTAAACATGCAATTTCATAAGCTTCCCACAAAAAAGCCTAAATACTGCTAGTGCCATCATAACATTTTCAGCAGCCATGAACAACGAGACTCCTCTACTGGCTTCAGAGTCCATCCAATTCTATCATAGTATTGTATCTCCTGAAGTTAAAATCCACATGTTTAGAACCATCTCAGTTACCAATGATCCATACTCCTTGTTGTTTGCTTTTGAACTTCAGATAAACTTTTATTTTTAAGGGCACTGTTGCAATGAACACATATAAACATGTACAGTTCTGCAACACATGCTGACCATATGGTAATAATGAACATTCATACAGCAACACAGATACCTTTTAGAGTCTGGAAGAGCATGGAGAGGATAAGTCATATCAGCTGCCTTGCATTCCCAGGAGATACAACACCCAAGCTTGCCAGAAATAGAAAGCTAGCATTAATGCCCTCCACATTTACTACAGCTTACAAAAGAAAAGACTGGAGAGTTTGAAGATAAATACAAAAAGCATTTTGTCACTTACATCCTAGAAGTCAATATATGGCCTCAGAGATTTATCACAATGATGACTAACTATTCTGAAGGCTGCTACTATAATTATTACCACTCAGGATCACTTGGCCTGAAAGGAAGCTAGCTTAGCCTTGTTCACCAGCCTCTCTAAAGTCTTATTCTCCCCTAAAGTCAGAGGCAGGGCTTTGCAGTATACTGAAACATTTTTCTTACTCTCTTTTAAAATAGAAGTATTTTTTAGGAGTTACCTGCAGAATGTCTTTTAAACAATAAGTACCCTAAGTGCTGCTACTTTCAATAGGTTAGCAGCTCTAGTTAAAGAACAGAAGAACATAAAGTTTAATATATTCTGACATAAGGTTAAGTAACTTCACCACTCAAGGCCTAGTTTACCATCCTTTTTTTCTTTTAGGCACAGTCATGCTTTAATTTTACCTACTTCTAACCCATAACATGATAAGAAAGAAGGATCTTTCACAACCTTTTGTTTACGCAGTTATGAAAGAACCTGGAGAAGAAATAATTTTTGTAGCTATAACTCATCCTCATGCCTGTGCGCAAAACAAAGGCAAGCAGCTCAGGAAGAGTGTTTCTTTCCAGTGTTTTAGTTTAATCCGCTGTCCTATTAAAAGCCATGAGTTTCCTCATTTTCAATATAATCAGTAGACTAGAATTAAAACACATCTGCAATAACACTGTGCCATAACAGCTTCTATAATCTTCCAATCTAACAGCTTCTGTAATTTCCACCTTCTGTACATTTCCACTAGTATTCTCTTGAAAACAAAACAAAACAAAACAAGATTTTTCTGTCCTGACTTCATAATAATGCAGCATTACTAACACAAGCTAGACAGATACCACTCCTTTTCTCATACCCTTATCAGTGCTGTCTTTTGGGGCTCTGAAGCCTCTGACGCTGATTGCACAGCAAAACCCAGATCAACGGCTGTTCAAACAATTAAGAAAGAATCAATAGTCAGAAAAGAACTCTTGCTGTTTGTGGTGCTAACTACAGAGACAGGAATCAATTCTTTCCTAAGCAATTTTGAAGCAAATTGATACCCAGCTCCTGAAAGGCTATTAAATGAAGTACCTAGAGAAACCACCAGACACAATTAATTTTCTGAATTGCTAGAGGCTCACAAACATCTTTCGAAGATAGAGAAAAATAATTTGGTCAAGTTCATATGAAACTTACAGGCGTGAAAATGTAAAAAGCAATGTTTGAGACTAGTCAGCCTACATTAAAATTGTGTATTTGCATGATTTTCAACATCTATAACTGCTTGTCTTTCAATGAAATTCCCCATAAGAAGCTACTTGGCAAACTGCCAGGATGATTTGTATTGGCATACAGGATATAGAAACCACACATTTCCCCTTGAACTCTCTCTCTTGCTTAGAGAACACAGGAAGTGAACCAATACAACCTCAAGATATACTATTGTCAGAATCTCACTGCAAATACATGGACATTGATTCATCACTGAAAAATAAATGTCATAAGACATCATGTTACCCATACCTAAGCAACAGCATTGTATTACTTGATTTATACAGTACTCTGCTTTCTGGAGCAGGGATTATGCTTCACCTTCCAAGGGAAATAAGATTAGGTTTTTGCATGCTCAGGCAGCTTGAATGGCATAGCTATTTACATAATGAATAGCCTACTGGATCAGGCCTGGATCAGTATTCCAACCCTGATCGTGGCAACATGAAATAATGCTGTGTGAGACACACAAGCCTGGCAGCATTCCGCTATTCCCACCATACTCACCCAGTATCCACCACTACGACAATTAACAGAATTCCCAATAATGATATTTACAATTCATGAAGCTCACTTCTATCCATGTATTTGTCTAACTATTTAAAGAGACTGAAACTGAAAGACTGTTTGTTGATGAGAAACTATGATTCTTAAAAAGTGTATTTCAAGAAGCTGATGACTGCTTGTGACTGTATCTGAAGTTAAGATCTTCAAACTTCAGTTGAGAGCTGCCCAAGTTATTAGTTTTGGCCCAGTGTTTATAAAGAACTTATCCAAGAGACCTGTAAATAAGGAGTTCAAGAAAGGTTACAGTTAAAAAAAGTAAATCCACAAATCCCTGGTCATTATGCTTAAGGATTTACATAAGAACTTGCATTGTTTCAAGAAGAAATTTGCATTCACCTATTCAATTACAGAAGAGTTTAATGAGCTAATATGCCAGAGACTACAACTGTCTGATATTTATTAAGGTACTGATCAGATGATAAGAAATGTCTACAGAAGTCATTAGATCATTTGTCACCATGCCTGAACTAGTACATTTTGCATGGCTGAAGTCTGTTCTTTTTAACATGGAGCAAGCAAGTACAGGCTCTGACAGTCAACAAAGATCAATGTTCTGTTAAAAAACAGGGCCACCACAAGTCCACAAGCATTGTCTACCATGCCTCTTTAACAGGCCAGAGCAAAAATGCAAACCCAAGGCATAAAAAGAAGCAAGATGACATACAGTTCCTGCCTAGGGTTCCCACATCCTTGGATCATATTATCATATTTATTATTTTATTAACTTATTCCTAAAGTTCTCCAATAACCCTTTTGACAAGTCAACTTACATGACTTCAGAAACAGTGCTTAAAAGGCAGTTTAAGAACTACTTCTAAATAAGAAACTAATCTAGAAGCATTAAACAAATCAACTTTTTGAAAAGGAAACACTTTGCAATAGTCATCATTACATGTATTCAGAGAACATACTCTTCTAGTTGTTCTAGTATATTGTGGGCAAGGTCAATGATAGATTTTTTTTTTCAACTAAATTAGTTTTCAAACAGCCACTCTAATGTTCCAGAGTCTGTTTGGAACATAAAGCCCATGTAAGGCATGATGTCTGTCTAAGACTTCTGAAAGTAAGAAGGGAAGTGACCAATGTGTCTGTTTCTGCACTATACATAGAATACGGAAGTCAAACTATGTATGGTACCAAAACAGGATGGTGTTCTGATAACAATTATCCTCAAGTTCTTGTACTGGAACAAAACAGTCCCCAGTAAATACCTTTTTTTTCAGCAGTATGTAATCCATATGTTTTGGAACTTATGAGTGAGCTGATGCTAAGAGCAGCCCTACCTCCAAATAACCACTGGAAGGTCTCCATTACCCAGTTTATCTAGATGAGCTTTATTGACTGAGATACTACAAACCTTCCCCCTCATACATAAGATACGTCAGTAATTTCTGATATCAGGTTGCAAAATGAATACTTAATTCTAAAGATGTTCCAACAATGAACTGGGGAGCAGTTATTCAACTCAGTCTGAAGGAGAGTGGCATCCTACTGCAGTGACAAAGGGAAGTCACATGAGAGAGCAAGTATGTCCCCAGTATATATTTGGCCCTGGTGATAAGTAGAAGCAAAGTCTTCTGAGAGTGTTGCAACATCAACCCCTTTCCACTCGGGCTTTGGTTAAAACCTTTCAAAAGGAGAAGTGTTTATTCTGGGCTGCTTTAGCCACCATTAGACTATAATCCATACTTCTCAACACTCAGTTCCCACCCTTCTCCAAACGCGGGTTCTGCAGTGTTGGGCTTGCTACATTCAGTACAAAGGTTACCAAGGAACAAAGGCTAAAGGTTTAGTAAAATTAAACATTAGCTTGACTCCTCTTATGCTTTAAGACTAAGATCACCCCCGCTGAAGATAGAAATTCAAGTGGCGGATTTATTCAGCTTTCAGAAGCCTTCCTTCAGACAGGCTCCTGGATTAAACGAGATCAGCACCGTTCGCATTAGGACACAGGCACGCCTTAGGCATCTTCAGGGGATACAAACTATAACCGGGGAGCAGGGAGGTAGCTCACCTTGCGGCGCAGCGCACCCAGGACGGCCCCGACCCACCCCCGGACCAGCCCCGGGCAGCGGGCCCCGCTCCGGGCACAGCGAGGGTCCCGCCGGCGCCGTCCCCGCCCGGCCGCGCCGCCCCGAGGGACGAGGGGACCCGGGACCCCTCAGCCCCCGCCCCACCCGCGGCCCCCGCAGGGCGTACCCGCGCCGAGGCCCTCGGGACCCTGCAGCGCCTCGGGCACCTCGCCGTTCTCCAGGATGCCGTAGCCCACGTCGTTCTCGATGCCCGCGATCTCGTTCTCCTGCTGCGCCAGGAAAGCGGCGGCGGGATCCTCCTCGCCACCGTCGGGCATGCCGTTCCCGGTGGTGGGCGGCTGCGGCTGCTGGGCACCGAAGAGCTCCATGTCGGCCATGGGTGAAGGCGGGCAAGCAACTGCGGCTCCGCACCGCGCCTACGCCGGGCAGCAGCGCGGAAAGGGCGGGGCCGCCCCGCCTGCACCAATGAGCGACGAGCACTGCCGGGTCCGCCCAATCAGCGAGCGGCCGTGGCGGGGCCTCCGGAACGCGAGCCAATCAGTGCCCAGAGAGCAGCGAGCGGGCGGGCGGGGCGGAGCGCGGCCGCGGTGCCCGGAGAGCCGGGTGGCACCGGCGGGCTCCCCTCCATCGGGATCCGCTGCATCGGGATCCGCTCCTTCGGGCTGTAGCCGGTCCGGAGTCGCCTCTCCCAGCCTGCCAAAGCACAGGCGCTCCGCTGGGACAAGACACGGTTCCATCGGCAACTTGGAGACAAATTCGAACGTCCAAAACATGGGTTGTGTCAAACATCTTTCGTGATACTGGGTGTCTTCTCTCTCACATAGGGAAACTTAAGTCACAGAAACATAGAAGATGTTGGAAGGGACATCAACATTGGGTCATCTATTCAACCTCCCTGCTTAAGCAGGGTTATCCCAGAGCATTTGGCACAGGATTGTGTCTATATGGTTCTTGAATATCTCCAGTGAGGGAGACTTCACACCCTCTCTGGACAATCTGTTCCAATACTCAATCACCCACACAGTAAAGCTCTTTCTTATGTTCAAGTGGAATTCACTGTGCATCAGTCTTTGACAGTTGTCTCATGTACTAGTGGTTGGCACCACCGAGAAGAGCCTGGCTCCCTGCTCTTGACACCCCTGCCTTTAGACATTTTTACACATTGATGAGATCAAACCAGTGTAAATTCAAGAAGCATGTGTTCTATTGACAAAATGTTAATCAGAAGGGCAGTAATTTCTGATACAATTTTTTGGACAGTTACTTTGATCATGTTCTTGTATCTGGGTATTATAACACAGATGGAATCATACAATTGTAGAATGTGAAGGGATTAGAATGGACTAAAAGATCATCTATTCCAAACCCCTGCTGCCTTGGGCAGGGACACCTTCCACTAGAGCAGCTTATGTTAGGCCTTATCCAACTGGCCTTCAACACTGCCAGGGTTGGGACATCCACAACCTCCCTAGGCAACCTCTTCCAGTCTCTCCCCAAAAGACTAAAGAATTTCTTCCTAATGTCTAACCTAAATTTCCCCTGTTTCAGTTTGTACCCATTACCCCTTGCCCTGTTACTACAGTTCCTGACACTGACTCCCTCTCCAGTTTCCCAGTAGTACCCTTCAGATAGTGGGAGGTTGCACAACCTCCTCTTCTCCAGGATGAACAGACCCAACTTCCTCAGTCTGTCTTTGTAGGGGAGGTGCTCCAGTCCTCTTACCAACACTGCGGCCTCCTCTGGACTTGTTCCAGCAGTTCCATGTCCTTCTCATGCTGAGGGCATGGGAACTGTGTGCTGTAGTCCAGGTGGCGTGGCATGTGAGCAGAGTGAGGGACAATCACCTCCTTTGACCTGCTGGCCAGGGATGTAATTTATTGGCATAGCAGAGAGGAAGGGGAAAATATTTATGTAACAAAGGAGAAAATGATGCTGGCAGCCCTCAACCTGGTGTAGCTGCTGCAAGATGTACCTGCTTAATTCTCCTTACATGTTGCCCATAAGTCTGTGCGTACATTTCATGAAATATTAGAGCTAATGCCATCCAGGCTTATGTTATAGTCCCAAAAAAGGGTTCAGACATATTTCACAAGGAGCCCAAATTCAGAGAAAAATTTAACTCTGAAAGGCAGTTGTAAATGTGAATTTAATGGGTGAGATAAACCACATGCTCAGTTACACTTTTTCCCCCCATCAATATCATTTACTAGAGAAAAAGTACAAGTAAATTCTTGTAGTATGACAAATAGCTCCCTTCACCTCATTTAGTCAAATAAAAGATATGCCTAGTTTTTCCTTTGAAAACTCAGAATCTGGTATGGTAGGAGGCTAGACCTTCCTGAATTTCATCTCTCATAGAAAAACAGCAAGGTTATTTATTTTAAATAATCTCCAGCTGCCATGGAAAAGCTAAAGAACTAAAAACAATAGCAGTAAGTGGGCCCGTAACTTACGACAGGAGATGATAAAAATGAAATGCCATCATGAAGTGTATGCCACACTAGCAGAAACTTGCTGACTTTGTTTCCACAAGTTCTTCTAAAAAGATACTCCCACATTCATTTTCATCATTCCTCTTTCCTTATACGTAAATAAAGGAATATTGCACTGCTTCCCTTTAACTATGACTAGTGGTTGTTGCATGACTGTCTAGTTATTTCCTCTTTTACTTTACCACTGCCTCTTAGCCCTCTGGGGGATTTCTGATGGCACAAACACAAGTAGGACATTGTGACTTAAAATGAAAAGCAAATCCGGTTACTTGCTTGTCTAAAAATTGCAGAATAGGGATTAAGGATTTTGATATATAAACAGAATTGCAATTTTTCAAATAGCCCAAGAAAATTATTTTCTGTGTTCTATTGGAATGAGTAACTGAATGTTATTGCTTTAGATGCAAGGGAAAATACAGTGAGCAATTAGATCTGTTTTGATGATGAATTCAAAAATTTGTATGTCATCTATCATTCAGATGCACTATGAAGTGTTCTTGCACTGACAAAGCTATTATTACTTTCCTGCTTTCTTACCCTGTATAAGAAGTCAAGATATCTCCTTTTCTAAAGGCAGATGTTACTCCTTAGAGAGTAGTACAAAGCACAAAAGTAGCACACCCTTTGTTATTCATCCATCGTGGTTTGTTGATGTGTCACACTAGGGAGAAGAGCGTATTACAGAAATATTAGGTGAATAAACCCTTATGGAATTATGAAAAGGCAAATAGACTACAAAGGAGTGTCAGGATTGTTCTGTTTCTCTCCATCCTTTCAAAGATGATAAAATTTAATTCTAGTTTCTATATGTACTGAGATTTTGTTTACAAGTAGTTTAAAAATATGTTTTTGAGCATTTATGAAAATATGGGTTTGCAACTCAGCACTTCCTACATTAAGAAAGGCATTGCAACAGAAAGGCATTGCAATCCCACAATACTGGGATTTCTCTGACTATTTCACAATGTTTTTTATTTAAGAAAATAAATAATTAGTAGAACAGATGTTTCTAGAGAAAAAAAAATAAATGCAAGCCCATACAATACTCTGTTAGTATGCAAATGAGAAAGGCATTGCACAGCTGACATCTGGACAGGAAATCTTTCTAACTAGAAGTGCCCTGCACAAGAGCCCGCAGTTGGTGAGAGCACAAAATGACTAGGACTTGGTCCAGTTCCATTGAAACCAGTTAAGAGGTTCCCTCAAACTGCTGATGACTAGCGACTTTCAAGCTATAGACAGAAGTTAGAAAAACCTCCCAGCTTTTCACTTATGAGAACCTAGACTCATGTATCAGAAAGATGGTGCCTACTTGGGGTCAGATTGCCACTGCTTTGCAAGGTACAAAACCCAAAAAGAACTGGTTTGAGAGGCACATAAAGCTACCAGCATCAGCTGGTAGCTTTATGGATCTGGATCTGCTCCACAGCAACTACCCTGCACATCACTTCACATCAGTCTGGAAGCTCCCTCAAAGCAGATTTTTAAAGGTCACTGCACATACACTGACTTGGGCAATTAAAGCTACAATTAACAGTTCTACTAAATAGAAGACTATTACTTTAGAAGACTAAAGCCCACAAAGAAAACATTTGTACACGTCACTGCCGTTCAGCTCAAGCCCATCTGCACTACAGAGTCATGCTGCAGCTGTTCACCTTGTTTTGATGGGGCTGGATCTAAAGCCAAGCCAGGGTCTATAACTCATATTGATAGTAGCAGCTTAAATAAGCCATCTGCCCACTCTGACTACCTAGGATGACCACAGAGCAATTCTCCTATTCAATCAAACTGGAGACATGTTTATTTCTACAATGTGAAAGAGAAACCAGTCTTTAAATATATGTGGTTCTCATCCCCAGAAGAAAGGCAGTTTTATCATGAGAGTGCATCAAGCCACCTGCAAGGCAAAAGGATTTGAAGTGGCCCACCCTTACTTCACATGTATATTGACAAACATGTCCACTGCTACAAGACCTCCAGTGCCACAGCAAGACACACTGCTTTCAGTTTATCAAGCTGATTTGCTGCCATGAGAATTTAATTAGATGAGGGCACAAAGAGACACTGCTGGTAGTGTCCACACTGTTAAACACAAACATCCCAAGATAAGAGGTGTAGCTGCTTTCCAAGGAACAGCCAGTAGTCAGTAAAATAAGGAATATACCTACAACTAATAAACACATAAAAACTAATAAAAACTATGCTGTTTTTTTGTTGCTCTGACAGCTGTATCTAATCATCACAGCTGTGCATGGTATTCAAACAGAATCTGAGTAAGCAGAGAAGAGACATGGTTCCCTACATAAGGGAAGCACAGAGCTTCACAAAGATGAGCAGAGTGGAGGGTTAGACTGCCAGAGCAGAACAGTAGTAAGTAAGTAAGTAAGTAAGTAAGTAATATGACAAGCCTAGTATAAAGAGGAAGGTTTGCAAATACAGGGTGAAGATACTTGAAATTATATGATTATGAATTATAGAGTGAGCAATACCAGGAAGGTAAAGCCTTGCCAACATTTTGTATGGATATAATGGGCCTCTCCTTAACACAAAAGTACTTCAGTCCTTTAATAATCTTTGTTGTCTTGCCCTGGACTCACTCCAGTATGTCCATGTCTTTCTTGTTCTGTGGGCTCAAAACTGGATTCAGCACTCCAGATGTGCTGAATGCAGAGGAAGGATCACTTTCTTTCACATGCTAGCAGTGCTTTTCCTTGTGCATCCATCCCAGGATGCTGTTGGCCTTTTTCATTGTAAGGGCATATTGCTGTTAGATGACAAGCTTCTTGCTCCCAAAGACGCCAAGGCCCTTCATTGCCAAGCTATACTGCAGTCCCCAGAATGTACTGATGGCTGGATCATTCTTATCCCAGTGTAAGACTTCACATCTCTCATTGTTGAGCTCTATGAGATTCCCCTCTGCCCAATTCTCCAGCCTACCAAGGTCCCTCTCAGTCCCTCTGATGTAACAGTCACTCCTCCTGGTTTTGCATAATAGGTGAACTTGCTGTAGCAGCACTCTGCTCCACCATCCAGGTTGTTAATGAAGAACCTCAACAGTACTGGCCCCACTATCATGCCCTGAAGTATAATGCTAGTGAACTTGCTTTCAGCTTGATTTTGTGCCATATATCACAACCTCTGAACCAGATTGTTCAGATAATCTTCAATTCGCCTCACTATCCATTTATTTGTCCCACACTTTGCCAGCTTGTCTTGTTAGAACATTGTGAAAGACAGCATTAAAACCCTATCACAGCCGAGGTAAACAATGTCTCATTGCTCTCCATTCATGCAGCAGGCAAGGCAACTCTCTGTGGAAGGTTATCAAGTTGGTTAAGCATAACTTTCCCTCCATATGTGCATGGTGGCTACTTCTGATTTTTGTCCTTCCTGAGACTGAAAATGGTATCCAGGATTAGTTGCTCTGTCATCTTTCCAGGGGCTCACATGGAGCTGGTTGGCTTGTTGTTGCATTGCTGATGTTCTTTTTTGACTTTCTGGAAAATAGTGACCCTTGCTCTCTTCCAGTCTTGAGGGACATTCCCAGTTGCCATGGCCTTTCAAAGACTATCAAGGGTGGACTCCCAAAGACATCTGTCAGCTTTGTCATTGGTGGAACAGGTAAGGCCTATTTGTTTATGTGCTCCTTAAACTGGTCCTTCTCCACCCAGGGAAAGTTTCTTTGCTCGAGACATCTTCTCTGGTTCAGCCTATTTGTCTGCTACAGAGTCCTGAGATTCTTGAAGGTTAGGATTGTTTTATTTCAAGAGACCTAAGAAGGTGTTCCAAACTTACTCATAATCCAAGGTGGAGAGTTTGATTTAGGTGCATACAAATCCCGTGTAGAGACAGGTGTCTTTCTGATAGTTGAAACAGTAGTATGTGGCTCCCCATGGAACATCACTTCCTCAGAAACAAAAGGAACTAGGCTTTTGATGCCTTACCATTTGTTTTCTTAAGACCATCGTCTCTGCTAAAAGGAGCCAGAGGAAATGCACAGGAAAAACTGTTACAGCATGTTGCATTTCCATAAAGATGGTGAAATCAGCATTTTTGTGGTGTTCTGAGAGGTGTATGAAATAAGGAAGAATGTGCTTGAAGGGTTCAGTTTAGTTCTTCATACAAAACTCATTAATTGTCAGGAAGAAAAAGCCCTATTTGGGGCAGAAGAAAAACGTACCTATTTGCAGGTATTTCTGGGGCACATTTTCAAGCCAGATCATTGATTCTCCTTCTCAGGATAAAGGCTTATTACCAAAAACAAACAAACAAACAAAAAAATCACACCAAAACAAAAAACAACCTACTTACCATGCAGAACTGCTGAAGCCTGCAAGAAGCCTCAAATTCCTGCCATATCAAATTTGCTTAATCTACTCTTGTCTGGCATCCATGCCAACAAAAAAGACGATTGATGGCATTGTGAGGCCACTCAATCATCTTTGAAATGCCAGTTAGGAGGACTCCTTAAGCCTGAATAAGGGCAATTACTATTCATATCTTAAAGAACAAGTTCACAGAAAAACATTTTGAATTCCTCACTAGTGAAAGGTGATACAGAATCTCTGATTCCACAAAGCAATGACATGTCGTTTGACTTCACAGTTTCTTGTTGTTGTAGAATGTGCTGCATGTGAAGTTCTTACATGCAAAGGAAGACTTGTCAGCCTACCTGACAGAACTGTCCTGAGAGAAAAATTCATTTTCCACAGATGATAGCTTCCTAGCCTGTCTGACCAAACTGATTGCAAGCGTGTAGGCAATAAGCATCTTTCTGTCCTATAATCTCACTCTCATCTTCTCTGACATAACTAAAGAGACCTATTTAATTTACAGCAGGAATTCCCCCACCACCAGAAGTATTCAGTGAAAAATTTTACTTCAGTAGTATATTTGAAAATGTATTCAGTAAATTAGTTTCCAGTCAAGTTTTCTGGACAATCTGTATTACATTTTTGTTCTACAGTTTGGATTCGCAAGGCTACTTCACAATACATTGTCTTAATATTTTAGTATCACCTCTGAATGTGGCACTTCTGCAATTCCTAAGGTAGTAAAACTAATTGAAATATTAGCAAATAATCTACCACTTCTTTCATGTATTACAGTCCTGTAATACATGTCGGCTTCCTTACAAACAATGAAGCAATGACCTTTTCTGGATTTGATTTACAGACACAAAAGCATTCCATGAGGTGCAGAATGAGTTTTTTAACTTGCCCAAACCCAACACAGGTCACAAAATGTTGAGAAGAACCTGGCTGCAAAAAAATAACTCATGCAAAGAAATATAAATAAAGGTAACTCTTTAATTCTATTTCTGCTGTAAACTGCTTTTCAAAGTGTGTGTGTGGGGGTATTGGTTTAGTTTGTTTGCTTGCTTGTTTGTTTTTAATGATTTAATTGAACCTTAAATAAATGACAGACACTTGAAATACAGGGATTGTTGAAACACATACTGAGTAGAAATCACAATTTATTGCAGACTGTTGCAAGGTAAGGAAATTAAGAAGGCTCTGGTAGAAGGGAAAAGCCATTCTTTATTGACAGAGGGGATTTTTAACTTTTTAATTAAATTTTAGAAGAACTTTGAAAGGGAGTTTGACCATAAGGAAAATTGGGTAGCCAAGAGCTTTTGAAGCTCTTTTGAAGCTCTTGGATCTGCCAAAATCTTCTCATTTGCCTCCTAAAACAGCAATGGGTTTATGACTGAATTCCATACAGAAGGTGAGGTATTGCACCACTTTCCCCTGTTTAAGTGTCAAAGTAATCTACATTCTGAACACATAGAAAGCACCCATTCAGCTGCCTTATCACAAAACACATTAACTTGACTTTTTATCCCTGGGTAATCAAGGCAGTAGCACCTATGTGAATGCTTATTTTTCCACTCAGAGTTCAGTTTTCTTTCTAATACTTGGAAGATCTATCTCCTTGCAACAGCAAAGCTGGGCTCTGATCTGCTGGAGGAAATCAACTGGATCCAGTTGCAAGATGTGTCTCTTACAGTGGGAACTTGTAACTAACAAGCCAGCTGAGAATGGGTTTGGCTATGACCTCAGCCCACAGACTGTAGTGATTAGCAGGTCAATGATGAGTGATGTCATGCAGGCAGGCCAGGAGCTGAGATGTAGACTGGCACTCCTAGAGCACCACTGAGGCAGGACTGACAGCCCCGAGCTAAGCTGACAAACAAACATTCTGTTTATTCTCACTGTTTTGCGTGTCACGCATTTCTGCATCACACACTTTTCAACTGTCCCTCTGACAACAGATGTATTATTTCTGTCATTGCGCCTTTTACAATCACATGGAGGCTTCTTAAAGTAATAATTTACATTTACACACCTCTCAGAAAAGTGAGAGTATTAGCCCTCTCCCTCTCTGCCCTCAATGTACAGAGAGTGTACTCTCCTCTCTCCTCTGCTCCTGCCTCTGTAGGACTGAAATATAACCAGATTAGACTGGATGGTGTCTACTTATTCCAAATGTCAATTCAGAGATGCCAAAGACCAGGTATTTTATATGGGTATTGTGTTAGTTCAGCACATTTCTCATACTGAATTGTAGCTGTAAGAATTCAACAGATCTGTAAACTAAACAGTAATGCCTTGGGTAAGCCATCTATAAAAATTCAGTTTGACAATTAGATATGAAAAGCTTATTTTAGTGATTAGCCCAGTATCATCCAGGAATTTGATAGCAAAACCAGTGAATCACAACTGGCTGATTTAGGGACCAGCTTTCTCTTCCCTAAAGCTTTGGTCAGTGTTTCCCTGCTGTCTCATAAAACACAGGATATATAGATTGGACAGTCACCTCCAGTACATCTGGTACAGTCTAGGGCAAGATTGCTCTTGAGGGGGTATTTTAATGACTGTTCACTAAGTATGCTGAAAGAGGCAAAAATGATGACTGAAAAATCTTAAAACTAGCAACCTCTATCATTTGAGGGTTGTATAGCCCTAAACATGTGCTTTGTGTCATAGCCCTGATCATGTGTCTTGTCAAGTCAAAAATTGCAAGCCAGTGCACCCCAGCGATACACACGGGGTTGGAACATAGACATCTCTGTTCCTTCAGCCCCGGAAATAACTGAAGGAGAGAAGACAGTTGTGCAGAAGGAGGGAGAAAATATACTCTAGGTAGGCCTCTAACTAAATTCTAAATCTTTACCAATTTTGAATATGTTCTAATGGACCATAGTCCTTTACTTGTGATTTTTTAGGGGAAAAAAGATGATGTTTAATATCATCTGCCTTCTTCTTATGCAGACCCCTTATTTATAGCCACATTTGTCTCATATTACTCATAGCACTAGGGATAGGCTCTGATCTTCATGACTCAGTCCCCTCAGCTGCCATTTCCAGCAGCATTTCTCATGAAACCAGTATCCTTCAAGTTCCCCTGTCTCCCAACTTTCAGTCCAGCCTCTTATACTGCTCAGATTTTTGGGCTTCCCAGCATTCTCAGCAATCCACTGGCCCAGTATCAGCCAGTATCACTTTATTCTGTCACTCTTCCTTAGTTTCTCCTTATATCTTTTCTCTTCTGAATCCCTTCTTGCCTCTGTAACCCTTAATCACTGTGTGTCAGTAAGAGTTGTCTCATTCACATCATCCCAGCCATCCTGCTCAAATATTGTATGCAATCTCTCACTTCTTCTTGTGGAAGTTTTTTAAAGTTACTTAAACTCCACAAGATCTGGTAAAAGGACAAGTCAATCCATTACTGTAATTTGCTGAACTATTAGCACATCTGGATGCATTCACAATACACAGGATTGTTCTCAAAGTTGTATAAGAAAGCTGGTCAGAGCAAAAGGGAAATATGCTGGTCTTTTTAGCTTGTCGGAACTTGTGTGGAAACTAAAATTCAAATGTCAAGCTGAAATAAAGAAAATCTGCCGAAATCAAATTCTTGCTGTCACCACAAGGAGATGTACTGCCTGTCACCTATGGCCTGGATGGTCCAATAAAAAAATTATACTGTCATTGCAAGTAAGAAAATTAATGCTAGCATTGCAAGACCACAAGAACTGGTGGGCTGTTAGGTTTGTTATTAGTTTGAATGAATTTACTCAGTACAAATTGAAATTTGGTATCAAGTGTCTTTTGTTATGATGTAGAATTTAAGTATGGGATATTACCAGAGACCTTGAAAATATGTGCACAGGCTAAAAACAGAGGCCATGAGACTATAAACATCTCACTGGCAATCAGCTTCTGGTTCCGGATGATTATAATCTTAAGTGCTCAGAACACTTCTTTAGACATAACAAGGAGGAAGCAATCAAACAAGTGCACGTACTTCATGCACTGTTTCTGAATAAGACAAATAGATTATGTGGCCATGGGAAGTTAACACGCCCAGAATTGGAGAGGGTATCATCCAAGGAAAAGGAGACCAGGGAATTAAAATTCACTGACAGTCAAGCTTTTTGAAATGTACTAGATCTTGATATTTGAAAGGAATTGCTGCTGGCAAATGGTTGTCATCGCTGGATTATAATAGAATTTTCTTCTTAAAAACTATATCAAAGGTGCAAGCACATCTGTTTCAAGGACCAAGGCTCTTCAAATATATTTTATCATGCCAGTCAAGTGCTAGGGCTGTATAGAAGTATGTGTCTGAGTACACAAACTACATGCACTTGTTGTCTCAAACTCTGTAATTCCTGAATAAAGCATTAAATTCAGTTTGCCTAGTGTGATAACTATTAGTGTGACAACATCAACTGACAAGCCATGAAATGGTCAAGCAATTGCACTAAACAATCATTGTAGGTCCCTTCCAGCTGGAAGTATTCCATTGTATTCTCTGTATGCTTCTCATTATTGTCTGCAAATACATCCATCAAATCCTCAGTGTGAGTTGGCTCTCCCACTGAAATAAAAGACAAACCTGCAACAGAACCAGGGTTTTAGACATCACACAGGAACACAGTTTCACAGAATACAAAGTTAGAATTATTGCAGCCAGACATTTATTGGGAAGTGTTAGGAAGTGTAAAACTGCCTGGGTTGGAATGGTTCACAGTTTCTGCAGTGTTATTATTTGTTTCTGTATTAGTTCTTACTTTAGTGCTTTACATTAAAAATATTTATATATATATATATATATCTCACCGCATGTTATCTTATGTTCCATGCTACTGCTTTAATGCTGAATAATTAAAAGCACAGGGGCTGAACTTTCTGTTATTTTTAGGCTGTAATATGCGAAATGTTATTATGTCATTGCTAAATTATTCCAGAAGTTAATTATTTGTGTTCTGGAGGCATTTTTTTCCTGCTTCTTCACTTGATGACTGAACAAGAAACTTGCCCCAGGAAATAAGGGTGTGTCTGTGCTGTGGAGGTGGTGGTAAATGTTTATGCAGGAAGAACCTAGAGTACCTAAGGAACTACAAGAACAAATTTTTGGCCTCAAGCCATGTAGTTTAGTTGGAGAAATGTCTCATGGGGTAGGTGGTACATTACAGTGTAAACTAAAATTCATTGAAATGCAGCACATTAGAGACTTGCTTCAGATACTACAATTAAGAAACACTTAAGGAGCTGCTTTTTCAATCAGCAAATTTTGGGGTAAATTTCATTATAATTATTCTCAGTGTTTGTATGCATGCAGTATTAAAGTTACATTCACAAATTGTTTTGCATAGCCAATATTGAGTATCAGGTGTTTTCATAAATCATTAATTTGTAGTATCCTAAAGTTCAACAGACTATGGTATGGCTTTCATCTCTATGTAATTCCTGAAATTATACTGTTTTAGCCTATATGGGCTACATCAGTAATACCTGCAGTATAGTTTCAACCTTCTATTTTTTCCTCTGGAAAATTTTCATAAAAACATTAAGTATGTATAACCCATTGCACAAATGCAACCTTTTTTATACTCAGATCGCTTTCTTTAACAGTCATTCAGCACCCCTAAAAAAGCTACGGCTGCTTATGTATCCACCTATAACTGTAGTCAATGTAATTGACCAGTAGAAACGGTTAGTGTGAGTTCTGTTGTCAGGAAACTTTCTCATCTATGAGACAGCCTCAGGCAACTGACCTGTTTCTAGAAAACTGACTGGTTTTATACAGATACAAACATTTTATATGCTGCAATTCTTGGTTACACAAAGGAAAAAAAATTGTATTTATACGGTGTTCTCATCATAATTTACAAAAGTCAATTCTTTGTAAAAGACAACATCCTTTTCAAGAGCCACTGGCATATTGCAGTGTATCACTCATCAAGGCCATTTCTGATTTTAAACTGAGGCAATTTCTTAGGCTATCTCTCATGTAGTAGTACACAGCTTAGAGCCTGCTGGTTGTGTTCGATCAGTCACTGCGGTCTGTCAGAAGGATGCAGTTCTCCTTGGGGAACAATCAATACCCCCAAAAAGAACTACTGTGCTGTAACTATGGTACTAACATTGTGCATCAATGGGACTCAACTCTGCTTCATGTCACTCACCAAGACAAAACAAACCAGATAAAGCAAGCAAAAAACCACCAGACACGTACCATAAAATCATAACAATTGAAATTATCGATTTTCAGTTCTATTAAAAACCTCACAGATAGGCCCAGAATGTCACAAGTGTATCTGCATGTCAGTCAGAGAACGATTTTGGAGTAAAATAATCTCAGAAGTAGCCTTAGCTATTGCGTCATATTTTACCATTTATTTCCATATATCATGGAAAGTTTTGTCTGAACCAAGTCTCTGCAGCTCCTGAAAGGAGTGTGTAGTGAGGTGGGGGTCGGTGTGGTCTGCCGGGCCTGGCCTTAATCTGAGACACTGGAGATTCAGATTAGGTATTAGAAAAAAAATTTGTCACTCTCAGGGAGGTCAGGCACTGGAATATGTTTTCCGGGAGGTGGTGGAGTCACCATCCCTGGAAGATTTTAAACGTCTCTTGGGTGGAGCACCCAGCTAGTGCGTGCTTCGCGAGAAGCCGCTGCCGTGGCGACGGTGCCCGTGTCCCTGCGGGAAGCGCTGAGGGCGCGGCGCGGCAGCATCCCCGGCCGGCGGGCAGTCGGCCCTGGGGGAGGGAGTCCGCGCCCGTCGGCGGCGCCGCTGGCGGGCGCGGCCGGACCGGGAATGACGGCGCCCATTGGTGCCGCTGGCGGGTGCGGCCGGGAGAAGGCGCGGTCAGACCGGGAATGGCGGCGCCCATTGGTGCGGCGGGGAGAAGGCGCGGCCGGGCCCGGAATGGCGGCGCCCATTGGTGCGGATGTAAAGAGGCGCGGCGGGGCCGGGAGCGGCGGCGCAGTCGCGGGCGGGCTGTTGGGCTGTCGCCATCTCGCCATGGCTCGCGAGTTCGAGCTGTGCCCCGGGCGGTGCGTCGGCGGCGACCAGCCCTGCTTCATCATCGCCGAGATCGGGCAGAACCACCAGGGCGACCTGGACATCGCCAAGCGCATGATCCGCATGGTCAAGGTGCGCGGGGGGGAGGCGGGTGAGGGAGAGCGCCGGAGCGCGGCCTGGGTTTATTCCAGACACAGATTGTCTGCAGGGGGACCCTTGCATTTGACTTTGATTAAGGGTCTGGAGTGCTTGTCCAGTGAGGAGCGGCTGAGGGAGCTGTGGTTCTTCAGCCTGGAGAAAAGGAGGCTCAGGGGTGACATGATCACTCTCTACAACTCCCTGAGAGGAGCGTGTGGCCAGGTGGGGCTCGGCCTCTTCTGCCAGGCCGCTAGTGACAGGATGAGACGACGTGGCCTCAAGCTGTGCCACAGAGGTTAAGACTGGCCATCAGGAAGAATTTCTCGGAGAGGCCGAACAGACATCGCAGTGGGCTGCCCAGGGAGGTGGTGGAGTCGCTGTCCGTGGAGGTGTTTAAGGAAAGACTGGACGTGGCACTTGGTGGTCTATTTGACAACGTGGAGCTCAGTCACCTCAAGGCCTCGATGATCTCAGAGGTCTTTTCCAACTAATTCATTCTGTGATCTTTTGTCATGGCTGCAGCCCCGCAGCTGGGGCATGAGCTTACGGGGAATTTAGGAAGTATCTGAACCATTAATCTGCTGAACCATCTCTGATGAACCTCCAGTTTGACTTGGTTGACATCAGGGCTTTATTGCAGTAAAGCTTGTGTCATCCAGTAAGACAGCCAAACTGCTTTCAAATTTGATGTGATATCCATTAGATAGAAAACCACACATCATCACAGCTCAGGACATGGTGTATTCAGTTATGTGACTGGGCTGAAAGTGGAGACCAGTCTAATGAGGATTTGTCTTTACTGTGTGACTTCATATGAATTATTCCTTCAAATTAATTATTCTTCCTGGAGTTTTTCAAGAGTGTCTGGTGGTGGTGACATGATCTAGGGATAACTCTGGTGATGCTGGGTGGATGGTTGGACTGGATGATCTTAAAAGTTTCTTCCAGCCTTGATGATGCAATGAATTTCAGACTCATACTCCTTGTTCCATAGAATCCTGTGTCCTTTTTTAATGTAACATTATCAGTGACAGCTAATCTGGGAACAACACCACAGAAGTCAACTCTTCGAATAAGCAACATGCATCGCTAAGTAGTTTTGTAGGTTTAATATGGTTTCTCTGAACTGCTGCTCTACTAAGTGTATCATGACTCTGAAATAGAAGGGTTCATACATGTGTAGGTCCACAGTCACTCTGTGTTCATTACCGTTTCTGTGATTGCTGTGATGATAATGTGAAAACTCCACAACAGATGAGCACATCAGTTACTCACTCCTTGCATTCAGAGCTAGGTGAGTGCAGGTTCACTTGCAGTTCCACTCAGTGTGCACCAGCTTGTTTTGCAGGACTGCGGAGCAGACTGTGCTAAGTTCCAGAAGAGTGAACTGGAGTACAAGTTCAACAAGAAAGCCTTAGAAAGGCCCTACACCTCTGAACACTCCTGGGGAAAGACTTATGGGGAACACAAGCGCCACTTGGAGTTCAGTCATGACCAGTATAGAGAGCTGAAGAAGTATGCAGAGGAGATTGGCATTTTCTTCACAGCTTCTGGCATGGATGAGGTATGTAAACCATACTAGAATGACAAAGGGAGTCTGGCTGTTGTGTCTGTTGGGTATTACTTAGATGTGATAGTTTTTACAGAAAAAGAATATACAGACAATCGATTTCTTAACTGAGACACTTAGAGTAATTTGCCAGTTCACCTGTGTTCCTGCAGTAGTTGGCTGAATATTTTGGAAGACTTGCCATGTGTTGAGATACTTATCAGAGTAAATAGTATTAGGGACAAGGCTTCATTTTGACCTTCATAAACAATTGAGGCTTTGAGAGTACAGATCAAGATGGCAATCAGACTGCTCTCCAGTGTTGTCTGGTATATTGTTTTCAAGCTTATCAAACTTCTTTCTATATTTAAAACAGATTCTTTTCTTGATCTAATCCCCATTATTTCCCTCTTTTTTTCTGCCCTCCTTGTTGTTTACTAGACCCTTGTGGTGTTTCTAAGCAGTAGGAGTTTTATGCCCCTATTTCTTTTACAAATCTCATGGAGTGGCTCACACCTTGTCCTGTTACTGCTGAATCATTTACTGATTTTTGCCAGTGGGCTCTTGAACAGTCAATCACCAGCTTCACAACTCCATGAAACTCCTGCTGCTGTTCCCCCTTAGACTTGTGTACTTGTAGCTGTTGCATGTCATTTGCCTCAGAATAATGGTAGTGACAGTATTAACAAATGCAACATACAGTTCATATGTGTAAGCTGTAAAGGTCAGGTAACACTTGAACTTCAGTACAGATGAGAGGTTACAGATTTATTTTTCTTTGTGGCCTAGAAAAGACAGAACCGAATGGAAAGAGACCCTACCAGATGTAAGCTAGCCACTCCTGCATATGGCCAGCAGAACCATGTCCCTGGCTTTCTGGAAGTAGATATATCCAGGATAGGACAAACCTGATTTACTTACTGTTTTAAGGCAATCTATTCAGTGTCTCACTCTTGCAATCAGAGACAATTCCTGATACATGAGTGTTATTTCTCACAATTTGTCTCTCTCTTCATCTGATGATAGACAAATATGCTGTGTGTATATGGCACTAGCTCAGTGCCATGGATTCAGAAATATATCTGTGAAAAGAGAGTGTGGTGATGTTTCTTTTATTGCTCTCTTCACATCTAGAAGACTCGCTGAACAGCATGCATTCCTTCAAGAAAGGAGTACATGAACACATGAATCTCGGACTTCTGTATCTGGGATCTTAAAAGACCCACGTGCCTTTGGGGAGAAGAAAACCCCCACATTCCTTCTTTGATGTTAAAACCTCTGGTTTCTAAAGGCTGTAGTACAACATAGAACAATTTTTATAGGCAGCAGCTAAGATCACTTTCTGCTGCTGGGATCCCTCTTTTTCTCTGCTGTGCTCTTTTGTATGTGGCTTTATTAGCTAATTAACAGAAGTGATATATGTTTGTGCCTTCTTTTTGAGCAGTAATTGCATTACACCCTATTATTTCTGGTGGCATTTCTGCAAGACAGGGGTTTGGAACTTAAAATATTGCATACGTTGACATAAAAACTCTTTAAGAATGCATTAACTTCTGAAAGTTTTTATACATTAACTTCTGTAAATTTAACATAATCTCCGGAGGTCCAGATACATCAAAGAGGTTAAATTGTGTGATTAACTATATGAGGAAATTATTTAAGTGATGTGTGAAATAAATAAAAAAGTCTTTGAATAACTTTTTTATTTATTCTGTTCTGGTGTGTACCGGAGACAAAACAGGATCTCATTGAACCACTCCCTTTAACGTCATTTTTGTTATTTGAAATTACTTCCTGGTTCTTGAATCTCTTAAAGAAGAGCTGCTAATTTTCAAGAGATATTTACCTAATGAAGAGTGGCCTTAGATGCAAGGTCTACCTGTCAAATTTAATTTTTGCCATCTCCTGAGATAAGATCTGTGTCAATAGATTACCCATTGTCTTTATGCACAATACATCTGAATAAACTATATTAAATAGTGAACAGAGAGATGTTATACATAGCAGCTATGAGAAATTTAATCTCCATCATACTGATGGTAGAAAAATTAGATTGAATAAGACTTTATTATCTTTGTGGACATTAGCATTCTTTCTCTGGCATTAAGTAAATGTAACTGCAACAAGAAAAGAGTTGAAGAAATGAAAAGTATTTGTGGGTGGTCAACAAGGGCAAAGGTAACTGTTTCATTATTTTCCCCAGAGGTGAATGGAGGATTCAAATACCTCCTGTGATAGATTTGGAATTTAAATATTCTTCCAATAAAGTACTAATTTTTAAAAGGCCACTTACATACCCATTTTCAGGAAGCCTCTAATAATTCTTGAATTGTTTGGCATATTTTTAGAGAAAGGCGGAGTATAATTAGCATTTAAATAAACGGTTTTATAGTCTTTGCTTTGGCATATTTTATTGTCTAGTATCTTCCCTAAAAGCAAATTAATTTTGGATTTCCCTTTTTGGGCACTTTTGGGTTTTTTTCCTGGTGCTTATTTAATATGCTCATACAAGTTTTCAGTGTGATGAGTCTGTTCTACTATCTGTAGTTTTAAACACTCTGTAGCTTAATCTTTCTGACCTGCAGGACACATGTGGCAGGAAAACTCTGTGCATGCTTTTATCACATTTCTTCTTCAACAGGCAGGCTTCCATCTGCAGGTAGTTGCTCTCTCTGGTAGTGTTCAAAAAAGAGAGAAAAAATCAAGAATGTTGTGATACACAGGTTCATCTGCAAGCTGAGATGGAGCTCTGCTTGCTTGTACTAAGCAGCAGACTGTACAGCTGGTGAGACCAGAGACTGCCTTGAGACCATGATCCCAGTCACACTAAAACAGAAGTATGAAAGAAGGCATCATAATTACACTCCACCTGGAGGGAAATCAGATGCTAATATTGTCAAGATAGCAAATGCTACTTCAGGAGCAGGGTTTTTTGTGTATGATACTGTATAATACCCACCTGTTTAATTAAGCTTTGGGTTTGTTGTGTTAAACAGTTGTTTATTTCCAAGAACAGTAGTTCTTGATCCCTTGATCCAGCTGAAATGGAGTGTTAAAGCATGATTTCTTTTCCTTGTAGATGGCTGTGGAATTTCTACATGAACTGGATGTTCCATTTTTCAAAGTAGGATCAGGAGATACAAATAATTTTCCATATTTGGAAAAGACTGCAAAGAAAGGTAAGCATTTTCTTTGATCCATCTTGGTGACCATCACAGTTTCTCAGTAGCTCAGTTATTACATTTTTCTCCAGTTGATTTTTGGGAAAACAATCTGAAGTTTCTTTATATTTCAGACTTTGAAAAAAAAAAAAGTTTTATCCAGAGTTCTTTTCTAGTTTTACTGAAATAATTTACTTTAAAGAATTTTATTTAATCTTGGGTAGCTTTCTTGTTGACATAGGATGTGGATATTTTCCAATGGCTAGGTCGCCCAATGGTGATTTCCAGTGGGATGCAGTCGATGAGCACAATGCATCAGGTTTATCAGATTGTGAAGCCCATAAATCCAAACTTCTGCTTCCTGCAGTGCACCAGCGCATACCCACTTCAGCCAGAGGACGTCAATCTCCGTGTTATATCGGTCAGTGAGTAACCCAGAGCGTGCTGTGGGTGGGCTGGCAGAGAAGGGTTCTGTGCTTTTGCTGAGATACACTTCCAGCTCTTAAGGCGTGCTGGAATTTGCTTCTGAGAAGTTACAGGATGTGTCACGTACCTCTAATTCACACTGAAGTTAAAAGATCCACCGGGTCCTTTTTTAGCAGAACTCATCTTTGAGGAATATGATAAAGGATATTGCTGGAGTATTCACAGTTCAACAGAGGAAAACATGACATGGTTATCAGGTTAACCTTGTGGTTTTTAGTGCTAAGAAAAATCATGTAGACTGTTATCATTTTAGAAGGTGCATGAAATGAGAATGTAATTCTAAATAGGAAGCTAGACCAGAAACTTTGTTTAAAAAGTTTCATGTGACTATCAGAGCCATGAAGAAAATTGATTCAATAGTTTCCTTAATTTGAAATTTTACTTGTGTATGCCAAATAGTGATGTAAGAAAGTTTTCCCAAACTGGCCAGTGTTCAAGCACTACCTTAGATCTATAACATGCTATACACATAGTATATTATTTTTAATAGAATGACACATGGCTGCATTTAAGTGCTTTTAGGACTTGGTGACTGTTCTCTGTGCTTAGATTAAAAGGTTGCTTCAGATTTTAAATACAATGTTGAAGAAATCTGTTTTGGATACAGATTAAGTTTAACCAATCCAGTGGCTTCTTGGATAAAAATAGGATACTATTACTGTTACTTAGGCTAATACAGGCCTTGAAGACCTTGAATAGTAGAAGTGTATTAAAACGAGAAATGTAAATTGTAGAAGAGAACATGCTTCCTTGTCGATATTGATAATATTAGTCAGATTTGGAATGTGGTGATTGGTAATGCAGTGTAACTTGTTGAATTTAAAAGGTTGCATTCTCTGCATATCCAACTACTTGTTTATGGCACAGTATTTGTCCACTGCAGTTATCACTGTTAAATTTGCTTTGTTTTTGAAACTGCTGCCTTGGTAATTCAGACCAACTCTGTTGTGATTCAAGGCATACCAGTCAGCTTTTCCTGATATCCCCATTGGCTATTCGGGGCATGAAACTGGCATAGCCATTTCAGTGGCAGCTGTTGCTATGGGTGCTAAAGTACTGGAACGGCACGTGACTCTCAACAAAACATGGAAAGGAAGCGACCACCAAGCATCTCTGGAGCCAGATGAGCTGGCAGACTTAGTGAAAGCCATCCGTACTGTGGAAAAAGCAATGGGTTCTCCAATCAAACAGCTCTTGCCCTGTGAAATGGCTTGCAATGAAAAGGTAACTTTTGATTTTAGTTTGTGTAAACCTGCAACTAATTTAGACCTATAGCTAATAACTCTGTATTCAGAAAAATAGGTTGTGAATTGTTTATTGCAGTAGCATTTCTGCCTCTACACTTAAAAAATTTCACACTGCATAATGTTGGCAGTTTTGATTATAATAGAGGTCTGTGTTTATCATCCAGTGGTTAACTAAGTTGAGTAACAGCCTGGAATCATTTAAGTTGGAAAAGACCCATGAGGTCATTTAGTCCAACCTAACACTGCCAAGCTCAACCACTAATGTATGTTCCTAAGTGCCATGTCTACACATTTTAAATAACTCCAGGAATCATGTCTCAACTGCTTCCATGTTCTAGACTGTTTGAGTGCTTGATCACCCTTTTAGAGAAGAAATTTTTCCTAATATCTAGTCTAACCCTCCCCTGGCACAGCTTGAGGCCATTTCCTCTTTTTCTGTCATTTGCTGCCTGGGAGAAGAGACCACTCAGCTGACTACAGCATCCTTTCATGGAGCTGTAGACAGTGATAAAGCCCCCTCTGAGCTTCCTTTTCTCCAGGCTAAGCACGCCCCAGCTCCCTCAGCCACTTTTCAAAGGACTTGTGCTCCAGACCTTTCACCAGCTTTGTGGCCTTTCTCTGGATTCACTCCAGCATTTCAATGTCCTTCCTGAATAAGGGGTCCAGAACTGGACACAGGATTTGAGGTGTGGCCTCACCAGTGCCAGGTACTTGGCAATTGTAATAGGAATAATACCTCTATGATTTTATATTAGCTGCTTTTGCACTAAGCTAAAATGCCAGTCATTCTAATCAGGTTCCCTCCATTGTGATTTTGAAAAATTCCAGTGAGCCACTGTCCAGTTTCAGAAAACATCCGCATGTTCCTGGCAGCCTAGTTAGAGTGAGAGTAACCATGCTAAATTAATCTTTGTTTGGAATAAGTAGTGGAGAAGGCAGTTCTACACAACCTGTTCTAAAATAACTGCAGAACATTTTTTATCCTTTTATGTCATACTAAGCTAGCAATGTATTTAACTTCAACATTGTTTTTTTCCTCCTCCCTGTAGCTGGGAAAGTCGGTAGTGGCAAAAGTGGCAATTCCTGAAGGTGCAGTGTTGACACTTGACATGCTGACGGTGAAGGTGGGAGAGCCAAAGGGATTTCCTCCAGAATGCATCTTTGACCTGGTGGGCCAGAAGGTTAAAAGAACTATTGAAGAAGATGAAACCATCACTGAGCAAGCAGTGGAAAATCACGTAAAAAAAGTGAAGTACTAAACCAAAGCACTCCATTCCATATTTCTCAATGTACTACCATGCAATGTGTTTGAGAATAGCAGCATGGTAGATTAGAAGAAAGGGGTGTAATTATGAGGGTACAAACAGGATAGAATTTTCAGGTTCTTGTTAGCAGGAAGTTTCAGAAGCAAAGGGGATATAAATTATGAAGATTTTGTTAGAAATTGTATAGCATTGTGCCTAGGAAATGCCATGATCCTCTCTTCTCCATTTCACTTAACCTAGATTAATTTGGAGTTCTGCCAAATACAAGACCAGTCTGCCACTTTCCAGCTTCCCTTTTCTGTTAAGAATACAGTGAATTATCAAAATTTTGTCTACACTTTGAATTGTTCTAGCCCTGTATCTTTTGATACTCCTCTCTTTTCTGCCATTTGCCTCACCTGTGTGATAGCAGGACTCTGGTTGGAGTTGAATACAGATAAGTGAAGGTTTACACTGAACAGAAAACTACAAATGCAACCTGGATGGATTTTTTTTTTTTTTTAAGATGAAACTCTTAAAAGTGTCATGATAAAGCAGTGGCTTGCAGCAATCTGTATTCTGTGGGAAAATGGGCTTCTTGAGAAAGCTAATTTCTCAAGAGACAGTACCAGGAAAGGAAGCATAGTGATATTTACAAAGGTCCCATTTAAGGAGCAAGAGAGCCTTTTTTCAACTGAAAGGCCAAATGGCATGCCAGAGAGATTGAGGAGGGAAGAAAAGTAGATCTGAGATGAATCAGTGGAAATAAGTTTAACTTATGCTTCAGAAATTCTGAAAAGCATCTATTTTAAGTTGAGTGAAGTCTGGAATATTAAGTTGATTCTGCAGAGCATTTGGATGCCTCTGTTGGACCTGGGGGGAGCTTCTCAGGTAGGAAGCCAAATGCTGGTGGAGTTTTAGCAGCTTTTTTTTTCTGTACTAAGCAGAATCCTCTACATTGGGATTTTTCTCCCAGCACTGGTGTGTTGGGAGATGGCTGAGGCTGACTGCCTGACTACATTTACACCATTGTGCTTCAGCATGACGGTCAGTACATGATTTGTGTGGTCTGGTCTTGCGTCCCAGCTTCTCATTTTTCATTTGAGAAATGCAATACCACTCGTATGGCCTGCTGGTTTTCCCTTTGACCAGAAGGGAGCTGTATAGCAGCAGCTGCAAGCCATTAATTCTTCAACTACCTTGCTTAGGACAGAACTGCTTTGCAATACTTAATCTGCTTTTGTTCTGTGGTGGAATCATTTACTAGTGATGGTTACTTGGAACTTGCTACCTTTTTGTCATGAGTTGGTGAAGTACCTTGAATTTGAGTTGGTGAAGTATCTTGAATTTGGTGGTGAGTGGTTTCATACCTATAAACTATTTACTTTCAAAATGTGAAATTCTGAGGAAACTGTATTCATATCTTTAAATGGGGAAGCAGAGGTTGAGTCATATGCTTCACTATATGTGATCTGTGACTGATGCAGTATGCTTGCCTTACATTAAAAAAATACTTAATTGTTAAAAGATTTTTTTTTTTCATTTCAAATTTGAAAAATAAATTTAGCTTATAAAACAAGCTCTTGTTTCTGCATTTCAGGCTATGGTCAGACCTTGGCTTTGCCAGCACTGGTGATGTAGGGCCTTTAGTGTTTGAACACTGTAACATTACCTGACCAGTTTCAAGTAGCAGTGGTTTTTCACTCTAGGCTGGTCCTGGAGACTGCTGTAAGCAAAAGCTCCAGAAATGTCCAGGACTTTAATTAATGTATTGATGGGGGGGAAGACATGCATATACAGAAAATTGCAAGCTGTGTCCCCTAGTTTTACGTGAATGTTGCAAATTGGACGCAAACATAAATGGGCCACAAATGCACCTCTGGCCTGGTGTTTTCATTGCACCTGTGAGCTCTGCAGACATTTCATCCTCCTAGGGGTTGTACACAGCTTTTTCTCATGCTATCACTCAATGGAAAGAATAGGGCCACCCAGAAGTCCAATTCAGAGCTTCTGTCACATGTAAGACCAGCTAGTGACTATTAAATGTGGTCACAGAAGCTCCAGTTTCAGAAGGGACCTTTCCAAGAGTCAGTGCCAGACTTTGATTTTTCCAAGCTGACACTTAAATATGAGCTAATTTACTTAGTGCATTTATTATCCAAATCTGACCTTTTCAATGATAACAATATGCAGTATAAAATCTTGAAGCTTGAACCAAACTAAACCTGGTGCCATACACAATTGCAGCCTCTCCAGGCTGGTAAGGGGAGGGAGTTCATTAAAAAAAAATTCAAAAAGTCAATATCCATGTTCCAGTCTGGGTTGTAATATGTATCTTTCAACCTGACTTCTTTCATTTTGCAAGTTGAAAAATACTACATACGGCACTTCAGGTGGTACAGCAACACCATTTATAAGTCAAATAATCTTTCCCATTGAAAAACACATATACATTAAAAAAATACAGTTGATTTTCTTGAACTTACTGTTACAATTTGAAAAAAGCACAATAATACTATATGCTGCACTTTGAGTGGTATATCAACATAATTTATAAAAGTGAGGTCACCTTCCTTCATTCACATTAAAAATCACAGTTGGTTTTCCTAAACTTATGTTACCTTCTAAAAGCATCATAATTACAACTTTGATACAACAGAGATGAATTCATGTAGAAAATTGCTGAAATGGCATTAGCAGAAAAAGCATGAACTAGTAGGCTTTGTTTCTTATGTTAGTTTGCATGTTCTAATGGACCCTTCCCAGAGTCTCAGGGCTGGATAAACTGGTTCTGTGAACTTGCAGCAGAAGGTGTGCAAATGAGCCATGCCATCGCTAACGTTGTAGAATGAAAGGATTCCTGCTTCATAATCTAGAAAAATGCCAATGCAATCAGGATCATCTTCTACCAGGATGGGGATTCTCTCTCCCTTGTGAAATGCCCAGTATTCAAAATCAAATTTCTTAAGGCACCAAGATGCTCTATTCCAGCCCAGTCGACAGGCTTCAGAGTCTCCTTTCCTGCCAATGGTTGGGTAGGCTGCACCAATCCACCATCCCTCTCCAGCACAACGCAGGTCAACTTCCCAGTAATGGCTCCCAGAAAGGAATGCATCTCTGCTTAGCACTTGCCATAATTTATCGAATCTCTTGGGACTACAGGGGTAGAGTATTCTCCTCCAGCTACAGCTTACTTCAAGACGGTCTTCTGACAATTTCAGTCTTGGGTGAATGCTGTCATGTTCCCAGGTTGGTGATCTTGCATCTGCAGTAAAAGCCATAATCAGACTTGCTACATTTCTCATGACCCTTGGAAGAAGTCCAAGTTATAGAACACCTGCAAAGGAGCTCACAGTTGGAAGTCTGGGACAGTCAGAAAGCCTGCAGTCCCAGGAACATGGGCTGGAAAAGGCATGCCAAAGGGGTTAGAGCAGGCCACTAATATTGCTGCCTCCACACCTTTGTGATCTGGGCCAACCATGGTGATGGGGACCTCAGCCACAGCACCAAGGTTCCTTTACATTTTGAGTTGGCTCAGCCAGAAAGCCCACAGGTCCAAGGACACTGGGTCTGGAAAAGGCATTCCTGTCAGAGCAAGGCAGGGACCCAACATTGCTGACTGTACATGAGGTAGGGATGGGATTCAGCTAGTCACAGAGCCTACATCTCCAGGGGCTGGAAAATGTGTGCTAAGTGCATAAAGCAGTGAACCAACACTGCTGTCCCCACACCTTTCTAACGCAGGGCACCAACGTGATGCGCACCTCTGCCACAGCACTAAGCTGCCATTTGGGCTAAGGTCAGGATTCAGGGAGCCACAGAGCCCACAGCTCCAGAGACACTGCAAAAGGCATGCTAAGGGAATCACAGCAGGGCACCAACACTGGTGCCTCCACACATTTCTAATCTGGATCACTCATGGTGATGGGATAAGGAGAAGCCATACACAGAGAGTAACAGTCCTGTGGTCTGTTCAGCCTGGAGGAGACTAAAAGGGAGACCTCACTGTAGTTTACATCTTCCTTGTGAGGGGGAGAGAAGGGGCAGGCACTGATCTCTTCTCTGTGATGACAATGACAGGACCCGAGGGAATGGCCTGAAAATTCTGTCAAGCAAGGCTTAGGTTAGGAAGAGGTTAGGAAAGGTTCCCCATAGGGTGTTTGTGCACTGGAACAGGCTCCCCAGGGAAGTTATCACAGCACCAACCCTGAGAGAGCTCAAGAAGTGCTTGGACAACACTCTCATATACGTGGTCCTATGCAGGCCCAGGAGTTGGACCCTAGTGATTTTTGTGGGTCCATTCCAGCTCAGGAGATTCTAAGACTCTAGCATAATCATACTTACGTTTTAAGAAAAGCAACCGATCAACAGGAGTCATGGTTTTCAGCACTGTCCCAGGCTCCTTCTTTGCAGTGGGATTAAGGCTACTGAAAATATCTGGGCAAAGATAAAAAGGGACAGCTTAGGGAGTCTGCCAGTTTTTCAACAATCATTTTCCAACTTAATGGACAAACTATGTTACTATGTTACTTTTTCTGGGGAGGGGCTACTCATTCTATGCTTTCAGCATTATGCTCTTTGCATAGTATGGAGATGCTGGACTAGTGTTCCCACAGAATTACACAATTTAGCACAACACCAAGTAATCAGACCTGATTCCTTTAAAACTGGCCCTTATCAGATGAAATAAGCAGCTGAAGATAGCTGCAGGTGCTTGCTGCAGTAGCAGTCCTACACACATCCTGCGGTCTTTCAGATCAGATCTGACCATTTGCCCCAGCAACCTGCTACAGTCTTTTCAGTGGCAATTCTCTGATAAGGGCTTAAAAGGCAGCTGGGTGAAATGTGATGGCCATTTTATCACATTTCACCCAGCTGATGAAATGTGATCATTTCATCACATGTCGCCTGCTCACTCAAAGAGCAGCAGGATTTTCCCATGGTTATTTAGCTTTGTGCCTCTGTGCCCCATTAGGAAAAACTGCTTGCCTTCATTATGCCAAAGGTCATTGAAGGATGAACTAACAGCTCAAAGACAAAATGATTTCTAAATAGAACATGTTAGTTCAGCTTTACTGTACTAAAACTCATCAATTTTTTTCAGACTGAGGCAGATCACCGGGTACATCAATTAAAAAAATCTTTCAAATTTTAGAGGTACTCCATTGCCAGAGCACTTGCACTCAATTGTAACTGAGAGAATAGATACATTCTATAGGTGTGATGGTCTACATTAAATTGTATTGAAATACCTGATGGAACTGGGGGGGAAAAAAGCAACAGACAAACCAAAGATCATCTTCAGAGTTGGAAGAGAAATCTCTTAGTTCCTAAATCACCACTATATCACCTAAATCACCTATAACAGCATTACACCCATGCTGACAGAAAGCAGTACCCATGCCTGAAAAATTGTTGTTTCTCCACATGATTTGGTAAAAAGTCCTGTTCTTACTTAAGAAGTACACTTTATTTGCAAAGACAGCAGAAAAAAGCAAAATTCAGAGCACTCTCTCAGGTACCTTCTTTAAGCCGGGCATCCAATGGTTTCTGTAGAATGGACTGCAGAGCTCTGATGAACTGTTTATAATGGTTAAGTAAGTGTTCAAACGAGAGTGGTATTGGATGCCACTTTTCTAATGGGCGTCTGGATTCCTTAATTTCCTTCTCAATTTCTGTGTACTTCTGAAAGCAGAAAGCCAAACACTACAATTAGCAGAGACTGTGACATGAAAGGACTCTTCCATCCGAGCTCCCATACACCAGAGAGCAAGGACAGCTCCAACATGAGGTAAACCTATGGGCCATTACAGGCAAACTTGCTGAGATCAGCCTGCCTTTTAGCTCATTAGCCTGCCCATTACCTCCTCCTGCCAGTGGAGCCATCTCAGACATGGAGAACCCAACAGCCACAGTTAAAGAGATCCCTCCAGGATGGAAATGAGTTTAGTCTAGCCAGGACCCTTTGTGGGAAATCCCATCAATGGCAAAATCAAACTATTAAGTTTTAAAAACAATTTGAAGAATAAAATCCAACTTCCCCACAAGAAAATCTCCACAAAATCACAAAGAGCAGCTCCTGTGTGTAGGTGTGTTGCTAGAACACACAGCAGAATGCCAGGGCCATATCACAGCAATGGAAACTCCAGTCTGACACACTGCAAGGAGGCAAAAATGTTCCAGAGGCATCATCCTGTAAAAAATTGCATCTTTTGTCTTGTGTCAGGGCACAAGCACATGGCAACATAATCTTTCCAAGGAAGGTGAAGATCATCATCTGTAGGAAAAAGGAACAGCATTGTTTTCTCCAGTGAAGTGAAGGTTTATGGTGATTAGGATTTCTTGCAATTGAGGAAATTACAGATTTTAACTTCCCTCCTGAGGTTGCCTGAGGACTGGCTTTTCTCATACCTTCATATCACACAAGGAAAGACTTGATACAGCATTTGTCTTCAAGATTAAGAGACGTGTCTTTTCCATCTATGCTTAAAATTAACATGAATTTCATACAGACCTGAAATCAATGCCACAGCAGGAAGACCTAATAGCTCAAAATTCAGGAACTAAATTTGTTCACCAAAACAGCAACACAAAGCAAATTAAAAAGCACTTAGGAAGATGCTGCTTACATACAGAAGGATCTATAGAAGACATCACTAGAGAAATTCACCAAGGACTGTCAGGGTAAGAGGTAGAAAGAGACTATACAATACCACCTCCAGCAAATTAATAGGATCACTGTCCTGTTGTATTTGTCTGATTCGATGTGTGAAGGTCTCAAGGGCTTCCAGCTGTTCTTCACAGGACCTCAAATGCTGATCATGTGTTCCCAGAGCTTGCTGAGTCTTTTCATCAATGAAGATTTTTGCCAGACTCTCTTCCTCCCGAAGAAGTAACTGAAGCTCAGTCATTTTTTCTGACAGCTGTCGTTTAATCATATCAGCATGTGCCTATGGATAAAGCAGAAGAATGTCTCCCCCCTGCTCAACAGACCATAAACATTTCAGACATTTCTCTTTCAGGCTTTTAGTGCTATGTTTTGGTTGAATTTTACTGATTTTCTCCATCTCTTCAGAAACATGTCTCTACCCCTTAAGGGAGCACAGATATAATCTACCTGCTGATGTCTGGATGGAAAAGAGTGAGAGAAGATTCCAAGATGCCTATTTATGTCAAAAAATCTGTTTTCGGCTGGAATTAACAGGGTACCATTTGCAACAAGAAACAGATCTTTTTCTTCAGTAGCAAGACTTTGACTGCTTTTAAAGCAAGCCAGAGACAAGTAAGTGGTAGGAAGAGAAAGCTTCCCAAAGAATGTGGCATCAGGCCAAGTCTCTAAAGCTCCCTCAAGCTCTTACTGACATTTCTGTAACAGAAGTGCCTAGCAATGCTCCTTAGAGCAGAAGTCATTTCATGCTCTATAAATGAGGTGCAGCTTAGCATACATTCCCATTCTTAAGACAGAGTCAACAGAACTGTGTTTACTCAACTCTGAATACAGAAAATTCAATAATGCAATTCAGTCCATATCATCCAAGTTCAGTGCATATCATACAAGACACATAAGTGTAGCCAGAATAACATATGCAGCTGGGGCTATCTACTATTCCTCTGCATAAAAATTTTACCCTTGGTCTTCCAGAGATGTTCAGCTGATCAAGGAATGAGGATCAGGTCTTTGGAGACTCTCCCTCTTCCCTCTCTTTGGTAGTGTAATATATTGTGATGAATACAGGGAATACACTCTTCTCCTGGGAAGTAGAGTAGCCACCCAATACATGGCTGGGTCTTTGAATAGCTACAGAGAAAACAAAATGTCTCCCCTTGGAAAATGACCGTCCAGTGGAGAACAAAACCACACTTTACCTTCACATCATTTACTGCCTGCTCTATGCTCTTTCTGTTGCCATCTTCTTCCTCTTTTCTCTCTTCTAGATTCTTCAAGCACAATGCCATGAGTTCCTATACAACAATGAAACAAAATAAAACGCTGTTTCATAACACCTGTAAAAACCAGAAACAACTATCCAGCTTGATTTTCATATAGGGGGGTTACTCCAATATACTGTTTCAGAATCAGAATATTCTTAATTGGAAGGTGAAACTCTTAAATGAAAGGCCTTTTATGAGGCTTATTAAGGCCAGTATAGTGATGAACCATAAGGATTTCAGCATTTCCCCTGGTGGCTATACTGGTAAGGTTTGGACAGCTGGGCAAATTAGCACCACCTTCTTAAGGCACAGGGAAACACAAGTGAAAAAAACCTATCCATCCTTAATCTATGGTGCTGCGTATTTCCATTACGTCCTAATGCATTTAGCAGCTGAAGGGCAACTAAGTACTTTTATTTAGAGGACAAGTGGAAGGCTCCACTTATCTAAAAATCCAGTGAATGTTTAGTATGCTTCCCAGTGTACAAATGACCAATCAGATACCTCACTATTGCCACAGTGATGCTGTAGTCTGAACATTTGCAACAGCTAATAGTGTCAGCATGGCTAGTAATCAGTCACAGTACCTGTGACGCTTCTTAGATTATGGTGTGCCCAGCACAGCATAATCAATGTTCTGCTTATATCTTGCTCCAGTTTCTCACCTGCAGCCCTCTGAAATTGGCTGCCCTCTGCCCAGCAGGTTGAACAATCTTGGTATGCCTGCTAATGCATTTTGTCATTAGTAACAGGAAGGATACAGGCAATGCTGCCCCACAGTGCTGTCAGTGCACTGGTGCTAAAACAGGCCCTCAGTAAACACCAGGTAAGCTCGTGCCACCTGCAGCTGCTATCAGTGTCCTCTTCTGCAGCTGAGACCCAGTCAAGAACACCTGCATGCACATGTACCAGGTCACTGCCACAGCCCTAGGGCACCACAGCATTTAAACTCTGCAGCATGGACAAACAGAGCGTGAAGCAGCAGTTTGCATTTCTGACATGTCTCCTTAGAAAACACCTGCAGTTTGTCATTTGAGTATGACAGAGTCAGAAGAAAATGGGCTCCCAGCAAAAGCCAGAGACTCTGCATCTGGAAGGCCCTTGACACAGACACATCCATGCAAGCGGGTAAATGTTCTTGCACAGAGCAAGACACTCATGCTATTTATTCCAGCCACAGTTTTCTAGTCTTGTCCCTGAACAACCAGAAGAGGATTCATTCTACACCACTAGAAGATTCAGGAATTCTACCAGGTACCAGCCTTCCTCAGTTTATTTTGCAGCCTTGACCTCATTCCTTTCCTCAAAGACTGACAAAGACCCCAGCAAAAAACCCAATCTTCCTTCTTTGCTAGTTACACACATCACTTTGTGCACTCACAACAGTGACCATATGCAAATACTTCTATTAATCCCAAGCATTTCTGGTTAAGCATTACTTTCTTTACAGAGATACATGAAAGAGCTGCTTCCGACCAATTGAAGACTATGCCAGCAAACCATGTAATTCACCCTGAGGAATCAACTGAAAATCTTCCTTTAGGGATTGCCTAGGTGCTTTAACTCATTCAAATGGAAACACTGTAAAAGCAAGGATTTCTGAGATGACACTCAAGAGCTCCACTCAAGTGGAGCATACCTCACAGGACACATACCAAGTTCAAAGAATGCTGATCCTGTGTGCTGCATTCAGGAGCACAGGGAATATCCTTTTCAATGATTTTAAACAATCTCTGCTCCAAGGACGAAACAGCTGATGGATCTCTCACAATGATTTTCATGTCTTCTTAGCACTCACAGCTAGGACCTGCTGAAACAGCTGCAGAAGATTCTCAGTGCAAGAAGTGCTGCCTGGCTGATGTCACACCACAAGGGCTGTACTGAATAACTCTCACAGCAAACAAAATCACTAGTCAAAATACCATCACTTATGCCAAAACCATTGATAGTTTGTGCCTAAAATCTCTGCAGCCCTAAGCCACTAGATGTCAGCAGATACTTCATAGGGACAGAGGGTCACACGGGAGTACAAGTTTCTACCCCACTCACTTCCTGATTTAGCAGAATCAAGCCTTTATCAACAGCACATGCTTCCTTCTCTGTGTCCGTCATACCCCCAGAGAAGCAGCACAGTTTGTAGATTTGTGCACTTTGCCTCAGATCAGGTTGCCACTGCACAACACGTGCATCAGCCACCCACTGCCACCCTGCCGTGAAGGGAACGCAAACACTTTAGTGAGTTCCCACCTGGAAGAGGGACACTTTGGGTGAAAGCAAACCTGCAGGCAGGTGCAGTGCTCTGCGTTGCTCAGATGTCTTGAATAGTTTCACCTCTGTGCTGCTGTTTGCACAGCCCTCTTCCCCTGTAATGCTCTGTAACATGAAGTGCAATGGAATGTTCCAACAGTTTATCATGATGATAAACTGGCTCACAATCTGTGTGAACTTCCAAGCAGGAAGTTCTGTAGGAACTGTTTCTTCCTAGTGCTTTCTGCAGGAAAACTCCTCATAGCACTCCTATATCACAAAAGGAGTGAGAAGAAACTTTCTGAAGTTGTAGAAGAAAAAAAAAGGAAAAAAGAAAAAAGGGAAGGGAAGGGAAGGGAAGGGAAGGGAAGGGAAGGGAAGGGAAGGGAAGGGAAGGGAAGGGAAGGGAAGGGAAGGGAAGGGAAGGGAAGGGAAGGGAAGGGAAGGGAAGGGAAGGGAAGGGAAGGGAAGGGAAGGGAAGGGAAGGGAAGGGAAGGGAAGGGAAGGGGAAAAAGAAAGAAGAAAGAAGAAAGAAGAAAGACGAAAGAAGAAAGAAGAGAACAGAAAAAAGAAAAGAAAGAAAAGAAAAGAAAAGAAAAGAAAAGAAAAGAAAAGAAAAGAAAAGAAAAGAAAAGAAAAGAAAAGAAAAGAAAAGAAAAGAAAAGAAAAGAAAAGAGGAGATTCTGAACATCAAACTTCTGTGTTACAGTATTTAAAGTCTCCCAAGGTTAGCACCACAGCACGCAGGCCTTAGTAAGCCTCCTGGCAGGCTTTCCAAGTAAAACAGCACATGCAGGAGTATTGGCAAGCTTGCAAAACTTCCTGAGGTTATTTGGTGGACAGCTACACTGGCATAAAGAAAAAAATCTTAGGGAAGAATCCCTGGGCTGGCTGTGGCTGGGATGGAGTTCATTTTCCTTACAGCAACCTGTGTGGTGCTGTGTTTCAGATGTGACTACTCTATGAGTGCGCAGAAGACTAGAAGGGGAAACAAGCAGGACATGACCCCTACTAATCAAAGAGTAGTACCATATAACATCATGTTCTGCAAACTGGAAGAGGGGTGTTTAGGTGGGCAAGCTGCCTTTTGCTCAGGAACTGTATGATGAGTGAAAGAAAAGAACCCTTTTGTTCTTTTTCTCTTCCCTCCACTTCTTCTCTTATTAAATTTATTTTTATCCTAATCCATGAATTTTCTTGGTTTTAATGTTTCTCTTCCCCTGTCCCACTGGGCAAGGAAGCGGAATAAGCAGGCAGCTGTGTTGTGCTTAGCTGCCTATTGGGGTTAACCCACAACATCCCAGAGGAGTTATCAGAGAATTGTGAATGGGCAGTCATTGTGATCTAACCAGCTACCATGATGGGGTCAGGGGGTAAACAGAAATGACCTTTCCCCTTACCCTAAGGTATCTGTGTTTTGGTCAAAGGTTCTTCTAGCCTGTCAATAAAAACAAATTTCCTGAAACAGCCACACTGATTCCACATACAAGGTCGGAGGATAAAATGCTGCTGCATGTGATCTAACAGTGAAAGTCACTTCCTCCTTACCCCTTGATTTATATACCTGTTTTGCAGACGCTTGGGTGTGACTGATTGACTCTTTCCTTTTCGTACACGACCCCCATCCTTGTGCAGTGGCATCAGACTGACCTTGTCTGTATGGGGTCTACAAAGCACTTGCTGAACTACAGAAAGTAGAGAAACTTTGTTCTTAGTTAACACAGTCTACAAACCCTGAACTCCACAAGGTGTTGATAAGGCAAACAAAGTAAGGCTAAAGGCTGAAGATCGGCTTAGTTCTGCGGTACTGCACTAGTACTCACATACACCACCATCACACTCTAGCCAAAGAAAACCCAGAGGCACACGTTTCAGAAACGAGGGGACAACCGGCAAGACACGGCACGAGGAAGATGATGTCTCAGCTCCAGTTTCACCCCCGCTCCGCGGCACAGCGGCCCGGGCCGGCACTCACCTGCGTGCGGCGGACGGCCTGCGGCAGGAGGCAGGCGCGGTGCCCGCGGTGCGCGCCCAGCGCCGGGCACAGCGCGCACACGCAGCACCCGCAGTCCTCGCAGAACAGCTCCAGCGGCCGGCCGGCATGGGCCGCGCACAGCCGCGGCTCCCCCTGCGCCATGCCGGGGGCCGGGTAGCACAAGCATGCGGAGCCGGCAGCTGAGGGAGAGGCGGATACGGGGCAGGCGGGGGCAGGGAGAGGCGGGTGCGGGGCCGGCGTGTGGAGGGTGTGCGCTGCGGGCGGCGGTGCCGCCATTGGGGCAGCCGAGCCGGGGCCGGGGCCGGGGCCGTGACTGTGGCCGTGGCTGTGACTGTGGCCGTGGCTGTGACTGTGGCCGTGACTGTGACTGTGGCCGTGACTGTGATTGTGGCCGTGGCTGTGACTGTGGCCGTGACTGTGACTGTGGCCGTGACTGTGACTGTGGCCGTGGCTGTGACCGTGGCCGTGGCTGTGGCCGTGGCTGTGACTGTGGCCGTGACTGTGACTGTGGCCGTGGCTGTGACTGTGGCCGTGACTGTGACTGTGGCCGTGACTGTGACTGTGGCCGTGGCTGTGGCCGGGGCCGTGACTGTGGCCGTGGCTGTGACTGTGGCCGTGACAGTGACTCTGGCCGTGGCTGTGACTGTGGCCGTGGCTGTGGCCGTGACAGTGACTCTGGCCGTGGCTGTGACTGTGGCCGTGGCTGTGACTGTGGCCGTGGCTGTGATTCTGGCCGTGGCTGTGACTGTGGCCGTGGCTGTGGCCGTGGCTGTGATTCTGGCCGTGGCTGTGACTGTGGCCGTGGCTGTGGCCGTGGCTGTGATTCTGGCCGTGGCCGTGGCTGTGGCCGTGGCTGTGACTGTGGCCATGACTGTGACTGTGGCCGTGGCTGTGGCCCCGCCGTGCCTCCTGCCCGGTTCACTCGCGGCCGGAGCGGGGAGCCGCAGCTGTGGGGCTGCCGGGCAGGCAGTGCCGGCAGGAGCGGAGACCCGCAGCGGGACAGCCGCTGCCCTGGGAGCTGCCTCCGTCCGGGGCCCGGGCTGGAAAACTGATTGACAGATACGTGGAATTTCAGCAGCGTCGGTGTGGGGTGGGCTTCAGTGGTATGGCTGAGCAAAACACTTACCTGATACAAAATGTGGGGGGGAAACTGTCTTCAGGGTATGTTTTTTCAGTTTCTAATTTTCAGTTAGAATTTTGTGCTTTGAATGGTCACATTTATAGAAATCAAAATAGAGCGCTCATGCTCTTATAGAGCTTGTACACTTACCTTCACTGGCTGTAACTCTACATTCAACCAAATTCATACCAGTTTTTTAACACGGTTTGTTCTTCCTGTGAATAAAAGCAGTACAGAGTATTCACACACACAACATATGTGCACACACACAAGATGTGAAAAAATAGGAAGATATTTTAAAACTGAGCATTTTGGTGCAACATGTGGGAGTCAGAATACGTATTAGTACATAAGAATGTGGAGTACTGAGAAACAAGGGCAGTCTTGCTGAAATTCGTGCATCAGGCAGAATTTCATGCCTGCTGCTAACATAACCAATAATTTAGAAATTGCCTTTTGTATATACAAAAGTCAGGTTTTTTTCCTTGGAAAGTGTTTCATACAGACCCCAGGACAGAGTCGTGGAATCTTAGGGATCATTATGGATATCTGTAGATTGTTTGCTCTTGTTCTACACACACAAAGAAAAGTGCTAATGCCTGCTTTAATAAAATAAGAGTTTCAGGTGCAGTTTCACCTGCTCTGGTGCGTGACCAAACTCAGAAAGAAAGGTTTTCCTACTGTCAATCAACATTTTTCTCATTACAACTGGAGCCATGTTGTTTCACTGTGCCTTTCCAAGGGGAAATCTCTCTTTTAATCTCATCTTCTCAATCTACGCCCATACAGGAGCTGTAGACAGTGCTGAATTCTCTGACAGAGGCTGAACAATTCCAGTTCTTTGCCTGTGGGTTTTGAAATGCTAAGCTTCAGTTCCACTACTATGTTTGCAGCTCCTGCAGGAGGGTTTGCCCGATGCAGTCTGTGTGTGCCCTGTCCAGAGGAACGTGTGTGTTAAGTGAAGGATCCCGTCTGGCCATTCAGGAACACTCTGTCAGTCACAGCACCAGGGACTGTCACTGCTGGGACTGTCACTGCTTCACAGGGCTCTCTCCAGTGAGCCAAAGCGTCCCTGCCTGACTCTACACACCCCGCACTCACAGTCAGACAAGGCTTCCCTGAGAGCTCAACCCCAGCTTTCCAGCGGCAGCATCTCAGACCTCTGGATCTCTGAAGAGATTTATTTATGGTTTGGTAGCAGAGTAACACCTCCAGCTGGTGCCTCAAGTAGGAATCCTGAACAAAAGATTACCTGGATTTTTATACCCTCACAGCAAGTCTGGGCTCTTCCTGCTGAGTCCTTGGCTCCTGCAGTGCCTCAGTGTCCAGTCACCTGGCTGGGTCACAGGCCCCCGTGTCCTTTGCCTTTCCAAACATTGGCAATTCCTGACCTCTTGCCTCAGGCTCCCAGCCAGAGCTCAACCTGCAGCTCCCACTGCAGCTGCGTCCCGAGCTACCTGCACAGAATGTTCATCCCTTTTTTTGGATTGAGCAGATCTGCTAATATATTAAAAGGTGAAAAGAAAGCTTTCACAGCATTTTACACTGCCCTTACTTACAACATTATTACAAGTAACAGAATTAAGGCTAATGTTGTCATAGGGTAGAAAGTATTATCAAAACAAGATCATGAAAGACTCTTGAAACTAATTTATTGTCCAACTTGTTAATAATTCACTACCTGTTGGATATGAGACTGGTGTATCAGTTTTCTTAACACAAAATTTTAACAGCAAAATAAGAACACAGAAAGACAGCATATAGTCCCTCCCATTAGATTCTAATTTGATTTTTTTGTGAGATTATCTTGCTTAGCACTACATTTGCAGGTTGTGTATCATTTACTTCTATTTCAAGTAGGCTGGGCTGATACTATTGCGCATACTTTCTCCATTCCTTGAACCCTTTCTGTATTTTATATATAAAATACTGGGTCATGCCATCTTTTCCATCCAGAAGGCTGGTGTTAGCTGGAATATAAGCTCCTGACATAGGTGAGTGTCTTCCAAAGAAACTTTCTGCCAGTGCTACGGGTTGTGACAGAACATTCCAAACATTCCACAGCACTGAATTTAAGGTTTGTGGCCATTTTAGTTGAAAAGGCTTCTGCCCAGCCTGATAGCTGATCTGCTATCACTGGCAAATGCTTACACGCAGCCGTAGGAGTCCACAGAGTCTATTTGTAGTCACTGAAAAGGGAAGTAGGCTCAGTTAGTCATCCTATCTCTGAGCTTGGTCTGATACTTCTGGTAGGCTGGGAAGCTGTCTGTGATCCTTCTTGCAGTGGTATAAATTCCTGGAGCTACCCATTTTTTCTTCTTTTTTTATTTGGCTAGCTGTTGCCTCTGCCTCTCCATCTACTTTATTGTGAAACCTTCTAACCACGCAGATTAAATATCTCTTTGGAAGAGTTGGCTTCCCCTCTGTAGACCACATTCCATCATAATCTTGTGTCGCCTCCCACTTTTCCCACTGTTTCTTTTCTTCTCTTGAGCAGTCCTTCTCATACATGGTCTCAGGGTCTCAAATTTGGCCATTCACTCTGGCCAACCGGAGCCACAACAGCACGTTCTCTATCATCAGGGAGAGGCATTAGGCTCGCTGGATTCAAGGTGTTACATCTCTCTAATATTATCTGCCGTTGAGAAGATCAGCTCATATCTGTGTGCCCTGGGCTGCAGACTGTCACATCCCACTGCTCCACATCATGTGGGATATGAACTGCTTCAGGATAAGGGGAACAACTGATTTCTAATATTTTTGCTGTTGTTGCCACTGACTTAGGCTGGTGCTTCTGCTGCAAATGAAGCTAATTTCACTAAGTAATATGCAACTGGTCTCTGATGGGGTCCTGAATTATGCTTTACCACTCCACGGGTTATTCCTTTACATTCATGAGCATACACATTGAGGTGTTTTGTATAATCTGGGAGCACAAGACTAGAGGCAGATCACCAGAGCTCCTTTTATTGCTGTGTAAACTTACTCTTTCTCCAGGGCCGATGCAATAGACTTTATGTCTTTGTTCTTGGTTTCCTCAGTCAGAGGCTTAGTCAATTCCTCTGCCACAGGAATCTATGGCCAACCAAATCCCACAGGTCTGAGCAAACCTGGTACATGATTTTGTGACTGGATGTGGGAGCCTAATTATGGCCTCTATTCTTTTTTGACCTGTTGTTCATCATCCCTTTCCAAAGTAAAATGTAAATATTTAACTTCATCTCTGGCTCAGCTAAAGTTTGGATGGAGATGCAGGCTGTTCCCTCTTTTGACATAAATACATACTGTCTATAAACACTCATGTCACAATTAGGCCATGACAGATCATCTACATATTGTACAAGAACCAATATGCCCAGTAACTTTATAACTTTATTGCAGTGCATTAAGTGCCAAAATTCTCTGCGGATTCAATGGGTCTAATCTTCTATATCCTGAAGACCATAACAGAACTTTCAAGCATTTTCATGTTTACAAGGTTTGTTTGGTTGTTTTTAATAAACACAGACTTATCACCATTACAAGCAAGTACTAGTCCAGAGGAAATCTCATATATGTACAAAAAATAAAGCAGTGTTTCCAACTGACCTAAACTTTCTGGAGAACCTGCTCTTGGTATTTCAAGTTTACACCACAACAATCAATTCAAATAGTTACAAAAACACACAGTTTGAAGATGAACATTCCTTTATATGCAGATCTCCCTGAATCCCCATTTTGGAGACACCATGTGCACATAATAGCAACAGAGGGTGAACTATTTTATATAATGTTTCGTGCACTCTCTAAAGACATGTTTTGTCTGTGCAGGACTTGCCTCAAAAAAGAACTGTCAGGAGATGCACGGATCACCTTGGAGATCTGCTGTGGGTATGGATACAGCCCAGCACAGACTGACAACCCCTCCCAAAAAAGTGGGAAAACCCCATTTTGTTTCCCTGGTGCTGCCAGAGCTCTCCTCAGAGCTCCTGATCGGTTGTGCCACTGCGCTGGGTGCCCCAGGACAGGCGTCTCCACCAGTCTGGATGCAGGCATCTGAATGCAGCTCCTGACTGATTGGTGGAGGGCTGGGCAGTCATTGCTCATTCATTCGGAATGGTGCTTGCCTGTCACTCCTGACGGTTTCAGCCAGGTCTCTGGTTACAAGTAATTTAATCCTGGTGTAGCAAAAGAGTAAGGGTTTGAACTGGTGCCCCGAGGAGAAACCCTGAACAAAGTATTACCTGGGCTTTTATACCCTCACAGTTTGTGTGCCAGAAAGTCTGGGGTCTTCTAACTGAGTCTTTGGCTCCTGCTGTGTCTCGGTGTCCAGTCCCCAGGCTGGTGCCACAGGTGCCTGTGCCCCTTCCCGTGCCAAGGGTTGGCAGTTCCTGGTCTCCTGCCTCAGGCTCCCATCCAGAGCTCAGCCTGCAGCTCTCATTGCAACTGCACCCTGAGCTACCTGCACTGAATGTGCTCCTCAACACATGGCTGGTCTTCATCACCACAAAACCACACCATGGTGATGGAGGATACCCAGCTCAGGACTCTGGCTCCTTTTCTGGCAAAGTTAATCCCCAGTCTTAATTGTTGCAGAGTCACTCCACGGGCTGGATAAACCCAGACATATCTTGATCTTTGTGAAGTTCATGCTGCTGCTTTCTGCAACACCTCACAGTCCCTCAGAAGACTGACTCTGCCTGCCACTTAATCTCTCCTCATCCTCTGTTTCATACCCTCCTTGTTTGCAATGACAGCAAACTCTGAGGGCATATTCCATCCTCTTGCCCTGATTGCTGATAAGAACATTAAGGCACATTGGGATCATCTTCTGTCCCAGAGGAATGGCACTAGTACCCAGTACAGGTGTTCTAGTCTATCTATCCAAACTCAAACATAAGGTTGGCTGTAAGGACATTTCAAGGCCTATTACTTGCAGCATTAGAATTTGCAAGTTATTAATACCTAGGGCACTTCCCATTACAAATTACCTCATTGAGAGCTAGATTCTCTGTGCTTTCAAGCATTTTAAATTGTTTACAGTGGAGAAGAGAGTTGTGATAAAACTAAATAATGCTTGTATAAACATTACTGGACAACCAGGTGCTGCTACAATGCACCAAAATAAGATGTAATTTCTCCCCAGTACTTTACTAACAGTGGGGGGTGAAAGTACTCTTCCACTGTTGTTGTGAGAGGTCTGAAGATTCTCTTTTCATCCAACTCCCACATTCATCTCTCTGGAGGGAATACCTTTAGTCTTTCAAAACAGGTTTTAAATGTCTCAGAGTGTGCCTCATGCTGTTTTTGCCAAGAAGATTCATCCTCCAGTACAGGCAGTGGAGAGAAGAGTTAAATCATAAGAAAACAGGAAGTAATAATGTTTTCCTCATTCAGCGCAGTCTCAGTGTAAAAGCCAGCTGAGGAAGAGTGGGTGGAGTGTGTTGGTAGAGTCAGAATGGGCCCGAGTCTTCACCTGTTAGTTTTGAGGTGAAATGATACTTTCCTTCTGCTGACTTGGATCTAATATAAGCCTTCTGCAAAATAGGGATACATTTCTGGAAGATTTTCTGCAAAGTGTTTCTGCAAACTGGCAGGATACAATACACAGAGACCAAGCTTTTGTTTAGGTGTAGCATCCTCTACCTCTTTGTACAGAAGATTTCTAAAACAAGCTCTGATTCCATCTTCATGGAATCGGTTTGTGTGAAGTATGGGAGGGGTAAGGGAGGAAAAGGTGGGTAAAGGGGTAAAGGAGAGAAGTTTGTTTGAGCATACAATTTACAGGTCTTGGTGCAGATCTGGACATCTTTGCAGCCATCTACAAAAAACCAACCAACTAGCCCACTCAAAACCAAGGGGAATCACCACTTCAGCAAAGATATTGAGGACTGTAATTTGCGTGGCACTAATACACCATCTGTACACCATGAAGAGCCTTTTAGTCCCTGCCACACAGGGGCTGAATGTTAAATAAGCCTGAACTGAAGAATCCTCCATCAAAGTGGTCTGTTTTCAATACAAGTCACCCTTTCCACCGGCTTAAGAAGAGAAATAATTTTTCCTGCAGAAATCAGCGTTTGTATTGGTTTTGTTTGCCTCATTGCTACCCATTTCCAGAGGGACCACACAGGGAAGATCTATTTTATTCTGAGTCAAGAGAACCTTCTGGAAACATATGCATACATGTGTGTATTTTAATTGTACAGTTAGTAAAATGTTTTATCAGTGCTGCGTGAGTTCAGTTTTCATGTTCAAGTATTTTTTTTTCCTGAAAAATAAATACAATTTTGAAACTCCTAATTTAACTGGCAGTGGATGCTCTCTCTTTTGGCATTTTCATTAAGAAACTAAATGAAAGTAAGAATCCTTCTGCGGCTTAGCTATCCACTATTTCATTTAAAAAGACAGAAGATCATTTTAGGCTATCAAAAAAAATCAATGTATATCTTTATTTCTAATTTTTAGCAGAATATATTTTCAAACTCATACTTTTCCAAATACACTTTCTGCAAGAAAGTGCAAAGATTTGTGCAAAGATAGTATGCATTAAAGAAGTGTCAGAATTACTTCAAACCGACATGGAAATTTTGTCTTTCCCTGTAGTATCACTGAGTTGGCTGTGTACTGGCAAGCGCTTTCAACACACACATTTTAAAGCAGTGAAAAGTATCCCAGGTAAATAGAGGTAAAAAAATGTGCATTTTTTTTATGCCTCGGTTTTTCATAGTGACAACAAACCTTGTGTTGCCTGGTCCTCGGAGCTGGGAGGACAATGTCAGTGGGAAGTGACTTCCCGTTCGTAGACACTGAAATTGTCAGGGACCAGTTGTACCAGCTGACAGATTGTAGGTTTTCTGTGCCCACACTGGTTCCATCCCAGAAGGATGAAGGAGGTGGTGGATGTCCCAGCAGGACCCCTCTCATCACCTACTAAATTCTTGGGAGTCTGGAGAGGTGCGTGCTGAGTGGCACCAGTCAGTGTTATCACAGTTCACAAGGCCATGAAGGATGACACAGGGAACTACAGACATCTTAGTCTAACTTCAGAACCTGAAAAAAATTTTGGGGGAGATCCTACTGGGTGCTGCTGAAAGGCATTTAAAGGATAATGCAATCATCAGGCACAGCCAGTGTGGACTGACAAAGGGAGAGTCCTGTTTAATTAGTGTGCTATCTTTCTATGATGATGTCACCACCAGCTAAACTAGGGGATGAAGGGAAGGCAATGGATGTAGTTTTTCTGGATTTTAGTGAGGCCCACTGTCCCTCACAGCATCCTTTTGAATCTGACTGTGAGATGATCAGGTACCCCCTCAGGGGTCTGTGCTGGGAGAATGCTGTTCAGCATCTTTGTCAGCAACACAGACATTGGGACCAAGGGCACCCTCAGCAAGTTTGCCAGTGTCACCAAGCTGTGTGGGGCAGTCAATGTGCTGGAGAGAAGGGATGCCACACAGGGGGACAGGCTGGGAATGCACTGCTCTTAGGTTTTTTACTCACCCACCTGGTACTGTTGTCTTCCCTCAAGGCTGAGGTCTGATGCAATTACTTTCAGATGGTTTACCAGAGGAAGACAAATTCTTTTTAGGCAGCCCTGATTACAATTGTTTTCCTGGGCTGTAAGTGCATATTGCTGTTTCATGTCTAATTTTTCATCTACTGATATCCCCAGGTCCTTCTCTGCAGGACTGGTCACAACTCATTCATCCCACAGCCTGTACTGAGGGAGGGACTGTTCCTTATTTTCCTTTGCTTATTTGGGTGGTTTTTGCTTTCCCTGTTAAACTGTCCTTAACAAAGTTTTCCACCTTTTACCCTTTTGACTCTCTACCTTATCCCTCTGGTGTGGGAGTGTGGGGCTTTGCTGTTGGCTGGGGTTAAACAAAACACAGGGTAAGGTGCTCTCTGGGACAAGCCAAAGTGGGCATAAACATGTTCTCCTTGGGTAACCACAGCCTCTAGTTCTGCACCATGAATGGATGCTGACTGGACTGCTGTCCTTCCAGGAGTTTCTCACTAATCCAGATCCTTCCTTGTCACAGGAGAACAGTCCTGATCTCTCACAGCTTGAAAACATCCAGAATCAAAGTGGCTTGCTGGTTTCTCAATGACACACACTTAGCTGTCCATGAGCTTGCACTTCTAGGCTCCTGAGAAGTCTTGGGCTGCAACTGGGCAGGGCAGCTGGGCAGAGCCCACCTTCATTTGAGTCCCAGAGTTCTCCCAAAGGGGGTCAGAGCTCAAGGCAGAGAAGAAAAGGAAAAATGAGCTGCCATTGCTCCCTGTGGCAGAAAGAAAACAGATTCATTGTCATCCTGACCCAAGTTCAGGTACTCCTTGATAAGTAACATAGATAATAGAAATTCTCAGCTGCCCTGGAGTTGCTGAATTGAGCTTAATGACTGACAAACAAACAAACAAAAAAAAGATAAAAGGGTGTAAAGGTATGCACAAAGGACTATAAGTGTAACTGGAATCAGTGCAGATAAAGAGGCCTACAGTGGTTTTTTAGCAAGTTATGGAACAGGAAGCAACAGTGCATGCCCAAAGAAAAAGTCTGAGGGAAGGTCACCTTTGAAGCATTTAATATTGAAGCATTCAGGAAATATGACCACCAGAGACCCCTTTTGATGAACTTCCAGGACCTTACTTGCCTGCTTTCTAATGCTTCAAATTATGTTAAAAATTTTACTTGGTTTGATTTCAGTATTAACTTGAGCCACAGTGAGAGACTATAACATGGCTCAGGAGTATTATTTCCCTGCAAGCTTTAGGGCTAGAACATGTGACAGCTTCGCTCTGTGCTCCAAGTACATCTGCCTCTGCTTCAGAAGAAGTTGCCTGCTTATGAGGGATGGGAAAGAGTCTCCATGTGTTAGAGAAGCTCCAAGTACAGGCTCTTGGGCTTGGGGCAAGCATGCTGGTCAATCAGCTTGGCAGGTGTGGGAAGCAGAGACAGGATGCCCAGCACGGACAGGAGGGTGGGTGCAAAGGCCTGCTGGGTACAGCCAGAGCAATTGAGCTTTTCTTGCAGGCAATTTTCCCTGCATCTAGGCATTGTAGAGCCCCAGTGAAGTCCCCAGCAGCTGGGAAGGCTGTGAGCTGAATGGTGGCCCTAGAGAAAATCCCTAGCACTGGATGCTGAGCTGCAGGTGCCCCCTCAGCCAACATGAGAGGCAGCTCTGCACAGCCCCAACAGCACCAAGTCTTGCCTTTGGCTCTTTTGGGCCAAGGCTCCTCTGGCTTTGGAAAGACCCACAGGGACCTGAGAGCATGGATGCCAGCAGGATGTGCTGCTCTGGGACTGCTGGCAGGGCTCACCGGAGGGCAGTGATCCTTGCAGCAGCCCTGAGAGCACTGGCTGGCCCTGGGAGCCTGCAGCTGAGCCTGGCTGGGGCACAGGGGACATTTGGGCATTTGTAGCTGGAGCCAGAGCCCTGATGCATGCCTGACAGCAGAAGCAATTTACTGTGCACCACAGCTGGGCATTTGGGGGTTGCAAGCACAAGTGATTTTTTTAACTTTAAACTCCTTCCCCTCCTATTTGCTACCTCCAAATAGGTAGGTGTTTGCTACACTGTGACATGGCAGCTTTCATCCTTCGTCCTTTCAGTGCCCTTTGCTGGGCTCTCTCCACCATGTCCCTGTCTCCTGTGTCCTGGGAAGCCCACAGCTGGGCTCATTAACAGCTCCTTGAGCCTTTCCACCCTGGTGCTGTATGACCCTTTCAGAAGCTGGCACCTCAGTACGTGCCATGGCCACTGGCCTCGCTGAGCTGCTTCTCTGGCTGCTTGTACAGAAACAGGCACCAAACACCAAAGTCTCCCAGTTTGCCAAATACCATGGGATTGGACACATTGGTGGAGACTTGAAAACATTTCCTTTGAACCCTGAAGCCCCAATCCATCAGCTGGTGAGGGAGGAAGGGCAGAAGAGACATGGATCTTCCTTCAAGGGTGGTATTTCTCCAGTAAAACTTCTGCAGAGGCGGTAGCCCAGCCTGCAACTGCAGCCAGCTACCCTGTCTGGGCAAGGTTCCCCAATGCACTCTGACACACCAGCACTTCATGCTCGTTCTGGGTGTGTGAGGGCTGAGAGCAGCTCTCTGGAAGTAGGCTGGCACCTGGGAATGCATTCCTGGGTGTTCCTTGCCAGCTTTCCCTGAAAATAGCAAGGGCAGAGGCATCCACAGTATGACCCAACAAGTCTTTCTCAGCCCAGACAACTGTTGCTGGCAGCACAGTGACCTCAGACAGAGGACAGGAAATTGAAGACAGAAAAGGGGAGAAAGAAGAGTGCGAGGGCTTGGGATTAGCTCCCACCTCCTTTGGGAGGCAGCACACATGCAGGGAATAGGGGCACATTAGCAACCTCAGCTGCATCTCCCTTCTCTTTCCCTGTTTTGGGGTCTGATTAAAAAAAACCTCCCCAGTTAAATTTAGAGGGAGATGCTGCTCCATTCTGGGCTACCTGTGCCAGCAAGGGTTAGGTTAGCTTTTGGGTATCCCCGAGTGTCCCCAGCCATGTGTTCAGCATCTCAAAAGAGCATCTCTTTGCAACCCTGCTGCTCCTCATCCCTCTTCCTGCGCCTCCCTACATTAGGTAGGGTAGCATAAGGTACTTCTGTGCTGACAACAGACAAGTGAACATCTCCTCTTGCACCTGGGCCACAGTTCAGGCCATAAGGCCAGGATTTGCCTTAGCAGTATCTATCAGAGTTTATCCTTGGCTTGTGCACTGAGAGCCTTCAGAGCAGGAGGAGCACTGTCCCAGACCCCCTGTGAAACACAGCACTCAATACTTACATAAAATAGATCAGTTCTAATTCATTGCTTTACTTCAGATTTTGTGCTGCAAGCAAACACTTTTATTACATAGGCTCTCTGGTCTCCCAGCCACCTTTCTAAGCACGGTACCACAACTGAAAACTAGCTGACTGGAGAGAATTAAAGTGGAACTGGCTCCTTTCCTTCCTCTTCAGTCACATGCTCTTGCTTCTCACATGACACTCACCCAGCATCCCCGCAGACTTCCTGCTCATTTGCCTTTTGATGACAGGCAGAGTTTCAGACCCACCTGCCCGCCCCACTGCAAGGAGTCTCACGTCACCCAAGTGCCTCGTGTGGGCAACCACGGCCTGGAGCACAGGAAGCTGCATCATTCTTCACTGAGTGTGAGCTGAGGGCTCAGGAAGATGACATTCTGCTAAGGGCAGCTCCCAGGTTTAAGGCAAACAACTCTCAGCAAAGCCCTAGTGATGCTCCTGCTGTCACAGGCAGAAGAGGGATTCTCTAGCACCTGGTGTTCCAAGTTGTGAGTTTCTGTCTGAAGTTTCTCTCATCTGCCTCACAATCGTTGTGAAAGGACAGAAACTGGGGCCATCGAAAAGACTCTTTTTGGAATCCTGGCCTTGTTGGAGATGGCTGCTTGCCAAGACCCCGAGGCCTGAGCAGAGCTTCTGGCATTGCCAAGTCATTGCTCACAGGTGTGTTTGCTGTATGCAACACTGAGCCAGGTGAAAGGAGAAAGGAGGCACTCTGCCCTCTCTTTGGTGGCACCTGCTTCACAACAATGGCCCTGGAATTTCCCCACCTCTCTGCCTGGCTGGACTTTTCCTTTGGTAGTTTTTGGTGGTCCCCAGAGAAGACCCCTCTCCTGTTTTACAACCACCAAGATGGATGGACTGAGATGGGAGAAGCTTCTCCCTCAAGGACTGAGACATGAAACCCCTGTGTGGAAACCCCCCCTCCTTCCAAGGACTGGGACTGAAACCCCCAAGCCAGAGGAGCTGTGTGGGGAGGCGAGATGACCAAAGCGAGGCGCACATTGCAGGTGCAAGCAGTGGACCAAGGAGACAATGGTTCTTGCCCACTGCTGAGAATATGGACTGTTTGTACCCTTTTTCTTTCCCCCCAAAATTACAACAGACTGTTATTTACTAGTTTTAATTAATTTTCCAGATTCATCCTCTTCCTCCATCAAAAAAGAGTATAACAGGAGTTGGAATTGACTGGAATCTCTGAGATCTCCCCAGTGTAACAGGTGGCTCCAGCTGGATCCAGCTGGACTGGACCAATGGACTTCATCTCTATATTCAGTAGCTACATACCTTCTTTCTCTTCCTCCCTCTTTTTCCTTATTCTTCCCTTTTTCCCAATTCCCCCCAACACATTTTGCTGTGGTCATTCAATAAAGGTGCATTGGTTTTTGATTATTGCTGCAAACCCCCTGTGCCGTGTTGGTTTTTGCACTCTGAGATCACTCAACAAGCCATCATGAAACCCTTTCCTAAGGACAGATCGTGACACCAGTCCCAGAGAGGATCAAGGCTGCATATCCAGCATGGAGATGCTCAGATCAAGGAAGATTTCATGTGGTTTCATGTGGTTTAGTTGGAAGAAAACAGCTAGGAAGGGACAGCAAGTTTCAATGTAAACACACAGTCTGGATATGCAGCTGGGAAAGGGATTGCCGCTTAATGAAAGGAAATGTAGAATTTCTGCTTGGCATTCTTATCTATGCATCCCACATGCCCACTAACCCTATTTTGTACTGACTTAATTTTATTTTCTTCTTTTCTCTTACTTTTTCTCTTACTTCAGCCATGGATTCTTTCTGTGACATCCTGTTTGCTACAGAGAATGCTCTAACTGGCAACAAGGCAAAGATCTTTTTTTCCCTGTGTTATCTTTTCCCATCTACCTCTATTTATGACAACATTCTGATTTCACTTTCTATTTTTATTATTTTGCTTGTTCACCATGTTATTGATGAACAGTAGCATTCTCCTAGGACACTCTCCTAGCACAGCCCAGCAAAGATAGCACTGAAATCCATCTGCATTCATTGGGAACTGAAATTTTCTTACAATAGGTGTTCTCTCTGCTTACCCATATTATCCCAGTGATCAGTTCTTTGTATTACTTGCTCAACACTGCCAATTGAAGAGGAGGTGGTTCTTGTCTGAGTAACAGATGGTTGTCTTTCAGAGGCCAAAGTACAGCAGCTGAAGTTCCTACCCAAAAGGCATGTAACACACCTCCCCAGAAAATTTCCAGGGAAATAGAAACTGTCTCACCAAGCTGCGGCAGATAACAACTGCAGATTTTTGGAAAAAGAGTCGAGGAATATCAGCAGCTATGTAGGTACCATTTATGTACTATCTGAGGTGCAAGAGGTGAGTTACTATGTAAAACTTGAATTATTCCATAACAATAATGTAATTATTACAGTGAAATAATGGTAGCCACAGCTGCATATACATATTTAGTCCCGCCTCACTTGTATTCAAAACCAAACCAATCTGCCATAATTTAGATGTCCTGTCAATGAAATGATGCCATTTATGAATGGAAACCACCCTTTCAAAATGAAATATGCTCATACACACCACTTTCTTTTTCACAGAGTCTGGCTTTCATGGAGAATGTTGGTACCTACAGGGCAGAAAGGATGCCAAGCAGAGCACTCTCTGTTTGAGGACTGTGCCTTACACAGTCTGCTTGCTGTCAATTTGCAGCCCATTTTTGCCACAGTGACCCTGTCCCTCTGCACAGCCCGCTGAGGAGAAAAGCACTCCCAGTCCCACTCACCTAACAGCAATGCCAGCAATATCTCTGAGGTGGAAAGGTATTACCTAATGTAACAATGTCATGGCTGTGCCACAGAGCTTCAGCAGAGCTTCACTGTAAAAGATTCAACACTTTCTGCAACATCCACAGCACCCTCCATAGCATCTAAGAAAGAGCTTAGAGACTGGTTTCCCCCAGCAGTACCATGTGGCAGCAAGGCTGAGCTGTCTGCACAGCTCACAAGGAGCTTTGTCACATTGGCAGCAATATTGTCCTTGGCTCTGCAATATTGTCCTCTGTCTGTTCTGCGCTGTCAGTGTCACAACGGGCAGGAAACTTGTTCAGCTTGGCAATAAACCATGATCCTTCCCACTACTGAAGGTGAAACACCATGTGAGGAGGTGGGGGAAGACAAAAGAGAAGAAGGAGGACTGGGAATTGTAGAACTCGCACTGTGTTTGAAGGTTTTGTGTTCTGAAACTGCAGCTCCTCATGAGACACAGTTAGATGCACAGGACAGTGGCAGCAATGAGAAAGAATTAGTTGTTGAATTGCTGCCATCTGCAGTTCCTAGGGAGACTGGAAGCCTTCTGCTGGTGAATGCATTTTGCCTCATCCAAAGGGCACAGAGCAGCAGGGGCTTCTTGTGCCTGGGTACAGTCTTCTCAATCTCTCTTTGGCTCATTTTTTTCCTCCAGGTCCCAAAACAAGAACTAAATGGAAGTTTATCTTTCCATTTCCACTCTCCTACAGAGCCACCTACCTAACAGTCCATAAAATGAGGGCAGAAATTCTAGCCCACAGACTCAGCAGTGTTTCTGAAGCTCAGGGATGCTGTGATCTGTGACACTTGATGTTGAGATTCCCCCTGGCGTCAGATCTTGCAAAATCCACCGTAAGCATAATTATGGGCTCACTAAGACAATCCCCAGGAAGACCAGAGCCCAGGGGCATTTGGTATAAGTGGTTTCCCAAGGAATAGTCTTCTTAATCAGCAGATAATATCCTTAATTCAGCAAATCTTGTCTGTTCTCTGAATGTCTCATACCCTGAGAAAGATTTATCAAAGCAGATCATTGTTTCTTTTCTAAATGGATTCAGACAGATTGTACCTTTCATTTCAGGTATGGAGTTCTGTCAAAATAGCACTCCTACCTGCTACCTCAAGATGAATTTAGCAGCTAATCATCCCACATGACCTTTAGTTAACCCGAAGGCTTTTGCTTCTGGCTCTTATCCCTAGCTCCCACCCTGCGGTAAACTGAAGTCACACAACAATTCTTTATCTGCTCCGCTCTTCTTCTACTAGTAAACTGATGAAACTTGACTTGTTGAGGACATTACACAAAAATGAGGATACACAGAATTATATGACCATACAGATTGATTACTGTGATTGTGTTCCCTCAGCATCTGGTATTGATATTTGTCAGTAAATGTCAAACACTACAGAAGTTGTATGGTTTCCTATCCTTTTGTGTACATTGTAGAAGCACATTATTTGTGGAATGAGACACCCTATTAATAACAGACAGATGGTCTGGTCATAGAATTATTTTAGCATGTGAGTGAGCAACCATCCAAGACCAAAACTGATATACTTATTTTTTGATGCTGTGTCATTTGTAATATTCAACTGCATTTACTCCTTTTGTGGCAAACGGATCATTCTCCATGCTGAAGTCTTAAAGACAAAGTGCAGTCACTTGCTCTGCAACTTCCTTTCCCTGCTCTGTTTCCTTAAATCTATTCTTGCTGGCCCAAGATGCAATGGTATGCAGAGGAAGATGAAAAGCAGTTTGCAGTAACTAGTTTTTAAATTTGGCCTTGCCAAAAGGAAGGAAAAGACATAGCAAAATGCATTAAGACCAAGCAAAATTAAATCATACAGGCCCAAAGTGCTCCTGGCCCTGCAGGTTGGACTAGATCTGGGTAGAAAGGAAAAGTATGTTTCAACAGAGAAGAAATAATCTCTGTACACAGAAGGGATAGTCTATGATCAACAGCAGGTCAGTAAATTGCAGAGCAAGAGCAAGCTGAGAGAACCAATACTTCAAATATTGCAAAAAAAAGTGTTTTAACAGCACCAGTATGCATAATTACTTCTTTCTTCTTTCAATCAGCACAATAGTTTCATTAATTTTTATGGAAATACTTCCTAATTACTATGCAAAACTATCACAGCTACTCACTGAGGATTTCTTTTGAAGATGGTAGACCATATGAATGTTATGGTCTATGTACCTCGTTTCATTACTAGTCTGTTGCACATGAAAAAAAGATTTCCATTCCTTGTTTTGACTACAGTTTCGTCTTGTTTCTCTTGCTGAACTCACAGATTTATCTTCAGTTTTTAAATAAGACTATATGATGGCCCAAGCTCCTAGTACTCAAATGAGCTGTGAACTTCTCTCTCCATATTCTTTCCTTCACCGCCTCTCAAAAAACATAAACATTATTCAAACCCTAGCAAACACGGTGTGGTGAAAATTATTCTCCTGCACACACAAATGTATGGGAAGAAACAGTGAGACAGAGGAACTTGGTGGGGTACCTCCCAGGACATTTATCATGGAGGACTGTGCTGGCTTGGGCATCTGCACAGCTGTTAACTTTAGACTCTTCTAGTGATGCCAGGATGAGCCTTTCCAAGACATCCATATCAAAATGAAGATTTGATGAATTTTGTTCTAAGTGTTAGAAGTCTGATGATACTGGAGTTCTTTCACAACTGAAAATTGCACTTTGAGACACAGTGATGTGTTAAGTGGCAAAGTGCAATCCACTGCAAAGGCCAGCATGTGAGACTGTGCTAGGCAGAACAGGCATTTCAGAACTGATTGCTCACAAATAGAATATTTGTGTGCTTGAAAAAGCACAGAGCTTTGTGGATGCAGTAATTCACAAACTTACAGAATATGCTGAGTTGGAAGGGACCCATCAGGATCATTCTGTCCAGCTCCTGGCCCTGCACACCACCGTCCCCAGGAGAATTGTCCAAACCTTTCTTGAACACAGGCTTGGTGCTGTGACCACTTCCCTGGGAGCCTGCTCCAGTGCCCTCTGGGTGAAGAGCCTTTTCTGATAATGCAACCTAAATCTCTCCTGACTCAGCTTCATGCCATTTCCTCATGTCCTGCCACTGGTCATGACAGTCATGAGATCAGTGCCGGCCCCTTCACTTTGAGGATGTTGAGGTCTCCCCTCAGTCTCCTGCAGGCTGAAGAGAACAAGTGACCTCCAGCTGCTTCACCTCCGGACCCTTCACCAGTTTCATTGCCACCCTTTGAGCATTCTAGAAAAGCTCAATGTCTTTTTTATATTATGTCACCAGAACAGCCCCCAGCACTGGAGGTGAGGCTGCCCCAGAGCAGAGCAGGACAATCCCCTCCCTTGCCTGGCTGTGATGCTGTGCCTGATGCACCCCAGCACACGGGTGGCCATTCTGGCTGCCAGGGCACTGCTGGCTCATGTTCAGTCAGGACCCCCAGGTCCCTTTCCATGGAGCTACTCTCCAGCCTCTAATTCCAACAGGGTTACCATGTCCCAGGCACAGAATCAGGCACTTTCCCTCATTGAACTTCATACAGGAGATGCCTGTCCAGCCCTCTCATGTGTCCAGGTTTCTCTGCAAGGCCTCTGAGGGAGTAGACAGCTTTCCCAATTTAGTGTTTGCTTTTGCTGTGGTTCATGTTTGTTTTAGTTTATTGTTTAATGGTTTGTTCTGTTGTACCCCTATGTTCTCCCCAAAGTTGGTTCACCCCTGATTTGTACCATCCCTCAAAGCCGTCCCTCATGCCTTTCTCCACCCTTTGTTTCCCGCTTCTTCCCTTGCCTGTCAAGGCAACCCAGTCCCTTTTTCCGGAACCTTCTCTGTCACTCTCCCCTTGGGCCAATCCCTGATCATGACACCCTTTGGAATTCCCCTAAACCTGGACACCCCATTGGCCCATGTGACCTACCCTCTCCTCCCCTGAGTCCTGATGGGTCCCAAACCAGGGATGTATTCCCCTCACTCTGCCCCTGAAGATACTCCGTTGGATGATTGTTTGTAACCACCCCCTAAATCGAGACTGATTAAAAACCTGTGCAGAATGGTGCTTGGGGCTCTCTTACCTTACTCCCTTTACTGGTAATAGACTCTTCCCTGTGGAACCTCAAGAGAAGGGCCTCCTCCTTTCTCCTCCACCCGCTCCCTGTCACTGTCTCTGTCTGCCCTGGAAAGCAAGTGGCTCCTCAGGTTCAGCCGTGGGCAGACCCCAAGCCCTGCCTTCCCCACTCCTGGTGCAGCACCAGAGCTCTAAGAGCTAGCCCAGGCTCCAGTGGGCCCGCGTGAAGTGTTGTTGGCAAACTCACTTAGTATCCCTTCCAGTCTTGTGTCCAGGTCATTTGTGAAGCTGTTGAAGAGCACAGGGCTGAGGCTGGAGCCCTGTGGAACCCCACCAGTGACAGGTCACCGGTCTGATGTCACCCCATTGAATGACCCATGAGCCAGTTGCTCACCCATCATGTGATGTGTTCACCCAGGTGTGTGCTGGATGTTTTGTCCAGAAGGATGCTGTGAGAGCCAGTATGGAAAGCTTTACTGGAACCCAAAAAGATTACATTACCCAGCTTCCCTTGGTCAGCTAGGTGGGTTATGTTTCTGTAGAAGGAAATCAGGTTCAACAAGCCGGGCTTGCCCCTCATGAAGCTGTGCTGGCTGTGACTGATGACTGAGTCGTCATCCAAGTGTTTTTCAGTACTCCTAGAATAATCTTTTCCACAATTTTACCTGACAGTGAAATAAGACTTCACTGTAGTTTTAGGAGGTTCCTTCTTTTCCTTCTTGAAAACCAAGATAATGTTCACCAACTTCCAATCATCTGGACCTCTCCAAATTCCCAAGACTACTAAAAATCCATGGAGAGAGGCTTTGTGATGACATCAACTAGCTCTTTGAGGATTCCTGGATGAATCTCATCAGGCCCCACAGATTTGCAGAGATCCAGATGGAAAAGATCCTGCACAAGTTCAGGGTCAAAAGGAAATGGATCTTTCTCACAGTCATGGTCCTCCAGCTCAGGGCACTGAAACCCCCTCGGGTGTCCATCATCCCTGGCCCATTATCTGTGTTAAAGACAGGGCAAAGAATGCATTTAACACCTCTGCCTTGCCCCTGTCCCTGTTCATGAGGTGACCTTGCTCATCCTGTAACAGGCTGATTACACTACCTTTTGCACTTAATACATTGGAATAGACTGTTTTTATTGTCCCCATTTCTGGCCAGCTTCCACTCCAGTTGATCTTTGGCTGCATATTTTCTCACTACAGTGGGAAGCAGCATCTCTGCATTCTCCCCATGTTACCTGACCTTACTTCCTGGGCATATACCTTATTTTTTGCCTTATTTCCGAGAGAAGATGCCTCCTCAGCCAAGCTGGCCTCCTGCCTCAGCTGCCGGACTTCCAACATTTAGGAATTGCCTGTTACTGTGCCCCTAGGTGATGTTTAAAAAGTGACCAGCACTGATGGACCCCAGCATCTGCCTAAACATTTTCCCAGAGGATTTTACTGTCTAGTTCCCTGAACAGTCTGCTCTCCTCATGTCCAGAGCTGAGTTTTGCTGGGATTTTCTCTCACATCAATGAAGATTTTAACCACTTTGTGGCCAAGATGGAGCCAATCTCCATGCATGAGATCCTCCCTGTTTACAAACAGAGGTCAAGGAGGGAATCTTTTCCAGCTGGCTCCCTTTGCTTCTGTAAAGCTCTTACAAGGTTTTTAAGAATGTTATGACCTGGGTTGTACCAGGTGTGTGATGGCTCCCAGTGTGTTTCTGGCAAGTTGAACTCCCCTATAAAGACAAGGGCAGTTGATTTGGAAGTGTACCCTAGTTCCTCAAAGAACCATAGATAAGGGAAGATCCTTATGCTGTTAAATAAAAACATCTACACCTACCAAGGTTAGCAAAGGCCAGAATTAGACAAAAGCTGCAGCAATGCCACTGCTCCTGAAAAGCCAAGCCTGTCTATTGCACATATAAGACTAAGTAAGAAATCGGGAACTCCATCTTTTCTTCAGCATGCTGTCATTCCTGAATCAGTTGATAAGCACTGTGAGCATGCAAATCACAAATTTGCAAGGCAAATCAGTTGCAAGGAAATACCACATCTAGAAGTCAGATGGTTATGTGCACTGCAGTGTGAGAAGGAGGGTTACAGCAGACACACCAGACAGACAAACTAGAGCTGTCGGCTGTAGCTGAAAGCAAGAAAGAAAAACAGAACCACAAAAGAGTACACAGGATGAGGTATCTGGTGGCAGTGATATGATTTACTAGAAGTTAGCAACAGAAATTGTCAGGTAATTAATGAGAATGCCAGGAGACTCCCAAGGAGTGGTAACACAGGATTCTGAGCAAAGACAGACACTGCACAGGCTGAGGAAGAGACTGAAATGCTGTGACACAAAGGTGGGGAGCAGAGACCAGATGAGGAGAGACAAGCAGGGCAATTCGGCTCTTAGGCTAGGACTGGTCATGGCCAAACTACTGATGATGCTGGAAGCTGCTCTGCAATATACTCGTGCAAAAAATGTGACTTTGCAAGTATCTGAGCTCAAAGGTATCAAAGATTGATACCTTTCTCTTTTCCAGCATCTCCCAAATATAAAAGGTATGTGTGTGAACCTGCATAAGGATTCTCAAAAGTATGAATTAATCTTCAAATGTGTCTGAGTACCTAGAACACCTGCTATAGATGCAGCTATTAAATGTCCTATGGTAATGTAAACCTCTTAAAAATCTACATCTGTCAACTTAGTTTACATTATCTTAAAACCAAAATCACACAATTCCTTTTTTTTTTCCCTTTCTTTTTGGTTTTGTTTTACTACCAGTTTCTTGTGTGACCCTGGCTAATGAAACCATTATAATTCAGGATGTATCACCTACTACTGTCAGGGCACTGCAAGTGTAACACATCTCTTCTGCTGATTCACAGTGCAAACAGTATGCCTAAGAAGCACCTTCATCCCTGCAAAGTTTCTTCTGGCTAAGTAAGTAAGATCTTTAGAGCACAGGGCTTTGAGTAAGTTCAATTCTCACACCCTCAGAAATATGGTACAGCATTTCAGATTAGTTTCTGAGGCTCTCTCACCATAAGAATAAAGAAAAAGTTGTGTGCTACAGTTAAGGTGGCAAAACACCTACAACACAAGTGTCTGTTGCCAGTAATATTTCAATTTGCATAATGATGCACAGAAATACGCCCAGTAATGAAAGAAAACCATACACTTCTCAAAGAAAGAACAGGACAAAATTGTGTAAGTGTACATCATACATTTATTACTGAACAACTCTCTCAACTCCAAAATTGGGCACAGGGATTAAAAATAAAAATTCATTGCACTACCTAGTAAAGCATTACTAGTAACTCTCATAAAAAATGTACAAATTTTGTTAAAAATTTATCAAGCCTTCAAATGATTTGGTTACAGATATTTATAATACATTTAAAACTACATGTTAAATGATACAATAGCATATGATTTAAAGAAAACACTTAAAAAATATGATTCCAACAAAACCCATAAGCTTTCATAATAATTAGCAAGTCTGAAACACAAGTAGCAAAATGAGGTAACAATGTACCAAAGGAAAAAACCACAGCTTTTACAAAGGCCCAAAGATAACTCAGTAGAAACTGTTTTCTACAATTAAGATTAAAACAGTTGGTAAGTCTCATCCCAAGTATTATGCATTTTATTAAGAGCTGTGAAGTCACATTCAAGAGCCTCTACAAAATGACGTACAACACATGGCCTTACTTCTTTTTCTAAAGAAAGCCAAAAAATGAGACACTGGAATTATCTGTAGGCCTTGATATCCACCAAAATGTCAAATTAAATTGACAGTTTATGCAAAAAAACACAGCAGTGCCAATATGATAAAGCAAACATATTGGAGGTTGTATATTTTTGTTTTTTTGGAGAAGAAAAGAGTAACTGGATGGCAGAAAGGCAAAGAACATAAAGAAGTGTTGCTGAATTCAGGTGCTGTCAGGCACCACGGCAGCTGTGCATAATACATGGCAGTTAAGAGCTGAACATAAATCCCCTGCCCTTGACAGCCACCACAGAAGATGTGGTTGAAGCCTGTCTGAGCTGATTCAAAACATTAAGCATGTGTGCTCTTTGTACACACTGACCACGAGAAGCAAGTCCCCATTCATCCAAGCAAACCGAAGAACCGTTCCAGAAGAGATGAGCCATAAGAGTGCAACAATTAAGTGCAGGATTTTACCAACTTAGACTCTCCATCTCCTAGACCCCCCATTGTCTCACTGTATTTTAGTGGGGGAAAAGGGACATTTCTCCAGTTCCAGAAAGAGAACTACTTTCCCTCAGCTTCAGAAGTATGTGTCTTGTTCACTTGTATCAAGTTTAGAAAAAGTACCCTCTTTCTATGCTTTGAACTGAATACTAAACACAGAAATGTTAGTCATGTTTAAATCTGTACATGGATTCTTTTTCTTTTGCAGTTATATAAAAGAGGCTAAGTTTTGTAAGACATACGTGGCATATGCTTTTTAAACATGATTTTCTTTGTTAAAAAAATAAATTTTATTACATGTAATTTAACCTGCTAGGTGCTGTTGTGAAAAGCCTATTCTTTAACTCCACTGGAAGAGAGGAAAAAGAAATTATAGTATTTTGAAGTGGAAATAACAGCATTTTTGTTTATTTAGTGTTCCTAAGTAAGGACAGGTACAGAAAGCATCACTATTTTTGAGAACCACCTGCATAACTAAACAGAGGGAAAACCATTTGAAACAGGGCAAAATTGTGCTTTTATTTAGCTGCACCAAGAGCTGTGACTGGTCTGTAAAATCTTCAAAGAGGAAAACCAGCTTGGAGAACCTCTAACACTGAAATTTTAACTGATACTAAAGCATAGCAGCATACAAAAGCATCAGAAATTATAAAGAATAAACTTAAAGCTGAGACTGGCAGCAAGTTGTAGCAATACTGGTAATTGTGCCACTTGTGCTGCAACTGCAACCAAAGAAATGACACTGAATTTATGAGAAGAGTTTCCTTGCAAAAAGTGCATCCTTTTAATAACTGTGGCATATGCAGACCTAAGTATTTTGCTAGAACACATCACAGACGTTAACAGTGTGAACATTACAAAAAAAGTTCATTTTTTTTCATAGCCCAAATAAAATATTATTCAGAGCACTTGAATAGACATTATCCCCTTTTTTCACAGCACTGTTCTGGAAAGTATTCCAAATTTCTCCTCTAGTGGAGCACTCTGGAAACTTGATTGCAAAAACCTAGGAGTTCCTTCTTCCTATTACACTTATCATGAAATAAGGAAGGGAAAGAAGCAGCATCAGGGCAACTGAGTTCTGCAGGTTATGACCAAAACCTACCTCCTCTTGTGATAGGGTGAAAGAAATATGAAATTCTACTTCTCTGAGAAAACGCTAGAAATGCATTTTATTCATGAAGTCGCAGGAATAAAATTGTAACTTTTTACAAGTTATTTTAGTTACATATCAACTTCCTTGCAGATGACAAAGAATGAAAAGCCAGTGTTTATAAGCTAAAAGATTATGTATTTAGCAAGTACAATGGGCAAAAGTTAAGAGCTTTTCCAAAAGACCAGGACACCCTCAGTGTACTTCCTGCTTCCTTTCATGAAAGAAATACATAACTGGTAAACCCAGGTAGAAAAATTTAAAAGGAAAACAGAAAAACATTGACATATTTCAGCAATTGAAAACATTAATATTGCTAAATGTGATATTGTGACTCTAAATTGATAAAATAACTTGTAAATCAGCCATTTAAAAATCCAGACTTTGTAACATATGATAAAACCCACAAGGTTACTCATGTATGAAGAATCAATGCATTCTTTAGTGGTACACACTTAAAGCCTCCAGTGAAGGGGAAGCATAACAGCTGTTTGAATAGTAGTAGGTAGAAAGGTCTTTACACCTGTAAGTACGCTGGGGACAAAATACTAAATGTCTGTAATTGCTGCACCCATTGCATTCAGTGTGCAACTGCAAACACAAGGGAAGGAACCAGTGTACAGTACTAGTACTGTTTAAATAACACACAAGATTATACATTGCAGCATAATTATTACTACACACATACGTTCTCAGTACATGCTGGTATATAGGTTCTCAAACACACAGGCACACCCAGTCACAAGCACACTTCACTCATCCTCTCTCAGGCAAACACACACTCATACCATTCATCCCCACTCACAGTATCTGAAGGCTCTATATAAGGTAGATTGCTATATTGTTTGGAGCTACCACTTTTTTTTTCTTTTTCTTTTATATAAAAGCACATGCTAAAAGATCACATCCACAGTAATCTCGCAGTAATACTTGGAATGATCACACAAAACCCAGGGAATGTTAGTGCACACACAAAATTAAGCTAAAAAAAAAATCTTTGGAGTTCCAATCACACTTGTTAGTATAACAATCCCATAACTGTGAAGACTAGTTATAAGCTTTATAATTGATTAAGTCACACAGTGCAAAGTAAGGTCCATTGACCCTTTTGTGTAAAGGGTAGGCTGGAAGCCACATGGGTAGGTAAGTTCAATAGAGAGTTCATATATACATGTGACCAGAAACATCCAAACCAGATTTGTGCTCTTAGATTGGTCATTCTGAATCACGATGCACTTCTGAAGCATCAGCTCTACAGATTGGGCAGGTGCGATTTGCCTGTAAAACCAGAAAAACAAAACAGGGTTAACCAGACTGACAAATACATTGTTAAAGTAATGTGTACATGACACTGACATCTGTGACTGCTGAACAGCAATTCAAGAGAAGACAGAATGTGCTTATGTCTTTTCTTGTTTAGTTATGTTTGAATGGTGTGGTGAGTTTGCAAATTCAAAATTACATTTACCAAAAAATAATTGTGCCTTTTACCTTTAAAGCCAAAGCAAGACAACAAATAAGGCTCTAGCTAAGTGACGGTGGTTTCATTAATGCAGATTCACAATTAAGAGTGTATTGCAGTCAGATGGATATAACTAACAACCTGTACTGTACGATGAAGAGAAAACCACCAAAACAAACTGAGACACTTTCGGCTCAAATAAACATTTTGTGTGAGAATGTCATATTGTCACAAACTGTACTGATAAGGAATAATACCGTACTTTGTTCATTTGGTTATCATCACAGAAAAACATCAGACAGACTTGGTCAAAGCTGAAAGCAAACAGGGGGAAAAGGGAGGGGCTTTTAGTAAAGGGGAAGTGGAATAAAATAAAGAAAGAAAAGATGACCCGACCAAGCAGATATTCAAGTAACACACCTCAGCAGGCCTATATTTAGCTCTTTAGTAAAGCACATATTGAAAATATGTCCTGTGACTCATTTATTTTTCTAGCTTCCTTAAAAAGTAAGGCAGATAAGAAGTAATGATCCTTAAGCTACTGTGAAAGTATTTCTGCCTTCTCATTCCCCTTTTCAAACAGTGGCTACTTTCATTTTAGCAAACAATGAGAAAAAGGCCCAGAAAAATATATAACATCCATGAGTCAATACTTCCCTTGCAAAGGGAAGAGTGAAGAGAGCTCTTCCCTGTCACAAATTTCTATTTCATAGTTACCAAAACTGCAAGACCAACCACTGTACTCCAAGTCTTCTAAGGCAACCAGATTTTTCAATGAAAATACAAGTGAAGAGTATCAAGAAGTATGACTCTGAAGGCCAGAATTCAGAATTCTTTGTCAAATATTTTAAATCAAAAAATAACCAATCCTATGAAAGTACTGTGTTATTTTTTACTGAAAAGCATTATTCAGTAATGGAAATTAAAGTTACAGTATATTTTTTCCTGTCAGTTTTCCTGCTGCCAACTGTTAGCACTGTCCATAAATTTTATTGCTTTGTAATTTTTGTAAATCATGGATTGGACTATCAATTAAACTTATATTTCTTGCTTTTTCACTAGCAGTTTCAAAATGTCCTTAGTCAGTCATTTAATTTCATTTCATGTGCCTGATTCTAAATATAGCCTGGCTGATATAATGTTTAAAATAAAAAGGCATGTTCTAAACATGGAGTTCAGCGCATTAATGAATCAAACCTATTTGCTTAGGTTGGTACTGAAGTAACAACCACTTGCACTACAGAACAGCATTCAGTAGGAGTAACTTCCTGACAGGAATTGCAGACATAGACCTCCTCTGCCAGGATAACATGAATACTCATGGACACCAAACCACTGCTTTTAAAGTAACTTTTCAAGATTCTACATGAACATCTGCTTTAAATTTAGTTGCATTCTTGTCTTTCATTAAATTAATTTCCCCCTCCTGGCATTTTATATGACTCTTTGACACCAAAAGAGGAGTGAGTAGGACATAACATTGTAATATGATCTTCTAACTTGCCACTCTTCCAGGCAGAATTAATTTTGTGCTGTAACTATAGAGTGCTGCACAATTAATTCATTTTTTAAAAATATTCTATAGAAATTTATAGTTAAAGTGAACTGCATTTAGAATAATGAAACTATAGGGCTACTAGAATCCTCTAAAAACCACTGCACTGCTTTGGTGTTAGTCTATCAGAAGTAAGTTGAAGTATAGTTACAGTTTGTCTTTTCTTATATATAATACAGCATTTCCTAGTAGGTTAATATAAGGGCAGGTTGTCCTCTTAACATTGTTCTCAACCCTCAAGGTGAAGATAGGTCATGGTGTCAAGTACTCTTTTGGAATTATGATTTTTATTGTATAGAAGAACACATTTCTCATGTGTTCATACATGACTAGAGGATATAGGGTAAGAAGGAGCCAAATACTGTGAAACATGGGAACTAGGAATACTACACAAAGTGAAAGGATAACCTCTCTCCTTTTAATTATTTTGTTTCCTCCACTGTATTATATCTTCTCTTGTCATGTCTTTAAGTTTGCTTAATGCACTGTTATAGAACATGTCCTCTTACTTGCTCGCCACCTAAAAAGATAGTGTTGTCACATATTCCATGCATACAAGCCACTATCTAAAAATGTTTTTAGACAGTTTTTTTACTCTGCCATCATCACCAACAGGCAACCCAAGAGTATTTTTAAAGTACTCAGATTGAATCACTAACCTTTTACTTATATCTTTCACTGAAGTGGCATATGATGGAGCTTAAAAAAAATTAATTTGACTCCATAGTTCTAGAAATAGTCCTAGATAACAAATACACTCTTCAAAGAAATTAAATTAAATCAGTAAAAAATAGTGACTAACTGATAATATTTTTCTTTGTCTACTTCATGGAATAACATTACAAGTATTGAAAGATAGAATTTTAACTTTCCCTTGTAGAATTTATGATGTTGGCTGGATGATGTGGATTAGGCAGATGTGGACATAATTACACAATCAAGATACATTAAACAAAGCTCTCAAAGTCATAAACAATTGGACAGAAGCAAAACTAAAGCACAAAATATTTTCCAGTTATTATCACTTCCAGATATTAGCTTCTTAACTGTAACCAAGTTTGGACAGAGGCAGTAACTAAAACAGACTGGTGTTACAGATAATTTGTTACAGCTTCCAAAGCAAAATAGTCTTTATTTGCAAATATCATCTTCATACCACTGTAACTGAGCCCACATGGTGTAAAAGTATTGTCTTAGTGAACTTACACTAGAATGGTTTAAAGTTCTCTATCTTATTTTGCACTCAGGTCTGCAACTTCTATTAGGTTTAACTGCACCCCTCTACATTTTGATTGCATATCTTGCACCTCATTCTAAGGACAACCTTTAGAAAATACTACAGGTGAAGATCTGTTAGAAAATGCAGATTCTATGATGGGACAGGCACATCAGCAAAACTATTTCACTACTAGAACAATACACTACGATTATGAAAACAGACTAAACTAAAATCTTTGCAGTTCCAAATTCTATTGGCATTTTCAATTGAAAGGACTAACCCTTTAACTTTTAAAGTAACATACTGAGTCCAAAAGAGACTAGCTCCACATGCTTGTCTAACTCCTGAGTGGGATGTCAGGTAAGGAAAGAACAATAAGATAAACACGTATGATACTTTCCTGATGTGTTCCTCTAACTTCCAGAAATCTGCAGATCAGGGGTTCTACGGATCAGAGGTATATATATTTTTTTTGCATTAACAGCCTGGAATGAACTGTCTTTAAAAAAATCCACATAATAAACCTATAGCATCCACTATCACACAAGCTATGTCAAGTGACATTTTCTTTTTTTTTTCTTTCTTTCCATAAAGTGGAGAGAATACTATCCCTGGATTCTCACTGTCCCCACCACAACTGACTTAGAGAGTTTCATGCAATGAAAGACTGACACATATAGTGTGGATGCTGATTGAGAAGGGGAACACTGAAGAACACCACTTTGATACATACAGACTCTAGTCTTAATTTGTACTAAGTGAATAAAACTTCATACATCTAGCAGAGAAAAACTAATAATATTATGTGGAGTGTGTGCATGCAGCCTCTTAGTATGACAAAAAAACGAGGTGTTTTGATTACTCTTGCTCATTTTTATGCACGTATGTGAATTCAAACACTTTTGAACCATTTATACCAAAAAGTAAGAGCATGACAAACAGTTACACTGGCCCTAGATTTTGTAGGAGCTTTAGACTTAGACTACTATGGGTACTGTAGCTAAAGGGCAATTTGACACTCCATTTTTTCAAATCCTTCTCATTATTCTTGGTATCTTCTTAGGAAAAAAAATACTGTGAATAGTGACTTGACTTTTTTCACTCTCTGCACTGCATATTTTAGCACTTGCCTAAGATATGATGCCGTATTTATCATGCCATAAAGGCAAGGGAGTTTTATTTCTTTTTCCAAAACAACAAACACCATCTGTAATTTTCTAGGGACCATATCAAGAGAGGATCACTGCAGTTTCCAATGTTCCACATGACAGACTAAATGGATTAAAGCTGAATAGAATAAAATAGTCAAAAAACTGAGGCAAGATGGGAATCAATACCTTGCTAGCAGTAGATCTGGCTCAATGTAGCCTGTAGAAATGTCTGCCATAATCTACTTGTATTTCTTGTTCTTCTCACCTTCTGCACAGCTGCTATTTAATAAGTACTCTTCCTGGCTGGTCCTGACTCTTGAGCCTTTCTATTTTGCTCAAATCCTCTTGGATGGGTAAATTATTTTGTAAAACTGTAGCTTCTATTTGTATATATTACATTTATTTATATATACATACACATAAATGTACATATGTAACCCACTTTATCTGCCCCAGAAACCAACATTAACAGCAAAGTGGGGAAGGAAATCTGTTGGTACTCATTCTTGCTATGTAAAACAGTTGAAGCCACCATCATCAACAAACTCTGTATCGTATCTCCTATATTATTTACTTTTTCTCAAGTCTTCTTTAATGTGTAATACTCAAATGCACAGTTACTGTTTTAAGCAAATGGAAGACAGTAAGAGCTGTCAATGGAACAACTGTATTCATATTAATTTTCCATTGTGCCAAATATTATGAAGAAACAGTCTTCATCAATTATTAGAATAATATAATACGTAGGCAGTGATTCCATTCTGCTGGCTTCTTAAGTATCAGAAACACAAAACAAGATGAAATTAAGCATAACAGCAAAATATCCCCACCCTCTCCTACAAAACTACATAATCAATTTCATCTAAGATAGGATTACATTTTCTTACCTTCAGCCATTTATCAACACACTTGGCATGGAACTCGTGGTTACAGGGTAAGACTCTAAGTAGCTGCCTTGACTCAAAATCACACATGCACACGACACATCTAAAAAAGACAATGAAGTTCAAATGTATCTGGTATATAAGAACAACAAATATGCATTCCATATAAAACCTTAGAGGTATGATTGCAACACAGTAGCTATTTTATTCCTTCAGTAGCTACAGTGATCTACATCTGACAATGGAAACTGAGAACTGACTGAGGGATTCTATGGGTGTTTTCTTTTTTTTTTTTTTTTTTTAATTTACTGTGCTTTCACATCACAAATCAGGTATTCTTGCTCTTCTACCTTGCTGTGACTGCAAGTTAAAGAAATTAAAATCAGGCCACCTAAATTATGGAACCTTGAAAGAGACCACTGTATACTTACAAAGTCTGTTCTGACTGGTGATTGTTTGGATTGAATCTGTAGGATGGAAGCTGCTCAATGTCAGCTTTTGTTAATCCCCGTGGTTTGGCTTCTCCCAGACGTTCTGCCAAATTCAGCAGTGCCTGCAAAACATGGAAATCAGACATATAAAAATTCACTGATCAAACAGGCTCTGTTTCCATTAGTGCTGGCCACTACCATCACATCTCACTACACCAGCTGCTAGCACAAAACACCCTGCTATCAATAAATGTTTAGAACCTTAGTTCTCCCACACAATACAAGCTCCTTAGAAAGTCTTTCAGAGCTTAACCGTCCTTGTAATGATGTAAGTTATTTTCTCTGGGATTTCAAAACTCACCTCCCAAGAGGATGTGGTTTTGAAATCCCATCCCAGAGGGATTGAGATTCATCCAAGAACCCAATTTTCAATTAGTCCTGTGACTGAATAAATAATTCACTTCTGAGGGATCACCTCACCCTGCTATGAAATTAACAGTGCTGGTAATTGTCAGAAAGAAATTGTCAACTAATTTCCTTCATTAGAATATGTGAATTTGGTCTTGTGAGAGAAACCATAAATTTAATGGGACAGTTTATGATTCCCATTCTGTGTCTTGGGCTAGTTGAAGTAAAATATGGAGACTTTAGCCTCAATCTGGAAAACAAATACATATCATCAAACTTTACGTGCTATTTTGGCTGCTCATTTTTATGTTAATTTTCTGTAAGCCAATGGTTGCAACTAAAATCCTTTCATGTATATAATTTGAAATCTGTCATGTATTTAACTCACACTCCTTCATGAGGGGCATAGGAAACAACATCAGTGTAATAGACAATCAATTGAGGAAAAAGATACCATGAAAGCTGCAAATGGTATTGATTTCTTACACTACTGAACCTAGGGCCCAAATTCTCACAAGAGACTACTGTTTCTGAATCACCACAGAAGTTATTAAAGAAGCACTCATTGTTAAACTGAAGATGTGCAACTACACAGATATCTTAATGAGAGCACAGGCAAAGAGATGCAGAAGTCAGGGTTAACGATGACTAACTCAAGAGAAATCAAATGGAATCCATTAGCTTCAGAACCAGCAAAGAAACAACAGTCGGAACAGCCCCATAATTATCTAGGATATTGAAGAGGGTTCTGCATCTCTAGATGTGAATTACCATCCCCTCCAGAGGGCGAGATGAAAAGGCAGTAAGGTAATTTTATAAATATGTTTAATTATTCCTATGATATTAAAACTACTCTGAAAATTACACTCATAAAACCAGCACCTTACCCTTTTCTTTTGAAAGTGCTTCACTTCTGTTTGGTATTTAAAATCAATTACATTTTGAAAGGAGAAGAGTAGCATGGAGAACATAAAAGTTGAACAATTTAATGATTACTAGCCTGGAAAGGTGAATTCTGAGAGAAACAGACAAGAAAGAAAGCTAAACGCTTCTAATATTCAGTATTACAAAAAAATCTGAAAGGACCATTTTTGGATTCTGTCTTCATAGTCACTACATTTATTTGAAAAGCAAAACCAGGATTAAAAGCAAAATATAATAAAATGTTATCTATTGCTTGAGCTAACATCTGTTCTTTAAAGACAGTTGTAGTTCACACACCAACCTCATAGTTTTCTACCTCTCCATCTTCCACATCCAACTCAAAGCTGAAAGCTGGTCCAACTGCCGGTGGCACTGGGAGCATTGATCTACCATGAGAGCAAACAAGGATAAGGTTCAGCATCTTGCTGAAGGGAAGCACAGAAACATCTGGCAGAGGTAAAGTAACCTTTCTGATGCCTCTCAAATCAACACGTTCTCAGAAGTGGCAAAAATGTTGTGTTTGAAGTCAAGACCAGACATTTGAAGTGAAAGAGTCACAGAAAAATATTTTTTTTGCTAACTTACTGATATTGGGAGTGCTTTTTAACTGCATGCGTGCTTCGCTTGACGCTTTTAACCAAGCTCAGCTTTATTACAAAAACACATCTTTTAATTATCACAGACTATGGAGACCTAAAACTGACAAAAAATTGACATTCGGCTTTTAAATATGCTTTATTTCCTTAAGTGGATAAAAGACCATCAAAGAGGAATACTAAGTCCATTTAGATCTCCAACATGAAAGTCTTGCAACTTCTGCAAGCCTAAACCACAAAAGTGAAGATAAATAGGATTTGTACCGGACAAACCCATCCTGAAGGCAAGCACAAATTCACTTTCTCATGTACTGGTAAAAGCAGAATCCCTTCAGACTGAGAGATCAGAGAGATGTTTTTCTGGTTGTATATTCAGTAAGTCTTTTTACCCCCCCCTCAAGGTAGTACAATAGGTCAAAACTTCATCCACAGACATGGAAATCACAAATTCAAAGCACTAATATAGTAGAATCAGGAGTTACTATGCCACATCATGTCCTCAATGAATAGGCAAGAAGCTATGACACTACTCAGATTACAAGACGAAAAGTTGAACAACTTTGCTGAATCGGATTTCTGGAGCCATTCTCATGCCACGTTTGACATTGCACAGAGAGAATCTACAGATCTGGTGCCAGTCCTTGATTATTTCCTTGTCAGTGTCCCCTCTGCCACTAGAAACTTAATCTTTTTTTCCAAACATTTAATTCTTACTTCCAGTACAGAACACAGAAGACTAATACATGTCATAGACCTAAACTCTCTTCCAGAGTCTACCATAACACTACAGATAATTCCTAAATGTTAATTGTCTTAATTGTCTCACATCTTTTCCAGAAACAGCTACTCAGAGGCAGAACAGAAATGTGACAGTTGTGACAGAGCAGCACTCAAGCCAATAAAGAATAATAAATCACAGAAGTCCCCACTCTTGTGTTTTACAATCAAGAACCAAACCAAATTAATTTATTCCATAAATGAAGACTCCTTTAACTTGATCCTACAGTGTAACTATGCCTCTGTAAGAGCATCATAGAACTATGATTTAAAATATGTTGAAGATTTTACCAAGAGTTCAGAAACAAGAGGCTGCTGCACCTCAAAATACCTACAAAACTACATTGGACGAAACTGTTCACTTAAATCTTTTCTTGCTCAGTGGTGTTGGTTATTAAAAGTAGGCTGAAAAGTTTACACATAAATCAAAGTTTTCCTCTGAGACAGGTGAAATATGCCTGGTCTCTGGTAGAGTCCAACCATAAAAAGTGCCAAGATGCTTTCTGACTTCTTAATAGCCTACATGGAAGCAAACAAATGTACTTTTCACTTACAGCACATAAGGTAATAGGCTGGGATGGTAAGGGTGTGGTGGTATTGGCTGCTGTGATCGGTATCTGCTGCGCCCTGTGAGTCTTCGAGGCATAAAAGGTGGATAAGGCTGCAAGAAAGAAGAAAAATAAGCTTCAACTCCAACCTGCAGAACTGGAACTTGTGTCCAGTTCTGAGCGCCCCACCACAAGACAGACCTGGACATACTTGGGAGAGTCCAACAAAGGTCACTAAGATGGGACTGAAGGATTTCATGTGTGCAAGAAGGCTGAAACAGCTGAGCCTGTTCAGCCTGGAGAAGAGAGGGCTCGCTGGGGGGATCCTGTCAATGTATCTAAATACCTGAAGGGAGGGTGCAAAGAAGGCAGAGCCAGGCTCTTTTCAGTGGTGCCCAGTGGCAGGACCAGAGACACTGGGCACAGACTGAAACACAGGAGGCTCCGTGTGAACATCAGGAAACACTTTACTCTGAGGGTGACTGAGTACTGACACAGGTTGCTTAGGGAGATGGTGGAGTCTGCCTTCCTGGAGATGCTCAAAAGCTGGCTGGACATAGTCCTGGACACCCAGTTTTAGGTGGCCCTGCTTGACCAGATGACCTGCCTTCCAACCTTAGCCAGCCTGTAAGCATATCATTCTACATTTTCTATTCTTAATCAATAATGAAATAATGACATTCACTTTCAATAAAGCATTATTTAAAAAATTTTGCCTCTGCTAAAATCCAACAGAATCTCAGCCTCAATTTGAAATTACTATTCCCATCTATAATATACAACCATATCAATTAATGTGAAAAAGTGGTAATATACAACAGAAATCCCTACAAGTTTTTGTATGTTTAGTCTACAGTCAGTACAGTTTGGGAAACAGGACATGAATTGCTGAAGCTCTTCTAAATATAAAAAGCTCAGGTGCTAAGGGCTGTGCATATGCAGTTGAGTAAAGAAGCCCTTAAAAAACTCTTTAAAAATGAGAATTTAAAAAAAATCTCTTTTAAAAATACCTAACTTTGAAGCAGTGGTATATACTTATATTTAGGCTTAAAGGCTTGAAGCCTTTCAGGTGCATGTAGAAGGTTTAATCAGAACAACTTCTGCAGCTGAACCACACACAGAGAGACACTCAAGCCCAAAGTTTCCATGCATTCATTCTATGGATAAATCAGGGTGCTTTTTGTCATCTTTTACTAAAATCTTTTACTAAAAACTGGTTTTGTATTTTCTACAATTAATGTTTTTGAATTTTTTCAAAATTCATGTATCCCTATTAAATTCATATTTGAGGGCCTTAAGACTTTTTTTTTTGAAACAAAGAACACTTTAAGCCTTTACAAACACATTTTTCTTCTTACATGTTTGAAATTTGAAAGCACAAGAGCCCAGCACTCCCAATGATTAACCTAAAATCCCCTAATTTTACAACAGAAACATTATAATTAGGTAGCCACGGTCATACATAAAATTAATGTATGAATATGAACATATGAATATAAGAACAATACAAAAGAGCCAGGTTCCTTTTGGTTGGAGTCTCAAACTAGACATATGAAATATTAATTTTACTGCTTTGTGAATTCTACAATCCGAAAACGTATTTAGAAACTATTGTGTTCACTGAATGAAGAAGAATCAGAAATGCATCTATTCCATTCTAATGTCAATGCAAATAAAGCTTTGTAAAAATTTAGTATTACTTTATAAAAGGTCACATGGTTACTTGTAATATGTCTCTATTCTACTCCTTCGCAATAAACAACACAGAGTTGAAGCATCAGTGAGGACAAGTGCTACGATCTGCAGAAAATGGTAACTATGTTTCCTATCTGATTTAACAACCAAACTTAAAAATGAAAAGGTCTGACTCCAAGCAAAACATGTATGATTAATTAATTTATCTAACAAGCACACTGAATAAAATACAAACAGTTTATAGAAGCTTTCAAGTGTCCTGGACTCCAGAGTGTCTCATAGTGCATGAAGACTTCACTGAAAATCTGTACACCTTTAGATTAGGAGAAGTTGATCACTTTTTGAAATGGTGGACATTTACTTGAACCTTTATGAAAACTGCAAGCAACCACTTGATTAGGTTCAGTGATTTCAAGAAGAATAATTGAAGACAAAGTATCTGCAGATTCTGCAGCTGCAGGGCCTAAAATTTAATAATTATTTAAAATTTAAATAACAATATGGCCCATAAACCACTGACAACTTGATGAATGTGTCAGACAATAAAAATTTCAGCACCTAAACTTGGGATCTAGCTATTTCTCCCAGCACCACACAGGCAGGAGAGGCGGTATTTTGGTTTTTTTAAAAAAGTGATCCACACAAAACCACAACAACAAAACCATGACAAATCTCAAGACTAGTATAATTGCAAATTGAAGTACAAGACAAAGATCCTAGAAGTAGCACCACTAGACACACCACAGAAGCACATGATTCAACAAAATTCAACACAGACTTTATCCTGCACCCCTTTTAATTTTATTTTGTACTGCTGCAGTTGAACTGTCTGTTGATCCCCTGAAAGCTGAGTTAAATCAAGCTTTAGAACGTGGCTATCTTTATAATATATGGTGTAGTCTAAATTATGGAAGCACTCTACAACTGCTTAAACAGAACTGTTTTTAAAGCATTCTGGCTTTCCTGAGCTGTGGAGACTCAACATATGATGAAGAATTAACTAAAAGTGGTAACAATTTTTCTGAACTGTACTAACCTATACCTGCAGTAGAAATCCTGAACTATGTGAAGACATGGAAAGTTTTCTAAGTAAATGCTGCTGCACTCTGCAGATAATGTTACTGGAAATAATTTGCTGGTCTCATTAAATTACTCTTAACTTGATTAACTTAGGCTTAAAGAGAATACCAAAATATACAGCTATTCCAATAATGGAATATGATTGCAAAAGCATGACTTTTCAACAAAAGGTACTACAGAATAAAGATCAAGAATGTCAATGCAGTGTGAAAGAGAATGTAGCATAGAAAACAATACTTACTACCCCAAATGACACCTCCTGGTGTAATGGATCATGGGCTAAGAATTGAAGAGGAGCTGAGGGAGGCAACGTTGGTGGATGGGCTGAGGGAGGGTATGTAAAACCTCCTACAGGAAGATGTTCTCCAAGCAATTCTACATCATTTTCTATCCTTTGAAGTGGCTACAAAAGAAACAGAGATAGTCTTTGTTGCAATAACAGAGATGAAATTTTCTCCCGAATAAAGAACTGCAGTCCCAGCTGTATATTCTGTGCTGCCATGATCAATTTAATAGTAACTCTGTGAGCAATTCCTAGGTCATTAACACTACCCAAAATAGCAAAGACAACACTACACATTTGATATAAATTCACCTTTTCCAGCTAGCCATGCATATAGGCCAGGAATTTATGCGATCTAGCAAATATAGGAGTGGCTGTAATTTTCTGTATCTTGCATTTTTCAGGACAAATATTTGTTCTCCTTCTTGCCAGGCTGCTCTCACTGTATAACTATGCGAGAGAAAAAAATAAACAACCATAGACAAGAACTGAAATTGTGCCAGAAAAACTGAAAAGTGGAGGGGAATCATGGTGGTTCCAGCAGATGAAACTGATAATGATATCCAGAAAGCAAGCAGATGCTTTCCTAGGAGGGTCATGCAAGCAGTGCTAACAAGCAGTCCTGAAGTTTCAGAAGCATGGGATTCCAGATTGGTTTTGTTGCTTGTCAAATCTAGTTAAAATGCCCAAGAAACAACTAGGAATTCTTACTGTTTCACAAACACACCATTCTGTTATTGATACTGAATTTCACCATTTCAAGAAATTCAGCTAAGAAAGCCACCTTGTGGAACCAAAGGAATTTACTATTTTTCTGCTATATAGAACAAAATATTCTTAAATCACTATGATGCAAGCTTTTTGGCAAAGCTGAAAGCAGAGAGGCAAGCCTTGTTAAAAATCTAATTAAGCAACTCAAGGTAAAACCTGAGTCCATAAATTTTCTAAAGCTAAGTCTCGCAAAGATTTCTACCACAAAGAACCATTTTGTTAGGATGATGGAAACTGTTCTCCCATCACTGTAATGAGGTGATTACAATCCTATCCACACCAGAGTCATGGCATGAAGGAGTCTCAGCAATGTTTGCAATAATAAAGCTATATCCTATCTCTGTGTTACTGAAATATCTGCATCTTCTACTCACCGGGGCAAACAAATGGATAAGTACTCAGATAACCACACAGAAAGAGTGGTAGGCCAGAACTGTAAACCTGATTTCCCTCTAAATCCAAAACAGGGTCACAGGGTCACATTTTTTCCATGTCTGCATAGTCCATTTCATGAACCCAAATCTGCTTAAGCAACATCAGTAATTTTCGTAAGTGTAAAGAAAATGTCCTAGGGAAAGGACTGGTTATTTAAAAATTAATCATGAAGTAATACAAAAGAAACTAAAATAAAAGCAACATTGTGCTTTTTTCTCTGCTAAGCTTTTCTGAGATGCCTACTACGCTCTCACAACCTCCTCTGGATTCTAGTCTGCTTCCTGGGAAAGAAATACCTAATGGTGAAGGAAATACCCATCTTTCTGAGAGAAGTAAAAGCATATGGACAAACAGCACAGGCAATGACGAAACCTGAAGTGAAACTCTGAACTTCAGAAGTATTTTTTCATCTTCACACCAAGCGGCTACAATTTGAAAGAAAATCCTTGTCTCCTCAATCAGGTATCAGTACTATGTGCCCATCCAGCCCACCAGTTCTACTGAGAGTGGGGTAAGAAGCATTACTTACCGACCGTGACTGTTGTGCTTGGAAAGGAACAAATTGTCCTGGAGGAGGTAAGTGAGGAGGGTGGTGTGTAGAGAGATGAGGAGGATGCAAAAGGAATGGGTCACTAGAAATGAGGGGTGGAAATGCTGCATATGGGACAGGCAGGTGCTGGACTGAGCAGGCCTGAAGCATCTGAAATACAATGAAAACAATACATTTTTGTAGCACAAACATTACCTACACAATGTTCCATATTCTATGAATTTATTATGGAAAGATATAATTGTAACAGAACAGTTCTTTACCCTTGTTGAAAAAGCCTCCAAAATACACATAAATAAGATTTCATTCAAATACCCAAGGAACAGCGATTACTACAGAACAGGCTCTAGGAAGTTGCATAGTACAATATCTGCTAGGTGCTCATGGGGTTGCCAGAAGACTGGATTTTCCATACTCCAGGACCAGACAAGCTCCTAAGTGATGAACAGATACAGCTATCCTAGTAATTTTATTTTCCCCACATACCATCATCAAAACAACATGCCAAAGCAATGGTCTTGCAAGCACTATAAGTCTAGATGCAGATGAGGGAATCAGCTGTCAGACTGTGCCTAAAAACCTGTTGCCTCATATACTATGAATAATTCACATGTCTGCTTTCTTTTGCACTTTTGGGCGAATCCTATGCTCTGAAAGCAGCTCCCTAGTGACAGATACTACAGAAAACAGCTCTTTTTCTCTCCTCCTTTAAATACCTGACAAAAAAGCAACTTTCAGCATTAACGTTTGAATAATAAAATGCTGAAAGCACAGCAGGGAAACAGGAATGTACTTTGTGGCATTGTTCAGTTTTACTTCCACCTTTATATATGGAGGAGCAAGGAACCTGCAATCTCCTTTTTGTTGCACTTTGAACTGTTATGAGAATGCCAGGCATTTCTTTTACACTTTTAACAATTACAACAACATTTAATTAAGATATTCATTATCAAATCTTGAAAAATCACCCAGTTTTGATCTCTCACTTTTTTTTTTATTAGTCATATCACACAGCAAACATTTACATATTGACTCTAATAGCATAAAATGGTAAAAGGAATTAATTTAAAATTAGATTTCAGTAGCGGAGGTGAAACTATCATCTCAATTTGCTGTGATCATAACCAAACATAAACCTCCAAATGCACCAGAATACTAGTAGATTAATTTGATCCAACTACTATTTTTAATTTAAATGCTGACTATACTTTTCCCTCAGTTACTACATCATTTTTCTAAAAAACAAATACCATAAACAAATGTTTCTATGCTTTTAATAACCTTTTTTTTTAAAACTGAAAACTGTCCTCTGAAATAGCTGACGATAAATTTGCAGGTAGAACATCTCACAGTCTTCTTCAAAACATGAGATTCTTTGGGAAACACTGAAATACGATTCTACATGGTAGAGATTACCACAGCTCCCATACAGGTTTGCAAATGTTTGATTTGTGCTATGCCCATGTCACTTTTTAAAGCTAGAGCAAATGAGGTGACTCTAACTTCAAAGCAGAAAGAAATGAAAATTACCTTTTTATTCATTCAAGCTTTAGAAAACTTCTTCAGTTTGAACATATTGTAGAATGACCTGGGTTGGAAGGCACCTTAAAGATCATTTTGTTCCAAACCCCCTGCCATGGGCAGGGACACCGTTCCTTAGATGCTCAGAGTTTCATCCAACCTGGCCTTGAACACTTTCAAGGATGTGGCATCCATAACTTTTCTGGGCAACCTGTTCCAGTGCCATACCATCCTCACAGTAAAGAGCTTTCTTTTCCTGACATATAATTTAAACCTACTCTTTTTCAGTTTAAAGCCATTCTGCATCATGTTCTGTCACTACATGCCTTTGTAAGAAGTCTTAGTCCACCATACTTTTAGGTTGCCTTCAAGTATCTGAATTAGGGTACCCCAAAGCCTTCTCTTTTCCAGTCTGAACAAACCAAATTCTTTCAGCCTTTCCCCACAGGAGAGGTGCCATCTTAGTGGCCCTCCTCTGGACTCACTCCAGCAGTTCCATGTCCTCCCTGTGCTGGGAGCCCAGAGCTGGATGCAGGTTCCAGGTGGGCTCTCCCCAGAGCAGAGCAGAGGGGCAGAATCCCCTCCCTGCCCTGCTGCCCACGCTGCTCTGGATGCAGCCCAGGACACGTTTGGCTCTCTGGGCTGGGAGTGCCCATGGCTGGCTCATGTCCAGCCTCTCACCCACCAGCACCCCCAAGCCCTTCTCACAGGGCTGCTCTGCATCTGCTCATGCCCAGCCTGTGTTGGTACAATCCAGGTGCAGCACTTTGTGGTTGGTCTTGTTACACCCCATGAGATTTCATATAGGCCCATTTCTCAAGCTTGTCCATGTCCCTCTGGATGCCATTGTGGTCTCTGAAGAACTTTTAAAACTGATAAAGGTGTTTAATAAATGGCATTTGTTTATTTCATAGTGACACATGCAGTGAGATAGACAAATTTCCCAGTTTCCTTCTGTCACTATGAAATGACAAAAGGAAACTGGGAAATTCACAGATGTAGCTGGGAAGCAAAGTGACATGCTGGAGGGCACGTGCTACCTTGAGATGTATTTTTATGGGCTGGAGAAATTGGCTGACAGGAACTATTTAAAGTTCCAAGGTAAATGTGAAGTCTGGCGCTGGACAAGAGTAACTCCATGGATCAGGACACTCTTGAGACTAATTGGTTGCAGTCAGATTTGCAGCAAAAAAGTGAAGTTGTCGCGGACACATACATAATACCCATAGTGTTCTTACCCAAAAAGGCCTATGGCATGCATGGCTAAGAAAGCAACTGGTGAAACTAGTAAAGTGATTCTGCTCCTCCATTCAGAAACTGTAACATTTATCTCAATTCCTGGGCCCAGTTTTGGGCATGTCAGTGCCAAACACAATGGCAACATGATGATCAGGCCTTGGTGAAAGTCATGATGACCAGTGACTTGGAGAGAACTGCATAAAAGAGGTGGCAGAACTAGACTTTTCTTCTTTAAAAAGAGAAAAGTAAGCCAATACCTTACCCCTGTGTCTAACTACTTCCTGAGAGTGGACAGGAAGAATCCAAGACCTCCTCAAGAAGCAAAGTGAAAGAGCACAAGACCAATGGGACCAAGATGCAACAAAGAAAACTCAACCAGACATCCAGAGGAAGTTCTTCATCACAAGGACAGTCAAACACTGAAGCAGAAACTTACAGGTTCTGTGAAATCTCCATACTTGGAAGCAGGTAGTGCAGCAGGTGACCACCAGACAACCTCCAGAGTCCTCTCTTAACTTAAAACTATTCCTCAATTTTATGCTTTAACAGAAGAAAGCATAAAGTCTGCCTGCTGATGCTACAGAAACCCAACTGTTTATATTAATTTATACTGAATCTATTCTCTCAATACACTTCATTAACTGTTGTACATTGAAAACAAAAACCAGAGCTTTACTCCTATATGTATTAAAAGGAAAACTGCATTGTTGAATTAGAAAACTTTTTATGAATTACACAGGTAATATATCTATTCAAAGCATAGGGTAAGATTATTAGTATGCGTTGGATGGATTTCCCTAATTTTCAGATTTTTCTCTGTTGTTTCTTAGGATATGTTCCTTCTTTCCTTGCTGAATTTACTAAGAATTGTTCCAGTCTCTGGGTAGATACTTATTCTGAGATTGCTTTGTTCCACTACCACCACCACTAAACAGAAGAAAAAGCCTGTCTCTCATGCTGCCTCAGGGATATACATCAGCTTATGTAACAGATTTTCACCAATTTGACAGGAAAGGAACTGATTCTCACAAATAATCCAGACTTGCCAGTATCATGCTGCAGACCTTGTTGCCTCTGATGGGGATAAATGGTACCTGGGCATGATAAACACAAACTACCCTTACTCTTCAATGGGCAGCCTAAAGAAATAGATGGGTCATATCAAGGGTTTTGTTTCAGTGCAACACAGGCTTACTCTTTTCACAGAAAGCACCACAGGAAAAGCAAAGTTACACACTGTTGCCAGAGACCAACATTATACCAACATCAAAAGTCTACACTAGACGCTGTATATTGTACTGCATATGACATTTTAGATTTGTACTAGAAAAACAGACTGAAGCTGGTGTAGTTAGAGAGACCTACTTACTGGGGGAGGCACACTGCAAACTGGAAGGTGCTGGCCACTGAAAACCACTGAGCAACCTGGGACCTGCTGCGTGCTGCAGGCTGGAATGTGCTGGCCTGTGCAAAGTGGTATCCCATGTGGAGCCACAGTTGTCACTGTGTATGAAACAGGAACTGTGCCCTGATGGATCTGCAGCAAAAGGAAAAGAAAATGTATTTAATAACTTACTGTAAAGTCTTAACACTCTTGTACAGCACAATAAGACAAGCTTTTATTTACACATCAGAAAAATAATATATTCACAAAGGAAGTGTAATAGGAGGTGCATGGTTGTAATTTCTGTTCATTAAAATGTTTTAATCAATGGAATGTTATTTACTGATAAAATTCAGAATTTCTGGGCAAGAGGGAGCTCTCAGCTTAACACGTTAAAACTTCAGTGGCACCTCAGTCACTCAGAAGCATGTCAGACCATTAAGCCTGCCTACCCTCCCTTCTCTCCCCAAGTTAATGATGAAATTAACCTTCTTATGAAATAAGAAGGTGGTAACTCCCACATAAAAAGCCAATCTACAAGCAGCTCAAGAATTTTCTCAGTTCTGAAGGGACTGATTCAGTACTAATTCAAGAAATTTGTATCTTTAAACAACAAAACAATTTTCCAAATTTTCTTTCTTCCTAAGAGACCACTCTCTTGATTCATTTTCAAGCCAGCATTTAAGTTAAATTCCTAACTTAACTAACAGAACAGCTAACTAGAAAGCTGAAAAGGAGAAGTTAACAAGACTAAGAGGCAGCAGACCCTAACTGTCCAGATTCATATTAGGAAACCACATAACCAAATTTGCTAACTAGTGGCAATCCGTAAAATTTAATCATCAAACCAAGATCCAAAGGTACTCTGCACCTAGAAACCACATGGGATGTTTGTTTGAAATTTTGTTGGATTCTTATAACACTGAACAATCTTTTAACATTTTCATGCTCTAATAAAACTGAAAAGGTTTAAGAGTCAGGAAGCACAGATTAATTGAAAGTAATTATTTCAAAGTACTCTCTTCCTTCATGATCAGGCAAAATAGAACCTTCTTATTTAAAACAGAACAAGAACAGCTCCTCATGAAGGTGAGAAGGAGCAAAGAGAGCTAAACTACCAAACTGGTAGTGTACAGTCAAATAAAGAAACCAAAATAGAACACAGATCACTGAACACAGGTTAAAATCTCAAACATCAATAATGACAGAAACCAGGTTCAGGAAAGACACTGAACGTGAACCAATTCTGGCTCTGCTATGAAAAGCTGGGCCTAAGTGCAATGCTGTATGTGATCCTGGAATGTTTGTTGCTCATAATAATAATAAAGAAATGACTTCTCAAAATGTTCATGCCCCTGAATTGGAAAGTAGCACCATGGAAGACTTCAGTCAGTCTGGAAATACATCTAATCACAGATGGTGTTTGGCAGTGGAATGGAAAACTGTTCAGCCAGACTTGTAATGAGCTTATGACATAAAGCAAGAGCATTTTCAGACCTCCAGCAGAAGAACTCCTAAAAATATAAGTTTGTGAGATGCTAGAATGGCACTGGCATCTATCCTTTCACTTGGTCCCAAATGCAAATACTTCCCTGCTGAGAACTGCTCTGCACACAGAGTGTGACACACTAGCGCTATGCATCTGCACTGAATGCCAACCAGCTTTTAAGCACAGATGTTACAGCTGCACTCTGTGCGTGTGCAGCTCCCGATGTGGACATCTAGGATCTACTCGCAGCTATGCAGCAAGCAGTGTTCTTGTGCTAGGGCCTCTTAATTTAGTAGACAACAACAAAGGTTACCTCAACAGGATCACAGAACCATTTAGGCTGGAAAAGACCACTGAGCTCCTCAAGTCCAACCATTAACTCAGCACTGCCACCCCTAAATCATGTCTGTAATTGCCACACCTACATGTCTTGGAAATACCACCAGGCACAGTGACTCCACCACCTCCCTGGGAAGCCAGATCCAATGCTTGACCACCCTTTCAGTAATTTTTTGTAATATCCAGTCTACACTACCACTGTCCAACTTCCTTCCATTGTCCTGTCACTTGTTACTTGGGAAACCAATGCCCAGGTTACAACCTCCTTTCAGGTACTTTTAGAGATTGGTAAAGTCTTCCCAGAGCCTCCTTTTCTCCAGGGTAAACACACAGCTCCCTCAGCAACTCCTCATATGATCTGTGCTCCAGATCCTTCACTAGTTCCACTGCTCTTCCAAGGACATGCTCCATCAATGCAATGTCCCTATTGTAGTGAGAGGCCCAAAACCTCTATTACAGGTTCTCAATTACAGAATTCTATACAAAGTGCTGTCGCGGAGAGGAATTATTTACTTTCTGGACCAACTTGAATATAACTTTTTCATATAATTTAAGGAGGAGTTGATTAGGCTTGGAGAGTTGATTTAGTTATGCAACAAAACTATTGTGATTCCTGCTGCTACACAGACAACCAACTATAGGCATTGTAATTCTACCTCTAAATAATACATTCTAACCGTATTATTTTGTGACTCCTAAGCTAAGGTGAAGCCTTTCATGTGAAATAGAATACATAATTAATAAGTATCATACTACATCTTTCTTGCAAGAAACTAATTACAAAAGCAAAATAACTGCATTTCAAAGGTTTGAGACAGAGACATAGAGAAATATGCCAATTTATGTACTGACAAATTGTTAAGTATGAATTGTTAAGTATCAATCTTCTTTATTAAAAGTGTGAATGTTTGGAGTTTATTTTTTTCAATGCCTACTGCAATGCTTCATACACATAATATTCAACAAAAACCACCACTCTGTAAGAAGTCAAATAGAAATTAGTGCTCTGTGACTTTCATTGTCAACCATGAGACGAGATGATCTGGTGAGGAGACGGATCTTGAAGATGGTGGGAAAACCCCCTAAAACCAAACACCACCTCTCGAACAGCCTTCTCATTGTGCTGTAAAAATTTTACCTGATCATGAATGTCAACCATCACTGCATTCTGCTGTGGTGGGTGAGCAGCTGGGTGCAACATACGAGGAGATACATTCGGTGGGCGAAAAGCTCGAGGCTCTTCTATTGCTTGCTGCTGTCCATAGGAGAGATGGTGATAGTTTTCATCCTGGCTAATAGAATTATGTCTAGACAAACGATCTCTCCTTGTTCTCTGACGTCGAACCGGAGGACTGGACATGCATTAAAAAAATTAGAGGTTACGTAAATGACATAAATCCTTCTTACTAACTAAAACCTCAAGAGAATCAAATATCCAGGAATTTTTTGAACTGGAAAATTTTACTAGAACAAGTTTAGTAGATTGGAATAATTTTTTTTTGCTGACAGAACTTCTAGAATCCTTATAAATGACACTTTTTTCAGTATGGAAATGCTTAGCAAAGCATAACTTAGTGCTGTTAGGGAAACCAAGAGGAGAACTGCAATGTAAATATTACCTTATTAAAAAAATAACACTTGGATTGCCACAGTAGTACTCAAAAGTCAAGACAGCAATCTTCATGATATTCCCATGCCTTTATTCTATCTAAGTAAAAATCCTTCATTAAATGATCACAGATTTCCCCAGGGTCTATGTTTCAACCACACCACATACTGATTGCTTGCTTAGTGACAGCAGACAAAACAGTAGACTTCTTTGAAGAAACAAATTCATTTTTCAGCTCTCACATGTTCACTGCATAACTTGAGTGCATTCTAAAATTCTCTCCAGGAGGTCCCACAAAATTATGATTGTGGCGTTGTTTCTTTTCCAGAGTGGAGAACTTCTGTAGACAGACTTAGACTACAGCACATACCTGTTAGAGCAACCGATCTATAGGTGCAGGATTTGATTATGTATTCTTATATAATTGTGCACAAGTTCTGAGTAGAGCTGCAACTATCTTGAGCTAAAAGTTCTAGAAATCAGAGACCACTGGCTCAGGTTCAGCACCCAGAAAATGATGCACACAGATATGATAAACTCACTATGAGAAGTTTTGAACAAGTCACTTCTCATTTATTTGGAAAGGGAAAGCACTGAGAGCACAAAATGATCCTGCAGTACTTTCAGCACATGCCTTCCAATCTCCACCACACACTCAAGTTACAGGTCCCAGAAGCAACAGCATATTAAAGCCACATAGGGTGAAATGGTTTCCAATTTATGAAACAGGCTAAAGGACCTAAACTGCAGAGAAGAGACAAAAAGAATCTGTGACCATTACTAGAACATGTCCTCTCCAACTGCATGGAACAGAATTTCTGCTATTATGAAATAAAAATCATATCAACCTGCAACCTGTTGGCAAATCCCAGATACTTCTCAGGCTGAGTCCAACTTTTGTGCTGCATGAAACAGACACACTCGGGGAAAGTGAGACCACATCAACAGATACCCAGATGCAACCGTAAGCATATGATACAATGTCTCAAGCCACTCTTTTCCTACTCTACCTCACAAAGATTTTTGACACTATTGCCTCTCTTAGAACTGAAACAAATGGTAATTCTCAACAGGTCAGGCAGAAGGCCTAAGGCCAGGCTGTAACACAGCAAAGAAAAAAACAAATTTTAAAATGCATAACCACCTTTATTTTTATAAATAACCATGGCAGAACATACAAACTGTGTTTTCTTCTAACCACTGAGAAACCTAAACTTTAGTTCTTACCAGTGTATTTTAAACCCAGTTTTCTTTCCTGAAGTGTCTGCTGCATGCTGCATTGCTTTATTACTAATATGGTATAACTGCTACATTCTCCTTAGGTAAAACTGCATATATAATTTCTAATCATGGAACTAGTAATGCAGAAGATGTTCTACTGCTTGGAGTACTTAGTTGTTTTAAATTTGCTATATCCTGCTATGAAACAGAAATGGTCTGAATAATTTAACATAAAAAAAGCTCCAAAAATAGAGAAAAGTTACAAAAGACAGCACAGCTGCTTCAGAAGAACAAAATTCTCTTAACTGCCACCAGCACTTAGACAAGGTGGCTTCTTAGACATGGTAGCAGTTCTCATAAAACTAGTCTTGCCTCTGTCTTGGTTAAAAGGCCTGGTTTTACTTTTCTATGAACCCAGAATTATGAAAAAGCCAACAAAGGCTGGCAAAAATTCTGGAGTATCTTTTAAAATGAATGAATATGTAGCATTCTCTGGAAAAAAGCAAAGCTGTATTTTTTTCCTGTGCAGAATTATAAATATACTATCCTTTCAGTCAGCAAAATTCAGAATATCTGGATACATGGCTTTATTAGCTTCTGAATTATTGGAAATTACTTCAGAATAATTGTCAAGACATGAGTCTAAACTATTAATAAACTTCAGTAATGAATTTGGGCTTGAAGTCTTTAAAAACAGCCACAAAAAATCCTCTGTTACTACATGCACACTATAAACCTGGCAAATGCCAGGTTAAAACAAAGAGACAGGATGAAAATGGTGAAAAAGTTGCAGGAATTCCTACCCTCAGGTAAGAACAGCCATCAAAAGGTACCCATAACTGCAGAGTTGTAGATTTTCAATGTTTTTCTCTTTTCTCTGATTTAAGCTGATTTATTTTAGGTTGATTTATGTTTGTCGGTTTTCTGTTTCTCCCGGCTGTTTTATGTCCGGAGATTCAGGGATGCCACTTGCTCGGTTTCTCGGCTGTTTCAAAGACCTGGAATTCTCAGAGTGGCCTTGGGCAGCCCGGCGCTTCAAAGGACGAGGAGAGACTTCTGATCTTGTTTCGGTCTCGGTGTTTATTAATTGTTTATCTAAAAGATTTTCTTTCAGCCCGACAGAGGTCTGCACAGCAAGTCAGCCATGGGCACACTCCCGCAGCCTCTGGGGCGGTCACTTATCTTTATACCCAAAGTTACGTGTACAATATTTATGATTTTTCTCCAATACCTTCTACTCTTATTAACCGGTGCACTTCTAGTAAAGACCAATCCCAAAGTGCCACCATCACCACAGAAGATGGAGGCCAAGAAGAAGAAGAAGGACAGGACACGCCCCAATTCCTCCATCTTACTTCTTTAGACCCCCCTGTACAGAAATCCTAAACCCTGTGTTCTACACCTTAATTAACTTATCCCTTCACCATTCACCCAGTGAAATCCTCCCAGTCCTCATACAGATGTTATCTCCTGTGTAGGATCAAAGTCCAGCCACCAGACACTTCTGGCAACATTCCAGGACTCCCGAGCCCCCCAAGGGTGGTCTCGGTCTCTGCACCTTCATCCTGAGGTGCTGAGATCCCACACAGAGTTAGTATGTGCAGAACTTAGTATTTGTAACAAGGGTAATTTCTTTGCAGTAAGACATTCTTGAATCCCTTTAGTTCAGAATTACATTCAAGACAAGGAGGAAAGGAAGCACAGATGAAAGGTAAGGCACAGCAATGGTACAGATACCCCCATTTCACAATGACTGATAAATTGGAATGGCCTTCTCTATTTCATACCGGCATGCATTATGCTCTTATATTCATAATTTATCTGTACTATATATAAGTATCTAGACAAAAATAATCTTTCTGCAAATTCACACCAGAAGGCTATCTTTATTAATGCAGTATTTGTTGGCTTACAACGAATCAGAATAAAAAACCACAACAAATCGGGGCACTCTTGTGTTAGGCACAGTACAAAATCGGTGTTACCAAGAGGAAAGGTCAGAATAGCAAGGTAGGTAATAAAAAAAATAAAAATCCAGGTAATAAAAATACCCAAGACAGACTGTCCTGATCAACAGGAGTCAACTGGTAGGATGAAGGAGTTAATGCTGATGATACTAGGGCAGTGATGTCCACACTAGACACACTTCAAAGGTTTTGCCTGCACTTGCCCTAGCCGGCTTCCTTGAGCTCAGTGACCATTTGCTGCTGGAGTTCACCTTTCATCTTATCTTAAACCTGAAAGCCTGCCAAACTCTTGAAACCATTCTGCAATGAGAAGAGAAAACAAAGCAGGGAAAACAAAAAAAATTGCTTCAAAAGCATAAGCATAACCTCACCTAAAGCATTAATAACAGATGCACTCATAATGATCTTAAAGATGCAAGCCTTTGATCTATGAGAATGCCTATTAGTTCTGGTATGACTCCAGAGAACTCTTAAGACTCAGAAAGACTCCTGCCAAACAAGAAACATGTATGTATTGTTCTCCCTAAAAATGCTGGTTCTAGAAGAAACTAGGTGCACTGTTATTGTGGAACTGACCTGAAGCTAGCTCAAATGCAACACTGCACCCAAACTAAAAAATGAACTGACCCAAGTGCAGGGAAACAAAGTACTGATACATTCAGGTGTCTCTGATTAGAGCAAAATCTTGTGTTATTACCCAGGAGCAGGTGAGCTGGCTCTAGAAAGAGTAATGTCTGTGTTCATAAAGCTGCAGCCAACCTAACAGTTCCTGCCAGACTGAAGATGGCTTGGCAATGAGGTGTCTCCCTCTTTGCAAGTGGCTTACTTGCAAAAAGCCACAGGCTACTACTTCATTAGCACTTGACTGCATCTGAACAGCAAGACACTTGTCCTGTGCATATTCAGCCCTTACACATTTCTGCTCTTATCCTTCATCCCATGGTATATCCAAACTGTCTAGATTCTGCTGTCTAGCATTTAGCCAGACAACTAGACAGATAGTTAGTTAAGCACTATCTTAAGTTAGTTAAGCACTGTTTAACTCTGCTGATGTTAATGAACATTGCAACTAAATTTGTGTAAGCTGACTGGACACCAAACAAAAATGACTGAATACACATAAGCTAGGCATCTCAGCTCAAAACATTTGAGGTCAAGATCATTTTGTGGGCCAAATGCCCCTAACAGAGCATCCTTGTACCAAACTATATGAAAGGTCTGATCTTCTGTCTTCACAACAACCATTTTAAGTTCACAAGTCTGACAAGCTGCATTGAGAGCTGCACATTTTAAATGCGACTGACTCAGGGTTTTCAAATTCATGAAGTTGAAGCAAAGATACAAAAATAGCATGCTTTAACCTCTCTCTTGCTGCAAAACTACTGGGTGACCATTGTTGACAAATTTGATTTGTGGAATCTGAAGAAAACTAGCTAAATAGATCTTAAGCCTAAATTTAATATTAATGAAAAAGGGCAGACATGTTTGGTTTTTTTTTTTAGTACAAACCAAGCAAAACCATTTCTTAGAAGCAAACAGAGGCAGTGTGTTTTAGCTTGCATAAGATGACTCAGTATATTTGAGGCAGAATGTGAGGCAATGAAAGCTTCTGTTTTGGATAATTTAACTAGAATAGCAAAAAAAATCTGTGAGTTCATATTTTGCTAGAGTGTCATCCATCCAGGTCCCAGTTCCAATTTCTCTCTTCCATGACCACTAGAACTTATTCCAAAATCTCTGCTTTGAGAAGTTAATGAGCCACAAGCTAAAACCAACATGAAAATCTAATTACTACTACACGTGAATCACCCACCTCAGCAAACATGTGACACTATGCTAACCTTCTCATCTCCCCAGCTGGTGTCTCTAATCTTTATTTTGATTGGTTTTAAGTACAATAATAATTGTGACTGAAGTGAAAATGATGGTATTACACGAGTAATTCTTAACACCTTTAAAAGTACCCTGATGAGAAACATTTTTCCTTGCACTTTTCTACATTTTTTTTACCTCGGCACAGAGTAATAGAGAATTATGTTCATAATAAAAAACGTTTGGAGCACTCTTTTCCTCAAGCTGACTTTTCAGATAAGATGATGCACAAGCCTGAAATACTTCCAGTAGCCTTTTAGTCACAACTGCATTATATTACAGCTCAAAGGCAATGTTAGCATGTTTACCATGTGTAATCTAGTCAGTGTACCCAAAACACACTTTCCTTGAGCTAAACTCAGAAAGAATAAGAACTTTTTCCCCAAGCTACCCAGCTTGCTTACCTCCTCCTGTTTCGTGCAGGTGTGTTGCATCGTTCCCCTGAGAAGTGGTGTTGGTTGGGTCGAGCCAAAGGAGGTTGCCTGTTTGATGTCATCTCCCATGGTCGCATTGGTGGTGATGGGGCTGGTGATGCTGCTGTGTAGTCAAAGACGGAATGGGAAAGGCGTTGTCGCTTGGGACTAGGACTGTCTTCGCTCTACACCAGTGCAAAGAAAACAAAAAACAAAACAAAAACAAAACCAACCTCCAGATGAGTGAATTGCAAACCATACTTCAGTATTGCTTTGCGCCTAGCATTACAAGTGACTCCTTGAAAATTGAAGACATCATGAAATTTAGCACCTACAAGCATTCATCTTTATATTTTGTTTATAAATGCTGATTTTTTTATGGTTCCCTAACCTCTAGAAAAATTAAATTCCAACATCCATGCAAAATCAAAACTCTACCAGAAAAGAGTAACATGAAGAAAGTAAACTATCATCTATTTTACATTCCTCCTGCAATAGCACTTACAGGCTACAGAAGCATGGGAAGATGTATAAACACACTCTTCACAGCAATGGAATCAGTACTAGTCAGTAAGCAGCTGGCATATAGAGCTTACTCTCTGCACTGGACCTCCTTCCTATCAGGTCTGTACCTAGCTAATCTGACATTTGCTCTGTACTGCAGCCTATTTTACTTCTGCTAACTCAGCACAGAGATGCTTCATCCTTCTAGTTATTCCTGTAATCATAACCATTCATAGACCTAACCTGAAAAAAAAATTATCAATCTCCAGTTAAAACTTAATTTTAACTCCACAAGGCCTATTCCTTCATAGTGCCTGAAATTTGCAGGGCTGATGCAACGGTGTTGTGGGGTGACAGCCTTTATCCCAATATCGTGTGTTGTGTCTGGCAGCTGTGCCTTTTCTCTCTTTCCCCCCCCTGCCGTCTTGCTGCGGCGGGGCGGGGAAGAGAGGGGGGGAGTGTTTGACCAGGCCTTTTTGGCTTTTGGCCTTTTGCTGCTTGGCTTGGCTAGCCGCTTTGCTTGCTTGCTTTCTGCTTTTTGCGCTGTTTTTTTTTTCTTTTCTTTTGTTCCCTCTTTCTTACCCTCCCCTGAAGATACTGGACCGGCTCCGGACCTGACCTGAGACGTCCAGGACACCTGGAGCTTGCAAGAGAAGCTCAGCGCCCTCACCACACAGTCTGTTTCTTTCCTTTTCTTGTGCTGGGGAGTGTTCTTTTGTTACTTGTAAATAAATAGGTTTTGTTATCCACTTTGCTCCTCCGAGAAATTCCTTCCCAAACCCGGTGTTGGGGGAGGGGTGGTTGGGGGTTTGTTTTGTTTGGGGGGGCTCCCTTTTGGAGATTTCCCCTAATTTGTCCTAAACCAGGACAATATACTTTTTGGTGCGTTGGCCGGGAAACGGAGGCCAAAAAACAGTGGAAAAAAAAACCTATAACAATAATATTTTGGTTTTGGCTATTTTGTGGGCATATTGGTGATTCATAATGTCATTTGGAGTGGAAGCCTGCCGGTATTTCTGGTCCCTAGGGGTTTTTGAAGTTTTAATACTTTTGTGGTCCCTGGGGTTATTTCCTTACCCAAAAATAGCTCTGATGTTGTCCCTAATAAGTAGCTTTTGTAAGCGGGGGGCACTAACCAGAATAGTCATTGTGCTGGTCTTATGTGTGATGATGTGTCGGATAAAAATGCTGGACTTTATTTCAGGAATGTATGGATTGTTGTTATGGTTGTTTACTCAGTTTGTTTGGGGAGAAGAAGGGGAAGGGGCTTTTCAGCCTTTGTCTTCCTTCTTGTCCTCCAAATTGTTGACATCTCTATTAGAAAATACTGAATTTCCCCTGAGTTTGAAAGAAACCATCTTTCTGGCATTTAATTTATTAAGCCTTTTCTATACTGTCTGGAGTGTGTATAAAATGAAGACTGAGATTTCTAGAGGGGTTAGAGACACTCCTGACTTAGGAGTAAAACAAAGCAGGAAAAATCTTGACTGGAGTGGGAAATGGGAGGACATGGGCCAGACTTTAAAGGAATTTTCCAATCCTATAGACTGGGACTTTCCATCTGATCAAATTCAGGATCCAGTTGAGGTGGCAAGTATTTGAGGGAGAAGTGCCATGGTAATACTAAGGAGGAAAGGGTTACTGCAGTGAGCTGGGCCTTGGCGTTTGTTTACCGTACTCTGCTAGATACTGTGGAGCAGCAGATAGCAGAAAGGGAACAGGGAGATAAGTTAGTTACTATCCCAGTGACCCAGGCTGCAGCTAACATCCCAGGCTCCAGGCTTGCAGCTGAATCAGACAATAGGCCCCAAACCATGGCTGTTGCAGCTAATACAAGAGGTGGAAAGTGCAAAGGCAAGACTGATCGAAAGGTGGAGGATGATGATGATGATGCAGGAGAAGGACCCTCACCAAAATCAGAGGCCACATCAAGGGGCACAGAATCTGGAGCTAATATTGACTCCTTTTCTCTGAAGGACCTCAGAGGCCTAAGAAAGGATTACAGATGACAACCTGACGAATCTGTAATTAGTTGGTTAGTCCGCCTTTGGGATGCTGCAGGGGAGGTTACGATTTTGGATGGTACTGAAGGGAGGCATTTGGGATCCCTGTCACATGATCCTGTCATTGATCAAGGTATGATGAGGGGGGCTAACCCTCACAGCCTCTGGGAATGGGCCCTAAGAAGCGTAGCAGAACGATACCTGTGTACGGATGATCTCTATATGCAGCAGACACGGTGGAAGACCATAGAACAGGGGATCCAACGCCTGAGAGAGATGGCAGTGGCAGAGCTCATTTTCTCAGATGATACAACAACTAGGAATCCGGACCTGGTACCATGCACACCTGTAATGTGGAGGAAGCTTGTGCGACTTGGGCCACCTGAATACGCTTCTGCCCTAGCAATAATGAAGCGGGATGATACATATGAGACTGTGCTCGATATGGCAAAGAAGCTTCGAGCATATGCAGATGCTGTGCATGGCCCAACTCATGCCAGAATTGCAGCAGTGGAAACCCGACTGCAGAAACTAGAGGACAAAATAGAGGAGAATCATAAGAAACTCCGGGAAGAGATTAAGGAGGACCTTATTCAAATCTCAGCTGTACAAATTAGAGGCCCTGGTGTCCAACGCTGGCGCTCCTTTGATGGGGAGAGAAGGTACATCCCACGGGCTGAGTTATGGGCTTTTCTGCGTGAGTCTGGAGAAGACATGAGGAGATGGGATGGAAAACCCACCGCTGCTTTGGCACAACGGGTGCCAAAGTGATTTGAAGAAAAGAGAAAGTATCACCAAAAGGATAGCAGCTCCGGTCGCTCGTAGCCGAGATGTTAAGTATGCTGATGACGATGACATGTCCGATCCCCTTGAAGGAACTTCTAAGGCATACGCCCAAGGAAAGAAGGACAATCTGGCTTAGAGGGGCCCTGCCTCCAGCCAGGAAGAGGCACGGGAGAACCGGGTTTTCTGGAAGGTGTGGATCAGATGGCCTGGCACATCAGAGCCACAACACTATGAAGCATTGGTTGACACTGGATCACAGTGTACCTTGATGCCATCGGAACACGTGGGGACAGAACCTGTTTCCATTGCTGGAGTGACGGGGGGATCACAACAGTTGACTTTGTTGGAAGCTGAGGTGAGCTTGACTGGGAAGGAGTGGCAGGAACATCCGATTGTGACTGGTCCAGAGGCTCCGTGTATTTTGGGCATAGACTTCCTCCGGAATGGCTATTACAAAGATCCTAAGGGATTCAGGTGGGCTTTTGGAATAGCTGCAGTGGAGATAGAGGGTATTAAACAACTGAATACCTTGTCTGGACTATCAGAGAACCCATCTGCAGTAGGACTCTTGAAGGTAGAGGAGCAACGAGTGCCAATTGCCACCTCAACAGTGCACCGCAGGCAGTACCGGACGAATCGAGATGCTGTGATCCCCATCCACAAAATGATCCGAGAGCTGGAGAGCCAAGGGGTGGTCAGTAAAACCCACTCACCCTTCAACAGCCCTATCTGGCCTGTGCGAAAATCTGACGGAGAATGGAGACTGACTGTGGACTATCGTGCCTTGAATGAAGTGACTCCACCACTGAGTGCGGCTGTACCGGACATACTGGAACTGCAGTACGAGCTGGAGTCCAAGGCAGCAAAGTGGTATGCGACCATCGATATTGCTAACGCGTTTTTCTCCATCCCTCTGGCAGCAGAATGCAGGCCCCAGTTTGCTTTTACATGGAGGGGAGTGCAGTATACCTGGAACCAACTGCCCCAGGGGTGGAAACACAGTCCTACCATCTGTCATGGACTGATCCAGGCTGCACTAGAAGAGGGTGAGGCTCCAGAACATTTACAATATATTGATGATATCATTGTTTGGGGGAACACGGCAATAGAAGTGTTCGAGAAAGGAGAGAAGATCATTCATATTGTCCTGAAAGCCAGATTTGCCATTAAGAAGAGCAAAGTCAAGGGACCTGCCCGAGAAATTCAGTTCTTGGGGGTGAAGTGGCAAGATGGACGGCGTCAGATTCCTGCGGATGTTATTAACAAAATCACTGCTATGTCCCCACCAACTGATAAGAAGGAAACACAAGCTTTCTTAGGTGCTATAGGTTTCTGGAGGATGCACATCCCTGAGTATAGTCAGATTGTGAGACCCCTTTATCTGGTTACCCGCAAGAAGAACAACTTCCATTGGGGCCCTGAGCAGCAGCAAGCTTTCATCCAGATCAAGCAGGAGATCGCTCATGCTGTAGCCCTTGGTCCAGTCAGGACGGGACCAGATGTGAAGAACGTGCTCTACTCTGCAGCCGGGAGCCATGGTCTGTCCTGGAGCCTTTGGCAGAAGGTGCCTGGCGAGACCCGAGGCCGACCATTGGGATTTTGGAGTCAGAGCTACAGGGGGTCTGAAGATAACTATACCCCAACAGAAAAGGAAATCTTGGCTGCCTATGAAGGAGTCCAAGCCGCCTCGGAGGTGATTGGTACAGAGGCACAACTCCTTCTGGCACCCCGACTACCGGTGCTGGGATGGATGTTCAGAGGAAAGGTTCCCTCTACCCACCATGCCACCAATGCTACTTGGAGTAAGTGGATTGCCCTCATTACGCAGCGCGCTCGAATTGGGAAGTTAAATCGCCCTGGGATCCTGGAAATAATTACAAATTGGCCCGAAGGTGAAAGCTTTAGTGTCGCGGATGAGGAACAAGAGCCAGTGACCCGGGTTGAGGAAGCTCCGCCATACAATCAGTTACCAGCAGAAGAAACGCGTTACGCTCTATTCACCGATGGTTCTTGTCGCGTCATAGGGATGAAACGGAGGTGGAAAGCAGCTGTATGGAGTCCCACTCGACGGGTTGCAGAGGCTACTGAAGGAGAAGGCGAATCCAGTCAATTTGCTGAAATCAAAGCTATTCAACTGGCCCTAGGTATTGCAGAGAGAGAGAAGTGGCCAAGGCTCTATTTGTATACCGATTCTTGGATGGTAGCCAATGCTCTATGGGGATGGCTGAAGAGATGGAAAGAGGCCAACTGACAGCGCAGAGGAAAACCAATTTGGGCTGCAGAAAGTGGAAAGTGGAAAGATATCACTACTCGGTTAGAGAAGTTACCTGTGAAGGTTCGCCATGTAGATGCCCATGTCCCCAGAAGTAGAGCTAATGAAGAGCAGCAAAACAACCAGCAAGTACATCAGGCTGCAAAGATAGGGGAGTTGAAGATAGATCTCAACTGGGAGCATAAGGGAGAGTTATTCTTAGCACGATGGGCCCATGATGCCTCAGGCCACCAGGGTAGAGATGCCACCTATAAGTGGGCACGAGACCGAGGGGTGGATCTAACCATGGACAGTATCTCTCAGGTTATTCGTAACTGTGAGACGTGCGCTGCCATTAAGCAGGCCAAGCGGGTGAAGCCCCTCTGGTATGGGGGGCGGTGGTCTAAGTACAAATATGGGGAGGCCTGGCAGATTGACTACATCACACTGCCTCAAACCCGCCAAGGCAAGCGCTATGTACTGACCATGGTAGAAGCCACCACGGGATGGTTGGAAACCTACCCTGTGTCTCATGCCACAGCCCGGAACACTATCTTGGGCCTTGAAAAGCAGGTCCTTTGGAGGCACGGTACTCCCGAGAGAACTGAGTCGGATAATGGGACTCATTTTAAAAACAATCTTATTAATACTTGGGCTAGGGAACATGGCATCGAGTGGATATACCATATCCCCTATCATGCACCAGCTGCAGGGAAAGTGGAAAGGTACAATGGATTGTTAAAAACCACCTTAAAAGCAGTGGGGGGGGGGTCTTTAAAAAACTGGGAGCAGCATTTGGCAAAGGCTACCTGGTTAGTTAACACTCGAGGTTCCACCAACCGAGCGGGTCCTGCTCAGTCTGAGCTCCTTAATATAGTAGATGGGGATAAAGCCCCAGTGGCCCATGTCAGAGGTTTGTTGGGAAAGACAGTATGGATCAACCCTGCCTTGAGTACAGACAAATTCATCCGTGGGATTGTCTTTGCTCAAGGACCAGGTTATACATGGTGGATAATGCAGAAAGATGGAACAACACGGTGTGTACCTCAGGGAGACCTGATTGTGGGATGAGACTCATATATGAATGTCATTGTTTGTTGAATGTGAGACAGAAGGAAACTGTAAGTGTCAAAGGTCTGAGCAAGTAAGATGAGAGGAATGCGTAAGTGTCAAAGGTGTGAGTAAGTGAAATGAAAGTTTTTATTGTATATTCACGATATGGGATAAGGGGTGGAGTGTCGTGGGTTGACAGCCTTTATCCCAATATCGTGTGTTGTGTCTGGCAGCTGTGCCTTTTCTCTCTTTCCCCCCCCGGCCGTCTTGCTGCGGCGGGGCAGGGAAGAGAGGGGGGGAGTGTTTGACCAGGCCTTTTTGGCTTTTGGGCTTTTTGCTGCTTGGCTTGGCTAGCCGCTTTGCTTGCTTGCTTTCTGCTTTTTGTGCTGTTTTTTTTTTCTTTTCTTTTGTTCCCTCTTTCTTACCCTCCCCTGAAGATACTGGACCGGCTCCGGACCTGACCTGAGACGTCCAGGACACCTGGAGCTTGCAAGAGAAGCTCAGCGCCCTCACCACACAGTCTGTTTCTTTCCTTTTCTTGTGCTGGGGAGTGTTCTTTTGTTACTTGTAAATAAATAGGTTTTGTTTTCCACTTTGCTCCTCCGAGAAATTCCTTCCCAAACCCGGTGTTGGGGGAGGGGTGGTTGGGGGTTTGTTTAGTTGGGGGGGCTCCCTTTTGGAGATTTCCCCTAATTTGTCCTAAACCAGGACAAACGGTCATTCACCTCCAAGCAATGTTTTCCCAGTTGGCTACGAACACAACTTCCACTGTGTGTCCATGTTATCAAACAGAGCTGTCATTCTTTTCAGAAGCTCCCACCAATGCCTATGAAGCCAGCATAAAATGCAATAAACATCCCTCCCCTCCAACTCACTATTCTACCAAAATTAAAATACATCATGCTGTTAATAGACACGACAACTGAAAATACAGAAAACTACACATCAAACTGCAGAGACCAGCAACTGAACAAAAAGCTAAAACCACATGAACTACCATTGGAACTACCCTTGAGTCCAAGCATCACGTGAACTTCTCTGTCAGAATTCCTAGTGCAAGCAAACTTCTAGTATTTTGTTGGCCTCTAGCTTGTCCAGTCACTCCACCACTTCTGTTTTAGTCCATCACTGCACTATTTCAATCACATCTGCATGTAACTGCAGATAGCTGAAGCAGAGAAAATAACTTGCCTGCAAAGGCTTTGTGTTCCAGAACTGCCCCCTCGCCCTAGATTGTTAGAGGCCTCACTTCACACTTATCTGCAGACTGGATTCTGGACCTCTCCTGCCTCTTAGCTTTACAGGAGCATTTTGTTTTCTGAACAGTATTTAGTTGCTTCTTGGTAGGTTTCCATCAACATATAGTTTGTACTCCAGCATTCTTTGCAGTGCAAGGACACTCCTTTAAGAATGAGAAGTTTTGTTCAAGTGTTCAAGAGACAAAAGGTATTTTTCCTCTCTTTGACTTGTGGCCATTTTTTACAAAATTTTATAGTTTTTCAGTCTCTTGTCTTCAAATACTTTAACACAGATTGTAGTTTTTCCCTACTGTATCTTATCTAAAACAGTCATCTTCCTTAGAGAACTATCCAGATAACCCATGCATCTGCTTGTTGCTCAATCTCTTTTGAACTCCTTAACCAACTGCACTTTAAATTTTTAGAGAAAAGTAGGTTAAAAGGCAGGTATGCACCTGATGGTTCATGACAGTAGATGTCCAGGTAAAGGGTGACTCTTCCAGAAGGTTGCTAGCCCTGAGAAGCTCAACACCAAAAAAAAATACAACTGGAAGAGATATCCAGTAAGTGCCTTGAGAGCACGGCTGCTGTGAAAACACATATTTTATCAGATTTCAGAGAACACTGCCAAAGGACAAATCTTACAGCAACTGTGCTACAAGAGTGAGAGAAGGATGATTTGTGGTCCAACTTCTTCACCATGATGACTAAGTCTATTCAAAGAGAAAGACAGGTAATAAAAGTGCTGGTAAATTAGGTATGCTGGGATTTTGTGAGTGCAGAAGAAAATGGCAAATGGAGGAAGAAAAAAAAAAGTGGATTTAGTGAAGGTGGCAGAAAACAAAATCTTGAAAGAATACAATAACCACTTCTATCCTAATACAATCTATACGTGCCGCTGGCTGGGGATCTCCCACTGGTACTGCCCTAATTTAAATGTGACACCCTTCCCAAGCATTAACACTAATATACCCTGCCCCATAGAAAGACGGCTCCTCTATTATTATTTTTTTTCCTTTTGCATCACGAGTGCACCACTTCAAACACTGTGGAGATGTAAACTGCTAAGCAGTTGCCTTCATCACCACTCCAGATTACTAACGCTCACAGATATTTCAAACTCTCTAAGTGCTAACTGCCCTCTGCAGTAAGCAACAGTAATTTTATTCAAAATTGTTTCCCATTAGAACGAAAATAAAGGTAAAATAATTTTTTGGAACTACATGTACAGAGATTTAAAATGTAATTGTGTCTTTTTCTGTACTGAAAAAGAAGTAACCTAAAGCTAAGCTCAACTTATTTGCAAACAGATTCTATAAAAACCGCAATATAGACCTAATTAATTGAAGATCCCATGTTTTGTCTTAGTTTTTATTAAGAAACCAATTCTCATGTGGTAATTGTATCAATACTAGCATGCACGAAAGTACAAGGAGCTAATAAAAGACACATATCCTGTATAATTTTGTTTTCATATTATTTTCAATCAGCGTGTGGAATAACTATATATTGACAGTATTTTAGACAGCTGTTTCAGCCTACCTTATTATTATTCGCCACTAAGTTTAGTAGTTTATTTGTGGAATATACGACACTTTCCAAAACGACAAGTCTCCAAATCCCAAATGGCTCTTATTGTTTTTTGTTCATACTCAAAATATTTTCTGGCACTATTCCTAATTTTTTCAACCATACAGTATACAGGGTCCAACATGCAACAAGAACAGACTGATGGCAGTTATCAAGAACATTCTACCTAGCATTTAACTAACAAGATAAACTCACTGCCCTTCTTTAAAATACACTGAACCAAAAGCGCATGAAGAACAGGAATATAGATTACTTTGTATTTAAAGAAAGCAGTACCAGGACAAAGTCATCAGACTTTTACTAGTAAAAGTAGCAGCATGCTACTATTTGTAGCATATGTGACTTTTACTAGTAAAAGAAACAGCAAGACCACTAAAATACACAATCCCACCCCTAAAAGTGGGCATTCCACTGACATTCCCAAAAGTTATCATTTCACTGACATACGTAGTATAGTTGTCTCATACTCATCTGTGCACCCCATAAACTCTCATTACTGTAATGGTAATAAAGGTGAATACAGAGTTTGCCTGTTTGTAAAACACTGTTTAAAAGTGTTCGTTCTGTTTCTGTATAGGTTTATTGCAGTAATGTTTTATCTGAAAGCTTTTCCATTTTATTTGGGGAAAAACAAGGTATTTTCACCAAGGCAACACCCTTTGAGGTGTGTTTTTGCCACTGTCCTTTTCCAGTAAAATTATAAATACTGCAGCCACACACTGATTATTAACCATCACAGAATGGAATTATTAGAAAAGCCATTACTGCAAATATCTGAAAATAATTTTCCTCTCCAACTCCTATATATTTCCACTTAATGGTCCTGTAAAACACAAGAAACTAGTCCATACCCTCCATCTCAAATTCAGAGAATAAACTACATCTATCCTGTAGCCCACAAAAACACCTGTATTTTAAAAGCAAACTAATACTTCAGGAATATTCTCATGCATAGCCCATAGAAGGCTTTACATAAGGATAATCTGATGGGCATACTCTATAAAACCCTACCACAGGCTGACCAGGAATCATCAGCTGCATGTTTCCTCTTCATGACTGCATACTGAAAAGGAAAGTATTTTTCCCCATGACACTGAAGCCCTAAGTTTTAGCTTTAATATTTTTCAGATTCTGTGCTGCCTAGGTGTGTAGTTCTGAGCTTCATATCAAGTGTCAGCAAGCTCTCTTCACAGAGTAGGTAGACAAAACAATTCTTTTTCTAGCTTGGGACCAAGGACAACCATTAACAAGTTTATGCCAAAGAGCATGAACAAGGGTGAATTGTAGAGAGAAAACAAGAAGAATGGGACTTCATGATCTGAAGGTGTAATTGGGCAATTAACCCCAATATGCAAACAGACAAAAATTTAAGGAAGTATGGGACCTTGTAACTGGTCATCCGTTTGGTGATCAGTCTGGGTTTATCTTGGGTGTAGCCCTGGCCAGGCTCTTACACTGCCCAAGGTGTATTCTTTATAACTTTTAACATATACCTACTTTATTCTTTAACTCTGTCTAGCCTCTGTTCTAGGTCAGCTTTCTCAAGGCATCAATACAAGTTGGTAAACATCAACATTTATAAGCATTTTCAAATTTAACTACAGGCATCTAGTAAACTGAGTATTCTGCATATCCTATCTGCTCCAACAATTTTAACAACTGTAATATGAATTACATTTCAACACTTCAGTTAGTCTGATGGTACCAACAGTAACAATAAGTTCTTGGGCTGAACAGACAGCTACATCCAAATGCAGTGGCTTGTTCATAATCCAAGACCAAACTAATCCTAAGTACATTTTTTGGCCAAGGTCGAATAAGCTCTGCCCACAACCCTAAAACCAAGGCAAGGGAAATCACTTATGTGACAGATGAAGCCATTTCAGGCCAGATGGCTTTGTAAGCATTACTGTCCTCCACCTCTTCCACAGAAACAAGAAGCTGCAGAAGTTTAACTTTGGTGTGGCATTACAACGCAGAGTTTACAAGCTCACGCAACTCCCCTGTAGCTGTCACTATAGATACAAATTCTGTAGGAAACCAACAAAATAATGCAGATAGCTACAGCCCCTCCAGCTCCTGCCACCAAGAACCTCACTCACTTCTACCACTGGCAATGCAGACCTGGCTGTTGCCAACATCTCCAGAGGGACTCCAGCTGCTGGCCTAGTTTCTACTCAAGCTGGTCTCACCTAGCCCCTGCAGCACTCACACACATGGTACAGAAAGTGAAATTACACAGAGAGGCAGTTAAGAAGAGATCTAATAAAACAGGACAGACTGCAGAGATCAGGCACAGGGCTCAACCAAACAACAGTAAAGACTAGCCACAGTTCATCTGTATCGGCCCTTTTTCTGTCTGGCCTCATTTTGTCCCTTTTCCAACTCCCTTCCCTTGCAAATCACCTTTTCAGATGGCATAGTCTCACTGACCTGCCCCAATATCCTAGACTCTCCAGTTTGCATCCTGATAAATTACAGAATCTTATTTGTGCACACATTTCCGATAGCTCATCATCAGTTACTGTGACAGACCAGGTTTTGTTTCTTATGTTTGTATCCATTAAGTTTGCTTGGCAGGTTTGTGACTCTCTCCATAAGCTGTTTATGACTCTCTCCTTTCTCTCATAGTGCCATGCAATGAGATCTACAATCAAATAATCTCACTGAATTAAACATGGCTACATTCCACATACCCTCTTCAATTAGTGACTGATCAGGTTTGGTCCTTTTATCTACCTCCCTTATTTTTTGGTTCAAAAAATTTGTGCCTAAAAATGTTCCTATTTATTACTCCATTTCTTTTTATCCCCTTATGGCATTCAAATGTTCCTTGACCAGACACAACTTACACGAGCTGATGGGTCTCTCCTTCCATGTTCCCTTACAGACCACAAAACTCTTTCACGAACAATACAGAGCACAACTGTAATCACTTGGTCAGTCCAGGAAGAATGAAATAAAGATTACTTCTGAAAACAGTAAAAACTAAGAATATGGGAATAAACAACAGCCCTTCACCCTCGCCCTAAACAGGAATATTTACTGAAAATCAAAGGGTTGGTGTAGGGGACGAGATGAATTTGTTATGGTAAATCAGGAAAGTTTGTCTCTTCCATCCAGGTATGCAAAGTCCAAAGGACATTTTATCTTTTTGCCATGATAACCCAGGATAGTTTACACACCCCCATCTGTATGTACTTCAATACACGACAGATGCCAGCTGCAGATCTTGGAATTCAGAGAGCAGCACCTGCACTCATCAGCCAGGTCCCTAATGAGCAAAACAGGACACTGCATATTCATTGTGTACTAATAAGCACAGGTTTTATCATCCTTCCCTGCTGTGCTTTCCCTTGAGCTTCACTCCAAATCAGGTCCCCATTCAATGAGCAGTGGTGTCCCAAGGCTTCCACAGTGGTGACTCAGCTTTCATGAAAGCCAAAGCTTTCACATGCTCATTGTCCTGCCTTATTGCTGAAGGATCCACATCTACATTTTGTATAACAGTGAGGGGGGGAAAAAAAGAATAGCATGAAAAAGTGGCATCTTATTAACTTGTAAGCTGGCAGATGAAAAACTCTTGCGGATCAGGAAGTTTGACATTACCTTTTAATATATTCTTAAAATTCTAGCTTTAAATAAAACCAGAAAGGAGCAACTATAAGAAGCAACGGTGGGGCAGGAAATTAAAAGCCCTGTGCCACAAAACTGGCAAAAATTAACAGATTTTATGAAAAAGTGGACTACTTCCAAGCCTAACTGGTGTGCTTTTTTCAAGACAAAATAAACAAGGATTATCCAGTTGGACTCAAAGCTGCACGACAAAGGACCTGTCCGCGCATGAAGATTTGCCGGCAGAATCATACTGTGATGACACACGTCTTTCACTGGCAAAAGCTCTTTAGAGGAACTTCAGCCGACAAAATAAACACCAGGAATAAGAATCTTTTGCTAGTATAACTGGATTTGCCCAAAGTATTTTGCTGGCTTAGCTGCATTGGCCAACACAGTGATATTTTTCATTCTGGCAACTGTGTGCCAGTCCAATTAGAGCATGTAACACTGCTCGTTCAACTTCTCCAGGGTAGCGAGCATTCAGAACCCTTGCTTCAACTCACCTCCATTCACATAACCATTATACCTCTTTTCATGAATAAGAGAACATCTGAACAGATACAGTGACCTCTGCAGTAAGAAATGCAAACTGTTACAGCTGTTGATGATGAGAACAATCTTGGTATAACACAGTCATGAAGTCAAGGTAAATGGGTACATGGTGAGAAAATAAAAATTCTAATATTGATGTCCATGCATCTAATACTGACACCCTGCATCTGCCAAGCACTAGACAGAAATCCTAGAATGTAAAAAATGCTTCATGTGTTTGGTTTTTTTAAATAATTCAAACTTTACCTAAAAACCTCATTATAAGTAATATTCAGAGCAATTTTTTTTCTAGTCAAGCTTTTATTTCAGAGTTGTGACCAGGATAAAACTTGGAAACTTGATTGACTGGGCACATGCTAGACAACTTCCTGATGAAAGATCAGTAAGGGAAATCTGAATTTGGTCTAATAAAAAGTTGGCAAAGAAATGCAGACCTTCCCAAATCTGCAAACGGTTTCTATAAAAGCAGGTGACTGAAAGGAAGGCCAAAATGAGCCAACTCCTGCAAAAGTCCTAGGGGACAGCATCTGGAGGACTGTGTGCAGTTCTGGGCTCTCCACCACAAGAGAAACACTGACATACTGGAGACTCCACTAAAGGGTCAAAGAGATGATGAAGCGCCTAGAGCACCCTTTGTGCAAAAAAAAGGCTGAGACAGCCTTGGACTGACTGATGAGCTTAGAAAAGAGAAGGCTCAGGGCTACCTCATCAGAGAGACATCGCAGGCTCCATGTGAACATGAGTAACTTGACTGAGCACCAGCACAGGTTTCATGGAGGCTGCGGAGCCTCTCTCCCTGGATCATCTCAAAAGCCATGGTCCTCGGCACTTAGCTCTACCTAAACCTGTTTCAGTAGAAGAGCTCGACCAGATGACCTCCAGAAGTCCCTTCCAACTCCAGCCACTGTGATTCGGCAGATGCTAAACCAAAGGCTTTTGGAAGCCTTTTTCCTGTGAAAGAAGCAAAGTGCAACTCATGTGGGACTTCAGGGTACTTCAAGATGTACACTTGAGGTGTGAAGTATTCCTGTATCTACAGTTCCCCACTGAACACTAGATACATGTGAGTATTCAAAAAGGAAGATAATTTCTTTCTGCACTTCAGAACTTTTTTCTTAATTTTTTTGTCTTAATTCTCACACTCTCAAGAATTAAGAAAATGAATCTGTAACTAGCACTTGGGATGAAAATTCCACAGAGAACAAAAAACACTAAGCATGACACTGTTTCCTATAGCCACAGCAAAATCTAAAAAAAAAAAGGCAATTAAAAAACTTCATGCTCCTGGTGATATTTCTGTTGATTTGTGAAGAAAGTATATCAATTTGGACAGAACAGTACTTAGCAAGGCACATCATTCTGAAATGAAGCCTACAATATTTTCTTTAACTTGCTTCCGAGTATGTGGTAAGAAGAAAACTAGCCACTACACCTTAAAATGGAAACCAAAGTTCAATAGCCATGTGTCAGGCTGCTGGTACAAAATCTTCTGTAGCAGTTTTATATATATATCAGGTTTCTAAGTAATTTTTCTGAATTAAAGAGCCCTTCTGAGAGTGGAACAGCAGAACTTTCCACTATATTTAGTAAAAGGAACACGATTTGTGAAACAAGAGCAACATTACCAGATGAGGTAAAAAGAAGTGCAAGTTCATATCATTTTTTGTCTTTCAAGGCTATGATGGTATGTATAAATTATAGCTGTAACAACTGTACCAAGAACATGCCTTAGTAATCTTTCTGGCCATCCATAATTCATTTCTGGCTAACAAGATTATTCATTATTTACTGACAGTGGGCACAAAAGCCAATTTGTTCTTCAGCAATCAGAACTGACAAGGAATACTTCATGCAAAGTTTATCTGTGAAGATCTGAGGCATGCAATAGCAAACCACATAGCAATCTACAGACCTGTTTCAAAAAAAAAAAACAACCAGGTGACTGAAAGAAAGGCCAAAATGAGATAATTCTTGCAAAAGTCCTAGGAGATAGCATCTGGAGTACTGTGCGCAGTTCTGGGCTCCTACTAAAAAAAAAAAGAAACACTGACACACAGGACAGCCAATAAAGACTTGCTTTACTTATGGTCAAAACACCATTAATAAGCTGCATTTTTGATTTGTTGCTTATTCTACATTAGACTGACACTTCTGTGTTTTTCCAGTCTTTTCTCCCCTTTTTCTCTGAAATGCATTTCTCACTTAAGTGAGTATTTAGGATATACAAAAATCAACATTAAGAGACAACTACATCTGAACTGCTGAAGTTTCACACAGTAAGTACTTGAAACAGCCCTAAGAATTTGATTATTAGATACCAAATTTTCATTCCAAACACTGGAATATTACTTTGCTGCACATGAATTTAAAACACACAAAGGCATTAGAAAAATGTAAAAATATTAGCATCATATTTAGCACTACAGAATTAAACAGCATTAAAAAAAAGTGTTTTAATATGACGACATGTTTCTCATATTCAAGCTCTCTTGCTCATACAAAATGGACAGTAAAACCCATATATCACAACTGTAGCACCTCCTTTTCTAACAGTGAAGCAGGTTTAAGGAATGAGGCAGCACATAACCATCTCAAAGATCTTCAAATATTAAATTTAATTAGTATTTGTAACTGCTTGCAGTACTTGCTGCATGCAAACAATCCTTTGAAATATGAAAAGGTTTTGCAATCATCTTTTGCAGGAATGAATCAAAGCACTTTAAATGCTCCAAACTCACAAATATGTTAGCAAGTATTTATTTTTGTATCACATCATCGTATTTCTTCTGAATGGGAATCTTTAACTCTCAATCCAAAAATACCAACCAAATGTCAATATGGGAGGAAACCTCAGCTACACTTCCCTATTTTATAAAATCCAATTGCTGGAAGAATATTAAGTTTACCTTAAAATCTCAATTTATGGTTGCAGTTTTCAACTTAGTCAGTGATATGTGTGATAGAAAATGGAAAAAAAATTGTGCTATTTCTGCAGATGTTCCGTGCAATTAGTATGTACTATGATAGCAAACATTTCAAGCTTTCTTAAAACTGAAAATTGAAAGAGTTATGTAACAAACAGTACTGGTATCCAAAAAGACTTAAAAAAAATATTTTCCATTGATAATTTCTATCAGTCAATCTCCAAAATGCCTACTAAGATCTGAGGTAAAGTGTCCATGTTTTGACATCTGCACCATCTTACACAATACAGAAAGTGTTATTTCAGGTGATGATGTTAAAAGCTTTCTGTGGGCCTCCAGAGTCCTGATCCACTCTTTCATATGTAAGCAGAAGACAAATTTTATACTACAGAATTACACATCATTATCATCACCATCACTATCATTTTTCTATATATAAAGCTGAAACACATAAAACTTTGCACATGTACCATTAAAATGTATTCATTGCTGTAAAATAATTTCTTTAAATGTCATAAAATGTGCTGAAATTGACATACTTAAAATAAATGCCAGGGCAAGAGTGAAGTGGGGAAATCAAGACAAGGTGCTCAGGTATAGGCACATCTGAAAGAGATCACCTTTTCAATTTTAAACATAATTCTGCTCTTCCTGCTTTGAAGGGACCAGGGATCTGAAGAGAATCTGGCTCAAAATTGCTTAATAGCCAAGTCTACTCTACACATAGTTTGCATATTCATTGTGTATTCACTAATGATTTTGCAATTTAGACATGTGAAATTAACAATACAGGTATCTCAGTGGAGACAGGTTAATTAGGACATTCATTACAAGTTAAAAAACCAAAATCATACTCTTTCCACTTTTAAGATTTTTCCCTATATTAAACTACAGATATATAGATGCACACTGGTATGCACACACATATATGAAACACAGCATAAGTAAATGGACAAGCTATCACTTGAGCACTGAAGACCGACATCTTTTATTTGTTTTAATGGATGTTATGCTGACCATATTTGTTGACATAGTATCAAAAGAAGAACATCCAAACATTTACACCAATGGAAACATTACTCACACTACTATAACTGACATTTGCAATAGGCACAAGGATCAGTCAGCATTTGAAATCTGTTCCTAGTGAGAGGACTAATGGCATAATAACTCAACCTCTATTGCGACAACACATATTTACACTTGCCTGCCTTCACTGCTGCTTGTCATCACAATACTGACCTGCATTACAGGAAGATGGAAGTATCTGGTCAGCACACCATACTGTTAAAAATTTCTGTGCGTAATGTAGTTCACGTGTTCTCAGTTCATACCACAATTTTCTCTCTACGTTGCTTCAGTCTCTCTCTATTGTTAGAAATTTGAAGCCCCAACAAATACTCTTCATCTGTTTTAGAAACTACACAATGAATCCACAAAAACCTACCTACCTAATCAGTACAACCAAACTGTCACGTTAACAACAGAATGCTCTTCAATATACTCACACTGGTATTAGCGGGGAAAAAAAAATCAAAAAACCAAGAGAAGCAATTCTTAAAGGATACAGCTTAAAAGAGTTGTATTTAAACACAGGCTTGAAAATTCAAAGGTCAAGATACTTAATTCTAAGAATAAGGCATGCTAAGTTCAACCTTCCTCAAATTCCTTTCTCTATGGGGAGATGCCAGTGAGCAAGGGAGAAAACACATCCCAAATGGCACAAAGCACAACTACAACCCTTGTCCTTAACGGTCACAGCAACCTCCAACACCAAACCTCTCACCCTGTGCATCAGTTCTGTCCTTCTATTTATGATGCTTAATTTATTATTTCTTTATTCTACAGAAATTTACACACAAAAGCAAATTTTCACAGGTGAAATAAATACCAAGGCTTAACTCTGCCCTTCACACAGTTTAGGACAAGTAAACTCTTCATCACCTATGGCTGGACACAGCAGGTCACCAAGCACAATGTGATAATATTTTGTTAAACTTTTTAAAAAAATTAATTTATTTACACTACAGAATGTTGATACACAGCAGAAATAGCCTCAATAACAGCACAGTCTAGGACTCCAGGTCATGGCAGCTCACGACTTAGAGAGATGTCCTCTTTCCTTGGTAAAGAACAGCCTGAATGGCCCGGCCTAGAAAATTGTGGTGAATGGAATTATATCCAGCTGGTGTCTGGTGACAAGTGGTGTTCCACAGGACTCAGTACTGGGGCCAGACCTGCATAACATCTCTATAAACAAACTGGACAAGGCGATCAAATGACTCCTCAGTGAGTCTGCAGAGGACATTAAGTTGGGCAGAAGTTGACCTGCTGTAGGGTAAGAAGGCTCTGCGGATGTATCTGGACAGGACGTACCAAAGGTCAAAGGATGCACTGAGGTCAAAGTTCACAAGGTCAAGTGGTGGGTCCTGCCATTGCATCACAACAACCCCATGCAGTTCCTAAGGCTGGGACAGCGTCTGGAAAGTGCCCAGCAAAAAGGATCTGGGGCTGCTGGCTGACAAACACTGAACACAAGCCAGGAGTGTGCCCAGGTGGCCAAGAAAGCCAGTGGCACCTAGCCTGTATCATCAATAGTGTGGCCAGCAGGACTTGGCACTGGTGAGGGCACATCTCGAGTGCTGTGTCCAGTTCTGGGCCCCTCACAACAAGAGGGTTCCAGCACTGAGGTGCTGGAACATGGTGGGTCTGGAGCAGAAGTCTTATGAGGAGTGGCTGAAGAGGCTGGGGTTGTTTAACCTGGAGGAAAGGAGACTCAGAGGAGACCTTGTCTCTCTCCACAGCTACCTGAAAAAACAGGCAGCAGCAAGGTGGCAGTTGATCTGTTTTCCAAGTGACAAGAAGAAATGACCTCAGCTTGCAACAGAAATGGGTTAAATCAGGTATTAGGAAAATTTTCCTCACAAAAAGGATTGACAAGCATTGGAACAAGCAAGGGAAGCAGTTGAGTCACCATCTCTGGAGGCAATAAAAAGATAGACATAGGGAGGTCATTTAGTGCTAGACTTGACAGTACGATGTTAATGGCTGGACTTGATCATCTATCTTATGGGTCCTTTTCAATCTAAATGATTCTTTTACTCTTTTCAAAGCTCATCCGATTTAGACAATGTGCTACATAATAGAGTCTACTTGATTTAAATACATACACATAATTTAGTTTTTATTAACAGCTTGGATAAATTAGTAAGACTTGCTTTAAAAAGCTTAGGGGGAAAAAAACGTTCTTCTCTAGAGCTCCGATTTATACACACCTTTTACCCTTAGTAGCTTGCAGAACTTCCTTTTTTACATGTGTCAGACCCAGTAAAGGCCCTGTAAACATATTAACTACTGCAGCAGTGGCTGGTTCCTCTGCCCCTGCAAAACACACATGTTGGGAGGCTGTCATCAAAGAGGTCATGTAATGGGTAAAGAATTCACTCCTCAATATAAGCAACAAATTATTTGAGATGACAAAACCAAGAAAGAATTGGCATTTTCTGCTAAGTTAACAAGGAACACAGGAGGAAACACTGCAGATTCTCAACTTCAAAAAACAGCTCCTACTTGTGCAGATCTTTCCATTTACTTTAGAAAACAAGATTATTCTCACATGAAGTCAAAGGAAGGTCAATAAAAAACAAACCACGATACACATTAGATGATAGGCAAAGGAACATCAGCCTTGCTCCCCAAACACACTCAAATAAGCATGGTTTGCTGACTCACTTCTTAAACCTTATGCCACACCTTTTATAAGGAGGAAAAAATAGGCGTCAAGAACTTAAAACCATGAAGAAATTTGGTGAGATATGTCCTTTTTTAAAACACTCTCAAGTCCTGCCCAATGGTGAACAAAACAGATTCACATAAATATTCACTTACAGAAAGCAGACCCAAAGAATACAAGAACTATACTAGGTCTCTGTATTTGAATTTGAGAAAAAGTACTCTGGCTGTTCTCTGATACAGTAAGGAAATTAAATAAAAGAGGAAGAAAGCGTCACATATGATCTGTAACCTATGCGCAGTAGAGCTTCACATACAAAATGACTAAATGCCTATTGGTCTCACCAGGTCCTTTGTGCCCATCTCTGAATGTTTTTCTCAAAGCCACTTGGAACTCACTTGCCTTCCAAATGCTATTTTAAATGAATTTTCTTGTCTTTTATGTCTCCCATCTCTTCATTTCCCATCTTGCTTTGTATTCAGTTCTGATGTTTTACCAAGACACAAACACAGAAGACAGATCAAAAATGCCCTCCCCTCAGTACTTGCAAACAAAACAGTCTTGCAAGAGATTAATTTCCAAGACTTAGATTTTCAAAATGAGGTTTATCAAAAATATTCAGCACACCACAAAATTTTTAAAGAACAGTCCCAACAGGTCATCTAATAAGGTCACCTGAATAAGGAAGAAAAGTCCCCAATTTTTGTCTAAAAAGTCATCTCCTAAAGCTTTCATGAAGACTGACAGAGCATCTGCTCAGCAGCACCATAAATTGTGCCATGAATGTTCCCATCCCCTTCTCACACAATTTACAGTTACTGCACTGTGACAAAAAAAATAAATACCCACTTCCGTCAGAAATAAGCAAAGCTGGCAAAGACAGACCACAAGGCTAAGGTAAGAGGTTCTGTAGAGAGAATGTACCTGACTTAATGCAATTTCTGAATTTTTTTAGAACGGAGGTGTTCACAGATTTTGCAAAGGAACAAAACTGCAAGACTGATGAGATGAAACAGCTACTTAAACAGAAAGTAAGCAAAGCAGAGCCTATGTAGTGGTGCTCACATGAAGCACTGGTTATTTTTTGTAGTAACTGAGGTACTAGTGGGAAATACAAAAAAAGCAAAGTTATCAAAAATAAACAAGAAGATAAAAAATTCTGAGACAGCAAACCCGGAATGTATTTACTGAGAACCAGGAACTGCATACATTAAAGGAAGAATGTCCCTATTTTCCTGAGAGGAGAAAAGCAAATCAGCCTTTCTACTGCTACAATGCCAAGAGAAGGCAGTAGCAAGTCAGATGTCTGCTGCTTACCTACTTTTCTACCAGGTGAGGTACAGTTCCAATGCAATCTGGTTGGAAGGCAAAGAGCAAAACACTCAAGGTGTAAAAGGGCTTCTTTTCTCTTTTCCCCCTTCCCAGTGCTTTTAAAGGGCAGCTGTTGCTGCCCTTTAATAGCATGCACTGCTATTAAAGGCCAAAACCAGCACCAGTTTTCAATGTTCTGACAAAGGCATCAGTAGAGGGCACCAAAAAGCAAACAAGTTTCCTTATCTTTAAAGAACTTATTAAAAGAGGAATCTACCCACTCCCACGCGAAGCTGAAGAGTAAAAAATATTAAAACCATCCTGTTAAATCACAGATGTCATCATGTTGTGCCCACAGCAGAATTTAAATATTCTGTATTAGATAATTTAACTTGATATAAATTCTTACATAGAAAAGGAAACCACAAGTTCTACTTCCATATGAACTGATTAATTCAAGCCTGTATCTTCTTCCACAAGTTTTAAGAATCACTCTTCCCACAGGCAAAACAACTTTCTGACTAAAATTAGGAAAAAAGAAGTTCTATACACTTCCTCTACCCTTATTTCCACCTTTCCCATCCTTCTGAAGCAAGGTGGGGATGGTAAAATAACACAAAGACTACCTGAGAACATTGTAACTCAAAGACCTGCTCTGTACAGATTCTCATTAGATCCCCAGCGATTCAGACCATGTAGTCTCTACAAACAAAGACGTATGACAAATCTGACTTATGACAAGACCAGTTTCATAGTACAAGACTACAATTCAACAGCAGGCAGATCTGAAGAAGTAACTTCCCTCCCTCACCACACAATTTTTATATTTTAGGAAGATGTTACATAAAAACCATCACAACTCTTAAAGACTTTTTAAGCAAAAAGTTGAAAAAATAATTTGACTTCCTCAACAGTCCACTTTAAATCATAAAAATTATCTCTTATTATAATGTCAGTAAGCCATATTAAAAAAACATATTTAGAACAGCTGATACATAAACCTGACAAATCACAACAGTAAGTGATTCAACTAATGTAAGCTTCTGAGCCAAATCCTTGTATTTCAGAAGTCAATTATATACTGTTACTTCAACACCAGTGCAGGTACAAAGCAAGGACTTAACAACATGCAACTTCAATTCAGTATTTAGTATACTTTGGTTAATTATAAAAACCCCACAAAGTGAACCAGGTAAGAATCAAATGAAGTTTAACCTACTCTGTAAATCCATGAGATAACAAAGTAAGATTTACAAAGGAGATCATTAAATCTTTACTTTTTAAGACCCTTTTATTTACATACAATTTTTCACAATTGACACTTTTCACAAGTAGCATAACTCCAAGTTACAATTCCCTGAAAACTTTCTTCACATGTTACTCTATGTATGCATATAGTTCATTTTTGCCCAGAGATTTGGTGAGTAAGGATTATGAACTATCACCAGCCATGAAACCTGCCACAAAACCTATCCGCTCTTCCATCTCAGACTTCATAGTCTAATGACTGCACCTTCCCTTCTCTTACTTCACACATTAGTATCCCAAAGGAGTTTTTTCTTCTCTCAGAGCAATGAGTCTCTAATACCACAGCCACAATACCCCTTTGAAGGTAAGAAAGGTAATGTTATATAATGCTGCAAAGCAGTTAAGGAGTCTGTTGGGTCAGCAGACAGCAAGATCCCCAGGATGTGGATAAATAGCATGAAACTGGCACATGAAACCAAAGCAGTTGCTTCAGTGAATGACATTTAAGAACAAGCACACCATCAGCAACATCGAATTAAATATTATTGTAATTCAGTACTTGAATATGGCAGACTTCTATTAATCCTGTTCATCTTACCATTCTGCTTGACCCACTCCACATGTGAAGAACTTACCAGAAAATACAGGTCTGCTTCAAATACCACCCTCAAAAATCTCTTTTAAAATGCAAATACTATACATTCATAAACATTGTCATGACTTCCAGTTCAATGAACTTCTGTGTAAATAATAACTAAGCTACTTGCTCTGAACAGTTACAATTTGAAATGGGTGCCCCCACTTAAGATCTCAATGTACAGGACGTTTAAAAACACACTTCGTAAGGATAAAAGATGTAACTTTACAGTTCAAGCATTAAAAAGAAAGAAATTCCGTTTGTGTTGCTTAGGAATTAAGTGACGTGCACTAAAAAAATACCGAATGCCCTAACATTTATGCTTGCTAAATCAGTGTTCCCTTCAACAGCTGTTCTTTCGAGTAATTTAAGAGGATTACAGACACCTAGAGACGTCATTTTACTACACGGATGGGAGGACGTTCAGTGCTTCAGAAACACTTGCTACCGCCTTGCACATTAACCTGCCTGTCCTGAAGACAGCACACAGCAGTTCAGTCCCAGAAAGCCGGGTAATTTTCAGGTTCCAATTCTGCCTTTTGCCAAAGCAGATAAAACAGCTTTAACAACGCCAGACAATTACACCCCTTCCCGAGCTCTCGTCCACCTCGCGGGCCGCCCACGTGGAAGGAGCTCGGGCTCCCCGTCGGCCCACGCCACACGGCCTCCTTCACCCTCTACCTGTACGGGGGGCGGCCGGCGCCGCCGGGACATCGCGCCTTCCCCCGCCCGGCTGACGAGCCGCGGGCACCGGGCGGCGCCGCCGAGGCCCCGCCCCCCGCCGCTCCCCGCGCCGGCACCTGCGGCCCCGCCGGTACCTGCGGCCCCGCCGCCTCGGCCGCGGCTCCCGCGGGGCTGCCCCGCCTCAACCTCGGGGCCGCCGCGGCCGCCCCGGGCCGGGCCCGACCCTTCCGCCAGCGCTTCCGGGAGCGCGGCCCCCGCCCCCCGGGCTGGTGACATCATTCCCCGCTGGCCGGTGACGTCACACCACGGCCGGCGCGAGGCGTTCTTTGTCTGCGCCCGGTGCGGCCGCGGGCCCAACGCGCCTGCGCGCCGCGGTGACGGCACGGCCCCCCCGCCCGGCCCCGTTTTAGTTTCGGTTTCACAGGATCGAGAGCGGAGAGCGCCGGGAGAGACCTCCGAGACCAGGCTGGGGCCGATCTTCATCTTGCCAACCAGACCGTGGCAATGGGTGCCACGTCCAGTGTTTCCTTAAACATCTTCCGCGACGGCGACCCCAGCGCCTCCCCGGGCAGCCCGTTCCAGTGACTGACCACCCGCTGAAGAAATCCTTCCTCACGTCCAGGCCGAGGCCTTGAGCTTGAGGCCGCCTCCGCTTCTGTCGATTGAGGAGACCGACCCTCACCTAACTCTCGAGAGTCACTGGATAAACAGGATTTGCTGACGGTGCCACACGGGTGCCGGCTCGGGATGCAGCCCTGATCAGCAAAGGCAGCAAACGGAGCCTCACTGAACTGATTTACTCGAGCTGTTCCCCTCAAATAATATACTACCGCCTTACTTTTCACCTTTCCAACCTCCCTACACTCTCTACCTCAGCGTAATTAAAGTTTTTTCCCAACTCTAAACCAGGAAAACAAACATCTGCTGTAGGTATAAAGAACTAACGTTCTAAAGGAGATGACTCACTAGGCATGAAAGTGGTTGAAAACTGGTAAATGACATCCTTGCAGCTGCCAAAAGTGAAATGAAAAAGGCATAAAGCTGCTCCATAAACACAGACAGAATGAACTGGGACTAAGTGTGTGTGGGCATGCGGATGTGACAGCAATACACCACATGAAAAATGAATCTGACCTAATTGGACAAGAAAATTTTCCAGTTTTGAAATTGGAGGGGACAATAGAAATTCCTCCTGATTATTCCCATTTTTCTATGTACTGCCCCTCATACATTCCCCACAAGAGGTGCATGTGGTCCTATATAATACATCATATACAAATAAATGTGATGGGTCCTCCAGATACCTGAATTCGTTAATCACTTTTTGTTCAACTATATGTGAATTTCGTAGGCTGCACCATCCAAAGTGGAACAGAAAGCTGCTAATTTTTACTTTAGGATTAGAACTTAAAAATACTTTCCTTCTTGTGAAAACATCTTTTTAATGAGTTGACAGGCCTCTTTATTACAGACTGAGTAGCTCACATCCATGACAATTTTGTTAAGACAGGCCAATGGGAGGAAGTCGATAGAAGCACAGAATTGTTAGGGTTAGAAGGGACCTCTGGAGATCATCCCATCCTATTCCCCTGTCAGGGCAGGGCGACCTCACGCAGGTGACACAAAATGTGTGTGGAAGATGCACCAACTATAGCTAGGAAATTTAAAGGTTAGAAATACTAAAATAAATTATGTAGCTATGTATTTCAGTCAAAAGTATTAAAAAGAAAAAAAAATTCTTTACATGCTGTGAAAGTAAAATAAATTACAATAAGCTAAAAAGGAGAAAAATAAAGTATAATTACCAACCCCTTAGTACTTGAAAAAAAATTCCAGAGGATTTTTTCCCAGAAATTTCCCTGGAAAAAATTCCAGTGATTTTTTTTTTTTTTTTGTCATTACTACTAGGTGGCCAATCTGGTTTTTAACTGTATGGAATAGGTAACTTGATGAGATCTGTGAAAAGGGATGTTGCAAGAGTAGTTAAGGGTTGCATCTTTGTATTTTCTTTTCAAAATGAGTCAGCGTTCTTTAACAGAAGCACACCACTGATGAAACAGCCACCCAAGGGACAAAAAAGTATTTTAAAAGCTAAATAAACTTGGTATAATTGAAAGCCTCTGCAGGATGATATACTTGCAGAGTATATGGAGATATATCTCTAACCCTAGTAGGAATCCACTGCTTGACCATTAAAGTGATATACTAAGGAATACCAGTTCCTTCTTACAAGTATCTTTCCCTAAATGCTGTGCTCAATAAAGAGACTTATTCAGTTTTTATTTAATATTTCTACTTTAAAGCAAAAATCAAAGAAATGAAAAACATGAAAAAACAGTGCCCTGACTCACGCACTGAGGTTTAAAAGCTCCCACCACCAAAGCAACAATTATTTTAAAATAAATTTTAATTCTATTCACTTTACTACACCAAATAAAATGGGAAATGTATTTTATACTTATGCTATATTAGATTTCTTTGTAATACAAGAAGCACTGCCTTTGACGCTACAAAATGAGACAAGTTCACTTAATGCAGTGAGTCCACACATGAAAAATCTTACACTTTGGTTTTCTGCTGATGTCACTGAACATGAATTCAAGATTCTCATGTGCCAAGTCAACAAAATCAAGTAATTGGACTGGAAGCCTGGGAATTGTTTTCATTAAGATTGCAACATTCTTTTAGCATGTGTGGTGTGGAACTTTTCTCATGCTGTTGTACAGAAAATGACATCTAGGCCTGTGGAGAAAATACTGTAAAATATGTGTGGATTACCAGTCAAATACTAACCTTTACATTTCTTCTAAAATGCAAAAACTGGTTCTGCACAATCAGGCAAAAAGTAGTAAATTACTTTGCTGAAATATGCCTGTTGACTAATCAAATGCATGTCAAACTATTTTAAATGCATGCTTTTCATAAAGTTTCCAGAATGAATATGAAAAGCCCCAACAATTAATACATTTGTAGAAAAATTTATTAAATCCAGCATTTAGTATAATTTAAATTATATTCATACCAAAATGAATAGGTGGTATCTCTCAGTAATAGCAGAATAAATCAGAACCTGATTTTCAAAGTAATTCACAGTGGAAACTGTGACCAAAACTAACACAAGAATATAGGCATATGTGAATACAAGCAAGGAGTGAGAGGGGATTGCAACTGTGCCCTAGCACAGGCTACTTTAAGGAAGCATTACTTATGATTTAAAAAAAGTCTATCCATATACACAAATCCTTTGGAAAAAAACCAACAAGCCCCAATCAGTGGGCATACAAAGGGCAGTGACCAAAAGCTCAGAGTCCCAATGGACATCAGTGCCAAGTTGTGTCCCACAGGGATCTGTACCAGGACCAGTGTTATTCAATACTTTTATTAGTGAAACAGATGAAAGGATTGAGTGCACCCTCATCAAATTTAGGGATGACACCAAGGTGATGTGGTTGACACTCCTGAAAGACAGGATGCCATCCAGAGAGATCTGCACAAGAGGATGGTTCATTGTTTCTCCAAACAAGTGACTATTTTAATCAAGGAATCAACTAGAATTTCCTACAAAATCCATGTCAGACAGCTTCACATATTCTTACAGAAAAATCAAAACCCTTACCAAATAAACCTGACACCTGAGGGAAAAACGTGTCTCTTAAAGAGAGCCAAAACCACATTCTTTCTGCTTTTTATACTGGTCCTACTTAACTAAAGTTTATAGTTGGAAGTTCTTTCTCAATTGGTGCAGAATCAACCCTGAGGAGAAAGACTGTTTTCTTCCACCATCTCTAAATATGCAAAAAATAACATTTGGCCTAATTCCTCTATTAATATGGAGGCAGGTGGTGTGCCAAACCACTCCCCTGAAATTTATACCAGGCAAGCTGCCACACCCTTTCCTATTCCCCTGCCCCCAAACCAGTGAAGCAACTATCAAACAGATTTTCCATCAAGATTTAAACAAGCTTTAATTGCCTTGATGTGACATAAAACTAAGGAAAGGCAATCAGTGTAACACAAGAAGTGGTATTCCATGTAATGACTCACAAAAGGAAAATGGTTAGGTTGGTGCACTAGGATGGCTCTGAAATGAAATTTCCCCCACCCCATTCCTCATCCAAGAATCTTCCAGTGCAGAGTATACAAGGCCCAAAAAACAAAGCAGTAAATACTGTTGAATATAGCTAGCCAGATTATGAAGTGGAAATTTAAAATAATGTTAGCCATGCTCTAGATAGCATGTTTGATCAGTATCTGTAGGATGAACCAGTAACCAAATCTAGGGTGGTACCTAAAAATAAAATTAAACTAAAACACTAAACCATACCAAAAAAAAAAACCCCCAAAAACCAACCCAACAAGAAACAAATACACACGCTCTAAATAAAAAAACAAACAAAATCTTGAACAAACAAACAAAAAAAAATAAAACCAACAAAAAACACCCAAAAAACCCACACAAACAAAAAAAAAAACCCCTAAAACACCCACAAAGAAAACAAAGAAACAAACAAAACACTCCCCATAAAACCAGAGGAAGGAAAGTGAGAGAGAAAAAAAAAGACAGTAAGGGAGTAGAACAGTAAAAGAAGCTCTTTCTGAAAACAACTCTAGCTCTACAATAAGCTGGAACAACTATATAATTAACTTCTTCCAGAGTTTCAAAGCACAATTATTAGTGTACTTATTAAGGCAGTGCCCCATAGGTTTTTTCATTTCCCAAGAAAAATGATTTAGAATTTGACCAATACCCACCACTTCCCAGACATGTCAAGCCAAGAAGTTAGTTTACTATGAACGTGTCATACATGCCTACAGTGTAAGATACATTATATGTTGAACTAAAGTTAATCAATTTGCAGTATTTACAGACAATAAAACTTAAGGTAAAACCATCAACATCCCGTTTCACAAGGAGTTCAATGTCAAAACTACTCTTTTCTGCATGCCACACTTACAGTAGTGATCCAAGTACCACTGAACATTTAATACACAGTACTCTACTGACTCCCAAGCAAACTAATCTGCAAATATGCCAGAAAGGGTTAGGGAAACACATGCACACTACTAGACAGGTTGCTATTTTGAAGGTGCACGACAGAACAGAAGTCCTAACATGTAAAAGCTTCAATTCTCAATTCAAAAAGAGAAAAATACGGCTACTGTGAAAAAAAAAACAAAACAAAACAAAACAAAAAGCTTTGAACACTTAGCTAGGCTCTAATCTCTAAAGTCAGAAGAAACAAGACATACTACCTTATCTAGAAATTGGCAAAGCCATTGCCATTATTTATTAACTGAGGGTCAATATGGCAAAGAATACAAGCAAAAATAAAAATACAGTACTAAAGACAAATTTCTCATTAACTGTCTAAAAGATTGTCTGGAGAAAAATATGTACCTTACTATGATAGAGATAGTTCAAAAAGTAACTCTGAAAACTGACTGCTATATCTGCAAAACAATAATGTTTGTGTAGTAAAAGCAATATATAAAAACCCTCCAATGCATATTCATCTTGTGAATTAAACATTCACATAAATCTCACCTTGTCACTGTCATCAGTACAAATGTGATCTTGATGGATTGTGTGGCATTGAAACGCTGTACCAATACTACCTGGAAAACAAGGAGGGAAGGGAGAAAAAAAATAACTAAAATGATAACCCAAATTCTGTGAACACTAAAAATAAAGGTAAATATAGCAAACTTTCTTTTCTCAAGATTTAGTTCTCAAGAAACAGCTAGGTTTGATAACAGAACAAGCATCAGAGACATTTTATAAGTGTGCCAATGTCTTCACATATATTTTTTAAGAATTTTAAACAGAATTAAATTATAGCTAGCTCATCAATCCAAAACAAACAAATGCACTAAAGTACATACAGGCATATAAAAATAAGGAGAAGCTATGCAATTCAAGTTCATATACTGTACTACCTGGTAACCACAAACCAGCAGCCTCATTCCAGCAATACATTAAGACTAAAAGAGGAGAATTCCAAGGTCAAAGTTTTAATTGTGTACAATTTTCTTGTAGTGGAATTTCTGCCTGCTTAATGTTTCTATACAAGTTTCTTTAAGCCTAGGAACAAAAGGGACAGTACACCCCTACAAAGGCTTACTCCAGTCCTGAGACTTCTGTCCAAAGAATATATGAAAATATTTCACAAAGCTTCTTTCTGACTTACCACTTCAGAAAAAATATTATTTTGCAATAGGAGTCATTGTACTGGCTTGAACAACAGTAATGCATGATCATACTGTGTATTTTTTGTAGGAAGAGAAGGCAAAGAAGAAATCACTATACAGTTGAAGTTTCAAGGTGAAAAGGGAAAAAAGAACTAGTTTTAAACTGTTCGAAATATGCAGTGCTCCCCTCCCACTTGATTTAGACTTAAGCAAACTGCAAGTGTTTCACTATAAGCACTCCACATGTTTTCTTGAACTGGAATCCGTTCAAGCTCAAAAGCAAAGCAAGCTACAAAACTTAAGAGAACACAGTGTTAAAGGTAAAGCTTGATACCTTTCTGACCATTACACCAGAGGCAGAATTGATGTAAAATACAACTTTTTGAATTGGTCTAAAATAAGGAAATAGCCAACAAAAAATAGGTAAATTCAGCCAAATTACAAAAATTACACATAAACTTGTTTCAGGCATCCATGCATGTGGATAATGAAAGGAATTTCAAGAGGTTAAATTCCTAAGACTTACTCTCTAACAAATTAAAATTCATAAATGTGGACCTTGCATTACAGGCTATATTATGTACTTTACAGACAGGCTTTTCACAAACCGTGATCGCATGCACCATCATGATGATAAGCTGACTTTGTTCTAGCTATAACAAATACCAGCAGAAGCAACATAGCTCCAGTAGCAGAGCTTCCAGTTAGTTAATGCAACATAATACACCAGGGCAGCTCATCAGTTTTCATGATGCTATACCTTAAATTCTAACAATATTCACATTATCAAAAAAAAATTCTAGCTTGGGTTTTATCTGCATATTTCAGTCAAACTCAACTATTTTGCAGTTAGCAGAGAACCTGCTAACCAATTGCTTTTTTTTCCTCTTAGGGATTTTCATGGCCTTTATGACATATTTGTTTCATTTGCAGTCAACTAATACCCTACAGTACAATAACAAAATATAAGACACAATCCCTAACTGCAAGAAATGAAGGCATTACACACATCCTGGCTGCTTTGCACCAGTGAGCTGGCTGACCTCACCAACAGCCTCACCAAAAGCTGCCTTTGGAAAAGGGTTTACATCAAAGATAGCATTGATAGTACAGTCCCTTGAATGGGCCAGCAGAGGTAACAGATCTGAAGACAGTGACACAGCAGACTACCACCTAAAGGCTCTGCTTCATGACAGTGCAATCTGTAATGTTGAGTTCAATGGTCAGGAAAGTCCTGTAGGACTTCTCTGATCTTAAAAATATTTTTTACATTTATACGCATAAAATATAAAAGCAGTTTTTAATAACTGAGTTATGTTTTTACAGCATTGTCTTTCTGACTGATTGCACTGAGACAAACCTGAAGACAGGTTAATCACATTTCACCTACCTGCAAGGAAGATCACAGTCAGAATCTCAAAAGATGAACTCAGCAGCTCTCTAGTCTGTGCCAAAGACTTTTCAATTGTTGTTTAACTGTTAGAGATGCCCAAGGACTGAAAGGAACAAAAGCCAATTTGCATTGCACCGACTGCAGGGAGTAAATACAAACTCCATTAAACTGCCTTCATATCCCCAAATTGACAGGAATTTCAGACCAACTCAAGACCAACTGCAGTCCAGGGCTAGCTTACCCTAGGGTTACTACAATCAAAGCTTTAATTCTGACTGAAGAATTATCTCTGCAAAGCTGACTGAGAGTGGGGAAAATGCCATCAAGACTCCTATGTAAGGAGCAGAACACAGCACACAGGCCACTGCCCACAGCACCTTCCCAAATACACTTCCTTGCTACTGTGTTCAGGAGATGCAACTATGAGGTCTAATGCCCATCATTTTCTCAAACCTAATCCTAATTTGAACTTCCTCTCTCCCACAAAGCAATTTCCATGCTGGGCAAGTAACAGGGCACTTTGTAACAGTCAGCTGGTTTTCTCAGACTCACAGCTTCCAATACCTGGGTGATAAAAGAGTACCCTCAATTTATGCTGAGACACCACCAAAACACAGCAGGCATATGTGAAACATCAGATCAGGCATCCCTTCACCATTACCAGTATCAGACAGGGTAGAGAGTAATGCGCTTCAATTGATGCACTATGTGTATATATATATATATATATATATATATATATATATATATATATATAACTTCTTTAAACACAGTTAAATTCTTTTGCATACCCTTCTTCAAATAAAGTGAGATACCAGCTTAGTACTATGACTTGCCCTCCAGGAAAAATATCCATTCTTTTGGAACAGGCAAGAAAGAAAGACTGCTACACCTCCCAGTTACCATAGGAAAGGGGCTTTTTTTTTTTTCTAAACTCCCACATTAAACTGAACAGCAAAAAGAATCTTCAGAATTTCATGGTTCTGTCTAACTTCTGCATTGTAATAAAGAGAATCAGTATCAGGTTTGAAAGGCCAGTGTCATGCTTGCCAATTTAAACCATCCAAACACACACAATGCTGGTCCAAGGGAAAAAGAGATGTGAATTCAAATCTTTTAATTCAGAAACTTCAGTGCTACTGGAAGTATCTCACTGCTTAAGTGAATGATGCTGATTAATAAATTCACTGACTCTCCAGCATCAGTCTCATAGGAAATACCTATACTATTAAACCTACTTTATCTATAGAGGGAATCTCTTCAGTCTTACTAACTTGCATGAATCAGACAAGTTCTGGGCTAAGTGTTTGATTTGCAGACTAGAGTTTGGAAAGTAGGAAATGCATGGAAACAAAGTCTGAATTGGATCAACCTTAGACTCTTAATTAACTGCTCCCTTTAAAAAACCTGTGAGTTGAATGGCGTATATCTGGCGAGGTACAGCCTTGGATGGTTAGTCTATTTGAAAAGATACAAGGAAGGGAGGTTAAGTTATCTGTGATCTTCCTCAACTTCCAACAAAATAATGCAAACCACTTCTGCAGATTATTATAATGTACTAGTCAACAATGTTCCTGTACCTGTGGCATATTATTTAGATTTTAGAAGCACCTTCTAAACCAAGAACCTTTCAAACTGCAACAAAGAACTTACTTAATGGGGTAAACAGAATACTTTGCTCTTACGACAGAAAAGTTAGTGGTGAGTTCAATAAAAGATACAGCTACTGAGGTTGGTCAAGTAGGAACAAGGCTGCAAATTAAGTATATAATACTTTAAAACTTTTTTCTCTACGTGTGCAAATCTGACCACAAAGAAGAAACACGATACATTTATGCTAGCTGCATAAAATTCATACTAGGATTGCCATTGTTCCCCTCTTCCTTCCACTCCTTCTTTTATAAACTCCAACAAATTGAAATTCCCATGGATTTCCATCCACTTTACCTTAAGTTGATGAAAGAATCTATTACACTGTAGGAAGAGCTAATGTTTTCAGTTGCATGGTATGGGACACAACACTGATAATTTAAAGCAACTCCTCAGCATGGAGAATACCTATCTTAGGCGTTGTGATAAAACTCTGGAACACATTCTAGCCAGGAAGCAGCCTAAAGCCACTAAAGCAGAAAAAAAAAAGGTTAAATGCCTCCTGAGCTTCTCTCCTTCCTTTTCTCCTGCTTCTTCTACTTGTCAAGAAATCCATGCTCTTGTCAAACTGCAACCAGCATAGGTTTGCTGGTGTTTTCTGAGTTCTGGTGTCCCCTTCCATATCCTGACTGAGTCAACCTTACTTGTTTTCCCCACTGTAATTCTCAGCCAAGGAGTGCTGTCGTCAATTCCACACACCCAGTGAAAACTTAGATATCTAGTAATCATCAGGAAGCATGGTAACACTCTGCAAGAAAAGCTCTCTCAGCTTTTCTTTTTTCTGCAGCTATCAGAGAAACACACAGCATGCTTACTAACCAGCAAGAAAATGGGATGAAAATGACAAAACTGAGAGTTCAAAACAAAATCTGGGCCTACATTAATTGCATATATATATAAAGTGTATCTTCCAGTCAAACTTCTGACTGTATGACACCTCCAAGACACTTCTAGAGAAAAGGAGAGCAACCTAAAGGGTTCTTTGTATTTTAAAACCTTGATGTCTGACATATAACAATATCAGAGCTTAAAAAAAGAACAGATAAATTTACTTTAGTACAGCAAAAAGCCTGAATATGAGGCAGGCCTCAGCTTCATAAACTCATCTAAAAATCAGAACTGAAGAAAACTCATCTATAAATCAGAACTGAAGAAAGATCTTTTTACCTCAAGTTTCTGCTGTGTCTCTACAAGACGGCATAAACACTTTTACTTCAAGGAACATCTAATTTAAATTTACAGGTACAAACTGGACAGCTTACTCCAGGAACTGTCCACAAAATGACCCTTATAGCAGCCATCTGAATATAACCCCATCCACATACCATTTACCTTAGTGTTGAAAATGTTATATTATTTGGAAGTAGATATCAGTAGCTTGAATTGTTAGGATGCAAGCTGAACTTTATCTGAACTATAAGGCTATGTTATGTAAGTCAAAGATGTATTATAGTAAAACCTGGAGCTAAAAATCTGAACATTAATAATAGTTAGTAAAGAGAAACCCAGCAACTTAAATATTATTTTTAAATAAATAGTTAGAGTAGACAGCCCATAGATTGTGGTTTATGAACTGTAACAGCCATATTTCAACACGGACCATAAAACTGACAGAAACCCCCACCAAAACCAACCTAAGACCTAAGGCGTGAAGATGACCACAAGGCAACTACTTGGTAACAATGAACCGGCGAAGAGCAAGATCCCAGACCTTAACACTGCTATTTTTCCAGACTGTCACACAAGACATGCAATAAACTACCTAATGGAGATGAGAACAAAACTCATCTAAATTTCTTCAACACTATGCTTGCGAACACACTTATAATAAGGGCCCCCTCACCTCATACAAGGAAGTACTGTGGCCTAGCAGTTGCCTTTTTCCTTCTCCACTAACTTTAGCAGCTACATGTTTTTTTAGAGAAGAATGAGGATAACTACACTTCAGATGGCCTGGTAACCCACAGAGTCAACCAGATGGTTTCATCCCCTCCACAGCAGTCTGGCACAAGGAGAGAGGCCACTGCTTTGGCAGCCACCCAACTTCATCTTGCAAGGTCTAAATTCTGAAAATATTTGCATATTTTTAAGCTAAACGCATACCTGCAAAAAAAAAGAGTCACTTTCACACAATTAAGTGTCTGAAGGATTCAAATCACCAGCAACTTGCTTACCCACATACCCTACAGCTCGAGTATCAAGTACATCAAAAGATTTCTTCCTGAACTAATAGTGCAGCATTACCGAATAACCAAAGACTCAATAACCATGAAGTATTCTAAAATTTGAGGTTTCATATCTTTACAGTGCACATAGAAAGGCAAGGAATGTTTTCCGTAGGTTTATTGACAGCAGTGCTTTGCTCTGGGGATCATTTTCTCCGGCTTATTCAAGGAGCTGTTCAGCAAAAAATCATCTGGTGAAAAAATTTACAGCATCAATAAACCTTCAGGAAATCAGCTTAATGTAGAAATATTACTACACCCATAAACACAGTACCAATATTTTACTGGTGCTCTTAACACTCAAAAGTCAAGACATGAACTGTACCTGAAGAGGCTACACAGCCAAGCATCAACAAAATGTTAGCAAGGTGTTAAGTCTGGTTCCCAGTAGAAGGTCACAATTGGAGAAAAAGAACTATATAAATACAGCAAAAGTACTATTTGTGTCAGATAAGCTAATTTGACGATTCCCTATCTGTTACCTTTGTATCCTCCTATTTCTGATGAACTAAGTTCATAAAAATCACACTGTTTCCAGCTGTCTCGTGCAAGTGTCAAACATGAAAGACTGACAATAAATCAGGACCAGGAAATCATTTAAGAACTTTGCAACCAAAAAACCTGCATCAGATGACAGTTCAAGTCCACTGAGAAAATTCACTGCTCATTCATTAGGGTACAAACTAATTTCAAAGAATCATAGAGCCATTTGGATTTTAAGGAACCTTTAAATACCATCTAGTCTAGCTATCATTAGACCAGGTTGCTCAAAACACTGTTCAACCTGCCTTTAATACTTTCTGTGATGGAATTTCTATAACTTCTCCACAAAATCCACGCGGACAACCAGCTCCAGTGTTTCTCCACCCTCATTGTTAACTTTCTTCCTTCTATCCTCCTTATATTCCGAAATCTACCCTCTTTCCATTTAAAACCATAAAGACCACAGAGCTGGATGCAGTACAATAGATGGGGGTCTCAACAGAGTGCAGTAGAAGGAGCAGAATCATGTCTCTTGACCTGCTGGCCATGCTTCTCTTCCAACAGCTGAGGACATGGTTCTAAACTATGACTTGTAAACACACACTGCTGGCTCATGTGAATGTTAATCCACCAGTACACCCACAGTCTTTCTTTGCAAGGCTGCATTCAGTCAATTCATTCACCAGCCTCCATGGGAATGGGGAATCACACTCACCCAGGGTCAGGACCTTGCATTTGGCCTTGTTAAACCCTCTGAGGTTCACATGGCTCAATGCTGTCTAGCGATGGATGGCATCCCTTTCATCAAGCCTATCAACTGCACCACTCAGCATGGTGTCATCCACAAACTTGCTGAGGCTCTGCTCAATTATTTTATGCAATTGATTAAGGTATCAAAATGTACTTGTCCCAGTAGAGACCCCCAAGAGACACCAGTCATTACTGGTTTCCACTTGGATACTGTTGACTGTAACTCTGGGACACGGCCAGCCAACCTATCTCTTACCCATCACACAGTACATTCATCAGATCCTACTCCCTCCAAATCAGCAACAAGAACACTGTGTGGGACCATACTGTAGGCTTTGCAGAAGTCCAGGGAGATATCTGTAGCTCTTCCCTGGTCTACTGACACAGTCATGATTCCATCATAGAAGGCTGTGAGATTAGTCAGGCATGATTTGCCCTAGGTGAAGTGCTGCTGTCTCCAGGCACCTCCATGTCTTCCTTATGATTTGACATAGCTACCAGTAGCATCTGTTCTGATATTGCTGGGCACAGAGGTGAGGTTCACTGGTCAGTAATTTCAGGGCCCTTTTTTTTACCCTTTTAAAAAGGGTGTGTCCAGAAGAAAGCCTGAAGTGCCTATGGGATTATTGATTTTAGGTACATGAATCTCAACCACCTCAACTGCTCTAAGGACATACGAAAATAACACCTAATATATAAGCCAACTTTTGTGTGGGAAAGGGAACCATTTTCCAAAAACTGACTTGGTCCCACAATCAGTACATGTTTCTTAAGGGGTAATCTACCTGTACACTCTGCAGATTATTCCATGCTGCTGCAGACAAGATGTACAGATTCAGAAGAGATTACTCCCATGGACATGGCACTCAGGTACTTGAACCAAGTGAACAACACAATCACCAGTTCCTCCCCCTCTAAGCTCTCATTCTCTTTAGATCTTCTCTCATGACAAAATCATTCTGAGGTAATTTTCTGAAGAACTGACATAAATTTAAGTTTCAGCTTGAAATATATGACATTTGCAGCTAAAGCACAAAAACACACTTCCTCTTAACTGCTGTACTGCAGAACTCTTACAATACCCACCTAACAAAGAATACTTGAGACACAAAGCTTGATGCTTTAAAACACAGAGATTAAAGACAAGCAATGTTTTATTTTCCATTCTATTCTCCCCTGTGTACAGTAAGATTCACAGCTCTGGAGTTATCCCTGAGACATAAAAAAAACAATTAATAGTTCATTAACAAGCTAAAAGGAAACGCCCTTTCTGCATTAAAATCCTGCAAGAGAAGGACACTATTGCTAAGAAACTCTGAACAACGTCTCCAGTTTGTGGTGCCGATCTCTGTGGCTGCTTTGCTTAGTAGCTGTCACAGTTTCCTTGCTGTTCCCTAAAGGCTGTTTCATTAGGATTGCTTCTGTGCAAGTGTAGTCTAGTAAAGGATGCTCACAGCCTTCAATGCACAGTTACTGCCATTCCAGAGAAGAACGGTAACAGTCATTTATAGACAAAGAGTGTAGTGAAACTCATCACAGAAAATAGTACTGAAGGACCAAAATATAGCAGTGCCTTTTCATAAGGAGCCTCTCCTCAAGGACATTCAGTATCTACTTAGAAAGAAGGAAACTTTTTGCCTCTTCTTGTTGTGTTTCAAAAGGAGGCAAACAGCAGTACCATAAGCCCAAAAGGCATCCAAACACAGTTACTATAAAGCCTATGTAAACAGCTAGAAAAAGAGATAAAACAGGTATTTCAATAACTCAAGGCTGACTTTTACTGAAAGTAAATCAATTGTAGAACAAAGAATAAAACTGGCAAGCCACAAAGCATTTTAAAAAGATAAAATCTTTTAATCTTGTCCTGGAATTCAGTTTTCATCAACCACTGTGTGGGAGCTGAAGCAAGAGATGCAAATACCAAGCACAACTACATTACATTAAAGGCCCAGTATAAGCATAAAAGATCACACAGATATCCTCTATACTGTTCTATTTCCATCTTTATAGGATTTTGAATTACTGGTTTTGAAGATTCAGTTGTCTTGAATTTCTGTGCCTCCTGAATCGTAGTTATTTTTCAAATGCTACCTGAAATTTCAAGCATTTGTTCTTCTCTATTTGTAACTACATTATTAAACTGATTTTCTTGAATTCAATCTACTCTTGAGAATTTCATTTAGTCTCTAACAAATAAAAAACTGCTTACAAAAACTTTCTGGATGCAATCAATAAAGGCCTTTCTATGGCTTACATTTATTGATACCAACATAAACCAGCCATCATTACCACAAAAAAACTAAACAGGCATAGAAGCATAATATTAACTCTGAACCTTGTTACCCCCTGCCTGTTTCTTTATGGTATCACTTATGAAATTTAGCATTAATCTGCAGAAAGGCTGTGGTAGTTGTTTGGTTGGGGTTTTCAGTTTTGATCAGGTTTTCCTAATAACAGCCTTAAAGTTCCCATCCAGCCTACCCTGGAGAAGCGAATGCTTCAGTGGTAAAAATAACGTTGGTACTAATTCTTGTAGTCTTTAACACAGATAGCAAAGAACAATGTCAGTGTAATCCCAGAAACAAAGTTTTAAATGCACCTCAATTATTTATTCTTTTGTCTTTTTTTCCACTGTATATTCAATCTAACCATACAGCGAAGGGTAATAAAGAGGTATTTCCTACTTAGGAACTGAATTTGCAAATATCTGTTTGAAACAGAATTAATTCTGAAAGCATGGTTAAAGGTGCATGATCAAGCAACCTCTAGGAAATTGTTTCAAACAACACAGAGCCCAAGCTCCCTCCAAAGACAGCTTATTTAATGAAATGTGAAAACCTCAACACAATCAAAACTGGTCTAAGAGAGAATCCAGAGAAGTGAGTTTAACAGTGCTCTGTTAATGTGTATGAGCTCTCCACATCCCTCACCTCCCTGAAGCCCATTAAGTGCTTACAACTGCAACTTACATTAATAATCAGTAAGGAATTACTTGCCCCAACAAAATGAAAAAGTTAATTTACATTTGACAGGCCATGAAATAACTTTCTCTCTTCCTGTCTTTCTTGGTTTTGCTCCAATTAGTAAGCATTTGTCCCAGTCTTGTTTCAAAGAAAACCATGTTAACAATCAACACTTTATGTCTTTTTCTCATACATGCAGACTATAAGGCCATCAGAAGCCTGAGACACCACACCAACTTCTCAAAAACCTAATAGAAAATATTTAGCAATATTTCTGTCCCCTGAACAAAGCAAGCTATGAGAATAACATAGAAGTTACTTTGGAGGAAAAGAACAGAAGGTCAACAGAACTCCTCTTTTAACCTAGCGCTGCTTGTGGTAAATTATAATAGAGATTTTTTCCAGGCAACTTTCTCCGGGCAACAACAGACAGAACAAGAGGACACAGTCTCAAGCTGTGCCAAGGGAGATACAGGGTAGAATTAAGGAGGAAGTTTTTCACAGAAAGAGTGGTCAAATACTGGAATCATCTGCCCAGGGAGGTGGTGGAGTCACCATCCCTCAATGTGTTTAAAAAAAGACTGGATGTGGCACTTGCTGCCATGATCTAGTTGAGGTGTTAGAACATGGGTTGGACTTCATGATCCTAAAGGTCTCTTCCAACCTAGAAATTCTGTGATTCTGTGTTTTCAATCCCACAATATCACAGTTTTCCTCCCTTTCTGAATGTGTCCTGTCTCAAGCTGACAAGGCTTTTCTGAAGACAGAAACATTCTGAGGAACCTCAACTTGGTTTATCACAAGCAGCAGCATCATTATCATCAATAAGAAAAAGCTTCTGAGAAAATAAGAATAAAATTTGATATTTACATATCATCAAATGACAAATGTTTCTCTGAAAAAGCAGATTCTAAGTCTTTGGAGTAACATTCAGTAAGTAAATTACATTAAGTTTTACAGAATAACAATTCTGTGCTAATTCTGTCATGGGGAACTCTCTGCAACTTGTTTTTGTGTACTCTGGCTTTTAAAACCAAGATACACTACCGCTTACTATGTCCAATCTTGATATTCCTTTCCCAAGATGCCTAGGCATCTCCACAGCTCTCCCTCCCTGTCATCACCTATATCTCACTTGCCTTTGTCCACACTCTATGCTTATTTTCAAAACCTTTTTCTTCTGCACTGCCTATCCTGAGGAAGGATATCAACTGGTATATAATCCCAAGTTTTAGTTCTGGTGCAAATGTCAGAGACAGTTATCAGAGGCATAACCAACAGGTAAAACTACAAGTAATTCAGCCAGCAATCAGGTATGCAGAAAGCGTCAGGTTTCTTGCTTTCAGTTTCCAGCCCTTCAGAAATCTGGTTTCTATTTTGATGATTTTGAGTTTTAAAGGTTAATTTAAAAGGACATCCATAAGGAGAGTAAATCAGAACACTGGCATAATGTTCAGTGAACAGGAGGTCAAGCCTGTGTCAAGTTTGAAATCTGAAAGGCACATTAGGTAACGAGAAATTTTTCAGTGAAGAAGTACTCTGACAAACTTACAGTTAAAACCTTTGCTCCCTGTCCTGTCACTACAAGCCTTGGCAGTAAATCTCTGTTCATGCTTTTGAAAGGTCACAGTAAGGTTTTCCCAGACGACTTCTCCAGACTGAACAAGCCCAACTCTCAGGCTCTCCTCCAAGGAGAGGTGCTTCAGCCCCCTGATCATTTTTGTGGCTGACCTCTGGACCCATTTCAATAGGTCCATGCCTTTTGTTTATGGAGGTCCCCAGAACTGGGTGCAGAATTCCCACTGGGGTTCATAAGAGCAGAGAAGAGGGGCAAAATCACTTCAGGATACAGTTCACCTCTTGAGCCAAAATGCATTTCTCTCTGTCCTGGACCCTGGAGATTGCAGAATGTATCTTCTATAGTCCTCCCAAATTTAACACAGGAAAAATTCTTTAGTTTTTCCAGCAATACCAGCAGACAGAAAAACTCTTCTGAAAACAACCATATGCCCTAGGATAGAGGTGAAAACTTTCCAGGGTTAAATATGCTTATTTTTCAGTGTAAGAAGAACACCCACACTCCCCTATTGAGTATTTTTACCAAATAGGGCAACTTTTCACTATGGCTGGATCAGTCATTATCATAAGTCATTTATTGCACAACGTTGGCTTTTCTCTTTTAAAAACAAAGAAATTGGTCTATCTACATTCCACAGGCTACCATGTCTCAGCAAGATCATTAAATGTTAACATAAGCATTCTTCTGGTACATATTTGTTGTGGTGTGCTGTAATGTCCCATTTTGGCCTTCCAGGTCATTTCCCCAAGTGTGCCTATACGTCTCTCCCTTCCCCCTTGCCCCCATGCTGAGTGAGTCCTGTCACTCAGACTTAACATTCCAGCAAGGCGTCCTGTGGTTGGTCAAGTTCAAAGGATGCCCCTATGCCCAGAGGTCATTGGCCTGTCTGGGTGTCATCTTCCCCTGAGACCCTGCCCCTCTCACCTGGTTGGTGGCTCACCTGTACCTCCCCTCCCCCTGTCCCTGAGCTTAAAAAGGTGATCAGAGCATGCGGCCAGATTCTGTTGGAGCAGTTCCTCACGTTCAGACCTCTGTAACCATGGAATAAACCTCTGGACATTAAACCCTCCAGCAGAATCCTCTCCTTTTTCTCTTCACCATCGCCTGAAGTTCTCCTCCTGAGGTAACGGGGTTCCTAACAAGCCTGGACTTGTTCAGTGCCCAGCTGCAACCATCAGCAAGCCAAGGTATCTCTGGGGTGACACACCGCAGTTGCTGCCTTTGGCCCACCAGCGAGGGTCAGACTGGCCCAGGCACAATCTAACTGGTAATATTGGGAGCCTTTTTTTTTTCCAATACATATTCAACACTCAGATTAGAAATCTGCCAGCCATGGAATGAGTTAAATTTGTAAATAGGAGCAAATGTTTACATTTATTTTACCTTTGTTAGACGTTAATAACTCTAGAAAAGAAATTCTGGAAGCTTTGATACTTCAGAATAAATGGATAATCTTGTTGCAGTACTGGTCAATAGCAATTCCGCCTGGAGAGAGCACAGAAGATAGCACTTCATTTTTCCATCTGGCATAGCCAAATATCAACATCAACAAAAAAAGCTCAAAATAAACAATAGTTCTGGGACCCTGGATCTGCAGGTTGCATGTGCTGACAAGTAAAAAGTGACAGATCCATCCCTCATAAATTTGCGCTATTCTCAGTCCTCTACTTTTCATAACTAATTTAAACTCCATTAAGTTTTTCACTTCTGATAATCCTTGCATTTTCTAAAACTCATCGAAGGTTCTCAACAGAAAAGAATCTTTTCTTCTTGGAAAGAGCATATTAACAAAATTAACTCCAACTAACATGCTATTTTGAAATCACTGCAGGTAATATCTATTACCAAGGTAATTTACCTTTCTGTCAATTATCTATTCAAGCAACACAAGCTGGATTGCATCCATCTGTCTGTGTTAAATATTTGGAATCAAATGGCCTAATATAGCGAACATCAAAACTAACAGGATGAGTAATACCAGAGGTAAAGGTTAGCTCCCTTTGGCTCTATAAAATATGCAGCATACAGGCCATTTCTCATTAATTCACAGCATACAGAATACACATACAGAAAGATTCTTCTACCTGGAGGTCCACTGAGATAGCCACACAGACCCATTTTTTGGAAAGTACATTCTACTTGTCAGTATTTTAAAACATAAGATTACTGAGAAGTTCTCAGAAGACCATTTCTATTCCAAACCCTTTCACAACAAAGGGCAAAAAATGCAGAAAAATTGAACGCCATAATAATATGCTGTCTAAGAAAAATCATGATGGGCCAATATAGAAATTGTATGCACAACCTTGATTACAATCTTTGATCCAAAGAAGTCTTTGAATATTGGAAACCAGCAGGTAAAAATACATAAATTTAAATTAAGATACTGAATTTAAACTCAATCAAAGCTATTTTCAAATGTACTAGAAATTCAAACCTAAGTTGTCTAGAACAAAAACCAAAAGGTAATAAAATACTTCAGACAGTGAAATTAGTCCTGAACTTTTAGGATCAGTCAAGTCTCTGAAGGAAGTTCTTGGCCAATCAAATGAAGTCAGAGATGTTTAGGGTTTTCTTTCAGAAGTTGATGCCTTTTGTTCCTCTTCCCACTGAAAAGAGTTTAATAGCTTGCTCATTCAAAGTTAGGAAATTTATTACAAATTATAGGAGAAAACAGTCTAATTTTTACATCCCAGAAAAAGAAGGCAAAGTGCAAGTGAATGCTAAATCACTAGTTCTACAAATACTACCGATCAAGAAATAAAAGCTTAAATTTGCATCTTCTCCAAATAATTTTGTTTCTACTTTCCCGATTTCTCAAAGCCACTTTATTTTCAGCATACTGACAAAACACATCTGCCTTTCAAGACTGTTTTAACAAGCTTGTTGTCAAAATATAATTTATGTTTCTATTAAATAGAAGCCCATCATCAAATAAGAAATAAAAATTAATCTTATCAAGGAAAACAAAGTAAACCATACAATTTTTCAAAAGCCTAAAACACAGAACATAAGAAGCCAATATAATGTGCAGTTATATAAATTCCTTAAATCCGCCTGTAAATTACCTCCTTTCCTCACAAAATTTATCAAATAAGATTTCAAATGTTATGTTCAATAGGAAATACACTTATTGACTACTAAGATTCCAGTTTTCTCTAGATGAATGCTCCAAGTTAAACTGAAAACCATGAATCAAAGAAGTATCCTAATTGGCAATTTAAATAAATTAAAACCAGCCTAACTCAGTTTCCCCATGAAGGCATTTTTGTGGCAGCCTATGGGTTTTGCTTCAGGCTTTTTTCCTCCCATGTTAAAGGTAAACAGAAAGCATGCACAACCTTTATGAATTCAAAAGCAGCAAGATGTAAGGCATACTAGCATAAACATATGCTAAGTAAAACCAACAACAAAGTAAGGGACATCATATCTTGACTTACAACAGCATTTGTTTTCAAGGTATGAAGCTGTAAAACCTAAGTAGATTGTTTCTCTGAAATGTAAAGCAAATTGCTGGTTTGTTACTGAGGTTCGGTAGTTGCTGGAAGCACTACTACAGATAAAGAAAAGACCTTGAATGGAACAATTATGAAACCACAATATAAATTATTTTAAAATAACTACAAGATGATTATTAAAAATGGTTCTGTAAAAATGTTTGAACTGTTAACTGTATCAGATATTTAACCCATAGATGTTTGACATTTGAGATGCCTTCCAATTACCAGGCTCCTCTCATACACAGCTTGTCAATCCTACAGCACCTACATTCATTGCCAGGCACCACACATGTGCTGAGCCTTTCTTTGCTACTTCACTACTTCTTCAGGCAACAGCAAAAGCAGCCTGGGTCACACACAATGAGGAGAGAGATCCATGACCAAGAATGTGCACAGAAAGTCCAGGATCTTGCAGCTAGTTTCCATGATCAGTCTCCAACAGACCTGCTCAGTGACTCCTAACACAACAGTAGAAATATTCCTCTGAATGCATCCAGTCTTCTCAGACATCCTTTAATTCCATGCTCCGAAGTCACTAACTGACCAAGAGGGGTGCTACCTGAAAAGCTGGCATAACACTACCAAGCTCAATTGTGAATGGGGCATCTGGAGTGACTTTGACCAAAGTTGCCACAGGGCAACTCTCTGCTATGAGCAGAAGTACATCCCCTTGCCCTCCTACTATAAACAGAGGTGTAGCATGAGAAGAATAACTTAAACTACTGCTCATTTTTAAGCATCAAAAGCATAATGGATATAAAGAAATTTTTTTCTTTCTACCCTAAGGATCGCATCTACTTTAAGTCTATAACCTAGAGAAACTGCCTAACAAAAGTTTCCCAATGCAGAACTGTCCTCTATCATAATTGAAACAGTCTTGTCACTTCACTATACCTAGGAAAAATAAGGGAACAGAAAATCAAGAAGCCATAAATGCTCCATTCACAAAAACAAGCAATGCACAGTTTGCCTGTGAATCCTTCCCAGTGCTATTCCACCTGGTGTTGCAGGGTAACTAAAACTCAGTAAAACTAGGTATGGTTTTGAACTGGACAGACGTTAGGCTGAGAGCAAAGTGCCTTCGGCTACCATACAAATGAACTAAAATCCTAAATGAAGCAGAGGGAGGCTCATGTTTTTCTTTCTTTCAATGTGTCTGTGTAGCTATACCTGCCCATTTGATAGTTTGCAAAATCTGTGAGATGCCTCAACACATGTCAAAAAAGTTAAAATTAGTGGGACACAGATTTTAACTTCATTACTTTAACATCAGCTTTAAAAGGCCAAGGCAATACACATCAACATGAACATAATTTAAAAGTAAGTAATATACACTACTTCATTTCAAAAGCAATCCTAAGTTAAAGATAAAAATTATCTATGAGACAGTTTTTCATAACTTAAATTGAGGCAGTTTTTCCCAGCAAAATATGCTTTTGCCAATTTGAACTGTCTCAGAGCTGCAACCTTGGTTTCCTAAACACACCAGTAAACTTGTTCTAGCTAAATGTCATACAACACCCCCACAACTCACTACAAAATGAATTATTGTTTATAGTCCTACTCAAACTCTCTCTCCACAACCTACACATGGTAGGCCACTTATGGGTACAAAAGGTTCACCTGCACTTCTCCAAAACATTAGAAGCTAGCAAACAAAACTAGAATTTGATGCAGAGCTACCTACCATTATACAGTAAACATCTGCTGAACAGGCTTCTCTCAAAAACACCCTCTTGCAAAGTAATTCACAAATAGAGACCTCCTTTTAATCACCTGCTCAAATCACTGGGTCACTACACAATGACTGCAGCAAGAAGGACTGTAAAGAATGAAGAGCAATCAGAAATGTGCACGCACTCAGATGGCAGGAGACACAGCCCAGGAAGGCAAAGCTATGCTATCAGTCTAACTGGAATCAGTTCAGAGCACTCACAGGCAAACTGAAGTTGCTGAAGTCACAGCTCTGTTTCTCCCACTCCAACAAACTGTGTGTGTGCATGGTGTGTTTGTGTGTTTATAGGGAAACATGAAAATGTATTCCAATGGATATTTAAAAAAACCCCAATACATTCTCAATATAAGCTTTACTGTTAGTTAACAGTAAACATTCAAGTTCAATTTTAACACTGTGTACATATAATGGAAACAAATTAGATCACATTATTAATTACCCAGCAATTTGTATACAAACAGAATATAGCTGCAGGAACTATAAACACCAGCCAAATCCACAAAACCTCTACTACTCAGTGTCTTTCAAATCAAAAGGAAATTATGTTTTTAAATTAAAAAAGGAACAAAGAAACCAAACATTAGCGTTTACTTGGACTCAGGCCAGGAATGCCAAATTCTATTGCCTGTAGTATGTTTTCACTGCAAAGTGATAAATCCTGCCACAGAAGAGGTTATAGTATGAGCAGCAATCTCTAATACAACCCTAATAACAGGAACAGCCTTTAGCACATTTCATAAAACTGTTAATTCTTTTTGAGATTTGAAGTTGGTCACCAAACTCTCTTCCTTTTCCTCACTTCCTTTTCTTGAACAATCTTTAAAAAAACCAAAAACAAAACGAACACCAAAAACCAAAACAAAACAAAACCACCGAACAACCCAAAAACTCACAAACTAACACACAAGATTTTGACAGAGGAGGTACCAGTGTTTGCAACAGGCAGAAGATAGTCAGTGTGAATGGATATTATGCTCTCCACTTACTTCCTTGCACAGCAGCATCAGTCAAGGCAATACATCAATTTTTACCAGCCAAGTTACTTTCAAACTCACATTATCTCCAACTAGGAAGGGACGCTCACAGATAAGTGAAGAACTGGGGAGTAGCAGTAGAAAGAATAAAGGACCCTGAGCAACAAGAAAAAGAGGCACTTAAGCAGCAACACTACAGGCTGAAGGGGCCCCCGTCTGAAGTGTACATGTAACACATGCAGTCTGAAAACACACAGGAGGAGGAACAAGAGCTCTGCATCCAGTCACCATACAACGTGACTGGAATAATTGAGATCTGGCAGGAATGACAGAGCTGTGATGGACAAACAGATGCTATTCAGGAAATGTAGACAGGGAACATGAATGTAAAGGGTGCCTTTATGCAAAAGATCAGTGTGGATTTTTGAAGCTCTTTTAGGGGACAACAGGTGGATGAGGGTTTATGGAGCCACATCAGAAAAGATGTCAGGAAACGTGGCATCATAAAAAAAGCCATTTTTACAGACCTCCCACATAGACAGGGCACCCTAAACAACTTGAGGGTTGCTTTTGATCACAACCTTGGTTCTTATGAATGATTTTAATCTCCTTGAAAAAACAACAGAGCAGGTGGGGACAGGGAAGGGAAGGGAAGGGAAGGGAAGGGAAGGGAAGGGAAGGGAAGGGAAGGGAAGGGAAGGGAAGGGAAGGGAAGGGAAGGGAAGGGAAGGGAAGGGAAGGGAAGGGAAGGGAAGGGAAGGGAAGGGAAGGGAAGGGAAGGGAAGGGAAGGGAAGGGAAGGGAAGGGAAGGGAAGGGAAGGGAAGGGAAGGGAAGGGAAGGGAAGGGAAGGGAAGGGAAGGGAAGGGAAGGGAAGGGAAGGGAAGGGAAGGGAAGGGAAGGGAAGGGAAGGGAAGGGAAGGGAAGGGTGTACAGCTAAGCACATCTGCGATTCACTAGCTGGGAAGTACCAATTAAGGATACAAAAATGACTGGCAGCCTCAGTGGTAATGCCCATGACATAGGGGAATTCTAAACGCTGAGGGCAGAGAGGAAGTGAGCAGACAGACCATGGACTTTTGGAAAGCAAATCTGGGGACTGGTAGCTATGATCCCACTGAAAGCTGCAATGATGGTAAAGCATCACAATAAAGCAAGCAGGTCAAAGGACATTCTCCGAGCACAGAACAGTCCAGCCCAATAATGTGAAGTACACATATCAGAAGACCAGCGCAGCCAAAGAACTTATGGTGGAACTCCATTGCTAAAAGGCAGTATACAGGAGGTGAAAGCAAAGTTAGGCTACAAAGGAAACATTTACATACATTGCCCGGGCATGCAGGAATGGCATTAGTAAAGGAAAAGCTCACCAGCAATAAGACCTGCAAGCACCAGAAGAACAACAGGAAGACTACCATTGGAAGCCCACAAAAGTCTCAAGCTTTTAGGACAGAAACTGCTTTTTTAAATGCCAAACTGTCAGTATTATTGCAAGCCACTCTTTGCCACTGAAATCCACCAATACAGAAACCCCAACACACCTTCTTAAACAGTATGAATGGGCTTTCTTTTTCAAAAAGAGGAATATTTGCAAGTGTTCCTGAAAATTACTGTCTCTGGCAGCTGTAGGTAGCTCTGAAGAACTCAGCTGGAACTGAGATGCCCTCAGCATCAGCATCCTCCCAATTTTCAAAGCACGACATAGCAGCACCCCTTGTGTTCTGACACAGATCACCGCTCAGACAGAAGAGGCTTGCATTCTACAAATGCAAGCTTCTCCCTCATTACAATATTATTGTCCAGAAACATTCACTAAAAAGCTTTTGAGCAATTTGCAGCGTCACACAGATCCTCTCTCATTCTTCATCTACATTGTTCTGGTTGTGTATCATACCTGGCTTAAAATTACTTACTGAAAACCCATGCTCATGTAACAGAATCTGTGGTGCAATATCCTTTCTAAAGTCTCTTCCTTCCTCATACCAAGGCCTCTTGGAGGCTTGACTCTGAGAAAGGAAAAACTGAGAATGAATGAAAACAACCATCTCGTCTCAAAAATATTGTGAGCACATGGTTGGTTATTTTTCGTTGGTTTGTTGGGGTTTCTTTGCCCCCACTGTTCAAAGGTTGGATGTAAATGTGAGAGGGGACAAAATAAAAATGACCAGAAAAAGTTCAGAGGCTACCTAATGAAAGTAAAGTTTGGTATTTTGTCTCACATAGACTTCATGGGACAATGAAGCACACAAAGATGATTTTTCTAGTAACCGTGACATGTAAAGAGATCTCCTGGTATACTCAAGAGCTAGCAGGAAAACGCTGTAACCCTGTGTAGGGCAAGAGAAAACTCTGCTGTGAGGACCCAAGTTAGCCCAGCTCTCCTCATCAAGTATGCAGTCAGGAACACTTATTGTTGTTACAGTAGGCTGGGACAGTTTGCTTCCCATTATGCCCAGACCAGTTACACAGAGCCTCAAGGATGTTTTATTTCCTCACAGTGACCCCCCATAGTTCACCCACCCCATCGGCACATACCCTTGCACCGCTTCCCATGATGGAGGCCAGCTGCAGATCTCAGAATCCAAACAAAAGCATATGCACATCTTGGATCAAGCCTCTCAAGATCTGAAGCCAACTTTGCAATTTTTGTTGTTGTCAATCAGTAGATGTAGATCATAACTAGACAGCTATGATTAAGCAATTGCATTGTGAACATTATATGCTTGGCTAGTGCTTGTTTTAGGGAGAAGGAAAGGCAATCCCAAGATGAATGGCCTGTCTGGATGAGAGCCACCAGGAGTAAGGTCAGGCCTGAGCAGTAACTGGGGGAGAGGTAACTCCAGCAGTGGCCACCAACTCAGGGACCACCTACTCCAACCAGAGCCCGGAGTCAGACAGAGGGAAGAACTGCACCTGCAGACTAATTAGCGTGGCACATAGGGGGTTGAGCACTAATTAATGAAAGTCACGTAATCTGTAAGCAATGAATGCTGATGTTTGTTTGTTAAAATGTACAAATCGTGTAAAGTTTTGATGACTGGGGAGCCAGTCTTTTGTGGGCTACCACCCTGCTCCCTCCTTTGCACAAACCAAAATAAGAGGTAGAAATACCTCGCCTGGGTGTGTGAGTTGGTGCTGCAAACTGGGAAAGGAGCCCACAGCTGGCACAAGTTTTTGGTAACCCAAGTGGGACAGACAGGGTGCCTGGCCCAGGCTGACTGGCCACTCCAAGCAAACAGGCTCAGTTGGACAAATTCCAGTACACACCAACCTTCTCACTGGGGACTTCAGGAAACCAACCCCAAACTTAGGACAACTGGTACAACACTTTAAAGACGTATGTCATCAGTAGAGGGAGGTGACTGGGAACTGATAAAGAGGCAGGAAGATTTTGGGCTGAGGCTCTGGAGGAGCTGCAGGAGCAAATATTTTGTTTCTGCACTTTGGTGACATGTGTCTTGAATTTTTGGCATTTTGCACATACATTTTCACACTTGTCGGAAATGTGAAAACTTGTTTTAAGGTGTGTGCACTTGAACAGTTTATGAAACATTGGGAATTTTAGTACTGAAATGGGTTCCTCTGCTTCTACAAAAAAATTGCTTAATTTGCTCTGCCTCTGGATGCATCTTAAAGAATAGGAGTAAATTTCAGAGTGAGCCCATGACTCAAGAGAAATTGAAAAGATACTGAAATCAATGGTGGCCTTAATGTGAAATAGATGATGGTGAAAAAAGGCCAGAAAAATGGGTCTCTGAAATATAATATGATTTTACAGTTGATGTTACTTTGTAGAAGGTAAACTAAATGAGATTAGGTCTATTATGTGGTTTTGTTTTTTTGCTTTTACAAATAATTGGGATGTAAGAAAACCACATCCACACCTGTTTTTCATGAGCAAAATTTCAAAATTAAGTATCTTCATCAGGCTGATAAACTTTCTTAGTTCTTATACCTTAACCTTTTAAACCAAGTGCAGATAATATTTTCATCATCTTATAGAGAAGAAAGGAGGCCCAAGATGAAGGTCCTCATGTTATCATACAGACCAAAGAAAAAAACTAGTACAGTAGATCCAGCACAGACGTATTAATCAGAGAAATAAACTGGATGTCTAAACACAAAACTAAACCTTGGTGTATTGCAGCTTCAGTAGACTACATGCAATGAACCATTCTTACCACCCTGGCTTACTCAGAAAAGCTGAATGAAACTCAGCAAACATTCAAACCTTAAAATGACAACACTCCCACAACTCCTCATGTTAAACCAAATATAAAAGGAATGACAAAATTATATACAGGTAAAAATAGAAAGGTCTTTCCCAGCAATGTACAGAACTTCTGTTAGGCTTTGACTACTACAGTGTATAAATCACATTTTTCAGTGATTAATTGTACATCAGGAAATCACACACACAGACACACACAAACATTGTTGCATGCAGGACATGATGACCCTCAATATGATTTTTAATTATAATATTTGATGGACAATTATAAAATCGCAAACTGAGTAGAATATTTTACTGGGTTTCCTAAAGACCGGAAATCTAACAATTAACCTAACCTTTAGCTAGTAAAAAACACTCTATAAGGAAGCTAAATTGTATTTCCAAATTATTCCAAATTATGTGGAAAGGCAGAGAATCACTTACATAAATTAGCTAATATGGTGACTGAAACCAGCATATACAACATCCAGGGACAATACTGTGGGTAGTGCTTGGCTGTGTTTAGGGGAGGTACTTGCTTTAGCCAAGAATTTCTCAATCCAAATGCCACCAGCATTCAGAATTGTTTTTCAAGGTTTTCACTTCTTCCAAGTTTCCCTTAGCCATAGACAATCCAAAGACATCTTCACTGTATAGCTTACTGGTATTCTACTCAGCAGGAACAGCAAGACTGAAAGCCACACACACGGATACACACACACTATCTGAGTACAGCCCAACTCCCAAATAAGCAAGGAATCATGACAACATAGCTAAAAAACGAGGATAGAAACACAACTGAATGCAGTATACAGACAAGCAAAGGGCAGTCAGAAAGATTATGTCCAGATGCAGAAATCCACTGAAAAAGCTACACCAGCAGTAGTTTTGTCTCTCGGTACCAGTCTAAAAGATCATCTAGCATGTGACAGGAGCCTGAAGAAACATGTGTAACAATAATTTGGCTACCAGGTTTATTTCTAAGATATTCTCTTGAGGATTCAGTTCTGGAAATTCCTTTCTATGTTAATAACATGAAACAGATAAAACAAAGTAGGTGAATGCAGCATCATTACTAAATCACACCCTAATTCCTTCAACATTCTACAACCAGGACAGAATAGTCACACTTCTTTCTGAAAGGCTGAGAGAACTGGAATTGTTCAGCTGGGAAAAGGGAGGCTTAGGGGTGACCTGTTTGGAGTCTTCCAGCACCTAAAAGGAGTCTTCCGAGACAGATGAAAAGAAACTATTTATGAAGGTATGTAATGACAGAACAAAGGGAAACACCTTGAAATTCAAAGGCAGCAGATTTAGATGAGGTATTAGGAAGAAAATCTTTATTGTGAGGGTTATGTGGCACAGTTTGCCCAGAAAAGCTGTGGATGCCCCATCCCTGTTCAAGGCCATGCTGGACAGAGCTCTCAACAACCTGATCTAGCAGAAGTTGTCTCTATTCACAATAGGGTTGGAACTACATGTTCTTAAGCTACATTGGGAATAACCTAATACAAGCTCTCTTTTCTCATCCCAACAGCATTCAAGTAAGTATATACATAGCCTCCATTTAGAAAGCTGCGCCACGTTTATTTAGTCTCCTTGAGTGAAAAATGTCCTCCTGCAATTGCCATTGAAGGGTCTAAGGGTTCCCAGCCCTCACAATGCTCCCCGCTGTGTATACCAGCAGCAGCCTCTCTGCTGGCAGGCACCTGTTGGTAGGCTGATAACATCAGTAAATGGGCTGCAGTGACACGCACACTTGACACACAACTCAGGCAGCACTCAGGCACATTGTAGCTCTTTATAATTCCTTTTTCAAACCTAGAAAATGTCAATGAGATCTGTACATTAGGGTCAGCATCCCTTTTGTCTGAGTTAAGCACAAAGCTACACATTTCGTTAGCTCTGTAGGGAGAGAAACAGCAAGGAAGTTTGACTCCCTGACTTTTCAACAGTAAAATGCATTTCGGGTATTAAAACTCACAATCATACCTCAAGACAGAACTTTTGAGCAAGTTTTAAAAAACTAGGCCAAATTTGCTATGGAATTGGAGAAAAAAATAGTGAAAAACAGGTTTTATGTGAGTATCTACACCAGCTGCTGAGTAGGTTTGTAACTGCACATATAAGCAGAAAAACAACATTCTCCTTGCTTAAATGATACATGAAAGAAACACACAAAAGAGATCACTGGAAAAGATCTGAGGAAGTAGATTAAAGTTTCAAAGAATAAGACTCCATCCGTCAATTGTCATCACGTACTTAAAGTTAACAAATTAGAAAAAACACTACAAACTCTCCCAACTGCTTTCTAAACTTGTCAATTTTAAATGTTACACATAACAGTTCATTATTACAGTTCATAGAAATAGTGCAAATAAATACAACTTGTAAAGGTCAAAGAAGCAACATCTGCATTCTATCTATATACCACAACAAAGGATACACATGCTTAAAAACAAATTGGAAAGAGTATAAAAGTCTTAACAGTAGTGAAATTTGGGCAGAAAAGCTACCCTTTCTCAGGCTCTTTTCACTAAGAAATGATGTATGAAGAGGTATTATTTGGAGATTTTTGTTTGTGTCTGGGGTATTTTTGGTTGTTTGCTTTGGGAGACATTGTTTTTTTAGGTTTTTTAAGGTGTTTTTTTTTGATGTAGGGTTTTGTTGGGTTTTTGTTTGCTTTTTTTTTCATAACGCTGACTGAACTTATTTGGACTACTTGACTTTTATGTAGTTTTTTTCCACCCGAGCTGTGCTGTCACAGAGAGGCCCTGTCTCCACATCAAATTTTACAATAGCATCTATACTAAAATCAGTTTCAGGATCTGGAGATATTAAAAAGAATCCAAGTTCAGGACACTCTCCTGGTCAACGTGTTCTAAATGACCCTGTTTCAGCAAAGAGGTTGGACTAGATGATCTCAAAACATGCCTTCCAACACCAGTGCTTTTCTGATCTGTGTACAATGACACAGCTTACTTTTGGCTAACTAGGGAAGCCATCTACTCCAGAAAAGGCTACACCACCCCAAGCAAGTATGTGGTATTTTAAAGCTTGCCACACCACTTTAGAGACAACACTGTATGAAATGCCATTATTAAAAATAATAACAGAATCTCCAAAAAGAGCATAAAAAACTATTATTAAAAATAGTTCGTGGTATTCACCATACTACCTGATTCAATTAATGATCACTCTCTCATTCTCCTGCTCTATGTCCAAGTACAGAGTCGGTACCTGTATTGTAAGCAACTTCTTTATAAATGTAGGCAGACTATTACTACAGATCCCTGCTCTACAGTTGTCTTTCCTCCAAGCCAAACAAGCCCCAGTCCCTCAGCCTCTCCTCGGAGACCACACACCCCAGATGCTGTGGTACTTCATAGTCCTCTACTGAGCTCAAGACAGTTCTGCATCATTTTTACTCGTACTGGGGCATCAAAAGTGGATGCAGTATTCCAGACGCAATTTAACAAGGGATAACTAAAGAGGAATCGCTTGGTCTGATTTCCTTGTTAGGCTCCTGTTAATACAGCCCAGGATGCTGCTGGCTTTTATCAGCTGCAGAGCACGTTCTGTTCATGCATGGCCACCGTCACCCAGGATCCCTAAGAGCTTTTCAGCTCAGCAATTCCCCAGCCAGTCAGCTCCTGTCTGAGGCAGATAGCATCTCCTACTGCCTGTGTCTCAGCTCAGCTACACAACATGCCTGTTGGTACACTCTTGTAGCCTGTCTGGATTGTTCTGGACGGCAGCCCGTACTTCAAGTGTACAAACTGCAAACCCAGACTGGAGTCATTCACAGATTTTAGTGATGTGCATGACCAACAGCTGAACAAGGAAATGTGAAGATATTAAACGGATTTTAGGACAGACACTTCTCTGGGGGAGCTGGTTCCAGTGTGCAACCACCCTCTGGGTGAAGAAATTTTGCCCAATATCCAACCTAAAACTCCCCTGACACAACTTTGGGCCATTCCCTTGGGTTCTTTCACCGGTCACTACAGAGAGATTATCAGTGCCTGCCCTTCCTCTTCCCCTCATGAGGAAGTTGAAACTGCAATGAGGTCACCCCTCAGTCTTCAGTCTGAACAGACCAAGCAACCTCAGTCATTCTTCAGACAGCTTCCTTCAAGAACCTTCACTGTCCTTGTTAATCTCATCTAGTAGTTTTTCATTCATCTAGACTTTACCATCCCAACCCCGTGCAGTGATGCCACGGGAGATGCCACAGCAAAAACCTTGCTAAGAATCAAGGCAGATGACAGCCTCTACTCTCCCATCATTCACAGATATTGTAATTTCATCACAGAAGATATTCAGTTTAATGAAACCTCCTATTTAATGTACCCAGAAACTGCTTCAAGAGACTTTATCCCACTTAGAACAATGTAGTTTATGTCTTTCCAAATGGGGACTATTGTGCTGTTCTGTTTCTTTCCTTAACTAATTAAAGAGCCATATCACAAGGAGAGAATGTACTCATTCTCCAGCCAAGGTGAAATGAAAGCTGTAAATATTTTATAAAACTTGTTTGATCATATAAGTAAATTTGTAATAAGCTTGTAGTAAAAAAAATTTGCTAAGGAGACTCCCCGCCACTGCCTTATAACTTCTAAGCCGGTTCCTCTGACACTTTCACAGAATCCACGTTTGTTTGTGTTGCAGGCTATCTTCTCTTGGTATGTCATACAGACCTTTAATATGATCTTGCTCTGCTTTAGTTTTATCATCTGCATTTAGAAGAGTGAATGTCTGCTTTTGGCCAGGAGACATTGCAAGTGAAGGAATTCACTCACAGCATGGGACAGCAGGGTTCAGTCATTTAATCGCCTCCCACACTGCACACATCTAGAATGTAGGCTTAAAGTAACTCAAACTGCTTTATGGGGCACTTTAAGAATTTTTAAAACTGTCTAATGAAGGACCAGAGCTTACCAACAGCTCTACAGTCCCAGGTAGGTGGCTAATATAACTGCTCTGTAATGAGCAAGATCTCCCTGTACAAGCCAAGACTGGTACAATAACTATGCACTTGACCTCTTCTAGTTTTTGGTCCGCATGGTCTCCAAAGAAAAAGCAACAGGTTTTTGATTTACATAGCTACTACTGTCAAGCATACTTAACTTTTAAACAATTTTGAAAAAGACATGTGATTGAGCTCTGCCTCTTCAGATTTCCACAGATCTTTCTTTTAAATGTGTTTTTTCCTCAGAGGACAAACAGCTAATAAAAACCAAGACTTCTAATCAATAAGAACAACATACAAACTTAAGCCATTCCAGTACTCAAAAATTACATATAAACCCATGGGGCAGTTACCAGCTTCAGAAGAGTTCCCTTAGCTAAGATTTGAATGATATGAAGATTTTCCTGGTTTTGCCGAGTAGGAAACAGTAATCTGAAGAGGGGAGGGGTGGAGGGGGGAGAGGGGAGAGAGAAGGACTTCAGCAAAAAATCCGAAAGTCTTAAAGGGTTGCAAAACAGTGCACCTGACATAGTAAGAAAGCCCCACATGTTATTTGAGTGACAGTGGAAGTCAGATACTGAAGTCAGCTGTTTGGGCAGACGGAAAGCAGAAGAGCATTAAAGGCAAGAAAACATTAATCATAATTTGAGGGTTAGAAGTAGAGCAGCCTGGGACAAATTCAGCATTATTTAAACTGAAATCTGCCAATCAGTCAAAATCATTCGGATCATTTGGTTTTTACAATGTTTCGGTGAGTTCTGTTTTACCGTTGGGGAAACACCAAGAATTTCTGTGCTTGTGTCTTATTGCTATAACTGGAAGCCCCTAGGTTGTTTGGAGAGTCTCTTTCACTTTTATCAAAGTTTAGAGCACTAGAAAAGGCTTTTCCCTGACACAGACTAGAATCAGAAGCATCTCTACAGTAATGCAACACATTCACCAACACTTCAGAAATGCTTACAATATTACACTAACATTCTCGAATAAAATGCACAGACTCTTGCACTGAGAAGTGGGGTTTGTGTAGGTAAAGAGCAATAAAATGCTGTACAAATAACTTTAAATCCTTTTAAATAGAAAAGGACACAGACAGCACTAAAAGATGCTATTCCATGGCAGTAGTCAGTCACTGCACATCAGCTGTGGTGTACAAACCTGGCAATTCCACAGCCTGGTAAATCTGTCAGTGAATCTACCATGCGAAGGAGGACACTGGCCATCAGAAACCTAAACTGCTACTAGCAAATCAAAGAGCCATGTATGTAACATGTCTGCGGTCAGGAAAAATGCACAGAGCAGTCTAAAGTGAACTCAGTCAAGCTTTTGTCACTGCACTCAGCTGGAGCTCCAGTTTATCCAAAAGCCCACTAATGTTCCTTAACTGTTGATGCAGAATTTTGGTGACATGTTCTTAAAGAGCTCAAAGAAAATACCAGTCCAACAGAATAATGAACCATTTCAGTCTACTTAATTTCTGCTGGAGTAAATGAGCAGTTTGATACAAACCTTCAAAAAGTTGTTGCAAAACATTTGTTTTCTAAGAAGAATAAAAGGCTTTAGATTACTTCTAACATAAATTCTACCCTCGTCAACATTTGATTACATAGGTTAGACAGTTATCAGAAAGTTGGAGCAAAGAACCAAAAGTCCAACAACCACAGACACAAAAAAAATCCCCTATTCTCTCCTCATGTTTTCTGAACAACTTTCACAGTCAGAGTAGCTGCAATGGCCAGTTACCAAACACAGGACATCCAGCTGATATTTTTTTGACAGCAATGCACAAAACAGCCAGGTCAGAAGTGACCACTGGATTTCCACAGCACACAAAAAGTGTTCCCCTTTTTCAGTAACACCATGTTTGCTAGCCCATGAATTTAGTGATGAATTTGTTATGATCTCTGTGGCTGGAAACCATGCAGCTGTTGCAAGGTGTGGGTAATTTTTCTGATGAGCTTCACTTTTGTCTAGCTGTTCTTTTGCCAGTGTCCTCTGAAAAAATGTCCAGAGTTCATTTCTGTATGAAAGCCCTGGTGAACAGATTGCTTATACCACCTCCAGATGGCAAACTGCTTCACAGACTGCCAGCCCGCCACCTACCCCCAGTAATTTTTGCTGCTAAAACCTAAAATTCATATATGCGGTACTTAACAAAAACTATGTGGAGAAGTGACAGTTGGTAGAAGTTGCTCAACAGATCTTTTTGTCTTGTACATTACTCTGGAATGACATGAGCTCTTTTTATGGCAGTTCTTCTTTCATATTGAAGGGGAAAGGTTCTTGAAAGGTAAAGTACTACCTCAGCACTTAATTAAAGAATACATGAACAAATTTTCAATTATCAGCAATTTTTACTGCTGACACATCTGAATGTGCGCCTTGGTTGGACTACCTCACCTATGTGGCACTCCAGAGGCAGAATACAGATTTTCACTTTAAGATTCATAAGAAATACCTCATTTTTCAAATAACTTTTTTTTCTTCTTTCCTAAAATCTCCTTTTATCAACACACAAAACTAAAGAGCTTCAAGACCTTATCATCTCAATGGGATAATAAGCATATGACCTTGCCGTCAAAAAGACTGTCATAACAAAACAAGATGTTTTGCAATAAAGCCAGGTGATTTGTTTTGGCTTTGGTTTTTTTTTGTTTGTTTGGGGGTCTTTTGTTTGGGTTTTTTGTTCATTTGTACTTTGTTTGTTTTGTTTGGGTTATTGTTTTGGGGGTTTTTTTTGGAGCCAGCTAAAAAGGATTGCTTGGAGGGCTGCTGCTGTCCGAGAGAAGTAGTTCTCACTCTCACTGTACAAAACCCTGTGTCACTTCTTTTCTCTTCATGAAGTGGGCATTTTCCCAGTGGGTTACAAGTTAGATTACACTTGCTTACTGACAAAGCTTTCAAGGGCTTATGCCTTCTCAGCAACATGAAAAGCTATCAACAGGATGACAAATTCAAATCAAAGCTGTTCAGTCAAAGAATACCCCTAACCTTCCTTCATAAAATTCATCTGGTATGTTACAAAACACAGCCACAAAACAGTATTTCCAGTGTCTGAAAAGCTGCCAATTCTTATTTAAATTCAAAATTACTGCAACAGTTGATATTCTTAAAATAATTAAAGTTTAAATTTGTCAAATACATTGCTAAGGTACAAATGCTTTGGCATAAATACGTACTTGCTTCAGGTGTCTCTCTCCTCCAAAGAGTTTACTATGGGAAGATGCCTTCTCCAAAACAGAAGCTGGGATACTCTACTTAAACTGACTTTCCTCTTCAGCCCACAACTAAAACTTAGCAAATATTTGATTTTTACCTTCTGAAGTTAGTATAAATCAATTTCTGGTAAAATGTTTTAATTTGAAAGGCCTCAAAAGTCACTTCCAAGTATTAGAAAAGGAAGCACTTCTGGAACAAAGATAACATTTTTTGGAGGTACTTCTCATTTCATGCTTCAGAGAAAAATGCTGACAGCTTTTTTAATGTGGAAGAAATAATCTGCCATCATTGATGATTACTATGGAAACAAGTCGGCTGTGAAAAAGACCACTGGAGGCAGTCATCCTGTCCAACCTCCTTGCTCCAGCTGGACTCCCCAGAGCAGGCTGCTCAGCACTATGTCCAGATGAGTATCTCCAACATGGGAGACTCCAACATCTCCATGGACAACTTATTCCAAAGTGCAGTCCCTCTCACAGTTTCCTGATGTTCAGAAGGAAGCTCCTATGTTTCAGTTTGTGCTCACTGCTTCTATTCCTCAATCCCACAACCAGAGCTGTCATAACAGAAGGGAACACAGCTACTACTTTTTCCTTTAAATTTCAGCTATTTTGGCCACTTCTCCAGATAGCATGCAATCCACAATGAGGATGCAAGAACATAATATATTGTCCACTTGATTTAGGGCAAGAATATATTGATGCCAAAGAAAATGAAATTATAAAATCATACTGCTGTCTGCCTATTCAGAGAACAAGGAAGAAAATCCATTAATTGTTTTTTTTTTTTTATTTTTCAATGTGCATTTGCAATCTTCTCAGCTGCAACACCAAAATATAAAAAGGCATTTTTATCCTCAGTAGGAGGTAGTATACCAGAGGAAAAGAAACATACAGTAAAAGACCAGTTAGCTACCCAACCCCACATGTTCAAACAATCAAAAGCCATGAATTTAGAAAACATGCTCAATTTAAAAGCTAACTTAGAAAAGTGCAATGCAAGAACTAGAAATGACTATGCCCTAACTCTTTCTTCCTCCTCAAAAAGGCATAATTTTGGAGAAACTTGCTGAGTAGGAGTTCTAAATCCACCATTTTAGCAATGCACAATCAATTAATTCTGTCACATATGTGACAAGAAATAGGAACAGCTACAAACTTTGAACAGGTTCATTAGAGCCTGAAAACCTTTTAAAAGCTTTACATCAAATGCTCCCTTTTTTCGGCTTGCTGTTTTCTGAGAAGTAAGAGCAGCACAGTTACCAAGAAGAGGACCCTACATAACTGACTACAAAACAAACTGAATGTAGTGCCAAAGCTGTAATTATTGTAAACACAGAATTTACATACTTATCCAAATTGCTCTTACAGTGGAGCATTAAAGCCAATGGCACAATTTATTCGTATTAAGGAAATTCATTACAACACTGTTCACTATCTGTGCTCTCATCTGAAAAAACTGTAGCACAATACAGTGATCAAAACTATGGACTAACTACTGGAAATAAGCAAATTAAGTTTTTGTACAAAAATGCTTCTCTTCCAAAAAACCAATTATATACATTGGTGGACTCTTGCATTAAAGATTCTGTTTCTTGCAAACTTAACAGTCTGATTAACTTCAAAGAGAAAACATGAAGATACCATATGCTGAGAGAAGACAAAAGATAAGTTTCAGCACTGCTCAGAGAAGGGAGTCAAGTGCTATTTGTTGCACATACTGATCACTAGTTCAGACTTTCAAAACTTTGTTGAGAGGTGACACATAAGTGACAGAGACCTGGCCTTCACTATTTATTACTAGGCAAAATGAGGAAAGAAGTTAAAGTACAATGTGAATTTTGCTTACAGTCAGGACAGTCTTGTATGCTTCAAATGATGATATTTGATACAGAAATGAAGGAACACAAAGAACCCAACTGTACAATTTTTCCAGAATTAATATACTTTCTGATTCACTCCCTACATGAAAAAACTGTACACGTAATGAAGTTAATTATCAAGGTACTGGGATGAGCACCTTTTTTTGTAACTGGTTATTTGCCTAGTGTTCAGTGCAGCATATCTATGCTAGACAAAGTCTGCTACTCAAAGCTAGGCTGGCTGAGGGCAACAGCTTACCACATTCACTAGGAGGCTACAAGGGCAATGCCAGAGCAAGGCTTAAAAGGATGGGATAGAGTAAGCTGGTAGCAGCAACACACAGCATATTTTAGTTCCACATTAATATATTTCTCTTCTTCCCCAGCTTTCAGCGACTGAGGTGTGAAGATTAGATGAGAGCTGAATTTATAAAGGAGGCCAAAGCAGAGAAGCAAGAATCAAAGGTTATGCTCAAAGCCAGCAGACAGCATGGAGCAAGAATGATCAGGACATGAAGAGATCATAAAAAGACCACTACATTTTAACTTAGAGAAGAGGTAACTAAAGGACACAACACTTAAGCCCAAAAACGTGAAGCCATAGGTTTACGTAACAGTATGAAAGTCAGTGACCAGACAAAGAAGAATATCTCTGAAGACTACAGGAAAGACACATTGAAAGACAAGGCAAAGGTCAAGGGGCATAATGTAAGTTAAGGAGGGCAATTCTGCGAAACTTCTAAAACAAATTACCCAGAAGGAGCTTTCACACAGGAAAAACTGGAAATAGCACTAAGTGTATCTCACATGAAACAGAGATCATAGAAGTATAATGTTCAAAGTTAACAAATAATGACAGTGATTTTTGCGATAATCACACATCAGATAATTTTTGGGATAATCACATATTTAACCTGCCATTCCCTAATTTACAGAAGATGTTTTAAAACTTATGGCTTTACAGGGACAAGAAGCTGCACGTGTTGCTCACAGGAGAAAAACAGCAGTGGAAAAACCTCAGGTAGCTGCCTGAATACTGAGGAGCTGAACTGTGATCATTACATAATCTTTTCTAACTCAGAATGGAGAAACAGGAAAGCTGTCCTATGATATGCTTTCATGGCTGTAGCTGAAATTAAACCACACAACACAAGTTTTTTGAGTACCCTTGGAAGCTCATCCTTGAAGCATGCAGGGTTCGGTATCACACATAATTGCTTTAACTGTTCATTTTTCCTTCTCTCTTAACCCCAAATATGTAACAATCATTTGTTTCTCTGACTAGATCTGCTATACTGTTGTACAGAAATATCAAAACATCCATTTCTTCCAATGCAGCAGTTTTAAAAATTTATTTCACTCATCCTCCTTTGTATCTGAGGCATACTGCCAAATAATATAAGACTGACAACATGATATTAAATGTCTAGCCAATAATGTAGACCAACTAGCATGCTAATGACAATGTACATCTCACCAAAGACTTCTTTTTAATTGAAAGTGCTAATGCTAATCAGAGAGAACACTTCAGCTTCCTCATCTATCAGAAGACTCAAATATACACTTGTTTCTTACGTTGGACAGCAAGCAGATGTTATGTATCAGAAAGCTTAGAACTCCAATCAAAGCTTATTTGGGAAACATGAAGGACATGGCTGGCACATGAAGTACAGCAACTCCCCAGGGCGAATCCTTCTGCCATTTCTCTTCCCACCAGCTCAACTGCAGATGCAAAATATAAATACTGCCTCCAGCATTTGGACTACTGCAAAAGCCCATACAAGCTTAGTCCATTCTTCTTTTGTGACACTACTTCAATGAGAAGTCAATATATTTACAGGAATGTTTTCAGAACATAGTTCACTTTGTCTCTAAAAAACAGACTTCTAAGAACAGGGAGACTGTCCTAGGTGTACTACTACCAGTTAATAGTATTACTAACTACTAGTAGTACTAATACTAGTAACTAGCCAGTTATATTCAGGACATTTTTTTTCCTCAATTGCATTGCTCAAATCTTACTTAAGAAATTTACAGTTATTTACCCTGCAGCGTAATTACCACTTTTCTTCTCTGATTAGAACACAAACAAAGCAGACATGAGGCATACTTTTTGGTACTGCTAATTTCAAGGAAGCAACAAGTTGATTTAGCTAGTGGACAGAACCCAGACTTCTAAAGCAGGTGCAAAAACACAATCTAAAATTGGAATACAGTAACAGCTGGAAGCGCTCCTTAAAAAAAAACATTTGATTTGTGGGGGTTTTGTAAGATCTTCCAAACTCCATCCCACTCTAGTGCAATTACAGCTTTGTACACTCTGACTTAACAGCAAGATTTTCTATTAAGATATCTCTTAGGAATGACATGGAAAAAAGGCAATCCCAGCAGTGGAATGTGGAGTGAACACATTCCCAGAAAGCAGAGGATGGAGAGATCAGAAGATTCACTAAGTCATCCTGAAGAAGCAGTGATGGGTTACTGTAAAAGCTTCCAAATTTTTCAAAGCAATTAAAAATCAAGGCTGTTGACCCAGTTACTTATCATTTTAAAGAGGAAAAATCAAATTTAAGTAACTTCATAAGTAGAAGCAGGGAGAGGGCCAAAAAATACCTTTAAGGAGATGAAAGGAGGAGCAAGAAGACAAAATCATTATTGAAATCAAGAGGGAGTTACTCTGTGCAACCTTTGTTCCCACTGCCAGGGCATGGCCTCCACATTTCCAGAATATCCTCAGGACATCTCTATTCAGAAGCAAGCAGAGCAGCACACTGCTAGTAAAGTCAATGTGGAAGACATGACGCAGCCAGTTCCACAGACAGGCAAATATGCTTGATTAAGTGTGGGCAGAATTGTTCAACTAAGGAGTGTTTATCCTCATCCGTCTAACATGGCTTTGCAATTAATGGACAAGGCCTTCAAAGTTTCAAAGCAATCCATTTCAAAGCAATTCTCATTTCCTAGTCTATTAAAATCAGCAACAGGCATGACCTGGGGTCAAATGGAAGAAAAATATACAATAGAATTATGACAGTATTTAACAATAGCAAGTGAAGAGCAAATAAAGTGACTGATGAAATACAGCGCCAGTAACTAAAAATGAGTCCACACACGGAGAAAGATCATTCCAGCTCCACTTGTGAACCAAAACCTTCCTTTTGCCTTCTCCCCTTCTGTAGTCCCGTTAAGACTACAGAATGAGACTGAAAAATACCTCAGGGTTTTCCAGTACCTTGATAACTACATTCTTAAGAACCTGTAATTAGTCCGAGAACACTGATTAAATAGATGAGTGTGGGGAAAAGCAAGAAGACAGCACACAGACCTTCAGCTTTTAAATTGCTTGAGTGAGTATAATACTGCCAAAAAGAACGTTGATGAAGAACACTCACTGTGCCTCAAAAAAAGTCCGGCCCACTGAACACAATATGCTTGGCAGAACTTCCCCCTCTGGCAGTCCCTGACCAGGATTCTTGAAGCTTGGTAATATGATGGTACAGGTACAGTCAGCTTGTATTTGTCAGATACTGCCTTATGACTAGCCAGTATCTGACGAAACAAGAACAATTTGCTCCAAAAGCCATTTTTCACCTTCTACAAACATTCTCCTCCAGACTTGTAAGGCCAGCTGTAGACAGGTTCCAGGTTTTGGAAACCTCTTCAGTACTTTTGTGTGGTATCAGTAAAGCTGCAAGACAGAACAGGGCACCATCAACAGGACTGACAGCAGACCTTTTCAGAAGAAACCCATTAACAGACATTGTGTAATTACTGGAGACAAGCAGTTGTTCACAGTCCTAGCAGTTCCTATAAGACTAGTAAGTGCCTGAACAACAAGGCAAAAGAACATTCCCGATCCCAGGTCAGATAAAATCTATATGACACTTTCTGTAGTAGTCTGAAAGTAGTCTGCTTGATTACAGTTTTTCTTTTCTGCAAAATATAGCCTCTCCAAGCACAACAGAAATGTAAGTAAAAGGATTCTGCACCATGAAGAAAAAAGCATGCCAAGTACCAGACAAAGAGCAACAACCCTGTACTATTACTGTAAAGGGGGAAAGCTACATGACCAAACCATACTGCAGAGTCAGGTAATAATTACATTCAGCAGCTGAGGTTGACGTTTACCAGGCTGCAAACTTATGCTTTGCAATATTATTTAGGGTCAGGCAGGAAGGATCAGTACCTCAAATTGAGAGGTCTCTAGCTTCAGTCACCTGGTATGTGAGGATTTTTCAAAATTGCAGTTACACTCTGCATAAGCTATTGACTTTGATTCATGAACCATCTGGCTTTTCTTCCTGAAAAAACAAGTTTACTCTCTTTTTGTCTTCCTCCCAAGTTCTCAAGTATATGTACCTTCATCACTGATGCTATCTCTATCACTATTTCCACATGGTGAATTTTTTAAATAGCCATAAATTTAAAAAATCAATGCCATCACTATTTATTTACTTTTACAAAGCACTCATTTGTGTTTACTATGTATATCCTAGTAGCCCTTTAAAAAGTATCGAATGGATTGTAATAGGTACAATGAATGATGAAAGGAGGAAACAAATACCACCTGGAAGTTACTACACAGGCAGAAAAAAAGTGGTTGCAATCTCTTTGCTTTCTTTTCTTGATCCCATGTTAGAGCAGCACTAGCAATGAGGGAAACACTTCCAGATGTAGGTATGTATCTGTCAGAAAACCCAGTGGACCTGGACAATGGTTTACCTCAGTTAACACCTACTACTAGTGTTAAATTGCAGCAGTAGGTTCTAAAGTGGTCAGAAGCCACGTGATAATGCGCAGCTATTTCTGCTATTCCTAGCTGCACCTTAAAAATACATAAAGCTATTACCCTAGAAACACAGTTTTTGGGATATTCCTTGTATTGATTCTACATAGCTAATAAAAAGGTAGATCCCTGATGACATGAAGTAGAGAAAACGTACATGCACAAGCCAAATGCTTTATGAACTCTGAAAAGACCAAGGCTGTCCTTATCTCCCTTGAGCACCCAAGGCCAACCTAACACACCACCTAAACCAGCTCTTGCACATGTCTTTATTTCGCCTTATTCCTTTGTTTGTCCCAGAGGTCCACAGTATCACACTCAATAGAAGGAAACACTGAAGCACTTCTAGCAATTGGTTCAGACGGTGCTCTTTAAAGAGACTGCCGCAACATCACGATGAAAGATTCACAGAGGGACAGTCTACCTAAGGAGCTCATGGAGAATCCCCATACCCACTCATTCTGTGAAAAACAGATCCCTTCAAACGCAAATCAGAAAATTTTCTTTAAACAATACAGATGTCTTTGATCACTTTGGAAAGGCTAGAAATGGGCACATTTTCACCACAGTACACAATACAAGCTGGGTCAGCTACAGCAACACCAGCTGATGCTTTCAAATACCAGTTTTTCCTTGGTATGCAAACCAAGTGCTACTGGGAAAGGAGCACTTCCTTACATGCACTAGGACAGCAGTCATTTCCCTTTTCTCCTTACTCATAAACCCATGCACTCTTCCAGAAACATAGTTTCACTGCTGAGTAAAGCTTATTACGCTCTATTCCTGTCAACAACCTTGCTGACCTCTGTCCTTACATGAAAATATATTATCAATATTATCAAAGCTCCCTCCATTCTTGTGATGGATGCAACTGCTTTCTGAAGTTTACTCTGAACATCACAGCCATTGACATTTTACCAGAGGATGGGTATTAGATAGGCATAATCCACCTGGAAGATTGTTGCAAAAACACGCTCAAAAATATAGGTACCAGATTCACAAAGACAACAGAAAAAGTGCAAAGATTTCAATCAAATGGCAAAGCAGCAGGTCAGTCATAAGTAGATTTTACTGAAAATCACAGATTAGTCTGAACACTACTGTTTCCATTCCATTTATACGCTGGATTATTTCTGCAGCTTTGTTGGCTCTGCAGTTGCTTTCTCTCCAGAGGCGGGTAGGGAGGGGGGGAACCAACACACAGACACACACACCAAAAAAAAACCAAACCAAACCAAACAAACAAACAAAACCCAACACATAAACACCACCACAAAGCCCCCACAATTTTTTGAAAGCCTCCAATCTTAAGTTGAAAATTCGAAATCCCCAAAAAGCTAAGCAAAAGACATGACACATGAATCTCTATCTACATCAAGAAGTTGTGGTTTAGCATTTCAATTGGAATTTCATTATTTTATTTTTTAATAATTCCAGACCGCTCCCCATAGGCAAACTTACAAGTATAAAGAGCATCTTTATTTCTGACAAGTGAGTAATCTAGTAGGATTCACAGCCTTTATCTAGCTCCTTCTGTATATTTATACTTCTTTTTTCAACATAATGGCTGCAATGCAGTTCGCTTTCAATTTTAAATGCAAGGTATAGGATGTGAAACCCAGAAAAACCTGACTTTAGGGCCAACTACATTACCCTTTTCAGCTGTAGAACTTTTCTAGGCAGAAAAGTTTAAGTCATAAGCAATCACAAACCAGAAAGTAAAACATGCTGAATTCACTCTACTTCCCTGCATTACCCTTTTCACCCAATTCATCATATAACTCATCTTGCTCCAGGACCCCCTATGGAAATAAGTTGTGTTTCCTTCTTCAAGCAACTGTCTTGGAGCTGTGGATAAATCATGACATCAAAATCATTGTGTAGACAAAGGTCAGACAACACATACATACAGGCAACGTCTGTCTGCACTGGTTACTTATGTGGATAATAAGAAATTTTTTTCAGACCATCTTGTGTGGCAAGGTTTTGGTGGCTGGCTACAGGGTAACATCCGTCAGACAATGTCAGAAGCTTCCTCTATGTACAAGAGCCAGTGCAGCCAGCTCCAAAACAGAACCACCAGTGGCCAAGGCCAAGCCCATCGGTGACAGTGACTGCGCCTCTAAGAGAACATACTTAAGAAGAGGAAAAACTGCTGCACAGCAACAGCGAAGTAGACCTCAAGGTCAGTGAAAATTCTGCTTCAGGCCCTGGAGCAGAAATTGTTCTGCAGCCCATAGTGCTGAGGACTATGATGAGGCAGGCTATCCCCTCTGCAGCCCACTGAGGTCCATGGTGCAGCAGAGATCTCCTGCAGCCCACGGAGGCCTCCACACCTGAGCAGGTGCCTGATGGAGGCTGTAACCATGCTGGAAGACACACTAGAGCAGTTCATGAAGAACTGCAGTCCATGGGGAGGACTCATGCTAGAAGAGTTGGGAGAGACCTCACAGAAAGTACCTGAGGAGGGAGGAGCAGCAGAGACAAGTGTGACAAACTGACCACAGCTCCCATCCCCCATCTGCCTGAGCCACTCGGAGGAGAACAATCTGGAGCTGAAGTTGAACCTGGGAAGAAGGGAGGGGTGGGTGAAAGATGTTTTAAGGTTTGTATTTATTTCTTATTATCCTTCTCTGGCTTCTCATTGGCAGTTAATTAAATTATTTCTCTGAACCAAGTCTGGTTTGCAGTGACCATACTTGCTGAACCTTCTGTCATACTTTTTCTTCACCATCCAGATGAGGAAGGTGATTAGAGTGGCTTTGGTGGGCACCTTGTGTTCAAAGTTATCTCATCAGAACATAACCTTCTTTCCCCACTGAATTTTACTTTAGTTTCTATATTGTCTTATATGTTCTGCAGAAATGAACTATACTCTGAGATTTGCTTCATACCTCCTAATTCAGTTACATGCTACAGAGACAATGTGGATTTAGTATTTCCTTCTCTGTAGTTGCCAATTCTCAGCTTGTGATATCCTCTTTGACTTAGTAAGGTAAAGCATCTCATTGCTGGGTTATCTTGCCTGGCTAGTTATCACCCATTCTCACTCTATTCCATCAGGAATTCCCACAACCCCATCACACTCTTACCTTTCTCAAGTAAACAAGACCCAGCTCTCCCAAACTCTCCTACTACCATAGCTCCTTGTGCTCCAACTGATACTCATGGTAACATCTGAAAGCAAAAGCAGCAACACAGATGCACGTCAGCCAGTACCTGTGACATATCCACGTAGCTCAGCAGTTTTCAGTTGTTTGTCCAGCAGCTTAGCAGCCAAAATACCCCTTTGACATGAAAACTTTGAGAAAGAGGACTAGTTACTGCAGTTATATCCAGGTCATTTTAAGAGACTAACTTCTTTTGGTGGGGATTGTTATCACCAGTATTTTTATACAACTGAACAAACTACCACTGTTGCTCTTAATGAAGGCATACCTCCCTCCAGTCCAGAACACAGGGCTCCAACATTTACACAAAAACTATATACACGTATTGGAAGACACATATATCATACGGTTTTCTTTTAAGCATATTTCAGCTGCACACAAGATCTCAGTAACCAGCATATAGAACTGGAAAAGAAGTTTCAAAGTAACTGGGTCACCCAGTCCCAACAGCAAATTATTAGCTATAGTACTGCATACTGTAGACAAGTTTCACAAAAAAATCCCTGAAAGTTTACAATGCAGTCAACACACATTAATTCTAGGAAACCACAGAGCCAGTTTCAGCAAATCTTTTTTTTATACCTTACATAATGCACTGAGGCAATTAGAAGTAAAGGACAGTGGCCACTACCAAATGGCAGATATTCTTAGAGATACAGAGATTACTGTTTATATATATGAGGTATCTAAGTTTGTGTGTCCGTCTGTGAGCATTTCCACATGCATGTGCTGTTTGTCTCTAGAAGCAAACAAACTCAAAGTATGCATGTCAAAAGAAAAAATGTTAGAACTTAAGACGCTGGATTTAACATCAGTCATCTCATTCACCAGTTTTGAACTCTCAAGCCTTCTTTAAGATTACCAGAATGTTAATGAAATTAATAGCCAGTGGAACAATAGAGACTAGTCAACAGAAATATTTATGTAGTGGTGAGTTCAAACGAGTAACAACCTTGTGACTTGAGAAGTATCAATTTTTTGTTTCAGCACACTACCCTTTTCAATTTCAGCAGCTTCTGGGTTATCTTCAAAGCAAAACAAAGATTTCTAATAGCGTCTCTATAGAAATGAAGATCAGCCACTGGACTTCTGGAAGAACTTCTCTTGCCCTTCTCTTTACAAATACAAACTTTAGCGTACAATAGCACATGACTTTTTAAACATCAGCATAAAGAGTGAAATCAACACAGACCAGTAGATCAGACATTAACTCATGATACTTGATTTGCAAAGTTGAAGCATGACTATTTGTGGTTGATGCTGAGAATTATGTCTACACTTCCGAAGGCAATAGAGCAAATCTGCTTCTCAAAACCTGCCTCCATCTGCTCTGTTTCACAATGCTTTCTGGAAAGCAACATCTGCAGTGCTTGGGTGAGTAAATTTAGTATTTAAGCATTCACTGCCCAAGTATTTCCAAAACAAAATATGCTACAGCAAGAGCAGAACTCTGCAAGTTCAGATTTAACCAGAGATCAGACTGCCACATTACTTTTAAATGCATACAACAACCAAAGTCTACTTCCCCTTCTTTCATAACACAGTCGTAACAACAGCAGCTTGCTTCATGTGCAAAAGTGTTTCTTGGTAACACCATAAAAAGAAAGTTCTAAGCCCAGTTTTGCAGTTCATTTAAAATCCTCACAAGGAATCCGAGCAGTTGAAACAAGACAGCATTTTGTTTACCAGCGCTGAGAATCATTTTCATGTCCCAGAAATGTGTCTCCCAGGACATGATTCTTCACCCTCAGCCTGCTAACTGTATTTTCCATTGAGCACTCTGGGCAGCCCTGGAGAATACGTAACCACATGTCCTGGTCTCCCCTCTCTTAAGACTTTGTGATAGCTCTTCTCTTTTGATGTCACTGCTCCAATGATAACATAAAAAGCTTCAGTGGTCACAAGAATGCTGAATGTAATAATCTGCAAGTGGTGCAATTCAGCCCACCAGTGAAAGATTTTTCACTGCACTTTTAAATTTATTCCTCCAGCAATAGCCTTGAAATAGACAAGCTTAATCTGCCAAGGAGGTAGCAAAAGCAAAGAAAATGCCTGGACAACCGTAAGAACGATCCAGGACGTTCCAGCATGACTCTTCAAAAGACCTGAGGGGTGCACAAAGTTTTTAAACACAAGGAGCAGCAAACCCAAGACACCAAGAGCTAGGCAAGCAAGGTAAAGGCTTAAAACACAAACGTTTTATAGGAAATCATCTCTTCAATTCATCACATGGACTGACTGCAAGGAAGAGGCAGCTGACACCCACTCTCCAAACAGGTACCACATAGGCCCCAACATGGCTGAAAATTAGTTTTCAGTACCACACACAGCTGTTAGGAACTTGAAATTTCAAGCATCTATAAGCTGATAATCTATATAAGAGAACACACAAGTGTATTTGTTAACCACAATTTTCCAGATGCACTGTGTATACAACCCAAGAACAATGGGGTTATCAGACCAAAATGGTCGTACTGATGAGTTACCTTGTTTCTCAAAATAGGACAAACTCTGCCAGAATGAGCATTTTAAAGTCCCTTTTATGTCTGAGAAAACCATCCTTGCCCCTTCAGATACACTGATTGAGTTAGCACAGCGTAAGTTTCTAGCACCCTAATCAGTAACTCCAAAGATACTGCATGATAAATATCAAAGCATGTCAGTATGCAGATATTCAGCAACAGTCATATCAACTGCACTAACCAGTATTAAAGTATTCTCACCTACTGCTCTCTATAGAGATCATAAGATCTTTAATGGTTATGGTACACCTTCTTCTTAAAGAGATGCAGTAAACCTTAGACAACATTTCTTCTTCAAATTGTGTAAATTTAAGATCTTTAGAAGATCAAAATTAAAACCACTCCAGAAGGCAATCATTCAGGCATCTCTTTTCTGGATAGCCAACCCTATTTTGAAAATCCACAGAGACATAAAAGGCCATAGTTACATATGGTGCCTTGAAAACAAAGCTCTTTTACAGCATTTTACAGTGGTAGAATGATCTATGTCTTGTTTGCTAATCCGAACTATTAGACTCTTTCTTTACCTCTCTTGCTACCTGAGACCAAAAAACCCCAAGGGGCTAAACTAGCAGAAAAGGGAGAAACACACAAGTGCACAAGAACTAACTTCTAGAAACAGTTACCTCTCTATGACATCAGCCGCAAACAGAAAATGCAGCATTCAAAAAATGCCTGATAATTAAGAAAACAAAAACTTGATGTAATGCAGAAATGTAACACTACAGAATAATAAATGAAACAATTGACACTACTCTTTTTTAAAAAATGCTCTAAAACCACTTTTGCCCCAACCTAGCTGAAGACTTGGTAACTCCAGAACACTCTGGCATCATCGTTTTGCTTCATTACCCACCCTGCCACACAGCCTCCACAGAGCTCATAAACAAGAGATACAATGATGCTTCAGTTAATTCACAGTAAACAAGTCCATAACAATATGGGCAACTCACTTGCTTTAAAAATTCTCTTTTATGGCACAGATGTTTTAAGAGTGATCCTCAAAAGAAATCAGTTGTTACATAAACATCAGAAATAATGAAAATCTGCGTTAGTGGAATTTTGTTGCGTACTTTTATGTTTTCTCCAGCAGTAAAACGTTTTGCCTCCAAATCCTTACAATTCCCATTCACTGCAATTCCTTTGGTTTCCCAAGCTCTCAAGATCCTCCTTTATTTCCTGCGTCCTTGTCAGAGAGACCACACACTGCAGCTGTTTGGAAGCAAAATACTGTCTAACTGCCCAGCAACTACCTGTGTCCACAGATCAGTAAGTCACACAAAACAGCATCAGATCTCTTCAAGCTGTTTGCTTGAGAGAGCAGACTAATTTTTCTGGTACTTAAGCAGTGATTTACTATAAGTTGTTTTAAAACGCTAAAAAGCCTCCGTCAAGTTTGAAGCTATTTACAGAGAAACAGGACTAAGGGAACAAGTATGACAGCTTTACTTAAGAATGCCCATTTCACTTTTGCATGGGAAGGCAGCCTGAGGAGGTCATATACCATGATTTTTCACTCTTTTCTTACCTTTTGCTGCGTTCATATTTTATCTTATTGACTAAATTCTTGTCTGTACCATTCTCCCTTAAAAATACTATAAAAACACTAGGAGAGTCATCATATTACAAACACTGGTTTGATAAAGACTAACAAAAAAGGGTAAGAATACATCAGTGAATATATTTTTATATTTTTTTACATACCGTCCAAGCTTGGGAAGAAAAATCCCTCTCATTGCTGAACACATCTCTCAATTAATTTATCTGGCACTTTCTGAGAGTTGTACCAGGAAAGACAGAACCCAACATCCCCTACACTTCTTGGACGCAAAAATAAAGAATTGAAGCGCATATTTTTGTCTGTCAGATGAAAACAGACTGTTTGTACATTAACCAGCAAGTAAGTTATGAAAAGGGATGAGAGGCAGAAGTATAGCTCTGCTTTAAATACAAACAGCTGTTGATGCTTTACCCAGAAGCATTTATATATTAAATACCCATAACAAGAGGGACTTTTGAGTGTGTGAGGAGGAAGCATGTGAAAAAATCGAGGTTGAAAAAAAAGCAGTCTCACAAGATTGAGGCGACACTCAGCAAACTGAGTTCTCACCATCACTTCTGACCGTGCACAACTAAACCAGTCCCAAATTGCTGTTCCTTCTCTACTTGAAATGCCTGAAGCAGGCATCCCCAGGCTAATGATAACATGCTCACTACACATAACAAAGTTTTTCAGGCTGCAAAAGACTGCTGGATATCTGATAGTTCAATCCCTCTGCTCAGACCAGGTCAATTTAGAGCAGAGCCTTGCCTGGCAAAGTTCTGAATCTCTCCAAAGTTGTAAGGTCCATAATGTCCACAGTTCTCTGCTTCAGAGAGAAGAAAGATTCTTCCTAAAATTATCTGCCAGATATTTAGGTATTTCTGCCTGAGCCCTATTCCCAGTGACTCGCCTTACCAGCACATGCAAAAGTCTGGCACTATCTTTTCTTCATGCGCCATAAGAGAACAGAGGCCATTGGGATCTCTCGTTTGGGATCTAGCCTGGGCCATCTCTTCAGCCATGCTGTGCACACATCCTAGTGTCCTCTACCTCTCCTCACAGCCTGGGCCATCTCTTCACCATGCTGTGCAATCCTGGTGTCCTCTACCTCTCCTCACAGCCTGGGCCATCTCTTCAGCCAGGCTGTGCAATCCTGGTGTCCTCCACCTCTCCTCACAGCCTGGGCCATCTCTTCACCATGCTGTGCAATCCTGGTGTCCTCCACCTCTCCTCACAGCCTGGGCCATCTCTTCAGCCATGCTGTGCAATCCTGGTGTCCTCTACCTCTCCTCACAGCCTGGGCCGTCTCTTCAGCCATGCTGTGCAATCCTGGTGTCCTCTACCTCTCCTCACAGCCTGGGCCATCTCTTCAGCCAGGCTGTGCAATCCTGGTGTCCTCCACCTCTCCTCACAGCCTGGGCCATCTCTTCACCATGCTGTGCAATCCTGGTGTCCTCTACCTCTCCTCACAGCCTGGGCCATCTCTTCAGCCATGCTGTGCAATCCTGGTGTCCTCCACCTCTCCTCACAGCCTGGGCCATCTCTTCACCATGCTGTGCAATCCTGGTGTCCTCCACCTCTCCTCACAGCCTGGGCCATCTCTTCACCATGCTGTGCAATCCTGGTGTCCTCCACCTCTCCTCACAGCCTGGGCCATCTCTTCACCATGCTGTGCAATCCTGGTGTCCTCTACCTCTCCTCACAGGTCCCACGCTACAGCCCCTACATCAGCTTGCTGCCCTTGAGCAAGCGAGCTCCACCACTATGTCAGGGATTGCTATCCTTGAATGGGTGCCACCCACCCAATAATTTTTACCATATTTACAACTTTCATAGCTTTTCCCCAATCCTTCATGTTCAGAACGCCTCATAAAATAAAAAGCTGACAAAATGTAACAAATCCTTTAAGTTATTTTTCCTCAGCGTCCAAATTCTTCATTATTAATATTTTCTGGTATCTCAGTGCATAAAAGCAGAATCAATACTGTACAGGCACAAGAGAATGCCAGGGTTATAAAAATTAAATTAAAAGTTTTAATAAAGAAAAGAATATTTTTCTATCTCATTCACTTTTTCCAACTCAACAGGGCCTTGTGACAAACAACATCAAATACATCTTGACTCTAACTTTTTGAAATACATCCCTGCAGTGTGCACCTCAGTTTGCTCATCTTTATAAGGATAATCACATATTTCTTAAGTTTGAAGACACTTTGTCTTCAATGATTAAACCAGGACACACTTGTCATACTGCTGGCTAAAAGCTTTCACTTCCAAGCCTCCAAAAATCAAAATGCATTTCTGAAACAGCTGAGAAGTCTAACCTGTAGCCAACCTCCAAAATAAGCTGTAAAAGCAAATTTCAGATCATATCATAAACACTTTATGTAAACTTGCTCAAAACCACACACAAATCACAACAATTACAGACTCACAGGGTTTCTGTGCCAAAAGGCTCAATATCCTACTACTAAATCTGCATGATAATTCTTTCCAAAAACTACTGCTTACTCTGCTTGGCTTTGGGCCATTTCAACTTATAAACAGGAAAAAAGCGATGCCACGGAAAAGACATATACAGAGAGCTTGCACACACTAAAAAAGCAGATGATAGCATTTTTAATGGAAATTCAAAAAATCACTTTAGACTGTTGACTTGTAGGTAGGGAGAAAAAAAATCCACCACAATCCAGATCCCACAAACATTTGCAAAGGCTCTTAATGAAAGCAGAAGTATCCATGTGCCTAAAAGCCAAAACTTCACAGAGCAAGAACTCAATCAGAAAGTAAATATAAATCTCTAATATTTTCACTCCAGATCCTGAATGTACTTTAGGTGCCAAGCAGCAAAAGATAAAGTGGAGATAACTTTCAGCTATGCTGAAAAAATAGGCAGCAAAAGTTTCCAAACTGTATGTTGCTGTTCCATGGTGCAGGTTCAATCACACGGCATAGGAGCTGTTCCAAGTATTCTCCAACAGACAAAACTGTTCTACACACACAATGTTTCTAGCCATACTTTGTGGTTTAATAGCCATTCCTTGGGCTCTTGCACAACTACAAGTCATGCAAACAAATACAGTGCATGGCTTTTAGTGCTATTTAGACTATTTAAGGGGAGTGTTCCTAACAGGGATTTTTCCAGGCATGCAGATTATGAAGTATTTTAATAACATTCACAGAATTCATACTTTACTCCTCCATAGGCTGGCAGAAAATTTAAACATCACTACCTTCCTTGTACCCTCCTTCCAGAAAAATGTGCATAAGCACAAATAACTTTTTTTGGAAGTAGAGATTGATAGTATCATGGGAAGAAATCCAATTCCTGTTATTAAAGGATATCAGAAACAATCATAAACACCCTCTAACAATTTAAGCAATATTCTTTACTGATACTAGCTGCACACCATTGTGCTACACGTGTGAATCTTACACGTGATGAACAGAAATTCAGTTAAAGACTTTAAGCTTTTCAGGGGGTTATTTTGCTGGAATTATCTTCTTGTTGTTTGGGGAAGTTTGGGTTTCATTTGGTTTTAGTAATTGAAATGCTAGAGTAGGTTTCCTTTAATATTTTAATTTCCCATTTGGGGTTGTCCTAGAAGGTGGTGACCAAGCCCAAATGCTTAGAGATATGAGCTTTGAAATATTACAGTGAAGGCTGGTTATTATAACAGTCCATAGTCAAGAAAACCACACCAGCTGCCAGACAATGCAACAAGCAACACAGATTATTTGTCTGGATGCAGAACCCCAGTCATTACAAAAGACATTAGAGAAACATCTTGATGACACACTTTCCCACCCTGAGACTGACAACAGATGTTACTTTTTCATGCACTGCGGTGGCAAAGGGCTTGCATGAGAGGGATGCTGCAGAGACTCAACCTCAACACAATGCCAGAGACAATAGGAACAGCAACTCAGGAGCTTAGGGCTGGGATGCCAGGCTCTCCACTGAGAAAATCTAAAGAAGAGTGTTTTTAGAATGAACATTTGGAGCATGTGTGTGCATTTCAGAAGTTCAGAAAACACTGTATGTCATGCCTGCTTAAAATAGTTGTGAAAATACCTATGACTTACTATTTAAAACACTTCCTGCATCTTTCTTTAAGTGAAGTATGCATTCTTTGCCCTACATTACACATCAAGCAACCTCCTGAAAGAAGCTTTAAGTCATGAAAATACAAGAATAGGACTATTTTTCCTAGCAAGAATGGAGGATCTTTTCTTTATGCAAGGAATTCTAACAACCAAGCACTTACTGTACTTCACATACACAAACAAGAAAAGAAAGGTTTAGAACAAGCATAGAAGAATGCAGCAAGAAGGTGTAAAGAAATAAAAAGGCACTAAAAAGGTATAACATAACAAAACAAAACCCAGTAAAACAAAGGCGGGGAAAAGTACTATCTTACTGAAATATTCATGTAAAGGGAGCTCTCAGTGTGCCATGACTACAACCCTGACTAGGTACCAGCAGCAGCTCTCCACCACTCTCCCCCTTTGCCAGTGGGATGTGAGTGAGAATCACGAAAGGTAAAAATCATGTCTTGAGATAAGACTAGCTTAGTAATTGAAATAAAATACCAAATCAACATTAATGATATAATTATAATCAATAGGGAGATGAGGGGGTGAGGGGAAGGGGTGACCCAGCAATAAAACCCAAGAGAAAAAAATGATGCACAATACCTCCATCACCACACACTGGCTGAAGCCCAAAGTGCCTGCCAGGAAGAAAATTAACTCTATTCCACCAAAAACCAAGACCCTGAAAAATTTGTAACATTCTCTTATTCTGGTACTGTACCTTCCTGTTCACCCATCCACATCCTGCATCACATTAACAGTGACAACCCTTACGTTCAGATGACATATCTCCATTTGAACTTCTAATATGAAGCAGATGCCATACGAGATCATTTAAAATACCTAGGGTGCAAGAACTAACAAAAAAACTGCAAAGCGATCCACTGAAAAAGATTTAAAGCCTATCTTTCTCAGGAAATAAAAAAAAATTGGTTAAATAGGTTCTGTCTGCATGTGGATTTCATTTTGCCAAGATAATTTGTGGGTGAAAAAAGGGCTGTATAAGCAGCAAAACTAAACATTAAAAGGCAAAGAAAAAACTCCTAACCCCACCATTATTTTTTAATTGAACACAGCTTTTCCAAGAATTTACAGTGTTCTCAATCATGCCCATTAATATTCTTTAAAACAGTTTTTCATTTTAACCTTTCTGTGACAATGCAAATATAATTCTCAAGCTCAGTATTTTGATGACTTAGACCAAAAGGATAATTTAGATTATTTCATAAGCAGATGTTACAAAGCAAAGCATGCATTTCCAAATTAAAGACATATCTCTGGTCTTCTTGCTATTATTAAACTGAAATTTGTACTTTAGAGAATATTCTGAATTTTTAATTTCCATGCTTTTGCACATTTTACATCTAAAATATACCGGATTAGACAACAATCGAGTTGTTCATATTCTGTGCACTACAATCAAATGAACTGTATATTAATTTTATATTCTATATTTTCTTTTAAAAAATTTTGTTTTAGCCTCACTTTATCCTTAAATATTTCTGTTGGGGGCAGGGTATGGCAGTATATTAACACTTGCTAGCATCCACTTGAGCTGCCTTGATGCTCGCACCTAAAAGGCACACCTCCAAAGAACAATTTCAGACCATAAAATCAAAATTTCCAGATTCTGTAAATACTACAGGTTAAAAGAGAAATAAAAATAAAAAAGTGATAGTCACAGAGCATGGCTTAAAATCATTACACCTTATCTGAAAATAATTGTTAAGGAAATACATTTGTATTTATTTCCCAAATAAATCCGATAAATATGCAGATCACATATCTTATAACTAACTTCTTGAAACAAACATTTATTATATGTCGGCTAACATTAAATCTGTAATTACTATAATCTATTTAAAAAGTACAACTAATTTATGTGAAGACATAGCCTCCTATCTTCCTTTATAATTCGAAAATAGCAGAACTAACATACCACCATTATAATAAAAAATTCTGGTATGCTAAAGGTAATTGCAATCTCATGTGCAAAACAGAATATGTTCAAACACACAAAGTTACAGATTTACAACACTGTGGTAATTCCAAACAAGAAGTGCCATCAAGCCATTTTTTTACATCACACTTTGACCAAATTAAAATGGAGATCCTCTAATGATACTTTCTAGTTTCAGTGGGAGGTTTTTTGTTTGTTTATTTTTTCTTTAATCTATCAAAATCAATTATAACTCTTGAGAAGTCTCCACATACTGAATATGCTTCACCTGTTCCAACCAAGAAGCTGTTTTTCCATCTCACTTTATTTTATATGGTTCTAAGGCAGTGAAGGCACCACCATGTCATAAATAAAAAAACTAGCATCTATCACCAGGCATGCCAGAATTAAATGTGACTCTCACTGTAAAGCCACACCAACTGTTCTCCAGTTTGAGAACAAAACCACAAATACCACACAGAGATGGTATAACTATGCACAACTGCTAAAAGCACAAAAATTTATGTGTCACTATGAACATACAATTCTAGTTCAACTGCTCAGCATATACAGAATTAAGCAGAATCACTAATAATTCTGCTTTCCACTGCATTCAACTGACACTTCGTATGATCTTCACAAGAAGTCCAACTCCTCACATTCTTACAATCAGCTAGGCTTGAAAACTGGGATTAATCCTTTCAATAGAAGTTTCAGCTTCTTCACACTGAAAGACTTAGCAAACACTGTTATCTGCCAAAATAAGCACCTTCCATTACCCCTGTTAATATAGGACTTAACTTAGTGGGTACCTTAAAAAACAATTAAACTAACTAAAGACTTAGCCACAGAAGGAGAAAAAGCAGTATTAAGTAGACATAGCAAAGTTCATCAGATGACATCCAAAGAGCTGATATGAGTAACAAAGATGTTTAAGAGAAAAGCTGTTTTCGCCAGTTATGGACATAACACCAAATGTTAGATACAGCACAACTTCCAAAAGCCATCTTTCCTTCCACAAATGAGAATGTCAATTCAGACCTAAAAAAACAAAAAAAAAATGAAAAGGCAAAACCTAAACAAATAAACATACAAAAAAAAAAAAAAGAATTTCCACTACAGACATACTTTTCCTAGCTGACAACCTTTCCTCTAGGTGAATTACTTTTTTTCACCAAGGAGACGCAGGTACCCCACTGGAGGCAAATTACTTCATGGACAGTGAAATGCCTTTTAAGATCAGGATCAATTTTCTAAATGAAGTAAAGAATCATCAGCATTTCTAGTCCAATATCCTTTCACATTTGACAGCCATGAATGGAGATGTTCCATTCTGTTGACACATACTGGAAAAAAAACACAAAAGAAACAACACCAGAAGAGACCCAACTACCACTGCACATTTTTCTGCTAGGAGAAACGAAATACCAAACATTCTCCTAACCTTGCATGCAAAGTACAGCAATTTCACTGCCCCTCGATATTTGAAGATTAGGTCACAATACAGGTTTTTATCAAAAGTTAATATATTAGGATTAAGACTACAACTAAGAATATGCTCAGCAAAACAGTCCAACTTCGGCCCTGCTGCCTGAGTTTAGTTCATCGTTTTTCCCACTGGTGACCAATATTTGACTGGAAAAGATAGACCTCCATGAAGAGTCTTTTCCTTTGGAGAAAAGCAAGCAAAGAAACAGACATTTCTCATGCCCAATCTAGAAATCTCCTGGATTTGTCTTTAAATTATGACACTATTTCAAAATTATAAGATGAATCACATATAACACTATCTGAAAATGTTCTTTATATTTTTCAGACAATGACTAGTAACAAGCATTGACCTGCTACTGTGACTTAAGTACACTGTAAAACTTAATATTTCAATTTGTGTGTCTTCAAGAGCTCTTTTGAGCAAAATCATTCTGGTTATTGCAATTGCCATTTAACACAGGACTTTTAAGGGCTTTTAAACACAGCAACTGTCCTAGTGAATACCAAAACTTCAGAACAAACCCCAAAAAAGCCCCTTTCTGGAGAAAAAAAAATCCAGTATTCCTTAATCCGACATTAAGGTCTTTGTACACTAGGCCTGTGATGAATATATTATATGGTAAAGGTTATAGTTTTCTCTACCGTGACTTTCCAAATCACGGAAAATACAAAAGCTTTTATCTCCCAGCAGTAGCATACTAGGTCAATTTGTCTATAGGATTGCTGAGAGCTTAAGAAGATTAAGAGAGGTTTTGAGATCAGGCATTAAGATAAGGTTATCATCTATACCAGGAATGCCCATGCAATTTTAAAACAAAAAGTTGAAACAGAGTTTCATCAGACAAAACCACCATTTCCAAATAATGTATACTGGAAAAATATTTTTCTCCCAATAAATTTTTTTGGAAGGCCTGGGAGGGACTAATCTGCCCCATGTACCATGTGTCTCAGGACACAGCAAAAGCTGCTTTTGCACTATATAATACAATGCAAAGGTAAAAATTCAAGTTCTCCCTCAACTTTCCACATTGTAAGTAATCCTTTACTATGCTGTCAGTCACGAATTTCAAGAGGAGCTCGTCTATAAACTCATTTCAGAGCAAGATTCTATCAGTATAAACACCCAACTAAGTGCCCAAGATATAAGCACCACTAAAAATATATTCTAAGAAAAGACTTAATTAGACACCTCATTTTTTCACCCTCCAGGCCCAACAATGTCTTGTTTTCTGACCTTCTCCCATACCACTTCCTAATTAGTAACTTCATATACGCATAAACAACTTAATTCTGGCTGCCATTCACAAAGAACAGCTTAGGAAAACATCTAAGGCCCTGATCCCAAAACCACACAGACACGCGTTTAAATATAAGCATGTGGGAAACTCCAGCACAGCCTTGGAAGCGGCTATTGTGTTTGACTATAAACAAGCACATCAACCCATATGTTAGGACCACAATCCTGAAAACATCGAAGCTTCAGGATGAACGAACCACATGTTCGAAACCAGCTCCTCAGAGGGACCCTGCCGCGGAGCGGTTTCTAAGAGGAAATGCAAAAACACGTCTGTGGAACTGACGATGAGAGCCCCGAAGACACTCAGTGGGGGTCTCACAAGGCAAAAGTCTGACTTGCAATCAGCATTTAGGAGCACCACGAAATTACTTGGTATGACCGGTCACTGCGCTCCGCGAATTCCCGCAGTTACCGGCAGCCCGCTGCGAGGGGCGGAGCCTGGCTCCGGGCACGGATACGGACACATCGCCCCCTCCCTCTCTCTCTCACACACACACTCACACACACAAAAATCCTTCCAGGAGCGGGGCTCAGCCGACAGGCAGCAGAAGGCCGGCGGCCGCTGCGTAAGGGAGGCAGGGCGGCAGAACCGCCGAGGCCCTGGCGCTGCCCAGGACACACCAAAGTGCGATAAGACACAGGCACACGGTGCCCCGCACAGCGCAACCCCTGGAGCTGCACGGGCGGGCAGGGGCGCGGGGCTGGGGAGCGCCGGCGGCAGCAGCGCCACAGCCTGAGGCGCCCGCCCGAGCGCCAGCACTGCGGGCTGCCCGCGCTTCGCACCGCCGCATCCCGACCGACCGTCGGGGAAAGAGCCATCGCCGCGCCGGGCACCGGCTCAAAGGCGGCCCCGAGCACTCCGCTGCTGGCCAGGCGACACATGGCCTGCCGCCAGCTGCCGCCGCGATTCGCCTCGCCGTGTTCAGAACAGCGGGAGTTTGCCCTCCCGTCCCGTCCCGCCTGTGGTGCCCACCCGGGACGGACCCGAGGCGCTGCGGAGGGCAACTCCGCGGCCCTGCGGGCCGGCTGCGCTGCCAGCCGGGGGTGGGACGCCCGGACCCGCTCCCAGTCCCCCGGGGCCCCTCTCCTGCTCACCTGGTGGCGGGGCTCTGGAGCCCGGGGCGCCGCGGGGCGCGCCGTGCCCGGCGGGGCTGCCCCGGCCCTGGCTCCGCGCTCCCGCCTCCGGCAAGCTCGGCCCGTGGAGGGGCGGCGGCGGGCAGAGGGCGGCGGGCGGCGGTAAGCGACCGGAACCGCCGCTCATGGCGAGTCCCGGGAAGCCGGAGCAGGAGCGGACACGGGCGCGGGTCTGGGGGAGTGCCGGGAGAAGGGAGGCAGCCGAGGGGGAGGTGGAGGCGGCGACGGCGGCCCCACCAGCGGGGGAGGAGGCAACGGAGGAGGCGGGGGGCGGCGGAGGGGAGGAGGAGAAGGCAGGCAGGAAGGGGGCGGCGGAAGAAGCCACCCATCTGCCGCGCCGGCCCGCCTCGCCGGCCTGACGGAGGTGCCGCTCGCCGCCGCTCTCCTCGCCGCGCGGAGCGACGCCGCGGTCCCGCTGGCGGGCAGGGGCATGGAAGCCGGCGTCGGGCTGCGCCCCGGGGGCTGCCGAGCGGGCGGCCACCGGCATCGCTGTCCGTTCCGGCCGGCCGGCGGCGGCCGCCGCCCCAGGAGCAGCCCCACCGCGGGGACGGCGGAGCGGTCAGCGCTAGCGGGGACGCGTGGGTGGCATGGGCGGCGTGGGGAGCCTCTGGCCGGGGCGCAGCCCGCCGCCCGGCGGGGGGGCCGGTGCCCAACCGTGCCGGCTGCTCCAGCCGCGCAGCTGCTTACTGCTGCCACCGAGGAGGAGGAGGAAGTCTCCCCGCCTGCTTCCTCCTTCCCTGCCTCCCTCCTTCCCTCCCTGCCTCTAGCCCCAGCGGCCCGCAGGCAGTCCGGCGCCTCCCCAAGGCCTCTTGCCGCCCGCAGCAGCGCTGTCGCAAAGCGTGACGACCCGCCGGGCGCGCACAGGCGCGGCTGCTCCGCCCTGCGGCGGTGCCTCCTCGGGACAGCGGGAGCGGGGTCCCTGCCAGGACCCCCGGCGGGTCGCAGCCCTCCCCGAGCAACCCTTGCGCCCAGAGCCCGGAACCATCCTCGCCCTGTCCCGCGTTCCGCCGCCGCGGGCAAGGGCACCGCCGCGGGTTTTCGCCCTCGCTGACCGGCTCGGCGCCCCTCCCCAACTCGGCACGGCGCTCCGGGGACGACGGCCGGGGGGCAGGGGCAAAGGGTGCCATCGAGGGGTGAGCCAGCCCCCAGAGGCACGTGTAGGTAGCGGGGACCGCCCCATCCAGGCGTCAGCGGGGGGCGGTGGGTACCGATCTCTCGCAGGGACAAACCGCGCCTGCCGGTATATGTGCGAAAGAGTCAAGGATGTCGGTAAAGGGATAGGTTAAGGACAGGGATTTCCTTAAGCTGTCACGGTGACGCCAGTTTCGTTGTCAGACGAACAACATTCGAGCAAATCCATTGGCATGAGAAGACGCCAGGAACGCAGCCAAGACGCAGCTAAGAGTTTCTCTGAAAGTGCGGGAAATGCCTGTGTGGTGCGTCCATGCGCCTCTGCGATGCGGAGGAACAGCTGCGTGTGTGGAGCGAGCCCAGCGGGTTTGGTTCTCAGAAAGAATGGAATAGTGGGAAAAATGACACATGCATTAACAAAAGAAAATGCTTAGCGAAATTTACTAGCCAGAGGGGTGCACTTGCTGTCTTCAGTGGAGCAACAGTAATTCTCTGAGATCTAAATGTGCAGAGAATTTGTTTCATTTTGCACATCACAGCAGTGCTGCCTTCTCCTGTGTCATGCTATGAGTAGGAAATGTTTCCACAAATCCTGCATTTGCCTGCCCCACTGTGCCAGTTTTTTCTGTCACTCCATATCATTTGGTTGCGGTTTTCATCCAATGTGGGAGCAGGTAATCATGACTCCCCAGAGGATTAACAACTCTGGGGTTTGTAGCAGACTATTGATGTGATTCTTATGTCCAAACAATTTTTAAGGTCGTTCTGAACATTTCTTCATTTGTTTGTCTTAAGCTTCATGGAGTGTTTCAGGTCTCCAGCCCTGAAATTGGAAACAACTTCAACAGCTCCTATTTCCTGATTATGTGAAACATGAGGGTCTGAATTACTTTCCTTACACTTCACCTTTCCGAGGTGTCTACACTTCTTTCAGATTGCTGCTCTCTGGCATGCACATGCAGCCTGCATGAAACTCTTGGCAGTTTACAGCTGGCAGAAAGTGATGAACAGAGCCACTATTGCTTTTGTGATGATTCATTTTTCACTCACTTCCTGGGGGGAAGTTGCTTTAAAACTACTCCCATGTTGAAGGTAATACCTAAAAGTGCTTTTTGGCACAGACTTCCTTCTTTTTTGTGAGCCCTCCAAAAATGGCAGATTTGAATACTAAGTATACCCTACAGGAAAAGGTGTGAAAATAGCACCAGTCCTTCAGCTAAGACAATTTTTCTAATCTTTTTGTATGTAGATTGTCTTCCAGAGATAAGTAAAGAAGAGGTATTTCTGAATTATGAAGTTACTTCAGCTATTAGTCTAATGCACACTCCAGACTACAGGCTGTCTGGAAGTTCAGGAAAGCTGTTTCTGTGCAATTTGGGGCAGGAGTCTTGCAGACATAACCTGACAGTTGCGGTGCACTGCACTTCATTTTCTTCTGGAGCTTTGGTGTTCCATTTTCCTGTTAGTTCTAAATTTAAATAAAGCTTTTTCAAGATAACATCATTGCAAAAGCTAGATCCAAGCTTTTAATTTTTTTTTTTTCCTGGAGTCATTTTACTCAAGTATGATAAGAGATACTACCTTTAGTCTAATACCCTGTTAGGGTAAGTGCCATATTTGGAAAATAGGCAAGCTTTTGGCAGTGTACAAAAAGCCTTCAAATCTGCTTAAGGTCCTCAGGTACTTAAACACAAGGTTTTGTCTAAGGTTTTAAACAACTGTTAACTCATTTTTCTAAATAAACATACTGCTGGCTATCCAGAATTACACTCCTTGGTAGTTTATATTGAACAGATCCAGGGAAAAGTTATAAAAAGCTTTTTTTCTCCTTTGTTGTGATTTTTGTTATAAAGTTTACAAACTTGCAAAGCTGCTTAAAAAAACAATAAAAAATGGAAGTGTACATGTATGATATTCAGGGTCTTACTGTGATACAATGTTGAAAACTGTGGGATTAGGTATATTATTTCACTAGAAATTGAAAAAGTTAAACATCCACTGTGCCCAGAGCATCTCTTAAATCTGATAGCCTCTGAAGTGGTGTTTTAAGACTTTGCATAAACCAGACTTTGCAATGGGATTTGAATCCTTCATTATCTCTGTTTTGTTTCTGTTGGTGCTGCTGAAGTCCCTGATCATTAGAAAAAGAAAATTACTGCAAGTAATTTGCAAGGCTGGCAAGATTGAAAAAACTGATAATGGACCTTGAAAATTGATGTGATAACTGACCTGTGGAATGCCTCAATGTCCCTGGGGAGTGTTTGTCCGAAGAGGGGAGACAATCTGCAGCACAGGTGAAGCGCCCCTGCAGCAATGCCCACAGCACGGTAACTGCAACAGCTGGAAACCTCTGTGCAGCTGGAACACCGTGGTCTAATCAGTGCCACTGAGATGTGACTGAGGGACAAACTGCACGGCTGGAGCACTGCACCAGTGCTATGGGCTGTTCACAAGTGACAGGCAAGGAAGGAGGAGTGGGCAGCAGTGGGGATCGTGTTACCCTCTGTGTGGAAAATGGGTGAACTACAGAGAGCTGCCATGGAAAACCAGCAATGAACAGGCGAAATGGGTAAAAATTTATAGGTAAAATTTGGGGTCAAGCCAACAAGGGAAACCTCATGGTTGATGTTTACTACAGGCCACCAGACGTAGGGGAGGATGTTAATGAAGTGTTTTTACTTCAGCTACAGGAAGATTCACACTCCAGGCTCTGATCCAGATGGGGGGATTTCAAATACTCTGACATCTACTGGGAAAGTAGCCCAGCAACTTCTGTCTCCCGTAAACACGCCAGGAGACTCCTGGAATGCACTGAGGTCTTAATCCAGGTGATAGCCCAACCAGAGAAGAAACTTTACCACAATAATAAGAATAATAATGACTTCCTCAGGTATGTGGTCAGAAAAGGAGACCAAAGAAAATGTAAGCCTCCAATAAATAAGACAGGACAACTGGTCTAGTACAGAAAACATTTTTTTACCTCAGTTTTTAGTGGTAAACTCTCTTCCCACATTTTTTAAGCCCCTTGTACCTAATCTAAACTAACCCTTCTTTGGTTTAGAGTGACTTTTCTCTAATAAGTTTTGATTTTTAGGGAAAAAATACATGGTTCGAATGAGTATGAGAAATACAATGTGGAAGGGACAGTGCAGTCAAAAGGATAGGTGTTTCCATCATGCATTTTATTTTGTCCGTGGCAGGATGTTTCTCATCCTTTCAGTAGCTGCTGTGGATTAACCCTGACAGTCAGGCTCTATGTAGATTATAAGATTTTTGACCTGTGATGGCACAGGTTCTCCACAAGAAACCCAAGTAAAACAGCTTCAGTCACTCTAAATTTCTTATACTCTAGTCTTCAGATATATTAAAATGCCCATCAAAGAGGAATGTTGTGAAGCTCTTCCATGTTACAGTGGAGAATATGACATTGTTTGTAGTACGTAATGCAGCTTTATCCCACACTGTAAAACACCATTCATGCATCCCTTTGTTTCTGAACAAGCAGTAGCAGAAATACAGACCTGCTTTTTCAAATGACTGTTAGACATGGTGGCTAATATTTAAACCCAATGTGAAGTTTCATGATTGTCATAGCTAGTAATTGTACAAGAGTGTAGCCAGACTGAAGGGAACATGAAACTGAAGAAAAGTGGACCTGCTATTACAGATTTAAAAGCTAACCTTTAGGCAATTAGATTCCTGGACTATGTTCACTCATCTCCTGCTCAGATTTTAGCTAGTGTGTATTCAGGGGACACTCACGGGTGGTCTCATGGGGAAAGGGGAAAAAGGGGCACCACACCCTTTGACTCACAGTTTGCCTTATGCAAATACATCCCTGGCTGTCAATCTGTTGCGAGCAGCTGCTCCTTTATCCCATAGCAATTCTAGTTGACATTTCACGGTCCAAGTTTCCTTCTAATGCTATCCACCTGTGGATTGATGAAAGAATTAGATAATTGAATTTATATTATTTTGAATTTATGTTGATAGAAGAACTGATATATTAATATTATCATAATTGATAACTAGAGGAGTGGGGAATTGTTATCAAGTCTCATTCTCCCTGTATAGCTGACGGTAATCTCATGGCACATGGTGACTGCCAGTAGATTGCAGAGCCTTGAACAGTGTCCCTGAACTACTCACTGCAGCTGTTCCCAGGAAAAGTGATATAGTTAATATTCTTAATGAATAGGATGCATGTACTGAACAACACCAGCAGTATACTTTAAATATCTTGGTGTGGTATTCAGGAAATCAGGAGAGGATTCAACACCTATCACTCAAAAAACACAGAGTCACTTTGCTGGACTTCAAGGGAAAGGAATAAGGGAAACTGTGAGAATGAAACTAGTCATTACTGAGGCTTGGATACAATCCAAGACTTCTTTCTCCTCTACTAGGAACTGATAAATGAATATGTGAAAGCTGTCATTCGGTTTGCATACTACAGGAAGTAACTGTTTAGAAAGTATACTAAGTGTTCCTTGGAGCTTTATTAATACACTGATGATGAGGTGTTATAACTGGAGACAGTGTTGACAACATCTGAAAAGATAGGAAGCGTCATGTATCAGACAATGCTAACCCTTGCATTGAGAAGTCTGATATTCTACATTGTAAACCCACAAAAGTTGGTAAATTCTGCAGACAGTGAGGTCCAAATATCAAAAAGCTCACATCAATGCTGGCAGAATTCTGGACTTCAGTTTGGCCTGTAGCCTTAGGACCAATATGGAACACAACATGCTCTCAATTTGAAAAACTAGAAACCTGAAAAAATAGATATGAAAAGGCTATTATGTAACAAAAACAAGTGACTATTGCAATCAGCCATAATACCTGCTAGAATTTTTTGAATCACAAGAGAAATTGAACAAAATGCTGGATATCATTGGTGTGATATTTTTACGGAATTCACACCATTTGTATCTGGCATATTACATCTTATATGCTATGATTCATTGTAATATTGTGTTCTGTTTTATTAGCTTTTATATTCTTGTTCTGGTATATTTGCATATTGTTTTTCGCTCCATGTCAAAAATATATCACATTTAACACATCAATTGTTAAATGATTACCTGCCAGTGAGAATACTATCTCCTTCCTGATGTTGCATCGTAGTGTATAAGAAATGTATGTATAATCAATGGAAGACCTACAAGGAGTACTCTGAAAGCTAGGTTTGTATTTGCTTATTCACTGACAGAGCTTAAGAGCCAGGTTTAAAGAAATAATCAGTATGCAGTCTTGACCTGTGGCCAAATTTCTTTTTTTTTTTTTCCACCAAATGCCTTTAAATATCATTGTACCTTCCCTAAAGAATTAAAAGGTACAGGAAAAGAGGGAGGAATGAACAGCCATTTGGTTTGGAACAGAGGTGTTATCAATTATAGTGACTGGAGTTTAGTTACAGAGCAAGAAGAGGACAGGCAAGAGTAATAAAGCTTGAGCTAGAGCATTGACAGAATATTAGCACTGGTGGTTTTGTTTATATGTAACAGAATTTTATTATCTGCCTTGTTTAATGTTTTACAGGCTTTGTGTGTAGTTTCCCATCAAATGCACACTGAAGTAATTTCTCCTATCCCAGGCTAAAGTTTCTTGGAGGAATAAAACCAGGAATTTAAAAATAGGTTGGAATGACAGAACCCATCATCAGTGACTGTGTGGGTCTGAGGCACAAAGAGAATTTACAAGATGTCTACATTCAGAATTGACAGGCTCTGTCTCTCAGCGCCTCTGGAGGCTGCATTTGACTCTTAGGCATATTTAGCAAGAAGCAGAGAAATTATTTATTCATCCACCAAAACCAGAAAACACAACTATAGAGACACTGATTACTCTGTGATATTTATCTTCTCACTTGACAGAGCTACATATTTCATTGATGCACATGCTTTTTTTTTTTTTTTTTTTTTTGCTTTGACAGGCTGCATTCAGTGAAAAGAAAGGATTCTGCCAACAGAGCAGGAGAATATCTGTCTCCTTAAAGGAGAACCTGTACTGAGTTTCCTTCTTTTCTCCAGTGAGACCCCATCATGTCCATGCATACAGAAAAACAAATCTAGGATGAGGTGACAAAGATTGACATTGCTTATTTTGCCTACTAGTCTTTGAAGGCTTTGCTATTTACAAACTTCTGGAACTAGTGTGGGGTTCTCAAAGCCAGGTAATTTCAGTGGGTTAATTTACGTTCAGACTAAGCCTCCTGTTGGAGTCTGGTAAATATCTGTAATGGGGGGAGAGTTGTTGTGTGTGCATGAGCATATGTGAATGTCCATGTGTACAGTCTGGATAGCTATTTTCCATCCAGAATGAATGAAAAAACAAACCTCCTTGTGGATGGAGAAGGAAAAACTCCAGGCAATTCCAGAATCCATTTATCAAGAAATACAGAGGAAGGAACTAAAAGAAAACTTTGTGATAAAGTATTGGCTGACATATGAGCAAAAAAGCTGATAACCAGTTAAACCAGTTCTGCAGTTAAATCTTCATGTGAACTATGCCAGGTAATTCCTCTGTCACAAATTGCCATTGCTGAGCAATTTCCATTTGAAGTTCTCCTTCATGACAAAAACCCCTTTTGGTTTGATCAGGGGAGATCCTCCAGATGGCCACAGACTGGCTGTTTAGGGTGATGTAAGTGGTGTACAGTTGTAGCCACGAGGTATGTACATAGTTCTGTGGGGAGGTAGAATATGTTGTCTGCTTTGACTTACAGAAAGACCCCTCAGGTGCATTCAGTCAACGTGTGGGGACAGTTAAGCAGTGAAGTGTACAATAGGTTAAGTGTGTTGTATCTTACCCAACTTCTTAATGGTTCTCTCTGTGGACAGCCCTTTTTCTTCTGTGAAACCATTTCCAGAGCAAGGTGCTGCAAATACTTCCATTAAAGGAGGGAGGACAAGGCTCTAAAAGGACCCTCACTGGATGACATGCTTGAGATATAATGAATATTTTAATTCCTCTTTGACTAAGATGCCTTTCCCTCCTGATCAGTACAACCCTGTCATATCTCACAATAGTAGATTTTCTAGATGAATTTGGCCAAACAAGTGCCTTTTTTCCTGAGGCAGCTGGAATCACTGTCAGCATGTCTGTTCTTCCACTGAGCCCTTACAAAGCCACTCTGCTTACCAGATGAAAGGGACACACTGAAGGACCACAACTCCTTGATTAGTACCTAAAACAAAATGTCATTTGACACTTTATCAGCATGGCTTATGAGTAACATAATGTGATAACAGCTGGTGCTGAAACAGATTGAGCAGCTCAGCCCCTGTGATGTTTGTTAGAAGATGTTTGTTTGCTGGTGTTTGATTTGCAGCAGCCTTTAGTGACTCAGAGTGCAAGGCAAGGTACTGCAGTAACAGATAATAGATAGATCATGAGTCTGCATGCAGCAGAACTGGGAGCATGCAAGTTTCTGAGAGGGTTTTGTGACAGAACACACAATGTATCCAGACAGTGAGGAGCAAATACTCCCAAGCAAGAGCTTTCGCTTGTGTATCAATAGAATACAAATCTTCAAGGGTCTCCAAAGGTCAATTTCCTGTATCAGTGGTCAATAATATATCAAAAGAGAGTCCAGAATCCCTGCATCAGACATATTTTTCACAAAGATGAAATAACCTTGCTGAAATCAGAGACATCGAGAGCTCGCTGTGGGGATTGATGTGGGGAGGAGAGCTCAGTTGGTGTTCCACATTTGTGCCAAGAAATACATCAGACCCACTCAGTGTTTGCTATGGTGTCTGTCTCTTACATCATCATGTCCAGGAGACAGAAAAGAAAATGCAACTGTTGTGGTCCTGAATTAACTATGTTGGGAAGGTGTTGGTGCTTGAATCAATTAAAATTCCTGCAGAAAATGCTTGTCCTGTAAACATCTGCCTGGCCAAGTCATCACAATGCATTAGTGCAAATAACCTCACTTCAGGCTCCAAGTAGGTCTGACAGCAGCTGTCCACAGTGAGAAGGGCCATGGGTACATATAGAGCAATAGACAGGACAGAGAGACAAATCATCCCAGTGGGCAGTGGGGGGAGGTGAAAGGGATGAGGTCACACACAGGTATGATTCGGGCCATTTGATTTGTTTGTGACATATAGCCAAAAGATTCCTGAAGATAGACCTGTCAGTCATTTGTACTGGGCACTTTATAGAGAGCATCACAGGATCCATGAGGTGCACAAACCCTCACTGGAGTTTTCCACTGAACTAAGGCATGGGCAAGCAAAGAGGCAGAGCAAAGACTGGTGAGTGCCTGAGCCACAGTCTTGCCAGGCTCAGGATCACCACTATGATTCCCATGCTTGAAACTTGGGTGAAAACCTAGCAACAGCTTAAATGGGAGCAGGAGCATCAGCATTTCATTCTCTGTGACACACAGCTGAAAGACCTTGACTGAGTCTAGGGAAGAACAAGCTCCTAAAACTCCCTCTGACCATAAATTCTTGCTGGAAGGTCAGGATGATGGTGCCCAAGATGGCATAAGAACTCTCAAGCCCAGCTATGAGGTAGAGCTAAGTCCCCCAAATCCAGTGTAGCATGTACTTGATAATATCTTCCATTATAAAAGCCTCACTGTACCTCACTGACTGTAGAGAAGATGCAAATGGCAGGAGCTTGATACTGGAACAAGATCCAGAATCAATTCAGACAGTCCTGCAGGAAGAGAAATTTTAGGAAATCCTCTTGAATTTGATTTAATAAACCATACTCTGGAACTGCTGCTGTGTTGGCCATGTCTTCTGCAGATCAAGAAATTATGAGACTTCATGTTATGTCCCAGCTGTTTCCAGTCGGTAATCTCCACTCTCCACCCCAGTTCTTCTCTTCTACAATTCAGGAAGATTTACAACATGGAGGACTATGAAGCTCTGAGGGATTGTGGTATAACATTCTTGCACAAACCAAATCTCTCTTCTATTTGACTCCAGCAAACCAACTAGATTCCACTAGTACGTATTTTTCATCTCTGCTCTCACCTCATTTCTGATGCTATGTGAAGACCTTGTTCCCAGTGAGAAACTTCAGGACCTGTGCAGCTTTACCAAATGGAGCTCCTTGAGGCAACTTAAAAATGTACAGGGACTTCCTCTGGGTTGCAGGAAGCACTGGAGAATTATTTTATTTGCAGCAGAAAAACTGAAAAAGAGGCAGGAGATGTCAAGGCTAGATGGCACAAAGAATGAACTACTACATTTTTAACAGGTGATGTTCAGTTTTTGAACTAGCTTCCAAAAAATCTAGCAGCAATTTTTTTTTTAAGACTCCAAAATCGGATTAGATTGTTTTCCTGAGAAAATTGTAAGACAAGCATTTGCTCCTCTATATTTGCTTCTCTGGTCAAACCTGCAGAGCTTTCTAGAGTTATGCATATGACCACAGGAAGTCCTGGCCTTTTCTTGAAAGAATTTTGCAGCAATCCTACCAATACTGAAATATACTCCTGCTGTGTGTATACATAAATACAGAAATACATATATGCGTACGTGTGTACTCAAATACACCCAGAAGCATAAAAGGATGAAGCAAAGGATATGTAGAAACTTCATAATCTCTGAAAACTTCTCTGTAAGTAAGATGTCAGTTCCTTTTTTGGTTAAAAAAAACAAATCCAAAACTTCTTTTTCCAATAAGTAGTCATAATCACTGCTAACTGGGTCATAAATTCCACTCTGCTTATTGATGCTTCTTAGCTCATCACTAAAAATGGCCCAAGCAGATGAGTGCTGCTCTCTGCAAAATGCAAATTCCAAATCTACAGTGCTGGCTATAGCTTAGTGCTAGGAACTCTAATGCTGTTCATGCTTTCAGCACATAGAAGAACATCAGCCATGAAGACTGTTACAGTCTTCATTTTGAAGATGTGCGCTGATTAGTGCAGTAAAAGTTGCTTACTCTCCCCCTTCTCCTGTCCTCCATTTAGGCCAAGGAAGACCAAGTTTGGATTTACTGATGAGAAACTGGAAGTCATTGGACAACCCTCCTCACATGACAAGTTTATTAGTCTTCCAAACATCAGAAGCAGGTCTGCATATTAGTTGACTAAACATGAGAGGAGTAAAAAGGTCCAGGTAGCTGGAAAAGATTTATGAAGGAAATTTTAATTTATGCTTTGTACATTGGTGATGATTATAGGGGAAAGACGGAAAGATGGAGCTCTGTTTTCCTAGAGCCTGCTAAGGGGAAGTGGTGAATGAATACTTTGGTTTTCTTTGCTTGCCCGTGCAGACTTTGCTTTACTGATTAAACTATTTTTATCACAATACATTATTTTTCTGCCTTTAAGACTTCTGATTGTCTTTCCCATCCCACTTGATGGGAGTGGATATTTGGGCTTTAGCTGCCTGCTGGGGTTACTCCATCACGATCTGCCAACAGTAGGCTCCTGCCATGGTTTCTGAGGTGGGGAGCTTTCAAACAAAGAAAAAGAGCCATAAGACATGGATATGTGATTTTTTTTTTCTCTGATGTTGCTAATTTTAACTTTTAATGTAGGCCTGTAATTTCTAAGCAGGAACTGTGGCTGTTGTCTGCAGACACTTGTGGAGCTATGGTGACATTCTGGCAAACCACTGGTTCCAAATTCTTCAAGCACAGTCAGAGGTGTTTTCCTGAGTAAAAACACAGGTCCAGACTACAAAGTAGCATCTTTTCTTGCTTCTTGTGAACAATGGCACACACACTCACATCTTCTTCATCAGCATTATTAGTTCAATTCCTTCACATGTGCAGGGGACCCTGAAATCTAGCATTTGTGGCACAATGATCTGTTGAGCCTTGAGGCTCAGTGTGATTGTTAATGAAAATTCCACAAGTAGCTCCATGTACCTAGTGGGATTACTTACTCAGGATTCACCAAGAGGGAGCTCTATAGGCCTGCCTACCTTTTTCAAAAGTAAAAGGTTTAGATGGAAATGCTTAAATGCCTGCATGACTCAGGCATCAAAATCCTATTCAGAGATGTTGCGGTCCAGATCTTCAATGGCTTTCATGTGCCAAGCTGAGATTTGAGCAGTGATTGTGCCAAGCAGGAGTCCCTCCCACTGGCTAGATGAATGCACAGCATTAAAATTATGCCCTTCAGAAATCTAACAAGACTTTGTGAAATTGGCATTCTCAAAGTAAAAAAAAAAAATTAACCTTCTACTAGTTCTTTTCATGGTTATCTATAAATTATCAGTATTTTAAAAATCCATATAGGACCTCCATTCAGCAAAACAATGTTAAATGTTTACCACCTCCAGAAATCATGCTTTGAGGAGCTGTAACAAATGGAATTAATAATGTTAATTAAATATTTAATGCCTTTAAACAGATTGAAAATTCAAGGCATGATTAAACGATTAATGACAAAATCCTGCAAAAATGAGCAGTGCTAAAATTTGGGAATTGATCTTTGCTAGCCTCACCATTATCAGGGAATCATAGAGTGGCATGGGTTGGAAGGGACCTTAAAAGATCATTCAGTTCCAGACCTGTCTACCATGGGCAACAATGCCACCCATAGATTAAGGTGCTCAGGGCTACATCTGACCTGGCCTTGGGATGGGGCATCCACAACTTTTCTGGGCAATCTGTTCCAGTTTCACACTACCCTCTGAATAAAGAATTCCTTCCTACCGTCTAATCTGAATTTCCCCACATGCACGCTTTTTTTTAAAAAAAAGTATTTCTAAAGTTTCAAACCATTTCTCGTTGTCCTATCACTACGTGTGTAAGTTGCCATTAGAAGGGTGCTCTGCCCACCACTGACCTTTCCTTTGGCCCTGTACAGAAGTACACTGCAGCCCTGTCTGTCACTATGAGGTTTTTTCTCATAGATGAGATTTTTTCTCATAGACCATTCACCTTCCTCATCATATATAATGGACATGCTCTGGGTGTGAATAGTGGTTTCCCCACCCCCCTACCCTTTTTAAAAAAAAAAAGCTTATGACAGCATGTTTGTCAGTTTTTACCATTGTTACACAAAACCTCAATTCTCTTGTTAAAAATATTAACAACACAATGCAAAACATCTGCATTGTCTTAATCAGCAGAGATACTTTTACACTTTAATTAAACAGAGAATGTCTTGGAGGCAAAGAAGTATTGTGACATTTATATGCAGCTGCTCAGCTGGCACTGGAAGCTGTATAAAGCATTTTGCATTTCCTCTCCATCACCTTCACACTCCTTACTAAGGATGAGAGTTGATTATGCTGGTACAATTTCCCCGGGTACTAGGGACTGCCTTTTCCCTGTTTCTTTCTGTTTCTGGATTCTGATTTTTTTAACATCTAGTGTTGATTACAGAACAATGTTGTGTGGGCCTTCAGCATATAAAAAAACTCTTGTGGGTGCCTTTGGTGGAACTGTACTTTTCTTTAAGTGGGAGCCCAGAGATCAATTAATGAAATTATACTAAATGGGAGGCTGAATCAGAAATATTATTGAGCATGAACACACCTATATACTGAAGTACATAAAGCTATTATATACTTTCCTCTACAGTGGTCAGACTTGACCTAAATCCATTAAAAGTTTATTACTACATTTTCTTCAGCAATAGAGTAGAAATGCCTTAGACTGTGGTTTACACGTTACAGGAGGCTTTTGAAGCCACACTGTTATTTGGATGCTGTAGTAATATAAATGAAGATCTTCAGTGCATGGCAGTTCACAACCCCTTGCGGTTTATGATAAACACAACCAATCAGCAAATCAAAGCCTGGAATAAACCACAAACTTTTCTACAAGCTGTGCTTGGTAAGCTGAAAATTTGCTTCAAGCAACAAATAGTTGTGAGCTGCCAGTGTAAGACAAGAGTTCAGTTCTTAGAAGATATGTTTCCAAAACTGGTCTGCGTGTTGGATGTAGTACCACAGAATGCAAGAGGAAGTGGTAAAGAGAGGAGAGGATCTTACTGGTGAAACAGTATTTTACCTGAGCCTAACATTGACTACAAGATAGACTTTTCACTCTAATAGCAGCTACATTTATTCTACTAACAGCATTCAGGGGGAAAATGGGATATTTGGCTCAAATGTTAAACAGTTGGTAATTTCATTAGTCTGTTAGAGTATTTCTCTATCAGTAGCTGTACAGCAGTATTTTCTCAGAAATGTCTCAGCATAAGAGAAAACTGCAACAAATTCTTGCACAAACTAGGCATGCATCAACAGTCAGAGATCATTGAAAATGCAGATTCAGCACAATATGATTCTGTGCATCCTGAGATTCTTATTGCAAAAGAAGTGAAAATAAGTAGCTATTGATATAAACTAATTGCCACTGTTCTTGTATTCCCACTGCCAATGTGCTGTTTAACATTAGATGTGAACACAGCAGTCAGTCAGTCCAGACGTGACTGTAAGTCTGGAGCCTTTTTAAGAAGATGCAAAATCTACAGTATCCACACTGGTATTATAGACCTGGGTAAGCCATCTGCCAATGTATTAACTTGAAAGTTAGCAGTTTTCACTCCCGTGGCTGGTGCTTGCCTTGACGGAATAATGGTTTGGTATCTTTTGCTCCCAACCTGGAGGCTTAGCACCTTGCTAGACCACATTCCTCTCTTGCTGTGCAGAAGAGGAGATGAAAAACACCTTCTGGCAGCAAGGGCACTGTGCTCCATAAACGGGAGACGACTAAAGCCTGGAAACCATGGGTTTAAAACCAGGCATAGACACAATATGTGTCACAAACACCTCTGGGCAGATCCATCATCAGAGTCAGGACTGGGATCTGCTCACAGCCCTGGAGCAGACGCTGTCATATACTGGCAGTGGAGATTTTGCAGGAAATCATGCAGACTGCCCTAAGTGCTGGACTGGTAACTGACTCTGCATGGTGCAGAGGCTTCCAGCTTCTCCATCAGCTCGTGGACCCCTTGGCACGTGAATGTCGTGTTTCTCAAAAATGTGCCTGCTTTTTCAAAGTGGACCTGATTTTTTTTCGTCAGGCCCTGGAAGCTCAGAATTTCATAAAATCATAGAATGGTTTGGGTTGGAAATGCCCTAAAGATTGCCTTGTTTCAACACCCTGGCATGGGCAGGGACACCTCCCAGGTGTCTCAAAGCTCCATCCACATGGATAAAATGGGGCATCCACAAAATCTCTGGGCAACCTGTTCCAGTGCCTCACCACCCTCATGGTAAAGAATTTCTTCCCCATATCTAATCTAAACTCACTATCTAAATTTACTATGTAAATGTAAAATTACTATGCAATATGTAAACTTACTATAAATTTGAAAGCCTCTCATTGTCCTGACATTGAATGCTGTTGTAAAAAATCCCTCTCCAGCTTTCCTATAGGGCCCTTTTATGTACCAGAAAATTCTGTAAGATTTGTCGGGAGAACTCTCTCCTCCAGGCCTAAGAAATGCAACCCTCTCAGCCTATTTTCACAGCGAAGGTGCCCTATCCCTCTGATAATCTTTGTGCCTTTGCTAGTCTCATTCCAACAGGCCTGATTCTTTCTTGTTTGGGCATCTTGTGTTGCATGAGTCTAATGGTTGTCTGGCAGTTTGCTGCTAGCTAAACTGACCTGTGTTCTTCTGCCCAATAACTCAGAACCATAAATTTGAATCCACGGTCAGATCTTTTAGGAAGTCAGCTGGGAAACAACTCCAGGGCATACCTTTAAGTCAGGGATTCGTGATTCTCCACCTTCTCTCTGTAGGCAACATCACTGAAAGACTTATTCTTCCAGCAAGAAAAGTTAAGGACATCAGGTATATTTTAGACTTTTGAAATAACAAGCTCTTAGACAACACATTAATTTCAGACCAAGGATTCATATGTTAGAGAACTGAGTTTTTAGGAAACTGAGAAGGTGGCAGATTGTATACTGCATATAAAGTATTGTATACTTGGATATTTATTTGTATAAACCTGTACTTTCTAGAAGAGATGGTACTCTTTGCAAACTTTTTCATTATCTGCCTCTTAAAAACACAAATGTCATCACCTATTTGAATGCTTGTCTTTCAGAAGAAGAAAGCCTGAAAAAAAAAAAAAAAAAAAACAAAACCTAAAAAAGATAATCCTGTTTAGGACTGTAGTGCTGGTTTGAACTTTTTCTCATATATTACGGTTTTTGGAAGAACATGGTTTAGATGTTGAAGAGATGCTACATGTTAGACTGAATTTTAGGAAGCTGAAGAATTTTAGATGTTGGCATTCTTGTGGGAATTTTTGCCATGCAGGAGGAGCAGTCTGCCTTCAGAGAGTAATGATCAACAGTCATCTTGGTATTTGTTTTAAAATTTGGTCCTTCCTGAGTTATTGTCCACCATTATCTGAACTTCTATCAACTAGATAAAGTCAACTTTTATAGATGCTTCAGGCTGGTCTTACTCTGGGATATGTCTTTCATCCGACCATAATTTCCATTAGGGCACTATTTCCGTATGTCTACCAAAAAAATTGATTTGACATTTTCATTTTGTTGAGTAATTCCTTTTACCCCTACAGACTAAACCTGGGCTGTTTTAAACCTGGGCCTTTTCTCCTTGAGTACAAGTCAGTCAGAGACTCTCCTGTCATATCACGGTAGCTAAAGAAGAAACTGAAATGTGTAGTGAAACAAAGTGCTCACAAGAAGGTTTACCTGCTCGGTCTTGAAGAAACTCTTGTACTAGATCTACATATATGAAGAGCAACACAGAAATGTTCCCCAAAATTCAGAGTTTGGCCAAAACAGCTCCTTCTCATTTATGCATGAATTGCCGTGATTATCCAATTGCAGCAAAACACAGCACTGTAAGTCAAGTTTCCTACACCAGGAGATAGTGTTTTCTCTTACTCTAAATAGATCTGGTTGGTCTGCTCACCCCTTGCAGAGGAAGTGGCTTTATAGCCTGAGTGAGGGCTATCAGTACTGCATCAGTGAGTGTGGCTGTAGAGACTGTAAATTACAGGTAGCAAATGAGGCTGATTAAAAACATCTGTTTGCATACAGATACCAGTTTCTGGCAATAAGCAACAAAAGAAGTAATAAGTTGAGTGAGGTTTGGTAGCTGTTTGCCTGCTTGTGGTACTGGATCTCCTTTTGTGCTCATGTTCCAACTTTGAATAAATATTTAGATTCTCTCTCTAGTTATAAGAAAAGAAAACCTGAATAGAAAATGGCACAATATCTCTGATTTCCCATATTGATACTTAGGATTGAACTGCAAGCTGCACAGTCTTCCAGAGAAAACAGGAAATAGTATGAGTCCCTTAGGAATGAGAAATACATGTTGTCTAAACCATCCATAGTCTGGCACAAAACCTGCAGTACAGCTCCTTTTTTAATGTGAATGCAATTGAAAATTATAAGCCAAGTCAATTTTGCAATATTCCTCTGTTTTAATACAGCCATGCAAAGTTTAACCCAAAACCTTCAATCACACAACAGTACGCCAGCCTTCCTCAGATGATTGTCACTTTACACAGAACCTCTTACACATTTCTTCTAGAAAAATAGAATGTTCTCATAAGAATATTAAATTTTTTCTTCTCCTTCTAGAGCATTGGCTATTAAATGCTACATACATTCCAGGTGGGATTTCTTTATCTATATGAACAATATCTTTTTTACTAGTACTTGTGCAAAAACCTTTTGTTACAATAATATGATCAATCAGATACTGCTGCTGTAGATAACTTGGAACAGTAAGAAGTTGGAACTTTTGCATTTCCTCTTCTGAATGAAAATACCACTGCTTTCTTTTATCAAATCCCTCACTTTCACATTTGGAAAGTCCTCAGAAGGGTAACATCCTAGTCTCAGATGAGTCGTGAGTTTCCTATCTCAGTTTTTGCCTTATTTTTTCCCTAGAAAAAGGAAAATTGGAACTTCACCTTATTTTTTTCTCTTTATTATAATCTGCTGGTTCTGTCTTGAAATATTCAAACAGAATAATCAATCTTAGAACTGAGAAATTATATTGCTAAAGTCTATATGTAAGAGTGTAATTGCTGATCTAGTCAAGAGGATATTTACCAATTACTGTCATGGAAATCGGCATAGATCTGAAAGGACCACTTAAGGACTATTGCTGTTATTTGAGTCTGGAAATTTTCTAATTTTTTTTCCACCATTCCAGATGGTGGGAGAAACTCTGATTGCTTCAGGACTGCCAAAAAATTAAAGTGGAAAATATGTGACCAATTCCTTGGCGTCAGCCTTTGCCCTGCACATTCTAATTGCATTACTTCTGCTTGGGGTGGAAATATCTGGTGGTGGTGACTTTGATGTTGCAAGCTGGAGATTTTACTCCTGATTGTGAGATTAATTTAGAAACTTTTTGCATGAAGGTCTATCTTCATCTGTCCTCCTAGCCTGGTTCTCACTGAGGTTCATGCAAACCCTTTCCTGAGCATGAGGAAGGAGGTTCCCAATGTAAGCCTTCTTAGCCAGTAAGTTCCTTATTACACATTACAGGTCTGTAAGGAAAAACAACTTAGGGAGAGCTAGTTTGTAAGTAGAAAATGAACATTTCTGTCTTTTGAGATGAGAAAATAACTATGATTACTCAGCCAGGGCTGGCAGAAAGGGCACAATGCCTGAGGAAGTGAAAAGTGTTGAGGTCACAAGCAGTCAGACGGAGAGAAAGAAACTTGGAGCCTCTCCAAGCAGTTTCTAAACTGCTGTTTCTCCAAGATCAGCCTAAGGACCCAGGATCTGGTGCCTGCCTGAGGTAAGCACAGTTCCCGAGTGAGGCCATCTGGTACTCTAAGGACACAGTTTTCCTCTCAGATTCATACTGCCATCCTGAGGACGTCCAGTCCTCGGACATGACCTGTAAGAAAAAGTTTTTAGAGGCAATGTTTTTTGTGGAAATCTCTCTTTTAGAACGTGATGAGAAACATGCACCATGAAAGGGAGTGTGAGGTGAGCTGTACCCTGTTATGCCTACATTGCTGCAGAGAAGAGAGGCAGACTTTGTCTACACACTGATCAGCATCCCTTTCCTTTCTTAATACTGAAAATACGCAGTTGTGCCATGCACACAGGGGCATAACAAACACTTTTTCACTCAAATGGTGAAAGAAATGTAGTCCTTTTACCCAGGGAGGTTTCAAAGCTTACATCAGAGAAACTGTCATGCTTCTTCTCTTTGTTTTCCCTTACAGATTGATGGTATGAATCCTGTAGCTACTCTGACAGAAGATTTGCAAAATAACATTGTGTCTTCAGTGTGCTTATCCTTCGCTAAGGATAAACACATCTCTGTGACAGAAAATATGCCTGACCTTTAGTGATGTCAGCTGCAAGCATTGCCTCATGGCTGATCACAGTAGCTGGACAGACTACAGGCAGCAGAAGTGGCCAGAGGTCTGCATTTCAGGCTGCTATTAACAATACAACCTAGGACAAACCATGTGTGAAAATCTCTTGTATGTGTCATTTCCAGTTAATAATTCCTGAAAAATAAACTTGCTATTTCAAGTCCTCAAATTGAGAGCAAGGAAGCAGTGTCTCATCTCCACTTTTAAGTAATGTATTCTGAATATAGAAATTGCCATATATTGGAGTGCCAAGCAAATGATTTATAGTCAAGAGATGCCTTTGCTGATAAGCTTTGAGGTAAAGAACCCAGACTGGCACTGGTTCCTGGCTTAGGAGGCCTCATTCCTTCTGGCACCTCATCAAACTGCCCTCTGAAAAATTCAGCTCTGCTTCTCTCAAAAGCCAGACTGGCAGCCTCTCTCTATTAGTTCTGGGGGCAGGCACTGCTGGAACCTTGCTGCTCCAGTGACCTTCCCAAATGTCTGTTCTAAACTTATTGATAACAAATCTGTATCCATTTGTTCTTAGACCAACATCAGGTTTTAGCTCAAAAACTTTCTCATACAACACTGCATTTTGTAATCGGATATTTTTACAGAAAGTAATCAAGTGTCTTCAAGCCTTTTCTTTACTGGGAGAAACAACCATGCTCTTTTTGTCTTCTTTCAGAAGATCTGTGGATCTGCCCAGAACCCTGGCTATAGCACTGGGCAGTACAGGAGGTATTAGGAATTGTTTGAGACCAGGTTTGCTTCAGGCTGTAAACTGAGGTTTCTGAGCCTCATGCTGTGTCTTTCAATTTTGTAACTGCCTTTTCCTCCATTGAATTTTTCTGTCTTTTCTCATATTTCAGTATCCAGGATACTCTGAGGTGTGTGAGTGGCATGAAGAAACAGTTATATCTCCATTTTGAACAAGCTGTTTTCTTTCAATGATGTCACAAATGAGTCATTTAGGTCATTTAAGGAATCACCATTGAGGGTATTGGCAAATTCAATATAAATTTGTGAAAGCATGACTTAAAAAATTTGGTGGCAAGGTCCACTCTATGTCCTAGCATATAGATGAAGCATACATGGAAAACTTGCATTATTGGATTAATTGGATCAGAATCCAAGGCATAATTTGATTAGAATCAGTTTAGAATGATTCACACATAGTCTGAAGATGCAAAATGATAAGGATGCAAAAGGGTAAGTGAGACACCACCCCTGTTGAGCCATGAAGTTCAGTGAGGACCCCCTTGCTTTCTAAACTCCTGATGGAGCCTAGGTGCAGCTGAGCACAATCTTAGTCCCAGGCCCTTGGCCAATGGTTTATGTATAAAAGATTTGGCAGTGCATAATAATTGACAAATTTAACATTTAGAAAGAGAAGCAACAGGGTTTACTACAGTTAAAACAGTGACTTGATAATAGATTCAAGATGGCAGACTCATGCTATACTTTATAGAGGATATTTAAATGAATTCAGACGCACACAAACACAGATGTGTATATGGATGTGTAAAAGGTACCTGTTCAGATTGACACCAAATGTGTTTGCATCTCTGTGGATGAAGGGTTGAGCCTCAAGGAGCTGGGTACCCACCTGAGCCCAGTTTTCACTTACTGTTTTTAGTTCTCAAACCTGTGAATTGGGGAACTACAAGAGACCCTGCACAAGACACTGTTGCAGCCACTGCAGCCCAGGGGAGCTCAAAGGGCCTCACTTGGGACTGTTGTTCATGGGGTTGCAAGTTTCTTGGCTTCAGTCATCAGTCAGTCTCCATCCTGGCCTCAATCCAGACCAGTAATTTTCCTCAAAATTTTAGTAACAATAATATTATTCCACTTGGGCTATGATTCAGGAAGTTAAGTTCCAAGGCATTCAGGGTTATCTCTTGTCCCCTTCCTTGGTTAGGCAACAGAATTTCCTGCTATGGACCAAGATAAGATGTTTTTGATAAGTTCAAGGGAAGATTCATCACCCCAGAGCAATTTATCAAGGACAAAGCCTAACAAGAATTCCTGAGATCTCAAAGCAATCTAGGAGATAGCAGGAATGCACCACCACATGTGGTAGAAGTCTCTTTTAAAATGGTGAATTTAAATGGGCTACTGATTAGCTGATCTGAAAGTAGACTGAAAAACTAAAATACACTGCTTCACACCTGGAAATGTATTTTGTATAAATAATCTGGTATATTGGCTAATAACCTTATTCATATGAATAATCTCTGGTTTTATCCTTTGTACAGTGTGAATATGGAATAAACAGAATGAAAATAAGGAAAAACAAATAAAATCATTTATCAGTGTAGTATTAATTCCCTGGTATTACAGGTCTTCCATTCCTTACTAAGGAAGATACTGTTTCGGAAAACAGTATCTTCTCTCCTACTCAAGCAATTGCAATAAAAACAATAACCCAGAGATTCATTGACATCCAGATCTTAAAAATCCTGGCCATTATAGTATCACCTTTCCTTCTCCTGAGAATGGGGGAGGAAGGAAGAATCTCCATTGTTTTGAGTGGGAGCTGCTAGGTTCTGAGTTAAACACTGTGATGTCAGTTGAGTTCTGTAAACTAAGAACTTTTTTTTATGAGTGATTCCCTGGCCCTGCAAATACATCCACTAAATTATCCCAAAACTTTTGTGATCCAGGAAATGCTATGGGCCTGCCTCTGCTGGAAAGTTTCCCCACTGAGCTGGTCATTCATACTGCTGTAACAGAGGGGACAAGAGGCAATAAGAAAATTTCCCCACAAACGAGGTGCACCTGGCAGGAAAGCTGCTCTTTTGATACTGTCCTGGCATGAAGTTTCACTTGAACTTTTCTGTAACATAGCTCAAACTCAGGTCTTCTGATTGCATTATTCAAAGTAGAGTTCATGCGCGTAGCAAGGGCAAAGGCTGACGGGGAGCACCAGCAGCAGCAGCAGCAGCAGCAGCAGCAGCACAGGCAGTGCCTCAGCCTGTCCAGCTGGCTCTCATGCTTCTCCACGCACCAAGACAGCAAATAGCTCACACAAGTGTTGACTGGCTCCAGGGCTTTTGTTAATTTTGTGCCAGGCTTTTTGCCTTCCTAGGGAAGCTGGAACATAAAGTACCATTAAATGAGTGGAAACTTGAGAATAGGAATACAGGAGCTGAACCAAGAGTTTTCACATGGAATTTGCTCTGGGGAAATTCACTCTCTTTGGCTAATTTCCTGGTTTTTATATTATTTCAGGATAAACAACAGTGCTTGGGCTTTGTCAGCTATTGACAGGGTTTTGTTGCTATACTAACTTCTACCTTCTGTATTTTCTTGTTCCATACATAGGTTTTCCACTATGTTATTCAGTCCTATTGATCACCAGATCCTACAGATCTAATGATCATTAAAGCAAGAATTATAATTTTTTTTTTTTTAGTTTTATAAAGCACAACAATATTCTGGTTTGACCAGCCATCCAAGAAACAAGTGATAACAGCAGGTAAAAATTTAGATTGGAAATGGAAATGGTAAATACCAATAATATTTAATTAATTATGTTCACATTCTTGATTCTATCCTACAGCTCAGATCCTTTTCTACAGCTATGTGCTTAGGTAAATTCAAGATGTGTTCAGTAATATGGAATGAGCCACTGTAGTGATCCTGAACAGAAGATTATTGTTCAGAGCTAATGATCCACAAAACAACTATCTTGAGTAGATCCTGGACAGCGCTATGTTTCACTGTGCAGAATGGATGCCTTGGCCTTCAGTCCTTAAACAGTTTCACTTTGGCACTTTGACTTTTTCTGCCCAGAGCTCTGCAACTATTACATCCTTGCTGATTCTGGCAGCCTTTAGTGAAGGTACAGCCCAAGTCATAAGATACTCCTGCAAAGCTGAATTACAAATCATGTCCCCTTGAACTTTTCCATAAGTTAGCCACTGCAAATTGACTCTCCCCTTCATCCTTTTCTTCCTCAGAATGATGAAAGACAGAGTCCATGTCCAGGTCTACAGTGCTAAATGATTAAAAAAAAAAAACAGTTAGGCATGGAAAACAAAATTTGAGTTCTCTTGAAAGCCAGATTCTAATCACAAGCACTGAGTAGTTAAAGAACTCGATCATGTGATATGGTTAGTGAGTAGAAAATCCCATTTTCACTGTTTGCCCTTTCCCCTTTGAAGCTGTCCTGGTTCCATGCTGGCCATAGTGCTTCTTGTTAGGCTGAGAGTTTTGAACTTAGAAGACAGCAAAGATTCTTGTGTCCCAATGCTTAAATCATCTTAGGTCAAGAAAAAGCCTGAAGAAAGAAAACACAAACTTTAAGCATATGTGCAAAACAAGTTATACAAATGGAAATTAACCTGAGAGCATAAATTCATGTCTGGGGATCCCAGCTGATAAAATATACCTTCACTGGGCTCTAAATGTCACTGAAGTCTTTGTTTCAATTAATTATTAATTATTCTGATTTCCATGAAATTTGGTAATTATGTATTGCTATTGGTCACATGACTTATGAGATAATTTTCAGTTTCATGACTGCTCACTTTGCAAATGTCTTGTTCTCAAGATCAGTCAGCCTCCAACATGCAGTGTGTCACGCAGAAATGGCCCATTGAAGATGATTGCATGAAACCTTTTTGGAATTTCAAGCAATTACAGGTTTTTCTTGCAAGGAACAGCTCTATTATCATTAATTCTAGAGCCAAAACTGTAAAGAAGTTCACTTGAAAGCATCTTTCTACACTTCTAAAGGCAGGAGTTGCAATTGCTGCTTCCAAGTGGGATAAGCAGCAGTTCCAGTTGGATGGAACTGTCTGAGTTTATGCTGCGGCCCAGGGATTTCCACATCTGTGGGGCTGTGCCATACATACAGACTCAAAAGGGATAATGTAACAGTTTGGGTTGTCCCTGCCTTTGGCACAGGCAAACCCATCTGTGGGAGGCTTTTCTGAAGACCCTAGGTGCGCATGGTGGACAATGCAGGAGCATGAGGAAGTCCAGTGTGTACCTCAAGGGGCTTTCAATTTGGGTGAGGATAGCCAATGAATTAAATGGTATGATGTCGCAGACATCTTTTTATGAAAATCCTTTCTTAGGATTTTTTCTTCCTGAGAAGCTGAGAGGCTCCAGGAACAAACTGTTAACAATGGTTATCTGCTGCTGTGGAATGCAACAGGTGAATCTGTGATTGGCCCATCTTGGATGTTTACAACTAATGGCCAACCACAGCCCAGTTAGCTTGGACTCTGTCCAAGACACAAACCTTTGTTATTCTTTCCTTTCTATTCTTAGCTTAGCTTAGCTAGCCTTCTGAGATGAAACCTTTCCTTCTATTCTTTTTACTATAGTTATAAGTAATATATATATAATAAAATAATAAATCAAGCCTTCTGAAATATGGAGTCAGATCTACATCTCTTCTCTCATCCTGAAAACCCCTGTGAACACTGTCACAGTATGATGTTATTTGCTATATGCATATATACAGATAAATATTATATATATATTTATATATATATATATACACATATATATATATATACATGCTGTATATTATAATTTCTATGGCTGCTGTCCACCCTTCATCACATCGGGTGCCTCACAGTTTCCATCTCCACAACTCCAGACTTTCAATCGCCATGTTAGCGAGGAATGGACTTTGGTGGAACTCAATGAGCACAGTGGTGATGGAATCAGAGCTGTCTACAACATGCACCAGCTGGACACTACACACCATCTTTCCGGCCTGATTGTTGTGATGGTCCAGGGTCACAGACTACATGAATTCAACAGACTCTTACAGGGAAGCTCCATAGACTTAAGGAATGACAGCAGTGGGTACATCAATCAAAAGATAGGAAAGGTGATGGGCAGCATAGGACCTGGCATGACAAAAATAGGATAAGACATGGATCCTCACCTGTTTTTTGCTGGGATGGAGTTATTTTTTGTCTTAATAGATGGTACAGTGTGATTTGGATTCAGTAGGAGAATAATGTTGGTAACACATTGATATTTCAGCTTTTGCTAAGTAGTTCTTGCTCTAAATCAAAGACTTTTCAGTTTCCCATGCTCGGCCACATGAGCAGGTGCACAAGAAACTGGGAGGGGACACAGCCAGAACAGCTGATGCTAACAGGACAAAGGGATTTTCCATCACACAGAGTGTCCTGTTCAGTGTATAAACTGAGGGGAGCCGAGCAGGTGTCACCAGACACTGCTGAGGGACATGCTGGGCATCAACCAGCAGGTGGTGTGCAGTTGCATTGGGCATCACTTGTTTTTCTTCAGTTGCATTCTTTCTTCTCTCTCCTATTTATTACTGTTGTTGCTTTTGTTGTTTTCATTGTTGTTGTTGTTGTTGCGACTATTATTTTTGTTGTTATCTTTACTTCGTTTCAATTATCAAACTGTTCTTATCTCAAGTCTTGCCTCTTTTTTCCAATTCTTATTATCATCCCACCATAGGGAGGGGTGTGAGTAAACAGTTTCTTGGTACTGAGTTGCCCGCTGGGGTTAACCCACTACAACTGTTTGACACAGGTTGTACCTGCTCAGCTGAAGTTATCACAGGAAGATCCCGTGCATGCTGCAGATGTGGTGCTGGTTCATCAGTGAACCAGTGACCTACCGTGGGCAGACAGAGCCAGAAGCTTGCAGAAAACACACTTGGAAAATGGGTACCTTTGATTGTAACAAAGGCAAAATGAAACAGAACATTCAGAGTATTCTGAAATATTGTAAGCAGATAAATTATATGCATATTCATCCCTCCAGAATTAGTAAGAAAATTTGTGGTGTAAACTCTGACTTCTAGAAATATTCATAGAAAAAAACCTGGGAAATAAGAATATCTGGGGGGGAAAAAGGCAAATAATCCAGGAATCTAACAATTAGTACTAGTAATCCATAAAAATGCATATAGAAGCATTTTTATAGAAGCACTCAGTCATTACTGAAGTATAAACATCTATCTCTAGAACATGCCATAGTATTTAAAAAAATAAAACCATCAATCAAAACCATCCAGAGAACTTCAAATGCTAAATGAGGTTCCTTTCAGGTGGTGTGGAGGATAAATTCCTCACCACTGCTATGTGGGTGACAGGATATATGGCATGAGCAGTTGCATGGAATTCCTTAACAATTTTTTTCAACAGTAACACAAAAAAAGTCAATCTAATAACTTCTTTGGATCTCATCTCCATGCCCCAGTTCTGCAAAATGCATAATCATTGTATAAATCCAACCCATATACTAAGACTCAACTTTAATCTGTGCAAAAGCCACCCTAGGAAAGACAGACCAAAAGCTGTGCTGAAGCTGTTCTGAGCAGAAGGAGGTGCTCAGTCAGTGGTGGCAATTCTATTTTCACCCTTTGTTTCTCCTGCCTCTTACTGCCCTAACGATGCTGTGCGTGGTTCATAGCCTCTGAGGTTCAGAGGACACCTCTTTTTGAAAACATTCTGTGCCCAAGGCTTTCAGATGCTATTGCTAGAGGATGTGTGAAAATGCTATTCATGCAAATAGCTAGCTTTGTGCTCCCTGAAGCTTTCTCTCACAGCTGGCCTCTGGGGGGAGCAGAGGGGCCCGAATATGATAATAGTTGATAGAAGTATTGTGACAACTATAAAAGCAGGACTAATTTTACCTGGAAGATTAGTTCTTTCACAGCTTTAAAGCATTTCAGAGAACACTGCCATTTGTCCTCCAGTGGCTTTGGGAATATTTTATTCTCCATTTCCTAATATTATCCTGGATCTCATCCAGATGAAGAGATATCTTTCCTTAGTAAAGACATGGGCACATGCATTTGCACCTATACTGCTTGGTTTACAACCAGTTAGACTGGCTGCATACATAGGAAAAATGACGAAAATTACATAATCTAAGTAAGATAACATGCAGAAATCCAGCATCAACATTGTTTTTCATTGAAGAGATATAGCACACCGGACTCCAGTTATTGTCAAGAAAAGAAAAAAACCTGTGAGCTTTCTCCGGTGTATCCAATGTGTTGCATTGCATTTTGTGCCACTAAAACAACAATAACAACAAACAAGCATGCTTGTCAAGCACTTGTTAATGCTTGTTGAAATAACTGCTGTATGCCTCATTCCATGTTAGAAAAGTATGGATAACTCACTAAAAAGTTTTCCAACAGTAGCATTGAAATGGGAGAAAGAATGTGGTAAATTACAAATCTGAGATTTTGGATTATGACTGAGTGCAATCATAGAAGTGGCAAACCCCTGGATCTGTTCACCATTACCTGGCAAAGTAATTTCTATGATGCTAGATTTCTAATTGCATGGTATCTGAATGCTGTACAGAGGCAACAAATTTAATCATTCTTTGCAGAGCTCTGAGGGGTGGCAGTTGTGTATCACTTTTTAGAGCAGTTACCTAAAGATCCATTGCATCTGATGACACACTCATCAGATTCCTCATTCTTTGCTCTTCTTGAGTTAAAAACCCCAAAGAGATACAGATTTCTGGTTAAATTTAGTGCTGAGATACTTCCCCATTTGTTTTCATTAAAAGTTCCCTGATCCTCTTCTCACATACTCTGAGAAAGCAAACTCAGTGGAAATGTTGGTGAACCCACACTGATCACTAATGAGCTGGAGCTGACCTCTCCATTTCAGGGAGATGAATTTTATCTTGTATTTATTCAATTATGACCCAGATCCTTAGAAAAAAAAAAATAGGGTCTTCTACATAAATAAATGAAGGCAGTAAAACTTTTAAGTATATTTCATAAGTCCTTGGATGAAGTTTTTTTTTTTTACACCCCTTGTATCAGGATTCCCACTGAAATCTGAAACTCAAGCCTTAGAAATACAAGGTCAGTATTCTAACAAAAAAAAAAAAAAAAAAAAAAAAAAAGAGATAATTATTATGTACAATTGAAGGAAAACAATCTTGAATGGGTAAAGGTGATGACTGGCCTTATAACAGATCCAGTTTTCACTGCTTATGTAGACCTGCCAGTGTGATCCAAAACACTCCTGTAAGATCATCAGATGGAAGACTTCTACCTAGTTTGGATTAATTTTATCTGACTGAAGAAAACCAAAGTTTATGAGAACTTCTGTCAAAGCTCTGCTTCTTACTGGTATCAGCGTCCTGGTTCCCGTGTGACTGAAGCAGCCCTAATTACAAACCATACTAGTTAGGTAACCCTGAACTGCCACCAACCCCATCACCCCCATTACCTGGGATGCTTACACGGTCTAGCTCAGTCCAGAATATGGTATCAGGTATGTGTCCTGAACGGCTTTGAGAAAACTGACAGCTCAGCAAACAGGCGAGAAGGCCGTGTGACAAGGACTTGGCACGAAAACCCACCCTGGAGAGGCAGACAGAGCCTGGAGAGGCAGACACAGCCTGCGCTGTGAGGAGCAGCGATGCAGTTAACAGAGGCTGCCCCCTCTTGATGGCAGCACGAAAGCACTTTGCTATCAAGGGTGCTATCACTGCAAAATGACAACAAATTGGGAGCGGTGTCCCCTGCACTGACAGCGTGATTTCCCTCTGGAAGGGACAATTTTGCATGGGTTGTTTACTCCTGGTAAAACAGTTTAGTGATATCCATGTCACTTGCAGACAGGCCTAGATGAAGTGGTCTTTCCCTACACAAGCCTGTAGTAGCTAGGCAGATCCATATACCCTTTCTCCCTCACAACAGGGCCTGAAAGCATTAGTTGGCTAGAAGCCCTCTTTCCCTTTTTCTGCTGCTATCTCTTCAGTTCCAGCAGTGCAATGGGATTTGATGAAATTACAGTAATGTAAATTTGACAAGGTGTTCCTATGTTTATTGGGATGCAGAAGATTTTATGAGTTTTCCAGAGTTGTAAGGCATTTAACAGGGCAGGCATCACTCCCAGGAGAAGGTATTTTTAGTTCTGCAGAATAATGCAGTACCTCCACTAGTCTGATTTATACCATTCTTAAGCCATCTGAGCTGTCATGTTTTTCTCTTGCACTATTGCTAACTGCATGAAAGGTGCTGCTGTACCTTGGACATTGCATTTGTCCAAGGTACAGCAGCACATGCACTTCTCCTTGGCATCTATCTCTGGCTTATTTTTTTATATCTGTTTGTTGTCATTCAGAGCCCTTTCACATTTAAATGCATGTAGCCATCAGGAGCTAATCACCAAAACTTGCCTGGAGAGCCATTCTAAGGATGGAAATTGTTGGATGGGATACCCTTCCAAACAGGTTATTGGCCACATTGCCATTAGGAAAATCTCACAAGGAAAAACTCTTCTTTGACTATTCTGCATGACTTTCCCTTTAATGTAAATTTTAGCTGTCATTTTCAAACTTTTTTGCACCTTTTCCTGGAACATTCCATCTTCACATCTTCCTTCAAGCACCAAATCTTGTGAAGCTCTCACAACATCTGAACTTCTCTGTTACATCATTGAAGTACCTGCTTTTAAAAATCTGTTCTTAATGAAACCTTAATTTTCCACATCTTCTGTATATATGACTGTAAGTATTCTTTTACATACTGTAGTTATCTAGGTGGATTCTAGAGTCTGGGTTTTTAAGCTAATATTATGCTAGAACCTTCCTGGATTCACAAAAGTCTCTGCCAAACAGGGAGACCTTGTAACAATCCTCCCTTAAACCCCTTCTCTTACCTAGCGCTTTCATATGTGTATTTTTTTATTCAGACAACCTTCCCAATTTTAAAACTCATTATCAGAGTTTTTTGTTAATGATTCATCTATTTTGATAGAAAATCTTAATCTGGATACATTTTTATTATTGCAAATAACATTTTCACTGATTTTTCCCCCCCATGATGCTTACAATAATTTAAACTGGAAAAAAATATTCTAGCAGAAAATGAACTGCAAGTAACAGATTTTTGATGAAAGAGGAAAGGATCTATGGCTTCATGAAAATTTCTTTGTGAAAACAGAGTGTAAAAATAAAGACAGTTGTTTTCCCATAAAGAAAGGCAACTTTCACCATCTCAGCTAAATCACAGTCTTCAGTTTGGAACATATTCTCCATTCTATGTTTTTAAAATCGATTCACAGCATCATAAAACTTCCCTAATGAAATGACAAGCCCTCCAATATTTCAGACAGTCACATGACCAAATTCCACTTAAATTAATCACAGCTCAAAGCCAATCAAATACAGCATTTTTATTTTCTTTCCACATTGATTACACTGTGGGACTCAGGAGCTATGCCTGCATATTCGACAATTTACTCAAAACCACAAAATTTCAAAAAGATTTTTCCAACTTCAGGTACTGTTGAAATTGAAACAACTGTTCTAAGTATTTCTGGTATGCTTGAAGTTATCTGGAATGCTACTGTAGAGTTTCCAGAAGATTTTCTGTCTGAAATTGACTTACTTTATGTAATAATAAAGATCTAATTGTAATTACAATATTGTGACCCATTCTAATTCTGCAAAGGATCTTTAGAAGAACCTGCCCCCATTGCAATGGGTAGCATTAGGTTACAAGGACCACAGGGTAAAATGCCCAACAAAGCAGCTCCAGGACTGGGAAGTATTTCTTCCTGGCACAGCAGGTGCTGTCACTATTTCCTTCTCGGCAAAACTGGAACTGTGAGGTGGGTGATGGAGTCAGCATTTACATTGGAACTTCAGGGGTTCCTTTTGGGATCCAGGCCCTGATCCTTCAGCACATCTAGGGCTGGAATCACAGCTTTGGAAGACCCAGCTAGCTCTGTAGTATCCCAAAGCAGCTGGGCAGTGGCCCAGGCCAAAGAGGGATGCTGCTTGTTGGGTTCTCAGTGTGCTCCTGTGAAAATGCTGCCTTCACGGGCCTGGTGGCAGTCCCCAGATGAGGATGGAGAGCAGAGAGAGAACCCACAGAGGCAGGGCTAAGGCCTGAGCTTCAGGGCACTGCCTGGCTGAGCTCCCTCCCCTCACCTGTGCCCGCCTGAGCCTCCTTCCTCAGGGGTGCCCAGGGCTGCGGAGCATTCCCTGGCACGGGAGGAGGCACGTGCAGGCTGCCTGAGTGGAAACGCCTCCATCGATGAAGAGATGTCAGGGCCTGACCGAGGCAGGTGAGCCAGCTCACAGAAGGGTCACAAACAGCTGCTGGCTGTACCTCAGCAACGAGCAACAGAGCCCAGGGAGAGAAAATCTGCCACTTTGTCTGCAAGCTGGCAGTCGCTCCAAGGCACACATCTGCTGAAAGCCTGGCCAGCTGCACAGTGAGTTTCCACAGAGCAGATACAAAACCTGTAACCCACTTCTCACTGCTACAGCTGCTGGCAATCATGAGGATTATTGACCTGCTGTGGCCTGTTAGAGAGCCAGATCCCATCCCTGCTGTAGTCTTTGCATCTTTCAAAAAATGGCTTGGGACAGAAGGCTCTTGGGCAAGCAGACCTCTGATGAAGACAAGCCTAGGCCCTTTAGGAAGCAGAGGAATAAATCTTTATGGCTGGGACAGCAACCTAGTGCGTTGCTGTCCTATTCCCTGGGCTTGGGGAGCAAAGCACAGTGGAGAGTGGCCAGCAGTGCCAATTGTCAGCTGTGTGGAGCCATGGAAGGAGGTTTCAATGCCTCCTCCTTGGCTATGGGGAAAGGGAAAGTTTAGTGCGAGGGTCAGCCTGGAATGGCAGAGGACAGGGCTTTCCCTAACATTGCAGGGGTGAAATGGGGGGAGATGGGATTCTGATTGCAGCTGGGTGACACTGGACTCACAGACGAGCATGGTGAGTGGGTCTGGTTGGGATGGAGTCAACTGTCCTGGTAGCAACCATTATAGAGCTGTTCTCTGTACTTACAGCTACAATGGTGTTGATAGCACACCAATGTTTTGGTCATGCTGAACAGGGCTCACACAGCATCAAGACTGTTCATTCATACTCCATCCAATGGCCAGTAGGCTGGAGGTTGGCAAGAGTTTGGGAGCACACAAAGTCAGGACAAAACAAAGAGGGTATTTCATAATCAAAGGGGATATTTTATACCATGTGGTGTTGTACTTGGCAAAAAAAAAGAAGTTAAGGATCATGGGAGGGATTTGTTATTAAGGCGTTTGTCTTCCAAAGTAATCACTACACATACTGAGGCCCTGCTTCCCAGGACACCACCTGAAGATGAAAATGAGAGAATAAATATTTTTGTTTTCTTTGCTTCCACACACAGCCTTTGGTTTTCTTCACTGAACTGCCTTTATCTCGAGCCATGAATTTTTTCATCTTATTTTCTCCCCTGTTCTGTTGAGTAATAGAGTTGCTCATGGCACTTGGCATCCAGCCAAGGTCAACCCCCCACATCCTTTTTGGCAGCCAGCATGTGAATTGAGCCAATGGGAGCTCAGAATTGAGCATGCCATAGCTATAGCAGTCATTAATCGGCAGGTTTCTGTTTCTTTGAAGCTGGCTGGCTGCACTGAATACCTCTTCATTCTGTTGAGCTCTGGAGCATGTTAATGCAAACGTGCACTTAACTATGCTGGGGAAGTTGTCTTGCAGACAGAATGAGAGAATACAGCTCCTCTTTGTTGAGACTTATGTTGGTGGTTTTACTGCATAGACTTCCATAGTTTTTGTTCACCCTTATGTGAGTTGTTTAATACTACTAATTGATATTTTTGGGTTTGTGGCAAAAACACCCTATTCTGGACAGTCCTGGAGGCCTCATGTATCCTTGGCATAGACTGCCTGAGGGCAGTGAACTTCAAGGGCCCAAAAGGGCACCAATGAGCTTTCAGTGTAGCCATCGTGAATACAAAGAAGGTTAAACAGCTGACTAGCTTGTCTGGCCTCTCAGAACATTTCTCTGTTGTGGCCTTACTGTGGGTGGATGAATGGCAGGCTGATTGCTACCATGACAGTGCACCAGCAGTGATACTGCAGTAACTGAGATTCCCTGGCTCCCACCTGCAGGCTGATTCACTCACTGGAGACCCAAAGAATGATCAGTTTATTTTAAATATCTCATATGGCCCATGCAGAAGTCTGGTGGAAATTAAGACGGACTATTGTGTTCTGAATGAAGATGTTATGTTGCTGCTGAGTGCTGCTATACTTGATACGCCGCAGTCCTATGCCAGCTGGAGTCCAGGACAGAGAAGTGGTATGCTACAACAGATATTATCAATGTTTTTTTCTCAATACCTTTGGCAGCAGAAGCATGTGACAGGGTGTCAGTACACCTAGAATGAACTACACCAGGCTGGAAGCACAGTCCTACCATTTGTCATGGACTGGTCAGAGCTGACAGTCACCAGAATGATCCCCCTGAACACTTACCATACATCAATGACATCAACAGGTGGGATAAAAAAGCCTGCTGGGTGGGCAGCAGGGTTTATAGGAGTGGGAATCTATAATTTGATTTCTAAGGAATTAAGTAGTAGAGTCTTTAGAGTATGGCAAAGAGGTGAAGTCTGGGTTCTTTTGGTGTTGAGAGAACAACTGGGACTAGCAGTTAGAGCAAAGCAGGGCTAGTGAGCAGCAGGGCACCCGGGCTCCCTGGAAAATAGCAGGATCTAACCCTCCATTTCCCAGCCTCACCTCTTACAAGACACATCTTCTGCCAGTTGCGCCTGCGCTGAGATTTGATGGGTATGTCTGCTTCCTTGGTACTGCAGGTGGTTCTGCAGCAATATCCCATTCCTTAGATGAACCTGGAGCCTCAAACGGCCCTGCTGAAGTCTGCCTCACGAGGGAGCTGTGCTCCCAAGAAAAGAGAGCGTGAGTTGATTTCCCTCTGTACATCAGTCCTAGAGACCCAGAATGGGATCGAAGGAAATCTCTCTTCCCTTTTCCCGCACTGCCTATCGAAGGAGTGCATCTCTACACAGCCCCAGTTGTATCCCATAGAGACACAGCAGCAGGGAACAGGAGGATTTAAGGCTGTGAGGGATGGGATAGGGGCATGTGAGACTACAGAAATTAGGATCACTGCCCGCCTGTGGGAGGGATCCACTTCTGGAAGAGTTTCTTTATGCTCTGTCTCTATATTGAAGAGGGCCCCACCTCAGGCCAAGCTGGGTATGTTCAGTCCTCACAAGGCTGGAGGACCTTCCCTGTAATCCAGTAGTGCCTTGGCCACCAAGACTTGGAGAGTGTTGGCAGTTCGGGGCAGAGAGAAAACATAGCCCTATCCCCTTCTGCCCTTTCAGAGTCCTGGGGATTGCACTGTCTGACTGGCTGCATCAAGACCAAATATGCTGGGAGTGGCCACAAAATTTCATTTTGCCTCATAATTTTTATAATTTTCCAAGACTCAAACCAAAATGTTTGACAGAATTCAGAAAATAAAAGGTTTTCAGACAGAAAAGATTTCAGCTTTTCAAGTAGGTAGGCAAAAGGAGGAGGAATGAGAGATTAAGATGAAGAAAGGAAAGAAGAAATGCATACAGAGAGACAAGCATAAAAAGCAAAATGGGCACAAGCAGGCCAAACACATTTTCCATTTTCATTGTTACTGTTGTTCAAATAACCAAAATTCTAGGATTCAGTAAAAAGAAAATTTAATATGTAGAAAAATCATGATATGATGAACTTTAAATTAGGATTTAGCATAGATTTAAAAAATTAAGAAATCTCGATAGTCCCCACTATAATTCATCTGGATTTGGTTAGCATGTCATTTCTTTGAAAGCAGGAAAATTTTGTTTTGCTCATGAACCAGCCTGCTTCTGCAGACACTGGGTGGCCACAAATGGAAGATGTAAAAACTGAAGGAAGGGTGTACATGCAAGCACTCAGCAGCTCAATGTGTAAAAAACAAAGCAATTCAGCAGCTTTGGCCATCCCAGAATATTATCTCTTGCTGTCAAGCTCCATTTTCACGTGACCTCTATAGAAACAAAACCTACAGGTGGAGCAAGATGCAGTGTTATTTTTTGTTTGTCTCTCTGTTTGTTTTTCTGGCATGATTCTGAACAGCCAAGTCAGTCTCAGTCCAGCAGTAACACAGCAGGTGCATAGGAATGTAGAAAGCCTGAAGCTAAGCCTGAAAACCATGGTGATATGTCAGGCTTAGGGTCAGAATCAACGAGATACAAGGCAATGTATTACAGAAGCAAAGATAATACAGAGGTAGGGGTCAGTAGCAAAATCTGAGCTTAAATGAAGCTTCCAAGTGAAAGAGGAGCATGGTCTCACCTTTAGTTTTCTTCACAAGGGCTCCTATTAGACAGAGCAGACACTGGACTCTGCAACTCAAACTCTTTCATTCAGATAATTCTCAGTACCCTGAAATCAGAATTATTCAGGCAGTCACATGGTGACAGTACAAAAGACAAGTAAGGGAAGGGACAGTTTAATTTGTTTAACAGAGGTGAAGAACAGCCTTAACAGCAGTAAAACTGGTGCAGCTAATGGCTGGAGGATGTCTGGGCCGTGGTAATCATGAAACGATAGAATTAAGGAATGTGGTTAGAACTACCAGCTTGGACTTCTGTCAGGAAGCCTTTGGCCTAGTTGACAGAGTCCCTTGGAAGGCACTTCAGAGAAGGTATTGAAGTGCTGGGGTGAGTCCAGAGAAGGACAGTGAAGCTGGATAAAAATCTAGTGGATAAGTCCTAGTAGGAGAGGCTGAGGGACCTAGGGTTGTTTAGTCTGGAGAAAAGGAGGCTCAGGGGTGACCTTACTGCTCTAAAAATATCCTGGGGTGACGTTATGATGCTTGTATCCCCATTCATCTGTTCTGTGCCTTTTAAGACTGTCTTTAAGACTGAAGAGTGAAAGTTTTGTTTGGGTTTCTCTTATCAGGGACACAGAGACGGGCAGTACACAGAGCTGTTTTCACTTTTTCTTTGGGCTTTTCTGCTTTGCTTGCTTTTGCTTCTGCTTATTAGCTAGTTCTAGCTAAACAGTCCACATCCCTTCCTGGACCATTTCTCCTCTCCTGTTTCTGTGACCATCTCGAACCTGCTCCGGACTGGGACCCGGCAACACCGTTCGGCTGCAGCAGCTGCCCCAGCGCCGCAGGGACTGAGAACAGAGCAACCACCCCCGAAAGAGACTTTCTGATTTTGTCATCTTTCTCAGAGCGGTGTCATCGGGTATTGTTCATTTTGTGTGCTGGGGGGTGCTGTGCCAGTCAAATAAACAGGTTCTTTCCACTTCTCTCTGAGGAATTTTTCCCGAACCGGTTGGGGGGAGGGGCCGTGTGGGTTTTGCTTTCTGGAGGGGCCCTCCTTTGCAGATTCTTTAACAAATTTGCCCTAAACCAGGACAAAATCCCAGAGAAAGTTGTAGCTAGTTGGGGCTTGGCCCCTTCTCCTAGGAAATTAGTTACAGGATGAGAGGAGAGCCTCAAGCTGTGCCAGGGGAGGTTCAGACTGGATATTAGGAGGAATTTCTTGATGGAAAGGGTTGTTAAAGGGCAGCCTTTCTTGATGGAAAGGGAGGCAGTGAAGTCACCACCCTTGCAGGTGTTCATGTAAGGACTGGACACAGGACATGGTGCAATGGTCTAATTGACAAGGTGGTGATCAAAGATTGGTCTCAATGGTCCAGAGGTCTTTCCCAGCCTAAAGGACTCTGTGATTCTTGAAGGACAAAGGAATCTAGGCAGGCTAGCAATTTTTGAAGAAAAAACTCTTAGAGGTGCAGAAGTACTGTCCCTGAATGCCAAAAGACATGTGGTAGAGGTGGGGGTGGGGCAGGGTGAGGGGGAAGAAAACCAGTCTGGACAAGAGTTTTGGCTATAATTAGTAAAGAAAAGAGTTTATGACCTTTGGGAAAAGTGGGTCTCCACTCAGAAAGACTACCAAGTCCCAAATTTGCATGGAGAGAAAGTTTAAAGGGCAAAAGCTCAACTAGGACTTAATTTGGCTACCACAGTAAAAGACAAAATGTTTCTATCAATACATCTGGTGATCTGGAAGGCATAGATGGGAAACAGAATGATGGCTTAATAATCCAAGAGGAAAAAATTAACAATCAAACATGGCTTAGACACACACAAGTCTATAAGGCCAAATGGGCTCCTCCCAAGGGTACTGAGGGAGCTGGTAGAAGAGCTCATTGAGTAATTTTTAATCATTTAGTAGCAGTCCTGGCTAACCAGGAAGGTCCCAGGAGACTGGAAGGTGGGCAATGTGATGTCCTTCTACAAGGGCTGGAAGGAGGATCTGTATGGAGCTGAGGCACTATAGATCTGTCAGCCTGGGGAAGGTCAGGGAACAGATCACACTGAGGGCCATCACACAGCACATACCAGACAACCAGGGATCAGGCCCAGCCAGCAAGGATCTAGGGAAGGCCGGTGCTACTTGACCAACCTGACCTGTGAGAGGGTGACCCACTTAATAGATGAGGGAAAGGATTTGGATGTAGTCTATCTTGACTCGACCAAAGCCTTTGCCATTTTCTCCCACAGCATTCTCCCAGAGAAACTGGCTGTTCATGACTTGGATGGGTGCACTGTTTATTGGGTAACAAGTGTCTGGATGGCCACGTCCAGAGAGTGGTGGTGAATGGAGCTACATTCATCCAGTCACAAGTGCTTTCTCCAGGGGTCAGTACTGGAGCCAGTTTGGGTTTGGATGAGGGAACTGAGCGTACCATCAGTCATTTTTCCAGGCTGTGTGGGAGTGTCAACCAGCTGGAGGGCAGGAAGGCTCTGCAGAGGGATCTGGACAGGCTGGATTGATGGGCTGAGGCCAATGGTGTCAGATTCAATAAGGCCAAGTTTCAGGTCCTGCCCTGGGGTCACAACAACTTCACTCAGCACTGCAGATGGGGAGCAGTGTCTGGAAAGTTGCCCAGCAAAGGACCTGGTGGTGATATGGCCAACACATCTGGCTGAACACAAAGAAGCAGTGTGCCCGGGTGGCTAAGAAGGCCAATGGCATCATAATAGTGTGGCCAGCAGGACCAGGGCAGTGACTGTCCCCTTGTACTTGGCACTGGAGAGGCCACACCTTCAGTGCTCTGTACAGCTCTGGAGCCCTCACTTCAAAAAGAATATTGAGATGCTGGGGTGTGTCCAGAGAAAGGCAATGGAACTGCTGGTGAAGGATGTGGAGCACAAGTCCTGTGAAGAGCAGCTGATGGGACTGGATGTGTTAAGCCTATAGAAAAGGAGACTCAGGGAAATTTCAACTCTGCAACTACTGGGAAGAAGGCTTTAGTGACGTGGGGGTGAGCCTTTTCTCCCAACAAATGAGGGGATGAGAAGAAACAGCCTCAAGTTGCACCAGTGGTGGTTTAGACTGCATTAATATGGAAATAATTCACTACTGAAAGGGCTATGAGTCACAGACCAGTCTGCTTAGGGAAGTGGTTCATTCCACTGTCTGGAAATATTTAAAAGATATGGCATTTAAGGACATAATTTAGGGGTGGATTTGGAAGCGTCAGGTTAAATGTTGGACTCGATGACCTAAATTATTCTACATAGATATGTTTATATGGAGATAAAAAATAGTCTTAATGTGTAGAAAAAACAGACAGATGACAAGATTTTATAGGCTGCCCTCTCTATGAATTGATCTAATTACTGGAGGTAAATAAAAGGATGATTTCAGAGGAAAGTTTACTACATTAACACTGAAAGGAGATTATCAACAAACAATAAAAATCAAAGACATTGCTTACATGACCCTTATTTTCACTGAAATAGAACTGGCAATATTCAGGTTGAAACCATGATCCATCCTGGTCATACAAAGTTAATAACTGGAATCCTTTTATTATAATAATTCATCACAATTATATGACATAACTTTATATTTGAAAATAATTAGCAATAGTTAATTAATAAGAAATAGAGAGTTCAGGGCTGGTTTTTGCAATACAAGTTAAAATGAAAGTGCAAAGTCTAAATGAAGTCAGATTCAAAAACATTTTATACATGGATATCTGTGATGACAACCATGAGAAACATGACCTTCCTGTTCCACAGGGCAGTCCAGAAGAGAGGTGAGTTTGATCAGTGTAGTCCTTGTCCTATGTGGTAGACCACACAATCTGGGAGAGAAATCAGGAGGGTCAGTGTAGCAGTTCCAGCCTTACCGTGTGCAGTCTCTAAGGATGTAGGGTCCCTAGTATTTCTCCCAAGGTATTCCTGAATTCTCCCCTTTTCCTCCCCAGTGTTTTGTTCGAGATCTCTTCTGAATCTCTCTAGATTCTCATCAAGTTTTAGTCTCTCCTCATAATCTCTTTGTCTGGGTTACCTCCTGTAGGTACCTTCTGTATCTCTCTTGAGACAGCGGACAATATCCATTACAGACTGCTAGTAAATGCCTGGTTCCAGTATTCAAATTCTCTCAGTATCTCACTCTTGGCTCCTGCCACACTGCAATTCAGTCTGCCCTTGCTGAAAGTATCTCCACACTTTCTCCATGACACTTTTACAACTTTCACAGCAGTTAACAAGCTGTTTACTTGTAAAGGGTTACCTTATCCTTCTCTACTCTTTCATAGCTAAATTTCAGCCAGGCCCCACCCATACTGCCTGACACAATCTAGCCATTACTCTGTAAACAATCCTGTAACTCTTCCCATGTATTAATTTCATACAATCATCATGTTTCAGTCATCCCCATGACTTATGCAAATCAGCAGATTTCCAGCCATCCTCTTGATATTTCTCCCGTGGTTAGAACCATTGTTTCTTGGAGGCAGACTTGGGGAATGGGTTAATACAATCAATTTGCCAACAAGCTTCACCAAGCTTGTGTTTTGGAATTGTTAGCAGCAACAAATGCAATTCAGGGACCCTGAAAGCAAAGGCAATGTTTGGTCTAATCTTATCACTGAACTAAACACAAGGCTCAGAGCACTGAAGTCACCACATTATCTCTAGATTGTGCATACCTAGTTTGCAGAAGAAGCTCAAGGCTCACGATGGGAAATCACATGCTGCAGAAAATTGGATTGTACATGGTCATCCCTTGCAACATATGAACATTTTTTTTTCAGCAAGACTTCTATTTGCTTCATTTCAGATCAACAACTTGGTTCAGCTGCTACAATTTCCTTCCTTCCTTTCTTCTTGCCTTCTTATTTGGGCCTCCAAAAATAAGTAATACAAGAAAGCAATATGCAGCATTTTATGTGGGATCATTGCTAATCATTAAAAAAGAAAAAAATGTATGAAAATCAGTTGAATCTCCTTTCTATTTCCTTTACCCCTTGCTCATATCAGGACTATAAACAGCTCTGCTCCAAATCTGTTTTGTTTTACCCTCTCTGCAGGGAGAGAGTATAGTGTGTGGGGTGAGGTCTTTAATCTGTTATTTAAAATTCTGTTAAGACCTTGTTTGTTTTGCTCAGGCACCACTTGAGGTACCACCCAAGGACAGCACGAACAACTTGCAGCAGCAGAGGGCCAAGTCCACCAGAGTACAGCTTAGTAGCGTAGCAGTGTCGAAATGGAATCAGAGCCTGGATAAAACATACTATTTGTGGACTCCACCAACATTGCCACATGATGTTTGTGTTGCCAGCTTGAGCCATGGCATCAAGATAAAGTGCAAAACCCAACGGGATGCTGAAGAGAAGCACACAAATGTGTCATCCTCCAAGCAGTAAGCATTTTCCTCAGAATATAGAGGAATTCAGGTCAGGTTCTTTGAGAAGCCAAAAATGTCTTTTTTGTACCTTTGAACTTAATTCAGCCCTGTGCTTTGCATCTTGTCTCTGAAGACTTAATTTCCAAATAAGACAATAATCTGTAATCAAGTGCAGTCATGGTGATGACTGTACTTCCACAAACCTAAATGATTTTCCAATTATGGAAGGAGCTGTGAAATGCAACTTGGCCACTAAAGCTCTCCTACACATCATACAGATGTTCACAACCTTCACCATGCTGTGAAATACTCATCAAAATAGAAGCCAAATTAACACCTCTTACAAAGACTGCAAAAAGTGACTCACCAGTGTTATGCTGTTAGCAGCAATAACTGGATTCCTTGGATCATCAGCAATATCATTCACACATGCACGCTTGTCAGGCCCTTGCAAAGGTGCACATTATCAAGAGAATTAGTCAGGGTAGAACTGAGATATATGATTTTCCAGACTCCAAACTACAACCTAGTGATTACTTTCACAACACAGTTGAGACAAATAAACACAAGTTGTTCTAAAAGGCTGCTTCAATTATTAGCTATTAATGACAATCTGAGTACACAAGGCAATCAGAGGAAAAAAAGGGAGAGGTTTATATATATTTTTTTAAATAAACTTTTAATGTGCAATATAGGCATGATCACTACAAGATAGATCTTCCACCTATACGCAATACTACACACTGTTAACACACCGCATTTTCACTGTACATTAAAAAATCTGGGAAGAATATTCCTTCACTGGAAAAATATCATACAATCACTTAAATAAACAGAGACAACATTACAGTGCAAACAAAATCCTGGTTTTATTTATTCTGCAATTATTGAGTACTTTCTAAAAGTCTTTTAGAAAAATAATAAAAAAACCTTCCCATGGAGAAACAATACGTTCTGAGATGATTTCCTCTTCCTGAACCAAGAACCTTGATCTGATCCTTGAAGCTGTAATAAGCAGTATACTCATTTGTATGATGCACATTCACATAATTTGTATGAAACAATGGATCCCAACCCAAAATTCGCAGACAGCAATAAAATGGCACTTGCTGGCTTCATCTGACTTTTGATCAGACCCATGACAAGAAAGGTCTGGTACAATAGTTATCCCCATGAATTAAAGACAAAGTGCTTAAGGAAGCCAGACAAGGCCTTGGTTAATGATGCTATTGGTTTCTACTGGTAATTGCTGTTAGAGTAGGGGCATACTTTTTTTTTCCCCTTTAAAGAAGAAAAACAGACTATGGAACAGCAATCATGCCAGATTCAGCTCACAAAAGAAATAACATATTTCTGTCCCAAAGGGAATGATAGTTTTGCTTGAGCTCACAAAGGCCAAGATTCAGAGCAGATGTCACCTGATTCCTAATTTGTGTGAACTCTGTCACCTTCATAAACTCCTACTCCGGTGAGAGAATATACTAACTTAAAAGTGCCTGTACGCTCTTGTCAGTTGAGTGATGTTAAGACAGTAAAGACTTTAGGGAAATAAAAAAAGCAAGCAGGTAATATGATGCCTAAAGTTTCAGCTTTCATATTTTTCAGATTCTGTGCTGTTTTAGTGTGTAGCTCTGAGCTTCATATTAAGTGTTGTCAAGTTCTCTTCACAGGGTAGATAGACAAAACAATTCCTTTTCCAGCTTGACCAAGGACAACTGTTACAAGCTCCAGGCCCAAAAAGTATAAACAACGGTGAATTGAAGAGAGAAAACAAGGAGAATGGAAGTTCATAACCTCAATCTATAACTGGACAATTAACTCCAATATGCTAATGACCAAAATGTATAAAAGTGTGACACCTTGTGACTGGTCATCCATTTTGTGACCATTTTGGGTTCATCTTGGGTGTAGCCCTGGCCAGGCTCTTACACTGCCCACGGTGTATCCTTTAAGGCCTTTTAAGAAATACCTACTTTATTCTTTAACTCTGTCTAGCCTCTGTTCTAGGTTAGCCTTCTAAAGGCATCAAGTACACAAAAAGGGGATATTTGTTTTCACTTGGAAAGGAATGTTGTCTCTTTGTCCTCCACTGAGCCACCCTCCTCGGAACACTGGAAAACCTATTTCAGTGCAACTTCCGATTCTGGGTAAGACGGATAGTTTGACCCACTACCACTGCTGCACAAAATGACACTGGGCTCTTCACACACATATGATCAACTTCTGTTCAATCTGCATTGGAAGCCATTTAAAGAATAAGGCAGGCTTAAAAGCAAATAATATTTAGCACCAGTGAGAGTATATGAGTCATCCTTGAGGTTCTTAACAGATTAAACAATACCATGAAGAACTACTTTTACAGGCAATAAGTGGTTATTCCATCACAATTTTCAGATCTGCACTTCTTTCTAAGCATACATAAAAAATAGTAGTAGCTAAGAAAGCTGAATTAAATAGCACACAATTTCACAGTCCTATTGCTGTCTGTAAAATACATAACCTGCATATAACCAGTTTGCTACTATACCAGCTGATGGGTTAATGCACAACATTCTAGACGTATGTGGGAGATGGCACAACATGAGGACTATAAGGCTATAGATTCCCCAGTTCCAGCTTGTGTACAATTATAATTTTTCACTTATCTCACTGAATGAGCACACAGAGCATGTAAAAAATATGTCCCAAGTACATGGGCACCGAGTTGGCAGGACTAAGATACAGAGCAGCTTCCACAGTGCTTCTGGCTGACAGTGACTGAAATACAGCAGGAGGCAGGCTTCTGCTCATGGTGAAAAAGAACACTGGCCAGAAGGTATTTGCCAACGGGGCTATGGCTTAAGAATGACTTGGTAGACCAGAAAAACAAAATTCTGCTCTACTACATACTGCAATTCTCACAGCTGCAAAAGCCATCTTGTGGAAAGCCAGTGTGATACACGTTAGCCTGCTACATCAGTAGGACAGCTGTTTGATCCAGATGAATGAGCAAGTGAAGATTTTGCCTACTAATGCTTTATAAAAGCCTTTGACCACCCTCATGCATAAATACTAACCCACATATCAAAATTACTTATCCTAACTACTTAAAACATTATGGTGTAACTGTCCCAAACAGAATTAGCTGCCTGTACCTACAAATGAAACTTGCAAATGAAGACAGTAAACATTAAGAGATTATTGTACCAAAAAGGATAAAAATATATAACAAACTACTGTTTAATTACATCCCCTATTCATAAGTAATTGACCATGATTTGCTCTCACAAAACTATTTTAAGATTGTGTGTCTAATAGAAGTTCAATATTTGACTACCGCAAGAAACTGCATTAAAAAAATCCCAAACCCCTCAGACTATGTGACCAGAGCCAGAGACTTGCTTGCTAAGCAGCTGCTTCTCAGGTCCATCAAGAATATCCTAGGGTCCCTCAGAGTAAGGTTACTCTTTCTCATGGAGAAGTTTCTCAGGGTAGCAAGAGAATACAAGTTGTTGGTTTTTACTGCTGAGAAGAACTTGTTGATTCTTCTCAAAGCATGAAGGAAGAACTTTTGTTGGGAAGCACTTTCATTCACACATAAGGTCTGGGAAGGCTATTTGCTCTCCTAGCATTAAAATAAGTGTTCTTTCTCTTATGCAGCAATACAATTCTAGAGACATGCTGCAGCACAAGTGTATCACACACACAGTCCCACAGACAACTCTGCAGAGAGCCCACATTCACAAAACTAAATGCTGCTTCTCTCTGTTATACACTCAGGCTCCTAATTCTGGCAATGAATTCTGTGCAACCCAGCTTATCTCTCACCTCCCATCCACAGGAAGGGGTGAGACTAGGTTATTAGAGAGTCCGTACAGCCACAGGGTAGAGCAAGGACAGGTGTTCTGCTCCTTTGATAGGCAGCTTTTTGGTAGTGTAGTAGTGGATGACTTCAGGAACACTGTCGAATGGAGGGCTGTTCTGGCCCAGGATGTACTTCTCTTTGGTTTTCGTCAGCTTCATATGCATAAAACCTTGACTGCTCCTGGAAGGAAAGCAAAGTGTAAGTTCATGCTTGTGAATAGGGAAGACGGGTGCAGCACCATAACAGGCTCTCCTCATGGAGGGGAAAGTAGGAGAACAAAATGCCAGTACCTATCCTCTGGGTGGCAGGCCAAGACAGTGGACTGACTGTTTCCAACTGCTAGTTGCAACCCCCATGGACAGTTCACCACAAAGGCAACCTAAGGCAATATTTAGTTTTCAGCACTTGCGCTGCCTTGATCCACATGCATGGCTGTCTCACACAGAAAGTGATCCAGAGGTGTACCAGTAAACAATCCATTTCCTTCCCACGGCCCTTCTCTCCAGCCCCTTCAATATTTTCTGTGAACACTTATTTTTACTATAGCCAGACATTATATCTGGACCCAAATATCTGTGGTGTTGGCCTGTCAGAGGCCTGACAGTCCCTTCACAGGCAGAAGCAGGCCATGAACCTTGCTCAGCTAGGCAAGACAAGACCTGTCCTGTTCTACCCTGCGGCTGCCTCAGGGCAGACCTCACCCATTCCACCCGGGCAGTAACTGCCCAGAACAGATCTCTGTGCATAATCTAGTGGCTTCAGGTGGGAAAGCTACTCCAGGTGAGCACATTCCCAAGGTTCATGGCATAGTAATGCTTCAGACTGCACGCTATACTGAGCAAGGGCTGCTGTCCTGTGGTCTTTCTGCAGGCACTCTCTGAGGAAGGCTCATTATTACACAGGCAGGAGAAGAGTGTCATGGAACTCATGGAATTGCACTGCCTGCTCTTGGCAAAGCAACCCATCCAACAGAATTCCACTCTGATAGAAAGCACCCACACTGCCATGCAGCACCAGAGGTAAAGCTGGCCTCAGCTCTTCCCAGAAGTGACCTTTCAGTGTCTGCAGACTTAACATAACATATAGGCTCCTTTAAAAGTGTAGAGTTCAGCTAGGGCAACACAAGTGCAAAGAACAGCTCCTACACATCAAGACGTTAAATGAGGCCTAGAAGGTTTTTACAGCTTGTTTGATGTCCCAATTCCGAACTTTCTGGCTCCAAGCCATTGTTTCTTCTAGGTGTGTCCAGGGGCAGAGACAGTAGTGTTAAAACTGGAGTTGGCCTGTGTCAGCAAAAAAACCCAATTCAAGATGACACAGAAAGCTGCAGCAGAAAAACAAAATTATGTTAAAACCAGCTTCTCTAAAATCTGCCATATTCTAGTTAGCAGGTGCAAAGCTCCTTCTCTAAGTGCCTGTACCATAACCAAGCTCATATCTTTCAGATGTATTCAACAATTGCCTGATGAAGAGAAACCTGGTGCGCAGAAACTATGGCAGGCACTGTAATTATGGCTCTAAATGCTTAAAGTTGTGCTTTAAATATCAATTTCCTAGTGGGAAAATATATCTTTCAAGTCATAATTAATCTCTAAATTATTTTCCTTAAATAAGAGTGACATCTTTAAATACTTATTATGAGGACAGATGTATTGCTCTCTTTCTTCAGTTGACTACGAATCTGCTTTGCCACAAAAGGACTTGAAAGTGTGCAGATACATTAATGGAATCAGGTGCATGCTAATTTCAGAAGTATGACAAGGACTGAAGAACAATCTTTTAAGTGCACTTTAGTGCAGAGAAGGGAAAAGCACAAGCCTTTTTTGAACAGGAGGACAATGCACAGAGTATGAACAAATTGCTACAAGCCATGTATTCATGACAGCTGTTGCTTCCCCAGGAAGGACCTATGTATATATTCATGCTTGTGTAGCACATAATCATTGAGCTCACACAAAAAGAATCCTGGAAATATATCCCGAGAGGTGAGCCTTCTGGAAGGCCACACTGTTTGTAAGGGTGAGGGAAAAAGAATGTGAACTAAAAGTTATGAATAGCAGGCTAATGGAATGTAGACAAGGCATATACATAGCTTCTGCACTTGGGATGGAACAAACCCAAGCAGCTGTGCAAGCTGGGGCACAACAGGCCAGAAGAGGAACTATGGTAGGGAGGACACATGGTGGGAAGGAGAATGATTCAATGGTCTGCCCACGAAGACCTCCTGCAGCCCTGAGTTCCACAGCAAAGTGCAGCCAGCTGCTGGAAGACAGTGACTACTACTTCTACAGAGCACTCGTGAGGCTGCACCCATATCTGGTGAGAGAGTGTCTCATGATAAAAGAGATGTCAATACTGAAGCATATCCAGAGCAGGACTACTAACCATAGTCTGGGGATGGGAATATCTGACGTACAAGGATAGGCTTGAGGGAATTGTGTCTGTTTAGTCTTCAGGAGAAGGAAAGGTGAGATGGAGGGTGTCAGGTTGCAATTATCCGCTGCCTAAAAGAGAGAGTTACAGAGAAAACAGAAGTTTCTCTGTCAACAAGCACAAGCTGCAAGGGAGTTCCCACTGGACGCAGGGACTTCTTCCTAGAAGTCCTAGGAGTCCTAGAGCCCAGAAACCAGGATAAGGCAGGTCTGAAGGGTTTCATCCTCACAAGTTTTCCAAAGCACTCAGCAACCTGATAAGCATGTATCGGAGTTAGATCCCAATATTGCCGGATGGAATGCACCTGGGCTCATCTGGCCCTTGCTGCTGGACCAAAGGCAGCACCTGTTGTGTTTCACCTCAGAGACACCTTTGGCGGGCTGGATGCTGCAGCTAGGCACTTGGAACAGGTCCAGGCATGCAGGAACTCAGTTTTACTTCTGGTGGAAAGGCCTTAGGTGATGGTGAAGGGAAAAGGAGACGGGTCCTGCTGGAGGGTTTGATCCAGAGCTTTACTCCAGGCACACAGACCTCTGCATGTTGCAGCAGCTCCAACAGAACCACGAACCACGTGGTCAGCGTGTCTTTTAACTCCAGGGAGAGGGGAGGGAAGGGGTAGGTATGCCACCAACCAGGTGAGGGGAGAAGGCTCAGGGGACAAGTGACACTTGGATAACCCAATGCCCCCAGGGTTGAGAGGCATCTTTTGAACTTCGACAGTCACACGATGCCCTTGCTGGAATACTGAGATTGATGAACAGGTCTCAGCAGGAGGCAAGGGGAGGGGAAGGGAGGGGGTATTGGCACACCTGGGAAAGGAACTGGGATAGCTGAAACACGGTATTACATCACACTGCAACAAACTTGGAGCAGGGGATTGGACTAGGCATCTCCAGAGATCCATTTGCAACTAGATCTCTCTAGGCAACTGGAAGGCATGTTAAACTGACTTCAAAGCTTTGCAGTGTCTCACACACAAATTTTCTGTTCATAAAAGAGGAGAACTGAGAGGCAAAAAGAACATTCAGTCAATGAACTGGTTTCGCTTACTGCTAGTGTTTGCAGCCAATACCACATCATTGGTGATAGACCTGATTTCTATCCTGGCTACTTTTCTGGATGTTCAGAACTCTTTAAACTGAGCATTGTTGCAGGCTTACTGGAGGATGAAAGCAAAGATTATGTTTTCAAATATTTTCCTTCTTCACTCCCTTTCCACCCTCTTTTAGTTGTCCAAAAATTACACTGTTGAATGTGTTATCTGCCCTTCCCCATTTCAAATGAACTATCACAGGTTGCAATTAGACATAGCAAAACAGACAATTCCCATCTTCTATAATGTAGAACAAATTAAGCTGGAAGAAAGTCAACTCAGCACCTTGTAATCATGTCCTTGAATTAAACCCTTTCAACTGTAAACTATTCTGTGAAACTATTCACATCTACACTAAGAATCTTTCTGTGCTGTCTCACCTTCTCTATTTGTCCTTAAAATCTGTCTCACAGTGTTCTCTCTTCTGGTATGCCTGGATTCAGAGAATCAGTGCCTTTAGTGACAGGTAAGGGCAAGATGCATCTGCACTTGATAAACACCACCAATGCTGCTGGATCAGTGACTAGAATTACAGGGACCACGTGAAAAAAGAACCTGGAAGTCTTATTCTCTCTTCCTCTCCTCCAAATGCTGATTTTAGTATGCAAAGAGATTACTGAAATTTCAGGTAATGACAGGGAAAAAAGCTCCATGGTTGAAGTAATTGTAAATAAGTTTCTGCTTAGTTTTTGAAGCACTTTTGGAGTCTACCTGAACAAGTGCCTGACTGACTAGTCCTAGTTTTGAAATGCCTATTTTCAGCTCAGCAACAACTATTAGAACCTGCCAGGCCCAAGGTTTTCAAAGAAAAGAACCTAAATAGTGATCCCAAATTCACATATGTGAACACTGGTAAGAGCCAGTGCCTTGAAGAGACAAGACATACACGTTTTGTAAGAGAAGGTGCTGGGACCTGAACTACAGCATGTGATATTGTTATATAGTGTGAATTCTAAATGTCATTGTGGTTTTTTCTAATGTTGCAACAACTCTTCACCACTTTTTCATTCAATTGACAGCGACAAAACAGTGGTACTAGAGACAATATTCTATCCTTTCTTTCGTTTTTGCAACCATTCCCCTGAGTTTCAAACACAGAAAAAACTGCTAATTGCTGATCCCTGCACCAAATTTCTTTGGAACTCTCAAGCACAGATGTTTACACAGACACAAACTGGATACATGACTAACAGTCAGTCACACCTTGCTTAAAATGTTTGGCAACACAACCATAATATCAAGAGACTTGGGATTGCAACCTCCCCACATATTTTCTTTCAGTTTTCAAAACCCAGCGAGGATGAGAAAGGAATTGGGCAGACAGTTAATTAGAATGTGCTTTTTTGATCTTATGCAGGAAGTGTGATAAAAGCAGCTGTAATAAATATTAATTACATATTAAACCTACTATTTTTTCCAGGAAATATCAATGGCTTTGAAACATGATTCAGTGCTCACAATCAGAAAGCTTGGCCTAGTCTTCTGAACCCTATTTTTGCTGAAGAAAGCACTGTTTTGTCAGAACAGATTTTTCTGCATTAATTTTGATGAAACGTCACTTGCATAAAGAAAAAAGCAACAACTTTGCAATATCATCAGAAAAAAATTCTAGCAATGTAGGAAATATATATTGTATTATTTTTCCACTCTAAAATAATAGTGGAAAAAAATATTTTTCCACTCTAAAAATATTTTTCCATTTCATAATTTTAACTTGTGTTACATGCTGTAACTTTGAACAAAGTCTATGTACAGCAAAAAGAAAATAAAATAAAACCTCACAGCTTAATGCCTGACCAAGAAAAAAAAATAAAACAAACCAACCCCCCCCCCCCCCCAAAAAACCACCAACCAAAAAAAACCAAAAAAACCAACCCCAAAACCACTGAAAAATCATTTACCGGAGACATTAAGAGGCTGGCCTATGAGCTGTTTTCCCTGCTTCAGCTTTGCTTTTTCAAGCATATTATACACAACACTGTCATTCTACACTTGACAGGCAATCTCTCCATGATAAAATAAACATCTCTTCCGCTACAAACAAACCAGGTGTACAAGTGTTCATTTGCACCCAATATGTGAAAATCACTACTAAGACTGAGCCCAGGCTCCATCCTCTATAACCAGTTCCCATCGGCTGCTTTGAAGGTAACAAGAATCCTCAGCTTGTTGGGCTGTCCATAGAAGTGACAGAATCCATACTTCTTGCCAACAGCCAGGACCTTATCTTTATGGTTTAGGCTAACAATACACTAATATTACACTTTTAAATAATTTTATTCAATTGCTACTTTAGAGACCCATCAAAAATCCCACGACCTCTTTGTAAATTATACTGACAGGAAAAAACTTGTTATTTTTACAATATTATGAGATTTACTTCCAAGAACAAAAATCAACAGAAAGGTGCAAGTCCAGCATTTATCCAGAACCCAGAACTACTCAAAAGTTTATGTACTCAACTTTAGAAATCAGGACCACTTCTACAGACTGTAATGACAAAAAAACCCATAGCTTGCAGTTTCCTTTGCTATTCAGGGAAACCACATGCCTGTTTACGAATCCACAGAATCAGGATGTCAAAAGGCACCACCCTCTCTGAATTCAGCTCTGTACTTCCAGTGGCTGTGATTGTGCAGTAACTATCTGACAGATCAGAAAGCAATGCCTGTTACTGTTTTGCTCATGGACTGCACATTTAGTTAATTTGTGAGATAGTCCTTATCTAAAATTAAGAACAGCCACATTTCTCAAAACTGAAATGTGAGTCAGGAAATGAAGTGGTGTGGGCACGGTGCACACTGCTGCAAGAGTCCTGGGAGGGGGAAATCCTGACTGAAAGGACTAGCTAGTAGAGCCCAGCTGGTGCCTGGTCCTTACTGACCAAGACTGAAATATGATAACCCCATCCTGAGATCCTGTTCTATTGCTATATCAGAAAGGCATCTCTGTGAGCTTAATGTTATGAAGTAATTGCTGAACACCTAAAACATTTATAAGTAAGAAATGGCTCTCCCTCTTCATTTCCACACATACTTCTACCTTTTTCACCACTGTGCTTGTTAGTAAAGAACAGGTCTCAGACAAGGAATTTAAAACTAGGCATTTCAACAGCAGCCAGGAATTTCTTGTCACAGCACAGTTACCAGGAGTATGGGTCTCCAATTTTTACCCAGCCTTCTGCAATTATAGTTGTATTTAAAGAAAGAGTGGGTGGGTGTGAGCAAGCCAAATATGTACAGCCCCGAAGGAATGCAGAGAAGAGGAAACATGGAACAATCCAGGGCTGACGAGGAGATTCAAGAGAATGTACAGCTGCTCCTCATGCCTTTGGGATAATTTTGTTCTGGGAAGGTAGATCATATTTTTTTCCTCTTCTGCTGTGCAGAATTTAAACAATGCTGACAAGAAGGCTTAGGTCTTTGGAACCCAATCCATAGAAAGATGCTTTTAGCTTCAAACACTTGTCACTAACAATACCAATTCCTTGTTTCTAACTGAGGTGGGCAACATAAATGTGTACTTCAATAAAACCTTCTCTGATGCCTGCAGAGATAGCTAATCCACATGCAATTAAATTTGACTGGGTAAACGACATCATCTAAAAGTGACAAACATTGACATGAGCAACTTAAACTACCTCAATTACTGTTTTATACACAGATGCATTTCAATTTAGCAATAAAGCTATTTTCACACTCATTTCATTATATTTGGAATGGTAAGTTTTGGATTTTGAACCAGAAAGATATCTCACACAAATTATCCATGAAAGTCAAGCCTGTCTGATTCTCTCAATGTCCACAGAACATAAAAAGACTTCCTGCTATTGGAAAAAAATGGTCTTCAGAGATGTCTCCATTATGAAATATTCAACTATATTAAAAGAAAATGAGCAAGTTCTACCATCTTTTCACTTTCAAATACAGGTAATATTTGGGTAGATTCTCATTGCTGTGTTTTGGGAAACAATCTTTTGATATTAGAGAAAAGAAAACTAAAAAAATAGAGTGAAGTGGTTTGAGTTTGGTTTTTGCTTTCTGTTTTGTTTTTAGAAAAAGCTTGTCACATGAAACAGAAGAATAGATTTTAAATCACTGTTACTTAATCTCAGTACAAAATCAGGGTGTGAGTCTTACTTTTTCCCTAAAGCAGAAATGAAACATTTAACAAAAAAAAAAAAAAAAAAAAGCAAGCTGACTCACACAGCATGATACTAAAGGTCCCTAAGAAGCGCAAACACACCTTATAGGCAATGGAAACATCATAGTTCTGTCCAAAGAGACTACAAAAGGATACTAAAGGCATGAATGCAGCTGTCCAAAACAGCAAAATATAATTTTACCTGCCACCTTTCCTCTGGATGTGTGCTCTGGCAGAATAACAAGAATCACTGGGCTGATGCAAGAATTAAGTGAAATACTTTTAAAAATAGGCCATATTCCAAGACTTTGAATTTAAGGGACAGTTCAGGCCTGAGGGAAAATTTATTCCAAAGCTTGTGCCATTAATGCTTCAGTGTTTGAAAATATCTAGAAGACACCTATATCAGAGTATACAGAAATCAAATTACAAAGGAGATAACAGGAACTCAACCACAATTCTAAAGCAGATGTGTTCCAGCTCAAGGCAAACTTCTGCATTACAGAGAGATCCCAAAAATAGTAGCAGAGGAATAGTGATTTAAAATACACTTCTACAAAATATTTTTCTTCTCAAGTCCTATAAAAGTGTTTGTTACAACCAGGTATCACCATCATCCCAGCAGTAAAATGTATTTTAGAACACACCTGCAAAGAAATGGCATAAAAGCCAATCTGGCAGGAGTAATGCTGGTGAAAAGGGTAAGCTGGCCTGTACCCCAGCCCTACTTGGAAGGTTGGGTTCCACATCAGACCCTATCCTGAATGAAGGAAAGAAAGAAAACATTTCTCTTTGCACCTGTACAGCCTATACCAAGGTAAACTGGCTTCTTTTTCTCCTGCACAGAAAACCTTAACAATCTTCCTCAGCTAGAAAATGAAATGAACTCATTATCCTGTTATGGGTGGGAGAATTGGGCTAGATGATCTTTGATCCTCCCTTCCAACCCCAACAGTTCATCAATTTGCATTATGATGGGTTGAAGACATCTGTAATGTATCCTACTCAGCCTAAGCTAGGTAAGACAGATTCAGAGCAGTGCTAAGACTAGAATACTGCTGATTTCCTAATTCTGTAGATCTTTCATCCTCAATCCTGGGCTTTTTACTTCCAAGAACTGTAACAATGCTGTACAGCTTTACTCCAGTAAAGCAAACAAAACAAAAGGAATAAAACTCCCTAACAATACAGTTCCTTATTCAGCCAAAAGCAGAAGCAGCAGGAGCACTTCAAATTCGAACCAGGAAAAAAGAAATAATCCAAGTTTATTTAGTTAAGTGGACACCAAATGAAGACTAGAAATCTATTAACATCCCCAGACAGGAAGATACTAATTCAGTGACTGTCACTATACATCACGCAGTCCTTCAGAGCTAAAACAGTGCAGCAACAAACTGGATAATTTTCTCGTATGGCACCAGAGAAGTTAGGCCTTATAAAGACATTTACTATGTTTTACTGAAAAGTACTTACTTCAGTGAAAGTGAATAGTCATGCTTGCTTGTTTGACTATTTCTTACAAGGTAGCTACACTCCTTACATAAACGCAACAGGTTTTCTGCATCTGTCCGACTTATTGCTCCATGATACCATCTACAAAAAAGCAAAGAGGTTAATTAACATACATAAACATTCCCACGCATGCTGCTTTAACTACATAACTTTTTAATGTGTGAATTGCTACCAATTGCACATGGATACCTTTAAAATCTAATATATTATGGATAAAAAGCTCCGGATGAAGTTATTACAAATTGTGGAGGCTTCTCGTTCCTGTCAGCTGAGGGGAAAACTCAGATCAGGAAACCACACAATGAGATTGGTGTACATGTTTATGTAAGAAATTCCCATTTAGAGAAACACATTATAATCTGTCTTGCAAACAGATCCATGATATACAATTTGCTTTATTTCATCCCTGGGATATATCAGTTTTAAAACTAATACACAAAATAAACAACAAAAGCAAAGAAACTGAAGATCACACATGGAGAATATGGACAGTTAACAGTGGAAAAGATTTGCTAAAATAGATCTTTGTAAAAGGAGAAGAGTGTGAAAATCTACTGAAAAGGCTCATTCTAAACAAAGCTGTGGCAATTCTGAGAGCTTTAGATAAATCTCTGGCGGATCTCTAGAGTGGATGTGAGCAACTCAGGTTAAAAAGGGAATTGGGTGAGAGAGGTGGGTCCTTCATTGAACTTAGCCACTGCAAACAAAGAAGCTTCTCAGTGCATGCTGCTCTGTATCAGCTTTCAAAATCTGAGACTCCAGGAGTAAGCACTTTGACCCTTCCCTAAGTTTCCAGAGCAATGTAACGTGTCTGGCCCTGTGTCAAACGTGATTCTGAGGAAGATGTCTCCCTCCCTGCAATTGCCAGGTGCACTTTGAAACATTATGTGACACTACCACGTCTGCCTAAGCAAGAATGAACACATCAGAAGTCCTGTCCTTATCAGGAACTGTTGCTTGCTTTGTGTAGAAGAGTTTCATTCCATTTGTTCTTACTCTAAGAAAGATGCTCCAACTAAAAGATAGGTGACTAAAGACCAGATAAGCCTTTTTGACAGAAATCATTCCCTTAACTGCCTCTTGCTGGTGACTCCATAGTCAAATCTGATGAATATGCTAAAAAAATAAAGTTGGTGCCCAAATTAAAATTCATTGAGTGCTTGATTAAAACCAAAGTCTGCATTAGAGGGAACTAAAGAGAGGTTATATTTGTATAGTTAAGACAGACTAGAAAGGGAGGTCCTGACAGCTTCTTCCCTTCTCAAATAAGGTGGAGACACAGATACAAATTATTTCAGGCAGGCTCCTCCTCATCTCCCATTAGATATTTACTGGTGAAAGATATTTCTTAACAAGGAATTTGAAGACTAGACTGTGTTCTGAGTGTGACAGAATAATATTAATACAAGTGTAAATCAAGAAATGTATTTGGGAGAATTTAAAAACTTTTCCTGTTAGCTACAATTATCTTTATTTTCTTTTCTCCCCAAAGGGCCAATAAAACAAAAGTGAAATATTACCTTACCAAAAGAAGGGAGATACTGAACTCTGATATTCAGAGAGAAATAGAAAAAGAACACAGGGCTGGTTTAAGGAAGAAAAACCTGCTTTTAAGAGTTGAAAGTTAACAGTGGATGAGACTCTGATTCAGATGTGACGCCTGGAAGCTGTTTTGGCTACACCTGACAGTAAGCAGCAGTATCCAGAAGTGTAATTGTTTGTGAGTCATATGCCCATGTAATTGGGACACTCTGATTGCTCCTGTTCCAGCTACCTAGTGTGATAAGCAAAGTGCGATAATCAGCTTTAAGTTCCTGAGAGATTTGCTGTTCAACTGCATTGGGTCTGTTTGTCCTGGGTGTGCTCATTTTTTTTTAAATGTCAGCATACAAGCATTTATGAAGAAAGGTCAAAAATTCAAACATCAGTGATGTGGTTTTAAAAAAGTGCAATGACAGCTTGTGAAAGACATCAGTGCAAAAGTATGGAATAACCTGAATGTCTTCTAAGATATCCTGGAAAACACATGCACACAATGCAAACCTGAAAGCAAAATTCTAACATAATCACACACTTTGACCCTTAAGAGGATCTCCTCCCAGGTTTGTAAGTACCCTGATTGTGGTTTACAGAATGCTCTTCCTGACGTCCCTTACTTTGTCAATGGTCATGTTTTGGCCACTAAGAGGCCACAACTCCACTGAAGACAGGAGAGCAGCATCAATTATACAGTAAGTATACTAAGTTATTACAGCTTATATAATGCACAATACTACTCTATTTCTGCGTTAGAGCAAAACAGGAAACCACAAGATCTTGATTATAAGACTGGGAGGGATTCACTTTCAATAAGACAATGGAAATAGCAGAACACACTTTTTCTTTACACTGTTATTAAGGAAATAGAACAAATTACTTTGATTCCCCTGGGTGCGTGAGCTAGTAAGTTCAGAGTTACAGATTCCTCAGTCACAAGTAACTAAAAATATTTTCTTAATATACTAACTCACCTTGGTATTTCTGCGTGTTTGGGGAATATCCTAACCTACCCATCCACTTGTCAATTTGTGTGCATCCTTTTCTTTAGCTCTTGTATTCCTTTCTGCAAAAACAGACTCCACTTTTGAAGAAAAATAAGGAAGGGGTTGGCAATGTGCTGTGGAGAGGTCTCACACTACTAAAATGAGTAACATGAATTATTATGAATATTCTATGTTAAAATGAATGGGGACTCTTTAATTTTGTGATGCATCATTCTTAACTGCATTCGAGGTTTGATCCATCATGCTGAAGAAACAAAAAAAACCCCTCATGTCACTGACATTTGAATAGTTAAGAAGGAAAAACTAGATCTGCAGTTTTCAATTGTAACATTTAACTGCAGTTAAACTAAAAGACAGAATGACACCACAGCATATTTGTGAGTCAAACAGTAGGTAACAGACACTCTCCTTCCTGCAATTATTTTTAATATATTTGGGACTGGGCGAGCGACTTTGGCAAGCTGGAACTACCCAACTTGGAGGACCAAACCTACAGTTAAATTTACAACCTTTTAGTTATTTACCTAACAGTATCAGTGACTGATTTCACAATAATGGTTGGTACTTCCTCTACTGGAGATAAGCATACAATCAGTGAATGGGCAGATGGTTCAAAGGCTGAGGTTGATTAGATGCAACATGACAACATGTGGATGATATTATCTGTTTCAAACTTATGCTTCCAAATGCAGCCTGAAAAATAAAATGTCAAAGGGAAAGCAATTTCTGGAACTACTTCCTCTCAAACCCTCCTACTGAGGGTTCTAAGCAAAAGGATTCTTAATCTTTTCAATACCACTAGCATTAAGGAACAAAGCATTCTCACAAAGCACATACTCACATCCATGCTAAGTTATGCCCTCCCTCTCCAGTGCAAATAAATTCTGCCTCTAACCCAGAACAACAGTTTCTGGAGTGGACTGCCTTCAGGGATTCAAGACACAGCTTCTTCACTTAACTGCATGAATCCACTGGCTTCTCAGTGACCAGGAATATCACTCTAATTTTTGTAAATTGCTCTACTTTTTCACTTTTCAGGATTTTTCTCTGTGTAGCAGGAATTCTGGCCCCTTCTCTGAGGCTTCACCTTTGATATGATACAGGACAGTGGGTCATTTCACCACATAAGCCAGTCTGTCCAAATTGTTCAAGGAAGGCAACAATAAGGCAGGACAGAGGCCACTCTTGTGGATACCAGACAATTTACTACAGGTGATTCACCTAGAACCTGAATTAGATAGAAGTGCATCTAAATTTCACTCTCAAGTTTGATAGCACAAGGGTAGAAATAACAATCTCTTATCTGAAAGCTGTTTAAGTGGTTTTATCATTCTCTCCCTGGAGGAGAATCACTGCCAGATGCAAGATGTATTAGAAACATGCTCCTCTGCAGCCACAAATATATTTGTTTCATGTAGCTTTAAACTGAATTTGGTTACATGTGAAATACAACTTTTTTTCCCCTAAGGCAGTATAAACAACAAGGTTGAAAATGGAATAACTGAATACTTGACAGATAAAATTCACTGTTTCTGAGATGAGTTTCCTGTTTAACACTATTTTGCTCCCCCACAAAAATTACTTACAATTTGCAGGACTAGTAAGAGTAAATCTTTGGAGCTTTGGGGATACTGAGGAGGGAAGCTGGACAGTAGGATCTGGGTACTTACTGCTCCTGTAAGTGGGGAGGCAAAGAGCTAGAGAGCAATTACTGTGCTTACTTACATCTGCTTTTCCAGTTGAATAGTTGGATCTATTCTCTCTCCCAGGATCCCACAAAATTCTGGACTGCCATGTTTGATAGGTTTAAAGCCTCCTCCAGGTGCTCTTAATTGCCTGTGCTGGTCATTTGAGGGAGAAGGAGATGCTTGCCGTTTCCCACTTCCATTAAACTGGGCTGCAAGATACACAATAATTACCTCTCCAGGCAAGGTTAGCAAGGACCAAAAGAGTTGTAGCACTTACAGAGGTTGTCACACCCCACAGAGAATAAACATACACCCATAGATGCTTTATCTACAAATTTATAAGTATCAGGTAAAGTGTTTCTTACTATGCAGAGTACAGTCCTAAAATTCTCTTGTTTTCCCAGTAATAAAATTCACGCTCTTCTAAACCTTTTTATAGTAACTACTGCTTATCTTGACATGTGATACTTTGATCCTCCAGAGCTGATGCTATTAAACAAGTAACAGTAATGAGCCTTAAGTCACCTGCCATAATTCCAAAGGAAATAAGTGAGAACATCAGTTTGCCTCAGGTTATGTGGTATCATCCTGACAGTGATCTGGGGGCAAATCAGGCAGCTAACATCCATATCAGAAATACTGTCAAGCAGCAAAGAATTAACAGTGCATCCACTCACATGCTGCTGGCACAAAGCTTTTGCTTTTAAAATCTAGGAAACATGACAAAAGAAAGATATTCTTTCATCATTTCTCTCACTAGCTACATTATTCCAAGAAAAGAAATACAACTTATTTTGCAAAGCTGTAATTTATTAGAGCAGTGCAACACCCGTAGCTAAGCACATACTAATGATGTCAGCATTCTCATTCTACACTTAAAGATTCCACATAGCTACAATTAAAAAAAAAAATACTAAAGGACAGAATGTTGACAGAAACAGTGAAAGAATCTACCCACACCATATTCTTGACTCTTATTGCCTTCTACAATTTGCTGCTTCATCAAAAATTAACATTCCCAGCTGCAAATGATTGTGTATTAAGGCCATCCTAGTGAGGACCAGGCAGAGAACCTTGACTCTGTCAGGAGGTAAAAAGCACAGTGCTCACGAGCACAAACAGCTCCATCAGCCCCTGTGTGAGTTTCAACTGCAATACTGGAGAAAAATGTTACAAGGAAAACTGAAGGAACTTCCTGCAACACTTATAGGCCTCATGCACTTAAAAGTGAACTTACTATAACAGCCAAGTAGGCATGTGGCTGACAGTATTAGGTGTTTTAAAGCAGACAGCTGCCATGTTTAAGTTCAAAATGATAATGCACAGAGACATGTTGGATGAGGAAAATGTTTTGGAGCTGATTTTTTAAAATTTGTTTATGCTTTTGTCATGAAGCTTAGGACACTTCCAAATCGCCCCTCTACTCAGAGAAAGTAGGCACAATTTTTTTATTGTAAAATTTAGGCAAACGTATTCGATCACATTTCTAAGTATACATAGTGGAAATATGCTGATTCTTTCTTAATATAAACTCAGATTTAACCTCATTACTGGATAATGAAAGCTGATTAGCATAACAAGGAGAAACACTGCATGTGGATACCTGCCTGTGACATATACAAGCAGTATTATTACTTTAAGAAAGACACCCGGATGTAACTTGGGTACTCTCTGAAACCCAGTGAGCTTATTGTCACCTTCCAAACAAGGAACACCTTTCAGATGCCAAAAAACTCTGTTCACATAACAAACTCAGTTCTGACTGTTAACAGCTTGTGATTTTAACACAGAATCACAGAATGGCTTGAGCTGAAAGTGATATTAATGATTATCTAGTCGCAAAACCCTAAGAGCAAAGAGATGCCACCACAGGCAGTGATTTTGCCCACTAAACCACATTATTCAAAGCCCCATCCAACCTGGCTTTGAACAGTTCCAGGGAAGGACCATCCACAATTCACACACAGCAACCTGCTCCATTGCTTCATCATCTTTGACTAAACAGTTTCTTCCTAACATCTAATCTAAATGTCTCCTCTTTTAGTTTAAAAATGTTTCCACTTTTTTTATCTTTACCAGCTTGTGTGGAAAGTCACTAACATGATGATAAGACATAGGAACTATTCTCCAAAATAGGACAAAGTCAAATTTCAGATGCTTTTGAATGTTGGGGCTTTTATCTCTGTTTGAAAAGTTCAGACATGTGTCTGGACTTCTGGCTTTTTTTTTTTTTTTTTTCCGCCAGGAAGAAGCAGTCTTGAAGGGCTATCCAAGCAGGTTAAAGTGACAAGTGTGATACTCAGTCAGGTACCTCCCCACCCAATGCTGTAATCTGAGTTTTGGCTGCTATGAATCCTCTCTTAAACAGAGCTAAAGTATATCCAGCCACTGCAGTTATGGAATAGACTGCAATACTTTACTTCCACACTCCTCATGTGGCCTCTCTTCCACTGCCCTGTAATTCCCACCCTACCCCTGTGACAGTGGCATGCCAGAATTCCCTTGCTTTAGATCAGAATTCCCTTGCTCAGGGTCCTAGGCAGCATCTTCCATTCAACAGCAGAAGAAGTCAGAAAAAGTTTGGCATTTATAAGTCCTTCTTCCATAAGCCCATGATCAGTGCTGGAAATTGCTACCAAATGGCCCTCTTGACCATTGAGACCCTCTTTGTAAGTGAGGGTCACACATTTTGTAACGCAATACTAAGACTGGCTTTACAGACTTCACAAGCATTTCCTTTATCCAATGTTTTCTGTGCCCACACGACAGTTTGAAGAGCACAGATTTCTCACAAACTCAGTGGAAGCCAGTCTCAGTGTGACATTCTTCAATAGGTGCTCTGATGCCATGCTATCTTCTGTCTATCCAGTGGGCTCTCCCTGGTGTTATCTCTTTTTCCAGCCAGACTTGTGTACCTGGAAGCTACTTTGTTCCTGTTGCTTTGCCAGCCTCAACTCTTCTGGGCAAACCAGTCTGCCCAGCTCAGTGGGAGTTCTAACAAGACCTGCTCGCTTCCCATAAAAGCCATCAAAAACACATTTTAGCTTCAGCTGAACAGCCTCCAATAAAACAACCCCAAAATTGTTTGTAAAAGAACTCCAGCTGCAGACAGTCAAAATGCGGCATTCCAGCTCTGCTAGACAGAGACGTATCTTTTAACACAGCCAAATCCATAGGCTATGTACATCTTGCTCCATCCACAATGCCAGCATGACACCAGCCTCAGCCTCATCCTTAGGAGTCAGAGCACAGACACACTGCCCTCAGCCTCAGCACACTTCATAGCTTGTGCACACTTTCATTCTGACAAATCTCAAAGTCCAGGCTGGAGACAAAAAGGTTTTAGCTATGCTTCAGCAACAAATCTTGAAATCATGGCAGAAGAACAATTTTTTTTTCCTTCGAAGACCTGCATGAGTAATTAGGTTCATGGTAATTCTAGTGTTGCTGGTGATTTTGTTTTGTTTCTACAGTCTATCACCTGACAAATCAAAAACATTTGCTTCATAAGACTCTGTGTCTGCAACTCTCATCACAAATGTATGTTGTTTCCTCCAGATGAATTCCACAAAATAGGAAAGTTTCAGCAGAGGATCCCTCCAGGATCTCCACAGTTCCACAGAATTGGAAGATGGTAATTGTGGGCCTGTAAATGGGACTTACCCATTGCTAGAATTTTTAATAGTTAGACCAACACTGCACTTTTCAGAAAAATCCACCTCAGCTAAGAATTGAAAAACCCCTTTCCAGATTCTATACTATGGAACCACCGACTAAGTCAGAAGAGCACTTCATACATCTCAGCAGGGGATCAACACTTCTCCATTGCAAACTTTCCACCATTTCAAACTTCAGAGCTGGACCTCTTCATTCCTTATTTTAAACATTTACTACTCCTAGGACAAAGATGATTTCTGGAGACACTAGATGAAACAGCAGCTTGCAATCAGGCTTGCGGCCAATCCTTAGACATTTCTTTGTGACAAAAGAAATTCTTGTACCTAAAATAACCTTGTACCTAAAACAAATTAATCTATAATGAATGGCAGCCGTAATGAGAGAAATCCAATTAATCTCAAAAAGCGTTTACTCTTCTTATTTTAAATAACAATTCTCTATGCTGAGCCTGTAAGTAAACCAATCATATCATAATACCATTTAATTAAACCTGTCTTTAGTCTATTAATTTGGTAAAGCAATATTTTGCTCCATGTGCTTTCGTAACTGCATAGTACTTGCAAGAATATTTACACATAAGCCAATCATAAAATCTTGTATTGGACTGACCTTGTTAATTTACAGTTACATATAAAAACTGAAAAGTAGATAAAAAGAAAAAAAAACAAAACACTAAGATTCTTTATTTCAAAACAACGCAGAAAAACCCTATTTCAGAATTTATCTCATAAAGACCAAAAAAGTGGACACAAAGATGAATACAGAGGTTAAGACAAGATCCAAATTAATTAAAACTCATAGATTTCATATAATATGACCAATGCATGAAGGACAATAATTTACATATGTCTATATATGACTCTTTAGACTTAACTTTTAAAATCCAGTCTCTGTAGTTGCTCTATTACAATTTGAAAAATTTGGGAAATGTGATCTCACTGGAGACACATGCATACTGGTCCACAACTTGCATCTCAGCATCATTAAGCAGTGAAGTTGCTGGTTTTTGAAAGAAGAATTACTTCTGGGTAGCACACAATCACTGACCTTGTGTGGGAAGTTATGTGATCAGATCAGGTTGTTTATCCAGTCATTTCTTCCCACAGGACAAAAAAAAAAACGGAATATGGAGATTGCAAGAGCTCCTTGAATAATTGTTTCCAATACTTGACTGTTCTTGCAGAGAAAAAACCAACTTGAGTCAGAACCTCTACTGATTCATCTTATATCTCATCTTCCCATCACACACCTGCTCATTTGTGAAGAAAATGGCTCCATCTTATAGAGGATCTCCTCACAGGCATTAGAAAGTTCCCACTATGTCCCACTCAAAGTTTTCTCTTCTCCAGGCTAAGCAAGCCCAGGTCTCTCAGCATCTCTTCACATGTGCTGTCATGTGCTCAGTTTCTTGTTATTTTGTTGGCTCTATGCTAACAAAAATGTTTATCAACATCCCTCTTATATCAGAATTCTACCACAGCATTATGCATAGCTCAAGAAATATGAAGTAAAGAGGAACACTCACTTTGCTTCATCCACTAGCTTGCTCCTATTTGCACAGGCTAGCATGCTACTAGCCTTCATCATGGTGAGGAGTATTGCTAGCCACATTTAGTCCACTTCCCCTAGGACTGTTTAAGCCCCTTCTAGCCAAGCTGTAGCCCAGCAAGTCAACCACATCTAGGTCCATATCATTGCAGGGGCTTAGTTTGCTCCAGATGCAAGTCTTTAGGTCTGCTCTCATTAGGTTTTGTAAGCTTGTTGTCAGTTCATTTCTCCAGCCTGTTCAAGTCCCTCAGAATGGCAGCTTTGTACGTACCCTCCCCTCCCTTGGCTGTTATTCCAAGCTTGATAAGGGGCATTTCCTCTCCTTCTGCTCTTGGTTACTAATAACTATGCTAAACAGGAAGGGTTTCAGAACATATCCTTGGAGGAATCACACTTGTAACCAGATTCCAGGAAGAGTATGAATCACTAACACTACCCTTTGAGGTCAATGACTCTGAAAGGGTTTTGCAGATCTACTAGTCCATCCTACATGGACTACAACATTCCAGACACAGCTGATGCCACAGCACAACATCCTAAAAGCTAAAGTCTACACAGATGAGACCTACTTCTCTCTTTCCATTAAGAGATCTAGTAGTTTTAACACAGAAAGCAAACAGGTTTGTCAAGCAGGATTTACTTAGGATAAATGCACACTGACTACCCAGTAATCATTGCTCTCAGGCTTCTTCCATGTTCGGTCCTGGAGTCACTCCTCTTTTCTTCCTGCCTCACCCCCAACACTTCATCACACTGTCCCTTTGAGAATAGCTCCACAATTTCAGGACCCTGCAAAGCAACTTCCTCACCACAGAGATACTCAACAATTAACTCTATCTACATCCCATCCATTAAAATGAAAGAAGGGAGAAGGAGCAGGGGAATCAGAACTTTTACGAAATAAGTTGCTAAGATGATTGACAACAGGTTGGCTGAAATACCAAACAAAAAGTGCAGTTTCGTATTTCTGCAGTAGGTAAAGATTTAGATGACCCACATTCACTTTACAGACATTTCTTCACACACACATACACAAAAGAGCATAACTATTTGATTTACCCCAAAGGCAAGTGTATATAGTACAATTGTGAGAGGGAATTTTGAGGCTGGGATCTAGGAATCCTACCTGCCAAAGCTGGGATGCTGACTTTGTTCCACTCCCACGGCTGATCGTACTCATCTGCAGGCCTGTCATCATCCTGTGGCAATTTGCTTTCTCGTAAACGGCGACTCACCACACTTTCAGAATCAGATTCCACACCACTGCCTTCTGGTTCATAGGGTGTGTCATAGAGCTGCATGTTTTTCTGATGGGACTTCATGCCTTCCTGCTGTTGAAACTCTGTTGGCAAGGAGGAAAATTGCATCAGAATCACTACTAACCACGTCTTATCATTACAGTCTATAATTTTAGAGCATTCAACTTCCACCCATTTCTTAATAGCCACGTAATTATAGAGATGACAAGCTTGTACAAGATTTCTAAATTCTACCTCTACACTGGTAACTGGCTGGAAGCAAAAGTTTGCTCCAGTTAACCACCACAGCTTCAAGCCTCCACCAACATTTCCCAGCTTGTGTAGAGCCAGATTGCAGGAAGCACACAATCCCTGTCAGCTGCTAAAAAGCACACTCACAAGCAACTGTACATAAATTCCCAAGAACACTGAAATTTGTGTATAGTTAGCTCTTCAGGAAGAGATGGTTCCGAAGTGAAATTTGAAGACACAAAGAACAGAAAAAAAATAAATCCCACAGTACTATTGTATATGCTGATAAAAAACAAGTTGTCTGCCTTTACACCTACAGAATATCAGCAAAAAATGAACTAGAACTAGAGTAAGAACTAAAAGAACTTAAAGAAAACTAGAACTAGAGTAAGAACTAAAAGAAAAGCATTAGTGTGTATCTCACATCAAAGCAGTCGTAACAGCAGCTCTCGGCTGCCTGAACAGCCGTCAGAACCAAACCGTTTTGGGCAAAATCAGAAGAAGCAGTAAGGAGGAACAGGCACAAGAGGTAGCTCAGGAGATCCAAGTGATACATTGTGGGTACCTTCTTCCCCTCATGCGAGGTGCAGCCCCAGGGCAGAATACCAGGTAGGTCATGGGAAGTGTCTTCATTCTTTTGAGTTTACAGAGCCTTGGTTAGGCAAAGCCACAGTCCCCGCATCTACTCATACAAAACTGGGTGGAGTGAATGATAGACCAGGTGCCTGTGCTACCATTCAAACAGACCTAGGAAGGCTGGAAAATTGCACACTAACTGGCTAGAAAGTTGCTCACCAGAAAAGGACTTTGGGGTCCTGAAAGGCAGTAAGTTAACACAAGCCAGCAATCCACCCTTACAGGAATGAGGGACAAGCCAACTTGGGGTGCACCAGGAGTGCTGAATGCAGATCAAGAGATGGGATTTTTCCCTTCTACTCAGCACTGAAGAGGCCACATCTGGACTGCTGGGTCCAGTTCTCATCTGCCCAGCACAAAAAAACCACAGAATACTGCAGGAAGTTTCAGCAAAGGCCATGAAGCTCAGTAATGGGACTGAACCACTTTTCATATGAGGAGACTGAAAGAGTTGAGACAGACTAGCTGGAAGAAAGCAAGTTTTAGTGGGGACATTATCAATGCATATAAACACCTGATGGAAGACAGAGAAGATGGAGAAAGACTTTTATTGACAGTGCCCAGTGACAGGCCAAGATATAACAGGCACAAGTCAAAAAATAGGCAATTCCATCTGAACACAAGAAAACACATTTTGACTGTGATAATGGTCAAACAAAGAAATAGGTTGCCTGGAGAGCCTGTGAAGTATCCATCTTTGGAGATATTCAAGATCTGACTGGACATAGTTATGGGCAATCTATTCTAGCTGAATCTGCTTGAAGAGGACTATTTTTTATTATGTAATATGAAGAGGTCCCTTCCAACTTCAGATGTTGTGTGATTATACCGATCACTGCAACAACAAAATAAGAACACCAATAATATAGAAAATTGCAAAGTTATGAAAAGACTCAGAGAACTTTTTAAGCTACAAATGAAGGAAAGATCTAGAGCAGTTCTCTGTTAAAACAACAAAAGTCATAAATCAAGTAATATATCAACAAGAATATTATAATCAAGTAACTTCTCCAAACCCCTTCAAAGCACAGTGAAAAGTCTGCAAAATGACAGTGCCCTTATTCCTTGAAAAAAATTTATTTCATTTATGCATTAAAAATACGGTAATTTTGAAGAAATATACACCAAAATTGATGCTACAAGCAAGACACATCCTCTTCACTTCTATTTATGAACAACCACATCAAGAAAAAATGCTGCATTGAGAAAAAAAACTATAATAGAAAGAATACACTGCTCTCTTCAATACTTTGGTTCAGAAAGAGAAACATTTTGGTTTTTTCAGAAGTCAGAAAACTGGTATGTATCTTTTTGTCTTTCGCACTGTGGACCCAGTCAATGCTGCACCAAGAAATGTGCATTTCTGAGGAACAGAAGCTGAATCAGTTGAAAGTGCCAAACACAAATTTGCGTGCCAAATACAGCTATGCAATTGGCTCTTTGTGTGTGAGCATATTTCAATACAAGAACTCTTGCCTGACATTTTTCTTTTATCCAGAAAACCAAATCATCAGGCAATACACAAAAGTTTACCAGTAAATAGAAGGTGGTTCATGTTCAGGAAGCATAATTAGAAAAATTATGAATATTTGATTCTAAAACAGAAGTCTTTCTAGGAAAAGCTACAACCTAGATGGAGGAAAGTGCAGGGCCAGGAACTGGACTTAATAATGATCCTTGTGGATCCCTTCCAGCTCACCATAGTCTCCAATTCTGTGATATATAAAAACATATGCATGCATGCACACACACTTCTACACACATTTCCAATTTCTTTTGTAAAGCTTCGTATAAATATGCTTGAAAATTCACCTTTGAGAGTATTTGTAAATAAAAGTAATTTTACTGTAAGCTAAATCAGAAAAAGTTCCTTTCAATAAACGACAGAACAGCTGAATCTGTACCATAAGCAGTGTTAGCAAAATACAGACAGATAGCTCAGTGCAAACTTGATACTCAAGAATCGAATAATAGAAGACAACAGCACATTTGTGATGAAGCCTTTCTCATGGTAATTTTACAGCCTCTAACAGTGACAGCTCTAAGGGCTAAAGTCTTTGGAAAGATTAGGAAATAAAAAACTTTGTTAATTTAACTTTTTGTTTAGAAATTCACTTTTATGAACTATATAATTAGAATTCTTATTGCTGATTAAAAGTACATTTGTATACAATTCAGCATTAAGTTACTAGCTATCAGAAGAAGTAACAATTTAAGTTTTGAAAGCACTAATTTTGCTAGCAGTCTGGAAGACTCCCACAGACAATTCTTGTTCTCACAGATCAGCAGTTATTACAGAATCAGGCTCCAGAAGTTTGGGCTCCTGAGTAAAACCAAGAACTTGACTAGGAGAGGTACCAAAACAGAAACAACACTATGAGATACAAGACTCAACTTGACATTGTTCTTCCCACTTGGTGAACAATTCTGAATACTCACATACAGAACAGAGCTCCACAAGACATGAAGCCACATCAGCCACACCAAACACTTTAATAGCCCTAAAAAACTGAACAGGATTACACATAGATGCACTATATTTCTGAAAATAGTTTGAAGAGAATTAGGGGATATATCATTAAGGGCAGAGAACAGCTATGAAGCCAACGAAGTAGTGTTTTCAACATTTCTTTACTTCTTTACCAAACCAAACAGGTAAACTTCTACAGCTTGCCTTCCAAAAGGTTGCGACAGACTAAAAAACATATAATGGCCAGATGCCAATGCCTATTTCCTTCATCTCAAACTCAAGCATGCAGTAACAAGAGGTCAAACAATGTAGTTGCACTGTTAAAAAAAGTTCTGATAATATAAAAGCCCATTTTCCCAAGTAAAGCACATCTGTAAATGTCACCAGGCAGTAATAAACTCAATGCCATTTACAGCCCATTTTTAACATATCTTTTGATGAAACACTAGACAAGCAAAATGCAGGAGTCTTACTGCCACAATCATGTAAGGAATGTTAGTTACAGAGATGTTCCCTGAAGTTAAGGGCTTGCAAGAGTTTTTGTTCTCCTGTGTGGTGAAAGACAATGACTCTGTGCAGGTTGGGGTTCCTGCATCACAGTAACAGCACATCTTGCTCGTCTACATCTAATATGCAGGAAGAGTCTAAACCTGCAGGAGACAAAATCCCTGCCTTATATCAATTGCCTGATTTTTTTCAATCCCTGCTATTCATTGGGAAAACTTTTAAACAAATTGCATGCAACCAATCACAGCATCAGTGGTAAGACAGACAGAGGTGGTTCTTTATCAGTCTGACAGCCATCTGTAATTTACTGAAAACCGGGGAAAGCTATAGTGGATTGGATATAGTTACATTAACTTACAGATTGATCAACAGAAGCACAATAAAGCTGTTTTTACTTGCCAGTATGTCAGATTTCAAAGTGCATGGGCTCACACATATCAGGTGCAAAAGTGATAAGCCAGACCCATGTCCATCTCAGCTACTGCTTTCAAGACTAATGCCAAATTCAAATGACAGTCCTTCCAGTTCCTTAGCTGCTTTCTCTAGCCAAAAGCCCTGTCCTAGTGAGACAAATCCGACTATGAAGGTCTCATGCTGGAAACAGTACAAAGATGCAAGCTCAACTTTTGAAAAGCTACCACTGAAACTGACTTTCAAGAAAAGTACAAGGGTTATCAAAGCCCTTTGTATCTGACAAGCCTAAGAGCAATACTTAGGACAGAGAACAGAATTCTATTAAAGGGATTTTATAGAGGACATTTAGCTGCACTCAACTCCATTCAGCAGTACAGAACTCACAGAGTTTATCTGGCCAAATTGTTGAATAAATCTTCATCCTACTTCAGAAAGCATGAAACAAAATACTTGGAAATACTCCTAACTCCAACAAGCAGCTGTTGCTAGAAGCCCTTTAATGTAAGTATAATGATTTTCAAGGTCATTTGGCATGCAGTCCTGCAAATACATAGTTATTTTCAGGAAGCCCAGTAGATTCATCTATTTAATCTATTCATCTATTTAATGCACATTAACATGTAAACACTATGCTAGAATAAGGTTGTACAGAGGACAGCTGTCAAGCTGTCAGGTTGAAGAATTTCTATCCTTCTACCTTTGGATTCAGATTACAGATGGTTGCTTTTTTTTCTGCTCTCTTTCCAGAAGTCAGCATTTAAACAACTTCAATCCCACTGACCTAGATACAGTTTCCCACTAACCAAATAAAAACACAACCTGCTATTAATTACAAGCAAAACTGTAACCAGCCTGCAGTGAACACCATATACTGTGCTGCTATTCAAGGCACACAGACAGACCAAAGATTTATCATCAGAAAGATACAGGTATTTAATTAAAGCAAGCAAGCAACTATAGCCTTAACAGAGTCAACTTCTTGCATCTTTTCCCCCTAGGTATACAAAATTCCCTATAGGGAGAGGGAGTGTTTTTGCAATGGCAGAACAGGCTAACCTGTCTTTAACTAGGATAGTCAAAGCAGAATTATGAACAGCAGAATTTGTGGAATGTGGATTCAAACACTTTATATTCAAAAGCCCTAAAAGGGCAGTCCACAAAGTGTTTGGAGAACTTGCTATAAGCATACTGGCTTTTTGTGGATAAGTCTGGGAAAAAAAAAAAAAAAAAACAAAGTATGTGAGAACATAACTCAGGAACAAGACCTGTTTGAGGACAACAGCCAATTGCATTTCTTGTATTCTCACCTACCACTGAAAACCAGAAATTATCAGTGGAAGCAGAAAGAAACTTGAAAATGCTCAGGTTCACATTGAGAGGCATTGCTGAGCATCTGATGCATTTCTCCCCTGACATTATCCTGACAGCCTGGCAATCTCTAGCAGGTAAAAGTCACATCAGGGCCAGATCTGATCACAGACAACAAAGACCCATCTGCAGGAGTGCTTGCTATCAAGGCATAAGTTCTTCTGAAATGCTCAAACCTCTGCTTTACACATGTTCTGCTCTAATGGAAAATCACTGAACTGGCAAGTAATCACATTGAAGGGCAGTGAGCTGTTTGCTCCAGGTGTATGGGCAGGCAACAATCAACCACTAACTTACCAGTTTGCCGCAGGCATAAGACAGATTAATGCAAAGATCACCCTGATATGAACATTTGCTTCCATTGAATTAATTCCCAGATAAACAGGTCAAAATACTCAGCCAATTGCTTACTTATCCAAGCCTTGCCATTACTGCTTCTTGTCAAATCCATTTTGGAAAGACAGTATGAAAATATTTTAGGACTTGTGATGCAGAATTCTCATTTTATTACTACAAAGCGTATTCATCAGAGAAGCTAAGTTTTACCTCTGTTCAAATTTTACCCTCAGGCCACCAGAAATCAAACTGCTTTTCCCTCTGCTTCCAGATCCAGCTGGATGCCTCCAACTGCTGCGATACAAGGGAGACCAATTATATTCCAGTGGCAGGGAGAGCTGTTTTGCTTTGAGACTGCAGCAACTACCATCCAATGGTAATTATTCCAGATTTTGCTACAGGAAAAGCTGGATATGAGAAGATCTTCCTTCCCTCATCTTTTCTTCCAAAGAGAAGCCAAATGACTCAGAAGTGAGCCACTTTCCAGGAATGAACAGACATTTGTTCCCCTGTTCCTTGTGAGGGCTTGGCATAACCACATGATGTGAAAACCAACATCTTCACAATGCCTGCATCATGCCGGAAATACTACTAAAGTCCAAGTATGACTCATTACCCCAGGAAAAAGCATTCAAAGCAACATTACATTCCAGCAATCCTGATAAAGAAAAGTTGTTAGGCTAGTCAGAGCAGGGGCAGGCAGGGAGAAGACCGTTTATGATAAGTATCAATAAACCAGCAAAAAACTCCCATTAAAATTTTCCACAGAAGGTATGTACTGAATTAAAACAAGCAACCACTACCCTGCCCAAGAGGACAGGAAGTACACATTTGTCTTTGCGTGTGGGAAGGGTGAGGAAGAGGAGGGGTGGGTGTTGGTGGAGTCAAAGGATGCTGATTAAAAAAACAAAACACATGGGAAGAACACCTAAATCCTGGTGGCCTGGAAGGACAGCCATACTGTTTCTAAAGGACATGAAAATTATCTTTGGAGATGTATTTCTCTTTTGGCAGAGGCAAAGAAATAAAAAGATTAACTTTCTCCAGTTCCCTGAAGGCAGAAATTTATTCTATAAAGCCTTCCTTCTCAACACCATATTTTCTGATAAATAAGCAGTGTTTAACTGTCAGTTTTAAACTCTTGATTTCTGCAGACTTTGCTTCTTTGGAGGTGCTTTGATGCTGCTGACCGACTTACTCCTTGCACATTTTTCAGTAAGATAGAAGAGGAGTAGGGATGCCCTTTTTATTTAAATAAGAGAACAAAGAATCCAAAAAACTCTGCAATTCTGGACATTTGCTGCTGCTTGACCAAGAGCCAACTACAGATGCTGCTACAGACAGTTACATCACAGTGCTATGTTCCTGGTTCGTTTGTAGGTTTTCTTGACCTCCCTGGAATACTGATCTTTGGGATTCAAGAATCATTGTTTCATGGTCTAAACAGAGCAATCCAAGTGGCAACAGTGCAAACCAAAAAATTCAAGATCCCCATTCCATACTCTAAAACTTCTAAGCTGTGTAAAAGATGATTCATTTCTTGAGGTAAGAGGGAACAGAAGCCCTCTGGGAAACAGAACGCTGTGCTGGAATTTCCATGTACGCCAGTTAGTACAAGAGTTCTCATCAGCCCAGGACACAAACTACAGTGTCCCAAAATATTTGTTTTAAGATTAGCACAAACAGAATAAATTCTCCTTGAAAGCCGTCTTAACACCAACATCTAAATGAGTATTTTAAACAAGCTAAAGCTGTCCCATGTCGGGACAGAGAAGTTTATAGTGACAATGACTGTTTCCTGCAGTTAGATCAGTCCTGCTGCTCATGACTGCTACCGATGCCCCCCTATGCCCTTGCCAGTGCTCTTCAGAAAGAAAAAAATCTCACCTTCACAGGAATTACCTTGAGAGAGGGCGGGAGTGGAAGAAGAAACCATTCATAATTTAAATGCTCTTCAAGACTCACACAGAAGGAAGATATTTTCTTGCATCATGTCTGCCTGTGAGAGTATCTGTTTGCTGAAAGCTTAGTCAAAAGAATGAAATTATCAAATGAGATCAAAATTATTTTTAATGAGTATAAATATATATATTTATATATTCAGAACGATATTACAAGGAGTGACCAGAAGGGAGCAAAAGGGATCAAGACAATATAGAGAACTGTTTCCTGAGAGCTGGAGGTTTAATTCTATGAGAATTATACAGAAAGGAGTTATCTTTTCTGCACGTTACTGGCTTTGAGCACAGCCTACTAGGGATGTGGGAGAGGGCACAGAAGGATAAGTAGATAGAGGCCTCCCTCCAGACTTCCTCCCTTTGATACAAATAGTGGGAAGAAGTTCCCTACAGGTACAACTTACATGGTACAGTAAGGCAGTAGATTTTTGTAGCCAGAAGAAATGCCATATCTGATTTAACAAACTCAGATGAGGTGTATTCTCAGCCAGATGAGACATGCTATCTTCTTTTAGGCACCTGCTAGCATTTGCCATAGAAGCAAGGAGAAGAACTGCTACTTAATAATTCCTACAACAGATTTATTCCATAGACATGGTGGCCACATCATCAAGGAGAACACAGAAATGTGAATTGTGCAATGTTTTCATCCAGCCTGTGAATGACTGTATCACCATGATTAAAAAAGAATCAACCAACCAACCAAAAAAACCTCAAAACCCCCCAGCTGCCAGCTGAAAACATAGCCTGAAACTTTCCTGGTAACTAATGTCCATTATTTTATCTTTATTAGTAATTTTTAAAAAGAAAAATGCTAAGAAAACAAAGAAAAGTCAAAGCACTGGAAGCAGTATCTGATGCATTTGTAAGAGCTCTTTCCCCAACCAGCATTCCAGGAAGAGCAGGCACTATCAGTACTGTTTCCTCCTTTGGCAGGACTTAAAAGCCACACAGCATCTGCACGCTAAGCCATCTGGTTTTTCTCCTGTTCACTGCAAGGAACAGCCACAGTGATTATTTGCCACAGTGATCATTTGCAATTTTCCAACTGGCAAACTGCAAGCAGCAGAGATCAGCCACTGTGGTCATTTGCAATTTTCCCCACTTTTACATACTTTCCCCAAGGGAAGTATTGTCCTAGTTGGAATCTTTCTGTTCTGTCATTCAAACTGAGTTATGGGGATAATCTAGCAACTGTATTCAGCACCTAATGAAGATGAATCACCACCTCTTGGACATACAAGCTTCCAAATATAACTCCAACTGTGTAACTCCAATGTAAATTTAAAATCTAGCACAGTTCTGCACATGCATGCCATAAGGATCATTAATGTAGAAATAAAAAATGGTTTGCATTTGCTGTTCAGCCCTGGAGAAAAAATGGTTTTGTTTAGACTTCTACCTTCGCATGATTAGATGAAGAAAGCTGCTCAGTTGTCATTACATGCAACCATTGATTTTACTTATCACAATCCAAGGCCTTGCATGCATTAAATGACAGCTGACAGCACAGAAAAAGTGACAGGGATATGAACACTGAAATTACTGGGAAAATTCATCCTCTTTGGCCTATGATCTCTTCACTCATTATGTCAAGTAGGTCAGCAAGAGATTGATGGAAGGAGAAACAAATGCATCTAGCATTTGGAGGTTTCAAATACTCTGTGCTGAGCTGTGCAGCTGCTAATATTCAGTACCTTGCCTGTATTTCCAGATTTATCTGTAATTATTATACTAGTCAGGTAAACCCAGATTGGATGTCCATTCCTAGTTAGAAGCCCACCTGCAGAGTAATCTGTCATTTACACAGTGTTGGGTTTTCCTCTTGGACAAGACTTATACAACAGTACAGAACATGCAGCAGTGTTTGCATGTATACAGTCTATCACATCATCACTCAAGAGTATTTATGCTTACACTGATACATAACAGCAAATAAATCTGGTTAGCATTCAGCACAATCGTTAAGAACAGGTGCTTTAAGGAAGGAAATAACAGTCATGTGCAAACATCATAAATCAGTACTTTTTTCACTTCTTGCAAAGGAAGTATCACAAATCTGGAAGAGCAATATTTAATACTTTCCAATTAGATCAAGGGAGAAAAAGTAAGGTTATAAAAATTCATTGCAATCCTGATGCAACTGAGTCAACACTTTCTGGTAAATTTTCCAGTTACACTCTTACTTTTCAATATGCATCTCTAAACCATCAAACGGTGAACATGGAAACATTTACCATGCACAAAACAACACCCATGGAAACAATTGTGGAAGGCTTTATTTTTTGCTGGTTTTTTTATCTCTTTTAAGAGATGGATACAAAAATATCCTTTAAGAATAGATAAGAGAGGCTGTTTTTAGTTATGCTCTATTATTCTACCATGATGCCAGGATCTCAGTGATGGTGCATGTCACAGTCAAAGGAAAGAGCTATAGTATGTCCTACTCTACAAAAATATAATGCAAAATCAAAAGTATATATGAAAGACATCACCTTTTTTTAAACTTCTTCTCACTCTTCCCCTTCTATTTCAACTGAGGCAGCAGCACAGACACCTTCACGGCAATCTCAGGTTGCATTAGAGCCATAACTGCTGCTGCAGGACTTGCCTAGAAAAAGCTCGTGCTTTTCTGTCTTGCAGCCCATCCCAGACAAGCACAACTGTTGTTCAACTGAAGAAGCAGAACTGCAGAAACCCCACTGTTTCATCAGTGAATTTTCAAAATATCCACAGAAAATGAATGCAGAAAGCAAGCCGAGTTCCTTCAGGCAAACCTAATTTCCCCCAGGTTTACCTGTGTTGCTCTTAATTGTTAGTGTAACCTGCTATAGCATCAGTTTTGCATGCTTACATCCTGCTTCATAAAACCAAGATGTATGTGGACTCTCCCAAGACACCTACACATGAAACTGAACAATGAATAGCCTTGTTCAAGCCCAGATGAAGACTGAATATTTCCATCTTCTATTTGTACATTGGTATTATTCAACAAATTCAATCACAGTAGCACAACACAGTCCATCACAAGCAGAAACACACTGAAGGTGTCCTAGGTCTTTACCTGAGTAAGGATAACAAAGATTAATGGACATATCAGCACACCAACACACACCAAAACCAGATGAAGCTTACCTGACCTCAGCCAGAAGGAACAGGCTGCTCCTGCAGACAACTGCCTCTAATAATTTTAGCAGCCAGAATGATCATGAACAGGTGGGTTTGCGTAGATTTTTGAGCTCCTGCAAAGGAGCATTTTCAACCAGAGTTCTTCATAGCCAGAAATCAGAGAAAGAGAGAAGCTGTATGTTTTTGCCACCCAACATAAAATGCAAAGAGCACAAAAACTGTTTCTCACCACTTCTCACTGAAGTTTTAAGTTTGTTTTATGACACTGCTGTGAAGCCACATTAAACTGTTGGTAAACTGATGTGGCAAGATGTACAGTCTCTGTGGCAAAAGTAGACACAGAACTGGCTGAATCTTCAAGTGTCATTTACTTCCAAGGATATGAAAGCACTCATCTGGTTTGGGTTTCCTAACTGAAAAAGGCATACTAGCTACTACATTACAGCTGATGTCAGAAACAGACCGGATTTACTAAAGGTTTCACTCAAATTTTTGCCACTTGGAATTTCCAGAGTCTGGATGCAAAAACAGCAGGCAAAAAATTTTATTCGCTTACTTGCAAGCTAAGCACAATAAAGATGACAACATATCAGGGCTGAAAGGGTATCTTGTTCCTTCAAAGAACTATTCTGTTTACCTCATGCTTAACTAATACTTCCTGTACCAGCTTTTTTGAGCCTACTTAACTCTTCTGTACAGGGCAGATAAAAAACCCAAAGTGATTTGAGTAAGTGAGAGTATAATATGAAAGAGTATGATTAAGAAAGTTCTTCTGAGAAAAAACTCTCACTAGTTTGTGGGGGGAGGGGTGGAAGGACCCCCAAGCAGGACCTTTGAGTTGAGCACAGCTAGCTGGGGAAATGGTAGAAATTCCTTCTGGCTTGATGGCATGCATAAAGTCCAGTAGGTGCCTTTAAAATACAACAAATCAGGGTTAGGCTAGAAATATCTATTCCCAGGGTTGTCATCCTGACACTAGCTTGTTTATTAATGTGCTGCTCTTAAACATTTTCACATTTCCTTTGGCTAAAAGCCTCTTTGCAAAAGAATAAAAGAGAAACGGAAAACAAAGCATAATTGAGGATACATACAAGAGTGACAAGGCATTTTTGTATCACTTTTTGTCCCTAGTGCATGTCTCATTTTTTAATATCGCTATTACATCTCCATATAACAAATCCCTGTAAAACTCATCAGCAACAGTCTACATCTACCATACAATGCTGATTATTCATGTAACAAATTCTCCACATTCTGCTTTTGAGCCATGTTGCAAGAAGCAATAGAGCTGGCATCAGCTTGAGAAGATTGAGAGCTGATATGCTGGCAAGATGTACCTCTGATGTCCCCCTATCTAATAAAATAACACTCCTCCCAGTCAGACCAAAAATGAGTTTAGTGTTCCTTTGCTGTGGGCACAATGGCATCAGTCACCTATGCTTCCATCATAACCTCCACCTGGAAAGTACCCACAGTTCCTGCCAACAGAGTCCAGAAGTGCACATACAGGCTGAGTGCAGTCTGGAAACCCATCTGTTCAGCCTCTGCTCCTTCCCGCCCCACAAACTGATAGTGAACAGCTGTCAAGAGTCAGACTTCCTTGCTTCAATAGCATGCTTTCAGCATGGAGTCTGCCCATCTAGGGTTACCTCCACAAAACCAGAGTATTTGCGCATAAGCCCCTGCTCAAGCTACATCTCAGCAGACTGTTTCCTTGTGCCTCACAGTCACCTGTCTGGTCTTCCCAGAGATAAAGTTTAAAAGGATCAGTATTGGGAACATACTGTCATGGTATGAAGCTGGAAATCAACTGAGACTAAACAAACATGGGTTCCAGCAATCTAGTCTGGGATATGCTAACTCTCACAGCCACTTCTCACTTTCACAAATCAGTTGCAGGATCATAAAATAAGCTCGGTTAAACAAAATCTCAGGAAGTGGAAGCAATCTTGTTCAATGTCCAATTCAAGGCAGGTTTTAGCTACGGAGTCAGACAAGGTTACTCACATTCTGGTTTTTCAGTCCAGTCCTGAAAAATTCTGAAGATAGAGACTACAAAATCTCACTAGGCAACCTTCTCCACAATCTGACTGTCCTCATAGTGAGATTTTTTTTCCCCTCTGTATTCAATGAACCTGTTACTTCAGTTTCTGTTCACTGCCTCTAAGTCTTTCCAGGCATGGAAAGAACAGATGGAACACTGATTAAATCAGAAGGAATCACAGTCTACAGAGGTCTGATTACAAGGGAAAATGCAGAACAGTGTCATTTTTTATTTACTTTATCCAATTTAAGAGTTTATACAACTCACACCAATCTCTACAGGGCAGGCAGAGGATCCCCTCATGGCAATATACCTTCACATTCAGGCATGTTCTGCCTAAGAGAATCCTTTGTACCAAGATCAAGTCGATGACCAGAGAAGTGAGACACCTCCAAATTCAACATACGTGGTACTAGAGGGTAAGAGCTGGGGAGAGGAGGGTAGAGGGGAGATGGGAGGGAGATGTAAAGGATTTGAACAGATCAGCAGGACACAAAATGAAAAAACAGTAGCTCTTTCACCTTTGTAACCAAAAGAATACCAATGTTCCAATTGACTGAATTCTTTTCACTCTAGGGTCACAGTTCTCTTTTTCATATTTCCAAGACACAACTGCTGGAGTGCTACAATTAAAGATCCTCTAGGACCACAGAGACCTCAGTGCTACTCAAACTGCTGCCAGAAGCATTGCTGTCTTGAAAGGACAGGCAATTCACATTCTATATTAAAAGTATCATTGTTCTTAAGAAGAACAGTCCAAAATCGTGAAACTTATCTGGGGATGAGAAGGATGGAGTAGAAGGAAGCCCTGTGGTAACTGGCAGGTGAAAACAGATATAGAATCAAAGCAGCATATTAAGAAACACAAACCTAACTCCCTATGCCACAGGCAATGCTGTATGCAAAGCACAGGTAGGCACCAAGGAAAAAACACTTGCATACATTACACACGTTGCTTATATTAGGAAAGCAGATAGATTTTGTCAAACTAACCATCTTCATCAAAAGTGTCTTGAAATGACTCCTTCTTTGCCAACACCAGTCCTCCAGATTGCAGGCAAAGGTTAAATAGCACCTTGACCTCATTGGTCTCTTTTTCCCAAACATCCATTCCTTCATTTTGCTTTTTATGCAAGTACATGTTCATCAGACAGTGAGCAAGGAAACTGAATAAATGAAGTTACAGTCCATCAGCATGCATCCTCAGATAGTCTACTATAATTCTGATGTATGTTTCCAAAGTTCTGGACATCTTGTTTCCATTATTTTGGGCATAAACTTTTGTCTTAATGAGAACAAGAGTCAAGAAACTGAAAAACTCAATTTTTATTCAGTCTTGTGATTCAAGTTTCACATTTAGTCCATTTCCAAACTATATCAAATCAAAAGCGCAAGGTGAAGGTGTAGAAACACAAACAAAACCAACATTAAATTAAACTTGTAGCATTAAACATTAGAGAGAACACCTTAAATCTTTCTAGGGGAGGAAGCATCTTTAAACATAAAGAAATTGTATTAATTTTATGCACAGCTGGTTTCCAGCCCAGTGATGCACCCAGCTGCAGCAACGACTGCACATCACAGTCTCTCACTACATGAGAAACTAGGCTCTCCCCTTTCTGGCTTTATCTTCTCACAGTCACTGATGGGGTACAAGTGCTCATGAAGACAGGAAGAGAAGTACTGATGATCTTGGCAACTGGACATGCTTCTAAACTGGTAGGGTTTCACGGCACGTGTGAGATCTGCTGCTTTGCTCAGAGAACACAAGGACTTGTGTTGAAGCATGCCCAGCACTATTTCACACATCACTAAATTCATGCACTTTAGACCTAATGCCAAGGAAGATGTTCTCTTCTGTAATTGTTCTTAGACAATTTCTTTCCTTTAAATGATTGCCCAATAGAATGTCTGGCAAATTCCAAATTAAGTAAGAAACAATTTGAAATAGATGCTGAAGCCCAGGAGGTTTCTAATTAAAATTGCATCTAGCATATTTAAAGAAGAAGCACAGCTGTTCAGAGCATATGTCCTCACTTCTCATGAGCCGCAGGGAGTTCTGCACTACAGGATGGCAGCAGGTGACAGTAACACTAGCACTATGCTCCAAATGATGGGGAATGCTCAGAACATATCAGACATCCTTCCTTTGTCACTTCTAGGAAGAGCTCTCCAAGATTTCGAGTGCTGCTCTAAAGGAAACTCCCAACACCAAATAAAACCATCTTCTTATCAATCACAAACTTATTTTTGTGTGCTACTGATCTTTGATCTTCAAATCCTACCCAGTGGCTCTCCACATTGCAAATGTTGAGATGAGAGCACATGCACATTAAATTTCAAGAGTAAATTATTACCTTGCACTTTCCCACACTTTTAAAGGAAAAAATAAAAATCTTAATTTTTTTACTAGAATGACCAGCATGTGGTCTATTCACATCATCTGGAAACCGGATGATAATAGTGCTAATGAGGAATTCACAATAGATCGATTCTCATTTGGGGCTCATTTCCAGTTATGGCTAGCCTATTGTTAGACCCTCAAAGAGAATTAGACTTGAAACACATAAATGTAGAAACAAAAGAAGGGGCTTAAAGCTTTTTGAAAATGATGCCAGCTGTTGAGCTTAGTGGACAAATACACTGCTTCTCCTGTGTTCACTACAGCTGTCTGCCATGCTCAAGTACAGACAGACAGCAAATTTTACACAGAGCCACTACAGTGCTTAGAGATCTGGTTAGCTTGCTAGGCTTCATGATTTTCAATAAGCCAAAAATATTCTTCCTAAACTTCCCATCTGTATGTGCTAATCCAGGCATTCTAATCAAAGCCTTTATCAAAGTAGTTATCATTGCTTTTCTTATATTATTTGCAGTTGCAAACCCGGTGCCAACAAGCAACACGCCAGAGGCCACCTGGTAAAGAATTTTACAAGATCTGACTCACCACCAATGTGCTCTAGTGACTATTCAGATGAAGTTACATGTCTGAACAAAAAACAGCCTTTCTAGTTACAAGGGAAACTGACACCCAAGACCTTTTGAAGTAGGTCCAGGTTCATGGGAATCCTGTTTTCTCCATATTCCCAGCATTTCTGTGATAGCTTGCATGAAGACTGAGCTACTTCTCCCAGCATGTCTATGGGAAGCTCCCAGTTAAGGCAGGTGCACTGTTTTTGCTAGGCCACCTGTCATGCATTAGAGATTGCATTGTGATGCAGCTATGGGCTCTTACCTCAGTCCATAGAAAGAAGTAGTGAAGCGCAAGAAGGCATTTACTCTTCTAGCATTGTCTGCACCTATAGAGGAGTCTCAGCTTTCTGCATCCTCAGAGAAGTAAGCCCAAGCACAAAATTTCTAAGTATGAGCTAGTTAGACTTGATCACTGCTGTTCTATGGTACAGGCAGGATGATGCATATGGAGACAGGATGATAAATACAAAGAAAAAGAAGAAAATAAGAGGAGGCTAATATTGTGAGCCTATGAACAAAGCTGTGATTTTTCTTTTGGAATTCTCTCTAATAACCCCTCATTTAATTTTAAAAGAGCTCCTGTTGACAAAATGCTCACATTCATTAAAGCCCCTCTGGATGAAAATCCTGCCCTGCCTCATCACACACTTCCCTTAGTTTGTGCTCACTTTTGCTATTATGTAATTGCTCAAGTTGATGAAAGCATTGAACAACACAGGCAACTCTGTACCATGATTCTAATGCTCTAGAGAATCCCTAGGAAAAGCTCTAGGGATTCCCTAGGTCTTCAGTCCAGTACACAGATCCTTCTGCTACATCACTCACCTATCCCTGGAGCATGCATACAAGCTTATCTTTTCAGTTTGAAACTTGAATTCAGATTTCCATTTATGGCTAGAAGCCTTTTCATGACTTAGATTTTCCAGTGTTCAAGGAGTAGAGGCAGCATGCTTTTGTGTCAATTTCAGACTCACCAAATGCACATTGAGCACTTTCCCTGATCTCATGGGTTGGCACATCCCACCTACAAGATCTAACATGTCCAGTGTGGGATCTCAGCACAGCAGTCCTGATGTGCAGAGTCACCGAGACAACCCTTGGGAGGCTCGGAGGTCCTGGAATGTTGCCAGAAGTGTCTGGTGGCTGGACTTTGATCCTGCACAGGAGACGACACCTCTATGAGGATGGGAGGATCACACTGGGATAAATGGTGAAGGGATAGGTTAATTACAGTGTGAAACACAGGTTTTAGAATTTCAGTACAGGGGGGGTCTAGAGAAACAAGATGGAGGAATTAGGGCGTGTCCTGTCCTTCTTCTTCTTGGCCTCCATCTTCTGTGGTGATGGTGGCACTTTGGGATTGGTTCTTACTAAAAGTGCACTTGTCAATAAGGGTGAAAGGTATTGGGAAAAATAGGTAAATATCTTATACGTAGTTTTGGGTATAAAGATAAGTGACCGCCCCGGGGGTGCTCAGTGTGCTCATGGCTGGCGTGCTGTGCAGACCTCTGTCGGGCCGAGAGAAAATCTTGTAGATAAAAACTAATAAACACTGAAGACCGAGAAAAAACCTGAAGACTCTTTTCGTCCTTTGGAGCGCGGGCTGTCCAAGGCCATCCCCGAGCCTTTCCAGGTCATTAAAAACAGCCGAGAACGGGACAGTCCAGTCCCCGGACAATTGTGCGACTAGACTCTTGTGAGAAATACATCAATAACAAATTGAATTCCTTCCTCCTTCAACACCTACTTCGGCTGTCCAAAAGGAGATCTTTTATGCCCTGAGGAACCTCTCAATTTACCCAGATCAGAACAGAGGCACAGCGTATGTTTTATCAATAGTGCTATGGCAGCCTTCTTAAGTCTGCACATAACATAGCATTTGCTCCACGAGGAATACCACATGGTATCTCAGGGAAAGCAACTGTTTTCAGTAATGCTACCCATTTAAATCTTCAGAGTTCTGAGACACAAGAAGAGTGTCTCAATGATGTGGCTACCACATCATTGAGGCAGATGCATGAACTAGAGGCCAGAACCTCGTAAAGAGGCTGATGTCTCTGGCACAGCCCTAGGTCATATTTATAAAAGCAAAGGAAAAACGTGATGTACATCAAGACTACCAGGGCACAGACCTGAGGCATTCCTAGATCTCTAAGTAATCAGGGCACTGATGCACCACATGCTTATCTCACCTTTCAAATCACTGTTCTAATTTAAGGGCTTAATTTCTCCTTCCCTGACCATTCTACAGAACAGAAGATACAATTCTTGATCCAGAAAAAAGAGAAGTGATTTTGCCAACACACTTTTCTGAGGGTAGGCCTCATATCCTGATAATGCTTTCTACTTCCTCTCTCACCAAACACCCCCACCCCTCACCCAGCCATTTCTCATTATGTTTCAAATTATTTTGAGACTTAGAAAGACCTTAATTTTATGGTGGTTTGAGTAAGCTGAATTATATATTATAGTATGTATCATGCTAGGTGCTTCATACTCAAGAGATCATAACTTGTTCTGATGAGGGTAACTTTAGAGGTTACACAGGGCATAAAATATCTCCTTTTGGAAGCAAGATGCTCTCTTCAAATCCAAGCACCAAGAAGGACAACAGATGCAGTTTATTACCTCAATCTCTAAAGGCAGTGCTCCTTATCATACCTTAAAATAACTCAATTGTTTGTGCAACAATTTGCCTACCAGCATATCTCCATTTGAATGATGATCCAAAATTGGATCTTTCTCCAAAGACAAGTTTTAGATGCACTCTATGATGCGGCACACAGAAGGCTGTGGTATAGGCAGCCTTGATCTGGCATTTGATAGCAAATGTTTCATGCAATCTGAGGACTGGTGTTAAATCTTTCTGAAAGGCAGAGATGCCTGGAAGAGTTATGTCAACATGCACAGCTGTCAGGAGAAAGAGGAAAGGCTTGGCTGTAAGGCTATAGCTAGAACAGGGCCTTCTGACTTTTAGGGGATTTTAAGGGGAAAAAAAGAACACATTTTCCCCAACCATTGCCATAGTCATATATCCATCAACTAAGGAAACCTCTCTCCTCTCAGGTAAGGGATTACCACAGAAAACAAACAGACCTTTCTCCGGGATTTGACATTCAGTGCAGGCTGATGAGAGTAAATATTCAAGTGGAAATAACTTCTCTTCCCCTAGCATTCCCTGAAAGAAATGGATGACAAAGAGGCCTGGATATTATGATCACCAGCACGCTAACCTGACAGTGTCTCAGCCATTCACTTCTGTTCAAATGCAGCATCTCCAGCCACTGCTCGTCTGCAGAGCCCTCTCTCAAGCATAAAGAACATACTACACCTGATCCAAGCAGCGATGCTTGGCTACAGCCTAGGTAAAGCAGCACAGGCTTGTTTCTGTGACAGACCTCATGCCACTGCAGCAGCCACAAACTGATGCCAGGGGAGAAGTAGGGTCAACCTACTACTCAGGATCCTTAGAAATCAGCTATCTCTGTTTGCTGTCACTGGTAGCAGCCAGTCCAGAATCTTCAACCAATTCCATGCACAGTCCAGGATACTTTACATCATATATCACAGAGAACTTCCTTTATACTCATGTAGTTACTCTGGGACATCAAATCTCCAAAGAGGTTGTGGTCAAGGCAAAGATGCAACAACTGTTGCTGTGGCTTTGGATGCACACCCAGCCAAGCTGAGATTCCCACCACACAGCACTTCAGGAACTGGATTGCCAGGGATTCTCTTTGAACCTCTGGCATGGATTTCCTGAAGACAAGGACAGACACTTAGGAATGGCAATACCACAGCAGATGTGTTCAGCTGACAAAAGATGATAGCTTCTTATCAACATGCATTTATCATGTTGTCAACACACTCTAACTTGGCCTCAGGTCAAGTCTTTCCTTGAGAAGTCCTTCCAAACCTTGTCATAAAGGTTGTTCTTTTTTCCAGTCATCACAACCACAAATCTGCAGATTTTTGGGGAGCATTATCAGCAGAAGAAACTTCAAGTCTGACCGAACCCAATTCTAACCACAGACAGCATGGGAACACATAAAATTATTTATTTCAATAATTAATTGAAATAAATCAACTCAGGGACTGCCTATTCTTTTAAATTAAACATCAGCTCAGAACAAACTGCCTGACAACTGCAAGACCACAGAACTTTTAGGAAGAAAGGACAAGCTCTGAAAAAAAATATTACTTACTTCAGACATCATACATTTCTATTCAGATATAAGCTTACTTTCTCATATTGAAATCACAAGGTCTTATTTCATATGGACACCTGCTTTTGCATAATCCTCTACTAACTCAAGGAACACATAGCATGCACAAAAGTTTTAGGGTCATATTTCAACAACCCTTACACTGGGTCCCCAGAGTTCAAGAGTTAAGGTGCACCAGTAAACATGGAATAACTGATAAAAAGCTGTTTTATTTTCTGTCTCTCCTACAGTGCATTCCGCTGGATTATGCAAATTCATGCTCTCTAGGATTAAGCCACTTTAAATGCAATCAGAAGGATTTAATCAGATTAGTCAGGCTAAATGGATAGCCATCTGATGTTCTTCTATTCATCAGACAACAAAACTAACAAATGTAATAAAGCAGTAAATATTTTGAGGCAAGTCAAACTTCAGTCAAAAGGTCTTCTTCAGTAGCAGCACATACATAATAGAACTCACTCAGTAAACAGAACTTTTAAAAATTCTCCAACAAGATGCCTTTGGATTTTCATTTATCAAGTAAAGTGCAAAGGCAATACCTGAGCAATTACAAAATCCCCACACATAAAACTATGTGCTTGAATACAGTCAACATAGCCTGATGCCATGGAGGTTTATGGGGAGATCTTCTCTATCCACATTAGGACAAGATGACTGGAAACTAAATACCCAGATCTCAAAACACAAAACATCTTCACAGGTATATCAATCATCTTCTACTTGCTCAGTCACATGAATATTCAAAACACTTGCTCTATCATTATAATCAATTAAACCCTATTTTCAAAAGTGCCTTTAGAATCTTGAAGAGCTCCTCATGTTTCCTTTATAATGCCATGGAGCAGATATAACAGCTTATCAGTTGCACCAAGTACCAATTAGGCAAAAGGATGTCTCGTAATTGCAATGGCTCACGAACCTACTGTCCCTTTCTGCAGATAAATCATCCAGTACCTACTAAATATCTCATTTGTTATGACTAATCTGAAAAAGAAGAGAGAAAAAACTCCAGTCCTAAATGCAGGAAGAAACAAGCCAATGCACTATAAGCTTAATAATTTAAATTACAAGTGCTCACCACTGCTGTATAAAGAGCAAGAAATTATTTGGACTAATATGATTTTCTGAGAAATTCCTTGACTTAAAATTAATAGATTTACACTAATGAGAAGTAACAGCTCCTAGCCCTTCTATAAGGTACTGAAAACTTCCAAAGAACTGTTTCCATGTTATTTCCTGGGTCTCTCTTCAGAAATGCTTTAAGAAAAGAAAAATAGGAACACTTGCATGAAAAAAGGATCTTTGCATCCAACAGCCTCATCTTCCCCCACTGATTAATCTTTCCTGAGGGCCCAAAACAGGAGCTGCCAATAGAAAAGGAAAGCACACAATCAACTTAACTGGGCACAAGACTGACTTATACTGCAAAATGAGAAAAAAAAGGACCTGCTGTACAAATCCAAGAAATGTACATTTGATCTGCACAAAGATATGTATTGACTGGTCAAATCATCACAAATTAAAAACATATGGCCCAATACCACAGAACATTTTGCAGACTGCACAGCCAACGAGTAGGATATTGATTCTGATAAAGAAAATACAGAGAAAATAGAGTTGCACAATGCTGGTACCAGAGATTTAAATAGTTCAAAGGCATACAACATCACCACCACTGGCATCCTATAGTGTCTCATTTTAACTGCTGATAAAAAAACATCAGAGAAGCAAGGAAGGAAGAAAGAAGTTACAGAACGATGTAGATCTGCAGCCTTCCTCCAACACCAAGTCCAAATCTGATTGAGGAGAAAAAGTCCATTAGCAAGCTGTTCAACTGTTTTTAAGTGGAATAACACAATGTCATGCTTTGGCCATCTCACCCACATACACAGATGACAGCCTTCACATTGCCAAGAAGAGGAATACAAACTCCAACTCCCATTGCTCTTAGTTTTTCATCTTATCACCTGACAATACAAAACTTCTACATTTAAAAGCGAGGTACAGAGTGGTATTTTTAGGTATAAAGGCATATGCAGGAAAATGCAGTGCTTCTATGGAATTTGCTGCTGCCTACCTAAGCATCTTCAGAAACATGGTTTTCCATGCCAAAGGACATTTCTATTTCACAGCAGCTATAATATGCATGTGAACTGCCATGCAACTGGAGCTCACACATGCAACTGTGTTTCCTTACCAGCCATTATTCTCTGGGCTTCGTATGGCTCCATATAGCCGGTGTTCTCCCCTTTTCCCATTCTGTTCAATTCACTTTTGGCATCAAACGGATCTGAGTAGTCATCAGCTATCAATACCTGAAAGACAGGAAGGAGACTGTTACTTAAGTCTCCAGTGTGCAAAGCAGAAGGCAATGACATCCCATCAGCAAATAAAAACACCTTCACTCAGCAGCATCCTATGCCATCTTCAAAGTACAGTCTTGGTTCAGAGGATAAATACACAATTGCCACAGATTAGTTACTAAATGGTACTGAAATACAAGTGTGCACCTATTTATACCAGAAACTTCATGAAGACAGACTCCATGTCAAAAGGATTTCTGACTAGCACAAGCAATGGAATGATTCAGATGGACAAATCAGAAAGAGCCAACCAGTCAGCAAATTCAATCCAGTGCGAATCTTATTAGAGAAGTCTGCTAATATTCAGGAAAAAAACCCACTCCTTCCCTTGCACATACTTCATCTCCTCTGCTTTTAAGTTTTATGAGCTACAACTGAAAATATTGCTAAGAACTTTAAAAAAAAAACATTCTAAAGCTACTCTTTTCACTGCATTAATAAGAAGCCTTTTAATTTTAGATCTTGAAAAAAGCAAGACACAAAAACTTCTTGGCTAAACTTAAACCCTCAAAACCATCTGTGCCATCCTTTTGCTCAAAGGAACATTATTTTTATTTATATTTTGTGGACCAAGACAAAAGATAGCAAAAATAAATTATCTGTCCGAAAACATTTTCTTCTCCACTAGGAGACTAAAAAAATCTGAAGATTTGAAAATCTCACATTCGACCTTACATTACTCTGCTTTCCTGACAACTGCAAAATCATTGTATGCTGTGTAGGACCTACCTATAGGTTTTTTATCAGTCAATTAAAGTCACAGGAATCATTCCTCCCCATAATTGAAGTGGTAGAGCTAATCTTTGTTTCTAGGATGTGACAAGCAGACTGGGGCAAAGGCAGAAATCCTCCTATGAGAAATACTGCAGAGCACAGAGATAGAATCTACAGCAGGCAAAAGAGTCTGAAGCAAACAAAAGCAGGCAGAGGCAGGCTTCAACATCAGAATCCCTATGAAACCCTAAGATTATTCAGGTGGGAGAGAACCACAAGAGATCACCCTATCCAACTCATCACTCAAAGCAAGGCAAGCCTAAAGGGTTTTGCCCTGACTGCTTACTTTATTTACAAGGGATTTTTCAACTGAGTTACTTCACATTTTTAAGACAAGCACTAGTAAGACTTACAGCACAGTGCTATTCTAACAGTTTCAATATTTTCAACAAAGAACCAGGAGTACACTGCCAGCTGAGAGACTGAGGCGGCATCTGCTTCTGTCTCCTGCTGCCAGCATATCCCACCAGTCAGAGAAGAAAAACAGGACACACAAGTATTCACAGATCAAACACCTGCACAAGTGCCATGGAATAAATGAACACTCTATTAGGAAAGACAGATCTCCTTTAAGATTAGGAAACAAAACATCTAACACACTTCAGAGTCATTACTCAGGCCCCATAACACTGGCACATAGCAATTTTATACTACTTATTTCGCTTATTTTACTACCAAGACTGACGTTTTAATTATGGGTTTTTCGTGTTTTCTTCCACTCAGAGCTTAAAGTGACTGGAAGCTCTTTTTTTGACCAGAAATCACCAGACTGACGTGGATCATCGAGAGAGGAAAACATAATTCTTTCTTTCACTTGGTGTCCAAAATTACTCCCTCATTATTTCACAAACAGTTAACACAAAGGGAAAAAGTCCCCTCCCCCCTGTCTGGCAACATATGCCCAGGAGCAAATCAAGTGACAGCAGCTGCACACCCTTGAGACAAAGAGGACACGTGTATAACGCAGCAGTAATTTCTCATAGTCACAAGGGCAGTTTTATTTCCAAAAGTGATGCAGCTGAAATGCCATCCATGTTGCCTTCTGCTCTGAGCCTGTCAAGAGCTGCTAGGTGGCTGCATGTGCTCTGTGCTGCTCTCCTTTGCAAATGTTGACACATAGTACTTGCCAATCCTTTGCACAATTGTACTAGAACACAAAACAGAAAGCAGACTTAGCACAGCTATTTGACATTTCTTCTTTATTTGCCCAAAGTATACTAGGAGGAAAATTATACATAAAAGATGCTGTCAAACAAGACCACCCTCCCCCCCCAAAAAAAAGCCACCCAAAAAACTCCAACCTAAACAACATCCTCTCACAGCAAACACCAAACCCACCTTTCAGTACTCAGGCAGAAAGAGCAACCTGCTTTACCATTCCTGGAACTGTCTATCTTATTACAAGTGGATTTACAATGCTGAGCTGTCAGAGGACTCCCCAGCTGACTGTTACTGTTTCCATATATACTAAAATTCAGTAATTCTCAGCCTAGATGTAGCAGCTGGTCAGTGCCAGAATTTGATTTCTTCTATACTTGCTAACAGCTATAAATTCTCCACTTCCAGGAAGTCTCAAGTATTTCCATTTCTTTCAAAAAAAACCTCAAATGAGTATGCCTGCTGGTTTTGTTATAACATACTTACTGTAAATGTCTGAACTACTTTTGACAACCCTATTTCAGAGGATTATTTTTCCTGTTTTCAGAGATCTCAAGCAGAAAAAGAGTTCCTACTCTGCAAGTCTTTTTGCCATCTCCACATAAGCTACTTTTAGCTTAAAGAGCTCACCTTCCAAGCCTCCATGCTTGAGAGACAAAGTACAGACAAAAACTTTTGATGAAATAGAAGGTTCCGAGTACATGAATTTTCTAGTCAAACAAAACACTTGCTTCATGACAGATGGTATCAATACACTGTTCTCATACTCCTTTCATGCTATCCTGAGAAAGAAAAAGCATTCCAATGTTAAACAAATATCACAGGTACATGCCTTGCATATGCAGTGGGGGCTCTGCAGATCATTATCTTGATCACCTCCATGCCACATGGGGAAGATCCACTGTGAGAACACCATGCTGCCACCTCTTCCCCACAGGCATGTAGGAGCAGGTCTTGTGACAACCAATGTGCTCCTGCGCTCACCAGAGCTCATTAGCTTTCCAGAAAGAGGCATTGTGTTTGCTTATATTTCTCCCAACAACCTTTCAGCCACTGCCCAGCAAACTGGTCTCAGTCAGGCATTTCTTTCCTACAGTCCAGAGGCCAAGGAGAGCACAGGAGATCTCAGGTTAGGGCCTGCATGCAGCGCCCCTTCCACAGCTTTGATTTAGTGCGCTTCCAGGGCAAATGGCTAAACTCGTTTGACTGGTCTCCAAACTGATCCTTCATGTTACTGACTGACAAACACGGGACAGGAGGTAAAAGACAATGGACAGTATCCACTGTCTACAAATGCATCCCTCCAAGAAGTCTCAGCTAGTTAGACTATCCAGGATCTAATGCTGTACTTGCCACATCTACCCAGGACATAATCAGAGGAATGGCAACATGTTGAAATTTTCTATGCACAGCTAAAGACAGCATTCATACGCAGAGGATGACCTTTGGAGCAGGACATATTTAATTTGGCTCCCTGCTCTGCCAAATCCAGCCACCTTCCTCACAGGTCCAATCTGTCAAAATGAAAACACAGCTATCAGGAATCCCCAGAAGGCAGTCATCCAGATTCCAAATTAATGTCAAAGTCAGTTGCATTTGTCAGGGTTATTGTCAAAGACCTATGGCTTATCTCTTGAGAGAATGCGAGATCTACATTCTGAGTGTGGGCTAGGAGCTCCTACAACTACCGATCCCTGCTCTATTCAAGCCTGTTCTATGACATCCCATACATATATGATACTATTTTCTATTTTTGTATATATGTAGATGTAGTACTTCGAGGCATCAGTTAACATCAAGCAAAAGAAACTAACACATAAATAGAAGTACAGTTATTAAAAGAAGTCAATAACCATTTAGAGAACACTTGCAGGGGCTCTTCCTTGCAGGTTGCTAGTTAAAAGTCAGAAGATAGAGAAAAAGAGTACAGCTCAGTTACCAGACAAGTTGACAAATTAAAAACCATAACTCTCACTAAAAAGTTCATCAGCAGATACAAGATCAAAAGCCCAATAATCACTCTACCTCCCAGAAAATTACATATGAGCTGAGACTGAGGTTGGTTTATCCTTCTATTATATATTAATTAAGTTGCAAGCTTCACTGTTGATGCATAGTCTTTGTTCTTCTACAGGCTTAAAAAAAGTCTGACAAATATTATCATATTAAACACAAGTTTAAATGAGTATTTGGATATACAAAAGCATAATGTGCATATGCAGCCACAGGAAGAAACCAAAGAACACACCTAAGTACATAATTTCACAGGTATCTCTATCTGACTAAACCAAACATTTTAAAGGGAATGAAAAAGAAGGAAACAAATAAGAACTCACCACACTGAAAAAATAGAGGTAATCTCTTTTTTTAATTGAACAGAAACACAGAAGATGCAATAAAATGCAAGCTATCTTTAAAACACTAACATCAGCACAGAACTGTTAGCTATTTCACTAATTTAGTGGCTATTGTGATTAAGGACACACTGTTCTAGAAGAATCCAAGAGAAATTATAATACACAACATGTAGCAAAAAATCTAAAATACTTTTCCTGTCCACCAGACCTTTGGGGAATTTATTAGGGGATATTTACTTTAAAGATTTCTTTTTATTCGTAGCAGTGACTTCCAAAGAATAATACATCTCATCTAAACGGTAATTGAAACACAAATTAGGAAATGTGGTGCCTAAATTTCTCAGAGAGTTGTGAACTGATAGTGAGATGCTGGGGGAAAAATCCACAGTATTTAATAACAGGATTTCAAGAGCTATTCTTCCATATACAAGGTTTGGTGCTCAGTGAAGGCGAATTGTTCTTGAGTTTTTCTAAGTCCACACACTCACAGGGACAAAACTGAGCTGCTAACAAGTTGATACAAATAACAGTTCCTGCCTTCTTGCCCTCCATTTCTCTCCTGTATTCCCAGGCAGTAACTGAAGTCCCCTGCCATCCCATATGTGACACTGCTTCACAAAGGGCAATCAATGCACACCACTCTTCGCATGGCAGGCAATGCAGCACTTCCTGCTCAAAGTTTAAAAATGTGTTTGTACCTTTCCCCTCAGAAAGAAACAAGTGCTTCCTTGACCCATCCATTAAAGTATTTTAAATCTGAAAATACAGCTTTGAGGATTTTTCAGTAGATCTAAGAGTTGTTGAAGGATAGACTAACAGAAAAATTAAGATATATTCTCTTTAGAAAACAAAGTTTTTAAAAAAAAAGCTTAAAAAATTTGTACCCCTTTTATGTCATTATCAGAATATATTTTGTAAAACAATTAAACAATTTTCCACACTTCCTGACAATGCACAACTACTTCAAAACCACACCTTATGCCTGTTTCCTTGCAAATAGACTGTCTAACAGTAACATTTACAAAAACAACAGCCTATCCAGGAAGATCTGCACCACAGTCCTTTCCTATCTCTTGCTAGAATCCATCATTATGCTGTTTCAACTGCTTATTCTCATATCACTTCCTCCACTTCCAAACCATGCCTACCATACTGTTAGTTAAGGACACAACCACAATGACACAGAACAGCAAAGGAGTAAAAAGTCAAACCATATTGTTTGCCACCAGGCAGTGGTTAGCACAAGCAAGGACATACACAAAGGTGTTTAGAGACACAAACATCTCTCTTACACCAGTCAGTGAGCCTGGGGAGCAAAGAATCTTATAAAACTAGACATTTCTTCAGTGATCCAAGAAATAAAATGGTAAACTGGCCACAAGATCAGATAGCAAACTACAAGATTACATGCAAACTTAATGTTTATAAAGAGAAATACAGCTTCATCTTTTTCCTTTCTAGATCCTTTCTCCTCATTAATCAGGCTAAAATACTTACTTGAATTCCCATACAATTTTTGCTGTTCCTAATTTCTCATTTAGAGTTAGAATACCCTTTGAATCATAGTAAATTGCATAACCTTATTTAGCCTATAGAAGGTTTTACTGACACATATACATTACAACAGTCTAATGCTAACAGTTGGTGTGCAAGTTTACCTAAAGTTGGATATGTAAAATAACATAGTACAGATGTCTTTCCTTATCTGGACAGTTTTCCAGGAAGGTCTGCAGTTAACATGTGTGCTATCATGCAGTAGTAAGAAAGCTGCATTTATGGTGACCCCAGTGTTGCAGCAGAACAACAAGTCCATCCCCTTGTTCAAAGGCAGTATCTGAGGAACTTTCTTACAGTGGAGTTAAGATGCTCACGGCAAAGGTATACACACAATACACTCTTCCAGAAGTCTACCACTCCCTTCTTAAATCTCCACATCATCCAACTCCTTCATACTCTTTCCTGATAGTCCCTCTCTGCTTGTATCTCTTTGTGTCCAGAAGTTTGACAATTTGGATAGCTTCCAAAGCCATGAGTGTTCCAAGCAGTGCATACAGTGCAGATGCCAGGCATACTCGTAACTGAACAGCCTACTACATCATTCCAAAAAAGTTCTGAAGCCAAGACTCCAAAGTCTCAGGCTGTATCTAAATATCCTCCTCTTCACAAGACTGTTGTAGTCCCTTAATCATAAGACTGACATATGAGAAAAAATTGCATTCCTAGCTGCATTACAGCTGCCCTGTAACAACATCGATACGCAGAAAAACTATAACTTCCTGCCTTTATGTATGGCCTTGCCTAAGCAACTAATGCACAACCAGCAGCCATGACTATTTCTTTTCTTTTACTCAAAGACAGAGCCATATAACAATGGGAACCACATGTAGAGAGGAGGACTATTTCAGAACCAACCATATGGAGGCAGCTTGAAACTCTGCTGCAATGGATGAAACACGGGAATAAGACACTGAGTTACATTTGTAGTTTAGGATCTCTAGAAATAATATTCTCTGATACAAATAACCTCAACACTGTTTAGACATTTCAAGTGTTTTCTCAGTATTTCACCTTGAAATACCAGCTGCAAGATTCTTGTAAATGCACGTGATTTATTCTCAGTTTAAAGATCAAATAAAATATAGACCTTCCATATACAAAAATAAGCATCTGCTCAAACCTAAAACAGTGTTTTAATAATATAAAGATCTTAATAATGCTGTACAGAGTCTAATCACTTCTATGCAAGATGTCAGAAGTTAAAAAAGGTATACTACTTTGCTAGTCTACTGTAAAGGCACATGTTTCTTACGCATAGATAGTATTTTCAGAACTTTGTACATACATCAAGTCAGCAGCTCTGCTGTCCTGAACAGTTGCCTGGTTGATTGCTGCTGCTGCACAACATTCACGTGATTTTGCACTAGATCGACTCTGTGCAGAATCAAGTTATTCTCTACTGCTTCAGATACATCCTGTCTTGCCATTCAAGACTATTTGTACTATTTGAAAGTACTGAGTGCTTGCTTGACAAAAATATCTAGAATAGCTAGAATTGTTAGGCTGTAGGTTGAACCTTATTGGAACTATAAGGTTATGTTGGCTAAGTTGAACAGCGATTACAGTACAGCCTGAAGCTAACAATATGTACATTAATAATAATTAAACTGGACAAAACTAGCATTTTAAATATTATTTAAAAAATAATAGATCACAGCTCATGGACTGCAACAACCATATTACAACAAGGATGGCAGAACCAACAAAACATACAGCAAGCAATTGGTAACAAAACAGAAAACCAGAAGTAAGAAGACCCCAGACCCCAATGCTGCTGTTTGTCCAGACTGTCATGTGAGGGATAGGGAGTTTGGACTGTAAGTGTATAATTGCCTAGGGATTTATTTGTTCAGAGTCCCTGTGTTGAGGCACTACCAGATACCACAACTGACCTGTGCCAACAAACCTATCTAATGAAGAAGGGAGATTAATGTCAGAAATTTCTTTAACACCTCTGGAAATGGATTTTGCAACTTGCAGTGTCTTCTGCATTCAATATAAAGAACTGTTACATTGTTCTGCCTCTACTGAACAGAGATAGTGCAAAATGCTGCTCATTATGAAATAAATGTCTTTTAAAGGACAATGCGCTATGAACCCAGATTTAAATCTTAAGAACCTCCTGTGATGAAGTATGATACAGCTGTTTTTGGGAAATATCTCAGGTTCTTTAGCTGCTAAACCTGGCAGAGAAATGGTTAGGTTCAAATACATAATAGGTGAAAACATATCTGAAGTATTCTTCCACACAGACACTTCCCCCTCAGTTATTACTTCATGGATTTACACACACCAAGTGTGTGTAAATCCAGATAGAAGACAATCACTCAGAAAGATTTCAGCTTATTTCTTTTGATCTCCATTCACAAGTGGTTTGCCTAGTGAGCTGGTCTTAAACAAAGTCTTGTGTTTATGCTTACACAAATACAGGAGATGCCAGATTCATCTAGAATACAACCACATGTTGTTTCAACTTGCCCACACTGCCTAGCTTCTTTGTAGCAAGCAAATAAATTAAGCTCTCACAAACCAGCACTAAAGATGGAAGCCAATAATTTCCTTATCCACCATACCAAAGGACCTGAACTCCTTCAGCCATTAATTGTAACACACCCTGCTCTCCCTGGTCTGAAGGTAAACGCCACAGTTAAAGTCCCCAAACCCACCTAATTGTATTACCTACATAATTAAAAAAAAAAAAAAAAATCCACCCAACAATATGAATTCAAACACATCTGGAAATGATGACTCTCCCTGCATCTGTTGTAGAGGTTAGTCACCTCACTACTAAAAGGTGCATGGCAATTTGGATTTGTCTGTTTCAGCTTTAATTGGTATTTCCACTGCTACATATCAAAACTTCCTGAATCCCAGATAGATTATATCTCTCTGGCTACTTTACTAGCCTTTGTCTAAAATCTTGCATAATATAATCATGTCTGCCACCACTTTAAATCTCCATCCCCTTTACTCCCTGAATCAGCTAGTTTACAATTTTTCTTTTCCTTTGGGAATTTCAGCTAACCAATCTGCCACTCTCTGTACTTTGCCATTTGCCCTTTATAAGTAACCACACCAAACAAGCACTTCCATGAATCTCCTTTCCATTCCAGTAACTCTTTCAAGTATGACACACAACTGAGATTTTCATCCAGTTCTTTACTGATGACAAACCACAGAAGATATAAAATTGCTCACTGAATATGCTAAAACCCCTACTTCTCACTTCTCCATCAACACATAAAGGAAAACAGCATTCTATCCTTGTAAACGAATTCAGAAAAAAACCCACCACCAAAATACCGAAACAGTGATGCTGGAATGAAACACAAACATTTAACAGGCATTACTGGATCATTAAACACTAACATACTTCTGTGAAGACAGAACTATATGGCCCTTAGTTATTTTTTTATTCCTAAACTGTTTACTAGCTTATGCTATCTTACACACAGCATAAAAAACCCAGTTTTTAAAATGTTTTTATCATGTCTGTGAATTCTTATGAAGCAGACCTCTAGCTTTGGGGGGTTTTATTCCGTCTTTACTGTCTTCCTATTATATCTTAGAGAAGTTTATTTTCAATTGCTTTGTTCGCTAATGAACTCTCAGTTAACTCTCAGTTAACTAAATTTCCAATTTTTCTTCCTCAGTGAATCACAGGTGTAGAAGAGAAGCAGTTCCTTGCTGGCCCACTATGACCCCTACTTACCAAGTTCATCTGTCAAACTCTACATTTTGGGGCTGCGAAATAAATGAGATTTCACGTCCATTGCTGGGATGAACTAACACAATTGAACAAAAGGCAAGCTATGTTGCATAAAAATGCTATTGCAGGCAGCCACAGTTGGCTTTTCTCAGACGCATTTAGATTTCCTGCTTGTCACATATAGTTTTCTCTTTTAATAATTGGGAAAAAAAAACCCTAAATATGAGAATTTTTGCCTACAAGCTTCAGAACCTGCAACAAGGCCTTGGGACAAGCATACCGATTTATGACCGTTACAAAGCAGCACGTTACCTAGCAACAAATACGTATTTTCTGATAAAAATTGCTTCAGTATGGTCTAAAATTGAACAGAGATTTTTTAAAAAGAAAAACAAATACATTCTGCCCCAAGCACTTGTTTTTGCTGAAAGGCGTTCCCTAAAAGAGGATACCTAATATCAGTGCAGGAAATTTAAAGAAGACTGAATAGATTGTAACATATAGTGGAAAACATAGTGAGATGCTAGCCTTTAATCAATCACTTCCACAAAGAAAGTTGCTTCCAGTCAGGAACACCTACTAAGACAACAGAATAAATCCTAGATTTTTCACCCTATATCATCACCATCATAAGCAGATTTCTTTGGAATTCCACCTGGACAGATATAATTTATCAAGTTGTCATGGAAGTGTGGCAATGCAATCATGTTACATATTTAAACATGTACACAGAGATCATTTAGACAGATAACATTCAGAACATACCTGAAATTCCTGTGATGCGACTATTATCCTGGAGTTGAAAATGCCAATTAACAAAATAGAGAAACATTTATTTCCAATACATGAGAGAAACTGAACTACACTCACAAGACCAACACAGGCAAGAGGATGTGCTGTTCTTAAAAAAAAATTAATGCTATTCCCTCTCTAACTTCAGTTCCTAAGGCCAGTACTCTCCAGGGTTGTGTCTAGAATGTTTTGTTAAAATTTGAAGAGAAGGACCAGTAAAAGACAGGATAACGTTTGCAACTGGGCAAGTAGCTATGGAATTTGCTTCAGCTACAAACCAGTTGGAAACACAGCTATCATGGAAGTTGCCCTGCTATTGTAACACAGGACTTTGAACCACCTTAAACAATGAACTACGAGGTAAGAAGTTTATAAATAAACAAATGACAAACTCTCTCCATAAAATCAGTTCATTTTTTATATATGACCAGTTCATTTTTTATATATGTCCAATACCACACGCAGTGTCGCTGAGGCCTCTCTCTGGGGTCACAAGTGCAAGGCTTTTCAAGGGCCTCTAGCACTCCCCAAGCATCCCCCTAACGATTCATATCCTGTTCTGCAGGGTCACAAAAAGAGCTTTGGTACCCATCATGAGGCTGGCAGTGAACTGTGCCTCAAAGGAGGGCCAGACACACCTGGGAACATGTCCCCATCAGAAGGAAAGTGAGCTTGAAGCCATAAGGACAGGGCACCATCACTTCACGTGCTCCCTGCACATGCCCCGCATGACCTAAAGCATTAAAGAGGGCCAGGCCACCCAATGAAGGATGGCTGAGAACAGAGGCAATTCCAGATGTGCAGCAGCTGGTCCCCTGGCCAAAAGTCCTTCCAGGGCCTGACGTAGCCCCAGCCCTACCACCTCGCCTACAGGGGCAGGAACAGGAACACAACACTTACTTTATCTTTCATGGCAGAGGGGGCAGCAACCGTCGGCTGCTTGGAGCCCTTGCCGAGCTTCTTGCCGGCGCCGTCGCCGCCTCCACCGCCGCTCTCCACCTTGATCAGCCGGTGCTTGGGGGAGATGTACTTCACTTCGGGTGGCGTCGCCGGGCGGCGCTCGCTGTGGCTGCGGAAGAGGTGCGGGGACCCGGTGGTGGGAGGCGTGGCGCAGCACGACGAAGAGGAGGAGGAGGAGGAAGCCTTGAACGCTCCCTCGCCCAGGTCCTCGGGCGCCGAGTAGTCCGGGCGGCACATGGCGCGCAGCTTGCGCAGGGACGAGCCGGGCCCGCTGTAGGGGTCCTCGAAGTCGCGGTCCTTCTGGGCGCGGTAGGCGCGGAGCAGGTCGCTGGTGTCGTCGCGCGGACGGCGGCGCGAAAAGCCGGGCGAGGTGTGGTGGTGGTGGAGGTGGAGGTGCGGCGGCCCCTCGGGGCGGGGCGCGCTGCCGGCACCGTTGCGCTTCTCCCGGTAGTCGGGCCGCGGGGGCTGCGGAGGGCTCTTGGTCTTGCTGTTGCCCAGGCTGAAGTACTTATTCAGCCATTTGGCCATCGTCTCTCCCGGTCGTGGCCTCAGCACCGCTGCGCGCTGCCCCCGGCGCCCCGCGCCCCAGCCCCGCTCGCCGCCCGCATGGAGGAGCGGGTCGGCGGGGCGGGCCGGGCGCCCCGCTCCGCGCACTCCCCGCTCTCCCGCTGCCAGCGGCTGGAAGGGCCCCGCCGAGCCCCTCGGCTTCCCAGCGGGAGGGAGCCGCTCCCGGCCCGAACCAGGCGCTCGCCGGAGCTCCGCGCCCGCCTCCGCGGCTCCGGGTCTGCCGCGACCTCAACCCCGCTGCTCCGCGCTGGCAGCGCAGCCCAGCCTGACCTCAGCACGCACCGGAGAGGCGGGGGACGCATCTGCATGCGGGGCCCGCCCACCGCCGCGGCCGGGCGGGGCCGCGCCAGGTGCCGGCGGGGCGGTGCGGATGGGCCGGCCCTGCGCGGGGCGGTGTCGGGGCCGGTGTTGGTGCTGGTGCCGCCGCCGGTGCCGCCGCCGGTGTCGCCTCAGCCCCGCTTCGCACTCCGGCGCGACGGGATCCGCCGGGGCTTCTCCGCTGCGCCCTCTAACGGGCGGGGGGGGAGCTGCCGCCGTCAGGAAGGCGTTGGTGCCTTCCCGTTCCTTTCCTTTCCAGGTGCCTCCGCCTGCCGTCTGGAGGGGCCGTGGGACCTGCAGCCACCACCACAGTTTGAACTCTGAATTCTCTACTACTGCTACCTGTGTGTCCCCCTTCCCCTCCCCCTGTGGTGGGGTAGGAGGGTTCCAGCTTGCGCCTAAAAGGGAACCAAGCCCTGGTTTTGGCCAGGGCTGAGCCTAAACAAACAGGATGTTGCATATTTTTTGGTAGGTACTTTTGCCATGTGTGTTCCTAGGTAAGGGATACAGTAAATCAAATGCAGAGATGATACTTGTGCGGTTCATGCTGCTCAGCTTGTGTGTTGCCAGAAGGATTTGTCAGCTGGGCCACCACAGTCGCAGCCACTTAGTATTGCTCTTTTAATCTTTCTCCATCTGCCCAAAGGTAAACATATACTACAGCAGGTTTTCCTAAGTTCTGTCTGCCCAGCTGTGATAGTCTCACTATATCTTTAGTCCTCATCCTAATGCTGATTTGGTCTGGTTTTAGGGAATGCTGGAGGCATTGAATGGATGTTCAAGTGGGGATAGGAATACCTGCAGGCTGATCTCTCCAGGCCTAACTCTGGCCTCTGCCACAATGAAAAAGTTAAGCAAACAGAAGAACTACTCAGATGATAGCTTGGCCTGTGGTGCTTCAATTGTGCATTATGATCAGTGACAGGAGAGTTTGTTGCAGTTTTGTTCTGTCTACACTGCATAGTGGAACACAGTTTCAAATGAAGAGATAGAGAATGCCTCACAATTGCGTTTTAAAAAATCTTCTGCTAATCAGATATCAGATCTATCAATAAAAGAAATAAAAAATTTTTAATTCTCCCAATGCAAATCTGTGACAGAATTTTCCAGAGCTATATCTTCATGCGAAGCATCATTTCCCCATTGCTTTATAAAGTCCATCAATGCAGAGAGATGAGCAAGAAGGGGAACCCTATTCATATAGTTCAAAAATTTGCGCAACAACATTGCTGTTTCACTAGGAGCTGTGGACATATTCCTAATATGATGTGCTGGTTTTGGCTCAGGTACAGTTAATTTTCTTCACAATAGCTATTACAGGGCTATTTGTGCTGAAAACAGCATTATTTATCCAGGGCAGTTTTGTTTACTGATGAGCAGTGCTTACACAGAGCCAAGGCCTTGTTTTCTCACACCACCCCAGCAGTGAGCAAACTGGGGGCGCACAAAAGCTTGGGATGGCACAACCCAGGACAGCTGACTTCAACCAACCATATGATTCCATATCATATGGCGTCGCACTCAGCATATAAAACTGGGGGGAGAAGAAGGAAGGGAGGGATGTTCAGAGTGTTAACATCTGTCTTCCCTAACATGCTTTCTGCACAGAAGGGTGGCTGAAAATTAGACTTGAGATGCAAACCTGTTTTGAAGATAAGAAAGGCAATGTCATACACAGTTTGGAGAGGGGTGTGAAGATGTCAGGCACAGTATGTTTGCACTGTTGTTTTTAATCATTTGGGACTTGCAGCTCTTTTAACCTTTTTATAATCAGAATAGTGGAGGAAGAGGAAACCTTTATCTACTCATTACTACAAGTCGTCTTTGTATTGCCCTGTTGCATTTTGGCAAACACCTGTCTAGCTCCCTGTTGGGATTATTGAAGCCCAGTATCAGACACATACCTGCAATGTATTTACACATCCACAGCCAGTCATGAATTATGAGGGCAAAATGGACTCAGCTATATTAATGAGCTACTTCTCTTATGAAATAAAGATAGACTAGATTTATATATGAAGTTTTTATCTGGCTTTATGTACCCTTTTAACCTTGCTCTTGGCTACACATTTCTCTATAAGAAGCCTCATTCTCTCTGAGTTTGGGCACTATTCTTGCAGTTTGCTCAACAAAGGCACATCTGTATGTTTTAGTGAGTACCTGAGAACAAACCTCCTTCCCTGTAAGCACAGGCTTCAATTGTAATTCCTTCCTCCAGTATTTTCATCAGGTTGTGTGGAAAGGAGGGTTGCATGCTCCCTTTACTGCCATTAGCAAATTTTTCTTTTTACATCCTTCATGTTGGTCTCCTGTCTCTGCTCAGCATAGTCATCCTGTCTGACTACAGAGATTTTTTTCTCAGAGCAAGTTCTCAGCCTGAGCCTGAGCAGTGAGTGTCCTGTTTCTTGACTGGCTAGTACCTGGGTCTCGCAGGGGGTTGCAAGGCTCCCAGTAGCTGCTGATTCAGGAACGCTATATTTTAGGCCCTTTGTATGAGAGCGATTCTTTTCCCCTGAGGCAAGACGAGTCTCAATTTCTTTAAAACTCAAAGGATCTCATTACCCAGAAGTCTGGCAGATCCCTAATTCCTGTTCTGCCAGTCAGGGGAGGGGCAAGAAAGCCCCGGCAGTGTTCCAAACCCAGCCTGATAGTGTCCCTTGTGGCTCAGTGAGGAACCACGTTCTCTTCCCTGCATTTACAGGCGCCTTGTGAAGTGACAAGCGAACAAACGCACATCGATGCAGGGAAGCTTCTCTAACACTTCAGAATTTGTCTAAAGTTGCCACTCAGAAGTGTGAGAGGATAGGAACTATGGGTGTACAGGATAACCCTAGGAACACCCAAACCTACAAATGAATAATAGGAATACCTACAGAATAATCTGTAAAACCGGCACAGCAGAGAAGTAAAATCAAGAATTCCATTGTCTCTCTAATCTCAGAGATTGTTCCAATACAAATCTGCAAGGCCCACAATATTTTTGCATGTGCACAAGATGCTTTCCAAACTCAGTCTGCTCCTGCAGGGTACATCTACACCTGCAGGACTCCTGTCCCTGCTCTGAGTCATTTTCACACTTATTTTTGAAGGAAACAGGCTTTGTCTTTTTTTTGTCTAGAACTTTGACCACATTTTTAAGTTCTGCTTGGCAGATTTCCAGCTTTTTTTTTTTTTCCAAACATTAGGAGGAAGGGGTGATTAAGAAAGTGAACTTTTTCTGTGAAATAAAAATCCTAAAATGTTATTATCTGAATAGAAAATCTACTTCTTCACAGAACTGCATTTCTTGAAGCATAGATAATTCACAGTTTCTTTCAGGTTAGGGAATTAGTAAAAAAGAGTCTCTTACCTTTTGATACAGGCATATCCTTGCACACAAGTCACTAATTTGTGCTAATGTTCATACTCCTAATCATATTAATTTAATGAAATAATGAAGTTAAGTAGCATCTAATCTGGAATTTATAAGGTCCTGTTTCCTCTCACACTCCTGATTTCCATGTATAATAGGAATTGCAGTACATGCAGTGCATTTTAAATTAGGATAAAGAAGAAAAAGTAGCAAGTAACGTGCAGAGCAAAATACTTTCTGTATTAATAAACACTCAAGCAGTGCTGCAAAGTCTAACTTTACAGTTATCTTTGAAGAAAATAAGTCCAAAATTTTTAGTATTGATCAATCTTTTACACTGAGATATCCACAAGAAACATAAAAAGCAGATAATTCATGTGGTTAATATGGCTTTAGGCTATGCAAAAAAAAAAAAAAAAAAATCAAATGCACCATGTTAAGCCATTACAAAACAGAGAAATGTTCTCTTTTTTGAAGCACTTCTTTCCTGGTGACTAGTGTCAGATAGTTTAGAAAGCATCCATAACACATTTGGATTCCTCCTATTTGTGTATGTTGCATCACAAAAATCATACCCATGTAATGATTAGAGATCAATTTGTTGTCCACAGTCTATAAGAATGCTGAACGTTTTCCTTCTTCTTCATATGTATGACTAAAAATAGAATTATTAGGAAGTTCTGATTTTTCTACTTTCCAGGGTGACATCTTCCTGCAATTAGTTTATTCCCAAGTAAGGAGAAATTCTTATACTGTGAGCATGTGTTAGTTATTTAAGTCCAACCAATTTGTCCCATATTCTTATGCTGCGGGGAAAAAACCTAACCAGACACTCCTCTTGAATTCTGACTACAGTTTTTTTTCTCAGAGCAAGTTCTCAGCCTGAGCCTGAGCAGTGAGTGTCCTGTTTCTTGACTGGCTAGTACCTGGGTCTCTTGGGGGTTGCAAGACTCCCAGTTTGTCCCATATTCTCATACTGCAGGGAAAAAAACCTAACCAGACACTCCTCTTGAATTCTACTTTTGTGATGATTGCTTTGCCTCCAAGAACAAATTCACATCAATCATCTTTAGTTTTCTTAAACCACATGGGCTGTACAAAATCAGATTTTGAAGGGTTTTGTCACCTACAGATATCCTGCAGAATTTGCAAAAGCAGCTTCATAAAGCCAGCTGGATTTAGAGTACAGCATTCCATTTGTCATTTTCTTGCATTTTTCGGTGCCTCTCTGGAAAGTTCTGGCTCAAGTGACCACTATGATCTGCATCATAGATGTGCTTTGAGCACCGGTGGTGTGTATCCATTGGAGTTATGTACTTCAATCCCAGCTACTCTTCAGTAGCGGGGCAAATGACAATGGCAAATTCTGGCAAAGATGCAGCTGTAACAGCACGGTGTTCTCCACTGATTGCAGATTTTGTCTAGGACCTTGAATTAGCTTGAACTCAACGAGATAAATGGTGCAAGGAGTCATTTCGGTGCAACCAATTTTCCTTGCTGTTTTTTGGTTTTGGGGGGTTTTTTTTGGTTTTTTTTTTTTTTTTTTTTCCTGCAGTTACACATTGCAATGTGAATTATCTCAGTATTCTGACCTTCCTGCTCTGAGTTTCAGTGCAACACAGAACCTCTGGGTAGCAACAGGGCCTCCTGCACAGTGAAGAGAAGCTGAGGACTGGTACAGAGGGGTAATGTGATCTCCATTGTCAGAAATTGAGACCTCAAATAGAGAGGGCCCTGAATACCCAGATTTAGACTGGCCCAGCTTTCAGCAAGACAGTGGTCCAGAGACATCTGGAAGTTCCATTCAAACTAAAATGAAGCTGTTCTCCTATCCGTATTCTTTCCAGTTCTTGTGTTCCTGTGCTGCATAAGGCAAGATACAGACCAAAAGCCCTCACTGGCACAACAGGACAATTTTCCATATGAATATGCCTGATTTCTACCCCACTGAGATGCCACTATTCAACCTTAAATTGAAAATGGTTGTCCTATAATTCCCCTTACCAACTGTAAGGACAAACAGATTCCTTTGGAGAACCTCAGGGAATGATGGCACTAGATCGTAATTACAGTTAAATATCTGTTTTTTAAAAATGTCATTTTATGATCAGCACAGTATAGAATTTTATGATCACAGTAGCACAGGATTTTTTTGTAAATGGTATCAGTGTAGCACGATTTTATAAGTATTATAGCACAAAATTTAAAATCACATCTTAATTGATGTTTCTTAATTGCCTGGGCTCTCTGCAGATTGGGTGGCTGGCTTGCAGTGTAAATAAAACAACCTAATCTGTAGTCAATCTTCAGAGGAAGCAGACAACAGTGGAGGAGTCCCTGGCCACTGGGGGATCATGGGTTTTGCTGTCAAAAAGCAGCTGTGGGCCAAGTCCCACTTGGGGCTTGTAACTTCTCAATTTTATAATTCTCTCTCTGTGTGGTATTACATTTCATTTTTCTATGATTGAGTCATTACAATTTCTTTGTCCAGGTGCCTGAGACCTTCAAGGCTGTAAGGAGGTGAGAAGGTGGCTTGTGCCCAGGCACACTGAGGATGACATGGAGGTGGATAAGTCTGCCTGGTGTGTGGTATCTTCAAGAGTTGATAAGGGGGAGGAAGGGAGCTGACACGTGACCAATCAGTCACAGGAACAGCTCTTTGCCATATTAAATGGCGTGAGTCATGCTAGCCATATTGCCATGTGTCAGGAGCACAGGAGTGGGGCACCAGAAATTGTGCAGGGAAAAGACAGACCCCTAGATTCAATAATGAGGGAAAATTTTGATACAGCACAGGAATAGATGTAAAATCCTGCTGACAGTGGTATTGTTGCATTGCTTTAGGTACATTGTTCAGGAACCATAATTTTAAAATCATTACAGTTAAATTCCAGAACCTTCTGGTAACAAAAAATTAAATTAATTTATTAAAAAATTCCCCTTTGTTCTGAATTTATTTCTAGTTTCTGAGGACTAAATAGGTTTTCTAATTAGGAAACACATCTGGTTTAAAGGGTTTCACATCATATTGTTGGAATCTGTGGAAGCAGCAATTTGGAGACTCACAAAGAGCTTCCAGATTTGCTGAAAAAATTCTCCATTCCTTTTAACTCTTGTTCATGTCAGGCTTGGAATACCTAATTACTTTTTCAATATGATAATGAAGAAGAAATAGTACTTCAGAGGCATCAACCTGTGTACTTCTCAAGAAAATTATCAGAATAATATCAGACCATCAGGATAATTCCTCGTCAGGATAATCCTCATCATTTATTAATGACCAACTTTCACTGGTCAAAGATTGGAAAAATTTCTCCATAATAAGTTTCTCAGCAGAGGATTAGAACAGAAGCAGAGACAGTTCTGCATGCTAAAAAAATATTTAACTGCCTTGATCAATTGCAGGGAACTGAGGTATAGCTCAAATACAGACTCCAGGAAAATAACACATGCACCCATAAATAATCCTCTGAAAGGTTGAACCAGACACTGCAGCACAGTGAGTACTCACCAACTGGGCTGTAATCATGCCTCTGAAATACATTAGTGGCAACTACTGTGACAAGAGATGTGAGAAATTTCATAATTTTCTTTTCAAATTGGTCTTTATGAAGCAGGAAAGTAATATTGAACACAGGCTTCCAACAAGCAATCCATACAGCTGGTGCAGTAATTGAGTCTGGATTCTATGAAAACACAAAGCATAATTCTGAAATTAAAGGCTAAATCATTGCAACTGCAAATAAGATATTGAATTAAGTTTATAACATTTCCAAATCTACAGTGCAGACAGAGTATTTCTTATGTTATTGGTTATGTTGTAACATTTCCCTATTTCAAGCAGAACAATGAATTAATGAGTCTCAGAAATCTTGTCCTACCTCATTTTTATGAGGATTTCATTATCATAGAAAGAGGAACATTTCTGCAGTTCAATTTTTCAGATTGGCCATACATGTACCATAATACTGATATTGGAAGATGGGCCTGCAGATTTTGCTATTAATTTCTTGCTGTTTGCGGATCTAATGAAAAAGAATTCTATTCCAGATAATCTGTGTCAAGTGTTGCTTCTGCCTCTGAGGGCCAGCAACAGTAATTTACAACACGTTTGTCTGTCTTTGTGCTCTTCTGAGCAGTAAAAAGTTCCTATTGTCTTTCTCTGGTTCACAAGTTCCCTGATGCACAGGTTTCCTGTCAGGTTCTGAATATCCATCAGGAACACAAACCGTGTTTGTAGCTCCTGATTGCACTGTGTTGACAAAAAGGACTTTGCCTCCCAACACCTGCACTTTCCTATAAGTACATTTTGTAGGTCATTTTTCTTCTGCAGTTTGTACAAAAGAGAAAAATTATCTGTAACCAAACCAAATACTGAGGAGTTTCATAATAATCAAGCTCCTACAGTGGAAGCATACACACAGTAGTTGCTGAAGCCTGAAATTCTGACTCTATGGAGGGAGATAGTTTGGTGACTTGTATACTGGCACATGCTGCAAGGCAACCAAGACAGCTCTGATTTTTTAATAAATTACTCCTATGCCTTGAGTCACTGTCCTCTTCTCTGACATTGCATTCCATTGGACTCAATATAAGGTTAATTGCTCCCATTTAATGTCTGCTGGCTTATGGATGTCCAAATGTGGCCATTTTACACAATGAGAGATTTTGCAATTGCCTTGTGAGTAATCCAGATGCATATTTGCATTTTAGCATGCTTGGAAACCATAAAAGGAGCTTTAAACAGAGTCAGATTGTTCAAATGCAGTCAAATGTCTGACTTGTCAATTAGGATAATGTAACTCACACAAATAATAAAGCTCACCCAAATGCCATGGACTTCTGCACACACCTATTACAGCCTTTACACTTGCGTTTGGTCTGGCTGAGGTGGAGTTCATTTTCCCACAGCAGCCCCCCCAGCTCTGTGCTTGCATTAGTGCTGGAAAGGTGTTGCCAACACAGCAGTGCCTTGGCTGCTGCCGAGCAGCGCTGGCACAGCCCCAGCCTCTCTCTGCAGCGTTCCATCCACACAGGCCAGCAGGCTGGGAGGGCACGGAGCTGGGACAGCCAGCCCAAACTGACCAAAGGGGAATTCCTCATCATAGGATGTCTGTGCAGGTACAACACCTGAGGGAAAGGAGGAGGAAGGTGTGGCCTTCATTGCTTATGGTGTTTGCCTTCTGGACCATCTGCTGTGTGTGCTGAAGCCTTGCTTCCTGGGAAGTGGCTGAATATCATTCACTGATGGGAAAGAAAGAATAAAATCTTTCTGGTTTTTTCTCCCCTTTGCTTTCACACATGCAACATTCTCTTTTGTTTTATTAAACTGACTTTATCTCAACCCATGCGAGTTTGTTTACCATCTTATTTTTCTTTCTGCTCCCACTGTGCAGAGGAGAATCATAGAGAGGCTTGGTGGACTCCTGCTCCCAGACAAGGTCAATCTACCATATCACTGTTACCTTGAAGCCCCCAGAGTTCACCAAGTTTCCAAATATTCATAGTTTGAACCACAAAGACACAAGAGGCTGCTGATTATCTACTGAGGACTTCTTAACAGTCCATATTTGGCAAAGAAATATTTATTTTTGAGAAAAAGTGTTGATGACCCTTGCTATCTCCCTTTAAAACTTTCATTGCAAATTTGAGGGAAGAATGTCTGTCAGCTGGTGTCTGTGATCACTTTTAATAAAGAATGGTGAAATGCAGTGGTCTTTTAAATATAAAAAACAGTTCTAGGGTGTTTTATACTTTCACCTCAAAACATAAATGATACCTTGAAAGAATATAGATTAGATGTTCTTCTTCAACAACACAACGTGAGGTATTGAATCATTTGAATAGTTAAGGTTCGAAGGGGCATTTAAAGGTTATCCAGTCCAGCTCAGCCCTGCAACACATCTGAGCAGCGACATTCTTCAACTAGATGAAGCTGCTCAGAGCTATGTCCAAACTGATCACTTCTGAAATGGACCAAAGCAAAAAAAAAAAACAAACCAGTGTTTGCAAAAATTTTCCTGAGGACTGCATCTCTTTAACTATCTCAATCCCCTATAAAATATTATGTGTGGAACAGTAAGCAAGAAGTATTACATCAGCTATTATAACTTGGCAAAATTCCATCTTGTCAGTGCCAACAGTCACTCACTTTGAAGGAACAGGCCTACCAAAACTGGACTTCTATTTACCTATTGCTAGCCATGAAACATAATGCTGTGTGGACAGAAACTATGAGATAAGAGTGTACATGTACTCTGCATTGCTCTGAAGCAGCAAATATTTACTCATTCTTAGCTTCTCAAACAATCATTCATCTTCTGGAAGCCGAGAGAAGGTGCAACAGAAGTTTTCAAAGTGAACTGAAAGAGAAATTTTCTCTGCAGGCTGTGAATCTCATGGAGCCTTATCTATGACACTGGTTCTGACATTATTTGACATCTGCTGGCAAAAAGAATTAAAGAATAGACTTTGCTACTATTTCCACATGAACAGACAGAAGAAATGTGCCATTTGTTGCCCAGAAGAGACACTGTCACAACTGTGGTCACAATGCAGCTGCCTGGAAGAGGGTGTCTCAAGTGTATACAGATGGTTCCTCAGTTTTCAGTAGCCAGTGTGGTGGGTTGAGCCTGGCTTCATTCAGGGTGTCCATCAAAGCCATTATATCACTTCCCAACTTCTCAGCTGAAAAGAAGAGAGAAAACTAACCAAAGGCTCATGTGTCAAGATAAGGACGGGGAGAGATCACTCACTAATTACCATTAGAAATAAAATCGAATTGGGGAAATTTGTTTAATTTATTTCCAAACAGAGTAAGATAAATACAAATAAACATAAATTTTAAAACACCTTCCCCCATTCTTCCTTCCTTGCTGAGTTTAATTTCACTCCCTATTTTCTCCACCTCCTCTGTTTCCTAGCAGCACAAAAGGACAAGGAATGTGGGCTGAGGTCAGTTCTTCACACATCTCTTACACTTCTTCTTCCTCACAGGAAGGACTCCTCACAGTCCTACACTGCTCCAGTGCAGGTTCCCTTGCAGAGGAAACAGTTCTTCATAATGTCTCACACACTACAGCTCATCATGAGCTGTTCCAGCATGGGTCCTTTCACTGGATGCAGTCCTTCAGGAAGAGACTGCCCCAGCATGATTCCACCATGAGGTCACAAGTCCTGCCAGCAAACCTGCTCCAGCATGGGCTCTTCTCTCCACAGGGCCACAGGTCCTGCCTGGAGCCTGCTCCACTGCACATTTTCTGCAGGGTCACAGCCTTCTTTAGACATATCCACCTGCTCCAGCATGGATCTGCTGTACTCCAGCACCAGAGTGAACCAGCACTGCTAAAGAGAGGCATGCTCTGCATCCACACTGCACTTTTCCTCTCCTCAACAACACTTCTACTTACAGGCCACTGGAAAGCTGCCTGACCACGTGCTCAGCAGCACAACAGTGGTGGCTGGGATTATGAATCTGCTTTCTGTCTGTCACAAAGGTTTTGGTAGGATTTTAGATTATGTATGGATTGTGGACCACTACTGAGGTTCCTGGCACAGACTTTCCTACTGCTGAAAAAGGCATCATATGTGCAAGTCTCTGATGACTGAATCCAGCTTTGAGGAATAACTCCTGTCATAAAAATTAACTAGAAAGTATAGATATATTTATTTTTCAAGACTGCAACTTGTAACTTTAACGCATTAACCAATTTGTTTATCACTCTTTCACTCATGAAATTACATTCCCTCATGAACTTGCCTTTTACACCGACTCAGTAAAACATTATTATTTCAGGTACCAGAGCTTAATATCCTTTTAATTCCTGGCCCTGAGTCCAGATGGTTGTTTTCCAGGAGTTACTCAGTTATGACCATAAACTTACTTAAGGCATGTAATAGCCTTTATGTCTTTAATTTGCATTATTTCCCAGTCATTCTAATAGAGTCTGAATATTTGTTTTAATTTAATAAAAAACCAAAGAAAATCCTGTCTCATTGTAATCTCATATGCTGCTTTCCCAAATTGTGATGTGGTAATATGAGAGGAAGAAGTATCCTCATATAATTGCACAGCGGCAACAGTATATGTGTTGTTGCACTCAAAGTAATTGCTTCCTTTCTAGTAATAGAACAGTAAAGAAAAGAGAAGATTTTTTCATAAGAAACAATGACGTTTCCTAATTATATAATTGGTGAATCATCATTAAAAGTCAAAGCATTCCTGAAATATCAAAGGTGAAAGATGGGTTATTTACTTTGCCATGCAAGGTCCTACACCTGGGTCATGGCAATACCAGCCGCAACTACAGGCTGGATGGAAAAGTGATTGAGAGCAGCTCTGAGGAAAAAGACTTTGGGGGGTGGTAGTTGATGAAAAACACAACATGACCCAGCCATGAGCACTCCCAGCCCAGAAAGGTAATGGGATCCTGGGCTGAATCCAAAGCAGCATGGCCAGCAGGGAAGGGAGGGGATTCTGCCCTCTGCTTTGCTGTGTTCTGAGGAGACCCAGAACACTGCGTCCAGCTCTGGGCTCCTCAGCACACGTCCGGAGGAGGGCCATAAAGTAGGAAAGAGGACTGGAGCACCTCCCCCAGAAAGACAGGCTGGGAAACATGCACCTGTTCATCCTGGAGAAGGCTGTGTAGACACCTTATGGCGACCTTCCATTATCTCAAGGGTCCTATGTGGAAGTTGGAGAGGGATTCTTCATAAGGTAGTAGAGTGATAAGACAAGAAGTAATAGGTACAAACTGAAAGAGGGGAAATTTAGGTTAGATAATATAAAGAAATTCTTTACTGCGAGGAGATGAAACACTGGAACAGGTTACTCAGGGAGGTTGTGGGTGTTCTTTGCACTATTCAAGCTGAGGTTGGATAAGGCCTGGAGCAAACTGGTATATGGGAAGTGTCCCTCCCCATGGCAGCAGGACTTGGGACTGGATGATCTTTAAGGTTGTTTTCAACCTTAACATAATTAGCAAATTAAATAAGTAAATATATTTCATATGGCATAACTGGTGTAAAACTATTTTCAAAGAGTAATAATATTAATTGAAAAAAATTACAGGGAAAAGAAACAGACTTAATCCAAATTTTCCTGCAGAAGTTTTTTCTTCATAGAAATTGAAGAAATTATGCAACATGATTATCTTTTTTAGCTAAGAACTGGACTTTGGTGACCTCAGGAACTTGCCACAGTTCACATTTTTATATATATCTGTCTGAATACCACACCTGGCTGGACAACATTTTTGCCTGGGAGACTGGTAAGAATGAAAAGGTCTAAATGTTAGTAGTATTAATTTGAAGTTTTTTTGTAATGGATTGACTCTAGCTGGATGCCAGTCACCCACCAATGCTGCTCACTCACTCACTTCTGCAGCTGGACAGGGGAGAGAAAATATAACAGAGTTTATTAGTTGAGATAAGGTCTGGGAGAGATCATTCATCAAATACCATCACAAGAAAAACAGAATTGAATTATAGATATTAATTGAATTTATTACTAACAAAATCAGAGCACAATAATGAGAAATAAAAAAAGACCTTAGAAACACCTTCCCTCACTTCCCTCCTTCCCAGCCCTAACTCCTCCCACTCAGAGGTACAAGGAGACAGGGAATGGGCGTTGTGGTCAGTTCACCACACGTTCCTGCTGCTGCTCAGGGACAGGCATCGTTTCCTTTCCCTGCTCTAGTCTGGTGTCCCTCCCACAGAAGACAGCTCTCCATGAGCTTCTCCAATGTGAGCCCATCCCACAGGCAACAGTTCTCCACAAACCACTGCAATGTGGGTCACTCTTCCACAGGATGCAGTCCTTCAGGCACACCCTGCTACAACATGGGTCCCCCATGGGATCACAAATATTGCCTGGAAACCAGCTCCAGCATGGATTTTTGCTCCACAGGTCTGCAGGTCCTTGCCAGGACCCTGCTCCAGCATGGGCATCCCACAGAGTCACATCCTCCTCTCAAGCATCCACCTGCTCCAGCGTGGGGCTCCTCCATGGCGTGCAAACGAATCTCTACATTCCATGGATCTCCATGGGCTGCATGAGAACAGCTCCTTCACCATGGTCTGCACCATGGGTTGCAGGAGAATGTCAGCTCCAGTGTCTGAAGCATCTTCTACCCTTCCATCTCCACTGACTTTGGTGCTTTCAAAATGGTTCCTCTCACATATTCTCACTTCTCTCACATATTCTCACCCCTCCCTTCTCTATCCACAATTATATCTGCATAATAACTTTCTTTTCCTTCTTAAATATGTTATCACAGAGGCATTACCACCATTTCTTATTGGCACAGCCTTGTCCAGGAGTGGATCTGTCTTGGAGACATATGGCTTTGGATCTGTCCGACACAGGGTAAACTTCCAACAGCTTCTCACAGAAGTGACTGCACCTCTCCCACTACCAAAGTTTGGCCACACAATCCCAGTACACGAGCACTGACTGAATCAAAACCAATGCACGTCTTCTCACACCAAACCTCTGCATTAGAGGTTTGGTAACAAACTGTCTCCTGAAGGTTTGTTCTGACATTTCTCAAGCTATTCAGCTCTGCCAATCTGATTATGAGTTCTTGTCTTTCTTAATGACAGGCTTTCTGGGTTACAATATCCTCTAGCATATAATAAATTTCTGGGTGTGCTGCACCTCCACCCCATCCCTCACTCTCTTCTTTTTCCCCTGCCTCCCACTCTTCCCATCCCCTCACTCTTCTCTTCCCATCCCCTCACTCTCCTCTCCTCTCCTCTCCTCTCCTCTCCTCTCCTCTCCTCTCCTCTCCTCTCCTCTCCTCTCCTCTCCTCTCCTCTCCTCTCCTCTCCTCTCCTCTCCTCTCCTCTCCTCTCCTCTCCTCTCCTCTCCTCTCCTCTCCTCTCCTCTCCTCTCCTCTCCTCTCCTCTCCTCTCCTCTCCTCTCCTCTCCTCTCCTCTCCTCCTCTTCCTCATTCTTTTTTTAATTAAAAAGTTATTTTTTCAGTAAGTGGATTGGAAATTGTGGGAAATAAGGCCTTCTACTAGTTGGTTTACTTTTCAAGCAGTCATAAAGATGTGTTATTAGGAAACAAATGAGAAATACCTTTGTGTATGTGTCTTAATTACAATTAGATCAAAACTTCATATATTATTATAAAATACTTTTTAGCAATTTCCCTCTTTCCATTCATAATTTTTTCCTGCTTTCCAGTGTTCTGGAAAGCTTTTCCAGATTATTTGGAGTACTTGACTGGAAAGAGACTACACAGACATCACACGTGACTCTTTGGAGTTTAACCAAGATCTGCTACCTCAGTCCTGTATCTGCAAACTGCAGCTGCATCTTAGAAGTCATGCATTCTTGTATTCCTCCTCTTAGGTATTTTTCCAATGGTTTGGGGATTTTTCCGTTAAGGTAAAGTACATGGATTTTAACCATATTGCTACTCTTCTCATTACTACACTATGGATTATGTAACAGATGCCTGGCAAAATAATCACAAAAGGCAAAGCAAGTAGAAAATTACTTGTTAATAAGAATTTTAAAAGAGAAAAGAGAAAAATTAACATCTGGTCAGCTAGGCAAGGAAATAATTTGCCTTCTGTTAGAAGGTAAACTGAACTTTCCCAGAGTGGTTAGAGTAAAGGAACTGACATTTTGGTTAATATTTAATAACAGTTTATCCTTAGGTATAGTCTTATTTTGTCCCATCTGCTGCTTGTCAGCTGCAATAATGTCAAACAAGGCCACTTCCAAAGTAACATGTCTCTCTGATTTGCAGCTCTTATGCTTGCCATGTAGTATAGGAATGCTAATGCCTTCATTGACCTTTCTTATTCCTTGATTCTGCCGGCTGGTACATTTATGCCACTCTGTACTCTGTACTCTTATAGTACAGTGTAGCAGTTCTGCTTCTTGGTGAGTGATGAAATCTTATCAGGTATTTTCTTCTGTCCACCACTCTGTTTATGGACCAGAACACTGTTTCCTGTTCCTGTGATCTCATGTACTGAGAGGCTTTAGCTCACGTGTTAATATGTGCTACCCCAGCTCAGCAGTGAGTGCCGTTGCTGGCTAACAATTAGCCTGCTCAGGAAGGACAAATTGCCAGAAAGGCAGAGCAATAAATGTCCGGTGAAATCATCTCTGTCTTGTATATTGGGCAGAATTCCATCTGCTTGAACAAATGCAGTATGTGTGTTCATTCAGGTATTGACTTGAACTGGAATCATTAGCTCCTAACATGAAAACTTGGCTGCCTTTTGTATTAGTCAAGTGTAAATGCAATGGAAGATTATTAATGAGTGAAAATATGACCTTGTTATATACATGTGAAATATTTACTTTGCAGATTTAAAATTCTGAGTATTTTCTTTAGTTTTTATAAAATCCATATTATTTTCATGAAAAATCCTACAAAATCATAGACAGTCATCTTGCTGCAAGCTATTTTCTGAATGCAAAGACGGACTATGAAGTCAATAGGAGAGAAAAATATCAAGTACATTAAAGTGCATTAAACAAAATCATAGCAAATATTATGTAAATGGTTGTCACAGACATGGTTGTCACAGACACACTTGACCCTCAACCATGCGTTTGTTCAGACTGACTAAGGAGTGAAGCAAAGTGAAAATTTTCCAGGATAGAAATCCATTTTAATGTAGGTGAAATGTACATTTTTTGAGTCTGTGGTTAGAAATCGTAGTTATTTAGCCAGACTGCAAGGCCTAAGCTCAGTGAAGTTACTTCAGTGAAGGACAGAGATAAAGGGGAGGAGACAGAAGATGATAGAGAGAGACAGGGACTGCTGTAAGGGCAAGTCAACCTGACCTCAGAATTCTTTCTGATAAAAAGGAACTAGTGGTAAAAGTCACAAGAAACCCATAAAAATGAATATGTATGAACCTATTGTGAAACTGTATGCATATGTATTTGAGAGGGGGATAAAAGGAGATCTGAAGTTCTCAGAGTAACGCCTGCCTTTTTGAGGAGAGTTTTCTCCACATGTGTCCGGCGCTGTAAATAAACATACTGAGCTTAACAACTTTTATAAAGTTGTGAGGTTTCTTCTTTTCTCCACAAAACAGGAGCAAGAGGCCTCATGCCCTGCGGTGAACTTGAATGCTGTTAAGATCCTGGCCCGTGTATAAAGGACTGAAAATGCCTCGTGATAATATTTCCAGAGATGGTTTCAAACCCCAAAATTACATGACAGCTAAAGCACAGAACAAGATAGTACAGCCAAAATGAAGACATCTGTCTTGTCTTTATTACTGACTAGGAGCCAACTACTTCGTTCTGCAAATATCACTGTCAGGATGGGCCCCGTTTGAGCTCTTCCTGAACTGTAGCTGAACTGAATGGCAGGTGACTCCCCTCTTCAGCATGGATGCCTCATGAGGTTTGAAATTCCTTACCTTGGACTAGGATAGCCTTTCCTACCCAAGGTGGAGAGATCCCTTATATTTGACAGATCCTTGGTAAGCAGTTGAAATAATGCTGATTTAATAGCAATGAAATGTTGCTAATCCATGTAGCTGACTATTATTATTATTATTATTATTATTATTATTATTATTATTATTATTATTATTATTATTATTATTATTATTACTACTACTACTACTACTACTACTGGTACTACTACTACTACTACTGGTACTACTACTACTATTACTACTACTAATGTTGCATAGGTTAATTTCATTGCACATAAACCCAACAATAAGATTGGACTTAGCCCTCCCTAGGATTCATAAGGAGTTTAGAAAGGAAGATGACCGGTTCTGAAACTTGTGACTTAACAAGGGGAATCTCCCTTTTTCTTTGTGTCTCTGGTCTCTGTGTGACTTGGTTACAACTCAATTCATTTATATTTTAGTAATTTTTTTTTTTTTTTTTACTTCCTGACAGATTTTCTACTGTAATACTGTACCCTTCTTGCTCCTTCAGCTCAAAAGAGTTAAAAATGCTGGAGATGACTAGTACCAACAAGCAGCCTGTACTTTGAACTGCTCAGTAAGTAGTCCTCAATGGCATATGCTCTCACCCAATTTAAGTGATTTGCAGCTCTTTGAACCTTCAAAAGAAAAATACACTTGCAAATACAGGTTTCTAAAATGATGTCAAATCTCTAAAATCCTCTCAACATGATAATGCTCTGATTATCACAGATGGTGTTCATCTCTCCAACGAAACTCTGAGGAAGCTGTAGGTGCTTCTCTTCTCCTTAGATTACCTCTGACAAGCAATGTAGTGTAATCCAAGTTGCATCAGCCTTCTGGGACAGACAGATAGCTGCTGAGCTAGCTACTAGCCAGATTTACTACTGAGAAGTGCTTCTCAATGTGATTCTAGCTTTTTTTTTTGAGGTAAGTCAGTTTAATAAACTGTATTTTCATCTTTTTTTCTTTTGCACTTTTAAAAATATCAGTTCATAATGCAAACAGATGTCAGGACCAAGGATCTCTCTCTATTATAGAGGCAGAGAGAAATAAAATAGAAAGTATGGGTGATTATCTACTGCAACTGCAGAAGAAACATAAGCATTCAGTCCATATATTCTTCTGGGAAATGAACAAAGAATTAGATAAAGGCAACAGTTTCAACTTAATTTACAGGGAGATTAAACTAATATAGAGTAATTATTCTAATAAAAAATATTAATTCATTTTACAAAAACTTTGACAAGTCACTCTTACTGGCTGTCATGATAAAGAAGTGCTTTTAATTAGAATTATGTTGCTGTATATGCAGGGAAATTAAAAAGAAACTCAATTATGAGAAACACTGCAAGGACACAGTTACAATATTATAATTATTGCTGAAAAATATTTATGTTCATCTTCACACATTTGAATCAGCTTTTTTCTCTTTTTCTGTTAGAACTAATTATACTGGGAGTGCATTTTACTTTTTCTGGGGGTGAGTTCAAAGATGTTTACACACACCAAAAAACCAAAAGCCCAGAATACCACAATAATCCCATTAAATTTGTGTCTAAGAGTATCGGAGCATGACTGGATGATTAGAGGAAAGATGTTTGGATATTTAGCTAATCAAGGGTAACAGTTCTCAAGCACAAATTCTCTATTGGTTCAGTCTTCATATGTGCAGTATGATATGAGCTAGTGTCTTCCAAATGTATTGCCATAGCCAATATTTCCTACTACTGCAGTATGTGTAGCCCTTTTTAAATTATACAGAAAGAAATTTAGTCTTCTGATAATTGTGTTTGTGCTCAGGCTTTACTTTAGAAAACATACATAGCTCACAAAACAGACATGCATATGATCAATAATCACTGTCTTGCACAAGTTTTCTGGAAGCTGAAAAAGTCATGCTTGTATTTATTCCTTTGTTTTCTATACTTATTTATTAAACACTGGAAATGGGCTACCTTTAAGGACCATATACTGTGCCAAAGGATTTAAAACCAAATGCAATTTTTACACTAGTGAGCTTTTATTAAAATCAAAGTGAATTTCTTATTGAGAAAACTGCCCCAGAATGAGTTATTTTAATCACTATTAAAAAGTTATACAAAACTCAGTAGGTGCTCTGTTGCATGACAGGATAACATCCTCTGTTCTTTGATATAAAACCTATCTCAAGAACGAGGTAGTCAAAAGACATGAGCAGAACTTATAAATTAGAGCCATAATGGGCTGGAGCATTGCTTTGCAGAAAAACAAGCTTACCTTACTCCTGTGATCTTACAAATTTTCACAAGTCACTGGTTAGGAAGATGCATCCTCTCCTCATGCATAGCCTTAGAAGTTAGGATAAAGAAAACTCACAAGTGTGGTTACATATTTTAAAGTCATGGTTTACCTTGTCTACTGTATTTGATAGAAAATGTTCTTCTGGTAGAGGTGCTTGACTAAAGCTGACCCAGATCAGGCACAGATTGACATGTCTTTATTTAGTTGTCTGTAAGCCTCTGGAGAACCATGGATTATGACTGTAAATCAATGGGATTATCATTAGATATCATCATTAGCAGCATTAGATAGCAGGGCAAAAAATCTCATCAGCCTCAGACCCGCTGCTGAATCCAAGTTAAAAACTATTGATACGATGCATATATATTATTTAAGCACCATATCTCAGTAACATCTTGATGGATCAGATGACTCTTTAGATTTATAATGAGTATTTTGTGAGTATTTTACAGGCATGTCCTAAACCAGAGAACATGGCTGATCCAAGTTCTACAATTCTCTGTCTCCAGTTATCCTGCTCCCCAGTTTCTGCCCATAGTGATACAACAGAGAGAACAGAGTGGACAACCTAACACGGACAGAACAAATCATTGGTACCTCTTATTCAGCAAAGACAAAGACTGCCTTCTTCAGGCTGAGTTAAATAGCCAATGCAGAAATATCCTAAGACACTTGGATTTTAGACGACTATTGTAACTGCAAAGTAATTAACTAGATTAATTTATCTTTAAATCCATCTAGGAATTCCACATTGGATGTCAAAACACTTTCCAACTAACATTTTATTGCTAACAGCACATTCTGGGGGAAAATTGCAGTTTGGCAAGCAATACTTTTCCAAATTATATACTGTACTCTAAAAGCTCTCAACTGGTTCTAGGAAGTGCCTGAGGTTTCCTCTCATATTTGGCTATTTATCACTCCCAGTATTTCCAAGCATAAAGGTACAAGACATATGTCAGTGTACCCCAATTTTTTAACAGCTGAAGCCTACAATTTTTTCTGTAGCTTAAATAAATTGTCCATAGGATGAAATATACCAAATAATTGGATCTCAAAAGTAGTTAGGCAAGTAGAAATATTTCAATATTATCAGGCACATGACACATTAATTTGTTCTAAGAATATTGTACTTCTGGCCTGCAATTCATCAGTCAGCATTTGAAAGGGAGATATTAAAAATCCTGATGTGACATCGTGATGTCACCTCATCTTGCTAGCATAACCTCAGGGGTTTTTTTTAAAGTTTCTTTAATCCAACTTCTTGATGGTATCTTATCACAACTGAATGAAGAAAAAGTTCTGTGCCTTTCCTTGGCATCTGTTTTTTGGTAGGATGGTATTTTCTGGATGGCATTTTTTGCAATCGAAGTAAAATTTAATAAAACTAAGTATATTGAAATCTCAAACAAATACACACTGTAAAACCAACTAACATCACATATAAAGAGTGTAAAACCACCTCATCATACATGGAGAGTTCAGAGCCTAAGAACTTTTTGTCTTTCTACTTGACTTCCTTTTCACTTGGATTTGTAAGAAGCTAAACACCTGTGTTTGCAAGACTCTTTCGAAGGGGAATCTGGATGAAAGAAAATTCCTTTGTAGTAGACTCCGGTGCCTTCTGAGGAATTTTGTCCAAGGGTTTGATTCAGCTCAGGTGCCACATTAGTGCCATAAAGCTGACTGTCTTGGGGAGGCAGTATGCTCCCACTGATTCCCAGCCCCAGCCTCGCTTGTTTATGATCAGCTCAGATTTCTCCTCATGTGGGTGTGCCCAGAAACCTTTGCCATAGAAAGAGATCGTGTGAGGCAATGCTATTATTAGACACCAGCGTCCTTCAGGCACACACTCGTCTCACAGTATTTTTTGTTAAATATGGAAGTGACATCTTGTCTGCTGCCTATGGAGACTTTTTTCTCCTTAGTAGCCTTCTCATATTAATGTGACTCTTTTTGTTTGCAGTTTGTCTTCACATTTGGCAGTTGTAAAGCATTATCTATGTTTGAAACATACTGCTGTGAATCAGAACTTAATGATTCGAGGCAGTTGTTGGATGTTCAGTTCACTACCCTTGACATTGTTATGTGCTGATTATATTGCATATTCCTTGTGTTATATCTCTTCTGTTATATCTCTTCTCTATCTGTTTCAAAATGCATGCTCTGCATTCCAGACAGACTTCCTATCAAGCATCATCCTGTTCTAATACTGCATGCATCTCCTGGTATTCATAAGGGTTTTGTAAAATTCCCTCCAGACATGCAAAGTACTTTGAAAGTTTCATATACAGCATAGTCTTACAAGCCTTCTTATAGCCTTTACACAGTTCTCCTTCTTCAAGAAACTGATATTTTTCCAAGGCAGCACTGGTGACTGCTAAACTTATCAGAACAGTGAGCACAAACAGGCTACTGCACTTAAAATCCAAGACATGTGAGTTCTTCAGGAACAGGACTGCAAGATTCTTGGATGTTACTCACAACCATCTATCTTATTTTCAATAGATATGCTCTTCATAAGACTGTTGAAGTACTATAACCACTATTTGGTCACCGTTATTGCTGCATCACTGTGGATGACCCGGGGTTAAGTGTGAAAAGCTCAAAGTTGTAGGCTTCAAGTGAGATGTTCTCTATACACAATACTTAGGAGCTTGATCCAAGGTTTCTGAACAATAGCTTAGGTTTTCTGTCTAGTTTTCCTATACTCTTGAGGTTAATGAAATGGGTGAAGAGAGTACGATAGAAAGAATGGCATTTTAATTATGATAGGGACTGATAAGTGTAGACATGCCGTGGGTATTTTGGAAAACAAGCTAGGATGTTGCAACATCAGCTTAGTAATTGCATAAGTATACTAGCAGTTAGTTGTTCTAGAGAATGATTGCCTTGCTTTGCCTTGCCTTGCCTTCTCCTGAGTTGGAAATGTACTGGTGCAATGGACTATCCTAGTTCACCAAATCATGACAATTAAAAATACTGTGAAATGTAGAGCTCTGTTTCTCCTCTCCCTGGCTGGCAGCTATCCTGGAGACATGTTATTGCTAGATCATAGTGGTGATGATTCTACTATGATTCTAATTTTCTTGCATAGAAATTATCTGAGTGAGAGCTGAGCATATCTTTCAAGAAGTGTGCAGGTCGTATGTTTTATTCCCACGGCTTCATTTTCACGAATAGCAATTTTCAGGATAGTAATTTTTTTACTCTCCCATACCAGTCAATGCGAAAGCTAGTCATCAGTCTGGAAATTATGGAGTTAAATCATTAGCTTTCATAATTAATTGTAAAACTACTGGGGGCCAATTGAGCTACATCAGTATACCAAATCATATCATCAGTGTGGCCTGTTAACACTATAGTATACACACACAGTCTTTCTTGAGAACTGTGGTCTATCCAATAAGTTTTCAAAAATTGATATATTTAAAGTATTGTATAAAAGAATAAAAGTAGACAGGACTAGTTAACTCTGAGTGCTTAGGCTGACATTTATTATTATTTGATTCTTAAACAAGTTATGCTCTATTTCTTTCTTGTGGCTTTTTTTTTTCCCCTCTGCAACAATATCTTTTTTTATCATATGACTCAGTCTTAAAGGAACTACCAGAGTGAAAGATGTCAAGAAAATAAAAGAAGCACCAACCTCTTTATAGTGCATGAGAACTTCAGATAAATCCCCTCAGGAAAGCTGAACTACAAAATTACTTGGTTTTTTAGTTCAAGGGCTTGTCAATACTTGAAAAGTATTCCAGAAAAAATGTCATTATTCAGTACTATGTCTTATGCCCAGAAACAGTTTTGTACATTAATGGTGCTTTCATTATTGGTAATTATTCCCTGCATTTGGAGCCAGAAGTGGGAGGATTACGAGTTTCTAATCCATATCAAGTTTTTCTAAGTGATAGTGGTAGCTGTCTCGTAAATTATGTTACTTTTCAGTATTTGGATTGTCTATCAGGGCACATCTATATCACCTACTGGGTCAAAGTTAGCCTGACCAAATGGCCAGATGATTTTAAATTATGTTTTTGTACTCTGCCTAGAACTATCATTCCCATCTGCCATCAGCTGTAAATTTCACATACCTGTGTGTGTGAGATCATATTTCTTACCCATGAGGATTCATGCCATTATTTTGTTTGTCAGACTGCATTTACTTTCTCTGCAGAAATCTTGTAAACATACTGCTATGAAGAATCACATGAAATCAGTATTTCTTAATGTGGTTGTGGATAAAATGCGTGAACAGAGACTTTTCAAAGGACAGATGCAGACTATAATTTTAATATCAGCAACTATTCTATGACTAGTTTCTCACAATAGCACATAACGTCCATCAAGCAGCAGCACAAAAGCCCCATTAAGTTCAATCTACTGCTTAGAATGGATAACAGGAATAAAAAGGGGCTAAAAGCATTAAGATTTAAGCATTGGCATTAGCATTTAGCATGAAAGCATTACCATTTAAGCATTATTCCTTAAAAGAAAGAAAATAAAAGGATTGTATTAATACTTGAAATTGTTTTCAATTTTTATTTAAAAACTTAGTAGAGTAATTACAATGTTTGATCAGAAGCAAGGATATGTCTCTTCAACACAGTGTTATCAAGTAATTTCCTACCTGCCTTTCTTGAAGATTTGCTCTTAAAGGAACACTGCCAACATGGGGATATACTTACAGTGAAATAAATACACCACTGAAAAATTCACCACAAGCAAATGGAAAGAACTCTAGTTTCTGAATATATACTTGAATTAGAGGTCAAACACATTGGCCAGAATTTTGTTCCTTCTTATCTTGAGATGCTGTAAGTTAGAGTACCGCGGCTTAATAGATGCCCCTGGCATGTGCACTGCGTTTAGCATATGGTATGTTCTCTATCTTTTAACATATGCTATGACTGAAGGCTACATTTCTGTTTCAAGTAAAAGCTCTGCAGTTTACTAAATAATTTAAGACTATGAGAGAGTATTTTACTACAGAAGTATTAGTCACGCTGTTTTTGCACAATTTCCTTTTATAATCTTTTTAATGGGTGCAAGGGGTTTTGCCCTCATTGGCCTGAAAGCAAATAGAATCAAATTAGGGGTGTCAACACCGAACACTTCAGAGAGGTATGTGTAATAATATGGATGTTTTGAACTGACCATTCCACTACACCTTGTGCTTACTTCTGCTTTATGGAAGATCGAGAACGCATCAACTAGCTTAGTACCTTATGGTAGGCGTGTTCACCAAACCCAGTGTATCAGGAGCAAAGTTACTTTGGATGGTTCATCAGTCTCATATTTCTCATATTCAATACTTGCCTGGTTCACTAACTTTGTAGTACCAGACAAAGATTAAGAAATACATTAATAGATATAAATAGATAAAATACATGAAATAGATAGTGCTAGTTTTTCACTGCATCTGATAAGTGCCTGATAATTTCAGATCATAGCTCTTCAGCAGCTCTCCAGTTTGAAAAGGAGAAAGTAATACTATTCAGTTGCTAAATGGAGTACTTCGGATATGAGTCATGAGCACAGATGACTTCTCAAATTTCAGTGTTATCCTGGTTATAAAAAATGGGATGCTTATGCTTGTATCTTATTTATTAATTATCCTGTTTATATCTTATTCATTAAGAACAGTAATTGAAGCTCTCAAAACTTGATAACCATTGTTGCTTTACTACTGTTTATGTCATTTAGTGTTCATTTCAAGAAGAAATAAGTCTTGTCAATACTAAGTGGTTTTAAAATGCTCAGTGTGGATTTATTCTGGGCAGACTTCCTACTTTATAAAACTTCTGTCTTAGTGAATCAATTTGCTACCATTTTTTCTCAGTATTGAAGAATGGTTATTTTCAATACTGTATAGCTTCAATTTATGGTGGATAAGAGGAAATGACTGCTTCCTGAGCTGAGCTGAGAATGGAATCACTGGAAAGAGAGACAAATCTAGGGATGATCCATGGATCAGCTGACGAACAGAGCCTCAAGAGGCAGACTGGCATAGACAGTTTATTAATGGAAGCAAAGGAGAATTCTGAGCTGAGGTTGCTTAGCTGCAGATTTATGAGCCCTCCTGCTGCTATTGTTATCCAGATACTTTGCAGATTCCAATACAACTCTGTGACCCAAAATTAAATTATCTACTATTTTGGTGAACTAGTTTTCTGCCAGATTAGGCAGCTGAAAAGTTGAAATCAGCCTGTAGAGGAAGATAACAAGCATTAGAGTTGGTGTAAGGTAAGCAGTGAAACATGAGGCAAGAACTGAGCAGGGGAAAAGGACTCTGCCATTTTGGGAAGCGGCAAGCTGTTAGATCTGCCTAAATCATCACACATAACTGTATCCTAAATTCTCCTGTGGAAAAAGCAACTTTTGAATCATGCCGCATAGCATTCCAGCCACAAAAACTGGCAAATTACTTCTGAGCTACCTGGTGGATATGTTTACACTACATGATAGTTTCTAGCTAGTACATGCTTTTTTAAAGAAATGAAACACTAGATGTAGGTCTTTAGAACTGAGATATAAACATGCTAACAATATTCCAAGAGAAAGATAAAAATACATTGGCTTAATTTTAGGACCTCAAAGTTCTTACAGTAGGTTATTTATTTTTATGACTTAAACAAAATCAGCAAAGCAAGAAAAGCATTTATGGCGAAGTGACTATACTACAATAAAATGCTCCAGCGTTCTAGCCCTGCTATGACTCTTCCTTACAATAGCTTGCGGATTTTTATCTGTAATGTAGCATTACAGATGCAGAGGCAAGGTAACAGTGTGAACTTAAACACATTCTATTAAGAAGAGGAGCGTATATCTAGGAAGTATTGCTGAAAGGTAGGTTGTAAGACAACACAAAGCAGATAGCAACGACACTTCTGTGGAAGCAGCTACTTCTCCCAGCAAGAATCTGCAGTGAGTTGAGATATGTGAAAACAACCATGCCTCATTTAGTTCTGCCATTTACAAAATTATTTACTTTAATTATTTAACTGGTTACACCTGTAGAAATAGATAGGCACATAGATAAGGATATTTATTTAGCAAACACAGTGCTATGGATTGCTTGGGACAGTACTCTGTGCAAAAAGTGGTTACAAGTGGCTGTAGTTCCTGCTGACAGGGGATGATGGTGTCAGGTTTGTTCTTTGGTGTGCACACCAAAGAAACAATTTTGGCTGTAAATACAAAACCTCACATTCAGAAAGAAGTTAACAAATTAATCAGTAGGATTAACCATTTCAGTCAGTGAACAGAAAGAACTTCCCTGTTCTTTATCTCTCAGCTCAAGCTTTAGGTACAAGTATTTGTTGGGACAATTTTTTCATCGCATTTTAAGGTTGTCAGACAAATGATTCACCAGTTCTATGCCTAAGTCTGTGCTACTTCTGACATGTTTTAGCAAGACTGATGAACCCTCCTCTCCTTACAGCCCCCGGAGGCCACGCAACTTCTCAGCCACAAAGCTTTACTGTGTGTAGTTGCTTCTGATGTGCAGATCTGGTTGAAAACAATTGAAGACTTTCCACTGGGTCAAAAGAACCTACATGCCTACTGACACTTGTACTGTTCATGAAATCTCTGTGCCTTTCACAAGAAAAATAAACTGCAAAAAGACAGCCTGAGTCATATTTCCAGGTGTCTAAAAGCCGGAAGATCTAAAGCATTCTTTAGAGATGGCTTGTCTTCAAAGTTAAAAAAGGTGCAGGTTTGCTGGCAAACATATTTTAACCCATGGAAAGGTCTCACTTAAGATATTGTTGAATGGAAGCTACCAAACTAATGCACAATACAGGTTATTGCAGATACTCTAAGGATATATTTAGGGCTTTAAGCAATAACAGAAACGTTTTATTCTGCATATTAAAAAAAAAAAAAGAGAGAGAAATTGTGGTAATATTTGACTTAAAATCTGAAGAAGAAACAATTTAAAGTTATTCACTTCTACAAATCACTCACAAGCTATAACTAAAAACGGTATATATTTTATAGTGGAAAGGACCTGTAACTTTTAGGCACTTTTAAGAAAATATTTTTGTAGAAATTCTAGTTTTTTACCAACACAAGTAAAGATGGACCTTCAAATCCATTAATTTTTTTTCTAAATGATGTTATACAAAACTATAATGAAACCCTTATTCTTCTACTATAGTACAAACAGTGCTACTGTGAAATGAGCTCTATACCTGACTTATTCTGTATGACTAATTCCCATTGTATTATCTTAAAACTTGATGTTAATAGGAAAATCTCGGTATGGAAATCTCTACACATGTAATAGAGCCTGATCTTATTTTAGCTTTTTAGCTTCCCAAAGATGTATTATACTAATTAAGGATTTTTGATTGGCAGAAATGAAGAATGGTGAAAGCATGTGATGAGGTGCTCAAAAAAACACCATTCAGGCCTCTCTGCAGCCTCTGCATGACACTGCGTAGAAACCCAGCAAAGTTAGCTACATAGGTAATGTTTCTCCAATATATTTAAATATACGCCAGACAGGGTTAGTGCTTTGAAAAAAAAGATCTAGAGACTGTCATCCTATTGAAAGAAATAATTTGGTGATTTAATAATTTAAAGAAGTTTTTCTTTAAATTATTTTTTCTTTTTATGATGGGCTGTTGTGATATGTTAAGAGAATATGTAAATGGTTATTAAAACTCACCTAGCTCTGTGCTTACATTAAAGCCGGTGTTAAACTCCAAGGATTTAGTGTGAAACATGACTTTGACCTAGATTGTGCTACAAGGTTGTCACCATAACTAAGTCTGTGAAACATGATCATGTGTGAAAAAGGGCACTTCTCGGTTTATGAAACGCCTGGGCTCTTGTGGATCCCTGGACAACTAACCTCAATTTCTTTTCATTTTTAAAATAAATATGGGACATTAAATTTGTGTTCTTTGGGAGTAATCAGTTTCCATTTTCTCCTTTCCCAAAAATCATCCTGTGTTAAAAAAAAAAACGTGACCAGTCAATTGATAACAGGAGTGTAGCTGTAAGGGAGCAGGGCACAAGCAAGTCAAAAAGGAGGCTAGATATTGAGCATATAATAATTTATGTAAGTTCCTTTTCCAAGTTAAGTATAGATGGCCTGGCCACTTTGATCAACATCAGGAAAATTTTCTCCCAAATTGATGGTATGTGATATATCACACCATAATTCCTCTGTCATCTCTACATACAATCTCTCCCTAATGCCAAGAGGATCACAGTGTCTTTAGGTTCATGGTGTTCGCCTTCAATCTCATGGCTCTTTGTTGCTGTTCAGCCATAATAACAAGCTTTTGTCTCTCATGACCCTACTCTTCTGAGGGTACAGGGCTTGGCAGCAGGTATTACTGTCACCTATCAATACTTCATTATAGGCATTAATACATACTACAATAAACTCAGTAGTACAAGATGTTATGTATGATATTAACTATTGCATAGATTAAGATGATATAATGCTATATGCTTTACCAGCAAACATGTACACAATGCCCACAGAAGTAAAAAGTGCCCTGAAAACCAAAGCATGGGCAGTCCTCTGTCCTCAAGCTAGAGAGACCCAGGGCCTTCGAAAGTTCAGCGTTCCCACATGAGCCAAACAGAAAACCCATAAATACAATATTTGTAGCATTTTTTAGTTATAGAATTTGTTCTTGAAGATGTTTATACTTCTTTACTTTTCCCACAGCAGCCACTTCTAATAATGTTTCAATACTTCCATATTTCATGGTGATATCCACGGTGTATGGCTGGTTCTCTTTCACAAATACCAGGTCCACTTTGTATAATTAATTGTTTTGATCTTTTGTGTTTGGTTCCTGGAACACTATCCAGTCTTTCTTTGTAGCATCGTTTGATCACATTCCACACAATCGCTTGTGCCTTTTGATTCTTGTGTCTTGCACAGCAGAACACTACCGGATGATAAGGGAATTATTTGTTTAAATAAAAAGTAAGGTTAAATTGCGACGGAAGGCGCACGGCGGGGACACGCAGGCAAAGCCGGCTCCGCAGCAGCGCCACGGCCTGCGCGGCGAGCCCGGTGCGGCAGCGGCCGGGTCACCCACTCTGCGGATGGGCCCACGGGACGCCGCGATCCGACACTGGGTCCCTCGGGGTCCGGAGCCCGGCCCGGTATCCCCGGCGTGAGGCGGGCCCATGCAGGCAGGAGGCGGTGCCGCGGGGCCCAGCCAGGGGCGAGGAGGAAGCGAGCGCTGAGGCAGCGGCGGGCGGTGGTTGGCCGGCGCTGCCTCGCCTGAAAAGGCTGCCGAGCCGGGAGGGAGCCGCGGGCTGACACCGCTGCGGCCCCGGCGGGGCGGTACGGACTGAGCCCGTCCTAGGAGCATGCGGCGGCGGGAGGAGGAGGAGTAAAGAGCCGTGGCAGCGCCTCCGCTGAGAGCGGACTCCGGGAGGAAGATGGAGCCCTTTCCCAGCGGTGAGTACCTGGGCGGCCGTCGGAGCCCGGGATGGGGCCGCGGGGCCTCCCGGAGGAGCCGCGTCCAGAGGAAAACTAGAGGCTTCGTAGTGTTGCTGCCCTCATTGTTTGCGGCTTGAAAATTGTCTCATGTTAATTAGGAATAGGTGTCTTGAGCGACAGAGGGGAAAGGAGCTCCCTCGCGTTTTCGGCGCTGTTGCGCTTCTCACTGCCCGGCCGGGGTCTCACACTGGGCAGCCGGGGCCACTTGAACTCCAGGTGTACACTCGCCGTGTGTGGCGCCACCGAAGGCGCCTTATAGGTGTCTGGAGTTCCAAAGCCATCATGATTCTGATGGGAAGTAGGAGCCAGCCCCCCTGTTCATGGCGTTTTCCTGATCGGGGCATTCTCATCAGAACGTACCTCCAACCGCCCCCCCGCCCCCCCCCAAACCCGAGCGGAAGGAGAAATAAAATACAGAAGTGTAAGCGGTGTACGAAATAGCATTTCACGGTGTTCTTGAAACCCAGAAAGCTTTCACAGCGCCCATGCAGTGACAGAAGTGCTTGAAATTCCGACGTGGTTGCATATGCTCAGAGATAGGCATACGGGAGCGTTTGCTGGCATCGTAATACACCAGTGTGTGTGCATCCTGTGCTTGTGCCTGAAATGAAGCCATGAAAAGTCCGTATTGCTTGTGCCTCTACTAATAGTAACACATTCTACCCGTCCAGGGCAGAGGAGGAAATGAAGCTCTCAGATCAAACTGAAACTGAAGTATGTTTGGTTAGATTCACAACCATGGCCAAATATGGAATTAGACAGTGGGTAAAACAACAGCCTTCCTGCTGAAAACGCAGCACTTTTGTTACAGGTGGGATCTGGTCTGTTAAATGGCAAGCATGTTGGATAGCCATCGGTAAAGTATCAGGTAGAGTTTGCTGCATCGTATTTTAAAAAAACCCCATGTGCTAAAAAATAAATTTTCTGTCTCATGGCAAAGAGGTTGGCCCTAAATGATCTTTAAGGTTCCTTCTAATCCATTCTAAGGTTCTATAAACCGTGTTGTGAATCTAGAAATATATCTTCATTGCCTTGCATTTCCCTTTTTTTGAAACACATGAAATATCCCCTGCCATTGGATGCTGCCGTTTAGAATCTGAAAGAAACTGAAAGTCATGAGCTCTGGGCATATTTTGGTGTTGTAACTCGCAAGAGCGACACCCCCCCCCCTTTTTTTTCCCCCTTTTTGTATTGTCATGCTAAAATTACAGTTTTTACAAGCAGTTGATGTTTCGGTTCTCTAGTTAATCCAGGCCTTAGTGTAAGGTCTTTCAGCTACAGCCTGTTTCAGTCACAGCGCTGTTTTGTGCATTCTTGTATGCATCATAAAAAGATCTTGTCGTTAAGAGTAGTGCAGTTTGGGGGAGAATTTAATTTTGAAGTCATCTTGCTAAGGCCATTCCTTTTCAAAGAGATGAAATGTTGTTTTAAATGTCTGTTTGGCATAATGCTATTGCTGCACTGTGCAATAAAAAGTTTTAAAAATTCTGCTCCATGCAGCTGGGAGAAATGCACCTGTGGGCTTTAGCATGTAGCTTAAGGTGCTGAGAAGCAATATTCATGCACTGAGCTTCCTAATTTTGTTCCCTGAAATGAAAACACTAAAGATCATGGTAAAACTGGAAGAAAATTTGGAGCTGAAGTTGGTCAATAAGTTTCTTCCTGAGGGCTGGCTGTGCTGGAATGGATGCTGCAGAGAATATGCAAATATTAGAGCAAAAATGTTGCACCTTATTTCTGATGATCTTGGGGCATATTTGGTGCTCAATAGCAGCAGCAAAAAATCTGAAGTGAAGAGGGTGCATACATTATTGGCTTTTTGAATAGAATTTTTATTTTTATGCCTGGTGGTCTGGAACCTTTTGTAGGCATCAAATTTTCCAAATAAACTGGATTTTTGTTTTGTCTTACACAATACTTATGAGTTCTATTTGTGAGTCGTGTTGACTTCCTGTGCAAAGCGCTGTTTAAATTGAGAAGAAAGCCCGCCTATCGCAGGAGGCTTACAATATTATACTTGTAGATCTCTCAGTTCTTTGGGGTTTTTAACCCTTGTAAAACGTGGGGAAGAGGGACCAGGCTGGATCTTAAGATTTTGCAAAAGCATTTTAGTTGGATTCAGCACTCTGATACCCATTGGTCAGACTAGCAATGAGACAATTTCTTGTTTTTATTTGTAGGAGTAGAGCTGTGTCTGAGTGAGTATGTGTCTTAAAATAGACTTTAAGGCAGCAAATGTACTAAAGTGGATATAAATTCCTGCTTTTCTAGTTCAGTATTTGGTTGGAATTCTTTTTCTTAAATAAAAGAAAAAACACAGTCATAATGCATTTCAAAGTTCAAAGAAACCCTTATCCTTTCCTTGAAATCCTAGTGGGTGTGCTGAACTCTTTACTGTTTGAATGGCTTCTCCTGTGGAAATGCTCAGATAAAGTAAATAAACTTGGGATTTTTTTTTTTTTTTTTTTTTTTACTTCTTCCCTCTTCCCTGCACTATAAACTTAGTTTGGGACCTCTCTGAAGAGATCTAGGCTGTGTCTTCCTCCCTGCTTAGGACTTTGGGTGGAGATGATGTATGAGGTCTGTAGCTCTAGAAGAGCAGTTAATTGCATATTTATTTTTAGCTCCTGAAATAACTGAGTTAATCATAGAATATCTCAGGTTGGAAGGGGGCTATAAGGATCATTAAGTCCAACTCCCTGATCCTCTCAGGACTACCTAAAACTAAACCATGTAACTAAGAGTGGCACCTAGACTCTGGTAGGCTTTATGCTGCAACCTGTTCCAGTGACCCACCACCCTCTCAGTGAATGGAATGACATTTTCCTGATGTCCCATCTGCACTTCTTCTTGAAAGTTATGAATGCTGTAAAGTAGTAAATGTTCCAGAAATGGTTACTGGTAGGATTTTTTTTGAGATGGGTTCCTCTATTTGCATGACTGCTCTTAATTTGAGATTTTTCCCCCAGAACAAATAATCAAACTTTAATTAAAAGCTCATAGAAGTTTTGCTTATTTGTTGCACAGAATTTTTCCACCTAAGATGTATGGTCTCCCATTCCTTTGAATTCTGCTTTGAATCAATGAGCAGAATTTTTTTTATTTTGACTAGTCATTTGTTACTTAAACAGTTTCACTAAAATGTAAAGAAACAAAAAAGCAAGTGAAAGAAGTGAAATACAGATTAAAGGAAATATGTAATGTAATTTTGGACATCTGTATCTTGGACATCAGTACAAATTATTTTGCAAGTCTTTTGCTTATTTTTTAGATTGTATGTGTTTCTGAAAGGTCATTTCATAATTTCCTGTTTATTACATTAAATATGTCACTTCTCTACTTAGTATGGAGAAGAGAGAAGTGAGCTATTACAGAGTTTCTCATTTAAGACAGGTGACATGCGTGAACTTGCAGCTGCAGATGGGATAACTTGTGAGGATCTGAAGTGCAAATAGCACTCACTTTCACTGACATTCCTGAATTATTTTTAGCCTTTTCATACACAACAGATGCAATCTTTGATATTAATTACAGGACTAGATTGATGAGCAAAATAAAAAGACTCTCATGGGAAGAAGTGGGGGGGTTTTTGGAAAGTAGAAATAAAACAAATTGGGTAACGTTCTTTACAAAATGAAAATGTTACTTGCAAAGTCTTGTTACTTCAGATAGTTCTGTTAATTCTAAAATAATTTTGTTCTTTGTATTAATTTCAGTACGGAATTGTACTGGAGGTTGCAGGAGCGTGTTGTGTGTGCAAAGCTTTAATTCTGTCGGAGACAGCAGGCATAGCCTTGACTGCCAGTGTTTTACAGTGTTGTGTCATGGGGCAGAAGGATTCCTGTTTGTCTTAAACTGTTACTCAGTCCTAAACAGCAGATTGGGTAATTTAATTTTTTTTTTGTACAATGGTAGATAGAAAACATCAAAGAGGTCTGTTCTTAATGTTTTCTTTTCTGCCCTGTGGTTTGCCTAGCCCATCAATTACTACTGGAAAAAATTCTGATTTAATCTGTTCCTGAGTGTGAGTTTTACATTGTCTAAGTGCATCGTGCTGGGTTGTAGTTTTCCACAAAGCCATGTTGTAGTATCTGTGCTTGTGTTCCTGTGTCAGCTGAGCAGAAACCCATTTTTTCAATGTATTTGATATGTGTTTGCTTTTGCTGATTCTCTGTGAGCCCCTGCCAAACAGTGGATGTTCGGAAGGGGAATTCAGTGAGTTAAAGAATGTCTGAAGATGAGAGTATAGGTGCTCATTATTGTCCATTTGTTAGTATTTTTCCATTAAGCAGTTGGTCTTCCACTTGCAGAATGAAACCATGGAGTATCTGTGTGTTTACTTCATAAGTAAAAAACAATGAAAGCTTATGCTGACCTCAGTATCTACCTGTAAAAGTATTCCAGGACTATCTTGCCATCTTTTTTGGGAAGATGATGTAAAGTTGAGCAACCATGTTCCACATTGCTGGGGCTACGTGAATGCTGCATAAAGCTCTGTAACAACTGCCATAAAAATAGTACAAACAAATAAAAGCAAGGATAAAACCACCTCTGTTTGTTTCACTAGTAGAATACTATTTTCATATTAGATGGGCATTGGTGTAACAATTATGTATAAAGAAGCTGAATTTATCTTTATTTAATGTATCCTCTGATTAAAGTAGTGATGAATTCAGAGAGTTCAAGTTTTTCATCTTTTACTCAGTTATTTAAGAAAGTCCAGTGAATTTCCAGTTCTCATGCACAATGGTGTTTTTTTTTCATTGAGTACAAAAGCAAAGATTGTGTAGAAGAGCAAAAACACTGAGATTTCTTTATGTTTGGGAGCAGTATTATTCCTTTGTCTATCAGAGAAATATATGCATGGTAGCTGCTGCTTAGACTTCTGTCCAACAGTACCTTAAAATAAGATCATATTAACTTTTAAAATAAACCAAGATCTTGTGTGATGTGGGTTTTAATTGCCTCAAAGTATTTTAAAGAGTACATATGTACCTTTTGAAGTTGTGTTTTGACTGTTTATGATACTGCTTTACATAGTGGAAGTATATTAACCTTAAAATGTAATAATCACAAAAAACTGTGTGCCTTCTTGCACACAGAAAGATGGATACTCCTGAAGGAAATTTGGAGTAAGGAAGGGAGGGAACATGTCTGGAAAACTCATCTGGTTGATCAAACAGACAGGAACTTCAGGGTAATATGGTGTGCTGGGTTCTGTGCAGTTCGTGTCCCTAGGGCACAGCTGATCATTTATTGCTTCATGAGTGTTGTCTCAAAATAGATGTTCAAGGAAGACCTTAGAGCCAGCTCTTCTGGATTATTTAGGGCATGCAGTAGTCTGTTGAAGCAGAGGTCTTCTTTACCACATCAGGTGGAGAGTGAAAAAGTGGAATCCTGATTTCACTGAAACACAAGATGTTTTCAGTCAGTTGTTTTGTTCTTGTGGAAATAAGGTGAGTTTTGATTTTGGGATTTGTTTTTTATTCCAGTCAAAACTACCACCAAGGTGTTTAAAGGAGTGTTTCAGCGTGCTTTACTAAGCATAACTGTGTGCAGAGAGCTTTCCTTTGGTTGTAATCGCTCTGACATTGAAGGAATATTTCCTGTTAACTGGAGTTCTTGTGTAACAATACTTCTACCATAGTGCCATTGACTTTTATGGAGAATTGATTGTGTTCAAAACTAAGAATGTGCCTAATTCACCTACTATTCTAGGGCCCAATGGTGGTTTTTATTTAAGCCTTTCTGTTGTATATAGTTTCTTCAGTAGCAATAAGCCGGTAGCACATTAGTAGAACCACTTTTACTATTTTTCATGAATGAAAAAGTTCTGACTTCTGTTAGTGGGAGATCAAAATGCTTTGATATGCTTTAGAGGCCTCATAATTCTGATCTGTAAACCGTTATAAGAGAACAACAAACAGCAGGTTTTTAGAAAATGTGGCCGTCAATACAACATATATAAACTGTCAGTTGCTGTCCAAATCTGCACTTTTTATCATTGCTGGAGATATTAATGAAGCTTTAGTGTCTCTTTTGGAATGAAGGAATAATCATAATTGTGAATCATTGAATGATTTAGTTGGCAAGGGACCTCCTGAAAAGTGTCTGATATCTGAGCTTCCCACACCCCTCATGGTGATGGTTGTTATGATGATAATTTCAAAGCTGATATATGATACCTGGATAGGCTTTTGAAGCAATGTAGATTTCAGTATGTCTTAAGCTACCAGGCAGACACACTGCTACTTCTTTCCTTATCAATACTCTTTCTCTTGTTGTATTATGAGACTGAGAAAAATGTAGATAGATGTATTTTTGCTCCATTAAGTTGATACAAAACTTAGTGTGTTAGGCCATAACCTCTAGCCATTATTGCATCTTGCTTTCTGTGAACCGGACTACCAGTTACGGAGCAGTGAATACGTAACGTGGGCTTGTGACTGCTGATAGTTTGGGATGGTTGGAGCTGTCTAGTGGGTATTAAGTAACAGTAGTAATCCAGAAGGCATATCAGGTTGCCTCTGTAGAGAGTGTTCAAGACAAGAGAATATGATTCTATTCATTTATTGCTAAAAGCAAACAAGGGAATGAAAAGATTAGGCAACCATCAGTTTGTATATAGTCTGTCTGGTTCTATACCTAACTGTTAGATGTTCCTGAAAACTCTCAAAATTTTTTTTACTTCAAAACAACTGGTACCAGCAGAGAGATGTTTTGTATTCTCAGCAGTGATGAACGAGGTATTTATCAGACGGGAAATTAATGGACAGGTGTTGTGAAGAGGATTGTCAGCAGTTCTGAATATAGGAGTTGAGTAGCTCAAGAAATCTGAGACACAACTTCCTGTGTGTCTCTTAAGATTCAGGACCTTTTCATTAGGCCCCTGTGGTTAAACGTTTTATGTGATTTTAATTGCAAAATACACCTTTGGTAAGACTGGAAGCAGGAAACTAAAGCAACCATATTCTGTAATTAAAGCCAGAAACTTCTTTCCTATCCCATTTTTTGTTCAACAAGTGGCTGAGGATTGAACACTGCCTCAACCTTGTGGAAGGTTTTCCTTCTCAGAAATATCCAAAGACGAAAATGTAATTTAAAACTATGTCCTCTTTCCTTCCCTCCATTTCCCCTGCATTTTCTCATAGGAAACCTAACTGGCACCAGATTTAAACTTGAAAATCTATGTTAATGTGAACTGACGTGATATTGCATCTCTTGGATATCAAAATCCAGACTTACCTTGGTTTGGTTAGCCTTAAGTTCTCTTCTTATTTCCTCATAGCTCCTCATTGCTAATGGACAACACCTGTCCATTAATTTCATGTCTGATAAATAATTATGATAAAAATAAGTTACAAATTTTTACCAGTTGTTTAGGTGGAGTATTCACTAAATGATCTATTCACTTTTTCCCCTTCTATGATATTTTCTTTTTGTTGATAACATAGAAGGCTCCATAGTATCCTGGCTATTTACATTTAAATCTAACTGGTAGATGGTGAAATGTAATTGGTCCATGTAGTTCTTCAATCTGAGGTCCTGACAAAGCAAATGCAATGGTACTTTGCTTAAAAATCAGGAAGAGAACCTTTTAGAAGCACCCAAGACTAATAAACACTGACTTCCTTGAAATTACACTCCTCGCTCATATTTGTTATGGCAACTTCAGATAAGAGAGAGTCTTAAAATGCATAATCACACATTGTTTTAATTTCTGTTATACAGTTAATTGGCAGGGTTTTGTTCCAGTCTATGTGCAGAAGCTTGTCACTGCACTATTTATCTCACATTGATTTTTAAAACCCACATAAACAAGTAAAAAGCAGAAGTAGACCCTGGAGTATAGCTTGAAGGGGCAAGTGACCTCGTAAGGCTTGGAGCTTGAGTTCCCTTATGTTAGTTTGGAGTGGAAAGCAAAATTTCTCCCCCTTTGCAATACAGGAAAATCTATTCACTTTCAAGTTAGGAGGTTTTTTTGAGAAAGAAGGTTTTTTTTTCTCCCAAAACCAGCATCTGTTTTGAAGACCTTTTGTCTGTCCATTAGAAGTCATGATATATACTTAACTATACAGAGTCTTCTAAACCTCTACCAGTTATTTGTATCTTGAAATCAGCCCTTACAGAGTGGCATATGTCGTTCAAGTTGTGAGCAGATGTTAGGTACGGTCTGTCTTTTAAGAGTATTTATTAAAGAGTATAACAGTATTTATTAAAATCATATGGAGTCATCATATCTGTTTGCATGTAGATGTTGATACTACAAAAAACAACAGACCCTCTTTTGTTTTACTGGAGTCTGTGTGCCTTTTTAAAAATTTCTTCTTTAATTTTTTTTAGTTGCATTCAGCATATGAAAGTGTATATATAAATGTATATGTGTCCAGTTTTGGTCTATTAAAAATATGCAACGCATATATAATCTTGCTGCATAGTGGGAATTAACAACTTGCTCTTAGCTTACCTGTACCTTCAGTTCTGTCTCTAAAAAGGAGGCAAATCCCATGGATGATTCAGATTCTCGTAGCAGTGCTTCATATTGCCTAATACTTCTTCATTTGTTTGGGGTTTTTTTCCCATTGGATTATTTCCTTTTTCTGTTTGAATTCAGTAATTTGCGAGAGAAAAATGGTGACATCTATTTTGTAGCAGCCTAGCCTTTCTTTTTCCCCAGAAATATTGTTCTCCTGTAAAGGTTCTTAAAGTAAGGTTTAACACATTTAAAATAACTGTGGCATGAAAGTTTTTGTTCCTAAATGCAAAGACTTATGTTTTCCTCTGAGTGGCTGTATATTAACCCTTTACATTGACTATACCAGTAAGTAAAAATTCTGTTTAAATCTTCTTGTTGTAGGTAAACCGTGATAGGCAGCTAATCCCCATGTAGCCAAATGCTTAATTCCTTGCAGCTGGGTGGGGGAAAGAATCCCAAGGGCAAAAAAAGGGAAAAGTCGGGAGGTGAAGATGAGGAAAGCAAAAGCTGTGTACATGCAAGCAAAAAGAAGCGCCATCTCCAAAGTTGTAGGTGAAACCACAGTGAAATGAAGGCAGAGCGCTTTCCAGTAGAACTTGTGATTTCTGTGACATTCCAGTGGCTTTCTTTGTCTTTGTTAGCTGCGTAAAGGGTATAACTGTTTTCTTACTGCAGACAGATGCAGGTTTGAAATTACATGAATGGCTGTACAGTAATTGTGTACTGTCCTGCTTCAGTAAGAGCAAATAATTTTTCTGTGTAGAATTGAATTATTTTCTTGCTCAGGGGGAACTTACAATGTATGGAATGATTAGGGAGACATGGTAGAGAAGAAGGAAATCTTTAGTAAGAATCTTAACATAAGTAATGTGTTTGTGGACATGGGCTTTGTTTGCTGAGCAAGCTTATTGGAAGAGATAAGATAAGCTTTTCTTGATTCCCTCCAAACACAGAATTTTTAATGGATGAGTTGGAGACAGCCCAGGGCATAACAGTGAAGGAAGTAATTCGCATTAGAGAAGGAAGGGCTAAATTGATATGACAAGGAATAATAATAAACAAACAAGTTCTTGAAGCATGCTGAAAATATTATAAAATTAAAAGGCAGCCTTGTCAAAAGTCACTGCTTATTACAATTCAGTAATTTTTAATGTCTGATTTGATGTATCTGTTGACACTTACCCACAAGATGAAATAGTGTAATGCAGTATTTAAGTGTTAATACAGTGACGTTAATCCCTGCTTCTAGACACAAATTTGCTGAAAGTTTTTAAAATATGAAGATTTTTACTTGTTTTATTCATATGTTTTACTTACACATTGTTCACTAACAAAGTACATTATCTTTCAAAAATTAGATTTCATAAGTAAATCTTCAGGATTTTTTTTTTTTGCCTGTAAATGTGTGAACTCAAATTTGAGCATGTTTTGAATTTAAGGAGTTGCACTTGTCTCCTGTAAGATCCATGTAGCCAGTCTTCAGAGTTATTATGTTGAGTTCAGGGTCCAGAAATGCCATGAGTAATTTGTTTTCATGAAGACTCTGAATAAATATAACTGTTTGCTTGATGTTCCTCCTCACTCGTCCTTTCTTCTGTGGGAGGGAGGATAGGACTACAAACACCACTGCTTGCCCTGACCCATGAAAGCTTGAGGTTTTAGTTAGCATTTTGAATAGGTTTCCTTTGAATTTCTTTGTCCCAAAGAGTAGGCAGGTGGCAACAGGGATTATTTACTGACTATGCTGTAAAACAATTGTCTGTGACAAAAGTTCAGCAAAACTGATATAACTTCTGTGGGGTGATATTTTAGAAGAACAGAAAAGCAATTTTAAAAATTAATATTTATTAGTTAAGTATTTTTTCCACTTCAAAGTTTTCTTTTTTCTAATTGCTTCTTCCAAAGTTTTGAGGCATTTCTTTTCAAGCTATGACCAGACAAGACATATACAGTGACAGAGCAGGGAGAAAGCCAAGGTAAGGAAGGGGGTAGTTAAGAGTTGGTGACTGTTGCAAGCTTTCAGAATAAGGAACTACACTAATTCCTGTGTTACCTGCTCCTGGAAATAGGCATACAGTCCTACAGTGAGTCAGTGAATGTAGTGCTCAGAGGAGAAGTAGGAAGAACTTGCTCACATTTTTAATTATTTAATCTTCTGGGTAGCAGCAGCTGGATGTCCAAAACTGTTGTTATGAAAGGATAAAAAGAGAAAAGAGGAGGATGAAAAACAAAACACTGTCTGCATTATCCTCAACACTGGTATCTGGGAAAGGATAGTGGGATGTGCTGAGGGGTTGATGTACCTTCTGTTACAGGGAGTGGCGAGCTGGGTGGGGGAATAGCCCCAGTAATGCTCAGAGGGATGCTTTGTCAGTTTCAACAGCTAGGAATACGGTATGGCATCAGCAAATAAATTGAGATGGTCTACAAATTGTACAATTTACTTAATTAGATTAGATTTATAGATTTTATACCTAATATTAGAAGTCCCCATGGTAAGCAATTGTTTATCAAATCATAGAATCATTTATTTTGGAAAAGACCTTTAGGATCATGGATTACAACCACTAAGTGGCAGACTGGCAAGTCTACCACTAAACTCTGTTCCTTAGCGGCGCATCCATGTGTCCTTATGTACCTCCAAGGATGATGACTCCATCACTTCCCCTGCCAGCCTGTTCCAAAGCTTGATAAACCTTTTGATGAGGAAATTTTTCCTAACGTGAGGCCATTTCCTCTTGTGCTGTCATTTGCTACCTGAGAGAAGAGACCAACACCCCACCTCACTAACCGCCTTTCAGTAGGTTGGAAAGAAACTAAGTAACTTGGAAAATTCCTGTTCTGCTTAACTGTGGTTTGTGGTTTTATGTGGTTTTTGTTTTTCTCCAGAATGTGTTGTTGAAATCTGGTGTAAAAATGGGAATTCTCTATATTGTATGGAAACTAGTGTGAAGTTAAATAACTTAACTCAGCATTTTGGCTCTAAATTTTCCCTTGTTATTTCAAATCACTTAGATTTAGAGTAATTTACCCATTGATAGAGTAATCAAAAAAAGAAATATCCTAAACCAGATTTAACTAAATAAGAATTAAATTTCTGGATAGAAGACATTAAATCTCTATACTGACCTCAGTTCCTTCATCATTCAGCACTGGCTCTGTGAGTTGATGAGGTAATAACTTTAACCAAAGTTCTGCTTCATTTTTATCCCTATGAAGAGAAACTGCTTACTGATCATCATTTTTTTTCCAGAAGTAACAGCAACTGAATGTTTAAGCTAGACTTCTTTAGGTGTTTTGACCCCAAGCCCAGACAGTAACTCAGTCTCTCTGAGAACTGATTATAGAAATGCAAATGGGAAAATTGCCTCCAAATTGTGGCTTTTGTTTTTCAACAAGAAATTAATTTTAGACTTCTGTTTGCTTCTTTGTTTTTTCTTTTAAATAACCTACTCTTTACCTGTATTTTATGTATTTGAACTGCAGAAATTGTTGTGAACACAGCCTGGGTATTTTCACACAAGTTTTAAATTGAACAGCTACAAAAGCAGAGCAGCTGAAAAGTGGAAATGTCAGTAATAAATAATTTTCTGAGTGTTTTTGTTGCTCTTAGCTGGAGTTTGCATATAATGAAATTGGAAAAATGACTCTAGGAGCCAAGAAGAAAGGATCCATGAACACAAGACACTGCATGACTGTTTTGGGAGAAATTTGAGGACATCAAAATAACTGCTACATAGAGGAGAGCTCAGATGAGATGCTGTTTTCAGTTGGACTGCTGAGATTCAAAGTAATTCCTCCTAGAAAAGATAATTGTTGAACTATCAAGTAACACCTTTATCTCTTTTTTAAACCTCTGTTTTAAAGAAGAAGAGACAGGCCTATGTCTTTAAGAGCTGGTATCATTAGACAGCTGTTGTTAAGCATAGCCTTTGATTTTTTCTATTGTCTGCATCAGCGACTTTCAGCACCAGCGTGAAGATAAGTCTGTGCTACTTATTCTACAACTTCAAGACCTGTTGAGCCACTAGAAGCCTTTTGTGTTCAGTTAACTTTTGCTCAAACCTCTGAGTGCTGCTTCTGGCTTAACAGCTGGCACTGAAGGTGTCTGCTCTCCTGCAGCCTAAGCTGCAGGCCTTGCATACTAAACGTGTAGGCCGAGGGTTGCCTTGGAGCAACTTACTCTAAATGCAGCTGGAATAAGAGCAAATATCTTTAGACGAATTAGATCAGTCCTGAAATAGACAGTTTGTAAACTAGGAAAAGCAATTTTAAATGTGTTAGATTTTCTTTTTTTATAGAATGCTGCTTGCTCAGACTGTCCAGAAAAGCTTATCAGCAAGCAGTGAACGAAAAATTCAAAACTAAGTTCTTTCAAAAGTAAATACCTCTCAGACAAAATCATATAGCAATTCTCCTAAATGTTTATAAGCACAGGTCTGATCAACTATTACTACCATTTTCTGCTAAATGTATTAAATGCCTGCCTTTTTTTTGCTTGACTTCAACACTTTTGTTCTTTGTTTTTTTTAATCAATCTACAGCAACCACTGTGCCTATTTTTACTGTGCTAATGTACACAATTTATCAAGTAAAAATAAGACACTAGACCACAGCAATTAACAGTTCATACAAAAGGCAAATTTAATCCTTAAAGAATGGTTGCTAGGTAGTAGCAGGGAGCCGGCAGTACTGGGAATAATTGCATGCTGAGCATGGAATATTGCTACCAAATAAGCTACAGAAACTTTCCAAGACTGTCTGTGGCATTACTGATGCTACTGAATGTTTATTTTTCAGTGTGCCTTTTTTTTTTGTATGCAAAGGTTGTGAGATATGGCGTCAGTTCAGTTTTTTGCTTTTGAGGGGAATGGAATTGCATGTAAAGTCTGTCTGATTGATCATCACTTGTTTTGCGTGTCTGTCACAAAAACTGTATTACATAGCTCCAGTCTGGGTCCAGTCAGTACTGTACTCCTACTGTTAAATTTTCTGATTGGGCAGGGCAGAGATAGGATGCAATTCTGCTTCTCCTCTTTTTGGAGATGGTCTGCTTTCAGATGTCAAAAGGTAATGCAGCTTCCGTGTACTTAGTGTTCAGGTGGATTGAGAGGCTTCAACCCATAGTTCTGGTCTGGCCATGAGCATTAAGATGACAATCACTTCTGCGTATCAGTACATATGTTTGTTTATCCTTTTGCTTAATTGCCTTTAAAAATTCAGGCTTCATATTAATACTCAATGGTGAGAAGGCTTTCCTTTTCCTAGCTGCTGATGCTTCAACAGTGAATTACCGTTTAAAGGTTAAATACCAGTATGGTTGCTTTTAGCCATTTAAGTGTCTTTTGTATAATTGTTCAGATTTTGAAGTGCTTGCCTGAGCAAGCAACCTGTCATAAGCTTTATTGCAGAGCTGCAGTTATTTCTGATTTGGCCAGTAGGTTTTGAAATTCTGAATCTGCATTCCAAATGTAACAGAAGGCTTTTGATAGCAGGAGGTTTTCTCATTGTAAGCACTTATTTGTAGACTGAGCATTTACTGGCAGATACTGCCAGAGATCAATCAATGCCAATTATTTGTATTCTTTGAGAATTTTGTAATAAAAAATTAGATGTCACCTAGTGATGAGATAATGTCATCTATGTGTTCAAATCCTATGGCAAATACCTTACAATACTGCATATAGACGGGACATAATAGATATATATGGATTTGAATAGTGCCTAAATAAGTGGGGAGGTGTGACTCTGAAAAACAAAAAAACATATTGTATGTAATGTGTTAAGGGTTTTATTCTTAAAATATTTATCTTCCACAAAACTATTGATACAAAATACTGTTAGTTTTCTAAGTTGTCACTTCTGTTTCTTGATCTTTGGTTTTTTTCTCATTTCATTTGCTGAAGTAGTTAAGTAGGGTAGAATGTTGCTTCCATCTCTGCTGGATTTTTGAAAATCATTTCTGTCGTATTAGGTTATGCAGTTCATAAACAGCATTAGCTAAAGTTTCCAGCCTTATTTCATCTTCAGGTTTAGAAAGATGAAGTTTATATCTAAAAAAATGTTAATAATTAATGTTTTAAGTGTCCATTTTCAAAGTCTACCAATTCAGATGTGTAGCTGTCAGTTAAACAACTTCTTTGCTGGCCGTTTTATTCTTCATCTGTTGAAAAAAGAATCTGATAGACAATTGTGTTTTATCTATACCCCTGGATGTTCTTATTTCTGTTTACTTAAAACTCTAATGCTGATCTGCAGTAATAAAAACCCTTAACTAATGATGTTTGGAACTAGTGATTTTTGGTTTCCATTGAGGAAGTGATTGCACTTTCTGAAATATTTCTCAAGTTTGGATTTCCAGTGTAGTATTTGGAATCAAATTTTCTTCAAAATGCCTTTGTATGGCAGTTTGAGTATCTGTGACAATGAATCTGTTTTAGAACTCCCCTTTGGGCTGTCCATCTCTCTTCTCTCCTCTCTGACAGCTTAGAAACAGTAACCAGGACAATAGTTATGGGTGAGGATAGGTTGTAAGATTTGGAGGAAGTCTCAAGCCATGAGTCCAGCATAAGGTGCACAAGTAACAGTGCATATTCCTTTCTGTCTTCTATAAAAACATTAATATTTCGCAGTTTGGAACTGGGGTGATTGATCTGCTGCTTCCTGTAAAGTGGAACTGGTGAACTGCCATAGTAAGAGCAGAGCCCAAGGATATAGTTTTAATTTTTACAATTCTGTTAAAATCATATTTTTACTAAGTAACTCAGCATAAATACATAGATTTAAGTTATATGTGGAAGTTTGGTCTAGGCTGAATTTAATTTAAAAATCCCCCAAACTTAAAAGAGGTGACTGAATACCATATGCTATGTTGCTTTTCCATAGTGCTTCTATGTACTTACATGGCACATCAATACTTCTGAAATTTTAGATAGGACAGTTGAGAGATTTGGTGTATTAAATATTTCTCTGTCTCTACCCTCCTCCTATTTGCAGTTGTAGATGCAGATTTGCATCAGACAGTTCAGGAAGACAAATGTAAACCTTTAATAGTGTTTCCAAATCCTTAGTGCCTCAGATGTCCTTAAGCACGTTTTAGATGACTCTTTAATGTGAAAAATCAGAGTTTTGTTTCTACAGTCAAGTCTAGTCTTTCTATGAAAGAAGGGAGCATTAAGATTTTTTTCTTACAGTGCCAGCCTTAGTTTGTGGATTTAAAATATTGAGTAATTTTAAATTTATATAGAAACTAATAATAGAAACACGTAATGTTTCTGAAAGCTTTTTGAATATTCATTGTACTTTTTTCCTATAGCTAATTTTGTTCCTTCTTGTATGCAAACTGTACAATACAAGTACATCTGGTTTTAATTGAGTCTCATATTTCATCTTGTTCTGGTCACTAGCTTGACATGACTACAGACATAAGATGTGTGTGAGAAATTTCACTAAGTGGGTGTATTTTTGGTTTCCTCTCATAAATATAGATGAGTACTGTGCTGTGAATAATGTCTTAATCTTTTCCCTAAAATAACAGATGCTGTAGCAGATATACCTATTATTTGCAAACTTTCTGGACCATGCCTGCAAAAGTCATATTATCTCTTAAAGACTGTGCAATTGTAGCAGAAAACTGTCGTGGCTAGTAGGTTCTTCTAAATTTGTGCTGTTTCTAGTTGGTTTTTTTTCAGATACAATGAGAAATTATTATTTCACTAAGCAAAATACAAATTTTAAGTTACAGTGAAAGCATTTTTTTGATATCTAATTTTCAACCTTTGTTTTTTCTTCTTTTTCTGGGAAATAGTTGTACTAAATTTACTGCTTTTGAAATGGGAGAAGGCAGTGATTCTGTATGTGTCATTATTTCTGCAGAATTCCTTCATTGGCTTTTCCAAGTGACCTACTGTTAGTACTGACAAGGACTAAACACCTTAAAGAGCAGTAGCATTTGTTCAGTTTTGTATCCATGGCTATGTATGAGTGACTTGCTTCAGTCGTAGCTACCACATTTCTATCTGCTTGTCCCAAAGACCAAGTAAGAGAGAGAAGGTCAGGTTCCATATACTCTAACCATTCTTACTATTTTTACTGATGAGTTAAACATACATACAAGCATGCATTTCTCTGCTTGGAGCGTGCTTACATGCCATACACAAAATATTTGCAAGTGCTCATAAGTGGTTCAGATAGTTTCTCAGAGTTCTGGAAACAGGGAATTTTATGCTGTTTGCCAAACATTAACAGTGTAGAACTAATTCTCCAATTCCTAAGTATTAGTAGAGCCTTTGTTCTTCTAGTTTTAGACTGTGTCACACAGTATTTGTGCCCAACAGCATCTTCTCCAACTCACTTTACAGTCCTGGTGGTAAACTCATTCATGTATTAGGAGTAACATACTCTGATCTTAGTACCTGTGCTGAAACCTTGCAAGTGTTTCACCACTACTTCTAGCTGAGGTGGCATTTAGGCAGGTAGATAAAGATAAAAAATATGTTTAAAGGGAAAAAAATCCATCTTGGAGTTGCTTTTTGCCCTGCTGAATGGCTTTAACCAAAGCAACCAGGCTTTTAATAGCAGCAAATTTATGTGGTTTGTTTATGGAATTTGCTGTTTTGTCAACAGCTCTTTCTGCAGAAAAAAGAGCCAATGCTTTTAAATTTGAACATAAAAGTTATCTATGCAAAACAGTATTATAGCTCTTAATAGCTAATGGCATTGTTAAACATCTATTCCTGAAATCATTGGGCAAAATTATTCTTTGACCTACTATCAGTGAGTTGCTTGATAGCAAAACAAGTAACTTGGCTCACGGTTTTTCTGTTTTTCTTTCTTGACCCACAACGCATGGATGTCTTGTTTTGGGCAGGCTTAACTCTGCACCTTCTCTCCTATTATTTATATGCAGCTGAAGTAGTTTACATTCAGTGGGAATCAGTTTTTATTCCAGTTGGTTGCCACACTTTATACCCCTTTACAAGTTTGGTGTGGGTTTTGCTACTTCTGCTGGTACATGCTACTCAATAGTTGTTTCGCTCCTAGGTTATTCCAAAATTACAGAAAGGTTCTCACTTATTTTCAGTGGGAGTTTGACTGCTATAATGTGTCAGGTGTTACTGTAATTCGTCTAACATTTTTTCAGTTAAAATATTTTATTATAACTTCTCGCTATTTTAAGATTGTATTGTGGTGAATTGCAGTCTCAGAAAGCAGGAACAGTCTGTCTGAATTGAATAGGATTTTTAGGATTTTTTATTTTTAGCCTCTTAATCAGAATTGAGAAATTGAAAAATAAAATCCCTTTGAGCATTTTCGGTATATCTTTTAAAAAGGAATGAACTCAATTAATAGGTCACTTAGATCCATATAAGACATTTGAGTATTGAGATTTCTGCTCTGAGGTAGAATACCCAGACATGATAGACATAGACAAAAAACAACTGATTTTGTTTTGCAAGGGAAAAGTACATACTTCTAGAACTAAAAAGAGATATCAGTAGCATTACAGGAAGATACTGTCTCTGAAATATAAAGGAATAATTTCTTTCTGTATTCTGCAGAATATTTATAATGTATTCCAAAAACCAAACATCAGGAGATATTTTGTTGTTGCACATGCTAAAATTCAAAACATTGTGTTGTCTATTAAACTTCAGGAAAAAAGCTTACATTCTTCTCCTTAATGAGATTGGACCTCTTCAGACAGAATAAATGCTGGGAGCAAATGCTAGGCTAGTGTTTTACTTCAACACCTGGTTGTTCCTGTAGGATGATGTGACATGCTGAACATGAGTATTGTGGTGAAGTTGCTTCGTAAGTTTGAGGACTGATTTGAGAGAAGTGAAGAGTGTATGTTTTGCAGGAGCAAGCTGTGTGCTTGCCTTTGTGTCCTTAAGTCACTCTTTACAGCCTAGGTCACATTGTCAGAGCCTGTGGGGATTACGCTGTCAAAGACCGCAGTACACACAGCAAGCTCATTGTGCTGTTGTCTTGGCGCAAACTGCATTTGAAGTTCACATCCTAAGCATTCTGTCCTCTTCAAAGAAAATAATAGATCCAGCTTTTTACCATCCCTGAATATTGTAATGAGGAGATATCTTGCAATATATTTTTGGGAATCTGTGCTGTAGGAGGCAGCTGTAAAGAAACTTTCAGAACCATCAATTTTGAGAAAATATCTGCCTGCCCTAATTTTTTCAGTATAAGGAAAATTAGTTTTCTGGATTTGTCAATCATACAGTAGTTAACCTCACATCTTTTCTCAGAATTGTTTCTAACTGTGAGTATTCATATTATTCACCATTAAATGTGATAATAGATCATGTATTGGGGAAGATGTTTAAAATCTCTTGCTTTCAGAATAAAAATTTGTAGAAGAATTGTGTAAAATCACTTTTGTTTGGGTATGTTTAAGCTTTTAGCTGATGTAGTTTAAAGCTTAAGCTTTTCACCTTTAGGCTCTTAGCATTTTATTAGGACTCTTTAGAGAACTGCAAGACTCACTTCCAAGATTTTTTTCTTCTACCTCCTTGTTTGCTCTCATACTAGACTTGTGTTTAGCAAAGATTTAGATTCAAGTTGCCATGCTTGATGGCAGATGGCTTTTGTAGCACATTTTAGCAGCTCAGATCAGTACTTCCATTATTGTGGACTCATGTGACCACAAATGCCTCTAGCTCACCTGCAGCCTCTGGCATGACAGTGGTAGTTCACTGGAACCCTGCAAGTTCTTTCCAGGTTAATTTTCCTACTCCTGAATTTATAATAATTTATCCTGTGGTGTATTTGGAATATGAATTAATCTGCTTTGTATGTGTTTTAAAATGGGAATGTTTGTTGCTTGGCCATACGGTATGAGAGATGACCGTGAAATGTGATGCTTGCAATCATGCTCCTCAAGGTGCTTCTTATTGCGTGTGGCATGTTTCAGTTTAAGAATACTGGGGTTTTCCTCTTCATGTGGCTGTTTATCTCATATTGTAACAGCTCATGGGCTAAAATTGAGATATCATAAAAGTTCAGTTCACTCACACTATCATGTTATCAATGCCAGTGAAACAGCAGGAAGCAAAGAGTTCAGAATTGATCTGAGTGTTAAAGTTTTAAACAAATTTTCTGTGGTTCATCTCCTAAATATGTGTTATATGTGTCTGTGAATAAAGAATAAAAAGACTTTTATGTCAGCATAAATAGCTCTAGTAACCTTTTGATACTTGGTCTGTTCTTTCCAATGGAGAGTAGTAGTCTGGTGATGCTTTTGATATGCAGTAAAGTTTTGATCTTACAGATTTTGATTACTTCCAATTTGTGCAAATACTTCTGTAGAAATTGCCTATAACTCTTGTTTTCCTAGAAAATAATGTCTCTAGGTATTAAAACTGTGAATTGTCTTGAAGCTAACTTGTAGTTTAACTTTTCTATCTTAGTTTTAGTTTGAGATTTTTTAGTATAATTCTTTTTCACTGAAAAAGTTGTTACTACATGCATGCAACTTTGAAAATACTGTCTTTAGAAGTAATTTACTAGAGAATAAGTTCCTCAAAAAGCAAACTGTACTCTGAACCTCAGAGCTAATGAAACCTACTTTCTGCTAGATTTATGCACTTTATCTTTCTCCTCCTTCCCTCTGCAGTGCCTCCCATGTCTTCTACCTCTTTTGCTGGCCATGCAGCTGCACATGCCATGGCTGGGGTTGGAGCTGTGTACTGATTGACTGCTACCTTTTGGAGTGGTTAAGATGTGAGTCTTAATACCTGCCTTTTCTACATAGCAGATATGGATTTGGGTGTCTTCTACCAGCCGCTGGTTGTTTTGGGGTGGGATTTCATTGGGTCTTGAAGAAATTTGGTCTTGAGCCTGTTTTCAAATTCGATTGAAGCTAGTCAGCAGATTTTGAAAGCAACCAGCAGAGGCGAGTAGTCAAGAAATTATGTTAAAAGTTATAGTGAATTTTTGATTAACTGTTCTTGGAAGGAGAGGAATTGTAGAAGAGTTTCTGCTGCACAATACTTTCTTTACGCATTTTTTTCCTCCACTAGTTTGCCTATGTGTTTTCATTTCTAATTTAACTTAGCTTTCTGTCCTCTCAGTTCTGTGTGGCTCCCAGTCTGACATGCAAGTGCATGTGTTCCAGTGTAGAAGTCATGGTGCTAGACCACTGAATGCAATCACAGCCTGAAGGCTGGCTTGTGAGCCCTGTACTGGGAAATGGGATAAGAATCGAAAATTCTGGAAGCTGCTTTTGCCTAGAGGTTGGAGCAGATGGCTTCCTGAAATCCCTTCCAGCCTCAGATATCTTGTGACCTCTGATCCTTTTCCTTCTTAGAGAAGGTAGATCCAAGTTTCACCAAACTCCCTGCTTTCATACATTGCTGTATCTCCTGTTCAGGTTAACTAGTGCCTTTCTCTTACTGGATTTTCTGGGGAAGGATTTTTTAAATTTTCTTTTTACCTTATTTTAAGGCCTTTTTTTTGCTACTGAACTCCAGTTCTTCTGATTTTGTGGCCTTGAAACAGGAAGTCTTGATACATTTAGAGTGAGTGTTGAGGAACTTAGTATATCTAGTTTGAGAATATTCTTGCCATCTTTTCTTTAAAATGTTTGATTTTCACTTCTGAGATTTTCAGTCATTTAGAAACTTGACTTTCATAAAATGAAAAATAAAATAAATTATACATTGGAGGAACAGTTGTATTATAGGTTGTTTATAGATTGGCAAAATGTGCATTCTTGCCAGAAATTAATACAAGTTAGCCTACTTTATATTAAGTTTACATGCAGAGCAAAATTCAGCTTTCTTCTTCTGGAAACAAATAATGTGGAAGATAGAGGTGTGATGTGAATATTGGTCAGTTGACTGTAGACAGGCGTGTCCAAAAGATACTAGATTAATTTCTGAACCCTTGCAGTTGGGCAAGAGTGTTTTCTAGTCCTTTGGATAGATAGAACTGTGTCTGGAGACTGATTAGCTAAAAGATAACCTTTTGCATAAACAAAGATACGGAAGATACAATCAGAAGTTTGATCAAAATGTAACTGTATATTGTAAAAATGTGATTTTAAAATTCGGTATGAATTTCAATTCCCCATTTATATTCATTGGTCCATTATCTATTAAGGACAAATTTTATGGAGGCAAACAGTCTGATTGGCACTGACTTGACTTCTTAGGTGCGTGGATTGTTTCAAGGATTATCTTAAATGACGATGTCAGTTGGAACTCTGACTCTTATACTGCTGTTTTTCTGTGAGAAATATTTTTATTGTTTTTGCAATGTTTGTGAAAAAATTAAGTTTAAAAATGTCTAATGAGTGTGTTATTTGTGTGGCTGCCCTCACATTGGCAGATTTTCTCCTCTGCTAAAGAACTCAAAAAGTAGCATATTTGAAACACTTCTAGAACTGTATTGGCTGTTGTGCTTTACTGTGCAACATAAGAAATAATCCAACTTGAAGAATTTAGTTGAGTACAAATATAATTTACTGGAGTAGAGGAAATGCAGGCAAGCCAGTGGCATCAGTGGACTGGGAGAGCAGTGCTGTGGTCTAGCTGACCTCCAGTTATGGTGTAAGATGCTTTTGATTATGCCCAAGGAGAGTATCCTTCTGAAGATACTGAAAGCAAAGTTAGTGTAGGCAGAAAAGCGTAGAAATATTTCCAGGAAACAAACTTAGGAGAGAAAATGGAAGAGATCTTGATAGTATACACTGTAAAGACGTTTCCCATTCTGTAATTCAGTGAAATTTCTTGGAGATGTTAAAATCAAGCCTGTTGTTTATGATTTAATATATGGTCATTTCTTTTTCAGATCAAATCCAGTTACCCAGGAATATGATTGAGAATAGTATGTTTGAAGAGGAGCCCGATGTGGTTGACCTGGCAAAAGAGCCTTGTTTACATCCACTGGAGCCTGATGAAGTGGAATATGAACCAAGAAGCTCTCGTCTCTTGGTGCGTGGCCTTGGAGAGCATGAAATGGATGATGATGAGGAGGATTATGAGTCATCAGCAAAATTGTTGGGGATGTCCTTCATGAACAGAAGCTCGAGTCTGCAGAATAACATGTCTGCATATAGACAAAATCCAAATGGATCATGCTCAGTTCCCTCTACGAGGACCTTGGTGGTTTGCACAGTTGTTTTTGTGATTGCATTTTCATTAATAATAGTGATTTATCTTCTTCCCAAGTGTACATTTACCAAAGAAGGCTGCCATAAAAAAAATCTTACAATGGAACTAATATATCCTTTGGCAACCAATGGAAAACTATTTCCATGGGCAAAAATTAGACTTCCTCCTGATGTTGTACCACTGCACTATGATCTTGTCTTGCAGCCAAATTTAACTACTCTGAAATTTACAGGCTCCGTAAAAATAGTGGTCAACATCCTCCATGTAACTCAGAAGATTGTACTTCACAGCTCAGGACTTAATATCGCCAAGGCGACAATTACTTCAGCACAAGGGCAGCAAGCAAAGCCAGTTGAATTCCTGGAATATCCATTGCATGACCAGATTGCACTCATGGCTCCAGAGGCTCTCCTTGCTGGACAGAATTACACTGTCGACATGGAATATTCATCTAATTTATCAGACACCTACTATGGCTTCTACAAAATTTCTTACAAGGATGAGAACTCTAAGCAAAGGTATGCCCACTAATACATCTTCTCTGTTCTGTCACTTCTAGATTGTGCTTTGATAACAGAAATAAAAAGGTTGCTTTTTTTATTGGACATTTTATGCATCTTATTCCCATTGAGAAAAACCAGTCTTTTATCTCTTGATTAATCTACTTGAAAAATGTCTTTCATGGATGAGTTCCTTAAGTCAGGGCAGCCTCTCCTACAGTGAAGTGTACTTCAGCGTGGAGGTTGTAGGTGGTTGTAGTGTGGCTTTTTTGATTTGTTAAATTTTTAATTTCTCTCTTTGGAAATTCTTCCCACATTTCTTGAGCCCTTAAGTCTCAAGGCAGGGACTGAGGAAAAAAAGTCCTGTCCTCATAAAAAGATTCTGGGTTCAAGACCACCAAAGGAACCCAGCGGGGCCCAAAGGGATGCACCACACAGTCGTAAGGGAATGGAGAGGTGTCAGTGCCAAGACACTCTCAATCATATATGAAAAAGTCACATCAGTCAGGCAGTCTCACATGACTGGAGAAAAGGGAAACATCACACTTACTTTTACAAAGAGTAAATTAGTGCTTTTTATCAAGATTATTAAAAATTGGCCCTCCGTCCCACTTTAGATGGGCCTTATGTTGATCATGTACTTAAGAGTGTTCATGCCTTTGTGCGCAAGTAACTATCCGTGCAGGTCTTCTAGAAACAGTGTGATGCAATAAAAAAGGGACAGGAAGAGCAGTGTGGGTTAGCTAAGCAACTTATTGCAGGCATTAAAAACTTGAATTCCCACGAAGTAAGCAGACGTAAGAGTGCAGTGGCAAGTGTAGAAGGCAAACATCACCTAGATGATTGAAATTCAGTGGATTTTTTTCCTATTCCAATGTAGCTGCAGCTTTCTTTTCTGTTTGTATTTACTGTAGTAGAAAGAATGCTTCATTGTTCACAGAGGAAAAATACGACCTGTTAGTTTTTTTTGAGATTTTGTCCCCCTTCAGTCCAGTGCTACCTGCTTTTGTTCAGGAAAAGACTGTTTTAACCTGTATGTTGAACATGTTTTAACCTGTATGTTTTTCAGTAAATCCTTCCCAGATAACTCTTCAGTGATTTCATCATTTTCACTGCCTTGCCTGCCTCTTCTTTTTGCAGGGGCATTGTGTCTGTCTGTCTGTTGTCTGTAGTTTTACAAATGCAGACTACTCTGATAAGCTCTGTTGTTACTGTACTTCCTATATAAAACTCAAACTATCAATTGATTTTGGAAGAAAATATATTTTCTTTAGTTTAGTTCTACTTTCTTTTGAATATTTTTTAAATTGACACAAAAGTACAAAATTACAAAATGGCAAAATAACTCACTTAGCTTGTTGCCCAAAGCAAAATATAAAATAAATAAATAGGGCCTTATTTCTATTTTTATGCAGAATGGTTCTTTATTCTTTGCTTTTCTTCTGCACAATCTTGCAGTGAAATTGCATTAATTTGTCAGAGGTAAGAAAAGAGTAAGAAGTTAAAAGCAGACATCTTGTGAGTTGTCAGCACTGTGTCTTCTCAGAAAGTCTGTATATCCAAAAATGTTTGAATCATAATGCAGAACAAATAAACCACCTAAACATTTCTGGGTAGTTTGACAGTAGGGTAAAAAAAAAAGCAAGAAAGAAAAAACCAAAAATGTGTACCATCTTCTTGTAGCACCAGTAAGTACTTCAATTAGTAGACTTGCTGAACTCTGTGTTGTCTTGCAGGTGTAAAAGTCAGAGATGCTCTCCATCAAAAGCTGTAATTTCCATGGCTAGTTAGTGTAAAAATAGTGGAGAAGGAAGATAGACTCCCGAGAAGTTGTCTTGTAATATTAATAGCTGTTGTATTAGAGACAAGACAGTACATGAACTTGGGCAGAATCCATCTACTAGCCAGCACAGGGAGCAGGCACACTGTTAGATGAACTGTGGGAACATCTGCAGGAAATGGCCTGGCAATTAGTTGAAAAGGCTCCCTTGCAGCCCTATATACTGCAGAGATTGAAAAATTAAATTAGCAAGCATAACTATTAAATAGTTTAATTTTTCAATCTTCTTTTTGCTCCCTCTCTCTAGAAACTGGCTGGCTTATATTTTGGCAATTGTTTTGTAAGTGGGTTATTTCAGATGTATTCTTCTTCGTTCAGAAAGCAAAAAATAGCCAAGAAGATTACTCCTGAAATAAGTATGTTACTTGGGTTTTAAAGAAAAAATTGTGAATGAAGCATTTATTCTGACTGGCCCAGCCAGTCTTCAAAAAGTTATTCCCATAACAAGCTCTTAGAATGTTTGGAAGGGAAATAACTGTTGTATCGTAACTAAACTGACATTTATGCTTTTAATAATTCTTATTTTGCTCTTCTCCACTCTTCCCATTAGGTGGTTTGCAGCAACTCAGTTTGAACCTCTGGCAGCAAGGTCTGCTTTTCCATGCTTTGATGAACCAGCACTTAAAGCTACTTTTTTAATCAAGATCAGAAGGGATGAGAAACTTTCCACTCTGTCAAATATGCCAAAGGTACCTGATTTTTGTAGGGGAATTTTAGTAGAGCTGCTGCCTAGGTAATCCATTTCAGTGTTTATTGCATTAATATCCAGGTGATTTACCTGAGTGGTAAGCTATAAACTGTATGACTTTATCAACTGTTTTGTTCTCAAAGACTTGAACTTTGCAGAGAAAACACTTGTTCAATGCATTGCACAGTGTAGGATGTTACAGACAGTTGAATGACTGAAGGATTCCTGTTGGAAATTAAATGAACTATTATTTTGCAAAGGCTGTGTTGTTGGTGATGTTGGTCTCAGCAGCCCTTGAGGTTTGCTTTTGAGTTTTCCATGTTTGCTGCTGCTGCATATGTGCAGAGTACTGGAGTACTTTCAGCAGTAATTTGTGTAATTAGCACCAGTCTATGTGAAAATATGTCTGATCTTGAAGGATGTGCTTCTGTGGCTAAATGAGGGGAGGTGTGTTATGAACACAGAGTCAGCTCCAGAATGTGAATGAGGAATCTGACATTCCTTCGGCTAGAATTTTTCCGACAAAATCTTTTAGGAGCTTATCTGAATTTTATGGTGATAGTTTGTCATTATGCCTTTGACAAACTTTTATGGAAGCCTAATTCAGTTAGACAGACGAGAAAGACTGACATTACCTAGTCTGTGTCTGAACTAGTTTTTCTCTCATCAAAACATTACCACCATTTATCATCCAGCAGAAACTCAATACTGACATTGGTCTAATCTGTAAATGAGAAAATTAGACCTTTGGTGTTTCTGGTGCATTTATGTACACTGTGCAGCTTGGGTTCCAGGAAGCTGTCTAAAGCTCAGGGTGCTGATGCAGATGCCTTGTTTTTGAAAACCAAGCTAATAACTGCAACCTTATGAAACAGGTACCTTTTCACAGTGTACAAACATTTATTTGGATTTGTAGTGATTCTTAGCCATACAGGAAGAAATGAACTCTGGTGGACCACTCTTCTGTTTTATGTAAAAAAGAAAGGGTGCTCACTCAGTCTCCTCTGCTAGGAGCTGGGCAAGTGGTTAATGTGTTGGTCAAGCTGGTCAAGATACTAATAATGCCAAGGTTGTGGGTTAGAGCCCTGTATGGGCCATTCACTTGGACTTGGATTCTGTGGTCCTTGTAGGTGCCTTCCAACTCAGAATATTTTGTAATGTGTGCAGCAGACATTACTGAAATAATCATCTGTACCTACGTGACCAAGAGATCTCCGAAGTAGGCCTTGTCAGCTAGTGTGTACATCACTAACTTGGCAACATACAGTGTCTTGACATGGATTAAGGCTAGAAGTAAACTCTGTATTTTGGGGCTGTCAAGCTACCTTTGTGGTTTTGTTTGTCCTGGTTTTGGTTTGGGTGTGTTGTTTGTTTTTTTTGTTGTTTTTTTTTTTTTTTAATGAGAACAACTAATTTTTAAACCAGTTTATCTGCAGCTGCAGCAGACTTTCTTAAACAGACGGTCATCTCCTTATAAAGCAGAAGCTCTAATAAAGGCAGAAATTTATGAATTCACTAGAGAAATTGAAATATGGCATTCTGCTCATGCATAATGGTCAGTTATTATAGTGGTTATGGCTTCAAGTTTAAAAATCCATTTCTCTTTAAGGCTGACAGTTAAATTTTCAATGACAGTTAAATGTCAAAACATTGTTTGGTTTCAAATGGTCTTGTTTAAAACTAATATTGTTGTTGTTTTTTTAATGTTTGTGGGTTCAAAAAATAAAATCATATATGAAGTTTCAGAATTTATAAACTGCCATCTTTCTTTCCAGACCTTTAGTATTTTGCACTATAGTGGTTTTAAAAATTTTGCTTTGTTCTTTTTGTATTTCATGTTTGTGAAGGAATACATAGAAAAAAGACATATAGCATGCTTTTCTAGGACTAGTATTAAAGAAAACTGCACAGACAGTAAGTTGAGGTACAGTACAGTATCTTACTTCTGTATAGTATTTTACTGTGTGCTCAGAAAACTGGGCAGACGGTCACTTTTGTCAATGTGTTTAAGCTGGGCATCTTTTTGCTTTGAAGTAATTGGTCTTAGGTTTTCCTCAGTTTTTGAAATGCATTCTCTTTTGATTTATAAAAGTGCATCTGATTAATATTTTGTTCAATTTTAAAATAGTAAGTATGTCTGGTTACCTAGTTTTACTGAGACTTATGAAAAGAAACTGATGTAACACCAGTGTTTTCAGTAGGGTATGCTGAAATGTGTCCCTGGTCTAGCCTAATGCTCCCTTGAATCAATGCTGATCTATATGTTGATTTTGGATTATACTGGGATTTTAAATGCAATCCATATTAGGTTAGTTTCTCCAACAGAGTAGTAGTTTGGTAATACTGCATAATAAAACTTGACAAATAATTTTTGTATATATAAGTGTAAATGTTTCATGTCTTCCTAAACTTGTTACATTGTTGTAAGCATCATCAATCCCTCTGAAATATAACAAAAGTACAAAGATATTATATAAGTGTGCCTATAAACTGTTTGTGGCATGAAATAATTACTTAGCATTGGTTTCTTTTATGTCTTAGTGTTCTTTTGTCTGCATTAATAATCATTTCCCCTGCAGAAAGCCACTACACCTGTGACAAATGGAATTGTTCAAGATGAGTTTTTTGTGAGTTTGAAGATGAGCACCTATCTACTAGCTTTTGTTGTTGCAGACTTGAAAAACATCAGCAGGGAAACTAATGGGACTCTGGTATGTGTTTGTTTCACTTTAAGTTCTGCTTCACTCTTCCCAAGCTGACCAGACTACTAAACAAAACAAAATGATCCCCAAGCAAAAAAGCAAACTCTGTCTCTTTTAAATTTATTTATCTTCTTGGTTTCATTATGCTCATCATAGGTAGGGGACAAAAGCCATATGCTGTAAAGTGGACTGAGGTGATACCAGGCTGAATACACTTTTACAACAAGGGACTCTGCGTCAGGTCTTGTTAGAAGTGGGAATTTACAAAATGCAGAATTCTTAAGAGCTTTCAGAGCCAGCAGCTTTAAACTCTTCTTTTCGATGCTTCGTCTGTCAACAGTAATGTCATACAAACCAGGAGTTGTTCTGAGAATGTAAAGAAATGTGACAAGTTTCTAGAAACACCTACGCATGGTTTCAACCACTGCCACAAAAATTTTCTGTACCTGCCAAGATAACGTATCTGAAAAACTCATGCTCTACAGTAAAGCAAATTTACATGGACTTTAAAATCTGCATTTAGTCACTTATATACAGTGATTTAATTTTGTTTTTTCCAAAGGTTCCAGACATCAAAGAGTAGGTCCTGCTTGAGCTTTGTCCTTTGCAAGGGTATGGCCTATTTCGGTAATGTGTGCAGTTAGAGAAACTAAAGAATAAACGTGGTAATATTAGTAGTTGTTCCTTAATCTTTTTTTAGAAAGTGCAGAAGCTTCATATAGGCAACGACTTTGATGACTCCTTAGCGAAAACTGCCCCTTTGTGGTGAAATGTCAGAACTGCCTATGTACCAAGAAAATGCCAGAGGGAGTAGTGCTAGTAGCATTGTAGAAGGAAAAGCTCTCTCTTTAGTCCCATAAATAAACACAAGTAAAGATGCAAGACAGGCTTTAATTCTGATCTAGACAAGTATTTCTAATGAAAGATGAATAGAACAGATTGTTACACTTTTTTTTTTTTTGCTTTTGTTGCTTTTATTCAGGTCTATTTGAACTGTATACTGCTGAAACCATACAGTCAGCTCTTTGAGGCAGATAACTTTTTAACTTAATAAGAATACTTCTTACTCATATTTAATTTATTATTTTTAATTTCTTCTTTTTCAAAAAATGTATTAATATTTTAATCTTATTAAGAATACTTGCCACCATGAAGGGAGAAAGCATAAGAATACCAAGTAAGGTCAGAGTTTTAGTAGGTCTAAAGTAATCTCATGAGTGTCCAGCAGGCCAAGGAAGTCAGTAAAAAGGAAGCATATATTGGCATTTCCCAGGAAATAGAGACCCAGAATGCTTTCAGCTGTTTGTGGTTGGGAGATAAAAGAATTTGAGCTTCACACAGAAGAAGTTTATTGTCATGAAAGCTTTAAGATAGTGCAGAGTTGAATTAAAGTTGCTTCATGCTTATGCTCTTGTACTCCAGGAACACTGGACTGGATTCTTACTCATATGTGCTTCATTCAAACTCTAAAATTAAAAAGTGACCTTTTCCATCTGTTTGACATGTCATTTGTTGAATTAATTTATAGCACAGGAAGAGCGACTCCTTTTTTATAGAACTGGAATATGGTTGTCCACTTATTTCTTTGTTTGTGTATGGAAGGGTGTCCTAAACATGAATGTACCTGTAACTTAATCAAACATGTTTTCTTGATACATAAGGGGGAGATTGTAACCTCTCAATTTTTATATAAATGCTTCTTACATCATGTCTAATGTGGCCATAGGGATGAGCTTTATGCCAATTTTTTTTTTGAGAGAGAATTTCTTGCAGATTATACTACTGCTATCATACTATATATAAATGCTGTCATAGAGTAAAGATTGGTTGAGGCGTACAGGGAAGGTCCCTTAATGACTTATGAGGGATTTTAAAATTTGTGTCATGTAGACCCTTCTTGGACACATTCCTTAAAGCTCTCATCCTTGAATTGTTCTTGCATACACACAGGACAATGTCCCTGTATTTTGACCTGTTAATAGGCTCTAATAAGAAAAATCAGCTTTTTATGAGCAAGTTCATAACTACTCTATGTAATTTGTGTATGTACTTTCAATGTGTCTTACCTGTTTCAGGAACTTCTCCCAGGTCCTCCTTCACTTCTAAATCTTTTTTGGCTATAAGTTTCAAAATATTTTTTCTTCTCTGTTTGGACTAGGTATCTGTCTATGCCGTACCGCAGCATCTAAACCAAGTTGGGTATGCCCTAGACACAGCAGTGAAGCTTCTGGAATTTTACCAAAAATACTTTTTTATGAAATACCCTCTTGAAAAATTAGGTAAGTTCTTTAAGACTTTTTTTTTTAATTGAAAAAAAAAATAGAAGAAGCTCTGAACTGAGAAATGCATGGGAATTTTCATTTTTAAAAAAAAGTATTACTATTATAAGATAAATAAAAAACCTAAATATATGTTTGTCTGGCTACAAGTATTAAGTGATTCCCAGGCTGGAAAGCTTTTGTAAGCATTTGAAAACAGATTGCTTATATTTTTACATAAATTTACACAGAAGAATTTCTTTGGTGTTACTCAACTTAGTAGTGAGGAAATTCTCAATCTGTGTACCATGTTCACAACTACAGGACCTGCAGCTTGACTCTTCTACATGCATTAGTTTGCCTGGAAAGATAGTGAAATGCAGTCTTTTAAGACACTACTTTTCAGTAGTGTACTTTTCAGGCCATCTCATTTCTATGCTACTTTTGCTCATGCAGGATCCATAGGCACAGTCTTGTTAAGTTATGTCAGAGTACTGCTAGAGAAACATCATTATCAATCTATGGGGCATCTGTACTTGGGATTTGAGTGTATGTCCACACTGCAGTGTTTAAATAATTAAAATAGGTAGTCTTGAAAGATAGTATTGGTTTAACTAGCAATTTTCAAAATCTTTTTTCAAATCTTTTCCAGATCTGGTAGCAATTCCTGATTTTCAATCTGGGGCAATGGAAAATTGGGGCTTGATCACCTTCCGAGAAACAACACTCTTATTTGACAACAACACTTCTTCAGCAAGGGATAAAAAGCTAATAACTGCAGTGATAGCACATGAGCTTGCCCATCAGGTAATAGTCTGGGAAGTTGTTTGTTTTTTCTTTTTTAATTTCTTTGCTTTTTAAGTGCAATTCTGTCCTTAAATTCACCCCTCCCCTCACTGTGACTGGGTAGTGCATTGTGTCTGTTTAGAAAACCTGCAGGTGTATTTTCTACAGCACAGCAGGCAGAGTTCAACTCTCGTGCCATGCTTTAGGAGATGTTGCTGCAAAGGCTTCACTGTGGTTTTGACTGACCTTCATTTTACCTTACCTTCATTTTAGATAAGGCAGAGGATGGATGGAGTACTTCTTATTTGATTTTAATTCTAAGAAAATAATGATGTTTTTGGTCTTTCTTAGTGGTTTGGCAATCTAGTAACTATGGAATGGTGGAACGATCTCTGGCTGAATGAGGGATTTGCCACATTCATGGAATACTTTGCCATGGAGGAGGTTTTTCCAGAATTACGTTCAGTAAGTAATTTCTATAGTCCCATTTTCAGTACCTTCACTATTAGCTGTTTTTAAGTGCTGCCTATAAATGATTGATACTTATAAACTGATATTAAAATTTATTTTGGGCACCATTGAGATCAAGCATCTCTGCTTTTGCATTTTATCATATTGGAAGTGATAAAAGGGTTTAAAAAAAAGTGATAAAGGCTTTGAGAAGGGTACATTGTTCCTGTGGGTTGTAAATTTTTTTAGATTTTTTTTGATAGTAACCTACAGGCAGTCTGCTGTGTTTTGTGAAGGTTAAAGTGTTCTGTGCAAAATAGCAGGTGTTAAAACATGTAGATGTCTGTGTATCAAATTATAACTTAAAATCTTTTTAGAAGTGCAGACATGCTGTTGAACAAGTTTGTCTACTTCTGCTTTTCCTAATAGACCTAGGAAGCATTAGGTTATTAAATATGCCTGAGGTTGCAATCACATGAAAGAAGCACAGTTGCCAGTCATGGTATAACCACATTTATTAAAAGTGTACATAGCTTTTATAATATTTTCACCATTGGATTAGAACAGTGTGAGCCTGGAAAGCCAATAGTATAATTGTTAATAAATTTGCTAACCAATTATTCAGTTCCCTAATAGCAAAATCAGACTTTCCTCTTAAAGATAAATGTTTATATAGTAGTTCTTTCTGCAAACTAGTGTGCACCTGCTGCTTGTTACATTTTTAAAAACTTTGTTATATCTCTTCTGCCTTGACTGAATAGTCTTTTCTTTCTAACTAAATGCTCTTTGTTATAAGTTCCCTTTGTTTTCTTTCCCTACATGAAGTAACTCCTGTCTTCCCATCATTGTGGTACTTGCTTGTGTCTGAATCAGTTTGAATTTCACAAATGACCAGACCTGGCATAAAAATACCAAATGGTCCACCGTAGAGGATTCTGGGTTACACTTAATACAAGCACTACTCCCACAAGCACTTCTGTTTACAAATATGGCTGAAGGATAGAATCTTTCTGATATAATAATGTAGTGATTACTTACTAACTCACTCAGGTGCTAAGTGACCTAGCTTTTCAGACACTGGAAAACATGATGGATTCAAATTTGGTCTCTATTTTCCAATGGAAAGATATCAACTGCTGCCGTAAAACTTTTTTGTCAGTGAGAATGACAGGCAGATAAACAAAGGTTAGTGGAATTAAATGTAGAGGGTAGTGGAGAGACTAATTTTTCATTCTGGGTAGAGATAGCGCCAAGTAAAGGACATACCTGAGCCCTGAAATTAACCTCTAGGAGTGTTTACGAGATTTGCCTTAGTCATGGGATTAAACACCTGATTTGTACTGAGTGTTTCCTGCCGGGTAGGTATCATTGTCTTCTCAGCATTCTGGAGAAGTTTGAGTTCTTAAATCACTCTTATTAGTATTAAGAAACTTGAGTTGCTAACCTGGTCCAGTAGAATTATTTTACAGCACTGGATGTTTCAAAACTTCTTCATTTGATCTAGCTTGGTTGTTTAGTTGGAATGTCACCAAAAGTATGCAGCCATTCTGCTTGTTGGGGGCATATGTGCTGAGGGTGGGACAAAAAAGTAGTGTTCTTTTTTGACAAGGACACATCTAACATCTATGTACTTCATTCCAAACGCTCTCTGACAAGCTGCCTTTACGAATATCTCATTTCATTGTTTGATGGTCCTAGAATGTGTTTTGGTGGAAATAAAAGACATTACCCAGAACTTCTCCATTCAAGAAGAGTAGCCTTAACATTTTAAACTTTAACAATTATTTTTATTGTATTTCACAGAGGGTTTTTGTGGGTTTGTTTGTTGTTATTGTTGGGGTTTTTGTTGTTTTTTTAACTCTCTACTGTACAGAGAATTGTTTGCTTGTTTGATGAAATGAAATGGACACATACCAATATGATCAACTTCTTTTCAGTGTTTGGGGTTTTCTTGTTCTGGTATCAGTGTGTTAAATTCTAATATCCCCATTCTAGAAGAAAAGAAGTAAAGAGATTTTGGTAATCACTAGATAAACAGCTGTTTACATTTTCCCAAACATTATTATAATGAATAATTTCTCTAGACTTCATGACATGAAAGTCATGTTTTTGTATTCCCTACCTCCTGGAAATGAACTGAAAACAGTGGTGAAATTTGACACACACTTACTTAGAAGATGCATTTTTGTCTAGTGCCATTGACACACTTGCCTGAGACAGGGGCTTAAAGGTCTGCATAATGATGCAAACTCAAAAGTGAGAATCCATGGCTAAAATGTGGCAGGGAAATAGCTTTTAGAAAAGGTATCCTGACAATTCTTTTGCTGCCTGGACAATGGAGGAGCAAAGCAGGGACAACTTTTACTTTTCTGCTTAACATGTACATTTCAGCTCCCTAAACAGCTAAAAATGTTTCTCTTCCAGGATGAAGATTTCCTTACTTTAATTTTCAAGGCTATGATGAAGGATGCCTTGAATTCTTCACATCCAGTCTCTTCTTCTGTTCAGTCTTCAGAGCAAATTGAAGAAATGTTTGATGCTCTTTCTTACATCAAGGTAACTGTAAAAATATTCCAAAATATTTGGAAAGTGATACATTGGCTATTGAAAATATGAATGTGGAATCACAAGTAAATAGGCATATACTGACAGACCTTTGGTTATTTACACCCAACTCAAACAAGGCGGGATTTCTCAATAGTGTTTTTGAGATCTATGTAGCATTTAATTAGGAAAATATTATGTATATGTATTTGTTGCCTTACTTAACATCTTGTTCGGTGATTGAGCACTAAATATAATACTCATGAAGATGTAAGAGGGGAACCAATAGATGAAGCAACATAACCGGTTAGGCATATATTCTTTTGGTAGCAGAATGTAACAAGTGGTTTTAAAAAGAGTGAAAACAAAATACCAAAGTAGTCACTCAGTCTTATACTCTTTCTAGTTTAAAAAACCTCCAGGATTTTAGAGATAGCCTGAACTGGACGCTTGCCTCTGAATGCAAATTATTTTACTGCATATCCTGGTTGTCTGAAATGCGATTATTTATAATGTCTGGTGAGAGTTGTGTGTGAGGCGTATGTTATTAAAGCATCTTGGTGCCTTGCTTAAAAATGCATGAGAGAAGTACCTGTATTATTCACATTGTCTCAGGTTTTAGATACCAGATTTTGGTAGTGTTGGAGGAAAGCCCTTTCTTTGTTCATTTTAGATTATCTGGCATTTTTTTCCATCACTATCATCCAATTAGAAGTCATGGGGACAGCTATTTTCTGCTGAAAAATAGTCAAATATTGCATCTTCCTCTGCTCAGTGGAATGCAGTTCCCATGACAGTCTTGGTTTGTTTCCTTTTGCAAGTCTCATCTGGTCAACACATCTTGTCTGGCATCCTTGAATAGTCTGGGATGCCACATAGACTTATGGTAGTGATGTGCTTCCATTTATTTTGGACTCTGCTCTCTCAGCTGCAAGAACAGATATTTGTGATTTTCAGGTTACCTTGGTTGCCAGATGAATTTGGATTCTCTCCTTTTATCAAAAGGCATGGCTGTTGTTTCATGCTTCAGAGGTGCTGTCTCAAGTAATTCCCTTTTTGGTGAGCTTCTGGAAGCTATGCATTTGGCAGAATCATGTCTGTAGCCAACTAACTTTAAAGATACAAATTATGACAGTCTTGGACTGATTGAAACTTCTCTATATAATTTTAATGGAAAAGTTTCCTAAGTGATTGGATTGGAGTTGCAGTCAATTAGTATAACATTATATTTGGAGAATTATTTTATTACTTCATTGCTACTAATAAGTATGTGCACATTTTGAATAGAATTGTACTAACCTACACCTTTAAGAGCTGATCAAAAGAGGTTTTGCACATTGTCAGAAATAGTGTTTTCACAGCTGCTTTCTATGTTTCAGAGGATTTCATTGCATAGCTTTTCATTCATGCATGAAGTTCCTGTGTTATACTATTCTTGTCCTTACAGCTTAGGTAGAGTTCTTGGCAATTCATGTGAGAAGACACTTGTAATGTAGTCCCTGATAGGCAAAGGATTGTCTGTTACTGAATTGTACAATGTAATTTGTTTTACTGAACTACCAACTGACACAGATTAGGAGGTGACCTCTGCATTGTACTGTCTTGAACAGAAATAATTGTGCAATATTATTTTTAGTCCGGCTGTTTTACGGACTGTCAGTAAACCTAACACCCATGTGTGGGACAAGATCCACCTGGAAGGATATGACAGTAGGAAAAACAAGGAAGCAGAGCTGTAGGTCAAGTATAGATGCATACAGGAGGGGAAATAGTGGCCATATTATTAAAAACTGTAGTAAGGGCTATTCCTGACATTTGATGAGTAATAAATAACCAGGCTGCCTTCAGTTTCAGATAAGATCTTACTCACATTCCAGAACGTGCAACTGGAATGTGTGAGAACAATGCATTGTCTCTATAAAATCTTCTCCTACTTGTTTCTTTCCTAGAAATAGTACCAAAAATATAAAGTGTACCTTTAAACTATTCTTGATCACAGGCTGCTCCTCTGTGTTCAGTTTTACAATATATGGAGGTCCTCAGGCAAATTACTTATTGGTGGCTTTCACATAGAAACATTCACAGCCCTTTTGATACTAAAACTATACTTTCTTTTTTTTCTTTACAAGATGTTGCTGTATTTAAACACATCAAAACATACTTGTTCTTCTGCAGTCAGTTCCAGCCTACAAGTGTATCTTACATTTTTAATGTATTTTTAGGTTTTTGATTCAAATGAACATCATATGACTGTTAAACACTTACTCACAAGTGCAGTTCTGTACCATACAGATGAGTATTACTAATGAAAAATGGCAGGCAGCAGACACATATCAGTAAGAAGGCAATATTTTTCAGATTATATTGACTGGAAAAAATGTCAAATTCTACTAGTCCATTTTGTAATTTAGTTTGAGCCTTTAAAATATTTTTCCCAAAGCAGTTGGGGAAAATTTTCAAACTACATTAGTGTTTTCTGTAACTGTATTTGGAGTTTGTGAAATAGTAAAAGAATATTTTCCCAAGGAAACTGAGTTTAAAGGTAAATATTTGAAGGTTATTATTTGGAATAAAATCTGCTAGCTTCTGATTTACTTCTGTGAAAGAGCTATAATATGCATATGCTTTTAAAAGTTCTGTAACTTGAATTTACTGATACATTTTCTTTTTTTTTCTACCTAAAGGGGGCTTCACTTCTTTTGATGCTGAAGCATTATCTCACTAAGGATGTTTTCCAAGCTGGCATTGAGGTATACTTGCATAATCACAGATATGGAACTGCCCAGAGTGATGACCTGTGGGACAGCATGAATGAGGTATCCATCTTGGACACACTGTTCTTTTTTTTTTTTCCCCTCAACTTCTCTAAAGAGTATAATAGGTTTTATTTATTTCCTTGTTGATTAAAAAGATAGAATAATAAACTGCAGGTAAGCACTCTGAATTTTTTGCTCATTTTATTCCAAAATTCTTTCATATAGGTAGGGAGAAGTTCATTGAAGCTTCTAGGGCTACATTGCATACCATCCCAAAAAAGCACTATGAGTGAGTATGTGCTGCCCTGCATGTCCATCCAGAATGGACATATCCTCTCTAGAATTACATGGGTAATCTGTTAAGACCAGAATGAAAGTAATAAAATTCAGGACAAGATTTGCTTTCAAGGAATAGCTATATCCAGCCTCACAGAGGTCTTGTGTTGTGTTGTGTCTTGGGTTACTCTCTACTAATGTAACTTTTTGATAGCTTCTGTTGTAAAAAGTGTGATGAAATTCTAGGAAAGCAGACTGTACAGGCAGCTGTCAAATTATAAGGCAGATATAAGGCTGTGTCTAATTTTAAAACTAGTGTAAAGGGGTCAATAAAGCAAGGGCTTGGGTAGAAGAGAGTGAGGACTAGAGTCAGCAAGGCTGTGGGAATCAGAGAGGCCAGGGTAGGGAGGGTGGAGAGAAGTCAAGAAGGACAAGGGAAGGACTGAGGGTCTGGGGAACTACAGATGATTGGCAGGAACTGAGTGCCAAGGAAGGTCATGGACTAAATCATCTTTAGTACCATTATAGGGCACATACAGGACAACCAGGGAACCAGGCCCAGCCAGCATGGATTTAGGAGGGACAGGTCCTGCCTGACCAACCTGGTCTCCTTTTATGACCAGGTGACCCACCTGGTGGATGGGGGAAAGGCTGTGGATGTTGTCTACCTGACCTTCAGCAAAGCCTTTGATATTGTCTCCCACAGCATTTCCCTAGAAAAGCTGGCAGCTCATGGCCCAGGCAGGTGCACTCTTCATTGGGTTAAGAACTGTCTGGATGGCTGGGGCTCAGAGTGGAGGGAAATTTTCAAGTTCACTGTCAAAGTAGATTGTTTCCAGGTGCAAAATCATACAACCACTTACTTGGTAACTTAAGAAGAAAATTAAGTGTTCTCCATTTGCTTTTTATGATTGTTTTTACAGATTACCAATGGAACACTAGATGTAAAAAAAATGATGAAGACTTGGATTGTGCATAAAGGATTTCCTTTAGTCACGGTTGTCCGAAAGGGAAAGATTATTTCAGTACAACAGGAGAAATTCTTGTATCGTGTGGAACCGGAAAATTGGACATCAGATGCAAGGTTATTACCTTCTTAATACCTTTTATCCATTAAAAGTAAGCTGCTGTCTGAAGTTTGTACATCTTTCTGTCTTGTATTCAGGCATTTTAGTGTTTCCGTTGTAGGCAGGTAGTAACAGAGAGTCATCTAGTATCTGCCTGAAGGTGCATGTCTATTTCCACTGAAGCAACTGGTAAAAATCAGGGACACCCTTTGTAATCTGAATTACATGCATCCTTCTCCTGAAGCTTTTAAGCTTGACATCATGAGTTGGTTTTCAATACCAAAAGGCAGATCTCATAAGTAAAGGTTTCTTTACATTTGAGAAAGTTTTGTGTGTTTAACAAGACTCTAAAGAAAGGCAGGCTGCAGAAGTTTCACAGAAGTTAGAGATGCATGTATCCTACTTTAGAGCCTCTGTTTCTAACTTCCAAAATTCAGTTGTATACTTTGGGCTTTGCTACAAGAATGTAGAGAAACTAGAATCAATGCTTTCTTGGCTTTGAAATTTTAAGATGACACTACTACATGACAGAGGCAATATCTATTGTACCAAAACCTAAAGGGAAATACGTACGCTGATACTGAAGAAGCAAAGATATGGCAGTTGGTAGTTTTAAAATTTTGTTTACTGCAAATGTAACTTACCTTATGACCCTTGACAGCGTCTTCTAACAAAAATATATAAGTGTGAATTCTTTGATATTTTGCTGGTTTTATTCAGGTTTTTAGATTTAACAAGAGCTAAATCCATTGCATCATCTTGCAGAAAAATATGTCTGTGAAAGAAATTTGTCTCTTGAAATGTAGGAATTTAGAGGGCTCTGTTTTATTATTGTTATGCAGAGAAAGAAAAGCAATGTGGGGTTGAAAGGTAAGGGAAGAAGGGAAGGATTTTTAAGCTAAGTAATTTCTGCTTCTAGTTGATGTAAATTTGGGGCATGTATGAAAAAATTCAGAAAAAGAGTAGTCTATGTGAGTCATACATAGAGAGGACCCCCATCAAAATCAGATTAATATGTGCAGCTTCTTTCATCCCACTCAGATTTATGTTTTTCTCTAAATAGCCAAGTCCTTATCATTGTTATGAGCCTCCTTAGCATTTTTCTTCCAGCTTGCAGTTCATTTAAGAAAGTCTTTGTGCTGTACAATGAATTTTGGTTTCTATACTATGATTTGGAATTTGAGTCTTGTACTTGGATAATTTTTTAATTTTAGTTAAAACTTGTAAAAGATCAGAAAAACAACGTTGGACTCAGGTAAAAATCATACTGGATGAATTTCTAATGCAGCCAGAGATTTACTGTCTGTATGATTTTGGACTAGCCACCTAGCGTGCTGGAACTGGGAAAGCAGTACAAGGAAAAGTGGAATGCATCAGGGACTAGTGCAGTTTCAGATTTTACCGGTGATGTATACAGTGGGATCAAGTGCTCCCGAGAATTTGTAGGTGACGCCAAGCCGAGTGGTCCATCAGCCAAGCAGTTGGTGTGGCGGGGGGAAGGGATACCATCCAGAGGAATCTGGGCAAGTTCGAGCACTGGGTCCTTGGTCCGGCCAACCTCTGGTATCAACACAGGCTTGGGGATGGACAAATCAAGAGCAGCGTTGCAGTGGAGGACTTGGGGGGGGTCATGGTACTGGACACAGGCCAGCAGCGTGCATTCATAGCCCAGAATTCCAGTTGTATCTTGTGCTGCATCCAAAGCCATATGGGCAGCAGGGGAGGGAGGGGATTCTGCCTCTCCACTCTGTTCTGGTGAAAGCCCACTTGGAGCCCTGCAGCCAGCTCTGGGGTCCCAGCACAGGGAGGACATGGACCTGTTGGAGTGAGTCCAGAGTCGATTCACAAAAACAATCAGATGGACATAACACCTCTCCTATACAAGGACATTCAGACAATTTGGGCTGTTTGCCCTGGAGAACAATAGGCTCTGGGGAAACCTCACTGCATTCTTTCAGGTACTTAAAGGAAAGATGGGAACAGACTTTTTATCAGGTCCTGTCATGATAGGACAAAGAATAATGGTTTTAAAATAAAAAAGGGTAGGTTTAGACTAGATATAAGGAATAGTATTTTTATGATAAGGGTGGTAGAACAGTGGCACTGGTGACCCAGAGGGGTGGTTGATGCCCCATCCCTGAAAACATTCGGGGCCAGGTTGAATGGACTCTGAGAAACATGATCTAGTTGAAGGTGTTCCTACTTATTGCAGGGGACCTGAACTAGTTGACCTTAAAAGGTCTCTTTGAATCTAGTCTGTTCTATAAAATTTACTCATTTTTCAACATGGTGGGATTTAAAAAATAATTTCTGTACATGCTGTGCATTTATTCTTTCATCATATTCTGATTAGGTAAGGGAGATTTATACTTTATTATTCTACCCAGCATTCAGTGATGCTAGTATTATTAGTATACAAAATTATATATGTTAAATTATATTACAGCAAATTAAATTAAAACAAACCATACAAGGGAGATAATATGTATCTAACTCAGCAGTAAACATTTGTTTTCCTTTGCAGTTACCTGTGGCATATTCCTCTCACTTACATAACAAATAGGTGCAACTTCACCCATTGCACTACTGCATATTTACTGGATCAGAAGTCAGGTATGTGACTAAAAGCTTTGGTAGAAAGTTAATTTTGAGTTACAGGTACATGATTTCAGAGCACCCTTGAGTAAGATGTGAAGCTGAAGGCATACAGAGTACAAAATAATTTCAGAGATCTGGAGCAGAGCACTGCTGATGTTGTCATCATCAGAGAGCTGGTTCCCTGTAGCATTCTGTGTATAAATACATGACAGCAACTGGAACAGAATCATAGGTTTGAAATTTGTAAAAGCCTATGCTTTTCATCACAATGCATACACACAGTCTCTCAAACTCTCAAATGTTCTTTAGAGAGCAAGTTATGTGAAAGTTAATCTGCCAGGTTGCTGAAATGTTAGGAAGTAACTTTCCACTGAAATGTTTATTTTATTTAACTGTGTAGGAAAATATTGTATTTGGAACTGTAGGTGGGGCTGTTTGAAAGAACAACTGGACAAAAGGAGAAAAATTAACTGCTGCAGCTTAGGGCGGACTGTGATAAAGTTCATTCAGTCAGGTGTAGGAAGAGGGATGAGGAAGAACAGCCTGGAATTTTTAAGCTGTCTTTCAAAACCTTCTTACTGGCTTTTCCTTTGTCATTATAGGGGAAAATAGTGGGAAAGAATTTGCTGTCTCTCTGGTACTAGTCTACTTCATAGACTTTGATTTGGACAAACAGTTGTTAAATGTTTGTTTCAGCTGATAACATATTGTCTGTCTACTAGCTGTCATTGAACTTCCAGAAGAGGTGGAATGGATAAAATTCAATGTGGACATGAATGGCTACTACATAGTACACTATGCTGAAGACTGGAAAACACTGATTGATCTCTTGAAAAAAAACCACACTGCTCTGAGTCCTAAAGACAGAGCAAATTTGATCAACAATATCTTCAACCTTGCACGGTAAGACTTTGGTAATTGGAAAAGGTATTTAATATGTGTTTCAAGTTTTTTCCAAATTAGAGGAGATCAGATTTAGTTTCTAGAGACAGCTGCTTTAACAACAGCACTGGAAGTTTAACTCAGTCTTCAATAGCCTTGTTGGAACTGTTCACTGATACTCTAGATGTTATCTCCCTCTTCATTATAGCATCATCTGTTTGGATCACAGAGAGTCACATGATAGTTTCCATTGGTGGAAGATACTGTTTTCTTTAGTGACCAGTAATCTGCCTGCTAACTGTTTTCCTGTACTCTAGTGCTTCACTTTAGAAAAGTAAGCTATTTCCCTCTTAAATTTTTACTGGTGCCCTCTCATGTGTTTCACCACCACTATCAGAAGCAGGCGAGGTGGAACATACTGGATTGTCTTTTCGGAAACTGCTATTCTATCTGAATACCCTTATTTGTGATAAATATTTTCAGACATCCTTGCCACACTTCCTTACCCATTTTCAGTTTTCATTAACTGGAGGCATGTTAGTGGCCATTGTTGCTTTGTTGTAATCTGGCTGAAGTTAAAATGTGAATATTTCTACATGTAAGTTATTTCTTATGTCACCCCCTCTATTCACTTCTCTCTCTGTTAGTGTAATAGAAAGCATAACTTCTGATTTGTTTCAGGAAGTGCTTTTGTTTTGTAATCCATTTTAATGTTTGTGTTCATTGACCCATAGTCTAGGAAGAGAGTCTCTGGAAAAGGCCTTTGAGTTGATTGATTACCTCAACAAAGAGAACAGCACTGCACCACTTACTCAAGCTTTGTTCCAGCTGAGTTTTATATACAACCTTTTAGACAAAAAAGGTGAACAAGAACTGGCAGCACGAGTCATGGTATGTCTTAGGTTTTCATAAATGATAATTCTAAATAATTAGCTGTAATGTTCTTTATAGTTACATTCTCTTTTTACATGTTGACTGCTGAACATATTCATTAATTTTACTAAGTTGGATGGGGATTCTGGACAGTTGCCAGTCTTGCCAGCTTTTTCTAATGGTCTCTTACCAAAATGCTACATTTTTTGCACCAGCTTCTTACCCTCTCCTTCCCCTGTTTCTGTACCGTACGCATATGCCCCAAAATGTTTTGTAGGGAGTGTGGTGCAGTGGTGTCTGGGGCTATCTTAAAGTGCCCATACAGGTCAGTTTAGTACTAATATGTAATTAAACAGATTCCATATACTTTTCTTGTACAGAAGAGTTTTTTTCAAAAGTTACAGTGGCTAGAGATCGTAGATCTAATTGCTTTGTAGAGAGACAAGATAAAAAACTGGAACTGTTTTCTGTAGAAATAGAAACACAAGGATGGTTATCATTGTCCTGTTCCAGTTGTGTAAAGGAATAATGCAATGTAATTCTACAGACTTGACAGTGAAATCAATATTGTAGGTTCAGTTCTTGATGAGTATATATCTTTCATTTCTCTGTATACCTTCTTATTATGGAGCTTCTTGTCCATATTCATCTACTGGTTTAAAATGACCTTTGCTGCTTTGCAGTATAAAACATCAGTAAAGTGATTTAGTCTATAAGAAAATTATTAAATTATTAGGTAAAATAGCAGACATTTTTTCTTTATGCTAGGAAGGGATAATTCATGAGTGCTTAAGGAAACATAAGGAAAATAGCAGTGTTTTAATTTACCCAAAGTTGTTAAGAATCTGCTATAAACAGCCCAAGCTCTGGGTTGCAATGCAGTGTCTATGCAGTTTTATTTAAGTTCAAAATTTTCAGCTGAAATATGGTGGCTGATCACACGTCTGGCTGTGGTTTTGGCAAGCTACAGAACTACAAAACTGAAGGGTGTTTGGCCTATAGACATACAAAAGTTGTTTCTTTGTCCTAAATGAAGGAGTATTTACTGTGACTTGGTGAAGTTAAAAGCAGTTGAACATACAGAAGTTGTAGTGCTTGTGACTGTAAGCTGATTACAGGAGGCTCAGAGAGGAGTCTTCAGTTTCCATGTGCAGTTTAACATGTAATCTGGCTCATCTTTCAGATTTATGTGATATCTGATACTCATTCCTACAGTTAAGAAATAGCATGTGTAAGTTGTAACATATAGATGAAAAACTACCATATTTAGCTTCCACAGTTCAAAAGCTCAACCTTTTAATTTTTATTTTTTCTTACTTTAAACTAATTTTCTATATAGAAAATCCTCTTGGAAGGGAATGGCTATTGCTAGTAACTTTTTCCTCCTTTAGCATAGGATAGAGCACTTGCTTGGAGATAAAATGGATCAACAGCACTGGACAGATGATGGGACCCTGTCTGAACGAGAGCTCCGGTCAACACTGCTGGCTTTTGCCTGCACCCATGATATAAGAAACTGTAGAACAACTGCGGCTAGGATGTTTGAGACTTGGATGAAGTCTAATGGAACAGTAAGGTACCACAAAAACTGAGCTTCTACTTCTTTTTCCCATCTCCTTTCTTGTTACATTGCCACCATTGTACTTGGGAAAAGCACCCCAACAGCAAACAGAACAATCAAAAAAAACCCCCCCACACCACTACAACCGACTTAGTATTGATAAAGAATGTGATTCTGTCTTTAACTGTTCCATGTGTAGAAGTAATAGCTGTTTCACAATGAGAGAGTGACTGTGCCAGACTTGTCTCCATTCTCATTTAGTTTTAGCTGCAAAACCAGCCATAAATATTTTTTTCATCTGCATTTCCTGAGCTGCATGCTGAAAGAACATTACTTAGTGGCAAAGCCAATGCACACGTTTTTATCATGCAGAATTCCTTCTGCTGTGGATCCATGTGCATTTTTAACTGTAGAAAATTCTCAGTTTTGGGTACAATTTACTTTGTTTTCATGTGGCTAAATGATTTGCTTTTTCCTAGTGACTGAAAGTATTAGATTGGCATGAATTCAGTAATGCCAAATCTTAACAATTGCTACAGAATCAAATTGCTCCAAAGAGAGGCATCTCCTTCAAGTTAATATTTTAATTTTCTGACTTCTTTCTTCTTTCCTCAGGTGAGCATTTTTGTACCCCCTATGTTTATTTGTTTTGTTGTTTTTGTTTTTCCTTGTAGTCTGCCCAGTGATGTTATGAAAGCCATATTTGCAGTTGGTGCCAAGTCTGATGATGGCTGGGAATTCCTCCTGAAGATGTATTTCTCTTCAGTTTCTGAAGCAGAGAAAAGCAAAATGATTGAAGCCTTGGCCAGCACAGAAGATGCCAGAAAGCTGATCTGGTATGAAGGAGCCAGAAAGTTGTATGCTGTGTAAATTACAAGTGATAAAATCTTCCAGGAAAAGTGCATTTCCTTTTTTCTATTGTTGAAAAAATTTCTGATTGCTAAAGATGATCCATCCAAATGTTTTGCACAGGCTTCCATACACACAAAGAACCTTGTATTTTTCACTTAAAAATAACTTATGTAACAGAGCAACACAAAAAAACAAATATGCATAAAGAGAAAAGATTAACTTACAGGCTTTGCATTACTGGTAACACAGAATTTCAGATTTGCAGTGCAGGTAGCAAAATTGCAGACTGCTCTATAGAGCCTTAAAAGATTGATAAATATTTATAATCAAAATAATAACTAGTTGAGGTATATTTGTTGTTTGGGTTTTTTTGCTCTTCCTTTTTCCATTTCTTTATTTGGGTGAAAATTTGACTTTACATTATGTTCCTCTCTGTAGACTAAATCTTAATACTGCATGGACAATGCAGACTTGTCTGCTAATTTCATCTTTGGCTTCCCTCTCTTACATCTTCAATGTGTTGTTTTTCTTTTACAAGTTATAAGAATTTACTTCATCTTTTCCAAGCCCAGTGAAAATTCAGGTACTTGCTAAGGTCATTCTGACTTCTGGAAATTAAATCTTAAGTAAATAGAGTTGTTGTAATAAAATGTAACATTGATTTCTTCCAGGTGCTAGAATTTCCTTGCTTGATGTGTTATATCATTTTTTCCATCTAATTGCGGACTTTTAGGAAACCCATGTGAACATATGAATCATGGGGATTTTTCCTGTCTCTTTGCATATGCTTTGTCTCCTAGGCTAATGCAGAACAGTCTTGAAGGAGAAATCATCAGGTCACAGGAGCTTTCACATATCATATCAACCGTTAGCCAGAGTTTGCCTGGATATTTGCTGGCCTGGGACTTCGTCAAAGAGAACTGGGAAAAGCTTACACGAAAGTAAGGCTTTTCATGCAGCTGAAACTTTCAACCTCTCAGTGGCAAAAGCACATGTTTCTTTGTTTCAAACAAGACTATAAATTTGAGTGTTCGTATAAGAATATTCATATTAAAATTCGAAATCATGTTTTAAAATCAGAGTTTGCAAATATAACTTGCTACATTAAATTTGAACTCTCAACAATCATCCTAGAGTCTCACAATCTTGATCCTAGTTTCTCTTGAAAGGTTGCTGTCTCTAAAATGATTGGTTCAGTTGAAAGATATTTATGTGGATCAAACGGATTCAAATGGATTCCAGGGAAATAATTCAGCATTTATAGTTTCTGAATTGCCACTCCTAAAAGCAAGTAACCAAAATATCCCACTTGCTTCAGAAATATGTTGTCTTTCACTGTCCTTGAAGGATACCCAGCAGGAAAGCTGGCCCCCCAAGTCTTCAGAAAGCCAACAATACTAGAAACGTCCATTTCTAAATCCCAGATTTGATTTTAAATAGTTTCATTCTGATTGAAAAGTTTCTCCTCTATGAAAACTTCTGCTCTAGCAAGCTCTTTATAACCAATATTACAGTTATTTCACTTGAAGGAAAACCTGGTTGCAAGTTCAGTTCTGGTAGAGCTTTAGAACATATACGTACCACAAATACAGATCTTGATATTCACTGTGTGGTGTCCTCAGTTCTTTACTATTTGATCTGTTATTGATAGAAGTTTGAAAATTTTCCATGGCTCTTGCTCTGATGCTACATTTTAGAGGGAATAGGGAGCTAGAGGCTTGTATTTCTAAGAACATTTCTTTCTTTTGAAAAATAAGGTATGTAATGGTAATGTAAGGTATTGTATTTAGGTGCTTTTAATATTTTGGAACTACTAAACAAAAAAGTAGAAAAAGTAGAAAAGAATGCATACATAAGCCAAAACTGCATCTTAAAGTGTCTCCTGGCTGAAAATATTTGTTTGTCTTACAGGTTTCACCTAGGCTCATATACTATCCAGAATATTATTACCTGGTCAGCTTCTCAGTTTGCAACAAAGGCACATCTGCTTGAGGTTGGTGGCACAATCTAGGAGAAAGGGTTATTTTCTAGTGCCAGTGCTGTTTTCATTTAGTTGAAGGATGAGGAAAACACATGTTTGCATTTTATTTATCTCCTTGACATACTGTTGAGAGTATGTATATCAGTTTCTTTCCCTATCAGTTGCTTTCCCTATTTCACATATGGTAAATATATGCATAGACACCGGGAGATTATATACTGAGTCTGTGACAGAGTTGCATTACAGGGTTGAACCCAGTTATTGGTTTATCCTGGTCTGTTTTCCTGTACACTGGAACACACTGTCTCACAAAGTAATGACTTGATCTATATGTAATTTTGGTCTAGATTTGGTAGACAAGATTTGCTTTCTGTATCTCTGAAATGTGATATTGTGCCATAAAAACTGCTTTTTGCTGTTTTTTTCCATCATCAATCGCAAAGAGTTATTGTGGAAGTTGAGTATCAGTCAGGAGTTGTTTAATAGCTTTCAGAAGGCTCTGTTGTCTTCCTTAAGAAGGCCTTGAAGTTAATGTATCAAGAATTGTTTATGGTTTAGTCTAATGTTTTCATTCAGATAATTTGGTAGAGATTGGTGTTAATGGTTTGATCCATAATATTTTAGGTGTTAGCATTGATGATGATTGGGTGTGGGGGCTGTTCCAGAATGCTGGAGAGGGTTGCTTGCAACAACCAATTCTTTGTCACAGAATAGCACTCCTTTTTCAGAACTCTGCATACTTTCTGTTGGCTTTGTGATATGGTAAATGAATATCTGTTTATTGGTGAAATGACATAATGAAACCAAATCTGTTATTGGTGCTGTATGTGTGAAAAATGCTTTCCTTGCATTTTGGGAAAACCTTTGAGAGGTTTGCTTACTGCATAGATACAAACAATTCTCAAAAACAGATTTGCTGCAACATGTGTGTGTAGCCTTTGCTGCAGAACTTATTTATCTGGCTAATACTGATTTTAATTAAGATTTTCTTTTTCTTTCTTTATTCTTGCTGTGCAGGTCAAGTCATTTTTTGAGTCAAAATCAGAAGAGAGTTCTCAACTGCATTGTGTAAAAGAGGCAATTGACACAATTCAGCTCAATATCCAGTGGATGGAGAGAAACTTGGCAAAGCTACAAGAACTGCTGTAGTGCATATAATACTGTGCTGTGTCAGCCATTTAGGAGCTCTGTCAGCAGTTATTGTGTTTCATTTGCAAAAGCCAGGGTGAAACGAGGATCACTGCAACATTGCACTATTAAGGAATCTAGATTGCTCAGGGCATGTCTCAGATAAATTTTTATTTTCCTTGAAGCATTGTGAGCAATATATAAGTACTTACCCTAAAACTGTTTTCATCTGTTGACCAAACATCTGCACAAATGATTAAATATAATTTTGTATGTGAATCTTATGCCCTTTCCTTTGAAGTTGTGTTATAGTTTCTTGGCAGAGGGTTAATACTGACAGGTAAGAAAGAAAGAGTTACCGTGACTTCTTTGCAGGCTGCTCCATTGAGTAGTGGATTTTTTCTTAATGCAAAACTGTATGTGGTTTCCACATACATATTTGTAGATATAGAAGCTCTTGTGAAACAGAATTATATTTCAGATATGTAAGTAGTAGTGAATGTTATAAAGTTTAAGAGGCGAAATAAATACAATTCCAATTCAATTTAAGTTTGGATTTTTTATTTTTGTGGTGTTCTTTAGGAATTACACACTAAAAAAAAATCTTATACTAACAATATACAATTTGATATGTAAAAGTGGCTGGATGGTAATATGGAAAAGAAGAAACAGCAAAGCCAAGCATTTTAGAGATGAGATTTCCAGAAACAGGGGTGTGGCTTTGGAACTTGTACTCTGAATTGATCAGATAGTTTTGAGAATCTCATCATTAATTGTTGAACTTTAACTGATTTTGCAGTATTGGTCTCTGACCAGCTGCACAGAGTTGTATTTTTTCAGGTTAGTTCATCTGTTAGACTGATACTGATTTGTGCCCTTTTCACTACTGACTTTCAATTTCACCACTTGATGCACAGCATTTGCAGTTGATAGATTAGTCAGTCACTTCATTTTTGTAAGCTTCTGGTCTTTCATTGCCTGATAACTTGGAAATCACAGTGTAATTTGTCATCATTGTTCTCTCTTCATGGCCTTAGCTTTAGGAAAGCTTCTAATTTAGATCCTAATGATTTGTTTCTCTACTATTGTAAAAAATCTTGCGAGACAAATCCTCAAAATCTTTTAAAGAATAGGAGCTAAAACCCTAATGTGCAACACTATAAAGATACCTGCAGTGCAATCTGTGTCTTTCAGAAGTGGTGAAAAAAGCCATTTTGGAGTTACAGTGTATATATATACTGAATACATGCAAGAATAAACATACTTTTTATCTTTTCATTTCACTACCTTTGTATCTTTTGTGGTTTCATGCTAGCCGATTTTTAACTATTAAATTATGGAATGAGAATTGCAATTAAGTATATTCTTAGAATTTTTATACTCTGTGTGTTATTACTTTGATTCCTTCTGTGTTTTAAATCTTTCAAATTCTACAGAAATACTATTTCCATCTTTGAATATTTGTGTATATTATGTGTGTTTTTGTATGTATATGTACATATATACGCCATCTTTTTCTTCCTAGTCACTTCTTAAATTAAATTAGAAGTCAATTGTAAACTTCCACTTTTCTATCTCTGCTGCCCCCTCACATGTGTTTTATTTCATTCCTGGCCACAGTATTGAGTCTTTGAAAATTTAAAATCAAAACTGTGGAAGAGGATCCCATCTTCCTCCTGATTTCTGCGCTGGAATTCTAAAAATTGTCACTATTCTGTTAAAATGCTTTAGTGACAACTATGAAGCAATAACTTGGAGCTGAGTTTCAGACAAGAAAGTGTACAAATAAAATCTGGAAAGTTGGGAAGGTTTTTTCATTTTACCATTTGTAGCATATGCATACTTTTGTTATGTCAGTTGTAGAGGTTTTTAAATTGTTTTTCTGTTAGGGAGTCTCCAGCCCTATTAATAAGTTGTATTGGAGTCAGTTCCTCCTTCCATGAGAAATGCTTAAATACAATTCTCCTTTTTTGAGTGTATTGGGAATTAATGAAGACTGAAATATCAAAGGGCTGGTGCAAGGCAGACTGCCTTTGCTGGCAAAGTTCCTGTTGGATATGGCTTAGGGCAGGGTTAGGGTCAGGAAAAGGGTGAGATGTCAGTGCAGGACAGAGAGCAGAAACCCAATGTTAGGAGGACTGGGAAAAAGCCTCCAAGGGAAGGTGAGGACTGCCACTCCACCCTGAGAGCCAGAGAGAGTTGGATGTCCCATTAGCTGGATTCTGGTTAGAGGTAGTGTGAGTAAGACTAATAAAGCTTAGCCATAGGTGCAGTTCAAAAACTTGAACTGTTCAAGCTAACCCAGGTAATGCAGGATTATGGAATTCTCAGTATAGATAAGTAGTACTTAGTAAGTGAGATTACCAGATGTAGGACACCACTTATTAGGGCTGTACAAAATGCAGACTAATAGGCTGAAGTGTAGTAAGCAAATGTTTCCTTAGATGCCTGAGGAGTTTACTTAATGAGCCAGCCTTAGCAATGCTAGAGAGATAACTACAGAATTTGAAGATCCAGCAGGACTTCCAAAAAAGGATGTGGCATTGGGGCAGGATTGATTTGGGAGAGAAGGGCTGTGTGGCAAACCAAGCTTGGCCACTCCCAGAGGAATGTGGCTTGCACATTACCTTCAGTGCCTTTGACACTATTGACACAGCAGCCCCCTTTCATTGGTGGTGCAGCTCCTCAACTCAGAGGCTGTGCAAGGACAGAGAGGCCTCACAGGGCTTGATCCTGCACTTGATACTGTCTTTTACTTCCTCTTCAGCTCCAGATCTCCAACTCCATTGCTAAATTTTAGTGGTGGCAAGAGCAGAGAGCTGCTTAGATCAGCAAGCACCTGCAGCTGCAGAAAGTGTTCCAGAGAGCAGAAGGCAGAGCCCAAGGATACTGCCATTGTGGGCACTTCTCTCCCATCACAGCCAGCAGCAGGGATTTACCTTGCCATTTCTTTCCACTCAGCATCTTCACCCTCTCTCATACAGCTTTCATCCAGCTCAGAGAACAAGTCATGAGGGATGTGCTGCTCATCCTACTTGGTCCTGAGGATGAACTGTACCCACTGGAATGGGGTGCCTGGGGACAGAATACAAAGCTCCATCCTGTTACTGTGGCTGTTGTGCTCACATTCAAAGTGGGCATCAGATGTGCACCAGTTCAGCCATTATTACTGGGCTAGGTCCTTACCCCTAGGTCTGTGCAGGTTTGCCCAGAGCCATGGAGGAGAAACGTCTGTTTCATCTCTGCATAAGGATAGATTGCTTTCTTCCCCACACTTCCATTTTTAAAGGCAGGATCCCTCTAAGGAACCTGTGTTTAGCTAAAATACGTGCTTAAACTGCCCTAAATGTAAAAAAAAAGTCTGGGAAAATGTCATCTTGCTAAACAACACCACTTGTCCCTCACAAGAACAACTAGCCACATGGACCTGCCTGCAGAAGACTCACATAGTGCCCACATAGCCCCCAAGAGATTAGTGAGTGATGTGGATTGTTGCAGTCGTCCTGCTCTGTTGGAGCAAAGGCCTCCTCTTTCTGATGCTTTCAGCTGTGGGGTTCATGATGCCAGTGGTTGTGCCTGATCAGTGGTATCTGCACATCCTTGCACAGGATTCAGAGGTCTGCAAAAAAGTGGCATCTGCTCTCGATACTGGGGAGCCAGCTGATGCAGAAACTGCAGTTAAATCAGTGCATCCATCCAAGGAAGAAATACCAACTTCTCTTGATTTCATATTCATTGTATACCGTAATGGTGCAGTCCTGTCCTTTCTTTGAAGTCCAGTTTGCTCCAGCTTTGCAACAAGCGCAGGCAGCAAGTGTTCCTGAAATTAAACCTCAAATTTCAGCTTTGGCTGAACAACTCCAATTTGTTCATGACTCATTGAATAAAAAACTCAGGTTTTTTTGAAAAATCTTTGCATGGCACAAAGTGACAAGATCAAATCAGCCCCATGATGATCAACTCAAGAATAAAAAAAAAAATCACAGAACAATGTCTGCACCCCATCACATCATTCTTCTGACCTCTCCAAGTTAGGAGCAGCCTCTGTGAGAAATCCACCTATGAGCTGTCCAGCACTGTGGTGAAGGCTCACACTAGAGCTTCTGGGGAGGCTTTCTCCCTTGGTTTAAAAGCTCTAATATTTTTTTAAAGACTTTGGAAATAACTGTTTATTAATGTAGCATCACAGTGTATTTTGCTGCACATGCTGTAACACTGTGCAGCAGGTGTAGGGACTTTGTGCAATGGACAGACCCACAACACTGATGGCCCTTCTACTGATGGCCCTTAGCAGACACCCCTTTCTGACTTCTCATACTGAGTACTGACAGCATTGCTCATCATTCCCCTGTTAGTTGCTGCCTCTTCATCTGTATAGCAGGGGGAAGGTACAAGCTGGGGCTGGGGAAGTACAGCTCTCTTATGTCCTCCCAGGTATCATCCACTCCTGCCTCCATGCAATCCATAACCATAATCCACACCTCAGCATGGCTTCTCCATGCGCAGTTCTAAAAACACAGGCTTGTAGTTTTTCCCATACCCATATAAAACACCCTGTACTATCGCCTATGTTGAATGCAGTAGTAACCTGAAAGTATTTATTACAGAGGGAGAGCCTGAGAGTTTCAGACCAAAAGTAAATTTCCTGCCCTGTTCCTAAGGGGGAAAAAAACCCCAGGGGAGCAAGGGAGGAGGGGGAATTTCCAAACTGGGGGAAATATCAAAGCAAAACCAAAACCCTGCAGTTTTGACCACAGCAACTTTCAATGTGCAAAGATGACAGCTGCCGACCTCCTTAGATCACACTTGGCCATGGGATGTGGCCATGAACAACAAAGGTCCTCAAGAACCTGTAAGGGTGAAATTTGTGAAATGTACCACATGATGTTCAGGCTTCCCTTGGTTCAAACACATTTTCCAGGGAAAACCTTTATCCTATTTTTCTCTTTTTTTCTCCTTTTTGCTCTGTATCTTTTTTTCCTCTTTTTTCTCTCTTTTCTCTTTCATTTTTCCCCCCTCTTTTTCTCCTTTTCCTTTGCAAAAGCAAAAGGTATCAAACTCATGCCCACTTTGCCCAAAATACCACTGTTGGCATGGCATTGTTGGAAATGAAATGAAATTTAGCAAAATGTTTAATTATAGTGAGTTGTGTGTGAATTGGTTTGTTAAAAGCAGTTTTGTAGCCGTTGAAAGTGTGTTGGGTTTTGCGTGTAACCTAGCAGGTAGTCTTAGGGATTTAATAAATATTTAAACTAGTGCAGGAAAGTAAGAATGCTAACCTGTCTGGAGGCAGCATACAATGCTCTTAGAATAAGATAAGCAGAAGATTAATGATCTTGTTTGTGAACCAAGGAATGTATCACAAGGGGTCTGTGACCAGGCAAGGGGAACGGGGAACTGTTTCTTAGAGACTAGGCAAGGGGAACGGGGAACTGTTTCTTGGAGACTTTGTTGTGAATCGCATGTATAAGAGGGAAGCACCCATACGTGAAATTGGGGGCTCGGGCTTGGGACGTTAGTCCACCAGCTCCCCGGGCCCTTAATAAAGCACCCACAAAACTTATCCGAGTTTTGTGTCATTTATCAATCGGGCAACAGCATGAAGAGCATTTCTGCCTTAAAAGCCAAAGAAATGCAGCAACAAACCGAAATAAATCTTTTTGTTTCCCTTTTCCCCTGTAACCAAGGCAGGGGAAGGGCTTTGTCAGATTTACTGAGTTCAAAGACACAAAAGCCCAGCCTCATCTCGGGCTTAAGTCAAACTACAGCTTGAAGGCGGGCAGCCTGGAGCCTAAGGCATGCTAGGGAGGGATTGATGGCCTGCAATTCAGACTGCAGTGGACCACAACCCTTTCCTTCTGGGGCCTGCTGATGCAAAGTTTGCCTCAGTGGTAAAGGCCCACTGTGTCCTGCCCACACTCCTCCTCCACATGTGTGTAATGGGCCAATGGTGACTTAGTTGCTGTAGAAATAAAGTGGCCTATTTTCACAGCTAGCCATGTGTGCAGTCCCACTCATTCTCCTTTGTGAGCCAAGGCCTCCCTGAGCTGGGATTTGCAAAATGCAGCTGTGGGCAGGCAAGTCATGCCCAAAGGGAAAGGGTCCCTCCAAAGGGCTGGAACTGGCCCCTCAGAAAGGAGGGCAAGGGTGCAGTGTAATAAGGGAATGCAAATCCTAGGGGTTTTCAGGTCTTGGAGACAGCAGCTGGAAATGCAGTGTCTTAGGCTTCTGACATCTGATCCTTCTGTGTGTGTGCTGTGCAGCACACGAGGGAACTTGAAACTGGACTCTGGCTATCTGGGCAGGAACCTTCCATCTTTTTGGTCCTCCCTGAACTTTATCAAAGAAAGCTAAGAAAATTGGAGTTTGGTAATCAAAGAGAGGAATTTGTTGGCAGTAACTGAAATGGCAATCAAATGCACAGCCTCTGCTGTACCTCTTGAAATAGAGGTAAGCTGTTCAGCAGTCCAATGGAAACAACTAAATGAACAGGCTCAACTGTAAAGGTGCTCTGGCTTCTTGAAGGAAAATGACTTTTAATTAGAATTCTTCACAGTTAGTTTCTAAACAATACCAAAAGAGTTTAGGCATTGAGACTTTCTTTTCCTTGAGGCCTCAAGTTGCATTTTAGTTGATTTTTCTGTCTCAAGTAAAGCAAATGAAAACAATTTCACAAATTGTTTTTAAAAATCTAAATGTGTGTTGCTTTTAATTGTTGTTGCTGCAAATTCTGCAGGATTTTTGGATGACAAGTAAAATCTTGTTTCATTGTCACAGTGCTGGCACAGGTTGCCTGCCCAAAGAAGCTATGGATGCCCCATTCCTGTTACCATTTGAGGCCAGCTTGGATAGGACTCTGAGCAGCCTGGTGTAGTGGAAGGCATCCATGTGCATGGCTGGGGTTTGAAACTAGCGGATCCTTAAGGTACTTTCCAATCCAGACCTTTCTGTTGTTCTATGGCTCTATGTTGCCCTTCCCCCCACCGCCTCCAGAGGTCAGCACCATGCCCAGAACATGGAACCAGTCCCTCTGTGACATCAGCTCCGGGGCCAAGGGCACTGCGGCTGTGCCAGTTCTGTGGGCACTGCGTTGGCAGCAGCACTGGAGGTGACAAGACCTCTCTCCTTGCAGCTGACTTGTGTCTCTGACCACAATGATTCTGCTGTGTATCCTCATCCTACTGGCTCTGTGCGGGCCTGCACATGGCGCCTGTGGGTAAGTAGCCCCAGGCTTGACCTGAGGAGACCCAGGCAAAGGCTGAGGGGGCTCCCTCAGGATGCCTGCTTGCCACCAGTGGCCATACCAGTTTCCAAAACCCTGAGCAGAAGCCTCAGTTTATCACCAGCGCCCCGGCTGCTGGCACCGCTTGTCTACAGGGCTCAAGCAGAAACAGGCCGACATATGCCCAGGCCCACCCACCTCTGGCCCTGCTGGCTTTGCAACCAAACCTTGTGTAAGCCTTCTCACAGGACGGTAATGACTTTCTGCTTACAGAGACACCTGTGGTCTCCGGCCCATGGGTAGTACCCTCGGCTCTACACGCGTTGTGGGTGGCTCAGATGTCCTGCCAGGGACTGGGGCCTGGGCAGGAATTGCCAGTATCCGTTGCTACTGGAACCCACCTGTGTCCATTCATGTCTGTGGAGGGACTCTCATCAGCTCACAGTGGCTCCTCTCAGCTGCCCACTGCTTTGTCAACCGTACCAAGTAAGGAGGACCAGGGTACAGGGATATCCCCACACCACCAGTGCATGCTATTCCCATCCCATTTCCTTGCAGTGTGCCTAGCACCAGGCCATTGCAGGGCCCAGCTGAGAGACTGCTCAGGCAGAAGAGTGGGCTCATGCCACTGCTTCCTAGCAGCCTCCAGCTTAACATATCTTGAGTCCACTTTCACTGTCTGTAGTTCTGTCTTTCCTCTCTGCCTCAGGAAGCAGAAGGCAGGGAAGTGCTGGGCTGTCACAGCACATAATTCTACATCCCCTCACCCCTCTCTCCATCTGCCTTCCAGCCCCCTTAGCGAGTGGGCCATCGTGCTTGGGGCCACCTCATTGGCCCAAACAAGCCCTGATGTGGAAGTGCGCCGGATTAAGCGACTGATCATGCACGAAGACTACGTTCCTAATCTTGAGTTCCATGACATGGCCTTGGTGGAATTGGACAAGCCAGTCCGGTGCAGGTCCAACATTCAGACCGCCTGCCTGCCTGCACCTTCGGTGAAATTGTCAAACATGAACAACTGCTACGTTGCTGGCTGGGGTGACAGAATTGTAAAATGTGAGTTCCCATAAAGGACCTGTGCCCTGAGGGCATGGCTGGCACAGCAGGGAGGGATGGCTGGGGCTTCCTGACAGCAGAGGCCAAAATAAGAGTTGGGCTGTGGGACATATGCCTCTGGAGAGATGGGCCTGACCTGCTGCCCAACGCCAGACAGCAGTGACACAGCACTCCAACAGCTCTCTAGAGGCAGAACCAAGCCGTAGGGAATGATTTCAACACACAGGCCAGGAGAATGGGCAAGGAGCTGCTGGGAACTCATTCCTTTCTCTGCTCACAGCTTCAGGTAGAGATATCCTGCAGCAGGCCAAGGTTCAATACATCAATAACGAGCTATGCAACAGTAGCGAGTGGCTCAGTGGGTACATCTACGACTTCAACGTGTGTGCTGGGCAGGGCGGTGTTGGCACCTGCCAGGTAGGAGCATGCTATAGTCCCCAGTCCCAGCAGTGTGGGCAGCCCCATCACACCACCCAAGCACAGCCTAGCACCTGCTTTCCCTGGCCAGTTGCTCTCCCAGCCCCAGCTCTGCACCACCACTGGAGCTTCTGTCCTCTTTCCCATCCATGGGTCCTTGCTCAGTGAGGGTCCAGAACCCTGAAACATCCAAGCACAGGGGAGACAGAAAGCCCCCATTACAGTGGGCCCCCATCCTGCTCCCAAGGGAGTCAAGGTTCTGCAGGTCCCACCACTTGAGCAGAGCCTTGCTGTGCCAGGAATGCAGTTCTGGCAGGGGCTGGGAGAGTAAAGGAGCCAGCTCTAACTGCTTTCAGGGGCATGCAAAAGCACCTTAATCCTCTCTGCTCTGCTACAGGGTGACAGTGGGGGGCCTCTTGTCTGTGAAGACAAGCGCGTTGGCGCCTTCTGGCAAATTGGTGTGACCAGCTGGGGAATAGGCTGTGCCAGACCCAAACGGCCTTCAGTCTTCGGCTCCACTCAGTACTACTACAACTGGATCTGGAAAATGTCGGGAAGGAAGCCAGTTACTCCAGCAGTTACTCCAGCGCCAACCGCAGCCCCCCAGCCGACAGTTACAGAGCCAGCACAACCCTGTCCATTTCCACGTGAAAAGCTGAAGCAATTCTTTATTATGCTGAAGGATATCTTGCAGTACCTAAAGGGAAAACTGTTCTGAACTGCAGAATGGATCACCTGCAGTTCAGGCTATAGTGGACCACAACCCTTTCCGTCAGAGTTATATTAATTTGAATTTCATTAAACTGAATTAAATGTTAAATTGTAAGCAAAAAACAAAGGATACCTGTATTTTCTGCTCTGAGAATACTCTCCATCCAAATTTTATAAAATCCTACTGGCTTCACCCTCATCTAGGAAGAATAGGATTTCACACTCCCTTCTGTACAGATCAATGCCTTCCCTACAGATATTAATATATCTACAGTGGAAAAGTAGCATCTGCCACCTTAAGTCTGCAACTACAAGTGCAAGAAACACAACACTAGGGAAACAAGAGAAAGGGAAAAAAATGGTGCAGATGGTGCCCTGTCATTAAGAACATGAAGTCCTCCTCTCCCCTAAGGATTATTTTTGTCCCCATCAGATAGTAACTGGGTTTTTTAACCAATGTAGAAACCTAAGCAGTAAAGAGTTAATGCATTGCTATGCCCTAAACACCAACAGCCATGAAGCAGGCAAGTTATAACAAGATGTGCCTGGAAAGGGGAGCCGTATGAAGGTAAGGCAGCACCATTCTGGAGCTGAATTTCCTGTTCGAGTCCATGGTGACCACACAACATAAAGAACAGCTTAAGTGCAGGAGAGGAGGGGTTAAGGAGCAAGCAAGACCAATAGAGGGAGAATCAAGACCACCAAAAAATCCACAAAGCCCCTCAGCCCATTTCCAGAAAAGTCCAGAATACTGGGCTGCACATGCTACCTCATTTGTATGAAGAGTGAGGAACCTAATCCCAGAATGGGGAAAACTTATCTATAGTTATCTATATAAAACTTATCTAACTTCTCCATATAACTTTCACCAGAGAGGCTGGGTGGCATTCTCTCAGGACCTGGGACACCTGTTGGCTGGGTCAATGCTGGACCCAGGACCGTGAACTTCTTTCCTCTCCTACCTGATTTCTTTTTCTCTTCTTCTTCCCTCTATTATTTTATTCTTTTGTTTCTCTTACTATTAGAAGATAGTGGCAAAACATATACCAATTCCCATGCTGAATGTGTAGTTTGTTAATAAGAGTTTGTGAGGTTTTTCTGGATCCTTTTGGGTTTTGCCATTCCTTTTCATCTGTGAACATCTACAAATCTTGTCCCCTTCCACACAGAAGCGGGATGTAACACCAATGCACAAACACTCCAGGAGCTGCACCTGCCTTCTCCAGTGCCAGTCCCTGGGCTAAGGATCAGCTGCACATCTCACCCTCTCTCAGCAGCAGTCTTTTGTGTCAGCATGTCTGTTATGATCCAGCTACTGACAGACACTTCCACCTGAGGCGCAGACACCACCAAAGTCAATAGTATGGATTTTATCTAACAGTCATTGTGCAGTAGAGAGACAGACAGAAATAGCAGAGAGGAGGGTCAGAGGGAGAGAAAGAATGAGACAGCTTAACTAAAAAGCTATCACCGCACTTGGATCCAGGAAGCATCCTGTTGCATCTTTCCTCACCCTGGTCTTCTTGCTGATGTGGTTCGCAAGGTGTTCAAAACTTTTCGCTATCTATACATTTTAGCAAACAAAGGAATTAATGCTTATTGACTACACTTAGAGTTGATTTTCAGCACAGTTGCTGGGTTGACTTTCTGTGTGGATTTTTTCTGTCCAGTATCAGTGCTCCTCCACTATCTGTTTTTTTCCTGCTAGTCGGAGATAACACCCAATCTTATCTCATGTTCCTCTAAGGTGGGTTAACTTACAGCCCGGATTTCACAGAGGCATGTTCAGGGAGGGGGAGCTTCAGTCATCACAGATGAGCAGTTGCTTCTTTGGAGAGTTTGCCATGGTGAGAAAAGTCCTTCAGTGATCTTAACACATCTTGGAGGGGCAAGAAACCTCCATTCTTTATTATACAAGGCGGGGAATATAGTTACCAAAGATTAGGAAAAGACTGACTGATTCTTTGCTTCAGTTTTCAACAATAAAGACAGCTTGTCCTCAGGACAAAAGGCCTACTGAGCTGGTACATGGGGACAGGGAACAGAATAGCTTCCCCTGTCATCCAGGAGAAAGCAGTTAGTGACCTACTGAGCCACTTAGATGCTTACAAATCTATGAGACTCTACAGGATCCATCCTAGGTTGATGAGAGAGATGGCAGAACACCTTGCCAAGATGCTTTCCATCATTTACCATCAGTCCTGAGTAACCAAGGAGGTGCCTGATGACTGGGTTGGCCAATATGATGCTCAGCCATAAGAAGGGCCATAAGGAGCGCATGGGAAACTACAGGCCTGTCAGCCTGACCTTGGTGCCAAGTAAGGCTATGGCACAGATCATCTTGAGTGAGGTGACTCAACACCTACAGGACAGCTGAGGGATCAGACCCAGCCAGCACGGATTTAGGAGGAACAGATTTTTCTTGACCAGCCTGATCTCTTTCATGACCAGGTGATCCAACTGGTGGATGAGGGGAAGGCTGTGGATGTGTCTACCTGACCTTCAGCAATGCCTTTGACACCATCTCCCCATAGCACACTCTTGGAAAAGCTGGCATCCCACAGCTTGGACAGGAGCACTCTTTGCTGGGTTCAGAATAGGCTGCACAGCCAAGCCTGGTGTGGAGGTGAACAGTGCAGCATCTAGAGATGGGGGCTGATTACCAGTGGAGCCTCCCAGGGATCAATTCTGGGGCCAGTCCTGCTGAATACATTTATTAATAGTCTGGATGAAGGGATTGAGTCCACTATTAGCAAATTTGAGATGGCACCAAATTTGGTGCAAATATTGATCTCTTAGAGGGTAGGAGGGCTCTGCAGAGGGAACTGGACAGGCTGGATAGGTGGACTGAATCCAACAGTAAGAGGTTTAACAAGACCAAGTGCTGGGTCCTTCCCTTGAGTCACAACAACCCCCTGCAGCACCACAGGCTGGGGATGGTGTGGCTGGACAGGGCCCAGGCAGAAAGGGACCTGGGGGTGCTGGTCCACAGTTGGCTGGACATGAGCCAGCAGTGTGCCCTGGGGGCCAAGAAGGCCTATGGCTCCTGGCCTGTGTCAGGAACAGTGTGGCCAGCAGGAGCAGGGAGGTCATTCTGCCCCTTTACTGGCACTGGTGAGGCCACACCTCGAGTGCTGTGTCCAGCTCTGGGCCCCCCAGTACAGGAAGGACACTGAGATGCTCAAATGTGTCCAGAGGAGGGCAACAAGGCTGGTGAATGATCTGGGTAATAGGTTCTATGAGGAGCAGCTGAGGGAACTGGGATTGTTTAGCCTGGAGAAGGTTCAGGGGTGACCTTATCAACCTCTGTAACTCCCTAAAAGGAGGGTACAGCATGTGGGGGTCGGTCTTTTCTCCCAGGCAACTAGCAAAAGAAGAAGACAAACTCTTAAACTGTACCAGGGGAGGTTGAGGCCAGACATTAGGAAAAATTATTCACAGAAAGGGTGATTTTGGGCATGGGAATGGCCTTCCCAGGGAGGTGGTGGAGTCACTGTCCCTGGAGGTGTTTAAGGAAAGACTGGACATGGCTCTTATTGCTGTGGTCTGGTTGCTGTGTTTGATCACAGGTTGGACTCAATGGTCTCAGAAGTTTTTTCCAACCTAGTTGATTCTGTGATTTTGCAATTAGTGTTTAAGGCAACTGTGATCTTTAAGTTTCCTACAATATTTTTTGCAGCTCTACTCATCAAGGATGCACACGTTCTCAGAGTTCCTGAGACCTGTCAGGAGGGAGCAAAGCCTGCATCTCATCTTCAATAGAGATCGCCTGCACAGGTGATGCTTGACCAGCATACCCAGCTGATGTGCACAGTGTCTGATAAGGCCACATTGGAATTTCGTCCACAGTGTTACTTTGTAAGAAGAGAACCTCCCCCTTATAAAACTGCATTAAATTAATGACATTTTCTGATTCAAGTGTGAACTTAAAACAAACAAACAAAAAAATAGAAAGAGAGGAAAAATCCAGCCTCCAGCCCTGAGATTTAATTAAAAATCCAGGACCTCAAAGATATTGAACCCCTTAATTCCCAATATCTGTTTATCACAGACAGGCATCTCAACTCTACATATTTTCAGCTGCCAGAGACCATCTTCCCAGGCTTTCAGAAAAGTCACAGCTTGTTAAGCATGCCTGTAAGATCTGGAAAGCTGAGTCCCTCCAGGGTGGTAGTGAGAAGGACACTAGAGCTTGAGGTGTCAAGAAGGTATCCTTTTACAGGGGCTTGGGCATTTCTTCATCTCCTCCTTGGGAAAACAAGGGACCAAGGTTTCTCCATTTTTTTTCAGTGTGTGAGATACTTTTGTAGTGCCAGTGATGGGGAGCAACTTCTCAGGACTCCCTGAATTACCATGGAGAACAGACAAAGCCGTGGGGGCAGAGTGGAGCTGCCCCATTTGCCATGATGAGCAAGAGGGTGTCGCTTATGTGACACCCTGTGGCCATGAGTTCTGCATGGGCTGCATCCTGCGTTGGGCAGAGAAGAAACCAGAGTGCCCACTCTGCAGAAGGTTGATAGAGTCTGTCAGATTTTCTATGCAAGAGCAAAAATACCTAGAGTGTGTCATCACACCCCAGGGAGAATCACCAGACACCGGCAGCCAGGCCGGATGCAGGGCTGGATCCAGACAGGAGCTCTTGGCCTCCTGGATAGAAACAGCTAGCAGAGCCTTGCAGTTGTTCCTCAATCTTTGCAAGGGACACTCTCCTCAGCTAAGCAGGAGCCTGCAGCATCCTCATGGTGGCTGGCAGTGAGAGCAGTCTTGTATACCCTGTGCCTCTGTGGTCCAGATGGGTGTAGCAGAGCATCTCACCCCAGAAGAGCTTATCTGCTGCTTTCAGATGGTGGAATGACAGAGCACCTTGCCCCAGAACTTACCTGTTTTGTGCTAATTGGTGAAAAAATGCAAACATGACAAGCTGTTCTTGTAGTGAGTTATTTTTGTGCCATGGGAGTAACACTCCCACCTGATAGCAAACATCTTGCTCTGGAAGTGACATCTGGAAAGATAAATTGGAATTTCTGACTGACACCTCACCTTACAAACTATAAAAGCTACACCAAATTTTCACCAAGCAGGGAATCTTCTGCACATTCCCTGGAAATGTGTGGGATTTCCCCCCAAAGCAGGGACAGCTGGTATGTCACTCCTCCGAGGCTGAGTGAAAGGATTTAGTGTACACTATCATCATTTCAGTGGTAAATTACATCTGACTCCTAATCTATACTATTTCTTTTGCTAGTTTTATTATAGGTACAATAATATTGTGTACTGTTTTATGTAATGTACTAGATGAGCTTTTTGGTTTATACCATGTAGTAAGTAACTCAGATTAAGGCCTTGTTTTGATTATTTGTTCGATAAATAACTCATTTTATAAATAGACATGATCTGCCATGTTTAGAACTTGCAGGCCAGAGTGATTTTATGTGTGAGTGACCTAAATTTAAGCTGTTGCCAAAAATCTGAGTTTAAGGCAGGGCTTGCCTGAAGCTTCCACTTGATCCGTGACCAGGGGGAGGTCATGGTCCAGATGCTGCAGCCTCTCCTGGAGGAATACACCGAACAGCTCGTTGATGCCACTGTCAATTTCATTGTGGGCCAATGCAGTGAGGAGGCCCACAGGCTGCTGCGCTCCCATGCTGCTGGGAAGGAGGGCAACAGCCCTGAGGCCAGTTCCTGCCCCACCAGCTCCCAGGGAGAGAATCCCACCTGGCATCCAAGCCCTGCCAGCAGCCCGGCAAGCTCTGACATGGAGGATCAACCCAGCACATCAGAAGCTGCCCTCTGTGCCCTCCGCATGCTCCAGCCATCTGTGCAGATCGATAGAGAGCAGGTGCAGCCCCAGAAAGAGCAGAGGGAGGTGATGCTGCCAAGTTCCTCTGCCCCAGGTGTTGCCTAATGCCAAGAAAGAAAACTCTTGCAAAACTCTTGAAATAGTCAAAAAGCCCCCACATCTTTGTTGGAAGCTTCCAGGTGCCCTTACGGCCATGGGGCACACCTGGCAGTAGATTTCTACAATTTTTTTAAGTTTAACAAATTAGCATATCTAACAAATATTGTCCAATTAGAAGACCAGTTAGTTAGTTAGGTACCCCCTGGGTTCTGCCCTACTAGAGTGGTTCCAGGGGCTTTCTTGTTATGCCTTCCAAGTTCTAGTAGAAAACACAGTGTCCTTGCTAGCCTAAAAAGCACGACTAAACAGTGTTTCAGGAATGTGTTAGGAGGTTAGCTTACCGTTCTGAAAGGTAGGCAGAAAGAGTAGGAAAAGTACAGCCATGTATCAGTATTCTACAAATACATAAAAAACATATAGAAATTAAAAATCTCTAGACATCAAGGGCAGCAGCCACCGTCCCATGGTTCCTTGTCAGGGCTAGGAACACTGTCACAGGGGGCACTGGCATCCCCAAAAGAGGAGGGGCTGCCTGCTCCAGGATTCCATCCAGCAAGCAACCCACTTTGCTGACAGAACTAGCAGGGCTTCAGCACATTTTTAGACTGGAAAAAGGAAATTCATTATTTCTCTCACACAGTCTCTGGCTGCCTTCTCCCATTTCTGCCACCTTTCCCCTTCCCCTCATGCCCCACTGTGGTTGGCATTTACCTGTTATGGAGGCAGGCTATTGAGGAATTTGCAGTTGCAATGAGAGCTGCAGGCTGAGCTCTGGATGGGAGCCCGAGGCAAGAGGCCATGACCTGCCAACCCTTGGCACAGGAAGGGGCACAGGCACCTGTGGCACCAGCCTGGGGACTGGACACCGAGACACAGAAGCAGCTGAGACCCCCAGACTTTGGTGCTGTGAGGGTATGAGAGCCCAGGGCTCCTTTGTTCGGGGCCCCTTCTCAGAGGCACCAGCTGGAGCTGTTATTTAGTTACTGCACCACGATTAAGCTGTTTGAAGGACCTGGATGTCTGAGATTCTGCTATGGGGTTGAGCTGGTAAGGAATCCCGGGCTTAATGTGAGTGTGAGGGCTGTAGCTGTGAAGGGGCTTCATTCTCAGCTCAGGTGGTGTGAATGTGGCTGCCAGAGTGGCTCCTGGATGGCCAGACAGGGAAGCTTCCTTAACAGCAGGGCTCAGGGCTAGATCCAGATGAGAGCAGGCTGTGTGAGCCCCTGTGGGTCTTCAGAAGCAGCCAGCTGGATAGAAGTCTCATGGAGAGAGCAGCAGCGAGGGTGGCATGGCCTGGCTGGAAGGTGCCTGGGCCTTACTATTGCTGGCCAGGGGTCCATGTGCAAATCACAAATGAGACAGGACTGCTGAGGAATATGAATCAAGCTCTTTATTTTCCAGCATCAGTCCCATTACATGGTTATGACAATGGGGAGATGCCAGCAGCTCACACCCAGGCAGCAGACCAAGAACTTAATGTTACAACTTACTTTAAAAGTATTTTGACCAATCACACAAAGCAAAAGCATATTGACAGTAGTTCTATCCAACCACTATAAGCACAAGTACTCTTGGGTAAAACAATGCCTGCTTATTTCAAATACAATACCTGCTTGTAAGACTTAAGATACAATGCACAGAGCTCCATTATTAAGCTTAGAACTTCCTAATATCTCACTAGATATACTTTTCTGCAGCTTAGGGAGTTATTCTAGACAAGCATTAATACACAGACCATTGTTCTATTTGTCCTTAATTTTCTATTTCTTATATAATTTTTCTGCTGACAAATCTTAGGGCTACTGCTTAGCTCTAATCACAGTTCTGCTGTATCTGAGGCCTGCATTTTACAGCTTTCCCAAAACCCTCTGATTTTAAGGATCCCTACAATTCCCCGCTTCTGTTGAACTAAAAAGAAACCTTCATAATCATGTTGTTTATTAACTACCTTGAGTTTCATAGCTTTACTATAATATATCTGCTTACTACTTGCTTAAGCCATCTTTTTTGCTTGCATGAAGCACTGCTATATTACAACACAGCAATTTTAATGCTGTGAAAATCCAGTCAATTCAACAGGCATAAGTCATGCATGATAGCAATTATAATTCATTGTTCAGAGTCTTGCCTGTTCCGGGGTCTTAAATCAAAATCTTCCTCCATGCCTACACCTTCATCCTCTATCTCTCTAAGATTTCAAGAGCTCTCTGTGAATCCATTTCCTACCTCTCTCTCATGTATGATAAAAACTTCTTTGATAGTTTTGTCCATCATTTGTCACGCACACCAAAATAAGCAAGGTATCACTACTAATATCACCTCTAAAATACCCAACACATATAAACCTATTTTATGAAGTTGCCTTAGCCAAGGTGCAAAGCTCCATTCTTGGAATAAATCATCTAACCATGACCCACTGTCTTCTTTAATTTGAGCTGTCAAATCTTTCAGCTTTTGTATGCTTTTGTGGATGGATTCAGAATGATCTGACAGGTTCATACAACACAATCCTTCAAATTCCTCACAACCATGTCCATGTGCCAGGAAAAGAAAATCAATTGCTGCTCTATTTTGAAGGGTAGCATGTCTAACACTGTTAACATCAGCCAGCATGTCATTGATTGCAGTGAATTTGGCATTAGCTTGTTTACTCAGCCAACATCCAACCCGATCTAATTGTTTCAATGCCAGTTGAAGCCAGCTGGGGTAAAAACAAACCTGCTGAAACCCTTTTTGCAGCATTCCAAGGCATGAAATCACTCTTACAATTCTCATCATAGTGATGAGCAAATCTTGTTCCCCTATGTTTCTTCTTAATGACTGCTTTAGCAGTAGGTGCTATCACAGTGAGCCTTCCAATGCTACATGGGCCACCTTCAAGGTGTGATGGAATGCCCTGCCAAGCCCTATTTCCAGAAAGGAACCAATATCCTTTTGGTAGTTGTTGTGGATATTGGTCAGCCTCAGAAAGCACATCCCAACTTTCTGAATAATTACACCAAAAAACTTGAATTTCTGTACGCAAAATAATGGGGAGTAACATTGTACTTTGGAGGATCACCTCACCAATCATTAGCTGTAAACATAAAGCAAAAAATCCATTGTTAAAGAACCAAGAATTTCTAATTCTTGGGGTTCAGATACTGCTTTGGAAAGTTCTTTGGCCCAAATGTTCCAATCCAAAACAGGATTGCTCCCACTGTCACTTTGACCAAGCTTACTACTGAATTGCTTTTTGATCAAGGGCAAATCCTTTTCTTGCACGCAGACTGGACAGATTGAGAAAGGCTTTTTCTGGTTCCGAATTAGACAAACATATGATATCTGAGCCTGCTGCCTTGGCTAAGGTCACTCAAACATCTGGTTTTGGTTGCTCCACAGGCAAATCTGCACTACAAGAAACAATTAAAACCAACCAACACTAGCGTACAATTTGATTTCACTCCATTCTTTTTGTGAGCCAGTTTTTGGCAAAAGGTCCTCCCATATATATAAATTTAAAAACTTTGCTTTTGACCTTTAAAAAAAATCTCCTTTGAAAATCAAATAGAGGGGATCTATGACATAATGAAACAAAACCCACGCTTTTGCCAAAAAAGTTTCTACAAAACCAACAATTAACACATGTATAAATAGCATAAAATTAGAATTTGCAGGTTCCACCAATGCACAAGGAACGTCAGGTGTGACCCAGGATCCCTCTGCTCGGCTCATGTCTGTGTACTTGCTTCTACAGTCTTGGACTCACCAACACGTTCTGGGGTGCAATATGGTTTGGCGTTTTTGGCTCGGACCCACTTAATTCCTGCACCTGTAGAGACAGAAGCATACCCTTTGCCCCAAGTGATTAATTGAAAAGGACCTTCAATTTCTCCTGTCTCAGGGTTTCTAATTAAAATGGGGATTTTCTTTCAGTTTCGTCTGTGTGTTATTTGAAAAATGCCTAAAAATTGATGGATCAGGTTCTGCAACAGAACTGTTTAAAAAATTAAAAGCATACAAAGCTTTGTTCAACCTCATCTGTGGTGTGACCTCTACTCCCCCCTTCTGTTGATCAAGAATGTTTTTTAATGTCTGATCTGTCCTCTCAACAATTGCTTGACTTGTGGGAGAATGAGGAATACTAAAGATGCAATGAACACTCCAGTCCTTTAAAAATGTGGCCAATATTTGAGATATATACGCGGGACCATTGCCACTTTTTACTTCTTGGGGCACACCCAATGAAGCAAAAGCTTGCAAAAAATGTTGACAGGCAAGATTACCTGTTTCACCTGTGTGAAGAGAAGCAAAAACTGCACCAGAGAATGTGTCCACTGAAACAAGAATATTTTAAAATTTACCAAAGGAAGGGTATCTAGTCATATCCATTTGCCATAACTACAGGCTTTGCAAACCTTGAGGGTTGACCATACCTGTAGAAACAGAAGGTTGCACAAGCTGACAGTCAGGACAAGTACTAATGACAGCCTTAGCTTGACTTTTTGAAATTTGAAACATTCACACAAGTGCTTGTGCATTTTGGTGAAAAAAGGCATGACTCAGTTTTGCTTGCTCAAAAATGTTTGGCAAAGTGTTTGAAATAAACATTGTCAGTTTGTCTGCTGTCATATTTCCTTCCATTAAAAATCCAGGAAGTGAAGAATGAGCCCTGATGTGAAAAACAAAATATGGATTAGTTCTATATTGCAAAGTTGTAAAAAGACATGAAAGCCAATAATAAAAAGTGTCACTACCAACATCCTTTTAAACTGATCCTTCTATTCTTTTAACCATATTAGCAACTTAAGCAGAATGTGTAACTAAATTGAAAGGTTGTGGAAAGAGCTGAAATGCCTGAATCATAGCAGCAAGCTCAACAATCTGAGGAGATCCTTCTATTACTTGAATATCTGATTCCCAAGTTTTATTTGTTTGGTTCAACCAAGTTACGACTAATTTGTGACTTTTGCCAGATCCATCAGTGAAGAGAGTTATTGCATTTAAAGGTTCTTCAATTAACACAGGTTTCTCTGTAAAACTCTATTTTGCCTGCAATAATTTGTGAGCTGGGTAATGAACAGAACAAATACTTGGGAAGTCTAACAATGCATATTGCGAATCATCAAAATTTTGCATTGCTCAATCAAGTTAATCTTTTTTCAATGGTAAATAGATAACTGCAAATTCTTGACCTGCTAAACTTAATAATCTTGTTCTGGCCTTAATTATGATTTGTGCTATCATCTCTAAAACTGTAAAAATAGTCTTTAGAAACCTGTACGGAAGAAGAACCCATTCTATTATCAAAAAGGATCTCTCAGAAGGGTCCCATTGAAAAATGAGACCACAAAGTTGCATTTTTCTTCCTAAAATTTCAAAAAATAAAGGCTGTTCTGGAATACAGTGATGAGCTTGTCTTCTTTGGAGAGCTTCCATGACCTTGGCAAGGAGTGCATGAGGTTCAGGTGTTGGAGTTCTAGGAGAAGTGATATCACAGCTTCCTCTCAATCAATTAAAAAGTGGGCCCGGTTCATTGTTGGCAATTCCCAAAACAGGTCTGATCCAATTAATTTCTCCCAGAAGCTGTTGTAAATCTTGTAGGTTGCTGACACTGATCTGGAGCTGTATCTTCTTGCGGTATAACTGTTTTTTCAGTTATCCTACATCCCAGATACTTTCAAGGTGGAACTTCTTCGATTTTTGTTGTAGAAATTTCAAGTCCAGCATTTTGGATTTCAGCAACAACACTAGCATGGGTTTGTTCCATCTCTGTCTGCGTTGGAGCTGCGATGGGCAAATCATCCATGTGTAGAAACAGATGCTTCTGTCAAACTGGAGACAAAACTTGTGCAACAAAATATTGGCAAATTCTCCATTCTTTGAGGCAACGATTTCCAGTGCTATTTCTGCATGGGTTCTCTTAGATTCATGACTGGAACTGAAAATGCAAGTCTTGAAAAATCACCGGGATGAAGTGGCATATGGGAAAAAACAGTCCTTTAAATCAATAGCAATGAGAGGCCAGTATTTTGGGATCACTGATAAAGAAGGAAGTCCAGGCTGTGAGGTTCCATACCCTCAAGGACTCCACTGATCTTCATTAGGTCATGAAGCAACCTCCAGGAGTCCAATGTCTTCTTATGGATGATGAATACTGGTGAATTCCAGGGACTATCTGTGGTGTGATGTGACCTTGCTGTAATTGCTCTTTTACCAATCATTTAAGGATATTTAATTTTTTCTCTGTTAAAGGCCATTGATCAATCCATATAGGATGATCAGTCATCCAGTTTAGCTTTAAAGTAGTTTCCATCACAGGCCCGCTTCCAGTTTTGCTCCCCATTGGGACAGGACGTCTCTCCAGCAGACGGTGAGAGGCTTCTGAACAACAAAAGGATTCACTGTCACGGTCTTTCCTTCAGGACCTGTAATGTTAATCATGGATGCACTTTGCAAACACACAGTAGCACCTCCAACCCCTTTGAGGGGACCTGTAGGAGCTACCAAATCCCAATCGCTGGGCCAAAACATGTGAGAAATTACAGTGACATCTGCACCAGTATCCAGCATGCCTGTAATGTAAATTTTTTTACCACAGTGAGTCAGGCTGCAAGTCAATTTTGGTTGGCTGGGGTCTAAACGTTGCACCCAGAAGACTGCAGGACCTGAGGTTCCAAATGGCACTGACATAACTGAATTCTCTGGAAAGTTGTTTTGCTTGGGTATATTCATGGGTAAAAGAAATGCAATAGCTATAGGTGTTTTTTGGTGGAATTACCATGGGAAAGTCAAATGCAAGAGCTAAAATTATTAGCTCTGAGTTACAATTTACTGGAACAACAGCTGGAAGGACTGAAAGTCCAAAAATTTTGTTGCTGTCTTTGCCTATAATCAAATGATCTTTTTTGAAAAAAACTGATACTTCCAGTAGAAATACTTTAATAACAAAAATGATTTAAAATTTGTATCAGTTTTGAGGAGGCCAATTCAAACCTTGTACCTGAGGGTATTGAGCTGGGACCATTTGAGGAATGGTTGACTGAGGGAAAAATGATTGAGGTACCAATGCCATTTGACTGGGTAATTGACTGTAAGGAAGTACTGCTACTTGTGCTGAGGCCCGGTGGTAATCCGTGCTCTTTTTTGAGTTTAATGACAAAGGTTTGCCATCGATGTCAAATTGAGAACGACAGTACTTAGCAAGATGCTTCCCTTTCCGACATCGAGGGCAAAGAGAACGTTGTTTAAGTTGGATTGCTGTTGTAGGACAATCCCTTTTCATGTGTCCTGGTTTACCACAAGCAAAGCAACAAGCCTTTTTATCAGAGTCCAACTGTACTGTACCAAAAGATTTTTCAAAAAATTTTGTTTGTGCTTCTAGGACTTTTACAAGCTTTTCCATTTGTTGTCCCAAAATTTCTCCCAATGTTTTCCCAAACCTTTCTTGAGATTCTGCAATCAGCTTTCCAAAAGCATTGACTTGTACATTAGGCAAGATGTTGTGGAGAGGTGAGCTTACTGCAAGCTGTTAGCATCTGTGTTACAGTTGGAGGCTGATCAGGTAAAGTTAAAATAATTTTTCTACATTCTTCATTAGCCTTGAGGAAAGCAAGGTTTTGAATAATACAAGAATGAGCTTTTTCATATGGACATTGTTTTTTGACAGCTTGGGTTAATCTATCTAGGAAAGAACCAAAGGGTTCCAAATCACCTTGTCTGATAGTAGTGTAAGAATTTGCATGGGTACCAGCTGGCTCAACTGAAAGTAAAGCTTTTCTAGCAGCATTTTTAATATCCGTGAGTACAGGCCAAGGCAATCCCACCGCCTGATTTTCTGGTCTATGGAAAGGTGGATCACCTGCTAGTTGGGTAATATCTATATTCTCATAAGGTGTATTTTTATATTTTTCAACCAATTTATTAAGAAGTTTTTTCCATTGTAATTCTCATAGAAGATATTGTGAATTGGTTAACATCAGGGAAGCCACATTTCGACAATCAACAGGGACTAAGTCATAAGAATTAAATATACTTTTCAACACATTTTTAAAATAAGGAGAAGAGAACCCACTTTCTTTCAAAGCTTGACAGAGTTCCTTTATATCATGGTGAGAAAGAGTTTCATATTGTGGATTTACATCATTATGACCATGTCTTACAGGTAAGGAAAGGAGTTGTTTATTTGAATCCAAATTTTTTTCTAAATTTCGAATAATATTAGACCAATTAGGTAGTTGCAATGGAAGGTTCACCTCTGATTTAGACTGTGTTTTGTTTTTCCCTCTCATCACTCCTGTATCTGATACAGAAGAACAGGTAGTGTTGTCACAGCAATCAGCTGTCCCAGGAACCCTGCCAAGGAGCTCCAAGCTCTTGGCAGTAGTGTCACCGCAGCAGCGAACTTTCCCGGGAGCCCTGCCAGGAAGGGTGGAGGAGGAGAGCTCCACATTCCTAACAACCCCCCGGCTGCTGGAGGTACTGGCTGAGGAATGTGTTGTATTGGTTACAGGAAAAAAGCCAGAGCCTGCTAAATCACGTCTCAATTCAATAAATTGATTTTTTTCAGATGCATACAAATTGGGCTGCTCTCGAGCTGCAGAACCCGAATTTGTCGCCCTTTCCTGCAGCCTCGCCCGCGGGGACTCAGCTGGAAAACCGTCAGCTCCAAGATGCAATCTCGGCATGCTTTTTCCCCCCCAGCAGCAAATGAGACAGGTTTCAAGGCTTCTAAATGAACTGTCTGTGTCTGTACAGAAGCTTTCCTGAGCTCTCCCGCCTCCACCCCATCCATCTCTTTGGGCAGAGCCGTCCTGGCCCCGCTCGGCCCCTGGCTGCTGCCCTCCACCTCTGTCCGCCCCTCTGCCCGCTCCTCTGCAGGCGGAGCCAAATCCAAAGCACACCCAACAGCTGTAACCGGAGGCTGGGGTGCTAAAAGCAGCGAAAATCCTGGAAGAGACTTGGGGAAGGAATCTATACGAAAAGAGTTCTCAGAACTGCAAAGCAATTTGCCCGCCTGAGCCCGGTCCGAGAAGGTAACTTCCCGGGAAGGGGAAACCGTGGCTGGGGTGACCCCCGCAGCCCCTCGGCCAGGCAGAGCAGATCCAGAGCCCCCCTCGGTAGACCCCGCTTGCACAAGTTCAGCACAAGATGCGGCTGCAACTTGTTTGAAAGAGGAGCAGGGCACGAAAACAGCAGCTCCTGTTTTGCAAAGCTTCCCCAAATTCTCATCTCCCTGAGCTGTTCGACTCCCAGCCTCCCCAGAACACAATCCCTGACCCCCCAAATTCTCAGAACACAACGAAAATCCCCAACTCTTTCCGCGGAACTCCAGAGGTGGATGATTTCCCGGAGGAATGGGAGGAGGCTCCGTCGCAGCATCAGTGACGCGGGGAATCCCGAGAGAAACGGAGGGCATGACCGAAGCTGGAAGCTGATCTGATTCCCCCTTCCCAGGGATTGGGGTGCTGTTCACATTGCCTGGGGAAACCCAGGACATGCCAGGAGAAGGGAAGGAACCCTGAACAAAACCCAAGATTCCCCCAGAGGAGGACGAAGAGCCAGCACCACTCCAAATTAAAGTCTCAGAACCAGGTGTTTTGTTTTGGTGTTCAAGAAAGTCTCTATTACAATCATTCTGTTTAAAGCTCTCCGTTAAAGCTCTGGAGACAGGTATTAGTTTGACCAAAGTCTCTTCCTTTTTGAGAGAGACTAGATTGTAAATTTTCCAGTTTATCTGGTCCCAGAAATCAAAGGTAAAGGCAGATTTCAAGTCTATATATTGAGTATTCGTTTTTGCCCAGATTAATAAGTCTTTTAGTTCATGTTTTGAGATGTCTGAACGTCCTTTATCCTGTAAAATTGTCTCAAGCCGATAAAAGATGTCCCATTCTGTTTTCGATAGATGGTTTCCCATATTGTTGCCCAGGAGCCCCTAGAGCTGCTATTTATTACTTACAAGAATATCAGCTACAGACGATGAAAGGGATGATCCATTCCTCCTTTTAACAGCCTGGGCCTCCAGCAATAGCACTGTCCGTGGTCTTCTTTTTTATTTTTTTATATTCTTCTAGTCTAAAAATCCTCCTCACTGAGAAGCACCATTTATTGCCAGCCGGGAGTCTATGTAAGAATCACAAATGGGATGGGATTGCTGAGGAACGCATCTCGAGCTGTTGTATTTTCCAGCATCAGTCCCATTACATGGTTATGACAATGGGGAGATGCCAGCAGCTCACACCCAGGCAGCAGACCAAGAACTTAATGTTACAACTTACTTTAAAAGTATTTTGACCAATCACACAAAGCAAAAGCATATTGACGTAGTTCTATCCAACCACTATAAGCACAAGTACTCTTGGGTAAAACAATGCCTGCTTATTTCAAATACAATACCTGCTTGTAAGACTTAAGATACAATGCACAGAGCTCCATTATTAAGCTTAGAACTTCCTAATATCTCACTAGATATACTTTTCTGCAGCTTAGGGAGTTATTCTAGACAAGCATTAATACACAGACCATTGTTCTATTTGTCCTTACTTTTCTACTTCTTATATAATTTTTCTGCTGACATATCTTAGGGCTACTGCTTAGCTCTAATCACAGTTCTGCTGTATCTGAGGCCTGCCTTTTGCAGCTTTCCCAAAACCCTCTGATTTTAAGGATTCCCATACCTTATCTCCCATTCGGAAATGTCAGCCAGCCCATGACTCAGATTCCTGATCCTCCCTCAGACCCTCTTCTGCAAAGCAGTGGTTTCAGAGCTGGTGAAGTCCAGCAGCACCTGGGAAAAGTGAAGCTGTAAATAAGCCCTAGGAGCAAACACCTGCTCCAGCAGGAGCAGTGTGACTCTACTCCTGAGCAAGACTTGCATGGTCCCTCAAGGTTTCCCCTGACCTTGAGCAAAATCTTGGTGGGCTCCTACTCCAAGAATCCCTTGCAGGCCTGGGACAAAGGCTCCAGGCCAACCCTCCTGCAAGGCAGATGCCATCTTCTGCAGCCACTGTACTCTAAAAGAGCTTGGTGTCAGCCCCTGATGCTCCCCCAGGGGAATTGAGCACCCTCCCCACAGCATACTGACCAGCACACTGGGCTGGGGACCACTCACCCTCCTACCTAGAGTGAGGAACAGCCCTGTGATGTCCACTCTTTTCCCAGGCCAGAAGCTAAAGATGTAATGCAGCACTTCATTGACTCTGGAGGCAGGAGAGGTGAGCACCATTGCTTCCAGCATGGCATCCACAGCTCTCAGGGTCTGCAAGGATGACAGAGAGTGATGGCAGTGATTCTGCTGCTCCTCCTCACCCTGGTAGACTCATCTGAACTCTCAGGGACAAGACATGATGCACATGCTGTGCGGGAGAGAGACATAAGCAGAGAGTCTGCTGACTACACATAAATATACAAATATCAATTTCAGTTAAAAATTTTAATTTTTTGCGGATTTCTACAACTGTACTGCCTATATGTAAGCATGCAAATATGAGTATATCTATCTAAATATCCACATACCTCTGTGCAAGTATAACAACATAAAACACATCTATAACTATATAGAGAGGGATCCCAGGTAGTCCATTTTCACAGGCTTTCCCTCGGTAGCTTCCTCCCATGCAGAGCAACCCTTCTGGAAAGGTACAGCAGATGGACATCTAAGAAGCAAAAGGAATATTGAGTCAACACTGGACCTAGTTTGTGTCTCCCTTGGCAGCACACCTAACAATTTTACCAGAGACCATGTAAAACATGGCCTGAAAGGCAGGTTCTCCCCTGGGAATTTGAGGCCTGCTGTTTAAAGAATAGGAATTCTTCCAAGATTTCAAAATGTTAAAGTTTTGAAGTACCCTGATAAAAGCTGCAACACTAGCACTGTAAATGGCACCCACAAGAACTTTGAACAGAGACATTCACATCTCATGAAAAGAATTCCAGCCTTGTTTCGTCTCTGTACCGACAAAGAGACCTCAGGCCTTACTTATATGGTAGAAACTAATGGGTGTTGTGAGATGAGTTATTAACTAACATTGTTATCTGGGATCTAGAAACTACCTTTTGAAGTCAGTAACTGCTCCTTCAACTCTACCTCAGCTCTTGGATCAATTACTCTGATGTCCTTGTTCTGTAGAAGTCAGGCTCAGAGTAGCTGTCTCAGTCATCTCTAAAAACATGTAGACTCTCTTCTTACCAGGGTCCTTTGGCTCAAGGGAACTGTTCCCACAGCTTGTGTGTTGTCAAGTGAAGCTCTCTCTTCCACCACCATGTTCAGAGGCTCAGTTCCTGAAGACTCACACTGACCCAAAATATTCTTCTTAAAAGAATAAAAAACAAAAATAAAAAAGAAGCAACCCAAAGATCACTTGTTATTTTCTTGTAATCATTTTTGGGACACAATTATAACTGTTCTTCCGCACCCTGGAAGGACATGTAACACAAAGTTAACACTGTTAACATGGTTAACATAGCAAGCCTTTTAAATTCAGATGTTTGACAAATGGAAACTCAAACTCTTACAAAATACCTATAAATCAAAACACAAAATAAAAAAAAACTACCAGAATACAGCAAGTAAGAATACATGCCCTCACAGTCTGAACTATGCCCTTGCTTATGGCACTAGCTATAGGAAACAAGAAGAAACCCAGAGGGAGAAATCAAGGTACCTTCCTAGTTACCATTAGACTTACAGGTGTGTTATTACTTTTGAGAGATCTCGCTCAAACCACTGCACAGTCTGTGTGGTGCAAAACTACATTCATGAGCCATACATTTCTGGCTGTGAATCTCACACCACCTCATCCAATTGCTAAATCTAATTACCAATTAAAAATTACATTTAATAATTATTAAATTATAACAATTGCTTGCCTTTTGGAGCTCTTCTCTCCTGCTCCATGTGTATTTTGTAGGCAACCGTTTACTTATTGGGTAAGTTTCCATTATTATGTGGCAAAAATCTATAGGGTTAAAAAAACCTCATAAAGCTAGACAACCTAGTTAGGTTTCTGTTCCACTGAGGAAGTAAAGACCTGAAGTTAAGTACCAGGAATTTATCTTTAGACAGAAAGATATTCTCATAATCACCTGTTATAGAATATAAGTCTCTTCTGCAAACTGGCTAGTCATCAGTACCTTGAAGCTGAACGATTGTTTAGAGCCTGCAACATTTCCTTCTATTAAGGAAAAAGAAGGCTTCTGAAAAGTGGTACATGTGAGTTTACAGAAGACAAAAGGGCATCACAATGAGTAACAGCATATGGATAGTTCCAAAAGATCACACTCCCCACCTTTAGTCTGCTCTTACTCAGATATTTAAAGGGCAATGCCTGTGTATATGAATAGAAATAGACATTTTTTGATGAAGCTGTATAAAAAGATGAAAAAAGGCTGGGTCAATACAAGACCTAAACACCCAGGGAAGTCTGGGAAGGGCCAAGAGTTAAGAAAGGACATTTTTAATCAAAAGAGGGAAGCTGTCAAACCAAAGGCCTAGTAGTCCCTGAACTACTCAACACCAAATAAGCCACAAATCTTAAACCACTTTACATCCAGGAACAACAATAACCTTCTCATCACATACTCATGAAGACTCAAAATCAAAACACCTGTTCCCCTGCAACTCCTTGAATCACAGACTTAATCCCTTTATTCCTAAGGATGAAATCTGGGCTCTAATTCACAAAACCTTCAACAATGGAAAATAGACACTTCTAAAAACATTGTTCAAAAGCTGTCAAAACTAACAAAGTTCAAAGTGCCAGTAAGACAATTCACTTAGTGGGCACTAAGGAAGGAGTCCTGCCACCTCTGTGTGCCCTGGCACAAGGACAGGCTCCTCTCTACCCAGCACTGAACACAGCAGTCTAGGCCAGGCTGGAGCTTTTTAAGGGATTCATCAGAATATACATCTTTCTGAAAGACACCCAAGAGAAAGATGAAAATTGTTGCAACACAGAGAGCACCAGTGGCAATTTTGCACCAGCTGAAGATTTCCCATGTAGAAACTTAACTGAAGGCACCAGGATATTGAGAGAACAAAATAAAGAAATAGTAGCTTCAACACATACACAAACATGGCATTTCAAGTGGCTATACACTAGCTAAGTCTCATGCAGCAGCAAGAAATGCAGCTAACCTTTTTCTTTTCCTTTGTGTTCAAAACCAAAAGGAGAGACTGCATTTGGTGCTATAACAGAATGACCTCTCCCCTCTCTGCACGAGACATACTGTTTTCTATACAAGAAGCACCAGCCAGCCACAGGTAGAGCAAAGGACACTCACACCTTGTCAGGTGCCATAAAGTATGGACAAGCTTTGTAACAACCAAATGTTTATAAGTTGTGTTTTCCATAGAAGACGTAAAATTAGTAACTCCATCTAACCATTTCCCTGAGTTTTCAACAAAAAATGTTTGTCTTCTGTGGCAATTCTCAAAATACTCTTTAGCATCAAAGACATAACCTAAAAAGCTTCCACATGAATGAATCTACAATGTGAATTTTTCCCTTGAAAATGAGCACCTGAATCCGGCCAACACAAGCAGTGGTCTCATGCTCTGGAATGCAGGATAGTTTTGACTCACTTTTCTTTTTTAAATTTTGCTTTTAAACAAGCAGTTAAGTAAAGATTCTTTTACTTCTCAGGCACGTGACGGCACTGAAAGCTCTCAGGGGACACCCCAGCATCGCCATCGAGCAGAGTCGCCTCTAAAGAGGAGGCCAGCTCAGGGTGGGACAAGGGAACATTTTCCCTGAGGGCCTGAAGCACAGCCTTGATTGAGGTCGGCCGGGCCGGGGCTGGCGGCGGCGGGCGGCGGCTCCGCCATGGCGCGCGGCCGGCGACAGTCGCGACACACGGGGGCGCCCAAGGGCCGTGGCGCGAGGGCCGCGCCGGCCCCTGCCGCCGGCACGCGCCCGGGTAACGGCTCGGCCCGGCGGGGGGCGCTGTGCTCCGCCGTCCCTCAGGCGCTCGGGGCCGCCGGGCAGTGAACCTCTGGAACATCGATGAGGTCACCAATCACGGAAAATTTAGAACTGAATCGTTCAGGCTGCACGTCACCTCACAAGGTCTCCCCTTCAGCCTCCTGCTCAAAGCACAGTCATTCATCGGGTCAGATCGGGCTGCCTGGGGGCTTTACCAGTTAAAGGATGCAAAGCCTCTCTGGGCCCTCACTCCACCACATTGTGCTAAGTTTTTCCCTTATCTCCAGCCCAAGCCTCTGAAGCCTCAGCTGGTGCCACTTTCTCTTTTCTCCTACCAGGCACCTCTATGAAGAGAGTGGCCTGAGCCCCTTGATCCTATCCTATAGCCTCAAGGTGCTTTCAGATTCCTTACAACTGTCTCTGCTCCAGAACAAACCAGTCCTGGACCCATGACCTCACCTATCTATCAGTCGATGCCTCAGCCCCTTACTCATGGTGGCCTTCCCTGAATTAGTCCTATTTTGCCAATTTCCATCTTAATTTGAGGATCAGGACCTGGATGCAGGATCCATTTGTGGTCTGACACGTGCCAAGCAGAAGTGATAATTCCTTTTGTCTTTGCTGAATTTGATGGAATTCCTTTTAGCTCATTCTTGTGCCCAGTTCTCGTACCTGTGGATGGCAGCCCTGCTCTTGTGCATATTCAGAGCCCCTTTCTCCTCTTTCCTAGAATTTTTTCTAATCATCTGCCAGTGTCACGATGGCTCTCCTTTGCTTTGCCCGTTGCCCCCAATTTAAAAGGAAACATCCCAGATTAGAGCCCCTGCTGGATCGCACTTGTTGCTAGATATTTCCTTCATTATTTTGCTGTCAGGAATCATTCTTGGCGTATGCATTTCTGCTGCACCTGGGAAAGCAACACCTCACCCTGCAGGAAATGGTAAAGTTTAAATAATTCGATTTGTACTTACAACAAGGTTTCTGGTTTACAGTTGGACTTGGTCTTAAGGGTCTTTTCCAATGCAAATTGTTCAATACTGCCATATCCTGGAGTGAGGAATGTCAAGTGTTTTATTCAGGGTGATGAGCAGCTCTTGCCTTTGTGCCATGTTATAAAGTATGCTTGCACAAATCCTTGTCTGTCTATTGAATACAATCACAGTTCTGCACATTGTTTTAGCATGTGTTTGACAGCAAACATTTGGATGCTCATTCCATCGACTTTTCTGCTGTAGGCTGCAGATTGATAGCTCTCTTTGTATCTAAATGTCCTAGCAGATGGGCATTGGATTTAACTGACTTTCTTGTGTTTGTACCATGATGAATATCCACACCTGGCAACACTGAGTTGGTATCTGTTGTAATATTCATATGTAAGAAAAGAGGCACACTGAGAGAGCTTGTATTACATGTGAAATTGCATGTGACACATAAAATTAGGAGTCATTTATTAATTAACAAAAAGCAAAGTCATATTTCACTAGGCATGCCTAGAATAGCGCTGGAGAAGACATAAGACATATTTATTTGAATTTTTCATTCTGTAATACTCTTTACCACTTATTTTTTAATTGAGAGAGAAGGATACTACCAGCATATAAAATTGGTAATAGAGAAAAATGTCCCTTTTAAACTTCTTATAACAGATGAACTAGTTGCAATCAGTTTTCTCAGGGAACATCCTACTGACATTCTGCAGAGCATGATGTTGGATTACAGTTTGCTTCTAGTGAATAAGGAAAGCTAATCTAGCAATCCTAGACAGAGCAGTGTCAGATTTTTTTTATGGCTTACAGATATTTTCTCCCCAATATTTTGTGACTTCCTTCCATACACTACTAAATAAATAACAAAATGTGATTTAAATCTGATCTTCAAGCAATTTCTCACAAAACACAGATATATACACTGAGGATATGAAAACCTGGAGGATAAATTATGTATCTCCTGCTAGTCTGGTGGGGCAAGTGTTGAGTGGTATCTCAATCTATTTGTGTTAATCACTTCCAACATGTTGATTGCCCACAGCAGTAAGTCCAATTGTGTGAAGAAACAGATACTACAAGGGTCAAAGCCAAACTGCTGATCCTTTGTTAGCGTGACCAGTGCCTCTGCCTTATTTTATCAGACTCTGATTGTTTACAGTCATCAAAACTCAGAGGAAAAATTTTTATACTTCTGTTTTGGTTATTGCAATCCAAAAGACCATGAAAGTGGCAAGATTGCTAAGAAAGTTCTGTCTTCACAGAATCATTTGCAGTTATTTTCAGCTTGGACAATATCCCTATATGTGGGGGTGCATGCACAAAAACTCCAAGAAAACAATCCCCCCCTCACTTACTTGTAACAAGGATTTTTTTTTCCCATTCCTCTTACATTCCTGCAGAGACATGAAATTCAAGGACTTTTGACCCCATTTTGAGCCTAACAATCCATTTTATACATTGAACTTGCTAATCATTGCTTCAATACACCTCTGCCACATGCTATTGAGTTTACTGCTACTATTGCTGTTCTTTCAAGTGATGAATCTTGTTTCACAAGGCTGGCTAGGAAGATGAAAATCCATTTCAGAGTCTCTGACAAGGAGTCAAGTTATCATTACTTCAGTAAGCACTCTTAGCTGCATAGTGCATTAAAACTCTTTCTTAGTCCTCCATATCAAAGGTGTGGGGCCTTTCCTGAAATACTGCTTATTTGATTTAAATACTGCTAATTTTCCTCATGATGAAGGGCAACTGGGATATTATTGCCCAACTTTTATGCTTTTCCTTTTAGATCTAGCCACTGGATCCTGTCAATTACATATACAACTAATATATGTATTTATTTATTTACATTTCTAATGGCCAAGCATCCTAGGGTTAATACAAAATTGTATTAAATTTGTATGTAACATAGTTTGAAACTTAACAAAAGGCACCTTTTATATATGTCCATCTGTCTGTCCAATTATCTAGCTACCTACCTACCCACCTACTCACCTACCTTTCTACCCAACTCTCTCTACGTCTGAGAACAGTTTTTGTAGTAATCATCTCCCTTTACACTAATTTTCAGATGTAAACCCAAGCATGCATTTACTGGAAAACAACTGTTGAGCACTAATTTATACTGTCCACCTGGTCCAGTTGAATTGTGAGCTGAAAAAAAAATCTGCAGCCTAAAAGGGGAGAACATTGAAGCAGAGCAAGAGACCTATTTTGTTGTGGGGTTTCCTTTATCAGAAAAGGTAAATTTAAAAATTGTTCTTGTTGTTCTACTTCTCCGCTTCAAATGAAAGTGGAGAACAAAGGAAGTGGAAGAGATACACCCAAAGACCCATCCTTCTAGTGTGGAAATGAGTTTAGAATGGTTTGGCAAAGACCTTTGCGAATGGAGCCAGGTTGTGGATCTGACTGTCCAGTTGAGTATCTGTTCGTTCAGGTCATTATTTTTGTGGGGTTTGACCTGGTCTCTCCTCTTAAAGGGACGCTGTTGCTTCCACCTTGTACAACTTTTAACTACTACTTCATTCCAGAAACTACTGTGGCCTTGTTAGAGTGCTGAAATGCTGGGTAGGAAAAGGGAAAAGTGAAACTGAGTGTGGATCAGATCCATAAGCATAAATCCTGCTCAAAATAAGGAATTAAACTTCACCTAAAAAATTCACAGGAATGTCCACAGAAATGCCGTGAAGAACTGATACTAAAACTGGAGACATGGCCAAGGCCTTGGTGACTGGCATTTAACTGTGATGGTGAGCCAAAGATATGGGTGAGAAGAGAGAGGGTAACACAGAGCTGCAGTAGCCCTGGATGTATGTGTAGAGGCACAAGGAAATGCAGGGACAGGTCTCCTGTTGTAACATCACTGGGTGGGAGGAACACCACCAGGAGAGAGATTGTAACCTAACATCCCTCACTGCTTATATTCAGGTGCCAGACATCCTTTGACTGTGACATCACTGGGTGGTGGAGAACAACATCACCAGGAGATGGACTGTGATATCACATCCCTTGCTGGTTATATGTGTGCCCTGCAGAGCCTGGCTGGCCCAGTTTCGCTCAAGCCTGGACTTCTACTGAGTGTGCCTGCAAGTGGGAGCTTCTTCTGGCCCTCGGTTCTGCCCAGCCTGCTGCAGCAAGAAGACATGGCCACGGAGACAGACTGGAGCTGCCCCATCTGCCACAACACTCGGAGTGATGTGGCTTCTGCTCTGCCTTGTAATGACCAGTTCTGCCTGGGCTGCATCCTGCGGTTGGCAAAGACAAATCCAGCGTGCCCACTCTGCAGCAGACCTATGGAAATTGTCAGGTTTTCTGAGCGGAGTGAATGGGACTACCTACAGTTTGCCATCACAGCCTCAGAAGAGTTGGCAGAGGACAGCAGCCAGGCAGGGAGCGCTCCATTCCTCCTGACCCAAAACAGCCCCCATCAACCTGGGGTATCCCCTCCACCTTCTCCACAAAGGATGCTCTCTCCAGATGAGCAGGGGGCTACAGAGCCAGAGTTCATGGGTGGCCTCCCACCTGAGGTCTGGGCAGAACTTTTCCAAAGGCAACAGCAACTGCTGGACCCTGTGCTTCCCTGGCTCCGCTGGAGGCTGGCAGCAGTCTATCAGGACCAGTGGTGGCGAGCAGAGGCTGCAGAGGGCTCTATCCTGCATGGCCTCTGTGTCTGTGGTCTGAATGCAGAGACCTTGGTTGAGCTGCTGGAGCCTCTCCTCAATGGGCACACAGCATCACTGGTCTATGGCATCATCAATGTCATTGCAGGCCAGTGCAGGGACGAAGCCCAGAGGCTACTGTGCTTCCATCATGCCAGGACCAACTCCAGTAGCCCCAGCTACACTAGCTCCCAGGAGGTGATGCTCGCCAGTGAACCCACAGGCTCCGAGGCAGAGGAGGAAGCTGGTACACAAGAAACTGGTCTCCAACAGAGTCCCAGCCACCCCTCATCTATGACCAGCTGCTCAGAGCAGGACCAGCCCCAGAAAGAGCAGGACGAGACAGTGACAGCAGCAGGTCCATCTGCTCAGGGCTGCAGCCCCTCTGCTCCTGACCAGAGCAGGGAACACTCTTCTGGAGAGCCCCGGCATGCCCGGAGGAAGAGAACCCCCAGCCTCCAGGATTCTCCCAGACCCAAGAAGAGGCCACCTCGCCAGCAGCACTAGCACATGTCCAGGAACTCTTCAGCCAAGAAAATAAGAAATAAATAAATGGTAATTTCCCTGACAAAGTCTCTGAGTGCTGCTTTCTCCCTGTTCTGAGCAAGAGCCAAGAGCTCCCAGGACGTTAGGGCCATTTCAGCAGAGCCTCCTCACACAGGAAATCCTGCAGCAACCGTGATGATTGAAAAGCTTTTGAACAAACACCAGGGTGAGCTACAGAGGTATCAGCAGTAGAAGACTGACCAGGCATTCATCACATGAGAAGAGGAAAATTTTGATAATGCCTAAGAGAATTTCTGCCTAAGACATTAGTGGAAAATGTACAGTTTGATGATGTACAGAAAGAGGACTGGTACAGCCTGAAGATACAACCAATTAGAGTTCATTCAATCAGTGGGAGGGAAAAGACCTATGCATTAATTTAGAAAGCATTCTAATATATATTAGTGTAGAGGACTATAAAAAGAGACTTATTCAGAGGCTGAGAACAAAGGGAAGCTTCCTGCACAGTCAAGGTTTTATTTATGACAGTATTTATTTTGACTACCAGTCTCAACACACTACAACCTATGATCTATAATCTTGAAACTACAAACTACGAGCTATAAACTACAGACTACAAACTACAAAATACAGACTACAAACTACGAGCTATAAACTACAAACTACAAACTACAAACTATAAACTACAAACTACAAACTACAAGAATGGCCTCTTCCAGGGCTAGTATCTCCTGTCGGCCATAAACTGCTGCGTGGCCATGATGAGAGGCGTCAGGTCAGAGGTTGGCTTGGCTGATGTTACGAACGGATGCTGCCCAAAGAGAAAAAGAAAACATGAACTTGACCTTTCCTCACAGGCTGAAACAGGCTTTCTCTGGCTACCAGAAAGATACAGAAAGCAGAAAGGAGGGCATTCTGGGCACCTCTGTCTCCACATCCAGGACCTTGCTACATGAGGCAAACATGGCTCCCAATCCCACAAATCCATGAATCCAGATGAGGAGATTTGGTCTAGGTGACCTTGAAAGGCTCCCTCCAAGGCATCCTAGGCCAGGATTCTCCTTTGTTTTCCTCTGCAAGCCCCCAGACTGGAGATACTTAGGAGCGGGGCCCATCAGACGCCTTGGACTTGAGCAGATGAGGAGCCCCTGGCAGCGGGCAGCTGGCGCAGCCTGCAGCCGCTTTGCCTTTTACCTGCAGCAGTTCCTGGGCAGACCAGCGCCTGTCCTCGTCCCTCTCCAGGCAGCAGTGCAGAAAGTCTCGCAACCACGCCGACTGTTGCCTGGGCTTCTGCAGCTTCGGCCTGCCCCCGCTGCTGATCAGCTCTTGAACCTAGACAAGAAGGAAATGCCACACTCTACCTGTCTCCTTCGCACCCCAAACTGCTCACACACACCCCACTGGACAGCCTCCACTCTCCGGTGGCACTTCACTCCCTGCTAGATCCTGGGAGATACATTTCCAACCCCTGCTGAGAGGACCCAAAGCAGCCCTAGCCAGTCCAATATGCAAAGGCTCTTGCCTTCACCCCTGATTTCACTGGCTGATGCAATTAAGAGCAACTCCATCAGCAAAAGCACACTTGGCTTCTCTGAGAACTGACACCAGCTCTACAGGCTATTTGGAGGATGAACTTTGGTCTAACTCTACTGTTTCCAAGGATTATTCCATACAATGCAGCTCAGCACGGCTCACTGCTCCCTTAGGCAAAGCTTCCGTCAAGCAAAAGGCATCACGATTCTTTGTGCTGCTCCTGCACTGAATTGGCAGAGGGGATGATCTGGACAAGGAGCACGAGACACTATGCAGCCTGGAACCTCTCATTTCCAGGCGTTAGCAAGCTTGCCAGGCAGAGGAATGGGAGCAGATTTTGTTTGGGTGACAGCAGAATCTGAGAGCAGTTGCAGCGCACCGTGCGGGAGGTTTCATTCCAGTAAGGAGGCGCCCCTTCCACCATCTCGATGGCCACAATGCCAAAGGACCAGATGTCCACTTTGGGGCCATAGAGCTTCCTGGTGAAGATTTCAGGCGCCATCCAGTAAGTGGTCCCGACAGCTGATCTCCGTTTGTTCTGCTCAGCGGTGAGCTCAGCAGCAAGGCCAAAATCAGCTGAGGAGAAAAAAGGAGGCAGCGTGAGTGAGGAAAGCAAACAAAAGGAGTCCCCACTGTACCCATGTCCAAGAAGGCAGCGTGGAACCCAGCTGCCACAAAGGGGCCATGCTGCCGTTCCTTGGGCCTGCAGCAAAAGAAATGCAGAATTGGCCACTTAGCAAAAGCCCCCAGTTTCAGACAGTGGCTTTTAGTGCCCTGAAGCTATTAGACTGTGAGTGCCTTGCTTGGGAAGGGACACATCCACAAGCCAAAGGCACTCCTGAGCCCTTGTTCCCAGCAACACCTCCCTGCACCTTGTGGCTGTGCTCTGCGCTTGCAGCAGGGCAGCCTGCGCTGCAAGGGAACCGGCAGTCACCCAAAGGCAGCCCCACGCCACAGCCTGCCACGGCAGAGCCTGGTCAGCAACACCCACCCAACTTGACAGATCCGTCCAGACTCAGGAGAATGTTGCGGCTTTTGACGTCCCGGTGGATCACTTGCTTGGAGTGAAGGAAATCCAGGCCTTGCAGGCACTGAGAGAGGAAAGAGAAACACCAGCCTAAGTGGATTTCATCCCACAAGCAGGGAAGTGGCACATCTGCAACACTGCCACATTCCTGGGCCATGCTGAGCCATGGCAGGACAGGCTGCTGGCAAGGGCAAGAGCTTGCTGCTCCAACACGAGGACAGCAGTGCCTTTCTAAGTGAGGGTGCGTTTGCTTCTGAAAGAGAAAGGGCAATTGTTCCTCCGGCCAGTGCCCTGCAACCACAGACTGACGGAGCACTGCTGCAGTGGCTGTGCTCTCTCCAGCCAGGCAACAGTGGATGCTTTTGCAAGCACCACTTTGGGTGCAAGGCTCTCCTTTGAGGCTCAGCTCTCTGAGAGTCCTGCAAGTATCTCTTTGTCTTTGCCACTTGTTTGACATTGCACCACCAGCACTTTTGCCCTTCAGGGATGCAGGAATGCAGCTCACACAGGCTCCAGGCAAGTGTTTAGAGAGGCAAACACAAACACACTAGAAGAAGGGCAGGGACACTGGCAGGCACTTCAGGTGCTCTTGCTACTGCCAGTCATAAGAGAAAGGCAGCAGGGAGGCTCAGGAGATGAAATCTCTCCTCCCCTTATCACCCGTTTGGAAGGACCATCGCGACCAAGCCATGGGAAGCACAAGCACCGTCCCTTACCTCCCGAGAGACAGCTGCTATCTCTCCTTCTGCCAGACGAGTCTCCCTGATGACATCGTGTAAGGAACCTCCGTCCATGTATTCCATCACCAGCCAGAGTTCCTCGTCCAGCAGGTAGCTGAAAGGAGGAAACAACAGCCTGGAGATGAATGTGCAGTGCACTCACACCACCTGATGCATTCTTGTTTCTGTGTCTCTCTCAGAGGAAGACAGGAGGAAGTGAGGAGTCATTCACTATGCTCTACAGGCCGTGAACTCTGGGCAGTCTAAAAGACTGCTTGGTATCCACACCAACGCAACAGGCCAAGGGAAATACAATCTGCAGTGCTTTGTCAGCACTTCAGACGCATGGGGGGAAAATCAAGCCCCAAACCAAACAAAACCATGGGGAGAGAGCACAGGAACTTTGAGGCTGTTGGCTCGGTAAGATAGAGCCAAGTCTGGCCTTTGAAGGCGCCCTTCAGACTCGGTATGCCAGGAAAGATTAACACAGCCCCAATGCAATCTCCTCCCAAGACGCTGTAGATCCGCCCAGAAACAGGAATGAACAGCTCCATCCTCTGCCAGCCACCAAAGGAGTGGTTGAACCTCTGGCTTGCAGGATGTGAACGACCTCTCGTGGCAGCACAGCAGAACCACTCACCTGTCTACATAGTTGACAAGGTTGGCATGCTTATTGCCACGCATGACCTGGATTTCATTCAGGCACAGTTCGCTGCCGCTCTCTTGCAAGAGACTAATTTTCTTTATGGCCACCTAAAACGACATAGAAAGCCATGAACCAAAGAAGTCTGTGGCACAGGACCACAAGGGCAACATGGAGACAGGGATTATGGGATGATAGTGCTGGGCTGGGCCAAGCTGCCTTGTGACAGGACATCAGAGCGCCTGCTTGGGCACTTCCCAAGACACGGAGCCACATATCCTTTTTGCCTTGGAAACCTGGGAGAAACACGCTCTAAGCTCTCCACCTCCAAGCTCTAACAACCCTCACTCTGCCACAGGGCCAGTCTCCCCCCAAGGTATTACTTTATCATCCCCATGCTCATTCACACACCTCTTGCAAGCAGGAAGCCATTTTGTGCTGGTAAAAATGGAACAAAACTGCTGGGAAACCTTTGGCTCTTCTAGGGTGTTTGGTCATTCCTCCAGCAACCACTGGCATTCTCTATTGCATAACAACAAAGCCAACTCTTACAGACACGACAGAAAAAATGCTGTCCTAAAAACATCCTGAGGCTTCTTCCCTTTAAGAAATACACCCCTACATACTTCACGGAAAAAATGCCTCCAAAAAGGACAATCCTAGCACTTCCTCACTTCAGGAATTTTTATTTTGCTCCACTAAAATATTTTCCTTCACACCACTGACATTTGCAATTACTGCCTGACTGCAAAAAGACATAACTCCTGCCTTGATCTCCTAGGCGTATACACCAGGCTCCGAGCAGGGCTTAGGCCCTTGAGAGACTCCTTGCAGAGCACTCTCTCTGAGCACACTTCCAAGGGCAGCACTGCAGGTGCCTACAGAACGACCAGCACCATTCCCATGTACTTGCTGACAGCCAGAAATGAGAACTCAGCAACCCTGCAGCCCCAAAGAGCAGTGCCATGCTCTGAGACACCAGCTGGGCACTAAGACCCAGGCAGCGTGTCCTCCTCTGACAGATACCGCCTGGCCTCCTTGCATTCCCTGGGGCAGCTGAGGAGGACAAAATCTGTCCCCACTGCATTTGGCAGGCGGACGCTGCTCTGCACTTCATTTCCCTTTGCAGCAAAGCTCTACTGGCCACCCAAAGCTCAGCCACAGCTCACAGCGGAGGGGAGGGCACTCGAGAGCTGCAGAAGCTGCGGCGCTGCTTGACGCTTACCTCTTCTCCTGTGGCAGTCTCCACTGCCATGCACACCAGGCCAAAACCCCTAGAAACAAAACAGCAGCAGAGAAAGAAGAAGTCCTTTAGTCCCTGCAAGGGCAAGACACTGCAGTCCAATGGGAAAAAAGCCCCTGGGCAAACAGTAAATGGAACAGGACCGATTCTCGTCTTGATCTTTTCCCCCTTTTCTCTTTCTGTATCTGTACATGTGTGGGTTTTTTCCAGGAACTTGCTGGTTGGGCCTTCTCCCACCTCTCCTTGGAGTCTGTCTGCCAAACTCAAGCACCACCACTCAGGCCTCCTGAGAAGCCTGAAGCCATGTAACAGCCATGGAGGAAAGCCTCTAGACACAGAGTCCTTCTTCAGCTTGCAAGCAAATTAGTGTCCAGCAACAGCCAGAGCAGGCAAAGGCTTCCACTGCTGCACACACAAATGGAGAAGTCCTCAAAACACAGGATCCCTGGACAGCTGCGTTCTGGGTCCAGAGCATTTGGCAGCTGCTTCTCTTCAATGCATCAGACACAGGGAGGACTCGACTTTTCTGCAGACTTTTCTTGTACATTTGGCTTCTCACTGAGGACACGTTGCAAATCAGTCCCATTTCCAGGCAGCAGAGCCAGCTTTCAAAGGGAACAGCTTGGTGGATTCTTTGCAGGAAAGGCCTAAACCCGACAGGATCCACCAGGGGTCTGCCATCAGCCAGATGATGCCTTTTCCTCTGGAGTGCATTGGCACTGGGCATTGCCCTGAAGCTTTGTCTTTTGCCACCTCAGCTACAAAAGACAGCTGCTTCTTTCATTTCGGCTTTTGCCTTGTAGACTAGGCGGTGGCCATCCTGACCACTGAACCCTGTTTTCAGCAAACTACTGGAAAGAAATGTTACCGAGAGCTGTTCCCTGACAGCTGTCAGCTGCTAACTTGACCTTTGAGGCAACAAAGTTTCTCCTCTTTTCATGCCCACGCAGTCTGTGTTCTTTTGAGACATGCAAAAACGATTTCTCCTGGGAAAAGCGGCAAACAGGTGCAACACACTTGAGGGGCAGGAGATCTGCCAGGTGCTGCTCTTTGCCGCAGAAAAGACATTGCCAGCATCCAGGTGTCTTTGCCGTGCCTTCGAACCACAGCTATAAATGCTGACCCGTACTGAGAGATCATCAGGCATCATCTTAACGCAGTGTCTGAACAGCTTTGGAGCTTGCCTGACGTCGCTCTGGGCAGATGTGACACCAGCAAAATGCACAGGCCCTCCCTTTGAAGAAGGAGCTGTGGCTGCACTCACCCTTTGCCAATAGTTTCCAGTTCTGTGTATACAGCCTCAGGATCTCCCTCGCTCACCAGCATCTCTGTAAAAATCCCAAGGAAAGATGCTCACTTCAAAAGAGATCCCACCCTGCAGCAGATCAGAAAGGCAGCCCCACTCTCTGCCACACTGGGCCCTTTCAACTCGGGCACTCGGGAAACAACAACACCACCGCACCACCACCACCTCAAAAACAACAGCAGCAAGACAAGCAGCCCTGCAGCACAGATGGCCTGCACCAAACTAAAAGGCTAAACTAAAACCTAAGCACATGCAGAAACAGTCAGAGGAGACGGGGATCAGGAACCTGTAACCAAGAGAAGTGATTGTTGTCTGGAAACATTAAGGGCAGCAGGAAAAATAAAACCTTGCTGTTCTTGGCAACCAACACTCTGTGACATTCAGCCAAACCTTGAATCCTTGCAAACATCAAAGGCATCTTGGCTCCTGGCATCATTGTTCTCAACAGCTGCCCTTTGCAGCACAGCAAGAATATTGCAAAGTGCTTCCAGCAGAAGCGCAATCTCCAGCTTTAAGCAGGACAATTTTGCCTAAACAATGGCCTTCTGCCTTTCAGGAGCAGAAGCTCATGTTCCAACCTACTGTGATGGGCCTTAGGAATGAGGTGCCTCAGCCTTCAGGACAGGCTGAGTTCTGAAGATGACCTTGGCCGTGCCCCACAGGAGCTCCTTGAGGCCTGAGACTCACTGGCTGGGTCACGGCCTCCTGCTCAGCCAGAAACAATCTCTGGTTTGCCTTTTGCCTCCAGGGAAGCTCAGGCAAAGCCTAGCCAGGCTGAGCTGCTCTCAGAGGCAGGAGCAACAGCCCGGTGGCCCCTCACCACCTCAAAGCACGACAACAGGTCCTGTGTGGAGGCCTCAGCACCTGGCACTCAGCTGAGGAGGAACAGGAGCTGGCACAGCTCATGCCGACACACGCACACACAGGGCACTGCTCCAGCAGACAAGGATCACAAAGGACCTACTCAGCATGGCCAGGCACTTGTCCTCTGTCCTCTCTCCCAGCTGCTCTCTGCTGCCAGAGGAGCTACTCGTGCTCCAGATGCACGAGCTGCTCACGCTTGACTTGCCAGCTTGGGGACTGGAGGCTCCTTCAGAGCCTTCTGCTGCAGCTCCTGCAGGTGCCAGGACAGAGGAGGTGGAGCTCTGGGACAAGAAATGAATGAGGGTCACAAATGTGCCTGGCAGAGATGCCCCTCCCATGCCATTTCAAATGCAAGCCCCTAGGAAGATGCTGCTGGCCACATCCAGGGCTCTTCACCTCTCAGCTTTGGCAGCCCGCTTCTCCAGCTCAAGGCCCAGAATCCAAAGGCTGCTTTTACACCACGCACAAAATGACACCACAGACACTGCTAACCAAAGCAGGCACTTACTGATGATCTTTGCTCTGGCCCTGGGCTGACAGCAGGGGCAGGTTCATCGGCACCTTCCTCCTCTTTAGCCTCTTCCTCGGGCACACAGGCAGCCAGAGCAGGTGCTGACGCTGCCCTTCTGCTCTGTGGACACACAGCAGCATGAGGGACAGGAAAGAACCTGTCATTCACAACCTTACCTATATTCAGCCACAGGCCCCGCTGCATCTCAGCTGATCCTTTAGCTACTGACAGCTGCTCTCTGTGCAGGGCCAGGTCCCTCCTGGGGACAGTGTCTCCAAATACCCTGCAAGCTTCTGAACTGCACCTTTGCACTGCTCTCTTCACCGGGGACAGGGAGCCTGCACAGCCACTGGGCACCAAGGGCCTCACTTGTACCCCAGGAGCATCCAAAGACATCCTAATGCTACCTCTTTTCTCTTGCTAAGAAAAAATCACAGCCCCTTTCAGAACAGTAGGAAGGTGATGCCTGAACATCCAAGTTCCACGCCCCTTTTCCAGGCCTCACAGCCTGGGAGAAGGGCAGGAAAGATTCCAGCCCTCAGCATCTTCAGCCAGGCACGGGAGGTGCTGTCTGATCAGAAACTTGCAGCTATGCTTTGCTCCAGCCACAGGAATACCCTGAGCTGCCACTTACTGATGCTGGATGCTCAGGCCCTGCAGGGGCACTTTGCTGGGCATCTTCCTCCCCTTTGGCCTCTTCTTCAGGAAGACACGCAGCCACAGGAGGCTCCGAGGTTCCTTTTGGGCTCTGCAGACAGACAGCACTGTCAGGGACACGTAACCTTCTTTATATTCAGCTCTAGAGCCAGATGCACTAAGGAGAAAGCATCTGCAGAGAAATGGGATTCTAAGGTGCTCAAACTCAAGTAAAACGGGCCAATTTGATGGGACTGCACTCTCTTGTACAGGAGAAATTCCATCATGGCTTAAAGCACCCAGCAGCCCCACTTTCAGCTGCTTAAAAGCTCTGGAAAGGAACTGGAGAAAACTGCCTGGGCTTCTCCAGCTCCTGCTGCTGCCTAGGCTGCAAAGGGCCTGGACTGTACTTTCATTCATCCAGCCAGGCTGGCACTGGACTGCAACAGGCCCAGCTCACGGCTTGCTCCACAAGTGTCAAATGCTACCAGCGCCAGAGGCTCCTTTGCCGCTCACCCAAAGACCGGATTCTCTCCAGGCAAGGCTGATGTGACCTGCAACACACAAGGGAAAAAGAACCAGATGCTGTAAGAAAACTGCCTGTGCTGGCCAAGCCCACCAAAAAGTCAACCCAAAGACAGAGCATTCTGCTTTCACTGCATCACTCCAGCAGCATCCCTTGTGGCACACCGCAAGCAAGACAACAGCAGCACAAAATACTGCCTGGTGTCTACCTTTTGTCCTCTTTGGCCACTCAACCCACAGAAACTTGAGACTGAGAAAATCTCCAAGTGGTTCTCTAACAGTCATTGCTTCTGCCCCACCCCGGCCTGCAGCAGCTACAGCTCCTCTCTTTCCTCTACTTCAATTTTCTCAAGACATTGCATGCAGCAATTGCCATGAGCTTACTGAAAACCTTTCCCCAGGGAGGCTTCACCCCTGTCCCCCTGAGCCATGGTGGCTGTTCTATGGTGACACAGCAGTGGAACAGCTCCTGTGTCTGGGAGCATACAAGAACTCCTCTAAAATGTCTATCTCAGAGGCCTTTTCCAAGCGCGTTCCGTAATTTCATCACAGAACAAACGGCTCTTTTAGCGTGCAGGAAGCGTCAAGTTCCACAGGCACATGCTGGCATGAGGGAATGCAGACAAGAAGACTTGAACTGAGGGACTTTCCCTCAGTCCTGGAGAGCAGTGCACAGCTTTTACAAGGACTCCTGCCAAGCTCTCCCAGTCTTCCCATCCTGGAAGCTGTCTTGCTGGAGCCACCAAACTGAGGAGACTCCAGACTCCATTGCCACAGGCTATGGCACGGCAGGAGCGGAACCCCTGCAGGCTACATTACAAATGCTGCCCACGCCCCACTGGCGAGAGACACCCCCTTCTTAGCTGGAGCTTGGGGCAGGGGCATTATCCAGCTGAAGGCCTCTTTGTGGCATTTGGGTTTCCATATGCTGCACTGAACAAAAACGTCTACTTACGTGCCAGGTGGGTGAAAAAGTACCCGGAATAAGCCACCGTAAAGGCCGTGAAAGCTGCAGCACACACTCCCTCCATGGCTTGAGCGGCGCCGGTCTAGTCTGCGCCAGACAAGACCTGTAGGAAGAAAAGAAAAGAAAAATACTCAGAGTCGTGCTGGCAGAGACCTCGTCGATGAGCAGGTTCCCCTGCAGTGAGCGTGCACAGAGCTGCTCTGCACACTGAGCCCTTCCGGGCCTCGGCACAGCAACTCTGCCCGACAACGCTGCCATGCGGCCGCTGACATCACAATAGCAGTGCCCTGGGCTGCTTTGTGAGTTCATGCACGGAACCACACCTTCTCCAAAGAGAGTGCCAAAAATACCCTGCAGAGTTCTCCTCTGCTACAAAGCAACACAAAAAGCCCTCCCAGTCCATATCTCTTGCTCAAGGCATCTAAAATTAAAATCACACTAAGCCCCTCTAGCCCACACTGAGAAGATGAGCACTGAGAAGGGACCAGGATGTGAGGAACCACATTACTGCTCTTTGGCCATTATTGCTTCTGAGCAAAACCCAGAAGGCTTCTTCCACCTGGACCTTCCTTAGTTCTAGAAAGCAGGAGAAGCACTACTTCAATTACATTTAGAGGTCTCTCCCAGGTTGAAGTGTTGAAGCCGGTTTGAAAAATTCAGGAGACTTCCACTTGAGGCAATACGAAAAGCCTTGTATTTAGGGTGAGTCAGGACACCCACCCATGATCCTCTTGTTCAATTATTCAAATTATTACTAGAAAGTTCTGATTTCTCTGCATTACCATTGGATAATTATTACTGCATTACTTGTAAAATTTCAAACCATTCCTTCTTGTTGGATCCATTCTTCAAAGCCCACCTTAACCCCTCCCCTTCTGGGAATGTATAAGTATTGCTGCAGACCCTAGACGCCGGCTTTTTCTGCTGCGTTCTTTGTACTGTGCACACTGTTTAGTTTGTTGTTTTGCTAGTACAATTAAGGTGCTTTTGTGAGCAGCTGGATCAAGCAGTCTCTCTCATCAAAGTCGCCAGGGCCGTTTCTCAGGAAAGCCACTGGCCAACTACCCAGGAAAGGACCAGAGGGCTTCAGTACAGAGGCAAGGCCATGCATCTTTCAGCACTATTTATTCAAAGCATTTTACACCACAGCCATGGGTGTGGTTTCAGCAGGGAAATGCCATGGCACGAAATGCAAGGAGGATCCTTCTCTCTGACTCACTCTAGCAGAGAGGCCTTGGCACCAGCGCAGCACCACCATGTTTTCCCCCCACTTTTGTCCTTCAACGGTAAATTTTAGGACACGGGGCTCAGATGGGTGCCACTGAAGTGACAGCTCTGACACACAGCCGAAACCACCAGGGCCAGGGTGGCATGTGGGACTGCTTTTCTGCTCCAGCAGAACAAGGCAACCCAGAGTGGTGACACTGATACCAAGTGAGTTCAGCCAAGCCCAGAGGGAGTCCAGCCAAGCCAAGCGCAGCCCAGCAGGGTGGCAGGAAGAGGCAGCCAAGCGGCAGATCCCATTCCCACACACAAGCCCAGCGTGGCAGACTGATGGCAGCAGCAGTGCCAAACAGAGCTCCGCAGGGAGAGAGAGACACCCATCAATCACCATCGCCACTGCCACCACCACTGCCACAGAGAGGGAGCAGCAAGCTGCCACTGCAGCTCCAGAGCTGCTCCAGGCAGCACCAGCAGCTCCAATCTACCATCAGAACCATTCTGGAAGCCCTGGCCATCCTGTCTTTGCTCCAGGGGCCCCATGTGACACTTCACCTTGCTTGGTTAAGCCATTACCTCTTTTGCACAATTTTCTTCTTCTTCTTCTTGTGTACTGCTTTTTTTTTTTTTTCCTCCTCACTACATTGTAACTCTAACAATCTCAGATTCTCATAGATTGTTTTTTCCATTGTCCCCCTCCATTGTCATGGAGAAGGTGAGAGAGGACTGGCTTGACAAGGACTATCTCAAGAAGAGGACAAAGAAAGGAGGGAAGGCCTTAGAAAGGAAAAACAACCCTCACGCTGCCTCTTTTAGAAGGAGTAAAAGTGAAAGTTTCTTAATATCCCTCCGCAAATCTCTGGAGTCCTGACAGCCAAGAAGCACAGAAACCTGGAAACCTTGCTGTGAGACACTAGAGGACATTGCTGCCTCAAAACCTTTCAGGCGCTTGTAGGTGGGGAAAGGGGCAGATCAAGCCTTGCTCTGCTGAGGCGATGCCCTACTCTGCACGCCCCTCACCCCCAGGCCCGCATCCCAGCCCAGCTGTGGCCGCTGATCCCTGGCACACCGGAGACAACGCTCCACACCCGTGTCTGGAGCCCCTAACCCAGCTCCTAAATGGCCAGGAGAGTGGGAGCCCCATGTGGGGCAAGGCCCCAGGAAAGCCAAAGGCTATTTACCTCGGGATGTGTGGCCACCACATCTCTTGACACTACCTCCTCTTGGAATTTCTATCAGCTGAACAGCACTGGAACCTCCAGTGGTAGCTCTGTTGGTTCTTTGGGGTCATTTTCTCTTTCTTCTCCCAGTTCCATCCTCTCAGATTTTTGAGAAATTTAAAATCTAACAGACTTGGAGTTTGTTAAGTTGAATGGGCTAAGTTAATGCTTCAGGGAATGTTTTATATTGATTAAGTCTTGATCAAAATTTTTTTTTTTTGCCTTTAAAGTTCTCTGATTTTCAAAAGTTGCCAGGGAAGGGTTTTCTGTTGTTCCAACCCCTTGAGAACATCGCTTCAGTATCTATCCTGCTTTTCTAGCTCAGAATACATGAACAAGTTTAAGTCCTCTTCAAGCCTCTCATAGAGCAATGTTTTGGGGCCTTTCATCTTAATTGGCACAGCAAGCAGGGTACTCTTGAGGTGACATGGGCCTTTTCTATACAGCAGGAACTGCTCGTGACATAATAAAGGAGAAATAAGTTTTCAGTCAACGCTGCTATTTTCTGGCAGAAAAGTAATGGAATCCCTCCCAGAAACTGATCTGAACTTTTCTCCACTGACAGACTTGCTAAAAGCTTCAATAGAAAGCTTGTCCAGCCCTAAAGAGAGACAGTGACTGAGGGAAACTGGCACCATCCAAAGTTACTTGTGCAGAAAATATGACCTTTGGTAGAAGAAAATTAAACATTCCCAGGAAAGGACCATGCCTGGTCCTGGTACCCATAGGCATGGAGGTTTGACTCAGAGAGCTGAATGCTGCCCACAGCTAGAAAACGAGCTGAACCAGTTGCAAATTGCCTCAGGGCCTGAAACAACAGCCGGCCTCAGGCCAGAGCAGGAACTGAATGCCGGGATGAAGGCAGCCCCCAAAACATAGGAAACCACTGAAACACGCTGGTGCAAAGCCAAAGAGCTTTAGAGCTGCAATTTAGCACTGCCGGGGAAGGCCTGGAAGCAGCGTTTTCCACACGCCAGGAACAGCCGGGCCGCCCGGACTGCAAGGCCAGCCCCGCAGCCCCGGGCAGGCCTTTAACGCCTCAGAGTCCAAGCCCGGCCCTCAGCCTCAACTGCGCCCGCCCCTCACAAACACAGAGGCGGGACGGCCCCAAGGGGATGTCGCCTTCCTGCGCTCCCTGCAGCACGCGTTCCCCTCTGCACAGCCAATCTTCTTCCCTCCTCCTCATCCCAACCCTGCCCGCGGATAAAGAAGGAATTCGCTTATCAGGAGGCAGTGTCCGGTAGTGGTACCTCAGTCTGCGACAGAAGTGGTTGAATCACACGGGAAAATTAGCAATGATCCCAAAGAAAGTGAAATGGAGAGTGTTTTGAGAATTTCGCTATTGGGAGGAATGAAATAAATCTTTTGGAGAAGGGCAACAACCTGTGGTTTGCAAAGTTTGGACCCCGTGGAGAGGGGAGAACCTGCAAGCAATGCATGAGAAACAGCTGATGTCCCATTCACCTCCTTCTGTGTTATTGATCAAATCTATGGAGGAAGGCTGAGAAAACAAAATCTCAGCACCACCTCCACAAAGTGAGTTGGGAGAGGGTGGGTGGTGAATTCGAATATCCCAAGACGCTCTCTGGAAAGAAAATGGGGAAGAAATGGAGACTCAGTTTCCCTGCATTCTCAATGGAGCTTTGCAAACTGCTCCTTCTGTGCCTCCTCCTGGCGGCCGTGGGCATTGAGCCTTGTCTGCCACCAGCGGCTGGAGGCCGAAATGCTGCTGCCTGGAGAATCTGTAACCCTTAGGAGCAAACGCTTTCATCAAGGCGCAAGTTTGTTGTTTTGGTCTCGCTAAGGTGATAAATGGATGTGATTTTGCTAACAAAATTGCAAAAAGTATATCAATAGTTTTGGAAAATAATGGGGAAAAGTATGTGTGGTCAGTATTATGGAGCAGGTGGGTTTTTTGAGCTGATACATCTACAAGGAGACAGGATAGAGGGATTGGATTTGACCTTGGGAATGGACTAGGTCAGGAACTGACTCCCAAACCAAAATTGGCAGCAACTGAAGTTAAGGCAACTCCCTGTGCAGGACCAGCTTTGGATATGAATAAAGTGGGGGCAATTCCAGATGGGGAGTCTAAAATAGTGGTCTTATCTATGAAATAAATAAGGGTTAATTGGAACATAATGCTTACTTCTATAACACCAAGCTTAATCTGCATGCACCACCTGCCAGGTTATCCAGAGGACATGTGAGGAAGACCTTCAGCCTTCCTCCAAGAAGACCCCAAAGAGACCAGAAGACCCCATGGCAACACTGGGAGCATGCGCTGTGCAGGAGAGTGACACAGATTGCAAGAATGGAAAATAGGAGGAGATTTATGGGACACTACTGATGAATATGTATTAGCATACTGGATGTAAGTTGTGTCTGGATCCTTTTGCCTTCGTACGTGAGGCAGGGTGGGAAACGCTCCCCGTAGCCCGATCAATCGGTTTTTGCTTATGCTTTGTCCGAAGCACTACCAAATTTCTGTAACTACTGAATTTTACCTGATTGTATTATTTCATCTCAGTTAAAATTGCTGACCTCAATGAAAACTGCTGCTAAATTTTAAGTATGTGGTTTATGGAATTGGACATATGAGACCTCATTCTTAACACTAATAACCCTGAATGTTCAAGTGTATCCTCACCAGTCAGGAGACTGGGTGTATGTCCAGACCTGGAATCAAGAGCCACTTAAGCAGAGGCGGAGAGGACTTTTGATCCCATGGCTGTGAGCTTTACAGCGGGAGACTCCTAAATGATGTGATTCAAGTTAGGTCTGAACACACGGAACTGTGTTGGACAGTACAGGAAATGTGACCCCGCTGCAGATAAAGCTGCAATGCAACATGTCTAAAGTGAAAAACATCAAATGGTTTATCTTTCTGCTCATTTCCAGAGCAATGTCCCTAGTATGGCAGCATGGCTGTTTGTTTCTGAATTAGACAACCATCCTAGCAGGACCTTGTACCTAATGACTACAACAGCATGTGTGGCTTTGAGTGCCTGAGGGTGGAAGAGACCAAGAAAGGAAAGGCCTGAGTGCTGGGTGGGCTTCCCACCACTTCATTCCCCCTCACTTAGCCACAAAACAAAAGAGAACACAAAATCAAAAGGACTTGTAGTGGCACCATTCCCTGCTGCCCTTCAGCAAACGCACAAGTCAAAAGAAAAGGTTTCATGGGGGACTAGACTGGGGGGGGACCTTCTGGTGGGGCAGGACTCCTTGTGGGGGCAACACAAGTGTCGGTCCTCCAGCTGTTTTATTGTCAGCTTTTCCTGGAGGTTTGATCCCTGAAACATGTATTACAACAAAAAATGGCGGACTGCTAATACAAGAGGAAAGCAGGGGCAGCATTGAGGGCTCTCAGAAAGTGGGTTAGGGTAGAATCCAGGGCACCATGGCCGGTGCCATCCTGGCAAGGAGACAGAAAAGGAGGGGAGATGGCAGATGGCTGGTGGCTCGCCGGTGCTCTTGAGCAGGTTCCATCTCCCGGCCTGTCCTTCTCAGGGATTGTGGGTTCAGGGAAGTGGGGGCAAACCACAAAAACTGGGAAAGGAAGTCTGTTGAATATTCTGCAACTACAATTTAAATTTAAATGGTTGTCAATTAGACCGTCAGTTACCGCCAAACATCGCAAAGTAAATGGTTTTCAAGAATCACTGTATCGAACGTATCTTGAAACGATAAACAGAAATCCACGGGAGAGGTTAAAGTCTAGGGGAAATTCTTCCAGGCCACAGCCCCAGGAAGTCCCCTAGCAGGCCCACAGGCCTCCACAGTGGCTCAGGCAGATCCCAGCTGCACAAGTTTTCACTCCCTCATGTTGGCCTTAGTCCCCGTGGCAGAACTTGCCTTCCCGCTGGACACTCACCTGCGCCTGAGCCCGTGGAGAAGCCCGGCTCCCTCCCCCTCCGCCCACAGCCACGGCAGCATCCCCAGCAGTGACACCACTGCGCTGCTCCACTTTGCCCTACTCTGCTCCTCTAGTCACAGCTGCAAGCCTGTGTCTCTACAAGAGGTTATGGCCTGGAGGCAGTGAAGGAAGAAGACCTTCTAACAGGCTTCCAAACCCTGCCACAAACCCCATCCATGGGTCTTCCCACATCGAAGAAACACCTGCCCATTCAGAAGCAAATTTAGAGCTTATTCAGAGGCTGAGAACAAAGGGAAGCTTCCTGCACAGTCAAGGTTTTATTTATGACAGTATTTATTTTGACTACCAGTCTCAACACACTACAACCTATGATCTATAATCTTGAAACTACAAACTACGAGCTATAAACTACAGACTACAAACTACAAAATACAGACTACAAACTACGAGCTATAAACTACAAACTACAAACTACAAACTACAAACTATAAACTACAAACTACAAACTACAAGAATGGCCTCTTCCAGGGCTAGTATCTCCTGTCGGCCATAAACTGCTGCGTGGCCATGATGAGAGGCGTCAGGTCAGAGGTTGGCTTGGCTGATGTTACGAACGGATGCTGCCCAAAGAGAAAAAGAAAACATGAACTTGACCTTTCCTCACAGGCTGAAACAGGCTTTCTCTGGCTACCAGAAAGATACAGAAAGCAGAAAGGAGGGCATTCTGGGCACCTCTGTCTCCACATCCAGGACCTTGCTACATGAGGCAAACATGGCTCCCAATCCCACAAATCCATGAATCCAGATGAGGAGATTTGGTCTAGGTGACCTTGAAAGGCTCCCTCCAAGGCATCCTAGGCCAGGATTCTCCTTTGTTTTCCTCTGCAAGCCCCCAGACTGGAGATACTTAGGAGCGGGGCCCATCAGACGCCTTGGACTTGAGCAGATGAGGAGCCCCTGGCAGCGGGCAGCTGGCGCAGCCTGCAGCCGCTTTGCCTTTTACCTGCAGCAGTTCCTGGGCAGACCAGCGCCTGTCCTCGTCCCTCTCCAGGCAGCAGTGCAGAAAGTCTCGCAACCACGCCGACTGTTGCCTGGGCTTCTGCAGCTTCGGCCTGCCCCCGCTGCTGATCAGCTCTTGAACCTAGACAAGAAGGAAATGCCACACTCTACCTGTCTCCTTCGCACCCCAAACTGCTCACACACACCCCACTGGACAGCCTCCACTCTCCGGTGGCACTTCACTCCCTGCTAGATCCTGGGAGATACATTTCCAACCCCTGCTGAGAGGACCCAAAGCAGCCCTAGCCAGTCCAATATGCAAAGGCTCTTGCCTTCACCCCTGATTTCACTGGCTGATGCAATTAAGAGCAACTCCATCAGCAAAAGCACACTTGGCTTCTCTGAGAACTGACACCAGCTCTACAGGCTATTTGGAGGATGAACTTTGGTCTAACTCTACTGTTTCCAAGGATTATTCCATACAATGCAGCTCAGCACGGCTCACTGCTCCCTTAGGCAAAGCTTCCGTCAAGCAAAAGGCATCACGATTCTTTGTGCTGCTCCTGCACTGAATTGGCAGAGGGGATGATCTGGACAAGGAGCACGAGACACTATGCCGCCTGGAACCTCTCATTTCCAGGCGTTAGCAAGCTTGCCAGGCAGAGGAATGGGAGCAGATTTTGTTTGGGTGACAGCAGAATCTGAGAGCAGTTGCAGCGCACCGTGCGGGAGGTTTCATTCCAGTAAGGAGGCGCCCCTTCCACCATCTCGATGGCCACAATGCCAAAGGACCAGATGTCCACTTTGGGGCCATAGAGCTTCCTGGTGAAGATTTCAGGCGCCATCCAGTAAGTGGTCCCGACAGCTGATCTCCGTTTGTTCTGCTCAGCGGTGAGCTCAGCAGCAAGGCCAAAATCAGCTGAGGAGAAAAAAGGAGGCAGCGTGAGTGAGGAAAGCAAACAAAAGGAGTCCCCACTGTACCCATGTCCAAGAAGGCAGCGTGGAACCCAGCTGCCACAAAGGGGCCATGCTGCCGTTCCTTGGGCCTGCAGCAAAAGAAATGCAGAATTGGCCACTTAGCAAAAGCCCCCAGTTTCAGACAGTGGCTTTTAGTGCCCTGAAGCTATTAGACTGTGAGTGCCTTGCTTGGGAAGGGACACATCCACAAGCCAAAGGCACTCCTGAGCCCTTGTTCCCAGCAACACCTCCCTGCACCTTGTGGCTGTGCTCTGCGCTTGCAGCAGGGCAGCCTGCGCTGCAAGGGAACCGGCAGTCACCCAAAGGCAGCCCCACGCCACAGCCTGCCACGGCAGAGCCTGGTCAGCAACACCCACCCAACTTGACAGATCCGTCCAGACTCAGGAGAATGTTGCGGCTTTTGACGTCCCGGTGGATCACTTGCTTGGAGTGAAGGAAATCCAGGCCTTGCAGGCACTGAGAGAGGAAAGAGAAACACCAGCCTAAGTGGATTTCATCCCACAAGCAGGGAAGTGGCACATCTGCAACACTGCCACATTCCTGGGCCATGCTGAGCCATGGCAGGACAGGCTGCTGGCAAGGGCAAGAGCTTGCTGCTCCAACACGAGGACAGCAGTGCCTTTCTAAGTGAGGGTGCGTTTGCTTCTGAAAGAGAAAGGGCAATTGTTCCTCCGGCCAGTGCCCTGCAACCACAGACTGACGGAGCACTGCTGCAGTGGCTGTGCTCTCTCCAGCCAGGCAACAGTGGATGCTTTTGCAAGCACCACTTTGGGTGCAAGGCTCTCCTTTGAGGCTCAGCTCTCTGAGAGTCCTGCAAGTATCTCTTTGTCTTTGCCACTTGTTTGACATTGCACCACCAGCACTTTTGCCCTTCAGGGATGCAGGAATGCAGCTCACACAGGCTCCAGGCAAGTGTTTAGAGAGGCAAACACAAACACACTAGAAGAAGGGCAGGGACACTGGCAGGCACTTCAGGTGCTCTTGCTACTGCCAGTCATAAGAGAAAGGCAGCAGGGAGGCTCAGGAGATGAAATCTCTCCTCCCCTTATCACCCGTTTGGAAGGACCATCGCGACCAAGCCATGGGAAGCACAAGCACCGTCCCTTACCTCCCGAGAGACAGCTGCTATCTCTCCTTCTGCCAGACGAGTCTCCCTGATGACATCGTGTAAGGAACCTCCGTCCATGTATTCCATCACCAGCCAGAGTTCCTCGTCCAGCAGGTAGCTGAAAGGAGGAAACAACAGCCTGGAGATGAATGTGCAGTGCACTCACACCACCTGATGCATTCTTGTTTCTGTGTCTCTCTCAGAGGAAGACAGGAGGAAGTGAGGAGTCATTCACTATGCTCTACAGGCCGTGAACTCTGGGCAGTCTAAAAGACTGCTTGGTATCCACACCAACGCAACAGGCCAAGGGAAATACAATCTGCAGTGCTTTGTCAGCACTTCAGACGCATGGGGGGAAAATCAAGCCCCAAACCAAACAAAACCATGGGGAGAGAGCACAGGAACTTTGAGGCTGTTGGCTCGGTAAGATAGAGCCAAGTCTGGCCTTTGAAGGCGCCCTTCAGACTCGGTATGCCAGGAAAGATTAACACAGCCCCAATGCAATCTCCTCCCAAGACGCTGTAGATCCGCCCAGAAACAGGAATGAACAGCTCCATCCTCTGCCAGCCACCAAAGGAGTGGTTGAACCTCTGGCTTGCAGGATGTGAACGACCTCTCGTGGCAGCACAGCAGAACCACTCACCTGTCTACATAGTTGACAAGGTTGGCATGCTTATTGCCACGCATGACCTGGATTTCATTCAGGCACAGTTCGCTGCCGCTCTCTTGCAAGAGACTAATTTTCTTTATGGCCACCTAAAACGACATAGAAAGCCATGAACCAAAGAAGTCTGTGGCACAGGACCACAAGGGCAACATGGAGACAGGGATTATGGGATGATAGTGCTGGGCTGGGCCAAGCTGCCTTGTGACAGGACATCAGAGCGCCTGCTTGGGCACTTCCCAAGACACGGAGCCACATATCCTTTTTGCCTTGGAAACCTGGGAGAAACACGCTCTAAGCTCTCCACCTCCAAGCTCTAACAACCCTCACTCTGCCACAGGGCCAGTCTCCCCCCAAGGTATTACTTTATCATCCCCATGCTCATTCACACACCTCTTGCAAGCAGGAAGCCATTTTGTGCTGGTAAAAATGGAACAAAACTGCTGGGAAACCTTTGGCTCTTCTAGGGTGTTTGGTCATTCCTCCAGCAACCACTGGCATTCTCTATTGCATAACAACAAAGCCAACTCTTACAGACACGACAGAAAAAATGCTGTCCTAAAAACATCCTGAGGCTTCTTCCCTTTAAGAAATACACCCCTACATACTTCACGGAAAAAATGCCTCCAAAAAGGACAATCCTAGCACTTCCTCACTTCAGGAATTTTTATTTTGCTCCACTAAAATATTTTCCTTCACACCACTGACATTTGCAATTACTGCCTGACTGCAAAAAGACATAACTCCTGCCTTGATCTCCTAGGCGTATACACCAGGCTCCGAGCAGGGCTTAGGCCCTTGAGAGACTCCTTGCAGAGCACTCTCTCTGAGCACACTTCCAAGGGCAGCACTGCAGGTGCCTACAGAACGACCAGCACCATTCCCATGTACTTGCTGACAGCCAGAAATGAGAACTCAGCAACCCTGCAGCCCCAAAGAGCAGTGCCATGCTCTGAGACACCAGCTGGGCACTAAGACCCAGGCAGCGTGTCCTCCTCTGACAGATACCGCCTGGCCTCCTTGCATTCCCTGGGGCAGCTGAGGAGGACAAAATCTGTCCCCACTGCATTTGGCAGGCGGACGCTGCTCTGCACTTCATTTCCCTTTGCAGCAAAGCTCTACTGGCCACCCAAAGCTCAGCCACAGCTCACAGCGGAGGGGAGGGCACTCGAGAGCTGCAGAAGCTGCGGCGCTGCTTGACGCTTACCTCTTCTCCTGTGGCAGTCTCCACTGCCATGCACACCAGGCCAAAACCCCTAGAAACAAAACAGCAGCAGAGAAAGAAGTCCTTTAGTCCCTGCAAGGGCAAGACACTGCAGTCCAATGGGAAAAAAGCCCCTGGGCAAACAGTAAATGGAACAGGACCGATTCTCGTCTTGATCTTTTCCCCCTTTTCTCTTTCTGTATCTGTACATGTGTGGGTTTTTTCCAGGAACTTGCTGGTTGGGCCTTCTCCCACCTCTCCTTGGAGTCTGTCTGCCAAACTCAAGCACCACCACTCAGGCCTCCTGAGAAGCCTGAAGCCATGTAACAGCCATGGAGGAAAGCCTCTAGACACAGAGTCCTTCTTCAGCTTGCAAGCAAATTAGTGTCCAGCAACAGCCAGAGCAGGCAAAGGCTTCCACTGCTGCACACACAAATGGAGAAGTCCTCAAAACACAGGATCCCTGGACAGCTGCGTTCTGGGTCCAGAGCATTTGGCAGCTGCTTCTCTTCAATGCATCAGACACAGGGAGGACTCGACTTTTCTGCAGACTTTTCTTGTACATTTGGCTTCTCACTGAGGACACGTTGCAAATCAGTCCCATTTCCAGGCAGCAGAGCCGGCTTTCAAAGGGAACAGCTTGGTGGATTCTTTGCAGGAAAGGCCTAAACCCGACAGGATCCACCAGGGGTCTGCCATCAGCCAGATGATGCCTTTTCCTCTGGAGTGCATTGGCACTGGGCATTGCCCTGAAGCTTTGTCTTTTGCCACCTCAGCTACAAAAGACAGCTGCTTCTTTCATTTCGGCTTTTGCCTTGTAGACTAGGCGGTGGCCATCCTGACCACTGAACCCTGTTTTCAGCAAACTACTGGAAAGAAATGTTACCGAGAGCTGTTCCCTGACAGCTGTCAGCTGCTAACTTGACCTTTGAGGCAACAAAGTTTCTCCTCTTTTCATGCCCACGCAGTCTGTGTTCTTTTGAGACATGCAAAAACGATTTCTCCTGGGAAAAGCGGCAAACAGGTGCAACACACTTGAGGGGCAGGAGATCTGCCAGGTGCTGCTCTTTGCCGCAGAAAAGACATTGCCAGCATCCAGGTGTCTTTGCCGTGCCTTCGAACCACAGCTATAAATGCTGACCCGTACTGAGAGATCATCAGGCATCATCTTAACGCAGTGTCTGAACAGCTTTGGAGCTTGCCTGACGTCGCTCTGGGCAGATGTGACACCAGCAAAATGCACAGGCCCTCCCTTTGAAGAAGGAGCTGTGGCTGCACTCACCCTTTGCCAATAGTTTCCAGTTCTGTGTATACAGCCTCAGGATCTCCCTCGCTCACCAGCATCTCTGTAAAAATCCCAAGGAAAGATGCTCACTTCAAAAGAGATCCCACCCTGCAGCAGATCAGAAAGGCAGCCCCACTCTCTGCCACACTGGGCCCTTTCAACTCGGGCACTCGGGAAACAACAACACCACCGCACCACCACCACCTCAAAAACAACAGCAGCAAGACAAGCAGCCCTGCAGCACAGATGGCCTGCACCAAACTAAAAGGCTAAACTAAAACCTAAGCACATGCAGAAACAGTCAGAGGAGACGGGGATCAGGAACCTGTAACCAAGAGAAGTGATTGTTGTCTGGAAACATTAAGGGCAGCAGGAAAAATAAAACCTTGCTGTTCTTGGCAACCAACACTCTGTGACATTCAGCCAAACCTTGAATCCTTGCAAACATCAAAGGCATCTTGGCTCCTGGCATCATTGTTCTCAACAGCTGCCCTTTGCAGCACAGCAAGAATATTGCAAAGTGCTTCCAGCAGAAGCGCAATCTCCAGCTTTAAGCAGGACAATTTTGCCTAAACAATGGCCTTCTGCCTTTCAGGAGCAGAAGCTCATGTTCCAACCTACTGTGATGGGCCTTAGGAATGAGGTGCCTCAGCCTTCAGGACAGGCTGAGTTCTGAAGATGACCTTGGCCGTGCCCCACAGGAGCTCCTTGAGGCCTGAGACTCACTGGCTGGGTCACGGCCTCCTGCTCAGCCAGAAACAATCTCTGGTTTGCCTTTTGCCTCCAGGGAAGCTCAGGCAAAGCCTAGCCAGGCTGAGCTGCTCTCAGAGGCAGGAGCAACAGCCCGGTGGCCCCTCACCACCTCAAAGCACGACAACAGGTCCTGTGTGGAGGCCTCAGCACCTGGCACTCAGCTGAGGAGGAACAGGAGCTGGCACAGCTCATGCCGACACACGCACACACAGGGCACTGCTCCAGCAGACAAGGATCACAAAGGACCTACTCAGCATGGCCAGGCACTTGTCCTCTGTCCTCTCTCCCAGCTGCTCTCTGCTGCCAGAGGAGCTACTCGTGCTCCAGATGCACGAGCTGCTCACGCTTGACTTGCCAGCTTGGGGACTGGAGGCTCCTTCAGAGCCTTCTGCTGCAGCTCCTGCAGGTGCCAGGACAGAGGAGGTGGAGCTCTGGGACAAGAAATGAATGAGGGTCACAAATGTGCCTGGCAGAGATGCCCCTCCCATGCCATTTCAAATGCAAGCCCCTAGGAAGATGCTGCTGGCCACATCCAGGGCTCTTCACCTCTCAGCTTTGGCAGCCCGCTTCTCCAGCTCAAGGCCCAGAATCCAAAGGCTGCTTTTACACCACGCACAAAATGACACCACAGACACTGCTAACCAAAGCAGGCACTTACTGATGATCTTTGCTCTGGCCCTGGGCTGACAGCAGGGGCAGGTTCATCGGCACCTTCCTCCTCTTTAGCCTCTTCCTCGGGCACACAGGCAGCCAGAGCAGGTGCTGACGCTGCCCTTCTGCTCTGTGGACACACAGCAGCATGAGGGACAGGAAAGAACCTGTCATTCACAACCTTACCTATATTCAGCCACAGGCCCCGCTGCATCTCAGCTGATCCTTTAGCTACTGACAGCTGCTCTCTGTGCAGGGCCAGGTCCCTCTTGGGGACAGTGTCTCCAAATACCCTGCAAGCTTCTGAACTGCACCTTTGCACTGCTCTCTTCACCGGGGACAGGGAGCCTGCACAGCCACTGGGCACCAAGGGCCTCACTTGTACCCCAGGAGCATCCAAAGACATCCTAATGCTACCTCTTTTCTCTTGCTAAGAAAAAATCACAGCCCCTTTCAGAACAGTAGGAAGGTGATGCCTGAACATCCAAGTTCCACGCCCCTTTTCCAGGCCTCACAGCCTGGGAGAAGGGCAGGAAAGATTCCAGCCCTCAGCATCTTCAGCCAGGCACGGGAGGTGCTGTCTGATCAGAAACTTGCAGCTATGCTTTGCTCCAGCCACAGGAATACCCTGAGCTGCCACTTACTGATGCTGGATGCTCAGGCCCTGCAGGGGCACTTTGCTGGGCATCTTCCTCCCCTTTGGCCTCTTCTTCAGGAAGACACGCAGCCACAGGAGGCTCCGAGGTTCCTTTTGGGCTCTGCAGACAGACAGCACTGTCAGGGACACGTAACCTTCTTTATATTCAGCTCTAGAGCCAGATGCACTAAGGAGAAAGCATCTGCAGAGAAATGGGATTCTAAGGTGCTCAAACTCAAGTAAAACGGGCCAATTTGATGGGACTGCACTCTCTTGTACAGGAGAAATTCCATCATGGCTTAAAGCACCCAGCAGCCCCACTTTCAGCTGCTTAAAAGCTCTGGAAAGGAACTGGAGAAAACTGCCTGGGCTTCTCCAGCTCCTGCTGCTGCCTAGGCTGCAAAGGGCCTGGACTGTACTTTCATTCATCCAGCCAGGCTGGCACTGGACTGCAACAGGCCCAGCTCACGGCTTGCTCCACAAGTGTCAAATGCTACCAGCGCCAGAGGCTCCTTTGCCGCTCACCCAAAGACCGGATTCTCTCCAGGCAAGGCTGATGTGACCTGCAACACACAAGGGAAAAAGAACCAGATGCTGTAAGAAAACTGCCTGTGCTGGCCAAGCCCACCAAAAAGTCAACCCAAAGACAGAGCATTCTGCTTTCACTGCATCACTCCAGCAGCATCCCTTGTGGCACACCGCAAGCAAGACAACAGCAGCACAAAATACTGCCTGGTGTCTACCTTTTGTCCTCTTTGGCCACTCAACCCACAGAAACTTGAGACTGAGAAAATCTCCAAGTGGTTCTCTAACAGTCATTGCTTCTGCCCCACCCCGGCCTGCAGCAGCTACAGCTCCTCTCTTTCCTCTACTTCAATTTTCTCAAGACATTGCATGCAGCAATTGCCATGAGCTTACTGAAAACCTTTCCCCAGGGAGGCTTCACCCCTGTCCCCCTGAGCCATGGTGGCTGTTCTATGGTGACACAGCAGTGGAACAGCTCCTGTGTCTGGGAGCATACAAGAACTCCTCTAAAATGTCTATCTCAGAGGCCTTTTCCAAGCGCGTTCCGTAATTTCATCACAGAACAAACGGCTCTTTTAGCGTGCAGGAAGCGTCAAGTTCCACAGGCACATGCTGGCATGAGGGAATGCAGACAAGAAGACTTGAACTGAGGGACTTTCCCTCAGTCCTGGAGAGCAGTGCACAGCTTTTACAAGGACTCCTGCCAAGCTCTCCCAGTCTTCCCATCCTGGAAGCTGTCTTGCTGGAGCCACCAAACTGAGGAGACTCCAGACTCCATTGCCACAGGCTATGGCACGGCAGGAGCGGAACCCCTGCAGGCTACATTACAAATGCTGCCCACGCCCCACTGGCGAGAGACACCCCCTTCTTAGCTGGAGCTTGGGGCAGGGGCATTATCCAGCTGAAGGCCTCTTTGTGGCATTTGGGTTTCCATATGCTGCACTGAACAAAAACGTCTACTTACGTGCCAGGTGGGTGAAAAAGTACCCGGAATAAGCCACCGTAAAGGCCGTGAAAGCTGCAGCACACACTCCCTCCATGGCTTGAGCGGCGCCGGTCTAGTCTGCGCCAGACAAGACCTGTAGGAAGAAAAGAAAAGAAAAATACTCAGAGTCGTGCTGGCAGAGACCTCGTCGATGAGCAGGTTCCCCTGCAGTGAGCGTGCACAGAGCTGCTCTGCACACTGAGCCCTTCCGGGCCTCGGCACAGCAACTCTGCCCGACAACGCTGCCATGCGGCCGCTGACATCGCAATAGCAGTGCCCTGGGCTGCTTTGTGAGTTCATGCACGGAACCACACCTTCTCCAAAGAGAGTGCCAAAAATACCCTGCAGAGTTCTCCTCTGCTACAAAGCAACACAAAAAGCCCTCCCAGTCCATATCTCTTGCTCAAGGCATCTAAAATTAAAATCACACTAAGCCCCTCTAGCCCACACTGAGAAGATGAGCACTGAGAAGGGACCAGGATGTGAGGAACCACATTACTGCTCTTTGGCCATTATTGCTTCTGAGCAAAACCCAGAAGGCTTCTTCCACCTGGACCTTCCTTAGTTCTAGAAAGCAGGAGAAGCACTACTTCAATTACATTTAGAGGTCTCTCCCAGGTTGAAGTGTTGAAGCCGGTTTGAAAAATTCAGGAGACTTCCACTTGAGGCAATACGAAAAGCCTTGTATTTAGGGTGAGTCAGGACACCCACCCATGATCCTCTTGTTCAATTATTCAAATTATTACTAGAAAGTTCTGATTTCTCTGCATTACCATTGGATAATTATTACTGCATTACTTGTAAAATTTCAAACCATTCCTTCTTGTTGGATCCATTCTTCAAAGCCCACCTTAACCCCTCCCCTTCTGGGAATGTATAAGTATTGCTGCAGACCCTAGACGCCGGCTTTTTCTGCTGCGTTCTTTGTACTGTGCACACTGTTTAGTTTGTTGTTTTGCTAGTACAATTAAGGTGCTTTTGTGAGCAGCTGGATCAAGCAGTCTCTCTCATCAAAGTCGCCAGGGCCGTTTCTCAGGAAAGCCACTGGCCAACTACCCAGGAAAGGACCAGAGGGCTTCAGTACAGAGGCAAGGCCATGCATCTTTCAGCACTATTTATTCAAAGCATTTTACACCACAGCCATGGGTGTGGTTTCAGCAGGGAAATGCCATGGCACGAAATGCAAGGAGGATCCTTCTCTCTGACTCACTCTAGCAGAGAGGCCTTGGCACCAGCGCAGCACCACCATGTTTTCCCCCCACTTTTGTCCTTCAACGGTAAATTTTAGGACACGGGGCTCAGATGGGTGCCACTGAAGTGACAGCTCTGACACACAGCCGAAACCACCAGGGCCAGGGTGGCATGTGGGACTGCTTTTCTGCTCCAGCAGAACAAGGCAACCCAGAGTGGTGACACTGATACCAAGTGAGTTCAGCCAAGCCCAGAGGGAGTCCAGCCAAGCCAAGCGCAGCCCAGCAGGGTGGCAGGAAGAGGCAGCCAAGCGGCAGATCCCATTCCCACACACAAGCCCAGCGTGGCAGACTGATGGCAGCAGCAGTGCCAAACAGAGCTCCGCAGGGAGAGAGAGACACCCATCAATCACCATCGCCACTGCCACCACCACTGCCACAGAGAGGGAGCAGCAAGCTGCCACTGCAGCTCCAGAGCTGCTCCAGGCAGCACCAGCAGCTCCAATCTACCATCAGAACCATTCTGGAAGCCCTGGCCATCCTGTCTTTGCTCCAGGGGCCCCATGTGACACTTCACCTTGCTTGGTTAAGCCATTACCTCTTTTGCACAATTTTCTTCTTCTTCTTCTTGTGTACTGCTTTTTTTTTTTTTTCCTCCTCACTACATTGTAACTCTAACAATCTCAGATTCTCATAGATTGTTTTTTCCATTGTCCCCCTCCATTGTCATGGAGAAGGTGAGAGAGGACTGGCTTGACAAGGACTATCTCAAGAAGAGGACAAAGAAAGGAGGGAAGGCCTTAGAAAGGAAAAACAACCCTCACGCTGCCTCTTTTAGAAGGAGTAAAAGTGAAAGTTTCTTAATATCCCTCCGCAAATCTCTGGAGTCCTGACAGCCAAGAAGCACAGAAACCTGGAAACCTTGCTGTGAGACACTAGAGGACATTGCTGCCTCAAAACCTTTCAGGCGCTTGTAGGTGGGGAAAGGGGCAGATCAAGCCTTGCTCTGCTGAGGCGATGCCCTACTCTGCACGCCCCTCACCCCCAGGCCCGCATCCCAGCCCAGCTGTGGCCGCTGATCCCTGGCACACCGGAGACAACGCTCCACACCCGTGTCTGGAGCCCCTAACCCAGCTCCTAAATGGCCAGGAGAGTGGGAGCCCCATGTGGGGCAAGGCCCCAGGAAAGCCAAAGGCTATTTACCTCGGGATGTGTGGCCACCACATCTCTTGACACTACCTCCTCTTGGAATTTCTATCAGCTGAACAGCACTGGAACCTCCAGTGGTAGCTCTGTTGGTTCTTTGGGGTCATTTTCTCTTTCTTCTCCCAGTTCCATCCTCTCAGATTTTTGAGAAATTTAAAATCTAACAGACTTGGAGTTTGTTAAGTTGAATGGGCTAAGTTAATGCTTCAGGGAATGTTTTATATTGATTAAGTCTTGATCAAAATTTTTTTTTTTTGCCTTTAAAGTTCTCTGATTTTCAAAAGTTGCCAGGGAAGGGTTTTCTGTTGTTCCAACCCCTTGAGAACATCGCTTCAGTATCTATCCTGCTTTTCTAGCTCAGAATACATGAACAAGTTTAAGTCCTCTTCAAGCCTCTCATAGAGCAATGTTTTGGGGCCTTTCATCTTAATTGGCACAGCAAGCAGGGTACTCTTGAGGTGACATGGGCCTTTTCTATACAGCAGGAACTGCTCGTGACATAATAAAGGAGAAATAAGTTTTCAGTCAACGCTGCTATTTTCTGGCAGAAAAGTAATGGAATCCCTCCCAGAAACTGATCTGAACTTTTCTCCACTGACAGACTTGCTAAAAGCTTCAATAGAAAGCTTGTCCAGCCCTAAAGAGAGACAGTGACTGAGGGAAACTGGCACCATCCAAAGTTACTTGTGCAGAAAATATGACCTTTGGTAGAAGAAAATTAAACATTCCCAGGAAAGGACCATGCCTGGTCCTGGTACCCATAGGCATGGAGGTTTGACTCAGAGAGCTGAATGCTGCCCACAGCTAGAAAACGAGCTGAACCAGTTGCAAATTGCCTCAGGGCCTGAAACAACAGCCGGCCTCAGGCCAGAGCAGGAACTGAATGCCGGGATGAAGGCAGCCCCCAAAACATAGGAAACCACTGAAACACGCTGGTGCAAAGCCAAAGAGCTTTAGAGCTGCAATTTAGCACTGCCGGGGAAGGCCTGGAAGCAGCGTTTTCCACACGCCAGGAACAGCCGGGCCGCCCGGACTGCAAGGCCAGCCCCGCAGCCCCGGGCAGGCCTTTAACGCCTCAGAGTCCAAGCCCGGCCCTCAGCCTCAACTGCGCCCGCCCCTCACAAACACAGAGGCGGGACGGCCCCAAGGGGATGTCGCCTTCCTGCGCTCCCTGCAGCACGCGTTCCCCTCTGCACAGCCAATCTTCTTCCCTCCTCCTCATCCCAACCCTGCCCGCGGATAAAGAAGGAATTCGCTTATCAGGAGGCAGTGTCCGGTAGTGGTACCTCAGTCTGCGACAGAAGTGGTTGAATCACACGGGAAAATTAGCAATGATCCCAAAGAAAGTGAAATGGAGAGTGTTTTGAGAATTTCGCTATTGGGAGGAATGAAATAAATCTTTTGGAGAAGGGCAACAACCTGTGGTTTGCAAAGTTTGGACCCCGTGGAGAGGGGAGAACCTGCAAGCAATGCATGAGAAACAGCTGATGTCCCATTCACCTCCTTCTGTGTTATTGATCAAATCTATGGAGGAAGGCTGAGAAAACAAAATCTCAGCACCACCTCCACAAAGTGAGTTGGGAGAGGGTGGGTGGTGAATTCGAATATCCCAAGACGCTCTCTGGAAAGAAAATGGGGAAGAAATGGAGACTCAGTTTCCCTGCATTCTCAATGGAGCTTTGCAAACTGCTCCTTCTGTGCCTCCTCCTGGCGGCCGTGGGCATTGAGCCTTGTCTGCCACCAGCGGCTGGAGGCCGAAATGCTGCTGCCTGGAGAATCTGTAACCCTTAGGAGCAAACGCTTTCATCAAGGCGCAAGTTTGTTGTTTTGGTCTCGCTAAGGTGATAAATGGATGTGATTTTGCTAACAAAATTGCAAAAAGTATATCAATAGTTTTGGAAAATAATGGGGAAAAGTATGTGTGGTCAGTATTATGGAGCAGGTGGGTTTTTTGAGCTGATACATCTACAAGGAGACAGGATAGAGGGATTGGATTTGACCTTGGGAATGGACTAGGTCAGGAACTGACTCCCAAACCAAAATTGGCAGCAACTGAAGTTAAGGCAACTCCCTGTGCAGGACCAGCTTTGGATATGAATAAAGTGGGGGCAATTCCAGATGGGGAGTCTAAAATAGTGGTCTTATCTATGAAATAAATAAGGGTTAATTGGAACATAATGCTTACTTCTATAACACCAAGCTTAATCTGCATGCACCACCTGCCAGGTTATCCAGAGGACATGTGAGGAAGACCTTCAGCCTTCCTCCAAGAAGACCCCAAAGAGACCAGAAGACCCCATGGCAACACTGGGAGCATGCGCTGTGCAGGAGAGTGACACAGATTGCAAGAATGGAAAATAGGAGGAGATTTATGGGACACTACTGATGAATATGTATTAGCATACTGGATGTAAGTTGTGTCTGGATCCTTTTGCCTTCGTACGTGAGGCAGGGTGGGAAACGCTCCCCGTAGCCCGATCAATCGGTTTTTGCTTATGCTTTGTCCGAAGCACTACCAAATTTCTGTAACTACTGAATTTTACCTGATTGTATTATTTCATCTCAGTTAAAATTGCTGACCTCAATGAAAACTGCTGCTAAATTTTAAGTATGTGGTTTATGGAATTGGACATATGAGACCTCATTCTTAACACTAATAACCCTGAATGTTCAAGTGTATCCTCACCAGTCAGGAGACTGGGTGTATGTCCAGACCTGGAATCAAGAGCCACTTAAGCAGAGGCGGAGAGGACTTTTGATCCCATGGCTGTGAGCTTTACAGCGGGAGACTCCTAAATGATGTGATTCAAGTTAGGTCTGAACACACGGAACTGTGTTGGACAGTACAGGAAATGTGACCCCGCTGCAGATAAAGCTGCAATGCAACATGTCTAAAGTGAAAAACATCAAATGGTTTATCTTTCTGCTCATTTCCAGAGCAATGTCCCTAGTATGGCAGCATGGCTGTTTGTTTCTGAATTAGACAACCATCCTAGCAGGACCTTGTACCTAATGACTACAACAGCAAGTGTGGCTTTGAGTGCCTGAGGGTGGAAGAGACCAAGAAAGAAAAGAGAGCCATGTCCTTCTCCCTAAAGACCTCTCTAACGTCACATACACAGAAAAAATCCTACCTGACCCTTGGAAAAGAAAGTTGCGTTTCTGGACTTCAGTCCAAATTTGCAAACTGGAATGGAACAGAATGTGTAGATCCAACGAAAACCCAAGTTACCTAAATCTGAAAAGGTGTCAGAAGGACGGTTGCCTACTTCACCTCAAGTTTGCCTACATGGTGCTAAGAACCCTCATCAGTATTGAAAAGCTACTGGAAAATTAAAATAAGATAACTCTTGCCAAATAAAGGTTTTTCGTGATTGTCACTTTCTTGAGGTCTTCTAAGTTTCTTTTTACAGACTTTTACTGTTGGTTTGATAAAAGCATCACCAAAACTTTCTCAGGCAGAGAACACAAAAGAATGCCAAGTGGATAGTTCCTCTGTATGAAGTAGGTCCAAGTGGGACTGAGTTTTCTTCTTCCATAGCTGTTTCATGGAAAGATGAAGTGGTGACAGGACTGAAGAAGTGCTGTTCTTCGCTGCATTGAGTGTTTACATGTCTTTATCTTGCTAAGTTGTAAGACATTCACGCTCATATGTTTTATAGAAGTTTGTTGCGCATAATATTGAGAAATTTTTGTATTTTCTCTCTGGTAGCCACAGTGGGTGGGGAAGATTCCTCCCTAAACTTATCTTAGGAATGTTTTTAGACCTCTTGCCATCTCCTCAGAGCAAAATAGAAAATCACTCCAGCAGGGCAAGTATGTGTAGTAATGGTGGGCGATGTGTAGAGCATGATTGTGCAGAAGAAAGGCACGTGGAACTGTTGGTGGTCCCTGGAAGCAGGGAGAAAAGGGGCTGACAGAGGAGCAGAGGTGGCAGCTGCAAAGCTCTCTCCAGCTGTAGATAAAGGAGGCAGAAGTGGTTAAGCTGACTGAAGAGAAGAAGAAAGATTTTGGGTTTGAGAAGCACTGAAGGGTTAGGTAAAGTCAGGAAAGGTATTTGGTCTGAACCCAGTACCTTGAAATGATATGCTGAGGAGGTTGGAGCCTCTTGAGTTTTGTGATGTCTTTGATCCCCCACCCCGAGGCAATCCAGCCTGTTACGACTATGAAGTCATTTCAGATGACTTTCCTGAGAAAGGCTGCTGTGCTGTCATTTTCTGAAACACAGTGAGAGGATCCCTCTCTGGGTGCCTCTTCCCTTCTCTGGCTCACATGACAGCCAAAGTGAGTCCATTGCCAGCAGGAGGGGTGTGCAAATGGGGGATGTCCTGGGGACAGCTGGCCAGCATGGAGCACTGCTATTGGGATGCCAAAATTCTGGTGGGGAGAAAGCTTCTTGTGTCTTGTTTGCAAGCTGAGCTTCCTATCCCCTTTCAAACCCTTTCACAGTCTAGTGCTCTGTCAACATTACCTGAGTTCCATGATGGGAATTCTCAAGTCCTTTCAAAGAAGCCTTGCCTGAAAGAGAACAGGTCTGGCTTGCAGAGCATTGCTCTGTAGGCCTTAGGAAGTCGCTTTGCCAGCCCTTACCCACCTACTGCTCAAAAAACACATGTGAAAGACTGAAGCTTTGCCAGCTGGGACAGTGGCCCAAAGAGAAGGCAGTTAGGGGCAAAAGAATGAGAATTATTTTGGTGTTGGCACGTCAGGTACCAGGTGGGTGAAAAAAGCCCTCTGTAAATAGCTTAGCGGACAATCAGGGAGGGGAAGGTGCAAAGAAAGGAAGAGGTAGAAACATCAAAGGAATGAGAGCACTATGTACAGAAGTTGAAGGTAGCAAAAAGAAAAAACAAAAAAGAGTGATTGGATAAAATACGGAAAAAATTAAGCAAGTCTTCTCCTGGTGCTGGATGGTGCACTGGGGAATAGTGTCGGCAGATTTGGGTGCCGGTGCCAAAGCCATCACCTGTTTTCCTTCTGCCCTGAATGGTGTTGTCACACAGGGGTCACAATAAATTATAAGCCTTTGATTATCTTGTTTTCCCGATTAAGAGAGTGACGTCAACTTCCCTAGAGAAGCTTCCTCTAGGGAACACAAAATGCATTTGGAATCCAGTTTGAAAACATAATTGGTCATTGCTTGAAAAACTCCCCAAAGATAATTTTAGTACTTCACTGAGATCTCTTGCCAAGATTTAATTTTAAAATTTTAAATAATCTGTTTTTTTAAAATGGATTCATTATATGTCTAATTACCTGTGAGTATACACTCTACTGCTATCGTGATCACCTGTTACCTGCAAAATATGTCCAAATAATCACTTTCTGAAGGGAATGCCGTACCTTTTAAAGCTGTTTGTTTGTTTGCTGGTTTTTTTGTTTGAACCAAAAGAAATATGCAACCTTAGAAGTATTAGAAGACAAATTAGACTTCCTTTAATCATGGTGGAGGTAAAAGACCTATCTATTAATGTAAAAATGAGTGCAACAAAAATTGGTATCCCTGGGTTTTGGGGCATCCTCAGGCAGCAGTCAGGACACACACAGAAGCTGACCTTCAATGTGCTGTATTGGTTCAAGTGTCCCATCCCAATGAGCTGGACATCCCATTGTGATGTCACACATACAGTCACCTGGCAGTGAACTGTGATGTCTCCAGGGTTAGACTGCGACCTGACATCCCTTGGGACTTTCTTTCAGGCACAGAGAAAACCTGACTCAGGCTGACTCAGGTCTGATTTCCTGCCATGTGTGTCCACAAGGTCTGGAGGACTGAGAACAGGAACAGCAAGGGACCAAGGTTTCTGTTTTGTTGCAGTTTGTGAGATTCTTTGGTAGTTCCAGTGATGGGGAGCAGCTTCTCAGGACTCCCTGAATTACCATGGAGAACAGACAAAGCCGTGGGGGCAGAGTGGAGCTGCCCCATTTGCCATGATGAGCAAGAGGGTGTCGCTTATGTGACACCCTGTGGCCATGAGTTCTGCATGGGCTGCATCCTGCGTTGGGCAGAGAAGAAACCAGAGTGCCCACTCTGCAGAAGGTTGATAGAGTCTGTCAGATTTTCTCTGCAAGAGCAAAAATACCTAGAGTGTGTCATCACACCCCAGGGAGAATCACCAGACACCGGCAGCCAGGCAGAAAGATCTCTTGGCCTCCTGGATAGAAACAGCTTCCAGCGCCCTGGAGGAGTTCCTGTGCAAGGAACACCCTCCCCAGCTGAGCAGGGGTCTGCAGGGAGAGAGGCTGTGGGTAGCCTGCTGCCCAAGGTCTGGGCAGAACTTTTCCAAAAAGAAGAACATGTTCTTGACCCTATGCTGCCCTGGCTGCGCCAGAGGCTGGAGGCAGTGTATGGGTCCCAGTGGTGGCTGGCAGTGAGAGCAGAGAACAGCATCTTGTACACCCTGTGCCTCTGCGGTCCAGATGAGGAGGTCATGGTCCAGATGCTGCAGCCTCTCCTGGAGGAATACACCGAACAGCTCGTTGATGCCACTGTCAATTTCATTGTGGGCCAATGCAGTGAGGAAGCCCACAGGCTGCTGCGCTCCCATGCTGCTGGGAAGGAGGGCAACAGCCCTGAGGCCAGTTCCTGCCCCACCAGCTCCCAGGGAGAGAATCCCACCTGGCATCCAAGCCCTGCCAGCAGCCCGGCAAGCTCTGACATGGAGGATCAACCCAGCACATCAGAAGCTGCCCTCTGTGCCCTCCGCATGCTCCAGCCATCTGTGCAGATCGATAGAGAGCAGGTGCAGCCCCAGAAAGAGCAGAGGGAGGTGATGCTGCCAAGTTCCTCTGCCCAGGGCAGCAGCCACAGTCCCATTGCACCTTTTCAGGACTGGGAACACTCACACAGGGGGCCCCAGCACCCCACAGAAAGGAGGACCCCCAGCGCCCAGGACTCTCCTTGGTGTACAAATAGGCCCACAGAGAGAGAGTGGAGCTGCCCCATCTGCCATGATGCTCATGAGGATGCTGCTTATGCAATGCCCTGTGGCCACCAGTTCTGCCTGGGATGCATCATGCATTGGACAGAAAGGAAACCAGCATGCCCAGTCTGCAGCAGAATGATTTTGATTGTCAAGTTTTCTGTGCGTGAAGAAGACGACTATCTACAGTGTCTTGTCACACCCTCTGGAGAGTTGCCAGAGACCTGTAGCCAGGCAGGAAGAGCTCCCAGCCACGTGGCTGAAAACAGCCCCCACTTCCCTGTGCCATCCCTGCCATCTTCTGTGCAGGGAATACTGTCCCCATCTGTGCAGGGGACTATGAGGCCAGAGACTGTGGGGGGCCTCCTGCCTGAGGTGTGGGCAGAACTTTTCCAAGGTCAAAAGCATCTCCTAGACCCCATGCTGCCCTGGCTTTGTCAAAGACTGGAAGCGATATATGGGTCCCAGTGGTGGCTGGCAAAGAATGCAGAGGGACATATCCTACAGGCCCTATGCCTCTGTGGTCTGAATGGGAAGTTATTGTTCCAGATGCTGCAGCCTCACCTTGAGGGATATACAGCGCCGCTGGTCTATGGCCTTATTAATGTCATTGTGCATGGATGCAGCATGGAGGCCCAGAGGCTAGTGCAATCCCACACTGCTGGGGAGAAGGACCACAACCCTGCAGCCAGCTCCACCAGCTCCTGGAAGCAAAATCCTGCCTACCCTACAAGCAGCCCTGAAGGCTCTGATATGGAGGACCAAGCCAGCACCTCACAAACTGCCTTCTGCAGGGATACTGACTGTCCCTCATCTGTGTCGTTCTCTGCAGAGCAGGTGAAGGCCCAGGAGGAGCTGAGGGAGGTGGAAGAGGCAGGTTCTGCCCAGGGCAGCAAATGCAGGCCCTCTACTTCCATCCAAGGCAGGAACTTCTCACATAGGGGGTCCCGGTACCCCCGAAAGAGGAGGACCCCTGGCCCCCAGAACTCTCCCCACCCTGCAAGAGGCCACTCCAGGGGTGGCACAATCAAGGCTCCAGCAAATCTTTATTCAAAAGACAGGAAATAAATTGTTATTTCCCTGACACAGTCACTGGGTGCTGCTTTGTCTCTCTTCACTTGGGGTCTGTCCCTCATCCATAATCCAAAGATCCATGGAGCCCCAGGGCCCTGTTGGTGGTACCTCCTCCTGCAGGAAATCCTGCTGCAGCCATGACAGTGGAAGAGGTTCTGAAAAGGGAGCAGTGCATTTACGTGGGAGAATGAGCTGAATAAAGGCCGATGGTGCCTATGCACAGATGGAATCAACATGCTGCTCCATGCACTGCCTTGCTCTGTGACCAAGGGGAAAGGAAGGACCCTGTGATCCCTTGGTCAGAGGAGTTTCTGGGCAAACAGGCTGGCAGGATGGCACATGCCTGCCAGTCATGACAAGCTATGTGACTGAAAGGATGGTGTTCCTCCCAGGGTATACAGGGCACTGGGGCATCAGAGTAGTTTCTCTGAACCCAAACACCACTTTGTAGGAATAACCAGAGTTCTGTGACTGATCACAGATTGGCTCTGGCAAAAGAAAACAGTGTCCTTGATGCTGCTTGTAGAGCTACATTTGCATGAAGAAATGCAAAGGAAGACATTCAAGGAAGACATTCTTTAGGTGGCCCCTTGGCTGATCCTTAAAGTCAGGAAGTGTCTGGCTGATGGAGTGATTCTCCCTCCCTCCCTCCCTCCCTCCCTCCCTCCCTCCCTCCCTCCCTCCCTCCCTCCCTCCCTCCCTCCCTCCCTCCCTCCCTCCCTCCCTCCCTCCCTCCCTCCCTCCTTTTTCCATTTTCTTTTCCCTATCTCTCTTCTGCACCTCTGTCTCACTGAAAAAAACATTTGATGGGACAGCACATCCCATCAAGACCAGGATCTTGGTCTTCCTGAGTAGAAAGAAGGTTGTGCCTTTTACCTTATTCTGGAGGGACAACTACAGCTCCTTCCTCTGTCTATGGCAGCAGGTTCCATTGCCAGTGGTTTTGAGGAGCACCAATACAATAGCTGGCCAGAAGCACCAGCTTCCAGAAGCATGGCAGGCATGGTAAGTGGAGAGGGACCTGGCACTGTGGCCATGTGCCAGTGGATAGGAAGGTATTGTGGTTTAACCCAAGTCATCAATCAAGCATCATGCAACCACTCTCTCACTCCACTACCAGGGGCAAGGGAAAAAGAGCTGGAAGAGAAAAAGCTACAAAACTCCTGGGTTGACATAAAGACAGTAATAGGTAAAGCAAAAGCTGGACACAGAAGGAAAGCAAAGCAAGGAATTCACTCACTGCTTCCTATGGGCAGGTGATGCCACCAAGGGGCTATTTACAAACCACGAACAAGACGGGGCAGCGCTCTGGAAAGTGTCTCAAGCTGTTTATTTTTCAGCATCAGTCTCATTACATGATTATGATACTGGGAAGATGCTAGCAGCTCACAATCCAGGCAGCAGGCCAAAAAACTTAATGTTACAACATACTTTATAAGCTTTTTGACTAATCACACAAAGCAAAAGCATATTGACAGTAGTTCTATCCAATCACCATAAGCACATATACTTTTGGTTAAAATAATGCTTGCTTATTTCAAATACAATACCTATTTGTAAGCCTTAAAACCCAACGCACAGAGCTCCATTCTTGAGCTTTAACCTTCCTAATATCTTGCTAGATAAGTTTTCTGCAATTTAGAGAGCTATTCAGACAAGCAGTAATATGCAGGCTATTGTTCAATTTGCCCTTGCTTTTTCTACAGTTTAAATACTTTTTCTGCTGACATAACTCATGACTGCTGCTTTAGCTCTTCTCACAGTTCTTGCTGTATCTGAGGCCTGCCTTTTGCAGCTTTCCCAAAACCCTCTAATTTTATGGATTCCCATAGGCAGGCAGATGTCCAGCCATTCCCAGGAAAGTAGGACTCCATCATGTGTAATAGTTACTTGGGAAGACAGACATTACAGCTCTGCATGTCCTCCCAGTCCTCTTTCCTTACTCTACTTTGCATGCTGAGCATGATGCTATTTTGCAGTTACTGCATCAGAAGTCATCCATCCCATCTTTGTTTCCTCTGTGTAGCTGAGTGTTCCTGATCACCCAGAGTTGTTCTTCCTGTGTACTGACATGCAATAATGAAATATTCTCCAGCAGAAACTCCAAACCTGCCTACCAGCTACTGAGAACATTGTCCAACCACTCCTTGAACTCAGACAGGCTTGGTGCCTTAACCACTTCCCTGGGAACCTGTTCCAGTCCACAGCCACTCTCTGGGTGTAGAAACTTCTCCTGAAATCTAACATAAACTTCCCCTGATACAACTTCATGCCATTTCCTTGGTTCTATCACTGATCACCAGAAGAAGAAATCAGTGCCTGCCCCTCCACTTCCCCTAATGAGGAAGCTGTAGACTGCCATGGTTTCCAGTTTCTTCTTTTGCTTTTTTTATTAGGAGGCCTCGTTGTGTCCATCACTTTTCCTTCACAGACTGTGTCCATACTTGGACTTTTTTTCTTTTTGTTGCACTTTGTCTCACTGCATGCTAGAAACCCTGAAAGGCTGTGTTCATCTGTGTAGTAGTCACTAATTTATGATAGTTTTGTCAAGGTCATTTTCTCTCCCTAGACTTGCAAGCTCCTAAACTGTACTCTCCATACCAATTTTTGTATTTCCTTTATCCAGCAGATTTTTCACTTTTTATCCTGCTGTTTTCTCCAGAAGCTGCCCAGTTACTTTATCAGTTTCTTGATCTGCTGCTTCTTTCAGAGTAGTAGCATCTGCTGTGGTGTCCCCTCTGGCTCTACAGACCTCTCCATTCAGTAAAGGATTTTATTCTGTTCAATAGATTGCCATAAACTGTGACCAATAGCCTGAACCCTTCTTTGCAGAAGGATTAACAATTATTTTCAACAATCATACAAAAAGCAGAACCTTTCCAATATTTACTATGCTTACTGTCTCTTCTATAATATTGATTGCTATATCTGCTTCTTTATCTCCTTTTGTCTTTTTCTTTACTACACAATCCTGATCTGCTTACTTCTCTGAATGTAGTGCTCTTATGACTCAAAGAACGAGAGGCTGTCCGTAGAGAATGCAGAGAACACAGAAGCACAGCATGGTTGAGGTTAGAAGGGATTTGGCATTGGTGCAAGAGGGTTAAGTCAGGGGCTACTTCAGCAAACTAGAAATAATTAAGTCCATGGGCCCTGATGAGATGCACCCATGAAATACTGGGTGTTGAGGAACTTGGCAGATATAACTGTGAGGCCCCTCTCAGCATCCTGTGACCAATTGCAGCAACTGTGGGTACTGCCCAAAAACCGGAGAAAGAAAATGTCATTCCTATCTTCAAGAAGGGTAAGAGCCCTCTCCTACCTTTTCCTGTTACTTTGAATGTTGTATATTCCTTGCAGAATAAAGAACAGAATTATGTTCATGCAATAAGCTCTCTGGATGTCATTTGCAAGGTTTTTCAGGTGATGCAATAAACAATTTCCCATTTTCTTCTATGACAGATAAAGGCATATGATTTTTGTGAAAGTTAAATGACCAGTTCTGCTATTAAGGTTCCCTGTTAAAACTCAGTAAAGACAGCAGTGCAAAATATTTTTGATGTATTCATCTGGAGCACAAATAATGTTTTTGATAATGAATATGTAGAAGGGTTATGTCTGTCATGTAAAACCTCAAAATTAGTTAGCCCAAATCCAACATTAGATATCTGTTATGTAAACATTGATGTAATTTAATGCAACACCCTGTATTCTCGATACTTTTTTTTACCACCGTGACTTTACAGACCAAAGCTATTATGGCATAACCTTTATTTAGGGGAGATATTTTCATTGTTATGTTCCATATACTTACCTCGTTTGTTACCTCCACACTTACAGCATTTATGAAATGACTTTGTGTATGACACTTCTGAAAGTATTTATTTTGCTTTGGAATGGCCTGCTGGTAAATTGAAGAGCTGGGATTACATTTGAGATATATTAGCTGTATGTCAGAGGGTAGAGAGTTGTGTTTCTAGGTTTAAATTGTAAACACGAAAAAAAATATTATTCTGGTGGTAACATTCTATGTTTGTATTGTTTTGTGAGCCTTAGTAAAAAATGACAAATACCTCTCATTAAAAACATTTTGGCATTTTGCAGTTCATGCCATTACATGGGTAAATGGATGAGGATATCCAAGAGAGGTTCACTGTGGCTTACTTAAAAAGCTCATGTATAGTGTAGAAAAACTAAATAGGTAACCTTAAATTTTAAATAAACTATCTTGCACTATATAATCACCAGAATTACAAAGAGAACTTCAGAAAAACAAAGGTAACAGTTTTACAACTTCTACACCTGATATGTCAGAATTAGATACTCAAATCATATTGCACCAAACACTGTTGTCTTGCATTTTATTTAATGGAGACTAATGAGAAGGGATGATCGTGTCAAATGAAAACTGCTCAGTCATTCCGGTGTATCACTTAGATAACAGATTTGTTCTCGGTGCTATTTTGTAGGTTTTGGGGAGACCTCACCTTGATGCTGATCTCTTGAGCACTATCAGAATATAATATTGCTTTTTGCACTGGTAATTTTTGTTCTGCATTTCTGTATGTGTAACACAAGCAATACATTCCCTTTGGCAGTATTAATGGATAAAATGGATGCATGGTAATCATGGGGAAAGAGGCAGATAAATATATAACTGTTAAGTTCTCTCAGTTCAATAAAGAGCTTTCATCTGCCACTAAATCCAAGTGAGGGTTTAAAATCTGAGTATTAAGTTAAAGGAGAGTTTTTTCCTTGTAGTTCATATCATTGTAAAAAGAGTTCTTAGAAAAATAACGTAAATGAAAGGTTTTCTTTGCCTTCCTATATTTCAGTGAGAACATTTTAGAGGTCATGCAAATAGATGAGAAATTATTAATTGAAGAGAATGCAACTGAAAGATTATTTACGTATATTTGTATTTCTGCTTTATTTATAAAGAAGAAATTTAAAAGAAAGGCAAGCTGTGCACTCATCAGAGCTAGAATAAGTAACCAAGAATGCCAGGTTCTCTTTTAGATCAGTTATTCATTATTCAAAAAATACTCCACACCCTGTGTTTGGCTTAAGGCACAAAAGTCGAATGGAGATTGCTAGTTTAGGTGACCATGTGCTAGTTTAGGTGACTAGGGTTGCCTTCCTAATAAAAAAAATTCTTTTAATGCTTTTATTTATAAAACCTTTTCTGTTCTTTTTTTTTTTTCCCAATTTATAACATAGGCAGTAGTGGGCTTAAAAAAATGAATCATGCTCTTTTTCAAATACCAAATCAAAGCAATATCAACAAATATCAAATCAAAGCAATATCAAATTATTGGTGTTTATTATCTCAAACATAAAGTGACAGCAGTATCTGGAACAAGGAAAGCATAGTTGATATTTCAGAAAAGTAGGAGATGCAAGGGGCAAAGATACTTTGATCTCTGTTTTCCATGCTCAAGGGGAAATAATTTACTGCCAAAGTTAGAAGTCTTTTATTCATTTTTCATTCTCAATGAGAAAAAATATCAGCTTCTAGTAGCTAGGTTTGCTAAGCGAGGCTTAGGTTCACCTCTAATTAATGCTTGGACATAATAACAGTATAAAAACAGTATTAAAAGTTTGTGGTAACTTGGATTGCAGCTGTCTACATCTATTAGCTAAATAGCACACGCTTCAATAAAGATCTACTACATGTATGTAATAAAACTGGATAACTAGTTGCAGTAAGTTCATGTGCCATCAACACAGCAAGCCAGGTAAAAAGTCACCATATCTGCTGCCTTATGTAAAAGCAAAATTTCCTTTTTGTACAGAATTTACACAGTGGCGTGGTTATGGTTTGTATTTCTCAAAGATTCCGAAACAGTCCTGCAGCCCCTCAGCTACTGCTTCACTTATTTGTGTACATGAGTGTGACTCCTTCTGCTGTTTTTTCCTCTCTCCTTTTATCTCACCTCCTTTATATCTGTTATCAGAGAGAAATATGTGTGAACTCCTTCCTGACCTGGAAGGTTCTTCCACCTCTCTTTGCGGCCCTGTCTCACTTTCTACTTCTATATAATGCTTTCCACTTTCCTATTATTGAAAATATGACATTTTATACACTCAGATTATGTACATTTACTTCCTGCCTGCTCCCTATATGGGGCCACAGTGTGAGTTTTTAATTATTTAAAAACTGTGGTTCATAAGAATTTTAAACTTATTATACTGCAATACTATCTGCACTCCACTAAATCAGGACCCATGATGCCATTGGCTGTCCATGTTTAGGCAACAATTTAAAGTTCCAAAGTCATTTGAGGAGAAGTAAGGAGATGAGGGGATATGAAAAAAATTTAATAAAGCATAATGTAACTAGTTAGATGTCAACTATGTAACACAGACTGTGCAATTAAGTACTTATGCCTACATCAAGAATACCCTGGGAACTGAAAACAATGTAACATAATGGTCGATGGAGTCAGAAGGTACTATAAATCTTGTTCCAGATACATGTTAAGATGCTATTCATGCAGCTACACGACTCGGTTCTTGCTTCTTCTCATCTGTATTCTAATTTTTATAGACATCGCCTCTCTTTCTCTCTGGCCAGCTGACTATAGGGGGTGGAACTTTCTTTGCTGCAACCTTTTTTCACAGCTGCCTTTGATCCTTCTGCTCCATAATGTCAGAAGGAATCTGAGCTCACCTTTCTCTAATCACCAGAGCTAAGGCAGCAAAACCTTCTGTCCCTGCACCTCACCATTAGCTTTTGCTGTGAAGAAAACAACCTTCGTCCTGCATGACTTCTCAGGTCATGAATGCCAGCTCCCTAACCATCTATCTTAGATTTTATAGGATATTTTTCCTTTTACAATGCATAAACCTTGGACTATTTTTTTCTAATTTGTTTATTTCTGTTTTGTTTGTTTGTATGTTTTTTCAATAAGGTGCTGTAAAAAAAATCACATGTCTGCAAAAATGTTCAACCTATCTTCACCACAGCTATGCAAACTATTTTGTACATGGATGATGTCAGAGACACAATGAATACTTAAGTACTGCTGTTGTCCTTTATAGGAATAATACCTAGAAATGCGAATGTAATTTCTTATTCATATATGCATTTTTTAATACCCTGAAACTGAACTTCTAGATTCTTCTCTAACTCTTCATGAAGGCTACAAGACAATTCTTTTCTTACAAGCTAGATTTCTTCTTATGTCTAGTTTAGTGTAGGTGACAGTGACCTTAATGACTGTTAAACTACATCCAAAGTAAGAGGTTTTGGACTATATCTGAGCCCTAGAGGTTCCTTATCAGTAAAAACGTAAGTGCTTGGTGCTTTGAGGGAGATACTATACATAAATCTGCTAGATAAGTAAGTAGTGCAGATAAGATTTCCATTCAATGTTAAACCGGTCACATATTTTACTAAAAGCTACCTTTATGGAAATAGCTGCTTGAAGAGGTACATTTGTATTTTTCCTTGAATGGAAGAATAAATTCATGGCCTCTTACAAATTTTGTTCTCTGTGTCCAAGTTAGTATCTCTCTGTATTTCTGAGAGAATCGTAATTCCTTGTTCATGGAAACAAAAGTCAGGTAGAAATACCACAAAATATTCCCAACATTAACTTAAGCTTGTGCAGTTTCAACCACATTAACTGTCATGTAAATGTGACAGTTTTTAAGTGCTTATCAAAAGTAGCTTGCTTATGAGATACCAAAGCACTTGTCAATTTTTTACATTTGAACCAATACTTTCATAGAGTGTAGCAAAAAAAAAAGTATATTTGTCTGCACTGATGGCAGAATTTAAGGTTGAAGGATAAAAACTGTAATTATGATATCCAGTAAAGGCAGAAATTGCGGAACTCACCATATTTGTGATCTGTATTTATTAACTGCTTATATATTTTCTAGATTCAGTCTTCAGCAGCTTATGTGTAGTTATCATTAAAGGCATCTTGCTGTTTTTCCTTGCACAGAGTATATAGACTAATTGTGGCATAGCAGGTTTTTCACTCCTGTTTTGGTGTTATGTCCCTCTCTTACAGTATCAAGAGAACAGTCTTGCTCGAAAATCTCTTTTCAAGCTGCTCTTTACAACCAAAGCATAGTTAGATGGAGCTACTGCCTTAAAATGCTATGTCATTAGCTGACTGAGTGTAACTCTTGCATTTAATTGTGAGGTAGTTGTTCATTCGTTGATTTTTGGGTTGGGTTTTTTGGTCAGTAGGCATACTGATACATTTTTTGTAACTGAAAGTATCAATACTACCTCTCCTTTTGCCTAAAACCCCACATATCGTGTCTAGATATGCTGGGTAAATAAATATGCTTCTAGTCACACAGACACATAGCCAAGACTGAAGCTCTCCTGTTAGGTTTGTGTTGCGAGGAACGGGTTACAGCTTGGGAAACTGTTGAGAAGGATTGTAAATCACTCAAGTGACCTTGCAGTTGGAAATAACTCTTGATAAGCCTCTGAGAACCACAGTCCAGTGATCCTCTAGCATGAACAATCTCTGCTTGTGTGCCTCTGCCTGGCTGCTGCTCTGGGGACCCCTCATTAGCAAGGTAAATGTAAATAAATTTATTGGTTTTGTTCTAACTGCAAGTTTGTAGCTGTTCTGGCTGCCTGCCTGTGTCAACTCACAATTTTAAACCAATAACATCTTTAAAACTTAAGTAACTTTATAGAATTAAATAAGTATCTGTCCTGTCAGAAATGAGGCATATGTTATGCTTTATAAATACATGAGTCAGGGTCCTCATGTTGCAGTATTTTAAATCCTTCATCTCTTTTTTTACTGCATGAATTTCAGGTGTTTGTGTATGTTGAATTTGTGATGTTATTTGCCATGCAATCTCTAAAGTCCTGGCACAATTCTTCTGGCAGAGCACATCCTTACAGGCCTAACTTAGCATCAGCAGCAAAGTTGCTCATCTCAGTCTTCATAGGGTTCCCTTTTTTTCACAAGGTTACATTTAGGAATGTACTGGATAGCCCAGGTCCCAGCACTGATCTCTGCAGAATTGTAGTGGCAAGTTTCCTCCATTCCAGGAGTTAACCATTAACTCATACTCCTTTCTGCAATTTCCTTCCCATCTGTTAATTATTTATCAAACCTAAGAGTGAAGTTCTTATTTTAGGCTTAAGCCTTCTTTTATGGCTTAAGATTCTTTCAAAATAAGTCTGCTTCAGGAGATGTGGTGAGAAGCCTTTTGGAAATTCCATAGACTCTATTAACTAGATCCTCATTGCTTACTGATCATTTTTAAGGCTTTAAAAGCTTTTCCTTGTGATAATAAACAAAGCCAAAATTTGCAGCACATTTTAAACATGTGTATGATGCGGCAAGTACCAGGTGATTACTGTGTATGGTATGTAATCCAAAAAACAGTGTTTAGACACCTGGGTCACTAAGCTATGTTAATTACTCCTAATAAAAGGCTTTATGTCTTAACCAAGGCTTTACCATCTGGATTAATTCATTTTTCAATGTATGTAATGATAACTGTGTGATAAATACATAGCTTAGGGACTGTAGGGGCTTTTATTATTTGGAGGCAATCTGTAAATGTGTTATGAAAATGTGAGGAAACACTTCAAATATATATCAACTTTGGTATCCAAACTAGTGCAAACATAAACAGGACCACTTAACTAAGCATATGAAATAATTATTTTCCAGTGCCTTTAATTCTAAGTGCATTTTGATCTACCCAAAATGGTACTGGTGATTATTTTTCTTAGGTCAGATTTCTTTTATGCAAGATATTAGGAAGACACTACTGTAAAGGTATTTTGGGAGGTAAGCTTAGAACTTATTTTTTTAAGAACACCTTTTTTATTAAATTGAGGAATAACTCTTTATTTTTAACACATTTTATTTACTTTGCATTTGTACAGTTTGTTTCCAGAGTCCACGATTAGTAAGTTGAGAGCATTTGAAGGTTTAATTAAAATTGATACCTTAAAAATTATCACTGTTTGGAATTTTAAACCTTGTAAAAGAAGAGACTGAAGCATAGCATAGACAATTTGATAGGCCATACTGACAATGTAAATAAAGCTCCTATGCATTAATGCTGTTTTGTACTTAGCTGCAGATTTTGTGGTGAATGTAGAAAGCCATTTGCAGAAGACAACGGTGCAGCACACCAGATTTCTTCATCAGCTCCTGAACCTGAAAAACAATGGCAGAAGTGTTGATTTTTCAAACAGACTGCCCGGTGGCTTGGCTTTCCCTGTCACTGGGCCAGCTCTGTGCCAGGTGTCGCCCAAGCACCAGCCAAGGCTGGGACTGAAGCGCAGGTCTGTTGGAGAAGGACCGCGGGGTGCTACAGGACAAGCAGCTGTCCATGAGCCAGCAGTGCCCCGTGGCCAAGAGGGTCAACAGGATTCTGCAGGGCATTAGGAACAACCTTGCCAGCAGGTCGAGGCAGATCCTGCCCCTCTACTCAGCCCTGGCAGGGTCGCACCTGGAGTGCTGTGTCCAGTTCTGGGGTGCCCAGTACAGGAGAGACATGAAGCTTCTTAAGGGGAGGGCAACAAGGATGATGAGAGGACTGAAGCATCTCTCTTACCAGGAAAGGCTGAGGAAGTTGCACCTGTTCAGCCTCGAGAAGAGATGACTGAGAGGGGACTTTATCAATGTTTGTAACTACCTACATGGAAATATCAAGAGGATGGAGCCAGGCTTTCCTCAGTGGTGCCAAGCAACGGGACAAGTGGCAAAGGGCAGAAACAGATGCAAAGTAAGTTCCACCTGAATATGAAGAATACCTTTCTTTCTGTGAGAGGGACGACGCGTTGAATAGATAGTGGAAGCTCCTTCACCAGAGATATTCAAGAAGTGTACGGACGCAATCCTGCGCGATATGCTCTAGCACGACCCTCCCTGAGCAGCTGAGCAGGCAGGTTGGAATACCTGTCCCTCTGCGGTCCCTTCTAACCTGACCCATTCTGTCATGCTGTGAGTCACGGCGCCAAGCCCGGCCGCGCCCCGCCGGCACCGCACCGCGATCTCGGGAAAGCTCCCGCCGCTCCTGGCCGGGGCGGTCCCGCCACTCCCGGCCGGAAGCTCCCGCCTCCCCGGGCGAAGGCCGTGGGGCCGCCGCAGGTGAGGCCGCCGGGACCCCTTAGGTGTTGGGCGACTGCTCCCGGGCCAGTGGGCGCTCTCCGCTCGGCTCGTCCTTCTCGGCGCCGGCTGCCCTTGGGACCCCGCGGCAGTTCCCTCCCGTTGGTGAGGCGAGCGGGACCGGGGAGCGCCCGGGGCCGGGCTGAGCGCCGGCCATGTCGCGGAGCTCGCAGGGCGGGCGACCCGGCAGGTCCCCGCTGCCCCGCGGGCCCAGCCCCGGGTCCGCCGCCGCCCCGCTGCCGCCGCCCCCGCTGCCACTGCAGCCCCCCTTCGGCCCCGGCAGGGCCAGCCCGGGCCCCAGCGGGCCGGCAGAGCTCAAGCCGGTTCGGCGGTTCATTCCGGACTCCTGGAAGAACTTCTTCAAAGGGAGACGCCACCTCGGCTCCAGCTGGGAAAGCACGGCCTCCGACATCAGGTACATATCGGACGGGGTCGAGTGCTCGCCGCCTGCCTCTCCCGCCCCCCTGCAACCGGGGACCAGGACAGTGCCTGGCTCCTACACCGACCCATTCGGGGGGTCGGGCGGGAGCTACAACTCTCGGAAGGAGGCCGAAGCCATGCTGCCCTCCGAAGAGCCCTCGGGCTCGCTGGAGCGCCGCGGCGGCACTGGGCAGACTTACAGCGAGCGAGTGGAGGAGTACCACCTGAGGTACGCCTACATGAAGTCCTGGGCAGGGCTGCTCAGGATCCTCGGCGTGGCCGAGCTGCTGCTTGGCGCCGCCGTGTTCGCCTGTGTCACCGCCTACGTACACAAGGACAACGAGTGGTACAACATGTTCGGGTACTCGCAGCCCTACGGATACGGGGCGGGCAGCGCCTACGGAGGATACTCCTACAGCGGGCCCAAAACGCCTTTCATCCTGGTGGTGGCGGGAATGGCGTGGATTGTCACCATAGTGCTGCTTGTGCTGGGCATGTCCATGTACTACCGAACTATCCTCCTCGATTCCAACTGGTGGCCTTTGACCGAGTTTGGGATCAATGTGGCCTTGTTCATCCTGTACATGTCGGCTGCCATAGTATATGTAAACGATACCAACCGAGGTGGGCTCTGCTATTACCAGTTGTTTAAGACGCCGATAAATGCGGCTTTTTGCCGTGTGGAGGGCGGTCAGACTGCGGCGATCATCTTCTTGTTTGTCACGGTGATCCTTTATCTAATTAGTGCGGTGGTTTGTCTAAAGTTGTGGAGGCACGAAGGGGCCAGGAGACACAGGGAATTAATGGAACAGGAGGTAAGTCATTAGTTATCATTTTCTATCTACCGTTTACCACATGATGGTGAGCAGCTGTAAGATCTTATCATGGAATAGACGATGTCAAATCAAGTGTCTTCTCTACAGCAGATCTGTAGTCCTGAGGTTGAAAAGGCGTTTTTAAGGTGTCAGAAACAAAGTCTTGGACATGTTTTTTTTTTTCTTGTTCTTTTTAATGTTTATAATTCATCTTGAGTAAGGACCTGGCTCTGTTCTCTTCATAATACTGGGCTCTGTTCTTGAGTCAGCTGACGAACTACTTCCTAGTGTGTATTTTCCAAACAAAGGAAGAAACGAACAATGTTCATCTGTTCAGCAGGGTTAGGTGGCTTAAAGCCACCTAGCATTTCCTCAAAATCTGTGCGTTCAGCACATCAAGTGCTAGTGTGAATAAACCTAAGAATGTGAAATACTTATTTTTACTTTGCAAGCAAATCTCCAAACAACTTCTTAATACCTTTTCAGCTTTCTTCACTATAGTTATCAGCAAATATTTGTAGTAACAGCCTTGGCTAGATTTTGATGTCTCAAATTTTAGTCAGCCACCTCTTTTTCACGTCAGATATTTTGCTTGACTATTGTCCTTGCCCATACTAGAAGCAATCAGTATTTGTCTGGTTAATGATAAACTGTAATAGTAGAGATTTAACACTCTTACCTAGGGAGTTCAAAGTAATTTGTGTAAAACTTCCTTCATTTGAAAACGTTGCCAAAAGACCCTTTAAAAATGAGTAAGACTTAATATAGCATGAAAATTAATGCATGTGAAACGTACATAAGCCTAAATTAAGGAGGGGTCTGCCTTTAAGGGATTTTAGAAGAAGAGAATTTAAAGCTGCATATCCTCTGCTTTCTGACTGCAGTCTGATTTACAACATTTTTATTTAACGCTGGTTTCCAGTTCAACATCTTGCATAAAATTGAGACTTTTCTTTTGAAAACTAGTTATAATTCTTCAATAAAAGCTTTTTAACCAACTGATAGTGTGTCCTGCAAGAGTGAGGGGATTGCCAGAGTTGTACACAAGTTGTTCATTCTTCCTTGTTGCTATCCAAGTTCTTTTAGTCCACTGACTAAACATTTCTAAAGGGAGTACTTTAATAATAGAGGTTAGAGACTGGACAGTGCTGTGCAAAACAGCTGCAGGTTGAGCTGCTGATTAGTGCACTGTTGTGTGTTCTAGGCAATGAATTAGGATCAGCCTGTTAGTGAGTTAACGTGGGCTGGAATGTGAAACAATAATAAAGGAGCTTGAGAAGTGGATGGAGTATTTCCTGCAAGCTGTTCCTTACAGCTGTGCTTTGGGAAATCCTGTTGTTCTGGGGTTTGGGTGGTTGTTTTCCTTAAACAAGTCTTTAAATAGTGGATCTGAAAATACTCCTTATCCTACATTTCATCATACCTAAGTGTAAATGTAATTTTCTGTATAGTATGTTTGTGAAAGTGTTTAAATTTTAGAAGTCTGTGCTTTTCCATACTATTTTTGCTGAAAATAAAACTTTGTTCTTTCCTTTTTTTTTTTTTTTTGATAGATGAAAACACAATCCTCTTTTCCAGAAAAGAAGGTAGGAAATAGGAATTTATTTTTCTGTTTACTGGTAATTCTAAATTATTATTATTTTCCTTGTGACTATTTTAATTTATTTATTTATTTGTTTATTTGACCTCAAAGAGATTATGTTTCGTTTTTTAAGCTAGTTTGGACAGCAGTCTCCAGCCTAGAAGATTCAAAAGGAGCTTGTAACCAACTTACTCCTAGTTAGGCTAGGTTATAAAATCTACAAAATTGTAAAATAGCAGATGTGATGGCTGCCTCTCTGTGTGCTCTTACCCTTTTCTCTGAGGTGACAAGTTCTGTAGCATTTATCACAGAGTTTGTAGACGTGGCTAAAACAGCAGGTCGTCTGATGCATGATAGGTTTGAGTCTCTCTTTATTCCCGGCTGTGCGCTTAATTTGCAGGAGAGCCAGTGGAAGCACAGAGTAGGTGCCCTGTGAGTTGAGCTTCTTTCTTTGTCTCTGAGACTGCTCCAAAGACCCCCTTGCCAGTTAATGCCTCAGCAGTGTTAGTGTTTCAGCCACACAAGGTGTCATTGCATACACTGCAAAGATTGTATGGGCTTTCCAGAGAAATTACAACATTAATTTCACCCTTAAATGTCTCCTGATAGACACTGTGAATTTCCTACCACCGTTTTCTCTTTTGATTCAGTAGTGGATCAAGATCCTTTTGTTTATGTTCTAAGATTTCACATTTTTTTTTATTTCTGGATCAAGGGATGAATTGTACAATAGGAATCAAGGAGAAAAGGGAACTCCAAAGAACTGAATGATTCCAGTTCATTCACAAATTAAATGAATACTGAAGGAAACTTCCTTGCAATATTTTTTTAAACATGCAAACAATTCTTTCCAAAGCTGCAGAAATATTTATCTGTACCACTGTTAGGACAAACTTAAGAAGAATACTGTGTGAGAAACATTATTGTAAGTCAATAAACTGATTTTCTAATTACAATAAGTGTTGTAGAAAATATCTGTGATTTGCTTCTACTGCTGCTCAATACATGCATCTCTGTCTTAAGGTGTATTTTGTGATTTATGTAAAACTGATTTCATTAAGAACAAATTTTCTCCTTTAAAACAGTATGAAGGTGATGACAGACCAAGGGAAGAAGTCAGTTACAGGCAACTCAAATCACTGGAAAGAAAACCAGAGCTACTTAATGGTCACATACCTGCAGGCCACATTCCTAAACCTATAGTGATGCCAGACTACTTAGCGTAAGTGACTTGATTTTGATGGGCCAACTTAGTGGAGGATACTTGAATCATGTTTTTCACTCTTCATTTCTCCAATGGTTTCTCTCCCATGCACATGATATGGGAACTCGTAATTGTGTGTTAACATTAAAAAGCAGAGAAGATGGGGCTGGTAACAGTGGCATAAGTCCCGTAACTATAAATAAGGATTCTTAATTTAAAAAAATAAACCCCCACAAACCTCAAATGTTGAAAAAGAATATCATAATCTAGCAAGTACGTTAACTGCCAAAGGAAGAGAAGACCATTACATAGATATTAGAGGAAAAAACTAAAATACATGGGAAATTGCCTTTTTAGGGCTAGAAATTTGACTACTCTTACACTTTCTAATGCTGCATCTCTAACGTGCTCCCTTAATTGGAATGGGTAGGCCTTTCCAATTAATAAATTAGTTTGTATACTATTTGCTATGGGCACAAGTAGAAACAAGGGAGGTTGCACCTGAATATTAGGAAAATATTTTTCTCTTTGAGGGTTGGCACAGGTTTCCCAGAGAGACTGAGTCTCCATGCTTGGAGATATCAAAGCTGTATGGACATAGTCCTGGTCTAAGTGTTCCTATTTGTGCAGGAGGTCAGATCAGATAACCTCCAGACATCTCCTATAACTTCAATTATACTGTGATTCTCTAATTTCAGTGCTTTACAGACATGCAAATTTCAGCAGCTTATGAGATTAGCAAAAAATACAGCAATACTCTGTCAAGGTGAAGAGTCTAAATGTTGTTAGTAAGCTGTATCTCTAAAATTAATTCTTAATTATTTTTCTTTTTAGGAAATACCCTGTAATTCAAACAAATGAAATGAGAGACCGGTACAAAGCAGTATTCAATGATCAGTTTGCTGAGTATAAAGAACTGTCTATGGAAGTTAATGCTGTATTAAGAAAGTTTGATGAGCTGGATGCATTGCTGAAACAGCTTCCACACCATCCTGAAAGCATATATGTAAGTACCTGTGAAATGGGCTCATGAAAAATAGCTGTATTAGGTGGTATTAGACAGTTTTTGACTGTCTTTAGTTAGAGCACAATGTCTTACAATAGTTAAGAACTATACATGGTTTTCTGGGGGTTTTAGTTTCTTTGTTTCATACTAGTAGCTTTTAAGTTTTAGTGAGTCACAGTTGATGTATTTTCATTATTTCTCCAATACAAGATTTACATCTAAAATGTTATAACCAGAAGGCATTGATCAAATGAGGATCCTGATGAGTATTCTGTAGTATTTACATGCGTATATGGAGCACACTCGAAGTTTAAAAATGTGTGGTTTCTCATTAGGAACAGGAAAGGATATTAAAAGTTCTGCAGGAATACAAGAAGAAGAAAAACGTAAGTGTTTTAAATTTACATTGCTGTTGAATCTAATGACTAGCAAAGAGAGTGTAAACAGACAATACTTCTGATGCTGGGCAGATTTCAGTATCTCAGGGTACCTGTAGTGTTTTGCATATTTTGTCTTTTAAAACTTCAGCAAAGCTATGGCACAACCCATACACTCATGGCAAAAGCATTTTAGAGAGTAATGATTCCAGTAGCCACATGTGGGGAAAAACCCATCCCAACAGTTGAGCATTTTCATCTTCTGAGAGTATGTTTAATCACTGAGCATTCTGCATTCAGTTATATTCACTCACTGACACAGCCAATGGATAAAAACAGAAAACATAGTCTTACATTTGAAAAGACATTTTTGTATTTTTTTGAGGCATGGAATTAGACACTCTAAAAAAGTAATTACACCTCTTGGAAGAGGTTTCTCTCTTTAATTTTTAAATGCAGACAGCAAATATGTATGTATGTTCCATTAAAAACATTATGCATTACAAATACAATTTTTTTTCCCATGAGATTCAGAGTTTATGTCCATGTTAGTTAAGCTTCATTACTTTTTGAGGGGGAAGGATGTATTGCACGTACAGCAAATACATGTGTAAAATCTAAATTACGTAGTAGGATGTCATTTATATTTGCAAATTTCTGCTTTAAAACAGTTCTATTTACTAAGAGAGCTGCCACAGCATATAAAGGCAGAACATTTTCTTCTGTCCTTTCATGAAGGAAGGGGAAACAGGAAATAAGAAAGGGCCAGGGGAAAAGAGTGTGATTTTTTTGACAATTTTTACATACTGTCCTTTTAGTCAAGAAGATAATTGATAATAGACTATTCTTGGAAGAGTTTGAAAGCCTATATACTAATATATAGGTTTTTGTATTTTTGGTAGGATCCTGCATTTCTGGAGAAAAAGGAGCGTTGTGAATATCTGAAGAATAAGCTTTCTCACATAAAACAACGAATTCAGGACTATGATAAAGTTATGAATTGGAATGTAGAAACCTAGTAATGACTGCACTTCATGGATACTATTTTCTGGTTTTAAAATTGATATGTGTATTTTAAGCTATTTATTTACTCTTTAAACAGTACACTTATGGGGATTACTTAATCAATGTCATATGTTTGGATGTTGTACATTACTGATAGTTTTGTATGCAGATCCAATTGTAATTGAAGTTATTACATAAGTTAGGAAACTGCTGCTAACATTATGCTTTCATTAGTGCAAATCCTGGCCTCTTAAATATGAATACTTTATTTGAAAATACTTCATCTGCAAACTTGCAAACCCGACCAGAGAAAGCAGTTTCCATATACCTTGTGGAAACTTTGCATAGAAATGCTGTTAACAATTTTGGATTTTATTTATATGTGACGTCTTAATAATATCAGAAGAGCTGAGCTGATCTTTCTGTGTGGGGTCTGATGCATTGTCTGATTCTGCTGAATATTTTGGGCAATTCAGAAGCTAGTTTAATACGAATTTTTGTATTGTATTTCCAAATGCTGTCAATTATACCAGAAATCATCTTGAATTTTGCCTAACAAGTGAGGAAAAATAGCTTCTTATTTAACCAGCTGGGGGAGAGGGACTTGGGTTTGGTTTTTGTATTGCCCTCTTCAGAGATGACGCAACAAATCTATACTTGGCCTTAAAGGTACAGGACGAGGCATATTTAATGTCTCATTAGTGTTGCTATAGGTCAGTGTGCTCTGCCTGCCTTCTGGATTCATGCTGTTTGGGGTAAATGTGTTTAAGGGCTTCACTCTTTATCAGCAAGTAACAGGACTTCTTGTCTGTACAGCAGCTGCTAATGAACTTGGCATTCAGAGAGCGAGTACAGCAGAATGAATTCTCATTCAAAGTATAAATTGTTAGTATCTTCTTTAAGGCCAGATAAAATGTATTAAAAGACATACTTTCCAGAGCATATTTGCATAAATTTTATATATATTTTTATATTTTCTTGGGGATATTATGCTGGCGATAGGTTTGTATGTGCAAGTATTTTCATAAGCCAGTAAATTTTCTCTTTGCATCCTTTTTCATATCTTTATTTACTTTAACTTTTTTACTTACTATAATTGTTAGAAGCATTGATAGTTTTTGTACAGTTTTCTACAACTGCAATTTGTCTGTTCTGAAATATGTTTTTTAATATTAAAAAAACCCCACCGGTGTAGCCATATTACTCTATTGCTTATAAAGATATTTTGTTTGAAAAAAGGTGCTCTGATTACAGTTACTGCAAATTTTTGTTAGTGATTTGGTTTTTTTCTTTGAAAGTTTTAACTTCTGCCTTAATTTTAAGGAACAACATCAGGAAAGCCATTTCCAGTTTAGTGTGGTCATGGTAGTACTACCTCTGCTCTTCACTGCTGGAAATGTATTAACATACCTCACTCTGACCATTGTAGCCCTGCTGGTTTTTCAACCCTTATCATTGATGCTGCAATCCTGATGGCCATGCACCCACCTTCATACTTGTAAAACTGACATTCAAATTTTATCAGCCATTTAATTCCAAGAGCTTTAGTGGATGAAGTAAATAGCACAAGATGCCATGAGAACACTCAGAGAATTTGAAAATTTGGCACCTCTTAATTTCAAAGCTTTCAGTCTCGTCTACTGGAAGGTGCCCTCAGTATTTTCATCATTTTGAGAACAGGTGACAGCCAGTGCAGTGCCTTTGTTCTCTCTCTTCAGTGCCTTTCTCTCTGGTTCTGGTTTGTATTCATGTCAAAGGAAAAACCTCTCTTCCATATAAAGGAGATGGGCCAATTTTTTATACTTGTTGTGCTGAATACCTGTTAAATTGTTCTTTGTAAGAGAAGTACTTGTCTAAATCTCCACAATCTAAATAAATTACCTGTCACACCCCGGTTTCTTGTTTTTTTCTCAGTGAGAGTTCTGGGCTTGCATCAATAACAGGAGAAGATTAGCACAGGTTTGAGGATCAACTGGTGCTCCTAAAGTTCTAACAATAACATAACTGATGTTTTCTTTGGAAGATTCACAGTCTGCACACTTAATAGGTCTTCTTTCTGTAGCACCAAGCTTCTTTTGACAGTGGTGTGAGTTTTAGTCTTTGAGAAACTGGCTCCTGGTCTCTCAGACAGTGTCTGCATAGCCTGTGGAGAACCATCCTTCTGCTTCTTTCCTACAAAGTTTCCAACAAATGGATTGGGAAAAGGTAATAGCATACCTGTGCCAGGAATAAGGAGATTAAGCAGCAACATCTGTATGTGGATTCTCGTGTTTCCCAGTAAGATGCCATAGGTGTGGCTAAGTAGATTTTCCAAAGGTTGGAAAGAGAAGCTGGGAGAGGTATATTCCCTTCTGCCTGCCTTTTGGATTTCAAACAGAATTGATGGAGGGCACGACAGAAGCAAGCTACCATCCTAAGGTACACAGGCCGTCCTAAGGCTGCAGCAACGTGTTGCAATCATTACAGTAAATGACTTGCTCAGTCCTGTGTCTTGTTCCAGGGCTGCTGAGGCACCTCTGGTGGGTACAATCTGTGCACTTGTTTTGCTCTAACCTACCAATGGACAGCTGAAAACGGTCTTGTCTACAATGCTACAGCCACGCTGGAGAAAAACTGTTACTCTAAGATTAGTCTAACATGTTCATCTCTCAGAGAAATTGAGATGAACTAAATAAGAATTAATGGCTGGAAGCTGAAGGAACTTGAAGCAAGGCAGAAACTAGGAGGAAAGTGATGGGAGAGTCCCTCAATCTGAGTTACCATAAGAACTATCAAGGAAAGTGGCTTCTTGATATTAAAGAATAGAATGCATACTCCAGACAAAACTGGAGTTTTAGATTATTATCACCTCAATCTCTCTGTGCAGTCCCTCTAGGCTCAGCTCTGAACCTACATTTTTGCATGTATGTGTAAATGATGTGCTGTGTGGTCTTATGCATGTGTCTGGGTTTTTGCAGAAGGTAGTTAACAAATTTATCACCAAGGAATACTGCCTTACATCAGTGGGCTTGCTTTTAATTACAGCCTGTCCTCAAACCCTGAGTGTATACAACAAGAAGTTTTATCATTCAGCCTTCCTCTTAGAAAACACTTACCTGGCTTCACAGATCTACAAATTGAGATGCTCAAGATTCTTAGTGTTTCTACAAATACCATAGTTTCTAAACTGTATTTGTGTTTCTTCGTCTTTGTAAGGAGTTGATCAAGACAAATGTGGCAAGATTGGCATACATTTTACTAAACTGTACATTTTTTCAGGCCACATAAAGTAATGACTAACAAACATACCCAAAATTTTGTCTTGCCTAACAGCCTGACCAGCTTTCATGCCAGCACAGTGACTACAAACGCTCATGGCAATGAAAAACCTAACTGCTTTGAAATTGTAAGTGAAGGTGTCCAGTATGTTATTTATGAATTTCAAAATCATGGTGGGATTTCAAACACTTGTACAATAAAGTTTTACAAAATTACTGTACATCCTGTGTTCCAGTCCAGCACTGAGATTCTTGGTCTTGAGAATAAAAAATACTCCTGTTCTGAAAGAAGTCTCATTTCTCACTTATTTTATTCAAAGTGCTAGCTTAGAAGAAATTTCATTTCATTGTTTTAGAGATTGGACTTTTTCCTTCTAAAGAAAAAAATGGTGTATGTTCTAACTGGAGTTGTTCAAACAACAACTATTTCAGTTCCAAGAAGAAAGTGCTGAGTTTTCAAAGAATTCTTCTTTTCCTGTCTTCAGATTGCTTTCCTTCAAAAAAATAATTGCTTTTTCCCGGGTATGGTTTAACTGAAAGCTAATTAATTTTTCCTCTCTTTCTGTTATAATTATACACTTCCCCTGATAAATGCAATAAGCTGAAGGGTACAAAAATGGTTAATCTTGCCCCAGTCTCGCTTCAAGGATTGTTACTACTGTTTACACGTTTCTTCCTCATGTATTGTCTTACTTGGATGCAGAGTGAGACTCCTTAGAAACGGATGTTCAGTAACTTTCCTGCAATTCAAGAGCTGAAGCCCGGTCTTGGCATACTTCCACGTATCCAGTAAAGTTTTAATTGCTCTGCAGAGCAATCAGCAATTAGCTCAGCTAGCTCTGAGCTAATCCTCACTGTGGTGCTTATGAAATGGAAACTCTTGGTGATGTGACATGAATACTCAGAAATATTTTAGGTAGATGGAAAACATGATTACTTAACATCAAAATACCTGAAACTTCTAGCTCTTGCTGGTGGGGTGATAGATGGCTGCCTTCATTAACCGGTGTGTGAGCACAATCATGTGTTAAAATCCAGTGCTTTTTCCAGGCTCCTGCGTTTTTCCATTAATTACTGAAATGTCTTCGGTTAATTGCGGAAGTGCCACCGACACCCAGGCAATGCCGTGAGCCTGGCGGCTGAGCCCGGGCACACGAGCGAGGCGCTCCTCACGGGGCTCCGCGCCATGTCTCCGTCAGGCGTCTTCCCTAGGCGCTCGTCCTCTCCATCGATGTCTCCGTCAGGCGTCTTCCCTAGGCGCTCGTCCTCTCCATCGATGTCTCCGTCAGGCGTCTTCCCTAGGCGCTCGTCCTCTCCATCGATGTCTCCGTCAGGCGTCTTCCCTAGGCGCTCGTCCTCTCCATGACCGCATTCGGAGGATTTTGATGATGCTGTGGAAAACACAACAGAACCTTCCCGGAACGGTCGCTCCGCGGCCCGGGCGGCGGCCGGGACGGTTTGGCGGCGCACCGAGGCGGAAGAGGGCGGACGCCAACGTGTCGGGGACGGCGGGGCGTGGCAGCGAGCGCGGGTCTGGCTCCTTTCCGTGTCCCGCGGCGCTACTCAGCCTTCCTCGGCTGCCCTTGAGCCCCTCCGGCCCTTCTCACCCCCCTCAGTGTCTCTCGGCTCCTCTCAGACCCCCTCTCACTCCCCTCTTCTGCCCTCATCTTCCCGGAGCTCCCCTGATATTCCCTCAGCGCCCCGCATCTCCCCTGGTCTCCCCTCAGCTGCCGCGGAGATGGATGACGAACCCGAGCGGACCAAGCGCTGGGAAGGAGGCTACGAAAGAACATGGTGTGTTCTTCCCCCCTCACCTCTCTCTCCTTTCTGGCGAAAGAGGAGGAAAAGCCTCCCCTCTGCCCACTGTAACAGTCTGTTCTGCCTAGGGAAATTCTTAAGGAAGACGAATCCGGGTCTTTGAAGGCAACCATCGAGGACATTCTGTTCAAGGCGAAGAGGAAAAGGTACGTGGTATGCTAACAGCACTGATTTGGTCAGTTAGAAGGGCTTGATCATCCCGAAACTGGTTCCTGTGGGATAAATTAACCATAAGCCATGCCTACAGGATGTCTTTATGGCCCTTTTCCTTAAGAGGGGCAGGTGCATGCGAGGAAAAATGATGAAAAATCAATTTTTATCTTTTAACACTGAATGTATACAGACTGTGTATCCCATGTGTATGCAAGCTGCAGGTCTTGATCTGATGAAAAGCTGCAGAGCACTGCAGCTGCAATCTGCATAACTTAGAGGAATCTTCCATCAGTGTTTTTTTTTTTTTTGTTTAGTATACCAATCAGAGAATCGCAGGATAGTTTAGGTTGAAAGGGACCTTAAAGATCATCTCACTCCAACCTGCCATGGGCTGGGACTCCTTTCATTGGACAGATTGGTCAGAGCCCCATCCAAACTGGCCTTGAGCTCTCCCAGGGATGGGGCATCCGCAGCTTCTCAAGGCAACCTGCTCCAGTGCCTCACTACCCTCGTGGTAGAAACATGTTTATCTCCAATCTAAATCAACCCTCTTTTAGCTAAAAACATTGCCCCTTCTCCTGTCACAGCAGAATCTACTTCTGGTATCACAGCTACAGATTTCTGTTTCAAATTTCAGAAAAATGGCTAGAAGAAAATCCTAAGTTTTATGTTATTTCAAGTTATGCTAGAACTTGATTTGTCAAGTTTGGATAAAATTTTAAAGCTTCATTAAACCTGGTAGTAAGAAATAGTTCTTATTTATTTTCTGAGAGTTGTGAAATCTGTGATTGATCTGTGGGGTTTTTCAGCATGAATAACTGTCTGCAGTTTGTTGCTTCTACGTTTTAGCTAGAAGTCTAGTATTGGATTTGTTTGGACTTTTGTTTTAGGAGCCATTCACTCATTTGAATTTGACTTAAAACCTTCTGTGTTTTGTTAGACTCTATGAACACCATGGACAAGTTCGGCTTGGAATGGTATGTTAATACCTTAAACCTCTTCTGTCCTTAGTCCAAAACTATTTGGCTGGAGGTGGTATGCCAGATCTGAAATACACTTCTGCTGGCCTGGCATACTTCGTCCCAAACCCTGTGCTTTCCGCTGTTATTTATTGGTTTTTTAAAGCATTCTTTGTTTTTTGGCAGTGTGTATGTGTAGCATGGCTCTTCAGGGTTGGAGGGTTGACACACAGGGTGTATTTGGCAGTGGAAGTCAGATCACATGTGCTCACACTGTCCATTTCTCTTCATGTGAAAAATGGACATGGTGGAAATGGGTTGTAAATAACCACATTGCTTTGTACAACACTGAGCATGTTCAAACTATGCATGTTTTGTAGCTTGTCATGAGAGGAGAATAACAGTGTGCATTTTTCAAAAGAAGGGGTTTTTTTATTTAAAAAAAAAAGGAAGAATGCATTACTTTTCAGTTGCTATTAATTATATCTCCTTATCTACTGAATCTTCCCTGTCAGAGGGAGGAAGTAGTGACTTTTTAAAGTAAATGGAATAATTAATTCATTTCAATACATATTCTGTGAGTGACTTTCACATATGGTGGAAATGCAGATGCGTCACCTTTACGTGGTTGTTGATGGATCAAGAACGATGGAGGACCAAGACTTAAAGCCAAACAGACTTACTTGCACTCTGAAGGTATTCCTGCACTCAAGTTTTTTCTTATTGAGCCACTGTTTCTCTATAAACTGGTTACATTTTGCATTTCAAAGAATTGCAGTCTCCTGTGTCTGCGTAGCCTCATCTCTCATCTCTACATTTGTCTCCTTATTTCTGCCTGTCACTTTCCTATTTTTTGAATAGTAAAATCTGTGTGGCATTATTTTGCCTTGCACATGTGCTTCTGTACAGCAAAAACACTTTGCACAGGCATATTATGGGAAGACACATTTGGAAACTATTGCCCAGATTAAGGGGATGACGTTCTCATTACACATCTAGAATTGGTTTGTATTTTTTTCTTACACTTGGGTTTTTTTATGAATTCTTACTTGAAAGGATGCTAGATGATTGTTGAACTGGATTGCTGTTTCAGATTGTGGGCATATTTCCACTGTATCTGGTATTGGTATTGAATATATATGAATGTATAATATTGAACTGTATACATTGTGTTCTGTGTGGTCTTCTTCAACAATACTTGAGCCTGAAGTCCTGCATTTTGATGGTTTTGTACAGAGTAGTGCTTTTTGGTGTATTGAAAACCTCCACTTGAAACAGCAGAAATCTAGAACTTTAACATAGGACATGAATAAAATAAGGGGGGTGTAGTTTCTGAAATCTCATTTAATTGATTACTTGGGATGAAGGGGGAGGGATAGGGTGAAAGAAGAATGGAAAGAAAAGGCTCATTCCCCCTTTTTGTGCTATTCAACTACTTTGTTTTGCTTTTTTAGTTTAGTAGATGTTTTGCATCTACTTAATGCATGTGTGTAATAAAAGTATAATTAGTTTTTAACTGCCTTAACTTTTCTTTATAGTTATTGGAATATTTTGTTGAAGAGTACTTTGACCAGAATCCTATTAGTCAGGTATGTACGACCATGCAAGAAACAAAAAGCAGAAAACTATTTTAAAAGGTAGTTTTGGTTATAACACTACCAAGTAAACTGTTTTCAATTTATGTATACCTTCCCATCCTTTATTCATCAGTCTAGTGAAATTCTTGTTTCTGCTTGTTTCTACAATATAAGTCTTAGAAGATTTCTTTTTGTACTTTTTGGCAAAAGTAATGAAAGTATGGGAGTGTTTATAAATTAATGCATGAAGTTGTGCTGCTGTTGTTACACTTGAAGTAAAACTTTTATTATAGCCTTGTATGATTAAACAATTCTGGTCCATAAAGACATAAAAAAAATACAGAAAAATTCTAAATAAACTCACTGTAAAACTTTCTAAGAAAAGTTTGGTCTTTTTTTTCCCTGTTTCAGATTGGCTTAATTGTAACCAAGAATAAAAGAGCTGAAAAAATGACGGAACTCTCAGGTAGGGAAGTAGTATTCTTTTCTTAAATTGCAGATGTTTTTGTCCTTTTCATTGGTGTTCTAAGCTGTGTCTGATACACTGCTGAAAAGTCATGTTATCATAATTAGTTTTAATTTAAATGATAAATTATTGCAAGTTGTTTGAAACCATAATCTACATTCTGATCTGCTTTGATCCAGAATCGTCGTTGTGTGCTTGTTTGTGATCAAGTTTCAACCAGAATGCAAGTCTGATATGTTCTGGTTTTCCTATAGTTAATTTTCTACCCTGTTCGTTAATTTTGTATGTTACAACATCTGTGGTTTTTGTGAGATCTGATCAGATGTTAAGAAGTCAAGGTTTGTTTGGTTCCTGCCTGCTGTTAGGCCAGTCTCTATGGCTTCAGCAGGTTTCATGGGGGAAATTGGGGATCAACCAATCTTTGAACCATGTTTTGAGGATAACAGAGTGTCCTGGTTTAGGGCAAATTTGTTAAAGAATCTGCAAAGGAGGGCCCCTCCAGAAAGCAAAACCCACACGGCCCCTCCCCCCAACTGGTTCGGGAAAAAAATCCTTGGAGAGAGGTGGAAAGAACCTGTTTATTTGACTGGCACAGCACCCCCCAGCACACAAAATGAACAATACCCGATGACACCCTCTGAGAAAGATGACAAAATCAGAAAGTCTCTTTCGGGGGTGGTTGCTCTGTTCTCAGTCCCTGCGGCGCTGGGGCAGCTGCTGCAGCCGAACGGTGTTGCCGGGTCCCAGTCCGGAGCAGGTTCGAGATGGTCACAGAAGCAGGAGAGGAGAAATGGTCCAGGAAGGAATGTGGACTGTTTAGCTAGAACTAGCTAATAAGCAGAGGCCAAAGCAGAGCAGAAGCAAGAGCAGAAAAGGGAGCAATCAAAGCAGCAAGCTGAAAAGCAAGAAGTGAAAAACAGCCCTATGTACTGCCCGTCTCTGTGTCCCTGATAAGAGAAACCCAAACAAAACTTCCACTCTTCAGAGCCGGTCTTAAAGGCACAGAACAGATGAATGGGGATACAAGCATCATAACGTCACCCCAGGACACAGAGGAAACAAAACTCTCTTTCTGTTTGTGGGAGATGTCACGCTCATGTTGAGTGCTTAATGATACCCAACAATGATTTTACTCTTTTTGGCTTCTAAACTTTCTAGCATCTGAGTGCGTATGGAGTAAAAGTCTTTTTTACTCTTTTCTGCATTCTGATCAAAATACCAATTTCTAAGGAAAAATACAGACCTGCCTCTGAAACCAGTTCCTGTTGTACAAGTACACTTCATTACATATGCACTTTAAACATTTCTGTTCTTTAACTTGTATCAGTTAAATTGATTTCATTTTTTCACTTACAGGAAACTCAAAAAAGCATGTAACTGCTCTGAAGAAAGCAGTGGATATGAACTGCAGTGGAGAGCCTTCTCTATATAATTCCCTAAATTTGGCCATGCAGACTTTAAAGTTAGTATATACAAGGAGTTGGTTTTTTTTTTTTTTTTTTGTTTTCTTTGTGATTGTGGCTTTTGAGAGGCAGAGACAGAATTTTTTCTAAGTAGCATGTTGCATCATGCTGACTTGAGTCTTTAAAAGGCGACTCTCCTCTTACAATACAAATCATTAATTTAAATACTCCAGTAGTGCAGAAGTTTATCTTCTACCACTAGATGCTTGTATTTAGGGTTGTGTTTCTTACAGAAATGAAATTTGAAAACCAAGTTGATTATGGTATGTAGATATTGTGATGAAATATTACTCTTTATTACTGAAGGGCTGCAGTATGAGAGAGATCATAGTTAGGGGTTAATAATGTAAGAGAACAGGAAAAGAAACAGTATTGTGTCACAATAAACTTGAGAGAGTTTTGGCATACTTTAGAAAGATCAGTTTTCAGGTAGGATAGATTCAGAGCACTTTTTTGCAATGTGAGGTATTGAGATGCATCCCAGTTTGTGGAAAACTGAAAAAGAATTACAGCTAAAGATACTGACTGAACAAAGCGGATAATCAGTGTCATGAAAAGCCATTTAAATACTAGCAGGAAGAGAGTTTTCAACTAAGAACTACAAGTAATTAGAAGTAATGGATTTACACTTAAAAACTGATTAGAGCTTTTTAAGAAGTCAGGAAGATTTACTACAGTGTGCTAGTTTGGAGATTAATTTTACATGTGAGTTTGGCTAAGGTACAAAGGATTCATTACAGGAAATAATCAGGTAACAACTACCCAATTAAATACTGTATTTTAGATATTGGAAAGTTTGGCTTTCAGAAGGTGAAAATCTGGTGCTCGGACAAGGATCTTACCACAGTTTGTAGAGGACTTCATATTGTGTCATCTTCTGACTTCAGCACACTAAGGTCCTTGGAGATGTTATCATACATATAGTTCATTGTGCATAAGTAAATTAACTGTGTACTTTCCTTAGGCACATGCCAGGACATACAAGCAGAGAGGTTTTGGTAGTCCTCAGCAGTCTGACGACATGTGATCCAGCCAACATCTATGACCTAATTAAGGTACAGAACTGAAGTTTCACTACTGCATTGAACATCCAAGCTGCTGGACAAAAGACAGGCAGTTGCAGTGTTATCACCAATAAATTTTCATTTAAGACTTAAACGTTTTTACTGTTTCTTGTTCTGCACATGAATTGAGTATGCTTTTTTTTTCTCTATTTTAAGTGTTTAAAAGCAGTAAAGATCAGAGTATCTGTCATCGGCCTAAGTGCTGAAGTTCGAGTTTGTACAGTACTTGCCCGAGAAACTGGTGGTATGTATCTGAAGTTCAGTAATTATATTACTAACACAGGTTTAAAATCAAAATCAAGTAATTTGTTATATATTTATTGCCCCTTTTTGTAATTTTTAAGGATAAATATTTCCCATTTTGCTGGCAGAAAATTAAAGAGTTGCCCAAATACACAAAATATACAGTAGTAAGTGAAATTACTAGCAGCTGGTAGCTGCTGCTCTAGAGAGAAAAAATACATATATTTGCAAACCTTTTGTCCCATATATAAAGCTATGTGGTGTGAAACTTCATCAGTGTAACATGTTAATATCCATTGCTACAGTGGTAACTCTTGCAGTATGGTTACTACAGTTCAATGTTGAAGAAAAAGCTCTGTGTCTTCATATCTAACTTAACATTCTGTTATTACTAGTTTTAAAACTTGTCATTTAGGGTAGCATTAACAGGGCTGCGTTTTAGGAAGAGGTTTGGATAAATTGTATTTTCTACCTAAGTTGTTTTCTGTCATTTGGAGTATATGTTTGTATTTTTTTTTGGCTCGTAACCTGATAGTAAGGCATCTCTTTGTCTGTGACAGGAACATACCACGTTATTTTGGATGAAAGTCATTATAAGGAACTGCTGATGCACCATGTCAGTCCTCCACCTGCCAGTTCAACTTCTGAGTGCTCCCTTATTCGAATGGGTAGGATATGGATTTGTCAAACTCCTAGCGTGAGATTTTTTCTTTTTCTTTAATTGCCTCTTCTGTGTTAAGGCAATACAAATAGTAAGACATGTAGTAAAGACATTGTGTAATTTATTTTTGTTTTAACTTTTATTTTGCTAGATTGATGTTATTCCTGCATTGTAGTCAGCTTTTAAATAAAGCTTATTAAGTAAGACAAATTACTGAACAGAATTTGGAAACAATGAAGTGGAAAGATATTGATGGCACAGTGATTGTTATAAATTTAATACTTAGAAATGAAGGGTGAAAAACTACTATTTCTCCCTCTGCTTTTTTCCCTGCAGAAGGCAACTATTACAACTATTAATTGATTTAGGAACCGTGGGTAGTACACATTAGCAACTTCTTGAGTGTTCTTTCAAGAAGTAGATTACCTTTTCTTTTCTTGATCTGTTTCTCAATAAATTTAAGCTTGGAGTTAAACCAGTATAGGAACTGTAATGCTAAAGTAGAGTATTGAGTTCTCACTTTCATCCATCCTTTTCATAGATAAGAATGCATGTATTTTTATGTCTAGGTATAAATAATGAAAAGGTTTACTTCTCGTAGGTAAAGCCTGAGCAGCAGTTGAAAAAACCAACTTCTCACCTCTCATGATCTGTAAAAAATAAATGATACAAGGAAAGAAAGAAAGAAAGAAAGATATCAGTCTCCAAAAAGTCCTGTAGTCTCATGTATCATATACTGCACTTAGAAAGTGAATATAGGCTGGATGAATGCTTACAAAAATATTTCCTCCTTAATTAGAAACTATTGTTTAAGTGAACATTTGTATGCTGCTCACTCTACTTTCCTACCATTTCAGATATTTTATATTTTAACTGTTCTTCTAAAATGGGGTTCCAGTGCACTTCAGTTAACACAAAGTCTATGGCAAAGACATTTTTTCAGCTGAGGGGAAGTCAGAGAGGTGTGGGTGTAGGTAGAAACCTTTGGGAAGAATTTGATATAGCAAGAGTGTATCAGTTCTCCTGTAATAACAAATGGGAAAGAAAAAGGTCTGAATATCTAGAATAAACTTTGAACTTCTTCGTTGAAGTAAGAAATGAACACGTTACTGCATGTTTAAAATTTTTGCTATGGGATGTGTTTCTCTTCAGGTTTTCCTCAGCATACTATTGCTTCTCTATCTGATCAAGATGCGAAGCCTTCCTTTAGCATGGCGTAAGTAGCATTGATTAGAATTCAATGAACTGATATGAATTCTATATTAATTAGTCATATTTAGAAAATCTGCTCAACAGTGAAAGTATTGCAAAATAATCTGAAAAAAGACTAAGCCATGTCTTGTGACTTCTTAGTAGACATTTTATTTCCATTAGTAGCTCCAGTATTAAAAGTATCCTCTGTTAAATATGTGTTTTTAAATTTGCATTTAAGTTTTTTCAAGGTAGTAAATGGTACTTAGTTCTGTTACACAGTGATTGGGGCACACAGGTGTTACAAGGTGTTGAGTAATTACTTGCAGCTCTTGATTTAATTACTGCTATCATTATAAAAGATAATTATGAGGATGGAAGAGTATTATCTGAATGAAGTATTTTTTATGTATTTCTTAACATGACTTTAAAGGGAAGTTTAAAGTAGAGGCCTCATTTGATGACTGTACCACTGCACTTCTCAATGAAAAGAGTCATTGTTTTCCAGGGTGATAGGGGAGTCTGAATTTCAGAATGAAACAACATCTAACAGCAGTGTGCTATTTGAAAGAATAGTTACCATGTGCATCTTAGAGGCAATAGAATGTTTTTGTCTCTAAAAAGAAACAAGCATGCAGTTATTGTTCATATCTTTATTTTTAAAGATTGGCTCCTTTACATGGAAATATTTGGTCTTTGGTTCCTGTGAGAAAATGTGGTCACTGATATCTGTCCATATCAATTGTTTTCTGACACTTATACATTAAACTGTTACATGCAATCTAGTGAAACTTTTTAAATTATTTGATGTGAAAACATTATTTGTACTTATGTAGTAGCATTGTATTATTTCTTAAGTACTGAATTGTTTCTTTCTGCTGTAGGCAATTGGAAAATAACAGTGACCCAGGTCTTACACTGGGTGGATATTTTTGTCCTCAGTGCAGAGCCAAATACTGTGAGCTTCCTGTGGAATGCAAAATCTGTGGTGAGTAGTAAGAAGAGGTGAGCAGATGAATCAAGAGTTCATGATAAGAGAGTTAAGGGGTAGAAAAATTCAGCTATACTTATTTTAAGTCCTGCATTTCTGTGACCTGGGATGTCAGCTTCATAGAAATGTCTCTCAGGACTGTACCTGTAACAGTAAAGGTGTATCATATTCGTTGGTATAAGGAATATACCTAAGGCAAAATAGGGAAGAGAGGTGATGCACATGGGAATGATAACTTCTCAAGAAGCCTCATTTAACTTAACACACTCATGTTTCAGAGTTCTCAGTGCAAGGCCATGAAAATAGAGTGCTTTGGAGCAGGAGGACAGAAGTACTCTCCTCTCCATGTGTATGTGCGTGGAAGATTTCCAAGTTGAGCCCAAGGGCAATCTGCACAGTGACACAAGACAGGCTGTAGAGTTGTAAACGGGGCCCTTTGGTCTTGCAAATGTTAAAGGACTGTGCAAGCAATGGTGCCTCTCTCCATTGCTCCTAGTGAGGGTGGGAGGGAGGATTAGTGTGGTTTATAATACTAATATTGTGAGGGGGTGCTGTTCTCCTGGCTTCCAGAGGCATATGACTGAAACACAGTAGGTATTACCAGGATGCCTGTATTTGGCAACAGGATGATATAATTATGGGTTTGGATCACTTTATCCTAGTTTAATTTCAAGTTTTTCCCACCGGCATGAGTTTCATTCCAGCAAGGGGATAGTGTAACTGGAGAAATCCTGTGTATCTGCAGTGGATTCTCCACAGCTGCAGTGATCAGGACAACAAGTTTGGACATGTACAGTACGAGTGAGTGAGTGAGACATTTGTGCCAGCCCGTGCCCCACCTGTTCTCATGGTGTAACCCCAGCTGTCAACTCAGCCCCACACTATCCCACACCCTGGTGAGATGGGGAGAGAATCAGAAGAGTAAAAGTGAGATAACTCACAGGTGGCATTAAAGGCAATTGGAAAGTTACGGCAATAGCTATGCACACAAGACAAGCTAAGTAAGTAATTCATTCACCACTTCCCATCAGTAGAATCTCCAGGAAAGCAGGACTCTGTCATGGGTAACAGTTACTTGAGAAAGTAAATGCCATCATCCTGAGCGTTTTCCCCTTTCCACCTTTTCCACCCAGCTTTATAGGCTGAACATGATGCCACATGGTGTGGCATATCCCTTTGTTCTCTTGGTGCACTGTTGACTGCAATCCTGACTGTATCCCCTCCCAATGCCTTGTGCAGCCCCGAGCCTACTCATGGGTGGAGTGAGAAACAGAAAGGGCCTTCTTGATTGTGTGTAAACACTGCTCAGCAGTAAAGGAAACACTCCTGCCTAATCAACCTTATTTCCAGCATAGATCCAAAACACAGCCACATGATAGTTAGTGTGACAAAAACTAACTGTTTTAAAACCAGCAGACCAGTGTTAGCTGAGATGGGACTGTGGCGTGGTTTTGGCAGTAGTAGAGCAAGCTGTAGTAGAGCTTTGTAGCAGGGCATCATTTTAGCTGGTGGTGTGATACAGCAGAGCCATCATTGCCAAAAGGAGCTTCCTAACTTCACCACTGTGTGTTGTAAATGTATTTCTGAAGGCTGAGTTAAACCTTTTCAGTAGAAATTTTATCAATTTGCTTGTTCCTTGTGTTTGGATTTAAAACTGGATTACAAGTTTAGGTAATGGAACGAGTAATTTTACTTTTTAAAGTTCTTAGAAGCTGTCAACCGCTGAAAATAAATTAAATAAATTTATTTATTTATTTAATTTATTATATTTTTAATTAAATAAAATTAAAAATATTATTTTTCCTTTTTACCTTATTTTATACAGAAAAGCTTTTCAGTACATCTTTCCTTGTAACAATTTTGGTGTCTGTTTGCAGGTCTTACGTTAGTGTCTGCACCTCACCTGGCTCGGTCTTACCATCACTTGTTTCCTTTAGATGCCTTTCAGGAAGTTCCACTGGAAGAATACAAAGGGGAACGGTATGCAAATCTTACTTGTGATAATGAGTGTGCTTGTAGATTCCATAACTTTTTTGTCACAAAAGTAAGAATAGCTAGCAACAGCTTCTTTGCTGCTGGAGATCCTGGGTGTTTGGGTGGTGTGGGGCATCTCTGGCATTAAGAAGTACTTGTAGTTTCCATGATCTGTTTCCATGAGTTCAGTTGAATAGGTGAAGTAATTGCCAGAAATTGTTACTATGTATGAGATCTTTTTAAAACATTGATTTACACAGTTTTGACTCCTTTTTTTTCAGTTAAAATATAATATTTTGCTTTTAGGTATTGTCAAGGCTGCCAGGGAGAAATGAAAGATCAAAATGTAAGTATGTTGAAAGGCATTGTAACTTGCATTGAGGGGTGTGAGAAATAGAGATGATCCTTTAGAATTACATTCTAAACACCAGAAGAATACTTATGAAAATTAATGTCATGGTTAATTAGACTTAGGTGTTAAACAGTCACAATTTATGGACTGCAAAGTCTGTAGAAGTGTGGGAAGTAATTTCCTAGGGAGCTGCATAAAAAAAAGCTTCCCATTTGGAAGCATTTACACTCAACCATTTGGAAGCATTTACAGTGACCTGAGCTCAAGCCTGCGAATACATTTGCTGCCAGAAGATTTAATTCAGTTGAGTTTCTGTGATGCTAGCAGTGCAGTCTGTTTACATTATCATGATAATGTAACTGTTGCCCTACTGTAGTGCGATGATGATAAGTTCTGCTAATTTGACTTGTCTTTCTATCCTTCCCACACAGGTGTACATATGCAAAGTGTGTCAGAACGCGTTTTGTGTGGAATGCGATCTGTTTGTTCATGATTCGCTGCACTGCTGTCCTGGCTGTATTCACGAGCACCCTGCTCCTGTATCTGTATGATCTCATATCTTCTTAAATTGCTGTATCTTTGTCATTCTTGCATGAATCTAATTAGTTTATTCAGCCATCGCTCTAACTGATGCACCTCTGAACAAGATGATTACAGAGGGACGAACAGTGGAGTAGGAGCAAATGTTAATTTTTAAATTTTTTTATTACTTCTAATATATGAATTATCTGTATCTATTTTTTGTTCTTGTCTAAAGAACTGTGGCTTTTTCCAGCAGTTATTATAATAACATGTATATTTGTAAATGTGAAAGTGATAAAACTGCTTTTTATGATAATGTGATGATTCATCTTCATTTCATTACTTGTTCAAAAGGAAGCCCTGAAAATACATTTTACACATCTGTTGTTCCAAACTTTTGGTTTTGGCAGATGGTGGATTTCTGTAGATCTGTCTTGGTTTGAAAAGACAGATGTCTACTGAGGAAGGCAGGAGCCTCTCTTGAAATGGAAAATGTAAACCCTCTCCCTCTGTATTACTACAATTTTGAGATTAATGACCTCTCAGGCAAAGATATGAGAGTAGGAATAACAGTTCTTTATTAGGAAAAATAGAAATAAAAAAAGGAGAAATACAAAAACCACTGACAGGGTCAGAATATGACCTGACACCCAATGGGTCAGGGTGTTGGTAGCAGTCTGATTGAATGGTGGCTGCAATCCTCCTGCAGTGACAGGTGTGATTCTGTTGGAGCAGGGATCCTGTAGAAGGGTGCAGTTTTCCTCTGACGGTCCAGTCAGGCCTGGTATACCTCTGGGAATCCAGTGGGAAGAGTGTCCTGGGTTGACTATATGATGCTTTTATCCCAAATCGTCTCATTCTGTTTATGTTGAATAATAATAATTTTGTACCTTTAAGAGTGTTACAGAGAGTGAAGGGGGGAGAGAAGAAGCGCGTAGTTTGTTTTCAGACACTGCACTCACTCCTCCACATTCCTGCTCCTGGACTGTGTTGTCTGCGGACAGACAGCGGGAGAGAGCTCTTCTTTTGCTTTTTAGTTAGTGTTAGCTAGCTGAGGCAAAGAAGTTCCCTGGACTGTTTTTTTTTCCTTTTTCTTCAGACCTCTTGAAACTGCTCTGGACTGAACACCCAGGAGAGCACCGGCAGCTGCAGCTGTGGCCCACTGGGCCAGGCCTGGCTTGCCAGTGCAATTCCAGCACCGGAGGGACTGATCGGAGACTGAGTGAGCTGAGCTTCAACCCGGGGTTTTCTCAGTTTGTCATCTCTTTTAGAGTGGCAAGGGGTCTCATTGTTTTGATATTGTTTTGGTCTTACTGTTTAATAAACAGTTTTTTTCCACCTTTCTCCAAGGAGGTATTTTTCCTCCCAGACCAGTTGGGGGGAGGGGCCGATTGGATCTGCTTTTCCCACTGGAGCTCCTTTGGGGGATTCTTCCCCAAATTTGCTCTAAATCTGGACAAAGAGGCTGCCTGTTGTGTTCTCAGATTGTATTTCGGAAGGAATGCTTGGCTCCGCGAAGCATCTCACAATGGGATGATGTGATTTCATCAGTCATGCAGTGAGACTCAATGCCCCATTAACAGAGGATATTTCCTGGAGAGAGGATTGGCTGTGGAAGAGATAAAGAAAATGCCCAATTAACAGACAATAACTGTCCCACTTCTAAAAGATGGCAATAGAATACACACCCCCAGCTGCATCTTGGATTTGCAACCTAAGACAAGATCAAAATACTCTTTTCAAGAATTTGACAAAGATGGTTTTAAGCAATTAATTGGTGGTCATTTCATGTAATAATTTGAAGTATTATGAGTATTCACCTTGCAGTTCGGTAAGGCAGCTCAAATACAGCTGTTATTAATGTGGTGAAAACATATTTTAGGTTTTAATGGTGCAACTCAAAGCTAACTGAATTCTATTACTCCTGTGTCTGGGTTAAGTTTCATTTTTTTTTGTAGGAGGGTAAGGTTGGTGAAAGGCTGAGAACTTGCAAAAGGGCAATACTTGAGTTAATGCAAACTATTGTTTGGTGGAGTCAGTGTTAAAGACAAAAAGACACGCTGTTTGGTTCTGAAGCTATACTGAATTGACAGACGTGCGTGTCATCTTCTCTCCTTGGCTAAACCCTAGAGCAACGGTAAAGTAGGTGCAGGAGGGGAAGTGTCTATCCTCACCTGAACTTTGAAGAGTAGAAATTGAGACAAATGCAAGACTGCCATTTTGCAGTGTCTGTTCAAAGTGTTTTTGCAGCTTGAACCTGTGAGAATTGTGATGTGCTACACCTCAGTAAAAGGAAGTTACAGGTGCAGTGTCTGAAGCAATACATCACAATGGGTTTTCTTGAGTTACCTTGTAATGATGGTAAATATATCAGTGACTGAGTTGCTCTGGGTGTATATGACTTAATTTTTGAGCTTTTTTTTTTTTGTCAGATTGGAAATGACAATATGACAGCTGAAACTTAACACAGAAACAAGCAACAAACCCAAACCTCTCATCTTATGTTAGTTCAATTTTTCATGCTCACTTCATATAAGTTATACATGCTACTTTTCACTTAACTTCAGGAAGTTTTCATTCAATTGTTAGTAAGCTGTTTCTATGCTTTTTCTACTGATAGTGCCTGCTTGCTGGATAGAGTGCAGTCATTCTCTTGTGTTGTCAGAAAAATTACTGTTGAGCATCTGCATCTCGTTTTGTGCTGAGTCAGACAATCCCTATATAAACAGTTGGTGCTGTCAGGTGGTTGCAGTCCTATTACTAAAAACTAGCAGAAAAAGGAATTGAATGTTCTGGTCTAACAGGCCACTCCAAGCTCTGAGCATCTGGCTCTTATATATTCTGATGCTGGTGACAGCCTCTTGAGACAGCGTTTTCTGGTAATATTTTCATCTTTGCAGTCAGTATTTTGTAATGGAAATAAAAGGGATTTGTCAGAACACTTCTCTTGTTAGATACCAAAATAACATACTCCTATCCAGCTTCTATTAATGAAGGTAAAAACTGTGTTGGTGTTGCAGTTGTATACTCCATTATCAGCTTGTGATCACAGCAATAATTTGGTTTGTTCTTTCCTACCCTTCTCATTGGTAGAACAGTTCAAACCAGAAAAATCAGCTTCTGAAAAATCTCTACTAAGGCAGTATTTCTCTTGTGTATAAAGACTTCAATCTGTATCATGTGTATTTAAAGCATCATGGAGGAAATCTTCCCTCCACCTGTTCTCTTTGGCTGGGATTCACTGGCTCTCAAGTCTTCCTTGCTTGTGGGAAATTCCAACCTTCTTAATTCTTGTTTATTTCCTTATTTATTCTATCTGCCATAAGATCAATCAATGAGGTTATTAGGAGACCTGTGAGAAATTCTTGTAGGTCTTGAAGATGTGTAAAAGGTTTCAGACTTAAAAGTGCTAAAGGAAGGCACCCTGTGGTGCTGTTGAGGATGCAGCTGTGGCAAGAATTTTTGAGCCTAGAGAGTGCTGCCATGTGGAAAGGAGAGGATTTCAAAAAGGCAAGAGCCATCACTTTCCTTCCAGTTTTAATTTTCTTTGTAGGAATAGAAGTTTCCCTCTGCAGCAACACTCATAGCTAATTTCCAAGAGTGGAAATGGTGCAAATGCATTCATTAGTATAGGAGTGACAGAGGACCCCCACTGGAGCTGGTGAATGCCTGAAGGAGGCTGTAACCCTGGAAGGTCCACACTGAAGCAGATTCTGTGCCCCACGTAGTCCTGGAGCAGGTGTGCTGGCAGAACTTGTGACCCTGTTGGGGATTCATGCTGGAGCATGAACATCTTGAAGGACTGACTGTACCTTGTGGAATAGACTGGATGCACACCAGAGCAGTCCTTTAAGAACTGCAGTTCTTGAGAAGCAGAGTCCCACAGTGTGGAGTCCCACATTGTAGAAGTTCATTGAGGACTGTCTCCCATGGGAGGGACCATCCTAGAGTCAGGGAAAAGTGTGAGGAGTCCTCCCCAATGGAGAAGGAGCAGTAGAGTTGTGTGATGATTTGATCACAGCCCTCATTTCTCTGCACTGCTGGGGGGATGGAGGTAGAGAAAATTTTAAGTGAAGTCCATGAAGAAGGCAAGGGTGGGAGGAAGTTGTTTCAAGATTTGGGTTTATTTCTCATTAACCTACTTTAATTCGGTAGCAAATTAATTTCCCCTGTTTAAGTCTGTTTTGCCCAACAGTAACTGGTGAATAATTATTTGCCTGTCCTTATCTTGACCCACAAGCCTGTCATTGTGTTTCCTCTCCCCTGTGCAGCTTTGGTGGGCACCTCTTGTCCAGCCAGGGGCAACTCACCACAGTAATTTTTCAAAATACAGTAGGACTGGGAGTATTTTATTATGATCTCAGCACGTTTTGGTTTGGGATTTGGATGAGAGAGAGGAATGTGACTTTTATAGCCAGTAAAGAAAAATAGATTTGAGATCCTGGATTTAGAATCACTTTCTTAAGGATGAATTTGTTTGGCAAATGTTATAAATCTTTATGATCCCTCAATAACTTGAGAAAACATAGCTCTTTAGACTTATAGGGAGCAGAATTTGAATATATATAGCTGAACTGCAGACATCTGTTACATTCTGAACCATTGCAGAGCAAAGTATTTTCTATCATTGTCTTACCACAATACTAATAATAACCTGACAGAATTGTATGTTTTGCCACCTGTTTTTCCCTTAGTCTAAGCAGAAATTCAAAATGTGCTATCAGCAGTCAGTAATGGCTTTGAGATGGAAGAATTAAGATTGAGAGGTGTATTGGTTCACTGAGGCCACTCTAGGTTTTTAAGCTACAGGCTGAAGTTCTTTGGATCTGCTAATTGCCTGTGTCGTCTTGCTCAAATCTCATGTTTCTTCTTTCCCTCCATTTTGGTTGTAACACCTTCTTAGTAGTTGCTATTGTCATTGTAAAGGCACCAGTCAATTTGAGTTCACAGCAATTTCAGTTTGGCTAATCAGATTTAATAATACACCTGTTGATACTGTCTCTGCAGTTGCCTTATCTCTTCTTACTAAGCTAAAATCAACTTTTTATAACCTGTAGAAATCAGGTTATTAAGGAAAGAGATGAATGTTTTCTAAAATATATACATAATATAATTTAGTAGTCTTGCTTTTTCAAAAAATGTCAAAAAAGGTCTTGTAGCAGAGACAAATAATAATTAAACACATGAGCTGAATCTTTCTGCTTCACACTGATTCCCACACGTAGTCTTTGGTTTTCTCAAGTTACGCAAATACATGGAGACAGATTTCCAGGAAGTCCTTGAACAACTGCAGAAGAGTTAAAACTCTACCATAAGAAATGAGTATGATAAAGTCCTTTTTGTCCTATACATCTCATTCATCATGGTCTTTGATAGAAAAGGCAACTGTTGCTTTTTTCATATACCCCTGTTCAGTCAAATGTGCAGTGTTTTTGCTGTGAGTTAGTTTTATTACCATGATGGTTAGATGTACCCCATGTGAACAGCACAAGAAATTCTGTCCCCCTTGTGAATTTGTCTTGGGCAAAAGTTTGGGTAATACTTCAAAGTATGATGTCCATGTTCAGAAGTTGAAGAACCCAGCAGAGACAATTACAGGTACAGTGTGCAGGACGCAGTCCTTTGAGAGATGGCTGTTGTATGCCAGAGGAGCAAACCCTGATTTACTTGTCAGAGCTGAGCCTTTCTTTACAGGTAATTAAAAGCAAAGCTGGGAGGGATTGTTGATTTATAGAATAGCACAAGTCTACTTACAGCATTTTAATGAGTACACATTTTATTTTCATGCATCATTTGTCAATGCACTGTATCCTCCATACATGCTCTCATCCTCATGAAGAAGAGTACATGCGACTCACTTGATCCTCAGGCAAAAACTGTTCTACTTTATCATTCCTGCTGTGTTCCCTGCACCTTTTCTTGTTCTAATGCAGTATTTTTTGAGTTGAGGGGACTTGTTTCAAATGCACTGTTTAAGATGTAGATAAATTGAGTTTTTACAGTGACGTAATTATATTTTTTCTGCTTATTAGTCTGTAACAGATGCCAGCCTTACAGATACAATGTCTCTTCCTCTACCCCAGAAGTGCAGACTGCTCTTGAAGAATTGGCAATATATTTTCCCCACTGAGCGATAATCGCTTTGATTTTGGATCTACCTTCTGCTATATGCTCTCTCCTTTTCTGATTTAGACAATGGGAATCTCCCTGAATTTGTCTCCAGTAGACATTAATAAAATTATTCCAGAGAGTATCAGTTCAAATCCTCTGCAATTATGTTGTCCCTTTTGAAAGGTTCTTTTACAGCCTGGTTAGCAGATGGCTCTGTAAGCTCTCTTCGTGGACTTTTTGTTCCTGCTGTCTGGAAGAAGGTTTAAATTAGTTTAGCTATTTTCATTTTATTTTTTTACCCAGCCTGTCTGACTTTATTTTACCCACTTCAATTGCCAGAGATTTTGAGCCTTTTGTTTTCTTTGTCAAAAAAGATTCAGTTTGTTGAATTATGCTTTCTGTCATGGTCAGAATGGGAGCTTCAGAATACCTTTATCAGGGAGACCCTCCCTTTGAGATATGAAGTGTAGAAAGGCCCTGCTTACCTTCTAAACTCCTGAGAAAGAAGTTCAGGTGGGGCTGGATCCACCCTCAGCCCCAGATTTTGTTGTTTTCCAGTAAGCCCAAGTTGCTGGCAATCCAGTTCCGCTTTTGAGAATGTGATAGCAGGCCAATGCTTTCCTAGCTAATAAAGTATCTTTGATTGCAAAGGCAATCTCACCTTCACCATCTTTGAGGATGGAGGAGTCTGACCAGCCTTTTTTAAAACACTTGGCTTGCAGAAGCCCATGTGGAAGCCACTGCTCTTACTAATGCCAGGTGTTTTACATGAGCTTGACCTGAGCTGGTTAGCTGCATAAACATAGGACAAGTAAAAGATCCACTTTCCAGCGCAGGTGGGACAGAAGTTCAGTATAGTCCTGGTGCCTAACTAAAATCTTGTCTTGGCTTTCCATTAGGAGAGTAATACAGCTGAAAAATGAGAATGGCTTTTGCAAAAGCTGTGACAAGGAAATTGAAATGAAATTGCCCTAGCCCTTTCTGAGGTGAAAGTCAGAGCAAAGAGTGGCAAGGAGGGTATGTTTTTAGAAAGGAGAAAACATTTATCTGGACACTTGCTTACTTGTCTGGGGTCACTAGGAGAGTCACATTGAATCAGGTCTCACAAAGCAAATGTGAGGAAGGGCCTGTGTTCAGTCCTTCTGAGGGGGATGAGCTGAATGAGATGAATGCCTGTCCTCATCTAGAATCAGAAGTGTTCAGCACCTCAGAAAGCCAAACACAGTCCACCTGCAAAAAACAGGTTAATAGGGAACAGGGGAAGGATGAAATGGATTGCATTTTGAGAAGGGAGGATTACCCTTGGTTTCTGTCCTGTCTCCCCTCCCCTTCCCTTCCTGTGGGTGCCTTGAGTTTGTCAACAGAAAATTCCTTGTATCTCTAAAGTACTCATGAGACCTCTTACATCCTCTCTGGAGATGTAGTTTGCCTTTTGTGTTGATGACCTTTATAAGCTATTGAGTTACAGAATGAACAACAACAGCAGGGGCAGACCTGAGAAAGGAAAGCAGATAGTAACCTATTGCCCAAAATCTAAATTTTAATGGATTTTTTTTGCTTGCATCTGCTGCTGTTACTCCTTGGTGCAATATTCAGGAAATAGATAGTTGTTTAATCTTTAACAGGAAAGGTCATCTTCTCTCTGCAGCATAAAATTTTGTTGTTTTTCTTAATCTGAAGGAGCTCATCCTTCCTGCAGGGTAAAAGAATAAAGTCTGCAGCCAAACTGATGGTTTAGCAGTGTCTACATCTGCTGCACTTCAGATGCTTCTCATTTATCCTATGACTGCAGGATGACAGCCTGTTAAAAGTAGATGAGTTTAAAGGAGAGAATTTCAAATGAAAAAAATGTGTCTGAGTAGAGAGGACATGGCTTCAGAATAAATTAATCTTCTGTTTGTACACAACAATTGCAAATCATCATTTTTAATAGGTATTCTTCCTCCTGTTTGTTCTGTACACAGCCTAAAATATGTCTTGCTTCTCAAAGTGTATTCAGCCTGCTTACATACTAGACTTTGTTGAGACCTCTACTGAAATGCCTTCTTAGTTGCCCTTCTACAAAGCAATGGAAATTACAAGAAAAATAAGCAGTGGAAAAATAGTCTGACTTAAAATAGAGCTTCATAACTTTGTTGCTAGTTATATTAGCTTATATGCCCTAGCTATTTTCAAAATGTTTTTCGAATGTAATTCTTTTCTAGTGTGGTCTTAAAACTACCAGGTTATGCATAGACCAGGGAAAATGTTTGGGTTTCTTTTCTGTAAACAAATGCCAAGTCTGTCATATTATCTTCCTTTATTTTTGACATATATTTCAGTATATACAGTGACTTAAATACAGGAGTCACATCTTGTAAGTAGAGTGACCATAAGGGAAGGCTGGAAAGCTCATGTGATGGTACGCAGGCCTGAGAGAGATTATGTTTGGTATCTTGATCTCTGCCGAGTTGATCTGACCTCCAGTGGCTGCACAAAGGGGTGTTTTATTTGCTTTGTTCTCTAAAAGTGGTATCTGAACACTTGTAAACACACTGGTATCTCATTCTACTAGGCACTGATAGGCCTGCTAGAGTATCCTTGACCAGATAGTCTCTTCAGTCTGAGTATCACAATGCTCAGTATCACAATGCAGAGTTCAAAGCTCTATTATTTTTTTCAACCTAGCAGCAACAATTTATTTTTAATGCATTATATCTCAGCTTCACTGTTTATTTGTTCATATTTTTCATGTTCATTTGTTTCATATGGCTTTAGAACATCTTTAAATCCTTATTGATGCTTGATTTTGCAGTGAAAGTAGCAAACTATGGAGGTTTCCAGAAGCTTGGAAAGCTGTTAGCAAATCACTATGTTACAGAAATTTCTTAAGAATACTTAGTAATGCATCTGCTTTAAAAGAAGTGGCCATTACCTACACGATCACACATTGGAGCACAGCCAGAGCAGCAGTTATGGTAGCTTTTCATCGCTGTTCCTTGATTGTCTGGTCCTGTGACAATAGCAATGGTGGGTTGGCTTCTTGATACATAGGCCCTTAAAATGTCTAGCATTGTGATGAAGGATCCCTAGTGTAGGAGTTTAAAATTACCTTGGCAATGGATTTTGCCCCTTTAACCAATTTTTCAAGCCTAGAAAAGTTTCAGAGTATTAGAGTTTGGGTCTGTCTGTCTTGTGTTATTAACTGTCGTCTTGTGTTATTAACTATACATTTCCATTGCAAATAAGCACTGTCTTGGTTCCAGCCAGGATGGGGTTAATTTTTCCATCAGCCAGGAGAGGACATGACTAGGAGTCCCAGATCATTCTATACCACCTCACATCTTCGATGGGGATGGGAGAAGGAGCCTTTCCAGGTCACATATCCTGGGAGTGGCCAGCTGTTGTTGGGAGTTCTCAGTGTGGTGAGCCCTCATGTGTGAACCATTTGCTTTTCTTGTACACACTTTTGTTAATATCCTATCCATTGTTTTGCTTGCAGTTAAATCAGTTACATGAATAATTTGTTTAAAACATAAGCCTCTTCACTGAAGTCAGAACTGCAGTAAAAGTGCTGTATGCTAGATTTTACTAGTGTTTAAAACTTATTAAGGCCACATTTTCTAACAATGCCAGACACCAAGACAACTGATTGAAGCAGAGGGCAGTTCTGCCTCTTCAGCAATCTGAAAAGATGATTTAGAACCTTTGCCTCACTGCAATCAGTCTTAATTTACATCACCTAGACAATTAAAAAAAAAAAAGCTTTCAAAGTAGCTTAGGCAAAATATAAGTAAGTCTCTTTTTGCTCAATTACTTGTGGGAAAACTGTATTTTTGACATATATGGAAAGACCACAGTAGGAAAAGGAAGTGAATGCAGTTAAGTTCACAGCTGTATTTCACTGAAAAGCAAAGCACTGGCATGAACTAAATTATTGCCTGGTTTTGTGGCTGCAGCCTCTACTAGGAGTAGAGGAGAGTAAAATTCAGACCTACCTTGTAAGGGCTGAAACCTATGTCCATACTTACCTCTCCACAGGCTTTCCCTATTTTGCTTTCAGTAATGGTACTCAGAGAAAGGCAACACATCAAGGCTTTCTGCTGCATTTCAGCCACTCATCCCACCAAGAGATGCCTATGGAAGCTCAAAACAAAGAACACCCCAAAACAAAATACATCCCTAAACTCAAAGTTTAAGAAGTAGAACTTTATTCACACATTTGAAACAAGACAATAGCCTTCCTGAAAAAAGCTGTCATATTTCATGATTCTAATCAGACCTGTAAGATGTCCCTCCTACTGTGACAGTACATTGTTTTCCATGCCAGTGCCACCAGTGGCCATTGTAACACACACTGCCGCCATAGTTCTCGCCTAAGAGGATTCCATAATGAATTGTTCTGGTGCTGCCATTCTGACAGAAAGTCGAAGGAATGCAAAACATGTTGAGAGATATATGAAATCTATCACATGGGGTCAAAAGAGTTAAATCTATCATATAGTAAGACGACTTGAAATTGCCTCAGGGAAGTAAAAAGTATTTTGTTGCTGCAGTACTTTGCAATACATTTACTACAAGTCTTTAAGAAAGAGCTCATTTCAATGCACATTCAATTACTATTCTGAAGTTATTTATTTGTTAACAGGGACAGCTCAGTGTTACGAAAATGTTATGACTAATTGTCTTGATAAAATTCAGTTCTTCACCATCAACCACCAATGCATAAGTGATACACACCTCTCAGTGGAAAAGATTTGTACCTGGCTTTAAAAAAGAAGCAAAAATTAGTATAAAAGAGCTTTGTTGTTTTAAACACACATAAGAACTACTAAATTACACAGGAATTACATGTGGTCAGAGAAAATCAGAAAAAAATTCCCCAGGAGACTATACTTTTGTTTTATAAGGAAGTGAACAATACACTGGAGAATTCTGGACAAAGCATTTCAAATAAAAGCATAGGTACTGAAGTACTGAAAACAGAACTGCTCAACATTACCAAATTGCATTTGTCCTGAAAATAAATTTAGCTACAACCTTCCCATCTGTGTAAGGAAACACAGATGAAAAAACTGCATTTCACTTACAACCTTTTGTTCCAAGAACAGCCCACTATGAACCATTAATAATTCAAATAAGCTGCACTGTTAATCGTGATGCTGTAGTTAAAACTCTTATCAGAGCAATGAATACTTTCCTTCATTCTAGCTACAAAAATACAATTCCACAGCTGCAAAGAAGGGATTACTACTGGCAGAAGTAGTCTTTTCAGAGAGCCGTAAGAATGGATGGAAGTCCCAAAGCCAAGAGGTTTCTGAAGGGAGTTCAAAACTTGACTGTATCTTCATTTATCACAAAGCTGCAATACTTACAATCCTTCAGAACAATGGTGGGTACGTGGTTACTTTCTATGTGTTTCTCTCTCCAGCGCTGCTTCCATTCGGCTTTGTTTTAAACCCTATAGGATACAATTTAGTAAAATCTTGGTTTGGCCAACATGCAAATAAAAGCTTTAGTTGCAGAACAAAAACACTTCTGGACAATCTTTTTCAGTCCTCAACAAATCAGTTTTAAACTTTCTTTGGAAATCAAAATGGGCAGTTTAGAAACAGTTTTGAAAGCCCAACTACATGTCCTCTTTACAATCAGAGACTATACAAAATAATTTCAAACACGTTCAACTGAAAGTAAATTAAAGCAATCCATGGTTATATGTAACCTGAAGCACAAACTCTTCCATTTCCAACTTCCTCAGTACAAACAGTAGTTAATCACATAATTTTCTTTCTTCATAAGTGCACAGATGAAAATATGAGTCAATAATACAAGTCACAGATTTTCACAACTATGTTGACAGTTTCTACTGGACCTCCACAATGATATGAAACAATTACTGATGAACAATCTCTGCAAAAGTGACAAATCTGATCATAAGTGTGATACCACCACTCATACTGAAAGAAAATACATAGAAGACTACTGAAAAATAATCGTATTTACTCCATCTGTCTACAAAGACAGAATTGTTTTTTTTTAAATAGCTGTAAAACAGTGGCTATAAAAGTACGTGACAGGACTCCCCCAGTCAAACAAAGTACAAAAACATCAACAAATGTATATATATATAAATATATATATACATATATATATATATATATATATATGCTGGCTCACATGAATTCTACTCAACTCAGTACTTACACAACACAAAACACCATTAAATGTAGCAACTCTAAATCAGAATATGAGACCTAAAAAGCAGCCCTCCCTGTATGGCTTCTTGCTGCAAACAGAAGCACCAATAGCAGTGCAAAATTACCAAGACACTTCAAACGACAGCAGCACATACCAGGTAATATCCAGTGTGGTAACCACTCATGTACCAGGCTATCAACATGCTCCCCAATGCTTCGTCGTCCTCAGCAGATTCTGGCCTCATGGGTGGTGGAGGAGGAGGAATCAACTAAGGAATCACAAAGGAAATGTCTGTGTTTCAATAGGGTGTTTCCCAGGTTAGAGAGCACCTAATTCTATAAGATTAAAACATAAAACTGAAAAATAGGAACATATCCTCAATATGAATAAGAGTCCGAGATTATGTCTCCTGAACACATGTAATTTCCAAAGCCTAGGAAAAACAAAACTGCTGTAGCTCCACAGGAGTATTGTAAACAAAAAGTGTTACTAGGGAAAAATACTATCTTCTTCAGTGAAATGCTGTTAACTTAAAGTGTAGTTTCTTCAAATAATCTACCCCTTGGTATTCTGACCAACAGCTTCACTGTCACAGAAATGAGTGCAAATCAGACCTCCTATGTTAGATTATCATAGTATTTGGAACTAAATGTGTTAACAAATATATGAAAAATGCAGGCAAACGGAACAAATATGTTCTAAAACTAAAGGTAGTTTTAGTAAAACTAAAGGTAGTTTTAAAGTAAAGCACATTCAGCAAGAAAACCTGAGATCACCAATGCTCATCTTCCCCATCCTTCTGTCACTTACTGGTGGTCCTGGTGGGAAGGGTGGGGGCCAGCACGATAAAAATGAGGGAGGTGCCTTGAATTTTGATCCAGACTACATGGTAAAAAAAAAAAAAAAAAAAAAAAAAAGTAGAAGAGTATAAATTAAAAGGGAATTTGGGGTATTAGCATTTTACTTAAGAGAATTATGTGAAACAATTCACGTACCTTGAACAACAGATAACACACTGCAGCAATTTAATGAAAATACAGACATGTATATAATAGTGAAAATAGCTATTTCTGAGGCACATTCCACAACCTGAGAAGTGCAGCTTAAAATTATTCATGTCACTGAGGTAAACACAGCTGAAGCAGGGCTCTGTTTAGAAGCATTTTTAAAAGTATTTTCAAAAGGGTTTCCTAAGTGGAAGTCAATGGTCACACTCTCAACAGGAAGAAACAGATCAAATATTCACACAGGAAAACATAATTTCTCTGCTCCTGTGCAGAGGGGGCAAAAACTGACTAAATTCCATTGTGCTAGTGAATATCCTTAAATAAAGATCTAGATACAAATCTACTGACACAGCAGAAAAAAAGAGAAAATAGAATCCTATAAAAAAATCTTGCACAAACAGTAACATTTAGAAAACATAATGCTGTGTTTCAGAAAATAACTGCACTATTATTTAGACTCATACACAATAGGAAAACTGAGGGGTGTATCAATATCCCATCACTCCTAATTCAAGAGAGCAGCTACAGCTGACATGTCTCTGTGACATGTGGGCATCACCTTTACTACCTTAAATGTCCTGTGAAGTGAAGCATACCAATTGGCTAGAAAATGCAAAATCTTAAAACATCAACAGCACTGTCATTAATCACACCACCAGAATCCAGGGAACAATATCCCTTTTCTAAGTTAAAAGGCAATTGGAAGGCAAATGTTAGAAGGTTCTTGTCACAGCAGCACTGCAGAAGGACTATATCCAGGCCAGATAATTACAAAATGGCAGACCAAGAGATGCTGACATGCATATCTGTACATCCATTCTCAAAATGCTGCTATATGATAATAAATATCATATTGTCTCAGGATTCACAGTAATACCATACTTAGCAATGGTACATAAATTATTTCAATTAAGGTTGAACTTACTCTTCCTAGGCCTGGGGCTGGTGGTGGTGGTGTGGGAAATCTCAAGTTTTGAGGGGAAAATCTTGCTTTTGTGCAGTTGCTTTTGTTTCGAGGTGACTGGGAAGATTTTTCACTTTCATCTGTTGAATATGGAGTCTCATTTTCATTCTAGAAGACAAAGACATTTTTATGACATGCACTAAACAGGAGTTTACAAAAGCAATTTTAGTGCAAAAAAGCTTGGAAAGTCTCATTCACGTCCCTCCCTCTCCAGCCCTCCCAGTCCTACACAGGAGTAACTTTATCTGCTCATCATTTTAGCTATGTTGTCTTTCACTGGTGAATTTCTTGTTGTCCACTCCCTTCCATGCTGAGTTCAAGAAGTAAAGGGATGCTTTCATTCCCTCCATCAGCTTGTGTGCGTTTACAACAGAACTGTGCATCACTTCTCACTCTGAACACCAGCAGCACCACCGGACATATTAAAAGAAGTTGATTCTCCCCCTTCCCAACTCCTCACAGAAGAATGAAAAAGTCCCTCACCTCCCCAGAATGCCCCATCCCATTTACTGTTTCATCGCTGGTTGGGGGAAGCAAATCAGATAAGTTCTGCTCCTCCTGATTTCCATATCCTGTGTAGGTGACAACACATGTGCCTCTCTTCTGGTTGATGGAGGCAATAGTTGCTAGATACAAATTGCCATCCTCAGACCAAACAGCACTGCAGCTGTCACCAACTTTCCACTGCAAAAGAAGCAAGAGAAGCATGTAAATACCTACGTGGCTGGGCAGAACGTACCTTTTCCTAAGCTACTTTCTGTCCAGAAAGATGGATCCCACCTACAGTGTTTCCTTTGCATTTACTGAAATTCCCCTATGTAACCTAAAGTTTATTACGTCATCACCCCACACCACCATCCTAAAATGTTACTCTCAAGGTGATGAAGCAGCCATTTCTGCGTCTGGAAGTACAACGTGCAGCACAAGCAACACTGGTATTTACAAATGAGACGACCTGTTTCAAAGCTGCTGTATTGCTCTTGTTCCTATTTCTGTTCTTTTTATGTTTTTTTCTCTTTATCACCAGGCGCTGCTCCTGCGTGTCTGAAGGCTCCGAGCACTCCCCATTTTTTAAGGCATTCTTAAGGAAGAGAAAGAAGAAAACCAATAAATGCCAATCCAGCGGCCTCATCCCCAGCATCCAGCCCCGGCCGCGCCGACCCCTTGCCTTGAAGGAGGCCACCGCCTTGTCGTACGCCTTGATGAGGGCCGTGTCGTCCCAGATGTCCGAGTCGTCGCTCTGGGGAGGCCACACACGGGTTAGAGCCATGGCGAGGCCCCGCTCCCGGCCCCGCTCCCGGCCCGCCCCGCCGCTCCCACCTGCCCGGTGCCGCGCCGGAACAGCACCGCGTCCGCCATGGCCGCGCGCCCGCCGCCGCGCACGCGCCGAGCGCCGCGCCCGCCCCGCCGCCGGAAGGGGCGCGGCCGAGCCCGGGCCGCCGGGGGCCGCCGGGATCCGCCGGGATCCGCGTGCTTCCCTGGGCCTGCTCTGCCGGGAAACCCGCCCCGGCGAGCTGCGCGGCGGGAGCCGGGAGCGAGCCAACGACAGGCGAGCGAAGGAACTGGTGCAGCGCTCAGTTGGGCTCATCAGTACAGGAAAGACAAGGAGCTACGGAAAAGGGTCCAGCAAGGGGTCCCAAAGATGATTTGGGGTCTGGAGCATCTCTGTTATGGTCAGAGACTGCAGGAGTCGAGCCTGTTCAGTCCAGACAAAAGACTGAGAGAGGATCTCATCAAAACGCACAAATATCTCGAAGGCAGGTGCCCAGAGGATGGTGCCAGATTCTTTTCGGTGGTGCTCTGCGACAGGACAAGCAGTAAAGACCATAAAGTGAAACACAAGTTCCACCTCAATAGACAGAATTTCTTTACATTGAGGGTGGCAGAGCACTGGAACAGGCTGCCCGGGAAGTCATGGAATCTCCCTCTCTGGAGACATTCAGACCTCACCTGGGCACATTCCTGTGGCATGTGCCCCAGCTGACCCCCTGGCTTTGGAGGGGGCTTGGACTGGATGATCTCCACAGGTCCCTTCCACCCCTAAAATTCTGTGAATTTGCTTAACTTCTCAACTACTGCAGGTGTTACATTGCCAGCACCAGCTACATGTTCCTTCCAGCTCTCCTCAAGCTGTGCCAGGGGCCTGTTACCAATGAATGAATACACTTAGATAGAACACAGTTTAAAAAGCAGAGGCTTCAAAATCTTTCTCTGGAGACTGGATCAGTTGCTGAGGAACATTCAGTGCAGGCAGCTGGTGAGAGCAAGGCTAGAGGCCAGCCCGCCGCACAACAAAAGGCACGGGGACTTGTGGCACCAGCCCGCGGAACTGAGACACAGCAGGAGCCACACCCAGACCTAGACTGGGAGGGTATAAAAGCCCAGAGGTTCCTTTGTTTAGGGTCCCTCCCAGAGGCACCAAGTGGAGCTGTGACTTTTGTTAGTTATTTCATCAAGACTAAATTTTATTGAACATCAGGATGTCTGAGACTGCCACAGGAAACATGGGGTTGTGCTGATAAGGAATCCTGGGCTTAATGTGAGTGTGAGGGGTGTAGCTGTGAAGAGGCTTCATTCCCAGCTCAGGTGGTGTGAATGTGACTGACTGCCAGAGTGGCTCCTGGATGATCACCAGGGAATTTTCCCCAAGTTTTCCCCTGGTCAGTACACAAAATACTCAAGCATCCCTGTGAAGCACGGGCTGAATTTTTCCACACTAACTTACAGTCCTGAGGCAGGTTGAAGCAGTAATTTCAAATCATTTTAGTGGTGTGACAACTTCAAGATCTGCTTCCATTGGAACTCATTAACATCAAGCCTGCAGCTTATTAAAGTTGGTATCAGGACTCGATTGAGTCACTTTTTACACCAAAGTCTGCAAGTCAAGAGGCATTTTTCCTATAGGGCAGATTTAAACTACATGTAAGGGTGCTTATAATATGCATTTCTTATAAACTTTATTTATACTTTATATTACACTTACGTTGTTATACTGCATTTCTCCACAAGATGATCCATTCCTTATGTTCTTGGTAACTTCTTGGAAATCAACTGATTATGAAGCATAACCATTTCAGACTAGACAGTATTTCATGCAACATTTTATTGGAAAAATATTTTGAAATTTACAGTTCAGACCTCTGCAAAGTTAAGCACATTTTACAAGTATGTTCCATTCTGAACGTAGCTGTACTTTCAAGAATTCAGGCAACGAAATCTGGTCTAACTGTAGATTTAGAAATTCTGTTACTGGAACCATTAAGTAAAACTAACAAATGCAGCAAAAGCTAGAATAAAGCTATTGCTTAGTACTTTTATTCACAGACATGCAGAAGAGTGTACTCAGTTTTGAAAGAGCACTGTAGACATCTAGGCCTATAGTAACCAGAAAATACTCTAACTAATGATAATTGAACAACTCTGCACAATAAATGTTTAATCATTTAATGACTGGACACTTTTATGAATGATCTTCTAGGTCCTTCTGCTTCATTGGTGCACTCTATCTTCTCCATAGTGGCAGCTCATTTTGCTCCTGCCTGCAGAGACTTCCTTTCATTAGCTGCTTTTTGCTTTTGCTGCATGATTTCAGAGTCCCTGTGAAGTAAAAACAGCTGCATATCAGATACTGGCTCACAATTTTTCTAAGCAGAGTTCCCTCCCTTTAGTAACTCCCACTTGGAAAAAGGAAAAAATAATTTCTCAGTAAGCCACAAGCAGAGTGTTTTATTATCCCGTTTTTTTCAGTGCATGCGTTACTCCATGAGGCAGACAATTCACTTGATTAGTACACCTCATATAATTCTTTTGGTTTTAGAAGTAAAGGACAAAATGGATCAAACATCTTAAAGAAAGCATTACACAATCTTTTCCTGTTTGCAGTAGGCAAAAATCTGGTCACAAAAATTAAAAAGCATTACAGGGCATAATAAAAATACATATTTTTAACAGCAGAGACAGCAAAATTTAATCATCAGTTTATGCTCTGGCAAGTGATTAGCCAATGAATAAAACACAGTATATTTAAATGTTATGTTAACTAAGACACTGGATTCTTTCTGACCCATCTGCCTCTCTTTTTCAGCCTAAACATTTACTCAACTTTACTAGATCTTACCTCTGTTTCCTCTGAGAAGCAGACAAGCTATCTTCTTTCCTTTTGCCTTTGTGGATCTCCTGAGTTTTCTTCAGGTTCTTTTGGCGAGCAAGTTCACGCTGGTTCCCGCCTGCAAGATAATAAACAGTTAAACAAGTACTGCCACTTGTTTTTTCCTCACACAGTGTACCTGTGTAAAAGTCTGTTATAAAGGCAGTACTGTTTGGCACAATGTGTACAGCTGGTATGGTCATACCTGCTATCTCAGTGTACAACAGGAGAAATTAAAGGCTCAGAGTTACTTTTTAAATTCTATACGTCATGTTCAAGAGATTACCATAATTCTAATATTCCTTACAGAAACAAAATGTAGTTTGCCACAAAAGGCTGAAGAAAAACCATCACACCAACAGGCTGGGCAAAATCATGTCAGTAACTCATCCAAAGACAAGCCATCCACTCTCAAACACATTCCAGCATTTGATATAGCTTACAAATTAATTTTAGACTGAAGTAACAGCACTGAAATTGACAGCACACAAAGACTATTCAAGAGATGACCTCAAAAGGTTTTTTAAATTTGAAATAAAGTGCAGAATGTAAGCCTGGGCCTTAGCAACTGGGTGGCATTACTTCAACATAAGTGAGAAGAGTAACATTACTTCTGTATGTATATAAAGACACAAACGCACATCCCTGCCAGTAGAGAGGGAGGACACTTCAGGGAAAAAACAGCTCTCCCCACCACTACCAACAAGATAGGAATGCAGTCTCTTTGATCACACAAAGTTCCTGAGGGCACAACAACAAAACTATCTATCTAAATACTCAGGGTCTTCCAGGCAATGGCCAAAGACTGAAAGATCTTCTGCATTAGCTGACAATCTCTCCTCAGTATTCTCTTCCGTAGTTCTATTTTGCTCCAACCTGCCAGACCTGGTTCACTGGCTTGGTACTTCTTGCTCTACTTCTTTTGCACTGACAGTGTTCCAGATATGCTACGCATAATCATTTGTCCTGTTGAACTAACACGATCTTTTTTACTCATAAACGACAATTCCACCTCTCCATAATTTCTGTTGTCTCCCTTTTCAGTCTCTCTCCATTATTAAGACTGTCTATGCCATCTTTCAGTCTCAAAGCCAGATATCTCAGTCTTGAGGTGCCTGTAATTTCTGGTCTACAAAAGCATCTTAGGACTAGGTCACTTTTAAACAACAACCTGCTGGTATGATCCACCACTTTGTACCCACACCATTTCTGAGCACACAAAGGTACCTGCCATGTCAACAAGTAGACAAGATCAACCCTGCAGAAGCAGGGGTTTGTGCATTCTTCACAACAGCCGATGGACTGCCTGGTAAGAGATGCCAGAAGCTCAAGTGAAAACAGCCCTGTATGACTGCTGCTTCCCAAGGACCACTCTTGTCTTGGAAGATAACTTTTGTCTGTGACAGGACATAAGTACTACCTTTTGGAAAAGCTAAGAGAACTCTACTCATCATCCTCACTAGCATCCTGTCCCCAGAGTCCATCTAGAAGAAGGGCAGCTGTTTGTTCAGAGACTGAAGCAAACCAGCTGTCTCTGGCAGTACTAGTGTTGATTAGAACTTGATGACTCATGAGCAGATGACACATTCCAGGCCATAAATGGTTCCTGAGTTTTCTGGTACTCAGGAGGCCAGAACGTTATATGAAGGACAGAGCAGCAATGAAAGAGCTCTTCTACTGTGCTTAAAAAAAAACCGAAACAAAACAAAAAAAACCCACCAAAAACCAGAAGTCTCTTCTTTTATCATGAAGTAAACAGAGAGGAAGTAAAAACGATCTGCTAAAGCCAGAATTACCCTCCACCCCAAACCTCATGTACTTCCTTATGAGCAGTTACTCTCCACCCTTAAATTCCGGTTCTTCCTTGTTTTCCAAGCAGACTCTGCAGACATGGGCTCTGCAGAGTTTTTCCATAGACACGGTAAGGTTTTAAAATTAGGAACAGAACTCAACTGTATCACTGAAAAGCAGCTGGCACAACAAAGCAGAGAAGATAGAAAAGCTGAGCAATACAGAATGCACAGAATACCAAACAATTCTCTGAAGTAAAACTTACTTCTACCATCACTGCTTCCACATAAACATTGCCAAGGACTATTTGGTCCCATTACATCCTCTAGGATGCTGAATAAGTGTCCCTACCATCAAGGGAATCACTGGTGTTTTCTTCATTCTGTAATATCAACCTAAATCTTCCATGAAATTGTTCCAACAGAAGACAATTCAGCTTCCTGAAATGCAAGCATGAACTACCACAAAAAGAGCCAAAAAGAGCAGTACACTCCTGCTTATACATTCCTTTATACATTCCTCCTCAAGCATCCCCATCCCGGCCTGCTTATGCAAGACATACACCTCATTTCAACTTGTCTTTGCTCTTTCAACTCCAGGAGAATAAAAACGCCAACAAAAATCCTAAATGCGCTTCTTTATTATGTTCTGTGCACAAACTGTTTACGTTCCAGGTCTTCAGCTGCACTTCAGCAGCTGTGGGCTCTCAGAACTGTATTTTCCAGATGAATGTAAAAGCACAGCCTCAAAACTGTGTTTTTTCGAGTGAATGTAAAAGCACGAGCTCAATGAAACACTAGGAGTTTCTGTACTGCCCGACATTGCAGGCAGAAGGCACAGGAGCCCTCCCAGCAGTCGGGAGCCGGAGCATCCTGGGTCCGGTTCACAGTTCTCCGCCATTTTAGAGCGGGTGTACGAACACTGCTGCTCACCAGCACTGAACGCGGTGACGATTTACAGAGTGCTCCTGCCCTTTCAACAACAGCCTCAACAACCTCAGCTTAAACAGCAGAGTATCCAATGTTCAGCACTGATATAAAAGTCCTTTATTTTCAGTCTTGGTGGCAGCCGGGACTGAAATGAAGGGTGGCTGTTGTTTCAGCCCATCATCACCTTAATTCCTGCCCCCGGTCCCGCCACCACTGATACGCCAGAAGGCGGAGGAGGATATTTTCGCCTCCAGCTTCGGACGGCGGCAGAACGTGGGTAAAAGCCTCCTCCCCATGCACTCACTATGGGCGAGATTGCGCTGGTGGGACGCCAAGTCCGCAAAGAGCCGGACGCGGCAGCGGCCTCACACAGAGGCCGACTCTCAGACCCCGGCCCAGGCATCACCTCCAGCCGGACTGCCCTCGGCGTCGCGCTCACGCCTGGAGCCGACCAGGAGATCAGCCCAAGTCCCACCGCCCACTTCACGACCCGACAGGCCCCAAGCAGCCCCCAGTACTCACGGGTCATGGCGAGACGATCAGGCCGCGAAGCACCACTACGGCTCGCACCGCTACCGCTAACCACCTGCCGACAACCACCGACCGCCGCTGCCACCGCCGGAACCGTCTGAGGCGCTGCCTGCTGCCGTTGCCCCTTATGGCACCTCGCTGGTCGCTGACGTCACGGCGCCGCGCGGGCTTGGCCCAATCAGCGGGACGCGCGCCGCTGCCTCCCACCCCGTGGGCGGGAGCCCTGCGAGATTGGTGTCGTGCGTCCTCCTGGGCTCGGGGGTGAGGGAGAGGGTGGGGGTTTGGTGTAGTAGCCTGGGCTCGGAGACGAAACGAGCGCCTGGAGAGTTGCTGAGAGCCGGCTGAGGAGCTGTCGGGGCCTTACAGGCGGCTACGGCGCCGTTATTGGTTGCCCCGTAGAGGCTCCGCCTCCTGCCGCTCCTTTCCTGGTCGGCGCACGCTGATGACGTCGCGGGGCGCGCCGCCGGGGCGGCACGCCGTGAGCCGGCCGGGCTCGCGGCATCAGCGGGCGCACGCCGCCGCGCGCTGCTGACGCCGCCGAGTTCGCGCCTGTCCCGGGAGCGCCCGGCGCGCGCCTCTCCCGGCGCCGCCGCCATGTTCCGGCGGGCCCGTCTCACCGTGCGACCCAATGTGCGGCCCCCGGGCAGGGCCGCCGCCACCGGCGCTGGCGGGGTGGACACGGAGCCGCCGGAACCCCCAGGTTCGGACACCCCGGCGGCGGACGGAGCAGGGACCGCGGCGGAATCGGCGGATGCGCGGCGGGCAGAGAGGTGAGTCCCGCCGAACTTCCCCTGGCGCTGTGTCGGGCCGCCGGGGACACTGGGCCGCGGATCCCCGGGAGCGGGATGGGGCTGTGCGGGGCAGGAACCCGGCGGATCCCGGGAGGTTGCGGTGGCTCTGCGTAGCGCTGCGTGCCGTGGCCCGTCACCGTCTCGTTGTCAGTGCTGTGAAAGGGCGCTGGCTCGTCCTGCAGACCTCGTGGAAGACGCGTGCGGTCGGTGCCCGGTGACTCCGTGTCCAGGGTTGTCAGACAAGGACTCGGGGGTGTTCGCAGCCTAAGATGAACCCGCGTTTCTTCACTGCCGTTGTGCAGCAGGTCCTGGAATAACATTGCAATTGGCTGCCCCGGGTGGTGGTGGAGTGGTGACTTCCTTGGAGGTGGTTAAGGAAAGATTGGATGTAGCATTTAGTGCTGTGGTCTGGTTGACAAGGTGGTGTTGGCTCAAAGGTTGGACTCCACGATCTCGAGGTGTTTTCCAGCCCAGTTGCTCCTGTGATTCTGTAAGTGAAGACTGCAAAGGAGGGGCCCAGTGTGGTCCGACATTCATTATTTCTGACTCCACGGCAGCCAGTAGCTCTGGTTTGTTGTGTGCTGCAAAAATTGTTTGTGCTCTGTAACCAGATGAGTTTGATTTTGTATTCCTACAGCATTTGCTGTTTTATGTTCATTTCTTTATGCATTGGCAAGGGAGGACTTTCTCCCTTTTTGCGCGCTTTATTTGTCTATTTTTTAAGTTCTTAAAGGGCTTTTTATTGTGATGGAAGCACGTGGTAAAGTTGGCCTTAGGACTGGCCCTCCCTGAGGACTTCCCTGTTGTAGGTTAAGCCTGGCTGGTTGCTAAACCCCACCCAGTTTCTTGCTTGCTTCCCCACACCCCTGCCCCTCCCAGCCTTGTGAGATGGGCAGAAAATCAAAACGGCAAAAGTGTGAGAAAAGTTGTGTCAAGATAAAGACAGTTCAGTAGATCCTGTGCACATAAGTAAAGCAGAACTGGGGATTCATTCAGCACTACCTGCAGGTGCTGTATTGTCTCCAGGAAGGAAGGGATCAATCACTCATAACAGGTACTTGGGAAGACAAATGCCATAACTCCAAATGTCCTTTCTTTCTTCTTCCCCTGGGTTTTATTGAGGAGCACAATGTCACATGGTGTGGGGTAGCCCTTCCATCTTCTGAGATCAGCTGTCCTGGCTTCGTCCCCTCCCAGCTTCTTGCTGATCCCCAGTGGTCAGCCACGGTGCACTGTGAGCAACGACCCTGTTGCTGCACAATCATTGCTCAGCATTAGCTGAAAACAGGGTGTGCTGTCAGTGCCCTTGTGTCACAATTCTGAAACAGCACCGTGTGAGCTACTGTGAAGGAAGTTAACTCTGTCCCCACCAAAGGCAGTACAGATCACTGTTTCAGGACATCCTCAGTCTGATAATCGTTCTTCAGAACAACATTCACACTTCTTTTGTACAGCTGGGTTTGAGTCTTTCATAAATACCTTTATTCTTTCAGTTGAAGCTTGCCCCTTATGACAGCATGATGAAACAGTGTTAGTGTCTTCTGTTTCAGTGGCTGGAAATTCAGGTATCAGACTAGTTGGCATGGCATATCTTTAGGAAACCCTTTTATTCAACTTGTGTCTTACATCTTTACTTGTTTTACATTGTGCTTCAGGATGTAATTTTTATGTTACAGCAATCACCTTACTGGATCCTTGGCTATCTGTTGTTTTTTTTTTTTTAATTAAGAAATTTTTACCATTTTTTGCTTAGAGGCTATTGTTGCTGTTTCAGGAGATTTGTAAAAGACTTTTGTGTTTGCAATTTAACAGGTGCATCAGTGTAATATAATTTTAAGTTTCAAAACTAGATATTGGTGTGACTCTGAAAAGCACTCCAGTCTGTTCTCATGGCCTCAAAACAGGCCTTTGCCATATAGCCTTCTGACAGGGTAGCCTACCTAGCTGACCAGGAAGCCAGTTCATGAAAATTTCTTGGACCTCAGTAGAGCTTTCCATACTGGCTCTCACACTATCCTTCCTTCTGGACAAAACATCTAGCACACACCTGGATGAACACATCATGTGATGGGTGAGCAACTGGCTCATGGGTTGGGTTACAGTGAATGGGTGACATCAGACCGGTGACCTGTCACTGGTGGGGTTCCACAGGCCTCCATCTCAGCCCTGAGCTCCTCAACAGCTTCACAAATGACCTGGACACAGATTTCAAAGGTATATTAAGTAAGTTTGCCCAGGATACAAAATGCACATGATACCTGTTGACTCTCTTGAGGACAGGGAGGCCCTGCAGAGAGACCTCAGCAAATTGGAGGGCTGGGCAAACACCAGGCATATGAAGTTCAAAAAGGGAAAGTGCCAGATTCTGCACCTGGGGTGAGGCAGCTCTGAGTGTATGGACAGATCGGGGAACAAGAGACTGGAGGAAAATGACCCGAGGGTCTTGGTTCATGTCAAGTTGAACATGAGCCAGCAGTGCCCTGGCAGCCAGGATGGCCACCCGTGTGCTGGGGTGCATCAGGCACAGCATCACAGCCAGGCAAGGGAGGGGATTGTCCTGCTCTGCTCTGCTCTGCTCTGGGGCAGCCTCACCTCCAGTGCTGGGGGCTGTTCAGGGTGCCACAGTATAAGAAAGACATTGAGCTGTTAAAGAGCATCCAAGGAGGGGGGGGGCAACAAAGATGGTGAGGCCTTGAGGTGAAGCTGGATGAGGAGTGGTGAGGTCACTTGTTCTGTTCAGCCTGGAGGAGACTGAGGGGAGACCTCATTGCAATCTACAGCTTCTTCATGAGGGAAAGTGGAGGGGCAGACACTTAACTCTTCATTCACAGGTGCTCAAGTCTGTGTCTGTAGCATCAGTCACTTTACATAGTTTTGTTTTCTGTATACTGAATAAGTTTTGTTAAATATCAGGGAAATTAAAATTCTGTAAGAGAATTCTAATTTTTTATACACTTTCTGTTAGATTTTATTTGACTGTTCAGAAATCCAGTGCTGCACTCCAATTAAAAACTCCACATAACATAGATGGTGTGGAGACGGTGAATGAAGAATTACTTTCCAATGTCTTTGCTGTACAAAGAATAGTGGATGTTGAGTGGAACTTGCAAGATCTCATTCAAAACACCTAAATAGGCACCATGTAAGAAGCCCTCTAAACTCTTTGCTCAAGGATTTTCTGTACTAAAAATGTGTATGAACTCACAGTGTGGGACAAATTGATTCAGCCATTTAACAGAGGCTGCTAAATGCAAACACATAATCTGCAGCATATACCTGAATCATCGAAAGTAGCTGGAGAGAATTTTGAAAAGTTTGACTGTGTGTTTATACTTTTTTATATTTCTTGGAAAACATTTACTTCTGACCACCATTTTTAAAATGTGTAAGTGAACCATGGTTGTCCTTACTTACAGAACCAAGGCATAGTTCCAACATAAAATTAAAAAAACTCTCTTTATGACTCAGTTGTAATTATACTGCAGTCTTACTATGAGCAACAGCCATGAAGCTGAACACTGGTAGAGTCAGCAGATTTGGGATGATCATAATGGTTGGCAGTTTTACTTGCACTTTGAAAATCATTTCTATGTAAGTGATAGGAAAAGTACTTACATACCAAGTTTTCCAGGGAAGCTAAGAGCTATTAATGTGCTAAGTGTGAGCAGCAGTTTGACTGCTGAAGTTTTTGTGGAATTCACAGGTTACGTATCATCTACTTGCAAATGTGTGAGAGGAATTTTCACTTTTGTTGTAATAAAAGTCATCAAACCACTGTTATATACAGCTTTGTTTTTAATATATCACCTATGTTATGTAAATATTTTTTTTAAAGTTATGTAATTTTTAGAAAGCTTTATGGTACTGATATTTTCAGCTGAAAGGAGAGAGCCTTCCAGAAAAAGAGGTGGGGTGTGAGAATGTGTTACTATTGCAAGCTTGTACATCAGTGATTAGTATTAGAAAATAATGACAGCTCCTAGAGCTGATTATTTGATGAGGAAGTACCAGCTACATGTTGGTCCTAGCATGGCTTCTTGTGTTTAGCTGCTTTCCTGTAGCCTAATGTTTATACTGGTTGGCCCATAAACACATCTTGAAAGTAAGAGCAACAAATCTATCACTGTAAAGAACTTCAGAATACTTTCTTAAATTTTCCAGTGATGACAAGGCAGACAATACAAGTGGCGCTGGGGAAGCTAGTAAACCTGCAGAGATGCTTACACAGAGAAGAAAACGTATCTCCACCATGCCAAATCTTGTGAAACCCAGAGCTGGACCATCATCTACTCAGCGTTCTGCACCAAAACCACAGAGGCGATCATCACCCATCACCCATGAGGATGCCTCCCCATCAGAAAAGAGTAATGTTGAAAGCTCTGTAAAGTCTCCTATGCTTCCTGAGAAGAAAACACCTGTGCCACAAGTGCCACAGTTTTCACCGCTAAAAAAGTCTGCAAACAGAGAGCAAACTGTTGGTGTAGCTGCTCAGAAAAATGATGATAGCTTGCAGAAGAATGTACCATCTCCTCTCAAGGAGAGACCAACACAGGAAAGATCACGACCACAGGAGGAAAAGCTACCTGTGAAACCTTCTCCTGAGAAAGTCAGACGAACGTGTTCTGACCGCGAAAGGATCCTCAAAGCTCGGAAATTAAGAGAAATGCTTAAGGAAGAGCTGAAGAAAGAGCGGATGGTAAGGCCTGTGTTGAGTAATGCTTATCTGTGAAGGGCAAGATGTTTGATTCACCCTGCATACATTATCTCTTTGCAGTAGTGTTTTCTGATGATTGTCAGCTGCTCACTGCTAGTTGTCTGTCACACCTCATAACTCTCTATGTATTTATTCTATTTATAAGCAGTAACAGCGCTTTGTTCCCTAATAATACAGATTTTACAAAGAATTGCCTAAGTTTTTCTTTGATTAGACCACAAGTCTTTTTGGCATGACACCTGTTATTTTGTAGTCAACATCCCAATTTTGAGAGTTTCACAGTACAGCAGGGAAATGTGCTGCAAGCAGGATGGATTTGGGATATTTTTTCAAACTGGTTATTGTCAGAGTTCTGTAATGTTGAATAACTTTTAACTTATTTGTGCCAGGTATTGAATGCTTCTGAAAGAATAAGTGGCTTAAGGGTCTGTAATGCCCTCGCTGAGAAAGGGACACTTTTAAGATAATCTTGTTTTGATTCTTGGGAGTGGTATGTGTGTGTGTGTGAACAACAAAATTCCATGAATGGGGTACTTCAAAAATAAACAAAAGTAATGATAATTTGTGAACTATAAAATATTTTCAGGGTGAATCTAAGTGCTTATTGTTTTTTTTGTTTCATTTTGATTTGTATGGAAGAAGTTGAAACACAGGCCTCCAGTAATTGAAGGACATTCTCCACCAGATCGTTCTAAAATGACCATGAGAGACTTAATATACTATCTGCCAGAAAACAATCCTATGAAGTAAGTATGACTTTTTGTCTCTCTCCTTAGGTTAAGTTACTTTTCAACCTCTATAATACTTAAATAGGGAGTATTGCTCAGATACAGAGTTGTTGCAGTGGTAACAAAGGCTTCTAGACTAGCTTCTAATTTTCACATCTGCTTAATTCTAGTGCAGAAGTGAGAATGGAGCTTAGTGTACTTGTTGAAACACACAAACATGTATCTGTCCCTAGTGTTGATTTATCTCTGCAGAAATACAGACTAGTAGAATTTTTTTTTTTCCAACTCCCTGCTGTGAAATTTTTAGTTGTGGCTGTCAGGGATAATTACCCACCAGACCCAGTGGACTTAGGAAGCTAAGTATTTCTCCTCCTAGGTGCTGAAGTGCAAAATGCACTGCAAGACCCTAGTGGTGTTTACCGTGGATGAATGTAGTTGCTGCTGCTTCACTGACATGTTTCACTAATGCAGCTGGCTGTACAGACTGCCACAAACAGAGCGGAGCAGGGCCTTTTTCCTGCAACTGCCAAAAGCAATCACATGAATAAAAGTTCAGTTATCTAAGTCCTGTTCTTTCACTAGTAGATGAATTTTCTGGTATCATCTGTTATCACTCGCTTCTTAACATTTGTGTGTGTTTTTTATTTATCACTTCCCTTATTTTTTCTTTTACACTGAATAGTCCCCTAGGGGTAAAAAGCAAGATGCTTTCATGTTACCTGTATCCATACAATGGATTTCTGCTTGAAGTATTTTTTTTGTCCTTGCTTGTACAAAAAAGGGCAAAATTTACTAAGCAGAGGTTGTTTGTAGTTTAATGTAGATGTGATACAAAGAGCTGAAAAAAAAGCTTTGTGTTTTTTTGTCCGTTGTGCACTAAAAGCCAGTTTCCTGGAAGAAAGCAGAAATACATCTGTACAAACAATAATCTCTAGCTTTTTATGACATTCTAGGTCTTCATTGGTAGAAGAAAAGAGAACAGAAAGAAGTTCTGCTCCGAGTCAAATGAAAGAGTAAGTCTTGATGGTGAAGTATAGTTGGAAAGTTTTCTGGTGTAAAAAACCCTGCATTTCTGTGATAATGCTAAAAGTGGGGGTATATTTTTTACTGTTCAAATATCACCGTCTAATTTATAAAAATTGCAATTTTGGCTGGTATCATGGTTAAAGAACATTTTGCTTTCAACCTTAAGTTTTACATGTTTCCATTTACAGTAGAATAAAAAGCAGGTTTCAAAGTTCACATATTGACTGATTTCTTGATGTGTTGCATTGCTGGGTGGTTTATCAAATTGTTGAATGTCTGTTGAATGAGCAGCAATTCAAAACACTGAACAGTATTTTTGTGTGCTGTCTTAAAAATTGTAGACAGGAAGAGAAAAGTACTCCTCATCATGAAGAAGAGGAGGAGGAGGAAGAAGAGAATGGGGAAGAGGGTCAGGATGGCCCACTTCTCGTTCCTCGCGTGAAAGTAGCAGAAGATGGTTCCATCATTCTGGATGAAGAAAGGTGACAAGTTCTGTGCCTGACTCATGGACAGTATTGCATTGCAGCTCAGTTTGCAAATAGAGGACTACTTTGAACGGGGATGAGAATGAGTGCATTCATGTTTGAGAGTTGAGCTACACTGACCTAGGAAACAGTGCAAAGATGTGGCAAAATACGAACAGCAGTAGTCTGCATCTTTGTAGTGGCATACTTTATGAGAAATATTTTTGGGGAAAGAGGTAGAGAGGAAGATGACATATTTTATTACTGTGAATGAACACTTAAGATTTGTCAGACTTCCAAATGTCTTCTTCTGTTTTGCTGACTTTTTTGCTTCTCATAGTTAACATGTATCTGCTTACTGTTATTTGGTTATCAGTATGATTTGCTCCGGCTTTGCATCTTGCCTGTTGCTGCTTTATTCTCCTGTCAGTGTTTTCAGTAACTTTGCTTATAATATGATGTTTAAAAAGTAGATTATCAAATTTCTGAGTTCCCCAAAGGTATTAACATGAAATTTATGCCAAGGTTTAAGGATAAAGGTGGCCTGGTAAAAGAATTTGAAAGTATTGAAGAAGGATATTGAGAGGTTGTCATGGTTTTACAAAATAGCTTTCTCAAATGCTAAAAAGTCCTTTTTTTTTTTTTTAAGCTACTTAATTATTTCTGTCTGTATTACATATATATATATATATTATTTATATTATATATAAAACAGAGAAAGCAAATTTACTTACAGAGGGTGAATAGCGTTGTGTTTTCTTACTGCATTCTCCCATTAAAGTACGTGTTAGTGTAATAATTAAAATTATTACACAATAGACATGCTCACTTGTGGAAAAAAATTTGAATAGCTGTTGTATAAACATCTACTATATTTTTTCTTAGTAATATTTCGAGGTGAGTCTTTCTTGTGTGTTTTCTTTCCCAGCTTAACTGTAGAAGTTCTAAGAACAAAAGGTCCATGTGTTGTTGAAGAAAATGATCCCATCTTTGAGCGTGGCTCTACAACTACATATTCTAGCTTCAGGAAAAGTTTTTACACGAAGCCATGGTCAAATAAAGGTGAATTTATTTTTGGTTTCAAGCTTTGAGTCCGCAGAAAAGTTATTGTTTTCATGTATGCTTTATACTTGACAGTTTTCATTCCCAGTGGAGTAAATGGATCTATTTACATGTCATGTAATCTCAACCCTCCACACTCTTACAACAGGCAGAGCTGAGGTATTTACTGTGAAAATTGACATTTTTTAAAAATCCAGTGCCTTTTAATGTGCAGACTGCCTGTACTTTTTTTCTGCCATGGAAGTTTAGATGCTGAGAAAATGCTAGTCTGCTTTACCAAGAGCATAATTTTGGATTCTGGTTTACAGGTATTTGAGTTCTATATGGTACTTAAGTAGGTTCTTCCCTCATGGGCAGGAGTAGACTGTATAAGGTATTTCTGTATGAACTGGTTTCAGTGCAAGTGGACAGCTGTGTTCTTATGAGTGGGGAGGTTGGGTTCTTCATTACTCCTGTTGTGAATTGACTCTTATCTCTAGGTTTACAACACTGTGCAAGACTTTTTACAATTGGAAATTACTTTTTACTGCTATGGATGGAAAAATTTTGCTTCAGAATTCACTGTGGTCTCTTTAGAATGCACTCTTTTCCTTTTGATAATGGAGAGGGTAAATTTACATTATGATTTTCTGATTTCTGTTTGTGTTTATGTTCATAATAAAAATGAATATGGACAATTTCAGGTTGGTTAGCTTTGGTTTACTAGCTTTAGAAAGCACACTTCACATTCTGCAGTTTTCTAATAGTTTAGATAATTCTTTCTGTTGATAGTTCATTCATTAAATGTTATTAGAGGGACCTAGGTAAAATAACAAACATGTTCCATACATACTCACCTGGACTTGCAGCTACAGTAGACAACCTCAAAGTTACTGATCTTATGAAATGAAGTTTACAAGTTGTTTTTATTTCTGAAGAAGGATGGTTTAGTAAATATTTAAGTGTGTGTAATTTTGTCTTTCTTTTTCCTTACAGAAACAGACATGTTCTTTTTAGCTATCAGTATGGTAGGAACAGACTTCTCCTTGATTGGGCGGCTGTTTCCTCACAGAGCCAGAGCAGAAATTAAGGTAAAAATTAAAGCACTCAATAAAGAAATTAAACATGTGATTTTACTTTTCTTTTTCTTATTTGCATTCCCATGCTTCCTCTACTGGTGTTGATAATTTTGGTGCGAATTTTCTTGACTGTAGTGCTTGTTTTCTGATATCTGTTTCTAGAGGTTGTATCTGAAACATTAGAATGCTAGTTGAATTTCAATGACTGTATGTAGTAAATGTAGCGTCCTTAAACATACTTTGTTTTAGTTAAAGAATGCTGATAGGGCATTTAGACTGTTTGGTGAGGGCCTTCTGTGTTATCTTTTTTGTTGTACACAGCTGGGAAAGTCTTTGGTATTTCAAACCTTGCTCAGATTAAATGGCAGGAAAAAGTGTAGAAAATAATAAAAAAGTATTGCTGGTGATAAGCTGTGGTAACAGATTTTATATTTAAAAATTAGTTACAAACTTGTGTTCTGTGGATAGGCATGTGAATTTCAACAACTGTAGTTGGTATGTTGCACTGAAGGCATAGCTTGAGCTGCCATTTTGTGCAACATATTATTGCATTTCTTGCTTAAGGTAAACACAGCTGTGCATTTGCTTTTAGAACAAGTTCAAACGTGAGGAAAAAGCTAATGGATGGAGAATAGACAAAGCTTTCAGTAAGTAAATATTCCCTACCCTACAATGAATCATTAAATGGTAGCCCATCTATTTTGATGGTATATTCTCTGCTTTGCCTTGTTTGAATTACTTAGAAGAAAGTTTTTGCTCATAGATGAATCCAGAGGCTGTGGCATCTTAGCTTTTCATTATAAGTATAGTTCACAACAATGATCTTTAGGTTTGTTTTCTATTTTTTCTGGATATCTGGTAAATGAGATTAATATAAACTTTCTCTGTATTCAGTTGAAGATAATTCTTTTTATTCATGGGAATTTTTAGCACATTTATTTATTGTGAACTGCTTTGAGACTCCTTAAAGACTTTCTTTGTTAGCTGAATGAGGTACGTATGTTCTACAGCAGTATGTTCATACATTATTTGATACTATGGTATAGTTAATGTATTTGTCAATCCTTACATTTTTTGAACTAAGTTTATAATTTGTTTTTTAAAGCCAAGGTACCATATTCCAGTCACCTTTATGTCACCTTCAGCCCCTGCTCAAGTGATATATAAAATACTTTCAAGAACTCTCTGTTTAAATGTATCTGACCTTTGCTTTTTAATATTATGTCATGAAACTTGAAAAACTAATCAACTTTGAAATCTGTTTCTTTGCTTTAATCTGATAGAAGAAAAACGACCCTTTGATTTTGAATTCTTTGCCCAGCTGCTTGAGAAGGTCTTAGCAGATGAGGGAAAGAGGAAGCAAAAGACTGTTAAAAGCCAAAAGCCAAAAGAAAAAAAGTCTCCAAGGCCACAAAAGAAGTCAAAAGGTATTTTAAAAGAGTGTTTGAGATGACATTACAGAGCAGTGATCAGTAATATGTTGCTAGCAGAGGAGAAATCATGTGGGGCATCACATATTCCTTCTCTGTTGTAGACAGGACAAGAAGATTTTAGCTTCATAGTGGAACTTTTTCAGATGTAGTTTACTGATGTACAGGATGGTAATAATTAGTAACAGAGCAGAAACATGATACCATGGTGAAAATGGTGCTGTTCCACCATCCGAAGTGCTGATATTCTAATTTACTGAGTGGTACCTATCTCCATGAGTTGCTAATGAATTCACTTCTAGAATTTTTTGGGCTAAAATCGTATTTTTGGCAAACTCGTCTGTGTTGAAAGTTTTCTTGCATTTAAAAACCTCTTCTTTTAAGGGTTCTGTTTCTCTTTTGATAGTAGTTGAACTTTCTGAGTCTGAGCAATATGATTATTTTCAGAGAATGATGTGAAAGTTGTTTTATCTTTCTGGTTTGTTCAAAATAAAGATTACATTTAATTACTGTTGATCACCACTGTGTTTTACTACCTCAGTACCTGGGAAAGGACCTTTGACAGATGTGCTTTAATTAAAAGCAGGTATATTGATACAGTTTCATACATTTTTTGCTGATTTTGTGGCATTGTTCACTTGTTTCTTCCACAAGGACCTATCATTTTGTAAGTGGTATTGTGAAACAAACAAGTGAACATCTTTTTGAAGAGGATGCTAGCTAAGAATAAAGATCTCTTAAAATGGAAGAAGTTACTGCTTTTCTGTACCCTTGGTTTTGGATGTCAGTAAGTAAAATATCTCATGTATTAGGACTTAAAACCTTGTGGAGAAATCTTGTTTCTACACTTTAGTGGTAGATTAAAGGTATGTCATGCATAAAACAATGTGACCATGCTTTTCTTCTTCTCATGCATTTTGGAGTTCTTAATTACGAGAAATTAGTTCATTTAAGATGAATAACAAGGAGAGGAAAGTTCTTGGTGGTTAAATAGAGGATCAACTCAAAATGTCCTTAAAATAGGGGTTTAACTCATTAAACCCAGAAAATAACTTGTTATTTATTAGCTAGATAAAATTTCAGCTTCCTTATGTAAGCTAGAATGATCAACTGTTACACATGTATTGATGAAAAATTGCTTTTTTGTATGTATGGCATATATTGGTACATGGCATGTATATATATATATATATATATATATATATATATATATGGCTTTTGGTATATATGGCATATAAAGTATGGCATATATTTTGTAACCATCATCACCTATTTCTGCAGACATACAATAACTCTTTGTAGGAGTAGCAATGTCTTTTTTTCACTGAACCCAAATGTGACTGTATAAACTGCAAAAAAGCCCAGGCACAATAACATTTACTAAATTGGCTTTGCATCCCATATTGACTTTCCCCTGGTGAAGCGTTGTCCCATGTACAGAATATGTTTTGTACTAAATGCTGACACTTTTCTGGCAAGTCAGTGACTGATGTTCCCCAGTCCTGCTCATACACCTGGCATTGTATTGGCAGTGATGCATGAGTACACAAATGTTTTTAGTAGAAATGCCTTTGCTCTTTGTGGCTCCTAGTACTCCACCAGACTGTTGACCAAGAGCCATATTGTTGTCTCAATAGGAAAAGCTGCCAGCACAGAAGCTGCTAATGATCAAGATGAACCTCAGGAAGATGGAATTTCTGATGCAGAAACAGAAGCAGATGGTGTGACAGCTGAGAAAGAAAATGAGGAATCTTTGAGCATTTCTGAACGAGCAGAAGAGGTTGCATTAGAGCCTGCATTAGCAAAAAAGAAGAGAAAGAGGAAGAGAAAAGATGATCTTGAACAAGAAGTGGAGAATATTCCAGAAGAAGTGCCTGTTCCTTCAAAAACTGCTGAAGAAGGGAAGTCCTCTAATAAAAGTAAGAGGCAAAAATGCTCACTTACAAATGTTCAAATAGAAATTTTATAGAAAGTCATGGCAAACTTTAAAGTCAAAATTTGCCTTTGATTTATGTTGCTGATCTGCCTTGTAGGAGATTGTCTTTTAAAATGAGCTTTCATTCTAAATCTAAACATACTTTGTTTCAAATGAGAATAGATCTCTTGAATCTTAATAGTTACATCTTTGCTAGTGGGATTTTAGTCTTATATTAACTCTTCTTCACTGTAGCTAGGATTTGATTGCTGAAATTCGAAGATGTTTCCCAGAATGTCCAAACTGATTTAATTCCTATTAATTGTCAGGGAAAAAAGTGATACGTGATACAAGCAGTGATGGTGATACTACCTGTGGAGAAGAAGTGGATTGTGCTACTGAAGGAAAGGAAAATGAGACTGCTGTTATAGAGGAAGAGAGAACAGAGTCCTGTTCACCAGTGAATAAGCAAATGGAGAGCAAAGGTGGAGTCAATTTGTGCAGGTAATGTTTATAATGGAAAGCTTAGGCAAAACAAAAAAATAGCTTAAAGTTTATTATTGTTTTTATTTATTCATGATTGCCACCATTTAACTGGCACAGAATATGCAGGTTTCTGAGAACTGCCCTGGGCTCTAGTAAGCTGTTTATGATTTATATACTCAAAATATTCTCTGCCCTAATGGGCCGCCCTTGCAAAAGTAATGTACGTAATTACTAAAGTAATTTCCAAAAGTTATTTCATTTTTAAGAGTGTTTAGGAAGACCATTGTTTATCCTAACTTCTAATATTTCTCTTGAATCACAGGTTGGTGACGTTGCTAAGTTGAGGTACTATATACTTGGAATTTTTATCTGTAATAAAATTATTCTTATGGGAAAGGAATGATGCTTAGATTTTATTTATGCAGAATTTGATTGAGATCCAAGCTTTTGGGTTCAGTTTTGGGCATACCTTTATGAAAAAGAAAGTGAATGCTTGATTATTAAACTAGTTATATGTGAAAGTGGTAAATTGAAAAATTCATTATAATACTATGAGTATTATGCTGCTTCAGAATTTTGTGTGTTAATTTGTTGTATTTAGCTGCGTTGTAATTGTTTGTTATTTTATACATATTCCCAGAAACTTCCATTTTCCTTAGTAGTTCATTAGAAGTATTTGAAGGGACAGTTATTTGCCTTTGGACTCAACCTAGATTGTTATGAAAGATCAGAGGAAAAAACCATTGGCATGCAGTTGTTTGTATTAAAGTTTATTTGCTTAAAAGCAATCAGTCTAGAATAATCAGATGAGATTTTTACATCATCTTACAATTGCAGTGCAAAAGTACAAAAGATGTTTTAAAGCTCATAGTCTGCAAATATTATTAAAATTTCATGAGATTCTCTGAAACATGGATAGTTATTTAGTGTCAAAAACTGCATTGTTTTTCTGTGCAACTTCCTCTGTCTGTAAGCAGAAACAACTTTTTTTTCTACAAATACACTAATGTTCCTGTATGCTTTTATTTATTTCAGCCTTGAAGATAGCCATGATGTTATACTAGAATCAGAACCTGCTAAATTGAGAGCCAGAAATATTAGAGATGGAGCATCAGAGGAAAGCCAGATTCCAGAGCTACCAGTTTCAAATATTAGAAGCAAGGAAACAGAATGTGTAGAAACTACAGAATCAAAGGTATTACTATTTTTTTATTTAGTTCATCTCAAGATCTTGCCCTTGATCATTGAAAGTGGTTTGTAAATCAAAGTCATTTTTGGATTGTTTTTGTGATGTTTTCACCATCAAGTGAAAAACAATCAACAGACCTAAGAAAATCATCAAAATTGAAATACTGTCATATCTTGTGGGCTTAATGGGCTGTCCATTAACCTAAATGTATTCAGGAAGTATACTGTGCATGCCTGACTTACCTCATAGACAGTTTAAACAGCTGAACAGTTTAAGTGTTCAAAAGTGAATGACTGCAATATGAGTAGCTAGGCATTGGAGCAGGATTTTGCTGGCATGTGCTTACTGGCACAGTAAAACTGCACGATAAAACACGGTAAAACTGGAAATTGATTTGAGTGGAATGCACATTGGGTTGTTTGTGCTGCTCCTTGAATGATCTAGATAATGGAGCAGAGTGCAACCTCAGCAAGTTTACAGATTAGGCAAATCTAGAAGGAATTGCTTCCCAAGGACAGACACGCCCAAAGGTTATATTGGCCTCCAGAGGGACCTGGAGAGGCTGGAGAAGTGGGCTACGGGAACCTCAGCAAGTTCAGCACGGGGAGATGCAAAGTCCTGCACCAGGGCAAGAGCAACCCAAGGCACCACTGCATGCTGCAAGCCACCCGGGTGGAAAGCAGCTTTGCAGAAAAGAGCCCGGCTGTCCTGATGGTCTCTGAGTTAAACGTGAAGCAGGAAAGTGCTGCGGCTGCACAAGCAGGTAATGGTGACCTGGGCTGCAGCAGGAGAAGTGTTACCAGCAGGCCAAGGGAGGTGATCCTTGCCCCTTGTCCAGCACTGATGAAGCCACACCCGGAGGACTGACCAGTTCTGGGCTCCCTGGTGGGAGAGACCTGGATGCACTGCAGACAGCCCCTCAAAGGGTCACACCGATGGTAAAGGGCTGGAAGCATCTCTCCTATGACAAAAAGCTGAAGGAGCAGGAACTGTTCAACCTGGAGAGAAGGCTCACGGAGAGCCTTCTCTGAAGGATCTGAAGAGATCCCTCTTCCAACAGTTCCACAAAATCTCAAGGGGAGGCCGCAAACAGGACAGAGCCGGGCTCTTTCTAGGGGTGCCCAGTGATGGGACAAGAGACAATGGGCAAACGCTGCAAGACAGGAGGTTCTTCTGAGCACCAGGAAATCCTGTTTCACTGTTAGGGTTACCAAGCACTGGCACAGGCTGCCCAGAGAGACTGTGGAGTCTCTATCCTTGGCAAGATTTTTGAGACATTTGAGAAGCTGTCCAGACAGTATTGGGCAACCAGCTCCAGGTGCCTTTATGTATTGGTTTTACATGGCCTGCTTTTGATAGCAAGGGGCTAGAGGGATGGCTTCTGTGAGAAGCTGCTGGAAGCTTCTTCCATGCCCAGTAGAGCCAATCCTTGGTGGCTCTGAAGATGGACATGCCACTGGCCAAGGCTGGGCCAATTAGAAATGATGGTAACACCTCTGTGATGACATACTTAAGAAGAATTGAAAACAAAAAGTAGTTGCAGAGCTGTAATTGCAACCAGAGAAGAGCAGAGAGAGAACATGTGAGAACAACAACTCTGCAGGCACCAAGGTCAGTTGAGAAGGAGGGGCAGGAGCTGCTCCAGGCACTGGAGCCAAGATTCCCGTGCAGGCCGTGGTGCATCCCATGGTGAAGCAGCTGTGCCCCTGCAGCCCATGGGGATTCACAGGGATGCAGAGATCCACACACAGCCCATGGAGGTGCCCATGATGGAGCAGGTGATGCCTGGAGGGGACTGTGATCCTTTGGGAGACCCGTGGAGAGAGGGGCCCTTGGAGGACTACACCCCACAGAAGAGTGACCCACACTGCAGCAGTTTGAGAGGGCTGGTGCCCATGGGATGGAGCCACGTCAAAGAAGCTCATGGAGAGCTGTCTCCCATGGGAGGGACCCCAGGTGCAGCAGGAGAATGACTCCTGAGCAGTGGGAGCAGCCTCAGGTGATGAACTGACCGTAACTCCCATTCCCTGTTTTCTTGCACTGCTGGAGTGCGAGGTAGAGCTGGAAGGAGGGAGAGGTGAAGGGAAGATATGCTTAAGGATTTCTTTTACTTCTCATTATCCTGCTCTGATTTTGTTAGTAATAAATTCATTTGGTATTTCTAAGTTGAGCCTGTTTTGCCTGTGATGGTATTTAGTGAGTGATCTCTCTCCTGGTCCTTACCTCCAGCTGGGAACCCTGCCTTAAATTTTCTCTTGTCTATCCAGCTGCAGAGAGGAGTGGGTGAACAGCTTTGGTGGGTGCCTGGCATCTGGCCCAGGTTAACCCGTTACACTTAATCAGGAGGGTTGGACCAGAGGATCTCTAGCAGACCCTTCCATTCTCAACTGTCGCAGACATCTTTTATGAAAAATCCTTTCCTTAGGATTTTTTCTCCTGAGAAGCTGAGAGGCCTCAGAAACAAAATGTAAGCAATGATTATCTGCTGCTGTGGAATGCAACAGGTGGATCTGTGATTGATCTCACACGGTTGTTTCTAATTAATGGCCAGTCACAGTCAGCTGGCTCAGACAGAGAGCCTGAGCCACAAGCCTTTGTTATCATTCTTTCTTTTTCTATTCTTAACTAGCCTTTTCTTCTAGTCTTTTAGTATAGTTTTGATATATATCGTAAAATAATAAATCAAGCCTTCTGAAACATGGAGTCAGATCCTTGTCTCTTCCCTCATCCTAAGATCCCTGTGAACACAGTCACACTCAACCACTGTGGAAATCTTGTTTCTGATTTTTGTTACATTACAGTAGAAGATCATCTAAGTTTATTGTTTCTTTCCTACAACATTTCTCCCTCAGAGTGAAGATACGCATCACTCACAAAAAACAGATGGAAAGCAGAGTGCATCAGAATGTGGTTCACAATCTGAAATCATGTACGTATAATTATTTTGCTTTGCGGTGGCACTTGAACTAAACCTGTATCTACTCGATTTGAATATAATTCCAGTTGACCATAGCAGATTGAACCAGTCAGGAGATCGTGATGAGTTGTTTTCCATATTCAGTGAAGCTTTTTGGTAGAAATTTTGATTACTCCGTAGTAGTGCATTAGCTAAGATCTAAATGGTAGGTAGGAATAGGGAGAAAGACTTAGCTAAACTTTGAGAAAAAAGCCCTAGCCTTTCTAGAGCCAGCAAGAGCAAGAGAATGATGAAATTCTGCCACATTGTGGGTAAAGGTTGGCTGTAAAATTTAATTTTTGGTTTTTTAATAGAAGGGCCTCACTGAATCCTTTGACATTCGTAGTTGTCCATCAGAGCTTATTAGCTGTACACGTCATGTGTATGGTGTATTTCTTCTTTCCTATTTGGAAACTGTTCCTCTTTGGAAGTTGGTGCAAGCTTCTAAGATAAAAGATACTCCAAAATATCTCTGTCTTATCTATACTCCTTTATGAAGTTAATTTTGGTGATACTGAGAAATCATATATGAAGTAGTCTGTGCCTAAGGTTTCCATTTTTGCATGATCATCAACTTCTTATTTCATGATACAGTTTTTTAAAGGTAATTTGGAGATGAGGTACTAGTTAATGCTGATTTGTTTTTCATACTTCTGTCTTTCCCTTTTTGAAGGACAGCTCACTCCTATGATAAAGACTGTCAAAGCTTTATTTGTCCTGTTCTAGGGAGAATATAAGAAAAGGTAGTAGTTCCCAATCTGAAGATTATTGATAAAATGTAGGGCTGTGTCACTGTGTGAATCCCAGGACATGCCATTGCAGTGGTTAAGGACAAAGAGAGTGATGTACGTACCCCATTCTTCAGTAAGATGTGGATGCTGGCAGTAGGACAAGGTATTTGAAAAAAAGTTTGGTTTTCCATGACTGAGATAGCTTTGAAAGGGGATGGGGGGACAGAAGAGGCGGATGCAAAACATTGTATATAGGGCAGATTTATGTTGTTTCTATATAAAATTAATCACACTGACATGAATTGTGAATCCCGAGGAGAAAAAAATATTCTTATTTATTTAACATCAGGAAATGATTCCTTAAAGTATTTTGAAGTAGATTCCACTGAAAGCCAGCAAAGTTAAGGTTTATTTTGTGCTCTTTTCCTAACTTCGTAGCATATCTTTTAATATCAGAAAGATGCAATGGGGGTTTTTTTCCCTGTTCATTGTCTTGCTGCATGCAGTGTCTTGACCCATGCAGTCTGTGGCGGTCTTGAGGTTCATCTTGAACCATATAAGACTTTAAGTTTCTCTTTGGTAATAATGTATATCACCTTTCTTTATATCTTAAGGAAAACTGAAAAGTCAGCAGATAGAAGGCGCTTGCAAAGACCGAAACCAAATTTAATGAGATCATCTGGAAGGAGGGAGACAGCAACACAAGACAGAATGGAAGCCAAAACTTCTTCTCCAACCCTTGCAAATGCAGGTGAAAAGGTGAGAAAGAGGAATGTTACTTAGTATGTTGTTCTTGATGCTGCATCTGTTTTGCTCAATGGAGATACTGTGGGCCAGCCACAGAAATAACATTTTGAGAACTGCTACTATGATACTTGCACACTTGTCAAAGAGTGATATTCCTTGCCTCAGTTCCAGTGCTCTGAAGAGGAGAGTAGAAGAAAACATAATGAAGCCACAGAAGTAGAAAACAGGGATTTGGATACTGCATCTCAGTGAGTATTGAGATCACTTTTTCAGTCTCCTGGTATGAACTGACTGTAACTGTTAGTTTATTCCATACAATTCTCCTGGAAAAAGATAGCGATAACTGTGAAACTTTAATGTAAATTTCAGAATTGACTTTAGCACTTTTTTGGATGATATCAGGTGGTACTCAAGTAGAAGGTATAGACTTCTTTTCTGGAAAGTTGATGAAAGCATTGAAGTACCAACAATACCTGTAATTTGAGAAGGGGAGCATGATAACTATGGCTTTGCTTCCCTGCCAGCCTCGGTTATCAGGTAATGGCTCTGCTTCTGGTGTTTGCAGAAGCAGCTGTGATATGCAGTTTAGTTAAATTCCTCACCTGTGTGATAAATTAATCTCTTTTTAATACATAGATAAATTGAGTTTTCGTGCATTGTAAGACTAAACCAAGCTTGTTTCTTATGGGAAGCAACTTCCATAAGTTTATGCAAATCTTTCTGAAGACAACAAAATTCAAGTAAAGAAATATGTGCAAGACTGTGTGGTATTTGTAGACTTGAATATTATGGAGTAAATGTTATTGTGGATCCTTTGTGCAGAGAACCTGAAAAAACTGCAGTTGCAAAGACAATAGTTAGAGGATATCGACAGAGATTTAAACCTAATGTTACAAGAGCGTCTGGAAGGAAAGAAGAGCCTGAAAAAGAGGCAGGAAATGATAAAATATCCCATCTACAGCCTAGGGGAGAAACCGAGAAGGTATTTAATTAAGTAACATAACTGAAGATAATAAGCTGCTGGGTACAACAGTAATGTTATCTTTTTTTCTTTACTTTTTTGCTCCTGAGTATGAACAGGAACTAGCCACTTACTTAACCTGCTGCAAGTGGTAGTGTGGTATTGCTTAGTGACCTCAGCTGCAGTGAGAGGTTGTTACACAAACAGTAGATGCCAATAGTCTTTCATGTCCTGCAGCACATACAACTTCAGGTATTTGCTGTAGTTTTTACTGCACTTTCTGACTGAGAAATTGATCCTGTAATGGTTTGTATGTCATAAGCAATCTATTTTGTCTCTTCTTACAAGCAGTTATTTGGTCGGTTAGGTGATGCTGTACTTTATCAATGTAAGACAGTTCATGTCATAATACTCTGTTTTTGTTCAGAATAATGACCAAGGTAGTAGATCTGATGATACCAGTGAAGATACTGCAGAAAAAGATGACAAAGTCCTGGAGACTGTGTCTCAGTAAGTATGAGAAAAATAAGAAGATAACCACTGCTGTCCTGCAATTTACCATTCTTGTCGCTTCTGGTAGTATTTCGTAGTGTGGTAATTATAGAAGTTTTTTAAGAAACTTCTGCACTACAGAAATTGATGGCAAAAGAGGAATCTTCATTAATTATGAAACATTTATTAAGCATTTTAATTTTTAAAGTTGCACTTTTAAATTATAAGTCAGTCGTGTACATGTAAAAAAGCTGAAAATTTAGTCCCTCAAAAACTAAAACAAGCCTTAGCTACTTACTTTTAATACTAAAATGCATCCATTTCAGTGGTTAAGTATTTAAACAATAAGAGTAAGTGTTGTTAAAGTGTAGTTAAGTGTTAGATGTCAAATAAGAGGAAGAAAAAATTTCAATATGTGCAATGTAATGCACATATTTATTAAGCGTTGCATTTTTCTTCAGTGAAGTGGCAGCTGTAGTGTAAAAACAATAATATGTTTTATAGAAGAGATTGTAAAAAATAAAAACTGGAAAAAGCCAACTTTCCCCCAGATACTGCCCCACAAAAAAATTCCCAAAACAACCTAAACCAAGAAGAGAAATAAAAATCCAAAACCTCAAGCTTGTCTTTTAAAGGGAGATACTTGAGGAGGATCAGTGGAGATAAAGTGGGTGTGATAATCTGCCAGAAAAAATTTTCAGTTACTTCTTTCATTAACCTGCTCGGTGACTTGATGCTCAGTGTAAAATTTGTAGAAGAATCTGACCATTCTAGTAATGCACTACTGATACTTTTACATTAGTAAGTTAAAAAAGTTATTTATATATTTTCTGAATTCACGGAAGAAAAACTCTGAATATGTACATATTTTTAAACTCTTTATTAAATCTGCCTCTAGACTAGATAGGGTCCATCTGCCTCTAAACTAGATAGGAATACAAAGAGGTCCATTATGGATCAGAGAAAGGTCTCTCTAGTGTCATATCCTGTCACCAATGGGAAGAGGAAAATAGCAGGGCAAGCATAAGTTTAAACTCTCAGTCCTTAGTACATACATTTCCAGTTTTATTCTTTCAGGAAGATAGTAATATATTGTAGTAAGTGTATGTTAATAACTATTTAAAAGAACAGAGGGAAAAAAAGCATCTGTTCTCCAAGTCTTCTCCCACTTTCAGATGTGGTATGTACTTCAGGGATCATATATATGTTTTCCAGGTCTAATGAAACAGCTGGTTTAAAAGAAGATAGCAAACGGATTGTGTTGAATCAAACACCTCTAAAAAGAGGTAGAATACAGAGACCAAAACCAAATCTAGGAAGAACTATTGCAAGGCAAAAAGAACTGATAGATGAAAAAGATCCTGAAGAGGAGACAACAGAAGGTGGAGAAGCAGAAAAAGGTGTCACGCACCATCAAGATGAAAACAATGATCGCTGCCTCAAAAGTGTAAGTTTCTTGAGCAATTCCTTATGCATACTGTTTTGTTGGGTTCTTAATAGAAGCCTTGGTAACAAAGACCCAGGTACATGCTCCATAATTTGTAGGGATAGGCTTTGCATCTTTATTTATTATTTCAGAATAAACTATATTTGTAGTCATAAAATTTCCTAATTTTTACACTTGATTTCTGTTTACTATGGTGTGAAGTTAAAGTGCAGTCAGCAACCAAGTACCAGCTCACTTTCTCACTGCCCCACCAGCAGTACTGGAGACAGAATTCGAAGGGTAAAAGCTGGAAAACAGGGGCTGAGATAAACTCCTGAGTGCTGGATAACCCTGAGTAAGGTTTAGTAGGGAAAGCAGAAGCTACACTCATGTGCAGAGCATAACCAGAAACTCTTCTACTACTTGCCATGAACAGGCAGGTGTTTAGTCACCTCCAGGAGAGCTGGGCTTCATCACACATAATAGTTACTTGGGAAGACAAAATCCATTTCCCCCACTTTGTATGCTGAACTGCCTGTCCGTGACTCAGAAGGATGTGAAACTTTGGTCAGTTTGGGTTACCTGTTCTGACTGTGTCCCCTCCCATCCTTCCATGCCCCCTCAGCTTCCTCTCCAGCTTGGCAATATGCAAAGCAGGAAAGGCCTTGGCTCTGTGTAAGCCCTGCTCAGCAATAATTAAAACATCTCTGTGTTATCAACCCTATGTGCAGCATAAACCCAAACCACAGCATGACACTTAACACTGTGAAGAAATCTAACTCTGCCCTAGTCAAAACCAGCATACATGGAAATGGAATGTATCTGACTTGGTTGTATTGTGATACCATATCTGGAAAGAGAAATGAAAAGAAAAAACGCCTTGGAAGATGAACCACTTAAAAGAGAAAATATAAAGAAAAAGAACTTTTTACTTTTATAGTAGACACTGATATTGGTTGGATGACAAGAAACCACAAAAATTTTAGTGTTTCTGTAGAAAATATTTAAACTTTATAATTTTCTTCTTGCTCTCCTAGAAGAGAAATTGAGTAAATATTTCATCTTAACAAAGTGGAACTTTTATTCGTTTCAGGATTTAACAGTTCATGAAGGCACTCAGCTATCCAGTGTGACGTTAGAAGATATTTCTGCAGATTCTGAGATGAACTCAAATACAAGACAGTGTTTCCAAGAAAAGTCCTCAGAAGCAGAAAGCAATAAAAATGAAAAGGGATTGTCAGATGTCTCCAAACCGGTTTCAGATTCTAGTACAGGGTAAGGTTATTTCACTTCATTTGAGAGAAGAAATGGTTCGAAGCTATCAGTATCTCTCGGTATTATACCATATTACGTTCAACTTTGGCATTACAAACAAGTTGTATATATATAAAGACATATATATTAAGACAATACTAGACTTTAACTAACAAAACCCCAAGAGCTTGAAAGCATTAAATAGATATGCTCTTTGATGTTAATTTGATCTTTGGACTATTCGCCTAATTTTCAAAAAAATACACTTTTCTAATGTTCAGTCCCTGTGATTGTCTTCTCCATGTTGGTCTCCACAGTGCATTCTAGTGTGCTTTTATAGATCCTTGAGTACAGGCTCTGGTTTCGTATTAAAGTGCCTCCTGAAAAACTAGTCAAACACAGGTATTCTGTAAGTCTTCTGGGTATTTTTAAACATGATTAGAGGAAGGTATTTTTAAAATGTATGTATCGCAGTAAAATGTCTCAGTTTGTCTTCCAGGTCTCAAGTGGAAGGGGCGGTAAACTTCTTTGCTTATCTGTTTATAAGATACAGAGGCATTTATTGACAATCACTATGTTTTTATTGGCTCTTTTTCATGTCACTAATGTTGTTATTGCTCTGAGAGCTCTATACAAGAATGCCATATTGTCCCATGTCTTTGATTGTTCTTTTGCTTGTTTTTGCAGGGAATCTCATCCTCAGAAGGAAGAGGAGAAAACTGTTGTATCATCTGCTAGGCTACTGAGGATGCGATTCCAGAGACCAAAGCCAAATTTAAGAGCAACTAGTAGAAAGGAAGTTCTGGATGTAAATAGTAAAAGTGCATCACAGAAAGATACCAACAAGGAAGAAAGTTTGACGCAGTGTGATAGGGAATGTAGCATCCCTCCTGACACAGATGTAAGGCTTTTGTTTTTTTCCTTTAGTTATATGTGAGCTGTTGATTTTGTGAAATGAAGTACTGATGATTTTAAAAAATACAAAGTTAACTTTTTGAAACAATTTTTTTCAAAAGCTTGAATTTTCCACCTTAAAACTTGTGTACTTTTCACTTGGTCATATGTGAGGAGAAGATGACTCACACTTGATGATATGATGAATCTCTTGTTACATGTCCAGATGTCTTTCTGACCCGAAGTGGCATTATAGAGATGACAGGGAAGAAAAAAAAAAGTATTAATAGAAGATGGCACAGATTTCAGCCTTTGTTGTCTTAAATAAAAAATTGTGTATTTGTCCTGGAAAGACTGAGAAATCATTAGTGAGCAGTTACAGAGGAGTTTGTAGGAGAGCACAAAAAAACTCTCTTGAGTTTTTCAGAGTGTGGTGTATACCAAACTTCATAGACATCATAAACTCTCCTTTTGGTTTATTATTACAGCTTTTTCTGGTTCTTGTGTTTACATTTTTCAGAAAGCAGGAAAATGTGAAGCCTTAAATGCACTAGAATCCTTGGGAAAGCAGATGTCAGTTTGCTCTCAGGAGGTTTCTGAGAGGCCAAGCTGTAAGTCCCCAAAAACATTTTCAAGATCAGAGGATAGTGGACTGGAGATCTGCCTATCTGAAATTTGCCAAGATGACATTTCCACTACTATTGCAGGGTAAGGGCTTATCTACTTTTATCCTTGACTGTAACAATGAAAGAATTTTACAATGAAATTATTGCGCCAATGGCTTGCCATCTGGCAAACATATTCCAATGAAAATACTGCACAAAATTTCCATTCTCATAGTTTAACACCAGTGATACTGCAATTTCAGTAGCTTCTATGCTAAGCATGACATGAATGAGCATTCACTTTATAACTGTTTCATCATCTGAAAGACTGGATTAATTTCATGCAGGGAAATACTAGTTTGCTTATCAAAGAAAACATGTAAAAACTGCCTTGGTTTTATAGCAACAAGTAGTCAGTAAGTTAGTTAATTATTTTGTTGGAAATATTTAGAAGACCAGTGCTTCAAAATTTTCGCTGGAACAAGTTGTTGTTTGTAATTTAAACTCAGCTGAGCTTTTAGTTCACAAGATTTCTTCTCAATACTCAGTGGTTTTTGTGTGTAGTACAAATGGATCTGTGTTTGTGTTTGTACTAAGTTTTGGATTATTTTTTCTGTCTTAACTTTGCATTGATGATACAAACAGCACTCAAGAAGAACATCAATGTGCACCTCTCCCACCTATTCAGCTGGCACAGAACAAGACATATAAGCCAAACTTGGTAAGAACTATTGGAAAGAAGGAGTTACAAATATCAGAAAGTGAGAGCAAGAAAAAGCCGGATGCAGAGCAAAAAGATGAGTTTGACAATACTGTCATGGTAAGCCTTAATAAGAGTAAGGCTTTGCCTTCAAAGTTGGTTTGAAGTGCGTGTTCACTTTTATAAAGTGAAGTGAAAACATTGAAGTTGCATTGCCTGACGCTGAGACAATATATTAAATTTAAAAAAATCCCAAAACATGGTAAGCTGAGGTATTGTAGGTATGAAATCAGTGAGGTCTACAACTTGAAGTATTAATTATTCTTTTTACAAATGATCTGCTTTTGATTGAATTGCAGGATGGGGAAAACAAATGCACATTTATAGAAACTCTAGAATAAAAATGCATAAGAATTACCTTTCTTTTCTCATTTCATCTTTCCTGTTTAGATGAATCAAGTCTGTGTTGAGCAATCTAGTATAATATGTCAAGTGAAGGCAGAGGTAATTCTTATGCATTTTTATGAAAAAGGGGTTTTATTAATTTGATAATCTTTAACTGGCTTCATCACTACAATACCTGATACTCCTCTATTTCATACAAGTAAATGACACTGTGTATCCCCACAAACACTTACTAGGCACTTGTAGAAGATGTGGAAATTCTCGAAAGCCATTTACAGTGTGATGTGTCTGTGTAACTGTTTGTTGGATTGCACATGAATCATGTCACAAATGTAGGAATATCTGTGTAGACTTGCCTTAGATTTGGAATACAGCTAAATTTTGCAAGAGTGACTGTTTTGGAGTGATTATAGCTGGTTTTGTTATTGAGCCTATCAGAAGTACTTGTGTCCTGCAGCAATCTCTCATCTTCCATCAGTGCCACAGTCGGCTCGCCCCTAGCTGGTCTAGTTCCTTGTGGTTCAGCTTTGGCTGCTTTGGGCCTGAGGCCTGTGAACCACGCACATGCATCTGCTCTGTACTGGGCAAATCTGTAGAACCAGAGCAGGTCTGATGCTCCTCTTTACTAGTCAAGCTGTCAGGCCTGAAGTGTTGAAGGATGTGTTTGAGGGGCTTCTTCGTGGAACCAGTGTGGTAAATACAGACATGAAGCTTATTAGGCCTTCTGGATCTTGAGGCTATGTTATTGTGGCTTGGGTGTGTCTGTGCTCCCCTCTGCTGTGTCCAGTTTTCAAAGGTTTTCCATTTGCTGAAGTATCTTGTTTCGACCATGCTTCATGTATTAGGAAATTGATTGAATACTAAGTAGACGGGTGTTTCCCATAATGCTTGGGTGCACATAGTGTTTAAGAACTTAACTCTAGGTATCCCAGGAGTATTAAGACTTCAGTTCCTTTTTGCATATAACTTGAATTATGATAACATGATTTTTACCTTTATTTCAGTTGGGAAAATAGCATCATTTCTATTTTTGTATATTGAGCATATGTCTGTTTTAGAAGCTTACGTACTTCTATTTTTCTTCATGCTTCCTTTACTGTAAATTGAAGGGTGAAAATGAAGCTGTATTGTGTCAAGATGTATTGAGCGAAGAGGAACAGGAACAGCAAGAGGTGCCTCAGGTGCTCTCTATTTCTGAAACCTTATTGTCTGAACAAAGCAGGTGAGGTCTGAGTTTAGCAAAATAGCATTTGAAAAGCTTTTATCTGTGTATAATGAGATACCTTTGCAGGTGTCAATTCTTCTTTTGTCTTTTTACAGTATTTCATTTCCAGTGCCTACAAACAGCTTTTTCCAGTGTTTTCAGAGCACATTTTTTTTGCCTGCACTCTTCGTTATTATTTATCTGGTACATACTTGATCTGTACAAGCTCATAGGTTCCTGACCAAGATTATTTATTACTTGGTCTGTATTTACTTAAGTAGCAATCATGTGTGTGAGATTTGTTGTAAGATATGTAACATTCAAATTTTGCAAAATGTCAGAGACTTGACTCTCATTTGTCCATCCATATGTTCTTCTATTTTACTGCCACTGTTGTTGAAATAAGATCTTAAATGTGTGTTAGACTGCTGATGCTTTCATGTTGGTATGGTTAGCAACACGGCTTATTTTTTATGTTAAAAATGCCTTGACAAAATAATTTTGTTATTTCTGCTCCAAAGTTAACCATAAATGAGAAATGTATTTGAAAATATAATTTTATTAATCTTAAACAAAGCAGTCTGGTAGTCTCTTGTGTAAGTGTTAATTCAAAATGTAAGTGCAGTAGTGCTTTTTTTCTCTCCCAGCCAAAGTAAAATGTGTATTTTCATTTAATTTGTTTGCTTTGCTTTAAATTCATCAGTACTGAAAAACTTACCTCCCAAGAAGGCAGGCTAAGTGCTCTGAAACCAGGACAACTCGTAAGGATTGAGTCTCCAAGAGCTAGACCAAACCTAGAAAGAACATACAGCAAAAAAGTATCTCCAGTAGTACAAAAACTTACTGCCCCAGATGAAGAAGAAATGAATCATGGAGAGAATCTACCTGTGACAGAAGAATCTGAAAACCTTCTCTCCTCAAAAGTGAGATTCTATTTCTGACTACACTTACTAATTCTTGGTTCCACTCTAACTTTTTTTAAGGCATCTAAATAAGCTGTTTGTAAATACATTAATTAATTTCAGCCTAGTAAGAATTTCTGCTCAGTATTTGCATGCTATTACAGGGTTTTCCAAAATCCTGCTAGTGACACATTGATAAGACATACAAAGACTTCACTTGGATTTTGACATTTCAGTCATATTCATGATACACAAGTAGTTACCTGCATGTTGTATTCTGTTGCTGGGTTTCTCCTGAGCTCCTTGGTTGCTTTTCATGAAGGAATATATTGGTTTTAGTATCTGTCTTTTATTAGCTAAATGCCTTCCTAGAGGAACAAGGAGCAGTGATGGTACCATAAACTACTTGGCAGTTTTTAAATAAAGTTTCATCTCAGGTTAGCAACTTGATCATAATTTGCAACACTTTATTTTACAGGTGATATATTTTGTTATAATAATAAATAAAATATTTTTATATACTTTGCTAATATTGTTGGGCTTTTTTTTTCTCAAATCAAAGGATGACATGGACATATTGTTTCTTGTGGGAAATTTGGCTGAGAATGACAATCTTGACATAAATTCAAGAAGCATGACATCAGAAACACTTTATTCTTCTAAAACATCACCAAATTATAACAGCAGAAGAGTGCAAGAAGAGTGTCTATCTACAGATGCTATAGGAGGCATTCAGGATACCACAGAAAGGTAAAGTTACCTCTTTTCAAAGTAAAAAATCTTTCATTTTCAACTGGGGTGGAGTTTATTTTCTTCTTATTAGCTGGTACAGTGCTGCAATTTGGATTCAATATGAGAATAACATCGATAGCACTCTGACATTTTAGTTTTTGTTGAGCAGTGCTTACCCTGAGTTGAGGACTTTTCAGTGTCTCATGGTCTGCCAGGGAGCATGTGCGTAAGCAGCTGAGAGGGAGCACAGCCAGAACAGCTGGTGTAATCTGGCCAAAAGGATATTCTCCATACCATGGAACATCATGCTCACTCCATAAACTGGAGGGACCTGGCTAGGAGATGCTGAACACTTATTGGGGACAGGCTGGGTGTCAGTCAGCAAGCAGTGAGCAGTTGTGCATCACTTGTTTCCTTGTGTTTTATTCCCCTCTGTCTGTGTGTCTGCCTCTCCTTTTCATTATTTTATATTTTACTTTGTTGTGATTATTAAACTGTTCATATCTAAACCCACAAGGCTTACCTTTTCTTTCCAATTCTCCTCCTCCCTGGGGTTTGGAGACTGACTGACTGCATGACACTTGTCAGCTGTGGTTAGGATGCGACAGTACTTTAAAAATTTTGTGCATTTTTCCAGTTGTTGTTATACAGCCCTTGCTTCTGGAGCTGTTACTAGTTGTTATCTGCTATGTGCTGTGCAAGTCACTAGGTGGCGTTCTTAAGTAGTAGAACAGGTTTTAAGAGGATTAGGGGTTTTTTTCCAAGGCTATTTTTCTTTTTAGAAGGTACTTCATGGGTGAGAGTAGAAGCAAGTAATCAGGGTTTAGTTGTCCGAATTTCTCACTAATAAATTCTTGGGGTACAGTGCACCATGAATGTGGACCAAAGACTGAGCAATGCCATTTGCACTCCCTTATAATTGAGAACTGACAAGAAGACAGCAAGCTCACTTTGTTTCTCTGTGTTATAAGCTACCTTTTGCTCAGTCTTAACTTACATAGAGCAGTCCCAAATCTATTTTAAAATTTTGCAATTTTCTGGAATTAACTTCTGGTTTGCATCTGTCCCTAAAACTCTAAAATCTCGTCCAAAAATTATGTTGAAATCATGTCCCAGAGTCTTTTGGCTAGCAAGACAAGGGCCTTACTTGACAATGTTATCATCTTCTATGATGGGGGACTTTCACAGATTCACAGAATGGTTGAGGGTGGAAGGGTCTGCTAGAAGTCTTCTGGTCAAGGCACCTGGAGCTGGTTACCCAATACTGTCTGGACAGCTTCTCAAATGTCTCAAAAATCTTGCCAAGGATAGAGACTCCACAGTCTCTCTGGGCAGCCTGTGCCAGTGCTTGGTAACCCTAACAGTGAAACAGGATTTCCTGGTGCTCAGAAGAACCTCCTGTCTTGCAGCGTTTGCCCATTGTCTCTTGTCCCATCACTGGGCACCCCTAGAAAGAGCCCGGCTCTGTCCTGTTTGCGGCCTCCCCTTGAGATTTTGTGGAACTGTTGGAAGAGGGATCTCTTCAGATCCTTCAGAGAAGGCTCTCCGTGAGCCTTCTCTCCAGGTTGAACAGTTCCTGCTCCTTCAGCTTTTTGTCATAGGAGAGATGCTTCCAGCCCTTTACCATCGGTGTGACCCTTTGAAGGGCTGTCTGCAGTGCATCCAGGTCTCTCCCACCAGGGAGCCCAGAACTGGTCAGTCCTCCGGGTGTGGCTTCATCAGTGCTGGACAAGGGGCAAGGATCACCTCCCTTGGCCTGCTGGTAACACTTCTCCTGCTGCAGCCCAGGTCACCATTACCTGCTTGTGCAGCCGCAGCACTTTCCTGCTTCACGTTTAACTCAGAGACCATCAGGACAGCCGGGCTCTTTTCTGCAAAGCTGCTTTCCACCCGGGTGGCTTGCAGCATGCAGTGGTGCCTTGGGTTGCTCTTGCCCTGGTGCAGGACTTTGCATCTCCCCGTGCTGAACTTGCTGAGGTTCCCGTAGCCCACTTCTCCAGCCTCTCCAGGTCCCTCTGGAGGCCAATATAACCTTTGGGCGTGTCTGTCCTTGGGAAGCAATTCCTTCTAGATTTGCCTAATCTGTAAACTTGCTGAGGTTACACTCTGCTCCATCATCCAGATTATTTTGTGGAGATACTGGACAGGAGTCGATACAGTATTAACCCATGGGGCACTGGTGTTGGTTGTTGGTCTCCACCTGGACTTTGCGTCACTGATCACAAACCTCAGAACTTGACAACTCAATCAGTTTTTAATGTACTTTCAGTCCATACTTCATGAGTTCAGTTATCAGCATGTTACAAGAGACAGTGTTCAACAGTGTTAACAAGCCTTGCTGGAGTCCAGGCAGATACTACTTACTTCTCTCCCTTTATTTATTGAGCCAGTCATTTCATTGAAAGATGTTATCAAGTTGATTAAGCATAACTTCCCCATTACTAATCCATGCTAACTACTCCAAGTTAGGTTGTTTTTCATGTGTCTGGAAGTAGTTTCCAGATTCAGTTGTTCTATCGCCTTCCCAGGGACTCAGAAAAGGCTGACTAAATTGTATTCTTCTGGATTACTTTAAGTCCCTTCTTCTCAAGCCATGAATTTAGAAGGCCAAGATTTCTCTCTTACCAATCTGAACTTGTTTGAACAGATGTAAGAATTCTATCCTTTTTGAAAGCAGTAGAACCTTGAGCACTGGAATTAGTGAATATAGTGTTCCTATGGCTGCTTAATTTTGGAGACCTGTGTTGGTCTGACACTTTCCAGTCTATCTGACCTTGTGTTCTTTTGTTTCCTAAAATCTTTCCCAAAACTAATCAGGAAGGTCCACTACTGCAGATGAATTATCTCCCTTATGCAGTGCTTTTTTTCTTCTTTTATGGTTTTTTGTTTGTTTTTTTGTTTTTTTTTTTTTTACATTTAGCCAACTAAGCAAATAAAAATTCAGAACGTAAGTTCATTTCTAGCTAGAAGTACTAAATATCTGATAGTAAGTCACACTTATAGAGTGTACTTTATAGTTCTTCAGAAGTAAAAGTTAAAACATATTTTTGTAGGTCCAGTGATAAATTAAGTTCTGGAGAAGAAAGTGAACAGAGAGGAAGAGAACCCCATTGGAACCCGACACCAGACCTAATGAGACTTACTAGGAAAAGAGATTATCCTGGAGAGTGTGAAAACAGAGAAGAGGATAGTACTGAGAGAAATGAAGAGTTTTTGGTGTTATTAAAAACAGGTGTATCAGGGGTAAGTGCTTATCATGTATTTTGAGCCAGTTGCACCTCAATCCTTTTGCCCAAATTCTTAGAAAGATAGGTGGCACAGAAATCCAGTATGTGGCTAGAAAATGTTAATGTGATTATTTGATTTTTTAAAAATCCACCATTGGAAACTATACTGAATAAATGGAATTAGAATTTAAAACCTATGGAAATACCTAATATACACTGTTGTCTTAAGTTTGATGGTTTATATGATCAGAAATTTGCATTATCATAAATACGTGCTAACACTGTTGAAAAATAATTTACTGTTTGTTATTTATTGAACAATGGAAATTAAGGCAGTTACCTAGCTTCAGATACTGCCTAAAATCTGTGTTAGTATACTTAGAAATTAAAACGAGTGTGAACAAAGTTCAGACTTTCTTAAATTTGCTCAGCAGGCCTAACTTAGCCCAGACTAGTTCCATCTCTAATGCTGGATAACTGCATCAAGTTTATCTAGTGTTCCTTCTTTTTCATATGTATGACTAAAACTTCTAGTTAGCATATTCTTTTAGCCAAGTATCCATAGCTGATAGAACTGTGGTTGCTGATGTTTGTCTGTGTATATGTTGAATAATATTGAAATGCTTTTTTATAAAGTATGTTAGTTTTTTCTTCCTACCTTGTTCCCAAGGCAGAAAAAAATAGTTCCTGCAAATTGTTCTTTAAATTAATAGGTAATTTTAGAAAGTTATTTATCTTTCCAGCTTCTAAAGGGTTGTTGCTCTTGATAAATTGAGTATGGTGTTGGTTTGTTAACTACCAGCTGCACTGCGAATTCAAGTATCATAGGTAATATCAGTTAATGACACCTCTGCAATAGAACCCAAAATTAAAGACATCAAGGAAGAATATCCTAAGTTATCAGAGATGACAGCTGGGCACATTCTCGAGATCCTCAAACTAAGTTCTTTAAGTCACCAAAACCAGTTACAAATGTTTGGCACTTAATATGGTAATAATAATCTCCTCTGTTCAGGAAAACTCCAGTAGTACAGTGGAAGCTGCATCCTTCTCAGAGGCTACAAGGAAACACAGTTTTGCAGAGAATGTTGAAGAAATATCTCGTAAGACAATCAGGCTGGACATTACACTCCAGTCTCCAGGGATATCATCAGAGAGTGAGAAACACGTAGAGCAAGATAATGATTCTCAGCTTTCTACCTCACAAGAAAAGTGTCCAGGCAGTCTCACAAGGTAAAACAGCTGTTTTGCTTTGTAAACCAAACTCAGTTGATTGACAATTATTGGCCATAGTTCTGCCATGTGTAATGTGAGTGCATGCAGCATGTCAGTTTTTGTGTCTTCCATCTGAACTTAGCAGATGTGTGCAAATGCTCCTTTGTCTCTTACTCTGCCTGTATTCTCACCATAAAAAAAGCCAGTACTTTCACCAATCTATCCCGTGGTTTCAACAGAAATTCCTGATTTTATAGGGGAGGACACGAGAGTACCTATTTTTGGAGGCACAGGATTGTGGGATTAACCTAAAGAGAAACTTTGTGCCAGTAGGGTCCTCTGCTACCATTTGCTTCCACTCTTCACCAGTTTACCAAGGAGAATGTTTTGGGGGCAAAGTTTGTCATTGCTTTTGGTACTCAGAGTGATTGTGCTCATGATTTTAAAGGAGGAAACTGTAGGTAACTGATTATTGAAGAGAATGGTGTCTGAGAAACCAAAGCAGATAAGTAGTTATCACCTAACAGTTTCAGTTTGTAAACAATAGTCTGATCAATTAAAGTATCATAGTTGGGGGCTTCTAGTCTAGCTTTAGCAAAAGACAACTGGAACTGTTCCTATGACTTAAAAAGTATGTGACTTCCACATCCCTCAAAATTAAAATAATTTCATACTTTTCTAATCAAAGAATTGTGTTTCTTGCAAGTTTAATTGTGAACATTTCTAGCATTTTGAAACTGCTTAATACATATTTGCAATAAGTACCTTATGTACACAGGAAGAAGTTAAATTTCTGATTAAATGCTTATGTGTCACTAAGAGGTTAAGAAGTAAATAGTTTGCATTGTTGGTCATAATGATAACTTATTATTTTAAATTAAGTTTATTTTGATTTGTTGTATCCCTCCCTTTGGAAAGTCTTGGATTTCATTGTTTTTGTTCTGTACTTTAGAAGGCAGTTCAGGAGATCATCAAAACAGATGGCACTGCCAGAACATGTGTTGGAGGCAAAACCGGCTACTTCTTCTGCCTCTGAATGTGAGGCTGATTGCAGTGAGAAGGGGATTCAAAGGCAAGATGCTAAACTGAGTGTTACCAGAGACAAAAGTTTGAAAACTACACAGAGAAGAAAATCTGGGAAGGAACCCAGAAGTTCAAAGATAACCTTTGTTACCCTCCGGGCTTCTCAAGACGAGGAGGAGGATGAGGAGGCAGATGATTTTGAACTTGATGATGAAGATGAATGCTTTGCATCAGAGGAAGTGAACAAGGCTCCAGTGTTTGTTCCTATAGGGCTTCGATCTCCAAAACCAATTCCTATGCAGATACAGGAAACTGTGGAGGAGGTATTGTGTAGCTGGATTCTATATCTGCAATTTTGTTCTGATTGTTTAAAAAGATTTTATTCTAATTGTATCTCTGGGTATTTGGGTTTTATCCAAGTTCAAGTTAAGAATGGTGTTGAGAGTGGCAGGCATGTTACTTGGCACATACACTTGGTTTTGAACTTAATACAGCCTCAGCCTAAAATCCAGTTATGTAATTATGTTTACAAACTATATATAGGTTTGCAGGGAACTCAGCAGTTTGTTTATTGGGGTTGAATATAGTCCCAGACTTGATGCTTGTCCATGTGTTTTGAGGCCCAAAATGGATCAAATGGAACACTTCAATTTCATATTTGAATGTTAGGAAATGAGGGTATGAGGAAAATGTTTCTGTATGTCATGTCCCCCTTGCCAAGAAACTTTTAACTGTTCAGGTAGGCTGGCCTGACTAGCAACCAGACACACACATCTGCTTGCTTACTCCCTTTTCCTGTGTGACAAGGAGAAATTAGGAGGGCAAGAAGATTTCTCTGTTGATATAAAGGCAGTTACATACATGAAGGAAAAGCTGTGTGTAAATGAAAAACAAAATAAGGAATTTGTTTGCTGCTTTCCACTGTCAGATTACTTCCTGGGAATCAGGGCCTCAGTTTATGTAAAAGTAACTTTGGAAGACAAATGCCCTAACCACAAATGGCTTCATCTTCTCCTTCCTTTCCCTGGGCTTTTATTGTTGAGCGTGTCATGGTATGATACAGAATTTCCTTTTGATCAGCTTGGGTCAGCTGTACTAGCTGTGTGTTCTCCTCCTGCCCTCTTGCTTACTCTTGGCCTCCTTGCTGGATAAAATAGAAAAAAAGCATTGACGTTGTGCAGGAATAGCAGAAACACTGGTGTGTTACCAACCATGTTGTAGTTAAAAATCCAGAAGACAACATTATGTGGGTTGGTATGAAAAAAATTAACTTCATCCCAGTCATGGCCAGTACAATCTTCATCCTTTATTTCATACCATTTGTATCATGCTTAGGTCTTACACCATCCAGTAGAAGGCATTTTTCTGTTATTTTTCCTGTCATTGCTACTTTCCATTCACTTCGGTGCTTTTTGCTTTCTAGTGCTTTTTTTCATACCACTACTGCTGGTCCTCTTCTTCTCTTTGCCCATTGAAATCCTGCTTTTTATTATCTCCTGAATGAATCACACTGTTTCTTTTTCCAGATGAAACAGCAGAATAATTTAAAGCTCAGTCAAAACACAAAGGGATTTCTAGAATGATAATTGGTGGCCAAGTTGCTGTATAGAAACTTTTGCTGAATCCTTAATTTCAGAGATGTAGAGTATAACTAACGCGTGGGGATTACAATCAAGTTGCCTAGTTTAATGCTTAGGAGACATGAGTAATAGTGAGGAATGTGGTTAGATACCCAAGGACCCAGTTGTTGTAAAATTTAAATAGGTCAGTTGAAAGTCTGTAATGTGCAAGCCTTTGAGAGCAACTCAGATTGAGCAGTGTTTTCTGTAAGAACTTTCCTGGAAGTATCATAAACTTTCTGTCAAATTTCAAGTCCTCATTTCTGAAAATGCCAAATGCCTGAAGTTCTCAGTGAAAATACATTGCTGAGGAAGAAAAAAAAATAGGTGAAATGGTGAGTGGGTCTGTTTCTATGTGTCTGCATCTTGATTCCCTATCTTGCTTTGGAAATAAGTCTGCACTGATTTTCCATCCTGAAGATTTAAAAAGCAGAAAAGGACTAAAAAATAAGAAAACCCATTTGAGGTAAAGAGTCACTATGAAAGATCTCAGCTGCATAGCTAGTTCAGTGGAGAAGTGAGTGACTAGAAACAAGGCCTTAGGTTGTCTGATGCTTCCACTTAGCTACAGGCAGCAGTACCTGTTCTGCCTTCTATTCATACTGCTGCTTCCTTCTCAAATGACAAGGTATGATTTTTGCAAAGGGTTTCTCTAGAAGTTGAACATCTGTTAAATATGTGAGGTTTATAAAAATTTGCATTTGTCAGATTTTCTTTTGCATCTGATGAACTCAAATACTTGTAAAACTACTTTTACAGCTGGAAATATCTGTGAATATCCCAGATGTGCAGGTGGCTACTGATGCTGAAAGTCTTACTTGTGCTTCTATCCAACCAGTAGTACAGAGGGAAGAAGAAAGCACCTCAACAACTGTAAGAATGTCTTTTGTTTGTTTCATTGGTCATACAAAGCTATTTCAGCAGTTTCTTGTTGCCATGTCTGAATGTAGCTGTGTAGCTTTTTCAATTGGTACCTGTAACACACAGATGTGAGGCACACCTGTGGGAAAACTGTGTTAGTAAATATTGTTAGCCTTAAAACCAGGGTAACTTGTGGGCACAGAATTTACATGTAAGCATTAAATAAAAATGAAGTAATTTTATATAGAACTTTGATATTGTTTTTCTTTGTGTTTAAGGAAACAATCATACATGAAAATCCAGATGTGGACAAAGGTAGATATGAAACAATCTTGCTTATGTATTTCCTGTTAACTTGCTAGTGATATACACATTTCCCCCTTTCTTAAAATTTGTTTCCAAAGGTGCCATGATCTTGACTGAGAGGCTCAGCTGTGTCCTGCAGTGGGTCAGCTGGAACTGGTTGTGTCCAGCCAGGGCAGGCCCCTGCTGGCAACACCTTGCCACGTGTATCCAGTACACCCTTAAAGGCAGTTGTGTTGCTGCTCAGTGTTCTAATAGTAATTTGGATTTGCTGGATGAGAATGGCTGCTTGCCTACAAGCATTTTGATTCATAAATAAGGTCAATTTAAAAAAATACGTACTTCACTGTATTGGTGGTAGTGTCAAATACTTTTTGAATATGTTAATGTGTTTCTAGTTAATGTGGTTGTGACTTTCAATGTGTGTGAACAACTTCACAGGAATTAATGATGGAAGCACTGAAGCTGCCATGACTTTACTTGCCATGGGTGATCCAAATTTCCAGTTAAAAACAAGCACTGAAGGTATGATCTGATTTATGGGACAAAGCCTTGCTCGCATGCTTTCTGGGTCCACCTAAGGAGGGATGGAGCAGTGGTTGCAAAGCTCTTCCATGTGCTGCTGCATAGCAGGAGGTCAAGAGCCTTTCATGCTTTTAGTCCTATGCATTGTAACGCATAATGAGTCCAGCCAATGCAGGTTGGCTGAATACTGCCAATGGTATCACTGTAGAGAGTTGGTTTTGTTGCCTTTAGGATACACGTTTCAATTGATCTGGGCACATAAACTGGATGAAAGAAAGGGATCCAGCTTAAATGACTGTAACTTTCAGTGATCTTTTCAGACCTGTAATGTTAAGCATAGCCTTTTCATCCTAACTAGCTACAACCTGAAATTACCTGGGTTTGTTACAGATTTTGTCTACCATTTATTAATCTGCTTTCATTTGCTGAATGTTACTTTTTGTGTTCTTACTACAAAAAGTATTCTCTTAGGACTGTGTTTATCTGGGATTTCAGTCCGTGTCTTTGGAGAATAGAAACTTTGTTGAACGAGGCTTGAAGTTATATAGCTTTTTATACATGCCAAACCTGAGTGTTTTAAATGAAATTTTCCATTCTGTTTATTGTTATAACCAGAACAGACACATATGTTACCTGCTCAAGATGACTTGGACATGGCTCATAGTCTTGTAAATCATGCCTACTCCAAAGAATATAGAACTTCTAGTCAGTATTTGCTTTCTTCAGACACTTCAGTCAAGGAATTGCTGCCTTCTGAGGATGGAAACAACATCAATGTAGAGCATCAAATCACTGACAAAAGAACAGGGATAGAAGAATATTCAGAGATGGATGCTACTGATAACAGGTTGAATTACTATTTCATTTTCTTTAATGAGAGAGATCCTCTGCTTACTTTTGCTAGGTTCTTTCTGGCATTTTTATCAATTTGCAAGCAGTCTTGCTTAAGTAAAGTTTTCTCAGTTAATGTAATGTAGTATGTAATATGCAGAAACTCCTCTCATTTCTTTCTTACTACTTTCATGTAGTGTTTGTGTGTAATTTTGGGTATCTACAACTGTTTTTTCTCTCATGAAATTAGGTTTTCTCGGGGAAGAGGGGGAGAAAAAAATATGCAAACTAATTATGAACTGGATCACTCTTAATTATCAAGCTCTTTCTTGTAAAGTTCTCTACAGCTAATCAGACCAAGGCAAATTGCTTAATTGTCACTGCTGCTGCAGGGGTGTAAATCAAAGATTTAGATCAAAGGGATAGCAAGAAACCAGTTGATCTTCCATCATTATGATTTGAATGAATGATCATTAATAATTTTTGCATTTGTGAATTACTAGACAGCTTAGTGGGACACTTTCCCAGAGAAACATCTGCTGATTGTCATGATTTATTTGAGAAACTATTTAACTTGTTGACTGCTTGAACAAAGTATGAGATTATGCTCTTTGAAAAATGTTAATCCAAGATAATTTATTTTGCATCCAGTTTAATTATATTATTTTTCTTTGTATTACTTTTATTTATTATTTTCTTCGTATTACCAGAACTTACTACCGTGTCATATGTATTAGATTTCTGATCTTCTCCTGTTATTTAAACATATACATTTTTCTCTCTTTTTTTTTTTAATTCCTTTACATTAGAAACATACTAGTTTGCAGCATACTAGTCTGTTTCAATTCGCAGAAGATTTTTTTTTTTTTTATCTTGCCAGGTAGTTTTCTGTCTTCTCTGCCTGTTGTAGCCTGCATTTCAGGTCTTCATTGTTTGATCTACCCTATATCTCTTATATCTTCTCTTCACTAACTGTCAAAAGTCAGGGACTCTGTTGATGACATCTTTCCTTTTACTTGTAGTGGTAGCTCTTTGCCTGTGGTGAGTAGTATGAGACAGACAGGAGGTGGACACCTGGAGCCTGAGCCAACCTCTGAAATATTGAGGTCCAGTGAAAACATAATGCAGGAGATATTTAATGCAAATATACTTGTGGAACAACTAGAGCAAATTCAATCTGGTAAGCCTGTTTCTTATCCTAGGGCTCTGAAAATGGTTATTCAATAGATTCACATCTGTTGATGAAATGAAACAAATCTGAAAGTTTTCACTTTCCATTCACATTTACAGGTGAAACATCGCCATTGTAAGATAGGGTACCCATTTGTGATATCGTTTTATACATGAGAATACCTTTTTGTATGAAATTAAAGGAAATTTGAATGGCAGGTTTTTTCTGTAGGTATTAAAATACTTGTAAGGCACTTAAATTACTGGACTGCCAATTACAGATTGGCAGAATCTGTAACTATATAAATACAGAAATACAGTCAAATCCACTGTACTTTTTTCTGTTATCACTGTCTTTTCCTTCCATTTAAAGTGAAAGAGGAGATAGAAGGAACTGGCTTTCTATTCTAAAAGCAGTTGCAAAAAAGATAATCTTCAAACTCTTGTCTTCATGCCAATGGCAAAATAGGAAAGGCAAGATGAGATATGTGTGTATATATACCTTATTTATGTAAGACAGAATTACTCATGCGCATATTCGTGTATATATGTATGTATAAACATACTACAAAACTTTAATTCATACAAGATTATATATAAAAAGGAATACAGATATATATACCTGCAGACTGCAAAGACAATATTTTAATTTTTGTTCTTATAAAACTTAGATCCTACAACCTTGAGTGGTAATGCAGAAATGCAGAAGGTGGAACCAGAGCCAGTCAGACAAGCTGCAGGTGATTCTTCAGTTCTTCATGACTTTGCATCTGGAGGTATGGAACTTAAGCAAGTAGACAAAATTGAGAGGTAAGAAGACTCATCATTTAATACTGACTTTATTCCTACTGTCTCTTAAAATATGCAGCTGAAGTTCAGGTGTAGTATGTGACTGTAATGGAAAAAGTGTGCTCACAGACACTGTGTTTACACAGATAGTGTACAGTTGAGACTTCAGGTTTTTCTCCCTTATGTGTTCTGCTACAGCTTTTGGAGATAGAACATTAACTTTTGTTTGCTATTTTAGAACTTAGAAATTACCTTGCTGCTTAACTGTCTTTCATGAAACTGCAAGGAAATGTTAATGAGTTGATTAATTTAGAAATGTTAATGAGCTTATAAGGCTTCCTGCTTGGTTGTGCTTTCAAGTAGGAGTGGTTCCATTAGTGAAGTTACAGAGGCCTTTCTGTGAAATTCTTTATGTAGATTTGTTCAAAGATTATGCATTCTGTTTAGTACAATGATGTAGTCTTTAAATAGGCGCTTTGTTTTCCTGTAATTACATATTATTCATATTAAATACATTGTAACACAGAATTTAGCATAGGGTATCTTTATCTGGTTTCAAATTAATGAGATATATACCTTGCAGAACAGAAGAGCAGATAAGACATGCATGTGGAAATTCAGGAGATTTAGGACATCTAACTGCATCACCAAAACCTGAAAAATCGCACCTTGGACAAGAAGATTGTCCAAATCAAAGTTCTCTGGATGAACTGTCTGAGCAGAGTCCTTGTCCTCTTGAGCACCATATCTGTACAGTCAACTTTACTCAGGTAAAGAACAAGAACTTAATTACATTCCAGAAGTGCCAAGATTTTGAAATTCTGTAAAGAAAGAGGTTTTCAGTGCAAATATACTCACCAGTTGTAAACACTTGATACTTCAGTGGTAAATGAAACTTGCTTTTTCACAGGGGCATATCCAAACAATCTTTCAGACAAACTTAATCTTTGCAAACTCTCTTTAGAACATTTCAGTAATAAGTAATACACATTAGCAAAACTGGGAGGAATTTTTAAGAAGTCCTGATGAAGAAGTTACCTAAGATTCTTGTATCCATTCAGTGTGACTGACCTCTTACTGTTATGTTTGTTTGCATTAAAATGAAGTTAAAGTGTTACTGCTTGGATGGAGCAAAGCAAACTGCATTCTTCGTTATGTTCTCTCTCATTTATTAAAAAAAACCGATTAAACAATTAAGAGCTTTACATGCATGATTATATGACATACACAAATTTTGCATATTTTTACATATATCTATATCATTTATATTATCATCATTTATGTTGTCACAGGTAAACAATATGTCTTGCACATCCATTTCTTTGCAGTGGCTTGTGGGTCCAGGTTCTAGTATAAATAAGAGTTACCTTATTTCTGTCATGAGAGACAGGTTCATTCACAGTTCCCCAGGGTTTCTAGTGTTGTGTGAGATCAGTGAGCATGTAGTTACATTGGAACAGCTGATGCATAGTAGTTTGTTTCCTGAGTGCAGCAGGTTGCTGTGTCAAGGCTGATTTCAAATAAGGACAATGTGCAAAAATGATGTTGCTCTTACAGGCCTGGCAGAGAGAGTATGAGAAAAGGCAGCATGTGGTAGAGCTGGTTCAATTAATTCCTGGTTTTAGTAAAGGGACAAGCTGTAGAAGGGAAGGGATAGATGAGCTGTAGAGGTTAATGTTTTTATTTGGCACTCAGTGGTTTGTTAAGGGTTGTAGGAATCTGCTTTCTTAGTGCCACTGAACAATTTATTGTGTGAGTCATCTCTGACAGAATTGTGCTGTAGGAAGTATAAATTTATTTTGACAAACTATTAATATAGACAACAAGCTGCATATAAATTTTATATTTCCCCAGTGTCTCTTGTCCTTGTTAGACTAATACTCTTCAGCCTAGAACAGCTAGAAGTGAAAACTAATAAATGAAATAATGATGATGTGATTGGAGTTTTTGGATCTTCAGCATTTGACATGCTTTGTTTCTTCCTGTTTCCTAGAGTAATTTTCCAGATTTATTAATTTCAACTGTGTTGTTTTATTTCAACTGTATTGTTTCTAGAATGAAGCTTGTACTCAGGATGCTCAACGACATTGCATAAGCAGCAGAGAAGAAACTTCAGGTACAATGTGCTAATATTCAAAGTTAGCAAAAGCCCACATTTCTTTATCTTGTGCTTACTAAAAGATGAATACAACCCTGAAATTTTCATTTAAAAAAATTTTCATTTTTCATTGACTTATAATCAATCTATTCTATTAACACAAATAATGATCCACAGCATAATGATATTCCCCTCCCTAGCCTCTTGTCTTCACATTTCATTAATAGAAACTAGACTTAAGAACTATTTGAATAGCCCTTCATTAAGTTTAAGTATCAGTGGAAGGGAAACTTGCTGTCTTTGCCCTGTTGAGAGCTCCTGCTGCTTACCCTGTGGTAGGTATAGTATATAGTTTTTTAGAGTCCTTTTTGCACCTCTGACTCACCCAACAAAAACTGAACATGACAGAGGGTGAGAAACTCTGTAGTTTTCCACTGGCTTAGTGAGCTGTAGTTGCTCATGAACTTACCAACTGAATGCTGCTGTCAGAGTTCTGTGAGTAGGAGGGCTGTACTGTGCAGGTGTGGAGCAGAGGAAAGAAGAAGAGGGGACGTGTAAAACAATCAAACTTCCTTCTTTAGCTGTACTGAGTCAACAGATTAATGCTTAACTGATCAAGTATGATGAAAGTTATGAAGGTGATGTCTGCTGTTCCCTAGAACAAATTGAAATGCTTGGTTTGGAACCACTACTTGTCTAACATAGGGGATAGTCACAGTGACGGAGGCCTAGAATACTTACTTTTAGTGGAAACTACAGTCTAAAGCTGTAACTCATGAGCTTCTGCAAAAGATAAGGCTAATACTACTTCTTAGACATTTGTTGCTGTGCTGTATTATTGCCAGAATCTTGGGGTGAAGCATCTTAAACTGTGTTTAATTAGATGAAGAATCCAAGCAAGCTGAGGTTGGAATAACAGCTTTACCTCATTGAGAGCTGTCTTAAATAATGGAGTACCATTGTTGTTTTCCATCTTTTGAAAACTTTACAAATGTTTGTTCCTTAAATTCTAATGGACGGCAGCTGGCAACTCTCTGTTAATATCTATCTGTTGATTAAATTATCTGTTTTTCCTCTTAAATTCAAGACTATGCTTCTCAGATCCTGTTCTGCCAATCTGTAGTGAGGGGAAAAATCCTGTGCTTACCTTAGTATAAATAGTAGACATCTGCCATTTAAAGAAGTAATTCTTAATACCTGAGAGTTGCAATTAAAGACAGAGGAGCACTTGACCACCATGACATACATTTAATTAAACTGCAGATTGCTCTTTAATGCTAGAACACCCTTTTAAAATCTTCATCATTACATGGCATTTTTAATATTCCTCATTCTAAATGGTAATCAGGATTCCTCTGCAGTGAATAAGCACCAGGAGATGATGATGTGTATCTTATCAGGGAAGTCAGGAAGCTTATTGTCTCAAGAATATGTCCAGTATCTTTTTCCATAGAGAAATGAATGCCTAAAATTTCAGTACTCTGTGTAGGGATGATATGAAGAGAACAGCATATTTTCATATTTGATTAATAGTTTTTTTGTTACTTATTTCTTTGAAAAAATTATAGTAGTGAATGATGATCATAGATGTCCAGAGGAAGAACAGACATTCATTTTAACATTGGTGGAAATCCCAGCTGGCTCAAAAGAGTTTGATGCATCTGCTATGGTGGAACAAACTTCAGAACCAGTACTACCAGCCCCAATACTTATCAGCCCTGTAAATGCAAGTGAAACAACTGTGACTGAAGTGGAGAGGTAAATGCTTTCTTTTTAATCAAAGTGAAACAGTTTTTGTGTACCTTGATTGTTCTCTGACTGTCTAGTACAGATTAGAACTTTCAAAAGAAGAAATGCAAGAGGAAGTAATTTTGACAGATGGCTTGAGAATTAAGAAAGTAAAAAGGGCTCTAATTCGATTTGAGGAAGATTCTATAGGTGTTTTAAATTTAGTGTTTTAGTTAGCTGAGATTTTGGTGTCATCTTAATTCCGATCTACCCTTTAGAGTAATTCTTCCTTTTTAGTAGAAGTCATTTGCCCATCTTGAGCTTTACGTTGCAATATGGATACTTACAATGCAAAGCAATTGAAATGAAAAAATCTAAGCATGTTTGCATTTTACATTACTTCAACAGTTTCATAGAGTATCTGTTTATTAATTGCTCATCCAGATTATTCATGTAGATGATTTTCTGGAAAACATGATAAACAGTAGATGTAAATTCTTATTGTCTTGAATTTACTATTTAAAAGGCAGACAAGGTGAAAACACAATTAATTACTCCAAAGAATAATAGCTGGTTTGTCTACTACAATCCAAAAGGATTTGAATTTCTTTTACTAAGAGTACCTCTGAATGCAGTGTAACAAAATTTTTAGTTCAACATTACTGTTGAGCTAAATCTCTTAGTCCATTTGGGAGGGAAAAAAAAAAACAAAGGAAAAAGACATTATGAAAAATGGAACTGTTGCAAAGTAGTAAAAAATCCACAAACCCTAATGCTGTACTAAGGAAAGTCCTCAGATCATAACTAGAATGTGATGCAATTACAGCTTTATCATATTTTCTAGTCTCTGCTGCTTCTCTGTATGTCTTATATATGTCTGTATGTTTTTGAGACCATACAGCATGTGGGGGTTCAACTGTGCAGATAAATAATACTGTATTTTTCCATACAGAAACTTTATACAAAGTAAATTTTAGCTTCTAGTACTGTCACAATAATGACTTTATATATCTATAAACAGTATTGGATCCTTGACAACTGCAGCTGGTAAGGTTGCTGGACCTTTGAACAGCAGTATGGAAACCAAACAACTAGAGAGTGGAGTAGACCCTGTTCCAAAGTTGCAGACAGCTCAAAAACGGTTGGCTGCTGAGCTTGAAGAGAATGATTTTCCTCCTTCCAAGAAAACTCCATCTACTGTTACAGTGGAAAATAGCCTGGAAACCACTTACAAGGTGAGATCATAATTTGGTGAGTTTTCATCCATGGGGTAGATGCATAACACATAATAGAGCATTTTAATTATGTTTATTTTTTAATGGTGTTACTTGCTTAAATATGTACTATATATGCCTATACAATTTAAAAGGAAAATCAACACCTATAGATGGCTTTTAGTTTTTAAATCTACAACAGGTTTTGGGTATTTGTTTATTTATTATTAGGGTTTTTTGAGAATCTGTAGGCTCTCAGGTGTTTTTGAATTAGACTTCCTAGTAGACAGACTGGTAATATGTCTTACTTGGTTCATTCTGCATCACCCTTATGACAATGGCATTGCAGGAGAGGAAACTCTGGAGGTATATTGGATGACTGGCAGGATGTCTAGGTGCACTGAATGATGTTTTGAATCTGAATTGTGTCTGTTACATGAAGAAGATGTTAGATAGATATGTTCCTATTGATTCTTAACATAGCAGGTACTGGTTTAAAAAGCAAGTTGCCAGTGAAAACAAGCCACCATCTTTCCAGTATCCTTTTGTGCTTTTTTACAATATGACCAAGCTTATGGCAGCAACTACCATTGATCTTTGTAAGTGGGCTAATATTGTATAGTGTACCTTGGTGTAGGAATGGGTGGTAATTCCCCGGATGATTCAGAAAGCCTTTCTAGGAAGGGATGGATAACCATCTTCTTCCTTCTTTGATCTCTTATCTCAATATCCTTGTCTTGAGTAATTTGTCATAAGAACACCTTGAAAAACCTGCTTAGGAAATGAGTTAAGTGATTAATGATGCTGCACTGTCCTACTGTATCAGTCCTGTGCTTAGAACTGTGCATGTGTGATATGAGTTTATCAACTTCATTGTCTTTTCTGTATTAAGAGCAATTTAAAAAACTCTTTTTTTTTTCTCTTTTAAATACAGGGTTATTCAATTAAATCCCCAGATGGGCCAATGGTAACTTCTGGTATGTATATGTAAACTGGCAAACCAAAGTATAATGAATATAAACACATCACAACTTAGTACTGGTTGTCATGCTAAATAATTCTTTCTGAGGCCATCTAACACAATAGTAGAAACAAGTTTTCCTGGTACTACACTAATACCACCATTCCATGCTTTCTGTTATAAACTAGGTGTACCAAATTACATAAATGTTGGTTATTTAATAATGGTTTTAAAAGCATTGCTGTAGCTAGTTTATTAGTGAAATTTGAGAGGTTTTTTTGACTAAACGTGTTATCATCTCTTAAGCAAATATTTCCACCTGTTAAGGAGCACAAATAATCAAAAGTATTAACTGGTGTTTTAAGCATGCAATGCCAAAATAGTTTATTTTGTTTTGCATTTTTACTGAAAAGTACGGAATTGTTTAGGAGATCAATCAGCCTCTGAAGAAACAGAGGAAAAGCAAAACTGCTGACAATGCAATCTTCATTGATCTGAGCCAGTGAAGGTCTTGGTGAACTATAATTTTGCCTCTGAAAAAGACCTCTGAGGGAAGCTGTAGAAGGTTAAATGGCTAGGTGACTAGACTGAGTTCTGTGGCGTGCTAATAAAGGATGGGGGGGAAGAGTGTGCTGTAACTTCTACCAGCTTCTTCCTATAACATCCATATGGTCTTAAAGGCTTTAAAAGTAGACCACGAACTTTTAATTCGTAGTGGTGACTCATAAAAATAAATGGACAAATAAAACTAAACAAAAATTCAGCCCTTCTGCTGTAATGGTTCAAACCATTTTAATATAATGCATTTTTTGGGCTCTTGTGTTATCATGGAAGACTTTGACCCTCAACTACTTTTACAGGGAATCTTTTTCAAAAAACAGAGGCCTCAGCAAAGGAAAAAGTACTTACTTCTGTATTGGTGTCTGAGTCTATCTCACAACTGGCTGAGAAAAGCCAGCTTGAGACTTTGGAGAGCTTAGGGAAAGCACCACTTGAAAATGCAGCATCTGAAATGGAAGAGGATGTTATGTCTAGATTAACCTCTAACAGAAGAGCAGAAACAAGTGGACAAGGAAAGCAAGAGAATGTGCATGAATCTGCACAGTTGGAGCAAACTAGAAGCCCAGCATCCTCTTCAAAAACTCCATTACTCAGGTATGGAGTAATTGCAATAATGTTTTGTCAGCTTGTTCTGTAAAAAAAGATCATGTTTCTATGTTGACATCTTTTCAGTACCATTGTTTGTGACCAGCATGGCTAAGAGTTACAGTTTCTATTATCTCCTGCAAGTCAGAAAGCATCAAACTGTCTGCTTTGAAATTTGCATTATTTTACTCATTAAATGAGTAGATCAACTGAAGGGCACTACTGACATATTGTGTGTCTATTTAGACATGATAGATGCCTTTTGTCAGGCAGGCATCCATTGGCTGTGATAGGGCCTTAGGATAATTTGTTCTTTCCCATAGCTAAGTCTCATGTTGTGTCATGTATACCCATCCATTTGTTTGGATGTTCATCCTGCCAGTAAGATTTGTTACTGAATTTTTAGCACTGACATAAGTAATTTCCCCAAAGAAGTTTCAATCTTGGCAGCTCAGAGGATATTCCTCTTACCTATATGTTGACTTGATTTTTAAAATATACCTTTCTGTACTGTTTATTTAAATGTTTTGAGTTCATGTTCTCTGTTGCTCCTGTACGTAATTATTTTGATTGTGATGCTCCACTGGCTTCTTCTAATCTGGCATTTACTTTTCCATTATGCTTGTGTGAGTACCAATATTGTGTATTTATATTTGGGACATCCACAGCAATTGGATAGTGATGCATTAACATCAGAATCCTTGCCTTAAAGTTTACTTCTCTAATTTGTAAACTCTTAACAACATGAAAAGTTAATGCTTTGTGTGTGGCTCACATAAGCTCAGTGCTGTGACTTCCATAAGCTCACTGGTCTGGGTTTACTGCTGTAATTAGGCTAAAATCCTGCAGCAGATAGTCTGCTGTAGCCTGATTCTTGGGGATCAGGTTGTCCATTGATTACATGAAGGATGCTCAGAATTTTCAGTTTGTTCTTCAGAAGTGTGCCTCCATCCTTCCTGGAGCCACTCTCCGAAAGTCTGGTAGCTTGTTATGAGCTGTGGAGTAACAGCAAATAATAGGTTCCTGTTCCCAGGCTTAAAAATTGTCAAGAATCTCTGTGACTAGACATAAAAACTCTTGTACCAGAATATTCAGTAATACCAAAGCCTTTCTCAGAATGACTTCTTGGTTTTTTTCCTTAGAATTTTCATATGTCCTGTAGGTGTGTGTTTATTTCCTGTGTATAGAATTGGACTCCTGCAATGCTATTTACATCTTCCTTTTATCGAGCAATCCTATGACATCCTGACCATATTTGTTTTGAACAGGGGTGGACGAAAACCATTGGGATTTTTATCTTTAATTTGCAAAAAAAGTAATTCTGCATCTGCAGAAGACACCAAAGGGAATAGAGGGAAGATCCAAAAGCCACGAATTGTGACTCCAAAACGAAGTCTAAAGAAACCCACTCCGTCCACTAAGGATGAGAGGGAATCTTGTTCCTTTCCCTCTACTTCATCATCTGTAGAACATGAACATGTGGGTGCTGATGCTACAGTTACGGTATGAGTTTACCTTTGAACAACCATGCATTTCTGAGGTGTGAAGAACAGAGAATTAGTTGTTTCAGGAGTGAGTAGATGGGTGTGTAGCATTCATGTTTTGAGTCCAGTATCTGTTCCAGTTGACAAGATTCTGACTTGGGCATGTTTAGGAAACTTGCAAGGGAACTCAGGTGATTTTTGTCTGCATGGATATCTATTTATTTCTCATTTTCAGTAAACTCTGATTTTTTTTTTCCCCCCTTTGGTCAAAACTTCCTACATAAATAAAATTCCCTTACAAATAGATCATGTGCGTATATATGTAAATATATTTACACATACACACTGATGAAGACTGTTAAGAGCAACCTTTTCTTGTTTTATCAGGTTCCAAGTAACAACTCACCTGAGAAGCCCCCTCTCTGTGCTAAAGATCAAGAGAAGGAAGGAGAACCAACCAAAATCTCCGAGTACTTTTTCAGTGACATCTTTATGGAAGTGGATGATTCAGAATAGCAAAGGATTTCATAAAAACCTAGGATCACAGAATATACTGCAGCAAGAAAAGAGTATTTTAAAAGTTACAATTCATTCTGATATTCATTATGCCACACTTAATGTCAGCCAGTAATAACAGTAGCAGATAAAATATCAGGAAAGTGATCTCTTTAACATTCAGGGGAAACTGAACATTCTCTGAAAGTGATGTAACAGATTCAAAGGAGAAGATGGAAAGAAAAGGCTGAAAAGCCTCATCTCCTGCTGCTCCTTTAACAAACTGGGTGCGATTACTAATAAACCCCAAAACATGCGACTGGAACTGGGATGCGGGGTCGGACAAAGAAACCATAAACCAAACGTCTTGAACAAGCTCCTCTACCTATGTAAACTCCCTATAAACCATTTTCACCGAGCCCAGCACAATAGCAACTCAAATCTGTGCCCCTCCACTGTAAAAGCTACTTGTTAGGCACAATACTGGATCTGTCTCCAGATGAGAAAGTATGCCTAGGGACCAGAAAGGTATTAAACCCTCAAAACAGCCTAGGGACCAGAGACAGGTGAAAGCCTTCATCCAGAGAGACATGAATTCAATCAACATGGCTACTGACTGCTTTATCTCAGTGCAGAGTAAGTAGAACCAAAATGCAATCAGTACAGGATTTTTCCCTTTCTCAAACCACATGTTGGGCACTAAAAAAAAATGTATTTGTCCTGGTTTAGGGCAAATTTGAGAGGAAATTTTCAAAGGGGTCCCTCTAGAAAGCAGATTCAAGTGGCCCTTTCCTCAACTGGTTTGGAAAGATTTTCTTGGAGAAAAGTGAAAAAAAACCTGTTTATTTAACAAGCAAAGTATTCACAAGCATAAAAAAATGAACAATACTAAACAATAACACCTGTTGCTGTTCTGAAGAGATGGCAAATTAAGAAAGTCCTTTCCTTGGAGTCTAACTCAGCTCACTCAGTCTATTACCAGTTCCTCCTGTGCTGGAAAATGCTGTGTCCTGGGCTTCAGTGGGCCACAGGTGTGAGGTGCCCATGTTTTTCTGGGTTTTCAGTCCAGAAGAAGGCTGATCAGTTCCCAAAAAAAAAAAAAAGCCACAGTCCAGGGAACTTCTCTGCCTCAGCTAGCTAAAACCTAACTAAAAACAAAGGAAAGCTCTCACCTGCCATCTGTCTGTTCTGGAGACAACACAGTCTGTGAGAGAGAATGCAGAGGAGCAAGTGCAGCTTCTGATAACAAGCTCTGCACTTCTCTTCCCCTTTGCTCTCGGAACCAGTCTTAAAGGTGCAAAACTTAATATCCAGCATAAACAGAACAGATGATTTGGGATACAAGCATCATGAAGTCACCCTAGGACCTGTTAATTAGTGCTGTGAAGATGAAGTGGATTCTTTCTGAAGCAACCCAGGAACTTTCAAAATGCTGACATAGTCTAAACCACTACAATGATGTCATAGGACCAGACTACTTACTAACTGCCAGCTTATGGTTTCACTCGTTTAGACACTGATAGTGAGTGCATGACTATACTACAGAAAAGTGCAATGAAATAATGTTTAATCTTGCAACAAGTATCCTTTTCCATTTTAATGCTAAAGCTTCTTAGTACTGACTATTCAAGTTCTTTACTTCTTTTTGTGAAGTATGTTACATTAGAAGGAGGAATTAACCTTTTGGGTATAATGTAATATCTGAAGATCAGAAGGCAAATACTGGAAGTGATGTAGTAAATACATACATACATATGTCAAGCACTTCAGGTGTTTTTGTTTGAATCTCCAAATTACATATTTTTGTAAGAGTTTTTTAACCACATAGTTTAAAATATTGTAGCATGAAAAGCCCAGTAGGATTGGTTCCTTAAAAATTTGTTGAAAACTTAAAAACGCAATTTACTAAAAGATAATAACAAAAGGTTAATGTTTGCAACCTTTTTTATCACTTGCAGGAGGAGATTGATGTTTCCTAGGATAAATGCTAATTTTCTTCTAAATTGGAAAACAAAGCTATAGATACAATTTCTTCTCCCTATTTGTATGTGTAGTTGTTTGTATATTTACTGACTTCCTCAGTTTCCGTTGTGCAAAGTAGCACAAAGAGATTGGATTAAACCATGATTATATAATGTCACTTTTGAGGATTTGCTGCTTTGAAGCACTTGAATTAAAAGGGTTTTCTTATGTGCATGTCTGCTTGTACTGTAACTTGTCATAAAATTCTGATTTAGCTTTAGATTTTAGTTTAAATTTTTATTTACCTCATCAAGAAATTTGTCTGGGTGAGGTAATTAGGTTTATGCACTCTGGTTGCTGAAAGAGTCAATATTTAGTCTGAAACTCCTGCTTGCAGTAGTAGCTTGAGTAGTCTTAAAATTTTTCCCATTAATGAATACTTGCAGGTACTTTTTCAAAGCAATTTATTATGAAGGTTAAACTGATGTTTGAATGGTATTGTTAATGCTCTCAAGAAACCTATCATCAGGTTTGGACTGGGTAATCCTTTACTGGCAGGTAAATAATACAAATATGTAGTTAATTTTGAAATAGTCGATGAAGTTTGAGAATGTTTTTCTTTTCAGAAGTTGTTGGCAAAGCTTCTGAAGGAACCTTTAAACTATTGTCAAATAGGAGAAATACAGAAGAAAGCTAACATTACTGCAAATTGGTATATTAGCTCTGCCAGTAAAATGTCACTAGCAGCAGTATTCCTTGAGGTGATGGAAAAGGGACTAGTGGTCTTAGTGTAGAGTAACTTACTTGAAAGCATCTGATCATCCCACTTCACCCCCCAAAAAACCCTCAAAAATACAATCACAGTTTCTGTTCAGATGGTATCTTGTGCTTTGCCTAATCCGTTTAACTTGAAATGTTTATCTAAGTTTTGTTCTACTGTAAACATTATGAAAGAGATTCATGTATACATGTAACTCTATGTATTGTATATCTTGTAGATATTAAGTATGCAAGTGTTTACTTCCTGATATGTCTGGCATGTTTATATCAATTGCACTCATAGAGCCTAAAAATAGATTCTTGGGGAGTGGCTAGGAAATAATTGCTGTGAGTACCTTTTGAGTGAGTTCTGAGGGGATAATCATTCTGTATTCAGTTGCATACATTTTAGCTTGCATTCATGTTATAAGGGGAAAAAAATCAACTACTTCATTACTAAGATTTATGGTGCCTTATCTGCATTGTTAATTGGGGCTATGCTTTCTTTTTTCTTGCAGCAAATAACATGCACTTTGATGAGAAATTTTTTTTTAAGAACAAATTTAATTTGAATAGAAATAAGAGAATTTTGTGTTTTGTGTATGGAAGTTTTATAATGATGAAGGATGTAAGAAGATACCATGGAAATCTCAATATGTATGTGTAGCATTTTTACAAAGATGTGGCATAAAACTGTTTTGCTTAGAGTTGTCTAACGCCTTGTATCATCACATACAAGCTTTCTGTGTCAAAGGAAGTAGTCCTATTCTTTATGTAAATTAGTGAATAAATTATTTTCTTTTACCTGTGTTGCTGTTTATCTAAGTTTCAAATGCAGTTTTTAAATACTTAGAAGTCCACAAAGCTAATAAGTGTGAACTAAAGGAAAAGCTGAAGTTTGGGGTGCACACAGACGTGCTGGTAACAGGCTGAGCATAGTTCAGGAGGAGGATCGTCGTTGTTCCCTGGTTTTGTTTTAAGAGTAGAGCTTAATTTACTTGGTATCAGACTCCCTGCTGTTACCTTTCTCTAAAGATAAGGGCCTTGACTTGAAGTAAAACTGGAATACTGAAGAATAGCAAAGTTTTCACAGAAGGGAGAAACTCGGACAAAGATGGTTTGGATTTTAAAAAGATTGTCCCTATTACTCTACGACAAGTTTCTAAGAAGGGCAAGGGCTTTCCTAGGCTGTGCGTGAAAACACAGTTTTCACGTGTGCGCGTCCCAACACAACTCTTCCAAAAGGTGTTCTACAGCATTAGTTTGTCCAGGGGCCTGGGCTGGGACTCCGCGGCCCGGCCGGCCCCGCTGTGCCCATTGGCTGCGCCGGGGGGAGTGGCGGCGGCGGCGGCCTGGGACGTCTGCCTCGGCTCGGCTTGCTCGGCCCGGCTTGCTCGGCCCAGCCCGGCCATGCTGCTGGGTGCCCCGCGGCTCCCGGGCCGCTGCCTTGGGCTGCTGCGCCCGCTGCTTGCCCGCGGGTACCGCGGCGACGCGGTGGCGGCCGTGGGGTCGCGCCCTGACGCAAGCTCCGCGCTCTACCAGGTAGGGCGGCGGGGGTTGCAGGGCCCGGGCGGGCCGCAGGGCGGGGCGGGCCGCAGCAATGCCATGGAGGAGTCGGTGCGGCCGGGGCGTGAGGGACGTGGCGGGCACGTGTCCGCGCACGGTCCCGGCCCCGGCCCCGGCCCCGGTGCCGCCCTGCGGAGCGGCGGGGGCAGCGCCGCGCCCCGAGCGCCGAGGCCTATCAGTTTCTGCGGGCCGAGCTCACGCGTACCGTGTGAAAAAAAAGGCGGGTTAGTGCAGTCGTCTGGCTCTTGAATATTTTTGCCCTTTTAAATTGGGATGCCAGCTCTTCCTGCGTTTCAGGCTGATCGATACTGTGCTAGTGAGGTGGAGGCAGGGTTTGTAGACAGTGGAAGATGGAGTCTGATGATTTCAAAGTTGCATGTTTTTGTGTTTACAAATTGATTCCCGAGTTGAAAACAGCTGTACAGAGCCATGGACTTGCATCCAAAAACATCATCTTTTGAGGAGGAGAGCTAGGTGTAATTCCAGTTGTCTTTACGAAGAGAGCAGTACTTCCCTCTGGTATAAGTACATTTCTTTTTAATGGGGCATTATTAACGCCATCATATTCAAAAATCGTGTTTACAGTTAGTCTGAGAAAAACATGGCTTTAGGTATGAATCGAGGCTGATAGGAGGGCATGAGTTTGCTTTCATATTTGTTCATGTAAAATACAAAACTGTGTGTGAAGCAACGGCATGTACTCTTAATGAGATAGGTCCATTGGTTCTGAGTTTGGTTCTGTGCTTTGTTTTGCAGAAACTAAATTTGGGACAGAAACTAGGTGGCTGAAGCTTCTCTGTAATGTCAGAATTTGTCCATATGCATATATATATATATACACATATGTATATACATACAAAGCTTGTGTATGTGAATTGTGTCTGTATATGTGCACATATTCATATTTTGTGTACCAAAAAATGATAGTATTTTAATAAAGGTGTTCACTTATCTGAGCTGCCCCCAGATTTGCCCTTATGTCTGGGTTCCTTTCAACCTCAAAAGAAAAGCAAGGCTTGGTAAAATAGCTAATAGTGTTAGTATTTGGTAGAAATAATTTATGGAACACGCTTAAGTGCAAGCACTGCTTTACAAACACAAAGAGGCACTTCACCATCTGAAAAAAAAGTAATACAAGGAATAACAGCACAAACACAAGAAGACATTATGATAGGTGATGAGGGTCTTGCCTTCCTTGGCTGCTGTTTACCTTTCTGGCTGTGAATTCAACTAGACAGGCTGGCCTTGATGATGCAGACTGCCTCTTGAACCAGATAGGCAGAAATGTAATAATTTAAAGGTGAGTGAGTCTAAATTCTGGAAAATGAAACAAAGTCTCTTCAAAGATTCCAGGCACTAGCTCTTACATGCACTGTGGTGATGTAGCAATAATTCATGTAGCTTGTGCAGTAACTGTTGGATTAGTGTTTAGAGTTTGCCTCTTAATTTTGCATTGAAATTTGTAGAAATCCTCATATTAACAGCAGAATTTCACTCAGTGTGCTGGTGCAAGGACCACTTTCCAGAAAGAACTTGATGCCAGTTCACTGACCTTTTTTTCATTATTTAATGACCATAATGAAAAGCCCACAAATACATGGTAAAACTAGCATGTTTATTTCTGAGAGTAGTCTTTTCTCTGTGTATTCAGAATTATTTTAATACGTCCTTATTTCTCTTTGGTAGAGTATAACAGTGTTCTATTCTGGTTTAAGGCATGAAAGATTGTGATAGAAGTTGAATGAGTTTAAGCAACTCAGATGGTTTTGTGCAGTATTATTTACAGTTTATCTAAAAAGTCCTTTCACAGTTTTCAGGTAGAGTAGCTAAACTAGCTACAGTGAGTCAAAATCTAATGAGAAAGGTTATGACTGTGATTACTGTTCCTCTGTTAACATCCTCTGCCATTTTACCTGCTTTTTTGGTTTTTTTCCTATGTTAAAGGTGAGTTTCTAAGCACAGTATTGTGTGCAAAAGGAGAATGTGTTTAGAGGAAAAAGACTGACTGAACAAGTAGAAACAGGAAAAAATTTTGGTGTGTAAAGGTGCAAAATGACCCAGGTGGACAAGCTGAACACTGATGTAAAGTAATATTGGGTGTTGTGACAACTCCAGACTTCTAAAAGTATGGAATTACAAGATACATTTTTACCTTTCAAGAGAGTCTGTTTAATCTATTTGTGGCAATTACAAAGGCAGAAAAATAATGTTGTTTTGAAAGTCACTCTACAGTCAAAGCACTTCAAATGTGAGCTGAATCTGTTCATGTTTTTATTTTATTTCTGCTTTGTTTCTTTACCTTTCAATGCCTAAGTCAACAAACTCAACTGCAACATTTGCAGCATCTTCCTAAAGGAAACTGTAAGTCTGTGTGTTGGAGTATATATGAGAGTTATAGAGAGTTAACATGGATTTACCAGCTGGTTTTTTTCTGTGAAAGTAGGCTCAAACATCATATAAATGAGAATTAGACAAGGCAATCAGATCTTTTTGTGCAGCATGTTCTTTTATTGCAGTTGCATTTTTCAAAAAGGTAGTAAAGTTCTTAATGTGTTGGCAAAAAAACCCCAACAAATTAAGCTTGACTAATACCTTCAAATTCCTAAGAAACTGTAAAAAAATCCCAACTTGCTGTAATGTGTACATGGAGTTTTGGATAATTTGAATGAAAATGGTGAGCTCAGTACTGATTCACTCATATTTAGATTTTGAATCTTTGTTTTTCTAGAAGTATGATAGCAAGAACAGCAGCTTAAAAAAAACCAAAAAACCAAACACAACCAAACCAAGACAAAACAAAGCAAAACCAACTTTTGTTTTATCTTCTTTTTCAGCCTAGAGAACAAGAATCTAAAAAGTGTTTACCAAAATCTATTTGACCTAGGTCATTCATCCTTTGGTACAAGTAATAAGGACACTTAATTCAAATCTGTGGTTTTTACAAAGTTAGATTCAAAATGCAAACAAACCTATGCCAAAGATAAACAAAATCTAAGAAACAGCACTTCAACTCTATATTAACTAGTTTATTTTAGTTTATTAATTTCAGAACTAGTCTTTTCCTATCCTAACACAATAAGATTTTATTGTATAACATTTTGATTAAATGCTTTGGAATGCTTGAGAGAGGCTAGTTCTAGGGTAGAAATGTTACTACTTTAAAGACAATACAGAGACAGTATTTAGTAAGGTAAAATTAGATTTGGAAGAGAAATTAGTCTTGCACTTCTTATGTTCATTTATTAAAAAATTAAATATAGTCACCCTTGGTTGAATTTAAAATTCTGTTTTGCTCTCCACTTAGGAGAACTATGAACGAATGAAGGCACTGGTAACTGAGCTACAAGAACAAGCAGAAAAAATCAGGTTAGGTAAGTATGAAAGTCTAGATTTTAGAATAATAACCTGGTGCTTGGGCTTGTTGAACCTCAAAGAGTTGGCCTTGCCTGTTGATCCAGCCTGCCCAGATCCCTCTGCAGAGCCTTCCTGCCCTGCAGCAGATCAACACTCCCATCCAGCCTGGTGTCATCTGGGAAATTACTGAGGATTCACTCAATCCTCTGTCCACATTGTTGTTAAACTTATTAAACAGGACTGGATCCCAAATCAAGCCCTGGGGAACCTCACTAGTTACACGAGCTGGATGTAACTCCAGCCAGAGACAGGGCCCAGCTGTCCAGACAGGGCCTTTTACCCAGCCAAGAGTGCACCAATCCAAGCCATGAACAGCCAGTTTCTCCAGGAGAAAGCTGTGGAAAATGGTGTCAAAGGCTTTGCCAAAGTTCACAGAGACAACATCCACCGCCTCCCTCATCCACTAAGTGGGTCATCCTGTTACAGAAGGAGATCAGGTTGGTCAGCCAGGGCCTGCCTTCCCTAAACCTCTGCTGGCTGGGCCTGATCCCCTGGTTGTCCTGTATGTGCTGCATAATGGCCCTCAATGTGGTTTGTTCCATTTGTTCCCCTGGCACCAGTGTCAGACTGAGAGGCCTGCAGTTCCCTGGATTGTCTCTCCAGCCCTTCCTGGCAGTGGGTGTCTAGACTAACTTCTGGTCACCTGGGACCTTCCTCTTCAGCCACACCTGCTGGCAAATAATTGAAAATTACTCCGTGACTCCATCAGCTCCCTCAGTACCCTTGGGTGGATCACATTTGTCCCCATAAACTTGTGTGTGTTTAAGTAGTGTTGCAGGTCACTGCCAGTTCCCCTTGGATTAAAGGAGCTTCAGTTTGCTCCCTTCCCTTTGCTCCCTGTCTTCCAACTCAGCGGGCTGATATCCTGTTAAAGACTGAATCAAAGCAGGTATTAAGTACCTCTGCCTTTTCCTCATCCTCTGTCACTATAATGCCCCGTGCATCCAATAAAGGATGGGAATTCTCTATTGTCCTTCTTTTATTGGTTGATCTTTTCCAAGTTTCTAGCTGTAGTTGAGCTGGCAAGGAGAAAAAGCAGGTCGGTAGTAGTTTAAAAGATCAAAATCTGTGTTTCTTCTTTTTGACTTGTAAGGCTGCCTGAATGAATTGCAGTTGACTATAATTCATGGAAACAATAAAATGAAAACATTTAATAAATGCCTAATTATGCTGCTAGAGGCTGAGCATGTAGCTTTAATTGTGCCCTATCATTATACTGGTTTTGTCATTTCATACACTGTTTCTTATATAACGCAATTTCTTTTGCAACTTTGGAATGGAGCACAGTTAAGATTTTGTGCTCAATGCTTTTTCTTTCTTGCTGTGAAACAGGGATCCAGAGTTTCCTGAGAAGATGTTAAAACCCATGGGCTGCCTCTGTCTTCTATGGGTGTAGAGACTGTTCAGCAGTTAATGAACTAATGATGTGTGCCTCATAAACTAATGGTTATGACCTTCTTCCTTGCTGCTTGTTTGCCTGTTACACAATGACAGGACAAGACCATAGTGTTTATCTTTCCTTCATCTGAGCAACCTCTACAGAATGTTAGAGTGACATTGATTGAAATTGCTTTACATATCATTTAAGTATATAAGAAAAATTCAGTACCTATGTTGAATGCTTCTGAAGTATATGTGCAGCATCTTTAGATTTCACTGTAAAAGCTGTCAGAGGATGAGTTCTTGTTTGAGGTCTTTGCAATGAATGCTTCATTTGTTAGCTGTTACTCAGTGTGTAGGGTTTTTCTGAACCCATATCCCACTGTACTGAGTAATCCCCAGCTGTGCAATAGGAAGTGGTCCCTGCCCCTTTACCACAGGTGGTTTTCTGACAGGAAGCACAAGAAGCAGGTGAGATACCTTTAATTTCCATGACTGATCATAGGATATCAGCAGTTACAGTGGCGAGGGATTGTTGTAAAGAAGAAATTAAGAAGAGGTTTCAACTTAAATGCTGCCAAGTGTGTTTCATTGTTAAGGACACTACTTCTCAGAATGGAGGTTAGTGCAGTGTAGAGTGTCTTGATGTTGGAAGAGGAATGTTCAATAGAATGGCTACTGGAAGCAAGCATGTGTGATGCGCCAAGATGACAAAAATCTTAGGATGGAAATTATTTTTGCAGTGTCACACAGTGTAAATGAAAGACTTCAGAGGTCTGAGATAGTGTGGTTATGATGTAGTGAGATGTTGAGAACATGGATGAGAGTAGTGGGTGGATATGAGAGGTTGTTTTTTAAGAAACTTGTACAGAAAGAATTTGCAAGATTTAGACTTAGGCTGGATATATAGATCTAGTGAACTGGCTGAACTGAAAATAAATTGTGGGCTTTCTGGCATGTCTGACAGGTAGGAAATTATGTGTGTGGTGATCAAGGAAGGAGGTGGGGAAAAGAACTTCAAGGGAGGCTTAGAATCTCTGTTTCAGTTATGTGTAGCTGACAGAGAAATCCTGGAGTCTCAGGAGAAATGTTAGCAAAACATAACATCTTCATTTTGGACAGAGAGACAATTTTAGAGTGATGAGGCGGATCAGTGATCTGTCTACACTGAGAGACAATGTTTGTGTAAGTTGTTACAAAGAGGCTGAGGTGTGTCAACAAATCTTGAAGTATTGAATGACACAAAGCTCTAGAGAGCAAAAGATTTAGGATGACCTCTAGTGAAGAGTTGAAATGAAACAAATATAAACTTGATATTAAATGCTGTATGTCTGAATTCTGCCTACAGTTTTGGCACGGTCTAAGGAAATTAATCTAGATGGTGCTGGGTCATTCAAGAATGCATTCAGTGTAGCTATTATGAATGAGTTCTAGGGATTAGTATTTCCTGTAGTTCGACTGATGTGCTTTCTACATGTTTTTGTTTTCTGCGCTTGTGTTTATTGCAAAGCAGTGGGGGAAAGTTTCAGACAACTATGTTTATTAAAATCTTTGCCTCAAGACTAACTGTAAAAAATGAGGTGGAAATAAATAGGTTCTAAAAAACAAGCCTTTTTATCAATACCTTAAATCTGTTTGAAGTAGAAACTATTATTTATTATTAAGGTTCATACTTCAAAAACTGGAACTCATCAGCATTTCCATTCAAAGTTTTAATATAACTGACGATTTATCTTATCTGCGTCCATAGAAAATGTGACAATTTACTGTTGTATCACAGGAGGTGGAGAAAAAGCTCGTAAGCTTCATACATCAAGAGGAAAGTTGTTACCCAGAGAAAGAATTGACAAGCTTATTGATCCTGGGTAGGTGCTTCCTTTTTCTTTTCTTAAACATTTCAGGTTGTCTCTTGCAGGTAAATATTGCAACAGGCTTCTTTCCTCTTTAGCTTCCATAAACACTAACATGATGAACACTAAATAACGTTATTGAAATTTTACAGAAATGCTCTTTGAAACACTGATCTCCTTTGAAAAAAATCTTATAAAATTTAACCTTTAAAGTAAGATTCAATGGCAGATTGAACTAGTAGTATTTTACCATTTTATTTCATTTGTCATTATTCAGGTCTCCATTTTTGGAGTTCTCCCAGTTTGCTGGTTACCAGTTGTATGGTAATGAAGAGGTACCTGCAGGAGGCATTATCACAGGCATTGGACGAGTATCTGGGTGAGAGATTCCAGTCATCTACATTACTTATGATATGAAAAGGAAGAAGGTATCATTTTATTCAATTTCCAGTATTAGGCTGTTAGTGTTTCTAATGTTTTGTTTCAGACACTCAAAAATCAACAAAATCAGTATCTCAATTTGTTTGGCCATAGCTAAAAGGAAGTGAGGTATTTTATTTTGTTTTTTGTTTGTTGGAGATTTTTAGTTAGTGTATCCCACTAACTAAACAAAACATACATGGAGTTTCAGATGTCCAATGAAGGAAAGAGATGAGTGCATTGGGAAAGCTTTAAAAAAATAGCATGGTATTTTAGCCTAAAAATTAGTTTTGCTTACTGAAAGTGCCTCCAAGACCGTTCTTGAAGTTAATTATGGTGCTATGCAGGATTATTTTACTCCCTGAAAAAATGGAACAGGACATTACAGTTCTGAGGCTGCTGTTACAATGTGCCCTTGAGTGAAGGCAGGTGAGAAGAGCTCTCTTAGAGCATCAAGGCTTCAAGAGTCCTTGACATGTTGCATTTCTTAACTGACATACATATTTACTCATTAGAAATACTTTTCTCTCTCATAAATTTTTTTTTATTTTTAGGACGGAATGCTTGATTGTTGCTAATGATGCAACTGTCAAAGGTGGTACCTATTATCCCATCACTGTTAAAAAACATTTACGTGCTCAAGAAATTGCAATGCAAAATCATCTCCCTTGCCTTTATTTGGGTAAGTCCCATTGCAGAAATAGCCAAGGTCCAGTGTTAAGGGCAGCTGATGTGTCTGCAGATCTGACTAACCAGCAGTGTGTTTGAAGCACACCTATTCAAATGTATTTTCATCCATACTGTATTATCTTTACGGAGGGTTGGCACATCTTAACAGGGGGGTGTGTACACTCCTGCTATAGGGCTGGCTTCATAAAATACAGATGCAACTGTTAACACTGTATCACTTCTTTCTGTCATGGATAAGCAACATTTCCTGTGGACTCATCCAATCAATTCAAATTACATCCTCCACCAGAACGTACTTTTTTTTAAACTGTATCTGTATGAGAAAACATCCCAAGGAAATAAAAATAATAAGAGTGATAAAATTGTCAAAAGTATTTTGGATTAATAAATTTTTAGGATTTGGGATGAATTTTTTTGAAGCAGATATTTAATTATATTTTATTTTACATTTTGAGTTTAGCCTATTAGATCAGTATTTAGCCAGATCTTCATGTAAGTTTTACTTACATATGCTTTTATTATAAAAGATGAACAGAGTGACAGATGTCTGTAATGTATTACTGATAGTGTTTTCTTATATGGTTTTATACAAATACCCAGTCTAATGACTTCTGAACCTATTAGCCAGTTTCAGTCAGCTTCGATAGAAAGTTGTAAGAAAGTGTGTATTCCTGTGGGTTTTGTGTATGTCAGCATCAGAGGAGAAAGACCTTCTACTCCATTTTAAAAAATAGAGCAGGTTATTCCTTGTCTGTTCAGCTTAGTTTAGCGACTTAAATATCAGCTGTTTGCCAGTCTGGATGCTTTCGCTAGTTAAATAGTCAACATAAATACAGGTTCTGGCCAGCCCAAGTGTTTGAAGTTTCTTGCCCTGCTGATAAGTCAAACATGTGAATAACACCAATAGAAGGATTAGGAGAAGTGTGAACTTGAAACTGTTGGTGAGATGGATACAGGGACAGTGTGGGTGTAGATTTTGTGGGATTGCTATAGAAAGAGTCCTGAAGGGAAGGAGAGGACTAAATTTGATTTTAGTTTTTAAAAAAACAGAAGAAACTTAGCTTTGCTGTTTGCGAAACAGCTCTTACTATTTTTTTCATCTGAGTTACGAGCAAATTCTGTCTGTTCAGAGAACTCTTTTTTAGTGAGTATCAGTGAGCAATTGTGGGTGATTCTACTCTTTTAAGGTCTTTTGGAATGAGGAACCGTGGGGCACAGCTATGCCTTTGAAAGAAAAGTTTAGGGGTTTTATTCCGTCTTGAGAGGTATGATCCTTGAATGAGCAATGTTGAGAGGTATAATCCTTGAATGAGCAATGTCATTCATATCTGGTGAGTTACTTTAGCCTTGCAGTTTCTGTACCTGGGCTTATTCCAGTTGATTTGAACAATGTGATAAAAGGGAGTGCTTTGTAGTCAGCACTGTGCTGCCTGTGTAATTTTCATGTTGTTTGAACTGCCTTTTCCACCAGTGATAACAGCTGCCTAGGTGCTAATTCTCATGTGGACATCTGGTGCCATTTGTCACTGAGTCAGTCACTGGTGTGGACATTTTGTTTTGGCTGCAGTCATGTAGGATGAGAGTATGCATACAGACTGGTGGTTGTACATAAAAATTAATTGCCAGGAGCCAGAATTCTCAGAGATGCTTTATCTCCATGTGCATTTCTTCATAGTCTTCTGTCCTTCTTTGGATACCTCTCGTGACAGGTTGTATTTTCATTAATTGGGAGCAGAGAGGTAACTGCTATTGGAGACCTGTGAGCAGGAGAGTGTATCCTGAGGCAAGGGCGCATAGTAAATGAATCATCTTAAAGTTAGTTTAATGTCTTTGTTGTGAAGTTTAATCAAGCTATGAAAGAACAGAGGCAGCACCTTTTGAACTCAGTGGTGATTAGCTCTGCCTTTTTCTGGAGCTTGTGACAGAATTGTAATAGAATAGTTGAGTTAAAATTGTACATTAATAGTGTTCTTAGTTTGCAGCAAGATGAGTTTGTTTAAGGAGGTATGGTTGCATCTTTAAGCGTGTCTGAGTTTATTTTCTATGAAAATTATTGGGATGGATGTTATTTTGGAGAGAGCTGTTTACTGTTTTTCTTCTTTATTTTTCCAAAAAGAATGTGCTATTATACCTACATTCGTGGAAATACATACACAGTGACAGTAACTGCTATATAGTTTAGGTAACATGCAGATGCTGTACCAACAAGTATGTAACGCTGTTCAAAACATGCTAATATAATTCGATTCATTCTAGTTGATTCAGGAGGAGCAAATTTACCACGGCAAGCAGAAGTATTTCCAGATCGAGATCATTTTGGCCGTATTTTCTATAATCAAGCAGTCATGTCCTCACAAGGAATTCCACAGGTAATTTGCTTTTATCTAAGAATTAATGTACTAAGTAGTTTTTATGCCTGCTGCCATTACCTCTTTCCAAGACTTGTGCCCATGTTTTGTTTCTAATTGCATTGTGTTGTGCTAACCTGATGGCCCAGTCTGGGGCTTGGAAGCAATGTAAATACAGTAACTGTCCACAAAAATTCATTATAGTTTTGAAGAAACTGTCTACTTTCTTATTCTTGGTGTTAATGATTTGACCTACCTGCTCCTGTCTGGGAGTAGGAGAGAAATGGACTTGAGAATGGTTTGTGGGGCCATATGAGAAAGCCCTAGAAAATCTCTTGGGACAGTTCTGCATCAGCACTGCAAAGGTGAGGACCCCCTTGAGGATGGCTAATAAATGAGACATATTTTCCACTAACAGGGGTATGTGTATAAATCCATTTTATACCCTGATGTGTTTTATGCTGAAGCGGCCCTAATAATAAGGTTATTTTCTAATGCGTTAATGATGCACAGAATTACTGTTAGTCACAGTTCCTGGATTTAGAAGTGCTTTTGTGTCATGGTTCACTCAGTAATACATAGGGATCGGTTTTTTGATGCAGGTGGTGTGCTAGGGAAGGGAAGCTACATATTTTGCTGAATCTATTACTCATGAAGAATGTAAAACATTTGAGGATTGCTGATGGGCAGCTATGGCTGCAGTGACAGTGAAGGGCAGGATGTACAGTCCCAATGGAGTTGAGAAAGACAGGTAACAGAATAAAGACTCAAAGGGACTTGTTAGCAGGGACCTGTGAGAAGCTGCCAGGGAGAGTGGAAAAATCCATGATCTTTGAAGATAACCTACTGCAAATAAAGGAACACTACAGAAGAGCAAACAACTGGGTAATTGACAGCCTACAGAATTGCTGTCTACTCGGTCACTCCCTACCTCTTTGTGTGGTTTTGTAGCCCTCTCTTATACTGGCCTTATACTCCCTTTTGCAGACCAAAAAATTCAAGCTTTCTTAGCTGTTCTTCCTGCAGTGTTCCACACCTTTGATGGTCCTAGTTCATCTTCTTTTCCCAACCTTACTGTATCTTTTTAAGCATGAAGAAGACAGACTGCACCAAAAGTCCTTAAAACAAGTCAAAAAAGCAAATTGTATGGAACTTCTTAGAACTACCGGTTCTGAACACCAGTTCTCAGAACTAGTCTTTTTTTTTTCATTGACCAGAAGGGAGAACAGACAGCTTCCTCATTTAGCACTGAGGCACAGCAAAATTAATTTAAACTGAAGAACTCTTTCACTTTACCAGGGGAAAGTATATACAACCTTCCAACAAAACAATGTATCAATAGAAGAAATAAAGACATTGTTTGAAACCTGAATTCTTTATGGGCATCTGCAAGTGGTCAGAGCAAAAAGAAGTTATGGTCATAAATCCAGGTTCTCTTTAAGACCTGTGATCTATACAATCCTGACAGATTAATCTATGGCTAATTACAGTAAGAGCGGAGGAATGCAGAACATTAAAAATTATTGAACCTCTGTTTTCTATACAGTGAGAAGAGCAAAATCTATTCTGAGTGAGAAACAGGTCACACATACTGTGGAACTTGTGATGACAGTATTTATTTTCAAGAAAAAGTTCTCTACCACACTTTGAAACCCTGAAAAAGCTGGACATTATCCTAGCAAAGGGCTGGGATACAGTTTAATTTATGGGTGCCTGCAGTGGGCCATGAGGTTCTTGCAAGTTATATGTCACAGCGGTTATTTCACTCTATGTTGTCTGAGACTGGGCTGTCACACAACCAGAGCCCATGGCAGTGCTATGACACAAATGCCACCATAATACCATTATTCAGTGTTCTTTTTCAGAAGGAATAAAACCCTTGAGAGACGATCGTTGCTGGATTCTGCTGCCCTGAGGCTCAGGGGGACACGATTCCAGCCCCTCACAAAAGAGACTCCACTGAGGCCTTGGGCAGGGTTTTTTTTTTTTTTTTTTCTGGGGGAAGGAGTTAGTAGAAGCCAGTACTTCGAGGGTGAAGCAGATGCACCAGTTAAGGATACTGTATTCAGTCTGACTCCTTACATGACAGATACTGGCTCCGCAGGATTTCTGAGGAAACTGCCTGTGTTACCTTGATACCTTTTTGGCACATTTTGGAAGCAAGTAAGAGTTCAAATCTTCAACCATCTTTTACTCTTCCAAAGAATCCCACAGTCCATTTTCTCTATAAAAATCCAAGGCTGAAGATTCCAACAATGCACTAAATCTCTTTAGGAAGTATGACATAATTTACCTTCTGCAGTTCTTTCCTACAGTAGAAGTAGACCACTTGTAGTGATTAGGTAGGTCTCTAGAGAAAAGCAGTGTTTAGTTAGAACAAAAATACTTTAGAGAAAAATACAGTTTGTAATCATGTAAGACTCCCTGGTAGACCTAGATTGGTCCTAGTGTTTTTTTGGAACATCAAATGCCAAAGGAGTGATGTTTTGCTGAATTATCTTTTTTGGAGAAATTTTGGAAAACCTTATTTTTCCTAGAGAGTTCAGTCGTGATCTGCTTTGAGTAATGATTTTCAGATGTTATGTCAAAGATAGATGTGTATAGCCAGCTTGCAAGGCTGAAATTACTGATCTTGGACAGGACCTTTCGAGAAATGCTTGACCCTACAGTCATACTCTTGTTTCCAGCATATCTTGAAATGTATTTTACATACTTGTAAAGTTGCATTAAAAGGTTGAATTTGTTTTTCTTTACCATATGATGTTGTATTAGGAGTAATTGTATTCATATACAATAAGAATTAAATATAAGAAATATTTGTCTTTTATTAAAACACTTTTCTGTTTGTTGTGACGCTGATGAAAGTTAAATTTTCCACGTATGACACTGATGAATGTTTATTTGTCTTTAAATATTTATGGAAGACTGAGAAAAATGTTTTACTGAAGCAATTCCTTTATTTAAAAGGATGTGATAGGGGTGCATTTTGTTTGGGAGATGTATCTGCTTTGTTTTATTTCAAAGAGGCACTGTTAATGTTTGTAAATCTATTATTAGTCCTGTGCTAACAGATTGTGGTAGCTAGAACCATCTTCCCTGTCTGAGAACATGATTCTTTGGAAGATGGGATTAGGAAATTATGCTCTTTCTGATGTCCACTCTGGTCAATTCTTCTGAGATGGGAGTCTGGATATTATTAGTTTGCTACCTGATGATCTGTGCTGTGGCTTGCTTGAAGCTCTGTTCATCAGTTCATCAGTTCTTCTCAGTTTGGCCCTCAAAGTGCTTGCTTTTTTTCCCCCTCTTTTGTTTTCTAGTTGCTGATATGCTTTTAATTTCCCCCTCCAATTTTACCTGTGACTAATTTGTTATTCACCCACCACAGCTTAAATTACGTTGTTGTCTATATGGGTGTGAATCAGAAAGCTGTGATTAGCTCCTCATTAGCTGCTTCCCGAGCTCTCTGACACTCATACGCTGCATGCATGCGATGGGGGATGGATCACTGGATATGAAATAGTATAGTGTATGTGCACTCAGGACTGTTGACTGTTATTGAACACATCAATAATTTCTTTGCAGCAATTTAGAAAACTAAGTCAGGAGGTAGGACATTATTTGGAAATTTGACAGGTTTTAGTAAGTAGGTTTTATTTTTTCCAGTAGATACATATTCCAGTTTTTATGTTGGAAAAAATTAACAACTGAGTTAAAGTTTAAATGCAGGCACATTTTCTCAGTGTGAGCATGGTAAAATTAAGAATTGGAAAAAAACACAAATCCTAGAGAAAAAAATGAAATAAACTTATTTAAACCAAGTTTCTCCCATTTGTAGAGACTTAGGTTATTTTTGAATTTGCCCGGAGTTTTTTATTAAATGCACAAGAGAAGTACTGCAGATTAATCATGTGACTCTGAATATATATGGTTTTACGATCCTGAAAACTGTTTGCTGAAAAGGCTGTTTGATTTGATGACAGCAGATTGACATATTTCATGTAGTCCTTCTTTAGATGTGCATAATGTGATTTAGAAGTTTTATTTTTCTATGCAGTGTTTTCTTCTTCTAAATTATCCTGTAACACTAATTGTTGTCACCTTGGAAATATCTTGAAACAAACTTAAAATAAAATAATGTTGTTTTCCAAGTTTTTTTTTAGTGGTGATGTGTGTGTATATGTGTGGTTGTGAAAGAAAGCGTTTGCCTTTTTCATATGAGTATTCCTTTTCTTCTGCTCTGCAAGTGTCTTGAAAGGATCTTTGAAGATGCTCCTATGAAGGAGAAATTGAGAAACTTCCCTTCCATGATTGTCTACAGTTACAGTATTCATCATATCTGGGATCAAGTTAGTTTTGTAAATGTATCACCAAGGTATTACTGGTAGAAAATGTTCACTGACTAGGTGTTCATCTCAAAATCAGGCAAAAGGATGAAGCAGGAATTATTCATGTTGAAGCCTGTAATGAGATGCTCAACGCATCTCTAAAGGGCAAAATTAATTAATTGATCCATTGAAGACCTGAAGTAGCATAATAGGAGATGGGAGAAATTTCCTTCAAAGGATGTTAACATTGGTGCAATTATGCCAATAAGCAGTAATGGAAGCCCTGACGAAAGTGTAAATACCAGGAGAAACCTATATGTTTTAACCTTTAGTGTTCATGAGTAAAACCAAATTGCATGGTAGAATGTGTGTCTCTTGAAACATACCACATACCTAGATCATGGTACTTCGTATTTGAGTTTTCCAGCAGGGTAGTCTGAAGATCATAGTTCAACAGACTGTTGAAAATGGAAGATTTCTTATTTTTAAAAGAAATGCTAAAATATAAGAAAAGTTTGCTCTCTTTGACAGAAATAATCTTGCAGTGCTGTCCAATGACCTGTATTAAAATACATAATATAATCTGACTTTGCTATTTTTAAGGGTTGGACAGTTCATTAACTTGTCCTTTTTGTTTTTCTGATAGATAGCAGTAGTCATGGGATCCTGTACAGCAGGAGGAGCATACGTACCTGCAATGGCTGATGAAAGTATTATTGTTGGGAAACAGGGAACAATATTCCTGGGAGGGCCACCACTGGTAAGGATACAGAAGTTTCTAGTGACTGGCCTCTCTCCTCCCCTCCCCCCCTAATCATGCTGCGATAATTGTACACCTGAAACAACTGAGTCATTTCTTGGTGAGATATTTCTAGATACTCTGTAGATTAGATTGTGTTTTTAAGTAAGTCTGAATGTTTCTATCCTAAATCAAATCTCTTCAGTTCATTAGAGGTATATAGATATAAATCAGACTATGCCCAGGTGTTTTTATAGTACTGTTTTTAGATTGCTGTGCACATTTTAAATAATAAAAATTGTTTCTATATTCAATTATGTACTCTCTAGGTTTGACACAAAATTTGAAAAATCCACAACCATGTGTATTGTATCTCAAAGTTAAAATCAAAGATAAAAGAACTTCTGAAGCAGGACTGGTCTGCTGTATTTTTATGTCAGTTTACTGCCAAAGGAGGCAAGCTTACAGTGGAGTTTGTCCTAGTTCTCTCTCTCTCCTTCCATCCTTCCTTCCTTTCTTCCTTCTTTCTTTCCTGCCGTCCTTTGTAAGGAAATTGTTTCTAAGGAAACTGACCTGACGATTTCCTGTGAATTAAACCTTGCATTTTTGTGGAACTCATAGTGAAATTTGTGACTGTGAAGTACTACAATGTAAGAGAGCTTTAAAATTACAGTAGCTTGGCAGAACAAAAGGAATGCTTGAATGTGGCTTGTTATTTTAGACATAACTGTATGTCCTAGTCTAGGCTCAGTTCTATACCATTACAAATAATAATACTATAATGTCATTCTTTTGCTGACAAAGATTATTCTATTTAGCACAAGCTTTATGAGAATAAAAATGAATTTTTAGTATTAAATGTTAGTGCTAGAACTAACGGAGCATCATTCATCACAGCTCTTCAAGTCTCAATAAAATGTGGCTGGATAAACTTGCTATTTTAAAATAGTCAAATATGTGCCAAATTTACTGTTCAAGCTGGTCTGAGGCAGCACGATGGCTTTGTTTTGGTTACAGTCTTTTGGGAACTTTAAGGTGTGCTTCCTGTGACAAAGCCAAATGTAAATCTAATGTCTCTCAAGGGTCCTTCCATCTAAAGCATGCCGAAGTGGAGAAATTGCTTTGTAACAGCATTGCTAATGAAGATATTGCTTCATTGATTTCTCTTGTAACAGAGGAGGCAAAGTCTCTTGGAAGTCACTTCCTTCAACACTTAAAATACTAGGAAAATGTGGTGTGTCCCATTAAACTGTGGGAAAACAGCCGCTGACAGATTGATTTGTTGACTGGTTCCTAAGGCAGGATTGTGTTACTCTCAAAAGTATTAAGGACTCATCCTTTAATGTGATTTAGTGTTTACCTGTATAGCTTTTCTCTCATTTCCACAGCATATTTTTGCATTGCTTTCTTTTCCTTTAGAATGAATTTTTCCCCGTTGCATCATCTTGTTTATAAAAGTAGATTTGGCATTTTATACTTCTTTCAAAGTTCAGTGTATAGATGGCTTTTAAATTCTTGTGTAGTTAAAAAAAAAATAAAAAAAGGAAGAAAAAATCTTAAATCCTTTCAGAATTTAACTGGCATATGGAAAACAGGGGCATGGGACTCGCATCTAGAGTAGAAGGATACTTTGTTCCCCATCCTAGTAAAAAAGACATTTAGTTTGAAGTAATTTATTATTTTAGTGGAGACTTTCCAAGTTGATAAGAAGAACAAAGTAATCAGGAAAAGCAGATTAAGTAATGAATAGCAACTGTGCAATGTAATGGTAATTTATTTACTGCTCATTAGGATTTTGTTGTTAGACATTTGACAGTAATTGTTTCAAATGTCCTATCTAGGTTTCTGTTCTTTTTTATCTCGTTTGTACTAGTGTTTTTCCACTTGTTTGTAGGTAAACATAGACAAATCATCCTCAAAATTAAGTAATTCTCTATAAATACATCACTGTAATTTAGATATTTGGAGTTTCTTGCTGAAAGTGGCATATGCATGAAGGAATATACTATTTGAGAATATTAGTTGAGTGAGTAACATGTAATTTGTACGTCTTTCCTTTGAGATAAGAAAACTAGTGTGATGAAAGACATGAACTTTGTTCATCAGAGTGTTAGTAGGTTCGTTACTATAACTAGGAGTAACTTCCCTGGTTGCAGGAACACCTGAGCTGTTCAAGTACAAACCTTTTTAGAAGGTTTTCAGTAAGACATCTAATACCCAGTGTGACCCAGAAAACTGGATTGGAAGATTAAAAAAAGAGAACCAGATGCTTGTTCTCTGGGAATGGTCATCATTTAGATCATATGTGTATGCCACTGAGATGTAGCTGATGAGACTTTTGCCAGGATAGACATCTGGAAAAGGATGACCTGAATCAGGCCTCAAGGGGAGGACTTGACTAGGGAAGTCAGTGACTGCAGAAGTGTTGTGAAGTTAAAAAGTTTTTAAATCTTTCCCCATTTCCAGAGGAAGATTTCACAACTATCCTCCAATATTATTTGTTTCTTAGCAACCTGCAGATGTAATGATCCTTATCTTTGTGCGTATATGTCAAACTTTATTATCTCCACCTGTCAGCCTTTCTGTTCTCTAGAGCTTTTCATATTCTCACTGAAAATGTTCTACTTGCCTACTTCTAAGCTTCAAAACTACTTCAGACTCCCACAGAAACACCTATTCCATGCTGTAGCAGATATTGTAGCTGTTATTGAGTAAGCTCTGTTCCCCATAACGTCTTTCCTATATGAAGGAAATTGGATTGGATTTTATTGCTTACCTGCCTAAAACAAAACATCCTGAGGAAGTGAAAAAAGAAATATCCCTGATGTTACTTATAATTAGTCTTGAGATGTGTACAATAAAAAAAAAAAAAATCTGAATTGTAGGTACAGTCCACCATCTAAAATGGAAGTTTTCTTGGCCTCCTTTTTTGGAAAGGTGAGGAGTAATGACTTCATAGACAGACAGATCTCAATAGAAGAGGACAAGTGTCACAGTAGCAGTAATATTCAGGGCCATTCTTCTGCACTTTCTCAAGTGGAATATCTGTATCCTCATCTTTGGCAGCACTGCTTGGTAGTTCAGGCTGTCATGTAAATCTATAGGCTCTTGTTCCAGAAACTTCTGATTCTTCCTTCCTGAGGTAAAATTTGCTACTTTCTGTGCTCAGAGGTGAAAAAGTCTGGTAAAAATAGGGAATAAGTTTTTCAAATTCATGTGCATTTATGTACTGGGGAGTTTACTGCATGTTGGCCTCATCTGTTATGAGGAAAATAAGTATTGTAGCTAAAGTTTACATTTATAGCTTTCAATAATTTCTAGCTGAAGTAGCTTGAGCAGGTGTTTCTTAGGAAATGCCCAGATATATTTTTGAGACTCTTACTTGCAGTCTGTTAGAATTTAAAGACCTTTAAGGTAACTTCAACCACTAACTCTAAGTAATTTTAACTGTTACTTAAACTCTACAGTTTGTAGAATGCTCTGCTCCACTACCGTATCTGGAAAGGTGATGAAGCATATATACTAGTTCTCACCTACTATGACAGGGTAAGACACATTTGGGCTGCAGGGTGCAGCTCTGAGCACTCCAGAATGAGCCTGAATGAGCCAGTGAAAATCCATTAAGATGATGGAGTGGAGCATCTGTAAAATTAAGAGGGTGTGAGAGAGATGAGACTCTTCAATCTGGTGAGTTGTAGGGCAAATCTATCCACAGCTTGCAAGGGGGAGTAAAGATAGCAGAGCCAAGGTATTTGTTGGTACCCTGTGGTAGGTCAGGAGACTGCCAGGCAGAAACTGAAATACAGGAAGTTTTTTTTAGTTGTAAGAAAACATTTGCTGTAAGGCTGGTCATGCCAAACCAAGTTGTCCAGAGAGTTTGTGGAGTCCTTTCTTGAGCTATTCAAAACTCATGGTCATTACATGGTCATTAGCAACCTTCTCTGGTTGACCCTGCTTTGCAATCTCACATGGCAGCAGACAGAGTCCTCAGCTGCAATATTGTGATTTGGAGAACGAAAACTTCACCTCTCCGGAAAAATAAAATAGCTTTTTTTGTAAAATATCTTGAAATTAATCTCTGGATTTCTGTGCCAATGGAAATGATTGCACTATTCAACTTTGTGCAAAGTTCTGCAGTAGTTAATAGTTTGTTATAACTGGTTGCATAGTGACAGATGTATGTAATTATTTCATAGAATCATAGAAAGAAATCATATATCAAATGATGGAATCACTTATCTTATAATACACCCTAAAGGTCATTGAGTCTGGCCATTAACCTCACACTGCCAAATGTACCACTAAACTGCATTAAACCCCTAAATTCCACATCTGTAGGCATTTAAATACCTCCGGGGATGGTGACTCAGCAACTACTCTGGACAACCTGTTCCAATGCTGCATAACCTTTCCAGCAAAGAAATCTTTCTCACTTCTCTTAGAAGTATCTTATGTTCACTGTTTAAAGAAGACTCATATTAATTGTCTCTGACAGAAAATTTCCATTTATTAGTATGCCATACCTTCATATTCCATGGGTAATTCAAATTTCAGAACAAGAATCCACTGTTGAAGAGCTATCTATACTTAAATTTGCAAATTTGACAGTTTGAAAGTGTATGTGAAAATACATATATTTATTTATATAATTGGTGTGCTTCGTTGTTATATATGAAACTTGGAAACTGAAATCTGTTTTGGAAATGATGATAGTTTTTCCTTCCCTTGCTTGTACTCTACCTCTGTAATGTCTGTGAATGGTTTCTCCAGCTTTCAAGGAATCCTTTTCAAAGCACTTACTGTAGCGTAGAAATGCCTCAAGAAGTCTTCTAAGTTGTTTGTTTTTTTTTTAACCCCACTAGTAAATGATACTGTTTTGTTCTAAGAAGGAGACCATTCACTTCTAAATTACCCTTTCAGGTCTAAGATTACACAGATCTAGGCTTTGGATTGTGCGGTCCAGGTACTTTTATGGAGATGTTGTACTTGATCCAAGCAGTTACATGCCACTGATATGCTCTTTTAAGCACTAACTTACTGTGTATTTACTGGAAGGTTTAGAAAATAAAAACTTCTAATGGTTGTTTAAACTATTAATGTTAGTATTTAATGATAATAATAGTACTATAGTATTAAAATTTATAGTAATAATAGTACTAATAGTGCTAATTAATAATTAACAGTAGTAATAGTAATAATAGTATTTAAATTACTATTTAAACTAGTAAGTTAAAATTCACAGAAGTGTTTACATAGAGAGAGCAAAATTGAAAAATCCTAGGTTTCTGGTGTATTGTTTGCTTGAAACAATGCTTGGAAATATCCCATTTGAAATTTCATAGTAAGTGCTCAGAAAATTTTAGTGAAAAAGCATATTTATGAATCTGAAGGATGTGTAAGTGTATGCACACAAATTATGAACACAGCAGTAAGTATAACAGTGGGGAGTATCTTTGTAAGTAAAAACTACATATTAACACTAGAATAAGCTCGCAAAGTCAACAAAAATTTACAAGATTCAGTGTTGTCATATTTTGATGCTCTGAGGGAGAGTAAAAATATGATTAATGAAGAAGAATTTTGCAAATATCTCTATTATTACTGTACCTAAGATGGTATAAATATTAATGCAGGACAGGTGTCAACTGTGGAGCTCATTTTCCTTTCCTTGTGTTAGGTTAAAGCAGCAACAGGTGAACAAGTATCAGCGGAGGATCTTGGAGGGGCAGATCTTCACTGCAGGTTTAAAGAAATATTTTCCCAGAGTTAATTTCTTCCATATGGTAGACTTCCCCTTCCCCTTCCCCTTCCCCTTCCCCTTCCCCTTCCCCTTCCCCTTCCCCTTCCCCTTCCTCTTCCTCTTCCCCTTCCCTTCTTTTATTTTATTTTGATTTTAGATTTTTCTTAAGCTGTGTTTACCTTTTGAAAATTATCTCTGTATTATCTGATGCTGACTGATTGTTTTATAGTTAGAATATCACAGTTACATTGTGTTAGTCTGGCTAGCATTGTTTCCTTCATTTACTTTAAAATACATGTCTAGTGTACTTCAGCATCATGCATAATATGGAGGACTTTAATACTGAGTGTTAACAGAATATGTATTGAGAAAGATAATGCATTTTGCAAATTGTATCTTTCTTACTGTCATGTAGAATTCACTACAAGCAAGATCAAAATAGCTTGTACTTTTTGTAAAAAATACTTCTTAGCAAACCCAAAACACATGTGCACATTCAAGTTCTGCAATAAATAATAAACAAAATTAGGTATTATTGCACAGTAAGTTATGCGTTGCTGTATAATAAACATTTATTTCTTCAATTTGAAGTGAATAAAGAATTATTTTGAAGGGCAGTTCATGCCCTTTTTGTAAATATGTTTTTCTTTATAATTGAAATTAATTTTTGCGGCACATAAACAATGCTTGTTATATTTTATATTGCCATTTAGATTTTTTGTTTCCTGCATTTTATTTCACGTCTGAATAACTTGAATGAACTATTTTGAAGATAAGGTCAGGCACGGGTTTTATTTTTAAAGTAATTTCATAATAAAACAGAGCTGAATTGTTTCATCTATATTTTCAAGGTCTAAGAAGCTTTAAAATGTCAAGTTTTCATTGTCTGATTTATGTTGTTTTTTTTCCCTGAAATATTCATCTTTCTATTGTTGTTTATGTACAGAAAATCTGGTGTAACAGATCATTATGCTTTGGATGACAATCATGCACTTCATCTGGCAAGGAAAGTTGTAAGAAGTTTGAATCTCCAGAAAAAAGTAGATGTAAGTGTATAGAGTCTGAAAACACTGCGTTGTTGAACTTTTGAATGCTTTTCTCTGCCTGATTGATATAACACTTGTTTTATAGAGCATATGTTTGTCTATGACTTTACACATCTAAAAACGAAAGTTACGGCTCTTGTCCTTAAATATTTCTCTGATGCTTTAGTTCTGCAATTACATTTCTGCTGTATTATTCCCAATAAAACTACTGGGATTAAATGCAGGAATGAAGCAACTAGAAGAGTGCTTCAGAGTCATAGAATTGCACTTTTAGATTAATCCAGTCTTGCAAGACACTTAATTTTAAACCCACATGATTGTTTTCCATGGACTTGAAATTAGATACCTGCTAAAGCATCTCTTTGAGTAGAAATTTTCTGAGATTATTAAGGTGTTGAAAACCAAGGGGATAGACCTAAATCTTGACAATGAATTGTATTGATTTAAGAATTCCTTGTAGTAAATGGGATGGATAGCATATGGGGGTGGAATTGCTGTATTTTATTTTAGTAGGAGATATGAGAGGGTGAATGGAAGTTCAAGGAAGGCAAGATACTGCATTCAGTTGTGTGACAAAATCTTCAGCTGTTTCTCAGAATGCTGCCTGCCTTAGAAGGCACAGAGGGAAAATAAGCAAACAGGAGGATATGCCTAATTTTTTATAACATGGAAGAAGGGGAGCACATATGGACATATATGCAGGAGTAGGAAAAAGGTAACAGTAAGTGAGAAACTGTTATCAACCTTCAGTTTAGGAAACTTGGTCTTTGTGCAAAATGACAAGCCAATACAGGCATTTTAATTTTGTTGGCAAAGAGAAGCCTGTGCTCAAGGAAATTGACAAATTGATTGTTTGGATGTTTAAGTCATAATGTGAACTTTGTTGTGTAAATTGTTTGTTAAATTGCTATAGGTGACTATAGAACCGTCAGAAGAGCCTTTATTTCCAGCTGATGAAATATATGGAATAGTTGGTGATCAGCTAAAAAGAAATTTTGATGTCAAAGAGGTATGAGTATTAATGCAAGATCCATATGCCCATATATGCATACATCTATTTTCTTGCAGGAAATCACTCTTTGTATTGTCATAGTTGATAATACCTGGTTTGGATACCTATTTCTTTATATTTTTGTCCAGCAGATGCCTTGTAATAGCAGTGACTTGTTGAAAATATAATCAGTTTTGGTTATACTTTAGAAAAGGATGTACAAGGATGAGAGATTGGTAACATTCTGAAAAAGCTGACAGAAATGGGAACTCCTCTTTGGCAAAGTATTCTATGGACTTGCCCACGGATATGAAGGCTTGCTTTTTCTGCCAGTCCTGTGAAAGATTGTTTAAGGATTTATGGCGTATAGGCGCACCAAACAATTGAGCCTTGTCCCAACTGTGTACAAAGACTATTGTACCTTACTGCAGGTTTAGTGTAATTATCTGCCTTGGAACCTTCATAGGAGCCAACAGGCTTTCTCATATTTTCCATAAATCTCACATTCAGAGCCTTTTTCACTACTAGCCAAGTATGCATTTTAGGAAGAGTCTTAATATGTACCCATCTTAAAATATTTGGCAGAAATTACTAGGGTTTGCTTTGCATTCAGGGGAAAGAGAGATGAACAGTTTCATTGAGTTTCTTCACTCTCAAAAGTTTGAAGAGTTTGGATTTATGTTCTTTTAAAGTGGAAATAAGTATAATTGGAAAATCTTGCTAGTAGTGCATCTGTATTTATAAAAAATGGCTCCTTTGCATCACAGAGAAACCTCAAATCAGATCTTCATTATTTTTGTATGTCGCAAACTCAAGCAAGCCTAAAAATAATCATATCTCTAAGAAAGTGACTCATGGCTGTACATGTGTTTCCTTTACAAATGAGAGGCTATTGATTAACGTTTAATATAAGCAGTGGTTTTTCTTTGAAATTCAACTAATGAGGAAAACATTGTTCCTGTGTAATTTAGCTATTTCGTTAGAACATTCTTATCTTGAAAATCCATTTTTTACAAATATGTGAGTGAATCACACTTAAAAAACTAAATGGGCTTTGCCTGCCATCCAGACTGTTTGTATGGTGGACTGCTTGATGTTCTATAAATAGAAAGGTTTTAAGTTATATCTTGTCGTGGCCGTCCTTTCTAAGCAATTAAAAACCTTGAAGGATTAAGAGTTTAATGTTATTTTTCCATTTCTTCTTAAGGTCATTGCTAGAATTGTAGATGGAAGTAGATTTGATGAATTTAAAGCCTTGTATGGGGATACTTTAGTTACAGGTAAGTAGAAATATAGTTATTCTGTGTACGTTCCCACTGATTTTATAGTTGGATTTATTCTGGCTCACCACTGATATTTTTAATATGTTTATTTTCAGAAGAATAGCATTTTTTGTTGCCAGGAGAAAGTCTTACCTTTATATGCTATGGAAAAATAAATACATGTGGAAATTTATGAATTAATCTCTTGTCCTTTAGGATTTGCAAGAATTTTTGGTTACCCAGTAGGAATAATTGGAAACAATGGAGTTCTTTTCTCAGAGTCAGCAAAAAAGGTAAGTAGATTATTATCTTCTTTGCCATTGAGAAACAAAACTTCTGGTGGACAACTTGGTCTTGAGTGGAGGAACTTTTTTAAATAATGAAAGAGAACTGGCTCCATGTTTTTCATATAAATGCAGAACAGTTTTAAGCTGTTAATAAGCTGAAAAAAAACCTGACCATAATTTAGAAAAGGTGTCTGGTAGATTTTTCTGATGTGAAGAAGATCGCCAACATCAGAACAGCATTTGGATTTGTGTGAACACAGCATAGTTGAACTAGTATATCCTGAAACTTATATCTGTTGCAAGACAAGTCCATCCTGATTACATCAGATACCCTATTGGGTATTTCTAAACTCTGAATCATGAAGGATATGGAAAACCACATCTTTGTTTTTGTAATAACTGGAAAATCTTAAACCTGAATTCCAGTACTGAGTTCATTGGTTTACCGGTTTTACTTTTCATATTTTGCTGTGGCATCTCCTGGCTTAGAGTAATGAGTTAATACCTGTGCAGTCTTTCAAAATCTGTGAGCTAAAACACCTGTTTTGTGAATAAAAGGCTGTGTGTGAAGGAGTATTGTGATTTTATCACAATTAACAGTGTTTTACAGTTTGAACTTCAGGAAATGATGGTGATAAAGAGTATCTGGGTATTGCAAAGTGTTTACCTTGGTCTGTGTTGCTTGCATTAGTTCTTTATTTTTTTCAAGAAACAATTGTCAGTTGAATTTTTTGTAATAGCAATTATAGATGCTAGTTTTATTCTAACAAGCTTCTTGAGCTAACAGTGAGGAAATTGCTATTGAGAATATACAGAAAAAGGAAATATTGATGAAAGGTAGAGAAAGGAAGTAATTCTACTAAATTTATTGCTGTTATAAAATAATACGCAAAATTGAGTTTCATGTGCTGAAGGAATACTTCCAACTTGAAGCACTGTAGTACATGACAATTTTTTTCATCTGAAACTTGTTTTAACAGTTAGAAAATAACTCTTGCAATATTTCTAATAGTTTCATTATTTTTCTAACATTTTAGTGCTACAGCTTTTTTTCCTAACAATGAAAAAAAAGTAAGAAATCTTAATTTTCTGACTTCTACTGGCATATCACTTCTGTAAAAGGAAATTCACCTCTAGAGAAATGTTTGTCCATGATATTGGTTCTATAAGCAACATCCTTAGCAGTACACCTTTCTTTTCTTGCATTTTTGTAATGAATTGTTGCACATTTTCCCTGTGATCATCACTATGCTATTCACATGTTTCTCTGAAGATTATACTTAATTATTTTTCTCACTTTTTTCTTTTTATAACCTTTGCAGGTTTTATATAGTGAAGATGTTAGATATTTTTTTCACTTGTTGTGCTACATAGCCTTGTTTTGTTTTGTTTACCAGCAAGTGTATGAATAAGCTGAGGAACTTTATTGATTTAGATTGGTTGAAACAGAGGCTTGGAATCTACTATTTGTAACTTTGGTGGGAAATTGGTCTTTTGCTAGTAAACAGGGAGAGGGCATCTGCCCTCAGGAAAGAGAGAAAATGTTACAGCAATTGGCAAGGTCATGGGTAAATAATGTATATGGGCCTTTCTCAGTTTTAGAGAATACTTTTATTTTGTACAGAAAATGGAGAGATAGGTTTTTCTGACTGACTGACTTGATTTCTCTGACACAGTCTTACCAAGTCAACGTCAGAAGCCACACTGGCGCTGTCCATGGTTTAACTGCATATTGGCTGAGTCACAGCAGTGGAGCTTTTCAGTATTAGTAGTAATGCTTTTTAAGGATATTATTTGTTTTACCCATGGTCTCACACAGTTTTGGAGACCTCTTACTTCTGCTACAGTGAATGCATGTTTTGCAGTTAACTTTGGGTGAAGAAGAAGTAGTATAGCACTTCCTGATGGAGATACTGTGATGGACTTCGGTGGAAAGATTTAGGACAGGCTTCAGGATGCTGGTAGTGATGGCTTCATTTTTCCAACTTTTAATGGCTTACTCTTTTATTTTTTTTCCTCTCCACAGGGTACACATTTTATCCAGTTGTGTTGCCAGAGAAATATTCCCATTGTGTTTTTGCAGAATATTACAGGTGAGTAAGATCAAGTTTTTGAGGTTTCACTTCATTGTAGACTTTGCTGATAATTGTTGAGTCTGTGTTCTAGAGAGCCTCTTGTGTGCTATGTAGTACTTACATCTCCAGCCTGTTTGGAAATGAGCCTGTCAGCAGCTGGTGAAAGCCTTGCCTTATGACTTGCTCCTCAGTTCTTTCTGTGGCGTGCTGTGAAGCACACAGTATGACATAGGGCACAGTATTATAATATAAACTGGTGAGCCTTTTGTTCTTGTTGTATTTCTTCAGGTTTCATGGTTGGCAGAGAATATGAGGCTGGAGGGATAGCAAAAGATGGTGCCAAGATGGTAACTGCTGTAGCTTGTGCTAATGTACCTAAAATAACCGTCATTATCGGTGGCTCTTATGGAGCTGGAAACTATGGGATGTGTGGAAGAGCATATAGGTAAGTGTTGCTTCAAATCGTTACAGCAGACAGAAATAATTTAAGAAAACATAACTTTAAAGTACCATTCCAAAAAGCCATCTGAACTCTTGAAGAGGTTGTGCTATTTGGAAAAGAAAAGAGTTCTTAATGAATATGCTCATAAGTAAATAACAGCCTGAAATTTGTAGAGACTGATAAGGGTCATGATTCACCTTGAATTAGGTGACAGAGGAGACCTTCTAAAAGTAAACCTGTTCACATCTTTTTCTCCCGTATCAGTTCTTGGCAGAAAAATTGTAGTCTTAAAACAATCATTGGGCAGTATAGGCTGGTCCTTTATTCTGCATTCATAGGAAAAGTGTATCAGCTTGTGTAAAAATCCCTTATTCACTTCAATCAGCCTGTTTTTATGAATAAGGTTTGTATAACACCTAAAGATTTTTTTGTTGCCCCTTGGACATGGCTTATTTGATTTTTAAAATTTAGTTTTTCAAGGCTTCCTATACTATTGAAGTTAGTTGGGATGTTTAGGACAAAATTTCCTGTGGGTTGGGAATAGGAGCTGAAGAGATCCAACAAAGAGAAATTTTTAAAAAAAGGTGAATAATAAAAATGAACAGAATATTTACATTTTTAAATGTAATGCTGCAAGCATTGAAGTATGTTAATGTACCTTTTAAAAAATGTTATTTTGTAGAATTGTCATACATAAAAATGTATTCTTAGTTGAGTGAAAATTCTTCACCAGGAAATGTGACAATGTCTTACTTTGATGTTTAATATGTATTTTTTCAGTCCAAGATTTTTATATATGTGGCCAAATGCTCGCATATCGGTGATGGGAGGGGAACAAGCTGCAACTGTTCTAGCTACAATAGCTAAGGACCAAAAAGCAAGGGAGGGAAAACAGGTATATTTTTCTTCTTTCATTTCTGGTAAAGTCATTATCACTTACTCTTTTACTGGAGTTGGTCACTTTGTGAGCTAGGAAGGGGTGGAAGAGAGTGAGACGCCAGTGAATTATCCCAGTGCCAACTAGTGCACTGACAAACATGAAGAATTTGTGAAAGGTTATTGCTTACTTCTTTGAAAAGTGAAGATCATTCATATACCATTGTATTTTTGTACTTTGTGCAACAAGTTATTAGTTCTACCTGAGATAAGCAACCAGGAATCCTCCTTGCCTTGGGAGTATGAAGAGAAATGTTGGGAATAGTGTCTTTCCAATTATGAAGGTGGCAGTTTTAGAGAAAGTTGATCTTTAAATGATTCACTGACTGAGAGTTATGAAACTAGTAACAGCAGAAGTCTGGAGAGGTTTGGATAAGTTTTTGCTCATTTCAACATTTTAATTGAAAATTAGAGGTATATTGTTTATGTAATAAACATATCTTACTAAATCTTATAGTAATATTTTATAGTTTCACTGCACACTCTTTTCTGCTGAGTTGTTTTTTTTTTAATTGCAAGGTTTATGGTTATACTACTGCTTTGATCCCATAAGAAGTGGTTTTATTGATGTCCAAAATTGTTCATATTTATCATGAGTAGTTAATCAGAATAGTGAAGCAATATGAACATATTATCTCAATGTTACTACTTTTCAACACTTGACTTGTTCTTTCTGTGAGTAGAATATACTCACCCTTATCTCTCTCTGTCTTAATTTCCCAAATCCATGATACCCAGAAAGAAGGTCAAGAAAAATAATTAGTAGTAGTTAAATGCCAGTCAAATGTGTTAGAAACCTGAAAGTTTTCTGAATTGCTATTACCAGTCTGGATCACACTGGATCTAACCCAGTGTTAGAATAGTGCAGACTTACTTTATTAAAAAATCGTGCCAAAGGCAACCCAAATTTCTTTTTCCTTCAGAAATTTTTTAAGTTCTAGTCACCAATTACTCTTGCACTCAATTAAGTATATTTTTATTCTCTTTTTTGCACCCACTTGGAAAGTGCTATTTGGATTTTGTTATCAAACATGCAAAATTGACAATTGTGTGCTAAAAGAGTAAAAAAAAACTTTGGGCAGAAAATTTAGGCATTTTCTTCGGGTTGATGCTGCGTATAAAGCTCTGCTATCGTTGGAGAAGAAAATATTAAAGAATATTTTATGTGATTTTTTAGTTGTCTGAGGCAGATGAAGCAGCTTTGAAGGAGCCAATCATTAGGAGGTTCGAGGAGGAAGGAAACCCTTATTATTCCAGTGCAAGGTAATATACAGATAACTATTCTAACACTTAATTGTAATCGTGGGACCTGACTTCTAATTCATGGTACTAAATAATAGCAGAACAGAGCAATTGGAAGCAAAAGTTGTGTTTGATGTGCATTCAAATCAATGCCTTGTCTTAGCTCTGGGACCTGGTATCATTAACTGTTTCAGAAGACAGCCTGTGCTTGCAGGAAGTACTTCACTGGTTCTATAAGAAATTATATGGTAGAATGGAATTATATTGTTACATGTTTCATTCTGAATGAGTTTTATATCATTCTTCCCAGTGTAGTATCTGGTCACCTTTCTAAAGCTTATTGAACAATATAATGAGCAGCTGCATGTGTGTTAGGAGGAATTCATTTCAGTGGGGTCCTGCAAGTAGAAGAGGCCAGTGGAAAAGGAGGTAGCAGTTTAAAGATGACCTGAAGCCACTGGCTAATTTGGTCATAGTAGGTAATAGTATTGGATGATAGCAGTGATGGTTAGGGCTCTAGCTGATGGATGCTGCATACTCACTCATGTTTGCTGAGAAGTCCTTTGCAGCATTTCATGCTCAGGCTGATGCAATATTAGTAAATGACTAGGAACTAGTTAGGCTAATGAAACAAGGTGGCATCCTGAAGTGATCCAGATATATCTGGAAAGTAGCTTGGGGTGCTTTGTTGGCCTTTGATGGTTATTCTCCATTAGTTTCATCCTGTCAGTACTAATCTTCCTGCATATATTTCTGCTTGTGGTATCCAAAAGCTAATTTTCTACAGGCTCTCAGCTGCTAATGATGGTAGAGGGTAGAAAATTTCAGTGACCTGTATGTCAGCTGTGAAAGCAGCAGAGCTGGCAGTGAACAACCCAGGAGACTCCTGGAGTATGTAGAGAACAACTTCGGGTGCAGGTATCAGGCAAGCCAGCCCGAGGCGCGACGTTCCTGGGCCAGGCACTCGCCAGTGCAGCGGGCTCACTGAAGAGGGTACAGCTGGAAGCAGCAGGCACAGCCTGGTTGAGTTCAGCAGCTCAAGGAATATGAGGCAGCAAAGAGAAACTCCAGACCCTAAAATTTGGAAGAGTGAGTTTCCAGATGTTTAAAGGGTTAGTGGATGATGTTTAAAGGGAAACTCCTTAAAGACAGAGGGGCTGATGAGAGCTGGCAATTCTTGAAAGACACTTTTCTTAGAGCACAAGAGCTCTTTATTCTTGTATGTAGGAAATTGTATGGCAGGGTGGAAACTGGCATAGCTGAGCAAGGATTTTCTCCTCAAACTGAGGTGTAAGAAGGAAGTATACACACTGTGGAAGCAGGGGGAGGTAACCTGGGAAGAGCTTCTTCATGATCAAAAGTAAGATATGAAATGACTGTTAACTTTTACTCTTTTGTGTAGGGATAGTAGAATAAACTTAACTGAGATATTTATACCTGGGAAATCAACATTAATTTTAATGTTTCATCACATGAATGCCTTCATCAAGCCTGATCTTCTGTGGGTAGTAAGAGAAATAGCACAGAAGTTTTTAACAGCTGACCTTTAACAGCTGACTTTATGTTCTAAGGCAAGAAGGAAAAATGAAAAAATATGTATCATTTTTTATAACTGGGAGGAGTTTTTGAGGAGAAGAATATTCCACTTATATAATAACATTTAAAAATGAGTCAAACTGTCCGTATTTAAAATTAATCCCTACCCCAGAGAAGATTAATAATAGGATTTTTTTTACATTTATTTTTTATATGTTCACTGGAAACATATTCTTTTACTCATGATTTATTTAACATTCAATATATTAGATATATTAGCAATATAAAAACTTACCCGCTCCCAAAAACCTACAGATGATTGACAGTATTTACAACAGTAAGTTACTAATCTGTAAGAAAGCAGTTTTGCATTTAAAGTTAAGACTAAAGTTAAAAAAATCACATTTTGAGTTTTTAATGATGTCTAATTTTTAGACATGAAACTTGAGTGTTTCATGTCAACTTTGTGCTCTCTGATGAACAACGCTTACCAGTTTATGTTTTCAGAACATCTGGCCGTTTTGTGAATTGGTGAGTTGTTAATCTAGTAGTCACCCCAGCAAATAGCTTGAATTTGCCCAGCGCAAGTGTTAGAAAGTGCTTTTAGTGCTAAGTGACATGTAATTTTTTTGAAAAAGCAGGGTAGTTATGTGCTTCTTACTGTTTCCTTTTGGAAGGGAAATGTGACATGCACAGATGTAAGTTGGCTGAGAGAAGCGTGGGTCTGGATTGCATGTGGTTGGGTTTGTGTGATGCTGCATTCAAGATAATAAGCCCAGCTGAGACATGAAGTCAAATGTCAGATCTGAAATCCTGCGGAGGCTTACCTGGCTATAAGTAGTGAAGGTAAAATGCCTCTTTTCACAAAGGAGTGCTTTTGACAACAGTGTCTGAGTGGCTCAGGTCAAGGCAGTTCTGGCTAGTTTCTCTCGCTTTTCAGTTCAAGTGGGTGCACTCTGCATTGTCTAGGAGCTTTTAATTGCTCTCTTGTAGAGTTAATTGGGTATTTCAGTGGATATACTCATGTTTCCTGCCCTTTCATGCTTTGCATTAACTAAATCCTAAGCAAGATCTCAGATCAATAGTTCAGAAGTTTTCCTTACTATGGAGTAGTCTGTCCAAGCAGAAACAATGAGATGAAGTGGATTACAGTCTTCACAGCAAGTGTGCTCAGGGGGAAGGATGTACCACTCACCTTGCACCTTTCCAATCAGCCGACATCAGCTGCTTATTAGCAAGCATTTGCTGTAATTCGGGGAGGAATAACCCTGTCCCTTTTGCAGCCTGTTCTGTTGGGCTCCAAGCATGGTAAAAACCCAGATGATTGTCTACCAAATGTCAGGGTACTATAATTGAAACAAAATCCAGACAGCCTTCGTTTTGTAAGAGCCTTCTACCAAAGAGGTCAACGAGGAAACTCTAACAAACAGCTTTGCATTTCTGAGAGAACAAAAAATGATAGGTGGGCACAAAGATTGTTGTCTGTATTGCTGCTTGTGTGCAGCTGGTTTGGAGGCTTCCTCATGCTGTCCTCCTGCCTAATGTCTGCCTCACCCTTAATAGCCATTGAGATTGATGTGACCCTTCCACTTGACTTCATTAGGCTTTGAATCAAGCTTTTAGCAGTAATAAGGAGAGAAAAGGAAAATGCCCTGACAATCTTAAAAGATAAGAAAATATCTCTGTTTATATTGTTTTGCTTATAAGTGATAACTTGCTATATGTACAGGATGTCAATACTGTTCCCTGCAGTTGTATTTTCTAATCAGACTTTAACCAATTTTTTGATTGGAACCTTTGACAATGAGCAGTCTTAATTAATGGCAGTCATTAGGCAGCACCGTTTTTAATGAGTTATATTAATCTGCTCACAGGTCTCCTAAAGGATTTCACTGGTTTGCATCTTAACAAATTGTGCAAGCACTTTACTTCAGGCAACTTCATTTCTTTTACTCACACTATCTCAGTTACAGATATTTTATGAGCATAGTGTGACTCATGTTCCTGCAATGGGGTTTTAATAGATAGTTTAATTATTAATGTTACATCTCCAGTAGAGAATACAATTTTCTTTAAACAAAGAGAAGCAGAAGCCAGGGGCGACCATATGAAAGCAGGTTGACTTCCATGCAACATAAAATTTCTGCAGTTGTCAATATAAGTCAATTGTGTTGTTACAAAAAAAGGAAAAATAAAAAACAACCCAAATCTGCTAATGAAATGTGCTTCATGTTTGGATATTTATTACAGCAGTAATCACTGTGAAGTTGTGTCTTCCAAGGTACTGCACTAAGTTGGTGATTCTTTTGGAGTCAGTTCATCCCTGCCCTTTCCAGGCCTTGAGCATATGTGTTGAACATTTTAAGTGTTATGAGTTCCCTCATTCTGTTTCAATAAAAAAGAGAGTTAATTGCAGGTATTTATTGGGGGGAAAAATTATATAGAGAGCAAAGAAAGCTGTAGCAGTCAAAAAAACAAAATTTGCTTAAAAATATAAATTAATGTATTTGAGATTGTTCATAAATTTGGGGGTTTTTTTCATAGTCTTAAGAAAACAGAAGGTTGGGATTGATTTGACTTCACAGAACTGCTTTATTTTCACTATTAAGGAGGATCTTCTCCATTCCTTTGTCAGATCAATCTGATTATATTCATTGTAACTAAATCAAAATATAAATACAAGGTGAAGGAAAAAAACCCACATGCATTAAAATTTGGTAATGCACACTCTATGGAGTTGAAAGTATAGAAAATACTGTCTTGGCCATTCTGTCATGCTAGATTGTATCAAGAGCTACAGCCATTGTCTTGAGAAAAATCAAGAAAATTCAAAGATCTCTAAAGTAATTTTCTGTATAACCAAGTTGCACTTTTCTTTGGGTATTTTAAACAAAAAAAATACCTTCCAATTGCTTTTACTTTTGTATGGTAAGAAGCACTTCCTCTTGAGTTTTTTCAATTGAATATTGCCCAAATAAGCCAGGTAAGCTCAAATAAGCCCAAATACTTTAACAAAATTAGTTACTAATTAAAATTTAGTTACTACTTAAAATTTAAAAGTACAGTTAGGAAAGAAGTTATTCACAGGAGTCAGACAGCAGGAGCTTAGACCATTTATCTGAGTTATGATACAGACAGCTCTTGTGTCATCTGAAACATAATTTGCTGTTAGTGTCACTTCCATGCAGGTACAAGTGTGGCTGTTAGAGTATTCCGGTGCTTGGGTTACTAGCCCTATTGAAGGGAGGTACTTACAGAGAATTCTGAAATGAGAAGAAGTTAGATAGAGATACAATTTTCTTATATTTGTATTTTGGATTTATAGCAGCGTTTTGGTTTTTTTTGCTGTGCCATAAGTTTTTCTCCTTTTTACATTTGAGGAAATTCTTTACTGTGGTGGTGAGGCACTGAACAGGCTGCCCAAAGGAGCAATCCTCTGCCCCTCTGCCTGGAAGTGTTCAGTGCCAGGTTGGATGGAGCTCTGAGCAACCTGGTCTAGTGGAAGGTATCCTTGCCCATGGTGGGAGTATTAGAACTAGATGATCTTTAAGGTCCCTTCCAACGCAAACTGTTCTGTGATTCTATCATTTTTCCAGAATTTGTTCTCTTATTACTGGGACCTGGTAGACCAGGTCAGTGAGTGCCACAACTACTTGTAGTACTAGACTTCTTAAATAAAAATTTGGTTTTCTCCCCCCAAAAAGAAAGAGCCTGATTTTGCCCAATTAGCAGCAAAGCCTTCAATTCTCCAAAACCTTTCTTCTTCTATACTTCAGTTTTACTCTTGTGCCCCATTTAGTTTAACAGTCTGCTGCTTGGGAAGCTGCACTGTGATAAGATCTATAGTAGAGTATTCTTCCTGAGCTGAGTATCCTTTTTCTTGTCTAACTTTTAAAGCATGCTCCTAGAGCTGAGCCTGAACCCTTGTGCTTGGTGTTGTTAAAGGTGTCTTCTACTGCAATTCCATTTTGTGCATCCTAGGATAGATACAACTTGTAAAATGAAAAGCATATATTGTCAGTCTCTTAGTATATTTATCTCATTTGATCAATATTACTTTCACAGCAAATGACAAAATAAAGCAAATATGGAAAACACTCAAGTGTCTGCTGCTGCCTTGAGTTTATGAGTATGTATTTATGTACAGTTTGCAGTCCTCCTGAGAGTGAGTTTGGCACATTTAGGATTGAAAGAAGAGTGCAAAATATCTTGTTTCCTGTCTAATAGGTTTTTCCAAAAATTATCTTCAAACAAAATAAAATTTGCAGATGTAACTTCAGTTAGTAGGGAAAGGCTGTGTGTCTTCTCTTGGTAGAGTCACTCTTGAACAGTCACCCTGTTCATGGCTGCTTTTTGTACTTTTAAATTTTCCACAAAGAATTAAGCATTAGCCAACACTGAAGTAAGTTCACAAAGAATGCAAAATAAGTCTCTCTAGGAAAAGATGGGATGGAGGAGGAGCATCCTTCTCTTAACCAAAGATGCACGTGTTCTGCAGATGCTGATTAAAGTATGTGTGTGTTTAAGTGAGACTGTGTTTCAATGAGCAGTGTGGTATCTTGTTTAAATATCTTGCTGAGGAAATAACAATATTTACGGTTTCATTTCAACATGGATTTTAATTTAGGTAGGAGGGAGTTGTCATTGAGAATTGATAGCACTCATACCTTAATTTTTGGATAATATCAAAGAGACTCTTTACAAATGTTGGTGATTTTGGGGACCTAGTAATTTGACAACTGCTCATTTATAATTTAATTGCCTTCAGGCTTTGGTTAAGGAAGGTAGTGTCTTCCCATTGTTTAGAAATGAACTTAATGGTAAAATAAATTGTGTTGGGTCTTGCTGAGGTGGAGTTCATTTTGCCACAGCAACCCTCATAGTGCTGTGCTTTGCATTAGTAGCTGGAAGGGTATTGACAGCACAGCAGTGGCTTGGCTGAGCAGTGCTGGCACAGCACCAGCCTCTCTCTCCAACATTTTCCCCCCCATCAGTATTCTGGGGTGACAAGATCCTGGGAGGGGACACAACTAGACCTGCTGACACAAACCAAAGGGATATTCCATAGGATATGCCTTCAGCTCAGTTCCAAAAGCTAAGGAAAGGAGGAGGAAGATGGAACTTTGGTTATTTACAGTGTTTGCTTTCCCAAGCAAATGCCATACTGAAGCCCTGCTTCCTGGGAAGTGACTAGACTTCACTTGCTGATGGGAAGTAGAGACTAAAGTTGTTAACAGTTTTTTTCACATGATGCACATGCAAACTTTTATTGTGCTTTAGTAAACTGTCTTATCTCAACCTATTGTTTTCCATCTTATTTTCTCTCCTCTGTCCAGCTGGGAAGGGGGAGAGATAGAGCCAGCCCCATGGGCACCTGGAATCCAACAAAAGTCAACCCACCACAGAAATTCTGAAAATACTTGAAATTTTTTCTGGCTCTTTAATGATGAAAGAATAATGATTTGTGTCATCCTCATCTGGCAGTTGAATTAACCTAAATAGTGTAAATAATGATGTGACATAATCTTTGAAGTGCAGGCATTCTTAATAGAATTAGGTCATTGACAGATGTTCATTCTCCACATGAACATTAAAAAGCACAGAGGGCTTTTTTTCCTGAAGGAGATGATTAAGTATGAAGAATCTATTTAAAATATGTAGGTCTGACATTCTTCACTTACCTAAAATGGAAACATTGTTCTAGAAGACAAATTCCATGGAGTAATGCACACCAGTCTATTGCATTGATGAACAGTGAGAATTGACTCCATTGCTTTTAGTATAATTTAGCTCTTTACTCCTCTTTCTTTTTCTGAAGCATTTCAGATTTCATGGATTTGAAAGTATACCAGTTGTATATGTTGATTTCCTTTAATTATTAAAAGTTTTGGTTTGTTATATTTTTGGCTTTTCTCTAGATTGTGGGATGATGGGATTATTGATCCAGCTGACACAAGACTGGTTTTGGGCCTCAGTCTCAGCGCAGCACTAAATGCACCCACAAAGAAGACAGAATTTGGAGTTTTCAGAATGTAAACTTAAATATGTGATCGTCAGAATTACCTCTGTGTATTTTGTTTGGGGCTGGACAGCATACTAGCTACAACATTATGGTGATTAAAAATAAAGATTTTTAAGATGCTATTTTTTAATGAAACTTTCATCATTATTTTCACTGACTGTAATTGTCACACAGTGCTTCAATTTTTTGAGAGTGATTTGAGATTAATCATTTAAGTGCTGATATAACTGCATTGCATTGTACTTTATGTTACAAGAAACTATTGATACTATCTCTTATATAAATAAATGTACAAAATAAGCTACATATTTGGTGCTTATCAGCTCTTGTCTTTCTTTTAATTCTCTTTTGTATGTCTCCTAAAAATGCAAAGTACTTTTGCAGTCCAACAAAGAAAAACCCACATTTTCTAATAAATAATTTTTGTGAAAGGGAAGTGCTGTAAGGGTAGCCAGGGATTTCAACACAGCATGAAATTTTAGATTTCATGCATTTGTTGTCATCTTGTTCTGTCTCTGGCTTTTATCCAAAAACATTGCTTTTCTGTGTGGTTCCCTGAAGTCAAAACAACTATTGAACCTGATGGATGCATAATGTTTTCTGGAAGAGATGGGAGCTGTGTGCTGGTGTCTATGAAATCAGCAGGTTGCTGAGAGCATGGCTGTAAAAATGTTTAAACATCTTGGCATGTGGTCCTTCTGGTAATTTTGGTTTCACAAAGACAGAGTGTTCTCTGCACAAGGGTCAATGCTTTGCTCAGAGCAGAAGCCTGAAATCCACTGACTTAAGGAGTTCTGCAATGCTTGAGGGCTTTCTGATTATTCTGATTTATTAAGGGTAGCTTGTTGGAGTGTAAAGTTTTCGAGAACTCGCTGTCATTTAATTTGTTCTCTTCAGAAACATTGTGTGCCTTGAAGAAACTACATACTGTTCTAGCTGGGAGGTGATTTCAGTTTATCAAGCTTTGCTCTACAGGTGCCCAGATAGCCATTGCCAGAAATATCCTTGACTGAGAGTCAAGTGCAAGAAGAGCCAGTGTACATGAATAGAGGTCCTCTCCTTGCTGGCCTGTGGGGAGAGGAAAGACTGCTAAGAAGAGTGATCACCCAGGGTAAGGTACTAGCTGTAATCTTCCTAAGCTTGTGTGGAAAGGAGTTCTTGGATCCAGGAGGAGGATGGTAGGTCTGCTGTCTACCAGCCTTTTGAGTTGGGTCTCAGACAGATGCAAAAAAGAAAATTAAATAATTCCTTGGAATCAGGATCTTCAGTGTAGGATACAGATAATGTAGACAGCCTAACGTATGTTTAGCTGTGTGGTCTCTGGCACACTTGCCAAAAATTGCACTAAAAGAGCAATTTTCCCTCTCTTTTTACCAAGATGAAATGTATCCAAAGCCTTTCTGCACCCACTAGAAAGATTACTTCCGTGGGTCTGCATTCTGATGCTTACTCTTAGTATATTAAATAAATATTTAATAGAGAATAATAGTTTAAAGTACTGCCAGCTAGGCACAGAGCTGTGCTTTTTTGCCTCTTGTCTCACTACACACATTTGTGAACATGTCTGGCATAGATCCAAGATTTCTTGATCCAGAAAGCAAAATGTAATTATTTATAGTTAATAGGCTTCTGAAATGCATTTAAAAATACCCTACTTTTAAATACTGATTTCTAAAATTAAATATATTAAATATATTAAATATATTAAATATATTAAATATTATCAAGGAAAAAATAGTTCCATACCCTGAAATGCTGTTAGTGGTTTTCAATAAGAAGAAATGCACTGTATTTTCTCCTACTCCAGTGGAATAATCAGTTCTGGCACTTGACTTTGTGTTCTTAATTATGGGGGTCACTTTTGCCTGTCACTTCAAAAGCCATGAGGAATACTGCCTGTTTCTGCTAATAAATCTGATCTCTTCTGAATAATATTTTTATTTTGAATGCTTACACTGGTAATTAAATCATGCCAAGTTGGAGACAGTAACAGATAATCCTGGAATACAGGAGACAGATATGTTTGGAAAGATGCTTCTGAGAATGATAATTCCCTGTTGATTGTTACATCAATTTCTTTTCACAGTTCTTTACACTTGTAAAAATTTCTTCCTCTGAATATATATGCAAGTAAAGTCAAAACACATGTCTGATTAAATAAGAGTGTTCTGCCTTAATAATACTTAGCTTTGGAAACATGTTAAGTAAATGAAATTAATCATCAGAGGCTTAGCATCCTATCAGCGTGATCTGGTTAGCAATCGCTACCAAGCAGGATCTTCAGTGCAGAACAGCAGTTCAGAGAGCCTCTAGTGGTTATCACTCCTCCATTACACAGCTGTTTTGGAAAAGCTTTTCCATGTTACCATGCTGCATTCTGTATGGGGCACTGCATGCAGTGCCCATCATGTGTGATGGTGTTCTGATTGCTGAGATGGTCTCTTGCTGCCCAGAGAATTGCTGAAAAACATTGTTTTCTGTGGAGTCAGCAGGAGCAAGGAGTTGGACCCCATGCTTGTACTACATTTGATGATGTTGGTCGATCTATTCATGCTGTCTCAAAATAATCACTCAGAGCTCTCACATTTTGTCTGCCACCAGGACTCCCAGCTTTTGCAGCCGCAGCTCCTTTTTAGGTTTAACATGGATGCCATTACAACTGTAATTTTCAGTTTTCATTGGCACTGTGCTACCAGTAGGATCCCTTTTTTAGTGAAAGGAAATTTTAAAACTTAGATTAAAGGTAGCTGCCACTGTAAGGGCATAATATTCGTGATGACAGAGGCAATGTAAAAGCTGTGGGTGACTATTTCAAGACTTCTTCTTGTCTCTGGTACATGTGACCTCTTCACTATGGTATTGAAGCAGCTCACAACCACTAATCTGTCTCCTTACTGGAAAGGCTGGTACTTGGGATGACACTGATTTTTCAAATGGAGGTTGAGGAACAAGGGAAATAGCTGTGCTATATCAAGCTGTGCTAAATCAAGCACACAAACTGTGGTGGACCAGAACATCCCACCAGGTGCTCTAGACTTCTGGGAACCTTTGCTTCTATCTAGTCTTGCCTTGGGCATAGCTGTTCTGAGCTATGTGCCTCCCTCCAGCCCTTGAGAAGAGGGAAGGCCAAGAGGTTTCCATTTCTCCATGATAGTTAGGCATGGTCTCTTTAACAGGTTAACACTTAACTGCAAGGAGTTTAAAAGAGTCGATGCTGTGACGTTGAGGGTGTTTTCAAACACCTCTAGAGAAGGAAATGGGAAACCATGAAGGAGGTGGGCTAAGCTTCTTTTCATGTCCCTAGAGACTGTTGCAGTAACCAAGGGTTTCCTTTTCAAATTACCTGGGCTGAGGTGGTGAATTCAGGATGAATATAAAAATGTACCCATTGCCATTTTCCTTTTTATTTTCATGGCAGCTGGGAAGGTGCTGGGAACCTGGGAGCTACAATTTGGGCTTCAATCAAAATTGGTGACAGTTTGTTCAACAAACATCAAGGTAGAGCCTCTGGAACACAATCATTACAAGCCTGCTTCTACTAGGGCTGAAATGAGGTGTGGATAGTGCACAGCCTCTGTGATAGCTCTGCCTGCAGAAATGGAGAAGCCACTGGGGACCTGTTCCCCCTACTCTTCCACCCGTGTGGGGTTTGTTTATTGGAGAATTTGTAGCTTCACTGTTTGCGTGGTCATTGGTATATGTACTGTTGTTCTGAGAACCCATCTTTTATTTAAGTGGCTTTTTTCCAATCTATTACTCATCAAGATGAATTGCTATCTCCTGCTGAAATAGATACAGTGTTTCAAGTATGCCTCTGGACTCTTATTACTTCAACAGTAACTCTGATCTATCTTAGATTTTCCTCACTTTTCAAGGGTTCAGTAAAAAAAGTCTTGATCCAGAAAACCAGTGATGGTATATTATTTTTTTAACTGTGGTTTATAAATTAAGGCAATTTAACAATGCAGTTAGAAAAGCCTGCTGCTTTCCTGCAAAGCCTTAAAGCATCCACTTAAAGCCAGATGTCCATTTTTGTGTCACTGATTCAGTAGAGCACTTGTTCAAATGCTTGACACTAATCTCTACAGTCTAGTAGTCCTAAAATCCGTCCAACTTTATGTCTGTGCCAAGCCAAAACTAGAACACACATAAATGCCTTAGAACTGCTCCCCAGCATCAACATAAACCTCCATTATTTTCCCACTTTTAGAAGTACACTTAATTAATTGATCATGATGGAAGAGTGTGATTATGAAAAGCATATGTGACTTTCAAAATTATCCATCTGATGTACAGTTGCTAATGCACATTGGTAGTGTTCTGTTTGTACCTTATGTGCAATAACATTTGCATGGAGAAGGTAAACTTTGAGAAACTTGGATTAAACTTTGGTACAACAGAGCTGTCTGTCCCCAAGGTCTGATTGCATTTCACGTGGATTACCCAGAGCTAAGCGCTGAGGTGCCAGAGGCTCCCCTCCTTCCATAGCCAGCTGTCTTATGACTGGTTACTGAAGCTGTTGGAAAGTACCTGCCTTTTTGTGATTGTAAACAGTGATTTTCTGGTTCTGTACCCCTTCCTCTGACACTCTGGTAGCCTCTGACGCTCTTATTTAATATTCAGCTGTCCTGCTGATGTTAATCCTTCTGATTTTATCCCCTAGTGCTGGAGACAAAGTGTACAAAAATGGCTGAATGGGGAACAAGGGACAGTGATGTCTGCAGAGACAGTGTGACAGAAACTTGTATAGTTCTGTGGGTGTCTGTAGCCAGACAGACAAAATGACTTATGGAAACAGAAATTTGTAATTGCCTCCACATTCAACAATAATTTCACTAGAGTAGCTAACATTAAATTCAGCTTTTTACTGGAAGTGTAAGTTGGAAAGAAAACAGTGATGTTTTCTGAGCATCTCTGGTGTGTTCAACACTGCATGAGTAATCCTCATACTATAAAATATGGTTTGAAATGTTGGTCAGGCTTCACAGATGCTGCTTTTAAAGTTGAATAGGCCATATATCTGCCTCTCTGTATGAAGTGTTGCATTTTTCATAGCCTGTGTTATTTCTCTGTTCTAAGAAACTTTGTTTTGGCATACCCATCATTTTCAGTATTGCATGTAGTTGTGGTTTTGCTCCAGCCTGGGAACAAAGCCTGGACTTTGCTATGAGTGGTTTACCACCAGCCTGACATCAGAAATCTTAACCTTCCCTGTGGCTAAATGAAGCTGGAGGAGCCACGCAAACAGACAGAGGATCTCTACTCTGACCAGCAATTACAAATGAGACCTTTGCTGGATGTGATGATCAATAGGAGTGTGTGGGAGGAGGTAACAGCAAGAGGTGAACACACAGTACTGGAGGCAAGCAACGTGATAGAGAGATCAGAACCTCAAACAAAATGCTGCTGTTGTAAATTACTTTTTGAACCACACTCATTTTGTACCCTTGAAAAAATGCCCATCTGCTTGGAAAAATACATGCCTGGGCCCATTTAACTTTTCTTTAAACAAACTTGTGTGGGTGCTCACATTGCATTGCCTTTTCAAGCAGTTCCTAACTCCACTTCCTAGCTTCCCTACAAATTACCAGCTGTTAAGAGTTTGTTAACAAGCTAGGAGAGTTTTGTTAACAAGGTTTTCCAGTTTTCTCCTTCTCCAAATGACCCTCCCTTCACCTAAGGAGACACAGCCCAGTTCCTGCTGCTGTTGACTTACAGGCAGGAACATCCCCGTAGCCACTTCAGAACCATGAGCTTGAAGTGAAACCTCTGCACAGGCAGACCCAACTTGTTGCCTCCTTGTCCCAGCAACCAGATGGCCAAATGTCTCATGCCAGCAAACTGCTGCTCAGCAACCCTGTTTTACCCCAGCCTTAGCCCAGAGGACGCTGGAGAAAGGCTGAGCACTGACTGTCCTTCATCTTGCATGCTCTTCCTGGCATACCACTGCTTTTCTAAATGGGAAGAGCTACCCCTGCCACTGCCATGGCTGTGAAGCCTGGGCAGGCATGATTTGCCAAGGATCTTTTTAGTGAGAATATTCATGGACACGAGGCTACTGGGCTGGTAGAACCAAACGTCAGTGGGAAGGTCTGAATGGTATGTCTGATACTAGGTCTCCTTCTGGCAACAGCACTTTTTCTTTCCCAAAATGGAGGTGGCCTCATTCCACACACAGGGTGTATAATGCTCCCCAAGAACCTGCTCAGTGGTGTGATATTTGACCTCAAGCACCATTTACAGTTCTGCTTGATATATTAGCAGTTACTTTTATCCTGGGCCTTTTGATGCTGCTTCTTACCTTGCTCTCGGTGGCCCTGAGCCTCCCCACACTCTTGGTTCTCACCTGTCCTTATTCAAGTACTCACATCCTCATCAGCTTATTGCTCATCACCACTATCTACCACCCCCCCACACACACACTTCTTTAGGGTAATTATCCCACATGGCTCTTCCTTCCTTCTAGCACATCATGTTTTTCCTTAGCCCACGGATACTTACCCTCCCTCCCGTCAGATCCCTGTGTTGACTTCCAAGTCTAGTCTCCCTAGTCTGTAAGCCCAACTTCCACTTTCATCTCTGTGTGTCCAACGTCCACCCTCTCCCTCAACCATCCCAGCCCCCAGGGGCGAGGCAATAGTTTCCCACTCTGCCCACAGCTCTCGGCTGTGGATGAGCGCAGGGAGCACGGGCAGGGTGCGGCTGGCCCGGCCGCCTTCCCCTCGGCCGCCCTCAGAGACGGATCCGCTGTTTGGCCCGAGGGCCAGGGACGGCCGGCGCTTTGGGGCGCCGACCGGGGCGCTCGGGCGGTGGGGGCGCGGAGCCGTGCCGTGCCGTGGCGGCACTCGGAGCGCGGCGGCGGTGGGCGCTGACGCACGGCGGGGCGGGCGCGGCGCTATAAAGGCGGCGGCGGCGGCGGCGGGGCGGCAGCACCATGGAGAGCTGCCGGGCGCTGGCGCTGTGCGCCGTGGCGGCCGCGCTGCTGCTGAGCGCCCGCGGGCACGGATCGGCCCCGCCGCGCCGCGTCCGCGACCTGGGACCGCCCGGCGGCGGCGGCGCCTCCCGGGAGAAGGAGCTGGTGCGGCGGGGACCGGGAACGGGCGGGGGGCGGCGGCGGGGCGGGCGCGGTCTGACGGCGGCTCTCTGGTCTCTCGGCAGATCGAGGCGCTGCAGGAGGTGCTGGAGAAGCTCAAGAGCAAGAGGGGACCGCACTACGAGAAGAAGTTCGGGCAGGTGCCCATGGTGGGTGTCCCGGCGGGACGGGTCGGGACGGGACCGGGAAGGGAATAAAAAGGAAGAGGAAGGGAGTAGAAGAGAACGAGGTGAGACGGGAAGGAATGGTAGAGGAACGGGAAGGGACGGAATGCGGACGGGACGAGACGGGACGGAATGGTAGAGGAACAAGAAGGGACGGAATGGTAGAGGACCGGGAAGGGAAGGGAAGGGAAGGGAAGGGAAGGGAAGGGAAGGGAAGGGAAGGGAAGGGAAGGGAAGGGAAGGGAAGGGAAGGGAAGGGAAGGGAAGGGAAGGGAAGGGAAGGGAAGGGAAAGGAAGGGAAGGGAAGGGAAGGGAAGGGAAGGGAAGGGAAGGGAAGGGAAGGGAAGGGAAGGGAAGGGAAGGGATAGAATAGGACTTGGTCTAGACGGGACGAGACGACACGGAAGAGAATGGGGCTAGGCTAGACGGCACGGGACGCGACGGGACGGGACAGAACTGGGCGGCCGCTGGTGGCGGTCCCACTCACCGCCGGCCGCTGCCCGCAGTGCGACGCCGGGGAGCAGTGCGCCGTGAGGAAGGGGGCTCGCATCGGGAAACTCTGCGACTGCCCCCGGGGGACGTCGTGCAATTCCTTCCTCCTCAAGTGCCTGTAAGCAGAGGCGTCCCGGGACAAGCCGCCGGGAGTGCAGGCACCGACATCTGGCCGCCCCGACCTCCGGCGACTTCCCGCAGCTCCTCCGCCCGAGAAACGCGGCGATAAGTCCCCGCGTCGCCCGTGTAACGCTGTCCGTGACATCCGACATCCGTGGAGCTGTTTTCTTTCTCTCCCCCGCCCCACCCCGTCCTCTCCCTCGCCTCCTCCCCTGCTTTTTTTTGTCCGTCCAGGAAAATCCCGGGCCGTGCCTTGGGAGTAGAGGTGCCGGTCCCGGGAGCTGCAGTGCCGTCCCAGTGCAGACCCGAGTAGTGCCAAGCCGTGCCAGGAAGCCGTACTGGCCCCGTGCCGTGCCCCGGGGTGTTCGGCTCCTTCCTCGGGCGGAAAACATCCACCCGCTGCCGGCCGGAGCAGCCGGGGCCAGGGGACTCCCCTGAGGTGGCTGGGGGTAGCGGGGACAGGCGGGATGCGGGTGTGTCCAAAGCACCCTGTCCCCTCTCTCTTGCCGCCCCGCGCAGAGGACCCAGTTGGGCACCCGCCAGAGCCAGCAGCCTGCAGCCCTCGGTGGGGCTCACCCGCACCGCTGGCCTCAGGCCAAATCCAGCTGTGCTCACCCCGGGCTGTAGACAGTCCGGCATGAGAGAGACACTGATGGTGTGCGGGGGTCCGGCACTAGCATGGCTGGGGTGGGGCTAGGGGGACATTGGCTGCTTTACCAGGGCCACCACGGAGAGAAAGCTGTCTGGATTCGTTGCAAACTACCTGGGGATATCCTATTCATGTTTCTACAATGAACTGATGTTTATAAATATGTCTGTCCTCCACAGGTACACTTGCGTATTTCAGCAAACTCATAACGTGTTTTAATCCTTTGTTTGTCTCTATTAATAAAGTCAGTGTTCTGATGACAGTATTTTGGGTGTTCTAATTCACACATAGGAATTAAATCACATCCCTAGCACTCAGAGGAAGAGGCTGAGGATATCTCCAAAACTACTGCAAGTGTTACTGCATGCTTTAGCCAGGCTATCGGCCAGGTCAGGACAGGACTAGAAACCAAGGTTTATGTGTTCTGGCACTGCTCAGCTGATGTCTGCTCCCTCATCACAGGCACCCAGGGGCACTGTGACAAATACAGAGGCCTCAGGTTTTTCTTTGGGAGAGGACAGGGTGTATCCCGGCTGCAGGGACTTGTATGGGAGGCAACTACCATGAGCTGGATCGTCTATGTTACTTTGTGTTAGATTCCAACAAATGATGGATGCCTGAAGGAAATTCTTGCCTCTCATTTGTCACAATTCATCTGTGGGTGTCTTTGCGAGAACCAGCTCTTAATTCTATCAGCATGGAGATGAGGGGCTGCATGGGCCAAGGCAGACACCGGGGAAAGACATCACAAGGGAATTTCATATTCCATGCTGAAGAGAGCACAAATATAGGTGAGAAATCCAGAGCTTTGTGAGAAAAAGGCTTCTGTAAGGCATTTGCTTTACTTCTAAACAGTAAGAGCACTTAAGGCATTCTGACTGAAACAGGAACAGAGGAGCTGACTTCAAAAAGAAACCCACCACTGCTCATTTTGCTACGGGTATTGCTACTATTATTATTGCAGGTATTGTAGTTGCTGGGGTTTATTGTTATTAGTTACTATTTTTCAGGACCGGAATGAGCTCTTCTTAGCCTGGAGAAGAATAAAATAAAGTGTAGCTGAAAACACCCAGAGTGTGAAGGCTGTTTTAACTGGTGGCGCCTCAAGACTGAGGTATGCCATTCATGGCCTGGGGGAATGTGTCTGTGGGGCATCAGGAGGGGAGAGTGAAATTAAAGCAGGAGCCGTGGTGCACTTGGTGCGAACACTGTGAGGGAGGACTTGACAAAGAAAATGGATACATTGTGACCAGGGCAAGGACAGTCAGGAGCGGCAGCCAGCTCTGCCTACAACTTCTGTGACCGTGGGTGAGTAAGGCCTCTGGGGGAGGGTGTGATAGTGCATTTGCGGGGCTGGAGCCAAGCGCCAGGTTTTGTAAACTTGTAACTGCTTGCGGATGTTTTTTATGGTATTTCCCAGATATATTGTAGAAATCCTTAATTTCTCAATGAAGAATGAAACAATTTTTGTAGCATCTCTCTTTGGTTCCATACAAACAAAAATAAGGACTTATATTTCAGTGGTTTTTATACTCTGGCTGTTTGACAGTCCTGTCAGTATTTGTTGTGGTACAGAGCACTGCTAGTGAGTGTCCATACAACTCTATCCTTTAAATACAGGTTTTTACTTACAGTAGCTAACAGACACGAGTGGTTTTTTGTGTGTATACAGGTATTTATAACTTATATTTAAAATCCAGGATGTAAGCTAAGCCACCCAGCATCACTCCTTGGCACCAGTTTCTGGATGTATTAAATTTTCCCATTCAGGATATTTTTTCCATGCTTCCCTCATCTGAAACATCCCCTTTTGCTACCTTATATGGTATATATAATATCCTGTTATTACTTCAGGATCATTCAGAAGTGAAACTAGATTATTAAGGGGTTTAATAACCAATGGCTGTGTCCAGCCCCAAGTACCATAAGCATCTCAATGAACTGCTTGTGTAGACTGACTCTACATGTAGCATTTATTGAAGGTGTATTTACATAGAATTGGACTGAAACATGAAATATTGGACCAAAATATATCAAGAAATATTCAACTTATGTATTGATTTTATAGTTATTATATAGTTATTGTTTTGCCAGATTATAGTGCTCAAAATTATAAATGTGGCTTACATAAAGATCAAAATCATAAATCTAAAACCTGACTTAAGGAATCAGGATTTTGGGACTGCTTTCATGATACTGACATTATGACTATACTCCCTGCAATACTGTGTGCACTAACCTGAGGGCTCTTATCTTGTTGATTATACATGACCACTTACATGACATGATGGATATTTCTATTGTAGAGATAAAAAAAAAATAGGTCAGGAGAGAAACTTATGCTGTAGGAGTCAGGACAGACTTGGCATTTGCATATTTTTCACTTGAAATAAATTGCATGAAATGACACAATTTTTTAATTTAAAATATCTCTTGATTTCACCTTACTAACACTTCCAGGGTGGGCCCTGCAAATGACGTGTCCAAAACAAGAAGCACAGATTTTGAGGGTTCATCTTGGATTTAGACACCAGAAAGGGTTGCAAGAAAGTCTGGATTCAATAAATGTGGTTCAGAATTAATGCGTTTACTGAGTACAAAGTAGAACAACCCAACTGCTTCAAGTCCTATTGTATTAGGAGTCAACCACTGTAAATCTGCTTGTCTCCTGCCAACTCCATCTGAAAAACAAATTTTTCTTTTTGACTGGATCTTCCAGCTAGAAAGAGCTGTGAAAACCATCCCTGACGGGCTGGTTGTTAGGTTATTTCTTTCTGAGTGGTGACCAGCAGTTGACCAGCAGTTTCAGCTGGCCCCACAGCCCAGGGCATTCGTGCTGTGCGCCTGGGTGACTCACCTGTTTCAGAGGCTTCTGGCAGCTCCCAAGTACCTGGGTTGGGCTAAAAAATTACCCCTCTTTTCAGCTACTCTGCACATGAAGACTGAAACACAGAGAGACATAATTAAAAAGTCTAGCAAAAAAGTGTTAATTCAAGAGAGTGTTTTATATAATTGATATCTGAAATAATTAAATACAGTGCTAGATATCAAGGAATCCATGCAGCAGCCCCATCTCTGTCAGTAGTCAAACCCCAATGAAGAACTAGTTGAACATCAAGCAGCTGGACAAAGAGGCCCAGCCAATCTGTCTCTTTTCCATGCCATCTGTGGGCTTTCCCCATGTCACACCTGCTAGCACAGTGTGATCCTTCTCCTTCTAGAGCAAACTTCTTCCCAGAGACCACCTAGACTAAATTCAAAGACAATCAACTTACATTATTTATCTGCAGCCAAGTCTTCTCCAGGAGACTCTACATAATTCTTGGTGTTCCTGGTGGAGGCAGGCACTGCTCCTCTTTAACCAGCATTGGCAGCCCCTGGGTAACAGATTGCACAAGTACTGAGAGGAAAACTGAGGTTCACATTGGAAGTCACAGAGTTTGAAGGCAACATTGCATGGATAAAATGTATTTCACATATACTGGACAAACCTCATCCCATTTTCTCCTGAGGTGGATTTTGCTGCTTCTCAGATTCCAGGGTGTTTTTTTGTTGTTGTGGTAGGTTTGCTTTGTTCCCCCTCTTTCCCCACCCCATTTCTTTCAGTCTCTCCTTCTCTGAGTTAGCAGAGAAAATAGTTACACATTAATCAACACTGATTGATAAAATATGTGGCTCTTTTCAAGTGGTCTACTTTTTTGCAACTTGTATAGAAATACATGACATTGCATTCAGCCAGTTGCTCTTCCTTGTAAGGTTTCAGTTTAACAAAAATAGTGGAGAGTTTATGCCTTTCTGTTGGTGGTGGATCCACCACAGATTGGAGTGGAGCTGGGCAAAAATGAAACCAGCAGAAGAACAAGAGGTGGCAGTGTTGTAATGGAATGACATTCTCAGCATGCAGCTGTCTCTTGTCTAAATGAGTGTGTTAGCTTAACAGTGATGAATGGAATTTTGGGAAATGGATTTTTTTTCCCCTTACAGTAGAGCAATCTGGAACACACACCCATACCTTGCCTGTGAATCTGTGACATCTTACAACTCCCAGCAAGTCACCCTTCAGATCTAGGTCCCTAGGAGATGTGGTAACACCCCTTGCTGGGAAGGAAGGCTGCACAAAAAGAGACTCAGGAACCTGAGCAGCCTTCCTTCACCCCCCCAGTCCCTCATCCATCTGTGTGAGCCTTTTTTCAGCTCAGGTCTGGGCCTTCAGACTTTGGCAAGATTGTGCAGAAGGGACCTGTGGGACCTGCCTGGAGCCCTTCCACAGTCTGTCTGCAATAGCAGCCATAATGAGATTGGAAATGAAAAGATAAATACTGATTAAGCATTCAAGGGTGGCTCTTTTAATTCCTCCCAAGTAAATGGCAAATACTCTTTTGTATGTGGTAATTGACTTGATTGCAATTTGGAGATCCTGCCTGTTTTGCCTGGGAGGCAGAATGTATTCTCACTTGTAGGCACTGCTGTAACAGAACGACCACAACCACACAGGAGCTAGACTTCGTCCCAGAAGTAATTCCCATCTTCCAGTCCTCTGTTATTGTCTTCTAGGATCCTACAGGATTCACAGAAATGATCACACCGAGGCAAATAACCAGCTGCTGGGTATTAGCTGTGAACCACAAATTACGTTTCAAGGTCTGGCACAGAGAGAGCGGATGGTGGTGAGGGCTCGCTTCTATGCCTGGGAAGACAGATCCTCTTGTAAGCTGTGCTAAGGCACACAGGGAACAGGGGGATTACCTGAAACAGCCAGCACAGCTTCACCAAGGGCAAGTCCTGCCTGGCCAACCCAGTGGCCTTCTGTGGTGGAGTGACAAGAGAAGAGCTACAGGTACCTATCTGGACTTCTGTAATGCCTTTGTGTCCCCCCACCATCCTCCTCCTAAACTGGAGAGAGATGGATTGGATGGGTGGATTGCTTGGTGGATGAGGAATTGACTAGATGGTCACATCCAGAGAGTAGTGGTCAACTGCTCAATGTCCAGAGGGACATCAATAAAAAGCAGCGTCCCTCAGTGGTCTGTATTGGGATCAGTACTGTTAAATGTCTTCAGCAAAGACACAGACAGTGTTTGCAGATGACACCAAGCTGTGTGGTGCAGCTGACATTCCTAAAGGACAGGATGCTGTCCAGAGGGATCTGCACAAGCTCAAGAAGGAGCCCACAGGAATCCCATCAGGATCAACAAGGCCAAGTTCACGGTGCTGCACCTGGGCCAGGACAACCCCCAGTACCAGGGGACAGGCTGGGCATGAGCAGATGGAGAGCAGCCCTGTGAGAAGGGCTTGGGGTGCTGGTGGGTGAGAGGCTGCACATGAGCCAGCCATGGGCACTCCCAGCCCACAGAGCCAAACGTGTCCTGGGCTGCATCCAGAGCAGCGTGGGCAGCAGGGCAGGGAGGGGATTCTGCCCCTCTGCTCTGCTCTGCTCTGGGGAGAGCCCACCTGGAACCTGCATCCAGCTCTGGGCTCCCAGCACAGGGAGGACATGGAACTGCTGGAGTGAGTCCAGAGGATGGCTATGGAAATGATCAGAGGGATGGAAAACCTTACCTGGGAGGAAAGACAGAAATAGTTGAGGTTGTTCAGGGAACAGAAAGCTACAGGAAGATCTTACTGCAGTCTTTCAATACTCACAGACAGCTTATAATAAAGATGGGCACTGCTCTTGGCAGGGCAGTGACAATATGACAGAGGGCAGTAGTTTTAAACTGAAAACGGGTAAATTTAAGTTGGAAGTAATTTTATAATGAGGGTGGCAAAAAGTAATTTTATGATGAGGGTGGCAAAAAAAAGGCACAGGTGTCCCAGAGATGTAGTATGTGCCCCAACCTGGAAATACTCAAGGTCAGGTTGGACAGGACTCTGAGCAACCTGATCTAGTGGAAGATGTCCCTGCTCATTGCAGGGAGGTATTGGACCAGATGGACACTAAAGGTCCCTTCCACCCAAAGAATTCTATGACTCTATAAAAAAGACATCATACCCTGCCATTCTTCACAATAGACTTAGTAACTCTAGTTAATGTTAATATCAATGTTACTAGATGTGCTGATTTTGTCATTTATGGAGCAGGAGCTCCAGTATGTCAGTTTGCACTGATCTGGTTAATGTACATTTCCCCCAACTAACCTTCCAGACTATTTAGAACCTGCCCATACAGAGTAACATCACTTCAGAAGGCTGCAAGGACCTGCCCTTCTTGTCCTTCAGCCCAACCCTTTACACCCCTCACGTTCATGCCCTGCACCTGTGTGCCCTTTGCTCCTTTGGTGCCCCTGGGCACTCCATGGCTCACTGCTGTCAATGCTGCTCACCGGCTTCTCACAGCTGTGCCACTGGGGATGAGGCTGGGCCCAGTCCCACTCCCAGCTACCACAAACTGTGTACGTACATTCAGGTACACTCTTCTCGGTTGTATCAGCTAGAAATTCATCTGCTTTTCCCAAAAACCTCTATAGAGCAAGCATGCATTCGTTCACCTCTTTTTTTATTAGCCTGTAAGAGGTTGGGGTTTTCCTTTCCTTTTCTTTCCTGTTTCCTTGTGGATTTTTTCCCCATTGAGTTGCTAGGAAGCACGGATGGCTGGGTGTTTGAGACGGTACTCCTCCAGGTTTTGGGAGTTTACCTCGGGGGAAAAGAGGTACTGCAAAAACAGAGGCAGGAAAAAGATGGGGTTGGGGATTAGGGGGCTCTCTCTCTCTCACTGACTTTTGGAGGAGCATGGTCGGACTTGCAGCTTGGGGAAGGGAATTTGCTGCCATCTCCATAACCCAGCTGGGAGCTGCTTTACTTCTGCTGCTGGGTGCCGCACCCTGCCCTGCCCTGTCCAGACACCCAGCAGGTTCCAGCTATGGCTGCGGAGTTTCTGATACATCTCGTTCACCACCCCTGGGTTTCTGCTCATCCCTGCCATCCCTGGTGCTCCCGAGAGTCCCGCCGGGCCCCGGGATCGGTGCCACGGGGTTTGCGGACCAAGGCCTCTTCCCCATCCCTGCCCGTGTGGGCCGAGCCGCCATCGCCACAGCGCCCCCTGCAGGCGGGGGGAGGCACCGCCCCGCCCCCGGCAGCAGCAGCGCCCCTGCCGGCCGAGCCCGGAACTGCAGCAGAGGGAAAGCGCCGCGGCCGAGCAGGCCGGGACTGAGCTCCAGGGCCTGTTAATTGCTAATGCCGTAGTTGTTGTTGGTTTGTTCTCCTCGTTATACATACTACTAAAGAACTGTTAGTCCTACTCCAATATCTTTTCCTGAGAGCCCCTTAATTTCGAACATACAGCAATTTTGGAGGGAGGGTTTACATTCTCCATTCCAAGGGAGGCTCCTGCCTTTCCTAGTAGACACCTGTCTTTTAAACAGAGACAGATTTTGGTGCCCAAGCGTGGGGCCCAAGGGCATTGACAGAAAAAGGGTAAAAAGAAAGGAATAAAGGTTCCTGAGTAACCTATTAATTTTTTCTTTTTTTGTGTGCTGGATATAGAAACCTCATTACATGTCACTATGTGGTCTTGTTTATCCCGATTTGGGTGGTGTGTGGTCATGGCTATATTTCTCCCATTTGCAGGCCCTTATCTAAACATGGGTCCTATAATTAGGGCTACTGTGGCTGTTATCCAGTTTGCTTTATAGGTTAATAAGGTGAGGAATTCATGGATTTTTAACTTCCTCTGGAAGGTGGGCATATGGATTCAGAGCTATCACATACTACCTGTATGTATTAAACTGCAGCTATTAAGTAGTTTCTACAGAGAACTGTATGGAAACTATATGCAATTCTGAATTTCTGTACAAAGTAAATAGGAAAACAACATAAACAACACTTCAGGGACAGTTTAGTGGCTGGAGAACTGATCCACTGGTGGTTGCATCAGTTTTTCTTTTATTTAGATACCAGTACTGTACCCTAGCCAAACTGCATATTTGTTCTGATTTGGATTTACTTGTGCCATTTCATTGCTATTACTTTATTTATAGGGCTATTTCTATCTCATAAATCCTTAACTGAGTAAAGCATAGGAGATCAGAAGAGCCATAGAAAACTTCCTGGCTTCTGTTGAAGACATTGTGTAAATTCTATCTTGAGAAACACCCAAGCTTCTTGGAAAGCTCCTCTGAGCTTTGTGGCAGCTCAAAAGAAAGACTTGGGGCAGAAGTTGTTCAGATTATTTGTTATCAGAATATTTCTGATGGTGTTTGAGAAAATTAAGGTACATAAAGTCGTGCTAATTACTGCTTTCCTGTCTGGGCAATAGCCAGCAGCTATTGGAGAAATATGTATAAGACTTCAGGCTCCTGCTGTTATGTCAGGTTTGGGGCTGAGGAAGGTGCTGCAAGATGAAGCTCCAGAGTGATCCGGAGTTACTTGGCACACGGTTTGTCCTCTGCTCGCCGTGAACACAAGAGGGTGCTGGTTACTGTGCAAAGACTTTCCCTTAGGAAATAACTTTTTTTTCCTGGTTCTAGAATGGAAAAGAGAGAAGGAAGTCTGCTGCCCTGAAGACCCATATGTCGTGTACTGAAGAGACATGATGTCACCAGTATGCATGAAATTATAATTATTCAAGTAAACTTCCTTAACAGTACTGAAATTACAGGTATTTATTGTTTGCATCCTTCTTCATCCATCCTTTACTCTTCCTGAAGTCAAAAAAAGAAGTACTAAGAAAGAATGCAACCTCATGCCATCATTTCAGCAGGTCGGGGCACTTGGATAAAGCAACTGTGTAGCTCTCCCACATGAGAGTTTAGCAAGGTTACTCCTGGGCTCAGAAGACATGCTGCACTGGAAACTTTTCATGCATTCCAAATTCTTGAAAGGCTTTTTTAGTCAATTTTGACTTGTTTATGGCTCCATGACGAGAATATGCTCATCCAAATACTGTTAAATATGTGCACAGATTAGTTCTTAGACCATGTTCTACAAATTCAGCAGAAGATGGAGGCAGAGGAGTAAGCACAGTGTTCCTTGGGATATTGCCGGAAAACAGTTTAGCAGTTCGTAGAGGAATTATCACATCAGTTTGCTGGACTATGTATATTGTGCCTGGAATTGGGATATCTGCATAAATGAGTAGCCAGGAGCCCAGTTTGACCATCCAGCTAATGGTCACCTGAGTAAACCTGGAACATTGCCTGAGGAGGTACCACTTGAATTAAAATTAGTTCAGATACATAACCGGAGAAGAACAAGAGACATTTGAAGATAGACATGAGAAATTTCCTATGCTTTGATTTACAGTATCTTATGAATATTGGGAATTTATTAACCAGCTTCTCAACTATAAGGCAGGGGTTTAAGAAACATGGAATTTATTCAGAGAAACTAATTTTGGTTAGGCGTGGTGGGATTTTGCTGTGTAAGTAAGACACTTATTCACACCTGTGTGCCTTATTTGGTGTCTACTGTGGTTCAGGAGAGACTGATGTTGAGGTGGGAAAGATAATCCAAAAATGACATGGTACTGTGTTAATTTTAAAATACCTTAAGTAGATTCTTAACAATGTATTTCAGAATTGCTGTTGTGGGCACACAAACTTACCTATCTATGAATCAACCAATAAATCTCCCTGTATGCACACAGGTCAGCAGAAGATGTAAGCAAGTTTCATCATGTGATGGAAAAGGAGGAAAGAGCTTTGCAATAGTTTCCCTTTTGTATACGCCAACTTTTATCCAGTCTCTTCTTGTTCTTGAGCAAGCAGAATTACTTTTTAGTACCATTATTAACTTTGTATCATCTTTCTTAAGTAAGCCTGACTTTTTCTCCTTGAAATGGCAGTAAGTAAACAGTTTCATCCCATTTCCTATTCAATTATGTCCCTTTTCCTTTTTCCTGCTCTGCAGTCAGGCATGTACTTCAGCACTGGAAAACCTTTTAGCTCTGAAAGAATGCAAATGCAGCAGTGAACACAAAAAGTGAGCTCCCACAACTTAAATAGGTACCTCCTCTTAATAATGATTTTATAGGGTAGAAACCAACTAACAAAAATAATGCAATTTACCCTTGAATTACTGAAGAAATGCTCTACAGAGATTGCAGACACCATGAATGAAACTACTTCTAACTGCATCCAAAATACTTAATGCCAGGGACATTTGGCAATGGAGCTACCAAAAACTGATTATTCATCAAGTAGTTGCTTGAGCATACTCTTGGAAAATAATCTAAGAAATTACTTATGAAAGAGATTATGAAAGAGAATATTTTAAGGAACTTTTACCAGCAGTCAACCTAGATTCAAATTCATTTTTCGAATTGAGATGTAGCTTCGCCTTTTTATATTCTATCCTTCCAATCTCATTCTTTATGACAGATCAGCAAAGTCTTTGTTATTTACTGAAAAAAATTCCAAAGTGAGAAGCAAACAATGCTGTTGACAAACAGCTTCCAATACTGTGCATCATCTGAGGACTACTTCTTGTTTTGACTTATGCACTGTGAGTGAACAGTTATAATCTCCCTCTGGAAAAGATGTTTTGCAGTTGGTCTGGATGAGGATAGGCCTTTGTCTTCCAGAAGAGTCCTGACTGCTACTCTCCAGACAAGTCAACACATTGAAACAAGCAGTTTGTGTTTACTTGTGCTACGATCACAAAAATATGAAACAAGAGAAACCTTTGTTCTGTGTTTTTTCTTGCCTCACTGCATGTCTCAATTGTGTTAGCAATTATCAGGTAGCAAGGCAGAGTAAATTCAGTGCTATACAGAACATGTCATCACACGAAATCAGGTAGAGATTCTAAGTACTGGATCCAGAGTAGAGGATAATGGAATCACTGGAAAAATCAAGTCTGTTTGCTTCCTCTTTTACAGAAGACACTTTGTGTTACTAGTGTTCAGTTACCTTTGCCTCTCCTGCCTTCCCCCTCCCGAGTTCATGGTATTTTCTTATTTTGGACATGTGTTATACTCACAGTATATTTCCATAGTCACAGGAGCCAAGTTGGCCAACTGCTGTTGAATGTTGATGACTAATGAAGAACATCACTGGGCTGGCTGGCGGAGTATTTCCGTATTCCATTGCCCAGCTCCCTCCTGGACTAATTCTCTTCTTTTTTTATCAGCACAAAGAGGCCTCCAAGTTCCCTCTACTCCTGTGTCATAAAGCAGGAGCAGAGTATGGAAGTGCTAGTGTTAGGGTGGTAAATGAAGCACAACAACTGAGCATTGTTAAGGATTGAGGTTCATAGAAGATGCTCTAAACTAGACCTTGCTAACAATGAACTCAATTTCATGTCTGTGTACTCATCCTAAACAGATGATCCTAAAAGATGGAACAATAGTTGTGCTGACACCAGCAAGGTCAGAATCTCACCCCACGCCCTTGCCTTCCCCTTCCTTGTAATTCTGCCCAGTCTTGTATTTGGCAAGAAAGATATGGAAAATTTTCCTTGTTCTTGTTCAGCTCTTTCCTGCACCATTTATCATTCTTCTCAACAGGTCACCTTCAACAAAAATTCTAAGTTTATATGCAAAAAACAAGTAAATCAGTTACACTTCACTTGAGGTACACCTGTTGAGTGTGCGTCCTATGATGTAGTAGACAGTTTACAGTCTAGAGTACCTAGAGTATCATAGATATATAGTTCCTAAAGCACAGTTGTTTCCTACAGAAATAGTAAGAGTTTGCCATAACTTCTGTCTCATCATAGAATATGCTTACGCTATGTATTTTGTTGAGCATAAGGCCAGTACTGTTTAGGGTCTACATGCGTACTACTAAAACATTGCCCTATGTAATGAATATGTTAAAAAAGAAATTTCTTCACTCTACGTTCCTCACAGGAGAGTTTCTGTAGTCCAGCTGCAGGAAAAAATAACCAAATAACTGAATGGTACATCAATAGGACAACTAGAGCCTGGTTAATCTATTGAGGAACCCTGTACCAAGACCCATGGGCCTTAATTGCCTCGGAATTTATGCATTTGTTCCTCATGCCCTGCACATGCCTCTTGGTGCAATGGCAGCTTTTGGTCTGGGGCCTCCTAATTTTTAGGATTCTTTTCCCATGATCCCACAGACAGGCCAGTAACTGTTCTTATCTTGTTGAGACTCAGCTTCTGCTGAGGACTGCAGCCTCCTCATCTTCTGGTTTGTGCTTCTGATGAACTAGTTTAGTTGGTAGAGAATGGGAAATTCAGAAGACCTCAGTTTAAAGTAAGGACTGCTAGGCAATAACTTAAACACTGGATTGTAATCAACATTATTCTCACTGTATATGCTAGTAGGAAAATTATTAAGAAAATTATTCCAGCCAGAAACATCTCTAGGTGACAGTTTGCAACTACTGGCATACAACTTCAGAAAATTCAGCTACTCATGCTAAAGTAAGTAAATTCAAGGCAAACTTCAGATTATATCACACTGTGCTGTAACTCTAAGTGCCTTATTCTTACTTAAAACTTGATTATTATGCCAAACATGAATATCTCTCCACAAGGACCAGACAATAATCATTGTTTTCTGATATCAAATCTCTGTCTCCATTTTTCCTTGATCCATTTTAACAGGTTAAGTATCTTTTCACCATTATTTTCCTTTCAGAAAACCATGTAGTATTTCTTTTGCTTATTAGAACAGTAGCACAAGGTTCAGTATCACAGGAAAGGGGCTCAAATAAGGGGACACTACTTGTTTGAGAGCAAGAATTCACCTTGACACAAGAAAGATGACAGCTGCTCTCTGGATCTGTGGTAGGTTTGACACAATAGGGGAGCTGAATTTTCAGTTCTGTCTCTATCCTGCTTTTAAAATAAAGGTGATGTGTTTTAGCCTTCAGATCTTGTTATCTAAATTTCAACATCAGTCAGGAGAGGAGTGTTGTCTATGTTTGCTAGAATGATGGAATTTTTTACAACTATATTTGCTGTGCTACTCCATGTTTGTCATCATGAGTGCATAAAAATACTAAAATGTGTTATATACAACAAACATATATATATATAAAAAAGTTTAGGCATCACTTGAAAGCTTCCCCACTACAGATACATACCTGGCTTAAGTGTAGAGGCCATAAAAAACTGAATATTACATAGCTGAAAGTAGTAAGAACATTTTATTAGAATATTTTTGTTTTGGTGGGTGCAGATAGTAACCCCAAGTTAGGTTTGGCAATGACATAGCCTAATCATAATAAACTTCTTTTATTTTCATATACAGATCAAATGCAGTGCTTCAGTGGCCAGAATGAGTTAGAAGTGTAAAAGGACTACTTTTATGTGTACTTTCATAGAATTTTGTGTATGCAACGTGAAATCAAGTTCTGCTTCATTATGTTTGTTTTAAGTAGCACTACTACTTATGATCCAGCCTCTAATTTTAGATTCTCAAAGCAAAATTCTAATTGTGTGAAGGAACACCTTATATAGAATAAGTATACAAATGACAGAATTGCTGCATGGAATTTATATTTTTCAAGGGGCTCCCCGTTTAGTAATCACAAGACCTTATAGATCAAGTTCTACTGTTTTTTTTTTTTTTTGTAATTATGTATTGAAAACAGATCAATGAAATGCAGCTCCAACACTTCATTAGCGGATGCTTGTTCATTTTATGACTAGTACTGTATTCTCATTGCCCAATACCCTACGATATGGTTCTTACAGAAAGTACAAACATGAAAAGTACACAAGGATGGAGAATAAAATCAGAAGAGTAAAAAAATATGTAAACAGAAATACTCATATGCAAACAACTCATAGCGTCTCTGCAAATATGTAGAGGTCAGACAGAGAAAACAATTCTTGTCCTGTCCCCCAATGGCCCACTCAAGCCCCTTTGTTTCTGCATCTCCACACTAACTTTTTCAGAGCACATTAAGCTGTTTGCTGTTTAAGTAATTAAAAAACCCAAGTCCAGTTCTACCCCTCCTTTGCTTGTTAGGTAACTAACAAACACTCGCCTCATTGACTCAAAAGCAGGGCTAGAAAATAGTTTAAGTTGTCTATAAAGACTAAAGCTGTTCCAAATGCCCATTACAATGTACAACTTCCCTCTGCCGCAAACAGACAGGAAAGATGACAATAGGTTGGCATAGCAGGTTTTTAGGTCAACAGCTATGCCAACATCTTGCCTCCTCTCCAGCTCTGTATAAAGGAACTGCTTGGAAAGGTGTCTGTGGGAGTTGTACAGTCTTTAAGTGTGATTTGTTTGGTCTAAAATAGAAAACCGAAATTTATGTAAAAGCTTCACACTGCTATGTAAAACATTTGAATATCAGTCTCACTTTACTGTGAGACACGTTTAATGCCAATGTGAGTGGATTTTTACCCCTTAGGCTATGAGAGCTAAAAAAAAAATCTCTGACAAAAGCCAAGTTTGTAGTTCTGTGTCTATAACAGCTGCAGAGCAGAGACAGTGTTTCTTAACTATTTTTCACAAAGCAATAATGTATTCAGGACATTTCCTACCAAAGCATCAACAAAATCCAAGAGAGAGGGTGGATGATCTAGACCTGTATCTTATACACCACAGTGAAATCATATTCTCAAGTGACTTCATTTTAAACTCATTTTGTTTGGTTTCTCTTTTTTTTTTTTCCCACATTCACTTACACAAAGAAGTGATTACAAAGGAAGAGATTTAAACACACACATTTGCTGTTATAAAAATACATCAGCAGCTTCATTCATACTTAGAAATCACACTGCCACCTTCTTGTAATCTATCTCCATTCACACAAACATTTGCAGACAGTATTTTTGGGGACAGTGGATTTGCCAAGGAGACAGATTTTCAGGAGGAAAGTGGTAGTCACTACAAAACTGGAGACAGGCTCCTCCAATTTACCTTGCCCACAGTACACACTTCCACTGTTTGCTGGTTATTTGGTGTTTGCACTTATTTTAAACAAACAAGGAGAGATATTTTAATTTATTTCTCTAATCATGTACCTGGTTCTATAAAGTAATCAGAATGGCAAGAGTGAAATGTAAGAGTTTAATGAGTGTAAAGAGTGTTGATAACTATCTGGAGCATATTGACTAGGTCAGTCATTCACAACACCAAACGTGCTTTACTGAACAGATGATATTGTCAGCTGTAGTTGCCAAATGTATCTTTAATTTTCATTTCCAAACTCTGTATTCAAACCTGACACCTTGAGTTCATATTGACATTGTGAAGTTTTGGGGTTTTTTCCTCCAGATTTTTAAGAATGAGGAGAAAAGCAAAGGAAAAGTTGTTTGCATTTGTTACAACATCTTTAACATAAGTGCATTCATTTTCACAAGACACCCTGGTATTTAAAATTTTGTAGGTAATCTTCAAAGAAGCTGGGGTTCAGTAAAATCTTTCAAAGCTGAGGTTGCACAATGAAGCCTCCTTCAGGTATTACCTTGCTATCAATGATCAAGCTGCTTCAAAATATACAACCTAGAATCCTCCAAAAAAAGGAATGAACACAGAAAAGCACATTTTTCCACATTACATAAATAGAACAGAAAACATTCTGGAGCCAAGCACTTAATCACATTTCAAAATACCACAAGAGAGCATCTTTTGTTGTCCTTGTAAACACTTGTGTCTTTAATGAACATGACAACTAGCATGTGAGCTGTCTCACACAAATGAAAGCCTGTTTTCCACCAATTACTCTTCACCTAAGAAAACTGCCAAGCTGAAGACATGTGAATGACACTACATTTCAAAGACTCCCTTCGGAATTATATTTAAGGAAAACTACTTAAATCTACCATTTGGGAATATTATCCATGAATGCTATTAGAATTTTCCATTTATGTATCTCAGGATGGGAAAAAGTTTAAATTCTTCAAAATGGAAAGCAAATCGTAAGTTTCAAATGCTTATTTCATAAAAATACATGGACGTACAAAAAAACATATTTACTTGCCTGTTTTGTACTTGCTAAACCTTTCTTTCTGCCTTTAGAATTTAGTTTATAAATCTGTATGATTGTACATTCATATATAACTTGTATGTTCATATATAACTTTACCATTATCTTACAGATCTCATGTAACTCAGCGTGGTCATTTAAAACTTTTGCTATAATGTCTGAATTTGCTTAAGATAACAACTTTTGCAATACTTTTTTTTCTGAACTGAAAACTGCATATATTTGGGATCATATTCTACAGAATGTTTCCATGTATGTGTACTCACATCAGTAGAGAGTTTTCATACTCTGACATGACATAAAATAAACAAGATTTAAATTAAACAGCTGTGTCAGCAGACAAGATTGGGGTGTGTTAACATTGATGCTCTCTGACCTGCCAATCTGATGTCTGAAACAATCACTTCTGTCCTAACAAAGCCTGTTTTTTTGGAGGGCAGTGTATGAAATGCAGTGTAGTCTGGACTTAGGCCAAGGGAGGCATTATTTCAAAGATTCATATCCTGGTTGTGCCACTAACCCAAAGAGCCTGGACTTGGCATGCTGTGATGACCCAAAATCTAATCAGTTCAAACACAGGCAAGACTATGCTTTGCAGCAGTAACAGGCTGCTGCTGGAAGTTAACATCTGATTTGACAAATGCACCACTGAAACTGAAAGCTGTGTACAGCTTGTAGAACTAACATGAGGAACTTGCAGCACAAGATTCTGACAATCTGGTGATAAAGTACCTTCGATGTCACAGCTCATTTTAGACTAAGTTTACTTTGAAAGAAAAAAGTAAGCTGAAAGTAAGAAAAATTAATATAATTAATGTTTTTTGAATATTTTATAGATTTATGAGCTAAAAAACCAATAGGTTAAGTATCTGGCAATACATCAAATGCTACCAAACACATAAAGCTATTGAAAGAACCATTTTCTGACTAAGCAAAAGCATGTAATTATAAATGGTAAAACCAGAAGTAGAATAAAGCATTTTTCTAAATAACGTGCCAACTTCATCTGTTCTCCCTGTTAAAAAGTTCAGTAGCACACTTATCTTCAGAATATGAAGGGGGAGAAAGGAAGCAGACTACAGGGTTATTCATTTGAAGCATTAAAGCATCTCCCACTCTAAGACTGCTCTTCACAATTTTCAAACATGGTGCAACAAGGGAGCAGGGAAGAGAGAGCAGGGAAGAGAGAGCAAAATGTAACACCCACAGAAGGAAGGGGGGTGATCACACAGGAGAATGGAAGCTTGCAACAGCAAGGACCCACAGAAAGAAGAGAATTCCCCAAAGCCTGAGATGCCCTTGCAGAACCACTTCAACACCCTGCAAACTGAGAAGAAAGACCAGCCAGATCAGGAGAAGCACCAGGGCTGAGTAAGGCAGCCCCATCTGCTCCCTGCATAACACCCAGTAAGGCAGCCCCAACTGGTCCCACATCACAGCCAGCACAACTAAGAAAAGGCAAGGGGTGGTAGCAGTAGGTGACTTCTGAGAGGTTCAGAGGTACTGAGAGACCTGACACAGTCTCTGGAGAGGTGCTGGTTACTGGGGAGTCATAGCAGGGATGTCACTGATAGGCTGCTGAGCCTTGAACAGTCCACTGACTATTACACACTGCTGTTGTTTCACATGATACAGCGGCAGTGACACAGCCAGAAGACAGAGGACTTAAGTGAGAGGCAATGTTTTGTCCTCCGTTGAGGAAGTTAAGTTTTGCTTAGGCGGTGGATTAAAGGGTTAAAGTATCCTAGGGATGAGGAGAAGTTTGAGAGAGGGGTTTGTTTTGTGAGAATGAGTGTTTTGTGAGGATTACAGAGGCCTGGCTACAGAATAACCAGCAGGGAAAGATGGTATCCTGGAGCTTGTTCTCACCAACAAGGAATGACTAGTGTGGAATGGGAAGCTTCAGGACAGCCTTTGCTGCAGTCATCATGAAGTGGTGAACCTCAAGATCCTTAGGCCACAAGGAAGGGGCAGAAGAAGCTCACTACCCTCAACTTCAGGACAGCAGATTTTGCCCTCTTGAAGGATCTGTTTGGTAGAGTACCATGGCATAAAATCCTGGAGGGAAGAGAGAAATTAAAAAAGAGAGAGAGAGAGAGAGAGAATTCAAAATTCACCTCCTCCAGATTCAGGAGTGATCCCAACAAAGATCATGTGAGACAAAATTGCCAGGAGACCTATATGGATAAAGAGCACCTAGACAAACACAAAAAGAAAGCCTAAAGAGCATTGAAAGAAGGAGAGACAGACTCTGAGGAATACAGAGAGATTGTCCAAGCAGACAGATTGTATGATTCTATGAAAATGAAACCCCTGATAGAATTAAATCTGGCCTGTTTTTAAAGGGATGTCAAGAGCAACAAGAAAATCTTCTATAGGTATATCAGTGATAAAAGGAAGACTAAGGCAAATACGGATCCTCTTCAGACAGAAACAGAAGACCTGACTATCCAGAACACAGAGAAAGCTGAGGTACTCAATTACTCTTTTGCCTCAGTCTTTACTAGCAAGTGCTCCAGCCAACATGCAGAAGGTAAAGGCAGGGAATGGGGAGAATGAAGAGCAAATCCCTGTGGAGAGGATCTGGTTTGAGACGGTCCAAGGAGACTGAAGGTGCACAAGTCCATGGGACATGATGAGATGCACCTGAAGGAACTGGCAGATGAAAGGCAAACTATCCATCAATTAGAGAAGTTGTGACAATCTAAAGAAATTCCCACTAAACCAAAAAAACATGATCCCGATTTTTAAAAGGGGGAAAAAAAAGGAAGGCCTGGTGAACTGCAGGGAAGTTTGTCTCACCTCTGTGTCTGGCAAGATCGTGGAATAGATTCTCCTGGAAATTGTGCAAAGGCAGTGGAAAATAAAGACGGGATTAATGACAAACAACACGGCTTCACTAAAGACAAACTGTGACTGACAAATCTGGTGGCCTTCTATAGTGGGGTTACAGCAGTGGTGGACAAGGGAAAGGCAACCAACATTACCTGTCTGAACCTATTCAAAGCATTTGACACTGTCATACATGGCATTTTAGTCCCTAAATTGGATAGACACAGATTAATTAGATAGATGGACCACTCAGTCTATAAAGAATTGGATGGTTGCACTTAAAAGAGTTGTGTTCAATGTCCAAATGGAGACCAGTGACAAGTGCAGTCCCTCAGGGGTCAGGACTGGCAGTGGTGCTGTTCAAGATTTGTCAGTGACACAGCCAGTGGGCTCGAGGGCACCCTCAGCAGGTTTGCCACAGACACCATGCTGCGTGGGGCAGCCACGTGCTGCAGAGACGGGATGCCATCCAGAAGTGCCCTCATAGGCAGGAGAGGTGGGGCTGTGCAAACCCCATGAAGGTCAGACAGGCCAAGTGCAAGGTCCTGTACCTGGATCAGAGCAGTCCCAAGCACAGATACAGACTGGGGAGAGAACAGAATGAGAGCAGCCCTGGAAAGGAGCACTTGGTGGTGTTGGTGTGCAAGAAGCTGGCTGTGATCTGTCAATGTGTGCTCACAGCTCAGAAGTCCAAGCATGTCTTAGGCTGCATCAAAAGCAGCATGGCCAGCAGGGGAGGGAAGGGATTCTATCTCTCTCCTTTACTCTGGTGAGAGCCCACCAAGATTACTGTGTCCAGTTCTGGGGCCCCCAGCATAAAAATTATGTGGACCTGCTGGAGAGAGTCCAGTGGAGTGACAGAAACATTAAAGGGCTGGAGAATCTCCTACAAAACAGGCTGAGAGAGGTGGGATTGTTCAGCTTGGAGAGAATGCTGCTCTGAGGAGACCTTATAGCAGTCTTCCAGCACCTGAAAGGCGCTGGAGAGGGACTTTGACAAGGATATGTAGTGATACGGCAAGGGGTAATGGCTTTAAGTTGAAAGGGGGAAGGTTCAGATTAGCTATCACATAGAAATTCTTCACTGTGAGAGTGGTGAGGCCCTAGCACAGGTTGCCCAGAGAAGCTGTGGGCACTCCATCCCTGGAAGTGTTCAGTGCCAGGTTGGATGGAGCTCTGAGCAATCTGGTCTAGTGGAAGGTGTCCCTGCCTATGACAGAGGGGTTGGAACTAGATGATCTTTAAGGTCCCTTCCAACCCAATCCATTCTATGATTCTGTGATTCTAGGAAAAGTGCCTGAATCAGACACGGAATCAGCACTTCACTGAAGCAAAGCTGTAGCTTTAAAAGAACCTTGAAACAAAGGGAAAACTACACATGGACAAGGGGGGTTAAGCTTTTGGGAGGGAAGAAATGAAGGGAGAAATAATGATTGTTGATACTGATTCACTGGGATAAACCTTGCAGTAGAGAATGCAAAGTTATCTTCCAAACCCCAGCATTACATGGTTATTGTGTATAGACCTGCTTGGAGCAGGTTTAGACAGCCAGTATTCAAAGCACTGGCATCTGCCTGGAGCCTCTTGTATTATAGGACTCCCACTATCAGAACCAGGAGCTGCATTGGCATTAGCTGTAGCACAGTATGTGTGAGGGAAAGCACCAGGAGAAAACGGCAGCCTTACGGCATAGTTTAATCCCTGTAATTATGCCGACCTGGTAATGTAACGATCTACAAACAAATTCTGAAGCTTCATAAAACTGGGAGTTTGGTACATTCCGTCAAGGATCTTTGTTTTTAAACCAAGTATTTTGGCAGCCTCTGACATGCATGATCCATTTCAATATATTTTTTTCACTAATTATAGAGAGACTATGCCTAATTTCCTCAGAATAATAGCCTGAATTTTTTAAAGATAAGAGTCTGTCATAAATTGACTTAATTGCATTTTAATTAATTTTCATTTATTGCGCTGGCTAAAGTATTTTCTCCCATTAAATGCAGAATAAGCACATTTTTGAAGGAAAGAAATACTTCAGGAGACCAACCCAACATATGCACGCACAATTCTGCTGAGGAGTAACACTCTTAACCCTACAAGAATGGGGAACAACCAGGAGGAGCTCCAAGTTGTAGGGAGACTAAGGCCAAAGACATGTCAAGTCTCCTACGGACTGGGTTCCCAAAGAACATTTGGTAGATTTCTGAAAATCTGAAAGCATTCTGCACCAGGAAGAAGATGGAAGAAATGAGCAGGCAAACAGTTTCTAGAAGATTCTGCAAAGCTAGTTCCCATGCAAATTTTCAGCTAAGAATGTATCAACAACAGAGAAGCAGCAGCTGGAAATAGAAAAACATACAGCTGCTTGAAATACTCATTGATGAAAACCCTGTCATACTATTATAAAGGCTCACATACATTCCCCCCTCACATCAAATTATTTGACCATGGGGAACTTGACAAAATTTTAATCCAGAAATATTTATTCACTTGTTACAGTATAAACCGTTATTCATTCTAACTGCATTTGACTGAATAGGACTGCCCTCTTCCTTTAACTGAAGGATTCCTCCATACTACGTTTTCCATGGGTTTTCTTCTAGTTAAATTAGAAAAAAAATTTCTTCCCTCCTTTGTTTCTAAAACCTATGAGCCTAACGCACATAAATTTTCCTGCATGGCCTCAAAAGACACACCCTTGTCAAAGAGATTCCTGTTAATTTCTGTGGGTTTTTAATTGAGCCTATTTGGTATATATATGCTGCTTTTTTTTTAAATTTCCATTTTCTTTTCAGACATGTCTTGTGTTGGCATTTAAAACATTTTTTAAAAAATGGTTGTGCAAATATTTGTGAATCTTTGTATCTCCATGTTGAAGTTAGCTAAGGTATGATTGATTCTCATCTACCTTCACAAATGGCAACATTTAGGTTCAAGTGGAAAAACAATTTTAAATTACTTTGAATAAAATTAGCCTGTGAGCTCCTTCGATGTTCTCACTGGATATTAGTTCCATCACTGAAGCAATCACTTCTTTAAACTGGGATTTTTCTTCTTTAAAAGAATCTAATTTTGCAGATGGCTGTGGGAATAGCAGACATATAGGACAGACTATGTCTTTTGAGGAGTGATGCATTATCTGTCTTTCTCTGGATGCTGAAAGAAACTGGGGTTTCAAAAAGAAAGATTATTGGGAAGATCCCAGAATTAATCCTATGGGGGCCTAGTTTCTCAGATTTAGCTGAATTCCAAGTCTCTGGAATGCTCAGCAATATTTAAGGTAGCCCCAGTGCCAAGGAACTGAGGTGTGTGATTGAATGGGTTTGTCTCAGTATTTAATGATGCATCACTCAGCCTTGACCCACTGATATTCCCGACTTCACCTGATGATGGAAAAGCTGTCACGCTTAGGCAGGTATTTGATTCTAACAACTCACTTTCAAAACATTACGGCCTGTGAGTTTGTTTAAAGACAATGTAGCTTCAGTTTAATTTCATTCATTTACATTCATGTTTATGCAGATATAAATAAAATAGACATTTTATCAATATTTCAATTAAGCAATACACTTTGCATGTTCCAATGGTGAAGTCTGCAACATGAATAACAACTTCAAACCCTGTTGCTTATGAGTTGAATTGGAAGTGGAATCAGATAAAAGCAGATTGCAACACATAAAATTTGCCAAGATATCTCATGCTACAGATCCACCAATACTCCTTTTGTTCTTATACATGAAAGAAATTCCTCTTATTTTAATGTCAGCCCCTGTACTAAAAAATTACCTGGACAAAAGCCCCAGATTTTGAACTTCACTGCAAGTGATAAATGCATTTCCTCAGCTAACTCTTCAACTTATCTAAATGGTCTGCTCATTATGCCAATTTGTAAAAGTTAAAAGTGATACTACACTTTTAGATATTTAATTTTGATTAGCTAGAAGGTCATCATATCTGTTACCAAAACTGAATCCAAACTTGCATGAGATATCAGTGAACAAGTCACTACGTAAAGTAAGTGACTAAGTGGGAAAGTAAGCATATTTTTCGAAAAATCAAACCAGTAACTTTTTAAGATCAAGCACAACAATGACTGACATCAGTACATCTGATAAAGGTGCTGGTCTCAATTACATTAGACTTCTTGCCTATCTTTAAGATTAAAATATTTAGGAAGAAGTTTGGAATATGAGATCCTGAGACTTCTCAACCTTGAATTTGTATTCAAATAGGTGTAACATGAACACCTCTCATCCTTATGGAAGTAAAAACTCCAAAAATCAAAATTAATTAACAGCAGACAATTCCGTCTCCCGGGTAAATGGGATTTTGCCACTGACTTCCTGAAAACATGGACAGACTAATGGTCACATTTGGAAGTCAGATTGTGAATGAAATCAGAACGAGGTTAATAGCATTTCCAGTCTCCCGTGTGAATTCTGTCCTTTTAATACACTCTGTGAGGCATTAGTATGCCATGAGAAATAATAGTTTGCCATAAAAAGAAAAAAGAAAAAAAAAAAAAGAGAGAGAGAGAGAGAGAGAGAAGAATCATGAACTAATTCAGGTCTTCTGAATAGTTATCTTTCTCCAATGACAACTGATGAGATCAGTTAGCTAATATGTAGCCAAATGCAAAAAATAAATGTTAATTGATAGAACAGACATCAGTGATGATAGGAAGTTCTGCAATCTTTAAATAGGAACAGGGCATTCTCTAAGCTTACAGGAAATATAGCTTTGTCCCTGGAAGACTAATTTTACCAGCATTTTAATAATGAAAATAATGTGTGCAATTTTTTTTTCAGGAGTATCTTGTATACTGCTAGTACATACATCCACAGTAAAGGGGATTTAATGGATAGCACCTGAACGCATTGTTTAACAAGATTATCATCCTTCAGCTGGAACAAAGTTTGATTTAAATGACAGATAACACTCTTAAGTGGAACAACTAAGGTAAATGCTGTTTTGTGAAAATGTAAGCCAACTAATATTTGTATGTTCACTATTGGCAAAGAAACAGCCTAGGCTTTACTTCCTTTATTGGTCCAAACAGATTAAGAGAAGCAGATCTCAAGGCACAATTGAAAAATTCAAATGTGCTGTAGCAACAGAGAAGTGTTGCCCACACTGTCCTGTTCATAATAATAACTTTTTTACTATAGCTAGCCTTTAAGGAGACCCTCGCTTTGTATGTGATGGTGTAGGATACACATGCTGAAAGGTCATGGGACATGGTAACGACAATGGCTTTGGTGTGTAAAATTGCATTTAAGTGCACTGTGATACGTTGACCCAAGGGCGCAGCTGGGTCTAAACAAATAGGTAACAAATATGTAACAAACCCTCTCTCTCATCAATAGGTCATGGTAAATAGCAAAAGATGTATGGAGCCAAAAGCAAAACAACAGTGATTTGTTTTAAGAGTCTTTAAGCTTTTTGTTATTTCTACCCTGTGTATTTTACTTGGACTGCAGGGTACGGCAGATATAAAGGACTTCAGGCATATAGTGGCATTAGTTACTGACCTGCTGTTCCTCCCCAGTCTACCAAATGAACCACTAAGTCTAGAAAAATAAATCACAATAACATGAGGTACAAAGCGCCCTGCAGCTCACAGGCTGTCAGTTGTCCAAATTATTCAGCCATTTTTTCCACTCAGTGTAGAAATAACACACTGATTTCTCAACAGGAAAGCTCAGAAGTTATAAGGCAAGTTACTGCACTACAGTCCTCAGAGAGGCATACAATATCCATCTTTACCTTTGCACTACAGTTACTTCCTATCCACCATAACATTAGGGAAATATGTTTGTGTTACCCACAAACTGTTGTCTGTTACTGTTGACACAATTGCAATTTATTAGTTTATAGGACTTACACCTAAGTACAACTACACCTGGTTACAAATTAATAAAACATTGGTATAGACATTTGCCATAAGAGTTGGAGAGTTGAAAACACATCATTATTCCTTCAAGATTTTGAAAAAAAAATTATCTACTTATGAAATCAACTATTCTGTGCTATTTTCTGTTTCATTTTACTGTTTCTGACCCTATCTATATGAAATTCTCTGTTGCACTTTAAAGCAAGGTGCTAATTACTATTCCTGGGTAACTTCTTACAGGGGCAGGTGTCTTGCAAATGTGTTCGTGCAATCTAAAATGTTCTTAAAATAGCTTGCTGCGAGCAGCATGTTCCTAAGTAGGTCTAAGAAACACTGATTAAGTAAATCTCCCTACTGTGTCAAGAACATCTTTACTGGAAAGAAATTTGCAAATCAACCACGGTTGATCTGGATTTCTGACTTTAAAATATGGCTTAATCCTGCTTTAGGCCAAACCAAGAAAGTTTTGGTTTTCAGTTTTGGGCACAGACATTTTCAGTTCACTGCATAGAAAGCTATCTAAGGTCTACTACAGCGCTGCTTTTCTTCCCCTTCATGTCATGACCTACATTGCAGATGCTGCCAACAAAGATACAACTCCTTATTGGAAGTTAAGGTGCATCAGTGATGAAATGCTGGGGACACAGAAATTGTTGACAGAATTTTCACTTTCTTCTATTTTCTGTTTTTTAATGTGGAGTTTTAAAAGATGGTAGATTGGCAATTCTAAAGAACAATCATAGGAAAAAGGAAAAGTTCACCACGATTAGCCAATAGAAGTTATGTGGACAGCACATAGTAATTACTCTTCCTCATGCAGAACAGGTTAAAGGACACATCCCTCTGTACAACTGGTTAAACCCAACAGCCTCTACAGAATTAGGTTTCCGGGGTCTACAAGTAGTGTGGCTGGTAGATACATACTGAATCCCATCTAAGGACACAAAAGGCATCACTAAAGAAGACTCAGAGTGGCTGGTCACTTCTGATGGAGGATTCCTTGGGCAGTCATGGAGAAGACCTGGTCTCTGAGGGGTGGCACACCCAGACCAACACAGTAACAGAGAAAAAGTAATTTTTTTTTCCTGTCCTGTTTATAAACACTCAAAGATTTTTATGTTCAGTAAGTGTCTGCCAATACCTGAGCATGACTTAATTTAGCGAGTAAAATCAATTGCATTATTTGTTGCACACAGTAACAGAAAGATCTCCTTAAAACAGCATTGGATTGGAGAACATCTACACAGCTACTGCCAGGCTAGCTAACCTCTAAGTGGATTTTGAAAATAATCCCATTATGTTATATTGCTTATATGAAGCTACCTTCTCTTTTAAGATCTACTTGAGAAAATCTACAGAAAACATATTGACTTAGTCTTTGTTCAGTTTTGGTTCGCTTGTTTGTTTGGGTTTTTTCTTAATAATTAAATTATTTACCAGTATTTTAATTCTTAAACTCTAAGGTAAAAGAATGAAACCTATATAAGAGTTATTTTAGGCATAGATTTTGTATCAAAAAAGTGCAATGGACTGAAGATTTCTCATTAATTTTATAATATATTGAAGTGGGTTATGCACATGCACATGCACATGGTAAAAGGAAGAAGTATCTTTTCTGCACCCTGTAAACCGTAACAGTTAATTAAAACAAGATTTTGTGACTATAAGGTTTCCATCCACAGGTTTCTAAACACACCTTTTGTGTTGAAGTCAAGAAAAAAGGCATCCTGTAGTGGCAAATAATATTGTATCTATTTAAAACAGCACAAATATTGAAATTGGACTCCAGTTGCATGAGTTTGATCTTTTTCTTTTTTTATACTAATTTTAAAGAAGCTTTAAAATGCATTCAGAGCATAACAGGTCACTGCTCATTTGCTCTGTTTTTAAAATCTTATACATTTTAGCCTCTGATTTTCATCATCTGTTTATCTTGAAAATTTGTGAATACTATTTATAAGGACAACTGCTTCCTGTATTTTTCTGCAGGAAGTACTGGCTCAATTTCTCTGGATGTAAGGGCTAATTCTGCTAAGCAAGTCTGTGGAAATGACTGGTGCATTGCGCCCTACCAGATCAAATCTCAACAGATAACTATTTACTGCCAAACACAAATGTAGTTTTTTATTTCACTGACTTTCTTAAAGAAATTTGATTTTGTATTAACAACATTTACTAGCTATATTGTCAAAAGGTTTTCTTCTCACAAGTTTTTAAAATCTTCTACCTTGTGCTATCAGTTCAAAAGACTGTGATGTCGGAAATCAGTAATTGTAGTACATGAAAGGAAAGACTTTGTACTGCCTGTTGCAGACGTGACAGGAGATATGTGAATTAATAACAGGGGTGGGAGAGATGAAAAGAGTGATTTCGCTGAAAGATCTCCTAGAAAACTGACTTCCTTCTCAAGCCTGTATTTCCTAAGAAAAGCAGGTACCGGACATCTTTCAAAGTTTTTACCAATGCCTACTAATTGCTAGCACCTTGTTTTCTGAATAGCCAGGATGAAGTACACAAAGACAGAACAACAGGTGTGATGAGAAGCTCCCTGCTATGATGCAGAAATAGTCACTGAAAGGATACCCAACTGAGCTGGAATATCCAGAACATGCATCTGACTGTATTAACCCTACTGTTTACCAAAGTTTTGCAGGTTTTGTGAAATTTAATTAGGTTGTTATGAGACAAAGAAATCATACACAACACTTGAACTAAAGGCACATTTAGAAAAAAAATTAAGAAATAATTAGTCCGCAATAGATAAAATTAAATAAAATCAAAACCTGATTAAATGAGGTGAAGGGTGCTAATTTTTTTTAAAAAAAGAGAGAGACAATAATTATTTCACAAAATGAAGATGGGACTCTACTAGGTGAAAAATAGTCAGTAAATCTTCCTTCTCTGAATTTTGTCTTTTGCTGCCTGCTTTCAAGTTTTGTATAAGTGTTCATACTAATTTTACAATAAAGTTAGCAACTGTCTTTTAAAAGAAATTACATCTCTCTGTTGTGGTCAAAAAAAAGGGAAGAAACCAAGAAGTGTGCAACTTGTGAAGGCCAGAAGCCTTTGCTAAGAAACACCAATGCTGGTGCCATAGGCAGACTCATTTCATTGCTGCCCTGGGGATGAGTAGACAAAATGGACGTTGCTACAAACTGACTTTTTTTTTTGGTCAAAACAGAAAGATGTAACTTCTTTTAAAAGATAACAGATAACATAACTGTAAAATTTGTATCAACACGTCCACTAATATTGAAGACAGCAAAAGATGAAATCCAGAGAAGAAAGATCTACAGACTGTACAGTAGGATGGTACTGTCCTATCATTTAGCTTCAGGTCTCTCTTTAAAAACAAATGTCAAATTTAAGAACTAATTCATCTGCCCTATTCTCAAACTTATCATAGCTCATTCCCATAAAGACATTCCTTCTACCACTAACCTTCCCTCTGATGGAAAGTTCACACAGCATCTGTTCATCTGACAACTGGACAGCATCATCAACAAGCGAGGGAAGACCAAGGCACAGAAGAGACAGCCAGAGCTATTCTGAGCTGAGCCCAACATTAAATTCGCCTATACTATAGAGGCAAACTCCTTTACCTTCTGCTCTCAACCTCCTCAAAGAACAACCAAATCCCCAGTATTATTCTTCACTGAACTTTACTTTTATTGTGGGTTTTGAATATTACCAAGAATAAAACCGTGCTTCAATTCCCTAATTTTGCCCATCCTGTAATTCCTCCCACCCTCTAGACATTTTACTGCTCATATCATGTGGGGGAATGCTGCGCTTTCTTTTTCTGGACAGAACCTGACTGTCCTCCCTACTGATTTTCAAGGAGAAATAGTATTGCTTAACTACTGGTTTCCTGAGGAGACACAGCAGCCACATGGGTTGCTGAAATAAATGGAAATAACATGAAGAATCAGTAGCTAAGACCACAATTAGAATTTAGACAAGGATTATTTTTACTCATAATTTCCTTACTTTCTTCCAGCCCTGTGCTTTCTCCTTCTGTTCATAGCTCTTTCATGCAATACTCTTGCACTAAGAAATAAAAAACAACGCAAACAACCGCACATAGTAGAAAAAATGTCATTTCCGTATCTGAGATTTTAGAGTTCTAGGAAGTCAAGATGACAGCTGGCTTCATTTCTTGGAACAACTTGGTCAAACAAAAACTGCAAGATAAGAGACCACTTAAAACTAGCCAGGGAATGGGCTTCCTCCTGTAGCTAAGGACACTACTGGCTCGTTCTTTTGCCAACCATCCCAATACAATGATAAACATCACCTCAAAGCAAAAATCCCGATTCTATTCCCAGGATAGAAACTCTCCCGTAACTGCAGAGTGTTCTGCAAATATTTAAAGGAGACTGCTTGCTTTACAAAATCCAAAAAAAGGCACTAACCTGCAGCCACCACTACTTGCACAAAGTCCAAAATCTGAGGTCAATCATAGTGCTAATACATTAGTAATCAGCCTTTACAGCTACAAAGATACTTACAAGATTTCTTGCCCTACATACTGTTATACTATTGCCTGCAAAGAGTAGTCTGCTACCTTGAAAACAACACTTACTTTGTGTCACTCAATAGGAAAAATCTTGTCTTGATTTTACAGGTTTAAAACTCATTCCGTATGAAGAAAAGTTTTATTTACATTGAGAATTCAATAATATACTGGGTTAATTATACCAGGCTAACTGTGTATCTAACTTTTCTTTACTCCTCCCCAAACCAGATGCAGGAAGCATTAAAAAAATAATGGCTACCCACAACTGTGACATTTATAGAGTCCAGATGTAAAATGCTGAAGAATTAAATAAAGGTTATGACTGTTCAGCATAGACTTGGGCTACACAGGTGGTATAGAAAGATGATTTTTTTTCTCCTGTTTTTAACCAACCCTACTGCACATGGATTCAGACTAGCTGAGAGGGTATTTTACTTCTCATGGTAGAAGTTTTGTCTTGAAATAATCTAGAAAAAAAAATCCCCTCTTCAAACTATGCATCTCTGAATACACGTGCAGGGTAAATACTTTTGTCTCAGTTCTACTATATAAAAAAAATTCGCTTCCTGAAAAAAATTCAGTTAGGCGGGTTTAAACTGAAGCAGTGTCAAAGGGAAATGTGACTTGCAGTATAGCCACACTGCGCTCATGGGGTCCTTCTAAATACAGAAAATTAAAATCAAGAGATTCCAGCAAGCCATGGGCTGCAAGTCCATACTGTCTGGCAACTTTTTGCTGAATTAAAGACCAAGGTGTCAATAGTGGGCTGTATCATAAAGGTCTAAAACTCACTAGCACAGAATAATTACCAGCTTGCAAAACAAACAAACAAAACATAAAAAAACCAAACAACAACAACAAAATTACTAAAGTAGCTCAGAGACTAAATAAAGAAGTAAAAAATGTAAAATGTTGTATTGTTTATAAGTTTTTGCTCAGTGAGAGCACAAGCTTCAGAAATTTTTTTGTTCTGTGGCTCAACTCCAGTCATAGAAATGAAAGGATCCAGTTAAATACTGTGAAGGAGCAACTAGTGCGAGTAAAAAGTGGCATGTTTCACAGTATCTCCAGGAAGAGATACTTCAGAGATCTGCACAGGGCTAAACATAACTAAGTATGTAATCGAACAGTAAGTCTTTACCAATGGCCAGCTGTAAAACGCGGTAGTTGCGCTATGAAAGCATTTACCGTACACCACATCTCAGCACCACGGCAGGGTCTGCCTGCGCCTTTGTCCCTTTCTCCATTATTTGTGTGAGAGAAATTTGTTCTGTGATCCTTACCGTTCACTCACTCCTCAAATACATTCCACCTAACACGATACCTGTTTCGCCTTAGCGCAACTACTGTTCTAACAGCAAAGCGACTTTCAGTACTTCGACTCTCCGGCCGGCGAGCAGAACCATCCTCTCGTCCGGGGACGTCGGCGGGAGGGAGCCGGGCGCCGCCGAGCGCCGCCGGCGGGCCCGGGAGATCCGCGTCCCTCTCTCCGTACCTGCGTCCCGCCGGAGAGCGGGCTCCGAGCACGGCCTGCTGCCGTCCCACGCCGCTCCGGGGGCTGCGGGACACCCACACCTCCATGCGCGCCGCCTGCGGCCACACCTCTGGCAAGGGGCGCCCGGGTCCCTTCAGCCCGAGCTCGGACGGGGCGGCCGCTCTTCTGGAGACACCGCGCTCCCCTTCCTCCAAACCAAGCCCGTCCCGACAGGGGGGCTCACTGCCACGGCTCCCCTCCGGGAAGCGAGGGCGGTCTCGCCCGCGATGGCTTCGGGCTCCGCGCAGCCCCCGGTCCCCACAGGGGACCACGAGGGTCCTGCGCCAGCGCATCCGCCAGCCACAGCTCCGCAGCACAACTCCGTCCGTACCTGCAGCGGCGGATGGGAGAGCCGAGAGAGCGGCGGCTCGGCTGTCTCCGCTCCGTGCCCGTCCCCACCGCCGCACACCTGCCGCTGCCGCTGCCGCGCAGGAGCGGCCGCCGCCGGCCCCGAGCGCGGCTCTCGCTCGCGGAGGACACGCCTCGCCTGCTGGGGCGGGGGGAGCACGCTGGGCCGGGGCTAGCCCCGACGGCCGCCGCCTACGGCCTTCCCCGCTACCGTCCCCCCGGGCCCTGCTCCCGGCGCGGCCCGGCCCGCGGGGGCGGTGTTTGCCCTGCGCTCCTGCGCCGCGCCCCAGGTGCTGCCCCCCTGCGCGATGGGCCGAGACCCGCGGGCTGCCCCGGGCTCCGCTGGGCAGTCGCGCCCGGAACACCTTCTCTGCGAGCCAGCCACCGAATGGCAGCCGGCTCCTGGCCCGGAGCGTGTCCGCCCGCAGGTCCCGGCCCCAGACCCGCCCCTCGGCCCCGGAGCTGCCGGCAGGCCCCGGTGGGGCCCCCGCAGTGCTGTCCTGCCCGCCGATCGCCCGGGACCGCCAGCCGGGCAAAAACCCCGCAGCGAGCGATGGTGCTCCGGGCTGCACTCTGTCGCGACAGCAGCCAGCGACAGGGGAGAGCTAATCTCCTGGTGTGGGCTTACAGACTGTTCACATAGGCGGTGTGCGCATCTGGACTCAGAGAAATCTGTGCAACGTCTACCATTTCAAAACCATACATCTCAAACACCAGCTTTCCAGTGTTGAGTGTTCAGTAGCTTTTGCCACCTTCTGTTCATTTTAGAGCAACCATCTAAATATCGTACCATACCCAAAGTGTCAACACCACCTGATACTTCCTGCAGTTCTTACGGTAGTAGGACAACCACATCTTAATTTAATTTTATTTTAATCAAATGTCTTTTTTTTTTTTGTAGGTACAGAGAAAATTATGATTATCCAACCTGACAGTATAGTTAGGAAACACAGTCAGACTTTTGGACCTAATTCCTTGTGTCTGAAAAGAAGCAGCAAAATGCAAGATTAAAAGTGAAGTGAAGTTTAGATAAAATTTTTAAAGTAATCCGTTGGGTTGGTTTGGAATACAGGTAGAGAACACTGTTGTAGCAGAGCAGGGCAATGGGTTTGTGTTGTATCCTGTTTCTCATGGAAGGTGAACCCTCAGAATTTCCCTCCAGTGGTGTTTTATTCACAATCTGAGTTTATGCTAGAAGCTGCAATACAGAAAAGCTAAAAGCACATTTAAAATATGACCTTTAAAATAACACTTCCATATGAGATAGTCAACTCTGAACATTTGTTCCAAAAAGTGCATAGGTATGCACCATAGAGAAGCATGCCGCTAATTAAAAATTGTGCTAAATTCTAAATTTAGCTACATTTACTTCCTATACATTTTTTTTATAAAGCAGTGATTAGGCAAATATATTTTTCTTTATTCCTGTTCTGGTTTGTTCTCTTATCAAAAATCTTTGTATAGAGTAATTTTCAATATTTCCTTCTGTGCTCTGTTAATTGCATAGTGCCATGTTCTTTTATGCAGTGTTCTCACAGCAATTTGAAACATTCTTTTGAAATTAAAAGAAGGCAATTGTAAAAGAAGGCAATTGTAAAGCAGCTAGTGAGATAAAATCTTCAGGTGCCTAGCTAAGAGGATTTTTAGTTATGCACATGTGAACTGTTTTTCCTTAATGCCTTCTGTAAGAGATGGCTCAACTGTGTTCCAGGAGAAAGTTTGCTGACTTGAGATAGCGATTAGTTCTCTGCTTTTTGCATTGGAAAACTGGCTGCAGATTTTTTACTAGCTGCAGAACTTATGTCAGTTTTAATCACCTTTCTCTTGATGTGAGAGGAAAGCAATATGTGCTACAAAAGCAGTCCCTCAGCGATTTGCTGCACGACCAAGCAAAGCTTGAATAAACCCCCAGCACATGTGAAATCCCTTTCTGCCTGTGCCGTGCATTGCAACTCAGTTAATTTTTGGTGATGGGAGCTGTTACTCAGGTGTTTTTCATGGCAAAGACAATATTCACATGTGTTGAACAGGCTTCCTCTGCTTCCAGCCACGATTAATATAGGCTAACTTTGTGAAAAACACAGAAATTTCTTGCATTAAAAGTAACATTAGGGGAGCAGTCTAGAAATATCTTAGTCACAAGGCTGCTACTGTAGTTAGCAAAATCTTTTGAAATAGAGGAAAGAACCACTGAACCAGACTGGATTATTAGAAGAGAAAAGCAACAACAGCCACACAAGGCTGAAAGATGTGTGTTATTAAGCTGGTAATATAATTTTCCAGAGATTTGTGTATGCTTAGTGAATGGATATAAATCAGGAAATGCAGGTTCCCTCAATTTGTAAAGTATCATGTGTGTTACTTTTACACTTTTTATTGTCCGTGTGTGCTGTGATTCTAATGTGTTGTCCAGTCAAACCTAGTCCTTACCCTGTAGTAAAATTGGATATACCAATACCTGCTTGTTGATCCACATGATAGGTGATGTGTTAGGTGTTATAAAGCACTTAGAATCACAGATTTCACGGAACCACTAAGTTGGAAGAGACCTTCAAGATCATTGAGTCCAACCCATGCCCTAACATCTCAACTAAACCCTGGCACCGAGTGCCACATGCAGTCTTCTTTTAAACACATCCAAGGATGGTAACTCCACCACCTCCCTGGGCAGGCAATTCCAGTACTTTATCACTCTTTCAGTAAAAATGTTTTCCTAATGTCTAGCCTATATTTCCCTTGAAGCAGCTTAAGACTGAAGATCACCAGCTAATTTTTTAATAGTTTTTCTGATATTTCTGTTGACCAAGAGTGCTTTGTTTTTTTCCCCCCCTTCTGGATTTGACCAGAAGTGCTTTTTTTTCCCCTTCGATATTTTTCTCAGAAGCTCATGACAGCACAGCTTTCTCACTCTTTAAATAATTTTGAGATATATCCTAAATGAAATCCCAAATTTAAACTATGCTCTGTTCTGTTGACTCTTTCCCCCCATCTGGTCAAAACCTGAAAGCTTTCAGACTACTTAAAACTGCAGATGAAATTGGGAAAGACAAAAAAGAAATTGAGAGAAGGGAAAAAATTGGGAAGACATTCTTTACTGTGAGGTGGTGAGACACCTGAATGGGTTGCCCAGGGGGGTCCTGGATGCCCCAAATCTGGCAGTGTTCAAGGCCAGGTTGGATAAGGCCTTGAGCAGCCTGATCTAGTGGGAGGTGTGACTGCCCAGGGCAGAGGAGGTTGAGACTAGAGGATCTTAAAGCTCCATTCTAACCTCTTTACATCCTATGATTCTGTGAGATACTAAAAGGATAACTGAATTCTTATGCTGAAAACCCAATATGTCTTCAAGAAACGTCAATAAACTGAAGGGCATGTATGTCCACCTGATGTTTAAGGATTGTCCAAACCACATTATTTTTAGCAGCACCTACAAATCCACTGACAGAAGTTTTAATTTTGATATACATTGTGGGGCTTGAAATACTGCACATAGTTCCTGCTGCCTTTTTCTCTTGAAAGTTAAAGCTGTAAAACCTAAACTTCAGTCTCTGGGTTTGCTGAGCATGTAGTAGTGCCGCTTTTTCCCACCCATGTAGCAGTTTTATTCAAGATACAGCCACTGAAGCAAACAGTTCTTCGAGAAGTCACCCACTGTGTCTCTTGTGCAGGTAAGGAACAGGGCTCAGTGAGCTGGCTGAAGCGCTGTAATGAATCAGGGGTGTGATTGGTCAGGCAGCTGCAGAAAGACCAAACAGTCCTCACTAGCCAGAAACAAAGAGCAGACCGTGAGAAGGGGACTGCTCAGCTCCAATAGCTGCATTCCCTGTATACTGACCTCCTTCAAAGACTGAAAACTTCCCTGGTCGAGTTTGGGAGCTTCTGCCCGGTGAAGACGGTGGAGGGGATGGCATTGTAAATTACAGTTCTTCCCCTGAGTTCCTGTGTGTGCATAGAGATCTGAGATGGTGAAGGGGAAGCCACAGCTTCTTAGGCAAAACTGGGAGTTTTACACAGTTCTGGCTCTTCCCATCAACTTTGCAATGTGAGAGGAGAGGTAAGGACCTCACTCAGAATTTATATGTTCTAGTTATTGAGCCATGAGGAAGGTAAACATAGACGAGGTAGAAAAATTTCTTCAGTTGCTCTTCTGGCAATGTGTTACTAGTTCTTTTACCAATATATTATACACAATGAACTTTTACTCTGACTTTTTAATGTCTTCTTTGAAAGAGAGAAGGCAACACAGAATAGTAAAGAAAACTTTTAAGTAGTTAAGCAGTGCCATGGCACTGCCATTTCTCCCACTTTTATCCTGTAAGGTCAGGACTGATTTCCCTTCAAATTTAATAGAAAATAAAATTAAATTATATATTAAATTATTTAAATTATAAATTACATTAAATTATCTATTACATTAAAATATATAATTATTAAATTATATTTTCCTTAAAATTATCTCTTTGTATGGAACAATTGCTTAGTTCTATCAGAGAATCAAAAATACTTATTGATTTGGAGTTCTACTTCTGTTTTTCAAGAGCATTCATCTTCTTTTAATCTGAAAATTCTACACTTTTCTCACCAACTATATTAAAAGATTTTAATAGCACTAATATCTGGAAACTAAAAAATATTAAGAACTTTTTGTCATAATGAAAGCATTGTTTCTTTAATCTTGTGTGAGTTTTTTTAAGCTAACCCCTAGATCTGGAGAGGGAAAAGAAAACAGCCTTAAGATTTTTAAAAGCCTTGGTATAGCAAAATGATGTAGGAGTCTATAGTTTTAGAATTCCTGTTTTATAGGAATAATTTTTTTCTTATATCCCCCTTTTTTTTCTGTTTATTGGGAAGAGTCATAAGTGATAAAAGATTCAGTGTATACAGAACACTAATAAAATGCAGAATCTCAAATCTTTATGAGAAACCCTGAGTTGTGTGGCAGTGCTAGTCCAATTTGAGGCAGTAGTAGGTGTTTTTGAGCGATATGAGCAAAACAGCACAAGATATCCTGTCTGCCGGCTTACCTGCCCCATTCCTTTGCTTCAACACACGTCACTTCTCCACTACCTTCACACCAACCACAGAGGCTGCAAACATGCCAAAAAGAATGAGTTCAAGAGAAAGTGTGTGCTTGCACGCTCACAGCTTTCATCAGGAAGAAACCAAGATGCATGCAGAGACCATGAAAGTGCTGCTTAACCCTGTACAAGCTGTTTTGGTAGAGCATTTGTTTAGCTGTGGCTTTTTGGTGCTCTTTTGTCTTTCATTTCAAGGTAAAAGAGACATTGTGAAATCCATTAATTGGGCTGTAAGGCAAAGGTGTGGATAGCAGATCTCAACTACCTCTCCATGACCAGTTGATTAACTCTAAACAAAGAGAATGTGAACTGGACCTCCTGCCAGCCTGCAGAGTGGCAGGTGATCTCCTACAGGCTGCTTTTCAATAGTACCAAAGGGCCTCTGTCTTGACAACAGCCTCACATAGAACTAATACAGAGCACTCATTGCTAGTCTTCTCCCTCTCTTTAAATGTGTGTAAGGCAGTTCTCTTGTCAGTAGCTAAGCTAAATTGCTCTGACCACCAAATTTTGCATGGCAGAAGAAGTGTAGTTAAGGTTTTCCTGTTTTACTGTGTACCTGAAATAGAGAAAACTTCTAGTGCTTTAAAGTATAACAAGACCTAGAAAGCCACATGGATGAAAGAAGTTGCTCAAAATGAAAGTATTTCCTTCGTGTAGAAAACAAAATCCTCAAAGAAAACTCTCCAAACTTAATTAGCAACCTGTTGATTCTAGAATTCTGCCTCTCCTAGGTGTTGCAGTGTTGGGCATTCATTTGGTTTACTTTTCTTTACATTAAAAGCTGCATGACTTCAGCGGAAAGCAAGAGTTTTGACTTCACAACTACTAGCTGATTCTTCATTAGGAGTTTAAGCCCTTCATGAATATGTACTTTACTGTACTCCTACAGAAGCATTATGAGATACTGCAGACATGTCAAATATAGTAACAGTATGTTTGAGGTTGACCACTACATAGGAAATTCACCCAGAAGCAAGACTACACTACATTATCTTCCTTACACACATCAGTGAGGAACTTGTGGGTTACCCTTTCCACAAGCTTAGCTAATTTGAAGAGCTCCATCTCTGTCCTTTCTCATTTTTTTTTTCAGACCATAGTTTGACAAGTTCTTGGTGATTTGCTTGTAGAATAGATTTATGTACTAGAGCACATTTTATCATGAAAGAAAGATACATGGAAGATAGCATGAAAGAAAGATATGTACATATATATGTTTGTAAATATCTGTTCATATGGGCTTGCCATAAATAGTTATCAAAGCGAAATATTGGGCTGATAATCAAATAGATCTGTCCACATAAGTTTTCATTATCCATGTCTCTGTAAAATTCTGGTATTTGTTTTCTGCTGTTTTGAAAAATTAAGTTGCTGTAAGTTCCAGTGCCCAGAATATGAAGGTAGAAATCAGAAGGAACAACGTTTCTCTTCCAGCTGTATTAGGCTTAGTACTTTTCACCTACAAAGTTCTGGTTAAAGGACATTAAGTAGGTAGGTATTATGGCCTCATTTTACTGGTGAGTAAGCTTGGGATCAGACAACACAGGTAATTTGTGTGATTACATGCAGTGTCATAAAAAGGCCTCTTTTGTTTTCTACATTAAAACATAGATCCCGAGAGAGTTGCTTCTGTCTTAAGGGACAGAAATTTTGGGATGGGGTGTGCCAGAGTATGCCTTTCACAACTACTCTGAGCTCCTATCTGCACTTAATGACCACTGAAGATGAACAAGAGGATAGAGAGTAACACCTGAGTAAGACTGGTAGGCCAATGATTTTTGGTATTGTATGGCACTGAAACTGAAGGTAAGAAGCCATGTCCCTTACTTAGAGCAGCATAGTTATGTGGTTACAGACATGCAGAGGCAGTTTTAGAAGAACCCTATTAGTGTTAGGAAAACCATAATACAGGAATCCTCTGATTTGAGAAAAAAAGAATGCTAGACTTTCAGCGAGGTCACTTGGTTTAACTGCTTGGATTTTGTCAGCCTGTCAGTACCACTGGTTTGGAAATTTCTGTTCTCTTTTAATCAGGAAAATGCTTCTTAGGAGGATATAATGCAAGATACACCTGTTTCTTGAACCAAATCAGTTACAGAGCAAATTTACCATCTTTGCTTACGTTGGGCTTTGTCTGCTAGTAAAGGTCTAAGCACAGTATCCATGCTTTATTGGTCTCCTTTTCCCTCCAAACCTGCACAGCGTCTGACAGGCTAAAACCTGTTCATCTTTCTATGGATGTCATGGCTGTTTCTCCTTGGGGGCTTTATACAGATGGTGTTGCAGTGATGTCAAAAACAAAAGAAAAGATCCAGGCTTTACAGCACAGCTGCTACTGATCTGCTGGAGTGATGGATCTTGCTGTCTATGGGATCCACATGTTGTAGAGAGAAAGGAGCAGAAAGGTAGCACAGCAGTTGGAACTGGGGAATGGTTGCCCATGGGTGCTCTCTTCTGGGGGTCCCCACAGTTTGTACAGCTGTCAGTGTTGGTGCCTTATGTCAGCTCTGCCCTCAAAGCAGCAATGTGAGGGGATACCCATGAAAAGTAACACGGAGGATTGCATTAGTCTCTGTGCTTTGTGGGTTATATGGAAGCAGGTGGAATGCTGGGAAAAAAACCTTGTTGTGTTATGACAGTGTGTGTGCTTCTAGGGATGGCCCTTTCAGCTCTTCTCTTGTTGTCTCTGGTAGATTCAGAGTGGTAACATTTTCCTCCCTAAACTTTCCATGGAGTGCTTGTATAGTTCTGCCCTAATTGTTTTTAAGCTTACATCTCTTTCCTTGAACTCTTGCTTTAAGACATCAATTTAATTCTTATATTATGATAAGTATTTTCTTTGTCTAGTCAGGTAATAGTCATTCACTACAGTGAAGCTTAGGTGCTTTACTGTTGCATGGGAAGGTTGTGCAAACCAAAAACATCCAATGAGAATGTATTCAGAAATTGTATTTACTCTCTATGACTGAAATAAATTCACACAGAGATGGACATTTGAAGACCAGTTGCTACAATAACCAAAATCCTCACTTTGTATGCATAAATGTACTAAATTTATCTGTCTTATTTATTTGTTATACATGTGCACACTCAATTTATAAGGCTGCTTTTGAAAGTTTAGTCTAAATTATGTAAGTCTAATACAGGTAGTGCATCTGATACAATGTTGAGATACATGAAGTTTCTAATTAGACACTCTCCTTAGACCCTCTGGGGAGTAGCTAAAACACACTTTTTTGAGAACAACACTCTGTAAGAGGCAAATAATCCAACAGCAGTCTGGAAGTGGCTTCGATATACAATACCTCTAGGTGTTGGGGAGAGGGATTTTACTGTATTGTCATGATGTGAAACCAATACACCAGTTGAATTTAACTGAATGTGGATTAGGCTTTCTGGAAGTAATTAATGACTATTTATAAGTCATCATTTCAGTAAATGTTAAGCTGTCTCTTTTTGCCTCAAGATTTTTTTTGTTGCTGTTGATAAATGTTTAAGGAACAATAAATTCTAAATGACTGAGGCATCTTTTCTTGGTCATAAATGAAGAAAACACAGAAGCTCTGGAATTTTCCAGGTCTGTATGTCAATAATCAAGTGTTCAGCATCTAGACATCTATTCTTAGGCAAACTCTGTCAGGCAGAAATGAAAGGAAGAAAACTTTGTATGTGTTTGGAGATATTCCTGGATAGTTTGTTTTGGTTGTTTTTTTAAAAATAGAAGTAAAATGTTTATATTTTGAGATAACTTGTTATCTTGTGTATTTTGAACATTGCATATAGAAACAAGAAAAGTATAAAGAATTTGTTCGTTTGAGAAAATTATATTCACTTCAAACTGATGACAGGCAGGTCTATTAGAGCGAAAAAAAAGAAAAATAGAGTGAGTGCTTTGCACTGTGATATCTGAGCAGTTCCTTTTTTGACAGTGGAAAAATGTGATGTGCATGAATGAACAGGATTAGTCTCAAGAGCATCTCCATATGTCTGTAAATTATATAATATGTATGAGTACATATTACATAATATGTATGAAGTATATAAATGTATGTATATATATACATACATTTTATTGATGATTTAGCAGGTCTGCAAAGAATCCCAGAGGCAAAGCTCTCAAAACTCCATGGAATAAAATTCTGACACTTAAAATATGATTGAACCCTTTTCTTCAGGCAGGAGTGTTGTGTCAGATCACTTTACCTCATTTGCACTGCTTTAGGATTCTTCCTTTACTTTTTCTACAGGGTGTTGGTTTTGCTTGAGAGCTCAGACTGTCACATCTCATTCAGGATATTTTTGACCTGATGTATTATTTTTGTAGCCAATACGTATTAAAAGAAAAAGAAAAAATGTAAAGCAAAACAAAACCCTAACAACAAGAAAACTAGGACAGTTAGGACTGCATTTTTGAGGTAGAATTTCCCTCTCTTTTCTATGTTATCTCATGTATTTTTTATAAAAATTCATGCATCTTTAATGGAAACTTGTAGAGTACTACTGCCTGAAATGAGGTTGCAGATCTCATAAACTGAGTTTTAATTTGGATATTAGTAATTGGGGGTTTAAAAATTTTATTATTATTTCTACGGAGTTCGTCCTATTTGTTCATGATTCCTGGTCATAACTACCTGATCTCAGGTGTCCCTGCTTTGAGGAAGGTGTCATAACAGATATCTCCAGCTGTTAGAGTATTCTGTTTGTGCAGAAACAGGAAAAAACACATCTGGGAACAGCTTAAAGGGCTGTGCAGCCAAATCTAAGATTTCTTGCAAAGGCTGAGGAAGTTCACTTAGCAGTTTGCTGTGCAGACGTGGCAGTCTGAGGTGGTAGAATCATCCCCATGTCCGTATTTACTCCTGAAGTAACCTCAAGGACTTCAACCATGGTGATTCTCGATCAGCTTTGCTAGTTGCTTGTGTCTACTCACAGACTTCCTGATAAGGTATTTATTAAAACTGAGTGTGAACAACAGAACAGGCATTGGATGACACCCTTTGCTGCTTGGAGAGTCAGAGAATTCTGTTTTCCTCTTGTTTTTGCTTTCTAATCTTTCAATAGGGGAACAATATTAAAAGTGTGATTCTTAAGAAAGCAAGAATTTAGAAAAAAAGTTCATACTTTTTTGTTTATTTTCACAGAACAGAAGCCAGATTAATTACTTCTTCCTTTCACTTTTGGTTCTTGTCCTAAAGTCTTTGTTTGGCATCGGGAGCAGTAGACCTTTAGTAGTTCTGGTACATTTTCTGTGCATTTACTCTAGCTTTTTGGAGAGTTAGGATTTTGCCAAATACTGTGGAGTTTCTTACTCTACAACAGTTCAGTCATACATTTAAATTCTAAAATGAGACTTGAAATAAGAGCTGTGAATGCAGAAAGGTGTAGACTAACAGCGCAGAGGCTCTTCATCACTTTGCACTGTACAGTATAGAGCTATCTAGCACAGAAAGACTTTTGAAATATAGAGTGGCATGAGATCCTATCGTATGGCTGTAATAAATCACTAACGAGAGAAGTGGACATAAAAAGAGTTCTTTCATATTAAATGCCATTTTAAAAAAATGCCTGTATTTTAAAATATTCTGTATCTGGATGCTCAAGAACAGAAGAAGTGCTGCTGTGTATATTCATGCTATTCAAAGGTTCCTTTTATGGATAATATATCTCAAAATTGTATTGTCTTAAGAGACATTTAATTTAGTTGAACTACACACATACATGTTGCTGGTCACACGTATACAGATTTTAAAAGAACGTAAAGATAAGGTAATATAAATGAGCAGAATAAATAGTGAGTTTTTCTTCATTATGGAGGGTAGGCTTTCAACACTGTATATGAAGGAAGTTTTTTATTTCAATTATATAACTTTTTGGGGAAAGGAGGACTGCATTTATGGGGCAACACAAGTGTTGAATCTGTTTAGATTATTCTGTAAAGTCTTACAAGAAGCAGATGTTTGAAAAACTGTCAGTAGCAGTTTCAATAATATTGCCCTAAAGAGCTAGGTCTCTGTTTTTAGAGGTCTAGATTATAGAGGCAGGGTCTGAACTTTAAGTGCATATGTGTGCAGAATGCAGCTGGAACCTGCATCCTTAAGAGAGCTGCCTGGCTTACGATAAACACAGTTGTCTTATGCATCAGTATGCAACTTGGTTTGAGCTTGTCACTTAGTTCAGTGGAAGTGGACTTTTTGGAAGGGCTGATGGGCATGTTTACACTATGGTCACTCATAGAGACACACCTGAGTTAAGCTATTGAAATGGATAGTGCTGGTGGAGTTGCAGCACTGAGTGCAGTGCAGGCCACTGCACGAATGTTTACTCAGCTGGTGGAGTGGAGAGTTTGCAGTCTGCTGAGTTTCATGCTACCACTGCCACTGGTAGGCAAATATTTTAAGGGAAGTGGATGCACAAACACTGTCCAAAACTGTTTTTTGTCTCCTTTGGAGGATGTGGAGATGCTGAAACTACATTAAAATTAGTTGCAAAGTGTGGGAACTCAGGACATCCCTCTGGCTGTCCAGAACAGCCAAGACCCCTGCCAGGGGGCTCAGAAGCCCTGGCACAGAGCCCAAAACACCTGTGGGGTACAAATTACCAACCTTATATGAAGATCAGCCAGCCACAACAGTTTAAATAGAATAATAGTGAAATTATCACAGAGTGGAAAAGTAGATTTTGGGGTTTCTGGAATGAGGGTTTAGGAGGCAAGATGGAGGGATCTGGGCATGTCCAGCCTTTCTCCTTCTTCTTCTTGGCCTCCATCTTCTGCTGTGATGTTGGCACTTTTAGACTGGTTTAGAGTAGAAGCTCACTGTGTAACATAGGTGATAGGTATTGGAAAGTAATTATAAACATTGTGTATGTAGTTTTTAGTAAAAAGATATAACACCGCCCTGGGGGAAGCAGAGTGCCTGGAACTGTCCTGCTGGATGGACCTCAGCAGGGCAGGAAAAATTTTTTTATAGATAAGATGCAGAAAACAACCTTGAGACCGAGAAATTAAGAGCTCTGACTCATTCTTCAAGCGCTCAGGCTGGGAAAAGAGACTTTTAACATCTCCTGGGGTGACAGTGACCAGCAAAAGATCCCGAGAGCAAAGATTCTCCATGCAGCACTGAATGAGCAAGTTTCAGAGCTGGTCAGACATACAGCTATCACTGTGGGACCTTTAGACAATCACTCTGAGAGATGAAACCAGCTAGCTGGAGGTAACAGCAGCAAACAGAATAATGTGGCTTCTGACATCTGAGCTAGAGCCTAATCTCAAGAAGTTGTTATACTATTGACCTCACTGGTTATCTTTGTTTCCTCTGACAGATTGAAATGTAATCTCATACATAGCCTCAAACTAGCTGAGTGCTCCTGAAAATGCTGCCTTTATAACTTTTTGAAGGCAGCTACTCCTTCCATAATGTTAACACGTGTCAGGCAGAATTTAAATCCTAATGCAACCTACCAGATTTAAATTTTACAGTGAAACTTACTGAAAATTCTACCACTTTCTCATGATCTTCAATGTGACTCTAAAAGACAGAAAATAGTATTTTGCAATCTCTTTTGACAGGAATCTGCTAGTGTCATGATGCCCACACCCATCATGGGAGCAAGTAATTCAGTTTTTCATTATCAATGTGGCTTCCACAGTTGAATGCCAAAACAAACATTTATGGAGTTATATCGCTAAATGGAGAGATTATATCTGTAGGATTGTAACCACTCCCAAGTTTGGTGGTAGAAATCATTACTAGTGTCTCACATATGCACATCCTATTCGTTGAGGGGTTTTGGGGGTGAGTTTTAAAGCATTGTAGGGGCCTCAGCAGAGCAGAAATACTCACCATAGGAGACTTGTCCTGGCATCACTGACATTTAGGTAAAGTATATTCTCTTTCTTAACCTGTAGTCTTAACAAAATCTGAGATCTCCATTCACTGATTGAGGTGTTGCTTTATTCTGAAAATTTCTTTTGGGACATGTTGTTATACAATGTTATATTGGATTCTCCACTGCAGTATGGAAGAAATGCAAGAATACATTCACTGTGGAGCCCATTCCAATTGGTACATGTTTGATGAAGGTCTGGTGCATAAAGATCAGCCAGCTTGCTTTTGTTTCGAACAGTGGCTCAGGACTGATACAAAAGCTTGTGTCATTTTATGACTATAATAAATCAACTGTTTCAATAGCAGTCAACATCAATCTCAAATATGAGTATGTTGGACACAATTAGGTAAGCATTTTATTAGCCAGAAAATATTTTGTTTTACTCTTGTTTCATAGTACCTGTGAGGATTTATTAGCTAGATTTCACAGATCATTGGAATATGATAGATATAAATGTAGGATGATTGTGGGGAACATAGCTTTTCCTTTTGGAATCATTTTTATTTGTAAGTATTGGGAAAATGGGGATATCTGGTGGCTAGTTCCTTACACAATGTGTCACACCTTTAGAAGCCAAAGTATCTTTGATTAATATGCTCATGATTTGTCCTAGTTGCAGTAAATCTGTGAGACCCTTTAGAAAACATTGCAGCCTGACTACATTCAATGTATTTGTCACCACTGGCCACCATTAATTTAAATATAGATTAAAGGAACCCTTGTCAAGTCTCGTATTTCTCCTAAATAAGCAGAATTAAAGTATTGAGGATTTTCTTTGGAGAAGAACTTTATTTTCCATTCTTGGAAATAAAAAAATATTTATTTTCCACTCTTGCTGCAGTAAGTGTTCATGAAAAATTAGAGAAACAAATTCATCATGAGCATTGTTTAACTTGTGTAAACCACTTCTGCATGTATATGCATGCACACATGTGTAACAAAGAAACCCCATGGTTTCTTTCAAATAAATTGTAGAGAAAAGTAGTTTCTTTCATCAATTTGTTTCATAAGAAAGCCAATACAGTATATATCAAATTATCTCAAAAAAGAGAGCCAGAAGTATTACATGAAAGCACAAAGACAGCATTAATAGATATTACATGTGCACTTCACATTATCTCAGTAATTACTCATGGTTCCTGGGACACGTTCACTGTTTGCAATAACCTGATTTTTCTGTCTTACCTAATTTTCTTGTATTTTTAACCAACCACTATCTGTGCTTCTAATCATATGTAATGTTTCCTTCATTCATGATAGAGATCCTCTTTTAGTTGAAATGAGATTAAATATTCAGGAATGCGTTCTTCTCAGTGTCTTGTCCTTATCTTAAAATCCCACTGTAAACTTTCAATCACTTATATATTTGCTCCGTTTTATCTTGAAAATGTCTCATGGTCTCCTTTAATTTGAGATTCAAATGAAAAGTAAACACAATTTTCTACTATCAGTAGCACTTAAGGTGTGATGGGTTACCAATTAGAGAAAATAAATTAAAACAATTAATTCACAATTTATTGTAATGTATTAACAGCATGCTGTGATAAGCAGATGCTGGGTGTGAGCAAGTTCAGGAGCTGAAATAAATAGCTGATGCCTGATACTGAATTTTGAATATTTATTTCTTCATGTATTTCAGGACTTGCAATTTTCTATATAAAGCAGAAAGTAAGAAAAAGTTAATTTTGTAGTTTTGGAGACCTAGGGACTTGAGTAATGCTACTTTGGTTACTCTTAGTGTGTCTTCCAAGCATTCCTGCAATTTGGAGAGTCAGTGATGGAAGTGGAGAAAAAGTTGTGAAAGGCATTTATTGTCCGCAATTAATCTCATTAAGAGTGATTCCAAAAGACATAGTGGGGATCCCTCTGGTTACTCTTACTCTGGCATTTTCCTACTTTTTCTAAGCAGATGGACAAAGGTCAGACACTATTTCTTTCGAAACCAGGGGTAAAAATCTCTTAACACTTTTCTCTGTATGGAACTGTAAAGATCCATAAAGAGGTTTGAAGAAGCTTTGGAGTGCAGAGTCAAGAAGCAAGGGAAAGGAATAAAGCAGAGTGGCCTGGAGCTGAAGAGGAGTTTTTCATTCAGCAACAGATAGAGTGTGTGTCAGAAAGGCATCTGGCTTCTTCAGTCCTTTCCTTGGAGACCACAAATTAGACTAAACCAGGTCAGGAGTCTAGTTGTGCCCTTCTGTGGAATATTTTTTTCCCACTAGCTGCTCATGGGGGCACCAATCAGTTTTCTGCTGTAAGCCCACTGTAATGGTGGGCTGAGCTAAACCTTACTGGGACCTAGTATGGAGTAAATCGGTAGGAGAAGAATTTAACACATGCAGAGTGCAGACCACTTCATTTTGTAATAGGTTCCCACATAGACAAGCTATTACTTGCAGCTCAAAACAGCATATGCAGCCAAGTCCTCTAGGTGACTTCAGCTGGTGACAGCCTCCATGTGTGGTTCTGCTCCAATCCTCTGCGTGGAGGAATGGAGTTGCCTCATTTTACTATTTTTTCTGCTCTTTGTAGTCAGACCTTTCTGACAGTTGGCTAATAAAAAAGTTCACTGTCTTTCTTCTGGTAATGCTGGACTACCAGATACAATTAGAGGTAATAAGCCAAGCGTTCTATGCTTCTGGGGAATAGGTTTTCCTGTGAATACTTTAAATACATACTCAGTAGTTATTCAAGTATCAGCTGTCTCCACTCTCATTTAGACTCTTCTATAAAATGTGATAATTAGTAGGAAGACCAGATTCTCTATTGCACTTTATTTAAGTCTTCACTTTTGCATTCTGTAGACTGAGTGATACAAAGACCTATCAGGTTTGTGTTACATACAGGGCACAGACACGCTTTCTTATTACTGAAAGCATGGCATAGTTCTTACCGTTCCCTGTGTTGCTGCTATTTTTCTTTTATGAGGCAGATTTTATTTCTGTCATGGATAACAAATATGATTCAAAGTATTTTAAATTCTGTTGAAGAACATAATCATTCTTTCATTTATGGGACTGGAAAATCTTGTTTAGCCATGATTATTTTAATTAATTAAATTTATGCTTAGAATCTTCTGGAAAAATATTTGTTTGCCCATTCGTTGATGTGTTTGCCTTATATAATAATTAACATTTTGCACCTGATAACTGGCTATCAGATTGGGCATTTCCTGCTCTCTAGAGGCAAGCTTATCTGAGATTTAAGGTTACCATTAATATCATATCCCATGGGAAGTGCTCTTAAGGATCTTATCAAGAATGTCTTAAAGATTTTTGCATCAGAAAAGCAGAACAAGTCTTGCATTTTTGCCCTGTAATTACTTCTTCATAGAGTCTTTTGAGCTGACAATGCATGATAAGAAATATTCTCATTAAAATTGTTAAATTATTGTCTGTATATTTTAAGTGTTGTAGCTACCCTTTTAAAGTTATTTTAAACTACTTGAAGGAGGTGGATGGTTTTTTACAACCCATGAAACAGTAATGCATTTTCTTACTAATACAAATGATGCAAAAAATGAGCTACTATTGATGCTAGCTCAATCCTTCCTTATCTTTTTTTCCCTGAAAGACCTGTTTCAATTTGGGTGGCTTCTTATGTCATTCGACTCATCTGTGTGAACTCTTCCAGCTGAAGGCTTCATCTTGAGGAACTTCAATACAGCAGCTTTTATTTGCAGCTCACTTGCTGTCGTGTTCAATGAAATTCAAAAGATTTCTAAATTAGGATCAGGCCCACAGTTTATTCCAAATATTTTTCTTATAATCTGGCATTTGTGGGTCTTCGTGGAAATGCATGCATTTTAATCATCAGCTGAAATGAAAAATATACTCCACAGAGCTGCAGTCCTCATTGCCATGTCTTGGTTGTTAACAGCTTATTATGCATACCTGCAGAAAGCTTTCATTGCACAGTCCATGAAATAGTTTCCAGAGCTGAAAGATAGTAACTGTTTTTTGGATGGATATTGAGCACCTTCAATCCTTAGCAATTTTCACAGGACTAAAGAAGGCATAGGATATACAGGATATGCTTAATGTTTTACAAGGCCAAACTGAAAGAAATTAAAATAAAAGAAGTAATCTTACATAAATCCATCTTGAAATGCGGTACCTCTTAGACATATTTTTGTCTATTTAAAGAATTCCAAGGATGTCAAACAAGTCAACGTTATCCCAGTCGGAATTGAGATCATTGATTACTCCATTACACTTTTCTTTTACTTGTGGCTAGAATTTACCCTCCATGTCAATTAATATTTCGAGTTTTGCAGAGTCAGTGCCATATCATATATATGTCCTGTAGAAATGGCACAAGCCCTACACTGTGAGCAGACATTAATGGATCAATAGTAAGGCTGTCTTTGCTGTAGCTTTTAGTCTCAATAATAATTCTCATCAGTAAATTCCTTTATGCAGCATCTAACAAAAGGATTTGGTAGTGATTTTCCAAATCACTGTAGGCAGATATTTTCAAAGCTGTCCAGATACACTTGGGCTGGTCTTTTTCCTTAAGGGTAGTTTGTCTAAATAATTGAGATTGCCCTGAAAATCATACTAAATTTGATTGATTCTTGGCTTTTAAAAAGTTTAGTCCTTATTTTAGTTGGAGGTAGGTTGCTTCTATCTACAACAAAATTCTTTAGCACCTCTCTGAGCACAGAAAAGAACCTTACGGTAACTGCAAATTAATATTGTGAAAACTCCCTTTAACTGCGTACTGTGCTTTAACTCCCCTTAATGTGAAAAGCAGAAATGGATTTATAGAGGTCTTGGTGATTACATCTGACAGGTCTTTTATAGCAAGTGCCTTTTAGGCCCTTAAGTTTCAGAGGAAACACAATTGGGAGCAACAGGTTGTCAGTGCTTTTACATTTCTTCTAAAAACAATACTTGCTACCAGATATCACCTAATAATTAATCTGTACTTCAGGAGTTTTTTTACCACTAGCATGGAGTTGCAACATGTTTTTTCCTCAGAAAGCCTAAACCAGATACAGAGGCCATCTAATCATCTGAAGAAAGGGCTTCATCTGAGAAATGCTTTTTGAGGAAAAATCCGGTTGTTTTTTTTTTCCGAAACAGTCTATTAAACCAGTGCTGTCCACTTGGAAAAAAAAAAAGTCACTTATCATGTGTGAACCTTGTCTGAGTTTGCAAGGATTTTTGTGCCATCAGAAGTGCCCTTTTTTCTGTACAGAAGTGGCATTCTGTAAAATAGCAAGACTTGCTTTTATGAACATCTTACTCAAAGTATGTTTAAGAGACAAAGTCATACAATTTCATGTACTAGATTACCAACACTTATCATTCCTCTGCTGTCCCAAAACATGGTGTTGTTTTACTCTAAATGGCTTAGAAGACAAAACTAGTATTTTACCATGTATTTTTCAGAAAGTTATTTGAGTGGCCAAAATTTTTAAAACCATTTCTTCTTATGTCAGCAATCTGATTAAAAGCAGTTGTACTGTTGTGAAGCCGCTGAGATTGATCAGTGAGTGATAAAATTCTATCAAAATACATCAGTGAAGACACTGCTAACCAGGAGAACCTTCCTCATAAAGAGGTACACTTCTTTTCTGGTTCCTCCTAATGCTGATCACAGGCTACACCTGAATTATCTTTATGGAGTCAAGTTAAAATCTAGTATTAAACTGCCATTTGCATTGTCTGTTGCACAAATGTCATCCTATCTTGAATATTTTTGAAAATTTTCGCTGTTTGTACTACTATATAAATCTCTGGTTTGTTTTTTCATACTCTTATCAGCAGGCCCTGGATTAAACTATCTGTTGCCTGCAAGTAATCAAACATTTTCTAGTTTTAGCTGTGGAGGAAGCAAGGCTTCTGCTGTAGCTGGCTCTCTTGTTTTCCAGTACACTTTGTTAAGATGACTTTCTGATGAAAGTCCCATCTGGTTTTGACTGTATGGCTGCAAGGCAAAAGTCAACTCCTCCTGCTTTTCTTTCTTTTTTTGTTTTATTCATTTCCCTCTCATATGCCTTTTTGTGCTAACTAGATAATAATCCTGGTATGGATAATTCTCCTTTCACCCTGCAGCAGGAGAAATACACTTTGGAGGCATTGATGTACTCAAGGCAGATTTTTCTTCATATTAAGACTTTAAGATCTTGACTTTGGCAGGAATTTGGAAAGTACCACATTCTTGGTGGGGCTAGAGGAGACCAGGTGGGGCTTCTTCAGCAGCAAAGTGATTGACACACATGCTGTGTGAGCAATTACCACAGTGAGTTACCCTAGGGTTGAGCACCTGACCTACTAAACAAAGAAGTGTTCTATAAAGGTCTTCAGCTTGTAGATACAGATATTTTAAAAATCTCTATGCTGTAGTGAACATATATTGCTCAGTTCCAGTTTTAAGCTTGCTTTGAGCTGCTAATCATTGTTGCTTTCCATTGCAGATATCTGTTTGATTTCTACATCTTTCATAAAATTATGATTATTAATTCACTCAGCTGCCATCTGCTTCTATTATCTGCCTATTCAGTAAGATTAATTTTACTGAGGTGCAAGAAAGGCATCTGCAGGGTGTTTTTAAAAGTGAAGAGTAACAAGCTGTCCCTGTTTCATCTGACTTAACATTTATTGCACTGATGTGCTGTTGTTAAATATGTGACTGTCATAAGAAGAATCCCCTTAGAGGTGACTGCAGACCATGTGGAGTCACTAAATATATCTTTCATTTAATCTCTGCTGGTTTCCTGATTACTGCTATCTGGAGCATAAGAAGTGACCCAACCTGTCTGACATTTCGCTGGTAAAGCCTGACAGATGAGATCAGGTGGCACATTTGTGCATGCACCACAAAAGGCCAAGAAAAGCTTGGATTACATATTCCTAGGTCTGTTGTGCAGACACTGTACAACCAATTGTACAACCTCAGTCTTTATAAAGGATTGGGATCATCTCCTGAATTTCAAAGCTGAGGTCTACAGCAGTACACTTACTACACTTACCATAGAACACTTACTAACATCTAAGATGTTGAATAACAGTGTTTTTCAAATTACCTGAAGTATTTTGAAAAATATCATTTGCTTAACTGATAAATCAGGGTGTAACTTATCTCAAGTAAAAGTACTGCTTTAGCACAGAAAGAACTTTAGCTATTTTACTTACTGAAGATAAAAACAGCTGAGCAACTTTTTTAAATGTTGCATTCTCTTGTGTTATTTTTGTAGAAAAAAAATTTCATCTATTTAGAGGATTTTTTGCTTTTCTATAAAAAGGTGTGAAGTTATGCTTTTCAGAGTATGTGGCATACTGCAGCATTGTTTTCCTTTGTGAATACGAAAATGTTTGCTCCAAACTTGGAAGAAAATAATTAATAAAAATGCAGCACATTAGCAGTTGTGCAGGTTTTCTTTTCATATTTATTCTCCTCCAGAAAAGGAATCAACTGCCAGATTGAAAACTTTTGTACTGCATGTATTGCTTAATGTAGAAAAAATTATTGGCTTCTTTCTGGGTAAATTTTTTGTTCTTTAGGTATTGCAGTTAGTTTCTCCTGGACTGTTGATGTTTGTTTATTTGTAGTTTCATTTAAAACCAAGGGGTTTTTTCCTCTTTTATTAGGCAGACATTGTCCATGGAAGGACATCTGCAGGAATTAGCCTTATACATGTGATTACTGCACTTGATAAGGGCAATGTTCATGCTTAATGTAGAGATTTAATTCTTAGAAAAAGGATTCCAGGAATCCATAGTGAGTTTAAATGTACAAATTCATGTTGTTTGAAACATAAGTGCTGGAGTAATTTCCAAAGCCAGCAGCAAAATGGTAAAAGGCCCTGCTGGTACATATACAAAGTCACTATCCATGACGTGAAGGCAAATAGAGCTCAAGCTGAATAAGCATGAAGCACACCTCACAACACATACAGTTATCTATTTGCACAAGTGAGATGTTTATATTTGATATGTAAATATGTATTCATATATATTCAGTATGTATTATATTGAATTTAGGAGGATTTGTCAGAGGTGGACAACAGCAGTAAATAACACCTATTGTCATTTTTAACCAGAATCACATTTTCTCCAAACCATGGAATATCCCTGAAAAAATGATCTAACTCTGGGGAGCCTTGTGTTAGAAGTAAGATTACAAAGTAACTACAATTAGAATAGATCACAAAAGATAATATCCTGCCTAAAAAAGGGAATATTTTCTATAGTGCATTTTAAACTAAAGTGAGGGTGTGAAATGTGTGAATATTTAATCATTCTGACTTACAAATTTGATGTTTTCTGAATAGCGTCCTGGCCTCTGAATATAAGTGTGATTTAGGCTGTAAAAGGGGTAGATCTTACATCTTACAGTTAGCAGGGATGAGGAAGGCTAGGATGTTGTTATCATCCTTTAAAAAAATCTTCACAACCAAGGGTATTTGCTACCTGCTCAAACAATATCTGTTTTCACATGAACCTTGTTATTTTTGCAAGTCTCTGCTGTTTAGTTGACGTGTTCAAAGTTTATAAGGACCCACTGGCAAGTAACCTTGGATGTTAAATGAGGATAAAGTGAAAGTGGACTGGTTTTGTTGCTGTGTTTTAGAAAAGAACTACCACAAAAGGCATGGAGGGGTAGATAAATGAATGGATATTTAAAAATTAATTCAAAAGTGTGTTTCTCCACATAATAGAAAATTTGAAAGAGATCCTATGATATATGTAAAATTTTCTCATGTAAAAGCCAATTTGTCCTAAAATGGCTACAGTCTTGGAATGTTTACTAGCACTGCCCTGAATATTCCATTACCAGACATGCTCACATAAATATAACAGTAATGCCTGCCTGCAAACACATATTATATCAATATTAATATTTTAGAATTGCATAGAATGGCCTTCAGTGCTTCACAAAAAAATAAAAAAACCAAACTGAAATATTGCCCTTACCTTTTAGTGACTGTTGTTGGACTGTCTTTCAATCTGCTGGCATTATAAGTGCTGGCTGTTCCCAAAATTTGCAATATACTTATTCTTCAGCTTTGTTTCTCCTTCATGCTTTCATTTTGGCTGATCAGAAAAATATGAATCACACACAGAATGGTTCAGGTCGGTTTGAGATTGAGCAGAATGAGTCCATCCATCCCTAAATGAGGAACTTTTGAGCTATGGCTTTTGGAGACACGTAATTATTAGTCAACATATAGTCTTCTCACTGGTGGTTGATGTACTGTGATCCTTCTCACTAATCCTTTCTGTGATTCTTCTAATTAATTGATGAGGGAGATTAGTAGGAGTGTTTATGGACCAAGGGAAAACCCAGCCTTAAGGGAATATATTTCTGCTGTTTTCTGTTACCCTTTCTTTTTTTCCTCTCTTTCATTTAATTACTACGTAGGAAGAAAATATTGACTCATTTCCTGGGTTTGCCAGGTACACCTCCCTGCTGTGGTTTTTTACACCTACACCTAAATGCAGTCCTAAGAATGACAAATTCTGAGGCTATTGTCCAAGGAAGCAGAGACGTTTTCATGTCAGTGTGCTGCTGGGTCCAGTTGAGGCACAGTCAAACAAGCACAAGGCCAATGACTTTGGAATTACTTGTGAGCCTTTCTTTCCTGATCCAAGGAAGAAAGGTCTTTGGCTGTAATCCTGTTGTCATTCAAATAGTCTTGGGTACATATGTTTCTTTTTGTAAAACTGCTACTCAATAGAGTGAGCACATCAGCTTTATGTATCATTACTGATATAACATAAAATTAGATATAATAATAGATATAATAATTAGATATAAATTAATATAACATAAAATTAGAATTGTGTGGATTAACCATACTTGATCTTGACTGCAGCCTTTTCAACAACATTAAAGCTACAAAGTTTTGTGAGCTACTTTGAACAAGCAGAATTGCTTTATACTGCATCAGCACTTTGCCACGTGTGACTACATTATTTTTCATGTGATAGGAGAAACCCCAAAGACAAACTTATCTCTTTACAAAACCACTGTTTCTTACATGAAATGGTTTTTCTCAGAGAGAATCTTCAGCTTACAAGATACATAATTTATTTAATTTAAGCTGTACATATAATTAGCCCATTTCCATGGTCTTTGAACACTATACACATTTGCTAGAAAAATTATGGTTACAGTACCTCTTTTACATCGTGTGGAAGTTCCATGTAATTTCCTATGCTTGTATCTCCTTTCTAATGTTTCTCAATTTGCAAACTATAAATGGAATATTTTCAGAAAAAAATGGCAGATGTAATTTTTAAATTTAATGCCTGGGGAAACAACAGCTGGGTAGGGAGAGCAAGTAATTTTTTTAATATTAAGTTTCTCTTAAGAAGTAATTTTTTATGTGTTACAGTATCTCAGTGAAGTAGGCCTATTCTACTTAAAGCCAAAGAGGATTTTCTGCATAAGAAAAGCCTTTTCTCCTTTGAAGAACTCTGAGATTTTCTGTTTAACTTCACATAATTGCATACTAGTTTTCATATTCCAAATTCAGAGTAATATGAACTAGGTGTCCGCAGCAGCTGGTCTGTATTCCCCAAACCAACACAACAGGAACAAATTTTCTTAGAGTAGAATTTACTACCATTTTGGCCTTTGCCTGCGAGAAGAGTGCAGGCAATGGCTTCAACAGTGTGATATTCAACTTGTTTGTGCTGCCAAGAACCCCTTCAGAGAGAGGTAGATTTAAGTTTCTGTCTCAAAATAACTGGTTATTGAGTGTGGCCTGGAACCCAATGTTCCCTGCAGAGAATGGGGGGTATATATGCGGTAACCACTGCCACAAGAGGGAGGGAGGGAGGGAGGGAGGGAGGGAGGCAGGAAGGAAGGAAGTGGCGGAAGGAAGTGGCGGAAGGAAGTGGCGGAAGGAAGTGGCAGAAGGAAGTGGCGGAAGGAAGTGGCGGAAGGAAGTGGCGGAAGGAAGTGGCGGAAGGAAGTGGCGGAAGGAAGTGGCGGAAGGAAGTGGCGGAAGGAAGGAAGTGGCGGAAGGAAGGAAGTGGCGGAAGGAAGGAAGGAAGGAAGGAAGGAAGGAAGGAAGGAAGGAAGGAAGGAAGGAAGGAAGGAAGGAAGGAAGGAAGGAAGGAAGGAAGGAAGGAAGGAAGGAAGGAAGCAAGGAAGGAAGGAAGGAAGGAAGGAAGGAAGGAAGGAAGGAAGGAAGGAAGGAAGGAAGGAAGGAAGGAAGTGTCGGAAGGAAGTGTCGGAAGGAAGTGTCGGAAGGAAGGAAGGAAGTGTCGGAAGGAAGGAAGTGTCGGAAGGAAGTGTCGGAAGGAAGTGTCGGAAGGAAGTGTCGGAAGGAAGTGTCGGAAGGAAGGAAGGAAGGAAGGAAGGAAGGAAGGAAGGAAGGAAGGAAGGAAGGAAGGAAGGAAGGAAGGAAGGAAGGAAGGAAGGAAGGAAGGAAGGAAGGAAGGAAGGAAGGAAGGAAGGAAGGAAGGAAGGAAGGAAGGAAGGAAGGAAGGAAGGAAGGAAGGAAGGAAGGAAGGAAGGAAGGAAGGAAGGAAGGAAGGAAGGAAGGAAGGAAGGAAGGAAGGAAGGAAGGAAGGAAGGAAGGAAGGAAGGAAGGAAGGAAGGAAGGAAGGAAGGAATTTTCATGATATGGCTGAGATGAGGCTGTTGAACTTCAGTCTAGGAGGAAGAAGGAGGGAAACAGGGAAATATGGTACAAGGACAGAACAATGCTTCACTTCAAACCCCTTCATTTTGAATGTTTTGGGCCTTTTTTGCTCAAAGTCTTATATTTCAAGCTGTACCAACAGCCCTCTGTACAACTTTTTCCATCTAAGATGATGCTGAATCATTCATTCTTCTGAACTGATTTTACAAGTTTATATAAGTGTATAAATATTGCCATATGCAAAATTATAAAGCTGTCATCTTATGCAAGAGATACAACAAGACTTCTGATTGGAAATATTTCTGCTGCCTTATTACCTATACCATTATTATTTACACTTTTACAAAGACAGCTATACATATGACCTTGCAAGCAGAAGCAGAAGGATGGATTTGTTTTTGTTGCCATATGAAAAATCCACATTACAAATTCTTTCAAGCCCAGCAATGCATAGTGAAATTATGGCAAAACCTGAGATACCAGGTATTTTTCTGAAAAAAAAAAAACAGTTCTAATTGGTATATCCAATAATGGGGAACTGACTGAGAAATTGGACTTAGAGCCAGAATCAAAACAGTGACCCTATAATGAATCCATCACCCAAATTTCTTGCTCTTTTTGCTGTGAAATAATCTGCATGGCTCTCTTTCTGACAATCTTGATGCTTTTTCTTAGTTGGGATACAAACTGTATCTGGAAAGAGAGTCTTGGCAATCAACTGAGATACATACAACAAACAGAAACACACTGAATTTTCTGGGAAAGTTGAGTTAGAATCAATCTAAATCAGAGGTACTTCATATCAAAGGATACAAAAGGAACAAGAATGCTGCCAAAGGAAGTGATGCAAGGCCAAAAACGCTTGGATTCACTTTGCATACTGAACATTTGTCTTCTCCCGTCAAAGTAATGAATCAACATCATTTTCTCACACCTTTAGAACTCATTGAGTTCCTGGGCAAAGTCTTATCTCCTGTGATTTAGGGTTGTGCAATAAGCTGGCTAACGTGCACTGATACAGGTGATTACCCTCCTATCGTCACTGCCCTTTAGTGTTTGCTTTAAGCCCCTGTTACGTTCAAGAGGAAGCCTATCTCTTTTTACAGGTATTAATCATCTCTTAGTCAGAAGTCCTGGTGTGGGTGCAGGTGAGCTGTGCTCAGGAGGCATTGCCCTCAGCAAAGGTGTTGCCTCACAAATGTGTGCAGTTGTGCCACTGCTAGGCCTTAAAGGAGCAATTAAAAATAAGGCTTAAACTATGGCCCTGCCTGGATTAAAGACACTTAGTTTTAATGTAGGGTTGAAATTAGGAAACAAAATATTTAATGGGCGATGATGTCTCTCAGTAGCTAGAGTGGAAATAAGAGTTGTGCTACCTGTACAACATGCAGCTGGGGTCTGTCTCTTCCTGTGGAAAGACTGCTTGTCTTTTAGTTTTGATGTCTTTGGGAACATCTTTATTTCTGCTCTCAAGATAGTGCATTACACAACTGTGACTTGCAGACTAGTTTTCTTTCAAGGATGGCTCTATGAACAATATTTGTATGTAGCTGTGGCTCCTTGTAAGATATCCTTCATAAGGTATCTGATCTGCGCTCTGGAAGAGACTCTCTATCCCCATTCACTGTGCATTAGTAAGCCCTGAAAGATATAAGTAGGTTTTTATTCTTTTTCTGTCCTTGAATGTCTATCATGAAAACTGTATGAATGTGGTGTTTCTGTCCCATTTAGGTTTCTTGGAATATTGATTCAAAGGTAGTTTTTCAGGGAAGTCAGACATGCTTAGCCCTTTGCCCTGATTCCAGTGTACAATTTCCTTATGATTTTCTCAGTGCTTTGCGCTGAAAAAATGTTGGTATGCTTTTAGTCTCCCTTTGCATCCATCCTTCCTGCTTAGAAAATGAGAGGGATGGGGGGGTTTTTGCATAATGAAGGATCAAGGGATCTTCATCCACATTCATAAACCCTATTAAAGATATTTTAGATGAAAATAAAAGGGAATGTTTGTATATTTTTGTCCTGTAACATTCTTAAGAGGCTGCATTAACACTGCACATTAGAGTGAGAATTCACAGTATGGTTTCAGGGTGAAAAATCTAGTTAAAAGCTTTTCATCAAACCACTACCCTCAGTAACCTGTCGGGAGTGTGCCTTGTGCCAGTGAAATGAACTGGGTTGTGAACAGCCTTCTAAAATATAGAACAACAACTTCAGCAGCTCAGTCTTAATGTGTTCTTGGTGACTGACTCTCTCTGCATCACAGGAGTATTTCTTAGGGGTGAAGTGTGTTTTCTAAGACATTAAAGATCACTGTTACTATTTTTGTTTGTTTGTTTCCTTCTTTTCTTTCAATCTTTGTTGTGCATGGATTTTTTAATCACTTTAATTTCTAAATTAAAGAAACTTAATTTTCTTTAATTAAAAAGGGAGGGTTACAGTGTCTGACCTTCTCCAGAAAATTACTTTAATTATTTGTACATTATTTTGATGATTGCGTAGTCTTCATACATAGTTAGTTAATATATAAAATAACAAAATGAAAAGTCACATCTGTAGATGCTTTGTAGGTTGCTCTCCAGACCATCAAAAATAATAAGAAATCTTATAAATCTTACAATCATACAATCATAGCATAAAATCTCACAAACATGGGATCTCATTAATTCATTTACTGTGCTCCCTTCCTTGTGGTCATTTATCAGGGCTAGACAAAATGCCACACAGTAATTATGCAAGATACAGTCTTTGAAGCACATAATAGTAGCTGCAGGACAGGAATAAAGTAATGGGATATGTAAAGGTATGTAAGCTCCTTATCTTGGATTAAAGAAATTGTTGTAAGTAACAAATGATTTCCAGTTACTTTCAGGATTCTTCCTCCATGTATTCAAACTCTTTTCCATTAAATTTTTTCACTGCAAATGGCATGAAATCAGAAAAAAAAAAAAAAGAATGATAGTAGAACTTTAATGTCACAAAGAGAAAGCAGACAAATTTATCAATGTATGCCATATTTTGCCTATCAGGAGTGGCAGGGAGTCTCTGACAAGCAATACCTGTGTGATAGTTCTTCTGGGAGACCCACAGCAGATACAGCCCTGGCAAAATGAAATCAGGAATTCTCTCTTCTATAAAACTGCAGAGCTATTTCTGTCTAAAAAGAGTTCAACCATCACAGGGTAGATGGGTTTTCTATAGGTGATGTTGCTCCTTGGCTTCTTTATGGGAGGGAGGGAATTTGGTGGGTTGCCACCAGATACAGTGACAGCACAATTTTTCCTCTCTGCTCTTGATTTGTTGACTCAATTAACTGCACAATATTCAGAATGTCTTCCTTGTATTATGGGACCAAGCCCAAAGCAGAGTTTTCAAAATTGTATTCAGGTAGGGCCAAATAGGGAATGGACATCATGCTAGGGAGTAGGCAGCAAAATGTGTCTGCTCTGTGAAGGTAAAGATTTACAAAGTAATTTTCTAAGCTCTTGTTCAAGTTCTGCAGGATATGTTTGAGATTCTCTGCTCTGTGTCACCCTGAAGAAAGCCCACACATTGAAACAGTTTTAACTCAAGGGCATCTGTGTCAAAGTCATTAAGCAGAAAAAATACTCTTATGAATAGAGGCCACAGGATCAAGTAGCATATGTAATATAACTGTCTCTTCTGGGAACTGAAAAAAAATACTCAAGTTTTAACATTGAATGGGTGTTGTCATTTCTGACGGCAGCAGAGCTCTGGAATTTGTATTAATTGTCAAAAGTGAAATGACTGTACTGTTTTAACAGTTGGGACAAGGAAATCCTCATTGAGAGTGAATGAGTCATAAAAAGAACTAGGTTTATTCACAGTAATTAACTTCTTGTTGTCCTCATGTATGATCTGTTAGCTACTGGCACTAGGCCACCAGATTAGAGGACTCCAAAGTACCTGTTATGACTACTCCTTTTTGGGAGAAAAGAGCAAAAATTCTACATATCTTTATGCAAATTTGGAGTGGTTTTTTTTTTTTTTTTAATTAGTCACAAAACCTTTTTTGTATTAGTTACAAAAAACATAGAAAAATAGTGAAGAGAAGAAATAATTCACTAAATAGTGAAGAGAGCAGCAGAAGTTCAATGCTGTATGTGTTCAGGAAGTGCCTATGTACAGTGTATGTAGTGTATATTTTGTAAATCCTAACCTGTAAGCAAGTCCCAAAGTGTGTGATTATACCGAGTCTCCCTCCTCACAGAAATTTCATTGGCCTCTGTGAAATATCTCTGTGTGCAAGGAGGTAAAAAATCCTTGCTGGACTGCATTGATAAATTAATGTTTGCAAGATAGACAGTAAAGAATTAGACTTCATTATATTTACAGTTTGTGCTAGAGTGTGCGTGTCTTAGGGCTTGTTTAATTTATATGTAGTACAAATAATTGACTGAATCTCAAGCCTATGAAAGATAATCCACCAAAGACACGTACAATGTCAAAGTTTTAGAAAGTGATCACTTCTTCTGATTGGTTGTCTTCATTTGAATTGTACTTTGCCTTTGAACCTATTTATTTAATGGATATCCTTGGAATTGGTGTAAGCAAAATTTCTCTTCTGACTACATTTAGCAGAACTGAGGTGCTCTGTTGGGAAAGACATAGAGAAGGAAAGTATGTGAAATAGGCGTGTAGGTTTTAATTTAAGACAACAATATAAATATAAATTTTCTTATGAGTGAAGTATTTTATAACTCCTGTTCATTGTTAGCAAATAAAGACAAAATACATAATAACATTAAAATGATGAGAACTTTGTAACTGATATGACTTGCTGTCAAAAGATGACCTACAAAAGAAAAAATAGGATAAATTAATCTCACATTTAAATGTAAATATTTGTCTTAAGTTTATGCATTATGCTCCTGTCAAAAGTAGTAATATGGGTGTATGATATAACAACTTCTTATTCACTCAGTGAATATTTATAGTTTCCTTATACTTTGATAAGAAGTTAAATAATGTGCTTCACTTTGTGATTTTTTTTGAAAGTAAAGTCTCATCACTGTACTTTGACCCGTGGCCTGTCAAAACGTGCTGGGAAGAGGCAGGTGAGAAAGGCCTGGAGCGTCCACTGGACTTGAAGGGTGTCCATGCAGCATCACGGGCTGACATGTGACCCAAAGGGGCAGCAATTATGCAAGTGTCCATTATCTAATCCTGTGACATCAGATTAGCTCTTCTCAGACCCTTTTGGACAAACTGAGAGTTGTATTATGCACTGCCTGGGATTGCAGGAGCAATCTGTGACTTTAGGGCTTCTGAGCCTCTCTCTCTGCAGTGGGTCCTGCTGCCAGCAGGCAGTGCAGCAGCAGGAGCTCGCTAGGGACTGCACACCCCAAAAATGAGCAGTGCTTTCAGAGCAGTGAGTACATTTACTGCTTGGTTGGAAGAAGGCAGAAAGGAAGTAGTGTTTTGTACTGCCTCACAATGTTTTGGGGTTTAAAAAGATTCCCTACCAACTTCTTAAAAAAAGGTTGATTTAGTTTCTATTTGGTCTTTGGGGTTTTTTTCTTGACAAAGCAACCTTGTGTAGGAAGATTCTAAAAGGAAGTAAATGCCAGAGTAATTTTCTTTGTCAGTGAGAATTTTCCAGTGTGGGACTGAAATGTGTTCAGCAAAGTCCTCTGGCACGTTGCTGCATATTACTGCTGTGGTGAGTTGGACAGCTGCTGCCTCGGGGGTTATGCACACATTTAAGTGCTTAGCTCAATCAGGGTCCAATTTTAGATAATTTTTGGTTCTTTCGGCTCTTGGTCTATGATATTGATAATGCCATGTCTGAAAATAGCTTTGCTATGATTATGTTAAATGAGCCACACTACAGCCATGAAATTTTTGGAGTAGGTGGTATTGTTTTCTAGATGATGGTTTCTATTTTGCCTTGCTCCTTACATGTGTTCTCATTTCCAATCAACATAGATATAAAATATTGATACTTGGAATGAGTATAGAATTCTCTTCTTCATAAGTATTCTCTGTATTGATATTTCCCAGAGGAAATCTTTTCAAAAGTATCATAATAACTTTCTGTGTATCTTGTTTCAACCCAGAGACTAAAAAGCCTGACTCCATTTTTTTTTTTCTTTTTATTTTTTCATTTTGCCAAGATATTTTTTTAGGAGACTGGTCAATTTTCTCATAAGTGTCCAATTTTCTCATAAAGTACCTATTTTTGTTGGTACTCAGACTTGGCCTTTCACCATATTCTGGCATCTAAAAATGCCAAGTTAAAAAAGTATTTGTCCTTTGCAGAAAGCTCTGCTTTTGGAAGGGGTCAAGGTCAGTCTGGATGGGGCTTTGAGCACACAGGTTTAGTGGAAGGTGTCTCTGACCACAGCAAGGGAGTTGGACCTGAATGATCCTGATGGGCCTTTCCAACCAAACGATTATGTGACCTCTGAATATAGAAGTATGCTGTAGCAGCCCCAAACCTCTGATTGATTCCTCTCTTTCTTTTTTTATTGATCCTCTGTTATGGGGTTTGGAACCCTCTACCTTGTTAGAAACATTTCTTTCTAATTATTAAAAACAATGATGCTGTGTTTAGTTAATTCTCTACTCTATGTTTCTTTCAGCTTGAATCTTTATGTACCAGACATCCAGTCTAAATTTTTATCTGCAGCTTCTGGATCATTGACATAATTGATTTTTATGCATTTGTGGCAGAGTTTGCATTGTAAATGCTCTGAGAGATTATTTGCTTTTAAACTGGATTTTGCTTTAAATTTTAACTCTTTCAGAGTAGATAGAAAGACAATCAAGCAAAACCTGGGATACCAGGTATTTTTCTGAAAAAAATCAGTTCTAAGTGGTATATCCAATAATGGGGAACTTACTGAGAAGAAACAAATTTTCACTTGTCCTAGGTACTGTAAAATATGTATTTATTAGCTGTCAGTTTTATATAAAGTCTCAACCACTTATCCTAGTTAATCAATCACAGATCGATTAATAGATCATAAGAAAATTATGATCTATTCTTTTTTGTTTTCTGCCTCAAAGAAAAAAAAAAGAATGTAAAGAAAAACAATTTTTAACAAATCAAAAGAGAGAAATTACTAATGAAATGTATGTGAAATACACATAAAAAGCAGAAGTTGATGGAAATTGTAAATAGAATTCTTGTAAGGTACAAATACACTTATAAGGTGAAAGCCAGTATAGACTTTTATATTTGTACTCTAAGTTTAGAGCACATGTAAGAAATTATAATGTCACCAAATGCCAAGCCTGTCACCAGCACGGGGAACATGTGAATTATTTTCTGGAGTGAAAAATTACTAAGTCATCACAGAGAAAACACAGATTGATTTCTACTCTTCATTTCAAGGACGTGATGAATCTCACTGAAACTAATGTTGTAAAACGACATTAATAATATCTCCTTGATGTTTAAACTTACACATGCTTTAATCTGTGTGTTATGCAGTACTCTTCTCAAAAATAAATGCCTGTAGTTTTGGGTTTATTTGTGACTTTGTTGTGTAGTGCTATTTATCCATGCCTAATAGCATTAATAACTTGATTACAATAAAGTTATCTTGTGACTGTTTTCTTTGATTAAAAGTAGGTGTCCATCAATTGAGAAAAGTTGGTGTCCATCCCAGGATATGCTAAGACTTAAGATATAGAAATTAGGCATTGCAGCACCTAGAGCGAACTTCTTGTGTTATGCAGTCTATAATCTCCTACTGAGGAATTGCTTATTTGGTTTGCAGAACATTCATGTACTTTACTAAATTATAGGCAACAAATTTTTTGGTTTTTTAATACAAGCAACCTGCAAGCAGAATTGGTGCTGTCTTGTTGTGATGTTATTTCTTCTTGCTGAGTTAAATGGTAGAGTGTTATTGTGTAAAATACAAAAGAAGGGAGAGTTATACCTTGAGGTAACAATATAAACATGGACTGCAGAATTCAATATTTCCTTTGAAGTTTATCCTTGTGTAGAGTGGGAGTGCTTATGTTATCCCACTTTTTGGAGGAGTATATGCAAGTGTAAATATTACATAAATGAAATTGTGTACCCTGCTGAGGCTTGTATTTTACTCATAGTTAGTATTTCAGCTCTGGAATTTAATATTAGCTTTTCTCAATTTTTTCCCCCAAGAAAACATAGCTCGTAAGTCAATGCAAAATTAAAAGAGTGCTTAAATTAGATTGTTTTGAAATGGTCCTTTCCACTGAACCCTATCAGAATTTGTTGTTGCACAAAACTAGGTTTTGTACAACAACAGAGAGAAAAATTTTCAACGCTATTCTGGAACACGTTCTTGCCAAGCAAATGTACTAGTAGCATGCCTTAGCATAATAGAGATTCCTATTTCCAAATGTTACCTAATCTGCTAAAGGAAAGCTATGGATCTGTGCATTTGACTTCAATCTCCAAGTCCTCTTCAGCCATTTTGTTTCAGTCATAACAGGATTAATACATGTCTGTGAGCTAAATGACAGTATGGAGGAACTTCAAGAACTGTTAATGTGCTATTTTTTTTCCCCTGTGCTTCTCTACAAGAAGCAAAGTAGAGAGTCCTTTTTTCCAGTGCTGTATTTAACAGAAAGTGGTTATGTCTAAATGCATTGTATTCATATGATAATCCAGACTCTTGCACAACTATACTATTTTCTGCTCCTTGGAATGTAACTCTTTGAAAGACTCAGTTTCAGAGGCTACCCTAACTCCTCCCAACCAACAGTAGTTAATTTTAGAACCCTCAGGAATCAACAGAGGTGTGGGTGCCAATTAAAAACAGGCATATGATGGTTGTCCAGTGTTTTTCATTGGAAAGCCCCATGGATGTTTTTACCTTCACATGGAACAACGCCAAACCTCCTTTGCTAAGGAACTCACAAGAGTGGGCTCTTGGTTATACTAAAAAAGATGCATCACAACAATGATGTTTTATTTATCTCACTCTGAATCCCAAATTTCCTCGAGATAGAAGGATGAGAAGGTTTTCTGATATTGATGGAAAATGACAAGAATTTTGAAAGTCAGGAAGAACTAATCATCAAGTGACCTATTTGATGCTCTTTTTCATTAAATGGTCAAAAAGTAGGGCTTGAATACAACTGTCAATTAAATTGAAAGCCACCATATACCTCAATTTAGCAGATGAGGAATAGTCAAACTTAAGTGTTCAATAAAATTCAGCTGTGAATTAGGTTCCACGAAGTGAGATGGAGTTATCTCACATTGTCATTCCAAAGCCTGAGAGGGGAATTTGTCTACTGTTTCTGGTTCACATCCATCTGCCTCAGTATTCGTACATTTAGCAGGAGAAGCAGGAGGTGATACCTAACAAGAACTCCCACAGATTCCGGCTAAAAGCAGCTTTTCTAACAGCAAAGGAGACAAAGGGGATCTGATTCTTTTCTCTGTCCTGCTTCTCTTTGAGTGCCACTTCCCCAGCTCACACAGCAGGGCCGTGCTCAGACAAAGAGTTTTCTTCGTAGCCTCTTGTCTTTTGACAAACAGCCAGTTGCAGTCTGTCCTTTAATAAGGTCCAGGTTTGTTCTGTTCTTTAACCAAGCTATAGATGGATGTGAACAGTGACTTTTGCTCTTGATTGAGGTCATCTCATACCTCTTCAGTTTGCTCATGTCTGTTTGTTGGAAACTGGGCAAGTGGTTGTACCATTATAGAGACTGTAAGGTTATAAAACATCAGGACTTGGTGTAATGACTTGTAATAGCATTTTTTGCTTCCTTTCATTTAAGGCAGTAGTGGTCAAGCTTGGGGATACATTATACCAATGAATACCAGGAAAAAATCTACATGTTTTCTGAGTATGTTTTATAAGTTGATTTTTTGGAAACTCATTTTTTTTTTCAAGTTGTTTTTGGACTCCTACCTAAAACCTTGAAGTAGGTGTTATCTAATACACTACCTATGGCCAACAGTGAGGGATACAGATCTCTAGAGGATGACTTAGACTTGGAGATCAAAAAATCTGAATTTTCAGATTTCATTTTGACAGTGTCATTGCTTCCCTGCTCTGCCACTCACACATCTCCTAAAACTTTCTTCTTCTCTGTATCAGACAAACTCTTACTTTCAGATTGCTCTCTGCATCAGTCCTTGATGTTCCCCTCCCTTTCCCCTAGGAGAAAATCTGCCTTGTCTCTGACTCACTGCCATGTTTAGCCCCCTCATGCTGTTGAGTGTTTCTCCCAGAGGGCCAAGGTTGTTTCCTCACCCCACACCCTGTTTTGTGACTGTACCCAATCTATTCCTCATACTCAACCTCTCTCTCTCAGACTTTTCTTTACCTCTTTGAAGACTACCCATCATGAAAAGTCATAATTAACATAAATCATAAAATATGCATTAGTGGGAGACAAAACTCTCAAGTGCTGTTTCATATTGGCTGTATCTCAGTTTTCAGGTTTCTCCTGCAAGTCCAAGCAAGCAACTCAGTAAGCTCAAAGTATTTAATATTGTGTATGTTGTTCTTCGCTTTGGTTTGCATTATTTGACAACCAGTTTTCAGGTTCATTTTTAAGAAACTTTCAATAGTGCCAAGTTCTCTTGAAAACTCAGTACACTCCACTGAACTATTTTTGGATATGTGTCTGTGGACGTGTGAATATACACATAAAAATATTATATATATACTCCTGTAAACATATTTACCCCTCCATTATCTTAAGGCTTTTTGTATTTCCTTGTGTAAGGTAACTGGTGCAGATATTCAGGATAAATTGAGCAGTTAATAAAACATGTTGTTTCAGAGTGATTGCTGATGTATGTCAAACAGTTTATGTAGTTACTAATATTTTTAAATTAGTAATTATTACTTAATGAGGATATCTGGTGAGAAATGGCCAGAACTGTCCAATATCCATCATGATTTTTAAGATGCAGGCTCTTATGTGTTATACTACTAGAAAAAGCTGCAAACTGGAACACAGCCTTCATTACAGGAATTCTTTTCTTTTTTGTTTCCCTTGAGATAACCTTTCCCACTCATTATTTGGGTAAAATTTTCAATACTAGGAGCAAGCAGCTTTGTTTCCTTCTAAAAGGCACAATTTGGTACCTGCTGACAGTGGATCATAGAGCTTTGGGAATTTTTGCATTGTGGGTAGGGTCAGGAAGGACAAAGGAATGTGCGAAGTTTGGGCTTCAGTAAGATGTCTGTCTTGCTAGGAATCTCTAAGATGTCCTATGATCTTGAGATTTTTGTGGTACAGTGACAATACTGTATGCTGTTGTACAGCTTCTGGTACATCACTCAAGGTTCTTGATAGGATGCAAATCTGGGTTTGCAAGAAGATGCTCAAGGTGGCGTAGCAAAACTGCCCTCCTTGTTTCCTTCCCTGCTATAGCTCATTCATGATGCCACAAACTTTTTTACAGAAGCAAGGCCTTTTGCTTAGCATCACTTATCTTCAAGAAAACATTTTGTTGAATCAACATCATCCTTTTTGTTTTCTGTCTCCTCCTTTCACATTCCTTGGTCAAGTGTTGGCTTACTTTAGCCAGCATGAGTTAAGTGGATTCAGTCGAAAGTCAGCTTCTTTTGTATATCACCTTGCAATCTAAGGAGACTTGTTTTAAAAGAATCAGTCTATTAGTTTTGCATTCAAGAACAGTCTTACCTGCAGGCACAAAGTGAAGCTTGTTTTCTTCCTGTGGTTATTCTCTGGTTATAATATTTATGTGCTATATTTTGATACTACCTGATAACAATTGCCAGTGTAAATTAAGTAGTCGTGAGATAGTGAAATTAACATCCACAGCTTTTGTCCCCAAGGGACCACCCCAGAAGTGAGACTAGTTGGATGCTGTGAGTGTCTCAAAGCACACTCACTTTCACTGGCCCCGCCCCTCACACAAAAGCTCAGGAGGGATTGTTTAAAAATTCCCTTATGCCAAAGGCAGAATGTGATGGGTAGCTGAGGTAGGTTTTGAAATGTGTAACACCACTGGAGCTGGTGGAAAGCATGTGGAACAGACCCAGAATTAGCCCACAGATTTTAATTGCATGATGACTCAGGTAATACTCCTTGCAGATGACGTTTTTCTCCTTCTCCTCCCTCTATCTGCTTTAAAAAATATTGTACTCCATATTTTTATTTATGTACCAAACCTCAATTGCTTGCATTGACCCATTTCAGGCTCCACTTTATCTGATTTAGATTTTTATTTAATTTTTGTTTCTGTTTTTCTAGTCAGGTATCTAAACAGCATGCTGGTGCTGAGTTAGGGTGGACATGTAATAGTGAAATTAAAAGACTTATGTGTGGCTTCCGTTTTAGAAGATTTCTAGCCTTCACCTTGCAATGACAAAGAAGTTGTACTTGTCTTTGTCCTTTAGTAGATGAACCTACATCACCTCATAATAATTTCTAATCAGAGGATGAGGAATACACCTTGCAGATGAACTAAGTAGCACTTTTTCCAAAAAGAAACATAAGGGTTGTTTTTACAAATAAACATTGAAAAGCAACAATTATTTATATCATTAGAGATGTTTTCATAGGACTAGAACTCTCCATCAGGTTTGACAGCTTGCACACAAAAGATTTTTAAGTTTAAAGAAATTCAGTTTAGTTTTACTTACAATATAGATTTTTCTCCATATTTAATAATCTTATGTTCAAACTTTAAAACCAAATGTTCTGGAGAGCTGGGTGAAAACTTCATGAAGAGACATCATTTTCCTGGCAAATATTTGTCTTTAATGGTCATTTGCTGATGAAACAGAAGTATTTTGAAAAGTTCCCAGCTTGATACTTTCTTGATCAGCCTGCCTCACTATTACATGTAACCTGTGTGATTTTGAAACCATCCCTTAATAACCAGGAACTCCAAATTCCCCTTTGTGTAGTCAATAGGCATCAAGATATTGTAGCCATACACCTCTGCCCTGGAGATATCATCTCACACCATAACACCTTGTAAGTCTGATACTTTTATAATTGGGACATTTCTATGGGCCTCCCTCTCTTTTAAAAAAATGCTAGTTTTGCTATCTTAACTTCAACAGTTTTATGGTTTCCTGCAAAATTGTTTTTCCTCACACAGCTGGTCTATCTAACAAAATCAAGAAAACCCACAGATTTTTCAATGTCCCATGGAAAGATTTTAGTAAAATAGAACGTATTTTCCCATGTCCACATGCTGCAATGCATGTAAAATTCTTGTCTCTTAAACACCCTTTTACAAGACTCTCAGCCTCCCTTGGTGACACAGTGACTAAGCTCATTTGAGGATTTACTAGTTAGATGTTGCATGCCAGGGATTTTCATGGATATGAGTCACCAGGAAATCTCATAGTTACTGGGTGGTGTGATTTATCAATAATCAGTAGATGGTCTTGGACAAAAGAAGCCTTGAAGATCACCCATCTCTTTAGAATTAGATTTCAAACTGGTATTCATGGTCACTTTCCCATCTTGGACAAACTTATTTACCTATTTCAAATAACACAGCTGAGAAGCTGTTGTTTCTTCTTTTTATGTAATTTCTGTCTTCAAAGAACACTGACAGTCGCACTGGAGCAATTCATACGTTACGTGTTGGCAGCCAATATCAGTCCTCCCTGTTGGACACTGGTGGTGGAAAGGGGATGAGGCTGTTAACTCTCTGCCATTGAGAAGCAAATCACGTCAAGAACATTTGTGTCTCTTGGCAGTATTTAACTACCAAGATATACTGGGATGCCATAAGAAGAGAATAGTCCCATTTGGCAATTGTTTCCAGGTGATAAATTGTCTACACCTGGTGAGCTAATACAATCCCTCTTCTCTAAAACTACTGACCTATGAACTACACAATACCCATTGTGTAAGAAGGAGACCTGGAAGTTCAGCAGCCCCAGTGCCCAGCCAGCTCTGCCAGGTCAGCTGGAACATGGGGGTCTCCAACCACCAGGAACGATCAGAGTGACCCCAAGGACAGAGGAATGCATGTGTAAAGGGGAGGGAAAATATGTTAATGATTTTAGGGAAATTATTATCATATATATGTTTGGTCAGGGACAAACAATGAATATGTATGTAGAATACATATAAACAGCAACTTTCAGGTACACAGTATGCATGGATTTGGGAAGAGCTATTCCCCCATGCCTCTGGCCAAAAATAGAATGACTGCTTCTTAATCCTATATTGGTGTTAAGGAGGTTTATTTAATTTAACCAAACTTTTGGTAACGCAATGAACAAGTTATGTGAGAGCCTAAAGCATGAAACAAAAAGCCTAGAATAATAGATGCCATCTTATAGAAAGCCTCACTATCTGCTAAATGTTGTTTGCTAATGAATATTGATAGAGTGTTTTAAGGGGTGCCGGAGGCCCATTTCTGGCTTGCTAGGCTTTTTGCAAATAGAATTGTATGACAGTCCTGTCTGAAAACAAGGAATATCCAAAATATTTACTGCAAAAGAGACTCAGCTGCAAGTAGGAAAGATAATTTTTTTGCTGTTACAGTACTCTCAGGTGCAGGAGAAATGCCTGGAAATAGGCAAGTTTTTCAGATCTTACCCTCCACATAGTGAATTTGAAGTCAGCCTGTGGGCAGCATGTCTAGGTGCACCTAATGGCCTCCAGACAGCTGAAGTCCATCTGTCACATACCAGACAGACTCAAGGAAAGCAGTCCTTGCCTGGGTTTGGGACTGTCCCTGTGAGTGGCCTTGCAGTACTCTTGAGCAGACAGCCACAGATATTCACCAAGTCCAAATCAGGATTTGTGCTGCTCCTTCACATCTAGGGAGTTACACAGGGCTGCTTTTGCTACTTCCAACTCAGAAAGAATCGCTTACGTGCTCTTAGTGACAGAAGGAATCCCTGATGCTACCACACTGTGAAACACCTACCAACCACCTTTATGCACTGGCTTGTCTTTTCACATGAGATGTGGGTTCAGGTATGTGGAAGCATCTCCAGAATGGTAGATATGTGAGATATGTGTCATGGCGCTCTTTGAGTTGAGCCATGCCCCTTTTGGAGTGGAATCTATCCCAACTGAGATTTGTGTCCATATATAACACTAAATATCCCACATGTATTTCTTTTTAAACAACAGATTATCAGAGAGGCAATTTGCTCTTCAGCTAAGTTAGAAATCTCCAAAAGTAATTTCATACAATAAATATGCTTCTGAAAATTCCAGCATGTGCAAAATGTCCTCCTAATCTTCTTCCCTGAATGGCCACTAATCAGATGAGGGGAATAAAAATTAATATAAAGCATAACTGGACTCACCTCCCTGTCATCATTTAGCCATGGCTGGCCCTTATGAAAAAAGCAAAAAAAACCCCCTACCGACCAACCAACAACAACAAAAAAATGTGCACCAGTAACAAATTGCAAAGATTGGACAATTTTGAGGAAAATTAAAAGAAGAGGACAAATGGAACAGATGTTGAGTTTTCTCTTCCACTGGAATGACAGAATTTTTGTCATCTCATCAATAAAATCTTTTTAAGGGAGAAAAGGAAACCATCAACCATGGTACTAAGGACTGAAGGCCATAAGATTCATAAATAGGTGAAATAATTATTTATGTGCAAACTTCCTGCCACCAATGATATTTTGCATCTCTATAGGAAAATAGATATGATGGTATATAAATTAGGAGACAGTACAAGTTGGTAAGTTAGCTCTAGAAAAAGCAGCAGAAAAAATGGGGTTTACTATCTTCTGTAGAATTATGTGGAAGGCTCTGTGGATTCTCCCATGGAAACCTCAGTTGATTCTCACATTGCAGACATTGTAGAATGGAGTCTTAGCCCATGGAGTATATTAAAAATTCGGAGAAAATGTGGAGGATTTATTGATAGAGCATAAATGAAATCCAATCCTTCTGCCAAGGGCATCTGTTAGGTTTCCTTTCACTATGTACTGGCTTCGCCATCACTTCCAGGAGCACTTCCAAGCCCCAGTGTACAGCAGTGAAATTTGTTCAAAACAGAGAGGAGCCCAGAGCCTTTCATAATCCACCTACACACAACCATGATAAGGAATAGAAACACAATCTAGCTGTTGTAATTGAAACTGGGTGTGGTTAGAGCAAACCTCATTACCGAAGAGGGACTGGTGACAGTTAGCAAAGCTCCATGCTGGGATGCATGAGAATTCCTGAGGAAAGGATAGACTGCTCAGAGTAGGCAGCAGGGACCATGGGAGGCTCTTCTCAAGTTACATGCTGCTGTAGGACTGAAGATATCCTCCCATAACCAGTACTTCTGCTCTGTCTGTTTGAATGAAAAGTCTGTGTTTGGCAGCCCTGCTCTGATGGACTGCCTTGGGGGGACCAAGGAATTGTTATTCCCCGCTCACATCCCTTAGGGATCTCCTCCTCTGATTGATGGCTCTACCTGGGGCCTCTGTGTGTGAAGGTGGATATATTATATAATAAATTATACTATTTGTGTGCAGTTGAGTCTGGGTCTCTACATGTTCAGACTGAAGACCTGCAGTTGGAGATGATGAATGGAAGGTTTTAATTCATGTCTTAACAGATGGTTCTACTGGACCTATAGTCAAGCTAATAGGCTACTGATGAGCATGTCAGAGACATTAATAGACCTTGGGATTAGGTGTACGTTGAAGTAGGGGAGAGCAAGCATCTGCTTAATCTAAGATCTAAATTAGAACTGAAAGAAAATCATTTTTTCATGAATGAAAAGTGAACTAGACTATGCCTTAGGGTGGGATCATATTCAGGAGGTGGTACTGTCCATAGGAGGCCAGGAAAGGAGTCATGACTGTCCAGGGTCCTCAAAAGCAAAAATCCACAGTGGCCTTACCATCCTGCACTTCCACTTGGCACCACAGATTCTCAGAATATCCAGAGTTGAGAGGGACCTACAATGATCATCAAACCAAACTTTTAAGCAAAGGGCTTAACAGTGATTAAACCCACAACTTCATTTTACCGACACCCTGCTCTAACCAGCTGAGCCATTCTCAGCCACGCTTCGACACAGTCCAGTCTCCAGCTGTGCTACTCAAGGGAATAGTGCCCCAAAAACTGATTTTAGCTTGTTCCCAAAAAGTCTGCTTGCTTGCGTTAAGTATGTACACTCTTTTGGAGCAATACATTTGGAGCAAAACATTTGCACTATCTTTTGGGCTGTCCTGTTGAAATTATTTTTCCCTCTGCAAAGTTCTGTGACAAGCTCTTCTTCTTCCATGTTGTCAAGAAGGTTCATAACCTCCTTTTGATAGTCTGATTTTCCTCATGTGTCATTTTATTCTCTGCACAGTCAGTACTTTTTGTATTCTTCCTTCTTAGAGTCATCTATTGCAAGGTTTTTTGGAAACTGCGACAGGTTTTGTTACGTTTCTCTGTGATTGCTGTCTGTTCTAATAATACATTTCTGTGATAAGGACATGTAGCTGCTCAGCATTTTGGCACTGCCTTTCCCTTAAAATCTATTACCAGAAGAGCAAACCCAGAATGGATCATTCACATTCTCAGCAGGTCAGAATAGATTAAAATTTTCTTTTTGAACAATTGTTGGTGCACCGGTTACAATTTAGTACCTTGTAATATTTCTTTGTGGTACTGTAATGCTTCTTAGAGGGACTTGCTGACTGAAAGAAAAGTAATAGTATGGTGATTGCAACTATCAGTTGCTTTTGGGACCTTAAGACTTTATTGGATGTTACAAAGTCACAAAATCGCTACTTCACAGCTGAAAATCTGATATTTGTAAAAGACACAAACATCCTCCCAATATGAGAGTAACATTTGAACATACACAGGCTGAAGTGGGCCAATAAAACAGCCCAGTTCTATACACTTTTGATTTTAGAGGAAAATACACCATGGTGCAGCACTGGTTCTATTAAATTAAATAACTTACAAGAAAAAGACTATTTCCTTCTGTGATTTTTTTAACATCTCCCTGTAATATGTATCCAAAAGATGTTAAAATGCCTAAAGATCTCTAAGTAATTTTCATATTTAAAGTCAGTTAAAGCAATTTTAGATACACTAGAGAAGATAAAGCTATAATACATAAATACGTGTACAAAATGGGGCAAGTACATGTCTATTTCCTACTTCATTTGCATAGAAGTGTCACAGTCATCATCAATTAGACTTTATTTACAGAGCACTTGGAAAGCAAGAAAACTGGATTTGCCTGCACTTACCTTTCTGTTGCACTTGTGAAATTCGGAAGTGCCTCAGCTTTGATTTGTAGTTTGTATTACTTGTCAGTTTGTGAAGAAACATCTGTGTTATCTGTGTATTGCAGAAAGCCTGCACTTCAGCTGCTCATTCTGTCTATCATAAAAATGCACACAAATATTTTCAATGGGAGCAGTTTCATTTTAAAAAATGTAACACTACCATTTCAGTAATTCTGCATTTTTCCCTTTATTATGGAGATCAAAAAGTACTGTCTTCTGCTAAAATTAAAACTTTCTTTCCTTTGTGTTCAATAGTATTTAATTTTAAGCAAGGAATTATTAAATAATTTACAGAAGTTATCTACAAAAAGCTCCTGAGCTTTGCTATTTTATGTGGCTTCTATTTTATCCCTACCTCCTGTTCCACAAAAAGATTCCTGATTAATTTATTTTCCAGCATTTAGTTACCACTAGAGATCAGATGTTTGGCTGATTCATAGACAAACTTAGAGCTTTCCTCACAGCTGTGGTTTTTCAAGTAGGAACTAGCTTCCTGATTTCACCTTCTTCCCTCTTGTGATCTGATTCTCTTTACGAGTAAGGGCTTCGCTCCTCATTCTGACATGACTGCAAGATTTTTCACTGTAGGTAAGGCTGAGGTTTGCTATTTTATATAAATACATTTATATATCTATGTGTGTGTGTGTATATATATATATATATATATATATTTATATATGCACAGAGAAATTTTTATAAGAATATATTATTGGCTTGAGTTCTCCATAGATTTTTTTTAATTAGTTTGTGTTTGCTTTTGAGGTGGTGTGGTAAAAAATTATAACAATCTTTGTAAGTAACTGTGGCAATATTTTTTTCAGTGAATTCATTTTAGCACAGAGCGCTGCTATCCTTTGCATAGTAACTCTTGAAAGAGCTGACAAGATAAAATTTTATGTAAAAAAACCTGCAGTTTTTCAACTATTTCTACTTTTGTCCAGTTTTTAATATTCTTTTCAAATACTGTTCAAAGCTGACATTTTGTTGCTCTGAGAAAAGTAAGCACCATGTTCTCCCCAAAGGAAATTAGAGGTAAAATGGCTTTTGAAAAGATCGGTGCCTGCATTGAAGGGTTGTATAATGTGTCCTCTGATCAGACACCCCGATTATTTATTCTTCAATAACGAGCTTTCAAAGTGACAATCTGCAAAGGGTAATTTGATCAGTCGAAAAATATAGTGCTTATAGTAAACTTGTATTCACAGTTATGCAGAAAAACAACATATAAACTCTGGAGAATACAGTGAAATGCACAGCAACATACCTTTATTCCATTCCACAAGACAAAAAGGAATTGCATCCCTAAACCTCACAGGGTAATCTCTAAACTTTGTTGCTCTAATGGCTATCTTCATACCTTACTTGTTTTGACCTTATTGCTGTCACTCAGAGGTTTCTCTCCTACCTATCAGACATTCAAGATTATTCCTAACAAGCTTCTACCTAATTCCCGACAGTACAGTGCAGATATAAATATTTTTTTAATATAGCTTTGCAGGAGGTTTGTTGGTTGGGGCTTGGATTTTTGGTGTTGGTTTGGTTTTTTTTAAAACTGCAACAGACTTTTCAGACTTCAGCAAAACCACGAGTTAATTACAGTTATTATTGTTGATAAGTGAAATAGAGCATAGTTGGAACGTCTCAGTCTTCTGTAGGCGGCATAAATGGCTTTTGGTCTGGTGAGTTTCATATCCAGAAACTCTCACTTTAAATAAGGGGTGGAGTGCTTTATGGCAGTTTTGCATTTGTTGTAACAAGAAAAAGAAACAAAGCTCTCTCTTCAACACACAGGATAAGCCATGTAAACGCTAATGCTTTTCTTCTTTTATTTAAAGCATTTTTTCCTTCTATTTTTCAAGTACAAAGTAAAAGTAAAAGAAGAACAATTGTGTGTCCGGTTCCCAAGGAATATCAGAGCTTCTTCCTTGAAGAGGTAGCTTAAACTAGACAAATTTTTAAAAAGTTTCACAGTCTTATTCTGGATATAAAAATGCCTGGTATTCTCAGACACTTATGTTTTTCACTTTATTCAAACCAGCAACTGGCAAACCTCTGGCTGTAAAGTTTGGTCCTGCTCTGGATTTGGTGAATGATTAGCTGACACGTCTCCAAGTTACACAGATGTCCCTGACTCCTGCCATCTTCCTCTGGTGCTCAACAGTCAAACTCATCATCTCTCCCCTTTTTCTGTCCCTTCACCTTTGCTCCCTCCCACCAACCCTTCACAGACCTTCCGTGTTGCACTGTGCCTTCCTGCAAGCCTCATCTCTTCACACTTGCTTCTTTCAAATTAAAGCCAGAATTATCTTCCCTCTGCTGTCCATGGAGATTTGTTATAAGAATACCAACGTTTTAGCCAGGAGAATAATTGTGAGAATCGTGCTTTTTGTGGGCCTCATCTGAAACAACATTTTTCAAGGGTTTCAGAATTTCAGCACAAATATTCAGAAAGAAATCAGAAAGTAGGATGGCAGGGACACATCTTATGGTAGCAGTAACATTTTGCCCTTCCTACTTTTTATTTTAAAAAATTTCCTCCAGTAAGGCGTTTTTCATAACCAGATAAATTAAATCTTTATGACACAATGGGAGGTTTTATTTTATCTTTGTTGCTTACTGTGTAACTCAGATGAGCTTCCCTCGGTAATATTTCTGATATCTTTTCTCCTCTGTCACTGCTGAAAAAAAAAAAGTCTGTTGATAGGCAGGCATCAGTCAAAAAAATTACTTTCTCCAGCCTAAAATGGTAACACTTGGACATCTGTGAATTTGTACACCTAAATGTGAAATCCAAATATTAAATTAATGTATTAACAATGTTTATAGTTTTATTACCCTGTAATTATATCATACCTTCTGATTGTTTTTCTTTTCATCCCTGCCTATAAAAGGTAGCTGCCTGAACCTGTTGTGAATGTCTGCACTTCTAGTGTTAGTCCCAGTGATGTTTTGCCAGGTTCAGTGAAGGAAAACCAGTTCTAGAGATGGAATTGTTATACTAGAGGATCTATCAGATGGTGAACCTGAGACAGCTGGAGACTTGATTTGGCCCTGTAGCTATGTTTGGCATCCTTTCTGCCAAAAGTCTACGTGGAAGGGGTCATTAAATGCAGTCTTGAACAGTGGTGGCTGGGAAGTTACAGCAAGGCTAAGCTGTGTGGTGTCAGGGAATTAACTGATTGCAATAACACGGGGAGAAGGGAATCATTAGGTTCTCTGAGCACGCTGTTGACTGACTTAATGCTGTTGTTCTCAATGTTAGATTCCAGGAGAAAAAACCCTCTTTGTATGCTTCTATATTTTTTCATCTTCCAATCAAAATAACTCTGCAGAAGTCAGCATATTGGCTAATACTGGCTAATCACTGAAGCCTAAGATGAAACATTTTCACAGTTTGATTGTAGCGAGGGAGTCCTTCTGTCATCTTGGTGACAGCTGAGACTGGCTTGGCTTTGTTCACACCTGTGGTGCAATTGTTATTTCATTATAAAACTACTTTCATGACATGGAAGACACTGTGTATTAATTATTCCTTATTTGTTAATTTAAAATGACAAAATGCATTTTACTTTTATTTTATTAATGGAATGAAATATTGTCAAATATTAAAATATAGGTTATTCACTAATTACATTGGATAAGAGTCTGAGTTTTTTCTGTTGATTTTGGACAGCAGTTTCTGCAATGAATGTTGTGAAGAGCTTCATGGAAAACAATCTCATTATCCACATAATTTCACAGAGGCAAGGAAGCATTTTGCCATTGCTACATCCATCTGCTTCAGCTGTCTGGGGGATTGAAAATTGGAGGGATTTGGCACCTAAACCAACCCATGGTAATTTTTAGGAGTACAAAGAAGTGTTTTCTGCTGAAAATAAATGCAGTATAGTTGGGTCAATGAAATACCAGAGGCGTTCCAAGCTGCAAAATTTCAATGATCATTTGTAAGCAGCACTTTGCTTATGTATTACGTCAGATGGTCTCTGAAATGTTTATGGGTAACTTTTATAACTTGTGCTATATAGTTTATATAAGATTTGCAAAGCATTGTCCCGCCAGATACACTTGCCTTCAGTGAGGACAACTGCCTCCAAGTGAGTCATTTAACAGAGCTAGAAGGTAAATCTCTGAGTTCTGGTTGAAGAAGTATGACAATCCTGAAGCTGGAGGACACCTGGCTTTCTAGATTGAATATGATATTATAAATTCATTAGTGGGAACTATAGAAAAACATGTAAACAGATAAAATTCCTCCTCTTCAGCTTCAGCTCCCTTAAGGTGTTTTCAACACCTTAGTTATTGGTTGTCTTTCTACTAGTGCTCCTGAAACTACCTGATCATCAGCTGATTTCCATTTTAAGGGAGCCAGTGGTTGAATTTAGTGGAAGATTCTGACTTACTGGAGTACTGGAGAGAGTTTTAGCTAACAACTGGTCAACTGATATATTCCCATAAGCTGGAATTGGTGTTGCTTAACTGAAGGTGCTCCAGCTCATGCTGTCACTTTTGGCTTATTGTAGGTGAGAGAGGTCATCTGCACTCTGCTGGTGACAGAACTGTCACCTCCAATTCTTATAGCCAATCACTGCTTTTTTTTCCTGCTGCCTTTCAGGAATTACTTGCTTGAAATTTAGGAATGGCAGAAGTAAAATATTGAGCATTGGGCAAAACTTCTGTTGAGTAACTTGACTATGGGTGTAGAGGAAGGATTGGTAAGTTGGTGCATAAACTCCATCAAGGGAGGGAGGCCACATTTTTTCATTTTCTTTTACCCTTTGTTCCTCAGAAAGTCCATTAGAGTCTCTCTAGTCTGTCCAGGACAAAATGCAGAGAAATATCAAGATACATGTGTAGCTATTTGTTGTCTACAGAAGACCCAGCTCTTCACACAAATGGAAGAGCTGCAGAGATCTTGAAGGTGGAATTTCCATTGCTACCTGTGGGAATTTTACCCCATGAAGGAGAACAGGTCTGGGCCCAACAAGTGAGATTGGTCTGTGTTGGTTCTGTTGACACTGAAGTTCCCAAAGAGAGATAACCATTATGATGGCCAACTGATACTTAACAGTGTCCTGTCTGGGCTTGCCCAGATGAGTAATTCACTTGAAATGCTTTTTACTTTGAGTCAATTGTATGGCTTTTGGCACCGAAATTTTTAGCAAATTTGCTGATTTTGAGATCTTTTGAACATGCAACTAATGCATCAGGTTTTGGGGTCACAAGCTTAATCTTGTCTTGGCGTGATGGGTCAAATTTTGCACTGTCCTCTTAGAGACCTTCTTCTTCATCCTTTGACTCTGTGTGTAGTGAATTTGAAACCAAGCAATATAACTTTAAATGGTGCGGCTCAGGGCTGACCTTCAGGAAGCTGCTGCTGCCTTGGCACCTCTACTCTTCCTCTTCCTGACAATGATCCAGTCATTATTGTGGAACTTCCTCTCTTTCCTTTCCTCCATCTTATAGATTTGATTCTTGGCCTCAGATCCATCCCACATGGATGGATTTCACATTTCACATGGGAGCGTTTGTGTTTGTTCCCATGGGACTACTCATGTATACTTAGGGAGATGCATGTAATAAGGATTCTGAGTCCCCGAAATCCTCTTACAAGGATGGCTACATAACCTTACCAATCAGAACAACTTGAGAGCTGCCAAACAGGTTGGCTGATGTACCCCTATTCAGATTTTCAAAGCATTGAATTTAGAGAGGTTTCTTCCTAGAAAATTAAAAAAGATAAAAAGAATAAACAGACTAAAGAGAATAATGTGGGCAGACTTCACTACACAACTGGGGTATCATGCATTTTGGTTGATCCTTTGATCCACCTTCCAATTGCCATGTTAAATACAATTTATGCTGAACACTAATATGAGAGATCTCTTATTTATTCCTTTGTTATTTCAAAGTTTGGAATGACTGTTCAATTAGTACCTTGGTTTTCAGGACTGTAGGCATAAAATAACTATTGTCAGACTTAATATATTAAACACAAGAAATTGATGTGTTCATTAAATATGAAGTTTACATGTAAAAGGGGGCACAATTCTGGTCTTCTCTATTTTTCAAAATCCAACCCGCAAATTTCATACACATTTATGTAAAACAATGAGTGGATGAATTAACATGAATGAAATACATATTTATAAGCTAATTAACACGATTTTATTGCAATCCAATTTTTTTAGATGCTGTCAACTGCATCCCAGTTTCTCCATTTAAAAAATTATATATAGCATCTTGTAGTACAACCCTCTTTGCAATGTAACAAGCAAGAAATAATCTGCTTTTCTACTCTTATATTCAGAATGTGATTCTAGGTCCTGAACTTTGAATTTATTTGCTCATGAATTTTACTAATGCAAAAGTCTCGCTTGAAACGTGTGATAAGATTTACAGGAGTGAAATTTTACTAGGCAAAAACCAAAACAAAACAAAATAAAACAACTGTTTAAAAAAAAGTGTTTGAGACCAATTTGCTCTGTAGAGAATGACTGGTTAAAATCACTTCTCCATAAATGAAGAGATGCCTCCCTCGTCACTAACTACTTTTTTAAAAAAATGTTTGGGGAGAGGTTGAAGAAGGGAATAACCGCTAAACAAAATTCAGTATTAATATACATACATACATACATACAGCTTAATTTTTGTTGTTATAATCTTTAGATGGGAGTACTCAGAATGGAAAAAAATTAGAAATATTTATTTTTTACTTTCTTTGAATTTAATTTGATAAAACTGAGACCATGAACAAGAAGCATTTTTCCCTGTTCGGTGTTGAAATACACAAGCACAGTCTTTTCGTGCATTCAGATCTTGAGCCTGAATTAACTGAAGCCTACGTCAAGATTCACATTTTCTTGACTGGATTTGTCTCAGATTTATCAGTAGAGGACATTTTTAGAAGTCTAACAAATTATGCAAATGGAGCCCAAGCTGTGCTGCTGTAGTGATCCTTACTGTGTCCCCAGAATCTCCCCAGACAAAGAGGTTTAAGATGCAGTGACAGAAACATAAAGCTGAAAGTCTTCACAAGAGACTATGCTTCTGTAAATTTCTGTTAAAAGCCTTCTGCTTTCCAAGCAGATCACACACTGCTTTGGAAATCTTGACTGATTTCATACAGATTTTTTTGCTGCTAATGAAGTCAATCTTTTCTTTCCCAGCACGGAGAGCAATTGATCGCTTCATTAAGCACTTCTTTACATAATCTCCCATCTCTGTACCTTTATATGCAAGTTAAACATATCCACTTATCTCACTTTTTATTCTACAGGGCTTGTTTTCCGAGTCTGTTACCATTCGTATTTTTGGAGTGCAGTGCAATTAATCTCTTTTTCAAAGTCAGATCCAAGAAAGGATACAGGACTAAATCTGTAGTGAATATTGATTAGCTTCCAAATCTGCTATATACCACTCCTCTGAGCAACATCCCAGGATAGGTTCCTATTTCTTGTTCTTTCTAAGGATTCTGCGCTGTGCTCCATTTAATTTTATATGTGCCATTTTTTTCTGAGCAAATTCTTTTTACATAAATTTGTCTATTTCAACCAAATTTGATTGAAGAATACATGAGGATCCATAGTTCTTATGAATTTTGTGAAAATCTGTGTCTGAACAGGTAACAGAGAGCTCAGCTACCTTCCCAGATACAGACACCTGACAGGCTGGGGGATTGGCATGTATGCCCTGTCCACTCTGTCACTGAAATCCATGTCCAACTTCCTCTTCCTCTGGCACGTGAGGCAAAAAGGGGGATTTGAGAGAGAGAGGAATTTGACAAGCATAAGAGTACATTGCAAATATTTTTGAGGGCTGACGTTTAGGAAGAAATGGCTGCAGGTGTTGATCTGGAAGAGGCTAAATATAAGGTAATATTTCATTAGTTCCACCACTGATAGCAATCTGGAGCGATTTTTTTGTTTGTTTTATTTTGAATTTCAGTTTGGTCATTTGTTTGCTCGCTGTCCAAAACTTATTCCTTCTGGCTAATTTTCAGATTGCCATACATTGTAATCCTTATATGATTTCCTTCAATTATGCTCCTGGATTCCTGGTGTTTTATGCCTTCTTTGCAGGTGCAGTTTGCACTTTGAAGTATATACTCTCAAAAAAAAATAAAATTAGGGGGATTACATGGGTAAGTAAAATAAGCATTTAGATGAACTTGATGGGAAGTTTCAGTTGCTGTACATAATAGGACAGAAAACAAAAATGTTGCAAAAATCCTCTTTGTATACCCTCAATTTTTCCCAGAGGAAATCTGTACATGGTTTCAGCAGCCCGAGTTTACTTTGCCCATGATTTTATAAAGTTTGTACTGAAATATTTAATGCCCGGCATTCCTTGCTTACCCCAAAAGTTATGATTACTGCGTGAAAACCGTTCTGCAATATGAATATGTTAGATCTGTCTGCTGAAACTTCTCTTGCCCTGAGGAGTGGAACCAGCTGGGCAGAGAGAGACACTGACCATATTCTCACTTCTTTACAATGATCCCCTTTTTGTGCACTTGGTGCTGGTGAAGAGTTTCACTTTGTTGTCTGCAAAAGACAGGTGGTTTGGATAGAGAATTGCAGAGCTCAATATTTCCAAAAGTGATGGGATAATTTAAATGTTAACAGCAAAATAGACTATAAATTCAACACTGGCAATAATATTGCTGTTTAGTTGATTAGCCTTAACATAAATTAACTGCTGGTTCATGTTACTTATATTCTGCTTCATTTCCCAGTCTTACCAATCTGATGCTGTACTCATAATTCAGACAAACTAGAATACAGTAAATGACAAAAATCTACTAATTCCAGCTGCAAATATTAACATGTGGCAAAGTTGTGTACAGCGGCAATATTTGCATTTACAGTGCTTATGTGATGTGCCAGAGTAGACAAAAGGTGCACAGGCGTTCTATACATTACTTAATTTTGGAATGATAACAGAACATTTATTTGAGTTTTGGCAATTTTTATTGTAGAAAATGAAAACATTTCCTTAAATATTGGCAGGCAAGACATCAGTTGAAGAGCAAAAGAGTAATTTTTTATTTGTATGACTTGAAGAAGTCCACTTTATTATATTAGGTGCTCAGTGTGGTGCAAAAAATAGCTGCACTTTTCACGTTCTTTTTAATGTCAAAGACAAATTCGAAGCATGTTACATTGTTAAAGGTGAAGCTCCTGCTGTTTTTAAAAGAGCAGGCATTAGTCTAAAAACATAATTTTGAAACCAGGCATCATTGCGTGACCTGTCTACCTTGAGAACAAAACTGGGAGGATGTGAATGGCCAACGATATCCATTGCTGAAAACTAGGTCTTCTACATGTGCAGTGTCACAATAATTTATGGGACTTTCTCTTTATTTGTTAATTTTGATGGATAGAAGAACAGCAAAAATATATGATCATCTAAGACTTATCTAAGTAATCAAAAATCAAAACAGATATTAATGTTTGGTAAACGGAGTGGGTATGCTGACCCTTGCACCCAGGTCAAATTTCCCCTTAAAGAGAGAGTTACATGGATGAGAATGTTACCTCTCCTTTATCTAAGCACATGTACATGTGCATGCACATGTATGTATATATGTGTATGGGTATTTCTTTCTAGATACCAATTCAAATGAAAGAACTAAAACCAGTCTTATGGTAAGCGGCTTCTTTATAAGCTATTATATCAGCATTTTCATGAATGAGGAAAGGAGAGGAAGCCAATATGTTTCTGTGCTGAACTATAGGTACCAAATACAGAAATATGCACATGAAAGCATATGTATTTACATATAAGCGTACGTAAAATAGGAAAAAGTAAAGGCTTGACTGTAAAGCTAAAACTCTGAAAGCAGATGTGTCTTTTTCTTGAAGTGAGACTTTGTGGACTGCAAAACTACTTTTTGTCATTTTTGAGCTGTCCCATGTCATAATGTTGGAAAGATTAGATTCACTTGTTGTCTTTCCCCTTGGTCCTCGAGTCTTACACAGTGCTGAGAGGACTTGGCAAAGAAAAAGGCAGCATGTAAATTTTCAAAGGCATGGCTAGAATCTGGAGTGGCAAAGTGAACCGTGGCTTGAACAGAGTGATCTTCAGGGGCAGACGGTGGCTGTGTGGGACCCTCCTCTGCAGCGTCTGGTACAGCTGTCAGGCACAGCTGGTTGTGTGAAGTTACTGCTCTGCATGTCTCAGAGCCACCAGGGGCTGTTAGGTTTGGACAAGTGGTATTCGAGATAAAATTGCTCTTGCAGATCTTTGGAAGCCTAGTTCAGCTCCCAGACACTTTCCTGATTCTGGCCCACGTTTTGTGTCCCAAAGAGCTGTAGGATGGAGTCTATGTTTTTTACCCAATAATAGGTTGTGGTGTTTTCTCTGAAGCATCACAGCTTTCCTCTTCTGTTTCCTCCATTTATGCTAATGGTCTTCCAAATGTAATGTATTAGAAGCAGATTATTTTTCTTATCCCAAGTTCAGGACACTGGGTTCCGGAAGAAGTTAGCATAATAATATTTTGTTGGGTTTCTAGTTACTTAGTTAATTATTGTTTGATTCCTTTTTCTGTATAGGCCATTCAGAATCACACACAGCAATGCAGACTTGTGAATGCTCTTATGGGGGAGGTCAAAGGCTTATCAAAAAATAAGTGTATGTTCTTCTTTTCTGACAGACTTGGCATATTTTTTCATTTGCACTTCAAGTCTTCCTTATTTCTCAATTTTCCAATATCAAAATATCACAAATGGAATTATTTTACATGCTCTGTTCTAGTGAAAGGGAGTGTTTCTGTGTAGGTCTGATGAAAAACACCTGGTTATTTTTCACTTTGATAGATCTCCATAATTGTTTGTAAGGCTATGCAATTCTGCAGCTGAACTTCATATTCCTGCTTTTTATAACATAATAGGACATATTCCTTCAGCTAACAAGAAGGAACACAGTAAATAAGGTTGTAATTTTATTTTTAAAAAATCAAAAGAGGTACAATTGCACTGCATCTGTCTACCATCCCTTTGCACTAAAAACAGGTTGCTTGGATGAGTAAGAATGACTCACGAGAGCATACTGATGCTTAAAAAACCTGACATTACATTTAACCTAATTTATAACAGACATTAACAGACATTTCAGAAATAATTCAAGTTGCTATCGGATCCTTTATAAAAGCAGTCATAGTATGTAATGTCTGGGACTGTATGAGAGTGGGTTACACAAACTGCTTAAGTCTTTTTCTTCGCTCCTGTTTATAAATTATTGGTGGGGTGAGATACAAAAGTCTCCACAAAATCTCTGGCCTTTCTTGAGGAGCTTGTTCAAATTTTCTCAGTGCTCTGTGTGTGTGAATATACTGTCACCTATCCACATAATCATGTTTTCATTGCCCACTCTGGCATCGCCAGCTGCTTTCACTTTTTCAGTGAAATTCTGTAGAAGATTGAAAGAGGTGTTCTTTAATATAAATAACTTTTATCTTGTGTGGTTGTTACCTCACACAGCTTCTGAAAATTTCTTTACAAATGGATAAGTTTCTCTTTCCCAATTATTACTTTTTTTATTAGGCATTGAAATAATGTTTATATAAGGAACATGGGTATATTGACTATTGTATTCATGATCTATTTTGGGACAGAACAAAAGCAACATGAAGCAAATTTTAAAAAATGAGATGGGAAAAATTGTGAACTACATATTTGTATGTCTGCTTGGAGAAAAAAACAAAAGGTGTTTTTTATTTAGTCATTCTTTAAACCATAAATCAGGAGGAACATTACAGGAAAGCTGAGTTTTGACATGCTAAGTCTGAGCACCAGAAATTGCACTTTTGTTTTAGGCAATGTAAAGAAAATAACTCTAATTTCTGAAGAAAAACACTTAGAGATTGTATTTTATCTCTGAGTTTCCAAATAACGTCCTGCCAGCCAAATCAACTAAGAGATTTTGCAAAACAATGAATACCGTGACATGAAAGCAGGTTGTGTAAGTAGGAGTGCATAACTTTTAAACAATTTTATTAAATTTTAAAACTGTTTATTAGTAAGCAGTAAGAGAAGCACAGGCAAATATCAATTCTGTTTGAATTCAGAGAGGTTTATTTGTGATGTTAGTCAATACATAATAAGCTCAGGCCCTTTGTAGCCAGATGCTTTGATGCTGCACAGATCTGGCTTTGAGGCTATTTCTACAAACTATAAGTAAAAATCAGAAAAGCAAACTTCCTCACAATTAGGTAAAATGTACTGTATATACTTGTTCTAAAACAGCAACAAGTGCATTAGAATTCCATAACTATCATGCTATTATGAAAATAAATATATTTGTTAAATTCTTACAGATTTTTGCACTGATTTATGGAAAGAGCAATTTATAGTGTTCATTTGCCCAGGCATGCATCCAGAAAGGTGATTTTCAACAAGCCAAAGAATTCTGTCCTCTCTCTCACGAGTGAATATTCTTTGCTCTCACTAGGAAAAGAAAAAAATTTCACGCATACTCTGAAATTTCTTACATAAGACCTTTTCAGGACCAATGACCATCTTTGCAGATTTTCTGCAAACCTCAAAACCTGAAGAAAACAAATCCTTTGCAGAGATATTAATGTTAAGCATGACTCAAAAGAAAATAAAGATGTGGAGGACTGATTTAATAAAAAAAGCAAACATAATCAGCTAAAAAGAGCTTTTTGGCATTATCAAACATGGTTCTACCAAACTGTGCATTCTGGACAATTAAAAAATAGATAGCTCTGCTGTAGGGTGGTGGTGATTGAGAACAAGGGTATTTTTGTTTGTATATTACCCATTTTATTAAATTGACCAAAGACATAAATATATTTACATTATCTATATTTTATATTTAATTTTTATACTTAATAAATCACAATAGCATTGGGGTTAAGATACCAAACACATGTGAGCTGATTTAGAAATTCTTGATTTTGGTTCTAGGGATATAATTTGTACATCATACTTCAGTCCACTAAAACATTTAAGCATACCTTTGCCCTCAGCAGAGCTGCCTGCAGCACTTGCCCATTTGTTTGGGTCTGTAGCTTTTACTGCTCTTTCCTTAAAACAATTTGCAGCTGCTCATCACAAAGCATTGTGCTCTAACATGAACAAGAGGCTCTTCCAGGCTTTCTTAAACTCCTCTTGGGTGTGCGCTGCCAACAAAAATAAAATTGTTACTGAACATGACTGGAGAAAAACTTAATAATCACCGTAGGTTTTAAAATACTCAATAGTCACTTGGTTCTCATACAACAACACAGCTACTGGTAAAAATCCTATGAAAAGTAGTCAATAGAAATCCAGAAAAATGAAATCTAAAGACACCAATTTATTGTCTACTTACCAAGAACTTGCAACAAGTTTTTTAAAACTGCTAGTTAAAAACATAAAATTATGGATATTTGTCTTTTCTCCCTTTTTCTCTCTCCCTGGTCACAGCCAACACAAGATATGCTGTGAGTTTGTCCCTGTGGCCTCAGCTGAAGGCGGGGTGAAGTGGTGGAGAGTCTCCAGCAGGCTTGGCAGCCCAGCTCGGAGGCTGCTGTTTGCAAGAGAAGGGAATGTGCCAGCTTTCACAGATCTGTACTTGCAGGAGGAGACCCAGACCTGTGAGGCAGCACCCTGCCATCCGGCTCCTGGCTGGCACCCAGACGCTGTGAGTAATCCTCCAGTGGGGGAGGCATTCCAGCTGAAGGGAGCCATCTCTCATTCACCAAGCCCCCAGCAAAAACCCCAAACGAGCCTCTGTTTCCATAGGACGAATTAGGGGCTCCCCAGGCACATGGGGCTCCCAAGATCTGCTCTTCAGAGATTTTGAGGAGCACTGGTATCACATTGCTTAGGTAGAATGGGAGAACTTCCTGTTATGTGAAGGAGGCAGGATTGCAGATCTCTTGGCCACTCTTGGTTTTTTGGACCCTCAGCTGATTTCCAGCCCCAGCTGGATGTAAAAGGGAGGTACCCACTCCTCCTTGGCACTAGGCTGACAGCACAGAAGTGTAGACAGCTATGCTAAGTCCAAGAAGCTGGGAAACCCAGGTTTCTGGTGCTCACCAGCAATGTCACCGTGGTGTCCTGTGGGCAAGGATCAGGGCAGGCTCAGCAGTGGTCATGGTGTCCCCACATCACACACAGCCAAGCCCAACACCCACAAGGCACATGGGGCAAACCTCAGGGCTCGGGGTTCCAAAGGTGAGCAAGCAGTTTGGCTGTGCCAGCACTTATCCTTACGCCTGCAAGCAAAACTCTTTTATTCTTTATTCCACTGCCAGTTTTCAGAATCACTGTGTCCTTTCCCTGCTTCCCCCTGACTTGTACTCACGTCTAGCTTGCTTATGTATTTTAAAAGGTGAAAAAACTGCCAAGTTTTCTGCCTGCTGATGTTTGGGGACACTCCTGCCTTTGCCACCTTCATTGAGCAAGGCACACAGTGCAGCAGGAATAAAAATGTGGGTTTTTTTCCTTGACCTTTATGCTAATAATTTCATATTAAACAGAGAAATAATTTCAAAATACCAGGAAAGCAATTAAAAGAAAAAAACCAAACTTGACATGTAATAAATAATTTAACACCTCACCCTAACGCAACCTGCAGAGTCTTTCAGTCACGTTATGGATGTACAGTCATCAGTTTTTGTGGTGCTTTGCATAAATTTCATTAGTATGAACACAGTAATATTAAAACACACGCATAGACACAATTTTCTGGCTTTTCAGTTCATTATGAAATACTTTACCTCTGGGCAGATGACTAATATGCCCAGAGGTAAAGTATGCTATTAAATTTCTCTATCCTTGAGTTGTGTCATAGCCAAAAAAAGGGTGCAGTCACTCATAATCTTTATTAAATGAGCTGAATACACCCACTCAGGGAAAATGCTGTTGTATGACTTTAATGTGTCCTGCAGCAGCAGTAACATGCTTTTAAGTCATTCACCTCCATATTGTGGAGCTACAATAATAAATCCATGGTGAAAACTGGGGGAAATTCCCTGCCTGTTCTGAGTAGTTTGGGTGGCATTACCCAGAAGGTTTAAATTCCTGCTTAGCAGAAGGAAAACTTCCCCCCACGCTGTGTTGTGAAACTATGGAGTTTATGTATCTGGGGATATAGTGAACTCTAGCAAACTATTTAAGTAGGGCAATATAAATCTGAAGAAAGTTTTAGTTTCACCTGTTTTGTGAAACACGTTCGTATAAAATTGCAATCTTCTTATGGATTAATCTTTAGCAGAATTGACATTAAACTTTAATTGTTTTTTATTTTATTACTGATTCTGTCTAGAACTAGACATGAATTCCTATGGTTTTTGCTTTTAAACTGAGGAAGGAAAACACACAACCACTATAAATCCTAAATAAGAAATCCTATTTATATAACATAAAAATACATCACAAAATCTTTTGTGAATATAATTTCGGCCAGAACTAGCCTATTTTCAAGGTGGAATAGAAAACATTTTACCAGCCATTGAAACGTCCCTATAGATTCTAGCTGGAGTAAGCTAGTAACTTCAACTGGAAAGGAGTTTTCTCTGGTAACTTGCAATGAAGAAATTTCCTTGTCACTGTAACTTCTTTTTCTACTCTTAGGACTAGTCCTATTGAATGTTGCATGAATGATTCAAAGGCATTTAGAAAAACAACACAAATCTATTTGCTCATACAGGAAATTTGGGATATATTCTGGTAGTAGCTGACAGTGACCATACTGGAAATTAATTCACCCTATAAACAAACCCGATTCAGTGTCTTGTTATAAATGAAGAATCATCTGGTTTGCTTGTATTTAGGGATATATTTTTGCTTGGGTAAGAAAATTATTTTTAAGTTAAAATAGAGGTATTCAGAAAGCTATTTCTAATATTTGTCATTTTTTTCTTTCCAAGCTTGCACTTTTTGAACTTAACTTGGAATATTTTAGACATTTTATTTCGCAATTAAGAGTTTCATTGTTCTCTCATTGATTCATATTCTAGAGATAATGTTGTAAATTCTAGGAATTCTAGTAAATCCTAGTTATTCTAGTAACTTGAGTAATATGATATGTAAACTCTAGTGTTTCTAAAAAATATTTATTGCAGCAAAAGAACAATATGAAAACTAAATTTTAACTCTTTTCAAGAAAGAAAAAGCAAAATTCTTTTTATAACTTCATCAGTAAGAATGCCTTCCTTTATCCCTACTTGTTGGTACATTGGATTACATTAGAAGTACCTGAATTGATGAAATAAAAAAACATGAACGTGAACAGCATCAACAAAGAAACAACTATCAGCATGGTAATGAATCAAGGGCCTTGTTAAAAATTGCTCTTCAAGATGCACATTTATGGTGAATGCCTTGGCTTTATGACTTTTATCCTAAGCCTTATGGTGATGTGTAATAAATCCTTAATTTTCTATGCAGCAACATTTCTCATCTCATTTCTTGGACATAAATTGCCTAAGGTTGATCTTTAAAGAACTTTTAAAGTGTCTAAATGCTTAATGGGGAAGATAAAGAAATATGACTGTGACTGGAGTTCTACTGAGATAAAGATTAAATTGCCAAAACTACCCTACTAATGAAAGGCAAAACCACCATCTTTATCTTATTATGCTTATCACAACAGTAAAAGTTTATACCATGTAACTATTTTAGTTTATTCTTCTGTTTTTCTATTACTTCCAACCTCATTCAAAACAGACGCGATCAAAAACAAAACAAAACAAAAATGCACAAAAACAACAACAACAAAAAAAGTCACCCCAGACACTATGTGAATTAAAGCAAAGTAAATATTTCAAGCCCTTCTTCATGAAAATCACTTGGTCTTAAGGGTTGTTAGTAAACCTAAGTGATTAAAAATTAGGCATGTATGAATAACTGTTATTTCATAATGCCAGGCTAAAGACGAAGACAAAACGGCAATTGTAAAATTGTACAGTTCTTATTAAGGTAGCAAACCAGCAACTCATAAGCACATTAGAAAAAATTTGAATAATTTAGATGTCAACCTGACACATGCTGGACTGGCTTGCTTACCTCTTAAAATTCATAAGTCTATACAGGTCTTATAGTATGATTCAGATCTCATAATTTAATGAAACAAACTTAATCAGAGGCATTCATTAAATAGCAATTCTGATAGAGAGATAATAAAGAATGACGAATTGAAGACCTACTTTATTTTCCTCTATCATTCTATGAAAAGTTCTACAAAGGTGTAATTTGCTAATTAAATCATGTGATCTAAATCAATGTTTCAGGCATGTAATTGCATAGAGTTTTGCTCTTTTTGAAGAAATCATGGAAATTTTTTTAACTATCTTCTCATTTAAGGTATTGATAACATCTTTTTCTGTAATGTTTTAAAAAGGACTGGACTAAAAGCAGGAAAGACTTAGAATCTGGAGTATATAGAGATTGGGTGTGCTTAAAATTGTGTATTTGAGAGATTCTTTCAGGAGTAAGCTGGTCTTTAGTTTAAGAGCAGCAATGCACTTAATTGCACTCTCATTTTTGTCCCTGTTTGTGGAAGGATAAAAACACATATTCTATGTGAGGACTGCATTTCTGCAATTTTGCACAACTACTTAAATTCTGTTTTCCTCCCCTTTCCTCCTTGCTTTTATGCGCAAAATAATGTCTTAAAAATTAGTGATGACTCAGTTTAGATGTTTTTGCTGCTTCTTCCTGATGCAGATAATTTCTGCAACCATATGAAGAATTAAATATTATTTTGTATTGCATACTGCTATGAATGGAAGTGATTATTGTCTATCTTTGAGAAGTTCCATCATCAAAAGGTTAGATGATAACTTGATTTGTTAAAAAATACAGAATGTTTAACATCTTTTCGTAGATGGATAGAATTTATCCTTCAAAACTGCAAATAAGGCTGAGTGCAGTGCATAAATCTTTATGATAAGGGAAATTACAAACTCGAAATCATCCATTCTGGTAAAAAAATCCCACAATCCTATTTTGATAATTTTTAAGGGGTATACCTAAAATTTCTGGTTTATTCCAGAAGGTGTTCTAGTTTACTCAATAATAGACCTAGATTTCTTGCTTAAGGAGTATACATTTTCTGTGGTCCATTCACTGCTCTTTTCTTTGTCTGGTTAGCTTTGGGTTTTTTTCATGTTTCTAGCACTACTGTCATTACAGAAATGTGACAGGTCTGATGTGAAATGTCTTTATGACACCACTGGGGATACTAAGAATAAGAGGGGGGGAAAATCAATTGGGGTCTCATTTAACTAAAGTTGAATTTTTATTACAGAATTTTTTTACAAATTACCCAACTGCAAGCCATTTTTCTAGCTGCTGGTTCCTACAAGTGGCACAGAGACTGCAGTTTTTGTACTTTCCCAGAAATGTTCTCTTTGTTTTAGTGCCCTGTATTAATACTTACTTTTTCTGATTTGTGATTGACTACTTGTACGCTCTATTATTTTCAGAAATTGCTCAGGTAGCCACAGCTTGAGATTAGCACATCCTTAGAAATGTGACTAGTAATTCAATTGTAGTTATTTAGCTTCCAGTTGGTAACATCGAGTTAACCATTTCCTAGTAGTGGGACTTCAATTCCATCTGGGGAGGGTTCTGTGGATTTTCCAGTTTTCAGAAGTTTTCCAGGGACAATACTGCCATGGGCTGCAGATATTCAGATATTCATGACTGATATTCAGCCTTGCAGCAGATTGGGTGGCATTTTCACATGCTGCCCCATAACTCAGAGACATTTAGCACCTACCCATCACAACTTTGCTCGGCCTGTGGTATTAATCCTTCTCTGGAGAGTAGCTAAAATCACCATTTTCCTACCCATGTTTTTGCATTCTGTGGCTACTCTTCTCTGACTGCTCTAACATGTCTTAGTGGCAACATTAACCCTGAAAGTTGGGAGTAATGGATAACAATGCCTGGATATGCCTCTCCTCCGTGCCTATTCTCCTGCAGCCTACACAGGTCTTTGTCAGGCTGATTTAAGCATATCCTGGGAAAGTGTATTAGACTAGAAATCCATGAAACTGGAATATCTTCCAAATTGACATTCTGACTGTTTTACAGCTTTGCATTCTCTGTATGTTTCTTAGCTAGATGTAAAGACACAGACAAAAACTCCCTGACTTCACATCTCAATGTCTCCATTACTTTTACAAGAGAGGTGACCTGAAGACACAAAAACATATTACCATCATGGAAAATCCCAAGAACTTTGAGTCATGACAGAATGATAAGTATACATGGCCTCTGCATAGGATAAACCACTTAAGTATCCATTTGTAAAATTTTCTTATCTGAAACTGCTTAAGCATGGTCCTATGCCCTGAAAAAAAATCTATCCCAACTTTGTCTGAAGTTTCTGGGGTTAATATGAGGGTGGAAAGATTTACAATATCAAACCATCTCCTGTTTTGTATGAACAGTGATAAACTCCTAAGTACTACTGGAGCACAACCTTTATTAGACATGACCTGACCAGACTTGTTCTTCTATTGTAGCTCAAGATTAAAGCATTTGTTGCAACATTTTTTAAAGTAATCCTCTCTCTGGCTGACTCATAACAGCTGTAAAGTAACTAGATATTTAGTTTAAGATGAAATTAACCTATAAATTTAAAATTATATAATAACCAACCCCTTTATGCATAGCAAAATGTTTCTGTCATCATTTGAATGCTTCATGCTGATGTCACTATCTGCATTTGATTGAACTGATCTAATACCATAGTTGACAAAAGATGATACCAATGGTGATTATGTATTTTTGATGCATTATGGAAGAGGAAAGACACCAAATAGGAGTGAGAGGCACCACGTGGTGGGAGATGGAAGAGTTGACATAATGTTCTTGAAATGTCCAAAAGATTGTTCAGAGTTTGTTGCTAAGTGTTTCAATTGCAACACATGCAAAAAGTACATATGCATTGGTTTTCCTTATTTTCTTTACCCACTTTGCCAGTTATCTGGTAGTCTCTCTTTCCTCCCACAGGGCTGGCAATGAAACCATAGTTTTGTTGGTGGTATATTCACCTTTTATTTTCTGCCCTCTTAGAGGTTCTGATTTGTCAGAAACTTCTTAACAGCTCCTGCAGCAGCTCATTCTTTCTTGACCGTAGTGCCTCAAAAGTGTTGACTTTTTCTGATGGGAGAGGTTGACACCTGGAGAAGTAAAATGATTAATGTAGAGCAGATTCAGTCTTTATATTCATAGCCCCCTCCTAACTTACATCACAAGGAGTCCTCAGGCTTTTTTTTCCCCCATGAAGAGATGACATGCATATAAAGGCTTTTATTAAAACAAAACTATGTGAAAACTCAGTCAGATGAAAAAAAAGCTTTTCTTTTCTCTTGTTGACAAAAGTAACTTGCTTCCTTTTCACATTTGCTCTTGTTTCAATTTGCACTGGTCCTAAGGTCTCCTTTAACCTTTTCAGTAATATTTGAAAAGACATCATCTACTGTTGGAATTAACTCTAAGAAGTGAGAGGAGTTTTTTCTGGTAGCACAGGTTTCAGAAGACTGAAGTAAAATGACAATTTTAAGGATGACAGGTACATTTCTGAAACCTTTTAAAAAGACACTCAGCTTTAAGCCTGTGTAAAATGCCTTAGGACTTGAAGGTTAATGATTTGAGTAATGTGGTGTCTCAGTGCAGACCTGAATTCATGAGATAATAATTTGTACCCAGAAGTGAAAATACTCAGTTATGTTCTTCCCACAGTAAACATGAGAGCACCAGTGTTTGTGAGCACCAGTGGCTTCAGAACATGTAATTTCCTTATGTTTTGAGCTACATTTGGGATTGGTATCATTGGGAAGTCGAAGAGTGCTTAGTTATGCTGTACTCTGTGCAAACATGGAACGAAATAACAGCTTTTTTGAGACCTGATAGAGCACAATAAGGCAGTGATACAGATGCATCTGTCGTGTGAGCCAGCTGATAGTAAATCTCACTAATGTAAGCTCTTGTTCTCCTCTGAGTGTAAGGAGCAACCAGAGAGAAAGTCCGAAGGTGTTCACCTGAAAATGAGGTGGAGGAAATTCTGGCACTGTGAACTACTCTGCAGTATCAATCACCCTATTGAAAAAAGAGAAGTAGAGGTTGGTATGGGAAAAACTTTGACAGTGACAAGAAGTCACCTATATGTGGTAAGGCAGACAGGAAAAAATAGAAGCAATGTGGTATTACAAAGACTGAAATCATCTAAGCTGCAATATGAGAATATAATATTTTGCAGCATCAAAGCCAGAATGGAAAAGGCTGGTCTCAACTCCTGCTTACCAGTCACAGATAAAAATGACATGATGAATGTGTGGCATTTTAAGAGTTGAAGAAATCAAATGTGTTGTTTGGAATAGCCACATCTCTGAGAAAGAGAAAACTGACAATGAGATGATCAATTCAAAATTACAGATAAGTGTCTGTGAAGCATGTAAGCATAAAGAAAGGAAAGTAAGGAAAGTCTGCCAAAACAAAGGCTCAAAACCTCCTGAAGAAATATAAGAGAGATGGGACAAGACTTTTTTTTGAGAATAAAATTGGCCTAGAACAGTCTGTGGTTGCCTTGTTTCTCTCATGTGGCCTTATCTTTTTGTAACTTTGAGTATTAAATAGGAATATCTCAGATAACATTAAAAAAAAAATCACAGACCTCTATCAGGTCAAGTGAATTTATATTCCTCTATCAGCTAATCAGACAGAGTCATTTTTTTTACTCATTTGAAGAATGTGTGAAGTAACCCAGTTCAAGAACCCAGTGATCACAAGTGTCAAGTGCTCAGTGATATTTTAACCAGGGGAAAATTAACCTGAATATTACTGGAAGTAAAACCACTTAACAAAAGACATGGTCAAAATGGTAGTGGGAACGGAGAATTGCATTCTGTCCTGGTCCCAGGAGGCCATGCCTGCACAGCAGTGGAGAGCCTCACAGGGATATGAGGGCTCTCTGACCTCTCCTTGCACAGCCTTTTAGCTACACGGGCACCGCTTCTGTATACGTAGCCTGGTTTCCCTTGGGAAACTGAACTGAAACCATATTGTTTCAACTGTAACAATGGTGTTAGTTCCTCTCTTTTCCCATTCCTTAATAACCCACTATGAAATCTGAGTCAGTAGGGCCAAGTTCAGAGATGTGTTTCACGCAGGCAGAGGAAGGAGGCTGACAGTGAGGCTGCAGAGACGGGCACCAGCCATCACTCCCAGTTGTGAACATAATGCTCACGGGACCTCCTGGCCATGCACTGTCCTCTGCCCAAGCTGAGAGCAGTGCTTCCATCAGGGCCAGGGGTTTCCCCTCCTGGAAGAGGATGTGATGTGATGGGAAGGGGCAAAGGGACATAGCACATTGCACCAGGTAAAACTGGCTTTTATCAGCTGTGCTCCTCACACAACAGCAACTGCTCCACAGCTGCAGTTTTGCAGCTCAGGCTGAGGATTTCCAGGGGCTCTGCTTCAGGTCTATAAACAGCTCAGTGTCCGTCTGTGGGGTCTTCAGTTAGCTGTCAGAAAAAATAAATAGCCACACAGTATCCAGTGCTTCCGGAAGAGGAGGAACAGTTTTCTTACAGTCTTCTCATCTTTCACCCTCTCGCTTTGCACACCTTTATGTTCTGCCAAGTGTTCCCTCTTAAACAGATACACATCTTTGTCCCAGACTTAATTCCTGTCATCAGCTTCGCTTTGTCTGCAATCATCATGATGTTGAAATCACTAGTGAAATGTACAAAAAATGTTTGCAGACACGCATCAGCTTGGCTTACAAACACACGCTTGGAAAGTGGACATTTTCAGCTCTTTAGCGCCTCCCATTTTAGCTCTATGTAGCGGCTGTGCTCATGTCATGGCTGCTTGTGGCTTTGGAAGATGGAGTATTTTTAGATTATTGGCACCAGAAACACAGGAGACTGGCTCAAAAGTCTAAGCCAAACTCCATGCTGAGCAAAACCTTTGGTTAAGAAAGTGGTGTTTTCTTCTGGCTCCTTCTCTCCCCTCCACCCTCCATCTGGATAATTCAGTCTTTTACCTCAGGCAAAAAGCCATGGGGAACCCGATACTTTTTTTATTTTATTATTTAAACATAACTATTTGACAAACTATCAGATTTCATAGCTTTTAAAGGTCAGCCCTGTGTCCAGTGTCCCTCCTCAAAGCCATGCCCCCTTCACACTCACTAAACTACATCTTGTACCTGTTTTTTAATGGACACATACCAATACACAGCTGGTGATGAGAAAGGTAAACAAAGAAAGGCAGAAGCAATATGAGCCCGTGCAAGAGCTCGTAGTAGTTGTTCTTCAGAACAGAAAATCTAATACTTCTCTTTCTTCTTCAGGAAGGACCTTCTCTCAAGAGAGTCCATAAACACAGGCAAGCAAAAAGGCAGGGAAGGAGTAAGTCACAAGCTGGAGAAGTCAGATGATATCAGTAGAGTTTTTAGTAGACAGTAAAACACAGCACAAGCTGCACACCTGTAGCATGTGCAGCTTTGAGAAGGGTGTCTAGCCCTTTCTCTCTGATAAGATAGCGTTAAGAAGGTCTAGTATTAGAGAACAAGGAAAGGAAAGCAATATACTTCAATTCCTGGCTCATGCCCTAGGCTATGCCATAGGTGAGGCATGGGTTACTGGGGAATATGTCATTTACAGGGAAAAATACCTGAAGATGTGTGTTGTGGTTTAATATTGGTCAAACACCAGGCATCCATGAAAACCATTCCTTCACCCTCTTCTGCTATAGTTGTACAGAGGAGAGGCAAAAAAAACAACGAAGGGTTCATGAGTTAAGTACTGTGAGAAAAACACTCGAAGGGCAAATAAAGGTTCAGATTTAAAGGTATAAGGTAAATATATTACTAACAGAGTCAGATGAGAATAATGAGAAGTAAAAGAGGCCTTTAAAACACCTTTTTTTCCTCCCAACTCCTCCCTCCTTCCCACCAAGAGTGCAGGGAGACAGGGCATGGGGGTTTTGGTCAGTTCATTATTCAAGATCTTTTTGTATTTGCTCAGGAGAGGAATCTTTCCTCTGCTATGCCATGGCGTCCCTTCCACAGGAACAGGACCAAACAGTCATGCACAACTGTTGGGCCATGAGTCACTCGTCCACTGGGTTCAGTCTTTCAAGAATAGGCTGCTCTAGTTTGGAAGCAAGGGCCCTGCCGATATTTCTGGAAGCAGGGGCCCTTCTCTCTCTATTCAGGTTCCTACTGGATCACAGCTTTCTTGAGCATCAACCTGCTCCAGCGTGAGCACTCTTCCTATGGACTGCGAGTGGATCTTCGCATGAACTGAATTTATTACAGAGGGACAATTTGTTTCATCATAGTCCTCACTACAGCTTGCAGAGGTATCTTGACTCTGATGCTTGGAGCACCTTCTCCTTCTCTTTTTTTTTCCCTCTGACTGTGGTGTCACCATGTTTTCTCTCACATGTCTTAACTTCCTCCTCTTCTCCGACCCGTCTGCTGCTCATAGGTACCATTGCCAACAAGTTTCACCAATTCAAAGTATTCTGCAGAATCCCGAGCCAAGAGGTCCATCTCATCTAGGCTCTGCCCTGGGGACGTGCCTGCCACCTTTACACTATCAGCCATGTGTCCCTGCTGCCTGCGTGGAGTGGCAGCCAGCATGGCACTGGCGCTATGTAATGCCTCTCTTCATGCGGGGCGTCGGGAAGGAGAAGCCACTGCTGCCACACCTGCCCTTCCAGCTGTGGCACTGCTGGCCAGGAGTGGCTAGGCAGGCCAGGCCTGCCCCAGGCTGTGCTGAGACAGTGGCAGCCACCGTGGCACATCACTGCAGGCTGCGCCACAATGGTGCTGGCAGTGGCGCCTCACCATCCCTGGAAAAAACTGTGCTTGCCGTGTTATAATTTTCTCCTTAAATACATCAAAACAGAGGTGCTACCAACCTCTTTATTTGGCTCAGAAGCATGTCCATGTTCAGAGCCATCAGGGATTTATTTGCTCTGTCGGACATGGTGGAAGCTTTCCAGCAGCTTCTCACAGAGAGCCTTCTCACAGGCCCTCCCTGGCAATGGAAAACCAGGCTGTGCCAAGTCAAGACAATGTGACAAGTATGATAATGCAAACCAACAGACCAGGACATGATATTTTTGAACCCATGTGTACAAAGATAATTTCCGAGCTACAGATGATCCTTTTGGTCAGTATGCATTGACACAAACACATACGCTGTTGTGTGCTTCCATCTGGCCATCAGGTACTCTTACAAGGGCCGTGGGGAAAACTTCCCAAACTGAGGTGTATATTTTTGGGTAAGCTGCAGTTACCAACTCTACTTATGTGTAGTCATCATGCTATTAACTCACTCCAATACAGCCCAAATGCTTCCTCTGAAATGGAAACACAGTATCTCCAGGGTTAGCAGGATAGAGAATTTTGGTTTATTCCACTTACTACATCTGATCCAGTTGATAATTACAACTAGAGGTGCTTTTAATTTATGATATACAATTGTGTTCAACACAATGTATATCATAAAAATTATATACAAAAATAAAAGATCTACAAAAATAAAGATCACAAAAATTCAGATATAAATTGAACACAGATATATATATATATATCACAGAATTCAGATATAAATTGCCAAATGTGAGGTCGTGTATTGCATTTTATGTGATGTATGTTTTGTGAAGAGTAGACTGTCTAATAGTTTGAACACTGAAGAGATAAACTCAATATCAATGACTTGTGGTGTTCTCTGACACAGTGGAGAGACTACTTAACTGTTGATAGTACACCTTATATATCCAGGAGAATTGCAAATGAACATTGTCTACATCAAGGCTTTTACATGTTTGCCATGAGGTGAACTTTCACAAGCATTCAAAACTGTCAGGAAATTTTTTTCCCCTTTTTTTATCATTGAAGAGGAGAGAGAATCCCCAAACATCCCCTCTTGTCTATGAAAGGTAGAGAATGTGGGGTTTCTCATATTTTCAGCACCTTACTCCTTCATTATCATGATGTTGCCAAAATTTCATGCCAAGGGTCAGAGATTTGGTTGTGGAACAACTCAAACATTTGCCTTACCCCATGAAACAGTCTGTGGTTAGCTTTCCTCATCCTTTCCATCTGATCTGTGTCAGTACTAGAATAGGAATTTCATCCACAGGTCCTTGGGTTTTGTTGTCTCTCAGTCAACAGAAAACTCAGTGAAGACCACTTTGTTCCTTGACTAAGAACTGTATATTTGTATTAAAAAGTCTCAGTTTGCCACTCAGTGAGCTGTGCTACAAGACCAATGTATTTTCCCCCAGACTGCTATGCCACAAAATAGCTGGGCTAAGAGTCATTTAGTCCATCTGCTGGGGCTGTTGAAACTTCTGCTTGACAAGGAGAAAATTTTCCATGTTATTGCAAATTTTTATTGTCTTTGTGCATCAAGTCCTTCTTTATAGACTAGAGAAAATAACACACTAGTCCAGAGACGAAGCATTTGAATATTGTGTTCATGCCAGTATTTGCAATTCCTCCATCAGAACAGATTTCTTGAGTTACTTATAAATAGTTGCTAAATTTATTATGCCACAAAACAGAGTGGTAGAACCATCACTAGTAATCACAGCACATGTTCTATTACCCTTTTTGCTTCATAATTAAAAAAATTAATTCTATTCATTTGCATCTCCATTTTTAGGCCACCTGGAGCATTTTAGAGAGGCAGACCTTGCTATGGACTGTTTGACCATTCTAGCATGTTGAATGTCACTGTGTGTGCTGACACAGTATTAGAGCAATAATTGACGAGTGCCTCTGGGGGTGTGTGGAGGGAGCACAGGCAGAAAGTTTTAGAGAACTCATGCAGAGGTAGCAAGATAAGCTCTGGAGGTGGGGAGGCATGAGCATGAAGAGTATTATTGCCCAGAAAAGGAAAAAGGAACTATTTAATATGCCAGATCTATACAATGATGTTTAAGAACATATGCAATGTGACAGTTTATGCAACTGCAATATATGAATATAATGCAAGCATGACAACAGTATTTAAAGTTATGGTGTAGCCCTGTTCAATCCTAAGATAACTAAGAGATTACTTTGATGATGGCAGTGGGTGTCTACAACAGCCTTCACAGCATGCAGTCATGGAAGAGTTAGCAGTACCCTGCTATGGTTATGATTGCTGCACCCAAATTCCTGGATTTTTTTTTGTGCTGAAAGACCTGCTTTTGTTCCTGAGCATCCCTGTGGATGGCTTAAGGCCTCAGGATGTTGCATGTGGCCAGGGTAATCTGCTAAAAGAACAGCCACCATAGCAGCTGATGCTTACGACCTGGTGGTAACAATGCTGGCCCTCTTCTGCTGACCCCACCCTTGTCATCCTTGATTTTTCCATTAACTGCTTAGACAACATGACCTATGGCTCTCTGGCCTTCATTCACTCCATTTTCTGGACAGATTCATCATTACTGAGTCACTTGCTGAGCTGATCCAAAAGTGACAAATCATAACATCTTCCTATTATCCTGTCTTCATCTTGCAGCTCTTCCCCAGGGGACATCATTCCCTGAAACCACTCAGAGGTCAGATGTGATCTCTGCTTTCATTGGTCTACACACCCTAAACATGCCATTTTTGCACTTTCTGTCCTAAGTTCTTCAAATCATATTAAATAAGCAAGAGAATAAATCTTTTCATGACAATATCAGCAGTTTAATTGTTGTCTTACACATACAGTGATAAGGACAGTAGAACAGTAAAAAATTTTACTCTGACAAGGATTAAACAAAATAGCACAGCTTTGGAGAAACAAAGCATGTAACTTAAGCAAACAGAAGTCGTGCAAAACATAACAGGATGCCAGCTTAGCTTTGCAAGGCCGACAAAGGAGAAGTTATGCAAAGTGACCATGTTGCTTTGGTTGCTCAAAATGATAGCTGAGGAACAGGCACCTAAAAAGGACACTGGACATTGAAGACAAACCCCAAAGAACCATATAAGGACTTCCAAAAAGAGGGTGAGACTACGTAAAATAAAGTAATTCATGTACATCCCAGTAATCAGAGATAGCCAATGAGTATGCCATCAGTGTGTATGATTAAACTCCCAGTTTTGAGCTTTTACCAACGTTCAGGGCACTCAGTTAAAGGAAGGATTCTGTGAGTGACCAGCACACTACAGTAAAGAATGCAGCTTTCTAATACCCAAACCTGTGTTAGAAAGATTTTTTCTGGCCAATTTCTGTATCAATGTTAAGGCTTTATGGTTAGGCTGGGACAATGATACATTAGTACACTAGTCTTTCACCACAGGCAATTATAAATCTGTTTCTTATGTTAACGTAAGTGAAGTTATATTAAGGTTTTATTGTGTGCCAGTGGTATATATCTTTATATAAAGATTTTTTCTTTCTGATATCATTTGCAATTTACAAAGTATGTCACCTTATGAGCTATGTGACATAGCATGGACCATTTAAAGTGGGAGATGTTTGGTTTTTTTTGACTAAGTACTGATAGCAAATCTGATCCTATATAAGTGGTTGCAGAGTTGGGGCTGAGCACGGCAAAACACCTACAACAGAGTGTATAACTCGTCAGGTTGGTTTTGCTAGGACAGGAGATGGTTATTGTGGAAGGTTCTGAGAAGGAGGACTAGGGATGCAGGACCTGCATCCCTGTCACTCCTACAGGATGCAGCTGACTGAGTTTACTAGTGCTTTTCCTCTCACCCAACCAGAACCCAATGAGGCCAAGAGCACCTTAAGCCTGATTTCACCTACTTTTAGGTTGTGCTTTGTAAGCACTTACTGATATTTTCCAACAAAACCCTCACCCTTATTTGAATGGAAAATATCTTCCAGATGATCTTACTAGGAGACAATACTTGAGCAACTGTTTCCCTGTGTATGACCTTTCAGCATTCACATATTCATTTTCTTTTTCTTCCAAATGGCTCTGGGAATGAGTAACATTCCAAGCTGTAATTAGTAATGATCCCTCTGTGAAGCTAAATACAATTTCTAGAAGAACAGTTGCGTATCTACTGCCTAGTAAAATATATGCCATATATTATCGCTAACACATTTCATTATATAATACAATCTAATGCACTATATTGTACCATATAATATATTGTACTTACTACAATATTTTGTACAATACAATACAATATATTGTACAATATATTGTATTGTACAATATATCACACTTAATAAAATACATGGTATCTTTTTCCAGGTGTGTGTTTATAAAGACATTTGGAATTTTTCTTGCTAGTATGTTTAACAAAACTATAAAATAAAGAATGGTAAATTTTCCCCAAACCTTTTTTTTTCCTTCACATTTCTGTAAAAATTGAATGTTTAGTCCAGGCAGAACCTGTAATTTAGCTGTTCCATGGCTCCCATCACCTTTGAGTCACATTCCCAGAGGGTACTACAGCTTGCATGACTGACTCTCACTATTGCCTAGCTGTCTTTTAAGTAATGTTATGTCTCATATCCCATATTACAAAAAATTCTTCCTTCCCTGGGAAGCTCCAAAAAAATTTGGCCAAAAAATCATCAAATTAAACTTAAAATTGGTGAAAAGGGTAAGTTATGTTATCATACAGAGTGGAAAGTTAGGCCTATCCTGAAATATATTCTTTTTTAGATTTTAAACTACACATATGCTTCAAACACTTTTTGGCTTAATAAGGTATATTTGATGGAAGTAGCCATTTTTTCAGTATGAAGATTTTGAACTTACTTTTTTCCACTTTTCAGTTACAGAGTATTGAGGCCTTACTGTGTTTTAATTACACTTGTGTAGAAATATCTCCCTACAACGATAATTTCATCTTGGGAACACTGGCATTTCCATACTGTTGAGTACATTCATTAAGGTATGTATGTGCCCAATTTTCAGAGAAGACATTAGCAGATCATTAATCATTTGCGTACATTGACTGCTAGTTTGGTGATTGAATTTATGCCAACCTTATGAGAATGAGCTGTCACACAGCATTAGTCACTTTTTTGCTTTACATTGGTGACAGAGGAAGTAGAACTTCTGGGAACTATCCAAAGCTCTATTAGTGGTGGTGGCAGGCCTGCACCTCTTTGAAATACCTCAAGAGATGGTGACTCAACCACTTTCCCTGTTCTAGCCTGTTCAAGTGCCTGACCACCCCTAAGCAGAGAGATTTTTCCTAATATCCAATCTAAACATCCCCAGGTAAAACTTGAGGCCATTTCCTCTCATCCTTCACTTGTTACTTGCAAGAATAGACCAACCCTCATCTCCCTACAAAGCTCCTTTCATGTCATTGTAGAGAGGGATAAGCTGTCCCCTGAGCCTCTTTTTCTCCAGGCTAAACAACTTCAGCTCAGTCAGCTGTTCCTTATAACCCTTGTGCTCTAGACCCTTCAATTCACTGGCTCTTAATCTGAATTTACAGTTTTGTTTTGTTTTCTTTTGTTTTTAATTATATCCAATACTTTATCATTTACAGGACTCAGTAGCCTCAATAACTAAGCTGTCAATAAACTGGTTAAAATCAACATTATACCACTACTGATCCTCTTTTACCAGTTTGTAAATAGGTCTCCACAAAGAATTTCAACCCTTAATCATTGAAGTCTTGCTAACAAATCTTGGTAGTAACAACCATATATCCGCATCATGTAGGAAGACTTCCAGATCCTCCACATTTTCTTGAGCTTTATGCATTAATATGGAGGTAACTTATTTTAATTTAACATTTTGCTTGTAATAGTCTTACTATTCAATTATGATTATATTCTTCCTTCACAGTTCTCAAGCTCCATTAATGCAATGAAATATTTTCTGCCTGGAAAAGTCATTCCAGATTTGTATACAAAAGTAATTAGAGTATCAACTGGTAATTATGAGGTGAATGTTTTAAGTAAATTTATAGGGTTGCATGGTCTGGTTTTGGTAGCAGTGGGGCTACAGAGATGTCTTCTATGAGAAACTGTGGGAAGTTCTTTCATGTACCTGGTGTCTCCAAAGATGGACATGCTGCTAGGCTAATTAGAAATGGTGGTAACACTTCTCTGATAATGTATTTAAGAAGAATTCAAAACCAAAAGGGGTTGCAGAGTTGTAATTTTGACTAGAGAAGAGCAGAGAGAGAACATGTGAGAAGAACAACTCTGCAGACACCAGGGTCAGTGGAGAAGGAGGGGCAGGAGCTGCTCCAGGCACTGGAGCTGAGATTCCCCTGCAGGCCGTGGTGCAGCCCATGGTGAGGCAGCTGTGTCCCTGCAGCCCACGGGGATTCACAGGGATGCAGAGATCCACACACAGCCCATGGAGGTGCCCATGCTGGAGCAGGTGATGCCTGGAGGGGGCTGTGATCCTGTGGGAGACCCGTGGAGAGAGGGGCGCTGGCCCCAGGCTGGAGCAGCCTGTCCTTGGAGGGCTGCACCCCGTGGGAAGAGAGCCACACCGCAGCAGTTTGAGGGGGACTGGTGCCCATGGGACGGACCCACATTACAGCAGTCCACAGAGAGTTGTTTCTCCTGAGATGGAGCCATGTTGGAGAAGTTGATGGAAAACTGTCTCCTATGGGAGAGTGCCCATTGTGCAGCAGGGGAACAACTCCTCTCCCTGAGCAGTGGGAGAATGATGAACTGACGAAAATCAAAATATTTGAGTAAATTTCCTTTTTTGGAACAGTTTTCCTTAAAAAAGTTTTCCTTAAGAATTGTTTTTCTCCTCATGCACAAAGTGACATTACACACATTTATGAATAATAATAATGTCTTACATTTTAAAATCTTTTGTTAGGAAGTACTAATTAATCAACCAACAGCAACTACTCATTCTGTTTTGCATTATTATGATGTTGTCATGCAGCTGACAGCTAATTGGAGAGATAGAGAGAATATTTAAATATCAAATACATTTCTTCAGCCTAGTCAGAAAAGTTGCTCTGCAATAAGAAGCATTTCCCATGCTGAAGTGATTGCCAGGTAAATTTGCTGAAAACTTGTCAGGCAGCAAGTAGTTTATTTGGAGTCAAACACCTACACAATATTATGATCAAATACCTACACAATATTAACACAGAATAATGAAGTCACAGAAACTATACAAATTAAAATTTATTCCAGTGCATAATTTCTTGGAAAAAGCTTGTTGCACAAATGTAATTGCCACAATACTGGAAATAGAGTAAGGCATTGTGCATCAAATTGTTATCAGGAAATCAGGGGGGTTTCCAGTTTTCTTTGGAGTTTACTTTATTGTTGTTGTTATTGTTGTTGTTGTTTTTCCAGAAACCTCAGAATGAATGTGGAAGAATTGATAAGGCAAACTGGAAAGATAAAATGAGATGAGCAAAACAGAAGACTAAAATAAAGGAAAATGGGAAGTATGGCTTAATGGTGGTAATGTTTGATGGTCATCATAGCATGGTGATGCTATTGTGCATGGTGATGTTGTTGGTTGCACTTGATGATTTCAAAGGTCTTTTTCAATCCTAATGATTATATGATTTTGTAAAATAGAAATATATGATCTGAGATTTACAATGAAAGTGAAGGGGAAAAGTACAAAAAGTAATGAAATGTGCTAATGGAAAATAAAATGTAGTGTGGTAAGTCTATACTCCTACTGCCCAAGGATACATTTTTCCTCCTTTTAGCTTGTAGGTTAAATCAATAAGAAATTTTTTCCTGACTTTGCATTTTATTTTGTCTTGTCCAGTGATTACATCCTGCAGAGATCAAAATTATTATCACTGTTCAGAAAAGGTACCAGTTGCTGCCTTGGCCAGAATATAACTAACTAATAAAATCCTGAAGACTGGTTTTCAGTACATTTTTTTTTCTTTAACAATAAAATGACAGTGCTTTAGTCTTCTCCTTTGGAAGAAGTTGTTGGAAAGTATTGTTTATTAACTGTCTCTCCCTATTCTACCCAGCCACATGTTTTCACAGATCTCAAGGGAACCAGTATCTTTGAGACTTCTGTCCACTTGGATTGGAATGGCATTGGACAGTAAAATAGGCGGAGGTGAGAAAGACAGGTGCAGATAAACAAAGAGGTATAATGGTCCAATATGTCCAGTTGTCTCCAGAAAAATCCCCTAAAATAACTATGTGAAGCAATACTTAAATTTTTTCTATCCCCATATGCCTCCTTGCTCTACTTTGTAGAGAAATGTAGAGACCAAAAACTATTAAATAGCTACATTTGTCTGTAAGGATCACAAGACCCTTTTCTCTCTCTGTACAAAGTGGAAAGATCCTTTCACATGAAATGAGCACATGCTCTGTTTGCATATGTCTTGTCATCTTCCTTTATGGTCCAGGACATCAGAGCACATGCAATGCAGAGCATGAATTCATAGCAAGAATACTTTGCTTCCCTTTCAATTTCTTACTGGCCTAGAGAGATAACTAAACAGAAGTTTCCCCTAACAAGAATATCAGCTGAAAAAATAAATTAGATAATTAGCTCAAAGTAACTCATCGTATTTGCTGTGTATTCTAGTCTGTTGCTTGTTTTTCTTCTCTTCTGTAGCCAATACCTTTTGTCTTATATAACAAGCTATTATTATTAGGCTAACGTCACTCAAAAGTCTGACTCAGCTATTCATAATACTAAAGATAAAGGAGCACTTACTTGTTGGCTTTCAGATGGGTTTTAAGTTATTCTGTTCCCACTGAGTCAGGAGCTCTTTGCCAAGAGCTTTTGAAATCTTCCACTTCTGCCATTTGAACTTGTGCCTTTTTCACAATAGTAAGCAGCACATTCAGACCCTCAGTATGTACACCCACACACCATGTCCTGCTCATACATCAATTTACATTTACTTTGTTATTCTGCCAACCTTTCTTAATTCTACCAGTCATCCTTCCTTTCTGCAATTCAAATGAGTCATGGAATGCTTCGACCTGTTGTAGCACAAGAAGTTTTCCTACATTCTCATTGAAAATTTTTTCCTGAGAGCTTCACTACAAGCAGTGACTTTTAAGTACTTTCTAAATAAGGTCTTGAGAATTATTTCTGTAAGTATGTATTCATTTAGCAGCTGAAGTACCCTAGCTCCATAATGCATTCCCCAGCAATATTTTTGGGGAATTTTAGCTCCTACCTTAATCAATAAAATTGATAAAATCGATAAAATCCCTGTTTCAGGACTAGGAGAAATGCTCTTCAACTGTGGTCCCTTAGATTGTAAAGCCCTGTATTTGGTCTGGCTGAGATGGAGCTACTTTTCCCACAGCAGTCCTCACACTGCTGTGCTTTGCATTAGTAGCTGGAAAGGTGTTGATAACACAGCAGTGCCTTGGCTGCTGCTGAGCAGGGCTGGCACAGCACCAGCTTCTCCTTTCACCATTAGGCTGGGAGCAAGATCTTGGGAGGGGACAGAGCCAGGACAGCTGACCCAAAGTAGCTGAAAGAGTATTTCATATCATGTTATGTCTGATCAGCAATACAGCAATACAAGCTACAATGCAGCAATACAAGCAAAGGGAAAGGAGGAGGAAGTGGGGGAGCGGGGGAGAATGTTTGTTCTTATGATGTTTATCTTCCAGAGCAATTGCACATACAGAAGCTTTACCTCCCAAGAGGTGGCTGGACATTACCCGCTGATGGGAAGTAGAGAATAAATCTATTGTTTTCCTCTGCTTCCACATGCAGCCATTGTTTTTACTTTATTAAACTGCCTCGTTCTTTACTATGTGTTTTTTCCATCTTTCTCCCCTCCTCCAGTCCTCCTATGGAAGGAAGTAACTAAGTGGCTTGGTAGGCACCTAGCATCCAGCCAGGGTCAACCCACCACAAACTCTTAATTTTGCACAAATTCTAATCACAGGCCTTCTGTGAGCATACCTAAAGGGGTCTGCAACATGTTTCTGCTTTGTTTCCTTCTAGAACTCTGCTTTCTCCTCATGACCAGACTAAACACACAAATCTTCTTATCAGCTGCCGAGTTGTACACAGGTAACTGCTATTCAGTTTGCTAAAGCTTGTTAAACTCAAATGGTCATTCATTACAGTAACAAGACACATCAATCACCACAGCACAACTCTGCCCCTTTCTATACCTAAAGATTTCAATTAAGTGCTTAGAAAAGAAAGTTAAATAAATCTACTCCTATTAAATGGGAAAACAGGAAAAAAGACATTTTTAGAAGCATGGTGGTGGTTCCACAGGGCACAGAAACCTGTTAAACAATTCATCATGGGAGTTTTTAGGCTCCTGTTTCATTCAAGCAGATCAATTCTAGAGACAATCAGTCTCCTGCTGCTTCCTTTCTGCTTTCCAGAGTTGAGAATTCTCTGAAGCAATTGAAATGTAAATCTCTCTTATACATTGTCCCAGGGACAGTTAGGGAAGTTTTGGCAAAGTTCTTTAAAGAAGGGAGGGGTGCAGATGGTTGAGCTGATTGGGGGTGGGGGGAGGTGTAATTAGTGCACAGCAGCATCGGGGTGAATCCTAAATTTAAAATTAGTTCAAAACTAGGATTTGGATGACTACTACTTGTCATTGCTTGAAGAATCTCAGAGTCCATAACTTAGTCTGTCTCAGTGGAAGTATGCGATCAGGAGAACTGAGACATTGGGTTCTGTTTCCACATTTTCATTGCTCAAGTATCTTCGATTACTTCTGTCTCTCCTCCCTGCCCATTTGGATCACCATAAACAGTAAGCTCTTTGAAGCAGAGACCATCTCAACACATTCTGTGCAGTTGCAAATCATTATCTTAACACTTTTGCTCATCTACACTAAAGATTTTCCCTTTCAAAGATACACTGGTGGCTACAGCAGAGCATCCTTTCAGAAGAGAAACATCCTGCACATCAATACTCTTGTTAATCATGTTCAACTCATTTAGCAGCTAAAAAAAAAAACAGAAAAGGATGTTGATCCCAAGAACCTTGATTTTTACCTTATAGCTGTCTCTTATATCTTGCTTAAAGACAAATAGTGAAAATTAGATAGATAGACAAAATTTCATCTGCTGAAAACTATTTCTGTCACATGAGCATCTGATGGATGTTAAATGTACTCAGTGCAGACAGCTCAGTGTGCAAGCTGTAGTGCAGGCTGCAGACTGAGCTCTGCCAGGACATGAGCCTGAGCCTAAACAAGAAGCAAGAGGCCATGGACTGCTGACCCTTTGCATATCAGAGGGCACGGGGACATGTGGCTGGCCAGGTGATGGGACACCAAGACACAGTAGGAGCCGAGGGTTCTGGATAAAAAGGGAGACTTTGGTGTGCTTAGACTGTGAAGGTATGAAAGCCCAGGGATTCCTTTGTTCAGGGTCCCTCCTCAGAGGCACCAGCTCAAGCTATTATCTTGTTATTTAGTTATCACACCAAGATTAAACTATTTTAAAGATCTTGACATGTGAGACTTTGTTTTAGGAAACTTGGGGTTGAGCCAGTGAGGAATGCTGGTCCGACTGTGAGCGGGGAGATGTAGCTGCAAAGGGATTCCAGCTCAGGTGGTGGAAATGTGACTGCCAGAGTGGCTCCTGGGTTGTTGGACAGGGAAGCTTCCTTAGCATGGAGATTTCCTGTTACAGTCAAAGAGTTTTTCCCTTGTGCCCTGAAACTGAATGAGACTCATGCCTGGGCAGTGATGTCTCAGGATGCGCCTTAGTGATTGATTGAGAAACAGAGAATTCTCCTGAAAAATGATCTTGGGAAATTCTTTCCCTTCTGTTTGGAGATGTGCAGACCATGGCAGAACTACTGGGTGTGATACCACGGCTCTCCTGCTCAGGTCTGCCAAATGACTCATGCTGTAACAGGGACAGCATGAAAGTTACTCCTGATGTCTGTCTTGACATTTGGGGCACTTTGATCTCACTACAAAGTGTGCAGCTTTCTCCATTAACTGATCACCTATTCAGAGACATGAGGCTGAGATCTTCAGTATTTTGACAAAGTGACCTATTTTTTTTATCAACCCTTTAGCCTATCATTCATAAGTAGTTTTACCATCTCATTTGGGTGTTGTTAGGAGATGATTTTTTATAATATTGCATATTTCTAAACTACAATAAGATGAATGCCATAGACAATAGATACCAGCAGACATCATCTCATTATTCAAAGCATTACCCCTTTACTCAGCTAGAAAGTATATATTCTCTGATCAGAGGATTTATGTTACTCCTCTTATGACACTAGATCAACTTAGATCAGCTAAATTATTAGGTATAAAATTTTAAATACCATTTTAGCTTCCCTCCAAATATTTTACAGTAGTTAATGAATTAAATTGTATTTTAAGCTGACACCTTCTCATCCCAAAATTCCTTTATCATTTTGGAGGATGGCAATATAAAGAAGACATTTTAAAAGCCTCTTTTTTCATTTTACATGCACAAAACTAATATTTAATTGCTATTTAAACCTGAATTATGAGCCAGAAGTTGGCATATACCACAGTTTAGCTAACATTGCTAGACAGGCTATATTAGCAAAGAAGCCAACCACACAATAAAAAGGAGCTGTTCTGCTGCTAGACATAAATCACGTTGCTGAAGGACATAATCTGTACCTACAATGGATACACATGTAAGAGTTTTGTGGGTTTTATTTGGCACAGAACCACTACATTGGTTAGAAGCACTGGCAAACCTCAGATCTAAGCATTAAATGCTCAGACTCTATTCACCTCCACAAAGGACCTGCTGGACTGGGGAGCTAACCACAGGGAAATGGTACTGCAAGCCCACTAAATGGAAGCAGGCAGAGCCATCAAAAAGGTGAAGATCTGGTCCCATCCAGAGCACAGCTGTGTGGGATGGGCATGTAATAACTGAAGGATTTATTAGGTCTGCAGTGAGTACCCACACGCCCATGGCCAGGAGGAGGTAGGGAAGCAGCTTCTGAGTCACTGTGCCTCCTGGGCCAGGACCTAACTTTTAATCAAGACCATTCAGAAGTGATGCCTGAGCAGAGCCAAGGAAGGCACCTGAAGTCAAGATGCAGTCAAAGAGGGATATGGGAAAACAAAATCCAGCTGGGGTTTGAATAATCATACCTCAGCATAAACCAATTAAATACTTAGGCCACTCTTTTTCACTCTTCTCCTTTTAATACCTGTGTGGTGGGAGCTAAGCTGATATGTAGATTAGAAAAAATGCTGGAAGTAGAAGCATGTACTAGAGGAACAAGTTCCAGCCAAGACACATGGGAAGGCAGCTTTTACTTCAGCTACCTACATTAGTTTTATGAGCACTTCTATGCACAGGTGATATGGATGCACTCATGTATTTCATGAACAATAACTAATTAACTGGTATGTGGGCCAAATTAGAGAGAACCACTCACATCTTAACACTAGCAGATCAATGCAGCTGTTGATTAAAATAATGCTTATATTCTGTAACCATTTCCTACATGATCTGAGGTTCCATTTTCTCTGTAGCATCACTGAAGATAATGGGGACTTTGAGTCCTCACATTGCAATCAGGAAGAAAAGTATGACCACATAATTGCAGTTTGCATTTTATCTTCTGAACTGGCTTATGTCAGTAATGTCAAAAGTCAAGTTTCTGAACTCCACTATCTTATCTTGCACATTTGACATACCTGAGCTCACAGTGTGTGTTTCTTTGCATGTACACTTTCAGAGTTATTATATCAGTAAATTATCTGTAAGACGAAAAATTCTCTTTTGTAAATGCCAGAGTTGCTCTGTCTGTGGACTCTGCAATCTTCATTAAATTAAGGTTATTTAGTGCACAAGAAGCACATCTCAGCTTTGAAGATGATGAGGTCATCTTCTTCATGGTTCCTCCTTGTGAAAAAGACCATGCTACAGAGGGAAATTTCTGGTGTTTGTTTTGCTAAAATGGTCCCTTCAAGACACTTCCACTTGTTTCAAATTAGGGAAAACCCAGCTGCTCATTTTACAAATGTATGGACCAATGTAAAGTGTTACAATCCCACAGCAGAGTCAGTGTAGAAAGACAGATGGTTTCAGCTCCTGCTAAAGGTCTTTTTCACTTCCTCAGTTAGCCTTTTGCTGGCATGCTTTTAGGGTTCACAGACCCCCTCTGCTCCACACGACATCTGCAGAATCAATAAACTAGCAGTTTCGGTACTAGATCCCAATAAAGATTTTGAAACTTTAATTTTCAAATATTCCTGAACCTGAGTCAGATGCTTATGTACACTAGTCCTTAAACTTATTTATTCTTTAAAAGTTATTTTTCCTAACACCAAACACAGAAATTAATTTTTCTTTGAAGTCAGTTGAAATCATAAATCATTATTTTGAGGACAGGGGCCAGAAAATTGTTTCCAGTATACAGGAGCAAAGATGAAAGCAACATGGAATGTGAAAGAGAAAGCCAGTCTCCCAGTAAGAGCAAATGGCAAATATGGGCTTCCTTTTTGGGTCAAATTTTGTCTGACACAGAATACTCGTCTTTTAATGTGTGCAATATTCCATCGCTATTTAAAACATTCTGTGAACTTTCAGGGCAGAAACAACAAAGTCAACAAGCAATACAGCATAATGGGAACTCTTGACAGCGAAATCGGCAAGAATGAATGGAGAAGGTAAACTGGACTTGACTGAGGCTTTATTTTCCCTTTTTCCATGCAAATACTCTTTCTTTGAAGTAACATTAGCAAAAGCAATTCAAAGCTCAGCTATGTGTACACAGCACTGTTATTTACAGAAACTTTTGTTGTAATAAAAAAAGTAAGACCTTTTACCTTGATACAGAGCTTTTCATCTTCAAAGCATTCTCACAGATACATTCTAGCTAATCTGAACACAGTTTAACACAGTTGATGTGGATTACTATCACAATTCTGATTCAGAAGGGACAGAGTTTAGATTATGTATATGGACGAAAGTATTTGATGTCTGAAGAGGGATTAAAACTCAAGGGTCACTACATCCTAATTGCCCGCAACAGACCTTTCCTCAGCTTTGGTTTGTACTGTGAAGAATTATCTTCCTATACACAAACCGTTTTCTGTATTTACCTAAATAATATACTATTTTTGTAATTAAAGTGTTTCTTACACTAACATGTTTCTGTCCATGTGATCAAGGTTTCCAAACTCTGTCAGCCCTGTGACCAAAACTGTTAGAATAGTTGTGGAGGACTTAAATTGTCAGGTCTTCCCAGACTTCTAAGGACTTTCAGAGTTTTCGGGAATTGGCTACATGTAGAGCTCCACAAAAATTCCCTTGAGACATAGAAAAATTACTTTACATTTAAGTTTGAAAGGCATTCATCTGATACATTAACTACCTATTTTCATCTAAAGGTTCTTTTGTATTTTTTGAATGGTGTAATGGTTAAATTATTTTTATGCATTATTTTAACTTCAGCTAAGGAAACACTGCCCATGAGACAGTCAACAAAAACACTACAAAATCAAAGCAGAGAAATTCCAAATAATTGTGCATTTATTTTATTTTTGAAAAAATGAAACATCATATAACTGTTCCTCTTTATTCAGATAAATGGATTTACAGTTTGTCATTTAGAATATGAAGTACAAAATGCAATCTCTGCGAAAATACAAAGCTATCACTTTATTTTATGGTGCTCTTTTCTGCAATGCCATAAATGGAATTGTGAACTGAAATTGCAACGTCTCTAGTAATCCTGTAACAAGCTTTTTATAAGCAATTCAGCAGAGGAGAATTGTAGGATTAAACAGAAAGACTTGCCAAGAATTATTCATTAAAAGATTCTGTACACTAAAAGCAGAATACATGCCTTCAACAGAACAAGAAATACATGGCAAATTTCAGTCTTATTGTGGTATTATGGCTACACACTGAAGCCATAAAAGAAGTTAGCTGTAACTTCAACTGAAGAAGTTAATATGTGGCATCACTCATGTCCTTCTTTCTCTTTGATTTTCCAAAGTATGCTCTACATTTTGACCTGCAGTAAGAAAGTTTCAGCCTTTGTAACAAACATCCCAGCAGCATACCGAGATTGCCAGCACACACCGAAGACAGTGTTTAAAAAAAAAAGTGTTTAAAAAAATAGTGTTAAAAAAAAAAAAAGCGTTCAAAAGTGTTGAAAGCTGCACAGAGAGCACATTCCAGCTGAAGTGTGAGTTCAGCACTAGCTCCTACTACCTTAAGTTATTTGGAATATCCATTTCTTTCAGTATACTTTCAGTATACGATCTATTCAAGATCATAGCAGTTAAAATGTAGGACATATGTCCAGTGACGAATCTGAGCCTGCATTTACTAGCAGACATGTGACAGTTTTTTAACAGGCAGGTTAAGTGGCATGTGAGAATAGCATGCCTGGTGGCCAAGGTGTCTCCAGTCGATAAAGTTCCTTCAAAGAAAATATATCAAACCCTTTTACAAGCAAGTACTCCCAATTAACAAGATAGTGGCTCTTTTTGAAAGCTATACATTTTATTAAAAATATATATAAATTTGTAATGCCTATAGAAATAAAATGCACAAATATATAAAAACTATTGATGTGTCTCAAAATGTAGGATTATGGTACAGTAAAACAAGTGTTCGTCCTAAATGTATGGACTGGTAGCAACAAGAAAAATACCACAGATAGGAAAATCTTAATTATTAATACACAATAAAATGTCTATCTTTTTCTATCACTTGAAGCTCTGTTTAGCTTGGAGAGCTAAATATCCGTGTTTAGAATGTCCATCGTTTAGCTTGTGTTTAGCTTGGAGAGCTAAACATGTGTAAACTTTCTATGTGTCTGTACTTCAAAAAGAACTATTTTTCTTTTTTGCAAAATGTGCTCCGGTTTGTTCTCAGACATCTTTTTGGATACTGAAAAGACAACTCCTAATTCAGAGTACATTAGAACTCTAAATTAATTAGATTTTTTTTTATTTAAAACAAACCTCTTTTACTTAGTTAAAAACATTCTAAATTAGGAATTTTCATATAGGTTAGAGTTAGAATTTAGATCTCATTTTGCCGTTCTGGTACTCCAAGGCTAATTAGCACTTTTCCGCTTCATGTTGCTGGGGTTTTTTTGCTTCAGGCATGTGTGGCTCAGTTTAGCTCCACCTCTGTTGGCAAATCCAAGGATTTGAATGGGGAGGGGGGCGAAGTCAAATAAACCGCTGTTTCCGGGAATATGGAAAGGTGATCCGACTGAAATCCGACTGAAATATAACCCTCTGACAATTACGATTTCAGAGAGACCGAGCCAGGGCTCGGCAATCTGAGCACACAGTTGCACCTTCCGGTAGACAAACTATTTCCATCACACCTCCCGTAGCACCACTCCGGCTCCACGCAGCAGGGGCTCCCAGAGTCGCCGCGGAGCCTGCAGGTGGGAAGGATTAAGGAGCAAGCGCGACGGGCTTGCGGCGTTGGGCACGGCAGGGCGCCCGCTCCCCTCACGGCCCGGCGCTGCCGGGCCACAGCGCGGGCGGGTGCTGCCCCCTGGCGGCGGGCAGCGCCCTTCCCCGGCGGGCTGAGCGCGGCCCCCGCGGCACCGCCCCGCCCTCCCGCCAGCATGGCCGCCGCTGCCGCCTCCGTGCCTGTGAAGGTAAGCGTGCTTCCGCCCAGCGGCGCCTCAGGAGGGAGGGGGTGGCGTCCATCGTCGCCCGCAAACCCTCCGTGCCGCCGTCTCGGGGCGGGTGCGGGAGCCAGATGGCGGGAGCCGTGCCGCTGCCCTCCCGGCGCTGCCGACCGCGTGCCGAGAGGCGCTGCCTTCTCTGCTTGCTTCCCTCCTTCCTCCTTCTCTCCCTCCTGCCCGCTGCATTTTTCCCCGCTTCCTGCCGGCTTCCCGCCCTCCTGCTGCGCCGCCTGTCGGGAGCGGGCCCGGGAGCGCGGTGGCGCCGCTGCTCTGGGGGGCGCCGCTCCCTCGCCAAGGCCCGTGCAGGGGCGCCCGCAGCCGTCCCGGAAGGGACTTTTTTTTTTTTTTCTTTTTTTTTTTTCTTTTTTTTTTTTAATTCGGAGAAATCGCCTTTTCCGGTTATCTGACCCACGTGCGGTGTGTTGGGTTTGTCAGTGAGAGGAATCGTGGCGGGTCTGTAGCTCTGGGCTCTGTTTTTATACGTGCACGGAACTCTAAGCTTTGGTAGAAGTAAGCAATGCAAAACTTCCTCTCTTAAGACTAATTTCTTGTGGGCTTGAAGAGCTGCTTAGAGCGATGATGGCACCAGGGGTGAGCAGGCCGGTACTCAGGCTGAAATTTGAGTTTTCACATACTGTGTGTTATTTTTCTGCCATGAAGTAAAAAATCCCAGTCCTTTTGGATGTAGAAAACAGTTAGAACCCGTCTTCAGTGTACAGATTTTTTCTCTAAAGTACAACTTATACTTAGCTTGATGTTTGTCTTCTTTAAGCAAAATTATTTGTAATGCTATCCTCGTCCCTTTCTCAGTATCCCCAAAACGGAAGAGAAGAATACAGAAGGATTTGTGTGTGGTTAGTTGTCAAAAAGACCCATAGATGATCATGATATGTACTAGTTTAAGACCCACAGGTGAACAAGTGTAGGCAGTCACTACAGAGATACCACCATGCCTTTCACTTAAACCTTTGAGAAGTTCATCAAACACCACATGAAGAGAAAGGCATACACACTTTAGTGTGATTGTTTCTTGGACTTTGATGAGAAATGGGTTTGATTTTTGTAGTTACTGTTGTGATAACTTTTTGTTAGGTTTCACTTCTGTTGCTCTTCACCCCACTGTTTGAGATTCACTCTATTGTAATGCCATTTTGCTTGAGATTTAATTCCAGATTGCCTTTGATACAGGCTCTGTAAAATTTTACAAGTTATATCCTTTGTGTCCCCTTGTAGGATGCAAAGTCTGGAATGGAGAATACAGTCCTACATCTTTCCATTTTTGAAGTCATTTCTAGGTGTGCGGTCAGTTCTCTGGCTTTTGAAGAAAGGTGAAACTCTTCTTCCTTGGTCACATCCTCTCTGCCTTCCCATGTGTTCAGCCCCTGGGCTGGCAGCTGGGAATAGAAGTCAGCACCCCTCACCAGGGTGTTGTGGTTTAGACATGATGCTCCCCAATCCAGTGTTCCCACTGAAGCCACTCCAAACCACACATCATCCCATCCCCTGCAGCAGAACGAGAGGAGGGTTGGAGGCACAAAAGGTGCAGATCATGGGTTGAGATAAGAACAATTTACTAGAAACAACAATAAGATAAGAAAAACAGTAATAACAGCTATATAATTGAGAGAGGTGAGCAGCTAATATGCAACTGCTCACCACTATGCACAGCCCAAAAATACTCAATTGTCATGCTACCCTGACCCCAGGCCCCTTCCCCTGTTTTTGGAAAATGATACTAGGTCATGTAGAATAACATCCAGGTCCTAGTCACGGCCCTCCCAGACTACTGCAAAAATTAATCCTCTCCTGGCCGGAGCCAGGATGTAGGGTATTTATCCCACTGAGCCTAGAGCATTTGCATTTGTTTTGATAATTCACTAGGAGATTTGGAAAGCAAAATTTAGTATGGAATCAGATTTTTCTGTCTAGTTCCCAGATACAAATAGTATTTCTGGAGATCATGTAAACTAGAGGAAAAATAATTGTCAGGTAAAATTAATTTTAGGATTAGAGCTGCTAGCTCCAAGTTGACCTTACATGGCTGGAGAAGCAGCTACTTCAGAAATCTCTGCTGCCTAACTTTCCTTCCACTGAAGTAGCTCTCCAGTGAATTATAAGTGAGCCCAGCATTTCTCTAGCCAGGGTTGCCTCGGGTAGCCTGACTGCCACTGCGACAAGTTTGCAGTGGGTAAGAAAGCGCAACAAGCTCAACATAGTCTGGGTCATCTGTGCTTTGGGCTCTGCACCGTGGGAGCTGTGAATGTTTTGCAAGCTCGTTGCAGCCTGCAATTTCTGACAGCAGGGCTATTGGTGTAGAATCCTGGGCAGGAACCGAAGAGTGCAGCCAAAGTACACATTGATGCTGCTGCAGCCCCTGAGTTATGGAGCCCGAGAGCAAATGTGAGAGCAACCACACCAGGCCTGTGCTGCCACAGGCCAGGCATGCTGCTTTCTGTACAGGAACAGTCTCTTTCTGTCATGGATCTGTGTGTTTATAATAACCTTAAAGCACTGCATTTCCAAAGTAACTTTCATGTTGTGCATCGGTAGCTACTCTCTCCCGCATTGCACATTTTTCCTCAATCCCAACAACTTTCACTTTGCTAGAGGTAAAAGTTCAGTTCCCTTTTGTATCCTATGTCATAGGCCACTAGTGTTATACCCAGCTAAAACCAGTAAAGTGACTGAAGGAACCTTTTCCCCCCTCCTAGATTGAAAAAAAATTAGAAAGGCGCCATTTTGGTCCTGTCCTCTGGCAATGTAGCAATCATCAGTGTTTACTGAATATATGCATGAACATTGTTAAGGATAGTCTTTTCTGGATTTTGAGTTTTGTGGTTGTTCCTGTTGCAGACCTTTCGCAATTCTTAAGGCAATTTGTTATTCATCCTAAACTGTGCGTAGTTTTCAGGATTTTCATGAGCAATCCACGTCAGAACCTTTGTGTTAGCTAAGCAGCACGAGTAACACGGGAACAGACCCATCAATATTCCTGTGTCTTCCCTTGAGCTCGTGTGTGTATTCCGGGTGGGAGTGTGTGGGTCGGCGCTGCTGTTTCCCTTTGCGCTTCTCCCCGTGCTCCACAGGGGGGTAGCAGAAGGAAGGGGGAGGCCGCTTGAAACCATTTCACGGATCCGCGTTTGCGCCACCGGCTGTGGAAAGCTTTGTTAAAGAGGTGTTCGTAACCAAGACCACAGAGCCTCTCATTGTTGAAAAGAAGTGCTTAATGAGCCAGCTAATACGGTGGTTGAGCAGATGGGATCTCTACGAATGTGAAAGTAAGAAAAAACTGGAGTAAGAAACAGCTCTCTGCGTGTTGTGGAAGGAGGGGTTGTATGCTGGAGTCTGGAAGTTTTACTTGGGAAGTTTTCAGTCAGGATAATAAGTTACATCACAAAGGTTCAGATTTTGAAGCAAATCAGTCATGGTTTCAGATTTTGAAGCAAATCAGTCATGATATGTATTCAACTTGAAAGTGATACAAACTTTGCAACAACTGATCACAGTGAAGAAAAAAAAAGAGGCACTCTATGTGTGATACATGGTGACATAACTTTTAAGTACCATTGCTAAGCTTTCTGTTGCGAAAAGCTTGACAATAACAATTCCGTCTGAAGAGTTACAAGTGTTCTGAATTCCAGAAAAGTCTTCACTTGATTGAAAATCTAATTATCCCTTGAGAGACAAAGAACAAGTTACTTTTCAATGATGAACTAGAAACAAGAAAAATCAGATGCATTTTTCTTAGCTGGAATATGCAATCACAGGCAAATAAAACCACAAATGGGATTTTAAATGGGAAAACTTAGATTTTGTTGAGTCAGCTCAAATTTTTTTTTTTTTTTCCCCACAAAGTTTTCTTTCTTTTGGAGGTGTAATACCATAGAGAAATGCCTGTGTCCTGGTTATGGCTATAGTAAAAATTTCCCCTCAGTCACTGTTCCAGTGCTCTGTTTTGTATTCTGAATGAGATTGGTGTTGATAACACACTGATATTTTGGGTTTTGCTGAGCCATGTTAATCCTAAATCAAGGACTTCTTTTTTCCCTGTCTCATGCTGTGCCAGGGAGGGAGTGGAGGGGGTACACAAACAAAACTGGGAAGGAGCATAGCTGGGGCAGGTGACCTAAACTGATTGAAGGGATATTCTACACCATGGAATGTCATGCCCACTATATAAACTGAGGGAGTTACCCAGAGGGTGACCATTCCGGATTTGGGAATAGGATCTGGCATTAGTCAGTGGGTGCAGAGCAATTGTATTGTGCATCGCTAGTTTTTCCCTTTTTTACTATTGTTACATAATTTACCCTTGTTATAATGTTTTACTTTATTTTCAGTTATTAAGCTTTTCTTATATCAACATACAAGTTTTACTTTGATTCCACTCCCTGTTCCACCAGAGTGCAGGAGGAAAGAAGGGGGGTTTGAGCAAGTGGCTGTGTGGTGCTTAACTTCCAGCTGGGCTTAAAACTATGAGAGCCTGATATTCAGTATGGTGGTTATATGTAAGACTTTTTGTCTATATAAACAAAAACCCTTTGTTTTAATGGGCTTTCTACATGCATTTCTCACTCATTACAGGCATTCCCAAATAGTCTTAATTTTATATATTGGAAATAAATGTTTAATGGCATATCTTTGTGCATTTTTTTCATAGCTTTTTCTAATTTGGTACTTAAAGAGGAGAATCATGGGGTAAGAAATTGGCAAGCTAAATACAGTTGTTTAAAATCAGGTATTTGAGATTTGCATTCTAAAAAATGTGGGGGAGCATATTATGATTTGTTGATCTGTTGTCTATCCTCATCCTGAGAAGAAGATACATTTTGTAGCTTCCTGGTTAGTTTTTCAAGCATGTAGTTAAATGTGAATTGCAAGAAGACTAATATGTACTTTCTGTGTAAGATTGGAATTATTGGTGGAACTGGCCTGGATGATCCGGACATCTTAGAAGGAAGAACAGAAAAATATGTTGACACTCCTTATGGCAAGGTTTGTATAATCTTTTTATTTATTACTGAAGGTTTTTGCCAATTCTCAAATGTTTGCATGCTTTAAGAATTTTCAGAGTGGTAAATGAATGTATAAAGGAGGTGGCACAACTATTTTTAGTTGCTATGTATTATGGGATTCTTAGTTTGCAAAAACAATGCATTATTGCAAAGATTATGTGCAAAGGAGACTGTATCTCTTCTCATTGGTAGATTGGATTAATTTAGAAACTCACTGCTGAATTTGCAATCAAGGGATAAACCCTCTCTTTCAATTTTGTACTGGTGCATGACCTGTATTATCTATCAGATTGGTCCAGGAACCTTTCTGAATTGCAGAAAACTCTCCTTTGAGGTATATGAGATACCATTTTCCCTATAACTAATGAATTATGTCTTACATGCCAATATAAGATCATGCTTATACCCACATCATTTGAAAATTAAGCTCTGAAACGGTGTTTGTGAGGCTGGTACACTTAAACAATTCTCCTTTACATTGCTTCTGCCCTTTTCCTCAGCAGAAGGGAGTGGTGGCTGGGGCTGTTGCTCTGTACACAGTGCTGGGTACATTTTGAAGGACAATTCCTGGCACAAGGCATTTATAGTACAAGCAGGCAAGACAAAGGATGAGGGAGTTTTATAGGCAGGAAGTCAAGGGGTAGGGATGTTCTAGTTGTCACATGAAGCTCATGGAAGAATTCAATCTTAGGTAATCATGTCATAGGACATGGGGAGTCTGGGTGCTTTATAATTGTCATTGGAATTATATCTTATGCAGTCTATCAGTGTATGCTGCTATACATACAAAAACATCTGGTATCTGATAGCAAGTGCTATTTTGTGACTGGAAGCTTGCCAGAAAACTCAGTGATATGGTGTGTGATTGAAAACCAAATCCATGCCTCCACTCAAAAATGGTTTAAAATGGAGTATAAAGAGCAAGAGGAGTTTGTATCCACACCATTAGGGAGGGGAGTATATTAAAGGAAGTGAAAAACATAATCACAAGAATGCATTTGACTTTTCTATCCTCTTTCAGAATTAGTTAACAAATTGTAGTAGAATGAAGGGAACTTACCTCCTCTGTTTTCTTTACTCTGGCTTCCAAAAGTAGCCAGCTTTGGTCTGAAGGAGAATCCACTGGCTAAACCAAACCAGTTGCCATTGCATTTCCTGTTTCTTGAGAATCATGGATGTTCATGACAGCATGGATGTGTTTGGAGACTGCTGACAAAGCAGAAGTAATACTATGCTTGTGGCAGATATAAACTGAACCTCTCCTATCTAGGACAGATGGAACACTTCTCCCTCACAGGGTTCTGTTCAGATCAGAGTTAAGAGCACAGTGGCAGCACGGAATTTGAAGATCTGTTCTGTCACAGCATTGAGGTGTCACAGGATTTGGGGAATGCAAACTCTGCAGTGCAGTAAGTGGCCTACAGTAGGGTTCCGTGTTCCTGAGAAGAGTAGGAATACTTGCAGGATGGCTCCTGCACGAAGGAGTGAAATAATCTTCATTGGCCGTGCAGCTTTGGTCAGTACAGAGGGCTTTTTTACTATTTTTTTTTCTAACTAATAAGTAGCTTATCTAGTGGTTTGGGGTTTTTTTCTGTGTTCTTCACAGAATGTAAGATAAATAGCAAAAAAACAATGTTGGTGCCTATTGTGGATTGTGAGAGACCTTGATCAATTGACTGCCTGTGTCTGAGCCTGCATGTTACATATTTAGCATAAATATGTAACTTAAAAAATAAGAGCTCGTGAATATTTTTTCTTTTTGTCAGGGGGATGAGAATACAACTGAGATACCATAGTATGAATCCAAGCCTGAATTTGAGATAATGTCCTGAGTTGAACTGGGACTTTTAAACTGACCTAAATGGAGTCAGGACACAGTCGAAGAAGGACAGCACAGCCAAACAGGGAGCTTTTATCTTTTTACCTGTAATGGCCTGTCTTCCTTCTTTCTATAGATCTGAACTTCTGATAATCAGGCCATTGACCTGATAGTTGTTTAATGTAGATTTCCTCCTCTATAGACTCACATTAACTTCAGCGACTAAATGCAGTTTGCAGTTCAGCAGCTGATGGATCAACCTTAGTTTAAGATGTGCAGAGCTTAGTCCACAAGTTACAGTTGCACAAAGTGCAATGGATTTTGATTGAAATCCAATTAGTATTATTAATTATAAGTAGGTGGATCAATATTCACTTACTTTGCTGCTGAGACTATTTAGTATTCAGGAAGGAGGTGTTACACAACCTACTGCTCATTTTAGAGCTACATAGTTGAGGGGAATAGCTATTGCTGAATGCTAGAAGGCAGTTTTATTTTTTTCCAAGTGTGCCTGGAAAAGTTCAGAAGTTTGTAGTTTGTTACTATTTTTTTCCTAAAGGTTTGTTTTGTTCTTGATTGTTACTGGAGTAAAACCAAATTGGGACTTTTCTGCCATAAAGATGCTTTTTCATAGAGCTGTGAAATCAGTGGAGACATAATCTACCTGAAATTTTAAGAAGTAAAGGGCTTAATTTAAATAAACTTCAGAACTTTGTGGCCTTTGATTTCCTGAGAAATAGACATGAAACATCAACCTATTTAGTTCAAGCAAAGCTAGGAAGAATGAGAATGAATGAATGTCAAGAGGAAATTGCAAGGCATAGTTACTAGAATATATGTCTGTTTCCTTCTGTCATGTAAAAATGCAAAGTGTATAATTCCACTTCACTTAAATCTTTAATTCTTAAGTTTCTAGACAAGGAAACTTGTGGCAAAAGATTTTTGACTGAAAAGCTTTCTGGGTAGATGTTCCTTGGCACCTTTGACATTTGACAGCAGCAAAATACATTTTTGTGTAATGAAAAAATGCTATTTTCTTTTCTTTTAAAACATGAATAACAGCTTACTTTTTCTTTATAGAGAGTCCTTGAATTGTCTTCTGCTTTGGCCTTCTTGAATCCTAAGAATCATTTAACTACAAAATTTAGCATTAGGGAATGTGGGAAATACGGAAAGGTTTAAAAGAAACTATTATGGCAATTTTTTGCTGTTCTGTATGTTGACATTGGTCGTCTATGATCTATCAAGTTACATTAGTAATAATGAAAATGCAGAACAAGAGTTTTTTTAAAAAACTAAGTATACTTACAGCTCTTAATATTCCAACTGTCTTTTCTCCTTGGCTTCCACCATTTTCAGTGCATCAAAAATATAGTATTCTATGGAAAATGTCCCAAAACCTTTTGAGATTCTATCTCCAGATATGGAAAATACTGTTCTCCTACAGGATAATAGATGCTGTTCCAAGCAATTTTGTCTTCGTCATTGAATTTTGAAGCTCCTAAAAGCTTTGTTCAGAATATATTTTCAGTTAGATTCTCTTCCTTTCTGGCTGATGGATCTTTATTCTGAATCACCTTCCCTGGCGGGCAAGAGATCTTCCCACTCTAGAAAATTATTCTAGGGGCTCTGTGGTTTTTTTTCTGGTCAGAAATATATCTGGCAAACAAAGCAGGGGGTAGTTCCACCTTTCAATTGGGTGATTTTTGCTTGTATCAGGAAAACCTGATGCATCAGGAAAACCTGACCATGTAACATAATACTTAATCTCTTGTTCTACCTCCCCAAAACAATGTACATTGTTTGGTACCTAAACTAGCTCACAGGTTGAATGGAGGCTTGCAGAACCTCTGAAATAATTTTTCATCATGAGTGTTCCGTATTCAGTTTTCTGTTCCAACTAGCCTCTGAGAAGGGAGACCAAGGGAAAAACTAATTCTGTAGACAACACATGAACAGTACTTTATGCATATTTACACTATAGACAAAGGGGATTCATTACCATTATTTGTTATTGTAGTAATTTGAGGTTAATTGCCCAGGGTTTTATTCTTCCTTTTCTGTTTTGGAACAAAGGGTATATCATACTTATATTTTGTGAAAAGAGGGAAGTAGTTAAAGACATTTATGAATTTTTAATGTTTGAGAACTTTTTATTGGACCTTTTATTAAATCATCCTTTAAAAATACAGTATTAGAGCTTTGATTTCAAATTGTACCATTGAAACTTTTTACTATTTTATCATCACTCCTGGCTGTGACCATGATAGTAGAAGAGAGGTACAGCACTTGGAAAGAAGTAGTGGGAGAAAGAAACCAGAATGGAAGTATACATTAGCTATGTTACATGGTTAACACGTGGTTTGAAATGTCTGTTTCTGTAACTTTATGCACGTATGGATAGTTGGTCCAGCTATTCAATCTCTTTACAAACAACATGGATGAAGGGATAGAACGAACCCTAAGCCAGTTTGCAGATGTTACAAAACGGGGGGGAGTGGCTGACACACCCGAAGGCTTTTCTGCCACCCAGAGTGACCTTAGTCTGGAGAAGTGGGCATAGAGATACCTAATGGAATTTAACAAGGACAAGTTTAGAATCCTGAATCTGGGGTTGAATTCCCACCTGGGGTGGGAATAACCCCAAGTACCAGCACAGTTGAGGGCTGACCTGCTGGAAAGCAGCTCTTGGGGAAGAACCTGGGGTGGTGGATGACAAGTTCACCCTTGCAGTCAGGAGGGCCAATGCTGTCTTGGGGTTCAGCAGCTAGAGTATGGCCAGCAGGTCAAGGGCTGTGATTCCCCTTCTACCTGGCCCTGGTGAGGCTACATCTGGAGTGCTGGGTTGAGTTCTGGGCTCCTCGGTGCAAGAAATACCAGGAGCTACTGGAAAGGGTCTGGCAGAGCCATAGAAGTGATTCAGGATCTGGAACGTGTCTCTTACAGGGAGAGACTGCAGAAGCTGGGCCCTCTTAGTCCAGGGAAGAGAAGGCTGAGGGGATCTTGTCAGCACATATAAATATTTTAAAGGTCAGTGCCCAGCAGATGATACCAGACTCTTTTCAGTGGTGCTCAGTGACAGGATAAGCAGTAATGGCCATAAACTAAAACACAATATGAGTAAGAATTTCTTTACATTGAGGGTGGCAGAGCACTGGAACAGGCTGGCCAATGAGGTCATGGAGCCTTCCTTGCTGGAGACACTCAAAGCAGCTGGATATATCCCTGTGTAACCTGCTCTAGGCGAGGCTGCCTTGGCAGGAAGGCTGGACTAGCAGACCTCCATGGGTCTTTTCCAACCCTAACAATTCTGTGATTCTGTGATCTTTATTTAATGTCTTTTAATGAAGCATGATGCAGTATCTGCAATTCTTTTCTTAAAGTGTTCATCCATCATTTAGCAGTGCTCTTTTTGTTCCAAGTGTTTCTTTTTCTTTTCCATTTTTCTAGAAATGCTGTGCCAGAAAGATACTCAGTAAATCATGTGGAAAATGTGCAGAATGCATTTTGTGGAAATCCATGCAAACATGTCAGTCAGACTGTTACACAACCATCCTGAAGCCTTTTGAAGTGCTAGGATATGAGCAGATAAGGAAGGAAACCCTGGCTACAGCAACTAGATTTTGAAGCCTGTGAATTTCAAAGCTGTTATGTTCTTTTTGCATCGTCAATGTATGCCAGAATTCAAGGGAGTTCTGTAATGGGAATGAATATCAAACTACCCTAAGTGTTTTGAAAGTGGGTATAAATTTAAATCTACCTCTTGGAATAAATTTTAATCTGTTACTTATAAAGCAAAGAGCCCAGTGTTTAGTTTGCTGACCTTTTTAATGGGAGGCAAGAACTGTTGCTGGAAATCCTCTTTAGTTTTTAAGAGTATTTTTGTAGTCTTTTGGGGACTTAAGTTCCCAATTTTAATAAATGCTTATTACTTAACACAGCAAATGTGTGTAAATGAAACAAAATCTCAAGTGCTAATTTTTGTGGATCTTCCTTGTTATGGAATGTTGCAATGCAAGTTGCTGTGGCCAGTAGACAGCAAGGCTTTTGCCCTGTGTGAAATTTCGCTCTTAAAGCCATGTTTGTTTGAGAAGACTGTATGTGAGGTAAAGATTAAGCACTTAAATATCAATAGTTTAATATTAAATGGATACGTGAAAAAAAAAAAAAAACAAAGAAGAAGAAGTCAGAATAACTACTGTTTTAAGCATAAATTTTCTGGAATATTCAGCTTTTTAAAAAAGAAGTAATAAGTGTCTGCCAGAATTTCAACCTTGGTGATTGAGTAAGTTATGGTGCTTTAGAGAGCTTTCAAATGAATAATTACCAAAAAGAGCAGTGCAATAGGAAGTAGAAGATTATGGGTTTTTTAGAAATGGGTATCTTTAACGTGGGACTCCTATATCACTTCACTGTCAACCTCTGCAAATTTTCAAGTGTATAATAAAATCAACAGCTGTAAAATAAATGCTAATTGAAATCTTGCATCTAGCATTATAATTTTATTTCTTTTCTATCAAATACCTGGCAGAAGAACATTTGTAAATGCAAATGTGTGAGTCAAGACACTTGCAAACTTGTGATCAGTAAATAAACCATGGTATTGTTAGTAGCTGTTTTAACAAAAAGGAAAGCTGTGGCATAGCATATTTCAGATCCCTGAAGGCCAGGAGCAGAATGCAGCCCATAGAGCAGTTAATTGTAATTATTTATTGTAATGGTGATTGATGACTTGGAGGCTGCCTCTCGTGGGCACGATGACCCATCTCTGTTGCAAGGTACACGTTCCAGCTGGACAGCTAAAATCAAAATGTTCAATTGTTCTGGCTGGTTGGTAGTCAGGAAGATTATATTTTCTTGTTGGGTAGCAGCAAGAGAAATCCCTAGGATGAGAAAATACAACACTGCTTCTGCCACTTATGTACCAGAATTTCTCTGTTGTATCACCTTTCATTTCCCAAAAGCAAGACTCCCAGCAGCAGGGAGGAGCAAGTTTTTCAGGAAGGTGAGGTTGAGTGAGGGATGGGTTGGAGGAATCCAGAACTCTTCACACCCTACTGCAAGCCCAAGTTAGAAAGGGGACAGAGAAGAGAATGGTGAGTGTTATGGAAAAGCACAGATTAAATGGTTTTTATGTTGGAAGAGGGCTTTAGTAGAGAATGGCACCTATTTAGCAAAAAGAAACTGAAGTTTACAGGAAAGAGTGAGTCATGCTAACCAATTTGATGGTAACCTGTGCATGGTACTATTTTTGTGTTTGAAATACTCTTTTGATATGTTAGAAAGTATTACAGTTTCAAGCCCTGAAGTAAAGAGTTGCAATGTTAATTTTTGTCTGAATAAAGAAAATTTGTGTAATTTTTGTGTAATTGTGTAACAGTAATCCTTCCTGTTTCAAGTTTGATCTTCCTATTCCAGGCTGTTTTACTAACCAGTCATATCAAAATACAGGACTGAGCTCAAGAAAACGTGAGAGTACAATGGTAACCAGTATTTTCTTCTGTAACTATTGTGGTTATTTTTAGGTGGTAGTAAGGTTTGTAATGTGATTGTCAGACAGTAACTCAATCTTATGTGTTTGTCTTGCAGCCATCAGATGCTCTGATTTTGGGAAAGATCAAAAATGTGGACTGTGTGCTCTTGGCAAGGTAAATGAGCATTTTAAGTGTGTTTGTATTAAACATCTTAAAGTCTTCTCAGAATCTTTTCTTTTCATTAGGTGAACTGAATTTCTATGCTGACATGATCTCAACTCTATATTGTTGCTGGCAAAGTCCAGCACAAGTTTGGGTTTTTTCATAAGCAAGTTTGATGCTACAAGGACTGAGAGTATTAAAAATGCTGTCTAGGTTAGGTAAAAAAATCTAGTGGGAGGTATTACCCCAGTAAGAATGGCAGCCTGCAGGGCCACCTGCTCTGATGGGGGATAGGTGATGCTGATAACCTTACTAATTAGTTCATCTGCTCACTATGTTTGCAGATTTCCTTTGTGAAATAGAGAAAATGTTAGCTTCCAGATTAACTATGTCTCTGGTACCACAGTAAACTCTCCAAATCATTCCCTGAGGTTATTGAGTCCTCCTGCTGTTACTATTATTGCTTAGGAGACTGCATCCCCTGCAGTTCTCCCTCCCTATATAATTTTTATTCAGACATTTTTACTATACTTGAAGAGACTCTGGAAGCAGGATCTGCAGATGAGTGAGTAGAAATTTCCCACTGGTTTAACTTTGGATGTCTGGGACCAACATGCTGTTGGATTAAATGTAAGAATACTAACACACCTGGTCAGAATGGTCAGAGCAGGTGCTGATGACAGCGTCTCTCAGCAGGCCAAGTCAATTTTATTAGTCAAGCACAGGATTCATCCAGGGAATCCAGGCAGGAACCTTAGGAGGTAAGAGACAAGGCTGTAGTGTGTGTCTAAAGCCCATCCTGCTCTGGAGACAAAGTACAGATAGGTCTGAAGGCTGTGGGGCAGACTGAGCTGGGGACTGGCACACTGTGACATAGCTGAGGGCAGGGGTGAGGTCTGGGGCCTGAGCTTGGAGGCAGGAGCAGCCAGGCTCACAGGCATCAGCAGTTTCTGTGGAGGCCCAGGCTGAGACTGGCCGGGGCACTTAGGACCCAGTGGTGCACTCAGAGCCTGATTCTTTTCATTCCAGTGTTTTTCCATTAAAGCTGCTGACCGCTAACCATCTCTGTGACACTTCTGTCTGTGGTTTTACTTTTCTTATCTTTCACGGACTTTGCTCATGTATTTTATTACACCTGGACAACATTTTTCTCATTTTCTCAAATAAACTGCTAAGTTCTTGTTGCTGTACTGTTGCAAGCTAGACCTTGGATGACAGATGTCTGAACAACTTGGCTGTGGTTACCTTCTCCCTGGGATTTATGACCATTCATATAGAAAACTCCTGAGTTTACTTTTAGGGCTAAGGTACCTGCAACTTTTTTTTTGGTGTTTTGGCTTCTGAATCAGATTTGAAAAGGCATGTATATTCCATAAGAAGATTATAACATCAACTGCAATAAAGCAATAGATCTGTGTGCCATCGGCCTCAGGAAGGCTAATGACAACACGGGAATCCTGACTGACAGTGCTTGATCATGTTGTGTGTAGTTCCTGAATGATCAAATTCTTAGGGCTTTTTGGCTTTTGAAAAAAATCAGTTGAGAAATTAAGTTCCTTCTTTTCTCTTACATGGTTGAAAATAATTTTCTAATGTGTTTAATCATGTAAATGATGTGCTTCTGTAGCAAAGACGGTGATAGCACAAAAGCTTGTGCTCATAAGACCAAGTATTTCCTGTCTTGGTGAAAAAGAATACTGCAGCGGTATGAAGTCATACTTTTAATTTATGAAAGCTGTCAGATCACTTAAAGATCAAAGAGAAAAATGTGATGATTCTACTGTTTTCTTTGGAAAGATGACAGATTAGAACACAATGTTCTGTGATGTGCTGCTCTTTGTGTAGGAGGGTACAAGCAATGCTTACAGGCAGAATATTCGTGAAGGTGCGTATAAATCTTCCCTGTAGTGTTTGGAAAAGGGGCTTCAGAATCGATGGAACTGAAGAGAAAATTCAGAGAAAAGAAGATTCAGAGAAAAATGCTTATTTTATTCTTGAGGCTGCTAAATATATTTGAATTATATTTTTAAGGTTATTTTCATTACAATCTTGAACTTAAAAAAGAAAATATAAAAAGAAAATTATATCACTGCTTCTTAAATTGAATTCCAGGAGAAGCTCAATACATTTAGGAAAGCAAAATATAGCAGAAGTAGCAGAAATGGTCAGTTCCGCTTCCAATATTGTTAGGGGAAATATGTTTCCTGAAATTCTTCTTACTTGGAAGAAGGAAGGCAATTTGAGTCTGATTTATTTTACTGTCTTACTTGGTGTATCTTTGCAGACATGGAAGGCATCATACAATTATGCCATCAAACGTCAATTACCGTGCCAATATCTGGGCATTGAAAGAAGAAAATTGTTCCCATGTATTAGTGACTACTGCCTGTGGCTCATTACGAGAGGAAATACAACCTGGTGATCTTGTCATAATTGACCAGTTCATTGACAGGTGAGTAAGAAGGAGGAAAAAGAGGAGAAATGGGGTTACTCCATATAATAACATGTTCATCTTAAATTAAGTTTTTTGTAAAATAAGATGATAGCCCCAGTTCTTCTGTCAAAAAGCAAGATTCATTCAAGAAAATATGATAGGAAATGGGAATGTGATGATAAGAAGTTCTGTTCTAACAGACACAGAAGTACTAGGCTTTGAAGAATGGCCATAAATGAGCTAAAGTGTAGCTCTGTGGGAAGAATGTTCAGAAGTAAAAGATATCTTCCGTTGTCAGATGTGGGAGAGAAACATGAATAAAAGCACAGGCCATTCCAAGCTTTATGAAGAATCTGAAAAGAGATGGAGTAGTACAAGAAAGCATAGTAAGAGTCAGCTAGGTAAATATATGTCATAATAGTGAGGTCCTGCAGAAGAGAGATAAGTGCAGCACAACAGCGAGAACGAGGAGGTCGTTTTAAAACAAGAATAGATGCTTACATATCTTATTTGTTAAGAAACATAAGGAAGTAAATTTGTTTCCAAAAGTCTCCGTACACCAGCTGGTCTATCCTTCTTGATCATTGACTAGAAAAATTCAAGCAAAGCTAGGGGCAAAATAAAATTACTTTTAAAGATCACCAGCAACACCAATAATTCAGAGATCTGGTTGCACATTTTAAAGGTAAATTTACTTTTAATACTTGGAGGAGTATTATATCTTGAAGTCTTATTTTGTAATTCCACATAGTTTGAAGTATTTAAAATGGCTTATGCAGCTTCATTGGGCATTTGTGGTGCTGTATTTAATTGCCAACTGAACATGTAAACCTAGATTGTTCCCCACTGCAGTGGGGATAGCACTGCAGTGCTATTCAAATTTTCACTTACCTACTTTTTTTTTGCATGTGTAACTGAAATGCTTTTTTTCTTGTAAGAGTAGGTTTTAGGTACAGCGTATCTAAATTACTAAGTAGCCTGCAGGGGCAAGCCCCACATAAAATGCTTCCTGTTATACTAGAGTGAATTTTGGGGTGAATATGAGATATATAGCTGACAATACTATTTTTTTTTTTTAGTATTGGTACTGATTTATGTAGGAAAGATGTTAAACAGACTTGGGGACATGGTTTGAATGATTGTGAGTCAAGCACCAGTTATTTTGACTGCATTATCACCTGGCAGACTCCTGCGTAAGTGACAGGAGCTTCTATTTGCCATTGGTGAACCACACCTGGAGTACTGTATCCAGTTATGAGCTCTACATTGCAATTTGGACATGGACATTGTAGAGAGAGCTCAACAGCAGACTATGAAGATGCTAAAGGACTGGAGCATCTCTCCTAAGAGGAGAGTGAAGTGAGGAAGTGGAACTTCCTACTGAGGAAGTGGGACTGTTCAGCCTGGAGAAGACTAGACTCAAGGTGAATATCATTGATGTGTAGAAATACCTGAAGGGAGGGTGCATAGAAGAAGCCAAGCTCTGTCCAGCAGCACCCAGGATCAGAGGCAGTAGGAACAGACTGAAACACAGGAGATTCCCTCTGAGCCTCAGTGAACACTTTTTACTGAAGGTGACTGAGTACTGGCATAGGTTGCCCAGAGAGGTGGCAGTCTCCGTCCTTGGAGATACTCAAAGCCATCTGGATATGGACCAGGACAACCCATTCTATGTGGACCTCCAGAGGCTACTTATGCCCTCAGTTGTTCTGTTTTCTTTTAGAGTTTATTCAGATGGTCACCAGTAGTAATGGTATAGCCTATTTACGAGCAGTGTTTTGTCTGGGCAAGTAAGTTCCTGTTTTGATGTGGGCAAGTGGAAACTTGTTCCGACTTGTTTAATGGCATCAGGAAACCAGAAAGCTTCTCAGAAAAGCATGTGAAAACGTTTCTGTGTGGAAAATTATATGTAATACGAATATTTCAATCATCCCCAAATGCAGTGTAATTCAGAAAACTGATACATTGTATTAATATGTTTCTTTTGACAGCTGAATTTCTGTGTCAAGTCTTTTTCTCATAATGTTCTCTGCCAGGGAGTGTTAGACTGCCAGGTCTTTGCAGATCGGGTCTGCATTTAGCCCTTCACAGCAGTCCAAGGGTGATTGCATTATATAAGTCACTATGCCAACAGATATTTTAGTTGTCCACCAAAGTCTGAAAATGCTGAATTTTTCTGAAATACTTTCTAATGGAAGATCAGGGTCATGTAAACAATGTTAAAAGTCTTGGAAAGATGGTACTGGTTAAATTTGCAGAAACAGTTATTTCTCTTAAAAGTTACTCTGGCTTCTATATAGTGTTTAACCCATGCCAGGCAGTACATAGGAAGTCATGGTCTAGGTGGCAAGGCTTTACTCAGGCCACCATTAAAACAATGCCTTCTGGTGTCCAGGTACCTTTTAGTGTCTGTCTCTCTCTATATATATTCTCAATAGGGAGAATTCCTATTCTCAATTCTCCTTATAGGTGTGAAGCAAAAAGAAGGAATAGTGAATAGAAATTGAAGAAGAGCTAGAACTCAGCAAAAAACTGTTGGCAGCTACTGTAATTTGCTCTCCTTGGGCATGTGCACCGTGAAATTAATGACAGGATTGCAATATAAGAGGTTGTGTAGAACTTCTGCCTAGCACAGATTTGATTTTCAGTGTGAAACACTGGATAGGTGTAATTAGAACTGTGTAAGATTTCCAAAGTTTTGAGAGCCTAATTCTGCAGGCCATTACCTCACCTAGATAGTTTGATAGTTTCTATATATAGTCTCTGCTTCCTTGATACTTATTATATTTTGTGTATTTAAACAATAAAATATACATTTTATTAAATAAATACAAAAATACATCTTGCTTCCAAATCCAAAAATAACCACTTGCTACTATAGGCTGCAAAAGTTGTTCTATTCTCTAAAAAGGTACTTTAAAAATATAGGATAATTTTTTTTCCACCTTTGACTCCTGTTAGTTAATTGCAGTGCTGTTAGTCAGCTGATGACATCAGGCTAATTTAGGGCTTTAGAATACTTTCTGTTTGGTTTGCTGCTGATATTTGCTAGGAAGAGAAGAGCAAGACAGGAACTGCTTACTTGAATGACTGAACTCAGTTGGGGAGATGCAGAAAATAGCTTCCTGTAACAGCTGCCAGTTTTATTGTTTCAGTTCTCTGTGACACAAACACAACTACAATTACTGCAACTCTGTCACACCTTTAAATTTTTTTGTAAAATTTTCTTTCAGCGTCCTTGAAGATGCAGAGCATACTGAGATTGCTTTTTATGCGCTTATGCCAGTCTGAATTTACATTTTGTTCTTTAATTACCAGTAGTTTGATAATTCAACCCTACTGGAAGAAGAATGAAGTTGATGATGGAAATGATAGAGGGCTCTTTGTCACAGATGGAAATGACTGGTTTGTTCATTTGTTTGGGTTGTATTTTGCTTCCTAGAATCAGTCACATTTAGAACTGCCAGAAAATCCTGTGTTACTGTGATAAAACCAAAATGAAGGAGCAAAAGCCACCTTATTGTCAGATTAAAAGTGTAACTGTTGCTGCAGGTACAGGGGCTAAATGGGGTTTAATTTCCAGGTGGGTTTAAACTACAACAGATGGAGAAGAAAAATTATCTAAGTGGAACACATGTGGTCTATTGCTCAAAGCATTTATAGGTCTTATTGTTGTTGCTTAGTCCTGTGCAGCTTGTATGAACGATGCTAAACGTTGTTGGATTTCTTTATGAAGCCATGTAATGATGTTGCTGTTCTCTTCAAAGAACACAGAGTATTTGAAAGTCAGATATTACTATTTCTGCATATGAAATCTTTCCTTGGGCTTTTCTGATTGAAAGTGCCTGGCTAACAGCATCTGAAATACCATAATGCAGGAAATGGATTGTGGCTTTTACCATTTCCTCCAACTCTGAATAATTAATTAGCAGACAAAATAGAAAAGTGGGGAAAATTGCATATATTCTATTTGCAGTGTTTCAGAATCCCATAAAGGAAGAATTAATTTTAGTGTTTCAACTGATTTTAACAGCTGTACATTTTCCAGATGTTTTTAATTTGTCTGTTTCTTGTTTTATAATCTCATCCTTAAGAACTGGTGATTGGCAGTACTTTGCATACTTAATGTATCCTATTGATGCATTTTTGATGGATTTTTTTTGTCCAAACCTACTCTTAACATATAAATTGTATTTAAAACCTTCTTTTAAATATTTCCTAGTGAATTTACTGGGGACCTGTTATAAAAAGTATTACCAGCAGATACTTTGTATTTCAACTGCAGATTGAATTTGGCTATTGTCTTTATTTTCTGCTGTAAAGCACAGTAGGGAAGAAGGGAGTGTCTGAGAAAATTATTCCAGATGGTTTGCACCATCCAGCTGGGTGGATTAGCTTGAGGCAGTGCTTTTGAGGTTAAAGTGGTAATGGGTAGCAGTTCCAAAATGTGTTCCAAAATGGCATGCTGAATGGTAATTTTAATTTTTGACCATTTCAATCCATTGAAAGAAGAGAAAAAAAGGATTCTTTTGCTTGGAAGCTGGCACTGCAGGTGTGTGTGATCTGAGAATATGAGGTTTTCAGAACATCCTGTTCCAAGGTTTTTTGTAGTTGAATTCATACTTCCTTCATACTAGAAGGTGTATCTGTAAATTCCTGTCCTTTGGGACGTAGGAATGCTGTGATACAAACAAGTTCTATTTTGACTGGCCTTGTGGTAGTTGAGATTTTATTCCTTCCCTTTCTTAAAGATTACTAATATGTTTTTCCAGAGGTTACATGCCTGACTAATAAATTAGCTGGTTGTTTTGCAGTAGAATCGCATCACAATAGGGGTGTTTATGTCATTTAGGAACAAATCAGAGTTTCACTGTCTTGGTTAACAAAAGATTTTCATAATGAATTGACAATGGACTAGTGGAGTAACAGTTTTTTAGTCTCCAGCTCAATTCTCAAAGGTTTGTACAGAGGCAGAGCAGGATTACAGGTGGTCATAATATCATCCTGTTTTTTCCTTCCACTCCCAGGGATGCTGTTTTTTGGTTTGTATCAATTTGTTGCTTTCTCTTTTTGTTTACTCTAAGCAAGTTTTCTGCTTTTCTAGGACAACTAAAAGACATTGTACTTTATATGATGGGCAGCATTCCACTCTCTCAGGAGTATGTCATATTCCAATGGCTGAGCCTTTCTGCACCAAAACCAGAGAGGTTAGTGAATTCTGTAATAGTGTTAAGAAATGTTGTTTTATGGCACTTATTTGTGATATATTAGTCTAATTGTGCATTCTTAGAAGGCAGAGGCAATATGCACCTCTTTATCCTGTTTCTCAGATACATCATGGTATTAAGGATGAATGTAACATTTAGAAAGCATGGGAAGTAAAAGATCTTGTGTCTGTCTTCCTAAGTCAGTTGGCAACATATATTTCTACAATCTTAATAACAGGACAAAAGATCTTTATTTTAATCAAGTAACCAGCCAAGAAAGCAATGAAGTGAACAAAGCAGTTAGAATTAGAAATTAGTTCCATTTTTTTCTGAATAAAGATGAACCTATGGTAATGACACTCTACATACTCAGATATTTAAACAAGTAGTGCTTTCACATTCACAAAAATAGCAGTATTAGCATTTGCGCTTTTGTGTATTGTAGAGGTGGGTGGTGGTGGAGAGTCAAGGCTTAGGATGTTAAGCATTGAAACAAGCCAAATTGTATTTGCCATTTATTCTTAGTTGTTGCTCTCAGTTGCGTCACTTTTCAGGCTTCTCAGACTACAGAGTGTGAAACACTTCTCTGTTTTTCAGCACCTTTATAAACTTCTGGGAGGAGTGTGTCTGATTAAATATGTCACCTTAGTGTATTCCTAGAGTTGAGGAAAAAGGAAGGTGAAGATTGAACTGCGTATTTTGTGGTGTTGTGGAATGCTCTGATCAGTAGCTGCAAGGAGGTACATTCTTCAGAGGAACGGGAGTACTTACAGAGTCAGTCATGGTCATCTAAGAGACCTGCTGTCTGCAATCAAGACAAAGCTAATTGTGAAGCAGGTGGCACAAATAACCAGAGCATGTACAAACATTTGGACTGAGCTATTCTGCTTTTGTCACCAATTCTCTTCAGTGTCATGTGCTTTTTTTGTTAATTGACCATGCTGGTTTAGACATATCCACTTTGGGAATCGAGGTGTTTTACAATGACCTAAAGATATTCTAAGTCTCATGAAGAAACAAAGCACTGCATATTATACATGTTTTGTGCATGTTTTTGCCCTTCTTTCAATGAGCAGCAAATTATGCAAAATACTTTGCATTTTTCTTGCAAAAAGAGCCTAGCTACATGCTCTTAGCAAAGATTAGTTGGTATTTAGTTGCTTTCTACTGCAAGCATGATGTCATGTCACAGCAGATGCAAGGAGTTTATTAAGAAATGGATTAAAAAGTGTTATTACTTTGGTGATTGGTAGTACTTCACATTGTCCTTTTTTTAAAAAAGCAAGCACTCATACATAAGACATTTCCTGAGACTGCAGGAAGCAGTTTTCTTTCAGTTGTTAACTAGCTAGAGATGTTATTTGGGTTTTTCATTTTTTGAAAAGCCAGCAAAGAAATGTGCCTTTTCAAACTGAGAAAAAACATTTAGGTACTTCCCAGTCTCACATGTGATCATTATCTCGTTAGTTTGTACATTCTAATCAGCCTGAGAGATGCTTTAAAGAACATGTGGGTTTGAGCTCTTTGTGAGACTGAGAAGGAGTATTTTCACTTCATTAGAAAATATCAGATAAAAGTGATGTAAATTTTTTCCTGAAACTATGTCTGCAAATTGTTGAGATAATTTCAGCCCAGTTTATCCCAGTTCAAAGGAATTTCATAGGTAAGTGCAGTAATAATAAAAAAGCCAAAATAGTGAATGTAATATGTTTAAGGAATTTTGCAGCAAAATATCTGAAACCTTCATATGTTGCATTTATGCAAGTACATTAAAATTATCTGGTTTAGTTGGTTTATGCACTGTAAGTTAAATGAGAATCTAAATGGAGTTTTACCTTTTTCTCTCAGAAGTTTTGAATAATATAGGGTATTTTGGGTATTGCTGCTTTTAGAAACTGAGGCTCAGCACAACATCCTATAGGCAGTAAAGCTGGAACTTCGTAAAGAGTTTCAGAAAGATACTGTGGCTCACCTGTGGTCATGTCATGTCAGTTGGTCAGTTGGTTTATTAACAATGTAATTAACTAGCGTTCTTGTAATATATTCAGAATTCATATATTCAGAATTAATAGCATCAATAAACCTAAATATTAGGTGTGATTATTACTAGATCAACTTACAGCACAGAATGATTCACAGACTATTAAGGGGTTGTAAAGGACCTTGAAGATTATGTAGCCCCAGCTGCCACTGCCATGTGCAGGGGTACCTTCAACTAGAACAAGTTTCTCAAGGCCTTATCCAACCATGCCTTGAACATTCTCAGTGTTGCGGCATCCACAGCCTCCTTGGGCAGCCTGTCCCAGTGTCTCACCACTCTCACATTAAAAAATGTCTTCCTGAAATCTAATCTGAATTTCCCCTCTTTCAACTTGTGGGTGTTATCCTTGTCTTATCACTACAGTTCCTGACAAGGAGTCCCTCTCCACCTCCCTGTAGAATCCTTCAGATACTGGAAGGTTGCTACGAGGTTTCCCCGCAGTCTTCTCTTCTCCAGGCCCAAATTTCTCAGCCTGTCTTCATAGGGGAGGTGTTCCACTGCTCTTAGCAATTTCGAGACCCTCCTCTGAATTTGTTCAAACAGTTCCAAGTCTTTCTTACAGTAAGGACCCCAGAGCTGGATGCAATGTTCCAGTAGGATCACCTACTGGAGCAGAGCAGAGGAGCAGAATCCTCTCCATCACCCTGCTGCCCACACTGCTCTGGATGCAACCCAGGATCCTATTGCCTTTCTGGTCTCTAGAGTGCTCATGGCTGGGTCATGTTGAGTTTTTCATCAGCCATCACCCTCAAGTCCTTCTCAGCAGAACTGCTCTCAATCACTTCATCCAACTTGCACGTGAGTCAGGTGTTGCCACCAAGGTACAGTGCAGACTTACCTGTTCACACACATCTGCAGTGGCAGATGCAGGTGGTCCAGCTTTATTTTGTTGTGCTGCTCCATAAAATCACTGCTCTACGCAACCTACTGATCCACTTGCCAGGGACGAGGCACCCCACAGGGTCATGTAACACACTTGAGCTCTTGTTGCTTATTGCATCTGTTTGTTTTGAATGAAGGTTCTCACAATGTTTTGCGGGGAAGCTGCTCCACAGTCATGATGCTAAGTTGCATCTAGTGGTGTCAGACTAGGTTTTTCACTGCTGCTGTGTTATGAAGGTCTCTCCTTGCCTACCACAATTTTTGGAAGTGCTTTTGCTTTCTTTTCTATCTTTTACTTTTTTTGTTGATGGCCATTTTAAATAGATGGCATCATAGTTCCTCTCACTTTCCTGCTCTGACAGTGATTGGCGTCCTAGTCCCATGTATCTAGGCCAGTATCCTCCTATTCTAACTGTATCAACTGGCATTATCCAGGCTGATTACCAAGAGAGAAAGTCAGGATTATTCTGCCATATATGAGGGCCTTGTTAGAACTAAAATAGCTGATGGGAGGTTGTCTTGTTTTGAAAGGCAGATGTCTACTAGGGAAGGCAGGAGCCTCCCTTGGAATGGAGAATGTAAACCGTTTCCCTCTGAATTATTGTAATTTTGAGAATAAGGGGGTCTCAGGCAAAAAGAAATGGGAATAGGAATAACAGTTCATTACTGGTGTGTAATAAAGCAAACAAACAACAATGACTACAGCATTAACACAAACAGGGCCCAGTCCCGGCCTGCTCGGCCGCGGCGCTTTCCCTCTGCTGCAGTTCCGGGCTCGGCCGGCAGGGGCGCTGCTGCTGCCGGGGGCGGGGCGGGGGCGGTGCCTCCCCCCGCCTGCAGGGGGCGCTGTGGCGATGGCGGCTCGGCCCGAACGGGCCGGGATGGGGGAGAGGCCTTGGTCCGCAAACCCCGTGGCACCGATCCCGGGGCCCGGCGGGACTCTCGGGAGCATCGAGCCCACAGCAGAAGAAGCAGGACCGAGCTGGGCTCTGGCGGCAGCAGCGAATTGCCTTCCCGAAGCAGCAGTTCGGACCATCCTGCTCTGAAGCTACAGAGTAAAGTCGCAGAGCAGGAGAGCTAGCAGCTACCCCAGCCCTGCTTTACCTGCCCCACTCCCCTGAGCCTGTTCTTTTTTCTTCAGCACCCTGTTTTGTCCTTAAGTACTCAGTCGTTACAGTTTCCTAGCAACTTATGGGGAAACTTGTGTAAGTAAAAAGGAGGAAAAGGAAGGAAACCTAACCCCCAACAGACTACATGCTATATGTCCAGTATGCAGCTCTGCCACTGGAGGGGGAAAACATGGTAATAATTTCTGTACTCTTTGAATTATGTGCTTGTAAAGTCTTACTTTCAAAATATAAATTTCTTACTACTGTTTTCACTGTCTCCACCATGTGATAACGTAGTGCTCAGTGGAATGCTTTTACCTGCAGTTCTGTCTGCAATGTAGGCACAATCTAAATGTGCAAAAAATTCTGTTTCCCAGTCTTCTTGGTCTGCATTGAAAGCAGCAATCCAATTGATACTAATAAAATCAGATGAGTTCAAGTTAATCCCTGTTGGTAGGACTATTAATTTTTCTTGTTGGGTGAGGAAAACAAAACTCATCTTTGGTTTTGGACAGCTGTGACTCTGTATAAAGTTATTTTCTGTGCAAGTTTGTGACGGAATGCAAAGGCAGTGCATGAATGGAGTTATTTCCTTTTTTCAACATTGGCATGTTTTGCAGGTTCTTATTGAGACTGCCAAGAAGCTGGGCCTCCAGTGTCACTCCAAGGGGACAATGATCACAATTGAAGGCCCACGTTTCAGCTCTCGAGCAGAAAGCTGTGTTTTTCGCAGTTGGGGAGCTGATGTTATCAACATGACTACAGTGCCTGAAGTGATTCTTGCAAAGGAAGCTGGAATGAGTTATGCTAGTATTGCCATGGCAACAGATTATGACTGCTGGAAGGAGCATGAAGAAGCTGTGAGTGAAACTTTTTTCCTCTGGTGTTGACCTGAGGAATTTGAATGAGAATGTGTAGGTTTTGATCAGAGATTCTATACTATACTAAATCTGTTCTTAATTATGTTAGAATCCCTGAGTTACTCTTGATGAATTATTGTGAAAGTAAAAATAGAGTCAGTTGTTGCTATTACATTCATTTTCATGAACCTGCCTCACTACTAGCAAACCTTTTGTTTCCTATTGTCTGAATCGGGGGGTCTGTAAGTTTGAAGCTCATGAATTCTGTGTGACTTGTCTTCTTTGTGGCTGTGATTGATCTGGTGATTTTACCTTTGCAGCTCGGTACAAAACAATGTATATGCTTTAGTTTTCCTATTTGTTTACAATACACAAGTATAAACCATAAACATACAGAGGAAAAAACATTTGTACCAACTAAAAATACTGATATTCTAAGGCTTCACTTTTACATTTCTGAGTTAAATTTATTTGTGTGTTTAAAATGTGTGCCATGAAAATGGAGAGACACCACTCAGTTGTATTGTATTTCTAGGTTTCAGTGGATAAAGTTTTAAAGACACTGAAAGGGAATGCAAATAAGGCTACAAGCATACTCCTTTCTGCCATACCTCAGATAGGCTCCATGGAATGGACCAGCACCCTGCACGCTCTGAAAGTAAGTACACGATCGAGGCTGATAAGGACCAGGGACAGTGTATGTGTGTGCACAGGTGTATGTTACAGGATGTTTTTGCTTAAATCAAAATGTTTCTGAATAAATGCTTCAAGAAACCAAATTCATTCAAGAAGGGTGGACAGATTCTACACAATTCTTGCAAGTTTTGTTGTCAAGATCTAGCTTCAGTTTTACAAGAAGTTTTGGAAAAGGTTAAAAAAAACCAGATAGCTATATATGGTTGATTAAGTGAGGCATCAACCATAAGATACAAATAAATGAGATACACAGGAAGATACAAATATATGTGAGTATCCAAATGAAACCCTGATCTTGGATCTTAGCACAAGGAAGAATCAACTGGAAGAGACTGAACCAAACCAAAAATATTATGCACACTTTAATATGTCGAACAGGAAGAGTCTTAAAACATATGGGTAATAATGAATTTGGAATTACTAGAATTGCGTTCTCTGTAGGTTTTAAGTCCAAGCTACATGAAAAAAATATGGAAAAGAAAAACATTTCAAAATATATTGACAAGGGGGTTCTTAAGGAGAATTTTTCTTAGACAAGGTTTACTTGTGTTTTTTATCATCTGTATTTCACAGGCATACTCGAGATTCATTTGTGGATATAACAAAGAGGGGGGAAAACTATGTGAAGACAGTTGGGGTGTCTATTCAGCTTCTTGGTGAGCTTTATTTGGCTGGGTTGAGATAAGGACCAGGAGGGATCATTCATCAAATACTGTCATGAACAAAACAGGCTCAGCTTAGACATATTAATTGAATTTATTACTAACAAAATCAGAGCAGGATAATTCCACCCCTGGCTTCTATGAATATTTAAGAATTATTATCAAAATTACACTCAACATCTAACACTTAGCTAGAACAACAAAAAACTACTAAACTAAACAGAAGAAAAAAATTGGTACACTTAATCTAAGGTACAGTCATTACACAGAACCAAAAAGACAAATTGCACAAAAAATCTACCCCTAGATTTTCACTACAATTAGAATACAAATTTCCTACTATAATTCTACTTAATTTTGTGATTTAATACTTGTTTTGTCTGTTATTTCTCCCAATTCGTATCCTTATCTCAAAGTCCTTATGTTTGCCTGCATTCTCCACCAAACATATTGCAATTTTGACACTGGCCAAATGCCAGTGCACCCATGAAAAATCATTCACTCATGCTTCTCTGCTATAGTTGAACAGAGGAGAGGGAAAGAAAAAGAAGTTAAAAGGCTCGTGGAGTCAGATAAGGATTAGGAATAAACACTAAGGGCGAAACAGAGTCAAAACTTCAAAAGGTATAAAGAAAAAATTATTAACAGAATTAAAAGAGGTTAATGATAACTAAAACCTTTAGAACACTTTTCCTCCCCTCCCCCAGCCCTTCTTTCCTTCCCACCAACAGCAAAGAGAGACAAAACATGGGGTCTTAGTTTTAAAGTTTGTCACCTCTAAAAATCTTCAGTTTGCTTAGGGAGGGGTCTCTTTTGCCATGCCACCCTGTAGACCCTTGCTACCAAAACCAGGCCAATATGTGAAACCCAGTATGACATATCAGTGATTCTCATCTCTACTTTAGTCAATGTCATGAAGGGAAGGCATATTCAGTAAAATGCACCTCAGCCACTTCTTAAACATAAAATAACCAGGTCAGGTTTGTAGAATTCTAACCCAAATTCTTGAAATTACTCTTTTGCCAATTCTTTACTGAAAAACGTACTTTTCTTTAGGAGTCCTCTGAATTATCTTTATGAATCTTCCTCACCTGGTTATCTGAAACAGTTATTTTAATGTTCCCTCTGTACGTATGAGAGAGGTAACTGACATTTTCCTTTCCCTTTTGCGTTCATTAGGAAGTTGTATCATTGGATGGATAAGGGAGGCACCAAAATCACTATTGCTTCTTCCCTCTAATCCACTGAAAACATTTTCAGAGAATAGGACTGCATTTTTTAATACAGATGCCTAGCTATACAACAAACTCAAGAGTTTGAACAAATAATATAAAATGCGCTAGATATTCCTCAGGCACTTTTTTTTTCATACTGGCATGAAAGGAAATGGTTTCCAAGTATATTATGCTGCTTAAGTGCTAATGAATCTGCCTTGGTTTCTGGCAGGCATACTTCAGTGAGCAGTGTCCTCCTGTGCTCCTTTTTGTAATTGTCTTGAATCTTCATTGGGAGTGAAAGAGAGCTGGCACTACCTTTGCAATATTCCCCTTTATTGAACGCCAGCTGTTCTTTTAGTTCATTGTCAAGTACTTCTTCCAGCTCAGTCCCCTAAGTACTGGAAGAGGAAAATGTGATGCACCAGAGGAAGGGTCACTTGGGTCCTAGTGTTGCTTCTTAATTTTTTTCTCTTAAATATCAACTGCCTCATATCAATGATGAATAATGAAATAGTTTCACTTACAATTCTTAGGTGTTTATGTTCTTTGCAGAGAGGTTTGAGTGATAGTGTACTGAGAAAGAGAGCTGATCTGAAGGCTCTGGAAGAGCTGGAAAGAGGCAGTGGGGATTGAAATTTTATATCAAGAAAGTAGGATTAATGACTTGAAAGAACAAGAACTGTGGAATAGTGAGAAGTTCTGAAGCTCCAAAGGCTTTGGAGGCTTCCTTTAATTTTACATGGGAACATCAGGAAAGGCTACAAACGTTCCTGTTTGGGGAATTCAGTGGTGATAAAGCAGAGGAAGGATTGGTGTTAACAAATGAGAGAGGCAATTTTGCAGGGAAGCAAAGAGAAAGATACATGTATGTGCCTCTGTACAAGTATGTAATTGAACCATAAAGAGTTTTTAAAATCTATTGTCTTGTATTGTACTTCAGTATATTTTATAGTGTGAGTTTTGAAGGCCAGACTATTTCAACTGTTTTGGAGCTGTTTTTGTAGACCTTGAAGGCAGCTACTCTTGCAGCACTGTGGAAATGTGTTAAAGAACACAGACAAGGAGCCAGCTGAGTAAGACTGCAGCTGGTACACTCCTTTCAGTGACAGAATATAGCCAAGCCATAGCTGTGCGTATGAAATGGGCAAATGTCTGGTTTAGTGTTGGGGCAGCTTGTGAAACAGTAAAGCTCTATATAGACACAGCTTTTCTTCAAGATCTGTAATCTCTGCTTTGACAGGAGGAACTTCACCTGGGAGGAGAAAATGTCCTGTCAGTCTCTGCCTACCTTTATTTCTCTGTCTCCTTGTGTGGAAGCATTAATCCCAGATCAACACACACGCCAGTGGTGTCACCTCTGAATCTCACTGTAATTTCAGGAGAGACTTTGGTGTTGAAACAAAATGTCCAAGGGCTGTTTTTTGAATAAAGGATAGGCTGCTTGCCATCACTTCTCTTTACTGTATCATTTAATCTTTGATATGTCAGTGAGTGTAAGTGTACTTTGAAAGTCTAAGATGAATTTAGGCCAGTGTTTTGTGGCTTTCTTGCTGTAAAGAGATATATTTCCAGTGTCAATTTAAAGCCCTCACTCTTTCAGAACAGGTTATGACCACCTGCTGTTTATGTCAAGTGTCAGGAAACACAGATGATGCTTTTGATGACAGTGGTCCAAGTGATTTCTGGTTGGTGTCAAGAAAATTTCTGGATAGGCTGGTCAGTCATGGGTGATATACAGCTGGATATGCTGTTAACTGAGAAGAGTTGTTTAGTGAGGTGATAATTACTGACAGTTGTTGCTGTAATCTTCATGAAATTGTGGCATTTGACATCTTATGAGGAGCAAGTAACGCAATTAACAGTACAGGTTCAGGTGAGCAGGGCTGGAGTTCAGGTGAGCATACTTGTTTTCTGAAGAGTCAGGGAGCTCCAGAATGTTGGCAGGTCTTCAAGGGCAGCATTCTGATCCACAGAAAGATTTTGACTGAACAGGAAACAGCTCTAGTGCAAAAATGCAGCAACCAAGGATTGGGAGCAGAAACAAGCTGCAAAGAGAGAACCCAGATGGAAGTGCAGGTATGTTAGGGAGGCTTTCAGGACAATGGAAGCTTGTCTGTAGTTGACAATTGGAAGAGATGTCAAAGGCAGCAAGGACTGCAGCCAAAGCATTGATAACAAAAACTTATCATGTAAAACATGGGCTCATTGTCCATAAAGTAAGTGAATTGGTGGCAGCAAACAATTTCATATGTTTCAAGACTTTTTTTTAATCTTTGCTAAGAAAAGTATGAGTTAAAAAAACTGTCCCGTTGAGAAGAATTTTAACTCATCATAACTGGGAATTGAGCTCTGTACCTTTATTACATTACAATAATGGTTAACCCCATGAGTATCAGGAGAGAATCTGTACTATAATGGTAAAAGGAATTTCCTGTTAGAACTGATTTTTTTTTACAGTGTGTCTGTAAGAAGATCGGTTTGTGGTAAGGTGTCAGAGCTTTTGTGAGTGCTCCTTAGGTAAATTTCATTACTCTCTGGGGAAACCTGCTTGTACTACCTGCCTTTTTCTTGAACTTCTGTACTAGCCTGTGAGAAATGTATTTGTCAGATCTCTGATACAAGGAATAATGCTCTATTTTGAGAGTTGTGGTGAGTGAATACTCTAGGATAGTTTAGACTGGGTAAGCTAACTGCAGATGTATTTCAGTACACTTCATTAGGGAGTCACTTGGGCATTTATGTGATTTGACAGGTAACAAGTTGAAGGGCATAAAGCTTAATATTTTTTTCAGTAATTTTTTCTAATCTATCTCAAACTGAAACTTACATTCCTAAATTCTGTATTTAGAACTCTAATCTTGTAAATATCTTTGAGTAATTCTCTTCCTCAAAAAATATCTCATCTGTGATACTGGTCAGTGAATGTTCATGTGTGATCACAGTATATTGGCACAGGTGAGTAAAGTGGAGGAGGAAAATTCATCAATGCTTCACTTCAACTGTAGTTGCATTGGTCTACATGCAGGGCTACTTGCAGGCCAAGAACTTCTCACAAAAGCTGAGATTAAAATGTTTCTTAGACCCTGCCCTTGAATGTGGCTAATGTCAAAGTTGCCTGTCCCTACATCACTTGAGTATTTCATTCACCCACATTCAGTGCCATCTGGGTGGTTTCTGTTCTTGATAGCTGTACTTCAGAATTTTTAAAAGTCCTGTAAAAGTCACAGAAAGCATGCTGCACAATTTTTCATTTGCAGTCTGTAAGCCCAAAGTTCATAAATTAGTGGTTTTGCAATATGGTTGTTCTTCTCCATACCAATAATCCTATTACATAGCTTTGCAAAAGTTGTAATGAAAACTCATTTTGTGTGTATGCCCTCCTTGTAATAATACTGACTTCTGTGGTGTTGGAAAAAGTTGGAGATACTATGCGCATGAAAGGATTTATACATATTTGTACCCAAATGGAAGCTACATAATCTACCTTTACAATGAAAAGTAATTCTCTCTACATTGTAAAAAGAAGTACTTATCTCCTGTGACTTTGTATTTCAGACAATGGTGCAGTGTTCGGTTATCCTGCCAAAGCAGTAACAACCTGGATGAACCTTGAAGTTTCAGTGCTCTCAAGGAAGAGTGGATCACTTTCGAGCTTTCAGAGGTCATAATATCTTCAAAAATTGCTACAAGCTTAAAATAATGGACTAAACATTGACCAATGATCATGTGTAAGGCTGCTGTTAAAATCTTTGTCGGTTTGGTCACATATAAGATGGTTAAAATTAGATTTTGAGTACATTTTCAACTATAAATAGCCCTATTGACAAACTGTATCTGACAGAGAAAAAAAGTTAGTATCCTCTATTCAGTGGTACCTTTTAACTGGTGATAGAAAGCAAAGTCTAAGTTATATTGTTGTTGCAGTTTCATAAAATAAGGTCTACGAAAGCAGATTCACAGGCTATTTGTGTTGCTGTTTCTACCTCCATCTTTTCCTTCAATAAGGCACATGATTACAATTCACTTCAGAAACATAACAAAAACTGAACAATTTCAAATTAAAATTATACTATTTTTATACATTATCCTTATTTTTTATTCCAGTGATTTTTTTAAGCAGCGTATTTGTTTTGTGTGCTAGAAGACCTGGTTTAATAATTATGGTGGTTCTGTCACAGCAGCAGGTGTGTAATAAGTTAGTATTGGAGACCGGAGTAATGCCTAAACCAAATTTGTGCCTGAAGATGTACTTACATGACTTACAGAACTGTACAGAAAAAGTATTTTGCTGACAATGTCCCAAACACACCCATTTTCTGCTTTATTGAACAGCTCCAATTTTAGTTCCTGTATTAAGTGATGAATGTGCTCGAGTGGTATGAATGTATGCATTTCAATTTTTTAATACAGTTTTATTTTAATAAAACAACCTGCTACTTCTTGTCTAGTAAATAAAACAAATGAAACATATACTTCTCTAAGATGTGTGGAAATCGGGAGGGGGGGTATTTACTTCTAGTCATTATGTATCACAATTATTTTTGCCATTCATTAAACAGGTTGGTGATGATATCTTGTAAACAACACTTTCAGAAAGACACTTTTTAGAAAATACTCTGCTGCTCAGAACTTTAGGTTCTAAGTCCCTGAACGGGGATTGCTGAGGCAGAAGTGAATCAGAGTGCAAGGAAAAGGTCAGAAACATGAATGGTAAGGGTCCTCATAGTACTGTAAAAAAAAATACTAATCCAGAGGAAAATAGAGGAAAGCTGGTACACAAGCATTTTAGCTTCCTTGTCTTTTTCTATTAGACACTCAGTCTCCTGCTGTGAAATCCTTTAGATCTGGATGTATTGTTTCTAGCAAAACCAGTAGAGGTGCTTTTCAGGTACTGGGGAAAATAGTTTAACCAATTTTCTATATTCATGGTGTTTTTTTAAAAATTTGGATTGCAGGAGACGGAGCTGGAACATACATTTCATTACCTTCCATTAAGCCAAATCATATATGTGGTCTTAAGAATGGTTTCCATTTTTATCTTCCTTCCATTGGCACTGCTGGTGAAATGGATCAGATCTATGTGTTCTAAAGAGAAAGCTTTTTGCTGGGTGTTAATTTTCAATCCCCTTGGGTTTCTCTTTTTGCACTTGGTAGTGACATATAATGGTAATTGTTATGCTATTTTTTTTTTTATATACTGGATACTTAGTGTCACAGGAGAGTGGCGCAGAGCAGATCCATAGGTAGTGGCTTCTGTTACACATTTCTGTTACATATTCTTCATATGTGAGGCTAGGTGAGAACATAAATAAGAATAGCTGCGTCCAAAGAGTTACAGTCAAGTAGCTCAGTGTCCAGGTGGAAACCAGGAACTGATGGTTTCCCTTGGAGGTCTGGGACCTGTGTAGTATTTTCATCAATTAAGTAAGAGAGTGAGACTGAGTTTGTGGAAGAAAAAAGCACCAAGCTGGGTAGTGAGTGAAGGTAGGAATGTCATCCAGTGGAACATTGACCGCTCAAGGAGTGGGGCCCAAGTTCAGCAAGACCAAGCAGAAGGTGCTGCATTTGAATTGAGGTGAAGGTGGTTGAGATCAGCCTAGTGGAGATGGACTTTGGTGTATGAATGGATGAAAAATTGAACATGGGCCAGCAATGTGCACTCACAGTTCAGAAGTCCAGCTGCATCCTGGGCTGCATCAAAAGCAGGTTGAGGGATGTGATTTTGCCCTTTGCTCTCATGAGACCCTACCTGGAGTATTGCATCCAGTTTTGGGGTACTTTGTAAGAAAGATGTGTTGGAGCAAGTCCAGCAGAGCGCCACAAAGATGACCAGAGGGATGAAGCACCTCTCCAAAGAGGACAGGCTGGGAGAGTTGGGGTTTTTCAGACTGGAGAGGAAAAGGCTCTAGGGACATCTTAGAGTGGCCTTTCAGAGCATAGTGGGGGCTTATGAGGAAGAGGGAGAGAGATATTTCACTGCAGCCTGTGGTGACAGGACAAAGGGCAGCAATTTTAAGTGGGTATTTTTAGATTGGATGTAAAAATAGTTTTTATGATGAGGCTGCTGAGACAATGAAACAACTTGCTCAAAGAAGTTGTGGATGTCTTTAGAAGTATTCAGAATCAGATAGACAGAGTTCGGGCAAGACTAGTGGAAGGTGTCCCTGCCCATGGTGGGAGGCAACCACATTTGGGCAATATGTGGTTTGGGCTGGAAGGGACCTTTCCGTCATATTTACTTGCTCTATCAACATAGGCTTGGTACCTAACTCCATCATATTTACTTGCTCTGTCAACATAGGCTTGGTACCTAACAGTCTCTCATGCAGAATTTGTATATAAAGTCTATAAAACTCTTGTAGTGTATAGTATGTTTTTTGCAAAGTTCAGTGTACCTTTTACAGTCTGAAATGTGCTGCAAGTAATTTATCCATAAGACTACAGACAGAGATGGTAATTGGCAAGAAAAGCATAGGAAAATGCTTAATTATGTAAAGAAAGGACCAAATATAAGTGATTTTAATGGTCTTTCTAAAGAGTCTTAAGAAATGTATTTATTGTAGGCAGAACTGCAGGTGTAATAGAACAAAGATACAAATTGTATGTATTGCATTACTAAAACCAAGTAAACATTCTAACAAAGAATCATGGCCCTTTCTTGGACTCAGAGTGTGTCTGGTTTCACAAGAATGAGATAGTGATGGGCAGAGGGCTTCACTGATAAAAGTTGCCACACTTCAGTTTGTGTCTCTCCATTACTTTTTTCTTTTTTCTTTGTTTTTCTTTTTTTCCCTTTTTTTTTTTTTTTTGCCACCGTTTTTCAGTCCATTTAATGTGAAGGATTTTGAGTACTAACTTCTGGTGCAGAGTATTGATATTGATCCTATATCATAATATCAGAATCAGTGTTAGCAAGTATCATTTTGAGGCTCTTAGGAAATTGCATCTTGGCTGGTAAATAGCTTATCAGGATATAGGGTGGTAAACTGGGTAAACTGTGGCTGTTGCCTAGTTTTCAAACATTCTAGGTTCCAAAGGGTGGCCTCCAAGCTTGACTGATATTGCTCATCTTACAGAGACTTCATGGTTTTGGGTTGTTAAGTAAGACACTTCTGGTTTTACACTAACATGTCTTACAACAAATGCTGTCTCCTAGAAAAATTAACAAAGCTTTTGGCAGGAAACCTTTCTACTTTCTATGTGTATGTTTCACAGACCACTTTAAAACCTCCTCTAAACATCATTCACTTCAAGACAGGTACATAAATAGTGAGCACTGAAGCAAATGAAGCAGCTTCTCTGCATAAATTACATGGATTAGAACCATGGAAAGCCTAATAAAGTATTAGCTAGTGGAATTTTACTGTAAATTTTCCAGGTCTCCTTCTCCAGCAGAATTGTCCTAAACTTACTGATTTGTATGGCCTGAATGCGTCTCGACTTTGAGTGGAAGAGAACACCCCTAGACCTTGCAGGAACTGCCGAAGAGCAGATCAGTCTCACATGCTTCTATGCAGGATATGCTTTGGGGGAATAGAGAAATGCAGCTGGCAAGCAGTGGGTATGTTAGAAATAAATGCTCAAAGCCTAATTTTCTTTCCCACATACATAGAGGGGAGACTGAGTGGACCTGAGTGCTTGCAAATAGCACAGATATACAAAGCAAGAGGAATGCCAATATTAAGCAAGGACCAGGAAACACCATAAATCGCCAACTGATTTCTTACTGGATTTTCAGCTGGCATCCAAAGACAGAGACTGGAACTTTATTAAGCATCCTGATCTACACAGACCACAGGCAGAAATGTCAGGGTAAGTTCAACACACAAATGACATGCACGAGAAGACATACACCCACTCACAGGAGCTTTTGTCCAACTGTCTCTTGAGTGGACAAGTGATGTTCTTTGGGAGTTCTGCTTCATCTTGGCACAGGTGTCCCAGGCAGCAGAACTCCTTCTGCTTTGAGTGAAGATACTTCTCTATTTGGACTCAGTAGGATTCAGCTCCCTATCTATATTCCAAGCCTACACTTACTTGTATCATGAGCACTTCCTCTCTGAGTGTGGACTTGCTATTATCTCCTACTCTACTCTTCACTGATTGTTTGGATGTTGTATTTTGCTTAGCAAAGCTATCCATGGCTTTTGAAGTCCTTTTATCTTGGATAAGATCTCCCTTTGTTTTGCTCAGAGCATCCTCCAGTGTGCATATTAGCAGTACTGATGGCAATGCAATACTGTGGATTCAAATATGGCACAAACTAGACAAGGAGACAGGCCATTAGATTTACTCATTTTCTCATTTTTTGTTTTCTCTAAAGCATTCTTTGTGGCCTAACACTGATCTATCTTGCTAACATGAGATTGCCCACTCATATCTCATTTTCACTTACCTAAAACTTAAAACTCTTTCATGCTAATATCCAAAGCATTTGGAGAATTTGCATAGGTGGCATATGACATCAGAATTAAGTTTTTGTATTAGTATTCAAAACAGATCTGAGAGCAGTTGGTGTTCCCAGAATGAACCAGCAAGTGTTTTGTCTATTGAAACCAGCTGAGTATCAGTAAGAGGAGAAATTAATTCAGGAGGTGCTCAGTACTGGGTGGGATCAGCCTTCTAAGACAGAAATTCTGGCTTAACTGTTTTAACAACAGCTTCTTCTCCCCACTGTCATTGCAGTGTTGTCTGAAGCAGGACAGTGCAAAAGAATTGAAATTAACACTTGATCGCACTTTTGCGGAAGTTTGCCATTGTTTATTTAGATGATTGTCAATTTCTCCACCACCTTTGCTTTGACTTGGCTCAGGCAATTTGTGGTGCTAAGGCCTGTGTTTAAGCATACTTGAAAGTATGTTTTCAATCTGAACATCAGGATGTCATAGATTAGACCCAGCTGGAACTAAGAATAGTGCTTCTTGTAAGTGAAACATATTTTAGAGGACACATGCTGTCCTGTTGTTTGGTTTCCTACAATGTGATTCCTCCAGCACAAGAAAGAAGACAATTAATCTGAAATCTTTTAATTTGACCTTAGAATCTTAATACTTAGTGCTTTTTAGGAAGCAACTTTTGTATGGGCTTTTATCAACTGTATAAGAAGGTTCTGAAATACATTTTTTTGTGTTTTCATAACATAGTCAAACATTAAAATCATTCTTCTGCATCTGCCTCAAGGGTAAACCAGTAAGATAAGCTGATAGGAGAATGGTGGTGGTAGGAGTTTCTTTCCCCTTAATTGCATGTGAGGACAGTGAAATAATCTCTGTCCTTGGATCAGTTTAGTACAAGTTCTCCACTCCATGTTGTTACTGGTACCTTGCGTTCACTCTCATTTTCTTCTCTGGCCCTTAGGCTGCTCACCATCTAAAGAGAAAACCGATGTAAAAAAAACAAAACAAAACAAAACAAACAAACAAACAAACACACAAAAAAATCCAGAAACAAACAAAAAAACCCAACAAACAACAAAAAACACCAAAAAAATCGCAAAAAAAAAACCCCAAAAAAACCCATAAAGCCAGCAATGTTGTTCAAGCGCTTGTTGTGTATAGGCAAGGAATGCCCTCTCACCCACGCCACTAAGCAGGGTCTGCCGTCTGATTTTTAGTGCCGCTGCTCATCAGCCAGGTGCACTGGATTTCTGCAAGGATGAGTGTTAATAAGCCAGTCAAAACCATTGGCCTAGGGTGACAGGGAGTGGGATAGGGATATATGTCCCTGGTGCATCCTTTCAGGCACAGACAGCCGTGTTTTCCCTCTGCTTTCCCCAGGCACCTCTTTCTTGAGCTGGACCTGTGTCTCCTCTCCCATGTTCTGGATCCCCTTCTCCCCGGTCTCAGCATGCCTTTTTTCTTACCTGTCAACAACCAGCCCCATGGAGAGAAAAAGTTGCTGATGCTGACACTTTCCCCACCTGGGAGGTCGAAGTCTCATAGTCTAGATTGCCACGCAACGCCTCGAGTAATAATGTTTCTGTTTAGAAATCGTGAGGGAGGCTGCTTCCTGAAAGGAGTGACTGCTTCTTGTCAGCCCCCCAGGCTCCGGGCGGGTTTTTTTTTCCTCCGGCGAGCGGCGGGGTGATTGAAGGAGGGCAGCAGGGGAGCGGCGGCCCGGAGCGGGCGAGCGGGCACGGCGCGGTAGTTCGTGCCGCAGTTCGCGCAGGCAGGGTAAGCAGGCGGGGTTGCAGGTTTCCTCCTGCTGGAGAGGTTTGTCGTTTGTTGTTTGTGGTGATTGGTTCGTTTGTTTTTGCTCTTTTTGTTGTTGTTTTGAGGTTTTTGTTTGTTTGGTTGGTTGATTTGGTTTTTTTGTTACATCAATGGCAGCAAAGGCTACCTCGTTCGGTTGTAGGAAGGAGGGTATATCTAATATCATGACCTCTGCTGATGGTCTAGCTAAACCCTAGGTGTTTTGTCCCCTTGGTCCTTATTTGCCTGAAGCTATAGGTGTAAATAGGGCTTCTCAGAGCCCACTCTCAATCCTGAACTAACACTCAATAACAAGAGTAATGCCAGATGCAGTGGCAGTCATCTGGGAGGCAGCCTGATGCCTTTAGTTACAAGATTTTTTGTTTTCAGCTCCTAAGGACTGCCTCTCCTTTCGCTACACCTTCTTGGACTTTTTCCAGAAAGTCCAGTTTCACATTTTGTTTGCAAGTACTTCTACCAAAAGCATAAAGATGCTTACAAATACCTAGTAAGAGACAGGAATGTGGAGATATTGGTCCTCTGGGGACATTTCCGCAAAGAAAAAGACTTTTCTGTCCTCTTTTTTAAACTTTTAAACCACTTCTGCCTCTTGTGAGTTTGAGTGAGTTTGTGAGTTTGTGAGTTTGAGCCTTTGAGTTTGAGGAAAAAAAAAAAACAAACCAAGAAGAAATGTTTAATTGCTTCGGTGAGTGTTGGTTAAGGATTGGTTGAAATCTGAATTAAAAATGATAAAAACTAGGTGTATCATCTCTTCCCTAGGAGTGATTGCCCCATCAGGGCACTTAAAAGACACAAATGTCTTTAGAGGTTCCCTCTCCAGCACTTGGTACTTTGGCTTGCCTTTTCCATCTTCAAATACTCACTTTCTTCTGTCAGGGCTCTGAGCATTTCTATTTTCTTCCTGAGATTTAAAGTACATGAGGCTTAATTTCTGTGTAAGTAGGCAATGAAGTTAATGTTATTTCCACACCTTTGTTCCAGGCGAGGTGGAATGATGACTTCCCTTTCTAAAACAGTTTTTATTTTTCCTGTTTTCCCTGAAGCTTTCAAAGACTTTGAACATGGGATTTAAAGCCTGTGAACCCTAAGACACAAAAACATGGGTGAATCTGGAGGGGAAGTTTCCTGCTTTAAAGCTTGGGAGTCTTGTTCCAAAAGGGTAAATTTTTGTAGTGTGTAATAGCAAACTCTGTATTTCTAAGTGCCATTACACCTGAAGGTATTTTATTAAAGTTTGACAGATGACAGTACAATTTAAAAATATCTTGTCAAATTATTCAGATGCTGGCATTTGCATGCAATTGAGGTGTGGTTTTTTGTAGCTCACAGCACTGCTGGCTCCTTGTCCAAAGAATGGACATTTTCACCACCTGTGAAATCACCATACATAACTCCATGCCTTGAACTTTCCATCTTCAGGAAGTTTTGGGCTTTAGCAGCTCTGAGGCCAAAGCCTCTGGGCAGGTTACACTCTTTTGACACAGCCTTCCCGAGTGGGGAGAGGCTGGTGAAAACCCCGTGGGCATCCCGGTATGAATGCCACTGCCCCTGCCGTGTTTCGGAGGGCACTGCCCGGAGCTCTGGCCCTCGTTCCCGCGGGATTGGCAGCCTGCAGGCGAGAGGGCCGGCGGCAGGGAGCGGGACAGCGAGCCCAGCGGCTGGGATGGATGGATGGATGGATGGATGGATGGATGGATGGATGGATGGATGGATGGATGGATGGATGGATGGATGGATGGATGGATGCTGTGTGAGCGGGTGCGCTGCCGCCGCGCCAGCCGAGCTCGGCCAAACGCTGTCCTCAGGCTCCCGCTCGAGAGCTGAAGTGGGCTCCCGCCCGCCTGGAGCGTCGGGAGAGAAAACGAAAAACTCCTGCTCAGAATTACAGGCTACTCTGAGTCGGAAAGGGAGGCACCAGCACCATTGGGTCCGACTTGTCCCACCCGCCCTGCCTCAGAAGAGTTTGCTCCCAGACGCCAAACATGCTCTGTGAGGGGGTGTTGCTCTCCGCTTTCCATTTGTCCCCCAAAGGGCTAAGAACTACTTTTTTTTTTTTTTTTTTTTTTTTTTTTTTTTGAGGAAAATTATTCCCCATCCCTGCTAAGCTCCCACTTCTAAAATTAGATAATAAATTATGCAAGAAGGTACAAACTACAGAGGAGCTTTTTTTTTTTTTTTTTGTACTTTGAGTGTTGTTATCAAGAATGAAATAAACAATTTGGCTATTTATTTTTAACTCTGTGTGTATGTGCTTAAATAATGCATATCTACAAAAAGTCCTGGTATCTGACCTGCGTGATTGTGCTGTGTATAGCTACATTTATTTATGCAGACACACGCACAAAAATTGAAAGCAACGAATAAAGTTGAAATAAATAGCACCATTCAACTAAGCAGAGCAGCACGCAGAGCCATTAAATACTCTAAGATGAGAAGTAATTATTTTTAAGCCGATCTTTTTCATGTTTTATTACTGAATAATAGCAGGTATTTAATCACACATAAGTGGTATGAACATAGGGTAGATGATAGAAATTACACAGGAAAAACAGAAAACAGAAACCAAAAGGAGTGCAAAAATCCAGATTTATTAGCAAAATCGGGCATTTGTTGTTAATTCCAAATATCTGGCTTAGAGAGCCAGAAAGCTGTCTTAAAAATAAGAAGCTCATTGACTATATCTTCTGAGCAAATGGGATCTCCACATGCAAAAAGCTACACAGTAACTAATTGATTGCCAATTGTTTTCTCACACGATTTTCCATAAATACAGCCACACAAAATGTTTGTAGTTCCCAAACTGTAATGCTCATCAGCGTTAAAATTTTTACCATTCAATTACTGTTACACCTTGGTGTTAAAACTGTATGTTGAGTGGGTTGGTGAGGGGAGAAGCTCTGGGGATTAATTAACTTTATAAATGATATGGCTAAAGTGTTCAGTTTTTTGGAATGCAACAACATAAAAGGATCACAAGGAATACCTAAAATACAAAGATTTGCAAAGCAGTGAGCAAGCCAGTAAGGGAAACAGCCCTCACTATTTTGGAGTGCATAGAATACTCCAGCATAAAAGGATCTCAAGGAATAACTAAAATACAAAGATTTGCAGGGCAGTGAGCAAACCAGTAAGGGAAACATAGCGTTCTCACTTCTCTAAGCAGTTTTATTGTAAAAAAAAAAAAAAAAAAATGGAAAAGGTGAACATTTACTTTTTTTCCCCCCCACTAGAGCACAAAAGGACAGTCTGGTACTTGTGCTCTGACCGCTGAAGAGTATGAGAGGGAGAAGCAGGAGAGCTAGTCTTGATTGTGTTTTGGATATTTTTCCTCTTTTTCTCAGGAAATAGAGAAAATCTCGGCGCGTGTCTTCTCGCAGAAGCGGGAGCCGGAATGGCACGGGAGGAGCCGTGGAGGTAAGGGGACAAGGGAGCACCCTTGCCAGCAGCAGACGGACATCGGGAGCGCCGCCATCCGCGGCGGCTCGCTGACCACGGGCGGCGGGGGAGCGGGGCTGCAGGGCGCGCTGCGGGACGGCCGGGCGGGCTCAGCGTGCGGCCTTCTCGGGGGCTCCGGGCAGGGCCGGAGGGTCGCGCAGGTACCGCCCCACGGCTCCGTGCGGGCCCCCCGCCGCCACGTCGAGGGGCAGGCGGCCGCCGCCGTCGGGGAGGTCGAGGCGCGCCCCGGCCCGGTGCAGCGCCGCCAGCGTGCCCAGAAAGCCGGCGCGGGCCGCGTCGTGCACCGGGAGGCAGCCGGTGCGCGGGTCGGGGCGGTTGGGGTCGGCTCCGTGCCGCAGCAGCAGCTCGGCCACCCGCGGGCTGCCCAGCATCATCACCTGCGGGGAGAGACAGCGTCAGCGCCCGCCACAGAGCCCCCAGCACCGCCGCGAGCGGCTTCTCTCTTGGGCAGTGATTCTGCTGTGTCGGCTCCTTGTATTCGCATACAGTGACAGCCGTTTGTGACTATCCGTGCGGATCCCTTCCAACTCGAGATAGTCTATGATTAGATGATAAATTAAAAATATTAGCTAGTGGTTTCAATACTCGGTAAAACACATGTGCGTGTCCTGCTTCACATTTATATAATTTATATAATTTATATAATTTATATAATTTATATAATTTATATAATTTATATAATTTATATAATTTATATACATCATGGTACAAATGGTCCTTGTGGTGTGTGTATAAGCACATATATGTACGCACAGGTTAAACGCAGATACAGACCAGCTCTGTGTGCGTATAGATATATGCACACAATACAGACCCCATTTATGTAATTGTATAATAAATAGTGCATGTATCTGTATTATAAATATATTTAGACATACACATATATAAAAATATATTGAATTTATTTATACACATGAAGAGTTTGTAAATATTTGTATACTATATATACACACCATGTATTTTAGGGCAGTAAAGGACCTGAGGGGTCTTGCATTAAGGCTGCCGTCACTTAGAATGCATTATTAATTAATCAACAGTCAACACAGCAATGGAAAATTCAGCTGGGTGTGGCTCCTTTCGGCATTCGGTGTGGATGTAAAACTTTCCCTTCCTGAGTTTCGGACGAAGAAGTTTTTTCTTTCTTTTTTTTTTTCTCTCTCATGTCTATCTTCTTCTCAGAGTTGTGAGAGCAGCTGCTGAGCACTCACAAGCAGTGCACAAAACTTAACTGATGGAAAATTCCGAATGATAATGTCTAAATGGCAAATTCCTAATGACAGTCTGCTTTTCTGCCAGTAGCAGAAAATAACTTCTGGCAATATTTGATCATACACAACTGAACAAAACCCACAAAAAACCCCCAATCAACCAAAAACCAAAATAAATTTGTACATGGGGTTTTACTTCCCTTACTGTCCTGGTGATTTTCAGTGGAATTTTACCCACCATAAATTGTGACTTAATGCTATGAAAAATATCTTAAGACAATAGGGTTTTCTCTCAATTTCTATCTCCAGACTTTGGTTTGTCCACTTCAAATAATTTGGTTTATTTATAGTACAAGTGTGAAATACTTATGAATGTCATAATATATAAATTCCCGATATTAATCTTTCCCAGAAAGAAAAAGAGAGTCCGTGACACATAGTCGAGTGTCAGCCATTTTGCAAGTTGCTGACAAGAGAAAGAGAACTTAGTCTGAAATGGAGAAAGGAAAGGGATCATTTATAAGAGTTTGGAGATTCTTTTAATCTGCAATTTGAATGTAAAATGGAAGTAACATGGATAATTTTCTGAGAGCTTTTCTCGGTAATACAGTTCAGAAAAATATTTCAGAATATTTAATGTAAAGTGCAAGGACCAAAATAGCTGTTCAGCTTAGCTGAGCATTAGAATAATCATCAAAGATATCTCTTTAAATAACAACTCGAAAAATCTTCCTGAGATACACAACTCTTATTTAAATCACAGAATATTAATCGTTCAATGAACATTTTAAAAGTGTCTACTTAAGTATGTCGATAAATGTAACACATTTTAAACTCTCGAACTGCCTGGAAAGCAGCTCTACATACTGGTACTTCTAGCACCTACTGCCATTATTGATTGATAGAGAATGTTAAAATCGCTACGACTAAAAGAAAGAAAAGAGGTGACTGCTAATATATACCCAGTTTCAAGTAACAATTTTTATCAGCATAGTTTCTAGGTTCTTTGCTCATGAATATGCTAGAAAAGGACCCCACTTCGATTTCTTTGGGGAAAAAAAAGACCTGTTCGGTCTTTTTTTTGAAGAACTCCGTTCGGGTTACATTTTAAAAATCAAGAAATTTGCTCTAAGTGCAGATCATTCCCCCAGCCTATCTGGATAGGTTATCTGGAAGCGGATTTTTCAGTCCAACTTCTCCTTTACACTACCCCCTGGAAAAATTCGTTTGCTGCCAGCGGTTCCCCACTTATCTCCATCTTGCGCTTATAGGACGGCTGGACTTAGTAAAAAATAAAGGTCATGTTTGAATTCAGACAGCTGCGGCTGGAGTGCGGTTCCGATCATAGCAACAAGAGTTCATTCTAAACACGAAATGCCCACCCTTCCCCGCCGACGTGGCAGAGCACGGCTTCCCCCCTGCCCCCCACCCAGGGTACGCCGTACCTGGAGCGGGGTTCTCCCAAAGCGGTTGGTCCCGTTGGGATCCACGCCTGCTTGCAGCAGCCTCCTCACCTCCTCGTGGTCCCCGCGGGCGGCGGCGCTGCACAGGCGGTCGCCGTCGCTCCGGGGAGAGCGGGACCCCTCCATCGCCCCCCGCAGACCCGAGCCGCCGCTGGCTTTCCCTCTCCCCGGGCCGCGATCTCGCCCGTCTCTGCCACCCAGCTCCTGACTGCCGCCCAGCTCCTCCTTTCCGGGGGGCAGCGGGCCCCCCTCGCACCCGCTCCCTCTCCTGCCCCTCCCGTCCCCTCCCACCTCCGGGCGCTCCTCCAGCCGAGCGGGGCTGCGGTGCCCGCTCCCGCTCTGCCCCGGCTCCCAGCGGCCCAGGGAAATGCGCGCACCCGCCCGGGGCGAGGGGCACCGGCGGGGAGGCCAAGGAGGGCGGGACGGCGGCAGCCTGGTCCCCGGGCACGGCCCCTCGGAGGGCAGCCCGGCCTCATCCCCGCCTCAAGCACGGGCGGCTCTCGCGGCGTTTTTCTCCCACCGGGGAGAGGGGGTGGGACGGCGGCCTTGCGCCCCCAGCCTCTCCCCACATCGGGGCGGGCCGCTAATGCAGGGCAGCGGGGCGCAGACCCACGGGCAAACAGCTTCCACGGCAGCTGCCTCGGGCGGGGCAGGTGACATGACGACATGTCGGCGACACGACGAAGGGACAGCGGACCTGAACTTTCCCGGCACAGAGAAGGGACTCTTTGCGCGAGTGATGGCTCTAGTTTCTATCTCTGAATGGGGTCCTGCCCTGCCCGAACCCATCCGAGCGGTGGGTCGGGGGTCCATCCCTCCGTGCTGTGCCTGCCGAGAGCTGGCAGACCGGATGAGGAAGGGAGCCGTGCCCGCAGCAAGTCTGCCGCCAGCCTAATGGCAGGGCGTAGAAGAAGAGGATCGCTTCAGCCGGGCCCTGCCAGAGCCTCCCGGGAGCAGGAAACCCGCGGCAAGAGCCCGGCAGGGTAAGGTGCACCTCCAGCCGCGCAGCCGGAGGCTAGGCAGAAGAATCTCGCCTTGCAGCCGTGAAAGATCCTCAAAATCCAAGCATCTGCTCCTGCCCTTGGCTTTCCGCCAGGCGTCTCCCCACGGCAGGCCCAGGCCCGCACACCCCCCCGCCCCCGGAGACCCCCGCGGCCGCCGAGGGGGAGCGGGTGGCCGGCACCCTCGACCCGCGCCGCCAAGTTCTTACTCTGCTACCTCGAAGTTCCTGCCTCTTACAAAGGAGGCAGGGGGAATAAGGGTGTTTTACAGGGTTTTGTTTTCCCTTTTTTTTTGTTTGTCCTTTCCTCCTCCCCCCCACCCCCCCCCCCCCCCAATGTCAGTTCCCTAATCGCATTTCTTATTTCATTTGCAGGAGACCGGTGCGAGGAGGCCGCAGAAGTATCTGCTGTGAAGATACAACCCCCGAAAAGCTCTGCATAGCTAAAAGAGAAACAATGATTATGTCTATATTTACTATTAGCCAAAAGCAGAGACATCTTCGGATGAGGAGGAATAAACACAGATTTATCCCTGAGTAGACAAGTCAGAGGTTCACTAAAACGTCTTAGTTTAGTGGCTTTTGGAGCCTCCCTTGCGAAGTTTCTGGGGCAAGTGGCATTGCAGGATCAGGGTCCAAAATTTGAGGGGACACCCTCGTTTGCCAGGGACCGGTGGTGAACTCCCACCACATCGTATTTTTTCTACAATGCATGGTGCAAAGCAGCCCTTGGGACAGATAGGCAGTTTAAAACAAACAAATAAACAAATTTTTAAAAATTAAAAAATTTTAAAAAGGGTTTAAAGAGGGGATTTTTAGAAGTCTGTAAAGTCTAAGAAAGTAAGATGATCTCCCACCCAAAAGGCAAAGTATCTTCCAGTTCTTCTTGCGCTCTCTGACATTAATGATAGCCACACAGAGATAAATCCAAGGAGAAAACCTCGTTGGTTATGTTCGTCAGGTGTCTTAAAATTTCAAATCAGTAGTGATGCATGGCAAGGTTGCAGGTATCACTGCCTAGCCTTGTTTTCTGTGAAATAGTATTGATCATGGATTTTATGCATCTGTATGTATAAGTACAGGAATACATATTTTTTTCTGAGTATATAAGCATAAAAATATGTGGGAGTCAATGACCTTAATTAAAGGTCTTTTCCAACCCAGTTAATTCTGTGAAGAAAAAAAAAAAAGCACACTGACATGTCAATGTGTTTGCAAATAAAGATGTCACTTCAAGACAGAGGGCCTGTCTGTATCTCCATCTCCATCTCCACTATATTATGTCAAAAGCTAATAGTATAAAACAACAAATACTCTCCCATTAGTACGTCCCAACATTATTGACCCCCCAAATCACTTATCAAACTACTAGAACGTTTTTAACTCACAACATTTTAAATTACATGATTGAAATAATGGCATTTCTTCCCCCTCTAAAAGCAAATCTTATATTATACAATTCTAGTACCAACAAAAGACCTCAAATTAATCAAAACATAACACTACAGAGTCATATCTGAAGTTAGGGTAATAATAATACAGCCTATGCTAGTGTGTTTTGAGAAAGAACCTTGTATTGCACTTGTATCTCAGGGGGAGGGAAAAGATTCCACCTTTTCCCCCCAACAAACCTTACTACAAAGATATTTTCATTAAAAATATATTTTTTGCGGTATAAAAGTAAAAAAAAAAAATCATGTTAAGAATAAAAAAGCAAAGATTTAAGAGAAGGAGTTAAAAAAATATAAAGAATCATGTTAAGCAGTTACTCTGTCCTACATTTCTGCTCTTATTTAATTTTAGAATTATTATTCAACCATACAGATTTTTGACACCGAAAACAAATCCATTTTAATACTACAGTGCAGCAAATTGTTCTGAGATGTTTTGATAAAAGCATAAAGGACGGAAGAGGTAACTTTCAGTTTAAAAAGCAGCCATCTTATGCCCCATTTAAGGCTTAGCAAGTATTACACTTTCAATAACAACAACAACTAAAAATCAAAATATTTACATTTTGTCTAACAAGTATTTGGATAAGAGGTTCAGGAGTTAAATAAATACTATAAGGAGACAAATTAAAAAGAACATAATATTGGGATTTCCTAGCTTGTAAATAGGTAAAAAGCACACAAGAGAAGCAGGGGTAGGAGGTGCAACGGAGAGGTTGCATGGAAGAAACCTGTTTTTTATCTAAAGGGAGTGGGGGAAACAGTTCTGAGTAGTTCCGAGTTACACTAAAAAGGAAGCAATACCTGTTTACAGAAATAATTTAACAGTATCATTCTTTTCTTCCGTTTAAAGTGTCAGAATATTTGCAAAGATATATATTCTGATTACACATATTGGTTAAAACCAGGAAAATCTATCACCTTAATTTTAGTCGCACAGAAGTTGTGCCATGGGGGTTGCTATTGAACTTAAAAATTATTGAAAAATTTTTATCCTGAGCAAACAAAGCCAAAACCAAACTGCACACAAAAGCTCAAACATATCTCAGAGAAACTGTGGTAATAATGAATAAAAACTTCACAGAGTATATCTTACAATCAAAGATTGTTTAGGGTTGGAAAGGACTTCAGAGATAATACCTCCAATCCCGCTCTCCCACCCTGCCTCATCCAGCCTGGTCTCAGACACTTCTAGAGATGGAGCAGCCACAACTCCATCATGTGTTACCCTTACAGTTACAAAACTATCCCTAGATACTGCATTTTCTGTAGGGGTTTTTGGTTTCGTTTTGTGGTTTTAGTTTTTTAAATTAAATTTAACACACACATATGTCTCACTCCACCCCAAGACCTTCAAAATGCGATTTGCAGTCTAGAGCTAACTGGCATTTTAGAAAAGCTTATTCTCCCTGATTAAAAGCTCAGGGGAGCGGAATTTAAAAAAAGAATTATTTATGGCAAGTGTGGATATAGAGTGAGAAAATAATAGCCATGCTTTCGGATCCATGAGGGCTTTTGACCTTGCTACAGAGAGTTTACTTCGTGGTGATTAGCACCCTCATATTCATGTTTGCATTTGAGATTCATGCCTTTCAGGTCGGACAGAGTTTATAGTTTCTTTTTCCCCCATTTAGTGTAGAATGAAGAAATGAGGCCTACTAAAAATGCAAAAAAAAAAAAAGTGGCAATTTGAAGGCAACAATGAAAACTGTCTATATTTTCTGATTTACATATATATTATATAATACATATATATAGATATATATAGATATACGCATAAGTCATTGTGCGTGTATCTGTGTGTATGGCCCCACCCTTTTTATTCAAATAGCATTGGAAGCAATCTAAACAGAGAGTGGAGCTAGAAAACTCTGAATTACTTTATCTCCACACCCTGAGTCTTATAGCTTGAAAGGTTAAAAATTTAATACATATATTTTTACATGTATAAAATAAATGGTGTTTATTTTCGAAGTAATTTTGAGGCATTTCTACTTCTCTTCCACCTCTGCTCTTTCCAGGCTGTGCTGTGTATTAAAGGAGGTTGTGGAATGCTCTAATAACTTTCTATGAGGATTTTGCAGAACAATCCTCACATTCTCAGCAAAATGAATATTCACTTTAGCTTCAGTGTATATCTAATTATTATTGTTGTTTTTTATGTGTGATAATCAATGCCACAACAATCTGATTTTGCACTCTGCAATAAGGAAAAAGTCTAAAACTGCCCGAGCCTCGGATGTCTTTCAAGGTCCTTCATACGAGTGTATTTTAATTACTCTTTCTGACGCTGCTCGGCTGCTCTGACACTCATTTCCCACATTTTTGTAACAGCAAGGGAAGGAAAAGTAGGCCACTGTATTTCACTGTCGTTTACAAGAGTGGAAAGTAACACACGGTCGGAAAACAGTGGCCATTTTCTCTCTTCAGAGCAATAGCTATGTTCCTTGTTTGCAAGAAACTGTCTGTAAAGGATGGGAAGGGGTGGTGGATTTACATTTTCGCAATAAGCTATATAGAAAATGTCTCAAAAAATAAGTTACAGTAACTTTTGAAGAACTGGACATTTCCTACTGCGATTAAAAAAAAAAAAAAAAAAAAGAAAAAAAAAAAAAGAAAAAAAAAAAAGAAAAAAAAAAAGAAAAAAAAAAGAAAGAAAGCCAAAAACCCAATCAGCACAGAAACTCCCGCCTGTAGAAACCTAGCGTGTTTGCCGGTGCCATCTGAGCATGTGGCGCGGAGGGGTGAGCAGTGCCCCGGCCCTGGGCCGCCGCCTCCCGCTCCCGCTGCCCCGTCGGGCGGCCCCCGCGGCCCCGCTCCCGCTCTCCTACCTGGGCCGGGCCCTCCCGCGGCGCCTCCGCCGCAGGACCAGCTGCAGGGCAAGGCGCCGCGGCCAGAACCGCCGCAGCGCCCCGAGAAGGCGGCGGAGGATGCGCCAGCCCAGCGCCCTGGCCCGGGGCCGGCTGCGGGCGCGCCGAAAGTGGACGGTGCACCTTATCCGCGGAGTCATGGGTGCGGGGAAGCCGCGGGCCCGTCACGCTACAAATACCTCCCAAGCGGGGCCGCACGGGTGAATCGGCCCTCTCAGCCTCCATTCATTGGAGAAGATTTTATTTATCTCTTTTTTATTCGTTCATTTTTTTTTCTTTTCCGTTTAACTAATTTCGACTCCCCATTTCGCTTCACACCCCCCCCGTTCCCCCCCTCCCCTACACCCCGCTCTAAACTCCTCCCACGATGATGGCTCCCGCCTCGAAAAGCGGGCAAAGGAAGATTGGGGGGGAGGGGGGGGGAGGGAGGGAGTATATCGCCGGGGAAGAGCACCGCCACCAGACGGGCGTGGGGACCGGCCAATCGCAGGGCGCTCCGAGGCTTTCAAATAAAGCCTTGACGACATCTCCTCGCCCTCCTCCCGCTCTGTCCCTCCAAACACACCGCCTCCCGCTCCGTTTGGGTTTTTTTCTTGCTGTTCCGTTGCTCCCGGACCGCACTCCCCCCGGGAAAACCCCGACGGGAAGAGGGGCCTGCGGCGGCCCGGAGCGCCGCGCTGGCACTCGCGAGAGCCGGCTAGCGGATCGCTGCCGCTCTGAGAGCGCGGGCCACCGCTGGCCCGGGCCAGCAGCTATTTCCTTGTCACATGGCCATTTGAACGCGACGCGGGAGCGCTGCGCAGCACAGCGGGGCGGGGGGGGCGCCGGGAGGGGGGAGAGGAAAGGAAAGAGGATCTCTATTTCCCCGCGCCGGTCACCGAAACGGGTAATGAACGGCTCCCGCGCAGCCCCGGGCCTTCTCCGCTGCCGTGCTCCGCGGTGTCGGGCCTCTTCGCTTTCCTTTTGAAGGGTGAGGTTTTGGAGCGGGGTGGGGGGAGCAGCGGAGGGTCGCTGAGAAGCCCCAGGCACCTGCTGGCGCTCCGCTGCCCCCCCGGCTCCAGGAGGCACCGGTGAGCTGCCGACACCCGCGACAGCGGGTGCTGAGCCAGCTCTGCCGCCCTGGGCGGTGCAGGGCTTACTGCTACCTCCCCGTCCCAGTCCCCGTCCCAAGAGTCCTTCTGCTGCGCTGTCCCCCTCCCTGGTGCGGGGTACCTCCGTGAGAAGAGCGATGGGCAGGGAAAGCGTCATTTCTGCTGGCGGGGCCCGGCTCGGATGGTCACGGCTAGAGGCGGCGGGGAGAGGGATCGGGGCAGCTCCGGGACTGCGCGGAGCCGCGGGAAAGGCGCCAGGTGGGGACGCAGAGCGGCAGCGCCTGGGAGGGGAGGGATGGTGAACATAAGCGTGTGCAACACCCTCTCACAACAAACATCTCCTTCTCTCGGGTGGGCAAAAAGTCGAAATGTCAACAGAAGGTTTCTCCTGCCTCGGCTCGGAGTAACCCCTAACAACAATGCTGATAAGGAAAAGCCTGTAATCGTTTCTTTTCAAATCCGATTTCAAGCCTGGGAAACTGGAGGAGCAAAATCGGAATCGGCCATTTCGAAATGAAAGCACCTTTCGAGAGAAGCTTTTTGTTTTCCCCTCCCCCCGTTTTTTTAAACCCCTCTTCTCCCCTGCGATGATTTCTGCTTCCTGACCGGCAAGGCAAAATTCAGAGAAATGAATGCCTACCTGGCTGTGGGATGCAGGTGCCGGAGCAGTGGTGAGAGGACGGACCGACAGCTTTGGCAATAGAAACCGAATACCCACCAACGCTGAATGCATGGCCGATCCGGGGCTCGTCGTGCACGGGGTGCAAACCCTGCTGCAGAAGGGTGTAGGTGTGCTCGCACATGTACTCGGTCACAGCGACAATATTAAAAATAAAAATTGCCAATACACTGCCATCCTAAAAATAACGCTTTTAGGGCTTTCTTGATAAAGTGTACTGCTGATGCTGTTTGTTGTTAATTGTTACTACTCATCTTTTCAAGGAGGACTCCAAGCCCTGGAGCCGCTGCTGCTGCCAGAAGAGAAGGTGTCCGTGGAAGCTCCTGCAGCCAAGTGGGACCTCGCCGGTGATCCCCATCCTTCCATGGAGTGAGTATTCCCCACCCCGTGTCTGTCTTGGGAAGGGGCTCTGGACCTACTCCGTGAGGCAGATTTATAACAATTAGCTATTTAACCTTGCTGAGTTTTGAGGGCATACTCTGCTTATTTGGTGTGGTCAATCTAGCAAATTGTGCTGTTCCCCTGCCAGCTTTATAGACAGTAACAGCAGTTATATAATATTACTATTTTAGTTGTTGTAGTTTCGTAAGCCTTAATGGAAATGCTAAAAAATTGAAATAAAATCTGGTTCTTGAAGAAAATGACGGTTTAAAACAGGAATACGGTCCAATTGAGGATGGAAGTACAGTTTAACAGAACCTTACTGTTCTGTAAGGAATGTGGTCAGGCTCTAGCTTTCCCCCATCTCCACATCTGGTCACAGCTCCATTCTGGTTCCCACAGGCATGGTATGCAGGCACATAACTGCTACATCCCCAGTGTTGTCCTTGGTTCAGCTATGCCATGATGTAGGGCAGAGTGCAGCGCAAATTAATAAGGTGTTATAATAACATATGTTGTTATTATAAGGTTACAGGTTTTCTATTTATAGATATTTATAAAATACATGTTTTAGGCATTCTTATAATGAAAAAGTGTGAATATAGACTAAAGATAACATAAATGTTTTGTACATGTTTTATAAATGTAAAATTTCGTTATAATTAAACCAAGAAGCATAATTAAACAACTAAGCATATTACATATAAAAATAATTAATAATCAAATATCTCACGTTGATGCATAATCATAATGTTTTTATATATGTGTGTTCTATATGTGTATGGTGTATATTTTATATAGATATTACATAGATGCATTATATACGTGAATGACATAACTAAATATTTTATAGCATGACAACACATACGAAGTAATTATAAACCAGGCATTGTATGAAATTACATTATAATAAACAACATGTTACAAAAAAGGTATATACATTATTTTTCATGTTTCTACATGAGATACCTAGGGGTTGGATACTCAGTAGGAATGCAAAACCAAGATAAATCTTTTTCACCTTTTCTACAGGCAGCTCTGCAAAGTGCCCAGTAATAGCGCTGGGGTACACCAGCTGAACTCTGTCACTGCCTTGCCTGGCTTCCCTTTCTCAGCCGCTAAGGCGCAGGACGTGTGAGCACAGCCCCACCTGTGTTCCTTGGGGGGAGGCAGGGTCTATCGCTTGTCTCGCCCCGGCTGGGAGCGGCGTGCCTGCCTCCCCGCAAGCACAGCTCTCTGGGGGCTTGGGGACTCGCTGCCGTGACATCGGCTCTGCCCGCCTCCTCCCTGCACCTCGGCCGAGCCTGGGCTGCCGCTCTGTCTTTTTCCTGGGGTGCTCGTATCCAACTCCCCCGCGCCGAAGCAGCCCGTGAAACATGTATTGGCTGTCGTAGAAATAACAGATAGCCCCTCCTCGTTCCCCTGCCAGCAGCAGAGCTGTTTCAAAGGTTTCCCTGTTTCCTCACTGAATGTGTCACCTCCGGGCATCTTGGGAAGCACTGGAGTTGAGCTCAGATGTATGATTTTTGTATTTTCGTTTATGGCTGCCTTGGTTTCACAATCACGTGATTTTTTAGAAGTACTTTAACTCAGAAGAGGTCACTTGCAAATTGTTAAAACAACGAGGATACTTCAGCTGAGGATACACATCGTATCAGCCTTGCAGAGACACAAATTTCTTTTTATTTTCTCTTTCCAGCTCCTATAGTTGCAGCCTACACAAGGAAAGCTAGAAATGTGTAGCTGTGAGTACGTGTACAGACATGCATAGCATCCTACGTGCTTTTAATAAGGTATTTACCAAAGCTGCAATCACACCAGGAAGTGTTTGCCAGAGAAAGGCATATTGGCTTCAGCACCCCTTCAGATTGCTTTAACCAAAATCAAACAGGAAGCTGTCAGGTCAGGGAGACCCTGAAACCTCCCCCATCATCTTCAGATGGAGGGCTAGCAAGCGTGAGCGGGGAGCCACCGGGGAGCAGAAAGTTCAGATGCAGCCCCATCAAAACAGAGGAAGGGTTTATAGTACCGTATCTCTGTGCAGGGATTTTCCTTCATATTTAATATTCAATATCTGCTGTTTAATATTTTCACATTTAGTATTTTCTCACTTCATATTTCATACTTCCTACTTAATATTTCACATTTCTCTTCAGTGTTTGGACTCTTGTGTGAAAAAAGGGGCCTGGGGACGGCCATAGCATTTCCAGTGCAGGATAATATACGGTCATGAGCAAAGAATATTGTCCTTCCTGCATCCAGCAGGGAAACGCGACCCGGGGTTAGTCACAACATCGCATGAGTGCTGTTCCACTTGGTGTCCCCCGAGTTTGGGGAGGGGATGGCCCGGGGAGAGGTTAGGCACAGGCCGGAGGGTCGCGCAGGTACCGCCCCACGGCTCCGTGCGGGCCCCCCGCCGCCACGTCGAGGGGCAGGCGGCCGCCGCCGTCGGGGAGGTCGAGGCGGCCCCGGCCCGGTGCAGCGCCGCCAGCGTGCCCACAAAGCCGTCGCGGGCCGCGTCGTGCACCGGGAGGCAGCCGGTGCGCGGGTCGGGGCGGTTGGGGTCGGCTCCGTGCCGCAGCAGCAGCTCGGCCACCCGCGGGCTGCCCAGCATCATCACCTGCGGGGAGAGACAGCGTCAGCGCCCGCCACAGAGCTCAGGCTTTCTCGCTCGGCTCGGAAGGAATGGAGATCCACAATGGAAAGGAGAAGAAAATCCGCCGGCGAGGCGTAAAGATCGGCTCTGGACGCGCCACGAACGGTGGAGAACACGTACCCGTCGGGGGAGTTGTGCCACACTGGAAAACTCTCCTTTACCCACGCTAGGGGACAGGAGAGAACAGGTGGGGCAGAGAGGTGCGGGACTCCTGTCGGATGCGGGACTCGTGTGGATGCACACTGGGGTTGCTCCGCGACAGGAGCGGGAAGTCGGTAGGCTCGGAGCAGACGAACCGGGGGAAGGGCTCGCCCAGAGAGTGCTGCCAGAGAAACCCAGGTCAAGTCCTGAGTCGCCTTGCACCGGTCCCCGTGGAACCGTGCCGGTGCAGCGGCGCGCGGGGGCCGCCGTCGTTCCGCTGGCATCGTGACACTTCCCTAGAGTGTCCTTGGCAAGGGGAGCGCGCAATGCAGGGAACCCACCACGTCTTCCCTCACCGCCAGGACGGAACGAACCTTTAGCCTCACCCGCGTGTCCAGAGCAGTACGAACGTGCCCGGCAGCCCTCCCCATCGGCCTCGCCGTTTTCTTAGTTGGGCTTCCCTAGCGCACCCAGCAGTGCGTTCAGCACAAGGGATAAGTCCCTGCCGCGAAGACTGGGGGAAAAAATCCCAGAACAAAGAAAAGAAAAAGCACTGCAGGACGGCAACAAATACCTGTTTCGAGTGAAATGCTCCACCGACATTTTGAGTCGGAGAGTGTTTTGCAAGCACTGGCAGCAAAACTTAAATATAGCCTCTCAGATTATTCTAGTTTCGTTTTACTTTGAAATTTTAAGAAAAAAGCTGTCTAGAACTACCTCGGAAACGAACTCAGCCTTTATAAAAGTAACCTCTACCACACCTCCGGGCACTACGTCTACCCACACGTTCAGGGGAGTGTAAAACGTGGGCAGACTGAGCCCCACAGGGATTGCTCGTTGTCTACCTGCAGCGTCACCTGGGCAAGGTTATTGCGACCGGGTATTTCTGTTCGTGAGAGCCGCCGAATATATTTTTTTCTTTTTTCCACAGGAGGGGAGACAAAACATACAGTCATATAAAGCAGAAGACGAGATATAACGAAAGAGAGATTATTTCTACAAACGTGACTTGTTACATTTTATTGCACGTTTATTGCGAGATAAGCATTAAAGTTCTCGGATTTGAGTCATCCTATCTCAGTTGGTTCAAATAAAGTAAAGGGTTGCTAAGAGTAAAACCTCCCTGTTGCGGCCGTCACCGCAAAGAAGACTTTCTCGTTCTCAGAGAGGCGAGAAAAACCCCTCTGCCGCACCACCTCGACAGCGGCCGAGCACAGTGACGGGGGGCGGCCGCTTCCGGAGCACCGGAGGGCCCGGGGCTGCCGCCGCCCCCTCAGGCAGGGCACGGAGGGCCGCTGCCCTCGCCCAGCTGCAAACATTCCGCCTCCCTACCTGCATGGGGGTCCTGCCGCAGGAGTTGGCGGCGCTGGGGTCGACCGCTCCGTCCAGCCGCTCCCGGAGGCGCTGCGGGTCCCCGCGAGCGGCGGCGCTGGCCCGCTCATCCGCCGCCACGTCCCGGCCCGCCGCACCCCGCAGGGCGCCGCAGCCGCCACTCGGCCGCCCCGCGCTGCCCGGGGCTGGCTGCGATCCCATGGGAATCGAGCCCATGGGAACGCCCATGGGAACGCTCGGCCCCGCCCCTGGTGGCCGTCCCGCTCCGGAGGTTCCCGCGCGGTGCTGTCACCGAGGCCGCCTCCACCTGCCAGGATGCGGCGGCGGCTCCCGGCTCCCGTTTTGTTCCCCCAGCTGGTGCCGCCCGGCCCATCTCGGTGTCTTCGCTGGCCTCACCCTGACGGGGCGGAGCGACTGCGCAGCTCTTCGGCGACAGGGAGGGCCGGGCTCTCGCTCTTCTTTTATGTTCGTCTATTATTTTATTCTCCTGAGGGCAGCAGAGTCTACACCAGTGCCTGACCGCCACGAGGGAAGCAGGGATAGGGGAAGGGGAGGAGCAAAAGTGGCAAAAAACTTTAACGAGAGCGGGACATAAGGAGAGTGGCCCCGGGACCGCGGCCTACTGTACGCAGGGCCCCGGCCCCCCGGCGCTGCCCCCTCGCCATCTCGGGACACCCATCGGCACCCGGGGCGCAGAAGGCGGAGGTGACCTCCCCTCCTTCCCTTCCCCTGGGTGAGCTGCGAGCTCCTGTCTCTGCTTTTTTAGTTGGCAGGGACACATGGAAAGACAGGGAGTTCAGCGGTGCCCACAGCCTTCACTGAGACACGAATCGCGGCTGCGACGTCTTCACCCCACCGCCTAAATCGCCCTTTTCTTATTCTCTCTCTTTTTAATTTTTTTTCCTTTCTTCTTCTTCTACTTTTTTTTTTTTTCCCTTAAAGAACTAACAAGCCAAACAAAGGCCTCTGGGAACCAGCGCGCTCCGCGCCGCCGGGGCGGGGTTCAGCTCCCGCCCCGCGGCGGCTCGGGCGGGCCGGGCCGGGCCGGGGCGGAGCGCTCGGGCGGGCGGTGCCGGCAGCACCAGGGACAGCTCCCGCCGCCGCCGGCCCGCCGCGCTGCCCCTCCTCGCTCCGCGGCACCCGCCCCCGGGCCTGCCCCTCAGCGCGGCCTTCCTGAGCGCCCCGCAGGTGCGCGCCAGTCCAGTGCGGTGCCGGGCCGCGTCCGGCACCTGCCTAAAACTGTAGTGGCCTAGTACCAAATTCTTCTTCATCGTTACATTTTGCTCAGAAGTGAGGAAAGTTTCAGCCGCAATAAAGAGCTTCTTGATATAAATTGCTGCATCTGGTTAAATAACTGAGCGTTTAAACACAGTCTGGCGATTTCCTTGTGTTTAAGTTTGGCTTTTTGGTTGGTTGGTTGGTTTGGCTTAGTTTTTTTTTTTTTTGCTCTTTACTAATGAGTTTTCCATTCAAGTACTGGATGCCATACAAATGTGAAAATAATGATATTTCAGAACTCCATATTATATAAAAGGAAACAAATGGAATAGTTTAATCTATACACCCTAGTATGTAGATCACTGCATGATGGAAACACCCAAGCTGTGAGCAGTATAATTAAGCCTTGGAAACACTGCAAGATGATCTTTGCAGCAGCAGCAGTAAAGAGCAATGTTATAGAATCAGTTTCACAGAGATAGTGTATTGATCCTGATTCTCAGCTACAGGACAAACAATAAAGCAAAAGGATTCTGGCAAGGCTTTGATGCCAGTGATATATCCATAAGGTAAAAAAAATCGGTTCATGTGTACTGGAATTGTGTGAAAGATTTAGGTGGGGCACTTTATTTTAACATAAAAAAGTATGAAAATTATATCTAAAAAAAGATAAGCTTTTATTTGTTTAACTTGTTTTTCCACTGGTCTGTTTAACTATGTGGTAAATAAGATAACCAAAATATTACTTCGCACTGCTTTCTGAAAAGGGCAGCATTTCCTACCAACCTCATTAAGTACCACTGTCAAATATATATAATGACAAATTAAGGACTCCTCCATAATTTTTCCTGCAGATCAGAAAAACCCACACTGTGTCATTAAGGAAGACTTCCCTCCAGCAAATTCGTAAATGTTCCCTTCTCCCTTTTGCAAATTCATAAATATTCATTTTCCTGACCAAGAAAGGAAACCCTGTCCATTAGCAAAAAATTAGATATTTTAGCTGGAAACTGCTTGCCTTGGAGCTGGAATCTCAGACAGAGTTTTCCTTTTGTTCTGAATATGCATTTACTGTCTGAAGAACAATTTCACTGTCCTGTAGATGGTAGCTTTAAAGAAGCTGCTACACAGTTGAAAGTGATATCTTTCCGTTTCAAAGTTAATATTGGAAAGGTAAATTGTACAATCATGACCTCAAAAAATCCTTTAGGGAGGTATCACACCTTTCTGTGCTGCAGGGTTATTAATTATGTATATGGAGAGTGACAAAATGCTAAATAAATACAAATCTCTTGGCAACTAGAAAGATCTTGCAAGCACTGCAACAATACAAATTTCTACAATCAAAAAGAGGAAAGAGACACCTTAAGAGATTCAAGAAGATGCTCAATAGTATGAATAATGTGTTATCAACTTAGTATTGCTCAAAAACACCAGACTAATTTTTCCTGCTGAGGAAAAAAATTATTGGCAGTTTGTCCCACATATGTTTTCTTCTAACTGACACCTTTTAAGTAGTTACATTTGGAATAGAAGGCTCTGTTCTTCCCTTAGCTGGGTCTCTTTCTCTAGGAAGTGGGAAAATAGACAACACTAACTTTCCTCTTCTGGATCAAAAGAAATATGCAAATAAGCCAGAAAAGAAAAACATCCTGTTTTACACTTCTTTCAAGTAGAAGTATAAAATCACTAACTCTAATTTAGTTTGTCTCTTTGTTACGGTATTGACAGTATTTTGGAAGTTTATTTTCTCTTTCTTACACAGTTGTTCCTTATGTTCTTTATGTTGTTCTATATTATTTCAAAGGAAGTGGACATCAGCACTACAAAACACTGAATAGAGACCCTTTTGGAAATTTTATGGCTGTTTGACCAACTGTATTTGCAATGAGACCTCTGTGTGCACTATTACTGAAATTTTAAGTTTCACAGATGAAAGTTTTTTTTCAAATTTACCTGGAAGCTTGCTCCCACATTTGCTTATCATGTTGGATATGTCATTTGCTTTCTTGGGACTCTTTGATAAAATATTCTCCCAGCATAGCCTAATCAGTGATAGAAAAAGGAATCTGTTAGAAAACCAACAGCAACAAAACCAATGGCACCTTCCCAGCCCCCCAAAAAAAAACAAACAGAAAACCCCTAAAAACACCCAACAAAAACATCAACACAAACAAACAAATGCAGCCAAAAACTCCAACTAAACCAAACCAAACCAAACCAAAAACCTGAATCACTTTCTTATGTTGAAGAACTGTAAGCTACCAAAACTAGCCAGTTACCTTGTCTGTAAACTATCACTTGTTTTTGAGAGTAAGGTTTTTTCTCTACCAGGGAGAATTCCCTGATGCACGCATGTCACACTGGTTTTTCCCATGATTTGTACTATGGAAATACTGATAGACCACGACACCAAAAACTGTGCTATCTAGATTTAGGTTTTTAATTTATTTTTTCCTTTTTTAACTTTCATTTTATATGCCTTCACATTCAGAGATTCAGCTGGCTGCAGAGAAAGACATGAATGCAGAATCTAGGGCACATTATTAAGTTCCCCAAGTCTTGCACAACCCCAGCTTCGCATTTGTGGCAATTACAGCAAAAGTTCCTAGAATCTAAGTGATAATTCTCATGTCCCCGTCATTTTAACTGTACAATGCTGAGCAAATCCCTCTGTCTCTTTGGCTCGCATATACACGTAAGGATTGTGGTCATAGACCTGAAGGACAGTGGGAGAAAAACTACTGAATTTTATATGTTTTCGTTATGAAAAGTAAAACTAAAACCTTCCATACACACTATCCATGGGCTTTGTGATTCTGCAGTTCCGAGGAACAGTCATCCACTGTCTGAAGAAGAGTGTGAGTCAGGCAGCATGCTGAGGGGTAAGCCAAGCTTCAGGCAGGTATCAGGCAGCTTCCATAATCAACAACTATGTTTTAAAGTTACATAAAATTCACATTTAGGATGAATTAAGCATTTAATCAGTTCCCCAAGTGTATGTACTCGTATAACCATTGTTAAGACTTCTGTCAAAGCTGCAACACACCAATCAGCTTGCATTGGAGAATCAGCCCCATTGCACAAACTTTTTCCATTTTGATCAAGAGTATGGTGGCCAAAATCAGCAAAAAGCTATTGATTTCTCACTACAGTTGGGCTGCATACAAGCACACTGAGATTCTGTAGGTTCAATTTAATCTGGTAGTAAACTACCCTTAATGATTGTTGCATCTTTATTGCTATGTTCTTATATCCCCACAGAGAACAAAGGAGAAAGGGTTCCCAGTTACAGTCAACTCGTATTCAGCTCATGTTGAATTATTCCAAATGGGGCTGGGAGGTCAGAGGCAGAGCAATTTAGTACATTATTATTACACTATACAGAAATTTTATTTACCTGAGCCAAGAGACATCAAGGATTACTTACTTTTTTCAATCTTTTTCCAGACCATATGTCAGCTGGTTGCAAAGTGAGCTTTGCTGGCTGAGTGTTTAGTGAATGTTTCTGAACTTTTTGGCAGCTGTGCTTGTTCTACGCTTAAGTAAGGAACACAGGGAGAAGATTAGGATATCTTTTAGAAGCTGACCTGCAAAGAATTTGTATTAAATTAGTTTCATCCCACTTTTGTAAAGCTCATAAAGTTTGAAGAAAAAGAGAAGCATTAGGAGTTTTCTTTCCCTCTAGCCCAATTTTCTTTGTAGGTAAGTCTGAACATTAATTGTTAGCAATTCCAAACTTGATCTTCTCAACTTGTTTGGCAGACTGCTGAGGAGAGGAGGAGTCTCTATTTAGCACAGCTATTGAAAACCCAAGGTATGAGTCACTATATAACATGCTTTAGATTATCACATTATAACTCCCAGCAATTTAGGTGACCTTTAGCTTGTCTCTTCATTTTATCATCTCCTGTGGTCATATTTTCAAACCTGTTTCATAAATCTCAGATCTTTCTTTTACCTAATCACATAGACCTATAAACTGACTATCAAAAAAGCAGAAAACAGGATAATGTCACTGCCCAGACTTGTCAGCAACTGAGGCATGATCTCAGACTGGCAGGGCATCTGAATCACTCATTGATAGACAGGAGCTGGTTTTATACATTATTTCAAGGCACATTATTTCCTTTCATGGTAATTCTCACTATGTGATCTATCCCATGTTGCCACATCAGCTTTCTAAATGTCCTTCTATCGGGTGATCATGCCCTCTTCACCCATCTATCACCTTTGGACAGGCTCCTCTCCCATGGGATCTGCCCAGTGGCACTCCCCCAAGGTCAGGTGCAGACAGAACATCTCTGTGCTGCCAGGTGCCTCTCTGTGCCACTGTGTGCTCCTTTGTGCTGCCAGGTGCTTCTGCAGAGACATCCCACAGCCCACAGCACAGCTCCTATCTCTTCCCACACAGACTGGTCACACCAAAGCGTGTGTGTAAAAATTCACCAGAATGGTGAAGCATGGGCTTTACTCTAACCATGGCATTCATTCTTCAGAATATTAAGTGCTGGAAGTAGGTGTTTACCTGAAAACTAGAGTATTTTCAAATCCATAAGCAGTTTTATTTCAAATATTGAATGTTTTTGCTTCTTGTCATGTCATAATTTCCGCTATTAATCAGACGTCATACAGTCTTCCAAAATAAAGGAGGTGTTTACTCTGATAAGTCAACTTTACCTGATGTCTCTCAGATATCAAAACCAAGTCTTCCCACTAGCTTGGTCTTTTGTTATTTGCCATTCAAAGCCCTTTTGCAGTAGCTAGAAAATGGAAACATGGATATGCAGATGATGCCTGAGGCTTTAATCAAACCTCACCCTTAGGCAGGCAAAATATGAGTTTCTGTGCTGCAAAAGGGATGGTACTGTTGAAGTTACTTTAAAACATTTGTGTCAAGACACTCTGATCTCACTGAACTTACCTTAAACTATTTGATACTTAAAACACACTAACTTTTCCACCTTTTCCACTAACTGACTCTTTGATAAATTACAAGGCAAATCTCTTTTGCCTTGGAAAAGGAAGCATAGGCTGGAATTTTAGATTCTATCTAGCTTACATTCCACTTTTGAATATGGACAGTTTTTCCTTACTTTCTTATAAGTTTTTTTTTTGATATGTATTATAGCTTCAGGATATGCTGCCAAAAGTAACATCAGGTAGCTCCAAAGTGTCAAGGCATGAGTTTTGGGTCTGAACCTGGACCAAGGCCAAACCTAGGGATATGGTAGATCTGATTGAAGACGTTCAGTATTTAGTAGGACTGATGATGGAATGGTGTTTGAGGTTTGGATTTCTTTATTATTCTGCAGTTTTTATGTACAGCACCACCCAGGAGGACTCATTATCCAGATAACTTGTTGGCAAAGTGTTTACACAAGTAAAGTAATCTTCAGTAAAATGCTGAGTGCATCTTATGTGTGCAGTATTGATCCATTTAACATGTGCTTTGTAGAGTGCGTATTTACTGCAGAAATGTTGATGATGGATGAATTAGGTAGTGGAAAGATATCTTCCCTACATTTCTAAAACACGATTTAGTCTTTGTCTGTAATCCACTTTAATGAGTTCACTGGTGTTTCTGATTCATGTGTTATGACCTGAAGTGTATCCTTTCTGTGATTCCTTTATAGAACCTTTCGATGGTTCTATGGTTTCAACTGTTAAACACTGATTTATTGGTAAGGTTCTCTTCTCTTTAAACAATTTCAAGGGATGCTTGTGCTATGTTTGTGTCTGTGGCACAACTGGTAGTGAAAGTTAATAGCTTCCATAGAAAAACAGGACTAATAAGGCAATGAAATCTGGTGTTACATGTGTACAGTTATTTTAGTATTTACTGATGGTGTTTTCTATACAAGAATCTAAAAATACAAAATTCATCTATAAAAGATTTTATTATTTGTAGTTTATTGCTTATCCATAATAAGCTACAAGGAGACACCATGTGATCAGGAAAGACTTACCTTGATATTCTGCTGGTTTCTAAAAGGCCACAACCTTAGACTGAAGATAAAGTAGGTTTATTTTTAACATGAGGACACAGATGTTTTCTCTAAATAGAATAATGAAAGAGATCCCCCCTTGCATTGGAATTGATCAAAGGGTCAGTGAGGTAATGGGATAATAAATGTTTTTTAGGTATCAAGTATTTTAAGGCAAGCTCAGTAAAATCTGAGTATTTTAACATAAATGTTTTAAAGTAACCTCAAATTTATGGCAGTGCTGGAATTCTTGTGCACATATGATCTCTTCAAATAGAATGGCATATTTTGTAAGACATACATGGACTATATGTTTTTAAACAAAAAAAAGACTATGATATTATTTCAAACTAAACTGTGTCTACCTGGGGCAATCTCTGTTGTCTGTGTTTTATCTTTTTCTTATTAGACTAGTTAAGCTGTAAGATTTCTGTCATTAAATCTCCTTTTTGGCTATTTAATTATTTTTTTATTTGTAGTGGTAAAGCCTGTGAAAGCCTTGTGTCACACTGTATTTTAAATTTCTTATGTAAGCAGCATTTTCAAGAAAAACTTTGGTAAGACTACCTGTCAAAGAACAGTCCTGTGGAAATGTAGGTTGAGACATTTTTGTTTATGAACAAGTACATTTAGTACAGTTTTCTCATGATCAAGGAGGCACTGTGATTCTGGAGATTTTATGTGCAGAGTGATAGCAGACTCCTCACTACTTGCAGCCTTAAGGTGCTTTCTTAAAAGATGAGTCACCTGACTAGCCCTGTTTCTCATTATGCTGTATTTCATTATTTCTCTTAATATTTCTGTTTAGCTTGGTTACACATAGTCACTGTTGCACCACAGACTTTGGTGAAATTAATCCAGCGAAAGCACAACCATCTGTTTGTGAGCCACAGAGGGTGCTCAGAGTGAGAAAAAGACAATAGATTTACCAGTCTGTAGATTTACCAATCTGTGTTGGTGTTTTTTTGTGAGGGAAAAAAAAAAAAAAAAAAACAAACCCGAAAAAAGAAAAGAAAAAAAAAAGTTCAGGGTGATTTTGATGCCAAATAACCATCGGAATCCCATTTCAGGGGCAGAATAGCTTCTGATTGCTTCATTGCTTTCCTGCAGAGGCTGAGTAGTTAACCATGGAGCAGCTGCTGAGCATAGCAGGAGGATGTACCTCATCTGCTGCTTTTGCTGCTCTGTGGATGCTGCAGTGCAAGCTGCTGTGTGTGGTACAATGAATTACCACATGCTGTTTTGCTGGGGACTGGGGACAGCCTATGGTGGCTGCTGTCAAACACATTTGGACATGTGTTTGTTTTCAAGTTACATATTCACAAAAGGCCTCTGCTTAAGAAACACAGTTGTTTTGCTTTCTCTTGCCTCTGGAATGGCACTGTGCCCTCCTGTCATAGGATACTTGCACATAAGTTACCATTCCTAAAGTCTCAGATACTCTTAACCACTGTGCGGTCCTCTATGAAGATGTATTCATTAACTCCCAGTTTTATTTAAGTACAAAATTTGATTGAAAGTTTATTCTGAAAAGGAAAGAAGGTTTTATTTACAATAAGGGAAAGCTGAGGGTTTGTTTTTGTTTTCCTTCCCTTTCAGTTACTGATTTCTCTTGTGTTTAATGCATCTTCCACGTGCTGTGTAATCTTGCAGCGACCTGTAATGTACTAATGCAGTAAATCTGCTTGATTGTGCTAGCTGCTCCCTTCAAGTCTAACATTTTACAGCTCAGGATCCCTTCTATTACTCACACAGCAAAATTTCATTATCTGAAGTGCAGCTTCCTGTCTGATTCCTTAGAGTAATGACAGGGTTTCTGCAGCTGGCAGGACAGCCTCCCTTGCAGGGGAAAGCCATTAAATCCCGGCCCAGGACTTGCTTGCCATGTCTTCATTCATCAGGCTTGCATCAGCCCTTCTGCTCCAAAGCAGTGACTGTGCCGAGCTGAGAGGCAGAAACCTTGGGTGCCGGAGTGTACCACCTGCTGCAGCAGGTGCAGTGCTGGCCTCCCAAGAGCGGGTTCGTTTTGGTTGGTGTCATTTTCAGGTCTCTACAGTGTGTATCAAGCATGTGATTTCCTCCACGTGTGCCGAATATAGATTTTCCATCCACCCAGTTGAATGTGAGGGCTTCTGACTAGCAAAGTTTTATGCGGATTTTGAAAAAGCAAATTTTAAAAGACAGAAGAGTCGCTTAACAGTCAGCACTGAGAAAATGGAGAATTTTGGAAGACTTTGAGAATTGTACCTTACAATCTTAAGTTCATCCCTTTGCATTTTCTGATTATATGCATACCTATATGGCCCATGATGGTGATGGCCTGTGGCCACCCTAGATTTATGTGTGATTAAATCTCTGGTGCTCCTTCAAGGTGACAGCAAAGCAGAGCACCATTACTGTGAGTGTTGTATGAATATAGTTGCATGAGTAAAATAAATATAATATGGCTGTTTGCTTATTTATTTGTCCCTTCTCCCCCCAAACCCCCATATTTTTAACAGCATATATTCAAACATCAGAAGTAAGCACCAGGACTTCCAAACATAGAGGAAAGAGTACAGTGAGGAAGTGATTAACAAGATTACTGCAAGAGAGGAACTCCCAGTGGTGGAGAACGGGGCATGTGGTCAATGTGATCTTCATCCATGGGTAATGCCTGCGAGCAATGGGATACTGTTTTTAATGGATGTGTGGTGTATATACCTGTGTCAGATGCAACCATGGGCCATGTGGGTTGTAAAAATAGACCAGGCAGGAGCAGCACATGTAAAGGGGCTTGGCACACTCCAGTTCCAGCAGACATGGCTCTGCTTTTGGGGCTGATGGTAAGCAGACCTCTCCATGTCTGTGGGAGATGGAAGGTTGCTCCGAGACAGCTCTAGGGCAGAACTAGGCTTTTCCATAATCTTCACGTGGTTATATTTCAATAGCCATGTAAGACTGACTTTAGTTTAACCGTCCAACCATTTCCATGCCCTACCTCCAGATTTCAAAGCTAACTGCAATTTTTCAAGCATATGCTTTTTGAGGAAGGCCTTTACTCTTTGCAGTCATTGCTTTTCCCGGTGGATATCCAGCACGGTGCCTCATACCACACCTGCTGGCCTGCCTCTCCCTGCGGAGTCTGCAGCCTCACTCCCTGCCGGGGCAGCCGATCCGCTGCTTTCTATTTGTTTGAAAATTCGCAAGCTGGAAAAGCGGCGAGACGCCCCGCGGGAGGCGAGCGGAGTTTTAGGAGAGGTGCGTGTGCCATCTAGAGGCAGCGCGGCCGCCGGAGGCGAGGCGGAGGAGACGGGACGCGCAGAGCCGCGGATTTGGAGCAAACCGAAATGAACACGGGAACCTGCAAAAAACCCCCCCATCACTCATCGGCGATTGAATCCCCTTGGGAAACCTCAGTAAATGGCGTGCTATATCTCTGTGTGGGCAAAGCTTTTGCATATCCCTATGAAAAAACACTAAGAATGAGGCATTCTTTTCTATTCCAGGAAAAGAGGGAATGCCTGTTTGCATATTTTAGTAGCCCTGGCATTTATTAATGCTGTTCAGTTCCTAGGATGCAGCAAGAAACAGTTCTGACCTGGCAAAACTAGATTTCATCCTGCCTTCTTGCCATGTCTTTGTTTTTTGAATGTTGCACAATCGGAGGCTTCTGGCATGAAATGGTTATTTGTGAGAGTGTGAGCGCCTTGAGAGCAGGAGACAGAACCTCATAACCTCATTCCCTGTACCCCAGATCTTGTAAGGTAGCAAAAAAAACCCCAAAACCCAGCTTTTTCAACCATGCCAGCAAGATGAATCTGTGTGATGTGCACAACATTTCCTGTGGGTAAGAAACCCTCAGATACTGCAGGTGTGAATATTCAGGCACTGCCACAACTGCAGGGCAAGGTTTCAGTGTGACAGTCATTGCCTGACAAGGCCAGCTGGATATTTTCCAATCACATATTTTAATGAATTTACCTTGTTAAATTTCCTTGTTAAAGGAACTTCCCATCGCAGGGCCTTATATTAAAGTTGAAGGAGGAGAGAGGAAGTTAGGTCTTGTTAGTTCAAAGTCTTCTAAGCGCTGGCTCCTTGGAGACATGTAAAAGCTAAGGCACAGTGAAATTGATTTGTGATTTTTGCTGCAAAACAGCAATCAACAGACAACCAACAGGCAACAGACAAAAAACAGACAACCAGCTTGTTGTATTAGATAACTTTCTCCTGATTTTGTTGTCACATTAGATTTCTAAATTGAAACTATTGTGACTCAATGACTTTAAAGAACTGAAAATTTTCCCCAAAGCCCATTGACACATTGCTTGCAAAAAAAAAAAAATCTTGAATAATAGTTAATATGCAGTACAGTCTATTCACATTTTGAAACCTATCATGACTTCTCTGATAATTAACTAATACTAGGGGGTGACTAACAAGGATCAGTGTACATTTGACTTGGTTTTCTCAGTGATTTCATTTGAATGACATCAACCTCACAACAAGGGTTCTGTTCGAAAGGACACTTTATAACGTCTCAGTGACTGTTTGATACCACGAATTTTCCAAGCCTTTACTGCAAATTGTAAACCAATTAACAACAAGGAATGTGAAGTACTTTGTCCTGTAGGTACTTCCCTTGCTCACTGTCTGTAGCTGAGGAAGGGGCAAAAACAGAAGGACAAGCTCAGGTGACGACTCGTGACTTGTCTTCCAGCACATGATACTTTCTAACTGGTGCAAATGTGATGAAGCTTCTCCATCTGCATAAGAGGAACAAACAGCCTCCCCCCAACCCCACCAATTTACTCTGCCCTATTTGATGAGGTCACTGTCCACTGGGGCAGGCCAGATCTGCAGCTGCTCAGTATCACCCTGTGCAGCAGCAAAAGTACCTGCATCTGGGACACTGCACAGCAGCAAGAAGTAATACTGGGCAGTTGCTCTCGCAAAAGCAGATACCTTGTGAGAGCATCCTGGCATTCTAGGACATCTCTGCGCAGCATCAGGTGGCACACACAGACCACAGACTTACTTGCACTAACTTGGAGCAGCCTGGCTTGCTTACTGAAGTCAGTGTGAAAGTGCATTTCATTGCTAAGTATTTCATTATTCTTCTGCTGTATTCATTGCTTCTCATACCATATGAGGCAAAAACCATGTAAAGCCAGTCTGAGAGCATGGACACACAAGTGGTTCCTCCCTGTATGCAGCATAGAGTCTGTTTTCTGTTGTGTGTAGAGCAGATGTGAAGTTCAGCTTCCTGCTGCAGAGAAGAAAAATGCAGCCTCCCCAGCATGACAAGGTGACAGACTCACTTCTTAGAAGAGAATGTAGGATAAATTTACTTCTTAGAGATAAGTGGTCAAGTCACGAGTAAAGGAGTTGTCAGAAGAAGAGGAGGTGGCTACAACTCCTTATTTCTTCCCAGAATCTGTTTGTCAGATGGCATTGCAGATGGAGTCACCTCTGGGTCAGGTTCAATATTAGAAATTAGATTGGGAGGCGGGGGAAGGGAGATGGGGGATTGGGATATCCCTTTCTCTTTTTAACAGACAGAAGGCTTTCCACACAGGGAAATGGGGTTCTTCTATTAATCCATCCTGGGTCCTACATCAGCAGGCAGAGTTTTCAACTCAATCACTTTGATCCTATATCTTCCTGGAGAAAAGATAGTTTTGACACTGGTCAGTTCACTTCATTATTTCCAAGCACACCTCCTGGGCCAATATGGAATTTAGAGGAGGTGTTCACTAGGAACTGAGGTTGGAGTTTGGTTTTATTTTGATTTGCTGTAATAAAAGAGACAAAACTCAGCAGAGAAGTAAATTAAAATTACATTAATTTTGAAGTCTAAGTAATGCTTTCTGTTTGTACCATGTTTGGTTTCAACAAGCCAGACTTGCTTCTGCAAGCAAGATGTGTGGGGGCTTGTAGGACTGTAAGAAAAAAAAATTGCAGGAAATGTTTTTTGCAAGATCAGTGGCATAATTATCTCTAGGTCTGTGTGCATCTCAAAGGTAGATTCTTAGTTGAATATTAATTAAGTAAAAAGGGCATGCCACAGCTCCCATTTAGAATACACAATGGTTGATCTTAAAAAAAACCCCAAAATTCACAGGGAAATGCCATAAAGAAACCAATGCTTTAAAGCATCTTTACACATACAGACATAATTTCTTTACTTTCTACTCTGAAAAAGAACCGATCGCATACCAAGTAAATAGGATTAAATATGAAAATCTGCTGTGGACAAAAATATTTACTTATCCCTGACTAGTAATGTTTAGCAACATGGGGTGGTTTAAAAGTGATTAAGCATTTAAGGAAAAATAAAAGGCTGTGCATCTAATACCAAACTTAATATTATACACAGTGTATCTGCAAAGTGTGACTAAAGGTGAAACATTTTTAAAATACCTCTGATAATGAAAAGATTTGTTGCAAAATATGTCTTAAATGGCTTGAACAAAATACTCATTGTGTGGGCACAAAACTGCTTTATCCAGTAGTAATTCTTGGATTTAGCCCTTGATGGGGTTGAGGTGGAGGAAGAGTGAAGGATTTGACAGCAGGGGAGCTGGAATCCGTAACAAACACCTTTTTAACATAGGGCCATAACCACAACGTGATTTGGAATGGGAGAGCTGAATTTGATTATTTTTTTTCTGAGTGCCTGGAGTTACCACTGCATGTGCTAATATTCTCATAAAAATGTCTTTAATGTGCAAGATATTGAGGAGAGATACTACACCACAAAACTGCATGGCAGGTTCCACCTCGAGATTTGAGAGTTCCCTTTGGTTAAGTGATCACACAGCGCAGGGTGTTGTCTTCTCTCTTTCTGTTAGCAATTATATCCTACAGTGTTTCCTCATTCTTTGCTGATTTGTACATGCTCAGGGCTCCTGGAAAGTCAGCCTTGCAAGCACTCTGAAGAATGATCAAATACCCTTACCAGATGCTTTTGGAAAAGCTGCACACACCAATTTTGCTCATGATTCCCCAGCTTAAGAGTCTGTCTCACTTTTGCTCATTCATACTCTGAAAACCATCTGAAAACAAAGAACTCAGAATTTGTCACAGTGAGTAGCAAACAAGAAAGAAGTTGCTTTTTGCATACTTTCTTTGAAAGTCATCAGTTAATTTTAAAAAATTTGTGTTTCAGAGCCATGTATTAAAGCCCTTTTCCTTTTTTAAGACTTTCTTCTCACACAATCTTGTTCTGAAATGGCATGCTTTTATCTCTCTGATAATTTATTATCTTCTTTTTGATGTTTTCTTTTTGTGGGACACATAGTGGTTCAGCTGGAAGGAGAGAAACTTCAAAAATTAGAAATTAGATTATAGATCAAAAGAGTCCTAAATATGATTTGGAATAGCAAGTTTTGGCCCTTCTTTCCAGAGAAACAACCTTACCAGTTGCTTTAAAAATCTCCCAGTCCAACTTAAACCCCATTTTTTCACCCATTTTAGATACACCTCTAGTCCAGCCAGGATTGTTAAAAGCTGCATCACTCAGTGGGCAGATTACAACATGACTTAACCAAACCTACCTTCTTTTTCATTTGGGTGGCTTCAGTGGAAACGAGTGGTACTTTTTGTGCACCTTTGTGTTGCTTACTGGCTGATGGTCCCCAATCAGAGAGATGGGAACTCGTACGTTTCCTTGTTTCTGTCGGCGCCTGGGATTGCAATGATGGCTGAGTAAATACTGTGACAATCTTGTTCTGGATAGCTAGTTTTGATGTATGTGTGTGCCAAGCAGAATCAGTTACTGTGGTGAGTAAAATGTGTCAAGGCTGTGCTCGAGGGTACAGTGGAAGTGGCAGTGTCACCACAGAGTGCCATGCAGACCATCAGGTGGTGTAAACTGTGGTGGAAGCTAACACAGGCCTAGGCTAATGCAGACTAGCTAGGGACCCAGCCCAATGTTTCCCACTTCCAGATTTTATATATTGCCTCTAAATCATAGAGTTTGGGAAGATAGAGTCTACAATCCCAATTCTCTGCTTTTTCTGTTTTTAAAGTGTCATAGACGTATTTCTGTGCGTCAGGAAAGGCATCTTAAATAGAAAAAAGACACTCAATACCAACATATAATGTAGGGGCTTAGATCATTATTACTTGTGGCTCATGCTACTTAATTTTGTCATGAAGAGATAACAATTAGATAATAATGAAACAAAGCCCACCGGTTGCTGGATGAGATTCAGGCTACTCTTTAGCTTTCTGCAACCTGGTGAAAACTGTGCTCCTGTGAACTTGGAAATGCTGTCAGACTTCCTTAAGCAGTAACACACATTCTGGAGGAAGATGTACATCATCTTGACACAGCCCACTGTGTACCTGTTTCTGTCCTTCCCAGAAAGACAGCTGGCTTTTATTTCCCAGCTTTTCCAGCTGGCTGTCATTTGAAAATGAGCACAGTAAGGTGTCATGGTTACTTCAGTGCCAAATTTATGTTTTTGTGATGCTTGCTTACAAATTTTTTAGACTTGGAGGTTAAGGTTAAAGACCTTGGAGATCCTTAGCTGTTCCTATCTCCCAGTCCCTAGGTTCAATGACAGTGCCTCTGGTACTGAAAGGAAAGCCTTCATCAGAAAATGAGAGAGGTTCTTATTTTCATAAGGCAGAGCAGCACCCCTGGATTGAAATGTTTCAGGCTATTTAACTTCTAACTATGTCTCTGATTTGTGGGGAAAATAATGGATTTTTTAACATGTTTAAGAATCTTTATGTGGCTATGATTTGTAAGCTGAAACAACAAGGTGTTCCACAAGAAGACACTGATGCCCTGTAGGAGGGGTATGAACAAGATGAGGATCAGCAGGAGCCAGCTTGAGTTGAAATAGCTTCTCAGATATCCCTATCAACTAAAGAATTCTTTTCCAGAAAAGAAAATTTAATGCAATTTAGGACAATAGAAAGGAACATAAGATCAACGAAGTATAAACTGAAATTAGGATTCATAGAAATTCTGAAGTCTAAATGCTTATAATTGCAAGAACTGATAACGAGATTTTCTAGTACAGCAGAAACAGAGAGACTAAAACCCAGAGAGTTTTTTTAGCTTATTAGAAGATAGAGAAACCCTGATACTATACATTCATCATTCATCCTTTCATTTTGCTATGTTTTTTCCTAAGTTTGTAGACATATACTCCATGCTTACTATCTTCAATCAATAGAGATATTGTGAGAGACAATTCCTATGAAATGACTAAACACTCTGTTTAACTGTACATGTCAGGTAAGAAGACAAAAAGGATAGATAGGAGTTGGTATTGAGTTTCAACTTGAGTCTATTCTTTATTCTGTAGCATTAAACAATCTCCTGAATTTGAATTCATTTTGTTAGTTGCATATACTTATTCTCTTTTCAGAGGAGTTGTTAAATGGATTAGCAAGGAATTTATAAGTATCTTTGCTATTTCTTCCTCTATGTTAAAAGTCATGATTCAGGGAAGAGATGGAGTCTTATCTCAATAATTTTTTTCCATACATTTCCATGAAGAAATCACAACCGTCCCTAATTTTCTCATCTATTGGGAATTCTCCATACACCATTGGAGAAGTATCAAACAATTTTGCAATTTCTGACCAGATTTATTCCTGAGCTTCACTAATTTATTTGTACTCTGATTTGTTTTGTACCATAACTGGGTTATAATTCTTCATGCAATTCTTTATGAAAGAATTACAAAATTCTTACTACAAAATAGGAAATAGTCTCTCAGGTTACATAACTCCAGATGTTTCTCTCAGAAGATTTGGGCATGAGACCAGATGTTCACATGATGGGCTGTCAACCATCAATCACCACAGTTCCTGCAAACTGCTGCACCTTGGCAGTTTTACTGCAGCGCTCATAGGTGCACTGGTTTGCCTTGGCAGTGGTGGCATGCTAAACGGAATTGAGAGGAATTAATTTCATTGTTACAGCCACATCAAACACAGGATTAAGGGTGTGTGTTCTTAATCACTTCCCCTGCAAATTTTTGAAAATGATAGTCATAAAAGGACTTGAAAGTTTGGGTATTACAAGATCTTGCTACCCATAGGTTCAGCATAGAGAGAGTTTTTATTCTGCTCTTCTGTCAGAGAAGAGGCTGTGCAGATGAGCCAGGCTGCAGTGTTGATTAACAGGTAGATGTGAAAAAAATGTGTTGTCAGTGCTTCATGTATGTCATGAGGCAAACATGAAAGAAAGGGAGGGAGGTACCTGTCAGGTGATGCTACTGGAGAGGTTCAGCAACCAAATATATTTCAGCAGAAGTTACCATGGATTATTATGTACCAGTGTGAAGAGCAAATCTTGCTTTTCCTCTTCAGCTGCCATATAGATGTTACCCTTTTTTATCTCTACAGAATTTTACAGCACCATGAATTCCTTCTCCTTCTTACCTGGTATCCCAGCTTCATTGCCATCTGTCATCCTACCTGAAACAACTAGCATGTCACATGCTGAGCTTCTCCCATTCATACTGGCTAGAAGACAGGGCTGAGATCCAAAAATTTTGAGGCATATGTTGAGGCATAGCCATATAAACCTGAGACAAATCAGGGTTTCATGGAATCACAAAACCATAGAATGGTTTGGGTTGGAAGAGACTTTTAGACTTTGTTGTTTCTTCTCCAGTCAGAGGAACGGACACCTTCCACTAGATCAGGTTGCTCAAAACTGCATCCAAACTGACCTTGAACACCTTCAGGGAGGAGGGATCTACAGTTTTTCTGTATATATCTGTGTCAGTATCTCACCATTCTCACAGTAAAGAATTTCTTCCCAATAGCTAATGTAAACATACTCTCTTTTAGTTTAAAGCCATTCCTCCTTGTCCTGTCACTACATGCCCTTGTAAAATAGTCCCTCTTCAGATTTTCCTGTAGCCCCCTTTATTTACTGGAAGGTGTTTTAAGGTCTCCCTGGAACCTTCTCCTCTCCAGGCTGAGCAACCCCAGTTTTTTCAACCTTTCCTAGTAGGAGAGGTGCTCCATTCCTCTGATCAACTTGGTGGTGTCCCCTGGACTTGCTCCATTAGGGTGATGACCTTCCTTAGGACTTGGGACTTAGGCGGTCCTAGAGCTGTAAGCTCTGTGTGGTTCTCATGTCTAGTCTCATGTCTAATTCCCTTACTAACACCCATTTAAAACTTTGATGAAGTCTTGAGTTGGAGTAACAGGATGCAGAACTTGAAACAGTGCTACAAATTACCTGGGAATAGACCCAAGTCCAAACATTTTCTTTTGCACTTTAGGAGCAAAATGGTGACAGTTGCATTTTACATGTATTTGAGGCAGAAGGTCTTTCGTCTATCAGAGTTTTATTTGCATTTATTTAATGTTATCTAACTTGAGTTTTTGGTTGCACACGTGTTAATGCAGTCATAATTTGCCTCAGGGCTGAAACTACTAAGATGTGCACATGAAAAAAAATGAAGCTGATACAAGACTGATACTAAAATTAAAGAAACAGATATATAAGCAGGTCAAACGTGTAGAAGATATCTGACATGCCAAACCCAGCATTACTGCTTTTACAACTGTGTAGGGGAAATTTCTGTAAATTTTTCCTGTTGTGAACCTGATGGGCTGTTGAATAGTGTCAATTTATTATTTTTCAGTTTCAGCTGCTATGCTGACCTCATTTATAAGAACTGTGTTGGGTGAACACCTCTGGAAAGCAAAGAAGAATATTCCTCACTTCAAAAGCAACTGAATGTGCTCAAGGAAATATGGGCCTAGACAGTAAGGGGTGCCCTGATACCTGTCTAGACCCAGAGGAATGAGCAGGGAACCTTGCAACAGAGGTCCTGAAGGGAGCAAGATATATCCATAAAGTTCTAAAGGGTAGTCTAATGGTGAGTTAGTTGGAAGAAAAATGTATCAGCAAGTTTACCTCAAAGCTTGAAATACCATCAGAGTAAGGGCAGCTGAGACTGGGAAGACTGCATCCTTTAAGATCTTCCTCCTGTGTTTACAAAAGAAAAATCAATTGTTTTACAGAAAAATCAATTGTTTTACAGAAGAAAACCTAGTCATCATCAGTCATTGCTGGGTCAGTGGTATTAAGTAATGCTCTGTCATTACTGAATCCCAGTGCCACCTAAACCCCTGATGAAGACTTCACATGGTCAGGTGCCAGATAGGCAATTCTCCAAAGCCAGTGACCTGGTGAGGCACCCCTAGGAAATACCTGCAGAGCAGGAAGTTTCAGGAGGTAGAAGACTCTAGAAGCTGCCAAACAACTGGAAAAGCGCATCTCTTCACAGTTCACAGCCACAGATTTCTCCTGAAGTTAGACAAAGAAGCTGGGTTAGGTGATATCTTTTAGGTTCTGCCTCTCTTCCTTCTCTGTCCAAATACTGACCAGAAGTGTGAAAAGAACACTGTTAAACTCTTCTTACTTCACCTGATTTTAACTGAATCTTGAAATAGATATTTGTCTTCCTTAAATATCTCCTTTTGAATGTTCTCTGCTTTGTTCAAGATATGGAGAATCTTCATGCTGTCCCAACCTGTGCTCTTATTCTCACTCCTGATACTGTGCCATATTTTGCTTCTCCAGGAAAAGGTTGAAAAACTGGAAAACTTTGTTTTCCATCTCTGCTTTCCTGCTCTCCTTCCTGCTGTGAAATTAACATTTCAGTATTAAATACTGACCAACATTTTTATTTAAGCTGTGGGATTTTTTTCCTGATGCAAACACCCACATCTGCATGCCTCCTTATAAAGATACAACTTCATCACTTCTCCAGTGCCACACAAATCTGTAGTAAGACTGTGTGAGGGAACTCTTGTAATGTTCCTGAATATGTGTGATTAAATATGTCTACCACTAAAGAGTTAACTTTCTCTTTCTCCATGCATATGCTGCTTCTGAGTTTTATGAGAAGTTCCTGAAGTCTGAGTTTATTTTAGATAAACTAATTTTTGTTTGCACTGTTTTAGAAATTTGGATCCAAAAGTTTTGCTGACTATAGAGTATCAGAAAGGAGGAAATGCACTTGTTCATTTTTTCCCTAAAATATTCTTCCCTAAATGACTTGAATAAAGCTGCAGAGTTTAATGACAACAGAAGTGAGGACTCATGGGTACTGTAAACATTCAGTGCTGGCTTGTGTTACCTGGTGAGAAGACACTTCTGAGAATAAACTATGAGATAGTTTTTCCATTTGTCTTTGTTCTGGGAGAAAACCAGATGAAACATTTCTCATTTGTTTGCTTTCTGGGTATGTCTACCACTGAATCAGTTTACATATTTGTTTCGATTTAAAGAGTTAAGAAGCTTCTAATGATCTTTGCAAAATTAAAACCTTTTCCTGCTAAAAGATACCTTTAAAACGCAAAAAAGAGGTATGTATATTTCATATATCCCGCTGTATATATTTGCACAGCAAAGTGGGAAACAGGAAGTTGGAGAGGTGGATAGATTTAAAGGGATTTGCTCTTTAAAACATTGAATGGGAGAGCTCATGGCCTGTTATAGTCATCCATGTCTCAGTGAAGCTATCACTCACTGCAAAGACCACAACCAGATGACCAGACAGTCTCTTTTACAATGCAGTTATTCCTCTCTTTTTCTGACCCATGCTCCACATGCAGCACTATCAATGTGGGACAAACCTGCATTACCCCTTCCTCAAGAAGTTCTTTATGTAGACGCTCTTTCTAAGCACAGGACAGTACAATATCCACACTGCTCTTGGTAGACAACTCAAAAAACAAAATCATTTCTTCTCAGCTGAACCACTTCATCATCCATCAGGCTGTTACTCCTGGTGATGTGTTTGTCATACAAGTGTTGGTGTGCCCAGCCTCCCTGGCAGATAAGTTGTGGGTTTACATCACCTTATTTGGGGAGCTGTGCAAACACAGACATCGTTTTGATGTTTGGGCAGAAGAGGACAGATATGGGCGGGAAGGGAGGACATGAGAACTGCGAGCTGGAATCTGTGGTGGGAGCGTACACAATGAGGGCAGGAAGGCTATTCCTTCTGTTTTACACATACTCCATTTATACAAGCATGCCAATAACATCCACATCTCTGCCAATTTCAAAAAACTGTCAAAGCTCCCACCTGCTGCCTCTTCCTTGGGACTGTAAAATAAAAAGCTGCCCCAACCTCCTGTCTCCAGAAACCATATTGCCAGGGCTATGGGCTGCTACCTGTGTTTTTGGATTTCCCCAGTACGCAAAATTTTACCCCAGAGTAGTAGAACTGGAGCATTTCTGGTTCTGGTTCCTCCTTTGCATTACTTCTCACTGCTTTATCTTGTTTCTTCTGCCTTTGTTGAGAGGGTACTAGCATGCTTGCCTTTGTCCCAGCAGACTTGACTTGTAAAACCTCCTTGAAAGGCTGTAGGGTGCTGACTCAGGGCTGGTGGCCACAGCACTTCGTGTCAATGTTGACTTTACCCATGTAGATGAGTGGAAAATTACATCAGAGTGCTGGTCTGGTATAAAGATATGAGTTTTAACAGCATAAAAAACAAATTAGTCCTTTAAAACAGAGGTCTTCAAGGAAGAATACATCACCTAACTTGTCTCCCTCCAAGAAACATGCTAAGACTAGTGCACGTTATTTCCCAGAAGTACCAGATCTGTCTGGGTTTGAGACATTGGGCCATTTCTGTAACCATTTCTGTAACCAGACAAGCCTGAGTGGCAGCACATGAATCAGGGAGGTTTGTTGGTGTTAGGTGTTTCCCTCTGGGAAAGAAAAAAATTGATACAGGGAAATACATACTCTGCTCACTGTTTTGTTGTAAATGTGTAAAGGCTGCTGCCTTGTTTTCTCCTTTTGGTCAGTACGCTTGGCTTTTGTTCTCTAAAAAAACTTTTCATCTGGGATTTCACAGACTCTCAGTTTGGACTAAACTGAGGATTTGCAGATAGTTCCCTGGATAAGGATACCAATGGCATTTGCCTCCTTGACAAGATTGCCTTCCTTTGGGAAAAATTAGTATTTCTCCCCGTCTTGGAATAGTCATGAATATTAGGCTTGTTGGAGGAGACAGAAGGAGATGGGCACTGTGAATAACAGTAACAACTATTTTCCTGTTGCACTGAACATACTGGAAGCTGTTTCTGAAAATGTTTGAGGAACCCACTAAGAGATCCTGTGTCACAGAGTTTGGGTCTGCAGTAGACTGCATTAGAAACCGCACAAGGGTACTAATCACACACAATCTGCTCTTTTGATTCAGTTCACTGTGCACCTTGTCTTATAACATAAGCTTCAGAGTTCATTCTCTGCCCACCAGGCTATAATCATCCAGTGTATGAATGATTTACTTTTCAGTACTTCTCTACCACGTGGTCTGAAATTATCTGTAATAAACTGTGGCAGTTAGAAAGAACTTTGGAGGTCTCTGGTCCAACTAAAAAGTCCAAGGTGCTATTCTGGCTTGAGCTACACCATATGCACTCAGCTCTGTCCCCTGTGATTTGCAAGCAGATTCCCCTCAAGAACCCCAGAACTGGAGTTGTTACTGTCCCTGACTGGTCCCTGTCAACAGCCTGACACCACTGTGGGCATTGCCAGTGTTGGGGCACACTCTTTATGTGTGCCATGGAGCAGCCCCGTCCTTACTGTGCCTTACTGACAATACCAGTGAGGAAGCTGCTCCTCAGAGCAACAAAGAGCAGGAGAGTGAAAGGCAACGGCCAGAGACTGCAATAGGAGATGCTCAGTCTGATGAGAAGGGAAAGGCTTTTCCCCATGAAGGCAGCCCAACAATGCAGGAGGGGCCAAGAGAGGCAGTGCCATCACTGTCCTTGGAGTTTTGTCAGCACAATAGTATTAAAAAGCCCTGAGATACCTGGTGGACTGCATGAGTCTGTGGTCCTCAGGCATGTAGGCAGGGTGTCTTTAGACACTCTGCTGTGCTTCCATCAGGAACAAGAGTGCTTGTGTGCTCCTGCTGAGGAAGTCAGCACATTCCCTCTTCGCCTGAAAGCCATACTGTGGTTCCAGCCGAAGGTCTCAGAGTTAGGGGGGACGTGAAGAAACGCATCTTGTGGGGTTGACGAGCTGTCTCTCCAAGATGAACTAGCAGCTGCAAGTTGAAATGAACATGAAATGCTATGCTTGAGTTATTGGGCAATAGCAATAGAATTATTTGTCTGATATCATGGAAGAATGATGCCTATTGCATTTTAACTCTGTGTTATCCTTGTTTTTGCTCTCATGGTTGGTTCTTACAAGATTTTTGGTCGCCAAGTGAATTAAGGAAAGCCCTCCAATCTTCCTGAATACCAGGTCAGTTCTTTTTTGCAAAACAATCAGGTAGAAACAGGCTTTTGCAAGCATATGAAACTGAAATTAACTTTTTTTAGATTCGGCAAGCTGAACTAGTGACAGGAAACCTCAAGCACTGTATTACTAAGCAATTATACCAAGTATTACTTTCAGTAATTCCTGGAACTCATTCACAGTATTACTCCATTTCTTGGTAATTTTGTGAAGGTATTTCCATCTGCCTCTCTTAAATTCTTTGTACTGGGTCCATTTGAAAAACAAAGTACTAGAAGAATTTTTGAACATAAACAAAGGAAACAGAATAGAAGAAGCTTGAACATCAAAAAGGAGATCATTTAAATGCAAAAGCTGTTGGGTTTTCTCAGAAAACCCTTGGTATGATCCAATCTAAGCAAAACAGCTTTCAACATAATGATAGAATGGGATACTGACGGACTAGTAATGCTCTTTCAGAGCAGGAATACAGAAGTCTGAAATGGAAAGATAGCTGTGACATTGCACTGTGAAGACCCCCATGTGAAGTGCCCGCAAACTTCAACACAAGATATCGAGCTCAGTGGCTCAGATGAGCCTTATATCACTTACAGGTTGCAGATATTATTTCTAGTTGGCAGCATGAAAAACTGGAATATGTTTGCCTGACTGTGGCCACAGACAGATGCATGTACATATCCAGGCTTATGAGAGCTCCTGGCTCTTTCCCAGTTGGTGACCAGCGACAGCATCTCCCGAAGCTTGCTCTGAGATTAAATGTCAAGGAACAGGAAGGAAGATAGTGTGTTAATCTAAGAGACTAAAACATCAACCATGTAAAATTGATTCTTGGAGAGGTTTCTATGAACCAGTAAGGGTATGGATTAAAGGCAGAGCTTCCTCTTCTGTTATAAGGAATCCACTCATGTCTCATTTGTTGGAGAAATTTCTTCTCCTTCTGAAGTGGATTTCTCTGTCTCTTCTGATTACCTGTCTCTTCCTGGTATGAGGACTGGCCTTTTTTGTTATATATATATGAGGTGGTTGGAAATGCAAACCACCAGAAATTTCTATTCTAATTCCTAAGTCCAAAGAAAGGTGAATTGCACAGACACACAGACACACAGACACACACTCACACAGAGGTTGGTCTCATCTGCCACAATAGGGAAAAAGCAGTTTCAGGCTTTGGAGAAGTCTTGATTTTTATGAGTCAAACCTAGATTTTCTGAAAGAGACAGTCTTCTGTGGGGGAGCACAGTGTCAGCCTAGGGGAATTGTGGGACTCCTGGTAAGGCAAGAGCTGTAACTTGCAGTATTTTAAATTAACTGCTTCAAGCTTCAAGGAATTGCTCTTTACTGATGGAGAGGTGCTTTCTTTTCATTATTATTATTTGTACTGAGCTGGTGATTTGAAGGTGTATTACATTGTAAATTTCTTTATTTAAAATTTAATACTGAAGAATATGTGTTCAATACTAAAACCAGCAGAGGGGATTTCAGTGAATCTCTACAGTTTTTGCAAGTGAGTATGGGAAAAATGCTTCCATCTGGAGCAAAAATGGACCTGCATACATGTATGAATCATGTGAGGAATAGCAAAAAGCTATTTTATACCTTTTGCACTTGCAGTCTAAAGACATATGGAAGTAAATATGTCTCCAGCAGCATAAAGGAATGTTGGGACACTGCTGGGAATAGTACTTAGATGCAAAGTCTCAGAGTAGTACTGCCAGATTACAGCCTTACCAGCTTCTGTGGACAGGGCTTATTAAACTATGTGCTTGGTTTTGTATTGGTTTCTTGGTTTAATCTGGTCTTCCTGTGAAAAAGCTAGTGTTCTGTTTGGAAGATTTTGGATTTTAGTTTTTAAAAACTCTTAAGCTTTTTCATAATGTCATACCATTGAAACTGAATGTGTTTAGCCCTGTCACTGCAGGGTGCCTTAAAAACAAGACTTGTGAAAGAATAATGAAATTTTAATTTTTTCTCATTTCCTTTTCCAGACAAAAAAATTATTGTTTTGAGATAATATTCGAGGCAATAATAGAAAGACATTTCCAATGGGAAACAATGTAATTTTTTCCCTTTCTCATATCTATGTTTCAAGTACTCCTTTCATTTAAAATGCTTTGATTTTTTATATTTCTGTAGTTTCTCCCTGTGATTGGGAATATTTTCTTCTTTTTTTTTCCCACATAAATTCTTCCTGCTTCACTCCATGATGGTGTCCGTTCTTGGCTTCAGGTGTTAATCTTGGCAAGGAAATTCCCAATTATTTAGTATTTTTAAAAGCAAACACGGGTTTTGCTTTTCTCAGATGAGGAGAGCAAAATGCAGGCTGTATTCCAAGACAACCTGTAGTGCCTTTACTTTAAGACTTAAGAGTGAGGTGCTAAAATATGAAAGTATTCCAAACCTGGCAGCATTGATAAAATAATTTTTATTGTGATGTGCTCCAGGCTGGCTTTGGAGAAATGTATACATGTACAACATGTAATCTGTGTATCATTTGTATGTGGTCTCTAACATAATATATTCTGCCAAGCAGCCAAGAGTAGACTTGCCCATTTTGTCAGTTATAATCTAGGGCTGTGTAAGTTGCAAAATTTCAAAGCTTACTTGCTGCAACAGAAGCAAAAACGAAATAGGAGCATTACTGCACCCAGGAACCCTGACTTTCCGTTTTTTTTTTTTTTGATAGCAAGTGAGCAGTCGAAAGACTTCTGAAAAAGAGAGCTCCTTCAAGAAATTTTCTTTTGGCTTTGTTGCCTCTGTGCAGAGGAACAAAGTAAAGTGTACTCAGGGATGGAAACCAATTGAAAAAATATACCTGGGAGGAAGGGGGGTGGGGGAGAGGAAAGAGGAGTAAGGGGTATAAGGGTATAAGCTGCTGCTGGAACATTCTGTGATGAAGAGTATGAGTGGGGGAAAAAACAGGATTGAGGGGAAGATGGTGGTGGATCACCTGAAAGAAGTCTAGGGCTGTTACTGCATGGAGCTCAAACATGTTGATGAGGTTGATCAGGTGAGGGTTGACTCACGGCCAGCCTTCTATAGAGAAGGCAGTTTCAACCCTTCTGCACTTCAGCTCTCAGGCTCTTTTAAAGAATCACAGAATCACTAGGTTGGAAGAGACCTTCAAGATCATCAAGTCCAACCTATGCTCAAACACCTCAATGAAGCATGGCACTGAGTGCCACATCCAATCTTCTTTTAAACACATCCAGGTATGGTGAATCCACCATGTGCCTGGGCAGACCATTCCAGTACTTTATCACCATTCCAGTACTTCATCACTCTTTCCATAAAATGCTTTTTCTAATATCCAACCTAAACTTCCCTTGGCACAGCTTGAGACTGTGTCCTGTCATTCTGTCAGTTGCTGCCTGGAGAAAGAGACCAACCCCCACCTGGCTACAGCCACCCTTCAGGGAGTTGCAGAGAGTGACAAGGTCACCTCTGAGTCTCCTTTTCTCCAGGCTAAACACCCCCAGCTCCCTCAGCCATTCCTCACAGGGCTTGTGTTCCCAGCCCCTCACCAGCCTCATTGCCTCCTCTGGACACGCTCAAGTGTCTCAAGGTCCTTCCCAAACTGAGGGCCCAGAGCTGGACACAGCGCTCGAGGTGTGCCCTCACCAGTGCTGAGTACAGGGGCAGAATGACCTCCCTGCTCCTGCTGGCCACACCGTTCCTGACACAGGCCAGGATGCCCTTGGCCTTCTTGGCCCCCAGGGCACACTGCTGGCTCATGTCCAGCCGGCTGTGGACCAGCAACCCCAGGGCCCTTTCTGCCTGGGCACTCTCCAGCCACACCATCCCCAGCCTGTGTGCTGCAGGGGGTTATTGTGGCCAAAATGCAGAACTCGGCACTTGGACTTGTTAAACTCCATCTTATTGGACTCTGCCCATCTATCCAACCATTCCAGGTCCCTTTGCAGAGCCCTCCCACCTTCCAGTGGATCCACACACACTCCCAGCTTAGTGTCATCTGCAAATTTACTAATGAAAGACTCAATACCCTCATCCATGTTGTCAATAAAAGTATTGAACAGGACTGGCCCCAGCACAGACCCCTGAGGGACACCCCTGGTGAGCAGCCACCAGCTGGATGCAGCACCATTCACCAGCACCCTCTGGGCCCGGCCATGCAGCCAGTTCTGAGCCCAGCAAGGAGTGCTCCTGTCCAAGCCCTGGGCTGCCAGCTTTTCCAGGAGTGGGCTGTGGGAGACAGTGTCAAAGGCCTTGCTGAAGTCCAAATAGACAACATTCACAGCCTTTCCCACATCCACCTGATGAGTCACCTGGTTATAAAAGGAGATTAGGTTGGTCAGGTGGGACCTGTCCCTCCTAAACCCATGGTAGCTGGGTCTGACGACCATCCTGTAAGTGCTGTGTGATGACACTCAGTATAAACTGTTCCATTACCTTTCTGGGTACTGAGGTCAGGCTAACGGGCCTGTAATTACCAGGGTCCTCCTTCCCACACCTTTTGTGTTTGGACATCACCATGGCCAGCTTCCAGTCATCTGGAACCTTGCCAGTGAGCCAAGACTGTTGGTAAATAATGGAGAGCAGCTTTGCAAGCTCATCTGCCAGCTCCCTCATCACCTAGTTCATGGGGTATAATCTTTTAAGGATGAGCTGTTATAGTTTGGAAACCAGGGTTCTCTTCTTCTGCCTCTGGAAGTAAGGGTTCTCTCTCTCTCTGTTGAAGCCTGTCCCCAGATCACAGCTTTGCAGCATCCACATGCTCCAGCACAAGCACCTTTTTCTCACAGGCTGCAGGTGAATGGTGCATCCCCCCCATGCACTTCATGAATTACAGGGAAGGAGTTTGTTGTATTACAGTCCTCACCAGGGCTTGCAGAACAATCTCAGCTCTGACATCTGGAGCACCTCCTCCTCCCCTTCCCTCCTTTTTACCGACCATAGAGTTTCTGTGTTGTTCTCCTCACGTCTTCATTTTTTCCCTTTTCTCTGACTCAAGAGAGAATGCTGTTTATAGGTGTTTTTTCAAGTTCTATCAATTGAAAAGTTAAAGAGTTCTGCAGCACTGAAAGATTGATTTTGTCTGGGCTCTGCATCAGGGAATTGCTTGACATGCCACTTACCGCTGACGATGTGGTCCCCACTGATACCATGCAGTTTTAATCATGTTTTAATGATTTAATTTTAAGTTGAAACGTCTTTATGAAGAACAGCTCAGTAGGCACCAAGTCTCCCAAAGAAGGGGTCTGTAAAACCCAGAAGCGATCTAGCCAGCCACCATGGTGCTGGCTTCACTTAGTGCCTCTCTTTGTGCAAGGTGCCCAAAAGGAGAAGCTGCTACTGCTGCTTCTGCCTTTCTGTTTGCAGTGTGGCAGGCTAGAAGTGGCCAGGCAGGCAAAATCCATACGAGGATGGCAGCGGCCACACGGCTGCTTCTGGCCTGCCACACTGCAAACAAAAGGGCAGAAGGGTGGCAACATCTTCTCCTTTTTGTCATCTTGTAGGAGGAGAGGTGCTAAATGGAGCCTGCGCCATTGTGGCCAGCCAGCAAGGCCCACGTGGTTGCTCGCTCTGCCAAGATGGCCTCCCCACAGCATGATCTGGGCAGCCGCAGCAGAAAGGGCCCTGGCCCTGCCAGAAAGGGGCCTGTCTGCCCTACCAGAAAGGGGCCCTGGCCCTGCCAAGAAGTGGCTCAACAGTCCCCTCCCCACTCCTCAGAGGCAAGGAAAAAAGAGAGTTTGCCACAATTTTTCCACTTCTTAAATATGTTATGACAGAGGGATTACAAGCTTTTCTAATTGACTTAGCAGTGTGCCTGTTCTCAGAACCAGCCAGTGATTGGTTTTGCTAGGCACAGAGAAAGCTTTTAGCAGCTCCTCCAAGAAAATCACTTCTGTGGCTGGCTTCTTCCCTCCTGACCAAAAATCAAGCCATACCAGCAACAGTTCAAGTACATGGTCCCCAAAACACGGTCTTCACAGGGACAAAACAGCTTGTCTTGGCAGTCCTCGGCATAGCACCTTCTTTCATTTGCCCCAATCCCACCTACTTCTGATTTTGGGAAAGAGAGGCCATTCACACCATGTACCAACAGCATAACATGCCATGAAAATTTTGGTGGCTGTGGAGACCTCTCTGTCCAGCCAAGAAAAAATCCAGACAGAAGGGCACAGATGAAGTAAAATAGTTTTAGCTGAAGAATTTGGGGCCAAAGTTTGCTCTTGGAGATTCAGGGTCTTCTTCCATTCTTGCCATACCTACTTTCATTAGAGTGCAAACATTAAAAATGTCCTGTTTTAATGATTTGAGTTGAAAAGTCTTTATGAAGAACAAGTCATTAGGCACTGAGTCTCCCAAAGAAGGGGTCTATAAAACCCAGAAGAGATCTAGGATCTGTTAATGCCAGGAAAGAAATTATTTTTACACTTACTGGAGTCCCTGATTTTTAAAAAATAAATAACTATAAACTCATAGCTATTCTACTCTAGGTTTCTAAATGGTTAGTTCTATTTTTTTGTAATATTAGTTTAGGTGCGTGAGTTAAAGCCAGTTAAGTTCCCCCTACCTGTGTGTATTTGAGGCAAACCTCCCCAGGAAAGCATTTGTTCTTTCATAAACTGCAGAACCTGCCTGCATTAGAGACCCAGCTTTTTATTAGAGAAAACGTACCTTTCCATTAGTCTTCTCCCTACAATTTTTAAGTGAGGGGGAGGAAAACAAAACATGCAGAAGCACTACAGTCTTACATATTACATGATTTATGTCCCACTGCAGCAGAAATGGTAAGAGTATTCTGGAATAAATATGAAGTCTAAACTACTCAGAAATCTCTTCCAGAAGGAATACAACTCCACTGACTTACACCCACTCCCAGTTGGCTCCATGACCAGGGTGGAGCTTGCATTTGTTTATCTGTTAAAATAAACAAAGCATATTTTGATGGACCACAGAGCCTTAAAGCTTGTGGGGTCTGAATCAATGTAATTAAAAATACTTGTTTGTTCAAGGAAAAAGGCAGTTAAAACTCAGAATTTCTGGAGTAAGCCATACTAAAGAAAATTACAGCATCTTTTCACTGGTTTCACAGGTACACATACTGTTCTCTTAACACACTAGTTTTCGTAGAACTACATCAGTTCTTATTAGATTGATTCAGAGCTCTGTAACTAAAAGATAAGATCCTGAAAACTACTATTTGTCACATCCTTTTCCATTTTGGCAGTTACCCACTACAGTTACGAACATTCAAGAAAATTTTAAATAAATAAAGTTGCTGTGCCTTGTTAAAGCTTTCAAAAATTCCTCAAGTTTACTTGCACTAGATTTGATATGGAAATGAAAATAAAATTTTGGTCCAGGAAAACAATTTGTCATCATGGAATTCATGCCACACTATCTTAAAATATATTTCTGAGGATAGAGAGGGAAGAATAATGTTGAAATAGAAAAAATACACTCCCAAACATAGAAGAGTAGAGAAGATATGGTAACATCAATCTATGTGAAATAAAATAATCAAAGATTCTTTTTAATAGGTATTACTTCAGGCTATTTGTGTCATCAATACTATTGTTTCTAAATGCATGCTTAGACCAAATTTTAATATAAGCAGGACTTATTTTTTTAACAAGGGAATTTGTTGGATTGTCTTAGTGCAACACTGCCAAATCTATAGAGATCAAAAATAGCACCTTGTGGGATATGTTCATCTTAAAAAGTAGCTGCTTCTCATCCACAAGCTAAAAAAGCGGACAAAAGTGCATTTTCACGATGCTCTTCCTCAGCTGTTACTTGCAGGGATTCTTACATTATTTTGGGTGAAATGCTTACTCTGATGAGGTAACTGTAATAAAAAAACCTCATTAAAAAAATGAGGTTTGTGATGAGTCATTTACATTTAGGTATATAAAAATTTTGGAAGTTGAAATCCTTGAACTCAAGTGTCATAGTTTCTTGGTTGCTCGCAGAAAACTCAATTTAGAGGGTATGAGTGATTATAACTTTGAAAATAAATACTGCATTTTGTATTTGAATTTTTGATATATTTTTATTAAATATGTCTTGAACACATGTGTTTATGTGGACCAGTGGGTTATTTTTTTTACATTTTCACATAAGAAAAAGCCTTGTGACTCCTGACAACAAACTTCCTTCCTACACAATTTTTTTCCAGGACAGTCAGTGGTCCAATCTGCAGGTGCTGTGCTGTCAGCAGAGGTGACCAGAGCTCCAATGTCCCGCTCTGCCCTGGTATATTTCATAGCCCTGGTAACCAGGTAACCTGGTAACCCTTGGATGAGTCATTACCTGGTGTGAATTGTCAGGGTGCCATGTAAGCCATTAGCACTGGCACTGGGTCCATGTGCCTTGGTTTACTTTCTTGATTAAATGAGCAGAACTGGCCGTGCTTGCCACATTATTTACCTTGTGTGTTGCACTGGGTGAATATTGAACAGATGTAAAAAGGCTCTGGCCTTCACCAGTGGGGAAAAACCCAATCACCTACCAATAAAAGAAGGTGCAGGAATGGATAGGGGTGGTGTTATCTTCAGAAATCTTCATAGAGATGGCAATGTATTATTAGGAAAATGAGCTGTGGTAAACACCATTTACGCTTATTTCCTCATTAAAATATTTTATTACTGTTCTAAATTTGAGCCATTCTTTTGGAGTCATGGTACATTTGACTCATGTAATTTTTAACTTGCAGTATTTTATTTGCTCTAGATTTCAAAAGCATTACAAGCTCAAATGTTGTAGGAGAGAAAAAGTCAAACAGTATCTGAGTTTCAGTTGGGCTCCAAGAAGACAAAAGGTTCTTGCTTAAAAGTAAACACTTGCAGCTATATTTTGTTCATTACCAGCAGCTGCTAACTACTCTTATGCTACATGGCTTTTTTCCCCCTAGGAAGATATCAGGTCTCTAAAATACAGAATTAGTCATACAAACCTAACTCTACATAATGAAAGTTACTTCTGCAAAAGGACTGCTTGAAGCTTGGATTTTCTTGTTGTATAATTTTTTATTTATTATTACCTATTAATAATAATTTTTTATAATAAGATTTTTTATAAGATGCAAAATATATTTCTTTCCAAGCTTTAATAAAGAGCTGCCATGCAAATGATAGCAAAGAATTGGCAAAGTAAGTTCCTTCTGATGGTTTTCATGGCTGCTTACATTCTTTATCAGTCCTATGTCAGGAAACTGGAAAGTGGAGGGGCCAGTGCTGTGACATACCTGACATGAGAAGGGTGCAAGTGGCAACAAAGCCAGTGGGGAGCACAAGCTGTTCTCAGCTTGCAGAGATGTGAGATGCTGCTGCAGTGGGAGGTGGAGGGTGAGCAAGAGGGGGGGACCTGGAGGGGTCCTGGGAGGTGGAGGATGGTCTCTGAGGAAACCTGGGGGTCACCACTGGGCCTGGTGACCAGGGACCTGCAGTTTTAAGCCTGGTAACAAAAGCACATCTGCAGGCTTGCAAGTGCTCAGTTTTAGTAATTGCTGATAAGACTATAATCTCTTAAAGGAGCTGCGGTTGTAGGGTCATGGGAGTTTCAAAATTCATCCTATTTCTCAGAAGGCCAGATATGTTCAGCGAGGACACGCCTTCCTCAAAGTCACCCAGCAGCCACAGCAGGAAGCAAAGAAATCATCATTGGAGTGAGCTTGTGGAGTGGGGCTGTTTGATGCTCTACAAAGTGAAAGGCTCCAGTGCTGTTACCCCGCCACAGAGAGGAATCACATTCCAGAATAAGAGCTGGGTAAAGTAAGGAGCTCCAAACGGGTGGTAGCAGCTTGCAGCAGCTGTTCTTTGATTCCATGTTCTACCTTTAACCTGCCCCCTCCTCTGGCTGTGGTCCTGCTGGTGCTGCAGGGTGCCCCCTGGTTGCTGTAAGCCCAGCAGGAGCAACTTTCTCCTGCACTAAGAATTAATTTGCAGGGCTGCAGCTTGTATGAGTAACTCAGATGCCTCCTTCCTGTTTGCTCCCTCTCAGCCTTGTTATATCTAAATTTTGTTAAATCATCCATGCCAGCCTTTCTGAGAGTGAGCAGTATGGTAATGCTTGACAGAGACTGTTGGGAGAATGAACTTTGTTACAGCTGCCAGAAAATCTAAACAGTTTAGGGTTGTTAAATTGTTGTTTTACTTCATGACTATTAATGTCTTGTCAGTGATCTTGGGAAAAAAAAATCAACACTTTAGGCAAAAATGTGTTTCCATGCAATCTGATATATGTTAGATTTGTACTCTTCTCATAAATCCAAAGAAATAATCTTTGCTATCCTTATTATCCCCACCTCCCAAAACTTAAAAAACCTCTGCTTTCACATAAACTTAGAAAAACAGAGCGAGGAAATTATTCTACTGAGATATTTTAGAAAAACTTGAACCAAGTGAGATTTCAGTTGAAGAGAAGAAAACCACAAAAGCCTGAGAGGTGATTTGATATAGCAACTAAAGAAACATGTATCTGCCCCGATGAACTGTGCAAGGCCCATGCATGGTTCGCTGCATACCAGTATTTCTATAACATAAGTAGGACTCTAGCCCTTGCTCTTGAATGCCTAATTTCCACCTGTGAACCAGATGGAGAGGGCTCATGGGTAAGGAGGAACCCTTTCCCCTCTGGTGTGGTACCAGACATGCTGGAGGAGCTCTGTTGTCCCTTGCCCACCAGTGTTTCTCTCTGTACCATCACCTTTCATGTTGCTCCAGAATAAACCTCCACAGTTCTGGGCATTGAATCTGTGGGGAGGGAAAAGCTGGTAAGCACCAACAACGAAAATAATGGCAGAGATACAAGATGGACATGGGGATGCTGTAACCTGCTTTGTATCTGCAGCAGTAGAAACTTGCTAAGCATTTTCACCTCTACCTGCTCCTCCTTTCCTAACCTTCCTCCAGACTATTTAGAAAATGTATGACTTAGGGCATGGCCTGTCTTTATAGTGTGCATGTGTACAGTGCCTACTTATGATCTTATCTGGGATTCCTGCTCCAGCTCCAGTGGCACCCAAAATACATGTTTAAGAGCCAAGTAATTGAACTCTAATCTGTTAGTGAATGGTGGAAGTCCCCTCTGTTATACAGCAATCACAATTTCTGTTCTGAGTCAGTGCTTCCACACCAAACACTTAGGGATCTTTGAGAAGTTAAGTCTCAAGTGCAAAGGGTACATGGAGAGCATTTTATGCTTTGAACATGTCAATATGAAACTATTTTGCTCCTGTGTATGTATGGCATGCTTCCCTGGTACTCAACAAATTCTCAAAGTCTCTTGTCAGGGATTTTTTGATTACAGTTTGCATTCCCATAATGTTTGTTCAATTCCTCTCACTTTTCCAGCAGTGCTGGACTAGATAGAGGTTTTTAAAATAACTACCACTGTGTTTTATTTTTCTCTAACTATATTGCATCTCACATTTCTCAAACATTTTGATGGACGCCCTGGGGATGTATGTCCTGTGCACTCCCTCAGTGAAGTCCTCTTGAGACAGATGTTAAAAACATTTTCTCTGCATTGCTAGTGGAAAGTTGTAGACCCTGGTGTGGTGCCATTCCCACTGAGCTGAGATGGAAATGTACTCTTCAATGCTGGCAGTTAACTTATCTCCAGCTTATTAATAATTACAGTACTAAGCCTGTGCTGGAAGTTCCGAGCCATTGGAATTACAGCAGGCTACCCAGAAGTCAGACAGCAGCAACATAAATACAAATGCTGCAAGGTTTCCCTGCTTCTTGTGCTTTGTGCTGCCTTATGGCGCAAGTAACACAGTGCCTCCCAGAAACTCTTCCAACCTCCCCACTGGGACAGAAACAGGATTTTGACTGGAGAAATTAAGGTATTGCAAGCAGAGTGAAGCTGGTAATGAGGAGTAGCTGCAGACACAATTGTCACTGGAGATACACAGAGCTCAGACTTTCTCCTTGCCAGGAGATGCTCCTGGAAGATAAAGTTTTTGCCTGTTTTAATAGGGGATAAATGAAATTTTCTCCATTCTTTAGTTTGGAGTAGCAAACTCTGGAGATGAACTAGTGTCCTGCTGGCAATATATCTAACTGCTAAAGTAGAAATTCTCTCAAAAAAATTTTCCATTTGCCATGGAGTAACCTTAAAGTCTGTCTGTATGAGGCAGCAGATCGTTGTAGTGTGAATTAACTGCATGAGAGTGTTTCCGAACTACTATTTGCAAAACTGCAGATTACCCAGGCATCAGGTATATGATCCGACCTGCCATTACCCCAAAACGATGTGATGTTTAGCTTTCCAGTGAAGCATGCAAAAATGGGTTTGTTGACATCAGAGTACAGTACAAAGAGGGGTGTGCTGACTGGGACAGCAAGAGGAACGTTTTGCATTTTTATGACCTAATGTCACATCTGGAAAGCTTCTGCCCTCTGGTGAGTCAGCACACAAGAGATCATGCGAGCCTGATCCTCCAATCACTTGGGCGGACGAAATATGTGCTGTTCCTGCCAGCAGACTCATTATAACTAAGCCTCTCCCTTTATCAGGGAATTTTGAAAACCCTGCAAAGTGACCAGTAATAAACTTTCACCTGCTTTTCTTGGCTGTAACCTTGGTTACTGCCACTGACTGTAACCTCCATTACTGCCACTGGCAGATTTTCTAATCCAAATAAATGTGTGTTGCTTGATGAGCCTTTACCAGCTGTGCTCCCACTGGATTGGGACAGGAATATTTGTTTTTGACTGATGATGCATGTGTTTGTATCTGCCCCGATACAAACAGTATCGGGCAGTCTGGATCTAGTTCACAACTCCTTTGCCGATAGGAAAATCAGAAGTTCAGGGAAAATGGGTAAAAAGTAAATTTTTGTATCTTCCCTGTGGTTTGAAGTCTAGAAAGGTTTCTTGCTTATCTTTTAGTGCTGTCTGCCATGGCTCTTGAGATGCCAACTAAATTTTTGTTGTTGCTTCTAAGCATCTGTTCTCTTATTCAATGCACATTTTACTAGTAGGGAAAAAATTAGATACTGTCATATCATAATGATTGCAAATATCAAACAGGGTCACATCAAACAGGTGAGGCATCTCCTTGTTGTGGCTTTCTTCAAGAACCCTGTTGTTTTCTCCTGCAAACCAATTCGAGAATTACTCATTCTTTGTTACTTATCAGTGTCTCACATATTCTGTAATACTTCTGTATTAATTCTGTAATAATTCTGTAATTCTCCTCCATGTTTCTTTCTCTTACTTTCCATCTTCTGAAATACAAGAACCCCTGCAGAGAGAGATTAAGATGAAGACAAAGAGACTATTGTTCATCTGGGGAGAAAAGTGGGTACTTACCACCATCTCCAAACAGCATGGACTATCAAACTTGCTTAGTAATTTCTGTATGAACCCCACAGTTGTGCTTCAGTATGTCTGTGGAAAAATCAGTTTTATTTATCAGAAAACTTTCACTGGCAGACAACCAATCCTCATCTTAGTACCCAGTTGCCCTTGTTTTAAAAAACTATACATAATTTTTGTAGGCTTGATTCTGTTCAGTTTTAACTTCCAGCCATTAAATGGCATGTCTCTTTACTTGTTTGATTGAAAGAAACAGATAGTATTGGAAATGTGCCCTAAATGTAGGTACCGACAGGCTGTGACCAAATCACTCTTTAAGCTTTTGTTGTGGTAGTTGGTTAGGTTTCTTGTTTATCTCTTACTGAAAGGAAAATCTTTGTGATTAGGGATTGTCATTGTGGCTTCTTTTTTGCCAGAATGTTCTCTGAAGCACAGACGTCAGGACTGCACAGAGACTTCCACAGTCAGTCTACAACTGGTGTAATAGTTGCAGAAGCAACATGGAGCTCCAATCTTTGCTAACAGGTCTGACAAACCTCTTGTGAGATCTAGGGCCTACAGCCTAAAGGTTCATATTCTGAAATAAAAATATACTTCATACTTATTTTTATTAGTAGCAAGAATTGACACTATCATTTTTGTCTGATTATGTGTCTAGTTCTTAGCAAGTCCTTACAAAGCTGTTTTAAATTGTGTAGGACTTACACATGGGAATTGACAGTTACTGAGAAGTACATTATTCTAGTCTTAATAAAAAATTAGAATCACCTTCAAATGAGTGTTCAAGACAAATAGGAAGAGTTACTTCCTGAAAGTGACTGTCTCTCAATGCCAAGGAACCCAAAACAGCTATTGTAGCCTTATTTCCTGATTTTCAGACACCTAAAGGTGAAAAACTTCCCAAATAATTTTACTGGTCTGTGTTCTGGATTTGAATAGGATTATATCTTTACAGGTAATGGTGCTGTTTCTCTGGTGGATTGCTGTCAGGGACTGGTGTTCAAGCATGGGAAACTGAGACTCTTTCAGGGCCTGGCAAAGCTTGCAGGCTGTAAGCATGGAGTGCCTGCACTTTAGATGGTGAGGCAACTGCTTTTTCCTGAGGTGGCAAGGGGATTTTTCAGAAAAATCCTTCTCCTACTATTCCATTATTCCCCTCCCCTTTTCCTGAAAAAACCAAAATGAAACAAAACCCACAAAGCAAACAAACAAAAAAACACCTAAAAAGGCAACCCTGCCCACCTGAAGACCATCCACAGAATTCCAGGGAACAGGCTACTTTTATTTCACTTGCATCCTAATAGCGTGCTGGGAGGACCACTTTAGCTGAACAAGAAGGAAAAGAGGTTAAAGCGTGGCATTATCCCAAAAAAACCTTGCTGGCCCGTGCTGTTATCTCCTTGATGACTGCTTAAAAAAAAATCTCCTTTTCCATTCTGCATACAACTTCCTGACTCACTCAGCTCTCTCAGACTTTCACACAGCCTTGAACTTTCACAAGGTCTGAGTGATTCTGCTCTGTCATTTCCCAGGTAAGTCTGAACAGGCTCTTGGCAGAGGTGCATCCCTACAGCTCTCCAGGACGGTTACTGCTCCAGGGCAAAGCCATGCACAAGTGTGTGCCAGGCAGCTAAGTGGGTATCAGAAAAGGATTAGGGATGTGGAAATCTCTGGAAATTGGCCTCTGTACCTTGCCTTCCTCACAGCACCACATACAGGCTGCTTGAGACGTTTTTGTCCCTAAAGGAGCTTGAGATGAGTTGTAATGAAAGCTGGGTGGTGTTCATACCCACTGAATGTTATAAAACTGTTCTACACTAAAAAACCCCCACCAGAATTTGAAAGATAGGGAAAGAGGTGTTTGAAGACCACAGTAAAGATTTTATTTTTTGGGACTTTTCTCTACAAGGCTGTTGAACCTCAACATGAGAGAAGCAGTTATGAGCATACAACGCGTGAAAAATGCGTGTTTGCTTTTCAGATTTAGCAATGGTATTAAAAGCTTCTTTTACAAGGAAGGTGGCATAGGCAAAAAAACCCTCCAAACAAACCCAAAACAGGGTATTTTCAAAAAGAGATATGAATTTAGTGAAAGCAAACTCTACCCTTACTGCTGTTGGCAGCTTCCTGGTGAACTCTGTGCTGTCAGGCAATAGCTGGGAGGGTCACTTCTTGAGTGGGCAGAATGTATGGAACACAGACACAGCCACTCCTTCCTACCACTGCAGCATGAAACACCTGAAAACTCACCTGCAAAGGCAGGAGCACTTCCAGCCAGTGTTGCCTGCAGCATCAGAAAGTTGGGATGCTCACAGTGCCAACTGCATGAGCATAGGAATCCTTCTCCTGCATACAACATATTAATTTAGTCACAGGCACAAAACCAGAGGTACCATTGCAGACTAGACTTAGAAGATATTATTAGATTTTGGGATACCCATGTGGTCCCACTTCACAGAGTGGCAGATATCTTTGTTTACTCTTCAGAGAGATTGTGTTAATGGCATGAAGAATGCCTATTATTTCATCCCAGTGAATAAATACTTTATTTGATACCACATCAAAGATATTCCAGAGTGGATTTATTTTCATATTGTTAGACAAATTGTGGTTATAGACCACCAACGTCTGTTGGACATCTATCAGACTGAGTCCTATGCACATTCAACAGAAATGCTGGGAAAAACATGTAAAGTTTGCTATTACTGGCAAATCCTACTCCATCCTATTAAGTGTGGGTAGCACAAAAAGTAGATAGTAATAAATACAATATGTGGGTTTATGAAGTAGGCAAGTGTTTGGAAAAACAAAGACTAAACAAAGACCTATTTGAGAATTTTACGGCTTTAAAAAATTTGGGCATGGCAAAGAAGGGTAAGCTGCTAATTTCCAGGAGTTGGTGGAAACAAAAACTAGAAACTTACTTAAAGAAAAAAAGAACCACACCCCCCACCCCCCCCCCAAAAAAAAAACCCCAAAAACCAACACCATAAGAAAAGGTTCATATTCTGTAATTTTCTGAGTGTAGTATCATAAGTTGCCATTCAGTCTAACCATTCTGCCTGCACATAAATCACATGCTTACTTCTGTGGCCTGGAAATGGTGTATGGGAAAGCCCTGCCATTCCTAAATATAAATGCTCACCTCTGTTTCTGGAAATACATTATCCCCCTTGTTAAATACCGAGTCTCTATTGAGGATGAGAAGAACTTCCTCCAAGTGCAGGAAGCTCAGGGCAAGACTGCTGCAACATTAATCTGAACTGCTGGAACACCAGTTTAATCTCATTTCTACCACAAAACCAATGGGTTTCAGTGGTCAAGACAGGAGATTGGAGACAAAAGTCTCCTATCAATTGGTGCTGTTTAATGCAGAGATTTGGGATATTTCTTTCAGTAAATTTCTGCAGGCAGCTGTGTCAGTGTCCTGTTGAAAGGGAGAGGAGGGCTGAATACTTCAGGTAAAGCCTTAACTTTGCCACAAATCTTTGCCAAAACTAGTTTGTGTGGCATAGGGAAAGCTGAATCAGCCCTAGAGCACCTTGCCTGAAGGCTCTCTGCAGGGACCACTTCTGCTTGGGTCAGTTCTTTTTGAAGAGCAGTGCTCAACTGCAGAGGAAAACCCCGGGCTCTGTGCCTTCAAGGACTCCTAGCTGCTGCTGGGAACCCAAAGGCTGCTTTTGAGAAAGGAGTGAGATTGAGTCACACCTTTCTCTACTGTGTTTGCACAGCAGCTGGTTTTATTGTACTCCTTCCTTGAGTATTCATCCCTCTGCTTCAACATGCAGGGATATTTTACTGTTGCTGACCTTTTGGATTTCACTCTAAGGACCAGATGCTGGAGCGTGAGGTAACTCAGCATCTGACTTGAGGTAAGGTTTTAATTATCCAGCCTTGAGTCGCATGTCTGAAGGTACAGAGCCAAAATCACCTATGTTCAGGAGCCTGGTTTTTTGCAAGCATGGAATAAGAGCAAACTCCTTTTCCTCCACAGAATTTTCACTTAGTTTTTCACCAATATTGAAATGAAAGATGAAAAGAGACCTACATCTAACTCATCAGCAAGTGCCTGAAAAAAATTTGACAGCTCCTGCCTGCCCCTTGCCTTTTCCCACGAGGGAGGATATTTGGAGGAAGGTGGCAGAAGACAATATCAGGCAAATCTGCAGTATAGTTCAGACTCATGAAAATTAGAGGCCCAGTAGCAGTTCAGCTTCTTGTGAGAACAAAGGAATACTTTACAGTAAGGCAGAAATTTGCTTCAGTTATTTAGGGGGTTCTCTTATAAGTACTGATTTATTTTTAATGCCATTTTCCTGTTGTTTTCAGCTTGTTTTCTTAGAATTTTTCAAAATTTCATAAAAACAAAATTATGCCTTATGTTTCATATTCATATAGCACCTGATAGTCATTCACTTCATATTCATAAAGTGATTGAGTGAGCACATAAAATATAGCTATTTATTTAGCTCTGAAGATATTTGTTAGGGTAGGTAAGGTAACCTTCTAACTCTATCTCTTCCATCCTCTCACACCCTGAAATCAGGGGCTGGAAATTGCTAAATTTAATGAAAATTGGGGATGGTTTTGGCTTTATATTGAAATGTCAGTTTCATTGTCATTGGAAAAACTTCTTACATGGGAGTAGTATTGGGAAAATGAACATAAAAATGGTTGCTCAGAAATGTCGGTACAGGCCATTTTTTTGAGCAGAAGATTATCTCACTAAGAAGTTTACCCCGGACAACCTGAAGCTGACTTACTACACTTGAAGTTATTAGAAAATATTTTTACCTCTTCTCCTATCCTCCCCTTCAGAGAAGTTCTATTTTTCATTGGCCCTGCAAGTTTGGGGAAATATCACTTTTGTGTCAAGGATAAGGGTAAAATCTTAAAAACATGTTCTTAACCATGTTTTTGGAGGAGATTAACTGAATTTGACCCAAATTCTCCCTGTGTCAGTGCTTGGAGAAATTCAGTGCTGTAGTAGGTTGTTGGCTCTTGACATAGGAGATGAGTCATTACATCGTTCTGGCAGTGAATAAACGAAATAATAGAACTTGCACTTAAATAATCAAGGAAGGATTTTCTTGTTGTTTTTGATGACATACTCTTTTGAAACATGAAGTTGCCTGCTACCACTGGCAGCCTGTTTGTATAAGCAGGTGACTATGGGTGGGGAGTGAAAAAGAAATCTAACAGGTTGTTCACATGGCATTTTCAAATCACCTCCTCAAGCCCATTAACTTTAACTCTTGACCTTTATAACACAGCCCACAGAAACCCCACAATTTATCACCCTGGCTCTTAATATTATTGCAAAAGGGAAAAAAAAAAAAAAGAATGCCGTACAACTCTTCTGATTAGAGAAGGTGCTAATCCCTGACCCAACAACTGTGAAAGTAACTGTATCCTGAACTGGCCTTTGAACACCTTCACTCAGTGTCCGATCAACAGTCAGCATGTGAACAGGTTCTACAAAGCCTAGTACATTGCTCTCTGCATAAATCCATGATTGTTTCAGGTCACCCTTCCCCAGGCTCTCCTTCCAGCCCAGGTCTGCAGCATCCTTGTCTCATTCATCACAGACCTGATTGTAGCTGCCATCTCAGTCAACTGTTCTTTATTCAAGGAAGAGAACTTTAGCTCTTTACTGGCACAGAGATCCAGAGTGAAAATGGCTGTGAAAAGAAGATCATCTGATGGCTAGAGATGAGAGCGAAATGTTCAGATTAGATATTTGCCTTGCTTACTTTTTATGGGGCAGAAGAATAAATGTTAAGTCTTTTGGCATATCTGATTTCAGGACTGTTGGTCTCTGTTTTTCTGTGTACTTTGGCAGGAGATAATACAGATGATCAGCCACTGTTTACAGCCTCCTCTCAAGACAAATTTGCTTTGTCTCCAGATCAGAGATGGATGGGCAGAGACTGTGCCCGGACCTGCAGACTCTCAGTGTACAATTGTTCTGAAAACTGGTACTCAGTGACAGCAGATGAACAAATTTTCCTTTTCTCCTTCATTCTAAATGAAACGGAAGGGACAAGGATTATTCTTTAAAAATATCTTGTTTGAATTTTGAGGAAATATAGCTGGACCTTCAGGTTTTCAGGTTCTGAAGAGCATGGGCTTCTATATAGCAGTCACTCTTAGGACCTTCCTTCATCTAAATATTTAAAATTTATTGCAGTCAGTCAGTATAGTTGTCATAAAGATAAACACTGTAATTAAAACTACTTTCTGGGTTATTAGCTGATAAAACATTTCTTGGTTCCATAAACTGAGTTACAGTTCCTTTCTCTGTGTCAGCAGGCAGCAGGCAGAGGAGACAAGGACCACCGCAAGGAGATTGAACTGTGAGCTTTGGTTTTATTGCATTGAATAATCTCTTGTTGGTTATTTGAACCTTTTCTCCTGCCCCTAAGCTACAGACTGGGCAGGGATCATATCTGCATACAGGCATGATTTTTAGGAGTAGCTCTTACACTCAACTGTCTGAATGGCTGGGGCTCATCCGCAAAGCCATGGCAGGTAATTCTGCCAGTAAGTCTGCCAGGGCGTGTAGGAACAGCCCTTTTATTTGTGTTTCTCAGAGTCAGGCAAACACATTCTGATTATGAATAGCCAAACAGTAAGTTGCAGCAAGGAGATGTTTGCATTTCAGAAGGGCATTAAAAAAGCAATTTGGTTTACGCCTATGATGGGTTATTTCACACATCGTTTATTGCTTTTTTGACTAAGGTGAGAAGCCTAATAGTATTGAAGCATCTCTTGAGAGCAAAAATAAAAGCATCTCAAGCATCTTGAGAAAGAAAAATACTGTTTTCTCCATATGAACATCAAGGCAGAAATACTTTAGAAATATTTGTGATGTCAACATTAATCTTTATTTGAAATGCCTACTGTGACACATGGCACTTGCTCTGGATTTGGAAAGAGTTGTCTCTAGAGAGGCACTCACAGGTTTGTGTGTCACACATGGGCTTCTGAGGCTATATGGAGGTATTAAAATGCTCATACTTGGAAAAGGTCAAACTGCCAAATGGTACTAATATTTTCTTGAGTCCACTGACTCAGGTTCATGCGGTAAAGACGATGAGGAAGATGTGTCTCTTCTGAATCTCAGTCATGGATTCCATGTTTGAAGAAGTCATTTCAAGAGTGTCAGAGTAGATGAGCAGGTGTAGCACTAGGAAGGAGAAACAGGATCTCCATGAGGCTTTTTTAGATATCCTGCAGAGGCCAAAAAGCCAAGTCACAGACTAAAGGGAGAGGTGAGGACATGGAGGAGCATAGAGTACTTAAGAGAACCTTGGGATAGGTGTGGCTGAAACTTTGTGCTCTGTGTCAGCAGCAGACAGACTCTATTCATTCCAGGCCTGCAGCAACTAAACAAATATCTGGGGTACAGGCAAGGAGGACGTGTCACAGCATTGGCCAATGTGTCTCTTGACAGTGCAGATGATGAGATGAACGGCAGTCTCGGAAATGTGGCAATAATACCAGACTGGGTGGGGCAGTCAATGTGCAAGGACTGCTGTGCAGACACACCTGAATCATAGATTGGTTTGGGTTGGAAGGGACTGAAAGGTCATTTGGTTCCAAGCCCCTGACTTGAGCAAGGACACTTCCCTCTAGAACAGGTACCTCAGAGCTCCAGCCAGCCAGGTCTTGAGCACTTCCAGACATGGAAAACCCACAGCTTATCTGGACAATCTGGTCCAGTGCTTTGTCACCCCCACAGTGACAAATTTCTTCCTGGATAAGTCCAGAGAAGGATCACAGTGAGGGTCATGTATGGAGCACAGGGCATTCAAGGGCAGGTGAGGGTCGCTGGGCTAGTTCAGCCTGGGAAGAGGAGGGGACGGAAAGAACCTGCTCTTGTCTACAAATGCCTGGTGTGAGGGAACAGAGAAAATGGACCCAAACACTCCCCAGTGGTGAACACCAACAGGATGACATACACTGAACATGACCTGGAACATGGGAAATACCATTATATATTAGGAAAAACCATGTGAGAGATCAGGAATTGAAACAGAGCCAAGAGAGTGTGTGAAGTCACTGACCCTGGAAAAACTAAAATTTGACTTGACAAATCTCTAAGCAGCCTGATCTAACTGGACCTGCTTCAAGCAGTGACATAAATTAATTCCAGAGGTCCCTTCCAACCCTGACTATTCTATGATTTTATGAAAATAATTTGGAATTAAAATGCCTACATTTTAAAAATAAATCATTCACTGCCCATTTGTTCAGGACACAAAATTGAATGGGTTTTTTAACGTGCTTTTGAAATTCAAAATGTTACTAACATTTCATTTCTGCAAATTTTCTTAATTATGCACATATATAAAAGAAATTGGTGGGACATTATTATTATTGTACTTTGTACACTGTTATCATTATGTGTTATTAAATGCAGTGAAAATTTTCCATTTAAGTTATCAAGCACTAGTTACATTTTAATTATCATATTTGGGACCATTAGCCACATGTTAGAATGTGACAATGCAAAGTGCTACACAATTCAGGTCTAAAAAGACAGCCTATACCACAGGGAGATTCTGAGCTCAATAGAATGAATGTACTTGCCTTCTTGAAGGTTTTCAAGTGTTTTGTTTTGGTTTGGTTTGGTTTGGTTTAGTTTGTTTGTTTGACTGAAGTTTGGGACAAATAAGAAAGAGGGAGAAGTGATGCGAACTGTTGGAAAGACTTCTTGAGTAAGGGAGATGAGAAAGCAATTATGAAAATTTTCAGATTATATAGGCTTATTATGTCGTAAAAAACAATAGCAGAGTGCAAAGTAGAGGAAGAAGCACTACTACAGAAATTCAGAAATAACCACACCCAGGCATTGTCTAGCCTTTGACTTTTTCACTGTCTTCAACAGTTTTTTCTCAATGTATTTTCTTCCACATTTTCTCTAAAATGAGAGAAGTCATGGGGGCTTTACAGTAAATGCCCCTTCCTAAGCCTGACCACTGCTACCCATCACTCACTCACGTCAAAGCATCTTTCCCCACTGTCTTTTAATTTTCATTCACCTAGAAGACACACATAGTGATTTACCAGGTTTATTTGTGCACATATTTTGTGTGCAGCCTCAGATTGCCTTGTACTTTAGCCTTAGCTCACTCACACAGGTGAAGCCATTCAGCTTTCCAAAAAACTGGTTCTCCTTCTTTCTGTAACTAGGCTCCCCATGTCACAGAGCAAAAAAGGGAGTTGATGCACGATTTATATTTTTTCTTACAGCTCAGTGGCAAGGCTCTGAAGAAAAACAGATGCAGAGAACTTGCCCAAACACTTAACAAACCAAACTGATCTTCCCTTGAAATCTTTCCTTCATTCCCCAGCAAGAGCTTGCTTGATTGTAAATTGCAGTGTCATTCACAAGGCACTTTTGCACGTTACTGCTTCATAAGGGCTATTCCGATTAGTTAAGTAATAGATCTCAAAGGCTTAGGGGAGGAAACGCATGAGCAGAAAACAACATATGGCTCTTGTACTGCTAATTGGGTCATTTTGAAGCTAAGTAAGAATATTTCAAGTTTTCTTTCTTCCTCTTCCCCCCCCGCCCCCACCCCGGCCCCATATTCTCCCCCTACCATTGTCTTAAAACTCGAGGCTTGCATTCTGAAAGACGGTTGTTTGTTTCTTTTACAAATCTTGGGACTTCACAAATCTTGGGATTCAATACTTTAACTCCTGCTGAAGTACTGAATATCTAAAAGGGTTTAAATATCCCAAAGACTTGGTGAATGCTGGATGTGGGCTAGAGAAAATTTTCCACTGGTGACTAAACAACTTTAATCCTGTTAACCTGATCACCTGTAAGAGTCACAATTACAGAAAAGAGAAATAACACTAAAAGGCTAGAGTGTATTTGGTGTTGTGGTTACATGTGTGGCCATGGCAGATAATTCCCATTATTTTTAAAAAGTTGCACATTCCATATAGCATCCTAGGCACCTTAAAGCAACTGTATTTACCAGATGGGGGACATACATAAATAAAAAGTATTCCCACCTTCCTCGTCCTTAGTGCTGATGTTTACAAATGATAGAGTAGTAGATATAAATGAAACAAAAAGCTGCTATCACATTAACTTCTGTATTTGTCCATGAGTAGTTACCATGCAGATGGAGCCCTCATATTTTTTGATGGAGTTACACCTTGCAGATATTTCTTTTGCATTAGCTGCGATATCATATCTTAGATGTCTTAACTCCACTTAGAACAGAGATGAACTAATGGTTAGTCATTAACTAATTTGTCATTATTTTTAGAAACAAAGATATTTATTACTATTCATCTTGGAAGATGTTCTTAGCAATGAAGCTGCTCAAGACAAAATAGATAGGGATTCTGCAAGATGCTGAAGGAGTAAGATGACTTGGACAAATATTATGTAAATGACAAACATTTATTTTGTGTTTGCTTATAGCCTTGAGTAGGTAGATGTGACTTCTGTTAAATTCCATTCTAATTGTACTGGGTACAGTTTTATGACTAGCTTTTGAGTGATAAGCTAGCTGAACTAAAGAGCTGCTTTCAGCACAAAGAGCAAGACCTCTAATGGAGCTCAAATCTGGAGTTTTTCCATTACGGAATAGGAAGGGTCTTGGTTACAAAATTCAGCTGTGGATTTTGTGTACCTCAGGTCAGGTCTTTCACTTGCCCACAGCAGCCCCTTCCAGCTGTCTGTGTTAGTGGGTGTATAAATATGAAGTGTTGTTTGCTTCGCCACTAGGAAGAAGATGTTTTATTTATTTGAATTGAGTCCAGATTTACAATTCTATCCCTTGGCACTGGAAGTCAATGTTTGAGAATTGCATTTGGTCCAGATAAGCTATTAGTTAAGTTTGTTAAGATATTTTTCCTTGAATCAGGTACAATACCAATATTCAGAAGCATCCATTAAAACATGTTTTTTAATTCTGTGCTCTCCACCCACTGCTTGATAGCATTGTGTCCCTCTCTGGCCAGACAGTATGAGTCAGCTCAGCACCTTTCAGGGCGGAATTGCTGGGAGGGAAAACATTCCACTGAAAAGAATAGGATGCACTGAGTAAGGCACCATTTTATCCTTTTCCTTAAATTATGAAGCTTATTCCTAAATGAATGACCCTTATATGGTAAATGTGTCCAAAGGGCTCTTTTGGCCCTGAGGTGCTCAAAAGCATCATTTTTAGGCGTGTTTGATATTAATGGAAGACAATATTATTTATCTTTAATCTCTAATAAATGATGAATCTGAACACAGTGCGTATTTACTTCCTGCTCATTCCTGAAAGGGGCATGGAAAACAAAGGGATTAACCAGAGAGCCTGTTCTAGCTGTCTATAATACTTCCTTTCCTTATATGGCAGCTCGGTACCTGATGGAAAATTCCTATTGCATGCAATCAGAAAGAGACTTTCAGTTGTTTTACATACCTGTTCCACCAAATTCAACAATCAGTTACAGTCTTCCAAGTTGGTAGTGGTCTTTAACAAAACCCAAATCATCTACTAAATTCTATGAACTTGAAATTTGTGGGAAGTGTCTAGAATTTAGGCGTCTAGAATTTAGGTGTCTAGAATTCTGGTCCATTAAATAAGAAAGTTTTCAAGAGGTATTACTTTGAGAGGATTCCCATTCCACAAAGAGGAATTAATTAAATGTGGATGACAGGCAGGAGGACATGATTTCTGACCATTAGTCATTTCACGGTGGGGTGGGGTCTTCTCCTGCTCACTGTGACACTGTGTTCTTGATGGGCCTGCTCTTAGAATCTTTCTCCCGGTGAAAACAGACTTTGTCAACTCTATATAAGTGGTGGCACTGACTGGGTTCTTCGAAAAAGATAATTCATTCTGATCCAAGAGATATACAAACTGGCTACTGGGAACAGGAAGGAGAAGTAGCACTTCTTCACCAGTGGAGATCTCTCAAGGGAATACCTTCAGTGAATGCTCAGTTGGGCTTTGTGCATGAAGCTGGAAGTCTGGTTTCTTCCAGAGCTGTGCAGGTGTCTCCCATGCCCATCCTCTGGGCATGAATCAACAGAGAACACGTATTAAAGATGTGTCTTCATGGTGCAAAAGAGCACCAGAGTGACTCAGAGGGGTGTCAGACTCCTGTCATTAGTAGTGTCTGAGGGTAAAGCTGCATGAAAAGCTACATGTTAGGACTCCTCTGAACTGAAAACACCAAGTGGTACAAATTCATCAAATAAACTTATTCTGATGAAAGTGTGTTTAATACAAGGTGCAGCAAATGAGATTTTTCTTTGTTTCCTTCAGTCATAATCCTATATGTTGTCTGTTTAGACATGTAATTTCTTCCAAGTCTGTCAGGTAAGGGAAGCCTAGATAACTTTAATACTGGCAAAAGTTAAGTTCCAAGGCAGGCAAACTCTCGAGGCCTCTTGAGGAAAGACTTTTTTAGCTTGTGTCAGAATTTTACAAATTCATTTCCCCTCCCCCAAATACTCCAGAGCTTTTTGTGGAGAAGCAGGAACCCAATTTAGGCCTGAAGGAGTGGCTAATCTTTGTAGAATCACAGAATCACAGAAAGAGTAAAATTGGAAGGGTCCACAGCGGGTCATCTAGTGCAACCTCTGCTCAAGCAAGGTCATTCCAGAGCAATTGGCACTGGATTGCATCCAGATGGTTCTTGAAAATCTCCAACAAGGGAAACTCCACATCCTCTCTGTACAATCTGTTCCAGTCCGCAGTTATCTGCACAGTAAAGAAATTCTTCATGTTCATGCTGAACCTCTGTGCATCAATTTCTGCCCATTGTGTCTTGTCCTTGCTTGCTGCCTGGCTCTGTTCTCTTGACACTGTCCCTTCAGATACTTACAGACATTGATAAGGTCCTCCTGCAGTTGCCTCTTCTCGAGTCTGAACAGCCCCAACTTGCTCAGCCTTTCCTCATAAGAAAGATGCTCCAGTCCCTTAATCGTCTTTGTGGCCCTCCAATGGACCTGCTCCAGTGTGTCCTTGTCTGTCTTGAACTGGGGAGCCCAAAACAGGACACAGAACTCCAAATGCAGCCTTGCCAGGGCTGAGCAAGGGGCAGGATCACTTCCTTTGACCTGCTGGTGATGCCCTTCTCAATGCATCCCAGGACACACTGCTGTCTCATGGACAGCTTGCTGTCCACCAGGACCCCCAGGTCCTTCTCTGCAGAGCTGCTTCCCAGCAGGTCACCCCAGCCTGTGCTGGTGCCTGCGGTTGTTCCTCCCCAGGTGCAGGATCCTGTATGTGCCTTTGCTAAATTTCAGACAGCTTTTCTCTGCCCAACTATCCAGCCTGTCAAGCTCCTTCTGAAGAGTGGCAGAGCCCTCTGGGCTACCAGCCACTCCTCCCAGCTTTGGGTCATCATGAACTTGCTGAGAAGGCATCTGCCCTCCACCCAAATGGAGTGGATAGGGCAAACAAGGCTGAGCCCAGTATGGAATATCGGTGACAGATCTCCAACTTTATCCTGTTTCACTGACTCCCATTCAGCCAGTTCTCATGGTCCACTCATTCATTTTGCCTATGAGGATGCTCTGAGAGACAGTGTCAAAAGCCTTGCTGAAGTCAAGGCAGACAATATCCACTGCAGTCCCATCATCCATCCAGGTAGTTTTCTCATTGTAGAAGAAAATCAGAGTGGTAAAGCATGATTTACCTTTATTGAATCCCTGCTGGTTACTCCTCATCATCTTGTCATCCATGTGGATAGAGGTTACCTATAGAATAGGACACCAGCTCTCTAAGGATTTGAGGCGCATTCCATTAGGGCCCATGGGCCTGTGGCTGTCAAGTTTGCCTATGTGCTCTCTTACCCAATCCTCTTTGACCAAGGGAAGGTCTTCCTCTCAACATTCCTTTACCCTGTGTCCTGGGTCAGAGATTCCTGATGCCTGGTCAGAGTGAAGACCTGTGCAGAGAAGGTGTTCAGTAACTCTGCCTTCTCTGCATCCTCTGTTACCAGGGTCTCTCTTCCATACAGTAGCAAGCTCACACTATCCCTAGCTTTCCTTTTGTTACTGATGTATTTGAAGAAGCCCTTCTTGTTCTGCTTGACATCCTTGGCCAGATAAAAGGCCTTGGCCTTCCTCATCTTATTACTGCTTCCTCTGACAACCTCTCTGTGCTCATTCCAAGGGGCCTGACCCTGTGTCTTTTGCCTTTGTATTTCCTGTTTACAGCTGAGGAATGACAGCAGTTCTTTATTCATCCAGGGTGGTTTCTTGCCTCCGTTGTCTGATTTCTGCTAATTGGGATGCATTGTTCTTGTCCCTTGCCTGAAGGAAAAAGTGGCATATGATTTTCAGCAGGCAGTTCCTGCGACCTGGCTTTCTCCAGTTGCCTGAAAACTCCCAAACTACCATTAATTAGGTAACAAGTGGTGAAAGGGTTTAAAAGTGGAAAGTGGGACAAAAAGACAAGGATTTACAAGTTGTCATGGTTTCGCCCCAACCAGCAACCAAGCACCAGACACAGCCACCCACCACTTGCCCTACCAGCAGAATCAGGGAGAGAGCTGTAGGGATAAAAGCTGGGAAACTCATGGGTTGAGATCAATTTAGTTGCATAGGGAATGCAAAAGCTGAACACAAGCAAAGAAAAACAAAGTTATTCCCTGCTTCCCATGGGCGGGCAGGTGTTTCACATCTCCAGGACAGCAGGGCTGCCTCGTGCCTCACAGGGACTTGGGAGGACAAATGCCATCAGCCCAAATGTTCCCCATTCCTTCTTCTTGTGCCCAGCTTTAAATACTGAGGAGGATGTCAGATGGTCTGGAATGTCCCTTTGCCCAGTCTGGGTCACCTGCCTTGGCTCTGTGTCCTCCCAGCTTCCCATGCACGCCCAACTTCCTCACCAGCCTGGCAGTACAAAAAGCAGAAAAGGCTTTGGCTCTGTGTGAGCCCTGCTCAGTAATAACAAAAATGTCTATGTATTATCAACCCTGTGTTCAGCTCAGATACAAAACACAACCCCATGCCTGACACTGTGAAGAAAGTTAACTCTACCCCAGCCTAAACCAGCACACAACTGCATTTACCATTATTCCTATAAGAACAAGTAAAAATTACTGCTATATAGACATTCTACCTAACATTTTGTTTGCCTTAAACCAGTCCATAGTTCATTTAAAGTATAATTAAAAGAATTTTATGCATTATTTCTGACTGTCCAATCACAAATCCTACCCTATGGTATCAATGACATCTAGCATCAATTACATTTAGTAATTGGCCCCCCTCTCCCAGGATGTTATCAGCCATATGTTTAGCAATTTGATTAAAAGTAGAAGTCTGCAGTTGGCCACAAAAAAGACACCAAGCCACGTGTCTATGGAAGTGAAGTAACTGCATACATATATGTAGGTAAAAAGTTGAAAATAAACCTATTTCCAAGCAAAAATGTGAGGCAGCATGAATGTTATCTTGGCTTGCAAACTCCTGGCACACATTGATCTGATTTACCCCCTTCAGCCTCTGCAGTCAATAACAGTTACAACCTTTGAAGTAGCACACATATTGCAGAACTAACCGGAGGTTTTTTCATCTTTGAAAGGAAAACTTTTTATCATACAATGAAACAGCCTTGTGATAAAATCTGTTATATTTAGCCTTGGGACCATACTAATATTCTGGTCATTAGTATAAGGTCAAAAAAGATTATTATAGTGAGCCCATCACAGATTTTTTTTTTTTTTTGAGTGATTGACTGCTGGCAAAATTGACATAGTTTCAGCATCAACCCTTCTTCAGCACTGCCCTGCCTGCACACACACTGTTAATGGCATTCCTGGGGTTATTTTGCATTTGATTCACAGTGGTGAATGGCAGCACAAAATAACTTGAAATGGAGAAGCCTATGTGGGCAACTGGTTCAGATATACTTCATGGAAAGCAGACCACTTGAACAGGTTGCATGCACCTTAACAGATGCCTTCTCCCTGCACAGTGTTACAGTCTCCAATTAAGTTTCTCCAAAGACACAGAGTTTATTTGAAAGGGAGAAAATGCCTACATGTCTTTTCCTTTATTTACATAATGCAAAAAGAAAGCTGAAGTAATTGTTAACTGATTCTGGCTTTTTGAATTTTTCTTAAACTTATGTTGATGGATTTAATGAGACAGTGAAATCAGAAAAAAATTACATACCAGTATTTCACACATGCCTACAGTCTGGAGGGTAACTTCTCAGGAAGCGGAAAAGAAAAAGATGCTGTGTTCTTCCAACCTTGCAACATTTAAAAAGAGAAGAATATCAGGAAAGTGAAGTGGTTTGTCTCTAAATCACACCTTTAGCACATTATGGCTCATAATTTTATTTACAGCATATGTAATGGCATTACAAGTCTGTATATTTCAAAAATGAAGGAAAAAAAAAGAGATTAATAGGAGATGACATTGCAACCTGTCACATTTTTCTTTTTTGCAAGTCTTTTACTTGCTCTAAATTTATTCAGGCACCACATGGTCTTGGGTATATCCCATGAGCTAATGAGAAATTTCAGTCTCTCACCCAACAAGGACTGCAGATCTCCTTTCAGAATTTCCTGAAATATATTTGGGCATGTTCTACCAGAACCAATGTTGGGGAACCTGCCTTGTTATGTCTTAACCAGGCAGATGGTTTCTTCACTGTCTGCAGCAAAGCTGTAAGACAGAATAATTTGTACAACACTAGGACAGTACATTTTAAAATATAAAGACTTGAGTTCTAAACTTATTGAGGAAAAATAGTTTATAGGTACTAGACTACAACAGTATGCAGTTTGAAAGGTCCTCCTCACACCTAATTTCCACAGAGATGGGGGAAAAGCTGTAATTCTATAATCTGAGCAAATATCATTGGCTGATTCATTTTGGAGGCAGGGAGTTATGGTTGTGCTTCGTTGAATTAGCAAAGATGAGCTTTTCCTCATGTAGGTCATGGTGGCTGTTAACAGAGAATTCTCAAGAGTCTCACCAGTGTCTTGGAGGATAGAAGGACTTTAGAACAGAAGTTGATTCATCAATGTCTAAAGGCAGAGTTTCAATGGGAAATGACATGAAGCAGCTGATTTCAAGGAGCAGTGATCATCAGCTAAAGAAAGGCAGTGCCTGAAGGCTGCAGTTAAGCTTCTAAAGTCAACCACCTTAGAGTTGTTTTGATTTGTGACTTATTAACAGCTGAAATTAGTATAAGAGTGTGACATTTGCTTACGAGGTGGGAGGAAGACAATAGCTTAGTAAATGATTTTTAATAGACTATCAAAAAGTTGGCCATTAGGCCAGAAACCAGATACCAGCCTGGTTGATCAAATGAGAGCCCTTTATAAACAGGTAAGTTTTACTCAGCCTACTGGCATATTACTGTCATGAACAGTCTGGTAGATTACAGTAATAAATGGCAGTATATATTTAATTTTCTGCTGTATGTAATGTATGAAATAGCAGAGAGCATATCACCTATGTCACTTCCTCAACCACTTGCAGCAAATAAATGTCTGTCCCACAGCCTCCCTTGATCAGAGCCACAGGTTCCATTGGTGTCTCATACACGGCTGGCAGCAGGAAGAGCCAAGGCTGTGACTCTCTGGAAGCCCCTCAGGACAGAACTATGTCCATATGTTACTTCACTGTGTGAAGCTGTTTTCCTCCCTAATGAGACTCCGTGTTTGATGATTACCGTCTCCAAAGCTGAGTCATTTGGCAGCTGACTCAACAAGGAGCAGTGAAAGTGTAGGTCTTACCAGCATGACACCTGCTCAACCTCAACACCTGAAGCTGGCTGCAGCTGGTAAGAGCATGGGGCAGCAATGTGCAGCTTGGGACTGCCCTTGTTCCTCAGTTACACTCTCTCCCAAATCTCAGACAGGACACTACTTACATATTTGTCAGTAATGAAACCCGAATTTCTCTTGCTGGTCCTCTGAAGATTGAGGTGTGCACTTCTGCTGTATAAAATACCTTGTGCTTTAACACTCAATAGTGAAGTCAGAGTGTTTGATGGAGATAATGTCACTTAAGTGGCTATGGTTTTTTCACCTTTCTTCGGGTATCAGATGGCATAAAAAATTAAACCAGATTTTCTTCATGTGGACAGATAGAAGAACAAGCCTTTCCCACAGTCAAGGAGGATCTGTGGAAATGCATTAAGATGCTAAGGATTAGCGTCTTAAATAACAAATAACAAAAGGGGTAGACAGCTGAAAACTGAACTAGATGAGGTCAAAATGTGTGTGTGTGTGGACATGAGGAGGGAGGGCACTGCTATTCTCTGCCTGCAAGACATTAGCCTAGTGACGTATGAAAGGGAAGGCAATGCTTCGCTGCATGTTCCATATTGACAATTCAGGGGCTGGTGCAGAGGCAAAAGCTTGTTTCTCCTCCCTTTTAGACTGGTGATGACTATTTTCAGGAAGACAGCATGTATTGGCCTTAAATGTGTAAAAGTTATTCTCATAACACCTGATATTCTAGTTAAAATATGCCTTATGTGTAGAAGCAGAATAGGAACATGTGAGTATCAGAAATTTCAATAGCCAAGCCTGTTATGAAAACTCTTGAGAAGGTGACATATTTTTTAAGCATTCAGATTAATATATAATAACATAATTTTCCCATAGCCCAAGAAAACTGTGAGGTGACTCAGAGTAGAGAATTAGAATCTCACGAAAACCTGAGCACTGTAGCAAAGCTATGAGAGAATTTTGTCAAGATTAATTAGCCATTTTGGCAGTACACTTTACATACTTAATTTTAAATAAATTTCTTCTCTTTTATTTCCTGAATACAGTATTATAAGGTATATATAAGGCTGTAGAGTCACCAGTTAAAGTTTTAAAAGAAAAAATATTTTTTCCCACCATATCAATAAATCCAAGTCTAGCAAAAGAAGTGTTGCAAGTAGCATTTATATTCTTAATCAGTGTCATGGCAGCAATGGTGTGTGCATCCCACTGCCTTAGAATCTAATTCAGATTTAAGTTTTCTGTAGGACTGACATCCCAAAAGAAAGAATGTAGCACAAAATAACATATATATCTTTCTATATGTAATACAGTATTTAGCAGCTTTGTTTTGAAGGATTTCAGCTCATCTCTTCCTTCCTTCCATCCTCTCCCTATTCCCCCAGTTCTGGATCATGAAAGTGAATGGTTTAAGACCAGCTTTGAAAATTTGAAACAAAATTTTATTTTCATTCTATTTTATGATGTAACCCAAAATTTTCTGTATGCCTCCTTTAAAAAATCATTAATGTCTCAGGTCTTCCGAATTCTTACACATTCTTGCTAAATTCCATTATTAAAACCATGTAAATATTTCTTTACACTTTGTTAGCATAGAAGACATCATACCTCTAAATAATTCCACATTAAGTGCAGCATGTGCAAAAATGAGATAGGCAGATTTAATTCCTTAACATTTTACTCGGAGACTGAAGTTCTTCTTCATGTCTAAACTTACTGTTTAGGAAATGATCTACTATGGACCCCAATACTTACTGTTTGGCAATTACTTTACAGACTAAACTTGGCTCATGGGATGGAAAATATTTTTAAGGTTAATTCCAGTAAAACTGAATGAGGAGATGGGTGAGTCAAGGTAGATTCTTTCACCTATACGCAGAAACATGTCCATGCAGCTATGAATCAAGCTGTCTAAAAGTTTGTTTTGCAAAAAGTGTACACCTCTGAAGACAGTAAACAGCTGAGTACAAGAAGGCAATGGAAATTTATGTCCTGAAAATTTAGGAAATTTTTCCTATGGTGCCATTCTAGCCCACCCTTATCAAAGGGAGTTCATGACTGATTTCAAGAGTGACATAATGAAGGTGGCTGTTAAACACCCACCCTTGTTCTGCAAAACTGGATTTTGCCTGCTCTCAGAGGAGATAGAGAAGCTGTATGTAGGTTTGACCTGCAGGATGCCTGAGTGAAAACAATTGTGCTGTCTAGAGATCACAGAATAATTTGACATGGAAGGGGCCCACAGGATCATCCAAGTCCTACCACAGGCTTTATACTTAAGGGTACAGGACAATAATTCAGATTTAATCTTGACTTAAATGAGCTTTGGGTAGGATAATAAATCTGTTTGATAAAGGTCAAGGAGGGAGATAGGGCAGAGTGAGTCAATAGTTCATAAGTTTTTGGATATTGGCTCTGCACTGAGTTTACCAATGATTTGTCTCCAATCTGTGAGAAAATGGTTAAATTCAGATAGGTTTATGCACAGGAAGGTGTTTGAAAACATAAATTGAGTCTTGCTTTGTCATAGACATTCAGTGTTCACAATAATTTTAAAATTAGCCTCCTTCTTGCAGTGTATCCCCTCTGCCTTATACTGAGAAAGATCGTTTAAAGCAGTGTTCCAGGAATTACAACAATAGGATTCAGTTTTGCACTTTGCTTCAGATAGTCTTGTAAGCTTCAGCACCTCTTATTTCCTGCATCTAAGAGATGGGAGACCAGGGTGGACATCATATTATATCCTTGTTTTGATGGCTAGTCTGAAGATAAACAAACCAAACTACTTTTGTCTTCAGTGACATGACAACAGAAATGTACCCATATCTCAACAGAACTCAGCTGCATCTTACAGCAAGCTAGCTTTGTGATCGAAAACTGCCCTCTTTTCCAAATGAGAACTGTATTATAATTTTTTTTAATGCTGATCCACTGAAATTATTCCCCTTTAGCTTAAAATTACTGGCAGTACTTTATCAGTAAACAAAACTGATTGTAAGTCAGCAGCAATGTTTATTTGTTAGTATTCTATGTTTAGAATTTAAGGTATGTTTTAAAGAAGTTCAATAAGCTTCATTGGCTGCCTGATTGACAAACAATGGCTTTATAAGCATTCTTTTCACACTTTACAATTGATAAGAAGGGGAGAAATTTCAGTAATCTATGAAGCATTTGCAATCAAAAAAAAAATTTTTTCTGTTTTTTTGCCTGGGATAGCAAGACACCAATCCTTTCCACAGCACATAATAAGCTAAAAATAAAACAAAGCATTTAAAATCTCATCTTGATAACATTACAGAAGGTAGAAAACCACATGATTTTTTAATGTTCAACCTGAGATGGCCTTTAGCTGATGTAAAGGACAGACAATTATTTAGCTGTGACTCATATGCCTTTTAATTGATCTGTTGTTGATCTTTGCATATAGGCATGTGTGATTGTAGGACTCATTTGCTCCCAGCACAAGTATTTGGGAACATTTGCCAATACATTAAGATTTTGCCTCTGCTACTCTTTCAAATTTCAGGGCTCTAAAATCAAAGACATCCCAACAGAAAAGGACTGCATCCCATTATGGAGAGTGCAATTATCACTTCTAGGCTAAGTAAGATGCCTTCTTGCAGACTTATTAAAGAAAAGAAAAAAGGATTTCACAAGCCAAGCTCACAAAGCTAATTTCTTTCACAGGAATTTGCTAAAAGAAGTGATAAACCCAATAGTGCATACACAGATCATATTGTTACAAACATATTGACTTCAATAGGCTTTACATTAATTAAATTCCTTTACATTAATTAAATCTCAAGTTTGAACAATCTCCAAAATTAAAAAGAAGGTCTCACTTGTACATGGGTGCTTAACCTACTCAGTAATTAAGCTCCCATTAGAGAGGTTTGTTAATCAGTTACTCGGCCAAACAATAACTATCTCAGAATGAATCATTGCTCCTGGGTAATCCCCCCATGAGGATTAGGCTCACTTTTCACCTGAAAATTTTGTTGTCAGGCCAGGAAGCCCCTGAGTGCATTAGCCCAATGCATGTGAGAGAAGCATGAAGCAATTGAAATCACACAGGTCCATGTGACCAGCTGGGATGCTCCCAAGTATGGAAGGAGCTGGCCAGTGTCATTACAAGTGTGTTCTCCACCACCTCCATCTCTACTAACTTCATCAATGCCCTCTTAGATTACTTAGATTTCTGATGAAGACAAGAAAGACAACTGTTTATGAGGATTTTCAAGACAGGCAAGACAAGATGCAGGGATCCACATGCTGGTCAGCCACACTCAGTTCCTTGAAAGGTGATAGAAAAATTCCTCCTGGAAGCCACTTCCAGCCATGGAAAGGACAAGAAAGTGATTGGGAATAGTCCAGTCAGACAGATGTACCAGGGACAAATGGTGCTCAACCAACTTGCCTGCTTTCTACAGTGCTGTAAGGGAAGGAAGTTCTACATTTAAGTAAGGCCTTTGGCATGGTCTTCCATAGACTCCTTGTAGCCAAAACAGTGAGATACAGGGTATGTACGCCACAAAATGCACGGAAAACTGGTTGGACTGCCAGGTTCAAAAGGTGGTGATGGCAGCATGAAGCCCAGTTAGAAGTACTATTTTTCAAAGACTAGCAGTGGGATCAGTAAAGTTCACTGCCTTTATCAATGACCTGGATGATGGGTTGACAGCAGCACTCTTGGTGTGTTTGCAGATGACCTCAAATGTGGGTTTGTGCCAAAATGTGTTGAAAGATTGGGCTGCTATTCAAGCAGAACAGGTTTGTTGAACAAACACCAGTGGAAACATGGTCCTCTGGAATGGACAAAGCCCTGCATTAGGACAGGCTGGTGCCAGCCAGCTGGCAACAGCTCTGCAGAAAATTCCCAGGGATCCTGGCAGGATGCAAGTTGTCCAGGAGGCAGAAGTGCACCCATGCAGGAAAACATTGCAGCAGCAAGGGGAAGGGATCCTCCACAGGTTCTCAGCAGTGGTAAGACCACTCCTGGTGTGCTGTCCTGGGCTCAGAGCAGAGAACAAATGCTGACATGGGGGAGGGGGTCCAGTGGAAGGTACCCTGTGGTGGGTGGAACACAGGGCACATGCAGGAAGTGGAGTTCAGTGAGCTCAGTCAGCCTTGTGGAGAGGAGGGAGAGGGGAGACCAGGCTGCGGTTACTGCCTGGTGGGAAGGTACAAATTCTGCTCAGGGATGCACAGCAACAGGTTTAGAGGCAACAGGCATGCACTGGAATGTGGGAAAACCCCATTAGGTATGAGGAAAAACTTCTGCAACATGGTGATGTTAACAACTTCAGAACAAAGTTCAGGGTAGTCCTTGGAGATATTCAGACCTTAAATTAACAAAGTCCTGGCACAACCTGATCTAACAGGAGCTGTTTCAAAGTGAGAGTTGGAGCAGATTGGCTATAAAATCTTCCAATCTAAATTATCCTAAGATTAGTTTTTAATGGTGAACGTCTTCAACTAAAACAACTCAACTTCTTTGCAAAACAAATTTAGAGGAAAATAAATTATTTTATGTAAGTTCTAACTGATAAGAACACATTTGTTGATAAGAATACAAATGTTTTGGCAGAACTGTTTTAAATATATCAAGCCAAATGAATTTGATTAAACTTACAGGTACAGAAATTAGCTTTGCTGTTGGAATAATGTCTTTTGCCAGAAGGGTGGTTTTCTCTTCAGCTAACAGCAGTGTTGCCCTAGGGTCTGTGCCTCACAGACATCAGAGAATCACAGTGCCCTTTTAGAATGCAGCCAGATAGACAGAAAAAGGCACATATTTTATCTGCTTATAGTGATGTTGGACTTTTGCTTTTAACATAAATTATATATGTTAAGAAAAACAGATTCACCTGCCTAGACAAATAGAAAATGCCAAACCGACTTTGTAAGAAGAAAACAATAATTTGTGCTAAGTTCCATCAACATTTCTTTGATAACAATTTCAAACCACACACTGAATATACTCCAGCTACAGAAGAAGGAACAGTGTGAACAATTTCCTTATCAATGTTTCGAGATTGTCTGAATTTCATCTTCATAAGTAAACTGCACCACTGTCTTTTAGACATCTAAGGTAGCATAGTAATATAACTGAGGCTGAGGAAGCTTCATTCTGCTTTGCTTAGAGTTGAGGGGGAGCAGAGAGGACTGGATAAGGGAATCGGCTTTGAGAAAATGCCCACAGCTAAGAAGGACTGGCATTATACCAGCTTTCCTTGCAAGGGGAAAGAAAAAATTTACGTGGCTATGATGCTGAGAGCAGCTCAAAGGAAAAGTCAGAAGTTGTCATTCCAACAGTCCACAGAGAGAAGAAGTCTTCTGTGGCTCTGTCAGCCCAGGTGTCACCGGCAATGAAGCAGCGATCAGCTGTGCTTTACCCCTTCTCATGGCAAAAGGAAAGGATGGTTGACTGTCTCCTGAAGATAAACCTGAAATTACATCTGCCTGTGTAACAGCTGTGACCAGTGGTGTATATTAAAAGTTACACTAGTTTATAATTTTGTCCTTGTTTTTGAGTCATAATGGCTGCAGGCCATATTTTCTGCTGTGATTACATGTGATACAGTAAGAGTTGAGACTTCCAGGGTGCTTATATCAAAGGGACTGTAGTTTAAGGACTGGCACTTTGTCATGTAGTCACTGAGATGCTCAGCAGAGGCTCAGCAGCAGTGCTGTGCCCTGAACCACAGCCTGATATGTGAGAAGCATGCTGGTAAACATGCAGGTCTAAGTCTGTCTTTCTGAAAAGCCTTAGGATGTGGATCAGGGCGTATGCTTTTTCTCATTTCCTTTCACATGACACTCCTCCATTATTCTTGTATTTAAAAGTCATTTGTTGGCATAATGCTGTGTATTACTGCATAGTCTGAAAGACACAGCACTCTCAGTATTATTTTAGTAGAAATACACTTCTGCAGCAAATACTCTTGTTTGGAGAGAATGGCAGTCGGTCAGACAAGGCATTGGGAACATCAATGTACAAATTTACTTCCACTTCTTAGCATCCCATCTTCTTTATTACCCATCTTAGCATCCCATCTTCTTTATTATATCAAAACAAATGTTTCATATGCTAGGTTCACATGTGAATACCTGACTTTTCATCCCAGTGCATGTTCTTACTTTGATTTTATATATCAGTTTCAAGGTGTATTTCTATGGCCTGTGCTGGACTCTCCAGGCTGATTTTACTGTGATACATCTCTTTGTCCTATTAATTCTTTTTTTTTGTCACAGAAAGCTAACTAATGTGAAACAACTGAAAAAAACCCCCTCCAACCCTACTTTGAAGGAAACTGTTAACCCTATAAGAAACACCTATTTTTAAGACAATCCTGACAGGACATTGCTGCCACAGATGAAAAAGGTCCTGTTCTGCTTAAGAATGAACTGCATCGTGCACATTTGAGATTTTGGAAGGATGTTGAATGAGAGCTGTGGTCCTGGTGACCCACTTCCAGCTCCCTCTGTATGGGGGCTTTTACCCCCACCTCACAATCTGTCACGTTTTCCCATCCCAACCATGCTTGGCAGACTCCGGAAGAGGTGAGGGCTCTCTGTGCCTCTGCAGGGTTTTCCCTGGCCCTAGATGCTGCAGGCCTGACAAGACAGACAAGCAACCTCCATCCCAACGGGACCGCACCCTTTAAAAGGAATTTGCTGTTTCTGCTACTTTGTACAACGACTGGCATCGGCGGTTGCACCACAGCGACCTACGCAAAACCAAGGGTGCCAATCGCAGCCAAAGTCTCATGTCTTTCAGCTCCTAAGGGACTCCTGTGCGCTTGAAAACATGCAGTTTCCTGCAGCCTTCCTCCCCCAGGTCCTTTTGTCTCAACCTACTTGGGCAGAGGGGGATCAGGAGCTATGGCATGCTACCTGAGGCATGGCAGCACCTACAAGTGGGTTTAAAGAAGAGCAAGATGAAACTTGTGCAACGAGGTGTGATGGCTCTTCTACACAATTTTGCCCCCTGACGCGCACTTTGCAAGCCCAGAGGGGCCAGGTGGAGGATGTGTGTGCAGCCTAACAGGTCTGACGGCCACAGGGAGCAGACCAGGTCATGCCGCGCCTTGAAGGAGCACGGGCAACACCAGCAGGCCGCTGAAGCTCAGACAGCACCCTGACACAAAACTGCCAGCAGGAGTGATTCTGCCTCAAGCTCCCATTAACACCATCTTTCCACATAAAACATTTTATCTGTATTACAGATAAAACCATTCTATCTGTATTTCGTGTGTGGAGGATCACACATTGGTCTGTTTCTCCTCCTGCTGGACATCGGTTAAATTACTGCTAACACTGAGAGATCATAGCACAGGACTAAAATAGATTGAAAGGAGTAGAGATCTGGCTGTTTGAAGTACAACTGGGAAATACTGAAAAATACCTGCAACAATTTATCTGATTAAGGCAGAAAGAAAATTATCTAGAACTAAAATTTCCCATTTTTGAGCACTTTCTGAACAACTTTCTTAAAAGAACAGAATAATGATAATGATAACAATGATAAAGCATTTAAGTTTCTGCATATAAAATGCTCTTGTGCTGTCAGAGAAACAAGCAACATTTGCCTTTGTTGTTGCAGAAAGGAAAGGGTTTGTTGGTCACAGAAGTCAGGAGACCCGTGTTTTTATTTCCAGCTGGGTTGCACGTTTCCTGTGTGACCTTGCAACTCCTCCGTACCTCCGTTTCCCATTTTTTAAGTTGCATAATAAATATCTTGGTGATGCAAGGCTGATACTCTGCTCACAGAAACTATTTGCAGCTTTTTATTCACATGGTGCCAGAGAAGTCTAGAGTTTCCTTTAATGACTTAATGAAATCAGGAGTAATGGAAGGAGATCCTTGCCTGTGCTGCACAGGGAGTTTGTCACTCTCTTTTTCAGTGACATTTGGGAGGCTGCTTTTGGAGAAGTGTCTTCCCAGCTCTTTGGGGTGCTACAGAAATCCAAAGTTGGGAGGAGGTATCAAAATTGCCTTGCAGCAACGGGAGGTGAATGAAAGAAATAGTCCCCAAGCCACTGAAACTTACTGGATCCTTCACAAACCAGGTTTCATTTTTAGGCTCATACCAACATACCCTTCTGCCTTTTTCTGGAGACAGAGGAACATATTACCTTTATGCCTTACTTAGTTTCATTCCTCTGATGTGGGTTTTAAGGGATGATGTCTTGCACTTGCCTTGCACATGAGCACTTGTGGAAACTAATGCAAAATTCTACTACATTGTGCTTTGTAAAGCACAAAACTTTACCTTATCACACGAGTCTTTATTTTGCTCAGATGAAAATATTTCACTTCCAGGGGAAGGAAATGGAAAGGCATCCTTTCAGCTTGTCCATCTCAACCTACGTTCCCACGGCTTCTTACCAAACACCACTCATGGCTGTACTTATGCAATACAGAAGACCTGGTGGGATTCCACGGATTTCCCATAAAATTTTTTCCCAGCCTGAGTCCAAACAGAATCTCCTGAAGCAAGTCTGGCAACCTGTGGTATATGTGCCAAAAACAATTCAAGGGCAGGTTTCAAATGACACTCAAAAAAGGAAACCCATAGCCAGCACACAGCTGGAGGCATTTAAACTTGGGAAAGGCATTGTCTCACACAGCCTCTGGGACTTCCTTCTAGAGAACAGCAGGGTATGTGGAGGCTGGTGAGTACATTCTCAATCCCACCGGGATGTGGCTGGGATGTTTCTGCTGCTCAGAGCATGGAGGCCCCCATGGAGGTCCCAAGGCTGAGGGATGGGCACAGCTCTTTGATTTAGGAAATGTCAGGCTCTCTCAGCACCTTGGAAATTAAGAATTGAGGTTGACAGAATCCATGTCCTCCTAGAAAAACAGAAGGTCATGGCATTATAAATAAAACCTAAGCCATCATTCAAGTCCACAAACCCTCTATTAGGGTCATGGTTTGTGTTCATGAGTTTTTAGGAATGTCAGGCTGAAAAACGGAGTGAAGATGTGCAGCTCATTTCACAGTGGCTTTTTGCTGGTTTAAATAACTTGGCAAGGGAAGGATTTTTTTTTTGCATTAATTTATGAGTACAGGAAGCAGTTTAAGAAAGATGCAACCTGTAAGTTCCTGTGTTTCTTCCTCTTAAGCAAGGATCATGCTTAAAAACAATGAGACTGAAGTTCTGATTCACCTTTTTTAAACTGTGTTCCTGTCAAAGAGTACAGATCACTTTTTGTGCCAGAGAATTTATCCATGAAACCTGGCATTCTCACCCTTTGCTGTTAACCCCAGCGTTTCACCACGTCTGCTCTCTGCCACTCAGACACTGGCATTTGTGAAGCCTTCATGTTCCTGGTAAAATGTGTAGTGAAGATGAAAGCTGAAGTTTGTGGTGAGACCTCTTCTGCTCCAGGAGACACAACTTACAAAGTGCACACAATGCCTGTGGGGTGTATTGAGGGGAAAATTGCTCAGGGGGGGTGTGTGGTGTTTTCAGAAAAGTGCTGGTGGGCAGGACACCTTCCTTGGTTTGTCGCAAAGTGCTAGCTAGGACCACCCTGTAAGTTAAATGCTCTTAAATAGCTATGATATTAACACATATCACTGCTCATCTCCTGTGTGGATGTTTGAAAGGCAGATGGTGATTTTGCAGGCAAGCAGTGCTGAACAGTGTTGAATGCTCTTGAAAATTTCATGCCACAAACAATACACAGGATTGAACAAGAAAGTGCCTGCTTTGAGCTCCAGTCTCCCTGGTGTGAGAAATTTGCCAGCCAGGAGAAGTAAAGAGTTGGATTGCCAGTGAGCCTGGGCCAGATTTTTCACTAGGTGTATTTTGGTCAATCCTGTGAGTTAAGCAGGAGCCCTTGGCAGATGGTCTGTAGAGCACAGCAGTAGAACAGGCTGTCCAGGAGCACAATGGCAATACTGTTTCCCATAGACTAAAATAGTGAATCCTGGCTTCCTCTTGCTACTGTTGTTCATGTGACCTTTACAATAATTTATAATTAGATTACTTGCCCTTTGGATAGGTGCCTGTGCTTTTTTTTAAAGGGTTGCTAAGGTAACTGATGATTTCCTTATTTCATTCTGTGTTAGAGGAAATTTTACTTCCTAGTGAGTCTGAACTCAAGACTCATTGAAAACAGATACTTGTTTATCAGGAGTTTCAGTGCTTCTATAGTTATCAAGCAGAGGACTCTTAATGTGTATTACAGAGTGTTGATTGTACTGCTTCATATTCATAGTGAAAGAAGAGCTGTTGTAACTCACATAAATTGTTGAATGATAAGGGAGTGAATTTTTGGGATTTGAATCTTTAAAAGTCATTTGACACTTTCTTGTAAACTTTTACTCAGCCTGTTTGTTTTGCTCTTTTCTTTCCTCTGGTTATAAGAACAGTTACTGCTCTGCATGCAAAAAACCCCAAAAAACCCCAAACGAAAATACCAAAAGAAGTCTGTGTGGGTGGATGGCAGTGTGCCTCTGCTTGACCTGACCAATTCTCTCTTTGAAGGCCAGGAATTGAAGTTTTATAAATCAAAGCGCTGAAGGGAAGAATGATTCCTAGATTTCTTCTCTTTTCTCCTACTAATTCAAATTCAGAAGCCCAAGAAATAAGGGGATGCAGAAGCTAAGCTGTTTGTCTCTCAGCTGTAAACTTAATACCCACCTTCAAAATAAACAGAAAAGTTCCCAGTGTCCTTGCCCCAGTGTCCCACTTCATGGCACATGACAAAAGTAGAAAAGTTCTCTGGCTTCTGTAAAAAACCCTAACATGTCATCATCCTATGTTAGGCGGCCAGCTGACTCCACAAACCCTGCGAGCCCTGTGTGCTCTGCAGCAGCAGCTGACGCAGCCTGCCTGCACACTGTGAGCTGCCTCTCCCAGCAGCCTGCTCGTGGTGTGAGCAAACAGCCCGGAGGGCAGCAATGCCCTGGGACAGGGCCAGATGACCTGACACGGGGAATTTCCCTTCTCTCACTGAAACTCCCTTGTGTACCCTGCTCCAGCAGATTTATCCCCAAATGCTCTGGCTCGTCCTCATCAGTGGGGCTGACAAAGCCAGCCCCAGACAGCTCCCCACTGCCTGTCCAGAGTGTGCATTTGTGCCAGGCACCAGTGCTGCTGGAAGCACAGCGCCAAGTCAAGGTTCTTGGCATCCATGCTGGTGTGTAGAGGTAAAATAAGTTTCTCCAGGAAACACTGGCTGTAGGTTTACAAGTAGTCTCTAATTTAACGAGTTAAAGGACAAAGGTGAGTATCTTTTATTATTTAATCTGTCATAAAGTTCAGTACAATTCAAGGCTATTGTAAAAAATAGAAATGTTTACCTAATCTTTCTCCGTCTGATACACTGAGAAATGTGTGATATGTCCTCAGTGACAGAGGAATGTATAAATAAACTAAGAAACAAGCAGATAAGAGTTTTAAAGGGTATATCCCTGGTTTTATATAAAACAATGCTAAGGACAGACACGTCCTGAAATACAGGTCTATATATATATATTCCACTGACAGTGTGCTTCTCTGATGTATTTTCCCACAACAAAACCCCACAGAAATTCTTCAGACTTTCATCCTGAGAACTTCCACAGCTAGCATTTCTATCACTCTCCTCATCCCTCCTTCACTAAGGGAATTTTATAATACTCTCAAGTAAGAGACACCAATATTGAGACCAAAATTGTTGATACTGTTCTCCTATTTGACCACAGCAGAGGATGTTATTTTGATGTTATTCACTATAAAGAAAAAGTTCCTGTTCTTCATCAAGAGTAAAGATTTGTGTCAGAAGATGTCTCAAACTATGAGAAGTGCGAAATGTGAAATGTGAAAGTCTACAATGTGCCTTTCCTCAAGTCTAATTTGATTGGTAAATTGATGTTTTTTGAGGAGAATAGTCCTTTGAAAAAAGTTATATTGTAATCAAAGCTTTCCATATGAAAAATTACTTATATGAAAATTTTTCCTGTCAATACTATTCAATTTTCTTTTTAGTTGACAATTTAAAAAATTGCACCTTTGATTTACAAAAGTATTTTAATTCGAAGATAATTGAGAATTGAGTCTATGGTCAATCATTTGACGATGTATATAACAATAATAAATTGATTATTATTGAGAGTAAGTCTATGGTCAGCATGGAACCAAAATTCATTATGACATATAGATTTTCAAAACTTTTTGCTTTTAAATGCTTTTCTTACTTTTAGGACCTTTTGTCCTAACTAGGTTTGGGAATTTGTATTCCATGTTGAAAACTTGACTTGGAGGCAGGAACTATTTCTCTCTTGAGATTTCCAGCTTAAAAAGTTCTTTACCTGTTAAGTGCACAAAAAGATACAAACATGGAGCAGGAGTAAGCAACTGGAAAAGGGACTGAAAACATCTTGTAGATCCTGAGTTATTCCATGACCAATCATTTTCTTCTGGATATTTGTCCTGTTTTACATAAATTAAAAGCTGGTCAGGAGAACCATGACAATTCTTTCTTGGAAAGGCCAACTCTTTCCAAATGACCAGGGAATTTCAAGCCACTCTACACTGCCCATGGGAGCAAGGTGCACCTTTGGTGTCATTATGGTTTCTCCAAGAGCAGTGGCAGCCCTCTCTGACTGCAGAAATCCCTGCTGTCGCCTCCTGAGGCACACTGGGGCTGTGGAATGCAGTGGCCTCTGCAGAGCTGAGACTTTCTCTGTGCTAGGGTAAGGCTTGGATCGTATGTGGAGCGCATGGGAAAGGGAGGCTGCTCCTGGAGGAGGCGTGATATTCCCACACTGGCTCAGGTGGATAATTGGTCTGTTGGAAGGCACGCTGGAGCAGGTTTGCAGCAATTGTTTCCCAGCCAGAGTGGGGAGAGTCACAGGATGAGTAACTGTGGTTAAACCCCTGCCTGCCAGCGGGGAGGCAGAAGATAACACATTGCAAAATGAGCACCCCATTATTTATAGATGTATCTTTTAACTTGGAAAAAAAAATAAATCAAGAAACTCTCATAGAAGTAAGAGTTCCTTTTCTGAAAGTTGGAGTTAATCTATAATAGTTGGAGGAATTAATTGTTCAAGTGATTTGAAATTATCAAGAAGCTAAATTGCAACATGTGTGAATAAGCTGGAATTTCAAGTTTTTTTACTAGAAACAGATTATTGGATTTCAGCGTGCCAAAGTGAAAAGATAATTTTTAAAGATATGAGGAACAAATCAGAAAGGTTCAAAACAAAAGTGGTACTCATTCTTGCATAACAGGACACCCCATCTTAGCTTTTTGAGGTATGTTGTGTCTTTACCATATCATAGCTGTTTCAGGTCTGAGAAACAGTACAAAATTGATGACCTGTAAACGTGGATGTTTTGTGGACCTGCACAACCACAGTCTGTAAGGTGACTATTCCCATTCTTTCTATAAAATCAAAGTAAAATAACAGAAGTTAAGGACACAGCCGTTCACTCAGAATTCTAATGACACATTAACACTGAGAAAGGACATGAAGAAGTGAAGAAGTAGGATATTTCAGAAAACTTAACCAAATCATGGCATTAAATATGCCACATGGCATGTCAAAAAGAATTTATAAATAGAATGCTATGTATTTATTCCACCTCAGTCTTCTCTAATTTCAGAACTAGTACACTACATAGCATGTAATAAGAAACACAGAAAACTGTGTCAAATTAAGACTTTATTAATTATTTACATGCAAAGAATAATTAACATTAAAATTACACTATTTACAATACATTGAAATGTACTAGGCATCTACAAACATTCTGCTGGAATAGATTATGCATAAAATATTGATGCAAGCCATCTATATCTGAATTCATAATGCATCTGCAGACCTTTATTTTGGCTTTGGTACCCTCACACAGAAAAAGGAAATTCCTCCTCTGGGTGTTTCAAATAGAAACTTACCAGTGTTACCAATGGCACACATGTAAAACTATGCAGTCTATTTGAATAAACACTTCTTGTGTTCACTTTGGTTTTTGAGAGTTTTTGATCAGCTACTTCTCATCCAACAAGAATATATTAACAGCACTATCATCTCCTTTCGTAGTATACAGACAATATGTAGTAACACCCAGAGCAATGGTAAGTTAATGCCAACCATGACTACTACATGGTTTTGTAACACAAATAATATAATCACTCTGCGCTCAGAGGTTATCCCTCAACCATGCACAACCTGAATTCCTGCCAGCTCTCTTTCACCTGTACCTTTTTTAAGCAAGTACCTGTTCAAATACACTCCCACTTGATTAATGACTTCGCATCAACCACACATTAGCTGTTCCTCAGCTTTCTCAACACTGAGAGCACTATCCTCCCTCCAGCAAAGTCTGTTTCTCTAGAACAGACAGTCTTTTGAGGATGCTGCAGGGATACCTACTGCTGCTGCTTCTGCCAAGACACCAAGCCCTCACCCACAGCCGCAACCCTTCCTGCACCAGCTAAGTGTCATACCACCTTTGGGTGAGAGGACAATGATTTTCCACATTACCTGAGCACACATTTCATCCTCCAGATCTGCAATGCCTGTGGTGTAATCACAGTTGTTCCTGGCAAGAAATAGGGGAATTTCCTCAATAGCTGTCTTTGTACACATTCCGAATCACGAAAGGTATGAATGTCTCACAAAGCACTCAGTTTGTTCAGACCTTGGTGAACTGGGAAGTGCAGGACATTTGTGTCCTCCTTCTGCTGTGTTTCACCTGGCAGAGGCTCAAGGGGCTGAAGCAGAGCCTGTTTGTTCAAAAGGAGGATCCACCATCTGCTCTGGGGAATTTGCATCTTTAAGTATTTGAGGTGAACATTGTACAGTAAGGAACTTCCTGACTCAATATTCTTGTTTTGTCTATATGCCCAAGGCTTTCAGCTTTAATCTCTGCAGATGAGATCTCTTTTGCAGAGATTTGGGAATTTCCAAGAGAAACTTGTGGTAGGGAGAATGTGCACTCTGCTGCTGTGGTGGCACAAGCCTAGATCAAGACCATGTTGAGGTGAAGAGTGACTGGTGGCTCGCTGGGGCAGCAAGCAGTACCTGGCACTCTCACCTCTACTTTTTGAGGTCTCACCCCAGCCCTGGCAGCAACATTTGTGCAGCACACTGGTATCACATCAGCACGTGTTACCACAGCCTGCCCATACTCAGCCTTGATCAAAGACTATTGGGTTTGGGAACACAGCCTCTGTGCATTTCCCCCAGCCACTTCTAGCTCCTTATGGTCTTCAATTAATGAAGAAAGTACAAAATTCATCAGCATGTAATTAGTGACCATGCTTCATTTATCAAGCCTCATTACTTAGTTTCAAGTGGAGAGGCCTCTCTTTCAAAGGTACTAAAAGCTTAGCTTGCTACTCCCATTTGTGTTGCTAGGATTAAGTACATTTTTAATCATTAATTAATAGACTGTGTTTTCATTCACTAATTGAACTAACAAAATCTTCCACTGTAGGTGACACAGCATAAACAGACTTCTGAGCAATGTGAAGCTGAGATGTGTAATGCTAAACAAGACAAATATTTGCTTTCATAAAATCTGTAGGCAAAAATTTTTTTTCTCCTGTTAGCACTTCAGCTTTTAACATTGCAACTTCTCATTTTTAGTATCAACTGCAGTTTTTCTCCTGCTTGTGTTTTCATGATTTCTCCTTGTCTGATATTAGCACTGTACCTCTAATTAGGCATTGCAGTCAACTAGAAAATGGGATTGGAAAGAGGTCATAACATGTAGGCTTTTATGAAAGAAAAGAATGACTCTGAAGGACTCACCGCAAAGCTGTGGGTGGCTACATCCGTTTGTATCATTATTGAGAGACAAGTATCCAGTGGAAAAAAAGGGTCAGGAAGAAAGAGGAAATTCAATACATTCAAAAGATTTGCTAAGCCCTCAAAATTGTAAAGGAATGATCCTACAAGCAGGCAATAAAAAGGGAAATGAGAATAATTGGGGATTTTTAGCGTATCCTGTTATTTCGCTTATAAAACATTTGCTTTTAGACAATTTTGCTATACATTTTTCTTTATGATATGCAAAGAGTTTTGTCTACCTCTGACTTCAGAAAGCTTTTTATTGTCAGATCAGGATTTTCTTGATTCTGTCTATGGGTGCATGGTCTTTTAGGAAAGACTGAAGATTCTGTTCTGACATCATAGTTTTCACTGGGGCCCTGTTGTCTGAAATCTCAAGGAAGCCCCTCTCCCATGTGTTGAACTTAGAGTTCTGTGAATGGGCACAAACTGAACAAATAATTTATGTTCTTCAGTTAAAATGTTTTCCCTTTCCTAGTAACTAAACAATGTTTTCCTGTTGATCATTCAACATAAGTAAGAAGAATCCATGGATCATGATCCCCAGTCTTACATTGTGTTTTTAACACACGAGAATGAAAAAGATACTACAAATCTGGAAACCTAAATATTTAATGACTGAATGATCTAACCAAAAATGTTTTATTGCTGAGGTCATCTACAAGTTTTATCACATGAACCTTTGTCAAAATTAATAGGGTGTAATAACACCCAAGCAAAATGCCTGCAGGCTTGAGTTCAAGAGTTAAGTAATCTGAGCTATTCTAAAAGTATTTATTCTTTATTAACAGTACTCAAATTAAGACTCCAGGCCCCAAAAACAGAGAGGGGATGGATGTCAAGGGACTAAATGAAAAGAGAAAAAAGTAAGCAATTGCTTATGCATTCAAAGCAGAATAAACCAGAGCTATGATACATAATATGGAAGGGAGTAATGATGCTAATAACAGTTGAGAAGTATGTCAGACATTTCAGAAAGTGAAAAACAAAACAAAATTTCTGTCTGGAACAGAGACAAGGTCAGAGGTCAGAGGTGCTTATGGGCAGAATCTATAGGCTGACAGAACCGACCTTATGGGCCAAGGAGAAGGCATTGTCACAGGGAGGATAAAACAAAACAAGCTATAAAGACCAAGTGCCAAAGGTTTTGGTGTGAAAGTTTAGCCTATCATGCAAGTTAGGAAGGAGCAACAAGATATCTGAAAAGAAAGGACTGAGTCATGAAAGAAAAAAAGCAAAAGAACTAATGATTGATAATGAAAAGAAAAATAATTTGGAGAGCTTTCAACTCAGAAGTACATAAACACTATTTAATTATAGTGAGTAACAGGAAGAAAAATCCCATGACCCTCTTTAAATCCAAAATAGGTTGTAAATCCAAAACATAGGAAGAGGAGGAAAGCATGAACAATATTGTTTCCTAAAGCAATAAAAACTACACACATGAGATACATTGAGTGCAACAACACATTTGTCTGAATGAATTAAATTTGAATAGGGCATTTTATGCTTTCTATTGAGTGTGAGAGCTAGCTAGCTAGTGCTTTCTTGACTTTCCTTCCTGCTCTACTTGTCTGTTCACACAAGCGTCCTAGTCACAGAAATTTTGTGTACTGCTGTCATGTCTTGACTTGTTCTTGACTTTGCATCTGCCCAGGTCTATATTTAACTCTGAGTTTCACCCAAAAAAGCCAGTTGGCAGCAGAAAGCTGAACTCAGCTCAACATATGCTTTTTTTTCCCACAAACATAAATGCTTGAGATGACACACCCTTTGTGTAGTAGTACCAATGAACAGCCCTTCTGAGAATCCACAGTGGGGGGAAGAACACTGCATATATTTCAGCAGCTAGAAACAGCCAGGTGTTTGATAAATATGCTTTTCAGTGGATGGTTAGTGAGGGAAGTGGTTATTGGGGCTGCTAATTATCATGACTCTCACTTACACCAGGCTCTTAGACAGAAGACTGATTTCTGGGAGTTGATTTCAAGTAGGATACCCTTACAAATTCAACAAAGCTCAATTTAAAAAATCTTGGATGCACTGTGAATTGGATGCTAAGGGGGAGTGTCAGTGACTCTGGGCCACAAGGCAGGACACCCATCCCTGTACCAGCAACAGGCACACAGACATTGGAAACTATACCTGGATGAACAAATCCCACCATATCTCCATCTCCTGCCCTTCTCCATGCTGGGATGAGACACTATATTTTCAAAGCACTGATAGAGATTGATGAACTTGGTTAGAAGAAGGTGAGGCAGCTTTAAATAAGGGTGCAAATACTGAGGGGGAAATTATGTCTAATCAGAAGGCTACAGGATGTGGAAAGCCTGGCACACAGACTGTGGGATTCTTTATGTTTGCTTTTTACAAAAAATAAAGTCCTTTCTTAGTGAGCCCATTCATCCTCAACTACTAGTAAATCTTGATTTTGTAAGGAAAAAGCACAGTTTGAGTCAGAGGCTGCCATGCTGCCTCCTGGTAATGGTCAGGTTTAAAAGCATTCCTTGAAGATACTCACCTTGTCTGATCACAAGAGCAAATGAGATAGCATAAAACACCTTGCAGTCCAGAATTGATCTGATTCAGATTAGCAGAAATCCTAATGCAGTTGTCCTGGTTTTGTGCCAATCAAAGCACCTATTCATCCAATTAACCTATTTATAAGAAGTTCTTATACCTGCATTTTGTAAAGGGCACACAGTAATTATAAATAGTTAACAATTGAATAGATTTCTGCAATGAGAATAAGTCTCAGCACAAATTGCCAAGAAAGACAGATGTTTGTTTTCATCTCAGGGGTAATGTTTTTTTAATAAATTTTGCCAACTTTTGGTTTTGTTTTGCTGTCAAAACATCCAGCATATTTCTATGCCTATTGCTCTGAGGTGTATTTGTAAAATTAAAAAAAAACCAAAACCACAAGAATCTAGACCCATCTCTAAGTATAAACTATGTGAATTAAGAGAATATGTTTTGGCATTGTCCTTGTTTTTTTTACAGTGAGATACAAAAGTGGACTTCAAATTAATCTGTAATGCTTCTGAAACTATCTGTGTTCCGAAATGCACAGACTATTTCCTTGGAAGTGATCACTTAATATTGCTCATGAGCCCATATATTCATGGGAAAGGAAGCTGCATGACAACACTTATTTTGAGAACACTTGTAATTAATTAGGAAGTTCTTCGGACAAAAGCATGCAGTCAGGTGATCATCCAAATTTAAAGTGATGGAAACATATTGTGGATATTTGCTTAATCTAATTTTAATACCTTTTATTGCATTATTTTCTTGTTCTACCAGAAGAAGATTTGGAAAGTCAGTTGTGCAAGTGTTGTCTGAATTTTGAGCTAATCTATTGTTCCAAAATTCATCTGAATCGGTGATTTTCTCTTTCTAAAAAAAACCAAACCTTTAAGTTTGGGGAAGTTTCATTCATTGCCAACATCCAAATATTTAAATTAATGCAAAGCATTTAGAGGAAAAAAGAAGACAGTCTCTGAAGATGCTTGTAAGATAATTACATGAAAGAGCTCGTTGTGACTTAGCAAATATTGTTAATTTTTAGTAATTCTTTGCATGTGTAGAGATGTGTATTCTCTGACAGTGAGCTTCATTTATTTACTTCAGGATTACTTCTTCCTTTGAGCTGAAAAATCATGCATCAGAAGACAAATAGTTTGCAATGATACACAGGGGAGTGTGTTTGTATCTAGTGTAATAGTTCATGGAGGTTATTTTTCAGTTGGGTTATTTTTTGAAATTACTTCCAGCAGGTGACAATACTAATGTGACACATTCTCACAGATTTCTGTGGACACAGGAACACTGAAAGAAGAAGAAGGAAACAGAGTCTGAAGGCAGTGGAAAACACAAGAAATCATATTGTCATTCACAACAACAGCAACAACGTAGATTTTGCTGCCTAGATGTGTTGTGGACTTAAAACTTTCAGATAAAGCATTTGGGGTCTGATGAGAAGAACTTTCAAGAAGAAATGTTGGCACTGAGCAGTATTGTACCAAGTAAGTCCTCTGAGGTAAATATGAAATCAATGGGGCAGCTGTGTCTCATGAGGCTGGTGGGATTGGCCAACTGTGAAAAGAGGAAATTTTGCTATCCCTCAACACCCACACACTTCCTCATCAGCACTGAACTTGATAACACATTCTGTAAAAGACCACTGATTTCCCTGCCCCTTGCTGGTAACAGCATGTACTCCACACCTGGCACCGAGATCTGCAAAGCATATGGAGACATGCTCTGCTCCAGGAATTGTCTTACCACCCCCCTGCTGCCTCACTGCTGCCTGGCAGTGATTGCCTTTGCTGTGGAGTCCTGGTGTCTGTCCTGAAAAACTCAAGAAGAAACAGGAAGGAGAGCAGATCTCCTGTTTTGCTGAAAGGGACACTATGTAGGAAGACTTAGAGATGATTGTGGTGTCTCTGTGGGGTGGAAAAGAGAGCTTGAAATAAGAAAGGTGAAAATCAGAAAAAAGTCCCTTCAGTTATTCTGGAGATAACAGAAAGTACACACAATGATGGGAGCAGTTTGGATTTTCCCATCCAGATCGTGCCCCTCGGCTTTCTCACTCACCCATGCGAAATGCTGTCTGCAGATGTGAAAGGGAAAGGTCGATGGTCCTGGGGGATTAAACCAATATCTGTCAGGTTTACTTTGGTTGATGTGAGCCAGTTAAGGGCTATACAGACAGCCTTTGGGCAAGAAAGAGGAAAAGGATGCAGTGGGGTCTCCACAGCCCTGGTGCTGAGAGAGCAGAACTGATCTGCGGCTGGTGTCTCTGCAAGGTGCCCGAAAGGCTCCCCAGGGAGGCAGGGTGGCAGTGGAGGTGCCGGATTCACAGGGCTACGCACTTGCACATCCTATGGAGCTTTTCTCCCCCGAGAGTTCCTGCAGTTGCTGCCAGTGGACGTGCCCTGGTTGCAGCTGGAATGCTCAGCTGGCCGAGGCCCTGTCCTGGCGCACAGTGCTGCTCTGCAGGCAGGCACGATAAGGGTGTGAATCACGCCGTCCCAAAGGCTTGCCATCCGCGTGAGTCACTGTTTTGCTGCCATGTTTTACAATTCCTTCCTGTTTTGCAGTATCTGGGGGTTTGTTGTCCTTCTGACCTGCCCACAGCACTCTGAAAACTGCCAGAGGTTCAAATGTGAGAGTTGGCTGGGCGTAGTATGTTTTGTGTCTGAGGAAATGTGACAATTACAGAATGTTTCAAAGAAGAATTAAATTAAAAAAAGACTCTTGAATACTCCACAGGAATAAACATTTTGAAATGTTTATTTGGTTGACTGGCCTTTTAATAAATCTTTAAGCCTTTTTGATTTTAAAATATTTTTCTTCTCCTTTAAGTTGTTTTAAAGTTTCTAAAATTATCCTAAATAAACACTGAATATTGTTTGAACTGAAAAATCAGTTGCCTTTATTAAAATGTCTCTAGCAATTTTTGACACTACCAAAACACAACACTTACAAAATTCTACCAATATGGGCCCTGCTTTGAAGTGTGATTATGACAACAAAAAAAAACCAAACCAAACCCAAACAAAAAACCTATTATTATTTCTGTCAAAAGGATCAATCAAAATATTTCTGGGCTATCTCTCTGTACACACAGAGATTGGCAAACACAAAAACTTGCCCAGAAACAAAACATGAAAATTCAGAAACACATCTAAATTGAAGCATCTAAATTGAAAGTTATCATAATTTTATACATTTTGAAGCAAGTATTGGAATGCTTTTCCCATTTTCATTCCATTTAAGCTTAAATCTAACACATTTGACATTTGGCCAGTTACTTAAGGAAAAAAAAATAAGATGGCTAGAATCTAAATTCTTCATGAGACAAATATTGGAGAGTTGCCAGTCTGTGAAGAGATTGAATTGTGGATTTTGCAATCAAATCTAAATATTTAGGTAAGGGCAATAGGGTTATGTAGCTCAGGGAGATTAAATAGGAACCACTGAGAAGATATTTCTGGGTGGTGTGTAAGCAAATCCCCCCTGTAATGCCAGCACTAAAATAGCCTAAGAAATGTATTGGGAAGTATTGAGTTGAAATGAAGCTTTCCCCCTCTCCTTATTTAATATGTGCCACCAATGCAACTATTTCTGCAGTGTTATTAAAGATGTTGGTAAAATACACAGGATTCATGGCAGAGCCACAGGGATGAGTAATGACTTCAAAAACATGTCCCACACTAGGAAACTCAAAATTGTTGGCTTACCAAAGAGGAAGTTAGGAGATGATCTGGTCCCAGAGGGTCAGCATGAATAGAGTGAGCAAGCCTTTGACTATGTCCCTTAAGCCTGGCAGATTAAAATATCACAGGAACTAGAGAATGACAAGTGAAAATTAGAAATAAATCACAGATTTCGGCAGCAAGTCACTTACCATTGAAACAATATATTAAAAAATGGGGCAGATTTTTCAATTGCAGGGTTTAATTTGGAGTTTAGGTATTTAAAAGAGCAAGAAAAATGCTTTTGTCAGATAAAAAATACTTCAGAGAAATTTACTGGTTTATGTTATTTAGGAGGTTATCCAGATATCAGGAGTGATCCCTTTTGGCCTTCCACTCTAGAAATTATTGGTCCTTGTTTACCATCATCTTAATGTGGCATTCTTTCCATCAAGAAGGTGCTATGGATGATGTTGGTGTTGCTTGAGTGTTTACAATGATATATTGCATTTCATTAAAAAGTGAGGAAGTTGGATTCAACCCTCCGAAAAGAAAGCGAGTATAGGCTGCTCTTGCCTAGGCAGAGATCAGACATCCAAGCACCAGAGGATTGGAGGAGAAGGGCAAATTTCCTAAAGAATCCTGGGAAAAATCTACTGCTGCTTGAAAAGTCAATGGGTTGGCTACAACCAGCCATGGACATGAGAATCTGCCTGCAGAGAGGCAGTGGGCTAGGGAAGAAATTCAACCAACCTTCCTGTTTCCAGACTGTCTGAATTGGTTGCTGAGAGTTTTCCCAATTAAGAAAGTGAACTGTTCTAATTTTATTTCCATTAAAACTAAGCTCTTCTCACTAAAACTGATTTTTGGTGTTTTTTCAAGGCCCTAATTTTGCATGAGGGTCTCGTCAAAAAGCCTTAAAGACTGACCAAATGAAGATACCCTTGTATCTTTTCTATTTTTATTTAATCCCCTCAATACTGCCAGAAGTATTAAAAACTTTGACATTGCTTCTCTACTGTGCGGTGCCCATGTGACAATTTGAAAGGCCTAGAATGTTCAGACTGGAATTGTGGTCATTTTCTTCTCTGAGACAGTTATTAGTGAGGATTGTTTGTTGGCCATGTTTACGATGATGTTTTGTTACAGAGACTTTTCAGACTCCCTTGGTGGCCTGAGACATCCACACCTGCCTGATCTTCACGTCCCTTAGTGCAGGTTCCTTAAACTTGTCACTCCCACTGTTTTCCAAGTCCCCCCTTCATCCTGTCTCGAGCAGATGACTCTATATGTCTCAGGTTTTCTTTAACAGCTTTATTTTGTAGTCTTACGATCACCCTCATTCTCTTTCTTCTTCTACGGATCTCCAGTTGTAATGTATGTAATTTATCTATGAAATGTAAGTATATTTCATCCTTCTTAAGACAGTCTGCCAAAAATTGAGCACAAAAAATATTTGAAGATATATCAGCAGACTACAAGCGATTTCTCCCTAGGCCTCAAGCTGGCCACCTGATCCCGTGTGCCAGGGGCACCTCTTTGGTTTCAAAACCCCTCCCTGCAGATGCCCTTCTGCAGAGCTACAATTGCCCAGCACTTCTTACCCTGCATTAGCTTTATTTGATGCCCATTTTTTGTCTAGAATTTTGCATTTTTCACCACTGAAAACCGAATCCAGTGTTTCCAGACCTCTTCTTTGATGTTCAAAAACTGCTTTAACATTGCTTTCTAGCACATCTAACCTTGCAGCTCATACAACACTGATGGTGCAATAAACACATTCACTCTTCCATCAGCCAAGTGGTTAACAAGAGCATTGAATACCTGCCTGAGGCAGACCCAAGGAAAACTTACTTGATACATACGTCCTGTTAGACATTTTTGCCACCGTTACTTGAAGGGTGCTTTCTAAAAATGCTTAGCAACCAGCCTAGAACACTATAATCCTAACCATATTGACCTTAAAAAATGTCATAGGGGACTGTGCTTCAAAAGTCTTATTTAAATCCAGACCTCTAAAAAATTTGAAATGCTTACCAGTGTAGACCTAGCATGCTTCTCCTTTATTTCCAGGATCTAATGTCCCCATTTCATGCAAATTCCCACTTTTGCTTTGACATTAGGTTTATGCTACCTTCAAACATCTAGAATAATGCAGATTTTTAACTACTGAATAGTACATAGAAAAGAGAAAAGTAACTGCTGTCTCTGCAACCACTGCTTTTCATTATCTTCATGAAAATCAGGTTATGATTTTGGTTTCTTAGGAAAACTTTCATAAAGGGAATAGTTTGGATGGGAGATTAACACAAACAGGATAAAAACCCACAGTGTGCTAGTAACAATACCATGCATTTATAAAATTATTTTCTTTAAGTCCTTCTATAGGTTTTCTATAGTAATTCTGTTTAAATATGCCTAAACAGATAAAGGAGCAAGAGTGATCCATCATAACTTGAACGGGATGGAAAGATGCAAAGGCGAGAATTGTAATAGGAAAACTCCTTTAAATCTTTCATGAATGGTATTCCATGTGTCCTGAATTGTACATTGATATCCTGGGAGACTAATAATAACAATCTGTATCAGTTGCAGTGTCATTAGCTGCAAATGCAACTGATAGGAGGAGCAGAATGAGCACAGTAGTTCCCTGTGGGAGCAGCAAAGGCATAAACTGTGGGATGCACTCATCGCCCTAGGAAAACTGTTGTTATCTGCCTTCCACACATCAAGAATAATGGGGCTGTGAGTAGGGTGGGAAAAGATGGTTACCATCCTCCTAAAGTGTAAGATCTCCTGCTTCTTGTCCTCATTGTACCTTCACAATGCTTGTATTCTATTCCCATGGAGGTTCCCAAAAAATATGTATCAACCTACTGCACAACTCACCAATCCCCTTGCTTGGGATCCCAAATGCTCTACTCCTGTTATGTAGTTTTATCCATATGAGGAGTGCAGTCTGGTTGCTCTAGCATTTACCTCTGTCCTCAGTAATGGAGCTGCAGTCAGTAAGGAGCTGGTACCTGGGATCTGGGAACTATAGCATACATATGTTAACTTCAAATTACTGAAAGCTCTGCACTTTCAGCTGCTGAGGATGAAATTCACATAACAAAACTTGAGGCGCTCTGTAAGTCCATTGGTCTTGCTTTGCACTTCTGAGATCAGCTCAGCATCTCAAAGTTTTGCACAGCTCTGTCACACTTTTCCTTCAAGACAGGCATTCACTGTCACCAAGCAGTTTATGAATTTGAGAATGCAGGTCTTTTCACTGGCCCCTGGCACTTGTCACAATCTGAAATTTATTGATTTGCAAAGCATTCACACTGACTTGCTCTATTTTGCCTCTTTCTCCGGGCGACAACGGATAGAACACAGAGGACACAGTCTCAAGTTGCGTCAAGCAAGATGTAAGTTAGAAGTAAGAAGGAAATACTTCACAGAAAGAGTGGTCAGATACTGGAATCATTTACCCAGTGAGGTGGTAGAGGCATCATCCCTTGAAGAATTCAAAAAAAGACTGGATGTGGCACTTGCTGCCATGATCTAGTTGAACAGTTAGAACATCGGCTGGACTAGATGATCTTATAGGTCTCTTCCAGTCTTGAAATTCTGTGATTCTGTGATTCTGTGATTTTCTTTTCCATCAAAGTCCAAGCCATGGTCTGAGAAATTACCTATGTTCAGCTAAGCAGGATATTTAGAGGTATTCAGCCTTTGCTCTGAGAAACATGTGGCTGAACAGGCTTCATTATTCCCCTGCAGTGTTAGCTAGGTGTTAAATAGCAGGTGAATGCCTTGGCATGTCTTCAGAGAAGCTCTGTGGAAAGGCCAAATAGCTTTAATGACACTAGCAGCATCAGAATTTTCAACCGGTGTATATTTGGTCTCTCCTTTCAGACCCCTTTCTTCTGAAGTTTTCCCATATGGACTCCTGTATTCTACAGCAGATTAAGCTCAGTATTTCTCCTTTGGAGGAGAGGGGCTGCCTCAGCTGAAGGATTTATCTTTACATTTCCAAGAAGAGAGAACTTCACTTTAATTTTCAGTATCCTGCTGATGTTAGACCAAGAGCTTGATCAGTAAGGAGCTTATTTAGATAAAACTAAAATAAAGATATAATGCATTACAGGTCCTGTCCAAAGAACTGTCAAGATTTCAGCCCAAACACCTTTTCCGATGATCATCAGTGAAGAGAGGTATTATATCCTTGCATCAAAAAAATCAATATTGCACCTTTCTGTGCAAACAACAGCAAAAATCACAAGTGTTTTTGCTTTAGCTGTGATTGTCAGAAAGGAAGCGTCAAACAGGATGCAATCAGACAGTTCATAAAATGGGCATGATTGTCTCACCGGAACAGTTACAGTGAGGTGAACTTAAAATTGTTGCTAAAACTTTGCCCAAATATATTCATGTATGCTTAGTCTGGGGCTTTGGCAGGAAGCTTTAATGCAGAAACAGCGTGCCCTTCCGTCCTCCGTGTGTTTGAAAGCTCTTTCGGTGTGAGTCATCGGAATTCTGTGGTTTGTGTATCCTGAGAGGAGAAGAGTTCTCTGAAAAAAAAAAAAAAAAGCAGCAGTTTGAAAATAAAGTGATAAGGAAGTTCGTTATTTCATAGGAAATATCTACTAATGACTTTTTTCCCCTAATTTCTCCTACTGGCTTACTGTCATGTGGGGATGTCTTCTGAGTGTACACAGTCCTCCCTAATGTGGCTTCAGAGAAAAGTGTCACTTGCCAGAAGTGCTACTGATTGACAAAAGGGGGCTCTGCTTATGGGCTGAAAAAATTAGGATTTAGAAAACTACACTCCTGAATGATGGTCTAATTCCTGAACTGATGTGCAGGTGTGTGCCACTGTGTGACACTCTTCAGCAGCTGTCAAGGCGTATCTTACCTTACAATGTCTGATGGGAAAGGTGTCCATTGTTATGATCTCTGTTAGTGCCTCAGTGACACACAACAGACTAAACCAAACATGTTTCCCCAAAGTGACGTGGATTTCTTGTTATGCTTTCTCAAGATGGTTCTCAGCAATTTTGTTTGTCTTTATATCCTCCTAAAATCAGTCCCCTGTCATTGTGCTGTATTGCTGTAACAGAAAACATTGACAAAATGTTCAAATGGGATGAAGAATTAAAAATTTGGGTCTTTTCCAATCTCCCATTATGCCCAGAGTGAAGTTGTCACCATGTGGGATCTCCAACCTTTTACAAAACTATTTCACAAAAGAGCTTTAAGAGAATGCTCTCACTGACACATTTGGGATGTATTTGCCTGATGGGCTCATTGAAGCAACAGGAGTACCCTTGAGAAAACTCTTCTCTTCCTGGAAGAATAAAAAATAATCCCACAAAACTAATCATTGGTGACTAGTATAGCAAGCTTGTGAAGATGAACAACATGTAGGAGAACTGTGGTTTGTGAATTTACTTAGAAAAATAAAGGTCTCATAACCTTTCCAAAGATCTTTAATCCCATAGGAGGCCTTTTAATAATAATAATTTAGAGAAAATCCAAATTCTAGGAAGCATCTGGAACACATGGAAGGCACGTATAATATTTGAAGAATGATTTGCAGAGTCTGTAGGCTGAACTTGAACTGATGCCCTTAGTATTCTTTTTCTGTATTTAAAAGGATCATTTATGAATAGCAGTTGAGTTGCTGTTTTACAGGAGAATGTGTGCATGCCACCTCTCATCCCCCACCCCAGCACACAGGCTCACTAGCCTCAACAAAAGCTCTGTGTAGGATCTGATGACCACAGCTGTGTTGCAGTGGTACGGGCTGCAGCTGTAAAGGCATTCAGACAAAAGCAACCAAGCCCACTGCATTTAAATGGCCACTGTGTCATGTTAATTAAGTAGGAGCCTCTTACTGAGTGAATAAGATCAATAGCCTACCCAGTGTAGTAAAGTGTGTTGTAGCTTGAAGTAGTAACTGCTTTTCTTTGTGTTCTGTGCCTCAAAAGAAGCTTATTCTCCACACAACCTTTATCTTGACAGCCACTTTATCGATAGCAATAAATATGCACATCACGTCTAGAAAATAAGATTAAAGATTCAGGGTTATAAATGACTGCCAAATCTTTTTATGTCTACAGGACATCAATGAGGTCAGTCTCAAGTAAAGTAAAATATGATTATGTGAACATCTGGGTGACATCCAAAGTCTTTGGTTAAATAGAATTACATGAAGAGGAGAGTTGCAGCCAGTAAAATACTGGTAATTACAAAGTTAGGTACAGTCAGTGGAATTCTTCTTAGATGAGGTAAAAACAACAGACTACCCTTTAATTTTCATTTAGCCAGTGTTTAATTCCAAACCCAGCAATTTAGGGAAGCGAAACTTAAAAGATGGGTGATCTGGAAAAAGGCAAAAATTTGCATGAAGCATTACTCAGGAGAATGCAAATGAACTCTGTTTAACCCAGGACCCTGTGTAAGGGATTCCATTACAGAGGACAGAACAGTTATTTATAGGATATTGATTCATTCCTAAATTTGATAGGGACTCTCCACAAAACTCCCAAGACATACACAGAAAACCAGTCATGTGCTCTATTAGTCTTCTTCAGAAACATTAGAAAATGTAACTCCTGATTTTCCACACAGAGGCTGATGCACTCAAAACGTACATCAACATTTGCAGTGGCTTAGTTGTTTGTTGTTCTTCCAAACACATGCATGACTCGCTTTTGCAATCTTATCGACCATTTGGAAATCTTGTGCCACCATTAATCATCTGCATCACATATACCGGGAAGGAATTTGGCATGAACTGGTTTGCAAGTTATTGTAGGTTTTAGAGAAATTTCAAATTATAAGTCAAATGGCAACTCTGGAAAATAAAGAATATGTGTATAAACAACAGTGGATCTTGTCATATTTTATTGCTATACAATTAATTCTAAATCACAAATCACAGAGTTCCTTCCTATTTTGCATAAAGTATTTTCCTACATTCTCTTTCCAGTATTGGGTGAAGTCAGGAGAGAAACCTTCACTACTACATGGGATTTGTTTCATTGTAGGAAATTAATTAGCAGAATGTGTCAGAAGATTTAGAAAACCTGGTTTTGTGCTGATATGAGCATGCAGATATGTTTGATTCAAGTTCAATAAATATTGCAGTAAGTAAGTCATGGTGTTTTATCAAACACATGGTGTTGACAGTCTCAAAAATTAATGAGAACTACTCAACCTCTGGACCACTCCAAACATCTGACATGTATTGGTGGGGTCCTTTTTTCCACACCTCCACTAGACTCCTTATTCTACTCAGAAATAATATTCATGGAGGATATACTTCCCTTCTCTAGGTTTTCTCAAAGCAGAAACTTTAGAACACAAGTTACAGACATCATGTGTATTGCTGAAAGGAGGCAAATGAGATTTGACACCAAGCTCTCTCCTTCCTTACAAGCAACATAACAAACATAAAAAGTATTTGTATGAATGGCATGATTACATGGGCCTTCTGTTGTTAACGAAGTGGTGCAACCCACCATTTGGGGTCTTTATTGGTAGCAGGTGAAAGCCTGTACAAATTGCCAGCTGATGCAGAGCTCCTGGAGATACCTTGTGTTTAGAAGGAGTTTAAAAGGAAAATACACTATGTTTTATGGTAGTTATAGTGTACTATGTCCCATTTCTTTTGGAGGATTTCCTTCATATGAGATTATATTCCTACCAATAAAGGTGGTTTTCTCAACATGCTTTGCAGATGATAAGTTTTGCTGATATCAAAATTTCTTATGTTTTTAAAAATTAACTGCAGGTAGGAACATGAAAATCCTACTAACTTTGAAACAAGCCCAACCAGGGTGGATTTCCTGCAGGGAATATGTATTTATATATGTAGTTGCCTGCTACAAGCAGTGTCTGATGCTCCTGTCAATAACCAAAGTAATACTTCAATGAAAAATTTTTTCAGCCTTTGCTGAAATCCTTCTAACAGCCATTCAGCTTTATTCATAGAGTGTTCTTTAATATGTCTTTGGTCAGGGTCCTATAAGATCATCTGTCAAGGCTCCTCACCCCAGGCCCTTCCATTTTTTTTTTAAATAGAGAAAGTCTTTGTACTGCCAGTGCCATGAATATCTCTGACTTGGATTTGGATCACTTGTTCTCCTCACAACCTTCAAATCTTCTTTCCTTTCACTAGACATGCCAAATTCAAGAGTTCATGAAATCCTTTTCCTGTCTTTTCCTACACTTCTTCCTAGGTGTCTGACCAGTTTCCATAGCAGAACATATCCCTCCTTTCCTCCAAATGAACTGTTTCTCCAGGCTTCCCATCAGCTTTCCCAAAGGACCAGTTTTCCTCAGTAAAAGGCCGTCACAACTTGTTCATTTGTGCATTGGACAGGGCAAGGGTAGAGCTTGCAGTTAAGAATGGCATAAGACATGCATGCAAAGCCCAGGAGGATGAGCAGAGACAGCCCCAAGCACACTCTGTAAAAGTGGAGAAAGGAAGCAAGGATGCTCAGCAAAGTGCAATCAAAGTGTGAGGAGCAAAACCAAGTCAAGACAGTTCATGCGAAAGTGAGTAAAGAGTTAAGTTTCCAATTTCGCCTTGGGTGTCTGAGTGGAAATCAGTTTGCTTTATGATTAAGAATGTTCTTTTCAGGTGTCTGTGAGAGGAATGTGAAATTCAGCAATAGAAAGATGAATCAGAGTCTTTTGCGGTTGGTTTGTAAATTCCCAGTGTGTAGCGTAAGATAACAACACCCCGAGCCCTGAGTTCCTCCAGTTTGAGGAAGGCCAACAACAGCACCAAGGCAAGCTATTTCTGCACATATGGATGTACATGCCTTGAAATCACAGAGAAAATTCCCCGTAAAGCAGTATTTGAAAGGCTTTGTGAGAGAGCAAGTGGATCACAGAGAACTTATTTTACAGCCCAGTAACTGTGGAAGTGCCTTATTGTGGTGGATTTTTGTGGAAGACAGTTCTTGTAAATAAGAAGCATGAAAGGTGTCTACAAGAAGGATTTGAAGTGTATGAAAAGGATTCTGGTGAGATCAGTCACTTGGTTCAAAAATATTGGGCATATGTTCCCATAATGTATATATGAAATTCTAAGACTCACAGTGCCACAGTATTTCTATTAATGCTGTGTTAATTGGTGCAACAGATGACAGAGTACATTTTGGTAGGTTTAAAATCTTGTCACTAATTTAGGTGTTAGTGACCACAATACCTAGAGACTTGTAAAATGCAGATGATTTCCCTCAAGATAACTTCAGACACACAGACACTCAAGGGAAAATCACATAAAAGAAATAGTGCATTAAAGACATTTTAGGAGGGTAGTACAACAAATGAGATTGTGAAATATGGGAAAGCTACCTGCAGTGTGCTAGATTAATAACCACTGACTGTTTTCTCTCGTGTTAATCTAAAAATTCTAATGTTTTTTCCTTTCTGTTGTGCCCTGAAGCACTTAGTTTTGCAGTGTTAACAAGAAAGCCTGACTTTAAAGTTCAGTAAACATTAAACCTTCCATATTCTTGAATCTCTTTGGCCTCAAATTTTGCTATTGATTTGGCCTTACACTCTCCTTATTTCCAGTAAGCAATTCCCCCAGGAAAAGAAGGAAGACGTTGAGGTTGGGAGTGGGTGATAGGTTGAGAGGAATTATTTTGGTAGCTAAAGTGGGTACTAGAGGTCATTTACATACTATGTCCTGTCTCTAGAATCCAGGCTACAAGTTTCTTGTACATTTTAACCTGAAAGTTATGAGCAACCAGAGTTTGCGTCTCTGAGCTGCCCAGGACCAACCTCAATGAGAAGTGGGATATTTTCCATGCATTTTACACTCCTTCTAAGCCCATAAATTGGGCCTATCTGCTTTCCTGGGGGATGCTCATTCAGAAGCTGCACTCAAACCACACTGGAACATGTGCTGTTGCACATGTGCATGTTGTTATGGGCCAGCCAGGCACTCTTTATTTTCCTAGAACTGTATTCACTAGACCTGTTTTGAGGCAGCATTTTCATTTAAGTGGTGAAAGCAGTAGAAAAATAAGCTATTATAATATTCCTGGATTCATGACTGAAATGTTGTGTCCTCTGCCATTGATCTGAGCTGGGTAAACCACATTGCACTCTTTTTTACCCAATGCATTGGTTTTGCTCTTGGCAGTATTTACTTGCACAAATCCTCAAACAGCCATATAACAAAGAGTCTTTTGTTTGATACCACACCTTTACTTTCTCATCTGTTCTTGCTTTCAATGCCAGCTTTTCTATAACATATTGATATGATGACTTTTTACTGATCTAACAAGATACTGTCTGCCTGGCAGCAACGTGAGGCAACAAAATTCCCTCCCTAATGCAGCAACATTTAACCTGCTCGGCAAGGGAAAGGAGGATGTTTGTTTGAAATGCAGAAGCACAGGTCTGTGGTGGAGGCTGTGTGACACTTCAGGGGAAACCTGAAGTGCGTTCAGAGCCTGTAGCGCACTTATGGCACTTGAAGTCAGGGACACACAGCAAAATCAGTTATCGCCTCTTCAGGACACAGATCCCTGCGTTTGGGCGTGACAAAAAATTGCAATCATAATCAGAAAGGTTATTCCAGGCTAGGACTGGGTAATTAATTCTCTTTTGTCATGCTGACTGAACAGGAAGAACTGCTGACTGAACAAGGAATAGAAATTAAATAAAGTCGGACTGAAACAGAACTACTTTCTGCAAAGGAAGCCAAGAACTAACTCAGATTTATTTGGGTTCTTTCTAAAACCAAATATTTTGCATATTTCTACTACGCATACTATGGTGCTTTTTTTGTCCCTTCTTCTGAAATTAAGTCCCATTTTCAAATTAAAAAAAAACAAAAAAACGCCCAAAAAACGCCCAAAAAACTCCCAACAAACAAACCAAACCAAACCAAACCAAACCAAACCAAACCAAACCAAACCAAACCAAACCAAACCAAACCAAACCAAACCAAACCAACAAAACCCGAAAAAAACCCACAAAAAACCCACCAAACAAAAAACGAAACAAAAACCCCAAGCATGCCAAAAAGCAAACTGTGGTGAAGTATTAAAAATCTTCCTATGCTATGTTCTTAGACAAGTTTTGATTAATTAGTGCATGATTTGTGAATAGCTTTTCACCCTGTGCTACTTCTTTTTCCAGTGAAGTAATAAATTATTTAGCTATTTTGTCTAGCTCTGTTCCAGCCACTTGCTTGTCGCAAGCAAAACTGAAAGACACTTCAGTATTATCTGTGGTGCTTTTTTCCTTGGATGTGGTGCACAGCAAGAAGAGAGAAACAAGCTATGTGTCAGTTGCTATTAATTTCCAAAAGCGTAGCTTAAGCCTATCCATGACACCAGTCTTTACTGTACTCTTCCCAGATCAATAAGCAGTGTTCCTGCTGCACAGGGCTGCAGAGGATGCTCAGGCCGTCTGCTGATCTTCAGGGAAACCCCTAGATTTCCTTCCTTATTATTCATGGGGATTTCCCAGTCTGCTGCAGAAAAACAAGGATCAAAGTGTTTTACGTGTTGCCTCATGTCTCCAGATTCTTCATCTCACTTAAATGCCTAAGGAAGTGAGTGGTCATACATAGAATTCTTGAAACACTAGAAGTGGGAGCAACACAAGCATATTTTACAAACTGCTTTATACCTTAAAATGTTTGGGGTCTTTTTCATACTACAGGGAATACTGGGGAGCAAAAGAAAGTAAATATATAGTTTTATAATTATACTGTTTGTTTTTTTATTAGCAAAGTACGAGAGGGACAACAAAGTTGGGAAGACGTCTTTTAGTGAAATGAATTAGAGACAGGCCTGTGTGCAGTCTTTGAGATCTGTCTGTGTGACCAGCCTGTTTAATTACAAAGTGTTCCATAACACAGATTGTTCAAACAAACAGGGCATTGGGCTATAGAGTGGATTTCTGCCTGTGTTGCTTGTTAAATCCAGCAGGAGAACAGCCCAGGTTTGCTCTGGGTTTGATCTCTGCACAGGTCTCCCTCCTGTGCAGTGTGGTGCCCTGCCTCCTACAGTGAACCAAGCTGGTTAAATAAGTGCCTCCTCTAACACAACATACACTTCCCTTAAATGTAGTAGAAAAGAATGTGGTACTCAGAGAAGGCATTTCCACGGGTAGTGGTTGATTGATACCTTGTTTTCCAACAGTGACTATGTTGAAAATGCTGACTTTCAGTCACTGCCTAGAGACACCACATGTGCTAGGTAAAAAAAGACTCAGACACAAACCTTGCCAGAACATACCCTGCATACCATTAACCAGTCCTTGACAGCTCTGAATTTCCATTTACCTGTTGAACCTTGTATTTGAGACAGGTATTAGTTACAGTGAGGGTAAACATATATTTAAATATTTAAATTAATATGTGTAATGGTGTGGTTACCATCCATTTGAGATAGGAATTCCTTTTAGCTGTAAAACTTATTTGCTTATGTGTTTAGAACAAATGTGAAATCATGATGAAAGAAGTTAATTTCCCACCAAACTCTGATGTAAGTAAGACTGACCACATCTCTGTCTAGCAATATAGTGTTTTTACTCCCTGCTAATTTCAAACTAGGAGTTTTTCTTGATGGATCTCATAGAATTTTGGTACCAAGTTAAAAGACAAGAAACCTGTGTGCCTACACTACTGATCATATTGTTCAGTTTTTCAGCAGTACAGGGATGGTTGCAGTCCATCTGCATGTGTGCAAAACCACACTTGTTTGTCCTTAACTAAAACATGTGTGCCTGTAATCACACCTAGCTTTTTAAAACATGAGGAATTTGAAAATGAAAGAAAGGTAACAACTTTCACAGTAGATGAAAATCTGTCATCATTAGGGCTGAAATTTACTGCAGTTTGCTAAATTATGGTGAATGAAATTTCAGAAGAGCAATGCTCATGTTTAGGAATAAAATTAGCAAATATTAAATAGCTATGCTTTTGTATATTTTGAGAATAATGGGCCAAGTAAACCCTAGTAAGTGAGATTTTAATGTAGTTGATCATAGGCTTGATGACCATTTTAGTCTTAAGTTTGATTCTGCTAAATTCTATGTGAAAACACCCAAAAAATTACAGCTCTGTGCTAAAGAATTACACAGGAGCTAATTGTATATATCAGGGGAATCTGAGTGCTTGGACTGCTTGGGACAGAGATGCCTAAGAAATCTAACTGCACAGCATGTTCCCAGGCTGTGGAGAGATGCTGGAATAAACTGCCTCCACCCAGAAGTACCACAGGAGCAGAAGGCTCTCTGCTTTGTTTCACTTCTCTTCCTAACAGAAGAGAAGATTCCCACCCAGACTCCCAGCACTGTGTGTTGTTAAAGGAATGGGGCTGCAGAGCTGCCTCCCTGGTGGCCTCCTCTCAGGCCACTGCAGTGGACAGCAGTGATATTGCCAGACTTACGTGCTGCAAGGGGGACTGAAGCTGGGAAAAAAAACCTCTCTCTTGCTCTAATGGTTGCTGCTCTATCCAAAAATGAACATAGGAAATACACTGCTCATGTTAGATTTAGCTGTGAAATATGCATTCAGATGTCATTTGAACCCAACAATTTAATAAATTATGAAAACAAACTTCACTTCTTTTGATAACAGAAGTGGTGAGAAAACTCTTATCCTTAAGACAAACCCTTCAGCATGGCCAGATAGGACAGTAATGCAAAACTTAAGGAAGCAAAGCTGCCCACCTGCCTGATTTGCTGAAAGGTGAACACTAAAATTGTTACAGCATTGTATGTAATTTATTTGAAAGATGGGCTCTGATATGCTTCATTTGCTGTCATCCAGCTTGATTGCTTTACACTTTATCCCAATGAAGGCCATACCTACAATTTTGGCAACTTTTCCAGTCGTCTTTTGTCCTGTCCTACTGCGGCGGGGTAAAAGTTAAAGGGGCTGGGACACAATGTGATTTTACCAAATGACAACGCTAGATGGTGTCCCTGCACTTCCCAAAAAGCCCACACAGCCTAGCCTCAGCTTGGAAATCTCAGAAACAGTGAAAACGGTGGAGTGATGTGATACGATATGATGTCATGCATTACGTGTGCATGTGTCTCTGTGTTTTAACCCTCACACACTATTTACGTGCTTAGTTAACGATATGTGAAGCTATTTTCTCTGTCAGTCCCTGGTAGTTACTATTTTTAGCACATGCATGCTTCTTTCCTGTTTTCCCCAAACACCCACACAGAAACGGAGGACAGTTAATTTGAGGATGTTAATGATAATTCCAGAAGACAGGACAGATGTTAGTGGTTCTGGTCCCAATCAAGTGAAGGCTCTCTGTTTAAGGGGCAGCTGTCCTAATCCAAGTTACCTTGAATTCCAGTGTAGTGTTTGTGTGCATGTGTCTCTGCCAGACTGACACCTGCACATCCACAAATGTCTCTCTAATAAAATGTTTTCTACACACTGTACTGAATCTAAAACACTTAAGATTTGACTCTTTGTTCTCTCAGAGAACCATACAGAACTACATTTGTGAGAGAAAAATCCAATCTGAAAACTTAGATATGAAGGGCTTTTCACATTTGTTTTATAGTGCTTTAGGTGTTTTGGGGGTATTTTAGGATTTTTACAGAAGCATGGAAATTGCAGGAAGACACAAAGATTGCAGTGTGATCAAATGAGGACTAGACATACTGAATGCCTCCTGCAGCACCCTGCAAGCTCTTTCTCCAAGGCTGGATCACCTCAGCTAAGCTGGATCTTGCAGCTTGTCTGGTTTATTCATCTGGGAACTCTCTGCTACTTGCCAATCCCTGATGGAACTGATGGGAAGAGAGTGACAGAGACTAAAGCACAGATAGGTCCTGGACAGTGTCATGCTATGAGAAACACAGAGCAGATGACACATCTCAAGCTTCTCTGTAGCTGTGCTGTAAATTGCAGTGTCCTCCCCCGACAGTGCAGTGGTATGGCAGGGGGGCAGCCTTGGAGGCAAAGCCACAACTGTGCTTCCAGTGCCCAGGATAAACAGCAGCCAGTGGCTGAATTGGGTGTGTCTTGGTCCAGTTTCAGTGCATGGTTGGCACTGTCAGGCATGCTGAGGGCTCCCTCCCCACTTCCCACACACCTGGGCCATACAAGCTCTTTGCACGCCTGTGCCAGGAGCTTCAGAGCATGCTTAGTTCTTCTGCTTGTGGTCAAACAGTGAGCCCTGCTGAGACCAGGGCTGGTGCCATCAGATTTCAACCCTCCTGCTGTTCATAGCCTTGCACTTGGTGCTCTGGGGTCAAACTTCCTTCATGAGGGTTACTTGAATGAGATGGTTGTTCTGGACCTCAAGGGGACATGAAGTAACTGCTGCAAGGAGAGAATGCAAACAAGCTGTGCAGCTACTTCACCTGGCAGCATTCCGTGCTGATATTAGCAAATACCACCCATTTTTATCTCTCTGGTTAAGAACATGGTGAGTTTCATGGTGAGTGTTAGGGTCAGGTTTTTGGGAAGATAGAAAGAGTGAATCTGGGTTATCAATTTTCGTTTTAGAAGGTAGAGTCAGATTAAGATTGCAAAAGCAATGTGATTTGTTCGCAGTATACTTAGGAATAGAAGGTGCTGATGTTTTAGAGGAAGTGACTATGCTGGTCACCAATATAATGGTAAAGACTGGGAACTGCCTTAGGGAAGGAGAAGGCATGAATGAAGAGCAGGCTTAGTTTATATCCAGCTGTCTGTTTCCTTGTTGCCCTTTTTTCCAACTGAATAGGTAAACTCTGAGGCTGGGACTACAGTCTGTGTTACTAAAGTACTCTGAAAAGTAGAGGTAACCCTAATTCAGTACTATTTTTAGTTAAGAACACTGATCAGTGTCAGACCTGGGCTAAAATATCTCACAATGAGTGAACTGTTTCTTCTTTGAAAGGGAATACCACGGGGAGATGCAAGAAAGGACTGGCATGTCTGTGAAATTGCTCTTCGCTGTTGTGCTGAAAATTTCCCTACATATGTCCCTGACAATCTTCAAAAATGCAATTCTAAGACTTGGTAGTTGAAACTAACTTTACGTCTTATCTTTCGAGCTCTTGGTGTGTTCTTGGTGCTTCTGTACAGGTCCACAAAGACACAATTGTGATCCATGGACAAATCAAAACAATGAGTGAAATGCTCCTAGTTGTACATTTCTGCAGAAAGTCAGAGATTATCTCCTTATTTTTTTGAGTGAAGTACATGTAAGTAGGATTCACAGGAATTTTCTCTCTCTTTAGTCCCCATTGCCACAGATTTGTATTATACATGTGTGTCTTAACAGAGGACAGATGTATTCTCTGAAAATTCACCAAAGACCTATGGGGACATGTGTATCTGTGTGTCTGTGTGTCTAAGTACAGCCATGCAAAAAGCAGTGGCCTGTTTAAGGCCACTGCCATCTGGATTTCCAAAAGCTAGACAAACAAGGAAGAGAATAACAGAGAAATACCAAGCACTCTGTAATTGATATACTGAATGCTCAAATGGAAAAAGCCAGCTGGGATAAGGCAATGTTTCATAGAAAAAAAGTGCCACAACTTGCCTTTTGCTGCTCTATGTGACTTAATGGGAAATAAATAAAATATTTACAGGTATGGCTGGTTAGATAGAGATGTAGATTAAAAACCAGACACTGCCCATCAGTACCACAGAATCACAGAATCATAGAAATTCAAGACTGGAAGAGACCTATAAGATCATCTAGTCCAGCCGATGTTCTAACTGTTCAACTAGATCATGGCAGCAAGTGCCACATCCAGTCTTTTTTTGAATTCTTCAAGGGATGATGCCTCTACCACCTCACTGGGTAAATGATTCCAGTATCTGACCACTCTTTCTGTGAAGTATTTCCTTCTTACTTCTAACTTACATCTCGCTTGACGCAACTTGAGACTGTGTCCTCTTGTTCTATCCGTTGTCGCCCGGAGAAAGAGGCCGACCCCCAGCTCACTACAGCCACCCTTCAGGAAGTTGTAGAGAGTGATGAGGTCGCCCCTTAGTCTCCTTTTCTCCAGGCTGAACAACCCCAGCTCCCTCAGTCGCTCTTCATATGGCTTGTGCTCCAAGCCCCTTATTAGTTTCGTTGCCCTCCTCTGGACACGCTCAAGTAACTCGATGTCCCTCCTGAAGTGAGGGGCCCAGAACTGGAGGCAATACTCCAGGTGAGGCCTCACCAGTGCCGAGTACAGGGGAAGAATGACCTCTCTGCTCCTGCTGGCCACTCCATTTCTGATACTGGCCAGGATGGCATTGGCCCTCTTGGCTACCTGGGCACACTGCTGGCTCATATTCAATCGACTGTCAACCAGCACCCCCAGGTCCCTTTCCACCTGGGCACTATCCAGCCATTCCGTCCCCAACTTATATCGGTACAGGGGGTTATTACGGCCAAAGTGCAATGCTCCGCACTTGGACTTATTGAACTTCATCCCGTTTGATTCTGTCCATACGTCCAGCCGTTCCAAGTCTCTCTGGAGAGCCCTACACCCCTCTAGTAGATCTACACTCATTCCCAATTTAGTATCATCAGCGAATTTACTAATAAAAGACTCTAAGCCCTCATCCATATCGTCAATAAAAATACCCAGTGAAAAGACAAGAGACAACGCACACAAAGTAAAATAAAGGATATTCTACTTACACACAATTACTATTTTTTGCATTGTGAAGGTAATTCAGCACAAGAGTATTCATTCTAGGAAATATTAAAAAAAAAAAGAGTGGAAACAGGCTTGGACAACGATTTTGAGCAGAGAACTGAACAAGGTAATTTCCAGAGGTGGTTCCAACCACAGCCATTCTGTCATTCTGGGAAATAATTTTTATATAGAATAATTTCTATGGTTTTAGATTAACCACAGCAACCAAAACAAGAATGCTCAATACACTAACAGTAAACTGTCAAGGGAATCAAGAACCTTAGAAATTTAAAAATCTATGATTGATATTTTAAGACCAATGTGTCAGAAATCTGTCTTGAGACCTCACCATATGACCTATCCAGGTCTATATTAATTTGCAAATCTGGCTTTTTGGTCCTTGGCTTATTTTGGAAATTTGATCACTTGGCTTATTTTGAAAAACATACTTCAAAACTCCTGTTTTCCTGGAGTTGTATGGAAATTGAGCTTAGTGATAAAATTCCACTCTGAACTATTGAGCACTTTTTTAAAGCAGGCATGCTTTAATGGCTTGGTGTGGTACCAACATGCATAAACTGGTACTTAATTCAGCATTAACTCTGGCAGAAACCATTTAGCTTCACAGTACTTCACAGTACTACACTGGTGTAGTGATAAAGCTTAAAATTATTAGCTTATTGTTTTAGGCTTTGTGATTTTTTTCAGAAGAGCATTTAGAGCCACAAACTTAGTCAAAAGGGTCAGACTTATTGTATTTCAAGTTTTTTTTCTAGAATTGCTTTCTTAGAAGGAAAACAAATGGACTCCTTAGTTTCATTTTTCATTAAAACATCAATGATGTCCACTCAGCACATTAATAATTCTTGTAATTATAGTATTACAGAGTGCATGAGTACTTTCCCATATAGAGTTATGTCATTGTGAGACTCATCAAGAGCTCTGTGCAATTATAAGTTCTGAGGGGTTTTTTGGTTTGGTTTGGGTTTGGGTTTTTTGCTTTTGTTTTTTGTGATTAGAACTATTACATCTGAAAAAGACCCCCGCTCCACTGCCATGGGATATGCACTCAGCAGCGTCTGTATCAATGCCATCACACCTTAAACAAAAAGTGCATTGTGCCGCTTGGTTCACATCCCAGCGAGGGAGGCCTGGCCCCGGTGGGCAATCGTGTCCTCAGCAAGTGCCTTTGCCAAACACTGCAGGCCAACTCCTGGCCCACAGCCCTGCAGAGACACGGGCCAGCAGTGCCTGCACCATGCGAGCAGGGAGGAGGCTGTTGCCTCCTCTTTCCTCACAAGTCTTTCAAATCTTCCACACTCAGTCAACTTCTTGTGTTTTTTTCTGTGGGGAGGACCTTGCCTAGTAGACATGTTAAAACTAGCTATGTACAAGCCACTGAGACCAGTGTGCACCATTGCTTTCCCAGTTTCTGAGCTCACAATCCATGGCATATCACAGTTTTTAATCCATTGTCCAGAACATGATTAGCTATTTCTGAAATACAGTAGCAAACAGAAGTGGGTCAGCAATTACAGATTGATGTCAACAAAACACTAACGCCTTGTTTTAACAGTGACACTCCTTTCCCTGAGTAGTTAGCTTTCATGCTGTGGCACTTCTGTGAGCCACCTTTTAGTGCCTGGGCAGTAGGATCCTGGGGGAGTTCAGGAAATGTGAGAGGTTGCTGGGTGTTGTTAATTCAATGAGAACTACTCTTCATGCTTATGTGAGAGATTTTATTGGATGACACCAGTGTAGGCTCTCAGGGTGGAACACCACAGAGCTAGTCACTGCTAAGGGATTTTGGAATTGCTCCTCTACTTGGTACTTCATTACAGGTCAGGGATACATCCACTGAGGTCAGAGACCTTCATTAGCGGAAACAGCCTGAGAGGATAAACAGGGGTTAAAGGACTTGTGAGACCCATGTGAGTCATCCTGTGCTTAGGCCAGGGGCTAAGGAATTAAAAGACTTAGGAGGAGAGGCTGAGATCACTCAGTTTGTTTATCTGGAGAGGAGAAGGATGAGGGGTGACCATCTCAGTCTACATCTTCCTCAAGGGGGACAGCCAAGGGGGATGTGTTGATCTCTCTCTGATGCCTAGCAATAGGATCTAAGGAAAGAGAATGAAACTGTATCAGGGGAGTTCAAATTGTGACATTTTTCTGGAGCCTTTGGTGCTTGAATAAACATCAAGTATGCATGCTCAATTTAAGCAAGCTCAATTTAAGCAAGCTCAATTTAAGCATTTTGCATTTATTCATTCATTCATTCACCCAAAGATGAAGCCAAAGGAGAGTCAACCAGGCACAGTTATGTTGATGCACACAAATTTATTGACATGAACAGTCTCATTGTGTGAGTGCTGCTGTGCTTGAGAAGGGTGGTAGAGCTCCTACTGACTTCCACGACAGCAGCTTTTACCCCTGAATCCAACTGGATTATCACATGAACAAAGTTTGGTGCAAACAAAGCCATACTGTACATGACTCCAGTGGCACTGCAGTGCACCTGAAGTCTGTGTTTATCAGCTTTACCTGCTGAGCATATGCTTTACCTGCGCTGTGGAGGAACCAAGTATTTGCATGGGCGCAGATGGGCTTCAATATCATGGAAATGCTTGATGTGCAAGAAACAGCCTCAAGGTACCTACGTGGTCAGCAAGACCTGCCAAAGGGACACCAGACTGAGAGGTAAAAATATGACACCCCATGTATCAGGATTTACTTAACAAATTGAGCACCCATCAAGACACAGGGTTCAGGCTGTTCCTCTTCACACCTGTCTGTCAGTCTGCACTGCAAAAGGAGATATAAATCTTTCTTAATCGCTCATGTCCTTAGACTGAAAATGTTTCACAGTTTTTACACTAATTCAAATTCTCATTAAAAAAGATAATTTCATAATATGGGAATGTTATGGGTGGTTTCTGTCAACATGCTTATTCTAGGTGGAACCTGACAGAAGTGATATTTATTTTTCTTCAGCAGACCTTCTCCTCAAAGACACTTACTGGGATGAATGTTCCACTGTGTGCATACACGACTTTGAGAAATTAGTGAACAGAGCGTTCTCTATCTAAAGTCTACTTCAGATAATGATAAGGTTAGCAACAAACCCCACCCAGTGTGTCCTACAAAGTTCATTTCATTGCTCCTTTGCACATCAGCCATTAGTTTTACATTTTTGCTAAGGCCACAGGTAAGTTCCATGATGTTTGACTTGGCTGATAATTATTACTATTTCCTATTCATTACCTCATATTGGGAGGGAGTCCTTCTGGCCAGTCAAGCCTGTAAAGACTTCAATGCACATTAACCAGTGGAACATAATTCCTTTTTGCTATCTACGGGACACGAGTGTGCTGAATATTATGGGGAATGCGCAAGATAATTTCAGGGATTTACTTTCCAGTATGAGCCTTCTAACAAAAAATTAGACACTAAAATAATTAAGATAATGAAGATTTGTGAATCTTCAGCTCCTGTCAGTCATAAATGCCTCTTATCATTCTATTGCACTAGTTTCCAGGATTTAAAAAAATTTCCTTGGGTCAAGAACTCTTGCAATACTTTGGAGAAGAGGACTGTGCAGTACCAAATTCCCGTAGAAAACCAGGACTGAAATACCATACATGTTGTTGACAAAGACACTTTAGAAGTCTTGTGAAAAATAAATTTAACTCCCAGATGGGCAAAGTTTATCAGTGAGCAGCACCGATCAGCCCTGCTGTTCATGAGACACAAAACATTAACAACCATTGTCAACCCCTTCTGCTCTTCCCTGTTTCTTTGTATGTTCAGCTCTTGAGTTCAGGCGCAGTTTCTGTCTTGCTGTAAAGTAACACTTGACCTAAAGTACTTGAGACAAAACACACTAGAATAAAAACTGATGTTCATTTCACAAGGAAAGGCTGAAAGCATTACGGAAGATTCAAGCCTACTTCACATGTAGTAGTATCTTGAAGATTCGAAGAAGATAGTGTTGAAGATTTTTCTTAAGTCAAAGATAAGAGTGTCACAATGACAATATCTCTGCTACTACTTATGTGCTGTGCTGAGTTCCTGACACAGAACAGGCAAAATTAATTTAAATGATTTTTTCTTCTATTCATTGTCTTTTGGCTTGCAAACTTAAAAGTAAACTCTAGCATCATTTTAGTGTCTTCTAAGATCTCTGCAGAGTGTCTTCCCATGCCTTTGTGAACGGGATATAAAAGTCTTCAGAAGAGAGAAAAAACATTTTAGAATGAAGAAAAGCATTTTAAACAGAGATTGTGCTATTTATCAAGAAACATAAAATGCCATGCAAAACGTCACTTTGAAAAGACACTTGCTGCTCTTACAAGTTAACCCAAGGTAAGGTTCAATGGGATCAGATGGAGGAGTCACCAAGGAATGAGAACAGCAGTGTTTGTTCAAAAGGTGTTTCAGACCCTTGGTTTAGAGCCAGAGACATGTGAGGATTTCACAAGAGAGGCAGTAGATACTGTAGTGAATCAACCAGTCCAACACCTTATGGTGTTTTGAGGCATAACAATGCATTCTGCAATAATGAAAGGATTAGGGATTGCAGCCCTGCTTGTCTGTTTTCTATCAAAAACTTTATGCATTTCTCCTGCCACAAGAGATCCCATCATCTGGTCTCACATAGCACTAGTTACAATTTAATAACTGTATTTCATTATTTTCTTATTTTTTATTCTCTGCATGGCGAATCATTATTGAGGAACTTACAGAAATGGGCAGTTTTAAAGATCACCTTAGATTCCCTCTGCAGAAATAAAACAACACTCAGAAAGCTGCCATTCTCTTGACTTTTAGTCAAGTGCGATTCAAGCCTTGATCAACAGAGGGAGATACAGCATAACTTACCAACACATTTCTCAGGCCAGAATACAGCCAAGTCTTCCACACAAAAGTCAAGGGATTTAGCAAATCTAATTAATTCGGTATTGGTGTTCGTAGTCACCGTGTCTTAACCAGTCACTGTACATATAATATTACACTCTCAGGACATCAAAGAGCTACTTTGGGTCTCAATGCCAAAGCAGCCCTTGCTTTTGTGTATTTTACTTTTTTCAGCATTAGGCATAGAAAGCTGAAGCAGGAGTCTGTGCATGTTGCAGTCAAGGACATTGTGGGAAATGGAGGATTCCTGGCAAGTGAGGTAGGATGCATGCAAAGAGCAATCCTGGGAAACAAGCACTCTGGTTTCCACAGGGACTTACCTGCTGCAGGTCCCCTTGCCCTCAGCAGTCCCACTCCTGCAACTGGAGGCAATCTAGTCCTTAAACAGAGGCATCAATCCACAAGCAGCTTTCTTGCATAATGATGGAAATAAGATCTCTGAAGTGCCTGCTTTTAAAAGACTTTTGCAAAGATCCCTAATGACCTTTACAGCCTTTTGAGAAGAACAGTACTTTCCTTATTTACTGTGAAACCACAGAATCACAGAGCAAATTAGGTTGGGAAGGACCTTTGAGGTGATTGAGTCTAACCTCTGACCACCTTGTCAACCACACCATGGCACTAAGTGCCACACCCAGCCTTTTCTTAAACACCTTCAGGGGTGGGTCACTAGAGATGGGGATCCCACCACCTTCCAGGGCAGTCTATTCCAGTGCCCAATCACTCTTCCAACAGAGAGAAGACATAAGAGAAAGGAGGATATTAGATACTTGAGAGTAAAAGTGGACTAGAAAAGAGTGGAAAAGTGAAGAGGGTCCTGATTGGAGAGCTGGCCAAGTAATGACAGTCACACCAATGTGGCTACATCTCGTTCTAGTTTCTTCATCAACTTTGGCACATGTATCCCTCTCTATACATTGTCTCATGCCACTAATGCTTGATGCTCATTGCTTGAGTAACTATAGTTACACTTACATGTTAATTGCTGATTGGTTGTCATGCTATAAGCATCTCTAGCTAAGGCGTGCCAAATTAGCAATTCCCACAATGTGCTTGGCATGTGGTGTCGTCTTGGCACAATGCTCCTTCTTGCTTGTTGTATCCATTTGAGGACAGTACACAGTCTATCTGGTTCCAAGGAGAGTACATGGTCTTCAAAGTAACTCTGTAATCTGCAGGCCAGGATTGTCCAGCTCACTCATAGGAGCATATCATGGCCTTGTTCTGCTAAAAGTCCTTCTACAGAAAATGAAATGTCAGTGCCTTCCTCAATGCCCCTCCTTCTGCTCCTCCTACCCCATCTGTCCTGTACAAGACCATGAGTCAACTCAGTGGTCTTGTGTTGGCAGGCTTTAGGAAGCAGGAATCTTGTGCTGGGCCAGTAGCTGTCAGTTGTCTGAGTCTGGCACATACACTCAGCACATGGTGAGAGGGAGCCTTGAATGTGGAGCTGTCATGTTTAGCAGCACTTCACTTTCTCCCCTGCAACAGGATTGTCCCGTTGGTAAGCCCTCTCCTTGGATGTTCACCTGCCTCATCCATTTTCTAAACGCTTTTAAAGTGTTTCTACCTTTAAAAAACGAACAAGAAAAAACCCCACAAGCAAACAAACAATGAAAAAACACAAAAACCAGAATGCAGCCCATAAAAGCTCGTTCAGCTTTTTCTCAGGACAAAAGGGAAGAGAAGGTAGGCCAATGCATTTACTCTTATTTTTCGCTGTGCTTTTTCTCACCCTGGCAACCGCAAAAACGGCCTGATTACAGCTTTTCCAACCGTATGCATGAGCATACGATTCTTGGGGTGGGGGTGGCAGTCCCCTTTTTCTATTGCTGAAGACAGACGCAAGAGGAAACCAGTGCTCCCTTTCCAGACTGCTTTCACTTTCCATTCTTCTGCTGGGCTGAAGTTTCTTTTCCCGTCGCTCCCTGCCTGGGGGCGGTTCATTCCCTGTTCACCCAGCTCTCTCCGCACCACGGTTCGAGCGGGCTCCGCACACGCGGCCGGGGTCGCGGCACCGGGATCGGCACCGCCGGCGGCGGTACGCAGGCGGCCTTGCCATGACGGCGGAGGAGAAGGCGAACCTGCGGTGCTACAGGCGCTACATCGAGAGGAGCCTGAACCCCGTGTACATCCTCAGCAACATGACGGAATGGCTGTCCGACGGTGAGAGCCGGCAGCGGCGCTGCCCCCGCGCCCGCCGCCCTCGCCCCTTCGCGGTCCCCTCACGGCCTGTCCTCTGCTGGCTTCTCGCTAGAGGTGAAGGAGAGAGTCCGCAAGGAGGAGGAGGAGAAGGGCGTGACGGCGGCTGCCGCGCTGTTCCTGGATGCTGTGCTGCTGCTGGAGGCGGAGGGCTGGCTCCGGGGCTTTCTGGACGCCCTGGTTGCAGCAGGTGAGTGCCCCGGGCGGGCCCTGTCGCCGCTGCCCGGGCTGGCGCGGCCGCGCCCGGCGGGAGCTGGGCAGAGCCCGGGCAGGGGCACTGGCAGGGCCGCTCCCCGGGCCGGGCCTCAGCCGCCCGTCCTGCCAGACCCGGTCAAGTGCTGCAGGAAAAGGCAAGCTGACAGAGTCTGGCAATAAGCCTGTTAGGAAGTGAAGCATCTGGAACAATTCTGAAGATTGAGAAAGCCTCATTGGCAGGAGACTCGCCCGCTAGAAGAAACAAGACAGCTATTGTTCTTACCAAATACAATGAAAGGAGGCTAAATCCTCTGAAGCAGAAAGGCACATGGGTCAGGAGGTGTGTGGGTATTGCCTGGTAGAGTGGGATAACTTCACTCAACGACAGTCTTAAATTAGTTAATTTTTTTTAATTACTCAGTGGCATTAAAAGCCTTTTGTTTCAAGAAGTAACGAACCATTAGTAGTTTATAAAGGTGAGTGTTCCACGGTAGCTATAACTACTTGATGTGTAAGTTCCTAATCCAGTTTCCTTTATTAAATGGAACAGAAGGTATAAAATTAGCAGCATCTGCCAGCTTTCCTCCCTACATGTATGTTGTGCCATAGATCCTTGTTGGTGATTTATTAGATATGTTGAACCCTACCATCTCATTCCACAAGCTTCTTTTGTTTTCATTTCCTCACCATTAATTATGAATAATTATCTCAGTGAACAAATATTACAAAGTTCTTATCACTTGGATGTAGCCCACTCATCCCTTAAAGCAAGTACTAGGTCCAGAGCAACGTTATACCATAATAGTAAAATCCTGATGAAATCCTGATGATCCATGTGATAATCCTGGTTTCTGAACTGCAGAACTGAGCCTAGTGGTGGTGTTCAGTTTGGTGTATCTTCAGCAAAAAATTGAGACCGTTAGCCCTCTGATTCAAAGTGCTATCCCAAGTAGTTCTTAATTGGGCTGGAGACTAGACTTTGGTATTACTCTTCTTTTTGGCAGGGATAAGTAATACTTAGACTAAAAACATAATGGTGGTAAGTATCCATGCCACTCTCCTGCTCTTCTAAAAGGAAATAAGAAGTTAGGCAAATTCCTTCTGTTTAACCACAAGTTCCTCTGGGACCCTCATGTGCATTTTTCCACTTCAGAAGCCTACACAGCAAATCACACAGGTCCTTAAAAATGCTTCCCTGCTGCTGTCTGTTCCAGGACAGTATTGTCAGCTGTTTGATGACTGTCTTGATTGCAGGTGTCTGTCCTGCTTTCAGTCAGGGACTGGCTTGCCTCCATTACAGGAGGGATTTTTGAAGGAGGGTGGAGCCAAGGACAAGAGTAAAAGATAAAATGCAGAGAAATAAAAGGCTACCAGAGCATCTTGTGATTCTTTGTAGTGTCCCTTGCTCTGGGAATCCTGTGGAAGAGTATCATGGAATGCAAGAATTCCAAAGATTGTATGATTGAAAAACACAGATGGATATAGTTGCTTGGCGATGTGGCAATATGACCTGTGATATAGTGTGGCTCTTTCTTGTTTTTGTAGGTGTTATGGCTCTTTTAGCACAGGGTTTTTCATAATAAACATACAAGTGCTAAAAAGGAAAATAATCACTTATTAGATAAAAATTGTATGTGACTCACCTAGATTTTTATAATTTACAGGAAAAGATAATTTTAATTTCTCCAGTGTGGCTGAGAAAATGTTTTTTCGGCGTGTTCCTAGCTATTCTAGCTAGAGATTGAATTCGCAGTAATGATTTGTCTCTTTTTCCTGAAAGGTTACACTGGGCTGGCAGAAGCAATTGAAAACTGGGACTTCAGCAAACTGGAAAAACTGGAGCAGCACAGGCAGCTGTTGAAGCGGATAGAAGCAACAATGCTAGAAATTAATCCAGTAGCAATCATGCCATACATAAACACATGCCTGATAGAGAGGGAGTGTGATGAGATCATTCAGGTATAGTAAAATCCTGGCATTTGCCTAGTTTTGCTTCAGAGAAGTGCTGGCTGCCTCACTTGTGGGATGAATCAGCGCCTGTGTGACAGGTGGCTGGGTGAGGACAATGGCTGGCAACAGGTCTGCTATAATTTCATAACTTCTCCTATTCTGAAATGGAAAGCCTCAGAGGTTTATGGCAGAGAGAGTTTATTAGAGAGACTTTGCGAGGCAGAAATTGACAGAATAGCTCTGTGGTGTTTCACACCATTTACAAATATTCAAACAAATAGTCTACCTATTGTTATAGCCCAGCTAAGTTTCGTGTGTAACTACACTGCCAGAATTGAAGCTGTAGTGGGTAAATGGCTGAAGTTTATTGTAAGGCTTTGATTCTTTGAGAAGGCAGGGCAGTTTTCAACTGAACATCGAAGATAACAAATTCACCCACTCAGCACAGAGCAGTGGGTTTGATTGCTCAGAACCTACGGCAGTTTCTGTTTGTGGTGTGTGCAGATCAGTGAAAACAGAAGCAAGGCAGCCGGGATAACAAAACTCATTGAATGCCTCTGTCGCTCGGATAAGGAAAACTGGCCCAAAAGTCTTCAGATGGCATTGGATTGTGCCGAATATTACAATGCAAGTGAACTGTGGAATATAAGAGAAGGTAAAATGTGAATTGATTTTATGATGCTCTTTTCCCATTCTTGTACCAGAAAGAAATTTCTTTCTTTTTCAGGAGAATCAGACTTATTTAGAAGGATACCATCAGACTACTTTGTGATCAAAAAAGAAAAGCCTTTAAAAATTTATTTTAAATGTCTTTTATATAAAATGAAATACAAATACTGTCCTACAAACAGGCAGAAATTAGTTTTTGACTATTTTTCCTGACAAATGATTAGGCATGGTACCTTTTCTTTGGTAAAGAGAATCAGGCAGAACAGGCTCTGAAAGCATAAAAATAGCCAAATAGTTATCTTCTTTCTTCTGTTATTAATTCTTCATTTGTCATCTTTTTGGCTGCTTGAGTTGTGATAGATCCAATATTTTCTGATAAAATATGATTAGTAATGTGATAGTCTAGAGAGTGATACACTTCTATGATCCCCAGAGCAGATCACATACCTTTTTCTATAAGAAATCGATAAGCAGCCCTTCCCAAGTAATTATGTTCATATTTTGTAAAAGTGCAAAATTGTCTCTCTTAGATTTTGCTTTTGTCATTGAAATTATTTTGTCATTATCAAATTTTGTCATTGAATTTACCTTTCCCTCCTTGAAAAATACTTGTATAAGTAACCTGCAGCATAGAAGAATTTAGAGAAGAATACATTATTTTGCTACTGAAAAAGTGATTTTAGATAAAGTGGATAAAGTGTATTATCTTCATATCTACATTTGCCATCTCCCTAGGTGGTTGTTTGAATTTTTTTTTTTCAGTTAGCAGAATGGATAAACTATATTTAAGTGGCTTCTTCAACTATATTTCTAATTTTGAATTTTTTTTATTACTGCAGTCAAGGTTGTAATTTCTTATCTGGATAACTAATTACTATGTATGCATAATGTTGTATACATAATTAATAAATTTATTGAAATATAGGTTAAATCATACATAAGAGTAATACCTATATGTATATAGAAATTATTTTGTGTAGCTGTTGGCAATACATATTATATGTTCACAATTGTATTTTTTAAGTTAAAGTTATTACTGTCTTTTGGGGCAGTTTCCTCTAATATCCAACTCAGCGAAGCCAAAGTCAGCCTACTGAGGAAACATTGTCCATATTGCAAACATTTTACTGCTGGCAGTTAAGAAGAGTTGGTACCAGAAATCAATTGCAGATATTGTGTGCTTTCTGGAGCTGGATTGTGATGGATGGAGCAGATGTGTTTTTTCTTCCACTCCAAAAGCAGTGCTTTGTGATCATATGTTCTGTTTGCAAAGAAACTCTTCATGCAGGGCCCTGGGATGGTTCTTTGAGACAGTATTAATTATAACACCAAAGAAAATTTCTCTTTGCATCATTGTGTAATATAAAGAATATATTCTTACAATTTCTAGGTCCTTTCAGGAGGTGAGGAGTCAGGGAGACCAGAATCTTGAATTTACAAAGCTTCTTTGAATTCCTAAGAGTTTTTCATGCTTGTGGTAATTCCATGCTACACAGTGATTTCTTGCCACTAAACACAGAGGATAAACTTTCCTCCCAATCTGTTGTCTCTTTTGTTTTTTGGAAGTTGTTACACATGCATTGAGCACATGGTTACACATGGTTATTCTGAACCCAAGATTCTCAGTGCAGTCCATCTTCCTTGAAAAGGAGCCTATGTGCAGCATCATTTTATGTACTCTTTTTCTTCCAGCAACCAACTCCTTCACTTTGTTGTCACAGCAAGTGCATTTTAAAATCATAAAGATCAATAACATGCCTTTTTTCCCATTTATACAGATAATGGCAAAGACATTGATGGTGAAATGACAGATGCCTCTGAGAATTACTTTGAAACCATGATGACATTTTCTGAAGAAGCAGAATGTGATAATCTGAGCAAAAATCTCTCTTCAGTTTCAGGTAAGTCTTAAGAACTTAAAAGTTTCTCGTTGGTATTTTTCATTTCCTTAGATTCCCGAAGGACACAGATGTAGTGTACCACAGTGGAAGGTACTGAGGAATTAGTGCAAATCTCTGACTTCATTTAGCTGTCTACTGTTTTAATGTTTAAAGGATCTCATGCTGGGTGTGCTGGGCGTTGCAAATATTAGGGCTTGCCCCTCATTTATTACATGTCTAGTGAAAAGTTGTTCTGTCAGCACATTATCAAAAAAGGTCCCCAAACACCAGCCTGTTGTTTATGCACCTCTTCCCTGATATAATTAATTCACACATGACCTGATACTAACCAGTTTAGAGAACTGAATGTGACTGCAAAGGATCTGTGCAGTGACTATCATGGCAAATTTTGCTCCACCAGTTATTTCTAGTTCCTATTCCATAAGTCCAAACACTCTGACAAGACCACAGTCTAAGAGAGTAATAATTTCAAAAGTCTGTAGAGCAGAAGGCTAAAATAAATCCTGTGCATGTATTTGAGGAAAAAATAATCCTGTGTGTTTTCATTCTGAGTTGAAAAAAGACCAGCTGAAGTGAACTTTGTCAGCCAAGACCTTAAATTATTTCATTTTATGAATCACAGTTGAGGGGTAACAAAAGTGTTCCATTAAGCTCACACAAAATTCTTGTTTGGTGCATCTGTTCTGTTAAAAGGCTTGTCTGTCAGAGAATGTTCTGTGTAGACTGTAAGGACTCTTCTACCTTTATCATTTTAGATTGCAACTATATGCGGCACAACATATTTTTTGCATTTTTAGTGCAACACTCTTCACAAAAACATTTTTTTATCCTAGAAAGCATCTATGAGTCTTCATCTGTTTATGAACCAAAGAAGGCTCGGAGCTACCAGATTGAGCTTGCACAGCCTGCTTTTGGTGGGAAAAACACATTGATTTGTGCCCCCACAGGTAAGAAGACAGACATTTCTTAGAAAAGTTCTCTTGGTGCATGTGGCTGTGAAGGATAGGGAATGGTGAAGGTTGAATCAGACTTCTTCAGCCATTTATTTCAAAGCTGTCTTCCTTGCAGTAGATCCAGATCTGCCCTGCAGTTAATGACCATGGGCAGCACAGATGCTGGCCAGACATGTCTGTTGGCACATCAGTGCTTGTATTCAGCACATTCAGCTTTCATTTCTATGTTCTAACTTCTGCTTTCTCACTCCTCAGGGTGGATTTTTCAGTTTAAGCCGGTCACTAATCTTTATATTTAATAAATCCGTCTTGTAAGTTGGAGGAAAAATAGGATGAGTTAGCTTGAGGCTCCCCTCTCTTCTCTACTGCAGTGCCTACAACATCCAGAGAGGGTAATTTTCCCCTGAGCTCTGGAGGCAAGTGGGATAACAGAGGCAGGGACAGAGAAGAGCCCTGGCACAGCGAGCCTGAGGGCCAAAGGAAAATGAGTGGGAGAGGAGCAAGGCTGCCTGGGGAAGGATGGAAGCTGAAAGGTGTCTGAAGGATGGAAGCTGGTGTCTATGCATAGTCTGATTTGATGTGAGAGCACTGAGTGGAAAACAGACTCAATGATTTCAAAGAATTAAAATATAACTGAAAATGGATTTTAATCCCCAGTGACTGCTAAATGGCCTTTACAGACTGAGACTCTGAGAGAGAAAGGGGTGATTCCCCACCTGAGTAAACAACATGCTCGCATTCAAATCTGTTCAGAATGTGTTCAAGTTTGGAAGAGTAACAGCCCCATTGTCAGCTCCCCTTTGTTACGAGACATTCAGATGGGACAAACTGCTGCTTACAAATGCATCTTTTCATACTAGTCCTTTACCACTCATGTTTTTTGTTTGAAGGATCTGGAAAAACTTTTGTGGCACTTATGATTTGTGAACATCACTTGCAAAACGTTCCCTCAGGACGAAAGGCAAAAGTTGCCTTCCTTGCAACCAAAGTGCCAGTGTATGAGCAACAGAAAAATGTATTCAGGCAGCATTTTGAAAGAAGTGGGTAAGTGTCATTCTCCCTGGTGGCTTCCTCCACAGAAAATAAACTGCCCAATTGGTCAGCTGTGGCTAGGGCAAGATGTAATGTGTTTACTGGTGAACAAGAGTGACAGTAGCATCAGGATGATGAGTATCTGCAAGAATGGCATTGCCATAGCAGACTTTGTTTGGAGAGTCTGAAATCTGGTTCTGGAGAGTTTAAGCACTTGTTGTTGCCCATCTGTGGAAATGGTGAAAGTATTTCTGTACTGAAAGAGTGAGGTATACTTTCTCTTGAGACTCCTTTCACACCTGCTTCCAAAGCTGAGGCAGTTCCTGGCAGTAGCAGTGGGATTCCTCTTGCCATTCTCAGAGTCTCTCTTTTCTAAATGGAAGGACCCAAACTTCTTTGTTTTTTCACCCTATAGTCCGATAATGTTAGTCCACCTCTCAGACGGGACTGCAAATTGCTTAGAGGGGCATTAACAACCTATGTCTTCAGATTTTGAGGGAACTGGTTACTCAATATCCACATAGGTATCCTTGTAGCTATGGGAAAAGGAGGCTGCTGGGCAGAAGCAGTCCCATGATGCCAGACATGTACACGAAAGGGATGTTACATGTAAGCTGAAAAATGCAGCTTAAATGTACAAGTTAATCATTCCTCAAATATTACATATTTTTGTTAATGGTAGTTGAAAATCCAGTTATTTACCCTCAGCTCTTTTTTTTTTTTCTCAGCTTCTATGGTGAAACTGCCAGCTCCAACTCTTTGACATTTGAAACTTAGAAGCTGCCTTTCAACCTTGCTGAAAAGCCCAATTTTCTAGCTTTCCATGGCCTTTTTCTTACCCTGTTTCTTGCATCTTCTTTCCAGATACTCTGTTCAAGGAATTTGTGGTGAAACAGTTGCAAATATCTCTATAGAAAATGTTATACAGGACAGTGACATCATTGTGTTAACGCCCCAGATTCTTGTGAATAGCATGGAGAAAGGGATTCTTAGCTCCCTCTCTGTCTTCACTCTGATGATATTTGATGAGTGCCACAACACTACAGGCAACCACCCTTACAGTGTGTTGATGACCAGATACCTGGATCAAAAATTTGACTCCTCTGCAAACCAGCTACCTCAGGTAAGGCCCAGCCCATCAGCGGTGGAAACATTAGAGGAAAGTGTTTTGCAATGCAGTCAGCAAGGTCTTGCCTTTTGTGCTGATCCAGTTCAAACTCCCATTTAGCAACAGCTGCAGATGGAAATGGTAGCATCTGGGGCATTTTTTCGTCCTTGGACACTTCCAGGCATTTTTCCCATGATACATCTTCCCTGCAGCTACCAAAGGAGACTGATCAAGCATAGCAAAGATTGGAGTACTTGAGAGCAAATGGAAAAGCTGAAATGGGAAGAAAGCATGTAATTTAGTAATCTCCTTGTTACCTCTCTGTTGCTGTTTTCTGCCCAATAAAATGGGGCCAGTGCCTCTGCTGGCATGAGATTTTCATCCAGCTGAGGAGACATCTCCTAATGAATCAAAGGATGGGTCTGGGTGTGGGTTTGCTCTTCCTTTGTATGACAAGCACTGACAGATACAGCTCGTTATGGATTTAAGTGGCTGGATAGTTTATTTTAAGTTTAAATCCTAGAAGTTGGAGTGCCTTGGAGTATGCATGAGTACCTACAGGATTTGGTTCTTAAGTATTTGTGCCTGCTTCTTGTGTACTTCTCTGGCCTGTTTTGTTTCCTTGTTTTTTAAGATGGTGGCAATTTGGTGACTGGTAACAATGTCTCCTGGTTTTATTCCATTTGTGATGAAGGAGCAACCACTGCTATTCATGTGTGTGCTTAGATTGTAGGTTTAACTGCTTCTGTTGGAGTTGGTAATGCCAAGAGCACTAATGAAACTATAGAGCACATCTGTACCCTCTGCTCCTACCTTGACATACAGGCCATATCCACTGTCAGAAAGAACAAAGAAGATCTGCAGAAGTTTCAAAACAAGCCAGAAACACGTAAGCAAACTTCCTTTTTATCTTCCTCTGAGTTGCAAAGCACCGTGATTATGACAGCTACTAAATTGCCCTTTATTTAGATTAAGATAAAAGCTTAAAACTAAGCTGGAGCTTTTTTCCCTGCTAGCTTGGAAGAAGCTGAGGCTTGCAGTCTCTTGTCCTGCAGTAAGGCAGTGCCCACTTGGGCATATTTTCTCTTTGCTGTTGATGCACCAGCTCTAGTTTTTATTCAGGTCTGCCAGTGAGGACTGGGGGCTGCTTATTTCTGTGCACCTGGAGTGCTCGTTAGCAGTAAACTTGATTGTGATTGCATGGAGCACCATGTGTAGCATTCGTCTAGACAAGAGTTTGTTCTGTGCTTCCCAAGGGAATGTTTTACTTAGTACACTGACTTACATTTCTCTTCTCTAGATATCAGATGGGTTAAAATGCGAGCTCAGAATCACTTTGCAGACATTATCTCAGGTCTGATGTCTGAGACAGAAGTGTTGATGAGGAAGATTTACTCAGTGGGTAAGATGCTGTAATATGCCTGTATTGCAGTTCAGTATTTGATTAAATCAGTGTGAATCCTTATAGCTGCTACAGACACTATTTTTTCACTTCCTATCGCTTTAATTTTTAGTTGCATTTAACTAATATTTCCTACATAAGAGATTACAAATAAAAGAATCAATATTTTCCTGTTATACCTGATTAGTTTGACAATCATAAACCTTTTTATTTGAATTTCAGTCTGTCACATGCAACTAAAAACAGTGTGTTTTTGACAGTGTCAGATCCTTCTGAGTTTAAAGAATCTGAAACAAAAGGGCTTGCATTCAAAATGCAGCGGGCTGGATTTCTTTTATGAGTAATACCTGTGTGTTCTTATTTAAAGATTTCTCCAAATCTTCTACACCCAATCTGTCTCTGTTAGGAAAATAAGAAATGTCACAGTGGTATTACTCTGAATGTTGTAATTTTTCCCTTACAGCAGAAGTTAATTTTCACACTTGCTGCTCTGACACTACTTGTGTTTTCTCTGGTCTCCAAGTTGCACTTGGAGTTGAGTTTATTTCTAGAGTTGCCCTGGCCACTTTTTCTGGTGGCCATTCTGTCCTCTTTATGCTTCTGGGTACTCCTATTTCCACTTTTTACCAGGTCTCCATTATTTTCCTTTGAAAAGCCTTTGAGGTAATGTTTCAGGGTAGGATCTGTGCAACATAAACATCACTGGAAAGAGGATATGGTTGCCCAAGAAAGGAAACAGTTGTCAGTAGGGTTCCAGCTTCAGGAGCTACTCTGGTGGGAAGGTTTGCAGAGAGGAGATGTATGATTGTGAAAAGAAAATGGTTCTCATGATTAGCAGATTAATTCTATAACCCTTCAGAAATAAATTGATCTTTTCTGCTTTTGCAGAGTTCCTAAGTGATGTCCAGTAAGTGGCATTAATAAAAAAAATGGAGAGTAGAAGGAGGTATAGAGCAGAGACCCCCTTGCATGAATGGATATGCTCAGGATCAGCCTTGGTCTCTCCAGTTCTAGATTAAAGGACGTTGTCTGTGTTTAGACTGTTTTTTGCACACTGACTGCAGTGCCTTAAACCTGTTTACGTCAGTTCTAGATTTACCCCCCGCCCTCCACTTCCCAGATATTTGAGAGTGAATTATATTCTGGGGCAAGAAGGAGAATTAAAACAGCCACACAACCAAAGAAATCCCCAACAAAACAACCCAAACCCAAGAAGGCTGATCAAAGAACAGAGATTTTCAAAATGTGTGTTACGTTAAGCAAACACTTCTGAAGTTTATTTTGCATCACAGCTCCTCTTGCATGAATGGCAGTGACTTCCCTTCTGTGGACCCTGTGGTTACTGTAGCCATGAAGCATTCAGGCAGAGTGTGTATGCAGCAAAGAGGTACTGCCCAGTTCTGCCTCAAGGACAGCCCCTGGACAATATGCTTCTGGACTATTTCGTGAATGAATATAAACTGTTGAGCAGGTGGTAATTCCAGGAGCATGCCGTTTTTTTGAATAGCATAGGCTTCTTACAGGATAAGCTTTGATTTTATTACTAAGTCCCTGCAGATGTGTGTGTGTACACACATTCCTCAGTTGAATTGTACTGGGTTAATTTTAGGCTAATGTCTGGGTATAAATTGAAACACAGGGAGTGAAGAAGACAGAGTCACAGGTGGTTCCCAGAGGTGGGGCACAAGCAGCAATGGGCACAGTCAATGGGCCCAAATAGAAATATTTAAACAACAGGAAGAACTTTTTTGCCATAAGGTGGTCAAACACTGGAACAGTTTGTCCAAAGAAGTTGTAGACTCTCTATCCTTGGAAGTACTCAAAGCCCATTTGAATTGAGTGACCTGCTCTAGGTGATCTGCTTTGAGCAGAGAGTTGAACTAAAGACCTCCACAGGTGCCTTCCAACCTTACTAGTTCTGTGATTGTATCATAAAACTGTTCTTTTGATTAGGCTTTTTAGAGCCAATATTAGTGGGAAATGTGTTATCCTCTAGCTAATGCTTTTTATTTGTTAATCAAGAGGAACAATTTTTTTTTCTCTCCTTTAATAGATTCCATCTCCCAAATCAACAAGAATTACTTTGGAACACAGAGATATGAACAGTGGATAGTTTCCACTCAGAAGAAATGCAGACTATTGCAACTGGAAGACAAGGAGAAGGAGAGCAGTATTTGTAGAGACCTTTTCATTTGTACTGAACACTTGCGGGTAAGTGTGTATCCTCTTTCCTTCCATACAGAGCTAGAGTCATTCTGTTCCTTCTGTTAAAAGTTCACCTAGAAGCAGACTTTGAGCTAATTGTCCTATTTAGATTTGTAGAATATACGCAGAGTTGGAAGGGACCTCCAAGGATCATTGAGTCCAGCTCCTGTCCCCGCAGAGGATATGCTCATCGTGAGCCCAAAAGCATTGTCCAAGCACTTGTTGAACTCTGTCAGGCTGGGGTTGTGACCGCTTCTCTGGGGAGCCTGTTCCAGTGCCCAGCCACTCTGGGTGAAATCCTGACATCCAACCTAAACCTCCCCTGACTCAGCTTCGTGCTGTTTCCATGAGTCCTGTCACTGGTCACAACAGTGAAGAGATCTGTGCTTGCCTCTCCACTAAGTGAGGATGTTGAAGACTGCAGCAGGCTGACACAGGCTAAAGCATAAGGCAGCTAAGAGCTGTCTCTGTGATACTCACCAGGGACAGATTAGTGCAGAGGAGACTTTGCAGTGCTTGTGTTGTCATGAAAATGGAAGAACACCACAAGTTTGCAACACTTAATCTAGCTAAATAAAATCTGTGTTCATCCCACCCCATGGGAAATGAGGCCTAAATGCTTGTGTCTCTTTCCAAGCAGAAATTCAACGATGCTCTCATTATCAGTGAAGATGCCCGCATTGAAGATGCTTTAGCCTACCTAAATGAATTTTTCACAAATGTAAAAAACGGACCATTTACAGAGTTAGAGAAGCAGCTGACGGAGAAATTTCAAGGTATTTCCCACAGTACCTGTGACAGTTGTAGGGGAGATGAGAGCTTATGGTCTTCCAGCTGGACCAGGATGGTCCAGATGTTTTCTTCAGAGTAGGTGCAGTTGTTTTTCCAGAAGCTGCACTTTCCAGAAGCTGTGGTGACTGCATGGGTGCAAGTGCACTTTCCAGAAGATGTGGTGACTGCATGGGTGCAAGTGCAGTGTTAGGGCAAGTGCGGGGGGGCTGAATTTCTGGGACTGTAAGCTTGTAGTGCAGAAGCAGATAAAATAGTAATAATTGTAGCTGGATGCTGTAATAAGCTCTTAGATACCTGTCTTGGAGATAAGGCAACAGTGCCCTTATGGCTGTGCCCCACAAGTAGGGGGATGGTCTACAATCATGGGTGCTGGTAGCCTTAGATAAGCCAACATACACTGCTCGGTGCACTGCCTCACCTGCTGGCCAGTGCCAGTCTTCTGGGGAGAAACAGGTGGCCCTTGTACTCTTCTTATTGAAAGTCAGAGGTTGTCACTGTTCTCTGACCTGATTTAGTTAGCAGTAGGCTATATTCCAGCCTGTGGTCTGGTGTGTTGCAGTGTTGACTGCAATTTTAAATCACTGGTCTGTCTCCCCTTGAGCTTCAGTTGTTTTCTTAGAAGAAATAGTGCAAGAGCTGAGTTTGTTTTGTTGCTGTCTTTGATACACAGTATATCACAGAAATTCTCATGAAAGTTTGCTACAAAATGTGAGATATTCATAATTTGTTCTTTTTCTGGGGATTTTGTTGCATTTAACCAACAGATTTCCCTGCTTGCATCTGAAAAAATGGAATAGAAAATAAAAAAATAAGCTAAAGAGAATGTGTGTGTGTGCTGTCTGAAAGTAGGTTTGTGTGGGAATTCTGCTTTCTGCATTAAAAAAGGTAAATTTTTCAAGAAACCTTTTGTTTTTTTCTTTCAGAGAAAGAACAAGAGCTGAATGCTCTTTCAAAAGATGAGTCAAATGAGAATCCAAAGTTGGAAGAGCTTGCTTGCATCCTGGATGAAGCATACCACTATAACCCAGAGACTCGCACTATTCTCTTTGCCAAGACAAGAGCCTTAGTAGCTGTATGACATTTGTTTTTAAAACTCCTAAAATGGGAAGTGGGAAAATAAAATGAGTCATCATATTACCTTTCCCATTTTGATCTGAAATAGAAAAATGTGCATGTATTTGATCCTTCTAATTTATTTTATTGTGTCTACCCAAGCCCTGATGCTCTGAGGCAGGATGAGTGAGTTTTCTTTTTCTGAAAACTACAGTACAGCTATGGTGTCTGTCATGACGTCTAACTACATGTTGTAGTTGATCATTAAGCCATCAGATTTTTATTTTAAGCCTAAAGTGAGTTACAATATAATGTTGTTTTAAGAGTTTTGGCTTTAAGGTAGTGGTGTTACGAATCAGCAGCTCTACTCCATTACTGACTGCACATCAGGAGGTATTTATACATTTCTCAAAGGGTTCCTATAGCCCTAAAGAAGGTCAGGGCCCTAGCACCTGTTTTTGATCAAGACAAAGGAAAAACTTTGTGCAGCAGTTGTTCTCAGGACTCTTCTTATCAGTGGTCTATTTCATACAAAAATCTAGGCTGGATGATGGTTTTTTTCCCCTTACAATACCTTGCTCCCAGAAAAGGTTTGTGCTTAACATTAATGTGCTGCTAATCATTAGCACGAATAGATTAAAACATTTACTGGAAATACCAGCTCTTGTCTACTGTAAACAGATTTATCAGCTGAATGACCCAGCCCCCCTTTCTATCCTTGTCATTCAGACATGCTGGATGAATTGCAGACCAGAAAAAAATTAAAAGCATGCTAAAGTCCAAACTAACAACACCAAGCGTCTGCTGTCAGCTTTCCATTTTAGATTTAAAAACCTTCAGTAGCTTGCCTGAATTTTGTTCTTCTGTAAGAGCAGTTTGAATGTGCTTCTGTCACTGTGTAGTGGAAGCCCAGTTTGTAAATAGCAACTACTTTCCTTTGATGCTGGAGGTGTACAATTCAGTGACCTGTTATTTTATAAGAGAAAAATGCAAAATTTTTAGCAGTAAGGCTGCTTGCTCTCTAGCCAGCCTTTATGTTTCTACCTATCACAAACTAGCATTTCATCTGCACAGGTAATCTAACTCCCTGATTTGCTCTCCAGGCTTTGAAGAAGTGGATAGAAGGAAACCCTCTTCTTAGCCATATAAAGCCAGATGTGTTGATGGGTAAAGGAAGAAGAGATCAGAAAACAGGTATGCAGATTTGCACTAAGATATGCTAAACCAGTGGTGGCTATGCTGCTAAAACTGTTCTGCTGTGTTCATCTTATGTGCCCTTACAACAGAAGAAGGTCATGCAGGTTTGCACTTGCATTCTTCCATATTGGGAAGACCTTGAATAGATCCCAAGGAGATGCTTGCATTTTCTGTCCAGAACCTTTGGTTAAAGCCAGCAGTAGCACTGTGAACAATACTTTTCTGCATGATTCTTCTGCTGGTTCAAAAGCAGTTTAGAAACTTCACTATCATATCTTCTTGTGATTAATTCTCATATTATCTCTGTTACTTTTATAGATCCCTCTCTTATTTTGTGTTTGGTGGCAGAAAGACATTTTAAGATAGAATATAAGCTACAGCTGAAATGAATTACCTATGGCTTAAGTTCAGAGTTAGGTTGGGTTTTAACTAACTAGGCTGCATGGGTGTCTCCAATAAAGATCATCTGTGTGTTGTGTTTAAAATGGTGTTTCCCAGGTTGATAATTCCTGTGACACATCAATAGGATTCCCTGGTCAGCAGGTATGATGTACACCCAGCTCCATATTAAACTTGAAGTAGTTTTCCAGATCAAAAGGATGTACTAATTTCTAATTACTTAAGTAAAAGCAAATGTAGTATCTTGCTCAAGGAGCTCTTCCGTGTTTTTTTGCTGACACAGTTTCTTGGTACTGTAGGTATGACCTTGCCAATGCAGAAGGGTGTACTAGATGCATTCAGAAATGACAAAGACATCAGACTGCTAATTGCTACATCTGTTGCTGACGAAGGCATTGATATTACCGAGTGCAACCTTGTGGTGCTCTATGAATACTTTGGAAATGTCACCAAAATGATCCAAGTCAGAGGTATGGAATTTCAGAGCTATTTCTGTAGAAGCCTGTTTTGGCCTAGAAATGGACATGAAATGCTACTAAATGGCATCTTGGAAATACTGTAGGAATACATGCATGGCTTGCTGTTGTTTCTGTGTGCTTTAGAGCAAAGTCAAGTGAATGATGGGACATGATAAATTTGTTCACAGAGCCAAGTCCTTGCTGCTGTCTGACTGACAACAGGTAAATAGCCATGCTGCACAAGGTTATTGAACTGTTGAGAACTGATACCTCAAGTTCACAATTACATATAAGCAGAACTATGGCTAGAAGAACTGTTGTCAGAAATATTACAAATCATTCTGTGACAATTTACAAAGGACTGCTGCAATGGAATTTCTTGTATTGCCTTGGCTTCTGAAGGCCTTCCCCAGCCTGGTGGTTTATTACCAACCCAGCTACTCTCAGGTACATGAGGCCTTCACCTGTGCAGATCTCTAATATTTAGGACCAAAAGAAAGACACCCTGAGTTTTTCTTCCTTGCTTGTCCAGAGAAATCTTGAGACTTTGGCCCTAAATTTGGTAATTTTACAGTATGGCCAGTAGAGGGGAATGAAGAGCCACACCAAATACTGATTTCTGCTTCACATTCCTAAGTGGCATAAAACTGCCTGCTCTTTTAAGGGTGCATCTGCAATATTTTTCCTATTTCCCAAGCAGTTAACATCATAATTTAATGTGAAGTGATTTCCATTGTACTTACTCTGTACTCTACTTTCAGGGTTTGTGTATTGCGACCTTCTCATCTGTGTTTTGTAATGAAATAATTGGCCCAAAATTGACTTTTATGGATGAAAGGACAGTGTTTTTTATTAAGAAGCCATCAAAGATGCAAAGAAGAGAGGTTATGTCAGTTTCAAACCACATACAGTCATGATTTTTGTGGAGTAAAAGCTCAAACGAAAGTGTGAACACTTTTATAACCGAAATACTGCTAAGCTGGTATGAGATCCCTGAAGTTTGCCTGTGTCACAGCTTTAATAAACAGGCAGGCAGTAGGCATAGTCAGGTAGAAGAGAAGGTGCTTGCTGTTGTTGTCTGTGTTCTTGTCAGCACAATATTTCCAATTCCTTAGGTTTTTGTGATATATGGGGATTTTGGGTCTTTTTAGACATCAATTAGCAGGGCTGAAAACTAATTAAGAAAGACTAGGATGAAGTTTTCTCCTTTACATTTTTTTTACATGACAAGAAGACAGCAAGGTGCTACACAAAAATTGTATTTTAAAGCATGCCTGAACTCAGCACAGGGAGGCCACAGAAGCAGGCAATATAGTACTGGCTAGCATATATCCATGAGGATACCTGGAAGGGGTTATCTTGTTCTGGTTTGTTTTTGAAGAATGCTCTTCAGAATTGTCTGAATCTGAACATTGCAAACAAAAGCAGCCATACAGACGGTGCTTAATAGTCTCATGGCAGAGCAGCCATTTTTGCACAGATTGTTAAGAGTAAAAATGTGTTGCTGTGTAGGTCGTGGAAGGGCAAGAGACAGCAAGTGCATCCTTGTGACAAGCAAGACAGAAGTGGTTGAGAATGAAAAACGAAACAGTTACAAGGAAGAAATGATGAATGCAGCTATTGAAAAGCTACAGAACTGGGATGAAACAACATTTGCAAGAAAGGTTTGTGATTTGTGCAGTTTTCGTACTCAAATTTTAAAGGCATAATCTGTATCAACCTTCACCTACTAGGGCTCTATGAGGGCCAAGTGATAACCCAAGGGAAATGTTCACTGTACTTGATTTCTGACAAAGGCTAGGTCAGCAGAGAAGGGATACTGTGTACTGCCATTTTGTGAATATCAACTGTACAGTAACTGCAAAAAACTTAAGAGTGAGAGGTAGAATTTATAACCTGTTGCTTATGGAAAGAGGACTCATGGGTAAGTGTTTGGGGCCGTCTTGGGCACAGTATACAATGATATTGTGATGTTTTGCAGCTGAAAATCAGGAGGGCCAAATCCCAACTGGATATTCATATGGAGCATCACCAAGGGCTAAGGAGAAATCCCCATTCTTTATTGGATATCTCACATAGGGACAAAGATGAAAAGACTGAGGCTCTTAATGCCTTGTTTGCCTCTGTAAGACTGGTTGTTCTCAGGATATCCAGCCCCCTGAGCTGGATGACAGAGATAGGGAGCAGGATGAAGGCCCCATAATCCAAAAGGAACTGGTTATTGACTTGCTACACCACTGCGACACACACAATTTTATGGGGGCACACAGGATCCACCCAAGTGTAGTGAGAGAGCTGGTGGAAGAGCTCATCTATCCACTTTTCAGCACTTTTCAGGTGACTGGAGGTTGGTCAGTGTGACCACTCATCTACAAGACGGACCAGGAGGATACAGGGAACTGCAGCCCCATCAGCCTGACCTTGGTGCCAGAGAGCATTAGGGAGCAGATCACCTTAAGTGTATTATCCATCACGTACTGGACAACCAGGGATCAGGCCCACCTGGGAAGGGTTCAAGAAAGGCAGGTCCTGCCTGAGCAGCTTGATTTTCTTCTGCGACGGTGTGGCCTGCCACATCCTGTGGCTAAGTGGATGTGGGGAAGGCTGTGTTTGGTGTCTCTCTGAACTTCAGTAAGGACCTTGACACCATTTATCACCGCATTCTCCTGGAGAAACTGGCTGTTCATGGCTTGCATAGGTGCAGTCTTTGCTGGCTAAAAAAGTGGCTGGGCCCAGAGAGTGGGAGTGACTGTAGTTAAATACAGCTGGTGACTGGTGTCAGTGGTATTCCCCAGGGCTCAGGGAAGCCTGGAATAAGCCAGTGGCAGGTACTACTAACTCATGATTTGTGAGTCCAAGGGGGTATGGGAGAGCTAACTAACAGAGCTTTCCCCTACCCCCTTGGACTCACAGATCACCCTGTTTCCAGACAAGCTTTCAGAGACTGAGCTGTGCAACAAAGGGTGCCCAAGGCCCCCTGGTCTTTACAACATTTCTTCTCCTACCTCCAAGGCTTGGTGCAGTTGCCTCTACTTCTTCTTGGAGGATTCCATTTCTGCATTTGGTTCTCAGCTACAGGCTGTGCGTTGTTCCTTCTTTCTCTGCCTGCAGTTTCGGCGGTCTTTGTTCTTTCTTTCCAAACCATGAGATTCCCAGAGCAGCAGCGTTAATTGGGTTTTGGGTCTCAAATGTCTTAAAAGTTCACATTGACATACCAGCCTTAAGACCAGAGGGGCTGTTGGGGACTGGAGGGGAGCTGTTCATCACACAGTCTCATTCTAGCCCTGCATTCTAAATTGACAAATGTACCCTGTTCTGTCTTTGTATGAGTTGACAGAACATTAGTGTGTTTCATTTTGTGTGCTTTAAGTAATAGGTTCCTAGATGTTACATGCCCAAAGTCACATTTAGGCTGACAGTGGGACTTCATTTCATAATGATCTTGATTTTTATTTATTTATTGCAGATACGTGGCCTGCAAATGAAGGAAAAGATGGTACGAGATTCCAGGAAGAACAAAACAAAACAAGAAATAGTAGAAGGGAAAAAAAATCTTTTGTGTGGAAAATGCAAAGCATATGTCTGCAGTACAGATGACATCAGAATTATAAAGGTATGTTTCTGTACAGGAACCTATATCCATGATCACCAGGGAAGTCAATATTATTGAACTAACTGCATTGTTTATCAGTGTGGAAGTGGTTATTTTGTGCAAACCGGAGGAGAATAGAAATTCTGAGTAAATCAGAAAACCACAGGAACAGTTGAGACTACTTCTAGTAGTATGATATGAGATATGATATGATATATGATATGATATGATGTAATATGACATTATCCAAGGTGTACAAATACGGGATGCAGTAGGAATCAGTTCAGTTTTCCTGAAGCCCTTCTGAAGTCCTTCTCATGAATTTTGTTGAAAAACCCCCGATCTTCAACTACATAACCTTCTAGAGTTACTGCTGTATATTTACTTCCCTGATTAGCATCAGAGGGAAGTCTCTTTGCTGTTGAGATATTTCTCCCACAATTTCTGTTGACTGAAAATTATCTACGCAAAGTACTGGGATCAGCTTACAAACTCCTTGTCTTATGGGTCAAGTTGAGTTTTGAAAAACAAGGTAAATCATGGTTTCACAAGAAAAGCCCTACAGTTCTTCAGTATTATTTTGTTTTCCATTCTGTAGGTGCAGTTCACATTGCTTCTCTGTATGTCCTGGGGACATTATGATTGTACTCTTTCTGAACATGCATCGTTTCTTTGTAGAAAAAACAAGGCAATAATCTTTACACACAGAAAGTGGTGATCATGGAAGAGAGGCTCTTCTGAGGACTTTGAGCCTTTATAGTTCTCCTTTTTTGTTCTTTTGAAGCTGCTTCTATTTGCACTTCTCTGAAAAGTGCAGATGCAATGTGATGAGGGGCCTCAGGCCACAGCTGAGCATTGCCATGGCTGCCTTCAGGCCCTTGCCAAATTTTTGTTTGTTTTTACCAGCTGCTTTTGGAATGTAGAGGGTGCTCACTATAGCTGAGTTATTCCCAACTCTGCAAGGAGTTGGGAATAGCTCACCTTTGTGAAAACTTGGTTACATTTCTTTGACAAAAAACAAGGGCTATCTAAAGCACCTTTGACTTTTACTCTATTTTGTGCTTCTGGCTTATCACCTATACCTGTGCAAATAGACCCAAGAGTTCAGAAAACTCTTCAGTAAGTGGTGTTTGCTTAGCACTCTGAAAATAACACCTCAGTTTCTAAATAGTCCCTACAAACTGCATTTTCGGAGGATCTATCATTTTTAGACCTAAGCTCAGACTGTAAATATGTTTTCAAATAAGGCTGTTAATTTCTTTAATATTTTATTATATATATTATAAACAATAACTGTAACTCCTTCATCTTGTTAGGGTTATTTTTTCTACCACTCTGAAGTAATTGCATGACCTGTCATGGGAAACAGGAGTCTCTCAAACTTGTCCATTGTCTGAATTACTCTCTTAGTTTCAGGGACATGGCTCAAATACTGCAAACACAGTTTTTAAAAAGCTTACTAAGTTCAAATGTGTGTAAGCTGGTAACTGGGGATACACAGTAATTTTTTTTTTTTTTTTAATGAGCCTGGGTCTGGGTCCTTCTAGTACCTGGTATTCCATGAATGGGGAAAGAAAAGAGCAATGAGCCAAAGAGGCTGGAAGGTGAGCCTCCTGGATGACAGCAAGTGCCTTAACAGGGAGAATATGTATTAGAGAAGGGAAGGGGAATGACAAGAAAAAATGAGGAATGTTGTTTCTAATCTTAAGTGTTTCTGGCATGTGTTTCAGGAATCTCATCATACTGTCTTAGGTGATGCATTCAAGGAGCGTTATACAACAAAGCCCCACAGGAAACCTTCTCAATTTGATGGTTTTGAGAAAAAAAGCAAGATGCATTGCCGAAATACTGAGTGTCAGCATGACTGGGGGATCATAGTGAAGTACAAGATATTTGATAATCTACCAGTGATCAAAATCAGAAGCTTTGTACTAGAGGATGTTGAAACAGGGACACAAATGGATTTTCAGAAATGGAAAAGTATTAATTTGTCTTTGAAGGAGTTTGATGAAGAAACATCCAGCTGAACTCAACATTTTAATGGATATATTGTTCTAGGGCCCTATGCTGAAAGAGCAGCAATGATCAATGATCAGTTTTCTATAACAACTTTCGTTCTTTATGCTAGGTCTCTCACCCACCTCTGGCTAGATTATAAAAGGCTGGTAAAGCCACTAAAACCAGGATTTGCTATATAATGAAATATTTCACCAGAAATTTCACTAGAAGGACAAATATGTGCCTCGGTGTATAGATACAAATAATTATGGCTGTGAGCAGCCTGGTCTGAAAAAAAATAAATGAAGTTGAGTGACTAAAACCCAACTTTAGGTAATAGGCTACACTTTCAAGAACTGAGATGCGAATCAGCATGTTCTTTAATACTGTTAGTGTGTAGTTGGATTGCACATCCTTGTGAACAGCATGGCTTACTAGCACTTCAGGCAGTACTCTAGCTACTTTTGAAACTTTTAAAAAAGTTACTTTTAATGTTTTAGATGTTGATATATAAAATTGAAAGAAAAACGTCCAGTAACTTTTCTGTAAGGAAGATACTACATCTCTTAAATCTATCTTTAATAGGAAATGCTTCTGCAACAGTAAGAAATGCAGTAGGGCAGAGCCCTCTTGGGGATTCATCCTTGTGATTAAAATGGTAGCACTTTTTTATATCACTGCACCTTGATCAAGTTGCAGAATGGGCACCCTCCAGTGCTGCTGAACTGAACAACTCCTAACAGGGACAAAGTGCACTGGATCACGGGAGGCGGTTCAGTTTTGATGGGGATTAGCACTTACCGGGATGCCCTGTTTCATGGATTGTCACCTAAATTCTCTCAAGACACTGGAAATACTGTAAGCTTCCTATCAGAGCTGATCTAGCATTCTTACAAAGTATAGGCATTAGTGTATTCAAATCTGTCCTCTTTACCCAGATCCCAGACTTCCCTGGGAAAACCAGAAATTCCTACAGAGTTATGAAATGTTGTACTTTAACACTTAAAAGCACCTGCTGATTCCACACATCTTCAATGAGCTTAGTATTTGGTATTTCTGGAACCAAAACCAAATGTATTTTAAGTTCAATTTGTGTGTTTGACAATGTGGTAAGGTATGTATGTGCAAGAATTATGTTACAAAACACCAGAACTAATTTTAAAAAACCCAAAACCAAAACACAAACCCCCCACCCCAAACCTAATTTAAGAGTTTTAAAAAAATGAACCTAAATTTATGAGTTCAAACATTAATTTAACCAGCCTAAATCCTACTCAGCAAGGCTTGTGGTGTTCTTGTAAAGTGTTGTGTGGCATTAAAAGCAAAAGAATTTTGTAAGCACTGCTTCATGTTCCACCTCAATCCATGGCTTTTACTGTGAAAGCTGTATGCACTGTACAGGAAGGCTGAATCTCAGTCCTACAATAACTTCCTCTGTACTTAGTTTTTAACTAAAAGGAAACATAGAACAATGAATTAAGATGATGTATGGTTTAGATAATGCCTCCCCTCCAAAAATACTAGGAACAAAATACTTTTGAAAAAGGCTGATTTAGCACTGTCAGATTAAAAGTACGTGGAAAAATCACAGTTCTTAAGTATCAAGTTGCTCTGTGAAAGGACCATCTGCTTTGGGACTTCGGGCATTAAAAAAAAAATCAGTCCAAAATTCCAGTTTATAGTAGTAACTTCTGGGCAGTTGAACTTGAAAGGTTTTGATATTTTCCTACTCTTAAAACACAAGGATTTCACACTAAAACTTTGCAATTCAGCCTAAGTACTAAAGGTTGATGGGATAACATATTAATAAGAATTTAGCTTGATACAAGAAGCCTTTCTTTCAGTACACTGCTTCAGTGAAGATGGGAGGGTGGAGGAAGAACGCCAGCACTCTGTGGCCTTTGAGAATATCGGATTTTTCAAAAAAAACCCTGAAGCTGAAATTGCATAATTCTTACTAAGATTACTACCATATTAACTATGTTCACAGAATCTTAGAACAGCTATGGCTGGGAGGGACCTCTAAAAGTCATCTTGTGATCCAAGGGATTGCACAGGACAATGTTAAAATGTCCAGACAGCATCTGAACATCTCCAAGGATGGAGACACCAAGACCTCTCTTGGCAATCTCCTCCCACTGGTGCTTGGTCCCTCAGAGTGAAGAAGTCTTTGTTCACAGGGAACATCCTGTGTTTCACACTGTTTGAGCCCACTGCTTCTTGCTCTGTCATAAAGCAACACTGAAAATAGCCTGGCTGCATATTCTTTTGTGCCCTCCATTCAGATATTTGTACACAAACAGCAGAGATATCCCTGAGCCTTCCCATCACTGGACTAAACAGACCCAGCTTTCAGCTTCTCCTTGTGAGAGACATTTCAGGCCCTGCAGGATTGTGGTGGGCCTCTGATGGATTTACTAGAGGAGCCACTATCAAGCAATAGCATGTTTCAGGTACAGTGCAGTCTTTGTGCACTCCTGAAGTCTCTTCTTTCATAACTGTTTTAACAGTTGGTTTTTATCCAGAAACAGCCAGACCTGACTGCACTACAAACACATTAGGAAATTACTTTGAAGTAATTTCTCCATTATATTAATTATTGTGGCGGTTGCTGTAAATACAGTTAAGAGTGAGAATTATTTATCCATGAATAAGATTAATTTATGCCTGTAAATATATTCACATGGCACTGTTGATTGGGCAGTCACTGATGCATTGAGTGCATGAATGTAATTACTGGTTGCTAACTGACAAAGAAATTGCAGATGAGGATCTTGAAAGTGTGGAGATTGTCTTCTTGACGGCACTAAAACAGATGGATTGTACCATGCCAGTATTCTCTTAGGTTACAGAAGACTCACAGTATCTGACAGTATTTGTATTCATTCTAGCTCATGCAAACTTGTCAAAGAAACTAGAATTAAAATAAATGAAAAGCCAAGACTCATATGATTCTGTTCCTACAGGGACAATGAGAAGAGTGTAAGTTGAAGTTTTGCTCTGCATCACAACACTAGGGATAAAATGACAGAACCACCAAACTTTTTAAAAATAAATTTAATTTTTTCTATTAGAAATATCCCCAATAAGTCCACCTTTCCACAAAGGCTTAGATTTTAAAGAGAGTTCACATTTTTTAAAATGAATAAACAGCTAAATAATTTTAATATTAGATTCAGATTCTGTTTAGCTGAATAAGAAAGCAAGTCAGTGTCAGGTAATAGGAAGGAATAAAAATTTTTTATACTGTCAGTTAATTTCTAGGATCACTGATATGAGCATAGAACTTAACTTCAGAGTCAAACAAAGTGGATCAAATACATGAAATCAGCATGTGATCTTCAATGGTTCTACAGATGCCAGCAGTATTTTAATGACTTTTGCATTGTATTCTAAGGTAAGTCAAGCCAACTGTCATACAAAACAGTTATAAGTGCTGTTTACTTTATATGGGTGTGTCCAGTTTCCTGATACACAGAAAAATTCAGCACTGTAAACAAGCCTTCTAATACAATCCACAGAAAAAAAATTGTTCATTTCATGGTTCACACTTTAGCATGATTACTATAGTTTAATTGCGCTCAGGAGAAACAGGTTTGTACCTGGACCTTTCTGCTTTATTGTTTTTTATTAGGATGCCATTTTCCGGATCATGTAGTTCAGAATGCCACCATTGTGGAAGTAAGTGAGCTCCACATCCGTGTCAAATCTCATGATGGCATTAAAGGTTTTCCCAGTGTCCAGCTGTTAGGATCAAAGAAAGTCATTCAAGGAGCAGAACCTTGCACATGTTACTTGACATCATAGTAAAATAAGGACTACTAGCATAGTTTTGCTATCTTAAAAAATTGTGATAGAAAGCAAAAGTGAACAGGCACCAATGCTTCTATCCACACTAAACTACAGGAAGCTGCTTGACAGGAAAGTGGTTTAAGATAAACCACAACAAACAAAGTATGGAGTCTCTTTGCACTTGCTGCTTCATTTATAACTGAGAATTTTATAGTGGACTCTGAGTGGTTAGTCCAGACTACAGGATGGCTTTGTGCTAATTTAAACAGTTTGAGCATCCTGCTTTTATGTCCTGCCATAGTAAATCACAGAATGGTTTGGGCTGGAAGGGACATTAAGGACCACCTAGTTCAAACCCCCATGGTTTGGGGGACATTCCACTAGAGAAGGTTGCTCAAAGTCTTATCCAACCTGACCTTGAACCCTTCCAGGAGAAGGAATCCACAGCTTCTCCAAGCATTAGTTCCAGTGCCTCATCTCAAATTATTCCTTGTATCTAACCTAATTCTACCCTCCTCAAGTTTAACCGCCTATTAGAATAACTATTTTAATCTCCTTCACCATCTCAATTCTTCTCCCTATTTTAAGCTAATCTCACTGCCATATGACAAAGCATATGTTTTGAAGAGAAAGTTAATTTTGAGTAAAATTACAGTGATTCAGAAAATTCATCACTTAGGTGTCTCATACCTTAATCTGGACATTCATCTGTGGTTTTAGGTTTTCAGGAATGATAATAGTGTAACGCTCCCGTCCAGTGAGTCCTAAAGTTCCTGCATCCTCTCCAGGTAAATACTGCAGAGGAATCACTCCCATTCCTACTAGGTTGCTTCTATGAATTCTCTCATAGCTTTCAGCAAGCACAGCCTTGACACCCTGGGAAATACACAACAGGTTGAGTTATTTCATGGCTCAGAACAGTCTTTCTGTACTCACAAGAAGAAAATTGGTTTGTTTGTGGTTCTCTCCATTTCATTTACCAACTACTGGTAGAGTCAGCAGGTCTGACAGCAAACTGTCCAGGATGATTTGATTGTACATTAACTTTCACACCTCTCTAAAAGAAGCCTGACTCAAAAAAGTAAAACATTTTCTCAGGAATCCTGCATCTACTTTAACATGTCTTACGCAGTGCATCACTAGTCATTTCCATTACTGTTCCTAATTCAGTGTTGCCCTCTTATAAGCACCAGGGTGCAGTTTAATTAATTTCGAAAATTTGACATGTTAATACAGTTAACACAAAAACTCATTGCCAGAAAAAAAACTCCAAAAACCTAGATGAACTTAAATACCAACTCTCTTGTGCATTTTTCTAATAATGCAAGAAAGCTTGAATCAGAGTTCTTTATGTAAACAGTGTAAGACTGGATGGACAAAGAAAGAAACAGGTATTTCACTGTATATGGATCTGGATTTGGCTCCCGTGGTGAAGCTGTGCTAAATTTAATTTTCACTGATACTCTTCTCTTACACTTTCTTGTTTCCTTGCTAAGTGAGCTTACAGATGCTGCTGAAAGCAGACTATGGCTTATGGGGCTACTGGAAGTGGAAGTATAGAAACTGGCCTTTCAAGTTTGGCCTTATGGACTTCTAGATGAAGATTAGTCAAGCCTTCCAGTCGGAACAAGAGCTATTAATATTAAATAGTTTTTGCCAACTCTACTGTATCTCTTGGAGGCAGCTGAGATTTCAAAATATCTCTTGCTACCAAAAGTGAGAATGAGTTACCCAGGATTTTGTCATAAGCTAGTCGTACTAACAAATAAATGCACTGTTAACACTGTCCTGCTAGTTTACTGTAGCCACTCACCAAGAGGAACGGTCCTTTAGCAGCCCAGTCTCTAGAACTTCCTGCACCATATTCCTTCCCAGCCAGCACAATCAGAGGATGACCAGCCTGCTTGTATCTTTCTGCAGCATCAAAAACGTCCAGCTGGAATAAAAATGCCAAATGCTTTGTAAAGTTTTTGCGAGTGGATCACAGTTCCAGGGAAAGGAGGAATAAAAGTGTCCCCACATAAACAATTGAAGCCCACAACTTCCACCAAACAGCAGTTTAAGGATATTGACCACACAGCACTTTGTGGCTTCTAGCCTGATCTCCTTCCCAAGACAAACCTGCACCTTCCATTGGTGCTTTTACAATGGTTACATTCTCAACTGATACGCCTGAAAGGACCATATTGCATAGGTACATGTGACTGCTTCCCTGAGTCAGCTCCTGCCCCTGTCAATTAGCTTTATTTAAAAGGTACTGAAGTAAATGACCTAAACTGGTAAGAAGGAAAGCCAGCACTAATCCACTCTGTTGTCAGTAAGCCACAGTTTAGAGCAGCATGTGTACTTACAGTCTCCCCAGAAGGGAAGTGGATTGTCTGAGGTCCTTGTTTATCAATAAACTTGTTGACCAAGCGAATGTTTGCAAATGTCCCTCTGGCCATGACAGCATCATTCCCTCTGCGGGAGCCGTAAGAATTGAACTCTCGAGGAGTCAAGCTATTAAGGGAAAAGAAGAAAGGAAACTGTGTTAGTTTTGGACTAAAAGCACTCTGCTCTAAAAAAAGGAAGTAATAAATTGGTGTTTCTGAGGCAGGTATGTGTGTAGTTCCCAGCCTAGCTGTAGCACCTAGTTAGCTAATACTTCACCTTTGAGATGTTTTGAAGGAAAAGTAATTTACACATAGCTACAGTTTGGTCAGAAAAAGCAGCTTCCATAATGTTCTCAACTCTTGCCCTAGAAATAGTACCCAACAGTGACGCAAGGATATAATTCACATTAAGTCAGCAGATGCAACACCATTTTTTTCTTAATAGCTGGTGCCCAAAGATCCTCATTGTTTATACTACTATAGCATCTAGAACAATGGCAGAGCACTGTGCTAAATATCTAAAAGGCAGCAAGAATCTCTCCTGCAAGTTAGAACTACAGAAGAAAAATTTCACTTGCAAACAGAAATATGAGAATGAGGGCACTCATCACTGCAGCCTAATCAGCAAACAAAAAATGCACTAGAATGTGATAGAAAATTAGACTGCTTGCACTGGGCTACATCCAAACTGCAGCTATGACATACAGCATCTGTTTTGTAATGCATGTAGAACTATTCAGATTTCCAAGTTACTGATGGCAGGGGGTCAGAGAGTCCAGAGCAGTTGGTTTTCAATCTTCTTCACTGTTTTAATCTATTCTCTTTCCAAAACTATTAGGTCTAGTGAGTTTTTATGTCAGTGCTGTTGCTCAAAACACCACTGAAGTTGTAAGAAGTGCTAAAATCAGAGAATAAAAGCATTATATTGCCTGTGAAGTCTGAATAAGTCAACTTGGTAAGTCCTTGTGTTGCCTTAAGCTGAACCCCAAGTACTAAACTGACAGACTGGCCATCGAAAAAGATGAACATTTTACAAGACTCCAATCACAATAGATTTGCCAGTTATTGCAGCTGCACTGAAACCTAAACTTCTGGATGTTCTGTAGTGCCTAAGAGCCTAGATATGTGAAATAGTTGCACACACAAGAAAAAATTAATATAAAACTCATTTTGGCACTAACGAAAACAGTCATTTTGCTTTGATAGGGAGACAAATCTTGATTCCCTTATTTATGAATAAATGTACAGGCTACTTTTCTTCCCCTATTTCTATAAAAAATCTTTAACTCTACAGGGATAACAGATGTACACACTATTCTACTTCTTACACTTAGTGAGAGCCGCTGAAGTAGCAGAAACGCTTTTCTTTCTTAATTTATATGTTGTCCGGGCAGCTGTCAAGGTATGCAAGTGTACATGAACAGACAGAAGGTATCTGTGCCTGTTACATGGCATAACAGTGGTGGTTTGTTTTCCCAATGAATGACAAGAACAATAAGCAGTGCTTACCCTCTGCTGGTCAAATAACGGGCTGCAGGACTATTTCTTGCTATGTTCCCAGCTGGAGATATGTGGTCAGTTGTCACAGAATCCCCAAAACTCAACAGGACATAAGCACCTTCTATTGTTTTTGGGGTCTGAAGAGCCAAAGTCTAAGCCATCATAAATACGAAGAAAACAATTAATGTATGAAAAATAATTCCTTTATCTTTCTCAAAAAAGTGGAAATTGCAAAATGAAGTCTCCCTTTTCATACAGATTAAGAGAAAGAAAAAATCCAACACAATTAAAAATCTTTATGTTCTTGAACAAATATGATGCCCTGGCTGTCTGCCAGCAAGTTCATGCATGAAGAAAAATACAGCAGACAAAAAAACAGCCAAGGCTTCCCATGACACATGAATGAAAATTGAGAATTCCTAGACATGTGCATGCATTAAAGTCTACATTTACTTTTAAATGGCACTGAATTACCAATTCAAACACTGAACTATTTGGTGCAACATGCAAGCAGGCAAAACAGTGCATTTAATTTCCTGCTGCTTTTCTTCGCTTGCTTTGTGAACACTTAGAAGCATTTCAACTTAAAAGGAAAAGGAGACTTTTCAAGAGCCCTGAAGTGAAAGCGAATCCTTACAATTTTGAGATTCACCTCATGCCTTTGTATTAAAATGAACACAATAGCACAATTCTAACATTTAAAAACCAAGGCCTCAATAGGCTTTTATGAATCCTCTCAGGCCCCTTGAAGTGGCTTTCCTTCTCCTTCAATATGAGTCAAGATCACTGCACACTTTGGCTTGATTCAAAGGGAAAGCACATACGTACCAGACCATCAAAGAAAGGAGGAGACTTGATATAAGTAGACTTGGGATTCCAAGTATACAGTTTATCTGAAGGAGCATCTAAGGCATTCCAAGCTTTGTTTACTGTCTGAAAAACATACAAAATCCTTTCATTGACTTCTAAGTTTTCAGAAGCAACATAATTACTTCAGAATCCAGGTAAAATTACAAATTAAACTTTAGCAAAAGCCTTATGTATTTCTTAGAGCACTTTGGAAAATGCAAATGCTAAAATAACTATCTACATTATTTTTGGGGGTGTTTTTAATGATTCTATCTATTAAAAGATTTAGGAAAATCCTAATTTCATTACAAAAGAAGAGACATTCATCCTGTTTTTTGAGAATAATCTCTATTATGTACACAGGTAACACTTTATAATTGTCTATTGTTTTTTAAGTAATTTTAAGAAGCTTCCCCAACATAAAAACAATAAGAATATTTTGTTTCAAAACTTGAGAAAGATTTATAGGAAGTTATTATGAAGTACAAGTCTTTTTCCCGATATCAATCCTATTAGTTAAGGCAAATGAATTTTTTGTCAGTTGAAAAAAAATCAAACATCTGTGAAGCCGGAGTATTCCACCTTCTAGTATCAGCTGGGGTGGCTGTTGAAAACATATCATCTACATATCAGTATTTACATATCAGTAACATATCACGTTACCTTAAAAATACTGTAAGGAGCAATTTTCAAAACATGGCTGTCTGAAAGAATGAATTAATTATCCAGAAGATTAAAAAAAAAAAACCTCATCTGAATATCTGTCAGAACAAGAGCAAAACCTAGACATGAGAAAGGTTAATTTCATTATCATAATCATCTTATTTAATATCTTCAGAATGGCAGAGTACATCAATCAAATACTGCCAAGAGGATTAATTCACCTCTATTTTTTCGTAGACCTCCTTGAACATCCCAGGAATAACAAATTGACGCTCAACAGCCTGAATCTCATTTCTTGTTGGCCAGATATCTTTCAGGAAAATCTTCTTCCCTGAAGCATTTATTCCTGTATAAAATGATATTGTCAATTTTGTTGCATGTATTTTTCATTAAGAAGAAAGAAAAGTTTACCACGATGTTCTCCGGCTATGGGTTCCTTGTAACACTCACAGGACACACTTTATTTCACTTGCAAGGATCTAACAGAAAACTGAGTCACAAACTTGATAATACCTGTACATAACTCTTCTTTTGTGACTTCCAATGGCCTTCCAGAACAATTTATAAAATCATTTATGCTGGAAAGGCTCTTTGAAGGTTCTTGAAGAGAACCTTCTTGAAGGTCTTTGAAAATCTACTACCCTGAAATAACAAAAAATATGATCCAGTGGAATTAGGGGGAAGCCAAGCCAGAGCATTATTCTTTCTCCATCATCTCTGACTCCTTCTTGCTCTGACTCTTAACAATTGTATAATTTGTGTCCCACAGGTACTTAGTACTTCAAAGCTCTTCCCTAGGACAAATGTTTCTGAAGCGCTTAATTCCCAAGAGTCTAGTTCATAAGCTGCGAAAAGAAGCATCCCAACACTGTCTTACCTAAAGGCTCTTTCTCAAAGTCGATCCGGATGGTCCCTGCTATAGCATAGGCTATCACCAGCGGCGGGGAGGCCAGGTAGTTAGCACGGGTGTTGGGATGGACACGCCCTTCAAAATTCCTATTGCCAGACAACACACCCACTGCCACAAGGTCTCCCTATAACATGGAGTTTGAGACAAAGATAGGTCAGGCTCTTGCAGAATCCACACACATAACAAGTCTGCAGAGCCTCACTGCACTGCAACAACAAGGACCAGTCACAGAACTGTCTCCTGAACAATCCCAAAACACTTCCCACAGAAAAGAATATAGACTGAATTTACTTTGTACAGAGCTGAAAAAAGTCAACGCACAGTACAATACAGCTCAGAACAGCACACAGCAGAGAACAGCTAACATAAATGAGCTTCACCAGAAAAACTGCTTACCTGTGTAATGGCCTCAACAACAGACTCTGGTAGGGGTCCACTGTTGCCAATACATGTCATACAGCCATAACCCACCACATCAAACCTATACAAAGTATAAAAATAATGGTGAACAAAAAACTACCTTGGAGCAAGACACTTAACCAGTCAGCAGACGGCAATAGTTACTTTCAGGAAAAATACTGTTTTAACGAATGAAATGCTACTGAGAACAGCATTTTTCAAATGCTCTGTTTTTACCACTGCAGTGACTGTCCATGCACACAGAATGGGAAATGTGTTACCTAGCAAGAGGAACAACAATATAGTGTCATTTACACTGTTTCAAAACAATTAGTCTTGAAAATAACATATTCTCCTGCTTAAGAATGTAAGTCTTCAAGAAGTTACAGCAGGCCTTCATGATTGGTACAAAGCCAGCCAGCACAACAGCAATGTGTTTACTCAGGCAGAATCATACCATAATGTACCTGCAATATCTTTTAAGTTGTATGGAGAAATAGTAATTCAATTGCATCACTTGCTTGTGGATGTTAGCTTGGCCAGGGAGAGAGAAATGGCAATAGTTTCTCACAGTGGTTTGTGAGAATTTTAGGGAGTTGTAGGAATGTGGTAACTTGTTAGTATAAACCATCTGCACATGGTGTTTTTCCACTTTGTTTTCCTGTTCTTCTCAAAGACAGTGTGTGAGGAAGATGTTTTTTATTAACTAATTAATCAAGTAAAATGTATCATATCAGTTTATATAAACTGGAGAACTCTTTGTAACAAAGCTTCTTTTCTCTTCTTACAATTGAGTCTCTTGTCTGTTCTTGTGTCATTCTTAGCTCAAGAGTAACACTTGTTGATAATGCTTTTAGTTAAGCAGCCATAGCACAACAGTAAGAAAAGCACTCTTACCCTAGTTGAGAAAGGTAATGCATAACTCCACTCTCCCTCAGATAGTAAGTGACAACCCCGCTTCCTGGGGACAGGCTAGTTTTAATGTATGGCTTCACTGTCAAACCAGCTTCAACAGCTTTCTTAGCAAGCAATCCTGAAAAATACAGAGGATAGCTACAGATTTTCCTGCAAGTGAGACAGTTTGGTGGATAAGCATGTTAGGAGAGATACCATTACAGAACTGGAACAGAAAAGGCATCAGCAATGAAACGGTACAGCAAGCCGACACCACTAATTCCGTGACAACCAGCTAGAGGACAAGTGCTCTGTTGAACTGTACATCCAGCCTGCAATTTCTGTTCCACTAGAAAACTGATGGAAGTTGCACTCAATAAGATGCGCTCACTGGGGCAGCAAGAAGACATTCAAAATCCAGAGCACTATTTGTAAGATAAATGTCTCACAAAAAATGCAATGAAGACCTGTTAAGTTCCCCCTTACCATGGTGCAGTAACCCAGAGAAGAAAAAACTGCCAGCATAGGACTTGCTGCCCTCAGGAGCAGAAGGCTATGACAGCACCAATGCTGGCCCTTGCCTCAAACAAGTCATCTCACAATCCACAGATTGTTACACAAGTGCTGTTTTACCACTCCTGGATTTGTAATATGCATAGAGATATTTCAGTGGAAGGTCTTACTAGGCACAAATTTATCCTGCATTCTTTCCTATGAAATAAATTGTCCATACCAAGATGCATGTTCAGAGAACAAGTCCTCTCCAGTTCTTTTCCAGGATGAACATAAAAGAAGCACCAGATAGGCAAACTATGCAAAACATCACATTCCCAAGCTGCATTCTCCCCCTCGCACATGACATTCATTTAGATAAGAAAATAGATAAGCTGTGCTTTGATCCAATGTGATCTCCAGCAGGAAGATGTGATCAAACTGATTTGTCTTTGCCAGCTGTCCGGCACCTCTGTTAGACATGACCTGGACCATGACACTTAAGTGTTGTGTGAGATGGCTTACACATGCAAATTTAAAGAAGTGGTCCTATTCCTGAAGTTGCTGAGATTCCTTAGCTATTAGAAGAATCTGCAGATACTGCAACTCTTGAATACTTCTGCAAATGAGACCATGAACAAATAGTCATCCTAGGAACTGATAGTTTGACAACCTGTTTGAAAGTGTTGGCCTCTGTCTTGCTGCTTATACCAGTTCCGAAAAGATAGCATAGTCAAACTTTCAAAGTTGGCAAGGAAATGCCAGAACTTCAGTTCCTCTGAGCAACATTAATCCAACATCTCTTTAAGGTCAGACTAGGCTATCAAAGTTCCTACAGCATGTACCCACTATCTCCACAGACACAGAGCCCCTGCACAGTGCACAGGATATATAGCAGAGCAGGAGTTTGAAACATCTGCTCATATACTGGATTTTTTTAGCTTGGTTACTTAATTGGGAACACTGTATGTTTATTTACTTTCATTTGAAACCTCATCCTGAAAGCCAAACTATTGTGTTTCTTCTTGGTATGTCTTTTAGGTATTCTCAACACTGCTGCTTGCTAATAGTTATCAGAGACTAACAGAATTACTTTTTCCTTCCTTGTCAAGGTCAAAACATAAATGCTGCTGTACAGAAAGGCAGCAAAGGTGAGAGTAGCCACTAAATCTGAGCACATACACCAAAATCCTTAGGACTACATTATTGAGGGTGCTGTGCAATACATAGTAGTGAATGCATTCAAAGTGCATTCAGCATCCCTACTGCTTCAGAGAAGGTCAAAAATGCATGTCATTAGCCTGGGAGTCAAACACTAGAGGAAACTATCCTCAACAGGCACAACTGAAGGATACATCCACACCTAGAACTAAGGGAATAGACAAGGCAAACAGAGTCTGCCTGGAGAACACCTACTTCTTGATCCTTGGAAGAAAGAAATACAGATATATTTCGGTGATAATGCAGAAAGGACCCGAGGAAAGCAGTAAACTGCCCAGGCTGTCCTGTTAAAGTCAAGTGGATTAGGACATCTTGTTCAATTCTGAACTCAATTCAATTCCTCTCAAAGCGGTAAGAAAATGAGGAGGTCTCTCCTTTCCTTCTCCTTTGCCCCACATCTTAGTTGATGATGGACTTCGAACCTTTTCTTAGAGTTTAAAAGACCTTTGGCCTGGGAGGGGGTGAACTGCTGGTATGTAAAATATGCAGATAGATTCTGGTCTAAAAGCAAGTGATAAATATCACCTCAAAAAGCCAAACACAAAGTGACTGTTGACAGCCCAAAAGCTTCCCAGCACCACACAGGAACAAATAGAAATTATATTTCTTTAACCAGGAAGTAATCTCCTCTGGTGAAGGGCCTTTGTACTGCCCAGTGCACATCCCTTCTGACCTTTGTAGGAATAAAGTCTGCATCCCATGAACAGTCTGACAGACTTGTAAGCCTCTATGCAGCGATTACCATATAGTGACAGATACCATCTATGTATATGTTTACAGAGGAGAGAAAGAAATATGTAAACATGTAGCCAAGCACCTGGGAAACTGGGTCAAACTTGTCCAGTATAGACTGAACCCTTTGAGCTGACATTCTTCATTCCTATTTTTTTGCCAGAAGCACACATTAGGAATGACAAATTTTCTGTCCAGACTAGTCATGTTAAAAATGAACAATCTTGGGACCTGAAATTTTTACAACCAAGTTAGACTAACTGTTCTATAGTGGTGCATACCAAGCTCACCTCTGTCTTCTTCCCCTTTGATGCAATTAAGATGTAAATGAAAAAGGCTGTGAAAGCTGGCAATCCCTGAGAATACAATTTGCTTCCTCTCCTCACACCTACCATGCCTCCAGACTCTCGTAACAGCTTTAGAGGACAACCACTAGCTAAATGTGTGTTTTTCACTCTGATAACAGATCAGAGCACCTTCAGAGCACCCCAGAAGATCATTCTTCACTGTGCCTCTTCTGGCAACAGCCTCTTCTTATCTCTGTATATCAGCTTCTGTGCATTTGGAAAAGTATCAAAAGTGTTGCTTAATTAAGTTCCAGCTTGCCTTGTAGAAAAGGCAGTGCAGGAAGAATACATTCTTGTCAACTTATATTTCTAACTACGACTTTCACAAGTCCTTCACTACCCTTAGAAACTAAGCTCTGTTTCTCAGTTTTAACACTCCAAATGACAAAACCAGCACTGCACACCTTGAATTACATCCGTGTTGTTGCTGTGTTTAGGACACACATTCAGAGCCATAGAGAAACTACTGCACATTGGGCCAATCAGCTTACCTGCACCCAACATAACTGAGGGATTACTGGTGTTTGTACAGCTTGTAATGGCAGCAATCACTACTGAACCATGAGCAAGCTCGAAGTCATGGCCCTCAAAATTAAATTTCATTATGCTGTTGTGTCGGTCTGGTGCAATCTGGAATCCCTTGAATCCTTGCTGTGGGAGGAGAAAGTAAGAATCAAAATGAGTGGTTAATATAAACAATTTGACTGAACATTAGTATGGGCTGTTTTTTCAGCAATGAAACGCATCTGTTAGTCACATCCATGCTTGTGCTTTTAGGTCTGATTGTGAAGGCTTGCATCTCTAGTCAACCAAAATTATGGACAAATTTTTTTTTTTTTTTTGCTGGAGTTTCTCCTCTTCTCTGTTTACTGGTAAAACAGGCAGTCTTTGCAGAAAAATATATTTGTATTTTCTTCCTGCATGAATATACCCTTCTTTGGATCTCTCAGATGCTTCTTACTCCTGTTACAGATCTTACAGATTCCCGATCACACATAGTCTTAGCACACAATCTAGTCCTGAGATTTTAGCATAACATGTAAAATTTTTAAGCCAGGATTATCAAACAGCTTGATAAACCAGGAGTTGATTTGAGAGGCAAAGGTCTGACAGTTGGAAAAAATAAAAAAGAGCAAAGACCAAGTAGGCACTGTTCATGTCATGAAAAATTACATTTAGAGATCTGAAAGTATAAGATCACCTAATGGAGTTTGGAAAATGTAACAAACCAAGAATTATGGGGAACTGATGTAGTTTAGGTTTCTTTTAATCACTGGAGTTCTGTAGTGCCTTTAATAAGGGTGGTTACTGTATCAGGTAAAGATTCAAACTGATTTAGAAAACTTAAGTATCCAGGAATATTCATTCAAATATAAATCCAGCTCCTCTTTCAATGACCACTTTTGACTGGATGATGCAGAATGTAGTCATTGTTTTCTGTCTTTACCACCACCATCCAAGAGTCACAGAGACACATGCAGTTCTGCTCTGCTGAACAAATTCAATATTTAGTGCAAAATTACATTGTGGATTCAGGGCATAACCTGGTTGGAATGCTTGGAGAGCTGAAGAGCTGGGTAGTTATCTCAGAACTCAGTGCAGCAGGTATTTTGTCCCCTCTATTAACAACCCCCTATTGTGGCAGAGTTCAGAAATCTCTAGTCTATGTCAAAATCTATGTCAAAATCATGTCAGACCTAAGATCAGAAAGAAATACTACTCCAATAGGGCATGAACATCTTCATGCAAGAGAAGCAACATCACAATTTTAAACTACCTGTTGCTTGTCTCACCTCCAAAACTGCAGTCAAATATCCTCATTTATTTTTCAGTAGGCAAACAAACAATACACAACCCCAGAATGTAGTTCCTGAACACCAGACAGCTTTTAGAAGCATGAATTAATTTGTTTGCCCAAATGTTCCTACTCCCTACCTTGGCTCCCAGACAAGTTTCAAAGTCCTTTTTCATATCTGACACAGCAACTTTGTCCTGAGGTCTTTTTGGTCCACTGCAGCAAGGCACAACAGTATGGAGATCCAACTCAACAACCTGTTCAAGTAAGATAAACAGAGAGTGGTTGGGCACTGCCTGATAAGTTGAAGCCAGGTAAGTCACAGGTATGCTTACCTCTGCTGTTGAATCAATGCTAAGTCTGCATATTGTTATTATCAGAAATTATTGAAAACACTTGAGAATGGGAAGAGTAGAAGAAAAGAAACACTTCTAATTTTAGATGCTGCCAGCTCACAGGTATGGCTATCAAAAGTACTAAAGTTATTGAAAAACCCAATGTAACTAAAGCATCTAAGCATTATAAATTATTTTTTAATTTGTCTTTTCACATGCTAGAAGGAGGTTAAAAAAATCATGTGAAGAGATACTAGAACTGATACAAAACAAAGCAGACTATTCATCTACTCCTCATCCATCTTCCCACTTTGTTTTCGTAATGTGCTACATCCTTCCAAATCTACTAAGATTTTTGAATAATCATGCAGACCCGAATACAAGTTACAACATAAAATTTTACAGTAGAGAAAATCAGAAATATTCTGGACTTTCCTGGACACAGAGTAAGATCCTAATTTTCTTGCACAGAATAATTAACTGTGTGCTTTGTGATTACCACAGAGGGTTTCTAAGGGTCCTGATTCACACTGTAAAATAACTGACTGAACAGAAAAAAACTCCATACAGGGCTTACACACACAACATCCACATTATCTCCACAGCTACAGTTCAGTGTACCCTTCAGTCTAGAAGGCCTTCTCAAAGCTCCATTGAACAAAACTGAAAGAATCTGCACCAGCTGGAGGTCAACTGAGAGCCAATCTATACCTACATCCAAGTTTTCACACCTGAAGAGCCAGCTGTCTCACTCCTTTGGGCCTTAAAATAAGACAGCTGTGCAGACCAAAGCAAAAGACAAGGAATCCCTTGACTATTTCTTAGTTTCTGTGAAAAACAGATAATTGTTGCAATAAAATAGAACAGGGCATAAAGCAAGGAGCCAGAAAACAGAGTAGTTTCTGACCTGTGTGAAGTCCGGATCCTGAGAAGAGTTCGTGAAATCTCTTAGCATTCCCACAGCCTCAAGATACCTTTTTGTGCACATAACCTTCTCTTTGTCACGGCCTAAAATGAAAGCCAGATACAGCAAAACCAAAATGCAAGTTAAATGGAGGAATCATCATCTGACAGGATAGAGCAAAAAAAGTGCATAACAGGCACGCTGTCAATAGCAATACAAGACTCTTTCAAGACAAATATTAGAGATCCACTAAAAACAAACTGATTGCACAGACTAAGTGGCTTTTGCAGAACAAAATCTTAGTTTCCTATTTTTGTCATCTGGACAATCTAGGCTCAGATTTTTGCCAGGCTGCTGTAAGTCCAACACTCAGCTCCTTCTAAACATGCATCCTAATTGCAAAAACTAGTCTCAATAAGGAAATACCAAGAAAAAAATGAACTGAAGCTCAGAAGGCTTCACCTGATTCAATTCCACTGCTAATGTCATATAAACCTGGCATCCTTTCAATTACCCCTTAACTTACGGTCTCTTTTTATACTCACCAGTTTGTACCAGGTACCCAATGCTAATATCATCCACTGGAAAATAGGCAGCTGTAGCTCCATACTCTGGACACATATTGGCAATGGTGGCTCGGTCGGCAATCGACAGCTGGGCAACACCAGGACCAAAAAACTCCACAAATTTACCCACTACTCCAACTTGGCGAAGATGCTGTTATAAAAATACAGTGCCTGTGTCATTACTATGTTTCAAAAGACATGAGCATGTCTGTTATGAAATCTAGCTTTTGACTCAGAAATCTCTTGTGAGGATTTCTACAGCCATTTGAAACCAAGAAGTTTTTGCTAAAATAATTAATGAATATGAGGACATAGAGATGTAAAGTTTCAATAATAAGATACAACATAGGACCATATTTCTTTGAAAACTTGCTCTTCCTTTCATTTAAACTAGACGGCCTTGCAATTGTCTTTTTCTCAACATGATGTTCTAAGAGGAAAGAGAACTGCGTGGGGAGTTTTCACACAGCAAACCCAGGAAGATAGAAAAATAGGGAAAACCAACTGCATAAGTACATGTGAACACACACAACATTTGAATAAAATGATGAAAAAAGTGTTGCCTTTTCCCTTTTGAAGGTCTCTCTGTAGACAGTATTCCATGATGAATTTCTGTACCAGATTTCTGACTTCCAACAACACTAATGCTGACCCAGTCCCACTCTTAATTCAGTGACAATGCACAGTTAGTAAGCATGTTATAAATATATGACAAGAGTCAAACACCTGCACATGAAATAAATAAGACTGCAATGCTTACTGTCTGGTTTCCAGCTTTTATATTGCCTAATTTTAAGTAGTGACCTCAAAAAACAAGTCATCAGGGTTCTTTTGAGGCAGAGGAAAAAGTGTTGCTCCAAAACACTACTGAATTCCAAAATACCCCAACATATATTTTGTGTGGGTTCTGGGAAACAGATTTGCCTAAAACATGTCCTTAATGAGCTGAATCCAATCCACAGACAGTGATAAAGGTTTTTAAAAATTCAAAATGGCTACCTGGAAGCACACATAGGGTTCTTACACATTCTGTACAGTGGCTCTGTCTTACAGAATGTGTTTATCTCTCAGCAGTAACATCAAAATATCAAATCTTGATAATTTACCTTGGTAATGGTGAGCACAATGTCAGTGGATGTCACCAGTGGCTGAGGGTTTCCTACCAGCTTATAGCCAACCACCTCAGGAAGCACCATGCTGATCGGCTGTCCCAACATCACTGCCTCTGCTTCAATGCCACCCACACCTGCACACAACAGGAGGACAAAATGTGACTATTCAGAAAGGTAATAACATGTCAGAGATAAACTTGTGAAGTCAATTGCCTGATGAGTGCTCTATTTAAGGTGTGAAAGGGGAGAGAAACCATACAGTCTGAGTCTTCTGCTAAGAGACATTCCTTGTCTCGCTTCTGTTCCTGCAAGGTTGGGCTTTTAAATTTCATTTAGTTTCATATTTTCATCCTTGTTCCTAAGCCATTAGATACTATGTGAATCTAAGAATGCTTGCCTTTTACAAGAACAGGTGTAAAATTTTTACTTAATATCTTAAACATGTAATGCAACAAACCAAGAACCACTGACATGGCACTGAATATGTGCTGTGAGTGAAACATATGCAGACCATGATTGCTGGTCACCAAACAAAAAATCAGAAATTATTTTGAAAGAAATAAATGTTACTAAAGAATGCTAACATAAAAGGTACTTGTTAAGACAGAAATATTTTCCCTTATGTCCACTATGTTTCAGCAGGGTTTAGGAATGTGTAGGTGGAAACCGTTGCATAAGCACACCTTCACTATCAGAATTCCAGCTACTAGTTAATATTGCTAATTTATTATGGTAGCATATCAAGATGTCATAGTCATATGCAAAATAACAAAGCCATGATGTTTATTATCTAGCAACTTAGCATTAAGCAGCCAAGCCATCAAGCAGTTTTATAACTTTCTGCCTGTAGAAAGTCCCTCGTATATTTATCTTCTTCTCTGAAATGTCCTTCTGCCTTTTGTTTAGTATAATGAATACTAAGCTAGGAAAAACTGCCTGTAATAGCTGCTTATGAATGCCAAATCACTACTCCAATCTTTTTTCCCACTTAATCTAAGAATAGTTCTGAAAAATAATTTCTAACTTCTTTCATTCAAAATTATATACCTCTGTTAATTTAAAAGATAATGCTGTGACAGAACAAATCATGTGGCTCCTTTCACTGGGTGTTGAATAATTCAATTTACATTTAAGTAAATTGAAATAACTGACTGACTACCACTGACAGTCACAAACCAAGTTCAACATCACCAGCCTCTGGAAAAAATGTTGGATTCAAGAATATGCAAGAATTTAAGCCCATATGCTATAGACTCTGTCCAGCCATACTTTTCATATTCTGGAGAAAAACTGAAGCTAAGTGTCGCTATAGGACACGAAAGAATACAAGCTCACACCGCTGTTCTCAAGGTGAAGGTGAAGAAAAAAGGGAAGTTTATTTTCTGACTCCAACATTTACAGTTTTCTAAAAGTGACAGTGGATTGGAGGGTGACAGTGCCACCTCTCCAATGACACTGGTCAAACCAACAGTCCATCAACTCTCTCCTCTTCCATAAAGGAATGCAAGACAATGAGTTATTTACAGAAAATGTGTGAGAAAGTTCACTACAAGAATGTCAACATCATAAGGCTTAGAAATTCTTTAAAAACCAGGATGACAGCTAAGAGCTACACTTTTCCAAGCAGCTTTTAGTGCTACAACTTCATCTAAACGATGGCTCCATGCATATGCTGTAACCAAATATAGAATAAAGAGATGTGCCTAATCCCAACGGTGTCATGCTTTAGATGCATTGAAGTTGTTTACCTTTGTATTCTAAGCCAGAAACTCTTTCAACCTTGATTCAGAAAATTTCAGTCAACCAACACTGCTGCAGTACAAGTGGTGGGTTATTAAAATCAGAAAGTCCTACCATATGTGGTGCTCAAGCACATTCATGAACAGCTAACAAATACTCTTTAAAAACACAGTGTGTTCCATATTTGTACAACAGCTGCTTCAATAGTGCTCCTATCACTATATCACTGGAAAACAAAGGCTCAGCTGAAGTCTTTGCTACTGTATGGGATGACTACAAATACTTTGACTCCATAGTTACCTATTTATTCAATAATTCGAGCACTTCCATTCACCACAACAAGGAAAAATAAATTATTTATACCTATTCCTGTAACAAATATTGTGCAGAGAACTGGTATTAGAACATCACAGCTATGTTTTACATAATGTCCTCTCCAATAATTTAGTCATTCAGATTTAATTTTCAGTACCTTCCACCTAACAGATTTGTATCTGCAGTACTTTTTGGATAATCCAACACCTTCAAAGTAGCAAAGTGACACAAGAAAAATTGGATGGTCAGTGATCTTCAATTCTCTTTTTTTATTTAATATTTTTGTTTTCTACTTCCTTGTCATTTAAATGCAGAATGGAAAAGAATATATAAAAAAACCCAAACAAAGCCAACAACATGTGTAGCAGAATCATCTGAGGCAGTTATCAGAAAGGGGAGCTTAGTTACAAAGTCATATAACTGTAAGAAGCCTTATCAGGTTACTTGCACTTGGGGTTAGGCTATGTAAGTGTGTCTAGCTGGCACAAAACCCACTTTTCTTCACAGCAGCCCATACACTGGCATGGTTTAGATTTGTGACCAAACCAGTGTTGATAGCACACCAGAATTTTAGCTATTGCTAAGCAGTCCTTACACAGCATCGATGCTTTTTGTTTTTCACCCTGCCCCTCAGCAAGTAACCTGGAGTGGGAAAAACACTGTGAGAGGTACAGCCAGGACAGCTGAAGAGAGCTGAACAATGAGACATTCCATGCCATAAAACATCAGGCTCATCCCCAATCGGGGAGGTGGGCTTTCCAAAGTAGCCACTGTCCAGGGACTGGCTGGGCTTTGGCGACTGCCTTTACATCACTTCTTTCATTTCCTTTCCCTGCACTCACGCCTCTTCAATTAAACTGTGTTTGTCTCTAGCCATTACTTTAATCTTGCATTTGGACTAACAGTCCTCTTCCCCATTGTGCTAGCAGGAGGAGGGAGGAAGTGACTGGGTGGGGGTGACCTGCCAACCAGGATCAACTCACCAGAGCCCAAACCACAGCTCCCAGAGCCAAGAGACTGCTCACAGTACACTGCTGTACATACCCCAGCCCAGCACCCCCAAGCCATCTATCATGGTGGTGTGTGAGTCAGTGCCAACCACGCTGTCTGGATAGTAGTAGCCATCCTGATCCATCACCACTCTTGCCAAGTACTCCAGGTTCACTTGGTGGATGATCCCAGAGCCCGGCGGAATAATCCTGAAGTTTTTAAAAGCTTGAGAGCCCCACTGAAACAAAAGGAATTAAAGTAAAATATTTTCAACATGAGCACTGGAAGAACTTTCATACACTGAACTTTTCTCCATGAAATAAGATTATTTTTGTCAATACCTTTAAGAATTCAAATCTTTCTTTGTTCCTTTCAAATTCCAGCTCCTGATTTTTTTGCAAGCTGTCTGGCCTGCAAATGAAAATTATCAGCTGTCAGAACCAAAATTACCATGTGAATTTTCTATCTAGTCAAAGGTTGAAAGAAAAGAAGATTTATTAGCTAATGTGAATGCTGATCCATTGCACCATTTTAATATCACTACAGGCAACCAATTAAAAGGATTTAGGAAATCTTAAGAGATAACACCTGAACTCTGCTCCAAATGTGAATACTAATCTGCATTTGACAGGCTTAAATACTGTAGCCTGGGAAAAGCAACACTGCATGTTAATGAAATGTGACTTTTCCAACACCAAAATCAGAAGGAATCAGCAAGGCAGTAAAGGAAACTGGAACACAGCTGTCCTGCAACTTCCACATTTGTGGTCACTATGATAGAGTGGTGTCTGAAGACCCTGTGTTTCAAAACAGTGTTAACAAATTCTTCACTTCAATCAACTGCCTAACTTGGGTCTGCAGAGTTTGAAAGAACTGAAGCATAAATCTGACCAATGTTCTCTATATGAGAGAAAAATCTCTATTTTCTTGCATATGTTTATGAGGTTAACAGAAATAAGACTGTGACAAAAAATCATGATTTGTAACTGCATACCAAAAAACTACAAGCTGTAAGGAAAGCAGCATAAAACATGCAATTGCAGGATCTGTTTGGAAGATTAGTTCAGCGGGCCCATATTTATGTACCTCGGAGGGCAGAAGGACCTGTATACAGAGGTCTTTTATTTCACTGTAGGTCTAGTGAACCTTAGTGCGTCTTTGTATCTTTGTCCTCATCATGCTGAGGATTTAACAGCCTTTCCTGAACTCATGAGGGCCATAGTAAGCAGTGCCTCATGCTCTTCTGCTTGGAGGCACTGAAGCAGAAAGCAGTTCCTCAGAACTGAGCATAGTGTAGATCACCTCTGTTCTTAGAAAAGTGAGGAAGAAAGGATGAATGAGAACATTTCCTTTCTTAAAAACCCCTATAGGGTCAAAAAAGTGTACTAGGGAAAAATGCCATTTCTGAGCGATTAACAGTAATGCAAGCATTAGTAAAGTACAATAAACACAGGCCTGGAATGAGTCTGTTTCTATCAACAGTTTAGTACAGGCTTTTGCTGCTGATAGATACACCACAGATAGAGAAAATTCTCCCCCCAACTCACCACAGCTGATACAACAGTCTAACTTTAAAATTTCCTAGTATTTGGAATGTTGTAGTACAAATGCTACCAGTATGCTAGCATTGTATGCTAACATACGTATATTGTAGTACAAATGCTAACCAGTAGAACTACCTTGATTCAATTGACTTACTACCATTAAGAAGTAAAGAGTGATTTTTTTATTCTTACTGCCTGTTAAAATCCACCTGAATGGAGTGATCTATCACGAGATCAGCAGGACAGATAGGATTTATTTTTTCAGGATCCCCACCAAGTTTCTTCACAGCATCACGCATTGCAGCAAAGTCAACCACAGCAGGCACCCCACTACAACAGAAACAAAATAGGCATGGTGAAACAATTTGGAAAAGAGAAAAAAAAAACAAAACAAAACAAAACAAAACAAAAAAAAAAAAAAAAACCAAAAAAAAAAAAACAAAAAACCACAAAAAAAAAAAAAAAAAAAAAAAACACAAACCAAAAAAAAAAAAAAAAAAAACAAACAAAAAAACAAACCAAAAAAAACCCCCAGTCCTGAGATACAGAACAGACATACAGAACAGACAGCTACTGTCACATACAAAGCAAACTGTACTCCGTTTTCAATGTAAGCAAAGAATGAGTAGTAACCAGAACTTCTGGAATTTCAACACTTGACTTGTCTAAGAGATCATACACTTTTCAATATTTCTTTTAACACAGCTTCTGATGCTTCTCTGCCCACACATTCTCAGTTTTCTCCTGAGGTATATTCTACCACAATATCTTCAACCAACCTGGAAAACCCTCTTACTTACCTATCTGATTTTGCTGGGTGCTAAAACAAAGAGTTCTCTGATGTGCTCTTAAGGACCTGGCATCAATGAGCAACCCACTGAAAAAACTACATTTCTGCAAGAGCATCCCAAAGCAGTAAGGGTTTCTGTTTTTAACTCTGACCATAAGGAAGTCATTACAATTGTTTTTAATATCAGAAACCACGCAACAACAGCAGTAAAAGGCTTTTTGGTTCCTACTGAATTTTACCTCGAAAATCTTGAATAATTACCAAAAAATAAACAGCAAAAAGGATCCACATTATCTACATGGACACAATTAATTGATATTGTTCAGCAGTTTGACATTCCAGGATAAGCTTTTTGTGAGAAAAATAGGAAATTCTGTGTTATTTTACCTATGGGAATTTGAGGGGAGGGTAGGAGAAAACAGAAGAAGAATTATTTAGTCAACTTATGAATGTTATTACAATTACAATTAATATGGAACAGACACAGTATCCTTCTACAGTCTTAGAACAACTAAAGATAAATACAGAATAATCCTAACTAGGAAGTTAGATAACTCTAAACCAGGACAACCTGAATGTAATTGTTGCGTGGCTTTTGGAAAGTTGCCACAGCTGCCTTTTTCAAAAAGGTCCTCAGAGGCCTGTCCAAGAGCTCATTTTCCAGGAATGCAGTTGCTCTGCAGAGTTGTAGGCACATTTTTAAAACTCAGCAGGAGTAAGGGGCAAGGAAGAAGAGCAGTAACAGAAGGAACAACGATTGCTTGGAAGTTCAGCTTCCTCTCAGCTCCAGTTTTTCAAAACATTAACAACAGCTAGTAGATGAAGAATAGCTAGGAAATGAGCACTTCTTTAATTTGAAGTTTTGCCAATTTTTTCTAATGTCTTGAAGTTGAGCTGTACTGGGTCTCTAGCACTTTGAAAACTGCTGTGAAAATGCATAACAGAGATTATGACAGCTAAGACACTCTACCATTGAGGAAGAAAATTAACTGGCAGTGTAGTTGCACTGGGCTTACCATGGATGTACTAAAATCTTTTATAAAGACAGAGGACAAAGATACCAAGAACAGTGAGTAGATTTGGAAGTCAAATGCTGTATTAGAACAATTAAATGCTATTGTTCCACCTGAAAATTGAATTTCCACATTGAACAGGGACTATTATATGATTATTACTGACATCTGAGGACTCACTGCTATAACAAGGCTCATTTTTTAGAGTCCATTAGGTAGGAATCTCAATTTGCATTTCTGGGAAAAATAATATGCTCATTTTTTCAGGAGCAGATAAGTCTTTAAAAATATATTTATAATAGCACAGATTTAGAAGAGGAAGAAATTATGTGGGTTATACATGAGAACTGAAATAGGTAGAAAATTGAAAGCAAGAACCCCTGGGAACAAAACCAAACAAACAAAAAACAAACAAAAAATGTGAGAGAGACAGAGAGAGAGAGAGAGAGAATAGACAAAGAATAACTTCTAAACACTGAACTTCCTCAATTGCATGCAATTTATCAATACCATTTTCTTCCCCCGTTTTGAAGTTTTGTGAAGACATTTACTTCTTGATCTCAGAAAAGTTTTTTTCAATGCTCTTATTCTGAGTGTTTGCCTCTCCAAGTGCTATTCTTTCCCTCAGCTCACCCCTCCACCCCAAGCTGAGCATTGCTGCACTCTCAAAAGACCCTCTTCCTTGCTTTGGAGACCATCAGACTCACGTGAAGTCTTGCAGAATAACTCTTGCAGGCTTAAATGGTACTTCAACATTCTTGTGTTGCATCACTTTCCAGTTGAGAATATTCTCAACATCTCCTTTCTTCACTAGGAACTCATCACAGTTACGGATCGCTGCTTCCAGGAGGATTCGGATGGAAAATGGCAGGCGAGCTGCATGGGTAAGAGGCAAGAAACAAACTCAGTGCTTACCTTAGGGCATTTGTCAGCAAGTGCAAAGTTCCATGCCAGGGGCAGACAGGTCCTCATTTTCTCTCAAGGCTTTATTCCGATTATCCAAACCACTCTTCCCACCTCCAGCTTTGCCAGGAGGTCAGTACTAACTGACCTGTTCCACTTGATGCTCTCAGCAGGTTTGTTATCTCAGTTCCTGTGACACACTAGACATCTTTGCTGAGGGACTTTTCCATCCCCCATAGCACAGCAACCCTGAAAACATGCTGTGCTCATCTTGTTTTTCTGCAGTTTGTTCTCACTCTTGTCGCTGAATACAGACATATAAATTCACCAGGAAAAGCATAGTTTTTTCCCTGCCATGTTGGAAAGCACAGCTTTAGTGGTTTATGCAGTCCCCTCATCTCAAGAGACGGAAGATGAAACTGAACGAAAGTCAGACTGTGCACCTATCAATCTTCTTTCACTTCAAATCAGAAATATTTAAAGATGATGACACAAAATACTATTGGAGCAGTCCTGACAGCTCTACTGCAAGGAATGGGTGTGAAGAAAAAACCCAAACACATCTCAGTCCTTCCTCCTCCAGTCCACTTTAATAATACTTGTTTGATTGCCTCTCAAAATATTCACATTTTAAAATCTTTTGAGAAGTTTGTTCCAACTTTCTACAGAGGGCTGGCCTCAAGACATAAAAGTCAATCTCAGTGAGACCTCATCAGTGCTGTTGTAAAAAAACAACATCTATTATTCAGGACACAGTAATTCAGAACAATTTGAGTTGGTTGTTGTTGAGAGTTTTGTTTTGGGGGATTTTGCTGATTTGGGAGTTTTGGGTGTTATTGTTACTGTTGTTGTTTGGAGGTTTTTTAGAATCTTCTCCTGCCCTTCCCTGCTAAGCTATTCCCTTTTTTTGCTGAATAGTGAGAATTGCATCCTTTGTCCTTTGAAGAATCTGGAGTTTATCACTCTTGGAATCCTGGAATGGATCAACTGGTAACACTGAATGTGTATCTGTCTATTCTTTAAGACTCTCCTCTGCTTTTCACCCACCAACACTGACATTAACTGACTGGTTGCATATTGGAGCCCGTAATGGACATGTGATGCTGACATTCAGAGAAAATGCTCCTCCTCTTGTTCCCTGAATTCTCCTTAATCACCTGTCCCCTTTTGAAACACCAAGCACCCACCATAGATAACTCTAAGGTATAGATACTCAGGTTTCTAAGTCACAGTCAATGGCACAGACACAAAGATTTTTAGCAGTACCACTAAAGATTTGGGAAATGTCAGAGGAACTAAGGAAAAAGCCTCCTCAGAAAGGATTCTCTAACCACTACTGTTTCAAAGCTGAAAAATCTTTTGGTTAAGTTCAGTCTACATATCAGTGTTAGATCCTTTCCAGCCTTTAGCAGTATAAGAAAACTTGTGCTCTTAGTTTTGCCTAGCTCTCCTCAACCACTCAGCAAAAACAAGACTGCTGTGGGCACAGTATGCTGAGGAAATATTGTGCGATACTACTGCGATCTTGCCAATATTTCTGTCATTCTAAATTTCCATCATTAAATTTTGCTAAAATTTTGTTTCCAAGATTTGCCTTTTGAATTCATAGTTCTCACCAGAGACCAAGTATCATCCAATGTGGTCAAGTCTGTTCAGGTTCTATTCATCAGTATTAACAAAATGCTTCTCTTATATTATCAACGTACCATATCTCACATCTTCCAATTTGCTCAGATTAAAGAATTTCTTCAGAGGCTCTTTTGGGTCCAGTGGCTCCACAATCTGTACGAAAGGGTTGCTCATGGTTGTTGAAGGCCCTACTTAGTGTCCCTAAAACAAAAGAAAAATCAAGGGCATTTTCATTACATTTGTCCTTCATACCAAGTACATGTCCCAAGCCTACAATGCATCTATCCCATACACAAAGGCCTGTACCAGAGAAAAAGGTACTGTCAGTCATCATTCCCTTTCCACCCCAAATCTACTCATCCTCAGAGATAAAAGGTCTCAGAAAAAGACAGCAGTATTGTGAAAAATACAGATATACCACATGGCTTAGAATCACAGAATCTTAAAAGCTGGAAACAACCTCTAAGACCATCAAGTCCAACTGCTAACTGAGCACCACCACACCCACCACTAAACCATGTCCACAAGTGCCACACACACACACATCTTCTGAAGATGAATCCATCACTTCCCTGGCCAGCCTATTCCAATGACAGGAATATATTTTTCCTAATATCAAATATAAACCTCCCCTGGTACAGCTTCAGAATCTGTTTCATCCTGTCACTGGCTGCCTGGGAGAGCAGACTGTCCCCACCTGGCTACAGCCTCCTTTCAGAGAACTGTAGAGTGGTTAGGTCTCCCCTGAGCCTCCTTTTCTCCAGGCTAAACAACCTCATCTCCCTCAGCCACTCCTCACAGAACCTGTGCTCTGACACCTTCACCATTTTTGTTGCCCTCCTCTGGACACAATTTCATAAAGGAAATTCAATGTCTTCATTATTCTCTTCTTTATGCTGCTTCTAGACAGCCATTTGTGCCTCTGTGACTTACAAACCACCATGACAACACAGTTTCATTTCTAAAGTGTGTTGTGGTTTAACCCCAGGCACCAACTAAGCACCCACAGCCACTCCCTCACTCCTTTCTGGCAGGAAAAGGAAGAGAATCAGAGCAGCAAAATGAAAAAACTCATGTGTTGAGACAGAGGTGGTTTGTTAGATAAAGCAAGATCTAGACCTGCAAGCAAAGCACAACAAGGAATACATCCACCTCTTCCAGAGCAGTTCAGCCATCTCCAGGACAGCAGGGCCCCATCACGTCTCATGGTGATTTAGGAAAACGAACACCATAACCCTGAACCATCTCCCTCTTCCTTCTCCTCACAGCTCTGTATGCTGAGCATGATGGCACACGCTGTGTGACACCCCTTGGGTCAGTTGGGGTCAGCTGTCCCAGCTGTGTCCCCTCCCAGCTCCCTGCACACCCTCAGCCTCCTCGCTGGAGGGGTGGGTGAGGAGCTGCAAAGGCCTTGGCTCTGCCTAAGCCCTGCTCAGCAGGAGCTAAAACACCCCTGCCTTATCAAATGTATTCCCAGCACAGCCCCATACTAACTGTTAGGGACAAAATTAACTGTATCACAGCCAAAACCATCAGAAGTGGCATTGATCTAAAGCTTAACTGACAGACATCTACATTCAAAATTAAAAACAATTTAACAAAACCAGAAAACACTATTATTTCAGACATAAAGTATTATAGACTAAGATTATAAATGCTATCAGAGACAAAAAGAACTCTCCTAATTTCAGAAAGATTTGTTAGGGTCACCACAAAAAAAAATTTACATAGGCTCTACTGTAAATGTCATTTTAGTTTGAGATATTTTCTTTTTCTGTTGTTGCTTACCGATTTACCGGTTTTGGTGGCTTAATGGTTTGCTGGATAAAGCATTCCTCTGGGACCTAGGACTTTTAGGTTCACATACAGAAATTAAAAGGCCCTAAGATAATCCCCATTGCAAGGCCAACCAGCAGCAAGGGGCCTAAATTCACTACAGAAATATCTCTTAATGTCCAGAAAAGGTTACCCATATACAAACTACTTAATGGAACACTTCCTAGGACACACTGAAGACCTGAACTCTGCCCAAGCCTCTTCTGGAAGCACTGGCTTAGACCAACACATGCCAAGGATCAAGCTAACAATTTCACAGGGAGAACAGTTCTCCTGCAGTGCCTGGCAACATTCCCAGTCACGATTAAAATTTTTTCAGTAGAGAGATAACCAAAGGCCTGATTTTCAGATCCCTTGTTTTCCCAGAGACAGACTATTCCTGTCTTCATTCAAGTACCATTATCTTCTCTTGCCTCAGGTTTTCAAACAAGAAAATTCACAACAAGGCAGGAGGTACACACGACAGGCCTTGGAAACTGGTGCAAAAGGATGTGCAAAGTCCAGTACTTGTTAAAAACAGACACAGCAAGGCCAAAGAATTAATTTACTTATCTCACCTGCTAGTTTCACACAATGTTCAGGAAATACTACTATGTGGAACACAGTTATGGGGGGTTTTTAAAGTATTTTCCAAATTCAGGTTTTTTCTTAGAAGACCACCTAAGAGAAATAGCAGAAATGGTAACAAAAGAAAGTCCAGGGTGTAAAGCAGCAAGATAATGTAGGGAAAGAAATATTTGCAGAATTCTTTCAAAGAAAAGAAAATAATGGAAGTTTCTAGACAAAAAGCTGAATGCCCAGGGAAGCTGGAAGGTCGGCAGACGAACAGACTGCAAACACACACACAACCTCAAATGTATCATCTCTCACATTTCCACTGACAAGTTATTTCTGAAACTCCTTTTCCCAGCTTTGCAAATACTCACCCTGTACACAAGCCCCTAAAGTTTTAGGTGTCATGATCTTTAATCAGCATGAGCTACTAGCTATTCCTCTAAGCAAACTCTGCTTCTACAACTGAGCATTAACAAAATTAATTTCTTCCTTCCTCTTCTTGCCAGCTACCCTCCTGTTAAGATTTACTCTTTTGCATTCCACTTTGAGAACTTTATTTTATTCATATCAATTTCTCATGGGAAAGTTTAAGAGTAGCCATTGATAGAAAATATTCGGATATCCCCTGACAGATAAAGCAGATCATTAATTTGATATAACCATGAGTCCACTATACTCAGTTCACATATTCTTATCCAAGTATAAACTGCACTTTGGACATTTTCCATCCAAGTCCATGTCTTGGCAAATCACAGCAGAAATTCAAGATGTTATGACACATTATCTACATGTTAACATTACTTTATCAGACATCACCCTGTTCCCTGAACAGCTCACGGTATGAGATACTTCAGTACAAATCTCCTCTCACCAGTGATTTATACAAATAAGCCAAATTGTTGGCTAACCAAGCCCTAATCACAAATTCTTTTCATCTGCCTAGTCACACTGACATGAACAACACTGTCACAAAACTGGAAGCCATTCAGAAATACCTGAAAAGAGGTAAAATCTCTAGAAAAAAATACCGACTAGCAGCATTACTGCAGTAAATTTCACAAGACAGGGAAGCTCAGTCATACCAACTACTATTTCCACACAGTAAATTATAAACCAACTTGCCACAGCACACAACTCTAAACTAGTGATTTGTCAAAAAGAAATCTGGGGGCGATACTCTGCACACTGAATAGACCAAAACTTTTGAAGTTGTCCTTGGATAGATACAGGTTAACCTTTTTATTAACTTGATACACATTAGCAATAGATACAGGTTAACTTTTTTATTAACTTGATACAGGTTAATTTCTGATTACAACAAGGAATGTTTACTCGTGTTTTGCAGGCAAACATGGGTGAGCAGACATCTATCTGCCTGGAACTGGTGCAGCACGCAGGGTCACACACGCTGACCACGGCCAACCTGTGACCACATCGATACCTGCTCAGAAATACCAAAACAACCACTTGACCTTCTGCCCAACAACCTGAAAATCGTTTGTGTGGAGATTACACTAAAAAAAAAAAAAAGGATTATTCAAACGTGAAAATGCAGAATAGCATTTAAAAAGGAGCATCTCATTACTGACACAGACTCATAGAATATTACGAGTTGGCAGGCACACAAGGATCACAAAGTCCAAGTAAATGGCCCATATGATGTTCTGTTTCACAACCCTGGCATTATTAGCACCATGCTCTGACCAACGGAGGTAATCTCAAGATACTGCAACCTCCTTAAAGGGTTGCATGACTTGTATGAAATGTACCAGACAAACAACATTCTGATTTTAGCCCTTCCTTAGTGCCTACTATTGAAAATCTGAGAACACCCACAATCTGGTCCGCACTAAAGCTGATCATCTATGAATCTGAACTCCCTATCAATATTTTTTCCCACTCACCTTGTTACATCAATGCAGTAGCTCATTACTGTGCCACCACACTCAATCTCTTGTTAGAAGACACCTCAATTCACCCAGACTGCACATTAGCTCACCACAGAAAGTCTGATTTCTGTTTTTTCCCTCTCCCTCAGAGAAGCAGAAGTACAGAAAGATTGCAACCGTGAATACCAGGAGGAACAAATTTATCTGGATAAGGCCATAACTTTCCAAATATAAAAAAAGGAAGTAGTGTTGTGCAAATGCAACATCTTGCCCTTTAGGGCAGAGAATGAACCCTTGGCCACAACAGCTGTTTCTTGCTGTTTGCACCCCTATATACGACACAGTTCAAATTTCTCTGGAAACACAAGCTTTACACTGTGATACTCTAAGAAGTCTTTTTGAACAAACAAAGTCTTAGTACAACACTCCTCACTTCATCTGTATTGAGTGTGGCACCAAACTCAGCTTTTACCACGGACACTTCCGATGCTCACCAGCACCAAAAGATCATTGCAAAGATGCCTGCTGGCTGCACTGTCTGTGGTTATCTCTGTGGCGTCCTGAAGGACACATCCTTTGATGATCGCGACATAAGAAAATGTGCACAAGTCCAAGGGGACAGAAGAAAAAGGTGTCTGTCCATCCTCTTCCCTTGTCTTCTCCTATTCGTTCATCAACTACATCAGACACATTCAAAGTACATTAAAGTCTCATGGGGATTGCCATAAAAAGGTTTTAAGTAAGAAACTGATATTTTTTTATTAAAAAAAAATAATAAAGGAGATTTCAAGGTATGTTTTATGTGTGCTTTCAAATCTCCAGCTGTTGGACCTTTCTGAGTATCAAACATAAACACAATACTGGTCACATCTCAACAACATTGATTGGAAAAGGACTTGATTCAGTTTAAACCACATTCTTGATTGACAGGGACTCCTTCACTCTACTTCAGATCCTTTTTAAAAGCAGTTTTGTAACTTGGAACAAAGACAACAAATAAATTTTACTGAAATTAATAGAATTGAAAAAATACAATAATATACCTTTACACTTGCATAAATTATCTCATGAAGATCACAGAAAAGGAAAAATGTATTTAGTCGCTTGCTATATCCGAGAAAGTCTGAAAACTGTTCTAGACATCTTTTTCTACTCTCTTTAGAGTTGAAGGTGAAACTGAGCACAGCTAGTCAGATTAAAAGCAGCAATCTCACATCAGAAAAAGAAGTGATTCTTTATAAAAAACACAGCAGCATGTATACTTGTTGGGAAATTTACCTGACTACAAACTGGAAAAGTACAAAGCCGTGGCTAATTCCAAGTCCTGCACCTGCTAGATAGTGTGTCCTTGGGCCTGGCTGTAGTATGATAACAAGTGGTCAAAGAGACATGAGAAAAGAGAGATGTAACCCCTAAGGAATGAGGAAGAGTTCATGGTATAGTTTAACCAATAGATTGCTTGGCTTACAGAATATTCATAAGCTTATTATTTGCTGTATAAGTGTTTGATGCTTTCTTCAATAAACTGGACCTGTGATGAACCAGCTGGTGTCCTGGTCCCCTTCCTATGACATATACTCATTGACTGTAAACAGATCCATACTATCAACAATATGTATTATTTTGGGGGGTTAGTGATATCAGAGCATCCCACTCATCTCCCACCATGCAGAAAAGGAGAAAACTGCAGCACACGGAGTGGTTTCCTACACACATGCTGACAGTAAACTATGCTCTTCCTGTAGTACACAACACAAATGTTTACAGAAGACTCATGTTTTTAATAACCACTTTTATTGCAGAAGTACCTGACAAAAAACCAAAGACACAGATTGTTTGATCTGCAGAAGGGAAAAAAGGCTCTGGATGAGAAAACTTCTGTCTAAGCTTCAGGGCATAAAGTAGCAACACAACAGCCGTGGTTATTCAGCATTTTACTACAGACATATATTTAATCTCACTTGGAGAAACATGTTTCAACAATTGCTTTTTCTATTCCTTTCTATTTCTATTTCTTTGGTTTCTTAGTTGCTGTCTTTCCAATTATGAAAGGGTGCCTATGTTACCAATGATAAGAGGGTAATTTTAGACATCACTACATAAAACTAAACACCAGGTGTCTTAATTAAACAGATTTCAAGTATTAAATGCTCTTTTTCAAGTATTAAATGCTCTTTTTCCTGAAATATGGGTAAATTCCTGGCCATCACTGGGAAGCACACACTCAGCAAAGAAGCAATTTAATTTCAACATTTCACCAGACTCTAGAAATGCTCAAAAAGATTACACTCAGGCAAAGCAAAGATGCAATTTTATCAGTCATCAAGAAAAAGGGGAAGGCTCAGACTTGTTGGTACTTGAAGAAACATGACAAAATATGATGTTTCTGTGATGAAACCTCCAACTGAAAACTGGGAAAAAAAAGAGGTGAGCTGGCAGGAACACCATGGTAAAAGTCCTTTCCTGGTGAGAAGGCAGGACATAGGCAATACCCATGGCCTTGCTTGAAAAATGCAACATTTTTCATCCATGCTGAATCTGATCTTACCACCTTTTGATGCAATTATCACTCCTATGCCCACAAGTTATTTCCCTTGGGTTTGTCCATTCAAATGAGTGCCACTGTATGCATCTGTACTTAGCTGCTAAGTTTGCAACAAGCACCTCCAAATAGCAAAAGCAAGCAACTTAAAAAATATAAGCGGAGCTGCAGCAGAGCAGCAGGATACTGAGTTTTAAATTCTACATCACAACATTGAGCATGCACTTCATGACATTACTAGCAGTTAAATATAACTGAACAGCACTTACTTAATTAATGGCTATTCCTCATTTCCCCTGGGCCTCTAAAACCTCTCATAGCTCTTCTCATGGCTTCACATTCTACTCAACAAGGAGCCCCCATTAAAAATGTTGATGACTCGTTCCAGTTTTCCTGAGTCTTAGATGGCATAGCCACGAACAAAGATCTCTGAGGAGGTCCAGCATGTAGGAATTTCCATCACATTGGAATTGCACCAAGTTCTGTGCATGCCTACATTACCCAAAAACCAAGGAAGGAGAATACCCATGTTAAGCATGTTGACAAAAGCCTTAATGGAAAGGCAACCTCTCTTCAGTATCAGTCCGGTGTTTAAAGTAGTAAAACTTCACTAAGTAAATCCATCCATAATTCAAGTCAGTTTAGGAAAAGAGTCCTAATAAATACATTCATGTGGCAGGAATTTTTTTTTTTGTTTAAATATTCAAATTGCCTAAGAAAAATGTTTTTGTTACACTGGGTAAATCAACAGACAGACAGAGATGACCAGACACATGACAACATAATTACAAAAAGACCCACCTACCCACCAAAAAATGGCAAAAACCCAACCAAACAAACCATAAGCAAAAAAACCCTCAAGCCCACACATGCCCCCAGCATTTGGATAGACTTCAACACCAGAGGTAGAACAAGCAGAGTCTTGTTTCATAAAAATATAAAATGCTATAATTACTCTTGGACGTACAAAGGACAGATGAGTGCAATTACTGTTGCAATAAACACCCGTTTCTTCTTTTGATTTAGAGAAGCTCTTATTATTTAACACTCTACCTGTGGCAGATAAGGCCACTGTGTAACAAATAAATGCTGTTCCATTGCTGCTAACAGACACTGAGGAGATTTCAGTGTTTAAAGAGACTCCAGAAAGAATCTTTGTGTTTCTTCGTTACACACAAAGGTCCATCATTACACACAGATCCTTAAAGAGAAGTCCACTAACAATTTGATGACTGAGCAACTATTCTGCCAGTATAAACTACATCGGTATTCTACACGGGAAAAAATGCAGTAATAGAAAAAGGAAGGTTTCTTAAACAACCTCTAGGCAAAGTTTCAGAGAACCCCTTTCAACTTTAATGCTCAAGAGAAACACTGTACTAAAACAAACAGAGCTTTGGATTGCAGATGCTCCTGCTTTCTCCTGCTGCCTGAAACTTTTGACAGCAATGCTAAAATACTTACTTCAGATCCATAAAGTGCTAAACTTCCAACACACCAAACAGGTTGCTAATTGCATATTCCCATAATCTGTGTATTTCAGCAGCTGTCATGAGCTGTCATGACCATTGCACTTTGTTAGCAATCCTGTATCACACATATTGGAACTGAAAGTTTAGGTCAGAGATCAAGTTTGTGAAATCAAACATTGAGGTCTGAAAGTAACTCTGACTCCAAGTGAGCTGGAAGTTTAGGTGCCCAGTTCCAAAATGTAGATATTAAACTCCTTCACATCATCACTCCAGAAAGCCAAATGCTACCTCCTCTCTCACCTCAACATAGCTTAGAGGGACAGTCCAAACACTTCTCTTGTATAGATCTCACCAGCCTTTGGCAACCCAGGTAAGCACACATATGTAGTGTCTCTCCTGTGCTCTCACACAGCCTCTGAAATGCAATCTAGTCTTAACAAAATCCAGGTCATAACTAAGCAGGTGTAAGTGTTAAGGGAATGCTTTCTCAGCACACTCACCACTGAGTGTCCCAGATAAAAGTAGAGACTAACTTTTATTTTTTGCTACAGGGAAATGAGCAGCCTTACACCCAAGAATAAAAGGAAGCTTATTTGGAAACTACCAAACACTGAAAAATAAAGTGTTGAAATTTCTTTCCTACCTCCTGGGAGAGCAGCTCTGAGCTTTAACCTACTTTCTACCTCTATACAAACTTGCTGCTTTTTTACCCTACACTAGTACTCTTAGACTGTTCATTAACAAATATGCAGCTTGGACCAGTTTTAACAAAGAACTAGCTTTCAGTGTTAGTTACAAAAAAAAAAAAAAAGAACATGGAAGTGCTGCAAGAAGTGTGGAATACAGAGCATGTGTACAAAGATTTGTTCTAGAATTTTGGTTCAATGTCAAAAGGCATTGGTCTGTAAGTTTCAAAAGACTCCTATGAAGGGTGAAGAAATGCAGGAGAGCTGCATGGGAAAGACAAACAAAATGAGAGTATTGTGAATCAGCTCTGTACTCATGCCATTATCTTTATATGAGCTCTATAAACTGCTCTCTCTGCACCTTGAAAACTCCTCTTCTGCAACTTCAAATCTGAACTGTTTCAGACCTACTGATGATACACAGGTGGAAGGATCCTTTCAGGATGAAGAACTGATGAGAGGATTACTTCTGTTGTGAAATAATCTGACACTGCGGGGTCCTAACTTTCACACACAGGATTTCAAGACTGAAGTTGTTGTCTGAAAATAAAGATAACTTTCTCACACCAAAAACTTCTACCGGTAATCTCAGCAGCTATTCAACTATTTGTGCAAATGAATCCAGCTTTCAAACACCCACGGCTTCGGTCTGTAAGGAGAACAAGTGTGTGTCTGATACAATTTCATGAACTCAAACTAGCTGTTAGCAGAGTTTTCTGGCCAAGCTTTCTGGGGAGGCAAACTAAGTTCCACTAAACATTTTAAATCACCTTTTTTATAACAGTTTTCACACAGAAAGGGTAGGCAAAAAAAACCCCTAACAATCAAAATTAACACCCTCTTTCACAAGCATCTGAAGTCCTGACCCTACAGCTGTGGGATGTCCCAATTCTTTCAAGAAAGTGCCAAAAACCTAGAGGAAATCTTCTGAATTAATCAATCCCTAAGGCAGCAGCGAATGCAAAAACCCCGAAAAAAAATGATCTCATTTTCACACAATTAAGACTCCTCTCTACCTTCTCTATATTTCAAGACACAAAGGGACCACTCTTCAATTAACACCTTTCCATTTAGCTTAAGTCGATTGTTACTCCAAGGAGGGAGTAAATTTCCAGCTCTTACTCTCACTGTGCTACAGCGAGAGTCTATGCTGGAAAACACTAGCAAAACAGATTTGTTCCATTTCTTACTATTCAAATGTTATTTTTCTTTACTTTTCTGCATTTATTGTTTTGGCTCTTCTACTATTACTATAAAAACAATTAGCATCAAAGCTGGAGTGGCCAAAGACAACCAGAGAGAAAGAAGGATGCTAAATTACAAATATGATATGACAAAAACCTGCAGTTTGAAAGCCCTGTGGTCTTTTCAATTCAGCAACAGTCTGCATGTTGTTCTCTGTAAAGCATAGCTAAGTGATCAGACTTCTTTTTACATGGAAAGCTTCTCCAGGAACCTCCTCTATCTTATAAAGTCTGAGAAGAGTAAAGTATTGATAATTTTCCTAATAAATCTTCACACACACCACAGATCTGGAAGGCACAAGACTCAGCTGCACTTCCTACTCTATGCCCATTACACTCATCTTACTTTCTTTGAAGCAGTAACAATCCCCAGAAGTTTATTAGGACATTCTGATACAGCACAATTGCTTTTAAGCAAAGCATTACTAAAATAAACATTCCAGTGTTAATATTTCACTAGGGTGGTCTTCCTTTACTTCGGTTTTGCGGATTGATAAAGCCAGTCTGAACAATAGCAACAGCACTGAGTGCTCAGAGATATTAATGCAATTCCAATTGTTTGGAGAGAGAATCCTCGGGTTTAGACCAAGTTTCCTGCTGATATTAAAAAATACTAAAGTTCAGCTCTCTCTGTCCTGCCCTTTATCCCCCCTTCCCCCACCTTTACTAGCTTTAGAGGTGGAAACTAAATATCAAAGTACAACCTCCAGTTAAAAAATAAATGGGAACTGTGGTGATATGATGAGAAGTGGAAACATACTGAACGTGAACAGGGTCTGATCCAAATATACCTGATCCAGTTACTGAAACTGGGCATCTCCACCGCCACAGTCCTAAGTCCAGTTAAATTAGAAGGCAAATACCTGCATCTGTGCTATGACCTCCAGGACTGTTACAGAACACCTGCACCTGCTGTCTGTGCCACGAACATGAAACAGATTATTCTGTCACCCAAAATTATTAAAACACAACATTTTATAGCCATCACCTTCCAATTATTTTCTTTCATCCTTTCCCTACCTATGTTGCAGATCTACTGAGGTTTTTTCCAACACAGAGGAGTTGCTGTGTGCTTAATAGGTATACTTCGCACTATCCTCCACTGTTTAGATACTACTGAAATACCAACAGACAAGGCTCGAGCGGTTCCAGGAGGAAAATCAACGTTAAAGCTTCACCTACATGAGGACAGGGCAGCACAACTTCTCCTCCACGCCCGCTGTTCCCGAGCTAAATCTATTCCTCTTTCACCGCTCTGCAAAAGCCGCCCCCTGTACTCCCTGTGAGCCGGCCCCAAGCAGGGTGCTGGAGATGTCGCCAGCCGGGGCCCGGAGCCGCCGCGGGGGCCGCACAGCCCGCCGCCGCTACGAGATGGTGGCTCGCAGGGGCTGCTCCGCCACAGCCGCCTTCCCTCCGCAGCATCCAACGACTCTTTCCAGCCGCTACCGCGGGAGCCGGGGCCGGGAGCCGGCAGGATCCCCCGTCCTGCCAACGGGCCCTGCTAGCCGCCGGTGCCCGCCCTCCGCCCGGGCCCGCTCCCGCCCGGCTCTGCCCCGAGGGGCGCCCCTCCACCCCACAACCTTTCCCCGCGGCCGCCGGGAACGGGCACGCCGCGGCCGGAGAAGCGGCTCCCTTGCACCCGAGCCGCCGGGGCCGGCGGGGGAGAGAAGCGAGGCGGCGGAGCCCGCACTCACCGGGGAGCGAGGAGCACAAACCACCGCCGCTGCCGCTGCTGCTGCTCGCCGTCAGGGGCCGCCGGGCGCAGGCACAGGGAAGGGGCGGTGGCGGCGGGCTCCGCCCCGCGCCCCAAGGCCGGAGCGGCGGCGGGATGGCCGCCAGCCCCCGAGCGGGAGGGAGGAGGGAGGGAGGACGAAGGACGAGCGGGAGGACGAGCGAGCGGATGGCCAGCCCGGCGGAGGGCGCGCGGGGCTGGTGAGCTCACCCCTCCCTCCCGCAGCCCTGGCCCCGGAGAGAGCCGCTGCTTTCTGTTGGAGAATTTTGCTCAGAAATGGCTTATAGACCATTTATAGAGTTTTGTTCAGACATGCCATAATCATATACAGCTGATGGAAAAGTAAAAGGCAGCTGTGAGGAGCAAATTCTCACAGCCTGTTTCTGTAAACAGCAGAGTTCTCAGGCTGTTTTTTCATAACAGGTAAACATTCTGTCCTTGGCTGGTATGGGAAAGCAAAAGTTGACAAACATGGAGGCCTTGAGAACTTTCATAACAGGGTGAGAAAAGAAATTTTGGTTTCAATACTTTCCTCAGCCAGCCACTTTCCCTGGATGGAGGAGGAGGAGAGGGAGCGCTGCGAGTGTGGAAGGGTGGGTAGGAGGGTGGTACCGAGGTCAAGGCCAGATCTGCTGCGGTGAGAGCTATCGGAAAGACGGGCACTGTGACATGGGCAGCAGGGTGCGGCAGTGATGTGCCTTGCGCCCACCGTAAGTGCACCATGTGCTCACGGCCGAGCGCCTGCCCAGGCTTCGGAGTCCAGAGGTGCTGCCAGTGAAGCCTGGAAACAGCTGTCGCTCAGGACACCACCTGACACACAGGGCTGCATCCTCATCCTGGAGTGGGAGTGCGACGTCCTGTTGTTTCTCTTGGCAGGAGGAGAGCTGATTGTCCTGGCTGTTGGCAGAAACAGGCTGTTACTTACAAGCTGGTCAAGATCAATATCATGACGTCAATATTAAAGAACAATATCAGAGCAGAGAACATCCTAGAGGACATAATTTACATCACCCCCATAGCTGAGTGCCGTGAGTCTTTATCAGTGTCCAGTGTGTTCCCAGTAGAAGAGTATATGGTTTGGGCCTGAATAATGTTGAGGAATACATTCAGTGCAACTAGTCAAGGTACAGCTGCAGTGGGACAGCACGTTGAGCTCTGGAAAGCAGGAGCCAGTAGTAAGAGGCTAGGAACTGGCATTGACCCAACAAAAACCCTGTGGCCCAGCTAGGTAAGCAGACACTGAGTGACACAGCAGGAGCCAATGGTTCAGCTGGAAGACCCCAGGCTTTCACACGCTTTGACTGTGAGGGTATAAAAGCCCAGGGTTTGCTTTGCTCAGGGTCCCTCCTCAGAGACACCAGCCTGAGCTGTTATTTTGTCACTGCACCATGATTAAACCATTGTAAGAATCCAGGAGTCTGAGACTCTGTCATGGGAAGCCTGGGGTCCAGCCAGTAAGGAATTCTGGTCTGACTGGGTGAGAGTGTGGTGTGTAGGAGTCAAACAGGGCACCTCTCAGCTCACTGGAGCCACCATTGTGAAGTGACCTCTGTTCCAGCTCACATGGTCGCATGGAGTGTGCCTGCCAGAGTCGTTCCTGGATAGTCAGACAGGAAACTTTGCTTAACAATTAAGAAAACTAAAAAGTATCTCATTCCAGGAAAATAATGGTATACATAGTAAAGAAGAGTTGCATGTAAGGAATGTAAATATTCTGTAAGTCTTGGTGAGGTCTTGGAGGTCACTGGCTAGGAGACATGCTAACCACTGACAGTTGGAGTAAAAAAAGGTCCATAATGTTTTGGTTTTACCTGACGAAAGCTTAGGCTAAGAGCAAACTGAGTTACCTGCTAGCTTTGCTGCAGAGGAGCAAGTCTCAGGTAAGTGAAAATGCAAGTGCTTAGCTCAACTTGTAAAAGAAGGATGAAACATAGAAAATGCCCATGATGTCTCACCTGGATGTTTGTGGGCTGGATTCCTGCACACTGACCTGTGCTGACAGATCCTCCTGCCTACATACACTATCCAGCTGGAACTGTCAGACCAGAAGAAATCAATGGGAAGGACCCCAAGATCTAGCAAACAAGAGACATTGAGTAGGATTTTTTTTAAACTTCATATGGAAATCCTGGCTTTGACATACCTGGTGTTGATTTCACTGGAACAGCTGAGACTTTTAGGGACCATCTGTAGTTAAACCTGCTATTCTCTGACCTGATACCTCTAAATAGCCTGTCATCTGCAACATATAGTACTTTTGAGTTATTGCTCAAAATTGCTTCCAGGTTAGCCTGCTTTCTGTTCAGCATAAATACCAACTGGAATAATTCACTTGCACTAAGTTCTTCTTTTAGAATTCTATTGGTTTTTAGAACATATGATTTGCTTTACCAGATGGTTAACATGGAACTGGACATTAATTCATAATATTGTTTTCAAACCTTTGGCCAGAGAGCTTCCTAAGACTGACTTTGGCAGAACACAGTTATGTTTGTAGTTTTGCTTTTGGCTCTTGAAGGTGGAAGCCCATGTTTCTACATGACACCACAAAATAGTAGATTAATCTGATGGTCTGAAAAGCCAGAGAATTTCTAAAACCTCTTCGAGCTTTAGATGTTTCATTATTTGATAGACCTTTTTATTTTTCTATATAACTAATAGTAATAAAGGCATTTCAAAAATGTTCCTCTTTGTGGGATTAGGTCCCATAATGCTTCTCTGGGTCACTTCCTTTAAAAATAAAATTTTAAAATTTTATTTTAATTTGGTTGTTGTTGTTGCTGTTTCTAACAGACGAGACTTCCAAGGCCCATGTATATCACTAAGTTTTGAATCATGAATAAAATCCTCCATACCTAGATACCAAAGCAATTGCTGCAAAATCTGATTGACCTAAAATCTCTTGGACAAAAAGCAAAGACTAGTGAAAATAGCAGGTCAGCAACAGAAATGGGAAATCCATACATCAGCTCTGACTTTTCCCAGTGCATATCTGCAAGGTTTGTACTTTCTGTTCTGCAGGGAGGGAAGGCCCCTGAGGTTGATAGATACTAGAAGGGAAGATTCTGTGTCCCAGAAAGAGAGACACAACTGCTTCAGCCTCTGCCTGTTCTTTGCAAGGACACAGAGGCTATAATGGGATTGGAAGACAGGCTGTTCATTCAAGGGTTAATGGCAATGCTGTCTGAATGTTATTGCTGGTGTTTCCAGCATTTTGCTATTCTTCTCACTGGGCTCAGTTTACAATAAGGTATCTTATTTAGCACATGACTAAAAAAGTGAGGGTTTGCCTTTCCCCCAAGGCTGCCAGGAGGTGAGAACTATATTAGATCTATTGTTTGTAAGAAGATGTTTACTGAAATGAGTTCATGGGTTTAGGATCAGATTGCAAGGATGTCCAACAGTTTTCTTGGACAATCATGCATTGTGCTAAATCAGGATTAAAGAAAATTATTTTCTGTTCTTGCAGTGAAAATTGATGCAAATAGGAATAACAATGCCTTTCATGTTGCAATCATGCCTATTCTAGAGTGCTTTTAGGGTTTTTCATTAAATTATTTCACAATAGATGAGGAACTATGTGTCCTTTGTCCTTTCTGTCTTACTGAAATCCATTTCCAAGAAGGTTTGTCTAATATCAGATTCCTTTTGGAGTGTTCTTTGAGGTTATTCACCAACATCCTGGAAGTCCAGGGAGCATATCATACCTGTTCAATTGCTGACTTCACTATTGTGTCTCAATATATTTCACTCTTTCCAATCCTGTCAAGGAGTTTAAAATGCTTTGAATTGCCAAGAGATTGTTTTCAGCTTGTTACAGTCAATAAAGCCTTAACATACAGCAGTAGACTTCAGTGTTGTAGCAATCAGCCACGCAGGCTCAGCTGATCACTGAGGCTGCAGCAATCACAGGATTGCAGCAATCACAGGATTGCTGCAATCAGTCTCAGGCTGGGCTAGGATAGGTCTGACAGGGAGGCAATAAACTTGAGCTGGCAGCCTAGAGGACCCAGCTTTGGAGCAGTCAGCAAAAAGAAGTGTCTGCATGTGTCCTGCTTTTCCTGGCTCTCTGTAGTATAATGAAAAAGCTTGTTGAGGTTTGCTCTGGAGTGCTGTGTCCCTATAAGCAGCACATTAAGGGTATATAACTTAACATAGTATGTTCTACAAAACATATGAATTTATATATTCAAATGTGTTCAACACTCAGCAAAAGTGTTCCTGACTCTGGGAAGCCATCTGTGAATGAACTGAAGAGACAGTGAGACAGTAGCTTGCAGGTTATGGCTTACAGCTTGTCCTGAGTACAATAGGTTTGGAAAATATGTTTGGTGGCTCATGAAGGAGTTAGTGGTGAGATTCCATTGTTAGTCATGACTGTTTTAAGCTGTTCCAATTGTAGGAGTAAAAGTCTGAAAAAAGAGATTTTGAGAGCTCCCAGACGACGTCTCAGAAATACCATAGCAGATTCTGATTATTGAGCTAAGTGAGGGCCTACTGCATCTCCCTCTTTAATCAGATGATTGTGCATCCTCCAAAGGAAATTCTGTGGTTGGCATATTTTAATAAATATGTTATAATTTGCTTCTGATCTTAGCACTGGTTTCCTTAAGTGTCTTTCTTTAAATGAGTCTTCAGAAAATTGCAGTTACATTCATTGAACTTAATTTTCAGCAGCAAAACAAAGATGAACGTTCTGCCATCTACTGGTTAAATGGGGTTCAGCGGAGGCTTGTTGTCACTCCTGGGAGAGGGCATTGACTTCGGAGTTCAGATCCTCCTCTTAGTCCCAGGTAGAAACTCATAAACATGTATTGTCAAGGAACACTACTGTTTTCTTGCAGAATAAAAGCATTTGTTCGACTGTGCCACAGGAACCGAAGGAAAGGGACTTGAAGAATAAATTGTCTGAGATAAGTAAAACTCTTCACTGCCAACACTGCACCTTCAGCACCAGACTACGTAATGCTTTTGGAGAACTTCTTCCAAAGTAGATAATCTGTGATCAGCTTATAGTTGCTGTACAGAGCACGAGAAAGAAAAACTGTTTGCATCATTGAAGTGGAAGGATTATTCTTGTCCCTTTCAAGAGTAATGATATAACTTGCAGTAAATGCAGAAGTCTTTGCTGACCACCAGTGTCTTTCCTTGCATATTTGGAATAGTGTAGAAGACTAACCCAGACTAGATTCCTGTGAATGCTCATTTGAAAACAACCCATATTCAAAATCTTATTTAAACCTTTGGTGTACAGGCAATGTGCAACACCCTTTCACACAGTAAGCCTGGACTTACGCTGTTCATAGTTTGTGTTGCAGTGGCACTAACACTCCCTTACTGAGCTCAGGACTCTGGCAGAACATGTTACTCATCTGACAGATCAGGATGAAGTGGGGAGTAAACTAATCCAGAAAGCTGGTAGAAGAAACAATCTCCAGAGCCCAGGCAATTTACCATCTATCACGTGGCTGGTCTAAGATACCAGTTTTCACTTTGCCACTGTACATGTCTAAAGAACTTGCACACACAGTCCCTAACCCTTACCTAAGAGGCACCTGTTTCCTACTACATGCTTGCTACATGCATTTGGTGACTGGTAAATGTAACAACCTTGGACATTCACTGCAGCACTACCCTTTCATTCCCTGTACTGACTAGTAATTGCTTGTAGTTGCTCTGACATCTAAAACTTCATTAAAAACAAGGGGCACATTATAGAAAGCAATGGAAAACATGCTTTTTGAAAAGAGGTCCACATTTTATGCTTCCTATACATACACATTTTGCTCAAAGAGCATTAAAGATGGACAGAAGAGCAGTAGGAATTCCTTTGCTGCACACTAATGGTAGACTTTTTCTGTAACATTTTACTTATTGTTATGCCTAAACATGAGAGAGTGTTCTTAACTACTTTTCAGTGAAAAATTGGATACTGCCTATTTTCCCAAGATGTTTGTACTAGTATTTTGCTTTTTGATTCCTCAATTTTCCCCCAGGAAAATTAACATGCTGAATAAAACCAGCAATCACAATTAAAGAATACTCTACTTAGTTGCTTCCAAGGCTTCTTGAAGAGAGAAGATCAGATCTCCTATGACATGGCACAGTCAGGATGGATGCTTCCCTGACATATTTTCCTGCCTCCGAGGGCAGAGAGAAAATGCATCGTGATGGATATACCCTGACTGCTAGTGCAAGTGAGAGCACAGAGCTAAATTACATCTCACAAAAGTTGTCCTTTTCACCCATTTGCAAGTAGTTCAATTCTCTGCACACAAACATGGAAGAAAGGGATAACATAGCAAAGAACACAGAGGTTGATGGGCTTTTTTACCCTGTCTAGATGTCATGAGAGTAGGAAATCCTCTCCTACTCCTCTATGTGCAAATAGTACCTCTATTGTTAATCTCTCTCCAGTGAACAAACTGCCTCGTTTACCAGAGCCCTTAATGAAAAGCTGCAATTGTGCCAAGAGAAAGCTATCCAATGGGATCTCCTATGAAATGCCCTATGAAGTGTTACCAGGCCCTCAGTGCTTCATTTCCACCAGTGAAATCTCACTCACCTTTTTTATTCCTAATGCACTTCAACACTCCAGTGCTTAGATTTCCATTGTGTCAGTGGTCTGTGGTGGGAATCTGTTGCAGCAGACCTCTTGTGAGGGGTAGAAACGAGCCAAGACACAGACTCTCATTTAACAAAGTGAAAAGGGTCTCAGTTTATTCTTCTTTAGAGCCTAGCCATCCTGACTCTGACTACAGCGAGCTTCTACTGTTGGTTTCTCTGGCAGATTCTGACTGCTGGCTATTTCCTGCTGGAAAATGACTCCAAGTATTTCCTTGCTGCCTCTGACCACAGACTTTCACCTAGCTCAACTATGACTGCAAGCCAGTCTCTTAACTCCATCAGACTCAGACTGACCTCACAGCAGATCTTTTTCAGCAGCAACTCTCATTCTTGTTTTGTTCTTTGCCTCTCTGGATTGTTCCTTATTCCTCAGGGCTCCTCTACCTGCTCAAGGTCTTCTTCCTCAAGGCTCTCCCTGACTGGCCAACCCACCTCTTTTATCACACTTATCTTTATTAGTCACAGCTGTAACCCATTAAGGGCAAGGCTTTTCTTTTTCTTTGGTAATTAGAACTACTGGGACTTATCAGGGGCAAGGTCACCTATATATCCCACTTTTAATTAAAAAAGCATGTTTAAGGAGACATATTTACATGTTCTGCTTAGGATTAACAATTATACAAATATTTAAATAAAATACCTATGTTTTACTAGCATATAAAACTGCTCTGTTTCTGCTTCTTGAGCTGACTACCTCTCCGTAGTCAATTTGGTGTCTCACAGCTCTCTGTGGTCACCATGTTGATGATTCTGTCTCTCGGAGCTCTGTTGCTGCTCCCGTCTTGCTGCCGGCTGCTTTAGCCACACCGCCCTGCCGCGCCCTCGGGTCGGAGCAGTGAAGGAGCCGGGGCAGCCAGGGCCAGCAGGGCGCTTGCCAGTGGGCCGGGCGTCCGTGCACCCAGCAGGAGCCAGGGGAACGCGGCACTGCGCCAGGGCCCTGCCGGACTGCGGCCGTACCTCTTTTTACAATCAAAACCCGGATTTCTGCAGCTCTTCTCCCAGCTATGCTGTTTCTCGTTTCTCGCAGCTCTTTTTTTTTGGCCACTGTCTCCCTGCAACTCCAGGCTGTGTTCCTTCCTATGACTCAAAAGCCATATTTCTCCATAGCTCCCGGCTGTCTTATCCTGGGCAACTCTCGGGCTGCCTTATCTCTGCCTTCCTTCTTACCATGTCTTCTCGCTATCACGTCGATCACATCAGGCCATCACCAGATGTACCGGGCGCTCTTCTTCAGGTATATGTCACAAGGAAAACATGCAGAAGCAAGAGAACTAATGTATTCAGGGGCTTACTATTTGTCAGTCATAACCAGAAAAACAGTGCTGCTGATCACTGTCGCAGACATTTTTTCATAGAAATCCTTTCTTTGGGATTTGTTCATCTTCTGGGAAGCTGAGGCCCCAGAAGAAGAATGTAAACAATTGTTATTGGCTGGTGTGGCATGCAACAGGTGCAGCGGTGATTGGTCTTCTGTGAGTGTTTGGATTTGCTGACCACTCACAGGAGAGTTGGTCCTTGCTTTCTGCTGGACACAGAACTTTGTTATTCATTCTTTTCTATGCTATTCTTAGCTTAGCAGCCTCTGCAACTTCTCTCTTTATTCCTTTTAGTATAGTAATAATGTATTATATATCATATATCAATAAATACAGCCTTCTGATCATGAACCAAGATTCTCGTCCATTTCTCTCACCCTGAAGACCCTCATCAGGTCGCTGTAATAGATCACTCCATGCTGGTTTTGGAGTCTTTGGAGAAGTCACCTTTTAGAAAACTTGGCTAAATTGTTTAGTTTAATGGATCTAAATTCTCGTGAAACAGTGGCTTTCATATCCAGAGCACTAGAATAGTCCAGTGGGCAATCGGGAATACATGAACATCCAGAACTACACCAGTTACCAGTACTACTACCCTATGGAGAGAGCAAAACTGTAGAGAATCTCAGTATCACTTGCACTCAACAGATGGTCAGGGCTGTGCAAACATGCTGGTGGAATACTCCTTATCCCACAAATACCACAGTGTAGCTCAGGCAATACTACAATTTCTCTGCTTAAAAAATAAGACCAGCGCATCAGTTGTTTTTATGACATACACACAGAAACATCCTTCCATAGAGAAGGGCCCACCCTTCATGCAACCACTGCTAGAATTCACCTGGTTTCTCTTGTTGGCAGCTCATGGAGGAAAACTAACAGTACGAACAGTATTGTGTGAACAGTATCACACAACTTCGCTGAAAAAAGACCCCCTGTATAATGAGTACCTAGATAGAATAGGACAGCTTTTCTTCAGAGTTCCACGCAAACAGACCTCATCCTGCGGAGGATTGCTAGGAAATCTTTTAAACAGTCTGATGGGAACTTAATGACACAGAAAGTAATGACACAGAAGATGGTCAAGAAGACAGTAGTCCTATTGAGCTTGACTGAATGTTGTTGTCATTGGCTGCTGTGTAAATCTGATGATTCGATGATTCCAAAGACACTTTTGGAATTTGAATCCTCTTTCTTGGCTTCTAAAAGAAGGGCTCTTCTGGTCTTTTACAAATGATCGCTGGAATGTTTATACTGTCAGTCTATATTATTTATGGGGGAAAAGAAAAAGAAAAAAAAAGAAAGAAGCCAACAAAAAGTAGCCAAACAAACCAATCAGAGCATTTGCTGGGACTGAATAAACAGTCTTCAGTTTCTGATGCAGTATTTCCTTTTGCACAGTCTTTCAATAAAGCATAAACATGGGGCTTGTTCTTCGCGGCCTACAAATAGCATCTCTGTTCTGAGAAAGCCTCCTTGCCTTCTGCCCTCTTCCAAGGAAGATCTTGAAAGGCAGGGAAAGCAATTGAATAACTGATTTCCAATGCTGGTGCCAAAAGTACTCTGAGACAAGCCAAGCAGCATAATGTGAGATGCACATCCCAGAGACATTGATACAAAAACTTGCTTCCACTGCCATGAGTAACCTACACACCCTTCAGACTGCATGCTCCTCTACCTCCTTAAGATCTTCTTCCTCAAAGAGGAAGGATCTCCCTGATCAGCCAATCTACACCTTTTATCACACTTACCTTTATTAGTCACAGCTGTGACCCATTAAGGGCAAGGCTATTTAATTAGTACAACTGTGACTTAGGGGATGAGGTCACTTATAATTTCTTCTTCTACAGCTACAGGAATCTGCATGATTCATGGTTATTCTGTCCTGTAACCAGCCTGTAGGTGACTCCCTGGATTTGGGATGTGCTTTCAGCTTCTTTCCAGGCCCATCACAGCTTTTGTGCTGGAGGTGCTGGCACCTGTTCCCATATTGGAATGCACAGGTGCAGTGGTAGGCCCATTTTTAAGTTGGATGCTCATTTATTTTGGCCCATGGGGAATTTAAAGACATCAGTTCTGCAATAATAAGGGTCATTGCCCCTTTTCCTCTGGAATGTTACACTGTTGCCCAAGCTATAGGCTGCCCTGCACACCTTGAAAATTTTTATCAATGACTGCCTGTTGGTCCTGTTCGGTTAAGTAACAGAGAACACAAGCAAGTTTTTAATTGTTTTACTTGCAGCATAGGCTGGAAAACTCACATTCTTTCTGAAATCTTGAACTAAGTGACATATCGTGAAGTTTGATCTGTATAACAAGGTGATGAAGCAAGTCAACAGTACTGCTGGGAGAATGTGAGGAACCACTTTAATACCAAACTTGGATCTAACTGTAAGGTTGCCCCTGCTCTGAGCTATAGAGTCCTCTCCTATTCCACATTATTCAATGAAATAAACACCTACAAAACCAGCGCTTGCAGCAGCCTACTCATGAATTATCTTTCCATTAATCAACCATGGACTGCACTCAACAGAACCCATTTTAGTTACAAACTGTTAGAGAACAGAAGGAAATGTAGTGGTAACCAGGGATAGCAAATGAGGACTTGGCACATAACTGACCAGTTTATTTTTTACAGATAGAAATACACTGCTGCCTCTCTTTCTGTTTTCCTTATTGTGGAACATAGCATTTCCAAGTCAGTGCTTTCCTGATCAGGGAGTGTTTACTTCTGTTCAGCTGTCCCAGAGGAGAGCAGTGATCCACTGGTGAGGGGCAGCTGGGTTTAGCACAGCACTCCCATTACAGAGGACACTAAAGGTGCACAGAAGAGCTGCTGAAGACTCTGCTGGAGCCAGCACGATAGCATGCCCCTTAGCACCAGCCCACACGCTGCTCCAAGAGAACATGGGGGGCCCTGCAGGAGTAAGGTTATATGCAGTGCCAGGTTCCTCTTCCCAGGGTGATACTGAGAAGGTCGAGGTCTGGCTGAGGTGCAGGGCTGAGGTACAGAGCTGCCTGGTGCAGAAGCTATGGGAGAAGGCAGCAGACCACACAGCACCAGGGAGGATGAGCAGGAAGGCAACAGGATCCCTCCAAGGAGGTGCCTGTGCAGAGCTGAGTGCTGGAGCCCTCTGCAGCAATGATAGGGGCAGGACTCTGGCTGAGTGAACAGCACTTGGATTCAGGCATCACCGCCAGTCAGCTCAGCTGTGCACACCCAGAGAACTGTGCCAGGCCATTGACTTCTCAGGAACCAAGGAGTCTACACCACAACTTATCAGGGCCTAACAGAACCATCCTGAGCAGGACTAGCCAAAACTAAAACTGCTGTGGCTGTACTCCTGCACCAACTGCTGTGGCTGTACTCCTGCACCAAGGCAGGTTAACTACAAAAATCAACCACCTTACATTATAGACATCTGTAGCCCCACCCTTGAGGCCATTGTGTTCCCCTGTAGAGCAGTGGGTTGTAGTTGTTTAATTACATTACTATTTAATTATCACTCAATAATTGTTTAATTATAATTTGATAATTATTTAATCATCAACAAACCCCTTTAACTCCACAGTGATGTCTTATTTTAAGAATTTATCTTCAATAGCTGCTTAAGAGGTAGGACAGCTAAAAGGTGAGGCTGGACTCTGTAGTAGATTTGGACTAGCAAGGTGGGAAAGTTGAGACTCCCAAGGTAGAAATGTTGGGAGCTTGTGACTCCTGGAAACAGGAGAATGACTCCTCCTGGTCATGTAGGTATGAACTGAAGGCACTCATGTGCAATAGTCTGACAACAAATAAACAGAAACAAGCTTGGCTGGGAGACATCTGAGCCCCTCATAAGGACAGAGCAAGTCATGGTGGCTGGAGATTACTTTTGCTGACCTCTGTGTCTCAGAAGGTTTGCTGCTTGTCAGGGCCTTTGATCTGGGTGCTTTTGTCAAGCCCGCAGACCACAACCTCCTGTCATCCATGTGGGCACCAGCGACACAGCCGAAGGAGGATCTCATGCATGAACACATCACTCTGGAGTCTAGCATACATGGTATTTCTTTCCATTCTTGCTGGGAGTAGATCTCTCCTGTAGGCCAACAGGTACTGTCAGGCATAGAAATAAATAATGCTATATATTTACACATAGACACATACATTAAAAAAGGCTGGTTTATATACTGGGTTTCTGATACATTATGAGAGTGTAGAATCAGAAATTGCAATGTGGTTTTAACAACAAGACTTGGACATTTTCTTTTCAGAGTGCACAACTCTTACTAAACCTTAACAGCAATTCTGTTATTCCATATGTGGGTGTTCTGCATATTTTGCATGTCAGAATGCATTAAGGTACTCTATTAATAAAGAACTGTTTTCATGTTCCCTAGGTCCAGAGAGAAAACATGACTAAAGAAGTTAAACTGGCAATCCTTTACAATAAAAAAATAAATCAAACCCTAGCTATTTTTTGGTTTATTGGTTGGTGTATTTCTCCCAGAGAAGTGATTCATTAACTCTGAGCAAATCCTTTATGTACTCTGTCAGGAAGTTATTTGTTCTAAAACTTAAGAGCTGGAAATAAGCTATTAAATATTAAAATCAGTGTATTTGAAGCACAAATAACTTGCCTGTCCTACCATCATATTTGCTAGCTGCCTGGGCCCTAAATTTCAACCTTTTGACTTAGCTATGTTGTTAAACAGTTTTCTTTACTTTCAGCTCTGATATGGTTTATTATTTACTAAATCTCAGTTTTGTTAGCAGAACTAGGGCAACTCCTGAAATAGTAAGGAGTGTAAATGCTAAAATAAAGTATGAGTTCTACAGTTATGTCTGCTTCTGATAAATGCATCTATGTTTTCATTAAATACTTACTACTGCTGACTGTAATGATTTTGGTGAAATAAAGATGGTTTTCTTGATGGGATTTCCATAGGGGTTTTTCCCCCACAACAGATGGATGAATTTGTACTGAAGGATTTTCTTCTAAATCTCTGTACCTATGTGAAAAGTGTGCATATATTTGATATATAAACATTAATACATAATTTTGTTTAGATTATGCAGTCTAATGTGTCCCTTATTATAACCTTCATTTGAAAAGGTATAGTTAATCTGGCAATCAAATAAAAAGTTGAAAGACATACCATATCTTATTGCATAACTTGGAACTGATCAAGAACTTTGCCGGCTTTCCATAGCAGGGCTTTTGCTTCTCTTATTCAGGGGCTGTTGGTGTTTTTAACTAACAAGTCAGCACTTGATTTATTTCTAGTGTGATTAGAACAGTTTTTTTAAAGATTTTCTTTCAGGAAGGAAGTAACTGTAGAGCTATTATGAAGAAAAAAAAAACCCCAAAACCAAACTAATTATGTGCTAGGTACTAACCCTTTTTTCTCTCTTTTTTTTTTTTGGTAGTGTAGGTACAAGAAATTGAATTTCTCTTTTATTTTCCATTTAAAGACAAAGAGTGCATAAACCTGATCTAATACTTTTATTGTCTCTTCAGCTGTGAGACTTTGGGAAAAAAAGAAAGGTATCCTATTTAAATGAACATCCGGATTTACCTTTAATTCAGACATCACCAACTTGGAGAGGTGAAAAAACTGCAAATCTGAAACCTCTCTTGCCTAGGAAGGTGATACTTCGTGAGCCACTTCCTTTCATGTGCAAAAAGAAGCATTATCCCTCAGTTTCCAAATATTGATGTGCTGGTTTAAACCAATAAATCCAACCCCCCTGTAGCTCTTCTTCCCTGCTGGTTGCCAACAGGAGGGCACATTCAAAGCTTTGGTTCTTTGAAGCCACAATTTATTTTAAACTTTCCTTTTCAACCTCCACATATGGTTTGTGTCATTCCTCTCTTCCAATTACTTGCAGTAATGAAGGGAATTCAGAAAACAGAAGTCAACAATGCAGAAGATTTCAGTAATCTAGAAACGCTTTTGCTTATGGCTCTATGGGATAGGTACCACGGGATTTCACCCTTCCACAATTCACCAACACATAAAGAACACATTTTATAGGAACAGAAACTTAGCAAGCTTCTCCAGCATTTGGGAAGCTAATGACTCCCACTCCTATCATGTCAGTGGACGGATGAAATTGTTTGTAGCACTCTGAGAAACGAGGAAATGGGAAGGCCAGGAGAGACCACTAAAAAACAGCACAGCTCCATCTGCTTTTCATCCACTACTTCCACATTAATACAGTCTTATAAAATCCTCTGGATCTCACCTGGACCTGACATGATTACTTATTTTCAGGTTTTTTGAAGCTTGCTTACAAATAAATTGCTTCATGAAAGAATTGAGTAACTGAATTTCAACAGTCTGAGTGACAAGAGAGCTCTGGTATAATGAACTGTATTCCTTAAAGGATAAAAGCATGATGTGATGTTGACATTACATCAAACTTATTTAATCTTGTACATAAATTTTGGATGATGTACCAGAACTTTCACTTCTCAGTTGTAGCAAAGGCTTTCTATCTGTCACAATATGTTTTCTCCTTAGATCTAAAGAGTACAAGAAGGTTACAAAAGGCTCAGAAGATCCAAGGTGCAAAGTTTGTTCCATTTACCAAAAACACCTCTACCAAGCCAAGAAACTTGTAAAAAGGACAAGTTTTCTGTACCACCTGCCCAGGAGTTGCATAACTTGAGTTTAATGGAGTTATAGAATCCAAAGCGCCACAAAATGTTTATCAGGATGTAAAAAGAAGTAAATTTTCTTTTCAGAGGCCTTACATTTTTTTTTCCTAATCTTGTTTTACTAATCTTGTCAAAACAAAGACAATGGATCTTCAAAGAATTTTATTAGTTTTTATCTTGAGGCACTTCTTTATTTAAAAAAAAATACAGGTATACCTAAGAAATGGTAGTTTTATCCTGTTTGTTTCATCTTTCAGTTACCAGCCTGTCAAGCAACAGCTCCTGCATAAGGAAAAAAACACTTCTAATAAGTTATTGCATTTGTGAATGTGACAGCTCCAGTAATAATTCTTTACCTCACTTTTTTTCTACTGTCTAGGGCAGCAGGTGTGCTACACACATGAAATGGAAAGGGTGGCTAGCCTTCCACTGCTGCCACACTCCATGGCCACTGGCAGCAGATGTTTTGGCAGACTTCGCTGATGACAGCCCTTGGATGGTTTAGGTTGTTTTCACAGGTTATACAGACTGCTCAGAGATAAGATGACAAACTAAAGCACAAAAAGTTTAGTTCTTGCCCCTGTGTTACAGCTTATAAGTATTTATCTGCAGAGTGAGTTGTCAAAAAATAGCCACAATCGCACAGTTATATCTAAACTACAAAAAGTACCATTCTGCAGTCTTCTGTCAAAGAAACCTTGTAACTACCTGCCCGGATAAGTGATTCAGTAATGTAAGTAATTATTTGTTAATTGAATGCATTTTCACCTTTTTATAAAAAGAGTAATTGATTACTTCCTCAGGCTTTTGAAACAGTCAAATTCTGATACAATTATAAGGTAGTTCCCCAGATTGTAGGAAAGACATGTTCACAGGAGTTCCAGCTTTCCAAATCTTGGGCCTCTGACTCTTAAGAGGGGAAGAACTATTAGATCAATACAAAAGAAACACATTTAAAGAGGACAGGCTAGGTTGTAACAAAGGCAGGACAGGTCAATGGAACTTAACCTGCCCCTCTGCTCGACTGCCTTTAGGGTAAAGAGGTGTCTCCTCAAATCCAGCCCAAACACCTAGTTTGAAGTTGCGCCATTTGTCTCTTGTCCTTACAGCGTGCACGCCTGTAAAGAACCTTGGTCCTTCCTCATTAAAAACCTCTGTGTCAGTAGTACTGGGGTGCTAGGAGATCTCCTGGCAACTGTCTGTTCTTCAGGCAGAGTCCTGCTCCCTCAGCCTTCTCTGCACGGGATAAGTGCACCAACACCTAGCCACCCTCATGGTTCTCCACTGAACTTGCTCCAGCAGTTTGTCATGCTCTTCCTTTATGGAGGTCAAAGCTGAATGCAATAGTCTAATATTGTAGTGCTGGGGAGACAGTAATAATCCCTCCTCTCAGCTGACTAGCTGTGCTTCTGGACAGCACAGGATACTGTTGATCCTGGTGGTTGCCAGTGTGCACAGCTGGCTCATTGACAACCAAGACACCCAGGACCTCTTCTGCAGTGCTACCCTGCTGTCTGCTGTCGGAGAAGGTGTACAATGATGGTAACAATGATTGAGAGGAAAGCTGAGGTACTCAACAATTTCTTTTGCTGCAGTCTTCAGTGGTAACCCCTCTTCCCACATCCCTTGAGTGGACAAACAGCAAGATGGGGACTGTGGGAGCAAAGTCTTTCCCACTCTAAGTAAAAATCAGGTTCGTGGCCACCTGAAGTACCTAAAAGTCTACAGGAGCCAAGGAGATGCATCCTAGAGTCCTGAGGCAACGAGCTGATGTAGGATGTAGTTGCCAAACCCCTCTCCATGACATCTGAAAAGTTGTGGCTGTCAGGTGAAACCCCAGGTGAAAAGGGAAAACATTGTACCCATCTTTTAAAAGGGTAGAAAGGAGGACCCCTGGAACAGCTGACCTGTGAGCATCACCTCTGTGCCTGGGAAAATCATGGAACAGATCCTGCTGGAAGTTGTGCTCAGGCACATGGAGGACAGGGAGGTGATTTGGGACAGCCAGCATGGCTTTACCAAGGGCAAGTCCTGCCTGGCCAGCCTGCAGGCCCTCTGTGATGGAGTGACTCCACTTGTGGACAAGGGAAAGGCAGCAGATGTCATTTATCAGGACGTTGTCATGGCTCCCCACAACATCCTTCCCTCTAAAATAGAGAGAGATGGATTTGATGGGTGAACTGTTACATGGATAGGAAATTGCTGGCATCCAGAGGGTATGAGTTCCCTCTCATACCTCAACAGCTCAGAGTTCCAAAGGACATCAGTAACCAGCAACCAGTGGTATCCTTCAGGGTTTGTATTGGGACCATTGTTATTTCATAGATTAAGTGCGCTCTCATCAAATTTGCGGGTGATGCCAGGCCAAATGCTGAGGCTGACATTCCTGAAAGACAGGATTCCAACCAGAAGCACCTGTACAAGCTTGAGAAGTGGGCCCATGGAAATGTCATGAGGATCAACAAGGCCAAGTTCACGGCGCTGCACCTGGGCCAGGACAACCCCCAGTACCAGGGGACAGGCTGGGCATGAGCAGATGGAGAGCAGCCCTGTGAGAAAGACTTGGGGGTGCTGGTGGGTGAGAGGCTGCACATGACCCAGCCATGGGCACTCCCAGCCCACAGAGCCAAACGTGTCCTGGGCTGCATCCAGAGCAGCGTGGGCAGCAGGGCAGGGAGGGGATTCTGCCCCTCTGCTCTGCTCTGGGGAGAGCCCACCTGGAACCTGCATCCAGCTCTGGGCTCCCAGCACAGGGAGGACATGGAACTGCTGGAGTGAGTCCAGAGGAGGGACACCAAGATGATCAGAGGGATGGAGCATCTCTCCCACAAGGAAAGGCAGAGAGAATTGGGATTGTCCAGCCTGGAGAACAGAAGGCACCTAAATGTAGACTTCCAGTACCAGAGAAGAGCTTACAAGAGAGCTCTAGAGACTTTAAAAAGAAATAAAGGTGTGTATTGGCAGAAGGAGGAAATGACTTCAAACTGAAAGACAATAAGTTTAGATTGGATATTACAAAAAAAATTATATTCTGTGGGGATAATGAGGCACTGGAAAAAGTCACCCAGAGATGCTGGGGATGCCCCAGCCCTGGCAGTGTTCACAGTCAGGCTGAATGGGACTTTGAGCAAATTGGCCTAATGAAAGGTGTCCCTGCACACGGCAGAAGAGTTAGATGATCTTTAATGTTCCTTCCAACCCAAACCAACCCTTTGATTTTATGGTGGGATTAATTTCTTATATCTGTTCAGGGATTCATTTCTTATGTCTGTTCAGGTCCCTGTAGATGGCAATGCAATGTCTGCTCCCTCAGCTTGGTGTCATGTGTGAGCTTGACATCCCTTGACAATACTGCTCTCCATCACCTTCTCATGATCTTGATAAACATGCTGAATGCCCAGGGCGCAGGAGAGACCGCTGTAACACTCCTCCCATTATGGGCCTCCAGGCAGAGCTCAAGTATGACCCATCAACCCCTACCTTCTGAGTTCAACCATCCAGCCTGTTTTTTACCCATCTCGTCGTCCACCCATGCGGAACCATAACATTCCACTATGGATACAAGAATATTGTGGGAGACAAGTCATAAACCTTGCTGAAGTCAAGGATACACTAGTGTCACCTCCTACACAGATTTACACATTTGCCATGGAAAGCAATCAAGTAGGTAGGGCATCATTGACCATTGTCAAATCCAATATTGGCCGTTCCGCTGTCTTCTTCCCCATGAACCCAGAAATGTGTTCCAAGAGGCCTTGTATTATGATTTTTAAGAAGACTGAGGCAAGGCTGAGTTTGTGGAATATAGGACCCATCATTATGTGCTTTGGCTGATTCATTGCCTTCAGCAGGCACACATCTTCAAACACGGCGATTTCACACTGCTTCCCTCTTCCCTTTCCTCCTGTGTATCTGAGGCTTTGTACAGCCTCTGTCGTATCTTAGATGTTTTCTAAATCATGTTTGTAGAAGCAATTAGAAGTATTTGAAAGCTTATGTATGCAACTACTCACTCTTTCTCCCACCATAAAAAGTCGTATTACACTTTCTTTGGTCTCTTAATTATTTATACTGTTTCTCCTTGAGAAGGTCAAATCCTTCTGATCTTAACTACTTTCATATTCACAACGCAGAAAGGAGACACACAGTAAGAGTAGTAGAAACTAGAAGATGCGAACAAATTTTAGAACTTCACTGTTGGTCTACAGGACAAGCATTTATTACAGAAGAGGTTTACTACACCAGCTTATTACACCCTTCACCAAAATACAGATAAATCAGAACCAGGAACAAAAATTTTAACTACCCTTTGTTGCTTAATGGAAGAACCTGGATGCTGTTTGGAACAGCTGAGTGGAGATTCCCAACACAAAGCTGAGATCAAGACAAGTTGAGATACACAAAATCCAAAGTGATAGCCTCCTTTCTTGTCCCACCCTACTCCATCCATAATAAGTTACACAACATAATAAATCACAGAAACAGAGGCATTCCAGAGACTAGCATCATAGAAACATCCAGGTCTGTAAACATTTTCCAAACTAGCAACAAGAAGGTTAACTGAACAAAGGACAAAAAAGCCCTGTGTTACGGAGGAGGGAGACTTGGCAGAACCCTTTATCTTCTCTCATGAAGTCAGAGATGTTGAGTGTAGAAGGCAAAACCTATGGCAAATCATTTTCTTCTGCTAATGCATCATCACATATCTTCCTGAGGCCGAGCTTTGTGTGCTCTAAAATGGTATGCCGAAAAGATAACAAAACCTTCCAGATTAATGCGGCAAAACACTGGATGTCTTACCTGTGAGTCCAGAGAAGGGCAATGAAGATGGCAAAGGGGCTGGAGAACAAGTCTTCCAAGGAGCGGCCGAGGGAGCTGTGGCTGCTCAGCCGGAGAAAAGGACGCTCGGGGGTGACATTATCAATCTCTACAGCTCCCAGAGAGGAGCGTGGGGCTAGGTGGGGACCGGCCTCTTCTCCGAGGCAGCTAGAGACAGCAGAGAGAACCTATTCTCTAGCTGTGCCAAGGGAGATTTTGGATGGACGCTAGGCGGAGTTTCTCCACAGAACGCGCGGGCAGAGGCCGGGCCGGGCTGCCCGGGGAGCAGTCGGAGGACGCTCCGGGCCGGGCCGCCCAGAGAGGCGTTGGAAGACCGGCCAGGCCGGGCCGCCCCGGGAGCAGCCGGAGGCCGGGCCGGGCGCGGCGCTGAGGGCGCGGCCGGCAGGGGGCAGCGCGCACCGCCCGCCGGCGCTGCCGCGGCGCCGCCCCCGCCCGCCCCCGCCACCGCCCCGGGGCGGAAGCGCGGGCGGGCGGGCGAGCGGCGGCCGGCGCGGAGCGCGCGGAGCGGGCGCCCGGCGGGAATGGCGGACGGGGCGCGCTCGCTGCGCGGCGGCGGCGGCGGCGGCAGCCCGGCCTCCAGCCCGGTGCTGGGCGGGCGGGGCCGCACCGCGGCGGGGGGCAGCAGCCCGCCAGGCCACGCGTTCCGCAGGGTGACCCTGACCAAGCCCACCTTCTGCCACTACTGCACCGACTTCATCTGGGGGCTGGCCGGATACCAGTGCGAGGGTAAGGGGCTGCCGGGGCGGCGGCGGGCGTGCGGGACCTGCCGGGGACGCGACCGGGGCGAGGTGGGGGGAGGAAAAATTGCCTAAACCCACTGCTGATAAAAACTCTATTCATAATTAGTATCAACAAACTATAGTACTAAAATCTAATTTTAAAGTCTAGTGCAAAACCACAGTACTAAAACGCAATACTGAAATACATCAATAATACCAGTGCATTCCATCACAAAAAGAAGTGTCTAAAGGTAGTAATCAAAATTCTAGTAATAGCCTAATTATAACAGTCGTAGATTGCAAAAACCAAGTCTGAAAACTAGAGTCGTCCTGAAATTTCTGTTCCTATTTTAAATTATAGGAGTAACTAATAATAATAATAATAATTCCTAACAAAAATATCGTAAAACCGGAGATGTGTCGCTGCTCGCTCGCGTATGGTGACACCGGTGTGTGCGGTGATCCAGCAGTGTCCCAGCCCATCCTGGGGCAGACACGCTGTGAGCCACCATGCACCCCAGCGAGCTCACGGTGGATCCATCTCAGGGGCACCCTTACCTGCTGAAATGCCTGATCCCATGGGGAATCTGAGACCTGTGTGGAGTTTGAACCTTTTAAACCTTGGCTGACGCCAGGAAGGGGAGAAGGAATTGCTAGGTTTCCCTGCTGGACTACACGGCAGCCGAGGTTCTTGGAACGGATAAAAATTATAACTTGTTCTGATGCATCAAAATCCAGTGGTGTCATAGCAGAAAGAATGGATCTCTGTGTCCCTCTTTGAAGGAAAACAAACACACCACTACCAACAACAAAAAACCCAAACAAAACAGCACAAAGCATGATATCTTCATGAGCATATGCAGTCCAGCTGGCTTGGGTTGGAGCTCCCAGGCCGGGTCCAAAGAGTCAGGTTGTACAAGAGCCTCATTGTTTTGGTGGGTGTCAGACAAGGCTGTAGGTGTAGAACAAGTACCCTGCAGTTCTTGAGATAGCTCCTGCCTTTTGTCATTGCCAGGGGTAAAGAGAGTGCTGGATTAAGTTGGGTGGAAGTAATGTTCCTGTGTGGTGCAAAGCAAGTCTTGCAAGGGTGGTTTTATTTTTGCTTAAAAGTTTTCTGAGAGAAATGTTGTTGTGTCTGTGTAGCATAAGGTCATTGCTTATCCTAGTAAGCAGCAAAGCTCACATGATAATTTCTTTCATTGTGAAAATGCACAAAGCCAGTCGTCTGTGTTCTCTTCGATTACTGACTTAAAAAATGGCAAATGTTTTGAGTCATAAAACTGGGCATTCAGGTGCCAGTTTGTCAGTTAAAGATCTGAATAGTTTTGGTAATGCTAACAGGTAATGCTTGCAAAACATTAAAATATGAGAATGTCTCACTTTTTTTCTTATCCACTTACATAAAACATACTTAAAGGTAGTGTGTTCCTGCAAGTTGCATTTAGGATTTTTTCCTAGTTTTCCACTGTAGTTGGTGTTCTGGATCTTTTCTTCCCCTTTGGCTTTTCCAGCTGAATTCTGGATAAGCATCTTTAGCATCACTTTCTAATGACCATGTGCTGAAGGGGCACTTCCAAGCTGCATGGTTTTTAAAACTACATCTGAAAATTCTACCCAAAATGAGTCACCTCCGTGGGGGGTAATACAAGACAGGGGAAATAATCTCAGTTTCCATTAGCTCTAATGTTCTCTGCTCAGAGTGTGCAGGAAAACCCTGTAATGGTACCTGGCACATCAGTCTCCACTGGGTGAAGAATAAGAATTGGGTTTTTTTTTGTTTGCTTGGATTTTTTGTTTGTTTTTTGTCCTTTCATCTGTTTTCAACCAGCTATGATTAGAGTCGTGATTGTCTTTCCAACAACTTGCTGCTAAACAACAAACCTCAAAACCACCTGATGGATCATTTGCTCATGTGTCTGCTGTTGTCAAGTTCCAAGTTATTTAATAATGCTAATATGATTTCTTAAATTCCATTTAACTGTTACCTCCTTGTCACATTTACTTTAGCTAATGGAGTTTGATCACTGCACTTTAGAAAGTGATAGAAGGAGTGCCAGGCTGTTAAAACAAAAAAGTAACCCACCCAGCTATTAGAGAAGGAAATGTTTTCTGTGGACTTGAAAAACATGGTAGATGATTGCTACCTCGTTTTTTTTTCTCTGCAGAGAGTCTGGGTTTGCAGGTGTAATTGCAGCTGTCTTTGGACTTGGTTTGATGAACCACCCACAGGCTTATGAAGCCATCAAAGGGCCTTTTTCTAAGTAGATTTGCAGTGGTTGCTCTTCCAGATCTGTAGGTTCAGATGTTCAGTCTCCTGATGCTGTTTGTGTTGACATTCCCTGAAGCTGGTTATTACCAAAACAGAAACCTTCCACTCTTTGAAGGGAACTAAACATGCTCATACTGTGACTCCTCCAGTTATTGAAAGGAAAGGGTAAAAAAAAAAAAAAAAAAAAAAGAAGAAACATACCAAAAAATCTCACCTCTTATCTGTCATTAGTTTGAGTAGCTGTATGGCCTAAATCACCTGGATTTTTGTTTTAATTGTGATTGAACTTTAGACTCTTGGAGAATGGCAACTTCTATGTGTGAATGATAAAGTTTGTAGGATTCTTCTGTTAACTTATCAACTACTCAGTAGACTGGCACATCCCCATGTGGCTTACGTAGCTGTGTAGCAAATGTACAAGAAAACAGAATGAATTCTCAAAACATTCTCTTAGTGGAAGCCAAGATGGTCCTTAGGTTTTTTTCTGTGAATTCCAAAAAGTTTATGGAGGAGATGCTCTGATGCTCTCCCTAAAAGGCATAAAGTGCCCTGGATCTATTCTGGCTGTTTAAAAGATACTGTTTCCCACTCCAGTATGGGGGCCAGACCACTGTCACCAGCACTTTGTGTGGGCTTGAAAGTACTCCAGGGGAGAATTGCAGCTCTCTTACTTAGACAGGCAAGATATTTTTACACGTGAATTTTATAGGGAATGCAATACTCTTCCTATATGGAATAGGTGTCCAGTTGGATCTGAAGATGTCATGTATTAAGCTTTTGTGCACATGTTTATGTAATATCAGTCAACCAGGCTTGCATCTGTGGTTTAGTCACATGTCCTCTCCACCCTGACAAATCTGTTTTCTGTAAATCTTTTGTAAAGAACGGTTTTTCTTGCCACTTTGCTATTTGTAGCTGTGACTTCCTTTGATAAGTAAGTGTATGTGTGACAGAATAAGTGAAGCTTGAGTTGTAGCATGGAAAAACTTCTCTCTTATATTGCTCTTGCTTTCCTAATCATGGTCATTTCAGGTTTGAGTGGGTTTAAATTTCCTCAGGCTTGCCAAAGAAGAGGCAGTGTAAATGACTGAGGTTTTGTGCATGTGTGTACGCATCTTAAAAATGATAAATACTAGATAGATGAGGCCTGTATAAGAATTGCAAAGAGAGCTCTTATTGGTAGTTCACAGTAGGACCAATTTCATACACTAAAAGGTAGCTAGCAGATATTTTATACTGGAGTTTGGGATTAGTTTCAGCCACCAAGAGATACATTTATTTTCACAGTGCTTTTATTTTACATAAAACACTTCAAGAAAAAAGAGTTGGACGAATTGTGGATCTGTACATTTTTGGGGGCTACAATAATTTCCAGTTCAATAAAACTTTATAATGCAAACTCAGTTTGGTTTACTTTGGCCAAGGACAAAATGTAGGGGATTTAAGTAATAAGCAAGTTTGATTGAAAATTTATAGTTGTTTAACCATTTTAGGTTTTTTATATCTATGTATTTCATTAGAATATTTATGGGAAGCTGCAGTGGTGGACGTCTGTATATGTATTTGAGCAGATAGGGCACCTGTCTAGATACGAAGGCTCTAAGTCAAATAACATTTTGGGGAAACAACATCTTTATTTTCTGGTTTTGTTTTGGGGGGAGGAGTTGAAGGGATTTGGAGGGTGGGGAGGGGTGGGTTAAATTTTTTTTTTAGGCTTCTAAGCAGACCATCTAAACTTATTCCAAGATGTGTAAAGCTTTGTTTCTCTTAATCTGATTTAGATGTTGGCTGACAACACCACAGCTTTTCCAGAATAAAATGTAAACGATGGATCTGAGTTATATTTATGACATAAATCTCAGATTTGGCAAGACAGCCAGAAAGCTGCTGTAATTTATATGGGCATGTCCCAGATAAGGACAAGCCGTGTTGTTCCTTGTTGATTTAGGAGAGCTTGGAGATGTTCAGACAGCATTTGCAGCAGTCTTCAGATGCATATTTTGGACAAATTCTGTATGCAGTCTATTAAATTTAAAGGCTGTTCTAAGAAAATAGAGTCAAATAGGGAAGGTGTGTTAAAGCTGGGAGTTTGTTGCGATATGGAAGCAGTAGCAGGGAATAAGGGTACAAGGAGCAGTCTCCTTGGACTCTCATCCTTTCCAGCTCTGTTGTTGAGATAGGCACGTGAAACATCCTTGACCCTACAGTTTTCATTCAGATCTGTTTTGAAGGAAGTGAGTGATATATGAGATTCCCCCAAGAGTCTTAATGCTTGCAGTTCAAAAGGAAAAACATATTCTTCCTTCTTGTGATGAGCTTTGCTTGCTTTTGGTGCGTTACCACAATGCAATTTTGCTTCTATCCTCCAATCAGTTTGTGTTTTCAAGACTTTGCTGCCTTTGTTCTTCAGTGGTTTTCTTGCCAGTGGTGGGGCCTTTCTGTGAACAAGATGTTGGGTATTGAGATATTTGAGTGAATGTGACTTTGCTGCATTTGAAACTTAGATGGAGCAAACAAAGACAGTCAAAAAGGAAAACAAAACAAAACCACACACATATCCAAGTAATTCCACAAAATAAAACCTTACACAGAAACTAGGCTCAGTTCAGCTGATATACATGTTGAGAAAAATGTTTGGAGCATTGACTGACACATTGAAAAATGCAATTTACTGGTCTGTATTTGAAGGATAATCCATTTTATACCGAAGAGACTTCATGCTTTTCTTTTCCCTGCCTCCTTCTGACAGTGCCTCAGAGGGAAATATCACTGTCACCATCAGTGATGCAGTGAAAAGGACAGGGTGCTTGGTGAGAATGCACACAGCTTTTGTAGCTGGAAGCTATAGTTTGTGTTGATAGCATTAGCTCAGATTTCAGTCCAGAAACTCAATTAGGTAGTAAATAACTTACTGCAGAAAGTGCTAAAGCCTGTAATCCAATACCAAGCCTTGCACAGCACTTTCATATATCATCTGTGTTACTGCCTCAGTCTGACTCGTTTAGCAGTGACAAAAGCACTAAGGAAGGTGCTCATCAACCCATCACGGTCTGAAGTGGCTGTGGCTGGTGCTCTGCAGGTTCTCTTTCTAGATGATAATTTATCAAATATACCTTAGACATAGTATGTTCAGGTGTTTCTCAGCCGTGTTCAAGGGTAGTACTTTGGACTCCTTTTAATTTTGCACAAAATTTTTCAGTCTTTCTCTGGTAAGGTTCACACAGACCATAGTTCCTGCAGTCCTGTGCTAAGGGTCTAAAAATTACTTTACAGCAGGGACACCGCTATGGGCATTAATTACTTATTTTGAATTGTAACTCAAGGTGGGGCCTCCTGCGTTTACTGCCAGGGGGAATGGCATGCAAAGTGCTTAGTTTTCTTTCACCTGTGGTCAGTTTGCAACAAATGTTTTTGATTCACCCACCAGTACCACCCATACTTGGAATTATAAATTCAAGAATAATGATTTTTTTCCTTTTTTTTTACTTTTTTTTTTTTTTTTTTAGTGAGTTCCCTCTGGTCATGGTGCCTTTGCTGGCCTGTTTCTCCTTTTTTGATTCCATAACTTGTCCATAATATTGCTTTGTTTCTTAGTATCCATAGAAAGGTGGTTCTCTTCCTGATTTTGGGGCATCCTTCTAGGGTGGCAGCTCTGAATTCTCATTGAGCCATGCTGTCCCTGGACGACCTTTACTTTTTGGTTATGTCACTTGTTTCTTGCAGAGGTGTTTCTAACTCTGCCTTTCATTAGCTCACACTGACTTCCTTCTGGGCTTGTTGGTCAATTAGATCCATCCTGAGCTGGCTCTTGAAAGTACCTGTGGTGAAACTGCTTTTGCAACTCTTAAAGAAAACAGGTGACTAAGTTACTTGAATATGTTTAATTTGACTCAGCTCCAGTGGGGAAAGAGCAGATTGTGTGTATAGTATATACACGTTTCTAGAGGATTAAACAATACATGCTGATCAGCTCCTGCTCCTTTTGCATTTTCCCCCTCTGCAGCCTTTTTAATTAATGGTAACTTTCAATTTGAGGGGTCTGTTAGGAAACACTCCCAAGCAGAGAGTGAAACCTAACGTGTGTATATCAGTGTGATAAGGAACATGCTGGAAGCACACTTCTTTTTTTTTTTTTCCTAAGTGTGGTACCACAGTATTCTTCCTTATTGTTGCCTGCTGTTGTCTCACTTGTGGAAGTTTGTTATTCAGTAGAGTACAGTCAACCCCTCATTTCACTTCCTGTTCTTATTTAAGCATTTTTATTTGCTTGGCTCTAGAGGAATGGGGGTGGGGCTGTGTGTATATTCATGCCTATTTATTCACATATATTTATGTGACTTTGTTGCTTTCTTTCCTGTTTAAGATTGAATATAAATGGATTATTACCAGTGAGTTATTACCAGTGAATATTATCATTACGTGGAAATATGTTTAGGATTATTAATGTGATGTCCTGGTATCACCTCCTTGGCTTCTTTTTAAATACCAGGTGTATGATAGAATTGTATGGCCCTTACTATTGTAAAAATATCATTATGTAAGATCTAAAACAACTAAAAGAATAAACAATGCTGTATTCGACCACAATTTAATCCGTGCTTGAAGGTTTTCCATACACAATACTGCTAGAGACATTCTGAATATTTAGCTAAACTGATTTTGTGGTAAGAGATTATTGAATTATTGAATAATTTGAATTCTAGGGGTTAAAATAGGAGCACTGTGTTGTTCTGGAGGGTAGTATTAGGTTATGGTGGCTAGGAAATACAACATCCAGTTTAAGTGCAAGAATGCATAGAAAAAAAATCTCAGTTCCTCATTGCTTTTCTTTCTGCTTGGCAGCTTGTGTCACCTATTAGTGCCTTGGTTTGTCATGATATAATTCAGGAAATTAGTCTTTCCGTTTTATGCAATACTTTCTCTGCAGAATGTGAAAATAATAACCGGTACACCTTGTTAACCAGAACATAAGAAATAATTCACTAACCAGTTTCTTAAGTGATTCAAGCAAAAATACTTCCTCAGTGCTGAAACCATGATGTGGTTAGGATCTTTGCCTGGAATCATCATAAATACAAGGAAATGGGTAGGATTCCCCTAAGCATGAAGATGGTGTGAGTGAAGTCTCTGAACATAAAGTGAAAAAACTGATTGCATTTGAGACTGTGAATGCTTTATTTCAGAATAAAAAAGGCTTTTTGTGAGATGACAGATTTTTTCAGAATCTAGTTAGGATGGCAGAGTGTAACTCATCACACATACAAATTTGCATGGAAAACTGACTAGGACTAGCAATCCTGGCATATATCTGCTATAAAAAGAATCCCTTAGAATTAAAAGAAATATGCGGGCTGAGCACCAGCCTAGGAGAAGCTGCTTTTTCACATTCAACCTCTTGTCAGAACAGTATTGATACAGTGTACTGGAAAAGCTGATTTAAAAATCTTTGGATATTCACAAATATGCACACGATTTAAAACTCCCAAGACACTTGTGGAGGTTGCTGCCCAGGTTTTGGGTGGATGCTGTGATGTCCCGGTGCGTGGTGCGGCGCTGGAGCAGCTGTGCATGTGGGCTGTGAGCAGGGTCTGCCCTCGCTGCTGACAGCTGCCCTGCCAAAAAGGAGTCACAATCTCTTTGTCCTAGAAAATGGTTTTTGATTCCAGTTATGTTTGATGCTCCAACTCTCTGTCTGGATGCTGGGCAGACTTAATTCTCTTAACAGAAGATGCTGAGTGAGAAACCGAACACGTGATCCAAGATGAGGAGGTGTGAAAGAAGAGATGTAACCTTAAACAAGAACTTAATAGATTCCTGTTTCAATTTCTGTGCAGAAATCAAGTACAGACTTACAGGCTTATATTTTCTCTTGTGAAGAAGTTAACTAACAGCAGCTGGGACTTTTGGTTGCCAAATCCTTTTTTAAAAAATAGGCTAAAGTAGAAGGTAAAAATACTAGCATGTTAAAAATACTTTCAAAACAGCCAAATATAATTGTGTCCATTTTGGTTTTGACCTCTGTTATTCTGTTCCTATTATATTTCTTTCCAGAATAGCTCCTGTTTGGCAAATGCATAAAGATTTCTTGACATTATTGTATTTTTCATTCAAGCACTTTTTCTTCAGGTGAACCAAATAGATTATTTAAAACCAAATCCATAAGATAATGGAGATATATTACATTTTTTTGGTTTTTCTTTCTTACGTTTACTTTTCCTTAGCTCAGTGTAACTTTTTTCTTAATTATGCTGTCCTGGGAAACTTTAAGAACCTTTCAGTGTGTGTTGATAATTCATGTGCATAAATTAATAGCTGATTATGCTACATAGTAAATTAAGATCAAGTGCTACAAGAACTTTGTCTGATCAATTGAGAAGACCACACCAAACGACACTAAAATGCAATTAATATATGAGCCTTGATATAATTTGGTCCCTCTTTGGGAAAGATTTTTGTCTCTTCAGAGAGAGACTTTGAGGTTTAGTGTTTATGGACAGAGTTATTATATTTTTGGAAGTTCTGGTGTACTCATCAGTGGTATATATAATTTGTACTGCAGGTTTCTTTTGTCCATATAGACGTAAACACTCATCTTCTATGAATTTTGTATGATCTTAGATACATGAAAGACTGTTGCTTTAATTCAGGAGGAATATAGTCGTCAATCTCATCAGTGACTCAAGCCTAAGTGCTGGAACTAAAATGCTCACACTTTCTTAAAAAGAATCTTACAAAAATACTTTAGGTGAATGAAACAAAGAATCAGGATTTTTTAAAAAATCACGAGATCAGCACTTTCAATTTGCCTTTTGGAAATAGTGCCTGGTGAGTGTTTTGTTTTCCTGATTCACCACTGCATGAATCATTTGCCTTTAGTTTCCTGACCATGTCAATAGCTTTGTAGTAACCACACTGGAGAAAATACTGAATGTACCTACCCAGCTGGCACAGGATTCTGTTTCTTTGCTTTCTGCATTTTTCCTCTCCATTTTTTCCAGGTCTGAGTATTTTTCACTCAAATCCTGTTGTTTTATATACTTCTGAGTGTGATGCAATTGGAAATGAAGCCCTATAGGAATGACAAGTAAAGGTTGCCTTGGCCGCTCTGGGGTATCTCAGTTTTTTCCTTGTTCTGTGTTGCTGGGAAGTATTGAGATGCCTTAGAAAATCCAGAGATTACCAAAATTAAATGTGGAAGAAAATTTATTTTGGGTTTATGTCGATTAATAATGGGACCTACATTTTAAATGTATCCAACTTTCCTTGAAAAATTGTAACTGTGCTGTGGAGGTTTGTGGGTGCAAGTAAGCTTAGCAGTGATTTTTCTTCTAGTATCTTCAGGATTTTTTTATTATATATTTATGTTCTGTGTTCAGTTTTTAAGCAGCAGAAGAGGGATTGCAAACCTTCTGTCTGCTGGTTATATCACTGAGTGGAAAAGATGGTGTTTATGTGAAATGCTGCCTGGGTCCACACATAGCATCTTATGTGTGTTTTGGAGGGAATTCTCGGTTTCCCCCACTGCTAAGAGCGTAGAGCTAACTCACTGAGTTCCTGTGTGCACGGGATACACGTGGGGCTCACTCCGTGTGTCCCTGGTGATATGCCCCATAGGTGCAGAACTGGTGTGTATTACAGCTGTCTGCAGCCTGTAGTGTGGAGAATGTCTCCAAGTCTTTGGGCGCTGTGAGTGTCCAGGCAGCCGTGTCAATATGACATTTTTCTGCCAAAATTCTGTCACAGCTTATGAAATCCTACTGTGCATTAAGTTCAGCTAAGATCCACCCTGTTTATTTCAGTGTAACTCAGATTCTTCTTTTTCAAAGTTGGAAATGTGCTACTGTTATTTCCCTTTTATGTGTGCGGAGGCATTTCAGTGTAGGTATGTCTAATGTAGCAGAAGCAATAACCGGACTGTTTTTGCACAGGACACGTCCGTGTTGTTGTTGAGGAGGATGACCCTGACATGGCAGTGTGTGGATTGATTTGTGCTGTGCTGGGTAACAAGTGCCAGTGGTGCAGGAGGCCACATGTGTGAGGGCTGGAGCCTTGCAGTGTTCGTGCAGGCTGCCTAGCCATGACCACCTCGTGAAGTCAGCAAGTCTAAGGGCCAGGTGCTGCAACTGGCAGGTGGCGATCCCAGGCACAAGTACAGACTGGGAGAAGAAGTAATTTCACAGCAGCCCTGTGGTGAAGGACTTGAAGTTGTGATGGATGAAAAGCTGGACTCAAGCTGGCAATACCAGAATCAAGCACATCCTGGGCTTCATCCAAAGCAGTGTGGCCAGCAGGTCAAGGTAGGTGATTCTGTTCCTTTACTCTGCCCCTGTGAGACTCCACCTGGAGCACCGCATACAGCTTGGGATCCTCAGCACAAGAAAGACATGGACTTCTTAAAGTGTGTCCAGAGGAAGGTGGTGAAGATGATTGGAAGGATGGAGCACCTCTGCAATAAAGACAGACTGAGAGCTGGGGTTGTTCAGCCTGGAGAAGAGAAGGCTTTCACTACCTTAAGCAGAGGTTATAAAAAAGGAGGAAGAAGGACTTTTTATATGGGCAGATAGTGACAGAAAAGGAGACAATGATTTTGAACTGAAATAGAGCATTTTTGGATTAGATGTTAGGAAGAATTTCTTTGACCAGAGGCTGAAACAGGTGGCCCAGAGAATACCTCATTCCTGAAGATGTACAAGGCCAGATTGAATGGTCTGGTGAGCAGCCTGGTGTGGGGAATGGCAGTATAAGTTGAAACTACACGTTCTTCAAGGTCCCCTTTGGCACTAACAATTCCATGATTCTGTGATGAAGTTTTTGTTGCGAGGATGCTTGCAGTAAATGTCAGATGGTTTTAGTGTATTTTCCTTTAAATTGACGGCTGGATCAGTCTTTGCTGTAATTTTTGTTGTCCTGTTCTGAATGCTGTAAGCTGTAGCTCTTTGTTTTGACCAGTAGCTGTAAGTCAGCTGGACAGCGCTGATAAACAATTGACAAAGTTTCTCTTTGTAAGGCATCACCCTGAAAACAATGACTTGGCGAGGCTGTTGCAGACAACAGCTGCAGGGAGGTAAGCATTTATGACGCCGGTGTGCATGCCCTGCAGTAGGTGGTTCTGTGGTCCAGCTGGATCTTCCTTGTTCTTCTGGTTTTAACCATTTCATGTTTCTCTGCCCCTCCTGTCCAATTTCATCTTCATGTGCTGCCAAGCTGGCCCATCTCTGCTCCAGCCCCTGGGCTTCAGTTGGTTGCGCGGGCAGTCTGCAGCAAAAGATATGAGGCACCAGCTTAAGACAGAGCCAGGAGAAATTTCTGATTGCTAAATGGTCTTCAAGAGTCTTTTAGTGGTATCTGGTACTTGATTTTCTTATCACCATTGCATCTACATGAAACCAGGAGTTGGGTGTCATTGGAGGACCTTCTTCTTTGAAGGTTGTCGGGATGTATGGCCTTTCACTGCGTGTGAAGGGAGTGCAATCAGAGGTTTTTCTGTCAGCCTTCAAACCAGCTTGACCCTTTCTAGCTGTGTAAAGGCTGCAGTCTGGAAAACCTGGAAAAAAGCCACAACTGTGTTACATGGTCTTGCATCTGGCTTGTGTGGGCAACCTTCATCCTTCTGCCTGTACAGAAGAGCTGCTCGAGTACTTAATTGTTTGCCCTCGGACAGATTTCTGTGGTTCAGAGAAAATTTCTTTTCAGGCTCCTGTCTTCAGCATCCCTGAAAACTGCTGATAGCCGGTGTGGTTGGGAGCCTGCTGGGAGAAGAGTCACAGCCTGTGGTCTATTGCTGTTACGTTGTTGGTGGCAAGAACTGTGTCCCTCCAGGCTCCCTGTGCAGCTTCACATTGTTAGTGGGAGACCTCTTCCCCTGAAGGACCTCTTTCTCTTAGAATTGTCAGGAGATGTTTTGCTGAACTCTCTCCCCTGATGTAGCCCTCTTGGAGATTTTTTGTTTTCCATCAGTGAGCCAGCACCTTGTCCCATGGCACTGTCCTGTCTCTGGCCTAATCTTCAAGAAAAGAGAAGGTGTTAGTGCTTTTTGGATGTGAATGCAAGTTTGAGACTAGCCATCTTCCATCTCTCTGAAGAAGAAAACACTCCTAATGTTGGGGACTAAATTTAGTAACTAAATCAGTAACTAAAACTGCATGCCTCTGAAACTCTGTGTTCATCCTAATTTCACTGGTGGTGAGTCTGATCCAGCTGTCTTTTAAGAGGGTAAAAAAGTAAAGTCTATGCAGGACTCACCTTTCTCATAAAATTTTGCAGAACAGTATCACAGAATAGTTTGGGTTGGAAGTGCTCTTAAGGATTATTTAGCCCAACACCCCACTCCTACACATCCCACACAATAAGCAGGGATTGTCTCAACTAGATCAGGTTTCTCAAAGCCCTCTTCAACCTGACCTTGAATGTTCCCAGAGATGAGGCATCTATCTACCAGCTCTCTGGACAAGCTGTGCCAGTGTTTCACCACCTGTATCATACCAAATTTCTTCCTCATCCCCAGTTCAAATCTACCCTCTTCTAGTTTAAAAGTGTTACCTCTTGTCCTATTGCAATGGGCCCTGCTATCTTTCTTACATGTCCCATTTAAGTATTGAAAAGCGGCACTAAGGGTCTCCCTGGAGCCTTCACTTTCCAGGCTGAACAATCCCAAGTGTCTCAGCCTCTCATAGTAGAGGTGCTCCAGCCATGTGATATTTTTTGTGGCCCTTCTTTAAGACCTGTTCAAATGTATCCATTCTTTCCTGTGCTCAAGATCTCGGGGCTGGCTGCAGCCTTCCAGGCGGGGTCTCATGAGAGCAGAGCAAAAGTTCAGAATCCTTTCTCAGTTTTTGTGCACTGGCATTCCCAAGTGCTTCTCAGCAGCGCTGCTGTCTTTCTGTTCACATCTCAGCCCATATTCACTTGGCCATACTGTGCAGACTGGAAGGAGAGTGGACTGCAGCATCCTGACTGGAGTGGATAGACCCTCTTCAGTGTACAGACATAGCTGGCAGGATGTCTAGATTCTCTGATGGCTGTGGAGGTAGAAAAGCCTCTTGGCCAAACGGAGATGGCTGCTTTTGCTGCTGTGGTACAACTTCTCTGTGCAGTTTTGTCCTTGAAATGCGAAGCCTTGGTGGGACTGAGCACACAGTGTAGGTGCCTTTTTCTCCAGCTGTTGGTGTTCTGGCTTTTCCTGCTTAGCAGGATCTAAGAAACCTGCTCTGGGTAAAGTCAGGAGATGGGAAGATGGAGAGAGTTCTGTTTTGGCAAGTGAGGTTCCTTTAGTTCATGTGTCAGTACTTGTTTTACGGTACTAGGAGGATGGAGAAGCAGGATACCGTGTTGTAGGCTTCAGGGATGAGAGAGTGAGAAGGGCTTATGTAGCCCAGGTGCTTTGTGAGGCTAGTACAATACAAGCAAACCTACTATAACCAAATGATTGACATTTCAAGTATATCACCAAACTTACCTGACTGTTTTCTTAATAAGTAGCTTGTCTTTTTTTCACTTGTCTTGTTACTTTGTTATTTTCTACCAGCATATTTGAAATACAAATGAATAGAAATTCAGATGTGCTGCCTTGAAATTTTAGAGGTCAGATGCTACAAAAGCATTACTTTGGAGTATCTGTACCTATAAAGAGATGTTCTCATGCCGATAATTCTGGGAATATAAAGTGCAAGGCAATTCACATAGTGTGGAGGCAAACTGCATTTTTATCAAACAGGGTATATACTGGTATTTCCATTTAAAGGAGAAGCAAATATGACTGGTTAGTTGACAGGACCAGAGAATCCCAGAGAGAGAAAAGAGCTGTCGAATACAAGTGAACTATAAGGATACTCAGCAGCTCTCTGAAAAACCTTAACAAGGTTTTAATTTCTTTTGGATTTTCTGAAGAAGAGTATTTACAGTGTAGTGTCAAGCACACTGTAAGCGAAGCCTGAAGTTTCTCACCACAGTGAGAAAGGAGAGTCTTTTTAATGCTTAACATCTTAAGGATTTCAAGAGATTTTTCCATTCCACTCTCACCATTGTTTGAAATGTTTTGGGAAGACCAAAGCTTCTATGACAGCTTTCCTGGTGACATTTAGCAAGCATTGCACAACAGAATTCTAAGCTTAAACTAGGCTGTGTTTTTGTCTGAGAGAGCGCACCATTATTGCATACAGGTTTGGTGTGTTTCTGCTGAATTGGGAAATAAGCTGGTGAAGTCCATGTGCTGCATCCAGCATTCCTTTCAGTGAATAGTCACAGTATTCAGACTGGCCTGTGGTCACAGTTGTAAATGAAAAGCTAAAAGCGTCTATGTTGGCAAGCTGATACAATGGAAAAGTAGCTCAAAGCTGTGTAACAAATGTAAAAATTGAGTCCCACAAACTTCCAGTAAAATGAAAAGTGTTGCTTTTAAGTTACTCCTGAAAATAGTGACTGCTCCACCAGCTTGAATGATCCTGTCTGGATAAGCAATCTGGTGTTTTTGATGTAATTTAAGAACAGTGTGATAGAAAAAATAAAAATGTTTTTCTCCAATCTGTGACTAATTAGCCCGTGGGCATTTTCTGAAAGCTATTGTCTTGTAACTGTCAATGGATCTCTTCAGTGAACGCAAAGGCAGTCCTGATGAACAAAATAGGCCTGCTTGCACACCAAGGACAACTTCACAAGGGAGTGATAAAACCCCTGAAGGAGAGAGGTGGATTAAACTTGTATTTTGGCTTCTGTTATGTCCGGCACATGCTATAGAAAAGCAGGCAGAGCAGAGGAAATAACCTACTTAGTTTTGACCAAAATAAAACTTTGTTTTGAAAGAGTTAGATTGACTGAGGCTGAATTGTCTTGGTGCTGATATGCCCTTTAAGTCCCACAGATTCATTGTTTGGAAAGTAGAGACTGTTATTGTTGTCTTGCATAACAGCTTTGAAGCTTTGGTTTGCTCCCTGGCTTCGCTGGATTTCTTGTTTATTTTCCTGTGTCCATCTGCAGGCAGTTGTCCTTCCTCCTTCCGACTTTTAAGCCTGCTGCAGTAGCTGTGCCTCCTGCAGTGTCCGTCTTTGCCTTTGTGTGCGTGGAGCACTTTTATTAACTAATTGGGGCAAGCTGATTCTTCCATGTTCAGCACTTCCGTACCCATCTTACTTCCCCAAGCAGTCGTCAACAGCTTCTCTGCATAAGCCAGTGCTGCAATTTCATGACTATGCATCCTGGCAGAACCAAAGTGGAAGTTGTGGCATCTCTGTGAATCACAGCAAGCAAATTGGGATTTTTGAAAGCCCTTCCAGGTCCTGGAGTAAAGCAGTTTGGTTTGCAGACCCACCAGAAAGCAGAGAGCCCTACTGTGTTTCAGGGAAAGCCTGGGGATATTGGCTGGACTAAACAAGTATTTACATCTCTTTCCTGAATAAGAGAGGGACAGTAAAAGAACAGCTTGTTTTCTCATATTCTAGCAGTGATTGACAGTGCCCTTAATAAAAGCTGTTTTTTCAGTTGCTGAGCACTATCTTGTTTTGTTTGTGGTTTTGTTTTTTCAGTGAGGGGAGGGGTGAGAGTAACTACTTTAAAGGCTCTAGTGTATGCAAATTCAAATACTTTCTCTTATTCTGGATGGTTGAATGCATTATATAAGTTGGTGACTTATAGAACAAAGATGCATAATAATTGCATCTGTTTATGAGAAATATTTATATTGCTAGAAGTACTGATGGCTGTCTGTTCAAAGCACTAAGCTTTACAGAAAGCCTGGTAATGTTTTACCCTTAATTCATTATTTCATTTTGATAAAAACAAGATGAATGCTACATGGTCAAATTTATAATCTGGTGTATTGACTTGAAGTTAGAAATCTTTGACTTTGGTAAATTGTTATGCTTTAGCAAACTGAAAGTAGTCATGCTGATTTGCAGCATGTGAGAATCTGACCCTAACTCTACAGACTGTATAGTAAGATGTAGCTGTAGTGCACTCTTAGCAGTAATGCTCTCTTTACTGGAGCTACTGAAAATGAAAATTACTGGAAGTATTGAAAATAAATTCAGTAGTCTCTGCTAGAATGAATTACCCCTCTGGAGTAAATGGTAAGAGCCATTATTCTCTCTGTAGTACCTGTTGCATTTGAAACATAGCCATGCTTGCTGTGAAGGCACAAGGCTTGGAACTGCCCTGCACATCCTTCTGCCCTGAGGAAACTGCTCCCAAACGTCATTTGTTGCAGAGGTTGCTGCTCTGTTGCACCAGGCGAGTGGTAAGGTAAAAGGTGCCTATGCTGTCACCTTTCCAAGAGGTCCACTGAATCCAGTTTTCTGGGAAACAAAAACTAAACCCTACCCTTGGTGCTTGTCACCCTGGAGTTTGCAGTCGTGGCACTGTTGGCTCTTGGAACCATCTGCTATCAGTGCAGGCTGTGGCCAAAGCCACCACAAGGTACATGTCCTTTTGCCACCTGTGGGGAGCTAGACTTCTTATATACACCTTCTGGACTTCTTGTGTACCCTTTTGTGGCAATCAGAGCTTGGGCCTGTTGTGGCTTGCTGCAGTCTCGTGACAGCTAAGTCTGGAAATGTGTGGTGGGAAGTGTTAAGGGGCATAGACCTGTCTTTTCAGAGAATTATCATTCTTTGGTAGAAAACGTTGCTTCTTCCAGCTGCTGGGACTTGTTCAGATGAAAAAAGAAGGATGTGACTACAGATGAGTTTCATTTGATATGTGAAATACAATAAAGGGCTGAAGGTTGTCATATGGAAAAGGAGGACAGAGATTCTTGGGATATGGAAGTTTACTTGTGAGTACAGAGACACACTTCAGTGTAGGAGTTAAGTTACACTTTAGATACGTAATGAGGACTTTGTCCATGTTTCTTCAACTTTTTTTGTTAAAAATAACCTTTTTAAGATTATGTATTTAAATAATCTATAACACCTCTAGACACATGTTGTTGAAAAAACCCAAATTGTTCAATATTTCATCTGGTAGAAAATTCATTTTATTTCATCCTGTAAAATTTTCATGTGCTTAGGAAGATATAAACAACATTCCCCTGGCCACCCAAATCTAGTGCCAGAGCCAGCTGGTAACCATAACCACAGCCTTTTCTTAGCCTTGCTTTTCTGAGCATCTTAGTAGAAGACAGATATAAACAAAGATATTGTGTATGGAAGGTTCCCACTGGAACTGAAAGTTGGCATTCACAGTGTGTGAAATGCTAAAATAAAAACACACTGACTGTGTGCGTGGGTCTGGGTGTCAGATAAAAGCAATAGAGGGAAGCAAGGACCTCAGTCAAGGACTGACATGGATTTGTGGCAGTGTGGGGGATTGTGCTTCCCAGCTCTTCCAGTAACAGTCCACAACCTCCTCTACAAAGGCCAGTGGTGAGATGAGAGCTCACGCTGACACCAGCTGCTGAGGATTACAGAAGTACATTTCAGTCTCATTTTATTGCTTGGGGTGGTTGAATGTAAAGTAATGGTTATGAAGGGGAGGAAAAGTTCTCTCACAAGCTGCTGGGTCTTTAGTCAGCTTTTACAGATAGGCAGGAAAGGGTCTTAGAGCTGTAATGGTGCATCCAGGGAAATATGTGCCCCTTGTGTAATTGTCAGAGAAAGGCAACTTGAATGCTAGGCGTTGTTAGGAGAAGACTGGGGAGGAGTGGCAGAAAAGCCACCTCTGTGCCACAGCAGAAAGTCAGCTTGCTGGTTCTCTCTAGATGTGCCGTGGCTGAGCTGCTGTCGAGTCTGTAGGTGTCTGATGCGGCGTTAGGTCTTGAACGTGACATTTTCCTTTCTCTGCTTTATTTTAGTCCCCTTGTAATTCTTTCATGTAATCTGTGTACATTTATAGGGCTTTTTGTAGAGGACTGTAGAGATTTTCCATTTATGTAATACTCCTACATATATCAGGCCATTTGTTCTAGTAAACTCTCCAAGACAGGGACTTCTTCCAACTCTTACATTTAACAAGATGCCTCAGAGAATTAGTGCACTTAATTTAGTTGTATTTATATCCACATTAATAAGCTGTGTGTGTTCTTTAATGCATTGCACTTCAATTTTCCAGAAACCAAAAATTTTTGTAAAAAAAAAAATTAAAAAATTTATCCTCCCTGGAGAGCAATTTGATAATTCTACTTATTAAAATGTTTAGCAAATGCAAAGTTAGACTTCAGTGTTAAAGATAAAAGAAAAAAAAAATAAAACCAAACATGTTAAAATACAAATATACAAATAAATTTCTTTTTAAAAAACACCAGAACTGAATCATGGTGAGTATTTTTCCAAAGAGGAAACAAAAGTAATTTTTAACACCACCTAGACTTTTCCTCTGGACTGAGTGGTCTTTTCAAAAGAGGGAGAAGTTTATGTGTTATATTTGATATTTCATGAACAATTCTCACCCAGAATTCTCACCATTTGCATAGGACAGCAATATATAGCTAGAGTCCCTACAGGGCATAATTCCTTGTTTTCTTCTTCCTAGGTTTGGATTCTGGTTTGAAGTCTGTCTTGAGAACAGAGAGAAAAATGCTTTTGTGGAAAAAGTGTGACATATTGGAGGGTATAAATAGCCGTCCTTTTTCTAAGAAGTGTTACACAGCTCATGAGTTACTGTGATTCCCAGCTTTATGTCCCGCCTTGCTGGAGAGAGATGTTTTCTGTTTCTTTTCAAGTGTGTTTTGGAAAGGTGCTGGCTGTACCTTCCATGAGTTGCCCTATGTACACATGGCCTTTATTAAAACACCAAGTCACACAGAATGTGGTAGGAAAAGTGTCCCAGGAAGTGATGGCTTATGGGCAGAGCCTCTGTAAAGCCAGATCTTGTGCTCCGTGTGGACAGGCAGCAGCATTGTGGTGTGCAGTGTCCAGATGGCTTCTTGCTGAGCATCGGCAAAACCTAATTTTTCACAAGAAGGAAGTAATTCATAATTGAATAGCAGAAGGCCTCAAGGTAAACTTATCAAATATGGTTGGTGCAGTATGCCTGACCAGATGCTTGGAAAGACCTCTATAGAGCCCCCTAAACCTTTAAGTAAATGTTTTGCACAGTGTCTGAAAGCTGCAATTCAATGGCTTTCTTTTGACTTACACAACCCATAGATGTGTCTGCTTGTAGCTAGCTCATCACTTAGTTTGTATGGATCAAGAAATCTTCATCCTTTAAAAAGATTCACCTATCCTCTTCCTTTAAATGCTTTTTCCTCAGAATTTTGCATTTCATCTACTGAAAGTTCACACACATTGTCTTCTGGCTTGTTTTTCCTAATGAAAGGTCACCCCTTAAAACCCACAAAACCTCTCCTAGCTCCTGTCAGAACTTAAGACCTAATTAAGCCTCTCTGGGACTATTGATATGAATGTAGGATTCTGCCACCTCCCCACCCCACCCCCTGATATTGCTAATGCTTCCGCTTGCTGCCATTTTGGGTTTTCTTCTTTCTGTGTGGAATGTGCAAAATAAAAACAAATTGGTGACTTGTAGGAGTAATTTCACCCCCTGAGGAATGTGACAAGCAGAGGAGGAGTTGTGTGAGTAGCTCCTGAAAAACGTGTGAAAATATTTCACTGAGAATGTTACCTTCTGTGTTTGGGCACTGTTTGTCTCCTGCTGTTTGTCTCCTGATATTCCTTAATTTGATTATTTTCAAATGCTTCCATTTTCTGGCTGACATTTTAGGAAGCTAATTCTTTTCTGTGTTGTCTTCTTCTGTATGCATTCAAACAATTAAAACCTTTATGCACCTTCCTACTTTGCTCCTTGTCTGAAACATTCCTTCACTGTTTGGTTTTACTGATTCTCTGAAGCTGCTGACTTAGTATGCTTTTCTGTGTCATGAGGTATTTCCTTATCTGAACCATATGTTACTGTCTTTATACAGCACCATGTTTTGCTGGATTTGTCAGTGCAAAGATAAAATTGTGGTACTGATTGGCTTGGGTTGTGGTATGTGTAGTGGCTTGGGTTGTCTAAATAAAGAACACCTCTCAAAGTCCATGGGAGGAGCATCTTTTCCATGAGCTGGTTGTCTGGATTCCCTAGGGTATTTGGGAAGGGCTCAGTTGACTTGTGCATTGAGTTTGTGTGCACTTAAATCTAATAGCCACTTAGAGAGGGTGGTCTTGCAGACTTCAGTTGCCTGCTGCATCTTGCAGATCAGAAAATTCCTGTGACCAATCTGCACCACCATGCTCTCTGCTTTCCTTTCTAGCCAACCTGCTTCTGCACTAGAAAAATGAGGGAAAACTGTGTCATTACGCTGAATATCATTAGTCACTGCTGATTCCTCTTTGACTAGCTTTCACCTTTTTATGAAATTCTTGTTTATATTTGAAGCTTCATGCTCTGCTTTTCATGGGTCAGAGCCATGAGAACCTTTGGCACAACGCTTCTGCCTTTAGAGGGCATTTCCCCTCACCTAGCCAGGTCAGGTAAATGTTGAGCACCATTCTGAGACAGTGACAAGATTACCTAAACAAGTGGCTGAGGCAGATGTCTTCAGGGTATGAGTGGCAAATTTCAGACTACAGGTGGGCTTGGGCAGGTGGCCTTTGACCCTTTTCTCCTGTAGCTTCTACAGACCTGCTCTCACCACAGCCAGGTGACCTTCCTCAGAGCATCAGTAGAAATACTGCTGACCCCTAAGGAAGGAGCAAGTTTGATTATGTTATCATTATATAACCACTATGTTTCCATGTTGAGAAAACACTTATCAGCAATGAGGATTCACCAGTTCTCTGTATGGACTCATACTTGAGCAGGAGATGCATCTCCTCTGCCTGGATAATGACTTTGGTTTCCTCTGCACTGGTAGGCTCTGTGCTGCTCCCCACCACAGAGATCACCTCCCAGTCTGTTAAGCAACTCCATTTGCAGCTGCAAGAATCCGCTTCATCATCCTTTCTCTGGCTGTTTCTTTCCCTGATCTTCCTTATTTGGTTGGAAACAGCCATAAACCTTAGAGATGCACGTAACACTTCACAGCACCCAGCAGAAGATTTGGTTCTGTTCCTTCCCGCTTTATTTCATCAGTGGAGTAACCATTCTGGGTTAAACCATGGATGACGAACAACACGTTTGAATGCAGTAGTGACTTGCAGTGCTTCTTTTTCTGACTTGTAGAATAATGAAAAAAAAAAGTGCTTACTGCTCATATTAAGATGGGTGGCAAGAGGAAAGGTGTCATCCTTTTTGTGCTACTAGAAGGAGAATTACTCAGTGTGGGCTAGCACAGTAGGCCAACTGAAGCATTAAAATCCAGGTCCACTTCTCTAAAGAGCTTATTGCTAGCCCACACTGAGTAATGGACTGAGGAAATGGACTGCTTTTGGCGGCACTAGCGCATACAGCCAGTGGCAGCAGTGGACATTTGAATGGGACATTTGAAGCACTTGGGGTGTTGTCAGATACTTGGGAAACTTAGGAAGTGGTACACTGTGCTTGGGAAAAGCAGGGAGGGAAAACCCCCTGTGTACAGCAACAGTTGCTACTGGCAGGCACACTGGGAGAGGTGTGAGCTTCCACTCAAGAGGTCGGGAGCTGGGCCCCTGCACAAAGCTTCACGCTTGAACTGGTGGAGGTTAATTCTGACAGAAAGAGGACTCTGAATCCATAGCTGCATGGCTTATTAGTTCCTAATTAATCAGAGATGGTGAGAATGAAATAAAGAATTCCTTACTTTCTTCACATAGCTTAATGTAATGCAAATTCATGGTAAAAAGCTGTGAAAAATATCCCCTCCATGAGACATGATCTTTTAAAACACTGTCATGCTTGAAAGCATGCTTTGTGGAGCTTGGATGAAATTATAAACCTGTAGTAAAAGAAATAGGTAGCTACTCTTGACTTTCAAAGCTCCTATAATTGGCAATCTTCATCCACTATACTCAGTTTGTAACAATACTTTGTTTTCTCACATTTATGTCACATGCACTAGCTTGTAGAATAATTCACTTGCAAACATATCCTTCTGCTTTGGCTACATCAAAGAGCTGTTTTGGACTGTTTAAAACTTTTTTTTAAATTTAAGAACTCGTTTTGATGCTCATGAAGAGAGAGAGTGTGGGAGGACATTACTTGTGTTAGGCTTGTAGTGTTCTGGGATAAGCTGTCCTTCCTTTTCCATTGCCAGCATCTTAGTAGCAAAACAACTTGGAGTGCATGCACTGCTCAGGGTGTGACAGTTGTGTACGTTCTCAAACCTAGGGGATAACAAATGTGTTTAAAAAGATGTATTCCTAATTGTATTTTACTCCATTTCTGGTTTTGTTTGATTGTGTTTTTTAAAGTCCCTTGCTTCTGAAGAGTTGCTCATGGTTCTTATTTTATTTCCACAGTTTGCAACTTCATGTCTCATGAAAAGTGCCTCAAGAATGTCAAGATACCATGCTCATGTATTGCTCCCAGCCTTGTAAGGGTGAGTTAAGACACTGACTTGTCTCCTTCTTGGGGTAATACCACACATTTATCAGTAATGAACATGCTGCTGTATTAGCAGTGGGTTGTTTTCATATCATAATGCAAAAATTGTATTAGTCATCACTAAAGCTTTTATAGCTGCTCACAGGCAAAGGTACACTTCCTTTGAGAAGTCTGCTATGAGCAACTGTAGATACTCTGCCTTTGAAGACCAGTTATTTGCATTCTTTAAATGTTACTAGATGTTCTTACTGTGTGTCATTACCTGGAAGTTTTGCAATAAAGTACTTGCTTTCAGATGGCTTGTGACCTTCTCCCACAAGACTTTATGTGTAAGAGATTGATTCAAAGGGTGTGGAACATGAATCAACCTTACAGATTATAATAGGATGCAACTAAGGTCCTAAGAAGCTAAACTGAAGAGAAAATGAAGTGTGTTATCCACTTGGGAAAGGATGACAGAAGAGGAACGGAAGGGGAGAAGGACGTGAGAAATTTACTAGAGAAGTAGTAAAACAGTACAAATACCTTAAGGCATTACCTTACCTTTGTATTTGTAGTGTTTTAGTACTTCTCTAGTAATACCACAGCAAGAAGTCGAATGAGACATGGCTGTAAAATCAGACATGTTCATTACAGACCTTGCTGACTCAAAGCACGTTTATGGGAATCCATTGTGTAGACCTGTGAAGGGAGCTGATTCCCTTCTTTGTGTCATAAAACATTTTACCAGCTCCTTTTTGTTGTGGAAGCCTGTGTAGGGGATGAGATGTGGAAGTTTGAAAACAATATGCAATTTGAGTTACAGGGACTGGATGAAGAGAAATTATCCATTTGTTTTTCTTGAATATGCTTTGTCTAGGTGATAAAGCTGCTAGGCTGTGCCAACGCAAAGCTTTGCTTTTTCTCTTCTTTTACTTTTTCTCTTTTACATACTTTTAATCTTGAGAAGTGTCAGAAAGGTGTCTGATACGTAGAAATTTGCCAGTGAAACAGTAAGAAATACTGCTGTCTTAGAACGCATGGTAAAGGGACATGTAGGTAGTGAGAAGTGCTTTTACTAAGAATTAGCATTGTCTCCTGTTTCAGTATGTTGACAATCAGTCATTGTAGCAAAAAGAATAGTGAATCAGATGATATAGGTATATACAAGGGCCTTTGAGAGGATGGCAAAAATCCAGCTGGAAAATAGTAATTTAATTCAGAGTGTGGGCGTTGTAAACATTTAAGACTGCTTCTTTTGTGGATTTGCTCTAAATTTAATTCATTGTTCAAAATAGTATTTTTTCCTTTGCTTTTATATGGTAAAAGTCCTTAATTTAAACTTAATTAATGTTCCCGTTTGCATCAGTTGTAGACGTCAGTGTAATTTTTTTCTCTCTTGTCAGTCCTTGTAATCTGTCTGCCCCGAAATGCTTATCTTGTGATTTATCTGTAAACAATAAACACAAATTGTACTGCACAGCGAGGATAGTTATTTGGTGCTGTTGTCAGTCTTTGAAACTGTTTGCAGTTCAGCGTTGCTGTGTTTAGCTCTAAGAGTCTTCTGTGTTTTCTGTCTTGAGCTGTAATGATTTTATTTTGAAAACTCTGGATTGTACTGTTCGTTCTGGACAGTCATGTCCTCCTTGACGTGGTCATCCAAGTTGCATTAATCCTGATCAGCTGTACAAGTGAAGGCTGCCATACGGGAGACGTCGTTTTGCATGCAGGCTCTGTCAAAGCAAATACCAGACTTGGCATTTGCGTAAAAAATATAACGGAGCGAAAAACAAATGACAGCCGTTTATACAATTTGTGGGAAGTTTATTTTCCTAATCTCTCCTTTTAAATTATTTATTTATTAAAAGGTCTGACGTAGGAGGGAGCACTGGTGGGATTTTTTTCTGATAGTTCTTTCAGCTATGTCAATATTCAGTGTATTAGAGAAATGAGACTTTTTTTTTTACTTGCCTGGATTTCATCTAGAGAAGATGGCAATTGTTAAAGCTCATCAGAATGTGTATCATTTGACACTGTCACCCATCAGAGAATAATTTTTCAGTAGATGTTTGGTGGAAACTTTTATTCCTGACAGTAGGGTTTCCTTCCCAGGGTCAGGTAAAGGCCCACAGGGTCACAACCATGCCACCACTGCACCCAGTCTCAGATCATTCTTAAGGCTGACCTGTGAATTTTTTTCTCAATTGTAAATCATTATCACCTGCATTTAGTATTCCAGAGTGGATACAGATCATGATGTTTCTAAACAAGCCTTTGTGGATCAGTCTTCTGAAAAGTTTGCAGGGCATATGATTTGTTCCAATGGTAAGGTCTCAGCAACTGTTTCAAATTCAAACTCTCTCTTTCCTACATTCCCATAAGTATTTACCTACTTTACAGTACACATGTTAAAAAAAAGGGGAGAAAGGGAGAACAAAAAAAAAATCCATACCCAAACACCAACACAAAACAAAATAACAGTAAAAACAAAAAGTTTTTGGGGGTGAAATGTGAAGTTTAGTCTTCCCTTGTTAGGTTGGAATTGAAGCTGTATTACAGCTTCTTAGAAGTGTGTATTTCCTATGTAACTGTTCTTGGAAAATTAAATTGAAATGAGACCACATGAAGAATGGTTTAGTGAAGTTCAGCATTTGCTATGCTTATTTTTCCTTGTTGGTGTGTTGTTTTATTGCTCTAATGGATTCTAAACATTTCCATTTTAAGAAGGTTTTGAAGTCTGCTCACGAGACTTTTGTTGTGTGCTGTTATTCTTAAAGCCAGGTTGTCTAGAATGGAAAAATGCTAGTCTAGGTTATCAGATTCTGAATCTTTGTGTGCTAAAAATAAAACTTTCCTTTGTAAGGAAAGTTTCTGCATTAATGGGCTGGGGTAAGGAATGGGAAGGCTGTGGTGCTTGCAGGGGTCTCTGCTCCTGTAATTGTCTGCTGACCTGAGTTTCTCCCTCTGGATGCTGGGTTCAGCTGTGTGCAGTGTGGTTATTTGGGTCTATAACAATGGTCTGAAAGTAGATCTTTCTGAGGGGCCCATAGCAACGAGGTGAGAGGTAATAGTTTTAAACTAAAAGGGGATGCATTCTGACTAGACTTACGGAAAACATTTTTACAATAATGGTGGTGAAATACTGTCACATGTTGCTCCGAGAGGTGGTAGGTGCCCCATTCCTGGATGCCTTCAAGACCAGGTTGGACAGGGCTCTGAGCAACCTAGTTAAAGATGTCCCTGCTCAGTGCATGGACATTTGGACTAGGTGGCCTTTAAAGGTTCCCTTAAAACCCAGGCCGCTCTGTGACTGTGGTTTTACCTGGGCCCTTGCTGGGTAGCCCCTTTCCATCAAGAGATCTCTCTCCAGCACTTGACCCGTGCTTGTGTTGTTTCAGCAAGGCAGCTGCTTGGAAACAGTCACATGGCATAATTTAGAATCCAAATGAGGGTTAAAAGTGCTTGCTGATAATCTTGGCACTGCACCAAGGTTTTCTCCCTTTCCTCCCTGAAGGGGAACCTCAGAGCTTAAGGGAAGGAAGGGCTAGCTCCTCCTTGTTTGTAATCTCAGGAGAATTTATTATGCTCTCTTGAAACTTGATGGGAACTCCCAGATGAGCTCTGCAGCTGTATCAGTGACTCTTCAGTTTCAGAAGCATTATGGGATGGCACTGTGTTTGTTTTAATTCTTAATCTTTGTCTTAATAAGAGGACATGGACATTGATTTCCTCTGTAGCAGTAAAAGAAAGGAGTGAGTGACTTTTGCATGTTATTTTTTCTTTACACTACTAGGCCGAAAAGACTAGGCCAAGCAACTCGTAATTGCAGTGGAAAGCTTTTACATAAGTCTTACTTTTGAGTGGAAGTATCATATCATTCTGATTGAACTAGCATGGGATGCATTATCCACTGCAAAAAGTCCTTCAGACCTTGGAGTGTATAAGGCCAAATGTCCTGTCACAGAGACCTGCAGGATGAAGAAAAATAATCCTGGATATAGTGAGATAGCATATAGATGCATGCATCATTCCCTTGCATTAGCCCCAGTTAAAATTTTGATAATTAAGTATTTGATTTTGTCTCTCTTGTCCTGTTATGTGTTGAGCCACCATTTAACCCTGTATTCTTACTTCATTTCAGAGCTACCATATGGAATGCATACTTACATTGCCTTTAAACCCCAGCCAATAAATCAAGTACTCAGAGCAAGAACATCAGGTTGAACATAAGCGAAGAGTAGTTGATAGGCATTGTCCCTAAAATGCCAAAGCAATAGAGGACATTCCAGAGCACACAGTGTATTCAAGTTGCAGAAATATTTTGCTACTAAATAAGAGGTTTCAAACAAATCAAAGTGCTATTTTTGATTACTGAGTAACAAGGAAGTAATTGAAAATATGTCAATAAGGGCAAAAGTTGAATCACGAAGTTGTTGCCTTCTCTCAGAGAGGGTATAGTCTAGGCCTGGACAGAACAGTCATGGGGTGGAGTGAGGTGTGTTCATCGTATCTACCTCCCTAGAGCAAAGGTTTATAGTGTTGGAGTGAACCTTAGAATCTTTAGATAGGGAAGTGCTTCTACACTTAAACATCCGTACATGTTTTTGTTTCAGAAACACCATTTTAGTTTTTATCAGGAAATTGTTTTTGGCCTTATGTTGGGAGCAGTCTTTGAGAATGACTCTTGTGTGACTGCCCTTGTGAGTGTCTGATGAATATGGTTGCTTCCAAGCTGCTTGTGCTTTTCCTTGAAATGCAACTGTGTTTTTGAAGTGCAAGCTAGTGATCGTAGGTTAAATTCCTTTTACTCAACACTTGGAGGCTGTTGTTGAGAGTTTTAGAATCCTTCTTTCTGTTTGCCCTTTCCTTCTTGGAAGCTGTTCAGCCCAACACTACCTTAGGTCCTGCCACCCTGGTTTCTTAATCTCTCTGGTATTTTTTACAAAGTCATGCCAAGTGAAAGTCACCCTGATGTGATGGAGAAGGAGATGCATGGGCAAAATAATATCTAGACATAGGCCTAGGAAAAGTTTTTAGTAGGTAGTTCCTTTTTAAGACTGCCCAAGACAGCAGCTGCCACCCTGACATTTGATATATCTGTATTTCTCTCCTTGCCCTTTGCACCTGGAAGTCTTTGCCTCATGATTTAAGATGAAGCTTTCTTCTGCCTGAGCTGGAAGAAAAGAAGCTGATGCTGGGTGTAAAACAGGCCTTCCTGGAGCTGTATTTTCTCGCCTGCTGCTGAGGCATCCTGGAGGCTGCAGACCAGTAGGACAGCCTGGCCTGACTCTATACACAAATCAGAGTCTGGAGGGTAGCTGGGCCACTCTGGATGAAGTGACTCCACCTTAGTGGAAGGGTACTTGAATTCATGATATACTGTTGGGCACATGCTTGATATCCTGTGACATTTCAGGATGAGGAACAGTTTTAAAAGGCACTATCAAGAGAAAGCAATTCTATCCTTTGTTTTTTTCTATCTTCCAAAGTGTGGATTTTAAAAGCAGTTTGTTGCTGTTTTTTTGGTTGGTTTTTTTTTTTTTTTGTTAATGCAGAACTGCTGTGTACTTGCACAGATTGCACTGAAGGAGTTAGAATCTTATGTTTCTATAGGATCAAATTCTATTACAGGCTGATAGGAACATTTACAGATATGTATTACATTCTCTAATACTTTGCATTCCTTAACAGATGGCAGGAAATACAACAGGAACTAGGAAGTATCTTGTCCCTGAGTGCAGAGTCATTCTGGAGATCACACTGGAGTGTTACCATTATACTTTCTGTTGATATGCTTCTGATCAATATTGTAAGGGCACTTAGATGTCATTTAATGGCATTACTAGAAGAAATTTTCTGTATTTTTCTGTGGAAATCGATTTTTGTGGTTTCTATAAGGTAATTTAAGTAGATGGATTGGAAAAGCAGTTTTAAACTCTCATGAATTATTAACGTTTTCTCTTTAGGCCACCTTATGCTTCTGTACTTTGCTGTACTTACGGAGGTGGATATAAACTGAGTAATAACATGTAATGTTCTGTATTCTTTCATGGTGTCTCACTGGCTTTTCTAGTCTGAGTTTCAAATATTTTTTATATATGTATTAGGTACTTGGAACTTGTTCAGCAACCAAAACATGTTTGGACAAACATTATGTAATTGATGCATTTGTTATGTTGTACTTGCTCTTTTACCTTTTCTTTGTTTCCATCTTACTCCCATCCCATTTTCCATCAGGCTCTGCATTGCTTTTATACCTGACATCTTCCAAAGCATGTTAGAAAGACCACTCACGATAAACAAAGTTTCATTGGCTTGATTTGTAAGAAAGAAATTAAAGAAACTTTTTCCCCCTTCTTTTCCCCTTCTCCACCTGCCCTTAACATTTCAATCTGCAAGTTGCTCTGTTCTATTTGACAGTGACTTGAGACTTCAGACAATTGTTACCATGGTCTCAACAGCTGAAGAATTTAGACTTGGTCTCCTTCCCTTGAGTGTTCTAGATAAGTACAGTCAGACTCTGAATAAGTTTGCCTTCTGTCAAAGTCCTTTGTCACAATTTTTCCCAAAAGAAACACTGTTTTTTACATATTCTTTATTTTAGCAGAACCTCTCTGTGACAATAATGAACAGCCTGCATTTCTAAGCTAGGCTTAAGATAAAATAGCCAGACCATGGCCAGAAAGAGTCCCCTGTGTTTCAAACCTGTGTTGTTGAGAGGGTTGGATGCTCATGCTGCGTGTCCAGAGCAGTTTGTTCACACCTGGGAGCTAAGGGAGGTCTCTGCTGTGTCTGATTTCAGGGGGAATTCTTCTCCCTTGGGTGGCTGCATGATGCTTGAGGCTGTGGCAGGGGTAGGGCACCTAAAGATGACACTTGAAACCTGAAGACAGGTTGGGATGTGCAGAAAAGCTTGCCTGAAGAAATCCCACCAGGGCTTTTCAGTACTCCTCACAGTGTCTGCGTCAGGTTGTGCTCACATAGTCATTTCTTACCAACTTTCTGCGCATGAATTCATTGTGCAGGATGACTTTCGTGCAAGTGGCCTGCTCCCAGCAAACTTTTTTTGTTTTGGAGCAGCTAGAGTGAGCTGCAGCTCTGGCACTTTACCTGCACAATAACTGAGCCCGGGTAACTTGGCATGACACTGTGCAGAGAGGTTTGTTTCTTCCTTCTCTTGAAGAAGTAGCAGGGTGGGCAGGGACTATGAGCCTTAAACTTAACCTGGGATAGTTTGATTAAGGCTTCTTAGGCTTTCTAGGATTATTTACCCCCACCAAGAATATGTATTCTTTTTGTAAACATACATTATATGGCTCGAGTATTCTGATTAAAAAAAAAAATTATGTAAGCCAGCTATGAACTTTATGTCAGAGATGGAGGGCTGCAGAGAATGAAATTTCAATTTGGGCCAAAAGGAGTAGGGTATGGACCTGAAAATAATGGTTTGGCTGTATTTTTTAATCACCAACTTGTACATCAAGATAAAACTTGAAGCTTTCGGAGGAAATGCTGTTATATATTGTATTGGAGATACTCATATGGAGTCTTTTTTGTAGGCTGGCTGTCAGCCCAGCTTGGTGGGGAGCGTGGGATCTGAATGGGCAGTTTCCTGGTCAGTCAGGGACCGAGGATTCCTCACAGTCTCCTAGGGCAATGACTTGGTTTCACTGGTCAGCTGCTGTGCACTATTCTGTTCATGTTTAGTAAGACAAACATATTTCATACCTCTCTTTGTCCTCTTTCACCTCCCAAAGCTTAATTCTGAGGAGCCCCGAGGAACCACATGCTTTGTAGTTTGGGGGTTACTGATTTTACTTGATTAAATTTCCAGAATTGTTCTTTTCTCCTTGTGTTGCATCTGGCAAAACTTTACCTCATTTCTTTCATTGTGCATGCTTGAATAATAGGATTGTTTGATGTGACTGTTCCCATACTTTCTGAGACAGAAAATTCTTGTGGGAATTTGATGCTTATAACTGGAAGCAACTCCTTGGGTCATCAAATTCTGTGTTCACAGTAGGTGTCATATTTGCTGCTAATAGTTCTCAGGAAAACCTCAATATACAAGGAGAAAATTCAAATCCTGATGAATAATTGAAGGATGTTTTACCAGTGTATCTGAGAGGAAAGGCTGCTGTCTGTGACTCCCTGTATCTGAAGTCTTTATTTCCAAAGTTTTACTGGGAATGATTAATTTCATTTGAGACCTAAATAATAATTTGTCAGCTTTTACCAGAAATACAACCACAAGATAAACTTGAGGTGTAAAACTTCATTGTAGCAAGAAGGGCATGTGAAATGGATAATACTAAATACCTAAATCACAGCAAACTTTTGTGGAACTCATTTGGATCCCAGGACTTTAAATATGCAGTTATGGTCTTTCCTTCTAATGTGACTGTCACTTTAGCAGAGTTGTGCATCTTGTAGGAAGAGTAGTCTCTAGAAAAGGTATGAAACTTAAGTATATTTCTTATTCTTTACTTTGCTTCATCTGTTGATTCTTTGGTACTATCACTTCCCATGTTCATTATGAATAAAAAATTAATAATTAATAAAATCAAGCAAGAAAAATGAATAATAAGAATATTATGAATAAGAAGAATAAATGAATAATAAGAAACACATTTGCCAAAACTGGTACAGATAGCTCTTGCAAGAGAAAATCGTAGTCTATCATTTTCAACCTACAGTCAAGAGGAAACTCAGTCTGGATGTACTTCAGGAGCTGGATAGCATTCTGGCCTTGAAGCTTTGGATGAGGCGGGGGAGACCATCCAATCCCTTTGGTCAGCCAGTGGCCGGGCTGTATCTGGGGAGGAAGTGAAAGGCGTGTGGAGGGCACTGAACTGTGGCAGCACTGAGATGTTAACAGTTGTCTTGTGCATGTCTTTAGGGTATTTTGTTCACCTGTGCAGTAATTACTCTTTAATTGTCCTTGATTCAATTACGAATGCTTAGAAGAACAGCTGTGATTACAGGCATGTCCCAAAGGAAGCCTTTGGATTCATGTTGTTGTGAATCATCAAGAAGCTAATCAGCTTAAAAATATATACAATACATATTAATTCCCAAGAATTAAAAAAAGTTACATTTAAGTATTTAACATGTATTTCCAAGTATGATTATTTTTTAAAGGATGTTTCATCTATTTATTCTTGTGCTGAGTTAAGTTCACATTGTATACTGCTCTGTTGTTGCAAGATAAAGCAGCTTCTATGAATTTTAACTGGCACTTTGAAAGTTGAAATTGATGATGTCTTATGCATTCTTTGCTGGCAGGTTCCAGTTGCACACTGTTTTGGGCCTCCAGGACTTTACAAAAGAAAGTTTTGTGCTGTGTGCAGGAAGTCCCTGGAGTCACCTGCCTTTCGATGTGAAGGTAACTCAGACCTTGTACAGCCATCTGTGTGCCACCCAGTAACCTGCAGTCTTCCTGCACTGCATACCGTGGGTGATTGAGCAATATTTGGTTTGTTTACTATCCATTCATTGGTTGTGGGAAGGTGTACTCCGCACTAAGGAATAATAAATCAACCACCTTCCATAAAATGCAAATTATGTCAAATCTGTACACTCTTTTCAGCTTTCTGCCAATTTACTTTGAGCGAGTCTGTGGTGGTGTGCAATGAATCCCTGCCTGAGATGGGCAAAGAATGAGGAGCTATTTTGCTGAAAGACTTGTCCTGTTGCAGTAATTTATTTCTGTTTCCAGTGGAAACTTTTGATACAGAGAATCATCAAGTAGTCGTATTTCTAGAAAATAATGTAGAATTTCCTGTGTTACTAGTCTCAGATATCTGTTACTTGTAATGAGGATGAGATACCTTCAATGGAAAGATATTTGAAAATATTATTTGTCAAAATAGTACTGCTCCAAATGTTCTGACATGTATTCTCTGAAAAAACAATAAAGAAACCACCCAAATATCGGATTTTTAATTTGAAATACATGTTGGCATGAGTACGTGACTGATTTTGATGTAGGACAGCACTCCAATTATCCATTGTCTTAAATGTCTATTAATTGTTCAGTTGAGTTGTGAGGTTAAATAGAATTTACTGTTTTATAGGAATATTACCTCTGAACCGTTTAAAAAAGTCTAATGAATGAAAAATCAATTCTTCAGGGAATTGAGTTGCTTCCAAAATCGCTGTTTTGCTAAAGATAATGCCTTATTAAATGTGGTTTGTGTATGCGTAAGAGAAGCAATCCTCTTTGATCACGGCATTTAGACTTGGAATGGCGCAGTATTTCTGTTTCTGCTTTTGTCTGTTGAGTTGCATAATGGAGCCAGACTGTTCTTGTGACTAGTGGGAATATGTCATTTAGCATAGTCCCCATGTGACCAGGACAGTTTGGTAGGATGTTCTGTGAGCTACAGATAGCACAGGGAATTTTCTAGTGATCTTAGTAAGACTCAGAACCTGTGTGCCGTTAGATAAACATAGAAATTTGAGAAGAAAGTAGTTTTCACTAGTTATACCCTCTTAACTATTACAAATAGCTCTAGTTTAGTGATCCAATTTAGTTAAAGCTTTCTAAAATTTGCTTTCATTTTCTTACTCTGTTAATTCTACTGCACTCTCATTATATCCATTTGTTGTGGTTTCCCCCAGACAGCTGCTAAGCACCACACGCACCACTCGCTGCCTGCCCCTCCAGTAGGATCAGGGAGACAATTGGAAGCCAGTATAATATGGAAAGTAAAACCCCCACACATACAAGCAGAGAAAAATGAAGAAGTCATTCCCAGCTTCCCATGGGTGGGCAGGTGTTTTGCATCTCAAGGACAGCAAGGCCCCCTCACACCTCACAGGGGCTTGGGAGGACAAATGCCATCACCCCAATATTCCCCGTTCCTCCTTCTTGTGCCCAGCTTTAAATACTGAGCAGGATGTCAGATGGTCTGGAATGTCCCTTTGCCCAGTCTGGGTCACCTGTCCTGGCTGTGTCTCCTCTCAGCCTTCCCTAACTTCCGCCCCAACGTTGCAGTACGGAAAGCAGGAAGGGCCTTGGCTCTGTGTAAGCCCTGCTCAAGAATAACTAAAACATCTCTATATTATGAACCCTGTGTGCAGCATGCAGCATAAACCCAAAACACAGCTCCATTCTAGCCACTGTGAAGAAAATTAACTCTACCCCAGCCAAACCCAGCCTACAAGTGCAAGGGAATATTGTTTCAGATGTTTCCATTTAAGTGTTTGTAAACATGAAGCACATGAAGCCACATGTTGTAGTTAGATATTACACATGCACAGAATTTTTTTAATGGTTCGTTTAAGGTTCTGAATTGTTTTCCTCACATGGATTTTACAGTTTTACTATTTTGTGTGGTGTGATTTGTTCAGTGCTCTTTTTCTGAATACCAGTAAGTGTACAATTTCTTTCTCTGGTAATTTTTTAAAATGTATCTTAAAAAGGGCAGCTGAAGTTTATCAAATGCACAAGATTCTTCCTTAATTCATCAAAAATGCTTGTGGTATTTGTTTTAGAAGTCTAATGTTTTAAGATAACGAACTTTTAAATTCAGATGGAGATATAGAACTTTCTTCCTTTTTTTTTTTTGTTTGTTTATCTCTAATGACTTAATACTGCAAATCTAGTCTTGTTTATGATGTTCATGTCTGATACTAAAATTAAGAACTTTTTCTGGACTCTTGACCATAATTAAGATAAAAACAAAGGCTAAGATGGAGTTACCTTCTCTAAACAAAGAATTGACATCGTTAAATGTACTTGTAAAATAATCACTTTTTTCAAGTCATTTTAGTCACTTGATTTGCACTGTTTATATATTAAAATTGAATAAACTTTCTTGAAAGGAAGTAAAAGGTTTCACCCACATAAATCTTGTGGGTGCCCAGTAGGGGACCTGTTCTCAGAAATGAGCATGCATGTTTATTAATGCATAATGAAATAAAAACATATGTATCATTGGTAAAAATGACAATAGATCGACTCCAAATTCTGGTGACAGTTACTGATTGCTTTGGATAGCTATTTTTGCTACCAGATTTCACTGGTGCCAGTTGAATCCGGTCTCATGATGTTGTTCCTTTATTTCCTGGAAGAAGGGATGGAAATTAAAAAATAGAAATTGGAGTAATCCAAACATTTTTTTTGTGCTGAATTCTTTAGTAAAATTCCTTAATAATCATTGGGCTGGATCAGCAGATTGACTGGAGAAGGATGCAGTTTACATTTTAAAGGCTCTTCTCTCCAGTTTATGTATCTGAAATTAATCAGGTTGGGTTTTTTTGGCAATCATAAAGTACTTTCAAAGCTAGCTTGAACAGAAGATTGTCATTCTGTTATGTGTTAAAGAATAATGCAGATTATGGAATGGCTGATAAAAATTAAATTTCTTCTTGTAGGAGCTCTAATTTAAACTTTACATTCAAAAACATCCTCCTTCCTACACTAGGATAGTCAGCTTAAGGGATTAACTCCCTAGGCCATTCCCACCATTTATGTGAACATATTTCTTACCAGTTTGGGGCTAGGGTTGGTGCTGGAAGCAGCAGATGTGAATTAAACTAAAGGTAAAACCCCTCTTTGTTCTTACAAAGTATAGCAAAGGGCAGTGCATGCCTGTATTGGCAGAATTAACAATAAAACCCCCAATGCTTTTGTAAATTCCTTGAAGCTGCAACATTGCCTATGAGCACTTTGAACATTAGCAAGAGTATGACTCCAAGCATCTAGTTTGCCTGGTTAGTTGAACTGGCAAAAATGGAAAATACTCCTGTTACATCTATGAACAGGGAGAAATGTGAGCGGAGGAGGGACTGTGCCACAGCTCAGAGAGAAATTCTTGAGTGCAGTGAAGAAAGACACTGAGCATGGGGAGCTTGTGTGTGTTTGTGGTTGACTTAGTCATGAGTCTGCTTTGGTGTGATGGGAGATTATGTCTTCTCTGGGGTTAGAAAACACAGTGTTAATTCTGCTCTGTAAGAGCCCAAAGAGCACAAATTGGGTATTATTTTCTAAATAATAGCATTGTTTTCAAGTAAATTAATAGCATTGTTTTCAAGACACTTTCAGATAATGTGCTAATATCTGCAGTTGCTACTTCCAATCTTCAGGTTACAGTTCTCATATTTTTGTGATATGCTTGGAGAAATAACTTGTTTGACTGGAACTGAAAGGTATTTGAAAAATTTGATGCTTGTCTCTTGCTTTCATTTACTTGATGAAAAGTGAGATGCCTTCCCTGAGTATTTACAAAGCAGCTACAGGAGGATCTTTTTATCCATCTCTGTCTCTGAGGCCCACAGAGAACCCTCCTAACTCTTGAAATGATGAAGCTAGGTATGGAGATCTATTAGTTATTGTTTTGGGAATTTTTTTTTGTAACTCATAACTTTGTAGCTTAACTGCAGATTCTTTTCTTTCACATCTGGTATTTCAAGTCAGCTTTTAAATAATGGAGGCATTTTAAAACCAAAACTTGCCTAAACATTTGCAGAGTTCACTCAAACTTCTTCCACCTACAAGTACGTACCATATTTTGGAAGGCAATGTTAACCTTACTTAGGAGGGTGCTCTGAAAAAATTATTTCTTTTTTTTGACAATGAAATAGTGATTTACCTTATATATGGTGATTGACTCATAGTAGCCTTCAGGCACAGGTATGTTGGAGTAGGCAGCAGTTCCTCTGGAACTGTGAGACAAAGCCAAGCGGCTGTACACATTCAATTTGCGGTAATTGGAGGAAATATGACAAGTGCTGCTTATGAGCAAAATTAGCTCAGCCTTTCCTTTATATTTGTTACATCTTTTTAACACAGAGGAAGTGGAGGAACACACAAAACAATGCTGGTGAACTTCTTTATTGTCTACCTTTGCTGAATGTAAAGAGCGTGAAGGAGAAAAAGTATGGTGTGAAAAGGGTAGTAGAGGAGTATGGAAGGGAGGACAGAAGGAGATGCAGAAAAACCTGAGCGTTTCCAGCCTAAAAAAGTTTTTTTTGTTTTTATGCTTTTAGTTTGTGAGCTGCATGTGCACACAGACTGTATCCTGTTTGCTTGCAGTGACTGCCGGCAGTGCCACCAGGATGGGCACCTGGACCATGTAAGTGCCGATGCCTCTGCAGGGGAAGGTGGTCGTGTGTTTTGTGGACTAGAGAAGGAGCAGTCTTGGTCTTTAGTCTCACATGCTGCCAGTTATCAAAGCACTTTAGTTGCTTATTGACAGGCAAAGGACCTGTGTGACTTCAGAATATACTTCAAAGAGTGAGGTGAACTTAAATGCTGATATATTCACAATGCTTTTGAACTCTTGCTGAAAAATCTGTGGGATGTGTACAACCTCCAAATTAAAAAAAAAAATCACATATCTTATATAAAAGTTTCTTTGCAAAAGCTGGTGTGGAACTCTTTTCTTTTTTTTCTGTATGTTTTTTCTGTATATTGGCTGCATTGCATCCCTGGCAAACTGTTCCTTATCCTCATGCTTCCTGCAGTCTGACTGAGGCACAACTGCCTATTTTCTTGTTTTCTCACAGCACAGTAGATACAGAATACTGACACTGTAGGATGTTTTTTTAAAAGATTTTTTTTGTGCACTGTGAAGGAAAAACACAGTGATAAATTTTTTGATACTTTGATGAAATTTCTTTTTTTAGTGAAATGTTATATTGGTAAAGATTCGTATTTATCTTGAGAAAAACTTAATGCCCTAGTATCTGTTGCTATTTCCTCAGAGCTATTTGAATTACTGATTTCAAAGTTTTATTGAAAATGAATGTATATCTGATTCATGTAAGGCTATGTTGTGATGTGTTCCCTCAGGATACTTACCACCACCACTGGAGGGAGGGAAACCTTTCTTCAAGTGCTCGTTGTGAATTTTGCAAAAAAACCTGTGGGTCTTCTGAGGTGCTCTCTGGCATGAGATGTGAATGGTGTGGCATCCTGGTATGTTGTGCTGCTGCATGTATTTGTGGTAACCACATATATATATATATATATGGGCATGTGCTTTTTTGAACACTTGATATAAATACAATTTATTTGCACACTGTATAAATATGTTTTTTATAAACTTTGTAAATACACGTAATCTATACAGTTATTTATTTGAATTTTTTTATGTGTTAGATGGGAAATCTGATTTTTTTAAATCCTCCTCATAGTATTCTAATTAACAACTCTCAAAGTCACAGTGAAGCTTTGTGTAAATCCAGTGGAATTCATCAGGGCCTAATCATTACAGATCTGTGGCTAGAAGCCTGCAGGCACTTTCTCTGTTAAATCAGAATTTATTTCAAATCATGAATTCTGCAAGGATAAAGACTTACCATTCTCATATGTTTGCTGTTATTTCAGCATAGAATAGGTCTTAGCCTGTGTGGTTGGGGTTTTTTTAAGCTGTCAGTACCAGTTTCTGTGTTTTGCCATTCACATGACACATCTTTATTTCCCGTGCAAGCTGATGGCACCCGTCAATAATAATTCTGGAAACCACAGCGTTTCACACACTGATAAACAGTGTGTAGTGCAGATAACAATTAGTCCATCCACTTAATGCCACCTCATTAAAATATGGTGGAAGTGAAAGTAGCAGTAGATGAGGTGGGAACTGAAAGTATGTGTAAGAAATCATTAATTTGCTACTTAAGGCTAGATGAGGTACTCCATGTAGTAATGATTTAAAATAAAACTCTAGAGGTTATTCAGTATTTCAGGTATGATTTCAATTATTTTGTTTTTTTTAATATTGTGGGGTTTGTATTTTAATCTGAGACATAATTTCTGAGGTGGGAGGGACTGTATTTGAGAACAGCCAAATACAGTTCTCAAATGTTCTACAGTTTCTCTAGGAAATGTAACATGCTGTGTGGCCATACATACAAAGGTATGTGTATTCAATAAAGGCAGAAGATATGCAACAGTGTAAAGGCAGAAATTATCCAGTCACCTTTTGGAATAAAACTGAAGACAGTCTAACCTCAGAGTCTGCAAGTGGGTACAGCTATATAAGAGGATACTGCTCTTTTCAAGATGCTCGATATAACCTGAGCACCTTTTCCATCTCCCTCAGTAAATATCCACATGGAGTGGTGTATCAGAGTTTGAGACCAAAACTTTAAAATTCTTCGTGTAGCTGTATAAAAACCTTTTGTTTTTAACAGAACAGGTTCATGATTCTTGAAAGTTTCTTGACATATTAAGACTCCCTATTACTGGTAACACAAAATCTAAATTAAACAAATAAAAATCTAGAGTGGCAGATGGGCCATTCATTTAATGAAGGTGATTTACAAAAGGTCTATATTATCCCTAACCTGAATTATACAATTTCAGTCATAGTTTGTTATGAATAAATTTACTTCCAGCGTGTATCACAAGTTCTTTACTAATGCTCTTGTTTATAGGCTCATGCTGCTTGCTGTGTAATTGTGCCACCAGAATGTACCTTTGGAAGATTAAGGAATATGATTCTTCCTCCAAGTTGTGTTCAGTTGTTTTCTCGCAACTTCAGCAAATTGCATTGTTTTCGGATATCAGAAAATTTGCAAACAGAATCAGGTAAAAATTTCAAAGTTGAATGCAACTAATTGATGAGTTTGTTTAACCTAGAGTCATCAGTCAATTAAATATATTATTTCTACTTTTTATTGTCTTTTGTGGCAATACAGTAACTTCTTGCTATTTCTGGGAGAGGTTAGAGATTTTTTTAATGGATGCTGTGCAAAATGCAGAAACTTCTGTTTACTGGTGCAGGGCAATTTGTGCACTATCCTTGAAACAAAGAAAGTGAAAACTTAGAATCAAAAAAATTGTGGTGTTAGTGTTATCATTGCTGAAAATACTTATTTCTTATATCATGTGTACAGATACTTTTATTTGTCTCTTGGATTAAGCATCTGTCCTTTTTAAGGTTTCTGTGCTGAAACAATACCATATGTCTAGGCAGGGTAATGTTCTGCTGCCATCTAGAGTGAATGTTTGTCTAACAGCTCTTTAGGAGCAAGAATTTTTTTTAAGCCTGAGGTACATGGAAGTATTTTTTCAGTTGTATTTTGATTATTACCTACCTGTAAAACCTTTGTTTTGGTGCTTGAATGGAATAGGAAAGGAAATAAAAGGTAGGCAAAACACAGCTCATCAAAGTCAGATATTTGCCACCGCTCTTTTTTCAACGTGTCGGATTGCTCTTGAGCCTAGTGCTGGTGGCTCAGGTGTGGTTTTGGTGGGGAGGGCTGATGAGGAGCAGTCCCTGTGCTGCAGAGGCCGCAGCAGAAGCGCTGCATCGCGTGAACCGCGTGACCCGAGCTCTGCGCGGCCCAGGCCGCTCCAGTGACCCGTCACAGGCAGACAGGAGCAGCTAGGCCGCTCTCGTGGATTGGGCTTTCTTCAGTGAGTGTTTTTTAATTTTTAATAAATTTGCTTGCTAGTGGTAAAAGATGTGGTATAGCACCCACTTGAAAATCACGGAGTTCCCAATGTTTCCAACATAAGAAGTAACCAAAACACAGTCTAGTCTAGATGAGCTTAATTGTGCTGCAGGATTCACTGTGAACTTTGATTCCGTTCCGTTGTTAGGTATTTCACAAGTGTCCCAAAGGTTTAAGGGATGATAAAGTTGATTATTATAACTAAGAAAAGTTAATCACAAACCTTTAAAATAGAATCTTCGGTTTGAGTTTTCTGATGATAAGTTTCTCTCTTCAGCAGTGGTGTGTTCTTTTAAGATGTCTGACTTTCACTTTTTTTTTTTATTTTTAAATCACGTCTTAATAAAATTGACCATGGAGCACCTTAAGTGAAAGAATCCAAGCTACACAATTTTAGCTACTCCTTCTAGTCTCTTCCTTCAATATTTTAAGAAATGGAAGAAAAGATTTTCTATTTCAGGACTATGCTACATGCTAAGAGTGTTGTTTCATATTACACATAGTAGAGGTTTTTTAAAGTAAGAATGCCATTTTTGCGTTGCTTTAATGAAAAAGTTTGTCTGATCCTTTGAATTGAGGGAATGCAGCCATTAGCTTGTGGTCAGAAGCAGATACATAGGGATGGAGGAATATTCACTAACTTAATTGGGACCATTTCCAGTGCTTTGTTGTGACATGAAGGGGGAAAAAATGAAATTGAATAAAACCCACCTTGTTTGGAAAGCCAGAATGCATTTTTATAGTCCTTAGCCTGTGTGTCACAGAGGTATGGGATAACAACACCTTGAAAAATCTCATTTCTAACACAGGCTCTCTTTCCTGTGGCCTATGAGAATTTCTGCCCCTTGGGCTTAGCTCCCCATCATGCAGTGGGCAGCAGCCTCTCAGGATGGAGGCTCCACCCAGGGGAGGAGAGCCCGAGCCATGGGGCCGCTCCCCTTTCCTCCTGCTGCTGGTCTGTTGCATACCTGTGACCTTGACAGCTGCCTCAGCAATTGACAACTTCCTTTCTTTCGTGGTCAGTGAGCCACAGCTGTGGCTTAGCACAAGGTGTGGTGAGTAATATCTGTGGTGCAGCACCTCCCTTGCACTCTGCTGTGCATAAAGTGTTTTGTTCTGGGTTTCCGTAGTTGATAGTGCTTTTTTGCATCTTGGTTTAGCACCTACATGCTGAATATGTCTGGTGTCTCCACGTGACTTCCTTTATACCATCCACATCCTGTTGAGGCTTGCTTCCAGACCTGTTGCTGGATGTTTGCCATTCTCAGTCATCTGCTGAAAATCAGGTGTCTGCAGGTCACCGCCAATAGCGCTGGATACTATTGCTATATTCTCTTTTTCTTTGCCCAAATTCTTCCTCAAAGGCTGAGCCAAGAATTGTCTTGAACTAGTTCTCACATCAACCTTGGTCAAGGAAGCTCAGTGCTCTAGCCTTTTAGTCCTTCTTGTTACCCGTGTTCACAGAACAGACCTTTGTCTTCTTGTGAAACCCCACTAGCTCCTGGTATGTGCTGAAAGTTACCAAGATGTGTCATGAATCCAGCAGCTCCCTGATACTCTCTTGGGATGTATTTGATGCTCTTCTGACAATGAAGCAACTCGGGACAGCTGCCCCAGGAGTTGCTGCTGCTTTTTCAGGAGAAAAGCATAGATTCTGGGTGGCAGATCTTGCTAAAGATTGTGTGCATGTTAAGGGTGTTTCAGGGAAGCAAGGAATTCCTTTGTCGAAAGATAATTAGCACTTCTGTGTGATGGCAGGCTCATTAAGAAATTCTCCTGACATGGCATGCGCAGAGGGTGCTCCTCAGTTGCCACAGCTGACAAAAGACATCGCTCATAAGATTGTGGACACCAGTCTGAGGTACAGAGAGTGTTGGCAGTGGCCTGGATGCGTTGCCTGCTGCAGGCATAGGCACAGCTCGTCCCAAGCTGGTGGTTGGCAAGTGCCAGATGATTTGTCCTGTGCAGTGAATGAGCGCAGCCATCATCGCTGACCTACTGGGGACCATTTGTCTGAAGCAGCTTTTGCCACAGCATAAATGCTAAGCTTCATCACCAGCATTCAGCAAACATCTCTGTGTTGGAAGAGACTTCTTTTGAACTCTTGAGCTACCAAGAGATGCAATGATAGAGCAGTGTGGAGCCTCTTCCTCCAAATGATTCCTATCATAACAAATTTCAAAGTCATTGAACTTCACTGGAATAGTTTCAAGATGCTGTTGGTGTAGATTTCCCTACTATTCAGACTGAAGAAGAAAGTGTAATAGAAGAAGTCAGCTTCTTCTCATCTAAACTGGGAAAGAAAAGGGTTGAGAGCCATCAGGAGCAGTAATTTCCTATTGTTATATTTACTCCTTCTTTTTAAAAAAAAAAAAAAACTTAATTATCTGGAATGAAATTCAAGAAGGTATTCAACTTTCTCTTATTTTGAGGTGTTTCAAGACCATACTGTCTAAATTTCTCTCCAGTTTGAAACTTGATCTGTTTCTCTCCAGTTTGAAACTTGGTCTGTCAGCTATAACAGGGAAAATATCTCAACACACTTTTTATATTTTAAAAGCCGCAACTCAAAAGCATTGTTGTTGGTCTTCTTGTAGACACTTGAAGCATTACCCAAATATTCAGTGAGTTACCTGGTGTCAAGTTTAAGACTGTTGCCTTGGACCTTCTTGACATGCTATGATTCTGCTTCTTGGAAGTTCTCCTGCTTTAGGATTTTGACTTCTGCAGTACCTCTTTTGCTCTGAAGATCTGCCTTTACTTCTTTTATTTTATAGTTTCTTTCTTGCTTTCTGCCTCAGCTGCAAGGCATAGTTTTTATAAAGGTGTTGCCTGGCTTATATCTTTTGGAAGTTTTGCCTGCATCCCAGTCAGGACTGACTGGGATTTTCAGTGGGTGTGAGTGTGAATACTGTTATTTGATGAGCACTTGCATTGCACTCCACTGCTACCCTCAGAAAAGGAAAATGGATCATGTTTGGATTTGCACTGGTCTTATATGGCCCTGAGTGTCAGGAATAAGAACACAGTGAGGATGTTCTGCACAGAAGCAAATGCAGAATGTTCATGGCATTTATTTCAATCTTTTTGGAATATCTTATGTATGGTTTTATTTTCTGACATGTTAGCTCCTAGCTTTAGTGAGAGTGATGACTCTACTGTCAAAGTCCTCTTCCAGAGAGCAGCAGTTTCTTTCTCTTTGGGTGTCAGTAACTTTGTTTTTCCGTTGTGGAAATTACTTCTATAACACCAGTATTTCTGACTGGAAGGCTGGATTGGTTTGGTAATTTAAAACTTAATGGAAACATCCATACTTTGGTGACAGTCAAACATCATGACTTCAGAAAAGAATGAATTGCAGTAGTTGCAATATTAAAACCAATACTATAAGGATCTCATGTGTGCCTTCACTGTAGCTACATGACAATGCAATTTTGTTTTTGTAATGCAGTTTTAATGCTATGAATTATTATCATAAAATAGGTAGAAAGAGAAAGTGCACTTTTCTGACTGGTTCTTTTTGTGTTAGCTTGTTTGATGGAAGCTGTTCTGAAATGGCCAACACCTTCTTCCTTGCATGCAAATCAACAAAAATCCATCCTTAAAATGTCTCTCTTTTACAGATGAAGATGATGATGTTGATGGGTCAACACAAGGATCAACAAAAGACATTCAAATTTCAACTGATTCAAGTAAGCAAAATTTTAGTAAGGGATGAATAGTGACCCATTTCTTTATTCATATAATCTTAACTTGTATTGCCTTATGACAAAAATATTAAATGGTTATTTTTCTAATGTTAGGTTTTAATTTCAGGTCCAAAGTTTTGGTCCAACATACTTATCCAGGGCCATACAAATGTGTCCTTGGTATTTCCATTGGTAGGTTGACATAAGTGGCAATCTGTTCATTACCTTGACAAAGAGATCATTTCTCTCTACTTGGTAATTGAAGAAAGAAAACATAGTATTAATAATTCATAGATAAACTACAAATTTGGAGGTCAGACAGCAATGTCTTTTCAGAGCCTTTTTCTTCTGTGTTCTGTGGATCCAAATGTTGCTGAGGACATCAGGTGAATTTTTTTGGCTTGGGCATGTTGCAATAAACAGGACTGACTGGCTGGTTTTTGTGCAGTTAAATTTTTAAGCATGTGGAGTTTTCTGGGTTGGTAACAACCAAGTTCTTGCTTTTTAGAAGATGAGATAAAACTGCAATTTAAGAGCTTCCCACCCCTATATCCATATTAGTAAGTAGAATAACGTGGTACATGCTACCTAATGGAACTGCGTGGATTGTTGTAAAAAAGGACATTTCAAATCAATAAACACTAATATTTTTTTTTAATCCTGAAGTTCTTGTTAAATTAAGAGGCTGATTGTGCAAGTGGTATTTGGAATTTTTAAAAATCAGCTCAATAAGTAATTGAATCAGTTATAGAAGAGATCTCAAGCATCCTCTTTTTTCACTTTCTTAGTTCCTGCGTGACTTTATGTTGTGATCCGTCGCCATACTTCCTTATTATAAGAAAATGCTCTAACTGCAGTTTGTCTAAACTACTTTGATTTTTCCAGTGTTTTAAGTGACTTAAGTGGTTGAATGTGAGGGCTTCTACATTTCAACAATTAAGCGTATTTCCCTTATGACTGTCAAAAAGAGCAAATTATGTATCCAGCTGGATTCATTGGAAGCATTAGTAGACACCAGTTCAGCTTTAGTTTAAGCCTTCCCAAAAGAAGAAAAAAGATATGAAAAATCAGGGCAGGATACAAACTTCAATACGTCAATTGTTCAGGCCGTCTCTGGACTGGAGAAAGCAGCAGTAGATGGAATATTTTCAATGGTCATGTAAAGTATCATTAGTTGTGTTTTAAAGAGAACAGTGTTATAAAATATTGCTTTTTGTTATGCATTTTCACAAAACTTTGGAGTGTAGAGTGCAGTAACTTCACTGTGATTTAGAAAGCTCAGCTAAAACCACACTCACAAAAAGAGTCAGAAATAGCATTTGCTGGTAAGACAGGACAGACTGTAGTGATGCAAACCAGGGCATGGCCATGCAGTACCAACCAGCAACTTCTTTAAATGTGACCAACTTCCTTTGTCTCCTTATCCTTCTATTTTCCCACACTACTTCTTCCCCAAATGGCTTTGATCTCTTGCTTTGATTCCTCTCCTCAAGTTCCCCTAACAAGCCTTGTACCATCCCAGAAATGTATCACATGTATCTCATATATCCTTGCAAGCTGAGTGACCTCCTTGCTCAGTGAGGTGTCCTACAGAGCTTCCCCTGTGGACTCCTCTGGTGTGTGCCACCCCCAGATGATGGGATTGATGGCCTCGGGTCAGCTCAGGACATGGCTTTTCTGGTAACCTACCTGGTAAAGTTACTGAGGGTCACCTGCCCGCTGTTGTGTTGTTGTGCCTCTCTGTCTGTGGGAAGTCATAAGCTGCTGAAGTTAACATGACAATGACACAGTTGTAGAGGGCTGTACCACTCACCGGTCTCGGGATAACACCCTTTGTACAACGTGGGTCAAGAAGGGGCTGCTCACTGCTTCTGTGTGTTGACTCACTACATCTGCCATGGCTTTGGGATATTGCCATGCTTTCCCTCAAGAGTGTCTGAACTCAATTACATTCCAGAATATTTAGCTTTTCTTAATTCCAGCTCTTTATGTTTTAGGGGTACGTATTTCTAAAAACAATGAAAACAAGTCAGAACAAATAGAATAATACTGATGTGGAAAGACACACTTTTTCCACAGGAGAGAAGCCAGCAGAAAAGGATACCAAGTCTGTAGTTTAGTATTGTAAGAAGATTTGAATTAGTAGTCTACATTCATTTTTGTTACTTTGCTATTGTAATGGACTGGTTGAGTGAAATATAAAGGTAGAAGATCTAAGTCTTAATATTGGTGGTTTAAATGTGTTAAATCAACCACTATATTTAGCCTACCAAGATACTGAAACCAAAAGCATAAAATTAACATAAAAACAATCACACAGTTTCTGAGTTGATAGATTTAACAGACACACAAGCGGGTTTGGCAGAGGACTCTCTCTGCCCTGTGGGAGTCTCTCAGCACTCACTGGCTGCAAGTGAACTGTCTGACTCAGCATGCATCCCTCTTCTGCAGGACAAAATTCAGCCATCAGTGAAAACCCATTCTGGAGGAGGTGTTAGAGGAACCTCTCTACCAGAGAAATGGAAGGTGCAGTGCTGTCAGCAAACAGATGTTTCATAGCATGTCCTTCCACAGCCTCTGTTTTGCCTTGCTCAGGTTACTGTTCGTCTGCTGAGTAAGAAATGAAGTGGTTTTGTGTTAGATAGACCCACGTTGTTGGCTTAGAGTTTGCTTATGTGTTGTCCCAAACCAGCTGACGGTGCAGAGGAGATCTCCACTGTAATTCTGCAAGCAGGAACAAACTGTTTTCCAGAAGCAGCAAGGACAGCATGTGGGGAGGGATTTTTCCCCTAAAGATATTTAAGAAAACTTTGCGCTTTCATAAAAAGGGACACTGTGTTCTTCTGTAACTGCTTGCAGATAACTAAACATGTGACGTGTTCCTCAGCAGATGCTTGGAAAGGCTCTAAAAACTAAGGGAAGAAGAATGAAGAGGTGGCTAGGACAGAATGGGAGGACAGGTGTTAACACAGATTTGTGCTTCAAAGTTGTCTTGAAGCTAGGGGAGTTTCAGTTGCTCAAGAAAACAAGTTCAGAGAAGGCACAGACCTGCAAATGGCTCTCTTGGAAGAGGAAGAGCTAGGGAAAGAAGGAAGGAAAGAAAAGGAAGGGTGGGAGGAAGGAATCTGGGATTCTGAAAGGCTCTCTTCAAGGACAGTAAAAGAAAAAATACATAATTCTTACATACATAAATGCCATTATGTAGGGTTATGAATCCTAATACTGAGATAAACCAAACTTGGATAGTCCCCACTCTATGAAGTGGAAGAGCATAAAGCATGTTAATAACACAGGTGGTTTCAGAAAGAGTGGTTCTTGGTAAGCTACGTTGCTAGAATTTGGTCTTTTAAGAGTAATTTTCACAAATACACTCAGTATAGGCCTTAAGCTTTCTTAAGTGACAAAGTAATTCAGGACTGCATAATTTTCCTGTCTGTCACAAGCCACACATAAGTCTTTTCAGAAGCAAGTCTGTGGGGATTTGGAAGTCAAAGGAACACGAACTTTGGATTTATCCAATGCTGTTTTATCCTTTTCCCAGGAAAACTTGGTATCTTAGCCTCTGAAATCAAGTTCCACACTTTGGTAAATTATATCTGGAGCTAACTTTTTGTAGTTACTTTCCCCTTGGAAAGGCTAAGCGTTAATAACAGGTTATTTTCAGCTCAGGATCCCATGGTAATAAAAAAAAGATGTGTTTTTCAGGAGAAAGTCCTGATACTTTGTACTCTGATCCAGCAGGAAAAGATAATAGACATTTAGCAATGAGGTGCCGGTACTACAAAACAGGCAGTAACTCCTTTAAGTACCACAATTTGATAAGTGCATCTGTTTCATATTAGCAAGGTGTTTTTTATGTATATATATTTTATATATATATATATATATATATATATATATATATATATGTACTAAGCAGACTTCACTTTGGTAGCTGGATCATTTTCTATTATTTAAAAATTGGAACAGGTGGACGGAAGAGCTTTACCTAATTTCAGAAGTGGTTGTAGTTGAGCTTCTTGCCAAGGCTAGTTACACAAATCAGACTGGCATAAAACACCCCTTAATTTACATGTGTTGGTTGTGCTCTTGACTCAATGGAGAAATGTATTTCTGGATGACTAATTGCAGTATGTAGCTGTTTTTTCTTCTGTTAATGTGCTTCCAGAAGCTCATGGGCAAGCAAACCATTTTTCGTTGGGTTGCAGTAGAAGTGTCCCCTGTGAGGAGGACAGTGACAAAATTAAATGTGATTTTTCAGTGATGAAGCTGAGGAGGTTTTTTGTGTGATGGATACCAGATTAGCAGCATTATGCTTATTTATCTAAGAAATAGGCTTAGAGCTTAGAACATTACTACTGGTCCGTAGATCTAAACTTATTCTTGTAAACCAGTTTATTTTGAGAGTCAATCCAACCGTTGTTTGACTGTTTTTAAGACATGGAGAGCTCATAAAATATTCTCCATTTACAATTGCTAGGGATTCTCTCAGGCCAACTAGTATCTCACAAGAGCAGACAACAAAGGCACAGCAAATGAAAATAAGTACTAGAACTTGGATGAATGTTTTTATTCTCAGATGGTTGTCTACTTTCTGGATTGCTAGAAAAAACAGCAGAGATTTTGATAGTGTTAGGAAAGCTCATACTCAGAATATCAACTGTGCTGTCAGAAACCTGTGTTCACTTGTTTTCTCAAGTTGTGTTAGCTCTAAAGAAGGTCACCCAGGACACAGTGTGTCTTCTGGTTAACATTTGTCTATGCTGTAGTTACCATGGAGATCGCTCTGACAGAAATCTGTGTCTAAAGAATTCCACTCATTCTGGCATAGATCCAGCAGAATTTAAAGGAGTAGGTCACTTCCTAATGTGTGTTATGGCCTCAATGCAATGGTTGTTGGGTTTCAAGGGTACTTCTGAAGTAAGAGTTGATGATATTTATATCTTCCTTATATTGTGGCTAAAAAGAAATTGCCAACAGATACAACCACTATGATAATTGGAAAACTGAAAATCCACAGTGATACTACTTTTCATATCAACAAAAAGAATTGAAGAGTCACAATGTATCATACCAGGTTGGGTGTTGCTCTGAGCAACCTGATCTACTGAAACATGTCCCTGTCAGGATTCTTGTACTCCATGATCCTTGAAGGCCACTTACAACCTGAACTATTTTATAATTCTGTGATTTTATTTATTCCATTTCTATTTTTTCTTTGTACATTATCTGTTATACAGGCTTCTCTCCAAAGAGGGACAGTGTGGCTGAGGTTGGAGGCGGTATGGAGGTTATCTAAGACAGCCTCCTGCTCAAGCAGGGTCACTCAGAGCAGCTGGTCGCATTCACAAAGGTTTTGAATATCATAATAGAATCTTGGAATGGTTTGAGTTAAAAGGGACCTCAGGGATCATCTGGCCTCAATCCCCCTGACATGGGTAGGGACGCCTGCCACTAGACCTGTCAACATAGCCAATTTTGTCCCAGGAGAGACTAGGATGACTTGGCAGTAGGATGGGAGGCTGTACTGGGGACTGTGCAGTGAGGTTTTCGTGCTATGTAATGAGAACATTCTTGCACACACATTCTGCCACCTCCAGTGGAACTGATGATGAAGAAATATTCTTAAGAAGTGGACAAGTCTACACTGAAAAAGAAGTCCAAGCATAGCTGTCATATTTCAGAATAAGGAGAAATAAAGATCATAAGAATTAAGGTATCATGATTTTTTTTGAGGAGTAGACTCTCATTTTTAGAAGACTGCTTTCACAGATAAGTGATAATCCTTTAGTTAATCCTTTAGATAATCCTTTAGTTCTGTGGTGTCTGCTTTTGATTGAAGTTTGAGAGCATACACTGAAGCAGAAGTAGGTGGATTAGTTTCAGGTGGTTCAAGAAAGCTAGCACTGAAGTGTCCTTGCTAAGTAGTTACACACTGCAGCCTTTCCTCATAATCTGCCACTACAGCATTGAGATATCCAGTGGTGCACATTTCTGCCTGGATTCTTGCTTGCATTTTAATCAGTCATCAGTTAGAGGTGGTTTGGTGGTTTTCTTCCTCCAGTTTCAGTTCTCCTTTTTAATCCTTCTATGGTAAATAGCAATTGTCTAGTGTGCTTCATTGAACCTAAAAGCCAATATTATTTGAGAGCAAAAGGCTCTTTGTATTTTATTCAGTACTACAAAGTGCTTCCAAGCTGTAAGGGAAGCGTGGAAGTAGGCTCCAGTATGTAACGCATCTCCTTCACAATGTGCATTAACAGGCTGCATGATTAACCAGTTGTGTGAGCATTACAGCTGGTATATGTGGCTTTCACCTAATACTTCTAACACTCCAAGGATTGCAAGTGATAGCTTCTGGTGTCTGTACTACTTGATGATGAATGCAGGTGTACAGATTTATTGTGAGATCAGACTGTAGCACTGTGCTGTACAATGGGTGACTTCTGTTAATCACTCAGTCCAATAATGCAATGAAAAGGGCATATTCTGTCAGTGATAAATAGTTATGTCTGCTGTAAAGCATCAGCTCTGGGGAGTACCTGCAAGAACCTGCAAAAGTCAGCAGCTCATCAGGGTTTTCATAAAGATGTGATAAGGAGAGGACACAAGGTCTGTCTCAATGGGATCTCCTTTTTTGTTTGGATTGATTAACTTGGTTTCCTTTCCAGAGGCAGTAAGGAGACATTTAATGCACTGGTAATATTAACTTGTTCCTAAAACCTCTCAAAACCTGCCTGTTCTATGAGAATATTGTTGCACTTTGCTATTACTCTTAAAAACGTTGCTTAAGAGAGAGACTTTGTCATACAGCAGGCTGTACCTGCGTCATAACCCATCTTTGTGAAAGGTGAACCTGAAATCCTTCACTCTTCACCCTTTCACAGATGTTTGTGCAACAATCTGTGCTCAACAGTTTGAGCATGAATTTCATGAGGCTTTAGTGAAGTGAGCATGACTTAATAAGGCTTTAGTGAAACACAGCAAAACGCTGAAGGTCTTCATTTGCTGTACCTTCTTTCTTCTTTTCTGTTGTCCCTGTATTTTTCCTCCCATTGCCTGTACACTTAACCAGCTATTTTAAGGACTTTCCTTGGAAGCACTTGCTCACTTGGCACTGCTCTAGTAGGTGTTCTGAAGGCAGTGGCATTTTGTCTTGGTCTTCAAGTTGTTCAACTTGTCAATAATAAATGTATTCTTGAATGCTGAGGATGAAGAAGTGATAACATACACAGTCTGGTTGTAACAGTTATATCAAAAGCCAGGATAAAGTTCTGATTACTCATCCCTCTTTCCTCTCTGAATGTTCCCTTGTTTTAAATGAACCGTAACAAAACAAAATTTAAAATATTCAGCCTCAAAGCTTGTCCTGTGACAAAGAATGTTCCCACGAAGAAGCATTTCAGTGGGTTAAAAGCACGGGGGGTTTTTTTGTTTTTTTTTTTTTTTTTTTTATTCAAGGTGTGTGTTAATGAAATATGATTGTTTTCATTCAGGTAAACAAACACTAAAGATATTTGATGGGAATGATGCAGTGAAACGCAACCAATTTCGACTAATTTCAGTTCCAAGGATTGCAAAAAATGAAGAAGTTGTGGTAAGATACCCAGCGAGGGTCAGTTTTCCAGTATGATACATGTAATTTCATATTACAGTAGTAAAAAGCTAAGTTTTAGAAATGTAACTGAACAATAACAACAAAAATCTGTGAATGGGCTACAACACTGCAACGTAATTTGACTTCTTCAGGTAGTGCTCCTATTTTAGAGCATCTGAGGAAACGGTGGCTTACAAATCTGTAGCACAATGGCAACCACAGTATCACATGTTAAACAGTCATTCTGCTTCCTGGTGTTAGTCTGAAGCCTGATTTTACTGATACAAGCAATACAGGATAACCAGCTCTTTAGATCTTGCTCCTTTTCTGTAGTAGAGGTTTGGTATTTATCCTGGACAGTCACCAATATTGCACTTGAGTTAATCAGCTTTGAACACTAAAGCTTATTATAGTTATTTCCATCCCTTGGTTGTGAAAATAATCAATTATTGATCACATACTGGCCCCTCTCGAACTTTTCCAGTGTTCCATCTGGGATGGAAAAATTACTTTGTACTAAATCAAGTGTGCTGTACTGATCTTTATTTACTGGGCTAGGCAGAGACCCCATGCTGTGAGAGAAAAATCCCAGAGGGGGAACAGGGTGGTTCACAATAAAATTGTGCATGGTGAGGTCTCAGAGTCGTACAGACTTGGCAAAGAAGTCTGAAGAACGGACTACATCAGAATTTTGACAATATAAAGCTCTAAAGATAGTTAGGATTTTTTTATCTTGATACTTTGCTCAAAATCAACTGGAGTTTTGCAAAAGGTTTGTAGTGTTCTGCATGTCAAAGATCTTTAAGAAAAAACTATGTACAGGAGTGAAAGCACTTTTATTTAGGAATGCTACTTGCCTTTCAAGCACATTTTACCAGGCTGGCACTTTTAATACCAGAGAAGAAGAATACAAGTTCTTACAAGTGAGCTGTATTTACTGCAGCATCTGTGCTAGCAGAGGTGCTGCAGGCATGGGCCCATTGTAGGTGTAAAATTTCTGTGTGCATCTTGCAAAGACAGCCCTTCCCTTGCCTCTTCACAGGTGTATGGGTTGTGGCTGAGACGCTCACTAATTTTTGGCATCCCTTAGTGCAAGAAGACTGAATAGGCAAAGTTGTGTTCAGTCAAGTGTAATTTATCATTTTCCTTGTGGACTAAATTTTACATGCATGAATGTAGATTTATTTGACCTGGATTTTTACATTTGGTCTTAAAATGACTATTACTTGCCAAAAATGATTGTGTTCAAATACATGGATATCTCAAGCTTTCTTTTTTCATGTTAACTGAAATTTGTTTTCAAAACTTCACTCTTGTTTTGATTTTTTTGCCATTGCCATGTATACACTCCTCTGAGGTTAGAACATGCATTCAATTTTCATTTCATAAATCGGGTATTTATAATATCTATGGCTGTATAGGTATTAATGGTGTCTTTTCAAGTAAATGTTAATTTATCTTGTTGTGTTTTAGGAGGCTGCTTTGAGGGCGTACTACATAAATGATGACCAGCAGGAGTATGAGCTTCAGACCTTTACACAGCAGGTGCTGCTCTCTGATGATGTTATCAACAGAAATGATGCTGCAGAGGACAGCAACTTGGGCTCAGTATTCCGAGAATCTGTTCCTGAAGCCTGGATCATCAGAGCCAAACCAAAGGATGAAGAAGTGATCAGAATTTACCCTGCCTGGCTAAAGTGAGTATTTTCCTTCTTGATCACAAGGTTATTGTGCTTGACTACGTTTGTCCTGTGTAGTCTAACCCTCTTGGCTGTAATTATTGAAGCTGCCGAACAGAGAGTGCAGTTTCTTTCTCTATTTCAGGATTCTTGTGTTCATTTTTCTGAATGGGTAGTGTGCATAACATTCATTTCCATGGTTGGAAGCCCTTGGGTTTCTTTACATGTGTGGAACATACAGTGGAACTTGTGCAGTTCTCTTATTATGTGTTTGGTTAGAAAGATGCAACTTTACATTTACTACATCTGCAAACAAATGATAACATACACATCACTTGAAAAATTAGTGGATTTTTTTGAAGAAATGTGATGTAGGAAGAACTACAGTGCAACTTCCCATGTGAGATGAGGAAGAAGAAAATTATATTAAAAAAAAAACAATCAAAAAAACCCAACAGCTATACGATTTACCACTGAGACAGTATGAACTTTAAGCATGTTTAGTAGTGGAAATAAAATGGTCTGGACCTGCTAATTTCTGAAGACTTGGGGAATAAAATTTAACCATGTGTTTATTTTGCTGTTGTAACTGCATTGACAAGTTTTATTAAAAACTGGCAGCTTATCTTTGTGATTAGGGAGAAGCTAATCTTTAGTGCTACAATTGTAATTAGCTGGTCCTTGAGATGAAAGTGTTTTCTTGTCTGTGGCGCTGATACCACATCTGCCATGAGTCTCAGTGAACAACTTTATTCAACTAATGCAAATATGTTTGAGAAAAAGCTACACTTAGTTTAAAAAGGTACACATGGGATAGATCCTAAAATAAGTATTTTTCTCCTTAGGGTGGGAATGGCATATGTTTCTCTACGAGTAAATAAGGATAGCACTGTGCAGTCTGTGATCAAAGAAGTGCTCCCATTACTTGGAAGGCAGGTAAGTGAAAGATCTTAATCACATCCATATACCACCTGAGTGATCCTGAAAGTATGTATTTTTCTTTTCAGAAAAATTACAGCCCCTTAATTTGCAGTTATTACAAATGTTTTTAGCGTTTGGTAGATGATCTTTTTTGACCGATATGCTACTAAAAGCTTAACACAATCTTCAGGGTAGGTAGGCACTGCTGACTCATATTAAACTTGCCACTGACCCAATCTCTGAGGTCTTATTCCACAGGGCTGCTCTGCAGCTCTCGTCCCCCAGTTTGTATTTTTAACCAGGATTACCCCGTCCCAGCTTGAGAATCTGGCAGTAGCTCTTGCTAAAAATTTCATATGGTTGGTGATTGCCCAGTTCTCTGGCGCATCCACATCTCCCCATAAGGGTCCCCTACCTTTGAGGGTGTCCACAGTTCCTTCTAGCTTAGTATCTTCACGAAACTCACAATGCATTTGATTTCTTCATCCAGACAATTTATAAAAACATTAAAGAGCACTGCAGAAATTTTCTTCCTAATGTGGCAAGCAGCATCTCTGTAGCCCCCAAGGGATGCAAGGAAGGACTCAAGGTTGAAATGGCACCCACGTTCTTTACTGTCTGGATTGCTTCCCACATCACTGGAAAATTCTAGATACATCTTGTAATCTTGTAGATGCTTTCCTTGAAAGATAATCTCTTTTCAATCTGCCTGTACTTAGGGTTGGTGCCAAAACTGCATGACTTTCAGGAAACATGTTAGTAGACTTTGCTAGCATGCCAAGCCATTGGCAGGCCCAACCTCCCCAGTGTGGAGACACAAATGCATGCACATTTTAGTCAGCACCTGGGGCTTGTGAGCACACCAGCAGATCAGCACAGTTCCACTGCTCCAGGGCACAGCACAGTCACAGAGAGTGACTGCTGCCCTTTGTGGTTATTCACAGGGCACATAAGAACATGCTTGTGACTAGCTCTCTGCAGTTAGTGATGATCATACATCTGTCTGGGTGTATCTAGTTGTGTAAAGCATGCAGCTTGTTTTGGCTGCAGGATACTTCCAGGATTTGTTGTCAGTCCATTTCCTCAAGTGCTCTGGACCTTTTAACAAAATAGGAGCAACCATGTCCAAAGTTTTGCCTCATCTGAAAAAAAGCAGCTGTCAAACAGTATAGTTGGAAATTCCATTAGGGAAAAATCTTCACACCTGTGTATTGGGCAGCTAGATATATGCTGTAAGAGACTTAATTCTTTGGCTCAATTGAAATATCTCCAGTAGTGATAATTTTTAAATGCTCTACGTGTTTCTCTGTATAAACATGCACATACAGGAAATCTCTTTTTAATATCCAGAATTTGCTTGTGCTCTAAGTTGCTTTTCTCAAATATCAGGCAAAGCACATGTAGGGAGTTCAGGCTTTTAACAGCCGCACCTTGCACTATGTGTCATGTTAATTCATGACACATAGAGCAAGATCATTTGTCTCTTGAGTCTCAAGGCCAAAATTTGAAACCCTTCCTCTGAATGTCCTTCAGTCCTGAATGTTGTATGTTCACAGGGTTTCAGTTATTGTTGTAAATGGGAAAGCTCTTGGCTGTGCCAGCTCTTCTGGTCCAGCTGCAAAAGGGACTTGAGTGGTCCCTGGCAATAGCTTGGAGAAGAACTTTTGTTCCATCAGAGCTGGAGTGTCCCAGGAGGTGGGGAATGGTCAAGCCTGCTTTTGCCAAGCTTGCTCCTGGGCAGTCTTCTCCAAGAGCAGGCTCATTCCCAGTCCTGCATGCTTCCTCTGGAAGAACACTCAGGAAATACTCCAGATGAGCTAGCTGCTCATTGCTGAAGCAGGAATGGGATTAACTGTGCTGTACAGGGGTCCCTTCACAATGTGGCTGTGAGAATGCCAATGTTTTTAGGAGCGTGGGAGCATGATGCTATGAGTGTGTAAAATAAAGATTATTTCTGTCTTGGAAGGAGTTGGTTGGAGGAAGAACATCATGGTTGATTTTAAAAGATTTAATTTTTTTTAAATGCTTAATTTTCTGGGCTGTGTTATGCACTATGGACAAGATATAACACTCAATAATGTAACATCTGGCAAAACGATGTCGGTCAGAAGCTGCATTTACGTGCTGTATCTTTTGGCAGACGGAGTGCCTCCAGAATTTCAAATTGGTGGAAGTGCTTATGGGCAGTAAGCAAGGTAAGTGAAGGAGCACTGGCCAAAGACACATCTGATATCTGTGAGTTTTTTCCCCTATTCTAACAGTCAGAGTTCGTGTTCTGCAGTAAAAAACACAAATGAGAATAAACTTCATGGTGATGTTGTAATACTTAATCAGAAGTGATGCTGATTCTTTTCAGTCCTGTGTGTCCTGTGGGAATAAGGTTCCTCTTCATTATTACTTAAAAACTCATTTGTAGTTTCTGGTGGGTATTGATACTTTTGCCCTATTTTGAGGAACTATGTTTAACTGACATAATTTTCTTAATTGCAGTTACTTATTAAAGATTAATTCTAAAGTTCAAATGGCTTCTTTCCTCCTGACACAGCCCCTGAAGAAGAGTAAGTTTGAGCCCTAAGAGAGTCCAAGAAATATGTTTGTGTGTTAGGAAGAATAGAAATCTGCAGTTCTAGCATTGCTCAAGTGTTTTGTGATCCTGCACGAGCTAGGCTGGTGTTCTCCAAGTTAACATACCTTTGTGCTTCGGTATTTGTAAGGTTGCATGGACAAATAAAGACCTTGAAGTAGTCTAATGTTCTGGCCACAGCTGAATAAATATCTTGGTAGTTCAAATACTGTCTTGATGCTTTGCTTTATTTGCAGGCATTATTGGGAAGTTGTTTCATAAGGCTGTTGTAGCTTTGTGAATGTCATAACCTTGGTTTCTGGTGCTCTGTTTTAAAGGATCATTTGCTACCTTACATTCACTGGAAGTTGTTAGAATTGTTTTAATTGTTGATTAAAACAATTGTTTTAATATTTTGATAAAACACATAAGTTGGGTTTTGTTGTACTTGTTAGAAAATAGTTTGGAAGTCTTATGTCAACAAATGTTAGATTATTACCAAAGTACTGCTTGTCTTTTGAGGGGTTCAGACTGTTTCTGCCCTTTTTAAAGGAGGGTGGTATTTAAGAACTCTGGAAAAAGTCAAATTGTTCCAAGCACCTATGTGTTTTTATTGTTGAATAAGATGTAGCTCATGTCTGCGTGGTCCTTTATGAGAAAATTAGTTGTATGCCGAGCTCTACTTTTCCCCTAATTTTTCTTCTTTTTGTTTTTGTATAATTGAGCCTGATAATAATTTACATGCTTTCTAACATGATGAATGTTTTTGCCCTCTGCAGTTCAGCGCATGGTCTTGGACAACCAGGAACCAATTCTTAACAGACTCAAGGACATAAGAAAGGTAAATCTGAAAAAGAAACATGATTTTTTTTTTTTTTGTTTTAGCAAGTATGGAGTCCCATTTCTTACAGAAAATGTGAGTAATTGGTTACCCCCTAAGCAGGCTCAAGGCTAGAGAAGCTAAGTGTTTGAACTGAAGTTTTGTTTCTGTTCCTGACATTCTCTAGGCATAGAGGACATGATTGCTAAGTGCAGAACTATTTTGGATTTTGCCTCACAGTGTCTTTTTGCCAACTGTCATATAATTTATTTTCCTTTATTTTGGTAGACTTCAATACGTCAGATGAATCAAACAAGATTTTACATTGTGGAAAACAGTAAATCCATTGTACAAGTAAATTTATTTGTTGGCGGCCTTCCACCTCAGCTTTCCCCTGAAGAATACACAAATATTCTCAAGGAAGAATTAGCTATCAAAAGTAAGTAAACAGAAAAACTTTAATAGCATCAATATAATTCTAACCTCTTCTGGCCTGATTTTAAAAAATCATTCTACCTTTTACTCTCACATGGGCTTTTTTAATAATTTTAATATGCACGCAGTACAGAATAATAATTACGTTACTCTAGTTATAAGTGACTACACCTTTTCTTTTTTCTTTTTGTTATGTTTGTATGAAAAGGCATCACTTTTTAGAAGAATTACACATACCTTAAACTGTGTACAGAATATCTCTTGCCTTTTTTAGCCTCTGACAGTTTTTGTCTGGGCTGTTCTCCATGTTAGTCATGAGCTCTGTGCCCCATCATGGAGAAGTATGAGCAGTGTATGCGCACACATATGAACAAACACTCAGGGAAAAGAATTTATTTTTCTTTTTCAAAGAAGTGCAATTGAATTTTCATAATAATACTCCTTAAACCAATACTTTCTATAAACAATGTCAGGAATGTGTCATATTTTTTGTTGCAGGAAACAAAGCATTTTTCCCAATTTGCTTTTATGTCACTTCAAGAGGAATTAAACTTGAAATGCCAGAAAGAATTCTTAGTCACCTTTTATGAAAATCAGTTTAGCTGTTCTTACTTGCAAAGTAAACTTGAGAGGAAAAGTGTTAGCTGGAGGTTCTCCCTGTATTTGTATAACTTTTAATATTTATTTATGTTATATTTATGTAACTTTTTAAAATACTTTAAATATTTACTCTAAATGTACCCAAGGTTTTATGTGTTTATATTTTTACCCTTTGCAGCAAATGTAGTATCTGTGAGTCATGTTTATCAAGCACAAGGTAAGCATTAAAATTCTTGGTCTTGCAAACAATGTCTATATTCAAAACTGCAGTCTAATACTAGAGGCTGGAAGCTCAGAGTATGTTAATGTTAATGCATAAGCAAAAAGCCCTTCAGGTAAAATGCAACACATTGTATTTATGAAGAGCAATGGATTAGTGTTACCTTATTAAAAAAAAACTTAAAAGGTTGGCTGCATGCCTTGTGTACCAGAAGGCAGTAATATTATAAATTAGTTATAAAAATTAGTTTTAAAGTTGCACTTCAACTGAATAATCTAACACAACAGAACTGTTAAGAATTGTTCAAGTGAAGGATTTTTAATCTCTTTGACTTTGAGAGTACTAAAATTTGGTGCTGCTTCCTTTGGACTCAGTGGGACTGTTTCATAGTTGCTGTTTCCTAGCAGTGTTAAGAGCTAGAGTTCAATGGCTGAAAGTTGAAGAAAATAAATACATTAATCCTTTGAGCTGTTTCTTTGCTTTTGGTGTATGAATTTTATTTCAGCAAGATCGGAGAAGCCATGAGGCTTCTGACAGCTGGAGCAGCAGTGGCTCTGGGCAGCTTTAGTGCAGTGGTCAGGTGGAGATCGGCATTTGGTAAAAATTTAAAGTGTGGAATTTTTTCTTCTCTATATTTAGGTGTCTATAGTTGAGATGTTTCACATCCTTTGGCAGGCTTATCTTCCACATGTCTGCTAAATGGATGTTTCTATAGCATGCTTTTGAAGACTGATGTGTGCTTCCTTTGGGTTATTTGCTGTCTCCACATGACTAATTGATACTGATTGATTTTGATCTTTGCATAGGAAAAGCTGTAAAGCTTTCAGATGTACCTTCTCCTTTCCATATTTGTCAGTGGTCAATACTTGGTTTTGTGATACTCATCCCGTGTCACAGCATCATTATACCAAATTTACATGCATGTGCTTTTTAGATGTTTCTGCTTGTATGTGATTTTTATTGCCACTTTCTTCTTATGATTGTATTTTTGTGGTTCTCATAACTTCCTAACTCTCCCATTTTGTCACAGCCAGGTTATGTTGCCAGCGTACATCTCATGTACTGTCCATTTTGCATTTTTGTCTTCCTGCCCTGTTTTCCTCCTCACCAAATATCTTACTTTACACTAACTTGTCAGTATTTATTTTGTCTTTTCACTTTTGTCTTCCCTTCTTACCCAGCTTCTCCATTCAGAACCTAAGTGAACATAAAGATCTAAACTTGATTATCAGCCCAAATATTTGCTTGCAGTAATTCTTACTGAGATACTGTTAATGAATAGAACTACTGGATTTTTAATAATTGGATACTTAATGAAACCTGATACCTCTGTCACTTGGTCACTTGTACATGATGAGAACAGAATGTTGGTAATGATGAGGAGTGTGCAAATAGGCCCTACCCCTGAAGCTCAAAGGAAATCTTTAAATATGCATTAGTTCTGTGCTGCAGTTCTTGTCTTCAAGTTGCTTTGCTTTTACAAAAACCTGAGGGTAGGAAGGAAGGTTTGAAAACATAACAATACAATTCAGCTGATAACAAATGACTACAGAGTAAGTTTTGCTGAATAATGGCCTCAGTAAACTGAGTAAACTTTTGCTGTAATATGAGTCTTATTTTCTAACAATAATAATAGAAAATATTAGAAGTATTTCTTCAAAAGTATTTCTGATGCCTCTTTACAGGTGCTGTTGTACTCCAAATTTCATGTTTTTCTGAAGCTGAAAGAATATATATGCTAGTTAAAGATACTGTTGTCAATGACAAGCCTCTGAATGCTGTGGTGATTCCTGCAGTTATGGTAAGAGACAGGTTTGAATTTTAAAAATATCTTTAAAAGAAAAAAAACTACTGCCTTAAAACTCTTTCTGCTAGAACTAAATCAAAATATGTTTTATTCAAATAGGCCATACTATGTAGTGTGACCAAAAAAGCCAACCAACTTCAGAGCCTGTACTTCATGTATATGATACATTCAGTGAGTTAAGTAATTTGTCCTGGTATTGTTCAGCTGTCAATCTACAGCTGCCTAACTGTACAACTATAAAGAAGAGGAAGACAAATTCTCTTTGTTTCTTTCAAGGATCAAAATGTTAAATGGGGTTTCAGTTTCAGCTGGTATGTCTTAAAATGCTTACAGATTTTGGTATGGGAGCTAAATGTTGTTTCCTCTTTAACTGTGAGGTAAAACACTTCTGCTTATTTTCACAGTGATATTATCTTCATTTCCCCCATTCTGTAGCAGAGGCAGTTTGACCTTGTTTACCCCTTGAGGATCTCAGAAGAACATAGTCTTCCGAAAGACTTAGTGCGAGAGTCCTTTCACAAATTCAGGCCTGATTCTGATTTATTCTTGTTGTTACTAATCACTTTCATGTGAATGAGTTTGTTTAATAATAGGTTTCATGTTAATAAAGTGAGTCAATGTGAGAAGAGGAAAATGATTAACTGAGTGAAGTGATATTTTTAACCAGGATTATGTAGGTTCTGTCCAAAAAAGAGCGTTGCCGTAGTTACACAACACCTCAGCAGAAAGTATCTTGTAATTACTATCTTTTTGGAACTGCATTATGGCAAGCAAAGTGTGAGTTCTGGTTTGACTTCTTGGAACATCACAGAAGGCCAAAAAAATTACACTTTTAGTGGGAATTATGAAATAGCTTTATATAGGAGGGTATCAAGTTCAATGGCCATAGTTGCTTATTCACATACCTGCTTTCACTGTTTAAAATGAGTCCTACACTTGTCAAGACTTTCTGAAGGCAAAATTATGGTTTTTATATGGGTAGATACTAGTGGTAGTGCTCACATGCAGCTGGGAAAATCAAAAGTTACACCCCCTCCTAAAAAACTGAGAGCCTTATTCCTATGTGTGTATAGGAATTACATTCTGTGAAGTTCTTAGAAATCAAGGCCCTCTTGTCCAGACTAGTTTTCAGATTGCCTATTGTGAGAAACAGAAAGCAGGATGTATTTTTGGATAGCCGTTTTACGTGTATTTTAGGCAAATCCATTACGAGCCTATAATTGTTGTCTGCGGTGTGAAGTTGAACATACTCTACTCTGTTGATTACATATGTCTGTTTTTCTGACACTGGATATGTTTGAAGAGAACTTCTTGATGCCAGGAGAATGTGGACATTGCTATCTCTTATCTGATGCAAGATATTTTTTAGAAACTCCAGTTCAGGGGACTGCTAGCAATTAATTTCTAATACATAAGCAGGAGAGAGGGGCTGTACACCAGCACAAACATTGTGTTTCCATTTCAGCATGTGTTGTTTATATTTGGTCATCTCACTGAAAAGAGCCAAGAGTTAATTTAAATGATATTTCAAGTGTTGTTTTTTGTATGATTGTCCACCCAGCTTATGCCATTTACTTATTACCCAGGGCAGACTAATGGCTGATCACCATCTTTACTTTGGGTAGCAGTTGAACTAGATGATCTCCCGCAGTACTTTCCAGCCCAGACTATCTTTTTAGCCTATGATAATATTAGTCTTTGTTTATATGTGTATTGATTTAAACACAGTACCAGGAAATGCACAGGAACTGAGACAATACTAAATTTACACAATGTTTGACATTTCTTTTGTGAGTGAAATACAAAGAAATTGGGAATGAAGGGCTAATAATTTTTCCAAATTGCCAGTTAAATTAAAGAAAAACCCAACCAACAAAAAAACAACAAACCAAAATATCCCTTCTTAAAAATTGGTAAAAGCACAGAAGTATTGGTGGATAGCAGGTTGCTAGTCTTATTTTTCTGAGGTGAGGTTTGCTTACTCAGTGTCTGACATAAGGAGGAGGCATGGTTCAATTCTGGCATGCTCAGGTCTACCCAAGGCAATTCACCCTCTGATTCCCATTACTGAGAAGTCTGAGCAAGGAATCAGTTTGCATAAGCTGCTTATTAGAAAGTCAAACAGTTAGTGTTATCAGATGTGTTGATCTGTTCTGCTGTTTCAGGCCTTTAGGAATTTAATCAAACACTTTTTCATTTCACAGTATTCAAATAAATGAAAATACTTTCTCCACTGGAGTGTGAAAAACAAAAGTGCAGTAATTATAAACCTGTTTAGCTGCTGTGTGTAAGGAACTTTGGGGACAGTTTGGTTTCACTCTTTGGTATCAATTCAAGGTGAAAGACATTGCAGGACTAAATCTTTCAATTCAGAACTAATTTAACAGAACTTCTTTTGTAGCACAGGCAAGGAAGTCAGCAGAAGTTGTTTGAGGCCAAAATCACCACAGGTTATTGTGGCTTTATCAGGAATGCCTTTTGCTAGTGGAGTGCCCTCTGATATACTGCATTTATATTTGTTAAGAGTAGCAGGAAAATGTGTAGAAGGTTCCCAAATAGATGAAACTTTCCATTTCATTCATTCTACTAAATCCTCACAAAAATATTTACATCTTCAAAGCATCCTAGTTAAATGAGCATTTTAGCCGAAACCTGAGTGGCTGCTTTTCACCCTTCTGAAAGGGTTGTCAACTTTTCCACCTTTTGCTGGAAGGGTTTTCAAGGATTGGAATGGAGTGCCCCGGGAAGCAGTGGGGTCCCCAATCCCTGGAGGTGTTCAGGAAGTGACTGGACATAGCACTTAGTGCTGCAGTCTAGTCAACAAGTGCTATTCAGTCAAAGGTTGGAATTGATGATGTTACAAGTCTTTTTCCAACTTTTATGATTCTGTGATTCTTCCATTTCTGCTATATGCCAAAAAATAAAGAAAAACCTTATGGGTTGACCCAGCTGTTGCTCCAGTAGTGTTGTGACACCTTGCACATAATTTCTCATCAGATAGTGAGTCCTTTCTGGCCAGGGTGGAGAAGACTTGTGCTTGAGGCATTGTGAGTCCTTGCACATGGAAGATGCTGCTGGCAGGCATTTGCCAATGTTGAATTCTACTTGTCAGAGATATCTGCAGTTCCTGGAGACAGCCCATTGCCCGGGAAGATGTGCTGTGGTTGTCACACTGGTAGGGCTGGTGGCACAGAACGCCTTGTTCTGCTTTGTTGTGAGATGTGATTACACAGTACAGTCAATGGGAAGGGGGTTAGCATGGATAATAAACATCTTGCCCCAGTTTAAAGCCGTGTTGTGCCAGTCCTGACAAATTAAGCAATTCACAGTGATTGTCAGAGTGTCTAAGTCATGCAGCCTCCTTCAGCTGTCTGTAAGAAAGGAGCAATAAATTCCTTCCTGAATGCCAGCCAACACAAAACCCTTCTGCAGATTTCACTCCTCAAGCACAGCACTGAAGCCAGGGCTAAAGGGGGAAGGGTGTCCTCGGGCTGTGAGTCACATATTCTCTTCTGCCCAGTAACAAACTCACTCCTCTGTCTCCAGTGGGGCTTTATTAAAGAACTTTTAAAAATTTAGCAGCATTAAAGTGCTACCCTTGTGGCTGTCTGTGATTGTAACAAAGAGTGTGCTCTTGAGAAGGCACAGCACCCTGCACTACTGTACAAACTGTTAAGAGTTTTTAATTCTTACCAAAAATAATTGTTTTCTTAAAAGCTGGCTGTTATCTGGGGATTTAGCAATGTTTCTTACTCCTTTATGCTTAATGAAGAGTTGTGATGGGAAGCAAGTTCACTGTAAGGACAAGCACTTTCTTGAAATCATCTTTTTATTCTGGATGGCTGCATCTAAATGGGTTTAGTTAAGAATTCACATTGGAAGTTACCTTAACAAAGGTGGGTTTGTAGTAGGACTATTAACTTTACACTACATACAGATTTTTTATTAGCTCCAGGCATTTTCTGTAGCTGCTTGTGAATCTTAGTAGCATTCAGGGTGTATATTTAACTGGTTTGGGGGTTTTTAGGTATAGTATTGACACTTGATAAGAAATATAGTTGGCAATTTACAGTAAATGCATATTTGCAAGAATTTATGTTACTTGGGTAAGATCTTAGACAACTTTACAAAACAGAGCTGTGCTTTTGAATGCCTTAGAGTGTACCATGTTTCAGAAATAGTTGTGATTCCCTTATGTTGCCTTTGAATTATTTCAGTTACTTGGTTTTAAACCCAGTGTATTAGAACGTGCCTCTAAAAGCAAGTAATATAAAACATGCGTTCAGCATGTCACTTCTAAATGTCCCAAACCAGTAATTTTAGAAACTGATTTCCTGAAGACGAGAAGATAATCAAATGTTCTTACATTCAAGTAAGGTATTGGTTAGACTCCAGAGCTGGGCTGGTTTCTTTGCTCTTCTTTGAAAAAGTTTTTGTCACTTCGAGCTGCAGAACTTTGTGTTTTCTTTCTTTATTACACTGTTAGCCCCCTTTTTTTTAAACCTCACAAGTTTCCAGGCATTATACCAAGCCTGAGATTTCAGGTTGCTAGTTTTGTTCAGAAAATTGAAATGGCTGGAGATAAATTTATGTATTTAAAAAGCTCTGAAGAGGAAGAAATGGGAAGTGGACAGGAGAGAGGGTAGGGTAGAGTGAAAGCTGGACAAGGAGTGCTGGAAAGGAACAATGTGCTCTGTTACCCCATGGGAGATGCTGTTTCCTTTCAGAGTGCTCTGCCTTCTGTTACTCATGGGATTTAACCCACTACAGCACTACAGGCTGGGTAGAGTGGCTGGAAAGCATCCCAGCACCAAAGGGGATGCTGGGGATGCTGGTCAATATCTGGCTGAACATGAGTCAGGAGTGTGCCTAGGTGGCCTTCTTGGCATCTTGGCCTGTATCAGCAATAGTGTGGCCAGCAGGACCAGGGCAGTGATTGTTCCCCTGTACCCAGCACTGGTGAGGCCACACCTTGTGTGCTGTGTCCAGTTCTGGGGCCCTCACTTCAAAAAGGACATTGATGTGCTGCTGTGTGTCCAGAGAAGGGAACAAGGCTCATGAAAGGACCAGAAAACATGTCTTATGAGAACTAGCTGAGGGAGCTGGAACTGTTTAGTGTCCTGAAGATGAGGCTCAGGGCTGACGCCATTGCTCTCTAAAACTCCCTGAAGGCAGGGTGCAGCGAGCTGGGAGTCTGTCTCTCCTGCTGGGCCCGCAGTGAGAGGACAGGAGGAAATGGCCTCTGAGATACAGTAGATTCAGGTTAGATATTAGGAGGTAAAAATTATCACTGTCAGGGTGGTAAGGCATTGGAATAGGTTGCCCAGGAAGGTCACCATTCCTGCTGGTGTTTAAGAGGCATTTGGATCTGATGGTGATGTGGTTGAGTGGTTTAGGTGTTATAATGGCAGTGCTGGGTGGGAGGTTGGACTTGATGATCCTAAAGTTGTCTTCCAAGCTTGATGATTCTGTGATTATCAAAAGACAATTCTAAGTGGGATGTGGCAGATGATGGTACAGGAACTGACAGAGTAACAAGATGGCCTTTGCTTCTGAAAACACCAGATCTCTGCTTACTCTTCCATTAATGCTTGAATGGCTCAAGGGGACAAAATCCACATGTCTCTTTGGGATGCATGGATCTTTGAGCTGTTGACTTAATACCTTTTGTGACAGTGGCATGCATTATGTTCCATAGTCTTCCTTTGCTGCCTACAAATATCCTTTCCATGTGCTTAACAGAAATGAATATATTACGCTTATTATGTGTTGGGCATGCTTTGAGTAATTGTTTCCCCTTTCCAATAAGGCCTGAATGTAAAGGCCAAAGGTGTTTTGACTTCAGTTGTCAGTCTAGCATGAAGGTGGTCCCTTTGGAGAAAGCTGTGTGTACAGCTTTCAGCCTCTTTATCATCAACCTACTTCTTTTGTCTGCAGTGGAACCTTTCCAGTAAAATAAAGCATGAGGTTCTTTTGGCTGTTTGTCCCCCAAAACAGCCCTTGTTTGGCTCATTTGTTTTTCAAGAAAACAGATAAAGTTTGAAAAGGTGAATGTCTTGTAGAATCTGAAGGATGAGTAAAGAAGGGATCAGTGTGTGCCTGCTTCACCAGCTTTTATACCTGCTTAGTGTTCCTCTTCTCAATGTGTTTTCTCTTTATCAAGAGACGAGTTGCACTGGATGACAGAGCACATTTCTCATGCAGACAGTGGTAGAGGAGAAGGATTTTTATATGTTTGTCAGCATCTTGACACATCTGGCAGGGTGTGACTTGTAGAGGATTAGCACCCAGCTATTCTAAGAACAGAAAATGAGAAGAAATCTCCCAAGTACTGTGAAGACCCAAACAATCGTTTGTAAAGTGCCTAAATCAGGTCACAGGTGTGGGGTGTCTCAATGTCGGACTCCATTTTTCATCCCTACAGATATAACTCATAAATTTGACCCGATTTCTCTGTAGTTCGCCTCAGATCATGGTCTCTGGTGGTTGCTCACAGGCAGCAGCTGAAAGGCTTTCTGGGTGCCGCCTCCTCCCGTCTGTAGCTGTTGGTATCTCTCCACATGCTTGCACGCTGCAGTCATGCTGCTGCCTCACCGACCCCTGAATCATTCTTGTCTAAATTGACTTATATTTAGCACTGTTGTTCTGTTCCCTGAATCCATCCGGTCAGCTGCGTGACAAATTGCTGTTCCCTGAATGCTGTCCAATTTGTAAATAACAATTACCACAACTTAGGGACCATGGCAAATGTTTCTGTTTAGAGGTGCATTTGTTGAAATGTCCAGTGGACTTTGCTGCCATGTACCTGCACCCCAGCCTTGTGGCAGGATGGATGAAAGGTGTGCTGGTGATTTCTAATCTTTCTAGAACTAGTTAGAAATCATTTTACAGAACTGTTTAGGGGTGGACAGGCTGGGTGAGCACTAGTCCCAAGGTGCATCTGTTGGCTGGAAATTTTGACCTCCAGTGAGGCTGCAGATATTGCTCCTATGCAGTCCATGCAGTGCCCCAGGAAATCACCTCTGCCATGTCCAGTGGCTTCCTTTGCAGTTTCTGGAGGCTTTGATGGTCCTTTCAGCAGCAGCTTCAGTAAGTCATAAGATACTGGCACCCCTGAGTAAATCCTCATGATGGAAAAGCTTAGCTTACATATTTTTAAAAGCTTTCAGCTTCTAATTTCATAGGCAGAAGTACACCACCGTCTGTCCCAAACATCTTTATTTTTAAATGCTTTGTCCTTGTAAATTGACATGCATTCTAAGTCAACCACAAAACTAAAGAAAGATTTTTCAGTTGGTTTGGGGAGAAGTTCTTGCTTTTCAAGGAAACTGTTTTAATTGTACAGAACTCTTATCCCTCACAGTTCTTTGGCCAGGCTGTTTACTGAAAATGCATAGGAAGGGCTTCTTAAAATGCCTTTATTTCTAATGTTGGGCTGAAATGTGTACTTGGAATCGGTTAAGGAGCCTTAAATTCCTAGGGAAGTAAGATCAGCAGCTAACCTGTCCATTGGCTGGACCTTGAATCTTTTCATTTATAGAATCTGGATTTTTTAGTAGGCATCAAGGAAGCATCAAAGAAGCATCAGGTAATATTTCTGAGACGCAGTATGATTTTCTGCCTTTTCATGGCATTGACTTATCCTTTTTCTTGTCTTCTTTCAGGCTTCCAAGATACCACAGAATTGTTGTCCTCTTCTTGTATTTGTGAATCCAAAAAGTGGTGGTCTAAAAGGTCGGGATCTGCTGTACAGTTTTAGAAAGTTGTTGAACCCACATCAAGTCTTTGAACTTACCAATGGAGGCCCACTGCCTGGGTAAGTCATCCTGGGGGTATTTTTGTTATTGTTGTTTTTTTGTTTTTTTGGGGTTTTTTTTTTAATTTACATTGTTCTGTTATTTTTTAAAAGGTTCATTCACTTATTTTGAAGATCTAAATTTCTTCTGTTCTGTGCCTGAAGATCAGGGCAGTGGATCATTTCCTTCTGACTGCTCTTACTGTGAGAACATATTTAAACTTCAGGATTATCTAAAGAAAAGAGAATAGAGTAGTTCCTGATGTATATGCTTCTGTCAAATCTAGCACAGTCTGGCCCTGGGAAAGTCATATGCACTTTACAGTAGCACATATTTAATAATTATTGAAAATAAATAGATTTTATAATTGAATGGAAATGGAAAGAGAAATGTAACATTTCCTGATGAGGGTGGATTTTTGCTTTTATTTTTTCTGATGTTTCATGGGAACTACTAGGAAAGTATAACAAAATTTTCTATTTTGACTCTTGAAACTTGGCCACAGTTGCAGAATTAACAGGGTTTGCCTGATCACAGCTGCAACATTTCTACGAGGAACAGAACATAATGTGCTTGTAGGAAGACAGGAACTGATTACTTGATTTAATGAACCCCACTTTGTTACAGCTTCATAAAACTGAAAGCTGTAGCCTATTGCTCATTCCTTCACTACTATTTAACAAAAAACTTGTCATGACAAGATCTTCAGAACAAAAGCTTTGTGGGAAAAATGCAGCTTATGTAGGAGACAAGATAAACAAAATACACAAACTAATTTTTCTGTCAGAGCTGTATAATTCTGTTTTCTTTTTAATGCACTTCAAGCTGCAACTTCAGTAACCAGTTCATTTTTTTTTGGCTTTGGAATCTTTCTGTAGCTTTATGGCAAAATGCTCCCATTTGTTCATTGCTTCTTGTGCAATGGGAAATAACAATTCTTTTCCATGATATGTTGGTATGTAGGATGAAAAGCCACAAAAGGTAAGCATCACCAGGAAAACAGTACTATTAAGAAGAAAATGTACTGTGATACCTATGACTAAGTACAAAAACACCACCCATAATCAACACCCCCCCCAGGATTTAGAGAGTTACAGATGTTCACATTGAAATTACAACTAGTCAGGTCTCTGTGCCCTTGAAAAAGGAAGCGATTAACCATTTAGTTCTGTCTGTGAGGAATTTTAGAGGAATATGGTTTTTCACTCTTTTTAAAATCATCTTTATCTACAACTTCATATTTTTCTATTCATTTTGCTGAATTTGATCCAGAAACTGATGGTAAAGGGGCATAGGCAGAAATCCAGTAATACTGTGTTATTTTAAATAGCATATTGGGACTTTGCATTTCCTATATTCCATTGTAACTTTTCTTTTCCCCGTGCTTCGCTTCACAATGGAGGTTTCACACGTTCTCCAAAGTGCCCTCCTTCCGAGTGCTGGTGTGCGGAGGGGACGGCACCGTCGGCTGGGTCCTTGGTGCCCTTGAGGAGATCAGGCACAAGCTGGTGTGCTCAGAGCCCTCAGTTGCCATCCTACCTTTAGGAACAGGTGAGAATCACAGCAAGAACAGAAGCTGAGCGCAGAAGCCCTCTGGAAGGTTTTATCTTTATCAGTCTGACACAGGACTCGGTTTTGCAGCTGAGATGCCATGAGATTGAGTTCTGGCTGGTGCTGGAAAGTAAACCACGGTATCTATCAGCTTTTCAAAGAAATGAGTCATGCTTTCAGAAAAACAGCATCAGGAGAAACAAGCAGCAGGAGTGTTGATATGTGTGTGGGCAAGTGGGCAGGAGATGGGAGGGCAAAATATCCTCCTCCTGATAACCACAGGTGCATCAGCCGTTGCTGTAGACAACAAGCTCACTTGCTCCCTAGTGCCTCAACTCCACAACAGGTTTTTTTTCCTACCACTTTTTGTGCAAATGCTTCAGTGTGTCTGTATGCAGTGGTAAGCACATGTACAAACTCAACACAGCTTAGGTCGTTTGTTTTTTTTTTGGTGCTAGTTAACTTTTCCTTCTAAATTAATGAGTTGTGTGACTTGATTGGAGCACCTTAGTGCAGTGTGATTTGTAAAACTGGGCTGATGCACTGATTGTGAAACACAGTCACCTTTTGGTGTTCTTCACTGTTGCCCAGGTAATGACTTGGGGAGAGTCTTGCGCTGGGGAGCTGGCTACAGTGGGGAGGACCCATACTCCATTTTGGTTTCTGTGGATGAGGCAGATGATGTTCTTATGGATCGCTGGACTATCCTTTTGGATGCAGAAGAGCCAGCTGAAGGAGCAGAAAATGGCATTGCAGAACCTGAGCCTCCCAAGGTGAGCTGGGCACTGTTTGGGTGTGATTCTTAGGAACTGTTGCTCTAGTGAAAATCACAAAGAGGATGGGAATTAGTATAGTTTAATTTTTACTGCTCACTTGTCTTTGTGCTTGGGCCTTATTGGGCTGTTTCTTACTGAATACAGCACACCTCTGGACCTAGTGTTTCGGTTCTGGCAGGGCTCGTTGACTGCAGAGCATCTTTTGTCACTGTTTAGCAAAAAGCATCTGATAGAGGATTAATTAAAAGATTCACGTGACGATGGCACTCCTATGTGCTTCAGCTGGAAAAAAATTATTTCTCAAATAAGAAAAGGCTTGGGAAGAAATGCCAAAACACTTGTAAAACTGGAGTGTCAACCAAAGAACATTCCCTTCTGCAAGAGTCACTCTCATCTTCTCTTTCACAGTTTAAGAAATTACTAGGAGTTGCTAGCATATACAGGAAGTAAATCCTTCCATCATCTTACTGCTGTTGTGTGTCTGTATATGTGCCATCTGTTATTTGCCTTTTTTTTTGTTTTGAGTGAAAGTTACTGTAATTTGGTTCATATGAACTTGTTTCTGTTCAGGAAAATAAAACTGTTAACTGTAAATGGTGATTTTGGAGCTCTATTGGAGCTCAAATGGTGATTTTGGAGCTCTTTCTTCTGAAAAGAAACAGAATCCTGGTTCTGTCTCTTTTCAGAAGAAAGGAAGAAATGGACAAGGGGCTTGCAAAAAAAAAAAAAAAAGAAAGGCAGGAAATCGTAACAATGGTAGCAATTGTCCAAGATTTTAGTCTGGTCACTGGAAAATCCTAGGCATTATGAGTCAGTTGGAGGATTTAAGATGCTCAGGTTCCAGCTATTTTTCACTTAGTGGAGATGGGCTTTTTTTCCCCATCTGCTTTTTAAAAGGGAAGGATGGGAGAGTAAGGCCTACGATAAAAGTGTTATGGAATGAATTGGCGTGCAGAGAAAGATTTAATGGAAGAAATGGTCGAAATCTGTAGAAACTTGAGGTTGGCATATAGGGAGCTAGTTAAAACGCAGCTGAGTAGATGAAGTCAAGTTGTTCATTCATCTGGTGTAAGCTGGTTACCTTCCAAAGTAAGTAAGATTGTCTTCCCAATGATGTAATATAAATCCATGGCTGATGCCAAAAATAATAGTGGCATTAGTGTTCAGCAGCTTGTGGAGTTATTGCATAGAATTGCTTTGAGAGGTTGAGTTGGTTTTATTTCTGCATTTGCTTTTATTTCTGCCTTATTATGCCTGTTACTTTTAATTAAAATACTAAATTTTGAAGTTTCTGATACTTTGGAAATAATGACTAAGCATGTCAACAGTTGTTCATGCAGCTTTATTTTTAGTGCAGTGTTTCTGGAAAATGTTTTCCAGAATCTGTCAAGATGCAAGTGACTTGGAAGAATCATCTGCAAAGCTTGCTTTTGTTGAAAAACTTTGGAATGTCTTCACTTTTCATTTATAAATGTAAGCAGGAAATGATAGCTTTTTTTTTTCCTTTTGGTCAGATTGTACAGATGAACAATTACTGTGGTCTTGGCATTGATGCAGAGTTGAGCTTGGACTTTCATCACGCTAGAGAAGAAGAACCAGGGAAATTTAATAGCAGGTAATCCTGGGGCAACTAGGTATGAAGGTCAATTTTGTGGTATTGCGTTACTTTGAATTTACACTGCAAATGATAATCTTAAATGCTACAGGTATCCACTAATATTGCTTGTGGCATAGCTGGGACAAGGAGGAATTAAGCTAGCCAGGAACTCATAGACACAAAGTTCCTTTGTTTTGTTGGTTTGGATATGGTTTGGGGCTTTTTTCCTCTACTGAGAGAGCAACAAAGCAGTTTTTGGAAGCCATGTCATTGTTACTCAGCATTTTTAGTTGCCAATAACTGCATTGTTGAGTTTAGTGAAATTTTGAGATAGCGGAAATATCTCTTGCTCAAAGCCTTTAGCAAGAGTGAAGGCAGTGCTGCTACATGAGCAATAAGCACTGTTCAGAAGTGTTCAGAAGTGTTCAGAACTTCTACTGTACCTTTTTTTGTTTTGCCTAGTGCTGTTGCAGCACCTGCATGTAAGCATAAAAAACTCTCGATATATCAAGTGAGAATGTTGTTAAAAATGTATTGACAAGACCTTCCTCCTCTCTGGCATGCACATCAACCAGTAATGGGACTTTTTCTCCTTCCCACAGTTGCTGAAATTGATGAGCAAAAGAAATCATGTCTGTGTTATTAATCAGTAATTCCTTATAGAAACTGGTTTTGTTCGCTGTCCTCTGTGTTTGTGATTAAATGCCTTCTAAATTGTCTCTTGGTTGTCAGAGTTACAACAGCCAGTTACAACTATGCAGTGTTCAAGCTGTAACTATTAAAAATATTCTCTGACCAGTTTATGAGTGCAATGATGTGTAATCCAACCTGTCTTGTAGTGTTCTGCCTGTCATTACAGGCATTGCTCATGGTGCTTTTCTTAAAAACTGACTAATACAGTTGTTGATGTAAATATAGGTGGCTCCTGGTACATAAGTTGCTATGAGCCACTGGTTTGCATTTTCAATACTTGACTGAAAGCATCTCAGGTAGTAAAGTCAGGTAATAAGTTTGTGTGTAGCAGTGTCCATTCTAGTAGGAGAAACTTTCCTAGATGGACTTGTGCAGTTAATATAATGTACAAGTTATGTTCATTCTTTCTTCAAAATATACTACTCCATATTTGCAAAGCTGCAGCATTTCAAAATATGCATCCTCTTCTTATTGCCACTGCATTTAAGGGATGTACTTTGATTGCTATTGCCCTGTGTGCTTTTCATCCTTGTCTTCATCTCAGTCATTTCCCAGTGTGCAGCATCCATAGTGCAGTGGACAATGTCTTGGTATCATTCTTGCAGAGTAACTTGAAGGACTTGTGGGAAAGAAGAGAATTAATTTTTTTTCCCAAATCTAAAGGACTATATACTTCTGTAAAGGAAACATGAAATAAGGAATTGAGGTACATTTTTGCAGATGCCAAAAGCTTGTGCATGCTAACCGTGCTGTCACATGATATTTACCTTTGACTGCCTGTGAAAATGACTGCTAAAATAGTTGAATTTGTGCTTCTCCATCATAAGCAAGTGCACACTCTTGTCAGTAATATTAGATTGGGTTTTTTTTTAATATTTCTAGTAAATTCACTAAAAATGGTATCTACTTAATGCAAAATCCCACAGTTGCTGGCAGGCAAGCTCGCTACTCTTGAGTGCAGAACAGGAAGGTTTGGGTTGTCGCAACAGAAATTGCAGGTAGTCCTTGGAAGAAATACAGGATTGAGTGCTCTTCTGAAGCAAGACCTTAAACTGATACATGTCCCAAAAGCTGTGTGCTCTCTGGCCTCACTCAGAAGAGTCTCTTTTTATGCTCTGGACTGCTTACCTTTAGCTAGCAGCTCAAAGTGTAGTGGTAACACCCCTGCAGGAATTCAACACTGATCTTGCATTGCGGGGCAGATAAAAATAGTGTCTATTGTGACAGTGATGGTCTTTGCATTGGTGAATGCCAAACTATGTAAGTTTTCTTCACAGTGTAAAATTTAATGACAGGGCATCTGCCTTCATTCACAGAATCACAGAGTGGGTCAGGTTGGAAGAGATTACAGTGGTCATCATCTCCAACCTCCCTGCTCAAGCAGGGTCATCCCAGAGCACTTGGCACAGAATTGTATTCCAGATGCTTCTTGAATATTTCCAGTGAGGGAGACTCCACACCTTCTCTGGACAATCTGTTCCAGTGCTCAGTTAGAAATTGCAAAGAAAAGTAAATAAATTGTTCCTCATGTTCAAGTTGAACTGTGCATCAGTTTCTGCTCATTGCCTCTTACCTTTGCTTGTTGCCTGGCTCTGCCTTCTTGATACTGTCCCTTCAGAGACTTACAGACATTGATAAAGTTTCCTCTCTTCTTGACGCTGAGCAAGCCCAACTCCCTCAGCCTTTCCTGGTTAAAGAGATGCTCCAGTCCCTTAATAATCTTTGTTGCCCTTCACTGGACACAATCCAGGAGCTCCACGTCTCTCTTGTACTGAGGAGCCCAAACTGGGACACAGACTGAAGATGTACCTCACCAGGGCTGAGCAGAGGGGTAGGATCACCTCTTTCGACCTGCAGGTTATGCTCTTCCTACTGCACCCAGAATCCAGTTGGCCTCTTGGCCCCCAGGACACATGGACATGGACAGCTTGTGGTTCAGGACATGGACAGGACACATGGACCAGGACACCCAGGTCTTTCTCCTCAGAGCTGCCCTCCAGCAGATTGCCCCCAGCCCGTGCTGGTTCGTGGGATTATTTCTCCTAGATGCAGGACTCTCCCTTTGCTCTTTGTTGAATTTCAGATTTTTTCTCTCTGCCCATCTCTCCAGCCTGTCAAGGTCTCTCTGAATGGCTGCAGAGCTCTCTGGGGTATCAACCAGTTCTCCCAGCTTTGTGTTGTCAGTGAACTTGCTGAGGAGGCATCTGGTCTTCATCCAAGTCACTCCCAGGGGATCCTGGAGCAGTCTTTAGGATTGCATACTGCAGAAGAGATCACATCTTACTTGTACCATCCAAAATGGCAGGAGATTGCCATGGCAAGCAGTTTCCTAAATGCAAGGTTTGGGAGAATATTTTGCGCAATTTAATGCAACTTTGTACTTATTTTCCAGAGATATGCAACTGTTCTGCAGTTAGGGCACTGTGAAGTATTCTTTCAGTTTCTGAAGGCTTCCTTCTTCATGCAAGAGAAATAAATACTTATTGGGGATATTGCAAGTGTTGTTTTTTCTACTGATATTCCAGCATTTTTCAGTTCTATCCAAATTAGACAAAAGCTGTCTTAGCATAGACACATCTTGCATGGAGCAGAAGTGTATGTTAAATGGTGTTACCTGAAGTACCTTTAATTTGGTGCTATTTTAAACTGTTAGGACATAGGACTAATCATTTGCAATGTAATAATTTAAGATAACTGAAAAGTAAGTCTCTGAAGATTTGGCTGTAACCTGCATTGGCTGTCTTCCCCACTTTAATGTCTACGGTATTTAGATGTAATGCTGGAGAGATTTTGCAGAGATGAATTCCAACAACAACCATTTACTAGTAGGGTAAAATAATGGAAATTTATGCTTTTTATGTAAAGGTTGCCCTGAAGGCCATGTATCCAAAGGTTTCCATTATAGAAGAAAATAGTCTGTGTGTTTGACTATCTTTTGTTTATGTTATTCTTAAAATATTTTGCCATTTCTAGGGATGCCATAAAAATCTTCCTCATCTTTTTTATTCTAAAATTAGAGATGTTAGAGCTCTGTCACAAGTTGAGATTACTAAGCCTGTTTTAAGTTTCTGAAGCTAAGTATATTTCAAATTAATTAGGAATGTATAAAGCAAAGATTTTCAAATGTTTTTTTTGCCATAAGTATTGTAGTATCGCTTGAGAAAACAATTTAAAATTGGTCATGATGACCTCTAAGTCTTAATCAAAAATGTAATCTTCCAGCCTAGGAGTTTACATTTCAAAGAGGCATTGTATTCAGGCAATGCTTCAAGAAGGGACCATTTTTCTGTAATAAAGTTTCGCAATCTGCACATGCCTCAACAGCAGAATCATCCCTTAAGTAAAGGTATGTAAAGTAGCAGTTCATGGTTTATGCTTTGTTTTTATGCAGTAAAGCTAGAAGAATTTGAAATGGGTTTTAATTGCAAAACTCTTTAAATATACCTGCTAGAGGACAATAGTGGTATACGTACAGGGAAGAGTGCTATGCTTGGCCTTACCTTTTAGTTACAAGATCCTTGTCTGCTCCTAGGTTTCACAACAAGGGAGTTTATGTGAAAGTTGGGCTGCAGAAGATAAGCCACACTAGAAACCTGCACAAGGACATAAAGCTGCAAGTGGACCAGCACGAGGTGGAGTTACCAAGTATAGAAGGACTCATCTTTATTAATATACCCAGGTAAAAATAAGAGGAAGGATCCTTTGTGAGCATGCAGGAATGTGTGTGTAGAATTGCTGCTCGGTATTTGAGCATCGAATCCCAAATGGCTAGGTAACAGGATCAATGACCATCAGCCTGCACACACTTTCTGACATGCTGGGGACTGGGTACCTAAGCAGTTCCTGCAGTGAAGGCCAGGATTTCACTGTAGGACACTGCCCAGGTCCTACAGGCAACTGGTCAATATAAATGAAGTGTGCAATGCTACCTGGGTAGCCATGGAAGACCACAGATCAGATACCTTTACAGGTCTGTGAGTGCTTCCTTGACACCTGCAGGGAGCTAGAGTAACTGTTGTGTAATTCCACAGGAGATCTGGCTTCCTTAGATGTGATGTTGATTGAGGTAGGTTTTTTATTTGCACAAAACCAGCAGGTAATTAATCCTGCCATACTATTATTTTTTCAAGTACTGTCTTGTCTTAAACAACCTGCATCTCTTTGCATTTCAGTCTGAAAATGTTTTATTCAAATACTCCTTTTTACATGTACACAAATACACATTGCACATGAGAGCTGTGGAGAAGAAAAGATCCCAATTAAGTGATGAGTAGTTCATATGCCTAAACAATAAGCAAGTGATTTGAGTGGGAAGGGTCAGTACTGCACAAAAACCAGATGGTTTAAATTGTCAGAAGCATTTCAGAGGACTGAAGTGCATGAATATCTGCCTAACTACAGGTGCTTTTGGCCAGGTACAAGAATGAAATCTTGATAATTGTTTTAGCTTTAGTTTCTTTTCAGTAACTTCTGTGAATGTTGTCAAGACCATTAAGAGCTATGTTAAGTTCTTTAGTCTTGAAAATTAAGGGTTAGTTTAGCTGTAACCTGTATTTCCCAGCAATCAGAACTCTACAGAGTTACCTTCTTCCTATTTACACCTTTGCTTTCCAACTGAAACTATTTACTTCGCTTCTTTTGCTACTAAAAGATCTGATAAAAATTCTTCCAGATTTTAGAAAAAGGACCCCTGCTTTTGCAATGCAGGAAAACTGCTCCCTCCAGCTGGTGGGGGAGCAGAGTGTGTAGCTTTTGAAGGCTATGAAACCAGCCACCTTTAGCAGGGCACCAGGGAGCGTGTCTGGGGCAGAGCACAGGTGGTCACAGGTGTGCTCTCCACACAGCTGGGGCTCTGGGGCCGACCTCTGGGGCTCTGAAAGTGACAACCGCTTTGAGAAGCCTCGCATCGATGACGGCCTGCTGGAGGTGGTTGGTGTGACTGGCGTCGTGCACATGGTGAGTTGGCATCCCAGTCAGCTCAGGAGAAACATGCATTTTATGGGACAGGCTCATTTCTGTGACAAGCAGCGCATTGAAAGTGCCGTTGTGCCTCTTTCTTAAGGTTGGGTAAGAACAAGTAGTAGCAATTGAGAACTTGTTAAAAATCCATGGGGATTTTTATGCTTCATGACTTAACTAGACTTTGAACCAAGTAGAGAAACATACGTATGTGCATATATATATATATATATGTGTATGTGTGTGTGTATATATAAAATACAAATACATGTCTGTATTATGGAATGCACTGGCTTTCTCATAACAGGTATCATGGTGTCCACATGGAATGGTTCATGGGATGAAAACAAGATTTTATTATAATATTACAAAAACATGCACCCTTCACCTAGTGTATTTGCGAAAAGTTTTGTTGTACCTCATCACAATCACAGTGGAGATTCCATCAAGACAGGTTGTTTTATAATTATCTGCCACAGGCTTTCCAGCACCTGTCACTGAGAATATGATACTTGATGCTCTTGATTTGAATGCTACATCAAGCAGGTGGTATGCTGTTCCTGCAAAGAATATTATGACTCAACTTATGGAATTCTTTTTTAATTCTTTCATGTATTACATATTTTTACAATGATTTGCTATTAGTAATGCACTCCTGTGGGATGGTAGGTTATTTTTGTCTTCATATCTCCCCACTGTTTAAAGAAATCTGCTGCTGAAAAAGTATATGTGGTCAGGTAGCTAGAGATAACTAATCCATAAAACTGCCAAAAATGGAAACGTGGGTGCTTAAATTTTGTGGAGCTTAATCTTTAGTGTTGGTCAGCTTTATTTTGTAATTTAGATCTTCTAAAATACACTAAAGAGTTGTTTTGGTAGAGATCCTTAAATCTTTTGTGAAAGTAGAAGCAGCTTTGGAGTATAAATGTTAACAAACCTGTGCTTTGGATTTGTGATATTAAGGTTTTTACTCCCACATTTGGAGTTGAGTTTGGAAGAACTCTCTCTGATTAATAAACTGCTTTTAGACTTTGGAATTTCACATGTGCCAAAGTCTGTGTGTATAATTAGGTGTTTTTAGAAGTATTCACTGTGTTATGGAGGGGGAAGCCAAAGCAAACAAGACCTTTGTGAGTGTATGCTCCTTGGCCAACCTTTGTATACAAACAGCTTTGCTTTGGGAGTTGTTTTGCCTCCTGCAGCCTGCAGGGGAGTTCTCCTTCCTGGACTAGCTGAAATAATTAATGCTGGGGCAGTAAAGGTATCCTAGTTTTGCCTAAGCAGTTTTTTAGCTGAAACTTTAAATGTCAGGTGAGAATAAAATAATATCCACCCAGTTTAACTGCAGCTAGTATTTGTACTTCTTGTTACTTGGGGTGATTGATATCCTGGCTTTTACTCCCTAACAGGGTCAAGTCCAAAGTGGTTTTCGATCGGGAATCCGCATAGCTCAAGGCTCATATTTCCGTGTAACGCTCCTAAAGCCAATTCCAGTTCAAGTTGATGGAGAGCCCTGGATTCAGGCCCCTGGCCAGATTATAATTTCTGCTGCAGGACCAAAGGTACTGGGTGTGGGTTTCTCTTAGTCATTTGACTTTGTTCCTCCTGCACTGGATGTTACCATATTATCTTGCTTGTCTGTGTTCTCATGCTGAACCCTAAAGGAGCTGCTTAGCACTACGAGGTAACTGACACGACAATTTCTAACGAGCACAGTTTGAAGGCTCTCTCCAGTGGCTCAGATGATGCTCATGTTTAAAAAAATAGTCCCTGAGCTTTGGCCTAGTGATCCAATTTTTCTTCTGTATTGAGATCTGCAGGCAGTGTTGCTTTTCTTGAAGCATGGCAGTTATAAAGGCCATGGTAGTAGTGCAGTGTGCGAGGTAGGAATTAGTCTGCTGGAGAAGGGAAGGTCTGTCAGACAGCAGTAGCAAAGGAGAAAAATAAATAAGAGAGGAACAAGGCCTGTGAAAAAGACTTGGGTAATCAGTGTCTGTTTTTTTCTTGAATATCTCAATTTGTACATAAAAGACAGCATCAGCTCCCTAAGAATTTAACTTCTCTATTGACTTTGAAATTGTGAAATAAACATTTTGCAGTAGGTGACTGTGGTACACACCAGTCTCACATTTGCTTGCTACCTTAGGGATGCCTTTTCAACTCACAGACATATGCTGCTGTAGGCAAGCTCAAAGGATATGTAGCTGTTCTGGGAGGGGTACCAGAACCGTTGCCTTGCTGAGGAGAAGTGAAAGAGAGGGTCATACCTCAAAGTTTTAGAATGTTAAAACTTTGTTCTTTTCATGAGATGAAATGGAAGGGTAATGGAAAGTGAGAGAGAGAGCAAACCTAACTTGTGAGAAACATTTTTTCTTCTTCTACCAGGTTACTGATTAGTTATCTATATATATGGGTACATATATGCACACACATACATATATATAATGTGCATATGTTTATGTAAAAAAAGCAGTAAATCCTATAGCTTTACAAGGATAGATGCACCAGATAGTTGTGTATTTATATGTTTTTCAGCTTTTTACTTGGTTTTTAGTTCGTTGCCTTAGATCAGCTAATTGATGACTACAGATATTTTAATAACTTCCTTTAAATTTTTCAATTTTAGGTCCATATGTTGAAAAAATCCAAGCAGAAGCAGAAAAAAACTGGAAGCCTGAAAGAGATGAAGGTGGATAGCACATCAGTCTCTGAAGGAGGACGCAAAGGGGAGACCTGTGTTCATGCCTATGGTAGACACCACCCTGGCCCAGGAAAACAGAGTGCAGACAAGTCGTGAAGAGTGTTGCCTATGAGTGTGCCTTTCATTACATTTTGATAGTACTGGGTTCTTCTTTGTCTTTCAAAGATAGTACCTCATTGTCACAAATAACTATTATGTACCACTTGTCTCATCTGAAATGTTTACTTGGGGTTGCTTTTCTGTAAGCTGTTTCCCAGCCAAACAGAGATTCCAAGATGCTGAGATTTCTGGATTTGCCTTCACAAAAAATCCTTCACTCCTCCCAGTTCATTCTTAAAGAAAATCATTCCATAGATAATTTTTTTAATTGTACTAGAACTGAAAATGTGTTCCTTTAAATTAATGCTCACAGTAGCATCCTAACCAAAAAAAGGCAAAAGCATAAGCTGCTGAGAGCTCCTTAGATCAGTCCAAATAGCACAGCTGAAACAGTACAAGTGTAAAGAGAAAAATACAAAACACAGGAGAGATTATTTCTGTAAAAGGATCCCAGTGCACTGGGAAGAGAGAAAGTACTAGAACAGTTGAGTCAAAATATTTCAGAGCATTTACTTCAACAGTATTTGGACAGCATGAATTAAGGGGGAACAGCCTGTAGAGCAACTTTTCAGTTGTAGCTTAGTTTCTCGTTATTCAGCCAAAGCCAATTTTAAAAGGCATTTGAATTTCATTAGCTACAACTCTCAAAATAAAAAGGAACAAGAATACCCAAGGCAATAGTATGTTATACCAATTCTTTTTTATCACTGAAACCATTAACTTTGACACCAGACTCTTCTGTCTTGACTTTACTTGTGTTGTTTCATTTTCCTGAATTTGGACTGTTACATAACAGCAAGCTAAAGAATCATCATTAATTAGGTTAAAAGAAGTACCACTTAGTGTTCAATTAAGTAAATTAGCAGTCATATGTTAGAGCTGAACTGATGTGCAGTATAGCTTTACTGAGGAGCCTTAGCATCCAGGCTTCAAATAACTGGGAATGTGAGAGTCATCATGAAAATTCACTTACCTCGCTAGGCTTCTCAAGTCTTTGTGGGTGTTACTAGGTATGGGCCCAGGGACACAGTGACTATCTTTTCTCACTTGCATGAGTGTGTGCTCTTCAGAGGCTGTTTCTTCATCAGTTCCTGTGAGGCCAAGACCACCTCTCTGTGTTTACCCATCTGCTGAAGCTGTCCAGTAGTTTTACAGCTTTGTGCTGGAGCAGCCGTACACCTGCCATACGCCATGCAGATCTGCTGTCCATGGCTATAGTCTTGTTGTCCTTCACTCGCATCTCTGCTGTCTCATCTCACTGTGGTTCCCCAGGAACTGAAACTTTCACTGTTGGTCAACATCATACATAAAGGGCTCTGTGAGCCACTTGTGGGCAGGGCGTGGGGCCTGCAAGATTTTGCCACTTCTATGCATCTGCTGCTTGGAGCTGCTTAAGCCGTGTTGGCTAGAGCCTACTTAGCCATATGGTGGGCTTCCTTGTCCTCTGTTGCACAGTAATAACTATTTCAGCTGTGGGTGGCATGAATTCATCACTTGAGTGTTAGCCCTTAGAGCATACCTCTTGCCAGCGTGTCTAGGAAGACATCTCTAGCTGCTTTGGGGGACTTAAGTGTAACTTTGAAATACACAAAAGCTGTTTTGTGATGGAGCCAGTTACATGCTGATGCAGTTCTTGCTGGGTCTCGATGAGTCTGTACTCCTAGCAGTGTGACAGCTTCAGCAACAGCTGACCATTACACGTGCTTTCTATTTTCTGGTCATGCTGTAACGAGGGTGTGAATGTCATCTACAGCAAGAGAATGATGCAGCTAAAGCTAGAAAGAGAGACAAAACAACTATGGAAAAATGGCAGATGCCTGCAGCTTCTCCTTTCAATCTAGGGATTCCTTCTCAGTTTTCTGGTAGAGATGCAGTTGGAGGAATGACTTTTATTTTGAGTGAAACCTTTTCTTAATTGTTTAAATTCTTAATTTATATTTGGGGATGTTCTTCAGGTCCCACAGTGTGGACTAAAACTTTGCTTTCATTCAACATGAAAACTGGACTCACGCTATGAAAGAAATTGTTTGTATAGTACAGAGCTAAAAGCCTTGTCTTCCTGATCATTAAACACAGGGTTGTCTTCTTTAGAACCTGGGCATGAGGGGTCAGCTGGGCCTCTTCTGGCATCCTGGTACCAGCATTACAAGTAGGGAGGACCAAGTATTGTATTTCAGGATGTGCACTGTCTGAATGAAACTCACAAATTAGAGAGGAAATCTGGAACAGGCTGCTGCTTCATAATTGTCCAGAAAGAGAGAGAAACTGCTTGGTATCCTTGGGACAGCAGAAAGAATGCATGGTCTACTTTCCAGCTGCTGACTCAGTAATGGAAGCTGGGCTTTTTGTTACAGAAAACGTGCATAAATTTTAAGATTTCTGGTACGGACTGTCTTCTGCAGCCCAAATAAATAAGGCTGTCTTACTATTTTTCCAGGCATATATAATCCTGCATCATGTATCTGACAGTGTTCAAGTTCTTGGCTTGTTAAGCACCTGCCTGTCTCTCCTTTTGCTCTGTATCTGTTATCTGAAATAACACGAAACTCACAGGTCACAATATTTTAATCAGAGGGCCCCTTTCTATGGCATATTCCTTGTGACGATTTCCCATCCCTGGAACTCTGTAAAAGCCTGTTTTGGGATAGCATCATGGTAGCAAGGTGACTCTGAAGTATGAGTGTGATCTCTTCCTAGCTTCCAGAGGGCGTCCTGGTAGAGGACCAGAAGGCTTTGAGTTTTGTTCCCTTTTCTTTTTTTCCGAGAAACCAACTGCCATGTATTTGAGTAGATGAGTGCCACACTGGAATGAAAACATAGCTTAAGAAAAACACTTAGTATATAAGGCCTCTGTGCATCAAAAATGATGCTTAATGTGTTTTGACGGCAAAACAGATTCAGTTGAGACAGGAAACTTCCTGTAAAGCTTTTAAAAGGAGAAACATGCTCATTAACCCCTCCATTAAGATGTTCTGGTTTCAGGTTCTGTAAAGGCCATTATATCAAGAATATGTGTATGTGTGTGTGTATTTTTTTCTCATATTTTCATTGCATATGGTGTCTGAGAAGGCCTAGTATTTTCTTCCATGGTATGCAAGGCCTGCATGAAGGGAGGGGGTAAACTCTTCACAGTTAATATGAAACATTTAGACATAGCCTTTCCACTGAAAGTAACAATGCAGTATAATTTATGTGACAATGGGCAGATAGATGATTCTCCACACTGACTGTTTGAGTAGTATTGTGAGAGAGCCTAGTAGTCACATGGCCAAGTACTTCAAATAATGCAGCAACAAAAGTGTAGGGGAAGAGGCTAAGTTCTGTCCAGACAGGTGTTAAATAATATCAGGGACACAGGACCAGGAGCTGTAACTGTGGACAGTGAAGAGATGCACGCTCTTTGCTATCCAGAGCACACTCCTTCATCCTCTCTCCACTGCCTTTTTACCTTGCCTATAAACCATGGCAGGCACAAACAGCACAATTAGCATCTCTCCTGCTGAGGTACACTCTCCTGACCTTTTACTAGTGTCCTACTTAGGCATTGCCAGCACTGGGGAGAGAAAGGTCCTAAAAACCCTGGTTCCTTTCAGATACCACAATGTTGCAGACTAGTGCAGGTGGTCAGCAGGTTAAAATCTATTTTGATGGATAAACACATTACCTCTGCATTGAATTAGTAGAACTAAAATTCAAAAGCTCATCCCTAAGATACGGGTGCTACTTCAGAAAATTTGCTGCTTTTTCCCCCCATGGCTTTTACCCTTGATTTGTACAGTTTAAATTGCTGGTGTTTTCACTGCATTGAGTTTTAGATGAAAGGGTTATTTTGCCAAAAACCTTTTCTTTATACATGTGTGTACATACCTGTGTGTACATACATGTGCACAAACCCTTTAAGACTACGCCTTATTGTATTTCCTTCCACAGTGCCTAATTATACAGCTTTTGCCCTGTTACAGCATTCTGACAGCACTCACTTCTGGATCTTCCTTTCACCAGTTTTGGATATGAGGCAGGACTTGTACTTTCCAACATGACATGATGGCAATATAGTGAAAGCACAACCATGTTTAGAGTACAGTTTCTGCATTTATGCAGTTTGAGCTCTGCTTGCTCTTTCTAGATTTAGTCAAGTATCTGTGTGTCTAAAACCAGTGGCAATGGCTATTGTAGCATTTTAAGAACTAGGAGAAAGCTGTAACTGCAAGACTTACCTAAGGAACAAAACTAAATGAACTGTTATAGACAGTTGTTAATCCTCATGGTTACCCTCTTACAAATATTGTATTGATTTAGTGTCTTTAGAAGCAAATATTGTACTTGATCTGAATGTCAGCTGTTTCAAATTGCTCAGCATTTATGCATGCACGTGATTCTGTAGCAGTCTGTTGTCATATAAATGTCATTATCAAATGAAACCTCTTTTTGTGGGAGGAGAAGGTAAGAGGAGCTGTTGTGACACTTTAAAAGGGCTTACGTTGAAGACACAACAGATTTGTTGCATATGTATTTAATAATGTACTGACTGTAGGTATGCTCTGTCTTGCACAGTCTCCAGTCCATATTCCAGCACCAGTACTGGGGGCTTATTAGACTTTTGCACTGGCAGTAGAGACTTTTTCAGTCTGCACCCCATAAGTCTTCCTTACCACCTTCAAAGGGACTGTACATCTTCCTGTTTCTGCCAGGCTGCCCTCCTGCCCTTTGGACCTAGTTCTGTACCAAAACTGGTAATGAAGGTATGCGCATGTGCTGGTGAATGTGTGTGGAGAGTAGGGGAATGGAGTTCCTGCTCTGAAGGCTGCTCTGTCAGTTTGGCTTAGACTATTCTTTAATTTCTACTTCGGCTTCTACTTTAGCCATTTAACAGCTGTGCAGCAAAGATTTGGCAACTACTGAATTGCCTTGGATTCACCGGTGACAACGTTGCCTCATTTTCAGGCTTCGATTTTATATGCGTCAGAATATGTATAACTTCATTATACTTTTTGCACTTAACAGAAAATACAGGTTAGATAGGCTTAGAGTGTGGCAAAATTGCAATGTTTGTACTTTTTTTGTAAATATGGGGATGATTCTACAGATAAAAAGATGCACTTTCAGATAACAATGAGAACAAGTTTGTAGAATACAATTGTTTAGGAGTTTCTCCAGCTGCAGTGTTCCTGATCCCCATCCATGTCTAACACTGTGTTCTCCTTGAAAGCCTGCTTGGGGATAGAGATGGCTTCTCACAATGCAGAATGTATTTATTGCTGACTGACTGAACGTTTGTGTACATTTTTGAGCAAATTTGCTGCTATTCTAAGTTTTAGGTTTTACTAGACTGCTTCTATAATGCGTAAAATAATGTTCAAGTTTTATTTATAATGTCAACACTTACTGATTTGACACTTAGTTTCAGGAGACATCCAGCCCAAAGCCTTCATTCCTTTTGCTATTTAATATTTTTGTTTTGTTTTGGTTTCTTTTTTAGCAGTTTAGGCATTGTATGTGTGGAGTGCAGTGAAATGAATGCAAATTATTAACCTTAAACCTGCAGTTGGAGTGGCAGTTTCATTGTTTACAGGACAGAGACTATTGATTGTAAACCCATACATGTCCACTGAAACGTTGCACTCTGTGTTTGGGAAGCACTGTTTCTGCTTACCATGGTAATTAATGGAATAGTTACCTTCTGGTTTTAGAGTCCTGGTTATGTTGCTTTGGAGAGATTTCAGTGTGGGTTATGGCTTCTCTGCCATGGACTCACAGGACAGAATTTGTACTGATACAAGTGTGTTGTATTGAACATGTTTTCTGAAAGAGTGACTTTATTTTTTGTGAAGATAATTTATGAGAAGGTTTTATAGCAGATCAGTGCTGAAGAAGTTGAAGTCTTAAAATAAATGTTTGTAGATATTAAAGATCTATCCCAAAGCAAAGTATTTTTAACAGGGCAGTGTTACTGGTGTAGTTATCCCTCTGAGCTCTCCTGGCAGCATACCCATTTAGCATGTCACTCTGCACTGGTCAAGTGTGTTATTTTGGGGACAACCTGATTTCAGATATGGCTTCATTTATATTGTTCATATGCCCTATTACACCTCTGGCAGCAACTCCCCAGTTAAACATCAGCCATACAAGGCAGAGCTTCTCCCCATACAGATCACTGCAGGTTGAAGAGCAGAGAGCCTGCCCTTGTGCTTGATTGCAGAAAGGTTGTAAGTCTGGTGACTGCCTGGCACTTACAGTCCTCTCTCTCACCACCACAGAGTGTGCCACACAAGCTCTTTTGCTTTCTGAGGGCAGGCAGGCACAAATCAAGAGTGCCCGAGTCAAACTGCTAATACCTTGTCTCACCATGGCATCCATTTTTTAGTGCTGCTTATCTTGCCAAACTCAATAGCAAGAGGTGCTTGAAGTATTACTGAGTATTTATTGTGTAATTTTTGGGTGCTTATAAAGCCTTCACTGCTATTTTGAAGCAAAATTTGGGGATCTGTAGCATAGCAATAGCTGTATAACTCTAGCATTCCAAACATGCCCAAAGCAAGTTATCCTTGTGATAGTTTAGTTAGCAATGGTGTAGCTAGCAGCAATCAGTATCTTAAAGCTACAAGTTCTGAATATTGGAAGACAACATCTCTGCTTTGAATGCAAAGCATTAGAGTTTGTAATTCACTATAGATTTCAGCATCTTTCCTAGTTTAAAATGACTGATGACATCTTAATTCTTCTCAGCTATAACTTAACTATTGCTTAAATAACTTTTTCACTTCTGGTTATTTAAATCATCCAATTTACACAGTTGTATGAATGCTGTTTTATTATCAAGATACTCTTAAGGTGTCTCATAGCATTTCTTGTGAATGTTCTAATACATCAGTAATAAATAATCCTGACCCAATAAACTAATGTAAGCTGACAAGTTATTGTCTAGTGCTTATTCTTTGTGCATCTGCCTAATTCTCAGAAAAAAAAAAACAAAACAAAACAGCCTAAGTATAAGCATTAAAGTGGTTGAAAACAGTTTCCACACTGTGCCTCAAATCCGTAATGTGTTATCACACATTTACTTGTGGATTGATCTCAAAAACTAGCTTTTAATGACATAACTTGTTTCTCAATGTCTGCCTTGGAAATGAGACACATCACTATATTGTGGTAACTTGTCTACAAAAAACATATCTAGTGTACTAATAGATTTTTTTTTAATAATTTATAAAATATGGACTTTTCTCTTATATTTAAACATCTGTTCATCCTTGGGTTCTGTTCTTAGAATAATTCTGTGTATATTTTGCAATACATGTTTTGTGTTTAACTGTACATTTTGCACCAATATGAAATATTGTATTCTAAGTATTATTTACAAACTCCAGAGATCTGTAACTAGAATTTGCTGTGAACAAATACATCTCTTCTACCCTGGATGCTTGTGGAGTAGTTGTGCTTTAAAAATAGCGGAATACACTTCTGCAGAAACAAACATACTTTATCTCAGCTGGGCACTGCTTTTAGGGATTTTGTAGCCTTACTGTTTGAGATTGGGTCATGCCCTGTGAAAGGATGGCTGTGTTCTAACAGTGTGATTTCAAACATTTTCATTTGTGAGACGACATCTTAGTTTGATCCCTGCAACGTTCAAGCACCTCTAGAACCCTTATTTCTGTGGTTAGCACTGTAATTGGTAAAGGCTTTCTGTGATAGCGCCAGTTTACTTTAACGCACACAGACTTCTTTAATAATGATCCAGATTTTCCAAGGTATTTTCGTACAATTCCTTGTTCTGTTTGCCCTTCTCTAGAAACACATGACCTGGTTTTCAGGCTGTGGGTAACAGGCCCACACATAGCATAGCCTTGTGCTTGGTTCAGGTGAAGAATGGTGGACCTGGCCTGCACAACTCAAGGGTCAGACCTCATGGACCTTGGCTTGGAGGGACTCAGCTGGGGCAAGTGGCAGGGCTGTCCAGTGAGCCAGGCCCAGATGGAAACTCTGCCCCACTGTGGGTGGACAGCTCACCCCTCCTCAGGGGTTAGGGTCTGCCTTTCATGGCTCAGGATGGTGGGGGGGTCACTCAGCTGGACAACTCCACTTGAGGTGTTCCTGGTGCAGTAACCTTGCCTCTGGCAATGAGCAATTGGTTCTCCCTGCTCCGTTCAACAACTGACTGCAGAACTGAGGTGGCCTTGGTTATGTCCCAACACCTCTGGAAAAACCTTTGCGTTCCTTACTGGACTGCAAATCAACGAGCTCTGAAGCAGCTAGAACTGCATTTAAATCCATACATGGAAAAACCTCAGTTTTGGGCTACAGTTCTGGGAAAAGAGTGGAAACAAACAAAACACTGACCTTCATGCAGAGAAAAGAAACAAACCACAAAACATCCAAACCTGAAAATATTCCTACCCCTGCCCTGCTCTGGGCTGAGAGAACTGCAAGAGGAATAGACAGCTACCAGCAGTCCCTTCCTGTCCATACAGGGTTGTGCCTTGCAATCTGGCTACACCACTTTTGCATCAAGGGGAACTGGTGTCTGAAAATGGGACAGATGGGTTGGACCATGATAAATCCCAGTTTAACTTCAGTGTGGATCTAGCCACCGGTTAGATAATACTCTTTGAGGCACAGCTAAAAAAAAAAAAAAAAAAAAAAAAAAACCCCAACCTTTTAAGTAAATAATAGTCACAAGGAAATTAGGTTTAAGGGCTAATGGAATAATTTTGGACATCAGATTCATAATCAGATGACAGCTTTGAGCCCTATAAAAGATGCTTCCTTGTTGTGAACAACTGTAGCACCTGCGATCCCTCCTGCCGGGGCTGAATAACCAAATACTGGAGCATGCAGTGGTGGTGGCATCACCATCTTGAAAACAAATCCATGCAGCCAGAGCACTGCCTGTGCAGGTGCCTACCTACAGGCAAACAGCCTTGACATGAGTAACACAAATGGATCAAAGCTTGCCTCCTCATCAACTAATAAGGCTCAACATTCACTTTTGAACAAATCTCTGTCCCTCACAATTTGCCCAGACCTCTCTTGCAGCTGGCACCATACTATATTGGTCTATCCAGGAAACCAAGAAATCCAGCCTAAGAGTCTACTATGGAATTACAGAAAGAGAGAGGGACAGGAAAACCAATAGCAACACAATGGTTATCAACATATTAGAGAGGTAGAACATCAGCAGAGATGAGGCACAGAGTCTGCAGAGACAAGTGCTCTGACCAGAAGCCTGGTGACTTAATGCAGGGCCCTTGTAATTGGGGCCAGATACAGTGGGCAGGGTAGGCATCAGAAAATGTGCATAGTGAAATTGCACATAGACATCACCTCACTCTATACCAGAAACTGAGGAGGGGACAAGCTCTGTCAATTTCAGGGCTTCCCTCAGCTAACCTGTGCTGTTAATCAGTGATCCTTTACAATTAGCCACTCTAACAGACCAGCACTGGCACCTCTGCTGGACCAGAGCCCATAAGCCTGTGCCAGAAAACTGCAGTCCAGGATTTCTGGGGATGTTGTTCACAACCCCACTCATTTGCACACTGTTTTGGCTCAAAGAAGCTTTCCCTCCTGCAATTTCCAAAGCACAAGCAGCTCAGAAGGCACAAAACATTCCCAGCAGCAAGGACATGTCGATCTTGCCAACCCTGCTTCAAACTGCCTAAGTGGAAACAAATTAATCGCGTCACATGGTCTCTACACAGCCTTGTACTGGAGGTCCTGCTCCCATATTTTTCTGTCACACAGGAATGGCTTGGTGTCTTCTGATGCAGCAGCCTCCCCAGCAAAACATGGAGCAGAGCTGATAGGAAGTCTTCTATGACTGACACTCAATCTCATAAGCCACAGTTCCCACAGGCAACCCCCAATATCTCCAGTCCAGAAAAAACTCAGGGATGCTGAGATCGCCATCTGACAGAGTTTCAGCATATCTGCAACAAAGGTGTGGAAACTATACTCATCTAGGATGTGCCAGAATTGAAGACACTCCATCACAACTGCTGCAAGAAAGGAGACTGCTTCAGTTGACTGGGTGGCATATTTTTTTCTGCACTCTCCCACTTCAGCTTCCCAGTTTTTGGCCCCTGCTGGCACCTCCTCCTCCTCATCAGCGATTCCCACCACAAGACCTGTCGTCACTCCTGTATTACTGCTGTCTACAATGGCTTGCTATATTTGTTCTCCTCTAGAAACATTTAACACTTTTTTCAGGCTTCTTTGGGTTACAAGTGAACATTTTGAGGATTTTTTCAGTCTTTTAAAGTTTTTAACTGTGTGTGTCAGCAGTTCTGGTCATAAACGTTACCCTGCATCCTGCTTAAACCTGTCCAAGATCATAGTTTTATCTGCCTGTTAGAGGGAGCTGCTTTAGTTTCTGTTAATTATAAATATTCTTCTAGGTTTCTGACAAGTTTTATGAGTGTTGGCACAAAAATGAAGCAGTGTCAAGTACCATGCTACTAAAACGGGGACTTAGTTCTGGCAATACCCGTTTAACACGAGCACGGACATTTGCTGCTGGGCGCGGACCACTTCATGATTTTCCTGGCTAGTTAACTCACTGTTAAACTGGAGGTTGCTGCCCTCTTGCTTTCTGACTGAGGATAGCAGAACCCGCCCCTGTCTTTGGAAAGGCTTTCGGGAACTGCCCAGGCACTGGATGTGCTATTGCTGTGATTTAAAAATTATTTTAAGAGAAACAGTGTGCTGTGGTTATGCAGAAATGTTTATGCTTCAACTATTATTTCATGGATTTTAAAAGCTTGTTCCATCTTTCTTTAAGTAATCCTCTGAAATTATAATCAGTTTGGGGAAGAAAACAAATGGCAGTATGGTGCTGTGCTGAGGGCACAGGTTTCTAAGACTGCTCTGCCAGTGCTGCTGAGGACTGTATTGCCAGCAGGTCTTGCTGGGTCTCGCAGGGCAGGGAGGTGGTCCAGCCCATGGAGCAGCAGGGAGCATTGCTGGGAGGAGCAGCAGAAGGTGCGGGGTGCTGCTCTGCAGGTGCCGTTCCCCCCTAGAAGGGAGCACATGCTGGGGAAGCCTTGGCAAGCTGTGTGGGTGGCCCACCACAGGAGGGGCACAAAGGACCCAGGCCCCTGTTGGGGGAAAGCTGGCAGGGGGAGTTCATCTCTCTGAAATTTCCCTGCAAAGGGACACGGGGCAGTCCAAGGCACGGCCCAGCAGCCAGCCTCAGTGGTGCTTGGCTTGAGGTGAGCTGGGGCGTGCTGGTTTCTACTGGGATAAAGTGAGTTTTTTTCAGTGACTAGAATGATGCTGTGTTTTGGGTTTGTGCTGCACACAGGGTTGATAATATAGAGATATTTTAAGCATTCTTGATCAGGACTTACACAGAGTCAAGGCCTTTTCTGCTTTTTGTACTACCATGCTGGGGAGGAAGGGATATTCCAGACCATTTGACATCATGCTCAGTATTTAAATCTGTGCACGAGAAGGAGGAAGAAAGATGTTTGGAGTGATGGCATTTGTGTCTCCAGGTCACCGTGAGATGGGAGGGGGCCCCTGGAGATGGCTGAAGAGCTGCCTGCCCATGGGAAGGGGTGAATGAATTCTTTAGGGAATTTTGCGTATGTGTGTTTTAAATTAGTTTGTGTGTGTTTAAATTTGGTTCTCTGGTGGGGCAGTGAGTGAGTGGCTCTGTGTGGTGCTTGGTGGCCAGATGGTGTTAAACCAAGACATGGAGGAACAATGTTTCACAAGAGCATTCAGCAGGGGGGAACAAGGCCAAGCACTGCTCCAGGGCCAGCTCCAGGGGTTCTGAGAGTTGGGCAGTCTTGACGGCAAGGTTCTGCCTGCCCTGAGGAAACAGTGTGACAACGGTCCTGTCAAGTAAGAGCCTGAAATTCATGGCTAAAGGCCAGGCCCCATGGTACTCTGCATGGGGGCACAAGTGATGCACTGTGATGGCACAACCCCAGCACTGTGATGGCACAACCCCAGGCAGACACCAGGCGTCTTGTCTTGGTGGTGGGGAGCAAAGCCCTCAAGAGCCCAAGGCCCTGCATGCATGAGCACAGAGAATTTGGTGGGGCAGAGTCTGCATGGACTGAAGACTAGGTCCCAGACTGGATGGCTTAAGGGGATCTGAAGTGGAAGGAACTGCAGAACAAATCTCTCCTGCACAGCTAGATGGCTTAGTCTTCTGTTCTCTATGCAATAGTACCTTTAACAAAACAGAGCACAGAACTGGTGACAGGTTTCTCCACTGAAGCTCCACCCTGCTTGCTGAGGATCACAACACTCAGTCCACTCTCATGACATTTAGAGCTGTGGTGCACATACACAGAGGCCCATCTCGAGTCTCCCTGTTCCTGCTGGGGCACTGGCCTCACTCCCTCACCTGCTGCACTCAGCACATCTTTCTTCCCTAGCCCCTCCCCCCAAGTTTCCACTCCTCACACAGCTGCTGCCAGTTCCTCTGGCGTCCTCCCTGTTCCTGACACCTATCTCCTCATGCCCACCTCGGCTACACAACCTCTGGATCTGCTGCCAACACCAGCCACCTCCCAGCTGCTCCAAGTTGCTGTCTGGGCAAGTCCAAACAGCTGCTGCTACAGCCACAGTCGACACACAAGGAGTGTCTCCTGCCCCTGGGAAGAGCCCTGGCCCTGAGCAAAGCCCTAGCAGATCCACACTGCAGCCCCAAGGCTGCCACTCTCTGCTAGGGCACCTGCCCACTCAGTCAGCACTGTCCAAAAAGCACACCCAGAAAAGCACAGCCACAGCAAAGGGACCTTTGGTGAGAAGCAGCAGGAAGGTTATCAGCTGTCAACAGAACACTGTGCTCTCAGGCACAAAATCTGGGGCTGGCTGCTGCTGTCATGAGTGCTCCAAGCACATCTTCCTCCCCACTTCTGGCATCCAGACCCCGGATGGCACATGGAACTCATGCAGGTGGGTGAGGCAGGACATGCCTGCTTTCTGTGGATCTTCCAGAAAGAGCAGGAACCACAGCAGGATTAAGCTGTTGTGCTGCTCTGGGCCACTCCACAGATACGCCACCGTGCAAGTGGCACGTCACTGCATTTCCATTCAACGCCAGGCTGACTTCCAACCCAGCCCGGGCCGGAGCCCTCCCCCTGCAGAGGATTACTGCCACAATCACAGCTCCGGAGGACTTAGCACAGCCACAATGGGCAACAGCAAACACTTTCTCACCACCGTCAGCTGACGGCCCAGGGCGGCCAAAAACAACACAGAAAGAAATGATGGGGCAGCAGCTGACTAAGCCCCCGGGATTAGAGAGGCTCAAATGGGGCTGAAAAGCAGCATGTAGCGCTAGCCCAGCAGAACTGCAGCTCCAGCCCTCAGCTCAGCTCACCCAAACACGGTCAGCCTGCTCCTGGCTCCCAGCACGCCGAGACGGGGCACAAACACTGACACTGCAACACAGAGTCAGGCAAGAGGGAAAGAACCGCCACCTGCACAACCATCACCCTCAACACATACATCACCTGTCAGGGTAGATATGGCAGCATCCAAAAAGGTAAAGGGTTGTCAGTCTCTGTCCTGGGGTACAGACCCACAGACCAGTTCTGGGTCTCTGTGCTATGGCACTGTGGCTTGCATCCAGGCATTCACAAACCACAATCTCCACCAACACATTGAAGCACACAAAGAGACCCATCTCTCCATACAGTCTCAAAACAGCCATGCACCTGGAAGATGCCACAACAGGTTACATCTCAGGTAACCCACAGGTGAAAGACACAGCCTTCACTCTGCTAAATTGCACACTTGATACTCTGCAACCTCAGCTCTGCGTAAAAGGTGGTGGCACAGTCTGAAAAGCGGCCCTTTATGGGGCCAGCACTGCTACCTTGCTAGCCATGGCCCCCAAGGAACCTCAGAGATGACCATTTTGCACAGCAGCAGGGCAAGAGAAACTCAGGGATTTCACCAGCATCTCTGAAATTTACCAAACAGCAGCTTCAAAAAGGATCTTTTCTCACAATTAAGACAGGACAATCAAAGCAGAAAAACAACAAAAGAAAGAGATTGCTAAGCAGCAACAGCTTGGCCCAGGGATCTCTCTTCTTGTTCTAGGGTGACCCGCACAGCCCAGGAAAACAAGGGCAATGGATGATGACACTAGAAGCCAGGCAACCCCTCCAGCAGTGCTCTCCAGGGAAGAATGAGCTCCTCTTTGGCAAACCCAGCGCCTTTGCTGGGCTGGCTCAGCACAGAGCCACTGCCAGGAGGGCCTCTCCTTCCGAGGGAGAGCTCTCCTACCCCAGGAACTCCTACTTACGGATCAGACAGTGTACCTGCTGCACAGCCAGCACTGATAAAAACAGCAATCCAGCAGTATCAGAGCTTGAACAGGCAGTTTTGTCTACGCTTGAACTCAAACAGGCACACAGCGCATATGCAATATGACTGCACAGAGGCAAAGAATCCTTTCTTCTTTCTCCATGTTCCAAAGGAGTACACAAAACATTCAGAAGCAGTCCCAGCTGTGACCAGACAATGCCAATGCACATCTACACGCATTAGCCCTGTTCATTATGTGGCCAGGGCAGAGTCCTTTAGTATGTGTTTCCATAGATGGATTAGAATAGACCTTGAGAAATCTGAGTCTGTCATTTGCCTGAAAATCACCTCAGAAGATGGACAGGAAGAGGATGGGCATGTGAACATGAAGCTAAACTTCCAACAAAAGGATGTGGCCTGGAGCGAACCTTGCCCTGTGTAGACCACACAGTAGTCTGCCATGCAGCCTTTTTGCCTTGCTCAGCAGTTCTGCATCTATCCAACCTGTCAGAGCCACGTGCACAATGATGGCTGAAAAGCTCTGCAACACTGCAATGCTCATAATGATCCACTTGCCTTTTCCTGAGGAGTTTGGGTCCTTATGGGCCTTGCAGTAACTCTTGCCCAACAGGAGAGATGTCATTGCATGCTAAGACTCCGGTGTTTTAACTGCAAAGATAATGCAGCTGTAAAGAATGACATGTAGACTTTTGGAGGAGACTCTTATAGTCTTTTCCACATTATTCCCGGCACATGATCCTCCGACACAGGGATTTTGTTCTGGCTTTCTGTTTTTTCAGCCTGTGTTGCTCGTGTCTGGTAGGGCCATGGCATGCCCAGAGCCTGCCCCAGGGCTCTGCATGACCATCCCACTGTGCTCTGCCCAGGCATGGAGCCTTCTCAGCCTGGATCGAGGGACAGACCTCGAGCCATGTTCTGGGGACATGTCACGGTGCTTGCTGAGGCCTGCCTGGCAGCCACCTCACACAGTTCCACAGCCCTCGGGCACGTCCCAGTGCCCTGTGACACCTCCTGGCTGCTCCCCAAACAGCTCGGTGCTTTTCTACAGCCTGAGGTAGGTAAAGCAGAAGGCCTGAACCTGCCTTTTATCCTTGTGCAATGCATTTCATCCACATCTACAGATTCATTCCATCAGCTCTCAAGAAAGACTGCTTTACCTACCTCAGGCTTATGATTTTACCATTACAAATCTCTCATTCATATACCTCTAGAAATGTCTATAATTAGCGGATCTAAGTATGAATCTACTGATTCATTCCTTCTTACAGACAACTCTAAATATCTACATACCCTATGCATGAGCTGCATATAAATATTTTGATATCTGAGTACTTCCTGGTACAAGGAAGCAGGAGCTCCAACACTGAACAAAATGGCATCTCCCTCCCACAAAATGGTGGCAGAAACCTTCCAGCCAGGGCTCCGGCCCAGGAAGCCTGGGCAGCGTGGGAGGCGCTTTCAAGGCCAGAGCCAGCGCTACCCAAAGCCCTCCCAGCCCCCCAGCTCACAGGCCTGCACACACTTGGGGCTTCTCCAGGAACACCCAGCTGCCCCCTTGGGACCTTGAGGAGCGCCAGGCACAAGTGCTGCGGGGCAGGCTCTGTGCTCCCAGCTGGGCCTCCTCCTCCCAGGCGCTTGCTCACCGCAGGGGCACTCCCACCACGGGAACCTCCCTGCCACGGCCGCACACCAAAGCCACGGAGCTCTCGCACAACCCAGCAACAACCCTGCTCTCCAAGTGTGTGCTGCACACAGGCTCCACTCCAACACTGAGCACAGCACACTGGTGCACCTCAAACGCCTCGTCCTCGCCCCCAGCAGCTCACGTGCAACATGAGCACAGCCAGTGCTGCGGGACAAGGCCACCTCACTCTCCTCAAGACCCTCCAGCTCTAGGCACAGCACCAGAGTGCCCCTCCTCCAGCACACCCAGGCCAGTGACTGCTGCCCACCTACCTGCACAAGGCTCTCTCACATCTGCAGCGCTGCCACCAGGGGCCCCATGAGAGGCTGGTGTGCCCTGTTCTCCCCAAAGAGACCCTCTCCCATCACCCCTTCCCTTCCTGGGGAGCTCACCAACTGGGCAACAACACACCAACTCCAAAAGGAAGAGAAATGCCAACCTCAGCACATTTCAGATGCCACCACACACACTTCTGGCTCTCCCTTCCTGCACCCAACCTCACGACGGTCCAGCTCCGGGGCCACACAAGGAGGCATAGCATCAAGTCCTCTTTTGCACCCTTCCTTGAACAGTTTCACTTTATGCACGCACAGCACTTCACTAACCCAGCCGCACCTCTTGCTCTGTACGCTTATGTTCGCACACAGGTACACCCATGTCCCTGCACCCAGACAGACAGCACGGCCAGTACGCCTCTTCACACACACGTGGCCCCTGAACCCTGCCATTTCTGCCCTTGCCGCTCCAGCGGGTTTCACCCACCGATCCTGCAACAATCCCTCAGCAGCAGCTGCCCTCACAGCCGCCCTCTGCTCAACACAGCCACTGCCCAGGAGGAGCAGCACACACTGAACCTGCACATCTCCACACAGCAGTGGGCAAATCTACACTGGGCACTTGCATCCTTCTCTTATCCTTTCAGAGACCTTGCAGCTGGTGCACCGAGCTTCAAAGAATCAGGAGATGTGACTGCCACCTGCCAGAAAAAGACTCAGGAATTCTCCACCTATTGGACCCACTCATTTTGGAGATGTCTTACACCACAGAAATGCAGAAGTCTCATCTTGGATTTAAAACTTTGATGTTAAAAGCATTCAAAATCCTGTTCTCCTTTGTCTACCTGTCCATCATCCCATTGTGAGGTTGTCATGGGTTCTTCTGGTTGCTGCAGCATCAAAGAAAATGAGGAGAGTAGACCTGCACTGTCACTCGCAGCACTTTTGGAAACCTGGCTGACTGATGCAGGTTTTAGTCCTGTGCAGTCCAACAATCCATAACCACAGTGTACTTGGGGCACTTTGAGAAGTTAAAAAATGTCAAAAAAATAGTACAAAGAATCTTTAAAGAAAGAGCTTCAGCCCTAAGCTGGCTGCAGCACACATATCCCCTTCTAGCAGTTGAAGACAGTACTGTAACAATATGCATATTCTAGAAGCCACTTAGGAGATTCACAACTGTATTGTGATTCTGTAATATATTGGAAATGCTACAGTCTGCAAAATTTAATGTGCATGTTTACTGCAACTGCCATATCTCCCTAATAAATGGAAAGCCCTTGTAAATTAAAATAGCCTCAAATGAGTAAACTTTGTATTAAACATTGGATCTTCAATGTGCAGATTTTCTAAAAATGCTTTGTCAGAGCATACTGGACACTGGCAGCAAGCAGTCTCTGGAGGCTGCAGCAGTCACAGCAGAAGGTGGGAACCCCCTGTATGCCCCTTGCTGAACCCTGTGAGGTTCAGCAGCTCCACCACTGTCCTGGCATGTGCCCCTCTGTGGGGCCAGCCTCTGGCTTTGGCAGACCTCCACTATTTGGTGACCACTCAGCTTGGCCTGATGCTTCTCCCACTCTGGCTGTCAGAAGTGACCATCTACAGAGAGAGGAATGCTGTTGCAGGCAACATGCAGGGTGGCAGGATCCTTTGATAAAGGAGCAGCTGAGCAGCTCTTCATAACTAATAACCCCTTGCATGGGGAACAAATCAGCTGTGTCCTTGGAATGCTGGACAGCACGGTGAAATCTGAAGCTGTGGGTCTACAGATTTCAAGAAGGCAGTAGTGCCCAAGGTGCCTATGCAGATGCACACCACCTGGAAATTGGCAGCAACCTGGATATCGGCTGGGCAAGCAGAGCCCTCCTGAGCAGGGCTGCAGCCCCATGGCAGTGCAGGCAGGCACCCACCAGCAGCTCCTCGGTGGGACATGCAGCTGTGGAGTGGTTTTTGTACAAGGTGACAAGAGAGAGCTCCACCTGCAGAACTAAATTCAGTGGGTTTTGGTACTCTGAAATTGAGGCATTAAAGTGAATGAATTAAAGATCTGCAGGAGTACTGCATACAGTTCTGGTGCCCTCAACCCAAGAAAGACATGGAACTATTGGAACAAATCCAGATGAGGTCCACAAAGTCGCTGAAAGGACTGGAGCACTTTCCCTATGAAGACAGGCTCAGAAAGTTGGGGGCTGAAGAAACCAAAGTTGTATGGAAACCTCATTGCAACCAGTACCTGAAGGGTCGTATGAGGAAGCCAAAAAGGCACAGTCAGGAACTGCAGCAGCAGGACAAGCATAATCAGGTACTAACTGAAAGACGGGAAATTTAGGTTAGATATTAAAAGGGAATTGTTTGCTGTGAAGGCAGAGAGACATTGTGACAAACTGCCCAGAGAGGCTGTGATGCCCCAACACCGGCATCTTTCAAGGCCAGGCTGGATAAGGCCTTGAGCAACGTGTTCCAGTGGGAGGTGTCCCTGCCCATGGCCGAGGGACTTGATCATTACGGCCCTTTCTAACCCCTTAACATTCTATGATCCTCTGCAGAAGAGAATTTGACGCTCTAACGGAGCTGTTATTCCTCAGCCGCTCCCTCTGGAAGGCGACTTTGGCTGCTGCCTTGTGACAGGACTGAGACTTCACCGGTTCCGTAAGACGGCGGCCTGAGGCGGCACAGGCGCGGCCGGATGCCAGCCCCGCCGAGCCCAGCTCGGGTCCCGCCCGGCTCCCGCGGCCGAGGGCACACGTGGCCCTTGCCGGGAGCGGCACGGCACGGCGCTGCGCAGGCGCCCGGGGCCGGAGCGGGCGGGGCGGAGGCGGCAGTCGGGCCGGGCGGGGCGGCCCGGGCCGGTTGGGCGGTGGCGCGGGGAGCGGCCGCGCAGCCCCTCATTCCGCGGCCCCGCGCAGGGAGGCGGCGGCTCCGCCCGGCTCCGGCCCGGCCCGGCCCGGCCCGCGGCGGCGGCGGCCTGAAGAAGCTGTGGCCGGTGCCTGAGAGTCCCGGGTGGAGGAAGTGGAAAGGAAGGAGTGGAGCCCCGCCGGGCGTAAGTTCTCGCGGTCTGAGGGGAAAGGCAGCGCGGAGGGACGGGCGCTGCCAGCCAGCGGGAGGCTGTTCCTCCTCTGTGCTTGCGCGGTGATAGAGAAAGTGTCCCGTCTTCAGCGGGTTAGTGGATGCTTTCTGCCTTCGGAGACGCGTTCCCTGGGAGAGTATTTGTAGTCTGCGGAAAGCGAGGCTACCAGGGAGTGCATCCCCTCCCTGCGGGAGAGCTGTCCGCATTTCCTCTTTTCCTTAGCCTGGCTAATGATCCCGAGCGCGGATCATCCGTTCTGAGCGTTCCGAAGGAAGTTTCGGTTCACTTGCTGGCCGAGGTGGTTTGAACGATGTGCGTTGACTTAGTGATGATGAGGCAGCTCGGGCTCCGTTTCCAGTGAAGTGTCCTGCTGTCTGGAGGCAGTGAACCGCCGGGAAAATGTCATAACTGCTGAATGACCTCATATTAAAGCAGCTTAACTCAAAAACGATTTTTAAAAATGCTTCGGAAGCTACTCTGAGCTGTGTAGCTTTCTGTTAATGTGTCGATGTTGTCACCATTATTGCCTTGCAAGTCTGTGTAATTGCTGACTATAGGAATGGGAAGATTGTAAGGTGTGGGTTGAGACTGGATTCAGTTTGACCTTTGTACCCTAGTACCTGTCGACTCGTTTAACTTGTCCTCGTGACTACTCCTTACAATACAGTTTAGGAGATGGACTTTATAATATGCTGTCTGCCATTTCTGATATATTTCAACTATTGCATTGGTATGCAACTAACATGTCTGATATTGAAATGATGTAATTCCCCCGTGATCGTCAGTTTCTTCTTTTAGTGTAGTTTTTCTTCTGAATCAACTTTTTAAACTGCCATTCCAGGTTATTTTATATTTTCTTCATCACTCCTTGATGTAGTGCATATACTGGTAATTTTACCTGAGTAGGAAAATAAACTCACAAGGTTTAGGCAAGAGAATTTTCAAGAGCCATGTTAGCCAAATAAGAAATTATGTCTACAGTTTAAAAGAGACAGTAGGAAAAAAGGCCTCAAAAATTTTCCTATCAGCTTTTCCATGTTTCTCGAATGAATATAGCTTGAAAAACAGTTATAGACAGAAATGCATTTTATGCTGCATTGTTCTCAAAGCTTGAGTGTTTGGGATTATTGATATGATCAGGACTTTACATTACACAAAACTTACACAGGTTTCTGTGGCAAATGACGTCATTTGAAACAGAACGAGTCCAAAGGAGATATATGAACCTCGTGTGTTTTTTTCTTCTGGCAGGTGGCAGTCACATCTCCTGATTCTTTGAAGCTCGGTGCACCAGCTGCAAGGTCTCTGAAAGGATAAGAGAAGGATGCAAGTGCCCAGTGTAGATTTGCCCACTGCTGTGTGGAGATGTGCAGGTTCAGTGTGTGCTGCTCCTCCTGGGCAGTGGCTGTGTTGAGCAGAGGGCGGCTGTGAGGGCAGCTGCTGCTGAGGGATTGTTGCAGGATCGGTGGGTGAAACCCGCTGGAGCGGCAAGGGCAGAAATGGCAGGGTTCAGGGGCCACGTGTGTGTGAAGAGGCGTACTGGCCGTGCTGTCTGTCTGGGTGCAGGGACATGGGTGTACCTGTGTGCGAACATAAGCGTACAGAGCAAGAGGTGCGGCTGGGTTAGTGAAGTGCTGTGCGTGCATAAAGTGAAACTGTTCAAGGAAGGGTGCAAAAGAGGACTTGATGCTATGCCTCCTTGTGTGGCCCCGGAGCTGGACCGTCGTGAGGTTGGGTGCAGGAAGGGAGAGCCAGAAGTGTGTGTGGTGGCATCTGAAATGTGCTGAGGTTGGCATTTCTCTTCCTTTTGGAGTTGGTGTGTTGTTGCCCAGTTGGTGAGCTCCCCAGGAAGGGAAGGGGTGATGGGAGAGGGTCTCTTTGGGGAGAACAGGGCACACCAGCCTCTCATGGGGCCCCTGGTGGCAGCGCTGCAGATGTGAGAGAGCCTTGTGCAGGTAGGTGGGCAGCAGTCACTGGCCTGGGTGTGCTGGAGGAGGGGCACTCTGGTGCTGTGCCTAGAGCTGGAGGGTCTTGAGGAGAGTGAGGTGGCCTTGTCCCGCAGCACTGGCTGTGCTCATGTTGCACGTGAGCTGCTGGGGGCGAGGACGAGGCGTTTGAGGTGCACCAGTGTGCTGTGCTCAGTGTTGGAGTGGAGCCTGTGTGCAGCACACACTTGGAGAGCAGGGTTGTTGCTGGGTTGTGCGAGAGCTCCGTGGCTTTGGTGTGCGGCCGTGGCAGGGAGGTTCCCGTGGTGGGAGTGCCCCTGCGGTGAGCAAGCGCCTGGGAGGAGGAGGCCCAGCTGGGAGCACAGAGCCTGCCCCGCAGCACTTGTGCCTGGCGCTCCTCAAGGTCCCAAGGGGGCAGCTGGGTGTTCCTGGAGAAGCCCCAAGTGTGTGCAGGCCTGTGAGCTGGGGGGCTGGGAGGGCTTTGGGTAGCGCTGGCTCTGGCCTTGAAAGCGCCTCCCACGCTGCCCAGGCTTCCTGGGCCGGAGCCCTGGCTGGAAGGTTTCTGCCACCATTTTGTGGGAGGGAGATGCCATTTTGTTCAGTGTTGGAGCTCCTGCTTCCTTGTACCAGGAAGTACTCAGATATCAAAATATTTATATGCAGCTCATGCATAGGGTATGTAGATATTTAGAGTTGTCTGTAAGAAGGAATGAATCAGTAGATTCATACTTAGATCCGCTAATTATAGACATTTCTAGAGGTATATGAATGAGAGATTTGTAATGGTAAAATCATAAGCCTGAGGTAGGTAAAGCAGTCTTTCTTGAGAGCTGATGGAATGAATCTGTAGATGTGGATGAAATGCATTGCACAAGGATAAAAGGCAGGTTCAGGCCTTCTGCTTTACCTACCTCAGGCTGTAGAAAAGCACCGAGCTGTTTGGGGAGCAGCCAGGAGGTGTCACAGGGCACTGGGACGTGCCCGAGGGCTGTGGAACTGTGTGAGGTGGCTGCCAGGCAGGCCTCAGCAAGCACCGTGACATGTCCCCAGAACATGGCTCGAGGTCTGTCCCTCGATCCAGGCTGAGAAGGCTCCATGCCTGGGCAGAGCACAGTGGGATGGTCATGCAGAGCCCTGGGGCAGGCTCTGGGCATGCCATGGCCCTACCAGACACGAGCAACACAGGCTGAAAAAACAGAAGGCCAGAACAAAATCCCTGTGTCGGAGGATCACGTTCCTGGGGACTTAAGTTTTGTTTTCTCTCTGAAGAGTCTGTGGAGTCGAGGCATTGTGCACTTGTGGGTAAGACGTTGCATGCCCCAGATGCATGCTGTTTCCATGGTGGAGTGGAGACATGAGCGTTAGTGAAGGTGCTGGCTCAGGGGCACATGGAGCATCTCCCATCTCTCTAGAGGGACACCCCGCACCACAGAGTGTGGAGTGCTGTGACAGGGGGTGGTGGTTGTATCCTCTCTCACTTACAGTGGAAGTTTTAACCCTGCAGGTAGCAAGGTGTCATCAAATCACAAAATACCCTGAATTGGATAAAATGACCCACAGGATCATCAAAATCCAACTCCTTGCCCTGCACAGGAAACTAAACTAATCATACCATGTGCCTTAGACCATTGTCCAAAAGTTTCTTGGTCTCTGTCAGACCTGGTGCTGTGACCACTTCTATTGGGAGCCTGTTCTAGTGCTCAGTCACCCTCTGGGTGAAGAACCTTCTCCTGATATCCAGCCCAAACCTTCTGTGACACCACTTTGGCCATTCCCAGGGGCCCTGTCACTGCTCACAGGAGTGTAAATATCAGTGTCTGCTGCTCCTCTTACCCTCACAAGGAAGTTGTAGACTGCAATGTGGTCTCTCCTCAGTCTTCTCTTGTCTAGACTGAGCAGACCAAGTGACTTCAACCTCATATGGGTTCCCCTCACAGCCCTTCACCATGTTTGTTCCCCCCCTTTGGACACTCTTGACAGCTCAATGTCTTTCTCATACTGTGGTACCCAAAACTGCCCCCAGCACTCAAGGTGAGGCTGCCCCAGTGCAGAGCAGAGTGGGATAATCCTCTCCCTTGCCTGGCTGTGATTCTGTGCCTGATGCACCACAGGACATGAGAGGCCCTCCTGGATTCCAGGGCACTGCTGACTCATGTTCAGCTTCCCATTGGCAGGACCCCCACGCCACTTTCCATGGTGCCTCTCTTTCCCTGGCTGTACACCCCTCCAGAATTGCCCTGTCACAGGTACAGTATCTGGTACTTGTCTGTGGTGGGTCAGTTGCTTAGCAGCACCCACCCCTCTTCTGTGCATGTGGTCTCTCGTGATTGTCTGGCAGAGCCAACCTGTGCATGATGGCTGCTGCACTCCTTTGTCAGCACTTTTTGACACTGTCATGCCCTGTGTGTTCCACATTATGCTTGTCTTGCACTACCATGGCCCTACAGGCCTACCCAGAAGTATCATAGTCTCCCGACTGAGTTGTTGCATTCTGGTTTTTTGAGGGGGAGAGCTTGAATAGTAAAATCCAGTGATTTTAGCCTGTATGTAAAAATGCCTCTTTTTTTTCTTCTTTTTTTCTTTTGGAGACAGGGCTATAGGTGAAGATGCAGGAGCCAGAACTTGTTGCAAAAGCCCTGCGAGCTGTTCTTCATGCCTTTAAAAATGGTGTACGTTTGTCAGAACTTCAGAATGAATACAGATCCCTGACCAATGAGTTCATTCCCTTCAGGCACCTAGGATATGACACACTGGAAGGCTACTTGGAAAGTATCCCAGGAGTGGTCAGAATGGAAGAGAACAAAATGGGAGAGGTAAGAATCACAATTGAGAATTATGGTTCAGAAATGGGTTTTGTGTTTGCAGAATGTTCCTGGTTCATAGTTTTGCCTCCTTTTGTGGATTTCTGTAGCATGCATATGGTGCACTAATTCTGGGAGAGGTGGAAGCTGAGACATAAGATACTAAGTGCTTCTTATTTTCCTGCCCCTGCATTCCAGACCCAAGGTTCTGTATTCAGAAATGTAAAGTTTCAGGGCTTTTTCCTGGAAATGTGAATTCTGTGTGGAAAGATCACTTGTGTGACTGTGGAGATCTGGCCCCTTTCTCAGCATTTCTGACTTTAGAGGAGAGACTAGTGGCTTGTCCTGGGACCTTAAAGAAGGTTAACTTGTGTGTGTTAATCATCTCTTCTCAGTGGGGTTTAGCATCAATTTTTTTCCCTACAGTAAAACTCTTTGGTGCTGTTGCTTATAAGCCTGACATTGCTTGCTTTGGATTTAGCAAGTCCAAACAAATTCTTTGGACTTAGCAAGTCCAAACAAATTCTTGTTTGTTATGGATTGCAGTGCAACAGGACTGCAAATATGTGCTGAAGTGACAAAGAGCTCATGCAAGTGAGGTGCCTTGCTGCAATATTTGCAAGTGCCCCAACATTTGGCAAGCATGCAATGGATAAAGGGTTGTCACACAGATCAAGGAGAAGCAGATCTTAGCAGAGGATTGGTGTGGTAGAAGAGTTTTCTCTTATTCCTTGCTCTTTCTGCACTAGCCTGTGTCTCATGGTGGCTGCCACCTTGGAAGCAGCTTGCCAGAACCACAAACCTCCTTGCCCAATAGTCTGGACTTCTGGTTTGAAGTCAGAATGTATTCTCTTGATAGCTGGTGTAGCTGTGTGACTTGCAGATGATCTGTCTGGCAAGCTTGAAGCCTCTCCCTCGTTGGAGTATGGTTCTGGGTTCCTGAAGTCTTTGTAGCCTGAGGCAGAGCAAAAAGCTAGTGGATATTTGGCAGAGTGTGTGGCTGTTGTAGCAGGTCTGAAGAGACAGGACTTAAGGCTGAGATTCCTTGTTTGCTTAGCTGGATTGGGACGGCATCTGTGAACTCAGAGCTAGTTCTCCTCATTAGCTGTCTGGTGAGAATACAGTGAAAGGTATCCTGAGTTTTGTCCTAATACCTGGAGATGTGGCTGTTTTAAAGCAACAGGTTCTCTTTCTGCATTTTTACATCAGAATTTGCTTATTTACAGCAGACAAGCAAGTTTGGGATTCTTTTTCTCCAAAGTCTGCCTCAGCTGCAGCTACGTTAGTAACGGGGTTGCAGGTACCTCAGGTCTGGGAACATTTGTGATCCTGCAATTAAATGCTTCCTCGTGGTGGTTCTGGCAGATAGCCATCTGTTTCTAACTAGGGCCTTGCAGGGTGTAATCTGGTATCCTCCCATTCCCTTGAGAGCCTTGTTTATCCACTAATGCGATGTGTGCTGAGAGCCTTGTGAACTCTTGGATAGCACTAGGGGCAGTGAATTCTTTGTGGCAGCTGTTACAAGAGAGTGAAATGTGGCTTTAGGATGTGAAAAAGGAGAAAGTCAGGGGTCTTGAGGTACTTGAGAAGGACTCACTCTAGTTCAGAAGTGCCAGCTGTGCTCTGCATGACTGAAACAGCTGAGAGGAAGTGCCTTGTTGAACACCTGGGAGGTGGGAAAGATTGAGCCCATGTTGCTGTTTGATGGCACTCCTCTTGCCAGTGTCCACAGTGTGGACATAGCAGACATGAAGCAGAGAGTGGCAAGCATGACTATGCACTGATGTGGGCTACTAAGCTGCCTGGGACCGCTCCCATATGCTTTCTTGTTACAGGCTATATGTCATTATAATAAGCCTGTTCTGTTTGTTCACCTCTCTCCAGAATACTTGAGCTCCATTATAGGCTGATACTGTAGCTCAGAGTCCACACAAGGCCACTACAAGAGCATGCAGTCAGCCAGTCTCTCTTCACGGCTCTGGAGTACTGTGACCTCCGAAATGTCTGTCAAGACCCTTGCCTCTTCCTTCAATCCCCATACGGACAGTGGGGCAGGACAGCAAAGACACGCACATCCAAGGGTCTGCTAGCAGCTAGTGATCATGGCTGCAGTCTAGATAGTCTTAAAAGGACTTTCCTTACTGCTAGGTCAGCTGTCCAAGACGCAGCTGTCCAAGACGCAGCTGTCCAAGAAATGCATTCAAAAAGGAAAAGTATAAAGTAGGCAGTAAATAATACAAATTGATCTCGAAGTGCCACATGTTACGTGCTGCCTTAAGTGTTTGTGGGAGTTGAATATTAGCTAGGTAACTGAGGCTGAACAAACATTATCTTGGGATGACAATGATATAAATTGTGCTTTGTTCCTCTTAATATTGAACACTAATTTAGCTGTCTTGAATGTGGAAAAGATTAAATCTGATGACTTTTTCTTTATGCAGTAGCTATGTCCTCCAGTTTCCACAGAAGATAAGAATTAAGTTAAGCATACAGAAAGCACTGAAAGGGGACTCATTGAAGTACTTGCACCTCCAACAGGTGGTTGCATCATTTCAAGGAACCCTACGTTGCTTTACCTCATATTCATTTATGAGAAGTGTGTTATTGCACTTTCTTCTAAGAAAACTTTGACTTCTGCTTGAATAATAAAGTCCCTTCAAAAGGAGAAATTTGAAGACTGCTTTGCTCTGCTCATCTAACCCCCATCTCCTTTTTCATCTGAATTCATTTTAATTCAAAGCATTTTGTTAAACTTTATCCTTGTGAAACAAGGGAAGGAAATGCAAAAAAAAAAATATTTAGAACATTAGTGACAGGAAAAACCTGAAATGTACCAGAGATGTGAAAATGTTCATTTATAAAACTCTGATAAACTGTATAGGGACAAAAATCCTTTTATGTTGAGACTTTGAACAAGTGATCAATCAAAGTGATCAACAAAGGTCAAGTGATCCATCTCATGCATCCATTCCTGTTAGCTAGGAGTTTGAGGAATGCTTCTTTTCTGGAAGTGGGCATAAATGGGAACCTCTCTGAAGAGCCAGTTCATGACTGTCCACAGCTTGGGCTACAACCAGAAGAAACTGGAGATCTTTGTGTTGTTCAGGGCTGTGATCTCATTTAAGGTCACGGGGAGTTGTTGCAACAGATCGCACAACCAGCATGCTGCTGTGGGTTGACACTGGCTGCTGACGAGTTATGGGCTGCAGTGGTGGACAAGAGGAGTTCCTGTGAGACATTCCCAGTTTGGGAGCAGCAGGGATGCCAGGAGCACTGTCTTGGGGCAGATGATGAGACAGGAAAAGCTTATGAGTAGTGGACAGACCAGTGTATGGCAGCGTGGTGGCTATCTGATACAAATATCTTAAAAAAAGATATTTTTTTTAAGCAGATGATGCCTTCTTTTGACAACCACTGGGGGGTTTGGTCCACTGCCATACCTGCTATAGGGACAAGACATCCAAGTGTGAACAATCCAGGATGTTTCTGGGGTCTGCTGCTCCCAGCATCCTGACACATGCAATGAATCAGTGAAGAGAGGTGCTCTGCTGGACACAGTCCTTGGAAACAAGGAACAATTGCAGATGTAAAGGCTTGGAAGAGCCCTGTCTGTGGCTAGATGGTGTCTGTGGCCCTGAAAGGAGGGAAACAAAGCAAAAAGTAGAATCAACAATGCAGGACTTTGGGAGAGCAGATGTTGGCCTGTTCAGGAATCTGCTTAGAAGACTCATGGAATACAGTCCTGAAGAGAAAGATCCAGGAGAGATAGTGAGCTTACAAGAATTGTCTCCTCCAGTTTCAAGAATGGTACGTTCCAATAGTTGTGGGAAAAAGCAAAGGGGGCAGGAGCACTGACAGAACTGAGCCATAAATGCAAGCATGCATGAGGTGGGAGCAGGGAGAAGGAGCCTGGAAGGATTGTACACATGCTGCCTAAACAAGCCTACATGGACCTAAGCAAGACTGTGTTTACTATTCGTTATTTGAAGACCAAGACAAAGTGCTGTCCCCTTGAGAACAGCTCCCAGTGCACTGCCAGTTCTGAGTAAATGCTTCCAAAAAGCATCCTTAAAATAGCTGGTTAAGTGTACAGGCAATTGGAGGAAACAAGGACAGGGATATAGGGACAACAGAAAAGAAGAAAGAAGGTACAGCAAATGAAGACTTTCAGCCTTTTGCTGTGTTTCACCTCACTAAAGCCTTATGGAGTCCATGCTCAAACTGTTGAGCGCAGATTGTTGCACAGATCTGTGAAAGGGTGAAGAGTGAAGGATTTCAGGTTCACCTTTCACAAAGATGGGTTATGACGCAGGTACAGCCTGCTGTATGACAAAGTCTCTTAAACAAGGTTGGAGAAGGTACACGTGATTGAAGAAGGAGTGCCTAATTTAAATCTACTATTGCAAGCATGCACACAGGAGATAGAAGCAGAATTGGGTGAGCTGTAAAGGGGTATAGAGATACTATGGAAATAGGCAGAGGAAAGTGCAGGGCAAGGAAGTCCTAATCTTGTTGGGAGAGGATTAAGATAGGGGGCATTTGGAAAAACTGAATGTGCATAAGCCCATGAGTTTATTGCAGTGCACGCACCGGTGTCAGTTACCTTGGAAAGGTCATGGTAATTTGTGGGAGGTTCTTGAGGACTGAAAGAAAGCACCACCCTTCACTGGGAAGGGTGGGATGGGAAGATCAGCCTGACATTGAACTGTTGGAAAGTTGTTGAGCGTCTAATCCTAGAAAGCTGTTCCAGCCACTTGAAAGACAAGAAGGCAAGTCAGTATGGATTTACAGAGTGAAAATCATATGTTACAAACAAATACCCTTCAAGTTGAGATGTTTGGTTGACTGGAGACCATTGGATGTGGTTTAACTGAATTTTGGTAGGGCTTGGAATATCCTCTTCTGTAACAGTGGCACAAAACCCATTGGAAGACCACTTAAAAGTGATGTGCCCTGGGAATAGATGCTCAAGAACTGCTCTGTCTAACATGTTCATGAATGACCTAGGTGATGGTACAGAGATCATCCTCAGCAAGTCTGTGGATGACAGGAGAGACTGATAGAGCAAATGAATGTGCTTGTTGTTCAGAGAGATTTCAAGAAGCTGGAGAAATGGAGCACCAAGAACACTATGAAGTTCACTATAGGGAAATGCCAAGTCCTGCACCTGGGGAAGAAAAACCCCATATTCCTGTATAGTTTTGGGGTTGACCAACTGAAAAGTAGCTTGGCAGACAAATGCCCTGGAGTTCTGGTGGGTGCAGAGTTCGTAGTGGGCACGGTGCCATTTGTAGCAAGGGAGACCAACAGCATACTTGGATTCATTAAGAAGAGTTGCCAGCACTCTAATGGGGATGATAATTCCTCTCTGCTCAGCAGCAGTGAAACCACATCCTTTTCTAAGCTTCCCAGAACAAGACTGGCACGGCCACACTGCAGCAAGTTCACGGAATGATTGTGAAGATTATGAAGGGGCTGCAGCGTAACGTCTCTGATACAGGGCTCAGACAGCGGGGATTGTTTGTGCTGGAAAAGAGAAAGCTCAGGGAAATCTTATCCTTATGTCTGTTAAAGGGAGTAAAAAAAACATGGAGCCAGACTCCATCTCCAGTTCTCATTGGTATTCAGTGAACAGACAAGAGACGGCGATAACAGAGTGAAATAAAAGCAGTCCCCTGTAAACATTAAACAGCACACCTTTTTTACAGTGAGGCTGGCTAAACAGTAGAAGAAGTTTTCCAGAGTGGTTGAGAGTTCTTCATCCTTGAAGATATTCCACCACCTGACTAACTAGGTCTAATTGATGCTGCTTTGAGCAAAGGTGCTGTATTACATGGACTGTAGCAATGTTTTCCAGTCTTAATTTTTCTGTGATTCCTGGCATTTAATCACTATGGTCGTGATACTGCTGGATTGCTGTTTTTATCAGTGCTGGCTGTGCAGCAGGTACACTGTCTGATCCGTAAGTAGGAGTTCCTGGGGTAGGAGAGCTCTCCCTCAGAAGGAGAGGCCCTCCTGGCAGTGGCTCTGTGCTGAGCCAGCCCAGCAAAGGCGCTGGGTTTGCCAAAGAGGAGCTCATTCTTCCCTGGAGAGCACTGCTGGAGGGGTTGCCTGGCTTCTAGTGTCATCATCCATTGCCCTTGTTTTCCTGGGCTGTGCGGGTCACCCTAGAACAAGAAGAGAGATCCCTGGGCCAAGCTGTTGCTGCTTAGCAATCTCTTTCTTTTGTTGTTTTTCTGCTTTGATTGTCCTGTCTTAATTGTGAGAAAAGATCCTTTTTGAAGCTGCTGTTTGGTAAATTTCAGAGATGCTGGTGAAATCCCTGAGTTTCTCTTGCCCTGCTGCTGTGCAAAATGGTCATCTCTGAGGTTCCTTGGGGGCCATGGCTAGCAAGGTAGCAGTGCTGACCCCATGGCACTGTTGAGAAAGAGGCCCTTTTACAACCTCTACCACCACCACAGAACATGACTGTGACCCCAGACTTACATTTTAACTTAGTGCTTTTGTGGTACTGCCTGTGTACTTATGGAGTCCTGGAGGAGTACTCACCCAGCTGCCTTTGCAGTCGTTGAATGGCCCAAAAGTTTGGGCTTTCATCTTCTTTTCAGGCAAAGTGCATGCTAGGCACGTGGTTTGGTGTCTTGCCAAGGCAAAGTTCCTATATCCATCCATGGGATGGCCTGGGGTGATTGGGTGTTGAGGCAAGAGCCATGAAGTTGAGCAGGGAGATACCTATGGGCTTGTTCAAGGCTGGGCTGTTGTTGGGGGCCAGCCCAGTGCCTGGGAATGGTGCAGCCAGGATAGTTGTGCAATTTCTTCAGTAAGCGGGGCAAATGCAACCCTGCTCCACAGGGTCACTGTGGTGCCAGAGCCTCTAGTGAGCCTTGCCAGAAAGAATAAGGACAGGCTGCAGCCCCATGGCTTCCCAGAATTATAAAGCAAGATGGTGGGCCTGTGGGATGGGAGTTAGAAACCAGGCTGTTTCTCAGAGGGGCCCAACCTAATGTGATGCAGAGGCTCTGGCTGTGTGGTTTGCTGATTTCTGAGGTTCACTGAGATTTCTTCTGAGGTTTCACAAAAGGAGAGTGAGATCTCCAAGATCTGTGTCTGCTGAAGCCTTTCCTGAACTGCCTGCTGGCCTGCATGATTCAACAGCTACAGGCTTGGAAAGGGATACAAATGATTCTGAGGTCTGTGGATGAGCATGGGTCTCACTGACTGCTTTTTCCACTGTCCTCTTCCTGCTCCACCAAGGTAATTTGCCATGCTGTTAGTTGCAATGAAACTGTACGAGTTGCTCAACTGGTGGCCCGACAGAGGAGTTCCAAGAAGAAAACAGTCCGGCAGGTGAACTGTCAGATGAGACTGAAGAACACATCACCAGTCAGTTTATCAGGTAAGCCATGGGCAGCTCTAGAGGGCCTGCCTTTATGAAAGAACTGTGCAGCTGCTGCACAAAAGTCTTGGCTGTGAGGGTGTGTCACCTACGGCCACAATTTACAGGGTCCACGTGGAGAGTTCTTGGGAGGATGAGTGTTCTTGACAAGGATGCTTTTATCTGAAAGCCATGATCTGAGAGAAAGCCCTTTTCAGATGTGTACGCAAGATGTGAATGATCTTGGAAAACAAAGTCCTTGTAGGATGCTTAGCTTCACTTTCATGTGCTCCTGCTTCTGTGAGGAACACAACTGAGATGCAGGCAAGAAATGTGGCAATGAGCCTGCATGTTCTTTAAGGCTGGCCTTGGCCTGTTGTGAAGTGGGAGGATTGAACAATTCCCTCACAGTGAGGAGTCCCTGTAGCTGTGGCTGTTTCAGCAGCTCCTGTTGCTGATGCCAGTGCCACAAAAGTTTTGATGCCCATTTTTGGCTCTTTTTACCTCTTACCTTTTGCATTAGCTTGTGTAGCAGTGTTTTCCTAAAGTATGGGTCAGGTTTTCCTCACTGCTGTGCTGTTGTGACTGTCTGTGGAATTGATTCCAGGATTAAGCCCAGGCAGGACCTATTTGCTTGGAGGTTGGCAGCTTGGAACAGCAGTGGGTCTTCTAGTTTGTGTGTGCTCCCCTGTTGTCTGTAATGAAGTGTTTGCTGCTTCTTGCTTTTCCACAAGGATGCCAGTTGGGAAGCTGAACTAGTGGTTCCTATCACAGTTAAATGACAGGGATTATAAAGGCAGGTTGATTCACTGTCTTGCACATCAATCCCCTTGGAAGTGTTTGAAATCTCCAACACTGATGTGGCAAATCCAGCATATAAACAGCAAAGTGACCAAGAGCTTGTTTATCCCAGTGTGGCCTGAATGCTGGTGTGTTCCTCTGTGGGTGTAACTTGGTCACCTCTGCTGTGTGGTGGGAGTTCAGGTGCCCACAAACCAGAATAGAGAAGGAACCCTTTGGGTGGCAGTACAGGAGGTGCCTGGGGAGGTGGAGGTAGACTGGGTGAGAGGAGTGCTACTCATGGTTGCATCTGCAAACTCTTTAGGAAAGCCCAAAGGAACTTTGCGGCAGCCCCGGTCTTTGAACATGCCAGAAGAAGGCAGTTCTAAGAGGCCTGTTCCTCGCCTGCCCCGAGGCAGAGAAGTGGCATGTGGAGGTGTGAAACCTGTGGTGGAGAGTGCCCGATCTGCCTTACCTTCAGCTGCTGGGAGTGGACCACCTAAAGAAATCCCCATGCAGAGGCATGTCACTGTGGTAAACAGGTCAGTGTGTGTGTGTGTGTGTGCACAAGGGGAAAATGAAGTGTGATGGACACTTGGATGCTGCCATGCAAGCAGTGTCCTTTGGGATCCAGTGGGAATCCAGGCCCCTGCCCTTGCAGCAGGTGAAGTCTGAATATGGGATGGTACCCAGGAAGGAGACAGATGATGTTTTGCCTTTTTGGGTGCTACAGCTAGCCTGTGCTCTTGGCCTGTTCCCGTGTTTTGGAGAAGTGTGGCCAAAGGTGTCACAGCAAGGGAGTGTGGAGCTGTTGCCTGGCCCAGGAGGGAGCTATTGTGGCCAGTGTGACAGAAAGGAGGAGGAGCAGATTTGTGTGCAGGGGCAGGTGATGTATGTGTTGAGGGTGATGGTTGTGCAGGTGGCGGTTCTTTCCCTCTTGCCTGACTCTGTGTTGCAGTGTCAGTGTTTGTGCCCCGTCTCGGCGTGCTGGGAGCCAGGAGCAGGCTGACCGTGTTTGGGTGAGCTGAGCTGAGGGCTGGAGCTGCAGTTCTGCTGGGCTAGCGCTACATGCTGCTTTTCAGCCCCATTTGAGCCTCTCTAATCCCGGGGGCTTAGTCAGCTGCTGCCCCATCATTTCTTTCTGTGTTGTTTTTGGCCGCCCTGGGCCGTCAGCTGACGGTGGTGAGAAAGTGTTTGCTGTTGCCCATTGTGGCTGTGCTAAGTCCTCCGGAGCTGTGATTGTGGCAGTAATCCTCTGCAGGGGGAGGGCTCCGGCCCGGGCTGGGTTGGAAGTCAGCCTGGCGTTGAATGGAAATGCAGTGACGTGCCACTTGCACGGTGGCGTATCTGTGGAGTGGCCCAGAGCAGCACAACAGCTTAATCCTGCTGTGGTTCCTGCTCTTTCTGGAAGATCCACAGAAAGCAGGCATGTCCTGCCTCACCCACCTGCATGAGTTCCATGTGCCATCCGGGGTCTGTTGTGCAGAGAAGGACCAAGCTATCCTGCTGTGACTCAGAAAGGAGTAGGAGCATCTGTGCTTGGGCCTTCCCTTTTCTGTGTGTGCAGATGAGTTGCATATTTTTAAGCGGCACTTCTCTAAAAGGCACAGGCACTTTGCCTCAGGCAAAGCAAAAAGAGCACTTAGAGTTTTCTCCAAATTAGTTACTATAAAATACAGGAAGTATTTTATAACATTTCAAGATTTGTAATGTGTGAAATAAAATTAGGTAGATGTCACCCCTCTTCTGGCTATTCCTAATGTAGTCTGCTACATCTTGTGTTATATTTATTCATCTCTGGCAGTCTCTCCTGAACTCCTTTTAGGTAAGTTTTCTGCCTTTCTTTCTGTTGTCTCTTTCTGCCCTGCACTGTAGGAGAAGCTACAAGCAAAGTCTGCTTTGGCCCATCTGTTTTTGGAGGAGGAGACATCTTGTGCTTTTGTAAAGAGTCCAAATGCTATCCTGTTAGCTTGGGTACATAGTGAAGGGAGAGTTCAGAGAGATGCGATTCATATTCCATGTGAATACAAGGTTGTGTGTGACTGGATTAATTTGTTAATTTGTTTCAACTTGGCCAGTTTGAGGCAGGGCTGGCAAGATCCATGTGTCCTTGCTGCTGGGGACATTTTGTACCTCCTATACCATTGTAGTTGCTTGTAATTTGGGAATTGCAGGAGGGAAAGCTTCTTTGAGCCAGGAGGTCCTGACTTCAAAAAACAGTGTGCAGTGAGTGGAGTTTTGAACAGCATCCCCAGAAATCGTGGGCTGACAGCAGCCTCACAGTTATCTGGCACGAGCTTGAGGACACTATTCCAGCAGGGATGTCAGCACTTGCCTATGAGAGTGACTGAGCCTTCACAGCTCAGGTAGGCTGAGACAAGTCCTGAGGGTGACAGACTCTTTGCCCCACTTCCCAGTTTGGAGTGAGCTGTTATCTGTGTGCAGTTTTTGCCTTTCTGGTACCCCCCCTGCCCCTCCATGTACCCACATGGTAGGAAAGGACACCCATGCTCTTATGGTTGCACATAAGGGTCTCTGTTCTTTTCTGTTGAACATCTGTACTGCTATGGCAGACATGTGTTCCTTGCCTTGACACAATGTCTGCCAGTGACAGACTTTGGGTGCTGACAGGTATTGGTGCTCCACCCAGTATCATGCAGCGAAGCTCCTCAATGAGGCTGGAAATGGTGGTTTTTTTGTGACTGCCAAAGTCTATGTCCCACCTCTGTAGTGCTTTGTGATATTTTTTTCAGAGATTTTTATGACCACAGCTTCAGGGGCTTTCCCTTGTGTAGCATTTGGTGGAAAGGGAACAGGTTGGTTGTCTTCCTGGTTCTGTCACACTCACATGACAACAGAGAAACACTGAAGGTGGTTGTCCAAGGCTTTCTTGCAGATGCCGGTGCAGGGTCTGAAGCTTGTCTTTAGAGCAGCAATCTCTGAAGTTATCCTGACTATGTTGCTGTGGACCGTGAGAATCAGGGAGAGACCTTGTTGGTTAACTGCAGAGATCCTTGAGGCTGGAAGGCAGCAGCATGGATGAAAACAGGTTTGGGTGCTTGGTGACACCCTTGTTTGAAGCAGCAGGAGCCATTTGCTGCTGGCCACTACCTGGCCTTGCTGCTTAGATAGCACTGTCCAAGCACCAGAGGGCAGATTGGGGTGGCATGGGCCTCACCAAGATAAGGCACTTGGCAGGGAAGGACATTGCTCCCCTTCGTTGTGAGGAAGTGATGTGTGGCAGTGAGATGTGACTAGCTGCTGAGCTGGAGCTACTCATGGGGACTTGGCAGGGCTGCATGGCTGCTCAGGCATTTGTGAAGGGCCAGGCTGCTGGTGTGGCTAGGAGGCCTCATGCTGGGAGCAGGCTTCCAGCAGCTGAGGAGCATGAGGCCTTGCAAGTAACTGAGTTGTCCGTAAGTGCAAACTGTAGGGAAGCATGTTGGCCCTGGCACTGTCTGGCCATACCCCATCTTACTGTGGAGACGTAGGACCATCATGATCTGTGGGAGCAAGCAGCACATCACACAATTCTTGTCTGATTGCAGCGCTCAGATCTGGTGATGGCTGTGCTCAAAGCCCATGTCAGCTTGGAAAGCTGGATGAAAGTTTCGTTGTGGGAAACTGTTGAACCACAACAGAAAGCACAGGAAGACCCTACATAAAGTCTCTTAATACTGAGAGGATCCCAAATCCAATTAGCTTTTACATGTAGCAGAAGGGAATCATCCCTGCTCTGTTACAGGTTTCTTTCCGGGGTGTTCACATGGCATGGCTTAAGCAGGGAATATCTGCCCTCTTTCTCACTGGAACTTGCCTGCAGTTCTGGCTGGCCTACCCTGCAGTCACATCACTTGTGTCACCTGATGTGGGGCTTAAGGTGATACAAGTGTGTATGGCACAGAGGACTAGAACACAGCTATGGATTCCTGTTGGCAGGCAGAGATAGCAGGACAGTCTCCACTACCCATGGGGTATTTCACAGGATTGTTTTGCTTTCTGCCTAGCGAAGATGGTAGTCTCTTTTGAGTGTGCTTCCATTTAGAGGACTTTTTTAGCTTGAGTATTTGTTCAGCTTAGAGTTGTCCGTACTGGTAGGTACATGTACAAAGAAGAGGGATCCTGAATTTCTTGTAGCATCTGCATGGGCAGCCACAGCTTTTAAGAAGAGACTGCTGCTACTTAGTGTGGGCATCTGGGGTGTGCCCAGAATGTAGAGGGCTTTTCTGTAGTGCAGATGAGTGTTGTAAGAGGCTTTTCAGATACCCAGCAAGTCTCAGGTGTGAGTGGAAGTTTTGATTTTGTGCGGGTGGCTTTGCTTTTGTACTTTCCAAGTTTCATAAATGAGCTTGTAGTTGATCTGCTGCTGCCAGCACTTCTGGGCATGATTCCTGTTGTGTAAATTGCTGAGCTGGGCAGTGCCTGTCCTCATAGCTAGTGCTGTGGGACATGACTCAGAACAGAAGTATGGTCTTTGGTACAAGTGATATCCCGTAGCTGATGGAGGAACAATGGTTTCATCTAACAGGGACAGCATAAAAACAGGGGAGACAAATTAATGTTAAATCTTTTAACATGCTTCTCAGAAGAGACACGAATGTGGGAGGTTTCGTTCTGATTCATGGATGTGCTCTGATTACAAGTCAATGTGATGACATATAGGGCTTCTTGGTCTTGACTTCCTGTTGCAACTAGCCACAGCATCATTCTGGAACTACTGTCCTACCTTCTCAGAGTCCAGGTGAAGCTGTGAAAATTACCCTTGGTGTTTCTGCAGCTGGTGAGGTTTATGACTTGCTCCATTGTTATCTCTGAATTCCAGAACTGGCCCTGGGCAGAGATCTTATGCAAAGCCTGCCCAGTGGGTGTGCAGGGTCTGCTCTGGTCAGGAGGTGCCTGGTTCAGGGCAACCTGCTGTGCTATGGTGATGTTGCCTAGTCTTTGGTTTCCCTTCTCCAGCTCTTGTTCCCTTTTGCTTGCAGTGCATGTAATTATTCCACAGCTGATTTTTTTCCAGGTCTTTGTGAGCTACACAGTGCTGTGCCCTCTTCAGTGTCAGGAGCTCATTTTAGTGTCTGTATTCCCACGTAGAGTCTGTATTCTTCCTCTGAAGAACGCCTGCAAGCACAACATTTGTGTGCTTTCAGTGGGAGAGATCTTCAGAGGAGAATCTCTTAAACAATGTAACCAACAGCATCCACAAAAAGACCTAGAAGACCTATGTGTTCCTAGATACTTTCCCTTTGTTAATGTCTTTTTACTGTGTTTTGCTTCTCACAATAATGAGAAAAATTAATAAACTACCCGTTGATCTGTCCTGTTATTGCTGATCAGGTTGTCTTCCTGACGAGGACGTTGTGACTACTACTGCAGGATGCCTTCTAGGAGTGTATGGAATGTGTGGAATGCATTTTATTTTATGTATAAGTCTTAGAAGCAAATGGAATGTTATTTAGAGAAAGAAGAGTGATTCTAAGCAATTTTCTTTCCAATTTTAGATCTGAGAAGAGGCTGACTGTCCCACCACGATTTCAAAAGGAGTTGCAAGTTCACCTGTCCAGAAGCTCTTCCACAGAGTCAAATGGTATGCCCATTGAGAAATTATTTGTTTACTACTCAGAGAGGGTGTCATCTTAAAAAAAACCCATCTTAGTAGTTGTTTTGAATGAAGATGGGCTTGGATGAGGAATCAAGCTCTGTGAGTGACCCTTTTCACTCTTATTTCATTGTGCTGAGGAAATGTGCGTTTGCTTGTCTGCCTCTCAGTCTTCTAGGAAAAACATTGGGCAGTAAGTGTCAGAGCAAATCACAAAGCCAGTGTGAGGAGTTTGGAAATGGGAGGAGTAGGCTTAACTTCACCAGTGGGTTAGGAATCTGGTATAAGGATGAAATCCTGGCTTTCAGGACTAAGCAGCATTACTAATGTATCTGTCCAGCAAATACACTTCTGCCTGCATGGCTCAACAGTTGTGCAGCTGATAGGCTTGCAAAATGATGGTTTCTTTCTTTGAGACTTGTCAGCCTGATTTGTGAAGCTTCAGGTCTGGTAGCAAATAGAGCCCACCAAAGGGAGAAGAGGGGTAGAGATGAGGCAGCAGGTAAGCTAGTGGTGTGAACCTCCCCCTGGAATAATGAGTGCCTGATGAGTTTCAATGTATGAAACTGCCCAGAGCAGCTGAGCAGTTGTCACTTTCCTTGCTCCACTGGAGGGCTTCCTTGGATGCCGTAGCACGGAAAAGCTGCCTATTGGGTGGAGACTTTTCCTCAGGACATATCTTGGAATGAAAGGCAAATCATTGGTCTGATTTGTACACCCATCTGAATATAGAAGAACATTCTTGGTTGTCATGCAGTATCTGTCTGGTGTTTGTACTCATAAAGAAATTATCCCGTTCCCCTCTTGGGATACTATCTTAGTGCAGTGTCTTAGCTGCAGTGGGGCTGGCAGTTCTGTATTCTCTTCCAGCATTCCTTCAGAAGTAACATGTAGCAACATCTTACGAAAATAACTACAGTGATTGAAAACTCATTTTAGGTAGTTACTTAATGTCTGAGATTTCCATAGTTCTTTGCCATAGGAAGTCACTGAACCAGCCATGCTGGGTGGGAGAGCCATGTTTTAAAGTTGGTGCTATGCTGGCAGATCCCATGTTTAGTTTTAAGTACAGAGGTAATGAGCTGTCTTTCTGTTTGTACAGCTGTGTTTACTTCAAGGCTGTAATTTTTTTTTAACAGATAGCTTGAATACATCCACTGCAGAGGCACATACTGTTGCCCCTGGCTCTTCTGCTGCTGATGTCCTGGAACTTCAAAGTCGCATTAAGGAGCTGCTGAGCAAGTACAGCAGTGGTGTCAGACTGTCAAAGATGCCTCAGATATATCGGGAAATGTACTGGGAGGACCTGAGCACAGAAGTGCTCTATCAGCTTGAGAACTGGCCTCATGTGTGCACAGTAAGTATTGAGCCCTTTTTATGGAAGATGCCAGTATTCTGTAGGCTTCCGAATGTTCATTTGCCAAATGTTATTTTATGTGTACTTGCATTTCCCTTCATGCTCTGTAGCAGTGACAGAAAACCCCCACATCCCTTGAAACCCCCACAATGCCCTTTGAAACCCCAGAAAATCACAGTTGGCTGGACTAGTGTTTGAACAAGGAAGATCAGACTGCATGGTGTTGTGGAGCAAGTGCTTGAGGTTGCTGCCTTGCAACCTTTAACTGACCCCAGTACTGATGACAGGTGGTGTCCATGCCATGTTTGTTGTTCTTGGTTTGGGTTTTTTCCCCAATTGCATTTTATGCTTTTCCTTGTTGGTGGGTTTACCTCCTCTTAAAGCTACAAGCTACCAACAACCTTTGTGAACAGTTTGAGGTCTAACTGTTTTTATCTTTCTATAGACTTTTCCAGAGGTCTTTCTCACATCTTAAGCCAAGGAATTTTGCTGTTTAGGTTAGGTTTATGATACAATAATAGATGAAATTGAAGGATGGTAATGCTGGGGGGAGAGATTACAGCTAAGCCCCTTTCTGCCCTCCTTCTGATGCCTGTTCCCCTTGATTACTGAGGGTGTCATTGCGTCTCTTATTAGGAGCTGATGTCTGGGTGAGTGTCCGCTTAGAGGTCTGACAGGAGTTTCATCACCACAGGGTGGAGGAGCTTCAACTGCTGTACTTCTGTCTCCTCTTCTGCATTCATGGGTCATTTATGGTGTCATGCAACTTTGCATCGAGGCTTTATTTAGGTTTACTTCAACAGGCCAGTGTTAAATGGCCAGTCAGAGAAGACTTTTCATTACCTTGGTATTTGTCAAACTGTGGCACAGAAGAGTATTGAAGTAATAAGAATTATTTGTCTTCTTGAAGTACATTTTTTGTGTGTCCTACTTTTCTTTTCTTTTTTTCTTTTGTAAAAGCATTAAATACAAAAAAAAAATTAAAAGAAAATAACTGAGTTGAATAACTGCTTTTCAGGAACAACACCATTTGTGTACATGTATGGTTTTCTCACAGATATATAAAATGTGTTTGTAACACCTCACTACAAAGACTAGAAATGTATTGTCCGCAGCAATTTGTTTTGATGGTTGATGAGTGGTTCCTGTGTTATCTACAGGGCAAGCTGTTATGTCTTGAATTGCTTAATTCATGCAGCAAATTTTAGTCTTTTTTGTAGTTAATGTTCCAGTCAGTCCTGTTCATCCAGTATCTTTGTTCTGTGTTCATTATCCATTTGCTTACTATCTGTTGGGTCTATCTCTTTCTTTCTAGCATGCAAATAAAGTCATTTAAGCATAAATAAGTACTGATTAAATCCATGGAAACGTTGTAATACAATGGACACAGTACAACAGCAGTCAGAACTATTGAATTATCTTGGCACAATCAGTCTTTTTGTAGAGAACTTAATGAGCCTCTAAAGCCCGTCTCAGTTTACTGACTTACAAAATTGTAATTATGGCTCAGGCATGGAGAAGTTTGAATTGGGACTTCTTATATGAAAGCTATAGTACATCTCTTAAGAATAATTAGTTCCTGGTTTAAACATATTGTCTGCAGGTGTACAAGTTTGTAGAACCTTTGAAATGAAGAAGAAAGACTGTACTCTCCAGTGAAAGTAAAGATATCTAATACCTGAATTATTTCTGTCATGTTGGTTTCTTACACAGGTAGTGTCTGCCAGGCTCAAAAACATGCTTGGTGTTTCTTTTATTATCTTAAAGAAGAACATATTCCTTTTTTACTCATTCAGATCAGTGTAACATAGTTACAAACCAGCAGACAACAAACCTAATACACTTTTAGTGTCTCCAGGCTTTTAATCTGTGCGTTTGAGAGTATCACTTCTGAATAACTTTGCATATCCAAATCTTCTGTTGGAAAGGTAGGAATTTTATCTAGAAGGTGGTAATTTCCATGTTTTTACAACTATGGATAATGGATATTTTCACTATTTACTGAGTTCAGGTCTCCAAATATCGCTGTAAATTGCAGGTTGATGATCTTGTTTTCAGTCTTCACCGTTCAGGCAAGAGGTATTTAGGCTGACTTTGTCTCCATTTGTCTGTTACCTCCCCTCTTTAGGTCGGCTTGGTTGAGCATCTTACTTGTAGCAACACACTTTGCACAGCTAAATGCAAAAGAACAAAGTTACCAGGTAGTGGCTAGCAGTCATAGATTGTGGCCCAGCCTTCATGAGCAGTGGGGCTGACAATAAATATGCTTAGAAGTCTTTGTTGTCTAAACACACCTCAGCCAGGAGAAGAATCTGCTTCAACAGCTCTGGCAAATCCACAGTGTTGCTGAATTGTTTGCTTTCACCTCCAGCACTTGTGCTTTGCAAAATGTGATGACTGGTAGTGACCCTCCCACCTTCACCTTTTTTTATCAGATTTTTTTACCTTTCTGTTTGATTAATTACTTTGCCATGTGTCTTTGAGCAGCTAGTGATCCCTATTTTAGACTTGCAACTCCTGTCTCATTTCTGTCTTTTTATATATTTTTGTCACAAGTTCTTTCTCACAACTTAGCTGTTTTTTTACAATTCTAAGTCAAAGTTATATAGTTTTACTGTGTTGGAGCTCAGCCTTGCATCCTTGGGATGCAGACAGCTGAACCCCTGAGGTATGTATCCTCATACCATGTTTCTGGCCTGTAAAATTTCATTGTAATCTTGGCCATGGACAGAAAGGACTCTCCCTACATTAAAAAAAAAAAAGTGGGGTTTTTTTATGTGTGGACTTTGAAGCTTGGGGAAAAGGGATCTTGGCATTTATAGTAGCTTCATGCAAATGTTGACTCAGTATGGAAAAATGCAAATGATAAGTATTTGCAAAATAAATAGGAGTGTTTCAGTTGGAAGGAATCTTTTCAGTGATCATCTAGTCCAGTTGCCTGACCACTTCAGGAATGACCAAAAGTTAAAACTTGTTGTTAGGGGCATTATCCAAATGTCTTTTGAACACTGTCAGGCTTGAGGGTGTCAGCCAAGAAGCCAGTTACAGTGTTTGCCACGTTCTTGTTAAAGAAATGCTTCCTGAACCTCCCCTGACAGAGTCCTCTGCCTAGGAGGCTTTAGTTCCTAGTTGTCCCACTGAGTACTTGTGACCAGAAGTTATTTCCTACAAACTTCACACATTTCCCAGATTTGATTGTCACAGCAGAACAGTGTTCACAGTAGATGTCTGGGGAGGTGCAATCTCCAGTAAGAACAAGATGCCAACCCAGAGATTTCTCCTGAGTGCCTGTTGGTAGCAGGCACTACAACAACGCTCCCTGGAAATCAGGGTCTCTCACCCACGTCATCACTAACGGTAAGGGCTGTGCAGTCAAACCTCCCCTTTTCATACAGTGCAACTCCTCCACATTGCCTGCCCTGCCCATCCCTCCTGGACAGCCTGCAGCCCTCCATCCCAGCATGCCAGGTGTGGCACTTGTTCCACTAAGTCTTGCTGACACCAAAGAAATCATAGCTCTGGGAACTAACCAGTGCTTGGTGTTTATCCTGTTTGTTTCTCATACTTTGTGTGTTGGTGTTCAACAGGTATTTCAGATGTGCTCCAAGATCAAGTCCAACTCTCGACCAAATAACTATTGTCAACCATAGCACTGGTTGTCAGTTCAGTCATTTATTGACTGCCTCTAGGGATGGTGACTTGACTGCCTCCCTTGGAAGTCTGTGCACTGCCTGACCCCCTTTTCAGTGGAGAAATGCCTCTTAATCTCCAACCTGAACACCCCCACCCCAGCACAGCTTGAGTCTGTGTCCTCTTGTCCTGTCACTGATTAACTGGGAGAAGAGATGGATCCCCACCTGGCTACAGCCTCCTCAAAGGGAGTTGCAGAGAGTGATAAAGTCACCCCTGAGCCTCCTCTTCCTCAGGCTGAGCAACCCCAGCTCTTTCAGCCAGTCCTCATAGGAATTACCCTCTCCAGCTCCAACCCTTCACCTGCTCCTTTGCCCTTCTCTGGCCTTGCTCCAGCATTTGAATGTGTTTCTTGTTCATGAGGGGCCCAGAACTGGACACACAGCTTGACGTGTGGCCTCACCAGTGTTGGATATAGAGGGACTGCCCTAGTCCTACTGGCAGGATGCTATTGGCTTTCTTGTCCACCAGGTGCTGTTGACCAGCATCCCCCTTTTCTGCTGGGCAGCTTTCCAGGCACTCTGCCCAGCCTGTAGCACTGCACAGGGTTGTTGTGACCCAAGGGCAGGACCTGACACTTGGCCTTATTGAACCTCACACCTTTGCCCTTGGCCCATCAATCCAGCCTGTCCAGATCCCTCTGCAGAGCCTTCCTGCCCTCCGGCAGGTGGACACTTCTGCCCAGTGTAGTGTCACCTGTGAACCCAGTGAGATGCACTCAACCCCCTCACCGAAACCATAAATAAAGGTATTAAGCAGGACTGGCCCCCTGAGCCTCCTGACCCCTGAGGAGCACCACTGGTGACCAGCCCCCAGCTGGATGTGACACCGTTCACCTCCACTCTCTGGGCCTGGCTGTGCAGCCAGTTTCTAACCCAGCAAAGAGTGCTCCTGTCCAAGCTGTGGGCTTCCAGCTTTTCCAGGAAAATGTTGTGGGAGATTGTCTCAAAGACTTTTCTCAATTCTAGGTAGACAGCATCCACAGCCTTTCCCTCACCCTCTGGGGACATCACCTGGTCGTGAAAGGACATCAGGTTGGTCAGGTGAGACCTGCCTTTCCCCAAACCCATGCTGTCTGGGTCAGATCCCTTCGTTGTCTGGCATGTACTATATGATCACACTCAAGATAATCTGTTCGATAGCCTTTGCCAGCACCAAGGTCAGGCTGACAGGCCTGTAGTTCTCCACATCTTCCTTCTAACCCTTCTTGTGGGTGTGCATCACATTAGCCAAACTCCAGTCATCAGCCTCCTCAGTTATTCAGTACTGATGCTAAATGGTGGAGAGCAGCTTGGCAAGTGCTTCTTCCAGGTCCCTTAGTACTCTCAGGTGAATCCCATCCTGTTCCATAGAGTTGTAAGTGTCTGAGTGGCACAGTGGGTCACTTAACAGCCAAAAATAATTTCATCCATCAGGACAGATGGATCCTGTCAGACCCTGTCATACCTTGTGCCTCAGAAGTTCTTCCATGGTTATAAAACCCAAAGTTTTGGTGAAAACACCAATCCTAGAGCCGGTATTTTGGTAGAATGAATAACAAGCAGACACCTTTTAATTGACAGAATGAAGGGATGTATGCACATCGATTTGATTCTGGAGTTTTCTTGTGGTAATGACTGCCTTAGTCTTTCTGCTTGTTTTCTGAAGGAATTGGTAGAAAAATAACACTACCATTCTGAATTTTGAAATTCCCCTTGTGCTGGAAGAGATACATTTGCTTTTCCGCAGTTCTAGAACAAAGATGTTCCTTTCCTTAAAATACTCTACTGGCTCTAGCTACATACCAGCTTAACTATTACTTGTCAGAGGACAATTTTTTGTCTCTAATCTATCATTCCTCAGTCAGGTTTCTTACTGCTTTTTAATAAACATTAAGCTAAACAATATGTAACATGTGAATATATTCTTTAGTGACCTTAAGTCACTATAGTGACCTTTAGTGACTGTGTTGGCTGATGCTGTGTGAAAAGACTCCTCAGAGTGGAGACCATTTTCCTGGCTGTTTACTGTGAGGAGGAGGCTTTAAGGGTAAAGCAGGGCTTAGTTTTCTTCACTTAATCTCTTGGATATCTGGTAAGGTGTTGGACAGGTCCCACAGTCTGTTAGTCTTGAAAATACATCACTGGAAAAAATTTGGAGGAATTAAGGGGGAAATTAGCATTTTTTTTTCACTGTTTTGGGGGTATTTTGTTTGGTGTTTTGTTTGATTTTTTTTTTTTGGTAATAGTCACTACAAGATGATTATCACCACAGAAAGGTAGAGAATTTTTTAGATAAGAATGAGACCTGCATGAGACAACAATGAGATGTTGCTTAATTGACAGGTAGGAGGTTTTATTTTATCTTTTTTTAGCTGTATTTGGTTCTCAGATCCATATTTTACATTTATACATGTTGGGACTTTTTGCAGAAGATGAAACTGAAGGCTTGATAGAATGCCAGGATTAGATGGTAAACAAATTGGGAGACTGAGACTGTTGTTTTCTGAATCCTGGGCAGTACACCATGTCTTAACAAAATAGGTTCTACATACTAATGCGTCAGGCAGCTGAGCTTTTATTGTAACATTCTACAGTAACAGTGGTTACAGTAGGTAAGAAAAGAGGTAAACATACCTAAACAGGTATGCTCAGAAAAGAGAAGCATTGCCACAGTAGAGAGTTGTATTCCTTGAGAAATTTTAGTTTTATCAGGTCTTCACTCTGAGAGAAGGAATTTCTATACCACAGTTAAGCTATGTGAAGCAAAAGTGATCTTTCTAAACAGAGAAACAAACTTGAAAGAACAAAAAATCCAACTCTAATGTACTTTGCACATGGAGGAGACAATGGAGCAGGCTATCGTGTCTGGTAGTGGGTATCAACGAAAGCTCAGTTTTACGCAAACCCTAAATGCTGTTTCCAGTAGATGATCTCTTGATCTCTTGAAGTACAATAACTTTCTTTTGCCACCCTCACTGAAGAAATTGGTGTTTAGACACAGAGCCAGCAGCCATTTAGAATGGAGTTCAGAGGACACAAGACATGTTATACCTAAAATGTAATTACATGTGCTGTACATACTTCAGCACAGAGCAGACTACATTGGTGTCAGCCTCACTGGGAGGATGATGTCCTGGAATGTGTGGAAATGACCTGGTTGAGGACAGAAGGTCCAGAATGATTTTGCTGTCCAAACATAGTGCTAGAACAGGCTGCAAATCAGTATAGCTGAAACTCAGACCTGGTGATGAGTGGTTAGACAACGCTATGAGCCACCAAATGAAGTCAGACTCCATTTTGACAGCATCTTTTCTTACTTCTGCAACCTGTGCATCTCCGGTGTTCTGACCTTGTAGGAGAACTTCAATGCATTATGAGGTAAAGGGTATTACAGCCAAAAAGAACTGCTGACAGAGTTGTCTGCTGATCCTCAGTGCTGGCATAAAGATGTGAGGAATAGGGGCAGCCCTCAACAGTATGGAGTTTTTAGATTGGCTCAGCTGTCTTATTGCATCACACTTTCCTCTGTAATTGTGTATTTGCAGAAGCCAGTCTTGTAAGTACAAGAAAGGGGAGAACAAGTGTCTTCACTGTGATGTGCAGGGTAATGGAGTGGGAGGACAAAGAGGATGGGCAGAAGGGGGCAATCTGAAGACACTCTTGAACTTTGTAGAGCTTACCATCCCAGCTCTGAGCACAAGCTGAACCTGAACAGAGGGACGATAGGGATTCTTTAGTTTAACAACAAAAGAAAGTAGAAATATATACCTAGTATGATTTGCATTCTAACATTTCAGGTAAGTACAGAAGAAATGACTACCAGAGACAGAATCACAGAATCACTGAGGTGGGTAGGGACCTCATTTGATTACCTAATGCAACCTCCATGCTCATGCAGGGTCACCTGCAGTCTGTCCAGGTCTGTATCAAGTCAAGTTTTTAACAATGCTGCAGCTTTTTTGGCCAGCATATTCTAGTCTGTTTCAGCTTCCCAGTTGACATGACGCTTGGCTAAAAACAAGTGTTTTGATGTGTTCTTCTGTTGGTTAGGGTAAGAAAATAGATATCATAGCTTCCCATGCAAAATAATTCGTTGTATATCAGACTAGAAGCTGCAAAAGCTGGATTCCAAGGATTAGCTGTAACTGGATGATGTAAGAAGCTTCCAGATCTTTGTAAGGAAAAGCTCCTTACTGAGTGATGCCACCATGTGCAGTGGGGATCTTCAGCCTTTCAAGAACACTGACCAAGTGTCTTTTTTTCCCCAGATTTGGTTGCTCTGGACACGTACCCAGCAGTTCAGTTACTGCTTTCAGAAGCAGCTACTTGGAACAGGGAGGAGTTGAATGCTAATGTTGAAGCAGCATCTCACCATTGCCTGGGGAGACCTGTACTGTAGAGGGATGGGCAAAACCAGTGGGACCTGAAGTTGTGGTGGCTGCCAATGACAGAGAAGTGCTGTCAGCCAATGTGTAGATGTCAGGTAGTGCTGATCAAGGCCAGAAATACTTTCCTCGCTGCTTTCAGTTCCAGCTTTCTAGGAGTTTAACTTCACGTATTGTGAGGAAAGTCAGGTAGATGAGAGCTGCCTTCACACTGAAGTGTTTGTCTAAGGTGCCTGTCACTAAAATGTTTCTGTGTACAGTCTCTGGTATGTATGCTGTGGTGGTTGAGCTTCCATGTTGCATATTTAAATCAGATCTGAAAAACTCCTGCACCACATTTCCGAAGAATTCTTCTCAATGAATCAGAGTGATAGTTCTGATTTATATTTTAGAGCCGTCTTTGAGAACCTGTTGGATACTAAAAACCATAGAGCCAGACTTCTGATGAGACTCTGTCACTGACATTAAATGCAAACTTCCTCTGTGGGTTTTCTTTTGTTTTCTTACCTTGCAAGAGAATAGCAGAAAATACCTGCATATCCTAGTTTGAATGTAACATTGAAATTGAACAACATCTACTCTGACTAGAAACTCTCATTTCAAGGATGTGTTTTCTCCAGTTCCTTCTTGGAAACATCCTGTTGATGCTCCTGGAGGTTACTAATATATGACTATCACTGTACACACAATTAGTTAAGGCTGGCATTGCAAAGTGGATACTTTCTTTAGTTTCTATATGTTGGTCAGTGGTTTTTTTAAATGTTGTCAAGAATATTTATGCAAAGATTTTGTCCTGCCAATACAGGAGCATGTCTGCTTTTGTCCTTGCTATAAGTGTATGTCAAAACAAGGGGACTTGCTCTTTTGCATTTCATTCAGTTGCAGTGTCAGTATTTATCTTGGGAGAATTTTTTATTTGAAGTTTTATTATTTGAGTCTTCAGATTTCAGTTTTTAAGAGCTGCCTCTGTTATTCAAGCCCAGGAAAAAAATATTATTCTCCTGCGTAGAAAGGCTTCACTCTCTGTTGCCCTGATAATTCATTCTGCCAGCTGTTGCCTCTGTTTTGTGCTGTGTAATGGACAGATGATAAGGGGCAAGGTCACAGAATCACAGAATATTTTGAATTGTAAGGGACCCACAAGGATCATTAAATACAAGTCTTAGCCCAGTACAAGGCATCCCCAAGAATCACACCATGTGCCTGAGAGTGTTGTCTAAGTGCTTTTTGAGCTTTGTCAGGGATAGTGCTCTGAGCACTTCCCTGGAGAGCCTGTTCTAGTGGTCAAACCATCCTCTGGCTGAAAAAGATTTTTCCTGATATCCAACCTAAACCTCCCCTGACACAACTTCAGACCATTCCCTCTGGTCCTGTGACTGTCACCAGAGTGAAGAGGTCAGTGCCTGCTGCTCCTTTTCCCCTTCCTTCAAGGAAGTTGTAACTGCAACTCAGTTTCTTCTTCTCCAGGATGAACAGACCAAATTACCTCAGCCACTCCTCATATGGCCTTCACCTGAGGCCTTTTCTACCATCATTGTCCTTGTTTGGATGCTCTCTAACAGCTCAATGCCTTTTTTCCATTGTGTCACCCTGAACAGCCCCCAGCACTGGAGGTGAGGCTGCCCCAGAGCAGAGCAGAGCAGAGCAGGACAATCCCCTCCCTTGCCTGGCTGTGATGCTGTGCCTGATGCACCCCAGCACACGGGTGGCTCTCCTGGCTGCCAGGGCACTGCTGGCTCATGTTCAACTTGACATGAACCAGGACCCCCAGCTCCCATTCCATGGAGCTGCGCTCCAGTCTCTTGCTCCCCAGTCTATACACACATCCAGTGCTGCCCCAAGTGCACAATCCAGCACTTCCCCTTGTTAAACTTCATGCTGTTGGTGGTTGCCCAGCCCTCTAATTGATCAAGGTCAATCTGCAAGGCCTTCCTGCCTGTGAGGGAGTCAACAGCTCCTCCCAGTTTTTTATCTTCTGTGAACTTGCTTAGTGCTCCTTCCCAGGGTTACTAAGTATCCAGGTCATTTGTGAAGCTGTTGAAGAGCACAGGGCTGAGGCTGGAGCCCTGTGGAACCCCACCAGTGACAGGTCACCAGTCTGATGTCACCCCATTCAATGACCCATGAGCCAGTTGCTCACCCATCATGTGATGTGTTCACCCAGGTGCGTGCTGGATGTTTTGTCCAGAAGGACACTGTGAGAACCAGTATGGAATGCTTTACTGGAACCGAAAAGGTTATATCCACTGGATCAGCTAGATGGGTTATCTATCTTGTCATAAAATGAAATTAAATTTGACAAGCAGGAGTTTATCCTTATGAATGTGTGCTGGCTGTGACTAATGACTACATTGTCTTTCAGGTGTTTCTCAGTACCTCCCAGTATAATAATGTGCTTGCAGAGCTGGGGTGTCAGCTATACTAATGGGGAGTACCTTGAAGGTAAATCTGTAAGCTCAACAGGAAACTTGGTTGAGACATTTAAGAAAGGGTGCTTAAGAAAGGGTGTCTGTTTTGAAGTGCTGCTCACAAGTGGAGCCATTTGCTTGTTCTGAGAAGTTTTTGTGGCCTTGAAGGTGATGTGATTCCTGGAGATGTCCTGTGCAGGGCCAGGATTTGGACTCAGTGATTCTTGTGGATTTCTTCTGACTCAGAATATTCTATGATTCTGTGATTCTAGTGGTGTCAGCCTGTGCTTATTTATACTGAAGTAATCTAAAACAATTTACTGAAAATAGCATTTTGCTGTCTCTAAATGGTTTGCGCAGTTAGGATATACAGCCTCTTCAGAACTGAACTTCAGTGTCTAGAAAACCCCAGAGCTATTATTGGATTTAAGAGGCTTAAAGATCTCTGAGGATCTTCTCAGTCTGCTGCTGGTCTACTGCGTAAGGGTTTATAGTCCTGTCAGCAAAAATTTATTCAGCTGTGTTGCAGCTCTATTTAAAGAGCACTAGCCAAGAGAAGGGATACATAAAGGTAGACCTTTGCATCCAGCTTCTTCCAGGATGAACTGCCATATAGTCCAACACAGCATTCTCAAACAAATTGTTGTCTTGATAATTAAGTATTTTCTGGATCTAAAGGTTTTCCTTGGCTGGTCATGTAAATGAATTCCTCAGCCTTGTCCTTGAACACATGGGACATCCTTATCAATTTCTCTTCATCTAGGATATGATTATCTGTCAAAACGGCATGCTCTGATTTTTTTGTCTGTGTGACTTGATATACTTAGGTCTCCTTACCATGTATCAAAGCCTTTGCAAGGCTTTGATAAGTTTTTTGTTTGGTGCTATTTTTAACTGAACTCCTTTCTTCTCCTGTGGTGCAAGGGGCACTGTAAGATTCCTCATATCAGAGGGTACAAATATAGGTGCTCTCTGTCAGGAATCATGGAAGGCATCTCGTTCCTTCTAGGTTTTACTGCCAGACATGTTTATTGTCTCTTATATTAAGCTGACTAGCGGAGATGCCCAAGAACTTTGCTTTCTTATGTCTTATTCTTGCAGAAAATATTTATATTTTGGTTTTTCACTGATAGAGAATAATTTAGGCATGCTACCAAGAACGTGTGAGAGTTCTCTAACATGGTTAATATTTTTTTTTATATCTATGAAAATTATTTTCTTTGTGTCATGCTAGTGTTCATGGAAGTTGACTAAGGCCTCTTCCCAATAACCTTTTCACGGATTGTTTTGGTGCCAGCCTAGACAGTGTAATGCAGAGCAAGTGTAGAGAAATGCACTTATATAGTTCATTTCCTGACTCTTAATTCAGACCATGTGGCAATTTGGGCTAAGTGTGATGTGATATACATGGGACAAAATACATTATTCTAGACACAGCAAAGGCCATTTGGTTATTTTTCAGTAATAATTGTAACTCAGTATTTGTTTCTTGCTAATGTTGTCTTGATAATGAGTGATATGTGTTATTCTTTTTCTGTAAGAAAATACCTGGAGTTTTGTTCATTATGCTTTGATTGTATGTTGCTAGGACAGAGCTGCGAATAATTAGTTGGGCAAGGTTTATAAAGTTCTGATGGGTGTGGACAAAAATAGGGTGGAGGTGAATGCTACCCCTGAGTAGTAGCAAGTAATTCAGCTGCTCCATGTTTTTTCACTGCTGTGCTTTTGAAAATTACTTTGATTAGAGTTGTTTCCTCTGACAAAGGAACTCCAAAGTGGAGCTACATAAACCTTGTTTTGTAACTTTCTTTGTTTTTTTTGCTTTGGGACCAATGCGAAAACACTAAGACCTTTTGTTATCACAATTTTACATAGACTCCTGCTAAGGTATGGTTAGATCAATCTAGGTTGAAACTGTGAAAGTGCAAAGCTTTAGGAAGCAGAATTTTATTGTGAGTTTGTGGCTACGGTTCTCAAACAGTACTTTCAATGTTGTGACTCTGTGATGAGCTTATAGCAAAGGGTGGATATGTAGGGACTGGCAAAATACCTGGTTCTGAAGGAAACTGGGGCCATGATTTAAAAGAGTCTAATCAATTTTGTTATGAAATTTATTACAAAGCAGAAGTTTCTTCCTTGATTTCAGAACTTTTGTAAAGAAAACTAATTCTCTGAGCATGACAGCAGATAGCCTGCCTGACAGCACTGCCTGGCAAGTGTCCTCTTGTTTCTGAAGTATAGAGTCAAATCTTCTTTCCCTCAGAAAACTGAGAGATACTTTTGCTTATGATCTGCTTGCCTGTGGGGAAGGTTCACATGGAAGAGATGTAAATTTGTGAAGGGTGTCACCATCTCCTGGTCCTGCTAGGAGAAAAGACAGACTTTGGAAGCAAGTCCCAGTTGTATTGCATAGATAGATGTTTGCCTACTACTGATGTACTCATATGTGTTTGGAAGCCTTCAAAACAGAGGAGGAAACATTACAGGAAATGCTAACCTATAGTAACTGCCTCAAGCTTAGCTCCCTGTGGATGTTCTCTTCAAAGTCTGTATAAAATGCATATTATAAAAGTGTAGTCGACAAAACAATTTAGTGTTACAAATGCAATTGATTATTGATTCTCTTTGTTGTTTTCCAAGGTGGAGAAAATACACAGAGGTGATCCAATAGATGGATTTGTTTATCCTGCTAAGAAAATACCACCAGCAGCAAAAAGCGATGCTGAGCAAGAAAAGGCATCTCAGAATGTTGCTTCACCAAAAGCAGACCCTTTGTTAAAGCCAAATATGGAGACCACACCTGCATCACTCAGTAGCGACTTCAAAGCAAAAGTTGTTGGCATCTTGCTGAAGTATTCCAATGGTCTTTGGGCTCATGCACTTCCCAAAGTGTACCAAGACACTTACCAAGTAAAATTCCCAGAAGACATTCTAAATAATCTAGAGTTGCTGGCAGATGTATGTGTTGTGGACTACGTATCTGAAGTCCCCAGAAAGGCGATCCTCTATGCTAAACCCCAGAAATGCACTGATGAAAATCTGAATGTCACTGAGAAAGTCAAGAGGCATGATAGTGTGAAGGCCACAGCTGAACAGCAGTATGAAGAATCCAAGGACCAGTACCTAGAAAACATAACTGTTCCTTCTCTAATTATTCCATCTGAAGGATCTGTGTCCATCATGGTGTTAGAATTGAAAAACACTAATGAGGTCCTAATTAGGCAAGTTTATATTTTGGAATCTTCCTTTTTTGCTTTATTTATAAATCCACATGTTCATATTGTGCAGGTTGCCAGAAAAAAAAATAGATGAACAGGAGGTTTCAGGATTTTATTATTTACTTATTTTGCTAATGAAAACTTTAAATCCTTTTGTTTGTGTGTTTAAATGGAAATTTTCTGAAACTTTTTCTGTCCTGAATCAATCACTTTTATCATTAGCTTTAATGTGTCTGAGAATCAAGGCAGATTTGACTTGCAATTGGAAGATTTTATAAAATAATCCCACTATAACACAAAATAGTATTCTGATATTACTATTGTGCTTATTAAAATACTTTTTGCTTATATACCTTACACTAACTAGGCATGACTTGAGTGCACTCAGATTCTACTTATGGAAAGATGAACATTCATCCAGCAAAAAACTACTAGTGTTTCTTGATTTGGTTCCTAATCAGCCTGGTCTAAGGGGACAGTGTAAGAGGTGGATTGTTACATTATATCTGTTACTAACAGCCTGCTGTGCACATGTGACTTAGCTCTACAAAACGTTTCTGTGCACCTTTTAGTTCTGGCATCATTTTTAACTTACTGTCCATGTGGAGTAACGATCTTAGCTTTCTAGTCTGTTGTTTTAAGGGTGTTTCTCCTAAGTATTTCAGATTAATACTTTGAGTACTGTGGATTAAAATACCATATGACATTGAGCTGAGGATGGTTATGTAAAAATTTCTCTACTAAGCAGCTGTTCCCAAATTTGAGCCATGTTTCTTGGACAGTATTGAAGTTTCTCATTTTGTCAGCTCTGTGTAGGTACATGATGATAATTAGTGTTTTCTTGGTCCTAGTTACAAAAATTACTACTCAGGGTTATCCATGTACTTCATGGGCAGGGCCATTTATGATGAAACTAGCCCTGAAGGGATTAGGGTCTTTTGCCATGACAAGAAAATTTTCATGTAGACATATAGAGAGGAAACAGCGCATGGGCTCTTCTTTTCTCACATGTCCTACCAGCCTCTCTGCTGACCTACACAAGAACTATGTGGCTGGTGTTGGTTGATGTTGATTTTTGTAGGATCAATAAAATCAAGATTCCTAACTCAATCTCAGGGATGGAGCAATATCTCTTTACTTTCTTGGTATGTGGCTAAGCTTTTTGTCTGAAACCTTTCACTTGAAGTACAAATGAAGGCAATGCTGAAAGGTGCTGGTTTTGATGCTGTTTCTGTTTTGAGACATGGATGAATTCTCAAAGAATTGTAGTGTAGTCATGATAGAGAGATAGATAAAAACACTCCTAGATATTTGCTAGACATTCACAGCAGGGTGTTTGAAGGAAGAGATGATACACTAGGTACTGCAGTTGAACTCTGACAAGAAATAATTAATAAAATAGGGAGTGAAGCAGGAAATTCTGAAAGATTCTTCTGCTTTCAGTTGAGTTACTCTGACTGTCTGTTAGGTGTCTTTATGAAACAAATGTTCAAGAAACTTTTGAGTCACGCATGCGTGACTGTCATCCCTCTTTATCTCCATTACGAAGTAGATGAATGCTTGCACAGAAACAAAAAGGCTGTTTCTAGGAAAATCAGAGTTCCCTGGAATGTGGTCAGATTTAACATAATGTTTGTAACAGAGTTATGATACCATGTTGCATTACACTATCTGCATATAATCTAAATTATATGGTAGAATAATTTAGTAGAATCATGATCTTTATGAACAAGCTGAAACAGTAGCTAGTAATACAAATTTGTGGGTAGGTTTTCCTTTTGTCTGCTCTAATCTGATTTGTTTCTGAAGCATTCAGAACTTCCCATTTAGATTTTTCAGAAAGTTTATATACTTGATGTAAGAAGACCTGTGTAGCACAAACAGTATTAATATGAACATTTGGTCAGCAGCCAAATACCAAGATAAAACTGTTGTATGAGAGAAAACAGCACTTTTTAAAAGACAGCTAATTTTAAAAGACACTTTAGATGCTTTAGTTTAGATCAAATGTACTGAAAACCAGATTGAGATGGTGTTTGTTAGTGACAGGGTAACTTTTTTGTCCTAAAAAGCTAAGAGTTTGGACATGAATGTCTTAGAAAATGTATATAATTTATTCATATACACATGTAAATGTTCTTATGTTTTTATTCAGCTTTTTTGAAGTTGCATCCCAACTCTTGTTGTTTTTTTTGTTTTGTTTTGTTTTTTGATTTTTTGTTTTGTTTTTGTTTTTTTGTTGTTGTTGTTTTGTGGGGGGTTTTTTTTGTTTGTTTTGTTTGTTTTGTTTTGTTTTTGGGAGATTTTTTTATAAAATATTGTAGGTATGTGGGCAAAGAGTATTCTTCTGCCCAGGAACAAATGGAAGATGAAATGAAAGCGTACTACAATCAGACCAGTACAGTGTCATCAGCTCCGTCTCTGAGTGTTGGGCAGCTTGTTGCGGTACATGCTGAAGAAGATGCCTGGTTGCGTGCACGGATAATTTCTCTGGAGGACAACAGAGTAAAGGCAAGTAATTACCTCCTCTGGCACTTGGTGAAAGAATTGAGACAAGCTTATTTTTTAGATACACAGTCAAGTCTTAAATATGCTGCATTAGTACTTTCTTTTCTTGCCCCGAAGTGCTTCTATTTTCAGGTATATGAGAAATTAAGACCTTGTAGAAGTTATATGATTGACAAAATTTTAAATGGTCTTTCAGGTTTTTCTCCATGAATAGTTTGACTTTGGGAGTTTTGTTTTTGGTTTTAGAAGGAACTAGGCCCTATAGTACTTTGGTACTGAAAATGTACCTTGGTAAGAAGAATGGTTTGAGAGAAACATAGGAAGAGGAAGGGAAAGACAACATTCATTTGCTCCTAGATCTTGCTCAAAGTCTTGTACTGAAGTATCTCTAATATGCACTAAATAGCAAAAAAAAAAAAAAACCAAAAACAGAGTATACTTTCCCCTTCCAGGAAAATCTGGTGTTTTGGGAGTTATGTCTTATGTATTTTAGTTAAACTCCATTCACATTATTTAACTCCTCTGTTAAAAAATTTTCCTGTGCTGAACAGACTTTTCTTGCCATCAGCAGTGAAGTTAGAACATATATTAGAAGGATAAAAAAAAGTTTAATACTGCTCAGTTATTTCTTGTCTAATCAGTATTAATGATACATCTTTAACGTTTTTGTTTCTTTCCCCAGCCCTGCTTAACATACTTTTAAAGTTGAACCATTTTATAAATACTGAAATAACACATGTATTAGAACTGAGTTTTTTCTGAAAGTTAGTATGAAACCCTTCGGCTGTGAATTGGAGTTGGATGTCAAAACTTGGTCTTCTGAAAGAGAGGTCTTGTTGGGTTTAGAGAAGTGGCAAGAAAATTAGCGGCATGCTTGTTTCTAATTTCTCCCTAGTCAGAGCTATCAGTCCAGAGAAGGCTGCTGCTTTATTGCAGCTTTTGCAGATTTTCCTTTGTCACAGTGTTTAGACCTCCTTTTTAATATTTGCTTTGGAAATAGTTTGCGAGATAGAGTTCCAGAAAAAAGTTCTAGGAAGTCCCATCAAAGCCTTCCTTCTGTAACTTCAGCTCCAGTTATTTGCTGCCAGTAGTAGTTTCCGTTCTAGTTTCCTGCATTGACTGTGGTATTTGTATCAAAGTAACAACAAGTTTAAATCAAAATTATTCTCTTAATGCTGTAAAAACAGTAGGCAAAACTTAAAATGGCACCTTAAGTAGTATTTGACTTTTGAACACTTTCAAAAGTTTGTGAGTAAAAATTGTGACTTCATTACCTTTCTTCACATAGTTTGAGATAGTTAATGCTGAATTCTTGCAGCAAAGTTCCTGTTTGAAGTTCAGATTCTGCAGAACAGTTGGAGAGGTTGTTATTATACGCATCTTGAGAAGGAGGCTTTCCCTGAAAACATGAAATTAACGTTACTAAACTGGCAAAAAGTAATTTGTCTGTGGTTGTATTAGAGAATGTGGCGACCAAATACAGTCTCCCTAGACTCAAGGAAACATACTTACAATTATATTCATGATCTTGTGCTTTTAATTCCCTTTTCCCTTCTCAGGTATACTATGTTGATCATGGCTTCAGTGAATTTGTTGAAAGCAACAGTGTGTGCAGACTACAGAAACAATTCAGATCACTTCCTTTTCAAGCTGCAAAATGTAAACTGGCAGGTAAGAGAAAGTCAGTGCTGACTGCACGCATGCTTACTGTTGGCACAGCTTATGTATTGAAGCCTCTGTGAGTCTGGGAGTTCTGATCCTTTTTTGTAATAGTTCTATATGTGTTTGATAGATTTTGTTCAGCTCAGCTAGTCTAAGCAGACATGGGTATGCATGGAAAGAGGGAAAAGAAAGGATGTGAAGAAGAATTTTACAGAGAATCCTTGATATTAGAAGATGATTTTATCCTGTACCTCTGTAATGGAGCCTAATTGTTTCTGCACTTAACATGGATGTCTTTATTCCTTTAATATACATGAGGCTAAAGAAATAAAAGGAAACATTTGAAGTAAAGGAAACGTGTTGTGTCAAGCAATGTGCACTAGCACATTTCTTTCCATAAATGGAGTTGTGGCCAAATTAGGCAATATTTCTAAATATTAGCCTGTTTAATTATTCTGAAGTGATCCTGGTGCTATTAGAAAGGTAAATTTATTTACCTTTCTAAAACTAGTAGGCCTTTCTAACTTTTTTAAAATATTAAAGTTTAAATATGTGAAATTGCTGTGAATGAGCTTGTCTTATTTTTGGTTGGTTGATTTTTTAATACTTGACATGTTTTCCATTTTTTTCTACACATTTGCCTCAACTCTTTCTGAAAAGGGTCTTTTTCTTTTCTATTCTGCCCCCAAAGGTGGCTTTCTTTGATAAAAAGCTAGAAATTAAGTAGATTGCAAGTAGGAAGGGTGCTGTAAAACTTTGGTAAACAAAAAGGTCTGGTGTGTCTTGCAGGACTGGAAGCCTTCTGTGATGATCCTGTCCTAGTAAAGGCTGTGGAATCACAGACATGTTTCAAGATATTTGCTGTGGAAATACTGGAAAAGAGTGATACTCCTCTTCTTGTTCTCTATGACACTTCTGGAGAAGATGATATCAACATCAATGCTACTTGTCTGAAGGCATTGTATGACAAGTCCCTTGAACTGCACCTACAGGTACCATTGTCCTGTTTTCTCCTTAATTATTAAAAATCATTGACTGTTGAGGTCTTATATGGACAAAAAACAGTAGTCAGAAATTTGCTAAATTTTGTGGGTGTTTTTTTTTCCCTTTCTTGTCACACTCTTACTGTTGCAGGCAGATACACTATATACCAATGTCATAGTAACCAGTGTTTCCTCTGATGGGAGCCTGTATTGTCAAGTGCCATCCAAAGGCTTGTCTAGACTTTCTGAAATATTGCAGAAACTAGAAGACTACTTTATTTACAAGGTAAGTTCCACGGTAAGGGAAGTGGTAAAGTCATGCAGCATTTCTCCAGAGAGTACCGATAATTTTCCTTGCACATAAGTTCAAGTTTCTGTGGTAGCCATAGACTATTCAAAAAGGCTAAAAGTTCTCTTTCTTGTTTGGGGTTTTCTGGGGTGCACCTTTCAGTGTGAAAAGTGTCTTTTGATGCTTTCTTTTCAACGTCAAAGTGATGTATAGGGGACTTTTTGAAAAGTCTTAAGTTGCTTTAAAATAGGCACGTGATGGCGAAGTCACCATGGCAAAGATGTTCCACCATGTTTGCAGATTCGTGCAGCATCCTTACTAGTCTCAAGGGAATTTAGGTCAAAGAGAAAAAATCTTACGAGGATCTAATCTGTAAGAATTAGGGTAATCAATTTTGTAGTTCTGCTGAGCCTGAAAAATCAAATCATACAAAGCAGATCCTGTTGGAACTGTTGCTTGTGAAACTATGCTGTCAAAGTGTTTGAGGTGTAGAAGTTAAGCTTTAGACCTGTTGTCGCAACCACGTGGTGCTATTTTATACTGAACGCATTTCATTTATCAGGATTCAGTTTCAAGCAAGCTAAACATTGAAAGAAAGTGTAGAAATATTTTGCTAAAGTTGCTAAAGTTTAGCAGCACAAGTTGCTAAAAGTTGCTAGAATATTTAGCAACACAAAGTCACTAAGGAAGGCAGTTATATAGGTGTTTCAAGAGTTGGTGTTCTTGGGAGACAGTGGTTGTTATTTTCTTGCTGCTATCAGAGAAAGAGATTGTTCTTCAGCTTTTTTTAATACCAGGCTTTGCAGCTTATCTGGAGTGTTTTAACTCATTTTGCCCAAGAATTTAAACCTAGTAAGATGTTGATTGTTCTTCAAATGTAGTTTCCCTACTTTTTTATAGTGTAGCTGTTTTCTTGTTTTGTTATTTAGGATTATCATGGTGCCTGTCACCCCTATGAGACTTCCATTTGAGTTAGCAGTCAATTTGGTTTGTTATATGTCTCAAGAAATTGTATGTTCTAGAATATAAGCTAGGAGCTTCTTCACTTGAGCTTGTCTCTCATAGCTCTTAACTGCTCTCACTTTTCAAGTCAAGTAATTGTTGGTGATTTCCTAGTCTGTTTCCAAATGGCTTTTAACCCCGTCACTTCATGTTCTCCCAATTTCCCTGTAAGATACAGAGTTTGGGATGAAAAGGTCTACCAAGTGGGGAAGCTTAAAGCAATGTGATAAGAAGTGTTTCTAAAGCCAGAAAGATACTTTTTGTTTGAAACAGAGCTTTTGCTTCTCAGTACTGTTTATGCCATGTGTTGCTTTTGAAATGGTTGAGTGCCAGATAGTAATAGCTCTGTGCTTTTTGACTCCTGTTTTTGTATTTGCAGCAGACATCTGAGTTCAATGTATTGCTACCTTTCTGTGGCAAAATCTGCTTGTTTCCTTCCAAAGGAAAATTGGCACGTGTAGAGGTAAGAAGTATTCAAAAAGCAGCTAGAATTTGCCCACATAGAAATGTCTCTTCTTTTTGTTCAACTCACTCTGAATGTTTAGTTTCCATGAAATATTCTATTATGTGTGTGTCACTGTTGGTTTTTTAACCTCAAAATTGTGCTCTTGCTTTCTTCTTTCAGATAAAAATTATTCACACTAGACGGGCACTTGATGTGCAATTTATGGATAGTGGAACAGTTGCAACTGTAAAAGTATCAGAGCTCAAAGAAATCCCACCACAATTCCTGAGAGAAGTAATTGCAATACCTCCTCAGGTATGAAGACATGTTAAGGTTAACCTGTATTCAATCTCTTGGCAGTGTTAGTAGTGCTGCTACTTCAAGGTTTATGTACTGAAATTCTGTTTTGTTTCACAGCATTCAACATTGCAATGTATTGTATTGTGCATCTTCACCTGAAATAAATTGCAGTGTAGCCCTGTGAGTTGGTGGGTGTTGTGTATGTGTCATGGTACTGGATTTGCGTTTTGCTCTTTCTATTTGTCATGCATGATTGACTCTGTCAGCATTATTCTCTGAATTGGACCAGCTTTCATATTACTAAATTATACCTTGTACACTCAATTCTGTTGTTAGGCTTTGAAGTGCTGTCTGGCAGATCTGCCTCCTAACACTGGCATGTGGACTCCAGATGCTGTACTGTGGCTGAGAGATGCTGTAATAAATTGTCCTGAATTTAGCATGAAGGTAAGTAGTCAAAATGCCTATGAGACCTGAACTCACATAAGCATTAGGAAAGAGCATTGAAAGAACAACTTCAAAAGCTTAACAGCCCATCAAATTGTTTTTTGTTACAGAAGTGTAGAAGTTTGTATCCAGCTGAAGGACATAAATTCTATACAAAGTTCTTTTCTTAGTAAATTTGTTATAAAATTTACTTGCTTAGGCCTGTTAGAATCTTGTCCTTTCCCCTCTGCTGTGAATTTAGCAATTTTCACAGCAGTTGTTCATTTTGCTGTCCAAGTCCAAATATGCAGCTAGAGTTATTTTGCCACTGATAAGAAAGAAACATAGTTGTTATGTTTCAGCACATAGAAATACACAACTTCTCAGTTAATCTTGAATTACTTTTATGCCTCTTGTGAGCAAAACTTTTTCTCCTTCTAGTCTTTTTGAAAGCAGTTTTACTTTTTATTTGCTTTTTCTAATTGACTTTGTTTTAGTATATGCTTTATATAGTTAGAATTTCTCTTATCTTGCTATAAAATTGTTTGCATTTGCAATTTTCACTTAGTTTAACTTACTGAATACCCTTATAAATTAAATCTATTATAACTACAGACTAAACAAAGATAATTTCTTCTTAACCTTTTGATTCCAGCTGCTGTCAGACACTTTGAAAAAGTGTTTTATAGCTTTCCATAACCTTCTTGCTTGCTTTAGTCTAGACCTCTGCTCTGAGATACACACCTGTTGCACCTGACTTTTCTAGACATCCTCTTCCAAAAGAGCTTGAATTTGGTGCTCATTTTTGCTGTGTTAAATAATAGAGAGCAGATTCATGCTTTAATTGCAGAAAGTTTTTATTCCTGGCTAGGAACATTAGCAGAAGCATCTTTAAAAGAATGTTGCGTACTTTATCAAGTTAAAATTTAAGTGCTTTACTATTAATAATGTTAGCATATCTGATGGTAAATAGGAAGTATTTTTATGTCAGTACTTGAAAATTACATGTGAGAGAAACCTAGAAGATTTTTTTTCTTTTTTTTTTTCATCTAATTTAGCAGGCCTCATTTCCCATAATGACTGGAGGATAGCTTAAAGGATTAGGTGTTATTATTTAATAAGTTGTTTAGATCTGTGTGGACACTGGCTACTGTTCTTCTGGAAGCAAGAATTCTACACACAGTACTGTGATTGAACCTGTTGGATGGAACAAAATTCAAGTTTCGTGTTTGCTTTAAGTTAGTGGAACTGCTGCAGGTGTTTTTTGTCTTTTCATCTGCTGTGACAGCTTATTAGCCCCAACTTCTTTCATATCTTTGGGAGAACATTGAAACTGTTTCTGTATGTAAGTGCAATGAACTGTTGCTGCTTTACAAAAGTTCTGTACTAAATTAGATGTGCCTTTAATAGTTACTAACTGGTTGTTAAACGGTATTTTGTGTTCCAAGGTGATTAAACAGGATGCTTCAAAAGGAATTGCACACATCTACTTGTTTGCTCCAGAGAATTTCCCAGACATGGATCGTAGCATCAATAGGCAGATCAAAAATGCAGACTTGTGGAAGCATCAAAAAGATGTTTTCTTGAGTGTGGCTCCCAGTGGGACTGGCTTCACAAAAGCTGTAGGTGATGCTGCTCCAGCTCTACAGTTACCTAGTGGGAAGCTGGAGAAGAGTTTCCCTGATTCAGGCAGAGAGCCCGGCAGTGCAGTGTCCAGCATGGAGATGCCGCCCCCTCTACCCTTGCCAAAGCCTGGTGACCTCATGGATATCTACGTCTCGGTGGCCTGCCATCCCGGTCATTTCGTTGTCCAGCCTTGGAATGAGCTAAACAACCTGTATGCCCTAATGGAAGAAATGATCTTATACTACAGCAGGGCAGAAGAGAAACCTGTGACCATTGAAAAAAATAAGCTGTATGCAGCTAAAATTGGAGATGAGTAAGTAGATACTTAAATTACTTGAAATCTTTGAAAGCAAGCTTAACTCTGCTAAGCTAGGCAAGCCTAGCTTTGCTTAGTCTGCGTTGTTAACAGCATAGCAGATGTCCAATGATATCTGAGAGATTAAGAGAGTAAATAAGATTGCAGTCTCATCATGCTTCCAGATTGTAGCTGGGATAGTTGGTATTATTCAGCTAAATCCAGGTTTGAGAAGCCTGAGGCATTTTGGTCAAGACTTTTTGGTTGTGCATTGTTTTTCTGGTGCTTTGACAGTGTGTGAATATGAATTCAAATGGTCTGTTCTTGTTCTTCCCCCTTTTAGGTGGTACAGGGTCATAATAAAAGGGATTCTTAGAAATGGGTTTTTGTCAGTGTATGAGCTGGACTATGGCAAACATGAGTTTGTCAGTGTAGGGAAAGTACAGCCACTCCTGGATACGTTCAGAAGACTACCTTTCCAAGCTATCACGGCTCAGCTTGCAGGTAGGTATCAAGCATTTGCAACTGTTTTTGTTAAAGTCTTACATCAGTGGGCATATGAGGTGAACAGAAATGTTAAATGGAAAAAAGTCAAAGGTTATGTAATTGAGGTTTTTCTACATGTTTATGTCCTGCTTTTTTTCTTGGCATAGGCAGTGATGATTCTGTTTAATTATTTTTGTTTGTTTAATTTAATGCAGCACTTTAAGATACCATCTTTGAGAATGGAGACTCTTTAAACTTTCCCAGCAGCTACTTTTCATGGTCATAAAATTTATAATTTGATGCGTGTGATATCTACTATGCAAAAGACATGGGGAAATAAAAACTTAATGTTTTTTTTATCCTTTAACACAGCCAATTACCAAGTGTGAAAGTTATGATGTGACTGTTGGTAAGAACCTAATGTTCTGATTATCATAGTTTACATAAAGTTAGGAACCTAGATGTTGAATTTCTAGAGGATTTTTTATATATATATCTTGACCCTATTGTAATTCCAGTGCTGACTTGGAATCCAGATTTGCCTGAAATATATTGGTTTTCTCAAACAAGCAAAGATCTCCATGAGGGGACAGAGCTTTCAATAAGCTTACATACAAAAATTTCCTTGAGAATATGGCACATAGAGAATGTACATGCATCTGAGAGAATTTCAAAAATAAAAATTGATCTCTCCTTGCTGACTTTTCTTTCATTTCAAAAATTTTCCTTCAGTTCTGTGTTGTCTTGGGATGTATACGTCTCATCTTAGTCATGCTGCTTGCTGATGCTGTTTGGTCAGCACTGCTCTAGATTTCAGTCACAGAATATGCTTGTTGGAAGTGACAGGTGACAGAATTAGTGTCCTGTGCCTTCTGTGGATTTGCTTTCCTGCATAGCCTCAGTGTGACCTTGGGGGTTGTTTTAAACTAGTGATGTGTGGTGGATGTGCTACCGACAGGCTGGGGTCCTCAGTGTGCAGTGCTGTGATGTGGCTGATTTCTAGCTGGGTCTTCTGGAGGATCCAGCCCAGCAAGCCTGCAAGTCATCCACTTTTCCTGCTTCACTGAGTCTCCCAAGTAGCTAGCTAAATTGCCTCTGAGATTCTTCATATTGTCAAAGCAGGCCAGCTGAGCCTGGAAGATCAGTAACTATTGTCCTGCTATTCCTCCACTTTTTTCTCTCTGCTTTTGTGTCTTATGCCTCTTAGTCACTAATCTGTTTCCTTGTAAAGTCCCATTTGCTTTTCCATTTGCATAAAGCTTTCATAGCATTAGTTACTCTTCCTTAAGTGTTGATTAACTATTGACTTTTAATTCCTTTTGCAATCTGCAGGCAGCTGTGTTCCTGTGTTGTCCTGTCAGTGGCAAGCTGCTGCTAATAATAAAAGCAAAGTATTGTCATTTTGCTGTTCTGCTTGTGTTATCCATCAAGTGGCTCTTGGGTATTCCACCATGATATTTGAGCCCGTGTGTCTAGATGCCGTACACCAGCAGTGGTCTGGGCAACTGAATCCCAAGTCTGCAGGAGCTGCTTATTTCTAGGTGGATTGCAGCCATATTCAAAAAACTGTTTAGGTTCCAGCAGACTTGACTTTATGGGATACCACTCTGAAAAATATAAGAACAATTGTGAAGCATTTAGGCATAATTTCTCTTTGTTTCTGCCCCCTATATGTCTTGTTTGGAACTTGAAGGTTTGGCAGGTGTTTTAGTAACTGATGCTGCTTTGAGATGAAGAAAATCTAAAGCAAGGCCAATGGGACAAGTAATGTCAGCACCCTCAGGCTGAAAATAAAGGAAGTTTGTTTTGAAAGGATCTTTAGTTTCCTTTTTGTCATGGTTCCTGATAAGCCCTGGTCATGCAAGGCAGCTAATATTCTCTGAATTCCTCAGTGAGTCAGTGCATCTGCCTTTCACTTCTGCAAACACATCATTATCTTTAAACTTCAAGAAAAAATAAATGTAATAATTAAGCTTGTTGGTGTGGGAGATGAGTGAGCTTGTGGTTTTTTTTCCAGATTTAAGTTGCATGCATTAGCACTTTAAAAACTGTTTTCTCAAGTATTTAAACTCACACCACTTCTTTTAAACTTGGATTGTTCTAGTCTATAAATGACGTTCCGTTTTGCTTTATGTTTGTTCTAGGAGTGAAAAACCAGCAGTGGTCAGAAGAGGCATCAATAGTGTTTCGGAATCTGGTAGAGAAGAAACCTTTTGTGGCACAGATACAGGCAGTTAATGACAGCACTAACTCTTGGGATCGAAAAATAGTGACTTTTCTTGTGGACACATCTCTTCCACATATTGATACATGGATTCATGATTTTGTGTCTCAGAGTCTTGTGGAATTTTCAAAGGGTGATTAATCATCACTTCTGCAATGTAGCAGCTTAGCAATAAAATGAGTAACAGGCTTTGAAGAGAAGTATAACTACTACATGGCCTTGAAGACATAATGGGGATAAAATTGAAAAATCTGTGTTTGTTTAACAAGTTTGGATTCTGTTGACTTCAGCTGACTTTCTGAAAATTTTCACGTTGTTTACCATTGTAATGCTAGAATATTTGAGTTAAATTATTTTAAAAGTTATTTATCAATAAAACTATGTTTAATTGTGTTCTTGTTATCATTCCCTAATTTTGGAGGGATTTTTATCTCATAGCTATTACTCAGTCATTACAGGGTAGTCCTTCCTTTAACAAGTGTTTTATATTTCTGAATTTATTGTCAGAGACGTGCATTATTGTTGAGTTTTTCCTTTTTCCTTAGCTTGGTAAGCTTTGAATAGTGCCTTGTTCGGCATACTGCATTTGTGGGGTGGAACATTCACAGACAGCTGTTCACTTTGTGTACTTACTGCTCTGTTTGCTGTTCTTAGCAGTGATACCACTTTCCTGAATTCTCTGCTCCCCTCCTCACCCCACCTCTTTGACCAGCTGCTAAATTCAAAGCATCCTTTCCCTCATTTTTTGATAGCTTGATTTCATGTATGCTTCTGAGACTCTTCAGAGGACTTCTGCTTCCTGGGGACAGGAGAAAGCAGTGTCCTGTAAGTACACAGATGGATGCTTGGAGTCCTTGGAACACAGTATTTTCAGCCTACTTTAGAACCTGCTTTATTTTTGGTCTTAGAAATATTTAGAGGAGGTGTAGACATGATTATATTTCATAGTCTGCTGTCTCAATTTAAATTTGCTTGTCCCTCGAGATTGTTAAACACAATATTAAAGCTTTACATGAGGAATGCCAGAAATGGGATTATTTTCTGCTGTGCACAGCTGTGTAGTATTTCTAGTAGGACACAAGCCAAGCTAAGAAATTCTGCTATAAGGCTGTTTGCAGAAGTACAGGAGATTGGACAGAAAGGGAAACAGGACTGAAAGGTTCCATGCATGTGTAATAGTAGGGTGGGAGAGAGAAAATGCATGCAAATAGTCTGAGCAACCAAGCTGTTTCAGCATGTAGGACTTATATTTGCGCTCCTTAGTCCAATTCTGGTGGTGGTCTGGAGAAGGTCTGGGCTAAGCAGCAAGGAGTCCTCTGGGAAGTCTGGTGCATGTTTCTCTCTCTGGATGTATGCTGGGTGTAGCTGAGCCCTTACAGGGCAGTGACAAACCAGCAAACTGCTACTCTAATGCAAATTGCTACTTAACATGGTCCTTTCCATGTTTAAGTGTGCTGAGGCTGACACTTCTAAGTGTACTTCAGAGAGGTAGTATTGACAATGAAGATAGTAATTAGTTTTCCATATTAATCAACTTCTTCAGCTGCCATGGCAGAGAAGGTGAAGAATGCAAGTAGAGGAAACCATGTGATGATGAGCTACTGTAAGATAAACTTGAATGCAAATCTCCCTCTGTTTAGGATGAGTTCTGAGTTGGAAAATTTCAATTATGTAGGACAACAGAATGAGAAGCACTCCCGTGAGCTCCTGAAGAGAGATTTCCTATGTAAGACCATATCTCACCTTCCCAGTTGTGAAGTCTAATGGCTACAAGCCATTTTTATGGCAATAGAGCATTTTGCTGGAACTATTTTAGTTTCAGGGGAAATACCTGGGCTGTATTTGTATCCATTAAGGCTTGAGGATCTGCTCTTTGTCAGAAGTTTATTTGCACCTCTGTACTGATGAGGCACTTTGTGACTCTTCACTTGTAGTATTAGAGGACACATCCTGGCAGATGTTCAAGAGACCAAAGATGATTTCCAAACTTGTCTGCCCCTTCTGAAACATGCCTTACCCTTTCCTTGGTTGTTGGTGGCTAAAAAACCCAGGTCAACGCAAGGACACAGTCCTACAGTCCCATGCATTTGTGCAGCTCAGTGCTGGAGTTCCCAGAGGCTGCTTTGTGTGTTAGTAAAACAAACTGCAATCTTAACTGAACAGCAAACCCTCGGGCACCGCTGTTCACCTGGTGAATTGTTTTGTGCATGCACAGAGCGTACACCCAACCCAAAGTTATGACACTCTGAATTCCGTTCATATGCTGTATCCAGAGGGGCTGCGCTGACGTGTCTCTCCATCTTCATTCCCAGGATACAATACCACCCCTGCCTTCAGCAGCCCCACTACTAATCCATTACAATACTATGATTTTACACCTGTTTGTAGTGTTGCTCTCTTACCCCATGTAAGATCCTGTCAGACATTTGCTAATTGACCTGCTAGTGCTCTTTGACACATTGCATGCTCTGCTTTCAAGAACATACAGAGCATGTTGGGCACACACAGTATTGAACAGTTTGAGATTGCTGAGTTTCCAAGCCATGAAATAGCATAATAATTAGTTAGCCTGCTGTCCCCAGGAGGTACTAGACACGCCTGCTCTGTGGAAGGTGCCGATGCACACAGAATGCTGCGCGGTTCTTCAGTTTTTCAGCAGTCAGTGTTGCGGGTGGTTGTGAGTGGTTTTCCTGCTTTCATGAATGCATGGCACTTGACTAGGGCTGCATCCACAGCCAGTGTCTAAATCAAGAGGTGGTGGAGTTACTTTCCATTCTGACAGCTATTAGAAAGGCTTCCACTGGAACCCTCCATGCAGTTCTGGGCACTGTCCTCCAGGAAAGATGTGGATTAATCACAGAGAATCCAGATGAAAGCAACAACATCTAGAAAGTCTGGTTTAAATAGTAGGATTTGCAGTTTGTCTGGATGGAAGAAGGCTAAGGAGGAGAACACTTCAGAAAGTTTTCACTGATAAGTATTTTTATGTGTAGATAAAACAAGGCATGTAAAAGCTTTAGTTGCAGGAAGAAAGGGGCACAGCCAGGGAATTCACTGGAACTCCAGTTTCACTATTAATGCCAAAACCATATAGGATGTATGTGCAGAAGCCCAGCTGATCATCCCTTGGAATGTGGATTTGCAATGTCTAGTTCTTGGGACCCCACCCCACAACTTTACAACCAGAGAAAGGGAATGCAGCTTTGTTAAACATGTCATGTGGATCATTGTGAATTAAAAAAAAATGAAAAATGATCCTTGATTAGCTAGAGAAAACATGATGCTGTGATAACTAAAACAAACAAAGCAGGTGTCTTACTTACCCAAGGCTGTGAACAGTAAGCACTTGCAAACCTCCTCTTTTCTGTTTATTCAATCTCAGCTGTATTTTGTTCACTTGACAAAGTTTAAGTTTACCTGTTTTCATCTCCCGGTGTGTTCACTCCAGTCATTCTAAGGAACTCTTTTTTTGTCAGAGAAACATGAGAACCTTCTTTGCCATCTCAAAATGAATTCCTATCCCTAGGGTTTCCAATCCTGGACTACATTCCCCATTTGGGAAGATTTTTGTTGCAAAGATCTTTTGTCTCTGTGTTTTCACCACACTCATCCTTTGTCCTCACAGTTTTGCATCAGGCAAACCTAATAATTAGTTATGTTTAATTTAATTGAGAGCCTGGATTCTCAGGTGCTGTCTGTGTTAGATGAGAAAAGTGAAGGAAAATCATGCCATGAAAAAAACATCACTTTAAACCTTCATAAAGCCTGAAAGCTCCATTTTTTGTTCTTTTGCTCTTTGCTGATGTTTTCAGGTTGGACTGGAATTCTTGAACAGGAGAATTGTGCTGCTCTGTGAAGTTAGACCTTGACCAGGGCAAGAAGAGCTTGGGCCTGAGTGGACATGCTTCAAGCATGCCAGGCCACTTCCTTGAGAGCCTTGCTGTGGTTGGGTTAGTGAAACTTGGTGTCTTGTGAAAAGTGCGGCAGTGTATGTTACCTGCAGCATTCCTTACCTCAGTGTGTCACAGCAAACCGCTAAGAAAGAGCTACCAGGGATGCACTGAAAACAAATGTGCTGAGAAGCTGGGTCCGTGTCTTGCCTGATGGAGACAGTTGAGGGCATTCTAAGAGGACCAAGATGCCTCAGATGAGTTTCTGGTGCCCACAAGGCTACATCTGATAGTAGCCAGATCAAATGTATCTCTGCGCGCAAAACCAATGTGGGCCTGTATGGGAGCTCAGTGGAGCCAGTGGATCACTTCCTGAGCTTCTCCTGGCTTGCACGCCCTGCAGGAAGGCACTTGGTAAACAGGTGGCAGGGAAACTGGCATCCAGGTTTGTCTGATCTTGCCTGTCAGGCTTCTGTAGCCTGGACAAACAGGCATTTGAGTGAACTGAGTGGTTCTAAGCAGCCTCTTCTCTCCTGCCAGCAGCTGGGATGATGCCAGTGACTTGGGCCTGCTCACCTCAGTGAGACATGTCCTGGGTCCAGTGCTTGGCACAGGCCTTTGTATCCTTCCTTTGTCCTAGCTGGGAGCAGCACTTTCAGAGCTAACTGCAGATCTTCCTTCAAATGCCACAGGACATGGAATGTCAGTGCTAGGCAGGTCATGCAAAAAAAAAAGCCAAGTACTAACTTGAGGCAACTGGGGACATTTTCAGATGAAGGTCATCACTAGGTCTGGGAAGTGTGGGGCTCGAGAACCATTCACACTGACCACCTCTGGTAAACCTCTCCACTCTTGTCTTGTGGCTGCTGGTGGAGACCAGACAGCAGAGCTAAGGAGGAGCTTGGGGCTGACACTTTGTGGGAGATTTGGTAAAAAATCATTAAAGGACAAATCCATGGGGCTTTGAAGTGGATAGGTGACAAAAGGTGACATAGGGTGACAAAGGTGACATAGGGGAAAGGAGATTTGGCAGCAACGTTAAAACTTGATACCACAAGACTGGAAGGCAGCTCTCCTGGGCTGACTGCAGACTTGGAGCAGCTCTAGTGGCTGTCACTGGGCGTGTGGGGCAAGCTGACAGGGACTAAAGTAAGGCACGGGATTAGTGGGTGCATTGATACAGGTGGCATTTGTGGGGAAGTAGCTTTTATAAAGTGCCCGTGACTGCAGCTACAGGTCCCCGGCACAGCTGCTAGTGGGGCCATCCAGCCTAAGTGGCCACGACTCGGTCTGGCTGAGCCTTGAGGCCTCCCTGCTCTCCCTGTCCCAGTGCTGCGCCACTCCTCTCGAGAAGGAGTAGTTTTTCCAGCCGCAGTCTCAGGGTGCTTTAAAGTGTCCTGGACCACCAAGAAGACGCGTGTATATCTTGTGGGGCTTCCCAAAAAGCCGAAGCATCGGCTCGGCACTCCGAATGAAGGACGTTGCGACGGGACGAAAGACAAACTCCAGCGTGTCTGACTCGTTAAAAAGCAGGAAAGACCCTCTGGAAACAAATGCTGCTCTTGCCGCCACCCTCGGCAGCGCCCCGCAGCTGCCCCGGGGATGGAAGGAGCGCGTTTGCCATCCCGAGCGCGGCGGAGGGTAAGGGCCGACCCAGCCGGGGCCCGGGGCGGGGGCCGGGCCGGGCGCAGCTGTTCTGGGCCGGGAGGGGCGGCGGGGCCGGCCCCCGCTGAGTGACGGCCGGCCTGGGGCCGCGGCCGGCCCGGACCCCCGCCCCCGGCAGCGGCGGAGCCGGCGCGGCCAGGACGAGCCGCCCGGGCTCGGCTCGGCACGGCACGGCTCGGCACGGCACGGCTCGGCTCGGCTCGGCGCACGGGTGCGGTAAGCGAGCGAAGGGGCGGCGGGCCCGGCCCGTATCGGGGCACAACATTTGGCGGGCACCGGGCGTCCCCAGCTCGACAGAAATAGCGGGCGCCGCTGCGGTGCGGGCAGCGCAGGAAAGGGAACGGCTGGGGCGCTGGGTCGCCGTGCCTGCCTGCCTGCCGGCACACGCCTGCCTGCCGGGAGCCGTGCCCGCAGGTGGGAGCGCGGAGCCGGGATGCGCGGAGCCGGCGGCGGGCGTGCGGCTGCCGAGGATCCCGGGGCTCGGGCAGGCGGTGTCCGGGGCTCGGGCAGGCGGGGATCCCGGGGCTCGGGCAGGCGGGATTCCCGGGGCTCGGGCAGGCGGGATTCCCGGGGCTCGGGCAGGCGGGATTCCCGGGGCTCGGGCAGGCGGTGTCCGGGGCTCGGGCAGGCGGGGATCCCCGGGCTCGGGCAGGCGGGATCCCCGGGCTCGGAGCGGCCGGGCCCCCGGCGGGCGGGCGGGCGGAGGCCCGCGGCGGAGGCGCTGGCATGAACGGACGGACGGATGGATGGATGGATGGCGGGCAGCCGGCGGCGCTCACGCGTGTCCGCGGCAAATCCCGGCGGGAATCGGGAGTGCTGACACGGTGGGAGGAGAGGGCTCTGCACGGCGCTGAGCGGCTTGCAGAGGGCACCGAGAGTTCTTCTTTACTGGTTTTGCTTGCGCTTGTAATACAGGGAGCTCTTCCAGGAGATGGTTTTCCAGACAATGAATCGCTAGAAAGCTGTGCTGCTTTTGTAAGGGAAAAGTGGAAATTAGCAGGGGGGAAGGTTCCTTGGGGCCGTTTGTTGTATTTGCCTTGTCCCTGCTTTCTCCAGCTTGAAATAGTCACTGCCTTGAAAAGCATTGCCTGTCCTAAAGATAACCTTTCTTTACTCAGATGGACACAGCTTCTGCCCTCACTGTGCTCATCTGTTGCCCTCTGCTTTTTAAATAGTCATGGATGGTTTGTTGGGCAGAATCCATAGCCCTCTGCCTCCCTTCAGAGCCAGCTGCTCTCCCCTTATGTGGAGGTCCTTCCTGCTTGCTTTACATCTTTCCTTGGATGTTAGGCCTTGAGCCCAACAAGGGTGCTCAGCCATGTGACTGAAGTTGGTTTTAAGTGGTTTGATTTGTTTTTTAATCCCTTTCTTATGTGAACTGCCAGATCATGCAGCAGTAAAGAGTGATTTCCTCGTTTCTCGTCCAGATTTGTGCTGAGAGGTGGCACCTTTTCTGAGAGCAAATACTGGACAAGCTTTTTGGGCATGGAACCCATGCTTCAGGTCATAGCAGTGAGCTCTTTTGCCCTCTTGAAAGGAAGAGCTGGGCTACAACATGGAAGCCAAGCACCGTCTTGCTCACATTGCAAAAGCCAAATTCCTTTTGCAGTGCTGCCTCCTGACAGCGTCTGTACCTGTTGCCCTAATGTACACACGGCTGGGTATTCCAACCAGCACACTGCCTCACAGCCTCACTGCTTCTCATTTCAAAGTCTCTGTTTTCCCCCTGTCAGGGCTCTTCCCCCACCCCTCCTTCAGCACTGCATTGTTTCCCAGCCTGACTCATCTTGTTCTTCACACACTTCTCAGCTCTGATGGTCTGCTGCCTTTTCTCCAGATACTGTGGTTTTGCATAATACTGGAAATATGTTGCTTCCCCCCCACCCCCTTACTGTATTTGAGAAAGCCAAACAGATATGGGAACAGTCTGGTCTATCTCACTACTGACTTTCTTTGCTTAACTTTCACTTTCATTCACCCAAAGGATCATTTGATTTATCTTTACAAAAGTTCCTGAATTAACCCTTTGTAAGAAGCACCAGTCCTCTGTTGCCAGATGTGTAGCTCCTATTCCCCAGAGCAATGTGCTACTAAATGTAGTGTTTGCAGGTGAATTGTTGTGCTTTTCTGTGTGCTGCTTCGCTGTTTTTCAGGTGTGTGGAGTTTTTATGAAAGCACAGCTAGGGGGAAGGAAACTGTGATCTGCCTTCTGATTTTTTTCCTCAAGAGCTGACAGTCATTTGCACGTCATGAGCTAGCAAGACTCACTCCTTTGATCGGGTGGAGACCCATAGACAAAATGTCTTCACTTAATAAAAGTGAAGCCTTGACCAGGCTCTTGAGAGAGACAGGACAGAAAGTTGTGTTCCGTGAGTCTGTGGTGCTAAATGGCCCCATGTTCTTGGCACGTGGAGGCAGCACCCCGGGAGGCTCTGTGGCTCTCCAGCCCATCCCCAGCTCCCAGCAGACCCCTCCTCAGACAGGGAGGTTCTGGCTTCATATGGCCTGTGTCTGCAAATCCCCAAAGATGGAGATTCCCCCCCTTCCTGAAACCTTGCCTTAGAGCTGCATTACCCTCCTCAGAGGGAATTCTTCCCACTTGTTCATGGTGAATGAGATAAACACATAACAGAGGTTATCCTGGGTCAGACCAAAGTCTGTATATCCCAGGACACTCTGACTGGGAGCAGCCTGGGGAAAGCTTGCAGGCAAGGTTGCAGGGGGCTCACCCAGAGCTCTCTCCCATGCAGGCTCTGTGCAGCTTGGTAGCTCTCCCAGCTGGAGCTGGTTTCTTTGCTTCTGCAGGCCTGGCACAATGGTGTGAGAGAAACTCAGGAAAGAAACCCAGGATCAGTTTCCAGAGGAGACTGTGATGGCTGTGAAGTTTCCAAGTGGAAGGGTTCAAGTTACAGAGCAGGAACTGAGTGCAGAGTGTCACTAATGACTCAAGTGTGCCCACATGCTTTTCACAGGGATTAGTAATTAAGCAACTCAGTGCATGCCAGGTGCATGAGACAACCTCACCCCAAAGAGGAGAACACATAACTGTGTTTACAAGTGTGTCTTAAAAATATGTGAAGTGGGGGAGATACAGCTGGGATGCTTTGTGTTTGGGCTTTGTTAGATCTTGGCCTGGTCACCAAACATCCAGGCTATTTGCTGATGAGAAAGACCACTTGGTGAACACCAGTATTGAGTTGTGTGGCTTGCAGGCTGCAGGGCTATTGACGAGAGGAGAGCCAGGAGATACAGGAGTTGCTGGATATTGGGTTAGGAGCTGGGTGAGCTGAGAAGACTGAGGAGAGTGCAAGCAGTGTGAGACTTTCCTCAGCCCTAGTGGACAAAGGGACAGGTTACTTAGCTTGAGCGCAAGGAGCCTTCCCTAGTGTGTGCATGACAACAAGGTGTTTGCTGTGGAGCTGTCAAGGATAGGAATGTCATCTCTGACGTGAGGATATCCATGGGAGTGAAGCTGCACTGTCAGTAGGTCTTGCCCATGGCCTATTGAACTTCACTGCTGCAGGGGTTGGGTGGTGACGGTAGCTGCAGATAGTGTTACATCTTCTGCATGGCTGGTATGTCACTGCAAGAGTCACAGTCATGTGCTTTGATAGATCCAAAATCCTTTCTTCCAGATGTTTCCTTCAAATATGAATTTCAGGATGTCTTAGATTAACAGCTGCTTGTTGGGAGGAAGCCTAGGTCTTCCTTGGAGAAGTTTCAGTTCCCTGAAGAGACAGCAGATTGGTTGTTGGATTTCCTTAAGAATGAGCCTCTTGCAGAGAGGCTGAGAGTGCCTCAGTCTTTCTTGTTGATGGCTGACTTGCCTGGAGCAATGAGAGTGTGTGCTCTGCTTTCTGCATCTGATATGGCAGAGCTTCTCACCGTCTGGAGCATCCCCTTTCTTTTCTCTGTCCACTCTCCTCATCCAGGACACGAATTTGTGTTTTTTCTTCTTTAAGAATAATTTCCATTTAGGCAGCATGTTGCTGACTGCAGTTGGGTACCTCCGCAGCCTTCCTCTCTCCAGACTGAATAAGCCCAATTCCTTTTGCTTGTTCAGCTTGCAAAGACTTGTGTTCTACTAGAGGACCTCAAATAGCATGAAGCATCCATCTGCATCTCAGTGGGGCTAAGCAGAGGATCCCCTTTGGGTCTCCCATGTGGATCTCCTGGCTAGACACTTTCTAATGCAGCTTGGACTCCAAGCCCAGGGCAGAGTCTATCGAAAGTCTTTTGTAGCTTTAACTAAAGTTTTCATCATCTTGTACATTCAAGGCGGTGATGCAGGGCCCAGACAGGCCAACAGTACTTGATACTGCAGCCTGGGTGTGTGTTTATGGCTTGTTAAAATGATGCTTTCCTGTCTTACTAGAAAATGAGATCTGCTTGAAAAGGAGTCTACAGAAACTCTAAGGCCATTACCTTAAGGGACTGGTCTTAGGCATTTATCTTCCTTTCATTTTAAGAAGAACAATGTACATTTGAAGTGGAGGAAACTTTTGATGCTCTGTACCTCAAGTGCAGGGCATGTAGTCACTTGCAAAGCCACCACTGGGCTCTGGTAGTGTCTGTGAGAGAAGGGACTGTGGGGCTGAGGTGTGATGTTGGTACCTGTGTGCTGGGAGGAGACACACCTGTACCAGCACAGTACCTGTACCACACAATTCCCCTCGTGGGCAGGGTGAATCGTGGTCACCAGCACCCACCAGTGAAGAGTTCTGCTGTGTGTGGCTGTGTGGTGACACTGGGGATGGATCCAACTCCTCCTCTGCTCTGCTCTGATTTCCTACTGGGTTTTGCACAATTCACATAGATCACGTTTTTATATGTGGTCTCGGTAGGAGCTGATGTACATCTTTCTCTTCATTGCTGCTGCATCTGGCCATAATTTGTTGGTCAGTTTTTGAAACTGCAGGGAGCTGGTTATGTCTGGTTGCCCAGTGACTCAAAAAGCAGAGTTGCCCATGGAGTCATCAGCACCCAATTATGTTGGGATGCAAGCTCAGAGTTTGAAAATTGTCCCAGGAGGAGAGAATCAGCAGAGACTAGCTTTTTGGTGGATTGATCTCCTTCTTCTCTACATCCCCACTGTGCCCGCTCCAGCACTACATGTGTAACAGCTACCCCTTCTCCAAGTGCTTCTGGTAACCCCACCTGGCCTTAGACCACTGTGCAAGTGCCCCAGCCCTCCCTCATTGCAGAGAAGATCTCTGGGCTGACAGACCCTTTGCACACGTGTGCAGCTTCCCAAGGAATAAGGGTCTGAGTCCTGCATGAGATTTCATTAAGGTTCACTACTGGCTTTAAGGTTTGTCACCACATAAGGACTGACCACATAGGAACACAGTTTTGGTTTAGAAAAAAGCTGGAGATTATTTGTTCCTCTCATCTGCACAGCATGCATCTTGAATCTGCACCTGGGTGACTCACTGAGATTTAAGTGTATGCACAGAAAGCACCTGGTTTCTCTTGAATTTATAGGAAATGGTCACTTGAGGTCAAAAAACTCACACTCCGTCAAAAAACACACCAGACACTAGCATTTATCTTTTAAGTTATGCTGCAAGCAAAGGAAAAGAAAATTATTGTAGCAACTATAGGGGGGATGGTTGATATTGGTTTGTTATTTTTATACTGCAAAACAGTAATTCTGAACTTTGACTCAGATTTATACTTAAGCTGTAAAAAAAAAAAAACAACTCATAAATCACTCACACCCTGTGTGAGTCAAACAGGAACAGTTTTCAAGCCATCCCTCATGATATGAATTCCTGCCTTCACTGCTCCTTGAATACAGCTTTCATCCTGAAAAGATTTCTGTCTTCAAACTTGGCAGTTTTTGCAGGAATCAATTGCTATGCTGGTCATGCTTGGCTACCTCCTTATCCCAGAACCCAAGCCCCATGCTCTGCTTTCACATTTCAGAGCACAGAAAATGTTTTGTGGTAGATTCATGGGCTGTCCGGGGCGAGGATGTTAATTTTTTTCGGACATGGCTCTCGTTGTGTGGCAGAGTACGCAGAACTCCTGTCCTCTGCCTCTGGTGGTTGCTGGGTGTGCTGGTGGCCAGGGATGCCCCAAACCCTCCCACGGGCCAAGCCTTGGGCACGGCGCTGCCTGCGCAGACCCCCGAGCCAGGGCTGGCTGGGCTGACAATGGAATTTATTCCTGGAAAGCCCCGCGCCTCGGCTGAGCTTAGCTGCTCTTTCTCCCTGTGTTTTGATGAAGGGCAGTGCTTTCTGTCCTGTGCTGTCCTGCTGCTGGCGTGCTGGCACATGCGGGAGGTTGCGAAGGGAGGCGCTGGACTGCCTGGCACAGCGTGCGCCAGGTGTGTCACACGGGGTGCCCCAGGTGTGTCACACTCCATGTGCCAGGTGTGTCACACACGGGGTGCACCAGGTGTGTCACACTCCATGTGCCAGGTGTGTCACACACAGGGTGCACCAGGTGTGTCACACTCCATGTGCCAGGTGTGTCACACACAGGGTGCACCAGGTGTGTCACACACGAGGTGGGCCCGGTGTGTCACACACGGGGTGTGCCAGGTGTGTAACACTCCATGTGCCAGGTGTGTCACACACGGGGTGCACCAGGTGTGTCACACACGAGGTGGGCCCGGTGTGTCACACACGGGGTGTGCCAGGTGTGTAACACTCCATGTGCCAGGTGTGTCACACGGGGTGGGCTAGGTGTGTCACATGGGTGCACCAGGTGTGTCGCACTCCATGTGCCAGGTGTGTCACACACAGGGTGCGCCAGGTGTGTCACGCTCCATGTGCCAGGTGTGTCACGCATGGCATGTGCCGGGTGTGTCACATGTGGGGTGGGCCAGGTGTGTCACACACGGGGTGTGCCAGGTGTGTTGCACTCCATGTGCCAGGTGTGTCACACACGGGGTATGCCAGGTGTGTCACGCATGGCGTGTGCCAGGTGTCACACACGGGGTGGGCCAGGTGTGTCACACATGGGGTGCGCCAGGTGTGTCACACACGGCAGGCCTAACACAGCACGTGTGGCTTCCACTGTGACATTTTTGTGTTTTCTTGAAATTTGTCTTGCTGCTGTTCCTGTCACTTTACCCAGTTCTCCCTCTCCTCACTTTTTCCTGGGGCTGTCAGATCACAGGGGGATAATCCAGCAGACCCTGCTGTAGCCTGAGCCCAGTGCTGCCCTGCTCCTGCCGTCCCTCTCGTCCACCTGAGGAGCACAGCCAAGCACTGATGCCTGCCCTCGGATGGTGGTGAAGCTGTGGGCCACGTGGGCCGCTCTCCCGGATGGATTTCCACCGCTTCCCTGTGCAGATGTCAGTGCTGCTCTCAGGTTTCAGCACCCCAAAAAGGTCATGGTGCTGCAGGGGGCTGTACCAGTGCAAAGTACTGTGAAAGGATTATGTCCAGTGTTGTACAGGATGCTTTTCATTTTCATTTATTTTCAGCATCCATTAGTTTGCCTGGCACTTTTGAACCCTTCGGAAGGGAACTGTTCTATCCCCCTCATGATCAGCAATGTTGTTTGGTTTGGTTTGGTTTTGTGTTCCCATATTCATGGTGAGAACAGTCTTTCCTGTAGATGACCTTTTATTATCTCCCAGTGAATTCAATTTTTCTCCTTTAATAATTTTAATGATTGTTGTGCATTCCAGCTTATGTGCTGCTCAGACTTACTTAGTGCAAGTGCTTGGGCTGTCTTCCAGTGTGACTGACAAGTACTTTGAACAAAGAGGCCTAATATCTTGCTATCTTTGTAATCTATATGAATTTCAATTTTTTGAGGACTTAAAGTTGCAACAGTGTCAGTTCTGTTCAGTATGTGTATATTGCACTTATATTATTTTGTGATGCCTTCCTTAGCTGACTGAATGAAGAGTGATAGGGTTAATGAAAAAGAGTGAGAACTCAAGTTGTGCTGAAGGATCTTGTTGTTTTGTTTGAGCCGAGGTGAAGGTGGAACCTGTGTTAAACCATGCTTTTACTCTGGCACAAGTCAGGGAGAACTGTTTTGTCGTGGTGGGTTGTACTCTGTACAAACGAAAACAATTTCACTTAGGCAGAATTTATCTGCTTTCTTTTCACTGGCAGTTCAAAGCCCTCTTCCATTTACAGCAGATGGGCTGGTTTGGTTTTTCTCCCTGCACTCATTAGCAAGATAGGTTAGAAGAAGCCTGGGATGTGGAGATAAGGGAGCGCCAGCGAACACACTGGTCCTGGCGGCTGTGCAGGAGGAGACGGAGCTGAGCAGCTGGTTCTGCAGGCAGGGGAGCAGTACAGAAAGTCCTGCTGCCACGGGCAAGGCTGCTCCTCTCCATGAGCGGCCCTCTCAGTCAGTGTGCTCTCCACGGGAAATGTGCGAGGTGCCGGCACCGTCCGGCTGCACCAGCAGTCTGGGAAGGTACTCTGCCCCCCGACACTTCTCTTTGGGATACGCAGGAAATTAAATTCTCTCCACGGGGATTTCAGCTGTGCTTCAGCAGGCTCTGCACCTGTCTTCAGCCCTCAGGGCCTTTTCTATATGCAGTCTTGTCTTCATATCTCTGCAAGATGCTTTGAAACCTGAGGCGTTTTCCAGAAGCATTGCCTGTGTGCACTGACATCCAGTGTCTCTCCTGCCTCTCGGTGCTGACACCTCTGTCCTTCTGGAGGGAGGCAACAAGGTCACCCTGCGGGGCTGCACTCTGCTCCCAGACAGGCCCCTGCTTGAGTCTTGCCTGCATTCCTGGGAAGGGTCTGTGGCTGCCTCTGGGAATAGTTGTCCTCATGTAGCCAAGACAGATATTGCTCTGTGTGTGGCAGGTGTGGGCATTTTAAGCCCTTTTAGGGAATTTAGCAGCCTGGGGTGGGTTATTCTCTGCCTTTCTCCTTGCTCCTAGTTCCAGCTCCTTCCATGGCAGAATGGTCAAAACTACGTATGGCATATGAAATCCAGGCTGGTGGTGGCTCGTGCACTGCTATCTAAGGCTGCAGTAGCACAGCACATATCCAGATCCAAGTGCAGGCTGCTATTCTAGGATCTCCTGCCTCAGTGTTCATGGGCCAGTAAAGGCTGTGCCCTTCTCTGTGCCTGCAGGAAGGGCAGGCCTGCAGGGGCTGAGCTGGGGACACGGCTCGTAGGCTGGCTGGTGTGTGGCTGCTGCCTGCCAGCCTCACAGCACAGGGAGCCCTGCACTGAGGGCTGCAGGGGGCTGGTGAAGCACAGGGCTGTGGGGTTCCTTCCCCCCACTCACAGACCCACTGCGCCACACCGCTCCTGCTTCCATCCACCCTCCTGGCTGCCCTTGGCTCCGGTGCCCACGGGCTGATGGCTGCTCCTTGGAGCAAACCAGCCAGTGAAAAGCTGATTTTCACCCTCTCAGTTCCCAGAGAAACTGAGGGACTTTCAGGGGCTGTTTCTCCCATCCAGAAGGCACCATCTCCTCGCGCTTCCTAAGTGCCGAGTGGCAGGAATGTGAGTGATGCAGGAATTGCCATCACACTAGTGGGGAACCAAACGTCTGACAAGATGACAGCTTCTAAATTTAAGGGCTTGCTGTTGAGCAAGCATGTGTGCATTACTGTGCCCTTTTGTGACCAAGCTAAAGATAATTTTCCTATCTGGAACAGCAGCTGTGTTGTAACTTGCATAAAGAAACTTCTCCACTAATGAAGAGTGATCATAAGAGCATAATCTGTCTGGAGGGGACAAGCAAAGCTGGAAAGATGTGATTCAGGGTAGGGCTCTGATGTTCCACAGGAGCTGAAAAGAGACCATTTATAGAAACTCAAAAGATGTTTGGCTCCCAAAAAAATACACAGGCCTTGCTGCTATTTTTAACGTAAATGTCACATAAAAGAATAGCAACACTTTAAGAAAAGTTACTTTAAATTATCTAGGACTTGGTATTCTCTGCAAAAACAGAGCCAAAAAAAAAGTAAATGTACAGGCAGTGCTGTGGAGCAGAAGGAGACTGTCAGCAAAAGAGCAGAGTTGGATATGCTTTTGTGTGTTATGCTGAGTGTACTTTTAACCCACCTGCATGTTTTCAACACATTGAACCTTTTTCTCTGCTGTCTTTTTGCTTGCAGAGGTCCAGTTACATGCATATGATTGTGTATGGCACATTGTATTAGGAGACATGGGCCAAACCTTGGGGTCAGCAGGGATTGTCCTGATAGACCATTCACTTCTCTTCTTGCAGTAGCACACAGGTCAGCTGCTTAGCTGGCAGCAGGGCAAACATGTGCTGTCCAAGGAAAGGTGGGTCACTAAATAGCACATTTAACTGGCAGCCTCCTGAACCCTAGTGGATAATACTTCCTGATCACCTTGCGGCTTTAAAATACGGGAAGAAGTGCCATGCACTGTAGCCCTGTGGAGGTTTCAGGGCTCAGAGGTACTCAGTGGTGCTACAAATCTGTTTTCCCCTCCAGTAGCGATGTTATCTGGAGTGTCATGTGCAGGGCGGTGTTATTGGGGGCTTGTAAGGACATGAGTGAGAGCTGAATGCTTCACGACTTATAGTTTATTGTCCTTCAAAGAAATAAGTGCCCAGGATGCTTCATTAACATCTAGCACTGCTTGCAGAAAGACATCCCTAGCCAGGGTCCTGTACCAAGAACTTCCTCAGTCCTGTCCCCTAGATCCGTGGTGGGCAATGTGCTACTGGAGCCGCGCCGCTCTCTCCTCCCTGGGTGATTATCTGTGTGTGGGATATGAAAGGGGGGCTCTGAGCAATCTTTTGAAATCAGCTGTGCTTTAAGCACAAATCTCCAGCTCTGGAGTGTTCAGTGTTCCCCAGCCAGGCAGGCTGCAGCATCATGCTTCATGTGTTCAGTGCTAACATGTCTTGTTTTCATATCAGGTTCTGTTACAGCATAGAAGTGAGATCCACAAGACTCCTCTAAGATGTCTTACAGAAAGGAGCTAGAAAAATACCGAGACCTGGATGAAGATCAGATCCTTGGAGCTCTGACAGAGGAGGAGCTCAGGAAGTTAGAGAATGAACTGGAAGAGCTGGATCCTGATGTAAGTAATTTTTAATTGAGACGTTAGGTCGTGAATCTTAGTAATTGTGGGGGAGTGGGCTGCATTAGTAATCTGTATTTCAGTGGGATCCTTTGCAGAGCCTGTACTTGGAGCAAGAGTAGAAGACACTGGATGCAGATACACAGAAGAATTTTTTGACGTTGGAAGCACAGTCTACATGTGTATCTTTGTTTCTGTTCTTCTGTCCTTTTCCCATGTGATGAGCATCTGTGACTTGCCGCAGCAATATGAGCCAGGGCTGGTGCAGTGCAGTAATCCTGTGGAAAATGGATCTCTGTTTCAGAGCAGGCCACCTTGGAGGGAATGCTTTGCAGGTTGCTTGATTTGAGGGTTTTCTGGGTTTTTTTTTGGTGTTTTGGGTTTGAGGTTTTTGTAACAAACTTCAAATGGCCTGTATTTTCATCCATTTAGGCAGAAATCCAAATCCTGGAGTTTTGCAAAGTGGGACAGTTTATTTTTAGCAACCTCCTAGCATCAGCAGGAGCTGCACATATGCAAACATGGGGGCTGCTGGAGCCAAGCTGGTGAAAGGTTTTTGGAGCCAGCACTGCCCCATTGCAGGGGATGTGCAGAGCCAACTGGCTGGCCTCTGGTGTACGGCAATGTTACTCGAGGAGCTCGGGCACTGCCAAGTGAGAAATTGTTCCTGCAACATGCAGTTAGTGTTTCTGGAGTAAACGATGGGTGCTGTAGATTGCATCATCAGTATTTTTAATTGTAATGCAGGAAAATATTTGAGAGCTGGCAAACTGGCTCCTGGGATTAAGTGTATGGGCTGATGGGCTGGTAACAGCTACCTCAGAAGACATGGGGTGAGGCAGCATTCTGTGAAAGATGAAGAAAGGTTAGATAATTATGGACATCTGTCAGTGCAGGTATAGTCTGCTTGAAGATTGCATTTTTGCTTTGCATGACATGACATCTGTGGAAGCAAGCTGTCTCCTATGCCTCCCTGCTTGTGCAATTCACACACTTCTCTTGCCCTCCAGGGCTGCCCGATTCCAACTGCTTCCTGTTAGTAATTTTCCTTCCCAGGCTTTTCACTGACACAGACATAAATTATAATGAAGTACTTTTATCAGGCAGGCATGGAAAAATCAAAGTGTGTTGTTCAGCATCACCTTGGATGTCTTAACAAGTAAATGTTGACTTCTATCCAGTAAAGCTTTAAAGAACATGCTTAGTGTCAAATCTGGGAATAGTCTTACTTACTGCATTAAGGCTGTTCTATATTTAAATATAAGCAGGTGTTTACGTGCCATATGTGTCAAGCACAAACCAACTTCCCGTGGAGGCTTACGTGACTGAGTAACAAGGAGGCAGCTTGAAAAAAACCTGGGGTTCACAGGGGGTTTGCTCTGCAACCAAGTGATCTTCTCTGTGAGACCCTCTCTGTAGTTTTGTGATGGATCCTAAAAGGCAGAAGAGACCACCACAACTCTCTGATCTGCTCTGTGAAAGATCATGAGATTTAACTGAACTGATTCTTTTTGGGACACATGGAGCATTGTGGGCACTTGCACAGACTCATATAGTGGGGAGAAGGTGGCTGAGAGATTCCAGAAAGAAAGGGCTGGAGCTGATGTTGCAGAGAAACCTCTACTGGGCAGCATTTGAAACTGAAGGGGGAAAGGAGTATCACGTATCTTGGATGATGTGGGAATGAGTGGGGCTGGATGAAGATAACCTTTGACACAAGGAGAAGCAAACTGTCCAGCACTGTGGAAGAAGAGTGAGGGGAGTGCAGTGAGGGGAGTGCAGAGGGGTGAGTGTTTGATGGATGGGGATTGTGGCCTGCAGAGATAACCTGTGTTTCTCACCTCCATGTCTAGAATGCACTGTTGCCAGCAGGGCTCAGGCAGCGGGACCAGACACAAAAGCCACCAACTGGCCCCTTCAAAAGGGAAGAACTCATGGCCCACCTAGAAAAGCAGGCAAAGGACATTAAAGACCGAGAAGACTTGGTTCCTTTCACGGGTGAAAAGAGAGGTATGGTCATCCTTTGCACTGTGCTGGGTGTATCACAATGAAGGAATAGTGGGTGCACAGCAGAAGGGTTATGTCTGATCTGTGTGGATAAAACTTCTTTTTGACACTACTGGTGTGGTGAATCTGATCTCTCTGCTGCCTAGCCCCAGCCCAGGCTGGCTGATAAACTGGGTGGACCCAAGAGGTCCCTGTGCTGGCTGATTTGGGCACCACCTGATATGTTGTTTAGTGCTGGACAGAAGTTGTATCACTGTGCAGCCTTCTCCCTTCCCCATGCATCTGAATCAGGTTCTGGGAAAGAAATCATCTTCTGTTCTCTCCTGTTCCTCCTTGCCCTGTTCTCCTGTGAGCTCCTCATGTTAAGCTCCATCTTTCACTGTTGCCTTTCACTCTCCATTTTGACTCTGTGAGCTTCTCACTGTAGAGAAACTCCACAGCTCTCCGCAGCTGTGATGAGGCCCAGCAGTTCCCATCTAGTTTTCATAATCTCTTGACAACTCCAGCCTTATTTGCCAGTCTCCTGCAGGATTGTGTCTTCCTGCACCGTACCCTGCAGTGGCTGCTGCACTCCTGCTCTGCATGGCCTGAGGCCTGTGAGCAGGGCTTTTCTCTGCCTCTTTTCTTCTCCTTCTGGCATCTTTTGCTGCTCTCCTTGTATATGATTCATTATCCAAGTGACCTTCCTGCTCCCATTAGAAATCCAAATATCATCTAACAAGGGACATGGTCTGGTCAGTCCTTGCCTCTGCATTCCAGAGGCTTCTCAGTAACTTCTCTCAGCTGTTGTGTCTCCCTCTGAGCCGTGATTCCCCTGCAGCAGAAGATCTGGTTGTCCAGTGTGGAAAAAAAAAAGCATGAAAATATGGGCATATCAACATGTTTCCTGAGGGTCTTTCTGAAAGGTGCCTCTTTACTGACCAACACGGCTCCCTTAAAAAGAGCTTGTGTAAAATCTGTTCATTTAACAAAACCTGAGGCAGTATTTTTAGATTTAAAAAATTTTTTTAAAAGTAGTCCTTGAGAGAGGTAAATGAGTAAATTGAGTACTATCAGGAAGACTGGTTTGATACCTTTCAGATGTGCCCCAGTCCAGTGTTGCTTACCCACCTGGAAAGCCTAAAAGGTAGAAGCAGTGTTCTGCAGGAGACAGAGGTATTTCAAGCATTTTGAGTCTCCAGCATCATATTTCAGTCTGTTGAGAATTTAAAAGCATGAAACGTATTTTCATTTGTAACACGCTGTTGAGAGAAGACACGACTTATATTAACTGTGAGCCAGAGATGGCAAATTACGTATTCACAGCTGTGATGAAGCTGTAAATAAGTCACCACGTTTGAAGTTTGGAAGGTGATTTACTAGTTGGCCATGGGAGGTGCAATCCCTGGCACACAGCGACATAAAATGTCATGCGTTGTCATCATGCATGCACTGTTTAATTTAAAGTTCAATCTTGTAACGAAGCACCGCTGAGATACAAAACTTTCTAAAACTTAGAAATTGACTGAAATTAGGTAATTAAAATTAAAATAGAATTAAACCCCAGAAATTCTGGTGTCACTGAGGTGTCAGAAGGAGTTACTGCATGACAGCAGAATTAAGTTTGCCCTGTTTCTCTTATTCCCTGCTGGTGTTGCACCCACCAGAGGGTACATACAGTTTGCCCAGCCATGCATCTGGTGGGACAGGGGTTTCAGATCTCCACAGCAAGCCAGGGCAGACATTTTGCTGCTTAGTACCCAGAAGGTGCTGTGCAGTGCAGGCACGTGACACTCTGCCTATTTTTGCAAGAGCAGCTGTGTCTCAGGAGGCAGATTCCTGCTCTCTCTGTCAGAGCAGCAATGTGCAGGCAGAGGATAGGAGCAAAAGGCTCTTTATGGCAGCCTCCATTTTGTCCCAGGGGACCCTGAGGTGCAGTTGCTTCTTCCTTGAGTCTAAATTTAGCCCCTTTCTGCATATCCCTGAGCAGCAGGATTGTTTCTCCCTTTTGGTGTCACTGACTCTGGTTTCAGAGAGGTGACAAAAATAGTCCTGACTGGCATGCTGGGCCAGGCCTTTTGCAGTCACTATCTCTGCAGTGATCCAGGACTATTTTAGGGGAGGGGACTGCTCCAAAATATTCCCAGAGCCCTCCTGCACCTGTCCCAGCAATGCTGGATTTACCCAGCAGACTGCTCCCTGCTGTGGAGTCTTAAAGCATTGCAAGCCTCTCTCTTTTCTTTTGGGCTGTCACAGGTGTATGCCATGTTGAGAAATCCCAGACCTGACCCATTCCCTCTCCGAGAAGGATCTGCTGCCCATTGCAGCATGAGCAGCAGGGAGCTGGGAGCAGCTGTGCAGGGCCATCTCCAGCCCTGTCTGCTGCCCCATTCCTCCTGGGAATTAGCCAGCCCCAGCAGAGAAGGTGCTGTGGCTTGTCCAGAGGGTGCCACAAGCAGTGGGATGGGGGCTGGCAGGGAGCCCACTGCGTCCAAAGCTCCAGCCTCCTGTCCATGGGGGCAACCCCTCAGGAAAAGGCCATGGGCAAGCAGCTAAGATGACAAGCTTGCATTACCAGCTGGACCTGTGGATTTGCACCTTTGACTTGCAGGGAATAGGTCTGTTTTGTGGCCTCCTGCTGCCCAGAGAGATAAAGCACAGGGTCTCCATCTGGCATGCTCTTTGCAATGAGGTTGAGCTAGACCAGCTGCCCTAACCCTGCTCCTCCTTGCATCCCATATGTTCACTAAGTGCTGTCTCTACTTGCTCCCAGAGCTTTCCACCACCTCCTTTCCACCCTCTTGTAACTAATGTGCCATCTGCCTTGCCAACATGCACAACAGCAAGAGGTGTCTTGGTGGCAGGACTGATCCTGCCCAGCGCTGGGACAGGCTTCTCTTGGGTGCTGGCAAACCTTCACCCCTTTTGTGCAGCCTTCAGAGAGGTGGGGGTCAGGCTGTGCATGCCTTTCCGAGTGCTGGGCTACGAACAGCCGTGATCCTGCTCCAGTGTGCTGCTGGGTTTCCGTGGGCGCCGTGCTGCTGGAAGGGCTGAGCTCTGCAGCTGCCCGTGGCCTCCCCCTTCGCATGGCAGCAGGACTCAGACCAAGCTGATGGAAAGCGATTCAGTTTCTCCTCTGATTTTTCTCTTGTACTCCCTCTGTCCTTTCTACCTTTCAAATCTCACAGCATGGAAATGCATCTGCAAGGGTAGCTGTGGACTGGGTGCTGTAGCTTATACTGAGAGTGACCTCATTTTGCATTCGTAGGAAAAGCTTGGATTCCCAAGCAGAAGCCGATGGATCCTGTTTTGGAAAGTGTGACTCTGGAGCCGGAACTGGAGGAAGCCCTTGCTAATGCCTCTGATGCAGAACTCTGTGACATTGCTGGTAAAATAATTTCTCAGTAATCAGGGGTGAATGTTGTTCAACTTCTAGGGGCTATTTTGTTATTTTGTGAGAAATGAGCTATTGCACTTTTTGCAGTTTCTCTAAATGCTGTCAGTTCTGACAGAATTCATTTATTTGTTAAAAAAAAATTACTGTAAGCCTGTGTGATTTAATCAAGAGTGGGGACCAAAGATGAGGAGGAAGAAGAAGGGTTTATGTATGGAACAGTGTGTGGTTTGATCTCTTCCTTTGTCTCTATCACTGACTATTGCTAATTCCAGCCTGTACATTCAAGAGCAAAACTTTCTTCAAACCAAATCTTAGGAAACAGTCAAGCGGACCCAGTGGATTTCTTGCGCAGCCTGGTAAAGGATCTGCCAGGTTGTAGAAGCCTTTCAGTGGTCACTCAGGCCTGGTCTTTGTTAAGGAGCTTTTTCAACACATTTTAAGTGGTGGGTTTGTTGTCATTTGTGTGGTCAGACAGCCAGATGACAATACTGGTGTGTTGCCGAAGGCCATAGTGTGGACTTAGCTCTGTGCTTGGGATAGGGCCTGCCTTGGCCAAAGGAGCACATGGACACCCCATGATGCCTTATGAAGCTCACATGTGCTCTGCTGGTCCAGCAGTCAGTGAATATTTCAGTGATACTGGCTTCTTCTTCCAGTTTTGTCTCTTCAGGTTTCCATACTCCCTAGCACTGTCCTCGCTGGAAGCCTGTAAGACTTACAAAGTCTGTAGAACAGCTGCACCAACTAGACCTCTTCTACATAACAACACCATCTTCTGGCTTAGAAATGTGTTTCTGCATTAAGGCTCCCAAACATATGTACCCTGGCCAAGCATTTCATCCCTGGATTTAACTATTTTTGCTGTTGATTCCTGAGTCCTGTAAAGCTCTGTCCTATAAAATCAGCCTTTCTAAGCTACAGATCTGTGTAGCAATTATTGTCCCATGGAAAAGCTCTTCAGGGCAGCTTGTTCTACAGTTGCTGGGAGCATACACTTAAGTGGGAGCAGAAATACTGATGTGATACAAACTGTTCTGGAATCTCAATATTGACAGTGACAGCCTTGCTCCTGCCTGCTTAGCAGGATTAATTTAGCAGGAGCTCATTTTGCTCCTGCCTGTTTAGCAGGGACCATTGTGAGCTGTGGTGTGCTGGATCCCTTCCTTGGCAAGGCCAGGAGGGTGGCTCCCAGTAGCCCTGGAAGGGCTCCCACGCCTTTGGTCAGGTGAGGGAGACAGAAATGGGGTGCCTTCGTTCAGCCTGAGTTCCTGCGGAGAACACACCATAAGCACCACACTTAGAAAGAGTGGGTCCCTCTTGTCTAACAACACAAACTTGAGCCCCCAAAATGCATGGTCGTGACAGCAGATGCTTACCTCTCTCTGCACTCCAGATACTCACACTCCTGGCTGCTGGAGAGATTTCATTGTCCAAATAAGCTGTGACTGGGGGACTGTCTGAGTTACCAAAATGCTGAGCCTGAAAATTCCTTTTCCAACCTGTGTTGCACCCATGAAAATTCCATCTGCAAGAAAATGACAGAGAAAAGGGTGAGCTAAAATACAAACAATCACACTTGAAGTGCCCAGCCTCACTCAGACTTTCAGATGGAGACTGCTTGGCTCTGTGAGATCCAGCTGGGGATGTGCTGGTGGCCATGGAGAAGTTCACTGGGACACTTTGCTTCTGGCTGTCCAGCCTGTGCAACCCAGAGTCACGATGAGCTGTCACTGTTGGAATTAAATCCCAATATTACCGAATGGAAGGTGGCATCACGCTGCAACATGTCACCATAACAGATCCTATTCTTGTGCTAGGCTTCAAGAATACCTTTCTCCTGCAAATTCCACCCCTTCTTGGCCAAGCAACAGAACATGGTGACACACTGGTGCCAACAACGTCTAAAAAGTGCCTTTGTGGTGGCATGCTTGGATTTTAGGGAGAAATTTATTGTTTTCACAACTGTGTCTATCCGGAGATCAAGACTTGTTCAGATGTGTCTGTTTCAACAAATATTCATGTGTCTGCATTTTTCTTTAAAGAGTCATATACCTTTTTTAAAAAAAAAGTTATTGATTCAAAAATCAGTTTAGTTTCAACTTGATCTGCGTAGCAGGGTTACTTTTCAAAACAAACTCTTAACCCAAAAGTTCCTATGCCATTGATTTCTTGTATGTCATTTGCAGGAAGTTCACCAGAGCCCCCAGACATGGTTTAATTTGCATTTGCATATTAGCTTTGCAGTCTTGAGTCTGAGAGACACAAATTGGTTGAGTTTGGCTTTTGGGCTCCTACAGCATTTGAAGGTGTTCATAGCATCACTCTCTACATTTTGACCAAGACAGCAGAGCTTCAGCTTCTCACAATGTCACCTTCCAAAGGTACAAACGTACCAAGTGCAGCACTCCAGCCTGCTGTTGAGTGAAAACACAATGTGCACTGCTGTGCTGCAGGTGACAGTCACTCCCTTGCTGCCTTGGGGTCGGTTTGGCTCCATGTGGGGCACAGCTCTTCTCCAAAACGGGGCTGTGAAATTATGTGGCATGTGCCCAGTGAGCAAGGGTGATGAGGATGTGCAGGCTCCTGCTGGACCGGGCCACTTTTACTAAAGCCTACCTAAGGCATTTTTCTGAGTGTTTTTTACTGTCTTCTCCCCATTATTTTTGTGTGATGCTGAGTCAGGTAGGTTACTGGGAAGCTTTGAATGTTTGTTGTCCACAAGAGGATGTTCCTCTTCTCCTGTGGCTCAGGCTATACTGGAATAAAAAAGCAAGCACACTGGAGAACTGTTGTATATTAATGTCAGCTAAGGGGATTTGTCCTCCCTTTGCATGTTTTTTATGCTTGCACAGGGAAAGGTAGTGTGCTGTAGATTCTTTTCCTGGCTCTGGAGCCCACAATAAGTCCTGTTCTCCTGTTTCTGTAGCCATCCTTGGCATGCACACCTTGATGAGTAACCAGCAGTACTATGAGGCACTGGGGAGCAGCACCATTGTGAACAAAGAAGGCCTCAACAGTAAGTGATTCACGTTAGCAGTATTGGGCTTTGAAGCTGCCAGCGGAGGCAGTGATGATTATTTTTAGGCTGAAGGGTAGAGCTGTGTGTGTCAGAGCAGCCTGTGATTGCTGGGGCCATCTCTGGTGCATCCTTGCCCTGTGCCAGCAATGGGGTCTCAGCCACCTCCCCAGGGCCACCCAAGGGACAGCCTTGTGCAGGCAGTGTGCCTTGTGTCACTCACATCTGGACACCAACAGCACACAGCAGGCACTGGCTGTCCTGGGCTGCAGGGCCCCAGCGGAGTGGCTTCTCATCTCATGGCTGCTTGTCAGGCCGTGCTTCCATCTCTCTTCTGGAAGGGGAGGAAAACACTCAAAGAAAAGATAGTGCTACTCAGGCTGCTTCCATTTTCACATCTTGCTTTTCACTCGCAGGTGTGATTAAGCCCACACAGTACAAACCAGTTCCTGATGAGGAGCCAAACTCAACGGATGTGGAGGAAACCCTGAAACGAATACAAAGCAATGATCCTGACCTGGAAGAAGTCAACCTTAACAATATTATGGTATTTGTTCCTTTCTACCCTCCTCTTCTAGTAACAAGACTCTGATGGCCAGAAGGCAGGCACTGTTTTGCTGCGCAGAGCAGTATCATCACACTGAATGTAGCTAGACAAGAAACACCAGTGCTTCCTTTCTCCATTGTGGGCAGCAGAATGGGTTGTTACCTGCTGTGGGCAAAGGCCTGGGATTGGTAGCAGGAGGATCCCTCTAAGTGCCTGGAAAAACAGAGCTGTGTCAAGGGTGGTCTGGGGACACCCAAAACTGGCTGTCTGGTTAGAGCCATTTTAGGTTGCTTTAATAACTTAGACAGGCATGTTTGGGGGAGGGAATGTTGATGTGTATTATAAGATGGCAGGAGGAAAAAGCTTTCACAATCCAGATACTTGCCATAAAAATATGAAGAAGTCACCCTTCACGCAGGTGACTCTGTCTCTCACCCAACCATCCCCTCTGTGGACTCTTTTGCTTCTTGTAGAAAAAAAGTCAGGACATAGCACCACTTATGTTGCCTCTGGGACACATACATACGCTAAAAAATACAGCTTCTATTTTAAGGGGTCTGTTAAATGATGACATAGCTAAACAGCAAGAACATGGTTAACTGCACGTGCACATCAAAGACATTTTTGCTGTGCTATCCACACCTTTCTAAAACAGAAATATTTTTATTTTGTTTTTACTATTTGATTTGGGCTAGTGACCTCATCCCTTGAGGACACAGGGCTGAGGATTGGGCAGGCAGGCACTATTTTTGTGTGTTGAACTCATGACTTTGGGATGGGGTTTGGAGAACTGGGGAGTGACAGTGGAGATGCTGTGCTTCTGGGCGCTGTATTATGGCTCTGCAGATGACTTTGAGTATAGATTCCACATGGTGGGATCAAATGGTGTGGCAAGAAATCCAAGGTGAGGATGCCACTTACAATTTTAGTGAAAATTTGAACATCTGAAAGGGGTATCTAAAGTTCTTCGTAAGTGAAAAATACTGATTTTGAAGGAACTCAGAAAAAGCAGCATGGATTTTTTTCTGGGCTGAGACATAGCCTGTAAGGTGTTGTATAAAGCAGTCAGAGGTGTCTGTGATTTGTGTTATGAGGAGATAATTTCAGGCCTTTCTGGATCAGTTCCTGTAGGTGGAAATTTTCTGAACGTGACATGAATGTTTCTCAGTTCTGCCATTCCTACCAGAGAGCACAGGAGCAGTGCTCTGTAGGTTCACGGATCCTGGTTACAAACATCCCCACAATGCCCGTGTTCCTAGGTAGCTGAGTTTCTGGGCAACTAAAGAGCAGAGATGTGGCTCAAATCAAGTCAGTGAGCTTTTAGCAGAGCACAAAATAGGATGAAGACATTGCCATGCTCCTTAGAACATGCTGGTTATAAGCAAGAGTGAAAACTTGTGAAAACATTTTTCAACCCCTTCCCGAATTACTTCAGTGCATTTGGTGATTTGACCTTGATGAGAATCTTTTACATGTATTGCATATTCATTGCATACAGATGATGGCCTAACACATGATTTCTGCAATTCTTGTCACAGAATATTCCTATACCAACTCTAAAAGCTTTTGCAGAAGCACTGAAAAACAACGCATATGTGAAGAAGTTCAGCATAGTTGGGACCCGGAGCAACGACCCTGTTGCTTTTGTAAGTACTGTGAGCTCATTGTCCCAGTGTTGTGACAGGAACTGTTCCCAGGCAAGGTATTTTCAGCCTTATTGACTGACTGCTTCTACACCTTGTGTTGTGTTTGGCACATTCCACACCTCTGGCTGTTTGCTAGTAATTCAGTTTCAGGAGCATTGCAAGCAACAGACAGGCTTTGGTTCCTTCACTTCATTTTTCATCTATGGAGGTTTCAGTCCTTTAACCATGCAGTCCTTTATTTCTCCTCTAGGATCTCCTGGAAAAGGAGCATGAGACAACAACTGATGTCCTCGTGGCATCTTCTAAGAGCAGTTTGTCTCTGGAGATTTGTTTCTGTTGGTACAAAGGTGTGCACACCTGCTGCTCCCCTCACACAGGTCTATTCCAGCTGTCTCTCATGTGTTCTTTGCACAGACGTGTGCAGAAGCAGGACTCTGCATCTCCTAATGTGTGGCCTCTGTAGGTGATAAGGGGTCTTTCTGGCTGCTGGAGTGATCTTAAATATCAGTGGGGACACAGGGAGGAGCCAGTCATTCTGCCTGGCCTTCCTGCTGCCTTGCGGGCTGCATCTTTGCATCCTTCTCCAGCACCATTGCAGTCAGCTTTTGCTCTTGGTCACCCAGGTTACCCCTGCCTACCTCCACACACACACACACACACACACACACACACACCAGTTTCCTGCTAGAGAAAGAAACTCTCTGGAGGGCAATACTGCTCCTAAATGAGTTCAGGCACTCCGGACTGGGGAGATTGCCTGTGCAGGCAGGACAGGTGCTGTGTCAGAGCTTGAGGGTGCTGTGCTGGGCTGGGGGAGCTGTGGGGCTAAGTGCTGTGGGTGCAGATTAGCCCTGCCACGTGGTCATCACCTTCTAGTCCTTCAGCTTCACGTAGGTGAATCCTCCCTTGCAGTTTATTTGAAGTGACATGATCTGATCAGGTCTGGGGTGTTACGAGCATTCCAGCCACTTCTGGTCTTACCCACTAAGGAGGCAAAAATTATTAATATGGCTGCTTGGGAGGACACTTTGGATGTGGAGATCCCTTGTTCAAGACAGATGCTCCTCTCTCTGCATGTTTTAATGGGAAGCATCTCAACCCTGTGCAGTGCAGGGAGGGCCAATGCTGGTCAGCATCCTTGTCATACCATGCTGGCTTGAGAGGAGGGACAGATGAAGCTGTCACAGGGCAGCTGCAAGGTATCACCTTTTGGGGTAGCCCCAAGTGCTGTCCATGCCAAGTTTTGCTGTGGCCTCCAGCAGGCCCATGTTCAAGCATCCCCCTGCAGCAGGAGGGAGCCCCCTTCACTCCACATAGAGCACTTCCACCTGGTGGCAGTGAAACTGCACAGCGTGTAGGATGCTCCAGGAGTACTCTGGAGGTGAGGGGGGCTGAAGCTCTGCTGCCCTGTGGTGCTCTGCCCCTCCTGTCTGACTGCCAGCTCCTCCTGCCCACCTCTGTCCACAGGCCCTGGCAGAAATGTTGAAGGTCAATAGCACACTGAAGAGCCTGAATGTGGAGTCAAACTTCATTTCTGGGTCTGGGATCCTGGCTATCGTCGAAGCGCTCGAGGGCAACACATCGCTCGTGGAGCTGCGCATTGACAACCAGGTGAAGCAAGCGTGGGTGGCAGCTCTGCTCCGGGGAGCGTGGGGGAGCAGAGTGTGCTGTGACACAGAGCCTGGGGCAAGCACAGCTCCCTGAGAAACCCACAGCTTGAGGCAGCTGCGCTATGGGCAACTCAGAGACAGCTGACTGACTGAGAGACCAGAATCCTGGTTTCTACACATGTCCAGCAGCTGCTAATCTGTCCTAGAAATAAAGTCTTTGGGCAAAAGGACTTGTGGGAATGTCTGCTGGAGGAGCTGGAGCCTCTCAGTTGTAGCATGTGTACAGGAACAGGCCAGCAGCTTGTTTTACCAGCTCCAAGTCAGAAACGGACACGGGTCCAGAGAAAGATCTGCAATCTCCACCCCTTCCCTCTAAGTGCTTGCTCCGAATCACCCTCTAGCCTGAACCGTTTGCTTTTCTGTTTTCTGTTTTCAAAAGAGTCAGCCCTTGGGCAACAAAGTAGAAATGGAAATTGCAAATATATTGGAAAAGAACACCTCCCTACTGAAATTTGGGTACCATTTCACTCAGCAAGGTCCCCGGCTTCGCGCCTCCAATGCCATGATGAGTAACAACGACCTGGGTGAGTCAGGCTGGCCGAAAGCTGGGAAGCATGGGAGGGTCCTGCGGGCGATTCCTGGTGGGATTAGGGCAGAACCGTTCATATTAAAGATGCATATGAATTAGACTGTGCCTCTTGAAGGGCCTGATGGTGTTTTGCCCCTCAAGGAGGGCAGCCTTCACCAGCTGGTTTCTTACTGCGGCTGATGTCAGGCAGGCAGTGTTTCTTGCAGTTATAGTGGGTATTGTTAGGAAAGAACAAGGACAGCTGATGTGGTTCAGCAGGGCTTGTGATACAGCGTGTGGCACATGGGCTACGAGCTTCTAGCATTTGTGATTCCTGCCAACTGCTTGTCTTCCTCCAGCTTCATTCCCACTTTAACAAGGAGATGAAAACTAGTAGAGTCAAACTTGCACAGCAGTTAAAGTTTGGCCCATCCCCCTCAGCAAAACAAACTGCAACTGCTTCTAGGGATATGTGGGAAACCACATTGCTTTGAGTTATCTGTGTACCCTCAATGAAATGATTAGACGTGCTTGTGAAGCAAAATGTGGGCAAGGCTTCAAACTGCCATTTCAGCCAAAGCAAGTGGCAGAGCCTTTCCATCGCTTGGCTACAAGCTGCTGTAGAGCACTGGAAACCAGGCCAGCAGCGCTGAATGCAGCTAACACACCCCCCACGCTGTACACAGCAGCTGTCATATCAGGCAGGTGATAAATTTGTTGTGTTTTAAAAACAAATGGAAAAAATCAATCATGCTTCAGCTGGTACTCTGCTCCTAAGAAGCACAGCCAAGTTATGTGCCAGTTCTTCAAGGATCATACAAAGTACTCAGTACCTGGTCACTCCAGCACTGCACTGGGAAAGGCTTGCTATTTTGTCCTTTGGAACAGAGCATGATTTTTAATGACTCTGCAGCACCTGGCATGCAAAATAATCACCTCCAAGATTTACAGTCTAGTATTTTGATTGTTCCTGCTGTTAAGAGGACAAATTCAAAACTTATCTTCCATGTAAGAGTTGTGTATTTTACCTCCTTGGCCACTTAAGATCTGCATTTTTTGTCTGATTTGGTTCTTGTTTGCAGCTCGTATTCATCAGTCTGATGGTCTCCGGCAGTAGCATCTCAGCTGTACCCGGACAATGTATAAGTAAAAAAACCCTTTATTTTCCTCCCTGTCAGCAATAGCTCTCTGCTTGTGCTCCACTCCAGTGCTCTTGCCTATCAAGTGATGCTACCAGAACATGGTTTTGGTCTCACACCTTCTGTTCCCTAAGATGCTGTGTGTGAACCGACTGTGAAGGCTTTTATGTTCATCTTCATCAGCTAACTTCTGCATCCTCCTTACGTTCTGGGTTTTTTTTCCATGCCTTTCTTGGAGAGTCACGAGTGTAGGTGTCAAGAGGTATAAATCAATTTTTGGCTATGTTAACCATGATCAGAGGACTGGAGCCCAATGGCTTAGGTTAAGAGGAGATTTTTGAAATTTTTTTTTTTATTGAAAAGGCAGATTTAATTTGAAAAACCAGCAAAGGAAAAACTGTGACATCTGTTTCCTGCTGTCTTTCCATCAGTCAGATGATGAACTGGCTGAAGTCCAATTACAAAGACAAACTGTGAAATATCATTGATTACAAAATAAGGGAGGTAAGGCTGAAAGTAGCTGCTGGCCTTAAAAGTGCATAGGGAGAAAAACCTCATCTTCCTTGATTTTACTGTGTAAGGCTGTGCCTGCTGCTTAAGGCAGGAATTCAGAAGCTGATGCTATCCTGTTTCTTTCCCGGCAGAAAGTACATCTTTCAGCTCCTTTCTGTGGCTGTTAGGGCAAGCCTGCCATCCACATTATCCTGCTGCCATGACTGACTCCTCTTTCTCTTCTTTTTCAGTGAGGAAGAGAAGACTTGCAGAGGTGAATGGGCCTATTTTTCCCAAGTGCAGAACTGGAGTGTAGTTTCTGGCCATGGAGGTCATTCCCAGTGATCTGTGCTACACTGTGGAAATCGAAAGGCAATTAAGTGCCTTGACAGAGTATTTGTGGTGCCTCTGTTCTGTTTTATGCACTAACAGTTGAAACGAAATAGTGGCTGTAGTTTTTATGAAGATTTTATCCAGTAGGACTGTTGATGTTTTCTGTAGAGTTGGAAACTATTCAAGCCAACTTGTCAGTTTTATGCAACCTCAGTTCAGAGTACAATCCAGTGTTAAAGGGGATTAATTTTTCTATAAAATTCCTGCACGGTGTTTCATAGTTAGGATGTAGTATGCATGAATCAATGATAAAATTGTTTCACACAAATTATAGAAGTATTAAAAAAATACTTTATTTTATTTTATTTTTCAAAGTTGATCTCAAGTAACTACAGAGGAATAACTAGTTTAACAAGCACTTCTAACATCTGGAGACATGGCTAATTTCAAGAATTGTGAGTTACAATTTTTGCCAACATTTGCTGAATCATTTGAGATGCTGTGTCAAATGCATCCCAGTGTTTCTTACAAAAAAACTGATCTCCACCCCCGACTAAATGGAATTTAAGGCCACCAAATATAAAACAGAGTCTCAAAAATCAAGTGGTTTAGATGGGTGAATATCCTTCAATCCCATGCACATGTGAAGACAACACTCAATCTTAGAGACGGCCAAACTAATCAGCAAATGACAACCTTCTCTTCTATTCCTCACTCCCTTCAGTTTCCTAGTGTTAAAAGTGTTTGTCCAGACACTCACTGCACACAGGTCACAATCTCTCCCTTTGCTGTTTTGTCTAGATGACCATGTCCATTAACTAAATTTTGTTCTGCTAGGAATTATTTCTCTTACTGCTGTCCCTTATGTCCACATAAATGCAAGAATAAATGCTGTGCCCTAAAAAAGCTGTGAAGTGAAATACCCCAAATCTGAACTTACACTACGTATGATCTCACAGCTGTCAGTGTACACTCATCATTCAGCCTGGGAGGAATTCCCCACAGGCTTGTGGATCTCCCAGACCTGCAGCAGACTGGACCCAGCACATCCAAACCTCCCACTGTTAATGTGGGTGGGATCCTGCTCAGTAGAAGTCTCCACAGAAGAAGCACCTCTGTACCGAAACCTTAATCTTGGGCAGATGACACATCCTAGAAAATGTTCTCTCTTGCTAAAAATCTACCTTTACATGTCTGTTAGAGAGTGAAGTTTTTCAGCCTTTTACATACGTTCTGGCAAAAGTCCCAGAGATTTCTCCAGAGCTTGTGCACAAACACTGCTGATGATTTAGCTCTGACCAGCGAAGCAGAGGAACACTGTTCAGCAATGTGGGAAACATACTTGTTGCTCTCCAAATCTTAATAAATGGGCCCGTGGTGTCATATAAAACACTTCACCATAGCTTGTTTCCTCCACTGTGCAAGTTCTGTATCAGAAAATGAATGTGGAATAAAAATGCTTGAAGACATATTAAAATGAAAAAAACTGGCAGACTTAAAAAACTACCTCCTTCTATGTGCACTGTGAAGACTTTGAAATGACCAACTGAATCATCAAATTAGAGCCACACACTTTCAGCCAAGCCATGTACTTGGATTTGCATGACACAGGCTCAGCTCTTCTCTTGGTTTCTGAAGGTAAATGAATCTTATCCTGGAAAGCCCTGGTGGTACTAAGAAGCACAGACATGCAAGGAGATTAATCTCTTAGATTAAGGGAGACACCAGGGAGCGCTACCACATGGATACTGCTACCGCCCTTAACAAAAAAAAGATAGTAACTTAGTCCTGTGTTTCACTGTAGCAGCATCCACATTAACCTTGCAGCCCAAAGGTCTATTAAGCTGTCAGGATCATCCCAGGTTCCTTGGCTGATCCTCACAGAGCTGTTTTGCTGCAGGATGCATCTGACAGCTGAGGGTGGTGCAGCAGAGACAGGCACTGCTGAGGCATCAGGCCGTGTGTAAGCTGTAAGCTGTGCAGCAATGGAGCTACAAAATGGTGATACTTAGGAGCACATGTATCCCTGTTTGCAAATCTGGCCCAGCAGCTCCCTGGGAAAAGGGAGGAAAAGCCATCTGGTGACTGCAGCATCTGGGAGTCACAGCCCATCCTGCTGAAAACTCTTCCCTCTCCTGGAGCACACGTGCCTTCTCCTGGAGCACATGTGCCTTCTCTCAGGCGTTACCACTGGATGCCAACACATAGCTTTTCACATGCCAAGTCCTTATTTGTATTAATCTGACAAAAAAACCCCAGAAAACAGGATAGAGAGCCCCTTATGGGCTAACTTGCAAGAAGCAGGCTAAAACAGTCTCTTATCCCCTTCTCTGCTCCCTGCAGCAGAGAGAACATGGCTTTTTGGGACTCCATCTGTACATCTCAAATCCTTCTCCTCCCTTACCTTAGTGCAGCAAGGACAAGGAGAGGCCTCATGGCTCCCCTGTGCCTTTGAGGTAGAATCTCCAGCTGCGAGGAGCTCTCAGAATTGTACCTTGTAGCCAGGTCTACCATGTGGCAGACCAGCTAGTTTCAGTGTTTATCTCTGCAGAATTAAGCACCTCCAACATAGAACGTGAAGTGTTTTTGTGCAGTACTTAAAAAATTACATTGGAAGCACTAGAAGTTATTTACCATAGACGCTTCAGAAATTTACATACAAAATAAAGTTGTTGCCATCTTGTACTGGTAAGTGATACAGAAACAGGATTACAAATTGATTACAGTGTTCCAGACCTGCTGATAGACTGAATTACAGAATTGTGTTCTTTTTAGCCTAACACAGGAAGATCATGGGGCACTCCCCCATCAGTACTTTAGACCAGACCTGCAAGTAGAGCTTGCATGTTCCTTCACAAATACTCCAGTCCTCAAAACCACAGAGGTTATCCAGCCAGCAGGGACTGGGAAGCCAGGGAGACATGGGCACTGCTCAGACTCCTGCTGAAGGTGCCTACTGATGGGAATTACCTAATTTCTTCTCAAGGATGGGTTGTGCACAGGTTTACTATTAAATAGTATCCTAGAAAGATTGCCAAAGCTCCTAAGCTCCAGGGTTTTGCCTTGTTAATGGAATTGTTATGAGGACAGCTGGTACACCATTGATTTCACGGTAGCAATACTGGAAGCAAGAAGAAATATTTGTCATGGCTTTAATGGAACCAATGCCCATGTATTTAATTTGCTAGTCAAGCCAACAATGAGGCCTTGCTGAATTAATAGCACCATGGGAGAAAGGTACAATCTCTATGAAAATAACATAGCCCTGACATTAAGCAACTGCAGAAACCTAAGAAACTATTTTCTTGCTTTTAAAAACATTTGCCAGTTAAAAACCCCAAACCTAGGGACTCTGATATCCCTATGACTTACTGTTTAGTTCCCAGAATGACAGTAAATTTAAAAGACATTTTTCAGTCAAGACACATCTTCCATGCTATTAATAAATCCCTTCTGTACATTCTACAGCATCAAGCACACAATACAGCACATGGAGCAGTATTTTAAGCTCATCTGCTGTAGGTCCCTTCAAAGACAATTTCTCCACCAACAAGTGCTGGAAATTGCATAAACATCCTGCAGCTTTTAAAAAACCCAACTCATGTTTAAAAAGCACAAATGCTTCCCAGAACTTGAATTATTTAACCTGGATAAAGGATCTTGCAGTCTTTTCATAGCTGTTGCTGACATTTATGCAGACATGCATCACTTCCAGTGCCATGATGCTGGTATTTTGACAGTCTCTGTGCTCCCCTGTTTGTGTAGTTGTTTCAACATGCTTCAAGCTGTTAGGTGTTTTTAGTGCAAGCAGAGCTGAGCCCTGCCTATTTCATACACTGACAAGCTGAGGGGAAAAAACAGCTCCCAGGGCGACTGAGCACTGGAAAGAAGATGAGGTTTGCTGTTCATCCTACAGGTCACACAAGTATGGCTAGGCAAACAGTGTCTCTGGGCCTTTGCTCCAGCTCCTTATGCTGCCTTCAGCCAGTTTTACAGGAGTTAAGCCAGTAATTTCAGGTAACATTACCTTGCCTCTCACTGCTATAAAGCAAGAGATGCAGGTCAATGGCGTGCATGTGGACTATATCTTCAGGATCCAATCTGGTCTCATACCCATACCAAACTGATAAATCTGCTGTTTGTACACCTTACTACAAGCTACTGAAGCAGATGCATGGTCCTTGGAGAGGTCAGATAGGTTGATCTCCACACAGGAAGAAAAAAATGGAATTGTTCTTGAATTCCTTCAGTTTCTTTTGAACTGTGAGCAGCTCTGTCACATTGCAGATACTCTGCTTCAAAATCCCCATGGTAAAGGCCACACTACAAGACTGTACCCAGAGAGAGGAATCCTGTAGTGCTGGTGATGAATTGGGCACTCTGGTAATTTACGGGCAAGTAATGGATGGTTTTCAGGGCATATTCTATGTTTAAAGGCAGCATATGAGCAAGACTTTCCAAGCTGACATATTTTCATAATTTCCAAACCTAACTGGTTAATGGATAGAGATCTGGTTACAGAAGCCCTCTACACGAGCACGTGCCAGATTAACCAGTGAAACAGCTTAATCTTTTCCTGTGTCCAGCATCCTTGGTGAGACAGGTTCAATGGGCACCCTTGGCCGTCTCCTTGTACATTCACATTCCTCCTTAAGTACCTGTCCTGAAGCCCTTGAAGTCACCTTGAGCTCCTTCTCTTGACAAACAGGACAGCAAGCTGTAAGACCTTTGTTGCAACAACTTGGACATGTCAGGACAAGCTGCCGGCAGTGCTGACTGGAACAAAGTTTATACTGGTCCCACAGCACCCCACAGTATCTGCATGCTGGAGGGAGGAGGAAAAAAAAAAGGTTAACACCAACACTGCTCTGGCTGCTCCCTTGCAGAGGGCTTGCCAAGGCACCCTGGGGCTGCCAGCTCTCATTTAAGAGGCCACTGTCTTGCAGGTTTTTAATTCCTGTTTAGCTTGATCTTCTAGAATCTAGTTCAGTTTAGAACATTTTTGACACACTTAAGACAGTTTTCCCTCTGGAAAAGAAGGGAGTAGCTCACTAGTGCTTTCTCTAGTTCTGAATAGACAGATATAGAGATTCTTACTGATAAGAGAAGAAGAAAGACATGCAGGTGGCAACTAAGCCAGTATGCAGGAACGTCACCTGCAGAGGAAGGGGATGCCATAGAACTTCCTTCCATCTATAAATAAAGGCTTGTGCAGGCAGGATGCCATATGCAGCCCTGGTAGAGTCCTTCCAGAACATTATGGGTTTTAACTCTTTAACTGAAAGATACAGCCCAGTTTTAGCTGTACCAAGAAGGTGCATATCACAGCACTTCCCCTTGAAACTTCCATAGGGATGGCTGTTTTGTATCCAGAGTATGTTCTGTTTCCATACCAAGTCAGGCCCCTTCAAGATGTATAGAGTAAATGCAGAGGAGGAATGGGAGTAATGCTCGAAAAGTTACCAACTCAGAAAAAAAAATAGCACTGCTTCCTTAGAAAAAGGGCTGGAGCCAAATTCCAGCTACTTGTATCTGGCAACTGCTAGCAAAATAAGAGATTACTTAATTTGCAGTAATTGAAGAGCAATCCCAGCCAGAAGATCAGGCAATGGTTTCAACAGCTTCAACTAGAGGCCACTGAAATTCCATGGGATATAGAATTTCTTAAACATGAAAATAACAAATTGCTATAGAGCATAGGTGCCACTACTCTCCCAATACCTGGAAGTCTTTGTTGATATTCTGTGAGACTGCTGAAGCAGAGGACTGCTGGTAGCAGGAGAACTATTTAAGACTTTGGTCACTTGGCCAACCACAGTCTAGTCAGCACTGTGGGCTGGTGCTAACAATGGCTGTAGTGCTGGACATCTGCCTCCAAAGGTGCAGATGGCTCATAACAGAGCTGCTCTTCAGGGGATACTTCTTCTACTGCTCCAGTTTTAGTGAACTCTTGTAAGTGACCCCTTTTCCTCTCGTTTCTGTTTTACATGTTAAAGCACATGTAAAGCACACGTACATGTTTACATCTAGTGTTGGCAGTCATCAGGAGAAGTGACAGCACTACGAGATCAAACCAAGTATGAGGAAGAACTACACAGGCCAGTTTGCCTGTCCCTATCCTGCACACCTCTGGAAACGATTGCAATAGCTTCCCAGCCTTCTGCACTTACATTATCTAGTCCTACCTGAGATGACATCTTCATTGGAACAAATGGCGTAACGATCATCAAATACAAACAGCTTCCCCCTGTAGAATCCATCTGGAAACTCTTCTAGGTACTTGTGAATTCCACCTTTTAGCTGGTAAACCTCTCTGCACACTGCCTGTTTAAAGCATATTAGCAGAAAAACTGAAGGAGACCACAGCAGTGGTGGTGTGCCAGAGTTCCCAAAGCAAATGCTGTAAATGCCAGGGGTCAGTGAGAAGCAGCAGCCCCTCAGTGACCATCAGATGGCACCACGTGCAGCCACAGCTTTAGGCAGTGCCACCAGGGAGTACAGGGCAGCTCCACAATGCTGGCTTGCTGGAATGAACCCAACTCTTCATTTAATGTTACACTCAAAGGAAGCTGGTAGCCTCCTCACTTGAGGAAGGTCTGCTATATCACAGATCAAACACTTTTCGATCTCCATGAACTGCTGCTTTTTATTCAGTATTTATTTAGTTAACAGTTAGTAGAAGCAGAATTTCGCAGGGTTCACATTGATGCAGCTGAAAAAAGAACCCCAAGGTTTGAATCTCTGGAGAACCTTTGTGTTCTGTTTCCTTGATCCTTGGGAGAAGGATCCAGGAGAAGAGTGGGATGGAAATTTTAGAACACAATTAGAACAATGCACTGTGCTGAATTTAGTTCTGGGAAAAGCACTGACTGGCTAATTTTCACCACTGTGAGATGCTCAAGCTGTGCAGTAATGACCACAGAGCATAACCTAGACAGTCTGTGGAAACACTGCAAAGTATTTTCAAGCCCTCCTAAAACAGTCCTACAAATATCTCTTCTCAGGAAATGGGTTATATAATTATTTTCACTGCTGTGACACTAGTCCACACAGGTCATACTGAGCCACTCTCAACTATCCAGGTCCTTGACTGACAGCGTGAGACAAGCACATGTCAGAGGCATTTATCTCCCCACCTGAGCATTCTGCAGTTTGTGAACAGTAAAAATTCACCAGCAAGACAAAAAACAGGTGCCCTTAAAGCAGCCCCAACTCCCCAATACCTGTGCCCTCAGAATGACATCTTACCTTGCTCCTGAGGTAAGCAGAGCCTCTTTCACAGCGAATCCCTCCTGTGCAGTACATTAGGACACGCTTGTCTTTAAAAAGCTCCAGGTTTTCATCTACATAGCTTGGAAAATAGCTGAACTTCCTGATATCTGGAGCCAGACAGCCCTGGAAATGTCCCTGCAATTACAACAGATGGCCATGCAACTGGTTACAAGCACTGGTAAGGTCTGTGCCTCAAACCAGAAGAAGTAACAAACCTTTGGGTTGGAATATTCAGCTCACTGCAGCTGCTTCAGGCAGCTCCTCAGCTCATTTATGCATCAAAACATATGTTAAAATCTGTAGGAGGATTCTGGACACAGCAAGTCTCCTCATCAAAAGAAGACAGAGCTAAGTCAAACTTTCAGAGAGAAGACAAACCACAACAGTGCATGAGGGGTGGTGGCTGTGACAGCAGGATGCCCCTTTCTTTCTGACAGATGGGACAAGACAAAAATTGCTAAAATACATCCCTACAAATTAAGCTACTTCAAACATTCTCATGTTGTATGGACCTGTTTGCTTTCTTTCTGCCACACTGTATTAAGCACTTGGCCAGGCAGGCTCCATCCTGAGTTGCTGGGCAGGTCCTCTACTGCTTGTATCTAATATTCATTACTAAACTGCACTCTGTACACATTACAGTCAAGCTGGAGAATGTAATCTCTTCTACAGAAAGGTTACAGCCTCACAATCGTAAAATACTACACCCCAGCACCTGTAAAGAAGCAGGCAAGCAGCACTTACTATTTTACTTTCATAGAAGTTCCGACAGTCCAGCAAGATGGTATCACTTTGTCCTTGAGTGGCCTGAGACAAATACTGTTCTACTTCTCTATGAAATTCCTGAGGGGATAAATGGATTCCTTTAACAAAACAAAACAAACAAACAAACAAAAAAAAAAAAAAAAAAGGAGAAAAAAAAAAGGGGAGGGGGAAGAGAAGTGAGAAGCAGAACTATGAAACAATGTCACAAATGAGATCACTGATCCAGATTCTCCTCAGATTTCCAAACAAAACTTTTTTGTAATTAATCACAGACTTTTCATCCCAGCTCAATCAGCCAAGTTTATCCATGTTTGGCTTTCTACTGGCAAATGAAAGTTCTTCTGTTGTTCCCTACAATGGAAGAAGCAGCAGACAGCTACTTATCTCTATGATCTTTTGTCATCCCTCTGGCTACTCTTACAGCTGCAGAAGAGGGAGTGACATGTGCCACTTCTCTTTGCTCATATGTCATTACACTTCAAGGTGCAGAAATGCAATTTTTAATAAACTCTTCTTGATAACAATAGAAAATGTCCATAAACATGTATTACTTTCAGCACACTTTACATAAAGTTTCTCAATTTTCAGGGCTTAGAACTCTTAATCCACTGAAAAACTAAAAAGCTCAACCAGCAAAATCCTTTATTTATTAAAAAACACCCTTACAAGCAGCCTGCCAGAGTAATAGGAACCATCTCCATGAAAAGCTAGAAAAAGAGCAGGAAAAAGGGTAAAAAAGGAAAGAAATAGCCAAACACACAGCCCACAAACTACTAAAAAATGGGAACAAAAAATAATCCTCTTCCAAATCCACAAAAAGATGCTGTACAAGTTTGGCACCAACAAACCCTCTTGGTGGAAAAAAAAGCCCAAAGCTGCTCTGTTAATTGCTATTTGCTGTGCTCCTCTTACCACCTATGTAAGCATCCTTAAAGCAAATCCACAGCCAGAACACCTTATCAGGCGTAATCCACACTAAGCAGCTACAGTTAGCACAAAGCAAATGCAGCCAGATGGAGTTCATGCAGAACTTGGATCTGCTCAGTCCAAAAGGCAGGAGCATGGCTGTTGGCACCAAAACCAGTGAAGCCAAGTCAGCAGCCCCTACTGCTCCATGTCATTGGAACTCTCCCACAAAACCTGAAGCTAATTCTGAGGTTTTCTGAGGCAACTATACACCTGGCTAGCCAAAATCTAGGCCAGCAAATTCTCTGCACCAGTAGCTTTTGACTACCAGTAAGATATCAATTTCTGTATCTATTTATCCTGTGTCCTGGTGATTGTGCAAACGGAAGTATTTTTGATGAAGGATTTTACTCCTCACTCATCTCTCACCTGGGTGAGAGGCTTTATTTTTTTTTTTTAATTACATAAACTTACCAGTTTCCTTATAAGACACTATCTTTGGATCAATGCCCATAGGTACAATTTCTTTGAATACTCCAACTCGAAGGTCTGGGAAACAGTGAGCTCCTCCTGCACTGCTCTAGGAAATCAAACACAAAAAAACAATTCACCAAAATTTTCCAGGTATCAAAATTAAAATTACCCACTCACCTTAATTCTACAGATCATTAGAATATGAAAATATCTTTGTGGCTGAGGAAAAGAAGTGTCTTTCCTAGTAGTTGAAATCCACACTCTAAATCCTGAAGTTAAGGCAGTGGACCCCTAACATGACCTGGAAGTCTTAGGCCCAATGACTGCAGGTGAGACAGACAGCATTGGTTGGAAGTGCAGGGATGTAGACCAAATCTCAGTCAGCAACATGTTACTAGCACTTATTGTGAGAAAGTTGAGGCCCCTACAAAAACATGCTGATCCTGGCAGGAATATTAAATAGTGTCCTCCAGTAATGGATCCGGTTGCCACCTGCAGGCCCTGCAGTTCTCTCCATCCCTCTGGCAGAAGACACAAGCACAGCTGTGCCTGCAGTCGTGCTGTGTGAGAGGGGAGCTGCAGTGCTCACGCATGTGTGACGGACGTGTAAGGGAGGTCAGCCAGGCACAAGATTTCTTAACAGTGGAGGCTGGCACCTCCCTCTCCCCTCAAACTCAAGTGCGGGATTTCCCCTTCAGAAGTCCTGGTATGCCCTTTATTGGTAGGCACCCCCACTGCAGGCTACAGGGAGAGAGAATTTCTGCAGGGCTGAGCCTCAAACATGGCTCAGGCATCATCAAGTAAATAAACACTCAAGGAAAAGTGCAGCTGTGCAGCAGTGCTCCAACTATTACGGAAATCAAACACAGGAACTGTAGTGGCCACTGGGTATGTTTACAGCCCCAAGCACGGTTGTCACTCCTCTATCCCATGTCTTCATGGCACAACAACCTGAAAGCCTCACTCACTCGGGCATACAACATTCAGAAGGAACTGTGAGACAGCAAACAGAGTATTCCACTAATGCATGAACACTGATGCCCAGAGAGATCATGCAAGGTTGAAGGTTTTGCCAAGGTCTGGTAAAATTCCATCCCTGTTTTTTTTTTGTATCTACATAGGACTGTGACTAACACAACTCCTCCTGAAATTCAGCCAAGCATAACAGACACTTTTAAACCTAAGACTGAATCATCACTGCAGCTCAGCATGGAATTTGAGTTTTGCAAATTTCACTAACTCCTTTGATCTAGTTGTTTATGAAAAAATAATAGCATTCCCTGCAAATAAAATTGTGGAGAAAAGCTGCTGCTTAAGCAGCAGGTTTCCTTCCTTGCAGAGAAACCAGAACCTACAATGGTTGGCAGCCAAAGCCCACCAAAATGCCATACAGTGCACCAGCCACTGCTGCCCTCATCATCTGAGGACAGCAATCAGTACATATGCTTCAGCCAGGCACTAAGTGGAGTAGGAAGAAATCTCTTGAAAGTCCCTGTGTGTTTTCTCTGGAGGATACCCAATCCATGGAACTAACAGTGCGCCTATTTGGACACCAAAACTTTCATGAACCTAAGCCAGCAGTACTGCTTCCAGTCAAAGCAGGGTGAAGAGGACAGTGTGCAAACACTTTGCTGGGCTAAGCATATGTCACGATGCCTGCCCAGTCTGGAGTAAATGCTTGCTGCAGAATGGGGCTTAGGCACACTCCCTCACTCACCTGTAGTGGGGGGCTTTGCAGCTGCACCCAGAGCTGCCAAAGCTTGTAGCAGCTGCTAACACTGCCCATGGAAACTCCCAATTCTGGTAAAAACCAGCACAGATTATGGTTAAAATCCACCTACTCAGGTAAGTGGTGGGGGAGCAGAACTGGCAGAAGTAATACTAAGAAAGGGAAGAAAGGCTCTACTTATTTCTTGAAAATTAAATTACCTGCATTAACAATGTCTATGTAAAAATTGTTTTTTCATACCTTGAAATCCTCTTGACACAAAATGTTTTTGAACAAAGGCTGGGAAAGCATAACTTTAATGTAGAGACTGGTAGCTACTTTGCTTCCGCCAACTGTCCCATTAATTCCTTCTGAAGCAACTCGTACCTAGGAGGCAAGAGGAGAAGCTGGGGCTGAACCTTACTTACAGCAAAAGAGATCACAGCAAAATCAGCAAAATATGACTGGGTGACAAAGGGCAGGCACAGGAGCATGTTCAGAAAAGAGACTACTGAATCGGGAAGGACAATATGGTTAGAATGAAGTTGAACATAAAGACAATAAATAGAGAAAAACCCTCAACAATCCAGTAATCATTTCTCAGCCATTTTAAAAGAATCACATCAGGAGAGTCAGAGAAGTCCACTCACTAAAAGGAGAAATGCTGTATAAACAGAGAAATTGCTGTCTGCAAATCCTGCAGTCAGCATTAGAATTCCCACTGGAAGTTGCCTCAGAAAGAACAATAGGCTTGTGCTGCATGACTCACAGCTAAAAAAGAAAATGTGAATATGCATAACATTGTATCTAATATTAAATTTCGGGATGAGTCATTTTATCTCCAGCACTGACAAATGAACAAAATCTCTGAAATGGGGATGGGGGGAAGGGGGAAAGACTGAATATAAGAAGCAAGGAAAAAACCAACTGATTGGGAAGGTGAATGCTGTATCTGTCTTGGATGAAATGGAAAAAAAAAAGAAGAGTAACTGGAGCAAAACACCAACTACCAGACAAGACAGCTGAGCAGAAAAAGAAGTGAATCCATGATGACACTTCACCCCCAGACCTGTGCTGATGCACCACTGGCAGAGAGCAAGAAGCTACTTAGGAAGACAGATAAAAGGAGATATCACAGATAAAAGGAGCCTCCTGCTCCACATTGCCCTCCTTCTCCCCACAGATATCCTGGGAACATCAGCTTTGTGAGGTAAAATTCCCCTTCTCCCAGAGCATCCACAGGCCAGCTACACAAGCAACTCATGTTGTTGGTCCAGCCTGCCAGGAGTGAAGAGAACAGACTGTGCAGGAAAGAGAACTGCTACATCATGGAGTGGTCTAAGGTGCTGGCTGCTCACACCTAATTCCTGACAGTATGGTTTGCAGGCTGGCGTAGCCACTCTGTCGGGGAGCCCAGTGTGCGCTGACGAGGAAGGACAACAGGTGACCAGCGCAGGTGACCAGTGAGTGGTCACAGACACATGCTCTCCCTCCAGCTGCGTTGTGCTGTGCTGCAGGTGCCCTTCAGCCCCAGGATGCACCCAGCCTGCTAATGCCAGCTGAGACACCTGCATGAGCTCCCTGCTGACACTGGTGATAAAGCCACTTTCATTGCCTTGCCTTTATCAAAAAACACATCTTTATAGAAAAATGCGCATTTCTCATGTGAATATCCTTTCTGGTTGATGGCAGGAGTGATAAAAAGACTCATTTTCCCATTTCCATATGTAAAACTGATGGAAATGGGGTAACCCTTGCAAGGACAGGGTCTGCACTGTGTGCTGCTTGTCAGGTTCACTCAATGCCACACAGCCCAAGGTTCCCTGCATCAAAAAGAATTTAAGATTATCTGTATTTCTTTTTCTTTGTTGTGATAGCTCTTAAATAGAATTCTAAAAGATACTTTACCAAGTCTGAGTGCCTCTCTTAATGGGATCACAACAGACTAGCACTTTGTGGTGCAAAATACAGCTGGTTCTCCACATAACACATCACCCTACACTAAATAAAGATGTGTAGGTTTTCCTTAAGAACAGAACCACTGCTTCAAACCTTACCTTGCCAGTGAGATGTAGATGCTGACACAAGGCCTTTTGCCAAGCACAGAGTTTCTCTGGATCCCTCACCTCACAGTAACAGTAATAGAGAAGTACGTCTCCCACCTGGCTGCCCACAGCATGGCAAAGGTAAGCAAATAGAAAAAGAATGTTAAGAAAGAAAAAAATTACACTATTAGCAGTAACCATTCAGAAAGCAGACAATTTTATTTTGGCAGATCCCTCAAACAAACTTTGGAGGGATTAGCACTACTGTATTTCAAACAGAAGGAATCTTAACCAAAAAAAGCTCCCACACTTCTAATTCTCGAGTCTAGTTACAAAGTGAACTTTGTACTCTCACTGCCAGTGGCCTACCATATGCTCTCCCCACACACAGAACACAAGAATTGCTGACTTTTGTGCACACAAGCAAGACATTAAATGCTTGCTTTGCCAAAATGGCACTTGCTCAAGCACTTGAGCTGTTTAAATTTAAAAAGCCAAAGCTTTTTGTGAGATTGCGTGTTCCCACATTTTGTGCAGCACAAGCCGAACTCTGTCACAGTCAGAAATGTTTATTGTGAACCTCCTTCATAACTAAATGAGCCCTTCAGGAACCTGAACGAACAGCACAAAGGAAGCCGTGCAGAGCATATCCTGCTGTTCTGCCCTTCTCTGTTGCAGTCCTTCCTTGCAGATCCAAGCTGTGAAATAACACCCAAACAGGCCTGCTTTAGCAATACAGTATGATATAGTTCGGATAGTTCTATCCACCATTAAAAACAGCAAGGAATCTAACACTTTATTATAAACGATACTCAGAGGATCTGAAGATCCAGAAGAATGTTGGGGAAGACTCTTCCTGTATCTTAGAAGGGTCGCTTGACTGCATCTCATAGGAAGTACTATTGGCAGACGGTGACATACAGCCGCGTACTCCGGGAGCTCCAGAGCGTTGAGGGGCTCCCTTACCTCGTCAGGTCCTCCTGGCTGACGTGGCTGGTGTCCGGGAGCGTCCAGGATATCTCGGGGCTGCTGCAGGAGTGCCCGCTCGGCCGGGCCGCGCTGCCCGGTGGGCTGCCCGCGGCCTCCGCCGGCCCCGCGCCGAGCCCCGCCTGCCGCCCCACGTCCCCGGAGTGGTGCAGGGCCACGTGCCTGTGGATGCCGGGCAGCTCCTCGAATGCCTGCCGGCAGCATCGCCACCGCACGCCCTCTCCGCCGCCGGGACACCGCGACGCGGCCGGCACCTCCTTGGCTTTGACGAACAGGGAAAAGGCCTGGAACGCACCGCGAGCGTCCGCGTTACCGAGGTTACAGCGCCGCCGGCCCCGGCCCCGCGCCGGCCCCGACCCCGACCCACCTTCCTGCGGGCGGCCGCGCGCTGCTTCCTGCCCGCCGCGGCCCCCTCGGCGCTGCCCCGCGGCGAGCCCGGCCCGGGCGGCGCCGCCTCGCCCGGCACCATCTCCGCCTCTCCGCCGGGAAGCGCCCGCTGCCCTCCTCCTCCACCACCACCACCACCACCACCACCACCACCACCACCACCACCACCACCACCACCACCACCACCACCACCACCACCACCACCTCCTCCTCCTCCCCCTTCTTCGGGGCTGCCCCGGAAGGGCTCGGGTTCCTCAGGGAAGCGGGCGGGAGAGGCCGTGCCCGCCCCGGAAATAGCGCGGCCGCGGGCGGGGAAGCAGTGCGCTTGGTCGGCCCGCGCGAGGTGTCTCGGCCCAGTGCTTGCCGGAGCTCCGTAGTGCTCCGCACAGCTCCTCACCGCTCCTCACCGTTCTTCCCGGCTGCTTCTCTCCGCCGTTCCTTGCCATGTCACGGCGGCGGCACAGCGACGACAGCGATGGTGAGCCCCGCGTCCCCCCCGAGGTGGCCGGGCAGGGAGGGTGGGTTGGGCGGGATGGAGCAGCGGCGGGATGGAGGAGCGAGCAGCAGGGTTTCTGCGGCGTGGGTAACGCTGTGCTCGGTGTGTTGTCGGAGCAGGGCAGCCGCACAAGAGGCGGAGGACGTCCGAGCCGTCGGAGATCGAGGAGAGGCTCGAGTCGCTCATCTGCAGGGTGGGAGAGAAGGTAGGCGGGCCGGCGCCTCGGGAGAGTTAAAGCCTTGTTTCCCTTCGCCCTCTCCCCTTCCCGTCCGTGGTGTGGGGGCACTTCGTCGGTAGTAGCGACCCCCCCAAAAAAATACTAATTTTATGAGATGGGGGGGAAAGTTGCCGGTTTTTTTGCTAAGCCACGTGCTGTGGCGGGTAGGGGCTTAAATCGTAGCATAGCGCTTCCCAAACGGCGATAAACGGCCGGAGGATAGTTACTATTATATCTAAGGATGGTGCTGATGGTTCTAGCCTGGGAAGGGTGTGGAAGAATTAAACGGTCTTCCTGCAGCATAAGTTTCCAGTCCCGACAATAGGGCTGATGGAGGAGGAGGGGGTGGCAGAACAAAAGATGATGATGCTCTGAAAAACAAGGTGTTGTTAATCAACGCTCAGCCACGCTACCGGGGTGTTCCCGGGATGATGTTAGATCTTGCGTCCCTGGGGGAAGTTCCTAGCCGGGGAGCTTGGCGGTCGGGTGCAGCTCTTCCTCGGCAAGCGAGAACAGATCCTCGCTGCTGGTGGATTGTTGCCCTGAAAAATGAGGCGACATGAAAGGATGCTCTTGTCCAGCTTCATTGTCTTGCATGTGAGAGTTGGACTAGTTCGTTTTGCCTGGTTGATAAAACGTTTGTTTTTTTTTAATTTTCATTTTAGAGTAATTCGTCTTTGGAGAGCAACCTGGAGGGCCTAGCCGGTGTTTTGGAAGCTGATCTACCAAATTACAAAAGCAAGATACTACGAATACTGTGTACTGTGTATGTATTGAGAAGGTCTGGGAATGTGGGATGTGCTGTCGTTGTGCATACGTTTAGTGTTTAAGGTAGTTCAAAAGCCGTGAATAGCTTTAGTTCCTGATTGCTGTCATAGCCTAGAGTTTGTCTTACTACAAATGAAATAAATAGAGGAACAAGCTCATAACTTACTGGGTGTAATTCAAGCTCGAAGCAGGTAGATGGAACATTAGAACTGGTCTGCAGTAGCTGTGGGATCACGGCAATGCCGGGCAAAATCGTGTTTCACATTAAGTGCTTAATACCACCGAAGTGGCTGCTAACAGCTACCTTTGTTGTTATCTGCAATGATTTCTCGCACCTTCGTCTTCCCTGGCTGGCAAGTGCTCATGCCTTTGTAAGCCCATTTGCTAGAGGAGAGGAACTGGGAACGACAGGAGCAGAAACCAGGTTTTTTGGTGGCTGCCAGCTCTCCTTCCTCTCCCTGGCAAAGTGCAGAAGCAGAGGTGCCATGTCAGGGTCACTCGGTGATGTTGAGGGAGGGATTGTGCAGGATGTGTTGCAGGAGGTGAGACAATTCCGAAGGAAGGGTGTGGTGGCAGACTATTGAGCCTGTGCTAACATTTTGCAGATACTTAAAGTCTATTTTGTAGCAACGTTTTTATTAAGGGTAAGTAGTGTGCTTCCTTCCGGGGCAGCAGACAGATACCGCTTATAGTATACCTACGGGTATACAAAAATGGTTGAGGTAAATTACCTTTTTACAGTGGGACCTGACCTTCCCTATGCTGTGTAATAACATTTATTAATTGCGAACTTAAAACAACTTTTTGCATTCTCACAATAAATTCTGTCACTAATATTATTTGTTTAACCCTCCGGTATAGTCAGCACTTAGATATAAATGAAAAGCAAATGTTTTAGCACAAGAAATTGATAGCAGCTGTCTTTTCTGATTTTCTGATTTCCTCATGAGGCAAGTTTGTCTTACAGCAGGTAGATTCTAAGATGCTATGTTGTGGCCAATTGGCATGGGATGAACAAACAACTAACACAGTATTTCTTTTTCTGTGTCAGCGCACGTCTGCTACCAGAGAAGCTTACTGTTTACACGACATTGGTGGGCTTGCTGAATGCCAGGAACTACAATTTTGGCGGGGAATTCGTAGAAGCCATGATTCGTCAGCTTAAAGAATGTCTGAAAGTCAACATGTATAATGAAGCTGTGCATTTAGTGAGTGGAGTTTTATTTGTCTGTTTGTTTCATGTCCTTTTTCTTTCCTCCTTTCGCCTTTTTGTTACTTACGATGTGTGTTTCAGTGTCTTTTGCCATCAATGTGCAGTACGCTGTAAGTATTCCAAGAGGAAATGTGTGTTATGTGAGAAGTATTTTCTTTCTCACGGACGAGGAGTCACATTACATTTGCAAATTTATTTCCAAAAGTATCTTTTTCACAGTGAAAAATTAAATTTGTGTTAAACCGAGGTACTTTTCGCTGTTTGTCTTTCAGTCAAATGTAAAAGATTAAAAAAAAAAGTCAGTCCACTTTCCTGGTATTCAGAGGTACATGACAATCTTGTGCCTTCTCTGGAAAAAAAATTGAAAAGAAAATGAACACTGTAGTTCTTAAAAGCTATTTTTGATGTCTGGTTGCATTCTTCTGATAAGGGGTAAAGATCAAGCAGTCAGTTTTAAATGCTGGCTGTCTTTGAAACCATTTGCTCCATCCTTGCTGATTATAGATTTTGTCTGCTGTAAGGTATTAGACACCTCAGCAGTGTCTGATTTAGAAGCCCACTACCAAGTTCCCCACCTATTTATGAATCCCGCTGGTGAAAATTAAGATTCCAGTCAAGAGACTGATGTTAGGTGAATTGTAGGACACTTTTACTAATAAGATCTAATTGCTAGAACTTCTGTTATTTTTGTTGTCTGATACTGTATAGAATAGAGAGAAGTACCACGGTTTTCTTCTGTAATATCAGTTTGCATGTTTGGCACCATTGCTTAATTAGGAATATTAGCCTTGTGTTATTGCAGTGGGAGGGATTAAGGACATTAGAGTGAACAGTATATTAGGCAGCACGTATGATGCTTGTCATTTAAAGGTGAGTCTGTGCAGTGTGTAGTATTTCAGCCTTTGTGGTACTGAGTGAGTATTATACTTTTATTAGTGGTTTGCATTAATAATTTAAGTAATGTTTATTTGTACTTGTGCTGCCAGCTTAAAAAGTATTAATTTAGAATGTTCTCTTTCTCTTTAGGTACGTTTTCTGTCCGATCTTGTGAATTGCCACGTAATAGCTGCACCTTCAATGGTAGCTATGTTTGAGAACTTTGTGAGTGTGACACAGGAGGAGGACGTACCCCAAGTAAGCAAAAGATCTGGGGGCTCCCTGGGCCTGTTTCACAGCTTGTTTGTACTGTTTGTTCGGTCCTTATGCTTAGAAGAGGGAGGTTTTAGGGAGGGGAGCCTAAATGGATTGACACATGCAGTTTCCTGAGCATTAGTGAAAGGAGCCTGTGGCAATTGGGAAATACGTGCACAGTAAGAAAGTATGACAAAGTGGCCAAATTAAAATTTATTTTACCTTACTCTGGAAATTGCAGAGTGTGCCTAGCTTTTCTGCTGTACTAACCATTTGGAGAACTTTGAAAGTGATGCCATTTATATCATTTTTTTAAGTCTGCCTAACGCAGTTCAAGGGAAAAATTATACTTTTCAAGCATGAATATTTTTTTCTGATGCCTTCCCCGTCCAGTTGCAACTGCTCGTCTTTACATTCCTCCAAAACAACTTGCTGATGTTTTAAATGGAACTGCATGTGTACAGAATCTGCTGGAGCTTACTCAAGTGTTGGTGTATTACCTTCCTCTAGGTGCGATGTGACTGGTATATGTTTGCATTTCTGTCATCTTTGCCTTGGGTTGGAAAGGAGTTATATGAGAAGAAGGATGCTGAAATGGATCGTCTCTTGTCTCAGGCAGAAAGCTATCTGAAGTAAGTTGTAACTGGTTACAAGCACTCTCTTTGGTATCTGTTCAAGTGTGAAGTAATAGTCTTGATTAACGCTCACTTTAATGTACTCTAAAACTTTAGGTGTGAACCATTTTGTGGGGGAAACAAAGCCCTAAAAATGCGCTAGGTGGAGAGATTTTTGAATTTGAAAAGTTTTGCAGTCTTGTTGAGTTCTAGGGTATGTTTAAGATCTTGTTCTGCTCATGATGAAGCACCTGGAGTTGTAAGTATGCTGTTAATACAGATAGATTGTTGCATTAGTGCTGTACATTGTGATTGCTTTCTGTCTAGGTGCTTCAAGTTAATGTTGTCAGGTTGCTATGACGGAGATATTTTAAGTATTGCAAACCTGATTTTTATCTACTGTAGACATTATCAGCTGAAGAGAATGAATAGTAGAACACATGTACAATAAAAACAAAACTGCTGCCCTAAATTAGTCTGTTAAAGGTCATGTTTTCTCTCCTGTTTAAACAGACGCCGCCAGAAGATTCATGTACCCATGCTGCAAGTGTGGACTGCTGACAAACCACATCCACAAGAAGAGGTAATTAGACTTTACACTTCATTCTTTCAGAAAGCTGGAAAAATAATTTCATACTGAGGTGTTCTTTTATCATGAAATTAGAAGGCATCTCTTAAGAGTGAATGCTTTGATTTGCCTGCTATTTGCCATTGATTCCAAAAAGTTCTGTGTGGGGAATTCTTTTCCAAGTATTGGGCTGAAATAAGAGGTTGAGTTGAGTAAGAAGGAGGGGATTCTGTTGTTTGCTGCAAGCCCCTGAGGAAAACTTATGAAGTAAATTGTAGTGTTTAATTTTGATCTGTAGGTTACAGGGCTTCATGTTAAAAGGACTTTTTGTGTGAAACTGTGAGCATTCTGGGATATTATGATGCTTTTAATACCACCAAAGAGTAGTGACTATTCTCTGCTGTAGTTTCTCTGGGGCTCCTGAGGTGCCTGTTGGTGTTTAAAAAATTGCCAGAAGTTAAATTTTACAGACACAAAGCTGTATGGATTCAGGAATAGTTCTGACATTTAGGGTTCTTAAATTATTTGTTGGTTTATTGAATCAGCAGTTTAAGAAACTTGGTTTTTTTTCTGGATATAGTAAGGAATGTATACATTTTAGATAGTTCGGAAAACTGCCCTTTTTGTTCAGAGATTCAGCAGATCTAATGTTTCTCACCTTTCCCTTCAGTATTTAGACTGCCTTTGGTCTCAGATTCAGAAATTGAAAAAAGACCGTTGGCAAGAGCGGCACATCCTGAGGCCCTACTTGGCTTTTGACAGCGTGCTCTGTGAGGCGCTGCAACACAATCTGCCTCCCTTCACACCCCCACCCCACACTGAAGATTCTGTGTACCCGATGCCAAGGGTTATTTTTAGGATGTTTGACTACACGGATGACCCTGAGGTGAGTGATTGCCGTGGGGAATGGTGAGTAGATTTCACAGTTAGGTTCCTGGGGCAATATTGGTGAAAATGTGATGTATGTGATATCCTCTTTCCCAGGACAGTGAGTGGTTGGAAGGCCAGCAGCAAAATTGAGTCTGCTGCCTTTTACCTTCGCTTACTGGCTTCTGGTTTTTGCAGTGGAGAAGACCACGATTGTTTATTCTTTCTACTCTGTGGCTTTAGGCTAGGCTTCTTTAGTCTAGTTTAGCTGTTTGTTTTGGTTTTTTTTCCAGTGACTTCACAAAGCAAGGGAAGAAGCAGATGCTCTTACAATCATGCAGAACAGAATCATGTTCTCTAACTTTGTTCTTATCTCTTCTTGTAATGAGTCCTACTATTCATTTTGTTTTAAACATGGGTGACTCTGAGGTTTGTGTGGAAATGTGTCATACCAGCTTTTTTAGTCCTGAAGGATACAGGGCAGCTGAGACCTCATGGTGTTTATGTGGATGTTGGGCAACTTTTTTCTACCTGTAAATGTATCTAAGAAAGCTTGCTGCCTGTGGTACCACTGCATTAGCAGTGACCTTCATGAATGTTCACTTTTTCTTACCAGGGTCCTGTCATGCCTGGCAGCCACTCCGTTGAGAGATTTGTGATAGAGGAGAACCTCCACTGCATCATCAAATCTCACTGGAAAGAGAGAAAGACTTGGTAGGAGAAGCTTAGTACTGGGAGGCTGTGACACTTTTTAAATGCTACTGTGGCTTTGGTGCCAGCGGGGATATGACCTGCGCTGGTTAGGCAAGAGCTGCAGATAAACGTTTCTTGAAGCTGGTAGTGAAAGTTTATTTACTGCATTTATCTGTGCTGAAACTGTTGCCTGGAATACTGTGTACCCATAACATCCAGATAACAGAGTGTCTAATCCAGAGAGCAGTAGTTTCTTGGGAAGGGAATCCCTTGGTAGTATGACATGTGCTACAAAAAGTATGCAGACATGCCTTATTCCTCATGGGACCTCTGTGGAAAATGTGGTTGTGTTGTGCTTCCTGGAATGCTGATTATCTGGGGTAGTGAGCATGGAGCTGGTTCTTCTGCAGCTGACTCAGCATTGGTGTTTATAGACACCTCCTTGCTGTGCTTCCTGTGGGAATTACATGCCAGAGATAATTGACTTCACTCTGGGAAGTCACTGCTGGGCCAGATTTCATCTGTTTCAATTCAGCTGTGTCAGGAGGCAGTCAGGGCACTTTTCTTTATTTCTGCCCAAACACTGTCTGATGTGGATAATTGATAACCAAGATGGTTTGCCACAGCTGTCACACTTCTCTATGAAAACTAGCAAACCTAGAAATAATGTTTTTGGTGATGGCATGTAATAAAATTTTGTGGTTGCAGCTGTTTGATCCAGCAGAAACTAGAGATTTGGTGTTGTTGCTGTTGCTGGGATAGTCTTCATTAATTCTCAGAGGATAGTAAAAGAGACGTACAAGATTTGCACAGGTGATAGGTGATAATGAGCTGATTAAAGATAAGGTATTTTAAACATAAGAGTTTCATATATAAACATTAGCTTAATTGTATTTTCAAGTCATTCCAAACGTAAAATTGTTTGGGATAATTTTTTTCCCCTTTTCATGTACACATGATGCAATTACAGATCACTGTGATTTTCTGTGCTAAACCTTTGTGGTTTAGCAGGATAGGGTCCAAGCAGTGTTACTGCTGCACAGAGAGTACATTGTTACATATCATAGTTTAGGCAGTGCTAGTGAGTCCTTGTGCTATTTCTTTTCTTCAGCGCTCTGAGGATCAAATAAGAGATTTTTGAAGGATTATTGATTTGTTTAATGCTGTTTTAATTTTCTTTAATTATCTTGCTTGAGTTTTATATCACATTTGCTGTGTTATGTCTGAATTTAACGTGTCTTTGGTTTTACAGTGCTGCACAGCTGTTGAGCTATCCGGGAAATAACAAGATCCCTTTGAACTACCATATAGTAGAGGTATGGATTGTAGAGATCACCTCTTTGGTGCTCCGTTATTTCATAAGTAACACATCCCTGTTAGCTCCATTATAGGTTCTTTAAATTACAGTTTGATTTGGGAATGAGCCAGAATTTTGTTAAATTCAAACAGCAGCTTTTAAATGAGCAGGTTATGTACACTTCAGTGATAGTCTTCTGCTTTTGTTGTAATTTTAACTTGGTGCATTCAGTTTTAAACTAAAATACAAAAGGAAATGTACATAAACTGAAATTCAAGGAACTCAGTTTAAACATAAGAAAAATCTATTTTTAATGCTAAGGTGATTAAGCACTGCAAGAGTTGCAAAAGTTCAAAACCTAGCAGGACACAGCCCTAAGCAACCTGGTCTAAGTGACCCTTGCAGTATGCAGGGGGCTTTAGACTTGACGATATCCAGATAGACTCAGCCATTCTGCATGATTTTATGTTTTGATTGTCTAAACTATTTTGTCCTGCTAACCCTGAAAAGAACTTGTTGTGCAGTAGCAACATGTTTCCTCTGGGCCGTTCTCCTTACTAAAGAATTCTGGATAGCTGTTACATTACCAGCAAAGCAGCACAGATCTTCTTTTACTGCCTTCATTGAAAAGTGTTTTCAAGTTGCAGAGCCATATTCGCTAATTTTCATCAAAAATTCCGAGGAATTAACAAAGTAAAGTAAAAGCAACTTGTTGTATAAAGGCTTTATGAAGAAGTAATTAGAAGTATGCTTTTTCAGTATGATGTCATAATTTTTAATTATGACAAGAAATAATCCCATGTAGAATATTGATCTTAAAGTAGGATTGAGAATTACTTTTGCCACCTAAATGCCAAATACTGATTGCTGTGAAATTGCATGAGTTTTGGTCACCTCTGTTTATTTTTTTACTCTTCAGAGTAAAGATTATACTTCAGAACATATTAAATTTATTACATTAAGCAGTGTTGAAATTAGGAATAATTTTATCCCTTAACATTTAAGTATATGCAGTGATTTTACATCCAGTATCTTGAAGTGCTGTAAAAAGTGATGAAAAAACTAAAAGTGTACAAATTCTGTGACTAACATTGTAAAAATTCCTTTTTTCCTTATGAAATTTCACTGAGTTTCAGAATCCAACTGATTGTCCAGTTGTTATTTCCTGTCTTAAAAAATGGAGCTATTTTCTGCCCAGCTGAGTTCTCCCTACCTTTTCGCCATATCTGTCTGAACAAAATGTCCGAATTATGCTGACACAGGAAGATTCCCCAGCATCTTACAGTCTCTTCATGCTTTTGAGTCCTTCCTTAGAAAAACAAGTTCTAGCCAATGTGTTTTCATGTGATGTTTTCGAAATTTAGAAATGGATGTTGATTTCTTATACAAGTAAGACTTTTCTAAAAGAAGAAAGGCTCCTTTAAGCGTTATTCAGAAATTTAAAGAGGAAACTGATCAACCATAATGAATCAAAATTTCCCAGCTCCTTTGATGAAATTAATTTTAGTTGAGAGTGGAATACAAAATAAACAGAAACTCAAAGGTGGATGTTGTACAGTGATGATTTTTTTTCTAGCACTCAGAGGTTGACATGCTGTTATTATAGGCAAACTTTAAAACCACAAATGTTGACTGCAGGATTATTTTCATGTTTCCTAGAAGGGTTTTTCCAAGGGGTGGTGAGCATATGTATTTATTGTATGAAATGCTTGTTGTAAGTCTCAGTTTAAAGTTGTGATTTTATTTATATATGGTTTTGTATAGGAGAAAAGAGGACATAATGGAAAAGATAAAAATGTAGTTTTAATGCATATATTCTTTTCATATATTTAAGAAGAATGCTTAGGCTTCATTATTCACTACTCAACAAGATCAGATTATTTCTGCATTTCTCAGATCACTGCAGTGGGTCATGTTATAACTATGCCCATTTCTACACTTACATGCTATGTTTGTTAGACATAATAGAGTGTTATGCTGGTGTTGTGTTAGCATGAACTAATAAGAGCAGTTAGAGTGGACTGTATTAGTAGAGTGTTGTGTTACAGCTGCCTCTTACTGGTTCTTTCTCTTTTTCCTGGAATGTGCATTTGATAGAAAAATACAGTCTTTTGGGATAGGTAATTATTTAAGATTGATGGCCACTATTGAGAAGCTGAGAGTTGTGCAGGACACATTGGACTGTGCTCTTATTCTGTGATTTCCTCTCCCACAGGTAATATTTGCAGAGTTATTTCAGCTGCCATCTCCACCACATATTGAAGTCATGTACACAACGCTGCTGATTGAGCTGTGCAAACTTCAGCCTGGCTCCTTACCACAAGTTGTATCCTTTCTGTGCTCCTGAGGAGCATTTATGAAATGAAGTATTTGTTTGTTCTGTAGCTGATGGGATTGTAATAAATTCTATTAATATTTTAATATTATTTTAATTATTAGTATTTTAATAACTACTATTAATAAATGGTATTAATATTTCACAGTATCTGCAGGAAACTTTTCCTGTAACACTTGCATTGCTTGTTGCATGATGTGAATTCTGTCCTTCTGTGGAAGAAGCCTGCAGTCTTGTTGGCTAATGGCTAATGCCATAATGGAAGAAGAGGTTGGGATTACAGGGTGGAACTCACAATATTCTTTGCTTTTTCTACTGTGGATTTACCTGATTTTGGAGTAGGCTCAGGGAGCTTCCAATACAAAAAGTTGATGACATTCTACTTCTACTAAAACTGGAAAGGAAAAACATCTGACTTACCTACTTATTTTTTGTAAGCCTTAATAAGAAACTTAAGCTTGCACAAGCCACAGAAATGCTCTACATGCGTTTGGATACAATGAATACCACATGTGTGGACAGGTATGTGTGTTTTGGAGATGGTGGAAAACATTCCTTGATATCCAGTGTAGAAGAAAACAAAGAGGCTGTTGAAAGAGTAATCAGAAAGTAGCTTGTTAGAGCTACCTGATGTTATTCAAAATGTTCTGTGAGCTCTGGCTCTGAGTGATCTCCAGAGAAGGTGGAGGGTTTACTGCTTGCCTCTCCTCCCAGGAATGCCCCCTCGCAGGTGACAAGTCCAGCTGTCTGTGCAGGACAGTTAAGATCAGTGACAACTTTTCTGAGTTAAGAATTGTTCATGGTTGCACTGTAGCACTCTGCTGCACTCTGTGCCTGCTCCCTAGTGGTTGGGGTCATTACTTGGAAGAGAAGTTGATGGCATATGTGCCACCCAGAGGAGGAGAATAGTGGTAATTTCAGCCTTTCAGTTAAGTCTGCATTGAGTAGGAGGTGCTTAATGACTCATTGAAAATGTGAAAGTTGTGTATTCACAGTAATTTTACATTTTAATTGGTTGTTAAATACTTGATCTTTTAATGTGAAATACTTGACAGGCTATTTGTCCATAAAACCTTTGTGACTCTCCAAACTGAGTCCTTTGTATCTCAGGTTTTACAACCTGTTTAATGCTGTAATAGCTTAAAGAGTTTAGGCTTGTCTTGGAAAAGTAAAATGCATTTTTAAGAGAAGCTCAACGGAAAGTTTTTCTACATTTCTGACTTTTGAACAGAGCTTTTTTTTTTTTTTTCTTAAGATTTATTAACTGGTTTTCGCACCACTTGAGCAACTTTCAGTTCCGTTGGAGCTGGGAAGACTGGTAAGTTTCTATCCTTTGGATTCAAACCTGATATTGCTAAAACTTTAACATTTCAAACACATCCAGAAGGTGTCACAGTATGGTGGCCCTGTTAATGGCTTTCCTCTAGCTTATCAGAGACTTTTTGTTATCTGTCCACCAGCACTCAGTAGTAGATTATCTTGGTAATTTCTTTAATCACTGTATTTTCCCTAGTGAATTCAAATCAGTGTATGCATTCCTTAAAGAAGGGAAGAAGAAATGTGATCCCTTTAATTTGTCTTGTACTTTCTGTCAGTTGCTAGCAAACTTTCCAAAATGCCTCCACATACCTTGTCTTTACTTCAGTGGTTTGTGCTGACTCTGTATCCTGAATTCATTCTGTTGTTTTGCTCTCTGCCCCACCCTAAACCATTCATTATAACTTCTGTCCTTCAGACCTTGTGGTCTTTTTCCCACCTGCCAAATCCTAGTGCCTGAAGTTCCTTCAGAGTTTGCCCTGCCATCTATTCCTACTGTGCCAGATTTTGAACCTGCATCTCTAGCAGGAGCTCCCTGGAGCTCCATTAATGTCTGCTCACAGGTTCCGTGAGGTTTCTGTTCTGGGCACCCATGTAGCAAGGGAGATTCTCTTGAGGCCAAGTCCTCCATGGAGTAGTTTCCAGAGCCTGTGACTGTACCTGCTTTCTGTAGGTGATCTGCCTGAGAGTCCTTGTGGAGAGGGGTTCAGCCTTCCAATACAGTTCTGTGGCTTTATTTGAGTTTCATGCACTGTCCTCTTGTAGAGTTGAGTGCTTAGTGGCTATCCTGGCATGCATCCATGGTAGCTGACCAGGCAGCAGTCTTCAAAGAGTTAGTTTTAGTTTGCTTGGATGTTCCTTGATGGCAGTGCTTCTGTAAATCTCTCTCACAAGAGACTTTTTTCACAAAGCTTGCAAGTGACTGTATTTCACACTTTTCTTTACCTGCAATGCATCTGAAATCAGCCAGAAGAGCTGACGGAGAAACAGACTGTGAAATCACTCAAGGTTCTTTTCCTAAGGAAAGGGAAAGCCAGCTAACCATATCCACAAATTATTTTTAGTGTGGTGGGGGAAGGGAGATTACTTGAAAATTTATCACACAGAGATGAGTTGAAACTCCAGCTATGCTAATTGCCAGTAAGGAAGGAGTGATTAACTTACCTCCATGGCTTAAAGTGCCTACACTCCAATGGTCCGGCACCCTCATTGTCTTCAGACTGTGAGTGCTTTGTTCTATCAGACCAAGCCACAAAGACTAACAAAACAAAATGCTTTTGCTAAAACCATTGTATTTTGTCATTTGATAGGTCAGATTGTCTTACTCAGGACCTTGAAAAACCCAAACCCAAATTTGTGAGAGAGGTTTTGGAAAAGTGCATGCGGTAAGTATGATCTTTCCATAGTTGCATTCAAGGAAGAGTTTCATCTGAATACTGCCAGATTCCTTTTAACTTGACTCTTGTCTTTGGCACATCTATTCTTAAAACTAATTTTCAGTTAAAAGATGAGTCTGTTTGTATGATTTTTAATCTGGTTTACCTGCTGTAGGACACTGCCTTTAAAGAGAGGGAGAAACAGGTGATGCAGACAGTAGTGAGCTATCCATGCACACCGTAGTTACTTAAAGACATGCTTCACCATACGCATGGGAAGAAAGACAACTTAGGCTATATTCGTGGAAACTATTCAACATTCACAGAAATAGAGGGAACTGACCATTTATTGTACTAAAAACTGAGAACTTAGTCTTGATTTTTCTAGGTGCCTCTGATGTTCATTTACTTTAAATGAAGGAACAGTTGTCTAAACAAACAAAATCTCCAAACTCAACAAGATTACATAATCAGTAGTTCTGATAAGTAGTCTGGGCTTAAAATTGTTCACATTAGAGTGGTGTAGAAGAGCAAAGTAGTTGAAAAAGGCTATGTTATTCAGCATCTTATAAGAAAACAATCAAGGTTTGGGTGAATTCTGTATCCAAAGTGTGAAAGCATTGTGCTGCACAGCAAATGCATTATTTTCTGTGGCAGTCTTCCATTTCACTGAAAACTCTGATAGCAAATTAAGTCTTTGTGAGAGTGAAATGAACCTGGAAAGTAAAATGAAGATGTCTGGTTTAATATTTTTCCTGCTTTGAGTACTGACATCTTACTAGCTTTCTGCACCACAGGTTTTTGCATAAAATTTCTTACCAGGCAGCCTTTTCACAAGGCAAATTAATTGTATGAAGATGAAACTCTAACATCACAGAGTTAAAATAGCATATTCTAATAAATTTGGTTTATTCAGCTCTTACTACCCAGCAGAATTACCATTCTGTTGTATAGGAACCCTGAATCTTGTTCTATGGACATTATATACAGAAAAACATTATAAAGAACTCATTAGCTGTGGTATTATTCCTTTTTTAATTCAACTGCTGTGGAAACTTGTTATTTCCAGACTCTCCTACCATCAGCGAATAATAGACATTGTTCCTGCAAGTTTTTCTGTCCTCAGCCCTGCTAATCCAGTGTGCATTTACAAATATGGAGATGAGAGCAATAGTAAGTATTAAAATTACTAGTGGTCAAGTTGAAGAAGTGTTTCAGAGCAAGGGAACACACTAAACTGACTGCAATATGAGTTGTCTTGATAAAAAAGAATACAGATCAAATATACATGATTTTTGTATGGGTAAATATGCTTCACATGAGCAATTAATATGTATTAAGCCTGGATCTCTCTAATAAAATCCTTTCTGCTACTTATGAAGCAAAGAAAATCCAGATACATCAAGACACTATTGCTGATATGGCTGTGGTGTTGTGCAGTATTATTTGCCAGAGTCTAAAATTAGACAATTCATCTATTTCACCTGTTAGAGCACAATACTATGGAAATCAGCATCTGAAGTGATAATGAGAAATTATTTTTTGAACTTCATGGAGCACTAGAATATTTTACCTGTAAACATGCTTTAATGAGCATACAGAAGGAACTGATACCATAGAGACTGAAGTAGAGAGGGACCTTATTATTCCTTTTATTGCTCAGTGTAAATACAGTCCTAAGCATAAAAGTGTCATCATCAAAGATATAGTGAGGAAAAACAAGGAAATACTGTATTTTTAGAAACCTGGTGGAAACTGAAGTAGAGCCTTAGTGAGGAACGTGATTGCCGGAGCTCACATCTAAAAGTTCTACTCCAAATTTTGAATTTCACATGAAGACCAGAAAATGGGTTGGTAAATTTTATGGCATATTGAGGTTGACAATGATATTAGAAACACCAAGCTTTAGGTGTAGCTGGGAAGGGTACTTGTTTCTCTGAGGGGCAGAACTGATGTTAAAAGTGCTTACTTGCCTTTCCACGTTTTTGACCTTTTTTTGTTTTTTGTTCAGGGTCTCTTCCTGGATATACCGTGGCACTCTGTTTAACAATCGCAATTAAAAATAAGGCCAGCAATGATGAAATCTTCAGCATTTTAAAAGATGTACCTAATCCAAACCAGGATGATGATGATGGTAAGATACAAACTGTCATTTATTCTGTGTGTAGACAGATCTGCCATGCTTTGGAGCTGAATGTGTTGGTTCACAGACCTGTATGCTTTTCCTTCTAGTAGCTGGTTTCAGTTAAGCAGTAAATACACCACTGCTAGTTTTTTTCTGTGAACATCTTACCTGCAGAGGCCTGCTTGTTTTTCCTAATAGAGATAACCTGGTGCTTGAGGTGTGTTTTCTTGCAATTATTGATGGAATAAAAGAATTTAACATCCTCTTTGCTTTCAGTGGCAGAGGGCAGTTCTGAAATTCAGGGCTTCTGCCCTAAGAGCTTCCCTCCCTTCAGGGCAGTCCCCCAACACATTAGACAGCAAGCCTGCTGGCTGGCATGTTCCACAGATGAAAACTTACAGTGGGACTACTCACATTCCTCTAAGCCTTGCAGCCGCAGGCAGCACTCATTCCTAAAGCCTGAGTGTTTTATGGAGTGAGGGCTGTGAGAGGCAGTTAGAAGTGATCTAAACAATGGCGAATACTTCATTATTTTTGTAGTATTTGCAAGGGTTCAGCTGCAAGGCAGAGAGCAACCATGGTCTGGTGGATTTTTTTCCCCTGGGATCCACTATCATGTTTCCTGATCTGCTTTGGGCATTACCCACTAGTTAATGCACTTCCTTCTGCCCTTGTTCAGCTTCAGGAGGGCACCTGACACCAGTCACTATAATAGCCATATTTGCTGTACGTGCCTGGTGCACCCCTCTCCTATATCCTAAATGGTAGGCCTCTGTATGTTAGTGATCCTTACCTTCTCCCTCCTCACCCATGCCCCCATCTTTATGGCTTTCCAAGGACCTCATCTTGGTGCACAGCTGCAGTGTTTCCTTTACTGACTTTCTGTGCTGCCATCAGTGCTGTCACATGTTAGTGGGGTGACTGTGTGTCTGACAGAAGTTCATGTTGGTGACAAAGGTTTCTGCACATCTTCTCCATGGCAAAATTGGAGTGTGAAACTGCACATTTTGTGGGAGTCTTTACTAGCTCCTTGCTCAGTCCTGCAAAACTCTGTGTATGCAACTCGTGTGAAATGAGCTAAAACCATAAGTTATCTCTACAGCTGTATGAGTAGCTTACATGCTTTACTTGAAGTATTTAATAATTTCAACTTCAAATAACTTGCAGGTGAAGGATTTACTTTCAACCCTCTGAAAATAGAAGTCTTTGTTCAGACTCTGCTCCATCTAGCTGCAAAGTCTTTCAGCCACTCCTTCAGCGCCCTGGCAAAGTAAGTATATCATCTGCATTATTTTGGGGCTCACAGAACAGTTTAATTCTGACACTGAAATGCATGATAAAAGAAGGGGAATGCCAGCTTCAGCATTGTTCGTACTCCACAAAGCAATATGACTAGGAGAGCTAATGACATGCTTACTGAAGGAATGGTAGTGTAAATCCTACATTATACATATAGATGTATTATGCATTAGGAATGGAATTAACAGAAATGTATACGTTCCAGTCATGTGATATAAATGAGACAGGTTTGGAAAATTACTTCATTTTTGTATTGCTTATTTGCTGATTATGGCAAAGAAAAAGGGATTTCCTTACATTTCAATGACTGGGTAGCTGCCATCACAATATCTTGTACTATGAATATTAATCTAGGACAATTATATTTGTGTAAAAAAAAAAGGAAAGCAAAAGAAAACATGAAACTTCAAAATAGTCTGCTGTTCATTTCTTCTGTCTACGAAAGCAGAGTAAAATCCATACTAAAAGAGTTTAGAATTCATCCCTTAAAGATATGCTGGAACTGCAAAGAATTTACTGCACCATTTTTAGCAAAATTAGAGTAATGTTTTTAATCCTTTGTGGTGTGGAGTTGATATTAAGGGGTTTGTTACATGAAAGGTAGTCACTTGCATGACTTAATGAGTTATTTTTCTATCTGGCCCTAAAGACAGATAAAACTACTACAAAAATGTGCACCTGGAAGCTCTACAGAGGCAATGTTGATAAGAAGCTGCAGGTAGTAACCTGCAGTCAGGAGTAAAAAAGGCAGGGTGATTCAAATGCTTAGACCATGGTATTTTTTCTGCTGCACAACAGCAGTGGCAGCCAAGAGATCAAGAAGAGCCTCTTATGCTTTATAGTTATATTACAATAAGCTGGGCAATGAATGCAGTGTAGCAGTCAGAGTAACTGCTAAAATAGGTGCTTTTAGCAGCCTCTCCTTGGAAAAGAGGCACTTAGGATAAGTGTCTGAAGTTAGAGAAATACGTTAAGAGGAAGGTCTAAGGCTAAAAAGGCAGCAAATTTTGGTTCAGCTGTGTATAGATAGGCACATGAAGCAGAAAAGTGCCTCCTTCTGAGAGCCTGAGAAGTGTAGCCTAGCTTCAGGAAGCAGGTTCACCACTGGCATGTAAAGGTGTCATTTCTTTGTAGACTATTTTAGCTCAGGATGGTAATATTTTCCAGGGAACAGTTGTCTAAGAAATGCTGTAGATAGTCACGTAATTTTCTTTTAGCCAATGTAAACCACTTGCCTTATATCTGCTTCTCTTTTGACCTGGTCCCATCCTATCCATTGACTACTTACTTCTATTAAAAGGTTTCATGAAGTCTTCAAAACACTTGCTGAAAGTGATGAGGGGAAGCTTCATGTTCTGAGAGTTGTGTATGAGGTTTGGAAGAATCATCCACAGGTAAGATCCTGAAATGTCAAGGAACTTTGTGAGTAACTTTTGCTGAAACCATGGCTTTGTTCAAAGTTTGAAAGCAACATAAATACATAAATTTAAACAAGATGTAGATCTCATTTCTAAAACAGGCCACAATCCTAGAAATGTGGAAGCCTAGAGATTTTAGGGCTTTTTTTTTCCCCCCCCACAACAACTGCTAGTGGAAGCTGTCCAGTTATTACACAGAGGTCATGCTGGAGTCACTGTTGTGTCTGGGCAGGGTGAGTAGAGCTGCAGTAGTGGCTGTTCAGAACAGGATCAGTCTGATAGTGCTGGGATAATGTTCACTCTCGAGCCAGAGGACTTAACACCCTAAAAGACCCAGAAAAGATGTCTCAGTTGTTTAAGCTGTTCTGTTTCTTCTCTGCAATTGTGTTTAACATCAGCTGTCATTCTATGAATAGAAATCAATGAGGAACTTGGGCTGGCTTTGCCTGCATTAGTTACTTCATGTATTCCTTGCCAGTTTGTTTGGTTTGCTGGAAAGTGAACTGTGCCTCACAGTTGCACAGGCAAGACTATAAGAAGTGATGCCACTGAGAACCAGGAGTAATTCTTGCATCTGCTACTAGACCTGTGGTCCATTCTCTAGTGGAAAAAATGAGCACCTAGAAGATACCAGTGCAAGCTGTTACATCTCTTAAAAACATCATAAAATGAGGATTTAAAAAAATATATATTTAACTTCTTACCCAGTTTACTGACCTTGCAAATGTGACATTTACAGTCTGACCTACTTTTTGCTGCCATTTTACTGGATCAGAAGAAATTTCATAACTGCAATGTAACACCTGAATCAGCTTCCTCTTCATTCCTTTGTATCACAGCATTACCAAACTGAGATGGAGGTTTCAAATCCAGACTAGATAGTCATGTTACATTTTTATTAATAAATCAAGATCCCTTTAAAAAATCTCATGTGCAAAACTTAGGAAGGTCTGCTATTTGCTCTTTTACTTAATCATGGAACTTTTCTTCTCTTGCTTCTACTGTAGTTCAGTGGTATTTGCTTCTGATCAAGAACTTTTTTCTTACTCCCAAGTCCTCAGCCTCCTTGTCGCATGGAAGGAGTGGTGCCTTCAGAGCAGGACACTTGTCCAGAGTCTGTTTTCAGGATGTACACCCTACTCTCATGTCTGTGGGAACATCCTTTGGTTTGGTTCAGACCAACAATGCTTATATGGCTTAAAGCACTAATGAGTGGTCTGTGCTGCAGGTAGTGACTTAATAGCAAGAGCCAATAGTCTCTGGATTTAAAAGCAAGCTAGTGGTGGTGACTTCATAAAGAGAAACTCTAACATTGAGGTTAAATATTTTCTTGAAGTCCTAGATGTGTGTTTTTTGGAAGACTGGGCTAAGTAATCAGAAATCCTTCCTGGCAATGCAGAAAGACAGATAGAGCATAGGATACTATCCTGGGACTTGAAAGTTGAGTGCTGAGTCCTCTGTATGATTCATTCAGTTATTTTAAATTTCCTTCCTTATAAGGAGCTTTGTTACACTTCCTCATTTGACAACGGGTGGTTGTAAGGATAAATACAGTGCAGGCTGTGGTTCTTAGATACTGTGGCATTCAATCACATGAGTAACTAAGATAAGCCCCTTTTTCTGAACAGCTTGCATCTTCTTTAGTCAGTAACTCTTCTTTGCAGTTGCCTGCTAGGTGGCTTGCAACTCCCTCAGAATCATGGCAGTGCCTGTAGCAAGTAAACCTTTCCAGTGGCTCCACGATGCTTGTTTGTTCTGTCCTGAAGTTAATGTGCCCTGTCGAGAACAGCTTACTGTCATGTCTGAGGGCTGTTGCAGTTCAGGGAGAGTAGGCTAACAGCAGCTCCTTCATTATGGTGATCTGACAGATGTATGTACTCTGGTTGGAGTACTTTGATGTCAAATACTAGTGCTCGTGTCTCTCAAGGCCTCAGTTCCAGCTCTGATTTTTGTATTTTTTGCTTTTGTATGGGAGTATGTATGCTAATAAGGAGTGATACTTTCAGAAGTAGGTATGGTTGTTAAGAGAGTTAAAGTGCTGTATGTAATTGATACAGATCCCCTCATTTGAAATGTTTTAAGCTAGACTACCCAGTTTGTTAAAGTATTTGAAATTACTCAGTAATACCACTTGATGTAGTGTTGCATCGAATCATCTCTGGTTTTATCTGAGGATGGAATGTTTTACACATATTTTGTATGTATTGTCTTTCACAAAATACAGATGATTGCTGTGCTTGTGGACAAGATGATTCGGACACAAATTGTTGACTGTGCTGCAGTAGCAAACTGGATCTTTTCTTCAGAGCTGGCACATGATTTTACCAGGTAACAAGAACTTGCTTTGGGTTGTTATTTGTCTTTGATTTGCTATTTTAACTCTCCAGTACATAGTACAATCTTTGAAAACTCGGTAGTGGAATAAGGTACAATTGGGCTTCTGCCCTTTCTACAAAATACGTACTTAAACACTTTTCTTTCTGAATTGGGGTATGAATGTTGGCATGAAGTGCAAGATTGCTGCTAGCGTGTAATTTTGCTAGCAGTGTCTAAGCCTGCTAAGTGGAGCTGTTGCTAGACAGTCTGTTGCTGTGTGTCGTATTGCTGCTGGCTGGGCACGTCCTGGCCCTTGGGGTGGGATGTAACTTGTGCCGCCACAGGTGCACTGCAAACTGAGATCAGAACTGTTAGATCTGAGGAGTCAAGTTTGGTGTTAATACTCTTGCAGTGTGTACATGAAATAAAATTCTGACTCCGAAGTGTACTGCAACGAATAGGCAAGAACTGATGGCTAAGATTTCTTGCATTACAAGTATGCTTTCCTGTATGCTGAGTGTTCATTCACTCTGGTAGATAGATGTTTCCTTAAATGATATGTAGATTTTCTAATTCTACCACTTGTATTTTTCTGGTAAAAAATGACATTTAATTTCCTATTTTCAAGCAGTGTGTAATGTGGTATTTTGAGCTGTGTGTCTTTCCTAGGTTTTATATCTGGGAGATCTTACATTCCACAATTCGTAAGATGAATAAGCATGTCCTGAAGATTCATAAAGAACTGGAGGAGACCAAAGCAAGATTGGCCAGGCAGCACAAAAGAGTGAGTAATCTGTTTGTAAATCTTAAACCAGGTTATATAAGCCTGCATGCTGATCTACAGACACTCAGTTAGTTTTGGGAAGGACTGAATATGTATGATTGTTCAGGAAGTATGTCTGCAGAGGTCTGGTCAGCTGTAGCACTGAGGCATCAAAAATCAGATGCATGTTCTTGGTCCTAGCTGTAATTTAAGAATTCAGTAAAATCTTTTAAAGGCGTGTATACGTATTTGGTTTGTTCAAGTTCTCTCTCACAAGTTTCTCTTCCAATATGAACTTCCACTTGCCTTCTAATCTGGATTCCAATTACCTTATTAGAGAACAGTAAGAACAGTTACAAATTATTCATAGTAAATTCTATAAAAGAGTGCTCTTGTGGCTTCCATGCAGAAGTGCACAGAAACAGCTATTTGCAATTGAGAAGTTGGCTGTTACTGTTCTTCTGATGGATGCTGCTGGATCCTGACACTGGCATGGCACTTCCTTCTTCCAACTTATTTTCCTGAATGTGGTTGCATGTTCTTGCATTATTAAATACAGCAAACTGTTGAGGAACCAGCTGCTGTTGTGTTCTGTTGTCTCAAGTGGGCCAGTAAAAGGGAGTGAGTGTCTTCATCTGTGGCAGCTGGAAAAGATAGGGCCTGAGGAAGCTTGCCTGAATGCAGGACTTAGTTATGACAGAATTAAGTCAGGATATAAATACGCTGAATTGCAGAAAGCAAGAGAGAATTTCTGTGTTTCTTTGAGGTCTGTAAGTGTGTGTACCTGCAGAAAACCCTTAGCTAGCTCCAAAATTATGAATTAGGTTAATGTCAAAATGTGACACAGAGCTTGCTGATGTTTTTTGAAGAAAGCTCTCAAGTCAGTCATTTGTCCAGAAACTTCTGTTGAGAGATCACTATTAACTCCCAGCTTGCCAATGTTGGTTCTTCCTAGTGCCTTCATCTTGTTTTCTTCACTCACAGCAACAGCCATCCTGGTTGCCTCCTCAGTCTACATTGATGAGCAGTTAATAAATGCCTGTGATTATGGAAGATTTAGGTGCAGTCGTTGATCTTACTGTGAGGCAAAGAGCTTCTCTGGCATCTCTAAATATATCAGTGTTTTAATTTCTGTCCTTGTCTCTTGCTGCAGCTCTTTATTACTTAGTACTTTAAATGAGTATTGTGCCAGGAAGAAACATTTGTATGCAACAGTGAGTAGTTCTGCAGGCTGTTGCTCTGCTGCATGACCATTCCTTTTAGAGGAAGTTTTCATTTCCCCAGCATGAAGAGTGTTCCCTTACCATGGAATGAGTCCAATGCTTACATGATTTATCTGGTCCTTCAGTGTTTTGAGTTCAGGAAACCTCTATAGATGGGAAAAAGGCAAGTTCCTATAGAGATAAAATTAAATTCTCATTTGTTCTGGTAAGTTTTTAGTTTTTATACTGATTCAGAGCTGTACCTGCCTTGTGGTTATGAACTTCATTTCCTATGCTGTAGGTGAGTTAATGCATTTATCCCAAGTTACACATGCTTCTTTTACAGATATTTAAAGTTTTGAGCTGATGATTTATGGATGTCTTTGCACAGAAACAACTATATGATACTAAAGCAGTGTCTTGTGTTTGGATTTACCATAATCCATCAGATCCTGTCTTTCCTCCTCTATGCCCTGTAGTCTTGTTTAAGACTTAGTCACCTGAGCTGGTTCTTAGGTGTATTTTGTGGGTGGTGTTGTGTTGTTTTTGATGCAGTGAAGCATGTCATGGTCCTAGTTAGTAGATCTGTTTCTGTGCTGACCTTTTCTAGTCTTGAGAGTAACCTTTTTGATCATGAATACAGGGAGTATCCACTTCATAACAGTGGCTGCAGTCTTCAGCCTTCCTGTTTTGCTAACTAGCTGGATTCATCAGAGTTCTTGCACCAAGTGCAGGAGAGAATTTGCAACAGGTGCATTATTTTTTAAAACCCTGAGATTTCAGAACTCTAGTTAATTACCTGTCTTGCTGCAGTAAATACAATTTGAAAAAATCTATGCCAGATTGTTTTTAAAAACAAAGTTGTTTGTTACTATGTAATGATAAAATTAGCAAGCATATTGCCTTTCACTGTTTCCCTTAAATAAACTGTGAAATCACAGATTGGCCTGAGTAGGAAGGGACCTCGAAGATCACCTAGTTTTAAGCCCTTGCCATGAGCAGGGACACTTTCAACTCGCCACTAGACCAGATTGCTCAAAGCTCCATCCAGTCTGGCCTTGAACAGACTCAGGGATGGGGCATCCTGAGCTTTTCTGGGCAACCTGTTCCAGTGCCTCACCCTTCTCACAGTAAAGAATTTCTTCTCTATTTCTTATATAAACCTACTGCCTTTCAGTTTAAGGCCGTTCATCCTTGTTCTACCACTGCATGCTCTTGTAATTAGTACCTCTTTCTTGGAGGCTCCCTTCAAATACTTGAAGGCTGCAGTTAGATCACCTCAGAGCCTGCTCTGCTCCAGGCTGGACAATCCCAATTCTCTCAGCCTTTCAGAGGGATGATCAGAGGGATGGACATACTCCATCCCTCTGATCATCATAAGCTCCCTGTGCTGGGAGCCCAGAGCTGGATGCAGGTTCCAGGTGGGCTCTCCCCAGAGCAGAGCAGAGCAGAGGGGCAGAATCCCCTCCCTGCCCTGCTGCCCACGCTGCTCTGGATGCAGCCCAGGACACGTTTGGCTCTGTGGGCTGGGAGTGCCCATGGCTGGCTCATGTCCAGCCTCTCACCCACCAGCACCCCCAAGCCCTTCTCACAGGGCTGCTCTGCATCTGCTCATGCCCAGCCTGTCCCCTGGTACTGGGGGTTGTCCTGGCCCAGGTGCAGCACCGTGAACTTGGCCTTGTTGATCCTGATGGGATTCCTGTGGGCCCCTTCTTGAGCTTGTGCAGATCCCTGTGGACAGCATCCTGTCCTTTAGGAATGTCAGCTGCACCACACAGCTTGGTGTCATCTGCAGACTTGATGAGGGCGCACTCGACCCCTTTGTCTGTGTCATCAGGATAACAGTGGTCCCAGTACAAATCCCTAGGCAGCACTACTGGTCACTGATGTCCTACTGACTAGGACTCCACATTTGTTGATCACTACCCTCTGGATGCCAGCAATTTCCTATCCATGTAACAGTTCACCCATCAAATCCATCTCTCTCTATTTTAGAGGGAAGGATGTTGTGGGGAGCCATGACAAAGTCCTGATAAATGACATCTGCTGCCTTTCCCTTGTCCACAAGTGGAGTCACTCCATCACAGAGGGCCTGCAGGCTGGCCAGGCAGGACTTGCCCTTGGTAAAGCCATGCAGGCTGTTCCAAATCACCTCCCTGTCCTCCATGTGCCTTAGCACAGCTTCCAGCAGGATCTGTTCCATGATCTTCCCAGGCACAGAGGTGATGCTCACAGGTCAGCTGTTCCAGTTTCTACCCTTTTAAAAGATGGGTACAATGTTTTCCCTTTTCCAGTCACCTGGGGTTTCACCTGACAGCCACAACTTTTCAGATGTCATGGAGAGGGGTTTGGCAACTACATCCTACATCAGCTCGTTGCCTCAGGACTCTAGGATGCATCTCCTTGGCTCCTGTAGACTTTTAGGTACTTCAGGTGGTCACAAACCTGATTTTTACTTAGAGTGGGAAAGACTGTGCTCCCACAGTCCCCATCTTGCTGTTTGTCCACTCAAGGGATGTGGGAAGGGGGGTTACCATTGAAGACGGCATGAAAAGAAGTTATTTTGAAGAAGCTTGAGTTCCTCAGCCTTCTCCTCATTTGTTGTTACCAGCGTACCAGCACTGTCTGTCAGGGGACACACCTTCTTTGGTCTCCATTTTTTGGCTGGCATATTTTCCTGTTATTCCTCGTGTCCCTTGCCATGTTCAGTTCCAGCTTTGCCTTGGCCTTCCCCACCCCAGCCCTACTATGCTCTTCCCAGGATACCTGCCCTTGTTGCCACTGCTTCTCCATTTGCTTATTTCCTTTTAGTTTGACCAGCAGTGTCCTACTGAGCCGTGTCAGTCTCCTCCTGCCTTCCTTGTCTGATTCCTTGCTCCTGGGAATTGCAAGCTCTTGCTCTCTTTGAAATTCGCCAGCTCTGTTCCTCTCCATTGTCCCTGAGGGCAGTCTCCCAGGCAATCTCATTGACTGTATCCCTGAAATGCTGAAAGTCTGCTTTCCTGAAATTCAGGGCCCTCTCTTGACTCCTTTCCTGACCCATATCCCTCAGGACTGTGAATTCCACCAAGGCATGATCACTGATCCCAGGCTGTCTCCTGGCTTGCCATTCCCCATCAGCCCCCATGCGCTGGTGACCAACAGATCCAGGTGACATCTCCCCCGTTGTAGGGCTCGCTACTCCCTGGGTCAGGAATTTATCCTCCATGCTTTCTAGGAATCTCAAGGATTGCCTACAGCTCCTTTTCCAGCCTGGGCAGGGTGTTGAGGTCCCCCAGCAGCAGCAGCAGAGCCCGTGAGCAGGCTGCTCCTGCAGCTGGAGCAGGAAGGCTCCGTCCCCAGGCTCTGCTTGGCCGGAGCCGGGCACAGGCACCGCCAAAGGCTCCCTGTGCTGCCCGGGCTGGGATCAGCACCCACCGGCTTCACACTGGCTCATGCCTGCTCTTCAGAGACTCTCACACTCAGCTCTTGATGGGCAATCCCTCTGTGTCTCTTTCTTCCCTCTGAACAGCCTGTGGCCAGTGTTAGTCACACTCCAATCACGGGATCCATCCCACCGAGTTTCAGGAGCGACAACAATGTCAAAACTGTCCAGCAGTACGGTGGCTTCCAACTCCTCCTGTTTGCTGCTCACGCTGCATGCCCTGGTGTAGGGACACCTCAGCTGGGCTGTCAGCCACAGCACCTTCCTGGAGGAAAAGGCCGTGATTCTGATAAGTCTCTATGCTTGCTTTAGTTTCTCTGAAATCTTGGTAATTTTTTTTCCAGGGCGTCCCCATATTAGAATTTTTCCTTCCAGATTTTTATCTAGAATTGTCTGCTGCTCTTCAGTAGTTCTGCAGATGTTTTCACAGGTGGAACTAGAGGGCATTAATGGTATCCACACCTGCCAAATTACTGTTTAAGTCCTGTGTTGTTGTCATTTATAGCGAGACAGTGATGATGACGATGACGATGATGACCGAAGCACCGATCGGGAAGATGGACCACTGGAAGAGCAGATAGAGCGCTTGCAGGAAAAAGTAGAGTCAGCCCAGAGTGAGCAGAAGAATCTCTTTCTTGTTATATTCCAGGTAATGATGGTCAAAGTGTCTTCTCAGTTTAGATTTCAAAGTTACTTGATTTATAAGTTTTCAGCATCACTTCTATCTTGGGCATTTTCTTGGAATAATTGTATGGGTAGGGGTTGATGACTTCACCATGGGTTAGAGTCAATCCAGATCATCCCTCTGTAAAGACTGGTTTGGAACAGGATCTGGTGAGTTTCAAGTGCTTAGGAAGAGAGCAGTTCTGCTAGCACACAATTTCTTGAACAACCAGAAGGTAACTGATTTATTTTCATACTACAGATTTATTTTCAGTATTTGCCAAGCAAAATAATTACTCTCACAGTGGTGTTCAAAGCTTCGGACACCCAGATCCTCTTACCTTAGGTTAGAACTCTTCTTTAGTTTGATGAGACTGAATAAGTTTGGGTTTTTTCTCCCCTACTGCAGCGTTTCATTATGCTGTTAACGGAGCACTTAGTGCGCTGCGAGACTGGTGGAATTGATGTATTTACACCTTGGTACAAGAGCTGTATAGAGAGGTTGCAGCAGATCTTCCTGCAGGTAAGTTTCATTTCTCAGCTGGAAGGGTGTTGGCGGGGCCATGCTTCGCTGGGAAAGCTCTGCTGCTGGAGGGCTGAGGCTCCCTGGGATAGCAGTAGGTGGCAGCAGCACCTTTTCCCCAGGGGCTGGTGTGGGGCCAGGTCACAGCTCTCTGGCTCTGGCCAAATCCCTGCCGCAGTCAGGTGGAGTGACTGATCCTGAGTGCAGAATTTCCTCACTGTAAGCATACTGCAAAAATATTTCAAGATGTGGTTATGAATTTCACCGATTTACACTTAACTGTGTGTTTTCAGTAAGGGCAAAGTTGTGAACAAGCAAGAATGCTAAAATAGGCGTGTTTTAAATAAGTGAATTAAAATATTGCAGGATTCCTTTTTGTGAGGTGTGTAAATATCTATGAAACATGTTTTTTGAATATTTGGCTCTGTATTAAATCAGTTAATAAGCACAGGTGGCTGGTTTAAAGTGATTAGTTACAGGAGGTTATATCTGTGTGAGCACAAGATGTGTTGAAGAATGGAAGCATTGGTGTAATTGTCCCTTGGGATGAATCCTTCCCTGGTAGTAGATGTCTTCAGAGGAAAGCAAATACCATGATTCTCCCAAGATACCTGTAGTGGCATTGGATCCTACACACAGCTCAGGATCCATGAGGGAGGAGTTACAGGGAGCGCAAGGCAGGATTTCAGTACAGGCTTCATGCTTGCAGTCAGCAGTGCCTCTACATCATGCTTTTCTTATCCATGGCTTCTGTGTTGTGGAAATTAGATGTGCTAAACAATTCAGATTAGAATACTTGTGGTTCTTACATATCTTGACTTCTCTGCCTATTCTGATATAAATGTAAAAATGGTAAACATATGTTGTTTGTTTTTGGTTTTTTTATCTGCCAGCACCACCAGATAATCCAGCAGTACATGGTGACACTAGAGAACCTCCTGTTTACAGCTGAACTGGACCACCACATTCTGGCTGTGTTTCAGCAGTTCTGTGCTCTGCAGGCCTGAGGGATCATCCGTGGACAGAGTCTTGTCTGCAGGACTTTAGTGAAATTTAATTTTTTTTAATGGCAAAACTTAACATGGGGATGGAAGAATTTTTTTTACTAAAACTGGCTTTCACGTGCTCCTGTATACAACAAAAGAGTGTTCTAAAAAAACCAAACTGTGTAAGCATTGTAAGCCTTAAAAGATATGACTAATAGGGGATATTTGTGAACTAAAGTATTAATTCTTTTTATTGTCTTTTAATTTAGTTTGACTTTTCTCTTCATGATGGTAATTTTATTTCTCCCCTCTTGCCTATATAAAAATCAGGCACACTCCTCCCCCAAAAAATATTTCTAACTTTGCAACAAAAGAAGCCAACCCCAAGCAATTAAATTTGTTACCTCTGCTTGTCCTTTAAATCAGATTAATTGCAGAAATGAGGAACAATTCATAGTGTTTTGTGAGTATGAAAGGGGATGCACCTTCTCAGTGAGCAGTGGGATAAGTTCTCTAGTATATGACATAGGAAAACTGTCTTAATTTTGGGCATGTGAAACACATTTTCAAAGTAGCATAGAGCATAAAAATTTGTTTTATTACCAGGCCAGATAGATTTTCACAGTTTGAAAAAACATATAGTACAATTGAAATATGTTTTATAAATGTATTGTCTAGTGTCTTATTACAGTATCTATAAACAGTTGTAGAGAAACTTCATGGACCACTTCTGAAAAATGCAATTCTTTTTGCATTGTGGTCAAGAAATCATGAACTGCTCTTGGTAGCAGTTCTTCTCTTAAATAGAGACAGTAACCAAGCGTTGGTGTGGAACAAACTTCTGACTTCCATGCTGCAAGCCTTACCTAGGTATTGGGAGCTCCAGCCCCAGATGCCCAGACAGGGCTGAGCTTGCTTTTTTCTTTCAGCCTGTAACTCATTGGACTGTCCCATTTGTGCTGGGCTGGACCTGCAGGCCTGCAGGATGTCAGAAATCTTTCTGTCAGTGACAGTGGATGAACCAAGTGCTCGCACCTCATCTGGCTCGGCAGCAACTGTTGCATCTGCTAGGCTTCCCTCGCTGTAAACGTGACAGCAGCACGTTGCTCCCATGTCTTGAGAAGTGTTTTAATGCTGAATTAAGCGATACACATTACAGGAGAGGCCTAGACTGAGAACACTTTAAGTTAGGCCAGTAACATGAGGTACATAAGAGCCAAACCAGAGTGTTCTGTACCACAGTGAGCAGCAGAGACACTGCCTTAGGTGCTCAGGTCTGTCAGCATGCAGGGGGCTTCCAACCTGTTTATGGTCTCTTCATTTTGCAGGTGAATGTTTTAGAGAATTTTACACTCAGTGCTGTTTAGTTTTAGCTTAGGAAATTACGTGCTTTGAGTAATTTTGTTCCTGTACAAATTTTTTTTTTTTAGGTATTTATAGACCTTTCATCTGATTTTTGTGTGTGGCCTGTAGCAACCCTGTGTATCCTCATAGACTTAGATCTGTTACTTCTACTTTTTCTGCTTGCCCTTTCTGACTTGACTGATTTCCCCCCCCCTGCCATTCTTTCAGGGTGTATTTGTTATTTGTTGTAAATTTGCTTTATGCAAGGATTTTGTCAGTCATGCACGGACTTATGCTTCAGATATTTCTCTGTTAATGTTCTTGAGTAATCAAATAGGGTTTTGTGGTTTTTTTGTTTTGTTTTTTTTTTTTTTTAATTTTTAGGAAACATTTAATACTTTAAAGGTTTTAATTGGAGTTTAATAATTTTGTACTGGCTTGGGTCAGTATCAGTTCTGATATTAACTAATGGTGAGGGTTCTGACTATTCTGACTTCTGTAATACTGGTAATGCAGTTAGAACTTGCAAACCTGTAAGTTTCTTTGAGCCTTGACAAATACTGATGCTGGGGATACAGTTGCAAATGCTTGAGTGTAATCCTGTGTTTTAAAACCAAATAGCGGTGTCTTTCAAAACTGATTTAACTTCCAATCATGCCAAGCTTTGAGCATGGGCTTTGGCTGCATTTCTTGAGTCTGTTGGACACCTTCACCTTCTTTTAATGGTGTACACCTGACTTGACTGGGAAATTGGCTGGATCTGTAGGAAAGAATGAAACGCTTATGTAGTGATACCAGTCGCTAACTGGAGAAACTTGGAACTGCTGAAATATGAAGTGGTGGATAGTGTAAAGATGCTGTAGAAATGTGGTGTGGTTGGAAAAAAATGCACAGATAAAAACAAAAATAAATGAAGGTGAAGCAGGTTGCTGCTGAGAGTGTTTGTCCAATCTCTTTCGGGGACGCTGAAGCAAAGTTGTGCTGGGTTATGCTGGTGTTAAATGCAGAGGGGTGTGGAGCAGTTTTGTTTCCCAGTTCTGGTACCCTGACTTAACACACAAGCCTTCACCTCCTTGCACTACAGCTGGTCTGACACCCCTCCCCCCCGCAGCCGTGTGAGGCAAGCATATGTGCTGCTAGGGACAAGGAGGTGCTGGTGTAGAAATGCTCCCAGTCCCTTGCCACCTCTTGTCCTCTGGGAAAGGGAAGTGCTGCTGCAGGAGGGTGTGGGCTGGGGCAGATGCTGCAGTAGTCAGTGACCCCCCCCCATCTGCCCCAGAGAGGAGTTTAAGAGCCCAAGACAGCACTGTGAAACCATGACAAGGAGGATACCTCCAAAAGCCCTGCTGGGACCTGCCCCCTCCTCTAGCCAAATCCCTGTGCCACTTCCTTAGGTCTTGCAAGGCCTTAAAGCCTTCTCTGCTTGGTGGGCAGGCAGGTTACTGCATAGCTGCAGAGAACATTGAAAAAGTGAAAACCTATTATTGGAAGCATCATGTGCCCTTCCCAGGCATCTTGTCTCCTCTAACAAAACCACTGAGTCAATTAGGTTGGCAAATACCTCTGAGGTCATCAAATCCAGCCTGTGACTGAATATCAACTAGACCATGGCACAGCCGTGTCCAGTCTTTCCTTGAACACTTAAAGGCATGGTGACTCCACCACCTCCCTGGGAAGCCCATTCCAATGTCCAGTCACCCCTTCTGTAAAGAAATCTTCCTGATGTCTGACCTAAACCTTCCCTGGTGCTTCTTGAGGCACCATGTCCTCTTGTCCTGTCACTGGTTGCCTGGGGGAGACTGACCCCCACCTGGCTACAGCCTCCTGTCAGAGGGTTGCAGAGAGGGTAAGGTCACCTCTGAGCCTCCTTTTATCCAGGCTGAACAAACCCTACTCCCTCAGCTGCTCCTGGGCTCTTCACCAGCTCCATCAATCATCTCTGGGCATACTCCAGCACCTCAGTGTTCTTCCTGAATTGGGACCTTGAACAGGATGCAAGGTGTGGCATCACCAGTGCCTTGCTGGTCACACTATTGCTGATACAGGCCAGGATGCCATTGGCCTTCTTGGACACGTGGGCACACTCCCAGACTGGTGCTGGCCAGCACCCGTAGGCTCTTTTCCACTGGGCCTCTTTCCAGGCACTCTGCCCAGCCTGTAGCACTGCACAGGGTTGTTGTGACCCAAGGGCAGGACCTGACACTTGGCCTTATTGAACCTCACACCTTTGCCCTTGGCCCATCAATCCAGCCTGTCCAGATCCCTCTGCAGAGCCTTCCTGCCCTCTGGCAGGTGGACACTTCTACCCAGTGTAGTGTCACCTGTGAACCCAGTGAGATGCACTCAACCCCCTCACCGAAACCATAAATAAAGGTATTAAGCAGGACTGGCCCCCTGAGCCTCCTGACCCCTGAGGAGCACCACTGGTGACCAGCCCCCAGCTGGATGTGACACCGTTCACCTCCACTCTCTGGGCCTGGCTGTGCAGCCAGTTTCTAACCCAGCAAAGAGTGCTCCTGTCCAAGCTGTGGGCTTCCAGCTTTTCCAGGAAAATGTTGTGGGAGATGGTGTCAAAGGCTTTGTTGAAGGTCAGCTAGACACATCCATAGGCTTTCCCTCATCCACATGGCAGGTCACCTGGTCATGAAAGGAGATCAGATAAGTCAGGCAGGACCTGCCTTTCCCAAAACTATGTTGGCTGGGCCCAATCCCCTGATTTTCCTGCATATGCTGTGGGATCACACTCATGATCTATTCCATTCCACTACAGAAGCTGACAGGCCTGTAGCTCCCTGGATCCTCCTTCCATCCCTTCTTGTAGATTGGCTTCATGCTGGTCAACCCAGTCCTCCCTGGCTGTCCAGGACTGATGACAAATGCAGAGCAGCTCAGTGAGCTCTCCTGCCAGCTCCCTCAGTGCCCGTGGGTGAATCCCATCTGGTCCCATGGACTTGGGTCTAATGGCTCACAAACAAGTTGCTCACTACTCCCTCCTGGATTACAGGAGGTCAGTGCTGCTCCCTGTCCCTGTGTACCGGCTCAGGGTCTGGTTGCTCTAAGGAAAATTGATCTTTCTGTTAAAGACTGAGGCAAAGAACCCAAGTACCTCAACCTTTTCTTTGCCCTTAATGACAATGTCCCCCCATGCATCCAATAGCTAATGAAGATTCTCCTAGACTCTCCTTTTGATGTTAAAGTATTTATAAAAACAATTTCTACTTCGCAGTGGTGGCCAGATTGAGTTCCAGCTGAGCTTTTACCTAATTTTCTCTCGTACCAAAAGAGATCCTTGACGTACCATAATCCTTGTACTCTTCTCGAGTTGTCTGCCCCTCCTTTCAAGGGTCATAACCTCTTTCCCTTGAGTTACAGCAGAAGCATCCTATTCAGCCAGGAGGAACAGGATGACCAGGCTGGTCTTCCTCCAGCACATAGGGACAGTCTGCTCCTCCGCCTTTCAAGATTTCCTCTTTAAAGCATGGCCAGTCTTCATGGGACCCTTTTGTTATTAAGGACAGTATTCCAAGGGAATCTCTGAACCAGTGTTCTGAATATGCTAAGGCCCACCCTCCAGAAACCCAAGGCAGAGGTTTTGTTGACCCTGTTCCTTACTTACCAAGGGTTGGAAACTATCATTTCACTGTGCCCAAGACAGCCTCCAACCACCATCTCCCACCAGCTCTTCTCTTTTCATAAACAGTAGATCTATGAGGCCACCGCCCCTGATATGGTCATGTTGCAATTCAGGAATGGTGCTCCCCGATTTAGCACTTCTACTGAAGCACTCAAAACCATGCACAGCTTGCTCAACTCCTCTCAGCAGGAGGTAGATGAGAATTAGAAGAACAAAAGGTAAACATCAAGGATTGAGATAAGAACAATTTACTGGGAACAGCAATGAGGTAAGAAATGGACAGTAACAATATTGATAATAATGTTTTGTGCAGGAAAGATGATCAATTCACCGGCAAATGCCCACCCCACGAAACCTGATGTTACCCTGGATGGAAAAGACCCCCATGTGCCCACCCACCCGTGTAGGTGTGAGGTGGTACAGGATAACCTCCAGGTCTGAGTTATGCCCCTCCTGGCTCTGGCAAAAAATTACTGTACTGGCCAGAACCAGGACAGCTCACTTGCCAGCTGTCCTTTGTCTTCCACACACTCAGGAACCTCCTAGACGGCCGCCTCTCCCCTGCTCATGTTTTCAGCAGACATCCCACAAATTAGTCTCCCACAAGAACAAGGGCTAGTGATTGTGAAACACCAGCCAGCTCCTTACAGAGCATTTCATTTGCTCCTTTATCCTGTCTGGGTGGTCTGTAAAGACACCCCCTGGCATGTCTGCTTCCTTGGCCTTGATCATTACCCACCAGTACCCAACCTTATCATCACTGCCCTTGAGCTCTGTAAGTCAAACTCTCCCTCGTGTACAGAGCCACTTCACTGCCTCTGCTTGCCCACTGTCCCTTCGGAAGAGCTCATGAGCATCATTGCAGCACTCCAGGCATGGGAGTCATCCCACCATGTTTCTGTACTGGCAAATATGTCATGGTTTTCCTATTGAAAATTTCAGTTCTGCACAGCCACAGTGGCCCAGGCTCACAAAGGAAGTCTCCAGAGACTTCCCTGGAATCTGCCATTTTTACAATTGTAAATAAATGTAGAGCCACACATGATCCTTCACTTCATAACATGTTCCTTCAGTAATTGCTACATGCATTCCCCAACAGCTGCAAGAATGAGAATTTAAAATTTAAACAGTTAAGTAAATTCACTCTACAGAAAGAAAACATCATTCAAGGGCATTTAGAAGTTCCGCCATGGAATGCTACTTCCCTCTTGCCCCAAGGACAGGTCTTGCCTTGGTCTCTGCTTCAAAAGTTGGGAAGAAAAAAAAAAAAGAAAAAAAAAGATGTAGCAAATGCACCTAAGAATCTATCCTGCAAAATAGAGTAAATATATGTCAGAACCTCCCAAGAAAGCAGGCAGCAACAGTTCAACAATTGGTATCTTCTTGGTCAAAAGATAAGTTTGTATCATTGTACTTGATGCACTGATGAAATCGAGGTGAACTTCCCACGGCTTTTCTGCATCCATGAGGAGGAAGGCTCCTTATTTTCTAACTGTTGTCTGGTTTGCAGTTCCTGGTCATGGGCAGGCAGAGGGCTGATAGAACAGCACTTCTTGTGGTGGGAGGCTGTCTAATAACATAGGTTCTCCTTTGGCTTGGATACACTATCAGCCCTCTGCCTGGCCATGACCAGGAACTGCAAACCAGACAACAGTTAGAAAATAAGGAGCCTTCCTCCTCATGGATGCAGAAAAGCCGTGGGAAGTTCACCTCGATTTCATCAGTGCATCAAGTACAATGATACAAACTTATCTTTTGACCAAGAAGATACCAATTGTTGAACTGTTGCTATATTCTACCCTCAGATCTAGCATAAAGGCCAAAGCTTTCGCAGAGCTTCTTGCAACTGAAAAATATAATGCTTCACACAATCTGGCAACAGACTGTTCATAATTAGCATTTATTTCATTTTAATACAAAATACTGTTAAAAACAAAGAAAAATTAAAAAATAGGTTAATATTACATCTTCTCATAAGTTAATTCATGGCCACACACAGTGCATGTTTTTTTATATGTATCTTCATCAATGTTTTCTTCTGGTCCATATTCATGTTCATGGATACTGGCTTGTTTCTTCCACAAACTACTCCTCACAGCACGGCGGAGTTCTGGTAAAAAATGCAAGAAAATTTTAAAATTTTAATAAATCTTAAATAGCATTCAATAAAACTCAAGCTAACCAGCTTTCTGAGGCCTACAGATGACAATATGCTTGCTGCCTGTCTTCCACAAGGTCTGGGAAAGAATCTGCTCTTGCAATAACAAGTTCTGACTTGCCTTGCAATCCTCACCTTGTTTGCATAATTTAAAGGCCAAGAACTACACTGTCATGGGATCTCATAGGCAAAGATTTTCCATCTGGACTAAAGATGAGTTGCTTGCTGCTTTTTCACACAAAGCCATTCAAAGTTATCCAAAAGGGGTCGGTGGAACGTAAAGGAAAAGTTTTTATAGAACACCTCATTTATTTAACATGACCAAGAAAGAGTAATTTTCATTCAGGTCACAGTAAGCCTCCCAAATGACTTGGCATTCTCTAAGCTTTATGCCCAATAATATGAGTTGCCTCTGCAGCATCCGCAGTGAAACCTGCGGGTTCTCTAGAGCGCACAGGCTGGCAGCAGGGCCCAAAATACTATCCGGATGTTGCAAGCGGGTGGCAAGAATACTGAACAGCAAAATGTGGTCACATTTTGAGCCAAGCCATTCAGGCTGCAAACTTTGTCACATTAAGGCCTGTGCTTGCACTGAACTCTGGCATCTTGGCTACAGTCTGCTGCCAGTCCTTCAGCGTGCACAGCATCAATGGCCCAGACAGGGGTTATTTGTGCAATCCCAAGTTCTGCCTCCTTCAGACAGCCCTGGTTCAGCCAGCCTGGAGTTTCTGCCCTTGTAACCACCACCCCAAAGCAAAGCATGGATGCTATAGGTGGTACAAAAGGTTCCACCCATCAAATACTCCTCTAAATAATACTTTAAGAGGAGAAAAAAGCCGTAGAGCAATTTGCGGTAAAGACAGCTGCTAGGAATACTGTGAACAACAGAAAAACCCATTTTCATTACAGTCATTTCACCTGAAGCCTATCACAGATCTGTAACGCACTGCTACAAAAATTAGTGTCTTCCACTAGGCAAAAGTATCAGAAGCAATCCATGGCACATTCCGGGTCATACCCAAACATTTGGAAAACATTATAATGAACCATTGTAATAGATTTCTGTCACATAACGTCCACAGGGCAACAGGGGAATAAAAGTTGGAAGGGACCTCAAGCCCTGCAGTCCAACACTGCCCAAAATAGTAATCTATGAGGTCACACCAGACTGCTCAGGCTCACCCCCAGTCCTGAAAACCTCCATTCTACCATACTGAGTATTTTCTCAATAATTTATTCAGATGCAGACACAGGTTTAAACAGAACTATACTTCCCTTCAGATACTGAAGTATGTAATTTTAATGCTTTACCTTTAACTTTCTTGTCAAACTTCTTCTGTTTCATCTTCTCTCTGCTATCACGGCGGAGCTCCTTTGCTTCTTGCAAGGCTTCTTCACTACCCCAGACTTCAAGTGAACGCTTGATTACCTACAGGATGGACATAAAAGCCTTTTTTGTTTCCTGAAACGATAAAAGTAAACTATTCTAACTTACAAATTTAATTTTTCCCTACACACACATAAACCAACCAATCCTGCTCTGCCTCCCACTTGTCTCTGCTTGTCTCACAAAAGACTGCACTCCTTCCACCAAAGAGGCGACACTGGTCTTTAGTATCAGCTGAATGTAACTTAGGAAAGCTTAAACCCAGCTCTAGTTTTGTCCATATTTTACTAAAGCAGTATGATGGCTATGAAGTACCAAACAAGAAATGCCAAGAGCCCTGGGAAATCCACTCGCCTTTCCTGCCGCCTCTGCAGGCAAAGCTGTGAACGCAGCTACAAAGGGCCACAGACAGCTGCAGCTGCCCCTGCACTTCAGAGTAAAACTGAAGGGCCGTGTGCTTTGTGACTTGTAATTGTGCAACCCACTACAGTTCTGCTCAATGAACATCTTTAAAATGCTCTCAAAACCAGACATTTCCACAACTTGGACTGCAACCATTTAACATTAACAAGCTATACATAACACACTTAGCTTTGACAAAACCATTCAGGTACTAAGTGACAACCAAAGCTGTATGAAGGTTAAAAAATGTCTGAAACACACTCAGTTTCTATACCTGCAGTTTTAAATAAAGTTTCATTTCACCCCATCGTGAATTATGAGGGTTTTTCTTCACAATGAATCTGAGTACTGGTTCCCTCTTGTCTAAGTCACAGTCTTTAAGCAGATACTCTTCTTTTGCTTCTGTCCTTGTTATAAGCTTATGTTTATCTTCAACATCTCTGCAAGATGTAAAATAATGATGAGAAAGCTACACCCTAAAACCACAGGTTATTAACATCTAAGTCCCCATCCTTCTAACATTCCTGAAATACAGGTAGCCCTAATACCCTCAGTTTTATATGCATGCAAATAGCTTTGGATTCCAACTGCTTAGCTAAACTCCAGACTAGATTTACTGAAATTAAGTGTTTAAAAATTCCCATTTCAGCAAACATACACTGAAAAGCCTGCTCTTCTAGAAAGGCTTTTCTTCTATTTTCTTACAATGAAACTTAAAATGAATAATTTCAGGTATTCATCTAACTCAGATGCAATCCAAGAGGACAGACGCATGAGCCTCACATGGTCAAGAAAGAAAGAATGTGTAATGTGAGACAGGTCAGATAACCTGAGAATATACACACTCCATATGGTTCTAGATCCCAGAAACTGATTAGCAACACAGAGCATTTTCTATAACGCAGGACAGTAGGCAGAGAAACCATTAAAAAAGGCTTTAAAGACAGTAGCCTTTACCAGATAATGAAAAACTCTGTAACCACAGCAGCTTTTATGAGTTAATGGAAAAAATTACATTTACGCAATCCTGACTGAAGTACAACTTGAATCGTTGGAGCCAAAAGATCTGCCAAACACTAAGTGCTAACAACGGTCATCAAGGAAGTACTGCTGTAAATGCAGCTGTACTAGAATTCAAAGTTCACAGTTACAGCTAATGCACCAAGGACACTCCAGCCATCAGCTACAAGAGCTCAGACCAAAGACTCCACAAGCTCCAAGCTCCTTTCCCTGCCTACTGTAACTGCTGAAACAGAACTTTGCCTCCAATATGACTGCGAATTGCCGACACCACGTGCACAACCCTAACCACTCCCTGCAGTAAATGGGAAGGCGCCCAGAAGAAGCTTTTTTTTTTTCATTCACCCAATTCATTCTCACACACATGGGCAGCTGGCTGCTGCAGTTGGTTTCATTGCCCTGGTTATCTTGATGGCTTTAGGAGCGTTTTCTGTGTTAAAAGATAAGAGCTTGCTCTCCTCTCAAGGTCAAACTCCTGCTTACCTCGCAGGCCAACCAGTAACCTCCCATGGGAGCTCTGCCCTTTGGCTGCTGTGCTTCCAGCACGCCCATGCTGACCAAAGTACCAACTGCACTTCAGTTAAAACACTGGGACCACACTCTCCTAATCCCTGCTCCACTTCAGAGTGGGTATCTATGTTGCATCAGGTTTTCAAATGGCTCCAGTCTGCAGCCAGACATAAATTTTCACACTGACAAACACACCAACTGCTCTCATGACATCCCATTACCATAATGTTGCATGAAAATCCACTGATGTCCCCTATCCTAAGGCAGGCTTATGAGACAATTTGTGAATTAATTCCATAATGGAACTTAAACAGGGTATCAAATTAAATTTACATTTTTTTAAAGTTACTGAAATATGTCTCTCTTGCTGACAGTCTCTTAAAACGACTGTAACTCACTGAATTATAGCCAGCAATCTTTATGTAAAATAGTGTTTTTCTCTCCTGATTATTTGTAATACCTGCAATTATCACATGTTGCCCAATCAAAGTGCTGCATAAGGTAGGAGTCCATGAATTCTTTGCCACAGTCTCCACAGATGAGATAGTCAAATTCTAGCACGGGTGCTAATGGAAAGAAATATTTTTTTAAAGGGACTACAATGATAAAAACAAGCATCTAGACTTGGTATTACAGGCAATTTTACTAGAATTCACATAAGCATATTACAAACTAGTTTCACTCTGTCCAAGTTTTTTAGAACAGTACAGTACACATTCAAACCCATTACCACACAATTTAATGTCTGATGGAATGTTTTCTCCCAAGTTAAGCATTAAGTACTTAACTTCAACATTTAAATGTATATTTAACTTAAGCCATTGTTAAAAAAATTCTCCACACTTCTCTCACAAAGTGCATCAAATCCTCTCCTGCCACTTCCTCTGTTCTGACCCTCCTAAAATATGCCCTGATTTACAGAGGACATGCGGGCAGAAACGGGAGGAAGCAGAGAAGGGATTCAGTTTGAAGAGGGTGGCTAGAGCAGGAAACTACAGGAGCCGCGCTGGCATCATAGTTCTCTCAGCTCTGCTCCAGTTTTTTTCCTAGCTCAGCCACACCTGCCTCTCCCTAAACGAGCTCAGTGGAAGCCTGGGGCAGTTGGCAAGGTTCTTGTCCGTTCCAGCTGGCAGAAACGGAGGTGGATGGCCAGAGAGCTGCTAGGAGTGGAATGGGGATGGAGCTCCACTACAATCCTCTCCCCAAGCCCTCTCAGCACTGCTCCAAGCCCAGACACATCTCAGCGCCAGCCACTGCTTCTGGCCGCATCCTCAACGGGTGGATCACCTCCAGCGTCATCACCATCTGCTTTTATGTTCCACAGGACACCAAGAAACACCGATTCGGGCAACAACAGCTATAAGGAACATTCCTTAAACAGTAACATCGGAATTCTATCAGAAAATTAACATTTTCTATACAGTTTTGAAATCTGAAAGCGAGGTAGCACAGTGAAATTTTAGGAACACCTGGAGCAGAAGATTAATGGTTAACATGCAGCACCATATATTTTAATTGCGTTTGCATTTATAGCAGATCCGATCCAGCAAAGACGACATTTTATGTAAATTCAGTCCTACTAGCGACAGCCGGATGCTCAGTACTTCACAGTCATTTCATACTCTTACATCACATTCCATCATTTAAGGCAGTGCTCCCGAACACGAAGACATTTTATTAAGACAATGACGTTATGAATTACACAGCAAAAAATACGCCCAGTGTAAAGGCATCCCAGATCCACTTAAATTTATTGTTAAACATTAGCCCATCTAAAGAAGCAGGGCTGCTAATTGTTTACACCGTTAATGAAATCTGGTGCTGATTTCTAACAAAGAGATACACTGCACCAACAGCTCCGCAGCTGATACAAGCAGAACAAAGCAAGACAAAGACAATCCCAGAGAAGAAAGTCGATCTATTTTGGGACCCTTACTTCTCCCATTTGCTTTTTTTGGGGGGGAGAATATCGCAAGGCAATGTGCTGAAATCCTCCACCGAACGATCAGTAACTTGGCGCCAGCACGTTTTATAACGATAAAAGCTGGCACTGCAGCAGCGCTCCGGTCTTGGCACAAACCACATAAATCCCAAAATTCCCAAAACCAACGAAGCCGCGAAAATTTACGCTTATGTCGGTCTTAAAACTTAAATTCCCCGAAAGAAATAATGGATGTAACATTTATGGGGGAGAAAAAAAAATTAAAATGTGCTATACCCAAGGGCACTGGTTGTGTCCCACTTCCGCGGCTTAAAATTCTTCATTTTTAATTACCCCGCATTTGCTATAGCCGATTTAATGCTGAAAAGAATCGGACGCGCCACTAATCGAGCACATCCAGAAAAACGTGTGAAGGAGGAAAAGGGATATCAGCAATTAAAATAAAAGAAAAAAAAAAAAAAAGGGGGAAAAAAGAAAGAAAAAGAGGGTAAGAAAGGAGAGTAAAAAAAGCCCGGGAAAAAAAAAAAGGCGCCCATCCATCCCGCCCCGCTGGCGCGGCCGGAGCCGGCTCACTGTCGCCCCCGCGCCTTCCTGCCCTCCCCCGCCAGCCCCGCGCACGCGGCGCCGCCTCCTCCCGCCGCCTCCCCGCCAAACCCCCGCCGCTCCCTACACGTTTTTTTCCTAATTACCGGGTGGGTGCACGATCTTCTCGACGGCGCCGCGCTCTTCCTTCTGCTCGCTTTCCTCCTCCTCCTCCAGGAAGAATCCCCCTCCCGTGTCCACGACCTTGGGGAGGGCCCGCGCCCGCGCGCCGCCGCCTGCAGGAGCACAAACGAGGCGGGCGCTGCGTTAAAGCGCCGCCGCCGGCAGGGGGCGCGCGCGGCCGCCCCCACCGCGCTGCGCGCGCGAGGCGGGGGGCCGCGCGGAGAGCGCGCGCGTGCAAGAGCCCCCCCCTCCCCCACACATGTGGGGGGAGGGGGGGCCCCTCGCGCGCCGCGGCGGATTCTCCCCCCCAACCCCCACCCCGCTCCAGCCACCCTACCGCACCCCCCCCCCCGCCGCCCCCACCGCCCCACGGCCGGCGGAGCCACCCTTTCCCCACATCTTTCCCCTCTCGAAACCTCCCCCCTAGAAAAGAGAAAAAAGGGCGCGGGGACTCGCCCGTTCCGCCGCCGCCGCCATCCGACCTGCGGCAGGGTAGGGCCGGGCCGCCAGCCGCGCCTGCCGCAGTGCCAGCGCCCGCTGCCGGTTCCGCTCGATCTTCGCCAACGCCGCCGCTGAGAGGTGCGGCCGCTCGCCCGCCGCGGTCGAAATCTTCTGCTCGTGGTCTTGCTCGTGGGCCGGGGCCGCGCCCGCCATGGCGGCGGCGGGAGCGACGGAGCCCCGTGGTCCCCCCCGCTCCGGCTGCCGCTCTCGCCCTTCCCCTCGCCGAGCCGCCGCCGCACTGCGCCTGCGCAGGGCGGGGGGCGGGGGTGGCCACAGAAGGGGCGAGGCCGCCCGCGCAGGCGCGCAGCTACCGCCCCGCCCCTCCTCGCGAGCCGCCAGGGCGGGGGCTCCGCCCCGCCGCCGCCGCGCGGGGCGCGCCGGGAGGGCGCGCGAGGGGGGAGGGGAAGGGGGGGCGCGCGCGGCCAGGCGGCGGGGCGGGGCCCGCGGCCCGCGTGGCGCGCGAGGGTGGGGGGCGGGGGGCGCGCGCGGGCCGGGGGGGGGGCCGGTGTCGGCCCGGGGGGGGCGGCTGTGCCGGGATCGGGACCGGCACCGGCACCGCGGGACCGGGGAGGGGACGGGCTGGGGGAGGGGAGCCGATGATGACCCTGCGCTTTCTGCACCGTCCCCCGCCTCGGGCCCGAGCGGCCCCGTGGAAAAAAAAGCCATAAATCCCGCCCCGCCCGGCAGGAATTCCTCAGCAGCGTCACCCAGCAATGCCCCTTTTGTCCGCCCGGCCCGGCCCCGCCACGGCCCTGCGCGAGGCTGGTTCTCGGCCGGAAACGGCCCCGGCCACGTTTTTTGCCCTGAAAACTCTGCAGGAGCACTCTCCCCACTCCCTGCTGCTCCTGTTCGCGGCCCGCCGTGTCCCAGCCTCGCTCGGCACGGGCAATAAGCGCTTTCTTAACAAAATCCCCGTCCTGCCCTTAATGGTTTCGCGTGTTCTGTGCAAGGGAGGACGAATGGAGGCTGCAGCCTCCCTTACTGACGAGGGACGCGCAAATGGCTTTGTCATGCAAATGTGGCTCTAAGCCACTTTCATATAAAGCTACTTAATGCCGAGCAGCCAGTGATCCTCGCCCGCCCGTCAGGCAGTGCCTGCCCTGTCCTTGAAGGAGCGGAAATGGAGGCACTGGCACAGATGCGTGCTCCCTGCCTCCATGCTGAAACGGGATGACCTCAGCACAGGGAGAAGCCTTCCTTCCCTCCCCCCCATACAGCGTCCCCGTCCCCCCCCAAAAAAAAGAAAAGAAAAGAAAAAAGCTCGCTCTCTTTCGTGAAACTAAACTAGTTTCCTGCCAACCCTCCCTTGCTGCTCCCAGAATACGTCCCTTGTGCCTCTCCGTTCAAATGCCCGCGGTAATTACCTGCATGGATTGTGTTTCTCCTGTGTCCTAAAACATTTTATTTCTTTTTAGCTTGTCGTCCTCGCTTGGCATTAACTTTCGACAACAGCCAGCAGAGTGTGCTATGAACGCTGAGAAAAGAACATCCTGCTTCTGGGAAATTTATATATATATCTCCATATATATATATACACATATATATATACATACGTACAGAAATGCAGATGAAGACATTTTAAGTGGTTCTAATACTTGCATGAGTGGTAGGTAGCTCCTCCCGTCAATTAAAATACTTCTCTTGTCGCAGATCACAGAACCTCTTCCTTAAAAATTAATAACCAAGTCATACTAAACCGTCTGCTTTCAGCGAGATTGCTTTCCAGTGTTTGTATAAAGTTGGAAAAGTGCCACAGTGGAGATGTCCAAATACGTTTCACAGGCAGAGAGAAGGATCTAGAACGCAAGGTACTTAATAGATGAAAATGCAAATCGTAACCCCAGCGTACAGGAAGCAGCTTATGCAATTATACAGTATGAGCATACGTTTCTCCAACCTCATTACTCCCTTTTTTGGACTGACTTACTGACAGTGGAGTTCCAAAGAGAGCAATAAACATAGTAGAAACAAGTGAAATAAAAAAAAAGATAGAAGAAAAGTGTTTACTAGATGTCTTGGAAATGGAAATGTTTGCTTGAAAAGCAAACACACGTATGTTTGGATTCCTTATGCTGTTCTGGTGTCTCTTCTTCCTTGTTTTGTAGGAGCAGACATTTAGGGAGGAGTGAACTGAGTTGTACTTGTGGGGTAGCAAATAGTTCCGTATCATTCGTAAACCAAAACTGCCTCAAACCAAAGCCAAGTTTGAGACCCTGTGTAAGGGTTTTAAGGGCAAAAGGACATTATTATTATGCAACCAAACTGGAATTAGGATTAAAAGGAAATCAGAATACACAAACAAAAGCAAATTCAGAGTCAAGGCGTTCAAATAAAATTGGCTGTGGGCCGCAACTATCTATGCAAGTGTTAATTATTGAGTAAAACTGTTTTAGAAATATATACTAGAGATGTTTGGCTTTTTCTTTTTCTCAGGGGCAGTCTGACTGCGCAATCAAAGCAGAGTATTCTCCCCAGCTCTGCTTCTGACCAGAATGAATCAAACACAATACTCCTAATTTTCATGGCCAAGAGAAGGTAATAAAACTAACAGTTTTGTATTAGCAAGGAGTTACAAACTATCTCATATGCATTGCTCTGGCCATGCAATAATATTTGTGCTTAGTATTAAATACATGTGCCTTAATGCGTGCACATGAGATGATAATTATAATGGTATCTGTGTTTTAAGCAGTTTTTCAGGTTCTGTATGCCAAGTAGTATCAAGCATTCCTTGTATTAGTAGGTAGGCTGTCATTAATTGTCAAGAACAGATGTGCATTGTTTCATAGCCAGAGAGACCATCATCAGTGAGGAGCTGAGCGCAAGGAGGCAGCTGAGCAGTGCTTCACAATTCATCACTCCCATGGAGGAAACAGTGAGTGGCAAGACAAGAATGTTTGCTGACTGTGCAAAACCTTTTTGAGTTAGCAGGGGGTGAGGGTCATCCGTAAAGAATTGTGGGTGATTAGGCAGTAAAAAGGTAGATTAAATACAGAGTAGATAAATGCAAGGTGATGTCATAACTACTCGTAACTTTACATAAAAGGTAGGAATACCTGAATTAGTGCTGCCACTCAATAGTGACACTGAAGTGTGTAGGCCCTGCATGAATGCCATCTTTATGTTTGGAAAAGCAAGGCACATTTCAAGGAAAGGGACAGAAAAAAACCAGGAACACATTTATGGCACTCCAGAAATCTGTGGTGAATTTGCACCATGCGTACTGTTCCCTATTGCGTTTCCTTAGAAAGCAAATGCTGGAACTAGAAAAGAATAACAAGGATGCTAGGCTGTCTGACTTTGTGTCCCTTGAAAGGGACAATTGAGATTTGGAGTTCTCACCAAAGAGGGAGGATGCATGAGGCCTGTCACATCCTGTGTAACTTGTGGATGCCAGCTGACTTTCTGAGTTCAACACCATCAGATTTGCAGTAGCAGGAGCTCGAGTCTAAACAGGCAGGAGGAGATGGTTCTTCATTCAGTGCCTTTCTGAATGGCGTGCTGAGTACAGGCTGTTTCTCTAGGGTGGAGGGAAGATAGGCCAAGTATTTGGAAGAGGACTGTGTTGAGAGTTAATGAATGAACACCCCCTCACACTCAGGAAATTCCCTGAGCTGAAAGCAGTTGGTAGCTGTGGGAGTGTTGCAGAGAAGATATCATATATTTGCCTTGCTTTTCCTCTTCCTTTGACGTTTGCTGAGGCCTTTGGTGGAAACAGGATGTTGGACTGAATGGGTTCTTCATCCGAGGCAGTACAGCTCTTCCTCTGTATTCATGGAGGATCACACTGAGCCACATGATAGCAATGAGCCTGTGCAATGGGGTCTTTCCAACCAAATTCACTATTCAGCTGGGACCAGGAGTTACTTACGGAGCAGCTGCTGACCATGTATTTCTATTTTGCCTCATGATAAACTTCTTTCTCTGTGTTCTCAAAATCTTAGTAGCGATATGCATACAGCTGCATTGCAGTTGCATACCTACAACCAAACCATCCTTTTTTCCTTATTCAGTAGCAAATAATCGTTCTGTGAGAAACAGACCTAAGTCTTACTTTTTCAATGAGTTTGTCTTTTGAAGGGGCAGCTGTGGACAAAAATCTCTTTACTCCTCTCCCCACCCCTCCCACCTATCTCTCTCCCCCTGTTTGATGGCTCATGTGGTGGCATCAATTTTAGCCACATTCGAATCCAGTAGCCAGCAGCTGACTGGCCAATATACACAGGGTGTTGGGCTGCTGCCTCTGAGCATGACTAAGGCATTGGATTTTGTCCAGCGATTTCAAATGATTTTTGAATGGGAGAGAGCAGTTCAATTGCATCCTTAGGAACGTAGGGCAAAAAATACCATGCCCTTTGTGATTTTGTTTCCATCCTGTTTTAGCTTGGTGCACCTATTTCTTATGTTACCTTTAATAAATAAATAGAGAAATATTGTTGGCAGCTTGGTGAAAAAGCAGCATGTGACCTGTGAAAAGCAAAGTGAACTTGTTAAAACCAGATAGTGTACCTGCTTGGATTTGTATGTTTTCTTTCTGAATTCACCTATGCCATAGCTCATAGATCAGGGATACACAGGGAATCATCCTGTCGGACAGAATGGGACATGCAGAGTAAATTAGGTTTGTCATCTCTCTGAGATTTTCTCCTTTGCTCACTACCTGTAGGAGAGGATTTTCATAGTGATGTGGCCTGTCTTCACGCTCCATTTATCGTACTCCAATTGATGTATGCAATCTTGGTTGAACAGATAGGTAATGGAGTAAACATATAACGTGTTGAATGCCTAAGCAACACATCTGAAACAAACAAGTAGGCAAGAATCAAAGTGCAATGTTTAGAGACAAAAATTGGCATTGTTGTCTGACAGGAGATCTTAATGCAAGTTTGTTATCATTTTCTCATTACAGGAGATGACAGAATTTGAAATTACAATGTAAATATATTTTATTTGCTAGCTTTTAGTACAAGTAGTACTAAAAGCTAGCAAATAGTACTAGTACAAGTACTAGCAAATAGCTAGCTAGTACAAGACTTTTCTGTTTTATTCCTGAATAGGACTTTAATATGTTATGTTGATGGCCACATGATGAAAAAATGCTGTTTACTGTTTCAGAGATTACAAAGCTGACTGGACACTTTTGCTATTGATTGGCAATCCAGAAAGAGAAATCCTCTTCCAGTATTTTACCAGAAAAAGCCATCATTCTCTTTGATGCACATAAAGAGTGGGAAACTGCAGCAAAAACAGCAGACAAGTTATGTAACTGTGGTATGGCAACCTTTGGTGATTTGCTAACTTCAATACAAAGGTCAAAAAATACTGAAGATAAACATGTAATTTTTTCTGAAACTAAGACACTAGGATATTTTTCTTACCCCACCAGTGGCTGGAAGAGGAAATTTTATAGAAATGGGTTTGAGGACTTCTCTGAGCTGTTCTAAAGTTGAGCTATTCAGGTTTTGGGGCCTTTTTCCCAAGTGTGCAAGGAATAGCCACAAATGATGTAAAAGGGATCTCTGTATTGACAGATTTATTCTCCCTCCTAGTGTTTCCATATGGACAGTTATTTAATACATGCAAGAATCTTTCCTGTAGCAACTTAGAAACATCAAGAAACTTTGGTAAGTGCTTTAGCACTTTTTTGTTCAATTAAGAGCATCTCACGCATTTCTGAGACAGAAAATAGGTACATCATCTACTATAATAGTCTCAAAGACATGAGCTTTAGTAGTATTGATGGTGAAAGGCTGAGTGTTCTGGAGAGAAGTTCAAAAATCAGGCCTTGCTGTATTTAAGTATTTAAGGACATGGGGAATGTAAGTATTTAAAATTCTTCAAGTTTCCACTTTATATTGTGCAGTATGTTATACTTTTTTTTTTTCTGAGCCATAATATAAAGAGATTTTTTTACTATTGTTCCAAGTCAGCCTGACTTGTTCCCGTGTGCAGAGGACCTGGAATGGGAGACCATAAAACAGCTGACTAATTCTGCTGTAGCAAAAAAAGTCATGTCCCAGTTACCAGTGTTTAAGCAGATGTGTCTCTTCTGGTCCTTGCACATCTCTGCAAAACCTGTGGTGTCGTTGTCCACAGGTTTGATCAGTTCTCTCTCTCCAGTTGGTTTTCCCAATGTTAGCTACTGTGCTGTCCATATGTGCCTTCAGGCCCAGTCCTGCTTTTCAGGACAGACACTACAGGAGCTGTGAGCATTTCAGCTCATTGAAGCATGAGAGGAGAAGGATAATGTGGAATTGATCTTAGTGACTGTGCATTCTAGGTTCAGACCAACCTATCTGTGAGAGAAATGTGGAGCCAACACATGGCTTAAGCCCTCTAGGAGTGCAGGCCTAGTGGGAGGTGCTTCTGAGGGACTGTGCCATCCACAGAATTTGAATCTTTAACGTAATCTGAATGTATCTTCTCAACATTATCAGAAAATAGTTTCTGATCAGGGTCTTGCTACCTAGGTTACTTCAGTAGGCTGATTTTGTTGTCTTAGTTTTGATTGCTTTTTCCCCCCCTCAGTGTGAAAACTTGGCTTTGCCTTGCCAGAAAGAACAGTGACCATAGCAATTTAACATGTGATGTTAACTGATTTCTCTCTTGGTACAGGGAAGAATGGATTCCAAAGGTTTTAGTACCTCTGATTCAATTGAAACTGTTTATGAGTGAAAGAATATATAAAGAATTCATGATGCCACTCACTCCTTTCTTACAGGTTTGGCATATACTACATTCCTGTGTTACTTCCACTTCATCCACATCCATGTTTCTGACTAAGTTGTGCAAATCAAACTTTTTTAAAATTTGTTCTGTTTGTAGCATAGGTACACTGAGCTTTGCCATTTACCATAACCCTCTTTTTTATTTTCTTTAAAGACCATGATATGCTTAGAGCATGGGAAGTAGTTTGTGACAAAAAATAAGAGAGGGGGAAAAAAAAGAGGTTCTTCTCTTCCTGACTATATCTGGAATCCAGTTAAGTGATTTTGGAATGTAGTTAATGATCTAGTGAGATGATCCTTCTGTTGCCAGAGACTGCACTTTTTTGATTTTTGCTCAGTGAGAGTTTTCTTTACATCAGTGGTCACAGTTCACAGTTTTCAGTTTTCAGCATCCTCTTTGAATTTGGAGGCAATGAAATTCTTCACTGCTGAGTGGAAGCATCCTCACCTGTCTGGGAAAGCATCATGTCTAGCACCCGACTATTCCCTGACTGAAGACTTGACACTCTCAGCTGCCAGCCACTGCAACTGATGTACCACCAGAACCGTCCCATGCCAGGAGGGATATGTTACTTTTTCATGAGTCTGCAGGTGCTCTAGGTCTCTCTGTGGTGTGCCAGCCTGGTTAAACTCAACCAGTGTGGATTTTCATCTGTCGAGGTTTGGATCTTCCTCAAGTCCCATTTTTTAACTTCTTTTTTTACTGGTTTTGGGGGTGCATTTTTTCTTCTGAATGTTGCATATTTTCCTAGTTTATGTTTGAAATATTTTTATTAGTTTCAACTTTTTTTTTTTTTGTTCCTTCACTTTTCTAAGAAAGCAAGAAAAGCAGAGTTGATGAAGTCTCAGCAGCATTTCATAGATTCATTAACTTTTACCTTCTACCAAGATCTGAAAGTGCCTGGACAAATCACCCCAAACGTCCATGGTCTCGGACTGTTTGTCTGTGCTAGCCGCCTCGTCTCTTCTCTGAGCAATGTAACTTCTCATGGTACTTTCAAAAGTATTGGGACGGGCAATGCCTTTATTTTCTGAGTGCATGCCTCCTGCTGTCCACAGAATTGGTCTTCTTGGAAGAAAATGGAACATTTTAGTGCTATGTAGCACAACCTCTGTTTCTTCTCTAATACACTAATAATTTGAATACTTTCTTTGTTTGTTTCATCATTCCATTAATTGACTTCATACTGTGAAACTTGCTTCCTTGCTCTTTCTTACTTTCTCCGAAGTGATTGCTCAAAACTGCACACTGCAGTAATCCCCTATTACAACATAAAATTGTCTTAACTGAGGCAGAATCCTGGTTGCAGATTTCCTCATATGGTACATCAGTTCTCTTGACTCATACGTTTATGTGGCAAATCCCAGAGGACTCACTCAGTAAATAGTATGCTGTCATGGTAGCAGGTAGCAAGAACTTTAGTTACTAACTTAATTGTGCAACATAATGATTAAACGAAGACCAGTACAATACCAATATTATACAGCAAATTCTTGAGATGTATTCCATGTCCAGGGAGTGTGCTTGGAAATTAAGTACAGATGAAGCATGCTTGCTGGCTACTTAGGATTCAAGGTACTCTTCCTAATCTGCTTCTGTAGAGACTATTTCCATCTGTCCCTTACCTTTGACAGTTTGTTATGCCATAGCTCTCATATAGTCTAACCAAAGCTAACTTGACTGGAGCTGCCATAATGTGCTCAAATATTCCCACCTAGTTCTTTCATTCTGACTGTGTTTAATGTTTAATGACCATCAGACATTAATTTCTGTATTAGAGTAAATTCCATATTTAGGCATCTTGAGACAAGTTATGATTAAATGGAAAGTCTACATGTTCCATGATTGCTTCAGAGAACTGCAACAGTTCTGTAAAGATCAATTAATCATGACTCACTTTTACAGTAGCCACATTGCTTCCTTCTCAAGAAATTGTCTTCATGCAGCTGTACATTAATTCCATCCTCTGTTATACTTTGTGCTAAATTCTCTGGAATGGAGACCAAACTTACTGCTCTATCATTTTTTGTATCTTTTCTGAGAGTTTCCTTGCCAATTTTGAAAATCGCAAATAAAGGAATGACTGTGCTCTAAGCTGCATGAAATGTTGAAATATTTTTATTAAAAAACATGCAACTTTTGGTGAATAAGCAAGATAAAACCTTGCAGTTGTGTCTCTTGGGTGGATATAGAACAAATTATGTACAGCACATTCATGTGCATATTTTAATAAACTTTCTGGGTACTGTATTGGCATGAGAGAGCAGATGCATTAACAGCTTACCATAAAAGGTTTAATTAACATCCATAATAATGACCACAAGAGGGTGCTCTTAATTACTGTTCCGTGAATGCTGTTGGACTTCAATTCTCAGAGCCAATGGGACGACTAATTTTAACACTTACAAAAAATCAAGTGAATTAGTCATAAGTGGAATCTACCTAAGTTATTTGAAACCAGCCATAATGCTTGGTCATATAATCCCCACCCAAATACACTTTCTTCTAAACTGAAGCTAAATCAGACAGGATCTTAAGCCTCCCTTTCATGTGTGTTTTTTGCATTAACACTGCTGTAAGAATAGCAAGAATTTTTGTTTACTTTCATTACAACTCTCACACCTACAAAGTACATAGCAAAACGTTTTGTGTTTGATACAAAAGTCAGTTTCCAAATGAAAACACATTTTCGTGATGTCCAGTTGTTTTCCAAAAAAGAGAAGTAATTTTTGTGTTTGGTACTGCAAGTACTTCCGCCGGGTTTGTGCACTGAACGACCTATTGAAAAAGGGCTTGATTTGGATTTACATCTTGTTAGTAATTTAATCATTAAAGGTGGACAATTAACTTGCTGCTCCGTCTTGAAAGACATCTCGTTTTCCACTCACAGAATATATCATTTTTTGTGAGCTTTATGCATCTGTTTCTGTGTGTGAGAAATGAGAGCGTATTCATCTCAGTTTTAAAATGCCACTTAAATTCCTGATAGAGAGTGGATGCGATGTTAGAGTGCCACTTCCGATGAAGTGGCGCTTCCCACTTGACGGCCAGTTAGTGGAGTACTCGTGTTAAACATCATTCAATACACAGGTAAGCACTGCGCTTCACATGCGGCCATCAGACTGCTGTATTTACGCACACATCACTAATCTTTTGTGGCAGTTTGTGCTGAAACCGTAACAACTTCCAAGCAGACCACCCACCTTGCAGTGCAGGAATGCATTTTGCACAATTGACAGACCTTTGAGTTGTTTCCTTTCTTTTTTTTTTCCTTCTTTCTTTTTTTTTTCTTTTTAAAACCTGTTCCTCTGAATCTGCCGTTCAAAGAACAATAGACTCAAATAATCGCAGCAACGTTGTGTTTTCTGTGTGTTCATGCTGCTGACAAAAGATCAAGACTAAAATAAGAGATTTTTGCCTCTGTAGAAGTTGAAACTGATGAGGCTTACTCCCGCTGTAAGTCACACTGTGCAGTTTTGAATGAGACAGCCAGCTTCTGGCTGGTTTTTTCCTCTATTTCTATAAAACTGAAAGGAGGCAGCCCTGAGAGAACAGCAACTGAGGAGAAAGCTGTTGCACTGCTGAATTAACCCAAATCATAGCTATGTCGCTCTGGAGTCAGACGTCCATGGCTTCTGCGTGCTTTAGAGCTGCCACCCAGCATGGCAATGCAGTGCAGGCTCTGTCCCATCCTTACCAGGGCCTCCAGCAGCATCGGGCTACCTGGGCTGGGACCTGTGCTGTGCTTATGGCTGTAGCTGGGCTAGGGATAGCCAGCACAGAGTCACTCTGCCACATTAGAGATGGCTCTGCTGGCCTGATGCTGCTCCAAAATGTCCATTCATTCATCCAGATCAGTACTTTATGTCTATTTTGGCTCTTGTTTGTTGAAGCATGTTTCTCAGACCTTCCTACTGACATTTAAAAAGGTTAGCAAACAGATAAGCAAAATGCATCCTTTCTGTGCGTGCTACAGGGCAAACAGTGTAATTTTTCTGTAAAAAACTTAGTAAGGTGTATCCTTCTGTAACTTTAGCAGCACAGAAGAACTCCAGAAGTCATGGGCTCATACTTTGGTGTTCTCCAGCTGCCAGTGATATCTATCTCTTCAGTGACCTCTGTGTTGGGAGTGTCTGACACCACCAGTGAAGACAGCTGCTGGCAAGATGGTACAAGACCATACAAAAGATTAAAGGCACAGTTCTAGTAAAAATCTCTGGATACCTTACAGAAGCAAGGAACCAATCAGTTAAGCAGAGCCTCAACTGGGTGTCTTCTTGCTGGTTTACAGGACCCTAAAGCACTTGAAATCCTTACATTAAAATGACAGAATCACAGAATGGGTCAGGTTGCAAGAGATCAACCTTGACTGGTCAAACATCCCTGCTCAGGCAGGGTCATCCTAGAACACCTGGCAAAGGATTGTATTCCCATAGTTCTTGAGTATCTCTGGTGAGGGAGACACCACAACCTTCTATTATCTTCTATAGAAAATGGCTTCATGGTGGAGTGTCATGCATATATTTTCTCTATGTTTTCTCTCTTCATACAGCAGCTCGGCTGATTAGCAGCATATAGTCCAGCTTATGAGAAGACATAGACAACCACCCGTGATGAGTTTAATGTAAGTTTAAAGGGTAGCCTTTCTTAAATTTTGGAGACCTCATTATATGGAGAATGTCTATAGAACCAGGATCACTGATCAAGACTCCCTTTCCCACGTAGAAATTTTGTGCAGGCCAAAAACCAGAATTTGGGCTGTTTTTTCAAAAACCAGTATTTGTGAGTGTCCAGTAGACTGTTGGAAGAGTAATGCTGTGTAATGCAGCAATAACCTCTGAAGGCACAGTCAATATGCATGCATCCTGAAAGGCAGCCACGATGTGTGCAAACCTATTTTTTCTTGTACAACCAGTGAATCCAAAGTGACCTAGAAGCTGCAAAACATTGCTTCATGACTCCTGTAGGTCGGCTGCTTTTGCTCAGACAGTCCTGTGTGTTCTTGGCGCATGTGTAAAATCCTCCTGTATGTGCTCAGTAAACCCAGGGTGTGTATGTGGTGCTCACTGTGGAACTGCTGCACAACACAAATCTGTTGAGACATTATCTGGTAGAAATACGGCAGCCATATAAAAAAGTGTTAGTGATTATTATGTTATTACTCCTAACTCAGAGTCTGACTGAGGATGAAAAAATCCTGTGTCAGATTTATGCTTGAGGCATTTTGTCTCCAGCCACAACTATGTTAAGAATCTTTCACAAGATAACATTTGACCACCATTGTGAGGCTGCAGTCTACACATTGCTAGATCAGTTTGAATTACTTCTGGGCCCTCCAGCTGCACAGGAAGAGCATGTGATTTGAGTTTCTTTATTGCAAAAGGATACAGCAAATATACCTTAGTGTGCCTGCTTGAGTAGTTAGATCTGGCCCCTCTCAGTATATTAATTGCTAAAGAATTGTGAATTTGTTTAATAAATACCTGAGATGTGCCAGAAACTGGGGAAATAAAAAAGTAGAAAAAGAGGGGCATGCTTTGAATTGCTTTCATGCTTACACTTTTCAGTTGGTAAAGAAGCACATGGATGGCATCTCCACATTCCTCAAAGCCCTGTCAGAGGTCTGCTCTGCTTCCTAAGGTTTACTGGTAGTGACAGAAGATGCTGTTCAGGACTTGTCAGTGTTGCAATAATTTACACTTCCTTTCCCTTCCACCAAGAAGAGCAAATTACAGACAGAAGGGGGAGAAAGAGAGATGGAAAAGTAATATCGTTGTTATTACTGAGAAGGTAGAGCAGATTTTTTGAAGGGATTCAGCTAAGCTGCAGATCTGAATCCCATGTGCATACCATGCCTCTTTTGTTAGCTCCGAGAAGTGAGAAGTGTCTCTCTAAAGTGATTCATTTTCTCACTTCTTGAAGCCATGCAAAAATCCAGACTTCTCATCAAAGCTGGTATTTTAAATGTCCATGAGATTGTTACATAGAGTCCATGGGAGACTGCTACAAATTATTTGGATTTGTGTCTTAGGAAGGGCTGAATCACAGGAGTTGTCTGTTTTTCTCCCTTAAGGGTAAACTGAGCCACTTTCCACTGTCCACCTGATTCCATGTAGGACAACAGGCAAATTGCCTGTTTTCTGGGCCAAGTTCCACAGGGCAGTGGAAATGGTGCTGTACAATCTGGTGTACCTGTTCCCCGCATAATGTGTCACTGAGCTTGGGGAGAACTGGTAGAGATGCTTTTGTTTAATTAGACACAAGAGGGATGGCTTCTGTTTTGTTCAAAACTTTAAAGTATTCCCCAGAGGCCACCACATGAAGGCTGCTGCATGCAGTATTCCAAGGATGATTTTTGATGGCTTCCTGCCCTTACCATGGACAAGGCAACAACTGCGACATTTGTGGGAATCACTGCTACACACAGTTCTTCAATGAGACAGTCAGAAAAGTGGCTAAAGGTGCTTCAGCATATGTGCCAGGTACAGCTGCTCCCTTGTGCAGATCCTGCAGGGCAGGCAGCAGCGCAGAGGTGCTCTGTGAGTCACGCAGGGGATGGCCGAGCTCTGAACCACCCATGAAGTCTGTGAGGTGCTGTCATGATCACACATGGAGGACGTTGTTCCCCTGTCATTAGCACTTATGTTTTTGATTAAGCGTGGATGATCAATTCTGTCTTGCAAGGCTGGTCATGCTGGATGGAATATGTTTCCCAAAATCTGACAGAGATTTGTGTCAGGAGACATCTTGACATCTTCTGGAAGTATTCAATACAAGCCTGAGTGCCCAGCAGGGCCCACTACAGGGCTTACACTAGGACAGGGGCTCAGGCCCTCATCTGCTCGAGTGCTTGCTACTTTCAAGCACAGAGATTCCCACCACCTTTCTGCAGCTTGTCCCAGGGCTGTACTGCTCTCAAGGAAAGTTTTCTCCTCACATCCAAATCCTTTTGCAACTTGTGCCCCTTCTGCAGGACCTTCTACGCTGTGACTGGTCACCCCGGCAAAGAGTCTGCATTTACCCTCCCTGTAATGCCCTACAGGCAGTGGGAGGCTGTAATTACGCCCCTCCTCAGATGTCTCCTTTCCATGCTAAGCAGAGTAAGTTTTGCAGAATGGACTGAGTTGAGAACATCTCTTCAACACAATCAAGAGTAAGGTAGCCTCCAGTCAGGAGCTGTCAGCAGGTAATGTGAAGGACAGGGCACATATTCCTTAGAAGGCACAAGGCAATGTGCTGATTGGAAGTTGCCATTGCCCGTTTTCAGTGATGGAGCAATTAATAATGCACAGGGATAAAGTGGGGCAACAAGAATAAAGAGGAAACAAATGAAACTAGCAGACTAGCTAGATACACAGTTCAGCTGAGTCCAATTCTCAGTGAATTGTTCACCGTGGCTGGCTGCCCCAGGAGAGGGTCTCATGTTCTTCCTTAGTGTTTTCTGGATCCTCCTTATCACTGCAATATTTGTTTTGGTGGATTTTGTCTTTTCCTGTTAATTTGTCCATCTCTTTCTGTGAATTTATCTTGTGGGTTTTAAATCCAGGCAAGACCACTGGGTCTGCTATAACTAGCAATAATCACACAGCTGGATTGTGTGTGGTAAGAAGAAATTAATCCTCTGGCTGAATGTGAAGCTGCCATCTGCTGGTTTCATTTGTTGCCTCTTTACTCTTGTACTGAGAGACACACAAGTACTTATTGCCTGTTGACCTTCTCCTTGCCTCTCAGTGCTGAGGGGATCTGCTTTCATGCTAGTCATCTCTTTTCTAGACCAGCATGTCTTGATATAGTTGGCTATTACTTACTTCTCATTATCCTCCCAATATATTTCTGTCCTTTTCCAGTTCTTCTATCTCCTTTCTGAGCCAGGGAGATAAAGGTTAAATATTACTCAGTTGGCATTGTGAGAGGCATGTGAAAGAGGAGATTTAAAAGTGTGTTTGGATAAGTTTAGCAAGGAGGAGAGAACTGGATCTTTGCTGATTGTTTATGTAATGTTTTTTCTGGTTGTCTGAGGGCTTCTCAGTGATGTAGACAAAAATGCTGACCTGGCAAAGACTTAACCAGCACCACTGTCAGCTTATCTTTTGTCCAGGCCTTGGTCCTTTAGGCATCTTCAGTGAAGGTCCCAGTGATGTTGTGACCATTTACATGTTGCCTGATTTTCTGCCTGCACTTGGAAACAGAGACAGTCCCTCCCCCTGCCCCCTGCCCCAAGGAGGACAATTGTATTATGAGAGCACTTTTGAAGAAAAACTGCACCTTTTATTTAATTTCCCTCTTTTCTTTCCTGCTTACAATGGTCAAGAGGTGCTGTTGCAGGTGGCATCTGAAAACTCAGTAATTTACTACAGGGAAGGGAGATTATTCAGGGCATTTCAGTGGTGGCCTCTAAAGGCAGGGGCACCTATGAGAGCTACTCTACAGTGGGACTAGGAAGACTGGAAAGTAGAAGAGGCCCTTTAGAGGTGATGTGACCCATGAAGTGAAGGCTGCTGCAGAAACATCTGGCAGGAGAAGAGAGTTCTTGCAGCAGCTTGCAATGGACCCTGGAGGCCCCACAGCAGTTAACAAACACTGGAGTCATTCCCCCTGCAAGCAGTTTCATGTGAGGGTCACAGCAGAATCCTCAAGCCCTGAAAGCAATTCAGGTCAAGGTAATACCACAGTTATTAAAGCAGCTGAATCTGTCAGTTTTACTGTAAGAAAATGGCTTCTCAGACATCCCTGAAAGAAATGGAGCTACTGTATTTTCTGATTTGCCTTCTGCAAAGGAAATCGCTGAGCAGGGACGCAGTGTTTGGTGAAAAGAGTGTTAAAATTCAGCTCAGGCTGAAAAGCACTCAGCTTTTAGATGGGTAAAGGCTGGCAGGATTTTCTATCTGCTTTCAGCATTTCTTAAATATTTGTAAATACACAGTTTTGGACTTGGCCTAGGACTCAGCCCCCATTTTTGCTGGCACTGCCCAGAATTCAGAAGCTTATTATGTGAGGCTTGTGGCACCCAAGGCAAGAGCTGCTCTTTGTGCCGACATGTCTGTCCCAAAGTAAGCCATGGGCACTCAGGGGGGCAGGGGGAGAACAGATGAAGCAGTAGTCTGTTATTTTCTACTAGGAATGTTATGCTAGTAAGATGTCCTGTGCTTTTTACAGAATTATACTCTCTTGCTGTAAGAATAATTTCTCCTTCAAAGTCATAAAATACTGCTGGCAAGGAAAAACTCTGCTTTAAGAACAACCCAGAAATCAGCACACAGCAAATTTTTATGTAAACCATTTTCTCAAACCATTTTCTATGGTGTCTTTGCCCGGGAGCTACCCCCACAATTCAAAGTACAGCCATTATGGTGACACTTTGGGTACACATACAACAATAGGGCAGCTCTGCAGTGAAATGAGATATGCATCACCTTTGATAAGAGAAGACTTGCAGGTATGCAGCTTTGGCCTTAAATCCTCAATACCTGTCCTTTCCCATCCCCCACTTTTGCTTCATGACCAAAAACTTCACCTAAATACAAGCTCTGTTCTTTCCTTTAACTCTCCCCCAGTCCTGCAGGGGATCCTCTACTTATAAGAGCTTCTTTCAGTGGCTGCATATCAAAGGAAATGTTTTAACAAACACAAAGGACAGACAAAGGTTTTGTGCCCCCTTGTTATTCCTTGCAGCAAATGCATGACTACTGGGGGGATCAAGTTGTTTTCTTGATCAAGGAGTCATTAGAGATTAACGTTCTCTCAAAGTCCTGGCAGGACAAAGCTCCTTCTCCTGGCAGCAATTGAAACACATGCCATGAGATGAAACACTGGGGTAGGTGGCACCCAGACTCTCAGGGCTGGAGGAAAGCTGGCTGGTGCAGGGAGACATTGTTGGTGCAACCTCTGCAACTGTCCGACTATCTATCTGAGCATTCTGGCAGTAGCTGTGCCACCTCTTTTCAGTCTGGGGAGATTGCTGAGGTGGAATCAGCCCCACTTGGCAGGGTATGGGCGTTTTACAGTGTGGCAGGACCTGGGTTCTGGCCTGACTATACCACCACCATTACTTCAGTGTGGTGTCCCTCTCTGTGCTTGCCACTGCTTTTGTTCAGACACTCCCAAACAATACCCAGCCCTGGGAGCACCTTTGGGAAACTCCTGGAACAATCCTCACCTATATCCCTTCAAAATCAGACCCATTTCAATCACACAGAAGGTCCCAATCACACAGGTGTTCCACCAGACTACCTGAATTCCTAGCCCTTGGGCACTGCCCTTCCTTCCAGTGACTGAACCCTTCCCCTAAGTAGCAACAGCTGTCAAAAAATGTGGTGTGTGTCTATACATATTCAGGTGAGAGGTTGTTAGGAGGGGTACCCCAAAGCCAGCATCACACAGCAGCTAGGACATGTTCCTGCCAGGCTGTGGGGAACCGACCTACACCAGTGTGTTGGTGACACTGGAACACCATGGCGTGCTGGGGTGCATCTTCCAGGGCTATCCTGGAGCTGGCTGAGAGTCTCTACCCCTGCTAGCCCCCAGTCTGCTTTCCATCACAGGGGCTTTAACCACCAAAGGGAAAGAAGTCTGGAGGCTTCATGCCCTTGCCCAGGTAAGGACAGCTGTGGTGCCTTCTGTAGATGTAAGACCTGCCATGCAGACCATCCAGCTCCCAGACAGCTTCAGCTCTTCTGCTGGGGAGCCCAGCTCTTGGGAATATGCAGGAAATCTAAGAGTAAGTTATTGATTGTGAAAACAGGCCAGTCTGCTGGTAGCCCCAAAACCCCTTTAGATTTAAGGAATGGCACTGTGCAGGACTGGTCTATGGTGGGCTGCTTGGGAAGGCACAGATCCTTGTTAGCTGTGTCCAGCAAAGAGAATGGAGCTGGAAACTAAATAGAAAGGGAATTTGGGTCAGCAAGGAAGAAAAAGGGCAAAGGAGGGTGTTTATTTCTTTGATATTCTGCTCTTTGCTCTTTCTGAGAAAAACGTTCACGAGAGTCCTTCTGCCGCACTGATGCAGCCAGGTCTTCATCACAGCATCCGTGAAGGAGGAGCAGACAATTCCCAACCTGTTTGATTGCTGCTGTGGGCACAGTTTGTACTTGCTTCATTTTTGCCTCTCTCATTGTTTCATGGTTCATTTGGCTGGACTCTTCATACGAAATAACATGTTAGACAGGCTCAGTACTGGGAGTATTGTGGGAAGGCAGGAGCTGTCTGTGGAAGGGATGGGCAAAGGGATTCTGCTTTCAGCATCCATACCAACTGTCGACAAAGCAATTGTGCATGTTTGCCTTGTCAAACCATTTACAGTATAATAATAATGTTTCACATCAAAGAAACACACCTATGAAACCAAATCTTTCTGGCCAGTGGCTCTGCCCACAAGCTTTCTGCACTGTGTCCTACCAGCTTATTCCAACACTTTGCTTCTTGTTAAACAAGGAAGAGTGAGATTAGCATGTGCCTGATGTTTTAGTTAGAAAAGTTTAGTTACAAATGAGTGGAAGAGATATTTCCCATTCATTTTTGGTCCCCTTTCTGCAGTGCACATGTAACAAACCAAAAGATGAGCAACTTCTTTTTGAAAAGAGCACAGGCAAGTGCCTCAGCTGCAACAGGGCACTGAAATGTGTTAGTGGGGTTGAGGGAAGGGAAAGGGTAAGGCCTGGGCAGAGGCTGGACCAAGAGATAAAGCAGAGATAAGGTCTCTGCAGCTTTCCTCTCCCAACACTGTTACTCCCTGGGCAGCCCAGTGGCTCCAAAGGTTCATAGCGGCCCCCTTGCAGTGAGGGGACTGTAGAGGGGCCAGGGGAGAATGGCACTGCCCCACACCACTGTGGTGCATCTCCATCCTGCCCTGCTACTGAACATCTGGGACGGGGGACACTGGGGTGGGAGGCAGCCTTGGGATCTGCATCCCTGTCTTGGCTGAGCCTGCTGCCAGAGAGGATCAGGACAGGCTCTTCTGGGTGTGATGGCAGACCACAGAAAGTAGGGACTGGAGCTAGCAAAAGAAAAGCAAAGGGCAAACAACTTAGGTTTTTTTTTTTCAGTGGAAAAAGTGGGCTGGGGTCTTTTAAACTTGTATCTCATGTCCAAAATTTCATTAAGTTCTGGCTCTAAAAGCCTCACAGCAGACAGGGGTAGTGGCTGAGTGAGAGGATGCTCAGACCCCTGCTGAGTTCACAGACATGCAAAATAGGCCCTCTTTCAGTTACTCCAAAGGCTATGAAGCTCAGAAATGCTTTGTCCCCAAATCAAACAACTGTAAAATCCACACCTGAGGGTCATAAAAAGAGTGGAAAAATTTAGATTAGAAGAGGATCATAATGAGGTCCCCAGTCCCACCCCCTGATCAAAGCATGACTGACTAAAGTGAGGTCAGGTTGCCTTGTCAACTCTAGAATATCTCCCCAGATAGAGGTCCCATCACCTCTTATCTGGGCCTTGTCTGCATCAATGATGCAAAGAATTTTTTGCTTATATCCAGTTAGAAGTTCCCCTGTTGCAGCTCATGCCTATTGTCTCCTCTCCTCATGCACTTCAGAGAAGAGGTGCCTCTTGCTTAAGTGGCTGACTCTTGCTCAATGGCTGACTAAAAATTGTAGCCCACTGTAGCCTTTTCCTCAGGTGGAAGATAGTTTCCTCCACTTCTCCCCATAATGTCCTGCACTCCCATCCCTGGGACATCTGCGTGTTCGAACTCCTCAGTTTATCAATATCTCCCATTTCTTGGGGAACCCAAAACTTTTCTTTGAAATTCCAGATGCGCTGAGCAGAGGGGCACAGCAGGGTTTGGGTATGCTTTGTGCTAGGCAGCCTCTAAGGCGTGTGCTGATGTCGTCTTTGGCTGCTGGGTCTGGGAGCTGTGCGGGAAGTGATGGCACATGTTCGCAGTGCATGCCTTCTGCTGCTGAAAGCTGTCTAGGGCACACAGGAGCACTGGAGCATGCTCCTATACGGTGGCAGGACACTGCCTCAGAGCTCTTGTTGTTTGCTCTATGAATTTTGAGAGTTCTCTATGAATGTCTAGCTGCACAAGGCTATGTTTCTTGCGCAATTCGTATATTCTGTCTTACACTCATACATGAACTAATACTGTTTTTTAGAAATCCTCTGTGCAAGTCCAATATGCCTGACATACTGCCATTCTCTCTGTGTTTAGAAACATTTCTTAAAGACTTTGTATTATTTGATGTGTACATTGTTTCACTCTATGTTTTTGCATTTGCTAACTGGCATTTATTTACAGAACAGAACAGAAGTACTTTTAACAAGCACATTTAGTGACTGGTTTCAGAAAGATGAGGCAGGGCTCGCCTTATAGACATTTTTAGACCTGTTTAGGAAAGGTTGTGGGGAACAAATAGCTGCACCTACATTTTTCTGTTTCCCACTGGTTTTATTGGTTTATTAAATTTGACTGACTCTTAATAGGCACAGGAGCACACTGGAGTCTGCTCCCAGCTTTCAGTCGGTCTTCCTCAGAGAAATACAGCTTGAGGCGGCTGGCATGAGGAGCAGCAGGAGCAGTGGTGTAGTCGGCCCTCTGTTTAAACAACAGGTGCTGTACCAGAGTCAGGGATTTTGTTTATGGCACAGGTTTTACACCAGCATAGGTGCCTCTTCAACTTATGTGCAGGAAAGATGGTTTTCTTGCTTCATTCCATTGTGACAGCCCGGTTGTTGGAGGAGGTTAAAACAGCGTTCAGATGAGAGACTTGCCTTCTTATACAGCTTTCAGTTCACCTGAAAAAAAAATATATGCAGCTTTATACATTTTTCTTTATATATACAATAGTTCACCTGTTGCCTGTTTATGCAGTGGTATCTGGCATGGAAGACACAAGGTTCCAGAAGATTCATCTGTCTCTGAGAAGCAAGATCTTCTTACCATGAGTAAAATAAAAAATAAACCCAAAAAGGATCAAATTCCTTACTTCTCTCCATCGACCATAAGATTTTTTTTTCTTTAATGCAGAAAAGAATTTCTTTTCTAACAGAAATAACAAAGAGATTTGACTCATCACTCTAAAACCAGAAAGTGCTCCTGTAAGCTGCTATCTGACTAAGTTCTGTATACTGCAAAGCAAGCTTGCATTTCCCCAAAGGTGATTGGAAGTGATCTTGCTGAGTTCTTTAGTATTGATGCATCTTTTCTTGCATCCAAGTTTTTTTCGGGATTGCACAAAGGAGGCAGAGTTTAAGAGCAGCTTTATTTTAACCTTTTGGAAATCAATTACTTCTTAGTTATTTTCAAGCTTTTGAGTAGTCAGAATAGGAGATCACCCATCAATTCTCACTAAATAGATTTTCAGGAATGGCTGAAATCCCAGGACCTTATCTACTGAACATTTGTAACAAGTTGATTCTTTTTCTTCCTTGTTCTTTGGCCACGCCTTATATCTCTGAATGCCAGGAATACATTAGATGCCCTGAAGACGGTCATGTCAAGCTGTGTTTGTGTGTTTGGGGTAGTTCGTTCTTGTATAAGCAGGCTTCACAAATAAAGAAAAGGCATCTAGGGTGAACTCCACAAAAATGCAGCTTCCCAGAAGAGTGAGCACTTACGTGTAATTGCTTGTAGTTAAATTAGATGGGTGTCTTCCCTTTGTAATGTAATACATGCACAGCCATATCTGATTGTGACATTATGCCCCATATTTCCTTCTGTGAAACAGTAGCAAATTGAAAGGCAAGGTATTATCTTGTAATAGTGAATTTTTAATAAATAATCACAGAATCATAGAATGGTTTAGGTTGGAAGGGACTTTAAAGATCATCTAGTTTTAATCCCCCTGTCATGGTCAAGAACACCTTCCACTAAACCAAGTTGCTCAGAGCTTCTTGCAACCTGGTCTTGAACACTTCTAGGGATGAGGCACCCGTAACTTCTGTGGGTAACCTGTTGCCTCACCACCATCATAGCAAAGGATTTCTCACTAAAAACTAATCTAAATCTCTCTCTCAGTTTGAAGCCATTATCCCTTGTCCTGTCACTAGATGTCCTTGTAAAAAGTCCCTCTCCAGCTCTCACATAGGCTCCTCAGGTACTGGAAGGCTGCAATGAGGTCACTGCAAAGTCTTTTCTTTTCTAGACTGAGTAAACTCTATTCTCTCAGTCATTCCCCATAGGAGAGGTGCTTCAGCTGATTATCTTGGTGTCCCTCCTCTGGACTCACTCCAGCAGTTCCATGTCCTCCCTGTGCTGGGAGCCCAGAGCTGGATGCAGGTTCCAGGTGGGCTCTCCCCAGAGCAGAGCAGAGGGGCAGAATCCCCTCCCTGCCCTGCTGCCCACGCTGCTCTGGATGCAGCCCAGGACACGTTTGGCTCTCTGGGCTGGGAGTGCCCATGGCTGGGTCATGTCCAGCCTCTCACCCACCAGCACCCCCAAGCCCTTCTCACAGGGCTGCTCTGCATCTGCTCATGCCCAGCCTGTCCCCTGGTACTGGGGGTTGTCCTGGCCCAGGTGCAGCACCGTGAACTTGGCCTTGTTGATCCTGATGGGATTCCTGTGGGCCCCTTCTTGAGCTTGTGCAGATCCCTGTGGACAGCATCCTGTCCTTTAGGAATGTCATCTGCACCACACAGCTTGGTGTCATCTGCAGACTTGATGAGGGCGCACTCGACCCCTTTGTCTGTGTCATTAATGAAGGTATTAAATAACACTGGTCCCAGTACAGACTCTTGAGGACACCACCTGTCACCCTGAATTCCATTGGGACTCTGAGGTCTTGGCCAATGTTCTCTGGATGTGATGGTCTAACCACTTTCTTAAGTGTCTAGCAGTCCACCCATTAAAACCATATCTCTCCAATTTAAAGATAAAGATGTTGTGGAGAACCATGTCAAAGATTTTATAGAAGTTCTGATAAATGTTATCTATTGCCCTCCCCTTGTCCACTGACAGAGTCAATGGAATCACTCTATCATGGAATGCCACCAGGTGTTCAAGACAGGACCTGAAGTTTAAATTCATTTTCCTCCAAATCTTTGGGTTCAAATATCATGTTTTCCCTACCACAAGTTGAAAGCTGAAATCCTTATGTACTCCTATGTCCATGGAACCATGGCTTTTAGAAAAGTATAGAGCACTATAAGACTCCAAGAAATCCATCAGAGCTCATGGCAGCACACCCTGCATGTGCTGGCTTCCACAACACTGGAGCACATCTTGGTTTATGGATGCCTAATTGGATCAAGCCCCACTGAGAGTTACTCAGCTCATGAGATGTGCACTAGCATCAGCAGGGGGACATGTGGGAAAGCATGCTTTTCAAGTGATCCTGACTGCAGTCAGGCTCCAGGTGTAACCATCAAGGTCATCCCTGTCCTTCCTGAGGTGCAGACATGCCACTGGGGAGAGAGTGGAAATGCACTGGTGATAACCCAGTGCAAAAGGTTCACAAGTGTCCAGCAGAAAGGGGCTGACCTGCAACCCTGATCTCTTGCTGCAAAATCACGAACTGTCCTTTGGTACTTCTTGCTCTGACTTTTGCATATTGGATTCTGCGCATCAAGGAAAATTTTACTGCTGTTTGGATGGACTTTCCAGATCAACATCAAAAATCTGTAAGAATTTTTCCCGAAGATTATGTTGGCTGCACAGCGAAGAAATATCTTTTGTCATGCCTTTTAGCCATACTTGTGTTATGGTAATAACCTGATGATAATTAGATGGACCTTGTGGGCTCTTCAGGACCTGAAGATAACTTCTCAATCCAAGAATGTGCCTCTGTCTCTGGTCTAGCAATATTATTGGCATGTTCTGAGAAAAAATTTCCCATGGGTTTTGAATTAAAATTTGCCTTTATATAGAGAGGAAGGTAATGCTTATCTCCCGACTTTAATAATTCCATAATCACACCAATCACACCAGTCTTTATGACTTTTTGCATCTCAGCCTAATTTCATTGTTGTGAAAATGCTCACATTTACATGCCTGAGGAGATAACTAGGCAGGCAAAACCCAAATTCCAGGTGTTTGGTTGCAACTCTTTACCTCCTGGAGTTAAAGCCCAACTGGCTGTTTTGCATTGTGGTTACAAAACTGAGAAAGGATTGAATTCCCTGGTGCTTGAGATCCTCAGTGTGTATGTACCCCAAACAGGCTTTCCAGAAGTGCTCAGCCTCAAAGCTCTGAAGCCATTGTAAGTAATGGTCTGCCATACACCGAAATAAAACATTACTCTGGCAGAAAAAAAACATGGAATAGTAAAACTTCTGGGCTCACAAACCAGACCAGCATACTGTCCTGAAGATGGTCAAGGGAAAATACCATTTCAGCTTGAATTTTGAAATTTACATAAAGAATGGGTGGGTTTAGGTACTCTAAGGTAATGTTGTGAGTTTTTTAAAATACATATCCAACTAAGGTATCTGTTATTTTATGCATTTTTAGCTTTATGGGAGGATTGGTTTATATGAACACCAGAAAGGTACTAACACTTTTTCCATCAGTGTTAATCCTGTTACACAGAAAGATGGGTTGGCTACCTGCTACGTTGGCCTTGCCAGGAGTGCAGAGCAAATTCTAAGTGCCTTTCTAAGTAATCCTCTCTGTGTTCATAATGTGATTGATATGTTCTGGACTGTTTTGTTTATGAGACACATATAGTATCAGAAATACAAAAGACTGTCAGAGGGAGTGGTAAAATTACCCTGGAATTACAGTCCTTCAAAATTCTAATAGTAAATGTGACTGCTCATTGCTTCGGAAATCGTTGGGCGTGATAAAGCTTTATGTGAACATTTTAAGTGCGCATAAAAGAATCTAAATGAGGGGGAAAGGGTGCAGCTCCCTAATTTTTTGGCTCAGAGTGTCCAGGACAGGATAGGGCATGTCCTGCTATTTTTCTGTACGAATAGATGTGGACTTGAAACTTAGGTCTTCAAAATTAAGGGGAGGGTGGGGCGAGAGGAGGAGGCATGCTTCCAGAGATAAACAGAAGACATATTTCCAGTGCAACAATTAAGCCTGTTGCATGTGATAAATTCAATGTAACCCCAAAAGTTATCAAAGTCCACGTGCAGACGCCGATCTGCGAGGCCAATAACTGAACGAGTCGTTACATCCCTCCTTGGCCAGGACAGCTGATGGTGTCCCTGTTAGAGGGAGCTTGCAGGGAGTCTTGGTGAAGCAGCCGCTGCTTCTCCCCATTTACCCTCCCACTTCTCCCTTTGCACGGCTCAGCGCTGTCTCCAGGTACTGCCAGCAGTGCCAAGCTATGCTGCAGTTGCCAAACACAGGCACAGGGATGAGCTTGGGGGCCAGAACGGAGAAACAAGTAAAAGCTTAATCCGGGTGTGATACACGGGATGTTGGTCCGTTCCTGGAAGGCAGGGATAAACCCTCTCTGCTTTGCAGCTGAGAGCTGCATTTGCAGCTGCGGCTCTCTCCAGGCAAAGGAGCTGTGTTTCTTATTCCTGAAGGGCTAAGTAGCGTTGAGTAGCAGGGATTCTTTTTTTCTTCCTACTGCCCAGCAGACTGCCGCCACAGCTTTTACATGCAGACGCTGCTTTTCATCAGCAGGGCAGTTATCACCGGGAGATGCAGCATGACAGCCACTCCACAGGAGCTCCACCTTAAATCGCCCCGAAAGCTGAAGCTGGGGCAGGATATGGCAGCTCCGTGCTAAGCTGGGTATTTTCCGCATGCAAATGGCATGCTTCTGGTTTCAGGGTGGAGTTCCAAAGGTGGCTTCTGATCAGTAAAGCCTCTGTACCCTGTTGTCACTGATCTACTAAATAAGTATTCAACAGAGAGGTCTTTTGGTTTAGCAGGGGTATGCCACTCAAGATGTGTCTGCTGATGACCCTCAGCTTTGCACCTCTCTCACCTCATTGCAGCTGGACCAGCAGAACTCAAATCTGTGACCCCAAAAGCAGAATTCAAAATTTTTGTACTCCTGAGAGGAGGGAGGAAAGCAAGTCAGGGAGGCTCATTGTGATGGCAGGTGCAATGTTCCTGCCTCATCCTTTTCACCGAAACGTTCTGCACTGTGATAGCATATACACTTGATTGATCTGCTAGCTAAAAAGGACTCAGTTTAAAATATGGGCCTGAACACTCTGGAAAGCCACCTCTTTCCGTCTCTCCTACACAAACCAGTAAGTAAATGAGCCAAATAAATCCAGGTCCTGCCATTCCAAGCAGTGGAAGAAGCAGAAATCAAAAGTTGATCCTGCACTAACATTACTTTTTTTTTCTCTTCTGAGAACAATTGTAGAAAAAAACTTCCCTTTTGCTATCTAATGGGTTTGAAATCTATTGTACCCATGCAGTGACTGAGCCAATTGTTTAATGTAATTAACCTGTGAACACTTTTACAAAAATCTTCTTCCTTTCTCAGCTGCAAAACTGGTAGGATACTGTGTCTAAGGTGACATAACTAAGAAAGTTCTCAAAGAAAAGTGCTTGTTTTTGTTGTTTAGTTTGCAATGGAGTAATTCTAGATACAATTACATGTGTTTGTCTTTTTTAAATAGGTGAAACCCACAGCCTTTATTTACTAGCAGAGATTCGAAGCTATTCAGGCAGATCACACAGTGCTCACAGCTAGTTAAGGAAATAAAGGTGATTGAAGTGAGAAGCTGATAGAAAAAGCCTAGCTGAACGACCCCCTTCAGGGGGAAGGTGATGATGGGTGTTTTCAGAAACTTCTGTAAAGGATCCTTTGAAATACTGATTGAGAGGATAAGTATTGCTTCCTGCTCAGTAAGCACCAGAATGAACACAATAATGATTTACAGAAAAGGCCAAATACAGAGGTATTGTCTTCTCTTTTATTCAGCTTTTATTGTGGTGTAAAAACAATTCCAGATATATTTCCTGGAAAGTAAAAATAAAAATTTTCATATATACAGTTTGTAAAAGGGGTTTATTGGTTCAGATCAGTTCAGAATATTGTTCACTAGTTATGTGAGCTATTCACAGTATTCATAGGATTTGTCAGTAAAATGTGGTTTTTTTTTTTTTTGTACAAAAACAGGTGAGGTTTTAGGGAAGCATGCAAAGAAACAATGTCTAAGCTTCTCACGTAATAATTCATCATAGCAAAGCAAACTTCGAAATGCATGGAGGTGTGGGGTCATCCTGAGAAAAGTTTTAGTTCTGAAATAGTGAATTGCAAGTGTTCTGGGAGTTTAAGCATGTTCCATTACCAGAGAGCTTTAGCAGTCGTGCGTTTTCCGCTGTGTGTGGGAGCTCCACACCTGTGGTAATCTGAAAGGAAGCATCATCTCCTCCCTGCTGTAGCAAACAGATGCACAGGCGATGTGGTGCCCGAGGGATTAGCGTCCTGCTATTCATTTGGGCCTTTTCTGAGTGACAGGTAGACTCTGTGCTTTGGCACTAGAGCTTTGGCAGACATACTCTAGGTATTACTCACCATACAGCATTGTTAGGATGTCAGATTAAAGCACACCCAACCTGCAGATAAAGCCATGTTTCTTTGTTGCCTGTAACTCCTTCCAGTAGCTCACTTTTTGTCCCAAGATAATAAAAGCATCAATGCTGCTTTTTTTCCTAATTAGTAAAACTGTGTTTACAGGGCACTGTCAGTCTCTTTTCTTCAGATACCTATTTTATTGTCTGATCAATAATACATGAACTTTCTAACTCTAGGAGTTTACAAAAGATGGATTTCCCTGTTAATTTTCACATATGAAAAACTCCTTTTGCTGGTGCCAGTATTAAATGATGAGTGGGTGTAGTTTATCACAATAATAGGGTGTTCAGATGGTGGACACAAAACCAATGTGCTGATCCCTAGGCTGGGCCTGCACCAAAGGATCAAACTGTCAAAAACAAAGTTTCTGTCTGCACATGATGATGTTTTAGGAACGGAAATCTTCTGGCAAAAGTTCTTTTGGAATTTTTGATCGCTACTTTAGAAGTTAAACAGATGAAATTATGGATTTCATAGGTGAACTGTAAAATGAGTGAAAAGCTGAATGGGCTGTCAGTTAAAGGACAGGGGTCTATCAGTAAGAGTAGCTGGGAGACAGCTACATATACAAGTTCTCAGGGTTTAATACCAGGCCAATATTTTTAACATCTTGAGGAGCAACATGGAAGAGGGGATGGAGGGCACTGGGGGTTGTTTCACACTGGGAGAGGAACACAGCCCTTCAGAGGGGCCTCAACAGGCTGCAGAAATGGGGTGCCAGGAAGCCCCTGGAGCACAGCCTGAGCAAAGGAGGTGTCCTGCCCATGGCTCTGAGAAGCCCAGCAGTGAATGAGGCCCTCAGTCCGGACAGAAGGGCTGCAGTCCTGGTGGAGAGCAAGGCATGTCAGCTGCGAACTTGGGCTGAGCAGGGCCTGGGTGGTCCAGGAAGCCAGTGGAGCCGTCCACGGCTTGATGGCTCTGATCAGCCAGCATCCCAAATTAGATTCAATCCAAGAGAGTTTTTGAGAAAACAGAGATGAAATCATCACACATCATCGTCCAGTTCTTGGGCATCGTCCAGAGAGATGGTGGGATCTCCATCACTGGAGATAATCTGATTTAGCTTTGTGGCCAGCCATGCTTGGAGCAGATTGTTAGAACAGGGACCTCCAAAGATGGCTTCCAATCTGAACTTTTCTGAGTTCCATTAATTGTGTTTCACAGGACTCTTTAGCTGGCCTAAAGTTGAAATGGAGACTTTCTTTTGACTGAATGCACTTTCTTGTGCCATGCCCAGGAGGCCTCTGCTGAGATGAGGTGGTGATTTACACACAAGAGCTCTCACAACAGGAGAGTGGCAACCAGGGCCCAGAACACACTTCTGTCCTGCCTCTTTCTGATACTTCATGAGACCAAAACACAGGAGAAATGATGATGAAAGAAAACAGAGTGCTGAGGCAAGACTGTCCCTCTGTAGCAACACCTGCATCCTGGAGAGTACACAAGACCTGCTTAAAAACCAGCTTAGCAAGAGGTGCCTCCAAAAGGGGGCTCCAGGAGTCTAATGAAAAACTTCATACCTGGTGTCCCTCATCCACTGCGCCATCCCCAGTGATCCTGAACAGATTTCCTGGGCATAGAGCTCTCTGTGCCTGTGAACACCTGTGTGAGAGTGGGTAAGGGAAAATCTGTGAATGCATAAGAATGAGAAAACTAGCTTGCTTAAAATTAAAGTGGCTTTCCTGGTCCGTAAAAGCTGAGACAGATAAGCTGGTTGCAGATGTGCTGAGGACACCCAGTCACAAGAAATCACTAAGCACCAATAAAGGTGACCTAGGGATTCCTGTCTGTGCATACAAACATTTTGATAACAGATATCAACATTGAGTCAATGATGTAAAATCAGATTTGTAGCACTTCTCTAACCTGACATGAAACAAACCTGAAACACACATGGAAAGTAGACCTGACCTTCCTTCCTACCAGGAACACATGGAAAATTCTTCTAGGTAGGTATGCAATATGTTGCAGAAAATGCTGTATCAGAGCAACTTCTGAAAGGAATGAATGGAAAGCCCACATGCCAATTTGACAGACACCGCTGCAGACTGAGTAATCCCGTTGGGCTGCTGATGTATATTTAGCTCTTCAATTAAATGCCAGTCCTGCACTTGGTACTCACATAAGTGAGCCCCAGGGTCACGTAAATAATCCTCAAGATTACTCAGAAATTATTTTTTAAGGCATGATTAACACATGACTGGGAGCTGCAGGCTGTGCACATAGAATCATGGAAACATTCAGGTGGGGAGGCACATCTGAAGGTCTTTATTCCCATTCCCTTTTCTAAGCTCAACTGCCTTCAAAACAAAGTCAGCTTGGTCAGCACCTTGACCAGCCAAATTTTGAACATGTCCAGCTGTGGACATCCCACCACCTCTTTTGGCCCTGTCCCAGGGCTGCACCACTGTTGTTTCACTCCTTATGTGCAAACAGAATTTCCTATGCTGCAGTGTGTCCCTTTTTGTCCTTTATGACAAAGGTGAAAACAAGACTTTTTAAAACAAGACATCCCTGTGAACTTCCGAGAGAAGGTTGGTAGCTGTCTGTAAGTCACTGGACATCTGCAGTTAAGGCTTCCCTTTGACATCCCTTCTCCATGCCAACAAAGCCTGATTCCTTCCATCCTTCCTCTCCACCAGGTGCACCAAACCTACCCACCATATCCGTGGCCTTGCACTGATCTCTCTTCAGTCTGCCAACAAATGATGTCTGCTCCCACCCCTGATGTGTACACAAGAATTGTGGCCACCCTGAGAACCAAAGGTTTTTCTGAAGATACTCTAATGCTTCTATGGCTGTATGCACTGGTCTGTTCATACAGACTAGAATTGGTGCCTGCAATGATGGCTCATGTCCTCTCTCATGTGAAAGAGGGAACAGCAGGGGCCCACACGGGAAGCAGGTGCTGTTTGCCATGCAAGGCATTAAGCAGCAGGAGTGTGGGCAGTCCAGGACCTTGTGGTGGACACTAGTGATGGACGTCTGGACTCTGGACAGGTTAGAGAATGATACTTGGAGGCAGGATTTCATCCTGGCACTTTGGCAGCACCCCCGTCCCCGTCAGCACTGAACAAATGTGTAAATAAAGCATGCTACTTCTCTGTTGCAGGTCCCATTCTCTCCTTTATTAGTTTGGCTTCATCTCTCTCCACCCCCATCCTTTATTTTCTTTTTACTGACAAAATGCTCTTGCATGGATTTCTTCAATAGGCATTGACCATGGAAGTCATGACGCTGTGGCTCCAAGTACTGATCAGCTGCACAGAAACCTGTCTGGCTTAGGCAAATGACTATTTGCTTGCAGTGTTGCCATTTGCTTTCCAATATAGGTACAAGATGCAGACGTTAACTGTTGAGCAATGCTGCAAAATCTGTAGGCCAGATCTTTCCCAAGGACTACTCCAGAAGTATACACGGGCTCTCTCTGTGATGCTCTGAAATATGTCAGTATAACTTAATATCTGAGGAATGAAATACACTGAATTGCTGAGAGAGAAACAATTGGATTTCAGTTTTTGAAATTTCACTGAAACTGTTAACACAGCATGCTCACTGCTCACAGGTTCACTAGTTGTGGTGTGGGTGGTTTTAGCCTATTGCACTGATTTCAGGTGCATGCAATATTTTAAATATTCTCATCACACTGCAGTCATGTCCTCCACCCAACACAATACAAAGTTATTTATTCCTGCTGAATGCAGCGTCTTTCAGCCTGGGGGATGGTGACCAGACTTCTGTGGAACACTGTGGGGTTGTGCTCCTTCCAGTGAAGCTCTGACAGGAGCAGTCCAGGCTGCAGCGGAAATGGCTTGCCCTTCATGGTCACCTTTGCAACTTCCAGCTTAGCCCCATGGCCTCTCAGAGACTGGCAGCTCAAGTTCAAGATCTAAAATGCCTGCTTCCCTAGGCAGGGCAGCCCACAGTCTGACCGTGGGTTAAAAAGTAGTTTTTTGCAGATGTCAGCTGTACTTCATGTGAGAGAACAAGCCTGAAGCAAGGTGTAAGCAAGTAAGGTCAAGTGCACATAAAAAATATACAAGCATTTCTGATATCTCTGTGTGGTGCTGAGGAGTATGCAGGTATTGCTGGTTAACCTGGAGTTTATAGGAATCATACAGAAATTAATGTCAGAAACCCAGAACTAGCCTGGCTGAACCCCGAGGAATGCTCCAGCATTTGTTCCTCGGCTGTACTTGTTTAGGCAAACCAGACAAAAAGTACCTGATTTAGTCTGAAGAGGGAAGCTGGAGTACAAGGTAAACATGTATGGGCAGCACTCCAGAGCAGCTTGACTTTCAAGTTTTCTGAGAGCAGTCATGCCCACAGAGCCAGTAATGAGAAGGAATTTGTTTGCTGAAAGATCTCTGAAGCTCTGTAACTCTTTTCCAGGTAGGGGCATTCAGACGATGAATGAAGCATTTTCTGTCTGGGACAGTAAATATTTAACAGGAAAGTTTAGAAAGATCCATGTTTCTGAGTTTAAAAGACCTTCTCAAAGGAAGTTTCTTTCCTGCAGTTACAAAATGAAAAAAACCACAAAAAAGATGATGGAGCCTAGGAAACAGAGCAGCCAGAAGAGCTTTGTCCCTCTGTAATGCATTGTAGTCCTGCATTACCTTCTCTGCAGCATGTGCAAGAAACTTGCAGCAACTGCCTCTGACATCCACAACATGCTGCAGAGCATGTCTGCCTCCCTATTCAATTTTATTCAGGCACTCCCCAAATCCTATTTTTCACATTAGATCTACTCACTGAATGCTCTGTGCCTTTCCTTCCTTGGACAATCAAGCAACATAAAATGTGGCCTGCACAAAAAAGTTATGAGAGAGGCAAGATTTTTACACGAAAATGTCTTTCTCAGGTTTTCCCACTGATTTGTCTGACAGCTTTTGGACATGAGACTGGCATCAGCAACTACCTGGAATTTTCTGGCATGCAGTCTTTAGCAGTCTGGTGTCTAGCCTGCTAGGATGCATCAGGACAGTTTGTTATAGTACCTTAGTGTGAAGAACCATGGCCTTTGGAGCCCTGATCCATGTGGCAGTGAGAGTTTCCAGTGATTTCAGCACAAACTAGTTACTCCCAAGCACTGAAACCAGCTAAATCCTTCTATTCACTAACTAGGGTATGCTTCATGGCTCATCCTGGAGAAGTAGCTGCAGATAAACAGTCTTATCAGTCCTTCTCTGGTTCAGGAAAGGCTGTGTCTTACATTATATCTAGTGTGTTACAGACAACAGCTGTGTGATTAGGGCCACAGCACATTTTGTAGTCAAGCACAGTGGGAAACAGAAGTCCCCGAGGTCTGCATGTTCCCCCACTCCAGCCAACTCAAGAGCCTTCACCTCTCCGGCAGGATGCACCCGGTGTCGCCAGGGAAATGCCTGCCTAGCCAGCTATGACAAGGAGGCTTGAATCCACACTTAACCACTCAACAGCTCACGCAAGTGGAGACTGGAGAGAGGATCTGCTGGAGACAGAGTGTTCTTAGGATGGTAATGCAGCCTGTTCTGCTCACACAGAGAGCAGTGTGTCTCTTCAGAGCTAAGCACCAGAAAGAGGAGTATGAGAAGGACAGAAATAAGAGACCAAAAAAATCTACAGGGAGTTTAAGTGGGCTTTTTCAGGGGATTACCACTTCTCTGCAGTACATTTCCATTGATATTGATGGTGGGATGTTGGCTGGGTGTCTGGGCTGCTTCTTCAGGGTGGTTCACTTTCTTGTTGAAAGTGGTCAGAAGCAATCCTTTTTGCATTTGAGTGACCCATGATGGAAGAGAAGGGTGCTGGGCTTGTTCAGCCTGGAGAGGAGAAGGTTAAGACGGTACTGCTGTCATCCAGTCCACTGTCCCACAGGGTTACATGGGAGAGAGAGACATGGACTATTGTTAAGGTCCATGGGGAAAAGACAAGAGACCATAGGCACTGGCTGCAACAGAGAAAATTCTTGTTGGACATATGGAAAAAAACCTCTTTTTATGAGAGTAGTGCAGGTCTGGGATAGGCACCAGAGAGGTGGCGAGATCTCTGTCCTTGGAGATTCCCCAGACAGACAGGATAAGGCCTGGGCAGCATGACCTAGCTTTTGTCAGCACTGCTTTGATCAGGTAGTTGGGATTAAGACCACCAGCTGTAAACTCTTCTGCAATTCTTCAAGGATCCCCACAGCGATCCTTCTGAAGCTGATCTTTCCATCCTACAAGCAACAACAATATGTGGCACAGGATCCTGTAAGAGGCTTGGGGAGATGTGGGGATGTAGAGAGAAGTGCCACACACTCCTCCTTTGCTGTCCTTCCTGTCATCCCCCTGATGGCTGATACAAAGGCCTCAGAAAGAAAAGTTAAACCTTTCACCACAGGTGCCTCATGTTAAAAATGTTAAAAAATTTTGTTATGCATGCTAGTGGTGTTTGATTTCTATATAGCAAGCCTGTCACATCACTGATCTTTGGAGGAACAGTCATGATGCAGCAGCGAAAACAGCCTCAGATCTCAGCTGCTGGTGATTTCTCCATGTTCTGTGCAGGTGAGAAGAGGCATGAAGAGCACAGAGAAACAAGGGCTTCTGCAGAGCAGGAAAGGCAGCAGTGAAGTTGCCGAGCACGGCTCAGCTGGAAGTTTCCATTGACTTGGAAATGATCCGCTGAGCTTGCAGCAGGATGCTGCATTACAGGCTGCATGTGGAATGAAAATCAGGAAACCTAGGCAGGTTTTCTCTGCTGCAGAGAGCACAGGTAGAAGCTGCTGTCAAAGCTAACTGGCTGAATATGAAACCTTGTGGTAGGCGTGTGATTCTCTTCCTCTACTATTTAATAAGGCCTTGAGCCCAGAGGCTGCTTCAGAGCAGAGATGGCCTTCTCCTGGGCTTATGTGGTGTGAGAGACACTAGCAGAGGGGCCTGGCTTTCCTTGCCTCTGCAAGAAGGAACTGGGTACAATCCTTTTTCCTGGAAGAGAAACCCAGATGGGAAAAAGATAAGGCTTTAGCCAGTGATGGCATTGCTGTACGCCTCTGGAAGGATGGAGGTGAACAGACAAGTGAGAGATCAGGCATGGCTGGGATAATCTAGGTAGGCTCTAGAGCCCTACAGACACGGTCTGGAGATAAAGAGGGCTGTCACCGGCAGCATATTTCTCAATTTTGTGTTTCATGCCTGTGAGTCACCAGCAAGCTGGAGGAACAGCTCAGGCAAGGATCCCCCCACGCAGAATTGTGTGTGAGCCATCCCAGTGAAACTGCAGAGCACAGCACCATTGGGGTATCATCTGGCAGTACCTAGTTGCAGCTAGCTCAGTCCACTGGGAATGGCTCTCCATGAGTGTGGAAGGCTGAGTTTGAGCTTCACTGGAAGACCTCTTTTTTTATTTTAATTAGTCTTTAAACATTTGTTTTACAACTGTAAATGGTTTTTAACAAATTCTGCACAAAACTTCTCAACTAGTTTTAACAAAAAAACCCACACCTTAAGTTTATCACTTTTTAACAAAGGATTTGCCATTTTTGAGAGGAACTTCCCTCTCAAAAAAGGGATGGATTGCTCCCCCTCTGCCTGAATGTTTCCTCGACCTCTCTAAATGTCTGTTCCACACCTTTTCCTTGGGAGAGAAGCCAGCAAAGTTGCAGGACGTTAAGTTGAAACATGTTCTAATCTCAGCCCCATGAGACAGAAACTGGAGGGAAGGAGTTTGAGGATCATTTTGTGGTTTCCTGGGGGCAGCAGACATAGGTGATACAACACTGGAGGAGAACAGGCATCTGAAGAACTTGCCAGGGAGGCTCACAACATGCTCTCTTGAAGCAGAGTCTGTCCTAGCCCAGTGCCTTGCTAGGGAGTCTGGAGCACTCAGCAGCTGGCATCTCTTGCTTGCAACAACACCGACAAAAATAAAATTTTAGGACTGTTGATGTTATCCTGGCTTCAGTCTCAGGGATATTAAACTCAAGTCTTTATGGTGCCATGTCCTACAAGAGACAAAGGAAGTGGACAACAGAGAGACAGGACACAATGAGTAACAAGTCCTCTCCTGAAGTGTAGTAAGTCCAAGCTCTCCTCACCTGTTTCCCCAGAGTCCTTGGGCTGGATGCTGTCTTATCCCAGGCTGCTGCTCTGGCTGGTCACTGCAGATTTGCTGCCAGTTTCTTTTTGTCGGCTCTCCCGGCACAGTGGCACACACACACAGAGTAATCCTTGCTGCTACAAAATGCGTATCAAACAGATGGTTTCGCTTTTTCAGATTTTTAAATTTAGGGAGTTTGCACCCACGGCATATTTAGGGGTGATGACCCACCTACAGTACATTAGCTGTCTTTCACTTTTGTCTGGTATCACAAACACAAGCTGCCTTCCGCTCCGCAGGATTTCTCCCCTCACAACCAAAACACATCAGAAATTATGATGACCAGCTAAATATACTGCATGTGTTTGAGGCCTGCCCACAAGCTCCTTTCTCTGCTCTCCAGCAAATGTCATCTGAGCTTTTGGGCCTCTCTCCTTCTAGAGCCCAGAGAGCCTTTGCCAACCATCCTTATGTAAATGGAAAATTTATGCACACACCCCCATGCATGTGCAGTCATCCCTTCTGCTTGCTGATATTCTCTCTGTCAGACATCTCAGTTTTTCCAGTCAAGGCCCCTGTTTCTAAATACAAATTTTTCTGGACAAATTTTGAGGACTCTTGTGCCTATCTATTAAATCCAGGGCTAACAAAGTGGAGCTTGGCACCAGTCTTGTGCCATTCTCCTAAGTGCCATATGCCCACTGATTTTAGGACCCCCCTCTCAAACAGAACTCCCGTTACTGTTCACCCTTAGGACAGCAGCACGGGGACTGTGTCCATGCACTGCAACCCAATCTCCTTTCAAATAAAACTGTCTTAGCATTAAAGAAACTGTAAGCTATATCTAGGTATCAGTACCACACTTTTCATCTCATCCCCTGACATTATTGTCAAAGTGGACTAACTCTGTTAAGAAGATTCTATTTTATATCTCTTCCTTCACAAGGCATGGCATTTTACTCACATAAACTGGGCCAAGCAACTGCTCTCTGAGCTTATCCCCCACAGCATACTCCTCAGAGGGGCATGGGTTCCCCATCCTTTGACAAGAAACTGCAGGAACCACAGACAGTGCAGTGAAGGTGGCCAGGAGATCACATATGAACACCTACAACAACCCCAATGACATATGGACCTTCCCAAAAGTGCTGAAACATCTTGACTGTGCAAGAGACCTTGGGCTGGAGGAAGCAACACTAAGTTTAATCTCTCTTCCACTTGGCTTCCATCTGAAATCTGTAGCAGCCACGCAGAAATCAGGGAAATATGACTAATACTAACTTACACCCATGAGTGATCCTGGTTTCTCATCAGTCCTGCCCAAATTTCAGCTAAAGGTGCAATGTAAGCAGGAGGAAGATAATTGCAGCAGCCAATTGGCTTTGCCAGTCCACTTAATCTCATTTTAGGTGCCTAATAAGTATCCCTTGAATATCTGTGATCTACTTGTCACATGGATTAAAAAGCAAGTAACAGATAAAAAAATAACTCTGTGGAAAGTTCTTTTTCTGACTATTCCTGACACAGATCCAGCTGACATTGTTCTTGGTGCATTGCTCTGAAGTAAAGTAGCCAAAGATCTAGGTAGGAGAAGATGCTGTTTCTGGTGAAGTTTGCAGCTGATGGAAGCACAAGTGGACTGGCACCTACGCAAACACACGGTGTTGTGCTACACTTCCCACACATGGAGGATGCACTACTGTCAGCAATTTTTGGAGAGTGGGGACTCACTGAAATGCATAAGAAGGACTCAAACCACTTCAGCCCACAGGCGAGCCATGGGAGTGGGTATTCCCCTCTGAGCAGCTCTAAATTGCCATGGGTGGGCTCTTCTTTACAGATAGAGCAGCCCACTTGTTACAGCAGTACAATGGTGGTGGGATTATGATCAGAAACTGCATCCCTCCACACTTGAAGGAACTGGCAATTAAAAAGTTTTTAGAGAACAATTTTTAGAATGGTCCACCAGAGAAATGGTGCACCCATCTCACCCTGCTTCTCCTGAACTCTCTTCTTCCTGTGAACACTGATTTTCAGCATGCAAATGTCTAGGGAGGGCAAGTTACTGACTGTGCATGGCAGCAAGTGAGCCAGACTACTTATTTCACTTCACCTGGACCAAAAGGAAACCGTCCTCTTCCTTTCAGAGGGTTGTGGGTTTTTTCACTAATTGAAAAAAGAAGAAAAAAAAAAAGAAAACAGCTCAGGGTCAGTTTCAAACTGAAAGCTTCTCTTGAAACAAGAAAGCAAAGGAATTCTTTGGAAAATGTCAAAATGTGTTGTTTCCACGTTCAGGAACTTTTACTCCTCTCTTTTCAATTAAAACCATTTGTCAGTTTGGATCAAATTCAAGAAATAATTTGGTTAGCCACCAAAGCATACCTTTACAGTCTGAAGTGTGCATCTAGAAACTCCAGCAGCGGCGTGGACCCTGCTTGTCTGGCATGATAGTGCTCCTGTGTGCAGTGAGGGGGCTGGTTTCGAGTATCACATTATGTGGAGCTAAATGGACCAGTTTCAGCTGTGGTACAGGATTACCAAACCCACCTGCTTCAACTAGAGCATACCTCTCAAAAAGAGGCAGTCTGAATCTTAAGGCTACATAATTAAATTACTGATGAACTAAGATCCATAGTCTGAGTGCTTGCTGACGGACTTCTGTTTCAAAAATGTAGGGAATCCCTAAATAAACAGTGCAGAGCTGTTATCATATTTGGAAATGTGTAACTTTGAAATTTAGGAGGAATTGTTTTGCTTGTGTGCAAAGGCTGTAACAAGTCACTTAAGCCTCAAGTGCCACACCCAAATCTGGGTACCACTTACCAACAAAGTGAAGGTCCCACCAACACTGGCATTTGTTTGACATGGTAATTTCCCTCCAAATATTCCAGGCTACAGATCCTTTAACCATCTCACAGGACAGGAGTGTGAGGACACCAGAAGCATGCCCCACGCCTGCCCAGTGGTTCCTGGACAGGGACTGCACAGGAGCCCAGCCAGGTCCCAGGGATGTCACTGACACTCATTTTTTTGATGGTTGGTGTCCAGGGCTTGTGCTCACCTCGGGCACATGAAATTAAAAACCCCTGTCTCCAGGATCCATTATGAAGTCTGTTGAGCTGTGAGCACGGATTCCAATAGCTGGGCATCCCCTATGTGCATCATTTCCCTTGTGCTCACAGACCTGGAAAGATGCTCTGTTCCACTGAAGACTGTTTAATACAAATACCAGACTCATTACTAGGATTTTCTCCATTCCCAGACCGAAAAAAAACCACAAAACCCCAACCTATTTTCCTTTGATGGCCGAATCACAGATAAGTGGAAAGGACACGACAATCAGTAGCTTTTTGAAATACAGCAGGGGGAAAGAACAACTCACTTTCCCTACTAAGGCCTTGTTTCACTTTTAATTTGGTATATTCAACTCCTGTATATATATATATATTGACAATACTGATGACACTTGTGATTAATTATTAATACAACCCTTAAGAGGCTGAGCTGTGAGATGAGACACACTATCCAGGGTACAAACACAGAACATAAATGTGGGGCAAGCACAAAGCACAAGGAGCTGGAAAGACAGGAGCAAGATAGCTTTGGTAAGTCTAAATAACTGTCTGCTCTTTTTCACAGGTACTTCAGAAAGGAAAGCTTTAAAGAGAAAAATCGGGAGAAATTTAAAGGAGAAAATTGAGAAACACAGTGATAACCTGCAAATAAAGCATTGAGAAAGGGAAATTATGTTTAACCAGTGGAATGGATGGAGATATTGAAAATGTTTGTTTCTTCCTATCAAATGCAACTCCTAACAGGAAACCTTATTTCAGGTAAATGCAGTCAGACATTTTAAGAATCAGTACAGGAAAACTACAGTCACAGTTGTGGGCATGTCTGTGGGAAGATCCTGCAAGGTTGGCTGGTTTGCTTTTAAGGGGTAGGACTTTAATTTTATACCTTGCAAAAATCACGAAGTTGATTGAAGCCAAAATTCACAGATGGGAGGGAAAGAGACAGCAGTCTGCTCTTGAGGGAGGATTATTCTGTCACACAGGACACAATAGAGATCTCTTCTTTACTACTTTAACAAGTTTTGCTTCATGCTGGCATTCCTGCTTCAGAAAGGCACTGTCATGGGAAACGGATTCTGCCTGGAGACCAGACATTGTTCAGGATATCCCTTCCACCTCCGCGTGCTATTCAGCATTAACACAGCCGTAAGCAAAGCCCTGAGACTATTGAAATTTCTTTCTTCATCTCCCCCTTTCTCCTTCACAAATGTGTGACAAGGATGCAATTGTTTGAAAGCCCAGTGATGGAGAAAACAGAGAGCGAAGCCTTCAGACGTGCCTCAGTGATTTAGAAGCCTTCCCCCAAGACTTGTGAAAAAGGTCACGGGAGGTCTTCCATAGGGTTCAGCTTCCCAGCAGGGCTCTGGATGCCAATGTAAAGGCACTTAAATTCCTTTAACAGCTGACCCCTTTGAGGATGTTCCCACCTAGGATTATCCTGGCTCTTGGGCTGAAGAATAGCCTGTAGCCAACTAATGGATCTCAGGCCCTTCCCTTTGAATATCCGCAGTTCGTGTTGGGTAATCGCCCATCCAGCCGGCAGGAAGTTGTTCCTTCATTTAAATGACAAAAGCTTTTGAATGATGAAGATAAGAGTTCTTCTGATGAATCATGGGCAGGGCTGGTTTGGGAAATATTGTTTCACGCTACCCAGAAGTTACTCAGCATCTTGCTGGTAATGTAGCCTGAGCACAGGGGATGGAGCTCAGGCGCTGATCTGTGCATACATTCCCCTGTCAAAGCCCAGCCCAGCCCCAAACCAGGCATTTTCCCCTGCAGCAGCTGGGGCACATGGTGCCTGAGGGGCTCTGGTGTGAGCAGACATGCGGACCCAGCTTCTGCTGGGCAATGGAGAACTCCAGGAACGTGTCTGCAGTGGAAATTTCATGGACACCAACCCGCTCCCCAGGGTACTCCTGCTCTGCCTCCCAAAGGGAGAAAACTCTCCTTCCCAAACCCCATGCACTGGGCCCCCCATGCCAACTCCTTCTTTGCCCATGGACAACCCTTTCCCACCTTGCCCCCCTTTTACAGAGCAATACTTGCTCCTCCAGGCTACATGTTGCCCTCTTAGTGGGAGGGCATAAGGAGGTGGTGTCAGACCCTTCCATTAAGGCTAAGCTATCGAAAGATCAGTCGGCCAGAAAGAGGGACCAAGGGTCAGCGTCACTGCTCAGAGGAGTATTTACATATTTCATGCACTGGCGGTTTCATTTACAGAACTCCAGAAGTGCTTTGAGCAAGCCAGGCACAATGGGTCTCTTCTGGCAGGGGCAGCTGTGGCTGCCAGGAGACCCCCCAGAGCCCGGTGCTATTCCGGCTGTGACTGAAGGTCCTGCCAGAAACAGGCAGGAGCTCCTCCAGGCCCAGAGCAGCACACAGGGCAGCCCATGGTGGGGTCCCAGCCACTCACAAGGCCAGAAGCCCTGGCAGCTCAAGTGTCCTCCTGTCCTTGTTCCTGCGGGTGTCGGGGGAGATGCCTGCGGGCTGCAGGGGCCAGGCACCCCAGTGAATTTGCTCTGAGCACTGGGGACACGTGCTCTTTCCCACCTCAGCCCCAGGATTTCACACAGTGGTAATGTGCTTTCCATCTGCCCAAGACCTGCCCTGTACCATAATACAGGGTATAGCTGCCTGGGAGAAGCTTTCTGTGCTTCCATCACTGGACCAAGACAATTATTTGAGCAGTAGACATATATCCCAAGTCCTTCCATAAACTTCTGCTCCAAACCTCCTACCCTGACTCAGAAGAAAACCAGAGAGAAATGTCTGCCTTTCTGTGGCCTCTTTCCCTAAGTGACCTCTCCTGAAAGCCCTCTAGGCTTCCAAAACAGATGAAGGGAAAAAAAAAAATCAAAGAAATGGAATATGATGAACACCAAAAAAACAGAGAAGAACCTCAGGCACCATTTAGGAAAGTACTGTGTCTTCCTCCGGCACTGTGCCATCTTAGGCTTAATGCCTAGAAGGCTGGGAAAGGTTCTGGGAGAAAAGTCCATGGTGCGGGAACATTTTAAGGGCCTGAGTGGTAATGAGTCAGTGGTGAGGTCTGGATGCAGATGTTTCCTACCTAGTACCTGCCCAATGTGCCCAATGTGTCTTTCCAGGGGAAAGACAAGGGAAGCCATTATCACTGGTTCACAGAAAGGAAACAGGAGCTGAACAGATGGAACATGTGCTCAGGATAATGCCAGGAACTGGCTGAGGGTTTTGGGTGAAAACCTGCAGGTTTCAGGCTCTTTGGGACATAAGATGCGGGAGATGGAAAACTGTTCATTGCAACCCCACAGCCATTGCTACTCTGCTGGTTTGCAGGGGAGAGAAGATAGGGTGAAAAGGGAAGGTGATGCCTTGCTTTTGATCCAGAACATTTTCTTAATAGTAAAGGAATGAGGGTAGAGCAAAAGAACAATGATCTGCCCTGGAAGACATGTCTGAGGCCTCTGGGGGCCATCCTGTTCTATTGCTTCAGCCTCTCTGTGGCTGTGCCCCCAGCCCTATCAGGCTTTGCTCTGCTCGTCACTATGAGTCAGCCTCTGCTTCTCTTTGGCAGTGCTCAGGGTGCCTGGGGCCACGGATGTAAGGGGGCAGCTCAGTGCTGCTGCTCCTGTCACCAGCAGGGCCACCTGTGCTGGTTGGTACTCCATAGTCACAGAGTCAGGTTGGAAGTCTCAGTGGGTCACATGGTCCAGCCTCACTGCTCAAGGGGCAGGGTCATCCCCGAGCACATGGGGCCCTGTGCAACAGCTTTTGTCTGTATTTCAAGGAAGGGAGATCCACACTTCTATCTACTCACGACAGAAATGGCACTTCCTGAGTCTGCTGTGGATTTTCTGTGGTGCCCTCAGAGCTTCCTTCCTTCTATCCCTTCCTACCTCCTTCTGCAGGTTTACCTGTCCCCAGGTCTTTGTAGTGCAAAAGGACTGCAGATGGGCTTACACAAATCATGGGCCAACAGTGCAGTTTTCTATCTCCAGGGTCTCTAAACTATTAGCTGGGCTTTTGCCTTGGTTTAGCTTCCCAGACAGGAGCTGGGCAGCTGAGAGATCTATGGCTACATCAAACAGGAGTACAAGGAAGCGCTGAACTTCAGGGTCCCAGCATATTTAATGCTGAACTAGTTCCTAAGTCTCTGCTTCATGCAGCAGGACTATTAAGCTATCTGCCGAGTTAGCCACAGGAAAAGCTAGGCGCTGCCAGGAATGTGCCCATAAGAGAAGAGCATCCCCAGTCATCACATAGGGGTCTGGCAGCCCCTCCAGATAAGGGGAGGGAAAAAACCCCAAAGCAGCAGCTGCCAGAAGAGATATTGCTGTGTAGCTGCATGAGGCCAAATGCCTTCACCTAGCACACACAGCTCCTGCCTGGACAAGGAGGTTGAGCAATAACCTGGCAGGAATTTGATCAGGAGTTAAGTCCCAGTTTCCAAATGCAGGTTGCATGGGGCCAGCATGTGGGTGCAAACCCTCTTTACGCTCCGTTTGCCCCGGTTCTGGCGCTGACCCTGCCATGAGCTCATTGGAAAACAGCTTTGTGCACAGCAGCTGCACGAGATATGAGACATCCACACCCAGCCCTGGCCCTGGAGACTCGTGCTGTGCTGAAACACCCCTCACTTGGCAGAGAGGTGAGGCAGCACCTCTGCTGTGCAAGCTGTGTGACACCTGGTACTAGAGGAAGGCTTGGGACCAGAAAAGCAACTGTGGTCTGTCTCTGAAGCAAGCAATGTGGGGAGAGGCTGAGCTCTATGAAGGAATCAATTGGGATGAGCATCATCTGTGGACTGAGTTTTATTTTGGATTTGCCAGATGGCTTTAGAACAGTAACATCATCTAGCATGGCTTTCCTGGCCGGTTACACCCTCTTTGCTCAAGGGTGTTGTAGGAAAGGGCACACAGCAGCACACACCTCCTGATGCCACACTGATAAGAGCACTGGTGGCTATAGAGCTGGGTCAGCATCTACACTGACAGCTGTGCCAAGCAGCTGGGTGTAAGAGGGAGAGTAAAGAACCCTCAAGGCCCAGAGTGTTGAAGAAAAACCCATTTCCCCATAACCACTGCCTAGCTTGCTCTGTAGGGGCAGAGGTGCCACAGAAAGTGGCAGAATGTACTGGGAGACGAGTCCAAGCCTGCCAACAGTGCCCTCACTTGAGGTCCTTTGCTCTTGGGGGAGCTGCTTGCTCCCCAGCCATGCAGCATGCGAGGCCACTGCTCCAGTCCGGGTTCTAACACCCGAAATCATTTCCCACGGCCCCCAGCCGCGGAGCCAAGGGGTCACGGCGCTGCCGAGCTGCCACTACCCACCCTGTTTTTCAGGCTGTACCAGACCGAGGGTTTCAGGTTGCACCGGGAGGACATTCCTCCGGCCCCACATTCCTTGCCGGGCTAATCCTCGGGAGAATGCGCCGGCATGCACAGCAGCCCCAAGCTGCACCAGCCCCGCCGAGCAGGCACAGCTGAGCTGCCCTGGCCCAGCCCCACCGGGCCCTGGGTGGGCTGACAGCTCCAGCAAGCCTTGAGATCCCATTTGCTGCTTCCAGAGATCCCGTGTGCTACTTCCAGAGACCCCTCTGCAGCTCAGACCTGCCCACAGCGAAGTCTAAAGAGCAGCAAGACACAAGCTGTTGCTGCCACAGCTGTGCTACAGGGACTCCAGCATTTCACTGCCTGCCAGGCATAAGCACCCAGGGGTCCAGCAGGTCTCAGCTGGTCTGCCCATAAAGATCAGCTGGTTTTCTCTCACCCTGGCTTGTAGATCAGGACCTCCCTCTACTGAAAGGCTGCCACACTTCTGCTAATGTTCTGGGCATTTCAGAAATATCTTCCTTTAAAACTTAGTCTTTACTTTCATCTAAGTGCACTTCTCCTGCAAGTGTCATATCTCTACTAACAAGTGGGAGAAGCTGTGTTATAGATTGATTCTTACAGCTGGGATGGGAAAGTGTCCTCTGTGGCTCCCTGATGCTTTAGCTTTTTGCTGTAACCACACCAACGTTTTTATTTTACAAGGTGAAATGTTTTAAATAATAATGGAATAATTACTTTCTCTAATCTGCGCTCTGGAGGTGTGCTCTCTTGAGCTACTGGTCTGCAATCTGGTGGATGTGTCTGCAAAGATACCAGGTGAAGAAAGCAAGCTAAAGTAGTTAAAAGCAAGCTAAAGTAATTAAAAGACTTGTGAAAGGACACAGGAGAAAAATATTCCTATATCTATTATACCTTCTAGAAACCGAAGCTTCCTTCCTGGGCCCAGATATTTTGGCTAGGCTTGTGCTTTCACCCCAACTACTCTAGTGTCCTTGCCAGAGAAATCTGTTTGAAAATTACCTTAAAACTTTGTCAAAATTCCAGTGTTTCTCTGTTTGGACTTGGCCAGGGTAATCCTGGCTAAAAAGTGCAGAAAATATTTCAAAGTCCAACTTTAAAAGGATGGCCATTGCTTTATTTATGTTTAATTAAAAATAATGATGAAATAATAGTAACTGTTTTCCAGACCCATGGTAATTAGCAATCCAACTTACAGGTCCCATGGGAAAGAGCCTCAGTTTCTGCAACTAGTGCGCTTGAATATTGACTTGCTGTAGACATTGCCAAGGTTTTGAGTTCAGCAATTTGTTGGGAGGGGGTTTCCAACTTTGACTTTGTAGCAGTTTAACTGTCGTTATCCAAACCACAGAGTTTTACTACAGCCTCCATTTCCCTTTGTATTACCTGAACTTCTCATCTTGCTTTGCAAATCCTATGCCAGAATGAGTCATTCCCGCAGGATTAGCTCCGATTTTTCAACTCCTCTCTCAGTGTTGCCCAGACTAGTTCTGAGGAGAAAAAACTGACATGCCCCATTCAGGATGTGTAAGAAGCGAATGAAAGAAATTACCTTCAGTGTTCAGCTATTTGCACTGAACCAGCAAGAGCCACCCCATTCCTCCAGCAGAGCTGAGCCCTCAGCATGGCACAGCATTGCTGACAGCACTGGGCTGGCAGCTCCAGCCAAGGGGATGCACCAATGCCCCCTCCTTTGGGTTATTCCCCCTCGCTGCTGTGGTCCATGCAGGGATGTTGGTTTGTTCCACTTCCCAGAGGCGGTGTCCCCTGAACGACCTGCGAGGGCCCCCAGGAAGGAATGGGGCACCATGCGCTGCCCATGAGGTGCACTGCCCTGGTTTTCTCTCCGGGCTCAGGGAGGCCGCACTGAGCCCGGCTGTGATCTCCTGCCTTTAGTGGGGAGGTACCTTGCGGAGGCCCCCTCTTTCTGCTGGCTGCAGAGGTCAGGGCTGCCCCTCTGTGTTCAGCACCTTGCCCACACCAGAGAGTCCTCTGCTCGCTTACTGTAAGCAGATCTTAGCCCATCCCTGCCCTCAGACCTTTTCTAGTGTTCACGTGTAAATAAACACTTCTTACAGGAAGAAACGGTATTTTAAAAAATTATTTTCACATTTAAATTTCCACCTCTCCCTTGTTCTCTGTTTTTTAAAGTACTAAAGACACTCTCTGTTGTGGATTGACCCCAGCCTGCAACCGAGTCCTCTGCAGCTGCTCACTCACTCCCCCCGGTGGGATAGGGGGGAGGACTGGAAGAGCCACACCAAGAAAACTGAGATAGAGACTGTTTAATAGGTAAAGCAAAAGCCACACACACAAGCAAAGCAAAGCAAGGAATTCATTCCCGTTTCCCACGGGCAGGCAGGTGTTGCCATCTCCAGGACAGCAGGGCCCCATGGCGCCTCACGGGGCCTTGGGCAGACAAACGCCATTGCTCCTAACCTCCCCCACCTCCTCCTTCTTCCCCCCAGCTTTTTACGCTAAGCATGACACCATACGCTGCGGGATATCCCTTGGGTCAGCTGGGATCAGATATCCAGGCTACATCCCCTCCCAACCCGGTGTGCACCCCCAGCCCCCGCTCCGGTCCGGTGGCTGACAAGCAGCAAAGGCTTGGGCTCTGTGTAGGCCCTGCTCAGCAGAAACAAAAACATTCCTGTGTTACCAACACTTATTTCAGCACAAATCCAAAACATAGCCCCATACTAGCCGCCATTGAGGAAATTAACTCGATCCCAACCAAAATCAGGCCACGCTCACAGAGGAAATATTGCATTGTCTCACAGCAGAGTGAAGGAAAGGGAATCTCAAAAGTCTCAAAATGCTCCCTCTCTGCTTCCCTTTCCAGGTCCGAAACATTAAGTGATCCTGGAAGTGATTGTTAAATCACTTGGAAGATCCGTTTTCTGATAATGGTCCAGCACGGTCGGCAAATCTGTGATTTGCACATGAATACCCAAACTGCCTAAGCAAAATTGTCAGAGCCAGCCGGAAGAAAGAAAACCTCTCAGGCACCTGGCATTCTGAGAAGTCCTTCGCTTGTGTTCTCAAAGCACTTTTCTGTATCATTGATAAGATTTGAGCTGATTTGACAGAAACCCCTGGAAATCGTGTTTTTACCACACGAACAGAGAGAACTGCAGAAATGACAAAGCTTCTTCTCCAACAAAAATTTCAAGTATGGTTATACCCGAAGTTAGATCAGCTTGTTCAGGCCAAGACTAAAATTTTTAAAAGTCCGGCAGACAGAGATCTCACCATCTCTTTGGGAAACCTGTCCCGTGGCACAGGCTTCACGACTGAAATACGGACTGGTCATAGAACAAGCAAGACCAGACTGTCCAAAGTCAGAAAGAGATTTCTGAAACTTTTTGCTGTCCCCGGAAATACATGCAGTGCCTTGCCTATTTTTATTAGCAGCACAAAACTTAAAAACACTTCTTCAGATTACCACGACCTACGCACTTTTGGTTAGAGGTATTGCCGCAGGCAAACTCTGGGCAGATGCTTATCTAATGTAAATCCCCACAGATCTGTTAACTTCACCAGGATGCCAGCTATTCACTGCCTTTTCAGTCTTGTTTAAAAAAAAAAAAAAAAAAAAAAAAAAAAAAAAAAAAAAAAAAGCTTGAATTTGAGAAATAATCCATTTTCTTGTCTGGGGAGAGACATTTTTGTTACAGGCTCAAGCAAAACTCCAGCAGATTTCGGAAGGTACTTGTAAATAGGGCATTACTTGGTAATTACCATGGTGATTGCTGAAGGGTCAGAGAGTGGCAATGAGAACAAAGGGGCCTAGGGGGAAAAAACAGGGGCTCTTTGTAGAAGTATTCAGATTTTGTCTGCCAGCGCCAATAAACTCGAACTATCCCCACTTTACACTTTGTTTTCTAAATAAAGACTATTTACATGCCTCAGGCATGGAATTACAGCCGGGTAGCACTGAGTCCTACCGATCCCCATCCCCAGCATCAGCCCCCGCGAGCTGAATGCGTCCGTGGCAGCAGCGGCGCTCACAGCTCGCCCCACTGCCAGGCGTGGTTTCACGTCCAGCGGTGCGCTCCGCACGGCGCGGGCACACGCACGCACACAATGCTGCAGTTCTCTGGCCTTTTTAAGTACAATTTTTCTTTCCTCGGTCAGTGCTTGACACACACACACACACACACACACACACACACACACACACACACACACACACACTCTCCAGCCTGGGCCCAAGGCCAGGAAAGAGCCCAGAGAGGCTCCTCAGCTTTAACTGGGAGCTATTTCCAAGCTGGGGGCTTTGCCTCCAGCCGCAGAGCCACGCCGTGGCTGTGCCTTTGTCTCTGCCTGCGCTCCCTGCTGCAGGCTCTGACCCGAAGTCTTTGCCGCCCAGCTCTGCCTCTGACCTGTTCTGTCGCTAAGGGCTTCCCCAGAAAGCCCCGAAGATGAGTCACAAACTTGGCACACAATGTCTCCAAAAGGGCTGGGTGCCTGAACCCACCTACTGAAACAGCTTATTTTTGTTATCAAGTAGAGTCACGCAAAGCGTGCTAAAAGCTGCCGTATCCAGGGAAGGGCAACAAGTGTTTTGTTTAATAATGCTCAGTAATACAGGTTATTCAGCGATTTATCTTAGTTTAAAGAAAAAAGTAAGGAACAAAAAAGCATCTTTCCGTTGTCTGTGTAGACCAGTCCTAGAAAGATGTGACATTACTTTTCATGTTTTTTTGCTTGCACTAAAGTGATGCTGAGAGCATTTGATTCCAGCCCAAGACCCAGAGAAGACAAAACTTAGGTGAGCTTTTTTCCATCTACCAGTACAAGACTCTCCACAAAACAAACCTCCCAACTAGTGTTCTGTCAAAGGCTCTTCAAATCCTTCCAGCTCCACCCCCAACCCTTTCTCTCCACATTCCTTTTCCACGGTACTTCTCCTTCCCCTCCTTCATGTGCTCCCAGTCTTAACCCACTGCTCCCATCTACCAGCGCCTTTCTGCCCTTTATCTTCCTCCTTGGCTGATGCACGGTCTGTGACCACGAGCGAGTGTTCTGCAAGAACCACAGCGCAGAGCATGTTTTGGGATGAGGAATTGGTTAGTAAATTACAGGGCATTGACTCTGCAATTTGTTACCGTTTAAGTACCCATATTTGGGTGAAACAACATAAAGAACACTGCCAACAAAGAGCACTGAGAAATTTCTCTCACCTGCACCGGGAAATTTACCTCTTAACTCTACAGTTTGGCCAAAATGACCTGTCCCCTCCCTATCCCATGCGTAAGTGTGAGTTAGAAAAAGCCATTTTCCAGGACAATATGGCTCTGTCTGCAACAAAGAAAAAAAAAAAAAAAAAGAAATAATACTTCTTTCCACATGGCTTATTGAAGTAAAGCAGGATATTTGCCATAGATTTTGTTCACAACATGGCAATTAATTAAATAATTATACTTAAATAATTAATTCCCAGCTTCCAAAGCAAGCAACTAATAATTTCCTGTAAACTGCTGTAATGATATCAAGCATCAGGTTTCACTAGTAGTTGTGAAGAGGACTGAATTACTACTCTGGCTAATAGTAATTGTCTTAAAAACATTTGTCATCAGGTAACACTTCCTGTGCACAAGCCTCAGGGTCTTTCTGACCCTGTGGGCCCTCAGCAGGAGCTTCTTTCTGTCAGATGCCAGTGGCACCTGTTGGGAGCCAGCAGAGCAGACTGGTCCCACCACAGTACCTGGGAAATACTGAGTAGGAGATGTTCACCCCGCCAGAGATTCAGCCTCTCAAAACTGTTGAATGACTGCCCAAATAGGGCATTTGATAGGCAAAATAGAGCTTATTTCCATGCCAGCAGTGTCTGACGGCTATTCAAAGATACCCATCCGGATGATTTTCATGAGGTGCTGAAATTCACAGACTTCAGGGGAGCAAGCGCCATGCAAACTTCCTAAAAAAAAAAAAAAAAAAAAACCCCCAAAAAACCCACCACCACCCAAAAAGCATAGCAAGTGATTTTCAGCTTATAGAAGAGCCTGACTCTGCTTTGCATGTTTCCAAAAAAAGCCAGCTCCTCCTTTTTGAAGCATCTGACAGATCTGCACTACTCCCAGTGATATCTTGGTGATGCAAAGGCAAGAATGGGCAGCTTATTCTCTTGGAAACCAACTCTAAATTCTCCTTCATCAGGAGAACAAATTAATGTGTCACGGCCCATCCAGCTCAGGCTGCATCCTCACCATTCCTTGCTGCCCACATCACATGTGGTGTTTTCTATCCCTTCATTTTGTGGCTCCATGTCTTGGCTGAACAAGGCTCTCGCTGCCAGTGTGCACAGCAAGTTTCCATGTTTAACCGTTCAGGAGTGCTGGCACAGACCTCAGTTTGCCTGGCAGGCTGTGCTCCTCAGGAAACCCAGTAGGGGAGCGCACCTCACTTGCTGCAAGAGTCACTCCTGGCCGGTGTCCAGCCCCATGCACAGCATTCCCCGGAGTCTGGGACCAGCACACAGGACACTGCTGCCCCAGGGCAGCACTCGCATCTCTCCTTTGCTGGGCTTCCCAGGCTTTCCATTCGTGCTTCTATTTGTGGTGAGGGGCCTTGCCTCTCAGGCTGGGGTCCTTAAGTCCCTCTAGGCTGGGGCCTTGCCTCTCCCTGTGTCAGCCACTCCCTCTAGTTCAGCACCACCATCACCCCAGAGCACCAATCCTGCACGTCTTCCATGCTCTATGGCCAATCCTGCCATCACGCTGCTCACACCGAATTCCCGAGTGGGGCAGCATCCTGAGGGAATGCTCAGAAGTGGCATTCTGCTCTGAGAGAGCCTGCCCTGCCCACCTGCACCTGCCCCTGTGGCAGCTCACCTGCTGCAGGTCCTGTTTCCCCGCAAGAGCCAGGGGAGCTGCTGGGCTGTCAGGCAAGCATGCTGGCTGCCCTGCCTCAATGGAACCATGCTGGAATGGAGACTCAGGCTGCCCATGGCTCTTGCCCCAATTTCTGGCCTGAGACACGGCCTATTTTAAAGCCACCACGACGTTTTGGTTTTGTCTACAGAAGAATGACCTCAACAGCTAACTTAAGTCTCCCACAGGACACTGGCAATATCCATGTGATTCTCTCAGCAAGAAATTCTTTCCCCCCTGCAGCCACAAGTTCCCATTTAAAACTCAACAAAGGGATGAGAAGCTGCAGTAATTTGGAAAAACAGCACTAAACAACCAGGCCACTGACGGAGAGTGAAACTAGACAAGGCAAGTGAAAAGCTGGTGAAAATATGCAGTATCCTTGTATGTTGGGGAAGATGAAACAGGAAAGCCTTATAAATATGATTTCTGGCAAAAGATTTTGAGAATATAGAAACTATAAGTGAGATTGAAATGAAAGCAAGATTTGAGATCCCTTAGTTACTGAACAACTGGAAAACAATGGTGTGGCTGGCTAGAAGTAATCCCCTTTTGATGGAACAAGACCCTCTGCTTGCAGACAGGTCCAAGGGTCCGAGCAGACCCTGCCAGCTTGGCAGAAGGGGTCCAACGAGTAATTTTTAGGGTTTAAAATGTAACACAGTATGGTAATGTAGTGATTCTTATAGGTGGTATGGAAATGCTGTAGGATTTGTATATTGTACTAGATTGGTTAGTGAGAATTAGAATATTCAACACAGAAGATGATTTATTGTATTGTAACGGGAACTTTGCTCTCTTAGCTCTTGTCTCTTCGCTGTTGCCTTTTACGCTCTTACCCCTTTTACTCTCTTCTGCTTTTACTCTCTTACCCTCTCATCCTCTCTACCCCTCTCTTCTCTCGGGCGTGCTCTGAGCTGTGGCTGGCAGCTCCCAGCAGGGCCAAGCACCCACACCCTCTGCAATAAACCCCAAGTTCCACGACCTGGCTGCAGAGATCTCTCGTCTCCGTCTGTCCCAACCGTCCTACCCCTGTCAATCCTACGCTTGTAGAATGTTGTTTTCCAGCCTCTCTTCTGCCACATGGTCATACTCCATGTCCAGCTGCACATCAGTTCTCCCTCAGAGGTTTCACCTTGGTACCCACACCACAATCTAGCCACAAAGTCTTTCCAAAATCCATGCAATCACCTCTTTGTCCTTGTCTCCCATGAACTCCAGTTAGGTGCAAAGTATCTTAAGCTCAGTCACTCTGGATACTTCTTTGTGAAATGTGCTCTGAAAGTGCATGAATGATGTCATGCCATCAGCTGTCTTATTCCAAAAGGTTCAGGTTTATAGCCCCCTCTCAGATCTTAACCACAAACTGCAGGTAGGGCGAAGCACCTTGTCACAAAGTGTCATCACTGGCTGTGATGCTCTCCACACTTCCAACTGCAAGGTGCTGGCACCAAACACACAGCCAATAAAAACCCCAAACGTGCCATTCCATGACAGATACAGCTGAGCTTGGGGTGGAGGCTGTGCCATGGGTATGTGCTCTCACTTCATTTGCATTCAGCCAATATGATCTGGGATTTTGATTTTACCACAGCCTTAACTTGGAGCACATTAAATACAGCCCTGTAGGTCCTGGGACACAGAGGCAAAACTTTTCCTCACCTCAGAGAGGAATTCTGATGTAGAAACAAAACTATCAATGTGCATGAAGGGGCTGTCCACACCATTTAGTGTCCACTTCCCTTGTTTGGCTGCATTGGAAAGAGCATAGGACTAAGGAAGAGCATGGTGTTCCTGTAGTCTCCCCCTGAGGGAGCTCAGAGGTGTGGTTTGTAACAGGGCAACTGTGTGGGGAGTGAACTGGATTTTTTTCCGTGGGTGGAAATTGCTCTTGGAGATGCAAGCAGGTGGGATTTTGGTTGGGGTAATCGTCTGGCAGCTACCAATACTAACAAACTCCACTCTTGAGAGGCCAAGGCACAGAGCCCTTGTGCAGGGAACAACTCTGCAGTGCTGTGGTCTCACAATCAATGACCTTAGTGTCAGCAGGATCTGAGCTGAAAACTTTAGACAGAAAAAATGATAACTCTAAACTTTGTCTAAGAGATAAAAAGAAAGTTCAAGTGATAGATTTTGTATGGGTAATATTATGTAGATATCATGCATTTTTTATTGTATTATGAACTTCATTATGGTGTTTTCTATGTTACTTACTCTTGTCCCTCCTGCAACATGATGGAATCAAAAGAAAAAGCAATGCTTCACAAACACAAACACCAACACCAACTGTTCTGCTCCAGCAACAGGCACCACTTGACTTACAGATGGAGGAAATTTGCAGTCTAAGACCCAAGAGGGTTAGTTGGAGTTTCATGTTCTCCATAGCTCCCTCCCCATGGGAACTGGTACTCAAAAGAGACACCAATGGTCAACACAAGACATACTCCTGCTCCCAGAGTAGAGGCTTGAAAGTGTTTTTAAACTTTAAAGTGTTTTATGATAATGTCAGACTGAGAGTAGCCTCCAGGGCACTATGTTATACAACTAACACTTCACTCCCAAATATTGGCACGACAGTTTAAGCTGTGTGATGTGGAAAGGAGAAGGGACAAGAGCCAGCACATGCTGTTTGGGTATCCATTTCAGTTTGCTTTGGGCTCTGCCAAGGAAAGTGCTTACTTGGGAAAGGATTTTCAACACCAGCAGGGAGGGCAAAAGCAGCTGTTCAGCACACCATCCGTCCTCAGCACACACCTCTTTCATTCCCCATCCTCTGCAAGTGCAAAGCGAAGCACGATCTGACTTTGCCCTCTGGAGGCATGGAATTGGCATGGCACAGAGAGACACAGTCCCAGAGGTGACTGAACTACAGCGCTGCCTTTTGGAACATCTGATACGAAAATCTATTCCCAGCTGCAGCTTCCCACAAGCCAGAAGGCAGAGCATTACTGATAAGGCAGCTTCATACCAAAGGAGATGGGTTTTGGTTTGTACAGGGTAATACTACCCTCGTCTGCTGTGCAATTCAAGAACTTGGGTGTTGGTATAGGATGGTTGGTTTTTTTTTCTCTTGACACAAACTCTGCAGCATGTGATTTGAAATTCTGCCCAGCGTCTGCATCCAGCTACTGTACACGCTACACGCACATGTGGGTCCACAGCAAGTGCCACTGCATGGTTTATTCTGCTAGCTCCATAGGACTTTTTGCTATCTCCCAGATTATTGGGAAGCTGCAGAGATAAGCAGGTGGTCAGTGACTCCTGGGCCCCTCATTTAGCTGGAAAGTAGGGCTGGGGTTTGTTTGCTGCATGGAAATGGATATTCTCTCTCACACACACACATACACACACAGAGACCACACACCAGATTTTTCTCCAAGCAGATAAACAGCTCAACAACTCTGTTGGACACCTCCAAGCAAGCTGCGTTTCACTAGGATAAACAGCTCTAACCTCCCCTTTCTCTCTTAAAAATAATTTGTGTAATGCCCAAGAGGGCTTTGGTAAAGCTTTTCCTACAAAGATAGGTTCAGCAGGGCACTCAGGTTCTGGAAGAACTGGCAGGAGACACCAAGACATGATCAGGATCAGGTGTATACAGCCGTGCACAGCACCTGCACACCTGTGCATATCCACCTCTCTGCACACACATCTGCCTATATCTGCTTCTTGCCTACATGCCCACATGTAAGCCTCGGGTCCAACCACAAACCTGCGTGTCCTGGCATTTTTTTGTCCACACACTCACCTGTCACAAACTTGACCCAAACTTGACACAAACTTGACCCAAACTTGACTAGTGGCACACCCAGAAGCTCTCACTCACATCCTCACCCCCACTCCAGTGCCCTTGCACACCCATGTACCCATGCACGTGCACCCTGCCATGCACACAGGTGCCTGCACACCTGCACACACTTTCCTTCTCACCTTTAGGATATCCTGCCATCTCCTTTATTTTCTGGCTTGCAAGGAACATCACACCAGCAGGTGAGGAGGCTGTGCTGTCCCCATGCCTGAGGGCATGTGTCACAGGGGTTCAAGTCCTGGGCAAGCATTCCTCACCAGCTGGCACACTCGGCTGGGCTTTGACCCTCAGCCCCAAGTATCTGAGCAAACATGAGGGAGCTGGCAGGTATGTCCCAGCACTAGCTTGTGGAGAGCATGGCATCCTTCCTGGTTGGATCTTGGTCCTGTGGCATAAGCCTCAGGGACAAGCAGGTCAGCTCAGGGGCACGGGAGCCTAGCCCTGGGCCAAATCGCTGCAGGGTGCCAGCTAGGAGGGCTCTAACCTGAGTGCATTATTCTACTTAGGACTCGGCAAGCAGACCGCGTAGCCTAAGCCCGCACTTACTATCTCTCCGCACGCAGATCTGTCACCGGTTGGTTTTTTTTTCCAGCCTAATTTGTTTCGACAGCTTGATTTCCGCAAAGAAGCGTTGGATTCCCTGGGCTAAGTTCCCCGGGGACGACTGTCCGGCGCGCACCGGCAGCATTCCCTCCCGGCAGCGGCGGCCGCTCATCGCTGCCACCTCTCCCCGCCCGCCGGCCCCGACGGCGGCGAGCCCTGCGGGGAGGCGCGTTAAATGCCGTGCCCGGACACCCGCACCGCGATCCCGGAGACATCCAGCTTCGCTCGGTGCTCCGGAGCTGTACGCTCCCGACGGCGGCGGCTCCGCGGCGCCGCGACGGTGCTGGGGACCGGGACCAGCGGCGAGGGGCGGGAGGGGGGTGCGGGCAGGGCGCTGCTCCGGCCCGCGGCGGCAGCGGCGGCACGCCCGGCCCTGCCCGCGCCTCCCGGGCGGCGGGGCGTAGCAGGGGGAGTGCCGGCCGCCCGGGCGCGGAGCCGCCGGACACCGCCGCATAAAAGCCGCGGTCGTGCCGCGCTGCGCTCCCTCGGCTCGGTCCGGGGCGGAGCCGCTCCGACGGCCACATGACAGCCGAGAGCCGGCTGCCGCCGGGCCCCCCGCCGCCGCCCCCGCCGCTGAAGGCGGACGCGGTGCCGCCGGGAGAGGAGGCGGCGGCGGCGGCGGCGGCGGCGGCGGCGCGGGGCGGGCGGCGGCGCCGCAAGCGTCCGGCGGAGCGGGGCAAGCCGCCCTACAGCTACATCGCCCTCATCGCCATGGCCATCGGGCAGGCGCCCGAGCGGCGACTGACGCTCGGCGGCATCTACCGCTTCATCACCGAGCGCTTCCCCTTCTACCGCGACAGCCCCCGCAAGTGGCAGAACAGCATCCGCCACAACCTCACCCTCAATGACTGCTTTGTCAAGGTGCCCCGGGAGCCCGGCCGCCCCGGCAAGGGCAACTACTGGACGCTGGACCCTCACGCCCGCGACATGTTCGAGAGCGGGTCCTTCCTCCGCCGCAGAAAGCGTTTCAAGCGCAGCGATCTCTCCACCTACCCGGCCTTCCTCGCCGAGCGCCCCGCCGCTCCGTGCCGCCTCCTCCCGCTGCCCGCCCCGCCGCCCCCCGCCGACCTGGCCCCGGCACCCGCCGCCGCCTCCTGCGCCTTCGCCGCCGCCTTCCCCGCGCAGGGCTGCGCCTCCGCCGCCCTGCCCCACGCCTACGGCCCGCTGCCCGCCGCTCCCGGGCCCTACGCGCCCGCGGGCCCCGGGCCGCTGTACGCGCCGTCGGGGCGCATCGTGCTGCCCGCCTCTCCGCCCGGCCCGGCCCCGCTCTACGGGCGCCGCTCCCCCGCGCCATACCCGGCGCTGCCCCCCGCCTACGGCGCCGCAGGGCAGCTGGGTGCCGCCGAGCCTGCACCGCGGCACGGCACCTACCCTGGAGGCCCCGACAGGTTCGTCCCGGCGCTCTGACCTGTCCCGGAGAGGGCCGACAGAGCGGACCGGAGCCCGAGAGACGGCGGAGTGCGGGGGTGACCCGGCACGGCTGCTCCCGGCGCTGCCCGGGAAGATGCTGAAGAACCTTGGGCTGCACCTACGTATTCTGCCATCTGCCCAGGCTTCCTGGCGAGGAGTGTCTCAGTCAGCCCTGGGGACTTGGGGTGCCCTGTCCAGCCCTGTCCGCTCTAGGCAGTAAAGTCCTAGGGACTGACAAGTGCTTGGATGGGGCAAGCAGTCTCTTCTTTTTCTACAGCCTTTCCTGGAGCAGGTGCTCAAAGCTTGCTGCCAGGCTCCCACCCTCCCGGCACACCCAACCGGGCCCCTTCTGGTCTACCCAGGAAGATTTCACGTTTAAAAGTCTCTCCGCTGTTCATGATTCTTTTAAAAGAGAATTAAATCTCTGTTGGTGAGGTGAAGGAGGGAGGCAGGAGGAATCATTCCCTGGCCTGGTGCAGGCAAAGCTGTAAAAGCAGAATGCACGGGCACTGATGGGGTGGCATGTCCCTGATGGGGTGGCATGTCCCTGATGGCTATTGCTTTAGCCCCAGGCTTTGCACCAGCGGTGTGGCCAAGTCTGGAGAAGGTTTGGATGCCAGGGCTGCAGAAAAACACATCAAGTGACATCCTTGGAGGTGCTGTGCTCTGTGCCTCAGGGGTGGGATTGGAACTACAAAAATTTTACCATGAGCATGCCCAGCTGCTGGAAGAGGGACACAGGGAGGCTGTGGGACCTCTGCCCTTGGAGACCTTTCCAGCCTGATTGGATGGAGCCTGACCTGCCTCTGAAGTCATAGCCAACATACTTGTTTTGAGTGGAGACCTGGTCCTGAGCTCTGCAGAGGTACTTACAGCCTAAATTATTTTGATGCCAAGATCAACCCAGCTCCGTCTGTAGCCTAGAGAAATTGGCATATATAGGAGAAAACTTCTGTTTCTGGAACACAAGAGGCAGGATACAGTGCCTTTTCATCTTCAGTTGCTCCACTTTCAAACTTTCCGGGGATGGAAAAGAGTCTGAAGAAAGATATGGAGAGGGAACAACTATTAGGAATGTCTGTGAGACAAAAGCTTGAAACTAGATCTGTGGGGAAACTCAGGCATACCCCTCCCAACAGATCCTACCACCTTGGAAAGGGACCTGGAGCAGGAGTGTGTACCCAGGGCTGTGCTTGGGGCTGTGGGTATAGAGGGAGCCGACACAGCCCTGCTCCCTGGTCTTCTTATACAGCTTCTTTTTCCCATGGAGTGGGGAACTTGTGTATCCAGGGCCAGGAGGAGGCTGGTGAGAAGATCCTGCAGTGTGGTGAGGCCTTGTATGGGGAGAGGAAACGAGAAAGTGCAGCCAGAACCTCAGCAGGAGTTTTGGAAGAATAGACCGGAGTCTTCCTTACCAGAGAAGGGTATAGAACTACATAGTATAACTCAGGTTGGAAAAGATATTGGGAAATTTCTGTTCCAATCTGCTACCCAAATCAGGGTCAGCTATGGCTCAGACAGTAGGCTCAGCCCTATGTTTTTGAGTCTCCATCACGTCCAAGGATGGAGATAGCACAGTCTCTTTGGGCAACCTCGCTGTCCTTGTGGGGGAGAAGTTTCTCCTTGTACCCTCCATTTAGTACTTCTCTAGTCCCATCTCCTGTTTACTGTCTCTTGTCCTTCTGCTGTGCTTTGCTGCCAAGAGGCTTTGATCCCATGAAGACACCTGTATCTTCTCCTCTGCATATTTCAGATGAGGTCCTCAGCAGGATGAAATCTGTGTAGAGGCAGCTTTCTTGCTTTCCGTGGGTGCTGCGGTCCACATATCCAGGTGGGACATGAGAGAAGAAATGGAGGGGAACAGGAAGGTGGTTGGGTGTCCTCACAGCACAGCTTGGTGTGGAGAAGAGTAAAGCCCTCTGCAGTAGGTGGGCAGGAGAAGCTGTACATCTGCCTTCCGCGGGGCTGTGAGGTAGGAGATGAGTTTTGGACTCAAGAGTTCAGACTGCCAGGGATGGCATGTGGTGAGGGTGAGAGTGACCTGAGAACACTGCCCTGTGTCCGTGTAGACCTGTCTGTGGCAGTGCAGGAAGCTGTTGCCCATACACAGACCTAGGGAGGCTGCTCCATGTGTGAAGCCAGTGCGGGGCAAGCACAGACAGCAGGTGTAAGCACCACTCAACTCTTTGCTGTGCTGAGCTCAGTCAGATTTTTGCCTTCCTGCCTTTCTGAAGAGGTACGTTGTATCTTCCTTGTTCTTCCTGGTCCTGGCACATCCAGAAGCTGCTGCCATCCTGGAGAGAGCTGTCCCAGCCAGGGGCAGGTCTCCTGAGCCGCTGTGCTAACACCTCTCCCAACTCTCTTTTCACCATCTAGAAGAGGATCTGTACACCTAGCTGTGCTAGCTCCTAGCGTTTTTGATAGCTGCTGGCTCTGCTTTCATTGCCTGCAAAGACTGGACTGTGTCACTTTGACAACAAGCCATGCCAACCTCTTGCTCATTTTAGGGTAGCTGGGAGAAGAGCTGTCCTGCCTTTTAATGCCTTTCTTTCCTTCCTGTAGAAGCAGTTATCAATGTGGACCAGATAATTTTCATAGAACCATAGCAGTGCTGGGTTGGAAGGGACTTATCAGGATCATCAAGCCCAGCCCCTGTACCTGTGCAGGACACCCCAAGAACCACACCACGTGCCTGAGAGTATTGTCCAAATGCTTCTTGATCTCTGTCAGGCTTGGTGCTTGCTCCCTGGAGAGCCTGTTCCAGTGCTCAGCCACCGTCTGGGGTGATATCCAACGTAAACCTCCCTCCGTGCCTCCATGAATCTTGTCATTGGTCACGAGAGTGAAGAGCTTTGACCTCCTCTGGCCCTTGTTCCTCTCATTTTGTTCTCTGCTTCAACCCTCATGCCACTTTAGAGTTCAGTCTAAAAAAAGGTCACCAATGATTATGATACAGGTTTTGATGAAGATGCTTCTGAACTCAGCATCTGTAGGCAGTTTTGGGGAGCAAAACTCAATGTCTGAAGAACAAGCCTGACAGATCTTGGTGACTTGGAAAACACAGACTGGGTAGGTTCAGTTGTGTGTTGTTTGCAGAGAAGGTCTAGATGCTTGTTCTTGTTGCTCTCCAGATCTTTTACACCTACAAACTAGGGAAACTGGGCATTATCTAGATGGTGATTTTTTTTGCAGCAGGTACAGCGATGAACTAGCTGCCTTAAGAACCTGAAACATGATCAAAAACTGCTTAAACTTTGGTCACAAACAGCTAGAAACCCTGGTCAGAACTGTGAAGAGCTACTGGGACCATTCAGGGGACTCTATATCTGTGTGGGGTCTGTGCTTTGAGCTTTTTTAGGCAAAGCCAGCCTTTGCTAGTGCTGGCAGTGCTCCAACCTCCCGCCTGGAGACTCCAGCAATCCCTTCCCACCAGCACTGCTGTGGTTTTGTGGCTATTCCAACCTCCCTGAGCTGTCGTGTAGGCTCAGCTGCCAAGGGCGTGGGTCTGTCCAGGCTGTGCCTTGTGGCACTGAGATGTGCTGCCCCTGTGCCCACATGTGACACGGGACTGCCTGGCCACTGACAGAGGAAGATATGCTTGTTGTGTCCTTGGGGAGCCATGGGCTTGGGTCTCTCTGTGAGGATATGGGGATATGCCAAGGGGATGTGTTAGACAGCTGGATCTCAGTGTATACTTGTGCCATGGGGATATGGTAAACATGTGGATCTCAGTGTGTTTTGGTCTGGGACGTTGCTTGCAATTCTCAGGCAGCACCGAGAAAAAAATTTGATTTCTGTAAAATTTTTGATTTATTGTAAATATCTAAGAGCCTTCCTATTAGCAAAGCTAGTCTAAGTTTCAAATTACTCTTTTGATTTCTGTCAGAAGAGTCCAATAAATCTGGATTGTAAACCTGTAGGAAACTCTTAAGTGTGAGCACTGATAGAAGAGAGAGGGGCCTTGAAAATGTTCATTCCTCAAAGGACAGAGCCTCTCAGTTCCTCTTCTGCCCAAGTTCTGGTGTAGTCAGGCCCTGAGTGGACTTTGAGAAAGAAGTGGACTGTACAGCCTAGCAGAACATTATATTCTGTATATGAGAGTTTTTGGGTTTGTTGTTTTTTTTTTTTTTTTTTGTATTTACTCTTCTACTTCACTTGAAATGGAAATAAATCTTTGCATTGTTTGCAATGAAGTGTCTCTGAGTTTACTCTTTCAAGCCTTCCCTGTTCTCCTGAGACTGGGAGACGTACAGAGACATGCGTGACATGTGCTGCTCATTGCTTTTTACCCTGTTTTACCTTGTTTTTTTTTGGTCTGCTGGGTTGCTGAAGACATCAGAGAAAGGAGGAGGGATGGCTCAGCAGGGCCAGGCCACAGGTGGTGTACCAAACCTCCACAACCCCTTGAGCCACCAGTCTGCTTTGAGGGTGTCCTGTTAGGCCATAAGCATGCCCAATATATCAATGCATGAAGCTCCATCCCAGCCCTGTGTCTCTGCTAGAAAACGGGTCAGGCAGGGAAGGCTGCTACCTGTGAGAGGAACAGGAGCTCAGAGATGGGCACGGGCATTGTGGCTGGCATTAATTACTCTCTGATGCTCCAGCATGGAGCTAGGCCAGCTAGAGGAGATGTTACTGCTGGAAACATTATGTTGCCTGTCCTGTGGCAGCAGCACCAGAAATGCTTGGTCTTGCCTCCTGCACCCCAGGCCAGTTAATTTTTTTTGGCTGCAGAGATGGAGCTCCCGCAGCCGCCAGCTGACACTATGCTCACCTTGTGCAACAGCAACATCTGTGGGAGCGATTCAATGGCTAATGGGAGTGTAACAGGCCTTCAGGGGCAACTCCACACTCCAGGATGATGAACTGGCTTGCACATGGGCAAGATGATGGCAGATGTTGCCCCTTCTCCTGCTGAGAGGGCGGTGACTGGCTTCCTAAGGGTGTTTGGGGATAGTGAATTCTGCAGTTGTTGCCCTGCCAACAGCCCAGGCTGCTTGGACGGCAATGACTGAGATAGGAACAGGTAGTTTAATCTGCCAAGTTACCAAAGAGCAGATAGGAAAGTGTTCTTCAATAGCTTTGGGATTCTCAACTATGATTTATCTGCCTTTGAAAGTGACAAGAAGTGGATCAAATCTGTGAGAAAGAGTAGGCAGGGGAGGCCCCTGCCATTTTGCCAGCAGGGAGTACCTTGGAGGGAGTCCAGAGCTCTGTGAGTTGTAACTGGAGAGCAGTCTGTGTAGGTGGAGTTGGTCTTTAGCTGTATCCATTACCTAGAGCTGCCATGTCAGTGACCAGAGAGGGCATCCCACTCATGTGGGACCTGGAAGTGAGCTAATGTGAGCATAGGAAGTCTGATGGGGGTCTGACTTTACAGAGTCTGGTGTACAAGAATACAGGGCCCCATGCTGGCACAAAGAACAACTTCACAACCTTGTTTTGGTGTAATCTTGAAGCCCTGATTTGTTGGAAGCCCTCTCTAGACAGCAGAGCTGGTTTCTTAACTCAGTCCAGTTGAAATGTATGTCTTCTCCTGTCCAAGGTCAAGAAGTCAAGGTAAGAGATGGTGGCATGTGCTACACCTGGAAGTTGGTGTTATTTTTGGGAGTTACTTTTGGATGTGGTGCAGTTATCCAACCCCTCTTTGCACGGGCAAACTGAGGGGCAGGGAAGCCCAGCTTGGGGCTGCCAGACTGAACTCTCACCTCTTCTGCACAGGGTGCAGCTGGCCAATGAAGTACTCTGGCCGCACTGCTTGAGCTAAGAGGAAAAGAGGCTGTATCCTAGCCTCCTCTGATGGCAGGAAGTCAGCAGGGCTGCTGTACGCTCTGGCTGAAAATGGCTGTGGGGAGGAGGCAGGGATATTGACTGTGGACAGTGTGCACAGGAGAGCTTACTGAGTGCACTGCTATCCCTTCTCCGATGCCAGGGAGCTAAGATTCATCAGCCATCGAAGAATTTGGAAAGCTGTTGTCTGGATGTGAGCTATGCAAAGAGATCCTAATTGATTAAGGAACAGATTTTCACCTTTTTTGTTCAGTGTCAATGCCAGAGCTCCTGGTCTGATCACTGAGACCCAGCTAGCTTGGTGCATGAACCACTCTGTGGCTGGCTCTTGCAAGGACACCATCTGCATCTCATGTTGACCTCTTCCACTTGGGAAAAGGTGCTCATGAATCCAGGTTGTCAACTTCTGGGCTTACCAAACGTTGTCTGAGGCCTCGTATCACTTCTGCAGCCATATGTTTGTACACATAGCCTGTCTTCAGGCTCACTGGAGTGCTGGCCCTAGAACTGGCCAATTAAATAGTGACTCCCAAGCCACTCTTCCTGTGTGCTCAGGTTTGTGGCTGCAAAAATAGAGGGGGAGCAAGACTTACAGAGTATCAGCATGGCGATGTCTGCAACGGGCAGACCACGATGTTCTCAGAGGTTTCCTTCCCTTCATCAGGAGGTGCATACTGATGGCGATGATTTCTTCCTTCTCCATCTTTGGGTACACTTGAGTTTATTGCTGTACGTGTATTCTTTTTCAGTAGTTCTCAAATTGTTTTGGTGGTTTGGGGTTTTTTTGGTTTGTTTTTTTTTTTTTGTACTTCTTGTTTTCTCAAAAATTGCCTTTACTTGAATAAAATGTGCTTGCATTTCTGCAGCAATGAGTAACTGACTACTGCAATAGACTTGGACCCTGATGTTGCCCTGGAGTTACAGACAGATCAGGCCACACAGAATAAATGCCTAAGTGAGAAGTGCCACTCTGTCATGGTGTGAGAGGCCATGCCTGGGTATTATTGTTGATGTTGGTGGATTTTTCATGGAGGAAGCAGGGGATGATTCAGAGTTTCAACCTTTATGCAGGAAACATTTGTTTAAAAAAATATTTTCCTTCTTGGGTAATTTCTTTTACATTTTGTTTCCATGGAGGTTTTCTCCACCATTCCCTTCTGGAGAAAAGGCAAAAGAAAAATTCTCTTGCAGTAACCAGGGAAAATGGTTTCATGCCTTCCCACTTAAGTGGATATAAGATATAGTACCTCTCTGCCACAACAGGAACTGAACTTGAATCCAGGAAGACCTCGGGGAGACCTCATAGCACTTTCCACTATCTAAAGGAGGCCTACAGGAAAACTGGAGAGGAACTTTTGACAAGAGCCATGTGCTGGGACAAAGGACAATGACTAAAGTGAAGAAAATACCTGATCTAAGTGGATTTAGATCAGGTATTTGGAAGAAATTCCTGTGAAGGTGGTGAGGCACAGGCACAGGCTGCCCAGAGAAGCTGTGGACGCTCCATCCCTGGGCGTGCCCCAAGCCGGGCGGGATGGGTCTGTGAGCAATCCGGGGGCCGAAGGGATGCCCTTTGAGGGCCTTGTGGACGCCGGCTCTGCGGTGCTGCCGCTAGGGGGCACTGCCGGCCGCGCCGGGCGCTCGGAGCGGGGCGGGCGCCGCTGGCAGCGCGGATCGCGGGCGGCGCCGGGCCGGGCCGGGCCAGCCCCAGAGGCACCCGCGAGAGCTGCCCCTGCGGCCGCCGTCCGAGCCTGAGCAAGCGGCCGTGCCCGCGGGCATGTGGTTCGTACTGCGCCCAAGCTCCATTTTAGCGCTTTCGTGAGCTCCCAGGGAGAGGTCCGTAGCGGAGAGAGTTGATAAAAGCATCATTATAAGGGCTGCAAAGCACAGATCACACTGTTTTCCACGCAAGCTATATCCTGGTTTCTTCATGTTTTTTGTGTCCTGTCAGTGAAAACCTCAGGCTGTCTGAGGGAGACAGTCACAGCTTATGCTCTGCACGCCAAGTCTCTCTGGATACACTGAATTTCAGGCTTGGACAAGTGGCCATTCCCCGTGCCTTATGTGAGCCCACAGCAGGAATACTGGATCCAGTGCAAGAAAGTCATTCTTCTACTGGAGCTCAGCTGAGGACATCAAGGAAGGGAGCAGGACACAGGAGATAGGCTGAAGGAATCAGGATTGTTCTCAGGGAGAGCAGGTGAGCATGGGGTCTAACTTGCAGTCTGAAAGAGGGTTACAGAGAAGATGGAACTGGGATCTTCTCTGAAGGGTACTAAGACAGAGTTAGTTACAGTTACATGATTTCCTGGCAGACCAGGAGAGTCAGGCCAGGTGGTGGAGCACTGATGAGCCTGGCTGGACACACAGCTCCGGTCTGTGGCGGCCCTGGCAGCATTATAAAAGTATTTATTTAAATAGTGAACACAGGATGGGAAGGAGCAGAGCTAACAAGCCCTGAGCAGGAAGTGGTGGCCAGAGAGGGAGTGGGTATTTGCTGTCTCCAGGATTTACTGTTTAAAGTCAATATTAGTGAATTAATTAGCAAATTTTTCTTATCATGTAAGACCAGGCACTTATGGGGTGGAATGGCTTTCACTGACTTGTGGTGGCTTCTGGCTCTAAGTTGCTTGCCAACTTCTTTCTGCTGAGGCTTAGCTACAACTTCACTTCTCCTAAGGACAGGAAGATCTTTCTGGTTCAAAACATCACCCATGAGCAACAGCCTGCCACAGATCACCCCCGACTTTCAGCAAATGTGGGGGGCTCCATATATGAAGAGTAATTTGAGCAGTGGAAAGCCAGGATGCACAGACTAAACTTCCCTTATCCCACAGACCTGGAAGCATATTTCCTGAAAGGATACTGAAAGGTAACCAGCATGTACAGAGGAGAGTCTGTATGATGTTAGGTTTCCTCTCCTTAGCCCTTGTGTCATGGCTGTCAGCACTCAGGATGGCCTCCCGTGCTCTGCAGGAGGGGGGGTCAGGACCTGCAGCCCTGAGAAAAGCTCACAGGAGCGTGCTCAGTGCAGCCCAGTTGACTTTAACCAATGTCCTGCTGAATCTAACTAGCGAGGAGAAACTACAGTGCTCGTGTCCACCATGTACCACAACACCCCTTCATCGGTGTGCCACAAGGAACAGGTCAGAGCAACCTGGAGGAGCCTCAGGCAGCCCTGCCAGTTTACAGCACAGCAAAGATCACTGTGTCAGGCACTTACCTGGCTCCCTGTGCTGGCCCCATAGTTCAGAGGCTATTTCCCTGCACCCATATCATTCTCTTTGCCAGTAAGGAGGCTGCAGTCAGTTAAAGGTCTCTGCCCTCCCCCCTTCATGATTTCCCCTTCATGTCAGACCCAGACCATAGCTGTCATCAGTTTTCACCCAGAGCATGAAAATTTACTTTACTGGACTCTCTGCCAAGGCCCTGGGTAAAGGCATCAGTCTTGGACTCAGGAAAGAGGGAAGAGAGGGAGAAGGTGACTTGTTGCACCTGCAAAACAGCAGCCTCCCTGTCCCAGATACAGCTGTCCTTGCCAGCCTGTCCCCAGCTCCATTCAGGCAGCAGAGCCTACCTCAGGGGTGCACATGGACCACCTCAAGTCCAGTCTCATGCCTGAACCCCGTCTGTATAAGCAAGAGCTCTGTTATCTGTCCTCTCAACAGAGAAAGAACCAATGCATTACCAGTGAAAGTGTTGATAAGGAGGGCTTTATCTTTCTCTTGTTCAGTTTGTGATAAGATTTTTCTTGTTTGCATAGGCACACCTTTTTTACTGTCTGCCAAAGAAGACAAAGTAAGAGCAGCTCTAAGAGAGAGTGTGCAGTACCTGGAATGACTCCAGGACTTCCTAGCCACCAAAGGCATCTCCAAAGGGATGAACAGAGGTGCTTGCTCTGGTTCCTGCGCATCTCTGCTCTCAGGGAGCTCTCCCAGCCCTCCCAGTGCAAGGGTAAGCACTGCTGCCCGCGTGTGTTTCAAGAGTGAATGTTGTCCCATGTTCATGGACACCTCACTCTGCCAGGTCTTCACCGCCTCCTACAGCTCCACTTCACAATGGAGAAGGTGGAATGTGGTTGTGCTGTGCCCTCCTTGATTGATGTAAGCTGTAATATGAGTCTGAAACCCCTTAGAAGTTTCTTCTCCTCAAAATCTAAAGGGCTTTGGAAGCCAGGAAAATCTAAATGTCTGCAGATGTGGAGTGGGCAGCATGGCTGATTCCTGCTCCCTGTCAGCACTGCAGAGGGTTAGAGAGCAGGGAAGGGCACTGGAGAGCAGGGAAGGGCCACAGGGTCTCTGCCATGGCACATGTGGGGCTGCAGCAGCTGGAAGGGTCTCCTGGCCTGCCTGGCAGCAGCCGCTGCCCAGCCTTTCGGCAGCACGGTGTGGGCACCACACTTGCAGGAGGGCCCCAGCACAAGTGTTGTGATGTTGCTCCTCCACAACATGACCTCCAGCCTCTGGCTCCACTTCAGGCCAGTGCCGCCTCAGCTGCCTTCCCCCAGTGCCTTGGTTTAAGAGCAAACCTCACAGACAGAAGTTCCTTCCATGCTGCAGGGTTTCCACAAAGCCCTCTTGTTGTACCTTAGATATTTGGGGTTGTGGGTGAGGTTTGAGTAGTTCATGGCAGAAGCTGAGAGATCTTGTTCAGCTGCCACTGGTATCAGTGGCTCAAGGGGAGAGCAAAACCTTGAGTTAGCGGATATGCCTATGGAGAACGAAACAGTGTCAGGATATCTGACAAGGGAAACCCATCCCTCCAGGAGCTGCCCTGGAGGGGGGAAAGGAGCTGGATTTGCTTTGGTATGGTGCTGCTGAATGCTTTCTGCTTCTGCACCCACCAGGTGCTTTAGAGCTTCCGGCAGTGTAACTGTGGGGGTCAGAACTTCAGCACAGGGAGGCTGTGGAAGAGCTGGCAAGCACTTGCTCCTCATGTGATGTCCCTGGCACCAAAGCAGGGATGGGACGTCAAGGGTGTCCATTGTGTCACTGGAGACTCTTACACAAGCTGTGACACAGAGCCTCGAGGGCTCTGGGACAGCAGCAGCAACGTGTCCAGAGCCATAAGAGAATCCCCCAAATCAGGGGTGCCTGCAGGGTCTGGCCAGCCTTGTGCTCTGGGAGACAGGCCCTTGGGAAGTCAGACAATGGCAATATGACCTCCCCTCCTCCTCAAGAGGAGAAGGATCCCTTGTGTCAGGATATTACAGGAATGTAAGAGAGCCTCTTCCCTTGCTGTGCACAGGAACAAGGATCGCAAGACCCAAAACAAGGGCAGATACCCAGGGCACCCCTTTACCTCCTGGCTTCAGGAAAAATCCTGCGTGAAACTGGGGAGTCAGGGAGACAATGACTGTGCAGGGTGTCTCCTGTCTTTGTCCCAGATGGCATTTTCCTGACAAAAGTGTATAATTCAGCCAAGTTCCAGCCCAATGCACTCAGCTGTTTTCAACCTCTTTTGTTTGTCTTACAAGGCAGAGTGAAGCTGCCCAGAAATTAAAACCAAAAAACATATCCAGCTTTAGGAAAGCAAGATGTTTATTGCAGATGAAAACAGGCTATGAGAAAAACTTTCAGACTAAAAATAATAGCACAAAAGGTGGTGGGGTTTGTGGGGTGCAGTAAAAAGCCCAAGCTGGGCTTCTCCAGCCAGCTAAAATCACAGTGAGTGTTAGCTTTGCAGTGCCACTCACATTTATGCAAATAAGAAATTACTTTCAGAAATACAGGTGGATGCTGGACTGTATGACTGAAGTGTAGTGTGGCAGAGCACTGTGAAGCCTTCCATGGGCCCAAGCAAAACAGCCTGTTTGCAGAGAGAGCAGGAGGCTCATAAGCCACAGGCAACTCCCTAGGGGCTGCCTCTCTAGCCTGGAAGAAGCATAGAAAGCAGAGTGACAAGGAGAGTATGGGCTTTATGGTTCCCAAGAAAGCAGCTGCTCAAAATCACTGTGCCATACTTATCAAGTTTGTGAGGTGAGAGTAAAAATAAAAAATATCCCCAAACAATCAGAAAGTTAATACAGAATATGCGGAATGTATTCGTTATCCTGGTGGTCATTTTCCAGAGGAGTATTGAACTCTTCTAGTATATCTGCTTCTGCTGGTTTCAGCACATCCTCTTCACCTGCAAGGCATGTAAGAGACAGATCATTTCGTACTGGGGGGCTCCCCTGTTACCCCCTGTCCCATGTTAAAGCCTCCCTGGCCAGTCTCCTGCAATTGCCCAGAGAAGGCATTAGGTGGATTGCCTGCTTTCCAAGGGCACTCCCTGTTGTGGAGGGGAGTTGGAGAAGGTAAGGCACTGGTGGGTTTAAAGCCAGAGGCAATAACCACAACCCTGATGGCTGCCCATTTCAAGACCTCAGGGCTGGAGGCTGGACACCCACCCCAGAGCCCAGGATGCAGAATAGCTGCTTTCCATGGCGTGATGGCACCACATGCCTTGCATCAACAGGCCTTTTCTTCCCCCCTGCAGAGACATTGCTGGAAATACCACAGTTGAGGGTCAGAGGATTGTCACCTCCTCTGAAGCAGAACGTTAGTTTTCCTGCTTTTGAAGCAAGCTGCATGCTTGACCCAATGACTGCTAAAGTGAATGTACTCTACTCTTCCCATGACAGATCTGGGAGCAAATCCTGCTGCAGTAGCTATAAATGCATTTTCTGAGCCCAGACACCAGCCTGCCATTCTGACCAGCTTAGTGCCCTCCATGCCTCAGTCCTGGCAGGTTTCAAAGATGTAGCTGCCTGCAGGCTCCCACTCTTTGTCCCAGTGCCCACTTTGCTCTCCCGCCATCCCAGTGTCGTCCCTGAAACTGGATAGACAGAGCATGTCTTGACTTTGGCTCCCCCAACCAGCTCTGACCACAAAAACCCTCATCTTCTCTCCACAGAGAAGAGATCTTCACAGAAATATATCCCTCTGTGCTAATATGGCTCTTGGCAGAGCCACAGAAGTGTTCTTAGGACAAGGAGTTAGAAAGAACCAGGTCCACAACCCCATCCCAATGACTGACTAGCTTGTCATCACTCCCCTGGACTCGAAGAGAGCTGTCTGTCCCTGCAGTCCCACCATCCCCCCACCCGTTCTCAGCTACCCCAGTTTTGTGGGGTAGGACCCATGCCCTGGGGATGCGGCAGGGTTGTTGTTGGTAAGGCGGGCGCCCTTGGCTGGCAGTCCTCAGGCGGCAGCGCTGCGCTGCCCCCAGGCCAGCACGGGGCCAGCAGCTCTGCGGCAACTCACCAGCAGGGTCCGAGCTCCTGTCTGCCAGCTCCCCTTCCACTGCCACCGCCGGCAGCCCACCGACCATGTTCTGGATGGGCAGCATGGGTGGCTGCTGTTGAAAGCCTGCTTCAGGCTGCGCTGGCTCCGAGGGCTCTGGCTCCGAGGGCACTGGCTCCCCCTTCTCCTCTGGGTCGGGCTGGGGCTCCACTGCTGGCTCTGACTCCAGGACAGCCTTGACCACTGTCTGACAGCCCCGTCCTCTTTTGGCTCTTCTGGCTCTCCTTTGCTGTTGGTTCTTATAGTCTCTGCCAGGGGATTTCACAGGGATGAATAGCACAAAGGACTTTCCCTTCTGCCTAAGGCAGTTTGTTGGGTCCCCTGTTGTGATTGTGACCCAGCTCATCCTGCAGAAGCTGCAATTCTTCAGCCCCCCTCCCGAGCCCTGCACAGCAGCCTTCTGCAGCTGCACCAGTGGGCAGGAGCTTGGGCAACAAATTCTTCCTCAGCCTCACATTATGATTGAGGTTTGCTTGCTATCCCTCACCCATCCCTCCCCCCAGTGCCTGTGCAGACCTTGAGCAGCTACTGGCTGCATGTCACCTTTCCTCATTGAGGACTGATGGCTCTGTCCTTGGGTGAAGATCGAGAGACTGGGCCATGTCTGGGCTCAGATTAAGTGCACCACAAAAGCACTATGACAGAAAAAGCAAGATTTACCTCATAACCCACTGAGCTGAATCTTTCTCCAGGGCTTCTGCTTTTCTTTTCCTGAGCAACTCCCGGTCTCTCAAGCGACGGGTTATGATGACATCTACGAGGATAAAGCGAGTGCCAACGTGACGTTCTGATCCCTCCCTGCCTGGCACTAGAGCACTGAGGCAAGAGGCCATGCCTTTTTTTTTGTCCCAAAGGCATCTTAATATGAAACTCCTTGAGCACTGTACTTCCAGCACAGCCTCAGTGGGGAGGATTTGATGACACCGCACCCATAACTCCCAGGCTTCTAGCCTGACAATTACTGTAGATTTCCAGGTACAATTCCTTGGGGTGACCCATGTCCAACCTATTCCCATACTGAAGAGACCTGGGGCGTGGTGCCTTTGATCAGGCATCAGTACAGACTGCAAGATAATTCTTCATGTTTTCTCCATTGTTACACTTTTTTCCAGACAGCTGGAACTGGCCACCACAGAAATTAAGATGTTTATCTAAAAACCTAGAAGAAAGCCTTGACCCACAGAACAGACAATCCTTCAAAACAGGAGCAGCTCTGTGGGGGCAAGGATGAGCCAGAGGGCACAACCTTACCCACACAGATGCTCCCGTGCATTGGGCTGAGACCTCGTGGGGAGATGGTGATGCAACCAGAGACCAAGACAGGGCTAGTATACCCTGCTGGGGTTGAGAAAACTGGTCCAAACACCACACAAACAGCCCCAAGCTGGTCTGCAGCTGTGAGGAAGACCATGGCAGGGCCTAAGAAAGACCAACTGATTTGAGAAAGCTCCAATGCTGGCTTTATTATTTGGGCAGGATATGCAGGTTGCATACAGCCAGTAGCAGAGAGGAGCACTCCCCAGATCCCAGATCACCACACCTTCCTTGGCCGAGGTAAGCAGTGTCCATTTCACTAGTTGCAAAGGGCTCCAAATGGCTTCCTGAGGCAAAGACCAGCCTAAAAAATGGTCTGAAATTCACTTCTCCATGTCTTTTTGTCCTAAAAGACAGCAATCCCTGATGATTTCTAGTGTAGACTCTAAGCTGTGGTAGTAAAAACTTGTCTCCAATCAAGCAGCATGCTACCCAATTCCAGGAGGCACAGGGAGCAACACTAGTGCCCTGAGGCCTTGAGAGAGAGGGAATTCTTCCCAAAGGTACACTGAAGAGATCACAAAAGAAATGATTATCATAGTTTCAACAAAACCCACACAAGTGGAAAAGCAAGACTATGACCTCCTCCTTCCAGATGTAATCGGATCCAGTTCCTTTAACAAAAAGCCTTGGCTCACACTAAAGTAGTGAAATCAGTGAAAAATTGTCATTTTGTCATTCTCTTGATCAGATGGTAAAATTGTCAAGGTGAGGAAGACTTCTGAGGCTGAGCTGGGAATACAGGTCTTTTATTAAATACCAAGTATTTATTAAATGCCAGTAAAACTGGCATTGCATTGTCCTGTCCTGTAGTCCAGGACAGGACAATGCAAAACTGACAGCAGGAGCCAGTCTCTGCCCAAAGTAGGTTTTTACACAAGACACATCTGATAATTAATAATAATCTTACAGAAATTTATCTTGGAGAGTATTTATGTTGGTCTATGCTTCAATGTCCTCACCAAAGCAGCGTCAGCTTTAAAATTACATCTGACTGCCCAGAACACTGTCCAGGGAAGCTGAGAATAACTCCAAGACAAGTGGGAGGTTGTTCCCTGATATGAGGCAGTAACAGAGACAGTAGGGCTCAGCCAGCAGGAGATGACTCTGCCATCCACTTAGAAGAAGGCAGTAAACTCCCTGGGAAGATGAGGTTACAAGTTGCAGTAGCAGGATCTGCACAGGGCCTCGGTTCAGCTACTGAAGTACATAATCCCTTGCACATCCCATCTGCAGCCAAGGTAATTTTATTTTCCTTTCAAAATGTCTTGTGAGCTGTAAAAGCAATTTCAGCTGCTTGCATTCCGTCTCCTTCCCAGTCCATTCTAAGAAAACATCCCTAATTCACTTCTAACTGGTCCAAGAAAGCACTCCCACAACAGCTCCAAAGCTGTCACCTTCCAGCACTAAGTAGGGGAGACCACAGTAAAACATATGCATCCTGATGAAAAAATATTTACTAGAGGGCACAAAGAAACAGAAATTAAATGAAAAGAGAAAAGAAAATCAAGCTATAAAAACAATGAGGCCGTACTGCCAGTCTGCAAAGAGACAATCTACTGATGCTCTCTGAAGGACTTTAGTTGAAAAGCCTTTATATGTGCTTTGGGATCTGGAACATAACATGTAAAAAGACACGCATTTGCAGTTAAATGTGCATCCTCTACCCCCAAGCATAGACTAATAATTATTAGTTCCTTTCTGAGAAACACTCGGTAACAAAAATCATGCTCTCCTCTCTCCAAAATCTCAAGTTAGGAATGTTGTCATCTTACCTGGCACAGCATACTCCTCACAGGCTGCAGAGGGTGGCAGGGAAGAGTCCGAAGAAGCGTGGTCTTTGCCTAAACTCTCCATCGTTCTTTGCAGTTTTAATTAGAAAGCAGCTTAGTTCCCTGGAAACAGCATCTGGAGATACTGATGCAGCATAATGAGAGCTTGAAAAAAATGCAGACTGCCCGCCCCAAACCTCTTATCTGGCTAGGCCACTAGGAGGGTAATAATATTCTCCTTATCAGAGTGGAAAGGTGTGTGAGTCTCTGTCCAGGATCTACTGTGTGGATTGCAAAATATGTTAGTGCTTTTATACTGCAAATTATTCCACGTCAGATAGGAAGTTTGCTGCTGCTGAACTGTGACTCAAAAGCTCTCCTTTGTAGTGGACATGGCAGGGCAGGATGTGGCACTGCCTCAGTGCTGCTTTCCAGAGTGAGATGCAGGGATCTGTTGTTAGTCCTTAAGGACCCCTTGAGAAATGGGATACATGCTGTCTGAAGGTGTTTGCATAGGATGCTTGCAGTGCTGGTAGGAAGGCACATCCTCCAGCTCCCCTCACAGCAGGACTGGCAGCTTCACAAGGTCAGGATGGCTGTGTTGCCATATTCTTTGGAAACCCCTAAGGATGGAGACTGTCACAGTCATGTTAACTGCCCAAGAGCTGCACCAGCTTCCTGGGATCCAGACAGAATAATAAATCCATGCCAGCCTGGCTGTGCATGTTGAGGGCTTCCTAATGATTGTTTGGTCCAGTCCCTGGTGGATCAGGACTATGAACAAAGCACTTCACTGATGAAGCAAGAATGGCAATGGGCAGTCCCAGTAAAACCAGTGGGAAAGTGGGAAGACCCAGCTGTTCCCTTGCCCCCACAGGATGATTTCCTTAAGTGGCTGTTCTTAGCTGCTGGTAGCCCCTTGCAGCCCCAGCCCCGCCTGGCCTGCAGGCTCCTGCGAGGTCATCTGCAGGGCCAGCATCCCTGCAAAGGGGAGGCTGCTGCCTGGTACAATGGCTTCAATGCTGAGAACCTGTTCCTTGCTCTGCGGGAATGGCCAGGCTCCTAGATCAGTGCATGTGAGATGAGGGGGTTATCTTTGCCTCTCCTGAAAACTGCCCTCATAGTTTCTTATGCCAGGATAGCACAGAAAAGCTCAAGCTTATATTGTGTGTAACAGCTCTGATGGAGCAGAGGTACCTCTTTAGCCAGTTTCTAGTGCACTCCGCTGCTATCAGCACTTTTTTCCATGAGACACTCAACCACTTACACACTGGTTAGGTGCTAGTGCCCCTAACCCTTTCCCTCCCTGCCCACCATGAATTCAGAAGTGGTTCAAAGGTTGGTAAAGGACTCGATAGCGTGTCTACCCCCAGGTCCTCTGCAACCCAGCTACCTTACAAGGCAGGGATGATCCTACCTCCTCAAGCAGCCTGAGGACTTGCCCTGAGTAAAGCAGCTCCTCAGGGATGAGCAGATCTGGCTGCCTCCAATCTTTGCCAGCCTTTTTTATTTTTAGTGTACATCCTGTACTCTCAACAGGATCTCTCTCTAGGTCCCTGGAAGCTCCAGAGCTTGAAACTTCATGCATATAGATTTCTTAAGATCTAAACTTGGAGATCCGTGGCCATCTCTGCTGCCATTCTTCTTATCCCCTGAGTTACCACTTTACTCTAGGGCTCGTGCCCTGTGTCCACTGCAGATTACACAGTACCTCCAGAGAGGTGGGGTAGGTCTAACAGCCCCAAAAGGAGCAACAGGGTGGTGGCAGCAGAGGAGATATGGGAAGGCTCTGATATGGGAGGGTGGGCCAGGAGCATGGATGGCATAAAGAGATGTGAGGCTACCAAGTCATTCACAGAATAGCTTCTTGTAGCTCAGTCACAAATGAAGACAAGGTGTGCCAAGCTGGTGAGGGTGTCCATGTTCCAGCACTGTCTGAAGATGCAAAGCACTAGAGACACCCTGGTCATGCAAACATCTGGGAACTGTACCCTGGCAGGATACTTCACTGTGCAAAGGCATTGCTTTTGGAGGGGCAAACATATCAGGCCTTGAGCACTGTTTCTGTTTTTGTGTCCCTCATTACAAAAAAGACATTATTACAGAACCACACAATGTGCTAAGCTGGAAAGGACACAGCAGGATCATTGAGTACAACTCTTGTTCCTGCTCAGAACACCACAAAATCACACCATGTGCCTGAGAGCATTGTCCAAATGCTTCTTGAACTCTGACACACTTGGTGCTCTGACCACTTTCTTGGGGTGCCCATTTCAGTGCCCAAACACACTCTGGGTGAAGAACCTTTTCCTGATATCCAGCCTAAACCTCCCCTGACTCAGCTTCAGGCAATTCCATCAGATCCTGGCCACAAGAGTGAAGAGGTCAGTGCCTGCTGCTCCTCTTCCCCTCACACGGAAGGTGTAACTGCAGTGAGGTCTCCCCTCAGTCTTCTCCAGGCTGAACAGACCAAGTGACCTCAGCCGCTCCTCATATGGCTTCACTTCAAGGCCTTTCACCATCTTTGTTGCCCTCCTTTGAAACTTTCTAAGAGCTCAGTGTCTTTCTTATACCCAAAACTGCACCAAGAACTGCCCCAGCACTGGAGGTGAGGCTGCCCCAGAGCAGAGCAGAGCAGAGCAGAGCAGGACAATCCCCTCCCTTGCCTGGCTGTGATGCTGTGCCTGATGCACCCCACCACAGGTGCACACCCCTTCTGGCTGCCAGGGCACTGCTGGCTCACGTTCAACTTGCCACTGACCCGGTCCTTTTCCGCAGAGCTGCTCTCTAGCCTCTCATTCCCCAGTCTATACACACATCCAGGGCTGCCCCATCCCAGGTGGAGAAACTGAAGTGCTTGGAGCATGTTCAAAGAAGAGCAAAGAAGCTGGCAAAGAGTCTAGAAAACAAGTCCTCTGAGGAGTGACTGAGGGAGTGAGGGTATTGAGCTTGAAGAAAAGGAACCTGAGGAGACACTTTATTGTTCTCTACAGCTTCCTGATAGGAGATTGTAGATTGCTGGAGTCCATCTCTTCTCCCACGTAACAAGCAATAGGATGAGAGGAAATTACCTCAAATTGCTCTGGGGTAGGTTTAGGTTGGATGTCAGGCTGCCCAGGGCAGTGGTGGAGTCACTGTTCCTGGAGGTATTTGAAAGATGTGTAGGTATGGTGCTCAGGGACATGGTTTCCTGCAGGACATGGCAGTTAATGGTCAAATTCCATGGTCTTAAATGATTCTATGACTCTATATTCTGGGCTGCCTGCAGGTGGTGTGAAGCATGGAAGGAAGGGTGGAAATCCCTGTGTGTTTCAGTGCTCCACAGGAGCTGGGCATGCTCAGGCTGTGGCTAACTCAGCTTCTCACACCAACCATCTACGTAGTCACCCCAAAGCCTGGTGAGGGCTGATAAGTGACTCTTGACTCAGCAAAACTTTGCCATAAGGCACTGCAGAGCCAGTCCTGGTGACTGTTCCTCCATTTTGTCTCTCCATTTTTTGAAGGGAGCATTTGTGAAAGAAAGAGTCACTGTGCCCCAAGGTTCTTTGGAGGTGTTTAATGGAATAGATGGACTTCAAAATCTTACAGAGCTGGCACTTGCATCTCTCAGGAGGGAAATCTCTAGAAGACACTTGTCCCTCAAGTGTAAATTGCTTTAAATGCCAAGGGAGCAATTTCCCTTGGCAAATTTTTTCTGGATCTCACGGAAAACTTTGGTAATGGTTAGCAATGAGGAAATTACAGGCTCCATCACCTACTTTCAAGTTGTTTGTGCTCTGAAGTAGAGGGGCTGAGCTGTGGCCAAAGCTGCACTCCCTTTGCTGCAGAGATATTTGTGCAAGTGGGTTGCATTTTGTGGCCAGTCTTGGCTACATGAACTGCTGCAGTAGACGCTTTACAGTGTGCCAAGTGCTTCTTCCCTCCCCTTTCTCTCCACATTTCAGTTCAGCTAGCCCTGGGACATTTTCGCTGATGTGTCCAGCCTCCTCAGTTCCTGAGGCTCTCCCTGCAAGACATCAGCTGAGTGTTCAGCAACCTGAGCATGTCCAGTGTCACAGACTCCTCAAATGCCATTGGAGCTGCTCAGTAGGGGAACATCACCAACCCTGGGTACATCTCACCATGCCACCACACAGCTTTCAGCACACAAATGTCCTGGGAAAGTTTTGTCCAAGGGACTCCTAGGGCTGGATCCTGCCATTGGCTGGACTTCTTTCACCGTAGACACCACACCAGGCTTTGGATCTATGTGTAGGTCAAAGGTCTTCGTGAGCCTCAAGGGTATCTGTTCCCCCTATCTGGCAAGGCTACTGCCAAGGACTGTCCAGAGACCTACATAGCCCTCCCTGCAGTCACGGATGCAGCCCTGATCAACATGGGCAGCTGGGGGAGCTGTGCTGCTGCCACTCTTACAGGGTGTCAGGGCACTTCTTCCAGTTTTGTCTCGCAGGACAATGACAGAGAAGCAGGCTTGTCCTTCACTCCCTGACTTGAGGAAACTTGCCTGTTTGCAACACTGCTCTGGGAGCACTGTGTGCTACTCATTGCTCTGTGTGACAAACTATGGTGCCTGTGAAAGAAGATAATCCCTTTCTTTCCCTGCCTTGACTGAAACATGAGAAGATGAGAAACAGATAGATAAATTGAATGGGAAAAGTGTATGCAAAAGTGCAAATTCATATGCACACTCTCTGGCACAGCTCAGGGCATTGCTGGCATCTTGCTGCCCACCAGCTGCCTCCTGAGTCTCACCTGGCCTTGGCAGGCAAAGATCTGTTGGGCTTTAGAGTCAGGCTCTCTGCACCAGGCTGGTTTTGCACAGGCCCTGAGGTCTGTGGCAGTGTTCAAGCACTGCCTTCACCTTTCCCTTGGTCTGCCACTTGCTTTTGAGCCATGTGAAATAAACAGCCAAATCCACAAGCCCCTGGGGAGGACGAGTACCTCTGAATTTGCTGTGTGTAGAGTCAACACTGACCCCATCCTGTGGCTGCCCATGTTCTGACCCTGCAGGTCTGGCCTATTAGTCTGTACTTTAGTTCTGCAATTTCTGAATAAACACTCCACTTTGTGCTGGAGGCATGTGGTTTCCCTCTTCAGAAGAGCTTCTGGATGGTCTATGTTGTTTTTTCCTAGCCTCTGCACATAAATAGTCGTGGCTCTCAGGGCATACACAGCACACACGCTCTTGGGCTGCAGCCACTCTGCGGGTGCAGATCAAGCCACGGCACGGAGCTGAGACCCTGGTGAACACTTACCCACCCCAGGGGAGAATGAGCCCCAGTTATGCTAAGCTGGGCATAACCTTCCCTCAGCCCTGGCAGAAAACTGGCATAGAGTTGCCCAAATAAATCCTACCTGTGGCTGAGTTGGCAGTTGCAGGAGCAGAAAACCTCAGGACAGAAGTGAGCGATAGATTTGTGCTGCTCACTGTGGATGTGTTTTGGCCCTACCAAAGCCTTTCCCTAGGGTGCAGAGGGGACAGACAGCAAGATCTGCAGAGAAGAATTGGCAACACAGAGAGGAGTACACAGCCAGACCACCTCTTCCATGTTATTTGGGGACTGGAAGGGGACAAACAGCCTTGCAGAGCCTTGGGACAAATGACCAGGTAATAGCACCAGCCATGGACACGTGTCCCCTTCTCTGCAGAAATAGAAAGGATTCAGGAAAGGAAAACAGGGAAAATCAAAGCTCTGGACAACCCTGAACAATTAGTGAGGCTAGAACTTTTCAGCCTGGGAGAGAACTTTCTAAGGAGAATAAAGATTTTGATGACAGCAGCTGCCTCTGGGACAGAAAATAGTGGATACCATCCATCTGACTGAGCACAGCTGGTTTATGCTCCTCAATACTATTTCCGGCTGCAGCATTAAATCTGTCAGCAATGGCTTTGTTGTGCGTTGTGGTGCTTTGGGTGTCCCACCTGGTGGCTCCAGCAAGGTGCAGAACTGGGTGAGAGGGTGAATTCCAGCTGACCAAGCACAATAGTCATAGCAGACACTGGCACATCTCCCAGATTCCAAGGATGGCCACTGATTTTGGGGAGCTCACTTTACCACAGGGTAGACCTCAGACTCCTATTAGATGCCTGCAAATGAGAACTGTATGGGATACTAGTATAGCAGCAAGTCAGAGCAACAAGACCTCCTGTGAGTGAGCACCGACCTGTCCTTGGAAGGTTTCAACTCACGCTGAAGCACTCTTCAAAGCTGGTCAAAAATCTCAGCTGGTAATTCTGTACAAACACAACATCTTGTGCGGGACTGAAATGACCTCAGGAGGCAAGCCCTGCATCAGCCCTCTGATCTCTGCCACTGTGAGCAAAGGGGGCCCTTGCCTGCCCAAGTTGTATGGCCTTGTTGCAGGTGTTGTGTGTGCCCATGTGCTAGAAGTGGGAGATGAAAGAGCAGAGGAGGCCCCAAGGCCTGCTGATTCACACTGACACTATTACCTTGGTGGGACTGAGCCCTGCCACAACCTCAAAGATGATAGCTCTGACACCAGGAGCTACCTGCAACTGAAAATTCTTCAGTTTGGGGTTTTTCTCAAGTGCTGGAGCAGATGTCTGGGATCCCTGGTGTTCACCATCTCTGCTCAGTCTCTTTCCATGCTTCCATGCATTATCTGAGCTGAATGCTCTATGAAAGGCCTTAGATAAAAAGCAGAATAACATCTAATATGAGAAGTGCAGATGTTACTATTTTCAATTTACATCAGCTCTGGAACCAGTGAAACAGTTTACTAGGGAGCCACGGAGTCATCTTCTCCCATGCCAGAGAAACTTTATTTTCCCTTCACTAAATTGACTCCTACAGAGAAAACACTGTGCTTGTTCAGCATCTTCTTCATCAGGACAGCTGCATTTCTTGCTTCTCCCCCATGGCCTTTCTTGCAGGAGTGTGGGTGAGATAATACTCTGTGCAGAGCATCCCAATTTGTTATGTGGATTTGAAATTATTGTTTAGACTGTGCACTTTTGGTAGCTCTTGGTGGGAACTGGCTTATGCTGTTTTCCTCCAGCCATGCATAAAAAAAGTGCTGTTGAAATAAGATTGTGCATGTGATTTTATTATTCACCATAGCTAGCTTAAGTGTGCAATTCACACAGAGCACACAGGATCAATTAATCACCTGTTTTTAGGCTCAGAAAAGTTATCAGAAAGCTCAGGTATCTTGACATTGCCCATCTTTCAAAATCTGGATGTCTTGCCTGGTTTTCCTAGAGTAATATATGAAAAAAGAGTAAGAGATCAAAATAAAACACCATTCCATGAGTCATACTTTGGCTGCATTCCATCAAATGGAATGGAGCTGACTATTACAAAATTGACCTACTCATTTTCCTGTCTAAAGAGCTGAGATGACTGCAACATCCTGGCTCATGAATGTGCCCTCCCAGGGCCTGTGGTACTGGTGCTGCATCTGCAGCTTGACCTGCTCACAGCAGGGCTGTCCCTAGCACGAGGTTGTCGTGGCCATGGCTCTATCTGAGCACCAACCACCATCCCCAAGAATGGAGACCCCCCATCACACCCCTGTAGTGCACCACCAATTGGACCTGGTGCCTGTGTCAAATTTTCACCCTCTTGGTGCTGCTGTTTGTGGCTGTTGTCTCCTGTTTTACTGCCTGCACCAAGACAACTGAGGCCCCATCCCATCTGCGACTGTAGGCTGCTGCTGGATCCCCCCAGCCATTCCCTTCCTCAGCCTGGCTGGGTACAGCTCCTCTGCTCTTCCTTGCAGCTTCGCTTGACGAGCTGGCCAACCCTCCCCTCCTGCGGCCCAGCACACGGTTTGTTATTTGCCACGCAAGTGCAGCCTGCCATGGCTTTTCCCAGGCTCTGGGGAGCCTGAATGGCTGTACTTCACAAGCACCTAGTTTCAGGCAGCCAAAATTAGACCCAGGAGGTCCCTGCCAAGGGCATGAGCTTACATTTTTTCCACGCAGAGCTGGCATTCATTGGCATAGGTATTACCATCGGTCCCACAGATGGGCAAGTACAGGAGGGGGCAGGCCTGCAGGTTACCCAGGTCTTCACACACTGGCTGGAAAGGAGAAAACACAGCACACATTTCAGTGCCAGCAGCACCCATTTCTTCCCCCCAGAACACTCAGGCAGGACCAAGTGCCACTGGCAAACTGGTTCCCTCTGTCAGAGTAGTGCGTGCCCACAGAGGAGCAGCGGCTGCTGAATCCCTCAGTGGGACCCTTGGCCTGGGCTTTGGTGTGGGTTTGGTGCTGGAACACCAGTTGCCATGAAGCTGGGGATGATCTCTGGGAACAGTCTTTCTCCCAGGCACACCAAGTATGCCCAGCTCAAGCCATGAACAAAGAAAACCAGAAGCCTCTTACCCTTCTCAGGCCAGCCCCTTCATTCAGCTCTGCCCCTGAAAGAGAGCAGAGACCCATGAGCGTGGCATTTACCCATGCCTGATGGCAGAAGCACAAGAGATTGACAGAGGATCACATCCCAACCAAAGGGATTGTGCAGAGCCCATTCAGGACTGAATCAGTTCTGTGGGTTTCATGAGAGGGAATCACTTTGCTGCTGCATGCCACTCCCACCCCCCCCTGACAGCAGCACAGTACACTGCCTCCATCCACAGCTGAGCTGGCTGGGACAAAGCTGTGAATGGCTGTTCCCACCCCCTAAACCCTCTCCCAACAGCCCTCTCTCCCAGTTTCTGGGTCAGAACCTCCAAGGAGCATCCAACACAGCTCAGGAAATGGGAAACCATGCAATGCAGCATGTGGCATGGGGTATCCTCAGAGGGATGAGGCTTGGTGATATTGCACAGTTGGACAACTGCCGCCTCTAGGGAGAGCAGTATTTGGTGGGTTCCTTTTTGGTGGGCAAACAGAGCAGTAGCAACAGTTCACAGCCCACCTGTGCAGTGTACAAATGTCCTGGGAGCATGAAGGCTCACACACAGGCAGCTCCAGCACCAGCTCTACCTGCACATAGGTAGCAAAGGCTTCCCAGTGCCTATAAACAGGTGCTTCCCTCGTAAATATGCTGAGCACATACTGTTCTTGCAGAGCCTTGCCAGTTTGCATGGAGGCAGGAACTGCAGCAGCTGTGGACTCTCCCAGGTCACTCCCAAGTCCAATACATTTGATGAACCAGCCTGTAACCCTTGACACAAACTGCTAAAAACGAAGGCACGGCATATTCGCTCCAATCCCTCTTCCTCACCATGCTGCCACTGTTTGTTTGCCCTAACCTCACCTCCTCTCCAAACCAGAATTTCTGGGTCTTTCTGCCCTATCATGCATTCCCCTCCGTCCCATTATCCATCTGTCATTCCCACCCCACGGCCCATGAGCCAGCCTCCAGCAGCAGAGCAGATTTACCTCCGGCAGCGACCAGAGTCACCATTGCTGCCGCCAGCAGCAGCAGCAGCAGCTCTCTCCCAGACATGGCCAGTTCAGGCAGGACCTGCTCACGCACCTCGCTCTGCTCGTGGCTGCCTTTATAGAGGAGGGCACAGCCTTATCTCAGGAACACTGGGAAAAGCACTGTTTTGTTCCTGCTGGGAGCAGCTGGACTGTACACCCTAAGGGATCACTTAGGCACTCTCACACATAAGATAAGCTGTCCCCTGAAGCTTCCTACTCATCAGCTTCAGGTGGCAGGATCGGAGGCTGCTTTACAATCCCTTTTTACTGTAGTCAGGTGCTGTGGTTTGACACTGGCCCAACGCCAGGCAGCCACAGAAATCACTCACTCACCCTTCCCTGCTGCAGCCAGAGGAGAGAAAAATTTCATGAAGGCTTCATGAGTTGAAATAAGGATGGCAGAAAACACTCCAAGGGCAAAAGAGGCTTGCCTTAGAGGTACAAAGTGAATTTATTACTAACAAAATCAAGAAGAAAAGAGAAGTAAAATAAGCCCTTAAAAAAACCTTTCTTTATCCACAACTCTTCCCTCCTTCCCACTGACAGTGAGGGAGACAGGGCACAGGGGTTTTGGTCAGTTCATCACCTGAGGTCTTCTGCTGCACAGGGAGAGGAGCCCATCCCCTGTGAGACTGTGGGGTCCCTTCCCATGGAAGATAGTTCTCTATGAACTTCTCCAGCATGGCTCCAGTCTCACAAGAAGCAGTCCCCCCAAAACTGCTGCAATGTGAGTCCCTCCCACAGACAGAGAGTGCTCCCAAAACTGCTGCAACGTTGGTCACTCTTCCACGGGGTGCAGCCCTCCAAGGACAGGCTGCTCCAGCCTGGGGCCAGGGCCCCTCTCTCCACGGGTCTCCCACAGGATCACAGCCCCCCCCAGGCATCACCTGCTCCAGCACGGGCACCTCCATGGGCTGTGTGTGGATCTCTGCATCCCTGTGAATCCCCATGGGCTGCAGGGACACAGCTGCCTCACCATGGGCTGCACCACGGCCTGCAGGGGAATCTCAGCTCCAGTGCCTGGAGCAGCTCCTGCCCCTCCTTCTCCACTGACCCTGGTGTCTGCATGCTGCTTCCCTCACAGGTTCTCACCTCCCTTCTTCTCTGGCTGGAATTAACACTGCATGCCCCACTTTGTTTTGATTTTCTTATTAAATCTGTAATCACAGAGGCATTACCAACCTCTCTAGTTGGTCCAGCCTTGGCCAATGTCCAGTGGCATGTCCATCCTCAGAGCCATCAGGGATTGGCTTTGCTGGACATGATGGAAGTTTCCAGGCCCTTCTCACAGAAGCCACCCCTGTGGTCCTCCACTATCAAAAACCAGGCCGTGCAAAACCAACACATCAGGGTTGGGCAATGCTGCTCTTCTCTGCTTATCCCAGCCAGCTACTTCTGATTGCACCTCATCTAAAGCATCCCTTCACCCTTGCAGCTGCTGTTCTTCGTACGGGACGGGTATCTGCCCTTGAGTTGTGAGACTAGACATAGAAAAGCCAGGAAATTCAGGCTGATTAGAGTGGTGGCACTGTGTCATTGTCTCATGAGACCCAGCCAGGTGGATACTCAGCTGCCTGATGCGCTGGTCAGGATCCCAAACACAATGAGAGGCCTGTCACTGTGCTGCAGCAAGCCCACACAGTCACTGGGTGGGATGGGATGGGATGGGATGGGATGGGATGGGATGGGATGGGATGGGATGGGATGGGATGGGATGGGATGGGATGGGATGGGATGGGATGGGACAGGCTGGGGGTGCAGAGGGTCTGGAGGGTACAAAATTCAGCTCCCTGGGGGCAGGAAGCTGCAGGTGCAGTCACTGCCTATGCTCAGGAGCCACATAATCAGAGGTGGTTTAATCTAACCTTACTCCACTCACCACCTTGGCTGGAGCCAACATTGCCAGAACAAAATTATCTTTATCATAAGATTCAGTGTGTTGGAAGGGGACAGTGGGCATGGATATCCAGATTAAATACACAGAGGTGGCATACAGAGCAGGGAGAGGACAGGGAGGATGGACACGATCCTCAGTGGCAAGTAACACTGTCTTTTCAACAAGAAACATGACCCTAGAATATTCCAGCTGCTTTGCCTGCAAGACTGGATGCTTTATGTCAGGGTGAGCATTCTTATCTTCTCTTTCTCAGAAGCTTTATTTTCTACATCTGTCCCCACTTTCCTTAGGTTAAACAAAAATCAGTTTGTGAAGGGTGAAGGATGGAAAAGAGGACAACTGGTCATAAAGTCAGTGCAAGACCAATGTTGACTAAAAACTCCTTCAGGTCAGATTTGCTGAAATGAGATCTGGGCCAGAAGGGACAGAGAGTGGCCTTCCCCATGGGAGCAGATGGGATGCATCATGTGTGCAAGGGGTGAGCAGGGGGCAGGTGCCCTACAGAAACCACCAGCAGGCTGGGAGAGATCCACGTGCATGGAGCACACACATTTGCACTTGCCGAGGATCTGACTACGACTGTGCTTGGGATGTTTTTTCCCCAGAGGAAGATACTGCCGGCCCTCTCTGTCTGAGTCAAAAGGGGACAGCTTGAGCATCCCTTGAGGCCAGAGAGCTATGGGCCCTGCCAGAAGCTGCTGGCATCCTTCTACTGGAGGTCTGTTCGTGCAACTCAGCAGGGCTGTGACCAGGACTTGGGAAGTGGCAACGTCACCAGCTCAGGGTTCCCACTGCACAGTCATTCCTCCACTCTGCCAAGGCAGCTGCACACATGTTTTATATTCCCTCTTCACAGAGTTTACACAGTTCAATTACCTTTGGCTTTCATTATTATTCCACTTTGGAAATCCCTCAACTAAAGTAAATATTTAACTGCATTAGCAGTTGTTCCCAAGGCACATGGGGTCCTGTTAGTCTTGTTTAGTCTAGTACAAGGGAGGCCAAGGGGGATCTGATAGCTGCCTACAACTGCTGGAAGGGAAGCTGATGTAGCCAATCTCTTTTTGGTGGTGCCAGATGACAGAATAAAAAGCAATTGCCACAAACTGCAGCCTAGAGATGATCAGGTCAGGAGTCAGGAAAGAAGCCTTACCCCAAAGGCTGTACAAGCCAAACCAGCAGAGACGTGGGACATGTCCATCTCAGCAGAGCAGGTACCTGACCAAGCCTCACTTGGTGCACGAGGTTTGTTGGGTGAGCCCTGAAAGACCCTGCCACCAGCAGGTTGGGTCCATGGGACAAGCAGCTGTTGGTCTCCAGCACACATGGATGTATGCCCTTAGATTCACATCTAGCCAACACTCAACAATGTGTACAACCCAGAGCCCCCTCCTGCAAACTGCTCACCCACCAACATACTTCATGGCTCCAGGTGAGGGCTATCTTGGGCCTTTAAAGTCTTCTCCAAAGTTTTTACTACCAAGAAAAACATCCAAATGCTGATTGTAATGCCTCTGGTGCCACCTCCACTGCCTCTGATTCCAAGCATGGCCTGGTTCTCTGGTCATGCCAGCAGCAGCACAGGAGCAGCAGGCTGGGGCTGTGCTGCTGGGACACGTTGTGTGCTCCAGATCTCTCCCCTTGGATAGAGGGTGACAGGAAATATCTACTTCCCCTCTGTGCTGGAGGCACCAAGGTCAGTTGGCTGATACAAGGCTTGATCTTCCTCCACCTCATTACTCAGTGGCATTCAAATTCTAGTGCCTTCACAAAGCAGATTAAAATGATATGCTAAGAGATGACAAAGGATAAATGACCTCTTGCAAACTGTCTTGTCCTTTCAAGCTTTTCTGCCAAGCACAAGCTTGCAACTCCTAATGAAAGTCCCTGCCTACTATGCCTTGAAGAAGAGGCGGGGAAATTCTTCCTCAGGTGGGGCAGGAGGTTTTCTGGTGGGTGCTTCCCTCACATTGGAATTGGCTGTGGAGCTCCAGCTGGCTCTGCATTTTCTCCCTGTATTTACACCAGCAAGGTGGTGATATGGAAGGCTTCAAGACATATGACGGGGAGATGTGAAGGCTCTGGGTTTGCCTGAGGAGCTGGAGACCTAGTGTCACCACCAGCAAGACGCAGAAACTCTGCTGGAGACAGCGGCAACAAGCAAGGAGACCTTTGATTCTGAAACCAATCTTAGGCCTGCTCCCTTGCAGCGCTGCCCCTGCCGCTGCACTTGTGCCCCACCAGTGGTGCCCACATCCATGCGCTCCTCCCGGATTGCTCATCACCCCATAAACCGTTATCGCACCTGTGCGCTCCGAGGGGGCTGCAGCTGTGTTTGCAGCCTCCCCGTGGGTGGGCTCAGGTGGCGGCCGGCCAGGCCGCATTGCGTCACAGCGCTCTTGCCCCACACCTGCCTGCGGCCTTATCGCCGCGTGGCCTTGGTGTCATCACCGCTCCACCCCGCACCTGCCGTTTCCTTGTTGTTATCTGTTGGCTTTCCTGGATTTCATGGTTGTTCTCGGCCTTCCCACGTTCTGCACCCATACTGATATTTTAACTCCTGCTCTGCTGCTCCTCCCAGGGCTCTGGCATACGGGCGGACAGCGGGGTCCCACAAGTACTGCAGTGCTCTGAGAGAAGAGGGCTGCCTTGCTTATGCAGCCCAAACCAGAGCCCACCATCCACCCTCCGGCTGCACATATGGGCCAAGGCAAAAAGAGGAGGGCAAGTGCCATGCTCATTTTCATCTTTAGCTCACTCCCTGCATCTAGATGGGCTTTTATAGAGAGAATAACAGTCTCTGTTCTGTTCTTCTGACCACTCTGAGGTCTCCAGACAAGTAGGAGAGAGAAGGAGCAATTTGCTCTCTTTTGTATGAAAAAAAATTAAAAAAAAAAAACCCAAACAAAAAACCCCAAAAAACTCCACCAAACAAACCAACCAACCAACCAAAACCCAAACAAACCAAATCAAAACCCAAACCCAAAATTAGCACCAGAGGTGCAAGTGACCACCAGAGGTTTGCCCTTGGATATACTGTGGATCCAAAACTCGACACCTGAAATCTCAGTCTGTAACTGAGGAAGGGACCAGCCATCATCACTTCCCAGCAATTTTGCCAGACTTCCAGGATGCAGAATACATCTTTGGCCACCTTCTTCCTTTTTATTACTGTGAATAAATACTGTGGTATGTCAGGCAGGTACGTCAGTAGTGTTCATTATTTTTTTTATGAAAGCAGCATTACCCTGTGACACTCTCAGCTGGGAAAACACAAGATTGAGTACACAGACCAATCCTTACTGCTGGCACTCTCACCAGATGCAGTGTGAACCATAAATCTGACATCAATCTGGAGAAGACTAGAGCTTCCTGCCAGGCAAGGCTGTTAGAGTGGACCCCAGAAGTGCAACAGCCTAAGGGAGTATCCATTGCACACTTTTTTTCCCCTGTTGCAGCTTACAGCTGTAGCTGTGCAGAAGTTGCTGCAACTTGCCCTGATCCATGGGCACCCCCTTCTCTTCTCCCTTGTGTTGACCACTGCCTGTTCAGATCTCTGTTCTGCAAGACATGCTCTGAATGCACCCACAGTCTGCAAATGTTCTGCAGCTCCTTGGCAGCTTAAGGATGGCCTTGACCTGCATTTTTCCACATGCTTGCACTTGAGGGCTGAGTGACCAAATTCCAAGTGCAGCAGATAAAACAGCAGAAAGCCACAGATTTCCTTCTTGGCCAGTAAATGCTTGGCCCGAGGCCCGGCAAGCCCCAGTGCTGGTGTCAGGGATGGGATGAGGCTGTGTGACTGGGCAGGCCAGGCAGGGCTCCCTTGCTGCTGCAGTGCTGCCCCTCCTGCTCTGAGCTGACACACATAACCTGGTTGCTGGCAGCAGCGGTAGGTGTGCTGTCCCCACCATACTGATGTTCAGTCCTGTTTATTTGTTTATCTGGGAACTCACACCCACTGTAATTTAAGGAAAAAAAAAAAAAAAAACAAACAAAAAAAAAACCCAAAAAAACAAAAAACCAAAAAACAACAAACCCAAAAAAAACCCCAAATTAAATTTCTCAGTCTCTTTTCCCCCAGAGTTTGTTTCTGAATGAATAAATCCATACTGGGCCCCAGATTTTTATACTTTCTAAGAACAGTGTTGCTAATTCCATTTTGTGTGGGACGGAATGCTGTCATCAGCCTGCATTTAGCACCATGCTGGAGAAAAAGGGGTAGTACATATGCCAGCTCCCCCCTTCAAAGTGACAGCTGCCTTGCTGAGTTTCTGTGGCCCCTTGACTTCTGTGAGAGAGACCTGGTCTTCCCAGCCTGCCAGTTGCTGAAGTCCCTGAAGATACCCCAGAGAGAATCGATGTAATAAGGGACCCAACAAGGATGCATTAGTGTAAGAGAATTGGCGAAGTCTTTCTTTTTCTCCTTGCCTTTTGAAGGGATCCTGTTCTGTGATGCTGCATTTGCATAGATCTTCAACAGCAGGGTCACCCAGCCATGCCTGGCCACCTTTTCACAATGCCTCTGGTTGACAGTCATATGTCTCCACTCTCTCCTACACATCTGCAGGCACAGCATCCTTCTGAAGAAAAAACAGGGAATAAAATCCTCTCTAGTGTTCTGCTTATCCAGTGAATGTGCAGGCACACAAACTGCTCAGCACTTCCCCATTAGTTAAGTTGCCAGAGAAGGAAGATGCAGGTTTGCACATCAACATTAAGAGCAAAAATGTGTCCTTGATGTTGCCTGCTACTTCTGACTTCAGAGCCCACCTACTGTGCAGGTGTAATTTTTTCCAAATGACCTATTCACTACTTGGATATAAATGAATTAACACCAGGAGCGAGCCACAACAAATACCACTGAGCAGAAGGGCACCAGTCACCCTTGGTGAAAGCCATCCTGTTTCTTGGAACACATTCCTGCAACATTTGCTTTCATTTCTCTCAAAAGCTGCAGACAGAACTTGGTAGTCTCTGAGATATCTCATTTGCATTGAGACAGCAATATCCTCTGTTAACTCATGGAAGCTCTGTTTTTTACTGCAACACTGTGATTATCTAGAAGTGTACTGGCAGATCAGAGCAGAACTAGAAATACTGAAAGTAGCTTACTCTTAAGTAGCCAGATGCCAATGCAAAGCTTTTCCTTTGGGAACTGTCAGGTAAAATCAGGTCAACGGTGAGAAAAAACCTACCTGAGCACAACTGCCATCCCAGATTCTCCTCCAGAAAATACACTGCCCAAGGGTCCAGCCAGCTCCTAGCACCTCTGGACAGATGTTATTCTTGCTGCTGTCTGTCCTGGGAGACAAAGCAGTGCATAGAAAATAAATGCACTGCTGATAGGCACAAGGGCTGAGTACCCTTGTAACAAGAGGATTTGTGTGATTTGTTTATTAAATTGTTGTGACAAATAATCAGGCTGTATGTTAGGCACTTCAGCAGGAACCACCCAAACCAACAGAAGATGAGCAAGGAACTGGGAAAGTGCAGCAGTAACTAAATGTGAGCTGGCTTTGGAGCCAGGTTTTGGCAAGGCCCATTAAGCTTTAGCCTTATTCTAGTGATTAGAAAAAGTTGTGTATGACAAAAAAACCCCTCAAAACAGATAAAGAAAACTTTCAAATTAAAAACTGTCAAAGACTGTAACTGAGAAACAGTGTTTTTCTTCACTTAGATGAATGCAGCTGCATGTACAGAACATACCTTTTTGCCTGGTCATGAGCTTCTCTGCACAGGAAGCTATTTTTTGTCCCTTGTTCTCAATCTACACAGAACCAAAGCTTTGCAGGCACCTCCTTTTGCTCTGGCAAGACTGACTCTATGCCTCGTGCAGAAGATTACCATCACTTTACTTCTGAGGCACGCACACAGAATAGGTCCTGAGACACAGGACACAGTTTAGCACCATGTATTTAAGACGCAGACCTTACAGGAGCAGATACAGCTGAGAGGAAAGAGGGAATAAGCCTGGTAGGGCTGGGTAAGGAGGTACAAGCTCATGTGTCTTTCCTGTCACAACTGTGGGACACCCTCAGTCCATGACAGGACAGCCAGCACCTTTCAGGAGGCAAAGAGATTAGGATTAAGAGCTGGTCTTTGTCCACATTCACTGTATCAGGGCTGTCTGGGATCTTTCCCACTGGGCAAAACCACCCCACAAAGACAGTTCAATGCTGGCAGCAAAACTGTGCAAAAGGACTTCCAGGTTTGTAAGATGATTCAAGTTTCTTTGTTCAAATGTCTTTATTTCAAGTAATGATCATTGCAAATTGTAGACAAAGCTCGTGGCCTGGTTTCTCCTGAAACTTTTTCCCATGGAGACAGTGCTGCTCCTGATTTGACTTCTCTGAGCTCCCAGCAAAAGGCAGCTGGATGTTGCAATTACATCTCCAGAGCTTTCTGCCTCTCTTAGCTTGTTCCTTTGCTGCTACCTGTCCCTCCAAATGAAGTCAGCCCTTCCCAATCCTCCCTCTAAGCCAGCGCCCAGGCAGAGGAGCTCCCCGGCTCGCACGGGAGCAAGCAGCGGGATCCCGGGAGCAGGAGCTGTGCTGTGACACTCAGGCTCATGTCCCCGCAGCAGGGTGACCTGCAGGCAGCCCGGAGCCATGCCCTGCCTCGGGGCTCTCTCTGCCCTGCCCTCCTGCCACGGCAGCGCTAGGAGAGAGCAGAGGAATGAGCCTGACGGGTGCCGGGCAGGGATGCTGCCCGCCTGTCACACAGCATCCACACATCACTGACCCGGAGCCAGTGGGACAGGGAAAGGCACCGGGGACAGCCCTGGGCTTCTGCAGGCCTCGGAGAGAGCGACAGAAGAAAAAACATAGAACTATTTGGGCTGAAAGGAACCTATAGAATATTACCTAGTCCAACCCCCTGGCATGAAGAGGAAGAACTTTCACTTGACCATGTTGCTCTAAGCGCCATACAAGCTGAGCACTTTCACAAATATGGCATCCACAACTTCTCTGAGCAGCCTGTTACAATGTCTCACCACCCTCACTGAACACTCTAAATCTACACTCAATTTGATAGTCTTGTCCCTTTTCCTGTTATTATAGGCTCTGATTAAAAAAAAAAAATCTGCCTCCATCTCTCCTGTAAAGCCCCCTTTAACTATCGAAAGGCTGGTCCCTGGACCCTTCTCTTCTCCAGGCTGAACAACCCCAACACTCTGAGCCTGTCTTCATAAGAGAGGTGCTCCAGCCCTCTGATCTTCTCCATGGCCTCCTCGGGACTACACTCTATGCAGATGCACATCTTGCTTCTGGGGACCCCAGAGCTGGACACAGCACTCCAGGTGAGCCTCACCAGAGCAGAGCGGAACCACCTCCCTCAACCTGTTGGCCACAATTCTTTTTATGCAGTTCAGGATGCAATTGGCTTTCTGGCCTGCAAGCACACTCTGTAATAAATAAAGACAGAACAAATTACCAATATCATTAATCTGGGTTACTGCAGTTTTATACTAAGGAAAGCTATACCTTATGGAAAGCTATCAGATCACTTTAATAGGTCCTGTAAATCCAAGAAACAAAGATGTCAACGAGGGCGTGTCCCCCCAGCCCACGCTGCTGGAGTGGGAGCATGTTTCTGTCCTGCTGGCATCCCTGGAAGCAGCATTTCTGTGGAAAGAGCTGGGCTGGATTCTCTGGGGAGCTGCACCGTGCCTGCGCTCCCTGCCAGTGCCTGGGAGCACGGTGCCAGCAGAGGACACCTTCAGCCCAGGGTACCCTGGCACAGACCCCACACACCCACAGCTCTGCTGCCACCCACCACTCTACAAAACCCCTCTCTATCTAGCCAGGCCCTAAATCCTGACAATATCTTCTGACCTCTCCTCTTGCCTCCTTCTTGGCCAAGCCGTGCTCATCCCAGGGGTTGTGCACTGCATATTTTTTGTTCTTGTGAGTGACCCTGGGCTGTGGGCTTTAGTCTAGCACCATCCAGGTCTGCTCACACATGTGGGGCCTGCTCTTGTCCCATAGATGCTCAGGGCTGCCACAACCATGCTGAAGAGCAGAGTCACAAGCCCCACTCCCACTCTTCCTGGAGGAGCTGACATGACGCATGCTGAGCTTGGAATAAGCAGACAGGAGGGTTGCTGGGGGCTGTGCCCTCCCTGGCCAGAAAGGGTCCTGTGAGGTTTGACTCAGAAGGGCTAGAACAGCTACTGCACCTCCACCGTCCCAGCCACCTGCAGCTCTGCAGAAGCACACATGCAGATGGGCCGTGTTTTGCTGTGGGGCACTGCATTTCATGTGGACACTTCCCTGCAGGGCTGGTGGTGACCACACACTGCTCTTCAGCTGAGGAGAGCTTGCCCAATGGAAATACCTGGTGCTACTGCTCTGGCGAAAGTACTGACCCCAGCACATGGGCTGTCTGACTGAGAACCTCCCATCTGATTAATATTCACATCCTTTCCCGGATTCTGCCATGCTGCTTGAGAACTTTGCTTTTCTTGCTGGAATATGGGGCATAAAACTTCCTTCTTCCTCCTCATACTTTGATGCCTAACTACAAATGCCTAACCACCTAACTACCACATTAGCATTGAACTTTCACTCAGTTGCACCCTGATGGCTTGTTCCAGCAGGTATTCTAGATGTTTACAATCTCTTCCAACTGCCAAGTTTGATTAGAATCTGACTTACAAGTCATTAGGCATGATGGATGGACAGATGTATTTATGTGTAACAAAGTATTATAGTCAAGCAGTAATTTTTGTAGGGAGAAAAAGACTGAGAATTAACTTTGCCAAAAAAGAACATCACAATATGATGAGGTTGGAGTGGACTGTGGTGTGACTGGAAAAGTGAGATCTCCAAGGACTCCTTACAGGTTGGGCTGGAGTGTAGACTGCAATGGTGAAAACTGGAGAGGGCTGGCATGCAGTGTGTGCAGCCAGACCTTGCACAAACACGTGCTCATTTTTACTTCTCCTGTAAGGCCGATATTTCTATTTCCTCACCATGGGCTCATTAGGACACCTTACTTCTATGTAAAAAATAGGTGTGCAGTTACCTGCTTGGATCTGTAAGTCTGTATTTACCATTCACACATCATTGCACACTTGAGTGGTGCAGACTGTGAATGATCCCTTCCAGCAACAGGGCCTTCTTTAATCACAAAGCCTTGCTCTACTTCCAGAGACGTGTTGAGACCAAGCAAGACAGTGGTCCCATGGAAAAAATGGCAATGTTTTCATGGGATTCATATAAAACATAGCAGGCATTTGTGGTGGGGAGCTACAGTGGACCCATGGAATATTGTGTTAGACATTTCCTAACTCTGATGTTTTTACTGAACACTGTGCTGTCACTTTTGCTGTTGCTGGACAAATTTGAAAGATGGCATATATGGTAGTGTCATGGGAGATCGAACTGACTGCGCCTTGAGTCACAGCTGAGGTCTGGTTCACAATGCACCACTTTCCCTACAAGTGCTCAGTTCAAAACTGAAAGAAGGGAAAGACAAATTTCACTAGAAAAAGTCCAGGTATTTCTGACACTAGAGAAACATGGAAACTCTGGACTGACCTGCTAGTCCTGCAAAATGGATTTTCTGCTGGCTCACATTGTGGGTTGCCTTTTACCAGTTGATCCATAAAAGATGTCTGTAGAGCCTGAAGGTTTTGAAAGATACGTTTACTCATTGAAGAAGGCAATTATTAGCTGATGCTTGTTTGAGTGTTGACTGAGAATATCAGTGCCATCAGTGATGGTGTCGTTATAGCACCATGGACCCTGGAATTGCCATCATGTTGCTCTCAACATCAGGTTTAAACAAAGCACAAGGGGATTACTGGACTAACTTGCAGAATGTCTCAGGAAGAACTGAGAAACTTCTAAGTGAACGGAAAAGAGGAAGCAGATGTCTTTGGTCATGCACTTTGGCAGCAGGATAGCTCATTCTCGTCACTCTGGCATCCCACCAGGCAGCACCAGAGGCTGCTGAAATCAGCAGATCCATGAGAGCTGAGGATAGCAGGAGCAGCGCAGGCGTGCAGGGGGCTCTGTGTGTGTGTGGGTGTGTGTGTGTGTGTGTGTGCACGTGTGTGGGTGTGTGGGTGTGTGGGTGTGAGTGTGTGTGTGTGGGTGTGTGTGTTGTTACAAAGTAGTTTTTACCCATGAGAAGAATGAGATTCACTTTCTCCCTGCAGTTACTCTGCTTTTGTGAGAGCAAATGAGTGGCAGCATTAAGGGCTACTACCAGGAGTTATTTATTGCACTTTAAAACCACTTGAGTGTTGCACGGTGTACGTGAAGCACTCTGAAGCCCAGATACATGCAAGTCTGCCAGACCACGAACAGGATTTTGCCTGGCCAGCTGTCAGTCTCACCCTGTGAGTTGCCAGTGTCCCACTGATTGCTTTCCATTCAGCTGCGAGTGAAATGCCTGCAGTGCCGTGGGGAACAGCAAGGTTAGTACTGTCTCCCTGTGTCCCCTGCTCCTGCAGTAAGACAATACTATAATACCTCGCCCATCATCTCTGCTGGCCGAGACAGGATAGGTTTCTTCCTGTAGAATCAAGGCAGTTTCTTTCCCGGGTCAAGGACTCGCTAGTTACAAGAAACACATGTAACCAACTTTGAGGGATGTTGGGAAGTGCCCAGACCTGCTTCAACAGGCACTACTACTGGCTTGATGATAGAAGTGAGGAAAGTCTTTCCTCAGAAAAGTGGATCAGTTTTGGGACAGGGCACCAGAGAGGTGTAGATTGCCATGCTGGGCAGCTTTCAAGACTCAGTGGGACAAAACTGTAGCTGACTTCACATGTTGCCGGCAATAGTCATGCTCCAAGCAGGATGTTTGACTGGAGACCTCCAGAAGACCCTGCCACTGGCACTGCTAGGATGTTGTGATATATTTAACAAAAAGCTAGTCATGATTTAAATGCAGGAAATGAGCTGAAACAAGCTCCACCGAGCTGACAGAAAAGCTACAGTTTTTGCAGATAAAAGCGAAGACAGCGTGTAGCCCTCCAAGGGGCACGAATACAAACACAGCCCTGGCTGCCCCGCAGCAGGTCGCTGCTGCCGCTTACACCCTCTGCCACAGGCGAGCGCTTCTGGGGGCTGCGACAGCGACGGGTCCAGCTCGCTACCAGCGGGCACCGTGCAGGAGGGCCAGCCAGGGCGGGCTGCGCTCACAGGGGCCGGCCGGAGCGGGCCCGGGGAGCGGGGCGGGAGGCCGGGGCGGGAGGGGATGCCCGAGCCGGGCGGCGCTGGGGGTCCCGCCGGCGCTCCCGGCCGAGGCGGGCGGGGCGCGGGGCTCGGGGCCGCCCTCGGCGGGCGGAGCCGCCGCCGCCCCCGCCCCGTCCCGGTCCCCGTCGGCGGTGCGGCGCGGGGCGGGCGGCGCTCCCCGCCAGCGCAGCGGCATGAAGGAGCCGTCGCTGCCCGGCACCTCGCTGCAGCGGGCCTGCCGCCTCCTCGTCGCCTTCTGTGCCCTCCACCTCTCGGCCACGCTGCTCTACTACCTGGCGGGCAGCGCCCTGGGGCCGCCGGGCAGCCCCGAGCCGCCGCCGCGCCGCCCGCCGCCCGCCAACCTCTCGCTGCCGCTCTCCCGCCCGTCGCCGCCCGCCGCCCGGGCCCGGTCCCCGCCCGCCGAGCCGCCGCCGGGCCCCTGCCCCGAGCCCTCCCCGCTGCTCGGTGAGTGCCGTCCCGGCGGGGTTGCGGGGGGACGGGCGGGGGCCGCCGCCCGCGGGTGCCCGACGCCGCCCGGGCCGCGGGGAGGAGGCGCGGGCGGCCGCCGCCGGCTCCCGGTGCGCCGTGGGTGCCTCGCCCGGGGAGCGGGCGCGCTGTGACAGCGGCGCCGCCGCTCCCGGGTGTGCCGGCGGCGGAGGGGGATTGTGGGAGAATCCCCGGGGAGCCGGTGCGCAGGGGAGCGCGGCGCGGATGCTGCCCGGGCACGGCGGCGGCGAGCGGAGCCCCTGGGCGCTCGGGAAGCGCTCCCACCCCGCCCGGCTAGGTTTCTTTCTGGTTGTCCTCGGGGTTGGGTAATTTCCTCTCGGAACTCTACCCAAAATGCTGCTCTTGCGCAATGCGAGCTCAGGAGGGCTTTTTGCGCTGTGCAGGCTTTTCGCAGCCTTTCTCTGTCCGCGGACCTGCTGAATGAGCGGCACGGGTTTAAAATGAGCTCCGAGGCAGGGTCATGAGCACAGTTGTTATGTATCCCAGCGGCGCTTTCCACTGGACATATTTGGTCCTGTGATGCAGTACCGTGATACGTGGCAGCCTGGCGTGTGTTTTATCTGCACTGGAGCTGTGCTCCCCATAGGCTTTTTCCATGACCGCTTGGGTGCTGGCATGCTGGCAGGATCTCGGCGGGTTTGCAGCCTGCTGGTGGTCTCATGTTTACTATGTGATGAGCTGGAGCTGTTTTGATCTGCTAGATTTGTCACAAGGCAGAGCTGGGGACAAGGGGAATTTCAGATTTTTTTAGTACCTTTAGAAGGCTCTCGCACCCAACTTGTTGCTTGTAACTGCTGCTCCTCGAACAGACACTCTTGTGCAGATGGCAGGGCTGTTACCATGGCCTGCTGCCATCCCAGGTTGACAGTAGCCTGGCCACACCTTGGGCCCTTGAGCCAAGTGTGCCATTTTCAGCATAGGTACCTCTGTTACCAGAGATCACATCGGGGGAAGAGACTTCAGAGGAGCTACCTGTGGTTTTCCGTTTACGGAACCGACAGAAAAAATCGTAGTTTCTCTTGGTGCTTGCTGGTCAGCTCTTTATGGATCAATGCATCTGAATTACAAACAACTGTTTTGTTATTTTAGGAAGGTGGTTTTGAGGTCACTAAAAGAAACTGTCCTGTGTTTTGTGTTCTTGTTTTTTATTCGTATCTTTCGCTTTTTTCCCCTACATCACTTATGCTGAAAGTGGCTGTGCAAGCCTGTCCTCAGAGAGTGGATGTGTCAACCCTTTATGAATATGGCTTTGCTTTGAATGGTCTCCTCTTAGTCTGATCCTGTCAGGAGTGAGTCATGTGCTTTGGAAATGCCTGGAGTTTAGAGAAATGCTCTTAGTGACCCCAAGATTCAAAGTGTTATTGGAGTTGGTTGCTGAAGGATCATTTAAGATGTTTTAAATCATCTTTGTAGCATCCTCAGTGCCGTTCACTGAATCTGCCAAAGGCCACATGAGGCTGCTCGCCAGTGGTTACAGATGGTCAAGAGAGAAACAGGGCCACGGAAGAAGTAGCTCTTTACAATAGAGCAGGCAAATGTTTTCTGGCTGTGTTACTTCAGTATTTGTGGGGTGGTGCAGTGACATGCAGCCTGGCACCGTCAAGGCGTCGAGATTTATAGCCAGCATGTAGGTGAGAAACTGTTTGTTGTTCTTTTTTTTTTTTTTTCTCTGTTTTTTTTTCAGGTTTTGGTAGCAAACAGCATTTGTTAAACAATTGTATCATGCCTCTCACGTTGGTCAGAGCTGATTCTCCCCTGAGCAGCATCTCATGTGTCTCTAAGGCCGCCGTGAAGAATACAGGGTGTGCACTTTGTGGACACTTCTGACATGTAATTTCCCCACCCAGAACTCAGAAATACTCCTTTTTGAGCTCAAAACTCACTTATCAATATGAACATAAAAAGCAGGAATCATCCTGTGATTCCTGTACTCCCATAAGCACGGGGAAAGGGTATGATGGCAACAGGTAGCTTCAAAAACTCCATTTCCTCAAGAAACCAACATTTATTGTAATATACATGATTCTGGGGTTTTAATTTCCTGCCTGCCCCTCCCCCGTCGTTGTTGGGAAGCATGTGATGACTCACACAGGATATGTGTGACTGAACTGCTCAGGCTTTTTGTATGGTAAAATAGCCAGGTACTCATTTCAGAGGCCCACAGTTTTCTTCCTAGCAGTCTTTAGAGAGTAGTTTACAATCCCTGCTGTCTGGCTCTGCAACAAATGCATTAGCTGAATGAGGTTTAATCTCTTAGCAGAAGCTGCCAAATTTTAAATGTGCTTTTATGGTTCACTTGCTGTTATTTATAATTGAAAAGAACAAATCAGGACTGGGGTAATACTATAATTCAGCTTCAAGCTGAAAGCCTTTAAAGACTATGCAATTCTCTAATACAAGGTAATATAAGCATTTTGGATTTATGCTTCAGTTTAGAGCTGCATGCTAATGAGTATCTTAAATGGGATATCAGGAAGCAGAATGTGCTTGCTGCAGTAAAATCTCAAGAATTCTGAGAAATTCTGGTTTCTCTAAGAAGCCCAAAAGCAACTAAATCCAGGTATTTCCTGCAGGTGTCCATTCCCCAAATTGTTACATTCCTTAGGAGATGCAGAACAGCATTGTGGTATTGGTTTTGGTTGAGGTTTTTTTAATAAAAATTTGCTCTCAAGAAGTAGTGTTGGCCTAAGCACTTTCAAACCAGCCAAATGTGTTTCTTCTACCATTTCCATGTGGTTTTTTGGTATTTTGGTATTGGGGTAGTTACATGCCTGCTGGTTTAAGGAGGGTATGCACAAGGGGTCAAATTCTTCAGCTGAAAGATCCATTTCCAAAAGAGCTCATTTTAATGCAGTAGAAGTCTGCAAAGCTGAATTTCATAGACAGGCTTACCTATATTTCAGGGAAGTAATTTTCAAGTCCTGCCCTGGTGTGCGCAAGTATTTATGGAGGTTATTTTGGAGAACAGCTGTCTCCTTAGCCAATTCTAACCCCCATTTAGACACCAGGGGTGGCTGGGATGGCAAACATAAAAGATATGCTCTCGCCCTTTTTGCCATGAGCTTGTTCTCGGAAAGTTCACCCAAGTGTGGTAAATATTGTAGTCATATGTCTGTCTTAATAGCTTTTCATGCCCAGATATAAAATCAGAAAATTGATAACTCTGTACACTAGTAATAAATGGATATTCACAAAACAAAAGTGTAGGTTAATGTATGAACCAGTGAATTGTCCAAAGGACAAACCACTAGAGATGTACTCATTTTCACTAAGGCTTAAAAATGGCTTTTTCCTGGGATACCTTGGATTGGATTGGATTGGATTGGATTGGATTGGATTGGATTGGATTGGATTGGATTGGATTGGATTGGATTGGATTGGATTGGATTGGATTGCATCTTTAAGGTCCCTTCCAGGACCTTAAAGATCATTTAATCCTGACCCCTGGTGTGGGCATGCACACCTTTACCTAGACCAGGTCATTCAGAGACCATCCAACTTGGCCTTGAACAAACACTTCCAGAAATGGGGCATTCAAAGCTTCCCCGGGCAACCCATTCCAGTACCTCACCACGCTCACAGTAAAGAATTTATTCCTAGCATCTAATCTAAACCTGCTGCACTTAAAAGCCATTGCCCCTTGTCCTGTCTTTCCCTGTCTTGTCAAAAGTCTCTCTCCAGCTTTGTTTTCTCCCTAGAGCCTTGTCCTCTCCAAGCTGAACAATCCCAACTCACTCAGCCTGTCTTCATAGGGAAAGTACTCCACTCCTCTGATCATCGGGACTCACTCCAGCAGTTCCATGTCCTCCCTGTGCTGGGAGCCCAGAGCTGGATGCAGGTTCCAGGTGGGCTCTCCCCAGAGCAGAGCAGAGGGGCAGAATCCCCTCCCTGCCCTGCTGCCCACGCTGCTCTGGATGCAGCCCAGGACACGTTTGGCTCTCTGGGCTGGGAGTGCCCATGGCTGGCTCATGTGCAGCCTCTCACCCACCAGCACCCCCAAGTCCTTCTGCTTGAGTATCTTGGGCTTACAAGGAAAATAACTCTTTCTCCAAGATGTCAAAGAGTTCTGGATATAAACTGGTGCTTCCCACTTCCATGTTAGTGAGGCATGTTTTAAAAAATACAAGGATCGAAAGAAAAAACTCCTTTGGATAGCTGTCATTCAGGGAGGAGAGGACCTATTACAGAGGCTGTTTCTTCAATGAACTGCTTCTGATGCCTGTGTAGTCAGTACAAGCAGGTGCTCTAAACTCTTGGTGCTGAAGATAAGTGATGAGGGGTTTCTGATGCTTTCAGCCTGTAAAATCAGCAGTGATGCTTATGGTCTGTATTACAAAAGTGTTTACAGGTTATGTGCTGCCTGAGATGGAATTAATAAATAATACAGTTTGAGGCCCTGTATATGTGGACATTTTGTAGGCAGAGGTAGAAGATGTGTTTCTGCTGGCAGAATCCTTGCAGGACAAAATTGAGGCAAGAGGGTGAAAACCTAAGAGATGCTAAACCCACCAATTTTTAGGGTGACTCCTAGTGCTGACAGTGCTGAAGGGATTTGGTAGGTGTGCCATGCCTGGGGCCTGGTCATCTGTCACATTGCCCACCTGCAGTCGTAGGCTCTCATCTTGCCATGGGGAGTTTCTGCCCCAGGAACTGGAGGCCTCTGAATCTGCGGGGTCACTTGCAATACCAGGCAGTGAAGATAACATTTGCTTTACATGTAGCATCTCCCTTTCCTCTCTCATCTGGACCTGCCTTTTTAAAACCTGTTTTATATAGCCGGTCTCTGCTCCTTCCTGCCTGCCTGGGTGCTGGAGGCATTGCATTGCTCACAGAAACAAGCTGGGGTTGTGTTGTGTCCCTCTACTGCCTTCTTTTGAAAAAGTAAAACAAAGACTCAGAGAAGAGCATGGAGAGGGCAGGGGGAGACAACACGTGGAAAAGTTTGCTCAAATTTAAGCTTTCTTGGCTTCAAAAGAGGGTTTGAGAAACTGTTAAACATCTCCCAAGAATATGCTTAAGATGTTTGGCAGGGAGCAGATGTGTGATCTTGGCAACACCACCGACAGCTCCACAGCTATCTGTGTGGCAGGGAGCACATCATACCTCTGAAGCACAGGCTTCCTTGGCAGGCAGGGAGCAGCTTCTGTGAGGAAAATATCACTAGCATCGTATTATCTGGTCGAAGTGGAGGTCAAGGAGTGTTAATTAGGTTCACAAAGTAGCTTGGAAAGGTACTGTGCTGTGCTGGAGAGCAGCTGTTTCAGGGACAAAGCACAACAGACAAAGGAGAAAAGGAAAGTTTTCTGTCTCATGCATGTAGTGTTTTATAACATGCTTGTTTCTCTGCCAGCATTGATCTGAAGCAATAGCTAGTTTCTTGGGAGATTGGGCCAAGTTTGTGTTTGGAAAGAGACAGATAACTTGCAGCTTCCAAAACTGCACTTGGACGCAGAATTCAGTTAAGCTCTTTCGCTTTCCTCCTCTGGTGTGGAGCATGCTAGTCTGACTTCATGCAGCAGATAGGGAGCATTGTCCCGGTCTGGAGGGCCCTCCCCACCCCGAAGGGCAGGGTGCTGGTGGTGCGCAGTCCTCAGCAGGGAGGTGCTCTAGGTCTGATGGCCTCACACACAAGCAGGAGGTGCTGGGCTCCACAGCTCACCTCCTTTGCTCACCAGTGGACACTGCTCCCCAGCCAGCCACTGCTGCGCTCCCTCCTGCACACCCTTCTCTGCAGGGCACAAGGGGGATTTGGGTTTGGGGACAAACCCAGCCAGTCCATAGCAGTACTGCAGTGAGGGACCAAAGATTTGGGGTGTTGGGGCGTGTGGATGGAGCAGTGTCAATGTCCAGCTTGCTCCCGTTTCTCTGGGTTGGAGAAGATCTTGTTGCCCAGCCTGTCCCCACTGGATCAGTGTTTTCTTTTGTGCAGCCCCTGCCTGCAAGGACAGGTGCCTGGTGAGCCAGGGGTGGATTGCATTTACAGTGCAGGTGCTGATTTCACTGAGGAGTGGCCATGACAGGGGCATGACCAGGCACAGCCCTTCCAGCAGGCTTCCAGCTGCTGCTGAACTGCCGGGAACTCGGGGCAGTCCCCAGGCCTTTGCACATGTTTGAAAGAGATTTGCTTTTGTCACCTGCTCCACCTGGGGTGTCTCTGGATTTACTTTGAGGGCAAAGAGACAATTTACCTGCAAACCTGTCCTGCTGAATCTGGAAGTGGCCCTATAAAGGCCTTTATGGGATGGGTTCCCACAAACCTCTGTGCACCAGGGCAGCGAAGGAAGCAGCAGCCATCTCTCCAGGCATGGAATGCCCTCCTGCTGTCCTCGCCTCCTGTGCTCCCTGATGCCAGCAGCAGCCCATGCTTTTGGGGTGCACAAGCACTGGCAGAGTTTCAGACAGACAGACAGACAGACAGACACACCTCCACCCCACCTGGCACCCGGTGCTCCCCCACCTATCTGGGGAGTGCACCCCAGCCCTGGGGCAGTGCTGGAATCCAGGTGCACATGCCACAGGCAGGATGGGATGGGGCAAGGGAGATTGCCTGAAGATTTGGGGCTGGCCCTGGCAGAGACGTGCCCGAGATGCTGCTCGAGCTGGGAGGGCTCCTGTCCACACATCCCATCCTGCTGCATAGTGGGGGGTTTGTGGCTGATGGCTGCTCAGCCTTTTTCTGATCCGTGTTTGTTTGTTTGTTTGTAGTTTGCTGTTAAGAGAGCCTGGAATTTAATTTTGTGGCGGGTGGGAAGAGCTAATGACATGCAGATTGCCTGGCTCAAAGGCAGACAGTTCAAAGCCGCCTCAGTGAGCGTGCACTGGATTTGAGCCACCAAGGAGGACTTTGCTTCTCTCCCAGAAGTACCCTCCATCAACAAGACTGTCTCCCTTTTTTTATATTTTGTTCTAAAGATGCCACATTCCAGTGTCAGTGCTGGGGATTGGGTTAACAATTTTTTTTCTCTGGCTGTAGTTCCTGAGTTAATCAGGCGGACCCAATGTTGCCAGCATATGTGATGCATCCTCATTTTTTTCAGCCTTTTTTCCTTTGGGGTCCATAGTTGCAGATGCCAGACCATGTGCAAGCCTGCCCAGGACAGGAGATGAGCCCAGGTAGCCGGCTTCCCTTGCCTTGGCATAGTTAACATCTGTGGGGGTATGCAACTTCACAAGTGTAGATCAGCCAAATGAAATGTATACCAGCCTTTGGGAGGGCAGGTTTTTGGGGTTTTTTGTGACTAGGATATTTCTAGGAAGACCCAAGGAGTTTTTTTTCTTTAAACTCTCCTAGGGGAGCAATGGCTGGAGGCAGCAAGAGGCAGGGACCACTTTGACCAGTGACATGGCTGCTTGGGAGACCCAGGTGGGCAAGGGACATGGGGGCTGCCCCGTCCCCCGTTGTGGGCCTGAGCCATGACTTGAGTCTGTCTGGTGCCATCTGAAAAGCTGCTGCCACAGCTCTGAAGTTTAGCTGATGGGAAATTATTTTAATTACCTTAAGAGGAAATGACTGCTTTGCCGAGCTGTGGGATGCAGCTGCCTGCCCGCCCTGGAGCTGCCGTGTGGGGCTGGGGTCCAGCCCTGCTTCACAGCCTGGAGTGGGGGGAACTTGCTCTCACATTGTCTGGGGTGAAGCTGATGTTGTTTTTCCCAGCCAAGGCTTGGTGTGGCTGATGGGCCCTTCCTTCCCTTTTCTGTCGGGGCCCTGAAAAGAGAGGGTTGTTTGTTTTTTTTCCTCTCTTTGAGCTCTGCTGCTCTTTTCCAGCTTTTCTTTTGCATGAGGATTGTCTGAGTGTGGCAGTGCAGGCGTGCTCATGGCTCAGTGGATGGATAGCAATGTCCAGCTCTCAGCCAGGGTGATGGAAATGTTCTTTTTGGTTCTGTTCGGGGAGAGCCTTTTTCCAACTGCTGCGATCTGTTTTTGCTTTCATTTTCACTAAACTAAATGTCAGAGGTTGATGCCTGGCTTAAAGTATACAGGTGGATTTTGCTTGTTTTCCCAGTGAAGCTCTCTGGAGGGTGATTCAGATGGCTGGATCACTCTTCAGGCCTGTCCAAGAGACTAGTTTACCTCCTTCCTATTTCCTTCTCCCACTGCCTTCCTGAAGAATAGGGTTCCCCAGTCTGTCCTGCCTGAGTCCCCCAGGGCTGCCCTTTGTGGCAGCAGCCCTGTTTTGTATCCCTGTTCCCACCTTCTTGGATGGAGTGTGCTGTCATCCCGTTTGCAGCCCCTGTAGGGATGCACGAGTACACTTCTGGCCCTGCGAGGCATTGCTTCCTGAGTTTTCCCAACACTTCTAGTATTGGGAAAGTGTTCCTTGGGGCCTCCCTATATCACTCCCTTTGGGCTAGGGAGGCTAGAGCAGTCTCTAGATTTATTAAAACATCAGGCTGAGTGGATTTTGGGCTGCTTGTGTGAGCATCCTCTCATTTTGTCTCAGCAGGATGAGCACCACGAGGGCAGTGTGGTGGCAGCCTCAGATGGCAGGAGGTTTAGGTGTTGTGGCAGGCATGGCCATTGGGAAGTCGGGATGGGGAAATCACTGGCACTGTGGGACAGGCTCTTAGGGCTCCAGCACTGAGCTGCTTCTGCTTTTTGCAAGCCTCACTGTGTGCTTGGTGTGAGAAGCTGCTTCCAGTTTGTGATGGCCCCTGGCTTTTCCTGTGCACCTTCCCTGTGAGCAGAAATGCTTCTGAGGGTCAGAGGTGAGGGGCAGGAGTGGATTGGCTTTTTCTTTTGGTGTATCTTTCTCTTACCCTGCCACTGCCAGCTAAAGCCTCCTTTTACAAACTCTGAAATGTTTTGATGTGATGCTGTGCTTTTGTGTTCTTTTGCAAGCTTCCTGCAGTTGCTTATTTATGTTTTTGAGATTTTCTTTTGCTAAAAATACACAGTGGAGGCTCATGAAGCTCTGTTGAAGCTTTGTGATGCTTCAGGAACCCAACAGGATTTGCCTGGAGATGCTGAGCTGCATGGGTGACCAGAGTTGCGAGTCCACACAGCACTGTCACGCCTGTCTGTTCTTAGAAGGGACTCCACATACAGTGACACCTGTGTCAGGCAGTCAGCTTGAACAGAATCAGAAAAGATTCAGATGGAGTGAATCGAGCTGGAAAGTTTACCTAGTAAACATAGATAGGGACACCATTTTGACAGGTGGGACAGCGCTTGCAGCAGACTTTGCATGTTTTCCTGGCATTGCAGATTACATCCTGAGTCAGCATCCCTGGGAAACAACAGCCCTAGGGCTGCCTGCTATCCAGGTAGTCAGATTTCAGTGAAAATGATTTAAAATTAGTAGTTGGAACTGTGATTCTATTAACCAGTTGGAAAGTCTGTGCATTTGTGGATTTGGCTTTAGCCTTGTCCTGCTTGGGAAGTGAAATGGAAGTGTCAGTTTGCAGTGGGTGGTATGTTGCTGCTGCTTTGAGTCAGCCACATGGCTTTACGAAGTGGAGTTTGTTTTAGTCATTCTGTATTTCAAAACAGCCTATTCAGCTTTTTTCCTGGTTTTGTATTTGGTGAATGTATTAACTTGAGTGATTTGTATCCAGCCTGTCTCAGAGGCGCCTGCCTTGCCACACATGGATGGCACTGGTGCCTGGGGACTTCTCACTGACCTAGGTGTTGGCTGCATCCCTTAGGGCAGGATTTGTGAGAAGGTGTGCTGCCCTCAAAACTGATTCATTAAGCGGGAGGCTGGAGCAGTAGAGATTGTTTCTCACCAATGCCTTTCAAGACTATGAAACTGTTAAATCTCTGCCTTCTGCAGCTGTTTTTTGCAATGAATATGCTTTCTGCTCCCATCTTTTCCTTGCCAATGTTCCAGTCTCTGTAAGGCAAGCAAGAGTGAGTGCTGGCAGGATGAGTGGTCTATGTTTCGCCTTGGGGGGCTGCTGGATGCCAGCCAGCAAAATGCTGTTTGCAGTTCCAAATGCTTGTGGCTGTCCTTGCCCAGCTGGAGCTCACAAGTCACCAGGGGGAGATTTCCTCTGTAAGTTCACCTAAATGGCAGACTTTCATTTCCTCCTGCCTGACTCTGAGTGGGTCCGAGACGTTGAAAGAACCTTTGTTTGTTAAACCAGAAAGCATTCTCCAGTCTGATGGGGCTCACAGTCGCTTCTTGGGAGCAGCAACTGGGAGAAGAGTCCGGTAACTGGGAACACAGAGCCCAGCTTGTCCCAACAGGAACAGGCTTGTTTGGTGGGACAGCAGCCACACCCAGTGCCTGGCAGTGGACTAGGCTGGCAGGGCCCTGTGAGGGGATGTGCTGCTTCTGCCCCTCTGCTTCCTGCAGCATCCCAGCGGGTCCTGCTCCTGGCAACCAGGGGCAAGAAGGATGAGAAAATAAAGTTCCTGGGCACAGATACCCAACAAAATCCCATTTGCTGGCTGTGACGAGTTAGGTGAACCATGCCCAGTGCAATGCCCTCTGCTGTTTTAAAATCACGAAAGTGTAGCATTAGCACTAGCATCCTAGCTCTGAGTGCTAGTCTCCTAATGGAGGTGACACTCATGGGCACAGGGAGAGCTGGGGAAGTGGGTTGGGGCCAGAGGCTCTTTTGGAAAACTGCTCCTCACCGTGGTGTGGAAGCAGCCCCCAAATTCAGCGGAAGCACGAAATGTACTGTCTCCCCCTCCTGCCACCTCTGGCCCCATTGATATGATGCCTGTCCCACAGGCACGAGAATGGCTGTGCCTGGCCCCTGATCCTGGCACCGCTGAGCCCCAGTCCCAGTCATTCCACTGCGTGTTCCTTCCTGCCCCAGTTCCTCCAATTTTTGCCTCTTCCTCCTGCTGCAGAGCACCTTCTGAGCTCTCCCTGCAAGCCACATTTAGGCTTCAGAGCAGAGAGGCTTCAGCCCTGGCCCTGCAGCTGCAGGGCAGCATCCACAGGGCCCAGCTTGTACCACAGGGCAGAGAGGGTGCAGAACTGGGCACAGGTGTCAGCTGGGAATTGCTGGGAGTGTGGGCAGACTGATCCCAGTGCCCCTGGAGTCTGAGCAATCACTGCCTTCTCCTCGTGTGAGAGGGAAACTTGCCTGTTCAACCAGTGCCAAATGCAGAGATCAGGAGATCCCTTTGCATCCTGCCAGTGCGTAGGTGCTATGCAGCAAAGCTTCCCTGCTGGCCCTGGAGGTGCACCGAGCACCTCTGCCAGCCTGGCCACTCTCCTCCTTGTCCTCTCCAGCGTGAGTGAGCGCCGGTTAGTGAAGCAGCACAACCAAGTTGCTTCTTCTAAATAACTAGGGAATGAGCCATGAGTCTGGAGAACAATTTCTGCTTTTCTTTAGTAGTCACATGTTTTGGAATGCACAAGGTTGATTGTGATGACCGGCGCCTTTTTGAGCTCCATAAGTCACTTGTGCTCCTTGCCAAGGGGCTCCCCCAGGGCACTGTGCCCCACCTTGGGCACCTGGGGGTCTCTGCAGCAAATGTGAGACAGTAGCACTGGCGAGGCAGGACACAAACACACCCAAATGGAGGAGCAGGGGAGGGCACAGCAGCCAAATCCTTAAGGGTTGATCCTCAGGCTGGTATTTATGGCTGATGATTTATGCCTTATGCAGGGGGCCCTCAGCAACCCCCCCACTGCAGAGCTTGTGCCAAGTGCAGTTTGTTGACAGGCTGGTGCTGGAAGCAGGACGTGGCAGCAGGAGAGGCCTTTCCTTGGGCTTCCTCGGTGAGTCATGCCATTGGTGCTGGAGCAGCTGGAAGCAAATAGAACGGCCAGCCTGGCTGTTCTGAAAGGGTTTCTCTGGTGCCACCTGGACTTCTCGCTTTTAACCTGGTTTTGACACATTGTTTCAATGGTTTCAAAAGTTGCCACTTTTGTAACCATCTACAGGAATTGCCAACATGTATGCAAATCTGGATATGGGGACTTTTTATCATTTCTATTACAGAACTTCTAATAAATAAGTGGCATTTCTACAGAACACCAAAAATATCTCTAAGAAAAAAAAAAAAAAAAAGCAGGAAGGGGATTTTATTCACTTTGCATGTGACTATCCATAGGTGATTTTGTCAGTAGGAGAGCAGAACTATTTTTGAAGCGCTTGCCTCTTGGGCTGCCTGAGGTAGGTGGGAGCCCAGGGGGCAGCACTTCAGGCTGGTTTTGGGGTGCATGTGCCAGGGGGAACACAGCTCTTGGTTGGCCACACAGACTGTAGGACACTCTCAGTGTCAGTGACTGGGTTCTGATACCAAGAGTACACATTGTGGGTTTGCTCTGACTTGGTGGTGTGAGGTTGCTTTGGATATGGATGGTTCAAGCTTCAATACCTCCAAGCACTGATGGGATTGTGTTTGGACCAAAAGCTCTGTTTCTTAGAAACTAAACCCAACCAAAACCCTAACGTGTGTAAAGGATGTATGCTCAGAGAAATAGATTGTGTGTGTTAATTTGGTTTGTGCTATGACTCTCTTCTAGTTGGTGCATTGCGTGTGGAGTTCTCCCAGCCTGTAAACCTGGAAGAAGTGGCAAGGATAAACCCACAGGTCAGAGCAGGAGGTCGCTTTGCTCCCAAGGACTGCGTAGCACTTCAGAAGGTAGCAATAATCATACCGTTCAGGAACCGAGAGGAGCACCTCAAGTACTGGCTCTATTACCTGCACCCAATTCTCCAGAGGCAGCAACTAGATTATGGAGTATATGTTATCAACCAGGTAAGATGCTGGGGACAAGCTTTCACACAGCTGTCACAACAGTGCCTGTGCCCCTTGAAATAGAGGAATGGCTGCTTTTCTTTGAAAAGCAGTAGGCTGGCAGGCAGGAATAAGGTTGCTTAAAAAAAGAAAAACAAAAGGAAGAAAAATTTTGCTTCAATGCCTTTGGTGGAAAACTCGAGATCCCTGCTTCTGTTTAGGTGCAAATCACTCCTAAGAGTTTCTGCTTAAAGAAACCACTTGGTGAGGAGGAAAGAATTCCTAATAACATAACCCAATTAATTATCTCTTTCCATATGTTCTTTTTTCCCAACTGCTGCAGGAATGGCATGCAGAGATTTTTAAGGTGACAAGTTGGTATTAATGCCTAGTTTGGTAGTAAATGTGTCATAAGTGTGTAGGATTTCACTTTATTGCACAAAGTCAGGATGGAGAAAACAAAGCTGTGGCAGTGGGGCAGGTAAGTGGCTGTCTTCAGGGGAATAGAAAAGAAACAAGCCATCATGGAGAAGTTCTTGGAGTTTTTGGTTTTGGGGCTTTTTCTTCTTGCTATCTGGTTACCTTCAATCTGCCTTTTAAAAAAAGAAAGGCATTAAAATGCACATTTCACTCACAACAAGCTGTCTTAATTTACAGCATAATGGTGTTTAGATAAGTGAGTGTTGTTCACCCTTGGAAAGGCTTAAAATGTGCAGGTGTCTGTACAGGCTGTAGGGTGAAGGGGCAGATGCAATTCTGAGAGCCTCAGCCGAGACCACCTTCTGGACAATTCCACTGCAGTTTCTCTCTTGGATATGTATTTTTATCCTGTTTTCTCAGCTCAGTAAGAACTGAGATGAAATAACATGCTTCTTTAAATGTTAACTCCTTAAATTTCTGCTTGGATCAACTGGTGTGTTTGGGCATATCAAACACCATGAATATTTAAAATGGTCACCCAGGCGATGAATTTCATAACAGACTTGAAAGTAGGGGGAGACTTATCCCAAGAGAGAAAACCGATACTCCATTACTACAATTTCTCTTGCTTTGCTCATTTCCAGGGTGCCAGAGATCAGGACAAAAGGGATTTCTGGGGAATTAGCAGTAGTTCTGCACCACAACAGCCAAGATGGTTCAGTGTCTGCATCTGACTGCTTGTGGCCTGGCAGCCACGCTGCTGAGGACACAAGGCATCTCCGCAGCACGCAGACAGGCGTGCTGTGCCCTAGAATTGAGCCCTGTAAGAAAACCCATGCTGTGGAAAGCAAGGAGAGCTGGTGCTACTGTGGTGCAGCAGCCCAGGGCCAGCGGCAGCCTCTGTGCTTCGGGCTGCGTTTCCTTGCCCGTGTGAGCTCTGGTGCCGCGGGGCTGGCTGAGCCACAGGGCTGCTGGCCAGGGGTGCAGGTGGTGCCGCCCTGCTCCGAGCACAGGAGCAGGAGGGTGCTGTGGCACCCAGCACGGCCCTGCGCTGGGGCTGCTGCTTTCCCAGGCAGGTGCAGTCGTGCCAGCTGTGAGAGCTGCCTGCACATGGTCCGGGGCATCGCTGGTGAGAGAGCAACCACCCCGTTGTGTGCAGCTGGCGTGGTGCTCCAGTGTGAGGAAAGCGGGGCTGGGGCCCCTAAGGGCAGGCAGTGTCTGAAGCCTGGTTGGAGTCCCTGCTGCTGTGTGATGGTGCATGCTGGCTTGCATTGCCCTGTGTTGCTGGCTGCTCCTCTTCTGTGGTCCTGTTCTCCAGCACTAGGGCTGTGTCCTTTACAGTTAACTCTCACAGAAGTTTCTGAAGCAAATGCTTTTTCTTGGGTGGGCATAGTTTGAATGAGAGTGAAATGCAGTACACAGGGTATATATGCCCTGGCCACATGCAGTAGATGTAGGTTAGCAAGTAAGACTACTTGATTTGTAAAATAAATCTTCTTCTGCATGCCTCTAATAAGCCGTGTCTAGAAGTGGAGTGGTCAGTGGTAGTAAAACCACTGGATGCATCTCCCAAGGGTGAGTGGAAACACTGAGTAGAGAGAGATACAGAAAATGTATTAATTCTTCCAGAAGTACAGTAGGAAAACAGTCTTATTTCTCTGCTGTCTTGACAATTGCTTTTCTCTTTTTCTTGTCTGTCCTTCCCTTTGCATCTGCCCTCCTTTTTTTTTTATTTTATTTTTCCTTCTAGTGGGGAAATATTACCTTTATTGTTAATCCTGTCTATATCAAAGCAATCACTGAAGCAAGGAGAATTACTGTGTGATCTGGTTCTTACACGCTGCCTACATGCTCTTCTGTGCTCCGCATCTCATAGAAAGAAAGAGGAGCGCTGAGCCCTGCTACTGCTGCACTGGTAATGTCAAACTTCTTCCTTTCAGCGCAATGCGTTTCTGTCACGAGTCCATTGTGTTTCCTCCGTGCTGTTCTTGCGTGCCTGAATGCCTCTGAGTAGGACTTGGCTGAAGTCAGGGGGATGATGTTTGTAAAATGTCCGGTATGTAACGGGAGCCAGTGGAAAATAACGTATTGTGTTTCACCTTGCACACTCCACCCCTAGAAAACCCAAACCCTGTGTGTTGGAGGATTTTTCAGGTAAATCTGAGAAGAGGACACATGGCTGGGCACGCTCTGCCCAGGGCCCATCAATGCCCCACAAGTGACAAATTTGCAGTGTCTCCCTCAGCCTTGCTTACTCCCACCCTTATCCGTGTGTCCTCCCACACCTGCGGCCAATGCCAGGCAGACGCTCAGCTCTAGAAGTTAATCTTCTCCCTGCAGTTCAGCCCATGCAAATGCCCATGCAGCCAGACTAAAGTTTGAGAAAGGGAAGACTTAGCCAATTCCCTGGAAACTGGGCAGTTGTTCAACCATTTTCCACTGGCCCCTGGTGCCATTTGTAGTGTCTTGGTAGCAGTTTTCCAGAGAGGTGTGTGTGTGTGTGTGTGTGTGTGTGTGTGTGTGTGAAGTGGTTGGGGCATCGCTCTTACCCGTGTTGCTTTGCAGGGGGTATCAGGTTTGTGGGCAAAGGAGGGAATTGTGCTCAGCTGCTGCTTACCCTTGCAGTGGCAGGGGAGGCAGGTTTCGACTGTGGCTGCTCTCTCCCACTGCCCAGTGTAATTGTGCTGAGGCCTCAAAACACCCTGTGACAGAGAAACACCAAAGTATCTCCTGATATCTCTCTGTGGCTCTGGAAATTTGTTTCTGCCTGGTCAAGTCCACTGGAGGAAGGACTTCCCCATGGATATGGCGGGCGTGGTTCAGGCTATCTCAGTGTATTAGCTAGCAAGCTCCCACTGGAGGTGATGGTTCTCCTCGTTGGCCAGAAACATACAACACACATCCTTACCATTACCTCCATGAGATCTGATGAGCTGAGGATTCAGGTGAGAGAGGTGCAGCCACATTTCATCTGTGCTGTCTGCAGGAGGAATCACATAGCTGCCTCCTGCGTAGATGTGGGAGGCAGAGCAAAGTCAGGACATGTGGCTTCTTGCTGGTTTGCAACTTCTTTAGTTTGAGTAACGATTCCAAAAACCCCAATTTTTTTTCTGTTTAGCACTGGAAAAAAAGGAACCCTGCCTCCTTTGGCAGGTCTGGGTGAACAAGCCAGATTCAGCTGAGGTAAGGGATGGGAAGTAAAAAAGCCTGGATGCAAGCAGGAGTCAGTGTTAGACCTTGCAGGACTAACTGCAGGAGGCAGCAATTTGTTCTGGGAGTGACAGAGAGAGTTAATTCAGGAGCCAGAAGCAGGTGCTGGGCACCAGCACTGAACTCAGATGTGGGTTAAATTTCAGGACAAGAGAACATTGGGACAAAATTGTCAGGAGAAGAAAATAGAAAAAATGTGCTTGGATTACATATTTTCTGTCTGAAAGCCTAGGAGAGCATGGAGGCTATGTCTAGAGCTTGACTGCATTGTCTAACTAGCAGTCCTCTGTGTGCTGCCTTGCTCTTCAGGATAAAGCTCCTCTGTCCAAGCAAGTCCACACTCATCCATTTCTTTGTGACAAGTAGCAGCATTCATGGGATGACAAGCCACTAGGCAGAGGTGAGGGATGGAGGTTTTTTCAGCAGTGCTTTATCTGCTTTCTGAAGGCTCACTGGCAGGTACTGTGCTCTGTGCTGACCTGGAAGGAAGTTTTCACAGCTGTGGTTTGTTGTTTGGTTGTTTTTCCAAAATGTCACAGATCAGTCAAAGATTGCAAGCGTGCATGTGAGTTTTGAGAGATATTTGAATCTCAGATACTGCAAGCACGCCAGTGCTTCCACATTGCCTTAGGTAAAGAAACAGAGCTACTGCAAAAAGCAAAACCTCTTGTCTATTTTTTATTCCAATATACTGTGTTAAATCCCCACATACCCTCTGGGACAGAAAAGTAACCTCCTGCCTCAAAGCAGTCACAGTTGGTAACAGCCTTGCAAAGTTTGCTGCATGAGCTACATGCTCACCGTAAAGTTTGTAAAAAATGCCTTGGAGAGAGTTCTTTGTTTTCTTGTATAGGCTGTGATTCCCTTCTTCCTAGTCTTTTGGATGCCAAACTGTGAAGCTGCATTTGGGGCCATTTGGGAGGAGAGTGGCAATGCCCACATGAAGTGTTTGCCCTGTGTCCTGTCCCTCTCCATGCACAGTGTGGGCTCCAGTGTGAGCTCTGTCAGGGTCCCATGGGTGGGGTGGCAGGAAGGGTCCTGCATGCTCTTGGTACAAAACTCTCTGTGCTTTGAGATTTTTTGGGGAGAGGTTTAAAAATACTGCTCCTTATAGCGCTGTTATCCCCATGTGTCATCCAGAGGAGTTAGAGGCTGCCTGAAGGCGCTGGTTAATTACAGCTAAGCCTCTGCTGGTAACAAAATTGGTGCCCTTTGCCTTGAATTTCATTAGGAAAAGAGCAGCCAAAGGGTATGAAATGAGGCCCCAGCAGTTGCTTTGAGGTGTGAGCACATTGCACTTGGCACCAGCACCAGGTCGAATCCCCCTCAGAACCTTGGAGCCAAGTCTGGGTTTGGTGTCGTGGGCCCTGAGGAGTGCTGGGCAGCTAGGGCTGGCAGCAGCCTTTGCTGGGGAAAGAAAATCCTCCAATCTCATGACCTCAGCTGCTTCCTCTCCCCAGCCTCTTTGTTCCACTTGCCTTCATTTTCTGTTCTTGAGTTTTCACTGCTCTTGCTTTATGCATGATGATGATCGTCCACCCACCACCTTATTGTTGTGAACCCTTTTGTTTTGGGTGAGGATGCTGAGAATTTGCTCAGATCCTCTTCCATGAAAGCTTACTCCTCCCTGTGAAGTCATTTATGCCCAAGGCAGGTGAGTAATGCTTTTGAAAACTGGTTTGACACTTGTATTTTAAAACCTTCATTTGGAATATACTTGGGGCTGTTTCAAGAACCTGCATTGGGTCTTCAGCAGCAAATCTGTTAATTAGTCTGGATTAAATGGTTACCAAAATGATTGCTTATTAACCAGATAAAGCTGTTAGAACAAGTGTGGTGTTCCAAGCTGCTGCTCCTTGGGCACAGTATTTTATCCATCCTTGGTTTGCATCCCATGTTGGGTGTGGGTAGTGCAGGGTAGGGGGACAGCTTGCACAGTGTGGGAGTCCTTTGTCTTAGCACTGCTCAGAGAGTGTGGAGGAGTAAAAGTGGAATGGATTTGGCAGTCTTGCTTTCAAGGCTGGCAAAATCCTTCAGTCTCTTTGAGGGATGCCCTATGAGTTTCTTTTGACCTGCTCTGTTGCCTTGTACAGGGTTTGAAGCTGCTGCAGAGTGGGGTCTTCAGCTGGAAATTCTTACTCTCAAACCACCAGTATTATTGGGATTTTGGTACAATATTTTAGCTAAAAAGCTAAAGTACTCAGCAATTTGTGAGCCTGTACTTGTGCTCAAATCCACATATGCTTTTGAAATGTTTTTGCCTGAAAAGGGTCAGACAGTTCTCCTCAGGTGCTTCATTACCTGGGGAGGAAAGTAGAGATTTTCCTGCCCTGTTTTTTGCCAGTCCCTTCATTAGCTGTGCTTGCCCTGGGATAAATATGCCCTGCTGTAGTGTCAACTCTTTTCATGATGGTTCTTCCCATCATGGCGAGAACCTTCCTGATTGCATTTTCCCCATCTGTCAAAGCCCCCAGGAGAGATGAGCAGGGGTGAAGAGCACCCAAGAAGGGGATGTGCCACCGCAGCAGTGGCAACATCCTCGTCTCCAGCTGCAGCCCTTTGGGCAAGCAGCTCGTGCTGGCCTGCCATGCAGTAACCAAGGCTGTGTCACAGCCATGTGCCAAACCTGCTGCCCAGGGCCCAGGGAGCAGCCTGCTCCTCTGCCTTCATGGCTGCTCAGGGCTTGGCAGAGGGTCAGAGGTGAGCAGCAAAGTGTCAGACCTTGGCTCCTGGTGCCATCTCGTGCTTTGCAAATCAGGTCTGGGGTGTTGCTCAGCAGTGGCTGTGCCACAGTCTCACAGCCATGTTGTGGCAGAGCTTAGGAGGAGAGTGCTGAAATTCTGGCCACAGCAGGGTTTTGGTCCATGGTCCTTGTCATGGCTGTAAGTTAAAGCACTGCCCATATTTTTCTCTCTGCAGCAAGAGTCCCTTCTTCCAGAGGAGCTCACCTCTTTTTGCTTTTCTCTTCTGCTCCAGGAAGCCCCACCTGCTTGCCCTGTGTAAGAAAATTCAATCCTTAAATGCCTGTGCATGGAGTGGAACATAGGGACTGCTTACCATTGGATCAAACCTGCCCTCTTGGGGGCTCCCGCCAAGAGATGGGAGCTGAGCTGGGTCCAGCCCTTCCTCAGCCATTTTTTCTGCTTCCATGGTTTGCAGCTGACCCAAGTGTCACTGTTCCACAGGCAACATTTGGGGTCTGCTGCAAACATGCCATGGGTGCTGCAAGAGCAGTGCTTGGGCTCGAGCTCAGTCTGTCATCAGGGCGTGTCAGCCCTCTGCAGCAACACTGGCATCTGGCAACGAGTAAGAAACTGCTGATGTCCACTGTCAAATTTAAGTCACTTAACTGTTTTTATTTGTTTTTAAATTAGGATGGAGAAGAAGAATTTAACCGCGCTAAACTGCTGAATATTGGATTTGCAGAGGCCTTGAAGGAGTATGACTATGATTGCTTTGTGTTTAGTGATGTAGACCTCATCCCAATGGATGACAGGAACACCTACAAATGCTACAGCCAGCCACGACACCTCTCCGTATCCATGGATAAATTTGGATTTCGGTGAGGCCTTTTGGAGCAGCATCTGTTTCCTAATAGCACTGCCAGCCTAGCAGGGCAGGCGCAGTGTTACACATCCCCACCCACCACTGAAAGCATGGGAAAGCATCTCTCCCAAAAGGCTGTCTTAACCTGCAGGGCCCTGCAGGGAGCGGGTGGCTGCAGGGGAGGAAGATGGAGAAATGCAGCTGAGCACTTTATTAAAATTCACAGCTTCTGGAAGGTGAAACAAAGGGTGAGGAAGAGCTAAGCAGCCTTCGTTTTGCAGATGCCCACATATCCCTTCTTGTGTTTCAGTCTAGGAGCTGGAAGACAGCTAGTGTTTCCACCCAGTCTGAAAAGTGAGACACTCACACACTGAGAATTATGTGCAGCTTTAAAAAGACTGCATCAGACACTATTTTAAGAGCAAGACAAAAATTTTTTGGCTGTTTGGTTTTATGCCACTGAGAGACCTGCCCTGGTACATGAGAGCAGCACAGAGTGAAACTTCTTGCAGCATATATTTGGGTTTAGCAAGCTGCTCTGGACAAAACGTGTCTTGCTTTTCCTTTAAGTTTTGGTTGCTTGTTTTTTTTCCACTGTCCCAAATCCTCAAGGAGGAGTTTAAAAGCTCATCTATAAAGTGAAGACTGGTCATGACCCTGCGGTGGCCAGTAGTGCAAGGGCTATGGCAGTGGTGGTGTTGGCAGGGTCTGTGAATGTCTCCACTCCAGACCCAAGCCCTGCTTCAAGCAGGACTGCCACTGGCACTGCAGCAGCTGCAGCTCTTTCTTGCATGGAGGTGAAGCTTAAAACAGAAATGCATGGCCCTGGGGATTTCTCTGCTTGTTAAAGCAAAGACAAGGCTGTACTACGTCCTGGTGATCCCTGTGTGGACCCTCTCCTTATGCTCTGGGTCTGAATTTTGTCTGTCCCCAGTCTCCTGGTGAATTGTCCCATTTCAGGTGTGAGCTGGTTGGCTTTCTGTGTGCAAGGTCACATTGCCAGCTCAGTTTTGGGCTGCAAGCTTCCTTTTGGGGCACTGAGGGGTGTGAAGGTGATCAGTAGAGCTGCACAAGGAGAAGGCTCTGTGGCATATCCAGTGTCTGTCTGAGCTCTTGCCACTCCTGTGGCATTCATGTCACCTTCGATGAGGTGATATGCATTTCAGCCTGTCCTTTGAGGACAGTGTACTGCTTGGTAAAAGGCTGCAGCTACTTCCAGTTGCAGAATACCTCTCAGGTGTATTTGGGACTGAGCCCACCAGTTCCTGTCCCTCAGCTGAATCCAGAGTCCCACAACACATGGCTGCTTCCTGTGGCAGGAAGGTGCCTTGCAGGGTGTGGGCTGGGTGAAGGGCAACGGCAAGCCCTTTTCAGGCAGGCAGGCTGCCCCTTGGCTAACACCTCTTCTCTGCTAATGTGCTCTTTTCTCTGCTTCCAGGTTGCCTTACAATCAGTATTTTGGAGGCGTGTCTGCCCTAAGCAAAGAGCAGTTCACAAAGATCAATGGGTTCCCAAACAATTACTGGGGCTGGGGTGGTGAAGATGATGACATTTATAACAGGTAAATAATTTTTCCTCCTTGGCACCCTGGGGTGTGTTCAGGGTGGGGATGAGCACAGCCCTGCTGGTCTCACCTGGGTGTGGGAGGACATGGGCTGTCTGCAGGCAGGAGGTGAAGGTGATGTGTGGGGCAACCTACTGGCTCAGTGAGAGCACGTTCCTGCTGGGTGCTGGCACCCCCTTTCTCAGCTCCCAGGGTGCAGCGGGGAGGGGCTCTAGTTGGCAAAGTCACACCCCTCCTCCTGCCATTGTTCATTCTCCCTGTGCCCTCACCAACAGCATCCACACCAGTGCACTGGCTGGGGCAGCGTGCTTCTGGTCGCCCAGTACTGGCTCAAAGAAGGGAATTCAGGACATGCAGCTGAAGGTGGATGAGACTTTGATCAACCTTGCCCAATGCAACCCAAGATTTGTTTGGGTCTGCAGCCTTGTAGCAGATCCTTTTGTTCCCAGGAGAGTTCCACTTGTCAGGCTGTCTGTATAATGCTGTGAGTTTGACTGGAAGGAGGCTGAGAAGGCTCAGAAGTGCAGGAGAGGATGAAGGTGTTCTCACAGGGCAGGCTGAGAAGACCAGAGCAAAGGATGAACGTGCTGCCTTTCAGCTTCACATATCCACAGCATTCACTGAGAGAAATCATCATGACAGCCTTGTATTTGGAGGCCTTCCTCATGTTTCTCAGTATCAAAACCACTCTGTGATCTTTTCTCTGAGGTTTCTGAACTCTTCTAGGCTTCAGAAAAGGTGTTTAAAAAAAAAAATTTGTACCTTCCTGAGGTTTTGCACTTCTGTTTAGAAAAAGAAGAAAGGGACAGCTTTCCAGTAGGGCATTCATATCAAGGTGGCAGTCCTTTCTTTTGGGGCACTCAGGTTTTAAGGAACAGAAGATGCTGCAAAGAAGTGAAATGAGAGAGGCAAACAAGAAATCAAGTATTTTTCATCACTGATATCTATGAAAAAACTCAGCAGGTGCTTTGTAGAGAGCATGCAAACAAAGACAGGCTGCCCTTCACCCAGCAGGTCCCAGCTGGTGCCACTGTGACTCTGACCATGTGTCTCCTTTATGCTGTGTCACCACCATTCACTTTGGTTTCCCCCAACACTGCAGCTTTCACAAGAAATGAGTGCTCCTCTGGCTCCCATCCATATGGGTTAAAAAACTAGATAGATGACTCCCACTCAAATTGGAGTCTACAGCCTGTACCAGGGTTAATGTGGGTGTTGGGTGTTGTTTGGAGGAGATGGAGGTGTAAGTGAGGGTGTGGTGAGCTATCTTGGTGTTGGCAGGGGGAGGTCTCTACTCTGTGTGGTAGATAGTGTCTGTGTGGAGAAGGTCTGGCTTTCCTTCCTTGTGTCAGCAAGCTTGGGAGTGCATTAGTAACATCCCCCTCAAAAGAAACCAAAAAACAGTAGGTAAAACCAGTGGTTGTTTGTGGAAGGTGTGGCAGAGCATCCCACATCCTTTGGGTGTTTCATGTACTCGCTTTCTGCAGGCTGGTGTTTAAAGGCATGGGGATATCCCGTCCGGATGCGGTCATTGGGAAGTGCAGAATGATCCGGCATTCCCGGGACAGGAAGAACGAACCCAACCCCGAGAGGTGTGTCTCACCCTTCCCCACAGCAGGTTTAGGGGTGCCTCCTGCCCTTGCTGCTCCAGCTGCTTGGCCTTCCCTTTGCCGGGCACAAAGGTCCAGTGTGGAAAGGCTGCAGCCATCTCCTTGCTGACTGAGCTCTCTGCTCCTGCTCTGTCAGCAGCCACCTTCCCCTTCCTAGTTTATTATCTGTTTATACACCTTTTCCCCAACATTGCACTGTGGCACAAAGGCCTCTCCTGTTTTTTTATTTCTTAAACGCAGAAAATTAGATTCTGAGCAATTGTTTCCAGCTTGTCTTTGGGATATAAACCTCTGCTCTAGTGCAGAGCTGGAAAAGGACCTGTGTGATTTAAAAGCTTGGCTGCTTCTTTCTAGCTAAAATTTGACCCCATAGGAATGCATTGGCCCATTGCTCAGGCTGGCCAAATGTGGGAGTTTATGGCACGGATACTCAGGTTTTTCTTGAAACACCTGCGATACTGCCTGAGAGGTATGCAAAGATCAGATTGTTTAAACATTTTTCCTTTCTTTCCTTGTTGTCTCCATCCCCTCCCCCACTTTTTTTTCTTCCCCTCCTGCAGGTTTGACCGAATTGCTCACACACGGGAGACAATGAATTCTGATGGCTTAAATACACTATCCTACAAGGTGTTAAGAACTGACAAGTACCCTCTGTACACAAAGATCACAGTGGATATTGGCTCCCCCAATAGCTAACATCGGAGACACAACAGAGACTTGCCTATATTGCCCAGGATATCTGGCCTCACTGATGCATTATATGTGCTGGTTTTAAAAGAGTTGCAGTGAACCAAAAAAAAAAAAAAAAAAAAGGCCTCTTTTGGCATGCCAAAGTGTCTCCAAATTGGTTGGACAAGTGCTTTTTAATTTTTTTTTAAATTTCAAACTTGACTTTACACAACTTTCTAGCTCTCTGTTGTTTTGTAAGTCCAGAAGCTGTACATACGAGTTGTAAATAGTTACTTTGCCATAGAATGTTGAATCTGATGTCGAATTAATTGCTGGACTCAAAATTTTCTGATTATGACTGTGATAAAGCAACAGTTACTGCCCATGATATTTGATATTTTGAATGAGGTGTGTGCAGGCATTCTTTTTAATTCATTCCTGGTTTTACTTTATGAAGGACTATAAAATGCTGCTAAAATTGTCCAAGTTTACGCTTTGCATTAGATTTTTTTTAAATGGAGACAGCAAAATACAACTTTTTTCTCAGAGTGACCAAAACAAACATCTCCTCTATGTGCAGAGCAGGTGTTGAACAATCAAGTCTGGATTCAGTGAATGTCATTATTTCTTTTAGTCTCAAAGGAGGCTTTGAGTGAGTTGACACAGTTTGCCAGAATTTGTGGGTAAGCTCCCTGCACAGGGTGGGAAGCTATACAGATGACCTCTCTAAAATCTGCTGGCTTCAGATAACCTTACTTCTGGATATGATAGAGATTATTTGCTTCAGCACAACACCACCTGGGATTTTTTTTGGGGGTGGAGGAGTTCAGAGTGGTGTTTGTGGTGTTGATTTGTCTTTTGGGGTTTTTTTTTCCATGAAATAAAGATTAATTTCATTGCACAAATAAATTATGGCCTTAACATTTGCTAACACTTGTTAGTAGTGGTGGGAAGTTACCACGCTATTTAAACATTGTCTGAAGCTTCCGAAAACCAAAATTTTCTCTTGCAAGGTTGTGCATAAAACTTGAAATCTTTTATTACTTTTGTTGTTGTAACATTTTAATGACTTTTAAAAGCAATTTGTGTATCATAAGCAGTATATTTAATACCAGATTAAAGTAGGGTGCAGCGTAATAGGATGTGATTCAAAGCCTCCTTTATCTTTAGACTAGTAGGCTTTTCATGTGCGTCATTATGTATAAGCCATGTATTTTGTTTGCTCTGTGTATTTGTCTATTAAATCTCCTGCGGTGCTGAGATATTCACAGCAGGGCCGACATCCAAATGATTTTTCTTTGTCTAAAGCCTGTCTGCAACGTGTGTCCTCCCTTCTGGTTGTCTCAGGCTTGAGGGGCGTGCACATTCTGCAGTACCATTTTCTCTCAGTGCACCAGGGCACCACCTGTACAGACCCTGCTTCTCCTTCCCTGCACCGTGTGTGAAAGCGCTGACACCCAGGGAGCTGGTTTAAGTGATTTAAAGCTCTTCCCAGAACTCAGAACTGAATTCCTTCTGGTGAGCACTTTGCCACCAGCTCTAACCACTGCAATTTGCACTTCCTTGGCCTGTGCTGAAGGTTGTTAAAATCAGGGACACTTCTTGTTGTATTGGGGATCAACTTCAGCACTGCCTTTTTTTTTCTTTTTCTTTTTTTTCCCCTTTGTTTGGTTTAGTTTGGTTTTTTGTCACATTTTTTGAGACCTGAAGGTTTTGCTGAGCCCTTGCACTGCAGGGGTGGGATCCTGCAGGGGCCAGGGAACAGTGCATTTCTTCTTAGGCCAGCAGTGGCTCACAGGATGCAGAGGGACTTTAATTGCTAGATGCCTTTTCAGTCTCACTTTGGAGAAGTGTTCACCTCCTTTGGTTCAATGCTCTTTCTGGCTAGACTTGCTGCTCCAGTCATGGTGGGAGCTATGGCAAGATGGCCTTGCATGGAGCAGGAGCAAAGTGCAAGGAAGGAGGCTTGTGGTTAAGAGCTTATCCCTTGTGCTTATCATTGAATATTTAAAAAAAAACCCAAACAATACAATAGTCCTTATGGCAGATCAGGCTCCAGGTCTTAAAGGTCTTAAAGATGCAAGAGAGTACAAGAAGATGTGTTTTACAGAAATCAGGAAAAAAGCCTCCCTGTAAAACATTGGCATGGGTGTAGTCTGTAGCAGTAATGGAGACACATGAGAGAATTGTTTTTAAAATTTTTTTTCAAAGCTGCCTTAGAAAGGAGGGCTCCACTTCTACAGGTAGCAGCAGATAACCAAAAATTTATCAAGGCTTCACTTGAAAATGCCATGTCTTTGCAGAGACCGCCTCAATTTTGTGCTGAGCCTTTTGTAAGTCAGAGCTGGAACCTTCAGCTGTAATGTCTATCTGCTGTCAGCTGGGTGGGGGAGATGCTGGCAGCATTCCTTGCAGTGAGATTCTTTGATGGTTAGAAAAAAGTTAGTGCAACAACACATTGTTTGGCTGTATGCTGAAATTATTCAATGTCATGGAGGTGGGATGAGCGCTTGTTTCTGGCTGTTGGGATCAAAGGTTTCTACAACATGTGCCTTGAAAGAGAGAAGAAATGGAAACTGGAAAATCAGGAAACCTGAAAACCCTTTTCAGCAGAGACATTCTAGTAGTGCAAGAAGCTGCTGCATAGTTTCTCTTCCACTGCTAAAGCCACAAGCCATGTAAAGAACTGAAGCCACTTTTTGTAGCTTATATTTCCCTTTGGTGCTGACCTGTGATTTCTAGATCTCATTGTCTCTGTGTAAACTCTGTATCAGTCAAACTCATTAAATGCTCGTGACTCGACCTGGCCATGAAATTTCTCTCCCGGGGATTTTCAGGGGCCACATCTACAAACACTCATGTTGCACCAAAGCCAATTCCGACTGTGTCCTGTCATGGGTGGTGTTTTTTCCTCTCCCCTACTGGTGAAAACATTCAGAGTGATACTGATTGTAACTAATGGTTGAAACCCAGAAAAACAGCTTCAAAGGAAACGCTAATGCTTGGATTCTTTGGGATGACTGACTGCTTGTTAGCATGAGGGAGGGTCCTGGTATGCTGCTTTCCCCCAGGACGCTACATGTATACTGGACTGCCTTTGGGTTTCCTGTAGATGGTTTTGCTTTTGCATTCTTATCATTTATATATCAAGGGATGTAATCCAATGTGCCTTCTTTACTGTTGATGTCAAATAAAAATATTTTCAGTTACAATGTTTGGCAGCATTGCTCTGGGTTACCCCTCTGTCTTGGTGGGTTTCTGGCTCATGGGGTAGACTAGGCTGTGCCTTAATCTCCTTGCATTAACTTTCTCCAACTTTTCCTCCCTCTGGCTACTCCCCGAATTAATTTCTCTGTGCTGCAAATTTTCTGCCCGTTAGAGACACAGACCTAAGAGTCCCCAGGTGACACCAGAAAACTGTAAGGTGGTTCCTAAATCTGGGTAGGGGGACAGAATGCAATCCATACTGAAACCAGGCAGAAGATGCAAACCCTCACTCAGGCTGTGACTGCTTGTGGGCAAACAGGCCACTGCTTGCTCCCTGAGTGCTTGTGGGTTTGGCTAGAGTGTGGAAATGGAAGAATAATTCCTGGGAAACTGAAGTAAACATTTGCCTGTGTTCCTTGGCAATTTCTCGCAAAAACACTTTCTGTGGAAGAGATGTTTCTGGCCAGACTGTGGCTAAGGCTAGGCATGAGTCCCCAGTGCTCTCCAGGGAAAGGCAGGCTTGTTTCCAGCTGAGGCCAAGTACCAGCCTCTGGGCCCAGGCTGGCACAGGGGGCAGGACAGCCCCAAGCTCCTGCAGTTGTTTGCAGGCGTGCTCTGAAGCCCATATTGACTGAGGGACGTGGAAGAGAGCAGTGCCTGCCTCTGCCTGCTTTGTCCCTTCACAAGTGCCTTTTAGGGCTTTGGGGACAATGCAGACCATCACTACAAGGAACTTGCCAGCAAACTGGGGTGCTGCAGCAGGCCTGGTCGTTCCTGTTTCATCTTCTGTTGACTCTCGAACCCTTAAGTGTTGCAAGGAATCACGGGTGTTACCTTTTTATGCTTCCAAGTTTGGCATCTACAGGCAGAAAAATTGTCTAAGAGCAACCTTCCACTTCCTCCTGCAGATGGGAGGAGTATTCTGTGGGGAGAATTCTTCTGCCCTCAGACTATTGAGCTATTCCTCCTGTCTACACCCTGAATGGGTGAGGCTCAGTGACTGGAAGAAACCATGTGTGGAAATTTTGTCCCTTGCTGAAAGCAGCAGCTGAGAAGTGTCACCAGGATTTCACCCTTCTCCCCACTAGTTACCAAGGCTTCTCTGGACCAGATCAGCTTGTGGCTGGTAAAGGATCCCATGACTCTTGCTGTAAGACCATATTTGCTCACAGAGCTTTCTCCAGAGCTTGCTTTCTGCTTTAGCAGAGCTTTCTCCACCTCATGCTCCACCTGCCTGCCAAGAGCCAGGATGAGGGATCAAAGGTTTCTTACATTTATCCCACATGTTTACCCTGCTACACTTTACTGTTCTCCAGCCCACAGGGGGAAAAAAGAGCCAAAAACCCACGACAAAAAAGAAGCTGTTGTTAAAAGGAAGGAAAGTTCTAAGCTGGAGTTTGCTAAACCTTTTCACCCTCTTGGAAGGAGTCTGAAGTAGGCGTGTTTGTCCTTTGTTCTTGCTTTGTCTTAGCACAGCCCTGCTGATTGCTGGATCTGTTCTTATTTGACTACATCCAATGTGCAGGATGTCTACATACTCAGGGACAATGCACTCATATGACACTTATATTTTCTGTCAACCCAAGGCAGCAACCCCACTCCTGGAGCCTGTTTGCCTTATCCATCCACTGCTCTAAATATAACTACCAGCAAGGAAGATGACTGCACAAAAATCTCTGTAGAGATCAGTGGAGACTTGACTTCCCAAGTCTGCACTAGACCTTGCAATGATGAGCTGAGTAGGGAAAATAAGGGGTTTGAGTTAAATCCAAAGGTTGGACCAGTAGACTTTTTCCTGATTACTTTCTTGCCTCTCACATGCATGAAAATTATTTCAAAGAATTCTTGTTCCATGATTTTTCCAAAGATGGAAATATATATTGCTCATAATAATTTTGTAATTACATTTTGTAATTACTACACAAGAATGGAGGTTCTACTGCTGTTTCATGTATCTTTCTCCTTGCCCTCCCTAAAGATGGGCATCATATTAGGTTTTTCATTCAGCCTTTTCCCACCTGCCATGATATTCCACCATGGCTGACAGCAGTTTTATTGACATGAAATGATAACTCATGTGGGTTAGTGTCATGTATTCTATTCTTTAAGCAGTCCTTAAGCCTCACGTTTGGTCTTCCCACCTACTTCCAAACCCAAGCTGGTGAATGCAGAGATCTGGGACCTGGCTTTGCCTCTGAAGATTGTACAAAAGTCCATTGATCATTGTGGTTTTTTCCATATTGCCCAGTACCACAGTGTTTCCTCCATCTGCCAGTGGCTGTGCATTTCCGCCAATTTCTAGAACACCTGCAGGATCCTGTTGTACTACCTTTAATGATCCTTTCTAGTCTGAGTTGTGGGTGGAACTTGGCCATGCTCAATACCACCTCTAAGTACACAAGCAAGCAATGTTTACTACATTCTTTTGCTATCATATTTCCCATTCTCACATGCTGCTTTGTTGTTGTTTTTGTTGGTGTTTGTTGTTTGTTTGTTTGTTTTCATTATTTTGCTAAAATAAATGCTCTTTTTAGTCAAGCAGAACTTCCAGTGAAATTCCCAATTTTCCTGCAGAAGGGAAGGCTTGGGCTATTAAGGATGAGCACTCTGAAAAAACCCTTCCCAAGGAGGTTGATGCAGTCCTGGGACAGCATACCGAGGGGACACCTTGGGAGGTTTCAAGGGTTGATCAGTGGTCCCTGGGCTGTAATAAACCAGCAGCTGCAATAAACCAAACTGCAGTAGACCAGCCCTCAGGAGCTCCAAGCCAGAGCCAGCAGAGCAGCAGGAGTGCCGTCCCTGTGTGAAGGGACACTGCACTAAGGTCATGGACAACGCCAACAAGCCTGGAGAAGCTGCAGAGCACTTCCAAGGAAAGAGCAGGGAGTTGCATGGCTGCCTGTGCTTTCCAAACCAGCTTTACACCATATTTTAGTAATCAGAACTTGGCAAGGTGTTTACTCTGTGACCATCTGCAGTGCTGCAGGAGAGAAAGGGAGGAGCTGTGAAACTTTCTAAGGTTGTGTCCAACTCATCCAGAGCTGGCAAACCTGTTAAGCCCATGTCTGGGAGCATGTGGAGGTGCTGCAGAGTGTTGGCACGCAAAAAGTCACATTAAGAGCTCACTGACCATGGGTTTTTTTACATCCTCCAACTTTCCCTTAAGAGGGAGAGAAACAACTTAGTCAAAAAATGCAAAACATTGGTAGATTCCTGTGTGAAAAAGAGTTTGAAAAGCCATCCCTCCAGCAACACCCCACCTAGCAAATGCCTCAGTTTTCTTTCCAAAATACAACTGGAACAGAAACAATTCTTTTTTTTAATGGGAAAAAAAATCATAGCCACTTATCTCTCTCCCGTGGGATTTAGTGACCCCTCTAAGGGAAATGTGTTGACAAGTCTTCACAGAGAAGATCACCACTGATGAAGGGGTCTGGGGCCTGAAGTCATAGCACTCCAGAGCAGAATGTGTTCCAGCAATGTGGGAGAAGATGTCTCTGCAGCATAACTGTTCTCCCCATTTCCAGAAATACTCTCAGATACATTCACCCAAGGAAGAGTGAGATGTGCCAGAGAAGAGACCAGGACTGGAAAAAATCTGTATTGAAGGGAAAAGAGATCATTCTTCTGTTTGTGATCCAAATTTCTTTGTCTTTCTGACAAAGCTGATGTGTTCTTACAGAGGAGGCAGTGGTATGGTCAGCCCTGGCACCGGAGTTTTCGTGAATTTAATGCATCCACTCATCAGTCATCAGTGCCTGGGGATGTGCTTGACACAAGGAAGTGCAAAGGCTATGTAGGACATCAGTGGCACAGGTGATGTGGGGCGTGTTGGTGAAACAAGTCCACAGGGGCAGCCTCAGAATGTCACAGAAGCCCAGAATGGCTGAGGTTGAAAGAGACCTTTAAAGACCATCTAGTTCTAACTTCCCTAGCATGGGCAGGGACACCTTCCCCTAGAGCAGATTGCTCAAAGCCCCGTCCAGCCTGACTCTGAGCACTTCCAGGACTGGGGCATCCATGTCTCTCCAGTTTTGAGAGATGTCATGTGAGACCGTGTCAAACTCTTTGCACAAGTTCAGGTAGATAACATCTGATGTTCTGCAGAATGGCCAAGTCTTGCTCATCTCAGGTGGAAAACACTGACTTTCTGCCTGTGTCTCTAAAACTTACTTTCTCACCCAGCTGCTAGAAATTTGCCTCACATTTGCCTGGGTGGTTTTCCAAACACAGGTTTAAGCAGGAGTCTTACAAAGAAGCACAAAGCTAAGGGGACAAGTTGGATGTCTCTTAAGCAATAGAAGCATGAAGACTACATCTTTCACTTTGACTGGACAAATCCCTGAGTGATGACAAAATATGAATTTAGATTTACACTAGCTTTGAGTGGAGGAATTGAGCAAGAGCCCTCAAGAGATCTTTCCCTGCTGTAATCATTCTAAACCACCATCATACCCTTAGAAAACACAATTACAGAGTCAGCAATTGACTGTGTTTTCATTACTTCTAACTTACACGAACATTGTGGTACTTCTCAGCAAGAATCCTGGAGAAACAAGGTCTCAGCACACCTTGTTGACATTGATTTCCCAGACAATATAGAAACAGGAATGGAAACTGGGATTTCTCAGATCTACTCAGCAGCCCTCCAAGTTGTGATCCCACTGCAATGAGAATTTCTGGTGGACAAGATGACATCTGATTGCAGTGGTGGTGAGGGCCTTTGACATGTAAAGGGCTGCTGAATATCAGTCAGTGTTGGCTACTGCAAGCAGCGAGGCTGTGATTGGCTGATGTGGCTCTCTGCCTGAGAGCCTGCTCTCTACAAAATAAGCTGCTTTGAAAATCAGCATGCCTTAACCACTGCCACTGGCCCACCTGTGAAGCATTTTGCTAGGGAGTGCTCTGTCCCACAGGTGCTAATTATAATACTGCCCAAAATAATGATTAGACACATTGACACATATGTATTAAACCCATTGAGAACTGTAGCATTAGATGGGCACAAAAAGCTAGGCTCAGATGCCCTCATGACACCATGCACCCACTATTGCCAGCTGAAAAGGCTTCTGCAGCCAGGCAGACGATGAGACTGTCCATCCTTGGAGATGTTCAAATGCCATCTGAACATGTCCTGGGTGATTGGCTCTCTGTGGCCTTGCTTCAGCTCAGGGCTTGGACCAGATGATTTCCAAAGCTCCTTTCCAACCTCAGCTGCACGTGGTCCCCAGGAGAGCAGGGATTTATGGAGCAAGGCTGTCCACAGCCCCGCAGCTGTGGCACAGAAGCCCCCAGAATCACACCACATTCAGCATCCTGGCACTTCCTCAAGTGTCTGAGTAGTTCTAGGCAGTTCCCAGCCCTTGTCCTCCACCCCCTTTCCTGCGCTCACTGGCAGGTGTTGCTTTCCCAGACCGCAGCAGGTGCCTGACCCTGTTGCTCAGATGTGTTTCTCATTGCTCAGCTGCTGCTTTTCTTTGGAACACTTAACACAGACTTTGCCCAGCTTTTGAGGCTGCACACCTAACACAGTGCCAGTGAGTTATTTATAGTCCTGCAGCCTCTGCTTCTGGCCTGTTCCAAAACTCTCAAGGCCCCTGCTGCTATCGTGCTTACTTCACACATTAATAACAAGAGACACCTGGCACCTCAGGCCAGTTCACACACCAGGCACTCATGAGGAGCTGGCAACATGTATAACAGGCCACAACAGGGTCTTGGTATGCTGAGCATCCACTGTTTTAGTGTAAAGGCTGGGACTGTTACCAGCAGCAGCAATGTCCTTCTTGTGGAGCCCCAGGTGACAGCAGCAGATGGCAAAAAACCAAATCAGAAATCTCAGACCAAAAGCTCATCTTGCAGCAACACAGCAAAGCTCACTGTTGGACCCTATGGGAAGGGGGAATACTTATTTTGAAACCAAGCCAGTTGCCTCTTACTCACAAGGATTTTCAAGCTGAGAGCATCTGTGTGGTCTGTCCAGGATGAAAGCCCCAAAGTGCAAGCAGTTTGTCCAAGGACACTGAATGCTGATGCAGAGTTAAAGGGACACTCACTACTGAGGTCTTATGATGGTTCCTGTGTTGTTACCTCGGGAAATGCGTGCTGCTTTTGAGTCTTGAATTTTGGTACCTGTTAGGAGCTGAAGGTGACTGTGGTGTCTTGTCTCTCCATTTTCTTCATCTCTGCTTCTCTTCTGGGAACCACTAAGAGATACTCACTGCTCTTTGTCTCTTTATCAGGATGCTTTACATCTCATCTTCCAAACGCATTTTGTAATGGCTTTGGTATATCCTGCCCTAGGTTATCAAATATTTGAGACCATCCCAGGGGTTGGAGTGGTCTGGAAAGCAGTTGGAACCTGTAGTCAGGTAATGCAGATGCCATCCATGACTGCCTGCCCTGTGGCTGCTCCTGCACCCAGGTACTCTCCATCCAGTCAATGTTTTCCTTGCAGAATAACAACAACCAGCATAGGATTTCCATGAAGACAGAAGACATAAGGGTAAGGGAACAGTTGGCGCCTTATACAAATGTTGGTTTGACACTCAGGATAAACAAAGAGGCTGAAGATTGCTACCACAGTCACCCACGAGGCACAGTACTGTCAAATAAACTTGTTTTCTTCTATTTTTCTTCCTTAAAGCAAAAAACAAACCAAAGCTAAAAAAAAAAAAAACAAAAAAAAAAAAAACCAAAAAAAACCCCCACCAACAACAAAAAAGAATAAAAAGCAAGCTGGCAAGCTGTACAGGATTACTGCTTCAATCCAATAAGGGGAATGGTGTTTCTGTTATATAATAGGATTTCCTCAAAGCATTTTTTTACTTAATATCACATGATGCTTTGGTAAGACCCATGCCTTATACAAAAGAAACAAGAGTTTAAAAATGGTCTGGCAACCTTTCAAAAAGTAGCTGTTACAAAACCTTTAAGAAGTTTGCAGATGGCAGAAACACGGTGGCATAGCAAATGATGTCTCTGTTCCCGGAAGCTCTGGATCTAACCAAGTCACTACAGTTTGGTGAAATAAGCTTTAGTAAATTACAGAAACATAACTGGAGGCAAATAACGTGAGATGTGAGACCTGCCTTGTAAAATAGTGTTGCAGAGATATTGAAGTGTATCTGTGGGTAACACCATGAGCTCTTTTACTGCAGTTAATAAGGATAATGCAACCCCCAGCTGTAAGAAAGTGGGTAACAGCATTAGAAACAGGCAGCTTTTGCTTCTGTGCACAGCCCTGGTAGGCAAAGTACTTGGCTGCTGTCTGTATTTCCAGAGGAAGAAGGACACATGCATATTCAAAGAACTGCAGAAATGAGCAAAGAGTGCTACAAAAATTAACCTTGTGCTGCACATCCAAGAGGGAAAGAATGTCTCTGAGCCCCATTCAGAGGTACAGAGCAGCAAAAGGGAGAAGGCTGTAATAGAACCCTCTTGCCTCAGGTCAATAAAGTCTCTGCTGTGCTCCTCCTTCACACTGGGTGTATCTCTGGGGAAGAGGCATTGACAACTCTAAAGGAAAGTTCTGTGTTTCTGCGCTGCAACAAGACTATAAGCCAGGGCTCAGGCTGCAGAGCTGGACACTGGCAGGAGTCAGGAAGAATGACTCCATGCCAACTGCATTTTATATTTTAGATCTTTACGAGTGTAAGATATAAAAGTGCTGAGCAAGTTTGGAAAAGCAGTGAGTTAAAACGATCAGTGTAAGAAGTATGCTCAAATGGCACAGGGTGGACAAACAAAACTGAGCATACCTCTGAGTCGAGATGGAACTGCTGATCTGAAGCCATTCCTTTGAGTGGATAATTACACCTTAAAGGGCTGAAATTATTAATTCCTAGTATTGTCTCAATACTCAGGGCATTTCCTTAGTTCCTGTGTGCACATATGAGCCCCATCACTCGGGTGTGTTGGGGACAGCCAGGTGAATGCCTTGCATCCAGCTACCCAAGCACTGTCTGTCCATCTTTACCTCTGCAGGTTGTCCAGCCACTGAGCCTATTTTTTCATATCACTTATTTTCCAAGCTACAGATGTGCACAGTCTCTTTGCCCCATCTGCCCCCAAGAATGGCAGGATATCGACCTCAGCTCTGACAAATCCCTGGCTGCCTGTCAGTGGGAGAACAGTCCCTCTACAAATGTCAGGTGCAAAAGCCCCAGCGTGGAGTCAGCAAATGTGGATGCAGACATCTGGCTTTAGCAAACATATTCTTCCCAAACTCCAAGCCAAGAGCAATGCAGCTTTTTCTTTATCCCTGGGAGGAGAGAACAAGACCATGGATCCCAGATGTTTTCCAGCAGAACACTTACACAAAGCCTTCAGCAGTCTGCCAGAGGAGTGCCACATGTCCAGATAAATGTTAAACAGAGCTGGACCCTGAGGGGATTGGTGGTGAGACAGGGAATCTTGGCAGCTGAGAGCAACACAGTCCAGGACAGGGAGAAAAGCAGACAAGCCCCAAAATCCCTGTGATAGTGCAGTACAGATACTTGGCTTTCCACAGAAATGCTTGAAACCTGCACGTGCTCTTACTGGAAGAGTCTGGTGACCAAAAAGCCAGAGGAAGCCCAGTGGATGGCTGCAAAGGAGAGGAGCTATGCTGGTGCATTTGCAGAGTGGAGTGGGAACAGATGCCCCTCTACTACCCTGACCCCTCTAGTTGTATTTCACCTTCCCTGCAACTACCTCAGAGCTGCCTCCCCAGCCCCACCAGCAGAGCTGATGCTAAGGCAGCACTGTGTCACCTGGGGCACAGGGAGGTGGGCTGAAGTTTCATCCTAAACAAGCCGGGAGACAGAGGAACTTGCACAGTTGTCAAATCAACCAACTTCTCCTTATCTCTGTTGTGATTATTTCCTCCCCCTGCTGCATTCCTTGAATAGCAATACTTGTTTTGGAAATTCCTCTCCCCAACAGTTTCAGGCTGGAAATCTTTGAGGATGCAGCAGCAGTCTGGTGTCAGAAGTTGTACTTACCCTGGATCTGTGTGACAGGCTGCCCTCCCAGCCTGACCCATGGGATCTCCTGGGGAAAGGAATGCCCCTGGCAGCTGCTGAGTATGTCATTTTTGGTTTTGTTGTCCCATCACTTACAGGCACTCTGATTCAGCACCTTGCTGCACAGCAAAGCAGCTCATTCCTTCCAAACCTGCTGCTCCAGCTACCAACCTCTGCCTTAGCTTCAGGACTATGCAAACCAAAGGAAAACTGCATCCTATGGCCAAAATTCTGCAGCTCAGCAGCAGGGATCTGGCAGTCATGCTGCCAAGCCCTTTGGCATGTTTTGCTCTCTCTGGTGGACACCATATGGTATTTCATGTTCTGCCCACTAAAGCATTCATATGTGTACTGGGTGAGAGGAGACATGCAATCACAGGTGAGTCTGTGAGCACAGGTGTTCCAGAGAACGGCCCGGTGGTTGGGTGGGGGCTCCTGGCCTGTGTTTGAGTATGCTGGTGGGAAGAGTTGTCTTTGGGCTGAAAACTGCATTCTGGAAAGTCAAAATTCAAGGCTGGTAAAGGGACAGTGGCATAGGTGTATGCTTTTCAACCCTGGATGCTGGTTGGTCCCCTCAAGAGACAGCTGCAAACCAAGCATACAGAGAACATCCTGATCCAAAGAGGACTCAGTAGGGAAAAGGGCTGCTGGCACTGAACTGAGCAGATGTGCTCTTAACCTGAGCCTGATGTCAGCAATAACTCACTTGACTAGAAAGCAGGTCAGTGCCACAGATCAGGGGCTTACCTGACATGTTTCTGGGGAGCAGAAGGCACAGAATGTGCTGATGCACAGGACAGTGCCATGATGCAGCACACACACAGAAGTCATCCCCACCTGTGAGACCCTGGACAGGCTGAAGGAGGGAAAGCTAGGACTGTTGCTATGCACACGCAGTGAGTGCACACCTGATGCCAACAAAGACCATGCAGATGTCTGCAAGTTAGACCACCTGGAGACACTGCTGTGGGGACCCCCAAAATCTACCTGCTACAAAGCTGTTACTGCTGCCAGTTGGCAGTGGATTTCTGTTTCAACCAGAAAGAGGCACTTCATCCACATGAAAGATCCTTAAAGCAAGAGAGCAAGTCCTTTGTCCTGCAGATTGACCCAAATGGGTGAGTAAAAAGAGATGGGAAACAGCCTGCAGAGCACCCAAAAAGCCAGATAGCATGGAGCTGGATCAGAAGCTGAAAACCTTTGACCATACCCACACTCCCTCTCTCCTGTCCAAACACAGCGCTGTGCTGTGGGTCCACATTGTGTATGGAGCAACATCTCTGTGTATCTTACCCTGGGCCTATTGTACCTGGCAAAACACCATCCTGAGGATCATATATGTCTCTGTTTATACATCCACTTCTGCAGGGTCCTTGTATATAAAAAGGCAGCAGAGACATCTTGCACTGGAGCACAGGACAGAGAATAAGACTGCTGGGGTACGGCGGTGCCACAGGTCCAGGCAAATCTGGGTAGTTTTGGAGGTCAAAACCCCATTATAGGAGTGTTAGTCCTGTGAGTCAATGTGTAGAAGAGAACCAATACAATCCTGCACACCAAAATCCTATGGCAGAGAAAGCCTGAGTTGCAACATTTGTTTTGGCAACCTCCAAGAAATAAATTAGCCTCACTAATGCTAATTCACTTCACTGCACACACAGATTAACAAACACATTGCGAGGCAGTTGATGAGTCCTGGGAGCTGTGGCTGTATTGAGAAGTGGAGCTTGCGCTGTTCTGGACCCAAGGGCAGGTTCTGTTACTGCTTTGGACAGACATTCTCCGTGGCAGATGGGGCAAGGAGACTGCTCACAGGTTACAGGAGTTCAAAATCCGGACACACCTTTGGACACAGGAGGTGTGAAATCAGGCAAGAGTCCATTAGGAGGAGGTGCCAACTTATTTACAGTGGAGAGGGACAGGGAACACACAGCCAAAAAGGGCAGCAGCGGGTTGGGGATGGACATGAGCCCTGAGGGATCGACATGGGACAGGTTTTTCCACATTGTGAGTAGTTAGAGCTGGTTCCTGCTAGCAATCCTGTGATGCACCCAAAGGAAGCAAATGACCTTTCTCAGAGGAGTTTCATGTTTCAAGCACAGCTTGCTCCCAGCACACTAGTGTTTACTCAGCGCTTACTGGTCTCAAAATAGAGCACTTAAAGAAACACTGGGGGGTTTTCCCACATCCTTGCAGTGCCATTTGTCACTGGTCTGTTGTACAGGGGGACACAGTGAGCTGGTAATTTGAATCTGTTCACACATTCATTAGAAGAATGCCCCATCAGAAGAAAAAATATTTTGCAGCTCATGTAAGATTGAACCTTATCTTGAATGCCAGAAAAGGTTGACAGTACTCAAATGACTATTTATGTCTTTTCCCAGTCCAGGAAGGGAGAATTATCTCTCTATTTCTAATTGGCTTGCTTTTGGCCATCCTGAGCAGAGCCACCGAATCTTTTCTTACACCCTGCAGAATGAGTGCTGAGGATACTCACCAGGGGGCATACCCTGGCCAGGGGCCCAACATGGATGGGTGAATGACGGATGAAGTCTTGCCTTTCCAGACAGACTTTCTCTTGACATTCGCATTAAAAGCAGATGATCAGAGGCCAGGGCTTATGGTGAACTGCCTGAGAGTTTTATGCCCTCTGACTCCCATGGATGCAGAAGGCAGAGTTTTGCACTGCTGGTGGTAATGATAATTTGCAGGTCCCTGCTCAGTGCATGTCCTGAGTTGCAATGGGCTACAAAGAGCTCTGAGCTCAAAGTGGTTCTTGCTATTCCTTCACACTGGTGACTCCTGCTCTCAAATTGCAGCTGCAAAGACAAACACAGTTATCTCTGTGTTTGAGATAAGAGGGATAAGAGAGAACCATGCTTCAGCTCTCCTGCCATCCAAGAAGTTCGAGCCAGTGCATATCTGGACACAGCATTTCGCACACTTGCACAGCCCAGGCCAGCACATGGCAAGAGCACAAGCAGATATGCTTGGAAGAAGCTGAAAGGAGCTTCATGCTAAAGAGAGCACTCACCCTTCTGGTGGGCACAAGCAACCCCCACTCTTCAAAAGGGATCCCCATATTTAGCTGTGAGAAAAACTGATTTGGTCCTCTCTTTGGTATATTTCCTGCCCTCAAGGTAGCTCAAACCTTATACACACTACCCTTGTCTGCTCCACTGTTGTGTTTTCATGTGCCACGCCTGGAACAAATCTTTCCAGTCACAGCAGCAGGGAGATGCTGACTCAGGCCTTCAGGCTGCTATGGAAACCATAGTCATCATGCCTGAAATGCCATCACACTCCCTTCTGCAAACCAACCCCTTAAAACCCAGTGTAAAAGTCAGCTGTGGGCCAAACCCCTGCCTGGAAGGCACATCTCCAACACACTGGCAGCAGCTGAAACTGCAGGGAGAGACTCACTGTGTAACTGCTGCCCGTGGGAGACGGTGAGAAAGCCCTGTCCTTGCACCATCTCTCCCACCAGCCCTGGGTGGAGAGGCACAGCAGGAGGGCAAACAAGGCTGGTCTCAACTTCAGGAAGTGCCTTTTCTGTTTCAGCTCCAGCCCCACTACAGACTACAGTGCTGGGATTCCTTGCTGCTTCCCCATGCATTCTGAGTCACAGACGCCTCCCTGCCCCAGGACTCCTTCCCAATGGGCAGACAGTGCTTGTGGCCTCACTTCTCACTGCTGTCCCTGTGTGCCCAAGGAAGAGGATGTGTGTGGCAAAGGCATGTGTTTACCATCCTTTGGGCAAAGACTTGGCACAGAGAAACTGCTGTTTGGGTGCAAGAAAAAGTTGCTTCCCTGCAGAAGAGATGCAGACAAGTACCAGAGGGCTGGTAGGGTCTCTGGTCTTGGACATACCACAAACATAAATTGAAAAGACTCAGAAAAACTGGACCTGACATTGGTGTTAGCCTGCTTTGAGTAGAGGATGTTTTAAGAGCATTTCAGTTCTCCCTTCTGGTTTATTCTTCTGACTGCCTGCTAGTATGAGCTGGCTGGTTGTCTAAGTTTCTGGACGATATGTTCCATGGAAGATTCCCTAAATTCAGAACTGTAACTTGCACAAGACCCAGCACCCTTCCTCCCTCTGCCATGACTGAAGCCAAGGAAAAAGACTTAGGGGTGCTGGTGGGTGAGAGGCTGCACATGAGCCAGCCATGGGCACTCCCAGCCCAGAGAGCCAAACGTGTCCTGGGCTGCATCCAGAGCAGCGTGGGCAGCAGGGCAGGGAGGGGATTCTGCCCCTCTGCTCTGCTCTGGGGAGAGCCTACCTGGAACCTGCATCCAGCTCTGGGCTCCCAGCATAGGGAGGACACGGAGCTGTTGAACTGACTCCAGAGCAGACCACCAAGATGATCAGAGGGATGGAGAATTTCTGCTATGAGGACAGTCCAAGCAAGTTAGGGTGTTCTGCCTGAAGAGGAGAAGGCTCTGAGGTGACCTTGTAGCTGCCTTCCAGTACCTAAAGGGGCTACAAGAGAGCTGGGGAGAGCTGCTCTTTTTACAAGAGCACATAGCGATAAGACAAGGGGAAATGGCTTTAAACTGAAAGAAGGCAGATTCAGGCTAGATATCAGGAATAATTTATTTACTGTGAGGGTGGTGAGGCATTGGAACAGGTTGCTCAGAGAGGCTCTGGGTGCCCCAGCTCTGGAAGTGTTCAGTGCCAGACTGCATGCAGCTCTGACCAGTGAGGTCTAGAGGAAGATGTTCCTGCCTTGGTGGGGCCGGGATGGGGAGAGCCACGGCAGGACTTATCTTTCAGTTTGCTTCCAACCCAAACCATTCTATGATACTGTGATGTCCCAGCATAAATCGCTCATGCTACTTTAACACTACGAAGATGCAGGGTTAACAGTCCTACACAGTGACTGTTCTCTGGTGGATGCTGAAGGTACCAGCCACAGCAAACTTATCAGGAGAGAGGATCTCATGATTTAGCCTGGTGCCTTCCCCAGAGAGACAAACGAGGGACAACAGCTGATGTCAGATGACATAACGTTTCACCGTTTGGGGATGCGACCAAGAAAGAGAATTAGTTCACAGCGGCTGCGAAAGTCCAGCCTGCAGGTAGATCATTAACACCTAATTGATTTAGTCTTAACTGCCTCTGGCCAGGGGCCTGTGAATCATCTGCAAATGTGAGGGTGCAGGGAGAGAGAAAAGGAAATATAAACATCACTCCAAGTGTTGAGGCTGTGAAAAAGTAACCTGGGTACTTCCCAAATACAGTTAAGCTCAGGTGCAGCCTTTCGGGAGGACTGAACGCATCCCGCACCTGCCGCCGCTTCCCGTTGGCTCCTGGAGGCGCTGCGTCCCGCCTGGAAGCACGGGCGAGGCGCAGGGGCCGCTCGGGGTGAAGCCCCCCATACGCGGTTTTCTGCTTCGCTTCCAGAATGACGGTCGGAAGAGAGCAGTCTGGCCCCTCACTTTGGGGTTGTCTCCTGTTGGTGTGACCAAGCTGGGCCATCCCCGGGCAGCACTCTCCACGCCTGTATCCCACCACAGGTCCAGCTCAGGCACCAGACCCACGCGGGGACAGAGACCCAGCACAGCCCCTCCTGACCTGCTTAGCTACCACGAGTATTTCTTCCTGCCACATGTCCTTAGTTCCAGTCATGCCCCTGGGCAAACCGCTCTACCTCCGCTCACCAGAGTTCCATTCCCCTCGGGAAGCTGACTCCTCCTCCGCTCTACTACTTCTTAGGTCTCTCAGTCCTAGGAATCCTGACCCGGGATGCCTAAGCCGTTGGATGTGTTGACTGTAGTTAATTACCGTGCTGATTATGCATTCCTGGTTGGCTAATATCCCTCAAACCAAACACCCATCTGTCCTCACATTTAAACATAGAAATGTTTTTCAGACCTGGTGTTAATAATCAGCGTTACTGATTTGCATTTGAGAGAACAAGAGGAAGACTGAAGAGGAGAAAAGGGAAGATGGTTCTTGTATAAGCAAATCTTCCTGTCATGCCTGGGTAGCTCTTGAGTCCCCTTCTATCTGTGAGCAGAGGGGAGACAGATGTTGCTGATGCTCTGCTGTATGAGCAGTTGGTCCAAAATTTGTGCCTGGACCTGATTAAACTGAAATATTATAGCTTCTCCAAAGTATTCCATCTATGGTAATGTGAACACACTAGACAAAAGAGTCCAAAGAAGAAAAACCTTCATCATTCTGGCATTTTTGAGCTAAGAATAATTACCAACAGAAAAAAAAACTTCAGACCAGGGCTCTTATTACAATACCAAGGAACCCTGTCTTCCATCCCCTCACTGGGCTCTCTTGTGAGAATAAACACAAAAACCGGAACAAAGGGATAAATTTAATTACTACGTTTGGAATTTTTTTGTTAGAAAAATAAAGCAGTAAGGAGTCCTTTTGTTAGCAAAGAGACTGCTACTTCTTTTGTGAGCACTGCTACTTCCATGTGGTCGTTGGTTGCACATGAGTAAGTGATTATCCTGTTTCAGTAACATCCAGGAAATTCTGAAAAAACCCAAGACATAATGCCATTGCAATGTCTTAACAAATCAAATTTCTAACCCCTGCCATCAGAGTTACAGTATTTCTGGGACTACAACAGAAAATCAGGGCAGAGCTATAACGATCCCCCTTCAGGGGAAATAAGCAACTTCTGCTAGTGTTTAACACCATGGCTGCTGCTGCACCAACAGCTTAGGACAGAGACTGTTCCAGCCATTTCAGTTTCATGCAATATGAGATGGTATGATAGCAAGAAACCCACTCAGCAGGAAACACAGTGGTATCAGAAAGAGCAACACTGGAAATATATTGTGGCCAAGGACCCCAGTCCTTCAGAGAAAATGCCACCTAGCAGCAGCCAGACATGAGAATAATCTGAGGGACAGTAGACAGTGCCAAAAACTGCCATTTTGACTGAGAACAGGCTGTGTTGCAAGACACCCTAACCTTTACCTCACCAGCATACTGGAAGTGATGGCCCTGGGAGGAAGCAAAAAGGACAATGTAGCTGGTACCCTGCATGCTGGCACAGCTCACATGGCTGCCCCATGCAGGCAAGGAGTTATTAGGCCATGCCAGCAGACTGTGTACTTACTGTTCATTCCAGTGCCTAATGTACAGCAAGACATTTTGCCTGCTGTCTTCTGCCAGCATGCCTACAAGCTTCAGTCTCCCTGTTTAAACACTGGTTTCCACTGGTCTGACTACCTGTAACCTCAGCAGCTTTGCAGAGGGCTGCAGAAGAATCTTGAACTTGGCCAGCATCATTATCCATTTCTCCTCACTGTAATGAATCCTCTTGAAAAGCTTTCTGGAGTCCCAGCTACACAGGAGTCTCCAACACCCCTCTACTGGGCTGGCTGTGGTCCTCCTTGTACAGCTCAGTAAGCAGTTTGCATTATACAAAATGAGAATTACTTTTGGACCATGTTCAAGCTCTTTTCAGAGTTACCTCCAAGTTCTATCCACCCGTCACTTCTCAGTCTGAACCAATCCTCAGGATTATTCCTCCCTCACCCCTGTGTATCAGATGCACTGACACTTCTGCTGCCTGAGCTGTGTAAAACTCTGGTGGTCCAGTCCTCCCATTTAGAGATACCCCTCTGGACCAAGGCTGTCTTTCACCATGTCAGCCTCTCCCTCATAATGATTATTTCCAGCACTGTAAAAAACAGAAAAAGAATATGTAAGTATATATCTGCATATATATGTGGTAAGAGAGAGACATATAACATTTCTGTTTTCTGCAGACATGTGCTGTTGCTCTTCTGAGTTTTATGTTCCCTGGCACAGAAATACTTCCACTAAAAGTAATAAATGTAAAAATACTCAATGAACAAAATGAGTACAAAACAGGAGCCAAAGTTTTATTGATGTTCATACCTGTAGATGCCAGTAATCACTTGGGACGTTTACTGGACCCTCTGCCAAAACCATGGCCTGTCTGTGCTGGAGTGGTGCTGTGACTTGGCCAACAAGCATAAAAAGCCCCAGGTGATCAATTGACTGGTACTGGGTGGCAACTTGCCATTTTGGTAAAGCTCTTCTGGGGTGGGAATTTAAAAAAAGGCTCTGTACAACCTTCTCACCCCAACACTAGTCTAGCGATGACTAATTGGTTCTCAGTAAGTTCCTGTTTAGAGGAAAACAAATAAAACCTAAGTACACCTGCCATTACAGCAGAATCCTGCGAAATTTAGGTTGGAAGGGAATCTCTGGAGGTGCCCAGTTCCAAAGCTGCACTCAGAGCAAGGACAGCTTCAAGAGGCTTGCACAGCCAAGCTGGGAAGTCTCAAAGGTCTCCAGTAGGTCTCCTTTCCTTGTAGTGCAAACATCAGACTCACAGCCAGCACCCATTGCATGGTGTGCCTCCTCAGACACGCTCAGCATAGGCAGGCTTTGTGGGTGTGCTTATTGCCATTGCTGCAAGCACAGGAATCCACCACCACAGCTGCCACAACTTGGATAGGCAAAGATGTAGTGCACCAGGGAGGGAGAAGGTCTCCATCCCTGGGGAATGGTTCCTGGACAAGGCGGCACAAAGCCACAGCTATCCTGACATCATTCTGGGAAGAGACCTGTCATATGCCAGAGCAGGAGACCCTCAGAAGGCCCAGCTGGTTTTTGTGCTGCTAGGTCTCATGCGACCTTACATGTCACCCTGGGCTCAGCTGCAGCCCCTGGCCATTCTGGGCAGGTGAGAGCAGGAGGAGCTGTGTGCACACAGAGGTGCACCAGAGGCTGCCCCGGGCGTTCACCTCTACTGCCCCAGGGATATTCCCAGCCCCGCTCACCTCCGAACCGAGCGGCTTCAGGTTAGTTATCCCTGGTTTGAACGGAGGCGTGTGAACTGGAGAACTCCATAGGCTCCACCACCATGAGAACTGCTGGGGGTCTGAAATCAGTCAGGTGAGACAAATTGGCCAGAAAAGCAGTGGTGAAGGTGCTATACGAAGCTACTCAATGAAGCGTAAAACGCGGTCTGTGGCAGACAATTGAGATTAAATGACTAGGTACTGCCTTCGGCTTCTCAAGTTGCACAGATAAAAGAAAATCCTACCTTGGTGCAAATGCCTGCAAAGTTTGTCTTTGTTCTCAGATGAGTGCAAACTGACCCACCCTGGCAGCTGTGTGTTCCCACCTTGGCTTAGAAGGGATTCTGCAGGCAACTGGGTTTTGGGGTTTTTTTTCTGCAGTCAAATAGCTGGCTTTCCACCCTTTTCCAGGACGAGCTCGGCATCCATCACTCGGCATCCATCACTTGGCGTTCTGACTATGAAAACAGTAAGAGGAGAGTGCCAGCAGATATTCCAAGACTCTCAAACTTTTGACTTTTTGACTTCAGCCCCTTGTGAGGTGTGTGTGTGTGCTTTCCAATGACAGGGACAGAATACTCAAGGATCTCATCCCGCCACCCTGCCACATGATGATATTACAGGTATTGATTAAAAACCAAATAAAGCACTTGTAATTGAAGGGTTATGCTAGCCAAGCAATTGTGCCTTGTCCACTCTGGTTTGTTATGGCCAGGCTACACACAAAGCAACAAGAAGGACACCAGATTCCATTCCACCAGATTCTTGGCTGCCTCCACAGCCAAGCAGCAATACAGGCTGCTGGACTGTCTCTCTCCCGGCGCCAGTCCCTCCTGTCAGCCCACCCCTCTCTTGCCACCTGGGAAAAAAAAACTTGGTAAATTTCTTCCCTTGCCAGGCTTCTACACAAATGGGTGAGAGGCACAGTGGTTGTTGTGGACTCCCCCAATCTGGGAGAAAGTATCCTTCTCCAGCTGGACACTGTCCATCCTAAGGGACAGCAGCTAGTTTCCTGCACTGAACCCCACAAGAAATACCAGAGGTGGAGACATGGCCAAATGAAGCTGCTTGGACATTTTGAGGCACCGAGACTGCTTTTGTTTGGAGTACCAGGGAGGAACAGCCTGAAGGGAGAGCTCTTTCAAGAATAAGAAATTCCAGCTACCTGGATGCTTTCTTGCCATGGTGCACAGGGCAGTGGTGGCCAGTGTGTGTGCTATCAAAGCCCAGCCCTCCAAGTCTGCAAACTGGGTGCAGATTTGGCCTCACCGTGCTGTCAGACAGTTTGGTTTTCTCCAAAGCCAAGTCCCATCACGGCAAAAAGCATTTCACACTGGTGACAGAGCAGTGAGGCCACTGCTCCTGGAGAGCAGACTGAGTGTCTTACTGGTGCTGATGATCTCAAGGCAAGGACTGGGGCTGGGGCTAGCCCTGAAGAACAGCTGTTGCTTGCCAAGCCACAAACATGATTTCCCGTCCCTTCCTTACATTTACTGCTCTTTTTTTTTGCCTCTTGCCTCATTTTTATAAGCATTCAAGGGCCTTGCCCAAGATTACAGCTTGGAAGTGTAACACAGCCTGCAAGTTAAATATACTCAATCCTATCAAACGTTACTAGGGAGTGTCATTACTCATACAGTTACATAGAAACTAGTCTTCTCACAGTTCTCCCTTGTCTACAGTCCATAAAAATGAAAGATAAATGTTTTGAATCAGTTTTTGCCTGTGAATAACAGCTTTTCAGCCTAATTTTTAATTTCACTTCTAACCTTAGAGCAGCTTTTACATGACTCACCCAATAAAATCACTCAAATGAGTTGGAAAATCCAGCTTCTAACATAAATCTGTAGCATGGTCTCCCCTTCCAAGACAATACTGCAAAGTACACCATGCCACATTTTGTTTTCATGAGGCCTCCTGTGCTCTGCATACACCCAGATCAATGCCTGCCTGTCCTTGCATCACAAGCTGGTTTAGCACTTCAAAACTACACAGATTAGAAACATAGCAGCCACTGGTGTGAAAACTGCTGAGTGCCTGTGGCTCTATTGGTTTAATGCATCCAATGCCCCTGCACTGGTACACAGCTGCATGCATGGATTTTGAGGCATTTTCTGTAAGTTGCATGTGGAAACACTACCTGAAAGCTGTCCTCACTGCAACCCCAGTGACTGCCTACCATCTGTGAGCTGCGCTGGGCCTCCCCGTGCCCCTCACCACACAGAGCAGGAAACCAACCCGCAGAGAGCAGTGCCCACCCAGCCTCAGGTCAGCTAGCTCCCCCTCGCAGCCTGGGGAAGGTGGCAGTGCCTCCAAGATGCCCAAAGCAGGAATCAGCTGGGCAGATGCACTCAGATGAAGCCAGTAGGCACTCCGAGCATGGGCCCTTTACATGCTGCTGCAGACCCCCATGCAGGCAAATGTGAAGAGCACGAGGCAGGCTGGAGACTCCTTCTCTGTTCCCAGCTGTTTACCCATACCACAGCTCAGCCCCTGCCACTGTGGCCGGATTCAGTCTTCCTCCCTGCAGCTGTGCGGGGGGTTTGGTATGAAACAGGATATGAAAACTCCCAGCCTGAGGGCTGCAGGTGGGCACTAAATGTAGGTCTAGGAAATCTCTGACCACACTTGGGCCATCCTTTCACCTCTCAAAAGGAGAAGTAAGAATGATCCAGCTTTAAATACACTCTCTCCCAGTCACATTTTGCAGCAAGGCCACTTTCTAGGGAAACAGTAGTTCCTACTGCTCTCTCTGGATCCCTGGCCAAAAGAGACAGAAACTCTGCGCAGTTATCGGGACCCGTGACAACCCACTGCACAGGCACCTGGTGGATTACAACCCATCACAAGGAGAGATAAGAAAAAGCCCATAACTAATATCAACTGGTTGCTGTGTTTCAGGAGGAAGGCCTGTCACCTGATGGGATCTCAGCAGCTCAGGAATGGGCCAGAAGCAGACTCATCAGTTTCTGCACAGGAGAGGTGATCCTCGCTCACCACTTTGTGCTGCTGAAGGCTTATCTCTCTATTGCATCCTTCAGTTTGGGCCTACAAGGAAAATACTTACAAACTGGAAAGAATCCAGCAGCGACCACTGGGGTGGTTATGAGGCTGCAGCACAGGGTGCATGAAAAGACACTGAGGGAACTGGGCTTCTCCAGAAGGGAGAAGGGACAGCTGGGGAGTTCTCAGAGGGGTCATCCACTTCCTGAATGGCAGTCATGGAAAAAGCAGAGACAGACTCTTCCAGAAGCAGACAAGGACAGGACATGGGAAAACATAACATGCTGCAGGATGGGACATTCCATCTGGGCATGGAACAGTTCCTCCACCGAGGGTGGCACAAATCAGAGACCAGGTCTCTGTTTTTGGAGGTATGCCGAATTCAACATGGTTAAACACAACTTGATCTAGCTTTGGACTGGGGAGTTGAACTGCAGACCTCCAGAGATGCCTTCCTACCAAAACCTCCTGAAAACTTCCTATTAGATAGAATACAGCTGCCTTCCTTTGGAGCTTTGGGATCCCCCCTGCCCTGGAACACCCCTAGTGCCTAGGATGTATCTGAGATACTATGTGCCTCTCCCTCACCATCCCAGGGCTGCTTTTCTCCGGCTAACATGGAAGTGAGGATTTTCAGCGTAGTTTCTTCACAGCCTGGGAAAGGCTGGAAGCTGTGTCCCAGCAGGCTGTCCTGGAAGAAAGGTCTCAAAACCCAGAGCTGAGCTGGAGCAGGAGCCACTGTACCGCATAGTGCTGTGCACTTCGAGCTGGCCCAGGAAATAACACAATGCTGCAACTCAGAGCCCTCTAACATGCCTTTGCACATCTTCTCTGTTACCTCTTTGAGAAGCATTTGTGTCTGTGCATCTAGTTTTACTGATGCAGAACAGTGACGAAGCAGCCAGGGGAATTGAGACAAGGGTGGAAAATGACTGCAGGCATGTATTAAAGTATTCAGCTTATCCAGCTGAAAGAGATTTTTGCCAAACGATTTTATAAGGAATGAGGCATTTTACAGGAAAAGCAGGGCCTCTCCTCTCATTTCCTTTCCCCTCTCCTCTATGAACTTCAAAGGAAGGAGGGGTCAAAACAGAGGCCAGGCAACTGGAACTGAATTCCTGAGCCCTAAAGCCTAATTAGTCCAAGATACATTTCACTGGGTATCTTTCAGAGACTGGCCTAAATTACCAATCTTCCCTGCTGTGCTGCTGAGGGTCAGATGAAGCCAGAGTGTGGTCCACAGTTTGCAGGGCTCCAGCATCACCAGAGCTCTTGGGGGGAGGGGGAAATGTTTCAGTTCAAGCCCCACAGACACGAGACCCTCCCAGCCCCCTCCAGGCTTTCTGTGGCCACGAGAAAAATCCTCTCTTCAGGACAGAGAATGTCTCCACGGCTAAACCCCCCCTGTCTCCAAGGTCCCTGCCTCCCTGGTGCTTGCCCCAGAGCCGCTGGTGACTGCAGCTGACTAACAGCCCCAGAGCTAGGCGGCTGCTGCCCCTCCTTGTGTCAGCTGAGGCTATCAAAGAGCCTTCAGCCATTTGGAATTACCATTCCAGTAATTACAGGCTGATATTAAACCTCCCTCCCGCCTCACCTCATCCAGGCAAGGCAAGCCCAGCTCCTGCCAGCAGACCATGTGCTCCATGCCCTTCCCTGCCTTGCAGATGTTTTGCTGGTCCTCCTCCAGCTTCTCCACATCCTACCCAGAAGAAGGGATGACAATGTCCTTTTATCTGTGTCTCCTCACTTCTCACTTGGCCCAGCACGTGGTCTGCCTCACCAGCAACGACAAGTAAAACTTGGTTTTGCACACAGGTTTAACAACTCTCTGGAACCACAAATCAATCTCAGTTCACAGGTCTCTCCCTGAGACACACTGGTCCTGGGGTGGGGTTTTTCTTAAGGGATCCACAAAAAGTATTCTCAAGAACTGAGAAACAGAAACCACAGGCTGCTTCCCTGCACAGCTTCTCTCAAGAGGCTGGCCTCAGAGGTGTGTGTCTTATTTTGAGACTACAGTAAATGCACTTTGACAGAAGGAATAATTTCTGGCCTTGTGACCTGAAAGCTGAGAAAAGCCAAACTTCACTGTAGATCACCAGAGTAATTCAGAGAGCAGGGAAAGGACATCATTGTCACTGTAAGCTTATGTAGCCTCCTGGTGCCATACCACAGCTCTGGGGCATAGAAAACAAGCCTTGCAGCTTGTGGGGCAGCAGACAGCTGCGCATGAAGTCAGACATCTGACTGGTGGGGAATGTGATGTCCTCATGGATGTGGGGTGGGCTGTGATTCTGCATCCCATCCGCTTCACGGATCCTGCTTCACACTGTGTAGACTGGTGGCCTGGCTGGAAAAGGCACACCTCACTCCTGGTGCTCAAGCTGCTCTCCCAGAGAAGTAAAACAGCAGGATGCACCAAGGAGCGGAAAGCTGGAAACTGACTACTTTTGAATCAGGAGGTATTAAAAAAAATTTTATTAAATTTTCTGCCAGAAAGAAAGGTAAACATATTGTATTAAAAATGTTGATTCCAAGATGCTTGCTCACCTTCCATTTAAAGAATGGGCCTGGGACCAACGAGGACTGGGGTCAGCTCCAGTGTACTAGAGATAACTGTGTTGCCTAACTACATCAGGACTGTATATATCCCTTTGCATCCACTTCCAGTGGAGCCAAAACATATAATAGAAACCTCTTCTTCCCTTATGTAATGCTCTGCCAGAGCTGGCATCCTGTGAGTGTTGGCTGGAAGGATCTCCGGAGGGTTTCAGACACTGGACTGCTGCCAGCACCAGATGATGGCTGTAGCTGTGTCTAGCCTCAAAGTCCAAGTCTGATTCCTGTGTGCTTGCATAGCACTTGGACCACGGGGACCCTTTTCTCAGATGGAGAGCACAAGAAGGTTTACCTGGGGTGCCCACCTCCCTCTGCATCTATCAGGGAAGGAGGGCCAGAAGGGCTAGGTAAACCAGCATGCAGTCCAGTCTGTTCGCAGGCTCCTGAGCTGAATTCACCCCTCAGAAAAATGTCATCCTGAGGACTGGGACAGCTCAGGGCCAGGAAAAACCAACCAAAACCTGTTGGTTTTTCTTGCTAGAAGCTGTTAACACTGGGGGGAGAGCAGCAAGAGAGCACCAGCTGAATTTACTGAGGAATTGAGCCAGATTCCTATGTGCCGCCAGCACAAAAATAGCTGCCATCTTTAGGTTTTATGGCTTTTCTTTGTTAGAGTCTGGATCAGACTTGTTTTCAAAACAACCTTCAAACAACATGAATATACCTGTCATTGAAAACCAATAAACCTGGAACAATTAAACGACACTTCCCTGAAGTAATCCCTGCACCTCCGTAAAAGCAGTTAAAAAAATTAGTCGGGATCACAGAGAGGAAACAACAGAATGAAGAATGTTAGCCATGTATTTCGCTCACTGTTTTTTCAACTTCATGCTATTGGATTACTTTCTTGAGTACTCTGGGGACAGAGACAGCAAAGAACAGCTTTCCTTGGCAGAGGGAGGAAGTTTCTCACACACCGCTGTATTTTCCATGGCTCATCTAGCAAAATGCACACGCCTGAAAAAACAGCAAGGAGAAGTCCATCCAAGAAGGGGCCAGTACTGTGGATTCCACACCACCATGTACTGGCAGCCTAGCTCTGGTATCAGGCTGGGTGGTATCACTGGATCACGGGGTGCAGGTGGGAAGTGCTGCGCCCAGAAAGCCATGAGCCGCACGATCCTGGTGCTGCCCAGGGAACAAAGAGCCTCTCTTCCTGACAAAGAAGCTTGTGTGCAGCCAGGAGAGTCACAGGGAGCTTTACTCATCTTGTAGCACTAACCAGGGCTACCTCAGTCAGAGTCCATGCAGGACAGATGAACTGCCAGGGCCACTTTCAGTGTGTTCCAAGGTGAGTTGTCTTCTCATCCAGGCACCACTGAAGGGCTCTGCCCAGTAGACTATAATTTTTCCAATTCTTGGTCCATAATTAGAGCAGCCAAGACGTGTGCTATTAATTTCCCTACTCATATTGCTTTGTGCACTGTCATTCTTTTATACATAACCACACTCCTGAGATGCAGAGCTCCCAATGGCTTTTTAAGGCTTGCAAACTGCAAGTAACACCCTGGATTTGCACCTGCAAACTTGCACGTGCCAAGAAACATGCGGCCAAGGAACTGCTGTGTGTCTTTGCCAGAATGCCTGACCTGCAGCCTGCCATGCCTGTGCCACCACAGGGAATCTTCTGAGATCCCTATGAATGACAGTGGTGGAATCACAGAATCAATTCAGTTGGGAAACAACTCTGAGATCTTTGAGTCCAACCTATGACCAAACATCACCTTGTCAACAAGACCACAGCAATAAGAGCCATGTCCAGTCTTTTCTTAACTACCTCCAAGGACAGTGACTCCATCACCTCCCTGGGAAGCCCATTCCAATGCCTAATCCTTCCTGTAAAGAATTTCTTCCTGATGTCTGACCTGAAGGTCCCCTGGTGTAGCTTGAGGCACCATGTCCTCTTGTTCCGTCACTGGCTGCCTGGGAGAAGAGGCCAATCCCCACCAGGCTGTACCCTCCTTCCAGGGACACGCAGAGTGACAAGGTCACTCCTGAGCCTCCTTTTCTCCAGGCTCAACAGTCCCAGCTCTCTCAGCTGCTCCTCCTAGGGCCTGTGCTCCACACCCTTCAGCAGCTCCAGGCCTTTCTGGCACTTCCCCTCCGTGGGAGGCCCAGAACTGGCACAGCACTCACCATGTGGCCTCACCAGGGGCACACTCAGCCCAGGTCCTGCCGGTCACACTACTGCGGATAAACGCCAGGATACCGCGGGCCGGCTGGAGCTGTGCTGCGGCTCTGCGGGAAGCAGGAACCCCTGTGGGAAGCAGGACCCCTGCGGGAAGCAGGAACCCCTGTGGGAAGCAGGACCCCTGCGGGAAGCAGGAACCTCTGCGGGAAGCAGGAACCCCTGTGGGAAGCAGGAACCTCTGTGGGAAACAGGAATCCGTGCGGGAAGCAGGAACCCCTGCGGGAAGCAGGAACCCCTGCGGGAAGCAGGAACCCCTGCGGGAAGCAGGAACCTCTGCGGGAAGCAGGAATCCGTGCGGGAAGCAGGAACCCCTGCGGGAAGCAGGAATCCGTGCGGGAAGCAGGAACCCCTGCGGGAAGCAGGAACCCCTGCGGGAAGCAGGAACCTCTGCGGGAAGCAGGAACCTCTGCGGGAAGCAGGAATCCGTGCGGGAAGCAGGAACCCCTGCGGGAAGCAGGAACCTCTGCGGGAAGCAGGAACCCCTGCGGGAAGCAGGAATCCGTGCGGGAAGCAGGAACCCCTGCGGGAAGCAGGAACCTCTGCGGGAAGCAGGAACCTCTGCGGGAAGCAGGAACCCCTGCGGGAAGCAGGACCCCCTGCGGGAAGCAGGAATCCGTGCGGGAAGCAGGAACCCCTGCGGGAAGCAGGAACCTCTGCGGGAAGCAGGAACCCCTGCGGGAAGCAGGAACCCCTGCGGGAAGCAGGACCCCTGCGGGAAGCAGGAACCCCTGCGGGAAGCAGGAACCCCTGCGGGAAGCAGGAACCCCTGCGGGAAGCAGGAACCTCTGCGGGAAGCAGGAACCTCTGTGGGAAGCAGGAACCCCTGCGGGAAGCAGGAACCTCTGCGGGAAGCAGGAATCCGTGCGGGAAGCAGGAACCTCTGCGGGAAGCAGGAATCCGTGCGGGAAGCAGGAACCCCTGCGGGAAGCAGGAACCTCTGCGGGAAGCAGGAATCCGTGCGGGAAGCAGGAACCCCTGCGGGAAGCAGGAACCCCTGCGGGAAGCAGGAATCCGTGCGGGAAGCAGGACCCCTGCGGGAAGCAGGAACCCCTGCGGGAAGCAGGAACCTCTGTGGGAAGCAGGAACCCCTGCGGGAAGCAGGAACCCCTGCGGGAAGCAGGAACCCCTGCGGGAAGCAGGAACCCCTGCGGGAAGCAGGAATCCGTGCGGGAAGCAGGAACCCCTGCGGGAAGCAGGAACCCCTGCGGGAAGCAGGAACCTCTGTGGGAAGCAGGAACCCCTGCGGGAAGCAGGAACCCCTGCGGGAAGCAGGAACCCCTGCGGGAAGCACGGCACACCCGCGCGCGGCGCGCCGCCCGCCCGGCCGGCCCTGCGCTGCCCCCGCTCCGCCGCCGGGGGGCGCGCCAGCCTCGCCGTCGCTGCCGAGAGGGGCCGTCCCGGCCGGGTGACGTCACGGCGCCAGGGGCGGGGCGGAGGCGGGCGCGCGCATTATTTATTCAGGGACACGGGACGGGAAGAGGAAGTGGCGTGCGGAGCGGCGGGCGGAAGGCCTAGCGGCGACACCGACACCACCACTGCGGCTACTGCTACTACTGCTACCGCTAGCGGCGGCTCCGGCACCAGCGGCGCTTCAAGATGTCCATCGAGATCGAGTCCTCCGAGTAAGTATGCCGGTGGCGAAGGACCGTGCGGCCCCTGCGGCCGGGGGAGCGGGGAGGGAGCGGTTTGGCGGCCCCGGGCCTGAGTCAGGCCCCAGCGGCGCAGGGGAAGGGAGGCGAGACGCGGCGGCCCGGGGTCGTGAGGGGGCCGAGGGTTGCGGCCCGGGAGCCCGGCCCGTGTGTCCGGTGCCCCGCTGACCGTGCTCTGTGCCTCGGCCGCAGCGTGATCCGGCTCATCATGCAGTACCTGAAGGAAAACAGCCTCCACCGGGCGCTCGCCACCTTGCAGGAGGAGACCACCGTGTCCCTCAACACCGTGGACAGCATCGAGAGCTTCGTGGCGGACATCAACAGCGGGCACTGGGACACGGTGCTGCAGGCCATACAGTCTCTGAAGCTGCCCGACAAGACCCTCATTGATCTCTATGAGCAGGTGAGCAAACGCGGGGTTCCTGCGGGCTGTTGTGGTCCTTGTGGAAACCTCCATGGGGTGCTTTCCGCTAACCCTTTGCTGATGCAGACGCTTGTCTCTGGGTGCAGGTCGTGCTGGAGTTGATCGAGCTCCGAGAGCTCGGTGCTGCCCGGTCTCTGCTGAGGCAAACGGATCCCATGATCATGCTGAAACAAACTCAGCCAGAGCGCTACATCCACCTGGAAAACCTTCTGGCCAGATCTTACTTTGATCCTCGTGAGGTACGTTGGTTAATCCTTTCTCTACAGACCTCTCCTGCAGGAGCCTCAGCATCACTGCATGCTGCCGATGGCTCACGGCTTTGGTTTTTTTTGCTTGTTTTGGGGAGTGAGACTGTGCAGTTTCACCATTTGATGGTTTTACACCTTCTGTGAAGTTTTTGGGAAGTAGTGCATGATACTTTATCAGGAGGGAGTAAACCTGTGCTGCTGTTGGGAGTTTGGGGTTTTGGCCGTGTGTCCTGCCTGTCCAGGATGGTATCTGCAGCTTGCCTTTTCAGTGTTAATGGAGGCAGCAGAAGAAAATGCAGTTTGTGTGTAATAACAGTAAAAACAAGGCACGTTTTCTGACTGCTAACGTCAGTCTGAACGTCTTTGTGAGAGCATGTTGGGTTAATGGCTAACTTAGTTAAGGGCCTGATTTTGGAGATCTCTTCCAACCCTGATAATTCTTTGCATTTAAGGTGGGCATTGAAGAGAAGGGGGGGAGTAGCTCTTCTTTTGGACTCCTAACAGAAAACTTATATGGAAGAGGTTTTAATTTCAGAAGAACAGAGGGTTGTTTTTTTTTTTTTTTTTTAGAAAAAAAAATTACTTGGCACAATAACCTCATGAAAATAACTTTTCTGCAGGCATACCCCGATGGGAGTAGCAAGGAGAAGCGGAGAGCTGCTATTGCACAAGCTCTGGCTGGAGAGGTCAGCGTGGTGCCTCCATCTCGTCTGATGGCACTCCTGGGGCAGGTGAGTCTTGAAAGATGTTTTAATGGCTATGTCTTTAGGTTGTTGCTGTATAAAACTAGTTATGATGTAATTGAGTCTCCAGCTGTTTAAAAGTAAAGTTTAAACGTGGCATAGTTTAAAAAAGTTTTCCCGTGTAGGAAGGATTTAGTAGTTGTGGAAGAAGTCATGACTCTAGTGGTAGATTTCTTCCAGGAGAGTAAGTATGCAGCACAGCGTGCACTTTGAGAATAACATTCTGTTGACACACGTTTTCCGGTGTGTTTTCAGCCCTTTCTGATTGTCAGAATGCTCGGTGCAGGCGGTGTTTCTGTGTGGTCGATCTGTGTTAATGGGTGGCTAATGGTGCGGCTTTCATCTCCTAAAGGCGCTGAAATGGCAGCAGCACCAGGGCCTGCTTCCTCCCGGTATGACAATTGACTTGTTCCGAGGCAAAGCAGCTGTGAAAGACGTAGAAGAGGAGAAGTTCCCCACGCAGCTGAGCCGGCACATTAAGGTAATGTTTGCTTTGTTTCTGCTGATCTTTCCTTTGCATGTTTAACGTGCAGAGATAAGAGGAGATCTTCTGAGTGCTTATTTTTCCCTGTTGTAAGTCGTTCCCCTCCACTCCCCACCTGTGTGTTTTCCTCCCTTTTCCCTGCATTATCTTATCAGTAGACTTTTCTTCCTGGGAGTCTGAGATTAGACAGATTAAAATCTGTCTTTTAACAAGATTGGGTGCTTATGGTGTTTGTGATTAAGATAATGGCATCTTTGACTTCACAGTTCAGAACCAATAATTTTGCAGGAATTGGCATCGTTCCCTTCTTCATTTGTTCGAGGAAGTACCTGTGTCTTAAACTGTTTTTCAGAAGCCATGAGCTTCAACTTAGGAAATCAGTTCAGTAACAACTTGCTAAAAATGCTTTATTAGAATTTTTGTTTGTCATTGCCGATCTTGTGTTTTTGTTTGGGCTAGTGAAGCTTTTTTCTTCTGTTGTCATGGCCACTCGAATTTAAAAATTTAGAAATAAAAAAAATTGGACGTTGAAAAAAAGCATTCTCTGTAAAAATTACACTGGAGAAACATTACTCCAAATGAACTTCAGAAATTTATTAAGTTCTGAAGTCTCACAGAGTTAAATTTCAGGGATTTAAAAGGTGTTTGTTAGCAGAGAATTCGCTGCAAAAACAAAAATACAAAGATACCAACTCAGCTCCTGATGTAACCATGCAGGTTCTGTTGTAACATTGGATGTTACCAGACCAAAAGGAGTTTTTTTTTTTTTTGTTTTACCATTTTTTAAAAATGCAACTCTCTGTGTATTGACAGATTTTTTTTTTTTTTGTACTTCAGCATTAAATTTATTATACATACCTCTAGAAAGTAGTGTATTTTTACCATCAGAATGACACTGTGGTTTTATTTTAATGAGTTTATTATTTTAAATTGCTTCTTAAAATTTGTTTATGTTCTTTTTTAAACAGTTTGGGCAGAAGTCACACGTAGAGTGTGCTCGGTTTTCTCCAGATGGACAGTACCTGGTTACTGGCTCGGTTGATGGCTTCATTGAAGTATGGAACTTCACTACTGGAAAGATTAGGAAGGTAAGTTACTCCTTATTTCACCCAGAGTGACTTTGGCGTGCCAGAGCACCTGGATCTGTTCTTTGAAATTGTTTTAATTTCTTAGGGCCTGTGACCCTGAGAAGATTCTGTTTAGGTGATGCAAATATCAGGCTGGAGTAGTTATGTGGGTGTAGTTCTCTGGTTTGTCATAGATTTGTCTGTGTGATAACTTCTTTACCTTCCTGCACTGTTTCTGTTGCCATTAAAATGGTGACAGTGGTAGTAGCCTGTATTACAAGGCTATGAAGTCTGATTTAGAGTAAGTTATAAAATATAACTGAAGTTAAAACTGTAAATGCTTTTGCACTTTGCCTTAAAATAGACTTAATTGATTTCACTAGTGACCCATGAATCTTCTGCTTTTGTTTAGGATCTGAAGTACCAGGCACAAGATAACTTCATGATGATGGATGATGCAGTGCTGTGCATGTGCTTCAGCAGAGATACAGAAATGCTAGCAACTGGAGCCCAGGATGGAAAGATCAAGGTACAAATCTTTTTGTACACTGTGTTTGGAGAGGTGGTGACCAAAAAGATCAGTTTGCAATACCAATAATGTTCTCATTTTGCATGAACTCAAAGGAAATGTAACATGTATTTAACATATGTGTTTGCTCTGATGTTGAAGCTCATGTGTTCTCATAACAAAGTAATCACTTATTTGCTGTTTCCTTTTCAGGTGTGGAAAATCCAGAGTGGTCAGTGCCTGAGAAGATTTGAACGAGCTCACAGTAAAGGTGTTACATGCCTCAGTTTCTCTAAGGACAGCAGTCAAATTCTTAGTGCTTCTTTCGATCAGACAATCAGGTAAATAAACTGAGAATGTGGGAGAACAGAAAACAGGTTTTTCTAATTAAGCAGTATGATTATGAGATAGTATAATCCAGGCCTGTAGGGGTCTCTAGTCCACTGTGCTTCTCAAAGCACAGCTGGCTTTCAGTTAGGATAGCCTGTTCAGGGCCTTGTCCAGCTGTGTTTTCAAAATCTCCAGGGTTCAAGATCCCACTGCCTCTCTTGGGAAAATCCTGTTTGGGTGTAGGGAAGGATATTTTGGTTAGGTTTGATTATGCTTGTTTGGTTGGAGGTTTTGGTGGGGTGGGATTTTTTTAATAGTTCCTGCATTTTGTACTTCAGCTGTACACTTTTTGAGGGGTCTGACTCGACTTATTTTGAAGACATGTTGAGTAGTGATGTTAACCCAATAGTTAGTTTTTTAGTTGTTAAGATACTAAAATTATTTAGGTGAATATACCTTCCTTTCTTCTTTCCCTTCTCTTTTTATTTTTTTCCTTTTTCTTGTTCTTTTTTTTCGAAGGATCATTGCAGGATAGGTTAGAAGTGAGCATAAATACACCCAGAAAAATACTCAAACACTGCTCTAATCTCAATATGAAAGGATTCTCAAACCCCTTTTCCTACAGTTCTTAGCATCTGGAAAATGTTGATTACTGTTTATGTAGTGCAAAATTCTGATCCTATTTGGTTACTGAGTGGAATTTGCTTACTCATTTTCACCTCTTTTGTCTTACAGGATTCATGGTTTAAAATCTGGGAAAACCCTTAAGGAATTCCGTGGTCATTCTTCCTTTGTCAATGAAGCTACTTTTACCCAGGATGGCCACTATATTATCAGTGCCTCCTCTGATGGCACAGTGAAGGTAAGATGGCATTTACCCTCTGTAAAGAACACATTCAGACTCCTGCTGTCTTATCCCTGCTTTGTTACAATTGTTGCAGTCACTGGGGAAGGACTCGGGGGTTATCTGCAGTAATGAGTGTGCTTGTGACTTCGCTGTAGATTTGTGTGAGAACAGATGAGACTTGTTATCACAGTCTCTTGCAGAGCATGTCTGTGCTGCATTTATGAAACGGAGACATAAGTGTAGTGCTCCCTGCCTGTTCTGCTTTGTTCTAGACTCTAAACTGACTGTCCTATGATGTAGGGATTCCCTTATCTGCAATAATTGCATATCAGCTCTTTCTTTTTCATTTTTTGAAGCTAATTTGTTTTGGTGTTTTTTTTTTTTACACTAGGTTTGGAATGTGAAGACAACAGAGTGCTCCAACACCTTCAAGTCCCTTGGTAGCACTGCAGGGACAGACATTACTGTGAACAGTGTCATTCTGCTGCCTAAAAACCCAGAACACTTTGTTGTTTGCAACAGATCGAATACAGTCGTCATCATGAATATGCAGGGACAGGTATGTGGTCTTACTGGTAGCCCTCCAGGTCACTCTGTCATTTCAAGAATGCAGAAGACCTAGTTAATAACCTAGCAGGGTTAAAACTGATTTCTCTGGTTTGCTTGCATGGCAAACTATTCTGAACTCAAGTTTATAGAACACAGAAAGCTCTTGAGGCTATGGAGAGATCTGTGTTCTGAACAGGCCTAGTACTTCTTCAATGTTTTTTGCCCTAAACATGGTATTGATATGCTGCTGATTAATCCTTCTGTTTTCTTTACAGATTGTAAGAAGTTTTAGCTCTGGTAAGAGAGAAGGTGGTGACTTTGTCTGCTGTGCACTTTCACCTCGTGGTGAATGGATCTACTGTGTTGGTGAAGATTTTGTGCTGTACTGCTTCAGCACAGTGACGGGCAAGCTGGAGAGAACTCTGACTGTAAGTTTTCAGCTCTGAGCTTTTCCAGAGTTTTAAACATGGGGATGATGTGAATGTTCATTATGAAGTCCAGTCTCAAACCAAGCAGTCTTTCATCTCTAGCAAACATGATTGCTAACAAATGAATTTCAGGAATTTGGCTGTAGAATATGTCTGGGGTTTTTAGAACCATATAATTGTAGAAATTAGGGAAGTATTTGCCCATCAAGCAAAGACTCAATTGGTTCAGACTTCCTTGAATGAGGGCATATTTTGACCTGGGCTCTAGTTGGTGGAGAATCTGAAAAAGCCATCAGATTTAAAGGTTTAAATTTGGGGTTTAAATTTGCTTTAGATTGAACTTAAAGAGGAATACCAGCATGAATGTCTAAATTTAACAGGGAACACTTTGATGTTGTGGATTTCAGTGGATGTAAACCTTCACTGAACCTTCCCTTGCCCAACAAAAAGTAACTGCCATGTCAGAAATTGTTGTGACTGGAGTTGAATGTTGGTGTGTGTCCCTGCTTTTGCTCTGTGCACAAAGCACCTTAACCTTCAGTCCAGCTTTCCTTCACTTGTTTTTTGAAGAGAATATTTGTCTTGAATCTGCTGAAGGAAGACTCTCTTAATGTCTCTTTCTGTTTACTCTCTAGGTCCATGAAAAAGATGTCATTGGCATTGCTCATCACCCCCACCAGAACCTGATTGCCACTTACAGTGAAGATGGCCTCCTCAAGCTCTGGAAGCCATAGATTGATTTTGCAGCAAGCTCTGAAGCATGCCTGTTAGTTGCAGGTTACTAGTGTTCGTGCTTTAACAAGTTCTAAATATGCAGTGTGATACTTGCTCAATTTTCAGTTCAGGTTTCCAGAGAATTACATTTTTACCTCCCTAGAGTGGATTGATGCATAAATATAGCATCAGTTAATTTCATATACTTTTATTTTTACTAGAGTAGTTGAAGCAACTTCAGTGAGAATGCTTTCTCTGCCTCCTGAAGTCTGTACTCTTCCTACAATGTTTGTTCAAGTTCATTGAGTCAGCAGCTGTACACGCTTGTGAGTGATTGCTGACTTCTTAGAATACAGCAAAATGCCTTTTTTTTTTTTTTTTTTTTTGAGTAAAATGTGGAATGGAAAGCTGTCTCTTCCCCACTGCTGAAACAGGAATAGTTTCCTGGAATGCAGATGAGGGTACAGTATCATCAGCTTGATGATGGGGTTATTTCTATGCCATTGGGCTTTGCTGTGTTCAATTTACACTATCATTTTTCTAATTATATTGGAAAATAGTGTCACACAGCTGCCTCAGGATGAAACTATCCTTCCCCATCTGCCAGCACTTCCTACTATAAACTAAACCTGCCTAATGTGGCAGTGAGATACATTTGATTTTGTTTGGGGATTTTTGTTTTGTTTTGTTTGTTATTTTGTTTTACGTCACTTCCAGACTAAAAGGAGTTATTACCGGGGCCCTCTTTTGTAAGTGCAAGGTGTTTTCAGACCAGCTATGTCTGAAACAGGCTCCAGGGGATCAATATTTTAAAACATGCAAAAGTTGCATGTTTACATAGGTTGCGTTCCTAGTGCTGTGATAATGTTTTAAATAAGTCTTTTAAAGATTTTTTTTTTTTAATTTCATATGCCTGTGGACCTAGCTGAGGTTATGCTTAGGGGTCCTACAAGATTTTAAAAAGATAAAAAAATTGCAGGCTCTTCAATTTGAAGCACATGATTTTTTTGTTGAGAGATTCTGACTAATGTACACTGTTCTGAATGTACACCAGAGTCTTCTAAAATGTGACTGTCTTTTTTAGGATGCTGAAAAATGACGTTTTTCCTGTAATGATGAATCAAATGCATGTGGATTTGAATTTGCTATATTGTGTTCTGTCCTCATCTCTTGTAGAATGCTTTCCTATTGTAGTAATCTTTCAGACAATAATAACTTGTCTTCAACTTAATAAATGAGTTCCACTTTAAGTGTTTTGTCTGTGTCTTTAGTGGGGTGGGGAAATGTAGAGAAAGCTCAGCTGGAATTCTCACACAGCCCCTTTGCTACAAGTGTGATGTTCAGTTCTGTTGAGCTATGCTGTCTGAATTCCCAGGTTGTTTTATACTTCCGTAGATATGCTAACAGAGGAGGGGTTTAGATACTAAAAAGTGATTATTTTTCCTGCCTGAAAAAACAGAAGTATGTGTCAGTGATATCTGACAAGCTCCATGGGCTTCTGTTAAGGGGGAAGATCTTGACAAAATGTTTTCAATATACTTTCCTTACAGAAGAGATGCTCCCGTTCCTTCAGCATCTTTGTGACCCTTGAGTGGTCTCTCTCCAGTACAACTCTGTCCCTTTTTTATGGGAAGACCCAAAACCAGATGTAGCATTCCAGGTCTGTCCTCACTTTTGCTGAGTAGCTGGGAAGGGTTGCCTTCCTCCACTGCTGTCAGCCAGGACACCATTTGCCTTCTTTCCAAGAAAGAGCTTGGTGTCCACCAGGACCCTCATCTTCCTTCTTGGCTGTTTTCCAGCCAAGTGCCCCCAACGTGTGCAGTTCCATTGGGGCACTCTTCCCCAGGTGCAGCATTTTGCACTTCCCCTTGAATTTCATGATATTGCCAGCTCATCCCTCTGCATGGCAACTCTTATTTTATCAGCTACTTCTCCCTCTTCTTGCTGAGGCAGTACTAACCCTGGGACACTGCCCCTCCCCGTGGGCTTTGTTGCACTCATCACCACCCTCTGGGCCTGGTGTTCAGCCAGTTTTCAACCCACTTCACTTTTCACCCATCACATACCTCAGCACCTTCTCTGCATGGATTACTGTGGAAAACAGTGCCTTACGGAAGTTCAGGGACACCATGCCCACTTCACTCCTGTCTTGTACCGGGTCAGTCACTCCACTGCAAAATGTATCAGGTTGGTTAAGTGTGAATTCCCTTTGGTGAATCCCTCCTGACAAAACCTCCCTTCAGATGGTTTTCCTGCTCTTGATGTGCCTGCAAATGGTTTCTGTCCAGCTGCACCATTACCTTCCAAGGGATTGAGGTGAGGTTGACAGACTGTTTTCTGAGGATCTCCCTGTCTTGTCCTCCTCAAAGACAGATGTGACATTTACTTTCCACCAGTTTTTTGAGCACTTTTCCCAGTCACTATGCTCAATCAAAGACTGTCACGAGGGGCCTTGCAATGACATCTGCCAGCTCCCAGAGCATGTGTGGGTGTGTCCTGCCAGGGCCCATGATTCTGTGTATCTTCAGTTTTCTCTGACGTCATCTTCCCTACATCAAGGGAACATCCTCCTTGCTCCACACTTTCTTCTTGATCTCTGGAATTCTGAGAGCTTATGTTGTCACTAAATAAGACAGGCAAAGAAGGTACTCAGCACCTCAACATTTTCCATGTCATGTGTGACCAGATGCTCCATCTAATTCTGTAATGGCCCCATTTTTCCCCTGCCCTTTCCCACTTTTGTACTTCAGAGGCCCTTGTTATCCATTTAAGCTTTAGCTTCCATAACTTAATCTCTGGATGCCACATCTGTGTAGCACATCACATCTGTGTTCCCCTCAATATACCCAGTCTTGGTTATACCCTCCAGATAATTCCTTCTTATGTTCTAGTTTAGCCAGGTGTCTTGGTTTCGAAAGACAGTTGTCAGCTAAGGAAGGCAGGAGCCTCCCCTGAAATGGAAAATGTAAACCCTGCCCCTCTGAATTGCTATGAATTTTAAATTAAGGGGCTCTCAGGCAAAAACTATGGGAGCAGGAATAACGGTTCTTTATTAGGGAAGAAAATAAACAATGCAGTAAACTAAAACAACACTGACAGAGTCAGAACACAACCTGACATCCTGTGGGTCAGGGTGTTGGTAGCAGTCCAATGGAAATTGTGGCTGCAGTCCTCCTGGAGCATCAGGTGTGATTCTGTTGGAACAGGGATCCTGTAGAAAGGGTGTAGTCTTCCTCTGAAGATTCAGTGGAAGAAGCAGCTGTTCCTCTGGCTAATGCAGTGGAGACGCCATGCTTGTGTTCCAGAATCTCGCGATTATATCTGGGTAGGAATGCTTGGCTCCTCCCTCCGGGCAGAGCATCTCACAGTGGGATGTAGTTCTTATCAGTCATGCAGTGACATTCAACAGCCTATTATCAGCAGATGGCTCCCCAGAGGGAGGAGTGGTTGTGGAAGAGATAAGGAAAACTGCCCACTTTACAGAAGACAGCTGCCATGCAGATGGCAAATAAAATACAGTTAGCTTGGCAATCCAGGACACCAGGAGTTCTCAGGAATTCCCACAGACGTGGCCATTTTTGCCTGGCTTGCTGTTCACTGGGATGGACTGCTCTCAAGCCTGGGGGAGGTGAGCCTTGAATATTAACTAACCTTCTTAGGCTCTTCATTCCAGAGCCTTATCCTTTGGAGTGCTTCTAAGCAGATGTTGAAGAGACTAGTCTACTTTTCTAAAGTCTAGAGTTGAGAACTGTCTTTTCGTCCTAGTTCTTCCTCTCAGTCTCCTGAACTTCACCATCTCATGGTCACTGCAGCTGAGGCTGCCTTTGACCTTGACAGTCCCAACAGTCCCAACAAGCTCTTTGGTTTTGAGTACAAGATCCAGCAGAGCACCTCTCCTAGTTGCTTCCACTATCAATTGGGTCAGGAAATTCTCATTGATGCACTCCATGATCCTCCTGGACTGATTATCACAGAATTGTTCGAGTTGGAAGGAGCTGCTGGAGATCTAATATGATCCCCTCCCAAGGCAGGGTCACTTAGAGCAGATGGCTTTTGAATATCTCCAGAGAGGGGGAGTCCATGTCCTGTTCCAGTGTTCTGCCACCCTCAAAAGAAGTTCTTCCTCATGTTGAGGTTACCTCAGCCACTCCTCATATGACTTCCCCTCAAAAGGCCTTTCACCATCTTAGTTTCCTTCCTTTGGATGCTCTGTATTGGCCTAATGCCCTTCTTACACTGTGGCACCCAGAACTGCACACAGGACTGGATATGGGGCCACCCCAGTGCAGAGCAGGGCAAGCCTCTCCCTTGCCCAGCTGGTGATGCTGTGCCTGATGCATCCCAGGATAGGACTGATCCTCCTGGCTGCCAGGGCACACTCTCAGTTTGTTAATTTGTCCCTGGGTAGAGCTTGATAAATTCCTGTTCCTCTCTCATGTAAATAGAAACTCCAGTACCTTGCTTCTCTGACATGTCTCTGTTGTTTCTAAAAAGGACATACCCATCCATGACAATATTCCAGTCATGTGAGCTATCCCACTATGTCTCAGCACTGCAGTGAGATCATGGTCCTGTGAACACACACACACACACACACACACACACATATATATGTATATATAGTTCTTGTTCATTCCTCATGCTGCATCATTTTGTATACTGACACTTCACGGATAATCAAGGAATGGGGTCTCCTAGAAGGGATGTGAGAGGATTCACCGCAGCCATAAGCGCCTATGATGTGTTTTATGCTTTGATCCTCAACTCCAGGGGCAGCCAAGGTACATCTGACTCTGCAGTGGTTGCTATAACCTGCTTCCCAGGAGGAAGCAATTGCACAAATGTTGCCATTTGCACCCCGCCTCCCAAGTCCTTCAGTTTAAAGCCCATCTCCCCATACTGGCCAGAGTGCTGCCAATGATTCTCTTGCCCATTTTAGCCAGGGGTAATCCACTTCCCCCATAACAGGCTGAAAATCATTAAAACACCACCCACTGTTATAGAAGCCAAAACCACCTTCATGCTTTTGGCCACAAACCCAGACACTGATTTGCACAATGTGTCTGTCTCTGGCTGTCCTGCTTTCTCTAACAGGGAGGACAGAGAAGGAGATGACTTGGGCATGGGGATGACTTGTGGTATTTTCCACCTGTCTTGCCAGGGCCTTATAGTCTTCCTTGATCTCACCTATTTTTTGGCATTGTTGTAGTGCGTTTCGTTAATTTGTTCAGTTTCTCCCCTATTGTTCTGTAATGGTTCTGCCCTCCCAGTTTTTCCCGCCTTAGCCCTGTCAGTTGTTCTGTTCCCATGGCAACTCCCGCCACTTGTTATGTCAATCCCCTCTGTTATGTAATTTCCCCCTCCCCTCATTCCCTTTTATGTAGACTTGTTTCTCCTCCCTGGGCCTAGTCAATCACTCCCTACCCCTCCTGCTCTTCCAGAATCTTCTGCTCTCAGGGAGACTTGATTGGCTGTGGCTCTGGGGCCCCTCCCTTATATTGTATCTATTGGTCTTCCTTTAATGCCTATTATCTTAAGATCACTCCCTTGCACTCCCCTATTGGTTCTTATGTAATCCCCTCCCATGTTTTCCTCCCCATATAAAACCTCATTGCCCCCCCCCCCCCCCCCCCCCCCCCACCAGTTCGGGGTCACTCCCTGGCTCCTGGCTGATACCGGTTAGCTTCAATAAATCTGATGGTCCCCAGTGAGTGTCCAAGCTCTTTTCTCTTGTCGACACAGCAGCGAATCCGTCCTCCACGAGTGCAGCCCGAGGCCACAGACGCCGAGGGGTGCTCGTCCAGTTGCAGTGGGCTGTTGGCCACCTCGCTGCAGGCATGTGGCATCACCTGTACCCATACGAAAAAGTGATGGGGCTAGTGGTGTATGACAGGTCAGGGTACCCTCTTGGCAACACCATGGATCCCAGCTCCTGGAGGGCAGGATAACCCTTGTGACTGTCTGTTAGGCTGGCAAATGGACAACTCAGTGCCCACTACAACCACATGATTTTATTTTTACAGTAATCACAATGCACTGCTGGTGAGGTTCTCTTTGTTGGCCTTGCTCATGGACATCTAAAGCCTTTAAAGCATCAGATTAGTATTTTTTGTCTGCAAGTTGAAGGCTGGAGATGGAATTGAAGGCCTGCTTTTGTGGGTCCCCAGGGTGCAGGGTGCCTCAGGCTCAGTGGTATCCACAGTGGCTCTGAATCCTCCAACCTATCTCTGCTTCAGCCCCTCTATATACTGCACAGCCAACTGACTGTCTCTTGTCATTCAGCCACCTGCTGCAGCTGGTCATCCACCTGTGCACACTTTGTACAGGTACCAGCCTTTTCTTCAGAAGTATCCATGGAAACCACCCGTACTGACACCTGCCTCACCAGTTCTGTCTGCAGGGAAGCATCAGACTTCTCAGGGGCTGTCTCAGTAGACACACTGGCTTTGGCTCAAGAATGCCCACCATTATGGCAGAGACCTAAAGCACTTAGCACTTACCTGAGATGTGGATCTACTTTTAGTTTTATTATTAATTATAATTACTTTGTTTTCCTGACAGCAGTTAACAGGGTAGTTGAAGTCCCATTCTTTGGGCACTGTAATTGTTCTCATTTACTCCCTAAGAAAACAGTTAAGCCTGGCATTTGTTTATGTGCTGTTTTCAAAAAGAGTGGCTTAAATCAAACCTCTTTTCTTAGTGTGCTTTCCTATGCTCTGAGCAGAAATCAGTCACAAACATGTCTTCCCAGGTGAAGCTGCTAATGATAAAACATGGGGCAAGTTGCTTGACCTTGCATCATACTGCAAATTCAAAACAGATTTGGGATGATTGAGTTTACACCCCTGGGCTGAACCAACCTTTTCCACTCTTGCTGGCTAGCAGATATTCAAAGCTATGGGAAGGAGAGGACCTGTAGCCTAAGGACTCTGAAAGCAAAGCAAAAGGGAGAGAGAGTAGGCTCTTTCCCAGCCAGCCTGTGCAATAGTGGAACTTTGTTTTATGGGGAAAATATGAAGTCCTAAATACTTTTCACTGGTGCACAGTGAAAAGAATAATTGTAATAAACGAAAATATAAGCTTGATCACATGAATTAGGTGGTGTTGAAACACTGGAAGTAATTGCAAACTCAGATTACAATAGGTCAGGTTACTATACTGGCAGTTACAGAAACAGCTATTTTGTGCTACTGTATCCTTAGTTTGGGGCACAGATTTTGTATCTGTAACCAATTCATTTCAAAACAATACTAATCTGGTGCTTTTCCTGCTGCCCCCCCTCCCGGCAGAGCATCCTTCCCTGGACTGCTCTGCTAAAGCCTTTAGAGACAGCTCCTGGTCAGCCACCCTCCTCCTGGAACCCGGCCCATCTGCCGTGTGGCCACCAACCACCAAGCACAATTGTCATGTCATGGTCTCCAGAGTAAGTCAAGAATGTCACCTCAACTGCATGCCAATGCAGCTACGGGTGAGTGTGGCGAAAGGAAACGCAGTGCTCCTGAGAAAGTAAGTTTATGGAATGAGTGTTTTTGAAATGTAATACACAGTCATCTGAAGCAAAATCATGTCCCACTGTCAAGACAAAGGCTATGAATGGGTGTTGTTTGTCCTTACTGTTTTGATCAAGTGGTTAAGGAAAAAAAAAAAACCCAAAACCAAGAGTGCTTACTGAGCTGAAAAAAGTAGCTTATTTTACTGCTGTTTAAGTCTCAAGCCAGCTGTGCAAGATTCAGCCCTAGCCAGAAGATTACTTTCTGTTTCTCCGCTTGACTCAAACCATCCTACTGATAGAGCACAGGCACCTGCAGGTCACATTTTTCATCTCACTGATGAGCTCACTCAAGTAGAATTTGGAAAAACACTTGGCCTACAGAATTTTATTTCTGTTGAGAAAGAAAACAGAAAAGTAGGTGAAACATGCAGGTGAAAGACCACAGTTCTGTAGGTACCTGTAAAGGACCGCATTTGAGGTACAAAATCCACGGTATACTAGCTGTCTTTATACAATGAAACTTGGAAGGCTTAGATAAGCTAGAGATGTTCTAAGAGCTTCCAGATATTCAGGTTACAATACATGTACTACCACGCAGCAGCTACTCAGATGAGTTCTCCTCGTGACACTTTTGCTTCAAAGCAGAGAAGCACAAGCTCTGTCCCAAGCCAGATGGTTGAGTAAGACTAAACTACCACACTAGAGGTTAAATCTGGACATGTCCTCTCAGCATATTTTCTGAAAGAAGGTTTTAAAGATTTTTCTGTGAATAGCTGTCTAAAAAGAAGGGGGTGGTGTTTTTGAACCAACATCTGGTCTAAGAAAAGAGGCAATGAACAATTTTGTAATTATATCGGAAACACTTCATCTACAATAATTAGAACATTCATACAGAAATTTAAGAGTCAGCTTGAAATAATGCACACAATACATTCATTGCAGAATATCCTAGATGCAGTGGTTGGTTGCATTCACTAGCCTTCTTTCCTCTGCAGGATCACATATACCCACTAAGAGGACTGGTGCTGCTCTCCACAACACACCAAGGGTATCTGATTTCAGTAATCAGGAAATCGAGCTTCACCTAGCAGCACTCTGACGTTCCGAGCCACCTGCATGCTGACAGCACCTAGAGGATTTTACTAATGCACAGTAGCCAAGGCAGCTCCAAGCAAGCCCTGGCTCCACAGGCAGTGTGGCACAGGACAGCAGCCAAATGGGAGTCACTGATGAAACAAAGGAAGCTCCATACCTAGCTCTGGGGTCAGGACCAGTGCTGGCAAAGGAAAGGACTATCCGACCTCATGTGGAATAGCGTGGAAAGCTTGGGGATCTCATGACATTAATGGGCCTGCAAAGATTGATCACATCTGTGTAAGGCTCATCTACCATGTGCGTGCATTACAGCCAGGCCCTGTTTAACAAACACTACTACAAGCCCAAACATTATTACCCTAATTGTACAAAACTTTACTACATCTTACCATGGATTATAAGTACTTGTGCATACTTTATTCACAGAGTATAAGATCTAGAATTTCTAAAAAGCACACCACAGAATCTTAGTTTAAGCCTGGGCAATTGCACACATACAGGAATTACAAGGTTTGGAATAAAAGACAAGCAGGTAAGGGAGTTTTCTGGAGCAAGAGGCAGGGGTGAAGTGCAGTCAACTTCATTTCAGCTTGTATCCTGGAGCTTTATACAAATCGCAAAGTCAGTTTAATTACTTAGTTTATTTCTTTTTGCTTTTAGAAATGACTATGGCTGGATAGAACAACAAATAGCAGGTGAGGGTAAACTGCTTGTAGTCCTTCACTCATCCACTACTGCATACAAAACAAGCATCACAAGTTATTCACCGGCCCATTTATGATGTCTGGCACTGAACACCACCTCTAGGCTGATGCTCATCATCTTCATACACTTCTCCATTATAGTGGTGTTTTCGCTTTTGAGACGGATCGAAGTCCACTAATTCCACCTGTTCCATTTCCTCGGTTTCTTCTATCTCCTGCCTTGTAGGTAGCAGTTTTTCGAGTAAGGACAGCTTATCTGAGGAGAGGAAGCCACTCTCTGGGAAGATCACCTGAAATCAAGAGCTAAGGTTACTCAAGTCTATCTGAACTGTTTTTTCATTAGGTCAAAGAGACCTACAGGTTAAATATCTGTCAAAGTCAGGTCTGTCGTCCTAGGTTACTTAAATTCAGAGCTTAATATCAGCATCATTAAGCTGGTTTTTAATGCCTGCATGAAGTCAGCTTCTAGCTCTGGCAACTCAATCAACACCTTTATTCTTCTGCCTCAGGCTGCCCTCTAGAATCAACCACAAAAGCAAAGCAGAAATGTAATACAGTAGCACATATTACTACATATTTATAATAGCATATACAACTACATATTCAAATATATATATATAAACAAAACATCAACATTAGAGATATGGTTAAATATATTCTAAGCTGTAGCAGACAGGCCTTACGGCTACAGCTCCCAGTATTAGCTTCTCCCCAGAGAAGAAAATCAGCATTTTCCAACCTACTCTTCTGCTCCAGTGCAGAAGTTGAAGTTACTCATGCATCCTTCCTACACGGCAATAGAAACTAAACAACATGTCAAGCAAATAGAAATTCACAAGGTTGCTGAAGAAACTCCTCTGGTACCTAATGTACTTTGAGGGCACAGTGTTCCGGAAGTTTTCTCTGTTCTTAACTATAATTCTGATGGGTTCCATGTTCCCATCACTGTAAAGAACAAATACCAAAACAGGATATCTGATTATTGGTATCTCTTCTTGACTGAGGTAGTGCTTACTGGTTGAATTTTGGATGGATGTTCGGTCCTGAAATGCTGTGGAAGTGAGTTGATTCACTTACCCTGAATTCTATGATCAGACGTCCTTTTTCATACGGTCTGCGATAGATTGGCATACCTTCATTCAACACACACTTAATAGCCCCATGCTCAACAACCTGGCCTAAAAAAAATAAACAAAAAATTACCAAAAAAGGAAGGGAGCCATGCAAGCAACAGAAGCAGCTTTAGTTATAATTCCCTTCAATATTTATGTAGCTTTCTATATTGTGGTTAGGCAGCAACATGTAGTAGTATAACAGGAACTTACTGCCTGGTAACATATCAGCAGGAAAGCAGATTGATGTCTCCATTACATTCCTGTAAACCTTGTTATGCTTCCCAAAGGAAGCATACTTACAAATTTATTAAGTGCTCCATCGCTTCCAAGGCTGAAAAAGTGGTTTTCAGAGACCCACGGCCTTCAATTCTCATGAGATATCCTCAGGATGCAAGTATGTCCATGAGGTAGGGTCTGTTACTATGTCACGCAAAGAGAAAGTTACTGCTGACTGCTATGCAAAAATCCTTTTTTATTTTAAGATTTGTAGTGCAAAGACTAGGGCAAAGAATTTGACACCAGCACACATCCCATTTACATCAAGATGGGGTGCTTCTGTTCCATTAGATTTCCAGCTTACATTCACTGTATGCAAGAATTTCCAACAGAAAGCAAACCAACTCTTACCAGGATGGGAGGTAATAATAATAGTTCTGTTATCCAGAGTTGTGATGGGCTTTTGAAAGCCACATAGTGCTTCAACCAGTTGAATATCCATAGACAGAAGTAGATCTTCATCTCGTCTAAGGCAGAACCAATCAACAACAGTCACAGTGAGAGAGAAATAGTACAAGGATCATGCCCAACTTCAGTATTTAAAATCTAGAAATTACAATAAGCTGTAATTATAACAGAAACCCAGGCAACTAAACAAAGCATACCAAATATTAATGTAGCTCCTCAATTACTAGAATGATGCTCACTCTGAGAGCCATTACGATTATGTCAAGCTATCTAAAGTGTTACAAGTGTTTATTGAGAAGAAATAATACAGTAAGGCCCACTGGCATCCAGTTTCACTTCACTGCTCATTCCCAATTAAAAAAAAAATTCTCAGCCTCATAAATACTGAAACTGGGACAATTAATTCCTTTCTTTGTGTAGATAAATACAGTCTTAATTGCACTAGTTTGCACTACGGTGATCTGTGACACCTTCAAAATTTATTACCAGGGTAAGTCTGAACAGGTGATGGCCACTTTGGGTAATGATACAAGTACCTTTGACACAAGTACCAAGAAGTATCTGGAATAGATAGTGTTAATTACTTTAACTGTGTTCTGACTTCAGTATGACACTACTAGTTCAAAGTTCTAAGGCTACAAAATCCTTCATCTTATTCAAAGAATATAGAGCACTCACCCTGTTTTTAAAACATCTCTGACAGGAGACTTGAACGAAAAGCTAATTTTAGACTCTGGCAGGAGAGGAGGAACATCCCACTTGTGCGAGAGCATGACCTCAGCATAACCCCACAAGACCAGTAATATCAAGTGTTATTGAAGGACACTAGAACTGAAAGCATTGGGCAGAAGGATAATGTAGACAAAAATAATGTAGCAGCATTTTGACTTCAGGTCCCAGGAGACCATGAGAACAGTTTGGCATATCTGAATCAGTGTCTGGTTTCACTGGAAGTTAAGAAAAATCAGCTGAGTAAGCTCATCCAAAGCAGAAGTGATTCTTAACCTGTGAGCTCAGTGTTCCTTGGCACAGAATTCTGGCACCAGCAGCTTCAAGAGCTCAGCACCATACATGATAGTGAGGTACACCAGCTGCAGGTTTCCCAAGAACCTTTGGCTCACTGTTCCTATTTACAAGCACAAGGTCAGTGATAAGTGCTTTCTCTAAACCCACCACTTCCTCTGTAACTGCTTTGAGCAGCAGCAGTGAGAAAACAAATGCAACACAGTTCTGCAAGCTCATCAACGGTGCTTTTCACCAAAATATACTGAACAGACTAATTCCACGAACAGTAAAACTACAGAGGGAGGTATGCAACACCCAGCAGTATTGCCTGGGAGCATGAAATAGTTGAGATGTGGTCAGTGCTGCTTGAGTCACTTTTGCTTTCACAACAAAAGCCAGACAGGACCAATTATGCTGCCCATAGCACTTGGGCAGGAAATGAAGTGTGGCAAACCATGTTTGATCACAAGGGTGCACGCTATACTGAGTAAATTTGTCCTAAATAAGATCCACAAACACATATGCACACACTCCAAGTTTTCTGTGTCTTGAGGCCATGTGGACAACAGTGGACTACATTAAATGACAATTTTCTGAGCTAAATAATTGAAAGCAAGGAAACAGTCACAAATATTCAAAACTACTATAAATCTCAGTATTCCAATGAGTTCTTAAAATTAAAGATTTTAAATGTAACTGCTTTTGTTTGCCTTCTATTCCCTTCTGCTGCCAAAGCTCACAGGAGATTACCTCATGCTATCAGAACACAAGTGGCCAGACTAGCTGCACCAGAACTCACCTAGACAAACTCATGGCTGAGTGACAGTCATGTGATCCTATCTCCTGACACTCCAGTACCTACAAGATGAGTGGTAACCCAGGAAGCACGTGGAAAAAATCACAGGAGATAACATAAGAGAATTCAAGTGTCTTTACCTTGTAAATACAGAGTGGTCTTTCTGATCCAAGACAATAATAATATCCCCGGGCTCCAGACCTGGCTCTTGGTCCCCTTCACCATGGAATGTTATTTTCTGACCATCCTTCATTCCTATTGCACAAAACAAAAACATTTTTCTTATTTTTAAGATAAAAGCACCAACAACAAACACTTTTAGAGGCATGAGCTGGTATCAAGATATCTTTAAGCAAGAACATCAGGATTTTCCCTTGAAGGATTCGTTTTTATTTTTCTTTTAATCCACTCACTTGTTCAACAGATCTTAGCACTGCTAACCTGAATTCAGTCTCAAGACCATCAGGTTTAACTGTACTGCCAAAAGAGCCACCAACATAACGTCCTGAAGGAAAATATCATCAAGACAGTTTTCGTAATACACACAAATACAAAGAAGAAATCAGAAACACTGTGTACAAACTCTATTCAAGAGCAATTGACTAGTCAGGTTCTTCAATTTCATAAATATGTGGCACATCTCCTTATGAAGCATCATCTCAGTGCCTGCCAAGTAAAAGAAGCATTCCCCATGGACTGAAAATCTCCTGTAAGAAACTTGTTTCACCCACACAAAAAGTCTATTGAACAAACATACTAGCTCTCTAATGCTATATGAGTCTCTCTTCCCTTCCTTCTAGAAAAACATCCTCATATGTTCAAAGTATCAGTAATATATATCACTTCTAGTCCTCATATTTACTACTACTGTAGGATTTGGCCTACAAATTCAGGCATTGCATAAGCTCTGCTTACACTTCACACATGTAACAGCTGCAGGTCACAATCACGAGCGAGTCTCTAAAAGTCATGTACTTGTGAGCCTGCTCTGTCCTACAAGCTGCACTACTCCACAGGCTTCTCCCACCAGCCTCTGGGCAGCCCCCTCAGCAGAAATGCATTTGTCACTCAATACCATTACCTTCACCCATCACACTGAGGGTCTGTGTATTGAGCTGCATTTTGTCAGGAAAGGAAGCAGTACCTGCGCTGGGCAGCACTGTCAGGGGTGTGTAGCCAACAGAGTTCTAAGCACGAGAGGCTTAGCACTGTCTCTGCACCCTATCACTATAGCAGACCTGGTTCCCCTTCACACTGAAACACAGCGGAAGTGATCGGAGTCTGCAGGGTTTTGCTGCAGGCAGTGAAAATTGATAGACTACCTGATCACAAACTGGCCTTAGAGGGACCTGAAAAATAATTCACTGCTTACAATAATGCAAGTTTCAGAATTCACTCTTAGTTATGTGCCAGGCTTAAGAAGTGAACACAGAGATAGTTGACCTTCCCTAGAAAACAACTCTACTTTTTGTAAGACAACAATAAGCAATTTTGCTATGTATTCAGCACTGTTACTTACCAAATTAACACCAGGTATTTGCTAAGGCTTCTGTTTTAGTGCTGCAAAGTCAGTCAGCACATTCAAGTTCAATACTTCACCTCACTAACACACCTCACCTTTGTCAATGTGAACTTCCAGGATCTTCTTCTCCCGAACAATTTTTCTGCCATTGCAGCTCTTACACCGGTCCTTGGGGCTGATACGCTCCCCATGCCCCTGGCACTCCATACACACAGACTGGATCTGCTGCACCATTCCCGGCCCAATCTGGTGAATTCTGATCTGCATGCCTGTTCCCCTGCAATTTGGGCAGCATTCTACTGCACCTTTCTTACCACCACGACCTGAGAACAAAAATTGGAGATAGGTAGTTATATGCTACCAGAAAAAAAACCCAAAAGCTTTAGAAACATATTCTCTTTAGTTTCAGTTTCAACATTACCTTCACACTTGTCACAGATGACATTTTTCTGCAGTGCAAGTTTTCTCATTGCACCATTGTACATATCTTCCAAACTTACTGACAACTGGTGGACCACATTTTTACCTGTAAAAGAACAAATATTTATTCAAGCTTAGAAGCTTGGTCTTCACATCTCCCTGTCAAGCCATGATAAGCCAAGTCTCTGGGCTTTAGCATCTTGTTTCAATAGAGCTTTGTCTTGTTGTGCTCATATTAGTCAAAAGCCCCTTCTCAGCTGCTGTCATATTAGGGAACAGTTGTTATGACTGACTCTGGCAAAGTCAGAGGAGAGTTTCTGGAAAAGTACAAACAGTGAAAGCAACAGAACATACAGAACCTCAAATATGTAAGTTTTATAATGCAGGACCCTGGTTTCAACAAAGTCACCAAACAGATCTCCTACAAACAAGTGAGAGACTCTGTTTGGAATCTCCACTTCGGCACCTTCCTCCTCTCACCACGTGACCTTCTGGAACCAGAAATGACCAACTATATTTTTACCCTCAGGAACTCCTTAGCCCTTCAGCTGCTGTAGGCTTAGTTATCTAAAGGATGCTGAGCTCTGGGTTGTTATAGACTCTTAACACTGGGATACAACACAATTTTTCTTCCCTTTCTCACCTGATCTGCACTAAGAGGTGATGGGGTCAGCACTGCTCTTAACAAGTTTAAAGTTCTTCCCAGCGTGGTTAAACTGGAGCTTAACTTCTGGGTAGCATTTTACTGCACCTTCAACATAATACCGATGCACAGTGCAGAACACAGAAAAGTTTCACAGACTGAACTGGATCTTGATTTCAAGGTAGTTGCTTTTACATGCTACACTTACACTAGCTTAGTTAATAAATCATTTTAAGATACTTTACCTTTCCATTTCCTATTTTGTCTACCAGCAGCTGGGCTTACACTCAGCTAAAGGTACTCCGAACGCACCTGGTTGGCGATTAACAGAGGACAATGCACGGGAGACCAAACTACCACTGCACCAACCAAACGCCCTCCCTTGGGGTTTCAGGCGTTAAGGCAAAACAGTTTTCTCCAATTTTCAGATTAACTCTGTAACTTCAATTAAACTCTGTTTAAATTCCCACATCTATGACATTCTCTTCAAAGAATCTGATATCCCCGCCGACATATTACCTCGCCTCTCCCTCTGCATCCTTCCCCCGCCGCCGAAGAACATATCGAATATGTCCATGGGTGACCCGAAGCCGCCGCCAGAGCCGCCCTCCTTGATAGCTTGCTCGCCTCCTTTGTCATACAGCTCCCTCTTCTTCGAGTCCGACAGCACTTCGTAAGCTTGCGAGATCTGCTTGAACTGCGGAAAGGACAGTCACCGGCACTCAGGCACCTGCGGCACCCCCGGCGGGACTCCCGCCCGCCCCCCCCTCCCGGCCCGTCCCGCCGACCTTCTCGCCCTCATTGGGGTTCTTGTCCGGGTGGTACTTGAGCGCGAGCTTGCGGTAGGCCTTCTTCAGCTCCTCGGCGGACGCGTTGGGCTTAACGCCCAGCACATCGTAGTAGGTGGTCTCCTTCACCATGGTGGCGGCGGCAGGAGGCCCCCGGGGCGGCGGACGCAGATCCCTCTCGGCGCTGCTCTGATCCCGACTCTTCTGGAAACTTCGGGCCGGTCCCGCAGCCCCGCCGCTTAACAGCCGGCCCCGCCCCGGAAGTCCTGCCCCACCGCGCGCCGGGCCCGGGCGAGTGGCCCACCAATGGCTGATGGGGAGGGGAAGAGGCTTGGCCAATCAGCGCGCGCCTCCGCCGCCCGCATTGAGCGCTGACCCCGCCCCGCGCGGGCTGTGGCATCCCTGCCCAGCGTCTGCCTCGCCCTGCGCCTGCGCGCCGGGCCGCTCCCGCCCTCGGAGGCACGGAGCTGCACCGGATACGGGGCGCCGCCGCCTTCCCGGCACTGCTTCGCTCCTTTCCCCCCCTCACCCGACGCGGGCCTGGCTCCGCGCCGCACAGGCCGGTAACCGGCGGCCCGGGCCGCTTCACTCAGCTGCGCCTTTGCCAGGACCCACTGCCCACCCCCGGCTCCGCGGGCCCAGTGCGCCTGCGCTGGGCCACGCGGCGTGGCGGGAGCCTTTACCTGGTCACGTGGGTGACACGCTGCAGTATCTGATTGGCTGCGGGGCGGCGGCGGCGCGAACGTCACCCGCGCGGTAAGGGGGAGGGCTCCGTCCCGGCGTTGCCATGGGAACGGGGCCCACGGGGATGGGTGTGGTGTGGGATGGGTGTGGGGATGGTGGGTGTGCCGTGGGATGGGTGTGCCGTGGGGATGGGTGTGCCGTGGGATGGGTGTGGGGATGGTGGGTGTGAGGTGGGGATGGGTGTGGTGTGGGATGGGTGTGCCGTGGGATGGGTGTGGGGATGGTGGGTGTGAGGTGGGGATGGGTGTGCCGTGGGGATGGGTGTGCCGTGGGATGGGTGTGGGGATGGTGGGTGTGAGGTGGGGATGGGTGTGCCGTGGGGATGGGTGTGCCGTGGGATGGGTGTGGGGATGGTGGGTGTGAGGTGGGGATGGGTGTGCCATGGGGATGGGTGTGGGGATGGTGGGTGCGCCGTGGGGATGGGTGTGGTGTGGGGATGGGTGTGGGGATGGTGGGTGTGCCGTGGGATGGGTGTGCCGTGGGATGATGGGTGTGCCGTGGGATGATGGGTGTGCCGTGGGATGATGGGTGTGCCGTGGGATGGGTGTGCCGTGGGATGGGTGTGCCGTGGGATGGGTGTGCCGTGGGATGGGTGTGTGACAGTACCGGTGTTACACCGGGACGGAGCCTGGCTTTCCGCAGGCATGAGCTCTTCACCGCAGAGCTGGGAGGAACAGGGCTGAGCGCCGGGCAGGGTGAGGGATCTTTGCTGTTCAGGGTCAAATTGATGTAAACTTGAAGATTTCATAGCATGGTCCGTGTGCTGAGTATTGCTGGATGGAAGCTGTCCCGATTTCTCTCATCTCTTGTCTTCTGCTGCTCTCTCTTGTTTTGGTGGTTAATTTCTCAGATGAACTCTGATCCAGTGGGAAACAAATTGAGCATTTTTGTGGCTAGGCTCTTCTGTCAGACGGAGGAGTCCCATTAAATCCAATTGATTTTTACTGTATATGGTTCACGGATGTGAGAATGTACAGTAGTGTAGGAAGGAAAACAGGATTGCCCTTTCACCAGCAACCTGCTCATAGATTATGCAAGTGCTGGTGACATGCTTTGCTTTGAATTTCAGAAACTTGAACCAAGTTAGCAGAATTGGTTCAGCTAATGGATGGGCTGGCACCAGAATTCATGGACCCTGTTCCACAGGAAGGTGGCCCTCGGGAAGTAACACACTGTTTATTTTGCTCTATAGCTCAGTGATGCGTGTGTGCTGGCTTGTGGGCAAAGAGAAATGCGCTCAGCGAGTGAAACTGCCACACTTGGAGGCTGTGGTGGTTGGGCGTGGCCCAGAGACCGGGATAACGGATAAGAAGTGTTCACGGCAGCAAGGTAAGGTGATTTCGCTCAAATCCTGCTTTCCATGTGCAGAGCAGCTGAGCTTGCCTCGTTCCTCTGTGTGGTCTGCTGTGTTGCCTGGTTCTTGAACTCATCAATCCTTTTTAATAAGCACTTACAGAGATCTCTGGGGCCTAAAAATCAGAGACACCCAGTGACAGGACATCCACCTCTGTAAACTAAAGCTCTGAATCTTAATGTGAGTTCCCAGGCCAAAAGTTGTGTTTCACTGCCTGCATCCCCCTATTCGTGAGCAGCACTTCTTCTCCATAGTATTCCACCAACTGATTTTTAGCATGACTTGTTATTATATACATAAAATAATGTGATGTTGGAGAATATATGAAAATGCCTATCACCTATACAATGCTGCACATCTTCCTTGCTTTATCTTCTGTGCCTCTGGACACAGTCTTGCTCTATGCCTTTTTTTTTTTGTCCCAGAGGGCTGGTAAGAATGTCAAGAATACATATAAGACATCAACTGAATCCAGCTTTGTTCTGAAGTAATTCTACCCTTGGCTCAGTGTGTGGGTTGGCTCTGTTTTACCTGTGGTCCTGGAAAGAAGAGATGAGGCAGAAGTATTCTTGGCACACATTCACAAAGATCAGCTCCAGAAAGAAACAGCTCTTCAAAAATAGGAGTGTTTCCTGCACTGGGTGGTTCAGCAGAGTTCTTTATATTTGCATGGTTTTGTGACACTTTGTTCTTTCTTTTCCAGTTCAGTTAAAAGCAGACTGTAACAAGGGGTATGTCACAGTTAAACAGGTATGTTTTTATGTATGGATCTGCACTGTTTCTGGCACTTACTGGGACAGTTGTGCTTGGCTCCACAAATGCTCCAGATGATGATAATGATCACTGGGTCTGAGGGACCTGAAGCTTTCTTATCACCAAGGGAGGTTAGAGCAAGTGACCCTCAGAAGTGAACGTTCTGCTTTGTGCATCTCAATGAAAGGCTGCACTATTCCTTCCAGATACATTCCAGTCTAAGACAGCCAGACTTGCGGCATCAGGGAATGCTGTTGTGAATCCTCAGTCACTTCTGTTGGGTGCTGCATTTGAGAGACTTTGGACTTCTTCTACTGAACTTGTTTATCTTTCTCCTGAGCCTTAAACTTCATAAGCTGAGGCAACCCTTTGTTTAAGATTGAACTTCTTGTGTTAATGGGACTCCCCAGTTGTAGAGTATTTTATGGGTGAGCTCATAGAGCTGGAGATGTGGTTACTTATGGGAAGAGATGGGATGAGAGACAGCACTGCTGGAATGCCCCTGTTACCAGATGGATGGTGGCAGGCCTACTCCCTCATGTGCACCAGACCCAGTATCTCTGAGATACTATGAAGGGAAAGGTCTGTGGTGCTGGTGTTAGTTTGTGTGTGTGTGTGCCCACAGCATCAGCCTGTGCAGACAGTACCACAACATGTTGTACCTGCTGAGGGGTCACGCCTTCTCTCAAAATGTCTGCACAGCCCACTATGCACAGGCACCTGGGGGTATCTGGTGAATCTGGCGGAGATATCTAGGACAGTTTCTCTCAGAAATCAACCCTAGTCATGATTTGAATATTGTGTTACTGGAATCTCAAAACTGAGGATACTTTCTGGTGGTAGGTGCTAGCATGTTTTTGCTGCCTGTTGAGGAGTTACTCCCCAGGTGTGTGGCACAAGGTTCTAGTGATCAGTTGTTTGATAATTTATTCACTCATGGGAAGCATCCTTGACCCGAGTGAAACTGCAGAGCTCTAGACTAAAGAGATCCTGGCTGGAATCAGGTGTGTGCTTCATTGCAGTGAATACCAAGTGAGAGGTGTAGTACCATCTTGTAAAGCATGCAGGTATGGCAGTGACAAAGCTAACAAAAAGTTTCTCTGACTGAGTTCATCAGTCACAGGAGAGAGCTGATTTCCTAAAGCCCATTTTGTGCATAGATATTAACCAAAAGCATTTTGCTGAAGACTCCTAATTTTTGTAGGGTCACCCACATGATGATGCAAAATTCAGCTATCAAGCAATCACTGTGGGTTGCCTACATCACAACACCATTGCACTAAAATAATTTGCTAAAGCTGCTGTTACTCCTCAGAAATAATTGCTGCTGTTACTAGTTGTTTAATAGGTTGCTAATTTGTGTGGGAAGTGCAGCACAAGTGGTGCTGAAACAGTGTAACTGCTGCTGACCAGGCTCCCTCTGACACAGGCCCTAAGGCTGTGTGCTGACAGCCGTGACTGCAAGACTGGGACAGAAGCAGATGTCCCCAGATGTCCCCAGTGCTGCACTGCCTGGTCTGCTGAAGCGCGTTGATGTGGGCAGGGTGGGTGGTGAATACAAAATGCATTTTCTTTCCAGGATAATGGTATTCTAGGAGAACTGAACAGAAGTTGGCAATTCCACTCACAACATAATTTTCTACTATTTTTTCCTTTTTCTGTCTACCAAAGATAGGGGTCAACCCAACTAGTGTTGATCTTGTGAATATTGGCAAGGGTGAAGTGGTGAAAATGAAGCCAGGCCAAGTTCTGCATATTGTAAATAACCTTTACCCCTACACGGTGCAATTTGCTGAAGAGTCTGGGAAAGCTGTTCCAGAAACAGACAAGATGCCACATGAAGGCTCCTGTGAGAATGATGATATAGAGCTTGTGCCCAGAAAAACAATGAAGTTGGAAGTGGTGGATACACAAGGCAGTTCTACAAATCCAAAGCTTAGCAATACCAGTGTAACTACACATGAAGGAACTTCGAGCAAAAAGGTGAGTGTGTTGGTATTAGTACTTGTGCTGTTTCTCCTGGGGTTGTCTCTTCCATGAGGAGACATGGTCTTTTGCTTTTGTGGATTCTGCTGGTGAGAGGCATCTCGGGTGAGCACAGATCCTCAAAGTATACAGAGCATGAGAGGTGTTATGTGCTCCTGACATCACCCACGCCCTGGGAAAGTTACTTGGGACCCATGCTAACCTGATCTGAGAGTTAGGTATGTGTGAGGATGAGCAAATGAGGATTTAATCTCTGGTTTCAGCTGCAGTTTCTGCTAGAAGAACAGTCCACGTGAGCTCTATTTAGCTGCAGTCACCCAAGGACACTGTCCTGGCTCTTGAGTGGTTATCTAAAAGCAAGTGCACAGAGAACAGAACAACCTGAGAATTTTCTTTTTAAAATTTGTATGTTTATAATTTATAATTCTCCTCCTGCTTTGTTCATTCCGTATGGCAGAACCATGTTTACATTAGTGAATGTTAACAGCCAGAATCTTTGAAAGGGAGTTTTTAGCCCTGTGACATGGACAAAATAAAAGACCTTAATGCATTTGGAACTAGTGCAGTGCTGAAGGAGAAGGCACAGAAATGCAACCCCTTAAGACAAAATGTTATTCTCAGATTGCTGTGAGTTAACCACTTATTTAATTTGTGGACTTGGGCTGGTTACGTTAGGGCCAGATTTGTGGTAGAATGAGCAGGGAGATGACAACTCACACTATAGCCCTGCCAGCACTATAATAATGTTTGAATATCTTTCTTTGTAAGAATATGATGAATATTATTACTGCTCCGAATAGTTAAAACATCTGTTTTGAAAAAGGTGCACTCAAGACACACCTTCTATTAGGTGTTCAGTAGCAAAGTTAAGAAATAGTTTGTGTTGATCAAAGGCTTGATCTCCCCATGCCTTTATTGTTTTCTTTGCAAGCCACTGAACAACATAAAAAAAATCAATACATCTAAGGATAAGGCCACACACTGCAACTACTTTTTTTCTGTGCAGAGCAGTATGGGATAGGACAGTTAATGGACATCTTTGTTCTTTCTTTGGTTCTTATGATTCCTGAAGCAGAGGGCCTTGTGCCATGACACATGCAGGCAAATTATTAAATTTAAACACATTTATAGTTCCCTGCTGTTGAATTTCCAATGTTTGGAAGATTGAACTTTCCACCTTCACAGTATCTTGTTAAAAGTTTTCAAAAGTAGCTTTTTGGGGGCAGTTGGAACAGGTGTGTTGGCATTTTATAGAAGGGAAATAATTGAACTCTCATTCAGCTGTTATTGTACTGCTGTGTACAAATGAATATTCTTTACTGAATCCTTTGAAGTATATAATTGAACGCTTAATTGTCTTACAATTTATTTTTCCCATTCTGTGCTATAGGAACATTTAGGACACTGGAGTCAGGGTCTAAAGAGCTCCATGCAAGATCCAAAAATGCAGGTGAGAGCTGTATACTTGTACTTTACAGTAGATCCTGTCTCATAAAGCTAAATGAGCTTTCTTTCTTCCTTCTGCAATTTGCTTTAACAGTCTGGTTAATCAGTGGAGTCCTGCACGAGGGCTGAATTGTACTTGCATCTCTCTCTGTAGTAACGTTAACTTGGAAGTCCCTACTGTACTGATTTCGCAGATTCTCATTGTGTTAATTTCTTTGAGCTCTCTGCACTGTGAGATTTGGCCAACAGATTTCAAAAACATTGATGGGAGAGCAGGAGAGCTGTGCAGTTGCTTTGTTTCCTCAGGGAAACCCACTAAGTGTTATCATTTGAAGCTGAGCAAGCCACAGGGGTTCCCATTCTCCAGCAGTCAGCGCTGTGTTGTTTCCTTGTTTTCAGCAAGTTCTTAACTTTCACGCCTTTATGTCAGCTGACACGATCTGACCTCTGGCCTCACTGGGCCCCTTCAGGTGATGATCACTGTTAGGCTGAAGATAATTTAGAGTCATAGTGTATGTTGAGTTGGAAGGGACCCATCAGGATCATTGAATCCAACTCTTAGCCTTCACAGGACATTCCCAGAAATCATATAATGTACCTGAAAGCTCTTCTTGAGCTCTGACGGACCTGGTGTCATGACAGGTTCCCTGAGGAGCCTGTTCCAGAGCCCAACCATCCTCTGGGTGAAGAACCTTTCCCTGATATCCAGCCCAAACCTTCCCTGACTCAGCTTCAGGCCATTTTGTCAAGTCCTGTCACTGTTCATGAGAGTGAAGAGGTCAGTGCCTGCTGCTTCTTGTCCCCTCACAAGGAAGTTGTAACTGCAATGAGTTCTCCCCTCAGTTTTCTCCCCTCCGGGCTGAACAGAGAAAGTGACCTCAGCCCCTCCTCATATGTCTTCCTTTCAAGGCCCTTCACCATCTTCTGAGCCCCGCTTTGGACATTTTCCAAGGGCTTCATGTCCTCTATTGTGTCACTCAGAACTGCCCCCAGCACTGGAGGTGAGGCTGCCCCAGAGCAGAGCAGAGCAGAGCAGGTCAATCCCCTCCCTTGCCTGGCTGTGATGCTGTGCCTGATGCACCCCAGCACACGGGTGGCTCTCCTGGCTGCCAGGGCACTGCTGGCTCATGTTCAACTTGACATGAACCAGGACCCCCAGCTCCCATTCCATGGAGCTGTGCTCCAGTCTCTTGCTCCCCAGTCTCTCTCTATGTCCAGAGTTGCCCTGTCCAAGGTGCAGAATCCAGCACATTACCTTGTTAAACTTCTGCCCAGCCCTCAATTTGTCCAGGTCTCTCTGAAAGGCTTTACTGCCTTCAAGGGAGTTGACAGTTCCTCCCAGCTTAGTGTCATTGGCAAACTTGCTTTCTGTTCTTTCCAGTCCTGTGTCCAGGTCATTTGTGAAGCTGTTGAAGAGCACAGGGCTGAGATGGAGCCCTGTGGAACCCCACCAGTGACAGGTCACCAGTCTGATGTCACCCATTCACTGTAACCTTTTGTGCCAGACCTGTGAGCCAGTTCCTTGCTTAGCTGATAACTATACAAAAGGCTCCTGTTTCTGGATTGATTTTTCTTCTAATACAAGTGTGCAGTGTTGAACTGCATAGATTTACAGGAGAACTGGATAGCCATTGTCCTAGAGTTGCCAGCACTTTCAAATGAGTCTATATATAGGGGATGATAAAGCCCCTATAGAGTACATTCTTCTTCCATACTTTTTAAACATGAAACCTTATTTTTACCCCTGAAGGAGAGTTCTGTATACTTACCAAAACCAGGCTTTCTTGACCCAAAATGTAAGCAGGTTTTAAAACTCTTCTTTTAATGTTAGACACAAGTACCTGTTTATGAGTGAAGGTTAGCTTTATTAGTTGTAGTTTCAATCTGAATACACAAACAATAGAACTCCTATCTTTTATTTTTAATCAAATATTAAATAGCCATATTTCTTTTTTCTTGAACTTGAAAAGACTTGAATGTGATCCTGTTCCTGTTGGCAGCAGGAGCAGACAGTAGTATGTGTGTATAAAATATCTTGCTGCTGAAAGAGTCAGTCCTATGATTTGTGTGCCAATAGAACTCTAATCTTCTTTCCTGTAGAGTAAGACTGATCTGTATATAAACATCCAAGACTTAATTAACAAAGGTGACAAAGACATCATCCATCTCTCATCAGCTGGTGCCCTGCTAAGAGACCAGAGACACAATACACAGTTTCTGCGTCACAGCCTGATGGCTTTTTATTGCTGGGGTCCCCACTGTTGTCCACAAACTTCCCAACCATTTCTCTTCCTCAGCTGCACTGAATTGTTGCAGAACGTAAAACAAAATGAAAACAGGAAGAAGGACATGATAGACAGGATTCTGTTCTCCTTCTTGTGAGTGATCTTACAAAGCAGCACACTGGGTAGGATGAACTGAAATAGCCCAGACTTGAATATTTTTGTCTTTGTAATGCTGGTGGAGGTCTGTTGCACACTGCTGTTAGCACATCTGAGATTTGTGCTTCACTCTGGAAATTTGCAACCTAGTACATTCCAACATATTCTGTATTGAGCACTGTGGTTTTGTTTGTGACTGCAGAGCTTGAGCATAGCCTGATGGAAGTAGAGTTCCCTAGGTCTCACTGATATCTCAATCCAGGTGATTTTCTAAAGTTCATATACCGCTGTAGTTATGGTTAACTTACTGGAAAGTAAGATTAGAAAGCTTTTGCCCCTTTTATAATAAAGTATATGAAAAAGGATGCTGGAACACCTTTCCATAGCTGCCTGGTATATGTTATGGAAGAGGGTACTTATCCTGGAGCAGCTTAATTCCAGCAAAAGTTTTCACTGGATAGCATGTCTCCACTAAATATAGTGCTTATAGGAATAATATGTTTAACTTTCAATTGTAAAGTAATCTTGTTATTTCATTTTTTTGCAAGGTTTACAAAGATGAAAAGATTGTAGTCATCAAGGATAAATATCCCAAAGCACGTTACCACTGGCTTATCTTACCATGGGACCCTATTTCAAGCCTGAAGTCAGTCACCAGGGACCACCTTGCACTTCTGGAACATATGCATGCTGTTGGGCAAAAAATGGTTGAACAGTGCCCTGCCCGAGAGAGCCTGGAGTTCCAACTGGGTTACCATGCTATCCCCAGTATGAGGTAAGACCTAGAGGAGTCATGTGGCAGACATGCTGTTGTTCCAGTTACACAGATCTGGGGCTAAATTCATGAGGAGATTTGGCATTGCTAAAGAACAGGCAGTCCTCCTCAACACTAGAGACAGCTTGGTGTGCAGTCCTTTGCCCCACGCTGCTGTGTAGATCCTGAGGCACGGGGGAAATGCCTGTTGGGCTTCTCTAGCAGAAGTTGGTGCCTGGGGCTGTGGGATGCCTGTGGTCCAGCCCCAGTGACAGAAGCACTACTGCCATTGGTAGGGCATCCCGCTCCCAGGGCACCAGCATGAGATTAGAGACTGACTCCTAGACCTGTTAAGGCTAGGAGCAAGGATTTGAGTCTTGTGTCTAAGTCCAGACCTTAGAGTGTCCAAGTGTCTGTTGATACTGCAGTCAGTTGTTCTCCAGTTCTTGAATGAAGCTTTTGAACACTGATCAAGTCCCATTCAATTACTCTACAAATAATAAAACTTTGGTTTATTATTAAATCTTTAATAAACCTGTGGTTTGCTAACACTACTGTCTCTGCCTTTTTGGAAACTAGCAGGAATATAAACTGCAGTGAGGACCAATGGAATATGCAGACTAGTGACCCTGACTCTTTATAAGTGACATGCTTGGCAAGAGACAGTGCTTCCAGAACAGACTGTGTTTCTTCTGTCACAGGGTCAGGACTGACCCACAAGGCTGGCACCCTGTTGAATCATGTTTGCAGCTGATGCAACTGCAAAACAGCTTTGAGCATTAACCATCTTCTCTCATATCTACGTTATATTTTTTTTTCAGTCAGCTACATTTGCATGTAATCAGCCAGGATTTTGATTCTCCAGCCCTGAAAACCAAAAAGCACTGGAATTCTTTTACTACAGACTACTTCTTAAACTCTCAAGGTAATGATTAGAGAAAGTATTTCATAACATAATTGCACATTCTGGCTTCGGGCTTTTCTTCCAAACAAATGTGCAAGTCATACATATTATTGCAGTAAGTGAAAGATTTTATTTAATTTAAGATATTGGGGAGTATCACTGGGTAAAATTCAACAAATTTTGTGGCTGGTTTAAATTGGAATGCAGCAATGACATATTGTGCATGCAAAACAATGCACAGAGATTTGCAGTGTCATGTGTTTCATGACGTTATGTGGTCTCAATACCTATGGTCTTTTTTATTTTTTTCCCCAGATGTGATAGAGATGGTAAGAAACAAGGGAAAAGTAATGGTGAAAGACCATACCTCTGAACTTCTCAAACTCCCCCTCAGATGCCATCGCTGTAAACAACAGCTGTCCACAATCCCGCAGTTAAAGGAACATCTTCGGAAACATTGGCCAAAATGATTTTGCAAAAAATAATCTTTCAATCTGTCTTCAGATTTCAAGCCAACAGAAAGACGACAAAATGTTAATGGAAATATATGTTTATTAACTAGAGTGACATGTTGTAATGTGGGGAAAAGTGGCCTGGAAACAGCATCATACTAATTTAGTAATAGCTTCAACAAAACCTCAAGCCCTCTTCTTCCTTCCTACTGAAAATGTAAATAAAGTGACTTCTGAAATGGAAGCTTTTTGGTTGCAGCTTTATTGTCGTTCAGTTGCACTAATCTGTAAGTGAACTGAAGTCTGGGAGAAGTGCTTTGTTTGGATGAAAGGATTTATTTTAATTCAGAAGCTGAACTGAGCCCAGATCTAGGTTTCTACTGAGAAAGGAAAGAAACAATGATCTAGAGGTCTTTCTCTTGACGTTTTCTGCTTACCACTGAAGTTCCTCCTATGTGTTAATGTTGCAAGCACTGGTGTGGCTGACAGAATGTACTGTCAGTGGAGAGGCAGGAGCAGCAGCTGATCACCCCCGCTTCGCTGATAGGCCTGACTTCAGGTTCAGTGCTGCTGAACTGCCCCTCAGCTAGGGTACAGCCACTGCTCAGGCTCTAAGTGGACCAAAAATCTCATTTGGGTACAAGGATGTATTTAAACATTTTTTATGTAATACATTTGTAATACACAATGACCAGCTTTACTGCTCCTAGAGTAATAAAACTATCAAGGTTTGCAGTTGCTTGTCTGCATATGTTGAGGTTGATACAGAAATTCTGTGGTTTAATCCTGTACTGTTTTTGCAATCAGGATTTTAGTGAGCCTCTAATAATTTGATTGTTGTCAAGATGTGAACTTCCAGAAGCAGCAGGACAGTACTAGTAAAAATCTCTTGAGTCCAGATCAGGTTTGTACAGTTCAGCTTCATCTTAAGCCCAACTTTGAGTTAAGTAAGATACTCTCTGGGTGAAATGGCTTTCAGTAAAAGAGTGCACAGAGCTTTTGTTACACAAGCAAAATGCTGCTCCTAACAGTAACACATTCTCTAGGGAGAGGGTGTCCTCTTCTTCCATTCCCCCATGCAGCAGCATGTTGCTGTACCCACTCAAATGGGGCAAATAATAAGCAGATGTTGCTGGAAAATAATAAAGATGTTTCTGTCATAAAGTTATTCCCAAAAATGTGCTCTTTCAACCTGGTATGCAAGAAGCCAAACCGCACAGAGGATCACATTTATTTCATGCTTGTGCAGAGATGGGTGCTGGCTGGTGAATCCACAGAGCTAGCACACCCAGTTCTAGCCAAGCAGTGTAGCTAAGATATTTTCAAAATATCTAAGTCTGGACTTACCTGATGTCTAAATACCTGCCAACTCAATAGCTATTGGACAATCTTTTGCCTGCTTCAATATAAGGGTATAATGCGTTTTGAATTTATTATGCATGTTCAGTAGGTAGGATTCTTCATTTGGAGGTGGGTAGTCTAAGCCTTAGAGATATGGCTTTCACATTAAAATGAGCTAAGTTCATCTAAAGGATGCTTTTTAGCTCCTTTAGTTAATTTCAGTAAAACATGGAACCTTGCCAAATGCACGGTTTCTGTTTGTGTTCTCTTGTTTCAAAACTATTCTGCAAGACCTGCCATTTCCCCCTTTTCTGGGTCTTTAAAGTATTTATTGTTCTCCTATGACTCACTGTGCAAAATCTTAAACCATTCATCTTTCACCAGAATGGGGTACAGTAAGCTTAACAGGTGGCCATGGCCTAATTTAAAACACCAGCCACAGTTCAGCTATTGCTGACATCAGTATTAATATGTCTTAAATTACAGAATAAAGCTTAAGACAGTAAGGAACAAGGACAAAAGCACAGCCAGTCTATGAATCCATTCTTGTCACAAACTAGGGCTTCAGCTGCTCCAGAGGTAAAGTGCTAATGCTTTGCAACGGGAAGTAATTTGTACCAAGGCCAGTTGCGAATGCTAGAGAGCTGTGGTCTTCCTCATAGCAGACCCAGGCCAGAAAGGGAAGCCATGCTTCTCCACAGTGAAATGTGCTGCTTTTGGCCCATGGCCCATCACATCTGAGTGGGAGTCATGGTTTTAGAACTTCTTGGAGCAGGTCAGAGTGAAGCATAACCCCCTGCAATCTATCTGTCTGAGAACAGCATGTAGCTTAGTCACAGTTGCCACACACTCAAATGGGGAGCACGATTCAGGGGGACAAGCCTATCTATGATGTCGTAAATCAGCAGCATCACCAGGAGAACCACTGCCACTGGGCTGACCTCAGGGTGAGGGATGGCAGCATGTCCAGCACTGTGTGAGGTCACCAGTGTATGGAAAAGGTCCGCAGGAATGGCAGCAGTGGGCACAAGCTCTCTGAAGCCAAGAAGGGGAAGCCACCTATAGGGGTAGCCTCAAGGCCACAAAGTGTCACAAGTGACTTTGTGTGTGGCTTTGCAGGTACTCACAGCCTTCCTCCAATCTTTCCTCTACAGCTGCTAAGTCCATACAGGAGACTGCGAGCAACCAAGATAACATCTCTGTTGGAAGAGAGCTGCAGAATAGCAGTATAAACTTAACACTCATCAGCCAGTGATGATAAAGCATCTCCCATCCACACCTGGCTGTAATTAGATCTCTTATGGAACTGTATTATTTTCTGTGATGTTGTTACAGAAATGAGGCCTAAAGCCAAGAAAGATGTGGTAAAGGACTTTCCATGAGATGTGCCATGAGATATGTGAAGGGATTAACATGGGCTGATGGTAGGCTGATGGGGTGACGGGTTATCCGGTGGAGGGGCAGATGACCCCTGCCCCTGCAGCCATCCCAGTGGAAAAGTGAACGGTACAACAGTTCTATTCCACCCTTATGAAAATGCCACTGGCTTTGTTCTCTCTTTGTAACTCTTAATACTAATTTACAAAGAAAGTTCTCTCCCCCTCTTCTCCGTTTACAATTGCAGTTAATAGAATATGAGACTATAGTCATCTCTGCTTCTCTCAAAAAGAATAAATTTATTCTTTGAAAGCCTCCAAGGCAGAGGATGAGAACATAACCACCTTGCAGAAAAGTCAAAGGGCTTACTCATCTCTCGCCCACAGCAGTTGCCTCTTTGGAAAGATCTGTGATTCTGACTTCATTAGAGTATACCTGGGAACACTTGTACAAAGCACTCCACACTTGTATTTAGCAGGTATGTTTATCACTGGCAAGAACTATAATCTATTGCTCCAATGAACCACATTGTGCATCTGTTCATGAAACTTCCTACTGAACTTGATGGATTTATGTTCCTTCTGTGTTTAATGAAGCTAATCAGCAGACAGGTGGAAAATATCTAACAAGAGAAACAGGCTTCCATACAGCCGTATTTGCTCAGAGGTTGAGACATTTTTAAAGTGAACTCCATATTTCTGCATTAATGGTTTACTTCAATTCCTGGTAACTGCGTTTGTAGGAGCCCCCACAGAATTCCTAAGAGTAAATTCAATGTGTCTGTAATGACAGTAACTAAAACTGAGTATATTTCAAGATTACAGGCATCACTAAGGAAGTAAAAGAACATGGCAGCAGAAATCAAGGGAAAGCTGACTCCTAGCTGCTGCTGAGAAGATATTAAGGTCCAGCAACTGCAGAAGTAGTAAGAAGGATATTCCCCCTTGAGGCTCACCCACACCAGGTGCTGCTCCCAGCTCTACTGCTCCTTATTCCAAGTTCACTCAGGAGGGAAAGGTGTAGGGGAAGACAGTAAGAATTTGAAGAATGATGTATAAGACTGGTCTTCACTTGGATGGCAGATTTTTGCCTTGGTGGGAGAACAAGAAAGCATGCCTAACACAAAAGGGTCCTTGGCTTTCACCATCACCATGATGAAAAAACCAAAGAAATCGTACCCACTCTTAGGCACAAGCATGAATCCTCAGTAAGCCAGTGGCAATTTTATCTTTTCTTGTGTTCTCTTTCTAAACAATAGGTTCAGTTGTGCAAGACCTCAGCATTTCTTAGCATCAGATTCAGGAATGTCAGGAATTACTAGTGTCAGTGTCACATTTCAGCTGCAGGGCCAGAGTGCTTTGCACAGAAGCACAGACTCTCCAGATGTGGTAGATGGCTTATGACTTCACCAGGGACTATGCTCTGCTACCATTTTGAAGACCCGGTCCTGTGAAACAGTCTTGTCCTGTAAATACTTTCATGTGTTTTGCCATCTCAAAAGGCATTACTCTTGGAGAATCTCTTTCCAGTGTAGTCACACTATTTGACAACAGGCTTAAGTCACCCCCACACAACCCAGAACAGGCCAGGCAACTCAGAAAAACTGGAGATGTGCTCCAATGCTTCACACTGAAAAAAGACTTCACACTTTTACCACTCTCCTCCATCCAGCAAGCTCAAGCCAGCACAACACAGACAGTGCAAGACTAAATGGCCAGTCCAATCTGATGGAGTTCTTGCCACACAAGAAGTTACCTGCAGCACTGCACATGCTCACGGCTGTGCAGTCAGAACACAGCTGTGCCATTAAACGACTCCAACAGACAGCAAGCACCTTGTCTGTAAGGTGTTTTTCTGCAGAACCCAATGGAAATGGCCTGAACACTACAAATGCCAGGCCAAAATTAACCAAGAAGGGGATGCTGCCACTGAGAGGGCTTCCAGTTTCATCTCCTTCCTCTGCTCCCAGAACTACTGCTGTTATTTCTTGCATCAGATGACAGTATTCTGAGGTAAAACCTAATTCTCAGTACAAGATCAGTTTCCAGATGACACAGTTCTGCAATAATGCTGTGCACTATTGCACTATTATCAGGATACAGCGGCTGATCGGTCAGTGCCATAAAGCACCATTACTTTATCTTCTTTGATGTCAGATAATTAGGGTAGTATTACCCAGCAGAGTGAAACACCAACACCACTGTCCTGTTTTTATTCGTGTTTTCCTCTGTCCAAGACACCCTGGTGTGATCAGGCCCAGTTTCAATACAATGGCTGTTGGCACTGCAGCATTCACTCTGATATAACAAAGCAATAATGAAAATCTGGTATCAGCAACACCCAGCTTCAGCAGAAAAGACACAAAATTTGTTTGGCAACTGCAGGAATTTGCTATTGGTACAGTCTTGCAGGTGAGTTCTCTAAAGCAGGCTGAAGTGCTTAAAATGTGGCCTGTTATCATAGCAGATATCAACTCTGGGAGGTAGGGATGGCAGTGAAGATAACCCATCCAACACTGGTGGGATTGCTTCATCCAGAAGGGGGAACAGTGGTAGGAGCTGTCAGAGCTGCATATCCTTTTGCTCCCCAGCCTCACAAGCCACCTCTGCACCAGGTGGAGGGACCCTTCACTTCCACAGCCCTAGGAACAGTGTATCAGAAATACCAGAACAGCAACGCCTTCTGCAAAGATATAATGAAATTATATGAAAAGTTAGAGTTCGGAGTCCACAGAGATTCCTTGGCTTCTGGTTACTGGAGAAGATGCAGCTTCCATTGCACATTTTTATTGAATTTTGGTGGAGTCAGTACTTCTGGATCTGAAAGACAAATGGAGCAAGTGTCAGAACAGGGAGTAACAGCATACAGTTTCTTCAAGAGCTGTCAACTACTTTTGTCCACTTTTCTTAAATCAAAGGATGCTGAGAAATCTCTTGACATCTATAATTTCCCTGTAGTGACTGATAACCAGCCTGTACAGAACAGCGTCCTCAGAAGACCTGCTTTCACCAGGAAACGTCTGGGCACACCAAGTCCCCTCTTAACAGTTAAGTGTCACTGTTCAGAACGAGGAGGCACAGGCACAAAGCCACAACCATTAGTGGCACAAAGCAGAACCCAATTCATTCACCTGTCATTGGCCCATCATGCGTCACAGTGAGCTCCTTCTGGAGTGAGTAAGAGCTTTTTCTGAAGCCAACCCTGGCAAGTGGCAATAGACAGGTTGCATCTATAGATTCATCAGAGGATCTCCCCAGGCAATTTCAGGACTAGCAGGGAAAGAAGATGTAGGACTAGGGGAGAGATGGAAGACTGAGGAATTGGGACCACCCTTTGCCAGGTCTCTCAGCCCTAATTTTGTATTCACTGCAAGGACTTCGAGAAAGCAAAGTGACATGACAGACTGTAGCCTGGTCTGGTCAAGGGCCTGGCCTGACTGCCAAAGGCAGAGAGAAAAATTCAGCAGGTAAGTTACAAGAAGAATTATCTAACACGCTCTTTAAGAAATCAGATTTTCAATTCCCTCACAACACACACAGTAACCCAAGAACAGTTGAGATATTTTAGCACAGGAGACAGTTTTAGAACATGAATTCAGAGCAAAATAAACTTTATTAAGAAAGCTGCTCACTTGCCACAAGGCAGGATGGCACACCTATAAAGAAAAGCGAGGAACCACCACAGCTGAGTAACTGGTACAGTTGTTGGCAGGTAGCAGTGTTTGGAGAGCCACCAAGCCCACTAACCTCCCTGACATTTCACACCCAAACTTAATTCAGAGACTCAACTAACCTTGTACAACAGGAGGCATCATCCTCTTTTGCTGATAAGCAGCCATAATGCTGTTTGCAGTTGAATTGGGTCCCAGGACCTGTAAGAAGAAATAGCCATTTTCCAACCTGAACAATGCAAGGCACAAGCAGGGACACCCTCAAAGGAAACTCTGCTATGATTGTCCAAAACCAGGAGACCTCACAGTACAAAGTGAACAGGATCAAAGTGTGATCGGTGTGATCAAAGCCCAGCAATGTCTCAGAAAAGTTAATACAGAGGCAGAAAGAGAGAATTGCTTTCACACAGCTTTTCATGACACAGAACTCTTATCCAGCACCTACTTCTTCACAGCACCATAAATGTCATGATTCAGCAGGACCGACTTCATTACAGCACCACCAATATTTAAAGTTCATCTGGGAGTCTCTGTTCCCTGTCATACAGAACAATTTTAGTCTGTCTTTAAGAGTCCTGCTAATCAGCAGTTGGGGGGAAGATATTGGGGAACATTTTGTGTTCACCATAAATGCTCAGAAACACTTATTAGAAATAAAAACTTTTACTCTGGAAGGGAACTAACTAAAGCCCTTGTGATTTCCTTATTCTGCATTAAGCTGAAGCTTAGAAGCCTGACATAACCCTTCTTTATGTAACTTACTTCTTATGATATATGGTTCAGACTTAATTGACCAATCCAGTAGTTTTTCACTTCACAAGACCTACTCTACTCCAGTACACTTCTACCATTAGGCCTAAAAAAGAGAGAGTGTTCCCATATTTTACAAATTGCTTAAGATGGAGCTTACAAAAACAAGTCACCACTAGGACAAGGCAACACAATCCTCAGAAGACCTCATCACATCCAATGTGGCACTCAGTGCAGGGGTGACAGTAGACTATACATGTTGTACCCATCTAGAGTGTACTGAATCAGCAGGTCCTGCCCAGAATATCTACTGAACCTCTAACAGAAAGAAACCCCAGATTTTGAAAGCCATGGAAGGATTCCAGGGTCTGTGCTGGAGAATGCAAAATACTGTTAAACACTTGATACTGTCTAGTGAGAATGAAAGGTGCTGTAGGTGAGCACAGACCAGGCTGACAGAGCTCTGTTGCAGGTCTGGAGTCCAGATTTCTGGGACCGAGGTCTCCATCAACTGCAAAACCTCTTCCAGGACTTGCTGCAGTGCCCCAGCTTGCTCATCATAACCAAAGAGCACAAGCTGCTTCAGAAGGATGTGTATCTCTCCTGCAGGAGGGAACAGAAGCAATAAAATAGCAATCAACACAGGTATACTAAATAAACAGCTGCATTTCTTTGCTATCAGCATACAGGAAGGAGAGCAGTAACTCAGAACTGGTTCTGTTCCTACTGAGCCCCTACAGCGTCCGAGAACAAAAACAAGACAAATCTGAAATGGTACACAGAAGGCTTCTTTTCTCTGCTCCCAACTTCAAACGCAGAGAGTTCAGATTATTCTGAGCACAGAGGCAGATTAAATAAACCAATGTTCAATGCAGAGAGCTGTATGGACCAGGCAGCTTTTCTCTACAGCATACACAGTAAGAACAAGCACAGTACCTTAGCTGTCCTCATCCTCACAAGCTGCAGCATGGATTAAGATCACCAATTATCCTACCTTTCACAGCCTCAACAGCACGAACACTCTCTCCCAGGACTTCCAGAAGGGCAATATCTTCAAAAGGACTCCCCTCCTTCAGGCTGTATCTCTTACGCTCTGCCTTGCGTCGGTTCTTTGAGGATCGCCTGGAAAGAGCACGTTCAGTTACAGTGTGCATGAAGCTTGTCACTCAAGTCCTTGCCTTCTCCAGTGACAGAGGACTGTGTGTAACCTTACGTGCTCTGACAATATTTTCAGCTCTATTTAACCAATATACTTACTGGTCTGAAACACAAGATAGGAATCAAGCTGTTTCTCTACTCCAAAAAGGACTGCTCCATGTTCCAGCAAGGTTAAAGCATGTGAACAACACAAAGCAGGAGCTGGTCTAAGCACAAAGCAGTAGTCACTATCAGGCAAAGTTGAGGTCCACTTAAAACACTGGTGGCCAGGGTCTGTGCTTGGCTGTGATCATTTTAATTTCTGCCATCTCCAGAGCCTGCTCAGCTCCTAACCATAATCACAGGAAAGCAACTTCTTTCACAGACTAGACCTACTTGCATAATGTTCCTAAGTGATCCGCACACTTATGCTGAATACTAAGGCAGCATTCTCCTTCTTTTTTACATCTGGTCCACAAGAAAAAAAAAAGTGTCTAAAATGTGCACACTTTCCCCACAACTATATTCTTTCACAATTCAGCCAGGGGATTCAGAAGTGGTCCCAGAGACTACACCAGCCTGACCAGCCTGTAACACACCCCATCCCACACTGCAGCTCATACTACTGAGAGCATTCACAAACAATGCACACAACCACTGTGGGAAGACATTGGTATGAGATTTAGTAGCAAATCCCACACACCAAGTGTGAAACCTGGGCCAAAGAACACAAGGCATGCGCACAAGCTGCTAATGTTTGCGAGGCTCTGCCTGTATTCTCTGGCTAACTTTCTACAGCCAGCCATTCTGGCCATATGCCCAACATCCATGGGAGCCAGAACCCACCCAGAGTCCGTGCTCTCAGCTCTTCTGCTCTTCCTGTTGCACTAGTACCTTTTGGCTTTTTCTGCTCTTTCCCTTCCAATGAGAGCTAAAATAACCATCAAATGCCTGTAATTAAAGCAGCTACAAGGCATGCACAGCTGCAGGAGGAGCAAGCCAAGCTTGAGCAAGCTAACCTCCTGAATGCTGATGCCAGAACAGTCACTACCTGACTTGAAGGCAGATACCTACGCTGATATTCTTGAATTGCTGTGTGTATATTTGCTGTTCATGTCACTGGCTGTCATAACACTGCTGGTTTCAGAAAAAAGCTCCAATTCCGGGCAATTTGGCACTTCATAATCTGCAAAACATAACAACGGTCACAGTATGGAAAAAGGTCAGAATTATTTCAAGCTTTCTGATTGATCTGTGTAGCTTGCTGGAAGAGTCATTCTACCTGCTGGTGTTCTGAAGCTTTATGGCTCCCAAATTCACTGAGCCAGCACACAAGAGGAAACAGTAATTGTGAGAACAACACTGCTCCTCCACCCTGGTGGGGATCGTGATATTGAACAGCACAATAAAAGGGATGATAATCTCAGTGCAGCAGAACTGGACTAGGACACAGCATTCTGCTTTCAGAGAATTCCCTGAGCCTGTGTCAGTGGGCAGGTGAATATGCCTATAGGTACTTGGCACAGAGGACATGCTCAGCACTGTCTCACCCAGTCAAGGTGGTACTGTGGAGACAATGCTGTGTCATTTTGAAGAGCTTTCAGGTGCATTTTCTTTGCGTGAAAGCTGTGACCCAAGGAAGAGCTGAAAATACAAGAGTAACCACACTCCAAATACGGAGTGAGGAGGGGTTGAGAAGGGTGCTGTTTTACTCCTGTAGGTCCCATTGGAGCTAAAGGAGAGCATAGCTCCATCACAGCAAACAGAAACCACACATAAAAACATGATCACAGTTACTTATGTAGGAAAAAGTCATACACAATTCAATACCAACCCTGCAGGTTCTCACAGGCCTTCTCCTTCAGCTCTCGCACCACTTGCAGGCGACTCTTATGGCGAAGAAATGCTGTTTTCTGGGAATCTAGGAAGATCAGCTGACTTTTCTGAGCTGATCATTAAGAAAATCAAAACATAAACATTTGTGCAAGAGAAACAGAAAAGCATTTTTTACACAAGCACAGTCCTTCAACAACCTCAGAAAAAAAATCCCTCAACTCATAAAGCATGAAAAAGAAGGACAAGCAATAGTAATAAAACATTCTTCCTGAATGGAAGGGAGAATAAAGCTATCAAATAATTTTTTTATTTCCAAAACCTACTCATCAAAGCTTACAGTACAGATAGCCATTTTCCTGGTCCATAGCTCTGCTGCCACATATGCTTTGGAACAAGGACTTTTCTGCTTGTTCATGGATATGCAGACACGGACCTCTTTGCAGCTTTTGACTGTGTAGTCTGGAAAAGCTCCAAAGGAGCCTGACTAAGCTAAAAAGGTCCCATGACACTGCAGGGCTTCAAGATGAACTGAGGACAGCCAAACGCAGATAACTGAGCAGCATCAATTAGGTGGAAACAAAGTATCCTTCCATACACCTTCCAGTACTGAAATGCTGCGACTTCCCGCAGACCCAGCAAAGATCTTCTTTAGCCTCTACAGCACAGAGAAATATTCTAGCACAGACTCACCTTCCAAAATAGCAGGTTTCAAGTTGGTTTCCAATATATCCAGCCTACCATACTTGTGAATCTGGATCAGGGAAAGAGAAGGTATCATTCAAGGATCTAACCCACACCACATCCCTCTGTTTTTGCACTCTAAAGATTTATTTCCACTTCTGTTATTATAGTTTGAAATGTCTTACCAGTCTCAAAGCCTCTTCCCAAAGAGCCCCTTCTAAGAGCAGGAGAACAGCCTCTTCATAGTCCTAGAAGGAAAGAGCAACCACGGGTTGCTGCTGCTGCTAGCAAGACATGTTCAGGTAGAAGCTATTCAGATGGCTATTTCTACACAGCAGTATCCCAGTCAAGAGAGGAAAACACTACTATGCCAGCTAATTCAAGGTGTTGATGACATAAAAGCCCAAACAAGCAAACAAAACCCACAAACCAACTCAGCAAATCTATGTTACTTCTCCCACACTAAGGGGAAATCCCTCTGGAACTCTGTCTTCCTTATTCCAGTCCTCATGCTTCAGCTCCCTGAGACAAAACAGAGCTGAAACATTTTTCGTATCAAAGCATGGGAGGCTTTACAAGTGGAAAAACTCAGAGACACAGCATTTATCCCCAGCCTGCTCATGGCATCACCCAGGCCTGCTCTGCCCTCCCCAAGGGGGCCCTTGGCAGAATGTTTTGCTGTCAGCATGCATGGAGTCACATGTGGTGCAGAACAGAGGAAACACAGATGGTGTATCTGACTGACAATACTGGGCATTACTGGTCACAGGCAGGAGGGTGATGACATTACCTGAGTGTACTGCTCCAGGAGTATGGCTGCCTCTGCATACTTTCTCTGTTCAACTAGTTTTCCTACAAGAAAAAGTGGAGTTTCAGCTTCTCAGAAAAACCTAGATTTTTGTGCCAGAAAACTACAAAGTAGAGGAAAAATCCCACTCACTGAGAGACTTTCTATCTGCTCACACATGTACTCAATTGCTAAATTACAGCTGTAATTTAAAAAGGGCACCATAAAAAAGTATTAAAGGCATGAAGGATTTAAATCACATTGACCAAAAAAGCAAATACTGGGGTATCTGACTCTGGAAGAGTAGACTTCCAGAAGCCATACTCCCTCTGTGTTAAGTGGCCCTTCATAAACTCTGCCTCTGAGAAATGATGCTCCATTCTCTTGCTGAAATATAGGTCCACCAGGTCCACAACACACTTCATGTCTGACCTGTGCTAGTGAGTACAAATTCTGCGACCAGCTATCTTCCTCTCCTTAGGACAGCACACAGCTTTATGTATCAGCTGGTCCTAGCTGCTAGCTGGCTTCAAGGAGAAAACAAGATGCAGCTCCAAATTATCCAACAGCCTTGAAGGTTGATGAATAGGCACAGCACTTGCACCAGTTAATGTCTAGAGGCCTCAGTTACATCAGACACTTCAGTGCACGTCCATTCCTTGGGGTTAACTAATGAGGCAATTTGGAAGAGCAGTCTGGCAACCAGCTGCAAGGGAACAATGCAAGAAGCAGTCAGCACCGGGCAGCCAAGGACGCAGTTTGCTTGGCAGCTTCTGTGTTGCCTACCAATTCAGCTTCAGCATCTTTTGGTTCTTTTGAGAGACAAAGGTCATGTGCAAATGCACAAACCTTGGGGAAACATGGGATCTTTGTTCTCATTTAAGAAAACCGCTGCTGAATAATGAAGCTTTCATTGAATTTTAGGAAAAATTGAAGTGAACCATAAATAACAGCAGCCACTCTGCTCTGCACATTTACATCTCTTCAAGGCCTACCTGCCATGCTCTGTGCCAGGCTGGACAGCTTATCCTTTGTGTAACCAAGCTGTGATGCCATGCACAGGGCTTGTTGCCAGCTGCCACTGCTCTGAAAAGCATCAAGTGCTTTTGCAAAGATGCCAGCACGAGCAAATATCAATGCAGCCTGTTCATACAGCTGCTTCTGAATCAAGTACTCCCCATATGCATCACTGATATCCTGAAAGACAGGGACCAAAAAAAAGAAAAAAAAAAAAGAAAAAAAAGAAAAAAAGGAAAAAGAAAAAATAAAAAAAAAACAAAAAAAAAAAAAGGAAAAAAAAAGAAAAAAAAGAAAGGTCAGTAGCAGTCCTCCATTGGTAAAAATGGAGGCTCATCAACAAAAGCCTCTTACCCAGCTTCTCCAAGGAATTTCTAGGCATGAAGTTTCTACCTCATTTCAAACTATCAAACCAAGGGCTGATGATCAGCACATGAAGATACTTCACAGAGCTACAGTAATGTGACACAGGGGTGGTACCTGATTCTCCAAACCAAATGCTGGGTAAATTAGATACTACAGGAAACCAGACCCTTCCTCCTCACCCACATGAGCAGTTTTTGTTAGAATATCTCTCTGAATCAACCTACTTTAGGAAACAAACACTGGCACAAGGGAACACACAAGCTCTGTAACTCTACAGGCACAGGCTACTCAAAGCTCACTATCTCCACGAAGAAGGGGTAAGTGGATTTCACTGGAAGGATACAGGGGGAATAATAAATTACTTCCAAGGAGTCACTCAGAAACAGATCTCCCTCATGAATAAAGACTCCTTTTTGCTTTCACTGTACTGCAAATAGACCAATTTTCTCTTTTTCCTCTCTCACTCAACTCCTCCTTGTACAAAGGCTTGTGTGTTTGAGTATTTACAGTATCTACATTAGCTTATATTAAATGTATTTAACATTTTATCTCAACCTTGGACAAGCTGAAGTTCTTCAGTAATACTGAAACCAGTAAGGGACACTATGTACTAGGAAACAGCACATCCAAAAGTGTCCAAGTTCTTCAGCACTTTTCAGAATAGTTTAAGGATAACAAATTGTCCCCACACAATCTGCAAGCCACACAGAGGTCAAAACAGGGAGAACTCTTCCTGAGGTTATGAGTTATTCAGCACACTACAAGATAGTGCAGCAGAAGAAACAGGACTTCCAGGTGCTCTCTGAGTCACAGGATCAAAGGAATAACAACCATTGATGACCAGTCACACAGGGTTAGTGCTGAGAGTCATTCCAGCTGTTATCTCAGAAGAGGGTCTCAGACAGCACTGGAAGAGCAACGACCTACAGAGCTTGAACACATGCAGCTGCAGTTTCTTTCCTGCCCTCATGCAAGGTGCTGAGGAGATCCAAACACATTCATAAGGGAATATAAACCTTTGACACTGCACTGTCATGAGCTTACACACCTTGTACTCCTGAGTGCTAGAGGGGTACAGCTTCAAAGCCTCCGAATACAGATTCTGATCCTTCACCAAGTTCAGAAATTCAGAGAAGTGTTCAGGACCTGCAGAAATAATTTACTTTTTGTAAAAATTAAGGAGAAAGTACATGGCTCCCAGACAGTCTGGGTTCACAACATGAAGAATCAACTAGAGGTGCCTGGGTGGAAGACCCCCCATTCTACTACTGTAAAATCAAAGCGTTCACTTCCTTGAGGTTTTGCATCAAGAGATATTAACCAGGCACAATTCACTTGAACAGGAATAACACAAGACTTCACGTGCTTCATGACCACAGAAGAGTAAACACTTCTTTCTTCCCACGCAAACCTACAGTACAAAAAGCAAGTAGCAGAAGTTCACCACCCATTACCAGATGGGAAGATGATCTTGTAAAATCCTTCTCTTTCTTCAGTTATTTCCACTGAAAGGCTCTCCCAAACGGACATGTTACACTGCAGAAATCCTCCTTAGGACACCTACCACATTTGCTGAGGTGGCCAAGAGCTTTTGTGTATCTCTTCAAGTGTCTGTCTATTGTATATCGCTGATAATTGGTTTCCATCTTCCGGAGGGCATTTAAGAAGGGCAAGTATTCTTTTGGGTCCTGTAAAGAAAAATAAAAATGGCAATTGAATTAATCTGCTAAAATCCTTATTTGCCCCCATCTTCACAAACAGACAGTCCCATATTTGAAAAAAATATGGTAACACACTAAAAAAGGCTTTTTCCCCCCCAAATGTAAGCCATCTTAATCGATTTGTGCACATACTCTTGCCAGAAATTACTAACTCGAATTACCAGGCTCCCACATGGACTTCAACACTATCTAAAGGCTGGCAACATTTAAAATTCAAGCCTATGTGTCATATCAAGTGTTGTTTTCTATTATCTATGATTATGTATACATTTGCAGAACATAAGGTTGATCAACTTCCCCACACCAAAGGTTATAAAACCTGTTAACACGAATAGGGTGTCCTAACTGATGAGCAGCAGAATTTGCTATAACATTAGAAAACTCTGAAGATGCAGATGGGCATTTCAGTTCAGAGATTTCACATTAAACCCACATGCTATTATCATAGGAACCACTAAAGAAGCAAGAAAAAAAAGTGCAGAACTGAGAATGAAAGGCGGGCAGTTGCAAAACTTCAGATACCAATCCCTCCCTTTCCCAGAGCTACTTTGCTCTGCTGCTCTAGAACAGCACTGTTTCACCTTGAACACAAATAAATTTCCAAAGCTGTGCTCAAGAACCAAAGGATGCAGAGACATGACACTTGCCCAGCATCATCCCAAACACACACAGGGCTTCTGAGCAACTGTAATCCTGCCTGGGTAGAGAGCCATTACTACGAAAACATGCAAGCTGATCTGCAGACTACAGAGAACCTTTGAGAAAGTAGAAAAATAAGTTCCTTAGCTGGAACTATGAACCAAAACCTTTTGAGACTTTTCTGCCACCATGACGACTAAATCAAAATCATACGTCCCCAAGGAATAATCATACAATTCATTGACATCCACAAGGAAAAGCAGGTACTTTAGTGCTTCTTCTGCACTCACAGCTTGGACATCTGGCGTAATGCTTTCTGCAACAAGATAAAACAGCATATGACCTGTTACACCACCAGCAGTGGAGCCCTGCTGTGAGGAAAGGATGCGTCATCAAGCACAACCTTGACATCAGAGAGACCCCATCGGACTAACAGCTTGCTCTGCCTTGCAGAGGGGTTACTTTGCCTTTACTGGGCAACTTCAAGGACCGTCCCCAGCATAGCAGTGAGTGTGCAACTGTGATGAACTTGAAGGATCAGCACAGAATAAAAGCAAAGTTTGCTAGTTTGGGATACCAGAATCCAGAGTAGGAACCTCCTATTCCATTCTGGGAGAACTAGAGCTCCAACTGGAAAGTGAAAACAGGTCCAACTCTGGGGTAACTGCCAAAAGACTGAGTCAAAAGGGTGAGCTGGGGGTATGTAGAGCAGCCTATCTTAGCTGATATGCTGCTGTACCTAAACACATACTGGATTCAAGTCCATTTCTGGTTTTTGGCTTGCTCCATAAACAGCAACCCTAAAATAATTTTTTTGGTGAACCAGGCTAATGATCAAAGTGTTGAGGAACACATCCAGTGCAGTATTTCAGGATTCAGCTGTGCTGGGAAATCTGGCAGGTTGAGCACTGGGTGGTGAGAGCTGCAGTTTGAACTGCCAACCCCTTGCCTAGCAAAGGGGATAGAGACCTGTGAGACACAGTAGGAGCTGAGGACTGTCAGATTTTTGCAGCGATATACTGCGAGGGTATAAAAGTACTCACAGGCCCAGGGGTTTCTTTGCTTGGGTCCTCTCCTCAGGGGCAATAGCTGGAGCTGCTATTTTGTTACTTAGTTACTGCACTGAGACTAATTATATTGAGGACCAGAATGCCTGAGACTCTGATACGGGAAACTGAGGTGGAGCCAGTAAGGAATCCTGGTCTGACTGTGAGGGTAGGGGATGTAGCTGTGGGGGGTGGTCCCAGCTCAGGTGGTGCAAATGTGACTACCAGTCTGCCAGGATCCTGGATGGCCAGATGAGGAAGTTTCCCCCTTAACAGTTTTGGCTGGACAGAGAAGTTTCCTTAACATAAAGCTTCTGCAAATGACCCATTTTCAAAACTTTTGAGCTTCTGATACAAAACCTCGAAGATCGTGAACCTTCTGGAGAGCAATTTCCAGTTCTGGAGGACTTTTTTTCACATGTGCTGTCAGTATTGACAGGCAGTATCTGAAGAAAAGAGAAGAAGTGAATGAGAAAATGAGAAGGCAGAAACACAGCTTATTCCTTTTTTAAGCAGTTTGTACAAGTTCTAGTTTATGTCTTAGTAAAAAAAAAATAAAATAAACTGCTCAGGCACTGTGATCCTCCTAGAGGAAGGCAGCAAACACAGGAAAAGAAGAGAATAGACCAGAAAGGTTCTTCTATCAGCATGTCTTCCCAAACACGTCACAAAGCTGGAGGTGTGTTTTGAGTAGAATGAGCTTCCTTTACCATGCCAGCTAGCATGATGAAGGAACTCTCTCTGAAAGTTCAGATAGCTGGACATGGTTTTCCAAATGAAATCTGGCACAAAAATAGCATTTTTTAAAAAAATGACAGCTTTCTAGGGTGTTATTTGTACTTCCATACATCTCACATTTACTACTTCAAAATAGCTTTCCCAGCCAAGCAAATGCTTTGTTTTCTGAAATAGTTTGCAGGAAAGTGTCTAAATTCTCAGGGCTCAGTAGCTACTCACCACCAGTTGCTCCCCTCTCCACTGTTTAATATTAGACTGTCAATACTTTAGCACCATTTCACCAGGCATTGTTACTATCCTATTTTCCCAGCTTTTATCTTTGTCTGGTGTTGATTCATCCAGGAAGGATGGTTACCAAAAAGGTAATCAATCAGAAAAATGGAGCTGATAATTTACAAAGTAATTCAGTGTCAAATGGAACAGCTGATATCTTTCCAAAGGGCCAGCTGCTTCAAACAGTCAGCAACTCACCAAGATGAAACTCTCGCTCATATGTCCATTCCCACACAGACTGATCCTAAATTGAGTGTATCTCCAAAATCTTTATAAGCATCCTGCATTTATTATTTTAATTCTATTATTTTATTTAATAGTAAAATGTTGGTATGCTGTCTCTGGAATTATTAGATGTTTCCAGGATAGCATGCTCAGCAGAAGCAAGGCATGGTATAGTTAATTTTGTGGAGCACAAGCTCACCTCAGAGAACCTAGGGCCAAAGAACTGATGTCAAGGACAGCTTTGCTTCCTGTCAATGACTTACTGGAAATCTCTCTAATGGTTCCTTTACAGTAAGAAAGTGCTCACTTTTGAGGGTCAATGTGCTCCATGGCAACTCTCATCACATCACAGATGAGGTTTACTTTTTTCTGATCAGGATGCTGGAGTGGCTGGCTGTTACTGCTGCCGCTCAGAGATGGGTACATACTCTTAGTGAAATCTTCATCTCTGCATAAAAACAGGTAATGTGAATAAGAGCACCACCCGCCACATAGCCCAGAACAAAGACAGTAAGGTTAAGGAACTCAAATGCATGCAGAACATAACTACTCATTAACTGCCATGCTAACAGGAAGTTCTCCAAAAATCTCTGACAATCCAAACTGATTGTCAGCCAAGAAAGGCATAAAAAATCCCCTAAAACTGGTCAAACATTTACTTCAGAAGCACCAAAAAATCAGAAGACAAGATTTACAAGATACAGCTGTCTTCCACTAAATTCGCTATGGATATTTCCACTGAACAATTCAGAAGAGTAAGCCATTTGCTATTATTTCTGGTCAGGTCAAGACTGAAAATGAAACCAAAGTGATAGCACCAGTTCCTACACAATTATTGACTTTAGCAAGCTTGAGAAGTTGTGAAACTACCATCACTGTAAAGCCTCATCACTGAGCCTTTAAAAAAGAAGTCAGGGGACTTGGTTTGAAGATTCAAGCAAGTATCTTGGCCTCAGACTAAATATGCACTGCTACCTTACTCCTCTTTATGAGGGAAAAGAACTTTCTCTGTTCTCATTTACTACTCTACAGCAAACCAGCAGAGAAGTCAAAGCACTAGGATAATGTACTAATTACTTGCTACAAAAATCTAATGGCTGCCTGCAAATGGGAATTTCCAACAAGACATGCTATCCCTGAAACTACTGAGCCTACTCAAGACTTTATGACTCAAGATGCCAGATTTCTGATTCCTTGCACCCACACTGAAGAGTTGCCAACATTTTGACAAAATAAAGTACCACCACTGATTACATGCATGTTCCATTTGCAGACTTATACTTACTTCAGTTCTGTGAAAAACAAGTTGATATAGTTCACAGAATCTATTTGCCTGATAAAGGTTTCTGTGTTTTCCAGAAATGCCTGAAATGAACAAGAGTATTACCACTGATATTCTGAACAGTAAGAACATGTACATCAAGTATAAGAATAAATTCAGAGACCTTGTCTGGAAGTACAGGATGAAGGAAATGCTAAATTTGATCTGTGCGTGCAATGATGCTGCAGTGCAGAACAGCCAGCCATCACTGCTGAAAGCAGTACCACCTACACTTTTGAGCACACTGCTCAGTGGATTCCAGGATAGATTAGTGTAGCAAACAACACAACAGAGCTGGGCAGACTTGCCTTGGGATTGTGGTCGTAGAGAAGATTGAGGTTGATTCGGAGCTTCCTCATACACTGAAAAGCTTCCCTGAACATAAGCCTGGAGGAATGAGTCAAGTAGGAGAGTTTACTTAGTGGATAAGATGCAAACAAAGGCAACTGATTAGAGCTAAGAACAGAAGCAGTGGGATGAGAACAGCCTACACTGTAAGCTGTGTAGACAGCATTCCAGAAAAATGTGTAAGGTCAATAGAGCTCACTGCTGACCCTGGCAGTGGGACACACCAGCTTGCAAGGTTGATGAAGCAATACAGAACTTCGATTATTTTTATTTCCATTAAAACAATGTTACATTTTGTATCAATTTCCCTTTCAGAAAATTTCAGTGTAAATGAACTCAGTAAAAAATGGAAAACAGCCAGCTTAATCTTAAAGTGATTGAGACGTCTGGAGAATGGAGCAATGAAGATTTCTCCCACCCACACAATTTCAGCACATATAGATGAAGATTTCTCCCACCCACACAATTTTTAGCCCTTCAGTGGTGAAGCGAGAAGTACCTGGCACAGCTGAAAGCTAGACTCCTGGGTGGTCACCCTAGAAACAGTTTTGCTCCCTCTCATAAGGTCAATTCCTCTGAGTTTAGCCTCCCTCTCTTTTCCAGGTCAGTCAGCGTCTAACAGCTCAGACTGGAGGAGGGAATACAAGAATACACCAGCACCATTTACCTGTCTAGCCACTTCTGAATCTGGGCAAGAACCAGAGCACGGTGGTGAATAGTCTCCAGATTTCCTCTTGGCATCTATAACACAAGATCCACACAAATACTTACTTTAGTTACTCTGCCTACATTGTGGGGAAAGTAAGGACTAGCCAGTTTCTTTGGCCTGTCTGCTACTTGCAAGTGCATGGGCCTGGTTGCTCACTTCAGAGGGCAAGCAATTTCAACAACTGTGGAAAAATACCTGAACACTCTCTCAGTCCAGAAACATTCCTTCCTCAGAAGGTTGGACTCTATCCAACCAGGCATGACCCAGAGCAACCTGATCAAATTTTCATGTTAGTCCTGCTCTGTGGAAGATGTTGAGCTCCACACCTTCAAAAGTGCCTCTCAAATTACATCCTTCTCCATTCTGTGAATCTCTAGCAGTTCTGAAGAGCAAGCTCAGCAAAAAACTAAGTGCCAAGGCTAATGGAGGGCTGTTAGTAAATACTAGGAAGTGAGTCTTGGATTCATGATGAGAGGGCACAATATGTAGCACTACACTACCTCAGCCATTAGGAACTTGAATAGTCCTTCCCAGTTCTGCACATACCTACCTGCCTCTACTGAATCTAACTTCCAAAGGCATGCTCAAAATCCCTCTGCAGCCGGAGATTTGTGAGGTGCTCTGCTGTAGCACTGCAGGGCACCAGCTTTGTAGCACTGCACATACTGTTTGCAGGCTGGCAAGGTGCTCACACTGACAGACCCCTGCACATCCTGATAGCACATGTCAGCAGACACGGGCAGAGCACTGACCTGCAGCACCACCTTTGTGTCCTGGGGAACGACGGTGACGATACGTGAGCCCCGCTCCACCTTGCGCACAGTCTCACTGCTGGGGGCAGCAGCGCTGCTCAGGCTGGCCTGGAGGGCTGGAGACAACATTCATCAGCATACATGGCACACGCAGCACAGTGCCCCATTTAGGACCTCCTGTTGTAGGAGCCAGGCAAGTACAAGCCACCAGGACAACAGCAATCTTCAACAACTCCTGACAGGATGAGACCTTGTGGAGTGCTGATCACAGCTGAACAAGACAAGCAGAGTTGCATCTTCTGCACAACAGGATGACAAAGCTCAACAGACCAGATAAGAGTAGCACTGAAGGGTGTAAAAGGACCAATAAGTTGTTGTCCTGCCTTTACCAAAGTCATCATGCTTCTCAAAGCCAGACACCACCAGAAACTATTTCTACAGTGATTCCCCTCCCTACCACACACCCTCAAATAGCACACAGACTTCTCCTCTTGAACATGGAGGGAAGGAAGACAATGCAGGGCTAGGCTGTTAGAAACAGTGTAAGAGTCAACTACAGCACAAATTTTCTTCCCTGTGAAAAACACCTGATATATAGTCAGTTCCTGAGCTCCTTGCTCTCTGGTAGATTTCTGAAAGCAGCTCTCTTACTCTCATCTCTTTAACATTTCCTTTGAGGAATCCAAATACAACAGGTTTGGATGTGAAAAATGGGGACATCTTGTGTTTCCAAGACAAATGCTAAATGATATTTACCCTTCACTGACAAGTTCTTCAAGCAGAAGCACTGACAGGTGTGTGAGTTGGTTGTCACCAACAAAAACTCATTGTATGTTGCAAATGATGTGATGTTAGAAGCAACCTGTAAAAAAATGAAGTTTATCACAGTTTAGACCAGGATATGGAAGCTGCCTTTGGCAGAGAAAAAGGGCAGGAAATGAGGGGCAAAAGCTTTGTACCTCAATATCATTAACAAAAAACCGGCATCGATCCGTGAGGCCCAAGATCACCTCCTGTAATTAAAATAATGACAACTATGAGCCATCACAACCTCCAGTCTTTCACAACACTGACAAGCCTGAACATTGACTGAAGTACCTTACACTGAAGTACCTTACAATTAGGTAACGAGTACTTCATGTGAATTACTTAGAGAAGCCAAACAGCAAGTCATCCAACCTCTTTTCCAGGAGGACTTTAACTTGAACATCTTTAAACACTGCTGGCTGAAAATCCAGCCTGGCCTACCCTGTAACTGCACAGTTGCAAAATGGAAACAGAAGCCATGCTAGAAATCTAGACTCTTCTATTCAGCAGCACTTGGTCTAGGGTACCAGAGGAACAGCTCCACAACAGAGCTGAGCAAAGCAGCTTCCTACAGCTGGATGCACACTGAATGAAAGAAACCCCAGAAATATCAGCAAAACAGCTAGTCATTCTTTATGCTGTTGTAACTATCAAGAAAGCATCTCCAAGAGGAAAAAACAGTAGCAGGACATCTGCAGTAACTCACTGCAGCCATATTTGCTAATATGTTAAGTTCAAATAAAACTGAACATTCCTTTCAAAAAGAGTGTGGCAGTAACTGCTAGAAATTTCCAATCTGAATTTTCTCACTTTTTGATGAAATTATTTGTTGTATTCATAGAACAGGGTGATCAGGTGTTAACTGCAATCCACCAGAAATGCTCTAGAAGGCAAGGGAAGATAAGCTTTCAGCTCTGCAAAGGCCTTATGAAGAACATGAACAAGTATCACTGGGCCCTGGGCAGAAGACCATGGTGTACTTTTGGCACACAGAACAACTGAGTAGGGAATTTAATCTGTTTGCAGCCTTACTTACTTCACCACCGATCCTTGTGATGGAAGTCTGCACACAACGGTAGGGGAACTGAACAGCAGAGCTGCCGCTACTCCGCCAAGGCTCAAGGACTGGAGTAGAAGCCTCTAAGGAGCAAAGAAGATATAATTGTTTTCCAGCCCAACAAAAACTCAGACATTAAAACCACACGATATGTATCTTAAGAAAACCAGAACTGGGAATAAGCTACACTATCTGAAAGAGGCAGGGAATGCTGGCACAGAAATCCATGACACAGTGGACAAGAAGTTGGTAACTTCCAGGGGCTCAGTGGTGCCTTTATTCCACTGTCAAATGAGAGAGAAGATCTATGAATGTGGCAGTCAGTAAGCACTGAACTTTGTACGTGCATATTCGTGTTAACATATGTGTGTGTATAAAGTTACCTTTAATTGAATTGTGATACAAATCACTAATTTCAGCCCATTTCTGGAAGGAGAGGAAATATAAAAGCAGCACCAACTATACAGGAAGAGTCACTCAAGTCCCCGAAAGTCAAATCATCTCATTAAACCTTTTAAGAAATATGTAACAACTACCCCTAAGACCAGGTACTTTAACAGGGCCCAGCTTACCCCACAGGTATTTTAGGATCCGCCTATCAGTCAGCTGCAGAGCTACAGTTCTGGTCACTGGGCTGCAGTACAGGCTGATCACTTCTCCATCTACAGGCACTGACAACCTGATGCAAGACAGAGGATGTACAGAATGTCAGTCACAGCAGACACACTTAAGAGCAGATACTTCGTTCCTGCCTTTCTTGTAGCCAGCTGAAAAGACACACATCTCCAGCATGGACATACTTTGATCGTGTAAGGATCTTTTGCAGTCTTCTCACACCTATGTCAGCTGACAGTGGCACCACAGAGCACCAGCAACTCCTGCCAACAGGCATCTGCCTAACTGTGCTGGTCACTGTCTGCAGTGCAGCACTCTGCAAACACACCCCTCTTTTTCTGTTCTACAGTTCATGTGCAAATCATTCTGCCTCTGCTGGGTGAGTGCTGCAAAAAGCAGCCCTCCCATATTTCTGCACCCCAGGTGGCTTTCTTTTGTGTCTGCTTTTAGCTCAACTGGCCCCACAAAGACCAGCAGGTGAGGAGGAGAAAAGAAGGAGGACAGCAATTTTGATGGCTACTGGTCCCCTCCTGGACCTTGATAATGGTGGGAAAAGGAATGGAGGAATTTAGTGCCATGTGCCGTCCCCTCTCCCCCAAGGGCCTTGAATTCCAAGGAACAGAGTTATCCTGTACTGATACAGGCGGTCTGGCATGCACCCTTGCCAGGCTGGGTGTAGGCATCAGGACTACAGGCAAGTGCTGACCAGCAAGGAGCCTCATGAGCCGTTTGGTTCTCCTGTCAGAAGAGCACCAAATCCCTTAACCCAGGGCCTCCAGGGTAATATGAGACTTAATTCCTTCTAGGCACTGTCCAGAAAGCATTCTCAGACTTCAGCCACAACTGACAGATCTCTAGTACCGTAAATTCAGGCACTCTTCTTCAGCTCCAGCCACAGGAGGCACTGCAGTCAGATGGTGAAGGACAGACTGAGCAGCATGCTGACCTTCACCAACAACCAGGAAGCTGTCATCTGGCAGCCAGGTGAGAAATCGGAGCCCCAGAGGATTCATCACTTCATTGCTGCTGCTGCTCACATCAACTCTGTCACGAAATAGGAGAGGTTGAGACACAAATAGAACCTGATTTCGATAGGCCACCTCACTAAAGAGGCAGAGGACTTCCTAAGCACAGCCTGACTGTTTAAATACACAGCATGGCTGGGAGGGCTCCAGTGCAGAAACACTAATACCTAAAGCATGAATCCTCTAGGAACAAAGAGGGAACACGGTGGGAATTTTAACCTCATCACTGTCTCTGCCATGCAAGCAGGTCTGTTGCTCTGTGTGATGTGATCATGGGCCTGGGCACTGCACCATCACTCCTTTGTGCACCAGGCACAGGAAGGCACAGGAAGAGATATCTTTCTGTGGTCATTAACAGTCACCGGTTCTGCTAGATTGAGACCTCAGTAAAGGATGCTCAAAGTCCTTTAGTTAGTCCTAGTTGCAGGCACAGTGTCCACAAAATGATACCATGTTATCTGATAGCCTCTCAAAAATCTTGAGAAAAGTGGTAAGAGCTGTGACCTCTAAAGCATCCAGTCAGGTACAACCCTCTTATCCCCTCTACAGCTGTAGTAGTTATCACCTGTAGGTTTTATCCAGGTATGGTGTTTCTACAGTTGCTTTAAAGCCATTTCCTCCCACAGCTCCAAACTTGACAGAAGGGTCATTCCCTGTACTCTGTCCTAGCAAACACAAAGCAGAACAAAGCAGAGTTTAGACATCCACCCAACAGAGCCCCTTCCATCTTCAATCTTCGCAAAAAGTAGATGCTTCGTGCAAGTATTAAAAACATCAGAAAATGCCATCCCTGTTTTGGGATAACATTTCAGCCAAAATGTTAACTCTCATTAACACTCACTTTGAGAAAGACAGTCACATTCCAACATTGCAGTACAAAACAGCTGTTTCCTCACAGCACACTGTGTATAGAACTGCTTTGGGAAGTGCTGGGTGCCCCAGACAGGTTCCCAGACACTTCCCAGTGATCATGCCATCAGAGCAGCTTATGCAAGACACCACGTGCTGCACTCAAGCTGAAGCTAGGCAGGGGAATATTACCAGCACAATGACATAGTCAAGTGCCAAACGCTGTCTTCTCACAAAGTCAATGCACCACCAAAATGCTTCTATGTTACTCAAACTACTGGAAATGAGAAGAGAGCTTGAACTCACACTTAAACCAAATATGTCTTGTGTAAAGATTTAAGTGACCATCAGCTAACCAGTCTCCTAAGGTACTGTTCTCAGGAACACAGGGTTTCTTTTAACAAGGCTGTAACATGCTCTCACCATATCTGTACAAAGAGATCCTGTTATCAGCATCCAGGATAGCCATGTCCCCACTATGTTTGGGATCTGTGTGAAAGGCAACCTGATTAACTGCCTGTTGGAGCTGGAGCTCATAGGTACACATGGGTGGAGGCACCACAGCATGCTGGAACGCTGTGACAAGCACTTTATCTGTGGAAGAAAAGAGAAGAAAATCCAAGATGAACCCCAAATGTTCAAATGTTAGTGAAGTTCTTCCTGGATTCTTTATAGGAAGCAGAAATGATGTTACAGGAAAATGGTTGGTGTGCTCTTAGTGGTTATCTTCACTGAGCTAACCCTGAAGCAGGTATCAGTTACGTGGATCCCTCCCTAAAAGCGCTGTAGCAACAACTAAAAGAAGAACTGAATACAAAAGGCTACCTCATCTTTTCTCACTCTAGAGCTGGAAAGCTGTCCCACTGCTTACCTCCATCTATGACAGCCACATTTGCCATATGTTGACTATTCTCCCCCAGCCCATGGTCTGTGGTCCAGTGCCAGTCGTAGAAGAGGTAATGCCAGCCCTGGCAGAGTATATGTAGTCTATACAGGTTCTCTCGGTCCCATAGCAGTGACACCAACTGATTTTCCTCCAAGCTACCAAAGTGTAGACTTTGCTTTAGGTACCAGTGATAGTTCCCTGTGGTCCACAGCTGAACTGCAGAAAAACAAATAGTTACCACAGACTAGTATTTGAGACCCAGCTCAAACCATCCCTCCCAACCACCACTGCCCCTCTATGGGTGGGTTAAGTGCAATTAAAATAGCAGTTCTAGTCTTCAGTCCATGACCTATGTCATACAACACACAGCACAAGAAAACAACACACTGTGCAAAAGTCAATCCTAAAATTTACTGAGCTACCCTTTGAGACAGTACCCCTGGTTTAATGGAGGACTCAGACCTTTACTATTCCATTTGTACCATTTCCAGTTACAGCAGCCTGGAAGATGCTTCAAACTCAGGCTGAACTACCAGTTCTTCCTCACCAGCTGAGATGGTTTTGGCTGGGGTGGTTAATTTTCTTCACAGTGGGACTCTGTGAAGAGTATGGGACTCTGTTTTGGATTTGTGCTGAACACAGCATAAATAATAAGTGATGTTTTAGTTATTGCTGAGTAGGGCTTACAGAGAGCCAAGGTTTTTTCTGCTTTTTGTACTGCCAAACTGCCAAGCTGGCAAGGAACCTGGGGATGCATAGGAGGTCAGGAGGGCACACAGCCAGGACAAGTGACCCCAGCTGATTAAAGGGATATTTCCGACCACATGACATCATGTTCATACATAAAGTGAGAGGAAGAATGAGGAAGAGTGGGATATTTGAACTGATGGCATTTTTCTTCTGTAATAGAAGTAACCATTACACTTGATGGGGCCCTGCTGTCCAGGACATGGCTGAACACCTGCCTGCTCAGGGGAAGTGGTGAACTAATTCCTTGCTTTGCTTTTTATGGCACACATGGCTTTTTCTTTTTCATAGTAAACTGTCACTATCTCAACCCATGGGTTTTCCAGCTTTTACCCACCTGATTTTCTCCATTATATTGCTGGTGGGCAAGTGGGCAAGTGACTCTGTGGGGTCACTTGGCTGCTGTCTGTGGTTAAACCATGACACCAGCACAGTGGTCTCAAAGCCACTTGCAAGCCTCCACAGTGTCTCCTACCCTGCAGGTAAGTACCCACTACTAAGAACATTTGCAGGCAAGTGTTAAGAGCCAGAGCCCCATGGAGTGCTCTCACCATAAGTGTTTGGATTGGAGTTTTCCACCTTCAGGTCTTCCAGCCATAGAGCCAGGATTGTAGAATCTGCATTCCAAAGCATTTCGTTAACCTGCAGAAATAAACATGGCTGCTGCTGATATTCTTGCTCACAGAAAGTTTACAAGACCAGGAGGGGCTCCAACAACAAAAGGTACATGGGCTAATACACAAACAGAGCCCATGCGCATCACAAAGCTCCTGACAAGGCATCCTGAGAAGACCACAGATGAGGAGGCCACAAAAATGACAGCAGCCTTCTCTTTGCTTTCCTTGACATTGAGTTAAGCACCTGCCAAAAGACCTCTCAGCATCCAAGCACAGAAGCTGAAGTAACACTCTAGCAATAGCTTCTCACTTATTTGGGATAATGTGAGTACTCTTGCAATGACTGACATGCTGAAAAGTACTTTTGATTCACTTGCCTAGTGCAAAGTATATACAGCACAGGACTACCCCAGGGCTACAATCATCCTTTCATCCTTTACTACATGTCTTTGTACTATGGGCTTGCATCTTCTCCACAGGCTTCTTCATTGTTCTCTTTTCAGGTCACTTCTCCCATTAGGATAAGCACAAAGTATTAAGTTAAAAAACTTTTCCTATAATCTGTAAGAGATCTAGTCCTCTTCTCCATTACACTCTCATCAAAGAAGCCCAGACAAGGAACTTACCTTGACCTGCCCTTTCTGGAAAGGGAGGGTGAACTCTCCATGAAGAAGTCCATTCTTTTCCAAAAAAACCACATCATGTCTGTTGGGTTTTTCTTGTGTAGATGCTATCAGGTTTCCTGAGGGCCTTAAAAAAGAGCCAAATGAAAACTCATTGCTTACACAATCCCTAACTGTCATTCTAAACCCCCATGATCTCACATTTTTTCCAGTGACATGAAGAAAAGGCAGCAGAGGACGTGTTTTCCTCAGCACTGTTCCAACAGTCATAGATCCAGTACAGACCAGAGCTTATGATAGCCACCAAATGATATGTGACCAAATAAATGTCAGCACTAGGAAAAGAACCTGTAATAGTTCTTTTTATACAGCTGAGCCCAAACCCACTTGACTCTGACTTTATGCAGAGACTCTACCCCTTCTTCCCACTTGTGATGAAAGTATTAGGATTTTCAGGGTTTAAAGGGCTACTCTTCTTTATGCTGAATCAGAAGGCAACTTTCTTCAAGTTTTGGGAAAAATCAACCAAATGCTGAAGAAATTAAAATAATGCTGATCAAAGACTGTGACCAGGGAATAACAAGCACCACTGCTGTCGGCATGCAGACTGCAGTACTACTCACTTCCAGGACAGTGCTTGTTCTAATCCTGAGATAGGCTCACTTGTTGACTGCAGCACAAGCTCTCTGCTCCATACCCGGACCTTCCGAGCACCTACAGGTTGAGAGAGCAATGAGACAAAAGTCTAAGAAAACTGGGAAGAGACTTTCCTGAGGGTACAAGAGCAAATTTTGATGCACATTCATAAAAGGAGATTTCTCTTGTACACCTTAAGGGCTAAGAATTTATTCTGTGTCAGGCAGTTCTCCCATAGTAAGCAAGTGACTAAAGGAACTGTGTTAGGAATTTCAGTCTGATGTAGTTCAGTCATAATAATTTTTCGCTCCAGCTCTCACCATAGAAATGTTAAAATCGAGCTACAAATTTACAATCCTCCCTAATCTGAAGTAAACTGAGGTAAAAATCCAAACAAGTAGAAGAGCAGTGCAGTTTGATGCAGTTCAATATGTTAACCAATACATTTAAACTGCTCAGAAAGTAGTATTTATAATGGAAAATACATTGTTTTCCATGATACAGTCTTAGAAGTAATGTACAGTTTTCCATGAACACACAGTCTTAGAGGTAATGCATATCCTCATCACAACTTTGAGTTCAGGGCAGAACCAAGGGAAAAGTATCACCAGTATCTTTAAGAAAGTGTGCAAGGCTAAACTCTAATATGAGGGACAGTGGGTATATGAACCCAAACATATTCATCCATTTGGCATTGAGAGCCCATCAGGTATTGCTTAAAGCTTGAGCAGGTAAAAGAGATAGTTCAGATAGTATCTGCAAAGTAGTACTCCTTCCTGGCATCTCACAGAACTGAAAACCAAACCACACAGAAAATATTCAAAATATCATATCTATAAAATGGCTCTGAGAACATCAGAGCAGAGAAAAGGATGATTAAATAGCTCAACTCACCCTCACTTTAAATCATCAACAGACACAAACAGACCTTGCCTTACCTAGATTCTGCTTAAGAAGCCCTTTACACAAGCTGGTATTTCAAAGAAGTGGGGTGTCATACCTGTCTCTGGACAGACAGCACTCACTGCAACAAACTGCCCATCTCCTCTCCACGTCACCCGAGGCCTGCCATCATCCCAGGCTGATGCTGGTAGCACTTCCTGAAGTCACACAAAAGAAAGTGGCATCAAAGCTTGGGAAGGCACCTGCTGTCTCTGTCTAAACAGACTGCTCTTTCAAGAGCCCTATGATGAAATCCATCCATTAAAAAGTGTCAAGACTAGTAAGTTAAAAACTCAGTATTCAAAATGTTGTTTTAGGAAACACTAGAATTAAAACTATTTAATTCAATCTGTTCCTCCTCCAAGTGCATATGACTGTCTCTTCACATAACCACACATTATCCTTCCCATTCACTGGGGTCTCTAATTATAGACAACAGTGCATAAGCTGGACACACCGTGAATTGAGATTTGCTTAAGATTGATGCTGGAATGGCTGCAAATCTTACTTTGAGCTCTGTTTGAAAAGTAAATACTCTCTGATGCTTGCTAGAGTTCAAAGAAAGATAAAAATGTATGATTTCAGACAACACAGGAACAAACAGAAGCAGCATATGAAGAGAACTACGAGAACTACCAGAAAGGTGGTAGCAAATCAGCATCACAGGAATAACAGAAACTCTCTTTATGCATGTTTTCCCTAAGAGAGCATTGGCTTGACACAAAAAAAGCAGTATAATACCGTCTGCTTGCGATGTGCTGCCTGTTTCCCTTCTGATCCATGGAACTGTGTCTCCTTTTTACCCCATCCAAGAGCAACAAACTTTCCTGGAGAAGAAATAATCGTTGTAGTGGAAGATTTACAGATAACTCCTTAACTACTCTGCATTATGAACACAACTAGAGCCTCAAGCAACCCACACCATTGTGGATGCCACAGTCAGGTCAGAGAGAGAAAGCCAGATAAACCTTCCCAGGAATTGTTCTGGAGAGTTCTGAGAAGGCTGAGAGAAACAATTAAAACAATCTTGCAGCTGGTGTTTTGAGCAGTTGTTTTCCCATTATATGTTTATCAAAGGGCATCTTCTTAATTAGCCAGTGGTGACAGGGTGTTGATTACATGACCAATGAGGTCCACCTGGACAGGAATGGCACATAAAAAGAATTGATTTCTAATAAAACTCATATTAGCCTGCTGAAGAGAGTTAGAGTTTATGTGTTGCCTCACTCCCGTTACAGACTCAATGATGACACACCTTTCTTCCCAAATTTTATTCTAAAAACCTGCTGGGAAGTTATGTAGCCTAGAAAGTATATTGGTACATGGACCTTACTTGAATTTATGCTGACAAGTAACAATATTGACTTTACCCTTCAGTTGTCAAGCAGCATTACAAAATAAATAAAATGTCTCCTGGGGCCTCAAAGTGCTCAGCTCCATTTCCTTACTTTCCATGTGCTTACAACATATCAACCACATCAGCTAGGGCAACTTAATTTCAGTGCGCTTCTTACCTTCTCCAAACTCATCTTGGTGGATTTGCTTCTCAGAAATTGGTTCAAAATCCCTTGTCATCATGATGAGAGTCTGCTGACCTGCAAGCCAGATATAAAATACAGTATTAGTAATGATATCTGCAGCAAATAAAAACTCAAGTGCTCTCCTGTGTGCTCCTATTGTTCTGCCATGGACCTGAATACAGAAAACATGGTACTAGAGAGAATATATCCTCCAAAGCATGAAACCGTAAACTGGAACAGAACACTTCCAAGTTTTTCTCCTCAAAAACATGCTTCCTGGCCTAACCTTAATAAGTTTTTCCACCTTCCAAACAAATACCTCGTTCTTTTTCTCTGGAGATATGAAGGACAAGAAGGCTACTGGGAATAGTCACGAAAGACTTATGAAGAGAAAATCATACCATCCTGATAAGCTCCTACAATGAGATGACCAGCTTGTGGATATGGGGAGAACAGTGGATTTCATTTATCTTGACTCTAGTAAGGCTTTTGATGCTGTGTGCCAACTCATCACAGACAAACCCATGAAGTATGGGATAGATAAAAGGACAGAGAGGACCTGCCAAGCTCAAAAGCTTGCTAGCACTGTCATTAAGTGCAGCTCAAGGTCAGCCACCAGTGTGCCCCTGGACACTAGGCACAATGATTAACATTGTCCTTAATGATCCAAAGAATGGGACCCTTTCCAAGTTTGTAGATGACACAGAACTGGGAAAAGCAGCAGGTAAAGCAGAAGGTTATGCTGCTGTCCACAGGGACCCTGTCAGGTAGGCAAGATGGGCTGCCCAGAACTTCATAAAGCTCAACAAGAAAAAAATGTCCTGCATATGGAAAAGAATAATCTTAGGAACTAAAGAGAGAGTGGGAATCAAGTGGCTGGAGAGCAGCTTGGCAAAAACCAGTACACTGTGTTTCCTGAGGCACCAAGCTGAACTAGCTAGCATTACATCCTGCTGCACAGGTGGACAACAGCATCTGGCTGCATTAGGAGTGCTCCCAGCAGGCTGTGGGAGGTGATTTTGCTCCTCCATTCAGTGCTGGTGAGAAATATGGAATGCTGACTCCATTTTTGGGCTTCCTAAATGGAAGGACATACTGGAGTGAGTCTTGCAAAAGATCAAAATTATGATTAAGGGCTTGAAAGATGTCACATGAGTGGAGGCTGAGACAAGCCAGACTGCCCTGGAGAGAAGGCTTCAGGTACAATCTTTCCAGGTAAGAATCTCAACAGGATGTGTAAATATATTATGTGGGAGGTGGCGTACAGTAAAGAAGACACAGCCATGTTGTTTGTGGTGCTGAGCGACAGCACAAGAAGCAATGGGCACAAACTAAAATACAGAAAATTCCCTTAAAACCTAAGAAAAGGGGGTTTTTCTTACTCTGAGGGTGGTAACAGATAGAAACAGGATGCCCAGAGGGTTATGGGGTCTTAAACCTAACCGGGCAAAATCCCCAAACAACTTGCTCTAGGTAACACACATTGAGCAAGGTGGTTGGAATAGGCAATCACCAAAGTTTCCTTTCAGCCTCAAGCACTCTATGATTCTCTTTTGTCTGAAGCTAATTTGATTTTCTAGATGAGTCACACCTGTAGTTAATTAGGGCCTGTGACACATATACTTCATACCAAAGGCCAAGAAACAGTTTTTGTTATGAAGAAACCAAATGGTGATATAAAGAAGTCATTATGCTTTTGAGGCAAGATCAAATGTACTTCCTGGGAAGATTTTAAGGACTAAAATCTCTTCCACAAAGCAGCTTTTTGGCCTAACCAATTTCTCCTTAGATCTCCGAAACACCTTATGAACCATGAAATGAAATCTAATATATAGGATCTGGTAGAGTTTTTTCCACTTTAAGTCCTAGTCCCAGTCTTGTAACTTTTTCGTCTCTCTCACAATCTCGGTTATGTTTTGTGCTTTGGCCACAGAGAGTTTTACTCCTACAGGCAGAAAGCTTACAGGCTGTTGTTGATACCTGTTGCAAGCAAAACGAGCTCTTGGTCAGGACTCCAGCTCATCACACTCAGACCGCTGTCCACACTTCCAACACATTCCACCTACAAGACCAAAATAAGATCACAGGAACATGAGGGCACCACTATCCCAGCACAAAAGCAAACAGTCACCAAGGGAAAAGAAAATTGCCTTCTACTTAAAAAAAAAATCTAAAGTCTAACTTCACACTTTGTGTTGAGCAAAACAAAAGACACATTTCTGACTAAAAAGAGTTCCAGAATGTTTATGAATGAGAACCCAGGTAATGTAGAGTCTACACATTCTACCATGCACCATTTTGGAAAAAACTTTATTCTGCAATTCTCAGTCTTGTGTCAGCACATATAGCGTCAATGCTAATATGACCTGATAGGGCCTGTGATTACATTGGCAAATATTCTTCAGTAACAAAACACAGATATAATGATTCTTGCCTAGAAAATTCCAACACAGGGGTAAACTCTGACCAGCCTGTGAATGCTGAACTTGACAACTGTATATACCTGCACCAATGTCAAAGTTTATGGAAAGCTGGAATAGTTTTACTGGGCCATCATGAGCAAGTAATAGCAGTAGGCAGAGAACGTTTGTTAGGCATGGTTACTCTGATTTGCAAAACGCATGGAACAGAATAACAAATATATTACTCGTGATAAAAAGCAACACGATGCCATTGAAGAAATTAGGTTTTGGGGGTCACAATCTTTCCACGTAAGAAAAGTGAGACTGGGCACCTGTCAGCAGAGTAACTATCGCTTACATAGAGAGGGTTTCAGAATAAGCAGAAGAGTCTTCCAGACCTCCTTCTTGGTGCCGAGACTGCACCAAAAGAAGACTGGAAAGTAAAGCAAAAAACCAGAAAAGTAAGCCAAAACCCCACAAAATAAAGAATCTGATGTTAAACCTGATGCAACTATCAATGCAATAAAAAAAAAAAACCAAAACAAAACCCAAATAAGCAAACAAAAAAACCCAAAACCCCAAAACAAACAAACCAATCAACCAAAACAAAAAACAAACAAACAAAAACGAAAACAAACAAAAATGAAAACAAACAAAAAAACAAACCAAAAAACCCCCCCAAAAGCTCTGGTAATTTCTATTCCCTAATGATATACTGTAAATTGCAATACAGGACACATTTTTCAGATACAGCTGACTGAACACTTAAGTGGTATCTGCAAATCAAGTGCAAACATGAACCAAAACAGACGAGCTACAAATAACCACAATTTTACAGCTAACTCAGACAGACCACTATCATCTCATGTCCACTTAAACCTGCACTGTTGGACTGGTATTGTGGGAGCTGATTCAGATTTCAGAGGGTGCTGCTGTGGTGTCTTGCTGAAGATGATACAAGACACTGAGGAAGGAGGAGAAAGCAAGTATCTCAGTTTCTGCCATTTCCTAAATCATGCCAACATGTATCTACTGATAACAAAATGGTAGCTACACAGTGGATTATGAATGGATTACTTTACTCTTCACCTAGTCTTAGCGATATCCTGCTTCTGTAAGACTCTCCAGCAGATCCTTTGCTGCTAGGAGCCCACTGAGCAAACTCAGAGGATGCAGGCTGTGGACAGGCAAACCATCATTTCAATTCAAGTTCTTTTACAGAGTATGTATTCTGTCTTTAGTCATTCCCAAGGCTACCACAAAAATCAGTTTGTCTGCCCAGAGAATGGAAACTAGCCACAGCTCAGTATGCAATGAGTGTACAACTGGCCACTGAAGAAATTTTAAATGTTACTCTTTCCTCCAAATTTCCTCACTACAGTTGAGTCTTTCCTGCCACGTTACCTGCTCTGTGCTCAGATTGCACAGTAGGATGTCTCCAGCTGCTGTAGCAACACACACACTCTCCTGCTCTGGAAGATCTTCAACACCCACGATGCAGCCACTTCCGTCCTCAGGCAAGAACCCATCCACAGTCAGGGAAATTTCTCTTGACACCTTGATACAGAAAGGTCAATGGCTTACTAATTATACATCACTTCCCTGGGATTTTTGCAGAAATGACAGTGTAAAAGACATAGGTATATTCCATCCTACTGCAGTGACACAAAGCACTACACAGTAGAAGTGTGAACGGCACCAGAAAAAAGCCAACTCGCAAGAACTTATCTCCACTTAAGGCAAAAGTGATAGAAGAAAATGAGAAAACCCAGATATGGGAACAAACAATACACAACTTCCAATTTGCCCTGCTAAACATCTTTCAATACCCTTTTCACGTTTCACCACAGTATCAACATTAAGAAGTGCACGGGTAGCTGCTTAAAGTGTCCCACTGCTCATAAGGGGCCATGCAGACTACTAGACACAGCATAAAAAATAATTTCTAAGAAAAATCATTTGGATGGTTAAGGTACAGCAATCTTTGAAAATTAAATCCCTGGAAAGCTCCAAAGTTTTTTTGTCACTTAATTTCAGAATTGAATGTACTGAAGGAATTAGATGCCTCAGAGCTGCACACTGAGAAGAAAGCAACACAGCTCTAATAGGAATTCATGACTCAATAGCATTCTATTATTTTAGCGGTATGTCGGCGTGTTTTCCTCCCTAGTGCAAAGTTTACAAAGTTTCCTCTTGTACTCTTCACCACCTCTTTGCCGGCGCTTGGTTCTGTCTGGATGCAACTATTAGTCACGTCGTGCTTAAGACTAAACCACGGGAATGACACGCGTCTAACACAGCCACGCTCTTAAAAAAGCAGATAAGAGTATTTTAGAGGCACAGAAAGCCTCTTCAGCCACGGAGATCACAGTGCAGCGGCTTCCACGGCACCGTGAGACAGCAGCAAGCGGCGGCGGGGAGCAGCGGGAGGGTTCAGGACCGCGCAGACACCGCCAGGAAGGGGGAGCCGCATTAGGAGACAGGCGAGCTCCCGGCGAGCTGCCGCTGGCGGAGGCTTTGCAACCACAGCCGACCCCAACACGCCGGCAAGCACCAGAACCCTGCCCCGCTGCCGCGGCCCTCACCGAGTCCCCGCCGGCGCGCAGTTCCACCAGCCCGTACTGGGAGCCCACGAGAACCGCGCCGGGCTCGGCGCCGAGGCAGAAGCATCGCGGGGTGCCCGTGGCGGCGGCGGAGCGGCACCCGCCGGCCCTCAGCAGCCGCAGGTTCCTCATGGTGGAGGGAGGGAGCGAGCGATGAGGCCGGGCAGCGAGGGACGCCGGGCAGCGAGGGACGGCAGGCACCGGGACCGCCTCACGGAGCCGCCATGTCGCGCAGCGCGGGCGGGCGGGCGCAGGCGCCGTGCGCGCTGTCGCGCTCGCCGGGCGGATCGCGGCCTCTCCTTCCCTCGCGGGCCGTGCCGGAGCGCCGGGCCCGGAGCTGCGAGCCGCCCCGCTTGAGGCGGCAAATGCAGCGCTGCGAGGCCTCCGGAGCCCAGCTCCGTGTGAGCCTGCCCAAATAACAGAATCACCGAGTCTGGGGGAGAGCTTTAAGGTCACCCAGTCCAACCATCCACCCGACACTGCCACTGTAACTCTTAAACCACATCTCCAGATCCAGATGCTTAAACAAAAGGGATGGGGGACTCCACTGCCTCCCAGGGAAACCTATTCCAATGTCTGACCACTCTGACAGTGATAATCTTTTTTACTAATATCTAATCTGAATGTCCGTGTCTCAGATTGAGGCCATTTCCTCCTGTCCTCTCACTGCGGGCCCAGCAGGAGAGACAGACTCCCAGCTCGCTGCACCCTGCCTTCAGGGAGTTTTAGAGAGCAATGGCGTCAGCCCTGAGCCTCATCTTCAGGACACTAAACAGTTCCAGCTCCCTCAGCTAGTTCTCATAAGACATATTTTCTGGTCCTTTCATGAGCCTTGTTCCCTTTTCCAAACATGTCCAGCACATCAATGTCCTTTTTAAAGTGAGCAGCCAAGAACTGGATGCAGCACTTGATGTGCCGCCTTGCCAGTGACAATGTATAAGATGACAGTGTGTAAGTATGAGCAGGATGATTCTTTTGGAGCCATTTGGGCACTAGCCAGCTGAAGCACCCCAGCTGAGGCTTCCCAGGCACTTACAGGCCAGCCTTCACATAGGTTAGTGCTGTCCTAATGCCACTGCTTCTGTCACGTTCTGCCACCTCCCTCCAGGTGTGGCTGAGGGGGAGAAGGTAGTTCAGCCTTCAGGGGAAAGAAGGACTTTGTGCAATCAGTTATACCCTTCACACTTCCCTCTTTTCCTAGTGGAGCTAGACTCAGACAGTCAGTACTGATGATGTTTTAAAAAGACAGGGAGCTATTGGAGAAGGTCCAGTGGAGACAAACATAATTTGGGGCCTGGAGCTTCTCTCTTATGACAGACTGTGGGACCTGGGCCTATTCAGTCCAGAAAAGACTGAGAGGGGATCTCATCAATACATCCAAATATTTCAAAGGCAGGTGACAAGAAGATGATGCCAGATTCTTTTCAGTGGTGCCCAATGACAGGATGAGAAGCAATGGCTGTAAACTAAAACACAAGGACTTTCACCTCAGCATGAGGAAGAATTTCTTTATGTTGAAGTTTGCAGAGCACAGGAATAGGCTACCCAGGGAGGTTGTGGAGTTTCTGTCTCCAGAGATATTAAAATCCTACCTCAATGCATTCTACTCTAGGTGATCCTGCCTTGGCAGGGAGGGTTGGACTAGATGGTCTCCAGAGATCCTTTCCAACCCTAACAATTCTGTGATTCTGTGTGATCCTATAATCCACTCTACTGGCCAAATACCAAGAAAAGACAAATTTGAGACAAATTGTTTTTGTCTATGGCAATCTGTAAATTTTGCATGCTGTAATCAACTTTATGTGCTCCACCATTTGGCAGTTTAGGCCAGTGGAAAGATGGGCCACATCTGGACAGGTCTGCTTTTTGCTGTTCTGGGTACTAAACTTAGCTAAAGTCAGTGATAAAACTCAGCAACACTTTCTAAACTCAGAGAAGGCTTTTCTGAGACCAGTGGAAAAGGCACAGCTATCACTGCACACCAGGAAAATTAAAGCCTTCCAGACTCCTTCTTTTTGGGATAAAGGCATAAGAAGTTCTTTCCCAGGCCAGTACAGCACCTGCCAATGCCAGCGGTGCCAGGCTGCACTGGTAGGAGGAAAGGCAGTTGTCAGAGAGCATGTGAACCTGCCTGTGCTGCATGTCTTGTCCCCTGTGCCCCCAGGACATACACTGCTTCATTAGGGTGGTCTGACACCCCTGTTCCTTGCAGTATCTTTTCCAGAGGCTTTTTCCTTTGGTGCAGCTTGATCCTATCAGCCTCCAGTGTCCCAACTCACCAATTTACCACTGTTTTTACCCAGTGAAATGTGCTTCACTGAGCTGAGTTGCCCTAGCTGACTGCACAGCCGTGCCTCTCGCAGGCTCTACATCCACCACCCGGTGGAGTTGCAGCTCTGGAGAGAAGTGTCCCATGGCAGATGGCACTTGCTGGTTCCGTCTAGCCCACGAGCTGTCCCTCTCTGCTTGCTTGCCTTCCGTGTGTCTCATCACCCTGGTGAATCACTTTCTTCCCGAAACCCGTCTGAAACGCCCTATATTGTTGTTGTTGTTGTTGATATTTTTCCCGCGGCTGCAGCTGACGTCCCCCGCCCCGCTGCTCTCCCGCTCCGCCGCCGCGTCCCCGCCGCTGTCCCGGGGCCCCGCCCCGCCGGCACCGCCGCCGACCGGCCCGGCAGGAAGCGCGGGGCGGCGGCCACCGCAGGTATTCCCGGCGGGGCTGTTCCCGGCGGGGCTGTTCCCGGCGGGGCTGTTCCCGGCGGGGCTGTTCCCGGCGGGGCTGTTCCCGGCGGGGCTGTTCCCGGCGGGGCTGTTCCCGGCGGGGCTGCCGCACCGCCATTCCCCCCCCCCCCCCGCAAAATCCCCTCTCGGCGAGCGGCTCGGATGCCCCCCCGCCGCAGCCGGGCGCTGGTACGAGCGGCGCCAGGCTCAGGCCAGCCCCGTGCCAGGCTCCGGCCGCCGGCGCTGGTGCCCCGCGCGGCGCAGCTGGGCTGGGAGGCGCCTCTGCGGCGCTGCGGGAGGCGCGGGGAGGGGCCGTGGGGGCTGCCTTGCGCTGGTCGCAGCTCCGGAAAGGTTTTTGTAGGGTCCACCCTGATCCGTTTTCATTGGTGAGTCAGTGTCGGGACAGCTTTCGGCTAAATATATCTTAACTGGACCGAAGAAAACCTGAGACAAACGCTGCTTTTCTGTCGCTGTTGGATTTGTTGGAGGCTGTGGGTACCTGCTTGGTTGTGCTTGCAGCGATAGCTCTGTGCCAGAAGACGGTGACTTCCAGGAGCTCCTCATTACTTCCCTTAAGGAGGTGAGGTCTTATCTAGAGATCTTTGAATGCAGCTCTGACATGATTCCTTTTAACTTGTTTCTTGAACCTAATGCTTACTAAATAACCTAAATTAAATTACATAAAGTGCTTGCTTGGTCCTGTTCATGGTGTGGACCCATGGACCATCGTGCTGGCAAGAAGTAGAAGCGTGATGGAATCTGCAGGGCATAGAGAAGATACTTACACTGGTGCTGACATAAAAGCCTCAGCGTCTATTTGGGAAAGTTGAAAGTGTTCATTCCTACTGATGATATTTCGTTTATGACAAGCAAAACTAGCTTGGAAATGAAGTTTTTTTGTGTGTTTCAGAGGTGTAGTTGAGGCAACATCTTCTGAAGGAGTGGTTGTTGTTGGTGTTTGTGAACACAGGTTGTGTTCACAACCCTGATCCACAGGGTATGGGAGTGAACTAAAAGAATTTAAGTAGCTTTTCACAAAGAGTGAACATTATTGATAGGTGTCTGTAAAGCTAATGTGGGAACAGGAGGGGGCAGCAATAAACATGTTGGGGCTTAGCCAGTGCTAGGATGCATAAACCTTCTTTCAGTCATGAGGACAAGTTGTTCCTAAGAGCAGAGGAAAAAGATCAGCTTGGGAAACATCTCAGTGTGCTCCATTGTATTATCTCACTGACATGTTGCCATACAGCTGGATGTTGGGTTGAATAGTTTTGTGTCTGCAGTTGGATTCACACTAACTTAACACTGCAGCAATTTATTTGCTGGCATATTTGCTTCAGCTCTTAACACTGCAGCAATTTATTTGCTGGCATATTTGCTTCAGCTATGTTAGTGTCTGGAACTGAAGTTTCAAAAAATGCAAGAAATTATTTATAGATACTTTGCCAGAGTGTTGTTAGCTTTGTTTATACAGGAGCTGTGGGTATCTGCCACTCTGAGCAAAAAATCACATCTGTCATGTGGTTAAGCACTTGAAAAAGTGCTTGGAGACATGGCAAAATTGCCATCCTTGCATAAGGAAAAATTTACCTGAATGGGGGCCTGTGTAGCTAGCTACAGCTTTTATGTCTGAGAGATAAGTTGAACTTGAGATTTACAAAGATCTCCTCCAGCCTGAATTTTATCTTTTTCTTTTACACTTCTGGGACCCAGGTGGTTACTTTGGTCACTAAGGCAACCAAGTCTCTTTTGCAATGCCACAGAATTACTTTCTCTGGTGCATAATTCATCACATGAATCCGTTCTACTGGATGAAGAACTAACACGTAACATGCAGGCATTTTAACAACTATAGTCAGCTGACACGAATTATTCATAAAGATGCTGCATAATGCTGTATTTTTCTCCAGATGCCATGGTTTAAATATTAGTTGAACATTCAGTGAAAATACCAGGACACACTTACCTGCAATTCCTTGACCTGACTATGTGCCTACCTGCAGATCTTGTTATCTTGCCATGTTTTCTTCAGCTGTTCCTTAATATTAAGTACTGAATGCCCTGGTTATTGCTATGGATTTGGTATGCCCTTAGGCTGTACTTATTTTTCTCACAAGAGATTAAAGTACTCTTTCTTGACTGCTAGTCCAGCTTAATTTAGGAACGAAAAAGGGAGAAAACAGTTATTAGAGGTCATTGGAGCAGAGGAGGGCAGGCAGCAATGACCAAAAGTAGAGTTGGAGACCTTGGCTGGGTAGTTTGAAAGCTAGGAAGTGTTTTTTTGTCGTGTGGCAGGCCTGAACTTATTCCTTCCTTTTTTTGTTGTCTGCAGGTTCTGTAACAGTGATGATATAATTGGGATTGGCTTATTTACCTAGAGAGTATCCTGTTTCAATCTATTTCCTTAAAGGGATGAAGAAAGGACCAGAAAGCGGAACATGTATGCTTGCTGCTCCAGGCAGTTTAGTGGAGTCAGATCCAGACACTAACAGCAGCAATGGAACCTCAGCAAGAGAGAAAGACAGTCTTCCTTCTCCCAGAGAACTGGAAAATGTACCGGTGAAAACCAGCACAGAAACATCCAGAAAAAAACTCTGTGGTTATTTAAACAAGTTGGGCATCAAGGGGCCAATCAAGACCTGGAAGTCTCGCTGGTTCTTTTACGATGAAAACAAATGTCGCTTACTGTACTACAGAACTGCCCAGGACATTAATCCTTTGGGGTCTATTGATCTCTCCAGTGCCAGCTTTGACTGCAAAATGGAGAATGGGGAAGGAGTTTTTGAGATCAGAACACCAAGCAGAGCTTTTACTTTGAAGGTAATGAAAAGTTCTCAGTCAGTATAGACATATTTGTAGCTCAGGTATCTTTTAGCTTGAGTTTAATTTGAGTCCTTGTAGCTTAGATTGCTACCACTTGGACCTCAATTACTTGCGTTGTTTTGGCAAGTCTGGGACGCCTTACCTGTGACATGGCTGTTGTTTAATAGTAGGAATAAAAGCGGAACTGTGTGCCAAATTAAACTAATTGAGGAGTCCTGCAGTCCATATGTCATTTACAGAACAGAGACTCTTCTGTCTAAAATAGTTGTTCCAGGAGGATTCTTTGCTAGACTTTTATTTCTGTGTAAGTAATTGTTAAAAAGCTGTGGGGAAGCTTCCTGTCTAAAACAGTTGAGAAATTTCTGCTTAGTCTTTGACCATAATAAACCAAACCACATTTAAAATTAGGTCAGTGGTCCACTGAGATTCTACCCCTTAAGGCCATACTAAAAATTACCTCTGTCCTCCCAAATCAGTGTTAGGACCAGAGGATACAGATACAGCAGATACAGCTACGGATAGGCTTGATACAGCTGACCTTTTTTCCTGCTGACTTGTGCAGGAAAGTGGTGGTCATCTCCTCAGGCTGTGTCTTGTGTTGATGAGATGATTACCCTCCCTTTCCTGTTTTGTTAGGCAATCAGCAAACAAGCAATGATGTACTGGCTGCAGCAGCTGCAAATGAGACGTTGGGAATTTTGCAACACTCAGAGCAGATTTCCTGTGGGCAGCTCCCAGCTTGTGAATGAACCTCTGGCTGGAAGAACAAGTAGGTGTTGCACATGTTAGCCTTTCTTTTGCTTTCAGCCCCCTGGTGATGAATGGTGTTCCTCATCTGGAAATGGTAGAAGTTTTGGTCAGGCTTTTAAATGCAGGTGCCAGCTATCAGTACTTGGCCAATGTTTGACACTTCTGCCTTATTATGTATAAAAGTGAGAAAGCTGCCTCCTAATCCACAGCATATGTTTGGGGATTTTCAGGTGTCTTGTGATCATCTTGATTTTCCTCACACGTGTGAAATGTACATATTTAATGTATCACTCCTGTAAGGCCTCTGAAATTTCAAGCAAGGAAGGTTTTTTCCAGCAGTGGGCTGAAGATGCCCATTCCTAGAAATGGTAGTAGACAGGTCAGTGGATCAGGGGAGGGCATAATCAGGGTATCCACCTGTTCAGTAATGACTAGATGCACATTTTGTTTGAAACAAATAATCCCCTCCCTAGTTAGTGTCTGCTCTGAAAGGTTCTGGCATCTTGCTACAGCAGGCAAAAATTTGGTAACAAACTGTTCTTGCAGAGTGTTATCTGCACATTAAAACTATCAAATGTGGTTTGGCATGTGGGAAGAGAACAGCAAAATTCTCCTTCCTTATACCTTTGGCCCATTAAAGTTTGATAGTTTAATGTTAGTCATGCTCATATATATGGTTGAAATCACTTGATTGTCCTTGAGTAGATCATTCTGTTTGTACATGGAAACTTATGTAATTTAACCCAAAATTAAGGAAGCCTACCCCACTGTCCTTGACCACTTGAACATGTAATGTGTATCTGATGTATAAGCTGTTGTGGCTGTCAGGTTACATGAAGGACCCAAAGTCCAATGGAATTCTGTCTTGCTTATTTGCTTTTTTGTCCTGTTTTGTTTTTACATTTGTAGATGTAGTTGACAATGAAGACTTTCTGCCTCTTGTGAAAACACCAACAGAAGCAGTGGGTTTAAAGGCAGCATCTTTGCCTGCACCCCAAACATCTACTGCTTTGCAGAACATCTCCCTTAAGCACCCTTGGACAGAGATACAGTAAGTGCATGAAGAGAACTGCAGTGCAGTTGACATGCTGGCCGGCCACTGTGTGCCTTCTTTGCCTGTCATGTATTGTGTGAAATGGGACTCTTGACTAGGTGGGAGAACTGTGAAGCACCTTTTCAGAGGCTAGTCCAGGCCAAAGTAAACTTCCTGCAGGTGGGTCTTTCACATCCCCCTGTTCTGATGCATTTCACATAATCTAGTTCTCTTAGCAAAGATCCTGGTAGCAGACCTAGGACTTGACTAAGTTTTCTTCAATGTAGTCAGTGCTTTTCATGCCTAGTATGACACACCTGCACAGCGATCTTGGAAGAGCGCATGATCAGCTTCAGCTGTACTCAGTAGGTACATAGAAGCTCATTAGCTCTTTCCAGAAGTTTCAAAGGACCTTGAATGTAGTGTATTCTCCAAAGCAGGAACTCCAGGGAAAAGGCGCTTGAGCCTGTAATGTGGCCTGACTGCACAACTTGCTCTTGCTTGCTGAGTTTCAAGGGTCTTAGTATTCCTACTGCCTGCTTCTGTTGCAATGGATAGCCCCATCAGGTTAAAAGTTCCTAGTCTGGGGCAGTTACAGTTTCACAAAGGCAACTTCATCAGTATCTCTTTAAGTGTTTCCTAGTCACTAATTTTCACATAATAAAAAATGAGTCAGTGGCCGTAGGTGTAGTAGGCAGCCAGGCACCTGCCAAATATTGTTGGTGTGGAAGTTGCCTGTAGTTTTTTTACCACCACTGCTGCAGCTACAATCTGATGCTTATATGAAGAAAGATCCTCCATGAGACCAGTGTTTCATGTTAGCAGCTTCATCTACAGTCAGGAAAACAGCAGACACTGAGTCTTTTATAGATCTCAAGAGACTTGTTTTAGCTGAAGGACAGCACAGGACGAGAAGGAAAAAACCTGTATGCATACTTTCTGGTATAGGTTTTACACAAACTACTTGTACATTTGTAGTTCCTCAAGGTCAGCTGTTCTATTTTTCAGGCTATGCATTCTTTCCTACTCGCATTGATTAAAAATAACACAAACATATCCTTGGCCCCTGCTCCCGTGTGGTACTTTTACTCAAGCATGTGCTTAGGTAACAATTGTCTCTTTCCAGCTTCAAGTTGTATTGCTCCCCTTGTTCAGTAAACATTTCTCCAGGCTCTATCACTATCAGGCTGGGTCTTCATGAGCATAGCACACCTGGATCCCTGAGCTGCTATAGACTCATGGAGAAAATAGTGCAGCATTAGATAGGGAAAAGTAGGAAAATTGCATTGGATGAGTAGTAACTGCAGACTACAGGGACTGAAGGTCTGCTAGTCTTACACACCAGTATGTTCTCCAAGGTCAGCAATGTCTGTTCTTCTGCTCTGGAGCCTTACAGTAGCAAGGCAAAAGGATAATATTATCTAAATGGCAGCTTCATTTAGAGTTAGGAAAGCAGCAAAGACTGAGTCTTTTATAGATCTCAAAACAAGGGACTTGTTTTCTGTTTTAGCTGAAGGACAGCGCATGAGGAGAAGAAAAAGACTTGTATGCATGTTTTCTGGTACAGGTTGTACACAAACTACTTGTACCTTTGTAGTTCCCCATGATTCTATCAAGTCATGTCTTAGTGCTTCTGGCAATATCTGATAGCAGCAGTTGTAACAAACTGTTCCTGGGTGTGACTGCAGTTTTTTGTTCCTGAAACTCTTTCCTACATTTTAGTTTATGACTTTGTAAATAACCTTTGGCAAGGTTATTTATTAAATGTTCAGAGCACAGGACCTGTGGCTACTCCAAATGTGATAATTTGTCCCAGTTCTGGCTGTGTTGTAGGTAACTGATCTTCTCTTGGCAGCCTTTCTTGGTACCTGGGGATTTCTGCAGTGAACTAAGGATAGGGATGGATGAAGGAAGTGAAGGGGAGAGGGAAGGATGTGGTTGGTTTACTGTTGCCTTTGATCCTCTCTTTGGTCTGATGTATAGGGCTCAAGTGCATGGGGAAAGATTATCTGATTTGATGTTGCTGTGCTGTACTGATTCTGTGGCATTTTCCTGGTTTACACTGGTTACAACCTTGCTCTCCTCAAATCCACCAATTCTATAAAGAGTTAATTTTCTCAGCACATAAAGGAGATAAGTTTTGGGAGGAGAGGCGAGAAGTAAGAGAAGATAAGGAATTGAATAATTTGAATATGCACTGGCTGGCTTCAGTGATCATGACTTCTGTTCACTAGGCTGTCTTGATCTCTTCTTGTTTCAGAAACACTGTCTACAATATTTGTGGCTCCAAGCAGCTCTGGGGGAGCAATGGGAATGTCTTTAGCTTTGATGAATTCCAAGAGCATCCTGAGAATGTGGATGAGGAGCAAGAGGCAGAAGGCGCAGGTGATTGTTACTGAGCTGTGTCAGCTGACTGGGATGCCTTCTAGCAGGAATGCAAGTGAGATGGTAACAAGTTTTCAAGGGATATGAAACCTCGGTTACATTGTCTCAAGTCTCTTCCTGTGTTGTTGCCACAAGACTGACTCTTTTGGCTCTGCTTCAGGTTCCATCTATCTCCTACCTCTGGAATTTCTGCAGAAGCCAAAAAAAACCCCAAAAAACCCCACCAAATCAACCCCAAACAAATAAAATCCACCAGATTTATTTCTTCGAGGTAGAAGTATAATTGCTGCACAGCCACAAGCTAAGCGTGGCAGCTCTACTGGATGCATACCTTTCCATGGTGGTAACTTCCATTTCCTGTGGGCCAGATTCATTTGCAGGGTGCAAGGTGGGTTAACAGGTACCATAAACCATCACAACTTTGTTTATTGTGGGCATATCAGTGTCTAATCCCTACAGGTTTGGATCCAATCCTGTGGGTCAATTTTCCATGTCCTGTACTGTTGAGTCCCCACAGCAAGACTTCTACTATGGGAGTCCATAGTAGAGGAGCAATTCTGTCTAAATTAAATGTATCTCCCCTCAGTTAAAGAAGGGACCCTGGAAGATGGGAGGATGGGGCCCAGGCTGAACTGGATTAGGAAGGCCAGGTGGATGAACAGTGGCTTCCCAGGCTCTGAAGAATTGTTGAGGGAGAAGAACTCAGTGGATAAAGTGGGTGTCCTTCAGCAACAGATTCTGACGCTCACAGAGGAAGTCAAGTCACAGAAGGTGAGTGTGGTAAAGAGGCTATTTCTAAGGGTCAGGGCCCTGAGGCTGGGCTCAGGGACTCCCTTACACATTGGTGTGATAGAAGCACTGAGAAGTGCTCATCAGGCAGTAACTGGAGACCAGTTGAAGCTCCTGGTGTTACCACCTTGTGTGTGCCTAAGTGTGCCCAGCGCAAAAGAAGACCTTCAGTTCTTTCTAGGAAGTGCAGTAGGTGTAAGAGCGAGGTAAAACAAATTCAAGTGTACTCCGCTGTTATCTTTCTTCTGCATCTCTGTTGCTTGATAAGTTCAGTCCTGAATGGGTACTGTGACACTGGTGAGAACTGCCAGGTGGAGTCATGATGTTAACCCCAGATCATTCTTTTGAACAGTGACCCACCTTTAAAGTGTGATTTAACTATAAGAAATCAGGCCATGGGTCACTGTAAGGGCTGTCTCTCATGAATGAAACTGTTCTTCAAAGCATGGAGCAATGCCAGGTTCTCTGCTAATGATGCTGGTAGCTCTTCCAGCCAAAGAGGCAGGAGAGCCAAGTTCCATGTTGGGCAGTCAGTTGCATCCTTGATTTGCTTTCTTAAGTGTCTGAGATGGCAGAGCCTGAATCAGCAACGTGTTGTGGGGCAAGGTTTCCTGCCTTCATGCAGGATAGAGTGAGGGAGGACTCTGTCAGAAGGAAGGTTAAAATGGATACTGCAGTTTCATTCTGGTAGCACAGGTAGTTGCAGACTGCATTATTTCCCTCCCATTTTACCACACTGCTGACCAGATCTCCATGTTCTCTGTTGGGGCTCCCAAGAATGACTGTAGGAAAGCCAGAATTCAGACAGCCAATCCACATCAAGTTATCTGTGAACTGCTGCAGAGACCTTTCAGGCTGTCCTGGTTCAGGGCAAATTTGGGAGAGAACTCCCAAAGGGCTCCTCTAGGAAAGCAGATTCAATCAGCCCCTCCCACCCCAACTGGTCCAGGAGAAAATACCTCCTTGGAGAAAAGTGGAAAAAACCTGTTTATTGAACAATAAAACCAAAACAATATTAAAAAATAAAACCCCTTACTGCTCCAAAAGAGATGACAAACTGAGAAAGTCCTTCCCTGGGTTGCAGCTCAGCTCACTCAGTCTCTGGTCAGTCCCTCGGGCGCTGGAAATGTCGCAGGCCAGGCCTGGCCCGGTGGGCCCCAGGTGCAGCTGCTGATGCTCTGCTGGGTGTCCAGTCCAGAGCAGGTTTAAACAGCTCCAAAGAAAAGGGAAGAAACCCCACAGTCCAGGGAACTTCTTTGCCTCAGCTAGCTAAAACTAACTAAAACAAAGGAGAGCTCTGTCCCGCTGTCTGTCCATCCGCAGACAACAACAGTCCAGTGGAGGGGCGAGTGCAGTGTCTGAAAACAAAATCTACACTTCTTCTCTCCCCATTTCACTCTCTGGAACAAGTCTTAAAGGTAATAAAAAATTATTATTCAGCATAAACAGAGCAGATGATTGGGGATAAAAGCATCATATAGTCAACCTAGGACACAGGCCCAGCTCTGGGAGCAGAACATCTCACAGTGGTGTCACTGTGGATTCAAGATTTCTGCTTTTTTTTTTTTCCTTCTGAAAGGAGGCAATTTCAAGATATTTCACTGTTGGGTCTGTGCTGTCCATAATGCCATTGCCCTGGACAGCACAGTGATGTAATGGTTTTGCATTCCCTTTCCAGGAACTAGTCAAACTTCTCCACAAAGCTCTGGAGGCAGCCCAGCAGGAGAAGCGAGTATCTAACATGTATCTCACTGCAACAGAAGACAAGGACAGGCTGGAGCTGGTGCGCCACAAAGTGAGACAAATTGCAGATCTGACCAGTCGACTGGAAGCTCTTGAACAAGAAAAGAAGGAACTGGAGCAGATACTGACTTTGAGAGACAGCCATATCCAGGAGCTCAAGGAACACGTGCAGCTTCTGATGGAGAAAAACCATGCCAAACAAGAAGTCATCATGACCTTGACAGAACAGATGGCCCGAGAGCTCTCTGACCCCCTGCAAGAAGCCAACACTATCACTGTAGAGACATTGTATAAGCAGCAGGAGGAGATTGAGCATCTGAAGGTGAGTGAGATGGCACAGGTCTTTTGGGTCCATTTTTATGCCGTCAGGTTCAGTGGGGGATGTTCATTGCCGTAAGCACAGAATATACTTCTGCTGGTTGCTCCATCCCTCTCCAAATGAGAGGAAGGCTGGAAGAGGCTCACCTGGTGCCAATACGGTCCTAAAAAGCATCTGGGTCAGTTTCAGATTCAGCCTAGAGCCTGTTTTGTTTAACTTTCTGTTATCATTCAGTGTCTGTCACTTTATTTTCTTTCTTTTGTTTCACAGCTGCAGCCTGACTTGCTGCCTTCACTTAATTTGTTGTTCTATGTTTCTGTCTTGCAGTTTCCCAGTACATCTTGGTTCTTTCAGATGCAGGCTGTTGTATGTGCACAGCTGTAATTATAGGTTAGTGTGAGGTTGAGAATTGCCAAAAGAGCCACTTTCTGTGGAGAGTGTTCATTTTTCCTGCCAGGCATGGGTCTGAGATTTGTTTCATATTAAAAAAAAAAAAAAAAGATACCAACCAAAATTAAACCAATCAATCAAACAAAACACATATATTCTTAATCTGAAGTGAATCCCTGGCTTTATATGGTCTGCAGCTCTCCAGTGTTTTTAAGTATGTATATACATTTAGCATTTTCAGGTGTCTTGTTGATGCAAGACAGTATTGTGCCTTGATTTCCTTTGTAGGTAATATTTGTACTAGGGACTCCTGTCTACTCCTCAGAACACAGAATTTTTGAGATATTTTATTGTCATTAACTTAATCTGATGTCCCTGAAATGTGAAGGATTTTAAGTCCCTCAAGATCTCTCCTTGTGTCACTGTTTTGCTTCATGACAGGATGATATTGATGCATACAAAACCCAGAACCAGTTTCTCAATTCTGAGATCCACCAGGTTACTCGACTCTGGACAAGTGTTGCTGAAAATGAAAAAGCTCTCCTGATGAAGGTAAGGCCAAGTGACCTTTTTCCTTGATGTGAGCTGTTACTAATTTATTTTCAAAGTTTCTCTTCCATCGCACCAGAATAGATTTTGATCCACAAGGAATAAGCTTTCTTGTGTTATTTTTTTAGTGTGACCTCTTTACTGCTTTGTATTGTTCCCAAATTAGACATGATAATTTTAATTCTTCAACAGAAGTAAAATACCTGTGAAGATTAGTCTTAAAGGTGCTGAAGCTTAACCCAAATTTCTGCATTTCAGCTATACAAATAAAAAAGCAACCCTGTGTAGGCAATCAGAAAAAATTCCTGAGAGCTGACAGATCGAGTCCTGACTCCATCTAGTCTTGGTTTCTTTGCTGGACTTGACATTACGAGGTGGCAGCATGGTGAAGTCCTGCAGTTAAACCAGAGTTCTTATGTTTTCCTAAGTTGTATTTTTATTTCTAGCTTTATAAGTGTGAAAAATCTGGTTACTCTCAGACTTGTCTAATCCTATTTTCTGGTTCTGAATGACTCTCAAGGCTGGGGCTGTGTGCCAGCATTTGTTTTGTGGGTTTGCCTAGGATTTACTTCCCTGGGTTTTAAGGTATTGTTGTGAATGAGTGTCTTAGATTGCTTAAAGAATCACTGGTAAAGGTTAGGCATAGCAGGTTCAATATTGAAGTGAAAGCATGGCAAAGCTCATTGCCAAGATTCACTCTACTACTTACTAGATGGTTAAAGCACAGAAAGATAAAATAGTACTAACCTAAAAATCAGTTAAAAATCTATGTGGAAGCTGGGGATGGAAACGGGTAAGGATGGGAAAGCTTTAGCATAAAAGGAATAAGGGTGGCCCTCCCACTGAGCCACAAGGTTCCGTGTGGGCTCCTGTGCAAAACTTAGCTCTGGACTTGAACAATAGTTTGGGCCTAAAGATTTTAACGCACTTAAAGTTAACCACACTTAAACAATGGCTGAATTTAAACAATTTACAAAAGATTGTATGGAATTTACTGCAATCACAACAGTAGCTCATTTATAGGCCTAACTTACTAACCTAAAATACTTGAGAATCTAAGATTCTAGGTACATTTTCTGAAACGTATTCACACAGACCTAGAGTACGTACAAGGCACCTGTGAAAATTCTCCCTCGAGCTCAGTGAAGTGCTCATGCCAAATGTCTGCATCTTCTCAGCAGGCCAAAGGGACAAGTGGGGGCATGGGCCCAGGCTTTGTCATCATTGTTTGGCACTGGTGCTCCACAGCAAACCTGAGAATTCTCTGGCTCTGAGAGGCCCCACTCAGAGACTCAGAGGGAGGTTGGTGATCACAGCACACTGTGGTCCAGAAGAGCTCAGAGGGTCTCACTTGAGACCACTGTTTATACGTTCATAAGAGAATTGCCTTTGGTCATAGTAATTTACTATCCTGGCTGCAATTGGTAACTTTTGAAAATTTGATGACAAAAATGTTCCTCCACTTGAGTTTGCAAGAAAGATAAGTTTCCAGTGGTGTTTGTTAAAAACCAAAGCTCATTAGCACCAATTCCTGGGAGCAGACAATATTTCTGAGAAGCACAAGAGCTTAGCCCAGGTGCTGTTCATCAAGACTGAGGCCTAACAAGCATTTCTGAGATCATAATATGGCCTTAGGGCCACGTGATGGGAGAGTGTGCCATTACAGGTATGTTCTCACAGTCATGACTTCTGGGACAGGGCAAAAACCTGCTTCTGGAGTTATTGCCATTCTTAGGTCTGTTTGCTTTCTAGTTCTTTGAAACCCTGCCTTCCTCCTAACTTGCTGCCCTTTCATCCTGACACTGCCATAACCTTCAAAAAGGAAGTTATCACATGAGCCTAGGATGCTCTGTGAGGTAAAATACTGACTAAAGTGGTAGTATGAAAGAAACCATGCTGCTTTCTGTCCCCTCTATATGCAACGTAATTCTCTCTGTTTTGTTCTTGTTTTCAACTTTTGCATCCCACTGAACAGGAGTCTTCACTGAGCTTCCTGTGAGACACTGGGTGAGTCTTGTCACCTATGTGGCCTCAGTTCCCCACTTGCAGAGTGCATTAATAATCCTTAGTTATTTTTTTGCTTTCTGTGAGCAGGACTAAGGTGGTGACAGGTACTGTCCTGCTGTTTGATCTCAGTTGGGTTTCCTGTGCATGAGAAATGATGTGTACCAGTGCCATGGGACTGGGGATGCTGAGGGGCATGTGGTCACCTAGTCTGTGATGCTACCGTGTATCTTGAAAATGCTGTACTTACAGCTCAGTCTCTGGAGTGATATGTTTTATCAGGACACAGCTCAATGTGGTGTAGAGAACTTGTCTGAGGATGAGGGGAAAAGACAGCAGAGAACTCAGATGCAGAGCTGGCTCTTTGACTGTGTCCTCAGTTGAGCTGGTGGGGTGTGGCCATCTACTGACGCAATGCAGTAGTTAAAGTAGGTGATGATGTAGTAGGTCTCCCACTCAAGCAATTTCTGTTGCATGCTAGCTACTGCAGCTTGTGCTTGTTCATAGACCGTGGTGATTCATTCACGGCTGCAATTCCACTGATTGTGGAAAACTACTAAATGTGTTTCCTGGGGCTTTGCTCTGCAGAAGTCTTTACTTTATGTGCAGACCAGCCCAGCAGAGAGCAGTGGCAACACAGGAAGGACTACCACTGAGCGAGCTCTTTCCTTGTTGTTTCTCCAACAGTGTGCCTGCCTGCAAGCAAGAAACTGCCAGATGGAGAGCAAATACTTGACAGTCTTGAGAAAGCTGCAGGAGGCTGTGCCTGGCCTGCCCAGCTCGCACGCTGAATTGGTGAAGAACCTCATCCAGGAAGCTCTCCAGTGGGATGTGAAGGAAGAAGCAGAAGAAGGTTTTAACTTGAACCCTGTAAGGTAGGAGTTGAGAGCATGGGGATATTCACAGCTTTGTAGAAGCCTGTCTGCAAAGGGAAGTGTGCAGGCAAGATACATCTAACAACATCCTGTAGCAGGGCCTACATTTGTGTCTATGCCTTCCTGCACAGTGGGGGCCCCTGTTCTGTAGCAGTTCCCGTTTTATCTATTTGGTCAGTCTCACAGGTTCTCCATGTAGCTTTGAAGATTATGCCACCCTTGAGCTGAGAATGACACAAGAACAGATGAGAAACCCAATTGCAAAAGGAGAAAAAGAAGCTTTATTACAAAGGATTTTTCAGTTTATATAGACCGATACAATATATTCTACTTGATTGGCTAGTTACACATCATTCTTGAGAAGAATAGGAAAGCAAAGTGGAAAAAACACCACCTGCAGATTGTTTATACTAACAAGTTACCACATTCCTACAATTCCTTAAAATTCTCACAAACCACTGTGAGAAACAATTGCTGTTTCTCTCTCCCTGACCGGGCTGGTATCCACAAGAGGAGACCCCCCTATGTCTCTTTATCAAGAATATGATGATACCTTATAAGTTTCCCACCTTGTGGACAGATGGTGCACAAACCTTGACAAGCTGTACTATCTGTAGTCTTGGCGTGCTCTGATCAGTAAGAGATTTTCATTTTGTACAAGGAGACACCAGAAGGAACTGTGGATCTCTGTACTTTGATCTCATGCCCCAAAGCCTTTCCAGTCTTCTCCTACAGAACTGTCTCTGCACTGGGACAGGGTAGGGAGAAGGTATACAGGGTGAGCTCAGTATTTCTTTAGGGGCTGATGAGGGGTCTGATGAGGTTGGTCTGCAGCTCAGAGCAAAGTTACACTTGAGTTGGTGTGTGTATGCCAGTGCTGCAGGTTCTCATTTGTCTTTAAGGCTCTGAGGTAGGCAGTCACATGCAGAGAAGTGAAGAAGTACTGTTACAAATGAGTGTTGGAGATCACTTTAAAAAAATCCCTAGCAAGGGTATCAGAAAAACCCAATAATAAATGACAGCACAACCAAGTGAAGTTGAGGCCTAAGGAGCATTTCTGAGATCTCAGTGCAGCCTGGAAAGGCAGGGGGGTAGGGTATGCCCGCCCACAAGTACTTGTGCTCCGGTATGGGTGACGTGAGCCTGGCAGCAGGCTGTATCTGGAATGTAAGTGTCCTTGACACAGGTACCAGCACTGTCATTTGAACTAAACACTGCCTTGTGTCCCTCCAGTGAGTATGATGAGTATGGGTTTATGACTGTACCTGACTATGAAATTGAGGACTGGAAACTCCTGGCCAAAATTCAAGCCCTTGAGATAAAGTCCAACAAACTGCGGAGCCAGGAAATAGTGGAGAAGCCCCTCCGTGACAGATGGAACAGCATTGGCGAGCTGAACCCCTGTGCAGAGCTGAAGAGTCTGATCCGAAGCGGCATCCCAGTGGAGCACCGGCAGCGGGTGTGGCGGTGGATGGTCAGCCGGCACTGCAGCCCAGCGCCTGGCCACTACCAGCGGCTGCTGGAGCAGAGCAGGAGCACCGAGCACCCGGCCTGCCGCCAGATTGAGCTTGACCTGCCCCGCACACTGACCAACAACAAGCATTTCTCCTCTCCCACCTCCCAGCTCATCCCCAGGCTCCGGAGGGTGTTATTAGCATTCTCCTGGCACAATCCTGCCATTGGATACTGCCAGGGACTGAACAGGTATGCTGCTTCTTCATGAGATGGCACTGAAAAGGTGTGGACACATACTCTAGGCTGTGATTCCAGCAGCCTCAGGCTCTTGCCTCTCTACAGTTCTGTCCTAGCTGTAGGTATTTAATTGCAGAATTCTGCATTTGGTGACTTATTTTTCATCCAGTGTTGTAACTGGGATCCAGAAAGCAGCAGGATGCACTTCCATGGCATCTCTATAGTTACAGAATGGGAAAGAACAGCTATAGGAGGAGGAGTGAAGTAGTCCCAGAATAACACCACAAGGCTGGGGCTGAATTTTTAAGTAATAATGTAAGGTAGTAAAGCAGAACACCACCCTGGTGATTCCCTTTTTTGCTGAGAACATTTGGAGGAAATGTTGGGAAGTGTTAACATACAAGGGAGTTGCAGCAAATGACGCAAAGAGAGACTGAGGAAACCATGGTTGTTCTGTCTGGAAAAGAGAAGATTCAGAGAATATAAAAGTTTCTTTCACTTCCCAAAGAAGGCTACAGGAAAGATGAACCTAAATTTCCTAGAATTGTGCTGCCAGTAGAAAAGGCAGTAGGTGTTAGCTGTAAGAAGGGAATTTCTAGTTGGACCTTTTTACATGAGGGAGATGTGCATAAGCTATTTATTCCTAATGATGTTTGGATGATCCTCAGAAAGATTATAGCAGCTTTCCTCCAGAGAGCCCTTAATAAAAGACATCATCTTTCTAGTCTGTCTAAAAGGCAGTAAGTCACAGCTGAAGGAAGTCAGGGCTGTAAAGAATGTGTGGAGAGATTAAGCATATCACATAATATGAAGTACCTCTGTGTGACCTCTTTCTTGTATTGAAATAGCCTAAATCAGCACACTACTAATTTCAGCAGATCTACAGAACATTCCATTAGCTGGGAAACCTCTCTTTGTCAAATCAGTTCCATATGTTCTGACAGAGCCACATGGGAAAGAAGATCACATGCTTGTGGTTCCTTCAGAAACAAATCACTTGCCTCTGTCTGGCTTTCTTGCCACATTTGATATTTTGGATACTGATGGAACTGGAGACATGCAAAAAGACCTCTTGTATTCTTCAATTCCTGTGTTGATAACTCCTCCTGCAGTACTGAATACTCTCCCCATGTCTTGTCCATCACAGATTGGCAGCTGTTGCTCTTTTGGTCCTAGAAGATGAGGAAAGTGCTTTCTGGTGTCTAGTTTATATTGTGGAGAACCTAATGCCGGCAGATTACTACAGTGAAACACTAATAACATCACAGGTGAGCTGAGCACCCTCACATCTGCTTGGACTCTCATACAGTGATGTGAAGTAAAGATTTAAAAGTGAGTAGTCAACCTGCTGTGTGTTTGATTTCTCACAGGATAGTGATAGCACCTTACAATCCCTTCCATTGCAGAGACATTGGAGACTTGAGAGTACAAAATTGTTACATTCACACAGAGCAGCAAAATTAGTCACCAGCTCTAGGAAATGAGGTAATAAAATGAAATCACATAAGGCAGAAGGAAAGTGCCCCATTAATTGCACAGTTACTTATTTTAAAGAAGTTTTAATAGAGTAGAAGCAGCAAATTCTGGTATGTATAGACTGAATATGAGGAAGGGACCACTTTGCAGCCCTCCAGTGTTTGAAGCTGCACTCTTTGGTGTTCCATGTACATGTGGATGAAAATGCTGAGATTTTTATATTCACATTATTTGCCTCAGTTCATGATCAAGCATAGGGTTAGTTCTCACTGTGGGGCTCTCTGCACATCAGAAAAGATTCTGGCCTTTTGATATCAGCTGTTGTGCTGCAAATAGCTTATCCACCTGATTCAAAGTCACTGGATTTCAAAGTTTTCAGTGTGTCTTGTGTCAGATATACTTGGTCTTCCCAGGCAGACTGAGATAAGCTAACTCTCATATAATTCAATGGAATTGTAACTGTGTGCCCATACCACCCACACCCATCAGTGCCTGGTCTGGTAAACCTTACTTGGTGTCTCTATTACGTGTGGTCTTTCAGAGAAAAAAAGGTTTGTTTTTATCTGTGGGCCCACAATAGAGGAGGCTTCAAGAGTCAGTAGTTGAGAGTGACTGATACCAGTGAATTTGTTGACTAACATTTACTGGGACAGTGGTGTGGTGATGGAGAGGCCAACTCACAGACTGGGGAAAAAGTTATATCACTTTGAAGACAGCAAAATGTCTCTCCAGAGGAGGCTGTGTTAGCTGTGGGATTTAATAGACAGCACTCAATACTGAACAAGTAGAGACTGACAGGGAAAATATGACAGACTGAAGAGGCTTGCCTACATTTGGTGAGAAAACACTGTCAGCTGAAAGTCTTCTTTAGAAAGAATTTTTGACCTCATGGTTGGTATCTGAAAGTCTAGCCAAGACCCATGTAAAGAGGAACATCTAAGGTGATGCTTTGTGGGTTGGCTTGATAAAGTGAGTTGGCTGGAAAACTTAAAATTGCAACTTTTGAAGACAAAGCTTATTACCTGTATAGTTTGTACCCCTGTGCCACAGCTAAGTGGGCTGATACAGCTGGTGCATTTGATATGATATGGCAGAGGGAAGCCCTGAACATGAGGGCTCTTTAGCACTTACCCTCCAGAAAGCATGGCTCTGCTGACATGAAACCTTTACAAACCCCATCAAGGATCTCACTGACTGCATTTCTCTGTTCTGGCTCATGCAACCAGAAGCAAAGCACAGACAGTACTCAGACCACAAAGAGAAGCTTAAGTGAGAAAATCAGGTTTCTCTTGCAAAGTCAGAGGTATTCAAGGTATTCAGTCTGTTGGGCCATGTAGAGTCATTCAGACCTGAGCAGGTTTTAATGCCTGTCATTCAATTGGATGCTCATGGTATCACAGAAAATCCCAGTAAGACCCATGCTGGAAGATTGTGTCAGATTTTCCTTGTTGACTTTGAGATTGGCAAGGAATATGACTTTGCTTGAGAAGAACGTGTATTTCTCTGCCTATATCTTGGCCTTGTTTCAGCTCCGTGCCTTGCTCTGGATGCCACATACAAGTACACCGCTCAGTGAGTTTGAAACAAAGGATGCTTTGCTCCTCCTAGGGTGTGGTTCACTATAAGGCAGCACCAGTGATGACCCTGACATGCAAGGGCCATTGTCCTGTTGCACCACTCCTCTCCTCTAACAGCAAGGCTGCTCTTGAATAAGACTTCATTGTTTTCTTTTTTGTCAATTTTAGGTAGATCAGAGAGTCTTCAAAGACTTCCTGTCCGAGAAGCTGCCTCGCCTCATGGCTCATTTTGAACAGTATCGCATTGATGTCTCACTCATCACCTTCAACTGGTTTCTGGTGGCCTTTGTGGACAGCCTGGTCAGCGACATCCTCCTGCGAGTGTGGGATGCCTTCTTGTATGAAGGAACTAAGGTGCAGCTCTCAGTTAGGCCTTCATTCCTCTGTACCACCTCTGTGGCATAGTGACAGGGTGATGGGCATACACATATGTCACAGATATGTGAGGTTGAACTGCTTTGGCCTATCCTGCCTGTTTGGTGGCATGCCTTGATGTCTCCAAGCCCCTGTTTTCTATGTACTTGCTGCTAGTAGGGAGACCTAGTCTCTGATTCTGTGCACTTGGTACTTTTTAGTGGATAGTTGTACTGCAAAACATCTCTCTGATAGGCCATGGTGTCTCCTACTCTGTGACACAACTAAAGTATTACAGATAAAGGGAGCATAAGATAGATGGTGTCTGAAAATGTGAGTCCTGCACTGTCCCTGTGCATAGGGAGAACTACAGAACCCTTGTGAAACCCCTGTGGGGTACTTTTGTAGAGCCTGGTATTCTCTGGGGTTGCAATTTAGCTAACAGATGGTTGTTCTCTTGAGATTAGCTCTGTACTCCTTTAGCCTGCCCTAGAACATACTATTGAGAGCAGGAGTAACCCTGGATCTAGTCTGTACTGCAGTGCTATGTGCCAAACACCATCTTTCTACAGGATGGCCTGGACCTTAAGTTACTTAAAACTTTATCTACTCAAATACCTTTTAACCCTCCAGGTCATTTTCCGCTATGCTCTTGCGATTTTTAAATACAATGAGGAGGAAATCCTAAGAATTCATGACAGTGTGGAGATCTACCAGTACCTACACTTCTTCACGAGGATGATCACGGACGGCAGGTAGGACTGAGTTGTAGACAAGCTTCCATTCTGTATTTGTACTTCCTTGCCTGTTGGGTCAGTTTAACAGGAGTTGTAACTAGTTTATTAAGAGAGACATAAATGCATTGATAGGTCTATGGCATATGGATCTTTTTGACTTTCCTTCATTGTATTATTTAAAATATTTTTGGCTCAAGCAAAGGCATGCTACAGCAGAGCAAGCCACAAAGTCTGCGTCAGTCTTCTTGTAGCAGCTGGTACTTGTGCTAGTGATTGCTGGATTTCTCTCAGCTGTAGTTGGGGTATTTGGGAACACAGCACAACCCATGGCCTTGAATGGCAACATGTCTCTGAGATGAAGATTTCTGTGATCAGAAAAGCTCTACATCAGGAATATCCCTCCCTGACAGGCCATCAGAATTGGCATCTGATCCATTGTCTCCTAAATGATGGCTGCACACTGATATCTTAAAAGGTGGGATGGTATACGTGGATGTGAAGTTCTGCTTGAGTTGGTGTTTGTGTGGGAAAGAATTCCTTTAAGACTCAGCTGTTTGGTGACTTAGCTCAGAGAGCTGAAGTCTGTGGCCCTACTCTTTAATATCCTGGAATGCTCCTGGTGTATCTGCTACCATGTGTTACCAGCCAGTAAATAAGTTGACCACAGCTGTCCTTTCTATCGTAGGAAACTGATGAACATTGCCTTCAATGACTTAAACCCCTTCCCCATGAAACTGCTGAGGAACCGTCGGTCAATGCACAGAGAAGAGCTGGAGGCAGAGCTGTGTGAACTTCAACAGATCAAGGCAGCCTATGTGAAAGAGAGAGCAGAGCAGGTACCTCAGGACCTGGAGGAGGTTGTTAGTGAAGAGGAGGAAGAGAGCTAACGAAAAGAGTTTATCATCACTTCCCTCCCATACTGAAGAAGGTCATCAGTAGCAACTGTCAGTAAGAAATGGACCGGAGGGGGAAGTGTGGTCACAGGAGATCATCTGCCCCAATAAGCAAGGCTGTAGTTATGGGACCATATGAAGTCAGATTTATAATGGATTGGATGGTGTCTGAGGAGTTTAATCCTCTTCTTTATTCCTCCCCATTTAGCCCATCCTGTCCTGTGCAGTTCAGGATTACAGCTGAGGGTGCAGAAGAAATATCAGTTGTGGTGTCATGACAGGAACTGACATGATGCAAAAGATCTAGCAGGGTTTTTATACATTTTCTGATGGAGGCTTGAATGAGATCTTTACCTACAAGTAAAATCTCCAGAGATAATGAACCAAGAACACTCCGTTGTTACCTAAACACAATGCCAGATCCTGCTGCCCCACTTTCCTGCTGAGTGGTGTATCACTCCAGGTGTGCCTGCAGTGCTGGCACTGACAGCATGCAGCAGACCCTGCTACAAGGAGGCTCTGCTCTATGTTTTAGACTGACCTTGAATCCAAGTGGCTTATGCCTTCTTTAAATATCTGGTGGTTGATAACCCAACCCTTCAAGTTGTCAGTGCTTGTAGAGGAAGGAATGGGAGAAATTCATAGCCTACAGTATTCTCAGCCCCACGGGCTGTAGCCAAGATGACAGACTCTAGGGGAAGCGTTACCTATTCACCTGAGACACATGGTCCGCCTCACTGGACAAGTCAGCCAGTTTCAATGCATTATAGAAGACTGAGATGGGAGAGAGCTGTGGAGGCACCAGCCACACAGCAGAGAAGTAATCAAAGTGGAAGTGAAGTTTTGAGACGAGTGGATAGATCCCCCTGAAGGTCACCGAGAGCTGCACATATTAAAAGCGTGGGATGAGAAGAAAATGTTACTGGAAGCCTACTACAGTATCTCAAAAAAAATGAGTTCATTCTAGAAGTATGCCTTGTATATAGAGAAGTCTAAAAGGCAAGTTTTTCTCCACAGAAGATATTGCTAATCTAATTTATTTATACTCTTACGTTCACGAGTGCACACAGAATTTTGCTGTTGTTACAGATATTATCTTCTCAATCGAGACCATGAAAATTAAAAGCTTACTCACAATTTTGTTTCCTAGAGCTTTCTGCAACAGCTTAAAAATCTTTCCTCCTGACTTGGCCTTATGTTTAATAATAAAGACATTTGAAACATGTATTATTAGACTAAACCACAGCCTGACATATGTCTACAGTATATAATAAACATTGGTCCATGTGATACATAAACTCTTCTGATGTAGACATAAGGATCAAAGTATTGATCCTGATGGGGAATTCTGAAAATAATTTTTAAATTAAATCAGAAGGGAAGGACATGTGAGGGTTGTTATAAGTTTCTTTTATTTTGTGTCTTCCTCAGCACTTGTTTTGGTCCACATGTATTGGCTGAGGACCATCTTCTCTGGTCATATTGCTAACCAATCACTTGTGGTCATTCTTTATTAAACTGTGATGAATGCTGGAATACCTGCAAGGCCTATAAAGACCTGCACCTTGGAGCCAAGGTCACGTGTCCTCATGGGCTCTCATCTACTTTCCTTCTGCTTCATAAACTTCAGTGGTACTGAAAAGCGCTGAACTTAGGTCACAAAATTGCAATTGGGCCAGACACAAATCCCGCAGGCCCCTGCAAGACCTGTGGTGACTATCAGTCAGTGCCATGGGTGTTTTGAACCTCTTGGTTACCTCTGCATGAAGTGCTCAAGAATTATTTGTGCTGCCACTGACAGCTGTTGTGGCTGGGAAACAGTTTGACCTGGTTATGCAGCCCAGCAGCTCCTTCTGCCTCTGCTGGTGCCTGTGGTAAAAGAGGAGTCTTTCTACTCAGAACCAGTCTTTGCTGAGCTTTACTGTATGCATAACATTACTTGTGAAATTAAGCTTTCTATCTCTGCATTAACCTCAACCTTAAGATACCAGCTCCAACCCTAAAAAGGACAGTTTTGATTTCCACACCCACCCTCCTCCCTATGATGTGCCATTAACTTGTAAATTCACTTTGTTGCAGGATCTTGTGGCCACCAAAAGTTCATAGGGTTTGAGAGGATAAATTGGTGGAGTGGTGCCAAACACATAAAGCCAGTGCTGGCTCAATAAGTCTCTGAGCTGCCAACAAGAAGATGCTGTGAAGCTTCCCTTTTTTACCTCTTCTTTTTGGCCTGGCTGGCGTTGGGCTGGCAGGATCTGCACCTTCATATGCTGTGGCTAAGCTCTATTCTGGCATGCTGCCAGAGTGGTAAGAGGCACTACTGGGGAGGTTGTGTTTTGTTAATGTTTAGTCTAAGCTTGAGCTTCTCGTCCAGGGTGAAGGTGAGAGCTAAGGGGCGAGGCATTTTCCGTGGGTGGATGTCTACACCACCCTGTAGCAGGAGCTATACCACAGTGCTGAGTTTCTTTTCCAGTTTGCAGGCTGGGCAACCTCCTGCCAGATGCAAGGCCTTGGGCTTGCTCTCTTCCCATTTAAGAGCTCACTTTTGGTCTGAGAAAATGCTGAGGTTTCCCCAGCCATCTCCCAGTGCTAAGAGCTCCTTTACAAAACATTAGCTCTAGTTTGTCTAGGGACATGCTAGGGACATGTCTAGGGAGTGCAAGAAGACAAACACTTTCCAATGACAGAGCCACAGTGCTGGAGCTGATATAATATAATGCCAGGCGAGATAATTTAACCCCTTTCCTAAGTTCAGTGAGAAGCTGGGGCCTGCCCAGAGATGCTAAATCATGAGATTATCTGTGTGCTTTCTGTTCAGGAGCTCTCCAGAGGGGAAAACAGTGCACTGGGTTAGTCAGTGGAAGAGAAGGTATTGTAACCATGACACGTTTGGGGTGAAAGGTACTGTACTCTGCTGCAGCTAGATGTTTGCTTTGGTCACATGGTCCGCTACCTTTGAGATGAAGTCCTTATTTCTCCTTGTTATTAAATGACAGCTTCCTGCAAAGTGCAAAGTCTGCCTTTGAGACTCCAGCTATTGGATCAGTATCTGCTCTGGTTTTGAGCTTATTTTTTATGACAAAGAACCTCTGGCACATTCTGGTGTCAAGCTGTTCGAAGCTTGAAGACTTGGAGCAATATCCAGGGTAAGCAGAATTAAATTTCAAGCCCCCTTGTAATACCAAAATTGTCCAGATAAAAACTTGCTAACACAGGTTTGAGTATTAGAAAGCAGCATTCTTTATTGCAGTGTGCTGGTCACTCACAGAATCCTTCCTCAAACTGAGTGCCCTGAACATTGGTAAATGCTCAAAACGGAGAGTTTTTAATCATACACACTGATGGCATACTCGTTGGCTATCCCTGATTACATGATGTCTGTGTATTACTTTTTTTTACATACTTGCACACTTCATTGGAAGTCCCTATATGGCTCTTTGGGGTTTGTCTTTAATGTTCAGTGTCCTTTTTAGATGCCTGTCCCTCAACTCTCATTTTAAGTAAGTGCAATATCATTGCTTTGCATAACTTCTGCTTTGTCAGCCTTGCAAAGCTAAGCTGGCATACTGTTTGTGTTTTGCATGAGTTTTTTTGTCTACTCCTCCAAGACTATATTGTTCCTTTATTTGATAAGAGTAAAATGTTTTTCTGTTCTGGGAAAAAAAATAGTACTCAGCCCAACATCACAATTCCATGCTGAAAATAATACCTACATATTTTTCTTTTGCAGAGTCATTTTGTTGGTAGAAAAGTATTGTCTATGGGCAGCATTTTGCAGGGATGAAAAGTTCCAAAACAAAATTAAAACCAATTGACAGTTTTTTCTGCATCTTCCAATAACATTTTTCAACATCATAAAAGCTATTGCACTTGATGGGAAATGCCAATGCCACAAACTCTGAAAAGGCTTCCAGTTTTGGCACTACCATTGCAATGGTGCTTCAAATCAGTCCCAAGGCTGGTAGGTGTTGTGCCCTCCATGCCACCTGCCCACATACCTGTGGCACAGTTAGTTTTAGTGAGCTGCATGGGGCTGGAAATAATTACAGTAGGAAAAATAGGAACCAGTGAAGTTTTTGTTAAAGATGAACCTAATTGGTCATAACTAATTAGCAGCTTCTTCCATGTGTCTCCATCCAGAGCCATGCCAGGCCCCTTGTCCTCTGCAGGCAGGGGTAAAGCAGAGTTCAGTGTTTGCTGCAGTGTCTCCCCTTCAGTGCAGATGTACTGGGCTGTGTGCTGGTGTGACTTAGCCTTGAATTAAATATACCTGAGGATATCATATCTGCAAACTGGTCATGCCTTTCCTTGAGTTGCAAGGCATATCACTGTGCAGAAAGCTAGTTCCCTTCTGTCTCTTCTCATCCACCTGTGTAAATGCTCCATGCCAGTCAGGACTTTGCTCCCAGGGAGGTGTGCCCAGCTGGATGAACTGCTTCATCATTGCTGCACAGACACCATGAATGTGGCCATGCTGTGTAGCTCCTGCAATGCAAACCAGCCACAACAGGTGCCAGCTCTGCTCTTCCAGTGGCTTGCCACAGGTTGAGATAGTGCACATGGCTAACAGGAGTGTTGTTCTGTTGCACTGCTGTCAGGCTCCCCTTCATAACCAACTCTGCTGGAGTGGTAGCTTTCCACTTCTCACTATTTTGCATGGGTCAGAAAGAGATGGGTGGGATACCAGCCTGCCTCTTGGCCTGATTTCTGGTACCTAATGGTATGGGATGGCAGAGAGTTACAGAACATGCTGCTCCAACTTCTGCTGCTGGATCTCAACAGAAAGCACAAACATGTTGGCTGCTGGAGGCCCTTTGCACAAGTGCATCCTCTTGCTGCTGGATGACCTGTTGAGACATCTCAGGGAACACATCAGAGATTCACCCCAATCACCAAGGACACCCCAGGCCAGCCACCAAGTTTAAGACTGCAAAGGGGACTGGGGAGCAAAACCATTCGCTTTGTCAGCACCTAAAACAGCTCTCAGGAATGGCACTTGCACATGAGTAGCACAGCCAGATGCCTGTAGTGGACAGAGCTGTAGGTGAAAGAAATCTTTCTCCCCAAGGACCCTAAACAAAGATGTCTTTGTCTCTCTGTCCGTCCTGCATGCAATCTTCTACAGCTTACTCAGGGTTGGAGCACAACATGTGTTAAAGGAAGCACTGGAAATCATCTGTGCATCAGTACATGACCTGTCTTGTACTTCTCCATGGGGAACATGTGTGCACACACTGCGAGGATCCTGAGGGCTACCAGAAGTCATCTCAATTCCTGTAGGCACGGCAGGCCCAGGACAGCTGCTGCACTAGCAGCCACAATTTGTGTCCACAGGAATTCCTTCCTGTGCTCTATCCATGGATATTGCTTCTCCACAGTTGTCTGGTGGTGGATCTGCTGAAGCACCTCAATCTCCTGGGATGTCCTGGGCTGGCACCTGGTAGCAAAGGATGAAGATCACTCTTGGTGATTGCTGGTTGGTTCCGAAATTCTGCTCAACACCCTTGAAACATTCAGTGGATCTGGTCCTTTCACAGGCATTATTTTTCTTCTCCAGAAGGACTTGAGGTGTGCTGACAGATGTGCTAATGATGATATCATACATGCTCCTCTTTTACTAGAGTTGGGGTCTGGAGTGAGGAACTGGTTACTGGGTTGGTGGTTGTGATGTCCCCTTGATGGAATTATCTTTCAGCTAAGGACAGCAGTTCTTACTGTTCCAGTGATTTCAATCCTGCTATGTTGCCTGTTGTTGCTTCGGTTGAGAGTGTTTGAGACATTTTTTTGGAAGGGTTCACGAGGCCTCTACCACTTCTGTCTTTGTCTACATTTGCTAAGGTTGATATACAGCTTCTTGATAAATAGTACTTTGCCTTGAGAAGTTAATAATTGGTAACAGCATCCACACTATCATTTGGGCACGTATGCTTTTCTGTTAGCTCACTTACACTGATCTGCAGCATCTCACTTGTGAAGGACACTGAGTCTCACAGTCTTGTCACAGCTGCTAGCTCAGCCCAGAGCTGCCTCTGCTAACCCAGCGAGTGATGGGACTAAGGAATGTAGATGAGCTATCTGTCTCAGACTCTGATTAATCAGACAGGACCAGAGCAGTGTTAGCTGAGGTGGTGACCTGGCCAAAGAAACCTCTGCTATTTGATCTTGGGTGCTGCTGTCTACTTACCAAGTTCCTCATTCAGGGCACTGAGGAGTTTTGCAGTGCTACCAAGGTACCAGCTGACCCCAAAGTATGAGTGTGAGCTCTATGAGAAGCTTTCTAAAGCCATATGCTATCAGTAAAGGGCCTGCAGCTTTGGGCCAGTCTCTCTCCATCTGCCAGGGACTGCTGAGACAGCCAGAGGCTGCCAGCTAAGGCTGGCACATTAAAACTGTTGCAGGGGTGCGTGCAGTGTTCAGGTTGTGCGATACCTGGTGGGTACAGAGAACTCAAGCTCTCTGAGCTAATGCAAGGCCTGTGGCACTCACTGCAAGTGACGGCAACGTCTTGACGCTGTCAGGTCGATCTCATAAGGAGAATCACGCAGCCACCTTTCACCATGTGTCTCTGGGCACAAAGTCGGGGACCCACCTGTAGCGGCCATGGTGACGGCGAATGGCACACATCGGATCGGGTGGGATGGCTCCCAAGCCCAGGGTAGCGGAGATGCACCGGAGCACCTTCCTGCGGTTGCGGAGGGGCTCTCCCCGCTCCGGCACCAGGACAAACCCTCGCTGGCCGCTGGAGGCTGCGCCCAGGGGCCGGGGACGGCCGCGGACCTGATCGCCCCGGGCAGGCTCTTGGGAGCTCCACGGGGCCAGCGGCAGCCCGCGGTGCCCGCCGGCGCTTCCCGGCTGCGGGGCGCGGCGCGGGGGCGGGCCGGGGCGGGGACCGGGCGGGCCGGGCCGGGCTGGCGCGGCGCGGCTCCCGAGCGCACGTCCAGACCCCCGCGGCCAGCGGCAAGGTACGAGAGCGCGGGTGGTGGTGCGGGGCGTGGGGCCGGGGCAGGCGCGGGCAAGGCCGGCTCGGGCACCTGCCGCAGCCCGGGGCCTGCGGAGCCCGGCCGTGCCGGGGAGCGGGAGGGGACGCCCGCTCTGCCCGCCTTGCGCCGGGGGTGCCGCAGCTCCCTCCGGCCCCACCCCGCTTTGTGAGGAGCTGGGGCAGCCGCCTGCAGCCGCGGGGGCACCCACGGCCGGGGGATGCCCTGTCCGCCCGGCGCCGCGGGCCTCGGGCATCCCCCGTGCTGCGGCGGAGCGGGGCGTTCCCGCCGGCCGGGGCAGCCGGTGCTGGTCGCGCCCTCGGCGGGTAAGGTTCTCTCGCTCGGCGGTAGCGCCAGGGCTGTTCTGCAGGGATCTGCCGGCGGGGCTTTCTGCGCGGGGTGTGGCGGACTGGCAGCCGGCCCGCGGCGGGAGCCCTCCGAGCCCGGGGGTCTGCAGGCAGCGGTGCGCGGAGCAACAGGGCTTCTTGCCGACCCGGGCCATCCTGGTGCCTGGTCGGAAGGCTGCGCCTGCTGCCAGCCCTGCCGCCGGTGCCGCGGTTTGGCATCTGTATAACTTCGCTTATTATTTATACAGAAGCCTCACCTATGGCTGTGTGTGCGATGAGTTAAATTTGGCCTCTTTCCTGCGAGTTGTGGGGAATTCGGGTGCTTGATGTCAGGGTAGGTCGCATCTTGCACTGAGCGTGACGACAGCCACATCAATGACTCTCTGGCACCGGGATCCCCTGGTCCCACTTCCCCCTGAAGGGGGAACCGGCACCTTGAAGGAGTCTTATTTTCAGGCAGCACAGCTTTGAAGATTGCTTCTTCCGTGGGTCTGGCTTTGATGCCGCAGCTTTGTCAAAGGCCAAGACAGGCTGTTGCAAAGGGATGTGTAACAGACAGCACTTTGCAGACCTATGGCCCGATGAGGCCAGCTATGTGCAGTGTCGGAACACATTGTTCACTTTGCAGGGAGTGGTGCCCTCCTTGTCATGCTCTGGAGCATCCTGTCTGTTCCATTCCACCCTGCCCCAGCCCCACACCTTTTTATTTATACTTTCTAAGAAGATGCTGTGCTCCATCCCTTGTGAAGGGTATTTACCTGGACAGGCTTAACCTCTTTTGGCCCCTTGGGTGCTCAAGGGAAGTGATTTCTGCTGAGGATTCAGGGAACATTTGGGAGAAGGTTGACTGATGGTTGCCTTTAAGCTTCTCCAGTACAGGCTCCCCAGTGGGTTAACAAAGGAGCAGCCTGTGTAGCCCTGCTGTTCCCTTTGTTCTTCCTCTGGCTGTGCCCTCTTTGGAGAGCTCTGATCTCTCCTGAGTTGATCAGAGATAGGGAGTGACTGATGGAGACACGAGGGGGTTCATGTTTTGGTTGTGAGAATTTCAGGAAACTCTAGGGCATTGGGAGGCAGAATAGGGGAGAGATGTTTGCCTCTTAGAGACTGGAAAAATAGATTTTTCCTCTGTGCTGCTGTTGGTGAATTAGCATTATGACATCTATTGTTATAGCTTCAATGAGCTGTGTTTCAAATTCATACAATCTGTCTGTAGCAAAAAATCACTGCCCGTTATCTCAGTAGAGATGCCTTAGACAGGAAATGTGAGACCCCAGGTACTGGACAAAGAGCCATACAATTCTGCTGCCTGCACCCCAACTCTGCCCTAAGTTCCTCCTGGCCCCTCTTCCTCTGAGGCAAAGCACCTGAGCTTGAGTGTGCCTGTTTTTGCGAGGCCATGGGTGAGGGAGACCACTGTCCCCTGCCTGACCAGCAGCACTGATCACCTCCATCCCGTTCATCCATCTGCTGCTGGCTGTGTCTGTGCAGCAGGTGGATTTCCTGGTGGCAGGTCAGGGTATCTCCAGATGTATATTTCTCATTCTCCTTTTCTGCGTGGATAATTACTGCCTGTCTTTCAAGTATGCTGGTTTGTCCCCTCTGAGGAAATTTCCCGCTCTGTAAATGCCAGTAATGGATAATAGTTTCACGTTTCTGTATCCGCTACATTTGTTAGTAGCTGGATAATGAGTGGATTTTCAGTTACCTAAGTCTGTGAGTCTCTTTCTAGGTGTGTTGGTACTGGGCAGGTTGCTGTCTCTGGAACAGGTTTATGGTGCTTCTGCAAGGGGAAGTTCTCTCTTGCCTGTGGGCTGCCTGGACTGGCAGATGCCTAAATGTGGTGTGAGCTGGGTTTTGGGGATGAATAGCTGAGTACAGAGCAGATCCCTGTTCTGTAGTGTCAGGTGCCCAAGCACTCACTGTTACAGAGGCTTAGGGAGAGAACTGAAAGCTTTGGCATATCCCAGAAAAAAAAAAAGGTGATTCTTTGAGTGACAGACGATTGCCTTGGGGCAGGCTAAGCTGTATTTTATGCATGACCTTGCAGACTCCTCATAATTTGTGGTCAGTTTGCTGCCTCTGACTTTTTTGTATTCGTTGATCCACAGTGGCTGCATAGCATGAAGTCTTCATGCTACCTTCTTAGGTCCTGATTTCCCCAGGCAGGGATTTTGATGGGAAAACTACTGGGGAATGGGCTGTGACAGGGTATGACAGAGACTCAGTGAGGAAACAGTGTGGAGGGAAACTGTGCCTGATCATTTCCCCGCCATCCACTCTTGACTGGTTCAAGGGGACTCAGCTGGTCCTTAACAGCCACACCCTGTTCTCCACTCTCATAGGAAAAGTTTGTGTGAAGTGTTTGCTTCAACAAAAGAGCCCCACAAAATGCCAGCACCTTATCTGAATGTTCCTGACTCCCAGTTATAAACACCAGTGATCTTACAGCTGGCCAGTGGGCTGTCTGGGTGGTTGCTGGTGGTTGCTACTAAACTGCTGCTCGGAGCCAAGGGCATCCCTGGTGAGGCTGGACAGCAGCTGTGCTTTCAAAGAGCTGTCTGGCCACCTCTTGATGCACAGCAGAAGCACAGACGGTCTGGTCTCTTGCTCCCGTGGCAAGAAGGCCCTGGAATGGTGGTGTGGTGAGGTGTTTCCCATGTAGTCATTCCGTGGCTTCCCGTCAGTGCATGCTGTAAAGCTGCTCTGGCTGCGGAGCTGACTGAGGCAAGCAGCCTGCAGCGCACTGCAATTATGCTGACGTGCCTCCTGCCTCTCCTCAGGAGAAACAGGAAAGACCTTTGCATCATCCAGGAGACTGTATTGGCTGAGAGATTTTGATACTCACAGGGTTATACTGGCTTGTTAGTAGAAGCTAGACTGGCCTAGTATTTCCAGGGATTTCCCCTCTGTGGTATTACAGGCTTGCCAGCAATTCCCCATTTTGAAAATACACCCTGCAGGCTCTATTAGTGTAATGCTGATGTTTACTATTTCTAAAGCGCTTTGAAATTCACAAATTGGGCTTTCTGACCCTCAGCCAAGCAAAATCCTTTCTAAAGCTTGGAGACATGCTGCTGCCAAGAGTAGGACCAATGATAGTGTGCAGCTCCAAGCCCTGATCTCTCTTCCCTTGTTGACCTGTTCCCTGCTCTGCTTCACATAGTTTCAGATTTTCCAGTGCCCAAAGTTTGGTGCCTCTCTCCCTCTTTCTTCTGAGTATCCTTCAGGGCTCTGGTTTGTTGAAGAGTTTCCTTCCAGTCTGGTGAATAGCCTGCTCTTTATCTCTGTGCCAAGAAACATGGACCTACCTGCAGAGAGGAGGTTGCAACTGATGACTCTGCACTGCCTCTCTCCCTCTGTGGGACAAAGTCACCTAGGAAAATGATAAGGAAGACAGAGCAGAAGAAAATCCCAGCAGCTGTGGTATTTTTATAGCTGAGATTAAGACAAAGTTCATGAAAACTGATAAGATAGCAACCAGGAAAGCAACAGAGGCCAAACTCCATCTTGTTCTTCCTCCTGTGGTTCTGGGAGTTGTGCTTAAACAGGAGAGGAGGCAATGCTTGGGGGAGAGCTCCTCCCAGAAAAAGGTGACTGGGCAAGGCTGTCCATGTCAGGGTTGCATTAATACAGGAAATATGATCCTCATGACTTGAGGATCTTTCACATAAAGTTGAGTAGGGACAGTCAGAAAAAAAAGTGTGGGGAGGGGCCAAGGCAAATACTAGGTTTACTCCCAAGAGCCAAAATTAATCAGTCATTGCTCTACAAATACCATGATTTAAACTTGCTTTCCAGAGCATATGTTAAAAGGGCTGAATTCCTCCTTGGGAGACTTTGAAATCTCTGGATCCCCTCCCAGGTTTTCTGAGAATCAGTGGTAGGGTGCATGAGAAGTTCTTGGTGGGCAAGTGCTTTTTTCTCAGACGCGGCTCACTCTGTGGGCTGGGACATGGACTGATACAGCAGGTGAACAACAACCCGTGCAAGCACAGGTCGGGGAGCGGCAGATCTCTCCCTGTACTGTCTGTCCTACTCCAGCCTCACCTGGATCTTGTTTGGCCATGGAGTGTTAGCATGTAGGTCCTGCCAAAGGACCCCTGAAGGGCTGCCCCTGAATGGCCCCCAGTGTCACACCATTGATCTGTGCTGAGTCCTGTAGCACCACAGCTACCCTGTCAGGTATCTATCTGTGCAGTTTTGCTTTCTGGGCTGCAGCAAATTTGACTCTGCCAGTGCTGTTCAGCTCTCAGCCACCTTTCACATGGTTACATTTAGGTTATTTCAAACCAGTTATTTAAACCAGTGTTTCACAGTGTTTTCCCTAAGCAAGAATACACAAATCTTGAAAAATGTAAACCATATTGCCTTAGAAAAGCATAGCTACCATTTTGCCTGAATTGCTGGCAGAGTTGCAGTGCTCGTTTCTAGGAAGTCTAACACTGATGTTTTTAGGAACACCACCTGTAACGTGAATGATGCCAGGAAGGACCAATCTTCCTTGTCACCCTTGGTTTCTTCTAGTCTATCTGCTCTGTAAAAGGAGCCTGTGCTGGCAACAAAATTGCAGGGTAATAGGCACAGAGAATCCAGACAGCTCTTTAATTGCAAGAGACAAGGAGAAGTAGTCAAAGATTGTCTTGCTAACATCTACTTAAATGTAATTAGTTCACATTATTTTTCTCTGCCATTTTCTCTAATTTAATTTGAATACCAAAATGCACACGTAGAGGAACAAAAACAAAATCAGAATAGGATTGCTCCAAGTTCCTGCTCTTGTAATGTTCAGTTTCTTTACATGAGAGGCTCTTTTCCTTGCAGTCAGGGAGGATCAGAGTCTGTCTTCTGACCCCTCCTGCCTGTGGTCATGGCTGTTTCCCTTTGAATTTGTAAAAGGTCTTTATGTCAGCAACTGATGCTCGAGTCTTAATTGAAAAGATTGATTTTGCTAATGATAGCCTGGCATCTGACATGTTCCATGGAAATCAATTGGAATTCAGTGTCTCACAGTTTTAAAAATCATGGTATTTAACGGGTTAATAGGGATTGAAGGGTTTGACTTTACAGCTTCTTGCATCTATTTGAAGCTCATGCTCCTGTCATACATTAATCTTCTTGTGCAGTAGTTCTGGGTGTGATGCATCCTCCTAGGCAACACAAGTCTTGGAGCAGAAAAACCCAACCCTTCTATGAGATTTTATAGGTAAAAGCTCAAGTGGAAAGTTGATGCTTTTGTCACTTTTGGTCTCCAGGTTTTATTTTGGTGAACTCTTGGTTTCTGTGGAATTGAAAAGATCAAAAATCGCTTCTGTCTTTATAGATAATGGATTCTTCAATTGGGCTGACAAACCACAATGAAAGCCAGTAGCTGGAAGCAGAAGTTATTACTTGGCAAAATAATAAGGCAGTTGTGTTTTTAGCAGCAAAGAGGAGGAATCGTGGGAAGAGCTTCCCAGGATGATGCATAGCTAGAAACTTGAACAGGATGATCACCTAAATAATGTCACTCAGTGCAGATAGTAGTGTTCTCTGGAAGTAGGTGACATCTCTCAGTCTGCCATTAACCAAACAGCAGCTACCTGCCCTCCTGCAGGAATTTCTGCTCTCCAGCTAGTCACCACTAGAGCATCTCATCTCACAGAGGAGACCATACATGTCTCCTCTCCAAGTTCTCAGCATGTTCTGCTGGCTTTGCCCTTAGGGTCCCAAGTTGGTATTCTTGTTCCCTAACACAACAGCTGACTTTCTCTCCTGAGTAATGTTTTATGCTTGTTGGAGGGAGGACAGTTTGAAGGCAGGAGTCCTCTGAGCCAGTTTGAACATTGACTGTAAGTGGAGAAGGACACATCACTGGCTGTGTTGACTTGTGGTCTGGACAGGGTGGGGTAGGTGACTCATCCTCATAGAGGCAGAGCACTGTGTAGGACCAGTATCTGCTTTTGTGACTGGCGTGTAATGACTGACTGAGTTCACAATTGTCCAGACAGGGGCTTAGCAGGATGGTTTTCTTGACTTTAGTACCCCCACCTCTGGAGATTTTCAGAATTCACATGAATGGGGCCGTGAAAAGCCTGGCTTGACTTAAAGGCTAACCCTATTTTGACTGGAAGTCTGTGCTGTGGACCATCCAAGGTCCCTCCCAGCCCAAATTTGCCTGTGATTTGGTCATGATACTAGAAGCAAAAACCTGATGATGATGTTAGAAGTTTCCCTAAGTAAAAGCAAGGAAACCCACAGCTAAAATCCACCTAGAAAGTCTGTCTTGGTCCTTGTGTTCCATGTTTCTTTCCCAATGTTCATGATGCATGTTGAACTCAGATGAGTGGTTAAAAATTCCTAACTTTCTCTGCAGCACACATATCTGCTTTATAGGTTGATGCGCTGAATTAAGAAAAAATATCAAAGGATATCCTTAAGTATATTTTGGTCATCCTTGAGGTTTAAAAGATCCTATTTCACTAAAGATATCCTGCTCTTAACCCGGGGAATCTCTTTGTTTTGAGACCTTTGATTTGGTGTTCATTTGTCTGTGGGCTGTTACTAGAGTAAGGCTTCTTAAGCCTGATAGAGAAAATGCATTTAATGTGTAAAGAGGGAACTGAAGTGACAATTTCTCTACCTCCTCTTTCTCTCAATTTTGAGAAACTAGTCATTATTTTATGTATGGTTTTGTATATTTCTGAAGAGTTTTACAATGTCTTACCTGTACTTCCTTCCCTGACATGACTTGCAACATGAACTTCTCTATGACTTCATGGCAGCTTACCTTACATATATAAAAAAATTAGCAGCATTTGTGTTCTTATTTCTGCCTGTCTTGCAGTCAAGCTCAGTTGTGTGAGTTTGGAAGATTAATGGCAGTAGAAGTGTTTCACACACCTTCCGTTGTTGTGGGGCTCTGCTTCCACTGGTGCCACTGGCCACTACCAGTACAGGCAGATGACCACACAGTGGTTTTAGTCCATCAGTCTGGAAATCTGCAAGTGTCTTCAACTCCTGCAGAAAAGCAAGACTTCCTCAGGAAATCCAGTTTTTTGTTTTGAGCTGTTTCCAAACTAACACTTTTAAAACTTTCATATCTACCTGTGTCATTACCTGCTGTCCTTCCTGCCCCTGGAGTTCCCTGGCATGACAGTGCCATGCAGGGCAGGTAGCACTCACCTGCAGTCCCTGAGCCTGCTCAGGGAGCCCTCTGTGGGACTCATCCCACTTGCTGTCATCCCAGGCTAAACTAGGAGCACAGTGCTGACTCTCCACTGGCTCTGACCAGTCTTCAGAAGTTTCCTGGAGCCTGAAGGCTATCTGGTACTGGAAAGCCCTAGATACTGATGTAATTTCATGAACACATATAAAATATCCACAGAAAACTGCATATGCAGATAGCTGTGGTGAAGCTCTGTGTGTCCTACCCAGTGCTTTATTTCTCACTCTTCTTACACAGACAGCCTTTGTTTTTGCTGCCTAAGGCATGGAAAGAGCATCCCAAGCTGCCTCGCCTGCATTATGTCAGGAATTCAGAATTCTCCTTTAATTCACAGCCAGATTTTAAGCACTGTGCTACCTTTCTGGGTTTTCTTTAATTTTTTTTTCTCTTCTGTACTGCACTGATTTAAAGAAAACCCCAAAACGGTCTGGATACATCTATAATGCAACTTGGTCTTCGATGCCTTGTGCCAAACTAGCTTCCTGCAGCTCACTGAGGACCTGGTAATGCAAAAGGGAATGCAGAGGAGGATAACTGTTTAGCTTGGAAAAGGTATGTCTGAAAAGGGATATGACATACAGCTTTTCACATATGGTAGGATGATGGGATGGAGAGTTCAGATAGGGAGTGATTGTTCCTCTCTTCATCATTGCCCAGGAACTACAGGATACAGATAAACAGTGGAACGCATTGACACAGGATGTTGGGGATGTGGCTCAAGAAAAGCCATTAGATGAATCTGCAGGCGGAAAATCCATTAGGGCTGGCTAAACAGACAGATAAGCCTTTGGCTCAAAAAGTCAGTGAGGCACAGATGCCCAGAGCTGACTCAAAGGCATAGAAAAGATCAGTTTGTCAGCGTGGATATCAGCTATGTTGGGGAAATAGGCTGGCATAGAAAGCAGCAGTGGTAGAAGGAGAGAGAGCCTGTAGCACGGAAGTCTGCTGGGATGTGGAGGCACTTCCAGAGGTGCTCCTGGCTGGAAGGGTTGCAGTGAAGGCTGGTGCATTGGGACAAAGCTGGAAGATGATCAAAACTCATCCTGGTGGAGATACATGAAGGGGCTGGCAGGAATGAAATATACAGTGATTAAACTACTACAGTGTGGGAGGAGAGGCTGATCTTCATTGCTGGGAGGTGTGAAGATGGAGAGGTGTGAAGAATGAGACTGGAGGAGAGCAGTGGTGCTGAATCAAATCATCAGAGATTGAGGAGCACCTAAAAGAAATATAAGAGTGCAGTACTTGGAGGAGAGCAGGTAAAGAAAATAGTCTAAATGAAGACAGGTAATGCTGAAGGTCAAACAGAGAGGGATGTCTGTGTGCAGTGACTCACCTATATGCTAACTGTAACATCTATAGTTCAAGAAAAGCAGATCTGGAGAGTGAAAGAGGTGATACTAGGACTTTTTATATCCACAGGTATTCTGGATGTTTTAGTTTGACTCAGCTAGCTCCACAGCAGATGGAGAATACTGTGTCCTGATCCTGGAATGGTTTTAATTTCAGCTGGAGGGAATCCTGTCTGCATGTTCCAAGATGGCTTTGCAATGCAAACTGGAGTGCAATGAATGGCAGCAGTAAAGAGATTGGCTCCAAACCCATGCTCTAAGTCTGAACCAAACAATACTTTTGTACTTGCATTGATGGAATAGTTTCAGAGTGATGGCAGTGATTTCCAGAAACTGTATATTTGCCAAGCCCAGCAGGTGAATGAATTGGCACAGAATCTCTTTTCCCTGGCAGGAAAAGCATGGGTAGTCTTCCCACTTAGTAAACATCAATCAAAGCCAGACTAAAAACCAAAAAGCAAAACTCAACCTGCTACTGATGCTCTAAATGATGAATTTTAAAATTTATGATGTATAGGGTACCATACTCACAGTGGGTGACATCAAATTGGAGAACTGTCCCTAGTGAGCCTCCACAGGGCTCCATCCTTGGCCCTTTAACATCTTCATTAACAACTTGGGTGCAGGACTGAAAGGGATACTAAGCAAGTTTGCCAATGACACTAAATTGCAGGAACTGTTGACTCCCTTGAGGACTGAGAGGGCCCTGTGGAGAAACTCTGATAAAATAGAGTGCTGGGCAACCACCAACAGCATGAAGTTCAACAAGGGGAAGTGCTGGATTGTGCACTTGGGGCAGCACTGGATGTGTGTATAGACTGGGGAGCAAGAGACTGGAGCGCAGCTCCATGGAATGGGAGCTGGGGGTCCTGGTTCATGTCAAGCTGAACATGAGCCAGCAGTGCCCTGGCAGGCAGGAGAGCCACCCGTGTGCTGGGGTGCATCAGGCACAGCATCACAGCCAGGCAAGGGAGGGGATTGTCCTGCTCTGCTCTGCTCTGCTCTGGGGCAGCCTCACCTCCAGTGCTGGGGGCAGTTCTGGGTGATAAAAGACATTGAGCTGTTAGAGAGTGTCCAGAGGAGGCCAGCGAAGATGGGGAAGGGCCTGAGGGTGAGGCCATATGAGGGGCAGCTGAGGTCACTTGGTCTGTTCAGCCTGGAGGAGACTGAGGGGAGACCTCACTGCAGTTACACCTTCTTTGTGAGGGGAAGAGGAGGGACAGACACTGATATCTACACTCTTGTGGCCAGTGACAGGACTTGAGGAAAAGACCTGAAACTGATTTAGGGAATGTTTAGGCTGGATATCAGGAAAAGGTTCTTCACCCTGAGGGTGGTGGGAACTGGAACAGGCTCCTCAGGGAAGTGATTACAGCACTGTGTAAGACCCCTTGGGGCCCCGTGTGTGGGGCACTCCTAATAAAAAGTTCTATGCCAGGAGTAAGAGATGAACGAGACTTTTTCGATCTTCAGGTTGCTGTTTATTTTTATCAGAAGTTCTGCACGCCATCTACACCAGACTCAGCACACATGGAGAAGACAGCAAAAAAGTCACAAGATGTACAGTTTCAAGGTCTTTTAAAGCTGTTTTATCCAACTAACCCTTAAAACATACTTTATTTCTACTTATCTACCAATAACTAATTATATGTCTGCCACGCAACATCTGTATTGTGGCTCTCCCCAACACAGCAGAAAATGGAGTAGATGAAGAAGAAGGAATCAGTCAAAATCCAAAATCCTCCATTTGTTCTTCTGTTTACCTCCTTCTGTCTACTAAAAACTCAAAAACCTAAATTTTTCACCCTGTGATAAACTATACTATTATCTATTTCACACACTTGCAGATTCCAATTAATCCCAAAGTCTTGGAAGCCCTCTCCATTGAAGAAGGTTAAAAGCAGTATTTTCCTGGGAATCAGGACTTGTCAGAACAGGCAGGAAAATAATCCCCATGCCCTGGGTTCCAACACAGCACCAAGCCTGACAGAGTTCAAGAACTCTGTCAAGAAGTGTTTGGACAATGCTCTCACATGGAGTAACTCCTGGGAATATCCTGTGCAGGGACGGGAGATGTATTTCAATAATCTGGATGGGTCCCTTCCTACTCAGCATATTCTATGATTCTATGATGTGATGGAAGAAAGCATTGGCTGTTGTGCCTGCCACACCTGCCTTTGCCATTCTCTTCCTGGCTTCATGTAAAAGTGGCACCTGCTGTTAAAGAGAGTGTGTTAGAAGTTTTCTGGAGAACAGACAGATGTCAATTCTGATTTAATTAGCCACTCAAAGAGAAAGGCCTCAACTTGAATTATAATTCCACAGGCAGTGCATGGGTGTGGGAGAGTTTCGTGTGTGGGCCCCTCACTATTTTTTTGTATGAGATGATGCTGTAAGGCAGGTGAATGAATTCTGCATCTATGGGTTTCAGAGAGTACCTCTGATACTGCCTGCTGCCTTTCAAGGAACAAAGTCCTGCTGTCATTGCCCTCAGAAGGACAGGGACCATTTCCCTCTAACTCTGGCTCACGTCTGAGAAACTCTCAGCTGGTTTTTCTCTGGTCTATGGTAGTAGGTATGTGTGTCCTTTGCTGCCAAACCCATTTGCTAACAGAAAGATACAACTTCTGGGAGGGCAGTTAGAGAGCCAGACCCTCCTTGGCACTGACAGTGTAATAAGCAGACCAAGAAAGCAAACTGCAGCTGGAGGGAAGTAGGTCAGACCTTAGAGAAAATTTCATCCCCAGCAGGGCAGTGGGACCAGGCAGGTGGAGGCCATCATCCTTAGGGATTCCGAAGGCTCCAAATCTGTCCTGACTTAGAGCGATGGATAGGTTGACTGTGAGGCTTAACTGGAGACCAGAGAGGTGGGGTCTCCCACACTGAGCCCTTGCAAGGCTGTGTGTTCCTTCCCAGACAAATAGGAGCCTAGTCAGTGCCCCCCCAGCTCTTCAGCAGTTTTCATTTTCCCAGGCAGCTTCAGAGATGAGATACAGACTTGGTGTCACTGGCCAGGACCTCATCACATTCAAGCCTGTGTACACAGCTCCAGCCATGGGGGAGTGCAGTGACATATCACATTAGATGTAAGGGCTGTATATTGAGGCATTCAAGTGAAGTGTGTAACCTCCAAACCTCGACAGAACTCAGGAGAAACATCTGCACTGGGCACATTTCCATTGTCTCACCATCCTGGTGGGCATTCAGGTTTTCTCATGTATCTGTGTTCTGGTGGCTGCCGCAACTGCTCAGGTAGGCAGAAGAGGTTTGAGAGGAAATCTGGCTAACCCAATGGATTCCACTTGGACTCCTGTGGGCAAGTAACCAAGATATTGGGACTCTCTGGAGGTGAACAATCTTGAACCTGTGAACCTTTGCTGAAAGGAAAGCCTTCTGTATAGTAGCCTTTAGAAAAGACACCCTCTCTGCCAGATGTCTGCAGGCCTCACAATAAAGACAGGTGGACCAGGTGTCCTTGTCTTCCCAAAGAACATAGCAGGTTACTGAGACCCAGCTGCATCATTTTGATGGAGAGCTGAACTTTGGTTTCTGAAACCCAGAAGCCAGCTTGGCCTTGGATAGCAGGGAACTTCTTTTTGAGAAACAGGAGAGTGAAAGCCTGGTGTTCTGGTTTCAGGAGAAACTGCTGAGCTTTGGAGAATGTCTGATGACGAGTTTTTCAAGGTTCCCTTTCTGACAAGAAATGTGGCAACGTCCCTGAAAGTTCGTAACTTACTTGTTAAGCTGAGTTTCTGCAGGTGGGGGGGGCAAAGAGGCTTCCAGTTTTTATTGTTCTTTGAACCAAGATTGTTTTATTTGCTTTCCTTTTCTAATGAAGCAGGATCTTGCCAGCATATAAAAGGTCTCTAAGGTGGAATTTGCCCTCTTGTTGAATTCAGAAGCACATTAGTACTCACAAGGAAGTTGATAAGCAATAATATTTTCTTTGCTGCCCAGGTAACCAGCAAAGTGAAAGAGGGTATTGTCTCTGGAGAATGCAGGCAAGTTAGCTTTATCTTTCTGTACACAGGCTATCTTGAAAGGCTAGAGGTGAATCAGAGGAAGGCAGGTCTTACCCTCCAAAGAGGCTGGCATTGCCCCATCCTTTGCTTCAGTAATACTGCCTCCTGTGCTTCCTGAGAGCTCTGATAAGCCTAATGAAACTGAGCTGAGGTTGGGGTTGTTTTGGGTTTTGCTGGTCTTCACATTCCCCTGATCCACTATGGTATCTTGTAAAGGCCATGTTGACTGAAGGCACTTATGTCCTCAACTCACCATGTTTCTTTCTGTCAGAACTTGCAGAGTATGGCACCACATGAGGCAGAAAAGGGAGTGGTGAAAGGACAGGCTGAACTGCCAAAAAAGGTGTTACCACTGAGTGTGGAATCATTCCTGGAGTATTCTCCTGTGCCTCCTGGGATGTACAAATTGACTTTGCACTGACTGAGCACAGGTGTGTTCACATGCAGCAAAGCGTGGTCTGTACACTTCAGTTTGATTTATAGCTGACATTGGCTGAGAAATATTAATAAAGAAACTTCTCCTGTGACTGGGGGTGATTCATGAGTGAGCAGTGTGAACCTTCAAGAAGCAGAGCTCCAGGTGCTCTTGGCAGTGGAGTAAGAATGATGGTGCCTCAGGCTCCCTTGCTCCAGGGTGAACCACTTTGGTTGCTTGTGGGCAGAATGATGCTGGTCAGGCCACTGCAGGGAAGTCCAGTGTGTGGCAGCAGACCCTCCATGGGCACTTCCCAGCTCCTGGGCTTTCTAAGCAGGCTGGAGGCTCCAGACTGCCTTATGCCTATAATGAAGGTAAAATCAGCCCCCTATGAAATTTAGTAAAGATAAAAGTCAGTTTCTGCCCCTGATGTGCAGCCTCTCCCTGCCGTGAAAGGAGCAGCTCTTGTGAAGGCTGTGGGGGTCCTGGTGGGCAGCAAGTTTGACCAGAGTCATCTGGGTAACTCTGCAGGGCACCTGCAGCCTGAGCTTCTCCACAAGACTCCAAATAGGCACATTTTCCAAGGAGGCCAATGGGATCTCCATTCTCATCAGTCTTTCAAACTCGGCTGGACAGTCTAAGGAACCTGACCTCCCTTTGTAGTAAACTTTGCTGTGGGCTGAGGACAGGACTGACTCAGGATCTCCAGGAGTGCCTTCTGGCCTGATGTTTTCATGTGGTTCTGTGATTTAGCGTTGTAATTTCTCTTTGCTTCTCTCATGTGTCCCAGGGAAGCTCAAGTACACATTTGGCATCAAGACTGGAAGTGATCACAGCAATAAAATAAAGAACAGGTGACAAGTCAGCCAGTACTTCATGATGTGCACTTCAAAGTGTTCTAGGGAGTTCTACCCAAAATATAGTCTTGGATTCCTCACCAGATCAGGTGACAGGAGAGCTTGAGCCTCTTCAGAGCTGCCTGAGACTGTGGTCTCTGCTGGTTTTTCTCTTTGCTCTCTTTGCTGCTCCTCACCATCATTGCTGACTGTGCTGAGTTAAAAATAACCTGGCTGAGCTATTTTTATAAGGAGCATGTACTCCCTTGTCCATCTCCCTGGTTTGCCAGCATTGCAGAAGAGCACAGAAGAGAAGTAACAGGCAGTGGGAACGTGGCAGTAGCATGGACAGGTGTCACCAGGAGGGTGTCATTATGCTGGATGCCATGTGGTGTTGCTGCCTGCCTTGGGGAGTGCACTGTGGTTTAAACCTGTGTCTGAACACAAGTGTAGCTGGAAAACTCATCAAAGAAGGCCATGGGAGTTTTGCTGTCTCAGCCTTGTCTTGTGAAGAGTGGTCTTGTTTCACTCACTCCTGGCAGCCCTTGCCTGCCTATGGACATATGTGCTTAAAGTTATTTTGAGGGTCACAACAGCTGGTGTATCTTCTAAAGTAAAAAAATTTGCACGATGTGCATTTTGCCAAGCTTGCGACCTTGGCATGAATTTGGCCCTGGCTGGGCAGCCTTGGGTTCCATCATTAGAAGGATGCTCTGAGACAAAAAATGTGGTACCAGCTGGTGATGATGTTTGTGGGGTGCATGGCTGCAGTGGGTTTCTGGAGTCTTTCTATTCAGTACAGGGTGAGTCTCTATGCAATGTTTGCCTTCCCTGGCCTAAGCCAATAACTGAGGGATGCAAAAGTACTGAAATACCCTTTTGCTTATGGTCTGAGCAGAAGATGCCTGTGTCAGTGGCAGAGCCACTGTCTCATGTCTCCTTGAGGCTATGTCCATGTGGCACTACTGCCAGCATGGGGGAAGGGCTGACATGACTCCTGCAAGGACTCCCATGAGACCTCAAGTCCTGCCCTGGCCACTGTGCACCAAAAATAAAGGGGCAAGAGGAGTTGCTGTGCACTCTCAGAGAAATTCCCGTTTTGTGGATGAGGAAATCAACCCATTATTTCAGTTTTGAGTGACTCCTTCACCTTCCTACTTCATGTCCTCTCTACTTGTGCAATGCTTATTCTAGAGATGTTTGTTTTCCACGGCCAGCTTACCAGGGCACCATATTTAAGTACCTGTCCCATGCTGGAGAGCTGCAAATACATTGGAGTGTTTTTTAGAGCTGGGTTTTCTGATAACAGACAACATCTCTAGAATATGTTGTTCTTTGAGATCTTGCTTGCTGCTGTGATTTTGTTCCCCACCACTTCTGTGGATCCTGGTCCATGTGCACTGGTGGCATGCCCTTCCTCAGGTAGCCAGTGGCCTGCATGATGTGCTCTGCCTGCAGTGACAGAAGCAGTTCCCACAACTCCTGGTGGGCTTCCCAGGAGAAGGGACCTTCGTGGCTCTGCAGAGCAGCAATACTCAAACCAGCACTGGTGGTGGACATGGACAAAGTAGCTCTTTTCATCACCTGCTCTGCTTCTGAAAATACAGATTGGAACATCTGACTGATGCTTGGTTTGGTGAATGCTCTTTGCCCATGCTTCATTATGAGGCTGTTTTATAGTGCAGGAGAGGGATGTGGTGTGTATGCTGTGTGTCTGGGGAGGCCAGCATGTGTCTCTTGGGAAGGGCCGGCTGCAGCCTCTGAGCTGCTTTTGGGAAGAGACACGTGTCTATTTCTGAAAGCCGACTGAAACCTTAGTCTGAGCTCCCTTAATCTGAGCCCGGGAACGGTGGGTGTGGATCCTTATGGAACAAAAGACAAAGAAAGGCAATTGATAAAATCGAGGCCCATCGCTGGATGGCTGATTTAAAAGGCTGGTTCCCAGCTGGCCAATTTAAAAAAGCTTCCAGCTTTGGTCGCAGATAGGGTTGTTTTTCCAAGGATATGCCTCTGAGCAGCTGTAAAAAGGTCCCGCTGCCTGATAGAAAGGCGTGCTGAAAGGTTTTTATTTGCTACTGTGGATTGATTGGAGTACAGATGCTCTGGAAGACGTGCTGCATTATTCATGTGGTAGATACCGTTGCTAAAAGCTAATGTACAGCCTGGAGGCTGTGAGGAGTGGTACGGTCCTTTGTGTGGTTTTGTTGATTCACTAGAGAGCCTGGACTGCTCTTAAGCTTTTTTCTTTGAGTACTGAGATTGATAAAGCAAATCGAGGAATGTGAGATCACTTAGTTGATGGTTCTCTACCTCCTTTCCTGTTTACAAAAACTATTCGAAGCTTTCTTTCTTTTTTTTTCTTTTTTTTTTTTTTTTTTTTCTTTTGAATGCATTATTCATACAAAACTGCTTGCTAGGCTGGCCCTGTTTGCAAGACTTCATCAGTAACTCAGTTTTCTTGTGGCACCAGCTTAAACTGCTTCCCTATCCGGCTCAAGTGTCTGCAGTAAATGTCCCACTTCGGATTCTCAGTTAATGCATATTCAGCAGCCTTACCCATTAGATTGCACTGCTGTACGCAGATGCTGGGCACGCAGCAGCAGCAGCAGCAGGGCTGTGGGACACACACAGGTCCTGTGTTTCTGCACTCTGGCTGCAGTGGAAGGCCTCGCACAGCACTTGTGCAGTGCTGTGACACACAGGCCGTGTTTTCATGTGAAGAGGAGGAACTGCAGCACGTGGGGGCAGAACTGCAGTGTGTGTGCTTGTGACTGGACGGCCTGCGGTCCTGTTCTGGAGACCGGCCTGGGAACACGTGTTTTTCTGTAGCTCTCTCTGCTTACTGGTAGCAGCTGGCTGTCAATTGACATGGTCAAGACCATGCTCTGATGGTTAAGTTCACCCTCTGGGGACTCTGAACTGATAAACCTCACCTCAAAGGCAACATTTTCTTCTCAAGGATTTTGCTTCTCAGACCAGAGTTGTGGAAGAGACATAGCCTCAATGCAGACTCCACCTGCCCTGCAGGTACAACCAAGTCCTGACCCAAGAGGTGAAAGCCACCATATCAGTGCTTGTTTATTTCTCTTGTAACAATAAACTTGTAGCCCCTGAGCTTCTGGTGTTGTTTGAGACCACACGTGCAGATGGTATTTAAAGCTCTGGGTTGTTTTTTAATCACATGGTCTGGTTGACTTTGGTTCCAAAGGAATTTATTACTGACAATTTCCCCTTGATAGTGTTGTAGCATGGAAGTGGAATTTGAATGGCAAGGTCTGTCTAGGGTGTGTCACCTGCTGCATTGCAGATATGCCTAGGAGCGGGTCCATGGCGTTTAAGCTGAGAGGTTCACAAACCATTTGGTGTGATAGGTTTGTGGAAAGCAAGTCCAGAAATGGAATGGTCTGTTCTTATTTGTCATGTGAGCCAGAAGGCTGGTGTCTGGTGATGAAATTCTGGGGGCTCTGATTTTGTCTTGAAGCAGCAACTCAACACATACTGTGATAAACCAGGAAGCTATTTCTCATGTGGGTTTCTTACAAATTGTAGATAACAATTTTTCTGTTTGAAATTCTTCTGATTGGCTTCAGGGTTGCCTTTTTAAGGGTGTATTTGTATTCCATCTTTGAAGATGGAAACGTGTGGGTGGATTTTGGGAAAGAAAAAAAAAAAAGCAAACTCAAAAATGTAAACCTGAGAGCATTAAATTAAACTTAAAATGTTGCCTGGATGAGGGTGGGAACCAGCAAACTAGTCTGAATCATGGGTGTGGCAAATGGACACACCTGGGCAAGTGGATTGCCAGAGTTTGGCCTGGCCTCTGTGTGCTTATGGCCGTGCTCTGATTGTGCTGCTGGGTGCAGGGAAGTGACTGTCAAAGGACAACAGTCTGACGTGCTGGACAGGTGTATGACTGATTACTTGCAAAGATAATGCATAAATGTTCTGAGGGAGTGTTCTCAGGGAGCAATTCCCCACCTCTTTCCTGGGCAGGAAAGGACAATTCCTATTTTGAAATTAAAGAGCTAGAGGAAGAAGAAACAAAAATGGCAATGGTAGTGTTATCTGCTGAGCTGTAAAGTGTGAGCTATAGCTGTTCTCTGGATTTCTAGAGTTGTTGCTTTTCATGTACTGCAAATGACAGACCTTTGCTTATCCTGTTAGTACCACTGGGCTTTCCAGGCCTGTTTATGTGGGAATACATTTTCAGCAGAAGCTAAAGCCTGTAATTATATTAATGCAATCACACCAGTATTGCTGGTCCTCCTTGGCATGCAGAAAGTAATCCAGAAGAGGTACTTCCTATGGGGGTAAAGGAGAAGATGCTTTCATCCCTATCTTGACTTTAGAGAGCCATGTCTGCACAGGCACATTTGTTGGTGTGCAAAGTAAAACCCAGTGTAGGCAGGAGTGTGAGGCTGCCTGTCCTGCAGAGAGCTGCCGGGTTGCACAGAGCTGCAGGCCTGCCTTTCCCTGGCAGCAGCAGCAGGACTCTGTGCAGCCCAAGAAGGCAGGCTGTGACAGGAGGTGTTCTCTGGCTCGCTGACTCTGAATCTGGGCTCCTGGGTGTTGCTCCAGATGTCCAGTCACAGGTGAGACAGGAGGTCTTCTCCTGCTGCAGATAAGGCTTTCTGTGAGTGATCTGCTAATGACACAGATGTTTGCTGCGCTGGACATGGAGCTTAGGATTGGTTGTTGGAAAAACCTGCTCCCAGAGCCCCAGGAGAAGAGAAGCTTGGAGATCCTGAGGAATTGCCCCCCTGGTAGGCTGTGAACAACAAGCACTTTATTGTCCTGCATGCAGCCCAGTCTGGGGATCCCAGTGGGTTCTTGGGATACTGGCTGCTTTAGCCAGGGAGTTGTTTCCTAAGGGATGCCCTTTGATCAGCTCAGCAGCACAGCCCTGTCTGGTAGGGATCACAGCTTCCAACCACAGTGGATTCTTCTAGGGACAAATGCAGAGCCCTCCCCAAGCCTGGCTAAATTCCCCTGTAGCAGCAAGAAGGGATGAGCGGGGCTTCGGAGTACAGCAGGACAGGTGATGTTGGACAGTGCTCACAGAAGGTGTGTGGGGACCCCAGTCAGTGGGGCTGCAGCACACATGAGGAGCTGTCTGAAATTAACTCAGAGCAATTAACACGTTCTCTTTGAGTACTTTGCAGAGGATGGAGGAGGTTCCTGAACTCTGGATGCAGGGGAGGTTGAAAGCTTGAGCCTCTCTATAAGGAGGACGTCAGAACAACAAGAAAAAGTGGAGCACATGAGAGAAATAATGAGATGAAAAAGGCAGCATGAGCATGGCGAAACCAATCATGTCAACACTCTGATTTCATCTTTCAGAGGGTGGTAAGCCCAGTGGATGTGGGATCTTTTATCTTGACTTCAGAAAAATGTTAGCCCATGCTATTAAGATAAGGGAATGTGCGCTATATACATCTATCTGTGGTCAGGTATATGTAAATTTGGTGAGAGAATTATGGAGGAGAGCTTACATGACAATTTGGTATCAGAATGGGAAGATTTATTGAGAAGAATTTTGCAGGGTTCTTCCTGACATCTGGTGCTTTTTGTATTTTTATTAGCAATTAGAACAAAGGAATCAACAATAAACAGGAAACCAGGAGTAGCAGGAAGCTTGCAGGATAACAGGGCTCTGGTTTGAAACTGCCTTGATGAGCTGAAGTAATGGCATGGGAAAATTAGGAAATGGTTCAGCAGAGAGAGGTTCGGGTCTCCAGATAATGCAGTACCATCAGACCCAGTGCAGTTGTGCAGAAAAGCATCCAAAAGCTGCATTTAATTCCAACATGACCCAGTGACATGCTGTAGAAAGAAAACAATAAATATGAACTGGAGAATATCTGGTAAATTTAAAAGGGAGCCTTGGATGGTTCTGTCCATGCGTGTAAGTGGAATAGATGCATTCTGCCAGTTTGAGGTGCAGCTGCTCTGGTAAAATGCAGATGAGCCAAAGGACAGATTTGTCAGCTGTTGAGAAAACATGTCTGACAGAAGGAGAATGAGGTAAAAAGTGGGTAAAACTGGGAAATTGTGTGTCAGCTGTGGAGGAAAGCTTGCTGCAGTAAGAAGGGTTAGAATCTTTTGCCTGGGATCTGGCTAAATAGAGTAAGAAGCAAGGAACAGTGATTGCACAAAAGGAGATCTTATTTTGACAGTGGAGAAAAGCTGCGTAATTGTAAAGGCAGCTGCCTGGTGGGTTAAGTTTAGTGGGATGCTGTCTCTCCATTATTTGAGAATTTTGGGGGAAAAGTCCTTAGGGGAGGATGTAGAAAAATGAATGAGAAGGACAGGAAAAAAGATGTACTCACAAGACCTGTGATGATCTGCTTTTGTTCCATGAATTTATGCTTCCCATTTGAGGACCTTCTTGCTAACCTCATACTGTGGTGAGGAACTATTATAGTACTGGAATCTGAATATACCATGTCATGATGAGTTTGGGTTTTCTTAATGTAGTTTGGCTTGTGAAACCTGGTAAGGGTTTACAAAAGCTGGGCTGACTCTCCATCTTTCTCACTTTTGTCTGTGAATCTACTAAGTTCTGCTTTTACTACTTTGATGTCATTCTCCTTTTCCCAGCCTCTCCAGAAAACCTTCTCACCTGCCTGTTCCTCATCTAGTTTGTTTTGATTGAGAGAGTTTGCACTGTGGTCCAGATATTTTTGTTGCTTTACGTCATCTGAGTTGCGGCTTGCTTTCTTTCCCCTTAGCATGGCCCATATGACAAGTCCCTCGCAGGCAGTGTTGTGTAACAGGGATATCTTCCATCTTTTTCACACTGAATGCACACAAAAAGTTCTGGTCTACTTTCACTGTACCTGTTCAGGATCTTCACCCAAGAGATCAGTGCAGATTTCAGAGGGTCACAGCATGGCTGAGGGTGGAGGTACCTCTGGACTTCAGCTAGAGGTGCCTCCAGCTGCCATCTCAGAGCAGGTTCAGGGCATTGTCTAGTTGGGTTTTGAGTGTCTCTAAGACTCCACAGCCTCTCTCAGTAGCCCATGTCTCAGACAGGCAGAGAGTGACCACCCTCAGAGTCTGAGAGTTCCTTTTCACATTTGACTCTCTGATGAAGCTCAGGCTGAATAGCCTGTGGTTCCCCGGATCTTCTGTTTTCCCCTTTTGAAGGGTGACACTTATGTTCTTCCAGTCCTCAGGGACGATACTCCATTGCTATCAGGAATAGCAATGAAAAAAAAAACCAGGAATAACCTTGCAGGAGCAAGGGCCAGCCTACTCAGCTCCTGTGGGTCCATTCCATCAGGCCCTTGGCCATATCTCGTCCGTTTAAATGTTCCCTGACCTGATCTCCCTCCAACAAGAGTCAGTCTTTCTTGTTTTGGATTTTCTGGATCTCTCAGGGTTCCAGGGTGCCTGAAGGCTGATCTTAGACTAAGACTGAGGTGAAGAAGGCATTCAGTGCCTCAGTCTTTTCAGCGTCCCTGCTGCTTTTTCTACTGCTCCTTTGCAGCAAACTTCCGCATTTGTGCTTGGAACTACATCGGGAGAGTTAGTATTTATACTTTCTGCCTTCTCAGATCAAAATAAAAGTTTCACGTTTCCTTTAAGAAAGGAGATGAAAAGCTGGAGATCTGTTGTGACACCTGCATCTTCCTAGTGCACCAGTGAGCAGCCTTCTCAGTACCAGAAGACTTGAAGGTGGTCCGTGGAGTACCATTGCCAGTTGTTGGAACAGATAATTTGTTAAGGCCTTGTCTCCAAGATCAGTTCTTAGCAATATTTTCTCCATAGGGACAGCAGTGTATTTCACACAGCCTTACCCAAAAGCTTTCACAACCCAAGAAAAGGAATGCTTAAAATGAGAAGGGACATCATGACCCATTCAAAACAAAGTTTGGATGGCTGGATTGCGGGCTTGGCCTTGATGTGTTGATGTACATTCTCATGGGAAGATGTTATAAACAAGTTGTCACCGAGCCGGAGAGGACAGGAGAGAGGAGCACTTGCCTTTATGATAAAGACCTTCCTCATGGGGAAGCAAGAGCTGCTAGTAGGTTGAGATGAGGGTTATCTCAGACCAATTAAGCAAAAGGACGTCTTGTCAAAGCCTCCACCCACTCTTGTCAAAGCCTCCACCCACTCTTCTACCAGCCTGGCAGTGCAGTAATTCCCGTGGTATTTTCAGGACTCTCCTCTAGTTTCTTTGCAGGCTGAACCAGGGACTGCCTCCCCACCTGCCTGGTGGTGCATAGGACTTGGTATTTTGGAGTACACCCATGTAATTAGTAACTCCGTGGTTAAGAGAGTCACAAGCCCAACCCCACTGGCTTCCCTCTGGCTGCTGGTGAGTCCTCTCTGGAAGGAGGAGGCAGGTGCTCCTGAAAGTATTCTCTGCTCTGCTGGTTCTCCAGGTCATGCATGGAGAGCGTGGGCAGAAGTCTGTGAGGGCAGGTCAGCCTAAGGAAGGTGGTGCCGGGCCCCAGGAGAGTGAGGGAGTCTCACTTCTGGGAGTTTGCAAGGTGCAGCTGGAGACAGCTGCAGCCATGCTGGTACGTCACTGAGGATGGCCTTTCTTTTAGCCAGAGAGTTAACTTGCATGTGGGATAAAACTGTCCCTTACTGCAGCTTCAAATGGAAGGGAAAAGAGGAGAATGGAATCAGGATGAGGTCTGCTCAAATTGCCTGGGACTAATACTGGTGTGGGGATGAACAAATGATGACTGCACTGTTCTCCAGTGGGATGTCTGCTCATGCCTGAGCCTGGTCCATGTTAGCACAGGTCTGTCCCGTCTTCCAAAATTTTTTTGGGATGAGTGCATGCTACTGGAAGAAAACTACACCTTACTACAATACTTGATTTAGCAAGAGCTATGTGTTTCCCACTCTCCTGTTTCTAATGAAGCCCTTTTCATATCCATGATAGCTGGTGGCAAATGAGGACACATGGGATGGGAAATTGCACTGATTGCTTTTACTAAAAAGTGACACCTGCAGACTAGCATAACAAACAGACACCTTTCTCATTGCTTGCTTGCTTTGTGATCACTGTACTCCTATCAGGGTTGCAGCCAGCAGCCCTTTCTCTGCATAAGGCAAAAAGAAAGGGTGAGGAATGCATTTGGAGCTGTCTGAGGTTGAAGATATTAAAGCTGTCTGGAAGCGAGAAGTACCTCTGCACGCTGTTTTTTCAATGACTCTCTCTTTGAATTCCTTTGCTTAACCACAGGGACAGGGTTGCAGTACCAGGTCCTGGGAGAGAGATATTTTCCCTGTGAAGGAAGCATTAATAGGGTAATTCAGAGTAAATACAATTATGTGATGTATTTGTGTTTGCCAAAACTGTCCCAGTCCAGCTGTGTGGACCTGGGACTTAGTTGTCCTTGTTGATTAGTTAGCTGCTAAAAGCAGCTGTATCCCAGTGAAGGTGCTTGTGTATGTGAGTCTTGTGTCTTCCATGCAGGTGACAGATGGCTTCTGCAGGTCATGTAAGACTCATTAACCTTGCTGGCAGGAGGGATGTGCTGCACTGCACTGCTTCCCTGATCAGAGTTGTGCCCTGATGCTGGCTAGTAAAAGCAGAAAGACTTAGAGCAGCCTGCTTAGCGGATGTTCCTCTGCTGAGATTCATCAGGAAACAAGATGCAGCAAGAGTCACACCTCTCTGATCAGGAGAGGGGGCAATAGTCTGCTTGAAGCAGAGAGACACTGAAACCAGGACCCTGTGCCTGTGTGCAGAATGCAGAAGCCTGGTTTGGGAGCAGGGAGCACATGTCTTCCTGCTTCAACATAAACCTGGGGACTGCAGAGTGAGGAGAGGGGAAGTAATTTTTATGGAGCTCTCTTGTACAGTTTGCTCTGTATGGAGCCATGTCATGAAATTTACAGTGCATGTAGCTGGCTCTCAAGCTGAAAACCAGCAGTATTTAATGATATATTAAAGGCCTTATTTAAAACTATGTGTTTAACTGTTTCCTTTCTACAAGTCCTGGGGAATGGGAATGTATCCCCTATTTTCAGTACATAGCGTGGTGTTCAGTGTGAGGAACTACTGAAGCTGAATTCATGCACATCTTTTTCTTGTCATCTGGATGCAAGCATTATCTCATTGTCGTTGACAGAGACAAGGTAGCTGAAAGGGCTTTTTGAATCTCTCAGAGTGACTCTTCTTACCTTTAGGCATCAAGTTACCTTATTCGTTTTTGGATGGGTAGGAATGAATTTTGAGAGAATAAGCAGTGTGGAGGAAAAGTGGAGGGGAGGAGAGAGATTTTAGCAGAATAGGAGAAGGATAATATGTACAAAATTGATGGATGATTTCAAGAAAGAAGGAGAGAAGGCGCCAGAGAAAATAATGGATCTAGGCAGATTCTGGGAATGACAATGATTCTTACTTCTGTTTGATTTTATTACTTGGAGCTGCGTGCAGATGAAGATTTTATTTCATGGACTGGTGGTACAGAACTGAGAAGAGGATGTGTGTCTTCTCAGCAGTTTTCTAGCTGTATATCCTTGTGCCACTTTCCATCTGCTTTTTTTGCATGAGGTTGGAAGTCTGAATCTCTTGTGGCTTCTCCTGGGGTGATTGCAAACAGTTCTCTCAAGACTTGCAAGGCTGCCCTTCTGGGTTTTTTGGCCATGGAAACATCACTTAAAAATTATTAGGCTGAAAGGAAAGAGGCATTACCAATGCAATGCAAGGTTAGCATTCCAAACAAGAAGGTAAAAAGGAAATTAAGTTTAGATGGCATTTGAGATTGAAGTGTTCATTGTAACTTTAAAAATCCCCCTTATAGCACTTGCATTCCTTCTTTTCCCCCCTTTCTATCTCTTTTGACCCTGCATGCAAGAGAAGGAATGAAGACAGTGTATTTTTTCTCTCTTGGTCTCTCTGCTTTTCAAATTACCTCTAACTTTCAAGGGATTGAGACTTCTGAAAAGGTCTTTTATTTGATCAAATTCTCTTGATTCCCTGGGAGTAAGGACAGAGGAGAAAGGGAGTCCAACTTGTCAGGGTAGATCACTTGAACATCTGAAGTGCTTTTCCGAGTGGCAAGTAAGAGGTATAGGCAGAGTTTGGAAGGCTGCCTGTGAACAGTAGAAAACAGTACTTAAGTGGTTTTCTGGTAGTCATGTTATATGCTTTCCTTGGGAGTTCACTGGGACTAGATCTCCAGAGGTTTGGCTGGATTTCACCTGATGTCAGGGCAGCTTTCATGCAGGAATACCACACAGGCCGTGTGGAGAACAGGTCTTGAGGAGAAGGGAGAATTCTTGCATGAAGCTGGGGGAGCGTGAAGCAAACATAACCATTATTAATTCATTGGCATGTGTTTCTACTCTGCTCAGAGGTGTGCAGCACAAGAGAACAGAAAACAATTGTTCGGCATGGGGCATGTACCGTGCAATGGAACCATTGTGCACTATGAACTGGAAGGCTCTGAGCCCAGGTGTTCTGAGGAGTGTCAGCGTGTCATTGTGGGTTTGGATGGGGAAGGGTACAAGTTGGTCTCTTCAAGAGATACTTTGCCACATTGTGGTCTCTTGAAGAGCTCTGTCTTTTCTTTGATTGCTGGAATAGTGTTTCACAGCTTTCACAGAATATTTTGAGTTGCAAGGCACCCACAGGGGTCACCAAATCCAGCTCTTCAGTGAATGGCCCATATGATCCAGAGATCAAGAGCAGAGGCAGCTAGTCTGTCCCTCTGTTGCTTACCTGAAGGCAGACAGAGCTTGAGAGCTTTCTGTTAGAACTTACAAACTGTTTTTTGGAATAAAAATACTGCCTGTCTAAATTAGCTTAGTTAAGTGCTGCTTCTGCAATCCACCCAGCCTTTTTGTGCCCTGCTTCCATGCTAAGACTGTAATACAGTCTTGTGAGAGACTCGCAAGATTCATCTAATGTGATGCTCTACAGGCAGTGATCTTGTGTTTGCACAGGCTTAGTTTGTTCGAAACTCGTAAAAAAGGCTTTGAATATCTTACAGGTGATGGAGTAGAATGCCTGTTTGTGTCACTGGAGTCAGCTGTGAGCCTCCTCCCTTCACTGCCTTGAATCAGTGAATCAGTGACAGGTGTTGGCATGGGGAACAGAAGCGGGTGTCTGGGTGGAGGAGTGCTGGCTGCGGCCAGGACCCTGCTGTGCAGGAGGTGCAGGGGCTGTAGCTCATGTCTGCAGCCGGGTCCCTCGGGAGATGAGTGTTGGGATGGGCCATGGGCAGCTCTGGGAACCGAGAACAACTCTCTGCAAACAGGGAGGTGATTTCCAGCCTGGTTACCTTGAAAAATTTTCTGGTGCCGGAGACCTCAGACACCTTCCTGAAGGAGCTTCATGTGGCCTTGCCAAGAGCAGAAATTTCTTGTGCCTACTGTACTTGTTCAGCTCCTGTGAGTTCTCCAGGTGGCATTTTGTACCACTTTGAATGCTTTTATGTATCCATTTCCTTCTTTTATGGTCATGTCATGTGATCTCTGCTTTTGAAAGTGCCACTCCTTTTGCTCACCCGTATCTTCAGGTCTGTATCTGGACAGGGTGGTCTTGTCCTCTACAAGTCTTTTTTGCGGTCTCACAGAGTTGCTGAGATTAACCTCAAGGAAATAGGGCCCACGTGTTTTTACAATGCAGTGGAAAAGGTTTCAGCTCAAATTCTGCATAAAACAAACAAACTGAAATCAAACTTTTGCCATTCATCTACCATTATACGGCTCTTAACAGTAATCCTGGAGAGTGATCTATTTGGAAGGAGCTACTCTGGCCAGTTAATGGTAGGAATCATGGCCATTGCTAAACAGCTTTGATTGCAACTCTGCCCTTGGTACCATAATGAAGCAGGTAGTTCTGAAGTAGCTATATCTGATTCAGCTGCTTTGTCCCTCGATGTTAAAATTTGAAATTTTGGCATTAAGTACTGCAACTGAATATTGCTTAAAATGGAGATAGTCGGTGCACTTCTGAGTGGGTTAATGCAGCCAGAATGAGTGGATGTATAGCCCTGCCACACTCCGGACATAGCAGACTTATTGCACATGAAATTAAAATTATTATCTGATTTCTTGCCAATCTCTGTGAGTCTGTTTTGTGTCCAAATCAGGACCAGCTGTAGCTCTGTAATCATTGCTAGGCTTTTATTGAATCTGCCTGGGAAATGCCAGGAGAGATTAATGCTATTCTCTCTCCCACTCCTATGACTGATAAAAGTTTTGCTGCTCCCTAATTGGAAACTTCTTTGATGCAGTTAAAACACATGTCTTTTGACTCTCTTGTCTCCACTAGACTTTGAAAGGAGATGATTTATATCCTCCTTGTACCAACTTGTTCTGTGTTTGAAGCCTACTGTCATGGCTTCCCTCCTTCATCTCTACCCCAAAGTTTTTAGGCTTTCTTAGCAGATCTCACTGCTCTGATCAATCACTGGTCCATACAGGTCTGCCCTGAATGCTCCTCCAACTCTCTGGCATGTCCTTAAGAGCAGTGCCCAGAGCCAAGGTCTTTTGTCTAGTGTTCATGTCACTGATGAAGCACAAGCCGAACAGAAATCCCAGTGCAGGCCAGTGGAGTGGAGTGTGAGCACACAGTAAACAGCATCCTCTTGTGTGCACACTTGTTTCATGTTGTTTCTCTCCGGGAAACACAGACAACTCATGCCATGACTTGGTACTTCAGCACAAAGCCAGTCTACTTCATTTCTTGCTTGTATTTTCAGAATAGGGAACATACCTGTAAGGAAAGAAAATACATGGAGAACATCCAGGTTGGTGAATGGTGGGGTTGCTCAGCCTTTCCCCTTGTATAAAGTCACCAACAAAAATTTCACCAGCACTAGGCTCATTGTTGAATTGGGGTGGGTGGCAGCAGACACTCTTGGCTCCAAGAGAGCCATGCTGCTGAGCCCTTGGGGTTTGTTTGGCAGGTGGGGGCCTGGTACCTGATAGTCCTGCTCTGGGCTTCTGGAAGTAGAAAATGAGTCACCTTGCTGGCAGTCAGCAGTGGGATGCTTGGAGGTCCTGGCTCCCAACACTTCTGGTGCCATCACAGCTGGAGATGTGCATGTCTGTTCACAGGGGAATGAGGAGATCTCTTCTTTTTGGCTGCTTCTTTCCTGGGCTGGCACGGTCACGCTGCCCAGCTGTGGTTCCCTGGGGAAGCAGAGTGACACATCTCATTGCTGCCAAAACACTCCAGTTCCCCTCCTTGCAGATGTGATGTGACCCCTATCATTTGTTCTCTTTTTAACCCACATCAGATACTTCCTTCTGCTCAAGTGCCTTGTTCTGGTTTTTGGGTTGGTTTTGCGATTGGTTGGTGTTGTGGTCTTTTGCTTGTTTGTTTGCCTGTGTTTTCATAAATCCCATCCTCCCACACATTAATTTTCTGCTCAGAGTAAGATAAATCAGCTTGTGGATGGGGCTGAAGGTGCCAGACCACAAGCAGTCCAGGGCTGTGTGCTGGACAAGTCACCTCCTAGCAGTGTGTGGGGCCACACCCAAGAACTGGTATTTGTAGGAGATAAGGTGCCCATCAATCTTCTTTCAGGCCTTTCCCAGGATGTAAAGAAAATAATTTCCTGGTCTGGTCCCGGCACTGTCAGGGATATCAAAAACACTAAGGATATCAAAGATGAGAAATGGTAGAATAAAGCATTGACAAAGTTTTTACACTATTGCTTTTACACTATTGGGGCTGACTCTGGCGCTGTGAGTCTTTCACAGAGCACTGTGGTGCCAGAGTAGAGGGAGATCTCAGTTTGATCTGGATTAAGCTACCATACGTCTGGGTTTCCTCAAACATATTTCACTTTTTTCCATGTGGTTATTTTCTCCAGGACCAAGATAAATTCATCCAGAATTCACAAATATCATTCATGGTTGTAATAGGTTGACCCAGGGTAGATGCCAGGCACTCACCAAAGCTGCTTACTCATTCCTCTCTGCAGCTGGACAGAGGAAAGAAAATTTAATGAAGTGTTCCTGGGTTGAGATTAAGAAACAGGAAGTGGCCATTCATCAAATAGCATCACGGGCAAACAGGCTTAACTTAGAGATATTAATTGAATTTATTACTAAGAAACTCAGAGCAGGATAATGAGAAGTAAAATAAAATCTTAAAAACACCCTCTCCACACCCCTCCCTCCTTCCAGCTCTACCTCCCACTCCAGCAGTGCAAGAAAACAGGGAATGGGAGTTATGGTCAGTTCATCACCTGAGGCTGCTCCCACTGCTCAGGAGTCATTCTCCTGCTGCACCTGGGGTCCCTCCCATGGGAGACAGCTCTCCATGAGCTTCTTTGACGTGGCTCCATCCCATGGGCACCAGCCCCTCTCAAACTGCTGCAGTGTGGGTCACTCTTCTGTGGGGTGTAGTCCTCCAAGGGCCCCTCTCTCCACGGGTCTCCCACAGGATCACAGCCCCCTCCAGGCATCACCTGCTCCAGCACGGGCACCTCCATGGGCTGTGTGTGGATCTCTGCATCCCTGTGAATCCCCATGGGCTGCAGGGGCACAGCTGCTTCACCATGGGCTGCACCACGGCCTGCAGGGGAATCTCAGCTCCAGTGCCTGGAGCAGCTCCTGCCCCTCCTTCTCCACTGACCTTGGTGTCTGCAGAGTTGTTCTTCTCACATGTTCTCTCTCTGCTCTGAGGTGTCACTAGGGTTGCACATTTCAATAGGCAGAAGCTGTCTGGAAACACTGTCCAGCCTGAAAAAGCTGACCTGGTAAACAGGGATCTGAGAAGTGCTTGTAGGGATCTTTGTATCCTTCTCCAGGAATTCTTGGCAGCTTCAGGGAAAGATCTACTTAATGTTTTTTGCTGGGAGAGGTGGTAATAAAAAGTCCAAAAAGTCCCAGGATATGCTCCCTGAGAGCTGAGTGAGAGGACATTGCTAAGCACAGTCTTTACACCAGCTGTATTGTTAGAAATACATGAACAGCAGTATAATCTGCAGTGTCTCACTCCATCCTGGTTCTCCCCTCCCCTACAAGGAGGCTAGCAATATTGGGAATTAGGTCAGGATGATGAGAATGATTTTTCATGCATGAGGTTGATTCCTGGATTGCAAAGGCTGTGCTGCCTTCCTTCTTTCTCCAGGATGCAAAGGGCTCTGTGCTACCCTGGCAGAGGGTCAGTGATCCCTTCATCAGTGACTTTTATCCTTTTGTCAGCTCAGGATCAGTGTGTGTGCTGGCGTCAGAGGCCTGAGCAGCAAGTGAGGGAGGTCTTCCACCTCTTTGACCAGAAAGAGGACCCAGACCTCAGTTCCAGCAGCCTCTCAAAATCTGCTGTCCACATGTGCTGCCCAGTGTTCACGGGTGGTCTGCATGCCCCTGCTGTGGGCACCCTGGCATCTTGCTGTGCCACGAGCAGTGAGGTGAGGTGAGCTGGGAATCCCTCAGCTCTGGCTTCAGGCCTTTCCCAGTGCTGCCCACACGGGATTTTCAGGTCCTTGGGCTCTGCCCATATGGGCTTACACAGCTCAAACATGGCTGTGCAAGGAGAGACCCTCTGCACTGGGGCTGACCCTCCAGTGCAGGGAGAAAGCTAATGCTTTAGGATTTTAGTCCAAAAAAACATTCAGGGAAAGCATATTGTTAAGGGACTGGGCAAAACATTAAATTTTCAGACATTTTTAAATGCACAAATAATGCCTTTTAATTATTCGAAGATGATAGTGCCTGTTCTTGCAATATAAAAGCAATCCTGTCTTACTGACAAAATATTGCTTTAGTTTTTGTCACTTTCTCCCCCCCCCCCCTTCCTTATACCAAAAGTTGCTCTTTGCACTTTAAAAAAAGTAGTTACCTGTCCAAACAGCAGTTTTTATGAACGAGGAAGACATGTGTTGTCATCACTTCCTGCCAGAGGAACAGGTGAGAAAGCTGAACCTGCAAAGCATACTTCTGGTTTATTGGGTTGAAAGTCTGCCTTGTATGGGTGTGCATCTTGGTATGTTGGCAGTGGCATTTTTAGGGCAGTACAAGATACACATGGCTGAGATCCAGAGGCCCTAAAATCACAGGATCACAGAACAGTTGAGATTGGAAGTGAACCCTTGAGATCATGTAGTCCAATCCTTCTTCTCAAAGCAGGATCAACTAGAAAAGTTGCCCAGGACTATGCCTCCAAGGATGGAAACTCCATAATGTTTTGGGCAACTGGTGCCAGTGTTGAACAACCCTCATGGAGAAAAAGTGTTTCATTGCATATAATAGAGTTTTCTGAGTTTCAGTTTGTACCCATTGCTTCTTGTCCAGCTGCTGGGCACTGCTGAGGAGAGTCTGCTTCTGTCTTCTCCACTACTACTCTAATACTGAGGTATTGGTGTGCATTGATGAGATCCTGCTGAGCTTCTGAAGAGTCCTGGCGTTCTCAATAGTTGCTCCTCTGCTTGGTGCTCCTTTCTCCAGAAGGGGCTTGAAACTTCAGACCACACACTCTCTCCCAGCTCAAAAGCAGTGTAGCTAGAATTACTTTGCAGCCAGGCAATTTAGTTCATTTTGAAAAGATAATAGTCCTGCTGTAAGAAGCAACTGCTGCATACTGCTGCATCTGGGCAATACAGTGATTCCTCCCCCTCCTCCTGGTGTGAGTAAACCTAACCACTAAAACTGTAATGAACATGAAATTGTTTGAGAACACTGCACCTCTGGGGCTGTTTGGGAAGGTAGCCACTTGCATATAACCTCAACTTGCTTTCTGCCTGTGAATATCCCTTCTTCCAAGATCAGCTTTCAGAATTGCTGCTTTCTTCTTCAAATAACTTGCATTTCTTTGTTTTTGTTTGGCACAGGTATCTCTCACTGTATAAAAGACCCTTTGCACTTAGTGTTTTCTGTGGAAGAGATTTATTCAGCTAAAAGTATGGACAAATTAGGGTTAGCATAGGTAAAACATGCTAAGGTAACAGAGAGCAACAAAGATGACTATGAAAGCAACTGGTGATCTGCCAGGACTCAAATACTACAGGCATATGTATTTGTCCAAGGCGGAGTTGGCTCTGAGCTGTGTCAGTAGAACTGGGAGGAGGCAGGAAATAGGATAGAACTTGTGTCCTAGTACTGTTCACGGCCCAAATCTTCCAGTGTGACACAGCTTTGTGGAACTTTGTATTGATGAGAGCTTGTAAAGCTCCAGTTTGACTGCCCGGTATCGAGCCATTTGGTTCCTTAGCCTTTGATAGACATCCCAGGAGGATGCAGTACCATGCCAGCAACATGGACATTTTGGTTTAAAATTGCTTGGACCTCTGCTTGTCAGATGCACTTGGCTTCCTGCCATTGAGTGCATGCACGCTTCCCTTGACCCTTCAGCCATGTGAGCGAGCTCTCTAAGCCTTGCAGTAGCTCAAAAGCGAATTAGTTGGGTTCCCTTGTGAAATTGGGGGGTTGTTGACCCAGCATCACTGATAATACTGTTCACCAAATGCACATTAAAGAGGTCAATATGGGGCAAAACCATGCCTTCTGACAGTATTCGCCTACATTCCCAGCTGTTGTGTGAGGTGCTCTTTCACCTATAATCTTCCTGTCTTTCTTTTCATTTCCGCATTTCTTTTCCTTTGGGAAGTAGAATCTTCTCCCTACCCTCATTGTATGCCTTTTACTCTCTAAATCTTGTGGGATCTGGGTTTAATAGTCTTAATTACCTTCTCTGACCAGCACTAATAGCTTCCTATTTGAAAATAGCTAGTTGAAGGACATGATTCTACCCCTCTGCACTCATGAGACCTTACCTGCAATGGTGCATACAGTTTTGGTGCCTCCAACATAATAATGACATGGAACTGCTGGAGCAAGTTCAGAGAAGGGCTGTGAAATTGCTAAAAGGACTGGAGCACCTCCCCAGTGAGGACAGGCTGAGAAAACTGCGGCTGTTCGGCCTGGAGAAAAGAGGACTGCGTGGAAACATCAATAGCAATCTTCCAGTATATGAAGGGTTTTACAGGGAAGGTGGAGAATACATCTTCACCAGGAAGTGTAGTGGTAGGACAAGGATTAATGAATACAAACTGAAAGAGGGGAAACTTAGATTAAATATTAGGAAGAAATTCTTTACTTTGAGGGTGGTGAGATACTGGAACAGGTTGCCCAGAAAAGCTATGGTTCCCCCATTCCTGACAGTGTTTGAGGCTGGTTTTGATAAGGCCTTGAGCAACTTGGTCTAGTGGGAAGTGTCCCTGCCCATGTCAGGGGGGTTGGAACTAGATGGTCTTCAAGGTCCCTTCCAACCCAAACCATTCTACGACTCTGTGACTGTATGATTTTATGAAATCTGTTAAATCAGTTCCATTAAGCCTCACTGCTTTCTGTGAGAAGAGGTTCTTGTGTTTAGCATTCTTTATGTGTCATTTAAACACCATTTAGAATGCATTCTGTCAGAGGGCTATAGTGCAGTTATAAACCAGACACACAGAACATTATTGTCTGTAGAAAAAAGATCAACAGGTGACTGTAGCTATTCCTGTGATCTGCCAAACTTATTTTTTCTGTTCATGTGAGCAAAATTTAGAACCAGTTTTGGTTCTTAACCACCTGAGGGCTAAACAAAGCATACATCCAGATTGGCTTGTTCAGTCACCATCTTTCATGCTTTTCATGCTCAAGATGTTGTATTTTTCATGCTTTCTGAGCTCTATCGTACCAGAATTCATCTCCTCTTGAACTTGCTGCCATGTGGCCCTACCCCAGTGATAGAGACTACTGACACGTGCACAGTCCAGCTGGCTGGTGATGCTGAGAGCTGTCACTTCTTCCCTGCACTCTCCTCTCTCCATCAGAGATGTGCAACAGGGTTATGGCAAAGGGGTGAACACCACAAAAAAACTACGTCTACAGCTTGCTGGCTGAGGGTTGGTGAGAGCAGCCCAGGTGGGGAGGGTGAGCCTGTGGTGGGGAGAGGGGCATGGGGCTCTGCAAGCCTTGCCAGGATGGCCTGTCCTTATGCCTTGGATGTTGTGTTTCTTTCCTTGCAGATGTCGTGGCACCCGCAGTACCGCAGCTCCAAGTTCCGCCATGTGTATGGCAAAGCTGCCAGCAAGGACAAGTGCTACGACTGCGTGCCCATCACCCACAACATCAACGACAACCACTTCTGCGCCGTGAACCCCAGCTTCATCGCCGTGGTGACCGAGTGCGTGGGCGGCGGCGCCTTCCTCGTCATTCCCATCAAGCAGGTGAGCTCCCCAGGCAGAGCTGGCTTTCGGGAGCCCCTCAGGAGGCTGGAGGAGGGACATCGTCTAGGGAGCTGGGTCACAGAGGATAGTCAGTTAATGCTGTTACCCAAATTGCAAAGTGATGGAAGAGGCCCCACTTGCCCTAGCAGGTGACTCCTGGCATGTGTGTATTTGTATGTCTTGCATTGCTGCTTGCAGATTTTTAACACCTTGCTTCGTTTTACAACTCATTTGCCTTTCTTGTATAGTCAGCAGAATGTGCTGTTCAGATGTTTGGCTCCTGGGAGAAACTGCAAATTAAAAAGTATTTAGTGGGTAAAGTGGGCAAAACCAGAAAGCTGCTTTAGCGACATGGATTCAGCCGTGACCAAAGGAGAATATGGTATGTTTTGTTCTACCGCCTCCTTCGTGAAAGAATGGAGACACAGTTATCAGGCAATGAAGCTCTTAAACTTCAAGCAGTGATGCTGTGAAGACTTCCCTTTCAGAAACAAATCCCATGTATATGAGTTTTCATGACTTAGGATCTGGTGAGAGGGAGAAGCTGGCTGTCTGATGTTTATTGCTTCAGTAAAATTAGGCATGCACTGGATTAACTTCAATATGGGATTATGATCTCTCTGGAGTCAGGACAGAACAGATGAAAGGCAAAAGTTCAGCCTTTAATTAAAAGTTAATTGATGGTGTTATTGTAATGCCACTTTTTCAATATATATTTGCTAAGGATGAAAGTGAACTGGTTGTGCTTGAAGAACCTAGCACAGTTTCCGGCCCTTCTGGACTTTGTTAATTCATTCCTTCAATGCTGGTGCAGTTTAGAGACTGTCCTTCTAAAATTAACCACTACCCTGTTTTTCTTGACTGATTCACTTCTGCCCCCGCAATGATGGTCTGTTGAGGCTCAACAACTTGTCCTTATCACAGAACTGCATCTGTAGGCCGACAGCTGTTGACTGTGGGGGATGTGGTGTGGGACCAAGCAGTGAAAGTGCTGGCAGCAAAAGTAGCTGAGGTGCTTGTACTGCTTACTATTAATTTTTCTGTCTTCTCACCTCTTCTCAGCTTGGCTAGTCTTTGTAGTAATTTTTCCTTCTTACACCTGCTCAGATACTCCACCCAGTTTTGAAATATTGCCTGCAGAAATCAAAGGCATGGTGGAACAAAAAAAGATACAGAAAAGGATAATTAAAGTATGTCAATGAAAATGTAAAAGTACTTTCATATGAGGAAAGACTTTGCAGGTCAGGCCTCAGTCAGTCTGGGAAAAAAGGCAAGATGTATAAAGGTGTGAGGAGAAGAAGTTTAAGGAGCAACTCCTTTTGATTTGTTTGGTGAAGGGGATTCTGGAGACCAGGGAGCAGACTGTTAGCAGCAGATGTAAATGCTGCTGCAGTTCAGATGTGGGGCTCTCTGTTCTGGATGCTGATGAGTCTGGAAGAATTAATGGCTTAAAAATGGAGCTATGGACAGGAGTTGTCCCTTAAGGGTTAATCTTTGGTTGTGGATCAGAGAAATTAGGTGCTTCACATGGCTGTTCTCTGAATAGCTGTTCCTGACCTATGCTGGGGGGTAAAGCAGCCTCAGCCTCCCAAAGAAAGGGATTCCTGAGTCAGGACCCGCCATACCAGCTACTTTGTTTTGGCTACTCCACTTCCAAAGTGGTACCATCTGGTGCAAAGCAGAAACTTTTGACTTGTGCTTCTGATGGTGGCTTTTTGTGACTGCCATCTCTTGGTGTGAAGGTGAGCCATGGCAGACAGTGTGCTGGACACTTGGCTTGTGGCCTTGGCTGCCAGGGCACAAAGGCAGCTTGTTCTGCAGACCTGTCAGGGACAGTATTGCCCTCTTACAATGGACAACTGACTGTGGTTATTTTTCACCGGATTCACGGGAAGCAGACATGTCCCAAGTGCAACAAAGTGTGAAGGAAGAGCCCAAGAGACCAAGAGCCAGGATGACATTTGGTCAAAGCAAGAGGTAATAGCCGGGACAGGGAGGGCTACAGTTGCTGAAGAGGATAAACAACCTGTTCAGGGAGCTGTTCTTGTCCCTCCCTCCAATGTTTTTTAGTTCATTCTACATGTGTTGCTGCTAGGGTGGCTGCCTGTCTAAGGATGTCCTTGAATGAAGCCTCAGCTTTGTCCTGTTTAACTGCACCTCCTTGCTTGTTTGTTGTACTCCTCTCCTGCTGAGTCACAGGCACCAAGGTCTCTCATCTCTTGAATAAATACCACTTCTTTCCTTCTGCACCAGTCTTCCTCTCTGAGAGCCTGGGGGTGGGGTAGGGCTAGGGACAGTGGAGGTTATGTAAAGAATGGGTTCTTTGCCCTAGATACCATCCTTATAGCAGGCCTTTGCAGTCAGCCTTATAAGAAATTAGCTGAATATTTGCCATCACTCTGGAAATGGTCTGTAGCAGGGTGTGTCAGTGACATCCCGGTGAATGTGTGCCACTGAAACCAGCTGGGTGGAAGGGCAGCACATCTTAACAGAGAGGCAAGGGGCTGCAGCCACAGTGGTTGCCTGGTGCCCAGAACAGGCTGACTGACTGTAAATCTCACAGGTTCAAGGAGACATGAGCTCGGTGACTGTAAATGAGAGATCAACAGCTTTCCCACAGTGTGGCCTGGGTGTAGATGTGCGGGGGAAGTGCATGCACAGCATGCCAAGGAAAGACCTTGACTGCGAGGGAAATTTTGTGCCCTTCCTCTGAGAGGTGAAGTCCTGCCTTTTTCCTTTCCTGATGACCAGACTGTTGAGACCGTGTCTGTCTCTTCCTCTGCAGCAAAAGAAAAAAAAAAAAAAAAAGAGAACAAGGTCCCAGGAGATTATTTATGCCCAGATCTGCAATCTCCAGTCTTTCAGTATGTCGGCACCAGGTGTGAAAGGGAGGATATCTGTGGCTGTGCAGACTTCATAGACACAAACTCCCGTCCCTTCTCTCTGGGAACATGGACTGTAAAATGAGAGTGCTGGTGACCCTTCTGGCCTTGCAGAACTGACACATGTGTGAGTGCTGTGCTGGTGCCCTTCAGGGGCAGAGGTGAGGCTGACTGACCTCACAGTAATCTACCCCGCAGAAATCTGCTGGGAGAGTTTTGATGGATGTTCCACTAGAAGTGATTTTTGTCAGCAAACTCCAAGCTTTTCAGAAGTGCTAGAACTTTAGCAAGGGAGTGGTTGAAAAACTGCTCATTTTCAACCTCTGCAGGCAACTGTGGAAGTCAGGTACCACTTCATGGAATGACAACACATCTAGTTACTGAAATAGTTTTTGATCTGTAGAATGAAATTTCCTCCAGCAGTGAAGATCTTCACGTCCACATGCAGATGTGCATCTGAGACCAGCAGCTCTAGCTTTATGTCATGTGTGTTTTCTTGGCTCTTGGGGGGTTCATGTGTGGTGAGTCCTGCTCTTGTCCCAGGGCTTGCAATGGGGCAGGTGAGACTGGTGGCTGGGAGAACAAGGGCTCCTTTTCCAAAGCCTGGGAGTGGGGTAAGTGGGAGTAGGGTAAGAGAGCTTTGAAGGACGGGTCAGGCAAACTGGGCTTAGGACAGCCTGGGAGTCTCCCAAAATGGAGTGGGGAGCAGACAGGCAACTAGCTCTGGGAGGGGACAGCGTTCCCTTAAGGATCAAGGGATCCCTGTCGATCCAGCTGTCCACCCCTTTTAGCTGTCATCTTGAAACCAAGCTCTGAAGCCTACAAAAGGACACTGTGGGTGGAGGAGTGCTTCTTATTAAAGGCCTTTTATCTCTCTTCTGCCTTCCCAAATCTCTTTGCATTGTCGCTGTTATAAAAGGAAAGTGGTTTAGGCTGTAGTTTGAAAAACCACAGTCTTTTACATTTCAAAGCCCTTTGGATGTTCAGTTTAAAGCAGGTTAGTCCCAGTTTATGCAACAAACTTTCCAGTGAAGCCAGAATAGTTACACACTGATGTCCTGTTCTGTATGCAGAATTGCAAAAACCCCCCAAAATTTAAAAGCTGGGAAAATTATATCCTATCCACAGCCTGTTTAGGGGTAGCAGATTCCCCTCAGCTCTGCTCTCCTAAGGCCCACCTCTGGAGAGCTGCAGGGAGTAGTACATCTACAGAAGTGTCTGCTTTCTAGGAGAGCACACATTTGCAATCATTTTGGTCTGCAGTTCTTCCAGGCAGGAAGCAGTAAGCTGGCAAGCACCACCACTCTTGCCATTCTGTCTCCTTTCTTCAGTGACCGACTTCTGCTCTTTAGCTAATGCCTGGGGCGTGTCAGGGGGCTCCCCACACTTCCTGCTTCTTATAGAGGGAAGCAGGCATTACTTCAATGTTAATAAAACCACCACCACCCTTTCTGCTATTTAAATATTCAGACTTGACTCTCCAGCAGAGACCGTGCCGGCAGTGTGGGTTTGTTCGATGCAATACAGCCCCCATCTGGCACAAGGCTCCCAATACACCTTAGGGCACTGAGTCTGGGATTTGTACCAGTGCTGCTGGTTTTGGGCTTTTTTTGAGAGTTCAGAATGCAGATTGAATTTGATGAATGGCTGGATTTAAACACCATCAGAGAGAAATAGCTTGCTGAAAGAAAAACGGTAATTTGTAATATGTGTCACAAATACCTCTTTGGTAAACCCAAAACCAAAATAATTTTTTTTTGCTGCTTGTAGGAAATATCTTCTGAAGGAGAGTTTACTGTTGTTTATCCCCCCATCAAAAGATCTCTAAAAAATTTCAAATATTCATCTCATTCATAGATGTTTCTCCTCTAAATTACTCTTTGGTGTCTGAACCCAATACTGTCTTCCAAATGTGTAGGCATGTATGGAAATTTTTTCACAGCAACATGTTCTTGGGAAGGTCTGGCAGACTTTCTTTCCTTTAAGGTGGTATCATCAAGACTTGACTAGCAGGGACAGCAAAAACCCCATCTTTAACAGACAGAGAGCATCCAGGGCATTTGGAGAACAACAAGTTGAAAGTTTCTTTCTGGAGCTGCCTTGAAAATGCCCTGTAATTCCATGGCTCACCCTGATTATATTTATTTTTTTCCAGACAGGCAAGCTTGACCCACATTATCCCAAAGTATGTGGGCACAAAGGGAATGTTCTGGACATCAAGTGGAACCCATTCAATGACTTTGTAATAGCTTCATGTTCAGAAGATGCCACAGTAAGTTTACCACTTTGTACTGTGTGTTAGTACCGGGCTAATGTGCTTTTTGGAGAATGAAGTTGAAAGAAACCAAAAGTTCATGAATATGAAATGATGTGAGGTGTGAAAGCATGCATATACTTATTTAAGAAGTCAGGAAAAAGTAAGATTCCTTTCTTTCTCCTGAATTCAGACCTTTGTGATGCCTTCCAGATGAAATACCAAATCAGTGTAATGAGGAAAATTTATTTTGTGGGGGCTTGTGCCTTTTTATGGTGTGTTTGTATGAGGAAAACAAAATATGAGTTTAAAATGGAAGGGCTATTAAAGTTTAATCTCTTTGAAACTCTGTCTTTACTTTAAAAAAAGCTTCAACACAACATTATCTGGATCAGCTCTTTCAGATTAATTCCCCACAGAGCTTGTTCCTGCACTCTGTAGAGTCATGCTGGATCAGCTGTGGTGAGGAATATGCATCTTACACTTCTGCAGTGGATGCTTTGGCTGAAGTTAGTGTGGGTAAGATGTAGACACTGTGGTAATTGGAAGATTCTAGTCATGTTTGTAAGGGACAATTTAGCTCATATCTCCCTACTGGAAGGTCACTTTCAAAAGGTCTTGTAAAAAGTGTGATGCTGATGTCTTTGATAGTGAGAATATCTGACTAACTGCCATGCTTTTTTCCAGAGATCCCATGTGAGATCCCACTGGGTTTATTCTCACTCTGCCATAGAGCATCAGGGAGTTTTCTCCTGTTATTTTCTCCAGACCTGGCTTGGTTCACATGCTCTGCCATTTTAGTTCTGCCAAAAAGTCAGTCTTGATTATAAGCTTTTTTGATTGTCCTTCCTGCTTGTTTTGCTTGTTTGGATACTTCTCTGTGGGTTTGTGTTTTTTTTTTTTTTTTTTTTTTTTTTTTTTTTTTCTTTTTCTTTTTTCTTTTAAGTTTTCTTTCAGTTTCTGAACTGATGGTGAAGATTTTATTGTATCTTCCAACCTGTATCCAGGCTTTCATGCTATCTCAGGAGGTATGGCATGGTATGACTTGTGGCAGAGGGCACCACCTTGGCCACTCTTTTGAGCCTCATATGAGAAGTGAGCACAATCCTCAAAACATCCCACTGTAGTTACAGAGTCACAGAAGCGTTTGTGTTGAAGGGGAGGTTTCTTTCACCACCTCTCTAGGCAGAGCATTTGTTCCTATTCTTCATTCCTCCCAAGGGGAATTTTTTTCCTTCCAGCACAGTTAATGACTGCTGTATCCTGTCCTCCTACTGTGCATTTCAAGACAGAGCCTGCCTCTCTTTTCTCAGATAGTCTTGTAAGTATGAAGCTTTTATCAATTTGCCTGAAAGCTCTCTCTTCTCCAGGCTGAGCATGCCCATCTCCCCCAGCTTTTACTTGCAGGATAAAGTGCTGTAGTCTCTTGGGCATCCTGGTGGGCCTCTAGCATCTTTCTTGCACTGAGGGCTACAAAACTGGATGCACTATCCCCAGATTTCCTTTCCAGTTTTCTCCAGAATGTTGACACTGGATCATTCCTCAGACTAAAGAATGGAAATGGAGCATGTCACAGGTCTCAGTACCAAAAGTTGTTCCAAGAAGTCTGCCTGTCTGTGACTGTACTTGCTTTTTACTATTCTCCCATCCTCATCCTAGCACCAGAAAATGGTATCTTAGGGGTCTTCTGCACTGTGACGTGATGCAGAGATATCTCCTCCCTGCCTGCTAAGTTGCAAGGACAGCAGACTGTGTTTCTTGGTGTGACTGTCTTTCCTGGTACCTCATAGCTGGACCTTGGATGTCACTTCCTCTATGCCCTACTCAAATAATTGGGTTTCTCCAAGCCTTGTTCAGGTGAGCTGAGAAGATCTCTAAGGCTACAGATCCTGTGGCCTCAGTAGGTCCTTCTCCCAGGGGTTGAGTATCCTTCTAGGGAAAATGGGATGCATCTGATCTCCAGGCATTGCCATATTGCCATATACATCCATTGCCTTTGATGCTCTCCTTTTGTACCTTCAAAGAGTTTGGCTCCATCCTCTCTGTGCCTTCATGCTATGTAGTTGAAGGGCAGCCAGAGACTGAACAAATTATTTTCTTTCGAGCTCTCCTCAGATTTGCTGTGTTGCTGCTTCCTTCTCATCTCTTGTCTGCTGTTTGACTCGTTCTGTGAGGTCAGCATCTTACTTGACCTGCCTGTTCTGGAGAGCTCAGATTGGACATACAAATATTGCCATACTTCATGGCAATATTTCCTCTGTTTTAAGAGAAGTTTGAGGAAGGTTTTTTGGGGGTCACAGAGGTGTCCACCACTTCCACTGGGCTGGATATAAGAGGAAAAGCCTTCCTTCCAGCCTGTTGTTAAAAGCCTGGTGCTGTCTTCTATTTCTGAGCATTAGTAAGCCACTGTGCATCTAAAGGATGCATCTACAAGGATGCATCTAAATGCTTACTGGGCTGGGCCACCCTTTGAGCAAGGCTACAAGCCTTCCGAGTAGATAAGGGAAATTTCACTTCTCCCACATTGCTCAGAGGTTTCTTGACTGTTAACCAGCCTTTCCGGAGCTTGCTTTAGTGGTACCACTGTTACCAAAAATTGGTAAAAATAAAAGCTTCTTAACACTAACATAGCATTAAATAGCAGACATTCTTTATTTTGCTGGGTGCATGAGGGGATATCTCCTCTGAAATATCATGCTGACTACAAAAGGAATTCCTGTTTAGATACTATATTTTATGTACATAGTCACTGATTTTTCCCTGAATAAGCATAATAATAATTTCCCTAAAATCAGTAACATATTTTCTCTCTCTTTTACTCATGTGTTCTTCTGTCCTGGGTATCTCTTTGGTCATCCCTGGTGGTCAGTGACTCTCAAAGTCATATTTGACCACCCAGTCAAGTGGTAAAAGTTGGCACAGCTGGGCTGGTTGCTTTCCAGTTCTTCTTCTTACAGAATGGGCATTGTGCAGTTCCACAGGCCAGTGGTTTTTGAAGAATAAGCATTGTGTTAGCCTGCCAGGTGCAGACCATTTTTCATCTGACAGCACTACAGCTATCTTTTGTGGTGCACTGCTGGAGCTATGTAGAATGGTACTTTTGGGCATGGGAAGGATTGCATATCCTCTGTGAATAGTGAGTTCCAGTTCTCCCTGCTGTTTCAGGTGGGCTTAGGGCTGAGGCCTATGCAAAGGCCTGGGGGCTAAGAGTTTGAGCTTATCTTCTTAGCCCTTCTGTTCTTCTTGGCAAATCATCAGGCATGAAGAGTTGAAGTTCTGCTGCCCTTTGGTTAGAGAGGCAACTCTGTGGCTTTTACTTCATTTTATCAGACTTTCTTCAAGAGGTAGCAGGGTAGACAGCTTGTTCATGCTTGGACCGTCCCTGCTTGCCCTGCAGGCCTGAGTCCAAGACCTGCTTATTCTGCACACTAAAGAACTGGAAATTTCTGCCTTTTAATGCAGTCTGAGATTCCAGCCAGGTGCTTTTCTCTGCTTTTAAAACCAACCATTTCACAGCACGAGGAGTGGGTGGCTCATTCTAGGCAGTTCTTGTCAGCATGAACACAACCTATTTTCCCTTTTCTAGTCTCTTAGCCCCATTTCTTTAGTGACAGCTGTTGAAACTGTAAGGAATCAGTCAGTCTGATTGTAAAGTGTGATATTTTCTCTAACTGCTGTAGAATTTCATGCAGATACTGCTGGACTCTACAGCCATTGTGTTTCTGGTGGGCTTGATTCCTTATTGGGGTAAAGAATACACTGTGGAGAAGGGTGCTGATGCCAGGAGGTCCCAGAATTTGGGTCTGCTTCTTATTTGTCTTAGAAAGGTGTGATCCTCATCAACCAAACAGTAGGAGACTTGGGCATCTGTGGCTGATTTCCACAAACTATGTTCCAAAGAGCATTTTGCTTTTGGTTCAGGCTAAGAAATAAAAAAATTATGACACAAGCATAGTAATTTTCATTGAGCCAAAGGATTAATCATCTGTTAGCATCCTAAATACTTGTGTTTCGAGGGTTAGTGTGGGAAAGAAGAAAACAATAGCAGAAACCAGCAAGAGGTTCAGCCCCTCTTGCTGGTTTCTGCTATTGTTTTCTTCCGCCACAGGAGGACAGAGCATTTTTGTCTTCATCCCTCTAGAAGGGATGCAGCATGCCTCCAGAAGGACCCAGAGCTGTAGGTGGACCTGTTACAAGACTGCACGCTCCCAGTGCTGAGTGGCTTCAGTACACTTAAGAGGCAAGGTCTGCAAGATTAGTGGTTTATTTCTTCCCCTTGGGAATAACTTTTCATAATTGTGCTGACAGGTCTAAGGGTTGGATTGCCAAATTTAAAGAAACCCTGGTAGAGGAGTCTTCAGGTCCACAGAATAGTAAAGATACAAATAACAAGGATAGATGTTCAAAAAAGCCAGTTACATTCCTATTCACTACAAATGGAAGAGTAATTCCAAGTCACTTAATAGCTATTGGTAAATTCTGAATTAGCTCCTTCTCAGGAATCTCACAAAGACCCATGCTGTGCCATTCAGGTTAAAATCTGGGACATCCCCAATCAGTTGCTAAAAAGAAACATTACCACTCCGAAGAAAGAACTTCTTGGGCATGCTCGAAGAGTTGGTCTGATTGAATGGCATCCCACGGCTGATAACATCCTCTTCAGCTCTGGCTATGACTACAAGGTGGGTCTGTGCTCCTAGGACATGCTGTTTGGCTTGGTGCTTTGAAATTTGTTTTAATTTCAAGCTGTAAGATGGTACTAAAGAGTTTGGAAGCTTTCTTCAGGGGGAATTTCCATGGTGACCCAAAGGCAAAAGGATGTTGCTATAAGTTCAAAAGGACTGTCTAATTTTCCAGCCTTCTGATGAACTTCAGTCTACTCTGCACTTCTCATTTACTGAATTGCATACAGCATGCAATGCCGTCCACTTTTCTTTGTACTACTGCATGTATATGCACTGATGTGGTCTATTTTTATGCACAAAATGTGGTTTCAAAGGAAATTAAAATATTGGACATTCTTAGCTGACACTGATACGTTGCTGTTAGTATCAGGAATTATTTTAAGTGCTGAAGAACAATCACTTATGATGGTAAGACCTATACATGTAGAGAAAAGATGAAGAAGTGAATAGAGTACACAAAGTCCCGGGTGTGAGGCAGCAAAGGACTGATTTTTTAAAATTATTTTTGCTCCAGATAATGATCTGGAACCTTGATGTCATGGACACTGTTATTTCAAACCCAGTGAAGATTCTTGATGCTCACAAAGATGTGGTCCTCTCCATGTCATTCAACACAGATGGCAGTCTCCTTGCCACTGCTTGCAGGGACAGAAAGATACGTGTGATAGACCCTCGTGCTGGAGCAGTCCTACAGGTAGGTTGGGTTCAGAGGTCTATGGTCCATCTGATCTTGCCTCTTGGAGTGTTTCCTCTCCTCGGTACCTTCATTGCCATAAAAGACGATGCATCTGCATTGCCCAAGGCACTATATGGTGCTGTTCCCTTCTGCTTTCTGCAGAATGCTTGCTGTCATTGTTGAAAACAGGGATTTTGTGTCTTGATACAATATTCCTTGCTCCTTGAAACCTTACTTGGATTGTATTGTTTTCATAGGTACCTCCTGCAGCCCTCTGAGGGACATGGGAGGGAATGTAGAGATCAGGTGGAGAGGTGGATGCAAGTGTACATTTGTCCCAATGACAAATATCTCAATGGTTGTTCTTGTTGCCTGGATTTCATTGGCTAGGTGCTGCTGGCTGCATTTTGTAGCTATTTGCAGAAGTTTATGTACACAGAAAGTCCTGCCTGGAACTACTAAAGTCTGCTGTCTTGCAAATACGTGAATCAACAGCTAGAGAGGTGAGACTGGCTCAGCCAGTCAGAGCAGGGTGTTGATAGCACAAGGATTGTGGGTTTAATCCCTGTATGGGCCATTTGCTTTAGAGTTGGACTTGATGATCTTTGTGTCTCCCTTTCAACTCAGAATATTCTATGATGTGTTGTTGAGATTTTGGGAATGATCCTGAGGAGTTTAGGCCACTATTTTCAGATGCCTGTGAAATCCTGCTCGCCATTGTTCAGCTGGGCTGAGCAGATCTTTCAGATGTGAGTCAATGAGAGTTGTCAGGTAACATGAAATGTCGCTATGCAACAGATATTGTCTTACTCAAGCAGTGTCCTTTCTCTTCTACAGGAAGGAAGCTACAAGTCTCACAGAGTCAATAAAGTCTCATTCCTCGGAAACATGAAAATGCTGTTTTCCACTGGAACGTCTCGGTGGAATAATAGGCAAATTGCATTATGGGATCAAGTGAGTTGGATCAAAAATCTTAACCCTACCAGCTTCTGTTTTCTCTCTTTTGCTGTCACTTTAACTTTCCACCTGCCACATACACAAGAATTAATTTATAACAGGAATTCAGAAGTGATCTGTCAGATTCTTGAGTGGTGATAGGTCTTACTGGTGTGAGACATAACTGAGTTTCTGGAGAGGTTTTCAACATAGAAGCCTAAGAGAGCAAAGTGATGTGCCCATGTCCTGGTTTTGGCTGGGATAGAATTAATTTTCTTAGTAGCTGGCACACGGTTGTGGTTTGGATTTAGCGTTGAAAGCACACTGACATTTTGGGGTGTTGCTAAGTAGTGCTTACCCTAAGTCAAAGACTTTTCAGTGTCTCATGCTCTGCCAGTGTGCAGGTGCACGAGAAACCGGGAGGGAGGATATCCAGGACAGCTGATCTGAACTGGCCAAAGGGATATTCTATACCATAGAACGTCATGCTCAACTGGGGGGACTTGGTCAGGAGCCATGGATTGCTACTCAGGGACTGGTTGGGCATTGGTCAGCGAGTGGTGAGTGGTTGTGTTGTCCATCACTTATTTTTCTTGAGTTTTATCCCTCTCTCTCCCTTTTCTTTTCATTACAATTGTTATTGTTCTTTTTTTTTTTTTTTTTGGTTTTTTTTTCAATTACTTAACTGTTTGAATCTCAACCATGGGTTTACTTTTCTCTGATTCTCTTCTCCATCCTACCAAGGGGAAGCAGGCAAATGGCTGCACGGTACGTAGTTGCTGACTGAGTTAAACCACAGCAGCCCTCTACAAGAAGAAATTGTTCAAAGGACCTCATAGTTACTGTAGCTCTGACTAAACCTGGCTCTTACTGGTCTTACTGGCAAACTGGTCCTGGAAAGAGAAATGAGCTCTAGACACAGCATACACAGATGAAGCCCTCAAAGAAGAAAATTATGTTGGGTGTTTTTGATTTCTGATGATTCCTGACAGTAGACTACTGAGGTAGTGCTTAATTGGTCATTTCCAAGACATCTGATCTCCTCTCAGGATGGCTGCTCTCATCTGCCATTTTATATGCAGTGAGATATTTTTACTTTGTCAGCATCTAAACATGTCTCTGTGCATCAAGCACCATGCAGCACAATCTTTTGTCTCTTTGTAGTGCTGTCATGCTTTGTTACCAGACAAAGCTGGTAGGCCAGGCCTACAATTTGCTATGTTTTGGCTATGTTTGGACATGGCTTCTTTGCACATGTGAGAGACAAAGCACTATGCTGCTGTCTGAAGGATTTCCACAATGCTAAGCAGTGCTGTGACTCTTCGTGGGTGTCATGTCAGGGTTTTACGTGCTTGGTTTAAAAACATAGTGGAAAGATCTGTGAAGCAAGGTGTGTAAAACCTCCTTAGGAACAGGGATTGGCACAGAGCCTCCCCAGCAAGCCTCTTTCCTATTTCCACACCATCTAAACAGAGGCCTTGGCTTACTGCAGCCTGCAGCTGGTCAGTTCTGCAAGAGAAAATGTGTGTTAACCCTATGCTAAGTACATGTTTATGTGAGAATCACCACATGGACAGCCATAAGACACCAGAGTCTGCTTTGTCAGGCCTCCCAAAATCACTCCTTTCAGCAGTGCAGAGATAGCTTTGTACAAGACACGAGAGCTTTGCATAAGGAGTGGTGTGCTGTGTCCTCCTACATGGCTTACCTGCAAAAGGCCAGTGGGAGGTTCTGTCCTTGTATCAGGCACCTTCCCACTGTGCAATGCTGAGATTGCTTGGCTGATGCAGACAGCTCTTGTGGGTGGTGCACTGTTGTGAAAGTATTGCCTAGACTAGAGGTTTTGCGAGAACATGAGTAAAATTCAGTGTGAATTTTACACCATTGGTGCAGGTGTACCCTGAAGGCCCCTTCACCTGCCGTCTGGCCCATGTAGAGGCAGGCAGTGTTTCTTACCATATCTACCCTGAAATGCCATCAGATACCTGAGGTGTTATAGTGGTAGGAACTTCAGACAAGGACTGGGACAAAGCACCCATTTCTCACCCACAGAGCTTTGCAGGAGTCCGTGCATGGCTGTGGGCCATTACAGAGCTGTGCTCACATGCCACTGCCAGGTGGGGCTCAGGTGAGGTGTCTTGGACTTGAGGTGACTCACAGGTGATTGCAGCTGACTCTTTTTCCTGTGTCCTGCCCAGAATGACCTTTCTGTGCCTTTACTGGAGGAGGATCTGGATGGCTCCTCGGGACTACTGTTTCCTGTCTATGACTCTGACACACACATGCTTTATGTGGTGGGAAAGGTAAGTGCTTTCCACATCAGCAAGTGCAGGCCTGTTTGATTCTGCTGTCAGCCTGTGTTGTGACAGGCTGAGGTCAAAGATGCTTCTGAAGCGTGTTAACCTAAGGATATGAGCAGATGGGGTGGGGCCAGAGGGTTCTTCATCATCAGGCCACATTTACCACCTTTACAGATGTACCATGTTTATTGTGGAGAGGTACGCAGCTGGGTCCTAACCTTCCCGTGTAGGAATTTGTTTCGTGGTTGATCCTGCATGGTTTCTTGGGGCCAGGAATTCTTCTTAGATTGTTATGCTGAACAGCAGAGTCTGGCTGATGTTGATTTTCTTTGCCTTTAGGGTGATGGAAACATACGGTACTATGAGATAAGCCCTGAGAAACCATACCTGAACTACCTGATGGAATATCATTCTCACTTACCACAGAAGGGAATTGGTGAGTGGCAGAATGTCTAATGTTACAAGAGGATTGTGGTTTCTTAATTTTAGAGGCTGCCAGAGTCTAGGAATATCCAAAATACTGTTTAGAAAAGAGAATGGAGAACCTCCACACAGGTTTGCAGGTGCTTATAGTCAGCTTGGCATAGCTCATCCAAATATGACAGGTGGTATTACAGGGTCAGAGCTTGGAAAGAGCCCTTCTGACCAGCATGGGCTGGGCAGTTTTACCAGTCAGTGCTATGTCTCCTCTCACATACCTAGTCAAGGTGGAAAGGAGGATATTCTGGATTTAAAAGTAGAGAATGCTCCTTGCCGTTTGTTAATCTGTTTCAAGATTTTTGTCTTTGAGCTCTATTTCCATCATTCCCACTCTGTGATTTCTGTAGTAACAGATGCTTCACAGCTTAATGCCTTCAGTCTTTATTGCTGTCTACCTTCTTTTTTACTGACATTTCCTATTTAGAAATAGATCTTTTATGATTAGGTCACCTCTCCTCCCTTGGAGACCCTTGCTTATTAACCTGTCTGTGTACTACCCACTGGTTAACTAATGTCACAGAATTTAGCTTTCAGCCCTCAGACCTTATTGTTAACCCTTTCTTGAACCTTGTCTGGTCTACTCTGAGTCATATTCCTCTACATGTTTTTAGGATCATTAACACTCCTCCACACTACCTGTGCACACTCCTGCTTGTAGAGAACATTGGTATGGATATTTGGCAGCACTGAATTTTGTGCCTGCAGGTTGCCCTAAAAAAAATAAAAGGAATATATTATTTAAAACGTAACTGTAAGGATCTCCTCGTTATTCAGTGTTTATAATCCTTTTTTTATAATACTTTATAATCCTCAGTTTTATAATCCAGTACAACATCCTTATTTCTCATTGTCATAGTCTCTTTAAAAATAATTTCATGCAAAGCAAATGTACAGGTGTTTTTAAAAGGTGAATCAAGTCTACTTCCCTAACCTGCTTTGTTGAGCTGATCAAGCATACTGCTAAGGTTATTGTACAAAAGTTCCTTTAACATGTTATCAAAACAAAATACTGTATGGAGGAGTGGAGTTTAGATTCACTTTTAGATGAATTTATAATGTAAAGTGCAACAGGCCTTCACGTAGAATCTGCTGCTTAAAGAAGTCACTGGATATTAGTAGAAAACTAAGCTTGGGTGCCATGAAGCAAGGTCTACAAGCATAGGGAATCTCTTTTTTAAAGGGAATTGATGTGGATATAGCTTTGAACTGTACAAGCTAATGAGAGAGAAACCCACTGAGGTTATCAGGTAACTTAGAGACCTTGGGTGCCAGCCCCTAAAACACAAATGGACAGAATTGATGTTCACACCCTTCTCATTCTCATTTCTGTTTTGGGACAGAACTGGGGAGGATAATTCTCTGGAAGGTATTTCAGCCATATAGAGCTATTCTGGTGTTGTTTAGGTGTCCTGAAATCCCTTCCTAGTGATCCTGATACTCAAATGTTGTGGCATTACCTGCCAGCTCTGCTCTATACTGCTCACTCTATTTGGAGCCCATTAGAATGAATAAGGAGCAGGAGGCTTAGCATAAAACCATGTATGTAACAACACGATCTGACAGAAAAAAAATTATTTAGTCTTGTCATTTGTGCCACTGAGCCAGTTTTGGATGCAGACCTCAAACCATGCTGATGTGGTGCTGATGCTATGACGTTTTTCATTTCTTGGTGACCCTTTTCATGTGGCTGATGACATTAACTTTCCTAAGGAGATTTATACTCCATTTATTTCATGCTCTTCCCCCAGGAATGATGCCAAAGAGAGGTCTTGATGTGGCAGCTTGTGAAATTTTCCGTTTCTACAAACTGATTCCAACTAAAAGCCTGATTGAGCCCATCTCCATGATTGTGCCTCGACGGGTAAGTTGACCTCAGGTCAGGTCTTATCTGAGGCAAATATCAGTGAAAAAATGGGTGCACTGCCTCATCTCTGTGACTCCTGGGGGCACGAGAGTAGGTAGAACAAGAGATTTTCTCTCTCCTGGCATGGGGGACGTAGCTGGCCTGTTTCTGGGGCAGCCCTGCCAACAAACCCTATCTGGTGACTCGAGAGTTACTCAGGAGTTTACTCAATTTAATATCTGACTTTCCAAGACATGCTGCCAGGTCTGCTAGCTGTCTGTAAACCTCTCCAAGAGAATCTTTTTGACATAATGACAAAAGAGGGAGAGGGGTTGGAGCTGGTGTTGGGTGGCATAACAATCTCCTTGTGGAAGGAGGAAGAATCACCCTGGTAAAATAGGAACTATGGGTCCCTACCCATTGGGTGGAGTTGTGTTACAGGTAGTTGTTCTGCAGCACGTAAGGCATGACCTGTTGCACTGAGGGTGATGTAGGAGTAAGTCTCAGAGCTGGTGTCATTACAGAAAGGAACAGGCCTTGAATCTGTAGCTAGCCAAGGTAGCTCCTGTGTGACTGTGTGGGCATAGGTACATGGGAAATGTCAGTACTGTGCTCTCTACTTCCAGAAAGTAGAATATAAAAAGAAGGCATGAGTTCCTTGCATTCAGAGACACAGAACTAATGCTCACTGCAACTCCCAACCAGGCGTGTTCCTCCAGCTTTATCTCCTTGGCCAGTTTCTGTCAATTGATAGTCAGCTGATGATTTGGGACTTGTCCATCCTTTGTATCCATGTATTCATCTTCAGGAACATGATTTCATGGGAGTTGAATTAGCCTATGTTAACCTCCCCCAGTCTGAGGACCTTACCAGCACAAATTAAATTAGGCCTCCAGATACAATTCTTCTGAGTTCAGGTGAGGAGCAGAGGGGTCCAGAGCAGGTGAAAAGACTTTATGTCCCTGCCAGTGAGTGCTCATGGTACTCCCTTGTGCTGAAGGGGAATAAATTCATTTCTCCACCATGATCCAGTATGACCTCTTTAAGCCAAAATCTCACTGTCATAGTTACTCTGGACTTCTGTTTGTTTCCAGTCGGAATCATACCAGGCAGATATCTACCCCCCGACTGCAGCAGCCCAACCGGCCCTGACAGCAGAAGAATGGCTCGCTGGGATTAACAAAGGTCAGCACGTGGAGAGCTCCCCAGCCCTTCAGCTCCCCTGTGGATGTGATAGCCTGGTCAGAGAGTGAGAAAGCTAGATAAGTTTTCCCAGAATTGGCCTGAGAGACTTTAGGTAGCTGGAGATAAACAATTATAGCCAATTATTAAAAACAGCCTGTAGGTGGTGTTTTTCTAGTATCTGTTTTCCTGTTATTCTCTTAAGATTGTTTACAAATGGGTGTCTTGTTAATTAGCCAATCAGGGGAAATGTATTAAATGGCCGCCTGTATTGACCAGGGTATAAAAAGAAGCAGTTCAGTAAAGATGGGAAGTCCTTATGCCAGTTAGCCTTCTGACTGTCTGTGTGTCATTTGTGACGCTCCCCTGGGCTTGGGTAAGCTGCTGCCAGCTCTCTGGCCTATTATGTGCCCGAGAAAGAGGAAAGAAGGGAAAGGAGAGGCATAGTAAATATGGCTGGAAGTTAAGATAATTTGTTGGCTGTAAATTCTGGAAGCTGCTCTGGTCAGGTGCCTCCATGTTTACCTCTGAATGAAATGGTTAGAGCTGGTTGTTAGAATGAATTGCTTAGTGCTGATTTTTAAGTGTGGTTTGGGAGTGCTCACTTGTCTCCTCCCTCCCTAGGGCCTCTCTTGGTATCCTTGAGACCGGGCTCTGAAACGGTGAAGTCCCAGCCGCAGTTTCCTGATCAAGAACCCCTCACAGAAGCTACTGACCTGAGCCAGCAACAGGAACCACAAGGGAGGATACCAGTGGAGGACAGGCAGAAGCCAAGAGAGATTGAACATGGCAGAAAAAGGCTGAAAGTGGAAGAGAGTCTGCCAGAAAATCAACAAACATGCCTCTCCAATGGCTTTGACATATTTCAGTGTCCACCACCAAAAACTGAAAGTGAGGTATGAATGTCTAGGGTAAAGTGTTGGGGCTACAGGCTAGGCTCAAAGCCAGATGAGGAAAGAATGCAATTCACACGGTGGCAATTCAGGGAGGGTTTATTTTTCTGGCCTGAGTCAGTGCAAGCTCTTTGTTCTTTTTGGTGGCAAAATCTCTGCCTGCCTTGACTGCCACAAGGAAGCAGAAGTACAGCCCAGCTGAGGGTGTCTGGAAAGGAGGGGGCAGTCAGCATTCTCACTTCCATGGCATTCTTGTGGCACAGACCTGCCTGGTGACTGTCTGGGCACAAGGAGGTTCTTGGGACCTCAGGGTTCTGGGGTTTATGCAGGATAAGCCTTTGATGAGAACTGCAGTCAGCAAGCCTGGTGAGGCAGCAGAGATTTCTGTGAAAGGAGTGGGTGTACTCCTGGTGCATCCATGTAGTCTTAACTGCCTGATGTACTGTGGACCCTGACATGGGAAAGAGTCTGCATCTGCAGCTCACTGCTGAGGGTCAACTTGTTAGTGCAGTGCTGTTAAGATTGGCTGCTGGCTGCAGCATGCACCTGGGAAATCCTCTAGAAAAGATCCTGGCAGGTCCATGATCTGTCTTTAATAATGGAAAACCTCCTCTCAGTATAGTAATCAAAGCTGGCACAGTGGTACATCTCTGTGGTGATTTGTCAGCCTCCCACTGCTGGCAGCTCAGGGACATTTTCAAGTACATGCAGTTTGTTTGCTTTTAGGAACCCTGGAATAATTTTCTTCCCCTACCTTTCATCTCTGCAAGAATTTAGCATCCGCACCTTGACAGGGCAGGAATTTTCACATCTGAATTTCCTTGTGGTGTGAAAAAGGATATTTTTCTGGGTGTTTCTGAGCTGGCACCCTAAGGTTACAGAAGCAGCCCTTGCAGAGCTGAGTGCTCTGCTGCACGCATAGTGAAAGACAATGCTAGTCCCAGCTGGAAGAAGGAAAAAAGACTTGTCCAAGGTCAGAGAAGGAGATGTGGCAGACCCAGGAATTTAGACTCTAAATACTTCCTGTGAAACACATGCAGTCACTACCCAATCTAGTGGACAACAGGAGCTCTGCTGGTGTTGTCTGCTGGTTGAAGGCCTCCTCCTTAGGTGTTTCTCTCAGAAGTGATGTAACAACTCTGATGGCATTGTCAGGTTAAACCTATGTTTTTTTAGTGTAAAGGAAATAAAATGTGTGCCTTCTTACAGCTTTTACAGATGTATTACCGGCAACAGGAAGAAATCCGTCGACTACGTGAGTTGGTAATCCAGAGAGATATCCAAATTAAACAGCTGTCGCTGGAGCTCAGAAACCTCTGCCTGGACACAGATGATTAATGGGATTGCTGGCCTACAGCTCTTTGTACCCCTGGACACAGGGGGAGACTCTAGTTCCTGCAGATAACTCCTCCTAGGTTTTTTACTGGGGGTAGAATTGATATTTCAGGCAGCATGGACTTGCCTGGCTTGTGGTGGTCACATTTCCCTAATCATCACCAGACAGTTTTTGATGGACTTGCTCCGCTTCTTCAGGCTCCCCTTGCTTGCCTGCTCACCAATGTCAGAAGCTTGTGTATTAATGCTAGTGAGAGACTTTGGAAAATCTTGCTCTTCTGCTCCTGGAGAAGTTACATGTTAAGCTCTAGGAATGACCTGTTTTGCGGCTCCTCCACATGACAGGAGACTGGGAGACTGAAGGCAGCTACCAGCTTCTTTTCTTGCCCTGGGCCCAGCGATGTGGCTCCTGTGGCTGCCGTCCCCTTGCTCAGGGAGTCCACTCTGCTGAGCTTCAGAGGCACCTCTAGCTCCAAAGTGATCCTTATGCACCCCTCTCACCTCACAGCCTGGCCCAGCCCCCAGTGCTTTGGGAAAGCCGTGGCTGCCCTGACCTGGTGCTGGGGATAGTCCCACTCTGGGGGTGCCAAGGGCCAGCACTCTTGTGATAGGAAAAGGAGAGTTGGTGTTGGATGTCTTGCTTTAAAAAGGTCATGATGTGAGCTAGTTCTTGCCAGAGGAGCTGAAGGGTCTCTGTGTCATGTGAGTTAGTGGCCTTCTTTCCCTTCTTCTGCCAAAGACCAGCTGCAGCCAACCAGGGGTCATCGGAGATGAGAACAGCATTTAAAGCTCCACAGTGCTGACAGTGGGGGAATTTGCTGGGAAGGTTTAAAAGAATGAGTAGGGAGTTGGACCCCCAGCCCACTGCAGGCGTTTCAGCAATGGTGCTAGAAGATTTGTGTCAACAGCAGTAAGATCACAGGGCCAGTCATGAACATCCCTGCAGGGTTGCTGGGATATCACTTGTCCTTAATGCCTGCAGCTGCTGCTTCCTTCACACCCAGGCGCCAGCACCTCGTCCCATTCCTGCAGCCGCCTACAGCTGCAGGTTCCCTCTTGCCAGCTGCATTGTCCAGCCCCCTGCATCCTCCCAGGCTGCTCAGCCTTCCTCAGCCCTGTGGCCACACTCACCCTCCAGCACCAGCTCTCTGGCTCCATGCTGGACCTTATGGACATGTCTTAAACCCAGGCAGAGCAAGCAAACACTGTTTAACCTGTAACTGTGCACCTCTATTGTGGCACATAGAAATCATGGAATCAACTAGGGGATATGTCTAGGACAAATCCTTGTCACCAGATGTGTTTTATTGGCTGCATTTTTTTTTTTGCTTATTTTTTTAAATACGAAATAATTTAAATTATTTCCAAAGTAAAGTAATTTTTCCAGGGGATTTTTACATCCTCTTGAGAACTGTTTCTTTGTTAATCTATGACTGGCTAGCATAGAAAATGGTTGGCCACTATGGTTTTTATCCTTGGGTTTTGTTGATTTATGGAAAAGAAGGTGCTTTTATTTAGGCTGTGGTGAGCCTATTTAATCAAAACTCCTTTTTTGGACGATATGCCTGTAAAAGCGTGGACTGTGAAATGTATTTAAATTTGGAGCTTAACTGCAACCACTAATCTTTCACTGGAAAAAACCTTGAGGAAATGGAGTTTTGCATTCATGATCTGTGCCTAAATAGTATTGAGTGATCATTCTAAGTTTCAGAACTCCTAAAAGCTTTGTAAAAAACTGTTGAACATGGGGATAAAAAGCAAATCTGTGCAATGAAAAGCAAATATAACTGAATAATAAATATATTTAGAGTTTTGCATTTTTATACATGCACGATTGTTGTTTTATTATTGTATTTTTGAAGAGACTGAAACTTAAGCTCAATCATGGGCAGAAAGGAGTGTCACCTACTGTCTCTTTTGCTTGTGTCAAGCTGTGGCCTTACATTAGGGAGTGGGCTGTACACAGAGTTATGCAGATGGACCTTTCTTTTTACATCGTTCCCAGTTGCCCTTGATGCCACAAAGGGGTGGCCATTGCACACAGAATTACTGTGTGTGTTGCCTTGAGTAAACTCAGCTGCTGGAGATGCATTCTGTGTGGTGAGGTGTCTGCTGCTGTCTTGCAGTCCTAGCTCTTCTCTTGTGCAGTACAACTCTGACCAGGCTCTTTTAGATATTCCACATGAGGAGGGTTTAATGTGTTATTACCAAATTTATTTATTTGAAGACAAGATTTTGATTTAGCAGACTGAAGCAGCACAGAAAAAGCACAGGATAGCAGCTGCAACCTCCAGCTACGTCACAATACAAGCAAAATTCCCATTGTGCTTACTGTCATGATGCTGAGCATCTGCAGCCACCAGGGGAAAAAAAAGTGTGGTCCGAAGCCATCTCAAGTCTGAAGCTCTCTTTAAAGCTCCTTTTGTTGTTTTTGTTCACTGCTCTGATTCCCATGGGCATGATAGCTGTGGTGAAAATCTGAAGAACCATTCTCTGTGCTCATGTCCTTGGAGCTGTCTTTCACTGTAGTGGTTTGTTTATCAGTTACAGCTTTGGGCATAGAAATGCTCATGGCTGCATTTGAGATGTAATTTTGAATGTTTTTTGTAGCATATTTTAGGCCAGTGTAAGGAGAAATAATGGTGGAAATTGCTGGAGGAAGACTGTGCTGGGAACTTTGTGCATCTGCCATGTCATCAGGGCACTGTGACCTCCTGGTCCTGTAAGGAACCTTGTGCTGGTGAGCGTGCCTGGGCAGGCACTGTGTGCCTCCTCAGGGGCGGATGCAGTCTCGCTGCTCACACCAAAGCCTAGAAAAAGGCAGCAGCAGGCAGATTAGTGTGGGAGGCAGAGGAAGAGCCTGCAGCGCCTTTGCAACTCTGGTGTTACAGCTGCTTAACCTGAAAGACAGAGTTAAACACAGCCCTGCAGTGTTAGCTTGCCTGCTGGATTTAGAAACACAACACTTCACATCTTCACCCGCTACTCGAGGCCAGCTGTCAACTACAGAATAAAACCTAGACAGTTGTTGCAGACATCTTTTATGAAAAATCTTTTTCTTTAAGATTTTTCCTTCTGAGAAGCTAAGAGGTCTCAGAGACAAAATGTAAACAATGGTTATCTGCTGCTGTGGAATGCAACAGGTGGGTCCGTGATTGGTCTTATGTAGATGTTTTGATTTAGTGGCCACTCACGGCAGAGCTGGCTCTCTCTCTGTCCGAGACACAGATCTTTGTTATTCATTCTTTTCTATTCTGTTCTTAGCTTAGCTAGCTTCTGAAGAAACCTTTTCCTTCTGTTGCTTTTTAGCATAGTTACAATGCAATATATATATAATAAAATAATAAATCAAGCCTTCTGAAAACAGAATCAACATTCTTGTCTCTTCCTTCACCTGAAAACCCCTGTGACCACTGTCACAGACAGTAGTTGTCATTCTCATTTTATTTCTCTTTTTGGAAGGCTGTACCCTTGGGGTGCTCAAGGAGCTGCAGGCAGAGGAGAGCATGGAGATGATGGCCCCTTGTTTGCCCTGCAGTGGCAAGCAGCAGATCCCCCTTGTTGTCTTGGGCTGGGTAGCATCCTTCCCTAGGACAGGGTGGCTGCAAGCTGCAGGGGGGCAATGAAGTGAAGTTGCAGTATCAGGAATTGCCTCTTGGACATGCTGTAGCACTATTTCAGAGCAGGATCTTTGGGCTTGTGCTGGGGCCACTGCAGTCTGTCTACAACTTGTCTCTGCTGGGAGCCCAGGACTGGACTTGGCACTCCTCACATGGCCTCACCAGCACTGAGGGTACAGGAAGGACAGATTCCCCTGAGCTGCTCTTAATGCACTCCTAAATACAGTTGAGGATGGTGTTGGTCATTTTTGCAGAAGGCCAGTGCTGCTGGCTCAAACTCAGCTCACTGTCCAGCAGGACCTCACAGAACTTCTCTGCAAAGCTGCCTGTCAGCTTCACAAGTCCCCAGCACGTGCCAGTGCGTGGAGCTACTCCTCCTTACCTGCAGGATGGTGCAATTGCTCTTGCTGTTTTTTGTCACATTCCTCCCTGTCCAGCTCTGCATTTCACCTGTTGAGGTTCCCCTGAAGTGCAGCACAGCTGTCTACTGCACCTTCCACTCCTTCCACTTTTATATGCTCTCTGAACTTGCTTGAGTCTGTGCTGTCCCAACCTGCAGGTCACTAAGGGAGAGGTTCAACAGTTTTGGATTTGTTTTGTAAACAGTTTTTGGTTTTCTGCTCAGAAATCCAGGCTGACTACTCCTGGGCACCTTCTGATTCTTCATGCTATTGGAAATGCTCTCCAAGAGGATTTTCTCCAACATTTTCCAAAGGATTGCATGAGGCTGTAGTTCATCTTCTTCTTACATGGTTAGAAGGCAGGGCTGAGAGTAATTTGCAACTTTTCCCACTCACCTCCACCTTTCAAAGGACACTGAGAGTGGCCTTACAATGCCACTGGCCTTCACCTGCCTCAGCACACTTGGGTCAAACCCATCTGGCTCCACAAACCTGTGTACATACAGGATGTTGAAGCATACCTTAACCTGATCCTCCCTAATATGGTATACAGCAGGTATCTACTTATCTACCTCAACAACATCTCTTTTTCTCTGCCAGCTTTCGCTTTCCTTGGAGCCTGGTTATGTCCTTCAGATTCTCACTGTGGCTGCTGTGGCTGTGGGACTCCAAAGTCTGCTATGAGCAGCAGCTCTGCAACCAGTGGTTCATGCACAGTTTCTGCTGAGTCCTCTTTGGGCACAGTGGAGAAAACCACTTGGGTGTCCACACTCTTCAGCAGCTCCCCTCTAGCCTGCTAGTTACATTTGATAATTCTCAGGTTGCCCGTGGTGCTGTCTTTGGTACACACATGGAAAGGCACCACTGCACAGTAGACAGGCTGATAAGCCTTGGTAGCGTCTGCCCAGCATTATCAGTGAAAGGCCCACACAAGCAGCAAACCTCCCTAAATGATAAATCTGATCAGCAGATATGGGGCTTCTGACCCCTGTAGTGGACAGCACTGTCCTCTATCTATGACTTGTCACTTCCTTGCAGTTGTTTTAAGTGGCTCACATGCCCCTAGGAAGCCCCTTTCTGTTGGTCCTGACAAGGCCGGGACTGAGACTACATGGTTAGAGCTATCACACTTAAAATTCTGCGCCTCTGAGCTGCTGGCAGCTGCTGCTTCTGTCAGCAAAGTACACTCTCCTGAGTAAGATCTTTGTGGAGAATTAGAGGAAAATAATATGAGTTTAATTTTCTGTGTCACAACACGGCAAACATTATGACCAGTTCTCTCCAAATCCTTGTTTGTGGAAAAATGATGCACAATAATCTGTTTAGGAAAGTTCTTAAAATGAATGCATACATAAATGAAGATTGTTTCCTCTTCTGATTTTCTCTCCTCTTGTTTTAGTGTGTTTTATCTTCAGTAGAAATTTGCACATCCAGTAAATATGATCCCACCACAAACACCCCTTGAGGATTCTCAGAGGAAGGGGCATAATAGCAGAAGTTATCTGTGTTTTTCATCTTTCTCAGTGCTTAGTCATGAGATATGGATAGCATATGTGAGGGGCATTAGAAGTGGATAGAGGCAGTATAATTTTATTTCCTTTAACAGTAGAGAGCTTGGGCCTTCATCTGCTTTGGATGTTGCCTCATATTCTTCTCTCTTTTTATTAGAGTGAGCAAAGTGAGCAACTGGGCTTCTTCTTTGTGTTGGATTTGATGCTTTATATTTTCACTGTCTTGACTCACGTGGGTATATTTGATCAGGTCTTGCAAGGTTTATGGGAAAATACCATCACTACCTTAACTCAGCTTCAGGTCTTTAAACGTCAAAGTTGAATCTTTGCGCTGATTCCATATCTCTGCAGGACTTGATGTGAACAAATGTGAGCAAGGAACAAAAAATTCTGGTGAGTAAACCTGAGGGGTAGTCTGTAGGGTAGAATCACCTAAAAATGAAGGTAATGTATTTTGAATCAAACCTTACTTCTTACTGATAGCCCTTACAGAACACCTCAGCTTCTTTGACTTAATGTAATCTGGAAAGCTTAATTTCTAGGTCAAGTACAGTGTATCTGATTGTGATGCAAAATGTTCGGTACATTTTTTTGACAGGGCACAGGACTATGGATTCTTCAATTTTCACATAGATGTTCCTACAGAATTTTTTCATGTGAGTTTACCTGAGCCTTTTGCAAAAATTATGTCCACTGTGATTTGTGAGGCAAATGAAATCTTTGGGAAGATTTAAATGAAATTCTGCTCAAGCATTATTTTCATGAAGAAAGGTGCAAGATGCTTTGTCCCAGCTGGAAAAGTGGTAGAAGTAGCAGCGTTTACAACAAGCTGCAAAATAAGGAACTGATTTTACTTTCTATTGCTGCTGAAAATAGTTGAAAATAAATTAAAGGGAGAGACTGTGTTTTCCTAAGGCTCAGTTACTCTGATTTGAAGCGTGTCACACATTTTTCTACACACATAAATTTTGTCTGCTCATAAACCCACAATTGCTTTTGCTGGTGGTAAAGTTAAAAGTGCGCTCCTTCTCAAGCCAAATACATTTTTAGGGAAGGGAAGCGCACTGAAAAAGTGAGGCACAGGTGAGAATGCTTGCCTTTTGTCTGAGAGGAGTGGTAAAAAGGGATATAATGGCCATACCAAAGAATATTTTGAGTTCAAAGGGACACACAATGATCTCTGAGCCCAGCTCTTGAGTGTATGGCCCATCTGGGGACCTTGTTTTTTGGGCCACAGAAGTGGATCATAGCAGTTCACACTCAGGTTCTTAGAGTGCTTCTGTCTCTGACCCTTATGCGTAGAGGGTTAAAACAATCTTTAGGAAGCTTTGGAAGCCTCTGGAAGTGAAAAAAAGGCTTGAGAAGTTTTTTTTTTCATCATCATAAAGAGACAATGAAAATCAGGTGCAGTCAATGGAATTGTCAATCGTACAGAAAGAAGAAACCTTAGTTTTTTCAAATGATCATTGGAAGGGAGCAAATCACTGTGTTCATGGTTCATGGAAACTGATTCATCTTACAGTGATGGAACAGGCATCAGATCCTTTCATGAAAAGAATATACAAATAAACACCTGGCTCAAAACATGCTTCTCTCCCCATTGGAAGGTAAATGTAGCAGAATTGTTCGGCTATTCATTTGAATTCAATATCAGAAAGGAGCAGGTCAGTATACCAAATATGAAACCCTTTCAGCTACCTAAAGGTGACCATGTTGCTATAGAATATGTTCCTCTCACAGGACTGTTTTATCTGCAGGCTCCTCTGTATGTGTGGAGAGGAGTTTTTATTGATTATTGCAACAGCAAGCATTGTAACACTAATTTTGGGAGTATGTGGCTCTTGGAATAGTATCTTTTAGACATCAGAGAAGAAAGACCACCACCCTGGTAAAGTTCACTGTGTTTTTCTGCAGTCAATTATTAACCCAATTGAGCACTGAAGAAATGGGAGTTAAACCTATTGGTCTCTTCTGCCTGTTTTACTGGAGTATGCCCAGGCTCTGGGTGATCCAGTGGGACCACTCAGAGTTCACAGAGCATTCAATAAAATTTCCTGATGGTTAAGACGGGCTGATCTGTATTACACCTATACAGCTGGACTTGGGACTGATAGTTTTCACTCTCCCACCTCCATGTGAACCACTGCAGATTCTCACCCCTTTCAGGGGGGCTCTTGTTTCAAAAAGAGGGTATTTTGAGCAACTTCTGTTCAGGGATATTTTCATCAAGAGTAACAGTTGCTGTGGTTCAAATACAGGCCCTGTCCTGTAGAGACCATCAGTTTTTTTCCCAGACTCTCCTTGCCAGACAAGGCAAGAGTCATGGAGGTCTGTGGAGCAAGGCTTGAACTTCCTAGTGTGAACTTCCTTGAAAGTGTTGTTCCAGAGGCGAGTTTGGCACCCTTTGTTCACAAGATTGACTCTGTACCTGCCATTTGTCTCCAGCTGCAGGTAACCCAGAGTTTCAACTATTCCATACTGGTACTTTGCTGTACTGGCCTGCTTTTGACAGAAAAACACTTGTGAGAGAGCATTAGTTAGTTTAAGGCACTTGTGCACCTTCAGAAATTTGCCTTCTGATGCTTTATTCAAGGTGGGTATAACAACTGGTGTCTTTGAGGGCATGTTTTGTTCTGTGGATCTGGAACCTTGAGTTTTGTTTTTTTTTTTTGCCTTACTTCCTCTATCCATTGTCTCAATTGTTTCAATGGGTGGTTACTTTTTCAAATTTAGTATGCAGTAGCTGATCTTTGGTTATGTAATCGATGCTCCGGTCCAAAAGCACAAGACCTTGAATTAAACACTTGTTTAAAATAAATTCCTCCTTCCAGATAAGTGATTTGTACCACTTTTTAAAAAACCCTGGGAGTCTGGGAATCAATGCATTCCAGAGAGTTTATGTTTCACTATCAAAATGGTGACAGATCCTTACTTACATCTGTTGCAGCTATCAGTGCCTTTAGGTGAAATAGAATGCAAAGCCCCACAATCCAATACTTCATTGATTTCTACACCTCTCTTTCTTTACGTGCTTGCCTTCTTTGTGTATACACTTCAGGGCTTTTCTTTTTATTGTAAGATTGTTCAATTAGGGAAGAAAACCCACATCTTTAGTGAACATTAACCAGAATTCTGTTATTCTAAATGTAGCATTACCTCAGTCCAGAAGAGGGAACTATTGTTTCACGTATTGTAAGTCCAAGCAAATAGTTTAGAGCATGTTCCAATGGGAAGATGAAAAGATGAAAATGGTCTTCTCTAGTGACAATAAGCAATGAGGTGTGAAAATTGAGATATTTAGTGACTTTAACTAAACAACAAAACATCAGAGCATACAAATGCCATCTATCTTTGTTTTTAGAATATTCTTACGGTGGTGATTTATATAAAAATGTGTAAGTATAATTGAACTGTTTACCATAGAATGGGAACACCTGAGATCACATTCATTTTCTGACATGTGAAATAAATTATATTAATTGAGTTATTTTGGTAATGTACTTGGATTTAATTTGATTTTATGTTAAGTGCATTAGCCTTTCTGGGGAACAATAAATGCCCTATTAAAAAATACATTTCTTCATGTGCAGCTTTCTGCTATAAGCCATTGCCAGAAATTAGAGACGAGGAGTGTTTTCCGTCCCACAAGAATTTACTTAAGGGAACACTCTGGCACTTCAAACTTAGATGTTGTAAAGGCCTCAGTTTCTTCAAGAATCACTTATTGAGGGTAATTCTATAGTTATGGTTGTATAATTCAGTTCTTGTAAGTACATGCCGAGATAATTTAACAGCCAGTGCCCTTGTAGCTAATGTTTGTCTTTGGAGAAGGGGCTACTTGCTTACATCTGCTCAGGGATGATGGTATGTTTCAGTTGTTAACTATATTGTTTTTAGCCTATATGCTCAACATTAAATAAAGCATTTGTATCCCAACATATTCCTGTTGGAATATTCAAATGTTCCTGTACATGTTCCTGTTATTGTGCATAAAATCATGCAAATGAGTGTCAAGTAACAAGTGAAGGCACAACAAGAAGTTATTGAACTACTATCAACTTATTTGGATCCGAGACTGGGTGTATAATTTAGGACTGAGGATGGGAGAGAATCGTACCTCGACTGCTCTCAGCACAATGCGTGGACAGCATGTGTTTGTGGTCTCCTGGTGCTGGTACTTAGCCCATGGGAGCAGGTCTGCAGAACTGCCAGCCCTGATGCTAGCTAGCATCTGTGCTCAGGTTTGAGTAGAAAGTGCAGGGCTACCATGAGCTGCCAATTAATGGTTTGTCAGCCAAACCACAGCAGTGTTCTCACTGCTACTACTAAACAACACAGGAATGTAGGCAGACAGATAAAATCAGCCCTGTGGCTTTGTCTTAGTCCTGCTGATGTGTTGCCTAATGACTTTCTCTTACATAGCCATCACTGGTTCATCTTGCTGACAAAGGGCAAAATTGATGAAACTAAGTATAGCTATCAGGGACATGACACTGTAGAATGACTTGTGGTTGCCACCAATAGGCTAAATGCATTTCTTAAGTGAATCCACATGAAATCAGCAGAGTTTCACATATTGTGTGTCAATACTGTGCTTTGCAGTATTGCTAAAGCACTTTTTAGTCTGAATCTGAGAGGAAATGTTTTGCCACTTATAATGAGTTTGTTCTCACTTTCTGCATTTTCTAAGTTGGAATTTCCTACTATTTTGCATGGTTCTGTGTTGAGTTTATCTCCTTCTTCACCATTCCTTGTATCTTCCCACTGATTTTTAAATTTTCCTAAGGAATAGTGAGACAGTGGCAAGACAACTGTGGTGGTTTGCCCTATGAGCCATCAAAGAAAAACACATTAAATTTCAGCTCTTGAACCTTAATGATTGAAAATTATATTCCAAGTTGTAAGAACACAGCTTAATTTGCAGTTAAGGTCACAAGACATTTCAATGACAATTTAGAGTAGCTCAACTTTTGTCAATAAACTAAGTAGATAGGACTCCAGATGATACCTTGGGGCTATATTATAATATTTCTCCACATATTACTTGCATTTGCATTTACAGCTGCATTTTGCCACCATGTGAAATGCTTTATAAGTTTTCTGTACAAAAAGGTTTTGCCATAGAAGCATACAAATGTATTCAAGCAGATATGATCTGGAACTCACTGGGGAGAGTAAGTGTGGTTGATTCCAGTGTTTCTTCCTTCTTAGCTGATTTTTGGCTCAGATGAGAGTTAAAAGAGCAGAGCTGAAAGGACTAAGGGGGTCATTAGTCCGTGTCTGTGCCTGATGCAGGGTTAAGTGCACCCACACCATTCTGGCAGGTGTTTGTCTGGCCTATTAAAACCTCCAGTGATGGAGATGTGTGTCATCTTCAAGTAATCTGTGCCAATTCTTTTCCATCTTTACCCTCAGCAGGATTTACACTAATGTCTTGTCTGTCTAATCCTTTCTACAGAAGGATTTTCCTTTCTGGACTTTAAGGTTGTTACTTTTTGTCCTATTTTGTGGAACTGTAGAGCACACTATTCCTTTTTATTCTGCAATAGCACTTTGCCTTGCTGGAGACAAAGTCCCTCAGTGAAATTACTCTCAGCTCATTCTCTTCTGATTCATCTCATTGATCCCCTGGGTTATTTTAAGTGGTTCTATTTAAATCTTATGATGCAACACTGTACACAGGCTCCCAGATGACAAGGGTGCATTCAAAGATTATCTTGTCCGTAGCCATGTTTCTGAATGCCTGTATGTTTCTTTTTTACCTATAGAAATGAAATGAACAGAATCATGCTCAATATATTCACTGTAAGCCTGGCCTCCATTTCTGTAGAGCTGCTACGTTCTTTTTGCCTCATATTTTTCAGATGATGTTTTCTGTTTATGTGTAACATTTAATGCATCTTTGTAGAAGTATTTTATGAACACCTTGAAATAAAAATGTGCCTGAGGAGGAATGTGAGGTCAAACTTCAAAATTGTGCCATTAAGAGCTAGCAGGTGATTTTTTTTCCCCTGGAGGTTACAGTGCTATGTTAAATTACAACAACTGGAAATTCAGCTGTCTTAATTACTGGAAATCAATGAACAGTTGTCCAGCTATTTTTGCTCAAACATTCATGAAGCTGGGTGAGTGCCTACCTGGCTCAAACGTTACTTTAATTTACTTCTCTTATGCTGTTTATAAAATTACTAGATGCCTTGATATTCTGTTCCCTGGGAAAGAGTATGAGAATGATCTAAGCACAGAGTGCCAAAGATGGGTTCTCTTTCTCATAATGAGGCCTCTTTCTTGAATTTTCAGTACTGACAGAAAGTCTTTTTCCCTGCTATACATAGGTTTCCTGAAATACACATAGTTGCATATAACAGAAAAATATTAAACACATGCTACAAATATTAAAAAAATGTAGGAGAAAAATTAATAAGTGCTTACAGAAAGTGAAGATAGGAAGGAGGAAGATGGAATTAAGTCTTTCCTTTCAATCCTAAAATACTGACAGCTGAAGGACATTATCACAGAAAGGCTATGGTGAATTCTTTGACCTGTGACATTCTTGTTATGAAAGAGTGCTTATTGGATAAAATTTTAGCCAAGTGTGAGTCACAGTGTCTCTTGTAAAAATACCTGGGTGAGGTTTTTCTGGGTTGGGTAGTGTGAAAGATTAGAAAAAAATTTAGAAGTCCCTTCAGCCTTAATATCATTGAGTGAGGAAAAGGTCAGTGAGAATACTGTTAACAATACCAAGGGCAAATAATGTGGAAGGGAAGCTAAAAAGGAGCATAGAAGATGAGGGAAATTTAGTACTAATAGGTAATATGGCTTCTAAAGAGGGCAGAATGAATAACAAAACAGAGGTTCAACTCCATCTGCTGGAGTCTGCTGGAAGATTGGACTCTTAAAGTGTCTGTAACTCATATGTAAACATAAGTATATACCCAATGCATGTATGCGCACACAGGCATACCTTAGTATTTGGAGTATTTGTTTTGTTATGAATAATTTTGAAGGTTTATTTGGGAGAACTTGAAAATGAAATTGTGTTCACCCATGAGGGAAAGACACTACTATGACTAAAATAGTGTGAAGCATCAATAATGGTTGGCTATTTTCTGTGCAGTTGTGGCTTTCTTAAAGATTAAATTAAGAAGCCTCTCCTAAAAAAACTCCACTATATAATCATTTTTCAGAGAATAGATTGATCTTAGATTTGGGACAGAGAAATCAGGAGGTGTGTACTCCATCACAAAGAGAGCTTATATACTTTCTGGGAAGAGGGTGTGATTCATTCACTTGTGTACTTCCTGTTAATAGGCAGAACCATCCTTTCTATTGGCATAGAACAAAATGTTTCAACTGAGCTGTCAGATGAAAGCACAAATATATCTTCCTAAAATGAGGAAAACAGTTTTCATAGAGCTTGATTTTACTTCTTTAAATTCAGGATGTGGGGAAAAAGAAGGGAAGGGAATGATTTTGGTGGCAATACTCCTTTATTAAACATGTTCAGTGCTCTGGGTCAAAAGGGGCATCCATCAATATCCAAAATACTCAGTGGAGCAGCTGTGGTGGTCCAGTGTAGGCAGGTTATTGCTATGTATTAGCCATCTGGGAACATTTGGAAACGTCTGCCATGATCTGCCAGGGGCAGCAATTTGTAGGAGCTATGGCGCATTATGATGGATTAGCTCTGCAGCTGAAGGTGTCATGATCCATTTCTCTGCATCTTCTTTGGGATAACATTGCAAAGAAAAGGCTTTTATTGTTGCAGTTTCAGGGTATAGAATCTAATTTGTAATAATGCTGTAGGGCAGAAGGGAAGAAAGGCTTAAATAGCCACTGTGCCTGTGAACAAAGCATGCACTTCTGTTCAGCACTTGGCTGCCTTCATGGTTACCTACTTCAGGGAATTCCTTATTCATTAATTATTTTCATGGACATTGGAGCTGAGCCATTAGCACTGTTCTGGGGCTTGTTTGCCAGGATGCTTCTTCAAGGATTGATCTGCTCTCTCACTCCTATCCCTCCATCTCCGGCGAGCCATGCGCTGGCTGACCTTTGCCACTCCCATCAGCCCTAGGCCGCTCTGATAGTCCTTGGTAGCCCAGCTCCTTGCAGTTCCTGCCTCAGGGAAGGCACTGACTCTGTGCTACTCCTCTATGTGACACTGTAAGGAGTGTATGGACATTTGTAAGGAGTGTGAGGCCTCCATTGTCTTCACCCTTGTCATGAGAACCTTTCTGAGCAACCTCTCTGTCCCTCTTAGGTGCAGCTGATGAGGTAGCTCACTTCATCTCATCTCATCTCATCTCATCTCATCTCATCTCATCTCATCTCATCTCATCTCATCTCATCTCATCTCATCTCATCTCATCTCATCTCATCTCATCTCATCTCATCTCATCTCATCTCAATCATCTCATCTCAGTTTCCCTTTATCCTTGCTCTACTTCAGTACAGCAGGTTGTGCAGTGTGTAACTAATCTATACAAATACAGGCATACAGACATATTTTACTGTCATGGTACTCACATGCACATGCACTAACACACACCACTGCTGATGTGTATGTAGGTACTTTGGTAGTAGACTTCTTCCAGTGTGCAGCTGATCATATTGTTATAAATAATCAAATTGGAAACCAAATTTATAAGAAAATTTAGCAATGATTTATTGGATGGTTAACAAAATAGAATTTTGAGAAAAAAACCACCACAGCCACATAAGACTCTGCTCCCAGCCAGGGTGGTCAAAGACATAGCTTGGATTTTACAATATTTTACACATAAATAGCATGAATTATCTCTACCATATATTACAATATTTACATTGTTCCTGAAGCAGACACCAACAGGAAGTTTCGTATTTTCATTTGTTTATTTGCTTGTTTTTAATTTTTGCTTTGTTTTGTTTTGTTCTTTCAAAAAAGCCTGGAAGATATGTATTTTAATTTACTTTTCTTTAAAGAAGAATGGTATCTGGTTGTGTGAATCCCAAATACCCTTTACTTCTGACCACTGCTCTGACCACTGTCCAGGCCTGTTTCCCTAGAGCTTAAAGGGAAAATAAAATACCATATTTGTTGGGCTAACTACTTAAACTGTTGCTGGCTGTTGGCTGATTCCCATCTCAAGAAAATAACTGCAGCTGACCCTTTGATTAAAGATCTTTCAGGAAGGCTTAATTCTGTTTAAGGAGGAACAAAATGGTCTAAAACATCAAGCAGGAGGTTCCTGCACTTCTGTCCTTCTTTTGGCCAGGTGAGTGAGGGCTTTGTGCAGAAATGCAGGACATTTGTGAGGGAAAGGTGAATACTTTCTTAATCTCAGAAATTCCTACATCTTCTGATAGGTTTTGTCTTTGTCCCAACAAGCAGAGAAAATGTGATTTCTACTTTCTGGGATCAGATAACTCTATAACTCCTTTAACTGGAATTTGAATCCTGAACTTGAGCAGCAGTTAGTGTGCATGACCTCACACTAGAGCAAAACAAATTCTTGGCTGAATTAAGTCATAGCATCTATACTCTCTCATGTTGATATTAGCATCAGTAACTGCATGTTACTTCAGCCCTTACTGATTTCCTCTGTAGTGATGGATGTCTAGTACTGTGCAGGAATGATAGCAGTAGCAACAAGAGAAGGGTCATTTTGATGGGGACAGGGCTGACATGAGGACCTTCTGTCCAGATGATTCTGTAATATTCCATATGACATTCTTTCCCCTGCAAGACACAATAAACAGTCTCAAACTGCAGGCCCCTTGTGATAAGATGATAGACGTTATGTAGACATATTCTTTGAAATGTGAAGCATAATCTACTCTTGCAACAATATTTATCTATTCCACTTCACTATCCATTCCTATTCACTAACCTTACAGTACTCTTTCATAAGCCCATTGAGAGACTGACCATCAGAAGAAAAATAGGAAATGCAGTGTAAATACCAACCAATACATTTATTTGTTACTCCTTACTGCTTTACACATAAGTGAAGTTATAAGGTTGGGATGGGTGGTAAAGTGGGATATATAAGTTATATATCTTATAAATAATATTATTCGGGGGCTGGGAGAAGAATATTGTGCTGGTGACATGAAGGGCTGAGTTACAGAGCAAGTGCAAGTACACAGAACAGAGGAGAAGACATGCAGTGAAAAGAGGTAGGTCTGGCTATAATCTGCCTTGCTGCACCCTGCCCTGTGGAAACATGCTGTTTGTGTAAGCCAGTGGCAAGTAGCCACAGATAGATGGAGTTAGTGCAGTGCTGGGGAAAGGCAACTCTTCTGTGGCTTTTTCTTCATGCTAAAAGGGTTTGTGCCTGTAGCCAGATTGTTTTACAAACTTCTGGTGTTCCCTCTACCACAGGTTTGGTTACGTATCATGAGGAGAAGTGTGATTTAAAGAAGTACAGCAACTAGATTTAAATTTCAGTGAAAGTGCATGTACAGAACACTGAAAGGAATGTCAGCTCTCCTTGATTTAAGCCCCGAAACTTTTTGTTGCTAACCTTTTGGTGAGAAATGAGAGAAGTAAACACATCATTGTGTGTTATATATAGGTTGTAATTACTTTTCTGTCCTGTACACATAATAGCCACTGTTCTCAGAGAAAACAATTGGACACATTTATGGAGAGCTCCTAATGGACCAGCACAGCAAAATTTTTTCTGAAGTTCCATAAGAAAAATGCAGAAGAGGTTACCTGTTGGGGTATTATTAACTTAAGCCTTGCTGCACAAGATAATCGTGGATTGCATATTAACTCTTGAAGAGGTTCCTCATATGTCACAGCTATCAATACAAATGATAGCATTGATATGCAATCAACTTGGAAGCTGCAAGTGTAAGGCAGATAAAATAATGAAAAAATGGAAGGAGTAATCTTAAGTGCGAAAAGCAAAAAATATGCTAAGAATGTTCCTTTGGAAAGCCCAGAATTCCTAACAAGTCTACAGACAAAGCGTCAAGCGGTGAGGCAGAAGAGGGTACAGTTGGCTTCTGTTTCTGCTGTGAAGGAGCACTGGGCCAGCGACTGAATGCCAACATTCACACTGCAACCAGGGCAGAAGTGAGTTGCCTCAGGGAGGGGCTGTAATCATTCTTTCCTTGGCATCTGTAGAATAGACAGCACCTAAACAATCTTGGGCTTATTTAGGAGTGGTGCTGGTACTTTTCAAACTGCCATGGAGATGGTGAAACCATAGACTTGAAGAGGAAAACCCAAGCTCTGTGCCAGAGCAGAAAATAGTGCTTGTGACTACCAGCAGGTGGATGAGGTATGCATGGTAACTGTCAGGCTCAGAACATTTAAAAAGGCACTGGGGCATTTAATATATCAGTGCCTGGAAAATTAGCTAAACATTTCTTAGAAAAATGTTAATCTTCCACCTGTGGGGAGAGACCTTACAAGCCTCTCCTGCAGCTTTTATTCTGGAGAATTGGCGGAGTGTTTGCTGAAAAGAAATGACAATGAATAAACAGGTTGGATCATGCCATATCAGTGCTCTTTACTCTGCTGTCCCAATGGATGTATGCTTTTGGGCCAGCATCTGGTATGGGGTTTAATCTTGTTTAGCTGGAGGCGCGTGGTGTGCATACTTTTGGCTTCAGACCAGACACACCAAGCAGGCAGTCAGTGGAGGAGCAGCCTGCTTCTGAGGACGGAGGATTTTGTCTTGGGTAGGAAATGTTGGTTTTTCAAAATGGTGAAATCTGTGCATGGTGTGAGGACCCTGAACATGGTGTCACAGTGATCCTAAGGGGTTCATCAAAGGCATCACTTAGAGAGATAATTCTCAGCCTTAATCTGTCTGGAGTCTTAAAACTGGGGAAGTTTTCCTTCTGTATCTCAAAGGAAGTTATTGAGGAGAAAGACATTGTTGATGCTCAACTGGCAGAATAGGGCACTGTATGTACTTCAGGTTTGCAAAACCCTGTGAAAGACATGTGCAGCACTAATTGGCTTTTGTTATTTTCTTAAGGCACCTTCTGGGGCATTCATTCCTGTGGCCTCATTTCGGCTGCATGGCAGGTATTCATCATTAGTGCTTCTTTGCCTGCTACAGAAGTATTTTTTCTCAGCATTGTGAAAAGGCCTAATTTATTGTCGTGGGGATGCCTTTGGAGAAGCCCTGGCAATTCTTGCAAGAGCTGTGTAAGGTAGAGTGACCCTTGGCTACCAGCAGCAGTTGCAGAGGTAGGAGAATAGCGGGTGTGTTTTCCACCTGCTTGCCCAGGGTCAGGGTCAGGGAGACTAGAGCAAACTGAAACAAAGTGACAATGATCCCAGCCTGAACACAGCAGATCTCATACACAGGTAGATCAGGTTTTTGGGTTTCTGGGTTGTATTTGCTATTGAGTCCTTTTCATATCCTTCTGAAGATCAAAGAAAAAGTAGCTACTTTTTTTTTTCTTTTCCTTTCTCCAGGAAGGATGGGCCCATACATCTTCCTGTTTCCAGCTACAAAGTTTGATTCTGCTTGGATGAGGACATAAATGTAGTCTGAAGCAGGGCAGGAAGGAGTGACTCAGGGATATGCTTGAGCAGGGGTAACTGTCACCCTCATGTCTCATCTTGACAAACAGAGACATTTTCCAACAAGGTATTCAGTACTGTGATACAGGGGAGCAGAAGTTCAACATATCTCTCTTAAAAACCCCCAAACTGATGAGTAATGAAGGCTAGCTGCTACTATTGTTATAATCAGATTATTTTCAGTATCAGGGAATCAAACCTCTGTTGATCAGTTTCCTCTTTTTCTGTCTTACATATACCCACAGCAAATACAAAATACATCACATTCTGTACTTGTGGGTAATGGCTGCATCTGAAAGCAGCTGTGGGAGATCATAACAGTGGAGTTAAGGGACCTGAGATCTGCTGTAGAGCTTCTAGCATTATACAGCAAAATATTACTCTGTAGCTGGAATTACATCACTACTTATTTCAGGTTTTTTTCTGAAGCTATTATTTATAAATGGAAGTAATAAATATGTGCTTACTATGCTCACCTGAGCAAAATGTACGATCATAGAATCATTAAGGATGCAAGACTTCCAAGACAGTCAAGTCTAACTTTTCACAAAAAGAATCACCATTTCAAAAAAACCCTTAGCGCTAAGTGCCATATCCAATCTTTTCTTGAACTCCACTGCCTCTCTGGGCAGCCTTTTCCAATGCTTGACAACTCTTTCTGTGAAAAAATTCAGGCATAACCTGAACCTTTTCTAGTATGGCTTCATGTGGTGTCCTTTTGTCCTGTCACTGGCTATCAGGGAGAAGAGACCAACTTTTACCAGGCTACAGCTTCCTCTCGGGTAGCTGCAGAGAGAAAAAGGTCTTCCATGAGCCTCCTTTATTACAGGCTGAGCAAATCCCACTGTCTCAGTTTTTTTCTGTTAGCTTTTGCTCTCTGGACCCTTCTCCAGCTCCACTGCCCATCTCTGAACATGCTCCAGCATCTCCAGGTCCTTCCTATATTGAGGGACCCAGAATTGGACGTAGAACTTGAGGTGCATCCTTGCCAGTGCTGAGTGCAGGTGGACAAGAAGTGCCCTGCTCCTGCTGGCCACACTATTGCTGATACAGGCCAGGATGCCACTGGCCTTCTTGGCCCCCAGGACACAATCCTGGCTGCTGCACAGGCATTGTTGACCAGCATCCCCCTTTTCTGCTGGGCAGCTTTCCAGGCACTCTGCCCAGCCTGTAGCACTGCACAGGGTTGTTGTGACCCAAGGGCAGGACCTGACACTTGGCCTTATTGAACCTCACACCTTTGCCCTTGGCCCATCAATCCAGCCTGTCCAGATCCCTCTGCAGAGCCTTCCTGCCCTCCGGCAGGTGGACACTTCTACCCAGTGTAGTGTCACCTGTGAACCCAGTGAGATGCACTCAACCCCCTCACCGAAACCATAAATAAAGGTATTAAGCAGGACTGGCCCCCTGAGCCTCCTGACCCCTGAGGAGCACCACTGGTGACCAGCCCCCAGCTGGATGTGACACCGTTCACCTCCACTCTCTGGGCCTGGCTGTGCAGCCAGTTTCTAACCCAGCAAAGAGTGCTCCTGTCCAAGCTGTGGGCTGCCAGCTTTTCCAGGAAAATGCTGTGGGAGATGGTGTCAAAGGCTTTGTTGAAGGTCAGCTAGACACATCCATAGGCTTTCCCTCATCCACATGGCAGGTCACCTGGTCATGAAAGAGATCAGGTTGGTCAGGCAGGACCTGCCTTTCCTAAACCCATGCTGTCTGTGCTTGATCCTCTGGTTTCCTGTGTTTGTCTTGCAACAAACTTTCAGGGAGAAGCATATGCAAAAAGTAATTTTATAAGACTTTTACTGTAAAAAAAATTCTCTTCACATAAACTTGAAAGACTTCAATATTTCAGCCATGCCAATGAGTTTATCAGTGCATCATTGTGTCACTTGATAATTCCATAAAACTGTAAAAGGATACACATATGCCGCAGTATGTCAGTAGACAGAGACGCAGATAATTTTCCTTATTGCAAAGGCTATAAAAATGGTCATGGTGAATAAGATTAAAGATCTAAGGCAGGATTCCCTTTTCAGTCATAATCAAAACCAGGTGTGTAGAGGAAATTAGGACCAGGGAAAGCATAAGTGTAATTTTCCCCAGGGTCCAATTATTTTCAGCTTGGAAACTCCCTTGTTTAGAACTGGGATCAGTGTATTGATCCAGCTTGCTAATATTCAACAACTGGATACAGGAGAGTAGTGGATGATAAGCTAGTGGAAAAGCTTTAAGCCTGTCCTACTGTGAAAACAATACTTTAAGAAATCATTGAAATAGATACCACAATGATGAGGAGTTTATAAAACCTAGTCTTGTATATAATTCTGTAGTTAACATGTTTTGCAGTGGAAGGTGTGATTACTGGGTAAAATAGAATATAGTTTGCAATGGCTAAAATGGCCAAGAATGTGGTCTCTGAGCATCTTTCTCTGTAGCTCAATGACTGTCAAAAAGGCTTATGTCTACTTTCTTATCTACGAGCCACTCCCTGTACTTCTAATCATAAGCTGTTTACTCCAAGAACCCCTCCAGCAAGTTCAAATAAACAAAGCAACTGGTAAAGTGGTAGCTGCATGTGAGTGCCTGGGGAGAGGGATGTTATAAATGCTGACAATAGATGAGCTCAATATATTGTTTGAGAAAGTTGTAGCTGGTTGCCTCATTCATCATAGTGGCAGCAATACTGACAGCTCTCTGCAGTGCTTCATCTGTGAAATGATGGATCAGCAATGAGGGCTGGCTGGCAGGAGGCACTTGAAACATCCAGGGCTTTCAAAGTCTACTTTCCCTGTAATGCTTTATTTGTGCTGCATAATGGACAAGCACAGGCAGCGTGCTGAATTATAGGCTTGAGCCTTGAGATCCAGTCCAGGGATAATTTTCCTAAATCTGCACAATTCTCTCCCTTTCAGATGCACACAATAGCGAAGCCTGTGGCAGAAGAGGGGAAGGTGAGACCTCTTCAGGGCCTGGCCACTCAGACCTGTTTGAAGTCAGTGCAGAGATGCAGAGCAGTTACTCAGTACAGCTGGAGAGGCCAGACTTAGCTGTGATTTACAAGTGGAATAGAATGGCCTGGATGTAGGTGCTGATGACCAGAGATTATTTAAAACTATAAATCAGTCTATGAGCTGTATACAGAGAGGCAAATTAATGATGACATAAATCTAATGGCTGGTGTATCTCAAGGAGTAAGTGAGGTTACAGTGCCATGACAACAGCAGCAGTATTCAGAGAGGATGTGAAACAGAGTTTAAAATCTGGCAAAGATAGGTTGAATAAAAGTAGTGTATGCAAGACCATGAGGGAAATGCTCCCTGACAGCACCATGATACTTGGCTTTTTCTTCTTTACTGCTGTGAAGTTGATAGGAGACTTGTTAAGGCAGAGCAGTAGCAGCATGTGAAGCTGTATTTTAGTTAAGGGTCACAGTCAGTGCTTTCATTATAAAACTTGTTCCTCCAGATAATATAGCACTGCAATAAAAACATTCACTCTGGCCTGAAAGGTGCTGTATGACAGTCTGGTCCAGGAGCACAAACAGAGCAGTGAAACAGTCCAACTGGAAGTCTGCTGAAGTGAAGGGCTTTCTGATCAGGCTCCATGTAAGCTGAGTGGCTGTGAGATGAATTTGCAATGCTGAATATTCAGTGTCAGCAGAGCATGAACAGTGAAAGCACATGTTTCCTTACAGGGACTATTGTCTGAGCACACTAGTTTTATAAGAGGAACACTAAGTGAGCACATTGTCAAAACATGACAAATTATTAACTGACAAATTTTGGTCAGTTAATAATTTCCTCTTCCCTTAAAACACATACCTATGTTGTGAGCAGGGGCCAGTAAGCACAGCTTGCAGAGATGGCACAGATCAGACCATTGTTAGCCACATTCAGCCACATCCTGGGCTGCAACAAAAAAAGGATGGCCAAGAGGTCATCTACTCTGCCCTCGTGAGACCCTCAGTCCTGAAGTATTGTGTCCAGCTCTGGGGCCCTCAGCACAAGAAGGATGTAGATCCTTTCTAGTGTGTCCCAAGGAGGGAGACAAAAATTACGAGAGGAATGGAATATCTCTTCTGTGTGGACAGGCTGAGGGAGTTGAGCTTGTTCATCCTGGAAAAGAGGTTCTTTTCTCTCTGGAGAGAGTTTATTATGGTCTTTCAGTAAACTTAAAGGAGGCTTATAGCAAAGATAGAAACAAACTTTTTAGCAGGGCCTGTAGTGGTAGGATAAGGGGTAGTGGTTCTGAACTAAAAGAGGATGGATCCAGACTAGATTTAAGGAAGAAATTTTTTATGATGAGGGTGGTGAAACATTGGCACAGGTTGCCTGGAAAGGTGGTTGATGGTCAATGCTGTATCCTTGGAAGTGTTCAAGGCCAAGTGGGATGGGGCTCTGAATACCCTGATCTAGTTGAAAATGCCCCTCCTTATTGCAGGGATTTTGTATTAGATGACCTTTAAAGGTCCCTTCCAGCTCAAACTATTCTGTGATTCTGTGATCAGCTCTCTTCCAAATAACTGAAGCATGCAAAAACTTACCTGGCTGTGAAGATCTGCATCATCTTTGGGCTGGAATCTAGTTTTGCTATTTTTTGAGAGCAGGCATTTAGATGTGAGTGGTCCTGAGCAGTGTGGTGTGTATGCTATCCTGGAACTTGTACAGAAGAGCTGTTCCATGTTCCAGCTAGAAACCTCAGCCAGAATTTTGCTGCTGAAGAAGGGCTCTTCTCTTAGTGGTCTTTTTTTGGGTGAGAACTTCATCTGAAGTAAGTCAAACTAATAAGGCCTTGAAAAAAACCTACAGTGTCTGGCTTTACTCATTGAAACGCCATAAATTGACCTGTCATGGAGCTTAAATTGTGATCTGCCTGTCAGAAGAGATCAGTAGTGCCCAAGGGCTGAGCATGTTTGTAATGTGGGACATGTGAAGCTTTTTCATGCTTTAACATGTATGAAGACTAGTTCTGTTTGTGGTTTTATAATTTCTTTCTACGACAGTGAGTTTGGCAGCAGGAGCATATTTTAATTAATCTGTATTTTTTTTGTGATTTTTAAAAAAAATTGATTTATGAGATATAAAGAAAAGAAACAGTTAACCATGAGACATAATTTGGGATAGTCAGGCTACAGCTTCCTCTCGGGTAGCTGCAGAGAGAAAAAGGTCTTCCATGAGCCTCCTTTATTACAGGCTGAGCAAATCCCACTGTCTCAGTTTTTTTCTGTCAGCTTTTGCTCTCTGGACCCTTCTCCAGCTCAGAATTTTCAACTTGAAAAGTTCTGGGAAACTAGTTATTTGATCTACGATCGCATTTTCAACTTTGAGTCCTGGTATTTTCAAAGCTTCTGATAATTTGTGTATTCCAAAACAACTGATGCATTTTGTGGCACTGAATTTGTATATTTCTGCTACCTCTTTATTTTTATAAAAGAATAAGTAATGCTATTTTGATCTTGCATTTTAATTTCTAGAGGACATGCATTTACCCAGACATCATTTAAGTACGGGGTTTGCTTGCTGATTCGTCATTCTAACAGGAATTGGAAAGAACAATTGCAAAACGAATCCAGCTTATCATTTGTCCAATCTTATCACCCACCAACCTGGTGAAGCCCTATGCCATTCTCTGAAATGTGTTGTGTGTTTTAAGTATGTTCAGGATTGCTCCGATGCATAGAATTGCTGGGAGGGGGACAGATTGTCCCACTGGGAAATCTTAATACCATGCTTTACATTCCAGATACACTGCTACCATTATTCTGTGTTGGCATTATGCAGATCTACTCGCTGGGATCACAGTCCTATTGTCAACTCAACAGAAATACGATAAGAAACTGATTGAGGAGAGGGACCTGACACAGGGCTGTGGACCTGCACACCTTCCACTTATCACTCTGGAGCTGAAACATGTCTTTTTCATCTCTATATAAAACTTGTGAACCAAGGAGAGACAAAGCATACTATCTTTAAAAAGTACTGCTCTGGCACTACCTAGAACTAGTGTATTTTTATGTTTGGTTCCAATAAAATCAAAAGATCATTTAAAACATTCAGACATAATTTAAATAATAGCTTTTTGCTTTTTTCTCCTTTAAATTATAATCTTAGAGTGTATAAGGTGTGCAGTGCAATTAATAGAGACTTGGGCAATATTATCTATTGCACAGTTATAACCATTCAGTTTTTTTTTCCTACTATGTCCTTATGACACAGTAAACAGCTAAACATACATCAAAAATGTGCTTATCATTGATATAGCTACTTACATCTTACCTTCTATTCATTGTGTACGAAGCTGTATAAATTGTAAATGTGACAGCAGTATATGATAATGCCAAAAGTATTGTGCTGAAAATGTCAGAGTTTCAGGAATAAAGAATTCAGAGAGATGAAAGTAGTCAGAAGCATTGGGACTTGTGAAACTTAAATCCATTGTTCTAAGTGTGCTTTTATCCTTAAACAGAGACCCCCTAAACACTCCTAACTTCTTGGAGTCATTGAAGTATGGGAATAGTGAGCATCTCTGGGAACAGCGCCTGTCGTTGACCATGAACTCTTCCTCATAACAAAACCTTAAGGCACTGGTTTTATCACTACAATACAGAGATGCAGGCATTTTGACAGAATCCTTGAAAAGGAAATCCCTTGTAGAGGTGCCCATGTAGAGATGTCAGAAACCTGCTGTGTGGCGCATGGGTGGGCCCAGCTCTCTGGGAGCAGGATGGTGGAGATGCACTGTGTGGGATGCACAACCACACTGCAGGATAGCAGAAGGTGAAAGCAGATGTGGGCCAGCCCTGCACAGCTTGCAGATTCGTTCCCATGCACTGTTTTACTATTGCATTCGGCTGTGGGGTCAGCAAGACTCAGAGTTCAGTAGTGGGTAGTCACAAACTCCCAGTTCCTTGGGAAACAGTGAGCACTGGGTTTAACTGCAGGGACTGAAGCCCTGGAAGACCTTTTGGTGAAACCATACCACCTTTAGGGAGTACCAGTGCCAGGATGCTTCTCCCATGATGTCAGGTGGAGATTCCTTTACTGGAGGGATGAGAGGTGGTGTCAACACTCTTGTTCACACCTTTGAGGACACCTTAGATAACCCCAGCACTGCAGTAACTGGCACACACCCCCATATGGCTTTTGGAAACCCATGAGGAATGTTTTAGATTATATGCCTGTGCCTTTGCCATTACATCATTTGCAAAACTCACATAAAGTTACTTGGTTCCTACACACATATATTTTACATGTTACATTTTACAATACGCAGGGAGTAGTAGAATCAGGTAGTAAGTTTATGACCAAATGATGTTTGTCTGATGCATATTATTTCATGTTAATGTAGGGAAGGAGAACAGACCAGGAGATACTGCCTCTCAAGAGCAGTGCAGTAAGACTGAAAATATGAAATATAGACAACGTATTTATATCCCTCATCTATCTCATTCAGAGCTATCTGACATGAAAAATTCAGACAGTCCTTCATTTGGGACTTTTCCAAGCTTGGCCCATGTCCCAGTCAAAGACATGCATACTTGAATTGGAAAACCTGAAAATCCAATTTAAAATAATGCATTTCAGCGCATTTCTGTGTTTATAAGAAGATTCTGAGTAGTTGTTATTCAGCAGGGGACCAAAATCCCTTTTCAAAACTGTGTATGCCACAGAATGGAATTGTCATCCAGAGGTCAGTTGTCCTCTATGCTTTTAATTACTTTTGGGATGATTATCAGTTAGTGTGGCTCAAGCCCTTGGGATGTGAAAATTGTAATTAAAAGAGTGAATTTTTATGAGGAATTATGGACAGTAAGTTGTACCTCACAAAATGTCTGTACAAGGCAATGGCATCTAAGCATGGCTAGTCTAAGTATGATTCAAATTTTCTTTCCATTAAATAGGTCAAGCCATAAACTGAGAATTTAGAGGGCTTGCTAAGTTTTCAAGAGATTTGGGGTTCAGTTTACTAGATGTCTATGGCAGTTCCACCTCCATGTGTATGGATTACAAACATCATTGATAGCATCATATGGCTTCAGCCCACTGATGCTTGAAGAGGGGGAATGGCAGCAATAAGGAAACGAGTGCTGCAGTGTCACAGTACGTTTTTTATTCATATGTCTCCATTCTGCCTTTTAGAGTGGGTCCTTTTGACACAAAGTCTTACCATGTGGACTTAGCTAGGCTTGTGAGTGCAAGGAGCAGAGTTTCATTTATAACTTTTCCTAAAACAGCTGCTGTACTTTCAACTCCTTTAAATCAGAGGCTTCTGCAGCTGCATATTTCAGGGATGCAGAAGACTGGTTGTGTTCTCAATATTTCTTTTGATGTTAGGCAGCTCAGGATAAGATAAAATTGTGAACACTCCTTGGGTTATAACTTGAATTTACAATCTTGACAGCTCTGTTCCGGCACAGTGCCAAAAAGCTCTTGGTACATTTAAACAACGATAGGACGAAGTGATATTGTCTCCTAAGGGACAACAGGAAATAACTTGGCCTTTCAGAAATGTTACATTGATGTGTTTTCCTAGGAACATCAAGTCTAAGTATGGTAATCTCCTGGTAGAACATCTCAAGGGATCTCAATTGAAAGAAAGGCATGATATGATAAAACTGCTGTATGGAATGAAAATAAGGAAAAAGAATGAAAATGGGAAAGAAGTTTCCTTTTAGATAAACTGTAAGTCTGCAGGAATAATTTCTCTATAGGAGAAGGGATTCTTTGTTCATTAAAGAGCAGCTTGAAGGGACACTTCCATAGTAATTGTTGTGTAATGTAAGTGCATGATGGACTCTCAGCATTATCTAGAACTTGTCATTGAGAGATAATACCAATGAATTTGTCATTCTTTGTTTTTACAGCAGTCATTTCTGTTTCATCTTGGGCAAAATAAATATCAAAATCCAATCTTGTCAGTCATGCTTCTGCATCAATAGTGAAAGGCTAAACAAGAAAAATGTGGGCTAAATCAGGCAGTCAGTTTTTATGAAAAGAGGTATAGATAAAGACAGATGTGCTCAATGCTGTCTTTTCCTCACTCTTTGCTGGTGGACTCCCCTGAGACAGAACTTAAGGAGGGTAAGAACAGCCAGCTAGTGTATGAAGGTTGAGTCAGAGATTACTTGCACAGACTCAACACCTACAAGGCTGTGGAACTCCAAAGGCTGCACCTAAGGCTGCTGAGAGAGCTGGCCTATGGCTGGGTAAGGTCACCTTCAAGCATTTTTGTATGGAGAGTTTGGGGAGAATCCCAGCAACTGAACTAAGGCAAATATCAGACTTGTCTTTAAAAAAGGAGAGGAAAGATGATCTGGGGAACCCCAGGGCAGTCAAGTCTCACTTTGTCTCCTGAGAAAATCATGGCATGCATTCATTTGGAGCACATCCCTTGCAGCATGAAATAAAAGGTGATTGGGATTGGGGGTGAATCAGATCTGAGAGCTGGTTACCTTGTGTGATAAAGTGTTTGTGGATAAGGGAAGAACATCATCATGTTATATACAAGGAGTATAATATATACCAGGAGTATAACATCAGCAAGGTTTCCAACAGTATCCCACAAGGTCCTTGAATCCATGCTAGAGATTAGAGTCTGGGTGGATAAACCCTACTTGACTGGCCAAGAGGAGAGGTGTTGGTCACCAGGCCAAATCTGCCTAAGGGCTCAGGGCCCATGGGGTCTTTTAGGATCTTCTCTGTGGCCTTTTCTGGTTACTGTTTCCAGCAGTGAGCAGGGGAAGTCACAAGAGCACTCTGTCAGGTTTGTAGGTGACACCAAGGCTGTGGGCCTGGGCTCAGCTCATCTGGAGCCTCAGGGCACCCAGCATCACCCCAGTGCCAATGGAGACGGCATCAATGAGGCAGGGACAAGCTCCTCATTGCAGTTCTTGGCTAAATGCAAGAAACTACTTTTGCTTTCCAAAGATAGCAGCCAAGCCCTGGAGAAGCTGCCCTGCATGCCCTGTGGTCTCCACTGTTGGAGGTGTAGCAAACCAAGTGCTGAGCTACTGCTCTGTGCAGGGGATGAATAAGGGGCCCTCTGGGGCCCCCATGTCCCACCAGTACTCTGGGAAGTGCTCTATGACTTTATGAAGCAGAGAACAATAGAGCATTTTTTAAAAGTGCAACTGAAGGTATCATATCAGCACAGCTCTGATTATATTATAGCAGATGGAATTTTCAGTCTTTTCTTTACTAAAACATTTTATCATTTTAAGAAATGAACGGAATGAATCAAATCCACGATCAAAATGCTGTGACTTTGCAGTGGGAAGGACAAGGACAGCCAGCTCCCTATGGTCTGCATGTCAGGTGACATGGTCTTTGCTTAAAGTCATTTATGCCTTTGTAAAGCCATTGTAAAACTGTTACCGTCCTCATTGCTCAGTCCTTTCAATCTACTTTGAGGGAGGGGAAATCAATACGTAAAACTGGAGTCCAACATTTTTTATCTGGCAACTGCGAAATTTTATCAATTTCTAGAAAAAAATACCCTGCTGGCATTTTTTGCTCGCCCAAAACTGAAAGAAGTATGGGTCAATAAACTTTTGAATATCTTTTTGAAACTAGCCACTCCCCTTCTTTGAGACTTAGCCAAAGACGCAAGAGCTGTAATCCTGATTTCTGAGTAATTTCCATGGCAATATTTTTTCATTCATATTTTGGATTTGAACTATCAGTCTTGCTACATATCTTATTATTCAGCCTTATCTAGAGAGAGACTTTTTCATAGTGCAAAGTCCATCCGTTTTGGTATACCCAGGAGATTTTTAAGTGGTAGCTATCATAGTAAGAAGCAAGCAGAGGCCAGGAGATTGATTTGCTGTGGCAATAGAGATGAGTCTGATATTGATAGGCCTAACTGAGGGCTCATGCTTCACCCAGCAGGCTTCAGAAGGCTGCTTGTTATTTCATTTTTTGGCTTAGAAGTATGTGATAAATGACCTCTTGTCTTACTTTGTGGCTCTCTTTGCTCCATTTATTTGTTGTCATCATACTCCCATGAATATTTCATCATTATTTTTACAAAACATTGCCCAGCAGGTTACATGAACATTAGTGTTTGAGAAAACAGAATTTTTCAGTACCAAGCTTTTGAAGAGGTTTGCCATTTATTCATAGCAGAAGGGTGGAGAGGGTCATAAGAAGCTCACTGACTTAATGAAGAGATGAAGGAGGAGGTAGTGAAAGAAAATTGAGAGAACTGATAATTCTGCAAGCTGTTGTAGGCAATATAATATGTGCATTCACACCATTTTTCCCCTTTGCTTACTGTAATTGTGACACTGTGTTGTATCTTTATAAAACACTTAAGAAAGACGCTGCAGGTTCATTGCTTCATTACCCATGACAAAAAGAAAAAGATTATGGAAAGTAATAAGCAGCAAGCATTGTGCATACAGCTTATTCAAGGCAGCTGTGCATTGTGTGGCAGAGGAGTTATAGAGAGAACGAAATATTGCAACAATAAAAATCTTGATGGGATTGTGGCTGTGTTAGTGTAGGAGAGGTCATGTGCACATACCTTTTACAGTGTAGTGGCTGACAGCAGAGTTTGGCCCCTAGCAATTCCCAGATATGCCATTTCCCAGGATTCATATACCTAAGGTGGTTTAGAGGCAGAATATTAAAGTACATGACTAAGAGAAAATGTCTTGTGAGCTCAGTTCTATGCTTTGCAAAATATTAATTTTCTCTGTATGTCATGAACTGTGGAAATTCATATATTCTGTGGTTATAAACTGGTCAGGTCATGGAGAGAAATTCTCATATAAAGTGGGACAAAAAGAGGTGAGATTTTTGTTAGAGGAAGGAAAAGGAAGAATTTGAGCTTTTTTTAGGCAAAAGAGTTGAGACAGAGCTGCAGGTCAGTGTAGTGCTTTCAAATAGTTGCTGATTTTGAAATAGGTATATTACTTTTGGCATTGCAAGGGTCAAAAATTCGTTCCTCAACAGCAGAAGTTCCAGTCCTGCTTAAGTGCAGGAGTTTTTTTATGCACTAAGCTGGAATGAGCCAAAACTCTTTGCAAGCCTGCTATCAACATCCCATTGCTTTTCCCTAATTCACCAGCTGGATTCTCCACACATGTCTACTGGATTAGCAGCACCCCTGGTGCCTAGACCTCAGCCTCCCACTGTCTCTGTTAAATATGTGGAGTATGCATCTGCTCGTGTTGCAAAGTATCTGGGGGACCCCTCTATAAGCATTGCTGTACTGGGGTACACGCAGGCCTTCAACGCTGTGGGTCAGTGAAGAAGCCAAACCATGCACACAGTTGTGTCCAGATAAAGAGAACACAAAATTATTAGGCCAACACAAGAAGAAGATGAGTTCATAGGATTGTTACGGCCACTCAGAAAAGCTTTGCACTCCTAATGCCCTGTCAGTTCTGTTCCTTCAAATATCAGTCAGAGCCCAATATGTGGCAACTGGTATTTTAGATGGGCTAGTTGGGCTTTAAGGCAAAGATCCTGAATACAATTTTTGCAACTTGCCCGTGGCTGAGAGATGAAGGCTTTTCCTGTCAGATTTGCTCTACATATTGACAGGAAATACTTGTCCCTTCTTCACGCTGTGGTGCATTTGGCTCCAACTCAAGGCTGATAACACTGAACTTCTAAACAGCTCTTTATCTTTCTGTGGTAATTTGCAAGTCAGGACCAAATATATAAGGAAGAATAAACCTCAACAAAACACAGTGAAATATGCAGATGTACTAAAATAATCATAGGGAGGATAGAATGCCTGTGAATGGATGGAGTCGATAGAATACTTGTGCAGGTGGAAGATGCCGAATAACATATTAAAAAAGAAAAGAAAAAAAAGAAAAAAGTGTAAAAAAGGTGGGATAAATCCTCCACTGGTACAAAATGTTGTTGCATCATTTGAATGCAACACAGTTTCATCAAAAGCAAGCCTTTACAAAACAGATGACTCTGTTTCACAAAATGCCTCTGTTCTGTATTCTTTATGATTAATGAGTAATTCCTCACAGTGAGTCCACAAGAACAGAAGAAACCATTTTTGATTCCTGTTTTCACAGAGCATTGTCTTCCACCAACGATATAGTAACAAAATACAATCCTGATGCACTTTTTACATTCTCCAATTTTCCCAGCTTAGAAACATTGCCAGTGTTTGTCCCTTCAGCTGTGATAAACAGAGTGCTTTACTAATGCTGTAGAACACAGCTATATTTATTTCTGTCTTCTGTCCAGCACCTTATTTGTTCTCTTTGGAGACACAAACGGAATATTAATGAAAAATTTTAGCTAATTTACTTCTTTATTTCTTTTCCACTGAAGAAGCATTAATTCACTAGCAGCGTATCAGTAGAAAGCAGAGTCTGAAGCTTCTGAGAAATGCAGCAAAGCACCAGGGATCTATAACTTTTGCTGGGGAAAGAGCTGAAATTTGTTGCCACATCCCTAACAGATCCATTTATGGATTAGTAGAGATAATAAGAAAAGAGCAGATGCAGATATCCATTCTTTAAGATCAAACCTATGACCAGGAAGTATTTTTGACTTATTGCAGAACAGTGGAAACCAGTTTCTGCAACCAGTACTCCAGACCCTCAAAGGGGTTAGGTCAATACATCCCACTAAAATGTGCAAGTGTATGTTTTAGGTAGACTTTTACACAGTATCAATAACTGGTAGTGTTAAATGGGCATTAGAGTGCATGTAATATCACTGCTTTATTACTTTTGTTAGAACCCACATTGCAAAAACAAAAAAAATTGCTGAGTCACATGTTGCCCAATTAGCCTCTTGAATGATTATCATTTTTATATTTCACATTTCTTGGAAATTTATCTATGCTAATCTCTCTCTGACCAGTTGCAGATCTAGGGTTAAAATGGGGCTGTTTTTTAATTGACTTATAAAATACTCAAGTTTAAATAGGTATATCAGTGTAAATACATTTTATTTTTATAATTTTATATGAGTTATTCTGAAATTCACTGGGAGGTGAAGCTGTAGTATTTTGTTTCTCTAGTAACTTCAGGATTTTCCAAGAAGACGTAAAAGACCACCTGGGTTTACTCCTTACCTGTACCTTTTGGAGAAGCATAGCTTAAATTATTGTGGAAAGCCTCTTTATCATAGGTTTTTTGCAGACCACCTAATCTAGGGATGCTGCAAGCTGTTAAAAAGGATGGTGATGGCGTTCCTCTTGCTCTCCAAGCTTCCATCGGGAGAGGGCAGCTGTGTAGCTGAAAGAGAAGACAAATAAGACTTCACAGAATTCACTGAATTCACGAATGGCTAGTTTGGAAGAGACCTTAAAGATCATTGAGTCCAACCTATGCCCAAACACCTCAATGAAACATGGCACCGAGTGCCACATCCAATCTTCTTTTAAACACATCCAGCGATGGTGACTCCACCACCTCCCCAGGAAGGCCATTCCAATATTTTATCACTCTTTCTGTGAAAAACTACTTCCTAATATCCAACCTAAACTTCCCTTGGCGCAGCTTGAGACTGTGTCCTGTCATTCTGTCAGTTGCTGCCTGGAGAAAGAGACCAACCCCCACCTGGCTACAGCCACCCTTCCGGGAGTTGCAGAGAGTGACAAGGTCACCTCTGAGTCTCCTTTTCTCCAGGCTAAACACCCCCAGCTCCCTCAGCCATTCCTCACAGGGCTTGTGTTCCCAGCCCCTCACCAGCCTCGTTGCCTCCTCTGGACACGCTCAAGTGTCTCAAGGTCCTTCCCAAACTGAGGGCCCAGACCTGGACACAGCGCTCGAGGTGTGCCCTCAGCAGTGCCAGTACAGGGGCAGAATGACCTCCCAGCTCCTGCTGGCCACACCGTTCCTGACACAGGCCAGGATGCCCTTGGCCTTCTTGGCCCCCAGGGCACACTGCTGGCTCATGTCCAGACGGCTGTGGACCAGCACCCCCAGGGCCCTTTCTGCCTGGGCCCTGTCCAGCCACACCATCCCCAGCCTGTGTGCTGCAGGGGGTTATTGTGGCCAAAATGCAGAACTCGGCACTTGGACTTGTTAAACTCCATCTTATTGGACTCTGCCCATCTATCCAACCATTCCAGGTCCCTTTGCAGAGCCCTCCCACCTTCCAGTGGATCCACACACACTCCCAGCTTAGTGTCATCTGCAAATTTACTAATGAAAGACTCAATACCCTCATCCATGTTGTCAATAAAAGTATTGAACAGGACTGGCCCCAGCACAGACCCCTGAGGGACACCCCTGGTGAGCAGCCACCAGCTGGATGCAGCACCATTCACCAGCACCCTCTGGGCCCAGCCATGCAGCCAGTTCTGAGCCCAGCAAGGAGTGCTCCTGTCCAAGCCATGGGCTGCCAGCTTTTCCAGGAGTGGGCTGTGGGAGATGTTCTTGCTGCTCATGTTCCTCTTCTTACCTCAAAGGGAATCTGGACATATGGGATGTTCTGTGGTATTGAAAACTATATATTCAAAATGGAACAGAAAAATAATTTCTATTTGAAATCTAACTAAGAACTGAAAGCTTGTGAGTTCATAATCATGTAAGTTCTTAGAAAAATTAGACTTTTTTTGGTTGTTATATTGATAATGTTTGGCAGCTTCTCTCAAGAAATTTCTGAAGAGTAGGAAGTGAGTTAAATTTAACTTGATGGGGTTCAAAGGCCTTTCCTTAGTGGAAAATTATTTTATCACAGTGTACGTTAGAAGTTTGTTTCTTAGCGTTCATCTGTATTGCGCAAGATATTGGTCTAAATATGCCTGAGGCCAAAGACAGGATAACAACTTCTATAAAATTGTACTTTTGCTAAGTTGTCTTGAGACTGCAAGAGCAGTCTTTTTTTTTTTTTAACTGTTTGTTTTTCATTTCTGGATGAAAGAATCAGTTTAGAAATTCACTTGCACAGCAAAATTAAATGCATTTTTCTTGTGGCTGTTCCTTCCACTGCTGTTATGAAGGAAGAGGACCATGTGATCTTGGTGGGGAGCAGTAACACTGAACATTTTGTTCTCAGATACATCACATCAATACATCACAATAGCATGGTGTCAAGAATGCTTGCATGTTTGATATTTTTGTAAGGCTAATGATGATACTGCTTCAACAGTATTATTATCTGTCTTTCTCAGGAAAAAAAGAGCCAGAGATTACAGATGTTATAGCACTAAGATTCAAAAGACAAATGTGATAGAGGCATGTTGAGGCTAGCAGGGCTTTTGTTGTTTCTCGGGCTCCCAGCAGAGTTAAATATCCCAGATGGCAAATGTTGGTTTGAGCTTTGGTAGCCAAAGCTAATAGTGATTCAAGCAGCATCTGAAGAACATCCCATGGTTCTTAAATAAAATGCGTTTTAGAGATGTAAGCTCATATATTTGCTCCACTTTCCACCAACCCTTTAATTTTGGGACCTATCTTTCATAAATGTGTGTTCTTAAGCTCTGAATTGACAGGAGTGAGATAATTTTACAAATTAGAGGACTTGATTGTGGTTAGATTCCTTTTATGGCCACTTTGTTGGTCTTTGAGGTGGCCTTGTTTTCCCTAAACTTAGTATTTGAGTCCTGTCTGTCTCCTAGGCAGTTTGTATGAACCTAAACACACATTCCAGAAACTCCTTTTTCAGCTTTGCTAATGGACTAATTTATAGAAAAGCCAACACATAAACCCAAGCCCCAAAGGCTTATAACACACCAGTCCTGTCTGAGTGGTTACAAGAGTGTCCTGTCTGAAAAAGCACATGAGAGCAGCAGGAAGGAAAGGAGAGATTTATGCAGCTTGATTGATCACTTCTTCTCTGAATTCCACTATTACTGCACGTCTTTCATTACAGAGGTATTTGGCAGAATACTAACAGGTTCAGACAAGACTTCAAAATGGTTTCTCTGCATGCCTCTCTGTACTATTTGTCTATTTATTTTTGGGAGATAATTACACTGGCACTAAAGTGAGCAGTTGGAGAGGGATTGGAAGGATAAGGTCAGTGAAAGAGGTGATTTTGTTTATATGACTGTAAATCCTGAGGGAAGGCTACTAAAATGGAGGCATAAAAATGAAAAAAAAAAAAAAAAGAAAAAATAGATAATAATAATAATAATCTACTGGCGAATTTTGCATGCATTTTTAGCAAATGGATCCTTGTGGATTTCATCTGATTCTTTTGACCTATGAAACTTGTCCCTGAACCACCTCCTCAGCAGGAGTCTGCAGGATGTTTTGAGTAGTGCCTGGGGCATGAAGTGTTCTCGTTTCTCCCAATATACATGTTCACTAATCATTTGCAAAGCCCACTCAAGATGATGGAAAAATATCTGTCCACTGATGTGAGCGACTGTTGACCCAGTTTTCACTGCATAAATTACTGATTTCATCCTAGAGCTTGGCAAAGACACTCCATATTTTCCACGAAGAGCATACACACTGCTTGTTTCTTCTGAATTGCTTTTGTGCTTTAAGTGGGGAAGTGGTAGGGATAAAGAGAAAGGAAATGAAAAGGAGCAAACTCAGAATTCCTGCCAGCCAATACAGGATGGGCAGCATTCCAGAGCAGTATGTTACCTGAAAAAGCCATTGTCCCCACTGGTTCTGAAGAGACAGAGGGATTCAGGATCCAGAAAATTAAATTGTTATAGATCCATGATTGCATCTTTCACAACTTTGGTATCATACTGAGTCTTGTGGACTTGGCATCAAGCCCAGCAGCAGATGTCTTGCGCTGCATTGACATATAGTGTGATGAGACCCAGGACGGAAGAATAATTTTGCAGCAGGCATATGAAATAATTTTTTTGGTAGTCATCTTATGCAATCCTGAGGACTACATTTTGGAAGAAAGAACAGGGCTGCTTTGATACCTGTGAGTCTAAATTACTTAAGATGAAGATCAGGGCTGGGTTGTAGCACCCTTTTGTTGTGCCCAAGACTCACAGAGAGGACCTTGGATGGAGCGATGGCTGATAGCAGGCAACACAATTGTTTCAAATAACTCCTCTCTGTTTTTTCCCTTGCTTTGCCTTGCCTTGCCTTCCCCCCACTTTTTTTTTCTTTTTTTTCCTATTTGGATTGTAAATTTTTTTTCTGATGATTATTAAGGACCAAACCTTCACAAGTAGGCCTACTGATATTTTTTGTTGGTAGTCCTGTGTTAATACCTTGGAGTTATGTGTAACAGAATGCTCCTGTGTACAGCCAGTGTGTTCATTGTGTTGGTGAGCACTCCATTTACCAGCTTATGCAAACTAATCAGAACTAATCAGTTTTCCCCAGTCATGAGCAGCTCTCCCCTGGGCTACAGTATTTTGCTCCTACAGGTACTTTGTTTGCACAGGAAGGAGGAAAGATTTGCCTTGCCATGTTGCAGGCACACCAGGAAGGCAAGTCAGAATTCATGTTCCTTTGCATCACAAAAATTGTCTCTTGGCTAAGGAACAGGACATGTTGGCTGTGGTCACAAACCTGCATTAACCGGTGCTGTCTCAGAAAACACAGTTTTGCCCTTGGCTCCTTTTCCTTCTCTCGTACCAGTGAATGCAATTCAAGTATGGTTGCTTGGCGGATCTCCCCAGGGAGGTGAAGCAGACTAAATACTTCTTTGCTTTGGCTGCTTAGCTTCATATGGGGCTTGCTTCACCCTGAGGTGCAAAACTCAGGGATTCACAGAACCACACCACGGGTAATGTTGGACAGGGCCAGTAGAGGCTGTTGAGTCCAACATCTCTGCTCAAGGAGGGTTCCATAGAGCATGTTACTCAGGATTGTGTCCAGGCAGCTTTTGACTATCTCCAGAGAAGGAGATTCCATGAGATATCTAGGCAGCCTATTTCAGTGCTCAGTCACCCTCACTGTGAAGTTGTTCCTCATGTTCAGGTAGAACATCCTGTGTTTCTGTTGTTTATTCTGTCTTGAGGAGGTGGAGGGAAAGGCTATCAAGCCTAGCAGTCAGGTTAAAGCCAGATGCAAAGCTGTTTGTGCTGTTGAGAAATGGCACTGCCCATTTAACATGATGGTGAAATTCTGCCTGAGGTTCAGTCTTCAGTGCTCTCACAAATTGCTTTACCTGTGACTGATAGCTTCTTTGATAAAGGGATGGTGATATTCCCCCCCTTTTCTGTAATTTTTCAGTATAAATTTGAGAGGCTGAAGGTTGAGACTTCTCCTCTTAGTTATTTGTACATCATCCTGCAAAACACAGCCCTGATCTAGGCTGGGCTTTTTCAGGCTCCTATGATGCAAAGACTAGAAGCCAACAAAAAGTGGGGAAATGGAAGTAGAGGAAGAGAGCTGTAATAATACACAGCACAGCTCTCCGCACTTGAAACAGCATTGGGGAAGATCTCTGAAAAGATTTTAAGGTACATTTCTGTTTTGGGGACCTGTGCTGTTCTTACTATGCAGTCAGGAAGAAGAGATAAGTTGTATGTCCTTTGTGTCCAAAGAAAATGTCAGGAAGACTATCTAGGAAGTACCCAAAGGGAAGTGACATGACAGAGCACTTCACACATTCAGTGCATTCGGGAGCACAGCCACTGGTTTGCTAAGAGCTCGCACATGTACTGCAGAAATGGGCCATCATTAATTGCCTGTCTATTTCCAATATAAGGCAGCAGTTCCTAAAGTCTTCTGTGTGCCATGGGCAAGATGCAGAGTTCCTGCTTCTCTAGGGACAGGGCTATTACATTCCTCAAAATAGTCTATAAGCAAGCTTCTTCCCATCCTGCATTGTTTTCTTTTCCAATGTGAAAAATACATCTAATATCATATCAGGTCTCATAAATGTTTCATAAGTAAAAACAGCAAGAAAGGAGAGGAAAAGAGGAGCCATTGGTAAGCATTTATTTATTTAATGTGATTATTCAGATCTCTGATAGGAGAAAGCAAGACTTAACTTATCTGTACTATTATTGGAACATAAGTAATAATGTTAATGACATACTACTTGAGAATAATTGAGACCTCAAGGGAAAGAATGATGGAGAGATACGTGGTAGGTAAATACAGAGTGAAAAAAATCTTAAATAAGATTGACAAGCAATAACATTTAATAATTTTTATGGGAAAAGTGAGAAATTACTTTAATACCATTTTAAAAGGAAAAAAATCCAATCTGGTTTACACAGCTCCATCTCTTCAGGCATGAATTTTACCTGCTAAAAGGGGGATTTGAACTGGTGATTGTTGTGGCTTCCAGCAAAAGTGTTATTTTGAAAAACCTAAATTAATGTTCCTTCTCTGTTGTTAATTTGATTTTACTGCTACTGAGCTCGCAAAATGTACATGTTGATCTGCTGTGTTCCCTGCAAAGCAACTGTGTATATGCCAGTGAGAGAATCGTAAAAGCTGCTGATGTTTAATGGCTGCTGAACTGGAGGCAGGTGAGAGTCAAGTCCTGCACAAGCTCAAGAAGGGGCCCACAGGAATCCCATCAGGATCAACAAGGCCAAGTTCACGGTGCTGCACCTGGGCCAGGACAAGCCCCAGTACCAGGGGACAGGCTGGGCATGAGCAGATGGAGAGCAGCCCTGTGAGAAGGGCTTGGGGGTGCTGGTGGGTGAGAGGCTGCACATGAGCCAGCCATGGGCACTCCCAGCCCAGAGAGCCAAACGTGTCCTGGGCTGCATCCAGAGCAGCGTGGGCAGCAGGGCAGGGAGGGGATTCTGCCCCTCTGCTCTGCTCTGGGGAGAGCCCACCTGGAACCTGCATCCAGCTCTGGGCTCCCAGCACAGGGAGGACATGGAACTGCTGGAGTGAGTCCTGAGGAGTCCAGGAGAGTCCAGGACCAAGCTGATCAGAGGGATGGAGCACTTCTCCTGTGAGGGAAAGCTGAAAGAATTGCTAGCTGGTTCCTGAAGCAGCTGGTTTCCACCAGGATGAATGAGATGAAACTGCTGGTGGTAAATATGGAGTTGGGCAGACAATTGTGTGGTGTTGCTGGAGGAGACACGTCCGTTCACCTCCAGACTCAGACAGCAGAGAGCAGTCTTTTGACTAGAGGCTTATTTGTTTTGGACTCTCACAAATTATTTTTGATCTTTAATATAAAGGCAATATGCCTTCAGTGGAACAATGACACCGAAATATTTTTGTTTATAAGGAGTAGGTGCAGTGTTTTGGTCATTATCTTGTTAATCTCCAAATATTCACTTAATTCACATCCTCCTCCTGGCTATGCTGGCAGGTAAGCCTGAGGCTGTGCATGATATCCTTCAGCCAGGTGCACTGAGGAGAAGGGAGTCAGCTTCATTTCAGTCTCCTTTTTCATGTGCTGTCCTGGGAGCTGGTGATATGAGCACAAAGAAAGAAGCATTTTCAGGGCCAGAAAATGAATGTGAAATAAAAAAGATACACCTGGACATGTACATGACTCAATAGGAGTGAGTCCTTTCCTTCTCTGTTGCTTGATTCATTTTGTAGAGATGCATGTCCAGAGTGGGGAGGCTGGCAAGATGGAAGAAAACACTTGAGGGACCTGTGAGTCATGCAACAACTTCCTCACAGTGATAGCTGGTGAAGACATCACTGGGGAGTCAAATGAACCTGAAACCAGAGTCCCTTCTGTCTGAGCTAAGGAAGCCAACCCTGCCTGGATTGGATTTGAGTATTTTATGGGCTGGAAGAAAGGAACTTTGTGACAAGCAAATGAGAGATTGTTGGGGTGTTCTTGTGGTGCTGAACTGTAACACAAAACTGTCCAAGGAAAGCTGCCTTCAACAGATTGTCTTCTCATAGAGGCACACACAGCACAGAGATGTACAAGCCTGTGAAAGCATTTTACCTTCTGCTGCATAGGGCTAAGACACCTAATAACAGGTTACACATCACCATAAATTCTCTTAACAATGGAATTGCATTTTAGGAAGAAAAATCCCACCTCCTTAATCTCAGGAACTTATATTTCTTTCTGAGCAAGTAGTGGCAATGAACATCCCTCTGCTGGGAGGGGCTGTTGAGTTACTGTGTGCAGCCAGGGCTCCCTCTGTGCCTCCCTGGTGCCTCTGTCTGCCAGGGATTGGAATCATAGGGCCAGTTATTTCCTAGTGAGATGTGGGTGGCAGCCCCAGGAAGTACATGCAGGGATAGATGGAGGAGTGGTTGGAGGATGTGGTTGGATGACTCAGGTGTAGCCTGAGTCACAGCCTGTGCCCAAGAGGAAAAAGCCTGGCCAGAGCTAGGGCCAGCCACCGCTGATCTGTCAGCAAGTAAATATTCTGCAAAGCACCACTGATACCAAGACAGAGGGGAAGCCCAGCACCCTCTGAGGGGCTGGTAAGAAGGGGCCTCAGGCCACACAAGAACTTAAGAATGCACAGCTCTATGTTTTCATGCCTGCCATTTTTGTAAAACCAGTGAGTCCTCAAGGAGATTTGAGACCCTCTTAAGATTAAGGTCTTTCTATAGGAGTGAGAATAGATACAGATGGAGGTGGTGGGCTTCTGTTCTGTAAAATATCTGGAAAGCATCAAGGATTGATTGTCACACAAACTCATTTTTATTAGCTCTTTTTTTTTTTTCTTCTTTTTTTCCCCTTTTGATCTAGACTTCCTCTGAAGCTCTGCTAAAGAAGTAGCATCTCCAAGCCTGGCATCTGGCATTTTTTGCTCCTTGCATTACTGCTACATATCCTGAGGTGACTTTTGGGGGTTGTTTGTCTATTTCAAGTTATAGCTGCAGCGCAGAGAGGCCAAAATTGATAAGTCATGGTGTCACAGTGTCAGTCTCCAAACATGACCATGGTAATCCAGTGCAGACAGAAACAAGCTAGAACTAAACTAAACAAAGAATACTGTCTTTGGAAGCTCCAGTGGGTACACAGATGTCAGTTGCAGAAACCAAAGACTCATCTATCACTCTATATTTCTGGAACTGATGGTTTTATGCAAAAACAAGCTAAATATAGCCTCTTCTAGCCTTTCTTCCACAACATAAATGATAAGGGCAACAGCAGAGGGCAACAGCAACTTTTATGAAGTTACTGGCATTGAGTAAGATTATTACCTCAGGTTGCATGGATATTTCTGAGGCATTTTAGTTACAACTTGAGTGAAAAAAACAAAAATGAGGAGTATTTTATCCAGATTGGTTCTACCCTATCTAGAGTAGTCCACCATGGTCAGTATAAAAATACTCCTGGGAGATACCTTGAAGGAAAAAGAATCTTTTTGATTGCTGAACATCATTGTTTAAGTATGCACAATGATACATACAGAATAATTGTAGCCTACACACTAAATGTGCACATTCTAAATTCATTTCGGTGCACAACTTAATGGAACTGTCCCTGGCAGTATGCATCCCCAGAATCAGTTTAGCTGGACCTGGGTGTCAATTAATCTCAGATTCATTACTCCCATTGACAAAAGTCCCTCCAGGCTAGCAGTGCCAAAGCTGGATAATGCAGGGGATTTTCTGTTGTGATTGTTGCCAGGTGATAACTCAAGCAAGTACAGGTCTCAACACTGCGTGTTCCCTTCTGTAAGCAAGAAAAGTTTACCAAAGAGAATTTAGATCACAAATTTTGTGTTCCAATATTTTTCCTTACGCAACAGAGCAGATTAAAGGAGCCAGGATGCCTTCCTGAAATTTAAGAGTTGGATGCAGAGAAAACTTGTGAGTGACCATCCTCAGGACCTGTTCTTTAGCTCAGCTCCTTTGGCACTGAACCCCACAGGGGTGGAGAAATGTCAACACTACTCTTCTCTGTGTATAAGGAGCTCCTCTCTGTTGATAAGGCTCTGTGTGGCTGCAGAGCCATTTGCTCCAGCCCTCCTGCTTTGCATTTTCAAACCCTGTTGTAGAAGGATCACAGGCTTACTCTCACATGCAAGGAAATGAGCTAAGTTCAATGCAATATCTTTTCCAAGGGGAATATGATATTTTTTTACACAGTCTTTAAGCAAGTCTATTTTATAATTTCACTCTCCAACATACACAAACTCATGAAGTTCCAAATATGTTAGTCCATGTGGTCTGGACACCGAGGCAAAGGACCACTTGCTGTCTAGTCCTCATCAGATTTTTGCGGTTGCTTTTGATAGGACACATCAAGCTTACTTTTGCATATTGCTTTTATATCCTTTACAAATCATCAGTTTCTTCAGTATTAAGAAACAGTCCTTTGGTTTGGGTTCATTCTTACATTATCCTTCATAAATCTTAAATCAAATTGCTGCTCACTGTCTATTTTTCCTTAAGTGGAATGTGTTTGATATGTCTGTTCCTGCTAGACTAACAAAAAAGTTACATATCTGTGATGCTCCACAGGTTTCTAGCAGGTGTTCTGATTGCAGGGTCTATAGGCTCATCAGGAGCACTGGGTTGGTGGTAGAGACAAAAATGGCACTTCCCTTGATTTTGCTGCTGGAAGTGGTGTCCTGGGAGAGATCTGTGCTTCTTCTAATAGTCACATTTGGAATGTCATGTACTCTTCATGCCTTTAATTTTTTTGCCATCAGTCTTGACAAGCATATATAGAGCTGATGCTTATGTAAGATTTAGTACTGGGTACATCTTTCAAACATAATTGCTAGTTGTTGGGGAAGATGAAACAGGAAAGCTTTAGAAATATGATTGTCTGGCAAAAGATTTTGAGAATTTAGAAACTATAAGTGAGATTGAAATGAAAGCAAGATTTGAGATCCCTTAGTTACTGAACAACTGGAAAACAATGGTGTGGCTGGCTAGAAGTAATCCCCGTTTGATGGAACAAGACCCTCTGCTTGCAGACAGGTCCAAGGGTCCGAGCAGACCCTGCCAGCTTGGCAGAAGGGGTCCAACGAGTAATTTTTAGGGTTTAAAATGTAACACAGTATGGTAATGTAGTGATTCTTATAGGCGGTATGGAATGCTATGGGATTTATATATTGTACTAGATTGGTTAGTGAGAATTAGAATATTCAACACAGAAGAGGATTTATTGTATTGTAATGAGAACTTAACTTTCTTACCCTTTTACTCTCTTACCCTTTTGGTCTCTTACCCCTTTTACTCTCTTCTGCTTTTACTCTCTTACCCTCTCATCCTCTCTACCCCTCTCTTCTCTCGGGCCTGCTCTGAGCTGCGGCTGGCAGCTCCCAGCAGGGCCAAGCACCCACACCCTCTGCAATAAACCCCAAGTTCCACGACCTGGCTGCAGAGATCTCTCGTCTCCGTCTGTCCCAACCGTCCTACCCTGCAATGCTCCAACACTAGTGATCACTGAGGTCAAGAACCTAGGCAAATCATCATTTGAGGCCCTTAGGAAGATGGCTGCCAAAACTTTTATTGACTTTTTTGTATGCTAGTTCATTTTCAGAATCTGAAAGCTGTACTCTCTGATGAAGTAAACAAAGGCTGAGGAGTGTGGCAAATCACAGGACAAGATGGGTAACTGAGTATATTCAAATATAAAGTAAAGGAATAAAGAAGCAAAAGGTGCCCTGTGCTACTAGGTATGGAAAGTAAAGTTAAACTTTTCTCCCCAGCTGACCTGAGTAGCAGTTAAATGACTTTTATCTGTACAGTTGTTTGAACAGAAAGGAACAGGGTGGAAAAATCAATGATGAGGTTGTTTTGGATTATGTTCTGGAAGGTAATACCTCATACAATTATTAAGTACCTTTTAAGACAGACCTAGAAAATCTCTAAAAATGGACTTTTCAAGATTATGAACCAGACAGCTATTGCTGACAAGTACAATTATACGCTCAGAGGCTGCAACTGTGAATCTTTACAAGGTCAGTATCGACTTTCTTACTCTTTGTTCCATGCTGCTAAAACCCATTCTTCCACTCTGCTGGGTGTCAGCAAGACAGCTGGGAAGTACAACTCAAAAAGAGAAAGGATGAGAATGAAGCATAAATCTTGCAAAAATTTGCTCACATTTATCTGGCCTTCCAACTATTACAGCTTTACCTGATGCAGCTACTGTGCCTCTGGTCAGTTGTTTTAAAAATCAACTTTCTAATGTGAGCCAGAGTGTTTCTACTTGGCTACAGAAGGAATAGATCAAGCTCTCTCAGATGTCTAACACTCACAACACTTCTTTTCACAGAAGTGTACTGAGAAAAACTCTGCAAATGTTCTTGAGTGATGAGGGGTTATTCTCATCTTTCACCACTGAACAACAGATATCCCTGAGGTTAAGACTGCAGACTGTGGGCTGGATTCTTGACAGTACGATGGAAAGCTTCTGTGGCCTTCAGCAAATCTGGTTTCAGTCCCAGTGTCTGGGTGTTGTGCCAAGGATCATCAAGGTGTTGGTATTTTGTCTAGCCCTATCTTCAGTGCTGCTATCTGCACATTCTGGAGACAAACGAAGCCCTTCTCAGTGCTTAGGGACATATGAAAAACTTGGAGCTAAAAATCAGGAAAAGTAATTTCCTGTTCAACACTGGTTGCTGGAGTGGCAGGAAGTTACAAAAAAGGGAATTAGTAGTTGTGGAAGTGAAAAATTATCAGCTCCTAGAGAAGGAAAAGGAAGAGAATGTAAATATCTATAGAATGGAAGAATACCCTACATTCAGTTATCTCATTTACTGGATAATTCTGGGATGATATTTTTTTCTTTACATTTTCCATTCATGAAATGAAGATAGTAAGGACTTGGTAATGTACTACAAATAAAAGAAATTGTAGAAGAAAAGAAATGTTTTCTTCAATTATTCATTTGGGTATTGAAGCTAGTAATTTTGATCTGTAAATCTGGGGATAGTGTGTAATGGCTGACTGAAACACTGAGAACTTGGATTGTTTTTATTGGACTAAACACACACCTTAATAGGGGGTTGCCAAGAAACCCCTGTTTCTAGTCTTTTGATCTGTTTTTAAATGTCAGGTATTTAATGCTTATGTTGCTAGATGAACTTGTGAGAATCTGTGTGAGTTCAACCTCTTGAGATTTTTTGTTGAATTTGAAGCGATAATTATTTTTAAAATGTGAATTTTTAATTATAATTTAACCAGGCTAAAACTCATGTTCACATGGTTAAACTCTCTTTTCTTTGTCCCTTTACTGTGTTTTGAAATTGCTTCTTCCCTAATGATGCACAAACTTTGCCAGGTAGGGGGTGGTTGTCACCAGAAAAAAATGAGCCAGATAATGTTGTAATAGTTGAACAGTACAGTAAGGGACGGCAATGTACATGTGCCATCCCTTAAGCCAACTCTGTTCCTCATTAGGTTACAGGTATAGATGTAGCCAAAACTACCAGATTCCTATAATTGTAATAGTAGTAAGCTAGTTTAGTAAATGAGAACACATCATTGATAACCTTGTGAAAAGAAAAAAATGGTATTTTGAAGGCAGGCACTACTATAGGCCAAGACAAATACATTGGATATAGGCGTGGGGCAATTGCCCAAGCTGCTTGGGCCTAATTCCTCAGTTCTGGCTTCTCCATGCTAGAGGTGCCTAATGAAGCATGGCAGAGTGGATTCATTCAGAGCACGTTCTCCGTATATTTCAGCTAAAACTCAATCAACTACAACAATCAAATCTGCTGGAAATCTGTTCCTGGGTTGCACAAAGGGCAATTTATTGTGCTATTGCCTATATTTAGATGATTTGCAGAATAGACTTGCTGGTGTGCAGTGGGTGGTACTGTCTGTCCTCAGGGGCTTGCTGAGGATGGTGGAGGTGCTGGAAGCCAAAGGTTAGGCTGGTGTGGGTGTCTCATCTCTCACCTTTCTGCTTTTTATGCTGTGCCTTTTGAGGCAACCTGGCTGGATGTGCTAGGTGGTGCAGTAACCAGCCAGCTCTGCTTAGCTGCAAGAAGCCCTGTGAGTTTCCAGGCATCAGCACAAGGCCTTGTCCATGTCAAATTATCCAGCTCTTCTGTCTCACTAGTAATTCCTGATCGCTGTGCTGGATAGGAGTTCTAGAGGCCCCATCCCAAACCTTGCTCCTGCTAGTTCAAACGGCATCATCAAGGCTCAGAGGCAGAGTATTTAATTCCACAATCAGTGTTGCAAATTACTTCTGACTCTTTATGATACAAACAAGATTATTCCAGAGCAAATAGATTTGGAGAAAACCCAATTTTCTACAGCAACATGGCATTTTCTCAGTATCCTCTCACAGATCTTGGATTATACACTGTCATGATGTTATTTACTCGGTCAAGAACCAGGAGGCCAGCACAGTCAATTACATTGACTGAAAACAACAATATAGGGTATGGGATCAGCTTCAATGTGACAAATCACCTCCAGAGTCAGATATTGCAGGCTGTCACCGTCATATTTTTGAAAAATTCCCTTGCCCAGGATTATTCTCCTGGGAAGTTGAGAAGCCGCAGAGAAAAAGGAAAACAATATTTCATTTGCTTCTCCTGTGTTTTGCTGCTTTGGAATGTGGTCGGAGATTGTTTATCCAACACGTGGTTGTTTGATTGGTTTCATGTGAATTGCTTTTTTGCTTAATGACCAATCACTGTCCAGCTGTGTTGGGACTCTGGAAGAGTCACAAAGTTTCCATTATTATCTTTTAGCCTTCTGTCTGTACCCTTTCTCTATTCTTTAGTAAAATTTTAGTATAGCATTCTTTTATATAATATAATAATATGATATGATATGATATGATATGATATGATATGATATGATATGATATGATATGATATGATATGATATGATATAATATAATATAATATAATATAATATAATATAATATAATATAATATAATATAATATAATATAATGCAATGCAATATAACATAACATAACATAACATAACATAACATAACATAACATAACATAACATAACATAACATAACATAACATAGTAATAAATTAGCCTTCTAAGAGCATGGAGTCAGATTCATCATTCCTCCCAGTGATGGGGGACCCCAGAAAATACCACAGCAGCCTGTAACAATTGCAACTTAAAAAAATCACCATAACTCATTCTAACATAATTTCTAGCTTCTGCTCAGGATGACCTCCATACATAGCTAATATTCTAATAAAAGCTGAGGAGATATCATGAAGACATTCTCAGATGTCTTACATAAAACACCTCTTAACAACTGTAAGCATATAAAACATGCTTTCATGAAGGAAAAGTTGCTTTGTCTGTCAGAGTTAAGACCAGAGCTGTATTGCCTTTACACTACATGGAAAAGAGTTTATGTTATTTGCTTGGTAGAACAATCTGTTAATTCTGATCCTCAGGACAACTCACTGAATTGCAGTTGACAGTCTGCATGTCACAAAGATAAATTTGTGTTATATCAAACACTTATGTCACAACCCCTTATTTCTTCAAATCATAGATTTATGGAATCATTATGGTTGGAAAAGGCTGTCAAGGTCATTGAGCCCAACCTTTAGCCAAAACCCACCATGTAATCTAGACCATAGCACATAGTGTCATGTCCAGTCATTCCTCAAACTCCTCCAGAAGTGATTCCACCACCTCAGTGGGCGGCCCATTCCAATGCCTGATCACACTTTCAGTGAAGAAATTCTTCCTGAATGATGGAGAATACAAGCTCTTTACCTTGCAAATTAGCCATGCACAAATTGCACAAAAAAGACCTATGAAAACCATGCAAACCTTTAAAGAGTTGGAGGCTATTATTCCTAGTTACAGGAAGAGCAATAGCGTCTGTAACTTTGCCAGAATGGTGCTACCTCAGAGAAGATAACACTTGACATATATTTACATGTAATGGGAACACTAAAATAAAATATCATGTGCTTTAGGAGACAAGGAAGTAATAGGAAATTCCATGGCTGTCTGATAGTAAAACTTTAAAGGTTTTGGCAGAAGTTCAAAATAATGGTTATTTGAATTTAGGGTGTTGAAATGTGAACTGTGAGGTTTCTGGGTAATTCAGAAACATCAACTGCTTTAGGACCCTAATGCTAGTGTAAATATCTAACAAATGTAGCAGGTACAATGTGAACCATGTTCAGCTGTGACAAGAAGCAAGAAAAGGACGAAACAAAAATAACATACTCCCATCTTTGGTTTTTGGCTTTAGGCTCCTTTCTGTTAGATAATTCAATCCTTCAAGGGGATGTCAAGAGACTACATCTGGCTAATTACATTTCATACCTTTTTTCCCTGGCTAACAAGGTCTGCAATGCTGTGTCTTGCTTGGATTCTTCTCTATTATCATATGACAGTTTAGACTATATACTGTGAAATATAGGCTAGAATTTCTTGTATGTTGAAAGTTGCAATGACATGTTTTGAACCTGTGTTGTAATTAAGTTTTAACTTGGTTTGATGTTTAGATTGATATTGAGACCACTAGATAAGCCAAGTTAGAACAGTGTAACTATCTGAGCTCAATAATGGAGTCACGGGGTCAACTGTATGAAATGTTTCAGAAAACACAGTTTGTTAAACCAGCAAGATCAAACAGAAGTGGATGTATTTCCAGAATACCTGAGAGGTAAAAAAATCTGTATGGAGAAGACTGGTGATGTACCAAATAATGAGCTTATGAAATATTGAAAGCAGACAAGAATTTGACTCTTTTTTAAAGGTGACCAGGCCTAAGGGTGTTTGTGTACTATAGTGCCTGCTGCAAAAAGATTCAGTCTGACTGACATTTGGGCTATGGTCCATGTCCATTGTGCTAAATCTCTTACTATTGTTGTATCAGAAATCAGATTTAGATACATGTGGGTAGCATATCTAATGAGTGCAGAAAGACACCCAGGAGAAAACAGATAGAGATATGAGTTATTATTGTATCTACTTTTTTCATTTTGTTTTTCTTTGATTTCAACCAGAATTTGGCTGTTAAAAAAAAATTTTAATATTATGTCTTTTCCCCCTATGAATTGTTGGTATATTTATAGAGCTTGAACCATTGTTTTGCTATTGGAGATTGCTACAAGGGACCATATGCCGTACGGAAGGTGATTCACTTATAATTCTTAAGGCACCTTTTACTAAAAGGAACATTCTTAAGAACTCTAACACTTGCTCCCATTTTGTCACGTTTCTGGTGATCAAGTCTTTTGTCTGACTTTGTACCTTTTAGAAGGATTAATTTAGTTCTGATAATCACCTTTTCATTTTTGAGCTGCATTGCATTTTTCCTATCTGGACATGGCAAAGCTGCAATTAATTTATTCATACGGGTGCCTTTGCATATAGCCTGCCAGAGATCATGTCAAAAGTCTCCAGAAACTTTTACAATTAACAGTTGTAGCTATTTAGCATCCGACTCTCATTAGTAGCCTCTCTGTTCAGGTTACTTAATTAGTTACAACCAATTACCAGTAGGTCGTTCTTCTCTTCTGTGCAATGCGTAGTTTAGCGAAGCAGCTCTTCCCTCACCCATTTAAAAGTCTGTTGTAGGTTGTTGTGCTTGAATGATTAATACCTGCCTGGTAGGAGATTTGTAACAGGCACTTGATCCTGCTGTGGCAGGACTTGCTAGCAAGGCTTCCTCTAATGGCAGCACCAGCGCAATTCCCTTCGCAGGCAGATCAGAGGGTGAGGCTCAGTGTGATGTACAGAGGCACTGGTGGGAGAGTCACCTTTTTCCCCTTGAACTGTGTTGATTTATGATAAAGCCGAAAGCTTTATCCTCCCATGCGTTTATAATAAAAATTACTTTAAACCAGCTCATTAAAATGTCATTGTGCTGCAACACGAGCTCCATTTTTTCCTGGGCACATTCAAAAGATCAGACTTATCAGACCTGTGCAGACAGTATAGAAAGAGGAAACTGATGCCTCTGGGGTGTGCTCCTCCCTGCCTCAGAGAGCATGTTAGAGGAGGGAAGAGAAGGCTCTGGGGAGATCTTATTTCTGCCTTTCAAAGGCAGCTTACAAGAAAGATGGAGACAGACTTTTTGGCCTGTAGTGATAGAACAAGAGGTAGTAAGTTTATATTAATTTAAACTAATTTTTTTTTTTGATGAGTATGGTAAAGCACTGAAGCTGGTTTCCTGGAGAGATACCAGACCCATTCCTGAACACATTCAAAGACAGGTTGGACAGGGCTCTGAGCAACATGATCAAGCTGAAGATATCCCTGCTTACTGCAAGGGTGTTGCACAAAATGACGTTTAAAAGTTCCTTCCAACTCAAACTCTTTTGTGATTCAACAATTCTATGATCTTCCCCTCTTCATCAGATATGTTTCTGCTTCCTGGAGAAGTCTGCTGTGACCACAGAAGTCTTTTCCTAACAGTGGCTATAGGACCTGCCAGCTTTATTTCTTGTAGGAGCCTGAAACCGAAATTCCCGTAAGAGGATGTTATACTTGCCTGAAGATGCCTGGTTCTCACCAACTAATTTGTATCACTGAACAAGCCTTCCTCTGTCCTGTGAAACACTAATTTCTTCAGAAAGCTGAAATTTTAGTGCTTTGATTTTAACTAGATATTCCGTGTGTAAACTTAGAAAAGCGTTTTCTAGTGCCAGAAATGTGTTGGGGTAGATGTTTGGTGAGATTCTGTGGACTCCAGGCCTTTTTCAGGGAATGCTGCACAATAATGAATACCAAACAGAAATTATTGAATACAGGTACATTTTAATGAGCAGCACTTGTGTGCTGAACATATGTAGAAAAAAGGTTTATTTATGAAGGCTCACCTGAGACTTGTTTGTGAAGGTTCACTTGAGATTTGAACATCCCAATCTAAATGAACATTACTGTTCTTTATATGTGCCACTTTGTTAAGATTTCTGAGCAGAGATGGAGAAGAGGAAAAGAAGCTTTCATTTAGCATAAAATACCAGTTTTATTATTATCCAATGAAACTTGTTGATCTTTAAAGTAAAGGGAAGCTTAGAAGAGAAGAGTGAAATTAAAAAATTGCAAATAATCACAGTAGTCTTTATATACCATGCCTATAGAGTGGCTGGATCCACTAATGTTTGTGCATTTCTTATTGCACGGTGGTCAGAACTTGACTAGAACTGAAGAAACATTGGTGCTGTGCACGAGGTAGCTTTTGTAGCCTGATAACTTGCTTCTTTGTGTTTCTCAGCATATTATTTGCATGGTATCTCCTTTACTTCAACTCATCAGAGCAAATGTTCTTTGTACTCTGGATGTGACCAAATAATATGTGTAAATTACATACAAACCAAATTATGATGTTAGGACTAATTATTGAGACAAGAAGTCAAATAGTACATATGTATAGTTATTTCATAGACTGAAGTCATGGTACAGATTATGGTTAAATTACCTTCCTTTTACCCATTTATTTAGACATAAAACAGAAAAGGTTTTCTGAAAGTATACATTAAGTCTATTTTAGGCTCTATTTGGAACAGTTTTGGGTACTGAATATAAACTGGTATCAGCACTTTCCGTGATGCATATGACTCAAGCTTGCAGATTTTTAAAAATTATTCTCTAGCACAATAGATGCCCCTGTGTGTGCCCAATGACACTTGTCTGTATTTTCTCAAGTGACACTTTGCAGACACATTTAGTTATAACACTAAATCTATCTTTTATGAATTAATTAAGATGGTATTTGTGTTTCTAACTCCCTCAGGGAAGAATGTAAATGAAGTATATTATACTTAAAGTATTATTGTTGAGTTGGCTTGAATATTTTGGTTTGAGATTCTGAATGTTGCTAGTGCTGTCTGTGTCAAGAAATAGAAGGTCTCTGCAATCCCTTTCCTATTAAATACACACTCTACATTTAAAAGAACTGACTGTAAATTTCTGTTACAGAAAAGGGTAAAATATTAGATAGAATGCGTATCATATTCTCCATAAAAATATATGTATTTGAATAAGTTATTTAGTTAAGCACTCAAAAAATCAGGAAATCTGAAAACTGTTGACTGTATAGCTGAAATTTTCACTTTGTATTATATGTGGAGGAAAATTATTCCATTGTGTCTTGGTTACCTATAAAAATGATAGTGCTGAAGAGACACACACAGCACTTTAAACAGAGCACATCAGGCAGCACAGAAGCTGAGATGCCAAACAATTTCAACTATGTGTAGTTACATGGCCCTTCATACAATTCCTTTTGCTTTTTTAGCCCAGAATACAGACTTTTAAGTTCCTAATTTCTGTGCATATACCACCCATATAGTACTCAGTTAAAATAAAGTGGGTAAAGTTTATTCAAGAAGATCAGTCCATGCCGTTTTTGGTCATACAAGATGTTTGTCTGTTACTAGATTTAGTGCTGTAATGAACAAAAGCCCATTAGCATTGATACTGTGACTGAATCAATTGTTAATAGATTTGTAAATGTGCTATCAATGTGTATCAAGGGATCAGTAGTACAGACCTCTGCACTTGCACTCTCCTCTTCAATGGAAGTGCTCAAACACTTCATGTGTGGATGAGTGTACCGTGGGTTTTAAAGAGAGAGAAATTAAGATGGGAGTCACTGACGAATTTTCCAAGTAACTGGTAATTATTCAGAATGCTATTCATTAGTCTTGAGCACATGAGCCTCAGAAGATCCTACAGCTTTACAATACATCAGCCTTCTCAAAAATTCAAGTACTGACAATGGTTGCTTTTCGAAAGGTACTCTTAAGAATCTGGTTAAGGAAAGGCCACCTGGACATGGCAACAACTTATTAGCAAGACCCAATTGTTTCTGTGTCTCAGGCTCTGACTGAGACATGTCCAAAAAAAAAAAAAAGGATGTGCAATTATCTGTTTGACTGGAAGTCCTAGAGTGTCTCTCTTTTTTTTTTAAGATGTAGAAATGCAATCACGTTTCTCTTTTAACTGTGATTTAAGAAGCCTGAATTTTTCTATGACAGGCAATATCTTAGTCTGACCTAAATTCACTATTTTTGGAGCTGCTTTGCTGGAACAAGATGAACAAATGTCAATCCTTGTTTTCTGTTTTCATGGGAATAGTTGAGAGTGGATATATTTCCACCAATAAGATTTGGAGGGTGATGTGTAATGTTAACATGCAAATCAGGCTGAGATGATATTTCTGTCAGGGGAAATAAAAACTCTTCCATGAATTTCCCTCATCCTTCCTTTCATTTTCTGCATATAAGCTCCATGTAAAACTGTCAGGCTGGTAATTAGGCAAATTATAGGGACCTTCTCATATGAAAACTAACGCAATTTCCAGAGAGAATTTCAAATGAAGATGCCCACAAGGAAGGCAGAAGTCTGAGCTTGTTTTCCTTTATTGAGACTGATTTATAAGTACGCAGATTTTTCACTGTCTAAACTTGACAGCAGCAAGAGGATCAAAATGTGGACTTTCTTGCAATGAATAAGTCTCTGAAAAATACTTGTCTTCCAGAAAGTAATGTATTTAAATGTAAGATAAATTTTTGGAAAGTATTCCTGCTTAGCTCTGGCAAAATTGTGCAAGCTGTCTGAACATTGCATGATTTTTATGAGAAGTCATGAACTGGTGAAGGTTTATCCAAAATCAGCACAGACTTGTAAAGCTGGCAGCAATCTTTCCCAAGAGAGAGTTTGTGGGAAAAGCCAATTATAAACTAGGTTTCAGAATTTGCTGCAAACTCTCTGTGCAGAGCTCTACAGAGAAACAGAATTTCTCACTTTTAAGGACATGGGGCAATAATAAAAAAATGTGATCATCAGCCTTTGTCTGTTTAAAAGCAACAAATAACATTCAGTAAACAGACAAGAGGCTGGGGAAAATGTAGTAAGCTATGTAAGAAGGAGCCACCTCTCAAAAGAATTGAGGAAAGGTTTTGGGCTGGTAGAGTCAAAAAGGAATACAATATACAAAATAGACTAATTTTTACAGTCAGAAATTCATTGAAATTAATATTCTTATACTTCTGTTAGACATTTTTCTGAGTCCTGAATTACACGCATATAAAAAATTAGCGTTTCTCAAAGTCAGTGTGTGTTGAATTAATCTAATTTAGAAGAAACTCATTTTAAAATTGAGAAAGTGAAACCTGTTGGCATGTCATCCAGTTGACCATTCTTGGTTGAGGTGTCCAGGGATTGGTTTATAACCTATATTTAATACTTCTTCATCAGTGATGCAGAAGGGGGAATGTCAGCCGCCTGCTTTGGTGGGTCTGTGAGGAAACCACCCTGGCCCTGAGAACTGACCTGCTCCATCTCCACTGTGCTGGGATGGACACTCTCCCCAGATCCTGCAGCCCACTCTTTCTCGTCCCTCTTTACAATTATTAAATCCTGTCTACCAAAATTTACAGCTCACACTGAGGTCACATTTTAAGCCAGCAAGAGGCTTTACTGAAGCGTGTGAAGGATGTTTGAGAGCAGGCCTTGCTGTCTATGTAATACAGTTTAAGATGTCCTGAGGAGGAGACATCCCTCAATAACATTGTCTTGGTGAAAAGACAACTAATTTAGACATTTAATCAATTTTCCTCAATCACATACTCTTCTTAACCACTTTGGAAATTGTGAAGTGGAGCCTGAAAATACAATCACCTACTTCCAAATACTGGTCCCTGTGATCAGTCTGGGATCATCTTTGGTATTGGAAGATGGATTGCCATTTATGCTTATTATATTTCAGTGAAAGGTATTGAGGGCTGTTATGGAAACTAGATAGCCATTTCCTCATAAAACTGCTTGGACCAGTTGCTGGAGACGAAGGGCATTCACCTCAAATTATTAATGAACTCAAACCATATAGAAATAACATAGGAAGGAAAAGCACAGCCAATATACAGGAGAAATATTTAATTTTCTTATTAACCTTTAATTAAGCTTCAAGCAAAATATTCAGGGACATCATAGAGTCCTAATTTCCTCATTGCTTGGAGGGTTAATCTCAGATGTATCTGCAGAGTGTACTGCTGTTCAAGTGAAAGCTCTGAGGTGCAGGCAGGGATCAATACATGAAGTGATGTTATCTAGAGAGTAACATTAGACAGAGAAATGTTTCTCTCATTTTTAACACGGTGTAAACCTATGCCTTTCACTAAACTGGAGTGATTTTATTTTGATGATTTCCATTTTGAACATTGGTCCAATTACCTCCACCATTAATGAATATGTTTACATTTTGACAGCTGTGTCAATAAAGTTAGGGTTTATAAGATATTGTAGCTATGGCATTACATGGCATTTTTATTCTTAAATCCTTGAGTTTGGTAGTACTTGGATATAATGAAGTAGAATTTAATAACCACCTACAGCAGGAAGAAAGTTCACATTTTTATATCTATACAGCTGCAAGGATATGATGCCCTACTCACCTTTAAGTTTGTTACCCTAACAGCCAAATAGGAATGCCCTCTAGGAATAGTAATTCTATAAGCCTAGGGTAGTAAAGTGCTAGTTTTCATACTACAGCTATACTGTCTTCTCTCAGTATTTTCATCCACTTAGTTGCTGAAGAATCTTGCTGCTTTATCATAGTTTTTCTGAGCATTAGCATGATTTCCAGGAGATCTGGATCAGCATTAATATGTTTTTATTGCCAAAAGGTCTTACTCAGCACAGGACACTTAATATGTAAGTAGAAGAGCCAGATGTGCTGACAACAGATCACAGGTCTCCTTCCACAAGGACTAAGGGCATAAAGAAGCTTCTGCTGACAACACTGAGAGAAGGTGCTAAGAGCATGTTTATTATAATCTTGCCTGAGATCATCACTGAAAATGACAGGCCATAGTTTTGGAACCTTGTGATAAACTGCAAAAGGTATTTTTGAGATCATAGTAATGCAAAAATGGGGTCCTTTTTTTAAGAGAAGAGGAACAGGAAAGGTCAGGTGAATTGCTTTCTTCTGATGTCCATTGTGTTTCTCTGTTCCCTTGGGCTCAGAGGGATGTCTGTGTAGGAGAATTTTCCTAACTAATTGTATCATTAAAACCAGAAATTATTTCCTGCCGATATGAGAGGTATTTACCACGGCATGCTTGCCTGGGAGAAGAAAGACGGTTATGAAAATACCCAAGCCAGCCCTTGTTCTGTCTCACTGCTCTGCTGGGTTGATTTTCAGTTCAGAGGTGAAGCTCCCAGTCCATATTTCTGCAACCTGGACAGTATATCAACATCCACAGCAGGGTGGCACTGTGTGGGCACTGTGAAGGATGGTGAGGAGAGGGTGAGGGTGCCAGGCAACAACGAGGTTGAGACACACAAAATAGTTCTTGTTGCTCCTGGATAATGTGCCTGTTAATTGGAGACCCATGCCTGCATCTCAGCCAGCTGATGGACTGACTTCTCTTCTCTCCCTGTTTATCTTCCAAATCTCTGACCAACAGGGACATTCCTCTGAATGTGGATACTGCCATCCTCTGAGCCCCTTCAGCCCCCTCAGGCTGCCTCTATTCTATCAGTCACAGTCTGCATCCTCCAGGGTGAACAACTTTGGAAAATAATTATCAGTCAGGCCTTATCAGTGAAAGTGAAGATGAGGACTCTCAGGATAACTAATCTATCCACACAGTGCTTACGGGTGAATTTCTGGACTCTAGACTGTGCTCAGGTTTTCACCCAACAGCTAAATCAAGCAAATTCAGCATCCACAGATGCATCTAAGTAGTTTGTTTCACATGTAGAAACACTGTGCGTCAGGTGAGGAAGGAGAGAAAAAATTAGCTTTTTTCCCTGCTGGTGAGTTTGGGAGGAACAAGAGAAGGGTTTGTACCTGAGAAATCTCCTGCTGTTTTAGATAATGGAGCCATTTTTTCCCATAAAGGTTTACCTCTTCACCTTTCATGTGTGCCTGGGATGGGGAACCCTCCCACGCTCTGCAGTGACTAATTATTGAACTGAGTTCAGAGCAACCTCTGTCACACGGCAATCAAATGGGAACAAGAAATTATTACAAATGACACTGTAGGCTAGAGGCAGTGGCAACAAGAAATCTTTAGAAATCCAAAGCAAGAAAAAGAATCACTTGGAAAATACATGTGACCTAATTAATTATAGAATCATTATGTCTATTTTTCTTGCCTGTGCTGGTTTTCTAGACCTAAATATTTTGCTTCATTTTAAATATTTTATTTACTTGTATGTCTTGACACAATTTTCTTCTTCTGATGTACTTTCTTATCAAATCATTGAAGAGAGCTGCCTTCATTCTCCCTTGTCCTCCTTTCCCTCCTGCTTGCTTTTGCATAATTTTAAAGGCATACTTGCTATTTTTATTTAGAGCAGGACTTCAATATATTCAGACTATGTTTGACTCCATGAAGAATTTCTTTTGCCTCTGTGATTTTAGAGAGCCTGAATTTATAGCAGAATATCACACAAACACACATAGACACACACACACACACACACACACATATATATATAAATTAAGATGGGAAACTGTGTGGAGAAATGTCTTTGAACTGTCATGCCAATATAATTTTATTTTTAAAACATATTTGGAGACCTGTTGTTCACTGTTTTAGTGCAAAAGCTTTGCATTTGCTGATCTGGCCTTGGAAGCAGAGGCATGGGTAAAAGTCATAATTAAGCCTACTTTTGGTGTCACAGCAGTTCTGCTCTGGAGTCTGCAGACCTACAAGCCAGGCCTAGAGATTACTCCAGACTCCAGGCTCAAATGGGAAGGATGATACTGCTTCTAGCTCATGTTGTCTGCTGTCTGAGCTTAGAAAGCAATCCTGTAGTGGGTGTAACCCAGAGGAGCCTTTAGTCCACAGCACCTGCTGTGTGGTCAGTAAGAGTGATGGGGGCACAGGTCAAAGGGTATTACCTTATTGCCCTTTGAGCATATTCTCAGCTACAAACAGGGCAGGCAGATGCATGTCTGTGCCTCTGTGCATGTCACAGTTAGATCATGCTTTAATTCCTCTTCTTGGATCAAGGGAGGGTGAAAAATCTCTGAACCTCTAAAGTAAGGATATGGAAAAGGATATGCAGCCCTTCCCTGGATGGAAATAGCCTTGGAAAAGCAAAAGGTTTAAAAACAAGGGAGTTCTGCCCTCTTTTGGGTTCCCGGTGTCTTTATACTTCTACCAAGGCCAGACTGTTAAATCTTTGGAACAATACAAGGATGTGTACCACACAGCTTTTTTTGTGCCTGTGAAAATAATGATCAGTCACCCTGTGGATTGATCAAGAGACCTGTGAAATGTTCTTTGAAACAGAAATAAGACTGTAAAGGTTTTTCTTTCATTATTATTATGCTGTCTGTTTATCTCAATTTTAAGTACTGATTCAAGGACCTTTTAACATTTGCTCGGCAACACTTGTTTACCTAATTTTCTATTACAAAATTTTTAATGTTCCAGATACAAATTTGAAAACGAGTAAGGTGGCTAAAGATGTGGACAGACTTTGAAATTTCTAAACTTTGAGAGAAGTTACCTGCCTGTGAACTGTGTCTCATTGACTTCAAAATGCTGCGGCTCTGTAGAACTAAACTTCAAGGGCAGGATTTATGTGTCCTTGAAAAGTTTATTTGGAGTTTTCCATTTGGGGAAAAAAATTTAATACTGGGGATGATAAGAAAGCTGCAACAGTATAGCCTACAGAAGAGAAGTCTCAAGGAGGGATCTTTTTAATGGGTATAAGTACTTGAGGGGAGAGTGCCAAAAAGATGGAAGCAGGCTCTGTCCAGCAGACAGGAGAGAGGCAGTGGGCAGAAAACAAAGCACAGGAGGCTCCCTCTGAACATTTTTCCACTGTGGGTTGACCAAGCACTGTCAGAGGTTGTCCCAAGAGATTGTGCAGCCTCCATCCTTGGAGACTTTTGCAATATTCACTTTTGAAGCTTTCTGGACACTGTCCTTGGCACCACGCTGTAGGTGATTCTTCTTAAGCAGGAGCCTGGGCCAAATGGCATCCAGTGGTCCCTTTCAAATTCAATCCCTCTGTCATCATGTGACTCTCTGGTGCTGTTATCACACTTAGATGTCATTTACATTGGAACTTTATTAACATTGTTATTTGTTTTCTTGTTGTTTTGGAGAGCTACAATACTATTTTTGCCAGTTATTCATTAATCTGTATCTCATTCTATTGCCTGTTTCAGTTTGAAACCATTCATATTTCAATGGTTTTACATTAGTTTAAAGAGAATTTTGGCTCTTTGTCTCTAGTAATTCCCTATTCTTCATATAGCCTGAAGTTTCTGCAGCAATGCAATAATAGAAAACTAAAATCCTGTACTACGCACATTTTTCCCAGCAGATTTAATTTGTAAACCATTAAAACATCCTCCTTTGCTCACAGATGAACGACAAATTTACCTTGAAGTTAAAAAAGTAAATCTCCCTTCTATCAGATTTGTTACACAGAAAGTAATTTCATTTTGCTATATAAATTTGAGTCTTTTACAGTAGCAAACATAATTTGCCCTTTCCTTTTCTTGGATGTTACATTTTGGTGGCAATGTGTTAGTAGGAATACTTCAATGAAGACATGATTGTCTCACTCTGCTCTGCACTGAGGCAGCCTCACCTCGAGTCCTGGGGGCAGTTCTGGGTAACACAACATAAAAAAGGCATTAAGCTATTAGAGTCCAAAGCAGGGCTAAGACAGTGGTCAAGGGCCTTGAGGGGAAGCCTTGTGGGGAGCAGCTGAGGTCACTTGGTCTGTGGTCTGTTCAGCCTGGAGGAGACTGAGGGGGGACCTCACTGCAGTTACAACTTCCTCATGAGGGGAAGAGAAGCAGCAGGCTTCTGACCTATTCTCTGTGGTGACAGGACTTGAGGGATTAGCCTGAAGTTGTGTGAGGGGAGGTTTAGGTTGCATTGTCAGAAAAGGTTCTTCACCCAGAGGGTGGTTGGGCACTGGAACAGGCTCCTCAGGGAAGTGGTCACAGCACCAAGCCTGACAGAGTTCAAGGAGTGTTTGGACAATGCTCTCAGGCACATGGTGTGATTCTTGGTGATGGTGCTGGCATGGCCAGGAGCTGGACTTGATGATCTTTGTGAGTCCCTTCCATTTCAACATTTTCTGTAGTTCCTAGCTCCAGGGTACTCTGTATTCTCCCACATTGAGTTAATATAGATTAGTTCACAGCTGGAATCATTGGCACTTAGGATGGTGAGGGATTCAGCAAAGCAAAAAGCTGACACTAGCTGGTGGGGTTAAACTCCCCACCAACCTACTCTAGAAAAAGAGACAAAAATGGGGCAGACCAGCAGAACCAAAATTACAACAGATTAAAAAATTCCCTGACCACTAGGCATGTAGGTAGCAAGACAGTAAAGAAATGTTATTAGACCAGTAGTTTGTGCTATTTGATACCAGGTGCAATGATTTCACATGATGCTTTTACACACAAAGGACTGTATTTACTGTTTGAATCCCACACAAAAACATGACATATCTGTTCATTACTTGCAATAGTGGAATCACCATGCTACTGACTTCCTAATGCTCTGCCTAGACTGCTATCAAAGGGAAATGTCTGAGTCACATAGAGCATAATAATGAGAGGATAAACTCAGATGACCTACTTCTTACCCACTACCTTCAGGCATAAGTGTTTCTGTGCCTAGAAACCTTGAGGGTAAGAATCCCACAGCAACCCTGGGTTAAGAAATGGTGAGGTATTTTGGGGGTTAAACATCCTGATCAGGAAGAGGGCTGCGCCTTCTGAAAAGAGGTGTGGGAGGTGGGGTTTCTGGACTTTGCCTGATGTTCCTGGGGAATGCTGCTGAGGAGTAGCACTTTCAGGATTTTAGAGAAGGGAAGGAAAATAGTGTTTTGTCACAGGCATTTGTCATGAAAATAAGTGAATTAAGCCAACACACATGTGCACACTCTGAGGAGGAGATCCAGAGACCTATTTACTATGGTGGCTTACTTTTGTATCACTCTGTAATTTACCCTGGGGCTCTGAGGGTAATGTAACTGAGCAGCAGCCATGACCATAGCTGTTCTCTGAGCCAGATGTGGGGGGCAGAGTGCAAACTGTCCTGTGTTTCCATGGCTGTTTCAACTGAGAGGGTTCAAGTATGCTTTTAGCTGCTGCACCAAAGGAGGATGGCAGGAGAAAAGGAGCCTCTCATGCCTCTGCTCTTTCCCTCTGCATCTTCCTCTGTCCATCATGAGGAATAGATAGCAAGAGAGATTGCAGGAGAAGATGGAGGAGAAGAACTGAGCAGACTGTCTGCTCTTGATCCCATAAATAATACACAGATATGTATAGTTTCAGCTGGTAACCCCAAAGTGTGATTATGGTGAGGAACAGGGCAGGAAGGAGGGTGTTTGGTGTCTCGCAGTGCTGCAAAACAGACCACGTTCCTCGTGATGCTGCTAGAAACTTCTGGCTTTGTCTTCAGCAGAAACAGGATCTCACTTTAGAAGGAGAATATCTTCCTTCAATAAGGTTTCATGCCCCAGCACTTGGTAGCAGGTCCTTCGCCTGCTGTTCCCATTTCTTCACAGGAGCATGAAGAGGAAAAAAAGGTACTTAAAGTTATCATAATCGCTTTTGCTCAAATGCAGGAGATGGGAAAAAGCCTCATAGATTCAAAAGCATTTTTCTGCTTGCTTTAAAAGTAGATCTTGTCATATTAACCCCACTTTAATTATAAATAGCACCTATTCTGAGGGAAACAGAGGGAGAGATACCAGTAGAGTATCCCTGGATAAATGTATTTTTAAAGGCTCTTTTTAAAGGCTGAAGAACAGCAGTGAAAAGATGATCATATTTCCTTGACAGCTCCATAACCTACATTTTTTTAGCTTCTTCAAGTTACTAGGACTATCACTGGTACTATCAAATTGAAATTCATGTGAAGGACCTGGTTTCTTTCCCCCTCTCTGCCCCCATCTCTTCCGTTTCCCTCCCTTTTTCCCTTCCCCTTTCTCCCCTGCTTCTTTTTTTTCTCCCCCTTCCCTCCTCCTCTCCCTGCTCTTCTCCTACTCCACCCACCTCTATTTCCTTCCCTTTTACTCTTTATCTTCTGCCCCCTCACCTCTTGCACTTTCTCTGTCCTACCTTTTCTCATACGAAAACATGTTGGCTGGCAAGAATCTTCCTGAAGAGCTAATTCAAGAATAAAGGATAGTACTTATCTGGCCACAAGAGATTTTCTTTCATTCAATTTGAAATAATAAAACATAATTTATACAACATAAATAATGTTAGCTTTCAAAATTCTATGAGAGAATGGCAGTGTGTCTTTGCTGAGCACAATCTAAAACCTCTTGTGTGAGCTGATCAAATTAAATAAAGCTCCTGTCCTGTCAAAGTTCGAATCTACTGGTGTGCCAACATTCATTCTTCAGCTCCATATTTAGCTTTGCAGGCAGACAAGGTCAGCTGTATCTGATTGATTCAGCTTCTGTCTTACAGCAATACCAGATGGTTGTTTCTCTAAGAAAAAGGGTATTTCCCCCTATTTTCCTTCCACAGCAGAGCAGCTGATTTGGTCTCATTCCACCAGATGGCAAGCTTTAACCAAGGGAAAAAAAAAAAGGTTTTTTTGCAACTATCCATTTACCTTAGGGGAGAAGGGGAAGCGAGCTGTGCTTAGTGGTTGTTTTTGCTGTTTTTTCTTTCTGTTTTAAGAAATGTTTTTACTATAAAAGGCTCACATCCATCTTCTGGCATGATTTGTAGTGTTAGAAAAATAAATCAATAGAACAACATTTGCTGTCAGCTATTGAGTAACTGACAGGTGTCATCAAGAGAAGCAAAAAATAGTTTAGAATATGTGCTCCATCCCCAGATTTCACCTAACAGAGACAGAAACAGTGCTCCTAGACAAACAAATGGGTACAGTGATTCCAGTTAAAAATGAGATGATATTACTAAGCTCTCAGTGCTGCATAACCAACTCTGAGTTTTGGTTATCTCCAAACCCCACATTAATCCCTGCCTTTGACTCTCAGGAAGGAGCTGCTCTGCCCTGTATTTCTGCTATTATAACCTGTCCTTAATGCATGAACAATGAACAGAGCAGAGAACTCTGCTTGCTCTGCTCCAGCTACATTATCTCTTTGGTCCAGGGCACCCTATGTCTCAGATCTCCTGGGAATGGAGTTAAAGTCAGCTTGTATTAGTGCAGCAGACTTTATCTGCTGTGCTAAGGCGCTAATTTTCACTCCTTATATTTTATAGACTGGCTGTTCCACCTTCACAGAGGAAGCAGTTGTGTCATCAGGTTTGGCTTGGCATTGGTGACCCAGCCATGGAGCATTACAGAGATGTGTGAGGACCAACTCTCCCAAGTCCAAGCTCAGAAATCTGGCCCCGTGGATATTGAGATATCTGCTCTGTCTCCAAGAAACAACAACTCCAGGGGCCTCTGCAGCCTTTGGATTAGAAAATCTGGCACAGGAAAAATCACAGTTGCAAGTTCCTTCATTAATTACTCTTCTAGGGTGTTTTTTTTTTTTTGTTTTTTTTTTTGTTTTTTTTTTTTTTTTTTTTTTTCTGTTAGCAGTTCTCTCCTCCCTGAGGTCGTGGTTGCATCCCCTCTTGGTAACTGGGCTCCAGGTAAATAGCATGGTGGGAGCCTTGGCAACTCTGGGGGTTGCTGTCCCCATCCCTGAAAGCAGAAAAGTGGTACCCAGTTGTTCAAGAGGACAGATTTGATTGGCTAGCACCATGAAAATCTTAAAGAGTAGAGGGGAAATCAAACATACATTTCAGCTGCTGACCTAATGACTGGAGAAAAAGAGTTCTCACTTTTTCCTGTAGGTTCTTTTCAAGTAAAATACTCTTCCACTATAAACAGCTTTACAAGTTTGAAAATAGCTTCACCTGTGTCTTTACACCTATTTCTTAGCTCTTTCTAAAGAATAAACTTCTAAAAAGTAAATCAATGCCATAGACACTTGTAAGATTATGCCAGATGAGCCTGAGGAAAATTTATGCAACAAACACAATTATGTGGCACTTTGTGGAGTAGTAAAAACTTGTGAGCTTCAGTTCTGAGACTGAAAAAGAAATACATACATTTTAGCTATTTTTGCAATTCCTGGTTCATGGTTTTAATCTTTTTCTCAACATCATGTGAGGTTGGAAGCCTTTGTTTTTCCAAAAGTGGGAACTCATTCTTCTATTCTGACTCCTAGAACTGAGGCTTTACAAAAGGCTCAGGATTGATTATACTATGATGATTGGAGAGCTGCAGGAGTGCAGACTGCAGTGAAATGGAACAGTGAAGGAGTACAGGCTGTGGGTGTCTGGCTCTCTATTTATGTTATGAGGTCTTAGCTTGTGCTTCATTTCTCTCAGGGAGAGGATTATGGGCTTTGGAGTTTTGTACTGTGCCTGCAGTTTGTGTAGGTTTTAGATTTTTTTTTTTCCCTTTTGGATAAAGCTCTGCAATTTCATGCAGTGCCTCTGCCAGAGCTCCAGGCATGCCTGGGGAAGTTGTGAATACCCTCTGTGACTCGGGCGCCCCTCACACACACATCCCTTCTCTCTGGAAACAAGCAATATCTCTCCAAAGCCATGTAGGTTTGACCAAGAGCACAGCCCATGTCACCTTGCTTTGCTGTCACTCGCCTTACTGTCCACTTACTTTTCTGAATTAAGGGAGCTTTTGAAAGCATCACACCAAGGTGACAGAAGTGCAGCCAGGTAAGAACTGCTTGGTGCTTCCATAGGCAGTTTGTCCTCTGAGAGATATGGGAGCCTCCTGCCCTTCCCAAGGTGCTCTCAGCAGAGCGGCAGCATGCCAGCCTGGCATACTTCTAGGTGTAAGGACAGCAAGGTCATTTTTGAGCTGGGCCTCCCTTCTCTGCTGCTACTAAAAATGCCACTGCAGCGGTACACAGAGTCACAAGAAGATTTTTTTTATTTCTGCTCTTGCTGTGGGCTTTGGCTCTGTGAACTTTGCTTTGGTTTTCCCAGTGTGAATTAATTTAGAGACCACTTGTTTTTGAGACAGAATGCAAAGGATGAGACCAGTGTGATGATTTTGGAACAAGACCACAAAACCCAAGCCAAAATTGCCCAGAAAGAGAAGTATTTTTCCTTAATTGCATCCAGGATTTCTGAATACTATACTAAAGTGAAAGTCCCCCAAAACCTTGAATGTATTAATGTCTTTTACTTGGTTTTAATTTTACTGTTGGTCTCATATGTGAAACTCTGCTGACTCTGAATTTCACCTTTTGTTTTATAATTCAATTGTTGATATACAAACTGAAATCAAATCAGATTCCTTTTCCATATTCATAATGGCTCTGCAGTTCTGAAAGAACTTAACTGTAATTAACCAATGCAAATCAAAATTCTTTTCTCTTCTGCTAAGAAAATTCTGTAATAAAAGTTCAAGTAAATGTAAAGGATTGAACATCCACACAATACCTCTTCAAGGGTAGGAATAGATTTTGAAGTCATGCATCTTAGTTAAAAAAATGCTTTCTGTTCCTCTCTGAGTGACATTTTGCAACCTGTAGGGTTTGTTTAAGTACTAATCTGTCAAACGTGGAAAGAGCTGAGATCACTGGTTGAAGTAATTTGTGGAGAGGAGACAACCCATCTACCTTAAATAAATCTGAACTTACTTTGAAAGAATTGCTTGAATCAGAAGTGCTGGGCTAGCAGGTGGCTGAATCCACATGTGATGTTTGATCTCAGATGTGTGGAAACCAGGCTAACAAAGGTATATAAAAGAGGTATCAGCAGTAGGCTCAGAAAGATTCCAGGGCTGCAAATGAAGGTATGGTCGAGTTTTTGAGGAAAGTGCTGGGTGTACTTGCCTTGTGCTCAGTCTTTTCTGGGATTCAGCTTGCAGTCAGGCTGGAGTCAGGGTCCTGAAGTAGATGAACCTTTGGTATGAAATGTATGGCTTCTCTCATGTTATGTGATTGCAAGCTTTTTCTATGTTGTTATCTGTTGACAATATTCTGAAATCTCTTATTTTACTTACCGAGATAAAAAACTTTTACTACTGATGGCAGGCTCCTACTCAGTCTTTCTTCTTCAAATAAATGTTGTTTTGTTGTTACTGCCTCTCTCTGCCACTGCTAAAATAAATCAGAATCCCCATCTCAATGCCTGTAGAGACAGGAATATTTAATTTATAGCAATTTCCTTTTCTCTTCATGGTTTCTACTAAACAGAACATGCTGGGTCTCAACCTGCATTTGCATTTATGCTAAATTACAAGCAGAACAATCAATACAAGTCCCAGCTCATGCTGCCCACAGTGGAACAGCAGCAAAAAAAAAGAAAACTGCCAAGGAAATATTTTCCACCCAGCCAGCTTGTTACTTGTTTCTTGTTAATTTACTTTAACAGATGGCAATTAGCCATCTATTTATTTATCACGGTGGTCTTGGAGCACCTCCCAAGAGCTGTGGAGACGAAAAGAGTAGCTAATCCCCAGACACCTTGTGAAGGCAGTAAGGCAATCCCAGATACCCACCTCTCAGGGCAGGTCAGGACAGGCAGAGAGGGTGTCTGGGCAGTATCTCCCCTCTGAGTGCCCAAACAGATGGAGACAGGACCTCCCTTCACACAGGTGCTGGTGGGACCTCCAGCGGGTTGGTTATTGCAAGCATTCATCCCCGACAACTGCAGTTCTCCTTGGTGTGTGTGTGCCTGCTCTCCCCCTCAGGGACCAAGCTAGCAGGCCCAGGGGGAGCAGGCCCAGGGCAGAGAGGCCCAGGGCGGGCAGGCCCAGGGTGAGTGGCTGCAGGAGCGATCCTGGCGCCGGGAGGCTGCTGACCATGTCCTGCTGTGCCCACTCCAGCTCCTGAGTGACATCCCCTGTGTCCTGCCACCACCTGCTGTGCTGCCACTCGTGTGGCTGAAGGAAGGGCCTGCTAGATCTCTGCCAGCCCTCCTTGCAGAGCACAAGTGGCAAGGTGTTTGCAGCTTTTGCCTTGGGACCCGTGCTGAACTTCAAACGAGCAGAAGAGCATCTCTGTAATCCTGCAGATAGCAGCCATATCCTGCAGAGCCACAGAGACTGACTGAATTGACAGGATTAATGTGACTCCAGGGGGTGTCCCTGCAGCTAATCAGAAGATGTTGGTCCTAATGAATGAAGCACAGTGGAGACAACTGGTATGCTAAAGGCAGTGAATGTCCCCTTTGTTGTAGTTACAGTGCTAGTGATTAATGCATTACTCTGTGGGATGCAGCTAACTCTCATGCTAATTCTTCAGTTGAAGCAGGAGCAGCTCATAAAATGTCAGCTGCAAATGTAATGGCAATCACTGCTCAGGACACTTGTATTTTTTGATCAAGGGTCGTGCTGTAATTGATGCAGGTTTTGGCGACTATGACTCCAGTTTCTGCCTATCTCCCATGCAGCTTCTACTCAGAGCCTACTCCACGTCTCAGAAACAAGTAGGTTCAACAGAAATGAGATGAATTAATCATTTCCCCTCCATAAACTGATGCTTATAATCCTGGCTGTGATTTCCTGTTATGTCTTCACTTCTGCAGAGAACTTTATTCCCTACTGAGATGAAATAAAATGAACCAAACCATTGTCAAAACAATTCAAAGCGCTCTGCTCCTTTGAGCAGAGGCATCAGCTCTGTAGCCTACTTTGCTTGTTAACTCCTCAAACTGCTGAAGAAACAGATGCAGGAAAAATGATAGTATGTCTAATACTATATATTAAATTTAATTGATGTGTTGATTTTACAACATGATGTGCAATACTCCTCTCTGTCCTGGCAAATGCCCCGCCTTAGAATAAATCAAAATCTCTGTGTATCTGCAGATTATTGGCCAGCATCTAAATGAGCTATTAAATAAACATACATGAAATATCATATAAAAGACACACAAAAAATAGCAGCTGTGAAGAATGGGCCCTCAGTCTCTGTTCAGTCACACAGTTGGACCAATTGCTTAAACCAGTGCCAATCTCACTAAAGGTGCAGCACAGCTTCCCAGAAGGCATCAGCTTGGGGTTCTCTGGTCTGATGACACAAAGTGTTTGTGGGTAGGTTTGGGACAGAGTCCATCATACCACACCTTGATGTAGTGGGTAGCCAACCAGCCAGGGTCCTTGGTCAAACAGCAATCTCATGGTTGCTGAATTATGTACGTATATAAGACCAGTAAGATTTGTTTATTTTGCACATAAAGGCTTTTCTTTTTAAAAAAATTATTAAATTGTTTCTTCCTACAGAGAGCTCTTAGCAGCTCCCATTCATTTTTCCCCCAAAATCCTCCAAGTCCGTGAAGGAATAGAAAAATCTATATTTTTGAAAAAGGGTAAATATGATAATGGTTATGAATGTGTTTTTAGCAGGGAATAAAATGTTATTATCCATCCTGTCTTTAGCAAAACCTACTTTTCTCCTGTCTTGTATTTCTAGGGGTTCTTTGACCCATTATCTATGTTATGCTAATTAGTTCCTAACTTCTACTTTCTCTTTTTCCCTCTCTCCTATTTAATTAACATGGTGGATGTTGTCTTTTGTCTTATGGCTACAATGAAAAAGGCTCCTGTGAAAACGATGTTTTTTTTAAACCTTTTAAATTGAAATGGCATGAATTCAAAGATTGTCAGGCAGTTCTAGTAATTTTGTCACATGAATGTTGCTTTGGAGACTCTTCCCCTAAAGCACATTTAAAAAGCCCCAAACTAGCTTTTTGCTTAGGCAGCAACTGTTGTGTGAAGGAACACATAAAAAGGCGAGGAGTTAAAGAATAATTAAATATTTTCTAAATTTTGGCAGTTGCACACAGAATGTTGCATTCAAGTGTGGATGCACTCTATTCATACAAATATCCTTCCTCTAAGGTCGAAAATAAGCCTAAGATATAGCCTGTTTTTAAAGGTTGGTGCTAGGTTCCTGTCCAGTGTGTATTTCCATATGTTGTTTCCATAACTTCTTTCCCTGTGCAATGAAATCCTTCTCCTGACTGAGTGGGCTCTAGATATTTTGCTCCTTCAGGTCCTAGTTACCAGGATGAGGAGGTGCTGGGGTGAGCAACCTCTCCAGCCCCACTGAAGCTGGATTACTCATCCAGGTGGGAAGCAAACCACCGGCTGTGGAGGACAGCAGGGAAATGACAGCCAGATCTCAGCCAAGAGGGGGTGGATGCTGATGGGCTGCTCTGCTGCTTTGCTGTTGTGGCTCCTGTGATTGCTCACCCACCTCATTTCAGCTGAAATTTCCATGGCTTTGCCTATTTGTCTGTATCAGACATTTTGTTTTCAAAGGCTGCTCCTGCTTCTGTGGCGTTTTCAGTTTGTTCACAGAGCCTCCCACCTGTGCATGTGTAGTGCATGACATTGCTGAGGACCTGTGGGACATGACATTCATGCAGAGTGTGGCTGTCCCTTCATAAAATACATTAGCAATTGTTCTTTAATTTTTCACTGAAAGACAAATCTGAGCAGGCTGCAATAAGAAGTTTAACAACAGCTTGTGGTAGATGCTTTGATTTTATTTTTTCTCTCTAGCACCCCATAAACAGCTCATTTAGGCATCTTCTGCTTTAAATGTTACCTAGCACAGGGTGCTGGCTGCAGAGTGGAGCATCAAACACAGAGGAGATGAAATGCTGCAGTATGTTTTTCTCCACTTATACTGCTAAAGCAGTTGGGATTTGTTGTGAAAGAGGTCCCGGGTGAATCTCCTCAGAGTGAGCTATAGACCATAACTGCAGAGTTTCATTGATGCTAAAATGTCTGATTTCAAATAATGAGTACCAAAAGCACCAACGGCTGCCCCAGTCTGCTTCATTTCCCCTTTCCAGAATCCAGACTGGCAATCTGCAAATCTCCTGCAGTCTGGTGCTGATACCTTTGTAATAGCATAATAACAGAGGGCAATACTAAATCAAGGCCTTAGTCCAGTCATTATCACAGTTAGTCACATTCTGAAAAAGTATAACATCATGAATATCTATAGTGATTTTTATCACAGAAAAAGCCATGAAATTTTTCAGCTGCAGAGATGCTTTGTGGTAAGTTCCAGACTTGTTTTACTGCAGACACGCTCTGCAGACTTCACTTCATTTGATTCACTAATAGTCATGCCAGTTATAAAGTGGAGGCATTTAATTACAGTGCCTGTAGCTTGTGAGTTCTTGATTCAAAGCCCACCAAAGTCAAAGAATGCTTTAAAGCTGAATGAAAGAAATTCAAAGGACAGAAAGGATCCCAAAGTAAGCTGTGACTACAAAATCAAGGTTGAAAGAGACCTCTAAGATTATCCACTCCAATTGTTCAGCCTTCACTGCCACTGTAAGCCCTGAACCACTACACCACATCACCCAGCACCAGATCCAGATGCCTCCTGAACACCTTCAGGCATGGAGCTTCCATCACCTCCCTGGGCAACCTATTCCAATGTCTATACATTTTCCAAAAAGAGAGAAAAAAATCTGTTAAACAGTGCTTAAGTTTGGAACTGTACTTCTAATAATTTCTATTTAATGGGCTTCTGGCTTCTCATTCCTTGACATAATTTTTTTGTATTACAGTATTTGTTACTTAATCTGTTAGTACCTTTAATTTATTCCATAGTGAGAGTGCTCACAAATATTCTACACTGGGTATTGGTGGATTTCTTGCAATTCTGAATTTAAACAAATTGCTCTTGGGAACTGAAAATTTTATTTCATGTATGTTCTAATTGAGTTACACTTACTCAGCAATGGAACACAATGGTTATTTGCCTTCTATTCTATTTTATGTTTTTATATTTTATATTTTATGGTTTCTTTTCTCCAGGTTATTGTGTTTCAGTGATACAATATGATGACAGAGCAGATTAAAATGCATTGTGAAGCTCTTGTACTTTACTCTTTTGAACAGATGGCTAGGATGTGGGTTAGTGTTTATCAGTGCAAACACAGTGAAACCAGTGGGAAAAGAGCATTTTATAAAACACTTTCTAAATATCTCACAACTGTGAGATGTGATAAAGCTGGACACTGTTCTTGGTTACCCTCACCTTCAGTAAGCATTTATACTCGAGGAAGGGGCATGCAGGATTTCTACAGGATGCTGCAATTCTGACTGGGTAGAATGTTTACTCTCTGCTTCTTTTAAAGACAGTGACCCGACCACAAGGTGGCATGAAGTAGACAAGCTTTGACAGCAAAATGTGATTCTGGTTAATTTTCCAAATCTTTCCTTATCAGTAAATGGGATAACAATGCATAAAATGCCTCATTATGGGAGTGGCAAATCTTAGTTTTGACCTTTGCACATGGAGCAGTGATCTATAAGTAGAAGTAGGTGCAGAATTGGGTGGTGTAACTCTGAAGAGATTGGTTTTACCCCAGAGATTGGTGTGCTACAGCTGCTCCTTAATGGGCTCCTTAATTTTTGTAAAAATGGGACTGATCAGCATTCCTTTGGCCCACTGAAGGTGCTGTGGGAGAAGAGGCTTCATGATTTTCCACATTAGAGGCCTCCTCTATTTTTTTCTAGTCTGACTACTGTGATATCCTCAACATTTCCGCAGTACTATTATTGCTCCTGATATTTTTTGAATTATGTATTGAGTTAATCAGATGGAGGCACAGAATTCATCAAATAAGCCAAGCTTCTTTAAAAAGTTATGCTAATTGTTAATGCTACAGCAGTAAGGAACCACTGTACTGACTCACCCTTTAAGGTATGGAGAACCTCCTTTAATGTTGGAGCCAGAACATCAACTTAACTGTAGTTATTTTGTCTTTTTTTATCTATGGGTTAGTTATAGCAAGTAAGTTCCTGCTGATTATTTAAGAAGTTGGAACTCTTATGATGTCTCTTTACACAAGCTTTTACTTGGACTCACACAATTAAAACTTATACTTTGATTTGTGCAATGCAATTCTGCACAGTCCCAAAAAGCTGGAAAGACTTTTGTATCTAGTGCCTCTTTACTCTGTGAGCCAATCTGCCTGTGCTCTCTGGATGGGGAAGGGGAACTTGGAAAATCAGGAGACAAGTCTGTAGACCATCACCACATATTTAGCTAGTGTACTCTTCTGGGAGTGGAAGGAAGTGCTTGATGAAGCTAAATTTGTTAAATTTAATTTGAAAGATCTCATGTTTGTAGAAGTTATTTGCATTTTCCATGTTTTGGAAGTAGTTCTGCTATCTTTCATACCTAAAGCCTTAGCAATTGTACTGTGTTTAAATCCTGTAACTTAAATCATGGCAGAGATACTGTGAGTTATCAGTATCAATCCTATTTTGCAAGGATTGCAGTTAGCTATTTTTTTATAGCAAAATAAAGCAAAAGTTACTCTATATTTGTCTGTAACACTATCTTTTAGACAGTCTGTTTCATAGGCAGATACTGTGGCCCAGTTCCTTGCAGTGTCAAGACATGTACTTAGCATGAGTGAGGTAATGGAGCCATCAACTTTCACATCATGAAACTTACTTTTTTTTTAATACTGCCAAGGGTGAGAGAAAGTTCAGTGATTCACATTGAGTCTGGTATCAATAGAGCTGTTTTTTTTCAGAGATGTGCCTGTTCCTGTAGGTCTTTTCGGAAGTGGGAGCATGAAGAAGTTGTGCTCTGCTTGATTTCATCAAAACAGCATTTGATTGAGGATTGGACCTCACACTGTTTTGATAGGTGTCACTGCAGCTGAGACAATCTGGCTGTGGAGGGATCAGAGCTGTGAAATTAGTTTCTGCCTATTGATTGACATTGTTCTGAATGCCACTAACACCATTAAGATAAATAAATTCTCTAACACTGTGAAAAAAGGGAACTAGCATGGCTCTCAAATTTTTAATAATTATTGATGTTTCCAATATTCACATCATTGACTTACAGGATGGATTGTAAAAAGGGAAGAAACTGCCCTCAATGTAATGAAGAGCAACTAAGAACTGCAGAAGTCTTAGAGTAGAACTTCCTACCTATTCTCTGCTAGAAGAAGGATCTGAAATTAGGAAAAGATAGGGTAATATTGCAGTACAGCTTGACTGAGACATTGAAATGTTCCTTTTAATTTAGAAATTGAATGAAATTATAAGGATTAATGTAGCTTCAGTTGTAATTAATCTGATGCTGTTTCATAAACATTAACTCCATTAATCTCTGGACTGGAATTAACTAATGTTTGGGCTTGTAATAAAAACAAAAAAAATTATCTCAGTTTTATGTCAAGATAATTTTAAGTAGACAAAGATTACACTGTGTCCTGCTACATGAGCTGTAAGAACACAGGTTGGAATGTTCTAAGAAAGAAATGGAGTGTTATACTCAAAAAATTGGGATAATTGCAATCCAGGGAAGAAGCTCCCTGTAAAATCAGAACTGCATTTAGTCAGGCAAAGTAAGCAATGACATCTCCATAAAAAACACTCATATCCAAACTGATGTTAGAAAGCTGAGTATCTATATCTCATTTTGTGAACCAGACTGTTGCAGTGAAGCAGCAATGCAGAAGCATGCCCTTGGTACAGCATTCAAGTTCTTACATCAGTCCTCGAGCAAGATGAGCCCCATTACAATTCTTTTCCTGCTAGGCCATTTCACTTCCTTGGAATGTTGGATGAATATCTACAAACAGAGCATTAGGAAAAGAGGCGCTGTTCATACTTGCATCTCCACAGATCTAGGTCTGCATTAATCAAAGGGAACTTTTAAAACAGACATTCTCATGTAGCTTGCTCATGCAAGAAATGACGGATTGTCTTGGTACCTAAGACGAAAACGAGAGAATTGTGAGGAAACGTGCATGCAGACAGGTCAGGCTTACTGTGATGTGTGGGAGGTGTACTGGGACCAGTACCTCTGGAGAGGAGATTTGGAGAGGAGACCCCTAGTGAAAGGAGAAAGAAGCCATCATGAATGGACATTTATGGACCCCAAAGTCAGAAGCAGGAGTTATGAAGGTGTTGATCTAAGCTGGGACTTCCCCTGCCTGCAACAGAGCATGCTTGTATCAGCTCTGCTTGTCATCACAACTAGTGGCAAAGCGAGGGCTCTGGAGACAGCAAGGATGCGAAAGAGAAAGGTACTGCTGCTTGAGAGCCTAATTTGGGGACTCATGAAATGCGTTTTTCACAACACTATTAAAGAAAAACTTTTGCTAAAATTAGCTAAGCAAAAATGAAAGATCCGTAGTAGTTTGTATGTGTAGTAAGAAACCATATATGTTTGGTATCAGTTTGGTATCACTGTGCCATGTCTGGCTGGCACAAACCTATTAGAGTCAGGGAGTTTAGGGGTTCTTTGTCTGCCTCTTCTCTGCTCCCAAATGCAAAACAGCACCTCCACACCATGATAAGTCATACTGCTTGACTGGCCACCAGGTCCTGAGGGAGGTGGTGCCTGGTTCATTAACATAGTGGCATTTTCCTTGAAAATATCCAAACTTAGGACATGTTGCAATTTTTTGACAAAGTACTAATTGCTAATACATTGAACTCTGGAAGAAAAAAGCAGGCTTTTCCTACAAGCAGCTCACTGTCTGTGAAGTACTTTTGGAAAACTGCCTTGATGAAGGGTATGAAAATCTGGCTCAGTCCCCTCTGTCATTGATGTAAAAAGCAAATTTCTTCCATGTACCTGGTTGTTACAGAGACCAATGACAAATGTTGTGCTTACTCAGACATCCTAGGTTAGGTCTTTTCAACTGTGCACAGCTCTCTTCTGTCTCCCCTGAATCTGATGAACTGCAGTGATAACACATCTCATTTCTTCCTGTTGGTGCAAGGCTGAAAGGTTAAACTGGGCTAAATGCATAATCAGCTCCATGACCTAAAGGCAGCTTCTTGCATTTAGGGTGAATGTAAGTGGATGTGATTTGTTTGCTCAGGGAAAGCACTCACAGGTTTCAGCCTATGGACTTCCCTTCAGATAGACTGGAATGGGAATTTCCATGAGTAGAAACAGCTGGATCAAACTCTCTGTAAGTAATTAACACACAGGAGAGACAGTTGCGCTTGCACTTTATCAAGCCTCTTGGTAAGATTATGTACTCCAGATAATTAATCATTACATTTCCCTATACACATAATTACCTCTACTTTCTTGCTCTCCCACCTCCACACATATAAACAATTCATATGCATGTATTTACAGAGTAATTACAGAGTGCATATGCTGTGATTAAAGGCAATATAAACTGTGTATCCCTAATTACAAGAAAAAAACAACAACAAAAAAATACCCAAACAAACAAAAGCTCAAGCAGGAAACCACATCACTTCTTTAACTGGATCAAATCCTTTTCTCTTCAGACTAATACAAAGAAAAAAAAGAAACTCAAATATTCTAGGCTACGAGCCTGGCAAAAAGATGAGTGTCAGCCAGCCCAGCAGGTCCCTTGGTTGTAAATTATTTAATATATGGGACATAAATCAGAAAGCAATGTGACTTGGGACAAGACGAAAGAAATTCTGCATCTCAAAGTTAGAACACAATTTGGGTTTAGTTCCCTTCCACCAAATAAGAGAAGATCCTGCAGGTATAGCTTTGGTGGAAAACATTTGCATCCCACATGAAGTGAATACAGGTATGTTGGCCTTCTGAAAATCTTTGCTGGCTGTGTTTACATGACGTGATCTGATGTGGCTCTTATAAAATGAGCAGCATTGCTCTCTCCTGCTGAAGTCTCACATTCCTCCATGATATTTTGATGTATGACCTGTGTGTTTTGCTTGGCAGACTGCTCAGATTTCCCTCCAGAGATTTTGGGCCCAAAGCACTCCAGACTACTGGCAAATGAAGTAATTCTGTGGCATGGGGAGAGCAGGATCAAATGGATTAATTCTGCATTTTCTTGGAAAATACCCTTTGTTACCTGGTGTGACTCTTGAGGATCATCCTGCTGAGGGTCAGGACTTGGACTTGATGATCCTTGTGGGTCCCTTTCAACTCAGTGTATTCTGTGATTCTGTAATCCTTTTTGTCTGGGCTTCATGAGGCAGGATAGTAGGAGTATTCAACAACAAAGAAAGAAGGCGATATTGAAAAGACAAATTGCTTAGATTTGTTTCATCTGGCACAAAATACAAGCTATTGTAAGGTCTGCCTGAAGAGGTCCTGGATACCAACTCCAGGAGTAGGTCAACTTGCTTTCTGGCACAAGAGGAGGACTAGGATCCATTATTTCTATGGATGTCAATGAAATTGTTCTCTGCTATTCATACTGGGACACCACACTTATTGCTGTGGGCATTCTCTGGACCTGTCTTTGTAGAAGTGGATGCATTGCCTTGTGTTTTGAAGTGCTTCCTATGCTGACATCCAGGAGAATTTTAGTGTGGTTAATGGAAGTCTTAATGTTGACAGACAAAATGAAGTAGATGTGGGACATAGCAGAGGAGGATCAGAAGCACAAAATCCTAGGGCTGTTGAAGAAAAAGTATGCCATAGCAGAAGACTGGCAAGGAAGACAAAGATACCAGACAAAGAAAGAACAGAAATTAATTTGAACAGAGACAGTCTGCTGGCACAGGAGTAGGGATGGCTTTGAGCAATTGCAATGTGCTTATTGCTAGAGACCATAAAAAACCTCGGAGTCCCAGCATCCCTGTTGTGTCAAGCAACAGGGATTTAAACACCCTGGTGTCTTACAGCAGCCAGCTGATGTTGATGGCCTGCTACAGACACCATCTTGTGTTTTATCAAAGTGAGTTTGGGCAATAACTCTCCAGACCCTCATACCTGCCTGTAACACTGCTACTGGGGGCCTCTGTAGCAACACAGTGAATGACTGTGAGATTAAATCATACCATTCCTTCTTACCAGAATACTTTGCAGCTAGTGGCAGGAAGTTAGGGCTAATCGTCTGACCTTATTCTGGCATGTACTTTGTCTCTGAAGCCTTCTAAGTTAGTTTAAAGTAGTCATTACAGCACCATTTCCTGTCTGTTTAAGAAGAAAAAAATTATCTCCCTGGTTGCCCAAAAATTCAGAGCCTGATTCAACTTTCCTGCAGACCATGCAGCTTTGGATCACCACAGTGCCAGCCCCAACTCTTCAGTGTCTGGCCTGAGTAACAGTGTCTCATTAATTAATACACAAGCTGTGAAACGGGATTGGAGCCAAGTGGCTTGAAATTCTGCAGCCTTTGAGGGGAAATTCTGCACTGTGTAAGGCTGAATATGCTGATGATCCCAGCAGAAGAGAAAGTGAAGGTGTCTGTCTCCAGTTGAAACTATGCCTGGGATGAAACTCTTCTGTTTGAGCCAGGGAGGTAATTTAAGGTGATTTAAGAGTGCCATTACCTGAAGTGCAATTTAGCCAGGAAACAAACCTCCACTTAGAAAAAGCACTTGATGATCTTTAATTATCACAGCAGGTCTGGACCTCAGCTTTCAATCTCATCAGGTAAGTGTTTGCCCTCTTATCAGGCTGAGTCAGTGGCTGAATGAAGAGGTCAGAAGAAGGAGAAGGTTTGTGCAATGTCAAAAGACAGAACCTCTTCTTACAGACATCCTCTGTCTGAAGGGAGATTGGGATCATTCACAATTGGTAGTCTGCATCCCTTGAAAGAAAATTCATTGGTCCTGTAGGGTCACTTGTAGCATTTGTGATGCTTTCAAAGTATTCAATAATTGCTTATTTGTTCACCAAGTAAATACATATGAACATTTGAAATACATATGAACATATGAACATTTGTTCACCAAGTAAATACATACAGAACAACATACATTGTATATGTTGTTCTGTATATTTCTTTGCTAAGTCCTGTGTTACAACACAGATTTTTATTTGAAAAATGTTAATAAAGCTCTTGTGTTCCTCAGTGCATAGGAAAAGTCTCCTGCATACCAATACCTTGTATAATAAATTCGTAGTGAGTAAATGAAAAAGGAAGCAAGGTCACCTTCTGGCTTGCTATGGTATCTGGAGTGAACACTGTGCAGAATTTGTGTTTCAGGGCCTTTGCTGAGGCAGTGTGATCTTTTGCCAAATGGGTCATGGTGTGACAAAGGCCCAGGTTCTTTAGATCACATGTAGCCTGGGTCTTGCTGGGGCACTGGAGCAGGTTCAAGGTTAACAGACTTGGTTTGCAGAAGGAGCAAGAGCCTCAGATGTCAGCCTGCCCAAATAGATATCTTGTGCTCACAGCTATCCTCATAGTCTAAATTAAACATGCATTCCACAAACCCACATATACTAACTGGGAATTATGTCAGCTGCAGACAAAGCAATTAGGCTAATTTTCTCAGTGCATATGGCATGTCAGCAGCTGGCAAACTGTTTGCAGGAGGGCTCCTAAAAGTGCTACCATTAGCCAAATTATTGTCATGGATAATCAGAGATCACTTTCCTTACATTGCCAATGTAATGCACAGTTTGGTTTGGCTTTGAGATGGGAAATTTAATTGCAGCAAGAAGCCTTTTTCATTTTTCAGGGAAACAGTGATAAAATAGTTTACCTATGATTGATCAAGGACTCCCTTACCTGTGTTAAATCTGATATCTGGACATTATAGCTAGAATTTATTTTACTGGTAGCAGTTCTCTAATCTCTTCATTTCTTCTGCAAAATGTAATTTGCTCACTGTTTTTCACCTGAACTGTGTGACTAATGTTCTAGATTAAAACACCGCCCTGTTATTCTGATGCCAAAAATTTCATTACAGTTGTAAGTGTGATGCCAGAGGACTAAAGTTAAAAACATCCCTTTCTTTCTTTTTCCTCTGAGACCTTCAATCCACAGGGTTCACAATCCATAAGACAAAAGGCGCTGGACTCAGCCTCATTGAATCAAAAGGGAGAGAAAGGGAAACGGGGATGGGAGGCATAGCTGCATGAGTTATGTGTATTGTACTATTAAATTTGAAATGCATTGCTGTGGAAAAGAGGACATTTGTTACTTGGAGCACGAGTCTTGGTCAGTTAGTGAATGTGACTGGGGCTGAGGGAGCAGGGAGGAATACTCCTGGAAGGATGCTGAGCAGCACTAAATCACAGGAGCAAGGAGCGAAGAGAGGACTCTGCCTTGCTTCAAGGATCCATCCAGAAATGCTTTTTGGGTACTATCTTCAGGTCAGGCCTTCCTCATTTGGCTTTCAAATGTGGTGTCCAGTGCTGCAGCTGTGACTCAGTCCAAGCGGTAAACAGTTTTCACCTGGTGCTGTGTCTTTACAATTGAAAATTGCAGAGCTGTGCATTCACAATGCAGAACAGGCAGGCTGAACTCCTCAGCGTCTGTTTGATGGCATAAGACTCCCTACATTTTGGATGATGACTTGCTAGTCAGCTTGCCACCTCTTGTGTAGTATTGTGTAACATTCTCACATGTGGGCTCTTGTTAGATGATGGGGCGACATACAACCAGGCATCCTGGCAAGCCCCAGCTGAAGAAGGCTGCATAAATTACTGCTTTGAGTCCAGGCAGGGAAAGATCTTAAAACACAGGCTCAGAAAAGCTCAGGTTGAGCCTGTAAGCGCAAGATAACATTGATAGAATAGGATTTGTGCATAGCTTTAAAGGACTTCTCCTTTTTTACACACTGGGCGAAATTCAGCTCTGTCATGCCAGTGATCTCAGTGCCACTCTTATATGATAATAATTGTTTGGGCTCCTTGAAATGGATTTGGGGCAGAAAAAAAAATGCCACTGGGTTCAGCAGGTGTACATTCAGCTACAACACTGTATTTGAAAAGGTTTGTTTGTCATCCTGGCCGCTAGTTTTCTCATAGCGATTTTGATTTTCAAAGGACTTTACAGTTATTGATTAATCTCAGAGTGGACCTGTAAAATAGTTGCAGTGAGTAACTATCGCTTCTGCTGCAGAGGCTGCAAAACTGAAGCAAAGGAGTTTCAAGTGCACAAGAAGCTGAATTGGCTGCTCTAAGATTTTGGCTATCTACCCTGGCCTCACACCTCTTGATCATATCTCTGTCAAATAAATATTCTACTCTTTCCTTCCCTGGCAGATATTTCTTTTGGATTAATTCTTGATCCCATGGGGCACTGAATCCAATATCAATCTATTTTTAGTAGAAGAATTACCATCTGGAGTTAGCTCAGAGTAACTGGCTAAAGTTACCTTAACCAGATTGCATTGTTCCTTCTCTATTTACAAGGAGAAGAAGTGTAGCAGGGCACATGCATAACCAAACAGAAACTGATGAGGTTTATTTGGACATTTAAATTAATCTGCCAGCACTTTCTTTACGGGATATAAAATAAAATTCTCTGTACAAAGTTGTGAATTTTACACAGAATATTGTATTGCTCTGAACTGTGCAAGGAGTGTGTTGGGTCAGATAATGAGAAACATTATGAAGCTGATGTGTGATTTGGTAAAGAACCACAAAAAATTTGCAGGCAGCTGTCTTTTGTTGAGAAGCAGTTTTGCAGTGACCTCAACTGATTCAAAATCTTTTATGGGATGAAGATATGGGGAAGTAAAAAACTAGGAAAAGGAGCAGAAAAGTCAGTGTTTGGAATTGACATTTTGGAAGAGGTGCTGGTTTCAAAACATAGCTAGATTTTACTTAAAAGAGGAAAACCCTGTCAAAATGACTCATCTGTGGCTTTTTTATTTTTACCTGCAGAATTCTGCTACCTATGTGTTAGCCTTTCTGTTGTGGGGAAGTCATGAGGACATCTCACTTTGGAAGTTTTGATGTTACAGAATGAAAAATTTGAAGATGCCAGGAGGTATCTTCCAAGAAGAACTTTTAGCTGGTAACAAACTTATCTTCTTTGACAAATAACAAAAGTTACCAATCCAGCTCCAAAGAGTTCTGGTAGTTGGCAGTTCTGGTGTAGGTGGTGTTTAAAAGTGATATTTCTTAAAGTGATAGACCCTACAGATGTTAATAATTTCGTCTTTCACCTAAGCTAATGCAGAAAAGCTAGTGCAAACCTTTCCTCTGAGTTCCCTTTTCAATGTTCAGATGAGTAGTTTGCATTAGGTGATGATGAGTGATCTTTTGCAGCCAGCATACTACATTGAGTATTTCATCTGTGTTTGAGGATCCATGCTAATTATGGCACTACAGAATTACTTAAAACTAACTTTAAGGAAACACTTATATTTTAAAATAATTGGGGTAAATCCTGAGTGGGCTGATAATGGTGGAGAAATCCCTCAAGAGTGAGATTTGGTGGTTTGATTAAAACCAGTTTTCTATAATCCGTGAAAGCCTTTGAAGTCAGAATTAGAAAAATCTAGATTTAAGCTACAAGTAATCCTATAAGTCTCTTCAGGTTTTATAAATCACAGTAGTCTGTGAGGTTTTTGACCATATTTACAGAAAATGAATTTGTTTGCAGGATATTGTAAAACTAAAAATATTTAAGGTTGGCAGCCTAACACATTCATTCAGATATGGTGATGAGATCTCTGGATTTAATAATTACATTTGCAGCAATCATAATTTTAAAATTATGAATATTATGCTTGGAGATAATAATGTGAGGCAGATATAATTCTCTGTTGCTACCTGAATTTCAACTGGCTCTGTATCATTAAAGTCAAAAAATATTAATTAAATGCATTTCCCTAACATTAATTTCTCTGAATACATTTTTGTCTCCATTTTTCTTCTCTCTTTTAGGAATTATCAAATGAAATATATTAATAAATTCAGAAATAAGTGTTTTATTAAGGGTATTAGGGATGTATCTGAAGAGTGGATAATAAGAGTATAGCTGAATATAGTACCACAGAGAAAAAAAAAAGAAAACCGGGTTTTTAATTTAGAAAAAAAGAACATTTTTTCTTTATTTTTTTTCCTAGAAAAAGAAAGGTTTTTCCCTAAAGGGAAATAATGTCAAAGGATCTATGCATTAAAATAGGCTTTTTAGATTATGTTGCTATTAAGTGAATTGCTAATGCTGAAATTTCAGTGGGTAGAGATGTTAATTAACTACAAAACCAGGAGGGCAGTGAGGCAGGCATGGGTAAAGAAGACCTGTAGCTCTTGGAGCTCACAGGAGCTCCTTTGAGTGACATCTTTCTTGCACAATGGTTCTCACTTATTCTCTACTATCCAACTTACTAACCATATTTGTTTTCTCTGTTTTTTTCCCTTTTTCCCCCTCCAATCAGAGGCCGCACCTGTGGGCCCAAAATGACAAGATAAAGAGCAAATACTGTGACTCTCAGAAAAAAAGACCTTAATCCAAGCTCCCCAGCTATTGCAACCAGCAGAAATTTCCTGTTGGTATGGAAAGCTCTTTATCTGATAACATTTTGTTCTTTCTGCTGGGACTCATTTCAGTATCTAATTCAAGTTTAAAGTAAAGAAGAAGCTTCCCTCATTCATCTTAGGAAAAGACTGCAACATTTTTAAACCAAAACTACCACAAATTTGAAAGGATATTTCTCTCTACGTTCGTTCTTCGACACCTGGTGTTTGGCCCCAGATGGAAACTGATTCTGTGCTCACTACTTGGTTGCTAAGTGACCCATGCAAAATCTCTGAGTTGATTTTCCTTCTCCTGTGTTTTGACCATGAATGAGAGAAGCAGGTAGTCAATAGATGGATTTCATTCATATTCAAGATTTCTCAAAAAACATGAGAATCTTTTGCTGTACTGCTTTCAGGGCTGCAAGGGAGAGTAGCAGCCTGGCTGCAAAATAGGGCTGATATGTGACAAAGATAACCAGTCCTCACCTTCAGTGGTCTAACTCAATTTCAAAGGAGAGACAAGATAATAAAACTTGGAGGACAATCAAAGCCCTACATTCTCTTTCTGGAGGGATAGCTGATTGATAAATGGCTGCTGATTTTGCCCATGTGTGTCTGATTTTTAAATAAAGCCTTGCTCTAGGGATAGCTGCTGAGTCATTTGCTAATTAGGTTCAGCAAATGACTTTAAGAATTGGTTTGAGGCAGAAAAAAAATGGGTAAGGAAATCAACTGCTATTATACCACCTAGTATTTTTCTTCAGAGTGGCTTTGACCTGTCTCTTTCCTCTTTAAGAATTTCATTTGAGCAGGAAGGCAATGACACAGAGAAGGGGTGGCAGAGGGGCAGCAACCTGTGGACACACTTGCAGCCAGGAAATGATGTGTATTCACAGCCTCAAATCATGCTGAACGGCCTGTAGCTCTCAAGCCAGCTGTTTGCAATGTTATGCTCCAGTAGGACCTGAGGATTAAAGAATCATCTGCAATGCAGATCAGATTGTCTTTCAGGGAACAGAAGTAGTCACAAAGTACAAGCAGGTGCAAGGTCCAGTCAAGAGGGCTCTTCTGTAGTCTGGATATGAGAAACAAGACTGCTACCTGAGTTAACACACTAAGCAGATCTATCACTGCTATTTTACCCTCTATTTTATTAAAAAGGGCAATGAAGCAAAACACTGCCAAAATGCATTGTATTAACAGAACATTGCCACAGCATTACCTTATAATGGGAATCAAAATTGGAGCCAAAGCACTATGTTTTTCTTCAATAATACATTGCCATCAGTACTTTTCCCTGCAGAGAAGCTGCATCTTCATGTGTCCCATGACAAAGACAATTGCTTGGCACAGAGACAGTGTCATTCTTACCCTGAATCACACAGACCCTTTTAACCAACAGAAAAAAAAGCTGGATTACTTTGTTTTTGTTCTTTTTAGATGTGGGGCACAGCTGTGTACATTTTAGGCAACAACTGCCTGCTCTGATGCAGCATCCTGCACAGCAAGAAAACGAAACACTGCCGCTTCTCTCTTTCATTTTGAACATTGGCCTGTGCATTGAGAGCATCAGTGTGCATCTGCCTGCTTGTGAAACACTCACTGGATCATGATGCAAGTCTAGCAGTAGCCCTGTGAAAGGGTTTGGACTTGTGATTTATGATTGATATCTTTCACTACCAAATCCCTGGGTACTGCATGTCTTTAAATTAAGACACATGCCTCAAGGTCTCCCAAAAATAATCAGTAGTTCTGGAGGGGAAGCAACTTTTCAGCTTAAAAGGTTTATTGTCACTATGGCTTTGATGCTGCCGTCTGGCAGACCCTGAATGACTGTAGATTACTATGAGCCTGTTAGTATCTAACAGCCTTCACTGAGCAGGTGTCTTGGTGTAAATGCCTGTCTGAAGGTGGCAGAATGAGGCAGTGCTGCAGGGTGACAGATCCAGACTTCATTCAATTCCCAAAGGAGGTCTACAGGTGAATTTGGCAGTCAACAGTACACTACAAAATACAGTTTTATGTCAAAGAGCTGTTCCAAGGAAGCAAAGAAAATTCTGTTGGTTTTCTTTTTTCTTTTTTCCATGCTGCAAATTCTCTAGATGTGTTTCTGATTATATGAAGTCCTGTGAAGTGGAACCTTGATCCTTACTAGAAAAAGAAAGGATCTCACTGTGACAAAGGATTTGTCAAAATTTCTAGACCAATACTAAGATAGAATTTCTAACACCATCTCAGTTGTGTTTTCTTGCATATGGATTATGGTTTTCATTTAAATTGACATAACATTTTTTCATTTGGAGTCAAATCAGTACAGTAAGGGCCAATCTCCCTAAGTATGAATGAACTTCAAAGAAATCAGTGAAAGCAAAGAACCGACATACTACTAAGGTTCTGGGTGTTAGATTTTGCCCTGCAGTGTCTTGAGGTGTTTATACAGGTGTGGAACATCAGAGAAAAAGACTGGTGGTGTACTAATTATCATGAACAACAACGAAAGAAATATTTATTATTGAAGATGTATTTACAGGCCTCTGAAGTCAAGAACTGAAAAACAATGGCAAAAATATGTATATAGAATACAAAAAATACAAAACAGGTTCAGCTGAAGGCAAAGTGCATGAGAAATTTCAATGACAGTTGCAACTTCAAATAAATAAATAAATAAATAAAATCTCAACAATGTTTGTGGATTCCTTCCTCTCTCTCTCTACTTTTGGATCCAAGCTATATAACACAGTGCTTGTTACAATTAAATGAATATTAGTATTTAATAGTTTCATATATATATATAATAAAATATGCACATAGAAATCATTGCTGTGCTATCTCTCAGGCTTGTTTGCATAATTTTATCTGCAGGCAGAAAGTATGGCAGTCACAGGAGGCAGCTGAAAAGCTGAAAGGCAGCTGGGTTTAATGTCCAGCCTGAACACACATTTGTTTGGTCCAGCTGAGGATGGCGGAGTGTCCTGCCCTGTGATGTTGTAGGAGCTGAGAGCACGCAACAACATGCCAGTGAGCCAGGGATGGGGAAGAGAACTGGGACAGCTGTCAACACCCCTCTCTCCTGTTCTAGCAGCAGGATAACAGTCTTGAAATGGGAATGTTTTTTTGCATCCCCTCAACAGCTCCTCTCCATTCCCAAAGTGGGTTTCAGAGGTACTTTTTACAAGAAGAGTAAAATGACCCCACCAGTGGGGCTACTGGATGAAAAGCTGCCTAAACCAGTGCTCCAGCCTGGAAAGATCCAACAAAAGCCCTCTAGTGCTCTTGGGTGTTTACTTGGCAGGAAGCAGTGGAGGATGTTAAGCAATCACCACTGCGCATACATGCATTATAAATGCAGAGTATTCAGAGCACTGCCTGGGATGCCAGATGTTCACAGCTCTTCTCTTTATTTTTCAGTAAGGGTTTTCCATGCTGTACAACTGTTTATGAGCTTTGCTCCCTTGGTGTTTGGGGGTTCCTGCTGTGCCTCAGTTCTGCTAAGGCATCAGGACATCAGTTTGTTGATGCCAGCAGATACCTTCCCAGTGCTCATAATAAGAGAAAGTAAGTTAATTAAAAAAAAAGTGAATTAACACTTTCTAAATTCAAAAATCTTTTGATCACAGAAGAATCTGAGATCCTGTGGAATTAGAATGACTTATTTTCAAAAGAGTAAAGAAAAGCTGAAGAAAATTTGTGGCACTAACTGTAAGCAGCAGAAATGCGGAGCTTGGGGCTTAACTCACCTCAGCCTTTCACTTCCTATATTTTCCTCTGTGTAGAGCAGTGTGGATGCTGATTTGGCATAATTTCTGTACTCACTGGGTACGAGCGGGGGCAGCCTTCCACGCATCACATTGATTCGGCAGGGTCAGGCATCTCTCTTCTCTTCAGAGATTGAGAAATCCTTAGAGGGAGGTGGGCAGAGAAGGTTGAAGTTCTTTTTGTAGCAAAGACACTACAGAAATCAAGCAGCTTCACTATTGTGTTTTGCTGACTATCAGATTTGTGTCAGCTTCAAAAGCAGCTTCTACTGAAAGGGACTATTCAGCAGGCGGGAAAGACACTGAGAGGGCGTAGGTGTGAGTGATTTGTGCTAAATTTATATTTAGCCCTTTAGCTTAACAAGCTTTCTAGTGTTAATTAAGCCTGTGAATTTTTTTTGTGTGACAGGATTCGACAGCCATTCTCACTTCATGTGGGGGCAAGCATCACAGGAAGGTAAAGACCCCCAGTCATTAAACTACTGAAGCAAATAATTTCGTTTTCAAGGGTGCCATTGCCTGTTGTGTGAAAGCCAAGCTGTTCCTTCTTTTCATGTTATTTACCTCTCCTCCCCCCAATATATAAATAAAACCATGATCTTATGTATACTTCCTGACAGCTTTGACAACTCAGCCTGGGATATGACGGTCAAGCCTGGTACAACGTGGCTTGCATTATGTGTTTTGTCTTCTCACAGGACACCATATAGGGATAGGCAGATTACACATACAAGGCCAGAACAAAGCTAAGGTTAACCTGCTGAATTTTATTTAGCAATTTTCTAGCTTTCACAAATTATGCTTACTCACTAATTAGACTATTTTATCAGTATTTAAATTTAATTTTAAATATTTTTGTAAAGTCTTACATAAATATATTATATGAGAATATTTTTTATGTCTATGTCTTGGGTATTTAAGAGGATAGAAATTCTGTTGATAGTAAATAAATGCATGTCTGGGCAATTCAGAGCTGGTTTGGGTTTTTAGAGGGAACTTAAGTAGAATAAAAAGCTATTGTTATGTAATGCAGTCCCAGGTATGTACCACAAAAACCAGAATTCAAATCACCAGTGTGAATGGAAACTCTGGGCATCATTACCACGTGCACGCCTGTAAGGCAGAGTTAACTCTGTTGCAGCCAATCAAATCTCATTGGATGTAAAATGGATGTGTTGGGCTGGTAAATAACTTCTGTGCAGGCAAATAAGTGAGCTCAGCCTGTTATGACACTGCTACTTCGGTCAGCTCAGGGTGCTCATTTTGATAAAGGCAAGAACCAATATTTTTCATGATTCATAAACAAATAGCTTTACTGGGTGCAGACACAGATGGAAGAGAAATGTAATTGCAGCTATATACAGTACTTCTACAATACTGCTATTCCTGGTCAGGACTGGTACTTTTTTATAGGTGTACCTGCAAGAGGTTTCAACTCTGTCATCTACTAGAAGAAATGAAGCAGATCCATTCATTCAAATTTGGGCCCAGAATTTTTCTCTGTGAGAACTGTGAAAACTATATCCAGTCTATTGTTGTATCACCCTATCTCTGGCTTGCAACAGACATTAATGGCACAGGGAACGAGGTGGCAAAGCAGCAGACTCAGAGAAGCAGCTGGAACAATTAAGCACACCTAGAAAAATTATCAGCTTTCCTTCTTTCTTTCTTTCTTCTTCTACCCCTCTGTTCATCCCAGTTTGTTTTCTGCCTGCAGTGAGTGCTTCTCATCCAGGGAACTGTGGGAAAATCGGTGATTGCCTGGTTAAACTGCCTGGAATCAGGTTAAACTGTTTCTGAAGCCAGGTAAAGTGCTATCCCAGACATTGTGTGGAGACATTAAATAGAGGGGAAATAAAAGAATAATATGCTTTCTTCTGCTTACAAGATTTAAATTAGCTCAAGATCTTAGCTTGCAGAAGCAGAAGTCAAAAAAGCCAGGCTTAGTGAAGAAAGCTTGTTATTTAGGGTAAAGGGATTTAGTTATAACATTACAGATGTTGTGATGGTTTTGCTCTCTGATTCCTTCATCTTTTACCAAAGGATGTTGGAATGAACTAGATTCTAGAAAGATTTCTTGCAGAATGCAGAAATTCCAACAAAGAGAGATTTCCTTTCAAAGATGCAGTGTCCCAGTTTAGCAGAATAACAAATATATTTTCAGTAATGGGTGCTGTCTTGAACATTAATGTCAGATTTAGAGTTTAGTTTTGATGCTTCTGTTATTCAGCTCTATCCATAACGGATGCTCTGTAGGTGGTGGTTTTTTTTTCTCCTTCTTTCTTTACTCTTTTCTTTTTGTTTTAAAATAAATTGTCAGTCTTCTCAGAAGTTTTTTCATCTGTTTTTCAGATAGGAATGCTCTTTGTCAACAGCAAATCCAGGGGTCCTTTCTGTCCCCAGGCTTCTGAGCAAAAGAATCCCTTTCCATCTCCAGGGCAAGTTAAGGCTGGTGACCCAGCTGCAGTCAAACAATCCTAGACAGCACTAAATGAAATGCTGAATTACCTCACCACATTTCTTTCATCTTCTTGGATGTCATCCATTCACAAGTTCATTCCCATGCCTGGATGTGTACATGCGGCACAAGGATGTCAAGGTGTCTCACTCAGGGTCGCTCTCTTCACACCTCCAAGAAGAAGTGCAGAAGGTCTCCCAAGTGTTCCTGCAAACCTGCCAAACCATGTGTCTATGGGCTCAGCCCATCCTGTTCCCAGGGGAGCACTAATGGCCCTAATGGACTTGAAGTGGTCTTTGTGGTCTTTGAGGTTTTTTAACTGTGAAGTAAAACATCCAGGATTTTATACTGGCTGCCTGAGATTTCTCTCAGGGATCAGGTGGTATGCATGACTGGGCCCAGTTTCTAAGGATAAAGGCTTAATGATACACTCATTGTAGGAGTCAGGACTCCATTTTGGGGCAGCCAGCCCTTATGTCTGGCAACCAGATATTAAGCTGAGAGAAACTGCTGATTGCCAAATAAAACTACTTTGAGAGAAAGCCCATGAACATAAGGACATAATTAATTACATCCCCTTTTATCTATTCTGAGATGCCCTCATTGCTCCTAGGAGTCTTGGAGATATTTAGCTCATGGACAGCCAAGGCCATAGCTGTCAACACCTGGTGGAACGCTTAATCATTGGAACCAAGGTAAAATTCATTCATACACAACCTTCTAGAGTAAGGAAATTGAAACAGGTTACCCTTTAACCAGCTAATTGTGGTTTTCACCGATGTTTGGAAACAGAGGAAGTATTCTTATTTTTCTCCAGTCTAATTGCATCTCATTCATGACTGTTGAATCGTTTATACAAAAAAGAGTGAAAAAACCTCCTTAAAATTGATGCTTCAGTAAAAAACAACATCAACAACAACAACAAAACAACCAAACAACAAAGCCCAAGAAATTAGGAAGAGCCACAAATCTGCAATTCAAATATCTCAGCACGCCAGAAATGTGATCAGCTGCATACAAGGGTTGCATCTGCTCTGCTTCATTCCCACAGACAGCAAGCTGCCCACAGAGACCACACATCCTCCCACTACTTCTCCTGTTTAAGTTGCTGAAATGCTGCCGAAAACCAACTGTACAAAATTTGACTGAAGCACTTTTTCAGTGTGGCCCCATTACTCACTTCAAAAAGGGCATTTGTTGCCACCTGGTTGTGGATTGCAGGACATCAGCAGCAGTATCTCTGGTTGTTTAACTGGTTTGTTGGCCGGGCAGAACACTCCCAAGGCAGCTGGCAGTACCATCATCACAGAGCTCTGTTGTAGTTTGATCCCTCTCAGCCCTGCGATGAATGCAGATTAGAAAGAAATTAAAGAACTCCTGCATGGCCAGGAAAACCACTCGTTTATAGGAGGTTTGCTTTCATTAGTCCTGAAAAATCTATTACTTCTCTCTTTTAAGTAACCTTTCTGCACAGATGCAATTTTAACAAAGCTCTGCAAAATGGCTGCAGCTGGAGGGAAAAGTATGTATGTGAAGGTGGCTTCAAAGGGATATGCTTTTATTATAAGCCTTCCCTGGTCTCCCTCTGATTTAATTTTCTTTTCTGCTCTGGGTCACTCTTGGTTTATTTCTAAATTTATTGTCTTCCCCTCCTCCTCAGCTGAAAATAGATGTAATGCAGAATCCAATTTGTTTTGAAACCGATTGTTTCAAGTGAAATCTGAACACAAATACTTCATAATGGAGCCTGTTTTGTGGATGAAGGTGAATGCACATGGGATGAGTATCTTCCAATGTGAGCCAATACCACACAGACTGAGAGGTTCATTCTGCTCTTCTACCTGCCTTTTTAACACTGTTAATACCTATCAGTGGTGAGGACAGTGTGTCTTTCAAGGGAGGTCCTCCTGTGCACCCATGAGTTAGAAAATAAGTGACTGTGAGAGACATCTTCCTCGGCAGTTGCATGAAGCAGGGAGTGGGCCCTGAACCTGGTATGTGTTTGGTCCTCCATGTGTTGAGCCAGGGGGGACTGGACAATCTTGGGTTCCTATGATATCAGATTTAAATCTCTGCACCATGGTGCAAGAGCCAGCCATGCTGAAGCAGACAGGGTGATAGCAGAGGAAGAAACAAAAATCAAGTAATCTTTCAAGGAGTCTTCCTCCAAAGTGCTCTTCTAAGGAGTTTGTGTCTCCTCACAGGGTTGTGCTGATGTCCTTTACTCCTTATTTCGGAGAGCCCGAAATAAGAGTGGATGTGTTGATGGAGTTACTTGTCTTTTGCCACCCTGAAAAGATCATCTCTGGCTCCATGATGCCCCTATCTTAATTCTCCTGCTAGTCATGATGCTGTGATCAATCTCTCCTTTGGCCAGAAATCTGTCATCATCAGGAAGCATGTCAGCAGCCTTTATTCAATGCTGGAGAGTGGAGGGAGGGATTAGCTGCAGGGAAGCTCTGTGTTTTGCTGAGCATTTTGAGCTTCCCATCCAGGAGAAATCAAAATGACAGGTTTTGCTCTCCCCACGTGGAAGGCTCTTAGCATTTTTATGCTGCCTGCAGGGAAAAAGAAGCTGTAACCAGAGCCAAAAAATCTGGTCTGGCTCTCCTGCTACTGTACATTTCTGCCTTCATGGAAAGAGGATTTCACAGACATTAGGAAAAAAACAAAACCACAAAATTTTCTCCTAAATTTGACAGAAGTGGGAATAACAACATTTTTGTTTGTGAAATGATTGCCAGACTTACCTGCTGTCTACAGTGCATGTGCTGCACCTCCTGGACAGCTCATTTGAAGGAGATCTCAGGACAGGCTGAGGGGCAGGCAGTGGCCATAGGGGAGCACATGCACCTCCTACACACTTGAAGCAGCTTAGTGAGCTGGTCATTGCAGCCTGTCAGAGTGTTTCAGAGGCCTGATGTGCCATGGCAAACATATATTTAGGCTATGAAATTTGGAATTGATGTATAAATTAATTTGCATCTTGGTCAAACCCACGTTTTATTCCATTTACTTCCCAGATTTTTGCGCATACTTCATTCAAAAAAGTTGACTCTTCCTTGCAAATAAAAATCAAGACCAGAGACAATGGGCTGTGTTGTCTGAATCTGTAATTCAAATTGCTGTTAAGGCATGGAAACGTCACAAGTCCTTTTGGACAAACCATGTCTGCTCTGAGTTAGTCCCACCAAGACGCAGCTATCCATAAAGCTGTTCTCTTCTCACTCTGTGGGAATACTAGAAAGACTGACAAAAATAAGGCAAGTGTCATCTCCAGGGAACTGCAAAGCATTTAGAAATGGAGTTTGCTTTCTGATCAGCTAACATGAAACATTTCAGAGCACTAGTACAAGGCAGAACTTTGCAATGGAAGTTGTTGAGGCCAAACACTTAATGACCATGCATCCAGCTGCCTACAAGTGGGATTGGGATAAGCATCCCACGTGGTGCCTCCCACAAGCTGCAAAAGTTCAGGAAGGGTTAGGCTTAACTTCTGAGATTTAAATGGCTTCTTTCTTTTCATAAACATGAGGATTAGCAACTGCAATGTTTATACAGGGTTTTAATAAGTAAAAAATAACTGTTTCTGTTTGTGAAGCAAAATACCATGAGCTGGGAGAGCAGTGGCAGCAAAACCAAGAAGAAGCCACAAATGTGCCTTTCTGATTCTGATTCTCCAGCTGTTGAAATGCAGCTGGACAAAGACAGAAACCAGACACAATTAATATTTTTTCTGTTTCATTCAGGAATATCAGCCTATTCACAGCTGCAGTAGGTGGGAAACACCTCAGGACACAACAGTGGTGGCATCTGAGCAGATCTATGCAGTACAAGGCCTAGGTAGAGGGGACCCTGGTGGATACCATGTTGGAGAAGCCTGAAGATGAGAACAGGAATAAAGATAGGACCTTGAAATACAGATCAGAAATCTTGTGGTGAAACTGAGGAGGAGATGAGTTTTGGAGCTGCTATGAGAAAAAAAAATAGCCTACATGCACATGGAAGGTCTGTGCTGCATGATGTGGGAATCATTCATTTCTTTTTTAGCCCAGATAAATAGTGCCCTTTTTTGATTCCATTAACTGGCTTCCCTGCCTATAAGTCTGGACCAGGACTCTTTGCCTCACAACACTTTCAAATGCAATTTTCTTGAGACAGTAGAAATTTGTTTGTTTCTATTTACTTGTGAATGTGAGAGTAATCTGTAAAGAATTAACAACAAGTGATATAAAAGTAGCTGAAATTTTTGTCCATTGGTAGTTGACATCATTCAGTGGATTCTCCAGGATATCCCAGAAGCTGCCACAGCAACTAAGGTGTTGGTCAAGGTGGGGACCTTGGCTAAATGTAGAGAACCATAGATCAAGCACTGCAGGGACATGAATTTTAGTTGTGATCATCGTGTTCACCAACAAGTGACTATTTGATTTTGCAGAATGAACAAAGCAAGCTGCTTGGTTCCCTGTGCCTTCACACCTATATTTAGTATTTAGAGTATTATGGCAAAAAGAAACGAATTATTTGTTTCAAATAGTGAAGAAATTCAGAAAAAGAACTTATTCTAGTTTCCAACAAATTATTTGTAACATTTGTCCATCAAAACCAGTAAAATGGGTCTAGACTTTAATTTTATGCCTTTCAAAATATTAATGGCAAAACATACTGATCAAACATATGAACTTACATCTTTCTCCCATTTGCCTTCTCTCATTTGTGACTTCTGTGCACAAATACATAATTACCATTGTCTCATTCTCCTCAGCTCAATCATCTTATTTTTATCATGCATACATACCTACATGTGTATATATGCTTTTAAATAAAAACCACTTTTCCTCAGCATCCACCCTTTCTCCTTTCCTAAGCATCTTTCCATGACTTCCTCTCAGATAATTAACAGGTTTTCTCTAGGTTTTCACCACTTTTTCATAGGAAGGTCTCTCTGTCTCAGAGAAGTTTTCTTCCAGCAAAAATGAGCCAAATCCTTTGCAGGACGTCAAGTCTCTGTGGCTTGCCTAGAAAGCCTGTTGGCTCCTGGGGAGGCACCTGAAGGCAGCTGCAGCTTTGGTTTACCCCATCTGCAGGGGATTTCTAACCTGTGCCTTCACACCTTTGTCTTTTTGGCTGTTTTTCCACAAGGCTGTGATGTTATGAGGACTCTTCTGTATGCTCAGCATTATTCTCATGCCAAGCCCATCAAGGTGTTTTACTCTGATGAGAAGAAAATAGTCCAGGCATGAACAACTCCTATAGCAGGGGCTCAGTGCCAATTTGAAGGTAATTATCTACATACAAATGCATACCAATAAATTTCCAAAGCACTTTGTAAAATTTTCCAGTAGAAGTCCCACTTCTCAGCTTTACCTCAATGCATTTCAGCCAGTGTGATAAATTTTCTACACTCATTGCCTGTAAGTTATTTAAGTCCAGGATGCTATCTTCTCATTATTTTGCATTTACAACTGCTATTCACCACACAATTCATTCAGGCTGTTCTCAGCTTCCTTTAGGAAATCAGTTCTATGGTTTTTTAAAATTTATTTATTTTTGTGAAAGCACAGTGAGGATCAGCACTCTTCCTGCCTAACTGCCTGAGAATGCAGACATTTTCTTTAGCTACGAACATGCTGTCTCAAAAATATAAATAGACCTAACTTAATTATATTTCCCTCAGGCTATGCAGAAAATGCAAAACGAATACTAATCCCACTTCTCTCTCTTCACCCATCTCCACAGTCTAATCAAACAATTTTGTTCTAACACTGAGTTTGTATTCTCTCAACAAGATACATGCTATGTTCTGATGCCCTGGGTGTCATTAAGGCTTCTTGCAAAATGCCAAAATGTGAAGCCGTCCTTCTAATGCTTTTTAATTATCTCATGTGTCATCTGAACATGCCCAGCACGGAGCTCCATGAAAGCTCCAGACCCAGACCCAGATTAACCTGGCTGATCCTGCAACCCCTCACAGTCTAGTCATGGGGTGATTCTTGTCTCCCATTGACTTTGTATTTTAATTGGTATGTTGTTATTAACAACTGACAGTGCAATGTGCTGACATCAAGGAATATACTAGATGGCTAATATTTATTCATGTAAGAGGGGAAAGGAAAATACCTTAATCCCCAGCCTTTGTCTGGCATCCCTATTATCTCACAGTTTCTTACATTTCTTTATATAAATATAAATAAATTAACCTTTAAAAAAAGAATAGCTTTGGATATCCAAATCTTTAAACTTTACCCTTCCCTTCCCTTCCCTTCCCTTCCCTTCCCTTCCCTTCCCTTCCCTTCCCTTCCCTTCCCTTCCCTTCCCTTCCCTTCCCTTCCCTTCCCTTCCCTTCCCTTCCCTTCCCTTCCCTTCCCTTCCCTTCCCTTCCCTTCCCTTCCCTTCCCTTCCCTTCCCTTCCCTTCCCTTCCCTTCCCTTCCCTTCCCTTCCCGGAACTTCCCGGAACTTCCCTTCCCTTTCTCTTTTTTCTTATAGAAGTTAGTAATAGAAGTTAGAAACTAGTAAAAATAATATGAAAAGGTAATGATATTACAAAGACTTGTGGTCTGGTGTTTTATGGTTTTTTGTTTGCTTTTGTTTTGCTTTGTTTTGTTTTGCTTTTGGTTTTTAATTTTGGTTGGGTATTTTGTTGGTTTTTACTTTTGTTTTTATTTATGTTTTTGCTCCAGATTGTATTTTTATTAATTTAAATGTTTCTTAGAAACCTTGACAAAAGATGAATGAATTTTCTTGTGGTTCTGCGTGCAAAATATGATCACCTCACATTTACAAACCTTTAAAAAACTTTTCACATTGACAGAAATGTCCAGATGAACTTAGATCATATGAAGAACAACAGAGTAAGGAAGAGAACTGTTTTTCCATAGCATGTCCAAATAGAGTAAATTCTTACCACATTTATAATACGTTTCTAAAGATGTTGTTGTCCACAGAATTATAATTTTTAACTTTATTGATGAATGAATGAAGGGTTTTATCAAAAGATGGTAATGTTATTTACTGATCCTATCTAGGCCTGAGGATTTTGTGGCCTATTGGAAAGTGTTGTCTTAACGAATTTATGGCTGACTAGGTGTGAGCCATGCTGTGCATGAAGGCACCTTCCTCAGAATTACTCCAATAAAAGACTGACATAGATAATGGATTGATGAGAAAGTCTTCAGTCTGAATAGTCATTGTGTTGCAGCAATTTATTCTCAGGCAGTTTTTTTATTTATACTTACACTACAAAATAAATTCAGTTGAGGTGGTTTGTTTTTTATTCTGCAAATAGGTAAAATGAGCTTTTTGTTCATCCTTTCCCCAGAAACCTTAGACTCATTGAATTGAATTGACAGGTACATGATGGTACCAAAGAAAATGTCTTCCTTAAGAAACAGAAAATAAGAAAACAAACTTTTAGGTGGCAATTGCACCTAAAAGTGCAAATGCAGTATAGCAACCCATATTAACACAAGATTTAACGTAATTCTGAATTCATTAGGCTATTAGTATGTTCATAAAAGAACATAAAATACTAACACACTCACAAGAGGCCGTGCATTGGCCCTCTGTATGGATGGCAGTCATCCCTGCAAGGCTGAGCTATCTGTATGTGTTTAATGATGCTGTTTTGTTTTTTACCTTTTTTTATTTAGTATATCTTCTCCTTATTCTTTACATATATATTTGTAACCTATTGTGTTAACGTCTACTTTTCCCAGTTGTTTTCCATGCCCTTTCCCTAGGCAGAAAGACAAAACATATTCCAAAGCTCCTATTCTATCCTGGTTCTTCCTGGCCAGCAAGGCCAAAAAACACCTCTTTGAGACACATATTTTTCATCAACAAAATACAGTCCCATCTAAGGGGGCAGAATTTAGAAGGGGCTTAGACTGGGGGGGGGAGGGGGGAATTTCATCACCATTTTTGCTCCTAAATTTTTGCTTTTCTTTCAATTATGTTAATTTACCCAACTTATGAAATTGTATGCACACCCCATGGAGAAGTGGGTTTTGCGGACATTTTTTCATAACTGCCCCTGGAGGCCTTCAGTGAAGATCTACTTTTATATTTCCTGCCATACCAATATTATCTCGGAAGTGTGTGTTGTTTCATTCCTAGGTTGAAAAAGCATCACTACTTTAAGTGGTTTTCTCACCTTAGATTTCCCATTCTGCTGCGTGAATAAGAGCATATGGTGCTCTCTTCTGCTTTGTGTGATGAGTTCAGCATGCAAACAGAAATCTTGAGTTTCACAGCTGCCTTTGTAAGTGAACGTGTTAAGGGGTACACAAGAGCCAGCCATGAAGGTACACCTTGCCAGAGGGAAAAAACTACAATAGAATGCCAGGGAAAGTCAGTGGCGCTTTCTACAAGCTGTCCATGTATAAGCAGAGGTGGTACTGAGAATCTTAAATGTGTGTTAGAGAAGGAGAGCATCTGCTGAAAGGGTTCCGCCTGACTGGTTGTCAGGCCAGAGGTTCTATGTAACTGTCAGAAAATTTGAGCTAACAAAATGTCTAGTGATATTTAAATTTTTCTTGCTCTTCTGCTTAAACCTTTCATTTCTTAGAGGAATAGGAATGGAAGTGAGCTTTTTCTCTGTATTCATTGAACCTGTCTCTCCTTACCCTTTTTTTCCTCAGCTTTTCTCCTTCCTCCATCTCCTTTCCCACTATTCAGGATCTTTCTCCAAAGCTGATGTTGCTTTGAGTGAGCTAGACAAGATGCCCTCCAGAGATCCCTTCCTATCCAGCTCGTGTGATGGCTTTGTTATGCAGTGTCTGTGTGGTTCTGAGATCAGAGTGGCTGGGCACACTGGGAAGAAACCTGGGGAAGATGGGGGAAGATGGAGATGGCTACTGAGCACCAGCCAAATACTTTCTAAATACTTTCATGTGTTTGTAGCAGTGGGAGTAGTGAAAGCTTTTCATGTAGGCATTGTTGAAAGGCAGTTTCTGGGGAGTGATGGAAAAGGAATTTCCTGTCTGAAATTATAGTGCCTTTTTTTTTTTTTTTTTTTTTTTTTTTTTTTTTTTTTTGGTAGAGAGATTCAGGGAATTGTGAGAGACTTAAAACATGAGCCTTATGGTGGTTAAACTCATGTGTGTGCTGGGAGCACTCAACAGATTGAGGAGACTGGCTGGAATGGCCACCATGCTGTGAATCAGATACTGGTAAATTCTCTCCCAGAGAGAGAGACTGGTGCATTCTCCCATGCCCTGGCTGGAAATATCACTGACCTCCATGTGGAAGTAGCAGAGCAGACTTCTCACTCTGCAAAGAGCATACAGGATGGCATAATTTTTCATATAAAAGCGACTAGGGGTTAATGTGACTGAGAACAAGAGAGCAGTGTTGAGAGATATCACCTCAGATGTGTCATATGAAATGATGGGAACGCGGGCACAGTCATACAGAAATGGACATCTTCTTTCATGTTACTGGAAACTTGTCATAGCGACCTTGGGGATCCTATAATACCAACTTTAGTTATTTTAACCTTACTAACACTGAAACATGGGCTGAAATTCATATTGCATGGAGACCCTAGCAATGTCCTTAGCAATGAATTGCAAAGCTATCACAAGAAAGTCCCTGACATGGAAAAGGACTGCTAGTTACGTATTCATAGTGAATGCTACCTTTCACTACAGCAACTTTATGTGTGGGAAAAATACAGAAACCACTTTCCTTCTATTTCATGTTCATCTTGTCATTAGTAACATATTAATCTTTAATTGTGGACTACATTCATTTCAGAGAATATCTATGGAATATTTCAGTTGGAACAATGCTGGCATTTGTTTAAAATTCCCTGCTTCCTAGCACAATGATTTTCCCACCCAGTGACTTATTCAATGGAAATTGCTACTGCACAGAATGCTAATACTTTCTTACTGATGTAATTTATAGATATAGAAAGATTTGCACCAACAAGACTTTTTATTTCAAAAGCAATAATAGAAAATTCCATTGATAGATCTTAAGAAATGGTTATGCTTCATGAAATTTCACGGTTATGGTTCAGAGCATCACAGACAAAATTTCCACATTCGTAAAGGGCTGAGAAACAGGATTTAATTTCTCTGATCTGTTAGTAACCTCATCAAAGCCTTTGCAGGGTGTGTAACCATGTCTAGAGAGCAAATAGATACATCACTTCTGTATTCTGGTGTATCAACAGGCCCTGAGTAAATGGGCAGAAGGTCATACAAAAGAGGGATACATTGCATAACATACACTGGATTAGTCACCAGATTAATCACCACTAGCTGGCATTTTCCTGAAGCCAATGGTCTCACCAGCTCTTCCGCATCTCCTTGACTCTGTCCAGAGGACACTGGTTTGTCCTGAGACTGGGCTGTGAAGGCCGGGAACCCAAAATTGATGTGCAAACCTGATGTTTTCCTCTACTAAAGCAGAGAGGTGCTACTTGATAGGTGTCAATGTCTTCCTTTCATGTTTTTCCATGAAGCAGCCTTCAATTTATGCTTATATGTTAGTGGGAAAATGGAAAAGAGGAAAAAATCCTACAACTTAGTTGAAAAACCCTCAAACACCTAGTCACTCTGCATGTTTATTCTGCAGCAAACTCTTGGCACTGTAGTTGTGAGCAATTTTGTTTGCTCACCTTTGAGACTGCAGAGCGCTCTCTACAAGTCGATGAACTTACACTTGCTCAGACCTGTGATCCTCACCTGGAAGGGAGGAAGAAAGGAGTAGCAATGGGGAGATATAAACTCTAAAGTCCTTAACCTATTGTCTTTGAGGGAAAAAATCCACAGATTCCTTAGTGTTTATTTTCCCCTCCCTCTGCTTTGAGTATAGTATAGTATAGCAAAGATGCTTTGAATTGCGTCTCTGAATTTTTGCTTGTACTTTCACTCAAGGACCCCTCTGTGACATGGCAGGATTCCTGTGTTGGACACAGGCCTAATGTTCCCTCAAGCACTGGAAATAATTTTCACAAAAATTCAGACTCCAGGAGGTGGCTGCAAACCACACTGATGCATGCTGTGTGATATCAGAGTGAGCAAGCCTGGCTGCTTTGCTGTGGCAATGATTTGTTATTCCAATATAATTTATGATCAGGCCGGTGAAACCAGTTTGGAAGGGAGCTGCTTCTAAGTACTTCTTCTAATGCTCAAACCTGTTTGTGAACTGAGATGAGGAAAGATCATGTGTGACATCATGCTGGAGCTCTGAGGTGGCAGTAGCCTGTGATGTGTAGGAGGGACAAGCAGATGAGGAAAAACTGCTTTACCTAGACCAGCTGTGCCATATTCAGTGCACCAGGCTGTGACAATTAATTCTTTCAGGGGTGACTGGGAACTTCTTGGGAAAATCATGTTACTCTGACATCTGCTTGCACTACATGAAAAGTTTTCAACCTCACCTGTTTAAAAAAACCACCTCGCCTTTCATATGTGTGTTTTCACCTGCCCCCTTCCCTCCCCAGCAGTGCATTTCTTTAACTGTGTGGTTATGAGGAGGGATCTCTGTTGTTAGCAAGAATAGCAACTGCTGATGTGGAGTCTTTCTGAAGGGATAGAATCTTAATTGCTCATTCTAAGTTTGTCTTTTCCAGGTACAAAATAAATCAATCTCAAGCTGTGTAGCTATTGAGAGGAGACATTTCAGTGTAATGCAGAATGCAACTTTATGTGTGAAAATGGCACACCTTGAAAATCAATTTCAAGTCAAAACGGGGTGTTGATTATTTTCACTTATTATATTTATGAGGCACTAAAGGGCAAGCCACAGTGTGTAATTTGGTCAACACTGGTCTATTGCATGTGCATATAGCCAGTTAATTATACATTGTACTTTGCAATGCTAAATGCGCCACTCAGGTCACATAACTGCTGATAGATTGTATTGTAGGCTGAAGAATGGATCTTGTATTACAAGATCAAGATTAATCCACAGAATTAAGACAGATTCAGAACTGTGGCAATTGGTTTTGAAATGATTAATGGAGAATGTTATATGTCATTTTCCTCAATAATGACATGGTACTTACTTCCTTTGATGCATAAAACATTTCAGGATGTGGATGTGTGAGGGGGTTTATTTCATTACTGCGCAGAATATCTTAAACAAGAGTGGGAAAGCATACTGAGACCACTGTGCTTTTGGTTGTCAGGCTGTGAAACCATTTGGTACACAAGAAAAAAGGAACCACATTCTCGGTACTCTTGAGGAAGAGGATAGAACTGTGCATTGAGCTCAGTTTGATCCCCCTGTCTCCTGGAAGAGGAGTATGGCTCACTACCAGGTACCTGGAGTATTTCATGTCAGCTGCTTGATAGCCAAGTGGCCCTGCTTAGTCTTTTCTGGAGCACAAAGACAGCCAAAGAATTATGGCAGGTTTGGGCCATACTATGAACTCCCTTGCAGACTCCTTGCTTGACCCTGGGTCAGGCAAGCCTGGTCACACAGGCTCCGTCTAGTATTGCACAGGGCATTCATGGGGTGTTTTTCTCCTGCGGCTGCATTCCAAACAGCTTGATAAGACCATGGCTGTGATCAATGAATTCCTACCTCCATGAAACCCTTCTGCCCCATAAAGTAACCACAGTTTTTTAATCTAATTTTTAGTGCACTTTGGGTTCCATCAGGGAGCAAAACCTATTCATAGTGCAACTTTCTGCAGTCCTGGCAGATTGATAGCTGTTGACTGGCTCTCTAGTCTTAACTCCCTGCTAAAAGGAGGTGAAAATATGTACTTTAGAGGTATATGCTGTTTGTCACTGCAGTGCTTTCTCTGTCTTGCCTGCAGATATTCATCATTTCACAATGCTAGAAGCCTCAAACTTATGTCTTTAGAATATTAATGTGAAAAAAACTCAGAGAACTCCTTGAGATTCACTATGTTTCAGTCTGCAGGTTTCTATTTCAGTCTGTTCTTATTTTCTCTGTTGAATTTTATTTGGCCCTGGTGATTTATCTTTTTGTGATTATTGTTTGGGCTTCTTGAAGTGTGAGGTTGTTCAGAAAATCTGTTTGTGATGTTTTTTCCTGAAGGTGTGGCAGTGTGCAACAGCAGCATACCTGGTTGTGTCTCTCGCTCTGTTCCTCACCACTCTGACCTCCTTCCAACAGTGACTCTGTTCCTCTTAAGATTGGGGAAATTACTTTTTTTTTTTGATCCCTATTGCTACATAACTTGCTGATGCTCTGAGAGAGTTGATGTGTACTTTTTCTGGGTAAATAAAGCCCACACTGACTATAAAAGCCAGAGATCCCACAGAGCATGAAATCCCCTCCTCCATTTTTTCTTGAATGTTTTTTGCACACCTGGTGCTGAGTTTCACAGAAGAGCACTGCACCTGGGGAAGGTGGTGCTGTTTTTTCTTTGGGGGGGATTTTTTTTTTTTTTTGGTGCATATTAGGACAGGTGATACTTTGAATGTAGACCAAGTCTGATAAATATTATGATGAGCTTTACCATAAATTCACATATGCCTGCTCCCTTTCATGCATGGACAAGCTTTTAGTAGGACTTCTTTCAGCCCCTGTAAATTTAAACATATTTTGCACCCAGTCACCCTTGTGTTTCTTCTGGTCTCTTTGAGTTGGATAAATTCTCATTGTCGGAATCTCTTCTCTTGGAATCATTACATGGGAGTAGAAAAGATGCAGAGATGGTTCTTCAGAAAATAATGAGTGACTGTCCTTCTCTACCCAGAAAAAATTCTTGGGAGGTGTTAGACATCTCTGCTGTCAGCTGACATCATCACTTTAAATCAAGTGAAGCAGACATTGCAGATAATGTCTTACTGCCACAGAGCAGGTAACCTTGACAAACCTAAAGGTAACAATTTTAAGTCAGGACTGAGACAGACACTGGCAAGTCCTGTAGTAAAGGGAGTCTGGTCTTGCAGCTGTCACCTGTGGCTACAGGCATTTGGACATGTGTCTCCAGCCTGTGAATTGAATGACAGCCTCCATGAATACAAAATTCTCCTTTCAAGCTTTGGGACACTATTGATGTAGAGCGGTTTCAAAGCATTTCTCCTGTTTTCTTTGTTCTTCTCCCTCCCACAGCAATAAGTAAGTCTCCCCACAATAGCATCCAGCCTGTCCCTTGCCCTTATTGACTCGTTTTGGGGGTCTCCCAGCATCTCTGGGAAGAAGCTTGCTAGTATCAATTAAAAATGACATTTTCTGCCTGATTTACTCTATTTCCTTGTGAAAGGACTTGGGCTACAGTGTGTTAAAAGCTGAAAGAAATCTGGACAAACACAGGAAAGTTGGAACTAAGAGGATTATGAAATTCACTTACTTTCAGAAATGAAATTGGCAGATTGGTATGTTTTTTGACATAATTGCAATACCAAACTTGCAAATAACACTCATAACAGACTTCTGAGGCTTTCAGTTGTTCCACATTCTAACAGTCCAAGCTATCATGCTCTGTATGCCTTTGGAAAGTGCAGCCATTGCAATAGAGAGTGGCACTAGCACAGTCTTGAGCAATGCCCCCTTGTAGGATTTATCTATTACAGACCTGGTCTGGAAAGATGGGGTTAACCTTCTTACAGAAGGTTACACAATGTACACACTTGCAGAGTGTCCACACAATACATGGATTACAAAAGGAGTACTTCATACCACTCACTTCATCCACTAGTGGCCCTTTTCACTCCCTTTTTGAGCCGAAGAATACTCAAAGAGCTGTTGTAGGTCTGAGTCATGCTATGAACTCCATTGTTCATTTCTTTCTTGACCCTGGGCTTGTCAGAGATCACAGTCAAATTGTGGGATGTATGCCTGTCCACATAAGCTTCCTGGCCATGAACATGAATCAGTTGGAATGAAGCTGATCCTTTTTCACTAATTTGAGCCTGGAAGGCCTCCTGGCTTCCACATGCTCTCAGCAAGCACTTGACTAGTTAGAACCACAGAATAGCAGCAGCATGTTTGGCCCCTGAAGGCCTGAACCATTTGCTCTCCCCACAGCTCAGAAAAGGACAACAACAGTATCACACCTTAGAAATGTGTTGCTGTGTTGATGGGAAAAAAACAGTCAATTTCACTTTCACAGATGTGTAAGAATGCCATATACAACCCAGATAATAATTTATCTCCTATGCCCCATTTCATGTATTGACTGCTACCAGGAGCTCTGTGTTAATTTACCTAGCGGAGAATACCCTTCCTAAACATGCTGTGGTTTAAGCTATCACCAAAAGAAGGGATTTGAATAGCAAAGAGGCCAAACTTGTTGATGAAAAGACTACTGCAAGTAGCTTGAGACAGTTGGGCAACATGATGGTAAATTACATTCATTGTTGCTGGCTGCAAGGGAATACAAATCAGATGGAACAAATTAATCTCCTTATATACATCGATGGCTTCTGAATTAGTTGTCACCTCCCAGGGAAAAAAAATAAGCTATGGTTTGCATTGTGGGAAGTTCAATGAAGATATCTGCTCAATTTTCAGCATCAGTCAGAAATTAATAAGCTGTTGAACACCTTTAAACAGAGGCTAGGGAACAGCACAGCAGCAATGTTCTGCACTACATATTTTCTGCTTTGTGGGCATGTATATTTTAGACTCCTCTCACTGCCCTCTTAAAAAACAGAAAAAGTAAAACTCCTGAGATGAAATCAAGGAGACATGCCTGGACAAGCACAATACTGGGCAAAATTGTTAATTGCTATTCAAGGGATAGTTGTGCAGGGGCAATTTTTGCCCAAAAAGTCAAGGAAGGAGATGCATTTCTTCAGACTGTAGTCAGCTTTGGATTGTTGTGATTTGTCTTTTGACAATCAGACTCATGGTTGGGGTAAACACCCCTGCACAACTCTACATTTTCAGTTATGAGAAACATACTTGGTTTGAGCCATAATATCAGAAACAAAAAACTGACTAAAATTTCTTTTCTTTTTTTTTTATTTAATGAAAGGCTTTACTATTACCTTTTTCTAAAACGATTCTTAAATTGTTTCCTTTTATATGTTTGAATCTCTTAGTTTTATTGTTATTGTAGGGTAAAGAGTGCTGACCAGTGGTTAGATGAGGTGCATTCCTTGTTATAATATAAGTGCATATTTTGTTGTAGCATAATGTTTCTCTTCCCCTGAAGCAGTGTTCTTTGGTTCTCTCTAGTGGGAGACATTTTGACAATTCTTATGTTTCTATGTACTGCAACTTAATTACAGTCTCTCTGGGAAACTGATGAGCTTTCATACGGGATGTTTTCTTCCTGCTCTCAATGTTCTTTCAAAAAAATCTTGTTTTTTGGCTGTCAACCAAAATCCATAGATGAATTGGGGTTTTTTCAGCTTTATTTTATTTAAACACAGAGAACATAAGGTATCAGAGAAGAAATGATGAGATCCTAAAGATTAAAGGTTGAAGTATTCCCACAATGTATTAAAGATTACAAGATGATGACAGTCCAGTGGCAGACTAAGAAGGGGGAAAGTTAATGGACTGTGAGATTAAATTATGCATCTAGAGAGTGCTCAGCTTATTACTGACAGGTATTGCTTTCAGAAATAATTGTTCATTTTTAAGGGTGCTTGTCTGTTTTGTGCTGAACTGATCAGCCTCCTGGAAGTGGTCATTCAAGGGCACCAGCATATGAGTTACATTTTTGCATATAGAAGATTAGTGATGTAATAGGATAGTTGGTTTTTATGGTTTTTTAGTGAACAGTAATTGGATAGAATGGCAGCCTTTGCTATCAGACATATTTTGAGGTAATGTTAAATAAGAATTGAATTTCGTGACTGATATCAAGAAGGCTGAATGCTCTCAAATCCATGGGGCTTCAGGATGCTCATTCAACCCTCTTTAGGGAGAAGCTTTCAATGCTTTTCATAAAAACATAGAGTTGTGGAAAATAATCTCTGAAGGTCCACAGTGTAGCTTTCTGCTCCAATTGGGATTTCTGTCAGCGTGTCTGTGTCTCTGCCTAGTCGAGCTGCTTTCTACTATCATTTTTCTTTGGAAGGATTGGACAAAATCAATAGGACTCATTCAAAAAGAGGGGACTATGTCTGCAATTTAACTCCTTTTTTGCTTGTTTTGGATATATAGATTAATTTTCTAGGCAGGCATATTGATTTGTTCAGTTAATTCCTTTTAGGTACAAATCATGTTGCTTGAGCTTCTTTTATTTCTCACACAAGGATCTATTACCTTTAAGCAGGGGATTTTGTTCATGAATAATGCAGAAATTGAGCACCTAGTACAGGCAGCATCTGGATCGTTACCCTTACATATCCGTATTTTGTAGAAAATGCAGAAATAAGAAATATAAAAGCCCTGCCCCTTATAAAGATCTATAGTGATGCTGACTCATACTTAGCATGCAGAAAGACCTGCAATAAATGTGCCTTTTCCATTCAATAAATTTTGAGCTTCTCTTGAACAGGTGACAAAGATTTACCTCTGTGCTTTGAATTTTGAGCTTCTCTTGAACAGGTGACAAAGATTTACCTCTGTGCTTTGAATTGCACTGAGAATGGGATGAGGCCATGCAAATTACTGTGGTACTTGGTGATTACTGGGAAATCTCAAGTAGTGCTCTCCTGAGGTGGTCTTGTTGGACATGGTTTGTCTGTTTCAAAGGAGACTGCATTCCGGCACCTTGTGGGTCCCCTAATGTTTAAGGATGTGCTGGAAGTCAGGGCCACTGGTATGTATGCCCTTGCTGCAGAGATGCTGGTGGCACAAACCTGCAGCAGATGCTGTGGTACAGGGACCATGCAGGTGCATGCTCTGTTGGTGCATCCACCTTCGCTGCTTGCCACTTGCTTGGGACAGATGGGGAGGGTGCTTCCTCCTCTCTGATTTAGCGTCTCGCTCTGTCCCTGCATAAAAGCACCATCCCTCTTATTTTCTCCTCTTTGGCCCCTTCCTTGACTTTTGGTATAGAGACATCCAGGTGATAATCTTTCCAGCATTGCTGCTGTGTTGGCAGCATGAGACAGAGGGAAGAGGCAGATACAGAGCTGAAATCCTGCCTCTTCTTCCCTGCTCCTGGGAAGATGCATCTGGGCAGTGATACAGTGGCCTGATCATCTTCCCCTTTTAGATTTTCCTTCCCTGGATTTCACAATAGACCTCTAATGAAAGTGCTTATACAGCCCATCTAGCCAATCGGCTGGATTTTTTACACCCACCTCCTCAATTGCAATGTTTCTTAATGATCCTCCAAAGGCCTCTGCAGTGACAGCATTTTTTAACTGGGACACCACCATGGCCTTTTTAATGTACAAAACCAGGTGATTGACATGAGGGGGAAACCAGCAAAGCAGGTAATACACCAGCTCTTCTGAACCCTCCACAGCCCTGCCTGAGGAAAATAATCCCTCAGCTGTGTCAGGCACTGTGGAGACAGATGAAGCATGCATGGGTGAGCCTCTAAAGGGCCTCCCTCCAGAAAGAGAGACGAGGAATGTCTAGGGGTGGGAGTAAAGTGTGGCAGCTGTATTTACTCTAGTTTGCTCTCAGTATTAGTTTTATGACTTGAAATTACAGGGCAATACTGCTGTGAGGAGGAGACGTCTGAAAAGCTAAGCGGGGTTCTTTTCAAAAACAGCTAACAGCAGGGGATGTTCATTGCTCTGTGCCTCTGTGTTTTCACTGAAGATAAATTAGATATTCTGAAACTCTCAGACTAGGGGACACAGTTGCATTTTTAATAATTTTACAGAAATATACACACATATATATGTGTATATATATAAACATGCATTTAAAGCTTTGCTTCTGCTCTCAAGATCATTCCCACTTCAGAGTGACAGTGATGTGCAAAGGCATGTGAAGGCTCGAGGGCAAAATTCTCTGCAATTAAGATGTGCTAACATTTCTGTCACCTCTCCTTTTCTCCAGCTTCCCCATTACATTTTTATAACTTTTTTGCCTCAGAAGTCAGCCGTGGTTGTACCTCCTGGCGAAGAAAGGCACTGGGTAGATCTGACAAGTTCTGCTCTCAGGGAGGAGGAGACTGCAGGGCATCTCACTGCAATGAGATCTGTCCCCTGCCCAGGAAGCCCCTGCTGGTATATCATTGCTGTACTTTGTTGTGTTGGTCTATCCTTCCCATACTGTCTGGAGTGGCTGTGCCCCAGTTCCCTATGGAAGAGACCGTGCCAGCCTTGTCTGTGTGTGCCTCCTCTGCAATCTGCAGTCTGGCCCAGGGCACTTTGCTGTGTTTTACTGGTTGGCAAAATTTGCCCTGATAAGGTACTGAGATTGCAGTTTCATGGATTAAGCTAATTGGAAGAGGACAGCATTGCATCCACTGCAACTGATAGCAGCTTGACATTGACTTCTTTTTGGGAGGACTGAGAATGAAATGTGTAAAATGCGGAAAAGATGACCAGAGACAAACTTCTTAGTAGGTTTCAAAATTACCTTGTTTGAAACCATGTCTTTCAGAACTTAATATGAGGGAGGTCCTTGAAACATTTAAAAGGACATTTGTCATTTTGCTCAACGTGGTAGAATACCTTCTTTCCTAGCATTTTTGAATTCATATTTGTGGAAAAGATAATTTCCTAAATAAATCTTCTGTCTGAATTTTCTCAGATGTGGTATAGGAAGGTTAGCCCAAATATAAACTGGTATAAATAATTTAAATATTTCTTTAGCAGCCTTTCAAAGATCCTATTGAGAACTCTGCAGATTCAACTACTACAGTCACAAGCTCAGGAAACGCTAGCATTAAAACTATGATAGAGCTGGTACTGACATCAGGGGAAAAGGTCTGAACGAATACAGTTTTAGCCAGCCAGCTCTTTTTTGAGGTTTACTATATGACATTATTTTCCACCAAGTAAAGCCTCTAGAGGTCTCTGAAAACCTCTCTTCACTGGTTTCCATTTTGTCATCATTCTTATTTTACAGGCAGAGAGTTGAGATAGACCAGACGGGTGAACTAGAACTATCTGGTAGACAGAGGCAGGTTTGGGACTCATCTCTCCCATGTTGCCCCTCATATTTTGATCCAGAATTCCATTAGGATAGCTGATGAAATCATGGCCCGTTTACCAAATCTTGGCCTCTTCTTGGTTGGACAGAGTTGTTCTTTGGAAAATAGTACGGATGACAAAATCTCAATAAGTGAACAGATGAGAAGCAGTTCCAAGAAACATAAGCAAAAGAAAATCAAGAATGTAAGTAATTATGAACTGGTTATTGGTGAAGGATGATCTTGAGGCATTTCTTGAGGAATTCTTTGTCCTGCTCATTAATTTATGAAAGGTGAATGGTTGTTGCACAAAGAAGAGTTCAGTGAATTTGGGTCAGTTTTTTTGGTGTGTGTTGAAGTGTTTGCTTTTAATTTCTTGCACAACCAGGCACAGTCTCAGCATGAGCCACTTCATCATAGTAAATTGTAAGCTTGCCTCCCTGGGACTTTGGCCAGGGCTGGGTATGATGTTGTGCCTAAGGAAAGCATGAAATGGGGCAGCTTGCAACTTTACATGGATTCCCCTTCTTAAGAGAAGCAATTTCATTGTGGACTGAAGAATGTCAAGAGAAAAATGAATACAAACAATAAATCCCACGGCAAAATAAAGCACTTGCTAAAGTCAAGGCTCTCTGCAATGATCCTGGTATTCTTCCAACTTCTTTTATATCACTGAATCTTTACTGATTTTAATGTCATTAATTCTGATTTATAGCAGCAGTGTAGGCACAGGGAATGGCATTATCAGTTTGCACTATCAGGCTGCTCCCTGAATTTGCACCCATAATTATGTTTTTAGAAGCAAGTTAAAGTTTCCTATTATATCCACAGCAAGATCCATTTAAGAGATAGCAGTTGCACATAAAGAAAATTTATACCACTGAGGAGTGAATCAGCTTGGAAAAAAGATAGAGAAGATCTGTATCTCTTTTCATCCTCACAACTCCCAGAGACAATTTTTCAGGTTCCAGCAATGCTAAGAACTTGATTTTTCTTTCTCTCTTCACATAAGAAAATCCCTCACTTTTGTTCTGCATCCCAATTTTGAAACATGGCGTCCTGGAGCGAGATATTCTACGTGCCTTGCAGAATGCTGTGGACGTAATCTTATCAGATAAAATCCCCATGAGCTCCAGCGGAATTCAGGATTAGAGTAGAAGCAGGTGGAACAGAAGGAAGTGTGAGCTGGCGTGTGTGGTGTGTGTATACGTTTGTGTATTCGCCATCACACAGGATTTTTCTGTGACAGCTGATGCTGGCAGATGTGGAGGGAGGGGGCAATGATTATGAAGCTGAGATACCCTGGGGTGGAGCAGTCAGTAAAATGCAAACTATAACATTCGTGCTAGAAAGTTCTTTGCTCTAAACTTTTCTATTGGACCGCATCACAAAACACCACCCCTGGTACCCCTGTACCCCTGTCCCAGTGGTCAGAGAGCACCGCTGAGCCTGCCCTCTGGTCCCCTTCTTAAACCTATGTCCCGCCTGGGCTCGGGGCTCAGCACCCCAGCTCCAGCACCCTTCATCAGAGCTGTACCCCACTTTCTTTGCCCTCGGCACCCTCGAACTTCCCTGAAAATCAAGCCCTGTTGGAATTTCACCGGAGCCTCCCGAGCCCTCTCTGTTGGCTGTGTTGGCTTGATCCGTCTGCGGATGTGCATGCTCGTGACCCGGCTGGATCCCCCCGCGCCTGCACACGCCCAGGACCATACGCTTGCAGGCACCCACCTAGTTTGGGGACCCCGGGAAAACCCGCAGGTAGAGGGGCAGGTAAACAGGATACCCCAACTCCCCAACTTTCCTTACGTCACCTGATAAATCTGCTTTTGAAAGGGTTCGCAGAGAACCTGAAAATATGCTGACTTCCCCAAATTTCAAACCACAATGTTATTGTGGGTATAAAAAAAAAGCTTTTACTGCTATTTTGATGATTTCCTTGAGATTTCTTTTTGCTGGAAACAAGCTGAAACCTTTCTCCCATTTCAGCTGTTATCATTCTTCTTTCCCAAAATTGCCCATCACTCGCACCTTTTTTCGTCCAGCAAAATGTGAATGCTTAAAACTTTTGGGCCGTTTAGTCTTTAATGATATTCTAGTTTGGAAATATTTTTATGAAACAGCCAGTGTAATTTCTATCTTTTTCATGTAGGAAAAAAGCTCTTTTCAGCTCATTTGGTCTGGAAAAGGGAGAAATTTGTAATGTACGTCACAGATAGCTTAGTGCTAAGACCATATGTGTTTGAGCAATAATGTCAAAAATTCAGCTCAAGTTCTTTCTAAAGACAGAGAAACAGTTTGTAGATGAGGCATTCTCTCCCAAAGATTACAGGTGCTGAAATATCATTACATGGCTCCTATAGCCTCATAGTCTGACATTTTCCAGAGGAGAATTTATTTTAAAGTTTTCTGTCGGGTAGTGCTTTAACATGCAGTTGTCTGACTTATGACTCCAGGATTATTTTTATTTTACGTGAATCTGTAAAAATTAAGAGGTCCTAAGTAGAGCTGTGTCTGGCAAAGGAATGCTCTCGCTTCTAGGAAAATTCAGCTGACCTGTGTTCTCCTGAATCCTGTTCATCTCCCAGGAATGACAGTCCCTGCTGTGGTGACGGGGGCTGTCTGAGCAGCAAGGCCCAGCTCTGCGCCTCTCTGCCCTCCACAGGGCCTGCAAGCTTTGGAAACCTCTGTGCACAGCCTGAGTGTATCCCACTGTCCCACCAGGGGCTGCAGCTGTCAGGGGCTCAGCTTCTAGGTACAAGCCTCCCTGGCTCCTGCAGATGCCACCTGGGTTTCAGTGCTGCTCTGTGGATTTGGCCTGTGGTTGAATAGTTGCATCACAGGATCAGCCAGGAAGACACACGCTCTTTCACTGTCCTTAATATTCAAAAGAAACCTGATGATTAGCCAATCCTTTTTTTGATGTTCTCTTGTGGGACACATATCAGCTCACAACAGGGACCTTCTTCATGTGCTTTTATCCCTTGGCTGATGCTCCAGGGATTCTGATCTGAATCTGTCTACATATAAAAGCAGGAAGGGAAGAGAGAGAGTGAATCCCTAGGTCCCATCACAGATGGCTGGTAATTAGTGTACTGGTTCCATCTCCTTAAAAACATAGCAAAGACAGTTTTCTAGTGACAGTGTGATTGACTTCAAGCTATTTTGCATCACAGTAATCCTCTTTGAAAAAGAAATAATTTCTACCTCTGAATAAAAAAAACCACTTGAAAGTTTATTTTTACTTATTTATACTGGGTCAAATATTACATGCCCTTCACATTTATTACATGGGAAATTTTGTCTGAGCGGGATCTGCAGACTTATGGAAATGGAGATATATTAGTAATAACAGTCTAATCTTTTAGACACAAATATCATAATAGATCTTAAAAATAAATATATGTTAAATTAAAAGCCATAGATGGCTGAACTATGACCCAGTTTTAGATTCTGGTTTAACACTCTCATCTTAACCCATGCTCTGCTCTCAGTAAGGAATCACATTCTACTGTGATATCTCCTCATTTGGTTGATGCAGTCCCATGGCTCCAGGTGTGCATGGTCCGTCCCACCATAACCCTCAGGGATACAGCAGTGCTACTCACAGGCAATGCAAGATTCTCGAGTATCTACCTCCACCTTCAATACTTCCCAGACAAAAAAAAAAAAATCCCCAAGCAGTCTATGGTTTACAAAGTTTTGTGGATAGCACCAAGTTATCCAGTGAGGCAGGACATAGGGCCCCATTCCATGGAGTTCTGTTTTCCTTTGCAGTGCCAGTCTTGATCACATCCTTCAGCCTACACTCTTCCTGACATCATCTCTCCCCATGTTAAAAATGATGTCTTTTATTTATTTTTCTACCTCACTTTCGTAATTACATTTCTGCTAAAGGGAAATGGGGACCTTCTATCACCAATAGCTTTGATGAAGGATGAGGCTGGCTAAGGCCAAGTCCTTTTACCACTTCTTAAGCCAGCATCTCACTGTTGGGAATTATCCTTTTCCTCGCTGCAGTTCAGTTGAAGAAGTTAAACAAAACAGTACAACTACTTGGATGAAAATGCTGTTAAACTGGTCTTCAGTATGGTCAAGAATTATCTAGATGTTACTGTAGCTCTAAGTAAAATCTAAAATTTGCTGTGAAAGCTTAATTTTATTTAAATATCTGTGGGACAGATTCTGACTTCACATCTATTAAGAGATCAGCTAATGCCAAGTGAGATTAAAAGCTGTCAGTCTGGTCTCCCTCAGTGAAGACAAGATGAAAAATAACCCAGATTATGCTGCTTCTGGGACCTGTGCATTAATCCTGCAACCTCAGCAATGAGGCATAGACTGGTGCTGTATGTTGTGCAGACAACACAAAACACAGTCTAATCATGCCAGAAGCAACCCTGGATCTGACCTCCCTTGGTAAAGATCATCTGTGTGCCTTTGGGCATGCATGTGGCTCTGGGTTTAATGCATTTCCTGAACAATCCAAAAAGGCATGTACTGAGGATTGAGTAATATGCTTTGACCCTGTTGTTGTGCTTTAAACCCAGATGGAAATCTAAGCACCATGCAGTATTTTGCACAGCCCTCTGTTATCACTTCCACACCACAGTGAATGGGGAGGAGAATCAAAAGTAAAACTTGTAGTTTGAGATAAGGACAGTTTAATATTTAAAATCAAAGTAAAATACAATAAAAGTGGTAAATAATAGGTGAAGTAATAATAATAATAATATTGGGAAAGGAAAAGATCCAAACAAGTGATGCACAAGACAATTTCTCTCCCTGCTCCGACTGATGCCAGACGGATCCTCTTATATCATATTCCCAAATCCAGAATGGCCACCCTCTGGGTACCTCCCTCAATTTATATAGTGGACATGATGTCCCATGGTGTGGAATATCCCTTCAATCAGTTTAGGTTACCTGTTCCAGCTATGCTCCTTCCTGGTTTTGTTTGACGTAGGGAAAAAAGAAGTCCTTGATTTAGGATTAACATGACTCATCAAAACCCAAAATATCAGTGTGTTATCAACACCAATCTCATTCAGAATACAAAACACAGCACTGGAACAGCTACTGAGGGGAAAGTAATGCTACCCTGACTAAAACCAGGACACCTGTACATGTGTTGAGTAGGACTGAGATGTGATCAGATTTTCCCAATGAAAGAACTATTGCCACAACAATTTTCTGCAGTGTCTTCTTTTTTTCAGGTTTTTATAATTTGTGAGAAGTGCAATTGATGTCAGTTAAAAACCTTCTTTTTATTGACTTAATATTGTCCTAAAGTGCCTCTAATTTATTGTGGTCAAATTTTTAAAGCCTTCCATGAATGTGAAGTTTTAGTAACTAAGGAGAACTGTCATCATCATCATCATCAGATTTTGGAATTGAAAATCTCTGCAGTTATAGACGGAAGCCAGTGAGTGACTCCCGAGTCTCTACACGTTATGACATTTGCTTCCATGCACTTATAATATATCAGACCAGGGTACAGGCTTTTGCTTCTCTGGAGTTAGACCGGAATGGCTGTGAAAAATGAAAAAAAGTCTCTTGGTACACCTATATAACAGTTTACTGGCAGTCTCAAAATCTTTTAATCTTCTTCATTTATGTGTTTAAAATCATGCTGTTATTAATTTGGTTGGCTAATGTTTCTGCCCATTATTTTTGGTAAATCACCATATGGGGAAAATACACATATGGGAGAAAAACTCCTTGCCAAGTTGAGCTGAATTCACTGGATGCTGCCAAAACATGAACCAAACAATTAAAGCAGTGCTTGGAAAAGGTTTTGGGAGATAGATTTCTGGAGTGCCCATACTTTTGGAAATGCAATGAGGCAGTGGACTGAACAGAGAATATTACTGAAGAAGGTGCTTTCTCAGTGTGGGCGTATATGGTTGTTTCTATCCCAGAGCAATCAGCATTTAGTAAACTGCCTCCAGCTGGGGAAATATCTGTGTAGCTCCAATGTGGCACTGTTCTGGAAGTCTGAATGGGCTGCTTCAGATCACAGTCAAAGAATGCACCAAACACCAAGCTTGTTGTATATAAGAAGACTTTTCCTGTCTTTGAAGTTTTTGTTTTGATTTAGGCATATGACAAACAAGTGTCAGACTGAAAATTTTTGATTTCTTTTATTTATTTTTTAAGCTGGTCATTTTGGATGGTTCTGGAAAATAGATGCAGGGAAATAACAATTTGCATACTCATTTTGAGCAAGGATGTTTAGCAGACGGCATGCAAGTGAGATTTGTTCAGTCAGTGCAGTTTGAGCACAAAGGGAGTGTTCACCATCAGGCATTAAATATCCCAGCTGTTTGCCTGTGAAATCACATAAGGCACCTCCTAAGCATTTTTGTCATTATCAACTTACACTCATTGCATTGGACAGGAACTGAAGAGATTGAAGTAAATCATACTGTTAGAGTAAAAATAAGGAGCTGTCACGTGATCCATTTCCAGCTCCCAGTTTATGGACCTGTCTGTTCCTGAAGACGTAACATATGTTTTGTGATGCAGCATCCTGAAGCTCCGCTTCTCTCAGTGGAAAAAGGATCATTTTCTCCTGTGCAGATAATTTCAAGCGGGGTATCAGTGCTTTTTACTGTGCAGCTTTTCCACTCAGGTATGACTTAAGCCCATTGGTTTAATGCAGCTCTTGGAAGACAACTGGCTCATCTTCTGCCAGACCTGAGTCTCTGCAGAGTGAGCCCTCCATCAGCTGCAGCAGGTGGAATTGGCATGACAAACTGTTTTTGAGGTGACAGTGCAGATCTTTGTCTTGTAGTACCTGATAGGAAGGCTGCAAAGCCTCCCATTTCCCTGCCATGCCCCTCCAGGCTCCTGCAGGCCCTGTGCCACCAGCAAATAAAGCCTGAAGCTGCAGCACAGCTCTGCAGTCAGACCTATCAGAGGTATTGGCCCACCGTTAAGGACTCTGCAGTGTATTTGAATCTTTCCTCTGGAATGAAGGAAATGAAAGGAAAGGAAATGCAAGGTAATGAAAGGAAAGAGTCACCTTTAGCTGACTTGAAAGCAGTAGATGAAAACTGGCTCAGTTTTTCAAAAACTGTAACTGTGACATTCTGCATGGAAAGTTCCACTCTCAAAGATGAATGTTTCATTAATTTTTAAGGATGTGAATCTGTACTGGAACATTAACTAGAGCTTTTGCTGTCTAGCCAATGCACTAATACCATGCAACAGTCGTATTATTTTACTCTGTTAAAATAGTCATCAAAAACTTAGCTAAACTTAAAATGGTGAAACATCAAAGTGCAGTTTTATTCATATGAGTGATTACTTAGAAGAAATTGCTAGTTTTCTTGCTGAAAAATGACTGTGAACTCTTCTTCAAAAAACCCTTGAATAATGTAAATCTCAGTCTAAGATGCTGCCTGAAAGAGATAGAGTAAATTATATTATTCATAAACAGTGTTCTGTCTCTGGAAATTAATTATCTCTAAACCTCATTTTTCTCTATTACTACTCAATATCCTTGTCAGCAGACAAACAACACCTGGTGGCTACTTCTGACCACTGTAATAATGCAGTGGTTTTCTCCCTTTGAAACAAATTTTCAGATAATGCTGGAAATAACAGGAGGAAAGAAAGCTGATTGTCTTTTCCCTTACTTGAGGTGTTGTGTAGTCATCCATATAGTCCAAAAAATGCGTTAAACTGTCTGACCTTAGGGAAATGATTATATAAGGCAGGAAGCAGCCAAAAATAGTATTTGTAAAGTTGGCTGGGAGCTTGTTATCTTTGAAAGCTTGCTGAGCATATCTGGTTTCACTAACAACAATTTTCCTAAATTTTTCCTGGGGTTTTCAGTTTTTCAGTTAGTGTGTATCCTCTCCTGGCCCAGCATAACCACTTTTTGCCAGAAAAAGGCAAAGGACCTTGGCAAACCAAGAATGCAGAGTACTCTTGATATATCCAGGAGAAAGCACCACTGAAGAATTTTAGGGAAGGATTCCTACCTTATACTTGGGAAAATTTTCTGTCAAAACAAAACTTGTGTTACTTCAATTTTGGTATTCAGTTCCTTTCTAGAGTCTTAAAAATGAAGAACCACACATGATTTCCGTAAGGACTCTTGGAGTAGGATGGAAGTAGCACATTCCTAAAAGGTCTCTTTTATCAACTGAATGCCATTGCAAAAGGCATTTTGGGTTTATGTTATACCTTTGCATCTTGGGTGCCGCAGAGACCAACTTAAGTGTTAACTCATTCTGTGACGCACAAGGATCCCAAGAACATTAAGGCAAGCATTAAAAAAATCCAACAAACCAACAATAAAGCAACCCAAACCAACACAGAATTGATGCCTTTCATCTCCAGGTTTGGGGAATACAGGTGTGATGTACTGCACACTGTAATCCAAGCATGAAAGTTAGAAATGTCTCTGGGAAAGACCAGCAGATGATGTGGGTTTTGTGTGTCAAGGTACAGTATCTAAGTGTCATGCAAAACTAATTCAAGAATGTTTTGTAAATCAGGAAATATCACAAAAGAGACACCATCTAATCTGCCATTGGAGGGAATTTGTTTTCAACCAGCCTACAGCATCCTCAGCACTACATTAAATATCTTCTGTTCCCTTAGTACATTCTATTTGTTTAATTGTGACATTATTTGTTTGCCTCTTTTGTACTTATTGGCAGGTAGAAATCAAAATTGATTAGACTTTCATAAAGCTAGATTTTTTTATTCTGTTTATCCTTCCAAATGCAAGAATGCAGCCTGTGTAGGAGGGAAGAGTACAGCTGCACTGCAGGAAGATATGAAATGCACTTATGAAAGGTATAATGCTACTTTATCCAAACCTACTCATATTTTCCTGCCTTCCTATTACTTTCTGCACTTTAAATATCTGTTATCCCTTTTCCAGAAGAACATTCTGGTGGTATTCTGAAATCCTCTCTTATTGAAATAGAAGCCTTGGAAGAAATCTTTGTTGTTGAAACATATTTTCTGGTTGGCTTACGATGTTATAAAATTTTCTGACCTCTAGCATGAGCATTGCAAATTCTCCAAAATACATTCTGTCACTGAAAAGTTGCTAAGCAACTAATCCTGTCTGATCTATTGTAGTTCAAATAAATGAAACAGACATATAGAAGAGAGTTTATAAACCTAATGGGTTGTAAAAACAAACAAACATAAACCCATAAACAAATAGCTATATGATGTATTTAATAGCAAAATAAATAACTGAAGGAAAAAGAAAAAAACCTGCCAAAATCCCCCATCTCACAAGAAGTATTTGAAGACATTTTAAGCAAAAGCAGAAAAGGGTCAGCATTGTCACTTCGTAGGTCCAGATTAGCTGTCACTTCTGTCTGCTCTTTAGCATCCTTAATGGTTGTTTAATGTCCTTTTTGCTGGGTATTTTTCCTTGCATGATACAAAAAAAGTGTTCCTTAGATAATTAAAAAACAGCTGTTATTTGTCTTTCAGATGAGCTGTCATGATTTTTTTTTTAAATTTAGATCTAGCATTAGGGGGAAGATTTTCTGTGCTTCCATGATTTGCTTCCCCTTGTCCTCTTGTTGCAATCTGGCCTCTAGATCTGGGCAGTTAAATCCAGAAGAAGGAGGAGATGCGGCTCCTTGCTGAAACTTAGAGGAGGTGCCATTGACCTGGGGGAGCCCTCCAGACACCCATCATGTTTGAAGCCAAATAGCTTTTCTTGTTTGAGGCAAACTACACACATTTTCATCAGCTTGGGTGATCGTGAGGGTTTCTTTTTCTATCTTGTTTTGCCTCCTGCAGGTTCATATGGTTGGATGGATAAAACTTTAGCTTTTATTTTGAGGCCAGGGCCATACTTTTCTCCCCTAATTGCCTGTGCCTGTGATTTTGAGTGTAAAACTTCTGTAATTTATAGTAATCACTGTAAGGTTATCCTTATGACTATAACTCCTTAGATGCTTTCACCTCTAAAACACATTGTGGATTCTTCCTTTCCATAACCAGGACTTCAGTGCAAGATAATTGTCACAAAATTTATTGCACATTCTTAAGGAAAAGGAAGCTTTTCATTATACTGAATTTTCTTGTGGTTTGATTTCAGGTATTTCAGGCTCTCAGACTCACAAGTGCCAAGATGTCTGTGGTCTGGTTGTGGTACCTGGTTGAAAACAAGATTAGGGGCTTCTGTCTGCATCTTTTGGCTACTGCTCGGCTGGTAACAACAAAAGGTGTTTTGGACAGATGTTTTACATCCAATAGGAAACATCAGCTATAATGGTCTAATGCTTTGTCTCAGTTCATGCTTTCTTCACTTTTCTTAAATCCTGTGTCAGGTTGCTGTCTGTTGACTCTTCTCCCTCATATTATACATATGAGACATGTCTATAGCCCTGTCCTGTTGGTCCTACAGGCAAAAAACAGGTATAAGGGATACATAACAGCCTTTTAGCAATTCTGATGGTGCGAGGATGGCAGGTCTTCTGCTGATGGACTGTCTGGCCTGTGGGCTCATCTGCCAGAAACAGGATTCATAACAACTCTAATTCTACAAACTGTTGTATATTTCTGCACAGATTTATGACCAGAGACATTGTTCTTTACTTACAGACTGTAGGTCTGGGAGGTGTCTTTGAGGTGAAATGCTGGTAATATGAAATCAGAAAATAAAACCTCATAGCTATACTGTGAAGTTGTGTATTTATTTATATGCTGCAAAAACTACATTGGAGGTCTTTAAAGTCATTATAGAAAGACAGAAGAAAACTTAAAAGTGAAAATAATAATTTTAAGAAAATTTACTGAACAGAAAAAATACCAGTAGCCTTCTTTCACCATACCCAGTAAGATGTTGGTCTTTTTCAGACCCGACTCAAAGCTAGGACTTTTCCAATTACTTGTTTGGGAAAAGTGTCTGTTTTATTTTAGTGTAAAAGATACTTGATCTAAGGTAATACATAAGTCAGGGCACTACATAAGTCAGAATTAAATAGCCACCTCAAATCACATTCTTTTCTCATTATTATTCACTTGAGAAACAACTTCTTTTCCAGCCTTGTTAAGTTGTTTGACAGGGAAATCAGTCACTCCTCAGAAAAAAAGGAATGGAAATGAGTTATTTCTATTTTCTTCTGGTGTTTATGCAAGTTTCCCCTTAAGCACTTACCAGAATGAAAGCTTTTCATCTAGCACTTTAATTCTGTACACCTTTTCCCTGGGACCAAGAAAATAAAATAATAGCGGCACTTGATGAAAGGGAAAAAGTAATCACTGGAGAGGAAACACTCCAGGAGCAGATAACTCTCACAACTTATTGAATACAGTCAGCATAATTATTAGACCATTTTAATGACTGTCATTGCATGTGGACTCTAATAATGGAAATTCCAGGTGTTCATCTGGAAAGAGTTTCTCTCATAGTGAAGGGAGAAGGAATAGGGATTTACAAAGTGTGTTTTGTAAACAGATTTTCTCTCAGCATGCCAAATTTTATCATTTTAAGGAGAACTTGGGAGTGAAGAGCTGGGCTGGAACTCAGATATGCATGAAATTCTTATGCTTTGCAGATACTATGTCTTTCAGTATCTTAAAGAAACTTTTTAGTCTGTCAGGTATTTCACTTACCAAACATGTGTCACACTGATTTCTCCTCTAGTGCTGATCACTGGGCTATTCAGTTTGCCACTTTGGGAAAGGACATGGCACCTTTCACTTTCCTTGCAGAAATCCTCATCCCTCTGATGCCTTCAGATTTGATTTCACAAAATGTTGTTCAAAGACCAGTGAGGAAAGGGTCCCCGTTGGTGCAGCATCTGTGTGAGGCTCCGCAGGGAGCAGAAACACATGGTGGGGTTAGTATGGAGGGTCCTCACAGCCTCTCTCATGTTATGCCTGTAGACTGTGTCACCACACTTCTCACCAGCAGCGCTCATGAGGATTGGTCTTCCTGTGTTGGGGAGATTATAGCCTGCTTGAAAAGTCATCCGTTGAAGCCAAATGAGTTGAACATGTATGCCAACATACTTTTGCTTTTTTCTCCCCTTGTGTAGCTATTGCTTCCTCGCCTTTGATAATATCCACTGCACCCATGTTCATTATTTTCTTGGTGCCTTTCAGATCCATTTGTTCACCTTCATCCAAAAGAAGGAACATAGCCTGCCCCTGCAGTAAGCAAACACATTATGCTTTCTGCCTTCTTTTAAGCTTCTGCTTTACTCAAATCTGTGGCCTAGTAGGCTTTCATTTCCTGAAGCCTTGCAAATGACAGCAAATGACAAACCAGCAGAACTTGTTTGAAGAAAATTTACCAATGCAAGCAAAGTTTTGCAGAGTCTTAATTCATTGTCCAGTGGCAGGCAGAACACGACTGACAGACTTTTGCTCAGTAGTACTGCTGGTCCAGAACAAATGAGCAATTATGTTTCTTGACTAATGAGCAATTATGACTCTTGACTAAGAGTCCTGCCTTTGGTTTCTCACCACTAGCCAGCAATTGTGCTTAATACTCAACTTTTGCTTGAAAGCTCTGTATTAGAAATTACCTAGAGACTGGGTGAAAACCATCTGCTTTCTTTCGTTGCATGCACTGTATGTGGACTGTTACTGTGTGATGTCTTTTGGTTTACAAAAGCTGAATTTAGTCTTCAGGAAGAGCATGTTTTGAAATTTAATTTTTCATGTCAGGGTAAAAATTCTCTTAGGAATTGTTGATCTGTCTTCTGGTGCAAATAATTTAGAGTAGTCTTGTCTTGGCAGTAGAGTATACTTTCACAAACCCCAATGTGATTTTTCCTTGTGCAAAGCCCCATTCCTGCTGCTTTCTGCTAAGAGGACTGGTGTTGTGAGACAGTGGAGCAGCAGACTTCAGTTAAGCCTGCTGCTGCATTTTCAAAATAAAATGCATTTAGCCCTTGTCTAAACCAATTAATTCCCACAGTCTGTGTCTATGTCTGCCCACAGTGCTCAGTACTCTGCTATGGGCAGTAATGGAGTTTGTTTTAAAACCTGAAGGTTCACTTGAAAAAGAGGGTAAAATGTAAGTAGCCCACTAAAAGTATCATGTTGGGGATAATCAGAAGCTTCTCAAGAGCTCTGCCTTGAATATGGGGTATGGATATTTTCTAAGTGGGGCTGACATCCACGCCTTGCATTTTTCTGAGGATAAAACAAATCAATCCTTCCATCCATCCATCCACCAGAACTCAACTTCTGGCCACCTTCACAATTTGGTATTCAGCTATAAGATGCAGGAACCCTCTTTGTATAACCTTCTTCTTGTCCAGTTTGTATGCTTAAAGGTACCACTCAATATCGTGGTGGGCCAATCTGACCTTCCCTTCCAAAGGTGGTCCTGGTTGCAGAGCTGATGGAATAAGTACATATCTAAATCCCTTGTAAGCAGCATTTAAAGCTATTCATGCAGAAGAAGTAATGCACTGCAGCCTTTTGTACATGGTTAATCTATTTAAGACATTTTGTGTTTGGTTTATAAAATAGGTAGTGATGGATTATGTTTGTGCTTGAGTTGTCTCATAGGAGTGTAGCCAGCTGGGCTATAGGGACTGAGAAAGGCAGAGTTTTGAGTGATCTCTCTTGACTGAGCTCAAGATGCTACTGCAAGGGCTCTCGCTGCAGAGATAGTTCGCATCATACAGAAAACAAGCTAGTACCTTATTTGGAAGATTTGGTTTCCTGAGCGAACATTTTCTCTTGCCAAGATCTCAGTAAATTTGCTTTCCGCTGCAACTGGCTGTATGTGATGGATTGTGCAACAGCCCTTAGGTCTGAGTCTTCATTTTTTTCACCTTAAGCTGATACTGATCTCTTCAGACATCATGGCTCTCCTGACACAAGAGTGTGACAGCAGGCACAAAACTGACATCGTTAATGAAAAAATTACAAGGACCCTGTTCTCGAGGACTGGCTTCTCTGTCTGCCCCCTGCCGCAGCCTTTTTAACTGATAATTTCTGTAGATTTTGTGTTGGAGGAAAAGCCAAACGCTTTCTCAATGAATGGAAGTAATTTAATAAGAAATGAGGAGGAGTGGAAGAATTGGGTTAAATTCTGCAGCCATTCTGCTGTTACAGTTAGACACCCTCTCTTGGGCCTCAGTATTTACAAGGACCCCTGCTGTTGATACAAACAGTCAGAAAACAGAGCCCTCACCCATCCACAGTCTCTCCAAACCAGCGTCCTCCTCTCCAGAGGGTCTGAGCCCTCCCAGCTGAGGTGGGTACCAGCTTTTGTCAGCTGAGAATGGGAACAATGGTGACACTGAGCTGGCTGAAGAACAGGCTGTGCAAAGTCTGGTTGTGCAGCAAGGACTGTGACAGGTGGTATCTGGGGATGCACTGGTGTCAGCTCTCTCAGTACCAACTCCGAAAGTTTCTAAAAAAGTTTCTTTGTTCCTGCCTGGAGATGGGGGTGGACCTGGGGTCGAGCGAAATATCAACAGTCTTGCCTTGTGCATGGCATATTCAAATGGTGCATTTCACTTCTGAAAACATTTCTTGGTGCTTCCAAAATAGTTGGAGGAGGGAGACAAAGGAGCACAGAGCTTTAAAAAGAGAGCCAAATAGCTTTCATACCTGCTAATGCATCTTAACCTAAACTGTATCCCAGAAACAGACAATTTTTACACAGTGCAGCCAGTTGCTTGCCAGCTTGCTAATATTTTATTTAAAAATATAGCCCTGCACATGAGACACAGTGGTTCTGAGAGCATCCTGGTACAGGCAGAAGTCTCCATTTATTTGCAAAATTCACACAAGTAGCTCCACAGACTAACAGGAACATTTACAAAATTTCTTAGCCAGTCTGGCCTCTGAGCTTGGGTGAGGTGTTTAATCACCCTGGTGTCATTATGAAGTGTTTTCAGATTATCTCTGAGGTAGCTGAAGAGCTTCATGAATATGTCCTAAGAGTAAAGTACTTTTATGTCTAATCAATGACAAGCAGTAGCTTTATTTTAAATAGTGGTTTTCTGTTGATTTAAAAAATGAATTCACTTCACCCTTGGTGATAAAAGAACATGATTAGGGGGTTCCAAGGCCAAACACTTAAACAGTACAGTGTCAGAATTATGTCTCCAATCTCATTTCAGCTGTCACTTTATATCTTCTGATACTGTAATTACATGTACACTTGTTTTTCTTCAAAGTGACCCATGAACAGTTGGTGCTTGGTTACATGAGCAGTTATTTAACATTTATTTTATCTTCTTTATTGTACACACTTCAAACTCTACTGTGAAGACAGAATAATTAATTTCTTCACAGGCTTTTTAAAGGTGTCTGTCAATGTGTCATTCTTTTTAGGTGCTTTAAACATAAAACTTCATATATTTCTGTGAATTAAAAGGAGTATTTGAATCTGTTTCACTGATGGGAGAATGATTTTAGCAGCAACTAGAAAAACCCTTCTAGTACAATTTTTGTTGCTACAAAGTGGTTCACTGTCATATGCCACAGGAAGATGTCAAAGACCTGTTCTCATTGCCTTCAGGTGCAGCCCTGAGAGCTCTGTTGTTCTACATTCCCCCATGCTCAGTGGCACTTGAAAAAATGTGTCATAGACATTGAGATTTGTAAAGTATTGTGGCAACTTGTCTTGTGTTACACAGGAACTCTGAAGTAGATACCAGAGCTGAAATGCAACTGTTCAGGGCAGTGTTTAAGAGTGTAAATGAAGAAACCTCCCTGTTACACTGACAATCATGCATCTCATTTCACAGAACTCGTCTATCAGCCAAACAGCTCAGCCTGCTAAGGGACCCAACTGAATCTTTGCAGCTGATCTTATTACAGCTCTGATTTCTGTACACCCAGTTCTTCAATCTCAATTACTGTTCCTGTATCCCTCTATTTTGGCCCTTCCCCAAATTGTCCAAATATTCTCCAAATTATGTCCTGAAAGAAAAAAACCCTAACCAATTAAAGTAAAAAATATGACTTTACTGTGACCAAATTCCTTAAAGGAAGTTTGGTAATGGCACTTAGTTTGGTAATGGCAAAACAGCCTAGATCATACCCACTTGTAAATGATAGCAATTTTATTTCATATTATATATTAGCATTGCAGCAAATATATGGACATGTGTTGAGTTAAAATAAATTATTTTATTTAGCTTTGTAGTTCATCTTTCTTAACTAAACTCGAGGTCTCAGTGTTATTATTCGTGGAACAATTTAATCTCTCAAGATGACAGGTTGAATATTTGTTGTGATGTGATGTATATTTTCATGAGAATACCTGTTTTCTCCCACTGCTTTTATTCTTTTCTTTTCTTTTTTGACAACACTAATTTGATGATCTAGACATATTGTTGTCAGGAATGTTAATACTAATAATGACAACAACAGTAATTGGCAGCAACCATTAGGAAAATTGATGCCACAGGTAAGTCGACTTCCTTGAGCAGCTTACTCCAATTCTTAGTATACCTTTCAATGAAGGAGTTTTTCCTATATTCAGTATAAACCTCATGCCTTCATTTCACTCTTTGTTTCAGTGCCTCTTTCTAGCTCGCGTTGTAGTCTAGTTCCACTGAACTAGGTGGACTTCTGTTCTGGGCTTTTAAGGCAAGTCTCGCATCCTAGGTTTATAAGCTTATTCTAAAATATTTGCTATCTAGGTAAAAAACTTATGCTTCTTTTTTATTTTCATCTAGTGGAAACAGAGATTTAAATATTAATTCCTCAGTTTCCTGTTTAAATATTAATTCCTCTTTCTGCTGGTTAGACATTACTAGCTTCTAGCTAAATCTGGTGAACAGCTTCCCTTTCCATGATTCAGTCTTCAGCCAACCATGCCATATGGTTATCCACCTAATGGTGAACTCCAGCAGCTAAAAAAAGTATTTCTCTTTCTTGACAAAAGAATTAATGCATGTGTCTAATTACATTTCATAATGTATTTTCATGAGGCTTCTCCCATGCACAAAGAAAATACTTGTCATGGCTGATAGATTAGGTGTGTTCCCTGGTTAGCTATTAAAGTTGCTTATTCTGCTTCATCTGCACTATTTTTGGGATGTGAGTCGCAACAAAAATTTATGTTGTTCTTGGATATCTCATTAAATAAAATGCATGAAAAGAGCAGCAGAAGATGTATGTACATCTGGTCAGAAATATTGCCATGTAAAAATACCAAAAATTGTCTGGACAGAGTAGTAATTCTTCAGAAAGTCAGGAACAACAGTAATATTAGCAATTTTGAAAGAAATAGTAATAGTAAAAGATTGTAATTCTAGTAATCCTTGTGATACCAGTATTAACTTGCAGTGTCCCAGACACGGTTTTGTGTAAGACAGCAGACAGACATACCAGAGACTTAGTTCTGGTTCTTTCCTGTCTTAGGGGATATGTGGATCTGCATCTTAGAAGATCCACAGATTGTTGATTGTTGATTGTAGATCCATGTTGGAATGTGGCTAACAAAGATTTTGCCATTGTCTTAAGCAGAGGCAGAGATTCTCTCTTGATATTTTTAGTAAAAATTTTCCATTGCATGTATCTGTTGTACAAGGCTGAGACCTTATTTCAAAAATGGGATAGGAGCTCAGATCCCTTTAAAATCTTGAAAATGTGCCCAGGTTCTTAGGTTATTTATGCCTGTTTGCTTAGGCTTTAGATTATTTAGGGTAAAATAAAATAAAGTAATAATTGTTAATTCAGAAGGTTGTGTCAGGTATTTGTTCAGGAGACTTGTGTGAATGCATATTTTTCTTCTATTACTTACTGGGATTTTTGTCGGTAGGTTGTAGCTATCTGTGAGACTGCTGTGATTAGAGCTAAGCTCTGTGTTCTCAGAAGCATTCAAAGCAGCTACTTCCCTGCAGCATCAAAGCACTGGGAATCAACATGCTAGAAACTAATGTCTTGAGGAGTTGCACAGTTTCTAATATCTTCAGTGTGTTTTTTTCATAGGGCCCCAGACACTAAGACAGTTGGATATAATTTCATCCTTGCCTTGCTTCAACATAAGCTAATTAGGAAGCTCATTATTTATTTGGCACAAATTTAGCATAACAAATCAATTTAACAGGGCACAAGAGAGAAAGTAATTTAAAATGAAAGTCAGAATCAAGATGAAATAACAAGATGGAATATTTTAATTTCTAATAATGCACTAACATCCTAATGGCTCTGTGGGTCTCAGTGGTGTTTCTGACACAGATAGGTCAGCACCTACCTCCCAGCGAAAGGCAGGGTTCACTGATCAATATTTTCTCTTCTAGGTGGCACCAGCTCCTCTCCAGTCATTCCCATCCAATGTCACTATGCCACTACTCCAAAGAAGATGGATAATCTGAAAGAGGGAAAGTATCTGACTTGAGTAGAATCAAATAGCTGGAATCTATAATTAATGAAAATATTTTGGTAAGTTTTGCAACTATAGAAATTTCAGTGGTCCCTATTCAAATTGTGTTCGAAACAGATTTGTTGGGCTGATGAGGAGCCCTGGTAACATACACACTGTCCTCAGGATTAGTTTTTCCGTGATCATGAACATTTTGTTTTAAAATTAGAAAGTTTGTGATGAGTTTTTTCAAAATTTATTGAATTTTTTATTGCATTACTTTACTTGACCTTAAAAATTAGTTACCTAGATTATGTAGAGCAAAATGCTCGGCTAGTGTAAGTATCTTTGAAGTCAATATCATTATATTCATTATCACTGGGGGCAACTGGGCTCCATCTATTTTAGAAATTTCACATAACTTGTGTGTACCATGGATCTAATTGTTCTTGCATGGTTTTAGGAGATTTTGGGACAGTGCATTTTCCAGCCAGTGTGGAACTTGGAATGTTTCCCTGTCTGTTCAAAGCATGTAGGAGTTGTGAACATTTACAGTTCTCAGCATGATCCTTCTCACTCTCCTAACAGATTTGATTCATTAGAAAAGAGACAATGAGACTTGTTTGGCAGATGTTGCACATGAGGGACAGAAGAAATACTTAGTCTGTGCTGAAATCCTGCACAAATAACTTGTATTTTCCTGGTATCTCTCTGAACAGGTGAAATTTTTGTGCTTTCTGGACATAAATTTGCGTGATGCTTTTTTACGCCTACTTACCTCATCAAGTCCTAACACTAAACCCTGGGCTGGAACCAGAGCTGGTGCATAAACAGAACAGAGGATCTACACAGACTTACATCATGGGGAGAGGACTGGGGAGACGTGAAACAGTGGAAGGGATCATCAGGAATATTTACAGCTCAGTGCTGTGGTGTGATGGTGGTTTTTGCACCATTCATCCAGAGATGGAGACACATCCACTCCTGCTGATTTCATGTGCTGAAGCCAGTGAGGAACAACGCAAGGACTTGCTTGCCTCTCTCGCTAGAAAACTCTGATCTCAGAGTTTGAGGTACCCAATTTCTAAAGCTGTCTAGAAATGTGACATGTCTGTTATCCTCATATTGTATCTGCGATGAATAAAAATAAATTGATACAAATTCTTTGGCATTCACAATAGTTTATATTTCAAAAGTAGCAGATATGTTCACAGAAATGTTCTGAGAAGTCATATTCTTTTTCAAATATGGGAAACTCTTGCCATGATTCAGTAAAAATATACAAATACAGAGTGCAGAATGGGTTTCAGCTGAGATCTTGAGTATTCAGGTACCTATGGTGCAGGATTTTAAGTAGGTGCCTTTCTCTATTTTGTTTAGGAGGATGGAGGGTAAGAAAGGTCTTCAAGCAATCTTTGCAAATATAGTAACCCATTCCTGGCCAGATTTTCTCCACAGTTTAACCAGATTTTTGACTGGTTATAGATTTTTCCATAGCATAAGGAAGCAGAAAGGCATGGTGTACTTACTACCTTCCTTTTCTTGAAAGACAAAAGAGAGGAGTTTTTCTGCAAGTCATCTGAATTTGGGTGATGATTTCTAAGAAACAATTTTACAGGTTTCTTCTTCCTTTTTTTTTTTTTCTTTTTTTTTTTTTTTTCTTTTTTTTTCTTTTTATTTATACTTAGTTGTTCCAGATTGGAAAGAAATGACCTCAAGATAGGCAAGGAAAATATCCATAAAAGAGAAAAATGCAACTATTTTACCCCCATTGCTCTTTCCTCTGACAATATCTGTATTTTGTGATAGTACACATACATTCCTCACTAGAGAGTATTTACACTGATTTATAAAAAGGTACATAAAGGGCAAAAGACATTTTCAGATACAATAGTAAGCTGCAAACAACACAGCAATTTCACCACCATCTCTCCATTAGCTTTCATGTTTGTGCATTTAAAGAGAAAAGAGAGTCTGGAGACTGCTGTTGCAGGCAGTTAAGAGGCTTGTAGTGGCTGATCTGTCCACAAAACTGAAAGACTGTAATTGGTCTGCTTCTACAGCAGAGGTGGGAAGGATCTGCTTCTACAGCAGAGATGGGAAATGGTCACAATCCCAGGTGAGGGGTTTTTGGTAAAGAGAAGAATAACATTCCAACCTCATAAAAGCCTGTAGATGGAAGTCTTAAGTAAGCTGCAGATTTTTGCCTCTGTGTATGTGCATGTTTTTCTGTAGCACTGAAAGGAAAGGGATTGCTTTCCACACTAAACCATCTTGTTATCTCTGTTCTGTGAGATCACCTCCTGTAGCACCTTATAAAGTGGTTTATTTAACAATATGAATTATTTTGAACAAAAGAAGGTTCTTCCAACATCAGAACAAATGAACAGCCATGACACAGACTTGTACAAACTTGGAAAAATGAAGAAAGGAGCTATATCTGTACCAAGATATACATCTAAAGCAATTTCACCATCTTTAACATAACCTCTTAAGAAGGCATAAACCTTATTCTGCTCAGAAACAGAGAGTATTTTAAGGTTTTTCCACTGGTCTTGAGCAAGATGATGTTTGGTGAACACATGATCACTTTTAACCCTGATGCTGCTTCAGCAGGCATTGTTCCTACTCATTGAAATGCCTAATTTTGAATTAAAAGTTTCAAACTATGCAGTTTTTTGGGTCAGGCATGCACATTTTGAGGGAGGGGAGGAAGTGGCGGAAGTGGCGGAAGTGGCGGAAGTGGTGGAAGGAAGGAAGGAAGGAAGGAAGGAAGGAAGGAAGGAAGGAAGGAAGGAAGGAAGGAAGGAAGGAAGGAAGGAAGGAAGGAAGGAAGGAAGGAAGGAAGGAAGGAAGGAAGGAAGTGTCGGAAGGAAGGAAGGAAGGAAGGAAGGAAGGAAGGAAGGAAGGAAGGAAGGAAGGAAGGAAGGAAGGAAGGAAGGAAGGAAGGAAAAGTTTCAGTTTTCAGGAACAAGGAAATTGCAAGCAGAGTAATAGCCACAGCCAGGACATTTTAGGGATGCCACATCACTAGTATGTAAAAGAAGGCTCATTCTGCATTACTTGATTCCTAAGATTGCTACCTTGGTGTTTTCTCAGTCCAAGTTTGTCTTTTCCCACAGTCTTGAGTAATTTTGAGGGGCCCAGGACCCATGTGCTGATAGCAGGAGTAGATCCAGGCCCAGACCCAGCACTTCTGGTAATATAATCTACTTTCTTGCCTGACTCTTGTGGTACGGCACTGAATCCTACCTATAACCTTACATTTTTATTTCTGAGATATATTTAGGTACAGTGGCTAGTCAAGATTTCAGTGCAGATGCACACACTGATACATGCAGATACATGCATGAAATTTGTCTGAGAAGGTCCAAATTGTTCCTGTTTGGTTCTGAATAAAACAAAGAAGCTAAAAGTGGTGGTTTTTTTCTGGATTAATCTACAAAAAATACACAGGCACTTGACCTTAATCAGAAACAATCACCCATCTAGATAATGTAAGGGCACACAGAAATATAGACGTCCAAAGAGTTTTTGTTTTTCTTTTGATTAAGTTCTGTGACAACATTGCCAGTGAGTCTTGTGGAAGAGCATTTTTGCCTAAACTACTTGCCTTTACTCTCTAACATCAGTAAACAAGAAGATTCTCAGGGTCCCATTTAAGGCATGTATAAGTTTATCTCAAGAGCCAAATCAGCACCTACAGAAGGATATTAAAGTACTGTGGCTGAAATTACAGGAACTGACACCCTCCCATATATTCCTTGGGGCAGAGAAACAGACTGATCAAACTGCTAAATATTTCAGCTCCCTTCCAGTAAGAATTCCTGGCAACCCATGTTACCAGATTTCTGTGCAGATGTTCATCGGGTAAACAAACACAGAGCTGCACTCCCAGTCCTGTCTTTAGCAAACTGGCTGGGATAGTAGCCCTCCTGCAATATAAGACCATCACTCTTAATTACACAGATGCTTTGATATTCTTTTATTTTCTTTTCTAGATGCATTAGGACCCTGCCAGGTCTCTCAGGTAGCAGAAATGGAGATAAGAGATAATTTGCAATACCCTTGAGAAAAATAGTCTGAATTTTCTTCCTTCTTGCCTTGACTTGTCTTTCTGAAACAGTGTTAATGAAGGGAAAAACAAGGTTTCTTGCAAATTTCTGCTGACTTTCAGGCAACCAAGTTTCTACCGTGTGTCAATGTCATATGAACATGAGAGAACTTAACACCTTGAGCTCCTGAGGCTTTAATGGCCAGTTATGCAAAAAGAGTGGGACAAAACTCACCACGCAAATGATATCTTGAGGGCATATAGCTCAAAGTTTAGGATATAAATACCTTATTCTTCTGCTGCCTGAGGTCCTAAATTTTTCTGGTAAATTCCCCCAGAATTTAAATTAATTTTTCTGACAATGTCTTGGTGTGCTGGTTATGTAAAAAATTCAGGCAGTGTCTCTGTTGGGATGCACAGAAGTGTTCTTCTAACCATCTTGACTGGTAAAGATTTAAAGGAAATGACCACCCACCTCAAACCCAATCATTATAAATATGAAATAATTTGCCGGAGAAAAAAGGTCCCAAAGGGAAAGGAGTTAAATGTGGGAATATGGGTCTGGAGAGCTATGAGAAGGCAAGAACTGTGTAGAGAAAGTCACTGGGGAGCATGAAAGAGCAGTCCCAGGGCTAGTGGTGTTCCACTACATGGTTGGCCTCCTTGTTATGGCACTAGTTTGCTAGCTGTGAATGACTTATGAGAAGGAGTTATTATAAACAGCTAGATATTTAAGTATCTTGCTAGCAAAAAAAAAGGTTTTTGGATTTTTTTTTTGTCATTTAAACCTTAAAAGAAATGAATGGATTATCCAGGTATTAATGGAGAAACAATTAGCAGACCAAAATAGGGAAGAGTTATTTTATGGTTCATTTTAATGAATTTATAGGCCAAATAGAAGTCTTTTTTAACACTTTTCTTACCCCATATCTCTCTAAAAGGTACCTCAAAATTTTAATTTTAATTTTAATTTTAATTTTAATTTTAATTTTAATTTTAATTTTAATTTTAATTTTAATTTTAATTTTAATTTTAATTTTAATTTTAATAGAATTATACTGGAGAGGACAGGGGGTATAGACCAGACTTTTTGGGTCTTTTTTCTTCCATGTAGCAATCATTCAGAATACTCCTATTGGATTTACAGAAATACTCTGCAGTTTATGTGACTGGTTGTGAATATCATTATTATATGCAGTGTTAAAGAGTAGAACAAAAGAGAAACAGGCTCTATGCAGGGAAGAGAGAAAATGGGAATATTAAAAAGGTACAGTTATGCTGTAGAAAACAAACAGGTTTTTAAGCACTTCCCTGTGAAAGAAGAGTGTCCATTCATTTCACAGAACAATGGATACTACATAATAGAGGTTCTCAGAATATTGTAGGTGTTATGAAGTGAAACTTAAGGATGAATGCCTGTTATTATTAGGATTATTGTGGGAGGCTGCTGAAATATTTTGTGCTTGTTTGTGCTGAACATCAGAAAAATCAGTGGCTGGAATCAGAATGGATCAAAGAAAGTCCTTAAAATTGGCCTATTCATTAGAAAAGCTAGGTCACTAAGCAGCCCAGAAAGAAATTTTGGAGCTGCAGCAACAGAGAAAAAGATAGTGAATAAAAAGAAAAGGACATTATTGTAAAAACAAATGAAAGGGCTTCTAGTACTTCAGAAATTCAAAGGAATAACAGCAGACAGGATAGGGGGCAGATAGCAGCAAATATAATGTAAAGCTGAAACTCCTGAATTAGCTGATCATTATGCAAAAATCAAAAATTGCTACTCTATCTGCAGGAAGAAGTGACATGTTAGACTGGGGACCAATGTAAAATGCTGACTTTTGGATGATATGTAGGAACAAGGAAAGAGACAGGGCTGGAACCTGGACGGCTATCCCAGGGGAAAGTAGTGCTGACAACTGCTTTTGCCACTCAGTAAAAAAGAAGATCTCTAGAGGATGTGAAATACATTGCTGCAAATCTTTGGCCTTTAAAGGAGAGCACATCTGGGGATTAGAGTGCTGTGCTGTGCTATGCTGTGCAATGAAAGCACCTGCAGTGGGCTCTGAAAAGGCAGCTGGGCTTGACCCTTGGAGCTGCGATCAAAAGGCAAGAATAACAACCATCCTCCCAGCCATGAAGTCTGGTGATGGCAGCATAAGACAGGACTTTCCTCCCTGGCCTCTCAAGGGAGGAAAGTGAGAGCTGGGTAAATTTCCTTCCCCACTGGATAGGAGCCTGGCTTGTCTCTTCATCTGGAGTATATCCTCATGCCTAGGTTTGTTTGGTCATGTTTCAATCAATCAGGGGTTCACTGTGCAAGAGTGCAATTTCTTTTTTGTGTCAAGGGTGTTCACCTGAATGCAATCACAGCCACTTTTACCATCAAGGATTGCTGGTGTGTGGCAGGAGCTTGTAGATCTTCAGTTTTCTCTTCCCTCCTTTCCGTGGAGCAAATGCAGCGCTTGGACTGGTTGGGGTGGGAAGCCACTGGCTGTGAGATGGGTCAGACGTTTTCTAACATCATTTCTGTTTTGAGAAAATTGTTAGTATCTCAACCCTGTGATCTTTGCATTTTGTTCCTCCAGCTCCTGTCAGCCTCCCCGCATTGCATTCCTTTTTTGTTACTCAACTGTGATCACACTGAAACCAGTGAAGGCCCAGTGAAGGCCAGGGTAGTATAAAAGTGATGAAGAAGAGTTCAAGAACCAGCCTTAACTCTTTAGTTAAGTTAATTTTCTTACCTTTTTAATTGTGAGCATTGCAGCACTCAGAAGAATACGATATTCTTTGTCATGGAAGATGTGAATTGTATGTACTACCTGGAATCTTCACAAAAGGAAGACAAAAATATCAGCAAGGATGATAGCACAGCTATCAGTCTGCTTTTTCTGCTGGTTTCTCCATGTATTGCAAAATGCCAGAAGGTTTAGAAATCAGCAGTCAGGGGGATGATCTTGTCAATTAGCAGGTTTTAACATCTTCCTCAATGACTTTCTATCTTGCAACAGCTTCAAAAAAGGATTTTCTTACTGTTGGCAAATTCTGGGAAAAAGTAGACTTGGAGAATGTTCACTGAATTTTCATAGCTTCTCTCTTTATATGTCTCTGTATTATTTTCAGATTTGCTTGTTTGAATTTTACTTTTGAACCAACTGCAGTAAACACAGTCTGGTATACCAGTTGAAATCCTCCCACTGCACATGGTCTTGGAATTCAGTTGGTAGGGCTATCTTTTTACTTTCTTGTCCTTCTGGACCTTCTGAAACTCCTTCCAGTTATTATTTCACTGTTTTAATACCTTTCCTTCATGGTTTTTTGAGAGTTTTTATGCTATGTAGAAAGATGCAGTCTGAATCCAGCTGTGTAAGCACCAGCAATGCAGAAGGACTGGAAATAGTGATAAGAAAAGAAGTTTGCTAGATAAATGGCAATAGTGGATGCCTAGAAATGGAGCTTAAAAATGCTGGTTTCAGAATTATTACAAGCACTGTTATAAAGAGAAACTGTAATGACATAGATATTGAAGTCACATGTGGAAGCAGATGTTACTCTTTGACAGTGCCTGTGAAGCATTGCCCTTTCACAAATTTTGTTTGGGACAGGTCACAAAGCTGTTTCCTGCTTGTGAAACCTCATCAACACATAAACCACCACTTATTCTGTGGAATAGTCAAGGGAAGAGAATTACAGCACTTCTAACATTGCCTGATTTGGAGAAGGAGAAGTTTTTTCTCCAGAAAAAGTAACTATAAATCCATAAGAATAATACAGAATTATTTTTCTTATTTTTATATTATGAATAGTTAAAAATATTTGTTGGAGAACAATACCCAAGAAAATCCTAGACCTGTCATCTCTGAATATGGCTTGAGAACTAACGAGACCAGATCTGCAGTCTTTATTCTGTTCAGATTAACATCTGTTTGTTAATTATGAGGGTTTATTTGAATGAGTGATGTCTAGAAAAGTTATTTGTAAATTAGCATGTAAACATTTTGGGTTTTATTTCTGTTTTGTTTAATATACTGAAGACGGCAAAGAAGTAGCTATTAGAATTTCTCATTCTTTATCCTGGCAAAGAGTAAAACCTTCCATTGTGATCAATTAACATAGTGGCAATGAAGTATCACATGGAAAGAAATTCTGAGTAGAAAACACTAACTCAAAGTTGCTGTGATTTATTGATGTATTAGTGGGACATAATTAATCAGCAACTTAGTGAACTGTACATTGAGGATTGACATCAGAAGCACAACAGATGAACTACAATAACAAACACTTAAAAAACCAAAGGAAACACATACAAATTTGCAAAGACCTTCCTATGGTAAATGCCAAGAAGGTCTAATCTAACCCCACTGGTGCAATCACAGGTATGCACACACAGCTGCACACACACCCCTGCCCTCCACGGCTCTGGGCAGCACATGGCTCTCTTTGTGAGTTGTGTGGGTCCCTTGAGGTACTGACCAAAGGCGGGCCATGACAATTCCAAGAATACTTTTTGAAGGGACGGATTACAGGCTTATAGGATGAAAACAAGGAGCTACCACTCCCATTGCATGCAATACTGCACCCATGAGACTCTGCTTCTGAAAACCAGATTACCCCAGCTCTTCCTCTACTTGGGGATTGCCCCTTCCCATGCTCCTGCACTGAGTAGTGTATGTGGGGACAGCCAGAGAGGGAGTTTTGACAAGGGAATGTAGTGAGACGACAAGGGGCAATGGCTTTAAACTGAAAGAGAGAAGGTTTAGATGAGGTATTGGGAAGAAATTCTTTTCTGTGAGGGTGGTGAGGCACAGGAACAGGTTGCTCAGAGACATGGTGGATGCCCATCCCATGGATGATTCAAGGCCAGGCTGGATGGGTCTTTGAGCAACCTGGTCAAAGTGGAAGGTTCCACATCCATGGCTTGGAACTAGATGATGTTGGAGGGGTCCCTTCCAGCCCAAAGTGTTCCATTATTTAATGATCCTATGCCTAGTTTGATCCTATAGCTAGTTTGATTTTAGTTTAAATTCTCAAAGCAGGTCAGTTTGGTACCCAGTGAAGATGGGAGGTATTTGATTTTGTTTACTAACTCCTTTTTTATACATCTCCCACTGCAAAGTCTCTGTGGGATTACATAATTTCAATGCTCCCTTCAGGTTTTACAAGCCATGAATCCATGCTCTATGCTTTTATTGAACTTTGCAGGAATAAAGAAGTGTGAGAAACAAAAAAAAACCCCAACCCAATGAATTTCTTTTTCTTGGTTTTACTAATTGCTTTTTTTTTTATTTCAGAAGTGCAATTCCTTCATCAAAGAATTATTGAAGCAAATCTATCTTAATTTTTCTCATTATTTAGGAAGGCAGAATGGCAGTGTGATTGGAAAGACAAATGAGACTGTAACCTGGGTTAATAGTAGCCAAGTCCTCTTTAACCTCTTTGTCTTCCAGTGTGCTCTTTCCTTGGTGTCCAGTCCTTTACCTATTCCACTTCTCTCCCCGGTTTGATTAACTGCCAAGAAACCCTTAAGTGTTGGCTTGGATTTCAGCATAGCAGCTCTAAATGTGTGCTTGAGGCTGTCTTTTAACAAACTGTGCAAGTAACTTCAGTGGCCATGTCATATTTCTCAGGCACCCTTCTGCACTGTTAATGTGAACCGAGTCTTGATTTAAAGTACACCTCTAACTCACTACTTTTTTCAGCTGTGAGGATGTATTTCTTGGTTTAGTGTCAATTTCATTGTAAAATATATAAGGTTAACCTGCGCTGACACTGAATTTTCGAGTGTGTAAGTAGAATTAAAAATGAAATACAGTACATCTGCTTTAGTCCTATCTGAGAATCACTGTTATGTTTTACAAGATGACATCAATAACAAATGATGAACGATGTACAAACAATAGCACATTAATTTGAAAATGCAAATTCAGGCAGACATTCCCAGCACAAGGCAAATGAATCTGAATGGCTCTGTCATTTGTGGTACAAGCTTTATTCATCATTTGATTCTGGCATCAGTGAACAGTGTGGTGAACACTTCTCCTCCAGGTTTTCTGCAGAGAGAAAATCTAGGGTGTTTTTAGTATAAAATATAAAGTTTCACAAAAGCTTTCAAATGAAAAAATTCAGACAGTTTCAAGGACCAACTATTATTTTTTGACAGAAATAAGAGATACTCCAATCAATGTTTTCTAGGTATCAGCCACATTAAATGACGACTAGGCTGAAATCGCTTAAGGTTTGTGTTTGTAAAGGGTTTTTTTTTCTTATTTTGTGACTATAAGAAGTTATGTGTCCACTGAAGCTTGTAGGCAGATGAAATCAGAGAACTTCACACTATGATTTGTCTGTCACAGAGCATATAAGCGGACCTAACAAGGCCTAGATTAATTTCAGGTCAAATTCATCTTGAGTTTTATGTTTTCCCCAAGCAATTTGAGTTACAGCTCATAATTTAAGAAAAAGCCTCCAAAAGATTTGCAAAGACATAAAAGTACTTTGACTAAAGACAGTTCTATCTGGGATTCTAACTAACATCACTTAAAGAGGAAAATTTCAGCACTTCTACATAAATTGATCCACTTTGCTGAGGTCTAGTGACTATGGTTAAATTTTGGAAGTAGTAGATCAGATTTTAAAGAGATAATTAAACTCTTTGTAGCACTCAAAGTTATCTTGTGCTTTATAGAAATTATGACTGTATTTTGCCAGAAATGTGTGAAGCAGGTGACAGTAACAATTCTCCTTCTGCGCCGGTTGTACATGAAATGCACTGGCATGTCTCACTTGTGTTATGAGATCTTTCCGGTATGGGACACTGTCAGACAGTGGTCTTGACTGATTGTCGTGGTTTGAGAGGAAGTAAGTTTTCTGGGATGCGGTGGACAAACCAATAGGTGTTCAGATTTGAATACTGGCACCTGGTGTGGCCACTGGGGACATGGGTACACCTCTGAGAACCCGGGGGTTAAAAGCAGAGAACATGCAGGGGGAAGCTCTCCCGGGTTCCGGAGGGGGAGGCCATGCAGCTGAGTGAGGTAGGCCTGGCCCCGAGGATGGAAGGGTGGAAAAGAGAGAGAGAGAGAGAGATAGAGAGAGAGAGAGAGATAGAGAGAGATAGAAGGTGTCTGTGCCGGTGCCACCTTGAAATTTGATAGCACGACCAGCGAGAAGGAGAAGGGGGGGGGGGCGTGCGGTGAGAAGGTGCCTGGCAAGGCAGCCGTGGGAGCCCTGAGCAGACAGAGCCTGAGATTTTAACCCCTTTCTTGAATAGTGGGAACCTTACAAATACTGATCCTCCTGGATCTGAAGGAGAAGAGAAATAGACATGAAATGGAGGAGGAAATGGGCAAGTGTGACGAAAGTTTGTGCAATTGAAAGATGTCGGAAGAATGGAGAAGAATCTCAGGTGGGAAGAGATGATGGAGTGGCCTTGGCTGGACTTGTCTTGTATAGCCATGGACAGAACCATGTTTCCTGTGACACACAGACTGCATCCAGGGGGAAGCAATGGCTCAGAGCCAAGAGGGTTCAGTGTTGGTACCCCTCAGCCCCAGGGGGTGAAATCTGGGGGGGACAGGTGTCCAGAAAGTGAGAGACTATGCTCTTTTTGGAACAGGACAAAGCACCCTTAAAAGGAAAAACCCTAGAAGCAGCTTTGGTCCATGTGCAGTGGTGAGAGTGCTGGACATGGAAGGAAGATGTCACAATGCCAAATGATCTCCGGGCAGTGCCACGAGTGACATGGAAACACTGGGGAAGCCTATGGCATAAGAAGGATTTCTCTCCTCTTGATGAACTGAGAATTGATTTTCTGAAGGGCGGTGCTAGACCGAGAGCTGGTGATCTGAGGGGTGGATGTATTGGAAATGTGGTGTGGGGGAGGAGGAAATGTTTCTGGAAGGTTTTCATTTTCCTGTGTGTTTCTTTTCACACATAGTTGTAGTTAAGTTAATAAAGTTTTCTTTATTTCTGCGTGGGAGCCTGCTTTGCTTATTCCTAGTTACATCTCACAGCAGACACCAGGGAGTGTGTATTTTCATGGGGGCACTGGCATTGAGCCAGTCAAACCATGACACTGATGTAGGGAAAAAGGAGTTAAACTTGCTTGTCTTTTCCAAGTTCCTCCAGTAATGGCCACTGCCTCTCTTGGCCTGCAGGTTCGCTCAGCTATGTATAGCTGTTCTCTGTTTTGCTTGCAGTAAGAATTTGTGGCCTTGTTTGCATTAAAGATCTATTCTCTAGTATTTCCTTGAGGAGGTAATGAATGAATAAAAATGGTTGTAAATAAAGCTGGTCCATATTTTGTGCTGTCTTTGAAGGATTCTTCCAGGTCCACTTGCAAATGCTGCAGCTTCAGCAGTCCCTGCTGCAGCTCCTGGGCAAATCTATGTCCCTTAATTAATATTTGCATGCTGTATCTCAGGTTAGCTGTGAGGACTGAGCAGTAGCAATAGAGGCTTGTATCTCATCAGACTTAACGACTAGTACAGACTAGTTACATGGCAGTTACTTCATACAAAACACTATTCTGCATTATGTTGTGTGAAATTGCCATTAATTTTACTGTTTTACTGTAATATTGCCATTTGTTAACTGTAAATCTAAGAATAATAGCAAAACCCAGCTATCTTCTTAGTGTATGTCTTCAGACCACAGACGAATCAATAAATTAATTGGTTTTGCTACAGCAGCTCCTACAGGTTTTTTTTTGTTCTGAAGTTGTATAATATATTGGCTCTGGTTGGTGGATTATCATTAGAATGATGTGGTGCACTGCACAGCTAATTGTTCAGAATATCTCTGGGGGTCCCCCCATGCTTGACCTGTAGCGCTGAGGGGTGATTGTGGATGAAAACTGGAGACATGAAGTCAGAAGTAATCCCAGATACACTGCCTGGGTCTGTCTTAGGTCCTCTCTTCACAAGATAAGATTGTAGACATCTCTCCCCTCTCCAGTGGGAAACTTGACTTCACTTGCATAACTAAATAAAGCTAAGCTTACCAAGTATGGGGTTGTAAGCGCTGGTGGAATAATTTGGATCTGCATGGGGGGAAACAGGTAGGTGGCCTGAGGGGAATGCAGGTCCTGAGGTATTGCTTCAAGATCTGTGCTCTGGTGCCCTAACTGATCAGCCTGTCAATTGTGCAGGAGGCTGGTAAGAGACAATGAAGGCAAAATTCTGTTTGAAGACAAGGTGCAGGACTTAGGAACAATAAGCAAGCACAGAAGAGGAGAGTTAAATAATTCTGTTGCAGCACTGTGATTTCTGTTCTCTTCTCTGAAGTGTCTCTGCTGGTCTCAGTGGTAAATATAATTTTTCATCATATATTATCCTTGTGCTTTCTCAGTTGCTTCTTCTTAAAGATTCAAACCTGAAAAGTAAAAATACTCCCAGATTTACAGGTAGTTGAGCATGGCCTTTAATTTCACTTCTCAAAGTGACCTATATTTACAACTTTCTCAAACCCTAGCGCCCCTTTTTGTCCTTCATCTAGGATTTAGTTTCAATACGTGATCTCTCTGATAGAAGAATATTGGCTGTTCCTCCTTGTCGAGGAGCTCAGTGGGAGGTGTGTGGCTGGCTCAATTCTCCCAAAAGGAACGGAATGGTGTCTATGGGAACTGTGGGCAGGGTAAATGCAGTGCTGGTAATTCAGAAAGATTTAGGGTCAGACTCCTGCAGTAAAATTTGTCTCTTGCTTGCAGGGTTCCAGTGCTTTCCTACAGCAGTTATGACTACTGATAATGATTGCAAAGCTCCTTCTCATGATGCAGTTAGAAGAGCAAAGTTTAAACTCAACAGAAAAATAACCCTTCTCTCATCTGCCTTAAAAAGCCAGGGGTGGCTGCTGAAGGCAATGAAGCATTCCAAGTGAGAATGAATTGAGAGTGTCAAAAAACTATGCAGGTAACATATAAAAGAGCGTGTGGACAAGGACCCCTAACTCTGTGTTGGTGTAGGGTATATAACTAACAGAAGATATGAAGATATAGGTAGTTGTCTTTCATGTTACACATATGAGTGACTTTTCTATGAAAAAAAAGGCCACTAGTGGATGTGTTATCTAAAAGATACGAATTAGATCAGGAAAAACTAACATGGCATATTTTAAATAAAATCTAGCTCATGAAGTAAGAAAATTGATGTCTTGGAAGTGAAGAGAAGATGCACTCTGGAACAGGGCTTTTTCTGAGAGTTACCTGTTTGTACAACAGTAAATAGCCACAAATATTCAATAACTAAGTACTTCTTTTATGAATGGGGCAGCCATTGCCTGGATAAATGTCAGTGAGGTAAATGTCAACCCATGCATAAAGAGGATGTGACTCAGTCTAAATCTTGCACACAATAACAAATGTTTTAGTATGAGGTTGACATGTAAAGAAAGTAAGGTCCTTGAAAAATGCTTTGGTTATTTTTATTTTAGTTGCATAGCAATATTTGGTTGATAGAATCACAGCAGGACCAAAATCCCAAGTGATTGTGTCATTGGTGATGCTCTTTCCAGCCATAATCCTGGCTACCCAAATCAAACAGGTTACTGGAGAGGCTTAGTAGAGCCTTTGTTTCTCCCATGTTTAGGTTTCTTGTGAATGCAAATCAGAACATTGGTGCAGAAAAATACCTGATGACCAGGACTGTTATGCTCACTTGAGAAGTCAAGTGAAATTAAAGCCCACTGAATACAGGGCCATGCAATTTGAAAAGGAATGTCTGGCCACTCTTAAAGGCAAAGAAAGATTGGAAGTGGAATAATGTCAACGACGGTAAGAGATCAGCCTTCTTCTGCTTGCCTGCCTTAATGTACGGGGTGTCATCAACAGAATAACTTAGTTCTTATCATTACTATTTATGGAAAGCTCAGAGTAGTTCAAAAGGCAGAAAGGGGTTTTTCTTGTAGTTTATCCTTCCCAAAGCTTATGCTTGTACTCGAGTTTTGCAGATAATATTCTCTTAATCTCTCCCACACAACTTTAGGATCCATTCTCTTGTTTGACTTACTGAGTTCCATCCCCTTTTCCCTACCCTGAAAGTCATTACAAGGAGTGAGATATTTAACTCTTACTTATGAAGTTTTAACTTATTCTTTGTGATTAGCAGGTCACCTTCTGCAGTACTTCCCTGAGATTATTTCTTGAAAGAAATAGATACATGTTAAAAAAATCTATTAATTAAATCCTGTCATCCTCAGTTTAAAAGTATTTGGTTTATTTTGATGTATTAACTATAAATTTAAGAAGTCAGGAAAAAACCCCTTCATTTCTTTTTCTCTTTATCATTATGATGACCATATGCTTGGGATAGACTATGTGGTAACATTTCCTGTCTCCTTTAAATGCAACTTTTCCTTTTTCTGTCACCCAAAAATTATTAAAAAAAAATACAGAAAAGGTAAATGCAAATTTAGGAAAACCAAGGCTGGACCCTAGATTACCTTTTGTTATTTGATTGTGTATTGTTTCTTTAATTGGTATTACTGATATTACACTGGTTTAATTCACATTCTACAAATAACAGACGGAAAATAAAAAGAAAAATCCTCCAAAAAAAGATTCCTAGACAAACAGCATACAGCCTAAGCTAAGGTATTGCCCTAAATTACTTTTATTATACATACATTTTTTAAAAGGTTAAATTTCAAATTAAAGGTTCCTTTATTCAACTACCCATTCAACCACCCATTTTACAAAGTGAACTTTACTTAATATGACAATTTTTGCAGCTATTCAAATTCAAGTAAAATCCATTCTAAGCAGTCTGCATTGATATGATTTATTCTTTCATTTAAGAAAGAGTGAAAATTAAATTCAAAAGCAAGCACCTATCTCTACCTGTTTATCTATTCATAAAAATATTATCTATTGCATGAATATTCATTTCTTACATCCTTGCTGATAAACGAATGGTTTAATATTATTCAGGCTTTTAGTCCCATTTATACTTTTTCCAGCTTTGTCAGTGTGGACTATTCAGCAGTTTAATATCTAAAATGGCAGTACCTATATATTTAGATTAAGCACTTTAAATTTACCTGATGTGAGGTGATTTAAATAAACATGTGCAGGCTAGCTCTCATTTTGATTTCACAGGATTTTGTGTCATTTCAGAATACTTGCTGTATAACCAAACTTATATTTAATTACCTAGGAGAGGCTTGGAAAGCTGTCTTTCCACTTTTCTTCAGACTTTATTGTGGAGTTGATAATGAAAGGATTTTAGGATTTTTTCTTCCTTACACAAAAGACCACTGGGAAGAGACTGTCATTTGTACAGGTGCATATGACAGCATTACTAAGAATGAAAAGTATTAAAACTCATTAGTATGGGTAACCTCTAGTTCTTTCATGCACATATTCTCTAGGGAAGGTTTCTGGATTTGTTTGTACACATCTGTTTAAGATACATGTTTCTGCCCACAAAGAGATCAGAAAGAGTTCAAAAATTTTCATCTGCATTTACCTTGAAAATAAGAGCAATTGAGCCTAGTTGTGGAACCGGTTTCTCCATTCTTAAAGGGTGTAGGAGGTTTTGCAGAAGTGAAGCAGGGTGAGATCTAAGTCAGAAAAGGGAAATGTGCATAGAAATCTCCTTTTCCCCTTTTAAAATGATGGAGATTTTAATGTCTTTTTTTTCACTGCCAGTGTACTCTCTTCTCTGTATTTTTGGAAAATCTTTTTTTAATTTTGGTTCAGGAAAAAAAAAAAAAGCAAGATACCTTGAAATTCTCTAGGGAGACAGTTGCAGAATACTGTTCCAGTCCGTTAAACATAACGTTCTGAATTATATCATAATACCTAAAGTACTTTTAAAAAACCCTTGAAATTAAAGATAATTTTAAAATGAAAGTAAATGAAGTAAAATATCCCTGGAGTTTCCCTGAAATGTTTAAAATATTCTTGCAAAATATTTGATTTTTTCCCCCTTGAAATCTGAAATCCTAGGCTATGATTTCAAGTCCTACTTAAATTCATGAAAATATTCACTTTCTAGGCAAGAAAAATTCTTAATATGTATTATATTTATGTATTCAAATTTCATTTTCATAAAGAACTTCTTTTATAGGGCAAAGAATCCTAGCCTGGACCCTTTTTGCTAACTCTGAAATCTTTGACAGTGTTCCAGTTTACTTTGACTTTTCACCTGTATCTTTTTCTGCAATCTGCCTTCTCAGAGTCACTTGCAAGCATGAGGATATGACTGAAAAAAACAGTAGGTCTGTTTTAATGTGCCAGTTTTGGCTGCTGGGTAATCTCTGTGTCATCAGGTGCTTGTTCGTATTTCTCTCTGAGCACAGGCTTTTTCATTTATCAAAGCTCATTTTATTGCCTGCTATTCCTGCTGCTTTCAAATCTGCGGCACCTGAATGCTTTGTTCGATTGAGTTCTACTTTTTACTGCTACCTGCAAATTTGTCCAGAGGGGTAGTGTGAAACTGAGGCATGGATCATGGTGTCTGAGATCTACTTGTTGGGAAGGACAATGTATTTTTATAATAGGTTTTACTACTAGCCACTAGCAAACATTTCACCATTATTTATTGAAAGAATAATATTGAAGCATGGTGAACCCAAAACCACAGTTGCCATTCTTCTGGTATCTCACCTGTGCAATATTGAAGATATTTTAAATTAAACAGAAGATATACCTGTCTGGTAAATTGCATAACCATTTTTTACAAATAAAGCAGTTAAATATCTGGACTGAACCTATACAAACCTAGAATGCGTGTGTATTTAGCAGGTTTTACCATTATTTCAGTGCTTTTAAATCTAAAGAAACATTGGTTTTCAGCAGTGGTTGTTACCATGTTAGTCAGGGATATGGACTCTGTCATGATTCCATGTGTTATTTCAGTATTTTTAAGGCTCACCAAAAGCATTTGTCAAAGTGACACTTGTTAAAGACAGGTTGAGCACCACTACGTTTTTGTGTTAAAATGAATGGGGCTGCCACATGGCAAACATCCAGGATGGAGAAAGTCTTGAATATTTGAGTAAGAGCAGCTTGTTCTTATTAGGAATGCAATGAACACAGAAGAATTTGTTTCCACTTTTCCCCGCACAATGTCTTATCTTCCTTTGAGCAGTTTGCACAGGAGGAAAGCATTTTGCACAGTCTCTGTACTGTGGGAATAGGGAAGACACTGAGAGCCAATCTGTGCCACGGCAAATCTAGGAAGGTCCATGGCCTCAGCTGTTGCCCCTTCCCTCCTCTGCAAAATGTCTTTGCAGAAGCTTCTGTCAGCTCCACTCCCTTTGAATCCCATGTTTTCTGGAAACTGGAGCTCTTATTAGGTGCCTGCAATAAATTTATGCATTCCACTTGCTGTCAGGTCTGTAAATACCACTTTGTTTCCTAAGTGAACATATTGATGGTGAAATATGTCAGCATGGCATGTGGAGAAAATGATGCTGTTCTGGTCACCTCCACCATTGCTGTAACCCTCGGGGCACAGGTAGAACCTTTGTCTTGCCCCTGAGGTTCTGCCTCCCTCCATGACTCTGGGGACTGCTGTTAAATGGACTTCCTGCCCATTGGCATTTGGAGGCCCACGTGGTTGCCAGTGAAGTGAAATTTCAGTGTTCACTTCCCTTTGAATGCTGTGGCCCACACATTGAGGATTTTAGATCAGAGCAGATACTTCTGAAAGATTCTCTGCCTAAAATTTCACACTTTGTGAAAATTCTCCACAACTGGGGTTCATAATAAACATTTTTGCCTAACTACCGATTTTGTCTAGCTGTGTACTGGTGCCTGATCATTTGTCAAAAATGGCTATTCAATTCCCTAAAGTAATGGATATCTACCTCTGATGCTTCCTATGCCTGTACCACTCTGATATGTCTCCAATGTCTACCTGCAAATGAATATTGAGGGAGGAGAAATGTGTACAAGGAGTTGCAAGGTTACCCTTCCATCAGCATGAAACAAGAGTTTCCCTGAATGTCATGGGCACTGCATCCCCTTGTGCTCGATGAGTGGGTGGTGGTAGGAATGAAAGCTTAGGTAATACCTGATTTCTTTATTTTGGATGAAAGCTCAGGGTAGCCCTGAGTAATCTGGCACTTTGTTCTCTGCAAAAGGAAGACCAGTTACTACCAGGATTAGTTACTACCAGGATTATGCAGCAATTTTCTATTCAGTCCTGAGCGATTGCTCTCACAATGCCAATCAGAGAAATGGAAATTATCTTATTTTGTTAGAGAGACCACCCAAACAAGTTTTGGAAGGGGATTAAAGGAGAAAAATCCAGTTAATGCTTTTTATTTTTTGAGTATTTTCGGTAGATTTTATCTTGATTCAGCAACTATGCTCTTCATCATTGTCTGTTTCATTGGCAGCAACAATGAATGGAATTTGTCTAAACCTACTCACAGTTTTTACTACAAATCCTTTTTTCCTTTGTGACCCCTCAGCTTCACACTGGGTCTCTGACTTTTATCTGACTGTTGACAATGGGAATACTTGCATGTCTTGGTTTATACTGGCATGGATATTCATGCTGGAGCAAGTACTCACGCAGGACTATAATCGGTACTGTGGAAAATTGCCTCAGACTGAGCTGTAGGCGAGAGAGCTGTCTGGGCTTTCTCACGCAGAACGTATCCCAGAGCCCAGGTCTGCTGGAAGGTGCTGAAGAAGATGCTTGGGTAACAATAACCACACACATCAAGATGCTGTGGGAAAGGGTAAGGTGTTTCTAGAGTACTGGAATATTTCTGGTAGACCTAGCTGGATTTCAGCATTATGGGAACCTCTGAAAAGGCCTCTGGTTCCCAGCAGTGGGGCTCGAAGCTCGAAAATAAAGTTTTGATGAGTTGAATTCTGAAATAAAATAAAATTACTCCTGCCAAGACAATGCCAAGTTGTTCTACTTGTCATTGGTCTGGAAGATAGCAGAGACATAATTCCTGGTACTGGAATGCATTCACATTTTCTCTCCCTTAAATGTGTTTTTACATTCCATGTTCAAATATATTTTCATTTATTTTCCTTTTTTTTTTTTTTTTGTATTTAGACGCTTGTATGATTTTAAACATAATAGATCCTTTCTATGTCAATGACAGCATCTCCATTTAAATGCAGAATACCTCTTGAAGACAATTGTTTGGTGGAGAGATTGGAGATAGAAGTAGAGCACAGAAATAAATTGCATATTTCTTTGGTTTTGATTTTTTTTCCCTCTAAAACCTGCATTTCATCTGAATGGAGATGCATAAAAATCATATTAAAATTGGTTCCACTTCTTTGAAATGTGCTATAAGACTAATTCTGACAAAGTTGACATTTTATATGCTCATATCATGACTTACAAAAGGTAATAAAAATAAATTCTTTTGTACAGTGACTATAAAACCTGGTATGAGATGAACATTAGGTCTGATACAGATATTCTTACTGCTATGCCAGTAAAAAGAGACAAGGACCCTATCAAATACACCTTTTAATTTCACTTGGCTAAATTTTCAGCTATCTTGTAGGCTGAAAACATTCTTTCTTGGTGGAAAAATGTGACCTGTAAACAATTATTTAGATTAAACCAAAATTAGTATTCTAATTGATAGATTTCCCCCAGTCAATCAGCTGAAGAAGAACCTGCACCCTGCAAAATATCTCCAATGAGTTAATGAAGCACAGTCTGCACAAAATCCATTCTTTTGTGTAAGCTCCCATTACAGGTCTAGAGACGTCTGCAAGCTGCTCACACCAAGATAATCCAATGCTCTCAACTTAAAGAAGTTGCTGTATGTATCTTTGGACAGGACAAGTACTTCAGAAGTAGTCCTAGGCTCATAACATCATTGCTGCCACAATAGGGTTTTTTTTTTAATCCTAAATTGCTGCTCAAGTGAAAATGCAATCAAGAATTTTTTGCATGTGATCATGCTGAATCTCTCCTCTATAGCCAAGTTTGAGTACAGGGTCCAATAACACTCAAACAAGTACATCACTGCTGCAGTGCTCTCAAGAAAAAACTGATGTTGAGTCCGGAAATGAGTCTAGTAATTTGTAAAAGTACCTCTGTAATTTAGGATGCTGAGACTGACTGATCTTAAGATTTATCAGAAAATTAATTTGAAAGACCTGTATCAGGTGATGTATACATTTAAAGTATCAATATTTTAAAGCATCAATATTAAAAAAATATTTCCAAATTTTTATTCACTTCTTACTGCTTTACGGCTGCACAGTTGGATTCATTCACTAGTTGGGCAAAAGTTAACAAGTAAAATGCTACATGTTGCTAAGATGTGAGTTTTCACATGCAATACAATGGAGAAAACTGGCCAGAAGGGCTCCAGCCCAGTGTTGCATGAAAGACTTCTCTTGAGAAAAAAGCATTGTACAAGGATTCCATTTTCTGAGGAGACACAAAGAACAAACTTCTCTCCTGAGAAGTTCTGACAAGTTTTAGTGTCTTGTCAGGTCTTCATAACATCCAGATAATGTATGCAGGCACTCACTTCCTCCCCAAAGAGAAATCTGTCAGCTGAACAATTAAAGGCCCTATATTTGAAATTAAGAGTCTTTTTATAACTTCAGAAAATGCCCAGAAACCTTGCATATGTTTTCAAACACAAATGAGAGTACTGCATTCACATAAGTAGCATTGTAGCTAGTGATGGTTGAAAACGATGAAAACCAAGTCACAAAATACTTTAAACGTCAAGGTGACTTGAATTTCATGATATTCAGCCCTTTCCTAATTTTTTGAAGGTTTTACAAAATACCATTTCTTCAAATCTGTTTTTATTACTAACTGCAATAAAGAAATCAAAAGAACAGAAGTTCCCTTTTAACTGTAATTTATTTTTTTCTTTTGCCATTCTGTGTCTTTTAAAATGTTCTCCAATTTTGGAATTGACAGAAATATGGAAAGTGAGTTTTTTCCCCTCCTTTTTTCACAGTTTGATATTCTGTATTCATCCAGTCACAAGGTATTTCAGAGAAATTACAGACTGGCAAGCAAAAAAAAAAAAAAAAAAGGAAGGGAAAAATAAGATTTAACAATAAAAAAGGAAAAAGCTTTTAGTCTGCATTTTTAAATGTTCAATTAATAAAAGGAAAGAAAGAGGGAAATACTTGAAAACACCAAACTCTTGACATTTGATTTTGAATATTTTCAACACCAATGAATGTGTGGAATCTTAAAAGCAAAACCAAATAAAAGCCTGAAAACATTTGATGTGCTTCCTCAATCACAAAAAGGGTACTTTTGGTGTGGCAAATGGAGCCAGGGTAGAGAACTGACAGACTTGCATTCAAACACGTCAGTAATGGTAAATCAGCTCTTGAGCGGAGTACATTTTCTCCATGAATAGGAGCTGGTAGTCATACCTCTGTTTGCTTCAAGCCTTCCATGGGAGGTATCAGTCTCACGCAAGGCAGTATCATCTCACTTTGGTTACTATGGAAACTGGCTGCGCATGGCTGCAGCTGTAGGCACTGGGTCCAACCAGGGTTTTTTTATCTTCCTCCATTTGGGCTGCCTTAATGATCATGTAATATATGACATGTTGCATAAAACAGTGTTCTTTACTCTCAAAGAAGCAATGCATGTTGCAGATTTCAGTGTTTTAGAGATGGCTTTCCAGTCGGTACCCAGTCCTTCTGCTGCGTGGAGTTTTGAGTGCCCTGTTATAGCTTGATCCGGAAGAAACAAAGGTTGGTTTTGGTTTCCTTCTCTCCTCCCCCCACATATTACTATTTAATTTTTGCCACTTTACATGCAGTCACATCCAGTCAGGGCTTTTCTTGGAAAGTGGAAAAAATCAGTGTGAATTCTCTTTGACTTGGGAAAGATGTACTGCCAACACCAGCAGAAAGGATTTGGACCAGTGAAAGGAGGACCAATACCACAGATGCCCATTTTCACTTTTTCTGGATTTGCCAGCCCAATTGGGTGACACATCAGCTGCCACCCAGTGGAGGTGTCAAGAAGGTATGTGGTAGTGGGGAAGCTTAATGTAAAAGTGGAGTTGATGAAACTGATAAAAACCACTGTTTTTTAGAAAGGTCTTAAAGGTTTAAAGAATGTTTTTTTTTATTTTATGCTATGTGTGCCTTAATCTAACAAGGCCTTTAGAAGTTCAAACTCTCAAAACAAATCTCCTTCTGAGTGCTTTGAGTGGATTTCACCATCTACATCTTCATCTGTACATGGGCTACAGGAGAAGTAGCAGCTGTTTTACAGAGGCAGTTTTGGGGTTTGTCTGTGGCACTGGGACACTTAGAGCAGTTCCTGAGGTTATGGCCTTGAGATCCTGTATCTTTTTATAGGAGGCCTGTAAGAAGCTTAGAAGATTGTCTGGTCTGGTCTAGTGAAAGGTTTCTTGCCTGTGGCAGGGGTACAAGAATGAGATAATCTGTAAGGTTTCTTCCAACTCAAACCATTATGTGACTGTGATTCTAAGATGGGCTTGTGTAGCTATAGCCTAATGCCATGGTCACCTCTAGACTTTGTCTTCTTCACACGAGTCTGAACAGACTAGCTGGCCATCTTGATGTGAATTGTTGCCCCTTACAGCTCAGCTATGCTCCCTGATCAATCTGTATGACAGCCTGTGTCATCCAAAATGAGTTTAGTCAGCTGCCTACACTGCACAAACACAACTTTAACTTGTGTGGCTCTCTGGTTCTGCTCATGGGGCCAGATGGAATGAGCTCCTCTGACCTTCTGGGCACATCAGAGCTGTTCAATGTCAGTTATAGCTTTCTAGAGCAGTGAATGCAAAAAAAAAAAAAAAGTATACTGTTGACATTTTATTAACTTGAAGGATTATACTTTCAGCAACATTCCAGAAAATAGTTTATCTATGGTGTATTATCTGTTACACCCACATTTGAATTTCAATACTCATCAGTTCATAAGCAGGAACAACTTCAGAGAAAACAGGGACAGCATTTATCATGTTGTGCTGTTTACCACTGTAAAGAAAACAGAGGAGCATTCCTATTCTGTCATACCTATATTCTCTTTGTCACATTACAGTCTCCTGATGGATAGTTTTGCACACTGCTTTTTCAAGCTTCTGTCCACACACACAGGTAAAATGACTTATCACAAAGGCAGTGCTACTGAGGGTGCCAGTTTGTCTTTTGGTTACTTCAGAGACCAATTCTGTTTTTCTTGTCCATCATCTTACATTTTGAGCAGAGGCTGACTTTTTCTGAGTGCCTATGCATTGCATAGCAAATAGAGGGTGAGGGGTTTTAGATAGCTCTGCCAATATTTGTCGCCACTGCTGCAATTCCCTCTTCCATGCTGCTGAGTGTGCTCTGTTTCCCCCAAGGACACTGAGACCTCTCACCTGGGTACTGGCTCCCAGTCAATGTTTAGTGTTGGTGCTTCTGATTTCCATATTGAACTGGTGGTCTGGTATGATCTCTGGCCCATTTGTTCTGCCACGAACACAGAGATGTAGAATAAGCTAAATGGAAGTTATGTTGTAACTCATTTCTTAATATCTCATTTAGCTTTATGGGCACAGGAAAGGGCAGAAAGGAAACGAGGCAGGCTGACATGTTTTTGTTCACAAAGCTTGCAAGCTAAGAAAAAGTAGTACACCTCACAGTATTTTCTGATGTGTTTCTTATATGTTTCCTCACACTTTTCTGATATTTTTTTCCTGCACTGTGGAAACAAATCAGTGTAGCGTCCATGTGTGTACAGATGTGAGGGGGAATTCTGTTGCCCCCCTTCCCCATCTCTCTGATGCAGAAGACAGAAATCAGGGAAAAAAACATTCAAGAGACTAAATGAATGGCAGCAAAACCAACACAGCAGGAGGGCTGAGGGGTAGCAGCAGGTGGAACAGGAGAGAGGACAGACACAGACATCAGAGAAGGAAGACAACATTCAAGAGCATCTTTGAAAGAAGGATTTTGTTAAGATTTAACAAGTTAATCACTGCATGCTAATTACTGTTAATGAAAAGATTAAAAATAATAAAAGCAATTTATCTCATTCCAAAATAATTAGCCTTAATAACTTGTTTGTACAGCATATAGAAAGAGATTTTGATGGGAATCCGCCCAACATCTGTGTATGCATACTGTATATATCAGCAACAGGTTCTTGTAAAATGTCTGACAGATGTGGGATCATCAGTTTTGCTGAGACTTTAACAGGGTTCCAGGGATCTGAGCACCAAATTATTCTGATTTTCTGTCAGGTTTGCAGGTGCTCATGTTTCTGAAAATGAGGATCATCTCTCTCTATTCTCCCTTATGTATGTATGTTGCATTAGTCATGCTCTATGTCTTGGGAAACAAAAGAGACCTTAAGGGACTTCATCAGGACAATTACAGAATCACTGCTGGGCTTGGGGTCTGCCTTCCTGGCACCTGTGGCAAGATTTATTTGGGTTTCCAATCCTGCATGGCTCATGCGTACCACAAGTTGGAGCAATAATATTCTTCTGATAATGCTGATAAGTGGCATCAATTCCCTTTGTTATTATTGTGAAGTGATTTAGCTGGTGTGCAGTTCAGTTTCTTTACACACAAGGAAAAATTAATATAGCACTTACTGCCTCTTGTATTCAGTCATAATAGCAGTCAGTCAGATCACTGGCAAGGCAAGCTGAGGGGTAAAAGTGTGAAATAGCTGGGATTTCTCATCCAGGTGTCTTGAGTAATTGAAGCTATCTATAGAGAAGACTTGTTGAGTAAAAAAGGGCAGAATATTATTAACATCATTATGGCCCTTAAAACACTGAATGAATGATAAAGGTGTTGAGGAGGATAATAAGTCTAGGTGAGTATCACCTGTGGAGATTCCTTATTGAATAGCTCTGCTTAAACCAGAGCCATTAAGCTCTGCTCCAACCAGAGCCATTTGGCAATGGCTCTGACTTGCCCATGTGTTGCCATCCTGGCTACTGCGGGAGAGTTGGGCAGTCCAAGTAATCTGAGCAAGCAGTGCTCGCTACCACTTTGACTATTCCTCTGCATTTAGGTCTTCCACACATGAAAGGAGTGCAGCCTTCTTCCAGCTGTCCTCCTTCAAGTGCAAATGTCTCCAGCCACAGCTGAGTAAGGGACCCTCCACAGCAAGCTGGGCACATACCTTCTTGGTTCCTGCAGGCTGTGCTGAACAAGCTGCAGCAGCAGCAGCATGTGATCAAGCTGATTCAGGGCTCAGTCTTTGTCCTAAGGAGCCTTATCTGAGTTGCTCTCTTGCAAATTGTTTTTAGGTGGAGATATCATCTGCTGCACCTGGATAAGTGGGGTTGAAGCCTCTTAAAGGCTGATGAGGAGAGTTAGCTGGAGTCAGCAGAATGAGGGGAGTTAGGGCTGTGATGGGTCTGCCTTCCTTGTGGTGCTATGAGGATGCTTACCGTAGGTCCTTTGCTCGATCTGTGCTGAGGTTCTTAGGCTTCATCTTCTGGGGTACTGCTGTAGCTCACATGTATGGTGGAGTTTCAGTGATCCTGATGTTCAAGAACTACAGATATTTATTTCAGGAGGCTTACTTGTCTCTCCCTGGTTGGTTGGCTCTTGTAACTGCACTTACATTGCTACCTACTGGAGTTTTGGCTGTCTCTATTTCTGTGAAGAGTTCCCGCAATCAGCAAGGGACTTTCATGTGCTTGCTGCTGCTCCTTCTTTGCTTAGAAATGTCTTCAGTAGCTCTGGCACGTTCCTACTGTGTTAGGACAGCTTCTCAGCTGGAAAGTGCTATCAGTTACCTTGTTCACCAGCACAACTGGACATGCTCTCAGGATCCTGGAAGCAGTGCTGTGGATGTGATACAGAGGAAGCTGCACTGTTGTGGGGTCCACAACTACACAGACTGGCTAAAGGCATCATCTTTGCATCATCCAACTTGTGTCCCTGAAAGCTGCTGTAAGGAGAAGCATTCCCTCTGCAGGGGAGACTTAGGCCATGTGGAGCAGCTTTCTGAGGAAGGCTGTCTAAAGAAGCTGGAAGACCAGTTGCGTTTTTCCATGCTGTACATTTTTTGGTCTTGTATTGTGCTAAGCATCCTGGAGCTCTTGGCTACTGTCAGCAATGGCATCCTCATGAGACGTCAGCCATTTTGTGAACTTTGTATTCTGGACTCATATGTCTTCTCACAGGACTATAGGTACTAGCTGCTTTGCTGGACCTTTTGCTACATGTTTCCTTGGTTTTTTACTACTTTGTTGTTGCATTGGAACAAAATTTTGAAAAATTGCATAAGTAATAATAATCATGAATCAAACTAATTGATCACTGTTGGATTTTTTTTTCTTTAGTGTCATGATCTTAGATCAGTTTTCCCACAGGTTATTTTTCAATAAGCATTCTTTATGTGAAAATCTTCTGGGGACAAGTCTTCAGCTTGTGCAGACACAAAACCACTGTATGTGAGTGCAGGGGAAGGAAGCAGTAAGAAAAGGTGTATCTGGCTCAGGGCAACTTGTTGTGAGGTCGTGAGCTTTTGGACTGCATCTTAACTGTACTAGAATCTTGCAGAGCAATTAATGTGCAAACTTGTGTTGGAAGCTTTGGTTTTTCCATAAGAAGTCCTTTGGATAAAGTTTAATATTTATTTTTCTTGCTAAAATGCTCTTTTAAGTAACTTATTCTTCAATGAAAATCCATGTCAGTTTTTGAAGTGGCATGAAGGTACAATCTAAGTAGATTTGACAGCAACAGAGTAAGTAATACCATGATGAGCAGCAGGAGGTAAAGCAGTCTTGGGAGTTGCACAGGAAGAATTCCCAAATAATAGAGCAAGGAAGTCTGTCTGTATTCATTCATTTCATGACAGAGCAAGGAAGGAGTCAACTGTTTTTTGCAAAAAAAGTAGTGTGTGCTTGAATTATGCTAGAAATACACTGCTTTTTCTTAAGATATGTCTGCCCTTCTTATTAAATCCACTTATTACCACTTATTAGTTTTCTGTCAGTCTCCCTCCAGCCTGCATGTGCTGAAAGGGACTAACCTAGCATGTGGAGGTTAGACATATGCTTGTTTATGTCAGTGCTGTTGGTGTTTAGAGAGGTGCTGGCAAAGGCTCTGCTCCACCTGCGCTGGACTGTGCTTGCATGTGTGTATCTCTTTGGAAAGTGTCCTGAGCCCTTCTGCTGGCCTGGGAATGGGCACTCCAGCAGCTCTAGCCTTTGGTAAGTGTGTGTAGGAGATCTCCAGGGCCTACAACTGCACCACATGGTTTTACTGGGCTGGAAACAAGGACAAGGCCTGGGTCACCAAAAGTGCTGGACCTGGCAATTCCTTTAGTGCTTGAAGTAATAATCAATTCAATCATTATTGCTCTATGTTTTTTACCAAACTTCAGGTAACTTAGTGCGAATTTCAGGCCCTAAATCACCAGATGCTGATTTTTACAAGCAGAAAAGAGAAAAAAACCAGAGAACATTAGGTCAGTTCTTGAAAGCTAATTATTAGCCATGTGAAACAACAAACATGAGATATACTGCAAATCTCCTCCAGTATAAAAAAAACCAAAACAACAAACCCAAAGCAAGCAAAAATCCCACCAAAATCCATACACCTCCTTCCAAACCTACCTCAAACAATTAAGGTATTGCTTTAGAAAAAGGAAAATATTTAATTCATTAGACAGAGTAGTTCTTAAATAAAGAGGGAATGACATGGGATGGGTGTGGCAATGAATGAAGTTTGTCTAGTTAAGTGCCACAATAGGGACTTTGTGGTACCCTGGCACATAAATGCTTTGTAATGCAAATTACTGTTATGACATTAAAAAGATGCAATAAAGTGACAGCAATAGGCCCCGGGAGAAAGAGTTTATTGTATAAAGGAAAGTGGAAGAGTGGAGTAGATAAAGAACCTTTTTACCATTTGCCTTCATTAAGGAGGTTATTATTCTTAAATCTTTTACCTTACAACTTACTTTACACTTTCTGAGCCAGAGTCTCTTAGAGGGGAATGCCCATATTTTTCATCACTAAGAAGAAAGTAATAATTTCAAGGTGATTAAAGAGAGTTACTGATGTGGATATCTTCATCTATTCTCCTGTCTACTAAAAATTAAGGTCATTCATGAGTCCCTTTATTCTTACTGTACTAAGAGAATGAAAATATAAATATTAAATTAATTAACTGGACATTAAATATATGAAATAGCTTTTATTAGTTATTTTTTCCCTTGCATATTCTTCCCTGTAGAAGAGCACATCTTAAACCTGGTAATAAGTGTGAGGATGCATGAGATAGACATAATCTAGCTATAAAGGATTGTTAAGAGAGTAGAAGACAAAACAATATGTTTATTGTCCCTTTGATATTTGGCAGTTTGATTCTGAATACTTACTTCTGGACAGGAATAACTTCTTTTGAAATAAAAATGGTACTATTTCTAAGCAAGTGCACTTGGTTTCTATACTGTAAGATGCATAAATCCTTGGGTGCTATTGCATTCTATGCATTTTGTAGCCTTCATTCTGAAAGGATCACCAGCTGTTTTTCATAATCTAAAAAAATTAGCAGCTGTAAAGGAAGGCAGCAGACGACTTACAGTTAACATTTCTGAGAAGCCGTTGCTTTAGATTTGAAGGGGAAAAACTGATATCCAGCACAAAGCTGGAAATATATTCTGTGATTACTATTTTACAGAGCTTTTATATAGATATAGATATAAATCCCATATATTCCATGCAGAAGCTGGTGATTATACTGTGATGTCTTTTGTAGAAGGCCACAGTCAGAAAAGTAGAATTGTTTCTGAAATATAAGACATTATTGCAGCTTTTTCTCAACTATCTTTCTGTCTTTCCCTCTTTCTAACTTTTTTTCCAAGAACTCTATATTTTTTCCCTTTTTCCTTTATTGTGAATGATGGCTTGATTTAACTCTGAGTAGAACATAATTCAGCTTCTGAATTATGAGTTGTTCTTCATCAAATCTCTTGTCTTTTCAGTTCAAAATTAAATTCTGTCTCACAAACACAAAGTAGAAAATCTAGGCTTTGCTAGAAGGTGATTGAAGACTCAGTCCCTGCCTATCTTATATGGATATTGTTAAATCAGTTAAAAAGACTCTTTAATTGAAATTATGGCTTTTGTAGTCTGTTGTAGAGTTGCACTGTGCAGAGTAGCAGGAGGTTGTAGAGTTACACTTTGTATTTTCTTGAAAAATTCGGCTTGTACATCTAGGTTAGCCTCCTTCCTAGAAGGTGGAATTACGCAGGGTAATAAAGAAGCTGAGAGAAGAAAGGAAGCCTAACTCTAAAATATCACGGTATCATCCTAGAAGATGATGCAAATAATTTTTGACCTAAGAAGTACAGAGAATGAGCTGAACTACTTACTCAATTATGTCAAATGATCAGCATTCATTTATTAAATGATGTAAAGTGAAATCAATTAGAGCAAGTAAGTGATTACATTATGTAAAGCAATTTTTAAAGCTGGGTAATATGATAACCATTTATTACATTAGGTTCAGAATATTGAATATTGGTACTTTTATTAAATTCATGGAAATGCTTATGATGGACTGGTTAAAAGAGTTTGCAAGTGAAACCACTCCTCCTTGTATTCCTTTTTTAGTACTGAATGTGCTGCTACTGCTTTTAAAGCAAAGGCTCAGATTTTACTATGACATTGTTCTTATAAGTAACATCTTGGAAACAGCACTTGTAAAGCTAATTAGTAAGATGTCCAAAATGGGGAAAAGGATCACCAATTAACTATCTTAGCAGAGAGGAGGCAAGGGGAAAAACTGAGAGCTAAAATTGCAATCTTATAGGAAACATACTAACATAGTATGGAAATAATATGTCTTAGTATCTTTCTACAAGACTAGATTTTCTAGTTTGCAGACAAAGAGGATGAAACAACAGGATTGGAAGATTTTATTGAGACTTTTCTGGAGTGGGAGAATGAGATTTCAACCTCTGTGTGCTGAGAAGAGAGTCACATTTTTTCATACTATTATGTTAGCACATTCTCCTGTGATTATACTTGACTGAAGTGAAGAAACCCCGTCATCATATCTCTTAAAGCATCTTCTTTTGCTACCCAACCATTCATGTTGTAGAGCTGAGTTGGAGGTATAAAAAATATTAGAAATAGGATGCATTATAAATGGTCTTTTTCCCCACTATACTTAGTGAAAGAATATTTGTCTAAGAGCTCAAATACCAATTTATTGCTTAAATTCAGATATTCTTGTAGCCAGAACTTTTTAATGTCTTAAGGAATGTGTGGTTACTGTATGAGGCAGGTGCAAAATCCCTACGAGCCTATAGAATTCTAAAGTGAATCTAAGTGTGCAACTGTATGCTGATTACTTGCAGAGCTGCGTGGGAGAAAATAGCATTCCCAATTTTAAGCAAGAGTTACTTTGCAAGTGGCTCAAAACCATGTGCAAGCAGAAAAGGTAGTATTTTAGGACACCTGGAAGTGTTATTTTAAATATGTGGAGAATTTCCCTTGGCTGACAGAAACAACAACAAAAAACAACTCCTGATGTTTTTGTTTTGTTTTTTGTGGTTCTCTCTGGCTCTGCATAGGATTTTCATGCAGGAGGAAGGTGGAGTGTCTGCGTGAGAGAACCTCTATAATTTCACTAAAAGAAGAGTTCATTTTCTTACCAGGACAGTTTGGTCTAAGTGGAAAACAGTGTAAGGATTTGTAAAAGATTGTGTGAAAAACCAGAAAAAGATAAAATAAGAAATTAAATAGGGAGAAGAAGCAGTGACTGTTGGGCTCTAAATGAGGAAAAAATGCTGAGAGAAAGTACCGCAATACTGTGAATGCAATAGCGACAGCTATACAAAGAAAAAAATGGAAACCAGAAGTTTTTTATTTCTATGTCTCAGTAATCATAGTTGTCCAGTGCTGTTAATAATTTGAGGTCAAAAAACTCCCCACAATGAAATTTTGAGATTGTAAAACATGTTCTTTAATCTCATATCATAACATCTGCTGAAACACCTTGCTACAGGATACCTGTCTAATTTAGCATGGTTTGAATTTATCTAAATTCAAACCCAAAAAATTTATTTTCAAGTTATCAAATGAAGAGCTTCAACATTCTACAAGAAAAAAATACATGTAAATAATCTTTTATGTATGGTGAGCTGTATTTTTTTACCATGCAGTTTGGAAAATGGATTAGCATGGGACAGATAATCTACAAAGTGAAGTATTCATAAGTACCTCATTTAGCTTTGCATTAGGCCGGGGGGAAGAAAGGAAAAAATGTACAGTAGGCATAAAGAAATATTGAAATTCAAACTAGGTTTATATAGTGAATATGAAAAATGACAATGAAATATGATGGCTATTGAAGAAATTTCTTTTAGCAGTTTTAATATTTAGCAGCCCTGTCTTATGCAAATTTATGGCCATTATTATCTCCTGGCCTAACTAAAGCTTCAGAATAGACTATGCAATTGATGACCCTAAATTAATACCATGTAGTAATTTCTATAAATTAATTTCATACAGTATATTTGCAATGCCTTGTATAAAGAAGAGAATCACGGTAGTAAAAGCACCGTCACTCTCTGAGCTAATAAAATCTCTGGTGACAGTGCGTTCTTATCAGTGGAGGACACTGGCATCAGTCTCAGCTAAAGGAAGAAGAAAAACACAACCAAAATCCAAAACAAACAGACCAAAAGCCAAAACCCCCAAAACCCCAAACCACCATTACCAGAAGCAATAAGAAAAAGTGGTAGAAAAGCTTTTAAAGCAGGAGTGGATCAAAATTATTCACTCAACCTGCCGATGTAATGAGGGCTTGGGAAGCCCAGGCCTTGCTGACACCTCTTCTCCTGCCTCATTTTTCACGTTTTTGGCATGTGATATCAGCTGGCACATACCCTCTGAGGGTAGTGTTGGAGTATGACAGCATCTAGTACAAGTAGCATCCCTTCCTTCCTGATACACAGTCCTGACTCCTCAGGGCTTTTCATCCTTGCCTGCATTAAAAGCTTTTCTGGCTGCTGTTTACATGAAGATTAATGGCTTAGGCATCTGGGAGGTCTGATTGAAATGTACAACAGGATCTGTGCAGGTACATTCAGGAAGAAGCAAACCCAGTCTTGTTAATAAGAATAAATTCTTTGAAACTTTTCTGACTGAGCAAGTTGAGAAGATTTTGCAGTTTACTTAGATGTCTCAAATACCTAAAGAAAATGGTATGGGCAAAATACTCTCACACTGATTACAGACAATGCTGAAAAGCGGCTCTGCCTTCACACTGCGCCCCTTTGGTACTGTGGTCTCCTTCAATCACACCAACATGAAATTGGTTTCAACTGTGGGTCCAGGTATCGGAGGAGAGTATCTAGCTATGACTTGTTGGCCTTGCTGCATCTCCCTTCAGACCAACTACTAGATTCAGTAAAAAACAAACTGGGCTCATGATGCCATGCAATATATAACTAGCTAATCAGTCCAGCAAAACAAAGGACTCTGTTCTACTCTGCTATATGTTTTACTCTGGGATAAAAAGAAAGGAATTTGATATGTTTCTTCATTAAAACAGACTTTTCATCCTGCATTAGGCAAAACTCCAGGGAAACAACCTTTCCCCACCCTTAATTAATCCAGAGAGTGAACAGGAGGATGACTAGACAGATGGGACATAATTTGAGTATGGAAAAAATTGTCATCATCCCTCTTTAATTAGTGTTATAGGATGGCTCTCTTCAGATATAAGTAGATATGACAAAGATGTGTTTCACATATTCAAGAGGGTAATTAAACTGCCACATGCTCAAACCAATATACATACAGATCTGATTAAAAAGCTGACTCTTTGAAAACAATGATGGATGAGGTTTTAATGCACATGGGTATTAGGAAAGCAGCAAGAAGGGATTGCTGTGAAATGAATTGCTGCAGTTCTTATCTGTAGACGGAAAAAGAAAAGGGAAAATATATTAAATTTAAAAGAGGGAAAGGCTATAAGGAGGAACTGAGGACACAAGAGAATGAATTCATGTTATACAGTTTAAAATAATGCTTTAATTATAAAAACAGAGGAGAGCAGGCAGGTTGTACCAGTCATCAAACCATCACATACATCTCTGAATGGTTATGCAGTACACACCATGCAGACTGCTTTTTCCCTTCCAGACCATATGGCTGCTCCTCAAGAACGCGTAGTAGGTTAGGACTGTGTATCAGTTTAAAGTAAAATCAATGAAAATTATTTTTTGTGTATGCAACAACACTTTTGCTGATTGAATTCTTGGTTTAGCCTGCTTTCCTCTGGTGAAATCCATGTGGACTCTTGGAGTCAGTGCAAGAGTAGGTACACAGAGGAAGAAGCCTGCAGAACTTCCTAAGTTGATCTATAGTCATCTAGTAGCTGTACATGACCCATCTACAGGTATATCGGCCCATGTAAGTTGATTTTCTGAAGGCTGCTCCTTTATGAGACAAAACTTGAAGCTATTTTGACATTTGATTTCCAACTACTGTCATTGTGTTGCCAGAATGGCCATTGTGACTCAAAATCACAGAATATACTCTAGTTGCTCTGAGGTAATCTGAAATTGACATCTTAATGCAACACTAAAAAAGTTGTGGAATGAGCTTGGTAGGCAAAAAAATTAAGGGAAAAAAGGACTTAAATATACTCACGGTTTCCTGTCAAAATATTGAATAACTCTATTTGCATGTGAGAAAGTCAGAGAAAAACAAATGCCAGTTCTGTTGGTTAGGGGAAAGCTGGCATGCCAAGTTGGTGCCCCAGTCATATTGTGTTCTATTTTCACTATGTCTGCTAAAATGGACACTGTATCCAAATAAAAAACTTGTACGGAAAGTGATGGTGCAGTTACTGTTATCTGTGAGATGTAAAAGGAGGCAAAGTAAATGGTAAAATTTTTGCTCTTCCAGAGATGCTTCCTCATTCAGCACTCTTGAAGGTTTCAGCTTCAAATCTTATCTTTTCTCCTATGGTGAAGCTTGTTTCATCATGCCACTTCACGTGATTATTTAATTTTTTCAAAATGAGGTGCTAGTTTGAAAGCAAACCAGTGGGAGATCCCAAGTCATAGCTACAATTTAATAGGAAAATGCAAATAAATGCAATAATACAAAAACACTGACAGAGTCAGGATACAACTGACACCCTGTTGGTCAGGGTGGTGGCAGCAGTCCTGTTGAAATGATGGTTGTAGTTCTGTTGAAGCAGTGTTCCTGTAGAGGGTTTGGCCTTCCTCTGAAGGTCCAGTGGTTGTTATGGAGCTCTTGCCCCCTGGGAATTCAGTGGAAAAGGCTTCTTGTGGTGTTCCAAACGTCATATTATATCCACATAGGATTGCTTGGCTCCTCCCCCTGAGCGGAGTATCTCACAGGGGGATGATGTAATTTTTATCAGTCATTCAGTGAGACCAAAGGCCCATTAACAGAAGATATCTTCTGGAGAGAGGATTGGTTGTGGAAGAGATAAAGAAAACTGCCCCACCTGGTTTTAACAGATGGTGATAGAATGCATATTTTTGGTTACATCTTACACTGTAGCCTAAGACAAGTGAATACCACGCTCAGTGGCAGATAAATATTGTTTCCTGAACATATTTAGCTTTACTTCTGACTTTGTACCTACCTCCCTGGCAGAGGGGTGCAGGTAATGGGCCACTTTGACAGTGCAGAATGAGTAGATGTTTTCTTCCTAACTGTAAATTTTACTGGAAGACTACAGCAATTCCCAGATTCTTTTATTTTTTCCCCCTCCAAATTAGATATATAGTTACATTCTGAAGGCACAAATGGCCAGACACTTAATATATCTGAACAAAACAGAAATCAGTATCCATTAAAATTGGAGCTAGGGTTAAATAACTAAAGTAATATAGAAAATCCCTGGAACCTGCCTCAGATAGAAATTTCAACTCTAGACACTCAGCCAACAGAATTGCCCTTTTATTTATTTCCTGCCACTTTTTTCATTATGATTTATTCTTTTCTATATAAATAATCCCTGTATCATACCCGGGGAGTTGTTTCATTTTTGCGCGGTAGAAATCATTCATTTCCTGCCAATGGAAGCTCATAAAACAATATATTGACAATTACAGCCAGCTGAGCTGGTGATTATGAAATTAATTATTCTTGTGAGTGATGGCATTTAGCTGCTTTAGATTTCCAGCTCTGTTGTGTTGGGCATTTTCTGTGGAGAGGAGGCATCTGTGCAGAGACCACTGCAATGGACATGGGGTCAGGCCTGAGGACTCACAGCTCTCCTCCCAATGGGCTGGGGCATGATGGATTTCACTCTGGGATTTCCAGCTGATGGCTTCCTGACAGCTGACATTTTGTGAAAATTCCTCTAGTACAATCTGGGTCAAATGCTATCTTTGGAAAGGAATCTCCAGGTTTTATGTGTGGACAGGAAGCTATTTTCACTTTTATTTACAGCTGGTTGCTCAGGATGCCCCACAGCTAGTGGTCACTTCTTTTCCCTGAAGTTATCATGAGAAATTAATGTCATGACAGCTGTGTTAAGAAACTCATCTGCAGAAAAAGTAAACAATCTCTCAAATATTTTGGGTCATGTGCTAGTCAGAGATTATGATAACTGTCCCTATGTGGTGACGCTGAAAGCAGTTTCACTGAACAGCATGGATGCTGCTTTAGAAGCCAAAGGAGAGAAAATTTAAGTGACAATTTTCTTTCTTCTTGTCAGGAAAAGTGTGTCACTGGACACGTATTTGCTTCAGACCTCATAAGATCCTTGCTTTTGCCTCAGCTCTCTGGGCAAAAGTTAGTGGTGGCCAAGCCTGGGGTGAGCCAGTGGAGCATGTGCCTTGCGCTGCTATGGACCTGCACTGAGCACAGGGACACCATGGAGCAGCCCAGAGAAAAATGCCTGAGGCACTCTGCTAAAAAGGAATGTTCCTCTTAAAGAGAACAGTGGAAGTGCTGCATTACTGGGAGCATCTGCAGGCTGGGGATTCGACCAAAGAAATGGCAAATGTGGATGCCCAAATCAGTCACTCAGACCGTTCACAGGAGTGACCTTGGGGCAATGTGCCCCCGATGCTGAATCACATCACATGCTCTCTGCACTGTCAGACTGTGCAGGCCCAGGTTGGATTGTGGTGAGGCCTCTCTTTTGTGCCCCTTGTCAACATCCTTGGAACGGATAAATGCCTAGAGTTGCCATATAAGCTGAAAACCTACAGAAAACTTCACACAAGGACCCAGTGAAACATCCAAGGACACTTCATGTTCTAGGTAACCTCTAAAAAATTAAGTTTCATGTCAACATACAGTGATTGCCTGGCTATATAGATCCCTGAGAAAGGAATTGCTAAAGAAAGCTTATATATATATATACATATATATATATATATATATATATACACGCACACATACGTATACACATATGTACATACCTACATACACATACATGTACGTATAATGCATAAATAAGCAAATATTTATAAAATATATGTATGTATAACTTTAAAATAATATATAAGATATACATAAGATATATATATATATATATATGTTTGAAGGGAGAGGAGGGGAGAGAGAGAGAGAATATATATATATAGAATACTTGTACCTTCAGTTGTATTTTACTTCCATGGACACCAGACCTTTAAACTGGTCTAAATGTCAAAGTTTTTGTCATTTCTGTTCCTTAATCTATACAACTACCAACAAGAGCATTATGAGATATTTAGCTACTTACTACATTTTGCTAATGATGCCATTTGGTTTATCAACAGGTAATAAAGGTAATTATGATGAGATTTTACTGGGAAGCAAAGGAACATGATGTGTGTGGTGGACGACAGAGAGCTTGTTGTGAAAGACTGATATCTACAAATGTCCAGAGCTCTAACTTGGTAGTTGGTTTTATATTATCTCAGATAGATATGCATCAAGTGTCTTATTTTTTAAACAGGCAGTGCAGGAGATAAGGAATAGTGTTAACGTTAAGGAAATACAAAATTAACAATGAAAGTATCATCACTGGATGGTACAAAAGGAGACAGTATCACCCCCTTCTCCAATCATGCCCTTTTATATGCAAATATTTTACTAGCAGCAGCATTTAGGGAGAGATCTGGGAGGTGTCTTAGGGGATGACCAAACTTTCTCCAGTTTCTAGAGTGTTTGGATGCTGTAAAAATTCATTAAAATCTTTGGTTGTCACAATGATAGGTGATGTTTTGCACTCTACCTGAAGGCCCGTGCTAAACGCCAGAAAATGACTCAAGTGCATTGTGAGGAAACAGAGAGTTCAGCCTCTGTGAGCAGTCCATGCCAGCTTTTCTTCTCTTGAGCACTGCAGTTACTTGTCAGATAATTCTTTGCACAGTCTTTAAGAATTCATGCAACTGCAGCTGTTTTTGTTTGGGTTTTTTCTCCCTTTTAAATATGCTTTCTTTACAGTTGAAATGTTTCCAAAACTGACATCTGGCCTATTGAGGGAAAAAAAAAAGAAGACATTTCAGCTATTACAACTGGCCTTAGCTTCCTCATTCAGTGTTTTGTTTTGTGTTCATGTTCATGTGAGTATACAATCAGTTTGTTCCTTCTTTGAAAAATATTTTCTCATTGCCACTGAAAGATAAAAATTTCATACAAGATGTAGAAGAATGAGCAGTCCCAGTTATCCAAATGTTCTCTCAGTGTGTCTGATTTGACTCTCTCAAAGTTTCATTGTAATTCCTGAGCCTATATTGGGGTGCATAAACCTGTGGTTTGGATTGCAGGATGGAGACTTATGGAGCTATGCTGTGGTGTGGTAGCACTGCACATATAAGAAGGTATTTCATCCTGTCCTTCCAAAAGAATGAATAATATAGAGCAAAATAGATTCTCTCACTTTGCTTTGGTCTTGGATACTGCTTTAACTGGAGACAATGCATAGGCAGGAGTGAAATTTTTAGTTAATTTGTCCTTCTGAAAGGTGCTTTGCTTTAAGGGAAGGATTTTCTTTCTATACTTTAGTTTCTGTCCTTTAAAAGTACAGTCCACTTTTCTGAGCAAATATTACAAGTATGTAAGCCAGTAATAGCTTTATTTGACATAAAGTTGTATTCCAAAATTGCATCTGTTAAAGCAGAACAGTTTTAAGGGAAAGCCAAGAAAGGAGTTTTCCTTTGTACTGTTTAACCTTCTTCCAAACTATCACAGTTAAGTTACTTTTCCCATTCCTACCTCGAGCCATATTTAATCAGGATTAGACATCATTGCAACTGAAATAAAAATCACTTGTTCAGTGAACCCCTCTCTTTCCATTTTAATCTTTCTGGTCAGCAAATCAAATAGCAATAATTTGCCTCCATTTATTTCCAGTTGATGCCCTTCTCATCTGAAATTGCTTGTTTCTTTGAACAAGCACTAATAAATAAATGTTCTTTCATCTGGAAGAAAAATAGTGGAAACATTTCAGAAGAGAGCATTAAAATGTGGTAGATTTTGGTTATGACTGAGCTAGTCTGTGTACAGTGGAAGCATGCAAATATGAAATGCTCGTGGTTTAACATTGGCAAGGCTGGAGAGAGGGGATAGCTTGACAGGTATAAAAAGTAAAGAAGTTGGACTAAAAGCCTTTGCACATTCCCCTGCTCCCTCCTCTGTGCTAGCCACTATTTCTTCACAAACATCTGTAGGGTTTGCTAAGGATGATTTTATACCTGCCAGCCAGATTTCCCCAAGTAAATATTGTCATATTGACAGGTATGAGATGAAATGCGATACACTCCAATATTTTATCTGAAGCCACAAAGTGGAATATCTGTTCATCATATTCATAATCTCATTCTTTGTGAAGAAGAGCTATTCCAAAAAGAAATGGAAGTATTTAGTTGCATTACAGTCTTTTCTTACAAAGCAGTTTGTTTAAATTCCACATTGGGTTAAGTGTGAATAGAGGAACTACCTTAAGTTGAATAGCACTTTCCAGTGATTTATGAGTGCTGAAGTTTTTCGATCTGATTAATGACTATTTCATTTTTGGTAATTATAGGAATCCTGTTAATAACAGATGCTATCATGAACTGTAAACATTTCTACAGAAATCGGGGTATTTATTCACTTAAGAATTACTTCTTGCATCTGATAAATTGAGAGCAATAATACTGCATGACAGACTTGGCCAATATATCTATGTACTTTTGGCAAACAGTTTTCAAGACACTTAAAGTTTGGTGGTCTTGGGAGAAGAGTTATGAGCTACAGCACTCAGCTGCAAAGAAGCAGTGTGGTAGTGGAAAAAAGGTGCCCTGAGGGAAAATTCCTTTTCTTTCTAATTTATAATTTTATTTTAATACATTTCCCTCATGAAAGACCAAACAATATTGTAAGTCTTGACCAAATCACCAAATCCTAGATCTGCTCAGTACTGTGGAGATCAGAACTGTCACAATATCAGCAAATTGCAGAGAGCTTCAGCAGAATCCAGTGTAGGGTATATAGCATATGGCTTTTTGCTGGCTTGTTGGTTTTGACATCAAAACATTTTACAGAAAATTAGAGCTTAAATATAGAGTCATTAGGAAGGTAGAAATAGTAATCTAATTTAAATCTTTAACACTAAATCAGTTATTTTGCAACTTAGGTTTCTAGTAACACGAGAGGAGCTGGCATGCCAGAGCTAATCTTGCACAGATTGTGTGGCTATCCAAATGCACATCTCAAGCATGAGAATTGTCACATCTATGGAGCAGCTTGGCTGTTTGCATTATTTTGGGATGCCCAGAAATTTTTATGATGGAACGAAAATTGCTTTACCTGAATGACAGATATGGATTTTCAGTGCATAAAGTCAGGATACTGAATAGTATGGGGTAAAACTACCAGTTTCATCTTTGGGGGAACATTGAAAAGGGATCCACATCTCCATGAGAGTGCCTGTGAGAAAGTGCAGAGGGGAGTCTGCTGGTTTGTAGGTGTTTCACAGCATTTTAAAAGTGTCTAGGATTGCTAGTATTGGTCCTGAAGGTATATTTCACTGGTTGCTGGCTATTTGTGTGCTGCTAAAAAATAGGTGCATTCTGATTGAAGTATGTTAATGTAGTTCAAGCTTTGTGAGCTGAGCAGTTCACCCTTGTAATATATATGTGAGTATAATTTCTGATTTTATTTGTGACTTATACTTCTTAATCACATAGAGTCTGCAGTTATTTCCTGACTTCGCAAGTCTGGTGCCTCTTATGCAAAGATTACTCTTCTAAAGGAATTACCAGTGTTCTGTTTATTTCTCCAAACACCAACACCCCTGTTTACCTATTTCGTTCTTATAGATGGATGGCTGGAAGTAAACATGCAAAACTGTCCAAAGAGTACTGTTTAGAGAGACAATTTATTTATTCAGTATCTTAATTTTTTCTGTATTAAGCACAATTTTCTGTTAGCTTCTGTAGGTGCCTTCTTGCCTTGTAAACTTACCTAGTTCGTCCTGTCAATTTGAAAAGGGTACCTCCATGGAAGGAGGTAGAGAAGAGATGCAGATGTCTGTGTGTTAGTCTCAAGTCTGACTCCTTGTGCAGTTCTGCAGCCAAAGGAGATCAGACAGCTATTGACCATCTCCTGTTTGCATGTGCAGGGCCATTGTGTTGCATGAGGACTCCGTGGTGATTGCAATTCGAATCCCTCTGGACAAACATTTACTGCAAGTGTGATGTAATTTAAGCTCTTCTCTTGGGAAGTCCGTATGCATGCAACTACTGCCTTTCTGTTTCAGGAGATGGGTACTTGCCACATGGGAGAAAAGAGACCAAGAAATGCTTTGCAGCCAAATTCATGCATAAGGCACATAGAATGCAATTTGTTATTTAAAATTTGTTTCTTTTCAATTCACCTAATATTGGTGAGATGTCTCTTAATAAATGGAAGCTGTCTGTTTGTTTCTTCTGCCTGGAAAAAAAAGGCAATAGTCCTATTTGTTGTTTTTCTGGTTTGTTTAGTGCAGATATTTAGCAACAGCAAAGAGCAGAAACAATGGCTTTCCTTGACTTGTGGAGTTACACAGCATCAGTTTTCTTTCTGCCTTTTCCAAAGCTGAAGTAATTAGTGGAACAGATTCAAATGCTGAAATGATATACTTGTGTGCAGCTGACCTGGGTGTCACTGTGGACAGCCTGTGGTGCATTTAACTGCAACATTGCTTCACTTGCCTGCTTCTTTTCTTTCTGTTTTGAGTGACTAGTTGAAGTGAGCCCCTAGATTTGATTGTGCATGAAAGGAATTACTGAAATCTTCACAGCAAATGCACTGGGAGTTTGTTTTAGATTCTCAGGCAATCCAGCCAATCTGAACCTATATGCCTCATTAGTCAAAACAAATTTAAAACTCTTGATACAAACCTTGTTTATCTTGCAGCCTGCATTAAAAAATTCCAGTGTATGAGTCTGTGGCAGGCTGTTTATAAGACATCCTGGCCTTTAGCGGCACCTCACAGCCTTTTTGCACATTAGAAGAAAGTTTACAGCATCACATATTTTCCTCCCAGGTGAACAGCTTTTGTCTTCATGGGTTTGAAATACTTTGATGTACCATATAATTCTTTGCTGCCTTTATGTATGCAGTCTTGCACACGGAGGTTGCTATCCTGGTTCTTCTAACTGCAATACAGATTTCTACTGTGTGTTGACAGAAAAATTAAATAGAAGGACCCGTTAGTCTGCAACTTAGCTCTCCAGACAACAATTAGGGTAGTTTGACAGTAATGTGGAGCTGTTTTGATTCTGAGTTGCTTTCTTACCTCCTGTACTCTGAAGAGAACGTTGCCTGTTGCAGAGGGGCAACAGGCTTGGACCCTGTCCATCCTGCTGTTTATACACCCCAGGGAAATCTAATGAGCCTTTTTATTACATTCTGTGTTCACCTGGTCAGACCCTAACCCTCAGTTTATAACTCCAAAATATCTATTTGTCTGAACCGTACTCAGTAGAGAATTGGTCTTATGCGGTGGCTATGACAGTTGATGACAGTTCTTGTGACCCTGCAGTGCAATTGAAATATAAGGGATTTAATTAACTCTGAAACTTGGCATCTTAAGCCATCAGCTGAAGTGGTCTCCAGCTGGTGGTTTCCAGGTTGTGATTTTCTGTTTATGCTTTGCTGTCCAATTGGTTTTGTGCCCTTATTACAGCCCCTGCATTTCACTTTGACAAAGTACCATCTCTGTGGAAAGAGCCTCTGACATAAGACTGAGCTGAGGACTTTGGTTTCACCTGATTTCCTTCCCTCTTCTCAACCAGTGTTACTTTCTTTATGCTTTTCTGATCAGAGAACAAAGCACATGCTGGGTGAGTGGCTGGCTGACTAAGCCTTCTGAGATATCTGCAATTGCGCAACATACTTTCCACTGGAAAACTCAGAAAAGCTGAAGTTTCTAATAGCAAATCTAAGCAAATATGTCTTACAGTCTTCAAAAAGCTAATAACAAGAAAAAAACCCATATAAAAAGAAACTAAAAAGTGCAAAGGTTTCTCCCAAATGTTTTTCTAATTAAGCATTTCACATTTTGATTTGGTGACTCCCCGGAGGTTTCTTTAGATGTCTAGACTACAAACCTTAGAATCTTTGAATTTTTTTCCTGCTTCTCCACCTTCTACTTTGCACTATTACTATATGTGTATACATGTACATTACATATTACTATCACTATATGTGTATAAAATCCTACTCATTGTGGGCTTGTCAAAATAATATTTTCTTACTGATAGCTACCACAGTAATCTTTCCTCTTTTTAAGTATGTCTATGCTCACTGAGTACATGAGTTATAAGTTTAAGGCAAAAATCCTGCCAGTTTACTGAATCCTCTTTCCATATGTGACATTTGTTCATAAATACACTCAATGTGTATTTATGACATATGACATATGTGACATTTGTTCATAAATACGCTCAATGGACTCTTTCCATTACTTACCACATTCTTCATTTAGCTGAGTTTTTTGAGAGAATAGTTGCACTGTTGGAATGGAGTTGGCTCATTTTGGTGAATGCGCATTGGATATGAACCTGAGAAATCACATAACCTTCATGAGATTTAAACAGTGAGTGTTCTTACCTTGATTCATGAAGGGAACCCTGCAATTAGCAAGTGGAGCACTTGTTAATTAAATAAACATTAAATGCTGCAGTAGATGTTTTCATCAATATTCTCTGACCATGAGTGTAGATAGGGAGGGAAGGCAATTTAATGCTGATTGGAGTTAGTAGCACATTTTCATCACAGGTGGTTATAAATATAGTTGACTGAATAATTCATTGCAGACAATACCCATGAAGGAGTCAGCCCCTTGTTCTCTGCTCCTAGTGATTCACAAGCTTTGCCCGCATGAACAACGTCAAGCCCCATTAAATCCATGAGGGAAGGGCATTAATTTCTGGAAATGTGTTGTACTATTGCTATGTATTCGCTGACTAGAGAGGTTATTTTATAGTCAATTCACAAACTGTTTACTTTGACTGTCTCTCATTTAACATTCAATGAATGAACTTGGTCAGCTTAAAGGGATGAGGCTAGAACTTTGTGGAAGCAAATAAATTTGGTTGAAAACTTTTATTTTTTGAAAAAAAATTTTATTACAAAACTGAGGAGTGGAGAATATATTGTATAATAATCAAATTATACAATACATCTCAAAGCCAATAGGTATTCTATCAATAACATTTACTCCTCTCCTGGTGTTTAAACTCACAATAGCCCTGTAACTGGAAATAAAAGCTGACAAGCAAAAGTTAGATGTGTCATGTTTTGACAGTTTTACTTTTGTAGACCTAGCTGAAAGTAGCAATTCCGCAGATGAGATACTTTTGACAATGATGACAGTTTTTACGTCCAAAGTACATATTTTTCTAGAATAATTGTGACTAATTTGAGTAATTTTGATGCTTCTTTTATCACATTACCCATTTCCCCCGACCAAAAATCCCCAAACCCCAAAGCCCTGCTGATTATGACTGGAATGCTTCAACTTTGAAAACAGCAAATCTTTCCACTAATTCCTTCTCCTTTCTGTGTCTCTTTTAAATTCTTTTTCTATTTAAAAAAAAATTCCAATTTACCTCTGCATGACTGGTGATTAAATAATCTTCTGTCTCCTACATTTTTTTCCCCCTGGCTTTTGTCCACTTATGGACACCTCTTCATTTTGCAATTATCTGATGGCAGGTCACACTAAAAGAGAGATGAAAGAGATGTTCTTCATTCACTTAAACAGACCATTGCCCAAGGATATCTGCTGAATAAGAGCAGTAGTTTGTGTAGACCAACAATGTAGCTTCAAGAAAAGGCACAAAACAGTCAATTTCCCTTGTCTGTACATAGGCCATTCTGTGTTCACAGTTGTTGCATAAAGGATGTTGTGGACACACATGTTATGTAACAGATCTCTATCTGTCCTTCTTTTAAGTATCCATTTAAGGGACAATTAATAAAACTGCCTTGACCCCTATCTGAACCTTCCAATACTGACTTTCTCTACAGAGATCTTGGATGCTGCATTCTAAAATTTTGCAATCCTCTGTAGAAAGGAACATTTTTGTGCATTTAGAGATGATCTTCTGCTATTTTCAGTGAATATCTTGCTGTTTTCTTGTATTTTTGTCTATTTGAGGAAAAGGGAATACAGTCAATTATGATTCCTCAATTTTTTCTCACTTTTGTTTTTTAGAAAATTTATAAACAGTGTCAGACTTATTGCTAAAGCCAATGATGTCATCCTTTCCTGGTGTTAATCTTAGGACAGCTGTTTCTTTCTGTTGACAATATGCAAGCACAACATATGACTATTATAAATATGTGAGTATAACAGAAGAATTATAACCCTTGTCTTGTTCTCAGTATCTGATTTCTAGAAGCCAAATTTTTTTTTGTGAGCTGCGACTGCACATTAGATCTAGGATTGTGAAAAAATGTCCAAAAATAAGTTTAAAATCTATTCTGAGATATGGCGTAATATATTGGGGTTGCACTTCTCCTCTCACAAACTTTTTCCTTATTTGTTTATTTAAACACAGAATACCTTTCTTTTATTTAGTTAAAAATTTTAAAGGCTTTTAGTCATTCAATAAAAGAGGCAATTATTCCTTGTGATACTGCACCTTCATGAAATAGCCAATAAACTCATTGAATAGCTAGTTTAAAATAAGAAAATTAATATTATTTTACATCATGTCATCCTTACAAATTTAATTTCTAGTTGTTCTTCAAAAGGTCGGTGGAAGAGATACTGGAAAATAGATGCACTGGTAGATATTGGGTATTATAAACCAGTTGTAAAGCCCAACTCAGAAAGCTGTGAAGGTCTGTTATCTAAACTATGAGGTGTTGTCTTACAGCAAGTACACAACCCAGCGGTTGTATTTTCCTTCAAGCAAGTGATGCTGCTGGTCTCATCTGCAAACTTATATTTGTAATCTCTATGGATGTACAGATACTGATATGCTGAAAGCAGCTACTAATATGCTGAAAATAAGTATCTTGACCCATTGTAATTAAAATCATAACAGTAGAGTGTCCAGTGTTTTTGGTCAGGACAGAGTTAATTTTTTTTTGCAGTAGTTGTGAAGCAGCAGAGTTTGAAGCCATTTGGTTGTTTCAGAGTTGTTCTAAACTGCTACATACAAGTATAAAATAGTTGGATATCTACAACATTAAAGCCAGTATTCCTAGAGTGAGTGCAGTTTCTCTCAGCACAATTTTTCACTAGACTTTTGCCCTTCTATCTCTTAAAGTAGTCTGGGACACTGGAGTAGCTAATGTACCCTGTGCAGGAGTACACCAGCATTGTAATTCTTAGCCCATGACCTTAAAGCATGCTCAGACTGGAAGGTTCATGCATAACTAATTATTTGTCATTAGATTTAAACGAGTAAAGTCTTAGGATGACTTATTTATTATATTATATGCCTTTCTTTAGGTTTGGAAGGATCTGCTGAGAAATAAAAAAAATGAGTGGAATTTTATTTCTGTCATTCTTTAACTGACCTTATATTTTTCTTTACCCTTACATTTGTTAATGTTAATATACATCATTGTTAATATACATCATTGCTACCCTTACTGAAAGGATGCCATAAAATTGAGATAGTAGTGGCTCAGTTTAAACAAAGATACCTAAATGCCTGACTTGAAAACAGAAGACAGAGTAATTTTTGTTCCACTGTAATTGAGAATTTAATGTTTCAGGAATGAACTGTTCATTTAGGTAATGTTTATGTGCTTTAAAACATTTAGTGGACAGAATGAAGAAATTGTTCTGGAAGAACATATAATTTCTCTTTATTTGAGTATGGTTCATTGGCCACTATATATAAATGTTATCCATTAAGGAGAAACTGGCAGTTCATGAATTAGAAACAGGGAATTTTGCAGAAATTATTGTTTTCACAGAATCAGAGAATATTATGCTGGGTTGGAAGGGACCCAGGATGATCATCAAAGTCCAACTCTTCACCCAGGACAGGACATCCTCCAATATCACACATGTACCTGAAAGCTTTGTCCAAATGTTTCTTGAGCTCTGTCAGGGGCGGTGCTGTGGCCAGGGGTGGTGCACTTCCTTCTGTGAGGAGCCCATTTCAGTGCCCAGCCACCCTCTAGGTGACAAACTTTTTCTTGATATCCAGCCTAAATCTCCCCTAAATCATTGTCAGGCCATTTGCTTCAGTCCTGTTGATGCTCACCACAGCGAAGAGATCAGTGCCTGTCCCTCCTCTTCCCTTGCAAGGAAGGTGCAACTGCAGTGAGCTTTCCCCTCAGTTTTTACCAGGCTGAACAGACCAAGTGACCTCAGCCACTCCTCACATGGCTTCACTTCAAAGCCTTTCACCATCTCTGTTGCCCTCCTTTGCACACTCTCTTGACAGCTCAATGTCCTTCTTTATCTGTAGTACCCAGAACTGCCCCCAGCACTGGAGGTGAGGCTGCCCCAGAGCAGAGCAGAGCAGAGCAGAGCAGAGCAGAGCAGAGCAGAGCAGAGCAGAGCAGGACAATCCCCTCCCTTGCCTGGCTGTGATGCTGTGCCTGATGCACCCCAGCACACGGGTGGCTCTCCTGGCTGCCAGGACACACTGAAGTGCACACAGGACTATTGATTACATCACTATGTAACCTTTTGCACTGGCATAGCAGGAGCAGAGGAATTGGTGCTATGTCCTGCCATTCTCTAGAACAGCATATAGCAATTCTATAAATGTGGTTCTACAGTGGTTAATATGTTGCTGGTTCATAATGTTTTAATAAACACCTGCTTAATTTATTCCTACATCAGTGAACTGATTGAGGAAAGCAAGAAATAATTATAGTGCAGCAAGAATTTCTATAAAATGAAAGGTCTTATTGTTCAGGAAGTATGGATAGGAGAAAGCTGAAGAATACAGAAGTAGCTATAGGAGACATAGGAGAATGGATGTCTGGATGGCTCTGATGATCTGTACGAATTATCTAGTCACAAAACAGGTTTTACTCCAAGTCACCAATATCCTGGAGGAGGCAATAAATCTTGTCCAGTAGAAAGGTCAGAGAACAGTGGTCTTTGTTGAGTGCTGCAGTAGCTACTGTATTACAAATAGCTGCTCATGGCTTGGGCAGTTACGCTCTGGGTTAAAACTTGGCAGGATGGGTGGGCCCAGAAAGAGCTGGTGAATCTTGCCACGACCAGTTTTTGACTGGTCATTTAGGGGGCTCCCCATGGAGCCATCCTGTTTAATATCTTTATCAGTGATCTGGATTAGAGGATTGAATGCATCCTCAGGCACTTTGCAGGGACACTAAATTGGTCAGGAGTGTTGATCTGCTGGATAGTAGGAAGGCTCTACAGAGACCTGGGCCGGCTGGATTGATGGGCCAAGGCCAACGGTATGAAGTTCAACAGTCACCCCATGCATAGCTTGGGGCACAGTGGCTGCAAACTCAGTTAAAAAGGAGCCTGGGGTACTGAGGTGATGGAACATGTTAAAAGAAGAACAATGATGCAAGTTTTATAAGGAGAAGCTGAAGGAACTGGGGTTGTTTATCCTGGAGAGCAGCCCTCATGCTCTCTACTGCTACCTCTACTGTTGAGGAGGATGTCAATGCCCTCCAGGTAACAGGTGATACAACAAGAGAAAATGGCTTCAAGGAACACCCAGAGGAGGTTTAGATCAGATGTTAGGAAATTTCTTCACCAAAAATGTTATTCAGCATTAGAATGGCTGTCCTGGGAAGTGGTTGAGTCACCATCCCTAGAGGTATTTAAACGAGTAGTAGATGCTTTAGTGGTCCACTTGGGAATTCTGGGTTAATGGTTGGACTTGATGATTTTAAAGGTCTTTTCCAACCTAACTAATCCTATGATACTACGACAACACAAAATCTCTTTAGGATTTGAATGCAAAATCCCTCATCTATTTAACCACCAAATGCTTAAGTGGTCTTTTTACAGGGTCTGTAACTTCAGCAACGGATCTCAGTTTTTAATCCCCTCAAGTACTTTTACAGAGCTTGTAAAAGCTCTGTAAAAGTGAATTTCACCAAGCCTCCCACTGTTCTCTTAACCATTATCATCTTCTACTGAGTAAATTAATCTTATCATGTGCATCATATGCTCCATTAATATTTTTTCCTGTTGAAAGGATATCAAGCCACAATCATGAAACATTATTTTAAGTTGTAATCCAGATAGCTTCTCAACATTGTGCATATTGTTCTTTTTTCATCCAATGGTTTATTTTTTAAATGATATCTTAGAAAACCTGCCACACTTACTACTTAAGCCAACTTTATGTGCCATTTCTTGTTGAAGTTGAATGAGATCCTAATCTACAGAGACATTTTCGCAAGCTTGGATTGTTATTTGTCCCTCTTTAGTACTATTGGTTTGACAGAAAGCTGTCTTTGAAGTAAGCTGAAACCCAAAATATACGGATATATTATTAGTTCCTTTGTTTAGAATGTCAGAATACCTGAACCAAAATCTAGCCAAACACATTATGTCTTCCAGAGCTGAGAAGATGCTATGTGAAGTATGCTTCAGAAGAAAATGACAGTTATTTTTGTAGTTAATACAGATGTTTTCAAAGACTTGAGATTTTATAATTATGCCAATCTGCAAAATTAATTCCTTTGTTACCTTTATATATATACACACACATATATGGACACCACACACATACACACACACACACACACGCGCGCGCGCACACACCCACACACCCACACATACACACACAAATATATATATATATAAAATTATATATATGTATATATATATATAAAAATATAAATCTCTGACACACACATATATATTCCTCTATCCAAATTTTGTTTGTTTAGTCCTGTAGAGATGGCCCATATTGCTGATTGAAGCCTTGTTTTGATTAAGAAAATAGCGTTTGAAAGCAGAAAATTCTACATTCTCTGCTCCTTCAACAGAACTGAATGAAGGCATTTTAACTCTAATATACATCACACATAGTAACTTTTTTTTTTATTTAAAGACTCATCATGTCACCAAAACTGTTGGTGGACAACCTTATTTTCTTGGTTGTCTTTTCTGAGCAAAAACAGGAAACTTATAGGAATTTTGTCTCTTGATTTGTCTTATTTACTCCTCAGACTAGTCTGAAGTCTAAATATAGCTAGGGATTTTATGTTATCCTCAGTCACTCAGAGAACCTTAAAACTTCTTCACTTACATCAGAACAGGTCTGGTATGACTGTAGTCTCCTTTGGGTAAGCCAAAGAAAGGTTTGGGGATGGGGTTTCTTTCTCCCGTTTGCCTTCCTTTCTCACTTCTTATACTCTACCTCCACTTAACACTCTATCCTTTGCAACCTAAATGACCTAATTTCTTCCTTTTCTTTCCCAAATTGTGTGAATTTCTATAAAGAACTCTCAAATAATTAATTTAGAAAGCTCTGACATAACAAAAATCCCCAATACTTAGCTAATTCAGAGCCTGCTTTGATTTTTGCTATTTTGTAACTCACTAAAGCATATCTGCCAAAGACACAGCCACTTTAGCAGATTTTATCTGCCCTTTGCTGGATCTTTGAAACTTAATTAATATGCTCAGTGAGTGGAGTTTGTATTGTTTTTTAGAGTTATCCCAGATCATCTTTTCTTTTCTGTTATTGTTATTCTTTTAACAGGCATCCATTGCTACTCTAATGCATTTTGTGCCGTAACAGAACTCTGCTTTCAAGCAAAATGTTGTTAATGGTAAGAAATGCAGTTGGGAGGGGACTCTGTTATTTTCTTCATAATGATCGATGAGCTTGAAGTTTTCTTGAGCAACACTTTTGCTTAGCTGGGCTAAGCAGAAAATTGTATGAGTGTATTAAATATACAAGAAGCTGTTCCTTAATTGTGCAGAGGAAACACCAGCTCTACTGACTTTAGAAAGAATTACTGTATTAATAAAAATTTTGCATCAGGAGATTACTTTCATGTATTACCTCATTATGGGTAAATTTATCACTTTTGGTGGGAAGGCTGTAGAGTTTTGTAGAAAATAGAACAGAGTTAGTTTAATTATAGAAATATTTCATATATAAGTATTTGTCTTTGGAATGATAATTGTTCCTAATTTATTCTGTTCTTGCTGTTGGTTTGTCTTAAGAGAGTTGCTGCCCCTGACATAAATGTTTCCCACTTGTTGGAGGTGTGTGCAATATTTTACTCAATTAGGCATACAATGAAGTTGTACAGTGGCTGTTGCTAAAGTGTTTCTCAGAAGTGAGTCATCTAGAAACTAAAAATGCATACTTTTACATATACAGGTGATATTAAAGTGTGCTGGTAAAATAGACACAAAACAAGTGTTAGTATTTTAATTTCAGATTAAGGATTATACACTGTGTACAGGAGGTCATTTTTACCTTGCAAAAGGCAGGTTATAATTGTTTATTTTAATAATTGCAAATAGAAAGTTATATTGCTAAAGCAGTTGTGAATTAAGAATACTTTCCCCCTTATATGTGCAGATTTTTATCAAAACTTTGGAGCCTATAGAAGTAGCAGAGTAATTTTGGAGCTGCTGTTTGCTTTCTGAACATAATATTCAATAATGAAAACAAACTGCTAAATTAATTGATCTTCTGATCACTATATATATGGTGCTATTTTTAGTTACCTTTTTCCCTTACCCAACCTGTTGTTTTTGCAGTTGGAGAAAACTGTTCAGCTATCCACTCCAAATGGTAAAATAATGATTTATTATCCCTTTATTACACCAGAACTATAACACAGTTAGCATTTCCAATATAATAGTTCTTTTTCCAGGCAAAATAAAACTGATCTTTTAGTATTTTCCCACAGTTCAAGACCTTTGTTGCAATTTCTTTGCTGGATTTTCTCCCCCTTTTAAGTACAAAGACAAAACCTGAGGCAACACCTCATCCAGTGCTTTTACACTGCTCTGTATGGCTGAATGGTTATCTTCCATGCCTTCCAGAAATTACAGCTGACAGTAAGACTTTCTTGACTAAGATTGTCTTGACTGAGATCTGCTTTTCATGGAACAGCATCATTAACTTAAAATGAGTTTGCTGGCTAGTGTAAATGGGAAGGTTTTCTTTCACAGCATTATTATTGCCAAGAGTTATCCTTTTCCTATCTACTTATTTTAAATTTCTTTTTTCCCGTTTGACACTTTCTTCTCGACATATGAGGATTTTTATGACTGTTTTCTGCATTAGCTCTGAAACATATAAAGCTTCCTAATATTACTGCTTAAAGTGTTGTATCACTCAAAAGTTAGCAAAAAGATGATAAGCAAAAAGATTGATTATGTCGAAGAAAGCCACTTGTGTGTCCTTTAAAAGTGATAGAAAACTACTGATACCCATGCTTAAAGAGTTTAATTGGTTATGAAATTATCTCAATTTTCTCAATTCTCCCTGATGGAATTGACCTTTTTCAAATATGGACTGACCAGCAGAAAACAAGTCCACAATGATTAACAACTGCCTCTTTTCCATATATTTTTATGAGCTTGTTCTCAGTTAACTCCATTATTTTCAAAACATTTGAATATTCTTATAATTAATTGACTTGTTGTTCTTAGTCAATTGTGTAATTAGTTTTGTTTTCAAAACACTACTAATAAGGTATTTTAATACTTCATAACCTTTTCTTTCAATGGCTATTTTCTCTCGTGCTCTATAATCAATGAGCCTATATTTTTAATTTACTCTTTTTCAATTCTGTAAATGCAGTATAGCGTTTTTGTTCATATGCTGAGTATCTTTGGGCACTTCTAATTTGTACCTCCATCCTTATGGTTTCTGCACTACTCTTTTTTGTTCCCCTGGTATTTTTCTGAGTTATGTTTTGATTTTCAAAGATGTCTTAAAATTTGGTCATACCTGTATCTTGTAATTTTTTGTCTTTTTCACTTTTTTGAGGGAAACTTTTGTGTCATGCTTTCTTATAGTTCACTTTATAATCTGCCAGCTCTCCTGAGTACTTTTAGCTTCTGCATTATCAACACAAGATACAGTGCCTATTAATAAGATTACATTTTTTTTTTCTTTGTGCTGAATCTGAAATATTTTTCTGAGGAAAAATTATGACAATAATAATACTTTCATACTAAGATATCAGCATAACTAATGCATTAAAATAGTTCATTAACAATTTTAAATGTTTGTGATTTATTTAGAATTACCTCTATTATTTTCAATGACATGGAAGTAAGACTGGTCAGGTCACCTGTCAGTTGGAGTTCATGAGATGGAGCTACACATGTGCAATAACTAGAAATAGTCAGGAAAAAAAAAGAGGACTTTTTAATTCGGAGAATAAGTTTGGTTTGTTTAGTTTTTGATAAAGTGAAGCGTCTTGTCTGTGATCCAATGAACAACCAGTTCTGATGGAAGGTTGCCTGCCCATGTCAGGGGTTTGAAAGCAGATGATCTCTGCAATCCATTCCATGATTCTAAGTTGCACATGGCAGAAGATCACCTTGACACGAATTACACCTAAGTGATCAAATAGAGCAGATGATGTTACCTGTAATCATAACATATTGAGATAGTTGTACACATTGAATTTATCAGTGTGATGTGATTTATCACATTACACTGATAAATTCAGTGATTTATCACAGTGACTTATCACTCTTTAAAATATAATATAACTTGATAATATCCTCTTGTTCCAGTGATGCAGACATATACACTTCATTCATGTTAAGATTTGGAGAGCAGTCTTACTTTAAAGAGAATAAAGAATTCACACCTTTTACAGCAAGATCTAATGGTGTTCCCTTATATATTGCAGGGCCTTCCTTTGAACACAGGTGAGGATTAAAGATTTATAGAGCTAACCAAACCAAGTACTGTGACCTACACTTGCATGCCATAGTCCCCTCTGTGTGAAACTACAGTCATGTACAAAACACTGAACTTTGCATACTCTACTGGGTGCAATTGATCTTCAAGAACCTTTCCTTTGTGAAAGCTGACTCCAAACTCACCAAAGCCAGCTAGAGTGTTCCCATCAGTTCTTAAGTATTTGTGTTAGGAATATAAATGAAGCTTCTCTTTTTCAAAAACTATACTTACAAGAATGTATTAAGCCATTCATTCTCTTCAGAAAGCTTTCAGAGAGTATTACTTTTGAGACATTTGTTTAGGTATGAGTAGAACTTGCAGCTGTGCCTGTTTTCTCTTGTCCTTGAATAGTTGTGTTCCTGAGTATGAAACTTCATAAGGTTTAAGGGGTGACTTGACTCCTCAATTTCTAAGTCTTTTAAAAAAAGGGTATTTTAAATTTCTTTTTTTTTCCAGATGGTTTGTGCCATTGTATTTCTCTGCTTTGTCCCTAAACTCAAAGTTTGCCCTTTTCTACATGGTTTTTCCATTACTTTTTATTTTCTTTTTTTAATCTTCAGTTTGTTTTGAGATGTTGTTTCACTTAAACCCTGCTTCTTGACTCATTTGACTTATCATAAGGATGTGTTTTCCTTATTTCTGGTACCACAGAGGCTTGTTTACACTCCTCCTTTCACAAATGTGTAATCAAATTATTTGTAAAAACAGAAGAGAAAGCCATTTCCATGCAATTCAGAGGAATGAGATTTTATACTTGTTTGTGTGGCAGATCAATAGGCAGTGTATTTGTTGGACTGTATGCATGGGCTCTAATCAGAAAAGAGGGCAGTTGCACTAGCAACATATTAATTTAATTCTCAGATCAATAAATGTGATAGAGCGTGTGTTAAAATGCTGTAACCAAAGACTGAATGAGTCAGGAGTGAAACAAACCTGACCAATGACTGTGCTGCTAAAGTTCATTCATTTTATAGCTAAAGAACATTTGATCAAAATTTGCTGTTCTTTGCATTGCTGGAAAATGACAAGTTTTTATTAAAAAAAAAAATCAGCTGGAAATGTTTTTATGTTAGCTAAGATTTTATGTGTTACATGAATCAGCAATCTCATGCGTGTTTTATGATTAATGACCATAATTTCCTCATGGTCAGACCCATGAGAAAAAGTGAAAGAGGGAAGCCTGAGCTGGGAGTGGGATGAGTGAAATCTCTTCCTTGTGGCTGGGGTAACAGGGTTATTGGACTGGGGAAAGGTGAAGGGAGCGAGCTGTCGGAGAGAAAAACCATGAGGTAGGAGAGCAGGAGGAACCTGATACCCTAAGAAGAGGCCATGAGCTATCAGGGACCCCAGAGAGGCCCAAACACCGTGGTGGGGCAGGAAGGACATGAAGGGTGACTGAGTCTGGGTCTGCCTCTGCCATGAGGAATGTATCTTTCTGGGAGGCATGGCCACGGCAGCATCAAATACCTTCTAAGCTGAGCCTTAGCACCAGCAGGTCAGAAAACCAGTGACCTGTAGAGCAGGTATCAGACCTGTAAGGCTGAGTGTTATGTGCTGTCCTTTCCTGGGGTTTATGGCGACTGATTACAGTCAATGGCCACTCTCAGTACAGAACTGTAAATCCTGTGTCAAAATAGCAAAAACCCGAGCAACCCTCCAACATCTCTGTATGCCCTCTCACTGTAGAGATAGGTATTCTTAAATCTCCTGCTGAATCAAGCTAAGTCCTAAACTTCCTAAAGATTCATAACTTGTTAATGAAATTTCTGGGTTATCCAGTTGCTGCTGCAGCACAAATAACTGGTTTTATGGCAGCTATGAACAAAACTTGAATGAAGGCAGCTGTATGTAATTTCTGATCATTGAATCACTTAAGGGTGAAGCCTTGAAGGCTTACCTTTGGGAAGTGTGATTTCCTACCAGAAATTTTTGTAAGAGGATATCCCCAGATATTTAACATAATTAGTCCTCACTTTGGGTGCTGTAAATTGTGGAGGCTCACATATAACTAAAACCCCCCAGTTTTTAAATATATGTTAATAGCCAAATTTAAGGACAATTAATGTCTCACACAGTCAATGAGCTTGCGAACAGCTGTATCAAAATCAAAACCCTGTGGAATGCTACAGGGATGAAATGTTTCCTGCTGAAACGCTTAACAATGCTTTTAAAGCAGGGACTACAGAACATTATTTGAAAAAATTATGAATCTTAATCTGGGTGTCATGGATCATTCCTTCCTATGAGCCAGATTGGTCTTGGATGTATCTCAGTAAATCCTGTGTCTGAGTTACAGTATTTTTCTCTTGGACATTTCTAGAAGTGCAAAGGGAGTAGGTATTGATGTATAACACTTTCAAAGAAGCCCATAATTTTCAAATTCTGGATTATGTGTTTTTTGTATTTGAAAAGTCTCAGCCTTTCAGTATGGATTCTTTAAAAAAATTGTTTTGAAGTGTGTTTTCTTGCCAAACATCTGTTTAATGCAATAGAAAGTAAACACAGAACTGTGAAAAGACAATTTATTGTGATTACACTTAATCCGCACTTTAAATGATGGTTATTATACTTGAATATACTTAAATAGTATACTTACAGTACATATATAGCAGAAGCACACTTCTGCTTCTGTCTGAGTGGCCTACTGTCAGTCAGAAGTGAGTATGTGTTTGACAGTGGGGAGTAACAGACACACAGGAGATGGCAGCTGGCAAGGGCAAAGGCAATGGCTAAAAAATTTGGCCTTGGAAATGTAGGAATAGCAGGGGATCCTATGAAACAGGAACACATTATACATGCACTCCTTTTCTAATATATCTACTTCGCATTTTTTGACTGGCTTGCTCTTCCAATGGAGAGAGCTCCTAGAGACATCTTAGAAGGACTAGTGTCATAAGTGGTCTAAGAAAGAAATATATTAGTGAAAAAGAAGAATAAAAAAATTGAAGCCTCGGTGGCAAAATGTTGGTTAGTGTTTGGTTCTGAAATTCTGTAAAGTGGCAGATTTGCTTGTTTGAGCTGTTCTGGCTTGACCTTTTGCAAGGAGAGTGTGAAGCTCACACAGGAAATTTGGAGCAGAGCAAGATGAAGATATAAAGCAAAATTTTTTCTTTAAGACCAAAGGATGCCTCAGAAAGCTGAAACTGACAACTTTGCATGCAGCAAGAATATAATGATTGCAATTTCTTTCTGAAAATGTGGGTAATGACATAATCTCAAACAGGACAGCTTTAACATAAAGGCTGAAATCTGAAATTAGAGCTTCAAACTTGTAGAGACTGTGATAAATGAACAGTAGGTGATTTACAATCCTAGAAATATCTCAAGCCACTTTCTAAATGTTCTTGATAAAAGATTGATTGTGTCAGTCCAAGGGAAATGTTTGACTAGCCACAAAGACACTGAAATCAGAGAACTTAAAGATATCTGCTCTCAAGGAGCACAAAGGTACTTCTGCAAAGCCCTTTTATTTTCTTATTGTACACTGGTAAGGAAGTATTCTCATGTTTGGTATGCGACATGAATAGTGCCTAATTTCATAGCTTCTATTGCATTTAAAAGAATTTGTATATTAATTAGTTTTCACTTACATAGTTGCTGAAAACAGGTGACTAAGAACATGAGAATACAGAGGAGGCTGAACTGAGTATCATAGAATACAGATTAATATTGTTATAAATGATAAAATCAGGAGCCAAATTGATAAGGAAATTTAGCAATGATTTATTAGATTGTCAGCAAAACAGAATTTCGATCAGGAAAAAAACCACCACAGCCAAGGGCAGCGTCAACTCCGGGATCGGTGCTGGGTGAACCTGGATCTGACCGCCAAAATGTCAGAGTCTCCCCCTCGGTTCACCCCGGCTGCTTCACCCAGCGAGCTTTTATACAGTTCATTCTGCCTGAGGCAGAGATGCCCGAATGTTCCTTTGTGTCCCTTCACATGCAGAACTGGGGCCATACATGTTAGGCAGAGTTAGACAAAAGTCCAGTCCAGGTGTCCAGATGATGTCAGAGCACTCCGGAGAAGTCGGCATTCACATGTGACAGGGTGGCGCCGGTACCCAGTGCAGTAGATGCAATCTTCGAGGTGCGAGATCACTCCTGCATTCCAGGGAAGTTGGTGATCATCGCTCAGGAAGGTTCTATGCATACGTTTACAAAACTCGATATTATCTTAATGTTGTCCAGGAACTAATTGAGTAAAAATAGGACTCTGCTCCCAGCTGGGGTGGTCAAAAGACATAACTTGGATTTTATTTTATACATTAATAGCATGAATTATCTCTACCATATACTACAATATGAACTTCATATTCATTAGCTGTATAAAACCTGTGACCGCCACTGAATTGGTATTTCTCATCCCAAACATTTTTAATAGGAAAGGAAGATATTCTTGAAACGTGTAACAGAAGAAAATGCTAGAAGTTACACAAAACTATACAAATCTCCCTGCACACTCCGCTCTTCTTTCAACAGGTTTTAAAAAGTTATGAATAGGTTCATTCAAATTTGAGTAAAGTTTCTTTGTATTCAAGGTACTTTTATCATCGCAATAGAACTTTTGAGGGTGATAATGAAATAAGCTATGGGGGGGGGGGGGGGGGGGGTCAACATTTGTGGTCCTCTGTCTAGCAGACATCTTTTGAGGTGAGGGTGAGGGGTAAAAAGGGTCTTAGCAGATACTAGATTCTGTTCCTCATGTATAGTCATCACTTTGATTTGTCAATTTTGTGTTGGCTCATTGTTTTTAGTGGTTTTTGGATAGGTTTGGTGAAGGGTCCCTCCCATTGCATGCTGGTTCTGATGTCATTTGCATGCTAACTCCGATGTCCCCTCCTCTTCACCATTTGGGTCCCCATCCTCCCGGAAGCAGCAGGGTGCCACTCGAAAAAAGGGGAATTCTCAACCATTAACAACAGGTAGCTAACAACTGGTGATTACAATAACAGTTAGAACTCCACCATCTCCACTGGCAGGAACTGGCCCAACCTGTGAACTCTGCAACCTTTTAAAAAAATGGGCAGCTGTTCTACTCATAATAATAAGATTCACTTTTAATTACAATAGAAAAAGCCAAATAAAATATGGGCACATTTTAAAACAGGTACACGCTGAAGTTAAGATCTACACATGCAGATTTGTAATTACCTATGTCACTCTTTCCTAACTCCTCTTTTCCTTTTTATCCTTTCTTCTTTGTACTCACCCTCAAAAGGCAACTTAAACAAAGTAAAAACTGGATGCAAGACTCCATCTGAAAAAAAGCTTCTCTCTTTTTTTTTTCTAGGCGTCATAATAATTTATACTGGAGTACTATATTTGTGCCTGTCAAAATAAGACCCAGTTCCCCTATCCATCTTCTTCTTACCCCAAATCAGCTCTGTAGAGGTACTATAAGAATTACAGATTTCAGCTGAGGATTGGAATCTGCTGATTCAAACAGGAACTAGATTTCCTAGTTCTCAATTTCTTACGTGTCAGGTAATCCTATAGTAACTGGAGTGGGGATGACCACAGGTTCCATAAAATTTTGCATTCATTTTAACATAAAAGATATGCAGAAATGTAGAAACATTTTATAACAGTGGAAGAATTTGCACTTGTTTATATTAAATTTTATTTTTGCATGATGACAGATCCTTCAGCTTAAGGGAAACCCTTACAGTCCCACAAAATGAGCAGCACTCCATGGCAAAAAGGGATTGCTTCATAGCCCAGCTGCCTGCCAAAGAGGATTAACTCACTGCACACATTGGCAGATGCTCAAGGGTCTGAGTGAATTAAAAACTGTTTGAAATGAGTCTTCTCTGTGAACTCCTAAGCTTTGGCATTCCGGCTCTCCAGGGGTAAACTTTTCAGTGGACAATTGAGAGAGAGAAGTAGCAGGAATTTAGGCGAAGCTTTCATAAATAGGCTGGTACCATAATGAATGTTGGGTGGGGAAGAAACTTACAAAAAATATCTCTTGATTAACAGGGGCTTCTCAATGGGTTGCAGAGACAGGCATTTTCTCACTGATTTAGAGGTGAAAAACATCAGGTACCGTGGAAGAAAAAAAAAAAAGCACTTAATCAGCAATTAAAACATTTTATCAAGCAAAAGTATTGACATAAAGTATTTCCAACTGCTCCCATAAAACCAAACCAGAAAAATAAAGATATTTCAGTGCAAGAACATAGGCAATTTTTCTGTTTTTTTCCAGGACAGAATTATTTTTTTCACAGCAGCTATGAGAAAGTGGAGCCTGGAGCTATGCAAGCTTGCCAAGGTTATTCTATACCATTTAGGTCACCACCAGTGGCAAGAGCAAGGGATTCCCACTCCTGAGAAAAAGGTGCGTGTGGCTTGCAACCTCAAAAAAAACCCATGGCAGCGTACAGAGTCTGTCTGCCATTGTTTTTCATTTTCCAGGACTTCCTGAACATTTTGCATGTAAATCATCCTCTCTTTTGTACACTGTTGGTACCAACATTGTTGCTGTTACGGTTTGTTTTCTTATTTTATTGCTGTTTCCAGTAAATTGCTTTTATCTCAATCTTTAATCTCTACCTCTTGTGTCTCTTGCTGGAGTGGGGAGGGGAGCGGTTTGTAGTTTCTTTTTTAGTGGAATTACTAAATTGGGGAATACCATTCCTAAACCTTGACATAATGCAAAAATATACCAGGGAAAATTTAAAAAATATGAGTGACTTTTAAAGGGAAGGATGTGCAAATTATTCTTGGTAGAAAAAGAGGAGAGGAAAAGGTAGAAAAGATAGAAAGGATATGACAGAATTAACTTCCCTTCTAAATCTTACCTTTAATATGTAACAAAAAAATTCCTTTCAAAATTGGGGGACACCTTTGTGACTTGAACTCTGGAAGGGATTTTCTTCTGCAAACTCTTCTGCTTGCTTTTTTGAACATATTTACTTTTGGCACCCATTCTATCTGGTGATGTAGTTTCATACTCTGATTCCATATAGTAGAAAGAGAAACATTTTTTCACTCTTTGTTTTGTCTCCTTGGTAATTTTTAATGCTTTTTCCTTTATTTTTCTAGATATTAATCCTTCTCTTCCTAGACTGCCTTTCAATGCATAGTCTTGTCCAAAGCTTACAGGACAGTAAAATACATGTTATCAATAGCATCAGCCTTATGAACTTGACAAACAGACTCTTTCAAAAATCTTCCCTGGTGTTGGCACACCTCCAGTATATTGAATTTAATTGATTGATGCAAATTTTTCACCTTTTTTGCGAGTTTAAGACAAAATAATAAAAAAAAGGTCCTGGTTTTGTTCCAGTGCAGTTTGTTTCTGTTGTAGGACTCCTTTTGGACTGCAACCCAAAAGTTAAATAAATAAGAAATCGTTTTTAAAATTACAGAGACTATATCAAGGCTTTAGACTGGAGGCCTTTTTAGGTTAGAAAATTGGAAAGCATTAGGGGAAGTGGAAGGACAGCAGGAAGCCACAGTTTTCCTGATGTAAGACTCTTGCGAATCTTTCATTGTGTTTCAAAAATAATAAGGGTAGCTGCAAAAGACCTAGGAGAAACCTAAATGTCATTCTTCCAAAACTTATGAGCTTGTTATCTTCAGAAATGTTTTTGCTAAATGGTATAAGTATTTTAAAATTATCTTCTATTAAGAGACATGATAATATTACTACTAGAATAGCATGCTCAAACCATACTGGGTCTATCTTATTAACCGATATTGATCAACAGCAATATTTAGGAGCACTACCATGCTTCCAAAGGAAGAAAGATATTCCATCTTTGGCAAACAGAAATAATAGATCAGTTTTGAAAATTTTATTGATAGATATGTTATATTTATTATAAGTAAACTTATAATTTCCCTAAGGAACAGGGAATTCTACGCAACAAATAATTTCTACAAAAATGGGCGTACTGATCTATAGTTACACTTGGTAATGTTCTTTGTCTCAAGCCTTCTCAGTGAATTGAAGTACAATTACCTTATTTTTAATCTAGAAATATTATTTTGTTTTGCCAAATTCAAAGAAAACTTACTGTCTCCAAAGTGAGATTTATATGTGACATGTGGTTATATAGTACATTGTTAAAAGTTTATAATGAATAACTGAACTAATTATTATGTGAATTGTCTCTTCTCTATAAATTATCTAGCTGAAGAATTTGCAAATAATTCTGGCCATCTAGGAATTTATAATTAGCAGAGCTTGTATACAATTTTCTGTGACTCAGACACTGCATCTGATTTAATCCTTAAGCAATGTCTGAGTTTTAATATGGGCAGGAGAGACATCTTAGAGGTAATTTCTCTGCAGAGTAGAAGATGATTTGCAGCAACACAATGTAACAAGTGAGACTACAATGGTAGGACAGAGATATGAATATATGAATAACAGCTGCAGCTCCCTCCAAGCCCCAAATGGAGTCAAATTTGGCAATAGGCTGGTACTTGCATCCCTGTCTTTGGATGACTTGAAACAATTGATCTTGCAGAGACAGTCATAGAAAGAGAAAGAAGATATGCACATTACGGAACAGCACAGCTTTGCTAGAAATATTCTTTTCAAGGACTGTGTAAAGGGAAAAAAAATAGAAAATGAAGGTTATTAACTAACTTTAAATTGGAAATTCTTTACTATCAATATTTTATGCTGCTTTTTAACTTACCTTTAGCTTTCCCAATGTTTGGGTTTCATGTCCTGTCCTCCTTAAGTATAAATTACCATATACCTTGTTTATGTTAGATGATAGATGATATACATTGTTTATGTTAGATTTATGTTAGATGTGCTGAAAATTCCCTCCTTCCAGTGCATGTTTTTATGTTCAGTACTTTAAAAATATGTGGGATTTTTTTCACACATTTTAGTGATGACAATTTTAGTGATGGTTTAAAGTAAATCAGCTCCTTGAAAAGAGCATTTGATCCACATTCCTTTATTACATGGTTCATTGCAATATCCCATCTCCTTGACAGTTTCCATTCTGAATAGGTTTGAATACGTAATCTGTATCATTTAGGTGTTTTGATATTTTATTAATTAATTTCATTTTAATTGGCAGATGCCCTTCTGCAAACTGAGAGAAAAAAATGGAGCCTGGTATAGAAATACCACATTCAAGAATTTTTTGAGGAAATATTTAAGAATTAAAATCTGAATAGTGCTACCATATTGAATAGTTCTGCTCTTTGCTTAGGGTACTGTTTTTCTTTATATTTACAGCCTTTTTCTTTTATGAATTTTCTTTTCCTACAGTTATAATACATAGTTACCAGTGAGACTTATTCAGACTCTGTGTTATTTCCATTTCATAATATTTCATTAAACTTTATTTGTGTGTCATCAAACTCACACCCTCTCTACTCCTGTAGTTATCCACACTATAGTTATCTTGTCATCATAAATCCTCTGTTAATAGGATTTTATTTCTGAACTAACAATAAAAAGTAATGGAAAAATGAAAATTTTGTAACAAATTATTGCAAAGTGCAGAAACTGAGCCAGCAGGCTGCAAAAATTAGTATTTTTCTTCACTTTCAGAGCAATATATTAACAATTTATGAGCTATCACTTCAAATAATCTAATTGGATTGGTGGAGTCTGGACAATAAGTTTGAAATATTGTCTCTGAGGGACACCTTCTATGGTTTTTTATTTTATTTTAACTGTTTTTCAGACTTTGTCATAGTAATGGGTGTGTGTGTTGAGTGAAAAGGAAGTATTCTTAGCTAGTTTTTAAATTTATTTAAACATTTTAAAATGGATGTTACTTACCATACATACAAAAACTCGACCTTTTGGAATGTTCCTAGTTCATATTGGGCTGCACTTATCTATCACCATTTTGACTTCATGCTTCTGTTACTTGATAAAAAAACTGGGTTTTGTTTCTCACTGGGGAGATTTAAAACTGCTACATTACCATTGTATGGCATTAATATTAAAAAATTACAAAATTACTCATAATCTTCTATCAATATATTTTTCCTACAAGAGTATCTGATAGAACTGGAAAAGCACGGTGATATTTTGTAATCACGTTTGTTTCACTGTTGTTTTCAGCTGACCTTTCTATCTAATGATTTTTTAAACTTGCATCTTTGTTTTCTTTTTGCAAATGAGACTAAAAATAAATACATACTAATATATATATATATATATATATATATATATGCACAAAAGTAATATAATTTCTGAGCATGTAGCACTCAGCAAAAGTACATAAGTACCCCAGGAGACTCAGATATGAATGTGTTTGAAGTCTGGTGTTTTTTCTCTAGTTTTTTACCTGTTCTGTAATATGGCCGAAGAATTGGAAAATGTAATGTATATATATAAATGTATATATAAATTTACACAACGCGTGTGCAGGCAAACAAACAAAATTAACAGTAGGAAAACATGGCATAATAACAGCCTATTTGAAATTTAGATATAATTTAATTCAACTGAATGTGCAGATCCTCACAGCAGCACTATACAGGGTCCAGACATGAATCTTAAATAAATCTAGGAAGAAAGTGAATAGCCTCCAGCAATCTTTAAAGGTAAAAAGCTGGTATTGCCTTGGTTAATGTCCTAATATATATCTTTTATTGCCTTTTGCTTTGGGGTGTCAGTAAGGCCACCCTTTCTGTTATATGTGTCATGGTTTAGCCCCAGCCAGCAACCAAGTACCACACAGTCACTCACTCACTTCTGCACCAGGAGGATGGGGGAGAGAATTGAAAGCGTAAAATAGAGGAAACTGGTGGGTTGAGATACAGTTTAATGAGAAAAGCAAAACACCATGCCCACAGCAAAACAAAGCAAGGAAATGTCTCACAAATGTCTCACCACTTCCCAAGCGCAGGCTCATGTCCATCCTCAAGAAAGCAGGGCTCCATCATGTGTAACAGTTATTTGGGAAGATCAGCACCACCACTCCAAGTGCCCTGCCCTTCCTTCCTCTTCCCTCTACTTTAAATACTGAGCATGATATTAAATAATCTGGAAAATCCCTTTGGCCTGTTTAGGTCACCTGTCCCGGCTGTATCTCCTCCCAGCTTTCCAGGCACCCCCAACATCCTTGCCCGCTTGGCAGTATGAAAAGCAGGAAAGGCCTTGGCTCTTTCTAAGCCATGCTCATCAATAATTAAAACATCATTATATTATCAACTCTGGGTTCTGCACAAATTCAAATCAGCCCCATACTAGCCACTAGTAAGTAGCTAACTAACTAATTCTACTTCAACTCAAACTGGCACAGAATGTTAATGGTTTAATTATGAGCCACATAATTATTCTCCAGTAAAATGATTAACTGTTTAGGTGAGCAATGCCTACATTTTCTGGGCTGAAAGGAGGACAACCTCAAAACATTGGGAACACTAGAGTACCCAGTTTAGTGTTGTTGTCTTGTATAACTTTAATCTACTTGAGACTGTGCTTTACCCTGCCACTAACCAGTCAGGAATCTGATGTACTTATATTTACATACTAAATAGTTTTACTTCTTTTTGGGCAATTGCATAAACTAATGCGAATTAATATCTAATACAGAAGGAAACTCAAGACTCATTTCAGCTTAAGCCCCAGTTAAGCTTTGGTCTTGAGCTTGGTTAAGGGATGAGTGGTATTTGTGGCACCTTACTGAAGAGGAATGCATTTTAGCCATGAATTTGTTGTTTTGGAAAATTACCTTTGGCAATTCTAAGATTAATACATTTCTGATATTATTTTTGGAAGAACTTTATGCACTTATCAATTTATCTCCTGGCTTTTTAAGTCAAACTGCTTTTATGAAAGTCTTTTCTACTGTATTTGAATCAGTGGTAATGATCAGAAATAAAAATTGTGGAGAAAATACTCAGAAAATAAAAAGAAGGTAGTCACAGAACTACTTCCCAGTGGCATGTTGCCTGCACATGGTTCCTTGTTCCATCACTTTCACATTATGGCAGGCATCACGTGAAGTCAGTAGGAGATATGTACAAAAGAAAGAAAAGGAGATGACTTTCGTGGATTTCTTGCTGTGGATGTGGAGCTGTGTATATCTTGTTATGGGATTTCCTGGGCTTTCATAGTATAGAGGGAGACAGGACAAGTTCATGCAAGAAAACTCTGCTAAGTCTACTATGTACTACTACAAAATTACGTCTGGCTCTGGAAATCCTTGAACTTTAAGTTCTTTTGGAAGGGTTTTTGGTGTTGGTAAGCACTGTGTTTAAAGATCGCTGAAGGCCACTGTGAAGAAATGATTCCTGAGACTGGAGAAAGTTTGGTTGCACCCTGAGCAGTCAACTGTAAGTACCTGTGGTCTTCTACCAACTGTATTTTCTGTCAGTGTGAACCACTCCAAGGATCTTCAACAGTCATTGGCAAAGCAACATACTCCTGAGGGATCTGTATGCATTAGAAATGTCCTGCTTCTGATTATGCAAATTATTTTTTTGGGTGTGTTTTCAAGAAATTAAAAATGTGTCTTTGTTTTCATGTGTTGATCTGAGTTTACTCACTTTTGTCTCTTCCCATAGTCAGGAAATTAAGTAGGAACGTAACCTGGGAAAATGGATGCTGATGATTGCTGATGATCTGGGATGGCTTCCATTTCTCAGGTTGTACAGCTCTGTTGATCTGATGAGTGCTGTTGACAAAAGGCTGTAGAAGAGGCAAGAATCTTTAAAGTGGCACTAGAATAATTCCAGCTCAATCCTTTTCTTACATGGCTCTGTCTCTGTCTTACATGGCTACCACACTACTTTTTTCTCCTTTCAAGAATATTGTTAGTTCTCTTAATGCAAGTTTGGGACCTTGCATTTTGGCACAATACTTTGGCTGTCTTAGGTTCCACATATAAGCAACATGGCCAGTGGTGCATTAAGTGAATTGTACTGGACATATATCTATCTATTTCTATCTATCTATCTATCTATCTATCTATCTATCTATCTATCTATCTATCTATCTATCTATCTATCTATCTTTATATCTCCTACTTTTACTTATTTTACTGGAAACTGAGAACCTCGTCTGTTTCCACATATCTATGTCGGACACTAAGAAGGCATGTTTTAATTGAAAAGCTCAAATAAGAAACTTAGAACAGCACACACTGCAAGAATGACAATAACTCCTTTTACAGAGGTAGACATAAAACTCTGGAGCTTCTGAAATGTTTTTAGGTCTCTGAAGTGAAAACTGTTTTGTAGCATAAAAGCTCTGTAAATCTGAGAAACATGGCTGATTAATAAAAACAAGAGCAAGAGTGATAATGTTTTAAAAGAAATCTTGAGTACCTACAGCAGAAAGCAAAAGAAACCTGTATGTAAATTCAGACTCCCTATCTACAGCTACAGAAATGGAGATGTGAGTGAGGCTGTTAGACTGTCATGGATTCAGAGATTTTAAAGGATCTGATGCACCTTAAGCAATAGATTGCACAGTTTAACTGCAAAATAAACTCCCTACACACAAGCAGCACCAAGGAATGAAACTAAATGCATGTGAGAAATTAGAATTGAGGTTTGCTACTATGCATGTATTGGTATGGTGTTCTAGGCAATAAAATGTCCCAGTATTCCGCAATTTCACCATTTTGTGTCTGTTAGAAGTAGTGCAAAATAAAGTAATAGGCACCGGAGAGAAGAATTAATGCATGTTTCTTGAAATTGTTTATTTTTCATCTTATTTGAAGACTGACTCCTTTTTAAAAGGGTAGTGGTAGCTTTATACAGACAGGATAGTTCTTTGTGCCTTCATGGTGTACCTTAGGTGATAAATCGCAAGTAATGCTTCTCTGGCTTTGTGGGTCAGAACAATTGCAAGGCACTGAGCTTTTAGCTATTGGCATTTCATCACTTTGCAATAACCATTGGACACAATCTGTTTGGGTCTTTCTCAATAGTAGGACCAGAAGTCTTCCCAGAGGATAAAAAAGGGGGAGTTTTTGCTTACAGTATCTCTTTGCATGGTTTCGGAACATCCTGAATTTTTTCTGCTGTTCAAATGACACCCTGAACAGCAAGTTGTCAGTGCAGTTGTGTCCTTCAGCAAAGATTTTCTTATTACTTTTAATTCACTATATATAGAGTGTCATCCTTTTCTCCAGATGTCAAAAGAGAAAATTAGGGAGCCAGCTATTAAAAAGCAGAGAATGCTGAAACTGGATTTTCTGAGTTATATTATCATTCAATTTATAAGAATGGACTGCTCTGTAAAGATCTATTTTCTTCCCATAGCTGGAGATGGAGGTAAAAATGAACTTCTGCCTCATTATATTCCAAGTAATGCCAGCAGCTCTACTTTTATTTCTACTCTGAACATTAGATAGACAGCTCAGAGTGGTGATGCCTATCAAATCAACATGTCTGTACCTCCTGAAAGTACATCTATACCTGTAAATCATCTAGAGATTGTTCTAAATGTTGGCACACCTCAAAATGCAGGAGAGCAACTGTATTAACTGAAAGGTCTGACTCAAGACATTATATGGGTGCCTTCTGGACCTAAATTTCGGAAGATATCCTTGCCTCTATTTTGTCATACCCAATAGCAATCCTAATAATCCAGTGGGGTCCACCCGACATGTTTGTTGCCCCAGAATGGAGCTGTAGTATTATCAGCTATTTGTGCAACCAGAGGGAATTTTGCTCAGCTGTTCAGTTAATAGCTCACAGAAGAAATTTTCCATGCATCAAGGAATATGAAACACTCCAAGTCAGAAGATTACATTGAACCTTTATTTAGCAGAAAGCCAATTTGCATCCTTTTGCAAGATTTCTGCTTTTGTGCAGCCTAAAGGGAGCATTTCTGCAGACTGCAACAGTAGATCGTGTGCAAATCTGTATGCACATGAATTCAAAAGCATGATTCCATAAAGGACAGTCCATCTCTTTCCTGGAGGGATGACTCGCACCATGGAGACAATGCACTCTGCCACCTGCAACAATCATCTGGCACCAAATGAAGACACTTGACGAGTTATGCAACTAAAACAATTACTTCAAAAATTGTTATTTATTTTTCGTGAGAATGAACCAGAATAAGTTGAAAAAGCATTACAAATGCAGATCCTGGATATTCAGCTGCTATTCAAAAAACACACTGACTCCTGTTTAATTTATTTTAGCACAGCAGCCAAAATTATTCTCATACCCTGTGAGTATTTCAGTCCTGTATGGGTGTTGATAAAGTATTCTCATCATAAGAGTAAACAGAAATATGAACATGTGACACCTTAAAATTTACCCTGAAAGAAAAGCACAAAAGCTATGATAATAATATATTGTGAGAGTCGTTTAATGAGACATAATGCAATGATGTGGAGCACAGAAATGACATGCCATGGGACAGAAGTTTAGAGACAGCTTTCCATGCTTAATAACACAAAAATGTATAAGAGGGAACAAAACTTTGGCAGGAGGGGTTTCCAGGAATAATGTTTATAATGTTGAAAGTTTAAAAGGGATGCAGCATACCTTTCCCCTTTTGTCCTGAGTCTTCATTTTTTGTACACTTCAGTATGAGTCATATTTGTCATTCATGCTTTAAGCAGAGGGGAAGCACCTATCTCCATTAGACATTATCTCCTAACTAGATTTTGTCATCTGTAAAGTTTAAAGTTTAAAGTTTTACTTTCTTTAAACATAATTTATTTTCTTTTCAATATGAGTGCTTTGTGTTCTGATGTTAAAATACCTGCACAGCACTTGGAAATTGGCAGGTCATTTTGGTTTGCAATATCAACTGCTTAGACATGAACTTCTTCTTGCAATTTTACCTCAGTATAAAAGTGGCTCATGGAAATCCTTATTACTTCAGTATTGCGCTAGTATTTTCATTGGCTGGATACAAATATGCAGAACATTAAGTGGCAACTTTTATTACTGTGGAGATGTATTTGCGAGGCTTTTAAAATCTTTGGTGTTGTCTGTCCTAGTGGAAGACATCCATTGTTTCTCAGCATTTCTCTCTCTCTGTGGATGCCCACCCGTGCTCAATGGCAGGTTTGCCTTCACCCCAGTCACCACCTTAACAGCAGCTGGGCACTGTCCAACTCCCTTGTCCTCATTCCCTTCCAGGCAGGCACTGGTACTTTTTCCAGGCTGATTCACTCTTGTGATGCTCCCAGCATCTTTTGGGTTTTATAATCTGACCCAAATGTGACAGATATGAGGGTGAGGAGAACAGGGGGAACTGCTTCAAATGCATTGGCTGTAAAAATATTTGAGCACTCACCACAGAGCCTGGATTTGCACCTGCACAAAAAAGCCATGACATGTGGCTTTTTTCCTGTTTTATTTGGTACAAAAGGATATTTTTTTACACTGCTTGCTCCAGAGGATTGTGGTAGCTAGGGAAGAGGCGCTGCGGAAGATTTCGCGATGTCACGGAAAGCCAGGACCCTCGGTTCCCCATAGATAAGACCCTCAGGTACTCATAGATAAGAAATTAACATAGGAATGTGGTCCCACTAACAATAGGAATGTTGCCCCACTGAAGCCAGTAACTTTCCATCCCTTACCCAGTACTTTTCCATCCCCTACTAACCATAGGTAAGAAGGACAAACCCCTTTTTGACGTAGAGACCCCTAAGACTATAAGACCCCATGAGAAGAAGTAATAAAGGCCTTTTGACCGTCCACCACATTGGTGTCTGCGTATGTCATTGGCCCGAACGGCCCTAGAGAGAGGGCTGTCGAGCTGTACCTCAGAACCAGGTCGCCTGCCTTGATCTAGAAGGCAACAGAGGATATCTCTTTTCCTTGTTTCTTTTCAATTTCTAGGGCTGTGAACAAGGAACCAAGTAGTTTGACTGCTGCCTGCTGCAGTCAGTGGAGCATGCCAATCCTCACAGCGTTTGTAAGTAGAGTGGAGGAGTTCTGTTAGCTCTCTAAAATCTATCCCTGGAGGAGATGTTTCACTAATCTAATATTAAATTTGATCTTGCATTCCAGCTACTACATAGCCAAAGTTAATTTTGGAAAATAATTTAATTACAGTGCTGTGTTACACATGAGCAATAGGTAATGCATTATGAATATTATATGAATTCTATCTACATGAAAAAAATCCCAACTGTTTAATTGTAGATTTTGTTTACAAAACATTTGAAGTAGATCTATTTGAAAAGAAAAAGATACAAGACAACAAAATGATTTAATTAAACAGAAAGAACAGAGACAATGAAGCAGTAGCTAGTTCTGAGGCAAAAGAAGTGGAAAATTAGCCACACCACCACTAACCTGTGGCATTTTTATGTAAATGAAATGGAAAAGGACTTAAATATGCAGAAAATAAAAGGGGAATTTAAGGATTGTTTTTATAGCTCAATGTCTCAGGGTGAACAGGGAGAGTTCAACATACTGGAGACCAGTGGAGGATTACTTGTTGGTGAAGAATGAGAACAGACTTGTACCCATGGAGATGCCAACCATGCTACCCTTCTAATGCTACTCAGTGGACTAATACGTGATTTGAAAACCTCCCAGTAAAGTTCTCAGTGTTTTTTTTTTCCAGTTGTGTTCACTTTCCCCTGTTCACTTCCCTTGCCTCCTATTTTCAGCAGTCACTTTTACTGCTGTTTTCTTTGGTTTTGGATTTTCATCTTGCTGTGTGCTGTTTGCCGTCATTAAAGATCTGCTAAGGCATGAGGTCTGCTCAGCAGACTCTAAGCACTTTAGAGCTGCTTTTTATGGTGCTGAATGCCTCCAGATGTGGTTTTACAGCACTCGAGTTCAGCTAACACAACTGGACAGGCTGTCTGGGAGAGATATCATGATATCAAACTATGTGGGAACAAAATTTTCTTATTATAGGTCCTGGACTTTGAAACAGCATCAACAACTAGACTAAGTGAGAGACTTAGAGGTGGAGGTTATGTTCTGGTTTGTGGTTTTTTTAGTGTTTTGTGATGGGGAGAATTAACATGGCTGTATGGGACCACCTATTTAAGAGACATTTATTGAATTCAGCTACTTGAGCGAGTAAGAGACCATCATCCATCACCAGCTGGTTTGTTTTCAGTATTTGGTTTCTGGGAATTCTGTACAAAGCTACAGAAAGAATGCTGTGTTTTAATGAATCTGATGCACCACAATGTTACGCTGGCATAAACAATGATAATTACATAGTGCAGGTTGTTTAATTGGTGATACTTTCAGCATAGCTACCTTGTCATAGCAGAGAAAGTTAATAACAGCATTGTTTGCTTTTCACCTTCATTGTGCTATCAAAAAAAGTCTTCATATTTCATTTTTTAGTTAAACATAATTCTTTGAAATCTGGATATGTAATACCAGATGCTAAATAAAATTTATTAATAATTCTGTTATAACCTTATGCAACATTTCTGGAAGCATTGGTGTGACTTTGGATTTCAAGAATGGCTTGGAAATATGCATTAGGAATCCTTCTCTCTTAAAAATTGACAATAATTTTTTCAGTCTATCTACCTATCTACCCATCTGGAAGGCCTTGGGAATGTAGGATTGATAGAGGTGAAAAGTTCCCAGCTGTAATCCACTGTTGTGTATAAAAAGGCAGATAAATCAGAGAAAAAGATAAGGCAGCAGGTGCTGAAATCCACTTTTTTCTTAGTTATTTCTCAATGTATGTTAGACCAGGTAGCCTTTTATCCATTTGGTTGGGATTATCTATTTAATCTGTCTAGAGGTAATGAAATTAGAAATTATGTATTAATAGCTTGTAAACAATCTGTAAACATTTACAGAAGCAATTGTACTCTCTTGTTTTACCAGATTACAAAAAAGCCTTTGCTTGTGGTTGTGTTGACACTGGGCTTCTGAACAATGAGATTATATTCAATGACAGCACAGAATAAAACACAGCCTTTTCAGCAAGGTTTGTCCAGAATGCAGCATTACATTCATGACCTTGATTGGAACATTGAATTAAAATGAATCTCACTTTTAAAATAGTTAACACAAATTCTTAATGTCCTAAGGGGGGAAAAAATGGAAAATTCTGTTTATCCCAGCAAGCAGTTCCATCTAGCAAGTGTTTCACATTATAAAAAGGCAGAAGGGCACCTAGCTGAAGTGTGGTTTTGGTCAAAACCATTCATGGTGGAAGATCTATGGCACTGACTGCTGCAGAAACACTGAAATCCTCTCCCACAAGATGTCATGATTGCATTTACTTTGTTACCTCTTCAAGATTTTCTTAAAAGTGATCTTTATGATTTATTTACATTCCCCGTTGACTTCAGAAATTGTACATTCACTGTAACTTTTGTAATATGATATTCTTGAGCAGATTATACAGCTTGTGGTCTGAACCCAAGATCCAGTTTCTGAAACAACCAATGTAAAAAATAAAATTCAGTTTTCAGTAAGTCAGTGGCAGAATCATTACTTCAGTGTAGTAACACGTTTGCCTGAGGGAGCCAAAAAAATTGCTATTAACCTTTTATTCAACTTCTGCCTACAGGTACTTCTTATTAGTTTGTATCACTGATAGCACTGTTTCCATCCTTCTTGTCACTCTTGCTCCTGTTTTCCTCAGGTAGAAGCAAAGCTCAAAAATACATCTGGACAATATGCCTATGATCTTTTTTACATATCTCCCTTTTCTACATATCTCTTTTTGACTGATGTGTCTTGAAAGAGAATGAAAAGATATGTATTTTTTCTTTTCAAAAATTAATTTTGATCAAGCTGAGATGCCTTTGCACCACATGTTGCTCTGCAGACAAGTGGAGTAGCTGTGCCAGGTAACATTTTGTAAAATTAAACTCTGTTTTCAACAAAGACTACCACCAACTTGAGGTCTCTAGGAGACTATTTGAATCTTTGCTCATTTGCTAAACTGATTCCTGATGACTTAAGTAAAGCTAATTTTTATAAGCTACATGCATGCATTTATTTTCTAAATTTCTCACAGGAGTAGTTTCTTTTCCCCCTTCCCTGAGAAGGGGCAATTTCCATGGAGAGGTGGACCAAATACTTTCTAAATCCAGATCAGAACCATTTGTGAGGGAGCCTTGGCTTTCCACTGGGCAGAGTGCAGAGCTACCCACAGTGGTGCTGATCTCTTGGTCCAAAAGCAGCACAGACCCAGAGGTCATGCTCTTGACAAATATGCTTGGAAGCTGACCTGGAGATGTTGCGCCACAGCCCCAGGAATGTGATTCAGGAACACCAAAGAACCCAGCCACCAGCAGTGGTTTACTTGTGTAAGCGCAGGGCGCTGATGCAGGCTTTCAGAAGTGTGTCAGATTTTAATGAAGAGTGTGTTTCCACGTATAGGCATTTATGAATTCCTGCCTGTTACAATGAAAGGGCCAGCATGATTGTCTGTCTCAGAAATCTAGCTTGATTAGTTCTTATATACAATTAATAATATCACATAATGCAATTGGACACAAGTAATTAAAAAAGGGAAACTGAGCTATAGTGTGTGCTGGAATAATTTATAGAAATGTAAGGAGATCTGAACCTAGAAATATTTGCTGTAAGCCTAATGTGATTATTTGATTATGAAAATAGCAAAATAATAATTAAGGCAAGGATAACTGTACATCTATTATTCTTTCTAAGCCAGAAGCAGAATGTTAATCAGTTTCCAGAAATTAGGAGAATCATCCCTGCATAGCAGGCTATCCACCTGGTAGTCTCAGTCTCTTATGTGGCATGCTGGTTTGCATAATTACTGTTAATGAAGAAGTCCCTGGTGCAATGAGTAGCTTTATGAATGGTTCAGTCGGGATATTATAAAACTTTCTGGAAAAAGAATTTGGCTAATGATGCGTCTCAGAGCTAGAAGACAGATGCATGATAATCTGATTTGTGTCTGAGAAGATAGAGTGACGAAAACAAAAGTCGCTACTGCTTGAATTAGGTTTTCAGACAAGGCCAAGTTCCATGGCAGAGCTCTTTGTCAAAGAGTGTTGAGATAAAGTTTTGCTGGTGTCCAAACTTGATGAATATGTAATTCTTGTTTTATGGATTGCAAATAAGAAGAAGCACCACTTACCCAAGACTTTAATGGAAAAACTCTATTTTGGGCAATATCTTCTAGGTTGTGATATATGTATTCTTGGGGACTGAGAGAAGGAACCTTAGATATTCATAGTGACTGGATAGGCTTAATTTAATTCAAAAGAGTCAATACAAACTAATCAAAGCAAATGATCCTATTTTCTGAACTTTATTTGCTCAGATATTTTGTGATGTGCATCAAAATAGTGAATAATGCCTATTTTTAAAAAGGCACAATGAAACAACATTTTTTCTTTTCACAGTCTGCATTCATTCCAGAGGTTTTAAAGATGATGGCATTCCTCTCAAGAAATTGTGCTTAACAGTGTATTGAATATTCTGACTGCTTTGGTGTAAGAAATATTTTGTCATCATGTAAGTAGCACCCTGAGTGGGAAGACATAACTTTCTATTTTACTTCCACATTTTAAATTGAAGCAGTTCAGAAGGTGTGTGTGGGGTGGTGGTGGGTTTGCTGTAACAAAGGTAGCTGTCAGGACAAAGCTGCAGCCATGACAGCCAAAACTCCAAATGTGGAAGAAGTGTTTCCAAACACAGGAAATGAAGTGCAGGAATGCAGGTGACTAAAAAATGCTCCTCACAGTCACTGCCTGAACTGTAGTTCATTAAGTGTCTTTTAAAATTTCAGTCAGTTCCACAGTCTAAGACAACTATAAGCAGGGTTGTACCTTTTATTCTTGGCCTTAATTACAACAATAAGTGATTCTGTCTAGGAGGTTCGGGAAGCATTTAAGGGTATATACTCTTGGTATTTCAAACCAGTCTGTTTTAATGGCTTGTCAAGGATGAAAAGAAGTAGGCTTGATTTTGTCACAAATATGTAGATCTAAGTGGGCATAAGCAAGAAAAGAGAAAAAATATCCTACAGTAAAAGGTAAGTAAAGTAAAAATATCCTACAGTAAAAGATAAGTAAAATCTTCCTTCCACCGTGACCTTTCCTTTACCCTTTCCCAAGATCTTAAAATGAAACTATAATACTTCTTGTATTCTTTGCAGTAGTCTGATTCTGAGCAGGATATATTTGTCAGACAATCAGATTTGTAAGCTATATGCCTGTGTGTGTAGTTCAGAAGACTTTTATGTTTGGGTGGATACATACTGTGAAGACATGACAGTTTGGGTGGAATCACACCTGTGCTGGACAAAACAAGAGTATGTCCTTTCTTCTGTTGCATGGAACTTCTATTTTGCCCCTTAATTTCCTTGTTTGAAATTTAGTTGAAACTATATTTAACCAGTATATTCTAGTTTTAAACTGAATGTTCTGCATATATAAAATATATTATGATCTAAATTAATAACTAGTATCTTGCTCTACTTCACTTAGTATATGTTATTCTTGATTATTACATCACTATTTTTCAAACATTTGATCTTGATTTTGTGGATAATGCCACCATTTTCTCCCACACTAGAAAGTACTTGGAAACCTCATTCTCATGAAGTATAATCCAAACTGAATGTACCAGTAGCATTTTGAGGCAAAAGGCCTGCTACTTTTAGTTGGATTTGTAGACAGCAACTTCAAATGATCTCATCTGAGTTATTCTTGTATATGATTCCACATGAGTATAACAATAACTCACCAAATAGGAAGTCAGAATACATTTTTTCACACATAAGCCTCCCTGTGAGCTTTAATTTCAACTGAGGGGAGAATAAATGCATTTGATACTTCACAGAAATTACTCGGAAAATTACAAGAGTTTAAAAAACCCACCAGAATCTAAATAATTTAACCATCAGTTTAATCATTCAAAACACTGAGTACATAAAAAGTGAAACAATTTTCACAGAATTCCCAGAATTTCACAGAATTTTGACAGAATATAGCAAAATTCTGTGCTACAATGAAGCATATGCAGGAAACATTCAAATATTTGATGACTAGTCACGGAATGAAAACAGGAAACAAATGTGAAAAACACAGGCAAATAGATTTGTAAAATCAAGACTGTTTCTTTCCAAAGGAAGGAGTGGTTCTCTCTTACCAAAGCCACGCACTATGACTATAATGTAACTATTACAATGTCCATGACTATGAAGAAGATTTCAAGTTCTTCCTGACAGGACTTAATGGATACACATGGTTTCATGTGCAAAACAACAAAATTGTGGGATGGGGTGCTTCTTTTGTTATGTTTGTGTAGAAAATAACAGCAGATTATGTAACAGAATAGATTCAATAGCACATTCAATGTGACCAAATGGATAACACAGATTATATAATCCCTGTAACAAAATCATATGTGTTAACTGGAAATCTTCATATGATCTTGCTTCTCACTATATAGAATTATAGAAAATGCTGAGTTGAAAGGGACCCATCAGGACTATAGAGTCAGCTCCTTGCCCTGCGCAGGACAGCCCTACGATGCACTCTGTGTGCCTTGAGAGCATTGTCTGAATGCCTTCTTCAGCTCTGTCAGGTTTGGTGTTACGACCACTTTCCTGGAGATCCTGTTCTGGTGCCCAGCCACCCTGCTGAAGAAAAACAATTTCTAACATCTGACCTAAACCTTCTCTGAATCAGTTCCATGCTGTTTCCTTGAGTGCTGTAAATGGTCACAAGACTGAAGAGATTGGTACCTGCTCCTCCGCCTCCCTTGTGAGGATGTTGAAGATTGCAATGTAGTAAATAAAAATTAATGTGGTTTATTGGCTACTTATCACCCATCTGGGTTTATTTCATCTTTGCCAATGGGAAGTCCTGGTAATATCTAATTTTCTTATTAACTGATAAAATAATAGCATCAGTTAGGTTAGAAAAGACCTTTAGGATCATCATACTCTACTGTTGATCTGCCTCTGTCAAATGCCCCACCAAAGCATATCCCTAAGCACCATATCTACATGTCTTTTAGATACTTCCAGGAATCATGACTCATCCACTTTCCTTGACAGCTCATTCCAGAACTTGGCAAACCCTTTTTGTGAAGAAATATTTCCTTATATGCTATGTACAACTCCCCTAGCTCAACTTGATGCCATTTCCCCTTGTGTTGTTATGTGTAACCTGGGTGCACCAACCAATCCCCACCTGGCTACACCCTCCCTTCATGAGGCTGTAGAGAGTGATAAGGTCATCCCTCAGCCTTGTATTTCCCAGGCTGAACACCCCAAGCTCCCTCAGCCTCCTCTCATTAGTCTTGTGCTTCAGACCCTTCCCAGCTCTGTTGCCCTTCTCTGGACATGCTCCAAGGCCCTCAACGTCCTTCTTGTACTGAGGAGTCCAGAACTAAACAAAGGATGCAAGGTGTGACCTCCACAGTGATGAGCACAGGGGGACAATCACCCCCCTGGTCCTACTGACCACGTCATTGCTGAGGATGCCATTGGCCTTCCTGGGCACACTCATGGCTCATGTTCAGGTGCTGTCCACCAGCACTCCAAGCTCCTTTCCTGCTGACTTTTCCTTTCCAAACACTTTTCCCCAAGCCTGTAGTGCTGCATGGGGTTGCTGTGGCCAGAGGACAGATTTGGCACTTTGCCTTGTTGAACATCACAGAACTGACCTCAGTGGATCAATCTAGTTTGTTCAGGTCCCCATCCAGAGCCTGCATCACATCAGTGACTCCTGCCCAACTTATTAAATAGAGCTGACAACAGACATTCACACACAGTCCTGGATGGTGACATGTTGGGGTGGCCAGGTAAGGGAGGGCACGGAGACTCCCGTGTAGCTCCAATAGGCTTCATTTTCGGGAAGTCCGAGGGCACAGGCGGGGAGTGTGAGAAACGCCAGTCACTTGTTTTTAAAATTTTTGAAAGTTTAATAGTAATAAAATGGTTAAAAAGAATAGTGACACAATAATAACGATTTGGACAAATTGAATTAGGACAATATGAGACAATAAATGCAAAGAGTTACGGACGTCCGGGTACCTTTTTCTGGGCATCACGAGCCCGAAAAAGGGCCCACGTTAACAAAGGATTAACCCTTAAGAACAATAGCCCATTGCATATTCATACACTTCATACATTATGCATAAATTCCATTCAAACACAGGATTCTGTCTGGTCAGCGTCAACTTCTTCCTTCTAATCCTAACAGCACCTCCAAGACGGGAAGAAGTTTGTTTCTTCTGATAAGAAGGCAATAAATTCCCTTTCTCTGAAAGATTTAGGTGTCTTGTGGCTGCTATCTCGCTGCAAGTCCTTTCTGTTAAACAAAGCATCTTACATAGCATAGTTTCTATTTTAACAATTTTTATAACCTAAATCTATATTTAACACAGTACTTAAGAGAATTAATACAGCATTTCTTTCTAACACAACACACATAATATTCATTTTAATGTTTGCAAAAAGCCAATCATAAAATACGTGCATTTTTCACAGGGAGGAAAGTGGGGTACAGCTCTATTGAAGGGTACTGGAGCTGGGGCGCCGAGCCCTGAACCCAGGGGGAACGGGGTTTGTAAGGGGCAGGGGTAGGTGGGACTGGGGTACTAGGAAGGGGGTACAGAGGTGGGGTGACAAGGGCACTCCAATAAGGAAACGGGGAGAGGGTGTTCTTAGGGAAGAGACCCAATGGAAAGGTGGGGAACAGGGAACTTTCTGGAACAATGGGTGTGAGTTACATATGATTGATGGCTTCATCCCAGGGTGTCCCAATCCCTTCTTCTCCGTCCCCTTCCCCCACAGCTGTTCAAGCATCTGGTGTGATTTATGGCTTTTGTCAGAAATCTTCACTACAGATTCTTACTGTCTTTTGCTGTATTTCTGTTACTTCTGACCTTTAAAGATCTAATTCAGCTAAATAATACTTCAGGTAGCTGGTAGGTAAATGGTAGAAAGATCAATATTACTCTCCAGTGTGCAAATCATCCCTCCTTATTACCTGGTCCAGTTTAAATATCTGGGTGTTTTTTGCTTAACCTGTTGTGAGAGCTGGGAAACAAATCGGCTGAAAGAGTCTTACTGAAGCCCAAACAAATAAGAAAATTATTTTTCAAGGCCCTCAGCAATCTGAAGTGCTGTTTCCCCTCTGATTTAAGGATCAACCTGTTGGTACAGTAGCTATAAATCTGTTGAATTTGGATTAAAATTGGAAGCATGGAGTATCCAACCTGGTAAATGACATGTAAGTCAAATGTAATGTACAATTTCATGGATCTCATCAAATACAAGGGACATTTACCAGGAGCCAGTGTTAAGGAAACTTCCCCATCTGACCATTCAGGAGGACTCTGACAGTCACAATTCCACTTCCACAGACTTCAACTGCTGAGACTGAAATCCCTTTGAAAAAGACACCCCACACACCCCACTCTCACATGGTCAGACAAGGTTTCCTTACCAGCTTGACACCAGGTTTCTCTTAGGAGAGCCTCAGATGTCTTGTTCCATAAAGCAGTTTATTCAGGGTGCAGTAACACAGTAACAGCTCCAGCTGGTTCCTCCAAGGAGAGACCCCCAACAAAGGAACCCGTGGGCTTTTATACTCTCACAGTCCAAGGGCAAAACTATCTCTGCTCCTCGTGAGCCATCAGCTCGTGCTGTGCCTCAGTGTCTGGCCCCTGGCTGATGCTGCAGGTCCCAGGGCACTTTGTTGGGCCAAGGGTTGGCAGTTCCTGGAATCTTGCCTTGGGCTCCCACCCAGAACTGAACCTGCAACTCCCAGCAAAGCTGCACCTGAGCTGCCTGTACTGAATTGTTCCTCAATATTAGCTGGAGCAGTGAGATGTACTGGTTTTGTTGAGTACAACTTGAGTTGGGACAGTGTTTTGCCTTTTCTATATATCTTCAAATGGATACTACTTACTTTTTTTTGCATTTTTTAATAAATCTCCACATTTTTGTTTTTAAGAATTTGTCATGTAGGTCTATGTTAGCCTCACGGAGGTCTGTTTGACTTCTCTTCCAGGTATTCTAGTGAGTGAGTGCATATTTGGAGGTGGGTTGTGATTCCTCAGAATATGATCTTTTGCTGTTAATTTTCAACATTAGCATATAAAAGGAAGAAACAAATTCCTTAACAAGTTGAGCTGTTTTTATGAAGCTGCTGAATCTGAATTGGGTTGGGTGGAGGTCCCCTTTTCTTGTCTGTTCCCTGAGTGCTCAGAATGAGGAAAATTTTGTTATCCTCCATCCGCAGAGTATCGTACCCTGTCATCAATGGGTTCTTCATTTTGCCATTCCCAGCTTTTATTTCTCATTTCAGTTGGCAGAGCACAGCCTGTATCTGGGGCATTGCTACGCTGATGTTCCAAGGTACAGCTGGCAAAGGCAATTATTTGAAACGTTGTATTCTCATAGGAAATCTATGCTAGTATAGAGCAAGATGCAGACAACCCTTAACAGGTACATATTAGGTTTTGACATGCTTCTTCAGCACATGGTGCAGTTAGAATTACTAGAGGGGAAAACAAATTCACCCTGCATCTACTAAACTTCTACCTGTGGTAATTTACAGTTTGACTTTACTTTTATTCCTCAAGTTCTCATATACCAAGAGAGACAGCATCACTTTCTTTGTGTTCAATAGAAGTACTTCTCCCTCTGAAATAATGAGTGCCTTAACCACGCTTTTCTCTCTCTCCTTCTCATTCACATCCCTCAGGAGAGATAGAAACCAGTTAGTTTAAGCCAGGTGACAGGCTGAGGTGCTTATCTAATGCATAGGACTGAATTTCTCTTGAGCTTCTGAAACAGTTTTTAATCTTTGAATGGTTTCAATGATAGTAGGTAAGAGAAAAATGAGAAAGAAAAACTGTTTGATTTTTACATTTTTGAAATGAACATGTTAATTCTACTGTCATAAAATATTGAGAAAAAAATTATCTTAAAATCTTCAGCTTTTTCTATCTGTATCTAATTTTGGTTAGTATATGCCTCAAATTAAGATGTAAAAAGGGAGGAAGAGGGAGAGGAATAAGAGGGTTTTAGAGTAAGTTCAAAATAGCTTTGCTTTTCAGAGAAGTTTATGAGGGGATTCAGTAAATTTCAATGTGAGTTACTCTCACAGCTTGGTCTGCATAAGACAGAGGGAAACCTTGGGGCTGGTGACTTACTTAACATCACAGCAGGCTCTTCAGAGATCTTGTCCTGCTACTTAGATTGGCAAAATCACAGACAAATCCCACCACTGCAAAACCTTTCCTTCTCCTTCTTGCTGTATTGTCTCTGATTTTTCTCTTTTTGTTCCTGCTACAGCCCTATTGTAGAAGCTCAGAGCAATAACCCTCAGCTGCAGCTCTGCAGAGAAGTGCTGCAGTGCTGCTGGAGGAGCGCCAAATGAAGGCCAGGTAAGCAGAGAGGGGCAGCCATCCAAAAATGTTTTGCTAATTTAGAGATGCATCTGAATTTTCCGAGCTTTATCTCTCAGCCCTTCCTGTCCCCAGAGGTCTGGCAAGCAGTTCAGACTAGACCCTCCTTCCTCTGTACTCAACATATTCCCATTTTGAAAATCTTGCTGAAAAGGAAAAACTTGCATTTAATAAAATGCCTGGAAAATGATTGCTGTTAAACACCTTGGAGGCAGAAATTCATTCTGCCACCATACAGAATAACATCACCTTCTGTACTGCTTCTGAAATAATTGAGCTATTTTTGCTGCATAGAGGGAGCAATGAAAAGTAATATAAAGCATAGCAGACACTGATTAGTACATTGATGTCTCAGCACCACTGAGCCTAGATCAATACCTAAATCCACAGATAGACTGGTTGCTTTAAAAAAGCTTAAAAATAGAGAATATAGTGTAAAAAGTGTCAGAATTTGTGGGGTGAAAGATAGTCCTTCAGCTACTTTGTGCCAGACCCATCTGAAATTAACTAGGGTACTGCATAGTTTCCAGCAGGGGTGCTGAAGAATTACTGCTCATACTGAGTCTTTTTTTTTTCTTTTTTTTTTCTTTTTTTTTTACACTCTTCCATGCTTTGCCAACCAAATAGTTTAGTTGAGAGGAGGGATTTCTTTTTATTGGTAGACTGAAAGACTTAATGTTCATAACAGCCTCCAACCTAGTAAAAAGCTGCTCTCAATTTAACAGGTTATAATTTTCTGTCTTCCCTTATTTCAGCATTTTTATCTGTATTTGTGTGGGAATTTTTTGCACAACAGCTTTTAAGAGATGGAACTCAAGTTCAGCAAGATGCAGCGCAATAGGATAGCTTCATGTAAGTTGCATAGATGTTTATCTTTCTTCTAGTGACCTTCTTGCCTAAAAAATAACGGACCACTTGAATATTTCACAGGTAAGATGACAAAAGAAAGATGTAAAAGAGTTGTACCATTTCTCCTTGATGAATGAAATTTAAAAGTGGGACTGCTGGCAGCAGGTTGATGGATGTAGTCTTACCCTTTTCTCTCAGAACAACCTTTTTTGCCTTCCTACCAGAAAGGCTAGAATGTGCCAGCATTCTTGTTGTGACCCAATTAAAAAAAAACCAGCCTATTCTGTTTTCTGCAAGCCTGAAATTTTGAGCAATGCTATGACTTGTCAACTGAAGGCTGAAGTCCTGTGAAGAATAGGAAGATCTGACTGTTGCAGTTGGTTGCCATGCCTAGGAAACTCTTTGGCAGGCTGAAGCTATGCTGTGTTGTGCTCTGGAAAATGAGGGCAGACAGACAACTGCTATTCCGTTTGATGGCACAACATTTTCATGGCAAGCTTCCTCAACACACCTGTACTGCATCAGGTAAAGCAGATTGCACAACAGCCTGCTGAGTATAGCTGTCAGCTGCAGAGAGTGCAATGTGAGAGAGACTTTCAACCAACAAAGAAGATGAATATTACCAACAATAGGCAGAAAGCTCTGCAGGACTCAAATTAAGCATGACAGTACAAGCTTTCATATGAAAATAACATCAAAGAGACCCTTTATTACCTCATGTGTTAGGCTTACAAGTGCTTAAAAATTTTTATTATAGATCTTATCTCTAGCAGAATTACCAGCTTCAAACCAATGGCTGCCATTGCATGTCTTTCCAGACTACTACACTTTCTTGGATACAGATATTAGAAAGGCAATACCTTGTGCAAAGTAAAGTTTCATGAATTTGTTTAGCTCATCAGTTTGAAGTTCATAAGAAAAGAAGCAATTCTCAGCATGAATAAATCATGGAATACAGTTCAAAGGACTTGTAAGAATCACAATTGACCTTTTGAAGAATTATTGTGCTATAAAAGATGTGATGACCAACAATATGAGTGGGAAAGTGAAAATATTCAGTCTGCTAGAATTAGGAGAATGGGTTTTCCCTTGGAAGGCTATTTCATTCTAGTATGAAAGTGTTATACTGGAAGAAGCAGCTGTCTGTTTAAAAGAACAGCTTGCCAATGACGTTGGCTAGAGCTCTTGCTGTGAATAGGAAATTCTGACTGCTGTAAGTCAGTCCCAGTAAATCAGCAGATTTCACTTGTATGAAGGAAACCCAGCGGAAGAGATGGTTTAATTACCTACAGGTAGAGCTGAATATTTTTAATCAGTGACTATAACAGTACTATGGTGAGTGAAGATTAAAGCCCTTATGCTTGAATTTCTACTTCTGCAGATTAGGAATTAGATCAGTCTGCTGTAATCAGAACAATCGGCCAAAAAATCAAATTTTTACAAAAAGGGCTAAGTGTTTTTCCCCCATAATGTCTCCTTCAGAAGAAACATCCTTGGCTCCAGAGGATTGAGTTTACCTTGCTAAATTGGGATAGCTGCCTGTAGTCCTCTACAACAGTGTTGCGTGCTGTGCTACGTGTCTTGCTGATGGGGGATAACATATACAGTGATAATTCATCACATGCTAAAAAATACCTGCAATAGGCAAAATGCATCGCACCATGGAACTGCACAATTCTTTTTGTTACATGTAAAGGAAGATGAATTGGACAGTATTTTAGATTCCTAAAATAAGAGGAGATATATCACTTTTGAACTGTTTGTCACGGACTTACATTCACTATACAATTCCTTCCAATATTTTATTTGATCACTCAGCTGAAATAGTCTCATTTTTACTTCTTATTTTTCACTTTTCCTGGCTGACTGGTTGTTCTCCCATAACCCTGCCACTCTCCAGCAGTCTTGGGAAGTCCTTTATTTTGTCTTGTCAATTCATGCAGTGATAGAGAAAACATTTGCTTTGCTCCTGTTGTTCAACTCCTGCTTTACATCATATTTTTTCCCTTAATATCCTTACTTAGTTTCTTGGTGCTGGCTTTCCCTGAAGTCAGACTCTGAGGATGATGAGCAGAAAAGAGGAGAACATTATACTTTAGGTAGACGGATATCAGAGTGAAGGAAACCAGGCAGATGATGTCTCATTTTACATTCATATAATTAATATTGCTCCAACTGCAATATTTGTCTTATGAATTCTGTCAACTGTTCATATTTCCTTAAGGTGAAAATAGAACATATTTGCTAATCTGTGGTGACTATTTATGTAAGGGGCAAAAAATCTCTTTTGCAATAAATCACAAGAATTTATTGTGATTTTGACAAGTGAGGCACTGTCTCTACTGCTGAAGCTACAACTGTGATACAAGACTGAAATTCAAGTTTGATGGACACAGTGAAAGCTGTGGTGTATCTGTGTTCCAGGGCTCTGCCTGTATCCCTGCCCTGTCAGTCCTCATTTCCTCTCTGTGTGTTTTGCACACCAGGCTGGTTCAAGACAGATAGGCCAACAAGAGGCAAAGGAGCTTTTCACGGGGACCTTCACAGCAGAGGAACAGGAAACATGCTAAAGGAACTTGTGGACAGTCCTGAATCACTCCCTGCCCTGGGGGAGCCCCACTGTGCTCAGGCTCCCTGTTAGGCACTGTTTGTATGCCTTCATTAGTCACCTCAGTGGGGATGTCTGTGACAGTCTACAGCAGGGGTATCCCCAGGCTGTTCCTGATGAGGAACAAGGCTGTGAACAAGTCATATGCAGATTTCAAATACTCAGAAGAAACTGTCCCTGCTCATGCAGACAGGGTCCCGTAAGACAGGTTTCTACAAGCAGCTGGAGATGATCAATAGTAAATGGTCGTGTGTGTGCTTGAGGGCATAGGGCCATAGGTGAGCTGGGTTGTAACAATGATCCAGAACTGTGGTTTGGTAAATTCTGTTTAATTCTGCTGAAGATGCCACACAGACGCTTGCAATGGGACCTCCCATCAACATCTGGACAGCAAATGCCCCATGTATGTGAGAGCTTCAGTTTACCATGTAAATACAACACTATTCAAAACACCTTGAGAAATTAATAATTTCTTTAAAGGTTCTGTCTGTGTGTGTCTGTCTAGGACAGGAGAGACAGTAAGGCCCAGCCTAACTCTGCACCTTTGGGAAAATCAGCATAAAACACGATACAGTAAGAATGTTTTGATATTTTTTTCTATTTTTACCTCTTAAGATAGTTTTATTTGGTTGCAAAATGGTGATCTCCACACATGAAGAGTGGTCCTGAAGTTAAGGTTTTACTCAGAAGCAATTGGCAGTTGCCTTCATTATCAAAGTTATCTTTGTGATCTTGAGCACATTCTTCTCTTTCTTGGATAATGGGGGCTGGATAAGTATCATCAATAGAGAAATATATCTGCAGGGAGAAGATTAATAGTACTTGAGGAATCTAATCTCTCAGACAAAGGCAAAATGAAGTCTTGTGACTAGAAGTTCAAATTAGAAATAAATGATGGAATTATTGGAAAGTTTTTGGACTGTCTCAAATGATATATATGATTAGCCAACCAAAAATGTGTGTGGTTTTTTTTTTTTCCACAGTGAAAGGGAAGATATATATTCTACTCTTATAACAATTCAAACTACCACTTTTAGTGAAAAGTTTCTTTAATACAGGATTTTTCTAAATCCCATATTGTAGCCAGCAGAAACTATGCACCACTTTAAACCTAGTTTTGTTAAAAATCCATCTAAAATGATGCAATGAAGCCAATTTTGCTGAAGGGCGCAAAAGGCAATTTAAATCCATTTTTGACATATATGCTCCTGTTCAAGAGTTATGGTTCAGCCAAGGTATTACCAAAACACAAACACCTTCCCACCAACACTCTGTGGAGCATTACTTCAGACCTATTCTTGTGCAAATTCTACCTTTTGCAAGTTGGAAAGGAGAACTTTAGAGAAGGGATCTTCATAACACACAGGAGTGTGTATCTGTGTTTTAAAAAGAGATAGCATAAACTATTAATTTTATTCAATTTAAACAAAAAACCCGTACATTCCTTCTTTATTCCAGTGTAAGCACAGTAATTCAAATCAAGCGGCTTAGAATGTGAGGTATAGGACAGAAACAAGATCATTACTATATAAATGTAAATTTAGGCCATTTCACAAGTTAAACAGTCTGGCTTATGTAATCATAGGCAAAATAACTACACATGTAAGTGTTTGCCATTACTAATAAATGTTTCACTTCCTTTTAACTCTAATTTTCATGCCGCAAAATGTAGGAAGAATGCAAATGAAGGTGGAATAGTGACAATGCATACTGTGTTGAGGCTCAGCAATAATTTTGATACATAAAGTAAAAGAGGGGAAAAGAAAGAAGCTTGCATATTGAATATTTTCAGTTTAAATAATAGAATTTTGCAGGAATTTCATGTAGACATTGGTTAGTGGCTCACATGCATGAAATTCTTCTGACATCCAGAAGATGTTAGCCTGGGGTTTCTAATTCAAACAGAAAAATTGCTCACAAGGGGTCACATTCTGGATGCATACACACAAATCAGTGATATGCATATATATATATATGCATGTGGGAAGAGAAGGTTATCTCAGGCCGCTGTAGTGTCAGTTGCATGGCAGGGAGACAACAGCACAGTTGAAAAAAGAGTCAATGTAAAAGTTCAGCTTATTAACTTATTTCCAATTTCTAGTCATGTAAATTTTAGAACACATAATATTGCCTTTCCCTAGTTTGAAATTTACTCAAGGGGAAGGAACTCTTTTTAAATAAATATTTTTCTGTTTTACATTTTGATCCTGTGCAACTTCCTCTTCCATGACAAAATTTCATTTGCTGCCATACAGTGTTGGTGTGTGGAGGGTCAAGTTGTCAGGGGCTGGGCTGAAATTTTGTGGAAATACAGAGGAAAAGAGATGCAGAGAGCAAGAGTAACAGACTGTGAACTGGTATATTCTATAGCAAACTGGATTTGCTGAGAAGGCTTCAATCCAAGTACAATAATGAGTTTGGTGGCTGGGTTTTCATTTATGCAAAACCAACTGTCATCATTTCAGAAAGCTAAAGGTATCCTGAAGGGACTACAAATGTAATTTATGCCCAATTAAAAACCTTAGAGTATGCAGGATATTGTAAAAAGGATATCTGTATAACTGGAAAATCTAGCCCTTGGTATATAACTGCTGATTTAACAACTTCCCTGAACAATGTGTTCCTGTGCCTTACCTTCCTCACAGAAAATAACTCCTTCCTAATACCTAATCTACACTTACTCTCTTTGTATGAAACCATTCCTTCTTGTCATATCACTGCATGCCCTTGTAAAAAGTCCCTCGCTGCCTTTCTTGATCACTCCCTTTGGGTACTGGAAGACCACGGTAGGGTCACTCTGAACCCTTCCTTTCTCCAAATTTAGCAATCCCAATTGTCTCAGTTGTTCCTCATAGGAGGGGTGCTTCTGATTGTCTTGGTAGCCTCCCTAGTGGATTCACTCCAACAGGTCCATGACTACCCTGCTCTGGGACCCCAGACCTGGATGCAGGTTCCAGGTGTGCTCTCATCAGAGCAGAGCGGCAGAATCCCCTCCCTGCTCTCCCTCCCACGCTGCTTTGGATGCAGGTGAGGACACAACTAGCAGTCTATTGGCCACTATCTTCTGGATGTGACAGTGCAGCCAGTTCCTGACAGTATTCATCTGACAGAACTCTTGGCAAATCAATTCCTATTCAATTGTACTAGGTAAACAAGGGAACCCCTAAAAGAAAAAAAATTGTATATTCCATACTTCCTCTACATCAATCCCCAAAGTTTGACCCTCCCTCCACAAGTTTTTCAGCACAGCATGGGCAGCAGGGGAGGGAGGGGATTCTGCCCCTCTGCTCTGCTCTGGGGAGAGCCCACCTGGAACCTGCATCCAGCTCTGGGGTCACAGCACAGGGAGGACATGGAACTGCTGGAGTGAGTCCAGAGGAGGGACACCAAGATGATCAGAGGCATCAAGCACTGCGCCTATGAGGAATGAACTAATCTCTTTTTATTGATGAAAGGGAAGTGGTTAAAACTATAGGAAAGTAACCAATTTTTGAGTTTCTAACCTGGTTTTTGTTATAAACCAAGACATAAATTTAGATAGAAGGATGTTGTGGGGAGCCATGTCAAAGTCCTGATAAATGACATCTGCTGCCTTTCCCTTGTCCACAAGTGGAGTCACTCCATCACAGAGGGCCTGCAGGCTGGCCAGGCAGGACTTGCCCTTGGTAAAGCCATGCTGGCTGTCCCAAATCACCTCCCTGTCCTCCATGTGCCTAAGCACAGCTTCCAGCAGGATCTGTTCCATGATTTTCCCAGGCACAGAGGTGATGCTCACAGGTCAGCTGTTCCAGGGGTCCTCCTTTCTACCCTTTTAAAAGATGAGTACAATGTTTTCCCTTTTCCAGTCACCTGGGATTTCACCTGACAGCCACAACTTTTCAAATGTTATGTATTTTTATAATTGTTCCATAATCAAACCTAAATTGCTTCGAATTATAACATAATTCAATATAAATTAGAGTATATTTAGCATGTATATTGGAAAATGCATTGTTAAGCCTTTAGTATCAAAAAAGTATATTTTTGTTTTAAGATTTAGAAATGTGCAGATATTTCTATATTCCATTCTTAATAAATATGTGTTTAAAAATAACTTTCGATGAATGATTTTTTCTTTGACTTTTAAGTAAATTGAAACAATATATTGTATTACATTTTTAAAAATTCTACTACAAATAAAACATAATTTGATTGTGGCAAACAAAGCTCTCACCTCAAAGAAACTCAAGAATAGCACAAAAAACTAATGTAAATTAAAAATACTCCAAAACAATCTTATAAATTTAAAAGGAGTTTGTCAAATATTTCAACTAGTTTGCATAGAGTTTCATAAGTGTTTGCCATCACAACTCCTGGGGCAGGTGGAAATTCTGACTGTGGTCTCACCTGGGTTAGAGGTGTTTTTTTGATTACTAGTTTTTACCACAAATTACTTTCTATTAGGGTTCCAGACAATCCGTTTCCTTGTCTTCCTTCCTTGTCTGTTTGTAAACACATCCATTCATCACCGTGTTTGTATGTGAGATTAATAAAAGTTTGCAGTAGTTGCTTTGTAGTAGTGCCTCATGAAGTATTACTTACAACTTACTTAGAATCTGCCCCAAAGAAGGAAAAAAAGTCTGTATTTGGGACTTTTAATTATAGTATAAATGTGAATCCATTCTAGCTTCTTTAAGAATAATAGTAGCCAACTTTTCGGTTTCAAACTAAGTGAAACATGAAGTGAAACATGGTCTCTCCCTCTCTTCCCAAGATCTCAGACCTTAAGTTCAGCAGACCCAAGAAACAAGAAGAAAAATAATTTGGAATGAATAAAAAAAAAAGAGTTCTTTTCCCAAGCATTTCAACAATCACATGGAGATTGACTTCAGCTTATTAAAATGCATTGCCACAGTCTCAGCAGGCTGCATCTCATTTTTATGTCTCATTCACTCTTCGAGGCATGCTTTGTGGTGTTTGCTATTTTGTGATGAGCTGTTATATGCGGGTCTGTGGTGCTAAACCCTATAAGCACTGTCTGATGGATTACAGTTTGCAAACAATTTCCCCCACCAAAAGTCCATTTGGCCTGACTAAAGATAAGATATCAGTATCTCAGGGTATATTTACTCCCAAGAAATGTTGCTATTTAATTAAATCTTTTTCATTTCTTTCACATGTGAAATATTATCTTCCTGTTATTAAAAAGGGGAGATAGCAGAGAGAGAGAAAGCATTTTTCTGTAATTACAGGGCATAAACCCTGTCAGAGAAAAGACACAGACCCCTCATTATATCACTTTTTCTTTCTTTTTTACAATCTTTTTCTGTATTGCTGATAGCTATCAATCATTGCGGATATATTTTTTCTACCTGCATAGTACACAAGTAAAATCTGTGTCCCAGAAGACAGGTTTAAATAATTCAGGGAGCACATCATGTTGAGCAAGGGATCGTAAGTGGGATAAGTTTGTCAATGTATGTAAAATAAAGCCAAAGTATTGGTCTTGCTGGAGAGGTAAACACAACAACTGATGCCAAACCTACTGTGTGCTGGCAGTTGGAACAAAGTACATGTTAAGTGACTTTGAGCCCGGATTTGGGATGTAGCTATCAAAGACATCCTCATATGAACATCCCTTTATTTGAAATTCATCCCGCTCAGCCTCCAAGACTTTTCTTTCAATAGGAATGTGAGGGACTTTTAAAACTCAATGGCCTTTATTTCAGGCTAATTTGGGTGGGAATGTGCATGTTCAATGCGCTTGAAGTAGTTGCTGACAAAACTTATGCATGTGGATAGAAAGACTGGGAGTAGAGATATTCCACTTGAATAAGAAACTAGATATGCCATCCTTTGCATTACACTGTTTAATAACTTTTTTGATGAATAGCAGAGTGTACACATGAAACAGATTTTTCTTCAAGGAGAATGAAAACCTGCAGGTAATTATTTTTTGGCTTTCTGAAATCTGTTTTTAATGGGAATTAGAAATTCTGGAAATAGAAATTTAAATTGTAAAGAGCAAATTGTGATTTTTCAGACATTTTGTCCATTCTGTCTTATGTAATTCACATAAACTTGCAGTGGTCTGCAGCAGGAGTCTGTAGGAAGATTTTCTGCAGTGTTGCCTAGGCTTAAGTGACTATTTACTTGTTGCTTCAGGAAAAGTACTTCTGTCCATGTATGCATATGCCTTACATTGAGGTATGAACCCATTTAAATACTCTTAACATGCTTATTTTATTAGTAATCTCTACTTATCTTCTTGTCAATTGTTTTGTCTTCCCTGAAGATGACAGGAAAGTAGATTTACCAGAGATCCAGGCCCTGAGATTTGCAAGCCTCAGTGCTGTCAAACAGGTTTCCATTGGATATGATAATTACTGGGGGTCTGAGCCCCAAAGGCATTGAATGGGGTACCTGCCTCACTGCTGGGAGGCTGTGCTGTGTGCTGAAGATCTGTGCCAGCCACCCGTGCGGGGCTGGCAGTTCCCAGGCCATCTTACAGCTCCGTGGGTGCCTTTTCCTGGCAGGCATGTTGCATCTTGGTGCATGCTGACAGCAGGAAGCATGCCAGGCTGCGATGCACATGCACGTTCTTAGCAAGCTGGAAACTTCTGTAAAACATAGCTAACCTGTTTTATCATTTTCCCTCATTTGTGTTGTATCGGTGCTTCATGATCCCCTTAAAGTAAGGAATCCCACTGTGCTTAATATGGTTTGTTTTACACTGTCAGTAGGACAGACAAGTAAAAGGGGAGAAAATATCTGTACACATGAAAAGTTTTGATTTAGAGAGATTTATCCACTTGTCCAAAGCACAAACCTGTCCCTGATACTGCTTTCAGCCTGAAGGCTTTTGCTTGTGGTGGACATGTTCTGATTCCTAGAGAACCAGTTGATCTCCTTAGTCAATCAGCTAAATCTGGATTTCTTTCCTACCGATATATAATCAACTTCACTGTATAAAATTTGTATAAAAATTGCTGTTGTATAAAATACTGTATAAAAATGTATGAAATACTGTATAACATTGTAAAAAATATTGTAAAACATTTACTTAGGCATCTATATGTGCAGTATTAGGTATAGATACATACATTGATTACGGCGAATATTTAGAAACCTAAAATGTCCGGGTCACATAATGTGACAAAATTTATCTTAAGTCTTGGACATGCCAGACTTGATACATTTAGAAGGACTTTTAAGTACTGAGAAACTTTCTAAATTCAGTGGATTTTTTCCCCTGCCACTCAGCTGCTTAGACCCTGAATTACTGGCTCTCTCTGACCTGCTCTTTTAGATATTTTCCTCTTGTCCTATCATTCTTTGACATTCATAAAAAGGGAACTCTATGTCTAAACTAGTGATTATACTTTAAAAAGGAATCATGACCTGTCAAGAAAATGACATTCTCTTTTCCTGTTCTATATTATGAAAGCTTTTTCAGTCCTATTTTACATATTACTTTCTTTACTATATTGAATGATAGTTTGCATTTAGTGGTTTTCAACTGAAGATCATATAGCCCTTTGGAAGCATAAGAAATTCATAATACCTGTTGTGTAACATCTGAGACAAATGGGCTGGAAATAATTTAAGCCAAGAGCAGGGACAAATTGCCAAGGATTTTGTACAGTAGCAGAAGGGACTGGATCGAAGGGTATTCAGAAATGAGCTATTTTTGACAAAAGGATTCAGACAGCTGGTTTGAAGCATCCAGGTTTGAGTAATGAAGGTGTTATCCTGGCACCATCCCTTCCTGTCCTCTTCTTTGAGTTCCTCATGTGCATCTTCACCTCTCAAAATAAGAAACTGATGATTCCTGACCTTTCCAACCTTGACTCTAAGTCCTGGGCTGTTTACATAAGGCAAGAGGGCACGCACCCATCCTGCACTTTGAACAATGGTGTCAGTCAATGTGAAATGATTCTAAGAGAGCCCGGTATTTCATTGTCCTTCGTGCATTAAAAAAAAAAAAAAAAAAGAAAAGCTTTTTATTCCTCTTTCTACACTTGACAGTTAAACTTTTAAATACTCATCAACAGTAGCTTTGTGAGCCTGTTAGCACTGTTTTAAGTGATTAGTTTAAAATTAAACACAGGAGTCATTCTGGTATTGAGCTGCATCATGTGTGTAAAAGATGGCTCAATGCCATGTTTTTCCTATAGAAAAACATGCAACAGAAAATGGGTATACCCCCCAGGTGTTGGCTGGTTGATGAATGTTCAGGTGTATTCATGGATCGTAAGAGTCCAAAGAAGAGATCAGGACAGTCACCTAATTACACAGTTGAACGTAATGGGGAATCAACTTGGTTACAGTCACTTGCTTGTGACTGTAAATGCAGCTAGGGCCATTGAGATCTCATCCAGGGTTTCGCCTCTGGTTTAGGATTCAGCTGTTAAAATTTTTAGAGAGATGCCTCAGCCTGAATTACGGTGCAAACGAGACTATGCCAAAGTCAACAGTATGCATTTTGCTTAACATAAATGTGAGCAAGAGAGAGAGAGGGAGAGACAGAGAGAGAGGCACAGAGAGAGAGAGAGGGAGAGAGACAGAAAGAGAAAGAAGTAGAAAAAGAGGTGAGGGAGGGAGAGGAAGAGTGACAAAGACAGATTAAGTAGAAAATATCACCACTCAGTAGATCCTGACGGCATCCTGTTGATCCTCTCCATCTAGTCTTCTTGGTGCTAAGGGTTCCACCAAACAGAGAGTTCAATGGATTAATATACATTTGGGCCAGGTGGGAATGCCCAGGTACTTTCCCCGGGTAGAGGAAGTTTGACACTGTCTCTTGCAAGAACTCTCTCTGTTGCATCACTTTGCATCATATGCAGTTGCCTGGTGCAAAGCCTCAGGAATGAGTCTGGGGTGTCTTTATGGACTATGGCACTTTCCCAGCTGACTCTCATGTGACTGTCCCATGGATGTGGCCTTCCTAAGGTGTGGGGGTGCTTACCACTGAGCCAATCTGTGTAAGAGATGATGGGTGTCACTGCCTCCGACCTGATGTGATGGCACATACGCAAAGCCCCCTCCTTCCCTGTCCTGTTTGCAGGGAGTGTGTGCAGCCCTGGCCCCAGCAGATGGGCTGTGGGCTACGGCCTCCCCACCCTGAGCCCAGCCAGCCAGAGATGATTCCCAGGACAGCCGCTGGGTTTGACTTTCTTGTGGATATATTCTTTTCCCTCAGTCTTGCTCACTTCTTTCTAGACCTGAGATTATTGGACAATAGTGTCATCTTTGTCTTACCTCGAGTTCCCTTAGGTGGCTTAACTCACCAAAGCTCCCTCAGGAGGCACATTCAGGGTGGGGTGGGCCTTGGTGGTTGCAGCTTCTTTATAGAGGTTTGCCATAATGGGGAAAAATTCCTTCATAGCAATGTTTAAACCATTCATCATAACAATTCAATCTCTGACACCATCGCTTTTAATGTTGGTGATGACCTTTGAAGAAGGACAAAATGCAGGGACACAAATATATTTTAAATATTATTCCTCTGAACACCTATGCAAATACGGAAATGATTTTCTTAATATCAGAGTGTCTTTTGTGCCTTTGTCCTGCTCACTCAGGACAGGGTAAATAACAGCTTATAAATGCAAGAGTGTGGTTCTTTTACTGGTATAGAAAGGATGTTATGACTTTCTTTCACTGATTTTTTTTTTTTAGTATCTTAATTACAGTAAATTAAAATTATTACAGTGAAATTTTATGAACCCCATAACTATCTTTATGCTGCTTTTTAGAATGATAATGAATGTTAATGTAAATCATCAATGTATTCTCACTACTTTTTAGGTCTTACAGACAACTTCTATGTCACAGTTATGCTATAAATAAAATTCCGTGCATTTGGCATAAAGAACAATATAATGTAATATTCCAGCCCAGCAAAAAATATTAGTTAAGCTTTTGGAAACCATATTGCAGATAAAAATTAGCAATGAGCAATATCCTAATACCAGGCATACATGTTAACATAAAATGAAATGGGCTCTGTAAAACTTCTCACACATAAATTTATAGCTTGTTACTCACAGATTAGTAAAGCAAAATAAACTAAAGAAAATAGAGTGCCTTCAAAGTATAATGATCATACAAAGGAGCTGCACATTGCAAGAGTTGTAGTAGCAGTTATCTTGACATTTTCTGTTTAGGATTTTACTACTTTCAACACAAAGCATGCATACAACACCAGCACACCCTCTGCAATAGTTCTTTTCCAGCTTCATCACTGGATCACTATTGTTGCTGAATGCCCTCTAGCATTATGTAATGTGACGAATAACCTGAGAACAATTTTCTGTCTCATCCTTTCCTGAAGGAGAGTAATAGTATTTATATTACTGTTATATTTGTAAGATTTCCTCTCTCACAATCTCTATTAGTGTACTCATTTTTTCTGCATGTTCATGTTAAAAGTTATGCCATTTTGCTACTGGAGCAGAATGTGGAAGGTTGCATGGTAACTCTGCTGCTATTTGTAGAAGATGGTGACATGTCTTTTATCCCTAATTTAAAGAGAGTTGTTTCCCTTTGAAATGTCCATCCTTATGCCTAAGAGGGAAATAACTAAAATAAAAATACGAAAGGGGAATTGTGATAACTCCTTATAAAGGATTAAGGGAAAAGGAAGAAACCCAGGGAACTGCTTTATTTCCCCCCAGGGCATTTCAATAATAGTCCCTGAAGAACACAGGGATGTGTCTGTGCCAGGAAAACCTTAATGGAGTCTCTCAGATGTCATTAAAAATTGAAGGAACCCTACCCAGATTCTTGCATGCTGGCATTGAACTGATCACTTAAAACCCTGAGTCTGAGTTAACATATCTCAAAAACAACTAAACACCATAAGTTGCTTTCAGCCTCAAAAGAAGAAATTAAAAACAACAACAACAACAAAAACCCCAAAACAATGACAGAAACCCCCTACCACTCTAAAAATTTTCCTTTTCACACCTTATCATGTACATAGCAGCAAGGATATACCCTGATCTGTGATTGTGTGTTTAAATCCAGTGATGTGAAATGTCTTAACCTCATTCTGTAAGTTTTGCTGCCAACTAAATCACAGGTGGGTTCCAAAACTAGACAATCACATGACAAAGAAAACATGTCTGGTAAAAAAACAGAAGAGGGGGTAAATGTAAACTAAATTCCTTTGCAGAACAAGCCTGTTGCTAACAGGCTGTGCTTTGCAACAAAACATCATTTGAATTAGTTACTTTATATAGGGTATGGCACCACTTTTTCAGACATCTGTTATTTGGACTGCTGTAGGAAAAACGTGTGAACGAATGGATGATCACTGTATCTCCATAGCTGATATGTTTTTTTTATTTTCTGTGCAAATGAAAATAGTTCTAAATTTAAGATGGAGTCTGAGTTAAGACAGCATTTTAGTATCCTGTTATAGATGAATTTAAACTTCTTTCCTGGATTTGTGATAACATTTGGTAACTCAGTTGACATAAAATTTTGCTGGAAAGCTCATGTACAAGCGATTTGCAAAGTATGAAGAAGTCAATGGATTTGCAAGGTTAAAAATACTTTTTCCTCTGCATGTTGGATAAATGTGAGAGGTCTTTCTTTTAACTATGTGAAATATTGCTGGAAATGCACTCAGCTGAAAGAACCCACTTTTCAGTTGGAAGCTGAGGGACAGAAGGTTAACTACATAGTTGGTTTCTGAGCCAATGCCCAGAAGAGTGTGGGCTCTAACATGACATTTTTAGAACAATGAGAAACGTTGCAAACCCTGCAGAGTACAGCAGTGAGGATTTGTAGATTTGGTTTATGTTTTTGAACAGCTGCCTGGCATGCTTAGGCTTCAGATGGTAAATGTTATCATGGCAGAAGATCCAAGAAAGAATGACAAAGGTTGGTCTGCTCTAAATTTAATCTGTGACTACTTGAGCCAGGATTTTGAAACATTTTTCTTAACTGCTCAGAAGACTCTTGTCAGTCAGGAGCTAATAAGGGTATATAGAGCTATCGTGTCCTCAAATGAGAAATCTCAGTGTGGCAGTTCAAATCAATTTTGGGGCCATCTAAAGACCATATGGATACTTTATGTACTATAGCAGATGGTAATTATGATTGGCAGCACTCTTGCCCTTTAAACAGCATCAAAAAAGACTGCTCTCCTTATTCCCTGCTCATTCGCAGAACATCTGCTCCAATAAAATATGCTGTTGCTTCAGTTACAATAGCTACTTTTACCATTATAGTCTATCTTCTATTAGTCAATCAGTGCTACAACCCTTAAAGAAAAGAGACATAAAGACATAAAACTACAATCCATTCAGTGATTACTGGCATTTAAAATAAGTCTAGTCTTACCATGATTTTCGGTGTCAGTCTTCAGATCTCACTATCTGAAGACACCGTCAAGCACGGGAAGACTGATAGTGTGTGACCTGTGGGTCCAAAGAAGGCACTGCATTGTAGGAGTCCTACAATAAAGTATCTGTGGGCTTATGCTGCTATTCAAGGATAAAATGCAGTCTAAAAGCTCCAAATGAGTAGGAGAAATGGGAGAGACAGGAGTATGTGCTGTTTAGTGTTCCACCTCTGGTTAATCACAGGTCTTGAGAAGGTGAGCTGTGCACAATTTTGCTCACTCATGTGGGTTTAGTAGTATACTATTGTGGTATCAGACTGTATATTTATTGTCATTAGCTACTGTATAAACAGAACTGCAAAGGGAGATTTTCTCAAAGTGGTAGGTCTGTGGCATGAATGCTGATGTTGCGCATTCTTGTCTGTGCTCTTCGTCCTGCCTTTGTGTGTGGGCTGGGCATCAGTGGCCTGTACTGGCTTTTGTGGAGGCTGCCTGGGTTTTACCAGGGTGAGGGAGAGCTGATGCAGGAAAGCCAACACAACAAAATGCCATATGTATGGACATGCACTGGTAGCCAGAATTACTGTCCAGCAAGTGCAGGGGATGTGGTAAGAGGAGACTGTTTACACATGCTGCTTCCTGAGACTTTTTTTCTGTCTCTATTTCCAAAGCTGGCCTATGTACCCCCTTGGTGTTCAAAATGATTAATGTTATGAGTAATTCCATATTGCCAGACACATTGGTTTTCCTGGCTAATTATGTCTTATAACCTGTTTTGATCCTTAGCCAATTCTGTTTGAGATGCCCTACTGTGCAGTGTTTGTAAACCATGAGTAGGTCTATAAGTATTGATGTCTGCTCCGCTGTAAAAATTACTTGAGCTCTGCTTCATCCTGAGCTCCTGTTTTTGTCTTCTGATGGATGAAAAGATGAGGAGAATTTAAAACTGAGTTCTATTTTGCTGCAGAGAACAATATGCTGTGAAGGGATATCATCAGTTCTGACTCGGTGCTAGCTGCCTGGAGTGTGATTGATCACTAAGAAATGAAAGTATCATCCCTACACCAGCTAAGATATTATGCCTGAGAAATTCCCAGATTAAAGCACCAGCTCCACCCCAACCCAGCTTCTGCTCCATCCCCTGCAGCCTTTTCCATAAGGCTTTATGATTCAACAGTGTAAGTTTAAGCAGATTCAGTGACCTAACTGTGCCATAGGAAAAGCTAAGGTAATCTATACAAACAAACACCCCCAACTCCCCCCAAAAACAGGGGCAGTGCTTGTAAATGTTTCCCACACTTGTTTCCACTATGAGAGTGCTTTCAGCTTCCTCTCTGTTTTACCAAGTTGGGCCAAAAGGATGTCTACAGAGAACAGTCAATCATGGGGATGAAGAATAACCACTTTATTTTTAATCAAATAATGGAATCTGCTTGCAGCAACAAATTAAGCAGATATTTCCCACAGCAGCATCTTGCAGCTGCTCCTCCAAATATGCTGATTTCTATTCCTCTGCCAAGAACATAAGAGGAATAAGAACTAGTATAAGGAATGGGATCTATCTAACCTCTCACTTTAAAGTGAACTTGCAGACTAAAGGTGGGGAGGGATGCAACTGATAGATGATAAACTGGCCATTTATCTCCTTTTAAATCAATATTTCACAAATACTTCAAAATCACTTAAATTTAAAGTTAATTAAATTTTGTGATTAAATATCATATGGAAAAAACCTCACAGTGAACAGCCAACTGCCTGTTCCTGAAGTCTTCAGTTTATTAAAAAAAAAAGGTTAGACTTTTTTCCTAAATTAATTAAGCTCATGTGGTCCCTTGACATACACATTCACAAAAGCATGCATACACATATAAACCTCTGGCTGACAGAACTTTGAAATTCATTGGTCAATTCTAAATAAATTAAAAAAATTACTAAGGAAGTGGAATTATTAATTCCCCAAAACACGCTCTGAGAATAAACAGTTGGAGTAGAAATGGGGATCAGTTAGCAGGAAGGGGAGATAATAGTGGTTTCCAGCTTTTTTTCAAGAATGTATCAAAAGTGTGCAAGAATAAAAGGACTTTGACTGTGAGTTGGTTTTTTCAAAATTACTATTACTACTACTAGTACTATTTTCAAAATTAAATTAGAATAACATTGTCAAATGGTTTTAAATATTTAAATGAATTTTAGTCTAGACTCTTGCCACTGAGGAGACTACCCACAGATGCTTTTGGATTTGTTTAATGACATATCATATTTTATGATATGTCATTAATTCCTGTTTTCAGCTGTGTGGGCCTGGAACTTGATGGCAAATATTATGTCTTTTGCCTTCCTTGTGCATTCTAGTTTGCTCTTCCATGAAATTGTGTCAGGCAGTACTTGGTGGTCCTTGGCTGGGTCACATGCTGGTGTAGAAGAGGGATGTGGCCTGAGTCTGGGTCAGGGTCAGGAGCAGCACTGCTTCAAATATACATGCCTGACCATTTTGTAAGTGTGGACAGTGACACACAAAATGCCAAAAGCTGAGCAGGTTTTGCAAAGAATGGAGTGTAAGTTCCTGAAGCCTTTAAATAAAATTTTCAGCTTTACCTTAAGTCTGAGGTAAATCTGAGCTAAAACTCTGCTTTACTACAGGTGTTTGGCTGTTTTGAGACCTTGGGCACTATTAAAGGCAGTGCATCACACATAAGATATTAATTCTCTACGTCTTAAAGTATATTTGCCAGAGCCCTTTTGAAAATCCACGCCATCAATTAATTCTTAAGAGTCTTTAATCTTTGTACAGTCTATGTAAGGGAACACATTACTTATATATTATTTTTAGCTTTATATTTATACTAGGCCTAATCCTTCAGAAAGCAGTCTCCATTTTGAAATATCTAAAAAAATTAATAATTTTATTAATTACTGTTTCCGTGGTTAAAGAAACACTAGTCAGGTTTTTTGTTTTGTTTTGTTTTAATGAATTAATTTATTTCATGTATAAAGATTTTTTTTTACACAAACATAGTGAATTTATGTTTTATCGGAAATTTTATAAATTAAATAAATTAACACTACCTTCAGGCCCTAGAAATGTTGTACAAATCATGAAACCAGACAATGGTCTCTAAGTGGAACAAAACCTGCGTTGTCCTGACTAAGAAGAATGCAGGTAGAGGCATGAGGAAGCAAAATTTGTTCTATTACTTGAGGGCACTTGTTTTGCAGCAATGTCCAGGAAGAATTCCTGGGGCACGGCAGTCTGGCATGTCAGACTGTGGCACCACAAAAACCATGCAGTTCCTGATCCATAGAACCTGAAACCCTTTGAGGCAAAGACCAGAACAGCATCATGCAAAGGGCTGTTCTCTTCTCCTGGTGCTTGGATGGGCCCATGGCCTTGGGCAAGGAGGGAAGAAAGGAGTCAAAAATAAGGAGTCACAGAGAAAAAAGATTTCCTATTGTTACAATGTGGATAAAAATGCTGAGTAAGAAAGGGGACATTTTGTCAGATTTGGCAGAAACATGAGCACTCTGGGAGCTTGAACCAGTCAGTAAGAGTATTACTGCACATTGTTACAGAAAGGGTTATTTGTGAACAGGGAGGACAATGAAGGAATAAGCTCCTGCATCACACCTTTTTCCCCCCAGTTTCTCGCAGCCAGCAGTAATATCTCCCTTTGAGCCCCCAAGTGTTGCAAAATCTTCTCACTGAAAGCATGGAAGCTGGCAGGAAGGCTGTTTTCATGCTTATATTGAAGCAAAATAGTAGCATTGCTAATAAGAACAAAAATTCCCTCAACCAAAAAATTGAAACTTAGAGGTGTAATAACAAAAGACAAATTCAAGCAGATGAAAAACATTAAACACAGGGGTTTCAGTGATTGTGAGAGATGGCACCGAGTTGTCTCCAACAAGGGTAGTACTCAGTTTGGAAGACAGATGTGGGGATGATGATATTTAAATATTCACATTTTCCTGGTACATCCTCAGAGGTAGGGAAAGTGTGAACCATGAAGGCTTGAGAGAGGCATGACACAGAAAATAAGAAACAAGAAAGCAGAAGTCATGATTCTTAGAAAGGGTTTTTTAAACCTTGTCCTTCAATGTGATCTCTTTTTCAGAAGAAAAATGGTTGGCTTTGTGGGGAAATTTTGCTTTCTATCATCTAATATGTTTCAGTTGTGAATGGCAAATGTGAACCAAAGAGTGAAACGCTAGGCACAATTACAGATGCAGGGTGTTCATCCCTATTAGCCTGTGCAGTAGGACCTTTCCACAGCGCAGCTTTCCCATGCAGCTCTAACTCTTCACCTTGGCCCCCCGCCCTCTGCACTTGCTCAAGTGCACATTTGGAGAGAGAACTGGGAAGGCATGAGGAGGAAAAAGCGTTTCTTGCCAATCTGCTGGCAGGATGCACACACCCAACATGTGTCTCTATGAATCAGCAGAAGAGCTAAAACCTCAGTTTCCTTGCATAGGGCGCAGACAGACACTCGTTGGGACCTTCTCCTGTATTTGCATTATTGTATTTCTATGGTTCCCAAAATGTTTATCCTGTAGTCAGCTGGGCCTTTTTCTCACTCCCAGGTTTTTGTGTTTCAGTGGTTAGAAATCTACTTTTTAGGAAAAGAGAGAAACGTTTGGCAGTAAACTGTCTCACAGTTTATTTTGAAGGTAATCAATGACACTACATAGAATTGGAAAGCAGTTTTTCTCTAAGAATGCTTTTGTGGTTTGACCTTGGAAAAAACTTAAAGATTAGCTTGTTTCCACTAACACTCCCAAATCCTTACCTTTTTAAGAAAGATTTTACAATTACCTGGCTGTACTCTGTGAGCTACTCTGTATTGATAGTAAACTATGATTTGTGAGGAAAACCCATCCTTCTGTAACAACTCATATCACAATGCCTTTCTGTTTCACTAAGTCATACATAGTCAGGTAGAGTTATTACATTCTTATTTCTCTAACTTTTCATGTATCACTGTGAGGCTGGCCATGAGAAAGGAGACTGTTCATTATCCAGTTGTATACCTGTTTAAGCAGGTCTCTTTCCATGTTGATATTGGCAAAAGTAATTTGTCTAGATAAAGCACTCAAAATAACCCTGCTCTGATTTTGAACTCGGATAACTTTTGCCACCTAAGATAAAACTGAGTGTGCTATAGTTATATAACGTAAGGCTGAGTTTATTCAGAAATTCCCTTGTCTGTAGATGTTTTAAAGTTGTATCTTAATCATAATTTGTTTTTACAATCTGCACTTAATTAACCAGTCATATAAACACTAGCACAAATAAATATGTTTATATCACTGTACAATAATTTCTATTATATCAGTTGAAATAGACATTTTTTATACTTTAAAAAATGGATCTAGAAGAAGCATAGAGGAATACAGAGGAATAAGAAGCTCACACATTCTAAATCTAGACCTGTAATAATCTGTGACATTTTACCAGCTTGATCATTAATTATGCCCAGACTGTTCTTTCTTCAGAAATATATATCCATGTGCTGATTTATAGCTTCTATAAGTGGTTAATCTTTGCCTTGTAGTTGCATCTTGACCATATATTTCAAAAGTGACAGCTTTCTTCCCAGATTCCTAAGGTGTTTCAGAAATTTCACTGTAAAATCAGCAGCTGAGAAAATTTCATAATAAATATTTCAATTGTATTTTATGTATTTTATGTATCCCCACAATGAATTATGTTATCTTTAGACTTTAAGTACAATGCATCTGATTAGCATTCTATCCAATAAATAAAATGGTACAGTATCAACTAACTGCAAATTGCTCAAAATATTCTACTGGAAGCACACTTGAATCCATATTTTTTTAACCATCACAATTCTGATGGTGGTAAGATAACTATTTTTGTGCCAGATGTATTAAAAATAAATTAATAATATAATAATTATTGATATTAATGCTTGACCTAATTTCTTTTGAGGCAAGCTTAAAGGACAAAAAACTTAACCTATTTTTTTTTTTTGTCTCCTTGTCTGACTCCAGTGGAAATATGTTCTGGTTCCTGTTTGTCTTTCAGGGCAGACTTTGCTCTCCAAAGTTGGATTAATGGCTCTGAATGCATTCTAATGAATAAGATTTTCTGCAAGCATTTATCACTGCTGTATCTGAATCTTTCCCCAGTATTAATTAATCTATCCATTATTTATGGATTGTATAAAGAGCTGCAAAGACTGAAAGTCAATGCTAAAATTTCCCCTCTCTACTCTCTCCCATAATGATGAATCTAGCCCAGGAGGGGACTGAGAGATCAGATGGTAAAATTGTGAGTTTTTTATTTCTGGAGAAAGCATGGGAGTCACAAAAAAAGTTTTACTCTCCCTTCTCCTCTGGAAACTACAAGGGAAAGTAGTGGATAGAGTAGAAGTGACAGAAAATTGGGACACTGGGAATCAGGAAACACTGAATAGAAGGATAAGCACGTAGTGAATGGAATAAGAGTAATTTTTGGGTTTATGCTTGGAAATTTTATCCTTTCAGAGTGAAAGACAAAATCCATCTCAGGAAGGTAGAACTCCATAAATCAGATCTGCATTCCACAGAGACTTTCCCGCAATTTTCACTGAAAAACATCAAAACCTTCTAAGATACCTTTTTTTTTTTTTTATTTATTTCTTACAGAAGCTTTGTTGATTTTTACCAAGGAGATTTAAAGTTTAAGAGACTAAAGGAGTGCTCTCCTTTAGCAAAGGACATGCAGGTCCTATTCCCTTCTCTTGCTTTCTCTTGATTCATCCCATGCAGAAAGGAAATGGCTCACTTTTTGTCCTCGCAGACATTTTAGTCAAAATTTGTATTTATATTAAAGTACTGCTTAAAGAAACTTCATTTTTTTCTAAGGAAAGTTTTGTAGTTTCCAAAACAATTGTACTAGAGACGATCTGAAAATTTGAGTATCATCCAGTCCATGACTTTGTGTTTTTCCAAGAAGAAAAGCAAGTAAAAAGCCTAAAGAGATCAGTATATATGGGTCCACTAGACTAGATCCACTTAGCTACTTTTTTATTTTGTATCGTAGTATGGCCACATTTCTGGTGCACCATCTGCTCTTTCAGAAGCTGAACTCTCTTTTATTATTCACACGTGTGAATTCAATCCTGTTTTGATCATTAACTGTGATAGGAACACAAATGCTTTTCTTCAAACTTTTATATTATCATCTGCCTTTGTGACTTTTTTATTATTTCAAAATTTCTATTTAGAATGTGCACTTTAAAACTCTTAGAAAACACTGGAATTTTTTTTTCTGACTGAGAAGCCATTCTAAAACTGGGGTGTTAGATGTATTAAAACAGTGCAATGAAATTCTTTCTGTGACGTTGGGGAGCACTGCCACAGCATGATGGAATGGGTCAGGTTGGAAGGGACCATAGTAGGTCATCTGGTCCAAGCTCCCTGCTCCTACAGTGTATTTTCAGTGATGGAGACTCCACAATCTCTCTGGGTAACCTGTCCCACTTCCTGGTCACCTGTGCAGTAAAGAAATTCTTCCTCATATTCAGGAGGAACTTCTGTGCATCAGTTTCTGCCAGCTGCCCCCTTGTTTGTCTAGCTTGGGCTGGTAGTAACCAAATATATTTGTCGTTAATCAGCTTAGTCTCTTCTGGAAATTACACTGTTGTTGAAAAGCCTTAATAAATACGTAAGGAACCCTATCCTTTCTCTTTTACAGACTTCATAAAAAAGCCAAGGAATAAATCCCAAAAGTATGTGCTGGAAAAGTCATTACTAGCACCCAGGGTCTTCTCTCAGACTTTTGGAGATTAGTTTTTTTCCTGGCAGATGAACAAAACTGGATATTAACAATTCATGTCACCTACCTTTATGTTTCTCAATAGCTCCTCTATTCATACTTAACATGCCGAAGGTATATATTGTCTGAAGAGGAAAGCCAACATTAGAAGGAAATATAATGTCTTTCTGTACAATTGTTCTTCTTCAAAATGATGCCATTACAGGTGCTATTACAGCTGGTGATTGCGGTATTTTGTCTTTGTGTTATCTGAGATCACTTTCTTTTCATGTCAGTTGCAATGTGTTAGGATGGGTATAGAAAATATTTTAATAAGAATAATATTTTATAGTCAGCTTTAGGGATGCAAGAACACTGCTGGCTTTTTGTTCATTGCAATGTCAGTTCTCTTGAATTCCTGACTGGCCAATTATTCCAACTCTGCTGGAAAGCTGAGCAGGTGCTAGGGTAAAACTTGAGAAGTTATGTCTCCATCTGTCTGTAGTTCTCCATGGTGCCCTGAGGCTGTACTGTCCCTTCATATTTGTTCCTTGCTTCCACAGTGGGGACCAATAAATGAATAAAACTCAGAGCATAACTAAGAGCACAGGAAAGTTGAAAATGCTGCTGTGGGCTCAGGTAGTTTCTTCAAAGACAGAGTAAATAGAGCTATTCTTGTGTACACAATTCCTGGTATTATCCATTTGTCCCCTTGTCTTCTCAGTCATACGTGTATTTTTATGTCTGTGGAAAAAAACCCCAAACAACAAAACAAAAATGCCCCCCAGTCCCCAAAAACTAAACCTGATAAAGCTCAAAATTCTAAATGTATTGCTTTTCAGACAATTAATTTTTTTGGAGGCAAGTCTGAGAAAAGCTTAGCAAATTCCCTTTCGCTTCAATGTTTGCAAGAGAGATAGCCCTCTTCTCTATTCTTACTTTTAAGACATGGGTCAGGCTCTTCCTGTCCCTTATCTGGAAGCCTTTGCAGTATCTAGAATAATAGAATAATGGAATAGTTTAGGCTGGAGAAGGCCACTAAGGTAATTGAGCTCAGTTTGTTAAAGAAATTGCATTCTGGCCATCCCAGAGAGTCATGGCAGTCAAAATTGCTGGGACAAAAGCCCCTTTGCAGTGGGCAGCTTAAAGGAGACAAAGAATCCCTGCTTGACTCCCTACACCCCCCACACTCACGTGGAAGGACAAGGTTTCCTTACTGGTTTGGCGCCAGGTTTCCCTCTGAGGAGTCTTGGATATCTTGTTCCATAAAGCAATTCATTCAGGGTGCAGTAACACAGAAACTGCTCGAGCTGGGTCCTCCAAGGAGGGACCCCCATCAATGAAACCTCCGGGCTTTTATACCCTCACAGTCTAAGCATGCCCAAGTCTTGCTCTTCTTCCTGGGTCTTCAGCTCCTGCCATGTCTTCACCTGTCCAATTGCTGGCCAGTGACACTGGTCTTCATGCCCCTTGTTATGGAAAGGGCTGATGGATCATGTCCTCTCCTCTCAGCCTTGCACCCAGGGGCTGCTGCAGCTTGCAGACCAAACTATCTGCTCCAGATGTATTCCTCAAAAAATCCTTACTGGAACACTACCAAGTCCACCACTGAAGCATGTTCCTAAGTGCCATATTTGCATGTCTTTTAAATACCTCCAGGGATGGTGACTCAGCTCTAATAAATCTGTGAAATAGGTTTTCTTCAATTGATTTTGCACCTGTGTGCCTTTCATATCTTAATTGCATTGGGCCAGAAGCTAAATATTTATTTTTCCTAATCTCTGGCTTTGAGAAAGCTTAAATCTTGGGATAATTAGAAGTGGATTATGCCTCCAGAGTACCTAAAAGAAGGCAAATCTTTATGAAGGCTTTTCCTTGTGCTGCATGGAATTGTGACTCCAGGGAACAAACTTTCTGTTTCCTTAGTCATTCTGTGATCCTGTGATTCTGAACTGGCTTGGAAAATAGAATTGTTAGTGCAGATTAGGCTGTGTTACAGCGTTGTCCCTGGATGATGGAAGAAATCCTTGTGGGACACACACATATTCATGAGGGGCAGACCACTGAAATTGCTGGGTTAATGTAGAAGGCTCCATGAACTAAATAATTTAATTTAGCTGTGTTTTTTTTTCACTCTGAACCTAATCTTCTCCACAGTTTTTATTTTTGGATGGTACGGAAAGTCCTTTTGGAAATGACAGAGTGCAATGCATACATACAGAGTTAAGTTCCTGAAATGGGTTCTTGTCTGGGCAGGGCTATGTCAAGTCTGCCTCTTGACTGCTTTGGACTTAGTTAGCATATGCAATTGAATAAAGAGGTACTCTTTTGCCAGTCATTCCCTTCCTACCAAGGAGCTCCCTTCCTCGCCCCCAAGAAGAAACAAACTGAACCTGTCCAGACAAGGGGCATTTCTGGTGGTCAGAGGTTGTTGGAGATTAAAAGAGGATTAAAGGCCATGGAGGTCTCAGCCAGGAAAACTACGGACATCCCAGGCATCAGACTAAAGTGGCCATTGAGTTTCAGCTCAAACCTGCAATAAATCTACTGATGAAGCTACAATCTCCTCACAAAGATAATGCTGGCAGAAGAATTCTGTGTGAACATTTTTTATTTCTACTGTCTCACCTAATGATTTTGATTTTCCTCAGAAGGTGAATTTTCCTAAATAATTTTTAACAGAATCTGGCTGAACTGGAAAGGCTTCCGTACCTGGTGGGGAAGTAGCCTGTGACAGGTAATTTAGCTAAATTGATCTCAAAGCCCTGGCTGAGAATAATGTCATGCTAACACGGTCCTAATTGATGTACAAGAACCAGAAACTCAGAATTTTTACTAACTTTTACTGTATGCACCTTCAGGTTGAGTTTTGCCAGTGATTCAGACTGAAGACTTGCTAAAGCATGTACAGACTCCCATGCAGCCTCTGTATCTGTTCCATAGAAACAGTGGTATACAGAACTGAAGTGCTTCCACCTCATATCTTGGACACAGGTGACATATGCTTCTAAATCTGGGCTCTGGTAAACCTGCATCCTCTTGTTTAGACACAGCCAGTGCCACCAGCAGCATCTCCTGCCTGAGCAAAGATGGGCAGTGGGAGACAGATATGGTGCACTTCACAGTATGACCACAAAGGTCTTCTCTGGAAGAACAAGATGAATCCCTTCTGTGTTATTCAGGATTTTGGGGAGAAGGGCAGATAACTTATTTCTGCAATACAAAACCTGTGAGATATCTTACTTCTATAGCAGAGTTGAAAAAACACACAAACCAGAAATTTGCCAGAGATTACACGTGTGATGCAATTACTTAGGACAAAAGAAGTGCTGTGTGTTAGAATACCTAATACATAATGCATATTTCCAAGATGAATATTTGTTCCAGCCCTAAATTGAATTTGCATAAGAAAAGGGACTGCTTTAATTATACTGTTTTGTTCTGTCCACCAAGAGGTTCTCTTGAATTTAAAGAAAAACAGTTCCAAATGATGTTTGTTTTCTTCAAAAAAAATAGATAAATTGTTCCCTTCTATACAATTATGCGATAATTTTAATAGCCTGTTAAGTGAAATTCAGGGATTGTTTAGGCATAAGGGAGTTTCAAACTACAAAACTCAATCTGTGCAAACCAGACCATGGAGAAATGCAGTGTTATCTACTGATGGCTTAGGGAACTGAGCACTTTAAAATCTCAAAAAAAGAAGCCTGTATGCTTAAATATAAATTCAACAGAAAATCAAAAGCCTCAACCAAACAAAGCAAAATTAGAACATCCAACTTTACAGAAAAGGAAGCCTATAAAGAATTCATTGGTGAGCTACTTATCCAGGTAAAATTTAAAATACATGGTGGAAGAAAGACTGATTTAATGACCTTTTTTGAGAAAAAAGAGAAAAATCCTGTCATGAGAACAGGCTTCAAAGTGAAAACAATGTCTTCAGTCTTCCACTGAAAGACTGGAAAACCAGTCTTTCACACCCTGGAAAGCCCCTGAGTTTGCCTTAAAGAAGATGACAATTAAGATGTGAGTTAGGTGCATGGCTTTGTCCATGCTGATCTTTTTTCTTCCTAGCAGTGACTGAAATATGCTAAGATTTTTGCTTCTTGTACAGGCTGGGGGGTTACAGCAGTCAAGGTCTCCCAAGGACCAATGCAGACGTGTTCCCAGGACAGAAATGGGAAAACCAAGTAACTCTGCTGCCCTGATATGTAAATGCTTGGTGTGTATGGTGAGAACTTGCTTGTTCTAAGTGGAGCTAGACAGGGCTAAATCTAAAGCTAAAATATTTGTTCATTAACTCAACAAGACAAACAAAATTTGGCCAGTCTGGGATGGACAATGATGGGAGGACTTTGAGCACAAATCCATTCATACTGAAGTAATCCTGTCCATGAGGCCAGCGTTGTCTGAGAAAAGATGCTACAAATAACAGCTTTTGGTACTGTAGCCAATCTGGAAGAAATCAAGAAAGGACAGATAGGAATATACTGTTGGGAAAAACTTGGAGGAAGACCAAATATGGAAGTATGGCAAAAATGTGAATCTGGACTCAAAAAGAATAGGGAATAAGTTTTAAAATGGTACATGGGAAAAAAGAGCAAGAAATGGATCTTTGCTCAGCAGGGCTGTGGATGCCAACAGACAGCAGTAATGCTGGCTTGCATGCCTTGGCTCATCACAATGCTGGAGGGTCACCTTGCTCCACAGACATGCTGTCCCGAGCTGAAGAGGGAAATAGATTTGTGCTTCCCTACTATCAGAACTGGGATTGAGTAGTGCTCAGGTATGTGATTCATTAGACTTAAAAGCTGTAATTAATAGCTTTATAGTCAAGCATAATAGGCTGCATTATTATATAATTGTTATATTGCCAAGATAATTTATTCTTTTACTTCTCTACCAATTTCCTAATGGTTTTCTCATTAGTCAATAGAACATCTTCATCAGCTGGCCTCTGATTTAGCTGTGGGAGTGTGGTACTGTGCCTGCAAAGTGCTGTTGGAAAGGATGCAGTCTTTCAAGGGCTAAACGTGTATCACTCCGGAAGACTTTAAGTGTCTCAGAGCAATCATCATTTGATGAGATCGGTCTTCTCTGTGGTACCCCCCACGTGTCTTCCACAGTCAGGGACAAGTGTAACCTAATATATACAAGTAAGACCAAGCCTTCATCTTACCATTTTAAAAATTAGTGCTGCTCTTAAAATGAAGATGTCTTTTTGCCATTAGCAAACTTCAGCTAATGATGCATTTGGGAGTGGATGTTAGCTGTCACGCAAGGCAACACACAAACAAAACCCTAGTTGTTTCTTGTTCCTCAGGCAACATTTTGCAACATTCTATTCAAGATCAGATGCTACTTTATTCTAGGGATTCTTCTATCAGCGACTTTAATGATGATTAGCCCACGGACTTTCGTAACAGTGGCCAGTGTGGGAGATTTGGTGGAGGTGGCTCCTCTGACTTCATCTGGCTTTTTTCTCATTTGTGTTAGTCAGGAGATTACCCATTATGTTTTTTTCTTACCTTCTCACTTTCCTCACAGTCTCAATTATTCTGCTTCTGTGTTTAAAGTATTCCTCAAATAAAAAATTGTGTGATTATCTATATTATCTATATTAAATGTTTCAGTAATTTTTTTTTTTTTTTGCTTTTAAGGACAATTTTTTCTTTTACAAACAAAGGTTAATTTGAAATACTTAAAAAACATTGTATTCTTTTAAAGACATTAATATACTCTTAAAGACTTTAAATTTGTAAGAGTTTTATAAAGAGAATAAAAGATGCTAAAATGACAGGGAAGAATAAAGGAATAATGAGAATTACTTGGACAAGATGTGAAGCTGTATTTAATAGAGTCTGGCTGCCCATAATTTCCTTTCTACTAGATGCTCTTTGGATTACGGTGTTTGGACACCTAATTTGCTTCATGAAGAATCTTCTTTTAATATTACTTACATTGAAATGAATAAGTAAATGCTTCAAATGATTTGAAGGCATGCTTTTGCCTTACTTTTGGATACCTTGAATGATTTGTATGCAGTTAGAAAAAATACATGACTGGCCAAAAATCCACTAAAACTGCATCATTAGCAGCAGCATTCTCAGGTAAGCACATGTGAATTCAGACTTCTATTCTGCTCTAGCCTCTGCTGTCTGGGGTTTTTAGATACCTTGGTTTCTCATAGGCTGTAATCCAGCCACATCTCATTGCAAGGTTTTACAGCCAAACTTTGTGCCAATCTTCTGATGAAAGTTCATGACATGCTGACAGAAGCATCTCACTAGGAATGGGCTTAGTTAAGGGAATGACAGAGAAAGAAAAATTTATACTTTAAGTTTACGCATGTCTTTTATAGGGGAGGGAATGAAAAGATCTAAACTGAGAGTCACAATCATTAAACAGGCAATAGCAAAATAAACAGGTAGCACAGAAATTGAAGCATGAGTATGTGTGCACAAACATATGTATTGATTGAAAGTGCCATGGTAGTTAATTGGATGCTTTGTGACTTGTTTTACAAACTATGGATCAGTTAAGAAGTAGTGGCTGGTGGAGAATGCTAACCACTTTACCATAATCTGCAGTAAGAAGATTTAAAGGGTCTCTTCACATTCGTTATCACAAAGCTCTGTAAAATTTTGGAAATTTCTGTATTTTTAGGTCAAAAAGGATGGATTTTTTTAAAGCAGAAGAAAAAACTTGCTCACATAAAAATATCCTTCAATGATATGTCTGTTTTTCACTCAGTTGTAGAAGTAATAAAAATGTGGACTCTTGTAACAAGAACTGCTCTAAATTAATGGTATTATTACATAGTGTGCACTTGACCTCATATGATTTTTAAAATTTTTAGTGCAATTTTTGATAATGAAAGGAGAATACCTCACAGAACTCTTTGCTTCTACTACAATGAAAATCATATAAAAATTGTGTACAGATTTTCTTTTTATTTCTGTGTAATTATTAAATTATCTATGAAGATTTTTTTTGTCACAGTGTAAGCAAATAACATCTTTTGCCCTTTAATCCAAATGGTTGTCCAAAAGGAAGTAAATGATACCTTCAAGTACTGGATTTGGAACTCTTATTTCATACTTTTTCTCAGCTAAAATACATATGTCATAAAATTCAAAGGTTGCTGTGTCTTCTTGCAATAAATGAAATCTACCTCTGCATGACCTAGCTCTGATCTGCTGTCAGCCTTAGGCAGCTTCTCTGTTGGTAGCTCTCTTAAATATGTAAAGAAATGTAACTGGTTTCTTTCAGTGAATCTGTATGTCTGCAGAAACCTTCAATAAGCTACTTTTATCCTTGGGTAGATTAATTTTAGGACAGTCTTGCTGCATAACAATGTACCAGAAAGCTCAAAGTAACCTAAATGGGAGATGAGAGACAGATGTTGATAGTTGATTGGGATAGATTGGTATAACTGCAGAGCTGCATCAATCATCAGACCAAACCTGAGGCTAATTTGTAGGCTGAAGAAGTTGTCTGTGCTGGCTTAGCTTAGCTAAGTTAATATACTGCTTCATATCCCCAAGGCAGATAATCTCACATTTTTCATCTATCTCCTTGGTCCTTTGGAGCTTTGTTTTCTTTTTTCTTTTATTTTCTTTTTTTTCTTTTTTTTTTTTTTTTTCCTTTTTTCATTATTGGTAGAGCTGTTATAACCCACTATTTTGGCACTTTTAATTCAAGGAAGGCTGACTTTCACCTCTGTCTGGGGGCTTCATCGTATCTTATACAGCTCTTGAGACCTCCTGCTGGGGAAGCAATCACCACAGCAAATCAGGACGAGGTTCGGGCTCTGCTCCCTTTGGAAAACAGCTGAAATGTACTGATCACTCCTTCCTCTCATCTCTCACTGTGTGCTCAGTTTGAGGGAGGCCGTTATATTTCTGTTTTCAAATCCCTGTATAGGACCAGGGCTGAAATCCCCAAAGCTTAGCTGCTTTGGGCTAGTTAGTCTTTATTCTGCAGTTATATGAAGGGAAAGTTTAATGTTTCAATGTCTTTTTGCTGAATCACGTTACTTAGTTAGAAAGGCTTGTATGATCCAGATTGGATTTAGGGTGGGGGGAGCCCCAGGTAATTGGGTGGGGAGATATGAAATGCAGAAAAGCAAGAGGGAGCTGCTCTGGGCAGTAAATGTCAAAAGCATAAGGCCCAGATCTGTCAAGTTCAGAGATGAGATGTCAGCCTGAATATTTCTTAATTCAGCAAAGTGCCTGGATTTTTTCTCTTTCCTCTCATTGAATGAATATGAATTTACAGCTAAAGAATGGAACCATGTCCAAATCTACTGTTCTAGCACCAAGGCAGTAAAGGTAAGCAGGGACCTCGATTCCTACATTAACGGGGATCACCCATGGAGCATTGGCTGCTGAGTCCTTTGTCCTCATTCTTTGAGACAGCAGAGTGTCTTAAAAAAGATAAAATTAATAGTCATTTATCCAGTAAGAATACTAAAATCCCTTTTAGGCTAGTCAAACAATGCTATAGGACTCACAACATTCATGCTGATTTCAATGAGAGAATGATTGGTAGAAGAGGATTTGTTTTAAAGTAATAACTAGATAGCTGAAATCAATTAAGCAACCTACATAATACAGACTTTCTCACTGTAGTCAATATCCTACAGGGCTGTTTGTCCTATCCTATGACATATTTGAATTTATTTTTCTTTGCAAAACCTGATTTCACTACTAATTTGAAAGAACTCTGGCTGACTAGATCAAACTAATTCATAACTCCTTGAAATTTTTAGCATGATGCCCTTTATTCAACTCCTAAAGAAAGCAGCAAGTCCTAAAGTGGCTTTCACAGAGTACTGAACTCGCTGCATCCTGGAGCAGCTCTAGTACAGTTACTGCAGAGGCTTGTTCTCCTCAGGGTTCTCACCTCATTGGGATGACAGACCTATGTCAACAGAATTGAACAGAGGCGTTGCTCATATCTTCATATCCCAACCACAATCAAAAGAATACATTTTGTTGCATTTTCTTTTCCCTTCTTTCTTACCCAGTCCACTCCCATTGCACAAAAGCAGAGATGTTGAAATTTCATTGCATAATACTGAATTTGAAGAAAAGTGCTGAAAAAGAATTTGTTGATACAATGGACCACTTCCCTCAAAATAATCATTGACTCTTGCTTCTGCTGACAGAGCTGATGGGAAAAATTGCTGTGATATGCAGTCTCAGATATTTGTCACCCAGCCCAAAGCTATTGTGAGGCATCATCGATGCTTGGCCTGGCAAGCCCTTCTCCAGCAGGTGGCATTCATAGCTTGCTTCTCCTTGATAATGCACCAAAACCACACTGATGGCTATGCCTAATCAAAGTTCTCTTTGTGCCTGTTTCAGCTCTGCAGCAAAAATTTTAACCCAAGCATCAGCATCTCATAAAATAATAAAGGAAAAAGACTATAAATAGCACCTGTTTTGTAAAATATAGGTGTGTGATTTTTTTCCTCAAAAGCCTTGGGCTTTTTACTTTCTTTGTATTATGATTCGTATCAAGTGCTCAGGAAAATAAAAATGGGTCATGAAAATGGTGTGTGTGTGTGTGTGTGTGCGTGTGTATGTCCACTACTATAAAATAAACCTATGTTGCCCTTTTTTTCATCTTTCCATTACCTAGGAGTTCCCTGATGAACCTTAATTTATATAACATAGGAAAATTCATTGTCTTCAAAAAGATGGGTTATTAATCACAATGTAATAATAACAAAAAATGTAATCAGAAACTATGGTACATTTGCTCATTTTACCTTGATAAAGTCCTTTCTTTAGGACTTTATCAAGGTCTGCTCTGTTGTATTTCTTTCAACAGGCTCCACGTGGACAGGATGGCACACACAAATCATGGTCTTGCAATAGGCAAAGTAAATATTACTGCTTTTATAGAACTATACTTTCCTATTTCAAAGAATTTGGAATTTGAGAACAAAGGACCACTCAGGGAAAAAACTTGCAGCATATATGCAGCTATGTATTAAACCAGCATTCCAAAATATTTTGTGCTATTTGTTCCTATTACCTTCTAATGAATATTAGTTCAGCTTTCCAATTTTGTGAGGAAAGGAAACACGTATTATAATCATAATTCATGCACACACATAAGCAAAAACTCACATTCTTGTCAGACTCAAAATCCAGAAAGGAAAATTTAACCAGAATACCTACTCCACCAAGTAAATATGGAGTGAGGGGAAAGTTATCCTGATCTTTAATCCACCTAGATTTTCGCTACACCTTTATTAATGTGTACTAAGTATAATGTTTATTACCAATGTTCTTATATATGGCCTCTCAAAGTGTTATAGTATTTTTGAATACTGGGCAAAGATGCTCCCAGATATGCTAGCAGGAAGGAAAAATGCAGCTACATAAAATGCAGTGGTATTTCAGAACATGGCACTTTGGTGCAGGTGAAATCTGATTAGGAAACTCCTAACACAATATAGAGACTTGTCATTGTCCTGCATTGCTACAAATCTGTCCCTCCTTGGTACTTGCTGGGAACCTCTGCCAGCTGCTGGCCATTTATGTGGACTCTTTGAGCTGTGTTGTCCTTATTTAAGTTTTCTATGCAGATGTCAGGCTTGAGGAGAGCAGCAAATCACCTGACAAGGACCAGCAGTTTTCTGTCCGACGCTTGAAAGAAAGGAGAAGGCTGGGGGAGTTAGAAGCCAGACCGAAACTCTTATGCTTAAAGGAGCTGGATGTAGATCCTTTGTGTGTTGTTACTTCTTCAGCCGCCTGAGGACCAGTGATTTTATATTTCTTGGTTTCATTTCCTGACTTACAGCTTGGCCATACTAGTGCTTCTTTGCTTGTAAAGGATTCACTGACTTTTTTCCTGTTCCAAGGCACTGCAGTACTCATTGTGAGTGTCTTATAATGTATAGATGAGAGTTCCAGAGAGAAATGATACGTGTGGTTATTGTACTTAGAAAAGGCAGGGAAGATATTTCTACAGTATTAGTTTGGCAAACTCAAAATAGGTACCTATGTTCCTGAAAAGATGGGATCAGGTTATTTTACATTAATTTTTATTTTCCTCTTCCCCTTGATAATGAATATGATTAAAGGGTAATATATTGTGTGTGCAGACCAGAGGGAAATTTTCAGTGGTCATCAAATGTCATCAGTAGATTTCAGCGAAATAATTCACCGTTCATTTGTCTCTTTCTCTATTTTACAAAAATGCAGAAGTGCACTATGAGATGTATCTGGATATAGTGAAATTGTACACGCAGTGGTTGTCTCAGTGTGTGATCTGTACTCATCTTTAAAGTCTACCCTAATACTAGCAGCCTCTGATTGATATTGTAAGAATCAAAGACAGTTAGCTGCTGAACAGTCAGAGCTTTGCCATGAAGTTTTTACACATACAATGGCCAACCTTTTCCTATTTTATGTGATTTGTTTTTCTTTCCCTTTGGTGATAAAGCAGGTAACTACACACTAAAAAACCCCATCTCAGCTGGCAGGCTGAGAATGTCTGTCATGACAAACTGGATGCAAACTACACTATCAAAATCACTTAGGAAACTTGGGAGCAGGGTCTCATTAGACCCTTCCTGTCACTACTTCTAAGCTGCCCAAGAAAAGTTTTTGCAAAAAGTTGATATTACATGTTCACAGTCTCGGATGGAAGTAAAGGCATTTAAGTTGGGTGAAAGAGAGATGATTCTCCTCACATGCCTTTGTTACGCTGTACAAACTTAAAATTTAAAATTTTCCACAATTGTTTTCTATTTCTTGTGCTTATTAAATGTATTTGATTCATATGATAATGAAAATGTTTAACTTCAGGAATTTTCTGGTTTTGTGGTATTTGATATTACAAAAAGAGATTAGGGGAAGGCTGTAAAGTGTCGTTTTGAGGTAATTATCCTTGAGGATGTGAAGGGATAACCGTGTTCCACAGTTCTGCTGTAACCTTGGGGTGAATAACTGGCCTACCTGTGATCTCTGTATCCTCTCTCAGCTTTGCATCTACCTTTTCTGCTTTTCCTTGCAGTTTTGCCTTACAAAAGACTTTATAAGATGGAGCCACATTTGCAGTTGCTGCAGTAATTGCAAAGTTCTTGTTGGAATATTCTGATAATGATTCAAAGCTGGTACCATTTGGAGGGATTTCTTTTCCCATCTCTGAACAGCTTTTTCAGCATGAGTGAGGTACAGAAAATGCTTTTTGCTATGTCTGCTGTTGGTGCATTTCTGTCTATTGCTTTTCTGTTTTCAGCGGTTCATTTGCAGTCTGTGCTTCTGATTTTTTCCTGGATTCATGTTATCATTAATTTAACTACAGTCTGTTCCTTATTTTCTCAGAGTCTGATGCTGAGTGGTGTTTGTTGAAAGCTTCTCAAGAATGCTGTGCCTTATCTGCTTTATTGACAGGGTGAGGTTTGAAACTTTTCGGTTGCACACATTTGTAAAGTTTTTCCCTCACTGCTTTTGACTGGTCCATTTCTTCCTTTGAAATTTCCACACAGAGTTTCACGTCTTCCAAATACGGTGCTTTCTTATCACTGCAGTGCTTGCTTCAATTTCTGTTTCTAATGTAGATCCATTTATCTCATCTTCCAGTCACTCCTTGAATTCAGTGCTTTCTCATATGTGTCTTCTGTTCTGTCTGATACTACCTGCCTGGCCTCAGTCTGGGGATTTGTCCTGTCACAGCTTTTGCTTCCCAAGGTCTCTGGGCTTATCTGATTCTTGTTCTGAGTCTGTTGGTGTCCAGCTGTGCCTGCAGAGGTTTGAGTTGTACTGGTTCTGAACATTCTTTTTCTTTCTTCAGTTTCACAAATGTTTACAATTCCCTGCTATGATGGTATCTTGAACCTGATCCTCTACTAAAAGGAAAAATCCCTGTGTTGTCTATTTACTGTAAATTTTGTGTTGCTACTTGTCCTTGTTCTCAATTATGAATTTTTAAAAAAATGCTTTTAATTCGTTTTAGCTGATCATGATTTTCATGGTATTTTGCTTTTGACAGATGACCAGATTGGGAAGATAGTTTAACTGTAGTTGATAAAACCACATATTTTGTTATGAGTTAAATTTTGTGATAATTTTTTTTCTTCAATGAGAGAAAAGTGTACTTTCTCTCTGCCTTTGGCTCTAAAACTCTACCTTTGGGTATAAAACACAAATTAACAGTTTTTTACGTTCTTTAGTTAGTGATTCCTAGCCACTGTTAGCTGCATGTTATGCCTTTAGATAACATACTGGGTGTTACCACAAGATTTACGGGTCTCTAGAAGCTTGAGGGGTCTGCCATTGCAGTGCCAGAAGTGATTTAAAATTTCTCTTTGTCCACACACCGGACACAAATCTGCATAGAATGAATAAGTTTTAACAGTCTTGTTTGAAATCGTACCTTTGCTGTATGGATTCAGGGCTTTCCATTAGATGAGTGATTTTTTTCCACAGACTGTCATAATGAGAACTCCTATGCTCTATGCTCTTGTTCTGTGTGGGACGGGGCAAGTACAGAATTTCCACTCTTGCATCTGATCCAACTCACATTTCAGGTCACTCATTGTCCAGGGTACACGTTTCTCTTCAAGCAGCACAAATGTTTTCTGTGTCCTGAATTTTTGGAGCTGGCCTGTGCGAGGGGTGGTGGAAAGACACTTGCTTCCTCTTGAACAAAATGATTGGTGCAGGGTGTGAGGCGGGTGGGGGGCAGTGAGAGCTGCACCCGCTCCCTTGCTCTCTCCAGCTCTGGCACCACGGTTGCACGAACGTGCCCTGAGTGAGCCAGGCTGCCTAGTCTTGTGGTGGTCTTGCCTGTTTGGATTGTGTAAACTGGTGGGGCAGATTGAGAGCTGAATTTCGCATTTCACTATCTATTTGCTCGATATTGTAATGAGTGGTCCCATTTTTACACTAATAGTAATGACATGAGTGTACTTGCCATTTACTTCATTTACTGTTGTCCTCCTCCAGAGGACTAGAAAACTAGAGTCAGACTAAAAGCATACATGTAGGCTACAGGATATTTTTTTTCTAGGGAAAGACAATGCTGGGAGGATTCTTGAAGTAAAGTTAATGTTTTATTGCAGAGCTCTAATCATCTGAAACAAGATTTGAAATGAAGAGTTTTGTGATGGTAAGTGAAAATGTTTTGTGATGGTTACTCACAAAAGCTTGTTTTAAGCAAAGTAATCTTGAAAATGGTTTGCCTGGCATCTAGAGACATTTAGAACGGCATGTTACATTTCTGTTCCGTTTTGTAATATCTCTTTATAGCCTGATTCAAAACATACAGAAAAGAAAGTAATGAAAGTTAAATGTCCTTCGTTTGCCTGTCATGTAATCCTTACCCTATTTCTAAACAAACAGTAAGAAACCAATTTTAGCCTGGGTTGTACAAATACTTTTCCCTCTATATCAATATAATTTTGCTGTGATTTATGGCATTTTATTAATTTGAATTTTCATTCACTCTCCTCTTTTCTGAAAATGTTTAGAAACTGATTAAATAATAGGAACAATGCTAGGAATAGTAATTATATTCTCTAGGACAGAAGAATTATCTAAGATTTGCCATGGAACTTATTGTACTTGAGGTTTAGAAGGGAAAATGGAGACTAACAATTATTAGTTAAATTATTTATGTGGTTATAAATAAATAAATCAATAAAATACTCATTGGAGCAGTGCTGAATAAAAGAATTTCAGAAGTAGAATGAATCCATCATAGCCATTTGGATGCTAATAACCAGCTTCAGCTTGCACAGCTGTGCTGAATGACTGCTTGTTTTACCATACATGAGATTTGGGAACTCATCAAATAATTGAAAAATACACTGAACTTCTGTAATTTTTAATTGCTAGTTAACTGCTATTTACACAGCTTTTTCAATTGCTGGTGCATATGGGGACAAGGACCCCAAACATGTCATAAAATATGTCTGTAAGCCACAGTTCTTCCTGCAATTCCAAATCCACCTAATTGAAATTTTCTCTTCTGCAAAAGTACAAGCATCCTGTGAGTATGCATATGGCAGATGTGCTACTCCAAATGACTGACTATTCCTAAATGTCATCTTAAAACTTAATTGACAAATCTAGATAGAAGAGGATGAAAAAGATAGGGGAGGTTGACCTACAAGCACAATTTTTTGTGCTAAGAATCATTATATGGATTGAAACCTTGAAAAGATGATGCTTATCCTGTAGTTATCCTGTTGCTCTCTGCGGATTATTAGTGACCATGGTTGCTAATATATTTTCAATATTACATTAAGCTTTTCTGTAAGTTTGTTGACATTAAATATGTACCAGCGTTTCTTTTCTCCCTTGGTTTAAACACTTGTGAGTAAAAAATGCTGAGAAGAAAGGAAAAGCTGGGAAAAGAGTACCTGCTTAGAAATTCATGAACCTACAGGCATGCCAAAAGTGAATTTAAGTGCTCAAATTCTTCTTACGATAAAGTAAGAAAATGTCAAAGTTTCTAATGCCTAATGCCACTCATTTGCTGCTGGTCTCTCCTTTCCATTTCCTTTTCCTTCCTTTTTTCTTATTTGTGTCTACAGTAATTTTGGAAATGCACTTTCCTGAGAACTCACTGACATTTTACTTATTCTGTAGAAAGTGCTTCCAAGAAAAGGAAAAGCTGGAAGGGGGAAGTAAAAGGTAGAAGTGAAGGAGAAGGGCAAGAAAAAGGAAAAGGGAGATGCTGACGAGAAGGGAAAGGGATATGGGAAAAACAAGGAGAAGCAAGAAAATCAGGTGTGTTAATTTGAAATTAATTTTTGGATTTTTTCTGCTGAATTTCCTTTCCGCTCCCAACTGTCTCAAAATGGATTTTTTTTTTTTTTTAATAACTTACGTAACTTGCATTTACCTTGCATTGATTTCTGGGAATGCACAACAAAATTTATTTATACTATCAAGGACAAATGCAGTTGAATCATTCATGAAGGAAGTCACAGTAGCCATTAACTGATAGCATTTTCCTTTCTAATACTACCAGCCTTAGTCCTCCAGAGGCTGTGGTGCTGTTTTCCTTCCACAGTGTGTGCTCCATGCTCCCCTCAGTATTTGCCAGCAGTCAGACATTATGAAGGATACTGCCTTCTGCATAGTAAAGTGTAAATTTCTTGAGTATTAGACCATAGATGTATCCTTTTAAAATAATGTCACATAATGTATATATGAATAATAATTAGAAAATAAAGCAGCCAGGAATGATGATACTCTGTATTAAATCACAATATAGTTCCTCCCAGGGTTGTTCTTGTCACCAGAGATTTAGCTGCAAATTTACACAACAGTCCTGCTCCATTTTCTGCTTTGTAAATCTTGCTAACTGGTAATGGGGGTTGTCAAGTCCTGAGCCCAACAAATTTATCTAAACAGATATACATCTGTTGTATGTGAAAGTACTTACCGAGTGGGCGTTCTATACCCATTGAGACAAAAAAGTCACCAGTAAGGCTTATGATTTTTCCTTCAGTACTGAGTATTCACGATGTAAGCAAGACAAAAGAAACAATTTTAAGGGAATATTTTAATCATAGACCTCCTTGCGACGACAACAGTAAGTCATCTGAGTGACCGTGACATCTTCATCTGAATCAATGAAGTCTAAATAGGAGGGATTCCTCTGGTCTGTATAAATTTAAAAAAAAAATCCAAACCCTGGAACTTGGCTATCTGGAGGACATTAATTGGTGAAGCCCTGAAAAAAACCATCAATGAGCAGGTGCAAATTAGGCAAGAGCCTCAAGCAAGATACAGCTGAGCTTCCTGCTGCTGTTTGATCTGTTTCTCTCACTCTTGCACAGTGTAAAAACAACAAGCAAGTTTTAGATAACACAGCAAGTCATACCAGTTAACAGTATTTATTGCCATATTTTTAAATGTTTCTATAAAAACTTGAAACATATGTAAAACCACCAAGACTTTCTGAGAAACAAAAAAGATTAAGTTATTACATTTTTATTCCTTGTCTAAATGGTTTATGCAGAAGTTAAGAGCATATGATTATTGCTCAGCAACTTTGAAAATACAACAATTAATTAAATACTCTGCACATGCATAGAGAACTAAATTTAGGCAGCCATTTATTAAAGACATTTATTCACACTCTTTCCAGTTGAAAATTCTGCATTTATGGATGATAAACTACCAATTTCTAAGGGTCTTTATTGTGGGTGTTTTCAACTTTTGGTTCAAATAGGAAAACCTAGTTCAAAACAATGGTTTTATCTGCTTACTGAAGCCTGACAGAACCTCTCAAGAAAAGTACTTGTATTTCTCTTTTGAAGGCCTATTCCTTTTGCTTTTTAATGATGATAGTATATAAATATCTCCGCTTAGATTTTCAGCAGAACCTTGGAAATGCAGTGGTAGATGAAACGAAACAAATTATAAGGAGGGCTAAAGGTGGTTACCACTGGTTTTGTAATTCTTTTATCCCTGGATAATTCCATGTATCCTTATAGCTCTAGCAGAGTTGTTCTAGTTTGATAGTCTGTCTCTGTTAATGACTGGATTTAAATATTTTATGTGAAGTTTATGAAATTATAATGTGTAGGCACTCTAGGATTCACCACCCACTTTAAAAATACCCTGCTATTCTCTTCATTTAATGGTGGATGTCTGTAATGGTATGTGACTCTTCTGAACTTTATTTGAAGTAATGCAAGCAAAGGCCAAATACTTTCTGAAAGTAATTCCCAGTCCTATCATTATTTTTTTTTGTTTGAAAATATGTCAGTCTATGTGCATATACACAGGTGGGGGAAGTCTATCTAGAGGAAGAAATTTATTTTTTTCAGCTGAATGCTCAAGGCTCCCGCAAAAAATTCACAGTGGCTGCAGGGCTGGTAGGTAAACTCAGAAAGTGTTTCTTAACAAGGGCAAGAGACACTTTCATTCAGTGTCAGTACTTCAGAATTGCTGTAGTAGTCCATTAAACTTATGTAAAGCTATTACAGGAGGAAAGGGAATTTTTCACCAATCAAAACCTTAATTAGGGTACAAAACTAAAATCCAAATAAAGAGCTATATCTTTTTTCTTTGACCCTGGATATTGGTGCTTATCCCCAACAGATTTTCCAAAATATATATATTATATGTTAAACTTCAAAGACTTTTCTTTGTTCTTCACCTCTTTTTGCATTGACATCCAAGTTTCTGTAATCTGCTACTGATTTTTCTGCTTCAAACACCTTCCAAATCCCCCACTTCCCACCCTTTAACAAGGGTACCCAACTAGTGTTTTAGATACTGTAAAGTCCTTGGAGACCTGAATTTAAAATATTTTTCCTAGTGCTTCCACTTGTTTGAAAAAGGCTGCATTTAAGATTTTTTTTAACTGCAATTTTTCACACGCCAAAAAAACCACGCTTAATTTCAAGATACTGGGCTTTCCTGCCAGTGAAGGACAGTATTCTTGCTCCTGTTCTTAGAACATTGACAAGTTCTTGAAATTGCAGTAAGCTCTTGGCATCTGGCAAACTTAATGTTCCTTAGCCAATACCCATTGGCTAATATTAGTGTGGGTTTTGATTGGGATAGCCCGGTGAGGAACTTTATTCCATTTTTGCAAGAGGATTGTGACACCACAAATGTTGGGGCTTCTGTTACATATTTTCACATTTTCAATATTTACAGTGCAATGTAGGGACAAAGTTTAAAGGTTCATTGGTGAGAAAGTTTTAAAATCACATCATCAGGAGAAATGACTTGTACAAAGAATCAGGAAATCAGAATTATTTCCACTTGGAGTTGATGAGACTTACCTGCTAACAGGGTGCAGAATGAGGCAACAACAGCATAGTATGTTTTAAAATTTAAATCAGGGTATAACAAATGCCTATTCCAGTGGTACAGAGACAGGCAGTTTTATGACGTTCTTGCTGTAGTTCTCTCTGCTGAAGTGGCCTAGGGGGGCATTCTTTAATAACCTAAAGGCACAGTCCCTTTTTCAACAGGTGGTATTTGTGCTCTGAAGTCATGGGTTAATCTTTCAGCAAAGCCTTTCATCCAACTTTCAGATGCCAAAATCACATGAAATGCAAAATACAAAAGGATGGTGCAGTGCAAACTCATACAGGTTAATTTCCCCTTCTTGTCTTTGCTTCAACATCCATAACCCCTCTGAAGCAAAGAGCAAAGCCCCAGACCCTGAGGAAAACTAACAAGAGCAACAAAAATATAGTTTGTTGTGTTCCCTCAGGATTTTTGCCACTTTTCATCTGTCCTCCTCCCCAGAAGAAATTCATACTGCATCTTTGAGTATATTGGTCAGAAATGCAGTTTTGTGTTCTTACCTGGCCGGGATTAAAGTTCCATTGCTGATTGCTGTATTAATAGCCGTGAAGTCACAGCCTTGAGTTCCTCCTATATGTGTACCCTTTCTTTTATCTACATTTCTGTTTCAACCATGAAACTTCCTTACTGCCGTGGAAATCTTATGAAAGGATCACCAGGAGGTGAGAAGTGCTCACACAGAGCCAAAGAGCACTGCCAAGCTCTGCTGCTGCCAGCCTCCTCTCAATCCAAGCAGTTCATGTTTTCTGACTGTCTTGTCGACGTTGAACGACAGTGAACACTAAAGCCTTCTAAGAGATTCAGCAGGACAGTGAAAACAAGCAACCCAAAGTGTCTGTCCTAAACCAAATTGTGAGTAGAAACAGTAAATGTGCAGGAGATGGCAGAAGACATGAAACCACAAGTAATTATGACAAGAATTCACCTAGCCTGTCCTTTTTTTCAATAGGCATGCATGAAAGAAGGCTGAAGCAGACCTAATAGCTCACCTGATGGAGCCTGCTGGTCCCTCTGTGAGTTCACTCACTAATCTGTACGCATGGCCAAAACAATATAATGGATAATCATTTACTACCACATAAGTGAGCTGAAATGACTCAAGAGATCTGGTGAACACCAAAACTGGTAAAAAGGAAAATTTAGACTGCTCAATTTAGAGCTGATAGAAAGTGAAATCTTCCTGGCAGTAGCAAGCATCATAAAAGCTCTGCTCAAAAGGATACAAAGTGCAAGAACTGCATGGATTAAAAAAATCTGGAAGAAGCTCAAGCCCACTTTAGGAGAATGTAATTTATTCATTTAACTTAGAAAATAATGAAAGCAAGAGATGATAGAAGTCCTTAAACAAATAAATAAAACATTTCAACCTGAGCTCACCACTAGCACCACCAATGAATCAGAAACTCTGTGAAGAACAATGGGCATAAATCCATCTTGGTGTTCTGCTGAAGATTTGAGAGAGCAGAGAAGACTATTTAATACATTCTTTTCCCCATATCCTGCCACTTCTTCCTGATTTATCTTCATCTAAAAATATTTTTCTTTACATCTCATGCAAATTACTGTATTTCAATTTATGTCTAATGCATTTTGTTTTGCCTTCATGCACCTTTTTTGTAACTGCCATCAGCTTTTTGGAAACACTGATAAGATCTCTCCTTTCCTCTTTCTTCCCCAAGCTGAACCTGCCCATTTCCCTCGGTTCTATTTGTACATCCCAGGTTGCAGCCCCCAGCTGTCGTGGAGCCTCTATCCCCTCCAAATTCCCAGACTCCAGCAGAACACATTCCTGTCTGTCATTCACTCCAGTTTTTCCCTTATTACTATGTTAGGCAAAGAATTACCTGCAGACCTTGCACAGTTCTTGATTTTTTTTCTGGTTTAAGACATGAAAGGTCAGGTATAACTGGTTCTAGTACCATGAAGGAAGGTTTTGTTTCTCCTAATGGCCATGCCATATCAAGGAAAGGGAAAACCCTGTCCTACCCGACTGTCATCAGCCATGAAAGAGCAAACAGTTACAGAGAGCACATGTATTAATTAAAAGCGATTGGGTTTCCTTGTGTGCTTGTGCTATTGCAGGCCAAATACAGGCACATCTTGCAGAGCTCTCAGCTGCACACCAGGACTGAGCCACTGGTGAAGAGGACAGACTTCTCCTGAGAACTTGAGCATATCCAGGACCCATGGCATGATTTTTTTTTGCCGCAGCATGTCGCCTAACACTTATTTACAAAAAAATAATTAATATACTAGGAAAGGCTCATTAGTTGTTACCTCCTGACTTCTTTGATCTGTTCATTCTTTATTTACTGATCTGTGTTTCCAAGGACAAATCTGTCTTCTTTTGCATGAGAAAGTCTGTCTCTGAGTTTTGGAATTAAGATATGTACAGTCAAAATACAGTTAAATTTACATATTTTATTGTGCCCCAGTTTCATGTTTCCAAGATTTTTGTTTAGGGTGTAAGTTCATTAGATATTTCTGAAATTGTGAGTAAGATAAGTTGACCTCAAATTCTGTTCTTAACATGAAAGACTTTTTAATCTTTCTTTTTAATGTATTTAAAAGTCTATCAGTGTCTTGTTGAAAAAAGTTCCTTTGAATACAAGACTTCCTGAATCTCACCAGAGTGAGTGCTGGCTGAATTCTGACATCAGCACTGAGCCCAAAAGTTCTTTAATATTCTTTAGTTTGTACAAAGAAAATTCAGACTTAAAAATCTCCTTTGTAAGCCTGAATGTAGATATCACCTGCCGCATGTGCTGCTTTTGCATTTTGAATGCTTTGGTGCCTATTACCTTTGCATTCTGCTGCTCCTTTGAGTGTTGCACTTAACTGAAGAGGGTTGTTGCACAGGCACAAATAAATGTGAAAATTCTCAGTGCATGTGAAATGCTCAGTTTTCCTTGAATAGATGGAGCAATGCTATATTCATGTTGTGTCATTGATATAAAACGATTTAACTGATGCACAAAGACTTTTATGCTTATGATATGTGAGGAATCTATTATCACACAGTAACCATAGCAAAGTGGAACAACTGGGGAGTATGTTTTCTCCACATGGGAGCTGCCACCCTATGTAGATTTTACAATGAGATCGATTAGATGTCTGTAGAGGAGTGTTTGATTTTTACATCAATTGAATATAATTTGCTGCAGCACAGGTAAAAAAAACCCAAACAAAACCCCCTACCTCTGAATCCCCTGAATCATTCAGCTTTGAAATTGTATGAAAAGTCAAAACAGGTGATTTAGGAAATAGCCATGAATTATAAGACTAAGAACTGAAGGGAAGGTGCCAAAGCAATAAAGATGCTGACATATTTCTGGTTTTTAAGGAACTAGAGAGTTAAAGGGCAGCACTAAATGTCTCGTAACCCCTCTGTTCTTATGATATATCATGACATTAGACTTTTAATGCAAACAGGGAAGAAAATCCAGCCACCCTTACTCAACTGGACTGCTTCTGCAAAGTGAAACTATTCAACAAGATAGAAGCTGTAGGGAAGAATCCCAGAGCCAGATTAATGATTGCAACAGAAAATTACTTCACCTTCCCTTCAAAGCTTCTGTGATTCATAATAAGAATCCCTACTTCCCACCCTGCCATTGTAGGAAAAGACTGACACCAGCTGCTCCAAGGGAGACAATACCTGAATTCAGTTACAGAATCAAAACGTGAAGGTTCATAATTCAGAAAAGTATATTCTTTCACTTGACACTCCCTCAAGGAAACATGAACTGTTCACAATAAAATGAACCAAAAGCCACGTCCACAAATTTCTGTCTTTTTTTCTCACTTCCTGAAATACAAATAATAAAATAATGAAGAGGTAAACTGACTCCTGTGAAGAGATTTTGTAAAACACTCATGTCAAAATAATACACCAAATAAATAGACATGCATCTATAACTCAGAAGGCAAGGTAAACATTTGAATGCTTGTTTTATATTGCTAGGCATATATGTCTGTATATAAAGATAAAAACAAATATATATAAAGAATTTAGCCAAAAACTTTAATGCGTTGGGGAGGATTATGGAATAAAACAAAAAGTCCAAAATCCCCAGGATTTTTTTTTTATTTCTGAGATTTCAAGAGGTTTTTTTAACATCTTGCATAGCTGTTCAGATAAAGAATATCCTTCCATTTTCAGGTGTTTATTTCTTAGCTAATAACATTGTAGAAATTAATTTGCCAGTTTCTCCTAAGAGTCTGTTAAAAAACCCCAAGTAAACCAGGCTTTTGCTACTTTAAAGGACAGTGCCCCTATTTAATTTTCTATTATAATGTGGAGTTTTATGTGTTCTTGCTGCAGCTGTAAGAAAAAACCAGAGTTGTCAGATCTCAGTATATCATATCCCGAGTGTATCTTTCCATCTAATCTAGTAATACGTGTGCAGAATGGGAGTCTGGCTGTTTCCTGAGTTAGATGAACATTGTCCTACAGCAGTACTGTGATTGCAGGTGCTTTTCTAGCAGGAGAGTCATATCAGAAATACTGAAGCAATTTGGCTGAAGGTCAATCTGTGCGGGGCCAGACTGCAGGTATGGGCAGCTGCATATCTGAAGTGAGACATCACAAAAATTGCACTTGGACTTCTGAAACCAGTGTTGTGTTTTCCTACCCATGTCCTTTCAATCTAGCTGTCGAAAGGATGAGATACCTGTAAAATGAGTTCAGCCGTGGGGGGAATATTTGAGCTGTCTTTTGCAAACAGAATAAAGATTCTAGGAATTTTTGCTCCAGGCATTTCTATGTGAGTAGGGAGAGGTGGGGTGGGGGGGGGGGATCTGTTAGGTCCCTTGTTTACCTAAAATTTGCAAATGACAGAGGGAAATTATAAGCAGAAGTGCTGGAAAATGATCTCCAACTGTGAATGCGTGCTTCTTTGGCAAGAGATGTAATAAAAGTCTGTGAGAAATGTAACTCCACTAATGGTAGTAATGAAGTTGCCTCTTATTATATTTTTATTATATGGCATATATTATTATATATTTCTTTTATTATATATCTGAATCAGTTTCTTTTTCTTTCAGTGAGTCTTGGGGTTCTGATCTGACCTGCTGTAGCATCTAAAGCCAGAGCTCTGCTCAAAAATATGCCTGTGTTATGTCTTTTCCTGTGCCCTTTCCTGAAGCTGTGTGCAGACACATAAACCCTGCATGCAGGCTCTCAGAGACCATGTCTCTGCTCACAGGATTGAGAAATCTACCACTTCCCTGGAGAGGTTGTTCCAATGGCTGACTGTTCCCATTGTGGGGCTGGCTCCTATTGCTGAGCCAAGACTGAACACCAGCCACCTTTGAAGGAGATGTCACCCCTCTGCAATAAAGTTGTGCTTCTCTTCTCCATATGACATAGAGTAAAATAGAGTTAATATTATAGACTCTTTTTCAGGTGTCTTGCAGGCTTAGAGAAAATGCTGTGGACATTTTGATATTTGTCTGCAAAACGAAATTTTATTGGTAAATTAAATGCATGGAAATCTGTTGGTGTGTGCTACCACGTGATAGATAAACTGGCATGGTTTAGAATTGCTAGATGTGATTTGGTCACAAAGGTATTAGTACTTCAAGTACAGGATGAAAAATAGTATTGTGCAGACTATAAAAGGTGAAAATACTCTAATATGCTGCCTTTAGATCTTTGTTAAAGTGTGGCTTTGTTCTGGTGATGTTTATAATGAATCAAGTGTTGCCTACATTTCTGCAGCTAACACCAAGTGTGAAGCCTAAATAGTGTCCTCTGTCAGGTCAATAGAAATGCAGTCATGAGGTTAACCCCATCTTCTTCATTTTGGAAATGAAAGGTGCTCCATTGGAGCTCAGACCAGTAATAAGAATAGGCTTTGATAAGAGAGCTCAAAACATTACCATGTTGACTTTCCTAGGCTGTCTGGACTTCAGTTAGAATAACTTCTTTAGTATCCTTATGATGCAGAAATTGTGCTGTGTTTGTCTTCCTTTGGCAAATTCTGAAATCTGAACTTGTTTTCCTCTATCTAGCATTGTTAGTTGTCAGCCGGGTAGATTTTTGTTTAGCCTTTCTTTTTGGTAAAAAACACAGCTTTAAAATCACATTTTGGTACTTTATCCTGAATTTTTACTGCTCAAATTGGGAAAGCAGTCTCATAATGCTTTTCTAGTCATATTCAGCCAGATTTTAGGACTGATTTTGAAGTATGGTCCGAGGTGACTGTCTTCTGCTGGTCCCACAGGGGGCTTAGGGCCATCTCTTTCTGAGTTTATGGAAGCTTTTTTCCCAAGAAGCATCAGTTACTTATGCTATTGTAATGTTAATCATAAAGGAACTAAGATAATAGCAAAGGAAGCGTGTTTAGTTATAAAGAAAACTAGCTATTTCAAGCTGTATAAGGATTTAAAAGTTAATACATCTGTAACAGAATACAGAATACCAGTCAAAAAATGTCACTTCTGAAAGCAAAGTAGTTGTTTTGGTATTTGGCTGCTGCCCTTGGAAATCTAGGTTCATGTGTATGGTTCAAGGGTGCAGGTGAGATGTGCTTCCCTCAGGAATGGGAGTCGCTGTTGGAACACTTGAATATCTCCTTTGTCAGACTGAAAAGGAGAATCAATAGAGAGCAGAAAATACAATAGAGTATTAAGTAGAAAATCCATTGTAACACATCCCATTGTCCCTGCTGTATTTAAGTGCAGTGGGGAAGCTGGGCGATAGCTGAACTATCTTTGCAGAACACTGAGTGGTAACCTGAGCACTGCCTGCAATGGTTGATTAAAATAGTTGAACAAATATAACCATTGAAGAAGTTTTAGGCTAATGGAAGTACAAAATAGGGAAATAAAATACAATAAAAAATTGTGGCCAAATGACTGTAGGAAATGATAAGTGATGATTTATCAAAGGCAGATGAATAATTCTTAGTGAGAAAATATATCAGCAAAAATAATCTCTTTTTTTACAATAATAGACTGACTTACATGTTTATCAATCTTGTTCCTTCTGACAAGTGATTTAGAAAAAAATTTCTTGCAAAATATCTTCAAGAATGAGCAACAGCTGAGCTTACAAGACATTTTTCTACCACTAGTACTTAAATGTTAGGGTCTGATACTCAGACTGCATTGATATTTTTGATCAAATGTCCACTGGCTTCAGTGGTGCAAAATGAACCTAGCCCAAGGGCGCCCTGCAGGAGATGACTGCAGTTTTTTGGACAATCCATGTGGTCTGGGAGTGCTCATCAGAATCACACCAAGGTCCTGCTGGCTGAGCCAACCTTCAGGCTTTGTGAGCTGTATTTCAGGCACACACCTCCATATGCAATGGGAAATAATGCCAGTCCCACACCTCATGGTACCAGCCCTGCTGGTTAGCCCTTTTGTAATCTGTCTCTCTGTTTTTGCGAGAGAGGTCAGAATGAAAATTTTATGGTAGTTTATTCAAAATGGCTGGCACACCTAAAAACTCTGAAGAACCATTGACAATGTGTAGCCTGCAGATTACTTGTCTTAAATTTCATTCTCTGAGCACCCATCACTGAGAGAAATGTTTTTTTTTTTTAAAAAAAAAAACTACTTGATGATTCAGTAACATCAGACAAGCAAAAATTTCACAGTCAATCATTACTGATGCTTGAGCCAAAGTTGTCAGTGAGTTATACTTTATCATTTTTAATCTTCTCCTCAAAATGACCTGTGAATTTTATGTCCTGAAAAAGGCTGATTTTGTCCTGACATTTCATGGTAAACTTATGAGAAATTAAATAAAGGGCAATTCCATCTCCCTTTTCAGAAAAAACCCCCTTCTTTATCAAATAATGTTTCCCTGAGTTGAGATAGAGAAAGATAGAAAGCACTTTATCTTCATACTTCTGAAATTCCTTTTTATTCAGACTTGAAGGATTTTCTCTGTATCTCTTATCAGATAAGGAGATTACCAAAATCCCATATAGTCTGAGCCATTTGCACCACCAGCAGAGGTTTTGTAACATCTCTTTATCTGGAGGTGGTCACCTTTAAACTAAATAACATGAAAAATACATGTTAACCATAACATCAGGGGGATTTTGGAGCTCTTCTTTGTTAGTATGCCACTCCCAATGTGCTGAGGCCAGAGGGTTTGACTATGATTTTGAGTACAATTTTGATTTCCCTGTTCTTTACTATGCATGGTTGATGCGTATTCTATGACCCAGGGCCACTTTCTCCTTTTTTTTTCCCCTTTTTTCCTTTGTTTCCTTTTCTTTCTTTGTTTTTATTTATTTTTTTTTTTTTATTTTAGTGTACAATGTCACGCATATTCCACTAGATATTAACCACCTTTCTATCTAGTGGTACTCCTTCATCTCTCCTGAATTTAGGTGAACATTTTGTTAGAGGAATTCGTCCGTCACTGGGATTATTATGTGTAGAGACCAAAGTCCCCAGACCTAAATACAGATTCCACTGAAGTCATGTACACTAGTTAAAGCTCTTAAAAAGCCCCAGGATTTTCAGACACCAAAACAATAAGTACAGTCATGCTCAGCAGGGTTTCCAAAATATAAGAGTTTTAATCTAAAACTTTATATCTGTTCAGCTGGAGTGCAGTCTGACTCTTCTTAAGATTCATATTCAAGTCAGGAATCTGACTTGACTTAAGCAGAAAGATTCCTGTGGTGCTCTATTTTCACTCTTGGGGGCACATTTACTAATATTGCTTATTTTGCAAATTACTTGGGCATCGGCTTGAGAAGTGAAAATGAATCTGTGAGTTCCAGGACATAAAGATGGCCTTGGTCTTTCAGAAACAAAGCTTTATCTTTGATTTTGCAGAATGAGCATTAATACAAATCTCTTTGCTCCCAGACTGTCATCAGCTGAATGAGAAGTCATTTATGGTGGTTAAGAGCTATCCTGGTATGTCTAGAGGTGAGGTGAAAGTGTGCTCTTAGGTATTGTGAGGTAAAAGGCAGAAAGGAACAAGATTTTTCCCTTAAACTGTTTAAATGAAGCTGGAAGGCTATAAGAAATTATCAGGGAAAGGCTTGCCAGTATTTTTTTCTGTGAATTGATCTAACAAAATGAGTAGTTCTGGAAAAATGACATGAAGCAATATTTTCCTTGGCATTCAACCATAGCAGTTTATATTGGTCATTCTAACCTTTGCCACCTGGTCCCTTTGGTCATTCTAAACTACAGTACAATGTCCCGTCCATAGACTATTCCTAAATTCATAATATTGTGTTCAGAACAAAAAATAAAAATGCTCCCGATCTCTAAAGGAAATGCCATCTAAAGGGTATAGAGTGAACAAAAAAATGTTCAGTGAGATACTGAAGACAAAGGAAGAAAAATCTGGCACATTGCCGTGTAAGATGCGTTTAGGATTTCCTCCTACAATTTATTTAATTATCAGTGCCAGCTTCACAAAATGTTGCCATTGGAAAGTGAATAGATTGCAGGTGTGTTGAACTGAGTAGGTTTAAAATGTTGTGACTGCCTTAATGGCTACATATCCTGTAAAATGCATTCGTTTTCAAGAGTGTGATTATGGTTTGCTTTTTATGTGCCATTATGTCTAATTTGTTTTATGCTCCAACAGAGAAAGTTATTTTCCTCTTTCCAATTTATATGACAAACACAGAAGAATAATCAACTGAAAAATATATTCATTTAATATGATCATGCTCAGCTTTGCTGTACAAGTACATACCACTCCTGAACTACACCAGCAACAAATAAATATTTTAAAAATTTGCAGTTTCCCATTATCTAAGGACCTGATTTTTAAAATAAGTTATTATTGTAATTAAACAAGTGAAAATCATAGTTTTTAAGCAACATAAAATAAGGTCACAGGGACTTTGGGTAACTCATGAACATATCTGTATCACTGTTTAGACTTAGGATTTTTGTTAAAAACACACACAAAATCCCTTCTGAACATTTCTGTCGTAACTGTCTGCCCATTTCCGTCAGCACAATAATATTTCTTATAACTCTGGAAGAGAATTTTCAAATAGCTTTGTAAAACTCATAAAATTTCAAGAATTATTAATAAAATTATTTTTAAAGATTAAATATTTTCCTTTTCATAAAATGATGAGATAAATAGTTAAATAGCAAAGAAGTTTTTATTGCTTTCTTTTTCAAAAAGCAGTTCAGTTTTAAAGTGGAGTCAATTAATCCATGAATAATTTTAATTTGTGGTTTGAAACCCAAACTTTTTTCTTTTTCTTTTTTGGGGCTGGTGAATGTGATTTTTTAAAAATATTTTTAATATAATAGTAGTATAGCAACAATACTGTTATAGTGATCAGTGTGAGGTAATGATGGAATTACTGACGACCTTTGTGAATGTAATTTCTTTTGCAAATGCTACATTTGAGAAGCTGCTTTTTCTGCCTTTAGCAGCCTCCACAATCAATTATTTAGTACTTAAAATTGCTGCAGTCTAATCTCAGTGAATGCAGAAAGACCTCTCAGCTTTACAATAAAAGATTTCCACAGTGTGCCACTATTTCAAATGTCTGCTCCTGTACATTGAAAGGAAGAAATAAACCATCAGGGAAAGAAAGCAAGCAATACCCACAATAAGAAGTGCTTTGAGTACAATAGAGAAAATAGAGGTCAAAAGAGAAAGAAGAGCAGAACTGATCTGTGAAATGGTAATTTTAAAACAAAGAAAATTTGCATTTCTGCTCATAGCAACACAGGATTATGTATGAAGATGCCCTTCCATTTGGGGCCAGTTCTGTTTAATAGCTTTATCAATTATCTGGATAAGAGGATTGAATACAACCTCAGTCAGTTTGCAGAGGGGAAAGTTTGGTCAGAATGTTGCTGTGCTGGAGGGCAGAAAGGCTCTGCACAGGGATCTGGATAGGCTGGATTGATGGCCATGGGCAATATTGTGAGGTTCTCCAAGATCCAGCTGGTGCTGACCACTTGGGTCACAACAACCCCGCGCAGTGCTACAGGCTGGGACAGAGTTCCTGGAAAGTGCCCAGTGGAAAAGGAAAAGGCCCTGAGGGTGCTGGTCAGCAGTACCTGAATGTGAGCCAGTGTGTGCCCAGGTGGCCAAGAAGGCCAAGGGCATCCTGGTCTGCAGCAGCAGTGGTGTGGCCAGAGGGACCAGAGCAGTGATTTTTTCCCCTGTACTGGGCACTGGTGAGACAGAACCTTGAGTTCTGTGTCCAGTTCTGGGCCCCTCACAATACGAAGCACAGTGAGGGGCTGCAGAAAGTCCAGAGAAAGGCAAAGGAGCTGGTGAAGGACCCAGAGAATAAGTCATATGGAGAGTGGCTGAAGCAGCTGGGGTTGTTTAGGCTGGAGAAAAGGAGGCTCAGGGGTGACCTTATCACTTTCTAGAAGTGCCTGTGAAAGGAGGGTGTAATCAGGTGAGGGTTGGTGTCTTCTCCCAGGCAACAAGTGACAGGGAGAGAGGACATGGACTCAAGCTGCACTAGGGGAGTTTTAGTTTGGATATTAGAAAAAATTTCTTCAGTGGAAGAGTAGCTAGGCATTGGAACAGGATATCTTGGGAATTGTTGGAATTGCCGTCTCTGGAAGCATTCAGAATAAATGAAGTGTGGCACTCAGTGGACTTGGCAATGTGGGATGTGATGGTCCTAGAGGTCTTTTCCAATCTTAAATCTTGTTCAATCTTAAATATTTTCCAATCTTAAATCTTGTTCCAATCTTAATCTCTTGTTCCACCAGTCAATGATTCTAAGATGGCATTTATATTGCATGCAATAAAAGTACTGGGTTTTGAAAAAGATAAGTGAGTAGGCTTGCAGTCCTGTGCAAGCTTGGTCAGTGGCCACTGGAACTGACATGGGAAAGGAAAATAGGAAAAAATTTTTAGAAGAGGCAGACAGGAGGAACATCTACATAAAAAAACAAATAATTGACAGGGAGAAAATGGCTTTCAAGTCCACCTGATGGAGACTGTTCTCAGATTATCCTTCACTTAATTTATCAAGCATCAACATTAAATTTAGAGGGATGGCAATAACATTCCTTGAAGATGGAGACTTGCAACTTATTCAGATAGAAGTATATTTCTTTTTTCACAGTGGGAACTGACTTTAGTTTCAGGCCCTTAATCCCAACATCTTCCACATACCATGAATCTGTACACGATACAAATCATAGTACATTTACTATTACATATACATATTACACGATACAATCAAAGTGCATGAGACAATCATTTACATTATGATTATCTCTACACTGCTGTTTATAAGCAAAACACCTAATTCTGTGTTCTAAACTATTAAGTTAACATTCCACTTAAAATGTAGAAATCCATAGTACTACATTTGTTTTTAGTGAGGTAAATTATTCTTCCTAGGTCTTTAATCTTGTCATATGCCACACAGTTGTTATTTTCTTCCTTTATCAGAAGTCACTCAGTCACCTTGGTCCTGCCAATTGTTTAGGCAGTAGAGGAGTAACTAGACTAGGTAAAAATATGCTAGATACATATGTTTACCAGGAGCAAGCTTTCTTTTTGCGCAGATGGCCTGCCCTAAAACCCCTTGAGCAAAAAGCTTAAGCAGAAATAGCATATGTCATTCAATGAAACCAACTGTCATCTTTGCCTCCTCCACACTTCTGTAGGAGCGAAGTTCATGAGAGTCATAGCAACCAGCCTGAGAAGCAAGCCAGGAGTCATCTCTGCACAGATCTGCTCATCTTGGTCCTGGAGCTGCGTTACCACTACAAGATTTTCTCTAGTGGGATGGTTTTCATTGCAGTGTCCCTATATCATTATGAGAAAAATAAAACCAGTTGCCTTCATCAAGTTTTTCTCAAATCTGTGGACACTGGTCAAGTTCTATCAATTTTGGAAGTACTTTCCAGAATGTTATTCATTTTACAAAATCCTTTTTGATGTGCTGGGGACTGGGTCAGCACATCATATTCATGTACCCAGAGATAAAGTCAGCACTATGCAGTTTTCATTCCCCCTTCTCAGCCAAACTTTACACTGTCCTTTGTTGGAGAAGTGACAGTGAAGGTGTCTTAAGCCTCTGGCAGGCTGCACAGAGCAAAGCAGGTCAACTGTGCAAAAAACCATTTCACTCATGCCTAAACAAAGAAATCTTCCTTTTTTTTTTTGTTGCTTAATTATTCTACTTGATCCTAATGACATGTCCAGTCTTTCATCTGTGATGGGAGGGGGAATTATTATAATCATCGCCTCCATCAGCAGGTGATCATCCAAGGGCTTCCACATATCTGACTCGTCCGCATGGGGGAATGTGAAGAAAGGGAAAATGGGAAAAAGCCAAATGAAGACAGGTAAACAGGATGACTTCTGTGAGTGGAAATACCTTTTTGATGTTTCCATTCCTCTGTAGAAGTAACCTTTCATTCAAATTAATATATTTTTATATTTTTGTGGCGATGCACCAATAGAATTAAACAGCATTAAATATTTTTATAATGACTTCTTTTCTTGCCCAAGATTGTAATAAGTTCAAAATTAGACACTACTGTGAATTTCTTCTCATTAGATTACTTTCTAATTTTTTCAACAAGACTTAGAATTTGTAACATTCCATATTAAACCATTCTAATTAACAAATATAAAAATGTAAATATTGTGATATTCCTTGAATGCCAGAACAAAATTATAAGAGGCATTTTTTTTAGCCTCAAATTAAAACATCTTGTAATACCTCCAGAAAATGGTAACATTTTTGACAGCAATTAGAGATAACAATAAGAAATGGCTGGAGGGAGTTTGCCTCTAAATTAAAAGAATGCATTATTTGTACTTGGTGACAAACTAGAATAGGAAAAAACATGTGCTTTAAAGTCCTTTGGACTCTACTGAGAACTTACAAAGGTCACTTATGAATGTATTCAGAATTTCTATACACCTAATTAAATTCCAGTCTCCTAAATACATATTTAGTACATTCAAAAAGGGTAACCTTTGGTCTTGTAACATGTCCAGGACATCAAAAGAAAATGATTCAGTTAAATGGGACATGAATAAGATTGGCTCTTAAACATACAAGGTGGCGTATTTATTTAGGAGGGTGATACAGCAATGGATTTAAATCAGGGTAAAAGCATAAAGCACACTTAGAAACGAGTAACAATTGTGATATACAGTTGTCTCACATGAAACATGATTTCCATTACTGGTCTGTATAATATGCTCACAGGAAGAGCATTCCCGCTCTTTTGGCAAACTTGAGAGACAAGGAGCTATACACTGGGTTGGTGTACACTCAGCTGATAATAACCAGTGATTCTTTCAGCAGATACAAATGGCTGATATACTCAGCCAACAAAGTTCAGTTAAAAAAACACCAAACCAATACTTTCATTCCAGAGTACTGAGGGAATTAGGGGATGTTATAATGGGACACTGTACTCAGCTACTCAGCACTGATAAGGTCACAACTTGAGTGCTGTGTCCAGTTCTGGGCCTTTCACTACCAGAAGGACATTGAGGTGCTGGAGCAAGGCCAGAGCAGAGTGATGGAGATGGTGAAGGGTCCAGAGAATAAATCCTATGAGGAGCAGCCGAGGGAGTTTGGGTTGTTTAGCCTGGAGAAATGGAGGGTCAAGGGAGAGCTAAGCATTCTCTACAACCACCTGGAAGGAGGTTTTAGCCAGGTGAGGGTCGGTCCCTTCTCTCAGGGAACCAGTGATGGGGGGAGAGGACATGAGGAGGGTCTCAAGCTGTCCCAGGAGGAGAGCAGGAAGAATTTCTCAAGCTGTGTTCAGGTCGGAGAGCAGGAAGAATTTCTTCACTGAAAGGGATGTCAGGAATTGGAACAGGATGCCTGTGGATGTAGTGGGATCACCATCCCTGGAAATGTTCAAAAGATGTCTGGATGCGGCACTTAATGCTATGGTTTAGTTGACATGCTGGAGATTTTTTGAAGTTGAATTTAATGATCTTTATGGTCTTTTACAGCCTTAATGACTCTAGGATTTTTATCACACGTCTTGATCATCTACCAAAGCTGTTGGGAGTCTGAGGAGTTCCCTGCTGTCTGTGAACTACCAAAGTTAGTGCAATCCACAAATGATCGTGAGGGAACACCCAAAGAAGTACAGACCTCTATGTCTAACCTCAGTTCCTGAAACATTATGGAGAAGTTTTACTGGATACTATTGAAAGGTATTTAAAGAACAATGCAATCATCAGGCACAGTCAACTCATGCTCAGAAAGGTAAAGTCCTATTTAAATAAATCTGATATTCTATGATAAGGTGATCCACCTCACGGCCCTCATGAAAGGATGTTGGTGGATATAGTTTTTCCTGATTTTAGTAAGCATTTTGATACACAACATCCTCCTGAACAGGTTGTTCACTTGTGGAATGAGCAGGTTCATGATGCTGGGTGAGGACCTGGCTGAACGACAGTGCTCAAAGGATTGTAGTGGATGGGACTACACCTGGCTGATGATCAGCCAACAGCACTGATCCTCATAGCTTGATTCTAGGACCAGTTCTGCTCAATATATTTACCAACAATGGAATCGTAAAGGAATCGTATTAACAAGGCTGCTGTTGATAGCAAACTGGGAGGTGCTCTTGACTCTCTTGGGGATTGAGAGGCTTTGCCCAGGGATGTAGATAGTTTGAAGCATTGGACAATTATTAATGGTGTGAAATTTAACATTAATTTCAAAACATGGATTTAAAAGTCCAAGTGCCTTATTCTGCACCTGTGACAGAGTCACTAAGCACACAGGTACAAACTGGGAGAGGAGTGGCTGGAGATGAGCCCTGCAGAGCAGGATCTGGGGTTGCTGGTTGGCAGCAGGCTCACTGTGAGCCAGCAGTGTTCCCAGGCAGCCAAGAGGGCAAGAACCATCCTAGGGACATCAAACGCAGCACAGCCAGTCAGTCAAAGAGGTGATGGTCCTGTAAAGGGCTGTAAAAGGCACTGGTGCCGCCTCACCTTGTGAGCAGTGTGCAGTGCTGGCCCCACAGACTAAGGAAAACATGAAGGGCCCTGAATGTGTTCAGAGGAGTGGCTGGTGAAAGGACTGGAAGAGGTGGAGAGGGAGGTGCTGAGCTCTGAGATCCAGTGATTCAAAACTGCACCAGCAGTGGTTAAAACTGGACATTAGGAACCATTCCTTGACAGAGGGGGTGGTCAAATACTGGAACAGAGTTTGTAGAGAGGTGGTCAACACTTCAGTCTTTTCAGAATTTAAAACACTTGGACAATGTCTTTAATAATATATTTTAACTTTTTCAGTCCTGAATTGATCAGGCAACTGGACTAGATGATTGCTGAAGGTCTCTCCTGGCTGAAGGATTCGATTCTATTCTATTCTATTCTATTCTATTCTATTCTATTCTATTCTATTCTATTCTATTCTATTCTATTCTATTCTATTCTATTCTATTCTATTCTATTCTATTCTATTCTATTCTATTCTATTCTATTCTATTCTATCCTATCCTATCCTATCCTATCCTATCCATCCTCCAGTCCCCTTTGATTCTTTGTAATGTTCTGGTTATTCACTCTCTGTAGACTTCTCAAAATTTTGTGAGAACCTCAGCTTTGCCCAACTCCTCTGGAGCCTTCTTCCATGGTAGGTGAGATAGGGTACAAAGGCCTTAAGATACCTGTTTACACATGAAGTCTAGATTCCCCATTATTTCTGTCGTGCTTCACTCTTACATGGCTTCATAGCTTATGCAGTGCTTCAGGGTCAGGGGGCAACATGCTCTTCTGCTATTCAGTTGCAATAATAAGGATCAACAGGAGAAATAACTATGCATCCTGCATGGAAGAGCTGCTTCTTGTCAGTGAACAGGCTTCCCATCTTACTGTTATCATCCTCAGCACCAAGTCCTTTACCTTTTGGTCCTGTGCTTTCAGCTTTTGTTGGTCAGACACATCACAGAGCAGCCATCAATAATAACAGAAAGGACCGGTATAATGCTGTTTCCCTAAGAAAGGAAGAAAAAAAAGACCAACCCCATGGTTTTGTACCAACTTTATTCCTTTCCATTTCCTCAACTCCTGTTAGCGATAATGGTCTGTTTTTTGGAAAAGCTCTCACATCTCTGTACTCACTAATCTCCAATTTCCAAGCCTTTTCATTCTTTCTCTAGATTTCCTTGGAGACCAATTTCTTTCTATTTTCTTGTCTCAGGCTGCACTCTACAACCTTACACTTACCCCTTCTTTCCTAAAATCAGGGTGAAAATCTGTATGCTCACTGCTTGTTGATATATATAAATTTTACATGAATTACATACATTTCATGATACATCTAATACATGTTGTTTTTCTTTGCTTGGACTCTGGTAGGTTTTGTAGGATACAGAGCAAAACTCCATCAGATATAGAAACAGCTCTCAATAAAACATTAAACCACTATTTTCTTTCACTTTTTTAAACAGCATTCACTGTTTTTGGCTACCACAAGAAGAAAATCTGAGAGCAATTTTAGAAAAGTGTTTTTTCTTTTTTCTCTAAATAAAATGCAGAAATTAAATTCATATAGTTGCATCCCTGTTGATTAACTGTGAAGTGATAGTTTATGTTGCTCATTAGCAACCTTCCATAAAAAAATTTTAATTGCAATGTTGCTCATCAAGAAAAGATATTGTTGCACTCACCAGTGATAGAAGTAATAATTTGCTGTCCATTTCTGTGATAGGGGATTTCAATATCAGGAACTCTTACACTGCACATCACAGCTGCATCACTGAAATTTACCCAGGGGAGTAAGTGAATCATCATAACTACTTGTTGTCTGGGAGCTGCCAGGCATTTCTTGCCATAGACTTCGACAATTTCACTGATATCAAGAGCTCCAGACAGAGTAGGGAGCTTGAAGTAAGTTGCTTTTAGACAGGTTTTCTTTCTTCCATGGATCATGTCCTAAAACCTAGACGTTCCTTGTATCGAATGTTTTAGAGCTTAACACAGAAAGCAGAATTTAGGAAGCTGCCTCGGCTAATTTAAAGATCAATATATTTTTGTTTCAAGCCAGATTTAAACACCAACTAAGACTTTAGCCTTGACTTGTTCTTCACAGCTGCTTCAGTAGGCAGCTAATTAAAGATTAGCCTGTAAATTTGGTTTTCTGTAAGCATATATATACTGTCTGTTTAGCTCGATGTAAAGCTAAAAGAGGAAGAAAGTCAGATTTTATCCAGATAGAAGAAAGAATCTGTTACCCTAAATTGATAAACCACTTAGGTAATCAATTCATCTTTTTATAAATACATTTTGTGAAGGTTATAAAACTGGTTAATTAATGAAATTAGTATATATATCAGATGAGAATAAATTCAAGAAGAAAACATGATGCTGTTCACGAAGACATATGCATCCTGCTGACCACAGTATGTTGAAAATCCAAGCAAATGTCACTCATCCTTAACATGAAACAGTATTTTTCAGGCTGAAATGTGAAATCAAGAAAACCAAAAAGCAATAGAATTTCCTCTAAACCTCGTAAAACATAAATTAGACAAGAATGATGCAAGAAATGCAATGAGACTTCATGGTCCCTCCTTCACAGTTATAGATCAAAGGACTTCAGAATTTTGAAGCAATGAGATTTTCATAGACATTTTAAAATTTTTGTAGTGTTCTTATGACTTCTGAAATACAGGATACCTTCTAGGCAAAGGTAACATTTTAACAACATTTATTTTCCATCTGTCTTATGGACAGCCAGCATCTCTGCAGCATCTCTGGATAAAATACTGATTGGCTGTGGAACAAATCGTGGGGTTACAACTGCCTTCTACAACACCAGAATTTTGATTGTCCTTCACAGTTTTGTGTTTATAAAATGAATAGTGACACCACCATTATCAGAAATGCAGGCATATCTGATCTTGACAAGACTTATAACTACTTTTGCAAAAATTTCTAGAACCTGCGTCTTTAGGCCTACAATATTCTGAAAGGTCTGTGTGCCTTTCCCAACCACTTCTAATGTGGTCTGTGAAACTCAAACACATTTAAGTTGCTTTGAGTTCATGCAGACACTATTTTCCTGATATGTAATTTCACAATGTCCCCATAAAAATATGTACCTTAAAAATGGAGCGTAGTGTTTTTGTGACAGGATAAAGTTGAATAAAACAAGATGAGTAATCACTAAATCATAAAAACTATACGTGCACTGCGTACTTTTATCTGTCCAGTTTTAAAAAAATGTGGGTTTTTCATGTAGTATTAAGTGACGTCTTCCAAGGATGTTTCACATTTCCATTGTAGTTGGAAGAAAAGAAGAAAATTGGAAGAAAAGAAGATTTTAGATTCATAGGAACAGTGAAAAAAGGGAAAAAAAATAAACACTTAGGATCAAAAATGAGGCCCTTAGAAATGGTTTAAAAATAATGCAAACACTTTTACGAAAATATTCAAATGAAATAAAAACCACATGTCTATAAGAAAATTTTGAAGCACTAGTGCGTATTTCACTATTTGACTAGAATCCCCAAATTACATTCTGATTACTACTAAGTCTGGTTTAAAATAAGCAGCTATCTATGAAGTTTAACTTTATTTTGGTGGTCTACATCTGTGTGGGTTTTACTTTCTGTTCTAATGTTTAGCCTTGTTTTTCTGCCAAAAAATAATTTTTCATCCTACTTCTTTCAATCAGGAAGAAAAAAAGGAATCATCACCAAAACCAATATGTCCTATAAAAGGCATATATTGAATGTTCAGCAGTTTGCTGCTTCTTAGATCCCTTGTGGCTAACTTTATTTTTCTGATACTGATATGTAGTGTATATAAAAATATAAACAAGAGAATGCAATATAAATGCTACAATATTAAGTTGGATTGAATGACTATTAGGAAATATTTCTATGACATTTTCCAGTTTAGAAAAAAATCTAACTGAAAGCGATAAATAATAGGGAGACTATTTGTTGGTCTTTAGTTGAAGTAAAAGATGAAGAGAATATCTTCATTGCAGTTCCTCACTGTTGCCTAGTTACTTTCTTAGCTGAGTTTATATGTAAATAATAGTGGGAGTTTAAGGATACTTAAAATATATTTCTCATTTAAACATTAAATGTACTTGTCTTTGGTGATCTCACAATATCTGAGTTTTCCAGTTTGGAAAAATCAGGCCTCTCTCTTCTATCAAATAGTTGTGTAGTCCAGTTTTCTAATACCTGCTCTCTGGCTCACCACAGTTTAATAACATGCAGTTAAAGCACTAAAATGTTTTGGTTTCTTTCTTCATTTTTTCCTTCTTTCCCATCAAATTGGATACAGAGGCTTCAAGTAAAATATTTGTACAGAATTCTCTGCTATGAAGTAAGTAAATCCAGAGAATAATGTCACTTAACTCTTGCTAATATTTGTCTTCAGCTTTCAAATTCTACAAGCTAATACCATAATAAAGCATGCTCATAATAAAAAGGTGAAACTCCTGAATTTCTGTATCTGAATCCAGTGCTCTAGTGCATATCACACAGAGTTGCTTCTATCTTAATAATTAGCCCCAATGTCTCTCTGCTGCTTTTATAATGAAGCTGTTGCATACAGAAAACCCAGAAGACATCTATTTGACTCTAAAGTACACTTGCGGAACAAGCCTGAATAAAGAAAAGTGAATCACATAACAGATTAAGAAAAACAGTAAAGTTAGAATATTCCTAAAATACTAAAACAACTTCAGTGGAACAGATGCATTTGTGATTCAGAGAATCTTACTCCTTGTCTCTCTAGAGACTTTTTTTGTGTTTGAAAGCCCTTGTGGACTTGCTTTCCTGAAAGATGAGACTGTGCAGCAGCTGCTGCCCTTGGGCAACTTCCCTGTGGGGATGGGAAGCTCAGGAAGGTATGGCAGCACTGCTCACACGTTTGGTGGGTGCTGAGGAAGGCTGCTGAGAAGAAGACATTGGTGATGTACTCCCCTTGATGTTGATAGCTACCAGAAAGCTCAAGTGCTAGCACTCTGCTTCAGTTCGCAGAACTCACAGAAGAGCATCTTTCAGAGGTCAGGCAACAGAGACAAAGAGAAATGACTCAAGGAATAGATAAGGCAGTAGACCTTGGGGGCTCTAGATGCCCCGATTCTTGCCTAACTGGGCTGTTCATTAACCATGGCACAGGTTGCACTGAACAGCTTGTGAAACTGGACTGAGACTGCAGGGAATATTTTCCCAAAGGTCAGTAATAAAGAGTTCTCAAGGTACAGAGAGAAAAAAAGAAAGGAAGAAAGGGCAGGAGATTTGGGGTTGGGAGCAGCTCCATGCAGAGACTTTAGGCACCTTGCACCACCTCTGGGAGACCCCACATAGGTGCCTGGACTCTGTCTGACATGGAGAGCAAAAACACTGAGCTCCAAAGAAAAGAATCCCTGGATGCACTGCTGCAAAACAGAAATGCAGTGAGCCTGGAAACAGTTCTAGAATGCAGTTAAACATAGGGAAAAGGTGTGCCATGAACTAAAAAAAAAAATTGTATTAAAATTTTTGCACTTCTCAACCTACAGTAAATTTATTCCTCAATTTGCATGTTTTTTTTTTTTTATTTGTGGTGCAAACCAAGACATTCTGCCCCCTCGAGTTCAAGGAAGCAACAAATAGCTGTGATCTCACGTTACAGCCATGAGAAATGAGGCAATAGCAGGGGAAAATAATTTAATGCTAGTCAATATATCACAGGGCTGTCCTCTGCTCCTATGCAATGAACTATGCTGCTCCTTCCTCAGGCTTAAATGACACCTGGGTGTCAGGTGCATACATTTAGCATTACAGGTGCATACAATTAGCAATAATTGCTTGATGTAAACAGGTGATGTGCTCTGCTGACACCTCACTGGGGCTCACCTGCTTCCTTTTCTTTAGCCTTCCTGCTCAAAAGATACTTTTTCTAAATTGACTAAATTCACAAAAACCCCCATAAGCCCCATATAAGCCCCATAAACACTAACTCTGCCAATGCCTGCCCTCCACACAACACTCTAGGAGACTACACTGGAATGCTGTGGCTAAGTGTATTCATGTATACATACATAATCACATTATTAATGTGCGTACAACTGTTCTGCTTCTGAGTGGCAGAATTTACTATAGATTATGCTGAATATAAGTTTCCCACTGTGTGATGGCGACTGAAGGAAAGTAATGAAGCTCATAATTCCATGCAAATATAGGTATCCTTGGATACTGCTGACACAAATGGCTGTTGGGATAATAAGAAAAGGAGGATACGGAGCTCAACATTGACTTAAATTGTGACTGAAATATCAGTAGTGTATCTAATGAATTGGTATGCCATTTCCTTATTGCTGGGGCCAGAACTATCTCCACATAGTCATATGGCCAAATCCAATTAAGTCCTCATGATTAATTTGCTGCTTGTAGAAGGTGAGGAAACTGTCAATGTAAAAAATGGGTGTGTTCTACTTTGCCACATGGCACACATTCCAGAGGCACAGTCCTGACAGGATTGTCTCTCAAACAGAAGGGAGAGAGGCTCTCAGGGAAACACCCCATAGGAGCTGGAAACAAATTTTACACCTGCCCTACTTGTAACTCTATATGTCCCACATTCTTTCCAAATAGTAATAGTTTATGACACAGTTTCTGAAATTATTAATTTATAGCCCAACATAGCCAATCTATTTCAAACTCTTGATTCTGCTGGCAGATTCCAAATTCTGACTGGTCTAAAATCTGGACCATTTTTTAATTTATTTGTTGATTTTTCTGCGTATTATAATTTCTGTTCCAGTTCCAGGATAGATACTAGTCAATTAGACAAATAGGAGGGAGTAGAATAACTCCAGACTGCGACCTCAAAAGAGGTGACTTTGATTAGTCAAAGTAGAGAAAGAAGTTGTATAATTTGAAACTTATAAGGTCACTTACACTATACATTCACTTTCTTTGGCATATTGAGAGGAAAACAAACCAGCAGATCCTTGTTTTAATGGAGATGGGAGAGTATGAAAGACAGAATAAATCACTAGAGATATCCCAAGGGTTCTTCTCTCACCTTAGAGAGAAAGTAGCTACTTTTCTGAAGTGATCCTTGCCTTCAGGAAGGCACAAATTACCTTATTCTACTTGAGAAGAAATTCCAGGTTTAGTTCAGGTAGTGCTTCAACTCACTGATTTCAGATATCTCAGTACAATTTATGATGTTTCTGCAGTGGCTTATCATCTGTGAAGTGGAGATAACAGGTGTCAAAGGGTTGGTGTTAACTGCATCTTAGTTTTGTCTACAACTGATTCATCTCCCAAGTCTTTATGCTGGAACCATGACAAGGCGAAAACTTTGATCCCTAACACAGCATCAAAGACTCCCAACAATTAATATCCTTGTGCTCACCAAAAAACCCCAAAACTCTTGAGAAGATCTTGAGTCTCATCATAGTATTGAATCCTGTCAAAACAGATGTTAAATATTCTCCTCAATAATTTTCTTAATACAAGTCAGATAAGCTTCTCCCTGTGAGCCATGCTGCTTGGGAGTACTTGAAAATTACAGAAAACAAATTATTTTGAGGTTCAGGAAGGCTGGAAGCTTGATCCTTATATGTTGGTGGCTTTAGGTTGATTCATGCCAGCTAAGGAGCTGACACAGGGTGACATCAAGTTTTTCCCATTCCTCCTTCTTGTTGCTCTATTTAGAATGTGTAGCATAGCCTACTGTGAGGGAACAGGCATGATGCCTAGTAGCACCAATTAGATCCAGCAAGTCTCAGCTTTCATGCAAACTTTTGACCATATGAGAAGGGATTTTCCCCTTCCTAACTATCTTGAATGCCTGCTCAAAAATGTTAAATTGTTTTCTAGTGCTGTTAGCACTGAATTTGAACAAGTTGAAGGAATAAAGAGGAAAATGGAATTATGTTAGGGTATAAAATAATTTGAGTTGATATAAGTATGGGATAATTTTTTATCTACCTTGTGCTAGGCCTTTGAGCTACTTAATGCTGCCTGTAATCAATCACTAAGAAATCATCCAGGTTTCCTGCATGTTATAGCCCCACACATGGGCCTATATCATAATCCAGCACAGAGCTTGTACAAAACTGAAACTTGTGAACCTTATGCTGTAACCTGGGAGAACATTCATACTGATGTTCTTTGATGGAAGTAGCTGGGAATGTCTACATTTCTTCAAGGTAAAAAAAATAAAATAAAATATCTGTGGAAGTATAAAGGCTCTGAAAAACCTTGAGGGAGCTTTTTGATTCTGCATTTTGCTGAGCAATAAAAGGTCAGTTCTTAGATGTCAAAAAGATTCTGCTGCACAACCATGCCAGTTCACAGTGCTGTCAGATGAACAGATTATCAAAGTGCAGGCTTCAGTGATGGATGCTTTTAGCTTCTCTTCCTTGATGTGATGATAGATTTGTATCTGTACTGATAGGCATTGGTAGACATCTGTCTTTACGGTTATGTATGCTGTTAGTGTTGCAAGAAAATGAATAGGTGCTGACCTGAGGTTGACATGACTGAGCAGAGCATGAGATGCCACAGGACACGAGATGAAAAATTGCTGGTTGTGATGATAACAGTCAGAACCTGACAAGAGTTACCCAGAGTGCTATGAGATGGCTAGATTTTGCAGATGGTTAAGGGGAATTGTGTGACTGTCATATTTCAGAGAGGTAACTGAGGGAACCCTACAGGGAGTGAAAGATTACAGGGTAGCAATTCATGTCAAGGTGAACTAGGCAATGGTATAAGAAGTGACAAATTTGGATATGGACGTAGCAGAACTGTAACCAAAAGGTAAAGAATAATTCTGGACAGGGTGTTTATTTGAAAGGGATCTGGGAGATCAAAGAGAGGTACAACAAGGCGAAAAGTAAGATCAAGAAATAGGGAAAGAAATAACAGCATTTGAAAATGTTGCAGGTGGTTCTGTCCCGATATTCCTCTCAAGTGGTCCTCTGCTTTGTCCTAGCAGAATAAAGAGGAGCAGCAAACCAAAGCCACTGTGTTGAATCCAGCACAAAGGTCCCACCCCACTGGCTGCAGAGTAATAAGGACAAGGCTGATTCCCTGGAGAACTACTGGTGGGACCAGCCAAACATCCTGCGGTAGGGTGCTGCAGCATCCTGTGTAAGTGGGGGAACAATGAAACAACACAGCCAAGGAAAAAAGGATTTTGAAAAGGGCAGTAGGGAAGAGAGGTTGACAAGAAATAAGTGAGGATATTGAAGGGGATTAAAATTTAAAATAACTGCACAAAAATTAAAGAAGTTACAGTGATTCTGCATATACATGTATATACACAGTTTAAAACTCATTTGGCCACTGACCAAATTTCACAGAAGGGAGTATTTGTCCTGCCTTCTGGAAGTTGCATTTCTTGAAGTGTCTTTCTTTCAGTGGTTGCTTGATTTGATTCTCTTGCTGATGTTGTCTCCTAGCAGCTTGCTTTTATGATTGCTATGTAGCAGTCCTGCTTGCTACATAGCAATCACAGCTGTTATTAACTGCTATAGGCATAAATAAAGCATGATGGATGAATTAACTGAAGAGTCATAAACAGCATACTGTTTATCATATATATAGATACATTTAATTGCAAATATTGACATTTTCATGCTTTATTTTTTTAATGAAGTAAAGGCTGACAGCAGTTTAAGAGAAAATTTCCTTTTTCCTTTTTTTTTGTGAATGAAATATTTACTTATGTTTCCTGTTGTTTCTGTTTATTTCTCTGTTAGATATACTTAACTATTGATTAAACTCTTTACTAGCTTTCATTTAGATATTCATAAATGGAATGTTAATATACAGTCTAACTGTTTTTTTCTCCTATTTCTAAGATATCAACAATTTGATCATGCCTGCTTGTGTGGCTTTATAGCATCAGAAAACAATAGATGATTTTCAGATTGGCCTAGCTGATAAAAAAGAAAGGCCCTTTGTACACCGTACAAGGAAAATTGCACACCGTACTCTGAATACAGCCAAGTGGATGAAGTGAGTGAATTTCCCTAGCACTTTTTCTGAAAGACCTCCTTTCCTTTGGAGTATTGTGTTTACACTTCCATCTGTCTTCACATAAGAACCTAAGTAATTGCTAGCTGCATACAGAGAGAAGTCCAAGAGAAGGGTAACTGTGCATAACAGCTTTTGAAGGGGCAAGAGCGTCTTTGGGAGGCGACCTTTAGCAAGCAACAACAAGAATCAGTGATAATAATTATTAAAATCTAGTTCAAGATATCCAGGAAAAGGAAACCATTCTAAAATTAATTCTATCAGTTTTACCAATAAATACCTCTTCATTAGTGGGAGAAAACCTACAACCCACCACAACCCAAAACACGAAAAAATCCTCTTTCTACAGTAAGTAGAGATTTGCAGAGCATCATTTACCATCTCACATAGGTTCCAGCTAGGTAATACATGTGAACACATGATATCAATGTCAATCTTCTATTGAAAATACTCGCCTGAATATTTTACTTCATTTGCCAGAAATTTGCAATGTTTTCTTTGAGGTCTAGCCCTCTCTAGCAAATGTGATTGAAATTCATCAGTGTGTTTGGAATTTTCAGAGGAAGCTGAGAGAAAGGGTGAAACTGGAGCGAGCTACTCAATCAAATGTCTCATTTACTTGGGGAAGTAGGTTTTATGATGATTTTCTTAATTGTGATAATAATTGGTAGTAGGATGCTTGAACATGGCTGCACATATGTTGCTTTGTAGTATTTCAGGGCACTTCTGAAAAATATTGTAGTACTGCATATAATGCCTCTTACCTTGCTTTTTTATGCTCTGGTCCACCTATCTAAATTTTAGGGACTGAATGCTCTGCTTTCATTTCTATGACTCTCTGAGGGGTGATGGGGAAAATCGGTGAAGCTGGAGCTTTGTCACTTATTGGCTCTGAAACTTATCTATGCAGAAGATAAATGACACTAGCCTGCTTATTTCATCATGACATCAGCAGCCTTCTTTCATTTCAAAGCCGATTTCTCAGGCTGTGCTGACTGTGAATTATAGCATTCTGAGAATCGCGTGAATAAAAAACTTCTCTGCATGTCCATACCTGGCATCTGAGATTGCAGCATAAAGAAAATGAGGGTAAAATTGCAAAGCATTTCAGGTCTTGAAAATTTTTTTCAGGTCTCAGAAACTGAAGCTCTTTGAACTCCTCTTAATAAGAAGTCATTTATTCCACTGCCAGGCTACATTCTATGGAGAAAAATTTTGTTTTAGAACAGACTCTTCTTTACATAACATCAAGCAGTAAGCAGCCACACTAAGCGACTTCTCTTAGACAGAAATGTTAGTGAAAAATTGTGCAGGATCTTGTTTCAGAAGGTCAGTCTATATTCATTACATGCACTCCCTTACTCCTCTGAGCCAGGGAGCTCCTAGCAGCATGAGCTCTGAGGCTGTATTATAAAGATTCTGCCCTCTTCATCTGTGAGCCTCTTGTTCAACAAAACTCTCAGTGGACATTCAATGAAAGCAATCTTATATTTTATGTCTGCCGTTCCTATCAGAAATATCTTGCTGCCTTTTTTTTTTTCCACAGTAAGCATAGAGGAGTAGGAAAAAAACACCTCTTCATAATTTTGCGAGCTCGATTCACTCATTCTTCCCAAAGTCTTTCTTTTTTGACTAAGCATATGCTGAGCTCTCAAATAGGGACATAAGTGAGGTCAGCTTTCTCCACCAGCCTTGAATAGCCTACCCTGTGCACAAGAGGCTTTACAATCAATTTCACTCATTCAGTCAACATAGCTTGAAAAATGACTATCAGGCGCTAATTCCAACTTGGAACAGACAAATGGCAGAAAGCAGAGCAAAATATTACTAAACAAATAATGTTTTGCATGTTAGTGTTTAGGGACATGCAGAAAAAGCATACAGCTCTTTGCTGCTCCACTCATCCTGTTTGAGGCTGGAGTAATTTTTGCAAATTGCTTCTGGGGACACAGTGCTGCCCCAGAGGCAACTTCATAAGTGAGTCCTTTTTTTCATAACATTGATCAAGTGGCCCAACTTACTTAGAATAGATTTATTTTACTGTTTAAATTTTCTTTTTTTTTTTTTTTCACACCAGAGATCATCTCATAAGACAGCAGAAGTCTTTCTGTTTATATTTTCTCCTCATAAACAATTTTATATGAAGAAAGTTATCAGCCTCTGAGAGCTGTATCTGTATTATTGCTTACTCTACACTTGTCAGACCAAATCCAGCAATGAAGCTGAGAGAAATTTCTTGAATTTAATGATTTTCAGTGAAGTCTTTTTTTGTTCAAACAATGAGTTATGGTGGTACCTTTTCAAGTAAGACAACTATTTTATAATGAAATTATTATCATGAGTCCTTATAGGTGAAAGGAGAAGGCATACATTATTCCCTGCTGTAATGAATTTGTAATCTGAGACCCTGACCCAAAGCTCATTAAAACCTAAAGCAAAACCAGCACTTCTCAAAAGGAGGATTGTCTCACAGAGAATCAAACATTTTTTTTTCTTGAATGATCTCTTTAATTAGAAAAATCTAATTTGAGGATTGCCAAATCTGTACAGTATTTGATGTATTCTTTTTAACAAGACAGGAAAGTGAAAATAATATTTTTAAAACCCCAGAAATCAATAACCTGCCCTTTCTCCCCCTCTCTTTTTCCTTTGAAATAAACCTCCTTATTTTAAGAACATAATATCTATTACCTTATTTTAAATTTCTCATTTTCTGAACTCATTATGAATTCAGCTGCCTGAATACAATTAGATCAAAGTTTTTTGTTTTAACAATGGAGGTGAATATTCCTTATTAGCTTGATGCAAAGTAAATTTTAGCAATTTGCCCCCTTGGTTAAAAATAAAACTTACTCATTTTCTTGTACCTAGTCAAGGTTAGAGGACACAATATTTGGGAGTTACTTCCCTATCATGGACAACTGATTTCTAGGCTTCAATAAACAAAAATGAGACAAAGCAAGCAAGAAAATATACTTGCAAAGAACTGCAGTTCAGACGTGAAAGGTATGAACACAGAGCACATGTTTTAGCAAATCCTAAAATTCAGATTTGACTGGCTGGTACTACTATAATACAGCAAAAAAATGGTGAAAACTTTACAAAACCTAGAACAGCTAGCTGGGTTTTTTAAAATTATTAAAAATTTAAAAAAATTTTATTTTACCAAAAAGAAGTGTTAGAATGTCTTCAGGTTTTATATTTATGATCAGATTTTGAAAATAATGGAAGAGCTTCATGAACAGCAAAATTATTAAAGATAAAAAGCATATCTTATGCTTATGGCCAGTTCTGCCATCTTTTAGTCCTCACAAATTTTTGGATCCCTTTTATTCACTGGACACGTGAACACAATTCAAATCACTCTCACTGGTAAATTTATTTTAAAAAGCACTTTGTGAAATTGAACTTGAACAAAGAAATAATACAGTTCATTAAAGAACTCATCTGTGTGCCAGTCTTGTTATTAAGCAAAACAATCAGTTTAATTTTTTTTAATTTACGAAACCATTTTGGGATAATCAGAAAATTGAACATTGCATACCACACTGCTGTATGTACATTTAAAGATAATTAGATGTTCAATATCCAGGATTCCCAGGAAGAGGAATAGCTATGAGCCTTATTCTGCTTTGAAACTCAAACATTCTGATTGTATTTTCATTACTTTTTCTAATCACTTGATTTTTCCATCTCTCCTTCTTGTCCTTTTCTAGACCATCACAATTTTGGATGTGTGTGGCAATTTATGTTTGCTGTTGTTTGAATGCAGGGTATATGAAAAAGATGCAAAGACTCTGGGAATATCTTCCAGACTTGTTTGTGCTGTCCCAGAGAATAAGGAACTGAGTGGTGGGACCTCTCTGTATTCTGTTTAATTTCATTATTTTAGTGCCTATGGATTCTAAATGTAAAAAAAAAGGTTGCTTAAAGTGAAACACTGTAAAAAATAAATAATTCCATGATAAAAAATAAAGTAAAAATGTCATAAATTTCAACTACCACAAATATACCAATTTAGGAGGTTGTACATTAAAGTAAACTTCATCTACAAAATACTGGAGTTCTGCTAAAGTCAGTGTAGTCCCTGATCTACATTAGATGAAGAGCTCAACAGAGTGTGTAAAATTCATTGTCTAATTCTATAGCAAGAATTATGCTTTTCCTTTTGTTTAGTGTTTTTATTTTTTCATTGTTTTTTTTTCAAACCGCACTGGGAATTCAGACAGTGCCAATTTGATTCCCTTAGATTTGCCACTTGTTTGCTGGTTCTAAGTTTCATACCCAGAGCTGCACGGCAGATAAATTGATGAAAACCGTGGGTTTCAGTGAGTGCACACACCCACCTTCCTGCCATGTGTTCCCCTGCCACCTCTGCCTGTGCAGGCAGCTGGGTGACTGCCTCACTGCTGTCTGGGTTACTGGGGTCACTGCTGCCTCATCCTGACCCCTTCTGCCCAATGCAGGCAGGCTGAGCCATGACACGATAAAGGAGAGGAAAGGCACCAAAGAGGTAAGAATAAATACATAAGAAGAAAACAAAACTGCGCTCTGCCAAGCTGTTTACAAGGGAAACACGCTCTCCAGAAGTAAAATTCCACATCTTGTGTATTGACACCAGTGAGTCATTATGGGAGGCAGATATTGCGTTGGCTGGGTATATCTGGCTCTGCTTGTAATCCAAAAGAAAATGGGGGAAGTTTGCCTTCTCTCTTCCCAGTTGTCCTTCTCTGTTCCCAGTCCAGAGTGTGTGCAGGAAATTGCTGGAGGATTTGAAGTAAGTGCTTTCATGACACCTCCATCCAGCTGAAATGCCAGCAGGTTTAGCTGTGACGGCATCCCAGATTTTGTAAACTTAATGGTGTCCTCACTTAAAAGTTGGAGTCTGTCACATTTACCAAAAAGCATATCTTCTCTCTCACCACAAATGTGATGTTTTGCTTATTTTTCTGTCCTAGCCTTCAATATCTTTACCTCATAACAGAATTTCTTATTGTGTTATCTAAAGGTTTTTTTTTATCAAGAATAAATTATTTTTACAACAGGAAAACACTGATGAACTATTTAACTACTTAATTGAGAGTTGCTTGAAAAGGGTTACAAGTTTTCCTTACCCAAGACATTCTACTCTGAAGCAGCTCATCACTCAGCTGTGTTTTACTGCAGTGCTGCACTGTCCCCTTGAAAGCTGTGGTCATGTAGTCCGTCTGATGTGCTGCCATTTTGCAGGTCCCAAATTTCTTGTATGAACTGTGCCTCCTCTGGGGTCTGTAAGCCACAGAAGACTGTGGCTCACAGTGATTAACATAATCAAACAAAAACACAGGTCTCATCAGACACTGTGACACAATAGCCCCAGGGATCTTAGTATTGAGCTGACCTGACACAAAAGATTTAGTATCAGTTTAAAAATCAAAGTGTTCTGCCCTTTTTGTAGCCTGTTTTTGCTTGGGTTTTTTTCCTTAAAATAGTTTGAAATTTAACAAAAGATGAAGTATTGGTAAAAGAATAAGAGATGAATCGTCGCAGACATGTCTTCACAGAAATCCTTTCTTTCGGATTTCTGTGTCTTCTGGAGGCCAGAGGCCTCAGAAGACAAGGTAAACAATTATTATCAGATGCTGTGGAATGTAACAGGGGTTTCTTGATTGGCTCATTTTCTATGTTTATAATTAAGGGCCAATCACCAGTGCAAGCTAGGGGACTGAGTCCTTGGGGAAAACTTTGTTATAGATTCTTTCTATCTATTCTTAGCCTAGCCTAGCAGCTCTGCAAATCTCTCTCTATACTCTATTTAGTATAGTAATAATGTATTATATATGATATATCAATAAATCCAGCCTTCTGATCAAGAAACAAGATTCACCGTCTCTCTCACCACCAGCAACCCACTCAGGCGCAGTAATACTGAATAAACTTAATACTTTTCTTTTAGTAGTGTCTGCTTTTTCTAGTTGTTAATATAGGCCTATAAGGTCCTTAAAGCAGCTGTTTCATTGCTATTTGTCTAAGGAATAAAACGTGGTGAAAATGTAAAAAAAACCCCCAACTAATTCCATTTAAATGGTTGACAAACACACAGACACACAGGTCCTGGGGGTTGTGAGGTTTGCCAGCTCCTGTAACACCCACAGCAGTTGGATTTAAACTCCCTCTGGAGAGATCCCATCTGGTTCTGAATTACAGACAGCCAAAAGTGAAACTCTCCTCAAGATTCTAGGATTAAAAATGAAGGATGACTACAGAGGAAAAGACTGTCACCTTGATGTCAAATACAAAACAACATTTACCATTTGGAAGGAAAACAAGAATAGAAAAGATTAGTTTAGTGTTGTTTTGGTTCCCCAAGAATTCTACTGCTACTTTACCTAGCTAAAGTATATTTTCAATAAGTTCTTTGAGTCATAAAATAAGTAATTTAAAAAGAAAAAAACCTCAAAAAGTCAATGACTCCCAGTTCCTATGCGCTTTCATTTTACTATTTCTATTTAAATGCATATTTTGACTACACTGCTGGAAAAGAGTACCAGCATAACATTCCCTGTAGAGGAAACTGAGGAAAAAAATTGGAACATTTTTAGTGTATAGGAGATGGGAACAGAGGGGAATAGGGGGCAAATCATGACCTTCTATAATTTTTAAAAGAAAGTACATTCTCTAGCTGCCAAAATAAATGAACTTTACAGAAATAAAAATGTGCTCTGGATCAGATTTTGACTTAGAAAGTGGCATGAAAGCAGATGAAAATTGAACATGTGCTGAAAATCTAGGCCCTGGTATATTTAAGTATCAGATGTCTTAGCATTCACTGTAAGTTTGCACCTGTAAAACACTGACAAGGTTTAATAAAGAATGACAATAGTTACACTAAATACAGATTGATTATTTTGTCAGTCTAGAAAACTATTTCAGAGAGCATGTCATTGTTTCACATGCCTCCTTCATTAATGTTGGTTATTTGCGCTTTATTGGCTACTTGAGTAATCCAGGATTTGAAAAAGTCTTACTAATCCCTGAACCCTCAAATTTTTATAAGCCCAGTATAAGACAATGGATGATAGCTTGAAAAAAAGCACACAGACAAGAATACAGAAAAAAAGAAAAGAAGAAAAGAAAAGAAAAGAAAAGAAAAGAAAAGAAAAGAAAAGAAAAGAAAAGAAAAGAAAAGAAAAGAAAAGAAAAGAAAAGAAAAGAAAAGAAAAGAAAAGAAAAGAAAAGAAAAGAAAAGAAAAAAGAAAAGAAAAAAGGTGTGACAACATATGCTGAAATCAGCAGTGCTTTCTCCTTATTAACAAGTTCACCATCATCAAAATTCTGGTGAATAAAGAAGTTTTCAGGAAAAAATGAGGTGGTTCTGCATATTCTGTTGGGAAATTCTAGTTTGGCACAGAAGAACTGTCTGAATTTATGTATGAAAAGATCTGCATAAGCACTGTATGTGAGCAACCCTTTTTATGTATAGATTTCCTACGAAAAATCCCAATCTCGAATACATGTTTTGTATATCTGAATTCCTTCAACCCTCTTCCCTACCTGATTGTCTGCTAGAGATTCTGTGGAGGATTCTGCCTACCAGAAAGAGAAGAAAATCTGTGTAAAACAAGTAATATTTGTTTGCTGACCGCAAAATATGACCTCTGTGGCTAAAACCCCAGACAAACATAAGTACTGATGGTAAGGCAATTATTTACAGCTGAAACGTGACTGAGGTACTCAGAAGACTTCAAAGTTGGTGTTTCCCTAGGCTCTGTGATATAAAAATCCTCAGTTCTCAGGAGATTCAAAAACATGCAAGGACAAATCCCAGGCAGAAGGAATGCCCAAAGAGCTTTATCAGTTTCCACAAATTATAAGCGTGCTCACTGTCATGTGCTAATGTGATTAAGTGTGCCAATGGTGAAACTCTTCAGATCTTCAGAAGAGGTACTGGAGTTGAAACAGCAAGGACAAAATTCAGCACTGTGACCCAGCAAGTGAAACAAAAGCAGTTTACAATGAACCCTTAGCTGAAATACAAAATTCTGAAGTCACTTTTATGCCATGAGTCAGTCACAAGAGAGGAGAGAGCAGGGGAGACACACCCAGTGTGGTGGACACTTCAGCAACGTGCTTGCGATCTGTAGCCCTGGTTTAACCACCAGCCTCCTTACGGTGCCACAGCTTTGTTTACCACAAATGTTATCCTGTATTGGTCAGAGACATTTCAATCATCTTAACTGAGGGCTTTGCCTGTACATGCATAAAGCATCCTGCAAAGCAGCAGCAGGCTCTTAGGTTCTGCTGTGGGCTGAGTGCTGCCTTGGTTGTACCTCCCAAGTACCTTTAGAAATTACAGTCACTCCTCAGAGTTTCAGGATGAACCCCCAGCCTTCCCTCACCCTCTGTGCTGCTTTGCCCCTGGGAGACATGGAGGTAGTTGGCCCTACATGAATGAGACACAGGCTGGCCCATGATGTGGACATTTTTGAGAGGGCTTTCTTGATGGTTGAACTCCTTGAGGGTGCATATCTGTCTGCTCATAGTCTTTGCCCATGTCAGATTGTTATCGAATGATTTGGTTTGCTTTTATTTGTTTTGGTTTAGTTTGATTTGCTTTGGCTTTGTTTCCATTTCCCACCCCCCTAGATGATACATTGACATCATTTCTGCCTTTGTTGCCTCTCTTTCATTTGTCAGACCCTTACCTGCTTTCTTGTCACATATTTAATCCAATTTTCTTTAAAAATGGCATCCCAAAGTATTAATGAATTCTGCAAGTTCCAGTTTCTTAGATTACCTGGTAGCTTCACAGACAGTGAACAAAAGGGCTAATGTGTCTCAGCACAGTTTATGATTCAGTTTCACTGTATAAAATCAGCCCCTGTCCAGCTGCAATGCTGGAGAAAACCACTTCATAACCTCATAACTTTATTTATTGTCACACAACAAAGATCTGTCTCAAAGGAAAGCTACAGAAAAAATAATTGCAAGAGAGTAGAGAGAATAGAATAAGCCCTGATGCTCTCTTCTCAGCCCATTAGAGTGATCTTTCAGTCCTTTCCCTGAACAAGATCTGGACTCAAGGAAGAAGATGCTAAGACTGACTGACACAAGTTGACAAACTGACAAGTTGAGTGTATGGGCATTTTTTGCCAAGTCTATAAGTACCTGATATATCCACCTGCATCAGAAACCCAGCCAAGGTGGAGAAGCTCTGTTACCTTTCCAGGTAAAACTACCCCAAATATTAGGAAATGTAAATGCAACTCTTCTGACTATGGGTTTTAGTTACCTGTATAATTAAGTCTGCTTGTTAAGAAATACCTAGAAACAACAGAACTGAATTTTATAGCCAAAACGAGGCAAATGACAGTAAACTAAAGAAAACAAGAGTGTAAATAGCTGTGAAAAGAAAATTTTCCAATGCTACAATTTTTAATAACCTAAAATAATTAAAAGAAAAAAAAAGGAATAAAAATTTAGTACATTAACCATATTATATTTAATTAGTTGACCATTTCAATAAATTGGGAAGTCACTTATGTTGATGGCAAGAACTTGGTGAACCATTATTTTCAGAAACTGAGAACTTACTTATTTTATTAAAAAGAAACTTACCCCAAACTTTAATTTGGCCTTCCAGAAAATAAGGAACTATGCATCAAAATCCACCCCTGATTGTGCTAAATATGCAAGCTTTTCCTTGCTTCCTTTTATTTTTTTTGATTCATTGCACAGCTCAAGTTGGCTGCTCAGGTATTCTAGAGGTATTAAACATTCTAGAATGTTTAATAATAACATTCTATGTCCATGTGAACACTATTATTAAACCATTAATATGCAATACCTAGAGATTCCTCTTCATGCAGGATATTTCATTGCTGATGAATGCTGACATTATTCATGGATTATTTTTCCTCTTAAGCATGTGTAGATGATTGGATCATTTAGCATAGGATTTTATGTAACCAAACATTAGTTGTATTTCTATTTAGTCTTTCTTTCAAATTATAACTTGTTTAGTCTTGTGAAATAAAGAAAAAGGTTAAACATAAAGATAAATATTTGCTGAGTTCACATGGCTGTAATGATACAACTTAGTGACTTTTTAGAATTAAAATTTTTCATATTTAATACTTAAAGATTTGTTATTGTGCAACTTTCAATGGATTGCGGATCTTTCCATAGCTACACCACCATGATTTTGTCTTCTAAACAGTTAAAAAGACTGAGTTCCTTAATTAACTGTCTTTTTCTTTCTTTCAGTCTTTAGTCTAATATTTAGATTTTTAAATTGGCTTATTTAAAAAAAAAACATAATGACTGCATGTGCTACACCACAACAGATCTTAGCAAAGCTATAAAGACACATAATATCACCATATAATCATATAATTTGATGGTCTCTATTTGGGTGCAGAGAGTCAGGAAAACATGAGGGAGGAATTTGTTATTGAAAGGTGAAAGTATTTAATCTTCATGAAGAAATGTGCAATAACTCAGCCACCCCATCTCTTGTGCAAGAAGCAGCAAGGAATTCTCTCATGCAGAAATCCCTTCCAAATTTGCTTTGGAGACTGCCTAGTGCCTCTTGGCTCTCTGGAAGCCTTGTTAAAATTCCAACTACTTAAAAAACAAGTTAATTGAATCTGAAGTCAGTTAAGTCTTCTAGTGGCCTATCCCAAATGGGAAATAATGAGATTTTCTGAAATTAGCAGATGAAGCTGTCTGTTCTATGGAACTGCAGGCTCAGTATTCACTTAAAAATTCACCTCATCTACAAAACACTGTGTCATCAGGTGCACTGGCTGTATTTTCCCTCAGAAGGAAGCATGAAAGAAGAATAGGAGCTAAAAGAAAAAAAAAAGCAAATTTACTTTCTGCCTTTTAAAGTATCCCTGTAATGTACTGAGAGAGTTTTTTCTCTAACAATTTAGTACACACAAAAATCCCCTGAAGACAAGGCCTGGCCTCTCTGACACTACTGAGACTTTTGCCATTGATTTCACTGGCACTAGAACCTTGCCTTGATGAGCAACCACTTTTCCATTAGTTTTATTTTACTCTTAGAAACATTATTTGATGAAAGAAAATTTAGAAATTATTTGGACAATGGAGCTGTAGATTTCATTCTAAAATGCTTCAGAGTGCAATCATCAATAGGGTAAAAAATTGCACTGTCAGAAATGTTTCACAAAATTTCTTCTATTAATTTCATTTTGCTATAGTAAGTGTCACACTACCATCTTAAATCAACCAGCAAATATTACACAGAATTGTCTTGAAGAAAATCAGTCAATATCTTTCACTCCTAGGGGTGTTGCTGCTTTTAGGGACACTCGGTATTGCATGTACCTAAATAATATGTCTTTACTTAAAATTTAAGCGTCTAACAGTGATTTTACAAAGTACAGCTTTACTGAATTAATTTTACTATTGGATTTTCTTTAGGACATAACTAAATGAATTATCCAAAAAGGTTATGTGTAAAAGGAAATTATTCTCAAAATTGTATCAATAATCCCATGGCAAAAATTCTTCATTATAAGTATCATGATAAAGAGCCTCTAAAATTGTCATATAAGTTTCAACCACTTCAATTTTCAATATATGAATATATGCTAAAATCTTATCTGTCCAAAATAGATTATTAATCCGGGGGCTGACATTCAGATCCTTTTAAAAAAGGTGAATGAGATTTGAATGTGATGGAGGCCTTGAGCTTTTCTCTCTACAATCAATCTGCTACAGAAGGCCTTTGTGAGAGTTTCAAACAGTACCATTATACATTGCAAATGCCAAGTTCCAATTTCACAGGTTAACCCTGTCATATACACAGGCCTTTGTGTCTGTGTCTCCCAACACATGTGCAAGTGGACCACGATGAACGTTATCAAATCACAAGGAGAATTTCCAAAATGGTTTGACAATTTAAGGTGTCCAGAGGCTTTTGGAGCACAAGTTTTCATAGAAATCATGACCCTCTAAATTAAATATTCAGATCTGACACAGCAAATTTGAAACATAAAAGCATAAAACTCAAAGGAGTAAAGGAGCTGCATTTTTGTCTTGTACAGGGTCTGAAAAGGTAAAGACAAAGGTGTGCCACTAGGCATAGGTGGTACTTTACCTGTACAATAGATGGAAATCCTTTCAGACTCCTTTGAAAAATGGAGAAATTTGTACTTTGGTCAAAGACAGTGTCTGGAGAATGGAGTTTTTGCCCTGAGGAGTAGCTCAGAAGAAGGTTTTGATGAAGCTGGATATAAATGCTTGATACTCACATAATGGGAAATATGTTCTAGTGTTTTAGCTTCAATTCCATGATTACACTATTTTGTATCTCTTCAGTCAAAAGTGTGAAGTACTATTCTGCCAATTATCCATGATTACTGGAGTTTTCTGCCTGCCTCTTTGTCATGGTTTGACACTGGCCCAATGCCAGGCACCCACAAAAGTCTCTTGCTCACTCTGCCCTGTACAGCTGGGCAGAGGAGAGGGGAAAAAAATTAACAAAGGGGTCATGAGTTGAAATAAGGACCAGGAGAAAACACTACAAGGGCAAAACAGGCTCAAAGTTGCAAAGTGAATTTATGACTAACAGAGTGAGAGGAGGATAATGAGAAGGAAAATAAGCCCTTCAATTGGTCCACTGTTTTGGTCCCCAGCCCCTCTCTCCTTACTACTGACAGTGTGAGAGAGAGAGAATGCACGGGGGTTTTGATCAGTTTGTCACCTGAGATTTTCTTCTGCTGCTCTGTGAGAGGATCCTCTATGAGACTGTGGGGTGCCTTTTATGGGAGACAGTTCTCTATGAACTCCTCCAGGATGGCTCCAGCCTCATGAACAGCATTCCCCTAAAACTGCTGCAATGTGAGTCCCTCCCACAGACAGACAGTGCTCCCAAAACTGCTGCAACGTTGGTCACTCTTCCACGGGGTGCAGCCCTCCAAGGACAGGCTGCTCCAGCCTGGGGCCAGGGCCCCTCTCTCCACGGGTCTCCCACAGGATCACAGCCCCCTCCAGGCATCACCTGCTCCAGCATGGGCACCTCCATGGGCTGTGTGTGGATCTCTGCATCCCTGTGAATCCCCGTGGGCTGCAGGGACACAGCTGCCTCACCATGGGCTGCACCACGGCCTGCAGGGGAATCTCAGCTCCAGTGCCTGGAGCAGCTCCTGCCCCTCCTTCTCCACTGACCCTGGTGTCTCCAGATTGTTTCCCTCACATGTTCTCACCTTCTCCTCTTTGGCTAGAAGAAAAAACTGTGCGCCACTTTGTTTTGATTTTCTTAAATCTGCTATCACAGTGGTGTTACCGACGTCTCCAATTGGCCCAGCCTTGTCCAGCAGCAGGTCCATCCTCAGAGCTGTCAGGGATTGGCTCTGCCTGACATGGGGGAAGCTTCCAGCAGCTTCTCACAGAAGCCGCCTCTGCTTCTGTGGCAAGCTGCTGGAAGTGTCCCCTGCTATCAAAAACCAGGCTGTGCAAAACAAATACACTCTTTCTCTCATTAATTTATGTTAAGTTTTATGAGAAAGAGATAATGCCTCAGGCTTGTTCCTGAGATGGAAGGATAAGATATTTAAAGTTTATCTTGACCCTTCAAGTATTACAGTAATCCACTTTAATGCATCCTTGAGGGTTCTGATTGCTTCATCCCTTCTGTAACTTAAGATAAGTGATACCACTTTACCTAATGAAAGTAATTTTATCTAACTTTTTCTCTGTTACCAAAAGTCAAAGAACACTAGATAAAGTCAAAGATGGTAAGAAAAAGACAGAAATATTAGACATTTTCCATGCAGAGGTTTGTATTCTCTTTGGAGACTGGATGATCTTCCTGTGGTTCTCCTCTACAACCTTAAAATAGTTAATTAATTTACTTAAAAAGTCTTCTACATTTGATGCTTGAACAACAGAGAAAAATGAAAAGGAGAAAGTAGAACAAATATGTTCATAGTCCCTTGTTCTTTTAATTCCCTCTTGAGATATTTACATTTGGAAAGAAGTACATTAGAGCAGTCATGTGATAGCTATTAAAAAAAGTACAAAACAAACAAACCACAAAAACCCCAGGAAGAAACCTCAAATCCAAATGATAAAGATGTTTGTAGTGGTAGGAGCAGGAATTAAGACATAGTAATAGTCTTTCCATCACTGAAACCTTGACTGCACCATATAGGCTGGGGAAAGAATTGCCATTTAAGAGGATATTTCAAATAAGGGAAAAATTTCAATACTAAACATATATGCAAATTAATAAGTATTGGTGACTCGAGAGGAATGTGCCATTGTTTTGTGAAAAAATATAAGTAAGAGAGATGTCAAGGTCATGGAGTTAGTAAGGAACTAAAACACAGATGAGATTTCAGCATGAATTTTCATGCTGACAGTGACTACTAATTATGAAAGAAGTCCTAGGATTCAAGGTGGAGTTGTTTTTCAAATGGACAGTGCCAGAGAAAAGGTACAGTAAAAGGTAGGAAAGACCAATGTTTGCATGCACCAGCATTTCTAAAACTGGGAAAAGCTCCAGGGTCTCCCAAATCAGGTTGATGCAGAAGCATTTAGAGGTCTTAACTGCAGAAACACTTGGGATGCAGATGACTTACAAGTGACTGCAAGCAGCATTATAGAAAATCTTCCTTCACTTGATGTGAAGGGTGGGATGCTGGTATTTGTCACAGATCACAAAAAAATCCTTTCACTTGTCTGCTACAATATATTTCTCACCTTTTTCCTTGCTTAAACATTTAGACTAAAATATTCATAATATAAACTGTCACATTTTCATGCATGTGTGCACACACTCATGTCAAATATTACCTAGGTTTCAATTAATTTTTGTTATGTGAACTGAGACTGAAATAAGGTTTGCACACTCTTCACAGGGGATAGTTTTATATGCTTTGCAGACACCAGCATGTCAGTGACACACAGGAGACTTTTCACAACACTCTGATGGTACTGAACTAGCAGGGCTACCACATATGGTCAGTGAAAATGTGGATTCAAAAAAGGATTTATAGAATCCATTGACCTTTAATTCATTATGTCTAGATTATAAATTTATTAGAGTTGGAGAAATAGTAATATATCAGTGTCATCATGGACTTTTCAGACAATAAGAAGAGAAAACAGAAAGTATATTAACTCCCAGAGGAAGGACAACAATATTGTGGAGAACTGGTGCTGTGAACATATGAATGTATCCATGTGACTTGTTCCCAGCCAGTTGATTTTCTGTGTACCAATGCCACTGCTTATGAGAATGCAGCACACACCCTGGCATGTTTTTGACAGCCTTTCCACCAAATGGATGTGCTGCAGAAAGCATTGTGTCTGCGTGACAACTGTAAAACAATCTGTGATTCGTGGTGTTTCACTGTCAAGGAAAAACACAGTGTTTCAATAAAGCATCAAAATTATTTTGTCAGTAAGGCCAGAAAAAAACCAATTAAAAAGTGGTTCTAATCAACCTTTCCCTTTATATTGGGTGAGAGGGCAGCAGGTATTTTCCATGAAGGGCAGGAAGAGCTTAAATATACATATTTTTAGAGCCTTGGGGAACTGTGAGCCCTCTTCTGGGCTGTAAACTGTTGAATGAAATCAAATGGCTTAGGAAAAAAGAGAAGCTGGGGTACCTCGTATACCAACTCATGCATGGATGCAGCTTACTTTAGAGTTTGAGAGATTTGGGCAAACACTAAGAAATCTGCTTGTTTAGTCTGACAGGCTGCTGTCTCATTATGGTGTTTCTGCTGGAGTTCCTAAAGGGCAGGTTCGTCTCGCAATTGAAAAAAATTGCCCTTGCAGAGCAAAGATTCAGCAACTATAACAGCATAACTTCTCAGTCTTGGAAGGCAAAGATGCTTGGGGAGGGAGTGGTTGGGCATGGGAGATGGGGGTCAGGAGGGGGTGGAAGGATGCAGCCTGTTTTCAATGCATCATATCTATTTTACTACCATGTAACAGCTGGTGAACTGAACTTTAGCATAGCAGATGGGAATTATCCAAAATGCTTTTGTCATTGGGTGAAATCAGACAAAAGTAGCACTTAAGACAGTGAGATTTTGTCTGTGTCTGCCCATCTCTTGGGGACCATTCACATGCAGAGGGACGCAGAATTGTGCCTCTATAGAGAAAAAACTCCCTTTGTTCCCAGGATTTGGGACAGTCAGAGCAAGGACTGGGGGCACCTGAGACCATTGCAGGGAGGGGAACGTGGGGCATCAGCCTGGACAGGGGCAACCGTGAAGTCAGTGAATATCACAGAGGAGGTAAATAACAGAATAAAGCTCTAGATTGAAATTTCTATCTCCCCACCGCAGCACTTCCACTTAAATAAATTGTAAAATTTCAGTTGGCGGGTGGCATGTGTCTGTCCTTTAGTGATTTCAGGGGCCTCAGCTCTAATTTCCTTTGTGAAATTCCATCTGAAAAGTCATGCTGTGGTATTAGTGCTGAAAAGACATGTTTTTGTTCTGAAGATTGCAAAAGAGTGATGGAATCTTACAGTGACTGGAAACTGATCTCATTTGAAGGGAGGATAGTTTTGACAGAAAAGCAGAATCTGCCATTGAAAGAGGGTATTACAATGAATAAGTTCATTTTGCCAATCTGAAATTTACCTACTTCATTCTTGGAAACTTGCCTATAAAATTCAGAAAATTCAGATTATTGGATGTCAAAAGAAACAATTGGTCAGCTACTGGGAGTCACAGTTGGGAAGCAAGTGTCTAATGTGCCATTTAATTTTTTTGTTTGTGTATAAGTTTACACAGAAACCATCTTGATTTTTTGAGCAAATAAATTACTAATCTTTAAGCTGCACTCTTTTATACTTTCATTTTGTCACAGAACACTTAATCATACTAAATATTTCTCATTTCCTCTTTAAAATATTTATGGTTTTAACAAATGCTTGTAGATTATCTTAAAAACACATCGTTTATCAAAGCAATTAAGGCAGATATTTTACTTAAAAGATATATAGAGGGATTACATTTATAATTAGGAGAAGATAATCTCTGAGAGGAAAACAGAACGCTATTTAGTGCTGAAAGGAGATTTGCTCATTATTTTATGAATACTGAGATGAAGACAAAATCGAATGAGATCTTAGTGCCTAAAAAGTGAGTTTCATAGAAGTTTTGCTAAATCTTCTGTGAAATTTAACAGAAAACATAGAAGAAATTAACACTCAGCTGCTAAAACTCTTTTTATGAATGTTTAATGTGCAGATATAAAATAGCTGGCATCTGTTTTCCTACAGTTTAAAACTGCAGATCTATTTCCAAATATATAAAACTCCCCACATGATATATCTAAGGAAAATTAATATGAGAATTATTATTTTTATTGAAAGGCCAAGAGATTTTAAGTTAGAATTTCCAGCATCTGTTATTAAGAAAGGAAGATATGTAGCAGTAAATTTCAATCTCAAAACATTTCTGGGTGGAAATTGCCTACCCCTTCAGGCATTATATAGCTTCAAAAATCTCTGTAAGAAACACAAATTGGCCTTTGCAATCAGATATTAAATCTTGCTTTACAAATTCCTAATTCAATAACGTGGATAAAGCTGTCATGTCTCACTCTGATCTGATAGCACTATAAATGCCTGAGCTGCAGACCAGCTGCATTTTTGCATGCCATTGTTCTTTCAGCAGAGCCCTGTGGGTAGCAGGCCTTTTTCAGTCATTATCCCAGTTAGGTTTTTGGAAAAAAAAGAATTTTAACTGCATACTGTAAACAGGTGTCTTACAGTGACGTATTGTGTTTTAAACATGGTAATGTATACTGCGAGGCCTTGTGCAAAACTAAGTCTCATCATTAACACTATCCTAATTTCTCTGGTTCAAAATAACAGTAGGTGCTTTTGGAAATGTTTGGTGAGCTCTGCAGGAGGTCTGGCTCAATTCAGTACAGAGCTATCATTCTGCTGTTTAGCTACCGTTTATTTAATTGCACCTCAGACTTCCCTGGAACCAGCAGAGTGCTCCTTCAGGTGCAACTCTCAGGAGCACAGTACAGCAAATATACCTGGGACTTGTCACTTACTCATTTACTATACATGTTCATAATGTGCCTGCTGAACTGCCCCTCAGAACACCTGAACTCTGCTGAGCTGTAGCACCGACACATTTAGACAGAATTTATGATGAAAGGGAGAGTGGTGGCAAACAGTAGTGCAAGTGCTCCCGCTGGCATGTGTGCTGCTGAGGTTACAGAGGACCTTTCAGTTCCAGCATAAATAACTTCTGATTAAAACTGGAATACTTGCTGTTTGCCTTGTAAAGAGCATGATACTTTCACCTGTACTCACCTGTGTGAGTTAAAATCCACTCTTGTCATACTGTAAACAGAAAATAATGGCATGGAATGAATCCTCCTGCTAACTATCACGTAAAGTGATAAAACATGAACAGGGCATCACACTTCCTATAGATAAAATGCTATCTCTTATTTCCTACTGTTGCAATAACTTGTGGGTTACCATGCAGAAATAAGAAAGCCATAAATTAAATAACTGGCTTTTATTTGGAGAGTAACAATTTCCCAAGGACAGTTTACAGGGAAATTCATTTGCATTTCACAGGTCAATGGGCTTCAGAAATGCAACAACTTTAAATAAAATAATTAAATGAAACCCTAATTGTATATTCAGGATGTAGAAGAAGACTTTGATGACAGTTTTAGAGGGCCATATTTCTTGAACCCTTGGGAGGGTTTTTTTATCTTTTACTTGTAAATAGCTATAACTGTGACATACAGACTTGAAGAGAGATGTCTTACAGCTCAATTTCAGTAGTCTGTAAGGCCTGTTCTTTGGTTCTTGGGGCTGAGAGAAAACTTAATCTCTGCTTCAGTTTCTTATCTGTGAAATGGAGATTAAATGTTCATTATAACTTTTTGTCCACTTGGTTTTGAGCTCTGAAGAATAGCAAATTTTTGCTGTATTAACAAGTCTTTTGCTCTGTGGATAATCAACATGCTGTAAAATGCAGCCTTGAAATTGAATGAGATTCCTGCAGCTCAGGAAGTCCTCTTGGAGTGAGGAAATCTACTAACAACTGTGGTTCACCATGTTGAAAACTTAAATAAAAAGCATAACTATGAGACAAGATATCAATACAGTTTTACTGCCTTGTAAAACAATGCAGTTCAATACACCACAAGTGTTTTATTGCTCCAGTTCAAGTTGGTTTCCATGGCTGTATGCTCCTCTCCACGTGTAGCTTGACCGGCATGAAACAATTTATATAGCTTTGCCTCTTCAGTAAATTATTTTCTTCGTACTGTAGATGGTAGATAAAGTCAGATTCAGCACAAGTGGATACAACAATTTAAAAAACAAATAAATTTGTTGTTACAAATTCCTGGATCAGAAGAGAAAATACTCTGAACCTTCTTTATTCTTTTGAACTTCCATTCTTTATTCCATGTGTATTGTTTTTCAAGGGTAAAGTCTTTCGCTTTTAACTTAAGCTCCCTAGTAAAACTAAGTGCTTTTGGATTCTCTTGTGTGAGTTGCAGGACTAATGCAAGTAACCACTTTGCTACTGGCTAACTGGCATATAAATTTTGGGAAATGGAATATGTGTTCCTAATTTTTTCTTTTCAACAGAGTTCAATACTTGAAAAGGATTTTGCCATGCTTAAATGGATTGTTTGAATAAGACATTAAAGGCTGTGAGATAAAGGTGACTAAAACAAGGATACATTTTACAAAAAATGTATCTTATTCATGAAAGGCATTACAATAGGAATCTCTAATGCAACCAGGATAAAGTTCTAGTGTATTAACACAGAATAATTGATTGTATGGAAGAAGAATGAGACTGTTTCAGAAGCTGGACATTTAAGTCTCCTTTTGTCTAAAAACAAAATAATGTAAAGAAAGACATGGATTGGCATTGCATATTACCTTAATGGGAGAAATTTAAAAAAAAAGAGAGAATTAATGATGAGCCTATAATTGATGATATAAATTTCAGAATAAAAAAATCAGTGAGAACATATGCTTCCATACAAATGAGACAGTGGGAGTAATCATCAAGCAGCTAAATGTATCAGCATTGGAATGCTCTAAGTTTCCTATCTGGTGTGCTAAGATACATCCCATTTCAAAATAAACATTGTGTTGGAAAAAAAGATAAAGGTTGGTCATTTTTAAGTATAAAGCAAAACCACTTATCAAAATGAACAGGTAAATAGAACCTTTATGCTGTGATTTATTTTTTTTTTTTTTGTCAGCAAAGACCTGGGTAGGGGACTCCTTTATTTTTCAGGTGTTGTCAGTCTTGGTAAAAAAGGAAGGTGATTGTAATGAACTTTCTATCTGTTCCAGACTCACCTGCTGTTGCAGTTCTTATAGGGCTGGAATATTTCACTCACCACAGTTCTGTTCTCTAAAAGCATTAAAACTAATGCAGAAATTTCACTCAATGAAACTTTCTGGTCAGGAGACTAGTTGACAGCACAGTACTTATTGTTTCTTCATATAAATGTTCTGATTTAATAACTGGGAGAATTACTTTTTTCAGAATCCCAAATGAACATATTGCATATAACAGTTTTTCATATGTTCTTGAATCAGCAGACTGCCTGTTAATTGCCTGCAACACTCCCAAATTAGCCATTAGAAGAAAGAACCTCTGCAATACTTACATTTTCTGTCTTCACTGTTCCCCATGACACCAACCCTCAGCTGAGAAATGAATTGCCAGAATGTTTTGATTTTGTGGCACCTTTCAGTTCTCCAACTGTCAGGCCACACATCAATGCATTAGGTGCCTTGAAGATACTTTAAAATATTTCTTCCTTAATTTGTCTATTAAAAAATGCAACATCTTGTGAGACACTTAGCAGTATCTGCCATGTAACCACACCACTGAAATTTTCCAAGAAACCTTACTAATATGTTAAGGTATTCCCTTAGCTTCTGTATTAATAATAAAATTTATAATTACATCTCTGCTAATTAAGGATACTGTGCACAATCCAAATGTGATACCATCTGGAAGTAGATTTTCAGAGTTTTTACAAGATTCATGTAACTCACTTACTGTCTGCACATTCATTCTGCCTTCATTAGCGTATCTGAGCCATGGTGCAACCTTTGCATCACAGCTATAACCTTTCAGTCACTTTAGGGACAATAACTCTAAGTGCCCTGTTACCACTTTTCTCTGCTCTACAGTAATTTTTCCAGAAGAATGCGTCATGCATGAGGTAGCTCCTGAACCATCAGGACAGGTGAGCAACTGCTTCTTCACACTCTACAAATGAACTACTTTAAATCAGAAAGAGTTTTGCAACTGACACAGCCTTTCCCAATACACCTACATTTCTACCATATCTGACACTCCCCCAGACAAAATAAAAAGGTGTACCTATAAAAAGAAATAATGACTGCGTTGGGTTTTTTCCCCTAAATGGTTTAATTAACCCCATTTTTTGCAGTCATGCTGAAGGATGATTTTATAATTTTAGTGGAAGCAAAATGTCATTTAATGTGTTCAGGCAATTTTATACTCAGCAGCCTGCAATACAGAAAGTGGTGACACTGAGCCTCTGAATCTGGAGACAGCCATATGGAGCCTGTTTGTAATTTACATGCCTAACTGAGAGTCACAGGAATCACTCAGTTTGGCCTTCAAGGGTCTTCTCTCTAGCTATAGCGGTCATGTTGTGTGAGGCAGACATGCTTTCTAGTAATAAAGTGCTGGTTTAGTTCCGACTTTATTTTTTTGGGGGATCCAGCATTAGAGTGCAAATATCAGCAGAGTAAATTCCCAAGAAGGTGCCTCTTAACCATAATATAGAAATTTGATGGAGTTCACAAAAACACATCTTCACATTTTCTGAGTGTTTGATGTTTGATCCTTGGAAATTTCCTTGCTAACTGTGGATGTCCCCATGGCTGAAAAATAGACAAATGCAAGTGTTTACCCTCCTAGTTGCATATTAGAGTGATAGTTCTTGGGACTCAAACTTTTCCATCTATTTACAGTAACATCTGCATTAAATAGTCACACCCAGATGTTTCAAGAAACCTTTAGTCACCAAAGAACACCATGATTTGTGTGGATGGATGCAACTGGACTGCCCCCATGAACCAGTACAGCTTCCTGGTGTGCTGAAAGCGAAGGGAGCCAACCCATCTTGTTGTTGATCAGCATTGACTCCATTTATTGATCAAATCAGCCACTTTATATAACAGTGTTAATTAACTTCATGCATATTGCAAAATTCAAGCTCATGATAGGTTACAGAGAAAACTCTAACCCCTCCTTTTGTTTACAATACCTGTGGTTGTTTATTGAGACCAAAATTACTGTTCTCGCTGTGATATGAAAAGTTGTCAAAACCTTCATATCTGTTCCCAGAGCATCTATCTGTTCCCAGAGAGCCCAAGGACAGAATGTTTTGTCTGTTATGGGAAGACTGTCTGAGAACCTAGTTATTTACAAAATCAAGCCTGGGAACTGCTGCTTTACAGCTGCCTTTTACTTTCCCATCAGCTGTATACCTTCATGGCCTCTTTCCTTAAGCCATGCCTGAACCAGGCTCTCCACACTGGTGGACATTGTTAGTAGAAAATATAGAACTTTCAGTTAAAGAGTGTTTAATATTTGCTTCAAGAGATCTATTTCTCAGTTGCTGCTTTGGTTAGAACATTCACATATTGGGTCACTCTGTCAGCCTTCAACTCTATCAGTTCTATCAGACACTTCTGTATTCTCTAAGAATAGGGTAAATCAGGTAGTTTTGCTTGAGAATGAAAAGGTGTTAAATCTATTTAAGAAATATTTTTGGGGGCTTCCTTGCTTTAAGGTAAGACCTTGAAGTCCCATAGGGGTTTGAATGTCTTCACAGCTGAAGGGTCCAGAAAATTTCTAGGGAATATGTTATAGTGTTTTATCCCTCTCACAGTGAAAACCCTGTCTTTGTTACATTTATATGGAATTTTCTGTGTTTCACTTTATACCTTGTGCCTCCTGTGTGTCCTGTGACAGGGAACCACTAAGCAGTCTGTTTCAAATCTGCTTTACTCCCCCATCAGATATTTTTATATGTTTAAAAATTGTAGGAATAAACTTATACCCATTATTAATATTAAATTTAATACCCAACATATTTATATATTAAATATGTATCCCTAACTTCCCTGAGCCTTCTCTTCTCCAGATTGCACAATCTCAGTTCTCTCATCCTCACTTCACAAGATAGATGCTCCAGTTCCTTTATAATTTTTGTGGTCCTGCACCTGGCTTGCTTCAGCAGGTACACGTCTTTCTTGTTCTGTGGATCCAGGCAAGGGAACCAGCAGTCCAGGTGTGCCTGGCAACATGCTTCATAATGCAAACCAGGACCTCTCCCAGACAGCACCTCCCAAAGATAGTTGAGAGTGACCATGCAGTGACATCAGATATCTCCCTCAACATTCCTGGGTGTGATCCACCAACAACCTGTGTAAGTCTGCTCTGTTTAAATGTTTTCTAATGTGAGTATCCTCCTCTGCTAAGAGTAAGCCTTCCTGCTTACAGACTCTCTCTGTGGTGCCAGGGGCCTGGGATTTCAGAGATTGACCCTAGCAGCTAATACCAAAGGAAAGAAGGCATTGAGTACCTCAGCCTACACTATATTTTTGTCACCAAGTTCTCTGCCCTGTTCAGCAGCAGGCCCCCCTTTTCCCTAGTCGTCTTTTTGCTGCTGGCGCACCTACCTGTAGGAGATTTTCTTGTTGTCCCTCATGTCTCTTGTGAGATTGAATTCCATGTGGGCTTTAGCTTTCCTAATCTCATCTCTCTAAGCTTACATGGTATATCTAAGTAACCTTCTAGCTTACATACCTTTGTATTTATCTCTTCAACACTTTGGGGTTTTGTCTGAATTTAGTCAGTCCTCAGCCATCCCTGCAGGTAGGTCTTTTTCCACCTTTTCTTGACTTCCTTTATATTGGTATGGATCTTTCTGGACCTTCAGTATCAGCAAGCTCTTGTGGACCTCTTTTCTCTTCATGACCATATTCCAGGATTCTTCCAAAGTGATCTCTGAACAGGCTTACATCTGCCATCCTGAAGCCCAGAGCTAAGGTCCTGCTTTTTGCTCTGTTCTACTCTCTCGTGTTTCTGAAGTTCACTGTCTCATGGTCACCCCAAAATTCCCAGCCAGTCCTCCCTTGCTGTCAATAGGAGGTCTAATATTGCTCTTCCTCACATTAGCTGCACAGGAAATCATCAACAACGCCTTACAGAAACCTCCTGGATTGTTCATGCTCTCCTATGTTGCCCTTCTTGCAGGTATGGGGGTAGTCATATTTCCATGAGGATCTGGACATGTGACCATAGGACTTCTTTGCATTGCCTGACGGCCTTTTCTACCTCATATTGCTGCTCAAGAGGTCTACACCACATTTCCACAACGTCATCCATATTGCTCTGTCCCCTTATCCTGACCTTCATCTATGTAGGAGGTTGAATACCAAATCTCTGAAAAATTTATGTTTTCTGAGTAGGTAAACATTACAAGCTGTGCTGCAAGTCTGTTCACAGATATGTTTCTGTTACTTTGGTTTGACTTCCTGGCTTTGTAATTTCAGTATCTAAAATTGGGCTTGGGAGGAGAGAGATGGCAGATGTGTCATTTCTGCTAAACTGGAGGAGGAACCTGAGCAAAGAGATGCTTATGAATCCAGACATCTGTTCAAACAGAAAGTGAGTGGTTTCTCTTTTGCAAAAGTTTTCATAAACATTTAGTTATGTGACAGACCTTGGGCTTACTTCTAAATTGTTCTAGTAAATATAGAGTCAAACAGCATTGATCAATGGTTCAGAGTGGTTCTCATAAAGGGCATGACCTTGCATTTATTACTGAAATTTGTTCTGCTATCCTGGGTAGCTTCTGCAAAATCTTATTAAATATTGACTAACTTGCTTCATGTTGCTGTTTCTGGCATCTCAGTCTTATCCCTGTTTTCAGAGTTTAATTTATATTCGTATAAATTCTACCAAAACAATCATAGCAGAGATGCATGGATTACTGCATTCTGATATTTTTGCCAAATTGGAAAGTGACCATTCATTCCCACAGAGATTTTCTGGCTAAATGCATATCTTCAATTAATTCAATGACAGAGCTCCTCTCACCTCACTACCAATACAATTTCACCACCTGTTTCTAGTCCATTGCAGCGCTTTAATAATTCTATTGCACAAAGAAGCAATGTTGGCATACGTCTACTGGAAGTCCAGATAAATTACATCAAGTATTCTACCTTTAGATCTATTCAGAAGACTTTGTACTTTTTTTTTTTTTTTTTTTTTTAATTAGGTTATTTTTATCCCCTTCAAGCAAAATACTTAAAAGCTTATTGCTAAACAAATAATTTAATCTTCCATTTCTGAGATAATTTAAAAAGAAAATAATGCTGATATATGGGTTATGTGCTCTCTCAGAAGTTTTTCTATCCCTGAATTCCCTGGAACTTGCTTGTATTTGTCTGCTTCTTCTCTGATTCTGTTTCTTTCATATTCCCCACATGCTACAGAACATTTTTTGGTCTGTTCAGAACAGATGCTGCTTTCAAGCTGATTCATGGCCATCTTTCAAGGGGGTTGTGAGGGAAACTGTTCTCCTGAAAACTTTCTGATGACACCTCTGCTGTACAGATTGCAGATTTCAGTGCAGACACCTTTTTCTTTATGCATGTCAGAGAAGATATTGCACTGAACACCATTTATGTTGTATGAGAATGGATTCTTCATTAGACATAACAAATGGGTTGAGGCGTTTCTCAGTTCCCAGGTATGTACCATGTTGGGTACTGAATATGGAGCCAGCAGCCTCACTGGCTTGTAAATCAATAAGATTTGCAATCCTTCTCCTCCACTTCAGAATCTGACAAGTAGGACTGGCACCTGTTACTACAGGTGTGATGCTCTGGACCTAGAAGGCCAGACTACTGATGAGGTAGGGACAGTCCTTCTGGGATAGAACGGAATCTTAAAGCAGCACCACCTGTACCCCACATTGCACCCCCATCTATCAAGAGGAAAAGAAGGGTAGTTGTAATAGGAGACTTCCTTTTAAGGGGAATGGAGGGCCTGATATGCAGACCAGAGCCAACTCACAGGGAAGTCTGCTGTTTCCCAGGGACTTGGATAAAGGACATTACTGGAAAACTCTCCAGTCTAGTAAGGCCCTTTGATTACTACCCTATTTCGTTCAAGCTGGCAGTGAGGAAGTAACAAAGAGAAATGTCACAGCAATCAAAAGAGTCTTCAGAACTTGGAGATAATTGGTAGTAGGATCAGGATTACAAGTAGTGATTTCTTCTAAGCTTCTGGTAACAAGAAGTAATATTGATATGAATAGGCACATCCATAAGGTCAATATGTGGCTCTGAGATTGGAGTAATCAGAAAAATATTGATGTTTTGTCCATGGGATGATCTACTCAGCCCCTGGTCTACTGACACCTGATGGGACGAACCTATCTCAGAGGGAAGAATGAATTCTAGCACAGGAGCTAGCAGGGCTCATTGACAGAGTTTTAAACAAGCTTAGAACAAGCCCCCCATGGCAGAGGCCAGAGCACCAGCCTGTCAGAGAGTGAAAAGTGCTTGGGCAATGCTCTCAGGCACATGGTGTGACTCTTGGGGCTGTCCTGTGCAGGGTCAGGAGTCTGTCTCAATGATCTTTGTCGGTCTCTTCCAACTCAGCTTAACCTGTGGTTTTCTAAAGAAGGGACAGAGAAAAGAAGAGAAGAAAAAAAAACAAGTTGAAATGAAATCACCGGAGCTTAAATTGCAGCTCAGTGACAGAATGGGATGCCAGAATTTGGTTTTAATTCTTGCTCCTGCATCCCATCTTTGCTGCACTGTGCTTTTTTCTAAGTGTGAGAGATAGCCAAACTTATTTCAACCTTTTCTCCAGGAACCAGACTATTTAGTACATATATGCTCTTATGTGTAAGACCCTCATGGTGCTTTTTGTCCACTGTTTCTTTCTTTTTTCTGTTTCTCTCTCCTCATTATTTGATGTATTTCTTGTTAAAGGTATTTGGGTATTTTACTGATAGACGTATCAGTTATACAAGAAAGAAATATATTGGCCCTCCATTTGCCTGTTCAGCTTTGTAAAAGGACAAAGAATTTTACTGTATACTTTGTCCTAATAGAACTTCACCAGCTCTGTGTTTATCTTCAACCTGTGTCACCTTTAATTTATTGTGTATTTACAGTGAAGTCTTATGTGTCTGTGATGCAACTTGGTTATTCTTGTTGTTTAGACCTTATTCCAGCATACCTGTCTAAAAGCATTATTATAACCTTTTTTGCCATTACATGGTAATGTTATTAATTTCCCACTTTAGATTCCTGACAGTAGATAGGCTGACCTCAATGTGTTTTTAAGGTTTTTATACCTGTGCATGCCAAGGGACTCCACACACTCCACAGCAGTTACTGTATTCTTTGTCACCAATTTGTCATACTTAAGAGACTTTCTTTTCACAAGTGAGAAATGCCCATTCCTATAAAATAACCTCCTTTCAAGTATCTCCAGTTGTCAGTCTAAACCAAGGTGGCTAATGTGTTAGAAATTAAGCCCATTTTACTCTGAAATCCACAGTCCAAAGTATAGAACTGTCTTGTTATACAGAGTCTGGACAGTGTTATTTTTATACTTTAAACTTACTTTATTGAGATTTATAATATGCAAATTAGATTATGCTGCAGCATAATGCTAATATGAGAAATGAAATCTCCCAAACAATGTCACCAACCACTACCTGGATGGCAGGTGGAGCCTCTGCTGTAAGCTTCCAGGGCTGTCCTCTGTTGGACCAGGAGATACTTCCCAAAAAATTTATTGGCTAAGTTCTTATGTTCTTGCGGATTGTTATTCTGTATAAGGACCCCAACACAAGCATGTTTCTTTCTTATTGATATCCCTCAATATAGTGAATCTCAACCACAAGCAAAACCCATATTAACTGCCTCTGTACAAAAGACTCCTATGTGATCATTTCTGTACCAACAAGCATTTTTAAAATACTTTTGAAAAATATTACTGTTCAAACTACTGTATTTGTAGCAGGAACCACTTGAGAGTATTCTCTGGAAGCCATTCTCCAGAGTGATATACTCAGCAGTAGTCTCCAGAATCATCTAAAATTCCATCAGTAGGAATTCTGCATGACCTGGTCATGTTGTGAATTGTGAAGGTGGCGAGCAGTCCAGGGAGTCACTCTGTTTCAGGTGCATCCATTATCTTTATCCAGATAATTTTCCCACCCCTACTGATCACTTCCTGCAGACATCCTGTGCCACCCTCAAATTAACTCAGGTGTACTGGGGTGTATCATGTGCACAAACTGCACCACACGTATCACTAATTGTCAGGCTTGATTTTTCATACCTGTATCTCATTTCCAGTTTAAATTGCTCGTGTCTAGACATGATATTTTTATTAGAATCATAATATTTTCTCTTTCTGTGTCTCTGCCACATCCTGACTTCATATGAGGAATCATTTAGAAGTAGTACTTAGCTGCTATTTTGAAATAGCCTTGTGGGTGTTTATGCTTCTTCCATCCTATGTAAACAAGATTGTACTCCAGACTTGCTAGAGGCATCATGGTATTCCAGATTTGTCTGGCTCTGATTTAATTGTAGCCCATTTTTCTCATTTTGCTTTCAGATGCTCGTTTGGCACATGCGATCCCTCATGCATTTTAGTCAGTATAGGATTCTTCTATCAAAATCCACAGAAATTTTTTCCTCCTCTAGGATTATGCAAACACTTAGCAGTGGTGTTCTCTCACAGTTTATTCCTATGGGTGTATTGTTTTCCAATGTGAAATATCACATATCTCAATAGAAGCTGCATATTCTGTAATGTGCGGCAAAATCTTTCCTATCATTTGTGTACTCTTTCAACTGAATTTATTGCAGCATTGCTTGAATTTAAAGGGATTTTACACCCAAACATTTTTCTTACAATACTATTTCTTGGGAATCGACAGTCTGGAGAGGACTTACTTTTCAGTATGTCATATCTAGCTAAAAATGTAAGCTTAACAGGCTGTTTGGTGGTTTATTTTCTTCTAATCAAAATGAGGGTGCTAACTAATATTGCTCCACTTGAATAGGAAAGCAGCTGATCTATTAAAAATATAGTGTGCAGTTTTGGTCACCACAATATTAGACAGGCATTAAGCCATTAGAAAGTGACCCTTGTGGGTTTCTTCCAACTCACATTAATCTGTGATTCTGTGATTCTGTGACTACTGTCTTCTTCCAAATCTGTAAAGCAATGGAGCCCTGTGCTTCACGCACAGGATTTTGGCACCCTGCTACGATCTGTTGTTATTTCATCCATCTGTGGTTTCTTAAATTTCTAAACACCCTTTTCCTCTTTATTTTTTTTTTTTCTACAAACCTCTTCATAAATACAGAAAAAGAAGAATGTTCTGGGCAAGTATTGTTCTGTTTTAAGTCTTTGGAATGCTTGGAAATTCTGGAGCAAGTTTAGTCAGCTGGATCTGCCTGCTGCACTACCCTTATATAGAAAAACTTAATTTCAAGCTTCTGAATAGGGGCGTAGCTGTAAATGTCAGGACACATTCTTGCACAAACATCTCACTCATCTGCCCACTGTACCTCTTTTGCGTCATTGCTTCTGGAGAAAAATTCATTTCTATTGATTCATCCTTGTTGCAAGCAAGAATGCTTGAGTAAATAACACACACCTCAGTAAAATTCTGTGGTTTTGAGTTCTTGATGGCAGAACCGACAAAAAGGGGGAAAAAAAAAGGTAGCAAAAGGACAGAAAAAAAATGCGGTATAATGTTTCAAGATACCTGACATTTTCCTTGTGTACCACCATGGGTCTTTCAGACCCAGCTTAGTCATTGGGTGTGATGACTAAGCTGGTGATTTGCACCTGGGTGTTTTTCCTGTGAGCTTGTGATGGGGAATTTGGCCCTTCTTTTTCCAGTGAATCTCACTGTTTTCAAGGAAAATGAAATTTTGTGACAAGAATACACCCACTCAGGTCGTCTATTTTATAGACCTTATTGTACCAAAGTTGTCTTCACTTGTTTGTACTCAGATGATGAAAAGGAGGCATCTGAGAATGATTCTGCTTTGATTAACATGAAGACTGCTCATTCATGTTAATTTTTTCTCAGAGAGTCAATTAAATTTCAACTCTCAGAAAATTCTATGAGTTTACACCAGATTATGCCTGGACTGAACAATGTCTGGACACCAAATTTGCACCATAATAAATGCTGGAATTATCGACTCAGTATGCAAATGAAGAAAATTCTGTTCATTCTTACCCATAACAGGTACTGCAAAACATCATGAATAATCAATAATAGTAGTAAGAACAAGAAAAATAGACACTAGATACTTAAGTATAGTACTATCTTATTTGTTTCCTCTAGCTACTGCTAGCAATAAGATGTATATTTAGCATATCTCATGGTCTTGCACAAGTCATAATGCAGGTAGCTTGTTATTTGCTCTGCTTACATGCTTACATGCTGAAAGATTGAGGGCATTCTTCTTATTATATTTTTAAAAAGGCTTTTCACCCAAAATGTGGCCTAATCTGAGGCTATATTTCTCCCCCTCCCACATATTCCTGAAATTGCTCTACCTTTTTGTTCTCACAATCACAGAAACTATCCTTTCTCATTACTGAGATGATTAGTTTTCTGATCCATAGTTTTCCACACAAAGGGATAAAATTTAATCTTGTCCACATCACTGACCCAAGTTTAAAGTGTCCTCAACTGCTATGTTGAACACTGAATGAAGGACAGGTCCTGTGTTAGTCTTCTCAGGGCACTGAATTTCACTCTTAGTGCTTCACAGGTGCCAGAGAAGTCACTTATGCAGGCTGGTAATGGCAAACTTCACTAGACTATCCCTGTAACCATAATAAACATAGCTTTAGTTAATTTTTCTGGGTGCCAAACTGCTACACTACAAAACAAAAATGACTTTAGCATAGTAATCAGGAAAAATGAGAGTAATGCAGAGTCATCCTATTATAACCTTCTTGACTGTAACATCTGAGAGGTGTTAAGTGCCATTCTCTCTGCATGCTTCAAAATCCTTTTATGCTGCTATAGCTTTTAAAAAAAAAAAGCTATGCTTGTCAGAAATAAATAAAAAAATCAGTATGGAAATCTCTTTGATGTTACTATGGTGTTGAACTGCAATATGGGAAGGCATATAATTTCATACTACTTTTTTAAACAAAGGAGTTAAGATAACAAAATACTTTAAGTACTGAACATGCCTGAGATGAAAAGGGAAGAAACACTGTAAAAAATTTTTTGGTATGTATAAACACAATCTTTCTTATGATAGTGTTCTTAATAGCTAAATAACAGTCAAAGAACTGCTTCCTATAAGCTTATAAAAGCAAAAGTGTTCCAAAACCTCATAAACTTGTTTAATATTATGAATAACATCTATATGGTTTGAAGACTAAAATACTTAAAATTAAAGACACGCTAATCCTAAAGTACACCTTTTTTTGAGCATGACAAATCTCTTATTTGGTCAAAGTCTGACCCAGTAGCAGGCAAATGACTGATTTATAATAGCTTCCTCAAGGTCTAAGGGACACTAATTTTTTTTCCTCTCTCTTTATAAAAGGCCTGTGATAATTTAAGTCCCTCATTTGCATGAAAACATTATTCCATGGCTTTGTTTCTATTGAGAGTTGGTACAGACAAATTGTAAAAAAATCAGCCCCAAACAACCTGCAGCTTTTGCTTAGAGCAGCATGTAATGTACACAGACAAAATGTTCATGTTCTCCGTAATAATTATGTATGTTTAGTGTCCCATTGTATATTCTTGTTACTTTTGACTGGGTTGTTGTTTTCCTAGCACTAGAGGTACACCCTTTACATAGGAAGTGACACATTCGAATTTGTGCCAAGCACCCACAGATCTACCCACAAGCCACTTCTGAGCGACAATTATGGTTTAAATTTAGGTTTAAATTTTTTCTACACAGCTATGCTAAATATGGTTGGCAATATTTTTCTTCCTAAAACAGGATTCCTCCTATTAAGGTCCACTTTAACTTCTTTCCCTCTACAGAATAAAATCCAAGTCTTCAAGCATAGCTTTTAGTATTTTACAAATGTGTTTCCCTTTCTTCTCAGCTCTTTTTGTAACTACTAAATAACAATAATAATAAAAATGGCCCCTGGCATTCCCTTGAAATTTCTTGACATTTAAGGTCAAATCCCAAATGCCCACTGCTTATATCATTTAGACTATTAAACTTAAATTCATAAATTCTTTAATCCATCTTTAAATATATGAAATCTAACTGTGTTCATTAGAAAAAAAAAATCTAATTGAAAAACTTGCTAACCTACATGCCAGCAACTAAGCTGGGAGAGTTGAAGTTTTTATGTATTAGGTTTATTTTCACTAGAATCTTCCAAGTTTTCTTCTCCTTTTTTGTTTCTTTCTATATATGCTTTCTTTGCACTAATATACCTTCAACTGACACTTTTTCCTTTCTTCTTTTTGCATTGTGGAATAGTCCACAAAATTTGAATTTTATCTTTCCTCAAAGACTTAGTAGAAGTTCAAAAGAGATTCATAAGTCAGCTACATAAACACAGAGGAAGAATTATGGTATTTGAAAGAAAGTAAAAGGACTATTTGCAATTCAGGTGTCAGTTAATTTTTTTTTTAAATTTGTGTGTTTGCTTTTTTAAAAAAATCTATAATTACATATACTCTCATTTAAGTTCAGTGGAAACTTTTCACGTAGGCATTTCATTGTCCACACTTACACATACATAGAAGTTTTTCATAGCAGAGTTTACATTTCAGTCATATTTTAAAACACATACTAGATTTTGTTAAAACAGTTTTTCCCTTTATCACTAAATTGTGGTCTATAAGACCTGATTTATGCTTGTCCTTTCTGCCAAGCTAAGTCTCCCTTTTTTGTTCTCTTTGACAACTTAGATCTACTGATTATATGATTCATTGTCTTAGCTGATATAGGAGCAAGAATGAGCTCTGGAAGTCAGGCTGTCAATGCTTTACATAGTTAGCAGACACTGCTTATTTTTTCATTAACAGCTTTTATGTTCTCTTGTCTGCACTGGTCATAACCATTTTACCAGCCTTTCTGGAACTCAGTGTCCTGTTTCTCCTGTTTTACAGCAGTTTCTGCCTGAAAGAAGGCTCTGTATGAATATGGGGAAGGACTACATTGGACCAGGAAGCAATGTTAGAACAGAATAGTGATGAAATTTTCCCTCAAACACCATACATCAAAGATTAGGCAGTGTTGGAAGAGACTCACAAGGATCAATGAAACAAATTCCTGGCCCTGCACAGGACAGCCCCAAGGTGACCCTTGTGCTGCCAAGGGTCACATTACATGCCTGAGAGTGTTGTCCCAGAGCTTTTTGAACTCAGTGTTGGTGCTGTGACCACTTCCCTGGCAGGCCTGTTCCAGTGTCCTGGGTGAAAAACGTTTTTCTGATATCCAGCCTAAATGTCTCCTGACACAACTTCAGGCCTGTCCTGGTTTGAAAAGGAACTGAGTTCTTTTGGGATGCTGTGGTCAAACCAATAGGCGCTCAGATTTGAATGTTGGCACCCGGTGTGGCCACTGAGGCCATGGATATGGCTCTGAGAACACGGGGGTTAAAAGCAGAGAACTACCAGGAAAACTTTCTCTTGGGTTCTGTCCATGAAAGAGGTCAGAACTCCCCTGCCCGGCTGTGGGCTGGGCAGGGGAGGGGAAGCCGTGCATCCAGGTGAGGTAGGCCGGGCCTTGGACAGAGAGGGGAGGTGAAGGCCCCTGCAGGATGGAAGGGTGGAGGAACACCAGGAGGCATCAGGCAGCGCCCCCGCCAGAGAGAGAGAGAGAGAGGGAGAGGGAGGGCCAGCCTGTGCCACCTTGAAATTCAGTAGCACCATCGGCGGAGAAGGAAAAGGGGGGTGGTGCTGCGAAGAAGGTATTTGGGAAGGTGCCCAGCAAGGCAGCCGTGGGAGTTCTGGACAGGCAGAGCCCAAGATTTTTAACCCTTTTCTTGGATGATGGAAGCCTTACAAATGCTGATCCTCCTGGAGTTGAATGAGAAGAGAGATAGAGATGAGATAGGAGGAAATGGGCCCTGAGAGTAGTTGAAGAGAATCTTAGGTGGGAGGGGGAGATGGAGTGGCCTTTTGCTGGACTCTTCTTGTATAGCCATGGACAGAACCATTTTTTTTCCTGTGACACAGAGACTGCATCCAGGGGGAGGAATGGCTTGGAGCCAAGAGAGTGCAGTGATGTTATGTGAAGGAGTGCGTGAACAGAGACAACAGGTGAGGAGAGTGGTGGTGGTGCCCCCCGTCTTCATGAAAGAAGAAGATGATCTCTGTACTTGAGACCCCTCAGCCCCAGGGTTTGGATTTGGGGGGAACAGGTGTCCCAAAAGTGAGAGACTGTGCTTTTTTTTGGAACTGGGCAAAGCATCCTTAAAAGGGGAACCCTAGGAGCAGCTCTGGGCCATGTGCAGTGGTGAGAGCACTGGACATGGAAGGAAGAGGTCAAGATAGCAAATGATCTCTGGGCAGTGCCACGTGTGACATGGAAACACAAGAGGTCTCAATTGTGTTTCCTGGGGAAGTCTATGGTACAAGAGGGACTCCTCTCTCCTTGATGAACTGAGAATTGACTATCTAAAGGCTTGTGATGGACCGAGAGTTGATGATCTGAGGGGTGGAGGTATTGGAAATTTGGTGGTGGGAGGAGGAAATGTTTTTGGAAGGTTTTCATTCTGAGCTCTGTGTGTGCTTCTTTTTATAGATAGTTGTAGATTAATAAAATTTTTCTTCTTTATTCCTAAACTGGAGCCTGCTTTGCTCTACTCTTGGTCATGTCTCACAGCAGACACCAGGGAGCATATATTTTCATGGGGGCACTGGCATTGCACCCGCATCAAACCATGACAAGGCCATTTCCTCAAATCCTGTCACTGTCACCACAGAGGAGAGATCAGCGTCTGCTGCTCCTCTTCCCCTTGCCAGGAAGCTGTAACTACAATGAGGACTCCTGTCAGGCTCCTCCTCTCCAGGCTGATTAGACCAAGTGACCTCAGCCGCTCTTCAGACAGCTTCCCCTTGAGGCCCTTCACCATCTTCTTAGCCCTCCTTGGGACACTCTCAAAGATCTTGGTGACTTCCTTAAACTGTGTCACCCAGAACTGCCCCCAGCACTTGAACTGAGGCCGCCCCAGTGCAGAGCAGAGCAGATTAGACAAACTCCTCCATTGACCTAACCTTACAGAAGACAAACATAAAGTTCAGAAAGCAGAACAAAATTATTGTTTCACGTTTTCATATGTAGCTTACATATTTAACCAATTTGAACCATAATTTAATCAATAACATAGTTTTAATGACCGTGACTACATTTTGTTTCTGCCTAATCAGAATATTGGCATGATTTCAGTGGCTGCTCTGACAACTGTTTGTTTAAACAAAAACTTATGTTTTCTAAATCCATTTTTGAAGTTAAATTTCATGTTTCTTGTTTCTTTCTCTTTGAAATCACTCAACAGGAGTACTGTTTCTGAAGGTATGCATTTTTGCAAATGAATGAAGGTAGGTGTAAGAAATGCAAGAAGCTATTGATGAACATATTCAGAAACTTATTCTTGGAATTTCTGGGATATAAACACTTCCCAGATGGTTTGCTTCACCGATTTTTTAGGAATTCATGACAGCTTTTTCACATTTATTTCCCACACTTATGCATCTTGATATAACTGCCTATATCTTTTACAGATGTATCAATTGGACTCTGCATGGAATTTCAAAATGTTGTATTCAGACACTTTATTAAATATAGATTATTCACATATTACTGCTCAAGAAAATACCATATACTCATTAGAAGGGTTTAGCAATCCCAGTTAAAATAAGAAATTCTTAGTGGAACAATGTTATATGGCTTGTAACATATATATCTGTCATACATATCTTTCAGCTTCCCAGAAATGGACTGGCTATTACAGATGACAAAACCATTAAATTAAAAAAAAAAAATTGTACTCTTTGCTTGCAATTTTTGGTGAGCAGACGCACCATAATTTGTGGCCTCATTCTCCAGCTACTCTGGCTGTGCCTCTCAGTGCACTGGGAATAACTAATGTAGGATCTATATCCAGACTGTGCATCCTTTGATCTGCTAAGCTTTCAGTCCACTCATCTCCTAGCAACAGTTTCTATAAAAAATAAAATGAAATATAAAATATTAAATTGAGGTATCCTATATTTTTCCACTTTTTCTACCTTTTAGTTCTTGCAGAATTTTTCCAGGGAAAAAGCTATCAGGGAATGACAGCTTTGTTGGACTGGAGACAATGTGTAAGATTGTTTTAGTTGTTAAAATTAGGCTAAATACAAGAAAATATATAAAAGTTAGACTGTAGAGCCCATTTATATCAAAGAAAGACTTACTTAGTTTCTTGCTTGCTTGCTTTTTCATGTGGTAAAATATTTTGCAGATACATCTGTAAGCTACTGGGAAATGACAAGATATGTAGAGGCAAAGCCCTGCTATCAAGAGAGCTGATATGCGAGTCTGGCCTGTGTTACCAGGCAGTTGCTGTAGTGCTGTGTACAACTGAGAATTCTGTGGAATTGTCACGAGGGCTGAACATTTTCCCATCCTCAAGTGCAGGCTGTCCTCCATATGCCTCACATCCCAGCGTCTTTCACAAAGAGAGGTGTACTGAATGAGGTGCTGGGTGATCTTATGGTTCTCTTTGTCAAGTCCTATAAACTGTGAGGAAATTAAAAGGTCTCGGGATGCAATTTTATTTTTAATTTTTTTTTTTAATTCTTTGCTTTTTAAGAAATTCTTTCGTCCTAGCAGGAGAGTAACATTCAAAGACAATTATTTACCACTACAATAGAGAGATAAAGCCTGTTATTTTGCTCATTCCTTTATTGTGCACAAATAAAGCACTTCAAATATAGAAGAAAAGAAAGCAAGTTTCTTGAAAGGTTCAAAAAGAAGAAAGAAGTAAAGAAGTTCTGAGATTTTTTTTTTTGTTTCATTTCTTTTACTCTTGAATGTGTGTGACTTTTAGTCTACACTACTGTTCTGAATAATGGTTTCTGGCAGAGTATGGTGTGAAAGTAAGGCACATGTTTCCAAGGGGTTAAAATCAAATCTCTTAATAATAGCTTTGTGTTGAATTGCAAAGGCAGACGTTGTGCTGCCAACAGTAAGTTGACGACTTGTGCAGCTGTAGTTCAGGGATGCCACAGTCCTCACATGCAACAAGTTCATAGCAGCAGATGCTGGAAACTGATACACTTCATCAAGCACATTTTTTCTCCACACATTACTGTGGAAATCCAGGCTACACTTTGTTCTCATCTGAGTTTGATGGTTTTCAACAACTCCATTACTCTGACATAAGTGACAGTGACACTTTGTTCTGCTGATGTACTGCTTTTCGTTTTAGGTAAGTATGCAGATGAAGCTTTTGCATCATTTATGTTCTTTAATTGTAAAAAAGGGCTTGTGATGAAATAGGAGAGGCAACAAGCCTCCTCAGGTCACCACAGAGTAGCTAAGGTCATTCGAATGACAGCAAAGACTACTTACAACATATGAAATCTACAATCCTTTTGGAAGGACTCCAAAGTACAAATATTCACGTGAAAATGCTATTCATTGTGTGATTTCTCACCAAACAAGGGTACTTTTTCAAGGGTATTTTAGTCGTGATAAGAAGTGTAGTTTTCTGTTGGAGAGCTAAATATTCTTAAAATCTGATATATTTTTTTAAATCCATTAATACATTGACTAACCCCCTTCCCTCTCATCAAAAAAGTGTGGAAAAACCTCAAGACCCAAAAGCTAACTCAACAGTTAACTCTAGTATTTCCTTGGGGGAGACAATAAGAGAGAGTGGCACATCAGAGCATTACTATGGCTCTCTTGCTAAATTTTTCAGTGTGTATTTTGGTTTGGTTAGATCAGCCTGGTTTCCTGGCTACCTGAATTTTTTTTCATCATCTAGAAAGCCTGTTTTGGTTGCACTTGTCTGAGACCACAATGCAAGCAAATAAGCATAAGACCTTCTTTGTGCTTTCTGAATTTACAAGTACAGTACAATGGTCTTTCTTTCTTAAGAAACCAAACATAATTTTCTGATGGTCATGCCCACGAGATAATTCATTCTCTATGAGATATCATTTACTTTCCATCAGTGGAAAGAATCTGGCAGACAGTTGTATTTAAAAGGCTTATTTATTTTCTTTCTCATTAAACTGAAGTGGTGATTTTTTTTAGCAGTCAGAATAGCCTCACCTTACATCAGGAATGGATAACATAGGCCCCTGGAGGGGATATATAAAGATATGGGTGTGTGCTTAACCATGTATGTGTACATGCATATGCATATAAACACACATATATGGGCACAAAATAGGTGGGAAAGAGAAATGTAATTTGAAGAAAGCAGTTAGTAAAGAAGCATGTCAAGGGGATTTCAAAGTTTGCAAAGGTGCTGTCAGTTGGAGAGCATGCTGTTATTTTTCCATGTGTGATTTACTGAGGATTAGAAAAATAATCCTGTAATAAGGATTAGATGCTAAACAACTGAAATGAAAAGAGAGGAAGAAATAATCCTGACAGGCCATTTTTATGTAGATGAGATGACAAGCTGCATCCACACCTGTGGTGTCCCACCCTTACGGGCAAGCGAGCACCCGAGAATCACAGATGCTCAGGGTTGAAATTAATGACAAAAATCAGAGGGTCTGAAAAATCTTGCAAAGTTTTATTAGTAAATAACAGAGTTGGCATGGAAATTGGCACGTTAGTCCCTGATCCTAGTATAATCACTTGCCGGTGGGTTTTGGATCAAGGACTAGGGTGAGAAGGAAGAGAGGCAGAGAGAGAGAGAGAGAGAGGGATTAGAGAAGGGGAGAGAGAAAAATACGAAAGACAGAAAAAGAGAACAACAGTCCTGATTCCAGTGTAGATCCAGCTGATGAGCTGTCTGGCCTGCACAAAGGTGTTTGTCCCAGGAAGGTGCTGCCCTACCTATGTATGGCCCCCTTCTCCCACATACTATTCTTTCTCACAGCTTGTTATTACCATCAATCTCTGGGTGTTTTTGTCAACTGTCTCTGTTGGCTGGACAGCTGGATATTGGTGTTTGAGACTTACACATTAGCCCCTTATCTTTTGGGCTTCTGTACCACTCTTGTGTCTAATCTTCTGCTGGTCCCTGGACCACAGTGCCAGTTTGCAGTTTCATATGGTGATTTATGAAGAGGCTGGAGATTTCCCAGATGGAAACCCTGTGTGTTATTAAGTTTGCTGATCTAGTTTAGCCACTTCATCCTTTGCCTTAGATTCATCACTGCACTACAGCATGTCCCCTGCAGACTTGGGGAGTATTCAAGAGACAGGGAGAAGAATGGTGAAGCTTTGTTCTCTCCTCACTCTTGACCTTAGTGGGCTCAAGACCAACTTTCATTTTCTACAGCACCAATTTCCTATTTTTCATACATTCTAGATAGACTTGTAATGTGCCATCCTAATTTCTCTCATTCAGTCAGAGAAATCACCTTTTTCTCCAAGTACTTTATTTTCTAGCAGATTCTTTCATTTGCTTTGATTGCAAACTAAATTTTCGTTGGCTGGAGCAACGTCTTTATAAATAATTGTATTTGAGGACATATCAAACATTCAGTCTTCTCACTAAAAACTTTACTACTGTCAGCATTTTTCTAAAGCATAAGAAATTTATGGATAGTATTACCAGCATCCTGATGTGGAATACCTTTAGAAGATATTCCAGTCACATATTACAGAAGAATTTTACTCAGATGGAGTAAAGTTTTTACCTTTACTTTAAATACTTTTTCTTTTACTGAGAGAAATCAAGAACACACCACAGAGTTTTGTCCCTCCTTAAGAGATTACAGCTCCCTCATGGTTGGGGCAAAAGCAGCAACAGGATATTGTTTATTCATTTAGAAGTCTGTCTTCTATACAGTGCTGAAGAACATGATCGCTGTAAGGAAATGCATAAGCAAGGTGAATAAACATGTATTCTGACTCTGGAAATCAGTGCAGCTGCCTGTAAATTGGGTAAGAAAATCAGATTTTATAAATACAAGAGAGACAATTGAATGCTGGCTGCAGGAGCTCATTTAGAAGTCAAGTAGAGAATAGTTTGCTTTCTAAGAACATTATAGTTTTTCAGATCTCTAATTGAATGTTCTGGAATAAGACTAGAACTGATGAAAGGAAAAAGCTCCAACACCAATATATTACATGAAAAAAATAAATTAGTTGTGCAATTGAAACCTACACTGAAAGTCCAGCTGTGCAGCACATCAGCTAGACTTTCCTGTATGGGGACCTTATCCATACAGATTCTTACTGTGTGTTTCTCTGTTTTGAAGGCTCTTTGTGTGTTTGAACTTCTCCCAGGATTACTCAGCTGTTACTCTTCATGCTTGTGTCTTATCAGTATTTAGCACTGGGAAGTCTGAACAGTCGTTACATAGCTGCAGAGGTCAGGACTTCAGAAGATGTTGGAGATCATTGACAGCTGTCTTGAAGGACACCAGCTGAGACTGGAACTACTCAGATCAGTGGTGAATATGTTGGTTGTGAAAAAAAATCAAGAAATAGGATGGTCTAGTCATACACATTTGGTAGTTCTAAGTTCAGCTTAGAAAACCATTATTCACTTCTGAAGACTGCTGTTTCTTCCATGATGCTTTTGCTGCCCTCTGTACCAGGAAAATAAAAAATCTGTTTCATTATCACAAAAGAGAGTACTATAGTTCAGTATGGAAAAAAATACAGTCTGGTTGAGGAGAAGATGCCACAGTTTTTGCAACTTCACCAGTGATTTCATTACGTCCTGTTAACCCTGGGCACTTCAGAAGCATAATCACAGCAGTATTGACAGAGTCACTTGGAACAGTGTTTTGCTCTGCTCTGAGGTAAAAGACTTTAGTGGGACAGTGTCGGTTCAAAACACAAGGACTTCAATAGTTCTTATTGAAACTATGGCTTGTGCCAAGCCAAGAGTCTGAGGCTCAAGAGAAAATGTGATCAAGCCTCTCCAGGCATAAACAAGTTATTGAAGAAGAAGAAGAAGAAAATACTTTGGAGTTGCCTAAAGCCTGGTAGGTCAGAGCTAAGCAAGAACTTTACTTACAAAAAGGACAGAGGTGATATTAGTAATTTATGCTTGATAGATAAAAACAGACAGAATTGAGAATGGCATGTGAAAACTTGAAAGAAAGTGATTTACTTAATTTTTTAAAACTAGAATGATTCCTCCAGAGAAAACATTAGATGGAAGGATTTGTAAATCTTGCCCATATTCAGTGCATACATGTCAACCTCATGGAAATGGTCAGGGATTTTATTTTATTTCTTTCTTTATTTATTAAAATAAAAACCCCCTTTATTTGTTTTATTTATTTTCCTCACAGTTTGTGTTTTAGGAAGTGAGCAGAATTTTTGTGAGGTGGGCTGTTTTTCAGAGAGGGTGATGATTTTGATTTATGTTTCATGCTTTGCTTTGATACTTTGAGGATACTTCCCATCTTTCAGGAAAACAGGCACCTCTGAGTAATTTACTTGATGTGTTGGTACTATTGAGATTTGAGCTTATTACCTAGGTGTCAACATACATGTTTCATTTGAGGAACCTATTACCAACAATAGTGATACCATTAGCAGTAATTAGGAAAGCTGCTCTTCTGCTTGTGATAACATTTCACACCCATAACAAATGGATTAAACACATTTTCAGACAAAGAAACCAGAAAATATGGTAAGCCATAGGACTCTGATGGTCATTTTGTTATTGATTTTCTAGGGAAAAATCTCAGACACTTTGCTAATTGTGGTAGCTTAAAGTCTTAGAAAGATTTTGATGGCAATTGTGAAGGTATTGACTTAACTACCTAAGCCTGTTATCTTGGTCTTTAATGAGGTGCATCTATTGAAAACAGACCAGACAGGGGTCACTGTGAAGCCTGCTTTTAAATTGTTCATGGGCTTTGTTTGATTTTAAAATCCATTTCCATCCACTGTAGATGTAGTTGGGCTGAAAAAATTCCTTCATAGCTGGAAAGTGTTGCTGATTCTCAGAGAATGAACTTCAGGATGTTTACTATCAACATTTTACTGAGAATTTGTTTAATTAAAACATGTTGAACAGGTAGTGAGAATCCTGCAAGAAGACAACACTAGCCAATTTAGTCTCTGAGGTCTGCTTTCCATCTCTGAATGCTACTGGTGGTGTTTCCTGCTACAAACACTGAAAAGTGTGTGTCAGTGCCAACATGCTCACAAAGGAAATGCAGGTCTCTTCTACCTCACTCTACCTTGTTGTAAAGTAAAAGTGGCATCTGATAAAAAAAAAATTTGATTCCATGTGTTTCCAGCTCCCTTGAGAAGAAATAGGAGCCAATGTGCTGTTCAGGGAGAGAGAAAAAATACCTTTCTATTATTTTATTTTTTTTATCCCTTCCCCTTCCTCCTCCCCCCACCCCTTTTTTTCCCTCCTTTTTTTCTATGCTTTTTTCTGTTAGGACTGTGCCTGCTGTCTCTCTCATCAGTGGCAATTGTCTTTATTTACTCTAATTTTTTTTTGTTATAGCTGCGAATACTGGTCTGCTTTCATCTTGTTTTTCTTTTAGGGCCAGCCTGAAAACCCATAATCATACCTTTGTTACTTTGTGTCAGTTTGAAGAGAGAAACTGCTATCAAATCCCCTAGAGAGATGCTGGTAACTACCACAGATTTCTTATAATAAATCTTAATGTTTATTTATTTACTTTTAAATTCATTTTGATATGGAAACTAACATTCAAGAAATATTTTTTAAGGTATCCAAACTCTGTAAAAGAGTTTTCATAGCCTTTCAAATGTGTCTGTTTGGATAGATATTACAGATGACCCACTTGAAAGAGAAAATAGCTGTAAACTTCTGTTTGCTTAGCAAACACTTAAGGATAGCAATACCTTATCCCTTGTCAGGCTCCAGGGATTATGAGCTGTCACAATTCACAGAATTGAATTAATATCTTTGGGCTGTCCAACCTGCTTGTAAATAGCCAGATGACGTGTATTTGCTTTTTAGGAAGTCTCCAGGGGACCGTGTTTGTGGAACAGAACACATGCCAATGAAGAGGCAGCCTGTTCCTGAGAAATTTATTGACTTCAGCTTTACAGAAAGACAAGAGAAAGGAGAAGATAAATGTTGTTATTTGTTATTGTTATAGTAGGGTGTTGAGGCAGGGGTAGCAAACATCCTCCTGGCGTATAAGGTCAGTTAACATTCTTCTCGGGGGGTCACATCTGCTGTTGAGGTTCTTACAAATGGCAAGAGCCAGGTGAAACAGCAACCACAGGCTCCTTCCACACAGATGTTAACCAGAACTGGAGGGAGGAGAGAAACTCCCCTGCTCCAGGGAGATTTACTGAAAGAATTCACCAATTATGACTTCCTAAACTCAAACACCATGAAAAAAAGGAAAAAAAAAAAAAAAAAGGAGATTGTCCTGATTGTCCTTTCATTATTTTCAATGGTAAGTCTGGAAGTAACGAGGATTTGAAGCAAAAATTGCTTTCTTCTAGAGCCTCAGTGTTCAGTGTCCAAGAAACTTTGCTTCTCTTCTGAGAAGGAGAGATGCTGGGAAAGTAAATACATTATCTACATTATCAGTGCTGATATATAACTCTGATTAAGATTTTAGGACTAGCTAAACAAATTACTCTCATTATTAAACCTCCCATTCTGAAGCTTATACATCCTGCTGTTTGTGCTGGATGTTCACTTTATTTTTTCTAATGTTGCTTTATAAAATAGAACACCACCAACTACTTATGTTATTGATAATTTTCCATTGCTGCAAAGCTCTTTTTGTTTGTTGCTGTGATATTACTACCCACGCCTGAGCTTTCCAACACAACTGCATCATTGCTACACAGCACAGTCATGTAGAATTTGGAGGAGGAAAAACCACTTTTGAAACAGAAGCAGAAAAGATAATGTAGAACAACCTGCTGATACTGTGCAGAGCATTTAATTAACAGAATCAATCACTTTGAGAGATAAATGATTTGTAGAATTCAGGAGAAAACACCTCTTTTTTTGGGACAGGGATAGTTCCTTATTGACACTCCCACTGTTTTTTTAAATTAGTCTCTCCTGATTCCCGCAGAGAAGAGAAAAAAATTAATTTTTAAAATTATCTATTTAGAACCTCAGATTCCACCAACTGATGAGGGACTTCACAACATATTCCTCTCACAGGACAAGGCCTTTTCTGTCAAACTAATAGTTGATGCTAAAGGGGTTTATTTGGTGCAGTATGATAAATATGTTTCAAAGTATATTTTACATGTAAAACTTCATTGCTTATACATGCACACATACACACAGACAGCAGAAGTATTTTTAAAACAGATTTTCCAGGCTAGAAACAGGGTATCTATTTTTCTACATTATCCTCCTAGTTAGTAATTCAGAAGATTTTTGTACTGACAAATGTGGTTAGCACCAAATCACGTGTACCCCTATTGAAATAATAAATAAAGACAGCAGTCAGTTCCTAAAAGTTCTTAACACCTGCTGAAATAGCTGAACTCTGGACCTCAAAGAGAGCTGCAAACTTATTGCTCTTAATGGATTTCTCTCATTGAGGTATAGTCAAATTCATGTGGGTGCATCAGGTTTGCATGAGTGTCAGCCCAATAAAATGTTAGTCCAATCACTACTGAAGCCAGTGTTTATAGAGAATGTGTAATCCTTTGTCAAGCAGACAGGCAAGAAAAAGAAAAAAGCAAACAGCAGAACTCATTCAAATGAAGCCCTGTGAACCCAAACTCACTTTTTCCATATTATCCTAACGTGTGATAGTTGTAAGTATATTCTTTATACTAGTTATGACTGCATAATTTGAAGGTTAAAAATCCATTTTTACGTTTTCTCTTTCATGTTTTCCTTGGATATGTAGAAATGGACTGAGAAGAACACCATGGACTTTACATACAATTGCATTTTTCTTGCTGTTGCTAGGTTCAAAAATAAGCTACCAAAACTTTTATAGAGTATCACAGTTAATTTTCTAAAAGTTCTGAAACAGCTCTGGAGAATTAAACAGCATAAATGCCTGGAATATTTAGTTTTATTCCTTTATATAAATTTTATATTTCTTAACACCTATGTATTTCTGGAATGAAATAGCCTCACTGTGGATCTGTATTCACATATATTTTATTATTCTTTTTTCTTCAGAATGAACAAGTACATTTGTCTGTGCAGATGTAACATGTATATATGGACCACTTCAGCACTGAGCATAATAAACTCAACCTCAGTATAAAGTAAAATATTGCCAGTGACAGGCCTGCACTATAGCAGGTTAGCAGGAAATAAAAGTCCTTCATACCTTACAATCTCACTAGCAGAAGACTCAGACCTCCCACTTTGGAGACAGTAAAAATAAATTAACACAGTCTTTTTCAACCAAAGGCAGATAAAGACCATGTTCCATCAGGGATATTTTGGAATTTTTAAGATTTCTTTCCTGAGAATATGGCCAACTCTGTTACTGTCAGGATTAAAAGCAGGCTGTCTGGCTCCAAGTAAGTGGGGATCGTGCATGATTTGAGTGTCTGGGCCCAGTCATAACCAAGGAACTCACAGCTGGGTGCTGACAGCTTTTGTGCCCCCAAACTCCTTGGGGGCTGCAGCTCTGAGCACTCTGCCCCTAGGCTGAAGGTAGAGTGGGGACAGCCAAGCTGTCAAGTGTTAAATCTCCCAATTAGTGCACTCCTGCATGTTGCTTGGAAAGACTTTGCTCCAAACATCAGCCCCAGCTCTGTGTCGCCTGATCTGAGCAGCTCATTGTCTTCTGACAACTAGCTCGGTTTGTGGTCAAACTCCTGCTCCTGGTGGAGCAGCCCTGAGGTGTGATAATATGTCTTTGTACTAAATGACTATCCGAGGAGGGGGCTTGTATCATGCTTTTCTTCTAGATCTGGTTTTCAGTGTTTCAGTTAAGTCTGTTGAGGTTCAGGCTTCCACCCAGACGACCACTTCCTCCCATCCAAGCCATAATCCCACATTGTACAGCCTGGAGGAAAATTTCAGGGAGCAGAAGTCTGCAGGCAGTGATCAGTGATCAGCATGCCACAGCAGCTGTGGTGTGCAGCTTAAAACCAGCCAAAGGTCTACAGCTTCAAACCTGCTGCCTTGTGTATAGGCAAAAGAAAACAAAAAGCATGGATTTCAAAAGCTAATTAAATACATATGAGTGTGACCTGTGCCTGACATGACATTAGGGGATATTAGGGCACAAAGGAGCTCTAATGTGTAATTCTGATTTAAAATGGATTTTGGCTGTGCAGGAGTTGTGAAATCTTTATAGTCATCTAATAAATCTGTTCCCCAGACCCTAGGCTTTTTTCTCCAAAAGCCCAAACACTTGTAAAATATTCTGTCAAAGTCTTTCTGCAACATTCCTTTTAGTGGTCTAGAGCCTACAGCCCCCTTTATTGGATTTCTAATAAATAATACATTTTTAATTGCTTGCCTCTCAAAACTGCATGTGATTTTATCCTATGGCAAGAAAGAAAAGCTGAGATTCATAACCAGCAGAATTAATGGTGTGGCAAATCACTATATTTTTCACCCTTAGAAATCCTGTCCTAGCTCTGTAAGCTTGTATGACCACTTTGTGGAGAGGAATGAAAAAAATAGGAAAATCTGAGGGTATTTGTAGTTTAAGGGGCTCACCTGAAGACCAGGAATGCAAATCTTCAGTTGTAAAATGAGGAATTAGTTGTCTTTTGTGATATAATTTGTAATATTGGGCAGTCCTTTTGCCTTATAGATATTCACAGACAGCACAGTTTCCCCTCATATGTGGCCTGTTTTGCTATCCTTTTGAGTTTGTCTTCATTCAGTCTTACAATGTGTGTCTTTTTAGCTCTATTCAAAAGACAAAGTGAACATCTGGCGAAGTTTCAAAGCATGGAGCTGCTGGATTTCGGTGTCATATCCTGCACAAGCCCTTCCCAAACTGAGTATGAAAATGCATCCCACATTTAAGATGGGATGCCAGAAGATTTAAGGGTATTTCCTTCATTCTTCTGCTTTACACTAATGTTTTACACAAAAGAGGCAGGAGATGTAAAAACAGTGTCATGAGGTTGTATGTCGATGGTTAATGGGGCTGTAGCTTACTCGGCTGTGGGAGATGTCCAGCTAATTAAATTTCCTCTGAGACTTCCTTGACATTCTGTTGCCAAATTTGGATATTGTGTGATATACTTTGCACTCTAAGCCATTATTTACAGTGACTGACTTATGAAAAGATAATGTTTCCTATCCAGCATACTAGCATCATTGTACTTCCTTTGATTTCTCTCTTTGATTTGTGCTTAAAGGAGAGAAAATCTGTCATGTTTAGCTCAAGAGAAAATTCCTCACCACCTGCTGTTATGCTGAGTGCAAAGCTTCACAGATCTGAGAATATCATTAGTAATTTTGGATAATTACTTAGAGAAAGTTTAGGGTTCCCATGTTCTACTGCACTGTAATCAGAGTCCAAATTTGAGTCCATTTCCCTGAAAGGCAGATTCAGAAGAAAATAAATTCAAAAATTAGGCAATGTCAAAGACATTTGTTTGTTTGTTTTCCAAATGAAACCCTTCCTTTTTTTAAATAGTTTTATTTTTTTGCCCCCAAATTATCTTTAATTTCATTTGGATATTTCATCTTATTATGATATATTTTCGAAAAATAAAAATTACCGAGTCTGCCATGTGAAATTCTTTATGTAGCAACCAATGACTCTGGACAAATAATTTGGTAAGGCAGCTTCTCTCCGTGCCTGTTCTTGTAGGAATACTTTATGAAAAGGACACTTGCCCTCTTTTGTTGAGTTGTAGCTTTTTTTCCTGGATTCTGGGAGCAGTAGTTTGTTTAGAGAAAGGAAGAAATACAGTAGCATTAGTGCTTTGTCATGTAATAGAACTCCTACTCACAGATTCCCCTTGATCTTCAGATACTGAGCTGCAAAGACAAAGAATAAAAGAATATGGGTACACATTTCTGACCTGCACTGCCTAAGTAAAGACAGATGATTTTCAAAAAAAAAAGAGCCCCAGCAAAAGAGATTCCACCTATCCATTTTGTTTTCCATAGAGAAAGCAATATCTTTGTCATACAGAAACAACACAGCATGCAAAAAGGGACTCTGAACTGAATGCTTTGACCTGCACTATAATAGAAGAAAGAGGCTTATAAAGATAACCCATAAGTGAAATTTCACAATGAACTGTTAAGGTCAATAATATAAAAACATGGGTGGGAGAGGAAGGCAAAATGTTTGCAAAAATCTACATTTACCAAAGGAATTACAATTGAGCTAACAGAAATTATGCTTCTGCACCAAATTGATCTGAAATAATCTTGAATGTTAGACTTTTAGAAAAAGGATGACAAGAGAATTTGAATTTGGGGTCCCATTGAGCTCTAATCTAATTCAGTTCCACCTGTCATTTTACCCCTAGTGACTAAAAGTATCATGATAATTCTATTCTTTTAATGGTCAGTGAATGATTTCTTTATAAAATATTTTCCAAGGCTCTCTTTTTGCCTGCTGTTCTGACTTTGTACCATTTGCAGGAGCTGCTGATGGAGTTGTGCATGTACTAGAATGTATAGACCCCATATTTTGGAAATGGAAAGGGAGGGTGCTATATTGGGAGGGTGCTATGTACCAAGTAACTTCATAAATATTAATTAACTGTCTCCTATTTTAAAGAGGTTTTCCACGTAAAAAAAAAAACATACTAGTCCTTCATTTTTAAGAGCAAAGGGAGAGCTGATTTAAATTTAATTCAAGTGTGAATTTCCTTTTATTTTTCAAGAGGGTATTTTAAATCAGATGGCTGGCTATAAAATAAAATTAATATAAGAAGAAAACTAGGAATCTAAGCATTTTAAGATTGTATGGGTTTCTTTTTTCTTTTTTTAAAGAAAGCTGTATTGAGAAGAAGATCAGGCTTTTTAAGCCAAGCGAGCTTATGTCTGGACAACAGAACAGACAAAACAAATCCTATTTACTATAAAAATAAATCAATTGCCCAGAAGCTGTTCACTGAGAATACAGAACGCATTAAGATTTTAACATTAGAAAAGATTGTACAATATTCCCTTTACTTCATGCACAATAAAGGAGACGTGCTTCATATCTGCGAAAGCATTATGAAACAGGAAGCATTATGACACTTCTTAAGGTGAAGTAAATCTCATTATCTCCTGTTCCATTATGGATTATCTTTTGTGTCACATTTTAAAGCAAAAGAACACTATTTTTATTGGATGTTTTGTATGAGGAAGAGAGGCTTCTTACATAGGAGGGTGACATTCGAATTTGATTTTGTAACTTCAGTATTTTTTACTGGTTATAATTGTAAGGCGCTCTTTTTTTTTTTTTTTGCAGATAAATAGGAACATTAATCTGAACTCAGTTCAACCTTCCCACAGTAAAATCAGCAGCAATAAAATTTCACTACATGATCATAAATGGAAAGTGGCAAAAATGTATTAAGCTATAAACGTTATATAATGTAGCTTAATCTAGTGTGAGACTGGAGATCCAGTGAAGCACTGGGAAAGAGCTGATTCAGTTGCTTCCCACTGAGGTTCATGCCAAGAGTATCTTGCATTCTAAAATGTATGTATCTTCTGTTTTGCTCTGCAGTGCAAAACTCAGACTCATATGTGAAGCTATGCTGCAGTGGGCAGAGTTACCAGCTTTTTTAAGTTTACAGTGGCTTACCTGGACTGGCAGTGAAGAACCCCTTGGAATCCAAAACAGTGTACAAAAACTAGAACTTTGTAATCTTCTGTGGTTATGCATTTCTGCTAACTACCACTCATTTCAAAAAGACACAGGTTGCACTTTGCATTTCACATAGGTATGGAAATTGTTGGACAAGGCAAAAAACCTAAAAGAGAAACAAAAAAACCACAGCAACAACAATAAAAAATCACAAAAATACTGACCCAAACCAAACAAAACCAAAAAAAAAAAAAAAAAAAAACACCACCCCAAAACCCAAAAACCAAAGAAAAAGGTGGAAAAAAATTTGACATCTGCTTTCCCAGTGGTCTCAGCACTAAAATCATATTACAACAGTTTCAGTAATCATTTCTCATCTACTACCATGGGACATTACCTGATCCCTTTCTACCCTAAACAGGTCTTTCCCTTGAGGCCTCTAGTTTTGCTGGGTGATTGGAATTGGTAACCTGTGAGCAACCATCTAAACCTGACTGTTCCAAAGAGTGTAAAAACCTCTTCTTAACCTCCAATTTTTGCTTAAAAACACCCATCCCACCAGACACTAAAATACCTAAATACTTTATAGTGCAGTAAAAGTTGAATGATGCTAAAGGCCTCACTGCTGTCAAAGGAGGGGTAGAAAACTGCAGCAGTTACCTTGCTGTCCTGGTAGACTTTGATGAGTGTGAAGTTCTATGAGGGGAAAATGTGCTTATTCTTTACTGATTTTATGATTGTTTTCTTTTACTGTTGACACCTAAAGGCAGAATCCAAAATATACAAAAATTTTGTTTTTTCAGAGGTTTCATTTTCATAGGCAAAGAATGATGTGGTCCTTCAACCTGAAGAAACATATATTTTAGAGAGGTAATACATGAAATTAGTAGATATGCTTTCACCTGGACTTTTACTTCCTCTAAAGTATAAATCAAAGTTAAGGATAACCTCACCTTTTGCACAAAATATGAGGTTGTATGGTTTGTGGTATGCAAAGTTTCTGTGGAGATGCTAATTTCTTGTCTAAAGATATTTAAGATGATCCTCTGATTTTGAGAGACTGACCAGAAACATATTCTTGACATGTACTTCCCTACTACAAATAAAAGCTTTGCAGGCAAACTGGACTTCTATGTCTGCTGCATCATAAATTTTGCCCACCTTGAGGAAAACTACTTGAGTTAAACATCAGCCAGTTGAACAAGAAAGAGAGGATGGACTTGCAAACACTTCTCTTCAATGAAGATTTGTTTATGATAAAATCACAAGCCATTCTTATTAAAGTGTTTCTCTAACATGATGCACCCTCCCAGGAAGGACAAAACATGAAAAATGAGAAAAGATAAGAAAATGTAGCCCACATTACCTTCTAAGACAAGATATTTTACATTGGTGAAATTTATGCCTCTCCCCTCTAGAACAACAGTGGAAAATATTTCTAAGCAAAATTCTGGCCTCACAACTGGAAGAAAAAAATGAAGAAAAAACTCAAAAACTTTTTTTCATTTTCTCAAGAAAGGGAAGAAAATTTTCAAAGAAACCAAGTGTTTTTTGGCTTATTTAATTTTTTTTTCTCACAAAAATACCAAACCTGATTTTGTCCTCATATTCTTCACTGAAAGGATTTCATACTGCTTTACTGGTCTGTAGATTGTACACAAAGGTTGTCCTCTGGAGCTATGACTGAATCTTTTCAATTTGAGATATCTTGGTTATACAGTTAATGATTTATTTAATCAGTGGAAATGAAGACTGGAAAATTATATTAATAAATCCATAACAGGATATTTTGGATCTTTCTCTCTATGACCAAAAAAAAAAAGGATTTAGAGGTCTTCTCAAAGATCTAAAGGAATTGAGGTATGTGAAATATATTTGACATACTATGGTTCAAGTGTGTCTGAAAAACAGCTTAAAAATTCTTTGAGGAACAGTTTTTATGCATTTTCTCCAGGGTAACCATACTTGCAAAACCTGGTTTTTCTGAAATTTCAGCTTCTGGTGGCAGAGCGTCACAGAGGGTACAGGGAGAGCATTTTTAATAGTTGACAGTTAACTTTCCTTGTTTAGTGACAACAGACAGACTGTATTTCTTAATGCAGACTTTATAACTGAGCCACAATTTAGTCCAATATCCATTTTTTTTTAGATGGAAAACTCTATGTGTGATATTTAGAATTTCTTCTCTTTTCAGACACCATTGATCTACAAGTTCTTTATAAAATACTTTCAATGTGTCAAGTTGTCCAGAGTGGTTGTGGAGTGTCCATCCTTGGAAATATTCAGAAGCCAATTGGAAGAGTATCTAGTCAACTAACAGTACACAATCCTCTTCAAGCACAGTGTTTGATAAAATGACCTTCTAGGGTCACTTCCAACTATTCTGGGGTTATGTGACTCCACCTCTACAAATATTTGTAGTTTGAAAAATTAGGAGCAGCTAGACTGGAAATTTCAAAGGAGTTAAAGTGAATTTGAACATCAAAACATGCCTAGATATTCCAGTTACATTTCAAAAACTTCAGAGAATCACACGAAAAGTTCATGTCCAAATTAGTAATAGAGAGTAATCCTGTCGCATCAGACCAATTTTTCCTCATGTATATGGAATTTTATTTCCCCTCATGGGGGCAAAGGAAAAAAAAAATCCTAGTTTCTCCTTCTTCAGCCCTTAAAATTAAATTGCAAAATACTCATGCAAGGCATAACACACAAAATCTCTTTTTAAATACATTGGCCATGCAGAAAACAGCAAGAGCTGCTGTTTGAAGCCTCTGGAAGTTTGAACTGAACTAAGAGCTGGCTCTTGGCAGCTGGGCTGCAAATCTTCACCTATAATCTGTAGTTAGATGTGTCCCTTTATGCTTTGTGAAAACCTGACCAAGATATGCAAGTTTTCACTTGGTGTCTATAAACTCTAGCTATATCAGTTTCTAAACCTATAGCTTAAAATTTCCATTAGCTCTGTTTTGCTTCATTTTTCTCTGGGAAGAAAAAGCAGAGCAACTCCAAACCAGAAAAATTATCCCTAAAATCAACAAAACAAAATGTCTTTGTAACACAAGCCTGAGAGGCATGTGGAAGATTACATCTACTTTTACCTGAGGCATAGTGAAACAAATGATGTTATAGTCACTTTCATGCGAACTGATGTCTTGTTTTGGAAGCTAATAACAAACTATTCATAAAATGTGAAATTTTTTTTAGCACAATGTAACTTTTCCCAACTTTTATATGTTTTTATTACTGAGTGACAAAAATGCCTTCAACATGTATTTCACATCAATGGACTTTATATATTTTCTGTCACTATGTGTTAGTCTAATGCAATCTAACATAGAACATGTCTTCCTGCTGCCTTTACATAGAATAAACGGTATATTTTTACAGAAAAAGAAGTGTATTTTTTGAATGTAGAAAAGAATTTTAGCTTCTTATGTATTTATATAAAGTAATGCTTAAAAGTTTCTTTTTTTACCCAGGGACCAGAGGGATTAGTAGTGCTATACAGATCATGTAGCAGACACACATCAAATGAGGTTTTTGGATGGTATGAAGTCAAATTAGAAGGAAGTACATCATGTTTCCTCTGGAATCCAAAGTTTTCTTTTACGAAAGTAGAGGAAACTCACAAAAGTTGTACAGCTCTGCAAATCAGGCAGGAAGAAAACTGTGAGGGCATACTTCCTCTCTTATAATGTATCTGGGTGTCCTGGAAAATACATTTGTTCTCGCTGTATAAGCTAAGAAGCACATTGTCACCATAGCAAAATTGCATATTGATATGTACCTTGTGCTTTCTTTTTTTTCCTGTAGGCCTTTGCATTTTTTTCCTTACATGTTTTTGCATGATTTTAAGGACATTATTTTAGGACAGGATTCTTGGCTACAACCTGGGTTCTTAGGCTGCCCAGTGCTTGCCAGGCCAGTATGGAAACTTGCACTCTTTCCAGGTATATTCATGTGCTTTTCAAAAAGCACATTATCACCCAAATCATGTGCTTGGGACCATGTCCAGTCAGGTTTTAGAGGCTGTAGAACCCTCAACCTTGTAGGGCTCACTGCTCCAGAGTTTAGTAACAAAGCAAAAAACCTCTGATTTCTTGCCTTTAAAAAGAATTTTCCAGTTTCCCATTTATGCCCATTGCCTTCTGTTCCATTGCTGAGCATCATTGAGAAGAAAAATCTCATTTCATGTTCTTTTCATTTTTTCATCAGTTATTTATACCAGTGAACTAGATACCCCTGAGCTTTCTATTCTCTGTGTGACCAGTCCAGCTCTCTCATCCTCTCTTCATGTGAGAGGTGCTCTAGTCCCTTCAGCATCTTTGTGGAGCTTCACTGGACCAGTATGTTCATGCCTCTGTTCTCAGGAGATCAGAACTGGACCTGTCACTCCAGGTGTGGCCTCACCAGGACTTGCCAGAGGAGGAAGTTCACCTCCCTCAAGCTGCTGGCTGCATAACAGGATGCATGCTTCCTGATGCATCCCAGAATATTGTTGACTGTCTTTGCAACAGGGACACATTGCTGTTTCATATTTGAATCTCTGTCCATCAGAAACCCCACCTCCTTTACAAAGCTGCTTTCCTGCTGGGCGGCCCCCAGTCCATATGCTGGTGCCAGGGTTTGGTCCTCCCTAGGTACAGGATTTAGCATTTGTTTACCTAGTGCATGATTTAACAAGGGAACACAGACCTGTCATTTTAACAGCTTATCAATTACATCTAAAATAAAAAGAAAATAAATTTTTTCCTTGTTTTTAGTGTGATGCACATGGTAATTAGTTTCTGATAGAAACAGTAGTTTCAAAATTCTACATGGGTTGACAAATTAACTTTTTAATGTGACAAAAGCTTGACTGGGCAACTTATATTGCTGAGAGGAACTGCTACTCCCCTCAGGCGTGATAATAAAACCTGATCTTATTTTTAATTGTCAAAAAATCAGCTATTGTTTTGGAGTTACCATAATCACACTTCTAGAAATGGCTTTAACGTTTACAAGATCTTCTGCAAAACCAAATGATGTAATGTAACTTACCCTAAAGCAGTAAAACAGAAAGTGGATAGAGGTGATGCAAGTCTTACCCATGCACTCAGTACTCATGAATAGCTCACACTCTTATTCTGACATGCAACATCTTCTTGAAAAATCTACCTATAAGATTTAAGTCTTGGTGTTCAATGTCTGTGTTTAAGAAACTATTTCCTTCCAGATCCATCAGGCTGGCCTATTTCTGTCCCTAGAATGTGGAACCATGACACAGCATGTCTAGATAAAACAATTTAACAGAAACTGGTAAATTTTGTTTAGAAAACCAAAGAGATCCATAGAATGTACTGGAAAGGCTGTATTACAAAGACAGTTGGACACTGATGGCATTCAATAAATTTTCATATTATTTTATGACAACACCATTTTCTTTACTTCAACAGTAGATTCCATTGAAGCTTCAAGCACCTGCCTAGGAAGGATTTGCTCTGGTGAATCTAAGGAAGACCAAAGTGATGTTGGAAACAGTTTAAAGTAAAACTCAGATTTCTTCCCTTCTGTCATTAGAGGACTGATGCAGAGAACTTTGGTTCAGAAATACCCTAAGGTTTCCATTGTACAAAATTACTGAACTGCTCTGCTGATTCCACTAAGCAATGTTGACACTGGGATGAGGTTAAATGAAAGGACAATATTAAGATATTATGAAGTGTTAAATAAACTGCCAATACAAAACTTTCCCTATTTGGGTTTTTGAAAATAATATTTTTCAATACAGTCTGATAAATTGAAATGGGGAGACTAAAAAACAAAACAAGATTATTAACGGTGAAATAGTTTGCAGATTATTCTAGATCTCTGGAAAAGATGAAGCAAAGTCTGTACTTGGAGTCACTGAAATCCTCCGATGTAAAGAATACATCAAATGTTATTCAGAATGAACATCGATTGAATCACATTCTGTAAGCCAGATAAATATCAAGGAGTGTGTGCCAACAAAATTTCTACATGGAATAGGATCCTGTATATAGGTTTGAAAGAAAGTAGACCCAAAGAAAATAAGGGTTGAAGATAACAATGAAACTTGTTAGCTAGGTGAAGCTAACAATGAAAGAAACTTGCCTCCTCAAAACAAATATTTTCTTTCAAATAGGAATTACATTACAACAGAAAAGTCACAGAAAATTATTTCTTCTAGCCATGTACAGCTGAAATCATTTTTATCTGTCATAATATTTTTTCCTTGCTGAAACCCAGCAATGCAGTGGCAGTAGGTTTGGAATCAATGTATATCAGAAATACAGCCTATTTTTTTTTTAAGTTGTTTTTAAAATGGATTGAGATATAATTAGTGCAGCTGTCAAAATAATGCTTTAAGCAAAAATAAAGTAAGCTATTAATTCATCACTTTTACAAAGGGACTGCAAAATATTCTGCCTTTCCTGTTCTAACTCCCAGACACACCAATGCCCAGAAATGCATGTATATTTCAACTCTCTTCAGAAGAGAAAAATAAGCTGAAGTTTTTATTTTTATGGCCTCCTACAAGGAAGGAGGAACACTATAGCTTCTTGTCTTGGCTGTTCACCTGAAATAGTAAACCAGAATACTTTTGCATAATCATTGCTTCTCCAGATTTATCATTTGGTGACATGGTGTCACATTCCAAAATGACCTTTATCAAAAGATTTGGGTTGCTCGTTGTTTTTTGTTTTTTGTTTTTCTTTAAATTTGTCAAGTGGATGAGAAGTTTGTGTGCAAACTCTTGAGCTTTATCAAAGTAAAGTTACATGCAGTGGAGTAGAAGGCAGTTTGTATTTATTATCAAGGTAGTTCATAATATTTTTCATACTAATTTTGTATTGTTTTGATGATAGAACACATGGAGCTACTTTATTAACAAACAGATCACCCTTTTAAAAGTCATATCATTATTTATTTCTACTTTTGTTCATAATTTTTACATATTCTGGCTAGTCAGTCTCTTCTGCTTACATCCAATACCAAACAGAAGAAGTTATAATCTTACATTTTACTAACACATAGAAATCAAAAGTAGAAAGATCACAAAGAATTGAATATACTACCCAGGCTAGGATTATTATGTATGACAAAACATTGCTTGAGCAATAAATGAAGCTGCATTTTCTCTGTAAACCCATTCATTTGTTTATTTCACCTTAACTATGTGAATGTTAAACATTATTTGTTTAATTATTCTGAGATGGTATATTTTTATTAGGAAAAAAACATTTGTTGCTAAAATAATGATGACTTTATTATGCTAATAAACAGAACTTGTGCCCTTCACATCTGCTTAACTTTATATTTGTTTAGGACTTTTTTCTCCTTTTTTCCTTCATTCTTTAGTAAAATTGACTGCCAAAACATCTTTCTGAACATGTAACTATTACAGTTTTAAATCAATTAAAAAGGATGGTAAAAAAACCCATACTTTGCTGAAAGCTGGTGGTAACTCATAACATTTTAAAGTTTCAAGTAAAGAAAAGAAAAAAAAAATCAGGGGAATTTAAGCACTCAGTTTCTTGTGATTCATCACTTGGCTGCCTAAATCTAAGAGCTTTTGGAAAGGGAGGGCTCATTACAGACAAGCTATTTCAGGTTAAGTTTTGAACTTCAGTGCCACTTTGAGATGTATTTACAGCGTCTGATGAAACACAGGCCTGGCAGCCGGCTAAATACTGCCCTGAATTTTTTGTTTTCTGTTGTATTGAACCCATTTCTATCTTGATAATTGGTTAGTACTAATGATGGCAAAGAACTGTTGCTGGTGGGGAGGAGTTACTATTTCTGTGTCAAGTTTTTCTGAAGTATTTCCAAAGTAACGGAGATGCCTTTGGGATTCTAGTAATAATCATTCTCTTTTCTTCCGACTAGATCGCATGGCATGACAACTGTGAACTGCAATTTTTCTGTAACTTGCTGCACCCAAATTGCTCTAAAGACAATCCAACTCTACTGTCTTGGTCATTTCACTCTAATAGGAAGATTTCTTTTCACCTATGTTAGTCTTAGCTAAGAATGGTGGGATATACAGGGTGGGATAATCTTGATTTTGCTCTGAGCCAACTATGGCGCAAGTGAAAGGCATAATTGACATAACCCTATGGTACTTCAGTTTACCTATCTATCCAAATAACTGCCTATATCCCTTAAAAAAAATCTCGAGGTTAAACAGTGTCCTATTTTCAGGATCCCATCATAGACTGACTGCATCATGGCTCTAGTACTGTAGGAATCAGGCAGTTTTGGGACATTACAAGCTACCCAAGAAAAGTGGACCTTGCTCTGTCCTAGGATTAACTTCTCAGCTCTTTTCTTGCCTGACAATCACAGCCTCCCTTTGACCAGAGAGTAACATGGGAGGAAAGAATGATACCCACTTGAGTCTCCCTTTGACATGAATCCAAGACCCAACAGTGGTTTGAATCCTGTTACAGAAGTTATTTTGCTTTTCTACACCTCTCAATTTAAATTTTAAAATCTGAAATTGACAAAGGTTATTAAAAGGTGAAGCAAATGCATTAGTTAATTATTACAATCAAACAGAACAAAATATATTTCCATGTCCCTGGAAAGAATTTTTACTGTTTCCTTCATAAAAAGCTAAGTCTTCTCTGACACAGGACAGATAAGGGGAAACAATGAATAACTTTGGGATAAGGGAACAGGTGAGTCTAAGTGTCAGATAATGCTTCAGGTACTTGCCCTGTGTTTTGATGATCATTGCTACCAATTAACTTGAGAAAATATTAATTATTAAACTTAGGATGACAACTAGGATAAAAATACCAAAAGTTTTCTCTGAATATTTCAAACAGTTAAAAACCAAAAAAAGTCAATGCCACTGAATTTCTGTGACATCATGCAGGATAGAATTATAGAATTTTGCAACATAATTTTTTCAGCACCTTAAGACAGTGTGAAAAAATGTTGAGGTAAAAGATATTTAAAGGACCTCACCAAAAAAAAAAAAGTTACTTTGATTTCTGTTTCTAGTTCCAAGATGACATATTGGTATGTGTTAGGTATCTGATTCAAAAAATTGCTTTGATGAGGGTATAATTTAAATGACACAGGTAGTTCTGTTCTCCAGGTAACTACTTAAGCACATGGTTGAAAATTTGGATTTAGGAGTTGTGGTTCATTTCTCTATTTTTTTATTTTTCTGATTTTTAATTATGCATTTTACTATAAAAATGAGTTTATGACTTATATTCCATTTTAAAAGATGCAGTAAAAAATAGACAATATATGGTCAAATTTGACTTTAAGAAAGTCACACTTTGAAGACTGTAGGAAATAAGATTCTGCTTTTTCCAAATTGCTATGCTCTACTGGATCTGATGTCCCTTTTCTTAAGCTTCTCATGTTGCAGTATTTCAGATCAGGAGAAGAAGAATCAATGTGCAAGATGGACTATGAAGTTCAGATAAAGGACTTTAGCCCATAACAACAATGGGCCAAATTTAGAAAGTGATTTTAGTGATTTCTTAGAGATTTAGGGTAACATTACTGAGTTTTCAAGAGAGCAAGTCAAGTCTTGATTTTTTGGAATCTGAAAAAAAGAGTTGATGACTGGGGAGAGATTTGGCAAGAAGACAAGAAATAGTCTCAAGAACATTAAGAGCTGTGTCTACTAAATAAAAATACCTTTTAGTTTGTAAGGGATAAGGATGCATGTAGAAATGACTGGCTGGCTTATACAAATGGGAATTAGGTTAGTAATCACAATGTGACATAGTCCAATGGGAATGATTTCTTATGTCCTTTTCTATTAAAAAAAATTACATTAATTTTATGGCTCTTATGTAGAAAGTATTTTCACTAATCCCCAGACAAATTATTTCATAGGTTTCAGTCTCATTCAAAATCAAGACCTAAAGGAGTGATGCAACTGTGCTTAGAGAAAGTGATAAAATCTCAAAAACCTTGAATTCTATACTAATTCAGTAAATTAGTGACCTTTAAGTTTAGGAACTTTATAAAAAAAAGGACATGCAGACTTAATTTCTACAGTACTTGAATGCTTCTCCTGCGTATATTTAGGAGCCTTGCAATTTCTTCCAATGATAGTTACTTATTTGTATTTGGTGAAGATGGAAAACAGCTGTAGAAATCTGGTGTTTGCCTCATTGATATGGTTTTTCATTCAGAGGGGGCAGGTTGAGGGGTTCTTTTAGGATTTTTTGCTTGTTTGTTTTTGCTTTTGGGGTTTTGTTTATTTAGGGCTTTGTTTTTATTTATTTTGTTTTATCTGCATTGTTGTTGTTTTATTTTTATCATGTTCTTTACTGTTGAAATTCTCCCCCTCTTGGTTGCCCAAAGCACAGCAGCAACCATTGGCAATTTCAGTTGGATGGCTTTTCCTTGCATAAAAAACAGCGACAAAACCATGATAATTTGAAAAAACAATCTTTCACTGCACAGCTCAGCCTTTCACAGTGATCTGTATTTTCAATCTGTCTCTACAGAGATATTTTCATCTCTCTCTTTATATATCCATATCCTAATTTTTCCATCTTATCATGAACTTTCTGCAATCTCTTACATCTGCATATGCAGACCCAGGAGTAGTTGTGTAGCTGTTTACAGTGAATTTCTCTGTCTTACACTATGAGGAAAATGGTTAGACAATATGATTGCTACTGAGAGCAATAACTTAATTGGTGCCAGTTTTACTGCAAAAGCTCTGCTTCACTTTGTTCTGAATTTTGTCTTTTATATCCAAAAGCATTGCCTCACAGGCAGTGGCCCAAGTACTGTGTGATGTGCATGCTGTAATCCTGCAAACAACATGTTGAGCAAAAAGCAGTAGGCAAATTAATTCAGCACAATACTGCAAGGGAATAAAACCAGATGAGTTATTTGACAGCTGTATTGCTTTAAAAGCTGCCTAAGTAACAGAATCCTTTTAACCTGCTGACAGACAGTAAAACACTTGTATTTTTGCTGGTTTATCAGTAACTGAGTGCAGTCTCATGTTGTAATTTGCAACGACACAGCTGCAATAGACAAGCCGCTATAAAGCTTTTTGGTCAGGATATTGACAAAGAGATGGTGCTGAAATTTTGATACAGCTTTCTGCATTTCCTACTAAAGCATTACCATTATATCTTATTGACAGTGGCAACCCTAGTGGTATAACTTAGCAAGTCAGAAAATCTTTTCTGAACTGACTTCATTAGGAGAGGTTTGGTTTAAGTTCATTTGTTTAGTTCTGCCATTTCAGTTAGGAAGCTTTCACTTGGTCTCTTTGCTAATTTGGACAATGCTTTCATGACGCTTCAAATCATCTCACAACAACAGCTGGCTATAAGTAAGACTTAATTCAGAGCCCTACATTTAATTGGAAACTCCAACAGATTCAGCTTTGCAATTTTTTGGAACAAGGACCATGAACCACCACAACTCTGCCTAAAATGAATCGCAATTTAATCTTTCTGACAGGTGGGGTTTAACTGCACGTCATATGTGGATTGTAATCTCTCAGCTTTCTTAAATTTTAAGTTTTACTTTCATGGTACCACAAATTGCCATACATGCTATATTTGACACAGAAGTACTTATTCTTTGTAACAATGTCCAGACTCCAAAATAAATTTCCTGGTGGGACCAGTATCTACCATTTAGCTAAGAAATTTAGTTGGCTTTATTGTGGATGCAGGGTAAACTACTCTAGACAGAAGTTTTGTGGATGGGCTTGCAACTCAAAAAATACATTCCTACTTGCAAAACAGATGTTTTAATTTCTGTTTCCCCACTCCATGCTGACATAACAGAATTATGTGCAAAATGGAAACAAGTTTCTGATCAGAAGAAATGAAGGTTCTTTCAGGCGGAGAAAGAGGGAGGGGCAGTTTCTTGGCCTACACAGACTAACCCTTTGGCACAGTTTCCCCACTGCACTGCAAAATTCCATTTGTAAGCATACTCATCCTATGTGCGTTATGGAAATCCCTGATGAAAAGAATTTTCTCCTCTGTATCTGAAAGCTAGTAAATCTCTTCTAAATAAAACCTAAATTCAGCTGTGAAAAAGTGACTTGTTTTCGAACAACATATTTATTCATACCCATAGTTCAGAGCTGTAAAGAAATATATCGTTTTCCATATTTATTTTAGTAAAGACTACTGGAAAATGGCTTCACTCACTTTTTCTTTTTCTATGTTGTTTTGTCCTGGATGAACATAAAATCTTTCTTATTTCAGTCACCAATAATATTGGTAAATTTTTACAGCAAAAGTACTCATAAAAACTAATGTTTCTCCATTCATATCTATCACATCTCTTACATAAACTATTTTACCCTTGTGGAAATATAAGCTAATACAAATATATATTTTTTTCATTTTTCTCTATTTTAGATTTATGATCAGCTACAATCAAAATCTAATGTGTTAATTAAAGAACATAAAAGAAAATATTAATGGCTTCAAAATATGATTATTACTAAAATTTTCTCTTGGAAGGACTTTTTCTCTATACCCACATACACCTAGAGGCTAATCTCAATTGATGAAAATAAGTCTCTGTAATAGTGTTTTTACACAGTCTCTGAATCCTAAGCAGCCTCATACTATTGTTTATATATCTATATCATCTGTATCTATATCATCTATGTCTATATCTAGCTCTATATCTATATATTTACACACAAGTTATATAGAAGTTAGATAGTTTATTTACCTAAATAAAAGTCTTTTCTGTTCTTCAACTTTTTTTTCTTGTAACCCAAATTAGTGTTGTATGTTCTCATATATGTATATATAAGTATAAAACTCTCCTTAACCAGGGAATCATATGAGGGGAAGAAATCCCACAATTAGTATACATGTAGGATTTAATCTGTGAACAAGGCACCAGTATTCAAGATGTTTTTCTTTATTCATTTATGTGTGCTGTTATTTACTTTAAAGGGATTTGAAGAATTTTATGTGCAGAAAGACTCACAGTCTCTGCACATGTCTGTAATTCCTACACAAATGGCAGGGGTTCTTGGTGATTTGTACTTGTCCCCAGATGCACCCTTTGGCCAGAAGAGCAGATATGGTTAAGCATAGATGATGAAGTAAAAATCTATATCTGAAGTAAGAACTAGCAGCATTTGGTTAAACCACAGCAGAAGTTACAGTTTAAAATACATTAATAAAGAAACAACACTTTGGCAAGCAAAAATTCCAGATCCCTTATTTTAAATGCAGGTCCACTGATGAGGGGAGAGAGTTATGCCTCTGACTCCATATTCTCAGAAGGCTAGTTTATTACTTTATTATACTATATTATATTAAAGAATATCATACTATACTAAAGAATACAGAAAAGATACTTACTCAATGCTAAAAAGATAATAATGAAAACTTGTGACTCTTTCTAGAGTCCTGACACAGCCTGCCCCCAATTAGCCAATGAGTCAAAACAACTCGCACCGGAGTCCAATTAGGCAATCACTTTTGGGTAAACGGTCTCCAAACACATTCCACATGAGCACAGCACAGGAGAAGCAAATGAGATAAGAATTGTTTTCCTTTTCTCTGAGACCTCTCTCACTGCCTTTCAGCTTCCCAGGAGAAAAAACCCTGGGTGAAGGAATTTTTTCAAAGAATGTGAATGCCACAATCCCTCTTCCCATTGTTGCTATAAATGTTGGTGTCATCAGGGACCCTTTTCTCTTTTACTGTGTGCATCTTGCTGCAGCCTAGTATACTCAACCAAGTCCCCAAAATGCTGAGGAGAAGCACAAGGGAAGACAGCTACTCCTCCTGAGGACTGAAGGAGGAAGATATAAACATGACCTTGGAAACTGACAGTGATATGCCTAATATTCATGCTGAGAATGGCAAATATCTGCCCTGCTTTTTTTCCTTGACCAATTTAATAGGCACAATTATCATTTATCAGCAAAAACAATAGAGCAATAAAATCTAATCAGCTCTCTGGCTTCCCTCTGAGCACCTCTGGTCTTCTCCTAGTAGAATTGTTCTCTGCAAAGAATTTCCCTCTTTGCTCCTTATTTGCTCTCCATTCAATGATTCCCAGGCTCTCAGTACACCATGTTCCTGAAGTGGCATAATTTTATTCTTTTTTCTCCCCTTTTAGCACAGGTCCTTCCTACAAAATACCTTTTATTTTTTACACTCTTTCTTCCCTTTAGGAATAAAGCTTTGCACTGGGACCTATTCATCTCATCGGAGGTAGTGATTTTTTACACCAAGAGAGATAAAGTGCAGTTTAATTTTATGTTTTCAATATTTTGGAAAGAGTGTGTCTATACTTACTTTTTCAGAAAGATGTACACTCACGGTTCTCATGTGCTTGATTATTTGCAATTACATGGTGCAAAGTCTCAAAGTAACTCACAGGCTTAGCTGGGATCCAGTGTCAATTTAGCAATAGTTGTATGGACTTGGGTTGACTAAGTGCAGACAAAGTGAAGCAGGATATTCTTCTCTGGCTCTTACTTCAAATATCAGATTTAAATACATTTGATTTGCTCAGAAAAAATGCTATCACAATAGTAAGTGTGGGAAGATTGTGTAGAAGAAAATTCTGATTGAATAGAAAATGCATTGAACAATTTAGGAAACCAAGAGGATGCTCACGAGCTTGCATAACTCTTTCAGGGCTTAAAAGCTGTCTAGCAAGCAAGACAGAAGGAATTTACTTACATCTCTGAGAGAATCTTTTTTTGGAAAAAATATACAGCCCACATCTGGATAAACGCATCATGTGATGACTGAGCTAAAGCCACTGGTTCATGGATTAGGCACAAAGAGTTACAGTGACATCAGACTGGTACCCCAGTGATGTTTCACAGGGGTCCATCCTTAGCTGTGTGCTCTTCAAGATCTTCATAAATGATTTGGACAGAGGATTGGAATGCATACTAAGCAAGTTCAGAGATGATACAAAACTGGGAGAAGCTGTTGATTCCTGTGAGGGCAGAGAGGCCCTGCAGAGAGATCTCAACCAAATAGAGGTCTGGGAAAACACTAGGCATATGAAGTTTAACAAGGAAAAGTACCAGATTCTGCACCAGGAACAGAGCAACCCTAAATACATACAGGAATGAAATGATGGGGAGCAGTGACACAGAAAGGGACCTGGGGGTCCTGGTCAGTGGCAAGCTGAATGTGAGCCAGCAGTGCCCTGGCTGCCAGGAGGGCCACCCGTGTGCTGGGGTGCATCAGGCACAGCATCACAGCCAGGCAAGGGAGGGGATTGACCTGCTCTGCTCTGCTCTGCTCTGGGGCAGCCTCACCTCCAGTGCTGGGGGCTGTTCAGGGTGACACAATGGAAAAAAGGCATTGAGCTGTTAGAGAGTGTCCAGAGGAAGGCAATGAAGGTGGAAAAGGGCCTTGAGGTGAATCCGTATGAAGAGGGGCTGAGGTCACTTGGTCTGTTCAGCCTGGAGTAGGCTGAGGGTAGAACTCACTGCTGTAACAACTTGTGAGGAGGAGAGAAGGGGCAGGCCCTGATCTCTTCACTCTGGTGACCAGTGACAGGACTTGAAGACATGGCCTGAAGTTGTGTCAGGGGAGGTTTAGTTTGGACATCAGGAAAAGTTTCTTCCCCCAGAGGGTGGTTGGGCATGGAACAGGCTCCCCAGGGAAGTGGTCACAGCACCAAGTGTGTCAGAATTCAAAAAGCGTTTGACAAATACTCTTAGGCACATTGGTGTGATTCTTTTGGCTGTCCTGTGCAAAAGCAGTAGCTGTACTTGGTAATCCTTGTCAATCCCTTCTAACCCAGGATACTCTGTGATCCTATGAATCTAATACAACTTGCTCACATTCACAGAACCACCATCTGGAGGTGCTGGTATGGGCCAGGACCACATTCCCATGTGGAAATTGGACAATTGGATTTACCAAGCTTTCTCAAGTACTTTCTTGTTCCCTGTCACATAAGACTTGATGAACTACAAAAAAGAATATCCTGAATGAACTCTGTGTATGTGATGCCTTGCTAAAACAACAACAAAAAAGTCTTTAGTCTTGTACTTGCAGTAAAAAGAAATAAAGTCTGAGATAGACAGATTCTTACTTGCAAATGTGTTGAAGTGAGACCTAAAGCTTGCCCTACCTCTGGTATTAGTAAATGAGATCTCTTAGTGTGTCCTTATTTTACTTTAGACTGTAGTAAAGCTGACAGGGGATGTGCTGAATATCATGCACCATAATTCTGGTCTGTATGGTACCAGAATCAACTACTTAGCATAGCATGTAGCTTTCCCTTTCCACCTTCTTTTTCCCTTTATCTCCAGAGCTCTTCCTCTGTTTCCAGTGTTCTCTGCCAGCAGAGCAACAGTGAAATGTCCCTACTGATCATTGCTCCTTGAGGCTGGGAGCATTCATATTTTTGGCGCTCAGATCTTTAACTCTCCAAGATGAACTCACAGGAGTAAGTGACTCCAGCACCAAAGCCAGAAGAATTCCTTTTTTCTTTTTCCCCTTGGAAGTATTTTAAAGATTGACTGATACACTGAGATCAAGGAGGACAAGGAAACTCTCTGAGGACTGAAAAAACAAAAGGGCTGCAACCAGAGTTCACAAATACGTTTCTCTGCTATTACCTTCTCTTTTCAAACACTTCTCATTGTTTCTTGTTGGGCATGCTCACCACATGTCTTGCTACCCACTTGATTCCTCATATTTGGCAGAGAGAAAATGACAGTCTCAAAAGTGGCTGTTTTGAAACAGTTTGAGACCTACCACAACAATTTCTTTTCTATCTGAAAATTATCATTATTACCTCATCACATATTATTCAATTTGCTTTGAAAGAATTGAGAACCTACCTAGAAATGCTGCTGAAGGTGATTGCCTCTGATAAATGTTAATTTTAATGTCCAGCAGTCTTCTTCCTGTATGTAAAATGTGTACTTGAACTTGGCATTTTGTTTTTTGCTCCTGGGGAGAATCTCATTGATTGTAAGGAAATTAAATCAAATATGCCTTGGAGAATTAGGTGGAATGCTTCACAAGGTGTGATTCTGAGGGCAGTTTTAGCAGCGCTTATGCCAGTATCTGAAACAGACAATATACAGGCTTGACTTATGGCATGTTAGTCACTCTAAATAAGTTTAACAGCTGGAAGTTTTGAGATTGGTGTGGTGTTTTTTAAAATTTTTTTTCATGTGAAATGAAATAAAAAGCTTCTGTTTTGTTGTAGCTTTTCTGCGACTAATTGATAGAGTAAATGGGTTTCATCTTGTGAATTCAAAGCTGTGGAATCTAAAACTGTTCATATGACAGCTTGTTTACTATTTGTGATGCATAGACAAGAACATTTCCCTTAATCACTAATATGACCAGAAGTTTTACTTTTTTTTCCTGCCTTATTTTGAAATTTTTAACATTTTAATGGAACAAAACTTGAGACCTAGATGGAAAATATTGTAAGAAAATATATATTACTTTCCATCCAGATTCATATTTCTTTCAATCCGGATTCAGCTGTGCTTTTATTTAATGTGTAAAATAAACTTCATTTTTGTCCTAAAATCCTATTTTCCTGTACATCAAAAGATTTATAGTCTTAAAACAAATGATCCCTTTGATATGATTCACTGATACATGCAGTTTAGAATAGCATATGATTGACCAAGCTTAACTGTTTTCTGTACAGCTTCACTGAAATGTAATACAATTGTATCAATTTATCCCAAAAGAACTTCTTGCAGAAAATACTAATTCACTGTAATTCTCAGGAGACAGTGCATGAGCATTTTATGGGGATTGAGAGCTGGATTTGAAAGATTATCATCAGAGTATAATTGTAGGGATTCTGTGCACTGGATAATGCAGTCAATTGCTTACTTCTGGTTTCAATTAACAATCTTCTAGGGACAGTTAGATAGAGCCTCCACTGGTGTGGATCAGCATAGCTGAGCTGAAATGAGGAGAGAAATACCATTCATTTACACAAGCTTATTTTCTCACTTGGGGGAAACTACATGATAATGAAACCCACAGGACATAATAAATGGGGAAAATGTATGAACGTCAATAAGGATAGAGAAGTAATAAGAAGACAACCTAATAACATAAGATATCTGAATGGAAGATTAAAAGAGATTCTAGGTTGGAAAATACAAACAAGTCTATCTTGGGAGAAAAAAAATATTATGCTGATACTTTACTCCAGCACAGTAAGAAAAACCTAGGAAGTGGTAATTGTGTGAGATTTGGAGAAAGTCCTCAGACTGGAATTGGACTCTCAGTGCTCATTGACTTTCAATAGGATTGGGATACTAGCTCCACTCTCTCTAGTCAAAAAGCAATTCATCATCTGGCAGTAATTTATGGTGGTATATTCAGGTTTATTTTGGGTCTTTAAAACCCCTACTAGAATGTGGGCACGCAAAACAAAGGATTTTCTTTTAGGAATAGAAAAAATGAGTTCAGGTCTCGACAAAGAATCTTTTATGTGCATCCAGAATCCTGTTTTGTGTTTCTGGAGAAATCCTCATTTTAAACAAACTAACTTACAAAGAAATTAAGGATACCAATAGCAGAAGAAGGAAGACAGTTTCTTTCCAATTGCATGCTTCATGTTTTCTGTCCTGGCAAAACAATGAGATAATTTGGGCAAGGTGTGCTATGCATTTTTAATGTTATGTCTCATTGTGTACAGAATAATGGTCCAGTGTAAACTGCAGGAAGCCATGGGTAAGGACATTGTAACCTCAAATGTACATGCTACTAGATGTATATCAAATAATAGGACTTTGTAAAGGGGAGGACTGGGCAGGCTTACATTATCTTTTCAATGTCAGCTTTTAAAGTAAGTACTCAGATGCAAAGCTTTAGTTTCTTAAACTGAAAAAGGCTTTTACATAGCAGAGAGACACTTCTGGTTGCTAAGGTTCCTTTTTTCCAGAAAGTGACTCCAAATGGATGTGAAAATGAATTAATGGGGAAACTATTTAACACTGTGTGTCTTAAGCAATAGTAAATCTGAAAAAATATCTGCTTCTGGTAGTCATCTTACTCAGCCATCCCAAGTGCCTTCAAAAATTTAAGACATAGTATTTTTTCTAGTCATACATGGACTCAGTATGGGACTGCAGAAACTCAATTTTATTTCTGCATGCCTTTGTGTTTTCATCTCTAAAGTAAAGATGATATTACATACCAAATGATGAATATCTTCCCCCTCTCAGTTTTTAGAATTTACTGTCACATTCAAATACTTCTTTTAGTTATTTCAAAACAAGCTACCCATGAAACTATTTTATTACAGAAACCCATCACCTGTGAAGAGTATAGAGAATGATAAGAAATGCATGGAGGAGGATTAAACAAGGGTTCTCTGCAGCTTGCTGTGATATTAACACATATTTTTTTTTTCTGTATAATGCAGACCATTTTTCTATAATGCTAGGAGAAAGCTTTTTATTCACTAATGTTTTTCCTTTTCTGACTTTTTTCATATACATGTATTTCTCATGTTAGTTTCTGCATGCTTCTATTCAAGATTTCCTTACATGGCTCATAAAAGCAACCATGAATCCCTTACCCACTTTTAAACCTTTCTATCAATAGTTTCCTAATTTCTTACACCTAAACTCTAACTGCCTCCCCTCCAAGCCACCCTCGTTGCCATCTGTCTCTGTGCATATGCTTGCCTTTCATGGTTGTAACTGCCCAGTGTTCTGCAAATAGCTTGCAAATGTTTGCCCTGAGTAATTTACTCCACTTTCCACCAGACAGCAATTTTTAGTTCCTCCTCAGTGAAGTTGGCATACATAACTTGTTGAGAGAGACCCTTCAACACTAGGTCAGTTCCTCAGCAGTGAGAAGGCAAGCAAAGCATGTTTCCAATGTTTCATAAACTGTAACTGGCCACTGGTCAAAATCAATGACTGGATGACTTCCAGTGGTAATAAACCTCTGGATAGAGGTAAAAGGAAGTGGTTTTCCTTGTAAGTTTATGTTCCTTGTAAGCTTACGTTCTCAGTGTGAATAAACTGACAGAAACTCAAGGTCTTGCCTACCTCAGTCAAGTTAGTCAGAAATGTTTCGTCCTTTGTGGGGACCTTGCTATTTTTCTGTGCTACCTAACCAACACCAGGCTCTCCATCAGAAACTCCATATCCTTCACTCTTCTTTTCTCTGTAACAAACACGTGGTGGAACTCTACAGGAGGAGCTTTCAGGACCCTGGCTGCTGAGGATAGGAGAGGTCAGATTTTAGAGAGGTCAGATTTTAGACAAAGTGGAATTGAATGATTTGCTTTTCTGACTTTGCATATGTTGAGGTCACATAAAGTAATTGAGGAAGGCAGATGCAGGTTTGCTTTGTTCAGGTGCCAGCTTCTGAGGTTTGTTTCACTAGCTGCAAAGTAGGATGAAAGATCTGAAAAGAAAATAGCTTATCTTGAAGATGAGTCAGGTCAAGCTGCAAGATGAAAGAATCTTATGCGACGTTGTACCTGACCTCTTAGACTAATGAACCCTGTATACTGCCCCAAGCACCCAGAAATACATGGGAGGAGTGGGAGGATGATTCCATTGTAGAACACTGCAGGTTGTCATGGAGCTGTGAGTCTTGCTATGCAGCCAGCAGCAAAAATGGCTTAAAAAGACACAGGAAAAAAAAGTAGTCATAGGGCTCCTTATTTGTACTATTTTGCCCTAAAGTGAATATACTTTCACAGAAAATTGCGGAGTATTTCCCCTCTCAACTGTTCAGAATCTCGATAGACTTCATCTGAATACCAAGAAATCTTGATTCATACCTTAGTTCACATTTTTCTTGGCAGAAATGTGATTCAGCTTCTTCATTGCTCAGCTCTTACGTGGAAAATTCTTGGGTTTGGATTGGACCTGCTTGTTGAATCAGAGCTGATGTGACAAAGCCCAGAGCTTTGGTGTTATCCCAGGTTAGACCATGGAAAAATCAGTACAATGAGGACAATAATCTCAGCGATGATTATTGTCCATTGTGTAACAGCTGTGAGAGGATATGAGGCAACATGAACTTGCACTGACTTTGATGCCACCCCTAGAGGTTTAACATTCAGGTACAGCCTGAACTTTTTAACACTTTACAGACAAATTCCTGGACCTTGCATTGAAGTTTTGCTTCTGTCTTCAGTTCATGACAGACTCTCTTAATAAAAACTATTTATATAACTACCTCTGAATGATGGAGTTTAAGAGCAAAACTTGTAATGTACTTCCTCACATACTGCCATGCATTTTAAGCAATATGTAAAAAGCCCAATATTCAAATCCTGTACAAAATGTAACTTAAAATATATGGAGTGTAATTCTGGTTGGTACATTGGGACATACTTGGGGGAGTGTGAAGATCTTTTTTCTTTAGATTAAATGATTTTGCTGTAGGAACAGTGAAGCCAAATCCCATAAACTGAGTCTTTATATTATGTTGTCCATAATATTCTGCCTCTGTATGCTTTTTGCCTTGTCTAGGCTGTAAAAGGTGTCTTAAATAAGTGAATTCAACTACTGTTCATTGAATGTTGCCATTGCTCCTTGTTAAAATTTCTGGACAATGTTTGGAGTTACAGAGTCACAGACAGTGTTTACACTGCAATCTAGGCACTTCTTTTCCTTCAATAGTCTGGAGGATGCTCTTTGCTTTTTGCAACAGTCTTTTGTTGGAAATGGCAAAATATCAGAGATCACGAAGGTCTGGGCATTTGAGTAATTTTTTGACTTACAATGGAGAAAATTAGTGCACACTGATGTGAGAGAGTAAACAGAAATGCTTCAGTCCCTGTGTCAGTGCAGAGCCGTATTTCAACTGCCTCACATATATTTTGCCAATTATGCTTCTGTTATAAATCTGCTTATCTGCGCAGTGTTTCAACAAAAAATAAGACCTGTCCTTCTGCTTACAAGCTTGATCTGGCAAGGGTGTCTCTTGAGGTACCAGCGTAGATATGAAACCATTGCTGATGACTGCTTGTTTTCGAAAGTCTCATAAAATTTTGCCACACTGTGTGTGTGGGTAGGTAATAGCAGATTAAAATGGTCTTTATCTCTTTGTTGCAGCTGTTTTCTTCAATTTCAAGAAACTTGTTCATGATCCTAGTTGCGTACATCCAGAAAACCATATAGCTGTGTCTGCTTCCTGAATAGCCCTAGATGTAATGAGTAATCTAGTCACCTCCATATTTGGTATGAGTTGACTTGAAAGGAGATCATTGTGTTTTTTAGATACTTTCTTTTCTGTCTTTCTACAGGACAGAATACTGTTTTCTGATACTACAGACACCAGGACACCCCCTTCTAATGTACCACCTGCTTCTATTGGTAGAGGAAGAAAATGGATGCTGTTAAAGGTATCTGTGTAATGCATGTAATTCAGTTATAGTTATATGCTAAATTAATACATCTCCTGCAGCTAGAGAAACTTTGGCATTCACAATTAATTCAAAATTATACATTCATGAGGCAAATAAGCTGGTTAGGTGCCTGTGTGGATTTACCTTTTAAGGAGAAATGTAATTCATCCACAAATTTCTTCATCCTTCCCCTCAAAAGGTTTGAAAGTTTTTAATGCAGATGTGTCCCTGCAGTGAGTAGGAACACTTTTGAGGGAAATCCTCTAAAAAGGGTAAATTTTCAAACATTAATAAATTAATTGAATTCTCTCTGCTCTTTTGCTCCCTCCTGCTTTTTAGAAGGCGGTCCAAGTTTCCCACTTCAAAAGAATAGTTTCTCTGGCATTTTTACGTTTAGTCCCATATTTATTTACTTGCTTGTTGCTCAACCTTACTACAGCATATAATTCTGTTGATAAAACAGAATTAGACACATTAAATATGTGCTGGAACATTTATAGGCAACAGCTCTAAGACAATACACAAGAATTTGTCTTATCAAACTCCTCCTGTTCCTATGAAATTATTTTCTATTTATCAAAGGAATCAACAGCTGTAAAGCATCTGAAGGGATTTGCAAATCTGAATATATTTGGATAAAAAAGAAAAATTACTAACTATCTTGGAAATAATAAAAATATAATCCACATGTTTTTATTTTTAAGGTTGTAAAAATGAATCATGGAAGTTGTCAGTATTCCCCAAGGACAAGAAAGAAGCAGTTCCATTTCCTCAGTCTGAGATCCCTGGAGCCCACAGACATCTCCTCACCTCCTGGCTGCACACCCTAAAAGTTGTCTTCTCCACATTCAGACCTTCATACCTCTCATCTCTTGTTTCAGTGTTCTGTTGCTTTGCACAGAATATAATGATAACTTCATATCCAGAGAACTTTCTGAAAGGTGAAGTGCCTACCAGCTCCCACCTCTGTTCAGGTTTCAATAAATATTCCTTTCAAAAACTACTGCTGCTTCTCTGTGATAAGTGAATCAAACTTTCCTCTCCTTCATTTTTACTAGACGTACATAAAAAGGAACACGTTGAAAAAATTTTTAAAGGCTGAGTCGGCTTCAGAGTGTGTTTTCATATTTCCAGCTCTGGCAAGTGAAAATGAATCTTTGAATAGAAGTTCATCTGCTAATTTGCCATCTCTCCAAAAATGTGGCATTAGAATTTGTGTATTATTTCCATTTCTTCTGCTTAGAATATTTGGTGTTGGGTTTGGTTTGTTTTTCTTTTTCTGTGAAAAAACTCTTGGATTTTCTTTCTTCTTGACTGGTGAAATCTATCTTTCATACCAGTAAATGTTAACCTTCTTTTGGCATGGAGATTCCTTTTCACCACAGGGATGCTCCTGAGAAAATAGAAATAAGACATAAGTTCCGGAACTTCTGAACAATGATTCAAACATTTTTCTCATTCATAAACAACTGCAGGATTCCTGGAACTTTCTTAACAAAAGCCATAGTGGGTGTGTGTCTCACGCATCTTCTTGTGAAAATCTTTTCTTTAGGATTTTTTCCCTTTTGAGAAGCTGACGCCTCAGAAACAAAATGTAAACAATGGTTATCTGCTGCTGTGGAATGCATCAGGTTTGTCTGTGATTGGGCCATCTTGAATGTTTAAAATTAATGGCCAACCACAGACCATATAGTTTGGACTCTCTGTCCGAGCCACAGATCTTTGTTATTCATTCTTTTCTATTCTTAGTTAGCCTTAAGAGGAAACCTTTCCTTCTATTCTTTTTAGTTAGCTATAATGTAATATATATATATCCTAAAATAATAAATCAAGCCTTCTGAACATGGAGTCAACATTCTCATCTCTCCCCTCATCCAAGAACCCCTGTGAACACTGTCACAGTTGTGAAAGAATAAATAAGATTTTTCAGTAATATATTCCAGTTTGCTAAGCAAAATGAAAAGTCTCTATTTAGGCCAAATGAAAAAAAAAAAAAAAAAAGCAATGGTCTTAATTTCTAAAATAAATATTTAAGATTACTCCCAAAGCATAAGAAGGCATGGTTGATGCAGAAGTAGACCTCTTGGGAGGTCTTTTGCTTCTGATTGTGACAGATATCTGGTTTAGCAGGCACCTATGTATCTAAGACTCCTGTAGGAGTCTCTTGGTCTCTTTTCTTAGCATGGAAGTCCTATTGTTGCTCATGGACTGTCCCCAGCTTGCCTTATCAGTGTTATGGGTTAGTGCTAGAGACGTGTAGCAAGCGTGTGGGTATTTTTTAAGGCACTTCTTTTAATTAGCCATAACGGACTTGATATCAGGTTCTGGTTTATGTTAAAATACAAAGCCAGCTCTTAATTATTTAAATTGTTTTCATAATACTCTGGGGATCTGCTTATTTATCTTATTTTTCAGTGAAAATAACAGAAAAAATTACCTACACACAAACAGGCAGATAATATATGATCTTTAATGTCAGTTCTACCACATGCATACTTACTTGTTTTCTTGTCAATTTTAATAGGGATCTGTGGCTGGAGAATCATCAGAGCTGTATTGAAGAAGAATTTATTATTTTTTTTATAATCTTGGCAAACTCTACAGAGAAACACAACTGCTGTGCTCATTATACACTAACTTAGAGGTCTTGTGGAAAGTTTTAAAAAATTCTCAGGATGTGCTTCAAATCTAAACAAATTCACTGAACAGATTCCAGTTTGCCTCAATGGAAGCTGGTCAGGGCATTCACAAAAAGGCATATTTCTCTGATTACTTGAATAAAAATAAAAATTATCAAAACCTAGAGCTGCAGCTCCTAAAACAGGATGGTAAGATCAATGATCACTACATTGCCATGTAAGACACTGAAGATGAAAGAGACATTTTAATAGATGATGGATTTGTCTTACAACACACTAATTGATGCATAGCTTAAGCATCATTTATGTTAAAATCATCATTCGTTTTGGTCAGAAAGGCTAGCACCTAATTCAAAACTCCAGGAGTAGCCATGCAGAAATAGGTTATCGAATGTCTGTGGACAGGCAATGTCCTAATTTTATGTCAGCACTGTAAAAAGAAATATAACCCCAAAGTAGATCCTTTTGATTCTTAAAAATTTTCAAATTAAAATACAACAGTAGCTCAGGACTTTCACTTGCTATAGATGATATGTGCATACATAAGTATTTTGGTTTTTTAAAATTTATTATAAATTATTTTTTGGATTTTTTTACTTTTGAAAATTATTTTGGTAGTTTTGACCTTTGTTTCTATCTTATCCTGATGTTCAGAGAATCTATTTTGTGTGATTTATAGATGATTGAAGCTAATGTCTAGATACCCATCCACTCATCTATATTTGGGCCAAGTTTCTAGTTTTGTAAGAAAGCATTATAAGAGAAAAATCAAGGATTCTTAGCTGCTTTCAGACCTGACATAAGTAATCTAATAAATATACAAAGTTCTGGCATTTTTTTCCTTTGTTAAAAGGGTTGGTGAGGAGTAAGTGATTGAATATAGCTTAATGTCAGTCTCAGCTGGAATTATTAGTGTTCTTCAGCATCATCAGCTCTGTATTTGCTGAGGATATCTTTGGTTAAATGTGGATGGACTTTACATACCTCTCAGGTCAATCAGAAGTCCAAATGCAAAAGCAACATTGTATGAATTTGTAATGCACTGTGAAGAATTTATGTCTACTACATCAGCATGAATAAGTGTCTTCATAATCTGTTTTACCCTTTGGCAATTGACAAACACTGTGTTGATACAGATGGCAGGACTGTACTGCTTGCTTGACCTAAATGTGTTTTTTGTACAGACCCTGGGACTGTTGGATTTCTGTTCCTTGTTGCATCAGTCTTCTCTTTATAGGAACCTAAGAAAACCAAAATGCAAACGCAAGTAAAGCCATATCTTCTGAGATAATTGAGACAATTTACGTATGAGCTGACAAATAGCAGAAGTTTTCATATCTGTCACCTTGTCAAATGAAAACAGTCTGGCTTGCCTACCAAACTTACTGAAAATATACAGTATACTTGGAATGTTACAGATCAGTCTTAATGACACACAACCAAAGTGATCTGCACCTAAACTTCACATAAAACCTGAATTCAAGGCAGCTTGATCAATAGTGAGACTTCGCGGACAATGGTTATGAACAGGTTGATCACAAAAGAGAGAAATTTGGGAAAAAAATGAATTTTTTTTCCTATGTAATTTCTAATGCTAGGAAATGCATTTTCTTCCATCAAATGTAATGAAACAAATTTGGTCCTGTGAAGAGAGGGCCAAAAAGCAAGAGATAATTAACTACTCTACAACTGTAACTAGCCCTTGTGCTACTGGAGAAAGAACACCTTTTGAGAAAAACATAGGTTGGGATCTTGCTCATAAATACAGAAGCAGATAACAGGATGTTAAAGTGAATCCAACCAGTGAGAATCTGAACTGGAAATTCAACGGCATCAATGCTTTTGGAATTGCTGTGTTGAATATAACCTGAGCTCAATCACTTGAAAAAGATATCTGTAGGAAAGCATTGCATTTTTGTGATTTTTTTTTTTTGCCGTGGTAGTTTGCTGCGACAATAAATTTGATATTCTAATAATACTGTTTTGAAATAATTTCTTATTGGCTCTGTGTTTTTACTGAAGTTAAAACTAATTGTTGTCATGTCCTGAGACTGAAACAGCACTGAAATGCTGTATTTATATGATCTGAAATTTCTCCCCATGTGAAAGTACTTATAGTCTTTATTTTGGTCACCTCTTGGACTAAGGCAAAACTTACACTTATTCTTAAAATATGCATACGAGTTCTAATTTTTGCCAAGTCATACTTTGATGAGATGTGTGCAATTCACTTATAACCTACAAAACAGGCTATAAATCATGAGACAACAAAAGAAGTTCCACAGAATTACAGAATCAACTAGGTTGGAAAATACCTTTGAGGTCATTGAGTCCAATCTGTGACCAAGCACCACCTTGTCAACCAAACCACAGCACAAAGAGCCATGTCCAGTCTTTCCTTATTCACTTACAGGGACAGTGACTCCACAACCTCCCTGGGAAGGCCATTCCCATGCCCAAAATCACCCTTTCTGTGAATAATTTTTCCTAATGTCTGGCCTCAACCTCCCCTGGTACAGTTTAAGAGTTTGTCTTCTTCTTTTGCTGGTTGCCTGGGAGAAAAGACCGACCCCCACATGCTGTACCCTCCTTTTAGGGAGTTACAGAGGTTGATAAGGTCACCCCTGAACCTTCTCCAGGCTAAACAATCCCAGTTCCCTCAGCTGCTCCTCATAGAACCTATTACCCAGACCATTCACCAGCCTTGTTGCCCTCCTCTGGACACATTTGAGCATCTCAGTGTCCTTCCTGTACTGGGGGGCCCGCAACTGGACAAATTATTGCCTCACCAGTGCCAAATACAAGCATAAGACGACACCTCCCTGGTCCTGGTTACATTCCTGATACAGGCCAGGATGGCACTGGCCTTCTTGGCCACATGGCCACGCTGCTGGTCCATGTTTAGCTGCCATCAATGAGTAGCCCCAGGTCCCTTTCTGCCTGGGCACTGTCCTGCCACTCTGCCCCAGCCTGTGTGCTGCAGAGGGTTGTTGTGGTCAAAGTGCAGGCCCTGGCACTCGCTTTTGTTCAACCTCATATCATTAGATTTGACCCAGCTTTGGGACTATTTGTCTTGTTTAATCTAAATAATATTCTGCTGGGTACTTCAGATGCAGTCTGCTTTGATAGACCACCGTTTTTGTGTATTTATGTAAAAATGCCGAACTGCTTTATATAATATAATAATAATATAGCACTTCCCTTTTGAAGCAGTATGGAAAGGGAGGATATAAGTGCTATTGGCAGTTTCAGAACAGTATGTTTTAACAGTGGCATGTGAACAAAGGCATATAATTTCTTAAAATATATTTCAATCACTGGAATTTTTCTGAGTTCTGAGATCAATCCATATTTGTATACTTCATATTGTTTTTTGTCAAAACAATGAACTTTCAGGACTGTCTTGTAAAATCCATATGTGCCATGTATCTGGGCTTTGCTTTATAAATCTTTCAGTATCCTTAAGAGGAAATAGTCTCACTAGTGTATATTAAGGAGAATTTATAAAGCTTTCTAGTTGCAATAGCTCTTTCTCTATTGGTAGCATTTGGAATTTTGTTACTTTTGAAGGACAAAAGCACTGTGCAGTATGCAAAACTCCAGAATTTTGTAGCAATTGAGTTCTTTGAGTTCATTGGTTCCTCGACAGCAGTAGGAGTTAGGAATATTTCATGCTGGGTCTGAATCTGAATTATCTCGCTCATAAAAAACAGTGGTACTGTCTAGCAATTGTGACTTGCAGTGATTACTTTCTCAGAATTATAAGAAAGCACTACATTGTGCTTTCTTTACATGGCTATTTGATAGTTAATCTCATGAATAACAAAAAACATGAAAATTATGCTTCTGCTAATCTCTAGAAAGTAAGGAAATTTCAACCCCCGACATTTTATGTAATATAAAATGAGATTTTTAAAGAGATGAAATTACATCTCCTAAGTTATTTTTCTGAAATAAAATGAAAACATTAGCTCAAGCATGCTGCAAATTGACCTTTATTTCAGACTCATTAAAAGGTTTGCTACATGTTCATCTATTTAGATGGTTAATTGCCTTGGCCTTGCAGCCAAGTGTCTGACAGTCACAGGCTTTGGATGGCATTGAGAGCTGTGTGCAGATCAGGTGGAACATCCTATCTTTTACTGAGATTTGTGTTGGCTGGAATAACTAAATTAAACCATAGGTTGTGGAAATATGGGTGTGTGGTGGTGAGATCATGTGGGAAGGAGAGCAGTGGCCCACAGGGAAACCAGATAATTGCACTAAATGTGACTAGCTAGACTAACTCTAGAGTAGGACTCCCTGAGAGCCTTTCTTGGAAAAGTACTTAAAAATGCAGTAACCCAAAATATCTACATAAAATAAACTTGTGGAAAATCTCAGGAAATAAATAATGATGGACCAGATTTTGCTTTTTAGATAACGCTACTCAATTTGGCAATAAGTTGTGTAAAATTGAAAGGAAGATCAGTGCTGAATAGAGATCAGTTGAGTGAGATTTTCAAGATAAAGCTCCACTGAAAACTGAAATGCAAAAATAATCTAGAAGAACGTAAATAAACAAGAATTGTTTTTCTTACAATCTAATGGAAATAAAGACAGCTTTATGCAGGTAAATGTTCTGAGAATTAGATACTTGCTCTCAGGTGGCATCAGGATTGGAAGGAAATAATTAAAACATGTAGACATAACCTCCATATTTCCCCAGAGCAGTGAATCCAGACACTATTGGGCTAAATCTCTTATAAACAAAGAAGAATTCTTCATAGTATAATTAGCTGATTAATCAATAATTGAGTAATTGCTTAGTTACATAAGGCAATACCCCGTCTGAATTTCCTTGTCATGGATCTATACTATAAATTACTTGCAATAGCAGTGAAAGCAGTATAAGAAACTCATAAAAAGGAGATAGGCTTGGAGGTTTATGAGACAATAAAGTTTAATTGGCTGTGTTCCATTAAGAAATATCCATGTAAAGCACAAAACAGTAAGCTTTTGAGATCTTAGCTATAATTCCATTTACCTTGTAGACTACCTCTGCAGGCATATTCTAGGCTGGCTATCAGAAGAATACCAGCTTGCAAAAGCTCAACTCTATCTAAAAACACCAAGAGTGCTGTAAGGCTTCTGTACCTAAGTTCTTGCTTTCAGTTCATTATCCTGTTATTGTTTTGCTCTTTTGCTAATGTTTGTCACTTTTCCCTCTAATTCAGATGTTAATGCATTCTAATTCTGGTATTCTGGTGAAATATAAAAGTGTCTTGATGTCATTGGACTTTTAATGATATTGGTGGGGTTATAGCTGATACGAAAGTCAACTTAGTTTTGTAATATTTGCACTTCAGATTTTTTAAAATCTTAAATTACATGGGAAAATATTATTTAAATAATATTCAGTCCAAAGTTAATAAAATGATTACCATGATTTTAAAATACATTTGATTTTACTAATGAAGCTAAGAAGCTGTTTTAGAACAGGGAGAGAGCATGGCAGAATTTGAACAAGCTGATTTACACCGTGTCACAGTAGAAGAGTTTGTTTAATGAATTCACTGTTTTGCTGAACTTTCACTGAACTATTTCCTGAAGAATACATGAACAGTGGGGTTGAATAATTTCTCAGAGATGCATTTGACATCTAAAGGTAATGCCTTTCTGTACTGTTGCCTAGCAGAGCAGCTCCTGTGATCAGCAGAAAAGAGTGGGAGTGGAGAAGTGAAAACATAAGTTATATAAAGTTAGTCTGTGTGCATGTTCCAAACATGCCGAATATTTTAACTCTTGAAGGTCATATTGACCAAAATTATTATGCCTGGCAATGAAATTATTTCTTTGATTTTTGTCTGAGACATTGCATATTTCTTTTTTCTTTTTTTTTTTTTTTTAAATAAGTGTCTGGAACTAATGTTGGAGAAGAGTTCGGGAGACAATTGTGGGCTGAAAATCCTTTGCAGTCATGCCAAGGATTGTCACTTCTTTCTTTGGCTTAGGCAAATTAATTGAGCACTTCACAGGTGAACTTAAACATAAATAAGTTCAATGTCTCCTTCATTTTCTACTTGGATGGCTAAATGTGGTCTCAGCTAGTGTTATTTCTATCTTTCTCTCTTTCCCTTGCAAGCAGATCAGAGAGTAAATTTAATTAAGTTAACATAGATGGTGCTTTCCATTCAGAAAGCATAAAGCCATCCCCATTTTCATGTCCGGATGTGCAGCTGATGGCTGCAAAAGCTAAACAGTCTTAAATACATTATTGACATCCTGTACAGGCAAGTGCTTAAAATGGCACAGGGAGCTTAACTGTTACAAATCCTACCAAAGTGGAAGAAACTTATACATTTTTGGGTTGGTTTTCACATCTAAATTGCAATAAACATCTGATTCGTGCGCATGAATTATACATTTTAGCACTAGATAATGTGTATCTGTGACAAATTATGTCCTTGATAGGCATTTTCCTGCCATCACATGCAAGAATGCATTCTGCTGTTCACAGTGGACAGCAGATGATGATCACTTCCTGACTGCTGCTGAAAGGGTTTTGTTTCTTCTCCCAAGCCTTACAAATCCCACTGCAGAAGCACAAATACAGTGATAGCAGACACTAAACATGCTGTGAGCAACTATTAGGCAGTCTTAAGGGTCAAGTTACTGAGTGATGGTGAGGATTAGAGACTATTTTGAGGATGTTCTTTTAATAGTGACAAAACAGAATTGTACTGTGCACTCATCCCTATATGTTTCTGCTGCTAGAAAGGCATTTACACAGACCTCTCTACATCAAAATCACCTGCTACAAGACAGCTGACTCAAAAATCTCTATGTGAAGTATTACTATGTTTTATTGAAATATGTGTTTGCGTGTGTTTTTGTATTCAGACAAAACAAGTGAAAAAATAATCAATTGATATTTCTTGTAAAATGAAGCGCAGAACTGATTTTCTGAAGCATTCTTAAGTCTGATATCTGTTGCTCTGTGATGTTGCACATAAAATAAATACTGAGAAATCCCCGAAGCAAGATCTTGAATGTCTTCACAGTCTAAGAAATAATACAAAATAAATAGGTAAGTATAGAAGCTACTTTCTGCCAGGCTTCATAATTTTCTAATTTATTCCCAATTCAGATTGAAGTAAAAAAATCCCCAAAAACCTGTTGAGCATGATCTCTATTAACGCCAACTCTGAGAATCTTCAATTACTCCAATTACTTCTGTATGAACCTTGCAATACTGAAAGAATTTAAATAAATACTTTTATTTCCTTTAGCCTTCACTCTTGATTTCTATAGGTGAGCCTCCCAGTTTTTTAAACAGCTAAAAACAGTCAGTATATTTCACTTGAGCTCTCTATTAATGACAAGAAAACAATATCTAGGATCTCTCACTGAATTATTTTCTTATTATTCTAATTTCAGTTAAGCTTCCTGATACTATGGGATTTGAGTAGAAATTTTATTCTATCTTGTTTGTCTTGTTTTACTTTACCATTTTCTAATTTTCCTTTAAACAGTTAAAGAACAAGGTAAAATGTCAATGAATACCTATTCCATAGCTTGAATTATTTAAAACATATTTTAGTATAATGCATTTTAGATGTCAAAATGATATAGTCCTGATTGTGATACACATATTAAAAATGAACACTTTTCCTGTCGGCAAAGATAATGAAAGAAATTATGTTCATATTAGTTACCGCTTGATGTTGAGAAGGTTACCAGATTATTGGAAATATTTGGCATTTTCACTGGAACTTTTATTTTCAGTGTAATAATGGAATCCTCTACATATTTCCCCTCCTTCTACCCCAGCCATGTATACTCTAAGCAATACTGCAGGCAGAAAACTATAAGGCATTGAAATAATGTGAAATTTCCTCTATTTTTCCATTAAACTAGTGTGCAGTATTGTTGTGTAACATCATTTTTATGAATACAATTACTTTCATTCACAGTGAGATTTTTTGACTGCCACTAAATTTTTCCTTTTCTGGAGTCTTCATTCCTTAGGGTCAAATACTGCAGAAGCAGCTGAATTAGTAAAATGCTGTATGATAAAAAGCACTCAATTTTAGGTATTGCTTTCCAAGAAAGTAAAAAACCAAATGAGAGACATAATTTTCAGAAGTACAGTAAATATGACCTAGAAGGAGAATCTGAGCATTTTGCTTTGCATCTAAAGAACTGTGGAAACACAGATATTTGACTGACAGGAAAACCACTGCAAGTAGAAAAAAAATGGTCTGTCTTCTATACACACTGGGGACAAAGTAAAATTAATCAGCTGTAGAAAAAAGAGACAGCTTTAAATTATGCATTAGGACAGCTTTCCTAGTGGCTGATAACAAAGAACTCAAACGCATTGTCTGAGGATGATGTGGAGTTTCTCTGACTGTAACTTGGGCAAACATCAGTCAGGAAACAAATCAATATTGCTGAGTTTGCTTTATGCAAAGAGATAGACTTTAAATTATGCCTTCAATCTTGTCATTCTGCAGCATTAAATATCATTAAGAAGGATCATGTTTTTAACAGGGAAAAGTATATTTCCTGTGCAGTGGCAGTTTATGTGATTATGGAGAAAAATCTATTTTCCCAAAACAATTAATTAATTTTTGGAAAGAGTGGTGTAGTGGATTGTTGCAATTTAGAAACACAAGTTTATTTGGTTAGAGATTAAAGTTTAAGGCCTGATTTTTGATCTATATGGTGATAATTTGTAGTCCTAAACCAGAAAATGATAAAACCATCTAATATATTGTTATTGTTTCAATGTATACAAACAGTCTTAATATATTGCAGTGTTACTTACCTGCTACAAACACTAAAAAAATTTGAAGAACTAGTGATATGATGCTCTGAAATTCTTTCTTCTGGGATTCCTTTTCTGACATTTACTATGAAAGAAGAAAATTCCTATGGAAATATCCCATCAATGATCACTAGTTTGTATTTTAGGAGTAAAGTACTGAAAAGCACACTGTTAGCAGAATTTGTAGACTCCTTAATTTCTGAAAAAACCTCCAAAAACCTCAAAAAAAAAAAAAAAAAAGAAAATGAGAAGAAAAATAAGTTAGAATCTCCACAGTATTTAGAATATGAATAGTTTATAATTTACTCTAGACTAGAATAAAATCGATTAGTTTAGAATAGTTTTCTCTGGTGTGTATTTCAGGACAAACAGCTCTTCTTGTTAAATTCTCTTCTATTCAAAAAAACCCTAATTTTAGAGTGCTTCCATAGGACATTGTCTATAAACACTGAGTCATTAGCACAAAGTGGTGAGTATATAATGCTGTCAGAATATGCTCAAGAAGCAATGGTGTCTTGGGGTGACATTAGTGTTGGACTAGAAATTACATTTGCTATGGTATAGGTGAATTCTCTTGTCTTGCACTTCAGTTTCACTGTGGATAATTAGACACCCAGTCCACAATTCAAATGACTCCTTTAATTTATGTGCTATACTTGCTTTTTAGTTGCTTGGTAGCCCTTCTATTAGAGCTTTAATTTTCTCTAGAACTTTGACTTTTTTAGTCTCGAGAGCTTAGATTCTTATAATTAATGTCCAATCATATATATAGCAAAAATGTCAAGTAGAATGGGATTGAATCATGAGTCAAGTTATAAAATAAGGTTAATGGTTCTGAAGGGTAAAGCGAGGTCTGTGGGTTCACTTCTAACAAAGCAGTAAGAATAGTACTAAAGAAGCAGTGGGAGACAAAAACCATTTTATCATTCGAAAGCCAGAGATGATCTGACTGAGAGAAGTGCTTATGAATAGGTAAAACTGCGACTACTCCGGGCTACGGTGACGGCAGGGCTGTAGAGTGACCTCTGGCACCGGCACATTGCCTTGAACAAATGTTCTACTTGATACATGGGCTGCAACTCGGTATCTGAGGAAAAAAGATTATATCAAAATTTCATTGAAAGCAGTAAAACATTTGCTGTCATAAGGCACTTGCTAGACAGTGTCAAACAGCGAAGGCTGATGACATCTGCTCTGACTTTGTCAGTCTTCTTTCTGGAGAAAATCAGAGCCATTTTTCACTGTGTAAGGTTGCTCTTTATTTCTTGAAACTAAGTGTTTACTCCTTTCATTACTGAGATTTTTCTTAAAAGTTTTCCACCAAGCTTTCTCTATTCAACTTTTTGTATTGCATTTCTATTTACTGTTGGAGCACAAATAGTTGTAATAACTTTTCTATAAGGCTTCTGATAATTTCTTCTTTAGTTCTGTTGATAGCAAAAATGTGAACAAACTTTGGGAAAAAAGCACCACAGGAAGTTTTTCTTATCTCCTATTTTCATTCCCAGCATTTCCATCTGCTCTAAGCAGTTGTCTTCTAATGTCAAATATAACAATCATAGTTGTAATCTGCTAGGTTAAATAGAGTACACTAAAAATGATGTATTTGCTGTTTAATGTTCAAGACTATTTGTATTTCCTACATTTTTATTTCTACTAAAAGAAAAAACAAATTTTTTTTTCCTTAACATGATTATTACTGTTCAGTTTTTTTTCACACGCACATCACCTGTGGACATTTTACAAAAATTGTTGTAACTTCATGCTGCATAGGCAAGTGAAAACGATGTATTTGTTAAGATTTATGTAGATCAGATGAGATCAGATGCTGTTTAGAGAACACAAAGTTATTGTAAGTGTTTGAAATTCTCATTGACTGGATTCGGAAATAAACAGCATTTGTTTTTACAACAGGAGCAGCTGGATGCTTGAAAATCTGGTCTTTCATTTGTAGGCTTTAGGCCTTTTCTAAACAGAGAATTTACTCTGGCTTTGTTAAAGTAACCTCAGGGCTTGTCTACATGGGTATGTTTGTGAGACATAAGCTAGGATATGAATTTTTAAGTATCACAGCTGGTTCCCATAGAGGGGATACTTTGGGATGTAAGTGTCTTGCTGTAGTTAAGGTTCATCTACCAGCAGAACTGTTTCTCTCTGCTTTGTGCAGCTATACAGTCAATTACTCCTCAAAAGTTCCTATTCTTAGAAGTTCCTAATTAATTAATTAATTCCTCAGCTATTGAAATTGGTGTATTATATCCTCTGAAAAACTTTATTTCATTATTACCTAGAATATTTCAGGTGCAGCTACCATGTTATGACAGAATTATAGCAAGTTGGTTTTGACTTCTGAGACAGCTTTGTGCTTCTTATTTATGTATTTTGTTTTAAAAATGAAGATTTAAGACTTTTTTATTTTTTGCCAGATGTGATAAAGAATTTTCTAACTTGTATCTGAAACTCTTTTAAATTTGATTTTTCAGATACATCTACTTGCTTTGTAGTATAAAGTACCTCTGAATTAAAGAAAGTATCACAGAGCACACTGCTTATATATTTCCAATTCCATGAGAATTGTGACCTTTACAATTATCAATAAACTTCTATGCTGCTTTAGCTGGAACACAGTCTTTTTTGTTTGTTTTTAATATGAAAGCAGATGTCAGCTTCCTGTATTTTCACTCTCAGTTTGCTAATTGGGGAGAGATGAAGGTGTAGTAGGTAATTTATGGAAATTACATCAGTATGTTATCTATTTGTTTTTGTTATTCTCCTCGTCTCTTTAACCTAGAAATAAGCAACCTACCTCAATAATTCTCTCCTGACTCAGTGGGTAGGCTTGCAAAACATATAAAATACTGCACTTGCTCCATAATAAAATATTTACTCTGTGTGACAGGGAGAACCCTTATTTTCCTTATTTTCACAACTTTATAACATTTTGTTGACTCCATGTGTGAAGTTTTATGTATAGTTCTGCAGATGCATGGTTTTTGGGAAACGTAAGGTGGAAGAGAGAATTTCACCTGGTGTTAGATCACAGGGACTGGGAGAAAATTATACTTGGTTGGCAGCATGATGACAACTTCATCCAAAAAAAAGCATCAGACTTCATTGATGTAAAGGTCCTCCTTTTACTTTATTGGTTTCACTTTATTTGCCATCATACCTTCAACCGATGGAAACAAACCAAAACAATACTCTATGCTAATAAGAAAAGAAAAAAAAACCAGAAAGAAAGGACATGTGATTTAGTTGAAAAAAAAAAAAAAAAAAGTAGTTAAAACCAAATATCCATCTGCACTTACAACTTGCAAAGTGGTCATTTATATAATTGCAAAGACTGCTTTGAAAGACTGCCCCTTATCCCCAGTCTCCAAACAAAAGGTAGACTTTTTATGTCTATTCTGCATTTACATTGTAGGCTGTAGTAACTGATATCTTTCATAGTTATTTAGCTTAAGAGAATTTCTACTACATGGGTTTGCGTTTTTTGATAGATAAAGTCTAGAGCTGAAAGAGAAAAGGGGGACTATCAGTGCTAAGGATATACTTTGAAGAATTACAGAAGCAAAATACATTAAAATAAAATTTTCACATAGTGAAACAAATTCTTAAAAGAATAGAGTACGTCAGTACTTTTTCCTCTTTTAGGAGGAAGCTGGAGGTGTACCTGGGAGGAGAATTTCTGCTCCTTAAAGGTTATCTGGACAAACCCCTTTTGAATGCAACAAGGGATAATAAGATAAAGGGAGATGGAGACAAAATACACAGAGACACAGACAGGGGATGTGTGCTCGATGCAAAGCAACCTGGCAATTTGCTATGCATCTTTGCTATGATTTCAGCCTACAACCAGGAAAGTAGCAGCCCTTGTCCCTGAGGTATAGGGCTTGACTCCCAACATCTGGTCAGGGGACTCCAAGGTTGGAGCAGCTGAAGCAGCTGGAGCAGGTAGTCAAGATCCTAGCACCCCAAAGAAGTATCTCGATAATTTCTCCCTCTTTTGAAATTGCATAACTACATAGAAATTTATTTGTCATTCCCTTGCTTGTTTGGAACAAAATATTTTTATTAATGTGGCTTTAGTTGCACAAGGAGCTGTGGTAAGCAGTTCAAAGCTGCTGTTATCTATGATGTGCTTTAATCTCAGCTGGCAATGAAGCACCACACAGTCACTTGCTTGTGCTCCCACCAGCAGGACTAGGGGTAGACTTGAAAAGTAAAAGTGAAAAATCTCATGGGCTGAGAATAAAGACAGTTTAATAGGTAAACACCTCACACACAAGCAAAACAAAACAAAGAATTCATTCTCTGCTGCCAGTGGGCCGGCAGGTGTTGAACCATCCCCAGAAGAGCAGGGATCCATCACACCTAATGGAGACGCAGGAAGACAAAAGCCATCACTCCAAAGGTCCAGCATTCCTTCTTATCCTCCCAGCTTCATGTGCTGAATGTGATGCCCAGCAGTGTGGGATAGCCCTTGGGTCAGCTCCAGACTGGTTGCCTCCCAGCTCCAAGTGTAGCTCCAGCCTAACCACTGGCAGGGCAGCACAACAAGCAGCAAAGGCCTTGATGCTGGGTATGTAAGGCTCATCAGTAACAGAAACATCTCTACATTATCAACACCTTTCTCAGCCCAAATGCGAACATGGCTCTAATTAGCTACTAACTGTACCCCAGCCCAAGGTAAAAAAAGTGGCAATACAAATATTTTTTTCTGAAAACTCACCTGCACAAGTGGCTGATGAAGAAAATTCCTAATTCGAAGAATGATTCCCCCAGTAGCTACCAGCTACTTGAATTAGTTACTGCTAAATGATATCTGTTTTACAATTACTCTAAAAAATAACAAGCTGAAAAGATTTGCCAAAATGATCTTTCATACAATAATGCACAGGGCAGGTTTTTCTCAGCCATTTTAGTAACTGAGTACAATTACAGGACTATTGGTTAAGAGACATATGCAAAAGTTTGAATGTTCAAGACTACCACACTCTGTTTTGAGTTGGGGAACATCAGCCTGAAAAAGTGCAACAACCCCTATCCATGTTGTGCCATGATGAAAGGTGGGTTTTGCAATCTAATCTTGTAATTCAGGAAATATTTTCTGACAATTCAGATATTTGAACAATCAAAGAATTCATTATTTCCATTATTCAGTCCCTCAGTACAGTGACATTACTCCTCTTTCATTCCCAGAAATTCATTTTCATAGAATTTCATCCTTGCTCTTTTCTGAAAACACATGAACACTCAGCTCCTTTTGCTGTTTCATCTACCAAGCCATAAGTATGCTTTCAGAGCTCAGCAAATGGTACACTTGTGCTGCTGCTTTTACCCTGCTGCATTTTCTGTTTTTACGACTGTGAATGTGCTGGGCACAGTAATGACAGCCTGGAGAGCTCCAGTCATTTACTGCAAGGCTGCTTCTTTTCAAGGCTTGTGAACACCCACAGAGACTCCTCCGTCTGCAGAAACAAGAGGCTGATCACACGTCTGTGAACCACACAGGTGCCAGCAAGCTCTGCTAATGCTGAGGTAGATTTCTGCCAAGAAACAGAGTGAGACTTCCATTTTTTGTCACAGACAGCTTTGATTGACTTTCTATCAGCAGTTATCATCCTGGAATAGCTTTGGAGCAGCCCTTGATGCACAAAAGATTATAATCATTCTCTGGACAACTAAGCTTTTGCAATCCATACCACCTTATTCACTTTAAAAATGCATTCCCAATCACTAGATAGGCCATTGCTAATTTTGCAAGCAAACCCAATGGTTTAATCAAAACTAAGCAATTCAGCAAAAACAGAAAATAAACTCTGCAATTTCTGTGGCTTCACTCTGAAACTGCTGCCTGTGCTTTTTATTGGGGAGGTAAAAGAAACAAACGCAAACCCAACTGTTGTTTATTTCAGATGTAAACGAGGTATTATTTTGAATATGGCACACCGGTTAGGTTCTGTGATAAAAACTCTTTGCGCACATACAGTGGAGTATAACAGTTACCAGTCACCCAAAATATGGACCAAGAGCAAAGAGGAGATTTTCTGGGCCTCAAGCAGTTTCAGCCCCACCATTCAGGCCTAAGGCCTATCAAGACTGAGAACAAGGGCTATCTAGGGTAGACATAACATCAGAGTCCAGCTCCTGATGCATTCACTCATGTTTAGGGAGCCTTAAAGAAGGCTTGAGGGTGATCTGTTTTGAGGCCTTCCAGCACCTGAAAGGAGCCTGCAAGAAAGATGGAGAGAAATTTTTTAAAAGGGCAGGTAGTGACTGGACAAGCAAGAATGACTTCAAACTGAAGGAGAGTAGGTTTAGATTAGATATTATGAAGAATTTCTTTACTGTGAGGGTGTTGAGGCCCTGGCACTGAGTGCCAGGAGAACTTGTGGATGCCCCCATCCCTGGAGGTGTTCGAGGCCAGGTTGCTTAGAGCTCTGAGGAACTTGATGTAGTAGAAAGTGTCTCTGCCCTTGGCAGGAAGGTTGGAGTCAGACGATCTATAAGATCCTTTCCAATCCTTAGTTTTCTATGATTCTATGATTCTATGTTTATGATCCCTTAGAAATCAAACCATTATATGACTCTATGAACTTTTCTATGCTATCTCCACAAAAATTTCCAAATTAAAGTTCCTGCCATTTTAAAGAAGGTTCATATAGCATAGAGCTCCGGAAACTTTTTTTGCCTTTTTTTTATTCCTTGTGAATTGACTTTCCCAAGGATAGTTTTGAAGAAGAATTGACTTTGTTCACTGAAGTCTGGTCCAAATTCTACGCTGAACTACATTCTCTCTATTGAGAGAATACTATGCCGATGTACTGGTGGGGTGATGAGGTGGAGAACAGCACTTGGAGGCTACAATGATCCTTTGGCAGACTTTTGCTTTCTTAGATTCTGACCTTTTCTCCCCAGGTCCTAAAGGGCACATTTTATCTTACACTAGCCCAATCTCTTACCTCAAGCATATTCAAAACAGAGTGAAATGGCCTAGACAGACATTATTATAACTGAAAACTTGGACTTCACACTTTAAAAGTCTCAAATAAATGCTTTTCAGATGCAATTCATGCAAAACTGTGCTTCAGGCCTGCCCATGGCATTTTTCCCATTTTTTCCCTTTGTTTCTTCCACTGCACCAAAATGCTCTCCATTCAAGTCTGTTCTTTCACGTCTTTACATCGGGGATTTCTTGGCCACTATGTCACTTTGTGCTTATGTTTTCCTTTTTGCATTTATCACTAAGATTTAATAGTCTAAATTACTATTTATAGTCAAATTATGCTCTTCTAGGAATATTAAGTATTAAGAAGGCATTTCTTTTTTTTTTTTTCTCTTCTATACAAAGACTCATAGTCTTACTAGAGCAATTCTGTAGTGATAAAGAGCACCATCACACAACAAACACTGTATCTACACATATGAAAGCCCAGACTACTGTCTAGCTCTTTCAAATGCATGGAGGAACTCCTTGATCAATGAAGCATCACAGATTTCAAGCATTTATTATCATCCTCAGCTCCTCCACCATTCCTTGCTTAGTTTTGATGTATCATGTTACATTAAGAAGAGTTGTAATTTCTTCAAACCCAGATTAATTTTGCTTCTGTGCTAAAGTGATGTTGTATAATAGAAGCCTCTGGTGTTGCACTTGCTGTCATTCAAATCATATTGACAGCGTAAAAGCATGTGAGTCCAGACAAAAAATGTATTTTATAGTTCATCACAAGGAAGCTAGATTTTGTGTTCTCTTATGTAAGTAAGAGTTTACACCATTTTTGTAAGTATAGTTTTAGGTGTTTAACTGACTGGTTTGAGACTCAATGTAAACATGCAGTGTTAAAAATGAATCCTTTCAAAATCTGGACAAAATATATATATGCTAGCTTTTATTTTCATACTATACTGAAAGATAATTTCGTCTAATACAATGGAACATAATGTAAAATTAGAAAACATTTTAGGGTTTTTTTTTCTATTTTGTTTATATTTTGATTCGGTTTTATGTTTATATCCTTTTTTCTTGTTACTATTTAGACAAGTTGTAGATCTTACTACTGTTTTCTTCTACTGGGAGAAGCTGTAGGCAAATTTTGAGCTCTCCATGATGTAGTAATGATGTTCAGTAATTCCTTCTCTAGTTAACGTCTACAGGAAAAGAAATACATCTTGATTTCTGCATGAGTCATTCAGTAGAGGTTTATGGGGGAAAATTGTTTTTTATGAAATTTGAATGAGTACCAATATGTAACCTGGGGCAGAGGGAGAAACCCCTTAAGCACAAGTTATTTATGAGAAGAAAACTATTCTAAAGGATGGATAAACCCATTACATTCTGGAGAATAGAAGTTAAAACATGAAAAATATTCACTGTGCATTTCCATAACTATAATTTTCTCTAGAACTGGAGAGATATGCTACAACAAAAAAATTTCATAATCTCTTTTTAAATTTATATCTTGTAATTCTATAAAGGTTATTAATTGGTAGCTTGTTATTCAGGGATTGCTGTATATGAAAAAAATAATTTTATTTAGTTCCTGTACAGAAAACAGGAAAGACTTGAAATGTAGACAGTTCACATGTGAAATGTCTACAGTTCATACGTGAGCAGTGACCATGACAGTTTCAAATGAATAGGTTTGTAAATTCAGATTCTCATCCAAATGCTACAGGAATGCTGCAGCAAAATTTGGCCCTAAGGGTAATTGGTATTTACAATCCAATGGAAAATGTGGGCATTTTTAGAAACTAAATTATTCTTTATTGCTATTGTATCCTAAAAAAAAAATTGACACAGAAATAGAGAGCAAGAATTTGCAAATGTAGTAGAATGACATATTTCCAACCCATAGGATGAAAAAAGATGCCAATATATGCCTTTGTGAAAGAAGTTACTAAGAGACCTGAACTGCTAGGACCTCTCTGAAGGAAGATCTTTTTTCCTCATCAGTCTATTCTGTAAAATGGTTATGATGATCTGTGAAAGAAGCTTGGAAAATGCAGCTCTTTTTGCAAAGAGCAGCTGCTATGCTGGACACTTACTGAGTACCTGATACTCAAACCCTCTCCTCAGACTGAATTTATCCTCTCCATTCAAGATTCTAATTCTCCACATCAATGCAATTCTGAAATAATTACATTAAATTTTATAAAGTGTTGGGATATTTTGGATACTAGGATGCACCTAAATGTCATAATTAGATGAGATAAGTAAAATAAATAGAGATTAAGATTAAGATTAAGATTAAGAGATTAAGATAATTAGTAGACATAAGTAAGCAGACAGGCTTTGGCCAAACTATTTTAACCATGAGTCTGTGGGGAAACACATTAATCATGTACAAGGTACTGACGTAATTTTTCTCCACACCCTGGGGTCTGACAGATGAGAAATACTCTTGTCACTCCAGTATAATTGGCTTGCTTTCCCCAAATATCTCTCAGGTCAAGGCAGAGGTCTCCAGAATTCAAGCAATCTATTTGTTTTGCATAGGTAATCTGTCACTTAGAAGGAGACTTCATAGATAGGGCAGAAAAAAATACATTACGCAGAAGAAAAACCCCCACATTTTGCATGTTTACTCTCATTTTTACTTCATAGTAAAGGGTGGGCATGACATTTGAGAGATTATTTTTTACACAATCTTTGTTATTTGGCTTTGTTGTCCATTGTCAGAAAATGAACTTCTCAAAAGAGGCTCTGAAAATTAGCACTTTTCATGTGCTAAAAGACACATTGTGGGTTCAACACTGATCTGGGGACATTGGGTCCTATTCAGCTATGTGAGAAGAAGGGAACTGTGATCTACCAGTTAGTTTAAGAGATGAGGAAAGACTTGCAAATGTCGTTTTAGACACTGTGGGCTTTCCTCAAAAGAAATACTTCTATTCAAATATAGTGGCCTTGGGACTCACTAGACCAAAAACTATGAACAGTTTTTTCCAGACCAGAGTCATATTAATGAGTAAATTTGTGGATAATTATTTTGTATGTACGTTGACATTTTTAGAGAAGAAGTTTGTATACATATATTTGTATTTTTCCCAGTTGAATATACTGAAAAGTCAAGGACTATCTTGTCAAATGTTAAAACTATGTTTAACTTGCCTGAGTTTACTCAGGAAACTTGCAATATAGGGAAGAACAATTCTTTGTATTAATTTTAACTGTAAAACTATGCTACATCCCTGTATGCTCCACACAGTCACATTCTGCTCAGTCTTTTGCAAACTACTACCTTTCAGGAATGACTATTGCTGATGATGGGGAACAGCTAAATTTGGGGAACATCCTAACTTGTTCAATCCACATTACTTTTCTGAGAGGCCAGTACAATGTGCTGAACTGGTGAATTTTGACTGTAACTATGGTTGAAATTATGATGTTTCTTCACCTGACAACAGGAAACATAGCAGAAATAATTTAAAAGGCAAATGTCACATTGTCTATCATGGTAATGATTTTTATGTGTATGATCCTAATTGTGCCCCCCAGGAATTTAGATGATGATTAAAAATGCATTCACGTATAATGTGAGCTTCACTGGCATGTGGAAAGACAGCAGATTAGCTGCTTGTAGGTAAATTAGCTGTTGAAATGGGAAATGGTTTTGATTTCCTGTTAAACACACACTTTGTATGTGAATTCAGTTAAATCTCTGCCTCAGCTACTCCTTTCTCCCAGCCCTCCAAGACGTCTATTTACATCCCAAGATCTTGAAGGGAAAGAACAAGACACCATTAAGAGCTGTCTTACACAACTCTGGATTTCTAGAGTTTACTGCATGGTGCAAGCAAAACCAACCGTGCTAGGCAAAGCAATTACAACAACTAAAAAATGTTAAATAGTGAATGCTGGCTGAAAGCAGATTATTGTGTGTGTTTGTGTATCTGAGGCAGACAGTGACTGAGAGTGTGAGCTGAGCAATCAGGGACAAAGCTCTGAACTTGCTAGTCCTTAAGCAAGCCCCAATAGACAGATAGCCTAAGGGTGCCCTTGAGCACTTAAATTTTGTAAGAAGCAGCAAGGAAAAGAGTAAATTACTTTGCCACTGAAAGGCTTTCTTATTTGTCCACGGTTACCACCAAAATCATGTTAAGACTGGTACAAGCTGACAGCTCTTGCCAGGTAGCAATGGGGTACAAGAAAAAAACCAGGAAACCCAGACAGATATGGCATCAAGTCATATGGACTCAGAACAAGTGTACTGTGAAAGAAAAATAAGCATTGATTTACTGTGGCTCTCAGGAAATAATCCATCTGAAATACAAATTAGTCTGGCTTGGTGCCTATTGGATATTAGAGGTCTATCTTTATAGCATTTTGAAGACACTAGCTTGGCACAATTTCAAGGGAAGATGGTTAACTACAGTGCTTGCATGGAAGCAGAAGTTAGCAACACAAATTTTATTTTGTTAGTGGGGTGTGTTGTGGCTGATCCCCAGTGTTAAAAGTTTGCCAGTATTCTAAAAGTTACTGCAGGAAGTTATGGTCACAAAGACCTAGGGACTTCATGATGGTGGCTTCCATCTGGTTAAGCACAGCTATTCTTGGGACATGTCACAAACTCTGTGGGCCTCTAGTTATTTCCAGGCAAGCACATATCTTCCACTGGCTGCCACTAATATTCTCATAAGAGTGTCATCAAAGGAAATCTCTGAGCTACATTTAATTTCCATGGAAAAATTAAATAGCCCTTCCTTCCCCAAAGCAAGCTGTCTCAATGTTCATGTATATAATACACATGTCCAGGGTAATGACTTTAAAGACATTAGAAAGTTGGTGTTCTACCAGATTTTAACTATATTGTGTATGCTTTCTTTCAAGTTTTTGTGGTGATGAATATGTTAAAAGTATTTTACCATAACAATAAAATTCTATGTCTGTATAATACAGGTATACAAACATGGATAACATGGATCATCAATACTGATCCTAAATAGTGGCCACTGTGCAATATTTGGTCCTTTGCAAAAAAAAAAAAAAAAAAAATCCAACAATGACCTGACACCTTCTGCAATTGCAATTCTTTGTGCCCATACTCAGTGAATCTGAATGCTGACTTAGAGCACTTTTTACAACTTTTCTGTGACTTTGCCAAATAGTTGTGTATGTCTAAAAAATTAGAATAGATCTTGTACAAATAACTATGCTGGATAATATGGATGATGCTGTCACAAACAGTCAGAAGCAGATCAGGTTAGCTGGAATTGCCAACCAACTGAGATGCCAGTTTGTGGGTTTTTGGAACTTCATCTTGAACTGTGTGGTGCTTTATAAGTTTATTCTGTAATAAGACTTTGGTGATAAACTTTTAAAGCAGTAATACATATCTAGTGTTTTATATGCTATGCTTTTTGCTTTAATACATTGTTTAATAAAAAATAATAGGTGAACCATAATGGTGAACCATTGAAAAGACAGCAAAATTCATAATTTAGGTGATTGAATACATGCAAAGTAAGTAAAAAGGTTCTTAGGCCTAGATGGCCTTTCCTTAAATGCAATGCAATAATATCCAGGCTATGCCATCATGTTTGCTTATTTACTCTACAATATTCTCCTGTCATTCATCAGATTGCACATCAAGAACTCCCCAACAGCTTTTACATCAGCTGATTATTTGACCCTATCACACCATATCTGTCATACAAATTTTAATTAGTGCTGGAGATCAGAATGGCATTGTAACCTACTTTTAATAAGGTGTCTCCCCAAAAAGCTTCAATCAGCTGGATTTCTGTGCTATGTCTGCTATATACTGGCAGCCAAAGGAAGTATTTGGCAAATTCATCAGTCTTAGCAAAGTTATGCTTAATTGAATTTAAAAAGAATAAGATAATTTTGAAAATCTGGAAAGGCAAAGCTAGCAGGAACAAATTATCCTGCCTGGAAGAGTTAGAACATGATCACTGAGACACAAAGTCTACATGAGCATAGCAGTAAGGTTGCTTTGCATCTGCAACAGGCTCAAAAATACACTGGTCTGAACAACTCAGCACAGCCAACATGATTTGTTAATACTCTTGGTGGGATGAGCACTCCATGAGTCAGGGTAGAGAATCTCAGGCAATTTTTAATGCTCATTAAAGCAAATTACCTGTGCTTTGCACAGCTCTGTGCTGCAGTTGTTCAGTTTTGTGAGGTGACAGGAGTAGAAATGCATTTACACCAACATCTGATATAGATTCTCATCAAGCCATCAGTTCTGTACTGCAGACACTTTTCTATTTCTCTCAAAGGCTTCCAATCTCTATCTATATCAAATTAAGCAATTTTCAACTTCCAGCTACAGTTGTAGGTGTCTTTACTTTTCCATGGTCTGCCCATCATGCCTTCAGCAACGTGAATCTCTACAGTTACACAGCTTTTCTAGGGATTAGCAATAAATTGCAGTGCTCTGGTGAATAAATAAAATTTTAAATAATCTTTCTGAAATAAAACATCACCAACAAGGGTTCAAAACAGTTTCTAGATTCAGAGAGGTGGTGGGTAGTATTGCCATTACAGCTAAATTTCTGGAGGCAACACTATTGTGGCAGGAAGACAACTGATCCTTATTAAATATATGTGACATCTGACAGAACACTGACTTCTTAGGCTGCCTTGGAAATGTTTTACTGGAGAGGGAGGAAATAACAAAATTCACAGGAGAGAAAGCTGTCATCATGTGAGTCCAGAAGAGGAAGCAAAGAAGAAGCAGAGCAATTGAAAAAGCTCTGCTTTTCAAATTACCCTCAAAGAGGATATAGACTGTATACCACCCTTGAGTGACACCAAAAAGGAAGGTATTTGAGGTCAGAGTAGGCTTTTAAGGGATGAGAGTTTCCCAAGTAGCTCCTATTTTGTTTCTACCACCCTATGGAAACAGTGTTTACATATCTGTCAATGCTGTATCAGAATACTTTCTTTCACAAAGGGTGTGTCTCCTTTCTTGGTCTCTTTGTATGAATTGTGTAAGTGATGTGTTTCTCCATACTCTGAGGGCTTCTTGTGAACTTTCCCTGAAGGTATTTGAAACTCACCGGTAGTCCTGATAAAGACTATTTTACAATCAGTAATTTGTTACAATTTTTATCCAGCTTCATTGTCAGTGGTTTCTGAGTTGATTATTGTGGATCATATGACATAAAGTACAGGAATTAACCTCCTGAAGATCAAGGCATATCTGCCTGCTTTCCTTGGAAAAGAAATCACCTTCTGGACAGCTCTTTTCACCATATGCAAAGAAGTCTTAGACATGGACATTTCTCAAACTGAGATGTTAAAAAAAAAGACCCAGATAAGTAAATCCTGTTACCTCAGAGATGTGCCCAAGTCCCAGTCACCACACTTATGGAGAGTTATTTACCCTCCTCCTGGTTCAAAAGACAATTAAGAAAAGGAGAAAATTCCATGGAGTCCACTTTCCTATAGCCCCAAACCAGTTGGGGTACGGGTGTCCTGGACTTGGTGACATGCATATGCAAACTTGAATTTAAACATTCCAGCACAAATAAGGGCAGAAAAGTTAACCATGCACTACAGAGTATTTTATTTAATCAGAGAATGAAAAGAAACAATAAAAATAAAATAATATTCACATGAGGATTTTATTAATGCTGTAAATTGCATTCACACAAGCACTCAAGAGCTCTCTAAGCAAAATGGAAGCATTCTTTTTTTTCTTTTCTGGCAGATTACTTTTAATTTTTTATGATCAGGCCTTGAGATCAATATCAGCAAGCATTATCTCCTTTGCTTTGCATGTGGAAAAACACAAATCCAAGAGATAAACTGCTCCTCTGAAATTGCATTTGTGTTGACAGCTTATTTTGTGGTTTTGTAATTTTATTAAAACCACTTATATGCATCCTACATGATTCCAAACACGGTCTGTAAAATGAGCTATTTAAGCTGTAGTGGTTTGCTCTGTAAACAGATTTATCAGGATTAAATTGCCAGTCAGCATGTCTGCTGTAAAGAACCTGTTAGGAAAAAAGGTACCCACACCCTTTCATATGGCATTTTCCTGTGTTTTAATCAAATTAGAATTTTTAAACTGTTATCATTTTTCAATCAAAAGCTCCACAGTCTTAGTGAAATCCTTGCAGTGGATTATTACTATCAAGATTAGTAATAAGCAGTTTCCTTACAAACCAGTTCATAGATGTATATAAGTAGAGACTACCTCTGAAGATATCTTCAGGAGGTCACACAGGACTCAAAGAAGAAGAAATACATCTATTCTAGAAATTTCATGCCCTCATTTTAATTTCCTGTGTTTGGGATTAAGAAAAAACAGCAGAGCTTTTACTTTCTGCAGTAAAACAGGATCAGGAGCCTCTGACCCCTACAGACACTCAGTTCTGATGTCTCCTTTCCTAAAAAGGCACATGGTCATTTCACTTTAATGAGAAACATAGTGACAGGGCAAAAACCAATAGACTCAAGTCATGATACGGGAATTTCCAGTAAAATATAAGGAAAAAACCTTTTTTTCAGTGTGAGACTGGCCAAACTGATAAATCGGTGTCTAGAGCAGCTGTGGAGTCTCCAACCCTAGTGACACAAAAATCAACTCAGCAGGGCACTGAAACATCTGATATGACTGTATGTACCACAGCCGTGGGTCAGACTAGAACCCCAGAGGTCCCATTCCACACAAATTAATCTCTGGTTCTGTGATTCAAACTGGGGAACAAAAAAACAAAGGAAAACAAGGGAGAATTGTTCCAGTTTTATGTCTATGTATAAAATAAGTAATCTGGAAATTTCATATTGTCCTGTAGCAAAAATAAATTATCCTTTAATGTTGAAGCACCATATTGAGCTTTTATTTTATATCATTCTATTTTGTATCACTCTGCTGCATTTTTTTAAACTTCTCAGTATATGGCTATTCCCAATCCAGCTTTATCTCCTTTTAGTTCTGTTCTGATTGCCTTTCAGATTTCCCTGCAGATGGTGGTACAGCATCTTCTCCTGATGATTCTGTTTGGATGTCTGCATTCATGTGTTTTGGAACTGAGCAATCATTCATGGTGCTCAAGTCAGCAGACTTTAAGCTCTCTCTGAAGAAGGCTGCACGGAGCTGATAAATGTAAGATAAGGACTCTTCTTTCAGTGAACATGTCTGAGTATAACTATTCTTCCCTACCTCTAAGAAGACCTGCAAAAGCTAACAGCCCTTCCTTGTGAGGAATCCTCCAGTGCCCATAACACCAGTCCTTTCTGCAAAGGCACTTAATTTGCAATCACTTTTTTATAAGCCAGTCCTTGCCTTTCATCAGGATATAAAACATCACAGGATGGTACCAGCAATTATGTTCCCTTTCCCCCCCAGATGCATCTTCTTTAGGAAACAATTTTGCTTGGGTTGTTTGTTGCATCAGCCTTATTCCAAAATACTAATAAGTGCTAGGCCCCCAGCTTTCACATTATTTTTTCCAGAAATAGTTTTCCAGATCCTTGGTACATCCTTTCTTCTCTTCCTTTGTGATCTGAGTCCTATGAAACTGAAAAAAATAGTAGAAGATTTCCAGTGCAGCAATTGAGACAGAGGAATACTGAGAGGGAAAAAAATGCGATAAATTATTATTAAAGTTCACTAACTGGAGTTAAAAACATCCAATATTGCAGGTACCCCTCTATGTTGCTTCTTTTCCTCTTCTAAGATAGTTGTTTAAATAGTTTTAAATAGTGCTGTAAAGATGGTTGTAAAATCCCATTTAAGCCTTTTTATTTAATCCTTCTGTGTCCTAGACCATGTTGTCCATCTATTATCTCCTTCTGGCAAATTGTTGCCCTTCCTGTATGTACATACATCCTGCCTCAGAGCCCTGGGGTATCTGTAGAGGATTTGGTCTGGAAGTACATACTGCAGAACTTCCAAAGGTATCAGTTTGCTTCTCTCAGGCTCATTGTGAATGGCTTCCTCAATGTTATTTCAAATGTCCTAATGTTTCTCCTGCACTGAAACATTGGTTGGCAATTTGATTTTCATTGGTGATATCTTTTTTTTAAGAAAACAAACCACCAAAAAAAGCAAGTGATGTCTGCATTATTCTAGCCCCCTTTAGATTTTAGATCACTATACTCTAAGGCACTAGACTGCGAATTTTAACCAAGCATAAACCTGCTCATGGTATGTATATCAGGACTGGAATCTATGATGTCTGCACAGGCTTGGGTGTGTTGTCTTGTGCGTGTTTGTGTGTGTCTGCATTTTTCATTGCCTATAGGTAGACTCACTATGCTATCTGGCTTCAGTTAAATATTTCTTCTATCAGATGAGATCTTTGTTATAAATGAAATTCCAGCAGCAGAGAAGATTGCTTCAAAGCCAATGAGCTCATTAAAAATGAGCGGTGTTCCAGCAGTGTATCTATACTGCAAAGAAGTGGGGAGATTCCCAAACGGGCTTTGAACAAACTTCCTGGTTGCAAACACATAAAAAATTAATATAAGATTTTCCTTTTTTTTTTTTTTATTTTAAGAAGAGTGCCAGGTATACTTTTCCTTTCAGCTTATAAGTAGAAAATAGAATACTTTGTTTAGATTTGCAAAAGTTATCACTGTAAGGGATTTTTTACTATGTGCTGATCCAAACTGCCATGTTAAATTGCCTTGAGAACCCAAATAAATGCTTTTATATCAAGTCTAAAAATGCCTAAATCCTGCTTCTATACACACATCCTAGTCATTAGAAACCCTGTGAAGCCTTTGGCTCAACAAGATGAAGACTCATCATTAGTAAATTTAGTGATGGAGCAAGTTTTCTTCTTCTTAGCCTCAACTTAATTTTTTTCTTTGCACTCTGCAGAATAGGACCTTCCCTTTTAACTCCCTTATTTAGACAGGTATATGACACTTGGTATGTTTGTGTTTGGAACAACTGATTCATTAGCTGTGTTTTTTTTCATCTCCTATCTGGGCACTATGAGAGAACATTTCCCACATTTCCTTTCAAATCCTTCCCTCTTCCTCTCTGCCACCTCAAATTTTGTGTTTGGCGTTCGAAGGCCAGAGTATTTTAAATACTGTCAGACTTTGGAAGGACTGTCAGACATGTTAAGTGTGGAGGATAAAAGATCCTTTTGTAAAAGTTTATAATTAATCCTTTAGAGAGGGATAGAAGAAAACATAGTTTATTTGCATGTAGGAAACTAACTAGTGTTTAATTTACATCTGAGAATGTCAGGAGAAATATTTTATCATAGTTAATTGCATTGTGAACTTTGCAAACCTTAAGAACACAAAATGTTATTCCCTACACTGGGGAATAGTTTCAAATTTATTTTCTCCTTTCCTGATATAAATGTGTTTGGTCAACATAATGTCAATTAAGATAGATAAAAGAAAAAATTATGCATAGGCAGATAGTTATTGCAAAATATAACTTTGCAACTGAGAAATCCCATGTGAGCATATGTTAAATATCATCTGTAAATAACTGTCATTTTAACATAGAGAGTACCTAATACAAATAAATAATAATAATAATAAAAAAAGGAAAAGTAATGAAAACCAAGGGGGAAGAAGAGGGGGAAAATTGGAGCTTTTATTCCATGATGCTTTATGAAAAATAGTTTTATGCTGGACTGAAGTGAAAGGTCATATAAACATGACCTCCTTCAAATGAAATACTGAGAGTGAGAAAGCTGTCATGATTTGCTTATTATGTTTGGCAAGCTTTCTGGAGAGCTTCCAATTACTTGTCTGTTCATGCTAATATAGCCCATGCTGCCTTCCTGGAAAGACTCATCTGTTTTCATATGGGTATTTATATTTAGCTTTCTACTTTTTTTTAAATAGAAAAAAAAATTCTTATCTCTGAGTTTCTTGTACACCTGAAGGTCAAGGGAAGTGTGAATGACTCGGAACTACCTGGTCTACCAGACAAAGGTTTTTTATTCTCAATGAACACATATTTAATCATATTTTTCTGGCATTCCCCATGGCTTAAAATATTGTAGGCTTTTTTTAAGATAACTGGAATTTATGTACATTTTTGAAATACAAAGCTTCATCAACTGGGACTGCTTAAACTGGCAGTACTTTATGTACTTCTACGAAAGTTTCTGTTTCTTGAACTACATAAGTTGCACTATGAACAAGTGAATAAATTTAATTTCTTGGCAGGATTGTTAAAATATCTCAGTGTATTTCTCGAAGAATACCTTGGTGCAAGAGATCCTAATCTTAATCGATTTTTCCAAGACCTCATATACTGGAAATTCTAATATCTCAGAATCAAGGTCTTCAATAAGCTAAGTGGAACTTTAGGAGAACAGAAATTGACTGACTGCAACCAGAAACTCATTAGTCATCCTAAAAGAAGTGGTTTAGAATTTCTAAAAGACCAGATTCTTTCTAGATATCCACTTCTCAGAAATCCGTTTTTGCTAAGGAGGCACATGATTTCAAATACTTTCAAAAATAGTTTTGATATCTGTGAAGCAATTTTTGATGGCTTTGAATGGAAGGATGTTTGAACAGATTATTAAAAATTAGTGATTCACAAACTTAAGTTGCATTTCTACATTGCTAGAAACTCAAGTGGATGGCAACAAACAGATGTTCATCTGGGCAAATTGACACTTGTGCACATTTCTTCCAAAAGCAGGAATTGATATGCTTTAATATGAAAGATTTGATATGTATGCATATCAAACATTTGTATGTGTGCAGCACAGCCCTTGGACTTGGAGTCACATAAGCCCTTGTTCTTCTGCAGAGAAATGAAGATCAAAATAAATAGGGTTAGAAATCCTGCAAACAAAAATAATCTTGAAGTCTTTACTGAGATTTCCCACAGGAATACTGAAATCTCCAGGAGTGTTACAGGGGATGAATCCTTCCTGTTCTGCTTCTTTCTGAATTCTAACTTAGTCTGACAACAACTGAAGTTTTACATTTGGTTTCAAACTATCTCATCAAATACCCAGGATTCCTAACCACCATTTTTAACTGAGATGTAAATTACTTTGGTCAAGGTCAGACTGCTTAACATGAATAAAACTTGAAAGTCCATGTTCATCCAAACACATGATTTCTCAAAAATATTAGAAAAATATTTTATTGAATATCTGAGTCTCTTGTTTCCAAGTTTTGAGAGGTTTCTGGCAAGTTCTGCAATTACATCAGGTTTCCTCATCTTCAGTCTGATAAAGGCTTCATTATGTCCGTTACTGTGTATCAATCTCACCTATGTCAGGAAAAAAAACCAACTAGATTAACAGTAGCATTTCCAGTTTTCTTTTCATTTAAGAGCCCCTCTTATCCACAGCACCTTTCATTTCACTACTTGTGGTTAGATTTATAGGTACACTATAATGAATCAGGAATGAAAATCAGCTAATATTAGCCTTGTTTAAATAATTATTGACTCGAAAGGAAACTTTCATAAAAATACACATATATTGCTACCATCTCCCTACACTTTGTTAGTATTCTAGTGTCCAGTTTCCATGTAATTTTATCATGATTCTTCATAATAAATGGCCATGAAAACACCATATTTGAGAAATGACTTCTGGGATGCAGACATTTTATATATTTCTTTTCAATGTGGTTTTCCTTCCAAGCATATTATCAAGAAAACCACAAATCACAGAATGAAGTTTCAGGCAGCTGAGGCCTTGAGGTAGATGGATCCCCTAGGGGATGACAGGTATGCTAAAACATCTGTGCTAGTAGATTGAGGTAAATGAGTCATCCCCTCAGCGAACAAACCATGTCCCTGATGAGTTCTCCTTTCTCATGAGTGTAGCTTGCCCATGAGCACTGCTGCACTGCCTGACTTCTGTTTGGGACCGTGTTTGCATGGGCCTTGAATGGATCAAGGAAAATGGAAGAGAGACCATTCAAGAACTTCTAGGAATTTCCCCAGTCCCATGTCACACTTCAGATACCTGATGGAATTCTTATTCTGGTGAAAAAAATCAAGTTAACCAGTCACTAATTTGAGCTCAGAATGCCATCTTCTTGAAAAAACTTGGTACTAGTGACTTTGATATGACTTAGTGTTTTGGTTGTTATTTTTTAGTTGTTTTAGTTCACCTAACTGGACTTTGAGACTATTGTTTCCATGCTGAAGAACTGACCAGTGTGTGAAGTGGGGAATGCCAGACAGAACTATGTGCTAAACAAAAGCTTACGTCTTGGTTCATAACCTCATGTTGTTGAAAGCTTGCCTGTGTAATAAAGAAAGTTCAATCCTAACCTAATTGGTACAAATTTTCAGGCACAGATGTAAATGGTTTTTTACAAAGAGACACTTTTCCTAGTACTTTACCAGGGTGTGTCAGGGGCCAGGGTCTTCTGAGGACTGGAAGTGTAGGGGGTCACACAGGTGGGGACTTGGCAGGACTGTCCACTGTTCCACAAGGTATCAGGGCAGTGGAAGGGCAGCTGGAGCAATCCCCATCCCAGGAAACTGGTGTCTTTTTAAAGAAGGGAGACTGAGTTCTGACTGAGATGAGCCTGTGAGTGGTTTTAAGATCAGTGTAGTGGGGAGACTCAGGGTCAGATACAGCCCCAGGATGGAGCGAGGGAGAGAGGGAGGTAGACAAGAAGGCAAGAAGGGAGGAGGGAAAAGAATTGCACAGGAAAGCAAAAGGCGCCTATAAAACTCCTCTCAAAACATGAAACCCTCGGAATTTGCACGGTTAGCCTGAGTCTAAACTTATGCTGTAATCACCAGCTTTGAAGTGTTGCCCAGGAACACTATGCCTTCTTTGATTCCACCTGAGGAGTAAGTTGTGAAAAGTAGAATGGGCTATGGAGGCAGCCTAGGGGAAGCAGTGAAAAGCTTGGTCTGTCTTCTACAGAACTCTCTTGCCCCACTCATTCTCTCCCTATGCCAGAGGGAGAGGCTGGGTCAGCTAATGCATCTGACTCAGAAGCAGTGGATCCTGGAGATAACTCTCAGCAGTGCCTGCTTTAGAGCTTTCAGTGGGAAAAATGGAGCTCTCTGCAATGCTCAGGACACACTCTTTCCTATAACTAGGCCTGAAGGACTACTCTGGTCTGGAGGTCATACACCAGGATGCTTAACCTTAACCAGCATGCTGCCTCTCCTCTTCAGATTACAGAGAGAAACCGTGCCTCTCCATCTCCAGAGCACTCTTTGCACACAACTGTGATCCCACACTGTAAATTTCACTAATATCCCTGATGAAATTACTGTGTTTTTGTACCCAAGCACCCCCAGCAGAATTGCCTTGACTTTAGACCTCTGCTAGAGCAACCATGCTCAAGAGGCTCCGAGACCAGTAGCTCTTTGCGTAATTTGCAGAGCTGGGGTACACACACATGGGAAACAGAGGGTGCTCTGCCACTCTTCCTGTAGAAAATGTTGAGGCTAGGAAGAAAAGATCAGGGGAGACCTGCACTCAAGTCTCACAATTCCCTCTAGGTCCTGTGTCGCACATGAATGTCTAGGACTGAAGTTTGTGACAGAGCTGCACTCTGGAGTTATTCCCACCTCATCATCCACCAAGACTCTGTGGTTAAGAGAGGAGCAGAAAAACATTGCCAAAGGGATGCTTTAGTGAGCCATGGCTATAGAGGTGATCTGAACTGTGCCTGATTCCTACATGAACTGCAGTTCAAAAGGCTGTCCTGTCTCACTCTTCCTCTTCCCTCCCAAATCATCGCTATGGGATAACTTGGGTGCAAAAACAAACTACCATGCTGCAGCTCCATGGCCTGTGTGAAAAGGATTGTGACAGAGGTGCTCACCACCACCTAGAGGTTCCTCTGCCTTGCCTTTGTATTGCTGGAAACACAAGCTGACAATTTTTATTTAATGTGCATTTTTAAGAGCTGGAGTGTTGCAGGTGTCATCGGTAGTAAGATTACTTGAAATGGATTTCTCTGGGATGGTGAAAGCCTGGCTCTGTCCCCTGCAGGGATGTGCATGCACAGTGTCAAGGAAGACACGTCTTCCATGCAGAATGTATTGGGACCTGGAAGGAATTTTCATTGATGTTTCTGTACTTGGATTTCTGAATTCTTTCTTGGGGCAATGGAAAGTCCCTCCTGCAGCTCTGTGGCTCTGTGCATGCCCAGAGCCCAAGACCATGGGAAACCAAAGGCTGAGAGGGATGAATTAGTCCAAATCCATGAGCAAGGGCCTCAAATTATCTCCAAACCATCCTCTGGTTCCCATGACACAGCATACAGTGCTGCTTATGGCTGTCCTCCGAGAATTATCAGAACCAGGTGCTCTAACCCAAGGCTCTGTGATCAAGTGCAATGCTAGTGGCCAGGGAAAGTGAGGTGTGATGCAGTCTTGATGGAGAGAGAGTCCCCTTCACTATGCTCTCCACAGCACAAAGGGTTACCACTTTTGCACCTTCTTCTTTGCTCCCACTTGTTCTCTGCTGAAAGGCTGTGAGAGTAAGGTCCAGTGCTGCCCCACTCTTTCTGGTTTGGTTTTCAAACTTGCTACTGCAATGAAATCAGGAGCAAATATTTCTAAAATATTACTAGAAATGGTCTCACTTCTTCAAAAATCTGTTTATATGCATATCATTCACATCATATCAAGTTAAGTACCAGTGCATCTTTCCTGTACATGGGTAATGCAAAGCAAAACTGACCTGCCTGCTTTGGATTCTTCTCTGATAGGGTTTGGACTTTTCATTAGTCAAGGTTTCTGAATAAATGCAATGTTGGGTACTTACTGTTGCAGAGAAAGGTAGAAACTGTCATATAACTACTAATACATGACTACAGAAATTCAATACTTTCTAACAAAGTTATCCAGGAAATACATGATCACATAGAAAAGGAAAAATCCTCAAACATAAAACCTTCCAGATGACCACTTCTGTCTAGGATAATAAAATCAAACAAACAAAAACAAACAACCTCAAGTCAGCATTTGATTAGTGATCCACAGTCACTGTCTTTCTTAGGTAAATCTTTTGTCAATACATTACCTAATTACCTTTTCACTCATAAGTAATCGTTCAAACCGACATAGCATAAATGTCCACTAAAGAATTTGAAACATTTGGAATTCTCACAAGTCATACCTCAGTTTCCTTTTAGTGATTTATTTTCACATAAACAAAATTAGACAAAGAATAGTGATTTGTCTAAAGTCATAGTGGGAATCACATGTAGCACCGAGCCCCAAAAGTATGCAAGGGAGTCATTCCCCTTTTTCCATTTTCTGGCAAGTCTGCAGATTAATCATCTTGTAATTGATAAAGCTACCTCTCTTTGACCTTAGCACTTACTGATCTAGTGACCTTATAGGGATTTCAGATTAAGTTAGATGGTTAGCCTTGGAGTAAGGTGGTGTTGGTCCAACACTGTCCATAGGTTTCAACACACTCAGTTTTCTATCCCATAACATTTAACAAGAGATTAAAAGAACAAATGCATAAATTTGAGGAATCTGGAAGATAAAAGACTAATCCATACAATTAATGGGTATTGTGAATAAAATGCATCAAATATTTGGAAATTCTGAGAGGTATATGAGTATAACCGAAAATTCCTGTATTAAAAGACAGGAAAGTTCCTTTCTTGCTTTAGCGTACTGTAGGTGTTCATTTAAGTGTTGCGCAAAACCAGCTTGGTTACCTGAAAGAGTTCTTTCATGGCATCAGGTCAAAAAGGAAAATTTTGTCAAGTTTGTTCCCTTGAGCAGGTGGCTGAATACCCAGAAGTACTTCTGCCCTGTGATGGAGCATAGCGGCCTACTGCAGATTTCAGCATTGGGCTGCTCTGAGGGATGAAAATGCTACACGACTTTCTCAGGTTAGTCAGACTATTTCAGGTCTTGCTCTCTAGTGCTGGAAATGCTTTTATCTTTTTCTGGGAAGCAATAAGAAAGGCCTATTTTGCTCTCTGGGACTCATACCTCCTCCTCCTCCTTCCAATCCTCCTCCTCCACGTTGCCTCTCATGATTTTCCTTTGACTGCGCATCAGTAAATCTGCATGAGGCAGCTCCTCATCTGCCTGCAGCTGGGCCAGCTCTTCTGCTTCAGTGACTTCTAAAAGAGCTTCAGTGTTTCTGCAATCAACACCTCAAGCATCAGTTTGTCTTCCACATTGAAATTCATTTGAGATTGGGAGCCAGGAAAGCAATGGCAAAAGAATCTTCATCACATTTTCTCTTACTATTAACTTTGAAAAGAACATAGTTAGAAAGTATTGAATTTCTGTAGTCATGTATGTTATATGACAGTTTCTACCTTTCTCTGCAACAATAAGTACCCAACATTGCATTTATTCAGAAACCTTGACTAATGAAAAGTCCAAACCCTATCAGAGAAGAATCCAAAGCAGGCAGGTCAGTTTTGCTTTGCATTACCCATGTACAGGAAAGATGCACTGGTACTTAACCTGATATGATGTGAATGATGTGCATATAAACAGATTTTTGAAGAAGTGAGACCATTTCTAGTAATATTTTAGAAATATTTGCTCCTGATTTCATTGCAGTAGCAAGTTTGAAAACCAAACCAGAAAGAGTGGGGCAGCACTGGACCTTACTCTCACAGCCTTTCAGCAGAGAACAAGTGGGAGCAAAGAAGAAGGTGCAAAAGGTGCTCTCCCTTTGTGCTGTGGAGAGCATAGTGAAGGGGACTTTCTCTCCATCAAGACTGCATCACACCTCACTTTCCCTGGCCACTAGCATTGCACTTGATCACAGAGCCTTGGGTTAGAGCACCTGGTTCTGATAATTCCCTGAGGACGGCCATAAGCAGCACTGTATGCTGTGTCATGGGAACCAGAGGATGGTTTGGAGATAATTTGAAGCCCTTGCTCATGGATTTGGACTAATTCATCCCTCTCAGCCTATGGTTTCTGTACTGAATCCTTTGTAGCTTTTAGAAGGGAACCATCTATAACTATCACTCATTTTTTCTTCCTTGTGGTGGTGGCTGTGATATCAGGGGCAGATATGCCCCTGATATTTTTGATCCTGGTAACACCTTGGATGTAGATAGATCATCGTTATCTGTTGCTGGCCATGAACCTCCACCAACCTTGATACCTATTGTACAGAGGCTCATGAGGCTGAGAAGTCTAAACTGCTGGTTATGCATCTGTGTGATGCAAAGAATTTAATTGAGCAAGACAAGGGAATTACAATTGCAGAGGGAAACTGGCAAGTCCATGAAACAATGGAAAAGAAAAAGCAAGAGATAGCCCAGCTGTGTGCTCAGATCAAACACACAGGTGAAAAAGGAATCAAAACACCAGAAAGAAAAATCTAGAAGAGTTGCTTTTGAACAATTTGAGAGAGCTCTGAGTATTGCCCAAAAGAAAGAAGGAGTCTGGAAAAAATTCCAGCTTGAAAGAGATGAGAAAAGCAAACTGTAAAAAAGAAGCTCCAGATGGATCCCAAATTTAGACACATCTTCAAGAGAAATTTGATCCTTCCTTAAAAGAAAAGGAATAATTTACTAGTGTCCTGCAAACTCAGCTATCATTTCTGAATAGAGGTTACAGAATCATCAAATAGACACTTAAAAGCTTGATCCAAACACCTTTGAATGACAAGATTGAAGTCCAACAAAAGAAACGAGTAGATAATACCATCGAACCAGGATGAAATGAGAGTAAAAAGGTGTGTCTTGTCATTTGTTTTCATCAGCACTTCAAGTGAGAGCTATCTTTGACTGCACTCAGCATATTTGGCCCAATGCAGATGGTAAAATTGCTGGAATTCCTCCTGCTGGTTAATAAGTTTTGTCTGGTATGGTGAAGCAGAGAAAGAAATGGCTTGAGGAGTAAAAGATTTGCTTTAGGCAATTGTCAGCCATGTTATGGAAATACAAACGTAATATGTCTCCCATGCAATCAATTCAGTGGCTGCTATTTTTTCATAGAAATGCATTTCCATTAACTCAGAGAAATGATACTACTATCAAAAAAGAAAGTCACATGCTTTTCTCAGTGGCCTAGCAGAACATGCCATTCAAAAATCCCCACAGGCAACTCAGCAGGAAGTTAATTTTAAGATCTGACCAGCAGGTCAGCTTTGCAGAGGGCTATATGTGTGAGTAGATCAACAACATTAATAAATTCTATGATGTTTCACTGGAGGGTTTCCTAAGGCACTTGAAAGCTTGAGGTTTTATTGCACAGGTTCCAAGGTATTCTAAGACAGTTTTCAAGTCTCTGTCCTTTCAATTCTGAAACATGGTGTTTTTCATTTCCACAGCAGATCTATAGCAGAATGACTCCATTCATTAAGATATTGCAACCTTGCTCCCCTTCTTACAAGTAATTTTATGAAGCTATCTTAAAGGACTTAAAGAAGTGTTCTGAACAGAGAAATGCTTTACTATGCCACCTTCCTTCCAAATTGAACTACGCAGATGCAAGAGCTAACTGTTAGAAACAAGGGTTTATAAATGAGGAGGCTGTCAATTTGCAGGGAAACTCCATACTCTAGCAGTCACTCCATAACACTGGGAAATACTGAAAAGCTTACTGTTTCACTCCTTCTAATTTGCCCTGCTTGCCTTCTCAAAAGCTAGCATCCTTTTTTTAATAGAATTTTAGAGGGGATGATAATTATTTTTTTCTGAATACTTTAATAATCTAATAGAATTTTAGAGGGGATCCTCCAGAGGATGCCCTTTCTATAACTGGGGTTTATGATTCCTCTGAAATTTCGTCGGTTTGTCTTGTCTTTTGAAACATGAAAGACAGTGTCTTCACAGATTCATCTGCCAGTTCCCTTGACCTAGATCTCAATAGCTTTTGAGAAGGCCAAGTTCTACTGTGAACTGGTTCTCTAAGTCTTCTTTGGTTCTCCTAGTTCATTCAAAGTGACTATTTCCATCATTTAGGATTACTGAACTGGTACAAAAGCTATCCCTTTGGTCAGAGAATGAAGGACAAAAAAACCCAAACTCCTTTACGTCTTGTCCATCTTGCTCCAACTGTCTACACCCAGCCAAGCCTCCACTATAAACGTGGCATCACTTGTGTCATGATATTCACTTACTGCTCAGGCTTTTTATAGGGTAATTAAAAATATAATGCAGGCACATTTTAAAAACTCTTACATCCCTCTTCCTGATGGAGCCTTTCATACACCAGAGAGTACAGAAGGTGACCACCCTGAGCTTGCAGGTTGCATGGTCTGGGGGACCCCTGTCTGTCAGAACACCTTGTCTTGTGCTTTTAGAAGGCACAAGGAGCCTGGGACGTGGCCTTATACTGGAGCAACCTGTGTCCTGCTCACAAAAAAGCCCTGTGGTCCCACAACTTCCTTAGCCTTCTTGGCTTGATATGTGGATAAGATTTACTATGAGGTTTGAATGGAGAAAAGTACAAAATTTGCTCAGAGACAACTTCCAGCAGCTCTTACCCAGCAAGTACAGGCTGTGAAGACACACTGCAGGGCAGAAGGCTACAAGCAATCGGCAGAGAAGCCTTAGGCAAGAGAGGAGATGGTGTAGGGGACCCAGCAATGACAGCTCAGCTCCTGGCTTGCTGGTCAGAGGAGCTGTGATCACAACTCAGCCAAAGTAGCCCTGAGGTCAGGGTTGCCCTAGGGCACTGGGACCATCCCTCAGCATGCCTGGGACATGGAGGGTACTTGTGAAAAACAGGGCAGGACTGTAGCAGGGCTGTGATCTGCAGGGCCCTGACAGCCAGTTCTGAAATGGTCAGTGGAAAAGCATTGCACATTCCAAACTGGAGATGGAGACGAGCCATCAAAATTCATGAGGGATATTAATTTTAATATATATGAGAAAGAGAGTGACGATATGCAAGCAGTCATGCTCTGCATGATGAATTTCACTCCACTCATATGCAGTGCTTGCAGTAATATCCATTTGCAGTGATATATCATTTTCTTTATTATTTAATCTCATAGCTCTTAATTAGCACATTGAATTTTATGGTTGTTTCAGGGCTTGTGGGGACATGACTAGAAATTGTGTGCAAAATCCCTCCCCATGTACATAAGAAGCCTCAGTTCAGCAAGTTCACAATTGAAATCCTCTCTGGCTTTACCTTGGATGAGTGGTTGATGCCACATCTTACTTTTTAAATGTGTTTTTAAAAGACTTTCATAGAGGGAGAATTTTCATTTTTTCATGTTAAATTGCCAGTGTTCTCTCTCCGTGAATGCAGAACAGGTTCCTCCTGACTTGCATTGATGAGAGCCTCAAATGGCCTTTGAGGAAGCTCCTCAAGAGGTTTTTACCATGAGTCTTTCTTTAAAGAGGAAAAGATTGAAACACATCACAGGTAGGAGCATTTCTATTCACCAATTTTGCCTCAAATCTTGTTTCTGAATTAAATGAATGTTATAACCCCAAATTTCAATTACAGATTGGGATCTCTAAATTAATCTTAGAGAATATGACAACCATTACATTGAAACAGATCTGCTAATATGTTGGATGGCTTATCCTTTAATCAGCTCCACTGAGCACAGAGGTGTTTTCCAAGTTCTTTAATAATATTAAGATCACTTGTAAAATCAGATTAAAACAGTTGAGATTATATTGACCAAAGGAGGTGCTTCATGATGTGGTTAAAAAAAAGGCAATGGATGTCCCAGATCGCATATTAGAATAATAAAATATGTACAAGGGCAAAGTAAAGAATACTAAAGATTATTAAAGTATTCAGAAAAAAATAATTATCAGAAAATATTATATTATAATGAAAATGTTCCATATTATTGATAAAAATGCAGTTTCAACAGTTAGATGGAGAGCAGTTGTAAAAAGCAGAACTGCTGACTGAGTTTCTTGGAAAACAATTATGAGGACAGAGCTGAAAAACTGGGATCTCTTTTCTTCCAGCTGGAAAAATATGTTGAATGGGAAAAGCTGCAGATCTGCTAGAATAAGTGTTGGTAGCAACCTGCAGTTGAATAGCCTAAACTGTGAAGAATAGCTGAGAACATAGGAATTGCTTCTACAAAAATTTGGATTCTCGAAGGACTGGGAAAATGGTAGCACGATGAAGTGTGGCTGAACAACATTGTACTTCATTTTTAAGGCACATTTTCATAGCCCCATAGGAAAAGAGGGCTGTAAGCCTTACCTCGGTTTTGAGGATAACATCTAATTCTTCAGTTTCCTTACATGCAGTTGGAAATGCTAATCTTAAGTGAACATGAAGAGCTCTTGGAGCAGGACTTTTTACAGGCTCCTGTGGCTTTGCTGAGTATTGAGAAAGTGTGTTATCAGAACTCAAGGAGTTAACAAAGACACTGAAACCGTACTTAATTAAATCAGGGAGAGAGAATGGAAATATTGCATCAGACATGAACAGGTTTTGTATCCCTTTTAGTACCTGACAAACACAGTGTCCCTATTTTCAGCTACCTTACAGACTGGAGTACCTAATTCACTGTGTCTTGCGTATCCTGTTAATGAGTAATTTGATTTGAGCTTCCAGTACTTCCAATACTTGAGCTGCAGAAAGAACTGAAGCAGCAAGTTTGAGATCAACTATCTCTAAGAAAAATAAGCTAGCTTAAATTCCATGTCACATTATTAGTGGAGAAAAAGCAAAGTAGATGGGACAAGTACTTTTTGTATATGAAGAATTACTTTTACAGGTGCTAGAGCTCATTTTGCAGACTGGAAATCTGACTCCTAAGTGAGGGAGTGGAATAATGTCTTTGACAGACATGTAAAGTTTGGTCCACTTGACACACCTGGAGGATGGGATGCCATCTAGAGGGATCTAGACAGGCTTGAGAAGTGGGCCTATGAGAATCTCACACAGTTAAACAAGATTGCCATGGGTAACCCAAAATGTTATTGTATTTCACATCTATCTGTGCCCAAATTGTTGCTGCCTTAGATCTGAGTGCTGGGGCTGGGAACAGGGCCATGTGTTGCCTGGGTTATGAAGTTGGAATATGGAAGCAGAGCATGCATGGACTCATGGACTTTTGACTCATGCAAGTCTCTATCTCTCTTGCCTTTTGGTTTGCTTTCATGTCCCTTGCCTCATGGATTATTGGTTTATAAAGAGCTGAGGCAGCTTGGGGAATGACTGTGTGCTGCCACACCACAGTCCCTCCAGTCCTGCAACAAGTACTGAAGAGTGAAAAGCACCAAGTTCGAGATGTTCCAGCCCAGTCCTCCTGTCATCTCCTGACATGAGGAAGGTGAAGCTCCACTGTGTGTTCTAGGTTCTTGCCCCACAAAACACCAGTGAGAGCTCCAGCTGCTGGGGAGATAACAGAGCAGAGGGGGTACTGGGAAGACAGAAACCATCTTCCCATTGTCCTTTGAGCCACATACAGTATGCTGCCATTCTGGGTGTTTCACATTTCCTATGGTGTTCCTGAGACTTATCAATTTTGTACCCAGCAGTTATTTATGATGATTTTGTTTGCTAGTTGCTGTTCACCTTGTATATTCTCACTTTTTCACTTATTTTTACTCATATTAATTTCCTATTGGTGGAAAGGCAATAAATCAGCTAAACTTATAGGGGGAAGCAGCTCATTACAGAATGTTTCTTCTTAAAGTGTCTTAAACCAAGACACAAGATCAAGTTCCAGGTTCTGCACCTAGGTCAGGACAATCCCTGATATCAACACAGGTTAAGGCATGAACAGATTGAGAGCAGCCCTGCTGAGATGAGAGGCTGGCCTTGTGCACTCCCAGCCCAGAGAGCCAAACGTGTCCTGGGCTGCATCCAGAGCAGCGTGGGCAGCAGGGCAGGGAGGGGATTCTGCCCCTCTGCTCTGCTCTGGGGAGAGCCCACCTGGAACCTGCATCCAGCTCTGGGCTCCCAGCACAGGGAGGACATGGAACTGCTGGAGTGAGTCCAGAGGAGGGACACCTAGATGATCAGAGGGATGGAGCATCTCTCCTATGGGGAAAAGCTGAGAGAATTGGGATTGTTCAGCCTGGAAAAAAAGAAGGTTACAAGGTGACCCAATTGTGGCCTTCCTGTACCTGAAGGGAACTTACAGGAAAGATGGGGCAAAATTATTTACATCAGGATGTAGCGACAGGACAAGGGGTAATGCATTCAAATAGAAAGAGGCTACATATGAATTAGATATTAGAAAAAAATTCTTTGCTATAGGGGTGCTGAGACACTGGCACGGGGCCCTGAGAGTCTGTGGATGTCCCATCCATGGAAGTGTTCAAGGCCAGATTGGATAGGGCTCTGGGCAACCTGGCTCGATTGAAAGTTTACTTGCCCTTGACAGTGGTTGAAACTTGGTAGTTTTCAGTGTCCTCTTTCAACCCAAACCATTGTAAGATTCTGTGGTGATTCTGTAGTTAGGAAATAACTTTTTAAAATTTGTATTTAGGTGAAAAAAAAAACCCAAACAAACAAAACCAAAACCAAAATCAAACAAAAACCCACAAAACATAGAATAAACTCAGAAATATTGTGATATGAGGTTAGGCACAATGGAGTTTGTTGTTTTGCTGCAATTTGTTCTGATGTTCAATTCCAGCTATTCCATAGCTCTGTGAATGTTAACTCGGCCCATTAGTCAAAAAAGGTTCATTATGGTTCGGGAAAAGACAGGAAACATTGTTCCAGTCAGTATTCCGGATGCCAGTGGAAGGTACAGGGAGACTGTTCTTTCTGAACTAGCTAATATATGGTATTTACTATACAGCTAAATCACATTGCAGAGAGAGGTAGTTAAGATACAACATTCATAGCATGAAATAGGAACACACTTTCAGTGCTGAGTGTCAGATGAAGGCATTGCAGCTGGTAATCAAAAACGTGTTCCAGTGTGCCTTAAAATATGACTTTAAACTAGATTTTTTAAATAAATGCATTAATCAAAACATGGGAATTTTAAAATTAAGTGAGATGCTTTAACTCATCTTTTTTGTTTCTAAATATAAAAAAGCTGCTTGAAGCTAATGCTTTTCATTTTCTTAATGTGCTAGAGATGCTTGAATAATAGGGAGGATTGTAAAAGGTTATTTTGACCATTTCAGTGGCAATGTCTGATTAAATATGGAAAAGAATCTATAAATGGGCTCCTTATACCTTTATTAATTCTCTGCTACATGCATACTGCATCTCATGTTTGTACACCAAACAGAAATGGCTTTTTGACTTTGACTCTGGATTTGAAATTAAAAATATGTACTTGTAGGGAAATAATTCTGATTTGTTGACTCTTGAGAACTTAGGTAGTGATTTAAATTTAAATAGCCTTTCTGCAATTTTTTTTCTTATGATTTCTCAAAATTCCAAATTATTCATCTCTTTAAGGATAGTAGCCTTGCAGCCTCATGTTGTGTTACTGTGGTACTTTGAATTCCTTCACTATTGTGTTTTTTTTGTGGGGAACCTAGGCTGCAACTTCAGCTCTTCATTTCTGCAAAGGAAAGTAGTAGTCAAATAATGCATAGCCATTTTTTTTCATTCTAACTGGTTTGCAAGTAAGCTAAAGTTAGCCATAGGTGTTTGACTATTTAACTTCAAGAATAATAATTAAACCAAAGAACCTTGATCATTCAAATAGATATGCAGTCTATCATCACACAATTACATTCTTCACTGCAATATTGCAGTCCAAATATCAATGGGAAGGGAGGTCCATCAGTATTAGGAAGGATAATAAACAAATCAAAAGCATATTTTATTGTTAGATCCTTGCTGCTGTTCTCTGAGCATCGACTGAGGTTTGACAGCTTTTCTGTAAGTCAAGAATAAAATCTACCATTTTTGCCATTCCACACAGAGCCCATGAACATACCTTTTTTTTCCTCAGTCAGTTAATACGGTCTTTAACAAGCTGCGGACAAAATGTTGATTTCACCAAAGCAGTTGGATTCTGCTGTTCCTTGGACAGCATTTCTGTATGGTTTGACAGTTTTGGATTGAACCCTTCTAAATGTCTGTGGCCTATGAAAAATTCAGCATATTATGGATTTTTTCTTTATTTTGTAAACATTACAGTTTACAAAAGTGAAACAATGTTCAACATCAAAGCTAGAAAAAGAGTGCACCTTTATGGTTGTAGTTTTCAAGAGCTAAATCTTAAGGTGGTTTTGTTTCATTTTATTCCTGGACAATTAAGTTGTTCCTTGTTATCATTCATTCTGCCTCTAGTGTCTGATTGATTTTTTTCATATTCAAGTCAATTAGTCATTCAGTTTTGAGTAATTGCTTCCAGTGTATCACCAGTTAACAGGTCACTGGCTTTTGTGGTACCCTTGACAAACCTGACCAAAATACTTTTGGCTGGGAATTTTGGAGACAGCTTAGGTTGGCTGCAAGTCAAAAAAACCAGACAATGTTAATCTCCAAAGATGTGGATGAGAATAATTCAGATAACTAGAAATACCTACTTGGATACCTACCCTTTCTGTTCCTTTCCCTCTGTGCAGCTCTCCTGGGTGTGTTTGTTCATTCTTTGTTTAGGTTTGCTGTTGCAAAGTATTGTGCAGACTTAGCCAAGGTCATTCATTAAAATGTAGAAGAGGAGATGAAGTGACAAGCAGTGGTGACAGCAGGTTCCTCTCCATGACAATGTGCTCTTGTCAGTGCAGTATTTAGATGAAGAATACATATGAAGAGGTGAAATACTTCTAGACATCTTTCAGTAACAAGGGCTGAATATTCCCTTGTTCCGAAGACTTGTGTGTATCACAATTATATTGTCTGATTGCGATATGTTATCTCATAAACAGAGAAATATCATCACATTTCCTTTGTCTTAATATGTCTTGTGTTGACTTTTGCCAGGAGGTTAAGTCTTTGTGGTTGAAATTGATTTCTCAGTTAGCCAAATAGAAAAGAAGGAGGAGGAATAAAGACAGCATAACTCATGACTTGGTGGGAGGCAGTTTGTTTGGTGAGTTTAGTTTGATTAATCTGAATTGAATACTTCAATATTTTTCAGTTTCATATTGGCTGGAGTACAGTAAAAAGAAATATTTTGGTTTTCTGCTATAGAAAAATTTTGAGTAACCTAAAGAAAACATCCTTGTTTTTCCACTGTTTTCCATTTGTTTTTCCACTGTTCCCTGCTACCTGCTTTTTCTGTTTCCCAGCTCTAAGTGCAATGCTGGCAAAAGTCAATCTCCTTGTCCTTTTTGCAAAAAGGAGTATTTTGTTCTGTTACATTGTATGGAGAAACCCACACAAGAAGCTTTGTGATTGTGAAGATATGGTTCTACATGTAAGGGTTCGGGATTCTTCAGATTAGGTTATATTGAAGGTCCAAAAAAGTGGCAGGAAGAAAAATGCTTGTTAAAAATGTTTGAAGGAACTTTTGTCCCTTCAAGAGCAGAGCCTTTCAGAAGGGCAAGGCTGTTCAAGTCGGGAGGAGCAGTTCTGAATCAAACAGTATTAACAAGGAGGATAGTCCTATTTGGGAACTACCCAGTGGGTTTTCATGGCAAGATTTTACTTGTGAGATGGGGGCTACTGGGGTGGCTTCTGTGCCAAGCTTCTAGAAACTGCACTCTTATCAGATGGAGCCAGTGCCAGATGGTTCCAAGACAGATATTTCACTTGCCAAGGTAGACCTCATCTGTGAGAAATACATCTCTGAGAGCACTAGCATCTTCAGGGATAACCTATTGAAGAAGGGGAAAGGCTGCTGTGGAAAATAGCCAGAAGTTAGAACATGTGAGACAAACAGGCCCAGAGACACTAAGGCCAGTCAAGCAGGAGAGAAAGGAGGTGCTCCAGGCACTGGACCAGACGTTCCCCTGGAGCCATGGAGGAGACCAAGGTGAGGCAGGATGTTTCCCCTTAACCCGTGAAGATCCAAGGTGGAGCAGATAAACACCCGCAGCCCATGGAGGACGCCCTTGAGGAGTAAGATTGCATGAAGGAGGCTGTGACTGTGCGGAGGCCCCACACTGGAGCAGGCTCCTGGCAGAACCTGTCGCCCTGGGGAGAGACGAGCCCATGCTGGGGCAGTTTTACTAGCAGAATTTGTGACCCCAAGGGGAACCCATGCTGGAGCAGGCTGCTGCTGGGGGATGAACCACGTGAAGGACTGCACCCCCTGGTTAGGACCAACATGGGAAAAGCTTGTGAAGGACTGTTTCCCATGGAAGGGACCATGCACTTCATCAGAAAGAGAATGTGAGGGGTTCCACCTCTGAGGAGGAAGGATCATCAAAGACAATATGTGATGAACTGACTACAGTCACCATTCCTTGCGCTCCTGCACCACTCTGAAGAGAGGAGAGAGAGAATCTGACAGTGAAGTTTTGTTCAGAAAGAAGGGAGGAGATGGGGAGAGGATGTTTTAAGATTTGGGTTTATTTCCTGTTATTCCACCCTGATTTTTTTTTCCCAGAGTTAAGTTTGTTTTGCATATGACCGTGAGTGTAAGCGTAATTGGCAAGGGATCTCTCCCTGTCCTTAGCTTTACCTCCTCTCCTTCTATTTTCTTTCCCCTGTGCAGCTGGCGAGGAGAGGGTGGTAGAGCCAGTTTGGTGGGTACTTAGCACCTATGCAGGGTCAACACACCACACCTTCCCACACTATCTTAGATGAGAAAAAGCAATTTTTCTGATCCAAATCTTAATTTATTAAAAAAAAAATGAATAGGGGGAAGAAAACTGTCAAAGTTTGCAATGTCTTAATGTCTGTCTGATTCCCAGTAATTTCATAAATGAAACAGTGATTTTTTTTTCTCTTTTTCTTTTTTGCCAGAAACCTGATATAGCTGAAATATTTATTTGCTTTAAACACTACCACTAAGATTGTTGTCATCTCTAATGTGACCTATATATTACCTACTGAAAATAAAATCAATTTTTTCTCTGCCTTTGCTGGTCTCCAAGACACCATTTCTGGCCTTTAATAAGTACATAAATATCCACCTCTGGGTTCTCTTAGAGATGTAGCTGGAGCAGTTTATGTATGGTACTTGCTTTGATTCTTCAAGGAGTGTTGTGGGACCTTCCTCATCAAATGGAGCTAGCTCAGCTAGCTCAGAGCCATCCCTGCTATCTTTTGACCTGGTGATGCCTAGAAGATGAAGAAACCCAAGGGGTATGAAGAGTGAGTTTTCTTGGCCCTTGACCCTTTGAGTATGTTTTACTTTAATTGGAAGATTAGTATGATCCAATGTCTTGGAAAGGCTGCTTTTTGGCTCTTTTCATATGGAGAAATTGCAGCAGTGATTGATCACCTCTCATCTCTTGCTCCTTGCTGCACCCCTCTGCCCTCTAGGAAATCAGGGTTTGCTTGAATAAGCCCATGTGGAAGCAGCATCAAATTTTCCCTTTCTGTAGGGAAGCAAAACCTGTACTTTATGCCTGTCTCCTAGCTGTAAGCATGTGAGATCAACAGTAGCAGCAGCAAGAGAAAATAAAACAAATAAATAAAAAAGAAAACCTAATCTGATAGGGTTTAACTCTGCTTTTGGAGGAGGCATCTCTTGGCAGCAGCTCAGCATTGCTCCAGGGAAATAATTATCTGAATTTCATTGAGAGGAGGTCTAGAAGGAAAATTCATGAATGAATGATTGCTTCCATTTCAGGATGTGACAGCAATCTTTTGACTGGTTTCTGTGAAGACTCAAATTCTCCTTAATCCTGCAGAATATTAGACAGCAGAACATTCTTCAAATTTGACCCTTTTTCAAAGCAGCTTTTTCTGTTTCTGTAACTATTCCTGCTGCATTGCCAGATCTTGCTTTGTAATCTCCATATTTGAAACATTCATCCATTTTGTCAGCTCTCAGGATCATGGAAAACCAGAAGTGTTTGATAACTCCAAGAGGATAATAAAACATTTTTATGTGTGGCATTTTTCCAAAGCGATCTTTTTTAAACACATCTCCTTGTTAATTTTTCTGAGATTTTCTGCTGAATTTCTAGAATACAACAGCACTTTCAATAAAGGGGATATATATTGCGAAACTATGTAAGACTGGTATTAATGAAATGAAGCACTTATGAGCATCTGGATATTATGCAGGTTGCAGCTTTTTGGTATTAGGTAGCTATCATCTGTCACAGAATGGGAAAATGAGACAGATTTTCTGAGAGGAGAAAAAAAAAGCAATAGAGAGACAGAAGCACTCTCATTAAAATCCCAGACAAAACAAACAAGACTTGACATGACTTTTTTTTTGAGGTTTTTGCTCAGGGTATATCTCCTACATAGCAGTGTGCCCATGTTTGAGATTCCTGGATACTGCCATAATCTATGTGCCTGTAAATTTTTGAAGGGTCCAGAAAGAGTGGCACCATTTTTTTGGAAAATGAAACCTGGCACCTAGATTCCCTCTTTGGTTTCAGTGGCGAGAGATACTTCTGATTTTGTGGGTGAAGGATGACAACAACATTGAGCATGATGAAACGATTTTCCTCCTCTTGTTTTGTGCTGATTCTTCAGTCATGGTGGTGCAGGATGTTATCTTGCTTAGCGCTCACAGCCCAACATTCTCACACCTTCCCTTCTTCTACCTTTTTGTGGGCAAGTCCTGTCCAGTCAGGGGAAAAAGCCTGTTGTAAGAGATCAAAAAGAATGGTGGCTTCAGCTTGCAGAAGAAATTCAAGAGGAATGTGATATTTCCATTAAAACCCCAAAATAGATGCATAAGGGTGATTAAAGCACATCATAACTGATGCACAAAAATCTGTATAACATATTGATTTCCTGACACAGAAAACTCATTTAAGAAGTGCAAGTTAGAAACAGGAGAATTAAGCACAAACCTGTTCTTATTCAGAATGCAAGCACAACTGGTTCTGACATCAATGTGTTTCTCTCGCAGACTTTCAGAAATGGTTTGTCTTGGGGATGAAGCTGAAAGACATACTGTAAATGGCTTCAAAAAATACGAGACCAAATGACACACAGAAACACTTTGTGCTGCTTTGTGCCCATTTCTTCAAAACATCTTGACAAAAAGAAGCAACAAACAAAAAGAAATAACTAAATAGTAACTGGATGGAGTAAGAAGAAAATGAAAAAATCATCAATTCATACTGATAACATCCTACTCCCTTGCCTTCCCTTACTTTGCCTTCCCTCTCCTCCCCTTCCTCCACCTCCTTCTTTTCTCCTCTGCTGCCTCTATTACACTGAGGAAACTGAGTTATTGGGACTTAATTAGACCGAGTGCTGCATGGGGACAGCAGTGAAGGAGCTTCCATCCCCAAAATGCTGCTGAACTAGGAAACACAATTTATTTATAAGTGTATCCATCTGTTCAGTGAAGCTGGGGAGGCTAGCAAAAGTTTCAGAATAAAGGTTTAATTTTTTTTTTTCTAAAGTAGTGAGGGGTTGTGGTAGAAATATTTTCACTAATGGACAGTGATATTTGAAGATAATACATGTTGTTTAACATCATGCTTACCTGTGGATACTTGCTAAGCATTTCCTGAAAGAAGGAAAGTTAAAAAAAGGTTGAGGAGGCCCAGAAGTAAACACTATGCTTCTAACATGTATCTGTGTGAATAGCAAAGTCCAGAAATTGAATACTGAATCCAGTCAGTGGTGGATATGCTCTATCATTCTGCTAACATAAGCTCTGGAGCCAGGAATCAGGCAAGGACCAGCCAATACAATGTGCACAGCTGCACCCTGGAGCACAGGATAGGACGCAGTTGCTTGGAAACCCTCACGATGGAGGAAGCATGTCCAATTTGTTTTATCCAATGCACACACTGGAATTTCAGTTCTTTCTGTCTGTTGCCTAACTTGTTAGAGTATTTATCTAGCAGACAAACTAGTTTTGTTCTATTCCCTCTTTCAGGGATAAATCTTAATTTTAAATTCCTATAAAATGCTCTAAGGGCTTCATTGTGATTGTAATGGTATATTTAATCAGTGTTTTCAGCTTTAAGCTGAATCAAGTATTGTGCTACATGATGCATAAATTACCATGTGCTTTTCTCATAATTTTTGTGTTTCATCAGAGGTTGAAAAATCAGACTGTTTCTGCAGTTCACTGAATTGACCTTTTATATACCACAACACACTACATAGAGCAAAACATTTTCCCCTTTCTGGGATGCATTTCTATAGTAACACCAAGTGTAAGTTGTCTATCTTACAGCTTCTGGTAACTCTGCAGTGTATTTCTAGCCCTTTCTACTGGAGCTAATTTAACAAAACTCCTTCTGCCCAGAGGATGGGAGACAAACTACCCAGCAGACTGTGGTAGCAAGCGTGTTCTTGGTGTATGAATTTATAGAAATTTCATACCTTTCAGACTTCAGCTTCTATCAGATTTTCTAAAAATATTTGAACAAGATATTTTAAACCTTTTGAGGATAGTTGCAGTCAGTAACAATCAATATGGTGGCTGTGAAAACAAAGCTTATGAAAGTTGCAAATCTTTAATGTAAAATGTGAAAAAAATATTTATCCATAGATTGTGCTGTATGTCATATAGCTGTACTCCATATTAGTTTATGAACCTGTTTTTTTCTGTTGGAGTCCTTTTGATCCAGTCTAAATCCAAGTCATTCGCATTTATCGGAGTTACTGACTGGAGTCTAGACTTTGCTGCCATTTTCTTCCAAATAAAAATATTGTAGCTTATTCTAGCTTCATAAAATGACTGTATATGTTACTTTATTTATGCTTTTATGACTCTTAATTTTAGTATCATTTGGGTATTGCTTCCTTTAAAGAAAGTCATTAGTGCAAAATTTTATTTAACTCTGGTGATCTGAGTGCAAGACATTTTTATAGTTGTTGACATGAGGTTGACATAAGTTAGACATAATAGAATTTAAATATTAATTTTATTTATTTAATATGTGGAATATTTCCACATTTGTGGAATTCCTATAAAAACTTTATAGCTCTTTCAGTCAACACAAAACTCAACTCAAAGACTGGTGGTATGAAACTACAGAAGACAAAACCCAGACCTGAAATGTCTATGGTATAGTCCGCCAATCAAAGCAACAAAATATATTCCTCCATGAAAAAAAATTATGCAGTCTTAGATTTCCTTTCAGACTCGCAAGAATCTTATCAGTCTCTAACTGTAGTGGGAAATAGAGTCTGTGCAGGAATCCTTGTAACAGAGATAATGAGAAAATCTCTACTCTTTTTATGTCTAGAAGGATTTTCCTCAAAATAAGTGTGACTTTTTTTTACTTAATAATTGTTATTTTGTTGTGCGTCTAATCAAGTTACAAATATCTATAACCACCCATAATTTAGAATTGAATTTGTTAAGTGCAAGTTTGGTAGTTTTACATGAATGCACAATATTATGTTTCATGTTTTGTTTAATATTTTGCTTTATATTTCCATTCACATGTTTTTAATCTCATAGATTGTACCACATCAACGAATATTAAGTAAAATGCTCAGTAATTTCTTAGAAATGGTAAGGGGTTTTATAGCTTTAACCTGTTTCTCTTATCTGAAGTTAAGACAGGTATTGTTTAAGCAGCTCGAAGATGTAGTACAGGTCATGGGAACAAATTAGTGATGATTGGAATGCATGTATTTTCGTTCCATCTTCTGCTGGAAATCACATTGTGCATTCAAATAGCTTAGCTTGAAGTGTGCATTTTCTGCTGGACTAGAGTTCAGAAATCTCTCAATCTTTACTATAGATCATGTGCTAAAGTCTTTGTCTCAACAAATGAACAAATGCGTACTATTTCAGCAGGTCTTTGCTTTTTTTTCCCCAAGAAAATATTTCACCTTGGTGGCAGCAAAACTAATGATTCATGCAGAAATGATTGAAACATTTATGTTTGTTCTTAATTGTTTACTCTTCCCCTTTTCCACCTTTTGTGTTTGTGGGTTTTTTCCCCACCTTGGAAATGGTATTCTAAGAAATTATCTACATTTCAGAAAAGCATGTTTCAGAAAAGCATCTGTTTCCTCCCAAATTTTGCAATTCAGCAAATGCAGTAAAAAATGCAATAAAGTAAATTACCTGCCTCTATGCAAAACTGAATAAGGTAAGGATTTAGGTGAGAGTCCATGAGGGTTTCTGTGATAATGCCTTCTTTCAGTCTTATACTTTCAGTTGTATCTAGTGACCAGTGAATCAAATAATTTGAGTTGGTGGATCTCATGAACAGTCTTTGATAATCCTTTGATGGCAGGCCTATACTGGCAGTAATTAATATCGGCAACATGAGTGTTAATATTTGGTTTCCAATGACAGACAAATCATGTTCAGGTACATTTAGAAGGTAAATAGTGGCACTTCTGGGGAGTTTCCTAATAGTCATGTGCTTCCCAGAGCATTTTTCTAAAGAAACTGCTCTTTTCCAGCTCTGCAAAAGTAACTTTGAAATTTGGTACCAAACCGAAAAATATTTTAAATTTTATCAGGTTAATTGCAATATTGCATAATTGCAATATTTCTTATAGCTATGCAGCTCTTCAAGTTTTCAGGATGAAGTAAAACCATGAGTGAGGATGAAAATAATATCCAACAAATTCATAGGTGTTGGTTAAAAAAGTTGGATAAATACAGTTTTTATTGTGCTTACTATGCTGCGTACAGCAGTATATTCACATGACTTTTTTTAAGAATTTGAAGAAATCTTCCTCAGTTGAAAAATAGTCTCAATTCTCTAAAAAAAAAATACATTGTTAAAGAAATTTGTTTTCTTGAGTTACCGAGCTGATATCAGAATCTGACACAGTACCCTATTGCAAGGACAAGGATGATGGCGTAAGAAGGATGGCATAAACTACCAGTGTAAAACTCCACACTGACTTTCTCTGCATAGGAAACTGGTGTCTTGAATATTTTAATTTTCTTATAATACTTTTCTATTGTGATTATACCCACAACAATATCTCAGCCCTCCCCCCTGAGGTGCTAAATGTCTCCACATTTCTCTGAGGGCCGCGGAAGAAACTTTTTTGATGAGCAATCCAGCTACAACAACTAGTTACAGCAATTGTGAAATATGTGTTTTGTCTGCTTTCCGTCCTGGCTCCAGGGTAGCCTAGCTCTTCTGTGATTTGCCTAAGAAGCCTGTCCTGCCTTGCAGCAATGGAAGCAACGGATTTCTCTCAAATGGTGTTAGAGCTGGTGAGTAGGTTAATTGCCCCAAACTTTTAACCCTTACCATGGCATGGGGTCCGATACGCAAAGGTAAATCCTGAAGAAGTGTACATTTCAATGGATTGTTTAAGGCTGTGTCTGGAACATATTCTGGTGTATAATAAAACTTTATTTCTGCAACAATTCAGTCCCAGTAAAAAAAAGCATGTGGCAACTGGCAGTGTCCTTCTTTTTGCCTGCTAGTGACTGTATGTCAAGATAACGATGCATGCGGTGCACGTAGAGAACAGAATAAGCATTACCAGCAAGATGTTACAAATGTGTAATATAATGATTCTGCTCTAAAATCTTTAATGTATTGCCCTCACCACACCAGTCTGCTCTTCTGGGTGTGCTTGACAAATTTCAGCTCAGGGTGCATTATGGATGATGTATAAATGCATATCTGTCAAATTGCTGAGTAAGTGCTGAAGGTGGAGGGAGTGGAAGGAAGGTTTGCAGAAAACACCAGGGTAAAAAGTTGAGCCTTACAACTTTTAATTAACTTCCTGATCATTTGTATTAGTGTTCATGATTCCTAAGGCAATTCACCCTTTTTCAGAGGAGTTTATACTTAATCTTCCCATCATAAGAGAGACTGTACTTGGAACTGCCAGAGTGTCCTCATGCCATGCAAGTGTATGGAGCATAGATGTACCTGCAGTCAGCTCAAAAGTAAAAAGCACTACTTATGGAGCTCATTTACCTTTTAGAAAGGCAGGGCTTGGAAGATAAGGTACAGCCCTGATCTGACACTGGATTGTACTTCAGAGGGGCTGGGCCACCATTTCCTTCAGCACAGTGTTGCTGTGCTTCACAGGAGCACAGCTTTGGAATACTGCATGCCTTTTTCTGCCATACAAGATAGAATGGCTCAAGCCACGGCTCATCCTGGCAAACCATCCCAGCCAGCAGAGCAGGCTGGCTGCAGCTCTTTGTTAGTAAATCCCTGCTCTTTTCCTAAACAGACAATGCTGCTGCATGCTTTTTCAACATTTTTTTCCTCACAGACACCTACATTGGAGGAAAGAGATACATTTACATAATTTGAATACGTGATATGTCTAATGAGGAAGAAAAGTAAGAATTATCGGCACTCCTGTTCAAAATATATACTAAATGTCAGCAGGAAATAAATTTAAAACTATCCATTTAGTATTCTATAAACGTCACTCTGCCTTCATTCCATTTTGAAAGGGTGAAATACTGCTGAAGACAGTGAAGCTGCTACTGACTGAAAAATTATGAAAGGGCAGAAACTAGAGTTTCATGTTTTCCAGAGGTAGAAAGGCATCTACCTTTTGTAAAAAAGAGTTTAACACAAAAATTGTTCTATATTAGTGGCAATCCATAGCTGAATGTGATTATTTTAGGCAGCAGATGTGGGAAGAAACATAAGAATAATTCAAAAGTTATACAGAATTTCACCTGCTATCTTGTCTGCTGAGACTTCTTTGTTAAATGTTCCAACTATTATGAATGCAGAAAAGAGTTAATCCAACACATGGTGTTGGAAAAATATAGAATGTGATGGGTTTGTACTTGGCACATCATGCTTTGAGGTTACTTAGAAGTGGGGAGATCTGTTTCTCTCTTTTTAAAGATAATTTCTGTTCCATCTGCACTGCATTTCTGTTCACTTGATTTGGTTTAGTTCCTATTTAAATAGTAATGGATGCAGAACATTGTTTGACTAATTGGCCTGATTTCACTGTATATGTTTAATGAATACAGTGGTAAATGATTTGTGTAAATAGTTGAAGGAGTATCCTAGGTGTTCTACACTTTTAAATCTTGATTTTATTACTTATGAATAGAACTTTTCAAGATTATGGGACTGGAACTCTCAGCTTTCTGGAGAATAACTGATGAGACTGATGAGAACAACTGAGAATGACTGATGAGAAAATGTTTTTTTCTTTATTTTTATTTTTTTTCTTCTCACAGACAAAAGCCATTCTTGAGAATGGTTCTGATCATTTGCAAGAGTAGAGAATATGCCCTAGAGAAGCAACTGTCTTGAAGACACATTTTTAGAAAAATTCAAGAATCTTAGAGCAGCTCTCAAGGAAGATTGCCCAACGAAGAAGATGCTTGAAGAGTAGGCTTCCTGACAGTGTAAAACTCATTGATTCAGTACAATTCTGCAGAGTTAAGAAGAAATTTCTTATCTTACAAGGGATCTGATACAATTTCTCAGCTTGACTGCTTGCAGTTTCCTTCTGAAACCACCGTTTCTTGTTTGAAATACTGTCTGTTTTCTTGATCTGACTCTGTTCTCTCATAAAAGAAATCATTAACTGTATTCATATATGTCCAGCTGAGTTAGATCCCAGTACAGATTTATTTTCCCCCAGCATTCATTTCACAGTATTGCAGAAGGCTGCCTAGTTTGTCCACTTCTTCTGGTACTGCAAAAAATCTGTTTCATCTGTCCTTAAATAGTCACTGCTGGTAGATCATCACCTGAAGGGTTTCTGAGCCAAGTGGAGGAACATCTCGTCATGCAAATGGAATATGGGTATTGGTTGGTCCACATCACAGTTTATTTCCAGACGTTAACAGTTAATTTTCACTTTTTCCTTTGAACCACAAAAGTTTAATCAACTAGTTTATTGCAGTGTCATCACAAGGAAAAAACTTAAACAGTACAACTTTCTAGTAGGAACAATGACTTTTTTTCCACTACTGAATCCAAATCTGAAAGGTGGGTGATTTATATGAGATAATTTTTTTTTTTTATAAAATGTGGGAGAAGTGCTGTAAGAACTCAGGCTGTGGGGGGGGATCTAATGCTCCTCGCTGGAGTCAAGGGTAAATGTCTATGGACTGTAGTAAGGTTATGATGTTCTCTTGCATTTAAGACCCTTCTAGTATTCTGTTATCAGTAAAGCTACTGTCTTTCCACTTCATTTGCTACCACTTGACATGACAACTAAGTTACTATAAGGCAAATGATAAACATTGACACAAATTTATCTATTTCAGTGGAGCTGGACCAATTTGTACACTCTGGAGGGATGACCTTTGGTACATAAATACATCACATCTTGCAAAATTTTATCACTGGCACTTTAGTTCCTGTAACAAATGAGCATCTTGGAGCTGACCTTTTTCATGAAGCAAAATTCCAAGTATTACCATCAGAATATCTCATTCTCTTTCTAAAATAACATATAGGCCAACAAAACAAACAATGAAGTTAATAAATGTTAAAAACAAAAAAGGAAGAAAAAAATGTCATATGACAAAACTGTTTAAGCAAAAGTTTATAAATATCTTCTATATACATGCAGGTATTTTTATCTAAAGCATCTTCTCCCTTACTTTTGGTTCTTTGGAAAATCATAGTACATATTCTGTATCCACACAAGAACAATGGATGTACTATTTCTTTACCAATCTAAATCTCTTCAGTTTTTCACTGTTCAAAAAAACATATTATTTACAATTTATTTCTGCTTTTTGTGTATAATGTCTTACTCAGCTTTGTGTACAGGAATCTAGACAAGCTACTCAGAATGTTCTCTGAACTACTTTTTCCTAAAGGTGTGCCATAAATTGAGATGATAAGTTTCTGATTCTGTAATATAGGCCTGTCAAGTGACATGTCAAGGACATTCATGTCTTTTAATGGAATATTTCGTTGGATTTTCAATTTGGACCTAAAAGAGTTCAGTTGAGCTTCACAGGGTTCTTGGTTTTTCCCCTTTCCACAAATCATTATGTACAAAATCCAATTAATTTCAGGGGAGTTGAACACAGTGAGTGAGAAGGTAGTTTCAGAGATCATAATTTCATGCATATAAAACTATCGCTATGAACTTCCTGTGCACCAACAGATGGTACAGGCTGTTACTTTAGATAATTTGGAAATACTGACGTTGATCAGATGCCTTTTTTCCAGTATCTTTCACTGTTGTTTTACCTTTCTCCCACTCATACTTGTTGCCAGAAAAATTCCTTCTGTAGAATCGTGGAGCCATTAATGTTGGAAGAGACCTCTAGGATGAGCAGACCAAAAATTAGCCCAGAACCACCACACGGAAGTGAATGATTCAGAGATTACAAAATTGATTGCTCCAGATGTTAGGTATTGTTTATCCAAAGAAAAATGTAGAAAGTTCCAGACAATTTCAACATTGTCACCATAAGTGGCACCAGGACTTCATTCAAAGAGACAAATGTACAGATTTGACCTGCAGGTAAGCAGCATTTATGTTTCTTGTCCCCACTCCTGTATAAGTCAATTTGGTCTCAAAACTCTTGTTAAGACTACTCAATTCTTTGCAAGAGAACAAGATAAATGTGTCTTTTTGAAAGCCAGTTACTTGATTCAACGGCAAGATTTCACTCTGTATCAACTTATTCCCAGTTATGACTTTCTGAATACAAAACTGCATTTTCAGTGGTCATTCAAACACATGACTTTGACATTTTCAGTGCAGGACAAAGCCGATTCCTTTATATCTTACAAAGGAGAAAGTAAAAAATGTTGAACAAATCAAGTTGGTGCTCTCCCTACACATCCCTTCTGGCAATGTATGGGTATTGATTTATTAGCGAGTAGCTCATGTGCTGCAAAGGTGAGCTCATTGTCACTACTTGTATCTGACTGACCTGGATGCAAGATGGAGTTAAAGTGTGAAGGATTAAAACAATCCATCTGATTTGCTGAGACATACAGGTAAATTTGGCAAAGGAGATATAATCTGTATTTGAGCCTGTATATCACAAAGTGCTATTACATTTATCAGAGAACGGGAAATATCTGATTCCACCAATTTAGGTCACTTTATTAGTTTAAGGTGGAAGATTCATGTATAGCTGTGTCTTAAAATACAAGAGGTTAACATTCAGGACAGGACTGGGAGACAACAGCTCTATACATTACTTTACAGCTAGAACAAGGATCCAAAAACAAGCCATGAGTGATTAAATGGGATTCTGAATCAACAACACAGACTTCATTTAAAAATTCTGTTGCCTGCTAAGTTTATAAAAGCACCTGTACAACAAAGGACATCTATTACTCACTCTTCTGTCATCTGTGCTTTATCATAAGACCCAAGCATCCCATTATATTTGTAAGTTTTATCATGGAAAAAGAAAAAAAATATTCATAGCTCATCAAACTTTGGTAAATTAATTCTATTCTGGAGAATCTGTGTAGAAAAATTCTGGAGAATATTTTCAATTTAATTTTATGGATTATTCATATTGAAAGAGCAAGCAGTCACTTGCCAACATATCTATACAAATAAATAAGTAATATTTGTAACATGTAGCAATATGTAGTTCTTTCCTTGTCTTTACCGGATTCCATATTTATAGTGGATTGTGTTGCACAGAGCAAACTCTAAATACTTCCTCAGTTGTGCAGATCGGAAGAGACTGGCTGGGAATTGAGAGTGATGCTCTCTACATCCCCAGGCATGCCTGGTCTTATCACTGGACCCAAACAAAGAGGAAAAGTATTGGACCTTTCATCTAAATTTTCACAGCCTGTGTGTTCTGGGACCAAGATGCCAAACCGAAGTCTGTAAGCAGCCTCCTTCATGTTCTGTGTCGGTGTCCGTGCTGTTGCACTTTGCTTGTGTGTAAAGAGAAAGGTACATAAATCAGTGCAATGGGCCTGCATCAGTCCTAGGTATAAATCAGTGATCACAGAAACGTAGAATTGTTTAGATTGGAAAATACCTGTAAGATCAGGAAATCCAACTGTACTTACAACATTGACTGATCATACAACAAGAATCAGCTTTGGCTGAGGTACAGTCATATAAACTCTCTTTTGGGCCAGGGAGGTTTCAGGACTGTTTATAATTATTTTTGATGCCTTTCTGGTTTTGCTGAGTATATCAGGGATGCTAATTATGTGGATGGAAAGGAAATATAACCCTGGATTAGGGGCCAGCAGTCCTTACTAAATTTTCCCTCTATAATTCTGGCTCACATGGAGGTAGACACAAGAATGTAAAGGTGGGATGTTGTCTCCAGACAAATTTGATATTTCTGAAATCTGATTTCAGATTGAATTGGTGTGAGAGAATTATATCTGTTGAAGCAATACACATTGAACACTTTTATAAGGTTTTTGTGATACTTTTCTTCCTTGGAGTTTCAGCTCATTTTTAATAGAGATCCATTGCATGGTTAGATAATTTATTTGCTGATGTTTGGTTCTTCTGCTCTATCATGTCTTTATTCACAATTTTAAAACGTGAATACTGAATGGCTTGATGCATTTCCAGATCCAAAAGACGACATATTTAATTCTCAGGAAATTTCATGTCTAGTACCTGCGCAAAGCCAAGAGTACGCTCTGCTGAACTGAGTTTATCAATGTCTGATTATGCCAGCTTAGCTCTGCCAGTCTCCTGAGCAGTTTAATCATTAGGAGAGCACCTCTGCATCTTATGGTCACTCAGAGTTTGTGAACACTTCCTTGATATTTTGGGATATTTTGGTGTAAGGATAACTATGGCCACAAGTAGCAGAATCAGACTCTGGGTTTTTTTGATATTCCTATTTAGTACGGAATGTGATTAAATCATCAGTAATAGCTCTGATGATGGTTGCATTAGGTCTTTTCTAGTATCACTGTGTAATGTCTCATTGTCAGAATTTACATAACTCTGGTGTAAAGACGAAATGGAATCCAAGTTTATTCCTCAGCAAAGAGACTGTTTGCTAATAGTTATAATATCAGAACTATCAGAAGAAAATTCATTCAAATTTATTGAAAAAATAGCTGTTGTGAGTGTAGACTCTTAAGTAGTTACAGTACCACTGATTTATAATTGTTGGGAATTGTACAAATTTCTGTAATTTTAAATGCAACATATTAACTGTGATTTTTACATCTGTGTTATTGAAGAAAAATATGTATCTTAATGCAAACTGAAAGCATAGAAAGTTCATCTGTTTATAGTTCATCTGTTATTTCCCTGGTCTTTTACTTATTTGCAACAAACATTGAACATGAGGATCTTCAACACATATAAGTGGTCACTGCTGAGTCCCTCAGCTAGATATGAGGTTGATGGCTTTAGGGAGGCCAAGGGAGCATCCTGATTCATTTTGAGATAACCTGGCAATAGATCAGCTCCAAACAGTTTTGATTGCTTAATCTTCTCTTTAGAATGAAGATCAACTTTAAGAAAGAAGAAAAGTAGTAAGCCAGTGATAGCATGGATTTGGTTTTGGTCTTTTTTCGGTTTTTTGTGTGTCTGAGGGGTTGGGGTTATTCCTGGTTATTAGATACTTCTCTTGCTTTTCTGCGGGTAATACCCAAACAAAATGTAAAGCCAAGAAACAGCAAAACCAACAGAAAACAGGCTCTGAGAGTACTTATTGATTTAACTTGATTTAACACAGAGAGGTCTACATTATTTTGAGATTTATGTATAAAATTTCTTTAACTGCTCATACCAGAATAAAGCAGTGAATGAACCATGACCAGTCTTGTTTAGATAAGAAGGGGAAGGGAAGGGAAGGGAAGGGAAGGGAAGGGAAGGGAAGGGAAGGGAAGGGAAGGGAAGGGAAGGGAAGGGAAGGGAAGGGAAGGGAAGGGAAGGGAAGGGAAGGGAAGGGAAGGGAAGGGAAGGGAAGGGAAGGGAAGGGAAGGGAAGGGAAGGGAAGGGAAGGGAAGGGAAGGGAAGGGAAGGGAAGGGAAGGGAAGGGAAGGGAAGGGAAGGGAAGGGAAGGGAAGGGAAAAGGAGATAAGTATTTAAGTATTAGATAATATTTACTAGAAATTTACGTGACCCATTTCCTACCTACTAGTCACTATATTTTCTAATATGAACTTATAGACTAAAAGCTATGAGGAAAGAATTAAAGGAAATTTAGTGTGCAATTATCAATTAAAAACTTGAAAGAAAATAGATTAAAATGCAGGGAAAGAGTAGAATTATTTAAACATCAGTGGCAATTACTATCCACAAGACATGAAAGTCAGGAAGGTTCAGAGGAGCAATGCCCAGGGAAGAGAGCAGCTGAGCAACAGTGTGAGAGCACTGCCAGGAGTCCTGTGGGTGGGTGGATGAATTAAAGAGTGCAAAGTAAAAGGATTTGCTCTGGAGGGAGCAAAGGGAGGTCTCATAGGGTCACAAATGCTAAGGCACCAAAAGTACAGTGAAGCAGCACAACAGCAAAATATACACTTTTGCCACTAAGAAAACAAAGCAAAAACAAAATATTCAGAAAGATCACAAGGCCACTTTTTTATGCTTCTGTAAGAAATTAGACAGAAATCACTTGAGATCACCAATAGAAATACCAAAGGAAAAGGTGAAAATAAAGTGATATTAATTTTACAGGAGCTTTGCTCAAAGCCAGCACACCATGAGAATGTCTGTGATGTGCTCAGACACTCAAGGACATTAGCCCTTATCCCAGGTGCCAGCATCCCAGTGTACCACCTAGCAGCAAAGACAGAAGGCCAGACAAGAAAGTTCATTCAGATCAAGGCTGTCTATCATTGACAGATAGGAATTAAACTGCTGCTTTTGGCCTGATCCATATCACCCTGAATGTCCTCCTTCTACTTGACAGAAGCTTGCTCTTCAAATTCATTGCTGCCAAATGGGATGACATTTAAATTTGACATTTCTTGATGTAAGAGAAAAGGAAAGTACTTGAAGCAAGCTTTTCCAGGAAAATCTTTTACATTGAATGTCTCTCATTACCAAGGAGAGATAAAAAGGGGTATCTTTGTGGCATGCAAGTCACAGCAGCGGGTGGGCTTTCTTAGAGATGGCACTGGAGTCAGTTCATTTTTCCTGTTACCACAGTCCCTTCCCTTCCCTTCCCTTCCCTTCCCTTCCCTTCCCTTCCCTTCCCTTCCCTTCCCTTCCCTTCCCTTCCCTTCCCTTCCCTTCCCTTCCCTTCCCTTCCCTTCCCTTCCCTTCCCTTCCCTTCCCTTCCCTTCCCTTCCCTTCCCTTCCCTTCCCTTCCCTTCCCTTCCCTTCCCTTCCCTTCCCTTCCCTTCCCTTCCCTTCCCTTCCCTTCCTTCCTTCCCTTCCTTCCCTTCCCTTCCCTTCCCTTCCCTTCCCTTCCCTTCCCTTCCCTTCCCTTCCCTTCCCTTCCCCTTCTTATCTATACAAGACTGCCCATGGATCCTGCTGCAGCTGGAGACACTAGGGATGAGACCAAAAGGTTGTGACAAAAGGACATTGGGTTTAGAGGTCTGTCAGTTCCTCAACCTGAATTTCCTTTTCTATTTCCCCTGAAAATATGATTTTAAAATCTTATTCAGTTTTCCACTCACTACAAAGAAAGTGCTCTGTTACAGTAATGGCTATTACTGTTTCAAATTTATTGGTCCAGAATACAATAAGAGCCACAATGGATTGCTTAAAATCGTTCAAAGAACTGTTAATACATTAAAATATGAATATTTAATGCAGGTCATTAACCTTGATAATTTACCTTAAAATAACTTTGAACTGGCTTGATTTTGATTAGTTTCTAATGGAGCTTGAATCATCTAGATGTTAATGTTCCCTGTATGGCTGCCAGGTTGTTGAGGTATTATCAGATTCATAATTATTCTTTCATCACTCTTATAAACTTGAGACACGCTCGAAGGAAAGAATAATTGTGACCATACCACATTTATGCCTAGAGCTCTTTTTAGTAATGCTTTTAAAAATATCAAGCACAGGCAAGTCTATGATGTCCCCAGGCCCTCAGGCAATCAACCTTGAAGCTTGCCTAACCCTGAGAGCACTGAAGTTTTCCAAATTTCTAAAATTTCAGCTGTGACACTGAATTGTTGTCTTCTTATATTGTGCAAAATCAATATGGAAAACATACTGTTCCAGTCCCATTTTTAGTTGTTTTTGGTTTGTTTTTTTTTTTAATAGTTCAATCAAATTGGATTTGACTGTCCTCTGTTCTCTATGTTGAAATTGTTCCTTTCCCAGGACAGCCTTTCTCGCAGAATCTAGAATCCAAGCCCATCCTACAAGGTGCTCATTTATGTTTTGGGATTAGTGTAGGACAGAGGTGTTAGCCTAAGCAGACACAAAGGGAAAGGAAAATATTTGAGATGGGAGACTTGCAGTCCTGTACAGAAAACTCCTATATATTCATGATATGCTGTAAGTTAGTTTGATTTTCATGTTATTTGTTACTTTTATAGTAGGAAAATGTGGGTTAAAAAAAAAGCTATCAACTGTCACTTTATAGTAAAGAGAACATAGAAAATTCAATTAAGGAAGTTTTAAACATGGGTGAGTTAGGGATATTCTTACAAGGACATGATTGCAGTTTAAAGGAAATGTTCCTGAATTAGGATAAACAGAGAAAAAGGTGAAGAAGCCAGGAGAGAAACACTGACAACAAGAGATCTGACCAACAAAACATCACCAATCATCACAGATTGTCTTGTATTGGAAACCAGTCAGCCTGTGAGGAAAGTTTTGTGACATCTTCTGTCCCTAGATGTGTTTCTTTCTACAGGACTGGAATGCTTAAAATATTAAATTAGGTATGCAGTAGCAAAACGAGTAACGTATTTGTTTGTAAGAAAAACAGTAAGTAGAGAATAATAGAAGATAAAGAATTAGAAAATGCATTTGGATATGAAGATTTGATTAGCAAGAACTTGGCGTACCTCTTCATGAAATGGTAAATTATTATAACTGATATCAGAAAAATGTATTTGGAAAGAACTAGGTATTTTTGTTTTACTCCAGGAGATCCTAAACTTCTGATTGCCAATATAGCATATTATGTAATCTCAAAGAATACAGAAAAATCTATTTTCCCACCAAGACTTCAGTTTCAAAGCAGAAAAGAAGGAAGAAGAAATAAAAATTTTAAGCAGTTTTTAAAAAGTATTTCCATTTGATTAGCATGAACTGGATTGATGCATGAGAAGAATTCATTTGTTCAGTTGCAAACTAGGATTTTCTGGAGCTGAAAATTCAGCCTAGGGATTTTGGATCCCAAAACAGTGAGTTAATTCTATCTCAGTTTTAGCCTTCAATAAGATTTTGTCCTTCAGCATTATCTCACTATTGAAAGGTTAGAAAGCGTTTCATTTTCTTAGCAAGGTCCCCAAAACTACCTCTGTAGGCTACATTTCACAGCAGCCATTTCTCTTAACCAGCTTCAGTCTAGGAAGCTATTTTTGATTAATTTCTTCTGTGGTACTCCTTTTTGCACAAGCCTCTCTTTCAGCCCCAGGATGTCTCTTTAGAACTCCACAGTGTGGTTGCCTTTTTTTCCACCATTTTGCTCAGTGAAGGACTGTGTACCCAGCTAACACTAGGTGGTATTGGAGTTCTTTTATTCTCATGAGTGCATTGAAATATATTGCTATCACCATGTCTCATGTATAACCAATTTAAGAATAGTTGTATGACCTAAAATTATTTATCATCTCTTTGAAGAATATGGTTTTACTCAGTTTGAAGTAGTTTGCCAACTCTTTCAACATTCAACATCCTTCTCGAAAACTCAACAAACTGCTCTAAAACCCTAATAGTTATTTTAAATGTGTGAGCATTGTTAGGATAACAATGCAGACAGAAAATAAAAGGTTGGAAGATTACATGGAGAGAATGCAACACTTGAATTTGGCTGTACTTTTAAGTTAATGAGAGGGGAGAGCTACTGAAGCACAAAAGAATATCAAAAGTTGTTGCTATTTGATAGGTGTATTCTCCCTAAGTTTTCTACGGATGGCTTCAGAAATATTTCCTCCAACTGTTGTTTGAGGGATAAAACACAGGATCAGGCAGGGAAACCACAGGTTAAACGTTCAGAAAGCTGCCTTTGTTTGCTCTTGGTTTTGTTTGCCAGGATGCGTGGTAAAATGAGATCTTTACAAGACTGGTTGATGTTGTTTCAGAGAAGAAGCAGGTGATTATGACTTACATTAAGAATTGAACATGGTGGGTTATTTCAGCAGGCTATCATGACAAAACTTCAACATGACTGACATTCTCATTGTGCTTGAGAGTGATAGGTGGGTGGCATCCTGAAAAACTGTTCTTTGGGCTGTTAACATGATACCTTTTAATTGATATATCATTTCTTTCTCCAACAGCAATCCAAGAAATGATATGAATTTATTAAAATCTGTTCAGAAGGGGCTGTTATTTTAGAAAACTTTGATTTCTTCCACATAGTCGTGTCTAAATAACATATTCCAGCTTAAAGACTCCTCTTTCTTCAAGCATACAAAATATCCGAAAAGCAGCAGAAAAAAAAATATGAGAGCTTTTAAGTTACAGGTTCAGTTTAATGTTTATAAGAGTATGAGAGGCAATAAAGAGAGTGAAAAATGCTTTATATATCTGAACATCATTCCTAAATTCTGAGATATTCCCCCTTACCATCGCAGTGATTAGATTTTCTGTGTTGAACTTTCTTGTATTGTTTTGTAGCACTCTGATTTGCATTACAAGGTGTGGTTACTAAGGTAGAGAAGTAAAACTGAAGTGACCAGCATTCTCTATAAAAGTACAGTGAAAAAATTTTGGAAATTTCCTAAACATGCATTGCTATTACATGTCTTCTGTTTATCACACCATTTTGTCAAAGAAGTTAAATTTCCTGCACATAAATGGCCATGTTTGTTATGAACAGACAATTTTCAAGCTCATAAATCTCTTGCTTTTAGAGTTTCTAGTGGAATATTTACATTTTTGCTTTTCAACTTTTTTTTCAATTTTTTCCAATCTGAAATTAATGGCAATTCAATTAAATCTCTTTCCTCCTCTGGCTTCTTGGAAAATCTACATATCCCACCATGAATAAAGGGGACACACTATTCTGCTAATGTTCTTGGGAATAATTCTCTTCCTTAAACTATTGGTTAACCAAGATATTTTACTGAGATTTGACACAAAAAATCAGCGAATGAGTATCCATGGGCATATGAGATTATGTGCACACTCTGGAGAGGAAAAGCACCTATCACCTCCATAGCCCCCAAAGATATTTCTGCATCTACTGTTCTCACTCATTTAAAGATGTTTTTGTTTTAAATTTTTTTTTCCCCCAACAAAAAACTCTAGCTTCCCTGTTTTTCAATAGGAATCCCCTTTCATTGAGTCTTTCCCCTCTCTGGTTTCTTGGGAAGATCTCTAATGTCCCTCTGTGAAAACCTTTGCATGGAACCAACCTTTCTATTCTGTTTCTTTAACACACCAGTTAACCTGTAAGGAAAAATGGATTGGTTTACGCTGATGCATTCAGCCTGAGAGTTTTTTGAAGCATGGATTTTCCATTTTTTTGTCGGCCGATAAGAAAGTCTGTCTTCCTTCAGTATGTGAAATGTAGAACCACAAAAACAAACTAGACTTCTGCTGAAGGGCCCCTGTGCAACTGTAATTGATTTGTAGTCTGAAATATACGCTTTTTCAGAGAAAATGATTAAGCTTGTCCTATAGTAGCTTTGGACACCTCCATAACCTCATTATCTAAATCTGTTTTTAAAAAGCTAGTTATTACATCACCAAAACATGAGACAGCCTTTTGTATCTTGCTGGGACTCTTACTGATTACAGCAGCCAACTGCTGAGGATGAGGATGTCTGCAGCTTGATCTCAATATTAGATGTGGATCTTTTTTTTTAGAGAACTGTAAAATTGGAGCATTATAAAAATTTATAATGTGGAAACCCTAGTCACCTATTACAATAAATCATCAGGAATTGGCCTGATAAATCAGGACAGTAGAGGATTCTGAGGGGTGAGAGAGGTGTAAGCATTCATGTGCCTCCTTATGTTTGCATTGGATATTTTTGCATTGTACAAGATAAATTCATTTATGTGTAAATAAACACTATTAGGACATTGAAAGTAAGTAGGCATAAATGAATCAGATTGAAAAAAACAGATTTAAAAAATCCTGCAAGATGTGTCAGGTATTATATGAGTTCCCCCAAAGTTTTTTTAAAGTATCCCTCCTTAAATGTGAAATCCTGTTAAAATGACCTAAATATTTTTCAGGCATGTGAGCTTCTCTTCTGTTTTATTAATGGAATTAATAAAAGCTTGTGATTCTTCTGTTATAAAAGCTTTTGCTCAAAGAAATTATCTAGTCCATGACTGTTTTTTTCGTAGATGTAATTATCTTAGGGTAAAATTGTTGAGTGAAGAGACAAGCCCCAACAATTTATAATTTTACATATTCTTCTTTGCAAAGATATCTTCTGGTGAAAATTAAAATGTCTTCTTGTGTCCAAATGTGTTTCTAGATTTATATAAAATGTGGAAGGAGAAGATGAATGGCTCTTCCTTGTTCACCCTCTCATTTGCCAGTTTCTTCTTTTTCCCTGTTCATGAAATGAGTCTCATACTATATAACTACTAGTCATAGCCCAGTTTCATTCCAAAGGATTTTTTCATTCCAGAAAGACAAAGCAAGGAAACAGAAATGCAAGCTGGAAGAAAAAGTGGAGAAGGCTTAAACGAGGAGGTCAATTTATGACATTTTTACAGGGCAAATGTCTACACAGGTCTTTACTGAAGTAAAGAGCTCTTACACTGATTTGTGTGATTTTCACAATCTCCCAATATTATTTGGGTCCCAATATATTTATGATGCTATGAGGCCACAGTGGCCAAGCAATTTAAAAAATAGGAGGTCTGCTAAGAAGTGACCTTTCAGATACATATCACTTTGAAGCTTCACTTATACCCTTTAACCTTTAATTTTTTTATGTAGGAAGGGCTTTGTTTGACATAAACAAGATTTTTCAGCACTCTGAGATTTATCTCGAATCTTTTAAAAAGAAATATGTTAATATTTTTAGAGAAAACAGAAATTTTCTGCCTGTCAGAACTTTGAACCTGACCATGCTCAGAGCTGCAAGCATGCCTTCAGAACAGCCCCACAAGCTGTCTTCCAGCCTGAAATGAGAGAAGCTGGATTTGGGCCCCCACAGTTTGATACTTAGACACTGGTGTTTTTTCAGCATTGATAAGAGATGAATATCATTCCTGAATCAAGAGCTCTATTTCTAAATGTAGTACTGTTTACATATATAATTTACTGAAGTGGTCTTTTATCACCTTAACTAAATTCTTGTGTTCTGCTATCTCGTGGTCATTTTAACATATATCAAAGTACATTTTTTCTAGGTTATGATTTTCTCTATTTTTCTCTTTTAAAAGACATTTTTCCTATGTCCTGCTGTAATTTAAAATTTTGTAATATTTCAGTAATACTCGTGAGAAAAAAGTTAAATCAAAACTGCTGAGGATTCTGCTGTGGATTTTACCTTGGAAAACTGCAAGGATTATGACTATTACCAGGGGAATTTAAAATAGTAAGCAATTTTCCCTTATTTTTTTCCCAGAAAGATGCAGACTCCATAAATGAGAGCTGGAAATTTACACAGCTGTTAGAGGAGAATGTTTATTTTGATGTTTTTTCTTTCATGGGTAATGTCTTATAAAAATTTTGAATTTTTATTTCATGGAAACATGAAATAAAATTTAATTCTTATCATATGTCTGTGTGTCTGTACTTTGTTCTGACCAAAGTGGTTGAAAAATAAATATGCATACTTTGAAAGTTGTTATGAAAATCTAAGAGTAAAAGATGCTAAGATTTTTTTTAAAGAAAATTAGGAAGTAAACATTTTTCAACTTTTTTTTTTTAACTTTGGTTTACTTTGTAAACAGGCGTAAAAATTTGCAGGTTTGAAACTTTTTCATCTTGATGCAGTTTTATGTCAGACTCCTTCAATGCAGAATGAATATATTACTTTTCTGTGTGAGTCTTTCTAGTACACATGTTTTGAAGAATGTCTGTACAACCCAAGAATAGGAAAGATTGCCTGAGGTAGCACATTTCAATGTGCATTTCCCAGAGCTTGAAAAATCCATCATGGGATTATTTTTCTTGGTATTAACTCATTTTTTTCAGAAACATAAAATTTATATGTATCTCTATGTGGAGTGTCTAAAAATATTTTAAAAGTTATATATTTCTGAGCCTAAAATCAAGTATGAAAACTTTTTTGTCATACTCAACTTTGAGGAGGGATTTTCATTCACCAGAAATTGTATGTTTGCAGTAAGAAAAACATGATGTTGACAATGGTAGATGCTTTTCAGTTATTAGTGTTGTGAAAAGTGCTTTGGGAACTCCTCTCTTTGGCCTACATTTCTATATTTGGTCCAGAAACCCCAGTGATCTTTTTCCCAATTTACATACTCATCATGGAGAACCACAGTGCGTGATCAGGCTCTTAATGGCTGATTCCATATTCTGTCTGTTTTATTAACTGGAGTGTCCAGGTTTTGCCACTTCCTTTTCATCCAGGTTTTAAAATGTAAAATTCACCTGTTCTGGATGAAGATACCAAGAGGCAGAATCTTGCTAAGGAAAACTGTTCCAGGACCTGACATTCTTCTCCCTTCTTCCATTACCCACTGTCTATTCATGCTGAGCTTAAACTGTTTCTTTTCCATGACTGATATTATACTCCTTTCATTTTAATTTGGATGGTTTAATAAGACCTTTGCTAATGTCACAACCACTTAACAAGCCACCAGTGTCAGTCAGACATGAACATACTATATTAAGATTGAATTAGTAATTCTGGTTCCAATGGAATAAAGAGTTACTTTGGTATCCATTTTATGGGGTAACACTTGACATATGAACCTTGTAGTCTAATTATTACTTTTTAATTATTTGCTATAAGTAAATACGTTTTACTTCATATCTATTTGAAAGGTTGTGCCTTATGAGATCAACAGTTGCAGCCTTTTTATCTGTGTGGTGTGTTTGTTTGAATTTCAGTCTCATTTTCCACCCCCTGTATTTTGTGACCTGAGATATATATAATGGGGTCAGTGAAGTTAATATTATTGTTAGTCCAGGAACACAGAAAACCTCAACTGAGTGCAGCAGTTGGTCCTGCAGAATTGCAGTCTCCAAACTCATTGACAACAACTAGATGAGACTGTGTCATACACTACAAGTAACTGTATAGAAATCCACATAGCATGAAACATGTCACTGCTGGATCTATTTTCATAGATAGTGGTCCTTTTAGCCTTGAGGGAACCAATCCAAGAAAACACTTTTTCAGATATACTATGGGCTCATTACTGGACAAAATTTGACTGTCCATACCTTTGGTTACTGGCAATACTTGTGTGATGGGCTCTGCACTCACTCCTTTGTTAATTCTTGTAATAAATCTCTTATTTATACTGGTGACATGGCATGGAGGGCAATGGGCAGATGGAAAACTTATTAACTCCTGATCTCGCAGGTAGGCTTCTGCAAACTGGCTAGGAAATATCTACCAGCATCATGCTGCATTCTTTGTAAATACATCAAGTGGTAATCACAAACACATATGTACATGCACATTCATAAAGTACAGAGGTCAGTGTTTGCAGGACTGCAATAGGAAACAGTTTCCTGCGTTACCTGTAGAACACAAGAATACCTGATGTTTTTTATTAATTGCCATCTTTGTTCCTCATGCTGGAATATAGCTCTTTGTAGAAGTGCCCACTATACTCAATCCGTTTTCTTCAATTGTCAGTTCACTTCCCTCTCTACATTTAACATACAAGCTTTCTACTTTAGCTAACATCAGCAGTCACATTTATACACAGATTTAATCCTCATCATGCTGTTGTTCCCTTCCCCTTCCCCTTCCCCTTCCCCTTCCCCTTCCCCTTCCCCTTCCCCTTCCCCTTCCCCTTCCCTTACCCCTTCTTGTGATAGTCCATTACATAAAGTAAATTTTCAAAAATGTTAGAATACAGCAGTGAGCTTCTTTAGCCACAAATATGAATATCCTCCAATTTTTGTTTTAATACCTGATGTTTTCCTGCCCTATTATGCCAGGTATGGTTTAGTTATTTTATCTCATTTTTTACTATCCTCTCTCAAGTCTTCATATTTGCATACCTGTCAAGAGTTAATCTTAACCTTTGACTGCTTAGGTACAGACATCACTGACTTGGTTTCCTCTTTGCTGCAAACTTTCCACTTTCTTAATATCTCTCCTTATATTTCTCAACTGTTAAAAACAACAAGACTGAAACCAACATTTTTATTGCTAGTTTGGCTATTTTTTTTTTAGGTGGTGGTCTTTAAAGGAGTGTCCTCTAAAACATGGCAAAAAGACCAACTAAAACATTTAGATTGTTATAGTGTAGCTTTGACTGCTGATGCCATTATTTCATAGATCACTCAAGGTCACACACAGCTATAACTTAAGTTCAAAGTGCTTTTCTTTATTGATTTTTCTTTCTGTCTAGATAATACTACACTAAAGGTTTTATTTTCTGGACTATATTCTCCTATTTGGTGTTGCAAGAAAAAAAACACCCAAACCCATGGCATCAGAGCTCCAGTATAGATGCTATGCATTCACAGGGGTGCACAAATGGAAAAGCAATACTGAATGATTCTTTATGCTGTTCAAAATTACGTGTCTCCACATGCTGCCATTAAATTCTGTGCAGTCACACAGAGGATGTGGTGTACATGCAGCGTGCATTCAGAGGTATACTGCAGAGCAAACTGCGTCTCAAACGCGTCGTTACATACCGTGCGCAGTCTTCACTTGCTTGACTGGGGTCACTCTCAGAACAGAAACAAACTCAAGTCTGCTGTCTGCCTGGGTTTTCTGTAAGAAACTTTTTTCTCATTCCCCAAGGTTGTGGTAATGATAGTGAGGTCATGTGAAAATATTTTTCAAAGAAGTGAAAAAATAGGCACCAAATTTTCAAACTAAACCAAAGTAATACTCAGAAAGAATGTATAATTTTTTCCTGTAAGGAGTAAGATAAATGTGAAAATGTCTGGTCAAAGATATGTCAGTCAATTCTTAAAATGCACTAAGGCTGGTGTATATTTGTAGAATATATACCTGTGATATTCTGTATAGAGTTTACATATATTCTATTTTGTTATTTAAATGCTTAATTGAATTCCCTATTGCTAAACTGATGTAGCAGCAATTAGAATGCAAAAAGACACCATTAAGATAACAAAACCCCCTGGCATAACAGGGGGTTAATATGCCCCTTGCCGTATCCTTTTAAAATCATGCTGGATAATGAATGCTAGTCAGGAAAGCAAGCAAATAAGTTTATGACTTTTCATTATTTGCTTTTATAAAAAAAATTAACATCAATTAAAGGAAGTGTTCCCTTTTAAAATTTAGAAGGAAAATGTAACAAGATATCTCTGAAAATTATTCCTTAAAAGGATTTATTTCAAAATGTGTGGGCATTCATGTTGATAAGAATATTAATAATTACAAAAAAAAAAAAAAAAAAAAAAAAACAAAACATAGCTAAAAGTAACTTAGGAGGCAGCCTGTCCCAAAATCAAAATATTTTTTGTTTGTATTATTTCTGACAGAGCTCCAGAAAATTCCTAATAAATTCTGTATTCCATTCCTTTGACATGAAGGAATTGATACATTTTTTCTCTAACATATCTACACATTTCATTCCAAATTTAAAGCAACCAAATTCTGGCTTAATCTAAATGTGTCTGAAGAATCATTTTTTTCTTGTTTTGTTCCTCCAAAAATGCCAAAAGCGGAGATTGGGAGCAAGGCAACAAGTCAGTCCTGTGGAGAGTGAGACATCTATCTTCTCCTGCATGAAAAAGTTAAACACTTAGTTTTTACCAGACTCTAGCAATAATTCCTTCTACCTCATTGTCTTTCAGGTGAGTATGAATGATTTGCTTGATTAACATTTCTGGACTTTCTAGCAATCAAATATAAGCAGCCTGACCTATAGCTTTCTGGCTTATTTAACTTATTTCCCTTCCTCTCCCAGTGTGAGCACCATTAGTCCCATCTGATTAACAGGTTGATTTTTTTCAAGTGGTTTCTAATTAACTTTTGGTGGGCTTCTTTTTTTTTTTTTTTCCATTATTGTGGTTGTACAGTCCTCTAACACTTGCTGTTGCTGGCCACCAATCATTCTGCAGATGTACTATTTTGAGAAGGTACAAATGTAAGGGAAAGCACTAACTTTTGCCTTACATAATCCATTCATAGTCTACTGTGTAGACCACTTCCCACGTGTTATTTCTATGACATGGAGCACTGAGAACAAATTACCATGTTGTACACTCCATTAGCACTTAGCTTCTAAGCTCTTCAACTTAGCTTTTACCAACTATTGCACAAAACGTTCATGCTTTGGCATGTAAAGCAGATGCTGAGAGAAAGAGGGAGAGCAGCAAGCTATTCAGGCAGGAATAGCATACTAATTCTGTTCATGCTCTCTGTAGTGTTTGATATTAGTGGAGAAATCTCAACCTACATGCTGTTGCTAACTGATACTAAGATTTCAGTATCTGTATATTATCCCTCACTACCCATCACCCAAACACAGAGGAAAAAAGAAATACCTTGTCCTCCACTTTTTTAATGGTTTGATCATGAAATTAATTTAAGTTTTATTTGAGGGACATGGGCAACTCAGACTTACAGCATACTTTGGCTAATCATGACTAATTGTGATATCTTTATGGTATGGTATCTGTACCCATCTGGAAGTACTGTTTTCTGTGTCAGTGTAGGTTGTATAATATATGTATGGGGAATGTTAATCTCTTTCTTTCTCTGTGTCATTTGTCCTGTGATTCTCTTTTAAAGCTTTGGGGAAATTCAATTTAACTGCAATGCTTTTAGACTCAGAGTGATTTGTAGTCTTCTCTGGAAGACATATAAACTACCTAACATTGTTAAAGTCTGAAAAGAAACAGATAGCAATACACTTCTTGCAAGAAATTTGTTATCATAGCAGTAGTCTTGAAGTACCTTTCTAAATATGCTATTTGTTTTAAATACTATAATTTCTCTAGGAAGTCAGGGAACTTCCACTGTATGCCCAGATTTAACAATATAATTTCAAAAATGTTTATACAGATATGTTTGCCCTTTGAATGCTGGGAAAACAAAACAAAATGGTTCTCTGCATCAAAGAATTAGATGTTCTTAAATAAGACTTGAAAAATACCTAAGATATTGACATATATCCAATTTAAATTTAAGATGCATTTACTAATAGTACCAAAGTAAACCATGAGACTCTGGAGAAGTCTGGTGCTCAGCCCTACATTTTACAAGGGGTTTTGCTCAAAGGATTTCTTAAAAGATGTACAGTTAGAGACAGCATGAGAAGAGAAAAGAAATTTTGTATTATGAACCCCAGACAAGAAGTGGAGAGGAATAAGGCATAGATAAATGACCGCACTAGAACATCTGTATTGCATGAAGATGCCTAGTAAAAAGTATTGCCAAAGGTAATGCCATAATTTATGAAGGAAAAGATAAAGAGCTCAAGAGATTAAAACAACCTCTAATGAAATATGAGGTTATTTTGGAAAGAGTCTTGAGAATTTTTTTAACCATACTAAATAATAATATCTGAAATAAGAATCTTGGGGTTTCTTTTGTCTTTTATTTTAGTTATACAGAAACAACATTTTACTATGAGAACATCAATTGCACTAATATAAGTAGAGAGGTGAATATAACTTACTACTTTTAAAAGTCTTCTGTAACTTTTTTACATGTAAGAACATGTTATTATTGAATAATTAAAAAGAGGAAAAAATCTATTACTCTGTCACTGAACAGCTATACATTTCCTATAATTGTCATCACAATTTCCAAAACATATAGGTTTTGCTACATTGAAAGTAGAAGAGTTTTCTTGCGTAAAGCCAAAAATTGAACCTTCATTAAAAAAAACCCTTTTTGTCACTCTGGAGACTGCTGGCATTTCTTCAGAGCAGATGACACACATGAAAATAAATCAAGTACATATATTCAGCTGGAAAAAATAGTTTCAAGGGAGAGAAATATTGCTGAGATCTAAGCTGAATTTTTTATGGAAGTTATGAACATATGTAGGTTTATGAAGTTAAGAACTAAAGTTCTTCAAAATTACTGAAAACTAGTTTGTTAAATTTTAACTCCAAATCCATTAAATTTATATTATTATATTATTATAATAATTTGTGGATGCAGATTTTGCTTTTTCTGAGCTCTCCTAGCCTTGGGCAGATTTCCACCATGAACAAACAGTGCACAGTTTTTATTTGATCTATTGAGGAAAAAGTTTACATGCATATTTACTCATCTGTGTGGCCTGGTACAACATGTGATTTTAGAGGTAATTTTATGTAAGGAGCGCTGTAGATAAAATTCTAATTAATAATTTAATGTAATGAAGGACATAGACCAATGAGATTTTTTATTTCTAAGCCAGTTCAAGATTAAGCTGGTGTCACAAATTGTGGGATAACTCCAGATTCTAGATAGAAATGCGGCCCCTTAGACTGTGTATAGTTTTAAATTTTTTATTCCTTTTTTCATAACTAACATAATTTAGATTTTTGTCCTGTTGCAGGAAGGAAGGAAGCTGGATAAGGGGTATAAGGTCTATGGACTGCAAGAGTTCCAGAACCTAAGGATGAATGCTGTTGGAGTCCCCTATTATATATTTTCTCAACATATCTGTATCTTTTAGTCTCATATTGAGAAACACAGACATAATGCAGCCTGGGAAAAGTGAAGGAGGAAATAAAAAATCAAACTGAGAAGACTTTAAACCACTGTCTATTATTAGGAAAAAGTTAAAAGCAGTAACTCATTCAGGGACATTAACCATTGTGCTAAGTCCAGGTCTGTCATTCCATAGAGTTTATAACATCAGAATGAAACCATCCATGTGGAAGATTTTCTGTGCTGTTGTATAAATAATTTTTCTGTGATAAGTAACAAGTGTCAATGTTTGCTAAAGTTTTCATCTCATTCTATAAACTTAGGAAGAATTGCTGATCTCATATACCAGTAAATTTGGACATTTTTGTCATTCTCAGATATCTTGCAGTTGTGAACAGTATGAATGTATTCAAACTGACAAACTTTTTATTTATTTTGATATTTTTTTAATTATTCAATTAAATTAGCTATTTAGGCCAAGGATGGAATAGGAAAAAAAATTCTAATTTTTCTAACAAAGTGCATTAGAAATTCCAGAAACTACGCTGAAAGTCACCTGTGCACAGTCTGAATTACTTTTTTGGATGCTGCCTTGGAATACTACAGAATTTATTTTGTGTGCAGAAGAGCTGTTTAAGAAGTAAAATATTTCTGAAGTAGCTAAAAACCCCAAAGTTTTCTTTGATTATGAATTCTCTGCTCCCTTTCTGATGAAAATAATTCTAATGTTCTTTTTCCATCCAACACTTGGTGGATCTCACATTTCTCAACATATGTAACTTCCTTCACATGTGACTAAAAAGTTTCTCACCTTCCAGGCTCCTTACAGACTTACAGTGGCAAATCTCAAAACCATAATTAGGAAATATAAATTCTTACCCAATCAAGGATTAATAGTTAGACAGATGACTTGGATATCATCATGGCTGAATTCTATTTCAGACACTAATTCACTAGTCTGGCTACTTGTAGACATTTAGTTGCATGCCATATTTTCCTAGTGAAACCACAATCACTTTTGCTCATTTTTAGGACTCATGCTGAAATCAGGGAAACATTTTTTTTTTCCGAAGTGAAATGCTAGTTGCTGTCTGATTATCTGATTCTCTCTCTTTTTTTGTTCTCACTTTTTCTTTTTTTCTTAGCCTAGTAAACAGAATCTGCGGTGATTGATGTCATCATAAACCCTTAGAATATCACTGAGCTTTGCTGTTATAGCTCAATACCAAAAGCAACAGAATATGATACCACATCATATATTAAATATAGGAGAGGTCAAGATGGAACAATTTCGAATACCAAAAAGCTGTCTTGAGTTGAGGACAATTTTTATTGGGGGAAAACAAAGCATGATACATAATCACACTAAGAAGGTATTGTAAAGAACAAAAGTTCTTGTTTCATCCTTCTCAGACAGGAACATTCATCTTGATTATAAGATATTAGATGGATACTGATCTAAAGAAGGCAGTTTATTTTCTCTTGAAAAAAGAAAATACTTTGGAAAAACCAGTATAATATTTATTAAGTATATTAAATATATTTTTACTAAAAGTTTTTGGTGTAGACTAGAATTTTAGAGGACTTTAATTCTGTTTTGGTGCACATATCAAGAAGGACAGAGGCTTTGCAGTCATCAATGTTTTGCTCATACTATTTATATGGTTAGCACCTCTATACCTGCACTTACAAAGCTCATGTCTCTGCAAATGTTCAAGTATCTCTGTTGTGCCCAGTCACAGGACATGAGAAAATGGTAAGAAATTGGGTCAGCGGAACATTAAATTGGATATTAGGAAAAAGATTCTTCACCCAGTGGTTGATGAGGCACCACAACAGGGTCCTCAGGGATATGGTCACAAATTGAAGCATGGCAGAGTTTGAGAAGCATTCAGACAATATTGTCAGGCACGTCGTGTGATTCTTGAGGTGATTCTATGCAGAGACAGGAGTTGGACTGTAATGATCCTTTTAGGTACCTTCCAGCTCAGGAGTGATGATTCTATAGTACATTAATATCATCATGCAAAATAAAAGGATGGGAAAATGACTATCTTATTCCCAGCAAAGCTTTTCATAACATGTTGTCTATTCTTCCCAGATCCTGAAGTATATTCTACTGAGGGCATCCTCTGTATATTATACTGTGTATTGTATTGTGTGTTGTATTGACAGACATGCTGCCACCCAGGGCATCAGGCACCTCTTGGGGGCACCTCTTGGGGGATGGGGTCAGTAAAGCCTATTAGTGCTCTCAAGTCTCTGAGATTTGCCACTTGTACCTGATTTTGGTCTTTTCAAATGCACCCTGTTCAGTGAGTAAATAAATCAGCATTAATAGGAGGAAGCACACTTGAAGATGCCAGAGACCTGAGGTATTCTGTCACTGAGTGATGTGTGCTTGCAGATCTAATGCTGATACCTGTCTGGGTCCTGAGAGTTGTTAAACACACCAGAAAGCCAAGGCCAAACTTTATTTTTTGTTGTGTTTATTATTGTGCATTGTGAAACTCTGATTTGTAGTTCAATTTGAAATTTTGGAGGTTTGTTCTTCATCTTTATCTTCTAGGGTAAAAAAAAAATCCTTTGGCTCTTTTCTAGGAGAGGGTTTTGTTTGCTTGCTTGATTTCTCTATTTTCTTCCTTGTTCCTGAGAAGTAAACTTAGTGGTATTTTCCTCTATCCATTCATCACACACTTGTGCAGTGCGGTATGAAAAAATTCTTGTAGGCAAACTATTGCAAAATAATGACTGCAAAATTTCTCAGACATGGAAGATGTTCCCTGCTTACCTGCCACAAAGGGCACTCTTTAAATTTAATTTCAGTGGCACATCTCTGAGGTTATTGATTTGATTTTTTTTGGGCTTCTTTTAGGTATAAGTTGGTGCTGGCTTTGAGACTGTGCCCTCAAATTCTGAGAGGCTGTGACAGATCTACTACATCTGTCACTAGACACTGAGACTGGAAGCATGAAAATCCTCAAGGGTTAAAATTTCATGGTTGCGATTTTCAAAGTTCTATCTAAAAGAAACCGAGGAGTTTTCTTGTAGAGACAGCTTTTCAAGATACACTGGAGAATCAGTTGACTGGTTGGTTTTTTTAATTTGTCCTGTGAAAAGTAAGTGCAAGTTAGTGCTTATCTAAGCCTTACAAATAGAACCAGCTATCTTGTAAATCCACACCTCATTTTTCCCTGCAAAATAAAACTTGGTTGCACTTGTGAATATTCTGAGCAAATTTCTTACTGGAATATTTCTCAGAAATACTAAGTTAACTACTTTCCATTAAAAGAAAAACAATTCAGGAGATATATAAATAGTCTATAAAATCATTGAGAGGGTTGGCATATTGAATTACTGTCTCGTTGAAATACTTCTTGATGCAGACAACTATAAAAGATATGCCTCTTTCTGTAAGCACCTGTTCCGGGTAGAAACAAGAGTTATATTGATTTATTGCAATTTATTTTCTCCCTGGATTCTGGTTTTGACACTGTGAGAAGATTAATTGGAATTAATGGCATTTACACAGCTAATTAAAGTCACTCTTCCTTCAGTCAAATGAATTCCTTTTATCAGAGACATAACAAAGTCTTGCTTAGTTCCTGCAGTCTGCATGTAAATGTTCCTTGCCTGAATAAGCATCTCTGCAGTCATTAGTGGTTGAATACAGACACTATTAATGATACCTGGTAATTTCTTCAGCACTTGAAAAGCACAAATAATATAGCCATTTATTCTTATAGAAAGTGCAACAAAATCAGAATTTTTAAAAATTAAAATTAATAAAAGACAGGGTGTATTCTTACTCCTGAGAAGGATTCTGGAGACGAGCATAGCAGTATCAGAGAGTGTGCTGTCAGTTTTTCATTTTCTTAACAGAAAACAATGGTACAGCTCAAGGAAATTAATTCCTTTATTTAATCCAATTATGTAATCTCTCTGTCTAACCATGATGCCAAATAGCTTATTAACAAATTGCTATGTAAAAAGGTGTTGCATGGAAAACATAAACAGGGTGGGAAATAGAAAAAAATTAACATGCTGCTAATCTGTGTGTGGCTACTGAAAACTGAGGAGGTATACCTTTACTACAGAATAAGCTTTGGAGGAATATTTTTCTTAAACAAATCTATATTGCTAGCATAATGCTTGAGCTGCACTAGACTCTGTCGGCAAACATGCAGAACTGCAGTGGTCCTCTGAATTGGTATTGAAGTCTGAACAAGTGAGGACCAGCTTCTTTTTTTTTTCCATATAACAGTGGATTTATGTTTGACTTTGATTTCTGCTTTTATGTGACATGACAATGACAGGAATCCAAGGACAGATTGGAAGATGTTGTTTGACTATGGATTTATTGCAAAAAATCCTTGTTTGTGGAAGTATTTAGTATGAATCTTCTTTTAATGTATATGGACTTTTAATTCATGTAATAAAAAGAGAAATTTTTTTTGCAGTTCAGAGATCACAGAATATTTTGAATTGAGCAATCAAATCCAACTCTTAAGTGAATGGCCTGTGCAGGGGTTGGACCCAAAATCTTGGTGTTATTAGCACCATGCTCTAACCGACAGAGCTAAACTCATTTCATTAGATTAATCAATCATATGGCTGTGATTACAAGTTCTGTTTCCTAGACACAGATCTAATTTTCAGATTCAGAATATATTAATTATTTTTGCTTTTGGGCTAGATGTACTCTGAAAAATTGTGATGAATAACATAATAAAAAAATTCAAATTAATCTCTCTGGGCAAAAGGTATGACTAGTATTATTCACATAGTCTTTTCTGAATGTTGAAGTAGAAGTTCTTGAACAGTGACATGAAAAAAAAGATATGACTACCTCCACTGGTAATTGCACTACAAATTATGATTTTGAAAGATGTTAACTCTTGAATTTTAAGGACAAACTGTGATTTGTGTCTTGTATCCATTTTATGATGGATCAACCAGCAAGTTATAAGTAGAAAATGTTGGAGAATCAGGAGAAAGAAGGGAAGAGGACAAGCAGTTCTAAACCACACAGAAATTTTTTGTTACACATATATTAGAAATAAAAAACAGTATTAAATTTATGGTTGTATCGTAGCCGCAAAAGCAGAGTGTTAAATTCATTGAATGTATTTCTTTGCTTCAAACAAGCCTTCCATAATCACTTTAAAACAGATTTTTAAGGATACGTTGTAGTATTTGTGTGTCTTGGTTGTTGTGTCAGTGAAGTAGAATATTAAATTCTGGTCCAGTACAGACATGCAGAAGAATGGTTGTTTTACAGTGAGAATATATAGTACATTTTGTCTGCAGAGAGACAGCCACAAGGCCTATTCAGGAGGTACCCCAATATTTGAGGTAATAATTTCTACTCTAGAGTACAGTGGTCTCTGCCTTGAGGTTGTTATGTGTGAATGAAGCCTTTATATCATGTTGCAGGACTATAGCATGAATTGCTAGTTGGTTTTAGATGTAAAAATTTAAACAATGTACAGCAGGTGAAAAAGTTCTTTTTCTCACATCCCTACAAAATTATGTTGATTCTTTAATGCAGATTGGGGTTGTTCAGCCTGGAAAATAGAAGGGTCTGGAGAGATCTTATAGCAGCCTCCCTGTACCTAAAGGTGGTTACAGGAAAGTGGGGCTTTCCAACAGTGTGCAATGACAGCAGAAGGGAGAGTGGCTTTTGACTGGAATAGGGCTGTATTATATTAGATGTTGTGAAGAGACTGAGAGTTTTCTGTGAGAATGGTGAAGCACTGGGCCAGGTTACCCAAAGAAGCAATGGATGTCCAATTCCTGGAAATGTTCAAGGCCAGGTTGGACAAAGTTTTGAGCAATATATTCTTGTTGGAGGTGTCCCTGCCATGACAGGGGGCTGGAGCTAGATGATTTTTAAGGTCCCTTCCAATTCAAACTATTCTTCTATTCCTCTAAAATTCTATGAATTGATATAGTCAAAGAAAAATTACAGGAAAGGCTGAACCCAAAGTCTCCATGTCTGAGAAAACCAGTCTTTTAACTCTCACCTGATACTAAACAAACCAAAGAAAAACAAACTAAATAGCCAGTAGGCTAAAAAAGCCTGTGTTCTGTTTCTGAGCATATTCCACGCAAAGAAGGACTCATTAAGCTCTTCTTCCAATACTTACCTACATGATGTTGTATTCAGTTCACCCTCAAGTAGTATTGCAAATACATTTTGCTGCGCTATTTCTTCCCAAAACTGCAAGTTGGCACTTGTATATATAGTCTGTTCAGGGGATCACTGTATTCATAAGGAATGGAAAATATTATACACTGTTTTCTTGTTTAGATATTTTGATGCTGAAATGTTTTCAAAATTATAATTTAAAAGCCAAGCTTTGAGCCATATGAAGTACAGACTTCCATTACAGACATAGTTTGGTAAGCTAGTATGCTTTGGGATGAATGACTTATTGAAAACTTCAAACAACAATTTGGTAGTTGTGTGCCAAGAAGGTATTTCTCATTCTTCAATTCACTGCTGAAAACCTTCTGAACTGATACAGAGGAAACGGCAAATATCTTTCGGATGCCATCATTTAAACTCAGAAAATCCCTACAGGTTTTCATACAGCATTTGAAAAAGTCACTTTTGAGTTATCTGAATTTGTAGTGAAAAGGGAAGTTTCTCAACCACAACACTATTTCAGTTGTGTTTTGCCATGATTTAACCTCAGCTGACAACCAAGACTCACATAGCCACTTGCTCATTCTCCCCTTGTGGCATAGGGGGAAGAATTGGTAGAATAAAAGTGAGAAAACTTGTAGGTTGAGATAAAAAGAGCTTAATAATTAAAATAAAATAAATTAAAAATAATGTTAATTAATTGTAGTGAAAAGGAAATTAACAAAGAGAAAAAATAAGACCCAAGAAAGATAAGTGATGCAATAGAATACTATTGGTCACCACCAAATAACAGATGCTCAGCCTGGGACCCTCAGCCACAGGACCACTTCAATTTTCCCCCTCATTTCTTTTGCTGAGCTTGGTGCCATATGGTTAGGATATTCCTTTGGTCAGTTGAAGTCAGCTGTCCTGACTGTTTCCTGTGCCAGCTTCTCTCCTTCCCCCAGTGCCTCCCCCCATTCTCCTTGCTGGGAGGAAGAGAAGCAGAAAAGCCCTTTTGCTGAAGCCCCACTCAGGTGTAATGAAAACTTCCCTCTGGTATCAACCCTGTTCAACGCAAATCTGAAACACAGACCCATACTAGCCCCTATGAGGACAATTTGCTCTACCCCAGACAGAAAATCAGGGCACACTTTGATTAGCAAATTTTGCCTTTGTCTAAATTAATCTAGCAGAGTACATTGCTGCCTGTTCTCTTGATTCCATTTAAAACTATTTTAGATTAGCAGCAGATTGAAGTCCTCAAATAAATTGATAAGAAAAAGAAGAGGTTGATGCATTAGTCTTTCCCAGGTAGCACTTTGAGAAGTCTTCTTTTTTTGATATTCAAATGCAAGTGAGTTTTGCAAGTGCATGTGAGTCTGCTGGAGTCAATGCCTATTTCATCAGTTTACAGATAAAAAATTTCTATACACCAATTTTTTATTCGCCATACTGCTCAAATATTTTTTAATTAGAGCCAAGTAAGTCCCCTACTTTTCAACGTATTTTACTACTCCAATATGTATAGGCAGCTTTTAAATGCTGATAAAAAAATCAAACTTCAAAACTTCCAATTAGATTTTTTTCTCCTCTTAATTGCATTGAAATTTTATACAGAAGTACAATAAATTTATACAATATGATACACATAATTTATTAGGATACTATATAGCACAAAATAATATTACATGCATTTTTAATCATAAAATCTAACATAATTATGAGAGATTGTGTAATGAAAATTATCCAATACTGAGAAATTAAACTTACCATGGGTTTCAGAGCTGATGAGAGTTATTTTGTCACGTTTTGTTTTGTCGATGAATTCAACTATCTTCATAGAGAAATGCATTGGAATGCATTTCTTCCCTCATGCATTCTTTACTTTAAAGCAGTTCCCATGCCTCTTAAAGAGCTTGGCTGCTGTATATTGTGTAGAACACTTCTGTCAATGTTCTCTGCGGAGCTCCTGCCTCCAGAGAAGCTTTCTCTCTCTCACTCTGGAACAGTTAACAGCCTGAATCTCCAAGTAGTTGCCTGCTGAAGCAGGGTGGTGGAAGAAGTAAGCTTGGCTTGACAAGCAAGAATGTCGATATCTGAGAAGAAAATCTGGGAGAAACTTGGCTGGAAGATGGTTGGAGTACACAGTCAAGGCCGGGTCCTGTACAGGGGACCCTAAAAATCAGGATATGTCTTTAAATGTGTGAGCCAAAAAGTCCCGCCGTTTCAGAAGTAATCTGAACCCAGTTTTGTAGATAGAGAGCTCCTGCCTAGTACAAGTAGCAAAATCCCAGCCTTGCAAAAATGGGAGGCCTAATTGTAAGCTATCATGAGAAAGGGGACTTCAGGGAAAATGATATCAAAATGGTGCAAAAATGTGTTTGGAATGCTGTGGCATACACAGCTTATCAGTAGAGAGGAGGTCACTCCAGGCACACTGAGTTGATGAAAACTGTAAAATTGTGTTATTTTTATTTTCTCAGATTCTCATGGTTTTGAACTCCTAATTCTATCTGCAGAGGTGCCTTATTACACAAAAATTAGGAATGCTAGTCAGTGCAAGTGACAGTAAGTCATTCAGAAGAAACAATACACTTCCTCTTATTTTGAAGACAGGAAATATTAAGTTCAACAAAATAGCAGTGAAACTCAGACATGGAAGCAATGCTGAGAGAAGGGAGTTGTTGCAAACCTGAATGTGGGAACCCAGGGCACAGGGAATATTTCTCTTCTCTGGGGTATCCTAACCCCCAGGGGAGCCCAGACTTTGACCCTCATTCATGGAGAAAGTTTCCTAGACTTCAAGATAGACTAGAATCCACAAAAGTGTGACAGAGATTTTAGAGAGTAGTGTAGGTGTATCACTTGGTAAGAAATTTAGGTTTTGGGATTTTTAGTATGTTGTGGATGGAAGCAAGATGGAGGGCATAGGGCGTTGTCCTGGGTTTCTTCATGCTTCTTCTTTCTTCTTCTTCATGGATTTGTGTGACATTTTGTAACTGGGCAGAAGAGTCCACCCTGAGGGTTCTGTGGGATCCATCATTGGGTTAAAAGAGAAAATAATCTAGGTGTCAGTTCTTAATTGGATAGTTTAGTCTTAAAAAGACCTTGTAACGAGATTGTTAGCCATTTTGTGCCTTCTAATGAAAAACTGCTGAACTCACAGTAGTGAGACTGTTTTACTGATAAGAAATAATAAATACTTGAGTCGAAACACGAACTGTAATCTCAAGCACCTTCAATCCAGACCTGGAGAAACCGACAGCTGAGGCCTCCCACACCTGAATGTTTTGGAAAATTTATATTTGTAAGCTATGTTGTTAAAGTCTGCAGTTTTTCAGTAACTTTGCTTTTGTTGCATAGTTTGTTTATGACTACAGTAAAAGTCAGCTGCTTTGTCACAAAACCTGGACAGAAAGAAGAAGCTGTTGCTGCTTTTTTTCCACTTCCTGCACTGCCAGCTCTTTGACGCAGACATTAAAGGCAGAAGTAATTGATGTCAAAATTTACTGAGGCTGGCGGGGTTCTCCTACTTGTGTGAAAGGAAAAGTACATTATATCCTGTATTTTATTTGTGCGTGGAGCACTTGGAATATCAGACTTGGAGAGTGCTAGTCAGAGGAGGAATTGGCAATGCTTGGAGAGATGTTCAGAAATCACAGGATGTGGTGGTCACTGATGAATACCTGCCACTTGGAAAATAAATGCAGATAATAGATCAAAGGTACAAGGACCGCTTTTTCCTTTACACATTCTGAATTTCATATATCAAACAAAACTTACAAATAGTGAATGATCAGCAGAAGTTATATAGTTATTTTACAATTCTTGAAGACATGACACCTAAATCATGAGCTCTTGCCAGTGCTAATTGATGTCATCAGCAGCGAACTAGGCTGCTTTCAGCTCATAACAGAGTTAGTGAGCTGTCTGGGTAGTTTCTGGACAAGAAACTGTAAAAATGCATGTGCATCCCAAATAATTTTAAAAACAGGGAACTGAGTAAAATTATTCTTAAAATGAAAATTTTATTTTTTAATGGCTAAAAAGTGCTATGGTACCCTGTGGAATATGGCTGTTCTTCCGGTGTGAAAACATTAAATAGTGCTGAAATTTATAGGAATGGTACTTCAAAAGTAACAAAGGAATTTTCAGTGCATGGAGGCATCATGGACAATTGAAAGTTGACTCCTTCTGTCAGTGCTGTCAAAGCAAAAATGATGTAAAGAGAAATGAGTTATTCAAGAGAAGCAGTAAGGACCTCCCCAAAAGTGCATAATTCAGAAGATGAAATTATGCAGCTGGATGGTGTGGTGCAGACTGTATTGGGTTTGTGTTGAGAACAGGGTCCGTGTTGCTGATGATGCTTGGTACAGAGGAAAATTTCATTTCACATGGCAAAAAACTACAATTCAATACACAACTTTGCTCAAAGTTTATGCATAGAGATATCAGGGCCTTCTCCTCAGAGTTACTTCTTGTCCCACTGGCATCACTTCTGGGGGTCTGCCTTCTGGGCAGGACTCTGGCCCAAATATCATTGAGGCCCTGTTAGCCCCCTCCTCACAATGGTCTCAGTTCCTCTGAACAGTGACTCTGCTGTCACAAGCATCAATTGGTCCCCTGCAGTTTGAAATCACCTGTAAACATGCAAGGCATGCACCTTGTCACCTACACAGGTAATTGATAAGAGGCTGCTGTGGGAACTCTCTTGTTTCCAGTCAACAAGCAGTGAATTATCCATCAATCACCCCTTTTGGAGTAAAATGATCCAAATCTTTTTCTCATTCTTCTGATGTTGCACCCACCCCAGACCATAAAAACTCAACACTGAAGAATACTGTGGGAGATGGTGACAAAGACCATGCTAGTGTCAAGGTGAAGGACATCCACAATTTTCCTCTCAGCCACAAATACATGTATGTTATCACAGCAGGCAATTGTCTGGGGCTGACATGGTTCACCCATCGTCAGTCTATGCTGGCTATTTTGTGCTCCGAGAGTTGTGCTCCAACAAAATTTCTTCCATGGTTTTCCCTAGCACTAAATTGTCCGACAAGTCCGTAGTTCCTCAGATCTTGCCCTTTTGAAGGTGGGCACAGTCCTTGTATTTTGGGTTCTTTCTGTGATCACCAGAACATTTCTCTGGTGCTAGAGAGCAAGCTTGCATGGACACCAGCCACTTCCCTCAGCATCAGCCCTGAGTGCAGCCTGTCAGCCTTGGTCCTGACAACACCTTGCTGTTTTCTGCAGAGGGATGAGCTGTGCAGTAATACCTCAGTAGGGAGGGTAAACTTAGGCATGTTGCCTCAGTGGTGCAGATATCTGCTTTGAATATCGCTGCTCTGTGACACAGGAGTGCTATAAATGCATTTTCCTGGTTTCTCCTTTAATACACAAGGGACTGCCAGCCTGTCCACGAAATCCTTTTTGAGCTTCTGCTGCACTGTTGTATTTTTGGTAGGATCAGAATGCAGGATATGGTGACCTCTTTTGCAGAGCAGGCTTAAAAAATTAAATTATGGTATTATTCTTCATTATCCTAATGGCTTTCAAGTTCTTTGGGATTTCAAATAATTGATAATGACATCACTTTCACTTCCAGTTTCATATTATTTTCCATTATGTAATTTGCCACTAGTGTTCAGAGCTGTGTAAAACAAATAATTTGATCACATCAGACTTCTCTATTGCTTTCTGATTGGAAATTAAGAATATTTACTTTCTGCTTGACTACTTTACTTTTCTTGATTAATTGGTCTCCATTTACACATATTTTTCAATCATGGTTTCTTTTAATATTTTTACTGTTCTAGTGCTTATGTTAAATTAAAATAGCATTCAGATGCATATATATCCTCTTTATTTTCTGAAAATGGTCCAGTTATTTAACTAAGTGAATCTATGTCTTGTTTACATTTACTTACTTGAGATTTTTGCCTCACCAAAACCAGCCTAAACCAAATTAGGAAAACAATTAAATTTCACAATGAATAATTCTGGCTTAATTTACTAAGTAAAGCACATCTAGTGAGAAAAAGGAACTAGATCATGTGACCAGTTAAAACCATTCAAGTGTTGCCATTTAATATTCTGATCAAGCAGTCCACGAATGTGTGATAGAAAAAGAATTTTTATTGTAACTCTTTGATGAATAGTTTTGAATTACTGATATCTTCCGAGATAACTGCAGTAAAAAACTGTAGGCCAACCTAACCTGGAAAATTATTCCATACAATTTATGTCTTCACTTCTAATTAAAAACAATAAAACCTTCTTCATGAATATTTAATCTCAACAAAAGTCATACCAGTTCCATTACTGTTCTTTGGAAAGGTTTATGTCAAGAAAACATATGATCTCCTATTTCTCTCTTTTTTTTTCCTTTAAATGCATGAATATTTTAGAGCAAATTAGACTATTCTTTTCCTGACAATAAATTTGGCCTATGTGTTAATTTCTTTAGAGATAAGTGTTTCAAGAGGACAAAAAATCATGAGTATAGATATTTTTACTCCTTATATGGAAGGGAAGAGAGAACAAATTTTCTAAATGAAGGTCAGGAACATTGATCTGAGGATGTCTTTAGAAGTGTGCTTCAGATGATAGCAAATAATCAACTTTATGAATCATTGCACCTGATAAATTGCTGAGCCAAAATATTGTGTATAATCTTGATCATTCTCCAGGAAGAGAGAGTCATAGAATTATAGAATGGTATGTGTTAGAAATCATCTAGTTTCAGCCTGCCTGCCATGGGCAGAGACATTATTCACTCCCAGCTGATATGGCCTTGAACACTTCCAGGGATGGGGCATCCACAGCTTCTCTGGGCAACCTGTTCCAGTGCCTCATCATCTTCATAGTGAAGAATTTTTCCGAGGTTCTAAAGACCTAAACCTACTCACTTTCCGTTTAAAACCATTGTCTCTTGCCCTGTCACTGCCTGTCTGTATAAAAATTTGCTGTCCCTCCTTTTTGCAAACCTCCTTTAGGTACTGGAAGGCCTCAGTAGGTTTCCCTGGAGCCTTCTCCAGGCTGAACAATCACAGCTCTCTCAGCCTGCTTTTGCAGAACTGCTCCTGGCCTCTGAGTTCTTTGGGGCCTTTGCTGGACCTACTTTAACATGTCCATGTCTTTCTCGTGTTGAGGATAACACAAGAAAACATAAACACCTTTATGTTGGGCTTTTGCTGCTTTTGACACATTTATAGTATTTTTCAGCTCTTCCTGTATTGCCAGCTTAACCTAATTCAGTCTCTTCCTTGAAACCTAATATTTCTACACATTTTCCTGCTATTGAACTTTAAACAATGATCAAAATATTACTTTCCAGACTTTGGTTTGTTGATGAACCTACTGAAAATTGTTCCAAGGGTCAATTTAGCATAATAACTTGACAGACTAAGACATATTCACTTGATTTTGACTGGGTTTTCCAGCAATTAACTGAAATATCAGGCAGAATATGGATGCTTATAAAGATTAGACAAAAAAGTTTGTAAAGTTTAGAAAGTAAAAATTTGAAGGTTTTCCTTTGTACAGAGAAAGCCTCATTTGTTTTCTTTCATTATGAGATGGACCAAAGAAAAAGGACTTCAAGCTCATTGCATGACATATTTTCCACATACTTCACTGCTCTGTACACCAGACTGCACCAAAACAGATAAATCTTGAATGTTGTGGTGCTGAATACATTCCATTTATATTTACATTCAAAGTTATTTGAAATTATTGTATCAAGAGTGGGGCTTTTTAGCAGCCACCTGTACCTTTCATTAATATAAAAGATATTGTACATGTTCTAGATGATGAAGGGATTGAGATCAGCCCTGTGGAAATAGACTTGGGCATACTGATGGGTAAAAATTAGACATCGTCTGGCCATATATACTCAGCCCAGAGAGCCAAACGTGTCCTGGGCTGCATCCAGAGCAGCGTGGGCAGCAGGGCAGGGAGGGGATTCTGCCCCTCTGCTCTGCTCTGCTCTGGGGAGAGCCCACCTGGAACCTGCATCCAGCTCTGGGCTCCCAGCACAGGGAGGACATGGAACTGCTGGAGTGAGTCCAGAGGAAGGTTCTGAAAATGGTCAGAGAGCTGTAGCATGTCTCTTAAGAAGAAAGGCTGAGAGGGTTGTGGTTGTTCCCTCTTGGAGAAGAGATGACCCTAGGGAGACCAAATTGCAGCCTTGCAATATATAATATGTGTATTTGTCTTACAAGAAAGACAAAATTTTTACTAAGACTTACATTGACTGGACAAAGGACAACTGTTTTAAATGGAAAAAATATAGCTTAGATTTGGCATAAGGAAGTTTTTATCATAGGCGTGGTGAGATGCAGGAAGAATTACCCCAGAAGAGCAGATGTTTCACCCACAGAAATGTTCAAGGTCATGTGGGATGTGGCTTTGAGCAGCCTGATCTAGTTGGAGAGATACTACATGAGGTCTCTTGCAACCCAAGTCATTGTATGATTTGCTAATTTGCTATTTCTGATTCTAGTAACCTGTCAGGGCTCATTAAACTTTATACTTATTGTGTTTTAGTTCCATTCTTCAATTCGGTTCATATAATGAGCAACTGTATTATATACAAAACTTTAATTTTTTTTTCTGTTTCTGCATGTGTTTTGTCATTTTTGTTTCTCTGCTGTAAAGCATTGTGCTTATATTCATGCTTACAACAAACATAAAAAGAAATTTTTCATTAATCCCCAGAAAATGTACTCAAATAATAAGACTATTTTATATTCTCTACATGGGCCAAACTCTCCAAAATAATTTTGGGAGGATCCAATACTCAATTATTTTCAGTCTTCTGAGCTTCATCTATAGTCTAGCAAAAGAGATGCATTTAGAATCAGAAAAAAGTATTATGTTTTTCAGTACTGAATGGATACTATCCAAGCAGAAACCAGTATATTTTCTAACATGGCTTGTAATAAGTGAGAACTACTCAGCCTCAGCCCCTATGCTAGTACTAATTTAATCAGTGTCCAAATGCTGAGATAATTTTTGAATATATTTAAGATTCAAGTTCAATATATCTTTTTTTTCTCTCCTTATTTTTGTACTTCTTGGACTAATCACAAAATGCTGATTTATACATTTAAACTGGAGATCTCCTGTATTTCCTAAAAAAATTAGGTTCCCAGAGCTACCATGTTTTGGAGAACTCTACTATTGTGAAAGTCCCTTCTTTACCTTCACAAAACTTGATCTGTTTCTCCACATAGATTTTGGTGGTTTTGAGTACAGATAAGATGTTCTGAAATACCAAAGAAAACATTAAGAGCTTGAAATGATTCCCTGTGTTTTCCCTGTACAATTCCGAAATGCTAATTTAAAGGAGAAAGGCATTTTCATGGCCTCTGATCTCTGAGCGAAGAGAAGACAGAACTCAGGGCTGTGGAGATGCAGGGAAAGTACACCCAACACAACATGAAGCCACAGAGCTTAGTCGAAGTCTGAAGAAATTGATGAAATTTTCCATGCCATGCTCTGAATCTGAGCCTCCATGATGAGATAACAAAGAGTGAAATGTTGGAGAATGTTAAGAAAGGCTAAAACCTAATGATGAGGCATAAGGGAAGCTCTGATCTCTGGTTCTGATTGGATGGTAAAAAGTGCTACGAAAGAACAGTGAAAAAAGGATGCAGCAGACTCATAAGGGAAGGCTCTATGCAGAGTAAATATGCTTTGGAGCATCGTAAATGCAATATGAAGTGTTTTTTTAGAGGCCATTTAGGAAAAAAATATCTTGCTTTCTGCACAAGAGATGCTTAATGGCACTGAAAATGTTCAGATAATTAAGAACTCACCAGGAAGGATGGTGTTTTTCCTAATATTTCTTGTAATATCCTAAATTATTGGCTTTTGTTCACATTCAGAAGTGAAGATCTCATTTGCAGCTAAAGAAGAGTAAATGACATCCTAATAAGACTCTCTTTTTTACATAATGGGCTATCCTCTTCTCTCAGTTTGGTGTAAATCTGAAGTAGTTTCATCAAATTAATGTGCTGATGTTTTTTCTATAGTTGGAAAAACTAATTAATATAACCCTGTCAGGGAAAAATCCAGAGGACAGTTCTGCTAATATTCATGTAGTTGCTCTATGTAGAACATATCGTGTGTTTCAAGAAAGCTGATTCTGATTTCCCCTCTGAAGACAAAGGAAGAAAATAAATCTCTGTCTTCCAGCTATCCATATTTTCTAGTAGTGATGTAAGTACAATGATCTTTCCATAAATATTTTCTAGTTTGAAATAAATAAGCATAAAAGTTCCTTAAATAAATAAGTGCAAGATTGCTACAGTGAAAACATATTCTTCTACCCTCAAACCCACCTATACATGCCCTTCCCTTTTTCTTTCCAGAGCCCTGCATGGTTATGGTGCCTTGTATCCACAGATCAATCAGGCCTGATGTAGCCAGGATGTTTTCAAAACAAATGGTTGGACTGAAGCTGCCATTTTAGATTGACCTACTCCCAAAGCAGTTTTCAAATTAGGCCACCATCAGTCTGGTTCAGAATAACCCTTTAGCACTGGGGAAAAGACTGATTATTGTTTTGAATTCTGCAGATTTGATCTGAAAAATGTCAAAACAGTATTCTACCAGTAAAGGGCAAATTCTTACAGTTCCTGACTGTTTTGCTTCTCTGTAAGTTTGGAACTGGTTTCCTGTAACTTTGCTGGCCTTAGATTGATGAGTCTTTCAGATGCCTTATTAAGTACTTGCCAAAGTTGACAATCAGAATTCCTTAGGAGAAACTTTGTTTTCTTTGAACAAGCTTGATAAAACTGCTTAGTGCTCTTCAGACTGATAGTGCCTCAATGCAAAGAAAAAACAGGTAAGTATGAAAGCCAAAATAATGGTTATAAATGCAATTCCAAAACTATATTTTTTGACTATGTGAGGAAAAGATTACTGGTCAGTCTTCATATTGACTGAAATGCTTAAAGATTTGATCTTGCCTTAATTTTTTTCATTTTTGATTTAATATTAAGAGCATATTTTCATATTTTGGTAGTTAGAGGGTCTCTTGCTGCAAAATTGAGCCTGGTTTTACTCATTATTTGTTTCTGATCTTAACATTAATATAGATTTTAATTTTGAATATGCAGAGAAATCATTTGTATTTTATTATCAAAGGTCAGAAGGTGATATCAGTATTAGTCTAGCAAATAAAACCTATATGTAACCAAATCAGTGCATGAAGAAAAAAGGAACAGAGAGAATTGGATATATTGAAAGAAAATTAGACCTTTTATACTAATTTTTTGCTTTTGTTTTATTTAAATTGGCAAACTACCTGAGATATCCATACTCACAGAAGTTTACATAATACTATGTAGGCCTTGTAATGACTTCCATCAAGTGTAAATGTGCAAGTTTCCAGGTCCATTTTGTGTAGTGTGACAAATTGTGTGATAAACCAATTTATCATCATCTTGCAAAATCTGAAGTGCTTCATACATGTTAAAAAATCACACGCAGCTATTCATGTTTTGTTTGCTTATTTTCTGTCTCAGAAAGTAATCTGATTTTAACTGGAGTAAATAATTGTATTGATTGCAACAGTGAGGACTGTATTTAACACTTGCATGATAGCCTTGATATAGGAGACATTTGGCATTATAATTTACAACACCAAATGGCCACATTTAATTCCACCGTTTTAAACATCAACACAAGAAGCAAAACAAAATAAAAGCTATTGTGGTAAAGAATGAGCAAATGAATTATCTTTCTCTTCCCAAGCTTATTTGAATCAAACATTTGCAATACATATTGCTTATAATATGACTAATTGGTGTAATTAATGTTGCAATTGACTGAAGTTCTGTGCTATGCCTTGTATTATTATAGCAGATAATGTTAAGTGGTGTGTTCTGAACAGAAAGTTGTCTTTATCTTGTTCATCTTATGATGTCATTATATGATGCTTCTTGCCTTCTTCTTCAGAAGATAAAAAAAAGAAATTTTATTCTGTGGTCTCACACATGAAATATGTTCCTGTACTTTTTTTGCCTGAGTTCTTTCCTCGCTTCCTATAAGTGGGCTTGGAGGAAGAATCAGAACTATAAAAGTGCAAAAAATTCTAGATAAAGACAGTTTAATAGAGAAAAGCTACATATGTATGCAAAACAAAGGAGAAAATCAGTCACTACTTTGCCTTGGTAGGAAGTTTTTACTCCTGCAGTCCCTATCTTGCTCTCCATCCACTTGGAGAGGGGAGAGAGGTTGCCATTAAACACTGCAGCAAAAAAGTTGTTGAGTTCCTCAGCCTCCTCCTCATTTCCTGTTACCAGCATACCAGCACTGTCTGTCAGGGGACACACCTTCTTTGGTCTCCATTTTTTGGCTGGCATATTTTCCTGTTATTCCTCGTGTCCCTTGCCATGTTCAGTTCCAGCTTTGCCTTGGCCTTCCCCACCCCAGCCCTACTATGCTCTTCCCAGGATACCTGCCCTTGTTGCCACTGCTTCTCCATTTGCTTATTTCCTTTTAGTTTGACCAGCAGTGCCCTACTGAGCCGTGTCAGTCTCCTCCTGCCTTCCTTGTCTGATTCCTTGCTCCTGGGAATTGCAAGCTCTTGCTCTCTTTGAAATTTGCCAGCTCTGTTCATCTCCACTGCCCCTGAGGATGCTTTCAGGAGATTTTATGGACTCTCTAATTGAAGAGCTGGAAGTTTCCTTTCTTAGATCTCAGAGGCCTATCTTTACCTCTTTCCTGGCCCATATCTCTGTGGACTGTGAACTCTTCCAAAGCATGGTCACTGCCCCCATCGTGACATCCTCGATTAGCTCACATTGGTAAACAGCATTGAATGCCCTCTGGTAAGGCTCTGTATTACTTGAGTAGGAAGTTTTCCTCCATGCATTCCAGGAGTCTACTGGCAGCTCACCATGTTACTTTCCTAGAAGATACAGAGGTAGTTGAAGTCCTCCAGAAGGACAGGAGCCTGCAAATGCAATGCCTCCTTCAGCTGAATCAAGAAGGTTCCATCAACAGGCTCCACTTGATCAAGGGGCCAGCAGTAGATACTGACCACAGGGTTCATTTTGTTGCCATGGTTTCTGATTTTTACCCACCAGACTACTAAGTGCTATGAGAGAATGTATTTACCCACGTGCAATACTTTTTTTTTTTTTCATACTTTTTTCAGTGATTGGTAGGTGTAGATAGAAGGAGTTTTAAAGGTGTAGATAAGAGTATATTAAAGGAGTTGGGTAAGTGCTGCTGTTCTAGCAAAAAAACCCCCAAACCAATAATTCCTATAATTTGCTATTAAAGCAGGACAAGCGGGAATGCTGGGAAGATATGTGGGGTTTGTTTTTTTGCTTCTGTGGTGAAGGATGCTTTTTATGTTGCAGCAAAGAGTATCTTCTCCAGGAGACGTTTTTGTAAAGAATATAAATTAATTTCCATGAATTTGTTATGTAGTGGAGAATTTATAGAAAGTATATTTGATCTTCTTTTGATCTTCTGTAATTCTTCTGAAATTTTCTGTAATTTTGCAAACTTCTTTTCCTTTTTGTGATAAATTAAGTAATTCAGTCTAGCAACTAGAGGCATGAAAATATCCTATGTTCTGTTGTCTCCTCACTTCCACAAATTTAGCTATTGAAAAATCCTGAAGCAATAAGTGCATTTAAAATACAATTCTGATACTGATTATTTTCCTGAAACAAATCTTCTAACCACCTAAATTTTCTTTACCCTTCTTTTCAGAAAAGGCTCAATGATGGTGTTTGGGCATTTTAGCAAACATTTAATGGTAAAAGTTTGAATCTTTACAATTGGAACATGTTGAAAAGATAAAAAAGTTTGCCCAGGGTCATCCTACAGACTAGTAATAGGTGTGGTCAGGAGCAATTAAGTCCAAACCCAGTAACACACGAGTCATTTAGCTGTCTTTAAAACACAATTTGTTGTTTTAGAAAATTATTGGAATTAGAAAGCATCACAGAATAGCATTACAGTACAAGAGACACAGGAAAATCAAATCTATTGGTTGCACTGCCTTACAGATATTATTGCAGCACACACAAGTTTTTAAGAAGGAGTTATTAGTGAATATCATTGCATAAATAGTAGGTTGAAACATAAGAATTTTTGGTGTGTTTCATCCCCTTAATATTCCCTGGATATTTCATTCCCTTTAATTTCCCTATATTTCAACTAATCTCAATTACCTACTAAAGATGGATGTGCCAAGTAGGTTTTCCTGATATCTTGTCCATATATTTTATTTAGAATAAGGAAAACAAGAGTAAAAGCATGCTGAGGTTTTTTGAGGCGGTGGTTCATAATGAGTCTGATGCCTTGAGAGGCTACCTACAACAGAGGCTAGACAGATTTAAAGGAATAATGTAGGTATTTATGAAAAGGCCTTCGAAGGATACACTTTGGGCAGTACAAGAACCTGGCCAGGGCTACACCCAAGGCAGACCCAAGATGGACACAAGATGGATGATGGGTTACATATTTTCACACTTTTATAAGTTTTGGTCTATTTACATATTGGGGTTAATTGTCCAATTACAGCTTCAGGTTATGAAGTCCCACCCTCTCAGATTGCTCTCCTCAGTTTGTCTCCTGTTGTTTATGCTTTTTGGGCTTGAAGCTGCAATTGTGTCTTTCGTTCTTGGGCTGGAAAAGGATTGTTTTGTCTAACTAAATTGTGAGAACTTTTTGACACTTTATAAGAAGTTCAGAGTTATATACTAATGCAGTACAGAATCTGGAAAATGTGAAAGCTAAATCTTAGGGTATCAAGTCCAAAGTATGACCCTTTTTTCATCTTCTAACAGCTATAGTCTCACAGCCATTTATGTTTATATAAAAAGCAGAAACCTCAGTCTCAAAAAAGAGGCACTAAGACCTGATGTAAAAATGTCTAGCTAGACAGTTTAGTCTGACTTTCTTATCTGATAGTTTCTATCTCTTCAGCTGGCACACGTGTAATGAATTTGCTCACCTTTAATATATATATTTTTAATTACTAATATTTTACTGCCCCATTCAGAAAATACGAATGTAGAAAGGGAGAAATGTCCTTGTTTTTTTTTTTATGAATTAAAAGTTGCTATGATATGTTTAAGGCTTCAGTGTGACTTTTTTCTTATGTCCACATGGATCATGGTGCAACTAGTTGAGATGCCAGTGGCATCAAATGCAGCACTATGTAATGAACACTTGGGCAGCTGCCTTGTGCCCCATAGCTGCAGATGGGTTCTGATCTAGGAGTGCAAAAGTTGGGCTATTCCCTTGGTATATTTGGACTATCAACCCAATCCAATTTTAGACTTAACCTTTGAATGTGGGTTGCAAGCATTTAGATTAAATTATATTATCAACTCTTTTTATAAAACAGTAGATCTTAACTAAGAAAAATGAAAAGCTGCAAAATTTTAGCCCATCTGGTTTATGCTATTGACATAATATTGGCTTAGGACTCTATAAAAGCAATGAAATCATAAATGAAGAAACAGCAGTCTAAAGGAATGATACATAGCTGTTAGATAAACACAGCTGAAAATGATCAGGTTTACAGCTTTAAAAGCATAGTACATTTACCTACTTTTCTTCCACCCCATAAGCCTATGGACTACATATCAAGCGGACCACTATATGAGAAATGAATGAGTACTTTCTGAAACATTAAAGCATATCCATGAATTGGTGTGTGGTGAAAGAAAAAATCTGGTTTTCATTGTGCCTTTAGTTTTAGGCCACATTTTTCTGCCTAGATTCAGCTCACCATTTTGTCTATGTGTCACAAGATTTATTGATAGCCTTCAAATGTCAGCCTCCAGATACAAGTATTGCACATGCTAAATTCTAAGAGAAGTGTGTTCTGCAAAGAATTATTTTGCATGTTTCTAGCAGCCTCAGTACTCTATCTATTTTTCTTCCCTTTAATAATTTGATAGCATCATAGATACATTTTATTGTAAAGCCTGAACCTAGCTCTAAAATTTCTGCATCATCTTGACAGAGAAAATGTTTTAAGTGTCCTAATGGATCATCATTACTTGCTCCTTCCCTCTTAAAAATCTGTGATCTCACCTACAGTGAAAAGGGTATTGATTCTGGGAATTGTGACATTTTCTCTCTCTGTCCTTTCCTTTAAAATCTTTGAACATGTGAACATCTTTTGAGTTTATCTTCCAAGAAAATGTGCCAACTTGATGGCTGTCTTGTACTTTAATGTATCAACCTTTTTTTACTGACCTAAGCCACTGTTAAATGTTAATGATCCCTCCTTTGTTGATCTTTTCCTTAATTCTAATTATCTATACCAACAGATATGTTTAAGGTTATGTTGTGTCCTACTGTTTTAGTGTTTCAATTTTAAACCTTAACCACATCTCAAAGCTCTCCAGTTACACCAACAAGGTAGGTGATGTGTCTGAGAGGATTGAAAACCCATCTGGCCATGAAGGTATATTTATTGGGTCTACCAGAACATGTGTAAAACAGTAGTAACTCTGTCATCTAAACTGAGAATTAAAGGAAACACTGGAATAAAGGAACAGAGACTAATTTAAATATGAAACTCTAAAGGTATAGTTTATGGCATCAGTAAGGCTGCATAGTATCTGTATATACGTCTTTAAATGAAGTGTAAGACAGTTTGAGCAGATTGTAAAAACAAAGAATTTGCACAGCTCTTCATAAGAATTTTTGGATGCTAACTCTTTGGTTGGAAAATGCTTCAGTGAATGTCTTGGTGAATGCCAGTGAGTTCACAAATTTTATTGCGATGATTTCTTCTCTTTCTCATGTACCAGGTAGAGACATAAATTCTAGCTCTTTGATTTCTCACCATGAAAATATCAGAGCCTTGACACACCTGAATAGCTCTGGTTCCAATTTACAGAAGATGAAATTTGCAACTAGCTCTGCGAGTTCAACCTAGATTTTGTACATTGCTTTCCAGCCAGGTTTTACAAGGGAAGCCTTGTTTATATTGTTTTGCATTTGAGTTACACTTGTACATAGGTTTTTTTTTGGGGGGGGGGATGGGGAAAAGACGGTATTTTCATCAAAGATATTGAATTTTGCCTATATCTTATATAACTTTTCTTATCCAAAGTGTGTGTGGGAGGGATGGGAAAATATAATCTAAAATAAATTCTAAAAGAAAGTCAAGTACCAATTTAAAAGAAAACAAAGTGAAAATTCATAGTATTGAATGAAATTAAACTGTATTTGCTACTGATTTTCTGATTGAATATCTCTGCTACTTTTTTTTGTTTCTACCTAATGATAAAATATGTGCTTTCATTAATGCATAGCTGGTCTAATGCAAGGAGTTATAGGAATGTTTTTGTCAATTCCAGGAGTTAAGAAGTAAAAGAAAACAAACACAATAATTTCCTTTGTGCCACATGTATGTTATTTTTCCCCCTATGGTGTTTGTTTGTTTATTTGTTTGTGTGGGGTCTTTTACATTTTGGTACCTTTAAGAAAAATGGTCACACTGTGGGTGACGTAACTTCAAATGCATCAAGATAGTCTTACATTCAGATGGTTGCACTTTCTCTTCTACTACTACGAGTAATAGATTTCATTTTTCTGATGTTAGACACTAATTTATTTCTTAATCCCTCCTTATTCTTCTAGGTGGGATTTTTTTATGGCTTCTTTATGGAATATTGGTCAATGAAGCATTGCTAGTTTCATCTGGTGAGGCTATTAGAGTGTACATTGCATAAAGTTCAAATAGCTCACTTTATATTCACCTGAAAAGACTTTTTTTTAAACCACACACAACTGAGAATAACCACATTTGAAAATTGTGTATTTTATATTCTAGCAATATTTAAAAGGTGTTTGAAGGGAAGGACCCCAAAAGTAACTATTTTCCTAAGTACTACTTAAAATTCAGTGCAATATAATTTAAAGTAATTGTGAACAACAAAACTAAAACCATTTTTTTTCAAATATTACATTAATTGTCATTTTTTTCCTGAATTTTAAGAAGACAGATATTTTGAATACTTTAAATATGACCAGCAGTGTGTTTCTTCCTTTAAATTTTACATTTGCATTTTTTCCCTTGTAAAGTGAACACTTCAGTCACTTTTAAACAAACTTTATATTCAAAATTTGCTTAGAAAGTATTGCTTGCTGGTATTGAAAAAATATTTGACCAAGTAACCCTGACAAATTAAAATGGAAAGTCTAATTTATGCCAACAGAGAAAGCTTTTCTTAAATAGCTTTATGTGTTAAGTTTATCCTTAACATTTCTGTACTCAAGTAAAAGAGCCAATTAATCTCTTTTATAATGTGTAAAGTTCATAAGGCAGCATTATGGCTGAATTTGGTGAATGAAGTGTGCTTCTGCTATCAATCTAGATATCCGTTTATACTATCCATGCAGATATACTGTATATCTACTATTGAAATTACAACCAGAATTTATAATCTGTTCCATATAAATTCATATATTTTTATGTTGCACCTATTCCCTGTTCTTCAACATCTTTACCTCATCCTGATTTATATTTTCTGGGGAATGGCAAAGCTTATTCTCTGATGTGAGAGAGAAATTGCTTCAAAATTAGTTATTTCTGCACAATATATATTAATGTACGTGATTATGAGAACAGATATATTTATTGATTGACTAAATAAAACATAAAAAAAAACCATGATGAAGGGATGGTCTGGATATGTATTTAAATACATTAATGACTTTTGTTGTACAGTTTCATATAGAAGGCCATATAATGGAGTTAAGTAGTTCTCCCTCCCTTTCTCTCCTGCCTTACTTCCTTCTTGGTTCTCTTGGTCTTATTTTTCCTTTCTTCCTTCTCCTTTTAGCATGGGGAAAAAGGATAATTTCTTGTGTTTGTAGATCAAGTCGCATTACTTGTATTGAATTACATACACTTAGTGGAATACCAACTGAATCAATGTCTCAGGTGGCCAAAATACATTTATAGATATCCTATTCACTAATTCTGGAAGAGTTAGTAAAGTAGCCTGCATTCTACAATGGGTTTAAATATTTATAACTTTCTAATTTTACTTTTTTCCTTTAATTTATCACAGTGCAGAAATAAAACATTAATTAGGCTGTTCAAATCACTAGGCTTTTAACAATAATCTTCAGCAAGTGAAAACAAGTCTTCAACCTATGTAATTGAGGAATAAACCAAACAGGTAGAGATTTTTAGATGAAGTTACTATTCAAGAAAATGTGAGACTGAAGTAATATATGCAGAATTAAGGATAGCTTAAAATATAGAAAATCTTCCAAACAGAACTTTGGCTGTATTGGTCTGAACAATTTATGAGACAGGCTTACCTTTCTGAAATAGACTGGATGCACTCAAATATTGGCAGGATGTGGTCCTTCAACTGGCACAGAATGTACTACAAGTTTTTGTAAAATATATATTCACGTCAATTCCAATTTACAGTTGTACTTAGAGTTCAAAATGAGTGTGAGAGACAGGAGAGAAAAAATGGCCCCTGAAGATATCCCAGGCTCTTTGCCCAGATTCTTGATAGAGGTCTTTTACACCTCGGACAGATACTTTTAAGATATTTCAGAAAGTGAATAAGATCTGCCAAAATAGAATGAGGCAGAAATCTTAAAACCATGCTAAACTTATAACCATTTGCAAACATTGAAGGATACACTGTCTGAATAGATTTAGAGTAACAAGGCATGACAGCATTCTTTTTTTTTTCTGTCCTATTCAAGAAAGTGAAGTAAATGAATTTCACTATTCTTACATCTAAATAAATATTGCACAGAGCAGAAGGCATTGCGTTACTGAGTGCAGAAATAGAGTTTTGGACGTCCTCTTGTCTAAACTCCCTTTCTACCCCAGGAAAACCTGGAGTGGGTTGTGTGGAGCAGTGTCCAGACAGTTTTTAAATATCTCTAAGGATGTAGACCCCATCACCTGCTTGGGCAACATGTTTCATTGTCCAGAAATGTCATACTTTTTTTTGGTTTAGTACTGCTGAAATAAGTTAGTTTCAACTAATGACCATTATAACATTTTCAAATGAATATTGTTACCTATTTTCCTTTTTGAAGCATGGTGGTTCATCAGCCACAACAAAACTTCACCTCCTCGCTCTGAAATACATATGTGAAAGAGGGACCCTAACTTTTCTTCCAAAAGAGGTTGAGATTATTTTCTTCAAGATGAGATTGAACCATATAGATTTTGCAGATGTATTTCTTTGTTTAATTTTCAGTATGTTCCATGAAAAGTTTTTGAAAATATTCTCTTTCAACTATCTGTAATCACTTTTATCAAACATTCTTTCATATCTCTGTAATAGGAAGTTCCTCACTATTTAAAATCAGCACCTTTTCCTGGAAAAGTCGGGCAGGTATAACCTTCTCTGGGTTAAAAAAAAACCAGATGGATGGCAATGCCCAGAGACTGGAGGTGAATAGTATCACATCCAGTTGGTTTCCAGTCACTATTTGTTTTCCCTACTGATCAGTGCTGGGGCCAGTCCTATTCAATATCTTTATTTATTATCTGAAAGATGGGACTGAGTAAACCCTTAGTAAGTTCATGAATAACTCCACATTGGGTGGTAGTGTTGATCTGATGGAGAACAGAAAGGTTTTGCAGAGCGATCTGGACAGCCTGGATCCATGGATCAAGGCCAGTTGTATGAGGTTCAACAACGCCAAGGGTCAGGTCCTGCCCTTGGGTCACTACAACTCCATGCAAAGCTACATGTCTATTATTTAGATACTTTTTTAATGTATGTTTTGTTCTATTCCTGGTGATAGTATTTCATCTCCCCTGGTATTTTCTATTTTTCACCTCCAGATGTACAGTTTGACCTGTGAAAGGTTTACAGCAGTGATTGCAGGAGGAAGCTAACCTTAGCTGGGATATCTAGATTTTATTCTGCTGTAAATACCTTTTACACACAACTAAACATTACTTTTGCAGTTGATGTTGCTTTTACAAATTTCAGAGGACAGAATTAATGTCTTGAATCATACAGCTAAGCTTTCCTTGCATATTTCCTTCTATATACAACTCATTTAAATGAGCAAGTAGAAAGTTATTTACAGTGGTTGTCACATGTGTATCTCCAACTCCAGACACTAGGTCACATGCACTAGGCCTTGTGACCTAGTGCATGTGGTTTCCAAGTTGTGGAATACAGAGAAGGACGATGTAAAGATTTTTTGCAGCTTGAGTAATGAAGGGTTTGGTTCTTATCTAGGTGATAGTGCACAATGGCCAGCAAAATAGGTTAGGAAATAAAAGAAAAAAAATTCAGCCGAACAATGGCAACGTTCAAATGAAGTGTTGTTGATAACATCACACATGCTTTTAAAATGAACAAAGTTTTTTAGGATGCCCTATCCAGCTGTGGCAAAGCAAATAAGGGAATCAGGCAAAAAAAAAAAAGAGAGAATTCTTCTCTATTTTGTTAACTGTTTTGCATTATGGCAGCTCATTAACATTTTATTTCAAAGAGAAAATGGAAAGTGACGTTAACTGGGGTTAGAGTTCAGTAAGTTCAGAGGCCCAGAAATAAGGATGAGAAAATATTAAATTAAAAAGGGATTTTAGGAACCTTCTTTGGCAAATGATCCACATCAATGCAGTGAAGGTAATGAGACGGTGGTATGAAGATATTCATATGTTAAAGTGGAGCCCGTGTGATGTGGTCTTCTGTTGAAGGCCTAATAGATCTCAAAGAACCTTTTCTTTGTAGCACTGTATTCTACCTTATTCTACTGTTTTCCTGTTCAGCTTGAAATTTCCACCCATCCTTGAAGAGAACAAGTAACCCAGTATTGAATGTGTGTTAGTTTTACCACAAAGATGAATGTTCTAGAAAAGTCTAAAGCCTGAAGACTGCTGAGGCAGAAATTATATCCATCCTGCATGCTGTATGCTCCTTTTCCATCTCTGCTGTATAGCAGCAAATTTATGTTGCTACCCTTCTTCTTTAGCACCTTAGCTATTTATGGCTACACTTCAGGACTGCTAGAACTGTAGTAATAATAAAAACAGATTCCTGGTTTCTTCTGACTACTCAAAATATTAGTGTAGTGGTCAGCTTCCTAAAATGGAATATCATTTTCCAGCTGTCTGATCTCATTCACACTGTTGTCAGGACTAACATAATGGTGTGACATGAAGGTCTCATCACAGGTGTTTTGAAATTAGTGAATTGAATCCTGTGGTGGGGTGACCCAGGCTAGACACCAGGTACCCACCAAAGCTCCTCTGTCACTGCCCTCTTTACTTAGCTGGACATGAGAGAAAAAATATAGTGAAGGAGAAGGACTCATGGATCAAGGCAGGGAGAAATAACTCACTAATTACCATCACAAACAAAAGAGACTCAAGATATGAACTGAATTTCTTATCAATGGAATCAAAGTAGGATAAGGAGATGTAAATCCAAATCTTATAAACCTTTCCCCCCACTTCTTCCTCCTTCATGGGTTAAACTTCACTCTTCATTTTCTCTATTTCTTTCCTCCCAGAAACACAGGGAGAAGGGGAATGGGGGCTGCAGTCTGTTCATCACATGGTGTGTCTGCCATTCAAGCCTCCTCACACTATTCCCCTGCTCCAGTGCAGAGTTCCTCCAATGGGAGACAGTCCTCCATGAGCTGCTTCAATGTGCATCCTTCCCAAGGCTCAAGTTCTTAATGAACTGCTTCAGCATTGTTCCCTTCCATAGAGTGCAGTCCTTCAGGAGCAGATCACTCCAGCATGGTTCCCCTGTGGGATCTCATGTCCTACCAGCAAACCTGCTCCAATATGGTCCTCTCTTCACGGGGCAATGAGTGCTCCCAGGAGCTTGGTCCCCAGTGCAGACTGTGCATCGCATCACATCCTACTTTGGCTGTCCACGTGCTCTGGCCTGGTGTCCTCCATGGGCTGCAAGGGCACAGCCACCTCACCATGACCTTCATCACAGGCTGTAGGAGAATCTCTGTTCTGGTGCCTGGAACACCTCCTCCCCTTCTTTCACTGACCTTGGTGTCTGCGGGGCTGTTCGTCTCACACCTTCTCACTCCCCTCTTCTCTGTCTGGAGATGTTCTTGTGCCTCAGCTTTTCCTCCCTTCTTAAATGTGTTATCTTAGAGTTACCACTACTGTTGTTGACTGGCTCAGCCTTGGCTAGCAGCAGGACTGGCTTGAAGCTGGTTGTCAGCGGCTCCATTTGACCTGGCAGAAATTTTCAGTAGCTTCTTACAGTAATCTCCTCTACAGTGTTTGTGTGTGTGTGTGTGTGTGCACTCATGTGCGAACCCTCCCTTGTTTTAAGCTTTTAAAGTCTAAGTTCTTCACTTTATTTATTGCATTTGACAGTTATACATGGTAATGGAATGTAGGTCTCATTTAAGGCATTTGCTTTTTGCTACAATTAGATGCTTAATAAGTTTTTCAGGTATAGAAGACAGTGCAGTTGTAGATTTAACTAAAACCTACATTATCTTTTTGGGCTTTTAATGTCTTGCAAGTAATTAACAGACATTTTCTTTAACGCTTAGTAGTAAGTCTTTAAAGTTATACTAAACTGAGAAATTCTTATTTATTAGCTGACATATTTGCATAAATATTTGAAGTGTTTTGATGTAGATACTACGCTGACTGCTGAGTTTTTTTGTATATAAAACAACCTAACAGGGAATGCAACCAACCTTTGTTCACTGAAATCTTTAGGCAGGTAGAATTTGCAGAGTAAGGATGCAGTGTGAAAAACCCCCCACTAAAACAAAAACAAACCAAGGACACCTCCCAGGATTTCAGAAAAAAATTATTTCAGGAGAAAAAATCATGCTTATCTAAAATTTGGATGCTGGGCTAAACTTCACTGAAAGACTAGTTAGACAGCAGATAACTGGCAAGAGATACAGGATATAATGTTTGGTTAATAAATTCCATCTCTGAGCTCCTAAGGATAACACCTCCACATGTGCATAGTATATTAAATTATTGCATCTATAAAACACACATACACACACACACACACACACACACACACACACACACACACACACACACACACACATACTCCATCCCACTTTATACTCAATCTATTAACGTTTCCAAAGCACTTGTCAAATCACTGTCTAAAATTTTATGAACTTAAAGACACTACCATAAATATTCGCAAGTTTTAATTAATTTTCCTTATGCCACACAAAATGATAAGCTTCATTTTCCGAAGAAAAATGATTGCTGCACTCCTGCTCTGGTTGTTTTATAATCCTACTTTATTGCTTTCACTCAGGCCTTTTGGGAAAGCTTGAGTTATGAAGCAGGTCTTATAAAATAATCCAAAGATTATAAGGTGATGACTTTTCTTAGATCTATTTCTGGAAGATATTTCAGAGTCTTGGACCTATGCTTAGCTGTTAAGTGTTGTGCACTGTTGATCACAGCAGTAACGGCCACAGACAAAAGACTTGACTCTGTGCCAAAGCAGAGCACTGCAACAACTGGCAGCTACAGCCTGTGAGAAATAAAACAGAATCCAAATTTTGGAAAGCCCTTCATATTTTTCCTGAACAGTTCCTTTCCCAAAGTATAAAAAAATTTATTAAGAAAGCTTGTTTCTTTCCTAACTTTTGAGAAACTCATCCATCACTAATCACCAAAAACATATGAAATACTGCTATTCAAAACTTGACAACTTCTGTAACTTACTGAACAATAAGATCACACTTTTTTTCTAATCACAATGACAACAACAGTTCATCCAATTTTCTTTTTTCATTCATTTTTGTTTTGGATGGGATTTTGTCACAGTCTTTAGCCAAGCAGCCAAGACCTCTTCTTTTCCTTTACTTCGGAGACCTCAGTAGCAGAGTGTTCTGTACACAGAAAAATGCCTCTCTTCATCCTCTACCTCATTAAATTTGGTTTCACAATTTAGCTTCCTAATGAGCCAGATAGATCCACACAATAAAAGAATTGCCTGAGTTGGAAGGGTCTTTAAGGATCATCTAGCTCCTACCCCCCTTCCATGGACAGGGACACTCACAAGTAGACCAGGCTGTGCAAAGCCCAACCTTGAACACTTCTAGGGATTGGTATCCACAACTTCTCTTTGGCAATTGCTCCAATGACTCACACCCCTCACAGTAAAGATTTTTTCCTTGTATCTAATCTAAACCTACTGTCTTTTAGTTTGAAGACATCTTCCACTTATCCTGTCACTAAATGCTCTTGCATTATAGAATCTCTCTTCATCTCCTTTGTAGGCTCCTTTCGATATCTAGTTTACTAATTCTGCAGAAAAACCTCAGTGGTGCTAATTAAGGTGGACAAAGCAGAATAACACCATGAAATAGTGAGCTGGGACATCTCTAAATGAAATGCTTACAACCTCTAACATTACATCAAAGGTGCAAATTAATTGCTCACATCATAGATTAACTGAAGACTTAGATTTATGAATATGTATTATACCCACTACAGAATTTAGCATACATTATTATATTTTTCTGAAAAAAGTGGGTGTTGAACATTAGTTAATGCAATCTCATGTGATATGCAGTCTGCACTGCTGGTTTTCTGCTACAGTTTTATCTGTGTTATGATCGATCCCAGAGAGTGAGGGTAACTAACTCAGATTCTTTTTAATAGACCCCTTCAAGCAGATTAGAGTAAAACAACACTGAAAACCCAGCCAGATTATATGTATATATGTCCAAATAATGAAAATGTCTATGTATATATATACATACAAATATATATATATATACATATAATATATATAAGTTCCATTTTAGAATAATTAGTTGTAACGGAAAGGAGGGTTATTACTGATGATTATTATGTGTACTAATAAAACAATATAAAAGCATAAATACAGCTTATATAAGGGAAAGAGAGGGAGGGAGTGGCGGAAGGAAGGAAGGAAGTGGCGGAAGGAAGGAAGTGGCGGAAGGAAGGAAGTGCGGAAGGAAGGAAGTGGCGGAAGAAGGAAGGAAGTGGCGAGGGAAGGAAGTGGCGAAGGAAGTGGCGGAAGGAAGTGGCGGAAGGAAGGAGAGTGGCGGAAGGAAGTGGCGGAAGGAAGTGGCGGAAGGAAGGAAGGAAGGAAGTGGCGGAAGGAAGGAAGTGGCGGAAGGAAGGAAGGAAGTGGCGGAAGGAAGGATAGTGGCGGGAAGGAAGTGGCGGAAGGAGGAAGGAAGTGGCGGAAGGAAGGAAGGAGAGGAAGGAAGAGGAAGGAAGGAAGGGAAAGGAGAGGAAGGAGAAGGAAGGAAGGAAGGAAGGAAGGAAGGAAGGAAGGAAGGAAGGAAGGAAGGAAGGAAGGAAGGAAGGAAGGAAGGAAGGAAGGAAGGAAGAGAGGAAGGAAGGAAGGAAGAGGAAGGAAGGAAGGAAGGAAGGAAGGGAAGGAAGGAAGGAAGGAAGGAAGGAGGATGGAGAAGTGGCTGTGAAGAAGGAAGAGAAGTGGCGGAAGGAAGGAAGGAAAGTGGCGGAAGGAAGTGGCGGAAGGAAGGAAGGAAGGAAGGAAGGAAGGAAGGAAGGAAGGAAGGAAGGAAGGAAGGAAGGAAGGAAGGAAGGAAGGAAGGAAGTGAAAGGAAGGAAGGAAGGGAAGGAAGGAAGGAAGGAAGGAAGGAAGGAAGAAGGAAGGAGAAGGAAGAAGGAAGGAAGGAAAGGAAGGAAGGAAGGAAGGAAGGAAGTGGCGGAAGGGAAGTGGGCGAAGATGAAGTGGCGGAAGAAGTGGCGGAAGGAAGTGGCGGAGGAAGTGGCGGAAGGAGGAAGGAAGGGAAGGAAGGAAGGAAGGAAGGAAGGAAAGGAAGGAAGGAAGGAGAGGAGAAGGAAGGAAGGAAGGAGAGGAAGGAAGGAAGGAAGGAAGGAAGGAAGGAAGGAGGAAGGAAGGAAGAGGAAGGAAGGATGAGGAAGGGAAGGAAGGAAGTGAGCGGAAGGGAAGGAAGTGGAGGAAGAGAAGTGGCGGAAGGAAGGGGGAAGAAGGAAGTGGCGGAAGGAAGTGGAAGGAAGGAAGGGAAGGAAGGAGAGGAAGGAAGGAAGGAAGGAAGGAAGAGGAAGGAAGGAAGGAAGGAAGGAAGGAAGGAAGGAAGAAGGAGAAGAGGAAGGAAGGAAGGAAGGGAAGGAAGGAAGGGAAGGAAGGAAGGAAGGAAGGAAGGAAGGAAGGAAGGAAGGAAGGAGAGGAAGGAAGGAAGAGAAGGAAGAAGGAAGTAGCGGAGAGGAAGGAAGGAAGTGGCAGGAAGAAGTGGTGGAAGGATTAGTGGAGGAAGGAGGAAGTGAAGTGGCGGAAGGGAAGTGGCGGAAGGAAGTGGCGGAAGGAAGTGGCAAGGAAGGAAGGAGGTAGTGAAGTGAGGAAGGAAGGAAGGTGAAGGAAGGAAGGAAGGAGGAAGGAAGTGGCGGAAGGAGAGGAAGGAAGGAAGTGAGGAGGGCGGAAGGAAGTGGCGGAAGGAAGTGCGGAAGGAAGTGAGAAGGAAGGAAGGAAAGGAAGGAAGGAAGGAGAGGTAGGAAGGAAGGAAGGAAGAAGGAAGGAAGGAAGGAGGAAGGAAGGAAGGAAGAAGGAAGGAAGGAAGGAAGGAAGGGAAGGAAGAGAAGGAAGGAAGGAAGGAAGGAAGGAAGGAAGGAAGGAAGGAAGGAAGGAAGGAAGGAAGGAAGGAAGGAAGGAAGGAAGGAGGAAGGAAGAGAGGAAGGAAGGAAGGAAGGAAGGAGGAAGGAAGGAAGGAAGGAAGGAGTGTGCGGAAGGAAGGAAGGAAGTGTGCGGAAGGAAGTGGCGGAAGGAGTGGCGGAAGGAAGGAAGGGCGGAGGAAGGAAGGAAGTGGCGGAAGGAAGGAAGGAAGGAAGTGGCGGAAGGAAGGAAGGAAGGAAGGAAGTGGCGGAAGGAAGGAAGGAAGTGGCGGAAGGAAGTGGCGGAAGGAAGGAAGGAAGTGGCGGAAGGAAGGTAGGAGGAAGGAAGGAAGGAAGTGACGGAAGGGAAGGAGGATGGAAGGAAGTGGTGGAAGGAAAGTGGCGGAAGGAAGGAAGGAAGTGGCGGAAGGAAGTGGCGGAAGGAAGTGGCGGAAGGAAGTGGCGGAAGGAAGGAAGGAAGTGGCGGAAGGAAGGAAGGAAGGAAGGAAGGAAGGAAGTGCGGAAGGGAAGGAAGGAAGGAAGTGGCGGAAGGAAGTGGCGAAGGAAGGAAGTGGCGGAAGGA